>NC_062224.1:45693155-51331280 GCF_902686445.1 Sciurus carolinensis
TTTTTGTAAGTGTTGGGGACACTTTAGGTTGTGGGAGGGGCAGGACTATAATTTCAGGTTTTAAAAACTTCCAGGTCCCAAACTGTTCTGTATGATGTTAATCTGATTTGTCATTTATACAAGAAAATTTAGTGGCATCATTTAGTGTCAAAATTTAGTCTTATCTCTGCAGATGAGAAGATCAATAGGAAAGACATTAAGACTGAAATCCCAAACATACAGGCATCATGACCATAATGTCTAAAAAAATATGTGAACATAGAAGGTAAAAAATGTGAAGTGCTAATCAGATATTTGGCAGTGAGTGCTGTGGGGGCAAGGAGGGGTAGAGGTGTTTCTCAACTTGGTTTTTCTTCTCTGTTTTTTTTTTTTTCTTCCCCTGTACCAGGGATTGAACTCAAGGGCACTCGACCACTAAGCTACATCCCCAACCCTATTTTTTGTATTTTATTTAGAGACAGGGTCTCACTGAGTTGCTTAGTGCCTTGTGCTTTTGCTGAGGCTGGCTTTGAACTCACAATCCTCCTGCCTCAGCCTCTCGAGTCACTGGGATTATAGGCATGCACTACTATGCCCAGCTTGGTTTTTCTTTATTTTCCTTCTTAAGGACCCTTTTCAGATTTCCTTTTCCTTGTCACAACCTCTGTCCTAATGAAATTTTAATGCCTCACATATGCTTTTTATATATGACAAAACTCATATATGTATGTGTGTGTGTGTTTATATAGTCATACATACATACATACACATACACACAGTTGATACACTGAGGTCCTTAAGAAAACCACAAACTATTATAATATCTAAGTCTTTTTTGCCCCTTGAGGGCATCCTTGCTCCTATTGAGAATGCATGAACTGGAGAAATGATGTTGCCCAGACATGAAAAGAACTGACAACTGGATTATAATCAGGGTCAGTAATGTCCAACTTCAGTGCTATCAAGCAGTTAACACTAACAAATGTAGAAATGATTTGTTTTTATTTTTAGGCATAGCATATTTCTCAAATATATTTTTCATTTTGCTACATACTAATATTTAACTCCTGTCCAAAGCAGAAGATTTTCTAATTTTCCTCAGGTCTCACCAAAAACAACTAGAGGAATGTGTAGCAAGGGGTTTGTTTTGAGATAGCTTTCTCTTATGCAATACTGGTTTTTAACTCTAAGAACTGCCCAAATGTCACTGCACGTACTTTTGAATCTATAGTCTAAAGAAAGGAAAACAATTCTTGATATCTTTTCACAGAGTGAATGAATTAGCATACTTGATAAGAATAAGAGAGATAAATATGGAAGCTAAACCACAATACAGTGGGGGAGGGGAAGAAGAGAAGTTCAGTAGATTAGACAAAGGGAATGTGGGAAAGCAGGGGGGACAGAAATGGGAAAGACAGTAGAATGGTTCTAACATAATTTTTCTATGTACATATATGAAAATACCTTAGTGAATCCCACCATCAGGTACACCATAGGGTCCTAATTAGAATAAGATTTGCTTGTATAATTATGTCATAATGGACTCTACTACCATGTATAACTAAAAAGAACCAATAAAAAATAAGAAAAAATAATCCTAGAATTTACAAAAATAAGAGTAATTTTTGAATTATTTTTCTCTATATATTTACATTTAACTCCTGACAAAATTGAGTCACATTAAGCAGATTGCCAGATACAACTATGAATTACAATCACATGATGCTAATATTTAAAAATTTTAATCATGAAATAATTGGAATAAATACACAATCAAAAGATTATATGTGGGCTGGGGTTGTGGCTCAGTGGTAGCACACTCGCCTAGCAGGCGTGAGGACCTGAGTTTGATCCTTAGCACCACATAAAAATAAAGGTACTGTATCCACCTACAACTGAAAAAAACCTATAACATATATATATCTATACAACTAACCATCTATCTATATATAGAGAAAGAATATGTGAAACAGTTGTGTGTGTATGTAACATAAGAATATATCCCTCTATGTTTAATATGTTTTATAATAAATGGATGTTGACTTTCAAAAAAAATATGGATACTGTAGTCAAAAAGGCAGGCAGAGGACAGGGAAGGCAAAGGATTAAAGAGCTCATGATAAATCCAGTCCTTTTTACAGCAATCTGTTTTAGAGAAGAAGAGTAGAATGCTACATTTGGCTAGAAGAGTCTACAGCTAAATTATTAGGAATTCTATAAGCTGATTCAAAACCAATTCAAGCTTGAAATCAGTCATGGTGGGAATATTTAGGCCACAGAAATCTGTAAACACTACACATAAGGGTTTCCCTAACCCTTCAGAGAACCAGTTGTTAAAATTTACCAGCACTCCACTGGATAAGAGGTATTGGCTGGGCCAGGAATTGGTAAAATGTGTTCTGCAAAAGTCATACAGTAAATACTTTAAGCTTTGTTGGCCAAATGGTCTCTGCTTCTGGTACTCAATTCTGCATTATAGATGCAGGAGAGTGGTCACAGACACTTGCAAATGAATGAGTATGGCTATGTTCCAATACAACTACATTTAGGAATGCTATAATTTGATTTTTAAATTATTTTCACATGCCATAAATAATATTCTTCTTTTCATCTGTTTCAATCATTAAAAAGATATTAAAAATTCTTAGCAGGACATACAAAACAGGTGGAGGTCCACAACCTGGTCTGTGAACCTAGTTTGCCAATCCCAGAGTTAGTCCAAGAAGTGCATATTTTTTGTGGAGGAATTATAGAATTTCAGTTTGGAGGGATCTTGGAATCATCCTATTCAATCTATTAGGCAGAAGTTTTTCCTAAAATACAAAAGATATACCTGAAATCAAGTCATAAGAAGCCCATCACTAAGCATCTTTTTCTTCTATGAAGCCTAATTTCATTCCCCTGTAACTTCCCCCACTGTCCCATAATTTTATTAATGGCTACTATATTTATATTAATATAGTATACACTTGTAATTAGTGGATATGGACAAAATAAGTACATAAATAATATCATAGACACTTTTAAAAAGGACAGCATGCTTGTGTACACTAACCCACCTGTGTGTTCATATTTATGTCTCAATAATGAACTACTCTTCTGAAATATCTTATCACATAAGTCACAGGCATACATTCCATTTTCTGTTTTCCGCATTTTCTTTTTGGGTGGTGTGGAATCAGAGTCATTCTGATCCTCCACATTGGATACTCCTTCAGAGCTAGTGTCTTGCCGTTCATCCTAAGAGGGAAAAAGATTAAATTTCAAATTAAAAGACCAACAAGATATATAAACAAAGTCTGGGTTAAAGAACTACTTTAAATTAAACTTTCAACAAAATGACCACAGCAAACATATTGCTCATTACTGCAGACAGGCCACAAGGGTGGGGGCTAGATTGTGGGGAGTGGGGGTTGATAGACAAAAGTGATGCTGGAGATAATATAACCAAACTATAGCAAAACATATATGCTCAACTGGTACTGAAAATAAAAGAACACCAAAAAGAAAATGTAAAATGTGTGGTTACATTTACTTGGTTTCAAGTGAATCATTTAGCTTATGAGTTTGCTAATTAATAACTAATTTCTAACTGCCCCACTTACTTCCTTTAAATTATGGGTTTCACTAGGAAAAAATTAAGATTCAGTTTTTAAAAACTGTCTTTTAAATTATACCCTTCAGAACTTGTAGAGATCTCTGAACTAGCCTCTATGGTCTCCTTGAAGAGAGGCTTGCCCTATACTTTTTATAGAGTAAGAAAACAGACACTTCTCAAAAGAAGAAATACAGATGGTCAATACATATCTAAAAAGATGTTCAACATCTCTAGCAATTAGAGAGAAATGCAAATTAAGACTACAGTGAGATTTCATCTTACTCCAGTCAGAATGGCAATTATCAAGGATACAAGTAACAATAAGTGTTGGTGAGGATGTGAAAAAAAGGTACACTCGCACATTATTGGTGGGACTGCAACTTGGTCTAGCAACTCTGGAAGTAGTATGGAGAGTCCTCAGAAAACTAGCTATGGAAAACTAGCTATGGAACCCCCATATGACTCAGCTATCCCACTCCTTGGTTTATACCCAAAGGACTTAAAATCAGCATACTATAGTGACACAACCACATCAATGTTTAGAGCAGCTCAATTCACAATAGCTAAGCTATGGAACCAACCAAGGTGCCCTTCAACAGATGAATGGATAAAGAAAATGTGAGATGTATGTGTATATATGTACACACATACACACAATGGAATATTATATTACTTAGCCTTACAGAAGAATTAAATTATGGCATTTGCCAGTAAAAGGACAGAACTGGAGAATATCATGCTAAGTGAAACAAGTCAGTCCCCAAAAGTCAAAAGTTGAAAGTTTTCTTTGATATGTGGAAGTTAGTCCAAAATAAGGTGTGTGTGTGGGGAGATTAAAAAAAAGAATAGAAGAAAGATCAGTGGAGTAGACAAAGGGTAACAAAAGAAAGGGATATGGGATGAGATAGGGAAAGACAGTGGAATGAACCTGACCTAACTTTCCTATGTACATACATGAATATACCACAGTGAATCTCACTATCACATACATCCGCATGATACTAATTTAAAAATGTAAGTAAAATATTAGAAGAATTAGTAGAATAGAGGGAAGGGAATGGGAATAGGGGAATAAATGGGGGAAAGAAAGGGGAAGTGCTGGGGACTGAATTAGAACAAATTATATTCCATGCTTTTATAATTATGTCAAAATGAATCCTGTTGTTATATATAACTAAAAAGAACCAATAAAAAAAGAACCACTGGAGAGGGCTTATATCTTTAAACAGGAGTACTTGATAGCCAAAAAGAATCTCCTAAATTCCTGTAGGATTAAAAAAATTCAGGCAGATAATTTTGAGCAGAGGGTTTTGTAGAAGATATGATCATACTGCAGGGGGCCTGTTAAAGAATTAATTTGGCTAAGATCTTTGTTCTTTTTCTAGGGTCCTCCTTTCTACTGTCTCTAAATCCACAAATTTCCTAGAAGTTTAAAGTACTACACATTGCTTATGACTTTGTAAGGTAGGAAAGGTGCAGCCACTTGCCTGAATCATTTGTGAGCCACCTCATTTGTTGCTGAGGTAACTCCACTTTCATTACTATCTGATCTTGTCTCATGATTACCTGAGATGTTAAAAGTGGCTCTTTGTTTTATTCAAAAGGGTGCAAAATGCTCTACACACTAAAAATTTAAATGGATTAACTGGTTACGTGGAAATGTTTTTTTAAGAGTTATAACTTCAGGAAACCCAATCTGTGGCAATATTGAAGGGCAAACGAAAGCAGCACATACATAATTAAGCATGATACTGAAATTGTCATGGGTGATATCTAGTCATAAAAAGCATCTGCATTAAAGACCAAATATTCATCTCTTATATTCATTTGATTCAATCAGAAAATGATTGAAAAAAAGAGTGGGGGGAGACATTGAGGTTAGTTACATGGAAAAATTCTGCACAATAAGACAACAGAGCTCTCTCCAAAACTATCATGAACTTTTCAGGACAATTAAAAAGAAAAATACATATGTAGATTCCCATCCTTATTTATTCACAGTTGTATATTAATTATGACTGAACATTGTTTATTCACAGCTTATAAAATGATCAGTAAATACATTAGATGAGTTCTGTGTATACTTCTTGTTTGGTTAATTAAAGTCTTTCATAAACAGGTGTTAATACATAAAAATTGATAGCTAAGTCTTCTGGGTATGAACATATTTTTCATTTATTAATGATCATAATCAATGCAGAAACTAATGCTAATTTTGAGAATTTAAATATAAAAACAGAAATCCAATTAATGAGCATTCTAGTTTTTATTTTCTCTTTGTTTCTAACTTTAAATAGGTGTCTAGCCGAGATATGTAAGTCATTTTTCACAGTAGAGTAGCACTTCAAACTTTAGTTGACACCTGTAACGTAAATTAGTAATTAAAGACATGTCACAAAAGTTACAGCAAACATGATCTAGATTTATTTCTTTTAGGAAGTTAAAGTTTGTAACAACCTGACTGCAGTGACAAATTTTTTTCTTGTTTAAATTAGAAAATGTTAACTGAAATTAGTCAGATTAGCATTTTACTAACCAGGTTCAAGAAGAGTTTTCTTTTCTTTTCTTTTTAATTTTTTTACCTGATTTCCACTTGGCTGGACCACTTTCAGGGCTGGTTCCTGGACTGCAGGGCTGACTGTAGCTGAGTATGTGTAAGCCACCTGGGGAATCAGAATAGTTTGCTTATTGGCAGCTAGTGCTCGTAAGCATGGAACACTGTTCTGGTCAGCAATGGCCACGATTGTGGGTAATTGGGCAGTGACTGTAGGTATAGCAATATTTATGGGGTTGGCACTTGGTGGGATTACATTTACAACTGGTTCTGAGTCTGTAACACAACTGTCCTTTTGTGGCTCCTTTTTTGCACAAGACAAGTTCAAGGGTTCTTCTTGGACAGAATAAACACTGTTCTGGTAAACACTAGTGATAGTTGACCTTTCCAATAATTCTCCCTGTTGCTTTGGTAGTGAAAGATCAAGAGGTTCTACTTGTGGCTCTTCTTGTGCGCCCTCTGCTGTGTATGAGTAACCCTGTGTACTTCTTGCTGAGGAAAGGTTTAGAGGTGATGGGGATGGTGTACTACTTCTGGAACCATTGATAGTTGATCCTACTGGTAAAACTGGAGAATTAGTCATTTTCAGAGGACTGTGTAGACTTGTGCTGTCCTGGGAATCATTTGCATTTGTGGATTGAGACAGATCATCATTTTTTGCAGGGATATTTACTTTGCCTGGTTCAGGAGAAGATGGTTCAGAAGACTGCACTGAAATCTGTCCAGCTTGCATCTTTTCAAACCACTTTTTTACTACATCCAGTGGTAGGTTTACGGAATCAGCAATTTTTGAGAGCTCTTCTGCACTTGGTTGTGCATTCAAAGCATAATAGGCTTTTAGGAGAGACAGGAGATTCTTCAAAGGTGGCTGACTAGGAGACAAACTGCCATCTCCAGTACCTGATGAAACAGAGGACTCAGGCTTCTCAGCTTCTGGCGCAGGGAGTGGAGGAGGCTGAGCAGGCTGCTTTAGGTCATAGTGCTTTAATTCTGGAAGTGCATTAAGATCGCCTGGACAATCGTCACACAGAAGACAAGTGCTATCATTCACTCCTCCCTCAAAGTTTTTGTCTTTCTCAGATTTAACAGTAAGGTCTTCTGGCAACTTTTCGCTTTTGCAATTATTTGTGGGGACTGGATTTTCTTTTTTTAAATTTTGAGGAACAACTTGAAGTTGGCTAGGCTGCTCAAGACTGTAGTTAATGATGATTTTGGTTGTTCCATCTTGATCCACCAAAGGAAGACTGATGGCTGAAATAACAGAATGGCCACCTTGTTGTATGGATGAAGCACTGATTGTTTCTTGTTCTTTGGATGCAAGATTGGCTTGATTATTCTCCAAAACTTGCCGTATTACATTACCATCCACTGCCACTTTAAGTACATTCTGAATATCACTTAAATTGATACTTATGGGAGATACCAAACCAACTGTTGGCAGAACAACAGCTTGCACCACACCCTGAGGAGAACTGGTTGCCTGTAATGGGCCACCACCACTAAAAACCCCATTTTGTAAAGGGGTTGAACAGTTGATTCCTGAAGCAACCACTATGGGTTTGAACTCATAATCCACAGGTTCAGTTTTAATTTGGTTTACAGAAAGTTGTTCTTGAAGGGGTTTATTCTCTATCTTTTGCCGTATCTGTGGTCGTGTGGGACTGCCTGGTGATGCCGAAAGAGATGGTGAGGAACACTGAGATGTCTTGAGACCTGTTCTTGGTCGCCCATTCACAGGCATCAAGCTGATACATTTCTTGCTGCTTATGTGAGAGCTATAGGAACCAGAATGGGAAAAACGTTTCTTGCAGTTTGGGCATTCATATGGCTTCTCTCCTAAACAAACAAACAAACAAACAATTTACATATGTAGTTGATGATTACATATCCTTTTTTTATAGACCTTTATTTATATGTGGTGCTGAGAATCAAACCCAGTGCCTCACACATACTAAGCAAGCACTCTACCACTGAGCCACAACCCCAGCCCCTACATATACATTTTTAAGTATTCACATTTTCTCTAAAACAAGAAATATCAAGTTTAAAAAGCAATATTACCATGTATGTGGGGTTTTTTTTGGTACCAGGGATTGAACCCAGGGGTACTTAACCACGAAACCATATTCCCAGCCCCTTTTAATGTTTTATTTAGAGATAGGGTCTCAATGAGTTGCTTAGAGCCTCGCTAAGTTGATGATGCTTGCTTTGAACTTATGATCCTCCTGCCTCAGCCTCCTGAGTTGCTGGGAGCACAGGTATGTGCCACCATGCCCAGTACCATGTATGTATTTTATTTAGAATCATCATTTCAAGTTAAGCAATGACATAAATATTACCAACAGTCTGAACTACATGTGCTAATCATGGAATCTTCTTAGCATATATTTGTATAACATATCTGCCCACCTTTAAATTTCAAATAATTCTCAAATACCAAAAATAATTAATCCTACTCTTTCAAGTATTTTTTTTTCATATCCTGTCTCTCCAACCTACATAATTTTCAGTATTTCATTCTACTTAACATCTATCTTTAGGATAAAGTAATATTCTCAACAACTACTTTTAGGATAATTAATATTAGAAGAAACAAAAGTAAGTATAATCTCTTATAAGACTATGAATATTTATCCTTGGTTTAAAATTCCCACATATATATAGTTTTCTTGAAAAGATCTTTCCTAATGGAGGGAAATTTTAATATAAGTTATTCCTATAATTACTTACTTATTAAGCTGGAATGGATATTTCCCGAGAGAGATAAGTTCTAGTGGTACACAAAGCATACCAGAGTTTCAGTTTTAGTGACAGTGGTTATGATAAAACATTATTTGTATATGGAAACAGATTATACCAAGGGTAAAATGCAACATTTGGATGAATTACCGTGACGCATGATGTCAAAGAAATTTCTTGCTTGTGGAGACCTCCCTTTAGCTGCTTTTTTAGACTCCCCAGGGCATGAGATATTTATTCTCCTTGGTCTTCAGAGATACTTGGATACTTTTGAGAAGCACTAAGCTAAATGGAATATCTTCATAAAAACCTAACTGTTCATTTTAGTTCAATTTTTTAGTGACAGTTCATTAATTTATAATTTATATCTTACAGACTATCAGCTCCAATAAGATGAGAACCTCTGGGTCCTGTTTGCCATTTATCCCTTGCATCTATTACAGTGCAGGAAAGACACTCGTTACACATTTTTAGGATGAATGATGGCTACTTATAGAACTATGAAATGTGATGATGCTGATTTGCCTTCTCAGTATTACAATAAATCTCCTTATATCCTTCTTTCTTTTTAAGAGTTAACAGGAAAGCAGTGAAGAAAGTCAGTGTAAGCTCTGCTAATGTTTTAAGTGTAATGTTACAGAGCTAAAACTAGTGAGTTATGTTTTATCAGAAATATGGTTATTTGAGGAATCAGATGTTAGAATTGGAAGGGATCTAAGAATCCATCTAGAAAGATTCCTTTTCGATAAAGAGTTCCTTTATATTATTTTTGACATCAGTCTCTGCTGAAGCTCCCTAGTAAATAAACGGGAAGTTACTGCCTACAGGACAGCCCTATGGAAGAGAGCCTAGACAAGTTCTGCAGAGGACCATGGATTTGGGTTCAAATTCTGACTCAGACATATATTATTTTCTTAACCTTTCTGAGCTTTAGTGTTATGGTATGAAAATGTAGACATTCTCACTGGATTATGTTAGGGAGAGTTATGAAATTATATAGCAAAACTCTCAGTATGTCCTTAACAAAGTTTAGTAATTCTTTTAAAAAGCAAATCCACTAAGTCCTCAAATGAGTCAAAGTGGACTTGCTATATAATGCATATTTCCTTGATCTAATTTGCCCTTCAAAATGATACAGTCATGTGTATTCTCCTATGTAGATTAAATATGTGCTGGTCTTCCAAATAATTCTCACAGGACATGGTTTTCAATATTCTCCAGTTTATCAATATCTTTCTAAAGAGATTTCTGGAATGGGATTCAACACTCAAAACGCCATCAGACAAAAGTTTCTAATAAGGTTAAAATAAGGAATACATTCTAGTGTATCACTATTTTAAATGATTTGATAACACTTTTAGTTGGGCTGCATGAGTATTTTCCTATTAGAGATATAAAGAAGACAAGTATCCATAATATAAACAGTAGGTAAGGCAACAGCAGTGGAATCAGGATGCTGCCACTATAGTTTCAGTTTTGCCATGTATTAGCTGAGTGACCCTTGACAAGTGAATTAAGTTCTCTGGGCTTCCATTTTCTTATGAACAAAAGAGAAACAATATCATGTGTGAGGTCCTGGGCTCAATACCCAGTACCACAAAAAAAAAAAAAAAAAAAAAAAAAAAAAGGCAGAAGAAGTAATAGAATCAACATCTGAGGGTTATTTGAGGACTGTAAAAATTTATGTATACAAATAACTAGCAACTAGCAAGTGGTTACATGTAGTTAAGTATTCAATAAATGCTAGTTATCATTCTTATTGTTCAGAATTACATTGATACTTCATCGATACTTACTCTAAAGCCAAAGTTACTATGTTAGAAAGCTCCCAACTTCTAAATTCATAAGCTTTATATACCTATCAAAACGGAATGAATCTGAAATAACTTTCCTATGTACATATATGAATATACCACAGTGAATCTCGCCATTGTGTACATCCATCCATAAGAAATTAATTTTAAAAAATAAACTATGGGTAAATGGCAGAAAGATCAGTAGAAGGAAAGCAGCAGGGTGTGGGGAGGGAACAGAAAGAAGAAGCACCGGGCACTGAATTAGAACAAGATATATTCCATGCTTTTATAATTATGTCAAAATGGATTCTACTGTCATATATATATATATATATATATAAAACTAAAAAAATTCTCATCAATGCTGTAGTTCTCTTTCTTCTTCTGTTGCCTCATTCATTAACTCTATATTACCTCTGCATGATTTTCTCATCTTGAGTTCCATGTCTACCTTCCTCATGTAAAGGTGATCTTCACCTCCTTATTCCCTTTTTACAAATCTCATATCTTTACAAAAGGGGTAATAAAATTAACATTCATGAGAAACATAAAGTAGTTTTAGGTTATACTTGTTAAGACATGCTATATTATCTTCTGATTAGGAAATCTGGAGTATGTCATATTAACTTGATATACTTTAGTCAAAGGTTAAATGATAATAAAATACCATTTATAAAAAGAAAATTTCTCCATATTAGTCTTCATACTAAAAGAAAAGAAAGTAGTTTTTGATCATATATGCAGATCACATTAGGATAGATTTATTTATCACATGTGCTGATATTCAGTATGCAGAAAGAAAACCAATATTTACCACTGTGAATTCTTAAGTGCTCTTTTAGGTGGTGTTTGTATTTGAAAGCTTTTCCACATTCAGTGCACTTGAATTTACGATTACCACCAGACTGTGTCACATGTCTCTGTAAGAGAAAATTGGTATTTTACTTGTAAAGCAAAAGAACTTTACACATAAAGGATATACAAGGTGCTTAAAGTATAATTTTGAGTGAGTCTGATGACTATTTTGATTCTTAAAACCCTCAAATTGCAGTCACAAAAACACAACACTTGAGATTATTAACCCAAAGGATGGTGACAGGGAACAGTTCTGACACAGCGAAAAATCTGCATCAATTTAAAGAGTCAGAGTCATACTTTACTAAGCAATATAGTACTGAGCAAAAATAAAGTAATATGTACTTTGCTAGGAACTAGAGATGATCTTATCTGTATTCTAATTTACAGAGAGCCAAGTCTATGAATATTTAAGAATCTATCTAAAGCACAGTTACTCAACAAAAGAAAAAGGTACAGAAGAGAAGAAAAGGCTGGGCTTTTACCAGTATTATATCCTCTCTCTTTTGTATCTGGTATTTCCAAAATGTACTTTAATCTGATGGGTTTTTTTTAATACATCCATCTTTCCAGCCAAATATGATTATGATAGATTATGATAGCTTTCTGCTTGTTTTATCAAATTTTCATTTGTATGTATTTCATTTCAGATGTATTCAGCACCCTTCAATTCATCTTATGAGAGCACAGTTCTCTACCGGCGTGCATCACCCGCTGCTTCTTTGATACTGTCAACTGGAAGGTACCAGGCATCTGAAACTTAACATGATTAACACCAAACTCTATTAATTTCCCTCCAGCAAGTTATTTTCCTCTCTAGTGTCTCCTATCTTTGTGAATAGCAACCTCATTCAGTTATTGCTTAGACTTGAGCTTTGGAATTATCTTTAATTACTCTTCCCCTTAATACCCTGAACGAATTCATCAGTAAGCCACCTGGATACAGACTGAAGTCAACATCCTTCACCATGTCAAGCCTGCCACACAACCTCTGTCCTGGATTATATCAAGATACTAAATGTTTTCCCTGCTTCCATTCTTCTCTCTCTTGATCTGTTCTCCATTCAACAGTCAATGGTCCCTTAAAAATTGAAAAAATCCAATATCCTTCAAGTTTCCCTATCACAATTTAGAAAAAATTAAATCTTTATCTTACCCTGCATAACAGCTTATATAATCTGACCCCCACTTTTCTGGTCTCACCTATCTTTCTCCCCTTTATTCATATTTCTCCTTGTTGTTTCTTGGACATGCCAGGAAGGTCTCTACCTCAAGTTAAACTAGTATTAATTTGATCGTTGATACATGATAGCTACCAGGAGCTTGTTAAAAAAGGATAATCGGTCATTGGCTTTAATCCTAAAAACAGAGCCAAGAATTTAAATGTAACTTAGAGTTACAAAACACTCTTAGTATATGCTTCTATAAAATGGGGCACAGTGACACAGAATTAGAACAAATCATTTGAAAACTGAGTCTTCAGGAAAAAAACTATAAACTTTAGATTCTTAGAAGAGTAATCTCTCACTATAGGAAAAAATAGTCACCTTCTGAGAACAAATAGTCACTGGTTCAAAGAAAATTAATCTTTAAAAATTTGTCTTCTCAATTTGGTCATGTAGTTTATTTAACCAGTATTTTTATTTTCCTACACTGAACATTTTAGTAGAATGCAATCAAAATCTTCTAACCTTGGAGGAAATATTCTGTAAGTAATATATTGTAAGTAATAACTTACAGTATAAGCAAATCAAGAAAAGATCTTACCTGGAAATGAAAACTACAAATTATCACTTTTATTTCATAAGGTTTCGGACAAGACAGTGTCCGAAAAGTACATCCTTTTCCCTTTTAAGTATATAAATATCCTTGTCTTCATTGAGGGTTGAAGTCCCCAAATTTGGAAAGTTAGTGAACTCTTGGCCATTTCACTTACTTGATCTCTTCCTGACTTATGTGATGTCATGTGACGTTCAAGTTGGGTTCTGTATGCAAAGGTGTAACTGCACAGGGAACAACTAAAGTTATCTTCATTCTTCTCATGGCGATATTTAATGTGTTCTTTTAGAGAGGTAAAGCGTTTATAGCCTCTATCACAATATGGGCAGGTGAGTAATTGGGAAAATGCATCTGGTGTTCCTGTAAAAGAAATGATATATTTTAAACTTAAAACATTGAAAAAATATTACCAAAGGTAACACTTGAGTCCCTATGCTCTTGCCAGATATTTTACTACCCATTTTATATTTGGTCCTCAAAACACTACAATAATGCCACCTCTATTTTATAAAGGAGAAAATGTGAGGCTGAGAAAAGTTCAATAACTTAAAAGCATGACTTTTGGCCGGGCAGGTGGCATATGCCTGTAATCCCAGCGGCTCTGGAGGCTGAGACAGGAGGATCAAGAGTTCGAAGCCAGCCTCAGTAAAAGCAGGGTGCTAAGCAACTCAGTGAGACACTATCTCTAAATAAAATAAAAAATAGGCCTGGGGATGTGGATTAATGGTCAACTGCCTGTGTGTTTAATCCCTGGTACCTCCCAGCACCAAAAAAAAGTGTGAATTTTAAGTCAGGTAGTGATAGTCAGGATTCAAACATAGACTGACTTTTAAGTCCCTTAACTTTTTTACTAAACCATAGTCCTGTTCTTTCTGTATGGTTAACTGGACAAAGAACAAAAGTAAAATTAGGATGTGGGTTACACTTATAAATGTATACATATTACATTTACTGCATTCTATAACAATATCTTTCTTCTGGTAACAAATGTATATCATTTATTTAAGTTTCATTCTTTTGAATGTGAAAATGACACTATAAAATTATTGTCACACAAGAATAAGCAGTACACAATTAGAATATATTTCCATGACTCCCTTGCAGCTGAATTCAAACCAAAAAGAAAGAGTATGGGAGGGGAAGGAAGGATGGGGGCGATATATATATCTCGCAGAAATAAAACTGGATGAATTAAGAGTTTATCATCTAGGCCTAACAATCCTAAAGTGTAATACTTTTTTTGCCAAGTGATATTAAAACTACTCACAGTAGTTTTGTATATTTGATTTTCTTCAAAGAAATCAGCTTATAAGTAATATATTATTGCAAATATCATCTTCACTTTCTTCATTTTGAATTCCTTATTAAAAAACAGACAACCAAAGATAATTTCATAGCAATCTCCAAATGCTTCATAAATATATTTTTTATTGGAGTTCAAGTGCATATAAATTAAATGTCTTGCTCAAAGATCAGCCTACAAATCACCTGAACTCTTAAGTAGCTAGGCAAATATGTTGAAATTTGTATGGAATGCATGAATAAAATTAAACAACCAAAGCTTCAAAGCTTATGATGGTATCTTTTATTACCAGCTAGTAAAGCAACCAGAGTTTTCTGTTGGAGATGATTCTAACATGGACATCTTTGGAGAGAAAATCCTGTTGTATTTTGTCCACTATGCATTTCCTATTTGTACAAGCCAGTGGGAGCCAACGTTTGGGACCTTATCCTTGCTAGAATGTCTAGTACATCTTGTTCATTTTGGATAGTTATAATGGCAAAAGTCACAGTCTGCCACTGGTGGTGATTTGTTATTGGCACTACAATATCATGTGATTCCATTTCCTACTCCAGTGTCACAGATCTACTCTCATTATATTCTGTTTTCTTCTTGGTCTACATGATTAATCCTTATAATTTAATAAACAAAATAATAATGATATGGTGAAATGACATGTTGCTCATGATATTTTAACAGCAAGTTATTTTTATAAATCAATATCTATTGAATTTTCTGACATGAGATATGAATTCATTCTTATAGATACTAATATAAAACAATGAAAAGTAAATCTGAATATTGGGTACAATAAGCATAGACTAAATAGGTTTAAAAGATAAATGAAAGTTTTTAATCTCTATTTTTGAAAAATATAAAAATTTTGTTTTTCAAAAATCACTTTTTAGTAATGAAGATTTGCTATAAAGGGGGAAATGCTAATTTTTAGAATTTCTATGATAAAGTAGTAATTCAATGATACTAAAAAATAAGACCAATCTATAGATGAATGTATTCTGTACTGTCTATAACTTCTTTAAAGTAACTATGACAATGAATATTTCTTTTTTTTTTTTAAAGATGTGGATGGACCTTTATTTTATTCATTTACTTATATGCAGTGCTGGAGAATTGAACCCAGTGCCTCACACATGCTAGGCAAGTGCTGTACCGCTGAGCCACAACCCCAGCCCAGAATATTTATATTTTTGAAAAACAAAATTTCATACTTTTTAAATTCTAAATTTCCTTTGGTAGATAACACTTTGGACTGGTAGTACTTCTTGCTATAAAACCTCTGAACAATCCCTTGTATTTCTCCATTGACTCAGAATTTATGCTTATTCAAACTTCTAGAGAAAGTCTTGCCTATGTATAACTTAGGAGAAAAGAGTGCAGAAGAGTTTGCTTAATCTACTGAAAATTTTAAAAATTTAAGATCCTATCCATTCTAGAGTGAAACTTCTGTTTTGGCTCTGTTTTTCAGAGTTGGTTCCTGATTTTTAAAAGATATAGTTGATTCTTTGACTTGGAATATATAAGGTTTTTATGCCATAGTTCTCAGTTTCCTCTAAAATCTTCAAAGTTGATTGATTATTTGAATACTAAGCTAAATATATCTACTCAACTGGGAACCCTAGAAAAAGAAAGCCAAATTGAGGATATTAATTTTCACAAATCCTTAAACATTTCAAGTACCTTCCTAGTCTTGGTATAGATCGTGCATAAATTTCTTAAAGGAACATTTTAATGTTATTTTCATCTATTTTTTACACTTAGAAGGGCAGAATGTAGAACACATTGTTTTTAATAATTTATTTATTTTGATTCATCGTAAACAAATGGGGTACAACTTGTTCCAAAACACATTTTTTAACTGTCTTTTCCCAATTCTTAATGCACTAAGTGTTCCTATAAGAGCAAAGTAGATACAGAAAAACTACTATCTCCAAATTAGTATGTTTTAAACCAGATGACTATTTCACTTGCTAAAAGAATAGTGGAAAACAACTGAAGGACAACAAGAGTCATCCTAGTTCTCATTTCTGCTGCCCACTGCCATTTGAGTTAACAGAAATTCATGTCCAGGCACCGTTCAAAGCATTTCACATGCAGGAGCATTACCACTACAAACATGAGCAGTCAATAATTTAATATTGTACTATTATGATGAACAATGTCCCATTAATAAAGCAGATTACTCCCTATAGGAACTTGCAATAAATTTGGTTCTCAAAAGTATTCTCCATAGTAAACTAGGTTCCCATGGTACATACAGTTAACAGAAAAACAATCCTTTAAAGAAAGAAAAACAAGGGTTAAATTCCACTTACCATTTTCATCATGACCACTAGCTTCTGGTGTGCCCTGCCTCTGGTCCTCTTCAGGTGCCTCAGGATAAATGACAGCAGTATCTTGTTGTTGCAGGAACTCTTCAACATTAGGATCATGGTTTTGCTCATTTTCTGCATCTGAGTTGCATTCATCATCTTTTACTAAAAGAAATGCATTCTTTAAGCAACTTTATCATCAAGTTGTGAAGTTTTTCTAAATAAAAAATTGTTTAAGAGAACATAATCATTTCTTGAAATTGTATTAAATATTTACTGAAAGCTAAAAATGAATTCCAGTAATTAAGAAATCCTTTTGTTTTATACATTTAAGGTGCTAAAATGTCTCAAATTCTCACAATATCCCTTTTGAGGTTTAGAGTCACATTTCTAATTCCATTGTACTAATAAACAAAACACAGATAAGGTAATAGAGTTGCCTTAATTATTTATTTCTCATTTAATGATAAGGCAAGGAAAAAAGGACACCTTAGTTCTCAAAAATCATCTCTTAGTAACCTATCATAAGTTATACTTTAAGTCTGAATCATTCCAATATAAGCAGTGATATGATTTCCTACAAAATAGCTTTAGTAGTAATCTTTAGCTAGAAAGACTTATAATAAGAGTCAAAGGGTATCAAATCAATAAAAATTGCTCTTTACCTCCTCCAGCAGTCCTTTACAAACAAGTCTATTCTTTCTCTATTTCTGCTTTGATAAATATTTAACCATGGGATTAAGGTATGGAAAATTTTTTTCTTGAGGGTAAAAGGTTTAAGAGCTAACAGGTTTTCACTTTGAGAACTTAGCTCAGAGTAGAGTGCTGCCTACTTCCTAAAACAGTACTGGTGCATTGCAGTTTTCCTTCATTTCCTCCACTGGCTCTAGCTGAGACTGCCTACTCCATGCTGGTGGTAACCGTAATGGGTTATCATGAATCTCAAGTGTCTCATGGCTGACTTCTTTACAGACTTCAGACTGAACTGTTAGTTCTAAATTTATAAAATGGCACTTCCTAGTAGACTAAAACCGGGTCAAATTAAAATAGTGATGCATGAACATCTTTTTGTTTGATAGTTACTAAAGCAATTCTTGCTACATCTCTTAAACAGTAGCATAACTGAATTCCTCATGGTGACTTCTATTTAAAACCTCAGAATGACATAGTAATAACAGTGATTCACAAACATTTTCACAATTTTAATACAGCCAATAGACTATTAATTATTTAGCATCTGCTAAAAACTGAGAAATATATTATTTAATCCATGTATTATTTAATTCAAACTAGGGTTCCTTTATTTTTCAGTCAAAAATAAAGGAAGATTTCTTTGGGGGTGGGTGGTACTGGGAATTGAGCTCAGGGACACTTGACCACTGAGCCACATCCCCAATCTTTTTCTGGATTTTATTTAGAGACAGCGTCTCACTGAGTTGCTTAGCGCCTCACTTTTGCTGAGGCTGGCTTTGAATTCATGAACCTCCTGTCTCTGCTTCCCAAGCTGCTGGGATTACAGGCGTATGCCACTGCACAAGTGAAGACTTTTTAAGAGGTGAGCTGATACTGTTGATTTTAAGGGAATAAATCTCCAGATCCTCAACTTTCATTTATACTCTTAGCATTCTGAAGGTTGTCTCTGCCCTTCCTTTTCCACAGTATTCTGTACTCTTATATTCTTAAGAAAAATAAGAGAAAAAGACATATTCTTCATCCATCCATTACATTAATACAATGTATTGCCTTGGAGTATAAAAATCTCTATGGTGCAAAAGAGAAAAGTTCAAAATACTGACTAGAGAAAACCTTCTTTACTGATTACTTGAAACAATATAAAACCACTATAGGTCTTCCACTCTTTCCTGTTTACATGGGTTTCTATTAGATGCAAAGCATGACAAATGAAATAGGAGTTGGTTAGCCCTGATTGGGAAGTTAAAATCAACTATATAATAATCAAGAGGAAATAACCTAAGGGGTTGCACTCCTAACTATTACTAAATAGTTCACTGCTCTTAAGAGACTGACAGAAGCAAAGTGAAGACATTCTCAAACATCATTCCTGTGATCTGTTCTTAGCTGGAGAATAAGTGCTTTTGAATAGTTAAAAGTAGTACTTGTCAGCAACATCAAGTATTTTCAATGCAACTTCAATTTTTCAAATTAAACTAGATAAAACAAGAATAAAATTTATATTTTATATGATTTTCATAGATTCCAGAATTGACAAGACTTAAAGCTATTCTTATCAAACTGTTATAAAATGTTTTTTTCAATTTAGCAATCTCCATCTTATAAAATGTTAATGTTTTCTACATCCTCTTAACAAAAATGACATATATACTAGCTGTTAGGGTAATGAGTTTATAAAGAGAATTACATGTCTGCATTTTATGAATGAATTCTGTTTCTTCAATAAGTTATGTATAAGCTTACCTAAATGTGTGCATTTGGAGACAAAGATTTTTATGACTGATAAAAATTAGATCTATACCATCTTAATCTTAGCTTCAGTACAGAATAATTATTTTATAAGATGTATTTATTTATACTTTACATATTCTTCATTATTTATAATTTATGTATTCCTCAACAACTTTGTTATTGAAGACATTTTTATAAAACTGCTCAAAATGTATATACACACATTGATTTTAATTGGATAAATTAGGCCACCCTTGTTTTTTCTTATTATTTGACTGACTGGCAAGACAGTGAAAACTGGCTTTGTTAGCAGTAGTGGAAGTTACCCAGAAATTAGGTGAACTAAGGTATTAATCAAAAGATAGTTACTGCATGTCTTCAGATAAAAATACTTTTATTAACTTTTTTTTAGCAAAAAATTACTGAAATCAACCATATCTCAATGTTCCCAACCAAAAAATGGTGCCTCTAATTGAGAAAGATAAATGAAGCAAGGTTCCAAAAAAGTATAATTCCAAGTAATTTGATGAGCAGGTATTTATAGAGCTTCTCTGCTATATGTCCCAGAAAATGAGAGATTCTAATGACTGGGAAACAAATCTCTTTGCAAATTAGGTGGCTTTGAATTTTTCTTCTCAACAAAATTGAAGAATTACTTAACTGAATTGTTAGTGATAGGACACTGAAATATTTCTATTGATAAACACAACTCTTGGCATAATTCTGAAGAAGTATAAAGAACTGAGTAAGTTATAAAATTTTTATTTAATCTTTTAATATGGGAATAAAGTTATCTCAGTGCTAGACAAAAACCAGAAACAGAATTAATGCTGAATACTTTTTCTTTAAGAAGTTACAGTAATACATTATATGAAATAAAGGCAAAATCTTTAGTTCCTTTAATCTCATTTTAATAGTATCTTCAATAATTATTTATTAAATATAATATGTTTATGTTGTGATAAATTATTCACTACTAACAAATGATAAATAAATCCATAATTTTTTGAAACTTTAATATTCATGTCATCCCTGGAAATTAAAAAGAAATTTCAATTTCAATATGTGTCTTTCTTTTAAAGAAATTGACAGTTGATTAAAAAGTTCTACAAACAGGAAATATATATCATGTTAGGCATAAACTGTATAGGGTAGATGGAAGGCAAATATGACAAGGAGTAACCATTATGATATAATGTTTCTGACTCTTAAATATATTCATTTATAAAAAATGATGGATAGTTATATACTTCACATAAATTATATTTAATTATATTTCAATTTATATTTCAATTATAAATTGTTACATATTTCACATGTAAGAATGATGTTAAACATGTCAATGCTTTTAATATGATAGAAATTATTTGCCACTACTTACATTTAAAATGAAAAATATTATATGCCCATTAAAATCTGTGAGCAGTATATAATTGTTTATATACTATAAAATTTAGATAATAATCACAATAACTCGTAGTGTTGTTAAGAGGATTAAATTAATACAGCAATGTGCTTATTAGTATTGTACCTGGTATATAGTTAAGTGTTACAACTACTAGCTATATTCCTTAGAGCAAGGTGAACGTTGTAACTTCACAATTAAAATTTTTCTCAGTAAAAAAAGATTAGGGTTTAGAAAAGTTAGATAGCTTTTCCAAGATCATGTAGGAAAAAAGTATTACCACCATAACCCATGCTTCAGTATTAGGTATCTGACATCAAATCTGGGCTCTTTACACTAAACTATACTGTCTCCATGAATCTGCATTACCTAGCCCAATTTCAACTGAAAGCAGAGATTCTGCAGTTTTACCCATAAAATTTAAAGTTTTGGCAGAGCACAACATGAAAAGGTTAATTACAAAACAAATTTACTGGTCTTTAAGACTGATAAACCTAAGTATTTAAAAATTAGGAAGATGAGCAAATACATAAAGACACATAATTTAGCTGTCTTTAAAATAAGACAAAACTCAAGAGCTGATCATCAAAGTCTAGAATTATAGGACTATATTCACCTGTGAAAGTGTAGAATTATTGACTATAATCACAAATTAGAGAAAGAAAATATTTAACATAAATACTCTGTCTCTCCCTCCCCCCTTTCCAGGGACAATATTTATTCTCAGTAACCTGCAATCTTTACCCTCTTTTTAAAAAACTTTATAAAACTGTTAACTATATAAACAAAAAAATAGATGCTTGGAAGGAGCAAACATGGTTTTGGTGAATATTTCACTCCCTAAATTTCAAGCAACAATTCTCTTAATTTCATCGACAGTGAAAGTAAGTAAGCTTTTGAAAAGATTTGACAAGGTTCTGAACTAATGATAGCGACCTATGTACAATGTTTTTGTCATTATGTTATTCTCTAGAAGTCAAGGAGGTAATAAAGGCAAAGACAAAATGTAATTTTAAAGTTCAACTGCTCAAAAGTCTCAAAAGTTCAATTTCCATCCTTTGTTTCTTAAAGCCATACTATTTGGAGCTTTATTAAATATTTGCTTCCATGTTACAGGGAAATAGGCAACAGGGATCATCTTCTTGTGGGTGGGGGTGGCCTGACACTTCAGTAGCAAGTAGTTAATACAAGGTCACTCTGTTTTCCAGATGTGGGTTTTGTTGTTGTTATTGTTTTTTGAGGAAATTTATGTATTACTTGGTACTGCAACCTGAAAGGATTCATTTTATAGTGAAGAGAAAACTGCAAGATAAAATACTGTACACTTAGAACCATAAATCTTTTTTTGACAGAATTTTGTTTAGAAGGGCAAATGGTCTTCTGTAACTCTAGTAATACGGTATTTACAAGTCATCAAAGTTTAACATGAGGTAAAAGAGTACTAAACAGCATTCTTTTGTGTTCTTTTTATGTTTTACTAATAAACACCCAGTTTTAATATTTTATATAATGTGCAATTTAGCATGACAAATATTTAATATCAAGCATACCTGAATACATTATTCATATAAGTTAAACAAAACCATATTAAGGGAAGAATATAAAATCTTGGGCTGTACAGGTACCACAAATCATGATACTCCATTAATAATAAACTAATTTGGAATTCATCTTTAATAACCAAGATTTATTCTTTGTTTTGTGGAGCTGACTGACAAGTATGGGAGTGTTAAGGTTTATATTATAGATGAAACTCTGTTTTTGACAATTACTAACCACAAACAACACTTCCATAGTAGAACACAACTTATAAGGCTCTATGGAATAGTCCTAAAATGTACTGCAAAGTTAAAAAAAAAAAAAACTATAAATGTTAAACCATGAAAGAGAAGGAAAAGAAAAAACTTAATTAAAACTAAGTGATAAAAAGATCTATGCCTGAAAGACATTCATAGTTTGAAGGTAAAAAATAGAAAAATATATTATGCAAATGGAGACTGAAAGCAAGTAGGAGTAGCTACTCTCATAACTGGCAAAGTAAAAGTCAAACCAAAATAAATAGGAAGACAAAGAAGGTCACTTCATATTAGTTAAAAGAACAATCAAGTAACAAGATACAATAATTGTAAATATTTATACCCCAAATTTTGATGCTCCTACTTACATAAAATAAACACTACTTGATACAAAGACTCAGACAGACCCCAATACAATTTTAGGTGATTTCAACATATCTCTCTCACCAATAGGTAGGTCATTCAGACACAAACTAAGTAAAGAATCTTCAGAACTAAAAAGTACTGTTAATCAAATGGAACTAACAGACATCTATTGAATATTTATTTTATCCATTGACAACTGAATTTCTTCTAAGTATCACAAGGAACCTTTTCCAAAAGAGATCATATTTTAGGACACAAATACAAAAAGATCAAGATAGATAATTCCTTTCATTTTATTGGATCATAATAGAATGAAATTAGACATTAATACAAAGATATAAAATAGAAACCATTGGAACACCTGGAGATTAAATAAAACACTTTTAGAAATCAGGAGAGAAATAAAAAAATTCCTAGAAACAAATGGGAACAGAAATAGAAATATCAAAATCCCTGGGGCAGTATGAAGGCAGTTCTAAGAAGAAAATTTACTACATTGAGTACCCACTTGGAAAAAACAAAAACAAAACCAGAAAGATCCCAAATAATTAGTCTAATGTTATATCTCAAGGCCCTATAAAGTCAAGAGCAAACTCATCTCAAATCCCAAAGACAGGAAATAATTAAGATCAGAGCCAAAATTAATGAAATTCAGAATAAAAAATAAAAAGATACATGGGATTAGTGCAAAAATGAACTGATTCTTCTGAAAAGATAAAAGACTGATAAACTGTTAGGCAAACTAACCAAAAGAGAGAAAAGATCCAAATCAACAAAATTAGAGATGATAAAGGAGATATTACCACAAATACTTCTGAAATACAGAGGATCATGGGATTATTTTGAAAATTTATATTCCAACAAATTAGAAAATCTAGAAGACTTTGACAAATATCCAGAAACCTATGACCTACACAAATTGAACCAAGAGGATATAAAAAACCAGAACAGACTGATAAAGAGTAATGAGACTGAAGCAGTAAGTCTTCCAACAAAGTAAAACCCAAGATTAGATGAATTATCAGTTGAGTTCTACCAAACCTATAAAGAACTAATGCCAATTCTCCTAAAATTATTCCATGAAATTGAAAGGGAGGGAAAACTCCTAAGTTCATTCCATGAAACCAGTATTATCCTGATACCAAAACCAGCTAAAGATACATCAAGGAAAAAAAAACTACAGACCAATATCTCTGAACAGACACAAAAATCCTTAACAAATATTAACAATCCATATTTAAAAACATATTAAGAAGAATGCACACCATGATCAAGTTGGTTCAACCCAGGGATGTAAGACTGGTTCAACATATGCAATATATGCGATATATGTAATTCATCACGTAAATAGAATTAAGGACAAAAATCACATGATCATCTCAACAGATGCAGAAAAAGCCTTCAATGACATCCAGCTTGTTCACTTCAATGACTCGCTCACTATAAAAACACTGAAGAAACTAGGGAGAGATGAAACTTAATATCATAAAGCTATCCACTCTCACCACCACTTCTATTCAATATAATTTTAAAACTGTAGCCAAAGCAATCAGGCAAGAGAAGGAAATTAAAAGAATACAAACAGGAAAAGAAGTAGTCACACTATCTGTTTGCCAATGACATGATCATATATTAGAAGAGCCAAAAACTTCTCCTGGAAGACTTGTAGGGCTGATCAACAAATTCAGCAAAGTAGTGGGATATAAGATCAACATACAAAAATCAACAGCTTTCCTATACTCCAATAAGGAATGTGCTGAGAAAGAAACCACAAAAACAATTTCATTTAGAATAAGCTCAAAATATACTTGGGAATAAATCTAACCAAGGAGGTGGAAGACCTCTACAATGGAAACTATGAAACATGAAGAAAGATACTAAAGAAGACCTCAGAAAATGGAAAAGTGTCCATGTTCTCGACTGAGGCAGAATTAATATTGTCAAAATGGCCATCTTACCAAAAGCAATATTCAAATGCAATGTGATCCCACCAGAATACCAATGAAATTTTTCATGGAACTAGAAAAAAGTTCTAAAATTCATACAGAAGAATAAAAAAACCAGGATAGCCAAAGCAATACTGAGCAATAAATGATGTAGGGGCACTACAATACCGTATCTCAAATTATACTACAGAACGAACTACAAAACAAAAAGTGCATGGTACTGGCATAAAAATAAATATGAAGACCATGAAATAGAATGAAAGAAATCTACATAGATACAGACATTTAATCCCTGACAAAAGTATCAAAAACACATATCAGAAAAAACACAACCTTTTTTCACAAATGGTACTGGGATAACTGTATATCCAAATGCAGAATGAAACTTGATCCCTATCTTTCACCCTGCACAAAAATCAACTCAAATTGGATGAAAGACCTAAGCATTGGACCAGAAACACTGCAACTGCTAGAAGAAAATGGAGCCAACACTCCAACATATTGGTGCAGGCTCTGACTTCCTTAATAAGACTCCTAAAGCTCAAGAAATAAATTAAGAATCAATAAGTGTAATGACTTCAAATTAAAAAGCTTCTGTACTACAAGAAAACAACTAAGATCATGAAGAGAGAGCTTACAAAATGAGAGAAAATAATTTTGACTCTTCTGACAGGAGATTAATATCCCAAATATACAGAGAACTCAAAGAATTTATTATCAAAAACCAATAACCCAATCAATAAATGGGCAAATAAACTGAACAAACATTTCTCAAAAGAATTTCTAATGGCCAAAAAATATATGAAAATAGCAATTAGGGGAATGCAAATCAAAACTACACTGAAATTTCATTTCACTTCAGTTAGTTCAGCAATCATCAAGAACACAAAAAAATGCTCATCAGGGTATAAGGAAAAAAGGTACACTCATGTATTGTTGGTAAAACTGATAATTAGTAGTAACACTCTGGAAAGCAGTATAGAGATTCCTCAAAAGCCTAGGAATGGATCTACTATATGAGCCAGTATCCCACTTCTTTGTATTTATCCAAAAGAACTAAAAAAAGCATACGGTAGTGATACATGCATACCAATGTTTACAGCAGCACAATTTACAATAACCAAGTTAAGAAAACAGTCTAAGTATTCCTCAAAAGACAGATGGATAAAGAAAATGCAGTATATTTACACAATGAAGTTTTATTCAGCCATAAATAAGAATGAAATTATATTATATGCTGATAAATAGATGGAATCAGAAAACATAATGATAAGTGAAATAAAGCCTGCCTCAAAGTGAAGGGTTGAATGTTTTCTCTCATTTGCAGAGGTTGGAGAGAAGAAATTTTAAAAAGAGGGTTCTCATGAAAATATAAGGGAGAGTAGCGGAGAAGAGGAAGGGATTGAGGGGGAAGGAGAAATCACGGAAAAGGGGGAGAACTGAAGAATGAAATTGACTAAATTATGCTATGTGTATGTATGAATATATCAGAACAAATCAACTTATATGTATGACTATAATGAACCAATTTTAAAAAATTAACAGCATAGAGTAGAGGAAAAGGATTGGGGGAGGGAGAAGAAAAGAAGGGGGTATTGGGGACAGAAAAGAGCAAATTGTGTTATATGCATTTATAAACATATTAAAACAAACCTCACAATATCCATAGTTAATATGTATTAATAAAAGAAAGTACTTTATCTAAAGAAGGCTATATATTCAACAAATGTTGCTGGAAAAACTGGAAATCCATATGTAACAAAATGAAATTAAACCTCTCTCACCCTGCCAACTCAAAGTGGATCAAAGACTTAAAAACTAAAGCAGAGACCCTGTGCCTAATAGAAGAAAAAGTAGGCCCAAATCTTCAGCATGTGGGCTTACGACCTGACTTCCTTAAAAAGGCTTCTAAATGCAAGAAGTAAAATTAAGAATCGATAAATGGGATGGCTTCAAACTAAAAAGCTTCTTCTCAGCCAAGGAAATAGTAATTTGAATAGAGAGCCTACGGAATGGGAAAAAATCTTTACCATGCACACCTCAGATACAGCGCTAATCTCCAAGATATATAAAAAACTCAAAAAACTTAACACCAAAAAAACAAATAACCCAATCAATAAATGGGCTAAGGAACTGAACAGACACTTCACAGAAGAAGAAATACAACTGATTGACAAACATATAAAAAAATGTTCACCGTCTTTTGCAATCAGAGAAATGAAAATCAGAACTATTCTAAGATTTCATCTCACTCCAGTCAGAATGGCAATTATCAAGAATACAATCAATAATAAGTGTTGGTGAGGATGTGGGGAAAAAGGTATACTCATACATTGTTGGTGGAACTGCAGATTAGTGAAACCATTTTGGAACGAAGTATGAAGATTCCTCAGAAAACTTGGAATTGAACCACCATTTGACCCAGCTATCCCACTCCTTGGTTGTATAAACCAAAGGACTTAAAATTAGCATACTACACTGACACAGCCACGTTAATGTTTATAAAAGCTCAATTCACAATAGTGAAAGTATGGAACCAACCTAGGTGCCCTTCAACAGATGGATAAAGAAAATGTGGTATATATACAGAATGCAATATTACTCAGCCTTAAAGAAGAATGAAATTATGGCATTTGCAAATAAATGGATGGAACTGGAAAGTATAATATGCTATGTGAAATAAGCCAGTCCCCCAAAACCAAAGGTCAAATGTTTTCTCTGATAAGCAGATGCTGATCCATAGTGGGGGGTAGGTAGGGAATAATGAAGGAACTTTGGATTGTACAGAGGGGAGTGAGGGGAGGGGTGGAATGGGTGGAGAGGGGAAGGGGAATAATGTGACAGACATTATTACCCTATATACATGTATGAAAAGAACTAAAAAAAATCAGTCAAAAAAAAGTTAATGAAAATAAATAAATAATAAAAAAAAAAGAAAGAAGGTATAAAAGACACTTAGGGAACTTTTGAGAAAATCTGAATATGAACTAATATATTATTAGGGAATTACTATCAATTTCATTATATAAGAGAATGTATTGTTGGAGATACAAGACAACTGATTTTGTTATATAAGAAAAGGTATTTATTGGAGATTAATGCTGGAGTGTCATGATGTCTATAATTTACTTAGAAATGGTTCAACTAATATATGTATAGTGGAAAATCTGGCAAAATGTTAACAAGTATTGAGTTCAGATGGTAAGAATTCATTCTTTCAACTTTTCAGTAAATTAAAAATTTTCATTAAGAGTTTAAAATCAATGCCTGAATCACAAAATATACTAACTACACTTTGAAGGATATTATTTGGGGGAAAGTTTTAATAATTTGGAATTCAGTTTTCAAGTTTACAACCTAACAGTTCTACCTGATTTAAGGGACACAATAAAAAGTTTCTGGTACAATCATACATGAGATCTGATTTAAGTTTTCCATTCACTCTTTATTCTTTTGCTTCTTAAATCTGCTCTGAATCAATTATAGAGAAATGGTCTTATTTTTCATGGAGTATGTATTTTTAGTTACCTAGAAGCGAACTTCCTTCTTTATTACAACTTTACTTCAGCTTTTTCACTCAGAGAAATCATAAGAAAAAAAAATTAAATCTCTTGTTTTTTGTGATATGTTTACTCAACCACCAATATTCATGATTCTCATATGGTTTGTACATAACCCATGATATATGCTTATTTTTTTCCTCTTCTGCTGACTTGTGGGCAATTCAAAGCAGATTCCAGAAACTAACAATGAAACTCAAAATAGTCATTAGATGTGTACTTCCTTAACTTTGGTAAAAATTTGAAATAAGTTCAAACTGTAAAACAGTTTTTATATTATCTTTAGATAATACTTATAGATTGGAAAATATGCTATATCATGTAAACCTATAAATTTACATTATATTTAAAGAATATTAACTTCTAACTTTTCATGTAGTGCCCCCAATGCCTACTTAAACATTTAAGGAGGACAAGATAAAAGAGGAGGAAATAATCTAAATTCAGGATTTACAAATGCAAAAACTGGTGTCACAAAAGACCTCCTTCAAAGACTACAGTATGAGAAAATGGCAAGAGTACCTGTACATCCTGCATCATCTGCCTGAGCTTCAGGCCCCAGGATTTCTTGCCCTTCCTTTCCTGCTGAAATCAAAGAACAGGGGATTAAAATAGATGCATTTGCCACAAACATTTTAGCTGCTAGAAATCTGAAAAGAATTAGTTCAGATTATATTTAATTTGGATTTTTTTTCCTTTTACAAATATGGGACTGCATTATTGGAAAGTAGTGCTTTATAGAGGTATTAAGCAGTTTTGTCAAAAACAAAAGATATCAGTGAAGATTTAGATATGATTCTGAAGTTAGACATATTTTATAATTATAGGTTGGGTGTCCTTTATCTGAAATGCTTGGGACCAGAAGCATTTTGAATTTCAGATTTTTAATACTGACATATATAAATGGGTTATTTTGGGGATGGGATCCAAGTCTAAATATTGTTTGTTTTAGATATACCTTATACACATAGCCTGAACATAATTTCATACAATATTTTTAGGGTGCCTACATTTTGACTGTGACTTGTCACGTAAGATCAGGTGTCACAATAGCCAGATTGTGGAACCAACCTAGATGTCCTTCAATTGATGAATGGATAAAGAAACTGTGGTATATATATACAATGGAATATTACTCAGCCATAATGAATGATAAAATTATGGCATTTGCAGGCAAATGGATGAAGTTGGAGAATATCATGCTAAATGAGATAAGCCAATCTCAAAAAACCAAAGGACGAATGATATCGCTAATAAGTGGATGATGACACATAATGGGGGGTGGGAGGGGTTAGTGTTAGGGTTAGAGTTAGGGTCAGGGAGGGGGGCAAGAATGGAGGAAGGAAGGACTGTATAGAGGGAAAAGAGGGGTGGGATGGGTGGCAGGGAAGGGAAAAAATAACAGAATGAATCAAACAACATTATCCTATGTAAATTTATGATTACACAAATGGTATGCCTTTACACCATGTACAAACAGAGAAACAACATGTATCCCATTTGTTTACAATAAAAAAAAAAAAAAGATCAGGTGTCATGTCAGTGCCTGGAGTTTCAAATTTGAGTTTTTCAGATTAGGGATGTTCAACCTGCATAAGCATACTAGGATTTTAGTAGTATTTTAGGAAAAGAGCTGTACTTAAAGGTAGTATGATCAGCAATTTAGACTTAACGGACATATATAGAATATACCATCCAACAAAGAACGAATACACTTTCTTCTCAGCAGCACATGGATCCTTCTCTAAAATAGACCATATTTTTTTTCATTTATTTTCCAAAGCACTCATTTCTGTGGTCCAAGGTACTTTGCTAAATATTTCATAAACTTGTTTCTTTTAACCTTCATAGCAACCTTTTTATTTTTATTTTTAATTTTGGGGGGTATAGGAATAGCTCCCAGGGGCACTTAACCACTGAGCCACATTACCAGCTCTTTTTAAAAATATTTTATTAAGAAACAGGGTCTCACTGAGTTGTTTAGGGCATTGCTAAGTTGCAGAGGCTGGCTTTGAACTCGCAATCCTGCTGCCTCAGCCTCCCAAACCACCAGAATTAAAGGCATATGCCACCACATCAGTCATAACAACCTATTTTATAACTTGAAAAAACAAAACAAAAGTTGAGGCTTGGAGAAGTTAAATAATTTGCCCATGGACACACAGCTATTGAATGGGATAAGTGGAATTTGTATGCAGATATGACTGACTTCAAAGCCCTTTCCATTACACACTTCCATATTAGAAAACCAGAGAGGTTAAATGGAATGTCACTGTGCCCAAAGCAAACACCTAAGGCACTATGCTTTTTCTTCTACTCTATTCATTATTCCTACAACTGAGAAACAGTAATAAATAATAATAGTGTTATGGATAAACATGTTTAGAAGTTTGTGATTTTCCCTTCCCACCTCTATGTTTGTAATAGGCTACTTATTGTATTGAATACAGAACAGATTCAGAGTAAATATTCTATATTATAAATGCATACTTTTGACATACAAATTTTTATATATTTGGGCATCTTTTATTTATTATAAAAGTTGATTAAGAACACGTGAATATATTGAAAGACAGAAAGGAGTTAAAAATTGCTCTTTTAACTGTAGCAGAGTATATGTGCTTATTATGATCAGAATAATTTTAATTAATTCATTAATCATTAATTTTGGTCCTGATAATTAAACCCAGGGGTACTTAATCACTAAGTCATATCCCCAGTCCATTTTATTTTTTATTTTGAGACAGGGCCTTACTAAGTTGCTTAGGGTCTTGCTAAGTTCTTGAGGGTAGCTTTGAATTCGAGATCCTCCTGCCTCAGCCTCCTAAGCTGCTGGGATTACAAGGTATGAGCCACTATTCCTGGCTAATCAGAATAATTTTAAAGTCATACTAAACATAATATAGGTATCTGCACCATAATCAAATTCCACTAAACATGTCAGTTGAAAACCTTGATGTTGGAGTTCTCTTCAGTTTGTTGAGAAAAAGCACTAATTAAGTAAAGTATCTTTGCACTGAATGTATTTCTTTAAGATTTTTGGATTATCCGGTAGATTTATTCAGCAGATTTTAACTTTTATATGAATATTTAAAGATAATCACTGTATGAGAAATAGTTAAAATAAGTACAAATTGTTTTAGGTCAACATAAAACACTAAGATAGATAAGTATGAGATTAACTTCTAAAAAACTTCTCATTTTGTACTTCCTACCAGCACAGTAACAATTTAAAAATTCCTATTAAGGGTTTACTAAAATACAGAATATATGCCAGCATTTGCCAAATGTCTGCAGACCTCTAATATCTCTCACCCTTTTTTTCTTTCCAGTGCATCTGCTTACCAAAATAAAAAACAGTATGCCAACTATGTAATTATATGATATTATAGTTACTTATTATTATATATCTATGTCCTTTATTTCTCCTCAAATGAACAGACTATCACTTGTTAAGATGAAATATAACATTGATATTAAAAGTTAAAATGAAAGGAAAGATGGTGGAATGAGACAAACATTATTACCCTATATACATATATGATTGCAAGAATGGAATGATTCTACATTGTGTACAACCAGAGAAATGAAAAGTTGTACTCCATTTGTGTACAATGAATCAAAATGCATTCTGCTGTTATGTATAACTAAACAGAACAAACAATAAAAAAGTTAAAATGACATTTTTAGATTACCAATTTTTCTACTTACAGTTACTAGAGCTAATTTAAAAACTATCTGCAACTCAATTAAATGATTTCTTCATTTCATATTTGAAATGATTCCTTCTTTCATATTTGCTTGGGATAAAATCTAGTCTCTTTAGATGAGCATTTAGCATATTTTAGAATCTATTCTCAGTCTTATTACCCACAATTTAAAAACTGTAAGTCTCCACTCTCTTCTTCTCAACATTGCAGTTAGTATTTTGGTTGAAGAACTAAAACCATATGGCTTAATGAAAACAGTAAATATCCTAATGTTGGCCTGTAATGTGAACACTCTTTTTTCACTGCAAAAAGTATCATCCAGAAATATCCTCCCTTTCCCACCATCCACAAACTTCCAGGAGATATACTCGAAAGGGGTGTTCTCAATAATTTTTACACAGCATTCTCCCTAACGTGTTCTGATCTTATGCCTAGTTCAGGAAATATAAAGGGAGTAAAGCAATAAAATCTACTTGTACAAAGGATTTACCTCTAAAAGACAATAATGTCAACACACTATGATTGGTTAACCTAAATTCAATTTAAAAAGTAGCAGCAGAATGCTCCTTAGGCCTCCACTTTTAGTGTGAATTCCAAAGCACATATTTATAAATGAGGAAAACTCCCCAGTAATAAGACTTATTTTCAAATGAGGGCAAAATACAACATGAAAAGTAAGTCATAAAATACTAATCAGCAATAAAAGGAACAAACTATTGACATATGCAACATCTTTGATGAGAAAGATGAAATATATAAGAAATTATAGAAAGTGAAAAAGTCATTCCAAAAGGTTACAGACTGTCTAATTTACATGACACTTTTGAAATCACAAAATTTTAAATATGGAGAACAGAATAGAATCCCTGATTGCCAGGGTTTAGGGATGAGGCAAAGGAGAGCAAGAGATTATACAAGAGGCTCTGTAGTACTGGAACTGTTCTGTATTGACTATCAGTATCAATCTCAATATATATGCTAAGCGTGGTTTCCATTATAGTTTTGTAAGATGTTACCACTGGGCAAAAATGGGTCAAAGGTACATGGGAGCTCAGTAAATTATCTGTGACTCTCTAATTATTTGTGAATGCATTATTTTATCAAAAAGTTCAATTAAAAATAGATCAAGGGGAAATATCAGAAATTTAGATCAAAAGAGATAACTGCTTATTCATTTTAGTCATAAGATGAAATTAGTTTTTACTAAGTAAAAACAAAAATGACAAATGCAATTCATTTTAGTTTAAAATTCAGAAGAATTATTACTTGAAGGATTGAACCAAAGTATATGACTGATTATTTAGCATGTTATTCTAAAACTTGCATGTTTGAAATTCAGAACAATGCATTTGTAACCATTTCACATATGTTCAGAGAAATTTTATAGTAATCCCTCAGCACAGTAACAGACTAAGTGAATCAGATTTTCCATGCCTGTAGTAAGTCTTTTCTAAGCCTGCTTTCTGTTATACCACACTACTGTCCCTGCTAAGGGAAACCTATCCAAAAAGCAAATGTCAACCAATTTCTGAGTTCAAACTTCAATTAGGAATGACATGTTTCACTGTGTACTTTTCTACACTTCATTTTTTCCCACATTATATTACGGTAATAACTGTAAGTAGAAAAATTAGCAACAATTGGCAAACACTGGCATGCATATATACTGCAAATACTGTGGTACAGGTTGAACAACACTAACTTAAATTTCTGATCTTTAGAGTATTTTTGAGTTTGGAATTTTAGGGATACTAAATGGCTAAAGTTAATGAGAACATTCCAAAATTTTATAAACTCTAAAACCTGAAATAATTTCTGATCCCAAGAATTTCAGATAAGGGGTGCTCAATCTGTAAAATTATTCAGCAAAGTCATAGCAAATAAAATTTCGATGTCCATGAATATCGGTTAACTTAGATAAAAAAACATACTTGAGTTAAGACTTCAGAGTACTACAGCTTGATTTCCTTTACTTTGTTGTTTTTCAACTCTGGTATCCTTGGTCTAGAGGTGGGCATTGGGGCACTCTGGTTTTAGCTTAAGATGCATAAAGGTGCTCAAAGAAGATAGGAATACTCACTTCCCTCCTCTATTCCCTTTTCTCCTGGTTCCCAGCTCATTACAGGTAGGGACAATGGTAATAGCAGGAGCTTGAAGGCACCTAAAACTCTGAGGGAGGGAAACAACTTCTTCAATTAAGAACCATGACTCCAAGAGGATGAAAGAATGTCAGCTGAGTTCTTTTACTCCCTGTTGTCTTGCAGCTCTTCTTCCTACCTGCACAGTTCAGGATGTATTTGGCTAAGTGGGATAAATAAAGTCCCAGATTTTTTGCAAGAAAAGGAGTATCCTTTGAGGGAACTGAAAGTACTGGGAAGATCATAAAAAGGAGATGCTCAGGAAAATGACCCTTTACATTTGTTTATGAACTCCTAGCTTTATACCCACAGAATTTGAGAACCCAAGTATAGGACAGACCAATACCCACGTGCCAGACTGACCACAGGATGTTACAATAGGACAGATTCAAATAGCACTGCAGAGGCTTTAAAAATTGAGCATGAACACATAACAGACAGAAAATTGGTTAGCACTTACAGACTGACTACAACTAGATAAGTGGCCTGCTAAATCAAAAATATCATAACTTAATTATCTAAATGTCCAAGATACAATATAAAGTAAATTTGGCATACAATGAATCAGGCATGTCTCAACTTGTATGGGAAATGATGATCAGAAGATAGCAACCTTGAGAAGACACAGATGTTAGAATCATCAGACAAAGCCTTCAAGGCAGCTACCCTAAAACTGCTCCAAGAAATGGTAGTGAACACTATGGAAAGATAGAAAGTTTTAGCAAATTCTCAGGAAACATAAGATAAAAATAAGAACCAAAGAAAATTCTAGAAATAAAATAACAACCAAAAAGGAAAAACCACTAAATGAGCTTAACAGCAAAATGGAGATGAAAAAAGTAAATGAGAACTTGATAGGAAATTGATGGAATTTATTCAATCAGAACAATAAAGAGCAAACAGATTTTTTTTAAAGTACAGTATCAGGGATGTGTGGAATAAAAATAAAGCATGTAATCATATTATTGGAGTCCCAGAAAGAAAAGAGAATATATGGTGCAGAAAAATTTCAAGAAAAAATGTTTAAAAACTCCCAGAATTTAGAAAAAGACATAAACCTATCAATTCAAGGAGTTCACTAAACAGCAAATTAACAAACACAAAACAATCTATGCCCAAGTCCATCAAACTATAAAAACTAAAATTAAAAAAATTCTCAAAAAGAGCCAGAGACAATAATACATGACTATCAAAGAGCAATGATTTGAAAGACTATGGATGTATCATCAGAAATCATGTATTCTATAAAGAAGTAGAACATCTTTAAAGTACTAAAAGAACAAAAAATACCCAGTCAGCTCAAAGTTCTATATCCAGTGAAAATGTCCTTTAGGAATGAAGGAAAACAGAATAAAAACATTCTCAGATGAAGGAAAGCTAACAGAATTCATTGCCAGCAGGCCTGTTCTAATAGCACTGCTAAAGGAAGATCACCAGAAAAAAATGAAAATGGTATCAGAGGGACACTTAAATGTCAGGAATGGAAGAAAAACAAGAGAAATGATGTGGTATATATGAAAACTTCAAAATAAAGGAAGGAAGATAATGGAACCCACTTGGCACTAAGTTTTCTATATTCCTCTTGAGTGATTCTAAGTGGACTAAAAAGTTAAATATGTACATTCCAAGTCTCATGTTGTACCAACTGAGCTAGCTGAGTACTCCAAAGTATGTGCACTCTACTCTATAACATTAACATTTTAAAAATCTATGTAAAGAGATAGAATAAAAAATTAAATAAATTAAAATACAAAATTTTAAATGATCCAAAAGAACTTAGGAAAGAAGGATCAGAATAATGATAAACAGGAAATAGAAAACAAATACTAAAATGGTAAACCTACACCTTAACATTAAAAATTACATGACAGGTAAATGGCCTAAACAAACAAACAAGGGATAGAGATTGTCCGAACAGAAGGGAAAAAAACAAGCTCCATTTACATGCTAGCTACAAAATTATTTTCAAATGTAATAATACCAATAGGTTGAAAATCAAAAGAATGGAAAATTATGTCATGCAATACTGATCAAAAGAAAGTTGGACTGATTATATTAATTATCATACAGTAGACTGTTGAAGCTAAGAAGATTACCAGGGATAAAGGGATAGAGAGAAACACTGCATAATGAGAAGAGTCATTTCACCAATAAAATATAATAATCTTAAATATATATGCATCTAAAAACAGAGCTTTTAAAACAAGTGAAGCAAAAATGGAGATTAGTTGACACATCCATAATTATAATTGTAGACTTCAATACTCCCTTCATATTAATAACTGATAGAACAACTAGAAAAATTCACCAAGGACACAGAAGAACTAGGCCATACCAACAAGTAGATCCAATTGGCATTTACAGAACATTCTACTCCAAAATGGCAGACTACACATTCCTTTCAAGTGCATGCAGAACATTCATGAATATACAACATATCCAGGATTATAAAATAACACTTAACAAAATTTAAAGAAATGAAACCAAACAAAGTTACATTGACCTGAATGAATGTAAACTAGGTGTCAATAGCTGAATAATAACAAGACAATCTCCGGACATGGAAATTAACATACTGCTAAAGAATCTCTGGATTAAAGAAGAAAATTAAAATTCAAAAAAGTTTGTGGGATGTCTCTAAATGAGTGATTAGAGGGACAAGTATGGCATTAAATACTTATGTAATAAAAGAAGACCTCAATAATTCTAAGGTGCCATGTTACAAAAGTAGAAAAAGAGGAGCAAAATATAAACAGAAGGAAATAATTCAGATCAGAAAGCAACAAAATTATCACAGAAAAAAATGGAGAAATTCAATGAAACAAAAAGCTGGTTATTTGAAAAGATCAATACAACTGACAAACCTTTAGTAAGGCTGACAAGCATAAAAAAAGAGGGAAGACACAAATTACTAGAATCAAAAACGAAGAGAGTAACAGTACAGAACCAGTAGATGGTAAAAGGGTAATATAGGAATACTGTGAACAACTTTACACACATAAATTTGAAAACTTTGAAATGGACCAATTTCTCAAGAACAAGAAAATACTAAAACACAAGATGAAACGAATAAACCAAATATTCTTATAGCTATTTAAAAACTGACTTTTAAAACATTCCTCTAAAACAAAACAAAGCTACCACGTCTATGATTTTACTTACAAACTTTATTAGAAATTTTAAGAAGAATAACAGCAAATTTAAACAATTTTTTTTCAAGAAAAAGTAAAGGAATGTTTTCTAAAGCATTTTGTTAGGCCACATTATTCTGATAATAAAATTATGCACAATAGTACAAAAAGAAAAGGTGAAGCTATAGACCAATATCCTCAATGGACACTGATACAAAAAATATTCAAAAAAGCATTAGCAAATCAAATTCAGCAATGTAGAAAATAAAAGGACCAAATCAAATTCAGCAATGTATAAAAGGACCACATGAAGTTTTATAGGGAATCAAGGTTCATTCAATATTTGAACATTCATTAATGTACTCCACCATACTAAAAGGCTAAAGAAGCAAAACCACATGTTAATTTCAACTGATACAAAAAGTGTTTAAAGAGTGGTAATACAAAAAAAGCAGTGAAAAAACTCATCTATTCATGATAAAAAAACTTCCAGCAAACTAGGACTAGGAGGGAACTCACTAAATTCGATAAAGGGCATCTATAACAGTTAACATTATTCTTGTTTTAAATTTTATTGGTTCTTCTTAGGTATAAATGACAGTTGAATCTATTTTGATAAAATTATATAAACATAGGTTATATTTCTTCTAATTAGGACCTGATTCTTGTGGGTGGGCACAATGGTGAGGTTCACTTAGCTAGTTTGATTTGTGTACATAGGAAAATTGTGTTCCACTGTCTTTTGTATTCCTTTCCCCAGTCCCTTCCTTTCATTCCCCTTTGTCTAATCTACTGAATTTGTCCTCTTCCCCTTCCCCAGTTAACATTATTCTTAAAGGTAAAAAACTAAATGCTTTCCACCAAGACTGGAGTAAAAGGCAGGCATATTTATAGTCAACAGTTTTCTTGGCATCTACCAATAAGTCAATAAAACTAAATAAAAGCATATATATTAGAAAGGAAGAAATAGACCTGTACCTATTTGTAGAGGAAAAGTTTCTCTACTCAGAAAATCACAAGAAATCTACAAAAAACTCTTAGAACTAATAAGCAAGTTTAGCAAGTCTACAGGATACCAAATCAAAACACAAAACTCAATCATATTACTATATACTAGTAAAGAACTGGAAACTAAAGAAAAAAGCCTCAAGTTATTCATAAGAGCTCAGTTTTCAAATAAGTAGGTATAAATGTAACAAAATATGCACATGATCTATATTCTGAATATGGAATATAGATCTATAAAACACTAAGAAATCAAAGACCTAAAGAAATGTAGAGATGTAGTTCACAAACTGAAATACTCCTCAACATAATAAATATGTGGGTTCTCTTTAACCTATCTATAGATTTAATATAATTCAAATCAACATCCCAGCAGGATTGGTTTCAATATAGATGAGATTACTCTAGAATTTGCATGGAAAGGCAAAAGAACTATAATGGTCAAAACAATTTTGTGAAATAAATAAAGGTGGAGGAATAACATTCCCTAAATTTAAGACTTCTTATGTAGCTATAGAAATGAGGATTATATAGTATGAGAAAAGGGACACAGAGATCAACAGAACAGGACAGAGTCCAGACACAGACCCACAGAGATACGGACAAATTAGTTACTAACACAGGTGCAAAACTTATTCAAGTGAGAAAGGGTAGTCTTTCAACTAATAGTGCTGAAACAACTGGGCGTCCACACCAAACAAACAAAAAAGTTAACCTTAATTCAACCTCACATTTTATAAAAAAATTAATACCAAATAGATCATTTACCTAATTAAAATGTAAAGAAAGCAAAGGAGAAAATCCTGATGATCTGGAGTTAAAGAAAGAACTCTTGGATATGATATCAAGAGCATGATCTATAAACCGAAAAACCGATAATCTGGACTTGAAATTTAAAACTTTTGTTCTGGGAAAACCTAGGGTAAGAGAATGAAGAGACAGGACAGATTGGGAAAAATGCATTTACTACAACTGCAAAGGACTCTAAAAGCTTAATAATAATAAAGCAACTCAGAAAATACACAAAATATGTTAATAGATACTTCACTGAGATGATCTATACAATGTACATAAGTAAGTATATACATCTACATGTAGTAATTAAATGTGAAAATATGTTCAGTTTCACTAGCTATTACAGAAATGCAGATTGAAACCACACCTGCCATGACCTCACATAACCATCTATTAGGATGGTTAAAGTAAAAAATATTGATAAAATCAAATGCTTGTGAGGATGTAGAGAAACTGAATCTCTATTGGGGAGTGTGGTACAACCATTCTGGTAAAGTTTGGCAGTTTCTTAAAACATGAAATATACATTTAACATATGATGCAACAATTATACTTCTAGGTTCTTACCTACAGAAATGAAAACTCATGTTCACCTTCCCCCAAAACCTGTACACTAATGTTTAACAGTTTATTTGTTATCTCTATAAACTAGAAACAACCCCAAATGTCCTTCAACAGCTAAATGAATAAAGAAACTGTGGTACACCCATACAGTGGAATAGTACTCATCAATAAAAAGGATCAAACTGTTGAGGTATGCAATGACTTGACTGATTTTCAAAGGCACACCGAATGAAGTCAGATACAAAATATTTCATACTGTCTTGATACCATTTTTAAGATATTCTCCAAAAGAATAATACTATAGTGACAGAGAAAGACTATGGTTTGCAGGGTCTGCAGTGGAAGGAATAATATGACCAAAAAGGTGTCAATACCCTTGAGGTTTCTGGTGATGGAACAATTCATTGCCCTGACTCTGGAGGTTGTGATATGCATGTGTTTGAGTGAGTGTGTGTGTGCGTGTGTGTTACAAAAGCTCAAAGAACTGTACATCGATAAAAAAGTTGATTTTACTCTGTTAATTAAAAAGGATTCCTGAGTTCTTAACAAAAAAAAATGAAAAAAAAAGTGTTTTCTAGCTCAAGGTGCTAATTCTATAAATGGAAATTTAACAGAACTAGAGTATATGTAAATTTTAAAAACTGTTTTGATATTTTATGCTATTACTTGAGAAACAAATTGGTAATTACATACAACAATGGATTTGTAGTTAACTAATTCAAATTGTAAAAGAGAAGTCAAATCCAGAAATCTCCTGGATACTTTTAGAAAAAGAAATAAGGAGGCAATGGATAAAAGAAAAGGTTTTAGAGTCAATTAAGCCTTGGTTAAGATTCTGGCTCTACTGAGTCTATGAAGGACCTTGGAAGAGTGATATGAGCTCTTCTTGTCCTTAAAGTTAACACATTACCAAATAGGACTGTTGTGAACACTGTAAATGTATAAGAAGTATTTAGTCCAATGAGAAGCACATAGAAAATGCTCAATGTTACAGGCATTATAATGGATTATGATGATACAGTCATTGTTTTGAGACTATTATCTTTATTACATGTAAGATTTGGAGATCACCTTGTCTGAAACATTTTGACCTCAAATTAACTCATTAAACTCTAAGAGCAGGGTACAAGTGGATTGACAGTTACAGTAATCATTTAATTCCTAACTAATCCATTCACCCACTCATTATTTGAGAGCCTACCATGATCCAGAAGTTCTTCTAAGTGCTGAAATACACAATTTAAAAGACTTCACTACTAACCTTAAAGAACACAGTTTAAGGGAGTGAGACAATTACACCATTATGGGTGCTGCAACAGGATGCCAATGGATTGCATGACAACTTAATTACCATCTTTTTTGCTTAATTAAATTGTTCTGAAGAAACTGATTTAACAAACAGTGACATTTGTTCTGAATACAACACTGACAATGAGTAAAATAATCTAATTACATTCATTTTCAATCATCCATGTACTTCATTATTGTTCCTTTTCTCTGAGGTAGTAGGGAAAAAATCATTTACCCAAAAGACTAACAGTAAGTAACATGCTTGCATATAAGCAGGTTACCTATTTTTACCGTTAATTAGTTAAGCATAATATCCCAAGTACCAAACCATCTGCATGACTTATGGTAATGTAGAGGTTAATGGCATAACTCCCAGATTCAGATCACCTGCTTCAAATCTCAGATCACACTTAATAGCAGTGACTCTATAAATGATCCACTGTCTTTCTATCTTTATTTCCTCATCTATAAAATGGGGCTGTCATCTGCCTCATTATGGTATCATAAGAATTAGATTAATATATGCAAAACACAATTTAGAACATTACTTGGCACATAGTGCACAGTAAAATTTATCTATGATTATTTTCAATATTAGCATGTGGTTTGTGGATTTGGGTGAATTTTATTGTATGGAGGGTTGTACTCTACAGAATAATGATTCCCTAAAGATATTCACATTCTAATCCTCCAACTTCATGAAAATCATAACTTCAATTGTAAAATGGATTTTGTAGATGTGACTAAAGTTACAGACTTTGAGATGGGGAGATTATCCTGGTTTATCTAGGTGAGCCAATTACTCATATGAACTCCAAAAGTGGAATAAATGAAAGCAAAAGTGTAGAAGATGACATTAAGAAGTAGAAGACAGTCTAATTTCAGAATCTTGACCTGTACTGCTTGCCCTAAAGATAGAGCAAAGGGGTCATGAGCCAAGGAATGTAGGTACCCTCTGAAGGCTGGGAATGGTTCTCAGCCCGCAAGGAAATGGGGTCCTCATACAACCAAAAGGATCTGTCTTCTGAATGAGCAAGGAAAGGGATCCTCCCTGTGAACATCCAGTAAGGAATGCAACATTCATATTAGATTTTAGCCCAGCAAGATTAAGATGACTGTAATATAATACATTTGTGTTGTTTAAAACAATCAAGTGTGTGATAATTTGTTATGGTAGCAGCAGAAAACTAATACAAGTGGTTTAATATTTCTAGAGCAGGAAGAAGAATGAAGATAACAGCTATTTGTCTGTTAGCTATAGGGAAGATTGCTATGTAGAGGGTAGAGTTCAATATTGTTTCCGTTTTGTTGCTTTAGTTTCCTCATACAATGAATTGAATTCTAACCATTATTGGACCTGAGTCTTGCTGGAGGCCACAGTATATTCAAAAGAAGTACAGACATGGTAACTGCTCAGAAGATGTTTCTGTATGTATAGGAGCTGATAGTACGATCAAACTACTTTCCTACTGATCTAACATTATATTCAATGTGTATATGTTTTTTTGTTGGGTTAACTAGAAAAAGGAAACAATGAAATGCTTTAGAACAAAGAATCAGAGACTTGGTTTTGAATCTTGGTTTTTCATTTATTTAATGTGTTATTTTGGCAAAATATTTAACTTTCTTTCTGAGCCTCAGTTTCCCTCTTTATATGTAAAGTGGAGCTAGAAGGTACCTCACAGAGTTGTTATAAGAATGAAAAGAAAGAACGTTCAGGAAATCAATTAGCATTAGGCCTGGACAGGTTCACACAAAGTATTATTTTTCTTGGTAAATGTGTAAATGTTAGCTTTACAACTAAATGCTCATTTATTGTGTCAGCCGTTCTAGTTCTTCAATGGTTCTCAAAATCCAAAGCAAATCTAAAAGAAAAGTCTTAATTAAAGGTGGAATAAACCTGATTTATCTTTGCCCCCAATTTCAAGGTATTGAGACCAGCTCTAAAATGGTAGGAAAATAAATTGACACCCCCTAATGTGGAGGCAACCCAAGAAGAGTACAAAGGACCTGCTTAAGACCTTGGGGCTAGTTACCAGTTGTTCTACTAGAAAGGCTAAGGAATGAGACAATGGCCAAAGATTTGAGAATGAGCTTTGGATAGGTTATGTATTTTCTAAGTTGAGTTATTATGTTTAACTATTTTCTCTTTTTTCCTGTTTATTAAAATAATTTTGAAAATTCCAATTTGTTCAGAAATACTAATATAATTCAAAGAATTTTTGCTTCATTTTGATCAAGATTTAAAGAACACTTTTAATTTGTACAATTTTTGACTGAGAAGTTATATAAATAGTGCAAAAGTTCCTGCATACTCTTCAACCAACTTCCTCTAATAAGAACATCTCATATAATCAAAGTACTATTATATAAAACATGAAATTAATAATATAATACTACTAACTAATCTACAAATCTTACTTGACTTCTGCAAGTTTTCCCACTAATCTCATTTTTTTCCTTGGTTCAAAAACCAATTTAGTATCCTACATTGAATTTAGGATATGTCTTGTTTCTATAGTCTACTACCAAAATCTGATAATCCAATCAATTAGACTTTGCCAAATTGCTTTGGTCTTTCCTTGTACCTTATGACCTTGACATTTTGATAGATCACCCTCAACCTGAATTTCTCTGATGTTTTCTAATGATTAGACTGAGGCTATACATTTTGAGCAGAATACCACCATGCTCTTGTCAACATATCACACCAGTGGTATATCATATATCACAGTCCTATTACTGGTGATATTAACTTTGATTTCCTGGTAAATGAGGTTTCTTCATACTACTTATGATGTCTCTCTTGATAATTAATAATTATCTTGTGGAGAAATACTTTGAAATATGCCAGTTCCCCTTTTTCTCCTTAAAACTTCATACACTAATTTTAAGCATTCATTGGTAGTTCTCATCTGAAATAGTTATTACCATGGTGTTTGTATAAAAGTGAGTTTTCATTTCCCTAATTACTCATTAATTTATAATTGGAATTCTACTATAAAGAAGGGCTATTACCCCTTTACTCCACATATTTAAGTAGATAGGGATGCACTGATATTTATCTTATTCTATGGCTTATTATCCAATACTATCATCATTTATTTTGCTGCAAATATTTTTCTAGATTTGGCACTGGGAGCTCCTTCACATGACTACTGTGTCCTTTTAGTGTGGTATAATAATTTTATATTTATGTATTTGTTTTCACTTAATGTTCTAGCTCATCTTATATTTTCACTGACCCTGGAATGGAATCAGTCATTTCTCTAAAGAGCTTTGCCCTGTTTATTGGAGAATGGTATTTAAAACTCAGATTTGGCACTAGTTATACTCACTGCTATCAGGTTTGCTGAGAAAGCATGATATACTAATACAGGTCTATTACAAATGAGATGTGGAAGAAAAGAAATAACTTATATAACAATACTTTGATTATAAACTATAAGGCCAATGAGAGAAAGAACTATACACACTGTGTTGAAGGTAGCACATTTGATAGGGATTTTTAAAAGGGCAGAGTACACAAGTGAAGTTCAGCATTGTAAAGACAGCCCTAACTCTCTCACTAGTGCTATTTCTGAGTACTGAGATACTCAGAGGTTTGTAAATATTAGTGCTATATATTTAGTGCAAATGGAAGTGGATTCCCTTATAAATAGAGTTTCAAAAAAAAAACCCTCTGGGATTATTTGGCTCAATGTCTTCATTTTACAGATTCAAGGGGGGAATTCAAGAGACAATGGTACAGTGAAGACTGGAAATCACATTCTGAACTAGCCCAACATCACACTCCACCTCTGGTTGAAGAGGATTCCAAAGAGTAAGTTAAACTAAGTCTTAAGGAATAAATACAATTTGGCTCAATGTATTTGTGCAGTCTACTTACAGTATTTTATTATTATTTGTGCCTAAGAAAGGCTTACTACTATGGTGTATAAGATCAGAATCTTAAATATTTTTTTTGATAAAACTTTTCATTGCTTTGTTATTTTTATACATAAGTAAATTTCTAGAGTTTTAAAACTTCATTTGAAAAAATATGTAAGTTGCTATTGGGACATTTAAAAAACTCAACAATTTTAAAATACTAAGAAATAGCTAACATATTAAACAATATTTCATTGTATCAGATTAGTTTTGTATAGATGTTTTAAAACTGAAAGCATAGGGAGTCTTGAAGACAGGTGTCTCAAAAGTTAATATTGAATTTAAAAAGGTTTAACTGACACAAGCTTGAAGTGTTTGACTGAACCACAAGATCTTATAAGATGAAGACAGATATGTTGGAATACTGCCAAATCATATTTTCTTTCCCACAAAGAAAATTTAACGTTGATGGTATTTTCAGACAATAGTACTTAGTTACCCTAAATTTTTTTGTTTATATATATATTGATGGTGAATACATCCTAGTTTAATATCTACAATAAAATTGAATCATTTTTAAGAACATAATTATAATTTAATATGTAATTCAGATAAGTTTTTAAGAATAGTTTTTAAAGATCCTTATTACATGACATTTTAATACATGACACTGATTTACATTATGCTATAGATCTGTGAATATCAGTTTCATGTGCTGGTCTCTAGCACAGCTGAATATAACTGACCACTTTCTCATTTACTATTTCTCCTTTTGCTTATAAGTCTTTAGTTAGTTGACACAGGTATTGTGGCTTCCTTGAGCTCAGCAACATTAAAAGGTCTTTGCCTCATTTTCCCTCGCTCCTCGCTCCTTTTCCTGTAACTTGGCAGAAAACCCTTCATTGAGCAACTGGCTTTCTAAACTTCTTTCTAAAAACCTTGCAGTTCCTCTACGTTCTCAGCAAAATATTTCTAATCTTTTTTTTCAATAGCATAAAAATTTTATATTCATGTTTTCTTGAAGTTACAGTATGATCAAGATACTGTTTCTTGCATACTGGCTAAGTTTTTTTATTAAGTGCACAAAAATGTAATGAAAACAAAACAGCAAAGCAGACAGGTCTTACTAAAGAACAGAACTTGAAAGTAATGGTAAAATACAGTGCAACTTTATTAAGCAGTGTCTGCCCTTCAGAGCAAGTTCCATTTGTGATAACTCAAGTTCTCTGTTTCTGCTTCAGGATCATGTTTGTTTAACCAACCATATCCAAACTGACTAAACTTTCAAATTCAGCTGAAAGAATCATCTTGGGGAACCAAAATCAACTTGAAGATAGACGTTTTCTTATGGAATCTAAAGTCCCATTACCTAACAAAGGTGAATGCATGATTAAGAGCAACTAAATGACAACCAACTAAAGTGAATTACTAATAGTGACTCATCTTCTTATTAGTGAATTAAATTAATTTACTGAGGACTCTGAATCAGTGCTCTGGCAAGAAGTTTTGGTTGCCCTGGATCAATGAGTGGTGCTGCAAATTTGCTGTGAACCTTTTCACAATGATATTCAAACTCTTATAATGGATACTTGTTAAAAGGATGCTTTTTAACAAGTGGAATGCACTGATATTTTACTTTTGTCAAAATTGTTTATCAAAGGAAACCAATTTATGTTTATTGGTTTGTTCGTTTGGCTGGGCAAGATGGTTTTAAGCATGGTGTGATATACACAAACTTTTATCTATTTTTTAAATTAATTAAGTGAGGTAAAGCTTAGAATTGTTACTTTACACAGGTTTAGAAATATAGTTTATAGAAGTTATCTATCTGAACTGAAGAATACTTTCTTTCTTGTTTTAAATAATTTTCAGTGCCTGAGAATGTTCTCTGCAACATAATGCATGTTAAGCAATAGTTCAAATGAAAATAATGCTATGTCAAGGCAGGAATTAATATACAATTCAAAATATCTTATGATTTGGCTATCAGATTTACTATAGGATTTGGTCAAAAATGACCTTTTAGGTAGCTTATACAGAATAAAAATTAGAAATTGTTAATATTCACTATACTGGTTTCATTAGTTTTATCTATCCATATTTATGCATTTTTGTTCCAATCATCACATAATTGTCGATCCTGGAAGAGATTTTAATACCCATTGTATATACAAAGGGTATATATATTTTTACTTTCATTATTTCTTCCTTGTTATTATCCTAATATTCCTTCTTTTATCACTTTCTGTTTTAAAGGTTTTTTTTTTTAAAAAACTACATTTAGGATAGATTTGCTGGTGACAAATCCTGTTAGTATTCCTTCACCTAAAAATGTCTGGATTTCTTAATTCTTTCAGAATATTTTCTCTGAATATAGAATTCAAGATTAACAATTCTTTCAATATTTTAAAAGTGTGCTTTATATGCTGCTGGTCTCCACAGTTTCTTATGAAAAATCACTGTCATTCAATTGTTTTCTGCCTATAGATAAAAGCATCATTTCTCTCTCTCTACTTCATTTTTTTATCTTTTGTTTTCATAAATTTGATTATGAAATTTTTATGACATGACATGACATGAATTTTTTATGACATTTGGGGAGTAAATTTATGACTTTTGTCAAATTTTGGAAATAATTGGCAATTTCTTTGAATACTTTTTTTCAGTTACATCTTCTTCTTTCTCTCTGGAATTCTAATGTCATAAATTTTAGATCTGAATAGATTTCAGACTCCACTCTTTTTTTCCCAGTGTATTCTCTCTTTGTTGTTCAGATTAGGTAAATTCTATCATTCTAACTCCAACTTCATTGATTTTTTTCCTCTGTTCTTTCATTCTGCTACTGAGTCTACTGACTAAAGTTTTTCCTTTACTTTAGTTATTGTATTTTTCAGTTATACAATTTCCATCTGGTGCTTCTTTATATTTTCAATATCTTTGCTAAAATTGTTTCAGCTTCAAGCCATGTTCACAAGTGCTTATTGAAATATTTTTACATTGGTTGCTTCAAAATCTTTGTAAGATAATTCTAACATCAGTATCACTTGGGGTGCTGGTTTCTGTTCATTGTCTTTTCTAATTCAAGTTGAAATTTCCTAGTTTGTGTAATGACAAGTAATTTTGAACCAACATGGAACATTTTAATTATAATTAAAACAGATGGAGACACTCCAGAAGACAATCTTCTGTTTGGTCAGGCCTTCTTCCATGACACCACCCCAGTGGAAAAGGAAGATGTCCTTCCACTAACTACCAAAAAGAGGTAGAAGTGTAGGATTTCCTACTAAGCTTCTTGTCCCCTGCCTGGAAAGAAGGTTGCTCATTACACCAAGGCAGAGGTGAGAGTTCGGGCTTCTCACTAGATTTCCACTGATGCCAACCTAGTTGCAAGGTCCTCATTACTGCTTCCCAAGCGGCTTTCATTGACACCATAGATGAAGGGCTACTTCATTACCTCTGAAAGCCTTAACTCTTTACCAGTAGGCTCTAACACCAGCTCAGCACAGAAGTGGGGGATTCCTTGTTATCACTATTGCCACTAGGAAAAACTGAAATGGAAGTCTAAGTTTCTTACGTGTCTCCACTGACACTGAAGGAGAAAGGGATGTGCTTGTTACCATTTGGTGGAGATGAAAGTCCCAGCTCTCTAACTGGTCTTGTCTACACAGGCATGTATGTGTATAGTGTGTGTGGCGGGGGGCAGGTTGTGATGCTTCATTTCATTGAAGATGGAAATGTAAGGCTCCCCACTCAGTCTTAACAGTGGGGAGAAGGAATAAAGTTGCAGGGGTTTTTTTTGTGTGGTATTTGGCTGCAGCAGAGCAGTTATTGTCTAAATGTTTTTGTCTAGAAGGCGGCCTTCTTCCTGGTCCTTTGGGTAGAGAAGAGTAGGATTTCCATGGGGCTTGTTCTGTGTATGTGTACACCTGTTGAGGTTTTTGGGTTACTGGCTTCTCTAGCACCCAGTCTGATCTGCAAGAGATATATAAGCTAAGAAAAAGCCCAGGGTATTCACTGCATGTCATTTGGTTTCTAGAGGTTCCTGGCCTGTCTCCTTCTATTTTCCTTTTTTATTGAAAACATTTTATCATAATTATTATTAATACATATTAATTATATGAATTAACAGGTTTCACTGTGACATTTCTACACATGCATATAGCAAGCTTTGATCATGTCAACCTTCCATTCTATACTTTCTTTGTTCTTCCTCTTTTTCCCCCTCCCCTTTGTCTCATTCCCCTTTCATAATAGTCCTACCTTCAGGTAATCCTTTTTCCCAGTTTTCACTGATGAGAGAAAAAAAATGCAATATTCATCTTTCTGTATCTCGCTTATTTTGCTTAAAATATGACCTCCAGTTCCATCAATTTTCCTGCAAATGACATAATTTCCTTCTTCTTTATGGTTGAACAATGTTTTACTGTGTAACATATTTTCTTTATCCATTCATCTTTTGACAGTCATCTAGGCTGATTGTCAGCTCTAGTATATTTAGGTGTCTGACAAGATTTCCCATTATATTAATTTTTGAAGACACAGATTATAAAATATTTTAATAATTTTTTTTAAAGTGGTTTATGGAAGAAAGCTAGTACTATGCTTTTAGTTCTGTCCTTGGTGCTATGCAACTCATCAAATTCCTGGATGACAAGATGGAGATAGGCATGCTAAACGACATAATCAGAATGAAAAATAAATACAAGTGGGGATGATTCTAACAAGTGTCTCGTTATTAGACTCCCTCCAAACTCAACTATCATGGAATCATCTTAAGCTTTTCTTTTTATCTCAGTCTAGATATAATTTACCAACAAATCCTATTGACTCTACTTTCAAAATAGAACCAGAATTTAGTATCTTCTTACTATCCTTACTGCCTCTATCCTGGTTCAAGATGCCACCTTAGATTATTGTAAAAGTCTTGGTAGTCTTCCTGCTTCTATCCTTCCTTCTAGTTTCTTCTGAATGGAGCAGCCAATTATACTTCTAAAATGAAAATCAGCTCATACCATCTTATGCAAATCTTCAATGTCACCTGGTTTCAATAAGCAGAAGGGTTTCAAATAGCTTATAAGACCTTTAGATATTCTGGCATTATATTAACTTTCTGACTTCATTTCTACCAATCTCTTTCTTATTCATTCTGCTGATGAGCCTCCTAAAGTTCTTCTTATAACAGGTTAAAATTCACAGTAATGTCATGTTATCTGTATATTCCTGATGTAAAGTGATAAGAAGGGTACTTCACTACTGTGTTCTTTATCCTCAGACTAATCTTGAGAAAATAATGAGAAAAATACAAATTGAGGAATATTCTGTACAATGTCTGACCAGTACTTTTCGACATTGTCAAAGTCATAAAAAACAAAGACTAAGAAACTGTTACATACCAGACATAATAATTACATACAATGTGATACCTTGTATTGCATGCTGGAACAGCAAAAGGGCATTAATGGAAAAACAAGTGAAATTCAAAGTCTGGAAGTTAGCTAAAAAATATATTGAGTCCTCTAATCCATGAATACAATGTATTTATTTACTGATGTATTCTCTAGAACCTGTAATAAAGGTTTATAATTTTTTCATGTGGTCATAGACATCTATTCTTCTTTTATAATTTTTACTGATAAGTAGGGATGGCTTTAAATTCTGTATATTAATTTATATTCAATAAATTTGCCAAACTATTCTAATAATTTATCTGCAGACTTTAAAAATGTATAATTACATCAACTGTGAAGAACAGTTTTCTTTTTCTTTTTTTTTAATTTATTTATTTATTTTTTTTTACGTTTACATAGGGTAATGATGTTTATTATATTTTTCCCCTCCCCCCCACCCCTCCCACCCCTCCCACCCCTACCACCCCTCTTTTCCCTCTACACAGTCCTTCTTTCCTTCATTCTTACTGCTCTCCTTAGCCTAACTCTAAACCTAACCCTAAACCTAATGCTAGCCCGTCCCACCCCCCATTATATGTCCTCATCCGCTTATCAGCGAGATCATTCGTCCTTTAGTTTTTTGAGATTGGCTTATCTCACTTAGCATGATATTCTCCAATTTCGACCATTTGCCTACAAATGCCATAATTTTATCATTCTTCATTGCGGAGTAATATTCCATTGTATAAATATGCCACAGTTTCTTTATCCATTCATCAACTGAAGGGCATCTAGGTTGGTTCCACAATCTGGCTATGGTGAACTGAGCAGCAATGAACATTGATGTGGCTGTATCTCTGTAGTATGCTGATTTTAAGTCCTTTGGGTATAGGCCAAGGAGTGGGATAGCTGGGTCAAATGGTGTTTCCATTCCAAGCTTTCTGAGGAATCTCCACACTGCTTTCCAGAGTGGCTGCACTAATTTGCAACCCCACCAGCAATGTATGAGTGTTCCTTTTTCACCACATCCTCGCCAACACCTATTGTTGCTTGTATTCTTGATAATCGCCATTCTAATTGGGGTGAGATGAAATCTTAGGGTAGTTTTGATTTGCATTTCCCTTATTACTAGGGATGTTGAACATTTTTTCATATATCTGGTGATTACTTGTACATCTTCTTCTGTGAAGTGTCTGTTCATTTCCTTAGCCCATTTGTTGATTGGATTATTTGTATTCTTCGTGTAGAGTTTTTTGAGTTCTTTATAGATTCTGGAAATTAGCGCTCTATCTGAGGTATGGTTGGCAAAGATATTCTCCCACTCTGTAGGCTCTCTCTTCACATTTCTGATAGTTTCCTTTGCTGAGAGAAAGCTTTTTAGTTTGAATCTATCCCAGTTGTTTATTCTTGCTTTTATTTCTTGTGCTATGGGAGTCCTGTTAAGGAAATCTGATCCTGGGCCAACAAGTTGAAGATTTGGACCTACTTTTTCTTCTATAAGATGCAGGGTCTCTGGTCTGATTCCGAGGTCCTTGATCCATTTTGAGTTGAGTTTTGTGTAGGGTGAGAGATAGGGGTTTAGTTTCATTCTATTGCATATAGTTTTCCAGTTTTCCCAGCACCATTTGTTGAAGAGGCTATCTTTTCTCCATTGCATATTGTTGGAACCTTTGTCTAGTATGAGAAAATTGTATTTATTTGGGTTTGTGTCCATGTCCTCTATTCTGTACCATTGATCTATCTGTCTATTTTGGTACCAATACCATGCCGTTTTTGTTACTATTGCTTTGTAGTAGAGTTGAAGATCTGGTATTGCAATACCCCCTGCTTCGCTCTTGCTACTGAGGATTGCTTTAGCTATTCTAGGTTTTTTATTCTTCCAGATGAATTTCATAATTGCTTGCTCTATTTCTGCGAGGTACATCATTGGGATTTTAATTGGAATTGCATTGAATCTGTATAGAACTTTAGGTAGTATAGCCATTTTGACGATATTAATTCTGCCTATCCAGGAACATGGGAGATCTTTCCATCTTCTAAGGTTTTCTTGAATTTCTTTCTTTAGTGTTCTGTAGTTCTCATTGTAGAGGTCTTTCACCTCTTTTGTGAGATTGATTCCCAAGTATTTTATTTTCTTCGATGCTATTGTGAATGGGGTAGTTTTCCTAATTTCTCTTTCTGAAGATTCATCACTTATGTATAAAAATGCATTGGATTTATGAGCATTGATCTTGTAACCTGCTACTTTACTGAATTCACTTATGAGTTCTAAAAGTTTTCTGGTGGAATTTCCAGGTTCCTCTAAATATATAATCATGTCATAGCGAACAGGGATAGTTTGAGTTCTTCTTTTCCTATTCGTATCCCTTTAATTTCTTTGGTTTGTCTGATTGCTCTGGCTAGAGTCTCAAGGACGATGTTGAATAGAAGCGGTGAAAGAGGGCATCCCTGCCTTGTTCCAGTTTTTAGGGGGAACGCTTTCAGTTTTTCACCATTTAGAATGATATTAGCCATGGGCTTAGCGTAGATGGCCTTTATAATGTTTAGGAATGTTCCCATTACCCCAATTTTTTCTAGTGTTTTGAGCATGAAGGGATGCTGTATTTTATCAAATGCTTTTTCTGCATCTATTGAAATAATCATGTGATTCTTAACTTTAAGTCTGTTGATATGGTGAATGACATTTATTAATTTCCGAATGTTGAACCAACCTTGCATCCCTGGGATAAAACCCACTTGATCGTGGTGCACTATCTTTTTAATATATACTTGTATGCGATTTGCTAAAATTTTGTTGAGAATTTTTGCATCGATGTTCATTAAGGATATTGGTCTGAAATTTTCTTTCCTTGATGTGTCTCTGTCTGGTTTAGGTATCAGGGTGATATTGGCTTCATAGAACGAGTTTGGGAGGGTTCCCTCCTCTTCTATTTCATGGAATAGTTTGAGGAGTATTGGAATGAGCTCTTCTTTAAAGGTTTTGTAGAACTCGGCTGAGAACCCATCTGGTCCTGGACTTTTCTTTGTTGGTAGGCTTTTGATGACCTCTTCTATTTCATTGCTTGAAATTGGTTTATTTAAGTTGTGTATGTCCTCCTCGTTCAGTTTAGGTAGTTCATATGTCTCTAGAAATTTGTTGATGTCTTCAAGGTTTTCTGTTTTGTTGGAGTATAGATTTTCGAAATAGCTTCTAATTATGTTTTGTATTTCACTCGTGTCTGTTGTGATGTTTCCTTGTTCATTCCGAATTTTAGTAATTTGAGTTTTCTCCCTCTTTCTCTTTGTTAGTGTGGCTAAGGGTTTATCAATTTTATTTATTTTTTCAAAGAACCAACTATTTATTTTATTAATTTTTCCGATTGTTTCTTTTGTTTCGATTTCGTTGATTTCAACTATTTCCTGTCTTCTACTACTTTTGGTATTGGTCTGCTCTTCTTTTTCTAGTGCTTTGAGCTGTAGTGTTAACTCGTTTATTTGTTGATTTCTACTTCTTTTTTTGAATGCACCCCATGAAATAAATCTTCCTCTAAGTACTGCTTTCATAGTGTCCCAGAGATTTTGATATGATGTGTCTTTGTTCTCGTTTACTTCTAAGAATTTTTTTATTTCCCTCCTGATGTCTTCTGTTATCCATTCATCATATAATAGTGTATTATTTAGTCTCCAGGTATTGGAGAAGTTTCTGTTTTTTATTCTGTCATTTATTTCTAATTTCAATCCATTATGATCTGATAGAGTACAAGGTAGTATCTCTATCTTCTTGTATTTACTAACAGTAGCTTTGTGGCATAAAATATGGTCTATTTTAGAGAAGGATCCATGTGCTGCTGAGAAGAAAGTGTATTCATTCTTTGTTGGATGGTATATTCTATATATGTCTGTTAAGTCTAAATTGCTGATTGTGTTGTTGAGATCTATAGTTTCTTTATTCAATTTTTGTTTGGACGATCTATCCAGTGGTGAGAGAGGTGTGTTAAAATCGCCTAGTATTATTGTGTTGTGGTCTATTTGATTTCTGGAATTGAGAAGGATTTGTTTGACGTACGTGGATGAGCCAATGTTCGGGGCATAGATATTTATGTCTTTTTCTTTTCTAATTTCTATTTCTAGTCATTTATTTTCTTGTCTTATTGCAGCAGGTAGCATCTCCAGTAAAAGGTTAAGTAAAGTGGTGACAATGGACATCCTCACCTAGTTTCTGATCACAAAGGAAAAGTTTTCAACATTTTACCATTAATTATGATATTTGTGATAGATTTTACATAGACACACTTTATTAGATTAAGGAATTAGCAATTATTCTAAGGATTTTAGCTTTACTGATATCCACTCACAGGTACTAAATTTTACTGAACATTTTTTTCTTGTTTTTTATATGAATATTTGATTTACTAAGTATGTTATAGTGGCATTTAAAAAATGACTTAAATGTTTTTCTGACTTTGCATTCCACATATGTACCTATACATATATTGTACAGCTAATATTTTGTTTGTGATTTGTCTCTTGTGTTTTGATTGAATCTGTATTTTTCCTTTCTTATTCTTCTTTGTTTAGTATCAAGGTTACAATAGTCTCATTTATTTTGAGTTGGGGGATCTTCCTTCTTACTAGTCTTTGAAAAAGTGACTTAAAACTAGAATTACTATCTTGTTGCATGTTTAGAAGAACTTACCAGTGATGCCACCTAAATATCTATGAAGGAAACACATACACATAAACACACAGAGACACATTATGATGCAGTAAGCTTTACTATTATTCTTTTGGTGTGCGGATCTATGAATTTTAACACATGTATAATTTCATGTAATCACCACTACAATCAGGATATAGAAGAGTTCCATCATCACCCCAAAATCCCTAGTGCTAGTCCTTTATTGTCACTATCTCTAGTCACCTCAATTTCTAGCAACTAATTACTTGTTATCAAAACACTTTCATCTTTTTGAAAATGTCATATAAATGAAATCTTTATAATATGCAATCTTTTGAGACAGACTTCTTTTACTTAGCATAATGCCTTACGGTTTCATCGAAGTTCTTGCTATGTCAATAGTTCAATCCTTTTCATTGCTGAGTAGTAGCATTTTGCGGATGTACAGAAGTTTCCTTATCCTTTCACGTACTGAAGAGCAATGGGTTTTTGGTGGTTAATTTTAGGTGTCAACATGACTGAATTAAGAGTTACCTAGACAGCTGGTAAGGTAGTGTTTCTGAATGTCTGTGAGGGTGTTTCTGTGAAAGAAGTTACATGAGTTTCTGGAGTGAGTAGGTAGAGCAGATTCATCCAATTGGTTAATTTTCAGTGGGATGATGTATGCACTCCTGAAAGTAGAATACTGTAGTCCCTTATAATTATTGTTTTGATATGTATTTCCCCTTTGGTTCTATTATTTGCTTTACATATTTTGGTATTTCAACACTGGACAAACATATATTGACAATTGTTATATCTTCTTGGTAAATTGATCCCCTTCTCATTATATGATGATGACTTTGCTATGACAGTTTTTTAACTTAAATTATATTTGTCTGATGTAAGTATAGCTACCTCTGTTCTCTTTTGGTTACCATTTTCAGGGAATATCTTATTTCATCTTTTCTCTTTCAGCATATGTGAATCCTCCTCAATGGCAAAAAAATAAGTTTCTTGTAGGCAACATAGTTAGAACTTTTAAAAAATAAATTTTTCACTGTCTTTTTATTAGAGTTTAATCTAACATTAAAGTAATTATTGACAGATATAAACTTTTTATTGCCATTTTGTTGTTTTGGCTGCTTTGTAGTTCCTTTCTTCCTTTTACTGTCTTCCTTTATTTGATGATTTCATAATGCCATTTTTAATTACTTTCTTTTTTGTACCTCTGTTTTTCTTTGTAAATACCATGTTGCTTACAGAAACCATCACAGACTCATAGCAGTCTATTTTAAGCTGAATTCAACTAATTTTCAGCACATACAAAAACTTTTACTTCTATTTTCATTTATGTTATTGGTGTCACACTAATACTTTTTTATGTTGTGTATTCATTAATAAATTATTGTTGCCACAGTTATTAATACTTTTGTCTTTTAACTTAGAGTTAAGTGATTTATGCACCATTACAGTATTAGAGTATTATATATTCAAATAAAAATTTACCTTTACAAATGAATTTTCTACCTTTCATATATTCTCACATTGCTAATTATTATACTTTCGTTTCAACTGAAGGACTATCTTCATTATTTTTTTAATAAAGCAGGTCTAATAGTACTGAAATCTCTCAGCTTTTTATATAGTCTGAGAGTCTATCTCCTCTTCATTTCTTGAGGACAGCCTTGCAGGTATTCATATTTTTGGTTGGCAGTTTTTCTTTCAACACTTTGAACGGATCATCCCACTCTGTCCTTGCCTAAAAACTTTCTGCTCAGAAATCTGCCAGAAGTCTTATGGCACTTCACTGTTGTTTTTGGTGTCTTCAACATTCTGTATTTGATTTCTGATGATCTGCCTATAATGTGTCTTGAATGTAATATTTCTTTATGCTCAACCAATGTGGTGCTTTCTTCATTATGGATCTCAATAGTCATTTCCCTTTCCACCTTTGGGAAGACTTCTGTCATTATTTCTTAGATAAGCTTTCTATCCTTTTTCTCTGATCCCTTTAGAATTCCTGTAACAGGTATACTGGTTCACTTGATGGGTCCCATAAGTCCTGTAGGTTTTCTTAACTCTTTGTCATTCTTTTTTCTCGTTGGGAAGCATAGTGTCAAATGGCTCATCTTCAAGTTTACCGATTCTTCCTTTCACTTAATTAAGTTTACTGTGGAAGTTCTCTATTGAATTTTTCATTTCATAGGCTGTACTCTTTAGCTCCAGATTTTTTTAATGGTTTCTATTTCTTTGTGGAACTTCTAGTTTGTTCATGTATTGTTTCCTGATTTTGTTTAGTTGTCTATCTGTGAGCTCTTGGAGCTCATTGAGCTTCTATAAAATGATCATTTTTAAGTCCTTTGTCAGGTAATTTATAGACTGTCATTTCTTTGGGGTAACCGAGGCTTCATTTTGTTCCTTTGATGATGGTCATGTTTCTTTGGGTCTTAATATTCCTGAGTTGTTTCTATTTATGTCTTGGTATTTAAAGAAAAACAATCATTTCCTTCTGGTTTTAATGACTGGCTTTTGGAGACAAAGTTTGTCTTAGTCTGTTCCTGCTGCTATATCTGAGAGCGAATAATGTTTTTATCTTTTCTCCACATTTTTATTGGTGCATTATAGTTGTACACAATGGTGGGATTCATTGTTACATATTCATAAATGCACAAAATACAACAGTATAATTTGGCCAGTAACATTCCCCAGTATTTCCCCTTCCCCCTATCCCCACCCCACTCATCCTTTTCTTCTCCCTGGTTTCCTGATCACCCTTTGTTTTCATGAGACCCACTCTTCCCTTTCTTTTCCTTTTTCCTTTTCCTCTCCCACATATAAGAGAAAACATACAACCTTTGACTTTCAGAGTTTGGCTTACTTCACTTAATGTGACATTCTCAAGTGAGATTGTTCAAAACAGTATAAGACAACCTGTGGTTACTACTTCTCAGAGACAATCTTTATCTTTCCCAATACCTAGCTAAAGCAACTTGGGTAACTTTTGAAGATGGTAGGGATGCAGATGGTTTGCTTTTAATTCATCCTTATATTCAAGATGTAATCCACACTGCTTTAGTTTGGGTCTGGAATGTCCCTCAAAAGTTCATATGGCCAACTGGTAGCAATATTAAGAGGTGGTGAAAGGTTTAGGATGTGGGACTTAGATGGAGGAAGCAGATCACTGGGAGAATGTCCTTGAAGACTGTATCTTGGTCCTGGCCCCTTCCCCTCTCTGTTTCCTGACTGCCATGAGATGAGCACCTTTACTCCATCACACACTCTGTTATATTTTGCCTTGCCACAGGCCCAGAAACAAAGGAGCCAAGCAACCATGAATTGAAACCTTGGAAACTGTAAGCCAAAATAAATCTTTCCTTCTTTTAAAAAAAAAAATCTTTTATGATCTGCTCTACTTACATCTGTGGGTTTCTATCTTCCCTTGGATTTTTACATGTTAATACCCTACTATCTACTTAGCCCTTTTTAACTGTTAAGATTTATTTATTTATTATTTTTTAAGTATAACATCATTCATTGTTTTCAGTAAGAGGGTTATTCCAAATAATCTATCTCAACTACTTTAAAAAATAGAACCTCTTTATTGATTTTTTCATCTTTTTTTATCCTTCCATTTGTTTCATTCTTTGTCTTTCTTTCTTTCCAGACAGATAATTTTCTTTCTTGCTTCTATATTAAGACTTTGGATCAAGTACAAGATGGATCAATTTGGGCTCACAAATAGGAAATATAAGGAAAACCTGCTTTAAAAGCTTTGAGCTTAATATTAAAGTTTAACAGGCCAATTGCTCTACCATTATCTGGCCATCACAGTAAGTAAGCAAGTTGATTTCTTTGGTTTCTACTTTCCAGAAATCTAGGATGTATGTCAATCCTTTCCCTCTAAGACCCTCCACATAGAATCAACCAATTCTACCTCTTATATTTCCTTTCTATTCCCATCCCAGGGGTCCTGGCTTTGATTCAGGAAATCCTACCACTGCCTGAAATACTAACAAATCATTATTGAAGGAAATCATTATTGAAGGTGTTCACTGGCCTTAGGCTCAGCTACCCCCTGAAGTTTTGTTTTTTTTTTTAATCCCATATTGCTCTGGACTTACTTCTGAATTTCATATCAATGATGCTCTTCTTATAGTTTTCATGATAAAGTTCAAATTCCTTGATTTAGTACACAAAGCACTTCATATTCCTTCCCTTTTTTATTTCTCTGATCTCATTTTCTGTGAATACTCTTTGCTAAAGACCTGTGACTTCATGCACGTTGCTTCTTCAGTTTGAAGCACCTTGTGTTCTCTCCTTTTGTCTAATTAACCTCTTTTAAGTTCTTTAGAAATCAAGACTAGCACTGTTTCACTCAAAAATTCTTCCAGGACTCCTAGCCTCTCTGATTCAGATGTTTCTCCTTAATGTAAGATTTGCCATATTGTAGAACTCTTTAATTTCTGCTACCCTGTGCCTCCTATTTGGATTTTTCTCTAAGCTTCCTTGTTTCATTATCTAGATTCGCTGATGGGCATGCTTGACCTCTTTCCCCAGATTTTCTAGCTTAGTTTTGATGTCCTACCTAGAGGAACTCCTTGAACTTGACTCACTTTGCAGCTTCTTTGACTGACCATGGATTTGACCTCTTATAACGCTTTACTTTGCTGATGCCCTTGTTTCTGATTCTCGATCTCTCTAATTCAAATACCTACTACTTTCACCTCCTTTAAAAAATAATACTGGTGCTTAAATCTTGGCAATACAGGCTAAATAACTGAACTAGTTTATAGGAAAAGTAGAAATGAGGACTGTTTGATAGATAAGAAGATTAAACATTCAGTATTTAAAAAGGCAGAAGAGGGTTGTCTTCTTACTTCCATTGCTCCTTCCATTAAACCATGCTTTACTGAATTAAAAATTTTCCTTTAGTAAAAGAAATTAAATCAAGTAAAAGAATGAAATTACTTATACAATTCTAATGTTTGTACATGTAGGAAGGTTTACAAATGCTAAAAATGCTCCCATTATTTTTGTGTTTAGGATTTTTGTATATTTTAAGTGTAATTTTTAATACACTAAATAACTAATAAACTAATGTTTCTAAGTATATTCTTCATGGGGGAATCACAATGTGAAATTAAAGGTAGGTTCAATTATATCAAATAGCTTGACTGTGGTTAGAAAAATTTACTAAAGTTCAATATATTGTGTCATTATAAAGATGGGCAAAACAACTATTATTCTGTTTAATAATCTCCTTTTTAATAAGAAGAGCACCTAATATTGGTTGATATACAAGTAAGTTTTCTGTTCACATGAATCTTTTTATCCAATTTGTCTTTTGGTTAATATATACTTTTAAAAATAATCAAGAGCCTAGAATATTATAAAAAGTTAAGCTTACCATCATCTTCCCAGCAGCTCTTAGCACTCCCTTCTCTTTCACTGCTCCCTGGTAATACTGTCTGGTCTGTTGGCAGGTCGTCATCTGGCACACCACCTTCACAATCAGCTGCATCTGTAACACTTTCTTCTTCCACAATATGGAGTTTGTCTTCATCATCTGAATCTGAATTTGTTTCTACCACAGTATTATAATTTGTAACTGTAATACAAACAAGAAATGAATAATCAAAACTAACTAGTATTATAAAAATCATTTATATAGCTCAGAAAAGTAGAAATTATAAATGATATTTAAAGCTGTTTGTAACTCAATAATGCTTTCTTTTAGACCATAATACACCAAAAGCTAATTTCACAACACACACACCTACAGCACTTACTAGATACTAGATGACCAAAATGGCAAATAGCAGCAGCTACACTTAACTGAACATGACACATACAAATGCTTTATAAATACTAACTCATTTAGTTCTTACAACTTTATAACAATTCTATGAAACAGAGTTCTACCACCTACTATTTACACCTATTTTATGGATGTGAAAACCAAGGAGAAAGAGGATAACTTGTCCAAGATCATACATCTACTAAGTCACAGAGCCAGAATTTGAAGCCCAAAAAGTCTGGTTCCATATTTTATGCTTTTACACTATATCAAACAAACATTCTCAAACCATAATGAACTTATTGCATACAATACTGCCTATGTACAATTAGGGCTTCAAATCAAAGCATCACAACTTGAGAAAAAAAAGTCTTTCATAATAAAATTGCAGCATAGCTTCGAATTTACCACAAAAAAAAGTATTGTCAAGTTGTCAATTAGTCCATGTATTTCGTATTAATCCCACACTGACTTTAGAAAGAATCAACCAATTTAGTCAAACTCCCATGCAATGAAAGCCTTTAAGTACTGTTTCTAAGTCTAACTGTTAAAAAAAATGACATTCAGACATTTTCAAATGGGTACCCGTTCCACAATTTTAAGGATCTTAAAATGAATATAACACCTGCATTATGAAGATGTATATAATTATTTCAAAATACTCCTATAGTTCATAGAACCCATGATAAAGAGTTGAGAATAAATTTTGCTACAACAAATAATCTAGTATAAGCAATGTTTTCCTTTGGTGTCCTTCTAATAATCAGTCTAAAGAGATAAATACTTAGTATTTATTGGGGTATTGTCACTAGAATATCTTTTATTAACTTCTGCTAATTTTGGGATGAAGAGAGAGGAAGGGAAAGGAAGGAGGAAAAGGAAGCTTAGCTTTGTCTAGATAATTAATAATTAATTCCAGTTATTCTTTGCCTTGCCTCCTTAAAGTTTCTAGCCATTCTTGAAAGAAAATCACCTAAATGCCTAAATGATATGCATACATATGCACACACACACACACACACACACACACACCCCTGAGAACATGAAGAGACACAATTATGAGTGAATATGTAAAGGTGAGAACAAATGAACCAAACCACCAAAACTACTTTTATAGACCTCGGGAAGATCCCCTTTGTCTAAAAGAGTACCTGAGTTAACCACTGTGTTCATTATTAGAAATTCTTCATATCTTGAGGCAGAAGAAAAAAAATCATTTTGTGGTGTTGGTACTTCAGCATGAATACATTTTTACAGCTCTTTTCCCAAGAGCAAATAATTTTCTAATTGTAAAATACATGTTTCATTGAAAAACAAAAATCTAGACAATATAAAATATGTAAAATAAGTAAAAGTACCCTTATTTTTCCTTCTTCAACTTAGCAAAATATGCTGCTTTTATGCATTAGGTAAGCATGATACTAACCATTATCACATACCTTATTCCATTTAACTGAAATACAAACCTCACCTCGTATACTTATTAAATTTATATTTAATATAGGCCCTATATTGCCCATATAAAATATGTAATATAGCACCAAATGTATATATAGCACCAAGTAACTAAATGTTTTGCCATTTTGTTATTTGCCACTTTACAACGTATCTTAGAAATATTCCTATGACGTTTTCTTAATTTTCCTCTGCAGATGGCTATATAGCATTCCATTGTACAGATACAATTTAGCCAACTATCTATTGACAAATTGTAGTTTGTTTCCAGTGGTAACATTAGCAATAAGTTTTCTTACAAATATATATTTGCTCATTCCTTAAAGACTTTTGATAGATCAGTAGGAGTGGAATTATTGCTTCAAAGTAAAACTTATTTTATGGTGGTGGTGGTGGTGACGATGATGCTAAATTATCCTTCAAAATGCTTTTTAAAATATTTCTACAAATACTGCCTGGAAAGGTTTGTTCAATATATCAATATAATAAATAATATAAATAAATAAATAAATAATATAATAAAGGAAAAATGTTTTTCAACATAACAAATGCAAAATATGTATCAAGATAGAAACATGGATTTCCTTGTGCTTTGGCCAAATTATGAGCAGAGTGAATTGTGTATGTGGGTAAGGAGAATGATTCTCAAAGATTGATTGGTCCACAATTGGCTGACTAAAGAGTTTCCCAATGGATCTTTAAGTGACAGTAAGGCACAAACACATACACACGCACGTGCACGCGCCGCACACACACACACACACGGAATGGGACTCTTAATAAATGATGCACAACATTATTAACTTTCATTTTTACTTTCAAGGGTTCCTTGTTTGTAATTAATGGTGACATTTAATATATTATAAACTATAATAGAATATGGCTAGTGTTTACTAAGAATCAACACTTTTCAACTCCAAAGATCTAGCTGTCATGTAGTCTGGCTTAGTGCAAGACTCACTGTGCTTGGGTATGATCAAACTGCCTGTATGGATAGCTGATATTCCTAAATTGTGGTGCTTCTTTGGTATCTTGAGTTAGCCAGTTTTACACTGGTGCTGCTTTTACATTTTAATGATATAATGCTGCAATTAAGCATTATCATGATCAATTTTGTTAGTTGTAGGTTGTTTGGTTAACCCTAGATTATATATTTAAAACATTTACATCTAAAGTATTTTGAGCTTGAAAGTTTCCCCAAAGTAGATAACAGACAAACTTCTGTTTGTTTCTGGTCTATCCTCTTGTTTGTGGGTCTTCGGAGCTAATTATTTAAAAGCAACACCACCAAAAGCACAGAGGATAAAGAAAGCCCTGGATAAAATCTAGTAGTCAATGAGAGTGTCAGTTATCTCAGTTTTCTGCACATCTATTTCAATATTTCAGTACTGTTTAATCTTTGAATAAAGATAATAAAGTATTTTGTCTAGAGATGTATACTCTTGTTTTTTTAATTGACAATATTTGTACTTATTTTTAGGGTAAAATACTATAATTGAATACACATATATGATGTGCAACGATCAAATCAGGATAATCAGAATTTTCATATTCTCAAATATTATCACTTCTAGGTATTGGGAACCTCCAAACTCTTCTCTCCTAGTTATTTTGAAATGTACATTAATTGTTGTCGACTGTATTAACCCTATTATGCTATAGAACATTAGAACGTCTTCCTCCCCACATCCAAGTATATTGTGGTATCCATTATTCACCCTGAGAGTAGTATATTTCTTAACAAAAGCAGATGATTATCTTGATTGAGTTTTAACTAAAATAACAAAATATCAAGAAAGCAAGGATTCAAAGAAAAAGGTAAGTCAAACAGTTTTTCAAATCTTTAAACATAACTGTCAATACACAACATGAAGTTAAATTTCAAAGGAATATGGTAATACTTTCGATGCATTCTTGTTGTCAACAGATGTGGTAAAGAACATACTGACTTCCTGGTAGTTGTTCTTGTTAGTACTGTTTGCTAGTACTTAAAGCCAGACAAAACAGTACCAAATGCATAAGGTGACTGTAAGAATCTAATGAGAAAACACCCTGTGCTTTAGATCAGTGTCTGGCACACAGTAAGGATTATAGAAGAGGGTTTGCTGCTGCTGCTGTCATCATCATCATCATTTCACTGAATCTCTGCAGCAATTACTAAGAAGCAAGTATTATTATATTTCCTTAGTAGACAAAAAATAGAGTAGTTAAGTAACCTATCAGAGATTATGCAGTTATTAAGTTGTAGAGCTGAACTCAAACGCAGTATGCCTGATTCCACAGCCTCACACTTTGTTGCATTAATGATTCATATTGTTAAATTTGTGTCAAACCTATTCTGGGGCCCTAGAATTCCACACTTAACAATTAGTACTGAAAATATTTCCAAATGAAGGGATTCTAATCATTAGAATCTCATAATAATAAACAGTGTACTATGATATAATCATTATAGTTAATAAACCTTTAAAATACTTTCACATACACTTTTAGCACTAAACTGCATGTAGCATCACATCAACTATGAAACTTATGAAAGTCCCATGTAAACATCTATTTCTTAAGCAATGTTCAATCATAATAATTAAGACAAGTCAGATGGTTTCAAAAAAGAGCAATACAATCTCAACTCTATTTGTTACAAGATCATTTAAGTGCTTTAGAAATGAAGAATCTCATCATAATGGTTGACTATAGCTATCAACAGCAGATTAGGCCTGAATAGAGGAAGAAACTTAGGGAGGTAGTGAAAGAAGAGACAGATGAACTTTGAGGTCTCCAATTTATATCAGATGATAACTGTGGTATGTACTGATTAAAGCCATGGGCTAAGGCCATGTTTTGATATATATTAAGGTGTATAAATGCCTTTCCAGAGATGTTTCTGTTTACATTATGACATTAAAAACTATATCTCACCTATTCCCAGCTAACACAAACTCATTTGCATAGTATAAAAATAAAATCTTACTTTAAAAAGACTTAAGAAAGAACTTCAAAAACTAAAACTATTTTTAATAAACTAGTTGCATAGACATCAAACTAGTGTGTGGTCATAATATAAGAATCACCTAGGGAAAAAACACTTTGAACTGTGTTCTCCAGGGCCCATGAAAATTACTTTTATTAAGAAGCAGAATATTTTACATATGTTAGTACTATGCTAAAACAACACAAATGCAGGCACGAGTGCCATGAAATATGAAAAGTGGAGACAAGTGTTTCCACTATTTTTTAACAACCGTTGGAACCAAAGTAACTGGGCACAAACATACATTATGAAGAGGGTCCCTGGCATACTGCCTTCCACAGAGTAGGTACAGAATTATTTGTTGAACTGAATATGGGGCCACATTTTTCTTTTCTTAGTGAAGAAACAAGTCAATATATTAAGTGGTATTGAAAATACAGGAAAATAAAAACAAATTGTAGTCAGACAAGGCAAATAAGCAAGCCAAATGGAAAGGGAAGGTCATATGACAATTCATACCATTAGAGAAAACTTCTGCATATATTACTATAGGAAAACAGAGCTTATGCTGTCCAGAAATACTATACTCTCCATCCAGAATAAATATTTATTAATTGGTTTTTTACTTAATTTATAGATAACTTACCATCTGTTTTTTACTGTATTTTGTATTTTACTGTATAATGAAGTATTTTACTATATAATGAAGGATTCGTGGTAATAATATACATATTTAATGTAATAGATAAGTAATATAAAATGTACAAGGTATATATTATCTAATTTTAATTTGTTCTTTAAATATAAGCATCACCATAGTTTTAGAATGCCCCAAGTACTATAAACATGTTAGGTTTTAATATATAGCAATGCGTCAGCAAAATACAGAATTTTTTTTATGCCTTGGTACATAAAATCATTCTTATTCTGATGTACCTACTAAGCTGAACCATAATCATAAAATAATTTTATTTTCAAAATATCTTTTAAAACGTAACTCCAATGAAAAGCAATGATTATTAACTCTTACAAAAGGGTTAGTGATTTTTACTGTCTTCAGATACAAGTTATTAATAGAAATGCAAACTGATAAGTAAAGTCAGGAAAAGTGTTGCCATTACTCACATAATTATCTACTTCTAATATTCTCCTGTCTCTCATTACATAATAAACACTAAGGATTCACAGGATTTGTCTTGGTGTTTTCTTAGTTCTTATTCTGGCCTTTCCCCCATCTTCCACAGGTCTTCCTATTAATATGCTCTCAACAAGAGCCATCTTTCCAAATTACTTTCCTCTTTTCCTGCTTTGCCAAAACTCCCATTCACTCAGTGAGCAAATTTTAGCTGGTGCAAGTTCAACTCACAAACAGGAAGATGAAACAGGTAAAGAGCCAAGTTCTTGACAGATTAAACAAAATTTACTTCCAGAAATAGGAGGTTCTTTTTTGCACATAAGAAAAGTACTTGGATTGAATCACACTAATTTATTAATAACTAATATTTCCTCCACATGCAATCTGTCTTTATAAAAAGGATGATTTTTAATTTATATGAATAGTTACTTATGGAATATAAGTAATATGATGAAATCCAAGAAAAATGTAAAGACAGAATCAAAATACAAATGCAGAAATTATTGAATCAAAAATAGAGAGGCCATGTAACTGGTAAATAAATTTAAAAGCTTAGTATTCAAAGAACCAATAAAATAGACCAGTAACCCACTTAGTTATGAAGAAAAATTAAAAATCACAAATGTTTAATATTAAAATGCAAATGCTACCGTGATATACCGAAGGGGTGGAGTACTTGTCTAGCATGCCACAGGCCTTGGTTCACTCTCCAGCACCCCAATAAAAATTGTGATAAAAATAAGATGTAAATGGAGTTAAAGTAACTATAATTATAAAGAAATTTAAAACAATTATAATTTATTTTTCAAATCTAAGGAAGCAAATTTGAAAACCTAAATGAAAATTATTTTTAGGAAAACATTAATGATTATAATTTCATACAGAAGAGATAGTATGGACAGACAGATAATGGGATAAATTTAGAAAGTTATCAAATAGTTAACCACCCAAAAACTGCCAGATGTTTTCCTAGGTGAGTTTATTCAGATCTTTAAAGGAATGATAATTGTGCCACTTTTTAAAGAGAGAGGAAAACAACGAGTCCAAATTCTTTCTATGAGACCAACATAATAATGGTCAACTAAAATCTGTGCATGTACATTGTTTTACTAGCAATGACTGATGCAAAAATTTGTGAATAAAATTAAATATTTAAACATTAATACATTAAAAGAATAAGACAGATATTCAATTTTAGAAAACATGAGCATTCACTATATTAACATAGTAAAGGAAAAACAATGACTTCTATAGACACTGAAGGGCATTGGAAAAATAATTTACCAATCTTTGCTAATAAATACATTTTTATAAATCAAAACTGAAGTAAGTACATGATAAATGTTTTATGCATCCTAAGCACTTATAGGATAAAAATGGATACTCTCATCTTTACTAACAATGTTCTAATAGAACAAGCCAATTTTTTAAAAGAACAAGAGAAAAAGTATAAATATTGGAAGGAAGAAAACAAAATTATTATTTACAGGTAGTCTGATAACATTTCTGGATAATTCAGGAGAGATGTCATAGAAAAAAACTATTAGCAGTAAGAAAATTTGGTTAATAATTAATCATGAGTTTAACAGAAAAAATTAATAGCTTTCCAATACACCCAAGAATAACCAGCTAAAAACTGCAGTAGAAGAGAAAAATCTACTAATAATAGGCACAAAATAGATAAGACTTGAAGGAAAAAGCTTAGAACATGAAGATCTTACATAAAGAAACCTTTATTCTACTGCGGGTCATAAAAGGAGATCTGAATAAATGAAAAGATACAGCTTATTACTGGATAGAATGATTTCATATTATAAACATATCAATTTTATGATTTCATATTATAAACATATCAACTCTAAAATTGTTTATAAATTCAATGATACTCTGATCCAAATACTAACATGCTGTTTTAGAATCTAAATGTAAATGGGTTAGACAAAATGATTCTAATAATCATCTAGAAAGTTAGCAATTTCATCTATGGAACCTGACTGTCTGGTTCACAGTTTTGCCATTTACTAGTCATGTCACTTTGGGCATGTTAACTACTCTTCCTATGCCTGTTTCCTCCTCTTATTTTTCTCATACCTCTATTTTTCCCTCTGTAAGATGGGGATAATAATAATATGTCTCTAAAAATGGTTTTCATAATGATGAAAATAATTATATACCCAAAATACTTAGTACAGTATTACACATATATACTCAATACATATTGTTAGAAATATGTATTGGGGAAAGAAACACATAAAAATATTTGGAAAAATTCAGAAAAATAATTATAATGTGGTGGTAGAAAAATGTGGACTAGTCATACCATCTGGAAAAATATATCTTGAAACTATAGAAATGGAAAGAAATTTATACTTTCACAGGCATAAGTAGACAATCAATGGGTTTGAATACAAAATTAGATCCATAATAGAAGTCTCATAAAAAGTGGGAATAAGAGGGGAAAAAAAAGACACATTATTCCATCAAAATCACTGGATAAACAAATCCAATTCTCTACATCATAACTATAACCAAAATGAAATCCACATGAATCAAAGACTTTAACTTAGTGAAACCATATAGTATTTAAAAAACACACAGGCAAACACTTTTATAATCCTGGGATAAGAAAGGCCACTACAAATATGACAACAAAACTTACAACTGCATGTAGAAAAAAATTCAACTCAAAAGTCAAATGACAGACTGTAAAAGATATTTAGTTTACAATACATATGAAAAAGCTGATTTGTTTAAGATTAAAAACAGTCTTAAATACCTGTGGAAAAGAAAGAATCAATAACAATATGCAAAGGCAATTCACACACACAAAAATATGAGATGTTTAAAAGATGTTCCACACCTCACTAACAGAAGAAATATACAGCTTGATCCTGTCTTCATAATCACTTCTCACTTAACACTTCAACTCTCTTGCCCTTCTTTGATGTCAAAAACCCCTCTTCTAAGTACACCCTTATTCTGATTAGATCCCACTATTCCCAGTGTTATACCTCATTCCTTTACTGCAAGCTTCTTAAAAAGAACTGCTTAGGGCTGGGGCTGTAGCTCAGTGGTACAGCATTTGCCTTACACATGCAAGACACTGGGTTCAATCCTCAGCACCACATAAAAATAAATAAGTAAAGATAGTGTGTCCATCTACAACTAAAAAATAATCTTTAAAAATTGCTTAAACTTGTCTCAAATTTGTTTATCTTAAACATTCTCTAACTGCCACACTCCATTAAAAGCAAATTGTATTCCACACATTTAAATTATGTCAACACAAACTCCAATATTACGTAAAACTATAATGCACTAATAAAAACAAAGTTTTTGTCAAGACTGTGCACGATTTTTACACCACTAAATCCAATGACAATTATCACTCTTCAACTTTCTTATTCTACCAGCATCTGACAATCCAATTACTCTTTCCTTTTCAAAACAATATTGTCTTTTGACTTCACTGGTTTTTATTTTAACTCATTGACTGCTTCTTTTCCATTTCTTTCCTCCATCTCCTGGATCCTAATCTGTCTCACAGCTCTAAATGCCATTTGTTGATTCTGACCTTTATATCTCAGCCCAAACTTCTATGAACCCCAGACTTGTATTCCAAATTGTCTACCTAAAACATCCATTTGAGTGTCTTTAACAGTAAAGATCAGGAGTCTGGTTTTTGATGTGACATGTTTCCTCCACTTCAGTAAGTGGCAATTTCATTTTTCCATGTGTTCAGGTTAAAAGTCTTGGAGTCACTTTGACTTCACTTGCTTCCCATATCCCACATCTAATCTGGAGGGAAATACCTCAAAAATACATTCAGAATCTGACCAACTTACTACCACCACCTCCTGACTGAAGCAAACATCATCTCATCCACAGGTAATTGCCTCCTACCTGGTTTCCCTGGTGCTACTTTGTCTTTCTATAGTTATTTCTCAACACAGCAGCCAAGTGGAATTTTGTTCCTCCTTTGCTCAAACCATCTAATGAGTTGCCATCTTATTCACTGTAATTCAAAGGCTCTTCAGGATCTGATGCCCACTCACCTGTAATCTCTGATTTTGTCTTCTACTTCATACTTGGCTCATTCCATTCCAGCTACACTAGATTACTTCAAGGCTTTTGAGTTTCAAGTCACTGTACCTGGAATGTTCTTTATGCACACCCCAATTTCACCTCTTAGTGAGATTTTCTAAGACTACCCTATTTAAATTTATAGATTTCCTTGATTATAATACTACTACCACTCTCTCCTGATTTTTTTCCTTTTAAAATACAGATGCTCAACTTATCATGGGATTTTGTCCCAGTAAGTCCATTGTAAGTTGAAAATACCCTAAGTCAAAAGTGCATGCAATACACTTAACCAAATGAACATCACGGCTGGCAGCAGTACACTGCAGTGTATCTGTTATTGTCTTTGTGCTTGTGTGTCTGACTGTATCTCTCCCCTCCTTGAATCTTTTCAATGGCTTTTCACTGTTCTATCATGGCCTGAAAAGCTATGCATGTTCAGGCCCTCACACTCTTCTCTACTATTATACATTCGTACTAAATGCCCTTTTGTTCTCTGTAAATGACAAGTCTTTCTCCACACTAAACCTTTGCACTTGCTTTTCCCTCTGCCTAGAACGCTCTGTTTCAGACTATGTGTGTGGCTGTGGCTGGATCCTTCTTTTCCTCAAATCTCGAATCCAATGTTATGATCTCAAAGAACATTTCCATGACCACCTAACCTAACATGCTCAATCCTTTACTCTCTAATGTCATCCTATTTATTTCCTTCAAAACATTCATTACGATTTGTAGTACCTGGTGTAGTAGTTACCTGTTTATTTTATTTTTCTCTATATCTTAGTTTTCTATTGCTGCTGTATCAAATTATCATATTCTTAAGAGGCTTAAAGTAACACAAATTTATTATTTTACAGTTCTTGAGGTTACACATTCAAGATGCGTTTTGCATGAACATCATGTCAGAGGAATGCTCTTTGCATTTTCTTGCCTATTCCTTCTGGAGGATGTCCACTTTCCTTGGTATGTGGCCCCTTCCATCTTCAGAGTCAGAAACAGCCCACTGAGACTTTCTCAGGTCATTCTGACACTGATCCTTCTTTAGCCTCCACTCTTCGCTTTTAAGGACTGGCCTAGTCAGAGAACCCAAGGTAACTTTCCTACTTTAAAATCAGTTGGTCAGCGACCATAATATTCCCACATCTAATCTGGAGGGAAATACCTCAAAAATACATTCAGAATCTAACCAACTTACTACCACCACCTCCTGACTGAAGCAAACATCATCTCATCCATAGGTAATTGCCTCCTACCTGGTTTATTCCTGCTACTTTAATTCTTCTTTTCCAGATAACGTACCATATTCACAGGTTCTATGGATTAGGACATGGATATATTTGGGAGGCCATCATATTAGGGAGGCTATTATTCTACCTACCACACTTCTCCACTAAAATATAAGTTGCACAAGGGAAAGGACATTGTCCTGTTCACCCTGGTAGTCTTAAGTTCAAGCCATTATAAGGTCTTATCAAAGGCACACATGTAAGACATCTGCTGAATTAGTGAACAAACTAAAGCACTACCACTTTGATGATGTTCTTCTTGAACTTTCCTAACTCTTGTTCTAATCTTTGAATTTTACAGCTTTCTGCAATGTTAACTCATTTCTTATCATGTTTTCATTATGTTCACATGTCTATCATTAGGTCTTTGGTCAAGCATGAAGGGTTCTGATAATATGTCAATAAAGGATGAAATGGTGTGAAAAATGTGTTGAGTCAATTAATATTAAAGTGAAAAGGCCATAAAATTTCAAAAAGTTTATGTTAGGGATTTGGCAATTATTTTATGGTTTCCTAATAAAGTGTGGGTTATTCTGATAATGTGTCAATAAAGGATTATCATGCCATAAAACATTAAAATGAATGAATGTTAAGCCTGGAAAATATGTCAAGTCTCAGTCTTCTATTTCACACTTCAAAAATCTGAAACCCAAATAAGTTAAGTAATTTGTGTAGTTACACAAAAAAATGTGAGCTTGGCACAAAATTGAGTGGACTGTCCATAAAACCTACCTAGCTAAGGATGCCATGAAGATTAAGATGACTGATAAAGAATTTAAAAAGTAATACTATTAAACAATTTCCAACATACTAATTGCTTTCCTATTTACTGTTACTGGAAAAGGCAGGTAAAGGAAAAGAAATGAGGTTAATTGTAAGTATACTGATTTCTATCATGGAACCTTCCCTAATTTAATGAATATCAAATTATTTTCTCCCTTATTGTGGGTATCGGTAAGATCAAAACCATTTTTATAATAATAAGGAATTATTTGTCTTTTCACTTTTTTTGACATTTGTACTAATGATATATCAATGGTGGCTAAAACTTGGCACTTTAGCACAAATCAAGACAATGTCAGCAAACTGTATCCTTGTAACCCTCGCTGCCACTGATTTTTGTTTAAAAAAAAAGAGAGAGAAAGAAATGGCAGTTATGCTTAATAATGTCTTTGATGAAGTAGTAAAAATGCTTTATTAAAACTTGGCTTTTTAGTATGTATATTTTTACTATTCTGTACAATAAAATTGGAACTACATATAAAACATTTTTGCTGAATATCTGAGTACAATGGTTAATCTTAAAAAATACTCTGCAATTGTTTGAGTTACTATTTTTGACCTAGCTGTTTTATTCATGATACATCAATTTAATTTGAAAGTGCAGCTGACGAAGTATGCTTATTCAGGCTAAAGTTTCTCAGATGTTTTCCCAAATATAAACCGAGAAAGCCCATCACTTCAAGGAAAACAAAAGACCAAGTTTGTTGCCAATGCTAAAATTTGAGCTTTAAGATGTAAACTAGAATTTTGGAAAAATATGTTAAATGCCACTATAAATTTCAGCGCTTCTCAATAAGAAGACCCTTGAAAGTGATTTTTAAAATATGGTAAAATGAGCTGGGCATGGCGGCACACACTCCCAGTGGCTCAGGAGGCTGAGGCAGAAGGATCGTGAGTTCAAAGCCAGCCTCAGCAACTTAATGAAACCCTGTCTCTAAGTAAAAATAAAAAATAAAGGGCTGAGGATGTGGCTCAGTGGTTAAGTACCTTGAGTTCAATCCCTGGTACCAAAAAGAAAAAGAAGAAAGAAAGAAAATATGATAAAATGAAATATGTCAACATTTGGATCATCTGCACAATGCAGCAAAACAACATATTCCGAAGGCAAACGTTACAAATTCATTAGATCAAAAGATCCAGAGTTCAAGTCAGATCAGTGGATTTTAATCCACTGTAATAAACTACAAAATTCAGTGATACAGCTTCACTTTGTGCATTGCAATTAAACTTTAAGAAACCTGATGGGTTTTAGTATAGTAACCAAAGAATACCCACAATTTTCTGAAAAAGCTAATTCTAACTACTTGTCTGTATGAAAATAGATTTTAATACACTTCAACCAAAACAGCATACAGAAAATCCTCCTTATAAGCAATTTCACTTTTTGTGACTTCAGTTACCCATGGTCAATCTCAATCCAAATATGGAAAATTCCAGAAATAAACAATGCATAAGTTTAAAGTTGCATGCCTTTATGAGTAGTGGGATGAAATCTCACACAACTAGATACAACCTGGATGTGTTCAACTTGGGACATGAATCATCTTCCCTTTGTCCATCATATTCACACTGAATATGCTACCCACAAATTAGTTATTTAAATAGCCATCTTGGCTATCAGATGAACCATTATGGTATCTTATCACAATAAAGATATTCAAATAACTTTTACTATACTGAATAATGGCCCCCAAGCACAGAAATGCCTAAGAGAAGTCATGAAAGTGTTTCCTTCAAGTGAAATAGTAAAAGTTCTCAACTTAATAAAAAGAAAAATAAATGTTTGATCTACAGTATGAACAAATAGGAAAACAAAAACATTGTGTAGACAGGATTCAGAGCTACTGTCCAAAGTTTCAGACATCTATTGGAGGTTTTAGAATAATCCCCCATGGATAAAGGGAGGGCTACTACATTGCAACAAATTGAATGCAGAAGCAGATTGCAGAATTAGGCTCTTTAAGCCAGACACTAAAAAGATTTGTAAAAAACACAAAAAATGTCATTGTCTCATCTTTTTGAAAAGGTCATTCTCATAAAAATGTTATTTTTGTGAAGATGCAGTGACTTGTTACTAAGAATTAATTTTTTTCTCAGTTTAAATTCTGAGTACAGTTAATGCTGACAAATATAACCCATATAATTTGGCAATATTTTTGTTGGAATTCCAACAATTCCAAAATTCCAACAATTTTACTCCTATAAAGATCTCCCAAATAATGCCATTCTATCTAAAAACATCAGCCTTCGCTGTAGCTGTTTTGTTTCATTTTAGCAATAGAATTTAATTGTATAACTTAAAATCTTAAAATTAAAATTTCCATACACATTTGTACATTCTCCAACATTTTAGGATTTTCTTCCAACAATTATTCACTACTTATCATCATTCATAAAATTATCAACAAGCCAAAACAGCATACATTCTATTAGACCTAATCTGTTTAGAAAAATTATCTCTACAGATGTCTCTCATTTTTAGATAGCAGCTTCAACAACTGTTTCTGACCCAAAAGGTTTAATTAAATTATAAACCTTCTTTTTAAATATCACTTATTTTACTATAACATGAACCACTTAATTGCCTCAAGTAATTTAAGTAACAATAAAAATAGTAGCAAAGATTAATTGGCTACAACCATTAACCACTTTCTATAACTACATAAAGCAGCCATATCCATAGACACATGAAGATTAACCTCAAAACTTACTCACCATCAATCATTTTTCCTTATAATTCTAAATTTGTCTATAAGCTTCTATCTTTTATTGGTTCTTCTTAGTTATACATGACAACAGAATCCATTTTGATAAAATTATACAAACACGGGATATATCTTATTCTAATTAGGACCCCATTCTTGTGGGTTGGCACTATGGTTAAGATTTACTTAGGTATTTTCTTACATGTACATAGGAAAATTATGTTAGATTCATTCTACTGCCTTTCCTATTCCTATCCCCCCTCCTTTCCTTTTGTTTCTCTTTGTCTAATTTACGGAACTTCTCATCTTCTCCCCCATTTTTTTGTGGTTTAGCTTCCACATATCAGTGAAACATTCAATCTTTGGTTCTTTTGGGATTGGCTTATTTCACTTAGCATGATAGTCTCCAGTTCTACCAATTAACTGGAAAATACCATAAAGTCATTCTTCTTTATGGTTGAGTAATATTCCATTGTGTACATGTGCCACAATTTCTTTATCCATGCACATTTTGATGTGTATCTAGGTTGGTTCCATAGCTCAGCTATTGTGAATTATGCTGCTACAAACACTGATGTGGCTATGTCACTGTACTGTGCCGATTTAAAATCATTTGGATATATGCCAAGGAGTGAGAACCATCAATCATTTTTAAATAAACAGATATTGAGATAAATAAGTTTTCAGAACAGTGTTGTTAAATAAGGAGCCATTAGTTACATGTATTTACTCAGATTAAAGTCTGAGTAAATAATAAAATATAAAATAAATATTAATAAAATATAAAATATAGTTGCTCATTCATACCAGGCACATTAAATGTGCTTCAATAACTCCATCTGCCTAGTGTATACTAGGTAAGCTAGATATGGAACACTTCTATTATCACAGAAATCTGTAATGGGGATGCTATATTTTGAGGGCAAAATAATTAGCACTTTACTAAACATAACTGGTATAATTTCAGTACTTTGTTACACCTGTGTAAACTCCTTAAGACGAATATATGGCTTTTGAGGTCAGGAACTAGAACAATGAAATCCATATTTATGTATATGTGACAACGCTGATATGATATTGTTACAGATGTATGATACCATGTCCTGTGTCTTAAATTTACATTCCTAGTCATAAATATGCTGAATAAGATACCTCATGTACTGAATATTTATTAACTCAATATTTATTGAGTTTTACATAGGCCAAGAAGGATGTAATTATGTTTAATATCTTCTATATTTCAATATATTTCTGTCCAAATTGATAACCACCAGATCTCCACTTTTTCTCTGCTTAGGTGCTCAAAATTAACTGTCAGGAATTTAATGTTTATGTTGCTTCACTTCACATTTCCATAAATAAGGATTTAAAGACAATCTATCCTCTTGTCTACTGGTCATACTAAATAGGTCTTCCAGTTCATAATTACTGACTGCTAATTATAACTTTCAAGTTTTCCAAAGAGTTCTATACATGTAGTTGAAAATAATGTTTTCTTTAAATTATCATATTAATTCCATTACATTAAATCAATAAATAATAAAAAAAACTATTAAATATGTTTTGAATGAAAGGGGTTCATAGAATTTTATTTTCTGATTAGCTTCATATGTTTCCTAACTTTTCAAAGTTTCAGCACCTACTATTTTGATTTGACAATCCTTACATTCTACTAAAAGTAGTGGGTGGAAATTTTATCAAACTAAAATTTTAAATAAAATATGTTTAAAAACACTTCTGAGATTTCTTATATAATAAGATCACTGCAAATAACTCTGGATAACAATATACTAGGGCTGGTCTACAGTGATCTATCTGCCTCTGTACTCCGCATCTAACAGATTGACAGTGAGTGTTAAGGAATGCTATTTCTTATTTCCAGTTCAGTTCAAGGCAATCCTCCTTGACAGGCAAGGCCACATTTATAGGAGAAAGGGTAACAGAAGAAATATGTGATCTTCTGCCAAGTATGTTTTTCTGGTCAATAACCATGATATGTACCTGGAACTAAGTGAGAGATTAGTTGCTTGTTCATCTACCCAAGCTCTCTGCCAATTTAGAAGTGTGCATTACAGCCCTTCCATATACTTGTGTAGATTTCTCCTTTTCCAAAATTTCCTTTTTAGGTGAGAAAAGCAAAGGTATGGTGCATAAAATTAATACACTGTTTGTACAACAATAACTAATAATGATTTGGGCCTTACAAAATCACTCTTAACCATGCAAAAGACTATATTATAAATGCAATCATAGGAATTTATTTCTTCAATAAAAGCAAATACAAATTATTATTTAAAGAAAATTTTTATAAATTGTAAACTTTATGTTGATTTCTAAAGCCTCCATTTTCAATTTTGTCTTGCTATATACGTTCATTCTCGAGAATGTCTCTGTAACTAGGAAGGGTTATGATTTTAAAGAGTTAGCATAATAAACTGATTTATTTTCCATATAAATTATTTGTGCCTATATAGCAATTCATTTCCCAGGTAACACTAATCTAAAGCTAAGTATACTTGCAGTGGTAGACATTTAAAAAAAAAAATCTTTACAGTTCAAACTTGTTTACATTTTTATTTATTTTTTTCTATAATAAAATTTATTCTTTTTCTACATTTTTATTGGTGCATTACAGTTGTGTGTATCAGTGGGACCTGTTGTTACATTTTCATATATGCACATGATATAACAATATTATCTGGCCAACATCTCCCCCAGTACAAAACAGACTTAAATTTTAACATGGCAAAACTTGGGAAATTTATATAAAAGTCATGTGGCTCTTTAAACAATTATTAAATTGAAAAAATACAATCTTTAGTAAGAGTGTCATGTCTGTAAGTAGTAGTAATACAAGACACTATATATTAAAGGGAATACTGACCTGCAGGAGGAGGTAGTTTCTGAAAATCTGTAAAGATAATATCTAACAATGTAATAGAAGCTTTGGGGCCAGGCAGAGTTCAAATTGCAGGTCAATCACTCAATTACTGGTTGTCCTTGGGCAGGTTATCTTCCTAAATCTTGGCTTCCTCACACATAACATGAGAATCATATCTACTTAAAAGACTGTTTCAAGGACTAATGAGGTAATTTATATAAACTGCTTAGTATAGCATATGGTATGACACACAGTAATTAATAAGCAATTTTACCCCCCCACACACACAGTTTACCAAGTATACAAATACACATACACATTTCATCTTGGATTCATACTAATAACCTATACTTGAACTAGTACAAAATCTTAAATAGCACAATTATTTTAGATATCATTTAGAAGTTTAAATAAGTTAAAATATTTATATTTCAAAATCTTATGTATTACATACAAAGGCCATCAAAGCAGAATACCATCAGAATATTAAGAGTCCTTCCTTCAAGTAAGAATTTTGCCTCTAAGTAATCCCATCAGACACACTGAATTTTAAAAAGCAACTAGGTTCAAGTCCTTTACATCTCAGGTGGGGGTAGTGGAGAAAGAGAGATGGAGAGAAAGAGAATGAGAGGAAAAAATATGTCATCATAATGTAGTTTGATCTCCTATATCAACCAATACTGGAAGCCATCACCTCTTGTACTTTTCAGTTTTATGATCCAATAAAGTTCATTCCCTTTCCTACTTCCTTTTTTGGCTTGTATCTCCTGATTAAACTGAATTTCTAAAACTTGTAACCAAAACACTTTATTAATATATAAATTATGGGTAAGAATACAGCAATTAGAAGAGAGACTTTATTTTCACCAGACCTGTAGAATTCTTTAGTATGTGAATACAACTATAACCAAGATAGGATTCCACAGTTTATATTCTTAACCATACAGCTGTAGTACATTGGCAGCACTATTACACAATCTCAAGATGGAACAATGAACTTCTTTTCTGAATTAAGACAATCTTGCATTCACCTATGTACTTGTTTATTAATCATACACTGTAGTACTCTGAAGAGAATCCAAGTAATAACAAAGATACAACCATGTAAATGGTAGTTTCCTACTCTTAATTATTTAGGTAAGAAGGTAATTTAGCAAGCAATTCTTTCTTATCCTAGAAACATCTCTTCTAATAATACAGAAAGATGGCAGTCCTGTATTTATACTTTAGGTATGTCTCCCATCCAGATCCATGTAAGTGCTATGCAAAACATGACTGTGGTGACAAAACTAGGGATCCAACTTACACAATTTGCTGTTTTGAATGAAGACTCATCTATAAGAGGTATGTGATTAGTTAGAAGGTAAATAAACTCAAATCAGAGATTTCTGATATAGAAGGCACTATACAATCTGGCCCTAGAGTTTCCAGGCACCTATCCAATTACTCACAAACAGGATACGGGTGGGATTAACTTGTGCACTAGGAACAGTCAAATCACAGGATGTCCCCAACTGGAAAACCTAAACAACAAGCAAGCTCTCTGTACTAGCCTAGGATTATAAAGTTAGACTGACTCTATAGTCAGAATGCCCTAGTAATTGAAAGTTTTTAGAATGATGTTATAGACATAAAGCTATGTTTTAAAAGTGTCTCAGAAGGCCAAAATGAGCTAGAAGTCAATGAATATCCAAATGGAGCCTCCCAGACTGTTCTGCCTCCCCCCCCAAGTATCTCTCAACTAAGTACAAGTGTCCACTTGAGTCACAGGAGTAGGATAAGGGAGATGGGGGGAGTCACATTTGTATAAAATATGTATTTTGTATTCAGCCTGCAATCTGTGTCTTCAGGTTGACAACTAGTACAATAACTTCACCAAACTTTAACAGCTCCATGGCAATTTACACACTATAAACCAGAACATCCTCAGAATAATACTGTGAGACTGGTGGAGCTGATATTATCATCACATCTTAAGGAAAAGGCATATGTACTTAGTGAAGTTAATTATATTTCTCAAATTTACAAAGATTACTTAGGAAGAAAGGATTAAAGTTCTAGAGTTCTCTACAAAGCACACTAGTGTTCTTAGAATAAATGAAATGTTCTTGCTACATGCTCTGAATGTGTCATCACACTTAATTTTTTACAAAACCTTTGGGCTGTCTGTATATATGCTTATTTGATACCTTCAAAAAATTCTATCCTTTGGTGAATGTTTATGCTCCAATTTCTCATTATATGGAAGTCCAGAAAAATGTGCCCTTAAATACCATGAAAATGCAAATTGTTGCACAATCATTTTTCAAACTTTTAAAAAATAAAGTCAAGTGAAAACTAGGTTTCAAGACAGATGGTTTTAAATATTTACAAATGAGTGAAATTTAAACAATCCAAAATTTGTGGGAGAACCTAATGCTACAGAGATTACTATGGAAGAAAGGTCAAATGACAAATTATTTAGGGGAAGAAGTTCATAATGCTGAAGTGTTTTACTCTGGATTTTTTTTTTAAATTAGGTTCTCAGATTTATTGTGGAATATACACATACCATTTTTTATCATCATTTCTCTAACCTTTATTTTCTATGAGGCCCAACTTCCTCTGCCAGTTTTGCCAGTCACATTTTTTAGAAACACAATCTCCTTCTGATAAGAGAAAATTCAGTTGTAACATTAAAATGAAGTTTAGTAAGCCTTGAGCATAGTTGAGTGTTACCAAATGACAAAGTTTTCTAAATCCATAAGAAATAACAGTGAAGAAAATTACTAATAGTTTACTTAAAATTTTAAAATATTTTCTATATTTCCTTTTATTTTTAAATAAAAATATTGTCTATACTATATTTGATTTATTATAATTCATGTTTTTCTAGGTTTTAAGGGTTTAAGGAAATATCAAGTACATGTTTCTTCATGTTTCTTCTTTTTTGGATACAGTATCTCAAATTTCCTCAGGAATCCTAACATTACTCCCAAAGTAACAATTGCTGAATTTAACCTACCAAATGCCATTTTTTTCCATTAAAAAATGAAACAAAATGAATCTCTGACTGCATTTACCTTACAGAAATGCTTTAAATAGAAGGTCAATGCCCCACTTAAGAACAAATGCTCCATCTGTATTGATTGCTTGATAGCCTATTCTAACTAAAGTTACTAAGCATAAAATGTTGATTTGTTAGTACTAAGGTTTAAAATGTAAAACAAAGCAAAAAAAAAATTAAGATTTGTCAAACCACTTTAACAAGAAAAATTAATATATCAAAAACGTACATGTGGAAATAGAAAATTCTACCTTAGAAAATAAGGTACAACTGAGCAACATAAATGTTCTAAAACAAGTTTAGCAAACAAGGAGCTGTCAGGTTCCAATAACCTATTAGTCACACCTCTTTAATCACTGCCACAGAGTTGATTATAAATAGCCTCATACATTTTTAAATAAGGTCATTCTGAAATGAAACAAAGAAGGTAGTAAATTTTCTTGTACATAAGGGATTCAAATCCTAATGCACAAAAGAATTGTGTATTGCTCAAATATTTAAAATAAAGAAAGCTAATATCTTTTATTAACTATGTCAAGTAAGCACTCTTTGTAGATTCAATGGAATAACTACAATGCAGCACCATAAAAACACAGCAGCTTAAAATGCTCTCCCCAACCAATTTCACTCACTTTGGTCATTATTCATGATATAGCAAAGCTTAGTAAAATATACTATTTAATTTGTTGATCTAGCTGAAAGAATGCTATGCAAAGTCATAATGAAAAGGGTAGTCTATAAAGAAAATTTATTGTCTTCATGATGATGCCATCAGCTATTAACTCCGTAGAGCTGATAATCTAAATGTTTTTTTAATACAAATTTATGTAACACATGCTAAAGAAGAAAATATAAAATGTTTTAATGAAGTGGCAGAACACTTTAAGGGAAAATTAAATTAAAATTATGTGAAGAATAAAATACTACTTAAAAGGCAAAGATCTAAAATAATAAGCTGAAACTATCCAAAATAAAACAAAAACAACATATATAACAGCAAAAATCAAAAGCAAAATTCTGGTTTTGCATTAGGCATACTTTATAAAAATTGATCATTAGAGAATGTCTAAGAAAAATCTAAGAAATTTTGTGGATGAACAAACCTGCTGCATTGCCAACTTCCCCCACTTTTTCCATTTCTTCCTATAACTGCTTACTTAGAGATAACTCAAGAGGAAAAACACTACATTTTGGGAAGACGTAAATTAGAGGATATGACTACTTATTTGCTTAAAATTTTACATTATATAGTAACACAACATTTTAGAAGAATATCGCCTTCACAGACCTTTTATCAGAATAATCTGACACAACAAAAAAGAAGTTGGAAGGTATCCACACTCTTAACATGCTTCACAAAGTTACAATAATTAATTACATACATGTTCCAAGTTCTATTTATTACTCATTTCCTTTACCTTGTCATAGAGCTGTTTGCTTAAAATTCTTTCTTGCACAATAAAAAAAAGTTACCTCCTGGACTCTATTCTTCTTCCATAAAAGATACTTATTTTTTAAAATGAAAACTTCTAGCTTTTTTGTTTAATTGTGGTCAAACATAACTTTTGACAAGATGAGTTCTAACAAAAAGCAACTGACCATGAAGAAAACCATGAAACTAATTTTGTCTATATTCCAGAAAAAAAGCTGTAGGATGTTTCTGAAATTTAAGCGTTCTAATCCATATCAAATCCTCTTAATTTTATATTCTATGCTATAGCCATCAATATTTTATAGGATCAATTCTCATAGAAAAAGCAATTTGTGACATGAAAACTATGTTCTTCCAAGGTCATATATGTAATGATGCTAATGCACCATCTTTAATGCTTCTTTTCAACAGCAACAATTTACAAAGATCTGAGTGGAGATATAATCTGAAGGACTATTTCTGAATTGGCTCTGGTAAGTATGAAAACAGAATTATTCTCTTTAGTATTACAAACTATTACAAACATTTTACAATCTTAAACGTGTAATGGACATTACAAAATGTGGAGACTCCTGAAGATCTTCTTTGATCTATTCCTCAAAATGAAAGTTGCTGGGATGATAGTTTCTACTTTTTTATTTCCTACCTTTATAACTTCAATCATAAGTGAAGAGCTGTGATTAAGGTCCTCTGACATTGTTGCATCCCATGACAAGCACTTAACTTTTCCAAGACTCTCTGGAGTAACTTATAGAGCTTCAAGACAAAAAGGCTTTGTTTTGCTGTAAAATCTGTTTGGAAGATTGATCTTATGACTTTAAAGTGTGCTAGTCAGAGGAGGAAAAAAGAGTAGAACTCTAGAGCAGAGAAACCAAACTAGCTACAGAAAAGTTGACCAGTAGTATAAGTGTATATCCAAGGAACAAAGTAAACACAGGTTTAAAAAGGGCCAATGTTTTTATCAGATACAGATCTGCTCATTTGAAATCAGGTGGGTGGAATCAAATAGAGCTCCACACAATAATACTGGGTGACGTTAACATACCTCTCTCACCACTGAATAGATCCTCCAAACAAAAACTAAATAAAAAAGCTACAGAACTAAAATATACAATTAATAGTTTAGCCTTGACATATATAGAATATTTCATCCACCAATGGCTGAATACACTTTCTTCTCAGCAGCACACAGATTCTTTTCTAAAACTAACCATATCTTTGGCCACAAAACAACTCTTCCCCCCGCCTTTTTCTTCTTTTGTCCACTTGGGCAATCATTTTCTCACATTAAGATTTTCTTTTTGTGGTGCTGGGGATCGAACCCAGGCCTCATGCATGCCAGGCAAGTACTGTACCACTACGTTACATCCTTGGACCATGATTCTTAATGAATACAAAAAAATAGAGATAATACTTTGCATTCTATCAGACCAAAATGGAATGAAATTATAAATCAATGATAAAAAACAGAAGCTACTCTAACACCTGGAGACTAAATAATATGCTACCAAATGGTCAATAGGTAGCAGAAGAAGTCAGCAATGGAATTTTAAAAAAATACTCAGGTAAATGAAAATAGCAGTATAATATACCAATATCTCTGGGACACTATGAAGACAGTTCTAAGAGGAAAGTTCATTGCATTGAGCTCATTCATTAAAAGAATAGAAGTTAAAAGAATAGAAGTCAGGTGGATGAAAATACTGTGATTTGGGTTGGTGCAATGACTGTAATTCATTTATTCAAATCATGTATTGAACATTTGTCATATCAGGTACTAATAGCTAAAAAAAATCAGTTTCTATCCCCAAGGATCTCACTAGTAGGTGGAGAGATACATAAATAAATTCTAATACATTGTGATAGGTGTTATTGATAGGAACAAATGCAACCCCAGGTAGAGAACAAAGAGAGAAAAGGAAGATTAAGGTGGACACTGAGGGCAGGTTTCTAGAAATGGAAAGGCTTTAGCAGGGAAATAATGTCTAAGCCTATTTCCTTAAGCTGGGTTTTAATTGATAAACAAATCAGATACAAAGAGAGATGAAGGTCACTTCAGAAAGAGGGAAGAGAACTGCACTTGAAGCAAATGCCAACAAGCTACCCTTAAATTACAAGACAATTGAAAGCCGTAAGTTACATGAAAGATACTGAATTTTGCTGTAATACACAGAAGATTGAATTCAAGTGCAAATATAATAAATTGTTTTTAGTAATACAAAGTAAAACCTTTACTATCACATGACTGCCTCAACCCATGCATGTTTAGCCCTCTCAATTAAAGTCACAACCACACCCACAGTTTTCTAAGATACCATATCATAGCATAACAACACTCCATACCACTGAGGCTGCATCTGCCAAACTCCACTGGTATCAGTGCCTGTTACCCAATATAGTAAGGTTTTTCCACCCTTCCTTGGGGTTCTCTTCAGTACACCACACAGATTACCTTACCTTGAGTGGCAGGAGCTATAACCAGCCATATTTGCCCAAATGGAACAAAAAGTGGCAAGAAATGGCACTGTGAGTTGCTTTTGTTTCATTCACCATCTGATGAGTTTCTGTTCTTAAGTAAGCACTTGGAGGAAAAAGTACTCTTAATTTTTAAAGTAAAGGAACTTATCCTCAGTCAGCAGAAAGCAACAGGTACAGGATCAAGAAACTGCCTGAACAGTTAATGGGACATTTTGGGAAACATCAGCATCTATTTAATGGAGGAAGAGAATGGTGAAGGAGTCATCAAAGGTATGAAGACTAAGATAAGCATAACTTGGAAGCTAAATGACATTGGCAATTTCACACACACACACACACACACACACTCACACACACAAAAGGAAAGTGAGGTAGGCAGAATTCTAAGATGACTAACTTCTAATAACCCTAAAGAATCCCCTGTACTCGAGTGTGGATAGGACCTGTGAATATTATGGTATATCATACCTGTGATTATGCTATCCAAAAAATGTGAAGGGATTCTGCATACATAATTAAATATCTAATCAGTTGATTTTGTGTTTATAAAAGAATATCCTGGCTGGACCTGACTTAATGAGGTGAATCCTTTAAAAATGATTTCGATTTTCCCTGAGTTTAGAGATGTGAAACAAAACAGGCTCTTTCTTTTCTGCAAGCCTTGAAAGAGCAAAAAGTCATGTTGTGAACTGCTTTGAAGAAGAGCAAACTTCTTACTAGTACAAGGAAATGAATTCTGCAAACAATATGAATGAACTTGGCAGAGGACCCTGAGCTGCACATGAGAAAGTAGCCTGGTTTTGAGCACTGAACAGAGGACTCAGCAAAGTTGTCTAGACTTATGACTCATGGAAACTGTGAAATAATATGTGCAATTTAAATCACAAAATTTGTGGTAATTTTTAAGCAGCCAAAAAAGGTTGCATCGAGCAAGGTCCTAGCTTTTTGAAGAGGAAAAGAGAACTGGGACACAATTTTTAGGCTGTCAGATCTTGCCAATTGTATTGGGACTCATGGGGGCTATATTTCCTGCAGATAACATCAGAACAGAAGTTTGGGACTATAAATTAGAACCAAGAGGAAGTAGGGGAAAGATTCATTTAAGTTATTAAGAGAGTCTGCCATAATTTGGATATGGTTTGATTGTGTCCCCCAGAGGTTCATGTGCTAGAAGCTGGGACACCAGGATGTTGTTTCTGAGGAAGTAAAACCTTTAAAGTGGGGTCTAGGGTAAAGTAATTAGATCATGAGAATCTTAAGGAAATGAAAATAGTATAAAGTGCCACCCCACACCATTGGTCACCTTCTATACACAGCCAGTTGCCTTCTGCTTCTCTGCCATATTGTAACATAGGTCAGAAGGGGTACTCACCAGAGGATGAACAGACGGGGTCACTCAATCTTGGAATTTCAACCTCCAAAACTGTGAGTTAAATAAACCTTTTATTATAAAGAACCCAGCATCAGGTATTGTTATGGCAACACAAGAGACTAAGGTAGGGTCTTATGGTTTCTGGGTCTCATGTCTCTAGGACATTTCAGATACTGAGGTTGGAACATACAGGATAATTCTAGACCCTATCATGAGGCCAATACAGTTCCTGCTTGTTCAGACCTGACTAACTAGACTATAAGTCACTTACTAGAAGACACCATGCCTAACTTATCCATCCCATTCTGCATCCTTAGCCGCCAGTCAGCAACTGGCACATTTCAAGCATCTGTTGAACGAATGACTTGCTCTCATACTATATAAGGTGAAGAAGTAGTTCAAACCATCTGAGATTTTTTAAGAAAAAAATCAGTATAAATCAACCCTACTTCTTGTAACTCCTAGAAAATATCCACTCTGACTCAATAATTTGGGATATTATAACAGAAGCAATGATACAGTCATCAATTAGCTAATCTAAAAACATCTTCTGGTGCTTACTATGTGTCAGATGCTAAAAGAAGACTCCTATAACAGCCTTCTGACTAATGCCCCTGTATTCATTCTAACTGTTCTCATAGCCAATCTCTATACATTAGCCAGGTAATCTTCTAATTAAACATATCATCTTATGATTCCCTGTTCGAAACTTCATCGGTCACCTGTTTTTCATTGTACTAAGGATAAAATCCAAAGCCCTTAAGATGGCTCTCTGTATTCTGGGCTCTACCTCCCCCTCCAGCACCATCCCCTGCCATTCACCTTACCACCTCAGAGCATTCATGCATGTTGTACCCCCTACCTGGAACATTCTGTCTTTGTCTACCACCTACTCATCCTTCAGATCTCAGCTTAAATATCTACTTGAATGCCATGTCTTTAAAGATCTCTAAATATGTTACATCTGCACAGCATTTATCACTATTTGGTAGTGATAAATCATATGGTTACTTTATAATATCAGGGATTGTCTGCTTTAGTCAAGAAATATTATCAGCATTAAGAATATATCATATACATTTTTTTTATTATTGTAAACAAATGGGATACATGTTGTTTCTCTGTTTGTACATGGAGTAAAGGCATATCATTTGTGTTTTTAAAATAAATACAACTAAAGGCCTCTGAGAGTGCCCAACCACAAATTATGAAAGCTAAGGGTACCATCAGTTAGAACCAAAGAGCCCAAACCAGTAACATAATGTCACTTCAGAACAGTAACCAGGCAGCTGTCATCATCCTAACTACTTCACCACACCAAGTAAAACACAATAAACCCTAAGTAACATAAACACCAAAAAAATTTCTAGTGTGTGTGTGTGTATGCGTGGAATCCTGAGCAGAATGCCAGGTAAAATTTCTCAATTCTTAGTAATTCTACCACTAGGAAAACAAGGGTTCTTACATTATTGGCTTAATGTCCTTTATAATCTATTACCACAATTCATCTGACCATGTCTACATGCCCCTCCTCTACCCCTTCCAACCAACCATCATACTCTGGCCTTGGAGAACTACTTCTCCCAGCTTACCTGGTTCCACCCCCATCCCAACCACTGAGTATTTCTCCATCTTACCACTGGGTATTTCTCCATGTTGCCACTGCTCCTTGTTTTATTCAGGATGATTCCTGACTCCTACATGCCTGAGCTTATCCATCCCTTCCTCTCAGAGAAGGCTCCAGAATTTCAATATGGGAACCTTACACAAAGGTAGCACTCCAAAGGGAGGACATATTGGGACTCTGTCTTCTAACTGTATTTTCATAGAAAACTCACATTGCTACTTTGATTATAAGGTTCATTTGGTATAATTTAGGGAATTGAAGTAAATACTAAAATAGGCAGCGCATACTATTGTGCATTTACCTATACCAGAGATCTTGATTTTACTGGGGCTGTCATCCTGTCTATCTCTTACAACTAGCCTATAAAGAAGGCTGACAACATAGGCTGTCCTTTCATGACTATAGTCCTGAAGTCCAACAAAATGCTTGACACATTGTAGAAGCTCAATAAATATTTTTTGGACTAAATCAAACCAAGAACTTTATGAATACATATGTTGTACATAGTACTATCTTAGCTGTTGAGCCTGGGAACTAGAGATACTCACTGCCTGGTCAAAACTATAGAACATGCAAAATATTTTAAATAGTTTCAAATAAACAAAATATTAACAAATACTGAATACTACAAATTAAAATTTTTATTAATCAGCATTTCAACACACACAAATTTCTAAGTAAAATAACCTTCTACATCATCAAAGAAGCATTAAACACATTGCAATAAATTATATAATGTGAATTTTCCTGAGTTAAGAGTTCTCAACATTACTAACTTGAGAACAGTATGTGATGATATGGGATAAACCACTAATTACCTAGAATATTCAACTTCTTGATAGTGCTTTCAGGATACAGAACAAAACAATGACCCAAATCAGATGACTAAATGAACTTAAACTTCACAAATGTGTTTTTAAATTTTTTGAGAGGATAAGTGTATACCCTTGAAGATCTGAAAGATGTAGCAAGACAAAAATGTGAACAGACACATACTGTTAAGAATGTGATCAAGAGGAGAGTCTGCAGAAGAATTAAGAATAAACGAGGTATGTTTTCTCTCATATGTGGAAGCCAGAGAGGGAAAAAGGAAAACAAAGGTGGTGGTGGATCTCCCAAAAATCAAAGGGAGATCAGTAGAGGAAAGGAACCAAGAAGGGGGAGGTAGGAAGGGAGGAGGAAAATGCTGGAGAGTTAGATTGGTCAGATTATATTGTTATATTGAATGTATATACAAAAATGTAACAACAAATCCCATCAATCATACAACTATAATGCAGCAATAAAAATGGAGATAAAAATAATAAGGTATGGAAAACTCTAAATTCTAGGCTGATTTTAATCTGATAGTCAACTGGGGACTATTATTCTTAATTTGGGAATATAAATATACTACTTAAATAAATGTTTGACACAATAGGTCCTTAAATATGTACTGAACAAATAAATTCATGATTAAATGTAATTAGTCTTACAGTGCAAGACTGAGGCATGAACTAAACTGTGTGTAAAAAGATGGGCACCAGGACTAGGGTAAAAAGTGGACAACAGTGTTTTGGAAAATATTCTAGCAGTCAATGTGCTTGCACTGCAGTTGATTTCAGTAATCACAGAACAATGCCACACATACAAATTGCGGGAGTTGTTATGGTACACTTGAGAAAAATGTTTGATAGAAGCATTCTGTTTGGTAAACATGGGTCCATGTTATTGAGTTCTTGGATTAACTATAAAGTGTACAAATTTCTATCCAGTGTATTTTTATTTCTGGTTCTCTAAAAATAAGGGTTTAGGTACATCTGTAATATTTCCTAGTTTATAAGGTACTTTGATATCTTGAGTAAAATGCCATATTTTAAAATTTGCTTCAATAGTTTACAGGAAAAGTGACAAAAGAATTCACTGAGGATTCATATTCAACATTTTAAATTTATTTTCTTCCATTTAACCAGTATGGTGCAAGACCCTTATGTAGATAACTACACATCATCACACCATCATTTGAGAGTAAGAACAAACAATATTTTATTTAAGTTTGTATTACAACAGTAAAATTTTTAGAATGAACATGCTTAATATCCATTTTAGCATTTTTTGGCTTAGAAATATACAGCACACACACAAAAAAAGATTAACAGCCCACTTCTAAATATGTTTACAAATAAAATACTTTTTTTCTTTTCAAACATAAATAATAGATTACAGCCAATCAAAAACAACAGAAATATTTAACCAAGACAGTCTTTATAACTAATGTTAAAACTAAATGATATTTAAATCTGAAGAAAGGTAAACTGTAACCAAGGAAATAATTTCAAACACTTCATCCATTTTATACCAACAGTAATCAGAGAAGTTAAGACATTAGCACTATATCTAAGATTATTACAAATAATTTCAGCCCCAAACAACAATTAGATACACCATGTTCTGAAGCCGTTTTATATTTCTGGATGTTGACCTGGGTAGTTCTTAAAATACTGGGGGAGATTCTGAATAACATTTTCATTATTGTACACAATGGAAGAGAAATTAAATTTACTGCTAAGAATCATATGTAAAGGGACAGGAAACAAAATACCAATCAACCTTAGTGTTTATAGATTACCTTTAACAAGTCAAAGAGGGTAACAATATACGAATATAGGTTTTACGTTTTAAAAAATTTCACAGAAATTTCCACTTTAATATACAGAACAATCCCTCAGATTTATTTATGTAAAACTGATAAGAATATGCTAAAATATCAAGCCAATGGTTAAGGCTGTATAGATGCTATAATAAATTGTATAAATGAAAATTATGTGATGATTTAAACAAGTCCAGTAAGATGTGATTTTTACTTTTAAGAATAGCAAACGAAAATATTTTACTTGAGAAAGATTAGAAAATAAAGATAAGCAAAAAGATTTTAAAATTGATGTGATCCCATAATGTCTTTCTCTCCCTCTAACCATCTCAGAATACACAGATCATAGAGACATTTTCTACACTAGTAATATCAATAGTAGCATCAGCAGCAACAGCAGCAGCTAGAATTCTTAGGGTATTCTTGCTTAATTTAAATTTAATTTATCTTGCTTAATATATATGGGTGTGATATTTTTATGGAACTGTACTATCTTTTCACAGAAATCACGCTCCCCTTTTGAGTAGCAAATTATATTAAAAACACAGACTTTTTATTCCAAGGGGAAACTTTAGGGCATTGAATTTCACCATCCAGCAGTGGCTATTGATCAAAGTTCTTGTTAAGTCAGGATGACAGGGGTAGGCAAAGACAATAAGGAAAAACAATCTGCAGCTGATAAAACTAAATATATGATTCCTGGTTCTTAGTATACTTGTTTGAATGAAGTTGATCTCTCATGTTAAGTTTTACTTCCTATCGTTCATCAATGGTTAAGCTTTAGAAAGTATAAAGAATGTTTTTATAATTTTTTGAGATATATGTTCTTTATTAATACATCAGAAGTCTATTTAACAATGCTATTATCTATTACCAAGTGAGTTTGAATTTTACTTTGCTGAGAGATCCTGAAGACAAAAGGAAGATAGTTAATGATGTTAAAGGCATTAATAGATATAGTATAAAGTGTCCAATATGACACTAAATACACCTTAAAGACATACACCTTATCTGATTGCTAATAATAGTCAAAATTTTTACAGTTACCATTAGAGACTATATTTGTTCTCTAAGGAAGTACCACTGTCACACCTATTAGTGGGATATCTTAACCAGATACTCTGTAATGAATTACTATAGAGATGTGAAAATATTAATCAACAACCTCTACAAATCACTGTCATTAATAAAGAGAGATTTCTGCTTTAGTTGAAAAGCAAATAATTTCATAACTAAAAGAACTAAATGTAACCAGCCTCATGTAGCAGTCCCGCCTACTAACTTGAGAACTTATTTGTAAGATAATTATGCTTTTCTGGTTTCATGGTAGAAAGTAATGCTATATTTTGTTATGCCCCAATTAAACTTTTAAAATAACCAGACCACTAAGGTGAGGAAACCATATATTAATTATATAACTATAAAAACTATAAGTTTTAGCAAATACCACAATTAAATTGTTTTCTACCTTATCACCTTTTTAGTACAGCTATATTATTAGTTGAAAAGAGAGGAGATTAAAATTACCTTGCTGAAGTGAAACTTATACATACCAGGTACTACTAGCTAGGTACTTTCAAATATTAGCTCAATTAATTCTGAAAATGGCAAAACTCACTTTTATTAACCTCATGTTACACATGAGAAAATTGAGGCCCAGAGAGATTAAGTAACCTGCAAAAGATCCTATCTAGGTCTGAAAAGGATAAAGGGGAAAGAGAATTTTAAAATGATCCCCAATTTGCCAGGGTTTGGATGTGCCATCAAAAGGAAAAAAGGAAGTTAGGAGAAGCTGGGATTTGCAAGGGTGCTGGCAGGAGAGAAGCATGTGGCAGTGGACTGCTTTAATACAACAGCTGGTAATCAACAGAGTTGTTTGAGGTTGGTTAGAAACACAGACTGGCATGGAGACCAACACATTGAAACTTTTATGTTTATTAATATGAAGTTTAATTGAAATAAAATTATTTTTTGTAATTTTTACAGGATATTACAAAACATTCAGATTATAAACAAAAGCAAAATGTAACCAAATACTAGTTTTAAAGACATACACCTTATCTGTATGCTAATAATAGTCAAAATTTTTACAGTTACCATTAGAGACTATATTTGTTCTCTAAGGAAGTACCACTGTCACACCTATTAGTGGATTCTGCTAGCAGTGAGCTGGTTAGTTTGATTCTGTATCCGCTTTTCTGTTGATCTTTCCTGTCCTTTGATAAATGTTCAGTTCCCTTGCCAATAAGTTTTGTTTTCGGTTCCAACACCCATCAGTCGCCTATGTTCCCCAAATCCTAAAGCCAAGCACTCCCCTATCTCTCTTTGTCTGAAATCAACATTCCCTTCCCATTTCACTAAATCTTGTCAATCAAAGCTCTTTCTACCTTCTATGGAAAGATTCCCTAGGTTAAGAAAAAAAATGGAATTTTTTACTAGGTGATTCAAGCATAAACAAAGGTCTATTTATCACTTCATCAGTATGTTCTTGATTTATGCTACTTACTTAAATATCTTCTATATGTCTATGTGAATGTCTGGAGAATCTAGAGAACGACATTAAATTATTTAATTTTAGTTTTATAATTATTACCTTATATGTTATGCAAATCCAGATGCAGAATTAATATTTCTAATATAATATATTTTCTATGTAATCTAAATATATAACCTTCTAATGGTTAAGATAAGAAATAAAACATTTTTTGTCATAATTAGGTTCTACAGCTTTTATAAAGAACTAAGTATATGGCTCTTTTAAAACTGTCCTTTTGTAACTGAAGAAACCTGCAGGGTACGTAAGCCAGCTGGCTTAAGTTGGTATTCTCTCCCTTAGCCATACTTCCAGGATCCACCATCACTGGGTTAATAGCAACACTCCCTGCTTAAACCTTCAGCTTCATGCTTCCTGATTATTTCTTCTGGAATTATTTACAAACTCAGGAAAGCATTTTCACAAGGCTATTACATTTTAGACTGAAGCAAAAAGATTTAAAGCTGAGCCAATGAATCCTTAAAATTCCATAAAAAGATGTCTTACAGAAATCTATCTTATATCCATTTTAAAACAAATTTCACAAGAAGTCATTCAATAGTAAATTAGTATTCTCTCCTTATCTAGATAGTTTTAGAAAGCTAGTTCTTTATTATACATATGAAAAGGGGAAAACATGACAAAAAGTATGGTCACATACTTTTACTAAATTTGCAGAGAAACATAGTCTTTCACTATTTCTCTTTATCTTCTGCTAAAAGGAAATGGGGTCTTACTCTACACCATTTGTAGTTCAAACATAATAAATTCTGGCTGAGATTTATGAAATGGAATTACAAATTTTCAGAAAATAATCTTATATTGACTCACTCAAGTCCGTAAGGATCCTTATGAACTTAAGCAGTTCCCTCCCTACCTACTACTCTACAGTTTATTGCAATAGAAGATAAATATCACCTGGAAGAGTGTTTTGAAAGTTTAGATTGGGCAACAAATGAAATTAGCAAAAGTTAGCAGAAAGAGATCTAGAAAAACAATCTAGGTATTATACATACAATATCTTTTATTTTAAATAGCTAGTACTATTGGTTGTTATCCGTTAAAATTAAGAAAAAAGTTTATAAGCACTGTAAAGGGAGGAAACAATGATTACTATAGAGATCATATTAGGAAGAAATAATCAACAAATAGTAACTGGCTTGTGTAAACATGTCATATGAACTTGAGGACTACGATTTTTTTGGTTCCAATCATTTTTTACTTCTCAAACTATGTATATGACTGACTTTGTAAATCTCTATTGGAGCTTTGACTACCTTCAATACTCTGTAAGAAAATTTTAACAAGCTTCTTTTCTCCTCTCCCAATACTTTGGCAAATTACTGAACACTCTGTAATAGACAGACAACTGCTTTCAAATTAGGCCAACTTTCCACAGTTTTTTCAATGTCTGTAAGTACCACTTAAAAATAATCCCCATTCTGGATGCACTGGGAATAGGAATGAAAAATCAAAGAGACAGAAGAAATCTCTCATGATTTCTCTATTGAAGGATAGGCTACATAATTTGTGGGACCCAGCACAAAGTAAAAATGCCAGGCCCTATATTTGAAAATTAAGAATTTCAAATTGGCAAACAGCAGAACAATAAACCAAGAACAAGCCCCTTCAGAGGCATGGGCTGTGTAACTGTCTAGGTTATGCACCCACGTAGCCAACCTGTCCTTTTCCTTCTGACTTTGTTTCAGCGCCTCACTCTGTCAAATTCTTATTTCATCTAAGTCATCCATCTCTGCCTTTCCCCAATCTTAGCTACCACATGACTTATTGGCAAAGATCACATTCACTTCTGATTCTGTTACTGTCTTCAGACTCAAATAATAAACGAGATGAAGTTTCAACAAGATAAAAGGCAAGGCTCATAGCTTACATGATACCTGCCCAATTGACATTTGAGTTATTTTAACCCTAACCTAGTCTTACAGGACAATAGGACATAATAAATGATTAACTTGCCAAAATAATGTATAAACACTAAGTAATTAATGTGTAAAAGTAACCAGTACTAAAGTATGACCAAAGGAAAGTTGTTTTATTTTTCTGTAAAGGTAAATACGAGTCCTCTGTAGTAGGTATGCATTTTGGCTGTAAACCCGAGTACCAAAGTTGGTTAAGATATTTTAAAATCAGTTCAAGGCTATAAAATTGATAACTTTTTCAGAAAATGAACACTCACATAAGTAAGTGCTGTATACAGGCAAGTTTGTACAGCAATTTATAGTCAAACTATAAAGGCATTTAAGCAGAAACCTCATTTATTATTATGAAATAAATAATCACTAATTATTTTGGAACCTGAAATGACCAAGACTTTAAGAAAAATGAAAATTACAAAGTTATAGAAAAAACACTACAGCAAGTAGAGAAGCAACAGTTATATTAAGATAAAATCTTCAAACATAACTGCAGTCATAAGTGAGTAGCTTCAATTACATTGTTTTTCCTCTTAAAATGGACATGATTTACTATTCAAATGTCCAAAAAGTATATGATGAATCTTTTATTACTTAATGGAAATTTAATATATAAATGTAGATTATTTTATTCACAGTCAACACAAACATAGTTATTCCTTATGCATTATTTGAAATTTTAGCCTCTATTTTAAAGTTATTTTTATTATTTCAAAAATAATATGATTCTTACAAGGACTTGACAGTTTTACTATTTCATAGCATTATCAATCTGTTTATTTAAAGCAAAAACAGGAGGACTAAGAATTACAAGTTTTAAAGTAATTATTTGAAATGTTTAAATAAATTTCAAAATTGAATATGCAATCCAAACAGAAACAATCTTTAAGATACACAATACTGTGTATCTTTAAATGAAGTTATATAAGCAAAAATCTACAGAATGTTGATTCTATCATTCTGTCACATACAGCAGACAACTAACTTGAAATAACTCTTATTTTTAAAAATGAGGTGTTTATGTCCTTGTATGAGAAATAATGCTATTTTTAAATGCAAGAAATAAAAGAAAAAGTCATTCTAATTTTACACCAGCTAGTGCTCCCTAAACTAATGAGTGATGTTGGGTTTAAATAAAAGAAGAAATTAATTTACCTGAGAGAAGGTCATTATTTCCCTATAGTATAATCAAGTAACATGAAGTCACAAAATAACCCTTAATGTATGCAATTCAAACATTACTAGTTTTTAATGGCTTGGGGTGGGTGTTATTAGTTAAGTTCAAGATTCTCAAAAGGTGGTCCCAGAACAGTAGCATCAATGCCACCTTAGGAACTTAATAAACAATATTTTGCACATTCTGGGGCTCCATCCCAGAACTACCAAATAAGAACTGGGATAGACCCCAAAAATCTTCTTTTAACTGGTTCTCTAAGTGATTAAGATATAGGTTTAAGGTTTTTAAAACCCTTGGTTTAGTAGGGCTTCAAATTGTATGAGGACTTTAGAATAAAATTGTCCAAATTCATGTATTTTTAATTGACAGCATCTCTAGACTAATTAAAGAATTTAAGTGAACTAAGAATAACAAGAAATCAACTTTACAAATAAACCAAACCTACTATTTTCAGTACTAATATAATCAAACCATATGATGGAACAATGTAAAATCTTGGTCAACAAGAAGTTAAGGAATTGAAAAAAAGAGGATGCCAAAACTATTCAAGTTACTGTATAATATGTTGGATGAACTGAGACAGTGTAAGTGCATAATACCTACTGAGCTCAAGGACTATAGCGTAAGAGTGAAAATGATATGCATGTTCTTTAAGGAAAAGATTGAAAGACATCAATCTGAAAACGTAACTATCCTGTTCCAGTTCAAATCTGGCACAAAATAGGTCCTCTGATAGCTTACCATTTGACATTAATATTTGCATCTTTATGATTTTATTATTCAATGTATTTTCTCATAAACATCAACAAAACATTCTGCTTCTAATAAAATACATGTTCAATGTATTTAGTCTTTTAAACTTTTTCTACTCATTTTTTCATTTTTTTTCCTATTTTGCTTTCCTTATTAACATATTTCTTAATTAACTGCAAAGTCATTTTCACCCACCTTTTCTTCACTTCAAAGCTACACAATCATTGTTCCTTATTGCTTTTCCTTCCTTCACATGTTTTTGAATAAAAAACTTTCTAGGCCTACTTTAAAGGTTCAATAATACATATTTACTTTCCTTAATTCCAGAGGAAGCCAATGAGAACCACAGGGACCTTTCTCCAGTTAAATACTTGGAGCAATTTGTATGGTGTGGCAATACCCCTGTTATAAACATTATAAAATAAAAGGTAGTCAATAATCCTTTATTTTATTATTGGGTGCTGGGGACTAAACCAGAATCTTGTGCATGCTAAGCATGTTCTCTGCTACTGAGTTATAGCCCTAGTCACAATCAATAATCTTTAAAATCAGTTGTTTTGATTCTTATCACAATTTTGCATTTTATGACCTAAATGCTCTAAAAAGTGCACTTCTAAATTAAAAAAAAAGCAAAAGCAGCATAAGATAGGTATTTATATAGAAGTAACAACTCATTAAAAATAATCACTATTCCTGTTGAAGAACTGCCACCATTCTTTTCTCAAGATCATAACTCCTCAGATAAACCAGAATCCACTTTGGACAGGGACTCCTCTCTACATGTGAACACATGACCCAAGTTAGAGTCATATTATAACAGGTTCTTCCATATAACATGAGGGCTGCAACAATTCTAGGAAAAAAGAGACAGGTATTGATGGAGTGTAAACCAGCTCTTTTCTTCAGCAGAGAGACTCACACGGTATTAGGTTAGAAATACTGATTAGGAAATAAGAAACAAAAATCTCGGATCTATATTCTCTGTACAAATCTATTTGATTAAGACACTAATAAATATGTCAGAAATCAGAAAAAAAATCACCATTTCACCTAAGAACTGAATATGTGGGGACTATAGGATAAGTGTTTTATAAATAATTCTTTATTCAAATTTTAAAAACTCTCTTCAGTTTGCCCTATTGCCCTACAACAAATAGGGCAATAAAATTGATATTTAAACCCACACTATTTTTTTCTCTATATGATATAGTCTCTACTAGATTATATATATTTATACAATATTATATTTGTATTGTATTTTTCTTTCTAAATAATATACTGAAATTTTTGATAGTTCATAATAATCCCAAAAGTACATACTAAGGAAGATTTCAGATGCTTTGAGTTTGGCAATATCCAATTCTTTTTGCTTTATAAATTTTGATCTACAAGAAGTTTCTTCTGGCAGGGAACAATAAAGTGAAATGGTAGATTTGGCACTCTCTGTGTCACTATGAAGAAAAAGTTTCACTATGAAGGAAAGTTAATCTCCAGTAGACTCAGAACTAAGCATTTTATCTTCATTTCATCATATAACAACCTTTATAAAAGGTCACCAGAAAACAATCATTAATAGTAATGAAGATAAAACAAAAGTCACAGCAATTGTTCCAAAGTTAAAAAAGACTTCAACAATCATCTAGTAGTCTAATACCTAATTTTGCAGATGAGAAAACCAAAAACCAGAAGGAAACTGCTGTCCACAGTCCCCTGGTGACTAATAAAATACTTCTTACTGCTCAGCCCAATGATATCTATTAGGTCAGCCTCCTCTTAATTTAAGCTCATTATTTCAAGAATACCATCTCTTCCCACACATGCAGTACTGTTTCCATCCTCCATCCTTCTAATTTTCTATTCAGCAACTCAGGATAATATTTTGAAGCAATCTTGAACACCCACTTTACATCTTTTTTATCCCACATTTAACTGGAAGACAAATCCTGCTACTTCCCAATTTTCTCTCACATTTATACTTTACCATTTTATTGTGCCCATTCTATCTAGCAACCTCATATTCTCTAATTTATGCTCTTTCTATGGCCTCCTCCTTGATTCTTCTACCTTCCTAGTCTTTCGTTTCATTCTTCTGTTAACAAAACAGTGACTTTTGATTGCCTAATAACAATTTTAAAATCCTTAATTTTTTATTCAAGGGCACTACTCCATCTTGGCCCAAGTGGTCTTTCTAGTTTTTTATTTTTGGGGTAGGGTCCTATTAATATTATATCTATGTCTATGAAGTATGGCTTCAGTCATACTTGGAAAAAAATCTGTCTTTCCATTTCTTCTTGTCACTGTGCAAGTAAACAAATTCTAATATTACTTATAGTAATGTTATTTTAAACATCTCCCAAAGCCTACCATGGTTGGACTCTGCTGGCACAACTGCATTAAACTAGAATTCTACAGGTATCTGATTAAAAAACATATCAGAAAAATTACTTCTATAAAAGCTTAAAAGTCCAGCATGGTATTAGAATTGCCAGTAAAAATGGTGGTTAAAACAAATTAATATAGTCTGTTCTGCCCCAAAGCTTATTTTGAAAATGCAATTTGTTTCAGTGCAACTGGTATATTGAGAACAATGTGAACATAAAGAAAATTTCACATTTGCTTATGTAGGATATCTGTGAGGTGAAGCCACAAAACTGCAAGCAGCTGACTTAAGTACCACAGAATAACAGAATGTATACCTGCACAATCTTAAGACGTTGCCAGCTACCTCATACCTCAGTTCATTGTGCCTGTGTCACGAGCCACACCAAACCACATCCACGATACACCTTTTGTTCTGATTTTAGATATCCTCCTTTTAACAGTTTACTCAAGGGCATAGACAGCAACCCGGCATCCACTTCCATAAGTAAACTTCAGGGTTTTGGGTTATTTTTCAAGGTAAAGGCCATATTTATTATAGTGGTTATATATTTTTTAGCATTTGACATGTTGTAAAACCATGCTACAACTGTCATTAGTTTCCTGTCTTTTAAAATGTTCAATGAGTTTTTAGGGATTATACTCCAACTACATTTACCCATAAGTCTATTGTGATTTTTTAATGTCCAATTTTTCTGTGACCAAAATACTTGGCAAGAAAAACTTTAAGAGGAAAGATCTATTTTGGTTCCTGGTTTCAGAGGATGCAGTCTATTGTCTGCTGGCTCCATTGCTTTGGGTCTGAGGTAAGGTCAAACATTATGGCAAGAGAACATGATGGAGGAAAGCTTCTCAACTCATGGCAGCCTGGCAGCACAGATATGGGGGAGGAGTGGTCAAGAAGACCAACCATTGCAGGGCATATCCCCAGTTGACCTATTCCTCCACCAAGGTCCCATCTCCCAGTGATCCATTCATGCATCAATGGATAATCTACTGATGAAGTCAGAGCCCTCATGATCCAATAAATTTCCCAAAGTGCCACCCCTGAACACATGAGACTTTGGGGGACATTGCAGATCTGAACTGTAACCACCGGCATGCAATCATGTGCTGCTTAATGACATTTCAGTTAATAATAAACAAATGGTTGGTCCCATAAGATTGTTAACCTAGTGACATCACAGCTACCTTAGTTTGTGCAAGTATATTAAATTTTCACACAAAAACGATTTCCCTAATGGACATTTTTCTCAAGAATGTATCCATATTAATAACATGCCTGTATTAAGAACGAAACACAAGGAAGTCAAAGGAGGCTAAATAACCAACTAAGGGAAACTTTTTAAGTGACATACAGTGACTCTGATCAGGGTTTTCAGGAGTGGAGATGGGGGCAAGGATTTTAGGAAACCTTTTAAGGTAGAGACAAGAACACCATAGTTAATAAGGCTGTGAAAAATTATATGTGGAGTGAAAATCTGACATCAAGGTTGATTAAAACTATAGCTGCTATTGTTGACGATGAGAAAATTTCAGGAGGAGGTTTTGGTGGGAAAGGGAAGAAATTCAGTTTACTACATGATATTCTAAGAAGACCAAAGGATTCAGCTCATTAGCAAATGATGGCCATTTATTGATAAAGGTATTATACTGGATAAGGTCACCAAGTGGTGTGATTGTGCGTGATTTGTCCCCTGCCAAAACTCATTGTTGATGCTTAATTCTTCAATGACTACAGGTCTAGTAGTACAGCCTTTGAAAGAGATTAGCGTCACCAAAGACATGACCCTTATGAATGAATTAATGACTTTCCTGAACGACTTGGTCTCTTTGAGACTGATTAGGTCTCTTGGGACCCTCTTTTCATATAACTTACCAGTCTCACATTATTTTGTTATAGAACACAAAATGGACTAAGACACCATGGGAGGGAATGTGAATTAAAAAGTTAGTCCAAATTCTCAATGTTAAACATTTTGCCAATTTAGAAGTGGAGAGGCACGAAGAAATCATTAAAAAAAGACTGGAGGAAAAAGCAGCAGCCAGAAATGTAGAAGGAAAAATCAAGAGAATGTAATATCTGAAAATCAAAAAAGGAATGTGTTAAATGCTACTGCCAGGTCAAATAAGAGGCCTGAGAACTGTCCATTTGACTTAGTACTGTGTGAGTCACTGAAAGAGTAGTTTTGGCAGAGTGACAGAGGTTAAAGAAACTGAATTCAGCAAGCATAGACAACTGTTTCAGTTATAAGTGGAAAGACAGACACAGGGTAGTAACTTTAAAACTGGAAGCAAGAATTTTTTTTAAGACAGAAGAAAAAAAATCTTTATAGAAAAAAACAACTTTATTTGTATGTCAGTAGAAAAGATTAGCAGTGAAGAAAAACTAATGATGCAGGAGAGAAAGGGAAAATGGCTCCAACCTTCTGAGGCTCACTAGTTATAACAATTCTCCACTAAAAATGTATAGCAACATTTATCCAAAATTTAGAATCTCAGTATCTCACAAAATAATAACATAATTAAAAAGCATATATATACTTAATGATTCTGAAAATAAGAATAAATGTAAAATAAAAAGAATAATATACATTTTGGCAACTACTTGGCCAACACATTATTCGTGTATGTTTTCTTTTTCCTTTATGTGATCTACAAAAGTAAAGGTTATATTTTAATATTTTTCAATTGATCTGAATTGGTGCGTTGCTATATAATACATTCATGAAGATAAAAAATCTACTTTTATATTCACATAGTTCTTTGAAATAAATCATTTAAGTCCACCTTTGGTTCTTACACGTTTAACTCCAGACTTAAGAAGCTTAATATCCAGTACAGTAAACTTATCTTACCTAGTCAACACTTTGCTAGGATTATACAACTATATGCCCAACTTTAAAAATATCATCTACAATAAATAGAATACCTGTATGTGGAGAGCTTAAAGACTAAACAAAGGATTCTTTGTAATCCTAATCCCTTTCAACCCTTAATTTTTTTTCAATGTGAAAGTAATTTTTGGGTTGTCATACAAAACAGAGAAGTATATTTGGCTCAGGGCCATAATTTGTGGATTCCTTTAAAAGTCATACACAATATTAAACATGATACAGGAGAGTCAACATCTGGATTACAATTTGACATTTATTTTAAATGTTTTATCTTCTATTTAAAGGAGATCTATAATGTCTCACTAAACAAAATTTCTCCTTCAAGTAGCACACTTAGAAATATGCCTATATTTAAAAGAGTAACTTAATTGTCCTTTTACTGACAACCTGGAATGGACAAAATAATCACTATTTCTGGTTATATAATCAACCCAATTGTTAACACTTGTCAGGACTGTCTCTTAACTATTGCCACTAATAAAAGCAAAGAAGGGAAATGTGTTTTACTTTCCCCATTTTTATATTTCTTACATTAAAAATACATAGGAGTTAGATTCAAAATATTTTATGTTAGGAGAGTTGGAGTTATTTTTATCAACTTCTTCTCAGATTATTAGATCCTTTAAGACTCTGAAAGAGGCAAGAGATCATTTCTCCACACAAAAATAAGATACACATACAAACTTCTGCCCTATTTCAGAGAGAGTCAAACTCTCAAATGTTCCTTAATGGATCCCCAGGGAAAGACTCTCTAACTTAGTAATAGGAGTTACTTAACTCCTTAATGTAATTTCACATAAGGTTTCTAAAAAGATAAAAACCTACATGATTACCACATGTAACAAAGTAAAATTATACTTACAAATAATCTAAAACCAAGATAACTGGCTTGGGATGTAGTGCAGGGGTTAGAATGCATACTTAGCATGAACAAGGCCCTGGGTTCTATTCACAGCACCAATCCCAAACCAAAATAAAACAAAGACAATAATTCGTGCTCTTATGTCTGGTGTGTTTCTCAGTGATTTAAAGCTTCTTACAATTTGATCAAACCTCAATAAAACTTTTCTTTCTCTCACATAGCCTGCGATTCTGCACTCATCTAGCTAGTCTGTCACTCTTCCCAATATGCCATAATTTTTTCTGTGCCTGCTCATCTTGAGATATTACCCTTTGCCTCCAGGGTTCCTGACATACTTATTCAAATTGTACCTATCCATAAAGATATAAATTAAATTTACCAGGTCTTAATTTCTTTTAAAATATCATAGCCATAATTTATTTTCCTAGGATCCATTATTTTTCAACACCAAACACTTAATCAGTGAGAATTTGTATTATCACACCTTGTTTGTTAAGTCTCCCAGCATCTTAGACTACAGCACTATTATAAATTTGATACATATTAATAGGTAATTGCTAAATAAATGATTTTACTTCAGTGGCTTCTAAAAATATTGATTTGATTGCTCAGTAAATCTGAATTAGAGGCAAAAATATGAAAGAAAAACTCACTGAAATGAAATTGAGCACTTAATTTTAAAAAGTGCACCAAATGACAAGTGATAGAGTCCAAAGCTAGGAAAAATTCTATAAACTGATCATGACCATGATTACTTGTTGTTGTCTTCTTCCCATGGACATGATGGGATAAGAATAAACTGCCTTGATTTTAGTTCAAATTTTATGGTCTAATACAGTACCCAATCATAATTGATTGGCATAAACTGCTACATCTATTTAGTGTCCCATGATTTATTTTCTTAGGCATTTGTCTCATTTAGTGCTATACTTATTATTTATAGTCATAAAATTTTTTCTAATGGTACAAGCAGTCCAGGCAGCAATGTAAAGTAGGCAAGGTTCTTAGCCATTCCTCTGTCATTCCAGCCCTTTAAAATTAAGTGCTTTCAACCTGCTCTCTGAACACCCAGGGTTCTCCTTGTGCAGTCTGTGTAGGCTTGCGCTCAGGACATACCTCAACTCTTATCTTTCTTTCATTTCTGCTTAAAAATTTCATGAATATTTATTTTAGTTCATTAAAGTCTTGCCATGTACTAGTTAAATCTTTTCCTATAAACAAAGTCATTCTAAGGTGTGGTTATTGTGCTTATTAAAGGAAAAATTATAAAGCTGTAAACAATATTTTAAATGTGAAGCATTTCAATAATAACTTTTATATCATATAGGCAGGAAGTGCTATTCTTCTTGCATATAAAGTTAGCATCACTTTAGCGCAAGTACGCTGTATTAACAAAAAAAACACGTGTGAAATAAGACCATTCTACAAACATTCAGAAAAAATATCTGATATGATTTAATATGAGGAACAGTGAGATAACAAGGCTTGCAGTTTTCCATATGGAGAACATTAGCATAGTATTAATGAATGTAAAAGTTATTCATTAATTGCTTTAGTGTAAGTTCTTTGTGTAAAGCAGAACTGTTCAATATTTCATACTTACCAGAAATTAAATTTATTACTGTATTACTAAAACTCAAGCAATAATCCACTTTCTTCTAGTGTTTGGACTTAACAGAGAGCAGTATTATCACACCCAGCCCTCATCAGAATCTCTAGAGTTATCCCTGAGGTCTCTGAATTCCTTATTCACTCATCCAATTAATCCTCACATTCTATAAATTCTAATTCATAAAGCTCTCTAATATGTCCTCTTCTTTTCTTTCTCATTGTCACACTAGCTCAAGCTCATTATCTCTTTCCTAGATATATTATAAAGCTTATTGAATTCACATCTTTTTATTCTTTGTGGACACATGCAACTATCTTAGAAAATGGCACATCTATATGATAGAAGTTATACTGCCATCAGAATAATTAGTAACCGGGCTGGGGAGATAGCTCCAGCTGGTAGAGTGCTTGCCTCGCAAGCACAAGGCCCTGAGTTCAATCCCCCGGTACCGCAAAAAAAAAAAAAAAAGAATTATTAGTAACCACACTCAACAATCTGTGCCTGGCTTCTTTCACTTAAATAAGCACATTCTACATATTCCTCTTTACAGAAAGTACATCAAAGACAATATCTTCTGTATCATAAGAAGTTAGACAAAAGGCCTTCTTGATGAGTAAGGGACAGAACTAATTGGAAAGACAGGGAGACCTCCAGGATGCTGGTAATATTTTGTTACTTTATCTGAGTGCTACTCACCTAGCAGCTATATTAAATTTTCTTGAAGTTCTATACTTAGAATATATTCACTGTTCTAGGTACTATCAAAAAAGATTTTAAAAAAATATAAATTTGATGGTGATGTCTTCTCGCTGCTCTTAAGTTAAAACACAAAGGCCAAATATCTAACAATAACCTGGAAGACATTTTGCCAAGCATTCTCATTTCTCCTTTCTCTCTAAATCTTTTGTCTTGAGTATATCTTGCTGTCTTTCCTTCCTTCAGGGCTTTTACATCTGTTGTGCTCTCAACCCAGAACACTACTCTGCCTTCCCATTTTGTTTTACCAACTTCTAACACTTCTAACAGTGCCTCAGATTCAGTAAAATTTAATTTCTAATCTGAAGTAGACTATAGTTTTGTTATTTGACCCTAGATTAGTTTAGCAATCTCTCTGCCTTCCCTTGGCAATGCTCCATAACACATCTGTAATAGACTGTAAATTCTATGAGCAGGAAGTGTGATTTGTTTAGTAGTCTATTCTCAAAATTCCGTATTTTATGGCCAATCAAATAAACTTATTTACTACCTTTATGAGACATGACGGGTAATGGTGGCAAAGTTGTGAAGCCCAAGTACTGAAGTATAATCATGAAATTGCTAATGTTTTTGATGCATAAAGAAAATAAAAGTTGAATGTTAATTATTTATACACAGGAAAATAGAAAAATGCATGCCATGCATGCAGGTACAGGGAGAAGTTACTTTTAATTGTTCTCAAGTTTATTTGAAAGTTCTATTTTAAACAATGACCTATGATAATAAAATTCTGAAATAAAATCAATCATAAATAAATTTCTACTAATTGTCTACATACAAATGTTGGATTTTTTGATATTATGAAAATCAAGGTTCTACCACTGATTTAATGTTGAGTAGGTCAATTAGCTAGTTACTTTATTTCTTTGAATGAAAGCCAAGATAATATTTGTCTACCTGAATATTTATGAATATTTGAAGAACTTAAATTTCTTCTACATTGACCATTAAATAATTTTGAACAAAAATTTAAAAATTTTTGTTATTATTACTCATGGAAAATAACACAGTGGTCTAATGGCATTCACAAGTTTTCTATATGAATAAAAGACAAAATCTGGCTTACTTAAGGTCACCTTTTACAGGGCTTAGGATATAGCTCAGAGTTAAAGCACATGCTTCAAGGTTCACTCCCTAGCACTACCAAAAAGAAAAAACATAACAAATCAACAACAAAAACAACCAACTGATCAAAAAATAAAAGACGAAATAGTTGCCTTTTATAAAAGGCAAAGGAACTGAATGATAATACCTTGTCCAAGTGAGGGGATAACTATAATCTATTTCAGAAAACAATACTGTTTTATAAAGAGCTTTATACTAGGCATTTAGACTCTTTTAAGAAATAATTTAAATAAAAATATAAGTAGTGTTCTAAGTTGTCATACTTTTTTTCCTTTTGAGAAATAGTTGTTTTCTGTATATCATCCCTCAAATTTCTTTTTATTATAACATTCAATTAATGTTAGATTCACTAAATCTTGAATTGAGCAGACTTTACTAACAAAGAGAAGAAAAATTTATTTTCCTTATATTAAGAAGTAGGTATTAGTTCCCTAATTAATATAGAACTTGCTTACTTACCATTTCTAAAGTACTGTTAAAACAGTAAATGTACCTTATAATCAAAAGATCTTAAAGTACCCTAATCACTGAAAATACTCTGGAAATAACTAAATAACATTATTTACCTATTTTCTTGAGTTTCAGTTACTCCTTTTTGAGAAAGGTATTTAAAAGAGACACAATGGATTTAAGTTATTATAGGTTACTCATTTTCTCCTTAAACCAGCTTCAAGAATTTATTCCTACAGTCTTACACTTTTAGATTGTAGGGTCATGTTAATGTAAACAACTAGGAAAGGTTCTAGTTAAAGGGCAGAACAAAAGGAAAATCATTAGCACACTAACTGCTCTCATTTAAAGTGGTACATACTGGTAAATTAAAAATAAGTTTCTTAATAGTCTAATTTTTAATAAATGAGCTTTAATTTTCACAAGTATGAAATTTCAATGGATGAAGACTAGTTACCTAAATTCTTTGCACTTCAGTTTCTTTATTGATAAAATGAGTACACTAGACTAAATCAGAGCTGACTGAACAAATTTTCTGTTACAAAGCCCTTAGAGAATATGATGAAAATTAAGGACATTCTTCCCAGCAAAAAGCATATACAAAATATTATTATAATATCAGAGGGTTCACAGATCCTCTGAAGCTCATACAAGGATCTCTGGGTTTTAAAAGGAGACTAGAAAATATTTCAGATCTTTGATCTTTAAATTGTGATTTTGAAATAAGGTTACTCTTTAAACAAAAGGAAGTCAATATTGAGAATAAAAGTAACAACCTAAAACACAACCTCATTAATTTACTCATTGCTGTTAAAGATATAAGCTAGAAAGGCTGAACACCTTACTTATATATAGATGTAGGTGTTAAGTTGACAAAATAATTCGTACCTTCAACATTAGAAGCAAAGCGAAACAAGATTCTTACATAAAACCCAGGATAGGATATTTCTAGATGTGGAAATGTATGACATTCACAGCTTTCAAATGACAATAAGATGTCTCACCCAAATCCCACCACTATCACCAGTTTCAATTGCTTCTCAAAGTGGAAAAAGAAAACTATTATATTATGAAGACTATGTATGAGACCTTTTAGGTAATTGTTTTGGGAAAGGCAATACCTTCAAATCCTATAATTTTTTATTTAAAAATAATTACTAGATTAGTTTAGAAAAACTTACCTGTAAATCTTGTTCTCTGAAGGAAATGCAGTAACTACAAACATACCTACACTCTTGGGTACATTCTCCTAAGCGTGAATGGATTTGGAATGCACCATGGTTTAAACTCTGAACTGCTGAACTGCCACAATGCACTGACAAGTGGTAACTAACTGCCTGGCTGGTAATATGAAGAGTTGACTCCAACAGTCCCTTCACTTGGTGAAGAGTATTGTTCCCACTGAGAGGGGTGTGGACCTGCTATAATACTGTCCCTAGACAATGAGTGGTTTCTCTGTAGAGCTCAAGGGTAGAACTGTACTACTGAAGATACTATATACTTAAAAGTGGTACTAAAATTAACATGTTAAAAATGCTAAAGCTTCCAGGCACCTCCCAGCAGCTTGGGAGACTGAGGCAGGAGGATCTTGAGTTCAAAGCCTACCTTAGCATCAGTAGGCAACTCAATGAGAACCCATCTCTTAAAAATAATACAAAATAGGACGGGGATGTGGCTTAGTGGTTGAGTGCCCTGAGTTCAATCCCTGGTACAAAAAACAAAAGGTTGCTAAACTAAGAATTAAATATGTTCCTCTGTAAAGTAAGCCTTTAAGAGAAAGGAAAGAACTGATCGTTTCCTGGGTTGGAATCTAATGCTCAAAAACAAAGTAAATTACTACAAGTACTTAGATACTTTTAATATAAAAGAACGTCTTATTCTGTGTCTAGCAACCTAGTATTTTGTGTTAATACTTGCCAACTTGAGAGTTAAGTAACAGCTGCAGTGGTAACCAATTGTGGGAAAATGTTTGAAATGGTCAGGACCCTAAGACTGCTAAGATTACTGTCAAGGGCAATTGTTTTTCATAAAGTGTAGTACTTGTGATGTCCTGTTAGACAATTTATATTTCATAAAGGCAAGTAGCTAATCATTCAAGTTATAAGATTTCATAAACATTACACCTTAATATAATAATTTTGATTTAAATGTTTAAATATGTAAGGACTGAGAAGACCTTGTATATAAAATCACTTTTGTCCTAAACATCCCTAGATAATCAAGAAGAAATAGTCTACAAATAATTTTTATTATCAAGACCCTTAATCCTTTAAACTAATAAATGTCCTTTTGCAATAAAAGAAATCCTCTGCAGAGATTATCTCTCCTCTAGTTCCACAAGTTTCTATGTAGCATGATGATGTCTTCCACTCAAGTTAAACAAGGGCAGGGTTGCCAAATAAAATATATGACTCCAGTTAAATGGGAATTTGGACAAAATATAGCATAGTACATAATTACACTCAATATTATTTGTTATTTACTTGAAATGCAAATTAAAATGGGAATTGTTTTAATTTTTGCATTCTGTTAATTAGGAAATATTAAAACCATGAGAGCTCAAGGGGCCATCCAATGGCATGCACATGGACAACGGCAAAAAAAAGGGAGCTCCATTTTTCTAGATCTGTATTTTCAAATATGTTAACTACCAAGTACATGTGGACTATTGAGCACTTGAACTGTGGCTAGTCCAATATGAAACACACCAGATTTCGAATGCTAGTATTAAAAAAGTAAAATATTTCATACTGATCAGATTTTGAAATATTATTTTATATATAATGAGTTAAATAAAATGTTATTAAATTTGTCTTAAAAAACTTTCCAATGTGCCTACTAGTAAACTTAAAAATTATAGATGTAGCTTGTATTGTGGCTTGAATTAATTTTTTTATTAGTGTTGGTCTAGGTGTATTCAAAGAGAGTGTTGGGATAGAATTTTGTAGATGTCTTACCTCTAAAAAATAAATATTGATAAACATACAAGGCTGTATCTCTTATATCTCTAGTTGTTATGAGTAGGTAGGAAGCATGATCTATCAAGGAAACAAAATTTCTAGTAGAGATTGTGTGCATGGACTGATTCTGATTGCTTTAAAAACAAACAAACATTATCCAATAGTACTGAAAGTCAAATCAGAAGTATGATTTTTAACAAATCATTCTTATACAATTCAATATAAATACTAGTATGTATGTATATGCATGCATGTATGTATGTATGTATAAAAATAAAATTTCCCAGCTATTTTCAATGGAAGAATCCCTCAGAATCAAACTACATATCATCAAAATCACAGAAGAGTGGTTTATTTTGTTCCGTAATATGAATGGAGGTAGTATAAACTATTATTAAGACTCATTGGGAAAAGTCCTAATTTTTTGATTGTCCAGACACAGAAGGCAACATTGTTTTTTAAAAATGTGTGTATACAGGGAATTTTTAGATTAAAAACCTTAGTTATATTAAACCTTTAGCTTGGGTCAAAAGCAATTGATCTGTTTAGTTATCCTTAGATTCTTCCTTGCAATTCCAGTAGGTTTAGGTTTTAATTATGTTTTTTTTTCTCAGCTGGCTGAAGATTTCATACATTCATCCATTCTCTTCCACGCTATTATAAAAGCAAAAAGTATTTAACATGCTCTCACAGACAAAAATTCAAAGAAAATTGTCAACGTATGTATATAAAATCTCTAATCTCTCAATTATCTGTATTTCTTCTCTAATATAATCTACCTTATACCTATTTTGAAGTTTTAAATCATTAAAATTACCTGTAGCAAATCTAGTTCTAATTCCTCAACTATTTTAACTATTTACATAAGAAGGAGTAAATTGGTTATCGAGGTTTTTCAAAAAAGGTCTAGTTTATATTTTTTCTAAATCTAACCACAAAATAAAGGATTATTTCCCTATTTGATATCCTTTAAAGGATAAAGAAAGAACAATGGTTTTAAAAAGACATTAAAATTTATTTTGTATCAGAAGTAGGCTGCCAGACAAAAATCAGCAAATTTCTCCCCAAATTTAATGGTCTACTAGAAGTTCATATTTTGGAGAACTAGTTTCCAAAATTGCTTTAAGAAAAGATGAATGAAATGAAGTGGACAGTTTCAGTTTCTTCATCAGTACTTTAACTCTTCATTGTCAATAGTACAGTAACTTCCTGGGATCAATCTTAATGTTTTGTTAAACATTTAGTTTCTTCTTGGCAGCCAAAGTTATTCTTATCTAACAATGATCTATTTCTAATATGGATATGTTCAACTCAGCAAGTTTTCTTTCTCTTCTTCTCTATAGTCAATGAAATATATCCAAATGACATTTTAATTTAGTGTTAGTCATTTTGAGGAGGTGTCAAAAAATCCGCAAGAGAACCTAAATGATTTTCTCATGTTAGCTTTGGAAGTAAAGTCAGACATACACTTATTTACCATTCATATGTTTCCCTACTGGAACCATATATTTATTGATCTTTTCCTGATAAAAGGAAAAAGTTCTAAGACAGGAAAAAATTGGTGATTTTAAGTAATTTATTTCAATTAGGTCCTGACAGAGGGAATGTTATGAACATTTTAAAAATTAAGAAAGTCTTTATTTCCATATTTTCTAAAGCTTAATACAGACTACAAAATTATCTGAGGATCTTTCCTGAAGTAAAGGCAAGACATAGTTCAAAAAGATCATAAAAAGCAGTTCTTCAAACTGGTTATGCCAATTTGTCATCATTTCAAAGTTCTTAAACACAAATCTCAAAATATGCAAGAAGAGTTCTTGAGGAATTAACCTAAGCAATTATTAACTGATTTAGATAGGGAATGAAATGGAATATAGTATATACTTATACTATAATTAGGATTTTTTTAAATGAAACAAAGCAAAGGGGCTGAGGGCTGTAGCTAGCTCAGTGGTAGAGCACTTACCTAGCATGTGAGGCTCTGGGTTTGATTCCCAGGAAAATACACACACACACACACAGATAGACAATCTTCATACATCCCTACAACATGTCTCACTTTTAAATAATGAAAATAGCCTCTTGAGGGATGTGTGACATGATGTCCTACCAACAAGTGGCTGCCTGGGCTACCATTCTATGAGAAAGACTCTCAAACCCTCAATGGAGCATTCCAAAACCAGTTCTCTGTTAGGAGCTTGGGCCCAGGAGTGTGCACTCACTACATGGTGCTTACCTTTAGAGAACAAGGTGTAGACAAACTGATCAAGTTCTCACCCCACACCTCCAAGAATACTGACAAAGATCTGCAGCTCTCTTGGTACGGAGGGACCTCTTTATAATCTTCTTGTGGTAGAAGTTTAAGATTTTCCTAGAGGAGAGAAAAGTAAAAAATTATACTGAGATCATACCATTTGTATCTAGTTTATCTTTCTGTATTACAAAATGAGATTCTGAAAAAAGAAATTAGACAAAATAATTCTAAAAATGACATTCTCTTCTTTCAAAAAATAATCTCCCCTAAATAGTGCATGTTTCAAATATTCCTTAAACCCAAAATCTTGAGTACTTCTACCTCTACCCTTTCTCTGATAAACTGAGAAGTGACAAAAATATGGGAAAATTCTATGATGTCAAATGATCATAGTTATAAGTTACATTTAAAAGAAAATCAGTACAACTAAACTGATTGAAAAGCAACAAGTCAAACAGAGCTGGCAGAAATTTTCTCCTGACTCTCTATTTCCAAATAACATATATTTCATGACAATTAACAGAGAAAGCAGCCTGTTGTGTTAAATGCCACAGAATCATATAAGAATCACTCTACTAGAATGGAATGTAAAAACTTCATGAGGAAAATGAATTTTGGCTTCTGTGTTTATTTTTTTAAACATTTTAATTATTTGTAGAATTTTGAATAAGTATTGGCATATTGTAAACAATAACATCTGAGGAACAAAAATAAAAATAACCAATTAGTCAATATTCTCAAGGTTAAAAGAAGAAACAATTTAAAGAATAAAAATGTTCTGAGGAGTTTGAAAATGTGGTAATAATATAAACCTTTAATCACATATTAAATAAATGTTAAGAAAATGTTTAAAATGCTTTATCTTAAAATATTCATGAGAAAATGTTAAAAATACATTATTCCAATCCAAACTCTGGAAAAAGAATGGTATGCTTTAAGATCAGGAAATCACACAGTGTACCTTAAAATGTATTATCAGATGTCAAATATAAGAATAAGAATATTAATATAGATGGAAATTAATATGCCTTAATACTTTAGTACTAATTTTTTCATCTCGTGGAAAGTAGATTAATAGAAACCCAGTGATAAAATGTTTGTATCTATGATTTGGCCTAAGTAAATCATCACCATAATATTATATGGAAATCAGAAAATACCATTCTATCTATATGATTTCCTTATATATGTTAAGTAAATATGTACCTTTTGCTCAATTTTTAAAAACACAATTTAAATAATACTAAATCCTATTCGTTTCCCTAACCTTTAAAGACTGCTATTAAAAATAGACTGACTTCCTTTTTAAGTGTTTCCCAACTCTTTCCAAATTTGATAAATTAGAGAGAAAAGGAAAAAAACCTTAAATAATAGATCAGTGGTATTGATAAAAGACTGAATGTGTATTCTTTCTAAAATCCAACATGCAAGACCACTAGAATCAAAAGAAACAACTATTTATAAACTACTGGATTCCATCTGAATCCAAATTCTGAAAATGTGAAATTAGTCCTGGTATAGACTACCAATTATTGTGTAGCCAAAACCACAGTAAGAAAAAAGTAATAAATTCAGGATTTATACTTACTCTGTATCACTGAAATAATGCTTTAACTGACAGTTTATACCTTGAGTATAGCAGTAAAAAGAGTTCCACATTTCACAAATACTTCAATTTAGTATCTTATATGAGGGAATCAGACTTAAAAGGAAATAAATTTTTTTAAAAAGTCCTTTAGGTTAAAAAATATAAATAATATATATGTAAATATATATAAAAGCTCACTAAATGTAAAATAATTTTTTATATTTTAGATATCTTATAAGCCTCTGAATTAACTTTGAGGAACAGGGGTAAAGTTAGTTGCAAATAACTGAGTGCAATAATAATATGCCAAAAAGAACTACAAAGAGATGAAGAAGAATCCAAAGTTGAAAATTTTACATGAATTGAAAAAGACTGTAAAAGCTTAATGAAACTGCGAGGCCAACAAAGGTGAAAAAAGCAAACAATCTCCCAAGACAGAGGAACTGATTAGGAACTCCTTTAAAGTCTTCATTTATGTTGATGTTGGTGAATAACAGATTCTTTGATTTATTTCCACTAGAAGGAAAGACAACATCTAAGTTTACTACACTCAGAGGTTTAGTGCCAAAATTTAAATTTCACTTCCAAGTACAGATAATAATCTGCCATACTAAAAACTCATTTTAAATTCCTTGTGAAACTCTCTAGGAATCTACATTCTCTCTTTCAAAATGACCAGTGTTTCACTTATTATCTCCAGGGAAGAACTGTTTTTTTCCCAGTATGGCCCCACATTCTAGAATACTGCTCATGACTAATATTCTGCTCACACCAAGTTTCCAGGCAGCTTCATTTACAAGACTTGTCTACCTTTCAACCAGATGAGAAGGGTGATATGCTTGGATAACACCGAAATATTACACTGCTGTACAAATTTCTAAACAAGTAAAGAAACTGACAGTACTCATTTAATCATGAACTGGTCTGTAGCTCATACTTCAAGAAGTACTGATCTAGGTCAGGAAAGTGTGAGGAGGAGGAGGGAATGATGTGGACTGTGCTCTGCTCAATGACTAAGAAAATAATCTGCTGGTCTATTATCTACTCTGCATTTGTAAATTCACAAAGCATTTTTTTTAAATTACTGAAGTGGTTGATTTCACATCTAGGAAGAAACTAAAGTGGCATACAAGCAGAAGCAGAGAAACATAAGCTCATAAGTTAATCATAGGAACTGGCATAAATTACAGAATGAAGGCCATGTCTCTTAACTTTTACTAACCATGAAGTCAGAAGGAAATTTTATAGTTAAACTTCAGGGGCAGAGAGGTATCTTCTAGCACCTAAATTACACATCTATACTTGCATCAATATCACTGTTTTAGATACTGTTGTTTTTTAACACCTAATATTCAGTAGGGCAAGACTTGCTCTCATCACAGAATCACTGGAAAATAAATTTTACAAATTTTGAAAATTAAACCTAAAAATCTATCTGTTGCTTTTAGTCAAATAATTTGTCAATATTCTCAATTCAGAAACAGTTTCTATTTATTTGAATCCTAAAATTTTTCTTATATAATTTTTTTTCTAAAAATCTCTCTAATTAGTTATTAAGTATTATGCTTTGTTTGCTACTGTTCTGAGTAGGGTTTTTTTTCAGTATTTTTTTGGCTGACGTAATGACCCAGTATGTCTGGCATTTTGTTTTTCATTATTTAAATACAGAATCTTAAAACTTGTTGCCTTAGATTTTCTAGGTAATCAGTCATGACATCTAATAATGAAAGTTTTGTTTTTATTTCTTATACAGTCTTTTTTCCTTAATAGTATTACATTAAAATGTGGTTACTGGTAATTGATAAATAAACTAATAATAAAAATGGTGATTGTTTCATTACTGAATTTATGTTAATCTATTGTACTGTCTCAGTGATACTGCTGCATTTGCTGATTTAATTAAGTATCCTACTCTTTGAAGTTCAACTTATCCATAACTCATCACAATAGAGAATATTTGATAAGCAGGGCTGGGAAAAGGTATCCAACTCCTATACAACCAATATTATATATGTTGAATACAGAATGTTGACAATATTTATGAAAAGCAAATAAGAAATATCTTTATTCTATAAAAGACCCCACAATTATATAAAAATCAGGTACTCAATGTGGTATGTGGTCCTTCTATCTTAAGTTACTTCTAGATATTACACTAGGTATTTAGAAGACAATATTTAAAACATCAGTCTTCCTTCTAGGACGATGAATTTATTTAGGAAATTTCTTCAACGAATATCTACTACTACATGTAGAAGAGGTGGTAGATTTAAAACTTTATTATCTTTCAAACTCTAATAACAGAATTGATTCAGAGAACAAAGAAAAATGGATGAAACAACAAGAAGAAAGTTTGTAGGAAAACTCTTGATAGAGACTGGGCTGTGACAAACAGATGCTACATGATGCTCCATGATGGGATGCAGTATGAAGCAATATAACCCATGTATGAAATAGTCCTATCTTCCTCCACCTTCAGTTCAGTTTCAAAACCAAAGTTGAATCAAATGAAGGTTACTTTTTTTCTTTCTTTTTTTTTTTTTTTGTTTTGTTTTTTAGCTAACTGCTAATTTACAGAAAATGTAGGGGCTAGAAGAACAAGTTAACAGGGAGAAGCTAGAATAATCCAGAAGAGGGAGTACACTACAGGATAGTTAATTTTGCTTATTTAAAAGTCAGGAATAGGGAGGAAGAAAGGAAAGGGAAATGGAGGGAAGTAGTAGTCAGAAAAGACATTTGAATTATAGAGTAGTCCTAAAAAACCAAAAGTTATATAGATTTTGTTTATATTCTGAATGGACAACCCAAATGTAAAATGACATTTTGCAGTCAAAAGGAAGGGAAGTGAATGTAGAGATAATTCGAATAAGTAATTATTGTTAATCTTGTTGGATATAATAAAGAAAATATTGGTATATATGAAAAATATCCTTTTTAAAAGAGATGTATACTGAGGAATATAAAAGTGAACAGACTTGAGACCTGTGATCTGCTTCAAAAATGGTTGAGTAAAAGGAGAAAGTAGATAAAGCATGTGGCCAGATATTGGTAATTGTTAGATATGGGCCATTGATATCTGGGGTTTATTATACTAGTCTCTCATGTATGTTTGAAATTTTTCACAGTATTTTTTAAATTCAGGTTTCTGAAATATTACCTATTAAATCAAATACATTCTAGTATAAACAAACATAGAACTATCTACTACTACCCTATTATATTAACAAATGCTCACAACCAATACAAAGCAAGGATGCAATATGATAGAGTGCTCTGAATATGACTGGCATATATTTGCCTATGCTTCAAGATTCATTTTTAAACTAAATTTGACTTGCACATACTGTTACTGTGTATGTGTTTATTTGAAGAGGGAAAGTCCTTTGTAAGTTCTACTTCAACAATACTGTAGGAAATAAAAATTTTAAATAAAGTATTTTGTATCCCCTAAACAAAATGCATCAAATAATCTAATTTTCTACAAGGCACATACTCTTATTAGCCCCATTTTAGAGATTAGGAAATGAAAGCACAGTAGAGTCACACAACTTTCTTCAGATTGCAAACCTTATAAGTTTCAGAGTTAATAGCCAGGATGACCCTAGAGAACAACTTCTTAACTATAATTTGGAAATATTTAATGTAAAACTGCTTCAAATAATTTTATTAAATGGTTTCTATAATACATGTGGATAGGCATTTATGAGTTTATTCAGTTCATATTCACATTTCTCAATACCTCAGAAACTTGAAGATCTTTCCACAACAGTTTCTCATTTTAAATAAGCTATATAAGTAATAAGGTTATCACAGTCTTACTAATTTTGAGGATATATTTTCAAAGACTTCCTGTACAATTTTTATGTCATAATGAATAACTTCATTTCAATGAGGAAAGTGAATTAAGTTAGCCTACTACAGATCAATTCTCAAGATATCCTTAAGAAAGAACTGCTGTATTTATAATGTCAAAAAGCACTATACCTCTATTATACTTATTTAATGTCTATGTTCACTCCCAAACTATAACCTGGGGATCACATTAGTCTCATTTATGTTTATGCCCCTAATGCCCTGTGTAAGGCACAACATATAGCACAATGTAAGAATTTATGGAATGAATAAATGGGATTTACTCTTCTATCGCTTAGTTTTATTTAGTAAAGATCCCACCACAGGTAGTAGTTTAATATTGCTATAATAATGACTTCATATGAAATTTAATCTTTTTATAATTATTACCAATACATACATTTTTAGAGAAGTGACAATTGTTTCAGGTAAATTCTTGTGATATATATCAGCAATAATCCTTCTTTATAAATGTTATAACTTCTTAAAAGATTGAATGTTGGAAGGGACTCAATTTATTTTACACATTTAAAAGCTTTTTCCTTATACTGAAATGAAAACATTTTTTTCTTTCCCCAAACTATAAACAATAACTTCTATTAAAATTTGCCTTTTTCATTTAAATTTCTGATTGTTTCCACTAGAATTAACCATTGTTAATTCCAAAATCATTTCTTCTGACAATATTAGCTCCAAAATTCAATATTAAATTCGTACATTATACCATATACAATCAGACACTGTGCTATTTGCTATGCTAAAAAGTTATATTGCAAAAAGTTGATGATTATTGGTAGACCTTTGCTTTAGAGACAAGTCATTTGTAATTCATTTCAATAAAAGAAATGCTGTATATCATCGTCTACCTGTGATAGATAAAATTTGTGTTTTAAATTCTCTGTGTAGCTAAATGCCTAATTCTCCACCTGACATTATAGACAAAGCAAAGCTAATTCACAGGACCAAAAGGAGATGTTAAGAACATACTGCAAGGCATAATATGCAGCAAGAAATGTTTTCCCCAGGCACTCCTGCTGAGAGACCTAGGAAAGACATCATTCTCCCAGCCTAACAAGTGGAATTGTCTCAATGTCTGAGCTAAGACATTCAAATTAGTACTAGAAAGTCAGTTTGGTGATCTCCTTTAGAATATGTTCAAAAAACCCTAAACTGAGTAGTCATTACAAAGATTAAATTCAACATAATTTTAAGTGAAAAGTTAACAATGTACTTAATTTGGATTTTGCCATTTGAAAAAGATCTGTATTCATTTAATATTTAAATACCTTACATATTTCAGGAAAAAATTAAGGAAAGACCATTTCTATTTGAAAAGTAAGTTTTTCTGATTTAAGTTTCATGCTAAATTGTACATACAGATTCAATTTGTTAATACTGAGAGCTGAATAAAGAAAATCTAGCACAGTGGTACAACTATAGTTCACAATTACTTATTACGTATTTTAGGACTATATAGAAAAGAGAGTTCAAAGGCTGCGAACACAAAGAAATGAGGAAAGGGAAATGCTAATTACCCTAATCTGATCAGAACAGGTTGTAATACATGTAAATAAAAATCAAATCAAATCTAGTCTTCTAAGAGAGAGTATTCAAAAATGTTCACAGATTTCACATATAAAATAAATAACATGATTATTTTTCAAACATCACTAGTCTTTACATAAGAGTCTGTGTTCATAGGAAAAGTATAAATGGTTAGGGATCCAAATGTTCTACCATTTTATTTTCCAAGGTTTAAGAAATATGTATACATTAAAATAAATGAGAAACTTAAGTCTTACATTCTTTTCTTTAAAAAGGGATAAAGCTGATTAAGGAAATCAACTACTGTTAAACATATCTGCATGTAACAACTTTAAACCAGTTGAAGAAATCAGGGTCCTTCTTCTTGGTATTTATTCCTGAAATGTTAAAGATCCTATAAGAATTTCTCTTTCATAAATAAAATTCTCATATAAGATTTCTGCTTAGACAAGGTTTTATTGGAAATGGCTAAGAAATCTAAGAAAACAGAATAGAAGCATAAAAAATGTATTTCTCCATGGTTAGGATTTAGTCATTCCAATACCTTGCTTGGAAGATTTTCAGTTAACAGAATTATGAACTTTAAAAAGTTCAAAAAAAAGTTATCACTTTACTTTAAGAACCAAATGTGTGGTCCCTGTGCTTTATTTATATACCAATCATCTTGCTTCTACTCTCATAACAACTTAGGCCTTTTCACGTATTGGCTCCTTTTCATAGAACTGGTTACAATTTTACATTTGTTTGTAAAATTATATCTACAATGTAATTTCCATCCACACTGGAAGTCCAAGAGCAGTTAGGGAATATCTCTGTTTTTAATCTCAGCATTTTATTCTCTGTACCTAGCTAAATGGATAACACATAGTAGATATTTTATAAAATTTGAATTACCAGATAGATATACTGAGGATGGTTGTTACCATCTAGAGTACTTAGTTCACTGTCAATATTTGAATGATTATATGGCAGATGCTGAGCTAGTTACTTGTCACAAGTGCTATTTCTGATATGCTATTAAGCTCTAGAAACACCTAAAAACATGACTGGATTCAATTAATATCATTTTGATATCTCTAATTAAGCAAGAAAAAAATACTCAAACTGTGTCACTCTAAAAAGTCCTAAACTTGAAAACAGAATTACAATCTTGTAATTCATCAGTCATTATATAGATATCATAAAACTACTATATCCATGTAGACAGTAAGAATAGACTTTGATAAACATCAATTTTAGATTTCACTTTCTACTCCTGTCCAAAGTCGACATAAGTAATCAGGGATCCAACAGGACAATGAAGTGATATGTAGGTACCAAATACATTCCAGAGAAAATATAAGTTTAAGATCTTGTGAAGTATAAAAATGAGGCAAATTTCAAAGTTGTTCTAGCAGAAACATATGAGAAAAGGAAGATATATCCAATTTTATCATCAAAATTTGATACTATGCTGTACTATGAATAGCTATTTTTTATTTTGAGTATGTAAATAGCATATATTTTCTCCAAAAGTGGAGTAGCAATTTTTAAGGTATAGCAGCATTTTAGAGACCTAATGTTAAACTAAAAGGATTTTATTATTTGATGCTATACCTTTTTCTTACATTATCTTATAGTGGAGATTTAAAATAAAACAGTATTGAACAGACTACTACAAAATTTATGACATATACTTTTTAATGTCAAGCACCTATGAATCTGAATAGATAAATGTGATTTGGTAGATATTTTTGAAATTTTAAATTTCACTTGAGCAATATTTATAATATGCTAATTAAAAAGGTTATTAGCTATAGAACTACAAAAATGAATTTGTTAAAATGAACACAAACTATATAATTTTTCACACATTGTTACTATGTTCTTATCAACATTAAGTACACAAAACTTTCTGCTCATCTACAAAACATTCTTTGCATTTATTTTATTAAAAGTATAAGTAATGCATATATAAATTCAAACATTTGGCATTAATTATCTCATTTTAGAGTTAAATTACTCTGAAATTTTAATTTAAATACAGTAAATTGATATGCTTTACAAACATATATACATAATTTAAATAAAGATGCTTACCATTGATCTCCTTTTGATAGTCACTCCATTAGTCTTTCTTGACAGTGCCTTCCTATGTCAAGCAGACAGTAGCCAAATCACAAAATGACATTTGGATGCTCATGTCTTCAGATGGAGTTTTCGGCCAATTGCCAGTTGAGAATTTAAACTGAAAACTAAATTACCCAAACTTTATTAAATTGTTCCTGTACCCACCAAGCGATAATGAACAATGACTCTGAACTGGAAAATAAAGTGATCATGATCTTTTTTTAAGCAGTTATAATATGGTGTCTGAAAAGGAATGCTATGGCCAAAAAATATTCCCTACATTTTTGGAATCTTTAGAGAACAATTTTAAGTAATTTCAAACCCTCCCCAAGAAGTTTTCTCAATTTTCCTATAACCCAAACTAATTCAAGATAAAGATGGTATTTATTCAACAATATAATAAATTATGAAGTCACAAATTTAAATCCTATCAAACACTGCCATCACCTAACTGTAATGTTGCCGTCAAAACTATTATTTATATTTATAAGATATTTACTAAATCATAGTTGTAGTATACATATCATAAAAGAACTTAAAAGTTACTGATGAAACATGCCCTGCCTGCAAACATTTCTGGTACTGAGAATTGAAAATTTAGTGTTATCAATTTCTAATTATAATACAAAAATGTCTCAGTTAATTTTCTGTATCAACTGAGGTTCGATTTCATTTGATCATAGCTAACACTCTTTGTAGAGCTTGCCAATAATATATGATTTTTTATCATTAGGTTTTATGATTATTCAGTTGCATGGTATCAACTATTAGGCATATTAAACTGTTTCCAAATGTTGCTAAGATATACCTCAGAGCCCTAATATCATTTATGCTCAGCTATAAATTGGCACCTTTCAACAGTTATTATTTATACTCAACAATTTAAGTCAAAACATGAAAGGAAAGGAAAGCATGTCCTTATATTGCTAAACCATCATGCTTACTTCTGATTAAAAATAGTTTCTAGAAGTCAACTACAGAAGGTTCAAAATTAAGTGCACATGACTATAAAGCTACAAGAAAGAGACAGAGTCCTAAACATGACACCTGCCCCAAATCTTATATTCTATGCATGATCCTCCTTTCTCCCCCTCATAAATGTATGTGCACAACTGTCCAAACTATACCCTGACAGATGTTATAACTGACACCAAGGGGATATATAAGAAAAATTTAAGATGAATAATCAGCGTATGATTAAATCAAGAGAAACTGGCTTCAGAAACAAAAATCTAGAGTTTAATAAAACTACAATATCTTTGAGTTAGATATCCTAGAAACAGGCTTATTCCATTCTATTCAATAATTTTAATCCAAAATCCTCAATAGCCATAATTCGTAAATATTCAGAGATTTAACAGTATTCTGTCCTAGGTGCTCTGAGATACAAAGGAAAGACTGATTAGTTTCCTTTCTCAAGGAGTTTATAATGTAAAACTTGACAAGGTGTATATGTATGCAGGGATGGGGTGGTGCATAAAGACAAACAGGTAGATTTCCAAAACAGAAGCAAGAATGGTTTATCATGTATGGGGCTAATCTGAGAAGGTCTTTTTCAAGAAGTGTTTTTAATGTAGAACATATACAACTGCTTTTTTCTTATTTAGCCTAATAAAACCCACAAAACAAACTGTGATTAAATACAGAATGTAGCTGTGAAGTATTCCATGTCCTCACTCTGGAATATCAAGGATAATTTTCTTGTCCAAATGAAATTAGAGAACATGGATATATCCCCTCCCCACAAAACATTTAAGCTTACAGTATAAGAAGCAATTCTGCTCATTTCACTCATTCTAATGATTGCAATCATCATAGTAGTCAATTTTAATTTTTAGTAGAGGAGTCAATACTAAAAAGTCACAATCATATTAACAAAATCATTAATCAAAAATCACAAAATGATTTTCTTGGTATGAATAATAACATACCCTACACAAGAGTGCTAATTTCAGAACATTGATCCAGAAGATGAACAGCAAGTGACTTGGCAATGTGTGTATTTTCATATAATCTTGATAAAGTTAACTAACACTTTTAGGGGTTTTAAAATTCAACACTACCCCTTCATTTTATAATTAAATATACAGGCCCAGTAGTATGATGTTATTTACCCAAATCATATAACTAGTCAACAATAAAATCATAACCCCTTAAGAACAATACACGCTTCATTTACCATGATCAAGGAAATAGTAGAATAGTAGAACCTCAGAAAAGGAAAACAATTTTTTTTCTTTTTTTGGTACCGGGGACTGGTGCCACATCACCAGTCTTTTTTGTATTTTACTTAGAGACAGAGTCTCGCTGAGTTGCTTAGGGCCTTGCTAAGTTGCTGAGGCTACCTTTGAACTAGCAATCCTTCTGCCTCAGCCTCCTGAGCCGCTGGGATTACAGATATGCATCACCGTGCCAGGCAGAAAAGGAAAAATTTTGGTAGGAAAATTTCCACTTTTTAATTTCCATGTTAACCTCAAATATTCAGCTCATCAGCCCCAGAAAATACAAAGAATCCATTTAAAAAGCTAGAGAAAAAGGGTGTATGATCAACTTAAATCTGATATCTACCTCCTCTCTACACTATTGGTTTTAAGGTGAGCATTCATCCTTATATGTATTTCTTACAGACCAAGAACAAGAGTTTTACAGAATATACAAAATTTTATCAAAACCCTCTAAAAAAGACAATTCTCTAGAATTTTCCCTGGCATCACATCTATTTTTTTTTTAATTTCTGGCATCCTATTATTCAGTTTTTCATAGACATGTCTAACAGTGGAGGACAAGAGAAATACAGAATCCTACCTTGACTGTTTCAGGTGAAATACCTTGTACAAACTATACAAGAATGGGCAGAAAGAAGTTTAAAAAATTTATAAATGAGAAATATAAAAAGAAATAGTTGAAACACTGTTTAGATTTAGTTGTAAGAATAAGTGGTGTACACTACCTCAATTTAGATTCCATTGTCTACTTGAAGTCACAACTCACAAAATGTTTATGAGAATACAGCAAACTTTTAAAAATTCAACTAGTCTCAGACATCAGAGCACTCATTAGGCAACATATAAAATCATTCACCAAAACTTTCTTGGTCAGTGATGTCAAACAAATTTGATATACCCTCCCTTCACCTGACAGTCACCACTTTCAGCCATACCCCACTGCCCAGAGCCTATATACTAAAAGGGCATAAAATATTCTTACCTCTTATTAGTAAAAGATAAGATTTTAACATATAAAACCAAGATTATCTTATTCTATTAAAACAAAAAATATACTCTTAATGGGTTTTACTTATATTCCATTTGGTTACTAAGTAACATGTTAATATTTCATATACATGTGAGAGGATATTTTTTGAGTGCTTAGATAGGAATATATATTTTTTATCTCCATTTTTTCACTCTGGTTCTATCAAAGTACCACAGTATATACATAAATGAGTTATATTTTATAATCTGATCGAAACGGGTTAAATAAAAGCTATGAAAAGTTACAAAAGTTACACAATAGTAGATACACAATTTATTAGAGCACTTACACAAGTATTGTTTCAGGTAGCACTGTTGTGGCCCTAGTAAATGCAAAATGGCCTTGAGAATGCTGGGCTTTAAAAAAAAAAAGTACATAATTTGGTCAATATCTATGGGTTCCAAATATTCAGGAGAAAATTCACTGTTGCTGACAGGTACAAAGTAGTTATACCTATGGTTACATCAGTACTGAACATACCCTTATCTTGTCATTATTCCATGAACACCACAACTACTTAAATAGCATTTACATTGCATTAGGTATTATATGTAATCCAGAGATGATTTGAAGTATATACGAGAGGACTGGGTAGGTTATATGCAAATACTATATAGTCCATTTTCTGTAAGGGGCTTTGAGAATATATAGATTTTGGTACCTGCAGGGTCCTGGAATCAATCCCCTTCATATATCAAAAGACAACAATACTTGGTTCTACGTTACCATTTAACTTTGCACTAAAAAATTGCACTCACTGGTTTATAGGTTTGGTTATTACTAAAACAACTCAATATGATTAGACTTACTGAAAAATAGGTTTCCCAAATTTTAACAATATTTTTCTTCCATCTGAATTTATATTTTCATTCTTCAAAAATATTCCAGCACATTTTATTCATATGATCAACCAACTTAATATTTATGAATAAAGATATCTTAAGAGCTACCATATTTTAGAGATAATGAGTTAATCCTTATAACATCACATTAAAATAGTCAAATGCCATTTCTGAAGTTGATAAGCCATTATTCTTTTTCTTCTTCTTTTTTTTTCTCAGTACCAGGGATTGAACCCAGGGCTACTCAACCACTGAGTCATATCCCTATCCCTTTTATGTTTTATTTTGAGCAAGGGTCTCACTAAGTTGCTCAGGGCCTCGCTAAATTGCTGAGGCTGGCTTTGAACTTGCAATCCTCCTGCCTCAGTCTCCTGAGTTGCTGAGATTATAGGCATGTGCCACTGTGTTCAGTTATGAACCACTTATCTTAAAAGCATAAGGAAAGAGAACCAACATTTGTTAAAACACCCCCTACACTAGATATAAGTCACTTGATTTTTAATCCTCACAACTCAGAGAGATAGGTATAACATACCCATTTTACAGCTATGAACTTATTTAAGGTCCTGGAACTATTAAATGATCCAGGGATAATTACTATCATTATCTGTCTAGCTATAAAGTCAAAGTTCTTCCTTCTTACAATAACTATCTGGAACACTGCCAGGTATCATGCAAATGAAGAGGCTAAGGTATAGAGAGGTAGGTACATGAAGTAGAGCGGAGGTGCCAAGTGAAGTGAAAGTAAACATCATACAGTCCAAGCACTTATTCACTGAAGTGCTCTTTGAGTCTATTAAGAAGCCTCATTATATGACTTTATTCACTGATATCTTCTCTGTACATTAGTAGCTATGCAAATTAATAATAAGTTTTGAAAAACAAGGCACTATTTACAAAAACACGAAGCAGCAATAGCTCTGAGAATTGTTTTTTGAAAGGACAAATGACCCTGTAACATACTTTAGTAGTCCTTGAAGATACTGTATTAAATATTAATCAACAATACCAAGTTATCAAAATATATAAAGCTTTCTAAGATATTTTATAATAAGAACAGTTGATATGAAAAGTTCTAGTAACCAAAGAAGATAAGCATTTATTTTTGGAAATTTTATTAATCAAATGTTCAATAATGCTAGATGAACAAAGCATTAAATTTATCCAGAAACCTTGGGGAAGTGTCTATGCTAACATTGTATGCTTTCCCAATGGATATAATATGCAAAATCAATCATCATAAATTAAGTAGGAAAAAAATTAAAAATCCCAAAAGGTACAAAGTTCTTAATTTTTAGGAAAGAAAAACCATGGACACCCCTTTCAATGATAAAAAATATTTCAAAATTGGAATTTTAGCTCCTAAAGCACTTTGTAAATGAAGGTGAATTTTTTGTTGTGCCAATTCTCTTCTTCTCTCCTTCTTCCTTGCCTCTTCTTTATATAGCACTTAAACTGTCTCATTTTACTTGAAGAAAAATGCTCCACCATCTAGTATTAAAGTATGGAACAACTTTACATTTTAAATTTACAAAGGGTAATTAATGCAGAGTTCTGAGGCTCTGGATACAAAATTCCATATATGTTGGACCTTTAAAAAGTGATACAACAGAAGAACAAAGATTCTCCCTAGAATTTTAAACAAGATTTCACAGAATATTTAGTATGGCAGTTGGTAATTTAACATATGTGACCCTTTGTATAGCAACAGTTCTGAAACTTAGCTGCCAAGAGCTCATTTATTTGCTTTGTGACCTTTATTTAGGGGAAAATACATAAGAAGACCAATTTGACACAAAGAATTAACACAGTATTGTGCAAATATAAGTAAATATGGTTTAGTTGAAAGGGAATCAAATAATGAAAAGCCAGAGCATGGTAAAAGAACTAAACTGGAAAATGAGAAGCATAAACCATTTGGCCTAGATTTGTTTGTAATGACTCTGTGACCCAGATACTGAACAATATTTAGAAATCTAGAAACTTAAATAAATGAAACATATGGTGACCAGGTTAAATATTTTATTCAAAGTGACAGATACTTAGCTAATTAGCATTTTATATATAGTTTTTTTTAAAGTAAGTTACCTTTTCTGCTACATAAAGATCCACACACACTTCACCTTTATATAATCAGACTATAGGACACTACCTTCTACAGAGATTATGATACAAAAATCCTTAAGAGAAGAGTGGAGGAGAAAGAGAGTACACCTCTTGGGTTTGTTTGTTGTTTGCCTGTTTGTCAAACTGGGGAACAAACCCAGGACCTCACACATGCTAAGCAGGCATCTACCACTGAGTTACTTGTCCCCCCCCACTACCCAAGAACTAACTCACACACACACACATACACACAAGTAACATTTAGGAAACTGTATTTTCCTGAACTACCTTTGCTTCATTTGTGGTCCACACCATTTATTCTATTAAAAAGGTATCTAGAAAAGGATGAGAATCTTGGGAGGGGGTAATTATCTTCAATTCAGAATCTATAAAAGCTTTGCTAATGAAGATTCTGGAACACAGAGACAGAGTAGATTCACCAGAGACTAACCTCATACTTACACAGGCTCAAGAAAGGAAAGTGGTATTTAACATAAGTAAAAGTTTCAGATAATACAGAATGCTTAATGGACCTCTAGTGCATCCGGTTGCGTGCCTATCCAATGGTTCCCTCCTTCTTCATGATTTCATTTCTATATCTACCATCTCTCCCAATAGTCAATGTACCTCAGGGGAAGTAGACTGACTCGGCTGCAAGGGTAGAACACAATTAGTCTAACTTATTATGGTAAGCATATTCTCCTTGTCAATAATTAGTTTTAGTATATTCAGAATTAAATTTAAGCAAATGAGAAGCAAGCATGCAAGTGAAGGGTGGACAGAAACTGCTTACAGAAAAGAAGCTATGACCCATGATAAAGTCAAGAGAATTTAATTCTTCCAGTAGCCATTCTGTAACTATAATATTGGGAGAAAGGCAATACCGGGTAGAAAGAATAAAGCAATCTGAGTCTTTAAAAAACACCATTGAGACACAACAAAACCAACCTAATGTATGTCTTACTTACATAAATTTTTACATGAATCAACCAACGTTCTTTTAAAGACAAAATTAGACTAATTTGGTAACTAGTTATCTAAAAGAAAACTACAAATCACCATGTTCTATTTAATTACTTTTAGAAAATTATAAAATCTATATCACTTCATTTTTGGCTTTAAAAAATGCTAATTCCTCCTATATTATTTTAATGGAGTCAAACAATAAGAGGAATTAGCTCAACTCATGCCTTATTTTTAAGGAATAATGCTTTCTAAATTGTATTCTATACTATAACTACTTCCTTGCATTAAACAAAAGTTATGAAAGGATTTTAGAGGTGATCTTACCATCATATTCTATAGACTGAACAACAGTAATACTAATTTTACGTTTCTGTCAATTAGCAGACTTTACATCTTGAATTTCAAAACCATTCCCTTCTTTCCAACTCTACAGCTGTACCCATGACCTTCAACCTGGCCTGCAGAAACAGCTTCTAGCAACATTGCTTCTACTTTTATTGCAGATTCATGTTATTCAAATGGAAATTTAATCATGGCACACCCTTTCTTAAAACCTTTCCATGGCTTTCCAATATCCCTTAGGATAAAGGTCAAAATCCTAAAAAAGAATGCATCATCTTTTTCTTGCATTCTTCTCCACCTTCAGTTCTTCTCAATGTTCAAGTCACAATGGAATCCTTTCAGTTTTTGTTCCTCTTACTTTTGAAGATGGTTCTGTTGCCTGCAATGTTCTAGCTAACTCTTCTAATTCCAAGGCTTAAGCTAACTCATGCTGATTCTTCCCAGCTCAGCTGAAAAGTTATTTCTCTTGTCCTTCTCTGATTTTACTATCCATACTCTCCTATTATATTTTCACATATCCCCTTACAACATATCTTTTAACACTTCTCTTAGTTGTAACCAGATGTTTAGTTCCAGACTTTTCCCAATTGTTGGTTTCATGTGAACATAGACCATATATCTATCTTATTTACTGGCTTATGCTGTCATTCAATACAAAGCCTAGCGTACAATAACAGCATTCAGTAAAAATGTGTTAAATAAATGAATTTCATTAAATTGAAGTTAACCCATAATTAAAAGGATCATTGTTGAAAAGAAAGCATAGTACAGTAGACAGTATATATGTCCAGAAGTCTGAAAGACCTGGTTTATAATCCCAGGTCTATCAAATATTGTGGAGCCTAAAATCTCAAACACTTGGGTTCTTTAACGGTAACAAAAATATTATCCATTACCTGCTCTTTCTTTCTTATACAGTTGTTGGGAGGTAAAAAGAAATAATCTATTTGCTCAACTCTGAAAGGCATATTTTTCACTCTAAAGTTTTTCAATTCAAGTCTTAATAGTAGACATCAAAAGAATCTTGTCAGATATTACTCATATGATTAAAATGGAGAGAGCTAGTCATGTGTATCCTCATAACTTGGATATGACTAAGAATGTACCCTCTTATCTATTGTTTTAGTTGTTTGCATTGATAAAATTATATGCAGTTGAATTTTAACTCAATTTTTAATACCTAATTACCTCTTAACATGTCTTTATAAAGGTAACTATAATGTGGCACTGAAACAAAAAGTTATATATGCAGAACTGCCTGTGACGTGTGACTCATTTATGTTTAGTGGTATATCAAGTGAAAATCCTCAACAGGTACCAAACACCTCTCTGTTAAAGTCTTCTTGATGACCTTCAAGAAAAGTTATTTAACTTCTATGTAATACAATTAGAAAAAAATTAAATAGGAAAGGGTAATAGAGCTGAAGTAATTCCCACTTGTGCCTCAGAATTATATTATCAATCCCGGAAGTACTAGAGGTCAAGAAGAGCAACACATGGCTACAATGCCTATATACTGTCAAAAGAATTCAGAATAATCCTTAGATCAAATTTTCTCCCTCTCCCAAGCAAAGTACTTGGAGTTTCCAAAAGGGAGTAAGGACTTGGTCTTGAATCAAAGGATATGTCTTATAACTGGCAATCTCTAAAATCAAGAAAATACAGTAATATAAAGGAACATATTCAGCAAACCAAGTACTACACAAATAGATCATTTTAAAGGGATCCAGTGTGTGCTATAAAAAAGAGTGTATAAAAAAGAGTGTTTTACATTAAACTTAAAAGCTTCCAAAAATCACTTACAAAGTCAATGCTTGAAAATGAGAAAATGAAATGAGATTCCAATATTAATGATTTTTTAGAGGAAATGAAAAATTTTCCTAACTTTCAACAGATAGATTTGACAAAACCAAGTCTACTTTTGACCTGCTCCCACTTTTAGCAATGCCCACACAATAAGTCAAATTCCTTAAAATATTTTCCTGGGGTTCTGGGTGGGTAGTTCAGTTGGAGAGTGTACGCTTAGCACATGCAAGGCCCTGTGTTCAACCCCGAATATCGATCCCCCAGGAAATATATTCTAATATCTAATTATTATTACTGTTCGAAAGTTCCTTTTTATATCTATTTCTATTCTTTCAATTTTCTGTTACATAAATAAAACACTTTATTTAGTTTTGCAGATATTGTTTAAAACTAACATAATCCTCAATGTTTATCCAAGAGCAAATCAGGACATGTGTTTTCAGTAAGTACTCCCTTACCTGGTAACCAAAACTCTATACTGACAATATTACTGGTGAGTGGCACTGGTGACCACTGAGACTAGAACAAACACCACCAAGTCATAAAGACTCAAACATCTGATTACTTAGTACCGTGATTTTTAAAACAAACTATGCTATCTCTATGCCCTCCTTAAAAATTACCAATAGAAAATCATATTATCTTTTCAGGATTTTTCCTTCAGTATCTTAATACTTATGGCTAGGGACTTATAAATCAGATCATAAACAAATTATGGAATTGACCTAAAATGACTGCTTAGGAAAGTCACAAGATTATTCTGCAAAATGGAAATTAGAAAGACTGCAGAACCATGGCAAATAGGTATAGTTAAGTCAATTCAATTGAACACTTCATGAGTAGCCTACCATACTGTAAACAGCCTATACAGAATAGCTTATTCAGAATTCTAGCATTTGGTAGATGCTTAGATTAAAATTCCTATAAACTATGTGATTGTCATAAAATATTCAGAATAGAATCATAAAAATGTTTTGATAAAACTGATACTTTGAATGAATTATGATGTGACATTAAAAACATACTTTTAACTACTACCACTGCAAATACAGTAGCTCCCCTTATCAAACAGCAATACATTCCAAGATCTCTAGCAGATGCCTGAAACCACAGCCAAACCATAGTACCATCAATTTGCTCTTTTACAATGTGATCTTGCCATGAAGAAATAAAGCCCATTACCTTCCCCCTTGATCTAGGCTGGCCTTGGAATTGCTTTGACCAACAGATTGGGCAGACTCCGGGTAACCCCAGAATTGGGAACTGCAGCTTCTGCCTTTGCTTGTGGAACAATCCTCAGAATCTAGCTACCACGCTCTGAGGAGATGTAAGCAAGTTCACAGAGAAGTATGTATAAGAAAATGAAATAACAAAACTCCCAGGCCAGCCTGCATCCACTGCCATTCATGTGAATGAGGAAATTTTGGATTGCCCTGCCATCCTAGCACCCCAGCCAACATCACACAAAGCAGAAGACTAACCCAGTCAACCCTAAAATTTTTAGAATAAATTACTGTTGTTTAAAGCCATTAAACTTTGGGATGGCTCATTAAATAGCAATTGATGAGTTACACTCACCATCCTACTTAGAAATATGTTTCATTAATACCAGTAACAGCATTTGAAAATCCAATAAAAAGTTAAAATAATTTGTTTCTGTGACTAATGAAACAGAATCTTGAAAAACCACAGTAAAGCTTAAATTCTTAAGAATTACTATGGGTCGCACTTAGTTTAAATCAACATTAACACGATTTAACACTTAAAATCACAGGGTGTCAAAATCACAATGACTATGGATAAAGTCAATATTGATGATGAAATCACTGAGTCTTAATAAGGGTATCATCATTTTGAAGTTCAAAAAAAGACAAAGATTATAAAACTTTGGTTATATCAAAATAAAGCATTTAGATATGATTTATATCCTATGTACTATGGATTATTAGATGTAGTACATGTGTTATATGTTATACTGTCATATGAAGAATTAACATACAATAAAATAAATAATGCTGAATTATACAAAACATAATATTTTATCTTATTTAGAACCTTAAGGGAAAATAACATATCAGTAAAGTATAATTATACTGTACAGGCAGCAAAATACCAATTCATAAATATTTCCAATTGATAGGAGTCTGTATTATAGTTCATTCCTTTAAATTTCTATTATATAAACACAAAAGACTTATTCTGAGGTGTGTTGAATACATGCAAATTTCATAAAATTTCATTTTATATAACCACTTAAAGATATCAGATACTTATTACAAAAAGGGTATATAGTTTATTTATGAAAGATAAACATAATCACCAATAGTGTCATTGTCAAAGTTAGACAAATGCCCTGACCCCAAAGCAAACAAACAAACATGAAGTCTCTTGTGATCTGAATAGCAGAAAGAAAATAATTCCTACTTTGGTACCATAATAGAAGGTAGGAAAAAATTGAATTCCACATAAATACTATAATCTCAAAATTCTTAGAAAATAAAGATTATAAAATCTCAATTCAAGAATTTTATCAGACTAATGCTAACACTGTTACTTAATCAAGTGAAAACATTTCTGAAAAAGTAGAAGAAATTCAATGACTTAAAATCTCAACCTTAAAGCTTAATTTTGTTTTAAGGCAGACACTATGAAAGATTCTATATCCAAAAATAAAAATAATTTTGCTGAAAAGAAATTTTCAGGGAAACTGACATAAGGATAAGGTCTAGCAATCTATAACTATTATATTTCTTTCCAATTGCTAGTACAGAACACACATCCAAGACAGATTCTTCATTCTCTTACGTGACCCCAGATATTCAGCTAACACCGAGGTTGAAACCATGCCCAAGCCCTTGCACATTCATACAAAGTTGTTCTTTGGTTGTAAAAGAGCCTTTTAAAAGAAAAAAAGTGAATGTAAATGGGAAAGAAAGGAACTGGGGAGAAAGAAAAAGCCTCTTTTGTGCCATATGAATTATTTATTCAGCCAAGCAATGAACTCACTATTTCTAACTCTAACAATCTATCAGGGAACTCTAAATACTGAACTCCAAGACTAAGAAAGTTTAAAAACTATCACTATTTAGCCAACCTGTACTTTTTTCCTACTTGAAAACATTTTTAATAATGTAATAAATTATATCTTTATCTAATAATTTACACTTCTAGTTTATAAATTTTATAAATCAGACCAAAAGTGTCAATTTCTAAAATGGACCCAAAAATCCAGCTAATAACTTTCATCATCAGTTATTAGGAACTAACCAACCTTTTTGCTATTCTTAACTTAGGAAGCTAATTATAGACATGTTCATTTGAGCACCTTATTATAATTTGTATCTGACTGATAATCAAATATTTAAAACTATTTCTCCCCTGATGAATACTGTTGAAATTTATTTTACTAAAGTCTTTGGAAGGCAGTCCTGGTTCTTTATTAGCAGAGACAGGTAACGGTCAGATTTCTCTACAACCACTAATGATGTTTGGTTACCTAAATTATTAATAGAAATTAAGTCTCCCTTGTATAAGGGCACAGATAAGGTACCTGCTTCTTCAAAACTATCAGCTCTTATCTGTGCCCCAAAAAACTCAATCAAAAAAGAAGTAAAGGGCCTGGGGCTGTAGCTCAATGGTGGAGCACTTGCCTCACATGTGTGGGGCACTGGGTTCAATCCTCAGCACCACAATAAAGATTTTGTGTCCATCTACAACTAAAAATATATTTAAAAAAAAAAGAAGTAAAGGGGCTGAGGATGTCACTCAATGACAGAGCATTTATTTCCCTAGCATGTGTGAGTCACTGGGTTCATTACATCCCCAGAGCCACAGACAAAAACAAAGCAAAGGAGCTGTATAGATAGTTCTCAAAAGATAACATTCACAGGTATATGAAAAAAAAACTCAATATCACTAATTACCAGAGAAATACAAATTTAAACCACCTCATACCTCTTAGAATAGGTACAAGTTAATCATTTATTACAAAAGGAAAGTGTTGGTAAGGATGTAGAGAAAAGGGAAACACTCTACACTACTGGTAAGAATGCAAACTAGACAAAATTTATGTACAAATAGTCATGTCAGGTATTAATATGAAAACTTTTTAAAATATGTCTAATCACATAAGGGGATATGGTATATCAAGTCAAATACCTATAACAGACCAAGTTGAAATGTTTATGAAAGTTTTATAGTAATTTTCACATGTTAAGTGATGTCTGTGATGGGATACAAGTTATAAAAATTCAAGAATGCATATTTGCAATGAAATAAATTCTTACATCTTCATTGAATGAGATTCTATTACATTAAGATTGACAGAGATAAGAGTGGAATCTTATTTTAAATAAGTAGCAGTTATATGGGAGCTGGAATGATCTACATTCTCTAAGAACTATATTAGCTAATTTTTTTTTTCTTCTTTTTCCTCTGCTGGGAATGGAACTCAGGGCTTCATCCATGATAGGCAAGAGTTCAATCACTCTAGATATAATAGATGAGCACATTAGAATGCTGTATTTACTTCTAAAAGAAAAAAAAGACATGATACATTTATTTTTTGGTAAAAGAAACATGACTCCCAAAGCCACCCAATTTAATATAAATTGAGGGTAACTGCTACAACATCTCAAAAATGTAGTTTGATTTAATTTCAAAGTACTAAACCCACATCATTTTACCTTTATTTTGCACCTAAAGTTTCTCATATTCTTTTATTAAGTCTCTGAAACTAGGATTCTGAAAACCAACTATCCAGTTACTAAAAATGAGCCCCAAAGTAGGAGTTGAAATGCTCAAAGTAGCAAAAATTTTCCCATAATTCTGTTTGCAATGATGTAAGAAATTTTCACACAAGACACTGAATAGAACTTTTCTTCTGAAATAAAGTGGGTGTGGTATAGTGAACAATCTGTACAGTTAACTGGTAGTTATTTTGCCATATAGTCCCCTGTAACTTCCTTATATTTTAGCAATGACTGTTCACAATTCTAACCAACCAAACCCAGTAAGGCACTCAAAGCTTCTGCTTCAAACTAGCTCAATGATCTAAACCAAATCATAAAGCTTTTTGAGGTTATTAATTCTATCTATAAAAAATCAGACAAGATGAATTCTAAGGTTTCTTTCCCCCTTAAGAATCTATATTACATTTTCTGACAGTCTTTTTTATATCTTTTTCAAGGGAAGCAAGGCACTTCGAAAATGTTGGTCTGTACAGAAAAGTTTTCTAGGCTTTCCTAACATTTTCAATAACCTCCTTGGAATCTAGAAAAGCTGATTCTCCCTGTATACAAAATGAACCCTAAAAATGAATGAGGTTGTTTCTGCTAAGAGTCTCCTTTTAATTAGTCTCCTTTTAGACTACTGGTTACTAATTCTAACTGGGCAGGGACCCTATGTGTCCTTCTTAGAGAGGAGCCTCACAAGCCATAATAGTTTCTCTCCCATTAAAGGTGTTAAGAGTTTGGTTTGGTTTTTGTTTGATCTTTATGCCATTAGAAACATCAAGGTTTTGCAAAGTGGTTTTATAAAGCTGGACAACTTAGCCCTTGGGATATGGATTCACCATATTAGCTAGAAAATGTGACAAATCTAAAGAGAAAAAATTTAGGTTATCAGCTTACCTTCCTGTCATAAGTTAACTCTGAAAGGTAAAATGAATGTTTCTATTTTAAATAGTTCTAATGTAATTTATTATAAAATAGAAAACCTCTTAAAATCTGTTTTCATCTCTTAACATAATCTTCAGCTAAAAAAGGTTAATAAACCAAAATGTTGAATATATAAATGGTTTAGGGAAATGCTTATGAATTTGCATATTCTATATGCTAATTTATACACTGATCACCTCCTTTCACCTTTTCCTCCTCCCCATAAATTACCAATAAAATATTATCATCAGGACAAATGCTCAAATATTTTGACTTTCTAGGTTTTCTACCACCAAAATAGTTGAACATTCCACCTATGTAACACATTACACTAATTCAAATTTGAAACTAATATTTATTAAAATAAATCTATTAAAAGTAAGTAAGCTTTGATCACTAAGCTACTGATTCAGCAAAAAAAAGGGGGGGAAATATGAATTGGTTGAGTTCTCAACCATTCCATAACTCCAGCTCAATACACTCAAAACAACCCTGAACAATCTCTGAGTTAGCAAGAAATTTCCCACAATCCATGTCTGAAAGGAAGAGGTAAAGGTCTTCTCACCCAAGGCACTGAAGAGCTTTTCTTCTAAAACAAAGTGTATGAGGTACAGAGAAGAGGGAATAAAGGTAATCAGTTCCTTGTCACTCAGTCCCCTATAATTTTCTTATAACTTCACAAATAGTAACTATTTGCAGCATCTAAACAATTACAGCCAATAAGGATATACTAGTTTCTGCTACAGAAAGCCAAGTGACCCTAAAAATATTTTTTATTTTTGAACAGATTATCAGGACATACATCAGAAAGTTTAAGAGACTAACACTCAGGAATTTTTAATTCTCATCACAATAAAATTAAGACACTAATTAAAAATTACTTAAGTATATTTTATATCTGAGCTGACAAACTGTAAAAATTACCAGATTTACAAAAACTTACTCAGAAAAATATACAAATAATTTAATATGTACCATGTATATGAACACATAAAAACTTTGTATATTAACTACTATGAGATAATCTAATCTAGTTCATTGATAAAAGAAAATTGGGGCAATTCCACATATAGTATCGATGGTGATTTATTAATTTACTTAATATAATTTGTCAGTTAATGTGCCTATTACATAACAGAGGTTCTTATATCAAATGAGAACCACAAATAACGACCAGCAACCCATCTAGTTTGCTTTACATTAACAGATGAAAATCACCAACACCAGTATGTCTGCTGAGGAAAGTAGCAGAAAAAGATAAGCATGGGGATTATGCCAAATTGACCCCAAGCATTCCAACCTTATCCACGGACAGGAGGAATAAATAATAATAAACAAATCCAGGGTATTCCTATCTTCCGACAAACCAAATCTAACTTCAATCTATCTTCAAAAAGCTGGAAATTGAAGAAGGGAAATGGCATTTATTTATTCCACTCTCCCAGTGCTTCTTGTTTATAGATCTTCAATTATAAACTTCCTTATTTATGGAGGGCAGTATCATAATCTTCCTCTCTACCCAAATTTATATTACAGCTTTAGAAGTTTTCAACATCTATATAGATGTTAGAGTTTCTATAATAATCATCCTTTACTCCACACTTGACCCTGTTACTGCCCCAAATCATGCCACCTCAAAAAAATTAACTCTGACATTTTACTTTTCTCCTCTTCTACATCTCTCATGCCTTGCATTACATCTCACAATTTCAGAATTCCTCAGTTTTCTACCATCTCCCTGTTCTGGACTCAGTTTCATCCCTATTGGCTAAACGGTTATGTGAATTACTTAACCACTTTTTGCCCACTTTACAAACATTCATAAAATGGGAATAATAGTATACAACTTGTATTCACTCACTTATTCAACAAGTATTTGAGCTCATTCTATATTATGAGCATTAGGAATATAAGAACTTAATTCGAATCTTCTATGAGAACTGTACATAAAACATAATACAGGGCACAAAATATGCAACATTTGGCACAGCTGATCATCTAAACCTCTCTAACACTTTAGTTTCCCCACACTGTACCACTCTGATAAAATCTCAACCTTAGATTAATGCTATATTCTGATCTCCCTCATCAAAGACATCTAAGGAAATCACAACTATATAGATATGTTTCCATGTAAAAATGTGTGGTCTCCTATCTCAGTAGGATCCTCATGTTGACCAACTAATTATTTCATTTTTGGTCAGCTCCTTCTCTGTCTTCTTTGTGAGGCTTCTTTTTTCTCTTCTTGACTCTGAAACATTAATGCTCCCCAAGAGTCTACCTTCTGCCCTCATTTTTTTTTTCTTTTCAAAACACACATGCTCCCTAAATGGCCCCATGTTTCAATCATAAGCCAATTAATTCTTAATTCAGAATTTTCAGCCCAGGACTCCCATTTAATCTCACAGCATCAGATACAAGACAACTGCCTCATTAGAACTCTCCTGCTGCAAATCTATCATGTCAAGACTCAAAATATATAAAACTGACTTCCTTATCTTCTCCTAAAGTACTTTTATTCATACAGCTCCCCTTTGGTGTCATCACCATCCATGTAGTCACCCCAGTTACATAATTAATCTGGTATACTTCCTTTCCCTCACTGATCATTTCCAAGCATCAAGTCATACTGTGCTTAATATTTCCCAGTAAAAATATGTAGAATCTGAAATATTTCCTCTTCTCTATTTCTATTAACACAGTCCTAGTTTAAGCCCTCATCAATCCTTTTATAGTGCCAACTACTTCCCAAATGGTCTTACTGACTCCAAGCATTTTCCTTCAAATTTATCCTCTACAACAGATAGCATAGTGGTTTATTAAATCTAAATACAATCAAATTAGGCTCCTGTTTAAAAATTCTGAATGGTTTCCCAGAGCACAGACTAAGAAATCAAGTTCAAGCTCCTAAATATGGCATAAAAACACCCTTCACGATTTGGTTTCATTATCTCTCCAGACTCATTGCTCATCTCCCTCTGCCTCTTTATTTTATACTCCCACCAACACAGGTCTGCTTGTATTTTCAGGACATATTACGTTACTCATGTGCCTTTCTTCCTATTATCCTCTATGCTGGTCCTCTGTTCCTGTTTCCCTGTCCTCCTCACTTCAGTTCTTAAGTACACACACAAAACCAATTTCATCAAAATCCACCTAACCCCTCTTCTCTCCTCCTTCCCCTGCATATTTCAGTTCAGACACTATCCCTTTGACTAAACTTTTTTCAGCCATCCTTTTCATTTATTAATAACATAGCAACTGCCCATATTAAACATGTTTTGATTCTATTCCTCACCTGACTGTGAGTTACTTAAGTGCAGAATCAGTTATATTCATCACTGCATTCCTGTCAATTAGCACATTATCTAGAACACAATCAATAAATGTTTGTTACATTATATTATCTAATCTCATACTAAGAACAGCTAGGAAGTCATCAAGTGCCAAACTGTAAAGTTATATAAAACTGAAAATGAGAAGGTAGGGATTTATTTTTCCTTTCTGAATGTTAATTGCTATTATTAAAATGCTACCAATCAGTTCTAGAGATGAGCTGCCACTTCACTCTACAAAGACCAGACTTTTATATTTTCTTAGTTCATTCTCTAAATGGTTTCAGGTCTATACTAAAAATATGTTAATAATTTATAAAATGTATCTTAAAATGTTCTGACATCAGGAAGACATCCTGTGCCTAGAACAGGATGTGCTTGGAAGAAAAGGGAGCACAAGAGAGAGATTTGAAGTCACAGAATAAATAACATAATTAATGATTCATTTAATCCAATTTCTAAAAGAAAATTAATACAAATACCTGTTGTCCTTTCCAGTAATGCACACAAACTATGGAGTATCACAGAAATTTAAAAATTAATTTTAACCAGGTGCAGTGGCACATGCCTGTAATCCCAGTAGCTTGAGAGGCTGAGGTAGGAAGATCATATGCTCATGTTCAAGCCAGCCTCAGCAAAAGTAAGGCACTAAGCAACTCAATGAGAACCTGTCTCTAAATAAAAAAAAAAAAAATAGGGCTGGGGATGTGGCTCGGTGGCTGAGTACCCCTGAGTTCAATCCCCAGGACAAATAATAATAATAATAATAAAATTATAAAAATGAAACCAATGTGTTTCTCACATATATATATGTATACATATATATGTAACCCCAAATGAGTCAGGGCTATAATTTGCTGTCCCATGTTATGCTGAGATGGATTAAATTTAAGTAATATTAAAACATCCTAAATTATGTGACCTACTCTCCCTAATACAGAAGTAGAACAAAACAAATTCCACATGTGGAGAGTACACTCATCACTACTCAGTTTTCTGAACAACCCAAATTATCTGACTTGATAGTTATAGCTATAAACTGCTATTCATTTATATAGATTCTTAAAAAAAATGTCTTTACTCAGCTTCAAGAGCTCCTTCTTATTTAAAAGTAAGTAACTGCTTACGCTATGTTACATATGGGCATAATCTTACAGAAGAAAAACTGGCCATTCAAGCAAATTAAAAAGGAAATACTGGCACTCTGAAGAATCTCTAAAGTGAATTTAGGCTATATCCATCATTTCTGCTCTAAAGGAAAAATCATTAGCACTCATGTGTTTTGCCTGACAAAATCACGTGTCACTGAAAATCTATTTGAAGCAGCTAACAAAAAGCATCACAAAGAAAAGCAGAAATTCTTAGACATGACATATATTTGAAACATGTGACTACAGGATAAGATCTCTCAAGTAAGACCCTCTACCATAAAAGCTCTAAATAGAGTGTGACTCTGAATAGGTAACTAATTATTGCTCTAAAGGATCTGTCACATTCTTCTCTCTTTAACCGTGTCTCATTTTAGGATATTAATACTAAAGTTTACACAAATCACTTTAAATTGCCCAATTTTTCTATTCACAATTTAACTCTATTCTACTATGAAAATTTCCCAAAAGTATCATGTCAATATCCTTAAATCAAGTATTGCTTTCCCAAATGTATGCATGCTACTATTAAACTTTCTTAGTTTAAATTACAACTCCATCAACCCATTATCTGAAGGTCACTATCACCAGATATGTGATATATGGTGATATTATGTTCAGATCCACAATTAAACAGATACTTTTCCCTACCTTCTACTCTCATCTCATGAACACATGGGCACACATTTCATTTAAAAGTTAAGCAATGCCATGCAGTATATAATTTACCAGTATGTTTTACATTCTCAGTTATAAGAGGGAATTAGATAACCATTTCATCATAGTTTGACAATATGAGGGCAAACTTCAAAACTAGCACCTGTTTATTAAATAATATTGGAAAAGATGGCCTACTTCCTCTAGAGATCTACTTCATGTGGTCTCTTCTAGCCTTATGGTTAAGAGCATATACTATGGAGTCAGATTACCTAGGATTAAATAGTGGGTCCACTTAATGACTGCATGATTTTAGGTGACAATTTTTTTGTGTCTCAGTTTCTTGACCCATCAAACAAGCATAATGATTTCTTGTAATGAAGATTAAATGAGTTGACATTTTAAACTAATTATAATAGTGCCTGAAAATAAGTGCTGCTTGATAAAAGTAAGATTGTGAAACAAAATATGTTCATAAATGTAAACACAATAGTAATAATAAAAGACAAAATACATGTTTTAAGTTACAAAAATATAATAGGGTAAGGGAATGCCTTTTTCAAACTTCCTAAAACATAGACAATAACCAGAAAATATGTGAAAGTAATAAACATGTAAATTTTATTCTTAAAAAAACAGAAGAATTTAAAATTTCTATATTCCTTGAAATAAATACATATTGGAGTATCTCACAATAAGGGTAGAAATTATGCTCAATTATATACAAAGATAGTACTAACTAAAAATATCCCAAAAAAACTGATTACATTTGAGAACTGATAAAGAATAAATATACATTTGCAGGAAATACATAGCAAATACTGCACTATACTCAAAGTGATTCAGTTTAGTTATTATTTTTAATTAAATGTTGGTTATCTGTAGCAACCAACTATTATCAGTAACTAGTAATATCAAACATTAAAGAATTCTATAAAGTAAATACAAAGAATAAACATTTGAGAATTCACTATCCAGCTTTTTTTAAAAAAGAAAAAACATTACCTGACCTCCAATATGTACTGTGTCCTCACTCATCCCTAAATGTTATCATTCTCTTTAGAGTTGTACCACATATATTTGTATCCATAAATTATATTATTAATGTTGCATACTCTTGAATTTTATATAAATAGAATCATGCTGTATATTCTCTGATTAGTATAATTCTAACACTATATTTCTGATATGACATAAGTTGTGCAGACTAGGTGTAACCCATTTGTAGTCAGTACTGTACAGCATTCTATTGCATAACTGTACCACAATGTGTTTATCCTACTGTTGATAGATTATTTTATTTATTTTTTGTTACTGTGAGGAGTGCTATATGTAGCACTCCTGGTTTACCTGCATATAGGTTTTCCTAAGACATAGGAGAAAAAGATTACAGTGTACAAAGTGCATCTTCAACTTTCTTTAAGGACAAAGTATTTTCCACAGCAGAAGTTCCAATTTATGTTACCATTAACACGACTACGTGTTATGTTGCTTCAAATCTATATGAACATCATTTTGCTTTTAATTTTTGAGACCATGGGGGTATGAAAAGTCTTCTCACTGTGGTTTTAATTTGCATATCTTATTATTTGTGAGGCTGAATATCCTATGTAGGCTGATTATACTGAAATGCTTGGGACCAGAAATGTTTCCGATTTGGGATTTTTTTCCAGATTCTGGAATATGTGCACATACACAATAAGATATCTTGAGGAAAGGACCCAAATCTAAACACAAAATTTCATTTATGTATGTAGAAGTCTTATACACATAGCCTGAAGGTAATCTTATACAATATTTTTAGTGTGCCTGTGTTCTGTAACTCATCTGTCACAATAGGTCAGATGTGGCACTTAAGTCAGTTTTGGGAGCATTTCAGATTTCAGACTTTCAAATGAAGAATAGTCAAGCATGTAATATACTTATTGGTCAAATGAGTTTATTCTTTTATGAGGGCCTATTACAAGTCCTTTTTCCAGTTTCCTATTAGGTTGTCTTTATTTCATCAAGTAGATTTTTATATATGATAAATATTAACAATCACCACATCCTTTAGAGTATCTATTAGTGAAAAGAAATTCTTAATTTGTATATTACTGCCAATCTTTTGTTCTGCTTTATGCCTTTTTATCTTATTTACACAAAGTCATATAGATATCCTACTCTATTATCTTTACAAAAGGTTAGCTTTTTTTATATGTAACTTTACCTTTAGATTTACATCTATAATCCAGATGAACTGGTTTTTCTAAATAATGTGAGGAACTTCTTTTCCATTTAATTAACCAATGACAACAATTATCAAAAGCCTCATCCAGTTTCCACTGATTAGCAATTCAGTGGCATCACAGATCAAGTTTCCTAAATGAGTTACCTTGTCTCTTAGCTCTTCCCTTTAAGTTTTAGAATCAGAGTGTCAACTTCCACAAACTTGTTGATATTTTGATCATATGGCATAGAACCTATGGATAAAACTGGGAAGAAATGACATCAACACAACATTCAATTTTCATCCATGAACATGGTACATTATGCTCTTTCTTTAGTTCTTCCAAAAATGTTTGATAATTCTCATAAAGATACTGCATGGTGTTTATTAGATTTATTCATATCATTTTATACTACTGTAATGATAAAAAGTTTTTCATTGCATATGCCAGCAAAGAGTTTTAAAATGTAATTGACATTGGTATAATGACTTCTGCATCCAAATTTAAACTTTGTGTAATCCTAACAATTCATCTGTGGATTTTTCTGGACCACATACATAGTCACATAATCTGCAGATACTGATAGTTTTATTTTTCCTTTTAATGCTCATAGCTTTTTAAAAACTTACTGCATTTACTATACCTCTAGTACAAGGTTGACTAAAAAGTGGCATTAAAGGGCACTCTTGTCTTTTGCCTTATACCAAAGGGAACAAATGCCTTCAATACTTTACCACTGATGTCATAGGTTGAGCTGGAGATTCTCTTTGAATGAAAAAAGTGCCTTCTTGAGGTTAAGAAAGGGCCTTTTTATTCACTGACTTACTGAAAGTTTTATCATAAATGGATCTATTGAGATATTCAAATGATTCTTTTCCTTTAAATTCCTAATGTGGTAAATTACATTAATTGGTCTTCTATTATACACCAACTTTGAAATTCTAATATGGATCCAACTTGATTAAGATGTGTTACTTTCTTATACATGGCTGTATCAAGTAGGATGGTAATTATTAAGTATTTATGTTTGGGTTAAGAAATGTGCTGCAATTTTCATTTCTCATACTTTACTTTTAGCTTCATAAAATAAGGTAGGAACTGTTATCTCTTTTTCCAAGTTATGTAATACTTTCTATAAGCCTAGAATTTTTATTCCTTGGATGTTTTGTGGAACTTGCTAGTAAAATTGTCTGGAGTTGATACTTTTCTTTGTTGAGACTACTTTTCTTTTGTTTTAAGTCTATTCAATTTTCTACTCTTCCTGAGCCAGCATGAGCTGTATTTTCCTAGGAATCTGTTCATTTAATTAAGCTTTTATATGACCTTAGATAATGACTTAAATGATCAATAAAGTTGATCATTCCTCAACTACAGATAGTAACACTCCTTTTTTTTTTCCAGATACTACTTTGTGACTTTTCTTTTCCACTATCTTGCCAGTAGTATGACAGTTCTATTGGTTTTTCTTAAAAATCTATTTTAACTGCATTTTCTTCTCTGATTTATTATTATCCAGTTCATCAAATTATATCTCTTCTTTATTTTTTCCTTTTACCTCAATTAAGGGGCACACCATTATTCTTTTTCCAATTCTTAGGAATGCATGCTTATTAATCTTCAGGCTTTATTTTTGTAAGGTAAGTAAGTCTATAAATCTCCATAAAGTATCATCTTAGTTACACACAAGTTCTGATACATATTATATGCATAGCAATTTATACATAATTGTATTGCTAATTATACATATTTTCTAACTTTCCCTACAAATTTTTCTTTGACTTACAAGTTACTTGGAAATAAACATGTCAATTTCCAAACCTACAAGGAAATTTTGTTACTTGCAGCTAAGTTAATGGAACTGTAAACAGAATGTAGTATGATACTAACCCACGGAAATCTGTTATAATTATTTATATTTGGAATATAGTAGTTGTCGGGCACAGTATTCCATACATGTTCTTTAGAGCAAGCTTGTGTATCTATCATTAAAATCTTTTTTGTTGATTTTTCTCTGCTTGTGCCAACATTTATTAAGAGAGATACTTCAAATGAACCACAATGAATTTGCCTGTATCCTTAATATATTTTGAAAATGTATTATAAGTTTTATACTAATTAAAAATTATATCTTCCTTTTATCACAACTTAGTGATACTTATTCTCTAAGCTAGATTTTTTGCCTCGAAGCCAACAGTATATGATACTAAGTTAGTCACAGCTTTTTCCGGTTAGTATTATCAGGCATGTTGGGGTTTTTTTTTCACCTATTATAGTTTCAAGCTTTCTATATGCTTTTTATTTTTATTTTTTATTGGTTCTTTTTAGTTATACATGATAGTAGAATCCATTTATATAAAATTATACAAGCATGAAGTATATCTTATTCTAAATAGTACCTAATTATACCTAATAAGTATTCTAATTGTGGATGCACACAATGATGGGATTCACTTTGGTATTTTCATATATGTACACAGGAAAATTATGTCAGATTCATTCCACTGTCCTTCCTATTCCTATCCCCTTTCCCTTCCCTTCATTCCCCTTTGTCTAATCTACTAAAATTTTAATCTTCCCCTCCTCCCCGTTAGTGTGGTTTAGCTTCAACATATCAGCAAAAACATTCAACCTTTGGTTTCTTGGGATCGGTTTATTTCACTTAGCATGATAGCCTCCAGATCCATCCATTTACTGGCAAATGTCATAAAATCATTCTTTTTATGACTTGAATTTTTATTCAATACAAGAATTAGGCCTGAAATGCAGTATTTTGAATAAGAAACATTCAGGTAAATAAAATTTTATATTATCTAGACTTGGAGAGTTTTATAATGCCTAGATATTTCAATTCAGGCAATAAAATAGCCCGCTAACTTATCAACTTCATTTATCATAACAATCAGGTACTGCACCATTCCAGTTTAAAGACTGGCAAAAATTGTCCAATTGAATTATATTAAATATCTATGGTAGAAAACAATAGTCAAAGTACAAAATTCCAAGTTCAATAATAGGCTCATAAATGAATAACTATACAGAACTATTAATAAATGCCAGAGGGGGTGAGGTTGTGTATCAGTGGTATAGCGCTTGCCTAGCATGTGTGAGGCACTGGGTTCAATGCTCAGCACCACATATAAATAAATGAATAAAATAAAGGTCTATCAATATCTAAAAAATTTTTTTAAATAAATAAATGCCAGGAATAATCTAGAAAGTATCTAGCAACAATAAATGTAGAATATTTTACATCTTTAGGTAACCATAATTAATGGCAGTAAAACTACCTCATTCATTAGGATTGTAAAACCACACACATTCGTGACTTACTCATTTGGAAAGAAGGAAAAGTGAAAATATGCAATTCCCTGTAAAAGTGCAGAGCACAGAAGTGCACAACCAAATTGGTGTATAGATTTCAGTCACCAACTCTAAACTATGGCCATTTTTACTTAGTAAAGTATGCCTCTCACTGATAAAACACTGATGGTAGAAGTGGAGTGGTGACAGTGATGATGGTGGCAGCACCATTTCAAAGCAATTGCTATATGATCTATTAAAATTATAAGGATAAGCAAAAACTCAGGGAAGCAAGATGAATCAATTTTTACTTTTACAGTTTTCACACTTTAAGTAGAGCAAGAATATATCTAGATTTTTAATCATACTAACACTTAATATACGAAGAAATATAAAATGATGAATCATAATTCCTCATCACATTCAAGATAGAATCTGCTCATCTGCTTCCCATATAGCCTCTCTAGCTATTGCTTCCACTCACTCTACACAGTTAAGTCAAATGTGATTTGCAGGTGTCACAATGTGGGTCTCATGCCTTTACATATACTATTCTCTCTGTGTGGAATTATAATGTTCGACACCTTCACTATGATAATCCAGACACATCCTTTAAGACTCAATTTAAGCACAATACCCTTTATGCATAGGGAAAGAGTATCACCTGTAACCAACTATATTCTAAGAGTTTGTTTTCCAATATTCTTCCCTACTACACTGTAAGCTTCTTAGGGCAAGGTACTGGATCTGTCATCTTCAGTCATACGGTCTACTACACAGTAATCCATCATTTTCATTATACAGATGAACAAACTTAGGCCCAGATGAATTTATTTTCCCAATTTCACAAACCAGTTAATGGCAGATTCAATATTAGAATCTGACTCTGTCTCCCAGTTCAATGCTCCCATGAATGTACCAGATCAAAAGGAATTATGCATTAATACACAGTGCAAAATAAACACAGAACTAAAAGAAATATGAGTAAGTAAATAAATTTCTGTAATCAACTTATCAAAATTCAATGTAACTAAATTTTTCTTTAGCACTAGCAAAGTGAGGGGCAAAACATATAACTAAAAATCATTAAGATCAAGTATTCATACCAAAGATAAAATTATGTCCCTCAATTAATTCAAAATAAATGTTAGGTTTAAATAAACAACCCATGTAGAGAGAGAAGCTATGGAATGTGAAAAGAAACTCATATAGTGCTAAACTCATTAAAGCTTTGTAGGAAATAAGAGACCTCAGAGAAAACATTCACATTCTGCTTAACTATGGCCATCCTCCTTCGGCATCTTTCTCTGAAACTGTAACTTTTTTAATAAAGTATTGATGATTTAATTAAAAATGTGTGAGGGACACAAGAAATCTTGAACTCATGGATGAAATACAATGCAATTATCTTTCAAAAAAAGGTTTAAACCAGGGAAGTAGGATTCATGTTCCTCTATAATCCTTAGCTTTGGTTCTTAAAGAAAACCCTGAAAACTACATATTTTAAAAATTTGAACACAAATTCTCATATTGAATTTTAGGGAGTAAAGACTAAATTTTGGTTCTTGCAAATTACTGAAGGCTGACTCAGGCTGGTTTGTAGATGAAAAGTAAAACAGAGTATGGACAGTAATTAACCTCATATGGGTCACAGACCTAAATGTCAGAGCTATAAACTTCTCATAAAAATGGATCAAATCTTTAAATCTTCACCTTGAGTGAGCAACACTTAGATAGAATGCAAAAAGCATGAGTCTAAGAGAACAAAATTATCAACTGGTCTTCATCAAAATTTAAAACTTGTGTTACAGTACATCTTGTATGTAATTATATCTTAATAAAGTTAGTTAATTAAAACACACACATGCCTGTCAAAAATATCATTAAGGAAATTAAAATATAAGCCACAGAAAGGCATAAAATATTTAAATCCTATATCCAGCAAAGAACTTGAGTCCCGAATATACAAAGAATTCTTACAACTCAATAAAAAAAGTTAAATAATTCAAAATGGACAAATGATTTGAATAGACATCGCACAAAAGAAAATAAACAATTGGTCTATAAGTATACCAAAAGATCTTCAAAAATAGTTAGTCTCAGTAAATACAAATGAAAACAAAGTGATACTACCACAAACCTATCAGACTGACTAAATTTAAAAGCCTGAACATGTGTCTACAAGAACTCGAACTCTCACACATTTGCTAGTGGAAAGTAAAATTGCTACAACCACTTTACAGTTTGAGAGTTTCTTACCAAGTTGACCATACAGTCACAGTATTATTCAGAAATTTATTCTGAGTGTTTACTCAAGAGAAAGGTCAGTTTATATTTACATAAAATTTGCATGTGAAAGCTTACAGGTTTAATTATAGCAAAAACAAAAAAACCAGAAACAATCAAAATTAATAGGTCCATTGTAGCTGAATGGCTACACAAATTAAAATACTACTCAGTAATATAAAACGAATGAACGACTGGTACATAAGTCTCAAGAACATTATGAAGAGCTGAAGAAAGAAGACAAAAAGGAATACACTGTAATTCCAATTCTAGGAACAATAAATCTAATCTCTAGTGACCAAAAGCAGATATATCACTGATTGCTTAGGGTCACAGATGGAGAGAACTGGCTGAAATTGGGTACAAAGGAACTTTGGGGATGATAAAATATTCTAGACGTTGATTGTGGTGATGGTTATACATGTATTATATGTGTGTACGCATTCATCATATCTTGTAATTATTCCTCAATAAATTAAAACACACACATACACACACACACACACACACACACACACACACACACACCCCATGGGTATGGTTTTAACTTTTGTCTTAGGATTTCCCTGATCTATAACAAAGGAACATGCAACATGTAAGACACCTATCTTCTCAAAATATTCCATGTCAAAAGGATGTATAAAAAGCACAAATTCAATACTGCTTAGGTTATTCAAATATAAAATACACAGTTTAGTGCCCTTGGGGTTGAATTCTTTGATTTGTGCAACAGAATAAGAATAGGGTTTTATCCTTGAAGTCCATGTCAATATCACAACTAAAACTAATATGGTAAGGTCTCTTTCAATATAATACTCCTTTAAAAAGTCCAAGGCAACCCTCCTCTAGCTAAGAAAAATATCACAAGCAGCATTAAGATGAAACTTCAGTAGGCTGGTAACATAGCTCAGAGGTAGAGAACCTGTCTATTGTGCCTGATGTTCAATCCCCAATACTACAAAAATTAAAAAATGAATTTTAATAAGATGAAACTTTAGTGTGTTTTTTTCCAGACTACTGCTGATTTAACAAACAGCCTGTCTAAGACTAGAACAACTAAGTAATGCCTAGGTTAAAGCTACAGAAATAATAAACAATTTCTAGAAAAATTCTTTAAGATGTAGTTACATTAGTTAGCGTTAATATCAGACAAGAAATTGTGAATTGATGTAAGATATGTTTAAAACAAACAATAAAATTTTAAATGAACATTTATTAAATGCTTAAATATACACTAGACACAATGTTTCACATGCCTCACTGAACCTTCCCAACTCTTAGATTATCACATCCATTTTATAAAAAAGGAAATGTAAACACAGGGAGACTAATTTAGCCAAATGAGACAGCTAGTAAAATACAAGATCAACCAAAACTCTTAACTACTATACATGTCCCCTTTAGAAAAAATAGTATTTCAAAAGGTGAATTCCAGAGGCATATGAAAGATCAAACTATGAAATGAATAGAAGAAATTCTAAGAAAGCATTTTTGTAATAGATGGATTAGGAAGGACTTATTACCCTCAAAGAAAAAAGGACACAAAAGAAGTCACTTAGTACAGAATTATTTGTATCCAAGAGTTGGAGTCCTGGGCATCCATTATTCGATTAATTAATAAGCAATTTGTGCTTACTATACACATGAAATACTACAGTTAAAAACAATGAAATAGATGTACATTCAGTAACATGAACGGATCTCAAACAAGGCCATGTAAAAATAAAATAAAGAACAAAGGAACAGTCACATTAACACACATAAAGAACTACAAAATTTTACAAGAGCTATGTACCAAGGACATATCTAAAAACACATTGGATTTAGTAAAATCAGAGGTATGGAAAAGGAAATGGGTGTGGAGATTGGGAATGATGACAATGTAACTCAAATGAGAGTATTCCTCTAAATAAGACTAAACTAACTCTATGCACCTGGAATGTTCTAAGCAATACAGTTACATAGACTACTATAGATTGAGGCATATGTTTTAGAAATTCAATTTATACAAGATATTTTGATTTTAATTATGATAAATTTAAAAGTGGCATCTAATTTTTATAACTATGACATAAATATGCACAAATGATCTAATAAAAGGAATACTAAACTAGTAATCTGAGAAGCTGTGATCTAGTCCAAGCTAACTGGTAATGTATCTCTTGGAATCTATTTAACTGTAAGAGGTTTTGGGTGATTCTCTCAAATCCATCCAGCTCCAAAATTATTTCACTTTACTTTCTTAATACTTAATCATATAAAATTATTTTCTCATACTCCAACTCCTCCCTCCCCTGCTGCTGCCCTTCTCCATCATAAAAGCAAAACACCCCTGCCAAAACACACCAAGTGTATCACAAAAACATTTAAAAAATGATATACCAATAGAAATAATCAGCAACTTAGTTTTAGGGTAGAAAAGAGAAAACATAAAAGAGATACAGTGATTTCACAGCCTTTTCAAGTACCAACAAAGAAAAAGGCAACTTGAGTCCTGGTTTAGGCAATAATCTCCATGATGGATTTTATTTAGTATATGCTATCCCACATGCCACTATATCTGTCTGGCATTACACCTTCTCAAAGCACATGTTCAAGTATCCTCTGGAGTTTCTACTTAAAGACTAAATTTCAGTTCAACTATAAAAGTTTTTGGATAAAATATGATATTGGACATGACGATCTTTCACATCAAAAATTATGATTCAAAAAATTGATAATATCTTAAATCAGCAAACTAGTTACACCCTGAACATGATCTACTTAACAACAAACAAACAAATGCCAATCCTTCTGTTAGAATTATGGATTATAGACTTCCAGAATAAAGATATCAAAAGTCTAGGAATACAGCTCAGTTATGGAGGATGCCCAAAGCTCTCAGGGGGATCCACACACCATGCCAGAAAAAAAAAAAAAAGTGAAATCAAAATATATTGTAGGTTGGTGACCATGAATAGTAACTGAGATATCTAAAGAAGAACAGCATCCTATTTGATAACATTACCATCAGAATATTTTAAATATCTAAAAATTTGAAATTAGGAGATTTTAAAAAAGGAAAACAGGACTTTTGGTATAGAATACAGCAATAAACATGAGAAATTACATAATTTGTAGACTTACAGTTCATTTATTTTTAAGTTTAAATATGGATGGGGACGGGAAATGAAAGGGAATTAAGAGATCACAAAATATCAGTTACCAATAATTTCTGCACAGATGTAGCTGTTATCGCAAGAGATGATTTTTACAGGCTACTATAACATAAGGTCTTCTATGAACAGATATAGTTTATACCTCAAACTCCATGTGTCAATCTCAATAAATATAAAATTCTAATCATGATGAGAAATGTACATAATAGTCCTCATTTATTGTTTCATGATTTGAAAGTTTTAAACAACTTTTACTTAAGTATATAATTGCCCCATTTTATTATTAGTTGCTGTTACTCTCTTACTATGACTAAATTTTACATTAAATTTTATCCTAGCTATGTACAGGAAAAAACAGCACTGTATATAAAGGTTTCAGTACTATTGAAGATTTAGGGGCACTGGTAGGACATCTTGGAACATGTCCCCCTTTAAGAGAGGACTGCTGTACAGTTGTGTGCTGCATAACAAATGTTTTGGCCAGTGGAAAAACTGCATATCCAGTGGTGATCCTCCATTGTATTGCTTGGTGATGTAACAGTCATCTTAATTTGTATAATACACTGATATTTTCACACACTGATAAAATCTCCTAATCACACATTTCTAAGAGTATTCCCATGTTGTTAACTGACACAGAACTGATACAGGACTATATACAGTCTATATACTATATGTCTTCTCTACATAGCAAACATATATTAAATAGCAGAAGCAATTTGAAGAAATAAATCAGAAAAATTAACTTCTTAGAGAATGAAAAAATAATCTAATAAAGTTCCATAGATTTAATAAAAATATACATGCAAACTTGGTTTTTGTTTTGTGTTTGCTCTTCTTTGGGAAATCTTTCCATATATCTACATACATGATGTACTTCCAAAGTATGTTTTAACAAATTAATGAAGTATGTTCTAAGTGTCAATTTTTATTCCTGAAAACAATCCTAAAGAAAATTTTACTTACTAAAGTACAGTTATTTAAATAATACATTGTCATATTTTCCAGCAACCCAGTGTCAAGTTAAAAATCAGCATAACCCAACTCGATAAAGTTTAAAATCCAGACTTGCTCACTCTATATTGGAAACTTTTATGTGGCAAAACTGATGTCCTAAAATGCTGCTTTTAGGAATATAATATTCAAAACACTGTCTAAACCAAAGAAAAGATTATTTACTTTGGTAATACCTAAAGATCAGATTCACGTTTTTAAAGATGTATGTCTTTATTATCATTTCATAACAATTCAAGTGAATCTTTGAAAACTGCTGCAGTGGTCAAAATATATTTACTTTGCTTTATGTCAACTGGGTGACTCCTCTGTGTACAACAGTGCAGTTCAAATACAAAATTTTAATTAGTGTCACAACAAAACATTTTCTACTACATACTTACCAATCTATACAACTTTTAGCCTATGTCATAGTTATTCAGCTAGTAATATGTGCATCATTATCATTTAAAAGGATATTTTTTAAAAAATATTTTTAGTTATAGATAAACACAATACCTTTATTTATTTATTTTTATGTGGTGCTGAGGATCAAACCCAGTGCTTCACATGTGCTAGGCAAGCATTCCACCACTGAGCTACAACCCCAGGCCTAAAAGGATCTTTTTAAAAATCACTTTTCAGGGCACTTTTCTAATTTAAAATTTTCCAAATTTTCTCTCAATTTTGCACTTTTATTTTAGCTTATAGCTCTATTAGAAATACATTTCCCATAAATTAATAGTCATGCTGCAAAGATTAAGAAATCTTTTCAACCTTAAATACTATTTCTACAATTTCATCAAGTCATCTAATCACTCATTGCACTCTTGCACCCTAATGCATGTCTTCTTTCAACATCTGTATGATTTTTCTCCTGTTCTGCAATTCAACATAGGTAGTTACAAGAAGGTAACAGCATAATTCCACATGATATTGCATCTGTGTCTACATGTGGCTCTAATCACACACTTAGAAGTGATTTATACAAAGAAAAGCAAAAGGAGGCATAAAAACACAACTATGAGAAATAATTATGCTATTATTTTTTAAATATTATCCCCAATTTGATAGGAATTTCTCATCACATGCTTCAAAGCTACTAAAACTGCAAACAGGAGGTAGGGAATTTCAAAAATATTGGGAGACTAAAAAAGGAAACGGAAAAAGACGTATTAAACAAATATTTATCATGCTTTTATATCAGGATTATCTTAACAAGTAATTCATGTTTACTATTTATAAAATGCTTGTAAGTTAGGCTTTATGCTCAATTACATACATCATAATTCTGTAGTAAAGTTTTTCAATTCATCAAAAAGTGAATCACACCTATTTAATTATTGAACTCTTAGGAATTAGAATACAGAATTAAAGAAATACCTGACAGGAAATGAAAAACTATATTTGCGTGTGCACACACGCACGCGCACATGCACACACTATCCATGAAAAGTTCATACAGGCTAACCTGGCTAACCTGACAATTCAGGTAATACTTTAATTCAAGACTACTGCACTATGGTACTGGTATGAGTACATTTATGGAAACACCATTAAAAATAATTAGGAAAATAAATATTCCTAACATTCAACTTAATGAAAGGCTTAAAGTTTATAGTTATATAATCTTAGGGACACACACGAAAAAGATCAAATACATTAAGTTCTATGCAATTATGTATATGTAAAAGTAATAATTTTAACTTACAAACTGCTGAAAGTAGTAATTCTTTGAATACAAGCAAGCAACAATTAATAAACTATAGAGACTCACTACACTTAAATCCACAAATCAAACATATCCTTAATTTATAATAAGTAAATTTACAATGTATACACTATCAATTCTTAACTAAGGAAATGGGATGGGGAAGGGTCACCAGTAGGAAATGAATCTGAAGGGGAAAGAAAAGGTAAAATTTAAAAATCACTAACATCTGAGAGTACTGGTTAACAAAACTTTAGTAGTTATCTGGCATCCCTCTATATTCCAACACTACATAAGTTAGGGAAAAATTAGACATGGTATTATTATCAATCAATTGTTTTCCTTAGCATACTTAACCATTTACACCTTTTTATATCTAAAATAATAAAATTTTCAGGAAACCTATGAACAAAAGAGATTAAAAACTACAGACAGTACACACTGCAAATAGAGGCAATCTTTAAATTTTCTTCTCCAAGCCTAATAAAACAAAACTGTTTAAAAAAAGAAATATAACTGCTTTAATGGAAGACTAAAATAATATCAATCTCAATTCAAGATTTAAAAAGCTAAAGTTTATAAGATTATTCAAATTAAAATATATCTATTTCTTTCTAGTCTCCATAAACAAGGAAATGCTTCTGTCTAATTTTCCTGGGCTAGTTTTAAGTAACAATAAGATTCAAAATTATACAGCAGATCCCAATCAGCACAGAAGACAGACAGACTTATGACACAACTATATCCATAATCATTTTTGTTAGCATCCTCTACTGGTGGTTTCCAAAGACAGCAAGAAGAAATGGTGCTAATGACAGAAAAATATGTACCTGCTATTCCATCTAAGGTGAATCAATCAGTATGTGGTCATTAGTAGCTAGAGTACATTTCTCAAGGAAAAAAAAAAAAAACCACATCACAAAGAAAGCAAAATGTGGAAAATCAGAAAAGAATTTTTAAAATACGACAGAGCATTAAATTACAAATGGCAATAATCAATTCAAGCAATTCTAATGTCACTCCTTTATAGATGACTAACAGCATTACCATAAAGTTACCACACAACGCTTGATGCTTTAGCCAAACCTTACTCAACTGACTTACCCCTGTCAAGTCATATTACTTGATATTCCCATTAACATTGCAGCCTGCAGATATATTCCAGAAAGGAAATTAAAACGTTTCACTGAAGGTTTAGCAGTAAAATCTGCATACCTTATTTCAAAATTAATAAAAATATTATGTACACATAAACATAAAATACCTCTATGACTATCTCCCACTGTACATACCACCATTTCATTAAAAGGATTTAAGAATTGTTTCCAGGCAATTCTGTCCAAAAACACATCTGCAACTCAAAGATGACTGCGTTGCTAAGAAATATTAACCAGCACCTATCCTGAGATTTCCCAATACAACGGCATGTAACTTCACTTTAATTTGCAAAAATATGAGGCTAAATCAAATAGCATGGCTGTAATGATCAGCAATGGATAAAATGCATGAGAACAAAAAGAAATGAATGGATAGAGCCAAAAGTGAAGAAAATGGAAGATACCTGTATAGTGCTATCTTAAACACCTTTTGTTTTCTGAGAGTAATGCATACTGCAGACAAGGCTTTTTGTGCTAAAAAGCCCCAAATCTGTTTTTCTAATATTAAACACAAAGGAAAAATACTGACAGCAAGCGTGGTAAATAAATCCCTCCCTCGAGAATGAAAGCAGCAGACAAGAGGGGGCTGACATACATGCAGGAGAAAACTAAACACCATCTTTTTTCTACCTGCACAAGTTGCCATTTGCTGCAGCGATCAAGAATCTCTTTTTCCTGTTGATTTCAAGTACCTTTCAGGAGAGCTTTTTCCCCTTTAAGTCATCTGTTGATATGTCTTAGGAGTATAATATTCATATCACAGAATGTCTAGGAGAAAAATCCATTCTTTCCTGTTCAGGTAAACATGTTTACAGCAGCTGCACAGTCGCTGGGTGGTTCAGACTCACATGTCACACACATGTCGTCAGCAACAAGAAAAGCCCCTTTCTCTGGCGATCAACATTTTAAATAAGGTAAAAAGCGAGCAGCCCTTTCCGAACCAACTTACCTTTCATAAAGCCACATCAGCAACAGCCGCAACAGCTCAATATAGAACACACACTATGTGACGCTAAAACAGGAAATTAAAATTGCAATAGCCTATGCTCTGCTCCTTGCCATAACAAGTCATCTCTCCACAATGAGGATACCACATATACCTTTCGGTCGTAACTAACAGACCGTCTTTAAAATGCATATTTATTTGAAAATCTAAAATCATTCATGGAAGCAGTGATTTTAATGTCGGCTCAAATATGTTAAAAATATGTTTACGACTGGAAGAAAACATCTTGGAACAGCCTAAAACCTTCCTATCTGCTTCTAGACAGGAAATCCCACACAAAATCTAAAATTGCCAGGAAAGGTTACAAAACCTCGCGTTTCGCATCCCAGAGGGGAGGGAGAAAGAGAGCCCAGGCGCGGGGGGTGCACGGGGGGAGCGCGCGAGAGTTTTCACTTAAACACATATTTCCTCATTTTCTGGACGCTACACCGATCCCATCAGGGCGCATTTATTCCCCCACTCTTTAAAAACTCGTCGAAAAAATAACGCAGGAGCCAAAATGAGCTCCTGGGTCCGAAACGTACGCGTAATTCCTTATATAGACTCGGCCGCGGCCAGCGCAGGGCCGTTGCCGCCCATTATTATACAAACAGGTACCCGGCGCGGGCGGGGGCATCTCTCCGCCGCGCTCCCGCCGCCCCCGGCCGGCCAGTCTCGCCCCTTTCGCCACAGGAACTGTCCAGACAATAACAATCAGCAGACATTTCACCGCTGAGCAGAAGGAAGAGAAGGCACAGAATCGCCCCCAGATAAGCAGAAATACAATCAACTTACAACGTCTCTTCAAACTGGAAAAGGCGACCGTGCAACCACCACATGTTCGGGTCTCGATCTCTCTCCTTGTTTCTCTGTCTCTCTCTTTTTTTAAAAACTCTCACGCCAAGCAGAGGGGTGTGTGTTTCCCTGGCACATCAGCACAAATCAATAAACACTGCAGCTGCGGCATGAGCAGCAGCCCCGCGCGTCCGTCGGTCCGTCCGCCCCCTCCCCCACCCTCCTTCCACCCGAGACCCAGAGCGCCATCCAAGCTCCATTATCCGGCTTCAGCACTCCGTGCGTCCGGCCCAGGTAATAACTTCCCCAAAAACCGAAAGAGAAAAGAGAGGCGTAAGCACACAGTCCCATCCCGGCGCCCAGAGCGAGTCCTGCTCAGGGAGGGGGATCTGTCTTTGGTGCTTCCAGATCTCTTGAAACCAGGTAATAACTCCACAAACACACCCGCTGCCCGAGCTCGCCGCCATCCACAGAGCTGCCTGGCAGCAGCAAGTAGGTGCCCGTTCCTGCCTGTCCCCCCTGTGCCGCCCCACCAGCTCCGCACAAAATGGGGACCTCCCTCGCACGGATCCGCGCCCCAAGATCGGGAGCTCGGGGGCAAAGTGGCCGGGGGTGCAGAGGGAGGAGGGGCGTGTAGGGACCCGCGTCTCTCGAGCCCCGTTCCGCGAGCGCGCTGGTCACAACTTTACCGCCGCCGGCCGAGCCGGGTCCGCCCGCCGCGCGCACCGCCGGCGCCCGCGCACACGCGCGCACGGACAACACGCAGCCGGGCCGTCCGTCCCGCCGCCGTCGCCGCCGCCCGCCGCGCGCCCGCAGCCCTGCCCGAGCCGCGGGCCCCGGACTCCAGCGCCCGCCGTGGCCGTGGCGCGCGGAAGCCACTTTGCACGGTCAGCGCCGGGCACAAGTTTGTTCCTAGGCTCCCGGGGGCCTGGGCGCTGAGGGAGCAGAACGCAGAGAGGGTTGAAGAGGAGGGGGAGAGGGAGGCGCCGAGGGGCGAAAAGAGTGGGGAAAAGTGAGAAAAGAAGCAACAGTCGCTCCACCCGAGACCAGAAAAGTGGCCGGCCGCGTCCCTGCCGGCCGCCCTGCGCCGGGGATGCGGCGGCGGCGGCGGCTAACGGTCCAGGGAGGCGGCAGGGGCGGCAGGAGCCGCTAGGCGGAGAGAGACCAGGTAAGAGACATAACGGTTCAGGGAGAGCGAGCGGCCGCGGCGCGGCTCCGGCAGTGGCGGCAGCGGAGGGGGGCAGAGAGCACTACTTTCTACTTTCCCACTCCACTTTGCCCGTCCCTGCCCCGGCCGCCCCCAACCCGGCTCGCCCCCCTCATCCCCGGGGGCGCCCCGGCTGCCCGGCTCCCCCTGACTCCGCCGCTCCCCGGTCCCCTCCGCCACTCACCGTTATTGCGCCGCGGGTTCGCCTGCTTTCTGCGCTTACACCTGGGGCCATCCGCCATGATCCTCTCGCTTGTGTCTAAATGCTCGAGTCACCTCCTCCCCCTCCCTCCCTCCCCCTTCCCCCCCACCCCTCCGCCTCCACCCCTCCCCCCTCCCCACCGCACCTGGTTTACGACACTCGCGGCTTTACGACATCACCTTCCTTACACCTAGAGGCGCTCGCTCTACGGCCGGAACCTTGTTGCTAAGGGCTGGACGGTTTGCGGCAACCTAGGACGCTGCGGAGTTTGAATTGAGAGGAGAGGGAAAAGTTTTCCTCAGGTGTGGTTGGGTGAGAGACTGGGTCGTTGGGGATACTGTCGGGACGTGGTCAGAAGGGCGACAGGCTGTCCGAGTGAGAAAGGTGAAGTTGGAGGCTGCGGCGTTCCGCCTCTGAACTAGCCACACCCGCCGCGGCTGTCTAGGACGCAGACGGGTCTGGCTGCTGCTGCTCTGGACCCTGTGCCCTCAGAGCGGCCCCTCTGAGCGTCGCGAGCGTCTGTCGGCCCTCCCTCTTCCTGAAGGTTGGGCTCGGCTCCCACGCCTCGTTCGTCCGCCCTGCGCACTCCGAGGCCAGGGAGAGGGTCGTGCTCTGGGCAACCCCAGGGAGTTCCCATGATTCGGGGAAGGGCAGGCTCGGGGAATAGTGAGCGAGCGATTGGGGAACTCGGCCTTGGACGGCGAGGACACGCGGCGGCACGAAAGCGGCTACCTGACCCGCTGGGTCCTGACTCCCTTCCCTCACAGGGACGCACGGTTTTCCCCCTAGAGAACCAGGATGGGAAGTGACTTCAGTTAGGTCGAACTTCAGCTGGACCGAAAGAGACGAGAAGTTCCGCTTGCAGTAAAGCGGAATGAGTAATACCCACACAGTGCCTGTCTCACTTCCTCATCCGCGCCGGCTCTCACCTGCTGTCACCTTGGCCTCCCCCGCCCCCTGCCTTCCTCTCCGCCCTCCCCGCTTTCCTCTCGGGTAGACCGCCGGACTTGTAGGCGTCGCGACTTAAGAGTTCAGGTATTAAACAGGCCATGGTTTACTTCTTAAATGAGCCGTCGTCACTGTGAAAGGACCTTAGGGCAAGAGGCAGATGTTTTTTGATGCGGATTGCTGATTTTTATCTTAATTCCTTGACTTTGTACAAGTTCGGGGTTTTCTGAAAGACCATCAGTATGGCAACACAAATGCTGAAAAAGTTGTCTTCACAATGTAGGATTTGGATTTAAGTCTCTCCTCCTGCTCCCCGCCCGTTTTAAAGTGAGGAATTTTCTGAGAACAACTATATGGAATATGAGCTATATTTCAACTAATGTAGTTAAAATTAACAACGTAAGACCAATAAATAGAGATATCGAGCAAACAGAAACCTGACATGTGGGACTATTTAGAAATAATGTAGTACATAGTGAAACGGTACTAGCGTAGTAGATGCTCAGTAAATTTATGCCTACAATTTTTGTCATGCCTATGGCACCCCACCAGAAAATGTAGATGATTCATTGATGAATCTCTTCAAACCTTTCAGCTGAAATAACCTTACAGCTAAAGTCTGGTCATTTAAAATCAGATAGTTTAATCCTGAATATAAATGAAAAGATTCCTCATTTGCTTTGGCATTTTGAGAAATGCATTATTTATCATTGCATGAATGGGGCTGTAAGTTTTGTATCTGCCCTCTTTCCCAATACCAAAACTAGAATCATTGTTCCTAATGATCATTTTAAGGGCAGGCATTCTTCATTTCCCTCAATACCATGTTGACTGAAACTTATGCACATCAGAATGCTTGGTCCAATTGTAATTTTTCCTCCCCTTTTAAGGGCTATATGATATTCTTCAGTTGCCTTCTGCATCAGGTCATAGACTTTATCTTTTGCCAGAAATTCCCTCCATTTTTTTTAATTGCAGCCCTAATTTCCAGCCAGAAAAGAATCATATAAATATTTCTAACTCTAGCACATTTTATCTATCGTTAAGCTTAGGAATTACTATACATATCATTTTTTTCTTCTGACTTAAAATTCTTACCATGTTTCTTTCAGTGTTCATCCTCAACTTAAATAAGAAACAAATAAAATGAGTTAAAGTCATTTTCTTCCTTACTTTACTGATTGCTAATTTGATTAACTTGAACCAGATAACTTTTTAGGTATTTTTTTTTCTTATTTTTGTATCCTCAACACCTAACAGAGGGCCTAGTCATTAGTAGATACTTAATATTTCTTAAATAAATAAAATGTCCGCCTTCATCGCATACATTCCTGGGAACACTTGAAATTATGAATGTGAAAGCCACTTACTTTCATATCCAGTCTAATTGTGCTTGATTTTAGTTTCTCCATAATCGTTTTCCCTAAATGATTAATTCTGCTCAGTCCTAATTTTTATATTTGCACAGGAAGTACTGAGAGGCCAAATCTAATATAAATTTTGTGAAAGCAGTAGTTAACTGTACATTATAAATTAAATACTTGACTGATATACCTTATATAATGTTCTTGAAAACAATGAAATCTAGGTGAAAAGAAAACAGACAAAAGTAAATCAAAAAATAGTCCTGCTTTAAACTTGATACATATATGATAGTTGTTTCTCTCTTAAATGTAACTGATGATTGGAAAACTTTAGAATTGCTTTATAAAGAAAGCAATTTATTAAGATTTTGAGTAAATTGAACAGAGTAGAGGTTACTGATAATATGTTCTGCATTATTGGTTTTCAGTGATTATAATGCCATCATACAACTTTCATTCAGTATATGCTCCTGTTTTTAATGTGTCAATGAAATGTTAGCACTGCTTCTGCCAAGCATTGTGATTATATATGCTGAAGGACAGGTATTCTAAAAATGAATTCTCTTTTCCAAATTTACTGGGAAACTATAAATGGGTGGAATACTTTTAGTATTGATTTTTTCTATATATTTTTTCATAATTTGTAGTTATTTGCTTTTCATATAAGATTTGTATAAATTGATAGTTCAACAAAATTTTCAATTTTCAATTGAAAATTTTAAATTGTACATATTTCATGATGTTCCACATCAAAGGTATGATTTTCATGTACCTTACTTCCCAAACACATTTGAGTACAGCAATATATGATTTTCTAATCATCAGAATTTTAAAATTGGTTAATTTCATGGAAATCCAAATAGCATGTTGGTGTTCCTCCTCAGTCAGATGCCTATTTTCAATCCTAGAGCTTTGATGGGGTAAGGAATACATTTGATACATGTTATCCCTCAAAGTATGGAATATGGAGGTCTGTTCAAGTTTCTCCTTAATCCATGGCTCCACTAAGACTCTGAATCTGATTCACAATGGGACCAAAGAGTACAATGATCATTTCATTGCTGCAGTTTCACCAAATTCTGTAATCACAGAGTCAAACAAGGAAACATGACCATAGGATGATGTAGAACCAACAGTTGTCCTCAGGACCCATGCCAGTTTTTCAAATAAAGCCTCCCAGGAGGTGATAAAAAGGACAATTGTATATAAGTGAATAAACTGTTAACAGATGGGGCTTCTTATATGGGGAGCAAGTTTTCAGGGATATTTCAAGTGTAATGAGATGTTAAGTATAAATATATTTAGGGAGAGATGTTTGTAGGATGTCAGTGAAAATCCAAAAAAGTAAAACTAGTACTAATCTTTTCCATAAAATCACATTAGTTGAAGAAGATTGCTTTCAAAATCTGCCTCCATAAAAGACAGTTTTTATTATTGATATTACATGAACATGAAAACCCTTTTAAATAGTTGGAATTATAGATGAGTAAGAGCAGCATGAATATTTTGAAATTGAGTAAACTTTAAGTATTTGCCTTGATATCAGGAGTCCGATATTTGATTTCTACTGTTTTTTTCTTTGCTACCATGTATTTATTTTCTCTGACATCTTTTAGCCACTGATTGGTTGTGTATAGAGTATGGCTATTTCTTTGACCTACAGTCTGTGTAATCCATAGATTCTCAGTTACAATCATGACTACTGTTAAGCCCTTGAAATGAAAATTATACATATAATAAACATATTAGCTATATAGTATTTAAATATATAATATTTTCATATCGATATAGATATATCTCCTATGGGCAGTGACAGGCTTTAAATGTCCCACTATTGTGCTAAGCTCTTATAACAAAATTGGTGATAAGAAATACCTAGTGTTCAGTTATATCTGCAACTTCAAGATCTTGGTCAGACCTTTCTCATTCTTTCATCTCATGCCTTTTTTTTCTTTTCCTCACTCTCTTTATCCTACTTATATAACTAGACCAGCCATTGTGCCCCTCCCACTGACTTACTTTTTGATCATTCTCTTAATCTTCCTTTATGCCAGGTATGACAGCTCTGTTCAGATCATTTCCCTTTCTCTTTTAGGTTAAGATTTTTAAAATTGTTCCCAGCTCTAAAATGCTTTGCTTTTTCATATGATGCTTATTACTCTCGCACACAAAATTCATTCTCTGCCTTTCTGTGCTTTGAGTAGCTGACTTCTGTGGACAACATCAACCAGGCTCTTTTGCCCTCTGATTTCTGTTTGATTTCAACCAACTTGGGAGGCATTGGCAAGTGAACAGAAGGAGAGGAAGAGAGAGTTTAGGGTATTTATTTCACTCTTTTACCTGCCCAATTGTGGTTACAGCTTCATTCTACTAAGACCCATGGCCTTTGTCAGACACCTCTGCCTGAAGACCTTGCAGAATTCCAGAAACTACTACTTCCCTTTGTACCTTCAGGCCTATGGATGATAATGGTTGAATGCTTTATCATTCCTTCCCTTGAACCTGCTCAGACCTTTGTAAATAATGTCTTCATTATACTTTCTTCAGTTACCCTATGAGTGTGTCATCTGCCTCCTGCCAGGGCCCTATGTAACTCACAAATAAACATTAAAAATTAGTTTTAACAGTATTATCTTCCAAGAATTCTGCTCCCATGAATTATAACCTTAATGTTTGAATATGATGTAAATGCCTTCTGTCATACATTGAACATGTATATTTGCATGTTCTAATGTATATATACATGCAAAATCTAGTAAATACAATCGCACAGCAATCGTTCAATAACTTGGTAGAATGAAGACCTCTGTCCTAATTGATCCAAATCTAGTTGGGTTCACTTTATGTTTTTTGTTTTTAAAACAATAAGAGGAAAAATATTACAGTACCACAGAATTAAGGTAGAGATCCTAGCTAGTTGTCCCCAATGTTTCCTACTCTTTAATGATAAAACTGTTTACTCTTATCACATAGCTCCTTGAAATAATGTCTCTATTTCCCTTTCTGCATGTACCTAGGTGCTACTAGATATGACCAATGAGATATAAAAGTAGAAATGGTGTGTGCAACATCGAGGAAGTTCTTCAAAAGAAGATGATTTGCCATTCTTTTCTTCCTGGTGGTTGAAATTAGACCTGCTAGTTCAAGCTCCTTAAGAAAGGCAAAGCAACAAGACAGAAAGAGCGGAGTTCTTGACACTGAAAAACCATACTCAGCCCTTGACTTGCTACCTTCACCCACTTTTACATGGAGAGAAATAAACTATCTTATTTAAGTACAGTTATCTTAGGTTTTCTGACATATCGTCAAAATTATCTTGTTCAATGTGGGTATGTGTATTAGTTTCCTATTGCTGATGTAAAAAAATTACCACAAATTAACGAATTAAAATATTTATTGTAATTCTGCAAGTAAAAGTATAAAATGGGACTCATAAGACTAAAATCAAGGTTTTGGCAAGATGGGTCTACTTCAGAAGACTCTAGGGGAGAGTCTGGTTCTTTGCCTTTTCCAGCTCCTAGGCTGCTCCCATTCCTTGGCTCTTTTGCATCTTCTTCCATCTTCAAAGCCAGCAACATCTGGCACTCATTCTTATATTGCCAGCTTACTGGTTCTTTTTATTCTGCCTCCCTCTTCCACATAAAAAGGACTTTGCTCTTCAGTTGAACCCACCCAGATAATCAGAACATCTTCCTATTTCAAAAATCAACTGATTAGCAAGCTTAATTCCATCTGCAATTTTAATTCCCCTTTGTGGATATAACTTAACATTCACAGGTTTGGGTGATTAGGACATAAACACTTTTGGGGACCATTGTTCTGCCTACACAGTGTCCAAATTTTTAAGTTTTGTGATTGAGAAGTATGTTTTTACTTGATTTATCTTTGATACATATGCAACTTTATAGCATTATGCTAATTGGTCATTACTCTTTATAGAACATTTAGCATTGTGCCCCATGGTTTTTAATAATTATTCATTGGTTAATTTATTCAACTAATATTCTTGAGAATGTTCTATGTGACAGATATTGCATACAGTATCTAATCTCAAGGAGCTTACAGGTTTGTGGGAGAAACATTTCCAAAAAGGCCGTTATACAAATGTAAGGCAGGTATGGTATATGTAAGAGAGACAACTAAACTGAGGAAGTCTTTCTGAAAGTGCTTCTACTAAGCACTGTGATTATATATGTGAAGAACAGTTATTCTAAAAATGAATTATAATCTTCCAAATTTACTGGAAAAGTGTAAATGGGTAGAATATTTTCAGTATTGAGTTTTTTTCTTTATATTTTTCATAATTTATTTGCAGTTATTTTTCACACAAGATTCATGTATAAGTTAAGATAAAGTTCAACAAATTATTTTCAAGTTTAAATCATACATATTTCCTGGTGTTCTTCACTTTCCAAACACATTCAAGTTCAGCAATTTATGATTCTCTAAACATCAGAAATTTTTAATCGTTTAATTTCATGGAACTCTGAATAACATGTTGATGTTACTCCTTCATTCAATGCCTATTTTCAATCCTAGAGCTTTGATGGGGAGAGGTGAAAAAATTCAAAGATAAAAGTCACAGTGTATGCAAATCCTAAGGATGAAAGTATAGTGCTTTGGGGATGCATATCTGGTAGAATCAAGCCCCACATAGCTTATAATTCCCCATATACTTTAGAGTAGTTTGTCCATGTTCCTGGTTTAGCATTTATTACTTAAATATATGTGGTTTTTGTTTCATTTTGTTTATGTCTGACCCTTCTCCTAGTCATCTCTGTGTTTCTGATACTGAAAGCAGTACCTGTCTGAAGTATTCTTAATAATTATGGAAAGTTTTTGTCATTGGTGAGTCACTCCAGCACAGGGGTTTTGTGAAGAGCAAATAGAATAGTGTTTGTGGACTGTTCCATATGATATCTGGCATTTGATAAACAATACATGAAAGGTAACCAAAAAATAGCAGATTCTCAGGCAAAGATTAAAGTCAGATGTCAAGGGCATAATCCACTAGAATTCTTACATAGTGCCTTTATCTTCAAGGTTAAAAGATAATTTTTATCCCTGAAATTATCTTTTCAAGCATACGTGTAACTAAAGAGCAAAAGGAAGAGAGAATGTTAACATGTTTTGCTTAGCATTAATTGTAATATTATATTGTCTAGAAATGTTGGCTTACCTTAGCTATATTGTTTAAGGAACTGCCTCTACAATAAGTACACTTCCTATCCTAGGATAAATAACACTATTTGCAATGCAATTAGCTAGCCTGTGGTAGTTGCTACTCTTATACAGGTCCATTTTAAAAATGCAAGTTAAAGATTACGAAAGAAATAAGAGAATTGCCTTAGTTTTGTTTCTTGGTTTGTATGTTACAGACACCTATTTGAACTGTAGAAGCAAAAGTAGGAATTTATCATAAAGATATTAGTGATTTTTTTTTCATAGAATCCAAAAGTAGGAGTGAAGTCAGGTCTCACAAATGAAGAATCAGAAACACCTCTAAATGTACAGGTGGGTGCCTTTCCATTACTTGCCTCTGCATCTCTGTGTTTCTGTTTCATTTTGTTGCAGGGCCTACTCCTGTGCAGGAAGGTGGTCTGAACTCAGAAGAGATATGAGGAGACAGATAAGCACCTGCCATAAACGTTCCATTCCATAGTGCTTAGGGAAAAAAATCCTACCCCCAAAGTGTTATTCAATAAAGCTTGTATTGTTCTGTGTTTTTTCACATGTATAGTTAATGTAGTTTCAACTGTCAATTTCTCAATATACATATAATAACATATAATTTAGTATTATGCTGTTTTCACTTAACGTATATCCATTTTCCTACATAACTAAATAACCTTGATATTTGTCCTTTTTAATGATTTTAACATTCAAGTTGATAAGTGTAATTTACTAAGTCAGTTTCATATTGTTGAAAGTGTTACTTAATCATTTTTGTTTTATAAAGAATAAACACTTATAATACAGTATTGTTTTTGTTTGATTTTTGATAATGTACTCAAAGAATACTCTCAAAACTGGAAATACTTAGTACATGGAAATGATCGTATTTGTCTTTTTAAACAGATTGTCAGCTTGTTTTTGAAAAGGATTGAACAAACATCATGTCACTAGAGATTTATGAGTTTGACCTTGATTTAAAATTTTCCAAAATTGGTAGTTTTTTCACACAGACAGAAAACATTTGAATTCCTTGATATTTTAAGATAGATATATAGGAAAACACTTAAATGCAACAAGAGCATATGTAAACATACAATAGGTTCCATACTGGATTTAATCAATGATCACTCCAACTTTGGATCTTAAGACCCAATCAGGCTCTTTCATGTTAAATTCACCTTGATCTGGTTTTGAAAAACATTACTTTTATTTTTTTTTCCTGAAAATTTTTGCAAAAGACTGACTTTGGGTTTATAACCAGTTTTGTCTCTGAAATTATCTTACCTAGACTTTGTCCAAGGTGCTCCATTAATGCAAATGCAATTTAATCACATTTTTCTTTCAAGATTAATTTATAAGGTGTTCCTATAGCTCATAAAAATGCCCACAAAGAGCCAAATTGTTTTATTTCCAGCTTTGATCTTTTTATATTTTTGTTATAAAGGTTTAGGTACTTACATTTTTTTACTTCAGTAGCTATATTTTAATTAAAGGTAAAGTCATTCCTACTTAAAATAGTTTGTAAAATGTACACATTTGGAATCAGTGTTATTCAACATATTTTGGTATTCAAGTAACTGATGTAAATATTTGTGGGATTTTGTTATTTTCTTCACACAGAAGTAATTATTGTCATTAAATACATACCTTCTCTCTTTAGTAGTTCAATTTATTTCCTGAATCTACCCATTGATACCATGCTTTTGATTTATAAAAGCACCAATATATGCTACTTTTTAAAAAGTGTCCATTTTCCATATAAAATATATAAAGTCTTCCCACAGATATTTCATTAGCTAACTGGTGGTATTTTCAGTAAATGCCAAAAAATAAATTATGAATGTATAAAACATCAAATGTTTAGCACAAACTATAGCAGAAATGGTTCATAGAATAAATGATTCATATATTGTCTGCTAACAGAAAAGATTTAAAACATTGACATAAGAAATTAGTATTTTGAGCTGATCAATTAAATTTATTTCAGTTCTGTTTTATTTTCTAAGTCCATGGAAGACCTATTAAATTAAGAAAATGTATAGTTTTGAATTCTGTTTGTATTTCTCCTTTTTTCCTTACTACCTAGTTTACTTATATTTTTGTCTTTTCTTGAACTCACTTTCTCCAGACTTTAGGTACATTATGGGCATAAATCAAACCACTAAGATCCACTTTTGAATGTTGATATTTGTTTCAAAGCATGTCCTTGTTCCATCTGCTCCCCTCTGATTTCTACAAAGCTGACCTAAAGGCTATCAACCGGACAAAGGCATTTGATGCAAAGAATTTGACAACTCATTAGCTAGAAACCTATTCCCTGAATAATTTAAAATTGTTTGAAGCCTTTCTCCTATATATGAAACTGTTCTATAGTTCTATTCATTTTTGCATTCCTCCTTTGTATAGCTTTGGAAAACACAGATCAGTGTTACAGCAGCAAAGGACATCAGGACTTGGAAGACGCTTTGGACCTCTTAATTCCAGGCCACTTGATAGCAGACACAGTTCATTACACAGGAAAATTGCTTGATCTTGGGAAAAGAGGGTGCTGTAGGTGAGGGAAAATGAGTTAGTCACCAATACAGTTCACCTTGCAATTCAGTCGTTTAGATCTAACTAGAGAACGATTGCTGCCATGTTCCAGACAAAGAATGAGAGCTTCTTTCTACTCTAAGATGGCGAGTCATATCTCATCTCTGTTTAGATTCTAGGGAAAAGAATAAAGGGAAAAAAGGAGGATCCTTTTCCCACTCCTTTCACCCCTCCCAATCTGCCCTTTATTCTTCATTATACAAATCCTGTGTTTAAATTCTTTTGAACTTGATAAACAAAATCATACCTAGGCATCTTCTAGGACAAGATTGTGAAGCATAAAAAATATGTAAATATTCAGAAAAATAGAAGCAGAAGTAATTCAGTGAATATTTTGTTAGATGTTCAATATTTCTATAAATATTCTCATAATATGCAAAATTTTAAATAACCTATGATTCTTTCTATACGCACTCTTCTGTAGTTGAGCAATTTCATGAAAACGAAATATTCCCCCTGCTCTAATGATTCACTTTCTGAGAAGATCCCCCACCACCACCACCCACATCCTTCCCCATCTGCCATTTATTTATTCTTCATTGATTGCCCTGGTCTCTCACCACCCACCCCAAGTTTTTAACATATTTATTTCATAGTCAAGTGTTTCATGCCATATGTCTCATGCTACATTATAAACACTTTTATTCCCAGAAGCTTGTATAACTCCTGTTACAGTTATGAGCATATTTGAATATACATTTTTAAATAGATATGTCATAACTATACTATTTATGTCAGGTATAGGAAGGAGATCAGAGTTTGCCTCAGAGCAATTGATTAATAACCTGAACCTAACTTGATAGGAGGCACAAAAACTGAAAAACGGTAACCTTTTTAAATGGACTACCCATCATACGTGATTAACCATTACATTTTAGTACCATTACGTATATTAGTATATTGTGAGTTCTGTGAACAAAGGAAGAAAAGTTTGATATTTGGAGCAAGAATCTTTAAAATGACTAGGCAAAATCAAAAGTAAAAAAGAAAAAAATGAAAAATGACAGAAGTTGATAGTCTTTTTGGTTTTCCAAAACAGCTTAAACTCTGAATTAGAATTTAGAAGCCCTTCTAATTGGGGTGAGATGGAATCTTAGGGTAGTTTTGATTTGCATTTCTCTTATTACTAGAGATGTTGAATATTTTTTCATATATATGTTGATTGTAGATCTTTGTGAAGTGTCTGTTCCTTTCCTTAGCCCATTTGTTGATTGGGTTATTGGTATTGGTGTAGAGTTTTTTGAGTTCTTTATAGATTCTGAAAGTTAGTGCTTTATTTGAAGTATGAGTGGCAAAGATTTTCTCCCACTCTGTAGGCTCTCTCTTCGCATTGCTGATAATTTCCTTCGCTGAGAGAAAGCTTTTTAGTTTGAATCTATCCCAGTTATTAATTCTTGCCTTTATTTTTTGTGCTTTGGGAGTCCTGTTAAGGAAGTCTGATCCTAAACTGACATGTTGAAGATTTGGACCTACTTTTTCTTCTATAAGATGCAGTGTCTCTGGTCTGATTCCAAGGTCCTTGATCCATTATGAGTTGAGTGGAATAGAAAGAGATCTAGATTATCATTGAACATGAAGACATATGACAATATATCTTTGGAAATTTGACAAAGAAAATATCAAAAGTATGTCTTCTAAAGTAAATGCCTCTATTGAGTAAATGCCTCTAATATTGCTTTGCTGGTAGCATAACCCACAAATATAATAAAAAGATTGTTTTGAAACAAAAAGGTCTTTCTTATGTTAACATAGTATATGAAGCCAAGAACTAATAACTATTGTCATACCTTTTAGACCAAAGCAAAGTGTCATCCAGCTACATAATTAATTAGTAGAACTCTGAAAGTATTATATCCCCAATATACACAAATTAGAAGAGTTAAGTCATGATCAAAATAGAGATGAAGGAAGAAGTTATTTAAGATATCAAAAGATGATGTTGTGGAAAGAAATCTAAAAAAAACAGCAACCTTTCTCAGGAAGTTGTATCACAGGACTGTCTCTAGTCAAAAATTACTTCCAAGTTGGAAGAAATCTTAGAAGTCTATCAAAATAATAATGTAGAGTAAAAAAGAATTCCCTTTTACCACCTAAAAAAAGTTTCAAGAGACTTTACAGAATTAAAACAAAGATTTAGAACTAAGGTTGATGTCTGCAAGAATATGATTTTATACACATACACACAAGATAACAGTGATTGAGAATTCTATAAGGTACAATGGAATAAGTGTGTGTTAACTGGGTAAATGAGAAAATGATTATTATAACAAAACAGTAGAGGCCTAGTCATAGTATTAAAGGGGGAGGACTACTGCAAAGAATATAGTTAAAGATACAAGTAGTATTTTTTCCAGAAAGAAATGTCAACAGAGAATATCTTTTAAAAGTCACTCAAGTGCTGGGAAAACTGGATGTACACATGGAGAAGTATAAAATTAGATATTCATCTCACACACTACACAAAAATCAACTCAAAATGGACTTAAACATGAAAAGTAGCAGAACTAAACATAAGGGAAAATCTCCAAGACATTGGTCTGGGCAATGATTGTTTTAGATATGATTCAAAAAGCATAAGCAACAAAAACAAAAATAGATGAACAGGATTATAACAAACTAAAAAGCAAAGGAAACAACAGAGTGAAGAAACAACCTACAAAATGGAAGAAAATGTTTGCCAACTAGACATCTGACAAAGGGTGAATATCCAGGATATATAAGACTCTGGAAGAACTTAACAACAATAAAATAAGTAATCTAATATAAAAATGTGCAAATTGTCTGAATAGACATTTCTCAAAAGAGGAAATACAAATAACCAACAGGTATATTTAAAAATTATTTAATGTCACTAATAAGGTAGATGCAAATTAAAACTACAATTATTACCTCATACCTGTTACCAAAAAGGCAAAAGGGAAGTGTTGGCTAGGATATGGAGAAAAGGAAACCCTTATAAACTGTTGATAGGATTGTAGACTAGTACAGACATTTTAGAAAACAACACAGGGCTTCCTCAAAAATTTCTAAAAAGAACTACCATATGATCTAGTAATTCCACTAGTAGGGATATATACAAAGTAAATGGAATTAGTTTATTGAGGAGATTTCTTCATTTCTATGTTCATTATAGCACTATTCACAATAGCCAAGATAGAGAATCAGCCTAATTTCTACCAACAGATTAATACATAAAGAAAATGTGGTACATATACACGGTGGAGGACTATTGAGTGTTAAAAACAAAGGGATCGGGTCATTTGCAACAACTACATGAACCTGGAGCACATTGTGTTAAGGAATGTAAGTGAGGAAGAGAAGGAAGAAATACTGTGTAATCTCACATGTGGAATCCAAACAAGTCAAACTTGGAGGCAGAGACCAGAGACTGGGTGTGGGGAAGGCTTGGGAGATTTTGGCCAAATCATTCAAATTTTTAGATAAGAGGAATAAGTTAAATCTATTATGTACCATAGTAACTTTATAACAATACATTATGTACTTGAATATTGCCAAGAGTAGATTTTAAGTGTTCTTGCCACCAAAAAGAAGTCTGTAAGGTAATGCAAATGTTAACTAGCTTGATTTAGCCAATCCACAATGTATACATATATCAAAACATCAAACCATATACCATAAACATACACAAATTTTACTTATCAATTTAATCAAACAAGTCATTAACAAAAATCTTGGAACAAAAGAAATTACAGTGAAATTGAGTATTTAAAGGCTTCTGGGTTGAGCTTACTATTGGTTTTAAGACTTCACTGTTCTTTCAGTAGCAGGGAAGGTCAACTTGGTTGGTCATTCCAGAAAATCCTGTAGGATTGCTTTTAGAAGACTGCAGCACATGTACCTAAGTAAGATAAAACAGAAACCAGGTATTAAGCCAAAGATACCAAAAGATGCCATTGAAACTTATAAACTTAATGTGGATCCAAGGAAGAATACCTGAGTCTTTTTAAAAGAGGGAGAGAAGGATTCATTCATTCATTCATTCATTCATTCAGCAAAAATATTTATCTGCTTTTATGTGCCTAGGCACTGTTCTAAGTTCTTGGCAGACTTAAAGAAACCCGAAACAAAAATCCCTGCCAAGCAGCACATACATTCTTCTGGAATGAAACATAAAATAAGCAATAAAAAGATAAATTATATAACATTAGAAAAAGATTTAATGCTACAGAATAATAAAGCAGAGTGATGGTGATTGGAGATGTGGAGGCATCATGGTTTCCTTTTAAGTTACAGAATCTAAAAACTCAGTTTTCTGTGATCTGTAACATTCTCAGAAAGGTGCACATTAGTATATTAAGAAAGAAGTCAGTGGAGCCAGCATGTGGGGCCTGCCCAGTATGATTTTTAACTATCAATAATTCACTTTCAGTTCAAAGCAGGTGTCATAGCAAAAAGTTGTAGAATTCCTGTAAGAGAAATGCTATAATTAACAAAATCTGTGATGTTTCCCATTAATTGAATCCCTGACACCTGTTCTTTTTATTTACCTTACTTTTGTTTTTCATTTTGGTAAATACTATTTCTCCACTATTTTAAAAACAAAATAATTGAACATATGTGCAGTTTTAGTTATAAAACATTTACATTTTTTCATCAGTGTTAATGAAGATATAATTGTCTATGTCTGTGTGCCTGAGAAAATAGGGATAATTTATTTAACAACCACAGATGAATATGTATAGCTCATCTGTTTAAGCAGAGGCTAAAGAATTATAAAGGGATTTACTAGCTTAGGGATAGGATAGGGACCTTGCATCTTTTGCTTAGCTCTTTTAATTTTATTTCAATGATGTTACTGCTGTAATAGTTCTACTAGAGGTCATTGTTAATGACACAATTTTAAGACCATACAGACACAATAAATTCAAGACCATATAGATACTTCTGCCTCTTTTCTCTGTCCCTGAAAGATCATTACAATTAGGAAAACAATATATTATTATTAAACTGCAATAGTAATGGTTTAAGGAAATTTGTTCTGTTTACTAGTTAAAATCTCACTTCACCCTCATTAATAATGTCATGATGTCAGAAAGATTCACTGGAAACAGGCTTACAGAGGTTATTACCAAAGGCACTGAACTACTGGGTCTCAGGGTAGAAAGCACCATGTGTTGGGTTGAGGTGAATTCTACAAACAAACATCTAAGCTATTTCTGTTTAAGTGGCATGTTTTTGTTGTCAAAACTGAGACAGAATTGAATAGGACTGACCAAATCTAGATATTGTTATTGTCTAGGTGAGCACGTCATTTAATGACTAAGCATCTCTCCTCTTTCTCCACTTTTCCTGTTTCTCTTCCCCAACCAGGGGCTCAGCTCACCTCCTGTCACCTTTCCTTTTCATCTTTGGGATAGGGACTGAACTATTATAATCTCAAATAAGGGAAACAACCAGGTATGTACAAGAATTTCAGTTGACTAGTTTAATGTTACATTCACTTAGTCTATGAACTTTAAATTTTTTTAAAAAGCAAAATAATATAATAATTCTTAATAATTCATGATTTTTAATATTGAAAAAACTCAAACTGGATATTATAAATGAATATTTCAAAACCAGTTTTTTTTTACTATTTTGTATATAAGTTATGAATCAAGCCAAAATTTTAGAATTCAAACTTGTGAAATGTTCCAGTCTCAATATTCATTATTACAGAAGTAGAATTGCTAAACACTGCGTCATTTTAGTCTTTTACTATAAATTAATAAATGTCTGGAACATTAACTGCCATAGGCTTTGCCTCAGGTTTCTCTTTCCAACTTGTCCATTAACTAGATTTACAAAAGAATAACCTATTGCATTTTGTTTTATGAAACAGTGACAATAAAAAATGGCTAGAAATCCCAAGTGTATGTTTTATTGGTGTTCAAAAATTTTATTTTTGGAATTTGTTTTGCACTATACCAAGAGATGGTAAACAAGCTACTTGTATATTAAATAATGAGATGAAATTTAGCATTACCACAGGAGTGCCGCACCTGGTGATCAAGTGAAAAGCATCATATTATTTACAGAGTATCATTAAAGATCAAAATAACTCCCCAGTTAAGGAGATTTACAGCCTCATTTCCAGATTTTTATAGGTTTATTAGGATATTCTTCCTTATTGCTCAAATGGCTTACTACTTTTGGATTTGGGGATTTTCTCCCTGATTTGCTTTTTAACTGGAAATAAGACAAAGTGAGCCTTATGCTGAATCCCATAGCATCTTATCCACTCAAGGACATTGATCCTGAAATGACCTCGTTTCTCCTGCGCCAGTGTTCCCTTCAGTAATACAATGTGCTGTATGTTAAATCCAATGGTTACTTCTCAACCTTCATATACCTCAAGAGAGTAAATGCCCTCTCTTCTTTTAGCTTCTGGGACACCATACTTGCTTGATTTCCCCAAAGCTACTCCTTTTTCATTTCCTCTTACCTGTTTTGATCTCTCCCTTTACTAAATATCAAAATGCCAGCACTCAGTCCTTGGATATCTCTCCTTCTCCTTTCACATGCCTCCCCTTAGTGATTATAGCAACTTTGTTGATTTTAATTTTCATCCATCTACCAGTGGCTTCTCCATAGTCTGTCAGCTGGAACTCTGGGCTTATTTGGCCTTTCTGTTTGGATGGCTAATAGACATTGCAAACTTAAACTGTTTCCAGCTGAGCCTCTTGTATCAAACTGTCTCCTTCAAACCTATTTACTCTTTGTGAAATCTCTGTTATATCATACAGTAGTAAGTCCATCCTTCTAAAGGCTCAGGCTGAAACCTTGGAGTTCCCCTTGACTCCTCTTTTTCTTAATCCCCCATTCAATTTTTCAGAACATTCATATATTTGATTTTCAAAATACAGCCAAAATTTGACTATTTTTGGCTAGTTTCCCTACCACAATCTCGGTTCTATGAACATCATCCCTTCTTGTACTACCACAATCTCTCCCTCTGGATTTCCCTGCTTTTACCTTTATCAACTTTCAATATGTTTCTACAGAACAGTCAGATAAAATACAAATCAGATCACGGTCTTTGCAAAACTCATTTAAACAATAATCAAAATTCATATAGTGGTTTTCAAGATCTATATGATCTGTATACACCCTAACTCTCCACACTTAGCTTCTCCATCCTTCACTGTGCTAAGCCACACCAGCTTCCTCGGTATTTCTTGAATATTCCAGGCATGTTCCTGCCTTAAACAGAGGTTAGAACACAGTCTCTCAGATTCCAAAGCCAGTTCCTAAATCCAAACAACTTATCCAGAGACTCTGGAAATCTTAATCAGAATATTCTCATAAAAACATAGTACCTTAACCATATAGTAGTTTTTAAGTGCTCTAAATTATACTAGTTTTTAAATGCTCTATTAATAGCAATTGTAAACATGGTACTTAATTTTTTAGATGAAAGGAGAGGGGCTTTACTGGGATATAACACCAGACGGTCAAAGCAGATTGGAGACCAAGGAGGTTGGATATAATAAAATAAGGAAGATATCCCCACTGCCACTGCTGCCCTGGAGGCACCAGCCAGAGCAGTCCCTTTGTGAGCAAAGGGGAGGAATAAAGGAATTAAATGAACCCACATTTGTAGGAGACCTGAGGTATGTCTTGGGTATGGAGAGATCAGAGATCAAAGACACTGCCTGACTAAACTGAAAAGCATGATACATGATATTCTTGTGTAGGAAAGGAACCACATCTCTCCTGGATACCCACAGAAGACAGAGGAAGGAACCACTTTGCATCCCAGGCATGGGGCCAGCAACTGGGGAGCCGATTCCAGTTAACCCAAGTTTGACCCAAAATATAGGCCTGGCAAACCCACACTGCATGGCATAAAGTGTGCCTAAGTGACAAGGAGAAAATCAAATGTGGAGAGAGCTTTACACAGGGGACAACTGGTTATGGAAATGAACCTGGCTTTCCCCTACCCCTGCAATCTACCAGCTTGCAGGACTGGCTCGGAGAGATGCACCTGAACAGGAATTCAATAAGGAAGAGTTTGGAGAAATTGAGTTTGTAGATTGAAGCCAGGACCAGGAAATGTGGGGTCTACAGGGGATGGACTGGACTAAGAATTAACTCCTCCATCACACAAGTGGAACCTGGGGAGATCCCTGGGGTGCAGTCTTCCAGCATGGAATGGCAATTGCTGGGCCCTGGAGGTGCACTGATTTAAAATCTTCAGAAAATTAGCATTCAGCAAAGAGTCTGGAGCCCACCTACACCTAAACCCTGCTTCCAGAAATTCTGACTATGGGATTTACCTCTCTCACTCTAGCAATCCTGAGTAGGGAGCATCATGCTCCAGATGACCCCATCTAACACTGCTGAGAAGAGAACCTGAGAATCTTTCGAACTCCAGTGGGAACAATTATTTAACTGTCCATTAAGACCCTTTTCTTTTCTCTGTTTAATTGTGAATCTTAATGGTTCATGGACATTTGTACATACACGTATTTGGTTTTTTTTCTCAGAGCACTTTTGAAACCAGTTATCTTTCATAGATCAGCATTTTGAGGACTAGGATGTTTGATTAGTCATTTCAGTTTTGTTTTGTATTCTTCTTTTTTAAATTTTACTTTGTAGACTGTTTTTCTCTCACTTATCTGATTTCCCTTGATTCTCTTTCTCTCATTTTTTTCTGCTAACAGCTAATATCTATTATCTCTTTCACTCTTCCTTTAATTTTTTACTTCTATTTTCTCTCCTCCTTCATAATCATCACATCCTACATTACTTCTGTTCTCTCCATGTCCATCATTTGAAATTGTAAACCCCCTTGCACACTTACTATTTTTACTGTGGGCAATAACTGATCTGCTTATTATGACAATTAATATTGTAGATATCATAGCAGGAACTACTTGGATTAACACTGTATGTTGTTTGCAATGATTATTGTTATTTGACTTTCCCTAAATGGTGAGGTACTGGAAACTTTCAGGGACACTAAAGTCCACAGGATAGAAACTCTACAGACCCAGATCCATACTGTTAGATGGGTAGACACACAAACAACAAGAAAAATCAAGGGAACAAATTGACCCAAGCAAACCAAGATACTTCAAAAACAGAATCCATGAACACCATACAGTGGAAGAAATGTCAGAGAATGAGTTTAGAATGTTCATAGTTAAACTGATCTGTGAGGTAAAGGATTATGTAAGGAGTGAAATCAGAGATAAAATACAGGAAGCAAATATCAATAAAGAGATATTCTGAAGGGAAAAACAGAAATCTTCAAAATGAAGAAATCAATGAAACAAATTAAAAATGAAATGGAAAGCATCACCAACGGATTAGACCACTTGGAAGATGGAGTTTCAGGCAATGAAGACAAAATGTATAATCTTGAAAATAAAATTGACCTTGGGGAAAATATGTTAAGAGACCATGAACAGAACTTCCAAGAAATATGGGATAACCCAAAAAGACTAAATATAAGATTTATCAGGATAGATGAAGGCTCAGAGATACAAACCAAAGGAAAGCAAAATCCTTTCAATGAAATAAGATGAGAAAATTTCCCAAACCATAAGAATAAAATGGTAAATAAAACACAGGAGGCTTATAGGACCTGAAATATACAAAATTACAACAGACCCACACCAAGGCACATTATTAAGAAAAAGCCTAACATACATAATAAAGATGAAATTTTAAAAGGCTTCCAGATAAAGATAACAGGTAACATTTAGAGGGAAACCAATCTGGATCTCAGCTGATTTCTCAACCCAGTCCCTCAAAGACATGAGGTCTTAGAATACAATATACCAAACTCCGAAGGAAAATGGATGCCAGCCAAGAATACCCAGCAAAATTAAGCTTCAGAACTCAAGTGATGAAATAAAAATCTTCCATTATAAACAAAAGTAAAAAGAATTCACAACTAGAAACTCTGGAATGCAAAACATATTCAATAAGATATTTCATCAAGAAATGAAAAATAAAGTGGAAAACCAGCAAAGGGAGGAAATACACTAGAAGAGTCAATTAAAGGAAAACATTCAAATTAAAAACCAGAAATAAACATTAAAGGAATCAAAATCACTTCTTAATAACATGGTGTATAAATGGCCTAAACTCAGCAATCAAATGACACACACTGGCAGATAGGATTAAAAAACAAGATCTAACAATATGCTGTATCCAGGAGACTCCCCTCATAGACAAAGACATTCACATACTGAAGGTAAAAGGATGAGAAAACATCATTCACATGAACCTCTTAAACAAGCACAGGCTTCTACCCTCTTATTAAATAAAGTAGACTTCAAAGTTAATCAGAAGGGACAAAGAAGGCCATTTAATATTTCTTAAGGGAATTGTACATCAACAAGACATGACTTTGTAAAATATTTATGCCCCAGACAATGGAGCAGCTATGTACATCAACCAAACCCTTCTCAATTTCAAGAATCAAAAAGACCACAACACAATAATACTGGATGACTTTAACATGTCTCTCTCATTGCTGGATAGATCCTCCAAATAAAAACTAAATAAAGAAGCTATAGAACTAAAAAAATATAATGAATAGTTTAGACTTAACAGACATATATAGAATATTTCATCCATCAATGACTGAATACACTTTCTTCTCAGCAGCTCATGGCTCCTTCTCTCTAAAATAGACCATATCTTAGGCCATAAAGCAACTCTTAGCAAATACAAGAAAAAAATAGAGAATACCTTGTATTCTATCAGATCATAATGGAATGAATTTATAAATTAATGATAAAATAAAAAATAGAAGCTACTCTAATACCTGAAGACTAAATAATATGCAGATGAATGACCAACGGATAGCATAAGAAATCAGTGATGAATTTTTAAAAAATACTTAGAAGTAAATGAGATTAGTGACAAAACATCAAAATCTCTGGGATAATCTCAAAGACCTAGAAAAAGACACCGAGATCGGATGCCATGCTGAGCTAGCCAGCCCACCTAACCCCCAAGCCGAGGTTGGATGCCATCGCTGAGCCTGCCTGCCTGCCCCCCTTCTGCTGAGGGACACTGCACTTGCCTTTGTGCTGACTCAGTGCACCATCGCTGGGGCTCCCCAGCTTCTTTGGAGGCTGTTGCAGGCATTTTGAATTATTCCCGAGGACGTGGCCATCATCATCAGAAGGGCAGCTCCCTTCCTGAGACACCTACAAGAGACTGGAGGCCCTTTGTCAGGACTCAGGATTCAAGAAGAGGAGGTATTGAGAGACTCGGGACCAACTCAGAGAAGCCGGGTGAGTCTCTCCCACTGGGCGAGGCTCCCTGGATGGGTCAGTAGTCCCAGAATGCAGGAAACTTTGTGGAGTAGAGTTGTACAGCGAGACTCCCCCGCTGGAGCTGTGAACCCAAACAACCAAGAACATTGTGAGGAGGACCGCCCAGCAAGAGGCTTCAGTGCAGAGTGAGGGTCCCAGGCCTGGGCAGTAGGTCCAGTCCCCAGGGAACAAAATAGAGGAGGGCCGCTCAGAGAGAGAGTCCCTCGCAGGGTCAGGCCCCCCAGATCAGGTGGTAGTTCCGGGCCCCAGGGAACATCACAGAGGAGGGCTGCCCAGGGAGAGTCTCAATCTCAGGGCAAGACTCCCTGGCCCAGGAGGTAGGTCCAGACCCCTGGGAACGTCACAGAGGGGGACTTCCCAGCCCAGGTGGTAGTTCTGGACCGAAGGGAACTTCTCAGAGGAGAGCTGCCCAGCGAGATGTCCCCATTGGGTAAGTATTCCCCACCAGGTGAAGCTTTCCCACCAGGGTGGTAGAACCAGACACACAGGCCCAGACCAGCCATGCCCCAACCCACAGTCTAGTTCCCCTTTTGACTGACCCATCAGTCAACAAGTGGAGGCACCTCTTCCCACCAGCAAGAAATATACCCCACCTGAAGGTCACACCCTAGAGAGGCAGCTTCCTTGTGGAGAAAACTGGAAATTCATATGCAACAGAATGAAAATAAACCCCTATCTCTCACCCTGCACAAAACTCAACTCCAAATGGATCAAGGACCTTGGAATCAGACCAGAGCCCTGCATCTTACAGAAGAAAAAGTAGGTCCAAATCTTCAACATGCCAGTTTAGGATCAGACTTCCTTAACCAGACTCCCATAGCACAAGAAATAAAAGCAAGAATCAATAACTGGCATAGATTCAAACTAAATAGTTTTCTCTCAGCAAAGGAATGTGAAGAGAGAGCCTACAGAGTGGGAGAAAATCTTTGCCACTCATACTTCAAATAGAGCACTAATTTCTAGAATATATAAAGAACTCAAAAAACTCTACACCAAGAATACAAATAACCCAATCAACAAATGGACTAAGGAAATGAACAGACACTTCACCAAAGAAGATCTACAAGCAATCGACATATATATGAAAAAATGTTCAACATCTCTAGTAATAGGAGAAATGCAAATCAAAACTACCCTAAGATTCCATCTCACCCCAATTAGAATGGCAATTATCAAGAATACAAGCAACAATAGGTGTTGGAGAGGATGTGGGGAAAAAAGTACACTCATACATTGCTGGTGGGCTTGCAAATTAGCACAGCCACTCTGGAAAGCAGTGTGGAGATTCCTTAGAAAACTTGGAATGGAACCGACATTTGACCCAGCTATCCCACTCCTTGGCCTATACTCAAAGGACTTAAAATCAGCATACTACAGAGATATAGCCACAACAATGTTCATAGCTGCTCAATTCATAATAGCCAAATTGTGGAACCAAACTAGATGCCCTTCAATTGATGAATGAATAAAGAAACTGTGGTATTTTATATACAATGGAATATTACTCAGCCATAAAGAATAATAAAATTATGGCATTTGCAGGCAAATGGATGAAATTGGAGAATATCATGCTAAGTGAGATAAGCCAATCTCAAAAAACCAAAGGGCGAATGATCTTGCTGATAAGTGGATGATGACACATAATGGGGGGTGGGAGGGGGGCAAGAATGGAGGGAGGAGGGACTGTATAGAGGGAAAAGAGGGATGGGAGGGGTGGGGGGAAGGAAAACATAACAGAATGAATCAAAAACTATTACCCTATGTAAATGTATGATTACACAAATGGTATGCCTCTACTTCATGTACAGAGAAAGAAGATGTATCCCATTTGTTTACAATAAAAATAAATTTTAAAAAAGACCTAGAAAAAGAAGAACAGAAGAACAACTCAAGACCAAATGCAGTAGAAGACAAGAAATAATTAAAATCAAAGCCAAATCAATGAAATTGAAACAAACAGAAAACAATTCAAAAAACCAACAAAACAAAAGGTTGGTTCTTTAATAAATAAAATAGATAAACCCTTAGCCACACCAACAGAGAAAGAGAAAGAAAACTCAAATTACTAAAATGTGTGATGAAAAAGGAAATACCGTGATGGACACTACTGAAATACAGAAGATAATCTGAAACTATTTTGAAAATTTATACTCCAATAAAATAGACAATCTCGAGAACATTGACAAATATCTAGAGACAAATGATGTACCCAAATTGAATCAGGAGGACATACACAATTTAAACAGATCAAGTTTAAGCAATGAAATTAAGATACCATCAAAAGCCTTCCAACAAAGAAAACCCCGTACCAGATGGATTCTTAGCTGAATTCTACCAGACTTTCAAAGAAAACCTAACAGCGATCCTCCTTAAATTATTCCATGAAATAGAAAAGGAGAGAGCCCTTCCAAACTCATTCTATGAATCTAGATACCAAACTAAACAAAGTAATATCAAGGAAAGAAAACTTCAGACCAATATTCTACATGAACATAGATGCAAAGATTCTTAATAAAATCCTGGCAAAAAACATACAAAAACATATTAAAAATTTAGTGCACCATGATCAAATGGGGTTCATCCCAGGGATTCAAGGTTTGTTCAACATATGGAAATCAATAAATGTAATACATCACATCAACAGTCTCAAAGACAAGAATCACATAATTATCTTAATAGGTGCAGAAAAAGCATTTGACAAAATTCAGCAGTTGTTAATTTTCAAAACACTAGAAAAACTAGGAATACTGGGAACATACCTCAACATGTAAAAGCTATACATGTTAAACCAGAGACCAACATCATTCTAAGTGGAGAAAAGTTGAGAAAATTCCCTAAAAACTGGAACAAAACAAGCATGCCTCTTTCCCCATTTCTATTCAACATAGTCCTTCTAACTCTAGCCAGAGCAATTAGGCAAAAGAAAGAAATTAAAGGAATATAAATATGAAAAGAAGAGCTCAAACTATCCCTATTTGCTGATGACATGGTTCTATATGTAGAAACAAAAAATTCCACCAGAGAACTTCTAGAACTCATAAATGAATTCAGCAAGGTAGCAGGAAATAAAATTAACACCCATAAATCAATTGTGTTCCTATAAACCAGTGGTAAGTCAGCTGAAAGAGAAATTAGGGAAACTATCCCAGTTGCAATAGGATAAAAAAATAAAATAAAACCCTTGGGAATCAATCTAACAAAATAGTTGAAAGGCCTCTACAATGAAAACTACAGAACACTAAAGAAAGAAATTGAAGAAGACCTTAGAAGATGGAAAGATCTTTCATGTTCTAGAATAGGCAGAATTAATATTGTCAAAATGACTATACTACCAAAAGTACTATACAGATTTAATGCAATTCCTATTAAAATTCTAAAGACATTCTTCATAGAAGTAGGAAAAGCTGTCAAGAAATTTATTTGGAAATACAGGATGCTCAAAATAGTCAAAGCAATCATAGCAAGAAAAGTGAAGCAAGATCAAAATACCAGACCATATATTATACTATGAGCTACAAAAACAGCATGGTATTGGGACCAAAACAGACATGAAGACCAATGGAACAAAATAGAAAACATAGAGACAAACCCACATAAATACAATTATCTCATACTAGACAAAGGTGCCATAAACACACAATGGAAAAAAGATAGTTTTTCAACAAATGGTGCTGGAAAAACTGGAAATCCATACATAGCAGAACTAAATTGAACCCCTATCTCTCACCCTGCACAAAACTCAACTCAAAGTGCATCAAGGATCTAGGCATTAGACCAGAGACCCTGCACCTACTAGAATAAAATATAGACCCAATTCTCCATTATGTCACGAACTTCCTCACCAAGACTCCGAAAAAGCAAGAAGTAAAATCAGGTATCAATAAATATAGGATGGTACTAAACTAAAAAGCTTCTTCACAGCAAAGGAAACAATCAAGAGTGTGAAGAGAGAGCCTACAGTATTGAAGAAAATCTTTGCCGCCTGCATCTCAGATAGAGCATAATTCTCCAGGATATACAAAGAACTTAAAAAATTTAACACCCAAAACACAAATATCCAAATCAATAAATGGGCAAATAAACTGAACAGACACTTCATAGAAGAAGAAATATGAATCGTCAACAAATATATGAAAAAATGTTCCGCTTCATCTGCAATTAGAGAAATACAGATTAAAACTACGCTGAGATTCCATCTCACTCCAGTTAGAATGGCAATTATCAAGAATACAAGTAACAATAAATGTTGGTGAGGATGTGGGGGAAAAGTTACACTCATACATTGCTGGTGGGAGTCCAAATGGTGCAACCACTCTGGAAAGCAGTGTGGAGATTCCTCAGAACACTTGGAATGGAACCACCATTTGACCCAGTTATCTCACTCCTTGGCATATACCCAAAAGACTTAAAATGAGTATACTACAGTGATGCACCCACGTCAATATTCATAGCAGCTCAATCACAATAGCTAAGCTATGGAGTCAACCTGGGTGCTCTTCAACAGATGAATGGATAAAGAAAATGTGGTATATATACACAATGGAATATTGCTGAGCCTTAAAGAAGAATGAAATTATGGCATTTGCAGGTAAATGAATAGAACTGGAGAATATCATGCTAAGCAAAATAAGGTAATCCCAAAAAACCAAAGGCCAAAAATGAGGGAAAGATTTTGAACTGAATGAAAATGAAAACACATCAAGATTTGTGGAATGTCACTAAAGCAATACTTGGAAATTTATAACACAAATTTTATGAGTAATCTTACTGTATTACTTGAAGTCACTAATTAGTGGATAAGTTATCCTCCTTGGTTTCCCCTAATAGTTCTTCCTATGGGGGAAATTATAGCTACTGAATAAGCATAATATTTAATTTGCAAGATGGTGCTACAAAGAAATTGATGCATAGAAATCATATTCTATATTTTGAAATTCTTGTTTTTTACATTTAGACTTTTATTAGTAATTATTTTCTAATTATGCTGAATAGTCAGAATATTGGTTGGTGACTTTTTAAAGCTATTTCATAGAAGCTGAATATGGATTTCAGAAGAACTGTCTTCTGTTACTAAGTTCATGCTATCATCATAAACATCAATAAATGGCACATCAATAAATGTTTGATCTGACATTAATCAAACAGCAACAAAAAAGAATTAAATTATGGCATTTGCCTGTAAATGAATGGAACTGGAAACTATCATGCTAAGTGAAATAAGCCAATCCCAAAAAAACAAAGGCCAAATGTTCTCTGATGTGCAGATGCTACCATATAAGTGTGGTAGGGGGAGAGTAGATGTTCATTGGATTAGACAAAAGGGAAAGAGGGGAAGTGAGGGGGTGGGAATAGGAAAGATAGTAAAATGAATAACTTTCCCATGTTCATATATGAATACAGGACCAGTGAAACTCCAGATCATGTCCAACCACAACAATTGGATCCTAATTAGAATAAGTTATACTCCATGTATGTATAATATGTCAAAATGCACTCTACTGTCATGTGTATCTAAAAAGAATTTTTAAAAGCCACACCCCAAATTACAGAGGCTTACAATGGTATAGGAATTTGGGGGCTTTTGTTGTTGCTTAGCATATAATAAAATAGTCCAGGTTATAAAATAAAAATCAAAATATTGGTTCCTTTTTATGAGAATATCACAGAAAGACCAAGAGGGGGATTTGGGGATGCTAGTAATATTATATTTCAAGGTGGGCGGTGATTATAAAAGTATTTCCTTTGTGATAACTCATTGAGCTAGATACTTAAAATTTATATTTTAACATAAGTCAGTTAATGAAATTTTTAAAAAGACTTTTTAAAATATCCAACACAATATAGCAGCCCATACTTTGTAGGTGCCATTTTTACCTGTTTTATTGATTGATTTATTTCTCATGCAGTATGCTAAATTTTTGGAAAAGGCAATGTGTGTACTAATAAAAGTAGTAGAACTCTTGGTGCCAAAAATTACTGGATATTGTCCTAGATATTTTCAGTTACCAAGCATGGGAATAAATAAAATTTTAAGAGATATTTTATCATGCAAATACTTGTTTAAAATATTATTTTAGTTCCAAATGAATACATTCTTCTATGGTCTAGACATTAGTCTATTTCTTCCTTTTTCTAAGACATGTAAAATATATATACAATTTTTAAAAGTGAACTGTGATCATACATAACATATTATTTTGTAACTTATTTTTATACCTAGAATGTATGTTTGAAAACTATTAATTTAAAAAACCCAAAATCTATCTTTATTGTTATAAAAAGTACTTAGAAGTATTAGGGTTTTTTTGGTACCAAGAATTGAACCCAGGGTCACTTATCCACTGAGCCACATCCTCAGCCCCCTCCCCTTTGGGAGGGGTTTAGTTATACATGACAATAGAATTCATTTTGATATAATTATACAAGGATGAAATACATCATTCTAATTAAGACCCCATTCTCTTTTTTAAAAAAATTTTTGTAGTTGTAGATGGGCAGAATGCCTTTATTTTATTTGTTTTATTTTTATGTGATACTAAGGATTGAACCCAGTGCCTCATACATGCTGGGCAAGTGCTCTGCCACTGAGCTACAGCCCCAGCTCAGGATCTCATTCTTTATGGATTTACATAATGGTGGGATTCCCTATGGTGCATTCATATATGTACATAGGAAAATTATTTCAGATTCATTCCACTATCTTTACTTTTCCTATGTCCCATCCCTTCCCTTCATTCCTTTTTGTCTAATCTAATAAATATCTATTCTTCCCATTTCCCTCCTTATTGTGGGCTAGCTTCCACAGATCAGTGAAAACATTCAACCTTTGTCTAGCCCTTTTTTTATGTTTTGTTTTGAGATAGGGTCTCATTAAGTCCTTAGGACCTTGCTAAGTTTCTGAGGCTGGCCTCAAGCTTAGAATCCTCCTGCCTCAACCTCCTAAGTTGCTGAGATTACAGATGTGCACCACCACACGTGGCTAAAAGTATTTACTTTTTATCAAGTAAATACTAACATATTCAAATCAAAATTTTATAGCATAGAAATTAAATTCCCTTTATCCCTACATGTTAACAGCCTTTTTACATCCTTCCATACACTATGTATGCCAGTGTGAGATTTTGTGTCTTATGGAATTTGAAGTCATACACTTTTCCCACATTTTTTCATCAACATAATTTTAACATATTTACATATTACAGCACATAAATATTTATATCTTTTTTAAAAATGTGAATAATATCTATAGTGTTCTTTTTAATGGTTGCTTAATCTCTCAAGATAGGGAAATTTTATAATTCATTTAGTCTTTCTCCTACTAATAGGTATTTAAATTTTTTCCAGGTTTTTTTAAATTACAAAAATGTTATAAAATACATTCATGTGTGTATGTATGTATGTATGTATGTGTTTCTTTATATATTTGAAATTATATGTTTTAGGTACTGCTGTGCCAAGGGTATAAATATTTTTAATATTTGAAACAACTCAAACCATACTTTATTTCTGGGAATGGTTCTTGAGAATTGTATATATCATCAGAGAAAGAAAAATAAATTCATTAGGAATTAAAGTAAGGCACCAAAATGGGAACCAAAGAGTCTTTTAAAGCAGGAAGAATATATTAAATGATGATAATGTGAGACTTTAGTGGAATGAAATACATATGAGAAATAATTTACCACTGCCGCAAGCCTCTAGCCATAGAACTCATTTCCCCTTTAAGTAGCTATTTAAAATATTATCATTCTAAGTGAAGTAAGCCAGTCCCAAAAACCAAAGATCAGATGTTTTCTCTGATAGATGGAAGCTAAATCACAATAAGGCCAGCGGAGTGAGAGGAAGAATAGAAGCCCAATAGATTAGATGATGGGGAATGGAGGGAAGAGGGCATAGGAAAAGGAAAAACAGTGGAATGAATCTGACATGGTTTTTTCATGTACATATATAAAAAAACACAGTGAATGCCACCACCATGTACATCCATTAGAATGGGACTCTAAGTAGAATAAGATATACTCCACACTTGTGTAATTTTATTAAAATGGATTCTGGTGTCATGTCAAAGAATCAATAAATTTTAAAAATATTATGTCAAATATTGAATGACAACTTAAAATTATAGATAATATTTACTAATAAAAATATAATACTATATAATTTAATCATCAAATTATAATGCTAATAGTCAAGTAAAATATTTCTCCTTGATTCCTTAAAACTAGAAAATTTCACCTCAGGATTAGACCACATTTACTCTGAAAAGCCATCATCCTTGAGTCATGCTGTTCTGAGAATTGAGTACTTCTTCTAATGGAGGATTGTTGATCATTTAAGTCTATACCTACTGCTGATAGTGGTTTTTAGTTTAACACCAGGACATGAAGGCATCTAAACCTCTCAGAAATGAAGCAGTGGACATTATATGTATCAATATGTTCTAAAGATAGTTGAATGTAGACAGGAACAAATAAAATTTATTTATAGTCAACAAATTAGTATTCTGACTCTTATTTACCAATTTCATACATCAGAATAAAACTTTTCCTTGCATATACAAGATGGTTAATAGTAAGAGAACAGGAGTTATAGTGGAAATCTAGATAGTCCAATGACTTTTAGCCTTTGTGGATAATAATAGCTAATGTTTGATTGCTTATTATGGACTCGGTGCACTTATGTGTGCCTAATTTATATTATTTCATTTGTATTATTTCATTTTCCATAAGAACACTATGGATGGAAAATAAGCACCATTCTACAGGTTAGGACTAAAAAGTATAGAAAGGCCCAGCCTGGTGAACCACTGGCAAATAGCACAGCTAGTAGTCACACCCAGGTAATCTCTCTAACCAGTTAGTCCTTCTCTATCATTTCACTAGAATGAAGATTTGTTAGCTGCTAGGCAGGAAATTTTAGTGTCAAATGTTTGTGCTCGTGGGGGCAGAAGCTGCTTCCTGCCATGATGTCTGCTTCTATCTCTTCAAGTTGTTTTTTCTTTCATATCAGGCCCTCCAAAGACCACAAAGAATCATTTTAAAACAGAGAAAGTCACCCAGCCCATCTTCTAGGTAACCCACTGTAAACTTTGTTCATTATATTCTCATGGCACTAAATTCTCTCCCATGTGGTCTTTCCTGTCTTCTGTTTTTCAACATTTTATGTATGAAGTAGCAAAAACCATGAACTGCACACATGCCAGAATGTGTACACTTGTGCATGTGATGATACGTCCACTCTGAATATGCTTAAGTCTCCATAATAAAATACACAGCTTCTTTTCTCCTGGGAGGGACACTGCTTTGGGAATGTCCCAGTGCTCTCCCTACTTGCTACAATATAAAACTTCCTTCAGTCTTTTATCTCCTGGTTGTGCTTATTGACTTTGCACTCACCAAGAAATGAACCCGTTGGATTTGGTTAAGGTTTTGTTGGGTTGTAAATTTGTGGAACTTCAGGTTCCACATATTTTCCTCCTTTGCTCACTTTTTAGAAAACAGTCTCAGTTGGTCATAAGTTCCCCCACCTCTTTGAGAAGAGGACTTGAGCAAAGATAGATGATTCTATGTATGTGTCAGTGAAAGTTGTGTCTAAATCTTGCCTTTTATCATGCATTTTCATTTTTTGCTGAAAGCCAGATATACTATATCTGGTTACAGAAACTAAGGTAATCAGGCTCTTTCTGTGAAGTACTATGTTAATCTGGAGGAACTGGACTATGTTTGATGTTGCTGTTGCTATACCAGCACACACAGTAGTTTCTTCTAGGTTTTGATTTTTGGCTTTTGGTGTTTTTTTTCCCCTCCCCTTTTGTCATTGGGCTTCCTTAAAATCTCCTCCTTAAATAAAATCTGTCCTGCAGCTCTCTAAATTGTAATCCCCTGTTGTTTTACTGAAGCTCTGTTGATGTGGTAGTGAGGTACTGGGAAGTCTTAGGTTTCTGTGGTGGGCCTGAGTCTCTGGGCTGTGACCTTCAGAATTTCTTAGCCTTCTGTCCCTTTCCCTTGATGTGAGAAAGCTAGAGGGGGCTCAAGCAGTCCAATTACCTTCCCTAGGTGAGTAAGGCTCTAGAAAAGTAGTAAGTGTTTCCTTGAGAGTAGGCCTCCATTGGGGAGTAATAGAACACTTGAAATGTACTTTAAAATGGTTATGGGGATATTCCAAAATACTTGCTTGCACCCTTCCTCCTGCCGGAAGGAACAGGGAATTTTTATCTAATCTTCACAGTGAGATCCTGGTGAGATTCCAGGAGTTAAAACTCAGGAAAGTTTGAGGAAGCCCATACCTAAGACTGGGTCCCCAGGAGTATTAGACTCTCAAGCTGGACCATTCTCAGCTTCTAGTAATTTGTCAATTACCATTTCAATGTTCCTAGTACAGATGTTCCTGGACTTACGATAAGGATACATTATGATAAACCCATCATATACTGAAAATGCAGTATGTAAAATGAGGATTTAATGTATTTAACATCATAGTAGCCTAACCCACGTGCCCACATCACTAGCTTGTAACTGGGTATTATGAGAGAGTTCATGGGCATAGTAATAACCTTGATAAAGATCAAGATTCAAAATGGATTGAAGACCTTGATGTAAGACTTGAAACTCTGAATCTACTAGAAAAAAACATAATGGAAACACTTCAAGGTATTAGTATAGGCAATGATTTCCTACACAGGATCCAGAAGCACAGGAAATAAAACCAAAATTAACAAATGGGATTACACCAAACAAAAAGCTTTGCACAGCGAAGGAAACACTCAACAGAGTGAAGAAATAACCTACAGACTAGGAGAAAATCTTTGCCAGCTATCTCTCTGGCAGAGAATTAATCTCCAGAATATATAAAGACTCAAAAAACAAATTAATTCAAATGATCTGAGTAGACCCTTTCCAAAATAAGAAATATAAATAGCCAATAAATATATTAAAAATGTTTAATATATTTAGCCACAGGGAAATGCAAATTAAAACTATATTGAGGTACTTTCTTACCCCAGTTACAGTAGCTATCCTCAAACAAATGAACAAAAATGACATGCTGATAAGGCTGTAGAGATAAGGGAACTCTTACACACTGTTGATGGAAATTTAAGGTAGTAGAACCATTGTGGTGAACAGTATGGAGATTCCTCAAAAAAAAAAAAATAGAACTACCCTATGATCTAGCTGTCCCACTCCTGGGAATATATATCCAAAGGACACGAAATCATCATGCAGAAGGAATACCTGCATGCCCATGTTCACTGTGGCACTATTCACAATAGCTAAGATATAGAATCAGCCTAAGTGCCCATCCACAGATGAACCAGTAAAGAAAATATGGTATATATACACAGAGGAGTATTATTCATTCCGCACCCTGTTATTTTCAGCAAAATGGATGAATCTGGAGGACACCATGCAAAAAGACAAGTACTATATGTTCTCTTTCATATATAGAAACTAAAAAAAAAGTCAACCTGAAAGTAGAATAGTGATTAGTAGGATATGATCAATGCAAACTGTATACATGTATGGAAATATCACACTAAATCCACATACAATTAATATGTGGCACTAAAAATAATAAGAAATTAAAAGTATGGTTTCTGCTGAATGCATACTGCTTTTACATCATGATAAAGTCAAACATTCCTAAGATGAAATCCTAAGTCAGGAACTGTCTGTAACTAGTTATTACAGTGACTTCTAATTCTTTTTTTTTTTTTATATCAGGGTACTTAACCACTGAGCCACATCCTCAGCCCTTTTTAGTTTTTTATTTTGAGACAGGGTCTCCCTAAGTTGCTTAGGGACTCACTAAGTTGCCGAGGGTGCCTTGGAACTTGTGATCCTCCTGCCTCAGTCTTCCCATTTGCTGGGATTACAGGCATGTGCTGCAGCACCAGCTCAGTGACTTCTATTTCTAATAAAATGTAATCCTCTGTGTAATATAACTTTCTCTCCAGTTTTATGGCCGTGAATTGCCCTGCACCTTCAGTTTTCTGAAGGATCTTAGAAGGGTTGTTGATTTTCAGTTTGTTCAGCTTTTTTTCTGGTAAGAATGATAGTGACAACTTTCAAGCTCTTTTCTTTAAGAGAATGGTGAGGAGGCACACATAATTTCACCAAATTTAGGAAGTGTATTAGTCCACTGTAGTCTCTAAAACAAAATACTGGGTCATTTATAAGTAATAGAAATTTATTTCTTACAGTTCTAATGTCTGGGAAATCCATGATCAAGCCACCAATAGATTCTGGGTCTGATAAAGACTCACTCTTGCTTCACAGATGGCTCCTCTTTCTGTGCCCTCACATGGAAAAAGATCACGGAGATCCCTTCGACCTCTTGCATAAGGACACTAATTCCATTCATGAAGGTTCCACCCTCATGATTCAGTCACTACCTAAAAAAACCTCATATCTTAATACTACCACAATGGGATTAGGTTGCAACAAGAATCTTGGATAAATTAAGATCATACCAGGTAGTATCTTTTTTATTTTAAAGATGTTGATAGACCTTTATTTTATTCATTTATTTATACATGGTGCTGAGAATCAAACCCAGCTCCTCACACATGCTAGGCAAGCACTCTACCATTGAGCCACAACCCCAGCCCCCATACCAGGTAGTAGCTTTAAACTTGTTTTTATTTTTTACAAATGTGAAGTCCTGTCATTTTGCTAATAATACACAGTGAGGAAATCTTGTCATCAAAATGAAGGTTCTTAATTTTGGCTGCATGTTTGGAAAACTTTTAAATTTTTGACTATTTACTTATTTAAATGTTGATGCCAGCATTGTTTCCCCTGCCCCAACTCCACACACACACACACATACACGCACACACGCACACAAACACACACACTCAGCTTCCACATGTAACCAGAGTTGAGAACCATGCCACAGAACAAGGGTTCTCAAACTTCAGCATGCATCTCAGAATCATCCAGAAGACTTGTTAAAATTCAGATTGCTGAGCCCCAACCCCAGACTTTCTGACTCAGTGGAGCTGAGGCAAAGCCCAAGAATTTGCATTTCTGACAAGTTACCAGATGAGGCTGATATTGCCAGCGTTTGAACTCACATTTTGAATCACTGCCATAGGAGATCAAGGATCGCGTTTTCTCAGAAAATGAGATGACATAGCTTCCCATTTTTCCTGCTAACTCCCTGGTTGACTAGTTCAGAATACTTAGTCTTGGTCCCTCTTTTACTTTCAGTATATTAAATTTTTTCTACCTTTTAGGGTTCCATCTGTGGGCAGCTTCTCTTTGCATACTACCTAACTTTTCTTTTGGGTGATCATATGTATTCGCATAGTGTTGATTCCATCTAAATGCTGATCACTCACATATCTATTTCTCCACTTGTATTTCTCTCCTAAGATATATATATGTTCAGTTCCATGATCATGTTCTTCAAGAACTTGCATTCGACTTGTCTAAAACTGGAATGTTTCTGCTCCCATGTTCCTTTTCTATGTGAATGGCACCAAGATGTACCCTAGTTCTCAACCCAGAAAACTGCATGTCTACCTTGATTTCTCTTCCTTACACCTCACTCCAGTTGAATCTCAAGGCCTACCACTGCTATCCTAAATATCTCTCAAATCCATTTCATTCCATTTATGCCCATTCCACTGTCTACTTCTTACCACTTCTGAAGGAATGCTCCAGAAGGATGATCTAATTCTGTAAATATAAAGCTGGAACCTTGTAATTGGTGAGTAGCAAACCAACTCATTCAATTCCTCTCAGATGATCCATGAACCAGCCCCTCCAGGATGCTAATGTGAGAGAGGTTCCTAACTTGACCTCCCCTGGAGGGCTGAGGGTTCTAGGGCAAGGGTGGGATAGGCCCAACAGAGTTTTCTTTATGTAAATAACTGAAGAAGTTCCTGGAAAAGAATTCATTTGAAGAGAAGAGACTCAGAAAAGGATAGCATCAGGTAGGGAAGCTGCCTCAGTAACCAAAACTTAATTAGATGAGAGAAGGGAAATATTAAATATAGCAGATGATTTGTTACTCTCAACCTTAGAACTTAGGTTCTACATAGATATTGGATCTACAGGTAAATTAACTAAATGAACTGTGTGCCAGTTCTTAAACACCAGACCTACCCTCTTAGTGTGCTTTGTGACAGAAAGCGCTGTTGTGGGGCTGGAATGATGGAGAAGTCGGAAGATTGGAAGACTGTATAGCAAAATACCACACAGTGGGTGGCTTACAAACAACAGAAATTTATATATTTCTTACAGTTCTGGCAGTTGGGACGTCCACAATCAAGGTGCCAGCCAATGAGTGTCTGGTGAGGGCCCACCTTCTGGTTCATAGATGGCACCTTCTCACTGTGTCCTTACATAGTGGGAGAGGAAAGGCAACTCTCCATGATCTCTTTAACAGTACTAATCCCATTCATGAGGGCTCTGTCCTCGTGATCTAATCACCTCCCTGAGGCCCCTGCCTCCTAGTACCATCACATCAGGGATTAGGTTTCAACACATGAATTGGTGGTGGGGGGGGACACAAATATTCAGACCATGGCAGAAATCCTTTATGTTAGAGTCTCTTTGTTCAAACAACTGGAACAGTTAGTTTCCTAAGCACACTCCAACTGATACAAACCATTTCTCCAAAATCACAATGAAAAAAAAGAATCACAATGAAACATTATGACACAGAAAGTACTCCTTTGGTTCCCGACTCTGATATTCAAGCACAGGATAGGCCAAGAGGCATTCTGTATCTCTTCTCATGGTTACTATGCGTCTACATACTGTAGAGGAGAGAACACCTGAGGAAAGTGGCAACAGAGTCCTTTTATACCCACATAGAATAGTGGCAGGCCTGGCTGAACCCAGCAGATGCAGCAGTGCCCACAGTGGAGGGAGCACACAGAGCAAAAGGAGTTGAAATCATACATGATGAATTCCTTACTGATCTGGGTAAAAATTAACCAGATTTGTTAGTAAGCTTATGTGAGACAGCCTTTAGGAACTCCCAGAAACTCTAAGGACAAGATAACTTAGATGCTCTATTAGCAAGTGACAGATCTATTGACATCAGATTACTATAGTTAGCCATAAATAAATTCTAAATTTTAATATTAAAAGCCAGGCATGGTGACATGAACCTGTAATCCCAGCAGCTCAGGAGGCTGAGACAGGAGGATCATGAGTTCAAAGTCAGCCTCAGCAACATAGCAAGGCTCTAAGCAACTCAGCAAGACCCTATCTTTAAGTAATAATTTTAAAAAGGGTTGGAGATGTGGCTTAGTGGTTAAGTGCCTCTGGGTTCAATCCCCAGAACCAAGAAATAATTTTTTAAAAAGCCATAGCCTTTAAAATAGGAGCTATTAAATATCATCTCTTATTTTTGTCTCTATATTTTTGCCATTTGAATATCCTTATTAACCATTTATCCAGTTGTTTCATTTAATCACGAGTTAACAAAGTGATTCAATTATCTTAGTTTACAGATCTGACCTGCACAAGAGGATCCACTGTAGAAGAGAACGAAGGACTTGTTAGGGGTCATGCATGTTCAAAATGTGATGTTGACAAATGATTTTTGCAACTATGCTTCCTTAGTTTCTCCTTTATGGAAGATTAAATCCTTTGTTCTGAAAAATTGGTTTGGCTTTTTCATGAGTGTTGACTTAGGAAGCCAGTGGGTATGTAAGATTGTCATCCCGTCAACCATTAACCACCTCCCCCAAATTCCCAAAGTGTGCACTGAGGTGCCCTGGGGGCAAGATAGAGAGCTCACAAAAGCTCTGTGGGATATTTTAGATTTCAAGGGAAGCATGCTACATTTGTGGGACACTGCCCATCAGCAACAATACTGAAGTGGCTTGAACTTGACTACTTAACGTAAGGAACAAAAGACCCGTTTAATGTTACTTTCTATCCAGGGGCACCGTGAGAATATTACTGAGGCATTAAGGGCACTGTGAACAGATGAAGTCTGGGAACCTCTGCATTACCCCTCCCAACAACTCTCATGTTTCTGTGGGAATCCGTGGACCTGTGGGACACTGAATTTACCTCCAGATTTGGGAGATGATGCATAGGATCAAGATAAATTAATCAGTGCAGTCTGTCCTCTGGCCTTGTTAATAAGTGAATTTATTAGGAATGATTATGTGACTTGTTAAAATATGAAAATGTGATCCATTTCAGCCAAACTAGAGTAAATGCTAGAATGATCTCAATCAACCAATCTCTCTCTTTTTCTCTTCCCTCCATCATTCTCTTTCTGCCTGAAAAAGCATGTAGTTAGTGAAGGTGTTTTGACCAAAATGAGAGCCAGCCTTTGGATGAAGTTGACATTGCGTAAGATAGAGTGACAAAAACTGAAACTTGGTCAAGCCCTGTCTGAAGCCTGATATTTCTTTTCACTCATGTTGTATATTATACTTAATATTATTGCTTAAGTAAGTTTCCATCAATTGTCTTTTTAGATTTTTGTATTCACAGGAGTTCTTTTATGTTATGGTTTTTGGTCAGATATGGTGTTACAAATATCTACATTTTTCTTAGCCTATCACATCAACTAAGATTTTCATTGCAGGATCTAATATAAATAGTGGAAAAGGGCATCCTTATCCCATTTCTAATCCAGAGAGCTTTCAGTAATTCACCATTAAGTATGGTGCTTGTTATACATTTTTTTTAATACTCACTTATTAGATTGATGAAATTCCCTTTTATTCCTAGTTGTTGTCATGAATGAGTTTTGAATTTCATCAGATGCCTATTCTGTTATCTATTGAAATAACTATATCATTTTTCTCCATTTTTTCTGTTAATGGGGTATATTACATGAACTGATTTTCAAATGCTATGTGAGCCCTGCTGTCCTCTAATAAACTCTACATAGTAATACTTTATTTTTATTTCATACTATCTGGATTAGACTAGCTATTATGTGGCTTAGAAATTTTGCATCTCATTTCTAGAAATGATTTGCAATTTCAAGAGATGGTTTGTAATTTTCCTACAATGTCCTTGTTGGATTTTGAATTTTAGTATCAAGATTATTCTAGGGCTGGGGATATAGCTCAGTTGGTAGAGTTCTTGTCTTGCAAGCACAAGGCCCTGGGTTCAATCCCCAGTACTGCAAAAAAAAAAAAAAAGTAATAAAAGATTGTTCTAGTCTCACAAAAGAGTCATGATATGTTTCCTCTTTTTCTATGCTCTAGAAGAATTTGTTTATTGATGAAAAGTCCTACATATTTTGGAAGATTTTGCCAGCGAAGCCTTGTGGATTTGGAGTTTTCTTCTGGGAAGATTTGTGATAATAGACTTAATTCTTTAAAAAAAAACACGTATACACATATGTATACATGTATATATATGCATATATATATATAAAGGTTGAATTCTTATATCTCTTAAATAATTTTATACACACATATTCAGATTTTTCAGATTTTGAACTTATTTCTTGTTGGCCTTGGTAAGTTCTATTTTTTGAAGAATTTGGTTATTTCATCAGAACTGCCACATTTTATGGCATGAAGTTGTTTAGATTATGAATGTCCATTTTTTATTCCTAATATTTTAATTTGCATATGTGTTTACATTTATTATTATTGTTATTATTATTATTAAGGATTGAACCCAACACTTCACACAGGTTAGGCAAGTATTTCACACTGAGCTACATCCCCAGCCTGTGTATGCTCTTTTTTATGATGAGCTTTCATAGTTTTCATCATTTTATTTAATTGATTTTGTGCTTACATTTGTTATTTTCATCTTTTTACTTTACTAAGTCTTGATATTTTTTCTTTTTCAAGTTTCTTGAGGTTTTTAGCTTAAAATATTGCTTTGCAGCATTTTTCTTTTCTTATAAATGCATTAAAGATGTAGTTTCCCACGGAAGTTTTAGCATGAACCCATGAGCTTTGATGTTATTTCTTAATTATAATTCAGTTCAAAATATTTTATATTTTTTACACTTTTTCTATACATTATTTGGTAGTGTAATTTTTGTTATTGTTTATTAATGTATAGTTGGGCTCAATATCAATTTCTAACTGAATTCCACTGTAGTAAAAAATATTATAAATGATTTTTGTATTTTCATATTTGTTCATTCTTTAAGACTCAATATATGGTTGGATTTGGTAAATGTTCCATGCACATTTGAAACTAATGTGAATTTTATCTCTTTTACTATGTTAATTGCATTTAGATTTTCTACAGGCTAAGCAAGTCTAAGGTTGGAGTTGCTTGCTCTGTCAGCTATTTAGATGAATGTATTAAAATCCCTGCATAATTATTTGATTAAATTATGTTATATGAATATGTAACAATAAATCCCACCCTTATATATAATTATAACTCACCAAAAAGAAAAAGAGTATCTGACAAAACAAAAAATTCTCACATGATAATATGTTGGTCAATTTCTTTCTTTAGTGCTATTAATTTCTGATGTGTATATTTTTAGCCTCTTTGAGTGCACATAGATTAAGAGTTTTAATATTCCTTGTGGATTGACCTCTTCATAAGATGTCTCTCTTTACCTCTTACTTCTTGTCATAAAATCTATTCATCTGATATTAGTATAACTAAAGCAGCTGTTTTTCAGGACTTTTACTTTCAGCCTATACTCTTATATTTAAATATATCTCTCACAATTGAAAAGTAATTAGATTTCTTTGTTTTGTTTGTTTCTTTCCTGATCTAATTGTTTTGAGCTTCCACTTGAAATATTTAGTTCACTTAACATTAACATAATTACTGACATTGTTGGATTTAAATATCTTTCCTTTCTGTTTCTTCTATTTGACCCACCTGTGTTATGTTCTTCTTTCTTGTTCACTTTTATATTAATCAGTTTAATTATTTTGCTTTATCTTTAATTTGTTATTCACTTTTTAACTCTTCTTTGACTATCCTAGAGATTGGAATTCATGTTCTTGATTTATTATAGCCCAAACTAAATTATTACCTTTAATGCTTTCCAGGTAATGCTAAGACTTAATGTCTTTTAAATCCATTTATCCCCTTCTGCTTTTTATTTTTATATGCATTTAATTCTTCATAGAGTTTAAACTCTGGAAGACATATCACCACCACCACCACCATCATCTCATTCTGTAAGTCAATATTCAATTGTATTCATACAAAATACTTCTCTGTTCTCTCAATTGTCAAGACTTTTTTGATGCCTGATGTTTTCATCTTGTGGTTATTACCTTTTTCTTTGAAGAACTCCTGTATTTCTTGAACTGCAGGACTACTGACAACAGTTTATCTCAGGGTTAGTTTTTGTTTTCCTGAAAAGTCTCCATTTAACTTTATTTTTCAGGACTTTGGGGGTCACAGGTCTAGAACAGTAGTTATTATCTTTCGGCACTCTTAGTTACCTCATACTATTATTTCTTGTTTTGTTATTTCTGTTGAGAAATTGTCAACCAATCTCTCATTTGAAGGTAAGGGTTTTCTCTGGTTGCTTTCAAGACATTTTTTTCTTGGGACTGGAAGTTGGGCCCAGGAGCCCTTTCCCACTGAGCCACATTCCAAGCTCTTCTCAGTTTTGATTTTGAGGCAGGGTCTCACTAACCTGCCCAGGCTGGCCTCAGACTTGCAGTTCTGCCTCAGTCTCCCCAGTTGCTGGTTTATAGGTGGGCACCACCTGCCCGGCTGTTTTTATTTTTTTCAAGAAATTTTCTTCTGATGTTCCAGGAATATTGATACCTCTTCATGTTTCCTTCTTGAAGTTTGCAGAGCTTAATGGTCTGTGTCTTTTGCCTTTCATCATTTGGAATGGTCATTTCTCTCTTCAAATATTGCTTCTGTTTTGTTCTCCCTCCCTCCTCCTTCTGAGATTGCAATTTCACGTTTCCTAGACATTTTCACTATGCTAACGTATATTTCATGCTTTTCTGTGTCTTCCATTCCTTTTTTTCTTACTCTGTTCTTCAGTATTGATGTCTGACAATGACCTGAGTTTTTTCACACCTTGAATCTCATACATATAACTCATTGTTAAATCCACATGTTGAGTTCTTAATTTCAGCTCTTGCCTTTTTGAGTATTACATTTTTCTTTCCTTTTTTCTATTTCATTGAACATATTAAGAATAATTATTTCAAAATCCTCGTCGGCGAAGTCCAATCACTAATCATAAAGGTGTTTTTACCCTCTTGATTTCTGGTCATACGATCATTCTCTTGTTATCTTAAGTAGCTTTTTAACCAAATTCTGAACATAATACATGAAAAAATCATAGTGGCTCCAGGTCATATCTTTCTCTAGAGAAGTTTCACCTTTCCTCTCTGGGCAGGCAGAACAAAGGCTGATCACATAAATAAAAGCAGGTGCTAGACTTTGCTCACCCAGGGTCAGGCTCTACTGCTTCTCCAGAGTGGAACTCTCCAAAGTCCTTAATTTTATTATTATTTTTTCCTGCTCAGTCAGAAACAGATATTCTTTTCGGAGACTTTGTTCTCAGTTTCTTAGTTTCTCACTCCCTGCAGCTTCACTACTTAGCAAATATCCTGGGCAGAACCTACTATATGTCAACTCTAGCGCTTCACTCACTCCTTCCCCATCAAACACGAGCCCTTCAAATCTCTAATTTTCTATCTCCAATACTGCAAAATCATCCCACACCCGCTTATGTCTTTCTTCCCCGTCAGCCTTTTGGCCAGGGATTTCTCAGATTCTCAGACCCAGAACTGTCAAATCTACCCAGGATAAATGTAGCTGTGTATTCTCAGTTATTCCCTCAATGGTGGGCTTTTTCTCCAGAATCTTGAATTCCCTTTGTGATTGTGTCAGTAGATCACTGATATGTTTAAATAGATGTTTTATGTTGTCTCTATGGTTTTTCCACGCTCCTGCCAAGGGTTGCATTGCTCTACTCTAAGCTACTCTATAATATCCTGAAACGGAAGTTGATTTTTCACATTACACATTGTCACTTAAGAGAACTCAGTGTGCTGCTGAGAGAGGTCAGTTAAGACTATTAAATACTAAGTACTTTATGGCAGACACATTATAAGTAATTTGAAAGGGGTCTAAAAGTAATTCTTAAAGGAAAGATTGTAATTTTTTAAGGTTTATAATTCAAACAAGACCCTTTAAAATGTTTTGGAAATTATAAATAATATAAGAAAATCTCTGTATGTTACAGGAAGCAGATGCTACTCAACATTCAGAAAACACATTATCTCATTTCCTCCATGTAGTACCTCCTAGGCTTAGGGACAGGGAACATCTGACCAGTTGCAGAAAGATAAAGAAGTCAGCTGACTCATAGGAGTAGATGTATTTCTAATGACCAGTGTAGAAGATACAGCATGAAATTTTGCTGTCCTTATTAAGGGAGAGCCAAGAGAATAAAAATTCCTCTTCACTGAGAGACCAACTTTGCAATAAAGATGATACTGAATGTAGATATCAAGTTAGACCAAAGTGTATTAAAGGTTAGAATAAACTGTTTTTAGTACATGTAAACAGCTAGAGAAATACATGAGAAATTTCAGATTTGTCAAGAAGTTTATCTAAGTATATGGAGTACCATGACTCAAACACACGGTAATATCATTTTACTTTTTTTTTTCAGTGCCAGAGATCAAACCAAGGGCCTTGCACATGATAAGAACACACTCACTGCAGCCCTCACACATTTATATTTAAAGTCAAGGTAACGTAAGGCTCTGGAACAATCCTGGGCCTGTTAGCAGAAAGGAGGAATTAGAGGTTGGTAAGTCACCAACTTAATAACCAGTCAGTGAACTGTAGTCCCACACTAGAGCTCCTGTCACCGATTCCCACTCGCTTCTTCCAGTCACGAATCCTTCTTTTACATTCGGAAGTCTTTATGACTTCCTTTCCTGGCTTTATCCCTCCCCAGCTCCTCTGCTGCTACCCAAACTCCAGTCAGTCCATATTAGTCTGCTGTTGGCTTTCTGTATCCACAGGTTCTTATCCGCAGATTCACCAGCCACAGATTAAAAATACTCAAAAAAAGTTGCATCTGTGCTGCACATATGCAGACATTTTTCTTATCATTATTCTATAAATAATGCAGTATGACAGCTATTTAAACAGCATTTACATTGAATTAGTTATGGGTAATCAGAGATGATTTAAAGTTAACAGGAGGATGTGCTTAGGTTATATGCAAATACGATGCATAGGGACTTGAGTATATGTGGATTTTATCTGCAGGGCTTCCTGGAACCAATCCCCAGAAGATACTAAGAAACAACTGCACTTGTAAGTCTAAAAATGTGCCTTGTATTTTTTTTTTTTAACATCTCTATGCCTTTGTTTATTTGGTGTCTCTCTCCCTGGAACATTTATCCTATTTTATCTAGCCCCTTTGCTCTTCTTTTCCCTACATCTCTGTTTATGATAATGTTACTTATTTTTAACACTCTCTCTCATGCCTCTTCCTCTATTAAATATTCCCAATCCCAGTCAGATTTGACCTGTTCTTCCTTTAAACTGTTACAACGCTTTGCTTATGTCTCTCCTAGGACTTTTGGTATAATCTGCTTTGAAGAAAACTTGTTTGTGTTCTTGTGTTATCCCTCTTATTAGACATTCAGCTCTCTAAAGAATATAACTGTGACTTTTTAAATCCACAGATAAGCTCACCAGAGTCTTGCAAATTTTAGTCAGTTAATCAATACTAATTCAGTTAAATATGAATGACATGTGGCTCCCACAGGCAGTTTTACAATATGAACATCTGTTTTCTCCCAGACCAGGTGGACCATATCCCCTCCTACTCTTCACCTTTCTTTAAATGCTCACCTGTAAAAAACATTTGAAATATTTGAAATATTAGAAAACTATACATCTGACAGAATAAATTGGATCAGATAAATCAATAGTGAAAAAATTCAAAACTGCAAAATATATGGTAGACCTAAATAGATATTTCTAAAAGAAGACATGCAAATGACTAATCATATATGAAAAAAATTCTCAACATCACTAATAACAAGGAAATGCAAATTAAAACCACAATGAGATATCACCTCTTTCCAGCTCTTGCTGTTATCAAAATGACAAAAGATAGTAAGTGCCAAAGAGAATATAAAGAAAAGGGAATTCTTACATACTGTTAGTGGTAAAGTAAATTAGTACAGCCATTATGGAAAACAGTATGGAGGTGCCCAAAAAATCCAAAATAGATATACCATATGATCCAGCAATTCCACTATTAAGTATACATTCTAAGGAAACATCTTCCCCCCATGTTTATTGTAGCACCATTCACAATAGCCAACAAATGGAAACAACCTAAGTGTTCGCCAACTGATGCGTGGATAAAGAAAATGGACTTTTACACCATGGAATATTATTCAGTCATAAAAATGTGAAATACTATTATCTGCAAAAATATGCATAGAACTGAAGGTCATGATGTTAAGTGAAATAAACCAAGATAGAAAGACAAGTTCCACATGACCTCACTCTTATCTAGAATCTAATAAAGTTGATCTCATAAAAACTGAAAATGAAATGGTGGTTACCTTTGCTGGGGGAGAACGTGGAGGAAGGCATAATGGGGAAATGTTGAAACAGCAACAAGAATTTCTGGATAGTAAGGTGACTACAGATCCTGATAATATACTATATATTTCCAAAAAAAAATAGAAGAAAGTATTTTTAATGTTTTGCCACAAAGAAATGATAAATTTTTAAGGATATAAATATTCTGATTTAAATATTATACAGTGTACAATGTATACAGGTATTGAAATATCATAAGGAGATACATATCTTTGTGTGTGTATATATATATATATATACACATATATATATATGGATATGTTAAACATCACCCAAGATAATCTCTGTTTTGATTATGCAAAGTCAACATCTAAATTGTGGTAGTGATATCCTACCATATTTATAGGTTTTGCTATACTCAAGGGAAGAACCCAAAGATAGTGGGAACTATTTTAGTATTCTGCCTATTATAATCCTTCTCCCTTTTCTGTGTCTTTTTTATATGTCCTACTGAAATGATTGTCAAAATGTGATGCCTGAACTATCAGCATCAGCATCATCTGAAACACAAATTCTCAGGCTCCACTCCAGGTCTCTTATGTTGGAAACTTTGGAAGTCCAGCAAATCACCTTCTGGGTGATTTAACCACATCAAAGTTTAAGAACCACTGCCTTACACATTGGTCTTTTATTTTAGTGCTATACCATAAGTAATTCCTCTATTTGATAGCTTGATTAAAGACAAAACAAAGGAAAAAACAAGCATTACCATATTCTACTAGCTGTGTTAATCCTTGGTTAACAAGGAACTCAGAAGGAACGTAGATTTCCAAATTTGTCATGCTGGGGGCTCTCCCATATGGACTCTCACTCCCTGACACCTCTCTTTCACCCTCTTATCCTTGTTTTCATTTCCATAGCAAAAAAAAAAGTACAGTAGTAATCGTGTGGATTATAAGCTAACTGGATTAATTGGGTGATTCTCTTCCCATCACTTCCTCACTCTTTACCCTCTTTTAGTATCTGAATGATTGTCCTGACTCTGGGTTTACTGTCCTTTTTGTTGTTATTGTTGTTAATATTGCCATGTGGAAATAAGTAGATAATTTTCATGCAGTAACTTTGACATCTAAAACTGATATTAATTAATTAATCTCAAACATTAGTGCTGAAATTATATAAAACCCATGTCAAAAAAGAGAGATTTGGCTACAGCTAAATAGAACCTATTCCTGTGTTAAAACATAGGCATTGGAGTATAAGATAAACCTTTATTTCTGGCTATGGTATAGAAAGTTAGATACAAACACTACATTTGTTTGATCCTCAATGAAATATATAATATAGTTGAGTTGCTGACTAACTGAATTTCATGATGCTTTCATGAAATTTTAACCACATAAATTAACCTATCTGCAACCTGAAGTTTTCCAAATCAAGAAACATTTTAAAAATCAAATGTTAATATCCTGCATTTTATTTTTTTAAAAAACCTTGCAAAATGGACTGACCAGCACATTTCTTTTTTTTTTTTTTTTTTTTCTAGAAGGGGATAGGCAGTACCAGGGATTGAATTTAGGGGCACTCAACCACTGAACCACATCTCCTGCCCTTATTTTAAAAACTTAGAAACTGGGTCCCACTGAGTTCCTTAGCACCACCCTGTTGTTGAGGCTGGTTTTTAACTCACAATCCGCCTGAGTCAGCCTAATGAACTTCTGGGATTACAGGCGTGTGCCACCATGCCCAACCTGACCAAAACATTTCTATAATGAGAAATCTACTTTGATATCAACTTTCCTTTTCTCAGTATTTTACGACCAAAGATTTCATGAGGATACAGCTTTCTGGATATTCTGGTCTATAAGATGGTGCTTAACAAATACTGGTTGAATACATGTACTTCTTCTATCATTTTATTAGCAAGGTCTTCCCGTGGTGGGAGAGGGGAATAAAATTGGTTGAATTGCCTAAGCAACCTCTGTGACAAACAAGGAACATTATCTGTTTAAGTAAGAACCAATTCTCAGCAAGAACATGGGATGGATCTTAGAAATAACTCAATCATCTACATCGCATGCTAAACTAAATATACAAAAATTGACCTAGGCTTCTCCACTTGTAACCAGGGGGTTCCTAAGGCAGATGTGTATTGCACAAAACATGTGTGTATATCTAGAGGAAAGACATTTTATGCACTTTCTATGTTCATGTTTGTTTTCAATCAACTAAACAAAAGCAGTTAATTCATGTGGTAATTTTTGCAATAATTAGCCCCCACCAGGTTGTCAGTAGAGAGGAGTTATCTGAGCCGGCTGGCCAGCTGGTGAAAAGCAATGGCAAGACAAAAGCTGAGTGAGGAGAGTAGCTAGGTACTCTAAGGAACGACTCTTGACTTGCACTTCCTCTTCAGAGGACAGAAGCTGGAAGTTAGGCCCAGAACTTAAGGAAAACAATACTCCAGACCTGGGCTGTGTTAGTCCTAAAATTCTTGTGAATATAATTAGAAATTTTTAAAAAATAAATCCCACGTGAATTGTAGAATAAGCAGTCAATGTCTATACTTGCCTTATAGACAAGCTAGAGCATTTTTTTTTCTTCTTTTCAGTTTAAGGAACTGCAAACTTCTGGTACCATAAACAATGGTGGCACCCAAATGGCATGTTTAGCTTTGGCATGATCTACCTGCAACCTATAGTTTCCACAGGGATGCACAAGCTTTCAAATTTCACAATGCATTAGGCAAATGGAAATGAGGCCATATATATTTTACCAGAAACGTAGAATAGTTGGAAATATATGTGACACAAGTAACATTAAAGTATAGAGTAAGGAAAGGATATTAATTTAGAGTCAAAAATCTGTTTCCAATTAGGAAAAAATAGAACCGTCCAATTCTTAGTCACCTTTTCCCAGTTCTTTAATTGCCCTGATGGTGATCTACCCCACAAAGACAGTGTCCAGTTTGTGAATCCTGTTACACATGAGGAAAGAGCTTTCAGACTCTGAAAACGTTCTTTGCCCCACCAAGGTGTATTATTCGTTCTGTTTTTTTAAGATATGGATTTTCATAGATTTTCTTTGTAAGACTCAAAAGGGAAAAATTAAATCTTTTTAAGTAGCCAGTTTTATATCACTCACCAGTAATTTTTTTTCATTTTTTTAAATGTATTTTCCCCACCTTCTCTTATCAGTGCATTGCAGTTGTACATACTGATGGGATGTGTTGTTATGTGTTCATACATGCACACAACACATAATGTAACCATATAATATGGCCAATATCTCTCCCCAGCACTTTCCTTCCCCTACCCACTTTCCACTCCTTGGTCCCTTTCCTCTTCCAGTAATTTTTGTAAATGATTGGTTAGTTGCCTGCCTTAGGCCCTTCTCTTCCCGTGGCCTGGTTTTGTGCATGTGGATGGCCAGCAGAGTCTCTGAGTCCCTCTTCCTCCCATTTCCTACTGAATCAACAAACTCTCCATGATTCCTTGGTTTTCACCGTCTTCAAGGTTTTCTTTAACTTTTTTGGTTCTTCTTCCATTTTGCTTTCTTTCCTTTTCACCCTCTTTGTGAATCCTTAATCTTCCTGCTTAACTCTTTTGCTTTTGGGAATGAGAATTAACTTCCTAACTTTAGGTGTTTTGTTTTTGAAGAGCAAATTGTACTTTTTAAACCATCAGATTAGAATCACTTTATGTGGTTCTAAAACCAGTTTCTTAACCTCTGATGAAGTTACCTACACAAAATAAGCCTTTTTAAAATGTTGTTTATAAATTTTTATTATGTAAAGTATTACATGAATATATTTATACATTTGGAAATTAGAAAACCTAAAAGTCTTATTGAAAATGGACCCTGCCTATCCCTTTTCACCCCTGAAACTGACTACCCAGAGGCAGCCAAGTTCAACTATTTTATTTGGCTTGCCATATTTTAATACATACAATACTGTTTCTTGCTTTATGAATTTTAGCAATGTCAACTTAGTATTGTAGGGGTTAGGCTGTTGGTGTCTTCTATTCCTCATTCCCATCTTCCCAGTAGTTAGTTCTCAATATTTGGCTGAATCCGAAGACATTGTAATTTGAATTCTATACAGATTTCATTACTCATTGAGATAGTACACTTTATTTCCTTTTTTTTTGCAAAACTTTTCATTCTTCCTAGAATTAATAATTGTCTTCTTTTTAGTTTTATTTGTTTAGTTTCTGTGTATCTATCACTGTGTTTTCTTCTGAATGGTGGAACATATCTGTCATACAACTAAAAGTAATAAAAGCTAAGCACAGCAAATCAACCGATTCCATTTTCCTTGTCTTTAGAGAGTTCTCTCCCACAGCTTTCAATTCTCTTGTTCAAGTGTAGACTTGCTATCCAGGGATACTCACAGCTGTCATTCTGGAACATTCTTTCACTGCATCCTGAGAATTTCCTTTGTCTCCTACGTCTTCAGTTTCCTGTAGCTTGAGACTTCCTTTTTCTTCAAAAACTTCCTCTTTTTTGTGAAGTACCTTCTCTGGTAGTTTCCTGAGAAACAGCTTTCAGAGGAGGTGACATTTTTAGCCTCTGAATATGATAAAATATTAAGACTAGTTGATAACATGTGTGGGTGTGATATTTTACATTTGAAATAACTTAGCTTTAACATTTCAAAGATGCTTGTTATTGCCTTCTAGTTTCCTGTATTGCTTTCGGAAAGTTTGATGCTTTTTGTTATCTTTTTTTTTTCACATTTTTATTTTGATTCATTATATACAAATGGGGTGCAACTATCATTTCTCTTGTTGTACATGAAGTAGAGTCATACCATTTGCATAATCATACATGTACATAAAGTAATGATGTTTGTCTCATTCTATTATCTTTCCTTCTCCCCTCCACACCCCTCATTTCCCTCTACAAAATCCATCCTTCTTCCATTCTTCCTTTACCTCCTCCCACCACCCGCCCCCATTATGTATTATCATCCACTTATCAGAGAAATGTTGTTATCTCTTTTTATGTTAGCAGTTTTTCTTCACTAGTTTATTCCTTTTGGGAAGTTTTCAGGATCTTACCATCTTTTTGGTGTTCCTAAACTTCATTGATGTGTCCTGGCATGAGTCTTTCCTTGTTCATTATAGTACCCTCTTTCAATCTAGAAACATATCCTTGAATTCTTGGGCATTTGAAAAAAAAATTGTTTGCTCCTTCCTCTGTTCATTTTCTCTCTTCTCTATGGGTCTTGCAAATAATTTTAGCTTCTAATAATATCTTTATAGAGTTGTTTAGATCAGAAGACTCATTTAAGGTAAGTAGTTTTCTTGACTACCTGTCCTTATGGAGAGAACAGCCTAGAGGAAGAAAACAACCTGAACAATGGTTCATCTTACCCCCACTCAGTGTTTTCCTATATAAATCTTGCTTTTATATAATATTTTAAGTGAGAAAATTCCTGTTGGTTTTACTTTCTTTTATAGACTTTAATGCTTTTAAATCACAAAAATATTTATAGTTATTAATAGTAATAGCTCCTAGTATGGCTATCATTGTGGGTCAGGATGTTCATTGAAAAATCAGAATCATGATAGATCTCTTAGTATTATTTTGAATATTAAATAAGTGGTAGCAGAAAGCATTGGGAGCAGATACCATTATATATGCTATATAGTATTTATGTGCTATAAATACTGTATATAGTCAGTGCAGAATAAATCATAGTTATTTTTATCACTATTTATGAACTCATTTGAGTCCCATTTTGTGGGACTAGTATTGTCCTCATTTTAGAGAGGAGGAAATAGAGGCCCAAAGAGACTAAATTACTTGTACAAGGTGATATGGCTAGCAAGTAGGTGGCAGAGCTGGAACCAGATTTTCTGACCCCAAAGAACATGCTCTTTCTACCACTAGTGAGGGTGGTCCTGTCTTTCTCTCTAGGCCATTTTTTTTTTTCCAAAGGACAATAGTGTGTACAGTTAACATGGAGTTACCTCAATAAAGGAGATCATGGACTTCCTTGAAGACAAAAACATGTAGAAAATACTCTGCCCTGAGTTAGCTAAATTCTTGCTGTGTGGAGACAGACTGGAACTGTGCGTTTTCAACCTGTGTTAATTCATGGCATCATAGAAAGATCAGAGTTTGGATAAATGAAGGCCATGGCGGCTTTCTGTCAGTGGTACACTCAAAGCATTGCTAATTGATGTATGCAGCATGTGTTGAAACAAGCCATCTGAAGCAAACAGGTTGGCTATCTGTGTGCTTTAGGACATTTTCCCAAATGAAACAGTTGTGTTTGTGATTATACAGGCAGTAAATACATTTTCCCCATCAGCCACACCAAGGTCAGTGTCTTGCAGCTCTCCTGAAATGTCCCCACATGGTGACCAAGAGCTGTGAGTAAATAATATCTTCCAGATCCTCAGACCTCACCCTGGTAGAACCAGCTCCTTCCTCTGCTGAGGAGTGTGGAATGCTGGGAAGAGTACAGTAGGTTTCAATTCTAATTTTGGAACTGCAATATGCTCTTTTTGACAATCTCGGACACAATTTGGCTAGGTCCATTACAGACAGCATTTGAACTAGAAATAATAACACAAATTAGCTTGAGTAAAAGCTAATTGTTCTTTTTCACCATTACAAATATTTTTTAAATTTTCGAAAAATGGAAAAAAGAAGAAGCAGTGAAGAAGTTGGTGGACTGTGTTATTCTTGTGGCCCTGGAATATGTCAAAGAAAGGAAGCCACCCAGGACAAACATTTTAAGATTTTGAGAGTATGGAAATAGAAAGAAGAAAAATACACAACAAAAACTTAAAATGCTGGTCATCTCTTTCTGCATTCTACCTTATCCCTTTGTCTTTGAAAATAGTTCCTCAGGACTGCTTTTATTTTTGAAACCGTGAAACAGCTGTCTGGAAACCACAGAATCAGACTAAAAGAAAGTCTGATGGTATATTCCCATGGTGTATTCTAACTCTTCTTGTCCCTTAGGATGTACATTAATGTGAATGGACTGACCAGATCAGTCAGATTACATGATCAGGTCAGAACCAGCAGGAAGAGAAGGTGCTAATTCAGATTGGGCGCCTCCTATGAATCTCACACACCTAGGCCCTTTCCAGATGTTTTCTTTTAATTCTTCAAACTCAGTGACAGAGTCGTTTTTGTTCTCATTTTTTTGGTGAGGAAACCAAGTTATTTAGGACTTGCCCAAGGCTACATAGCATATAGGGGACAAGCTAGAATAAACTTATTCTTACTATACTATATTATACACACAAGGACACACACACATATATGCAGCTGGCGCAGACTAACTGGCTTCAGAGAGGTAGTACAAAGTAATGAGTAAGAAACAGATGCAGACCCAAGCTGCCCCTATTCAGACTCTGGCTCTTTTCATTAGTAGGTGTGGGGCAGTGGACAAATAACTGAACTTAACCTCTGTTTCTCAGTTTCTTCCACTATAAAACGTGAGAAAATCATAGCTTACCACAGAACCTTATTGCAAGTTACAAGTGAGTTTTACATGAAAAATATTTTAAATAATGTCTGCGCAGAGGAAGCAGTCAATAGAAATTTTTAGTAATTTCTAAAAATTCCACACAGGGAGAGAGGTACTATTCGATGACTCAAGGAGAATAGATATTGGAACACTGGTATGAGATAGTCTCATTTTTTTAGCTAATTTCATTTTTAATATGATTGGTTGCCATGTATATTTATTAATGAGAAAAGACATAAATTTCAAATAACTTGAAGACTTATAAACTTGGACAGAATTGTTATGGTAAGTCCAGTGCAGGTCTCAACAAGACAACACTACTGTAGTGGAAGTGGGGGGTTGCGGAGGGAAGACTCCATAAACGCCACATTTATGAGGACCGATTGTAGTGGCACTGTAGGCATTCAACGTTCTAACTGGAAGAAAAGTGTGAATGACTGAACTATCTTTCTTTCTTTCTTTCTTTCTTTCTTTCTTTCTTTCTTTCTTTCTTTCACAACACACCTAGATGATTAATTCTAAAGTCATTTAGTGGCTGTAATCTCTACACACCATCTTTTCATAGATTTCTCTCTGTCCACTCCCTTGCTTGCCTGTGTGAGGGACAGTGAAAAGGAAAGGGACAGAAGAGCTTTCAAGTTCAGAACAAGCTTTCTCAGAAGGCTTGAGCCAGGGAGCAAAGAATGCAGCGACAATGCAGGGAGGAAAGAGTTCACCTCCCCACTGGCCCTGTTGCCCTTGCATGAATACAGAGCAAGACAATGCTGAGGTTGGGACCTGGTTAGGAACACTGTGTCTCACGCGGATGTGGATTTAGGGTCATGGGACTTGGATTCCCAGTTCAGCTCCTTGCTGAACTATCTAAGCTCGTGAACTATCTGAGCTTCCAAATATCAGGGCAGTAACATCCCTAGTTGCTTTCACTCTTCACATCCTATGACTCTGTTCTAGGATTCTTTTGCTCCTTGGGCCTGGAATTAATCTGGTGCATCCAAGAAAGCATCTGGTTGTACAAAGATATACAGGCGACATTCTGAGAGCCAGCAGCCACCCATCATCGCTCTTAATCCCTTTTGTCAGTTCCAGGTGGCGTGTTCTCCCCCCAGGACAATCTGTCCCTCACAGCCAGTTCAAGAGCAGCACTGCCTTGGAAGACACAGGATGACTGCTTTCACCTTGACCTTATTGCTCTCTTTCTGGTATGTCTCCACTCCCATCTCTTCCAACTATTATTTCTCTTCCTCTTCCTCATCCAAGCGGCAAGTAGAAAGAAGCAAAGGCAAATAGAGGAAGATCCTCCAGCAAATCCTTTTCACTGTGATTTATTACATTACACAATAGTTTTCCAAGTCCCTGTGACCCCAAGTCAGGAAAACTGGCTGAATCCCGCACAGAAAAATAAAATATGAAGAAAAATGCAATCCCTAAGGTAGGCGGGGGGGGATAAAAGGAAATTTCCACTTTCAATTCTAAATGTCAAACAGTCATTCTAGTTTTTATTGTAGAGCAAATAATTGTTATTTGTTGAAATTCTGCTTCAAGTAACAGTTAAGTCTTTTTAGAAGAAATTATTTGGAGAATGTATTTAACTTACTTTACTTAAAATTCACACTAGGACAACTATTTTAAGTACATTGAAATGCCATTTTAATAATTCCATGTAATATTGTAGTGATGGATAGCTACTTTAAATTTACATGCCAGTTATGTAAATGGTCATAAGTGATTTTTCATTATCCTAAATGGTGAGTAGTTTAAGATATTAATGTAAGTGCAATGCAGGCATAACATTTACAGTTTATTAAACTAAAAGGATGCTAATCAATTAATATATTTAAACAACACCCATGGGGGAAATAAATTGATTTGCTAACATAAAAAATTACTTTTTAGAGTTAAAAATAAGTAAATTAGGGGTGAGAATATACAAGTATAGCTTCTGATGATAAGTTTGATCTTAAGAAATAACTCTTTTTAGGAGTTCCCAGTAGGTAGACTGGCAATTGCTTATCTCCTCTGGCTTAAACAAGACAATGATGCTTTATCATAGTGCAAGTCGTTCTGTTAGTCAGATTTCTGTAACTGAGATAAAATACCTAAAGAAAAAAGATTTATTTTGACACATTGCTTTGATTCTGTGACAAAGCAGCACATCCTGGCAGGAACACACATCAGAGCAAAACACTCACCTCATGAACTGGGGACCGAAAGAGAGGAAGAAGAAACCAGGGTCCCATAATCCCCTTCCAGGGTATGCCTGGAGTGACCTAAGGATCTCCTACTAGACTCCACATCTCAAAAGTTCCACAACCTCCCAGGAGTATCACTTGGGGACACATGGACCTTTGGAGGACATTTAAGATAAAAATTATAGCAGCAGTAAAACTCAAAGTTCACATACTGACATCTAGACTCTACACTATATTTCTTTGAAGTTTTCATAAAGACTTTTCTCCAAAGCTTTGGTATCAGAAAGAATGACATTAAAGTAGTAATTTAGCCATGAGCAGCAACACAACCTTTCAAAATTGTATTTATGAAACAATATGAAATTGTATTGATCTCTCTGCTGTAAAAAGTTTGAAGTAGTTCTTTATGTTAATTACAGATACTAATGATAAGTTGCATTTAAAAAAATAATTCTATTTTTACTCACTGCTAATTTTTCAAAGGAATGCAGAATGGATTATAAATTATCTTGACCAGATATAGTCAATAAGGAATCAATTTTTTTCACTGTGGGGAATTAATCTGAACTTTTAAATATGATTTCTGTTGATTAACTTACATGAAACATATATATCCAGTTAATTTCTGTAGCTATGTTTTAGCTTATTTGGAAGTGGATAACTTTTCCTGGAAAGAAAGAAGTATACATTAGTATACCATGTGTTTAAATGGGTGACCCATAATTCACCTTTAATTGCCTTATTTTATGATTCTATAATAAGAAAACTAAAAACAAATAAAACATTATTTGTTTTTATAAACCACTTTTATAAATCATTCCCTTTTTAGCACTTTTTATATTATCAACTTTAATTTTAAGCACATTATTATGTGTCAATACCAAACTAGTAGGACATATTTAATTTGGTGCCATTTAAAAAATAAGAGTTATATGGGATTTTAAGTCTTAAAATATTTATCTAAAACCTGGATGCGCTGGTGCATAATTTTAGTCCTAAATGATTGGGAGGTTGAGGCAGGAGAATTGTTTGAGCCCTGGAGTTCAAGGACAGCCTGGACAATGTGTCTTTAAAACAAAATAAAAATTAATAAAAATATTCCTCTCAAGGATAATATTATACATATATGAAATTCACTTATTCAATATTGATTTAATAAACAGCCACTGAAAACTTATTCAATATAAACCACTGAGCTGAGTCATAGTGGGGTTACAAAAATAAATAAAATACTGTGCCTGCTTTATGTATAATATATTTATTAAGTTAATTACTTTGCTGCTATATCAGAGATGCAAAATGTAGTGATTTAAATAAGGTAGATGTATCTCTATTTTCTCTATAGCAATTCCTAGGTGAGTGTGTCCAAGTTGGTGGGCGTCTTCTTCCACCCCAAACTACAGAAAGTGGTTTCAAGTGGAGACTACTGTACTCATATTTCAATGGGCAGAATGGGTCATATGATCACACCTCAAGGGACACCTGTAATCGTAGTCTTCTTGTGTGTCCAGAGTAAAAGAGAAATGGTGAATATATAGCCTTGTAAATGATTAGTGAATACATGATGAATATATAGCATTGTATCATAATTCAAAAATTATTAAAAACTAAACACAGAAAAGTTGTCTTCAGTTTTTTCTGGAATCTTTTAAGAATCAAATTGATTTTCTTCTAATTTCTTTATGTATTTTAACATTTTATCATGTATGGATTATATTATAATTTATAACCTTATTTTTTACTAAATATTACTATACATTTTTCTGTCATTAAAAAGTTCAACTCCTATCTCTGCAGCATAAAGTTTGAGCAAGTTTGAGAGAGTTTCTAGACCTCAGATTTGTTTATTTGTTTTTAATTATAAAACAATCATGCAAATGCTATCTACCAAACAGGGCCATTTTGAAGATCAGAGATTATTCACCACATAGATTGCATAGTGTAAGCCTAACACAGTAGGCACATGCAGATTTAATCACTGTAGTTTTATAATATGCTTGTTGTGGTTTGGAATGTCCCCCAAAGCCCATGTGTTAAAGGTTTGGTCCCCAGTGCAGCAGTGTTCTGAGGCGGGACTTCTGTGAAGTAATTGGAGTATGAAGGCTTTGACTGCATCAGTGGGTTAATCTGTTGTCCTGAATGGAATACTGGGAGGTGATGGAGACTAGGCGAGTAGGGATGGCTAGAGGAAGCAGACCACTGGAGCGTGGCCTTGGGGACTATACCTTGCCTATGGCCCCTACCTGCCGGCTGCTTCCTAGCTGCTATAAGCTGAGCAGCTTTCCTCCACCATTCCCCCACACCTTCTGCCGTGATATTCCACGTCACCTCGGGCCCAAAGCAATGGAGCCAGCCAACCTTGGACTGAAACCTCAGGCCATGAGCCAAAATAAACCTTTCCTTCTCCAAGTTGTTTGTGTCAGGTATTTTGGTCACAGTGACAAAAAGCTGACTAACACAATGTTTTAATATTTCACCTAGTCATTTATCAATCTTCCTTTTTGTTTTAAAATACTTCATTTTTAGATCACTTTCAGTTTCACAGAAAAACCAAGAGGTGCAGAGATTTTCCATATACCTCCTACCCTCACCTATGCACTGCCTCTCCCATTATCAACGTCTCCCACCAGAGTGAGACATTTGTTACCACTGATGAAACCACAAGGACCCAACATTATCCGGTCTTCTTTTAATAACAGAATTAAACACTATTTGTGAAGGCTTATTCTTCCAGGTGAAAGAGAGTGTAAATTATTTCTGTGAAAATGTGTCTTAGCCTCTGTTCTCCAGAAAGCAAAGGCAAGACAAAGGATTTAAGCTCATTAGGGTATACATCCCCAAGGGGCACTGTCAGGCAAGGTCACACAGAGCAGGGAAGCAGAGAAAGGTATTATCTAGTAGGCTGCTGATTTATGCAGCTGATACATCTGTTCTATGAGACTGTTCCCTGGGAATGTGTATGGTGGAAGCAAAGAGCTTTTACCCACTGGTTCTCACATTCCACTGGGTAAAGTTTCACCCCACGGGGGTCCACTTCACATGACTCATTGCCTAGTGTGTCTGTCCCATGGTGTGTCATTCCTGGGTATGAGGCAGGGCCCTAGACGGATTCCAGGCAGAGCCAGTGCAGGACAGTCTGCAGAGCTGGAACTGGAGCCAGCCAGGTGAAACTAAGAGCATCTTACCAGATCTCAAGAGAATGTGAATTTGGAATAAGTTCACATCTTTACATTATGCAGTTTTACATTCTGGAACATAGTGATAACATTTGCAGAGGGAGTTATCCCATTTATTACTAAAACCATGTTGTTTACATTCTCTTTGATTTGCTTCCCTTAGGAATAAATTAACAACAAAAAATTGTGTATTATGAAGAGGGGAGGGCAAGAGCCATCAACTTAATGAAGAAATGCTATCTCCCAGTGTAACCAGAGTCTTTGCAAGGTAGCCTAACTCAGTTAAGCAGAAAATGCAGATGATTTGATACCATTTTTTAAAGACAAAACGATTGCTACTGCCTTTAAATGAGAGAGTTCACTCATTCTTTGGCAAAGGCACTTGGGGATTAGAGAGTTAGTCAGCCTCCTTTGGCCTGTCTACTAAGTCCCTTCTGATCAGTCTCAAGGTAGCTTCTATTCTTCTTGGATGCTTATTAAGATCCCTCAGAGTTCCCTCCTTAGTATTCTTATTTAAAAAGTAGATTGAGAATGGATGTGTGAAAGATCTCTTCCAAACTACACCATTTTTCTCCCCACTCCCCAGTACACATGGGTACTGCTATAAGCATCTCCAATGACATATATAAAGCTAATTTGCCCTATATTTTGACATGCTCTGAGTCTGAAAGTCAGTTATAAGTGGTCATTTTGCACTCAAGAGATTGGTCTCTATAGGCCTAGTTTTCCTCTCCTGCTTAAAGGACTTTTGATGGAACCAAATTTCTGGCCTGTGATGCTGAGCTGTACAAAGGAGATCTCATATGTGTAACCAAAGATCCCAGTTATTTGTCATGATGATTATTCTGGGACACTCTGAGATTCAGGTTTGTCCTTGTCTAACCACAGAGTTGCTATGTGCCCTTTGGAGGTATCTTACTCTAACCTTCCCATTTAGATATACTCATGTTATTCTATCAAATTTCTCCATGAAATGCCATTGCAATTGGCTATTCATTTGTGTGCACCAACATTATTATTTGCTGTACTTAGTCTGTTTTGTAGTATTTACTGACCTTCACCAGGAGTTCAGCATTCTTGGCAGGCATTTCTCCACTTGGCCACAGAGGAACCCTGATTTTTCTGGATCCTTCCAAGAGATGAGAATGCAACAGCAGCAGCTGGGGATATGAAAATAACTAGGAACAAAATAGACACAAATTCAGAAAAATACTGAAAAAAGACTTTCTGCAAAAGCAATTTTCGTTTGACCCTGAGCTTACTGTAGAATTCAGTGATAAGTTGGCTACCACATGGCTATTTTGAACAGGCAGAAAATCAGAGGTAGGTGTACATGCGATTCCAGATTTTAAACACAGATGATGATAGAATTCTTTTAGTTTTACTCTCAGATCCATGCAGATGATTGATATTACACTTTGAAATTTATAGATATATCAAGAAAAGTATAGGCACCTAACATAGCTTCCTTCATAATGAACTACGAGTAAAACTTTAGGACTTCTTGCTCAAAAAAATGAATCTAGTGGGTGGATGATGTCAGCACCTAAATTTCTGTTAATAATTTCAGAGTGTACTTTTTTCATCTTTAAAAAAAAATAAGTTTCACTGATTGGAAGACCAAAGCTCATTGGGATACACAATGTCTTTGAGTAAGCATTCCAAAAAAATGAACATCTCCTTCTGGCATGAATTGTTCTCTCTTCAGCATTCCTAGTTGACACAGCCACAATTCTTCAGTTATATGTTCTATTACCCATGAGACTCCTGGGAAGTCCCATCCAAAACATTCATGTTGCTACATTACCATAAAAGTCTGCCCTGTGAGTACAATTTCAAAAGCAAAACAAATGGGCTTCATTTAAACAAATAGCAGTTCTCCCCTTCTGAGTTGAAGAAAACACACGTACACTGTGCTTGCTGGCATGTGGGTCTCGCGGAAAGGAGGTTGACTTCTGAAGCGAAGAGAACCTCACCGCAGCATACAGAGACTCCCACGATCTTTCCTGCTTTTTTTGTTTTTACTTTTTACCTTGGTATTTTAGTGAATTTAAAAAAATCTCAGTTCTGAAGCTGTCTTTGAGATCAGGGAGAAATATTTAAACATTTATGCATTCAGTTCATGATTCAGAGATTTATTTATAAGACCGTTGATTTTGGGACACCCAACTCTTGCATTTAAGCTGCTGAAGTGAGTCATGTTTGTGGGAGGTAATTACTACCAGAAAGTACAACTAACTTGTAAGCTTCTCTTTAAAATGTCCACTCACAATCTACAATTACTTCAAATAACAGACTACCAGGACCTTTGCTGTGTTTTACGGCTGTATATATTTATTATGAGTGCATTAGGCAATACCCAAACATACTTTTGTCACAGAAGGGTTCTTGTAGGAGAATTGAGTCCCTTTATTAGTATCAGTATAGATTTCTGTGAATGTAGGACTGACAAGGTATAATCTCAAGGTATCCCTTCTATTATAGGGAACAAAGCCCTGAGAATAGCAGACTCAAAAGAATAATAAAGGATTCCTGTTGGTGGAAAAATATATATAATTTGTGTCTCATTAAGGATCAGATTCAATTGCTGAAATTATAGCAAACAGTTACCTCTTTAACACCTCAGTGCTTCTCTTGGCTGATCCTGTGTCCTCCTGGGAGGCTCCATGATTCTCCACTTTGCAATTGATGAAGCCTGCATCCATCAGACCAGTGGCAGAGCAGGTAGCCTTTTATGGGCCAAAACACCAGAGTCTCTGAAAACATCCTGAAGTTCAAATAATCCATTACTCCTTCTATACAAATTGGTACCTTAAATTCCACAAATAATTTGTCTAGGAGATAGTGTGGTAGAAAGCAGAAAGACAAGGAGGGAACTTGATACTTGGAGTAACTGAAAGTAAGGCATTGCCACTGCAGGTCCTGGGTAAAGCACCAGAAAGGAAAAGCTGGAATTTCCAAAGACAAACTCTGATCCCTTGATAGTTTTAACCTGCCATTGATTCACCATTGCTCAACAACCCTACAGTGATACTAAGTTCTTCTACTCTTCCCTAAGGTTCTCTTACCTGCTGAGCCAAACACATCTCCTTCTTCAACCATTGATTGAGACTTTAACCAAATGGTAATCATTGCCTCTTACGCTACTGTGATCCAGCTGCCTTCTTGAACCTGTTCACACTCATTCGTTCATCACTCATTTACTCATCGCTTATTCAGTGTTTACTGAGTGCCCTTGATGTGCCAGTTGTTGTACTAGGTGCTGGAACACATCTGTGAACAAACCCCAGTCCCTGTCTTTGAGGATCATATTGCCTGGCTGGGGCGACAGCCATAAAATGTGGCAACTTCAAGAATGTATGATTAAATGCACTTATGTAGTAAGTATGTGCTGTGGAAATACATCAGCAAGGCACTTCCCAGGAGTGCCTGTGTTTAAGTAAAGACCTGAAGGAAAAGCAGATTTGGTCAAGAGACTTAAGCAGGGAGAGAAGGTAAGGAAACAGGATAAAACACTCCATACAGAGGAGAAGAAATGACCCAAAGTCCGTGAGAAACATGAAGATTTAGTTCAGAGAAATATGATTAGTTCATAGATGGAGAACAACACAACAATCATACAAGGATGACAGAGGAGGATGAACAGAGAATGAAAGACTTCTTCTGCCATGCCTAGTAGTCTGAACAGAATTGAATTGAAGGATGTACCATACATATCATGTTTCTATTAGAGCAGCCACCTACAGATGCTCTATATCAGCATCCAAGCTTAATCCTGAACTAGTTGGTATGTCAGCTTTTCTCTGATCTTTCCACAGTTAACCCCGGCTGTATCCAGAACAAGAGCAGTTTGCATCCTCTGTTTGTACCATTGCCCAATTTGTTTTGCTTTCTTTAGGGATACACACTGCTCCTCAATATCTGTGGTCCATCTGGGCCCACCATATATCTATGACTCTCCTATCATATATATGTTCATGGAAATATCTCTTTTGCTCAATTTTGAGTCAAATTAAGGTTTGGAACATAAAAATATATGAACTCATCACTTACTCAATGAAAATTTAAGGAACTATATACTATGAAATATTACAAGCAATATAGTAATGACCAAAAAGTCCTTACCCTTATGGAGTGACATTTTAGAGGAAGAATACAGAAAAATAAACAATATTTCAGATGAGGATTATTATGTAGAAAATTGCTGTAATGATTGTTATGTAGAAAACTTAAGTAAGGACTTTCTGGAGGGTACTATTGTATGTAGGATATACATATACATGCACACATGTATACACATGTGCATATATGCTTGTATATATATCCACAAAAATTAATAGATACAGGTTATTTTACTATAAGTATGTATCAATAAGTTCTTTAATGACTTCAGAATTCAACAATTAGAATTCATGTAATTAGTTTGAAATCATAAGTAATGTCACAAGTTTCAGGACTCAGGAATTTTTCTGATTTTTAGTTTATCAAATTTAATGTGTAATTTTATTTTTAGCCTTATATTGAAATAAACATGATTTTGTAATAATCTAACTTACAGTCTGGTGGCTCCTGGTTTAAAATAATGTGATTCAGTACATACCTGAATTAACATTTTGCTTTAAGAAAAGAATAAACACTTCCCTATTTATATTTTATCTTAATTTCCTATTTGGAATTGGAAAGACATTATTGTCATAATCTCATGTGCAATAGTAAGAAATTTTACAGGAATTAACAGAAGTTCTATATTATATACTTAATAAGAGATTCTAAAAGAGAATGGGGGAGCAATATTTAAACACTGGAGCTGAGATTTTCCAGAATTGTAAGATGGCACGAGTTCTCAGATTAAAAGTACAGTAGTAATATGCAGAATGACTAAGTTTATAGCATAATGAAACTGAAGAATATCAGGAATGAAGAGAAATCTTAAAATCTATCAGAGACAAAAGTCAGATTCTATTGAGTAAAGGGGCCTTCAACAGACTGGGACAGGATACAAGTTGTCATTTTACAGTAGATGGAAGAGGACAGTAATGTGCTCAAGAACTTGGAGAAATTAACTTCACTTTAGAATTCTATACTCAGCAAACAGAAAACACAAAACAAACACATTTTTATAATTACACAGATTTAGATGATTAACCAACCACAGACTCTCATTAGAGAATTACTTTTTTAAAAAGGAGGAAACCAGAGAGAAGGTATGGAATGTAAGATTGAACATAGACATTGATAGAAATAAAAGTATATTAAACTGACGGTTAGCTTTTGGTGTAATACTACCTTTCATATGAATGATCAAATTGATAAAAATTGAAGATCTAAATAACAACTTGAAATATTTAACAGAAAGAGGTTAAAAATATGAACAGTTTTAAACTTTATTTAAAAATTTATAGGTAGGAATTTATCTCAAAATTTAATGGTAATCACCAACGAATAGCATCTAGGTGACTGTGGTGACCCAGTGAGAGGAAGGTGGGGACTGCAGCAAGTATGGGAGGTTAGAGGTGGGGCGGGGAGTCAGCTGGAATTTTAAAATTGTTTTGAGGACTGGGGAGATAGCTCAGCTGGTAGAGTTCTTGCCTCGCAAGCACAAGGCCCTGAGTTCGATCCCCAGTACCACAAAAAAATAAAATAAATAAATAAATAAAATTGTTTTGAATCAACATTGATTCCAACCATGGGTTTGTCGGTCTCCACTCTGACTGCTCCTGTTCAGACCTCAAATACTGAAGATCATTAGGCAGCATCACCACTTTCAGGATGTCCCACACTTGAAAGGGAAACTGAAAGGCTGTTGGGAAGGAAAGGGAAGGGAAGATGCAAGACTAAGCAGAGGGCAGTCTCCTACTCAGAAAAGTCAAGGTCACATGACCCTTCAAAATTGCCCTGCTTTCAGATGAAGTGGCTGGAACGTTATGCCCTATGGTGTCCACTCCTTGGATGCAATCTGTCCCTGGAAGGAGGGGAGGCAGTCCCCAAATTTGAGGTTGTCTCCCACCCACACTACAATTGGAGGACAATCTGGAAGGCACCTCACATGGTCCACTCCGCAGATCTCAGTGTATATGAAAACCTCCTTGTGCATTGTAAATCGTGACCATGAATAGGGAAATGAATTCTTACTTGATAAGTCATGCTGGAACCACTGATTATAACTATGGGGAACACATGGATTAAAATGTTATCTCATCTTACTCAACATTAATTTCAGATAGGTTAAAGAATTAAAAGAAAAAGGAAACATTATGCCTAATACTTACCAGCTTGAAGGAGAGGGAAACACAAACTTAGATGATGCTAATAAAATGATTGTTAGTTTTGATTACATAAAACAAGCATTTTCACATTCAAAATTTCACACAAAATTAAAAGGCAAAACTGAGAATGTTTGTAATAAACACACTTTATGTCTATTAATTTATATTTGATTGGATCTTTATGTTATCCTATCCTTCTCTTCCTCTTTCCTTTATTTTACTCTAGCTTCTGTATTTGAGAGAAAACATTTTACCTTTGAATTTCTGAGCTTGGCTTTTTTCACTTAGCATGATATTCTCCATTGCCATCTATTTGTTGGCAAATGCCTTAATTTCATTCTTTTTTTTCTTTTTATTCATTTTTATTATAAACAAATGGGAGACATCTTGTTTCTCTGTTTGTACATGAAGTAGAGGCATACCGTTTTTGTAATCATACATTTATCTAGGGTAATAGTTTTTGATTCATTCTTTTATTTCCCCCCCACCCCTCTTACCCCTCTATACAGTCCCTCCTTCCTCCATTCTTGCCCCCCTACCCCCATTATGTGTCATCATCCGCTTATCAGCGAGACCATTCATCCTTCAGTTTTTTGAGATTGGCTTATCTCACTTAGTATGATATTCTCCAATTTCATCCATTTGCCTGCAAATGCCATAATTTTATTATTTTTTATGGTTGATTAATATTCCATTGTATATATATACCACAGTTTCTTTATTCATTCATCCATTGAAGGACATCTAGGTTGGTTCCACAATCTGGCTATTGTGAACTGAGAAGCTATGAACATTGATGTGGCTGTATCTCTGTAGTATGCTGATTTTAAGTCCTTTGGGTATAGGCCGAGGAGTGGGATAGCTGGGTCAAATGGTGGTTTATCCCCAAATCATTCCCAGGAAACATCCTGTATGTTGATCTCTAGAGTCTGTTTGTGGATGTTTAGTATCAATAATCTATTGATTTCACACCACTTATCTTTGAGTTTTCAAATAAAAGATTCTTTATGCAAAAAAAAAAAAAGAAACAATTAGACTGAACAATTGAGAGAAACATTCCTGCTCAGTTTAACACTTGGAGAGCAACACATTCCATTTGCTGAATCACGTCTAAAATTAACTTGAACAATGGGTATGACTCATAGATGCTTTTCTAGGTGGTATTGATCACAACAAAACCTTCAAATACAACCCAGAAGAGACCATAATCCACTAGAGTTGGGTACTGAGTAGACTGCCACTATTGACTATGTGTGAGCCCGCAGTTCACACAGTCCTTCCCTGGTTCCCTTCTCACACATGTGTTCCTGCTGGGAGGTGAGTTGTCAACTTCTGATTAAAATAGATGACCCAAAACAAAACAAAACAAAAAAAGAAAAGAAAAAGAAAGAAAGGCTGTTGGATGAGCGCAGAACCCTCTGGTGCAGCCTGTGAGAGCAAAACATACTCTGCCTTCCCATCAAGATCGTGCATATGAGTATGTGGAGTGTCCCATTATGGGCACCACTGCTAAGAATAAGGAGAACCTGGATCCTTCAAATCTGATGCCACCACCTAACCAACACCAGCTCCAGGTCAGCCCTTTGTATTGTCATCCACTCCACCAGCAGATTCAGAGAAAAAGTGGATTTATCCTTCCAAACTGGTGTTCTGGAATGCAACGTTAAGGAAAGGGTGGAAGGGAAAGGATGAAGATATTAATCAGAAAGATATGTATAATACTATTAGAATTCACAGTTAGAACCATGCACAGGCTTGGAGGGATATTTTGAAGTGGGAAGCTCTTCATGCTGCAGAGTGTCCTGGTGGTCCATTGTTGATCTGATTTGAAGGGAAAGCAAAAGAGTACTCACCAAGGGCAAGAATTGATTCCTGGATGGGGTATGAGTTGCCTTTCAACAGGCACGATTGGATCATCAACCATTGTGGCACAGAAGTTAGACATGTGATAGATTACTACCACGGGGGTAAAGTCAATAAGGACTACCAGTTCCCCATCCTGGACATTCGTCCCACCTTGGATTCACTTTCAGCAGTATGGGACAGATGTGGCACAGGACATGGTAACCACTGTTTTGTTTGTGATGAAAAGTATAAACTATTTTTTTTCTGAGAGACACATTAAACCATTTTCCCCAAACTGATTCCCAGTCATGATGTAATGGGAACTTTAAGTGGGTAATCACACGTCATCCTTCACTTAACCATTCAGTTTTGACCTGCCTTTTGTCTTACATTTTATAGCATATCGTTTTGAGTTTTCTTCCCATTTGGTTTTAAGTGGGAAGCAGTCCCTCAGTTTGTCCTTTAACTACAATATTGCCTGTGTATTCATCTAGAAAAGTCTGAACAAACTCTGAAAAAAAATTTCTAGAAAGTGAGGAAAACTGTGTTTCTCTTACTGATTTCTCAGGAAATTTGAGAGGTAACACCTGAAAGTCAGTGTGATGCTCATGATACATATATATATATATATATATATATATATATATATATATATATATATATATATATATTGGTGCTGAGATCAAACCCAGTGCCTCACACTCACACATGCTAGGCAAGCACTCTACCACTGAGCCACAACTCCAGTCCCGCTTACGAGCTTTTTACCTGGTCAAATCTTTAAACTAAAATATTTTCTTATAAATAAGCAACATCTTTTTAAAAATAGATCATTATTTCTGAAGTCCCTACAGTTTAGTAGTGACCCTGGAGAAGATGCAAAGCCATACCCTTGCACTCAGTAAGACTAAGGTGTGTCTTGGCTCTCTAAATTCTCATTTATATGCATTTTTCAGACCGGGACTTGTTAAAGAAGTTTCAGCTCACCATGAAATTCTAATGCATATGCTTGGAAACATATATTTTCATTTAAAAAATATTTTCCTATTGTTCTGATCTATAACTCCGCTCTGCCAAAACAGGTCTTCTCATTGTCCCTGGCATTTCAAGTTATCGCAACTTTGAGTCCCATTACTTTTTCCATTGGGAGCTCCCCTGACCCCATTGGCTTAATCCAAATTTAAAAGCCTGGCTCAAATCATAGTGCAAGTGATTATATTTAACTGAGTATTAATATTCACACGAAGAGTATTTTTCTGAGATGTAGAGTGTTTGCATCAATTCACTGTCTCAATTTTTATGTTTGAAGGAAGCTCTAAGTTTGCTGTTGAAATTCCTGTATCAGTAACCCAAAAACTGGTTGTTCTAATTATGCCAGCATGTTACAAATGACCATTTTTTAAAGTGTTGATAATATTAAATCTTTTAATTTATCCTGAAAAAAGAAATACAACAACAAAAGTAATAGCATCTATTGCTTCCTAATTGGGAGGGATGTTGAAGAGAAAGGAAGATGAAAAACTTTTTCCAATCCAACAAAATAGCAAAGGAGAAAACTGCAAGGGAAACAATATTAAAATTGTAACTGTTAGCAATATATACAATATGTCAGCAATCATAATAAATAAGAGTGGATTAAACTAGGAGCTGGCAAAGGACCAATTTTTCTGTAAAAGTTGATTATAAATATTTTAGGTATTTTAAATCACATACAGTTTTTGCAACCCTTTAAAAATGTAAAAACCATTCTTTGCTTGCAAGTCATGTAAAAACTGGTTTCAGGCCAGATTTGGCCTATGGGAGTAATTGGTCAACCACTGGATTAAAGTTTTAAGAGACAAAAATTTCCAGGTTGATTTTTTTTTTAAAGCAAACTATGTACATCTCACAAAAGAAGAGAAAAACATACAAATTAAAATAAAAGGTGAGAATTGATGCCTTGTGAACTTATTAACGAAAGGAAAGCTAGTCATCTTGATTTGGGTTTCCCAAAAGCAGACATTGGGAAAACAATGCAAGACCAGGTAGTTTATTTGAAAGGCAATCCCAGGAAACACCAGTAGGGAAGTGGAGACATGATAAAGGGAAGGGAAGGAAGCCAATTAAAGATGTCATATCAAGCCAGTTAGCACTGTGGGGGCGACGGGTACTCAGCCCCACTGAGGAACACTTGGAGACTGAGTAGAACATGCCTTAGGGTTATCCAGAGGAGGAGCAAGGAAGCTTGAGTGTTTATCCATCAGTTACCTATTGATCTCTTCTGCCATACTGTAGAATGAACTCTTGACTCCAAGTAATGAGTTCCAGTCCTTTTTCTATTACAAAACACAAAATTAATAAACTTGATTTAATAGTTTTATACAGAAGACTATGTCTGCACCCATAGAATATGATCATGTACTAATTAACAAGGGAAACCAATAAGTTTTAAAGAATTGTTAACATATACAAAATTTCAATGACAAAAATAATTTTAGTTTCAGATCAACCATGAAAGTTCAAGAAAAATATGTCCAGAAACTTAAATAATATAGGTTAAAGAAGATATCATACTAAATAACAATGAATGCACTACATAAGAAACAACTAAAGTTATAGTACTTAGAGGTTCATTTACAACACAAAATGTCTTTTTAAGAAATAAAATATTTTAAAAATAAGTAAGTGTATTATCCTATTTTGTCCCATTATCCTAGATGTGGAATACCTGTAAACACTTAAATGTGGTATATAATATATGATACAATTATATAATATATAATATAATTATATTACAATATAATAAATATAATACATTAACACAATTATATATAAGCTCTAGATTGTGATTTCTAACATTTTAATAAACTGGTGTCAATTTCACTGAAATAGTACCAGACTCGAAAACTTGGGACTTAATGGATTAAGAATCTAGAAAATGGAACAGCAAGTAAGTCCAAGAACTGTAGAAGAGAAATAGTAAAGAATAGAAATTAATTAAATAGCCAGGCTCCTTGGCCCATGCCCATAATCCCAGTGACTTGGGAGGCTGAGGCAGGAGAATCCGAGTTCGAAGCCAGCCTCAGCAAAGGCAAGGTGCTAAGCAACTCAGTGAGAAACTGTCTCTAAATAAAATACAAAATAGGGCTGGTGATGTGACTCAGGGGTCAAGTGTCCCTGAGTTCAAGCCCCAGGATCCGCTCCCCCAAAAAAGAAAAAAAATCAATTAAATAAAAACAAAGGAATAGAAGAGAATGTACAAAAAATCAAAACTCCATTATCTGAAAAAAATGAATAAAAAAGATCATGAAATCAAGAAAGAAAGAGGAAGGGTGGGAAAGGGGAGGAAATGCAGAATTAATTTTTAAAAATCATGCTATGGGCATATATAAATACACCACAGAGAATTTCACCGTTATGTTTAAGTAGAAAGGACCAATCAAAAATAGATCAGTAGTAGAGTAGAGGGGAGGAAGAATGAAGGGAGGGAAGAGGGCAAGGAAAAGGGGGGAAATGTGAACTGAAATCCCATCCATGCATGTATGATTTTCTCGAGATGAACCCAAACACTATAATGCTCTAATAAAAAAACTAATAAAGCAGTAACTTGCAACGATTTTTTAAAAATCACCAAAAAAAGACAAAAGGCACATATTTATAGTATTAGTGGCCAAATAGGGGAATTTAATGGAGCAAATTAAGTTGTATGCATTTATAAATGTCAAAATAAATCCCACTATTAGAAGAACTATAATGCATTAATAAAGGGGAATTTACTACAGTTTTATGTTAATCTAATGAAAAATTGGGTAATGCAAATAGTCTAATAGTTTCTAAAGAAATTAAATCAGTTATCAAAACTGTATTTCTCACCCAAAAGGTACCAGACACTAATGACTTTACAGCCATGTTTTACTTTCAAGGTACAGATAATCTGTAACTTACACACATTATTTCAGGGAATGGGAAAATAGGGAAAGCCATACAGCCTCAAACTGAGTATAATCTTGAGATCAGAAAAAAACACAACCGTAGACTCATTTCATTTATAAACCCAAATATGATGCATTCTACAATCCACATTTACATTTAGAATGCATTACATGTGGGCTTTAAAAAGTGTGTTTGTTCAAGTTGGGTTCCTCTCAGGAAAGGAAGGATGGTTTCAGGCTGGGATTCCAAAATCTTTTGATGTAATATACTATATTATGAAATTAACAAAACTGTTATCATTACCCCAGTAACTCCAGAAAAGTGTTTGATTGAAAAAACATCATTCATTATGATTTTTAAAAAATCTTAACAAACCAGGAATAGAAGGGAAATTTCTTTAGCTAATATTCACAACTGAAAGTAATTATGCTTATTGGTGAGACTTCATCATCAAAGTCAAGGACAAGATAGATATATTTTATATCACCACCGTATTCAAAAATGCACTAGGTTCCATTCTTAATGTGTAATCAAATAAGAGGTATAAAAACTGGAAAGTAAGGAATATTTATATATACACAAAACCTAAGAGATAATATTACTTCTGATAATGAAACAACATAAAATTTGAAGATCAATTTGTAAGGTGGTCCATATTTTTGGATAAAAAGCTGGCCATAATCAATAACTCTCCAATCAATCAAGAAAGTAATACAAAAACCATACTTTTTATAATACCACAAAAACAATAAATCCCCTAGAGATAAATCCAATTAAAACATACAAGATGATTTAAAAGAATATAAAGTATCATTAAGGTGAAGGAAATCCCAAATGAAGAAGTTCTGAATAAAAAATGTGTTTTTGGATAAGAAGGCTCAGTACAGCAAAAATGGACATTATCTCCAAATTAATTTGTAAATTCAATGCAATTCCATTTTAAAGTCCATAAGAATTTTGTATAGAACTTGAAAAATATCCTTAATATTCATGTCAGAGAAAAGGGCAAGAATAGTCAATTTATTTTTAAGAATTGAACCAAGTGGGGAAGAATCAATAATTTTTGTAAAATTATAGTGATCAATACAGTGTAATTTTGGCATTGATGCAGGCAAAATGACAAGCAGAATAGAATACAAATCTCAGTTCCTTGGATAGAGGGAAAATTAATGTTTATTTGTATTATAGATTGACAGAGTAATCAAATTATGGAAGAATGATTAATTATCCATGTGAGAAAAGATAAAATTTCATTTTTACCTCATTCCCCAGGCTGGATTAAAAACTAAATGTGTACAGCATCATTCCCAAAATTTAGAAAATAGCTTAGGAGAAATCTTTAAGACATAAGGGTAGGTAGAGAGAATTCTTAATATAGGAAAGAAATTAAGGCAAGAATTGATAAAATTTACTTCATTAAAATGTGAACCTGTAAGAAAGACAGTATAAATAACATTGAGCTAAAGCATAGAGCTATTTACAATGTACATATCTGACAGAGGATGGATTGCCAATGTATATAATGACTTCCTACAAATTAGAAAAAGAAATAGCTCAATAAAAAACAAGCATAGTTATATTAGATGACAGTTTATAGAAGGGAATTGCCTAAGGACCAGTAAACATACAAAAAATTGTTCAATTTTTTGAACAATTCAAAATAATAGTAAGAGAAATTCAAAATAATAGTAAGCTGTCATTTCACATTATGAGATGAGAAAAGTAGTTAAAGCCTGACAATATCAAATGGTGTCTTGACTATGGAACAAGGAGAGTTCTCAAATATTTCTATTGGGAATGTTCATTTATACAAAATATTTGGAGAACAGTTTGACAATATCTAATAAAGACAAAACTATGGAGGCTGGGGTTGTAGCTCAGTGGTAGAGCACTTGCCTAACACCTGTGAAGCACTGGGTTTGATCCTCAGCACCACATAAAAATAAATAAATAAAGGTATCATGTCCATCTACAACTAAAAAAAAATTTTTTTTTAAAAAACAAAACTATGTATTGATGCATTGGCATTGCACAGGAATCCTTCCTAGAGAGGAATTCTTCCTAGAGGAACACCATCAGATTGTCATGCAAGGGAATTTTCACAGGAATGTTCGTTGTAGCAGTGCTAGTAATGTAAAAATCTCAAACCACTGAATGTCAATCAATAAAAGAATGCACAAACTGTGATACATACAAGCAAAAAATGATATTTTACAACTTAAGATGAACTGGAGCCATGGTTATCAACATAGATTGACATCAAAAAGCATAATATAGAAGGAAAAAATTTCTGGTATGATATGTAGAATATGATGCCATTTATATAAAGTTTATAATTCTTCAAAATGATGCTACATATTATTATGGAGATCCCCAAATATGTAGTATATTAGCTTATTTTGGGTTACTATAACAAAATACCTGACGTTGAGAAACTTATGGAATAAAGAGGTTCATTTGGCTTGTAATTCTGGCAGCTAAACATCTAAACAGCACAATGCAGGCATTCTGGCAAGGGCCCCTCTGGCTGTGTCATAACATGAAAGAAAAGCAGAAAAGGAAATGGATGTGTACAGAAGAGACCAAGAACCTGGAGCAGCATCCCTTAATAATCATCTGCCTTCAAGATAAGCGTTAATTCACTCATGCTTGTAGGGTGGAACTTCCATGACCTAACTACCTTCCACGAGGTCCACCAGCTCAACACTGCCCTCCCAGGGATCAAGGTTCTAACACATGAGCCTTTGGGAAACAAATCACACTTAAACTATAGGATGCAGTAAGGTATAAAAAAGTACGTGAAAAATGGCAAATGATTGACAGCACTGGGAAGAGAGAGGAGTGCATAGGATCCAGGGAGGATGCTAGGGGCTTTGACTTATCTGTAATATTCAAAGTTTTTCTCATCAATGACACTATCAATGGGTGGAAAGGAAACACAGAGAATGGAAGGAAATAATTGCAAATCATGTATTGATAAGTAATTAATATCCAGAGTATATAAAGAACTATTGAAACCCCCCCCACAAAATAAAAACCCTGATTCAAAAAGGATGAAGGACTTAGATATTTTTCTTTTTTAAGTAAAATTATTTATTTTGATTCATTGTACACAAATGGGGTACAGCTGTTATTTCTCTGGTTGTACATGAAGTAGAGTCACTCCATTTGTGTAATCATACATGTACGTAGGGTAACGATGTTTGTCTCATTCTGTTATTTCCCCCCACCCCCTCTCCACCCCTCTTTTTCCTCTGTACAATCCATCCTTCCTCCATTCTTGCCTCCCTCTCTTCCCCCGTTATGTATCATCATCCACTTATCAGAGAGACCATTCGGCCTTTGGTTTTTTGGAATTGACTTATCTCACTTAGCATGATATTCTCCAACTGCATCCATTTACCTGCAAATGCCATAATTTTATTCTTCTTTATGGCTGAGTAATATTCCACTGTGTATATATACCACAGTTTCTTTATCCATTCATCAATTGAAGGGCATCTAGGTTGATTCCACAATCTGGCTATTGTGAATTGAGTAGATATGAACATTGATATGGCTGCTGAAACTTTATACCCATTAAACAATAGCTGCCCATTCCCTTGCTCCCATCAGTCCCTGATAACCACTATTCTTCTTTCTGTGTTTATGATTTTGACTACTCTAGATATCCCAGTATTTGTCTTTTGGCAACTGGCTATTTTCTTGAATCATAATGTCCTCGAGTCTCGCCCATGTTGTAGTATACATTTCAACTCCTTTCCTCTTTGATTCTGTGTGGTATTCTGGTATTCCATTGTATGTATACACCACATTTTGCTTATCCATTCATCTGTCAATGGATATCTGGTTTGCCTCCATGTTCTAGTCATTGTAAATAACGCTATGACAAACAGGAGTGTACAAATGCCTCTTCTTGAATCTGTTTTCAATTCTTTGGGAACATACACCCAGTGCCAGAATTCCTGAATTGTATGGTAATCCCATTTTTCATTTTTTTTTTTAGGCCCACCATACTTTTTTCCCATTGTGACTGTACTATTTTATATTTCATCAATAGTGCATTAAGGGTTCCAATGTCTGCAAATCCTTGATAACAATTGACATTTTCTATTTTTTTAATAGCAGTTATCCAAATGGATATGAGATGGTATCTTTCTGAGGTTTTGATTTACGTTCCCCTAATGACTAGTGATGAGCATCTTTTCTTGTGTTTATTGTCATTTGTAAATCTTCATTAGAATTAGAGCACTAATCTCCAGAATCTATAAAGAACTCAAAAAACTTTACACCAAGAATGCAAATAACCCAGTCAACAAATGCGCTAAGGAAATGAACAGACACTTCACAGAAGATCTACAAACAATCAACAGACATATGAAAAAACGTTCAACATCTTTAGTAATAAGAGAAATGCAAATCAAAACTACCCTAAGATTCCATCTCACCCCAATTAGAATGGCCATTAACAAGAATACAAGCAACAATAGGTGTTGGTGAAGATGTAGGGGAAAAGGTACACTCATACATTGCTGGTGGGGTTGCAAATTAGTGCAGCCACTCTGGAAAGCAGTGTAGAGATTCCTCAGAAAACTTGGAATGGAACCACCATTTGACCCAGCTATCCCACTCCTTGGCCTATACCCAAAGGGCTTAAAATCAGCATACTACAGAGACACAGCCACATCAATGTTCATTGCTGCTCAATTCACAATAGCCAGATTGTGGAACCAACCTAGATGTCCTTCAATAGATGAATGGATAAAGAAACTGTGGTATATATATACAATGGAATATTACTCAGCCATAAAGAATAATAAAATTATGGCATTTGCAGGCAAATGGATGAAATTAGAGAATATCATGCTAAGTGAGATAAGCCAATCTCAAAAAAACAAAGGGTGAATGATCTTGCTGATAAGCGAATGATAATACATAATGGGGGGTGGGAAGGAGGCAAGAATGGAGGAAGGAGGGACTCTATAGAGGGAAAAGAGGGTTGGGAGGTGTGGGCAGAAGGAAATAAATAACAGAATGAATCAAAAAATAAATAAATAAAAAATAAAATCAGCATACCACAGTGATGCTGTATAATTCACTTAACACCAATGAATTAATTCTATTAAAAAGGTTAAGATGGTAAATTTTATATGTGTGTTTTACCACAATAAAGAAAACTAGTGAAATAAACTAAAGGTATGAGGGTCAAGGGAGTTTTGAATACCTGCAAGAGATTAGTTGAAGCAATGGGCCATGGATTCCAAGATAGATAGGTAAATGTCCCAAAATGGGGGTGGGGGTGGAGAGCTTAGCGGATAGAAAGCAAGTGAATGGCAGCAGGCAAGCTGGAAGGACAAATAGGAGAGTTTTTAACTGGTGACAGTTTTGGAGTGAGCATTATTAACCACTTAGTGAGAGGCCGTGATATTTTTCCATTTCAAGATAGTTCTATTTTATGCATTTTAGCAGAGTATCCCATTTTATAGATGTATCATAATTAAGTCAATCTCTTACATATCGGTAATTGTGTGTGTGTGTGTGTGTGTGTAGGTAGGTAGGGAGGTAGATTAGTATTATTTTTAATCATAGTAAGAAATACTCTATCTTATTTAATAATAAATTATGATCCTTACAGAAATCCTCACCAAGAAGTTTTTAACCTTCTTGGGAACAGTGGAAGAATCTCAAGACCAAAGCTACCAACTGCTGCCCTCTCTAAGGAGAATCACAAATATATCTACCCTGGAGTTGGACGCCTGCACACACAATCATGTAGGGAGAGAGCTCAGGTTATTCTAACTTGTCCATTAATGTATGTGGTTTACTTAGTCAATGCAACAAAAATTACTGAGCAGCCTTCCTGTGAAAAGAACTCTCTCAGGAACTGGAAATGTAAAAATGCTCTTGAATATAGTATGCATAATTAGATGCATACATAAATCTTATAATAGAGAGTAAAAAGCAGAAGCACATTTTCCATGAAGTGAATGAAGTACAGTGCCCCTCACTTAATATGGGCTCCTTCCAATGCTCCAGGAGAACCCTATAAATATATTTATGTAGTCATACATTTTGATAAAATTTGCATAAGAGAATTTTTTTTTAAAGATTTCAATTAGTTAAATTGCTGTCTCTCCCCAATGACTTTCCCCAGTGTTGGAATGCCCAAGGACATTTTTGAGTTCCAACAAAAGAGAAGTTGTATTGAAAGTCACTTTGGTTGAGCTTATTGAAATATATGTATAGGGTTCACAGATATTTCATTGTCAAATGAAGTTATTAACCAAGGCAGAAGTAAGTGAGTGCTGGAGGACACACAAGGTTTGAAGTGTATGGGACCAAAAGCTAGTCTGTTGAAAATCCTTCTAATCAGAGACATAAAGTTAAACAGAGGGTTTGGTTCCTCTGAGCATCTGATCAAAACAGGATTCTCTGAAGTCAGGAACAACACTGTCTAAACAGTTATACATGCACTGTACATATTTTTTCATTTTGTTGGTAATTCCACAAAATAATGGACTCTCTATGTTTTCAGGGTAAAACCCTGTGGCAGTACTACAAAGAGTAAGGACCTCTGTGCATGAGTTTTGTACTTTATTCATCCCAATTACAAGCAATAAGAAAATTGTGGTCAACCCTTATAGAATATGATTTATTTTTCCATTTTCTCAACAAAAAAATTACCATTAAAAGCTAGGAATGTGGTGGTGCATGCCTGTAATCCCAGTGGCTCAGGAGGCTGAGACAAAGCCAGCCTGAGCAACTTAGCAAAGTCCTAAGCAACTTAGCAAGATCATGTCTCTAAATAAAATATTAAAAAAGGGTGGAGGATGAGACTCAGTGGTTAAGTGTCCCTGAGTTCAATCCCTGGTACAAAAAATATATATATATATCATTAAGAAACTGTGATGGGTAATTAATCTTATTTTTCTAGATTGTGTATTTTTTATATTCTAACTTTTTAAAACTTAATTTTTGTTGTAATTTTTATTCTAAATAAATATCCATCTTCATATCTATTTCAGTATCAATCACTTGGATTATTTCTCCTAAGGAAGTTTTCCTCAATTGTTTCAGCTGCAGGCCCCTCAGAGTCTTGTATGTACGCCATACAAAGTAATGGTTGGAACATGAGAGAAACATACTAGGCAGCGACAGTTGGAGTTCTGAGAAGGAAGAAATTATTAACAACAATGATGATCATGGAAGGGTTTCAGCTAAGCCATGATCCAGGGGGAAAACTTGAATTCAGAGATATGGCAAATGATTTTCTAAATGAAAAAAAGTAATTCTTCATAACTTTAAATTTCTATGCCTGGATCTGCCCAAATACTCTGTTTGTTACTGACACATACTCTTCTCTGTAGTCACATCCTTTCCAATCCAACATCTAACATCCTTTTCTGCTGATGTTTTGCAGACATGGGTTTGCATAACAAACAAATGTGGGTATTCTCCTGTCAAACCAGGAGAAATAAGACAAGTGTATAATGCAATCCAGGCCCTATTACATGAGTTATGTGGAGACAAAATGAACTTCCTTTCCCGCTCTTCAATTATGGTGTAATTGGTGACTTGGAGTCAGAGAACATCCTATTTTTGAGTTTAATGCTGGACTCACCTTCATGCATTCATGAGAATTCATGAGAAGGAATGAATCATAATGTTTGGGGGTCAAGAAGAGTTTCTCCTGTGGAATAATATTGCCTGGGTCCCATTATGCCATAGCAATAACATGTTAAGATTTTTTTTGTGTGTGTGTGTGTACATGTGTGTGCATGTGGGGGGGGGGGGGAAAGAGAGAGAGAGAGAGAAACAGACAAGACTGAGAGAGATTAAAACCAACCATGCCCTGGAAGGGTGTGGGGGGGTCTGAAGGAAATGCCAGTGCTCTGTGTCTACAGTTACTTCCTCCCCATCTGGGACTACTATTCTGCTAGCAGACTCAATCTCCACAGGTCTGGTGACTCATTCGGCAGGTCGGGGGCCCCGGACTTTGGATGACTTAGCCTTGAGTAAGCTTATTATGAACCAAGCTGACATCAGCTGGGACGAGAGCATCAGGAACACAAGGGTCAGTGCCGGGGGTCTGAAAAACAAGACTGGAGACAGGTGGGAACAGCTGAGTAGTTGCCGAGTCATGAAGGAAGAACTGAGAGCCATCATCCCAGAGATGGGAATCCAGGGCGATCAATTCTGAGAATGACATCCTTCTTGCCAGGGTGGATGCTATGGGGCCTGCTGGAAATCAGCAGTACCCTCTGGTCTGCCCAGTCTTGACTAACCTTAGATAGGTTAGATAGAGTGACTGGGCTTCTGCTTTGTTCTTGTGACTCACCTCCTGCTTTCCACTCACTCCTGACTTGGTTTTCCAGGGGTCTCAAGATTGCTGGCAGAACTCTGGATTTCTGTAGCTAGGATGTCCCATGTCACCTTTATCCAGCCAGGGGCTGTTGTATGTTATCCTGTCCAGACTCTTCTCCCTGTGTTTCACCAGCCTCTCCAGCCATCCTCTACTTGTATAACCTCAGAGGGAACATAGAACAAACCTTTCCAGGTGTCAAACTCTGTGTATGGACTTTCATATTCACTATTAATGCAATTTCCTGTTTTACAACTGTCCTCAAAGACAGGTATAATTATCTGTTTTATAGGTTAAGGAAACAGACCGAGAGGCTGTACCTTATGTAGGTCACATGAATGCCCATCTTTGCTCTGGTTTTATTCCTCTGTATCTTACATTCATGAAATGTACTTTTTTTTTGCCATACTTCAGAACTGAGGATAATAATATTTAAAGAATCATTCAAGGATTAAATTAAATCCTTAATATGGAAATGCCTAGCATGTGACAGATACTTAACAAATAGCAATTTTTAAAAAAATATTTCATCCTATTCTGCCTTGTGCTTAGAGAATATGGCTCCCCTGACAGAATTTGGGCCTGGTGTATGTCTAATACAGCACCAGAGTACATAGTATGTTATAGTAAATGTTGGATGGAATAATTAATGGAGCATCAATGGCAGCATTAAATTTCACTTAAAGGGTCTGCAAGTGTATCTCAGTGAAGTGCCCACCCTAGCATGCATAGGCCCTGAGTTCATTCTCCAGCAAAATATACACATACACACACGCGCGCACACACACACGCGCGTGCACGCACACACACACACCCCATTCAGGATTTGTGAAAAGTCTAATTTTTACTACTCATGAGTGTTTACTTTTTGGGTCTAGAACTCCAGATCTCCTCTTTTACTGAATTTACCTGTAGTTGAATCTTGTTAATGATTTGGATGTGAGATGTCCCCCAAAAACTCACATGTGAGAAGGTTCAGAGGAGAAATGATCTCACGTGAGAGAGTCTTAACCTAATCATTAATTAGTCCCTGATGGGATTAGCTGAGTGGTAACTGGAAGCAGGTGAGGCATGGCTCAAGGAGGTGGGAATTGGAGTGTGACTTTGGGGCATGTATTTGTATCTGGCAAGTGGAGTCTCTCTCTCTCTCTCTGCTTCTGATCATCATGTGAGCTGCTTCACTCCACCACGCTCTCCTGCCATGATGTTCAGCTTCGCCTCCAGCCCAGAGGAATGGAGCCGGCCTTTTATGGACAAAGGCCTCTGAAACCGTAAACCCTCAAATAAACTTTTCCTTCTCTACAATTGTACTGATTGGGTCCTTTAGTCACAGCAGCAATAAAGCTGACTAAAACAAATATCTTCAGCTTACAGCCCCACCCCCACCCCCTGTCCACCCTGTCCACAAGACTGGGGCATCTTAGGCTTTCTCATCTTGGCAGTACCTTTACCTTCAAAGCCATAATCCTGAGATTCTGGAGTAAGAAGGCCAGGGCGAGCCCAAGCTTACATGGAGGTAACACTCCACGCAGTATGGTTAATTCCGGGCTGAGTAAGGCTACCTGCTAGGTCAGCTCCTTTCCAAATAATTAAGCAGTCTACTGAGAGCCTGGAGTTGGGAATCATAGCAAAATCTTTGGAGAGAGGTCCAAGTTAGAAGTCTATAGATGCTTTTCCCCTAGCCAGCAGTTCCATTAAGGAAATTCATTTTAGTGTTTTGGATGTGTGAAGATTTTAGTTCAATCATGGCACATCCAACCATTATTCACTTCAGTCAGCAGATTCAAAGGTAATTAAAAAAAAAAAACCCCAGAATAAAGGTACACGGACCCCTGCTCCAACTATTTTGAACATCTATTAGAAGTCACAAGAATGATACCTGATACCCAGGGCAAAAATTGTCTCTAGATCTTGGTCAGTCTCCAAAATTAAGATGCTTAAAAGAAGATATAGAAGTCCACAGGATAAAAGTTCCTAATGTATAGAGGATGTAGTGACCTGGAAATTCCATGCCTCTAAAGGCCTTCTGTCCCACAGCTAGAACCACCTAGTGACTACCTGGAGACTTAGCTCTGTCCCAGGCTTTATGATCCATTCCATTTCTGTCCAGGGAGAATGTAGGAAGACTTTAGGTGTCCATGTGGAGCTTCAGCATGGAGTCAGCTCTGCTCCAGTGCCCACTTTGATCATGACTCCTGAATATTCTTACCTTACTCTTTTCAGTCAGGTCTCACCTTGTGACTCAGAAGTTCTAGACCTGCATCCTTACCTTACTCCTGCACATTGTTTTCAGAACTGGGAGCTAGCCTTGCTATCATAAGAACTTGCAAACATCAGGCACCTCTATTGCTTTTCAAGTGCGAAGTAGATTTAGCTCATTCACGTCAACCTCCCAAAACCTTGGTGCTCTCTCATATGCCTGCATTTCAAAGAAGTCCCAATTAAGGATCTCAAACTGCTATGAAGCAGTAAAAATTTCCCTAAACAATGACTATACAGAGGATCACTTCCAAGAGTGAGATTTTTGTTATTTCATTTCAGGCATTCTAAATTAAGCCCTAGAGAAACATTTTACTCCTAATAAATAATAGGCTTGTTGTAATATGCATTATTGCCGAGATAATAGGCTACATCAATATCTATTCATGTTATTGTAACTGGGAAATAAGACCTGAGAATACTATTCTGTTTCCCAGCACTGAGAAAAAACAAATGTTAATTTTAATACTGTCGTGTTTGGTTTAAATTATCTATTCTAAAATATAGACATGTATTTGCTTTCAATATAATGAATTCATTTGTTACTCAGGCACATTTGATTTTTATCAAATTTCTTTCTAAAATAATTTTATATGGTAGGAAACAGAGGAACAAAATGGCCTAAGACTTAGCAGTTGATAAATAATACATTGAAACTCACTAAAAGAGAATGTTGGTGAAATCTTACATTTAAAAAAAATGCTATATAATAAACTCTAAATTGTATATCTTCAAGACTTCAAATCTTAGCTCAGAGTCTTATGTGTGTTTATTCCCTGGTAGAGTAACATTTCAGAATGTGTTTATTTTTAAAAATTTGAATTTTCCAGATGCACACCAATTTTTAACAAACATTATCAACTCTTCAGGTAGACTGTCTCTGACTTCAAGGTTTGATTTGAGTTTTTTAATTATAAGGATTGCTGAAAAATTAGCCATTTTTCTCCTATAGTTATTTTAAAGATTAATTTTAAAAAGGCATTTATTCTAAAATAAATTTGGGTAGTATGGGGTTATGAAATAATTGCTTTGGGAGAATCTAAAGCTTCTCCAAACCTTTTGTTCCCAATTTCACAACCAAACACATCTAAAGCTGTGCAACTGAGTGGATTCTAATAGGAAGTGAATTGGCCATAAATGGTCAATAAGAAGAAAACAGTTTAGTAAAATGATTTTAAATCCAAGCTAACACTTGACTGACCATAGGTAGTCCAGTGAAATTCATCATAGCTAAGATATATTTATATATCTTATACATGTATCTCTAATAACTTTAAAAAATCAAGTATGTCCTAGAATTAAAAAGGACCTTGAGTTTGAAGAATGTCATAAGGATGAAACTAGAAACACATTAACAAGTAGAAAAATTATTCTACAAGTTTTGGAGTTTCTTTTCAAAGCATAGAGTAAATCTTGGCTTCCATAGCTGACTAATTTTTCCACTGAAGCAGCTGGGAATTGAGGGACCAATATCCCAAACAAAAAGGATATTGAAGAAAACTCAAAATTTGTTAAGTTTCTCTGTAAGTGAATCTTAGCCATGAAGGACAAAAGTTAGGAAACTAAGCAGAAACAACGGGAACACAGTGGAATTTTTGACAGTCGCATGGTACTTGAGAGAAAAAAAAAAGTTGGATTTCAAAAACTACCAGAGAAGGGTGGAATAAAAATACCCATTCTTTTATTTAGGATTCTTGGAGCCTACATCACCTACCTTGGTTTTCCTTCTTAGATCAAAAATGAAACAAATGTCTAATTAATTGCCACTGTTACTGAACTTGTTAATTGCCACTGTTACTAATAGAAGTCTTAGCCAGTACAATAAGGCAAGAAAAAAGGTGGAAGATTAGAAAGGAAGAAATAAACTGTCATTATGCTTATTATGTATAAAGTATTTTCATTTTATGCTGAAGATCACATTTAGGTCAGGTTCCTGCTACAATGGAGTATATTTTAATTCCTCTATGCCAAAAATCTTACTAGAATGTTTTTAAACTGTACCTTTGTGGCAATCAGGAATGTTGGTTGCAAGAAATAACTAGTACTGGTTTAATAAAAGGCATTATTGATTCAAAAATAAATTAATTTAATAAGGGCATTAGATAAGAGTTCAATACAAATATCTCTGGAGTTAGAGGTATTGCTCAGTGGTAGAGTACTTGTCTAGCACATGTGAGGCCCTGGGTTCAACCTCCAGTATTGCAAACAAGAAAGAGAGAGAGAAAGTAAAAGAGAGGAGATCTTTTGTAATGTATTAGCAAAAAGAATTTTAAAGTAAAAAATAAAATATACCATATATATTAGCATCATAGATTATCAATATGTAGTATTGTATCTCATGAAAAATGTGCAATACTTCTATGCAGAAAATTACAAAACATGGAAATAAATTTAAAAAGACCTAAATAAATTTATGCTATAGTTGGAGATTGCAAGACTAATATTATTAAGATTTCAAGTCTTTACAAATTGATCTATAGTCTAAATGTAATCTCAATCAAAATATCAGCAGATTCTTTTCTGAGGAGGGAAGTAAAAATAAAAAAGCTGACTCAAAAGTATACAAAAATACAAAAGTCCAGAAATGTCCAAGGTAATCTTGAATAACTTATACTACTGTGTGTTAATACTTATTACAAGATTGCAGTAATTAATTTGTTATTTGCACAATAAGAGATGAACTGAGAAAAATATACTATGTAAGCAAACAAGCAAACAAATCATAATTGATAAATAGTTCTAATAAAAATTAAGAAACTGTGGATCTAATAAGATTAAGAGAGTGTAAAGGCAAGCCAAGAAGAAGATGACTTTTGCAACACATGTAACCTAAAAAGGGCACATAAATACGAATAACTCTTAAAAAGAGAGATGTGGCTAATACACAAATGGCAAAATCATAAACAGAAACTTCACATAAGAAGATGGAAAATAAACACGTACACAGATTCTCAAAGTTAGTTATCATTTAATGAATAAGTGACCACTACATATCTGCCAGAACAGCTGAAGTAAAAATAAACTAATAGTACCAGGTGTTGGCAAGGTTGCAGACTCATATACTGCTAATGGGTATGTAAATCAGTAAAAGTCATTTTCTTTGATAGGACTGTATCAAATGGTATAACAATGAAAGCAGAACAGACCACGATCCAGTAATTTCATCTCTTTAAAAGATTAAGTTGATAATACCTAGCAAGATAAATAAATGAACTTGAGCCATTATCATAATGAAAAAGAAGACATCACTTAAGCTATTTCAGAAGTTATTTCATTTGAAAAACTTACAACAAAATTTTTGGAAACAGATCAAATAGGCAGATTTCTAGAAAACCAGGACTTTTCAAAACTCACATCAAAAGAAGTAGAACATCAGAATAGTCCTGTATTTAGTAAAGGTGTTGAATCTTTCATTTAAATCTTACCCACAAACAAAACTCTGAGTCCATATGGCATCACCTGTAAATTATATCAAACATTTTTTTATTTTGAACAATTGACAGAATTAAGAAAGAATATATTTGACTTATTTGGTGCTAGTTTATTCCATTTTAAGGCAGACAGTACTGTGACCTTGGAATAGGAGGAAGAAATTTGACCCTAGAATGAAGAATAATTATATAGTCATGATAACATGAACACTGTTCACTGATCTCTAATGTTAGAATCGCTCCATAGGCAAACTTTGAAATATTTAACTATGGTTAGAGATAAAATGTGCATTTCATTAACCTTGCCAGTGTAAGATAAGATCTATCAAAGGTATGAGTTAAAAATCACGGGAGAGGGTAGAGACAATATTTTCATGTTACACAGTAAGAAACCAAGACACTGTTGAAAGTTGATGGAACAGGAAATGGAAGTTTTAGATATAGTGTTTTAATTCACAAAGATAATCATAAATGAGGAACAAAAACAACTTTAAATCTATCAAATACTTAGAATGAAAAGGAGATCAAATAGTATAAATGTGCTAATTCATCATTTGTCATAGCAGAAGTTCAATGGATAATGAGTAAGACCTTACCTTATTATTTGGTGAGGTAGCGTTAATCCAGAAAAAAATTTAAAAAGTGGTTAAAATTGTCTCTGATGAATAGAACTATAGGTAGGAAAGGGAATATTGGAGGACAATTTTTATTGGTTCTTTTTAGTTATACATGACAGTGGAATCTTTTTTGACATAATAATAAAAAACAGAATATATCACGTTCTAGTTCGGACCCCAGTACCTTTCCTTCCCCTTCCCTTTCTCCAAATGAAAGAGAGATCAATAGAAGGAAGGGAGTAGGGGTGGGGGACTATTAATTTTTAATATTAACACTTTCTGTATTAGGATTTTAAGTAATATGATTATATTACAATAAAATGTTTTTAATAAAAAAACAATTGGACTGACATGAGAATAAATGGAGAGAGAAATAAAAGAACCTAGCTTATGTCAAAATCTCACATATGAAGATAAAAGACATCAAAGAACAATTTAGAAGAGAAGAAATTTTTAAATAAATGATGCTAGAACAACTTTTGTCTACTGGGATATACTTACTTTGATCTCAAATCCTGGTGATTAATGAAACAAAGGTAATAATAAAACCATGAAAAACCAGAAGTAAACAAATGTGTTTTCTTATTTCTTCTTGAAGAAGGAGCTTCCAAGCATAGAAGATACAAAAAAAAGTTTTAAAGGGAAATATTTGACAATATAAAAATGGAAATTCTTGCTACTGGCAAAAAACAATCTAAATTGGGTTAAAGGTAAATAACTGGGTGAAAATAGTTACAATAATAAGGAAAAAGACTACTATTTGATAACATATTAATGTGAATTAATAATAAAACAAATTACAGATTGTTTTGTGTGTAAAATTCAAGAGAAGGTTTAAAAGAGAAAGCATGAGGTTTGAGTCTTGTAGACCTTCACATAATGATGGTTGGCATCGACTTGAAACTTCTTAGCAAGTAATTGTCAATATGCATTATGACATTAGAAAGGTCTATAGCTTTTAACCTAGCGATTTCATGTCTGAAAATTGGTCTTATGGGCAAAAATCAGAAATTCTAACAAAGATTTACATATTTAAAATAATTGAAATGTCTAAAAATAGAGATGGTTAGTATAATATTCATATTCACACATTAACAAGTATTTATTGAGCATTTATTGAGCCTGACACTATTCCAGGCATTGGTGATGAAACAATGAACAAATAGACAAAACTTCATTCTCTCATTGAAGTTAATATTAACAATATTTGACAATGGAGGAAATCATTCAAAACAAACAGAAACGTCATGATCTTAATTATGTAAAACAGTTTGTGAAGAGAAATATACCAAGTTTTTAACAGTGGATTTCTATGCAGGGTGAGATGGGTGCTAGTACTTAGTATTTTCCAACTTTTCTATCATAAGCATTGCATTAGCTTTTCATTACTGTGACAAAATACCTAAGGAGAAGAGGGAAAGTTAATTTTGGTCTAGTTCATGGTAGGCAGAGGCCATTGCTCTGGGACTGCAGGCAGGTTTCATAACATCATGGCAGAATGAAGTGGCTGGTGGCCAGGAAGCAGAGAGGGAAGGGGGAGGAAGACTCAGAGAAGGTGAACCCTTCTAGAACACCCCGCAGTGACCCACTTCCTGCAGCCATGCCCATTTGCCTACAGTTACCACCTAATCAGTCCATTCAAACTAGGATGAACTGATTAGTTTACAGCTCTCACAATCCAACCATTTTAACTTTGAATATTCCCACATTACCACAGGAACTTCAGGGGGACACCTCACATCCAACCCATAACAAATGCATATACTTTAGCAGTTAGAAAAAGATGCAAATAAATATGTATGTATGTATGTATGTATGTATACTTACAGGATGGCCATGATAGTTAAATGAAATAAAGTTTAAGTTCTTGGCAAAGAATAAATTTTCAATAAATGTCAGTTTCCAATTTTAAGATTGATTTTGCCCCTTGCCGTTCTCCCTTTTTACTATGGATGGCTTGGTCTCTTGCCATCACACTTTTGCATTTCTTTGTAGTAAGGATATTTAAACTTTTAATCAAAATTACCATGCTTTTTATTGAATAGGTTACTTATTATTTTTAGAGAATTCCAATTGCTTTAAATAGTTCAGACCTGTAGGAGAGAGATCTTTAGGTAAAAGTATTTGCTACAACACCTCAAATCATTCCATGGAAGGAGTCACTTTCTTTACCTTGGAAATTGATCAATGCTGTGTTTCTATGGTTACTATTCTTCCTTTATTAATGCTAAAAAGTTTCCAGTTTTAGCCTCCTAAATAAAAATGAGGAGATATGCTGATCTCTAATGGCATGAGTGTGTCATTGACGTTTTCCAGGCTCTGGTTACTTAGTGTGCTATTCTTCCAACAGTGTAGTTAATACTGTGTCAGACTTGACACATAAACTTCAATTTTCAAGACATTACCAAGAAATGATAAAATTACATGGCTGGCAGGAACTTGCCACTATGGAATATGCCATTCATGGGGGTCTTTTAGCTGATTATTTAGACTCTTGCCTGTGGATCACTTGTATATTCAAAGCATCTGAAGTAGAATCACTCTATTTTGGACCTGAACCAATTTCCTGAGACATTTGCTTATTGCAAGCTCCTAAGGAGATGTGTTATGTTGCAGCCTGGAAATTCTTGATTCAGATCAATTTTACCTCTCACCTGATCACCTACTAGTTACCTAGTAATTTTAATGGCAAACTGATAGGTACATTGGGAGGGACTAATAAGAGTCTAAAGTGCTAACCACTATATTTACATGCTGGTTAGGGAGTTGGTTCTCAGGCAGAGAACAACTGAGGAATGGTGTTGGAACAGCATGAAATGCTGCACCTGGAAACTGTCCTGGCCCAGAACAGAAGGCTAGGAAAGAGCTGGCAAGATAGATAAAGTTGGTTTTGAAGGGAATCTCAAAACATTCACTAAAATGGGTATATAAAGTTGCTAAACTTGATTGAGCACAACGTACCTGTAGTGTGTGCTCTCTTAATCCAGAAAAATCCATACGATTTGAATGCTGTAGTATCTCAAATGTATCCCAGATTTACTGTCATTAATTTCCTCCAACTCCTGTTTTCTCTTCACAGGTTACAGCACAGTAACCTTTTCAAGTCTGGGGCTGTTCAGCAGCACACTCAAGGACACCCATCAAAGGTCTCCCCATTGGCAAGTAGACTACACTTGCAGAGACCATGATGGGAAAAAACACCATAGAACCAGAAATAGTTTGCAGATATAGCAAAACATACAGTAGTAAGTTTACAAAATTGTGGATATTTAGAAAATACCTTATCTTAGAAGTATGACACATCTTTATTCTTCTGTCATCTTAACCAGCAAACACTAACTACTTGCCTCTTGTGTATTTTGTATACTTTTAAATTTTCTCTAAGAAGGATCTAAAGTTGATCACTGGTTTTTAAAAATGTGGTACAATGTTGTCATTCCAGTAAATTGGGTGTGATTTTTCACACACATCCAGCTAAATGGAGCTGGAATCACATGGGGATAAAACCTTATATTAACTTTTGCCAAATAATTTCAAGGGAATAATAGTTTTTAAAAAATTAATCATAAAATTCATAGTAAAAGTGCAGTGAAGTATTCCATTAAGCGTTGGAACTTTGTGGATGTGAAATAAAGTCAATGTTACAAGCTTTGTGTTTTGTTTACATTTTAATCTTTATTAGTTTTCCATAGAGAGAAAATTCACAACGTTGCTGGAGACATAAGACATACTTTTTTAAAAAAAGAAAAAGACCAGAGTCATAGCAGTACATTATTCATAATAGCAAAAACTTGGAAATAACTCAAATGCCCATCAGCAGAGCACTAAATAGAATTACAGTATATTCACGAAATGGAGTACTCCACAGAAATAAAACAAACAACTATTGCTATATATAATAACATGTATGCATTTCACAGGCCCAATGTCGAGAGAAAGAAATATAAGGTGGCATATTGTTTGAATTCATTTATATGAAGTTCAAGTACCGGCAGAACCAGTCTATACTGATGAAAATTAGGTTATCATTGTTCAGAAATCAGCAGCCAGTTTAAGGGCACTTCTCCTGTAAGTGGTCTGTCTTTTTCCTCTGGTTGCTTTTAAGATCCTCAGTTTTTCTTTGGTTTTATTGTGATTTTTCAAAAATTTATCCTGATTGGAATTCATTTGGTTTTCAGTATCTAGATGTCTCTCAATGGCTCTTTGAGTAGTGCCTCTTCCACATTCTCTATACTATCTCTCCCTGGAACTCAGATTGGCACATGTCAAACCTTCTTTCTTCATTCCCCTTGCCTGTGAGCCTCCTCACATTTACCATCCTTCTTTTCTTCATTTCCCCATTCTTCTTTTCTTCTTTCTTTATTTGCTTCTTTGAATTTGTCTTCCATCTAGTTTTTTTCATCATCAGACATGTCTAATCTGCTACAAAACATAGTCAATAGAGTTTTCAATTTCAATTATTATAGTCACTTCAAATTGAGTTATTCCATGTCTGATATTTTTCACATCTGAATTATTTGTGAACTTGTGACTGTTTATGTTTCTGGTGAATTATACCCATGATGTCTTTTCTTGAGTGTTTAGGGAATTTTGCCTCATTGTTTTGAAAAGTTATCTGTGTGGGAATTCTTTGAGGACTGAGTAGAAGTTGAGTTCCCCCAGAGATGTATCCCTGCTTCTCAATGTCACCAAACTGCAACCACTTTAAAGTTTCAGCCTGAGTTTTTCTGTGACCCTGTACCAGGTAAGGATGAATTTAGACTTGTACTTATAAATTCTCCAGGGAATGACAGGGATTTATGTTCTCCACCTCAGTTCAAAGTGGAGACAGGCAAGTTTCTTTTCTGACACCTGAATATCAAGGTTTGCTTCTCTTTCCTCCTTACCTTAGGACTATAGTCTTCAGGGATCCAGATAACTAGGGATTCTCTTACTAGACTTCCCCCCTTGGGGGCAGACCTCAGTTTTATCTTCTGTCCTCTGAACCCTATGCAGTTATCAGAGCGGAAACCATATCTCCAGGTTCACCTGCACCTTCAGGACATAAGTGGGATTTGGTATTCTCCTACCTCCCAAGATTCCTGTTTCCACTCCCCATGGGGTTCTGCACATTCCTTAATTTAGAGCCAACTCAGTAATGCATTTAAATCAGTGGGAGTGTTTTCAATGTTAACCTAGTGTTTTAATTTTTAGTCTAGAGGATCATTCATAGTATCTTGTCAGTCATACCTCTCTGGAAGTGGAGTAAAACCTTCTGTTAGGTGCTAAGCCCAGAGTTTCAATAGTGCCCTAACTTGATTATTGCATAGTTTTATAAAGAAAAGTGATTCTTTTCTTTTTTACCTAACATAAAGCATAAAGAGCTTAATTAGGCAGATGACGAAGACTTATTGGGGGAATGATTGAGTGGTAGAAGGCTTCAATGATACTGGAATTCATCTTTCACATTATAAACCAGTCTAAACATTCTTCACTATTTCTATTGTTGGAACAGTGGGCAGCTTGGAATGGGCTTTATAATGCAATCATTCTTCCAATACATAACATGGCATCAGTTCAAACAATTGTCACCAACTCCAAAATGAGCAAAATGAGGCCCGGTTCCACTGTAGCAGTCTGACCTGTGGGGACATGATCTGCTGATTTATATGAATGGATGAAGACCATTAAGGTTATTGTTTAAATTTGTTCTGTAAATGATCTTTTCTTCCCCCTCCCTCCTGTTCCTTATTTTTTCCTTTTTTCCACAATATCTCCTATATTTATGAAAGTCACTGATCTGACCAGAAACCTTCCAACTGCTAGAAGAAAACAGAGGGTCAACCCTCCATCATATAGGTATTGTCACAGACTTCCTTAACAAGACCCCTAAAGCACAAGAAATAAAACCAACAATCAATAAGTGGAATGCCATTAAACTAAAAAGCTTTGGCACAGCTAAGAAAATTATTAAGAGCATGAAGAGAAAGCCTACAGAATAGAAGAAAATCTTGGCCAGCTAGTCCTCTGATAGGGAATTAATATCCAGAATACAAAGAACTCAAAAAAAAAAAAAACTCACAATTAATCCAATCAATAAATGGGCAAAGGAATTAAATAGAAACTTCTCAATAGAAGAAACACAAAAGGCCAATAAATACATTAAAAAATGTTCAACATCTGTAGTATTCAGGGAAATGCAAATTAAAACTATACTAAGATTCCATCTTACTCCAATCAGAATGGCAAAGATCAAGAATACAAATGACAATAAATGCTGGTAAGGTTGTGGGGGAAAAGGTACACTTGTACATTGTGGTTGGGACTGCAGACTAGTACAACCTTCTGGAAATCAGTTTGGTGATTTCTCAAAAGACTAGGGATGGAACCACCATATGACCCAGCTATCCTACTCCTGGATATTTTCCCAAAAGTTCTAAAATCAGCATACTACAGTGACACAGTCACATCAAAGTTTTTAGCAGCACAATTCACAATAGCTAAATGATGGAATCAACTTGGATGCCTATCAATGGATGAATGGATTAAAACATTGTGGTATATACATACATTGGAGTTCTACTCAACCGTTAAAAAGAATGCAATTAGGGCATCAGCCAGTAAATGGATAGAAATGGAGAATATCAAGCTAAGTGAAATTAGCCAAACTCAGAAACTCAAGAGTCGAATGTTTTCTCTCATATGTGGGAGCTAGAGTAAAATAAAGGAAAGGGGAGGGAAGGACAATACATAAAGAGCCAATCAAAACCAAATGGATAGATGAGAGAAAGGGAGTTTAGTAGAGGAAGGAGAAAAAGGAGGGGATGGGAGGAAAAGGGGATCATGAGCTGAAAACTGATTTTCATACATGTATGAGTGTCAGGATGAACCCAACTACTATGTATAACCACTGATCTCTAATTTAAAAAAAGAAAGAAGGGAGAAAAGAAAGTCACTGGTTTGGAACCATTTAGAGATCAATAACAGCATTCATAAGTGAAGCAAGCTAAAGCAACACATCCAAGATAATTATTTTCCAGAATTAGAATTTTCTCTTTTGTAAGGAATCAGTTTATAAACAGTTATTTTGTAGTTATAAGTCTGACAGGATTAGGAAAAATAAAAAGAAAGTATTTTATAATACTTCTCTTTAAATGCAAGATGAAATGCAGGACATAATGTTAATAGCATTTTGAATTTTTATAAAAATTCTTCTTAATACCTATGAACTCACTATCAACCCACTACTTACTTCTTGTGTTCTAGCTTAATGAGCTGTGTTACAATGAGATTCTATTATCATCAATGCTCTGTGGGCAGTGGTAAAACAAATGCTCTTAAATAAATGCAGCTAATACTCTGAGTATTATTTCAAGGGTTCCTGAAAATTCTTCATCTGAAAAAGACAGGTCTCATACATTCCTCTCTATTGTGACACACCCAGCAGATGAAGTAACTATGTGCTGTCCCTGGGATCAGACTTCCTTGTTGTACCTGATGTGCACCTTAAAGAAGTAAGTTTGTGGCTTAAATTCTGGGTCTGGCAGGCTGGGAATCTTAGTTGTTCTCTTTTCTCTGGACATGATCATAAAGTTATTCTGTAGGACAAATGCCTTAACTTTTGGCATTTGAATAACTACTCTTGAGAATAAAAGGCAATGCCTCTTTAGAGTCAGTGAATTTTCTGTTTTTATTTAATTCACTGGCATTGAATAAATTGTAATGCCTGACTTTCTCATGAATAAGAATCCTACTGAGAACAAGCATTTATGGAGCATTTATTTACCTCTATTCATAAGTATTTACTTTTTTTTTAAATCTTCACAACAACCTTAAGAGGCAGCAGTTATTATCCTCAACTTACAAAGGAGGAATTGAAGCAAGAGAAGTTAAGGATGTGTAGTTTGTAATCTTAAGATGGGAGGGATCCACATTCCCATCTCCTGTCCATTGAAGTAAACTAGTTTGCAATTGCCCTGACAGTAAATTCTTGGACTCAGACTGAGAACTTTTAGAGCCAAGATAGGTAGGAATCTCACAGTGGGGCAAGTGATCTCTGGCAGGAGGCTGCTAGGCCCCATCAGTGGACTCTGAGCACAGAAAGGAGACAGACTCCTGACCCCTCCCCGCTTTCCCACCCAAGTGGACCAAGTTGTGTTTTGGTTGTTCTTTTGCATTAACCTTCTTTCAACCAAGTTCGGAAAGAATTCTGGGCCTAGTAACTCACCCCAGGAAGACAGGTAGTAATCAAGCAAAGAGAAGTTTCCAAGAACACTAATCAGTCTGGAATTGACTCTGATTGGCTGGGACCTTCTGAAGCACTGATTGCTTGAGCCCTTGATCTGTCCACTCCCAACATGCCTCACCCAGTGAAGGGCTACCTGACCCAGAGGGCTCATCCCTCACTGCCTCCGTGTTGCCATCCCCCCTCTGCAGTGCCCATGGGGACTGAAACAGTCACCTAAATGTGGGGGGCCTACATAGATGCTGAATACTGGCCCTGTAAGCATCCTGACCAGGAGCTTCAGGGTGTCATCCCCCTGTTTGATTTTTTTTTTTCAGGCACTGTTTCCCAGCATCTCTCAGATATCTGTGTCGTTTCCAGGGATTAGGCACTAAGCAGATTCACTGCAAGGCAATAATCACCGAAAAGAAAGTGAGAATATCCTTGATTAAAAGCACTAAGAAACTCTCCACATCCATTCTTCTTTTTATGAGTCTTTTAAGTTTGTCATCTTCCACTGTGGATAAGATTTCCTGCGGCAACCAGCAGCCAGTGGGTCAGGGTTCCCCCCTTAGAACAGGTTTACCTTAAAGGATATAACATTTTGAATATGTCAACTTTACTGCTTTGGGTACAGAGCACTAGTTCTCTCTGAAATGTAAACTGGAGGTTGTGACTTACCCCCTCAAATTTTTTTATTTATTTTTTAAAAATTTTAACCTCTGAGCAAAGCTCTGCAGTTGGTGTGTCCTAAGGTAAAGGCTTCTACAGGACTTTCTCTGTCAGGTTGTTAGTGTTGGTCTTCAAGGTTTATTGAGTTCTGTTTGCCCATGATGCTATCTCAGATGACAGTTTTTTCTTCCATCTGGAGAAAGATGCCAGGATTTTTCTTGGGGGAAAAACTAGTTGGTAAACTACTTGCCTAAGACAGTCACACAAGGATTTGTCAATAAGTCATAAGAAATGTTTGATAGAAGTGCTATAATTAACTGAATGTTCTGGAAAATAAGTTTGGCATCACCTTTTGTACCAATTTTCAAAGCATGGGAGCTCCAGACAGAGCAAAATCGTGCCTAAAATCATGCAATCGTGCATTAATAGAATCAGGAAACATTGAAGGAGCTTGCTGTGAAAAGCAGTTCTTTTTGTCCATGCATATAATTGTAGAAGTGGGTCAATGCCACGAGGTAAATGACAGCTCAGAATCTAATGGTGACTATCAAGAAATAATTATTTGATGAGGGAGGAATTTTGGGAAGCTTGGAGAGAGGTGATCAGTCATCTTAGATTTTATAATAGCCAAGAACAGGATGTAGTGTGCAAAGGAATAAGCTGCTATAGATTGGATTTTGAAAGTCCCCAAAGACCTATGTGGTAAAGATTTTGTCCCTGGCCTGGCACTCTTAGAAGAGGTGGAAACTTCAAGAGGTGAAGCCTAGTAGGAGTCTTTAGATCATGGTGGGGGGGTTGCCCTCAAAGGGAATTATGGGCCCTGGTCTCTTCCTCTTCTCTCTCCTGCTCCCTGACCATGAAATGGCAGGTTTGCTCTGCCAAGTGCTCTCTCCTTGATGTTCTGCCTTGCCAAAGGCGTGAGAGCATCAGGGCCAACCAATCACAAAACAAAAACCTCCCAAACCGAGGAAAACTAAAATTTTTCTCTTTATAAGTTGACCATTTGGGATTTGTTATAATGGTAGAAAGTCGACTAATTATGCAGGCTACCCTGCTGGGAATAGGGTGGGGAGTCAGAGGCTGGGAACCGAATGATGGGAAGAGTGTAGGAATATCTCAGGTCCCAAGAGAAGGCTGGAGAAGTTGTGGAACCATCGGAGTCCCAGGGCGTCCTGTAAGGGAAAACATGGAAACCTGAATAGCTGGTGGGACCCGTAGATGAGCCAGGCTCCAGATGCCGAGGGCTGGAGAGTGCAGGACAGGGCCAGCTCCATCCCAGATAAGCACAGACCCTTGATGAATTCCAAGAAAGAAATGCAGGCCTGAGGCCAAATTGGGCAAAGAGTGAAATGAGTAAAAGGGGCATTGCCCAGATAAACTGACTTGATATAGAGGTGTAGGGCATAAGCACGTTCTGAAGGAGAGTTCAGTAGGGCCAGATGCATAAGTGACTGTGAACCCAGTTGATTTCTGGGACACAGGGAAGTCAGGTTGACTCAGGGTAGAGCTTTGGTCTGTGGTTGCCTCTGCTCCCACCAGTGTGGCAAGGACTTCAAGTGGGAGCTGTGCAGCTTCCACTGCTGAAATAGGCCAGCAGAAGGGGCAGAGAACCAGGCAGATCATTACAGAGGAAAGCACACTGTCACAGCAAAGGGAGGGATCACAAAAACTCAAGGGATCAGAGGCCAGGCAGGTAAAGAAAATGTCTGAAGTAGGCAGATATAAAGAAAATAGGAAGAAATGGGATCAAATGGAGAGCTCAGATTCAAAATTCTTTAACACAGCAGCCACATCAAATCTTCTGCCAGTTGGGATCAGACTCAGGCCATGGACTAAAGTACACAGCTCCTAGTAGTCTTTTGTGAGCCCAAAATATAGGAAAAGGGAGTCCAAAGATTCAAAACAAAGATGCCAGACCAGAACCCCTGAAAGGGGAAGTATAGGAGAAGACCTTAAGCAAGTATTTATAATATAACCACAAATGAACCAAAAAGAGGAAAAACAAAAGGGAAGATACCTAAGAAAACCATAGGACTGCAGAAAGAGATCATCTATAAGTTCATTTGCCAATAGGCATGCAAAAATCATGGAAGTAAGGCAAACTGACCAAGAGTGAATATAACAAAAGAGTGGCATAAACCTACAAAAGGCAGAGTAGAATGGCAAAGCTTCAGACTGGAGTGAGACCTGCAAAGATGTTGAAGGCAAACACAAAAGTCAAAAAGCCAAAAAACAAATACAAAAAACGCAGCCTTTTGTAAGAATAAGAAAAAGAAAGGGATGGAAACTTTGTAGGCCCAGGAGTAATGATAACAGAAGATCTAGAAAGCAGATAGAAATAGAAGCAACCATCTCTATTTCACTTTCTTCTTTAGATTTAGCAGAATATTCTTCATATTTAACATGGAGATATAGAATCCCACATTGTCAAGCAGGACTTAAGTAGGTAAGGATCTGGCAAGACCCAACAAGTCAACTCACCTTTACCAGCAGCACCAGAGCTGCTGTGTAGTGCCCCACCACCCACCCACAAGCTTCACTCTAAGCAGACATCTGGACTTTGCATGAGATGAATGCAGCAGGTGAGACGGTTCCCTGAACATGGACCCAGGCAGTGGCCAAGTCCCAGACCAGTTCTGCACCTCTCCAACCTTGGAGTCTCTCCTTTTCACACCCTGCCCAGCTGTGACCCCTTTGTGGTTACTCCATTTGTGGTGGAGCTTGCAAAGCTACCAAGGCTGACTTGCCACCCCACACATTGAAGCACAATCTCTGGGATGAGACGTGGGCCCAAGTCTTTTATTCTAATATGTATTCCAGGTTGGAAACTCCGAGGAAAGTACAGGGGATTAGAAAAGGCACTTCGCTATATTTGCCATTCTTGTGATTTTAGGAGAGTTGTTTAGTCTTTCTCTTCCACTTTCCCCATCTGCAAAGTGGATAAAAACAATGACTTTGACTATAGTAAAAGGTTTTGTTGTGAGATTACCTGAGATAGCATCTGGGAAAATCATTTGTGAATTTCTTAATGTTATTATTATAATTGTTACAAGTGCCTTAGTACTTGGAAAGAAAGAGAGAAAAGGCTCCAGAGAAGGACATCACTGAGCATAAGCAACCTTGTCCAGGCCTCTTTCTTCCTCTCATGATACATTTTGAACACCCAATTGAAATATTAAAGGTCTGTGAAGGTAACTTTAAAAAAATTTAATTGTACAAAACTATGGGAGACGGAGACAGAGTCATAATTTGATGCATATATACAATGAGTCATCCAAGAACATGCACATCTCCTTTATGGAAAAGATGTTAAACTTATTCTATTGTTTCTAGATGGTGAATCTTTCTAGAATGAGCATAGAATATTAACTATGCCATTTCCTGAGATGGCTAAGTACAACAAAATGCACTCCAATGTGGCGAGACACTTAAGATTTTATGACCCGTGTAACTTTGGGTCTAAATATGAGGAACATTTTGGTTAAAAGCTTCTAATATTTCATGTTTCTTTCTGTTTAATTTGGACTCAGCTGAAATTTCACTGTTAAAGTGAAGATATAAAAATCTGAATAACAAAGGACTTAAAAAATCCATAATTTAAATATATGTAGTGTGCTTGGATCTTGATTTCTAAATGCTATTCTCCACTAAAAGGAACCAGAACTCCCTGGAAAAAAATAGTTGAGTTCGAGTGTAGGACAAGGGAAGTAGACCACAGGCCTGGAATAACCATGTCCAAAAGTCAGGAAGTACTCAAAGAATGATGGGGATTTGGCAAAGTAACCCAAGAGCTAGCCTGATATGGTCCCCACTGGTCAATATGGGACATTTTGAGCATCAAAATATAGGACATTTATAGATTGTAACACAGTAAGTAAAATAACACTCGGATAGATAATCGAGGGTGAAGGCAAAGTTATTCTTTATAATAAAGTACCAATTAATAAAGAATGAAAGATGGGTTCTGTAAAATCGCCATTTGATAACACAGCAATAATGGATTAAAGCAAGAATTATCAAAGACTGCTTAAACTAGAAGGTTTTCATTAGTGGGTTTGATGAGGAAGAGGATATCTATATAATCTAATAATTTCCCCACAAATTACTTACTAATTGCAAATGGAAAATTAATCACTTACTGATGGAAAAATATGATGGATGCCACCTTAATCAAGACGTTGAAGTTAGCATGCTTCACCGTCAGTCCAGCAGAAAATCCAGTAGGGTCTATCTCAAGACACATCCAGCCAAACCACTGTCATCTCTTAAAGAGAGGCAGTAGTTCACCTCCCCAGGGTGTCCCTGCTTCCCTGTTGTACCCAGAGTCTATGGTCAGCCCAGCAGCCAGTGGTTCCTGTTTCAATGTGAGTCAGATGCTGTCACTTCTGAGCAACACCTTCTCCTGCCCCTCTCACTCAGAACCAAAGTCCAATCCTTCTGATGGCCACAGACCTTTGGGGTTAACCACTGTTTCTCCACCTTCCTTGATTGTGACCTTGCTTCTTCTACATTGACCTCCTTTCTGCTCCTTGAATGCATCTGACCTTTTCCCATCTACCAGCTCTTCTTCCTGCCTGGAACAGTCTCCTTCCAGATATCTGTAGAATGTGCTCCTGCTTCTCCTTCGAGTCTGTTCAGAGGTAATCTTTTCAATGCAGATTTCTTCAGAAACTACTTAAAATTGAAACTTCAGTTGTTTTCATATCTTAGCTATTGTGAATAATGAATAATGTTTTAATGAACATGGAAATGCAGGTGTCTCTTCAACATGGATTCATTTCCTTTGGATATGTACCCAGAAAAGAGGTTGCTGGATCATATGGTAAGTCTATTTTTAATTTTTTGAGGAACCTCCATAGTATTTTCCATATTGACTGTATTAATTTACATTCCCACGAACAGTATATAAAGGTTCATTTTCTCCAATACTTGTTTTCCTTTATCTTATAAAGAAATTGTGAGATATATATATACATATATATATATACACACACATATAAATAATGGAATATTATCCAACCTTAAAAAAGGAGATCCTGCCATTTTTGACAACCTGAAGGATATTATGCTGACAAGAAATAAGTCAGATATACCAAAAAATACTGTATGATCTCACTTGTATGTAGAAATCCTGAAAAGTTGAAAATGTAGAAATATGTAGGATAAAAGAATGGTTGGGTTAGGGAGGTGGGGGAAATGGGAGATGTTGGTCAATGTGTACAAAGTTGCTGTTACCTAGGGTGAATCAATCAAGAGATTTAATGTTCCATCTGACGACTATAGGTAATAATATTAAGTTATATACTGGAAATTTGCTAAGAGGCTAGATTTCAGGTGCTTTGGTTACAAAAAAAAAAGAATTCTGTAATGAGATGAAAATGTTAATTTTCTGGGTTGTAGTAATCATTTCACTATGTACAGGTATAGCAAAACATCATGTTATACACCTTAAGTATACAGTCAGACTTCCTTTTCTACTGGTTCTATGTCTGTGAATTCAACCAACCATAGAGCAAAAAAAAATTTTTTTAATTACACCTATACTGAACATGAGCAGACATGTTTTCTTGTCATTGTTCTTTGAATAATACAATCTAACAACTATTTACACAGCATTTGAATTGGATTAGGTGTTATAAGTAATCTAGAGATGATTTAAAGTATATGGGAGAATGTACATGGTTTATATGCAAATAGTACACATTTTCATATAAGGGACTTGAGCAGGCATGGGTCTTGATATCCACAGGGGTTATTGTAACCAATCTCACATGGATACCAAGGGGCAACTGTACACAATTTTTATTCAAAATAATAAATAAATAAAATAAAATTGAGGTTCCTTATGTCCCCAACCTTTCCATCCTTATCATCTTTCCTGCTTTATTTCCTCTGTATCTGCTAATGCTTTCTAATTTAACGCATGATTAAGCATTTACTTCTGGTAATTGTCTGTATCTCACACTAGCAATTAATCTGAGAGAAGTATGTTCCCAACCCTTAGAATAGAGCAGACAACACATTTTTGTTGAATGTTGAGTGAATCTGTGTGCTGATTAAGTACCTTATCTGTCTCCATCATGCGATAGCCACACAATGGGATACAACAATGACAATTTGTCCCCATCATGTGATAGCCACTCAATGGGTACAACAACAACAACAACAACAACTAAAGTGAACTAAACAAAAAATATTTTGCATGGTCCCAAGTTCTCCAGAACCCCACAATTGAGTTGGGGACAACAAAGTAGATAGAGTGGAATTACTGTAGCATGGAATGCTAAACTCTTGGTACCTTCTGGAATACAGTGTATGTTCCAGGAGGGATTCTGCTGAAGTTGGAGAGGGAATTCTAGGGGGTGGAGGGGCTGGCTTGGGTAGGTGGTGGGATGGAGGAGCCAGTGCTGAATGCTTTCCCCAGAGGCCTGTGAGGGAGACCCTGGGAGCCCAGGAGGAGGGTTTCAGAGCATTTGGAGGGATTTGCTGACTCTCAGTGTCTTCATGTTACCTACCTTTTTAAGGTGGGGCTACCTGTTTTAGGTGAGGATGTCTAAGTTTGCATCTGCTAGGACCATACCTGGGGCAAGGAATTGAGGCTGGTGACATGTTAGGGAGAAATCCCAGGTTGCAGTAGGTGGCAGGAAATGAGACAGGGAAGGGAAGGAAGCTGATCTTTGTGCACAAGTGATCAAGAGACCATAGCAGGCGCCAGACTAATCCTGCCAGGGGCCTGCTGGAAGCATGTGGAGCAAGTTGCAGAGTGAGCTCCCCAGAGAAGCTAGGAAGCTGGGTGATTCTTTGGAGAGTGCTCTTGGGTTACATGGGCATTGGCTTGCCAGTACCAGCAATCTTCCCCCACTCAAGGTCCCAGGGACAGTTGTGGGGCTGAGATCTGCAGGTGACCAGGAGGAAGCTCCAGGCTTCAGTAGAAGCAGAGGGGACCTAAATGCTGAAGGCAGACTCAGATGCACACTTGGTAGTTTTTGCATTGCAGGGTAAGTAGAAATGTAAGTTGTAGAAATCATAAGCATGCTTTTTTTTTTTTTAATAGAGAGGAATAAGAATTTTATTTGCACCACAGCAATGCTGAGTTCAATTTAGAATTCCTACAAAACCCAATCTCTAAAACTTTATAATGACCCAAGAAGAGTTGGCACATCTAAGGAAGAGGACAGATCATTGCCATTGTAGCATTTTCACTAAACTATCATTTCTGCTGAGGACTCTGTAAGTCAGTATCATTTAAACTTTATGAAACATTCTCCCACATGAAGACAATGTGGGGCAAAAGCAAAACAAATAAAATAAATAAAAAACCACACTCCGATTCATTCACAAAGGCAAATGGCACTTGTAATTTAGTCTTTAATTTGATTCCATCATTTCTGGACAAAAACGTGGAGCAACCCCTGAGTGTCTCCTGGATGACTGTACATTTTTGAGACAATGCAAACAAGTTCACGAGTTCTTGGGCAGGGTTACACAGGGAGGGAAATACCCTTGAATGTGGGCTTCTCTGTGGAAATCATTCCAGTGCAGACGAAAGGAGAGGGAGACACACAACGCCCTCTATTGTCACAGCAGGCCAACCGTGTGGGCACAGTCCTCTGAAAGCAAAAAGAGCAACAACCGTATGAGAAAGGGGAACCTGGATCCACAAGGACAAAACCCTGGGTTTCTGGGGACCAGCCATAGGCATACAACTCTGCCTACCAGTGGGAAACACCCGTGAGGTCTGCGGGTCTGTCAAAACCATTTCCGTCAGAAGCAGCCCCACCTTCCACCTGCTGGTAACTGGAGAACACTGAGCCACTTCTGGTTCTGGTGGATTTTTCTCGTCTCCCGGACCTGCCAGGAATGCAAGTTTAGGGGGCAGCCGGCCAGCGTGGGAGACCAAGGCATTTCGACAGCTGCCTGGGGGTGGGGGCGGCAGCACATTTTAATTGTCTGGAGGCCATTACCATGGGGTTTAGTTTAACCCGCTCTGGCCTTTCAAGAAAGTGGTGTAAATGGGGACTTTATGGTCCTGTTTGGAAACTCAGAGAATTGGTTGGTAATTAGGACCACTCTGCTTAATTTAGGAGGAGGGAAGGGGTAAGAGAAGAGCAACATTTTTGTCTTTCTCTTCATGCTCTGTGAGGTCCCTCCCAGGAATTCCCCTCCTGTCTGCAGAGTTCTGAATCTAGAAGTCACTCTACTGCTTCCCCAGATGCTCCTGGAACAAATTGAGGTTACCCGCAGAAAATGGCTCAGGATGACATGCAGTGTCATCAGGACAGGCCCTGGGCGTCCCTCTCAGGGATCAGGGCTTCAGGAGGTTCTTTATTCCAGGCAGCCACACACTGCCACATCAGCCCGGGCTGGGTTCTCCCCACCTCTACTGAATCCCAGCCTTCTTTTTGCTCCATAAAAGAGCCTTGCCTCTCCTCCTCCTTTCACGCTCACATCTCACTGGTCCTTAGGGAAGCCCTGGGGCTCGGACAGTAGGGAGGCCAGGGAGGCCCAGAGACGTTGTGGGACATTCAGAGGCACACAGCTGATAGATGTAAGGATTCAAAGTTGGGGCTTTTGTCTTCAAACCCAGGGCTCTTCCCTCTTTACTCCAGTGTTCTCCTCCCAGGCAGCCCCGGAAACAACTATTTAAAGGTACAAATTTGTTTTTGCATATTAATCAGAAAGGAGTGTACATTTGCCTTCATTCATCCCTGTGTAGATTGTCTTACCCAAGGCGATTCTAATGGGAAGCGATTTCCAGATGGGAAAGAAGGTGATGATAATGACAAATGGCCACCATTCGTTGTGCAGCAAGTCACCGTGCTAAGTAATATTTCCATCCCCATTCACAGACGGAAAATAAAAGAGAGGTGAGGCTGGGTTAAATGCCACACTCCTATGCTCCTGACATCACACCTTCCCTTTACTGGCACGAAGAGCCTCAGGCATCTAAGTCACTCCACACATTATGACTAGCAAACTCATGCACCAGTGAACTAGAGGTCCTGCTGCTAATGTCGGTTAAGGCTTAGGAATGACTATGAGATGCCCAGGACTATCCTAACCACTTTCACATATTAACTCATTTAGCTCATATTAACTCAATGAGTCATGAAATGTTATCACTTCTCCCCTATTGCACAGGCTAACAGCCTCGGGCCAGCCCTAGTTACCTGTAGAGTCTCAGTTACCTGCCGCCTCAGTGTACAAGTCAGGAGAGCTGGGGGTGGGGTGGCTGGAGTTGGTGAGCTAACCACTTCCCCACTGTCTCTGCTCAAGACTTGGCAGATGACAGCTCTCTCTTCTTCCCCTGGCTTGAAGGCTAAAGGTTCAGTAGATACCTGTTCATTCTGGCAGGGCCTTAACAGTGAATCTGCTTAATCCAGTCTGAAGCCACTGTTGCTTATGGAACTGGGCAAGAAGGCAGTGTAGACAGACATTTTGCCAAAAGTGCTGCTGGCAGCCCTGCTTTGGCTGGCAGTGGGCCCCCCATGGGGTGTCTCTTATTAGCACATCTTGTGCTATACCATGGGAAGATATGAACTTCCAGTTTGGTAATGATTTCCTGCTAGGACAGAGAGTCACCTAAAGTTCAATGAAAATTCTGCCTGAACCTGCGAATGACAGAAATGACCAAATTGTGTCTTTGTTCAGCACCTCACTTTACGTGTGACCTGGATTTAAAGGTTTTGTATATTTTACAGTGAGTATTTCCTTAGACACAATTCAAACATTTTCCTCCTCCGCCAGGCAGTCTGGTGCTGTTGCTGACCTGCAATGTCCGAGGACCTAAACTTGAACAGTGACTCATGCATTTCATGGGAAACATCAAGTGTTTATCACTACAGACACACAGAGTCCAGGAATGCCATGTCCTCAAAGACAAACCTGCTTCCCCAGTTACCTCCCTGCCTTCCGCAGGAACCACTGGGAGCCATTCCCTTTCCTGGGAGAAGGGGAGAGGACCTGACGTCGTCAGTGTCTCTCATGGGCCATGTACTATGTGAGATGCTTTCTACGACATCCCTCCTCACAGAATTGCTTCAGTTAATCCACACAGAAATCTGTTGACCTGGCAATTATTATTCCTACCGGACAGAGTCAGAAAAAGTGAAGCCACTTATCCCAAGTCATGCAGCTAAAAAGTGGAACCAGGATTCAAACCCAGGTTATTTTGACCACATCCCCATCATACTTGTGGGTCTTCTTAACTCTTTAGCTCAGAAAATTACCTTCACACACACACACACACACACACACACACCCTGCTGCCAATGTAGGTGCTTAATTAAAGATTGTCGAACAGGGTATAGTAGCACACGCCTGTAATTCCAGCTGAGGCAGGAGGATGGCAAGTTCCAGGTTAGACAGGGCAACTTAGCAAGAACCTGTCTCCAAACAGGAAAGTGAAAAATGGGCTGGGGTTGTAGCGCAGTGGTAAAGCACCTCTGGGTTCAATCCCTAGGGCAGCAACAACAACAACAAAACCTGAATGCATGAATGAATGAATGATATCGTTTTCAGTTAAAACTAACTTTGCCATAAATTCCTCTGAGAATCCTCATATCCGTTCATGATTGCTTAGTTCCTCGCCCAAATAGTTACCCGTACTGCACACTCACCTTCACGATAGACTGAAACTTCACTGTATTCTTTTCCACCCCCTTGTCCCTCAGTTGAATCTTTCAGGTTAACCTGTTGGCTCCCACTATCCAAGTCAATGCTGACAAGATTGCAGACCTGGCAAGCCTCCAAATCTGCTGGTCTGAAAATAGATTATGAAATCAGGAAGGGTGTAAGACACCCTTATAATCCTGATGCTATTAATACCCGATGAATGGAATTCCTAGCACACACTGTTGCTGGTCAATTGTCATACAGCATCATTCATGCACTTCTGAGTAACAGAAATGATTTGACTTATCCACCAGATAAGAACCCTTAAATTTGTCATTAACACATTGTCTGAAGCCCTCGCAAATGTCAGTATCCATCCCGCACATCACATGTGCTGTATTTACTTCATTCCTCCATGTGGAGGGATTGATAAAAGTAATGCAGTGGATGGTTTGCTCAGTTTTCCACTCTCCAAAGTGTTCTCCCAATCCAATATTTCTACAACTCAAGTTTCTGCTGAATCTTGTCCTTTCGTTAAAACAAAACAAAACAAAACAAAACAAACAAACAAAAAAAAAACAGAAAGGGAAAAACTCTTTTCTGCTCATGGCTCTGATTAATTATGAATGGTAAACATTTCCTTGTGAGAGGATGGAAATGTGGACTAGTTAAAGCTGAAGAGAACCAAAATGGCCCAGTCACAAATGCCTTAGAAATCCATAAGTTGTTGAAGCTTAAAGAAAAATTGAAAATGAAAGAGAAAAATTTGCCCACCTTAATTTTTCTAGGAGTGTGTATTTCCACATATCAATTAGTAAATATAAGGATGGCTTTGGGACAATGCAATCTTTATATTGCTTATTGGGCAAATACGATTTATAAATGTGCTTTTAGAATTGAGCTGCTGCCACCCACAATGGGGGACGCAATGTTTTTCACCCTGGTAAGCTTCTCTTGAAATAAAGGCAATGATTTTCACAGATATCAAAGAACATTCATTCACTGTCAACATCAATAATTAACTTTGCTGTCATCCCCTAGGAAGGGTGCATTAAGGGAAGACTATCAAAAGACAACAAAGAAATCCAGGTAGTGGTGACATCACAGGATTCCAGGACGCCCCTAGAGGTTGCAAATTTGCTATATAACCTCTAAGGACCAAACTTATCCACATCCCATAAGTGCTAATGCTGAGACAGGAGAAAGTAGGGGGAGCTCATCTTGCCTACCCTGCTGCCAAACAGCCACAAGAAGAGCGACAGTCCAGTCCATGTAGGTGAGTGTGCAATTTTACTTAAATTCATTCAATCTATTCTTTCTTCCTTCCTCCCTCTCTCTCTCTCTCTCTCTCTCTCTCTCTCTCTCTCTTTCTTTCTTTCTTCTTTCTTTCTTTCTTCATTCAAAACACTTGTTCAGTTACACAGTAGGCATTTTTCTAGGTGCTGGAGGAAAGGAACAAAACAAACTCCCTGCTCTAATGGCATTTATAGTCACTCCTCAGTATCTACAGGGGATTAGTTCCAAGGTCCCCTGGAGATACCAAAAGGCTCAGAGTCGCAGGTCCTTAGATAAAATGGTGTAGGACTGGGGATGCAGCTCAGTGGTAGAGTGTGTGTTTTGCTTGCACAAGACCCTGATTTCAATGTCCAGCACCAAATAAATGAATAAATAAAATGGCATAGAGTTTGCATATAACCTGTGTGCACCCTTCTGTTTAGTTTGATTTAATTTAATCTAATTTTCTGTGATGTTAGGGTCAGACCCTGGGCCTAGCACATACTAACCACATACTCTACCACTGAGTCACATCCCCAGCTCCTCCCAGGTACTTTAAATTATCTCTAGATTACTTACAATACCTAATATGATGTAAATTATATGTAAATTTTTTTTTCTCTATGGTTTAGGGAATAATGATCAAAACAAAAGTCTATACATACCTGGGCTCCGTGGTGCATGCCTGTAATCCCATTGACTCAGAAGAATGAGACCGGAGAATCACAAGTTCAAGCCAGCCTCAGCAAAGGCGAGGTGCTAAGCAACTCAGCGAGACCCTGTCTCTAAATAAAATACAACATATGGCTGGGGATATGGCTCAGTGGTCAAGTGCCCCTGAGTTCAATCCCCAGTCTGGTACCCCTCGCAAAAAAATGTCTATACATGTTCAGTGTAGATACAACTTTTTTTTTTTTAACTGTGTATGGTGGAGTCTTTGGATGAGGAACCTATGGATACAGAAGACTGACTATATAGTTTGCTGGACAAGGAAAAATATGTACATATATAACATAAAATTATATATTACACCACTATACTATATGCCAGTATATAATCTATTATAAATATATACATTATATGTGTATAATATTATATATATGAATATATATGTGTATATATGTGTGTGTGTGTGTCTGTGTGTGTGTATGATATCAGTTGTAAGTGTCATAGGGGAAAAATGTAAAGTAGGGTAAAAAAGATGGAGGCAGAGACCAGTTGTCATATTCTGCACATTGGATGGTGTCCGGAAAAGCCATTTTGCTAAGTTGATTGTTGAGCAGAGACCTGAAGGAAAGAGGGAGGAAGCCAGGTTGACCCCTGCAGGAAGACTGCTCTAGACGGGGGGGGAACAGATAGTGGACAGGATATCTGAGGGAGGAACATGCTTCTGGTACTGTGCTAAGACTGGAGTGGAGTGAGCTCAGGGGAGCGAGTTAGCAGGGGAGAACTTTAAGGAACTTTGTGGGAAGTCTGGCTTTTACCTAAGTGAGCTAAGAAGCAATTGGAAGATTGATTGAGTAGTGACATCACCTGAGTCCCTGAAACCAAAATGCATCAGAAATGTTCCAAATGTCCAGTAGAAAACTGATGTCAGGGCAGTAAAGGCAGGAGTTGGGGTCCATTTGGTAACATTCTACAATAATTCAGGAAAGAAATGGTATTAGCTGCTCCTGATGGATCAGTTAAGATGAGGACCAAAAATGGATCACTGGATTTAGGTTTGGGAGAGCCTGGGTGACTTGGACAAGAGCTGTTTCTAGGGAAAGGTGAGGATGAGAGCCCAGCTGGAGCTGAATTCAGGAGACGAACTGGGAGAGGAGTACAGACACTCTTTCAAGGGCCTGAGGAGTGAGGCAGTTTCAGAGGGTGTTGTGGGGCCCCCTCTAAAATTAGAGTGGGAAAGCAATTCCACAGGAAGAAGACAGGAACTGGAAAAATATGAATGGCTAGGTCTTCTGTACAACAGAGAGGCAGAACTTCCACAGGTGCCATTAGGGATGATTCACAGTTAATGAAGGAAGTAAAGTAGGGGAGCGTAGGAAGATGAGGGGGGGTGAGGAATTTAGGAAGTCCTCTTCTGACCATCTATTTTCTCTGTGAAATGAGGAATAAAGTCTCATACACAAAATCAGCAGAGGTTGAAGAAGGTGAAAGAGAATTTGGACAGTTCTAGAGAGAAGAGAAATGAAGAAATCTCCTAGGCCAGGAGGTTGGTGGAAGGACTGTGGAATCCTAGCTGAAATTTCCAAACACCTTAAGGTCCCCCTTGACATTAATGTCATGAACCTGAAGTGAGACTGTCAGATTGTGTATTTTTCTCCAACCCTGTTCAGGTAGCAGGTTCAAGTACAAAAGAGGTGGAGGGTTGGATTTAATTGGAGTTAGGATTTTTTTTTTCCAAGGGAATGGGATAAAGGGAGAAGGGGATGCAGAGTTGGGAGTGTATAGTTGAAAATTGCAAGCAAGTGATTATAATGCTAGGTTATGGAATCTGAGCTGAATAAGTAGGAAAGAGCAGGCATGAGTAAGGTAAGGGACAGTGAAAAAAGTTATAGGATCAATGGACTGTGCATTTTAATGAGATTGAAAAAATATTGGAGCTGGGTACTAGAGGAAGTGCATGGTAAAGCACAGAGAGTGGGTTTAGTGGAGGCAACTTTGACTTCACCTACTCATGGAAGGAAGTGTATTAGTGTTCTACTGTTGCTGCAAGAGCTTATCACAAATTATTGACTTAGAACAATACAAATTTATTATTTTATGGTTCTATATGCCAGAATTTTAAAATAGGTCTCAGGGGGCTAAAATCAAAGCACTGGCAGAGCTGTGTTCCGTTTTGGAGGCTCTGGGGAAGAATCCATTTCCTGGCCCTTTCCAGCACATAGAGGCCACCCACATTCCTTGGTCAATGGCTCCCTTCCTTTATCTTCAAAGCCAGCAATAGCAGGTAGAGTTTTTCTCACAGAGTATCATTCTCGTCTCTTCTTCTGTTTCTGTCTTTCACATTTAAAGACCTTTGTGATTACATTGGGTCCACCTGGATAATCAAGGATAACCTCCTTTTCTAAAATCAAATGATTCAAAACCTTAATTCCACTTGCAACCTCAATTCCCCTTTGCCATGTAATATAACATATTCACATTTTCTTGGGACTAGAACATCAATATCTTTGGAGGGCCACTATTCTGTCTATAAAAGAAGGAGTGTTGAGGGCAAAGACAAGGTCAGTGACCCTGGAAGTCCATGACCAAAGTAGGATAGAGGACAAAATCATTTGAGCAGTGAAGTTCCAGGAAATGAGAGGCTGGAATATTGAAAGGAGCATCTGTAAAAACAGTAAAGCCACTGAGAATTATAATAGTAATACTGTTGGAGAAGTGACAATCAGGAAATAAAAACCCTCAAGGAATGGAGATTAATGATGGGGTGATAAAGCAATTTTTATTAATTAGCTAGCTGTTGGGTGAAGGATGATGTTGGGAATAAATGCAGCTGAAGTTGGAGTCAAGGAAGAAGACATTTTCTGTGCTTTCTTCTAGAAAATATTCTGAATAAAATCTCAGTGTTCTCAATAAAATGATAAGGCATTCTGAAATGCAGAATTCCCTATTGTATGCCTCAAGATGAGCTATCATATCCATAAAGTATTGTTTTAAACTTTTTAAACTTCTAAACATCTATTCACTTTCTATATGCCCATAACAACTATGAGATGGAAATACTATTTTCCTTATACAGTTTGGAAATTCATAGACTAATTAATAGGAAATGAGTGAAACATTACATGTATGTATCCTGTGCTCATTTAGTTACTTAACTGGGTACTGTAGTGAAGACATTGTAGGAAATACAATAAACTATATCTTCTTTCAGGAGACTAAACTCTGTAAGTCAAAAATCCTTTTGAGATTCTAATGAGCAGTAAAGATGTTTGCCCTTAAAAAAGCACATAGTCACCTACAAAAATTTTTACAATGATTTTATAATGTCCCCAATTTCCCAAAAGATCTAAGGGGTCTATATATCACAGAATAAGAACTCAGAGATAAAACTATAGACAGTATAAATTGGCTAACAATGTAAGTGGCAAGAGAAAGTATAATTAGGCACCAAATTAGCAATATAGAAAATTATAGTTATAAGTCCAGAAGATAAGTTCATAACTAAACTTGGGAATAATTAAGGAAAGGCTATATAGAATCTTGAGTAGTTGAGATGATTACATAGAGAAGAGAGACAGCTTTTTGTGTAGGAAGATGAGGAGTTGGAAATTAGCTGGGAAAGTTTGGGAAACAATCTATTTGTGAAATGGGGACAAAAATTACTTCCAGGGCATATTGTAAAACAAATAATAATTAAGACTTTGGGTGAAATGTGCCCCCCAAACATTATTATTATGGTAGATGAGTTCATTTCAGGATGAACAGTATTGTAATAGATTCAATAGGGATCTTCTCTTCTCTGTCTTAAAAGAAAACACTAAAGCAAAGCAGAAAGAAGTTACTTTCTCATCTTCTGAGTGAGATTAAAGATCATGTAATAGTTACTTGAATCTCACATGTTTTTCTGTGATTTTTATGTATCTTTTAAATTGTTCTTAACTCATCAGAAAGAAAACTTATTTGTGAAGACAAAACAAAGGACCTTCTTAAAACAGTTCCCATTATTTCAAGAGTTGGTGTGAGATTCCCAAGCCTGTCTCCTCACCCTCTTTTCCCAACCTTCTTCAGCTGTCTACAGCTTCGAGGTGGAAGGGAGTAAGAAAAAAGATCAATATACTATGGCTAGTTTGATAGCATTTATACAGAGTTGAATGTTTTAAGAACACTTAATATTAAATGAAAAACAGATGAATGATGATAAATAATTCTATCTATAGCCCTGAGTTGCCACGTTGGAATCTAAATCTGAGACATTGCAGGAAAAAATCCTGTGCACAACTCATCAAAGGGCTGAATTCCACCAAAATGAGATCCAGGTTAGGAATGTGGATACTGTGGAGAAATCTCCTGAAGCAGATTTTTCTGAGTTAAATTCCCCTTTGGCAATATATCCATACAGAATAATGATTGAGTTTCACAGAATCATTGAATCTTAGGACTGGCAGGGATCTTAATGTTCTCAAATCTGACTCCCTAATGGATGTTTGAATTTCCTCTCCAACATGCCAATCTCTTCTCTGACTGAATGTATTTGGAGATGAGCAAAGTCAGTGGTGTGCAGGTAAATGCTCAACAACAGAATCTCCACAGGGGGAATAAAAAATACTCCTACTTAGAACATGTGCCAATTTCCACGGTGTAAATATTCCCTTCATGGCCTCCTTGAGCTACAATGTGAATCACCATCCACCTTACAGATACTGTGGAATTAAATTACCTCAGAATCATAGGTAATAATAAATGTATTAAAATAATTTTAAAGTGGTAAATTTTAAATATTTTAGCTTTCTAAAATATTATTTATTTAATTCTAATGTTAGAGGAACTAACATAATAATGACCGTACAAAATAATTGGCTCTTGTAAACCAACACATGCTAGCTCTGATTAATAACAGACTTGAAAATGATTTAAGACCACCATCCCATGAAGGCAAACCCTTCCACAGGTTCCAATTAATGGGAAATCCCCCAAATCACCATCTAAGCATTCAGACTTGTAAACCAGCCCTGTCTTGTCTGTTTTACTCCCATTTCCCTGTAGTTTCCTTCAAAAGCAAATATCCTTCACAAAATTAGATGTCCAAGGTAACAGTGATGTAAAGTAAAAATAAAAGAACTAGTAACAAACTAGGAGAAATACATGACTGAACATTTTTATAAAATTGGGTCAGAACAGACATTTAAAAATGAAACCCCAAAACCAAGGTGTTACGGTTTGGATGTGAGGTGTCCCCCCAAATTCACATGTGAGACAGGAGGTTCAGAGGGAAAATTATTGGGTTCTAAGAGTCTTAACCCAATCAGTGACTTAATCCCCTGGTAGGGATTGACTTAGTAGTAACTGAAGTGGTAGGGTGTGACCAGATGATGTGGGAATTGGGGCGTGGCTTTGGGGTATATATTTGTATCTTGAGAGTTGAGTCTCTTTCTTCTTCCTAATCACCATGATTTGAGTTGCTTCCCTCCGCCACCTTCTCCTGCCATGATGTTCACCCTCACCTCGAACCCTGAGGAATGAAGCTGGCCTTCTATGGACTAAGACCTCTGAAACCACAAACCCTCAAATAAACTTTTCCTCCTCTACAATTGTTCTGGTCAGATCTTTTAGTCACAGCTGTGAAATAGCTGACTAAAACACAGGGGGAAATAATGTACAGACTTGGTGTGATAATTTAAAACCTTTGAGAAAATATTTTATTATAAACAAAGTTAAAGAAAAATCACAGAATGGGAAAACTTTAAGTACCGTATCTAACAGGTTAGTAGCTATACTCTACATAAAAGCTCTTAGAAATAAAAAGGAACAGAATTTAAAAATCCAAAAGAAAATTTGGTCGAGGATATGAACAAGTCATAGAATCGTGAATGTTAATAGCTATATGAAGAGATGCTCAAAGAAGTGCACAATAAGATGATGAAATGCTTATTTTACCTACTAGATTAGTAAATGTTAAAATATTCAATAATTCCAGTGTTGGGGAATGTGTAGGGCAACAGGCATTCAGACACTGTTGGCAGAAGTGCAAATTAGTACAATTAATAGGGAAAGGGAAAAATAGCAATATCTAACAAAGAAAAATAACACAAAAGGCACATACCCTTTGATACAACAATTGTTATGATTTTATTTAGAAAATTTAATGATCTAAAATATATGTGCAAAAATGTTTGTCATGGTATGGTTGTAACTGCATAATATTAGAAATAGCGTAAGTATTCTTTAAAAGGGGACCTGTGGTGTGACCAAATAGTGCAAGGCCACTAAACAGGTGAAGGTCTATATTTGCAAATGTAAAAGCTCTTGAAGATATATCTTTAAGTGAGAAAAAAAGCAGAAAACATAGTTTTTAGAATTATTCCACTATGTAAAGTTGATAGTATATGCTTGTATGTATATACATACATGTTTGTATAATGTATATATACATACATGTATCTATACATGTTTGTATGATCATATCCTTTTTCTGAGGAAAAAAAGGAAATTGTTAACAGTCTATTTGGGGGTTGAGAGAGACTGAATATTAGAAGATAAAAACAGTTTACTTTTTATTTTCTTTTTACACTTTAAAATATCACAGATCTATGCATCAATTTTGTTTAAAGAATAAACTTTTTTTTTCATAAATAAAGAAGAGTGTCTTAGTTGGAGTTTACCAAAATAGAACTCAGAGGAAGGGTTTGAGTGCAAAGGTTTATTTGGGAGGTGATCCTAGAAAACATCAGTAGGGGATCAAAGAAGAGAGACCGGAAGAGAAGGAAGTAAATGAAAGGTGTGCTGTCAATCAAGTTACCTCTGTGGGTATCTGGAAATTCTGTGGTTCAGTGTAAAGCACACACCTCAGAGTTAATTCACCAAAGTTAAGGAACTTGCAGGTCACTGGAAGCTGCTCCAGGACATTTAACCCATGGCTCATGCACAGACAGAGAAACCTCTGCTGACCAGCAAAAAAAAACTCTGGCAAAGGCCTGTACAGATTCAGGAGATGAGAGCGGGAAGGCGATATGGGTGGGGACACTAAGCACATCTGCTCCAGAGACTATAGTCATGCCAGATTATAGCAAATAAACAAAAAGTGCACATTTGCTGACCTAGCAATGTCACACTTAGGAATCTCCCTCTTGATTTACCAATATAACTGAACCCTGATCAACAATAGAGAAGGACAGATTTTTCTTGCAAAATATTTTATAGCAAAGTAGAACCAAAATCAAAATCCAGTGTGAATATTGAAGTTGCCTCCTTTATTTGCAGACAAGAAAAACAATGAGGTACATCTTTATTAATTTTCATGAAAAGAAACTCAGAGACACATCATACTGTGTAACGATATATTATGGTGGGATCTCATTTTTGTGAAAACCTAAAAAAGGCCAAAAAGAACAAAAATTAAGTAAGTTAAAAATGTACACAGTCCCTTATGAAATATGTATACACTTATGTGAGTGAATGTGATAAAAGTGTGTACTATTATAAGTTTCAAGGTATTACCGTGTGTTTTAATTTACTGTAAGAACCCACATTATATTAAAAGGGGAACTAGAAATAGTGCCAACTTCATCCATTCTGAGATAATACATATAGTAAATAGCACAGCACCACACACATAGTAAAACTTCAAAAAATATTAAATGATTGCTGTTTAAGGGGACAACTTTTCACAACATGAAGAAACTTCAGGTGTAAAGTAAGTCTGAGGTTCTTTGGTGTCCTCACAATTCATTTTATTCACCCACTTATTTAACTGCTATCACTGGGGGCTTCTTACCAGTCAGGCATGGGAGATGGAAAAGAGACAAAACAACGTCCCTGCCTCCTAGAACTCATATTGGACTGGGTAGATGGTAATCAAAGAATTGTGCAACATGTCAAGTGATGCTTAACATTGTGGAGAAAAATAAAGTCAGGTAATGGGCATAGGAGTGACTGTTGGAGGTAGGTTGCTATTGTTTATAGGATGGTGTGTTAGTCAGCTTTCAATCTCTGTGACTAACTACCTGAGATAATGAACTTAAAAAGAGGAAAGGTATATTTTGACTCACAGTTTTGGAGGTTTCTATTCACTGTCACTTGGTCCATTGCTTGTGGACCTGCAGCAGCACAGTACCTTATGGTGGAAGAGTATGGCAAAGGATGCTCTTTTTATGGTGGCAGGGAAACAGAGAGAGAAGATGGGTCAGGGTCTCACTATCCCCTTCAAGGGGACATCCCAGTGACCTAACTTCCTCCCACTAGGCCTTACCTCCTAAAGAGTCCTCCACCTATAAATAACCACAGGCTAGGGACTGAGCCTTAACACATGGGCTTTTCAGGGACACTTATCCAAACCATAACAAATGGTGTCTCATAAAGTGATATCTGAGCATAGACCTTAAGAAGTCAGGGGAGAAAATTGTGAATATTTGGAAACAAGCTTTCCATGGAGAGGGAAGAGTAAGCACAAAGGCCCTGAGGTAGAAATATGCTTGACCTATTTGAAGAAGAGACAGGAGACTAGTGTGGGTGAAGCAAGTGCAGAGTGAGTCACAGGAGGTGAGTTCCCACAGACAGCAGAGGGGGAGTGTACACAGGCTTGGGCAGACCATGGGAATGTGGGAGGGTGTACTGAGTGAGACATCAGGTGATTCGGGGTGACACTGGGCTTGATATTTGAACAACACTACTATTGCAGCATAGGAAATGAACTGGGGTAGGAAAGAGTGGGGAAGGGAGATCAGATGAGGCTTTCCCGATTCACAATAGTAGGAGAAAGAATATCAAAAGTGTGAGTATGGCCATGATTGTGGGAATAGAAGAGACTAGATGGTGTGAGAAATAGTTAAGAGGTGAGACCAGCAGAGACTGGTGATTCATTAAATGTGAAGTATGAAGAAGAAATAAATTAAGAAAAAAACAAGCTTCAAAGAGGCTGAGTCAAAAGTGCCATAGGGACCAGCCATGAGGACGTCCTGAGAGGAAGGGCTCCCAGGACAGAGCCTCCAGCCTCTCGCCCAGCCACATCCCCCTTCCACTTGTCACATGCTTGAATGCTTCAGGGGTGCCGTATTCCTGAGTTAAACAGAATGCCTGCTATAGTTTGGATCTTACATGTTCCCAAAGGCATATGTGTTAAAGACTTAGTCTTAGCTCATGGTGTATTATGAAGTTGTGGAAACTTGAAGATGTGGGAACTACCTCATTGGGTCATTGGGGATACACCATTGAAGGGGATACTGGAACCCCACCACTTTGCCTTTCTTGATCTTATGGCATTCCAGTTATGAAGTGAGCAGCCTTGCTCCACCATGTGCTCCCTGCTATGATGTGCTGCCTTGGCCACAGTCCCAAAAGCAATGGGGCCAACTAACCACGGATTGAAACCTCTGAAACTGTAAGCCCAAATAAATCTTCTCTCTTTGTAAGTTGATTATCTCAGGTAATTTGTTATAGTAATGGAAAGCTGACTAATACAATGCCCTTGCTCTATTTGGTTGCCAGATAACTCCTCTCCACCCTTCAAAATCCAGCTCAGTATCATCTGCTTGATGATACAGCTCAGATGAATCACTTACTTTCCTGTACCACTTCCAGACTTACCCACAGTCTAATGCACAGTTTCCCAAGCAATGTCAATTAGCACCTAGCATGTTGCAAACTTGATGGTTGTACCTTTAGGCCTTAGGTTTCCCTAGTTGGGCCTGGAACAGGCAGAGCTCCTGCTGGGTCACCTCTAGTCTTTAAGATTACATACATTTATTCTACGGCACCACACAAATATCACTTTGCATGCGTACTATGCCCTGAATTTAAAAAAGGAGGGGGCTCCACTACGTTAGTTGTACAGGATGTTATATTGGAGCTACTTTAAGTCCCAGTTTTGATGGTGGTCCCAAGGCAATAGAGGGAACATTCCAAAGAAAGATGCAAGATTTGCAAAAAGTGCTTATGAAAATAAGTTTTGTACTCTCAGCCAACCACCCACCTCCAGACTATAAAAGATGAAAGAGAAGCTGGGAAAAGAATTGGCATTGATGGTAGAGATTTTTTTTTTCCCCCTTTGGAGAGGAAAGCTATGCCATGGGTCACACCTGGAAGAATAAGGACACCTGCTCTACATCAAACCAAGCTGCAGGGGCTTTGAGGAGGTGCACAAGAAGTTAATCTGTGCCTAGGGAAGCTTGGGAAACACAACAGGTGGAGTCTGACTGACAAGTTTGAAGGGGAGAGCCTGCCTGGTCAACTGCCCTTTTGTGCGGGATTGTCTTGCACTCAGAGTTGGGGCACAAATACCAATAGGGCTTCCAGTGGGTGAGGCAAGAGCTGTTCAGGGGAAAGAGAGACCAGGAGCAGCACCAATAGTGCCAAATAGAGTGAGGCAGCCCAGCAGGAAGTGACTTCGAGCTCTCAGGGGCTGAAGAAGGAGCCAGCACCCCAGCCAGGGGAGATGTGTTCAGCACATTGAGAGGGTACAGTGGAGGCATTCCCAGGACTGTGGCCCCAGCTGGGAACAGGAGTTGTGTGATGACAACCTTGCCCCAGAGAAAGAACTGCCACCGTAGTGACCTCCAGTAAGACCCTTCTTGCTTCCTTCCTTTATTCCCCCTCCTCTTCTCGCACTCCAATACTAGAGGATTCGGAAACCACGCGCTGGGTGGGCACTGTGCAGCATTCGCTTGAGGTCAGTGCAAAGGATGGTAGGATGGGGCACAGGCTTTATCTTTAAATGAAGCATGAAGGCTGTGATCATTGCACTGATTTCAACATATTAATTACTAAAATGAGCTGATAGTTTGAGTTTTAAGTGACTGGGGCACTTGTAATATCTAAGAGCGAACAGGAAAGTCCTGCTCCCTGAGTTTTCCCCTGAGACTGAGAAAGGACAGCCCTCACCAAATGCCTAAAGGGAGGTGGGAGGAGGACAAGCTGCCCTTCTCCTTATACCCAGGGTCCACAACTTGTTCATCATAACAAGTGTGCTTCTATTGCCAGTCTTTCTCCTCTTCCTTACCACTGCAGCTCCTGAGGCAGGAATGATCAGGTATGCCTGTTGGCATTCTGGAGTATGGTGTGTTTCGGTCCAGAAGGGGTTCACAGTGGGTTGCTGTGGATTGATCCGAATTCCATCATGTCATGTTTGATTCTCTTTCTTCCCAGTTTTCTCCAACTGAGCTCCTCTTCTCTGTACCTTTAATAAATTCCAACTGGAAGAAGACAGTGACCACCTTTAGCCCCAACTTAGTCCCTGGGGCTTCAAAAAAAGCCCTGAGGTGGCCGACACCCACCGAGTACCAGTTTCCTTCTTCAGTGGCAAGCAAACCTTTCTCCTAGGGCATTTCCCAAAACCATCATTTCTCTGAGTGCCATGATCAGAAAAGGACTGGGAAGTGTATCTCTAAAATAGTTCCTGGAACCTTTGCATTTTCTATCTGACTCTCCTACTCTAAATATGATTTTTTTCATGTCTTCCCCAAAGTTCACTGGTCTATTCCACGGCTGGCTTCCCACCACCATATGAAACAATAGTTCTTCCTTAATACAAGAGATCAATTTTAAATTCCTTCTTTGTATCTTTATATATGGCCCATCTAGAGCTTCGTATGTTTTGTGATATGTGAGCATCACTGGTCAATGAGCAGAAGAACCAAATGAGAGTGAGAAGGCTGGTGGGCACCACCTGGGAACTGTGGTACATGTACGAAAGAGTGGAACTGTGTCACCTCCTTTGCACTGCTGCCAGGAGCTTGTGGCTCCAGTCCACCTCTCGGCTTCAGATTCTGAGGACTATTTGTGTTCCCTCTTGGGCCCCACCCCACAGGGGAATCCTATTCAGCCATGATTGGAAGCATGTGATAGCCACAGGTTACCTCAAGCTCCATTAATCCATGGGTGTCCAGGGTCTTTCTCCAGCCTCTGCTTATTCCTGGATCCCACATCCTAAGTTTGATTCTCAACTTTGTCTCTGATTTCTAGTTTCCTAGACTGTGGGTCTCACACTCCCAGGCTTACAGATCCCCTGGGCTCTGCTTCTCCTGTGGTAAAGCCACGGTCCTGGGCTCAACCCCTGAGGGTACTGAGGCAACGGCTTCTGCTACCCCATTTCTCTTCTTCAGTCTTCCTGACCATCTTTATTCAGTTGAAACTCAACCCTAGTAGGGCCTGGAATTATGATCTGAGAGTGAAGGAATTGGGCTTTTGTTAGAAAATATGGGAATAAAGTTAGAGGGTGAAAAAAAAAATCATCTGCTGGCCAAAACTGTGAGCTGAACTGGGAAAAAAAAAAAAAAAAAAAAAAAGGGTGTTTACGAGGGACTCATAAGAAAACCTTGCAAGCAGTCTTGAGGTTTGGGTTGTATATCTCCCACCATGACACGCTGGTGATGACAAATTAGTTGTATCATTGTTTGGAGACTTGATAAAAACTACAGATGGAAGAAAAATACTGTAATAAAGCATAATTCACACTGATAAAACTTTGGAAACAAGAAGGGAACTTTGCTGTTTAGTCTGGCAGACATCTCACTTTGAAATTACCTAAACAATCATAAATGAAAACCATGATCCCTGAATCTTTCAGCTATGTATGTGAAAAGCTCTAAATTTCATAGTTTGTTGGCAAGGGAGCAATTACTTTTGATATGTGAATGAAATTACATTGTCTTTGCCAAACAATGTGCAGGGAAATGAGAACCCACCTTCCTTATAGCGTATTTCATGTTTTCTCTCTCTGCAAATTGGTCATCAGTATCCCTTCACTTTCTCATTACCCTTCTTGGGTGTTGCCAGCTGCTCCGCCACTGGGCATGATTCTTCAGAGGCCAGGCAGAGGACAGCACCAGTGGAGGCTGCTACAGCATAGGGGAGAACCTTAGTAGGTCTGGGCCAGGAGTCAAGTCAGGGTTGCTCCAGCAGCTTCATGAGCCCAAGTTCTAGGATTTGGGGGAAGAAACACAGTGGTTCTGCTGGTGGTCCTCTCCCCTTGAAGAGAGGGAAGGTGCTTAGTGGAGAAGCTGAGGCCTCTGTTCACTTCCATTTCCTGCCTCCCAGCATAGGGCAGATACTGTGGGTGCCTTCCTGCATGTGTGGCACCAGCCAGGGATTTCCAAGCTCTCTGAAGGATTATATTCCTCCTCCTCTCCTTTTCCTTTTCCTCTTTCTCTCTTTCTCCCCTCTTCCTCCTTTCCCTCTTCCTCCACCTTTTTCTATTCTTCCTTTCCATCCTTCTCCACACTTTCTTCTGTCCTTACTCTGTTTTCCCACAGTAAGAAAATACGGTGGCAGTCTATACCAATGATGCAACCCTACAACATGAGGTCAAGCCACTGAGAAGGTCCTCAGGCCTTCAACAAGGGACAAAAACTTTTGTTCCTCCCTTAGAGATGGTGCTGCAATGTGGACCAGAACCCTCTCACCTTTGCACAAACTGGATTAACAAGTGCATTGATAAATGGAAGCCCTCAGACCTTGGGTTACGGGGTGGGACTCAGAAGCCCATCTTTCACACTGTCCCCAGTCAGTCTCCCCAACCCTTGAGCTGTGGTCCTAGTGAACATACCCTGCCACAAAAACTCTACAATTTTCCTGTGGCAGACATACCATGAAAATGGTTGGCAATGCCTAATATAATTGACTGGCAGCAGATCCTCCTGGTGAGTAGATGCCAATGGTGGCAAGGCTCAAATCCTGCCCTGCATCTCCTCCACCCTCAGCCATCTTTCCAGTCAGCATGCGCTGCCAGTCCAACAGGAGGGCAGCCAGCTCCAGGCTGGTGAGCGTGCCCCATGGTTTGAGGACTGAGCAGGTCTTAGTCCTGGAGGACTAGACAGCTTATGAAGTTGATATCCCCATTATTCTAGATCCTTCCTGGCTACATTTTGTCTTCCCATTTTCACCCACTGGTAGGTCTGCCTCTGCAAACATCATGCCTTTTGCCTCATCTCCCCTCATTGAGAAGCAGGTGGAGGAGTTCATGGCTGTGCTCTTTGGCTTGTGGTCACAGGAGAAATGGCCTCACATTAGTGTTCAGTAGAAAGACTTCAGAAATGACAACCATGCTCAGCTTCAGGAGGTTTTAAAAAGCAACAATCTCCCCCACTTGCACACACACACACACATATCTAAATGTAGGCATATTTTTAAATTAAAATGTGTCAGATTTTCTAAGCAAGAACTATATTTTCCCCAATGGCAGTTTCAAACAACTCAGAAATGTTAAATGGTAAGTCAAATCTCCCTTTATTCTTCCTGTTTTCTCTCACTCTGAAAATATATGTATATATATGCACACATTACTCTTAGAGGCATAATTTCTAGGATGTAAATAACAAAGAAAAGTGCTGGTGTTTGGAATTCTGGTGCTTAGAGAGGGTGGATGTGTGTGCTTCACTTCAGCATATAATTGAGCACATTGTTACCTATCCCACACACACGCACGTGGGGCTGTTCATCTGTGACCTCTGCCACTCTTGTTCCTGTTTTTGCTGATCTGATGAGCTAGATGTTTGGACAAATATCCCACTGTCCCACCACCACCATGCTCAGAGAATTCCCAAGGCCAGCCAATCAAACTTGAGATCAAATCATTGCCTATTTCCAACAAAATATGCTTATATATATTTCAGACCCATCTTACTGTTAGATGTAGCTTTTGTCATGGAGAAATGAGCAGGTTTGGGTGCCACAAAAGCAGAACCAGAATAATATTTGAAATCTTAACATAGTCTTGCTTAAAATTGTAAGAACCTATTGTAATTTCAGGACTCTTGTGACAGTCTTCAATTCCACAAAGTCCAGAAGGAAATCTTCCCTTCTACTTGGTGTTCTGGTCTTGGCCTTGTGATGTGTAATCTCACTCCCTTCCTGCATGGGCAGTGTCCCTTGCACATGGCAGGGTTGTACTCGAGAAGGAAAGCTTGTGTTGAATGGTAAATTCCATTGCAAGTATTCTCCTAGCAACACAGGGACAATAACAACCCACAATAACCTGTTGTCTTTATGTCTATAAAGCAATGTGGCCATTAGTCTCACCAGAACAGTCAAAGGATATTTTGCAAGTAGAGAGTGATTTCTAGCAGAAGCATTGAATTAAAGCCCCTTGGTTTCTTTCCTTCAATCTGCATTTACCTAACTAGGGAGACATTGGATTTTCATTTTAGTTGCAAGAAATACCCAAAGGGAGACTCTGGGTAGTGAAAAGATGGGACTTAGAAGATCCTAGTTCACTATCTGACTAGTGAGCTACCTCTATAACATTGACCAAATCACTTTAACCTGCTAGATCTTACTCTCCAACGTCTTCAAAATGAGGAGTTATTTCTTAATAGTTCATGGTACAAGTTTGAAATCCAGATTGTTGGGTCAATACTCATCTTGCTCAGTCAGAATCTCTGGGACTGTGTTCCAGGAATGTGACTTCTAACCAAAGGCAAATGGACAACTTTGCTGAACAGCTATAAAAAGGTTTATGTCATTAGTTGTCCAATGTTGATTGCTTGGCAATAGAGGATCAATGTACGCTTTAGGATCGGTATGCTATGTTTATTGTGGGTAACTTTCCCCTGCCCCAGGAGATTTTATAAAGGCCAAACTGACCTATTTCCTTTGCTGTTTCGGAGTGGTTGTCCTCTATAAAAGACTTTATATTATGTCTTCCATCAGAAAAATCTTTTGAACATGTGTCTTCAATATATTTACTTTTAAAATATTAAACATCTGTATGTATTTATATGCTCTATATGCTTTAACATATTATGTTAAATACTCACATATTATGAACATTATAAAATATGAACAATAAATGTTTTTAAAAGAAAAAAGTGAAATATGATTTAAGAATTCAATTAGTGAAAATCTTGGTTTAACACTACATGATATAGCAAAATCAAAAAGTTTTTTGTATTGGTTTTGAATTCACTATTTTAATACTTATTTATAATTGATGAGAATATGCTTCTCAAACATATGTAGATTTAAGCACAAGAAGTGACTTTTTAAACTTGTATTTTCTAAATTATGATACTGATTTTTAAATTCCATCTGCTAATTATGCCAAAGTGTCTTATGGGCTAGTAAATTTCCATTTCTCCGGATGTCAAACAGTTGTTATTGCAAACTAATTAGAAGATATGGCATTTTTTCTATTTCTTACAAACATATTCAAAACAAGACAAAATTCTTCATTTGAAAGAAAAAAATGGAGCATGTTAGAAAATTGTTTCCAATTTTCTTGCAAGTGCAGATATAAACTTTTACATTATTTTTGAAAATGAAAACCATATATGAAATATTTCTAAGCATCCATTTCCAAAATCTCTTTCCGTAGCATTGAATTTCTTCAAAAAAAAATGATTACTTTCTCATTTTCACATTATTTTCTCTTTACCTGTATCCCAAGTGGACAGACTAGGTATATTTTTAAAAATATCTGGTGAATAATACATCAGTCACAGAAAAAATCAGCATATTTGGAATATTTGTATTCATTAAAATATTAGTATCTCAAGTTTACTAATACTTTTTTAAGTGCTTTACCATGAGGTAACATATCCCTCTAATGGCATAAAAATTTTTATTCAATCCCCATCTCATTAAGATTCTATTCCCATTTCTCTTTTTAAATAAACACATTTATGACATCAAATAACATGCTGTGAATTTCAGGTTCAACTTTTTTTTATAATGTCCATATGACTGACACAGTAAATGAATGCCACAGGAGGGATATGTCTTTGCCTTTCCCTTGGCATCTTTTCATGGTTATATGAATATCCCTCCACACTCCATTCCTTTTTTAGTTCAATAAGTCATTTACCACTGAGAATGTATTTATTTTGGGAACATCTTTTCTTTGGGAGGCCATGTAAAAGCATGTTTCCATGTATTTCCTTATTGAAACAGAATCTAGCAACTTGGATATGGAATCATGTTGGAAGCAACTCTTCTTTCATTCATTCAGCAATTATTTTACAATTTATGATTTTTACTAACACTTTATGCTTTGTGTCATCTGAATAGAACATTTTGATTTTTCATGGTTGTTTTATGTAGATTATTTCACCGATTTTTACTGAAGCACTTTCTCCAATTGTGTAATTGCTATTAGATAAGAAATTGTGACTTCTGAATATGTATAAATATGTCAAAAGATGTTTAAAATTCTGGGTTGACAATCACACAGCTTTACACTTCAAACAAAACCAGAGACTTGTTTTTCTATTCTGGATTCTTCCTTTCAAATCATGCTCTATCATTGCAAAGGAATACCAAATTAATCTTCATAGGTAACAATGGAAAAGCTATATTTCAAATATTTCTAAGCACTTTTTCATTTGAAAGATTTCAGGTTTACAAAAGGATTATAAAGATAGAACAGAGAATCCCCATACACACTTTCACCCAGTTTCCCCTAATGTTATTTTACACAACCATAGTATATATATCAAAATTACGAAACTAACATCTGTGCAGTAATGTTACCTAAACTACAGACTTCATTTGTAGTTCTTAGGTTCTTCCATAATGTCCTTTTTCTGTTTCAGGATCCAATTCAGGATACCATGCTGCCAAATAGTCAGTAGTCAAAGGCACATAATACTTTTGTGAAGATTTGTTTAGATAAAACTAAATAATTTTGACATTCTAGTTTGCTAAAATGAGTGAATTAAAAATATCACAAGACATTAAAAGTGAGCTTGTCTTTGTCACTCCCTTTTATGTTGTGGAGTTGTGCCTCTTAACTGAGGTTATTTCTTCTATTGTACGTGAAATGAGGTAGTTTGGCTTGTGGACTGAGTAAGAGAACCAACCACAATATGTCTGTGAAATACTGGGGAATCTTTATTTATTCTTTAGTTTTCTTTTCCTTAAGACAACGGTGTTAATCGGCTTTTCTTCACTGTGACAGAATACCTGAGGAAACCAACTTAATGAAGAAAAGATTTATTTTGGTTCACAGTTTCAAAGTTTTCAGTACATGGTTGGTTGATTCCATTGTTATGGACCTATAGTAAGGCAGAGCACCATGGCAGAAGGGTGTGCCATAACAGAGCTGCTCATCTCCTGGTGATGAGGAAGAGAGAGGGAGAGAAAGAGGAGAAAGGGGCTAGGGACAAGATATACCTTTCCAGGGAGTTATAATTCAGATATGAGGTGTCCCCCAAAAGTTCATGTGTAAGACACTGCAGGAATGTTCAGACAATGCAGGAGCCTTCATAGGTAAATGATTAGTTTATGAGAGCCATAACCTAAAAGGTAAATTAATCCATTTTATAGATTAATAATTTGAATGTATTAATGAATGGTAACTGTAGAGGAAGTAGGTCACTGGGGGTGTGCCTTTATGGTTTATAGTTTGTCTCTGGCAAATAGAGCTGTGTGTGTGTGTGTGTGTGTGTGTGTGTGTGTGTGTGTGTTTCCCTGCTGTCATGACTGAGAAGCTTTCCTTTTCCATTCCTTTTGGCCATGATCTGAAACTGGGAGCCACAATAAACTTTCTCCTGGAGGTTGTTCTTGTCAAGTCTCAGCACTGAGAAACTGACTAAAACACAGGGCACGCCCTCAGTTACCACTTCCTCTAACTAGGACTCATCTCTACAGTTTCCGCTGCCTCCCAATAATGTCATCAAAGTATTAATCCATCAGTGGATTAACACACTGATGAGGTCAGAACCCTCAAGATGCAATTCTTTTTTAAGAACCCTACCTCTGAACACTGCTGCACTGGGGACCAGACCTTCAACACATGGGCCCTTGGGGGACCTTCTAGATCCAAACCATAACTATACATACATATATATAACTACACACACATACATACATATATATGGTTATATATGGTTATATATATGAACATACACATAGGCATGTATACGTGCATACATATGTATATATATGTGTGTGTGTGTACATGCCTGTGTGTTTATGGGAATTCCCTTTCCATAGTTAATGTTTTTGCTATCAGAAAGGACCAGTGAATGCCTTTTCCACCCGCTAGAAGGCATTCCATTTTGTAGGGCACTGCTCTACCTTGTATTCATGCTTCTTTGTTGTTCTGAGAATCTGTGTTAAGTTCCCACTAATATTAATAAAGTCTAAACTAGGCAAACTGGACAATTTCAGTATTTTCTTCTCTACTGGTCAATTCCACATCCTCCTGAATTATTAATAGTTAATAAACAATTATTGAGGAATCTACTAAGGCAGTCATGTGCACGAATACATTTCTCCAAGAAGCACTGCTTTAAACCATCCCTGCATGAAGTGTTAAAACGTCATATACTTTTATCAGGGTAGTACAAGAAAACTCGAGGGGAGGGCAGATGGCCGTGAGGCACCTCTTAAGTCAAACCACAAATGCTCCATGTTTTCACTGTTGAGACTGGAATTCAAATGCTTGAGAACAATGAAATTCATTTATTGACAAACCTAATGATGTAGTGATTCTTCAGTGTACCACTAGATATCCCTTCAGGAAGGAGGGAGATGTGTCCCCCAGCTGCTCCAAGTGTTACTGGAAGAATTCTCTCTTTGTTGATTTTCTCAGTGAAGGAAAACTGTCTCATCCAAGGTCTGTCTCCTTCCAAGGACAACCTGCATCCAGTGACTGATCAACTGGAAGAATGGAGGCCTGGCCCCTCATACCATCTTGGGACAACTCTAAAGATCCATTCCAGTGTCAGAGCTCCTGAGGTGTCACCTGAGGGTTTTCCCCGGGTATCCAATACAGGTCAACTTCTCCCTCTGCCCAAGCTTCAGCTTCCTTTGCCTCCCATATACAGGTTTCGATTCCAAGAGTATCCCTCAATAAATGTCTTGCACACTAGCCTTGACTCAGAATCTGTTTTCCAGGGCTGGGGGGTCAAGGTGTTGCTTAGTGGTAGAGTACTTGCCTAGCATGTCCTGGGTTCCATCTCTGGTATCACAAAAAAGAAAAAGAATCTGCTTCCTAGGAAACCAGCCCTTATACATACAAGTGGTCAAATTCAAACAGGACAAATGGAGAAAATGAAAATAAGCAGACCAGTGCCTTCCAAAGGTGGTCTTGTGTGTGTATGTGGTATGCATGTTCCCATGTGAATATATAAATAGAAAAATGTATGTGTGCATATTTGTACCTGTACTGGTCATTTTTATAAGGTTTGTAGAACCTTATATATACTTTTTTCATTTATATCTTATTTCTTTTTCTTTTTTGTTTATTTGTACATATTGGTATATAAAGTTTTTAAATCATTGCCCAATATTCCATTGTATTCATGCACCATAATAACAACTGCCATCCGAGAGTCAACTATTTGTTGGACACTCTTGAAACCTCTCTACAGTTATTCAACACATACTTACTGAGTGACTATTATGTTCCAGGCACTGTTCTAAATGCTAGGGATGCTAACAAGTGTTATCACATGCTTCACTTCAACTTTAAAAACTGATTATTATCTCTACATTACAAATGAGAAAGCTGAGGTCTGTAATCAGGTAGCTGGTTTTCACACTTTTGCTCTTAGCCCTTCCACTAGTCCACTTCCCATTCTGCAATTTATTTCATCAGGCCCTCCTGATGGATAGTCAGGCTGAATTTGGTGGCTACGATAAACAATGCAACAATGAACATTTTCTCCCATTTATCTTTGGCTGCCATTTACCCAATTTTAAAGGGAATCAAGATCCAGTTATTCCACTCCATGCTATCCATCCAAAGGACTTAAAATCAGCAGACTATAGTGACACAGCCACATCAATGTTTATAGTAGCTCAATTCAAAATATCTAAGCTATGGAACCAACTTAGGTGCCCTTCAACAGGATGAGTGGATAAAGAAACTGTGGTATATACACATAATAGAATATTACTCACTCATAAAAAAGAATGACTTAATGACTTTTGCCAGTAAATGGATGGATCTGGAGACTGTTAGGCTAAACAAAAAAAGACAATCCCCCCAAAAAACAAAGGTCAAATGTTCTCTCTGATACATGGATGCCAACACACAACAAGGGGTGGGGGAAAGAATAGAAGTTTTGTAGATTAGACAAAGGAGAATGAAGGGAAGGGAGGAGGGACAGGAATAGGAAAGACCGTGGAATGATTCTGGCATATTTCCTATGTACATATATATACACACCACAATGAATATCCACATCATGTACAACCCCAAGACTGGGATTCTAATTAGAATAAGATGTACTCCATGTTTGTATAAATATGTCAAAATATACTCTACTGTCATGTATAACTAAAAAGCACAAATTAAAAAATTAATGAGGAAGAAAAAGGAATTGAGAAAAAGGAACAGAAGATAAGCTCATTATTTAACAGGATATCTGTAAGCAGACTCAGGTCATTACCCAGGCCACTTTAAAAGGTGCTTTTCTTCAAAATTAGGGTTTTAAGGAATCAAAAGATCCTACATTCCATTCTTAATATGAAAATCATAGGTTAAGCTTATAAAATACTTCCAGGCAGACCCTGTGTGTTGGATGCATATTTGCAGATAGGGTAATACCTGGCTTACTATCACCAGCGTCTCTTGTGGGAAATGGAATGTTTTTATTGAAATTTCTCTTGTTTGTGTTTAAAAAAAAATGAAAGCTGAGCAGTTACCAGGGTCTGGTTTTAATCATCGTGCAATCTTTATGAGACAATATAAGGTTGAGAATTTTTTATCTGATATTTCTAAAGGAAAATACATGTTCAAAAATGTTACAAACCAATAAGCCCTAGAAGAAGGATGGGGAAAAAAAAGAAATCTCTTTCTTAAAAGAGAACTAGGAAGGAGGATTGCGAGTTCAAAGCCAGCTTCAGCAAAAGCTAGGCACTAAGCAACTCAGTGAAACCCTGTCTCTGAACATAATACAAAATAGGGCTGGGCATGTGGCTCAGTGGTTGGGTGCCCGTGAGTTCAATCCCCTGTATCAAAAAGAAAAGAGACAGAGAGGGAGAGAGAGAGAGAGGAGAGAGAGAGAAAGAGAGAGAAAAACACTAGAAAATTTCGGAGGAGTTTCACAGGGAGGAAGGAGGAGCCCAGTCTGTATTACTATTTATCAGGCTGTTATTTCTTAGGATAGTGTAATAGCTGTTTTCCTTGAACAACCAAAATGTGGTTTAGAGAAAATTGGGCAGTTCATACTCAATGAAGTGAGAACATTACAGTTCAATGAACATATTACAAATCCACAATGTGTCCCATGATCTGTCAGTCCTTTAAATAAATGTTTCGTCCTCTTCAGAGAGTCTTCCTGTTCTGGTCATAGATCCATCTTAGATTGGATGATTTAATTCTTATGTAATTTTGGATGTGTCTATGGATATTCTTGAAATTTTCATTTAATAAGACATTCTACTAATTGAAGGGAAAAAGTAATTTGGCATAGCTTCAGGGTTACTTGTTGAGATTTTAAAGCATTTTCACATAAGGTTTTGTTATAGTGGGAATACTAAAATCTCAGTCTTCCAATAAGCTGTGAAACTATTAGTGGATTTCTAGGTAATGTTGTTTAGTGTCAATACTCAGTGGAATATATTTTTTCATTAAAGATGAAAGTAGTCCAAGTATGTTGTTTCATACCAGGTGTGCTAACTTTACTGTTTCCTCAAGTGTCCATGATTTTAAAAGTAATCTAGTCGTCTTTTTTATGTTTTTGGCTGAAGTTTTACTTTCTACTCAGCAGTCATAATGATTCAACTATGGAGAATAAAAACTGGCAAGAAAAAGCCTATAAAAATATACAGAAAGTAAAAAGTTTCAGAGAAATCAGACTTACTAAATGATGTACAATATAGCTCCCTCTTTACCAAAGCTTTCAATCTTAAATTTATTCTAAAATGCCTCATTTAGTGTTTATTTGTGTCAGTTTCATAGTATGAATCAAATCATGAAGGCTAAATGAGTAAATCAAGCACCATTTTAAAATTCATCCTTGGGTTATAAGTGTCTCTTATTCCCATTGTCTTGTCTCTTTCCAAAGCAAGAAATTTAAATTTTTATGTGACTGAAAGAGTCACATGTCAGAATACTGTAGGCTTTAAAACTTCAACTGCTTTGGCTTACACATTTTAATTTCCTAAATCTACCGTGAAAAGAAAAAGAACATTGGATAAATTAAAATATCTACTATTTTCCCATTATTATTCTCTCTTCCTTTCCCTTTGCTATAAATTATACATGTTTATAAGAATGAATACAGTTGCCTTTTTTCCTGTTGCTTAAATCCCTTTGTCTACTGAAAGTGGCAAGAGAGCTCATCCATTATTTAAGTTACTATTTCTATCACTGAATTAATACATACATCTACTCGAGCAAATGGGTAGATGAAATGAAGGTCCATTCCAATTTTCTACTTAAGTAGAAGGGAAATAAATAAGTAAATAAATAATCTCTATCTAGATGTATAATAGTGAAAACATATTGCCAGAAATACCAGGTTTTTATGTTACCGGAGATACTGTATATAATACTATTTAAAAAAGAAAAACTCAAATAATTTTAGCAGGAGGATGTTCTTCCAGCTGAAGAGATTTCTGCCTTATTCTCTTAATCCTGTAGGGCCTGGCAAGGAGGGCCATAGCTCTTACCTTCTCCTTTTAAGTCAGGCTGGTGTGTATGAACTGTTTTGGATTTTTAGTGTAAAAATTGGGAATTTGATCTTCATTTCATTATAAATTCAACTTCACTCTGCCACTGCTTTGGAGTCCCCCAACTTCAGTTTGTTAGCATTAACTTCCAAGATTTTTCACTATTCCCAGAGCAGGGAAGGGAGGAGGAGGGACAAAAGAGAATCCAAGGGCATTCATATTCAGAAAGTCAGTGCACAAACCTGAAGTTCATAGGAAAACAGTATCTGCTATTTGCCCCCGATGTCTCCCCTGTTGCACTTGCACATATTGCTTTCTAGATAAATTGACATACTTGAGATTTATTTCATTTTGAAAGGTTGACGTGTACACAGTCATTCATGCACCAGAGCCTTCTGTAAGTGATAGAGTCGCACACACATAAATTGTTTGCATTTTTAAATGAATATTTATTTTTAAATGGTAGGGAGACTATGGGGAAGAGGTTGAGAGGGGAAAAAAGAACTAATAATCATAATTGTCCTACTTAGTGCAGAGAACCTGCTGCCTCGCATTTAACTTGTCCTTGCCTAGTTTAAGATATTGTCCCCAGAAGACCTCTATGGAAATATCCAATTGTTAATTTGAAGATAATGAAAGCCCGAAGGCCCTCTTTTTCTCTCATTAGTTTATTCAAAAAGTATTTATTGAGCCCTTACTATGCACCAGGCTCTGCTTAGATGCAGGGTTAGAAGAGTAAAAAGAATGAGCATAGTTCTTTTCCTCAGGGAACCTACAATCTTATAATAGGACTCACTGCTAACATATATATAAGAATTATTTATAGAACAATAATAATGTCCAATACTATTTCCTGAAGACTTGCAAATGCCAGGTGCTCTATACCCACTATAACTTTTAAGTCTCACCAAACACTACCTATGAGGTAGATTTAAGGAATTGGTTCACATGACTATGGGGGCGATCAAGTCCAAAATCCATTGGGCTGGTTAGCAGGATGGAAACTCAGCAAGAGTTGAGGGTTCCCTGTTGAGTCCAAAATCTGTAGAGTGGGAAGGCAGGATGGACACTCAGGTAGGATCTCTGTGTTAGAGTTTTGTTGTTCCTTGTTTTTTTGTTTTGTTTTGTTTGGGTACCGGGGTTTTAACCCAGGGGTGCTTTCCACTGAGCCATATCCCCAACCCATTTCATGTTTTTGTTTGTTTGTTTGTTTGTTTGTTTGTTTTGAGACAGAGTCTCACTAAGTTGCATAGGGCCACACCAAGTTGCTGAGGTTAGCTTTGAATTCACAATCCTTCTGCCTCAGTCTCCTGAGTCTCTGGGATGACAAGTCTGTGTTATAGTCTTGAGGAAAATTTCTACTCTGGGAAAATTCAGTTGAAGTCCCCAACTGATTGGATGAGTCCTACCCAGATTATCAAATGGAATTTCCCTGAATCAACCAAGTGTAAACACTAATTATATACATAAAAGATCTTCACAGTAAACTCTAGGCTAGGGTTTAATAAAACAATCCAGCACTATAGTTTAGCCACATTGACAAATAAAATGAAATGTCACAGTACTATTATTTTCCTAGATTATTAATGAGGAAACTGAGGATTAGAGAAGGTAGGTAACTTGCTCAAGGTCAAACAATGAGAATGAAATAATACTGAATTATCGCATGTGTAATCTCAACATTTATGTTCTTTCTCACAAGTTCTGGCTGCTTTCTTAAAATATTTGCTAATTTAGGGGGAATAAAAGGACCTAAAGGAAATACACCTGTACCTGATAAATCTTGATTCAAGGCAAACACTTTAAAAATAGGGCAGTCAAGATGGAGTAATAAGAACCATATTTATTCTCCTACCTATAACAACTGAAACAAAGATAATTGTGTTAGTCAGTTTTCCATCATTATAACACTCATCTGAGGTGATAAACTTATAAAGAGAAAAGGTTTATTTTTTGCTCATGGTTTTTGAGATCTCAGTCCTTGATCATTTGGCCCCATTACTTTGAACTTGGGCTTGTTGCAGCATATCACGGCAGGAGTCCAAAACTGCTCACCCATGACTGAGAAGCAAACTTGAGAAATAGGAAGAGGTTAAGGTCCCACAATCCTCTTCAAGAGTATGCCCCCAATGACCTGAAGACTCCCAGTAGGCCCCACTTTTTAAAGATTCCATCAGCTTCCAATAGTGCCAAGCCTCGAAAGCATGGGTCTTTGGGGGACATTTAAGATCCAAACTATAGCAATAAGAAATGAGAATTTGAAAGACACTGGACATCAGGCAGTGAAAAAGGGTGATCCCTGAGAGATGGTAAAACAATCAGCCAACCTACAATTGGCCCAGTCCCATAAGAGAGTTTCTGGTCAATGAGGAAGAGAAGGGAAACCCAAGCAGACCTCAGTAATCTCTTGGAGTAGAGGAAACAGAGATGAGAGCCCTGGGAGGTCCAGGTGGTTAAAGTTAGCATTGGAGAAGGAACCTATATGGAGAGAGCATTCCAGAAACATGCAGAGGTTCTCCCAGAAGGCTTTGGCTGAGAGATGATCATAGAAGTGTGTGAGGGATCTCTCAAGACCAGGGAGAGAACAACCCAAAAGACACAAAGTGAAAACTTTCCAGACATCACACAGGGCCAGGGATAGTTCTTATTCCAAGTGGTCAGAGTTAAAAATAAAAATGCTGTGAGCCATGGAACACCATGGAACATACTTGGAAATATTTTGCCCCTGTGGTGGGGCAAATTAGACCTCATCTAACATTCTCTCTGGTTCTGCATCACAACCCTTAAAAGCAAACTTGCAAGATGTGATTTTTCCAGATAATTTAATGATGATGCAGAATAGCATTCAAGAAGAGTTTTAACAGAAAGATATGAAGCATCCAGAAAGCTAACATTTGTGATGTCTACCATCCAATCAAGATTACCCAGCGTCGTGGTTTGGATATGGTTGATTCTGTACAGGCTCACGAATGAATGAACACAATACTAAGAGGTGGTAGTATCTTTAAGGGGTGGGGCCCAGTAGGAGGTGATTAGGTCTGGGACACCACACTAGGAAGGGAGTAATGTCTGTCTCCCAGGAGCAGGTAGGTCTCAAGAGACTAGATTAGTTCCCACAAGAGCAGGTTGTCACACAGTGTGGCACACCCCATGCTGGGCTCCTCTGCACACACCATTCACCATTCTTGCACACACTCCAGCCACATGATACCTACTGTTCACCATGTTGTGTTGTTTTGCCACAGTGGCCACCTGAGCATTCAACCTCCAAAACTGTGAACCTCTTTTCTTTATACAGTACTCAGTCTTAGGTATTTTCTTACATTTCTTTCTTTCTTTCTTTCTTTCTTTTTTTTTTTAAGATAGTTTCTCTGTTACTTTGAGCTCCTGGGTTCAAGTGATCATTCCACCTCAGGCTTCTCCCTCCATAGCTGGTATTATAGGTTCAAGCATTGTCTTACAGCAACACAAAATAGTCTTAAGACAGTAGGCATGGAAGGAAACAGGAAAACATGATCATAATCAGTTAATTGAAATGAACCCATGAAAAACATAAATAATAGAATTAGTAGAAAACTCATGTAAAAAAACTGCTACATCTTATTCCATGTTTTCAAGAAATTGGGGGGAAGTAGAGACACAAAAAAATAGAAAATCCAAATTGAATTCTATGAGAGCTACAATATCTGAGACAGAAAAATGCATTTGTATGGAATTAAAACAGGTTAAGTATTATAGAAAAAAAGATTAGTGAATTCAAAAACAGCAATAGAAACTAGATTAAATAAAATGCAGTGAGGAAAAACACTGAAAAAAATAAATGGCATCCATGAGTTACAGAATATCTCCAAGTAGCCTAATGTTTGTGTACTTGGGGTTCCTAGGTCTGAAAACTAAAATCTGAGGGGATTTCCTCAAGTTGAAAGGGTTATCAATGAAAAACCTTTAGCTAAAATCGTACTTTTATGGTGAAGCAATGGATACTTTCCCCTGAAGTTAAGAACAAGACAAGGATGTTCACTCTCACTAATCTATGTAGTATCATGCTGGAGCTTCTGACTAAATAAATAAAGCAAAAGAAAGAAAAGAAATTCAGATTTGAGAAGTAAAGTTTTATGGAACCTACCCCCTCAAAAAAAAGCATCTAGCAAATAAGTGATTTTAGAAAGATTGCATGATACAAAATGAATACAAGAAAAACAGTTGTATCTAGAAACCCTCAATAAGTAATCGTCAATTGAAATGTTTAAAAAATCCATTTCCGATAGTTTTAAAATGTGAAAAAATTGGAGATAAACCTGGAAAAACATGCATAAGACCTATATACATAAGACTATAAAACTCTGTTGAGATAAATGAAAGACCTAAATAAATACTGTGATTTACCAGTTAAATGTGTTGGGTGGCTCCATATAACTATGTCAAATTCCTCCCCATTAATTTGCAGAAACTTTTTTTCAATCAAAATTCATGTTGTAGAAATTTTTTGGTTGAAATTGACAAGCTGATTCTAAAATTCATATGGACCTAAGAAAATGAAAACAACATTGAAAAGTACAAAGATTTACATTTGTCTTACTTCAATATTTATTGTAAAGTTATAGTAATTAAAATACTATGGAATAACATCGAGGTAAAAAAGTAGGTTAATGGAAAAGAAAATACTGAGTAACTAAATTAAGTATGATATTAGTATCAAAATGATCAATAGAAAAGAGAGAGAGAGAGAGAGAGAGAGAGAGAGAGAGAGAGAGAGAGAGAGAGAGAGACCAGAAACAGACTCACACAAATATGTTCAATAGTTTGTTGACTCAAGTATAAAGATAATCCATGGAAAAAAGTATGAGGTTTTCAAATAATAAAGATGGAACAATTGGATATCTTTTGTGGTTTGAATCTTTTTTTTTCTTTTAAAAATTTGTCCTTTTTAATTATACATGACAGTAGAATGTATTTTAATATATAATCTATGCATGGAGACTTCCCAATTTTGTGATTGTACATGATGTAGAGTTACATTGGTCTTGTATTCATATATGAACACAGGAAAGTTATTTCTGATTCATTCCACTCTCTTTCCCATTTCCATCAACCCTCCCTTCTCTACACTTGACCCTGTCCAATTCAGAGACCCTCCCCTTCTCCCACTGCTGCCCACCTATTATGAGTCAGCATCCACATATCAGAGAGAACATTATGCCTTTAGTTTTTTGGGATTGGCTTATTTCACTTAGCATGATTGTCTCCAGTTCTACCCATTTACTGGCAATTGCTGTAGTTTCATTCTTCTTTATGGTTCAGTAATTTTCCATTGTGTATATATACTACAGTTTCTTTATTCATTTGTCTGTTGAAGAACACTTAGGTTGGTTCCATAGCTTAACTATTGTGAATTGAGCTGCTATAAACATTTATGTGACTCCCTAACTATACAATGCTGATTTTAAGTTTTTGGGATGTGTAACAAAGAGTGGGGCAGTTGGGTCAAATGGTGGCTCCATTCCTAGTTTTTTGAGGAATATCCATACTGCTCTCCAGAGTGGTTTCACCAATTTGCATTCCCACCAGTAATATATGAGTATACCTTTATCCCCACATCCTCTCCAACACTTATTGTTGCTTGTATTGTTGATAATTGTCATTCTGATTGGGGTGAGATGAAATCTTAGAGTAGTTTTGATTTGCATTTCTCTAATTATTAGAAATATTGAACATTTTTTCATATACTTGTTGATCGATTGTATATCTTCTTCTGTGAAGTGTCTGCTCAGTTCCTTAACCCATTTATTGATTGAGTCATTTGTTTTTTTGGTCTTAAGTTTTTTGAGTTCTTTATATATCCTGAGATTAATGGTCTATCTGAGGTGCAGGTGGAAAGATTTTCTCCCATTTTGTATGCTCTCTCTTTACCTACGTGATTGTTTCCTTTGCTATGAAGTTTTTAGTTTGACATTATCCCATTTATTGATTCTTTTACTTCTTTTGCTTTAAGAGTCTTTTTGAGAAAGTCAGTTCCTAAGTTGACATGTTGAAGATTTGGACCTACTTTTTCTTCTATTAGGTCCAGGATATCTGGTTTAATGCCTAGGTCTTTGATCCACTTTGAGTTGAGTTCTGTGCAGGGTGAGAGATAGAGGTTTAATTTCATTTTGCTGCACATGGATTTCCAGTTTTCCCAGCACCATTCATTGAAGAGGCTATCTTTCCTCCAATGTATGTTTATGGCACCTTTGTCCAGTATGAGATAACTGTATTTATATGTGGTCTGAGTCTTTTTTTTTTTATTATTATAAAATTGTAAACAAATGGGATAAATGTTGTTTCTCTGTCTGTACATGGCGTAAAGGCATACCATTTGTGTAATCATAAATCTACATAGGGTAATGTTGTTTGATTCATTCTGCCATTTTTTCCCTTCCCCCCCTCCCCTCCCACCCTTCCCCTCCATCTATACAGTCCTTCCTTCCTCCATTCCTGCCCCCCTCCCTAAACCCAACTCCACCCCCAACACTAACCCTTCCCACCCCCCATTATGTGTCATCATCCACTTATTAGCGATATCATTCTTCCTTTGGTTTTTTGAGATTGGCTTATCTCACTTAGCATGATATTCTCCAGTTTCATCCATTTGCCTGCAAATGCCATAATTTTATCGTTCTTTATGGCTGAGTAATATTCCATTGTATATATATACCACATTTTCTTTATCCATTCATCAATTGAAGGACATCTAGGTTGGTTCCACAATCTGGCTATTGTGAACTGAGCAGCTATGAACATTGATGTGGCTGTATCTCTGTAATATGCTGATTTTAAGTCCTTTGGGTATAGGCCAAGGAGTGGGATAGCTGGGTCAAATGGTGTTTCCATTCCAAGTTTTCTAAGGAATCTCCACACTGCTTTCCAGAGTGGCTGCACTAATTTGCAGCCCCACCAGCAATGTAAGAGTGTACCTTTCTCCCCACATCCTCGCCAACACCTGTTGTTGGTTGTATTCTTGATAATTGCCATTCTAATTGGGGTGAGATGGAATCTTAGGGTGGTTTTGATTTGCATTTCTCTTATTACTAGAGATGTTGAACATTTTTCCATATGTTTGTTGATTGCTTGTATATCTTCTTCTGTGAAGTGTCTATTCATTTCGTTAGCCCATTTGTCGATTGGATTATTTACATTCTTGGTGTAGAGTTTTTTGGGTTCTTTATAGATTCTGGAGATTAGCGCTCTATCTGAAGTATGATTGGCAAAGATTTTCTCCCACTCTGTAGGCTCTTTCTTTGCATTGCTGATAGTTTCCTTTGCTGAGAGAAAGCTTTTTAGTTTGAATCTATCCCAGTTATTAATTCTTGCTTTTATTTCTTGTGCTATGGGAGTCCTGTTGAGGAAGTCTGGTCCTAAGCCAACATGTTGAAGCTCTGGACCTACTTTTTCTTCTATAAGATGCAAGGTCTCTGGTCTGATTCCGAATCCTTAATCCATTTTGAGTTTAGTTTCGTGCATGGTGAGAGATATGGGTTTAGTTTCATTCTGTTGCATATGGATTTCCAATTCTCCCAGCACCATTTGTTGAAGAGGCTATCTTTTCTCCATTGCATATTGTTGGAACCTTTGTCTAGTATGAGAAAATTGTATTTATTTGGGTTTGTGTCCGTGTCCTCTATTCTGTACCATTGATCCACCTTTCTATTTTGGTACCAATACCATGCCGTTTTTGTTACTATTGCTTTGTAGTAGAGTTGAAGATCTGGTATTGCGATACCCCCTGCTTCACTCTTTCTGCCAAGGATTGCTTTAGCTATTCTGGGTTTTTTATTCTTCCAGATGAATTTCATAATTGCTTGCTCTATTTCTGTAAGGTACATCATTGGGATTTTAATTGGAATTGCATTGAATCTGTATAGCACTTTTGGTAGTATGGCCATTTTGACAATATTAATTCTTCCTATCCAAGAACATGGGAGATCTTTCCATCTTCTAAGGTTTTCTTGAATTTCTTTCTTTAGTGTTCTGTAGTTCTCATTGTAGAGGTCTTTCACCTCTTTTGTGAGATTGATTCCCAAATACTTTATTTTTTTCGAAGCTATTGTGAATGGGGTAGTTTTCCTAATTTCTCTTTCTGAAGATTCATCGCTTATATATAAAAATGCCTTCGATTTATGTGCATTGATCTTATATCCCGCTACTTTACTGAAATCACTTATGAGATCTAAAAGTTTTCTGGTGGAATTTCCTGGTTCCTCTAAGTATACCATCATATCATCAGCAAATAGGGATAGTTTGAGTTCTTCTTTTCCTATTCGTATCCCTTTAATTTCTTTGGTCTGTCTAATTGCTCTGGCTAGAGTTTCAAGGACGATATTGAATAGAAGTGGTGAAAGAGGGCATCCCTGCCTTGTTCCAGTTTTTAGAGGGAATGCTTTCAGTTTTTCACCATTTAGAATGATATTAGCAATGGGTTTAGCGTAGATGGCCTTTACAATGTTAAGGAATGTTCCCACTATCCCTATTTTTTCTAGTGTTTTGAGCATGAAGGGGTGCTGTATTTTATCAAATGCTTTTTCTGCATCTATCGAAATAATCATGTGATTCTTGACTTTAAGTCTATTGATATGGTGAATGACATTTATTGATTTTCTGATGTTGAACCAACCTTGCATCCCTGGGATGAAACTCACTTGATCATGGTGCACTATCTTTTTAATATGTTTTTGTATGCGATTTGCTAAAATTTTGTTTAGAATTTTTGCGTCGATGTTCATTAAGGATATTGGTCTGAAATTTTCTTTCCTTGATGTGTCTCTGTCTGGTTTAGGAATCAGGGTAATATTGGCTTCATAGAATGAGTTTGGGAGAGTTCCCTCCTCTTCTATTTTCTGGAATACTTTGAGAAGTATTGGAATGAGTTCTTCTTTAAAAGTTTTGTAGAACTCGGCTGAGAACCCATCTGGTCCTGGACTTTTCTTTGTTGGTAGGCTTTTGATGACTTCTTCTATTTCATTACTTGAAATTGGTCTATTTAAATTGTGTATGTCCTCCTCGTTCAGTTTAGGCAATTCATATGTCTCTAGAAACCTGTTGATGTCTTCGAAATTTTCTATTTTGTTGGAGTAAAGGTTTTCAAAATAGCTTCTAATTATGTTTTGTATTTCGGTCGTGTCTGTTGTGATATTTCCTTGTTCATTCCGAATTTTAGTGATTTGGGTTTTCTCTCGTCTTCTCTTTGTTAGTGTGGCTAAAGGTTTATCAATTTTGTTTATTTTTTCGAAGAACCAACTATTTATTTTGTCAATTTTTTGTATTGTTTCTTTCGTTTCAATTTCGTTGATTTCAGCTCTCAGTTTAACTATTTCCTGTCTTCTACTACTTTTGGTGTTATTCTGTTCTTCTTTTTCTAGGGCTTTGAGCTGTAGTGTTAGGTCATTTATTTTTTTTGAGTTTTACTTCTTTTATTAAATGCGCTCCATGAAATAAATCTTCCTCTAAGTACTGCTTTCATAGTGTCCCAGAGATTTTGATATGTTGTTTCTTTGTTCTCGTTTACCTCTAAGAATTTTTTAATTTCCTTCCTAATATCTTCTGTTATCCATTCATCATATAGTAGCATATTGTTTAATCTCCAGGTGTTGGAGTAGTTTCTGTTTTTTACTCTTTCATTAATTTGTAACTTCAATCCATTATGATCTGATAGAATACAAGGTAGTGTCTCTATCTTCTTGTATTTGCTGACATTAGCTTTGTGGCATAATATATGGTCTATTTTAGAGAAGGATCCATGTGCTGCTGAGAAGAAAGTGTATTCGCTCTTGGTTGGATGGTATATTCTATAAATGTCTGTTAAGTCTAAATTATTGATTGTGTTATTGAGATCTATGGTTTCTTTGTTCAATTTTTGTTTGGAAGATCTGTCCAGTGGTGAAAGAGGCGTGTTAAAATCACCTAGCATTATTGTGTTATGGTCTATTTGGTTTCTAAAATTGAGAAGGATTTGTTTAACATACATGGATGAGCCACTGTTTGGGGCATAGATGTTTATGATTGTTATATCTTGCTGATTTATGCTTCCCTTAAGCAGTATGAAATGTCCTTCTTTATCCCTTCTAACTAACATTGGCTTGAAGTCCACATTATCTGAAATGAGGATGGATACTCCAGCTTTTTTGCTGAGCCCATGTGCATGGTATGTTTTTTCCCATCCTTTCACCTTTAGTCTATGGGTATCTCTTTCTATGAGGTGAGTCTCTTGCAGGCAACATATTGTTGGATCTTTCTTTTTAATCCAATCTGCCAGTCTATGTCTTTTGATTGATGAATTCAGGCCATTAACATTCAGGGTTATTATTGAGATATGATTTGTATTCCCAGTCATTTGGTTCATATTTAAAATTTTTGACACATCTTGGTTCCTCCTTTATTTGACAGTTCCTTTAGGATAATTCCTCCCTTTGCTGATTTGCTTCTTTGTTCTTTATCTCTTCCTCATGAAATATTTTGCTGAGAATGTTCTGTAATGCTGGCTTTCTTTTTGTAAATTCTTTTAGCTTTTGTTTATCGTGGAATGATCTTATTTCATCGTCAAATTTGAAGGTAAGTTTTGCTGGGTATAAGATTCTTGGTTGGCATCCATTTTCTTTCAGAGCTTGAAAAATGTTGTTCCAGGCCCTTCTAGCTTTTAGGGTCTGGATTGAAAAATCTGCTGATATCCGTATTGGCTTCCCCCTGAATGTAATTTGGTTCTTTTCTCTCACAGCCTTTAAAATTCTGTCTTTATTTTGTATGTTAGGTATTTTCATTATAATGTGCCTTGGTGTGGGTCTGTTGTAATTTTGTGTATTTGGAGTCCTATAAGCCTCTTGGACTTGATTTTCCATTTCATTCTTCAGATTTGGGAAATTTTCTGATATTATTTCTTCAAATAGATTGTTCATCCTTTGGTTTGTTTCTCTAAGCCTTCCTTAATCCCAATAATTCTCAAATTTGGCCTTTTCATGATATCCCATAGTTCTTGGAGATTCTGTTCATGATTTCTCACCATCTTCTCTGTTTGTTCAACTTTGTTTTCGAGGTTAAATATTTTGTCTTCAATATCTGAAGTTCTGTCTTCCAGCTGTTCTATCCTATTGGTTATGCTTTCTATGGAGTTCTTAATTTGGTTTATTGTTTCCTTCATTTCAAGGATTTCTGTTTGGTTTTTTTTCAATATCTCTAACTCTTTATTGAAATGATCTTTTGCTTCCTGAATTTGCTCTGTTAACTGTCGATTGGTGCGATCGTTCAATGCCTGCATTTGCTCTTTCATCTCATCGTTTGCTTCCCTAATCATTTTAATTATGTACATTCTGAACTCCCTTTCTGTCATTTCTTCTGCCATGCTGTCGTTGGATTTTATTGATGTAACATCTAGATTTGTTTGGGGCATTTTCTTCCCTTGTTTTCTCATATTGTTCAGGGATCAGTGGGTCATTAAGATATTGCAGATTTCCTCTATCAACTTATAATGTCCCTGAAGATTGCTAGTATATCCCCTCTTATCCTTCAGTAGCCTGAAGTCTTGGAGGAGGTTGATAATCTAGAGCTCCACGAAGAAGCTGCCTCTCTAGGTGTGGTAACCCTCAGGTGGCATATATTCCCTGCTAGTGGGCAGAGGTGCCTCCACTTGTTGACCAATGGTCATCCAATGGGGAAGTAGACTGTGGGCTGAGGCAAGGCCTGTTTGTGCCTATGTCTCTGGCTTTACCGTCCCTGTGGGAAAACCTCCCCCGGCCGGGAAGAGTCACTCGGTGGGGACGTCTCGCTAGTCAGTTGCCCTCCTAGAGGTTCCCCTCAATCTACAACTACCTCCTGGGCTGGGCTGTCTTCTTCTGCAACGATCCCAGGGGCCCGGACCTACGTCCTGGGCCTGGGAGCCTCACCCTTCGCAGGCGAGTCTCCTTAGGCTGCCTCTCCCAGAGAATCTGCCCGCAGCCCTGGAAACTTCGCTCCACCCCTAGGCGTGTCTCTGTGCGGCTCTTCCAGCAAGAAGCCACCTAGCTCCTGGGACCCTGCTCTGCACCAATCGCCTGGCTATGCAGCCCCTCCCCTGAGCAACCACCTGGAGCCCCGTACAATAGCTCCGAGACACAGAGACCCGCCACACACCTCCTCCTCCGGACAGCCGCCCGGTTTCCGACGCAGTCACTAGGAATCCAAACAACTCACTTCGGGTCTCCTCCTCCCGCCAACCACCCGTAGCCCTAGGCAGTCACTCCAAGTCCAAGTGACCCGCCCTGTTTCTCCTCCTCCTCCTTGGGGTAGCCCCCCAGGTGTTCAGGAACGGTGGCTCCGAGACCAGGTGACTCACCACGCTCCTCCTCCAGGCAGGCCACCGGTGTTCAGGAGCGGTTGCTTTTAGTCCAATCAGCTCACCACTCGCCTCCTCCTCTGGCAACCGCCTGTGGTTCTGATGCAGTCACTCCCAGGCTAAGCGTCCCACCGCTCTCCTCCTCCAGGCAGGCCACCAGTGTTCTGGAGCAGCTGCTCCGAGTTCAAACAGCTCGTCACGAAGCTCCTCCTTTGGCAACCGCCCGCAGCTCTGATGCAGCCACTCCCAGGTCAAGCAACACGCCGCCCTCCTCCTCCTCCTCCGGGCAACCTCCCGGCACTCAGGAGCGCTCGCTCTGGGTTCAAACAGTTTACCACGCAGCTCCTCTTCTGGCAACCGCCTGTGGTTCTGATGCAGTCACTCCCAGACCAAGCGTCCCGCCGCGCTCCTCCTCTTCCTCCGGGCAGTCCCCCGGCGCTCAGGAGCGCCCACTCTGAGTTCAAACAGCTCACCACGCAGCTCCTCCTCTGGCAACCGCCCCTGGCTCTGATGCAGTCACTCCTAGACCCAAGCGACCCGCCGGGCCTCTCCTCCTCCTCCGGGCAACCCCCCGGTGTTCGGAAGCGGTCACTCTGGGTCCAAACAGCTCGCCACGCAGCTCCTCCCCAGGCAGCCACCCGGAGCCCCAGCGGCTGCTCGAGTCCAAGCGCTATGCTGAGCCGCCTCCTCTACGATGATCCCAGTTGTCCGTGTTTACCGCTCCAGCGGGGGGAGGGGCGTCTCGCCGAGCAACTCCACTTCACAAATTCCCCGCGTTCCGGGGCTACTGCCCCATCCGGGACGCCTCCCCAACAGGAGAGACTCACCCGGCAGCTTTGAGTTGGTCCCAAGTCTCTCACTATCTCCTCTTTTGAATCTTGCGTCCTGGAGCAGCGTGAAATACAGCCGCCCTCTAGTCCGCCATCTTGGCCCGCCGTGGTCTGAGTCTTAAATGTCAACTCAAAGGCCCATAAGCTAAAAGCTTGGTCTCCAGCCTGTGGTGTTATTGGGAACCTTTAGGAGGTGGGACCTAGTGGGAGGTCTTAGATCATTGGGGATGTGCCCTTGAAGAGGACTGTGCGAATCTGGTCATTTCCTCCATCTCTGTGTCTGTCTGTCTGTCTGTCTGTCTCTCTCTCTCTCTCTCTCTCTCTTTCTCTTTCTCTGCCACTATGAGGTGAGCATCTTTGCTTCACCATGCTCTGTTTGCCACAACGTTCTTCTTCATCATAGGACCCAAAACCACAGAGCCAGGTGACCAGGAACTGAAACCTCTGAAACAGAGAACCAGAATAAACTTTTCCTGTGTTTAAGTCATTTATCTCAGTTATTTGTTATAGCAACGCAAAGCTGAGTGACACAATATCCAGATGCAAAAGAATAAGCTCTGTTTCAGTCCTTGCACTATGAAAATTAAGTCAAAATACTTCAGAGATCTAAATGTAAATATAAAAACTGTAAATTTGTAGAATCCAAAGAAGACTAACTTTGTTAGGTAAATCTTTGGATTAGGCAAAGATTTCTGACTTACAACACCAAAAAAAAAAAAAAAAAAAAAAAAAAAAAATATATATATATATATATATATAAACAATTTTTAAGAATCCACAAACAAAAATAAACCATAGTCTATACAACCACATAAGCAAAAATGACGAATTGGACTTCTATTGCAATCTCTGCCCAGGAGAGAATGAAATCAAACATTGATTATGTATTTTTTCTTTTTCACATAAGAAACTGCTGCCAACATTGGTATAGTTGTTTCAGCTACTGCTAAAGCCTGAAGTTCAAGTTAGTAGTTCCAGTGATTTAGTTTAGTCTGCTTGTAAATGGCCTGGAGGATGCAGTGAATGGCAGTGTAGAAAATTTGCTGATAACACAAAAGCATTGAGGTTGGTAAGAGCTAAGGAGGATTGTGAAGAACTTAAGATGGATCTAATAAAGCTGGATGACTGAACAAACATGAAAAAGATAACATTTCACAGAGAAGGGCAAAAGGTAATAGACACTGAGAGAAATAATTTAAGCTCTATATAATTTAAGGAGTACCTACTGATAGATTTAGGATTTATGTGAGTCTCAAAGGAAAAAGACTTGCTCTAGGAATCATATTAATGAAAATATTTCAGTAAAAATCATCTGTTCTGCAATGGTCCCAAACAGAAGGCCCAAACAATATGAATATGTACTCGAAAAATGGAAGGAAAAAAAAATACAGGAAAACATGTGGATTAAGCTGGGTGCTTACCTAATAAGCTTTCTTCCACCAGATTTGTTCTAATGTCTTGTCCCAGTTCCCTGAACCTTGACTCTGCATTTCCCAGCCCAAGAAAATGACTCAAGATCAGTCTGAGCCATAATTCCTAAAGTATGATCCCCAGAATAGCTGAGGCAACTTATTTGAAATGCATTTGACAGCTTATTAGAAATGCAAATTATCAGGTCCTATCCCCACTCTACTGTGGACCATAGCATTCTGTGTTTTAACAAGTCCCCCAACCTCTGCCAAAAGATTCTGATTCATGCTGAAGTTTGAGAACCAGTAGTCTAAACCAATCATGATAATTCCATTCCCCAGTGATTTTATTAGGGATAAGAACCAACCTTCTCCAGGTCAGTGAGGTACAAGTGGAAGTCTGCTGAGAGAACCTAACAAAAGCCTTCCTCTCTTTTTATAAAGAGGAAAGATTTTGCCACCTTTGACCATAGTTACGTGAACATACATCTGGAGCTGCAGCAGCCATCTAGTCATTATGAGGGGCACAAGTGAGGATTATAGAATTAAAAGATCATGTCTTTTAGGATATCTGGCTACATGAGGAGGTAAACACCACTTTTGGCCAGATATGTTATTCCTTACACCTGAGAACATTCCCCCCAAAAAACACCTCCATTCCTTCTTCATTGTGGTACAGATGAAGCAAACCTGAATGGACAAATATTCAGACATAGTGAAATAGTTTCCTCTCACCTGAATACTTGACAGCTGCATCCCCTAATCTTAAATCATGTGTTCTTTTCAGTCTTGCTGTTTTCATATGCCATGTTCCCATAACAAATATTTAACTTTTCTCACAGTTATTTGTAAGGTAGTTTTAATAATAGAGCTAACATAAAAAATCCTTCCTGCAGTCAATACACAACCTACTCAGGATTCTATGACTAAAGAATACTATGTGAAGAAAGTTGGGAGACATCATAATTTTTAATTTCAACCTTAGAAAGTTAAAATTGCATACAAGACACTTCAGTTTCCCATAAAAACCTATTATGGATTGACAACTTATGAAAGTACCCAACTCTTAATATTGCCCTTTATATTATGAATTGAGTAACCAGATGGTAGAAGCAAGCCTCATCTCTAGGATCACTTTCACAGAAGATAAAATGCCAAGGAGGAAAGGACGGGGATCTTCACAGAAAGAGGGACAGGGCCATTTGGCTGAATGAGTCATGAGTGTCCTGGCAACCTGCACTGCTTGGTTCTGGAGCAGTCACAGAAAGAGGGCAGGAAGTAGGATGACCAGCCAAATAAATTTATCTTTTTCTATGAACCATCCCAACTTAACTTCAGAAAGACATTTCATAACAAAGCCCCTTGAATGACTAACTGCAAAAAGCACGTGTTTGTCATCATGCCCCATAGGTCAGGAAACTCTGGCTTTGCAGGACTGACAGCAGAATTCGTTCCAAAATCAACTGTCCTCCTCTGAGAATTCCCCATCAACTGTCAAAGAAGCCTGTGTCCGTTGAATGCAGCCCTCAAAGAGAGCAAAAGGGGAGAGCAGATCTCTCTGAGACGAAAAGCAGACCTTGCAGGATTCTAGGGATTAAGACCATTACCTTCCATTACATTCTGAGCCCTTACAGAAGCCAGTAGCATATGGATCCCAGATGTTCGAAGTGGGTCTCCCTCTGAGAAGAGGCTGTTCTAGTCTATCCCAGAGCTCAGAGAAGGTCACTAGACAAGGCACTCGACATACCCAACCAGAAAAGTGCAGGGCCCAGCACCTGGGCACAGAAGCAAGAGACCAGGCTTCTTTATGCAGGCTGGAGTCTTGCATTCAAGGCTTCTATAGTTCTACTTCCACCCCTTCAAAGGCAAGACTGTTTGGTCTCATATGGTACAATAAGGACAAAATAGCACAGGAAGTATGGAAAGGCATTTGGTCATGTGGAATTTAAAGTTCCTGTGGCATAAACACTGTAATAAACACTAAAACCTACTCCCAAGATCCTCTGTAGCTAGGTGGTGCCTATGGCTGATTTCTGGCCAATGGAACGTAGTCATATCAGCCTAAATGCAGCTCAGCTCTTCTCACAATGTCTCCTGTTTACTGGTCATAGACATAGACTCTGGCAGAGAATCCCAGGCCCTAGGTGACAGAAGGAAGTCCCCTGCCTCATAGTGCCTGTTGGATTTGGCATGAATGAAAATGTTCTTGTGCTAAGTCACCCTGGGGCCTGTTTCAGTATCAAGCATTACTTACTCTACCTAATCCAGGTCCTGAGTAAATCCTAGATAAAGTGTTGAGAGAGTAACTGGACCTTGGAAAGGGAGTCAGAGATGGCAAATACATTTAGACAGATGATTCAAACCACTCAGGTTGCATGTATTTCCCGTTCACTTAATGATCCCCCACATCAGGGCTTTTATGCTGAATGAAACCTCTGTGAGCTTTCCTGGCTCTAGAACTGAGGGGTGGAGTGGGCTCCGCTCTCCTCCTGCTAGATATCAGGATCTAAACAGACATTCACACCTATTAAATAGACCTTAGGTATCCCAGGATCTGAAAAATATGAGGCCAAGTCAATTGTCACAGTTTTCTTTTTTAGGAAAAAGCAACAGTGGTAAATAAAACCTAAACCATCTCTCTGAACTGCATGTTTACTGCCATTTATTTACAGTTTTTATACATAATTAGGGTTTTGGGGAAGAGGGTACTGAAAATTGAATCCAGGGACACTGTACCACTTAAACACACATACACACACACACACACACACACACACAAATAATAATAATAATAATTTTTTTTTTTTTTTGAAACAGGGTCTTGATAAATTTCTGACTCTGGCTTCACACTTGCAATCCTCCTGACAGCCTCTGGAGTCACTGCACCACTGCACTCAGTTTATCCACAACTGATTGTTGACTAGTGTAAGAAAGGCCGATGAATGTATACCAGGTTAACATCAATTTTCAATGATGCTCAGCCTGAGAGGACTTTTTGTACATAAATGTGCTTAGTGTGAAGTGAGCTCTATAGAATTTATATTCCAAAGAATTCTCCCAATCTACATTTAGCCAGCCACCAGTGTCTCCCACTTCCAAGGTGTCTTTCACCTCACAGAAGCACTCCACATTCCATTTGATTTATTGCTGCTTTCTTTTCTTTAGTAGCCTCCTGTTCTGGGTTAACCATCCCCCAAAGATTCATAGGTCATAACCTCTGGAACCTGTGAATGCTGCTGTCATAGTTAGTTCAGGCTGCTATAATGAAGTGCCATTAACTGGGTGGGTTATAAACAAGAGAAATTTATAATTCTGAGGTCTGGAAGTCTGAGTCAGCATGTTGGACTCTGGTGTGGGCTTTCTTCTCGGTTGCAGATTTCTGACTTGAATATATTCTCATATAGTAGAAAGAGAGTAAGAGAGCTTTCTGGAGACCATTTCTCCATGAATCTGATTCATGAGAGCTCACCCCTCATGATCCAATTACCTCCCAAAGGATTTCCCTTCTGTTACCCTCACATTGGAGGTTACAATTACTACATATGAATTTGGGGAATGGTATAAACAAGGTTGTAGATGAGAAAAACTAAGTCCTTTACTTGAACACAAAAACAATGATAAAATCAACTTTGCATGAATGAGGATAGCTCTGAGAGAACCCCAGAGCATAATGAGGGAGAAAGAGAACCTACAGGATTGCAATGACCGGTGATGTGTAGAAAGAGATAGAAAATACTATGCCTACATCACTTTATCCCCCAGGCTGATGATGCACAGGAAATGCACTTGGCCCTGAGTTCCTCCCCAGCAGGGAGAAAGAAAGGAGGAACCTCAGTAGTCCTTGACATCAAGGATCCCAGTAGCTCTAGATACCACTGCAGAAAACTTCAGCCAGCTGTAGAACTGCTTTGTTGAGCAGCTGTGGAACTGCTCAGAATTATGAAGACATCCCCTGGATCTAGAGCCACAAACACCATCTCTCCCTCCTGTAGTGTCAGAGCTTCCATGCACCTCCTAATGCTAACCCTGGTGAAGTTATGTATTCCCATGCATGGGAAGCAGTGCCCACTGCAAAACCCATGCCCATGTAGTCCCAGTGCCGGCCTGAGCTGCTGCACATGCACATATATGCCCACAGTACCAACCCACTACAGCTATATATACAGCCATGGGACCAGATGTTACCTAAAACTGCCCACCACCCACCAGCCCTGGCTCCTGTGCTCACTATTTCTGTAACACTCATCCCTGTACGCCTACTGAACCAGGTCTGCTCCAGCTGTAGGTGTGCCATGTCCATCAGACCCAAGCATTGAGAATACATCTGGAACCAGCATTCCCTAGTATGGAACCATGTCTGAGCCACTACACACATTACCTGTTCAGTGTCCTTGTGCCCTCCCATAAAAAGAGGCCTTTCTCTACCTAAGCCAATCTGTGAAATGTGGAAGAGTGGATTGCTTTTTCAAATGCACAGACAATAGCTCAAGGCTATAACAAACATGAACATCCAGGAAAACATGACACCACCAGAAGAACACGAAGAACTCAGCAGAAATGAATAGAAATGTATATCTATGAAATAGCTGGACAAAGAATTCAAAATAATTGCTTTAAATTGTCTCAGAACACAGATAAACAACTTAACTAAACCAGTTAAACAATTTCTGAACAAAGTGAAAAGCTCAACTTAGAGACAGAAACTATAAAAAAAGTGAAAAAAAAATTCTGGAACTGAAGAATACAATGCTGAAATGAAAAATACAATCAAGAAGTTCACCAGCAGATTCAGTCATGCAGAAGGAAGAATAAATGGGCCTGAACACAGATCATTTGAAATTATGCAGGAAGAAGAGGAAAGGAATGAAAAAAGAGTAACAAAGTCTTATGTAATTTAAGAGACCCCATCGAGAGAACCAATGTACTCATGCAATTTTCAGAATTAGGAGAAAGGGGCATAAAGTTTATTTAAAAAAATAGTGACTGGAACCATCCCAAATCTTGGGAGGAAAATTGACACCTAGGATCATGAAGCTCATAAAGTCCCCAAAAGAATCATCCCAAAGAAGACTACACCAAGACACACTTTTATTCGATTGTAAATGGCTGAGGACAGAGTGAAAATTTTGAAGGGAGCAAGAGAGAAGTGACTCATTCCATTTAAAAGAATCTACCTAAGGTTATCATCAAGTTCCTCAGTTGAAATGTTACAGACCAGGAAAGAGTGGGCTAATATAGTCAAAGTTTGGAAAGAAAAAAAACTGCTAACCCAAAATTCTCTATCTGGGAAAACTATCCTTTATAAAGAAAAGATAAATTCTTCCCCAGATAAACAAAATAAGTTCAACACCATTGGATCTGCCTTAAAAGAAATTCTTGAGGGAGTTCTTCAAATTGAAATACAAACATGCTAAACAGCTGTATGAAAGCATATGAAAACATAAATCTCACAAGTAAAGGTAAATATATAGAAAAATACCAAAATGACATAATACTGTAGTGATGTGCATAGATTACTTTTAATCCTAATATAAAAGCTAAAGACAAAAATACTAAGAGTAACTATAATCACAAAAGTTTTTTAAGGTCTATGCAATATAAAGAAAAGTAAACTCTGACTTAAGAAAAAAAATTGTAGGGGGAGGAGAGTAAAAATGTAGAATTTTGTAGAGAATTGAAGTCAAATTATCAACATGAAATAGATAATTATAGCTCAAGATATTTTATGCAAACTTCATGGTAATGATGAAGAAAAACTGTTAAGATGCTCAAAATGTAAAGAAACAAAGCAAAGTTTTGTGCCCCCCCAAAAAATAAATGACAAAAAGAAAAGAACAGTAAAGTAGACAACTACAGTATTAATGAAATGACAGTAGAAAGTACTGACCTACCAACAAAGGCTAGAAAGGCAAATGGAATGAACTCCCTAAACAAAAGACTTTGAGGGACTGAGTGGATGAAGAAAAGAAGATCCTGTGATTTTCTTTCTACAAGAGACTAACTTTAGATTCAAGAATATACATAGGCTGAAGGTGAAGGTTTGGAAAAGATACTATGTGCATTTGGTAACCAAAAGAAAGTAGGCATGGCTGTACTTATGTAAGACAAAAGAGATTTTGAATCAAAATCTGTCTCTAGAGACATAAAAAGTCATTATATAATGGTAAAGATCAAAAATCTAACAATTATGAATATGTATGTACACAATGTCAAAGCATCTTAACATATATAAAGCAAATATTGATAGACCCGAAGGGAGAAATTGATAATAATACAGTTACAGTATGGAAAAATCAATACCCTATTTTCAATAATGGATAGAATATCTAGACAGAAAGTCAATAAAGAAATTGCAGACTCAAACAACAAGATAGACTAAATGGACCTATTAAAATGTTCTATTCAAGAGCAGAATACCTATTTTTCTCAAAGATAGATGGGACAGTCTCCAAAATAGACCACGTGGTAGGTTATAAAGCAAGTCTTAGCATATTTAAGATCAAAACCATTCCAAGTATCCTTTAACAACACAATGGAATGAAATAGGAATAAACAACAGCGAGAAAAAACTGAAAGACTCACAATTACATGGAAACTAAATACCCCTGGTGCAAAGAGGAAATAAAAAGGAATTTAAAAAATATCTTGAGACAAATAAAAATGAAAATGCAATGTACCAAAACTTTGGGATGCAGGAAAAACAGTAGGAAGTGGGAAGTTTAAAGCAATAAATTCTTGTTTTCATTAAATAAATTTTAAAAATATGTCAAATGAACAACCTAACTTATACCTCAAGGCATCAGAAAAAGAAGAACAAACTAAATCAAAAGTTAGCATAAGGAAGGAAATAATAAAAACTAGAACAGAAGTAAACTAAATAGAGAATATAGAAAAAAAAGAAAAATCAATAAAGTTGAGAGTTGGTTTTTTGAAACAAACAAAATTGACAAACTCTTGGGTGGACTAAATCAGAAATTCAAGAGGAGAGATATTACAATGGATACCTCAGAAATAAAAAGGATGATATGAATACTTTCAAAAAATGAAAATTAAGTTTAGCAGAGTTTATTTGAGCAAAGAAACCATTTATAAATCAGGCAGTAGTCCAGACTGAAAATGATTCAGAATGCCCCACCACACCACATGTTCAGGGCAATATTTATATCCAGAGTAAAAGAAGTGACATACAGAAACTATCAGATTGGCTGCTGTTGTCATTTGCATAATACAATCATGTTTTGGCCATTTTCAGTCTCTGGTTGGCTGGAAGTCCTGCTGCTGTGATTGGCTGAGACTTGGCTACTTATTGTAAAAGTATCCTTCAAGGTTACAGTTAGGTTAAATATAGTTCACTATGTAGGAGAAACTGTTAAATATGTATGGAGACAGCTGTAGGCAAACTTAACAAGAGACATTTTTATGGAAAAATTATGAGCCAAAAAATTAGATAACTTAGAAGAAATAAATGAATTCTGAGAAATATATAAGACCAAGTCAAGAAGGCATAGAAAGTTAAACAGAATAGGAAAAATATGAAAATTGAATTAATAGTAACAAAATGTCCCAACAAAGAAAAGTCCAGGATCCCTTGACTTCACCAATGAATTCTATCAAACATTCAAAGAATGAATGCAAATCTTAAACTCCTCCATAAAACAGAAAAAAAAAAAAAAAAAAAACTTTCAAATGCTCTTTATGTGTCCAGCATCACCCTGATATCAAAGTCAGAAAAAGGCACAAAAAAGAAAACTACAAGTTACTATCTTTAAAAAATATAGGTATAAGAATTGTTAATATTAGCAAAATACTTAATATTAGCAAACAAATTACTAGCAAACTAAATTCAGCAGCACATCAAAAAGATTATACATGACTAAGTAAAGTTTATCCCTGGGACGCAAGTTTGGTTCAATGAATGCAAAACAGCCTATGTGATATACCAAATTAACAAAATGAAAGATAATAATCACATGATAATCTTAACAGATGCAGAAAAGCTTTCAACAAAGTTCAACATCTGTTCAAGATAAAAATTCTCAACAAAATATGTATACAATGAACTTCACACATAAAGCATTTATGAAAAGCCCACAACTAACCTCATAATCAACAGGGGGTAAACTAAGAGTTCTTCCTCTAAAATTTGATACACATCAAGAATGCCCACTCATACCACTTCTATTCAACATAGTACTGAGAGTCCTAGCCAGAGTGATTAGACAAGAAAAAGAAATAAAAGACATACAAGTCAGAACAAAAAGAACAGATGGCATATTCTAATACAGATAGAAACCCCTGAAGACTTCATAAAAGTTTTGTTTAAAAAGCACAAAAATTCAGTAAACTTGCAGGATACAAAATCATACAAAAATCAGTATTGTTTCTTTATACCAATAATAAATAATTAGAAAAGGAAACCAAAAACAATTCCACTTACCAATAGAATCCAAAAAATTAGGAATAAACTTACCCGCAGGGGTGAAAGATCTGTTAAAATGAAGACTTTGCAAAAGAATTGAAGAAGACACAAATCAATTGAAAAATATGTGTGCTCACAGATTGGAAGAATTGATTTTGTTAAAATGGCCATACAACCCAAAGCAAAACACAGATTCATTGCAAACCCTACCAAAATTTCAGTGGCATTTTGCAACTACATAGAAAACACAATCCTGAAATTCATATGTAACCATAAAAGACCCTCAATAGCCCAACCTATCTTGAGAAAAAGAACAAAGCTGGAGTCATCACACTTACTGATTTCAAATTATAATATAAAGTATAGGAAATTAAATGACTAACTTATAGAGCTATCTGCATGCTCATGTTCATTGCAGCATTATTCACGATTAGCCACAATATAGAAACAACCTGCATTAGTCAATGGATGAACAGATAAAGAAAGTATGTTGTGTATGTGTATGTGTCTAGGGGTGTGTGTGTGTGTGTTTGTTTCCGTGTGTTGAAATATTATGCAGGTTTAAAAAGGAGATACTTCCAATTGCAACAACATGGTAAGCAAGACAGACTTTCACTTATATGCAGAATCTAAAGAAGTCAAATGTATAGAAGAGTTTAGAATAGTTTTTGTCAGCAGTGGGTGGGGGAATGGGAGAAATGGACACTTATTGGTCAAAGGGTGCAGACTTGCACTTATGTAGGATAAACACATTCTAGAGATCTAATATGCATTATGGTGACTGTGGTTAAGAATACTGTGTTTTAATTTGAAATCTGCTCAGAGGGTAGACCTTGTGTTCTCAACATGCCAAAAATTAGTAAATGTGAGTTGATGGATGTGTTGATTAGTTTGACTATAATAATTAATTCAGGATATATGCATATGAAAACATTAAATTACATCTTTTTAAAAGCTGTTATTTAAAATTTTTAAAAATATGAATTTGAGGGGGATACAAACATTCATTATGCAGTTACTTTTTTTGGCAAAAAATATTTTGTAAGTGGGATTAAATGAAGAATCTTGCAAGGGGAGATTGTCTCGGAATTCTTCTATGGGCACTAAATATTCTCTTAAGAGAAAGACAAAGAGATTTGACCTAGATAGGAAAGAAGAAGGCAATGTGATCATGAAGACAGATTGGAGGGATGCTGCCATAAGCCAAGGAATACCACCAGACCCTAGAAGCTGGAAAAGACAAGGAAATGGTTTTTTTCCTAGAGCCTTCAGAGTGAGCATGGCTCTATAGATACCTCATTATTGGCCAAGTGGAACTGCTTTTGGACCTTTGACTTCTAGAATAGTCAGAGAAGAAAGGTGTGCTAAGTTACGTGGGTTAAGGTAATTTGTCAGAGTAGTCACAGAAAATTAATCTACCTCCAATGTTAATCAGTTTTCCATTAAGGTGTAAAAAATCTGAGATAATCAACTTTAAAAGAGGAAGGACTTTTTTCTGCTCATGGTTTCAGAGGTTTTTTTGTTTTTTTTGTTTTTTTTTTTTTTTTCTGTACTGGGGAGTGAATCCAGGGGCACTTGACCACTGAGCCACATCCCCAGCTCTTTTTATATTTTATTTAGAGGCAGGGTCTTGATAAGTTGCTTTAGGCCTCACTAAGTTGCTGAGGCTGGCTTGAACTCATGATCCTCCTGCCTCAGCCTCCCAAGCCACGGGGATTACAGATATGAGCCACTGTGCCTCCATAGAATGCCTGACATTTTCAGAGGTTTAAGTCCATCATTGGTTGGCCTGTTGCCTTTGGGTCTGTGGCAAGTCATCATGGCTGGAGATATGTGACAGAGGAAGATGCTCATCCCACTGCAACCAGAATCAAAGAGCAGGGGATGGGGTTCCAACGTCCCTTCAAGGGCACAGTCCTAATGACCTAACTTGCTCCCACTAGTCCCACCACTTAAAGGTTCCACCACCTCCCAATAGCACCATAAGCTGGGAATCAAAAGGGGGCAACCTTGCTCCCCTACTGTGTTCTTTTCATCAGAGGGGACTGGAGGCCTCATGTGTTAAGGTTTATTAACACTCCCTGCTCATGTCCGTTGGCAGCCTAGTGGTCACAGCATCCTTGAAACGACTCATTCTAGCAGAGCCCTATGAGGGTAGGGATGCAAGGTCCCCTTTGAAGGATGCAAGAACCCCTCCTTTTGCATTCTTCTAGTCCTAAGGCATCCCTTTTCTGAAGAATCTCTCATATGAGAGCTGTACTTCCTCAACCACTTACCCAAAACAAAACAAGAAACACGCAGCGAAATTCTTAAAACATTCTTAAGGGAATACAGGTTGTAGTCATTTTCCCACTTTGTCTTTCCTTAAGGGGGGAATATTGATTTTCTGCCAGAAACCATTGGCTGAAAAGGATCCCAATTTCTGAGCTACACAAATCTCCACTTATCTATTGACTGACTATGTTCACACATCTTTGGGGAAATGTAAAAATGGGCAGGACATAACTTCTACCCTCAAGGAGCTTAGGGACTTGACTAGGGAGGTGGGGAGCAACAAGACATAAGTTAACACTTACAATAAAAATCGGAGCACACAAAACCCCATAGCAAAGAGTGATGGGCTGAAAGGAGGGAGAAATCACATGGAAGAGGAGTCAGGAAAGACTCCATGAAGAGGAGCACCTTGAGGTGGGCCTGAGGGGTGTATTTCCCTGAGCAGAGTGTAAATTGGTATAAGCCAAGGCACTAACACAAGAAATTCCAGGATATAACAAAATGAAACTGGAAAGAAATTTGTAAACATATTTTAGAGCTGGAGTCAGCAAATGTTTTCTGTAAAGAGTCCAATTAGTTAAGTATTTTCAGTTTTGCAAGCTGTGTGGTCTCTGTCACAATGACTCCACTCTGCCACCATAGCAGAGATGCAGCCCTAAACAATCCATCAATGAATGAATGTGGCTATGTTCCAATAAAACTTTATTTATAAGAACAGACAATGGACCAGAACACAAAGAAACTGTGGGCCATAAAAATCTGTTGGAGATCTGCAGGAAGATGACAGTGTAACATCACCAATGCTTTGGGAACAGTAATCTGGCCACAGAATAATGTAAGAATTGTAGGAAGTGAAAGTGAGTGTAAATATAACAGCTGAGGAGCTGTTATAGTGCTTTGACTAAGAGGCCTGAATTAGGGTATTGAGGGCAGAAATGGGAAGGCCATATTTATAGGATATGGCAACCTACTGAATATAAAGAAGAATGGGGAGAGTTGAATTAAAATGGTTTTACTTTAGAGCTGGGAAGACTGGGAATTTGGGAATCAGGGAAAGTTGAACAATATAATAAAGGAGGTGGGGAGCAAGATTTGGAAATGCCTCTGAATGTTCTTTGTACTCTCAGTAAATAAAGTCAAGGAAATCAGACAGACAGCATGGTTAGGCAGCTTGTGTCAGGTCCCTTGTCTCTTTTGTACAGAGGCATCACTGCACATGCCCGGAGGCCATCTGGGACTCAGGGCTGACACTGGGCTCCAGTGTAACCCCCAAGGCTTCCAGCAGACAGCACCTGACACTCTCTGAGTCTGGCCAAGCCTGGGCTCCAAGCTAGTGAGGACGAGGAACCGCTAGACATCTCGGAGGACAGCCAAAGCAGAACAAAACCAGCCCCGTCAGAAGCAGGTTGAGGCCGTGCCAAGTGACCATGGAAGCTGCGTGTGTGGGCCAAATTGCTTTCTAATTACACTGCTCTCCAGACAAGACAAAATTGTGTCTCTCAAAAAGCATGTATGTGGAGTCGGGGTAAGTCTAGGGGAGGTCAGGCCTCATGGAAATAAGGAGCAAGGAGTCATGTTTCAGAATTCATTAACATCGCCTTGGCTTGGAAAGACGGATCATGGAGAAGAGGTAGGGAGGAGGCTCTGACTCAGTGGAACATCATGGGCAGGTTCTAAAGAATCGAAACACTTTTAAATGGAGTAGGTGATTCTAAAAGAAAATGTGCCACTGCACCACGAATATCTCATCATTTCTCTCTTGAATTTAATATAATACCCTCCTGGAAAAATAATATAAAGATTGGTTTTTTGCCTGTGTCCTACAGCAAACATTCTCCCTGCTGCTCTGCATGCTGAGACAATTTAGCTGAAAAGAGCCGCCTCAGAATTTGCCACATTTATGTTTGACAAAGAGGCAGTTTACTCACTAGTTACACATTTTCTTGCTGAGATGCAAGCGCTCAGGTTTGGCAGATATTGAAAATGCTATTTTGATATTTTATGCACTTTCTTGGGAATCTATTTCAGAGGCAGAGCAATAAGGGAAATATTCCTGACTCAGAAATATAAATATAATGGTAACATTTGGGGTTATTTATTTCCTAGGCAATCAATCAGGATATGTTAGGAAATATATTCTGAGTTGTTTCAAACATGATTCCAGTCAAGTGAGTAATCTTTCCATTTTCTTTTCATACGTTACATGATTCTTTTAAAAAGATGGAATAGCAAGAGACTTAAAAGTCACTTGAACTCTAATCATAAATATGAAAATGACTAGTCAAATTTTTAAAGGAATGAAATACTTTAATTGTGCTGAAACAAACACTGACATAGAAATAAAATATTGCTCATGATATCAATGTGCACACTAATTAAAATACAGCTGGTGATCCCAAAACATTCAGACAACTCTTCTAATTTTGTCATGATGAAGGGTCAGTCAGTTGTGTCCAGAGTCTTAACCAGGTCTCAGGTAATCCAGACCAAGAGCATCCCTGGTCATTTCAAACTGCCACTGTATTTACACATTGTGTGTTCTGCTTGTACTTTGGGGATAAATTTTTAAGAAGCCAACAGGAGAAAAGTTGAACATGAGTACTTTCTTGCTTCCTTCCCATCAGGTCATTAATGAAAGGAACTGACTGAGGGGCAGAGGTTGCCTGGCTGGGTTAGGCAGAGAGAGTAGATGATAAAGGAGAAGAGAAGGAGAAAAGGAATCATTCTGGCCTTCTTGACACTCTCCTTCTGATTAGGTTTTCCTCTTCCTGGACTTTCTTAAAAGTTAGCTTGGCTTTTGGGGGATCTGATGGAAAGGTGGTTGGGTCTAGGGCAGATTCAGCCTTATCATCAATTCTCTCCACTGGAGATCCAGGTTGGTCACAGACTTAGAGCTGTCTATCCTCGAATGTGCATCATGAGCAAAAGATTAGAAACCACAGAGCCAAGTCACTGTGCCTCTGACCAGGAGAATTGGGTCTTACAATGAAGTCAGTAATGCTTGGCTACACTATGGATGGGCCAGTCAAATTCAGGGTGAACTGAACATAAACCCATCTCTGCATGCTGCTGGCCTTGATGTCCGAGGAAGCCCCAAAGGGCAAATGTCTGTTAGCATTGTCTGAGAAGAGAAAGTCAGTCTCCCTCTACCAAGACGCCTAGCACATAGGACAGGAAAATCACCAAGGATAAACCAGGGGAATTGTGGAGTGGGTGAAGTTGTCTTTGTTTTCCCTGCACGTCTCTTCATGCACTTCCAGACCCCCTCATCCATTTCAGTACCACCAGGAACTCCTGCTCTTGACCACCCTTCCCTGTTCCCATCAGCAACTGCCTAAAAAGCTTAGCCTCAAGCAAGAATCTGCAGAATTCACTGAACTCTTAGTGGGAAATTTTCAGCCAGCATCTTCTCCCATCATATTGGCATAGAGTCCTTTTATCAGATGGTATAATTAAAGATTTTGTTTCCTGTTTAAGGATTTCAGGCAGCAAACTGGTGGAGGAGGACATATGAGGAACATCTCTGCATGCAGATGGCACCCCAAGTTTGGCCCTGCTATATACACACCCTGGGCATGCATAATTGGCAATATTTGGAGACACAAAATAGAAATACGCTGATTCTTGGAAAAGAGAATTGTATGTGAAAAGCTAGTTCATCAATGCTAATTTTGGTGAGTTATGTGGTTTGGAGCACAACATGTGACCCTCAGAAATAGAAGGGGAATAGAGATAATTCCAAAGTCTCCCTCGACAAAGATGAGGTATCAGTCTCATTGTAGATCACAGACACCTCTAAATAAACTCTACATGATTTCCTTCTCCAGTCAGTTTTATGTTGGCCTACTTTCCCTAGCCCCAGCTGACCCAGCCTGGGGGCTGTAGCCTGAGAAAGGAAGTGACCTGCTGTGATGAGAGATTTTCCCTGGTGACATCCATCCAGCTGGCCACAGTTGGGGCTCGTCTGGGGCCCATACATGCAGGATGTCAAAATGTGCCAAGATCAGCAAAGATAAGATCTTGGCACAGAATTCTTCCATCTGAGGGACAAGGAAGTGGGATTGAGTGACAGGTCTGATCCCAGAGCTTGCTTCTAAGATCTTCATCCAATGGAACCAAACTGCACTCAGGTAGTAACCTGGTTGAAGAGAAAAGAAGAAACAAGTTGAGGTCATAGCTGAAAAACTTTAAAGCAGTTGTGTCAGCTACCCGAGAAGGTCAAGGCATCCTGTAAATAAGCTCCAAGAAGTTTAGACTTTGGAGAATCACTTCTATGTGACAGCTTTTTTCTGTTCATCCCCACACACTCCCAGACATTACCTTTATTTTCTTCTAATTGGTCTTGATGCCAAACTTAGGGTCAAAATGAAATTAGAAAAAGGAATTCTGAAGACAAAGAAGAAAACCAACTCAAAGACTGGCATTTTCTGAAATGCCTTCCCTAATTGAATACAGAGCGTGGATCTGGTATTGACCTGATCTTCCCATAGTCACTATGCAGTTCCGAGGTGGAAATTCCCTCACAGGCTCCCTGGGCTCCCCCAGAACAAAGAGTGAAGACTTAATCTTCATGACCTGGAAAGGTGTCTCTCCACTTGGCATCTCAAACTGGTTTGGCATCTTGAACTTGGTTAATTGCAATGAAAGCATACATTTCTTACCACCTTTGAAAGGAGAAATGTTTAGCCAGGCTAGAAAAGTGTAAAAAGATTCTTGTTCATTTACAGACCCAGGCTGTGCTTTCTCTATTTATCATCATCACAGATTATGGCCTTCCCTGGTTGGGAGACAGTCCTGGGCTGCTCAGGTATCATTGCTGACATTTCTCAGTCAGTTCCACTGTCAGAGGGACCCATTACTGTCTTGTTCTATAAGCCAACAAACCTGTTTTCATTTCCACATTCTCAGGCTCCACAGGGCTGCCTTGGACCACGTGCATCAGGATCTCTGTGCGCATTAAACACCGTCCAGGTTGCCTCCAGTTAGGGCTGTGCTATACATAACAAGGACTGAGAGAGTTGGAGAGTTGAAGATTGTACCTTAACTTTCACAGAGATGCTCCTGCATTTATCCCCTGCCCCACCTAGGAAGACAGTGAATGCAAATTGTTCATTTGAGAAATTTCTATCCCCTTTGAATAGTCTCTTACCTCCTGGTGTGAATGTGTTCAGCTCTTCAACTAAATTGTATGGGATGGTTGTGAAGGGAGAAAGCCTAGTTTGCATACTCCAAATTAGAGGAATGCATTAAAGTAGTCAGGAATCAGAGACTCACACCACCCAAATAATACCCTACCTGGGCCCTTTGGGATGGAGCTGCATGAGGCTTAACACCTGAAAAGGATAGAGGGAGATTTAATGGCACTTATTATAAAAAAAAAAAGTAAAAATTATTATAAAATGTTAAGTTGATAATCTTTTGTAGCTTTTAGGGATTCAAATTTAAAAGTGTCCTCCTCCATGCAGGTCGTCTTAGGCCAACTCCCCTCTTTTAAGAAAGCAGGAGGAAACCTAATTAGGTTTTCCTTTCCTTCTGCAAATGAATTGCTGGCGTCCACTTCCTCAACAATTTCAGTTTCCCTGGAATTCCTAGGCAAGCAGAAAACTCCGGAAACTGAGACCATGAAACTTAGAGTTCCCAGAGGAACCTGGACCACCCGGAACCTTTCTAAAACCAGTGATAACTGACCAAATTACAAGTCGGGAAAACAGTCTTTGGTGAGTGAGCATTTCTGAGGTTTCAGGATGTTTTCACTTGACTGAGGACATTTGGACTCAAGTCTTTGGTTTTGCATCTGGATTGGAAAAAAATGTGTGGTACTATTTCCTCCTCAGGAGGACACGATGCAAAATGACAGTGACTGTCCTTCAGAGAAAGCTGAAAAAAGTGCAACCAGTGCCTGCCCCCACTCCTCTCAGCTATTTCAGGGTCCCCTATGACTCCTTCTCTTGGCAACCACTACAGCTGGATAGTCACGTCACAAATATTTACCTCTTGGTTTGCTCTCCAGAAGTTCAATCACACAGGCTTCTGGTGACAGAGATTTTTAATTGAGCTAGTAAAGTTTCATTGTTTTTCTCGGAGGATTCAAAAGTCCTGACATCCTCTGTTTCTAATTAAACACATCTGCAGAAAAGATGGCTGGCTCCTTTATTTTCCTCTGAGTAAGAGTGTGGCCTAATGGCATCTCAATTTGTCTGCCACCAGTTTGCTGGGCAGTTTATAACAGACCTAATCTCTCTGCAAACTGAGAGAAATATGCACCTTACTGGTTGGTGTCCTGGGTTATTTCACTGTTTGGTGATATCAGTGGTAATAAAAATAAAATAATATAAAGTGCTGTAAAGTGAAGCTTTGAGTTGTCAAAATGCCCATCCATCACCATGAGTAAATTTATTCCATAACACTTCAGATCCTTAGAGCTAAACTGAATAACTGCAACAAGTTTCTTTGAAATAAAAGGAAGTCATAGCTTGATCCAAATGACAAGTTAACTACCTTCTGGGACTTGAGTTGTTTCCTTGGGGGGGTGGTCTAGGATTCTGTGAGAGCACATACTCTCCTAGGAACATAATGCTTTGCCCCCCAAGGTCAAACTCTTAGTCATATGGAACACACTTTGCGACTTTTCCCCAAAAATAAACATCAAAAGAAGTCACAGCACAACAGTTACAATGCCAGATGATCTTTCCAGATGAATTGACATGTTTGCTTCGTGTAGTAGATGAATGTCAGGTCAATCTTTCTAAATGAATCAAGGTGTTTAATTAATGTAAGGTGTTTTTAGTTCTATTGGTTGTAAAGGATAATAACAATAGGAGGAGGAGTTAGCACTTATTGAGCAATTAATCTATGCCCAACATTGTGCTAAATGCTTGCAAGTGAGCTCATTAAATCCACATAAACCCCTGGGTAGTCATTTAGTTTCCCCGTTTTGGCGGTGGGGGTGTACTGGGGATTGAACTCAGGGACACTTGACCACTGAGTCACATCTCCAGCTCTATTTTGTATTTTATTTAGAGACAGGGTTTCACTGAGTTGCTTAGGGCCTTGCTTTTACTGAGGCTGGCTTTGAATCGTGATCTTCCTGCCTCAGCCTGAGCCTCTGGGATTACAGGTGTGTGCCACTGTACCCAGCCAGTTTTCCCATTTTTAAGAGGAAAAAGTGCAAAAAGATTAAACAATTTTCCCCAAGTCACATTGTTTGTGAGAGAACTAGTAATAGGAACCTGGTCAGTGTGATCAGGCTAGGTTTTAGGAACCTGGACAGTGTGATCAGGCTAGGTTTTTCTTTTTCTTTTTTTTTTTTTTCTTTCTTTCTTTCTTTCTTTCTTTCTTTCTTTCTTTTTTTTGTTGTTGTTCTTTTTAGATATACATGACAGTAGAATGTATTTTGACATATTATCCATATTATACGTGGAGTATATCTCATTCTAATTAGGATCCCAGTCTTGTGGTTATACATGATGTGGAGATTCACTGTGGTATATTCATATACGAACAAAGGAAAGTTATGTTGGACTCATTCCACTGTCTTTCCTATTCCCATGCCCCCTCCCTTCCCTTCATTCCCTTTTATCTAATCCAATGAACTTCTATATGAACTTCTCTATGCTTCCTATGCTAATTTGATGGAGTTAAAATTCTACTTGGGCTAAAATTCTACTTCTCTGGCCATCCTGGATCTGGAATCTAGTAGTTACTCAGGAAATAAAAGTCTGCCTCCCTTCCTTTTCCATCAATCCTCTCTTACAAACATAAAAGAGAACTTATTTAAATAACTTATTTAAAGACCAATTCTTCTTAGGGTCAGGAAAGAGTAAGAGAACAACCTATTTGAGAAAATCTTTGGTTTTAAGTTACATGAAGATTGAAAAGGGTAGAGAATTTCAATATTTCTAAATGTATGAGTCTCCAAATGTTGATGATAGCAGCATTAAGTATTCTGGTAAGGATCTTTGTCAAACTCTAAAACCTAGTCCCCCTCAGTGCAACTCACCTGAAATGTACTCAAAGCTGCTCACAATAAAGACACTGGGAAAACAGCTCATCGATCCAGCTAATGGAAGATCCCCAAGCAGTTCCCTGGAGATTTAGATGACTGTGTTGTCACATCTCCTAGGAGTGACATTTTCAAAATTTAATATATTTTTTCTGGAAAGAGGTATGAAGCAATGAGTAAGTACCCTTTCTTTCCTAGAACCAGTTGAATCAGGATTGAGACCTATTGTAATTCCAACCACTCTGACCCTGAAATGAAACTATCCCAACTTACAGTGGATTGCACGAACACTTGGAAGGACAGAGGGAAGAGATACTAGCACAGAAGGGTTAGAAAAAGGACTCCTGTTGTTGGGCACAGTGGTGCATGCCTGCAATCCCAGTGCTCCAGAGGCTGAGGCAGGAGGATTGCAAGTTCAAAGTCAGCTTTAGCAATTTAGTGAGGCCCTAACCAACTTAGCAAGACCCTGTCTCAAAATAATAGAGAAAGGGCTGGAGATGTGGATCAGTGCATAAGTGCCTGTAGGTTTAGTTTCTGTTAAAAAAAGGAAAGAAAGAATGAGGACTCATGTGACAGTCATGCACCCAGCTTGACCAGGATGCTTGCAAATCATCATGATAAGTCGTTGCTCTGGATTTTGTCTGATCATTCATGAACATAAACCTGGAGCTCATATAGCTTTATCGGAATGTGTGTGTGTGTGTGTGTGTGTGTGTGTGTGTGTGTGTGTGTGTGTGTTGGGGTCTTGTGGATGACTGTACATGCTCAGGACTTGCTGGAAATCCTGAGTCCAGAGTGACTGGCCAACCTCTATGAGAACTATCCCAAATCCCAGGTTTCACTGAAGGAGACTAAAGCAAAGGGCTGTTTGGGGTGCTCTCTTTCTCTCTCTCTCTCTCTCTCTCTCTCTCTCTCTCTCTCTCTCTCTCTCTCTGTGTGTGTGTGTGTGTGTGTGTGTGTGTGTAACTGGTTAACACTGAGGAGGATTTCTGCTCCGAGCCTCTGGCCCTCCGGGCAGCAAACAGCCCCTCCACCACATCCTGCCTCTCCACTTCCTCCTCTTCTTTCCCAGCTCAAGAAGCCAAGATGGGAAGTCTCTCACGACCCTGTGGCTTGGCTGGGAGGAAGCCTGAACTTGATACAGCTGGCTTTCCTGGGGCCTGGTAAGAGCATTTATCCCTGAGTCTGTGCTTCTTTGCTGACCTATTTTTAGACTGGTGCTGCAGACTTCTCCGAGGGCTCAGATAGAAGGTTCCAGTGAGTCTGATCCAAGCCAGGGATGACACTCATACTAGGTCTGCTGCACAGAAGTCAAAAGAAAGAGAAATCAGCAGCCTTTGACAACTCCTTCTCCACCCCCCATGAAGTCCAAGGTCTCCTTTCTACCTTAGCAGCAAGCCAAGGACAGTCACTGAGCACATGTGACCTGGGAATCCAGATACACCAAAGAGGTAGAATGGCAGGAATGTCACGTTCAGTAACCATAACCTCCACCAGTCAATCACAGAGCTCTGGGCCAGGCCTTGGGAGGGAGCTGCCACCTCCGTCTGCTCTCCCAATGTGAGGGATATAATCACATGCAACTTGAGGCCTGATTTGGGGTTAGCTTGTGAAGCATTACAGGTACTATCACATAATAAGTAACTGGTAAAATTGAAATGTATACATGAACAAATGATATGGAACAAAAAGATGTTATCATTCAAGGTCAAGAAGAAGCATATAGCCAAAACTAGAAAAATATAAAACTAGCTAATTCATATTCCTGATTATATTTGTATCTATTTGATAAATAGAGTTATGAATTGACTATCAATTCAAGAGACTTATAGTACCTAAGCCTGAGTTGGGTGGGCCAAATGTTATCCATGTAAAATTAAAGCATAATTGTAAAATATTGAAAATACCTTCTCTGACTTGTCACCAACATCAATCATATTCACCAGAATATCATATCTGAAATAATTTGACTTGACATTGAAAATTTAGAAGAACCAAAATTCGCAAGCTGGCAAAGGGCTCTCTGCAAGAGGCAAAACTGTTGCCAGTTGCTCAAAAATGGTATTTTGGTGATGCTCCTGTGGGTATCTGCACAGCTCACCAGAGCTTAATCACATTTAGTCCTGGACAGGATGGATCTGGATTGGAAGTTGGAGGAGGAAGGAAGCAGCTTGGCAGGAGACTAAGCTGGAGAGGCAGTGGTAGGAAGAATACTGTCCTTTCTTCTTGTTTTGGTCCTGGGATTGAACCCAGGGATGCTTAACCACTTAGGGACCTCCCCAGTCCTTTTTTATTTTTTATTTTGAGACAGGGTCTTGCTAAGTCACTGACAGCCTCAAAGTTGCTGGGATTACAGGTGTGTGCCACTGCACCTGGATGAGCACTGTCTTTTCTGAGGTTGGCTTTATGGTCAGACCTTTAACGGTCTCCTGCACCCCTCCCACACCTGTGGGCACTTGATAAAAAGAACTTGCCCCACCTTCCATCCTTCAATTGGAACATTCTCTGACAACAGAGAAAGTTATTTCTCTTTCTCTGAGCCACTATGCTGATTTCTCCCTTCTGTCTGTCGTCTGTGGGTAGCTGAGCCCTCTGTCTATCTCCTCCTTTTATATTTGACACTTCCCTAAGGGCTACTTTTCTGACTGCTTGGTCAACTCTTCATGCCTCAGCCCACAGGAAAGTAATGAGCTCAGCCCAGGTGTCTAGTCCCTGCCATCTATGACCTGATCTCCACTTGATTAAGAAGGGATATCAGACAGGCATGAGGTGTAGCTGCAAAACCAACACCAGAAAGCAGGCCAATCTCAAGAAATGAGCCAACTTTGGAGAAAGGAACAAGGTAAGTTCAGCACTGACAGAGAGGCTCAAGATAGCTCCTGGACTGTACACTGGAGGTGCAGCTGTCCAGAGCTGACTTGGGAGTAGGTGCCAGAGAAGGCTGGACCTTAGGATGGGAACAGCTCCTCAGAAATGAGCAGATTATCTTAGCCCGGGTTTGGTTGAAGAGGAGCTGACACCCATGATGACCAACAGAAAGGAACTGAATTCCATGGAGTTCTGGAAAGATCCCTAGACCAGTGGTTCAAAACCCAAAGACATAATCAGAATTTCCTTACGAGTTTTTTCAAGATCTATATCCCCAAACCTTATTCTGAACCTGAGGAGCCAGAACTTCAGACGAGTTTGGGTTGGGGTAGGTAGGAACAGTGACTTTAGAAGGCTGCCCAGGTGTTCTGATATAAATACCTGCCACACCCTGCCCCAAGGTGGTCACCGTTGAGGTCACATAATTTTTTGATGCCAGAGAGATTGTCTATTACCTCACACACAGTACAGTCCTCAGATATAATAGGCCTAAAGTAAATATTTGTCTATTGAATGAAATGAATTAATGAACACTTTCTGTCTACATATTGATTGGATTAATTAATTATTAATAAACAAGCAAAATGAATGAAAGAATCGTGTACTGTATCAATAAATACAGAGAAAGGACAGACTTTCCCATAAGGGATTTTCACTACAGGTGCAAGCTAGCCTTCCATTTACTCATTCAAACAACAGCTAAATATGACAACACTGGTGTGCGCATCATCCACAAGTGTGGCTCAGCAATGTTTGGTATGACTGAATGAAGCAGGGTTTGTATTAACATCACAGGGAGTGTAAAACGAAAGAAGGTACTGCACCTAAGTCACAATTAATTATATAATCTGAAGCTTAATTCTAGCTTTGGAAACAATGGGAACCATAATTACATGTCCAAAGCCCAAAATGGAATCCCGCAAGTGTTTGACAAGCAGAACATAAGGATGATGGAGTGGTTTACCCATAAATTTGACCACAGGGCAACCCTGGTGAGTCATGAGTTCAGGTCATGGTAGGATTTTTCATTATCCTCCATTCTTCCGCAGTGAGTATATTGAGCTCTGGGCCACTTGATGGATGTGAATAAGCTTGTGAATTCAGGCTGGCCTGCTGTCTGTGTGGCTCTGACCTGTATATAGAATAGCCATGCAAATTAGCATGGGCCTTGGGCCAGACAAAATTAATCCAGGCCTAAAAGCAATCAAGTAAAAGGTGTCAAAGGGCAAAAGAAGAGAAAAATATGACTGGGAGCACTGATGCTCTATTTTTCAAGTTTCTCTAACTCACCACCATGTGATTTTTTTTTTTTTTTTTCTTTTTGTCACAAGTAAACTTGAAAATGTAGGAAGAACTGGTGGATATTTTTTCCAAATATTTGTGGGATGAAAAGAAAAAGTTCATACTGGAAGTTGAAGTAAGGGATTCAAAAAGACTGTCCTTGACATCGAATCTGAAGTGAACCTCCTCACTGGCCCCTTCATCTTCAGCTTAGCACCCTGTTGTGCCTGGTCACATTATTCATTTGTTTTATGGTGATTGTCTGTCTTGCCTCTTGGACTGTATGTTCCTCAAAGCTAAAAATTATGCATGTATGGCCTACCTCTGATTCCTAACATGTGGCAGACACATTCAACAAATACTCATTAAGTGAATGAGTAGACACTACCTAATGATCTAGAGGCAGGCTTCCTGTAATAAAAGTAAACCATAGGATTGCCCATTTCCCAGCCTACAGTTTGCAGTGTGCCTGTCCTCCACAGAGCTCCCTGCTGACCCTACAGCTCTGGCCTCCCTCCTCTTCCACAGTTCTCTAAAATATTATTTGCAAGTGATATGATGAACCAGGAGTTAATATCCTTACCATATACTGAGCTCCTACAAGTCAATAAAAAGAAACAAACAGTTCAATAAAAATGGGAAAGGACAGATATAGGCTGTTTATAAAAGAAGACATACCAAACACATGAAATGACATTCCACTTCGACAGTACAGTAATCCAAATAAAACATAATTAAAGTACATATGTGTGTGTGTTTGCCTATCAAATACAAAGAATAAAGAGAATGAGAACACCTAGTGTTGATAGTGTTGGAAAATGGGAATTGTCATGCACTGATAGTTGGAATGCAAAGTTGTCATAACTCTTCCACAGAGAAGTTTCAGAATATATGCCAAAATTTAAAGTGCATGCTTACCCTTAGCCCATGAATTCCAATTCAAAGAACTTATTTACTGTTATTATGGTAAATTTTTAAATTTTACCATGAAATTGATCATTGTAATCAGTTTAAGGCATATATAAAACAGTTTTTATTCTAGTTTTTTATTTCTTTAAAAATACTTTTACATGTCTGTATACATATACCTATATAATTGTTATCTCAGACACATCTTTTAACAAGTTAGCACAGCTTCAGTTGTACATGTTCAAGATATGAGACAATTAACACGTTAACCATTTTTAAGAGTATGGTTCTGTGGCACCAAATAAAATCACATTATTGTACAACCATCACCATCATCTGTTCATCTCCAGAACTTTTTACTTGCCAATTGAACCTGTCCTCATTAAACACTAACTTGCCACTTCTCCCTGTTCCTTATCCCTGGTAACCACCATTCTACTTTATGTCTCTATGAATGTGACTATTTCAAAGATTTATTTTAAGGCCATAAGAGTACAAAAGCAACATGTGTGTGTGTGTGTGTGTGTGTGTGTACATGTACATGTGCACATACAAAACATGCCTTAGTTAATTCACAAAGCTTTCCTGAGGACCTACTGAATGACTGAATGTTAGGTAATAAAGAAGACAGATGAAGTTATTTATCCTATGTACTAGTAATGACCTAGAGAAGGAGGGTGGACCATAAACAAGTTTGTGAGCAATAAAACATTAGGTTAGGATAAGTCTTATGCAGAAAATAAATAGATCAATGCGATAGTGATTTTAGGTGGTACTTTAGATTGGGTAGGTAGTAAGAAGTTCTCTTAGACACTGTTTACCATAGCAAACAAATTAGAAAAAACTAAATGTGTAAGCAACATCCCTGCGAGGACTAGAGTCCACCTGGCCGGATGTCAGAGTATGACAGTTCATCACAGAGAATAAGAGCCTTTCTCAGAACCAACTCCATTAATTCAACATGGCTTTTGTGGAATATTTTCCTGGAGAGAGAGAGTTTCCAACATTTTAGGATAGAAAATAATTTAGAAGGGGTACATGCCAATGCTTCTTTTTTCTAAAAAGGAATATGTAGATGACAGTTGCAAATGTTTGATATCCAGCCCTCCTAAAACTGTAAAATAGCAGCAGAGCGATCAAGAGGCTGATCTGAATCTTCTTTTTGTGGTTTTACTTTTGTTCCAGCAGGCTTAACAACACTGGGAAAAAATGACTGTGTGCATGGGAAACATATTCTTCCCTCCTTGACTAACGGACATTCTGGAGAGCAGGCACAAATAAGGGGCGGTGGCATTGCTTGTGATATAGCTGGAATACATGGAAAATTTTAAATAGCATCCAGAGGCTGGCCTACCCTTAGCAGAGGCAGGAAATTCAAGGGTAATATAACACTTTGCTGTTAAGTAATGTCATTGGAATAACAGCATGTTTGGGATGACTTTTGGCTTTCACTGGGAATTTCTGTTTCATTTGCTTCCAAAAAGAACTTTATTTTTTCCCTCTCTTAAGTTCTTAACTTTTATTTCAAAAGCCCTTGTACCTATATAAACATGGTATATGCAAACTGGCCTTGAATAAAAGCTGTATGCTGTAGAATATGCTGAAAAGCAAATTCAGGATCTCAGTTTTAGCCATGGGACTTTAAGACAGCAGTTTTGTATATGTAATACAAAGTGCACAAAACAGGTTAAGGACCTCACTCTGTTACCTATCAGCTGTGTGATCTTCGATGGATTATTTGACCTCTGAGCTTTTAGTACCTACTCAGTGGAGAATAACATTCAAGAACATGAAAGGCTAGCACACAGTAGGGCTCTCCTTTTTTCCCCCTAGACTTCATAACTGAATCTGTCATTCCCGACTCAGAATGGAAAAGGACTAATATAGAAAATCAAAATTTAGTTCTGTCTGAATAACTTGAACATGATCTGACAAATTCCCCCTTCTGTTTTAAGCCATGTTCCTCCTGCGCAGCCCAAAAAGCTGAGTTGTAGCATGAATTGAATTACCGTCTTCAGTTTCAAAGGGACTTGTGCTAACTAGAGCATCTCTAGATAACTCAGGGGTGGTGTAAGAGATTCAGACCCATGAGAGAAATTGCTGAAGGATCTGCAGATGTTTAGATGGGTGATGACACTGTGGGGACATGGGAGCTGTCTCCAAATATTTGAAGAGCAAGGTCATGTGGAAGAGAAATTTGATTTATTCTGCAAAACTCCATAAGTGGAGACAGATTCCTGTTTTATATAGAAAACCTTCATTAAAAAATAAAACAGTCAAGAAATGATGCTATCTTCTGAGGTAGAGAGGGTCCCATCTCTAGAGATATTCTGTCAGAGAACAGCTTTCTACTCCCTGAGAGCTGCACAGGAAATTCTGTACCAGAGAAGAGCTGGGAGAGATGATATTGAGGGATTTGTTCCAGGTCAGGAAGGCGACAATTCTGGTGTCTATATAAATGTTTTGCAGCAGGAACTTAAGGAAGAATAGCCATGAAGCAGGGTAAGGCACACACAGGCACATGCAGGTTGTGTTAATGTATGAACTTTAACCTCGTATGACAAAAGAATATCATGCCACATTTAAGGTGGGGATGTTTATATGCTGGAAATGAAAACATTCATACTTTACCGTATCGAATTTTATAGGTTCATGTAGACACCAGGGCCAAATGAAACTGAACCAAGATCTTAGGCATTAAATTACATTTTAATTTTACCTTCTCCCTCCCTTGTGATTTTGACATAAGTGATTAAAAATGAACTTTGACCTGTCCATTTTGGTTTGGGTTTTTTTGTATTTTTCTTTTCCTGCTCACCTGCAAACCTCTGCTGATTGTTTCATAGTCTTGGTCAACTGCTTTTAACAGCTAAACATTAGAGTCACTGAGAGCATAAACAGGAAGCTGGTATTTAGGTGGGAGTTCCCAGGAATTTTATACCACTGACCACAGAGGCCAAGAGAGAAAGGAAATAGGAAAAACAGTGTAAATACCTGGGTGACTAATGACTCTGTGCAGCTCAGCTGGCTTTACTGAATGTTTAATGGGAAGTCTCTTGCGGGGCAAACACCCTTAAGATGTTGCAGACACCTTGTGGCATGGAAGGGCCAAATAAGGGTCTTTACTGCGCGGGGTTGGTTGGTTTCCTTCACCCACGACTGGGTAAAAAGGGGGTTTGGCAATTTGGCCAGACGAATCTTCCAGTGATTGACTGCATTTGCATGCGTGGTGCATTTTCCTAGCACCGGGGTTCCCAGGCCTCTCCAGGCCGCTGATTGTTAAGGATTGTAAGGCCACCCCTCTCCTTGTTCACACGGATAGCGCCTAAGAGGATTTAGAATCAAGTGGGCACATTTGCACTGCCTTGTTCTGAAGAGGCAGCTGGAGCGCGGGCCGGCAGGCCTGGCGCAGCCCACCGCGAGTCCCCGAGGACTGCATTGTCCTCTGAGGGGCCGCCACGGGGGCTCCATTGTGCACGGAGCAGGCCTTTTTCTCCTGCCCTCTGTCTCCCCCAGCCTCCTCCTCCACCCCCTCACGCAGACCTTTCTCTCAAGCTGCCCGGATCTCCCGGCTGCCGCATTTCCAATGCAGAGAAGCAGGCAGGGCTTCGGGCTGGCCATCTGCACGCGGAGATTGACAGCAGCCCCGGAAGGTCAGCGCCTCAACGATTTCAGTCTGAACAGCAGGCCACCCAGGCCTCCCGAGCAAAACAGGGACATCTGCTCCCCTTAATTTAGAACACTGGTTCTAATTTCACCAGAGCCCCTTGCTCGAAGCTCTCCTAGGGCTCCAGGGGAGGAGACAACGGGGCGGGGAGGGGGCCAAACAGACGGCCATGGGCCCCTAGCTCTGTAGTTCCCAGGGAAAGCTGCTGAGATGGAGGCAGTGGGGGCGGCGGCGGGGAGGGGCGCTGGGGTGTGGAGTCTGGTCACTCACGTGACCAGGGTGACGTTGTGTTGGAGAGAGGCAGAGGGGGGAAGGGGCGCGGAGTGGGCACAACAGCCCTGGAGTGCCTGGGAGGCATGGTGCAGGCGCATTCGTGCATCTGTACTTTAGATGGGCAGGCTGTGCTGGCCTGGGAGGCCAGACGGGGCGAGTAGGGTCAGAGGCTCCTTTGCTCTGGACAGGCGGGTTGTGGGCTCCTCCTTGCCGGAAGAACAAGTGATCCAGCAGAATATATTGCTACAAGAGCCAGAGAACCAGCTCTGACCCTCCTATGGGTCCCTGGGCCAGTAGTTTTAAAGATAGCCCTCTGTGGCCAAAGACTAAATCCTGCCTGGACAGTTGACATCAGAATCCTTCTTTTTCATATTTGGGCAAAGGATGAAAGAATTCTGCTTCTGCAGAGTTTCCATCCCTGGGTCATAAGCTGCTTGAAAACATACAGGGCCTGTTAGTCACCCTTCTGTCTCCAGCACCTAACACAAATGTTTGGAGATTAAATTAATGTGCAAAGGGTGAGAGGTGGTCCTTGTGAGCACCGAGTGCAACCGTTCTTTTTCTGTGTGAGGGAAAACAAGACACTGGGGATAATGAACCTGTGTCTACAGCCAGTGTTAATTACTGTGTTCTCTCTTCCTCCCTTTCTTCCTTTCACATTTGATTGAGTGTCCCTACATGCCAGATATCAGGCGTTCAACTAGGAATACGTAGAAAGGAGCCTCCCAGCCTTTACAACACTCTGCACTTATGTAACACGTGCTGTGTACAAGTCAACAGCTCATCAGGACTCTGTGTGATCAATAAATGCTATCAAAAACAATAGGAGGATTTTAAACCTAACCACTAGAAGGGAGGGATGTGGTGGAAGCTGGGAGGATGAGTGGAAGCTCACCGAAAGACCCTTTGTCCACACTGGTCCCTCTGCAGGGATTCCCTCTTCTCCCACCCATACCCAATATCCCCACTGCACCTCTTGCCCAATTTTCAGGCCTCAGGTGAAATGTGCTTCTCTGGTGCGCTGACTAGGAAATGTCTTCCTATTAAGAGGTCCTGAAGCTGTTTCATACTTACATAGTGTTCACCACATGTACAGTTGGGCCAAGTTCATCAACCCCATTGGACTGCAAGGATCTTGAAGCAGAAACTGGCCTTTCTGTTCATGGATGGAGTCACCATACCCAGCACAGGGTCCAGCCCATCATGTTCCCTAGTATTTGCTCAACTGATAAATAATCAAACTGAAAAATAATCTGACTTTTCTTCAGTTAATGAGAAACCCATCCATACATTTTGTGTTTGCAGTGTGAGGCCAGATTGTGACTGCTCTCTCTAGATACCGGTGGGAAGTAGGTGGAAGGAAGTGGACGTGGTTTAGAATTTATTATTGTCTGATACTGTAAAGCTTGGTGATTTAAAAACTGTCTTTTGCGGAATGACCCTGAGTGGGATTCTCCTCAAAAAGAGAGCTCTTGCCAAACAGGTTTCTTAGTTATGAATTTCACAGAGCCTGCAAGTTTTTCAGGTAACTGCACAGTGTCCCAACACAGATTGTGTCTGAAGAGCACCTAACAACATTTTGCAGCTAGGAAAAGGATAAAGTTAAATGGTAACTTTGCTGCACCAACTCTTCCAGTTCTCCTGAGGCCCTGGGAGGTGGAAGGAGCTACAGGAGGCAGCTGAACAAGATTAATTTGTTCTAATGAAGGTTGGCTCCTTCCTCTTATTTCTTTGTTATACTGTGTGACAAATTTGTGTTTTTTGATTGTTCGTTTGTTTTGGTTCTTTACAGTAGGAGAATCAAGGATGTAGAGAGGCATTTTTGGCTCAGTAGTCTCCCCTTATCCACAGAGGATACATTCCAAGATCCCCAGTGGATGCTTGAAACTTCAGATAGTACCAAACACCATCTCTACCCCGTTTCTTCCTGCACATGCCTGTTATGTGTTTGCTTTATAAGTTAGGCATAGTAAGAGATTAACAATAATAATTCATAATTACATAGAACAATGATAACAATAGACTATAATAAATATTATCCAAAATTTATGAGTCATTTATTTCTTGAATTTTCTATCTAAAATATTCAGACTGCAGCTAATCATGGGTAATTGAAAAAGAAGCCACAAATAAGGGAGATGATGGTATAGTATTGCCTGAGTTTGAATCCAGCTCTATCACTTCTTGCCTTTATGCCTCATCTTTCTGGACCTCAAGTACTTTATTGTGAACAGAGATAATAGTATCTAACTTAACAGTGTTGAAATTTTTAAAAGTTCTTGTGTATACTGAGAATTCTTATAGTATAAATTTTTAATGCTAACATTTTAATTAATTAAATTAAATATCTAACCTCTAAGCTTTAATTTGTTTCATTAAGTCTGGCATTAATGGAGAGGGATCACAGAAGACTATGATTTAAGGCTTAACTTTTCTCTGCTTGCTGCTTTTGAGCTCCAGCAAAGCATTGTACACATTCACCATGACTTTTCCAGCTAGAAGGATTCCAATTCTTTTAATAGTGTTTGCTGAGCTCTTCCCTCTCAGGTTAGGGTGGAATTTCATTATATTTTATTCTCTGAGAGAAGAGTGGAGCAGCTGTATGTCAATATTTAAAAAAAAAAAAAAAAAAAAAAAAAAACTGCCTACAATCAGTTTCTCAAGGACTGGTTTTGTAGCCAGTGGTTGTCTCCTCAGCCAACACATTGATGATTCAAGGGACCCTATTATTTAGGGTCTTTCACTCTAAATGAAAGAGTAAGTAGGATCTTACCTGTTTGCTACAGCTTAAATTTGACCATAAAAGGATCAATACTGGATTCTCAGAGAAGAAGCATTTTCAGGAGCTCTGTGTTAGAGCTCAGTGTGAAAATTCACATTGTTTTAAAACTGCACATTAAACTGTAACACCTTAAAGAAGCTGTTTCTGGAAAGCCAAAGGTGCCCTGAAATTTGTGGAAATGTTTTCTTAGCCATGTGTAAAGAAGGAATGGTTTTATTACTTCAATTCTTCCTTTTCTGCATATGACATTAACCTGGGAAGAGTTTTCTAGACAAGATGCTTGGAATAAATCTTGCTCAGATATAATCTCTGATTCATAGTTTGACACAGGAAGCAAATAACATTTTTTTCAAATGTTAACTGTTCTCATGGAAAGACTCTCAATGTTCAGAAGAGTAATTGGCAAAAGTATTTTTCTTTCATGTAACTCTTACAGGGGGTTACTGCTTATGGATCACCAATTTGCTAAAGATCTAAAGATTCTAAAAAGATGCTTTTAAAGAAACACCGTTTTCCACCTGGCGTGCGCATCAGTGCCTTTGGGCGTCCCCCGTCCCTTACTTCCAGTCACTGATGCTGGGTCTCAACAGCTTCCTGTGGGTGCAACTTCCTAGCACCTTGCCTGGTGCCCATGCCTCTCACCTCTTCTAGAGCTTCCAGAATTTTCCCTGGAGCTTCTCTGAGCCCTATTAGTCCTTCTGATTTTCTGTCCCAGAAGTATGGGGGAGTAAGTTTTAAAAGTGGACCTTCAACCAATAGAGCAAGTGCTCCTAAATAACTGTTTTTCTCTCTTCCTCCAGACAATCCTGAAACATCTTTCATACAATGCCTCAAACAGTCAGGAAAGAGCCAGAAACCATTCACCAGGAGCTGCGGCCAACTTCATAACTTATCCTTCTATTGGTTTTCCATCCTTCCGTGCTTCATCCTTCTTGTCTCTTACTCCTACTTGCTGGCTCACACATCCTGATAAATATTTGCCCTCAAGTCTTTGTCTCAGGATCCGCTGACTTGGGTGGGGTGGGAAGGCCAGGCTAAGTTCAAGTCATTTTTGACTATTTTTTCTTTTAAACAGAGAAAGTTATAGTGTCTACCCTATCTTCACATCCCCTCACTTCAGTCAGTTTTCCAAATGCAGAAGAGGTCACTCTTGTCTTTGTGTGTGTGTATCCATTCAGTAATGTGTATGAAACAGTTTATGGAGTCAACTTCCTGTCACCATGACAAAACACCTGAGATAATTAACTTATGAGGAGAAATGTTTGTTTTGGCTCGTGGTTTTGGAAGTCCCAACACATGATCAGATGGATGAACTGCTTTTAGGCATGTGGCAAGGCAGTACACAGGAGCAGTGGCAAAATAAAACACTGTTCACTTCATGGCCAGGAAACAAAAGAGAGGAAGAGGAAAAGACTGGGGTTCCACAAGACCCTTCAAGTGCATGTCCCCAGTGACCTAAGGACCTCCCAACAGGCCCCACCTCTTAAAAGTTCTACCGCCTCTCAAAAGCACCATGCTAGGAATCAAAGCCTTATTCAAGATCCAGGTGCATCATGCAGTTACATGTCCCTTGCTTTGGATCTGGTGGATCTTAGAGTGGTGAATCATGACATCCAGGTCAATCCCAGTGGGATCCTAATGGAGTTTGCAATTAGATCAGGTCAGAAACTTTGGCCCTGGACTTTTTGTCTACTAATTTTTACCTTGGTCAATTTTATTTTTCAAAGTCAGATTTTTAACTTCCTCCAAAGTTTTTGTTTGTTTGTTTTATCCTACTCTGTTTATGAATTTGAAGTATGTAAACAAGCAAAGATTGGTGTGAGGCCTTTAAAATTTTAATAACACATAAGTGGGTAGGTCTTTAAAAAAAAATTCATATAGCCCAAATGTTCCAAAGTCACATTTTAGACTTCTACCTGTGACAAAGCTTTAAAAGTTATTAGAAAATTATAATTTTTTAAACAACAGTATAAAATCTTTTTAACTTTCATTTGTAGACCATTTTGAATGTATTTAATAACTAGAAATTCTCTAAATTTATTTCTGCTTGTGAATTTTCTTGATATTAAAGAGGTAGACAAGAGATGGAGAATATAAAAATTAAAACAAAAAAATACAAAAAAAATATGGAAGGAAGAAAAAGAAGGTTGGTTTTAATTGGAACACAACTTTTAATTTCTCTGGTTGTACATGATGTGGAGTCATACCATTCCTGCAATCATACATGTACCCAGGGTAATGATATCCATCTCATTCCAAAATCTCTACCACTCCCTTTCCCTATCCACTCCCCTCTGCCCAATTCAAAGTTTCTCCTTTCTTCCCTCCCCAACCATTATGGATCAGCATTTACATATCAGAGAAAATATTTGACCTTTGTTTTTTTGGGGATTGACTTATCTCATTTAGCATGATATTCTCCATCTCCATCCATTCAGGTGAATGCCATAATTTTATTCTCCTTTAAGGCTGAGTAGTATTCCATATATATCACATTTTTTAATCCATTCATCTGTTGAAGGACATCTAGGTTGGTCCCATAGTTTAGCTATTGTGAATTGAGCTGCTATACACAGTGATGTGGCTGCATCACTGTAGTATGCTGATTTTAAGTCCTTTGGGTATAAACCAAGGAGTAGGACAGCTGGATCAAATGGTGGTTCCATTCCAAGTTTTCTAAGGAATCTCCACACTGCTTTCCAGAGTGGTTGCACCAATTTGCATTCCCACTAGTAATGTATGAGTGTACCTTTTTCCCCGCATCCTCACCAACATTTGTTGTTACTTGTATTCTTGATCATTGCCATTCTGACTGGAGGAAGATGAAATCTTAGAGTAATTTTGATTTGCATTTCTGTAATTACTAGAGATCTTGAACATTTTTTCATATATTTGCTGATCCATTGTATATCTTCTGTGAAGTGTATACTCAGTTCCTTAGCCCATTTATTGATTGGATTATTTGTTTTTTTAGTGTTAAGTTTTTTGAGTTCTTTATATATCCTGGAAATTAGTGCTTTATCTGATGCGTGTGTAGTAGAGATTTTCTCTCACTCTCTTCTTACGTTATTGATTGTTTCATTTGCTTTGAAGAGCTTTTTAGTTTGAATCTATCCCATTTATTGATTCTTGATTTTATTTCTTGTGCTTTAGGAGCCTTTTTAAGGAAGTCAGATCCTAAGCTGACATGATGAAGATTTGGGCCTACTTTTTCTTCTATTAGGTGCAGGGTCTCTGGTGTAATTTCTAGGTCCTTGATCCACTTTGAGTTGAGTTTTTTGCAGGGTGAGAAATAGGGGTTTAATTTCATTTTGCTGCATATGAATTTCCAGTTTTCCCAGCACTATTTGTTGAAGAGGCTTTCTTTCTCCAATGTATGTTTTTGACACCTTTGTCTAGTATGAGATAAACTGTATTTATGTGGGAACATGTGAATCTTTAAAGGATTATCATGTGTGCACCATTAAAAATGGTGACAACTTTTTGGAAATATATTTTGTTATGCTTTTTCCATATTTTTATTAATGATATATAAAGGGATTTGTTGTTACATATTCATTCATGTGCCTGGTATAACAATATAATTTGGTCAATATCATTCTCAGGGAAATATTTTAAAAGTTAACAATAGTGACAATTTTAAATGTACTAATAGAAGATAAGTCCAAAACAATAGCTAAAAAATTCCAACTTGAACTTAAATTGGTAGTTAATATGGTTGCAAAACTGGCACAGACCCACAAGTGTTGATTAATGGAAGAGTCCTGAGAGCAGGTGAAAGGAATAGTGTGTCATGAGCCAAAATAAACCTTTTCTCTCTATAAGTTAATTATTTCAGGTGTTTTGTTAGAGTAACAAGAAGCTAACTAATACACCCCCATAAACTGTTTGATACACATAGCTGGATGGAGACTCACACAGTGAAGAGAAGGGTAAACATTATTTATTTCCTTTGGAACACTGATTGAAATGAGGGGGATTGAAGATAGTTTAGACACTATAGATCTGTTTAAAAAAAAATTGTTAAAAATGACTTGGACTTAGCCTGACTTTCCCACCCCACCCCAGACAATATATCCTATCTTGAAGTAACTGGACTGGGGAACAGTTTAGAGTCTACCTGGGCCCTTGACCACTGGCACTTCCCAGTGAGCACAACTCTGGGACCTGAGGAAAATGGAACCTAACACACTCTGTGAGGATGATGGGGCCAAGGTCAGGGTCAGGGTCTCCTTGGGGGTTTGCTTTGGGATTACTGGGAACTGAGCAGTGCTGTCTGTGTACCCTACCCCAAGTGGTATAATAGCCAGAGGACATCAATAAGGGTATGCAGAGCAAAACTAAGAGCTATGGCCAGGAGCTCAGCCATGCCACCCTCTGGTGGAGCCTAGAAATAGTAGAAAGGGGGCAAGATTTTCAAGGAAGAGAGATCTATATTAAACAGGTAGAATCAAGAACCAAACGTGTTGGATCATCCCAATCTCTCAGTGTAATAGAATTATTCCTCTAACTGCTGGAAAGGCTGCTGAAAGACTGCCTTCAGCTGTCAGTCCTCTTTGGCAATTATCTCAGGTGAGGAAATTTTCTTAATCCAGGCAGTGATCAAGGACATGTCAGAACATCACATCCAAAGTAAAAGATAAATTTGGGGACCTTGCTCTTCTCACCACAAAGACAAACAAAAATCGATTGGTTCATTTAAGATCTGAAAGCTGTATATTCTACACCTGGGAATACTGCTTCAACCTGGATATCATTCAAAGTCTAATGACTTTAATAGTGGACCAAAAGAAGAATGGATCCTGTATCAATGCCACTTGGACCACATGACGTTGCAGACCTTCTGGTATTGGATGTATCTGTGGTGGGAAAAGATGCCATGCTGAATGTTTTTGGGAAAATCACAATGCAGATACCTCAACTTCTGGAGCAAGCCTACACTCTCAGTAGAGAATTCTGCAACTTTAAGCAATAGCTCTGGCATGCTATGGGAACCTAGTTGAGATAGAGTACCTAACCACAGGATAACCAGTGACCATGTGACCAAAGCAACCCAGTATGAGCTGGGTTCCATCAGAACCACTGTTTCACATTATTGGCTGGGCCATGGAATAGTCCATTATAAAACTGTGCCAGAATATCTGGGATTATGCCCAAATAAGGCAAGGGGGTCACAATAAATCTGCACAAAAATTCCATGTCGTTCACTATTACTACACCATTATCGCCCTCTCAGCTCACACTGACCACCACATGGACGATCTCTGATGATCAGCTAATCAAAAAGAAAGGGGCTCAAGCTTGCTTCACGGAGGGACCAGCCAGGGTATAAGTGTAAACTGAAAATGCATGGTGACTGCATCACAGTCTCATCCAAAGCTGATCTTGAAAAACAGAGGACAGGGAAAGCTTCGGCTTCAGGTAGTCCCTGGTCATCTACTTTGTAATAAAGAAAATCATCCTGGAGTTGTAACATATATAGACTCATGGGTAGAAACAAATGGCTTGACCGCAGAGACAGGGCCCCAGAAGTGAAAAGGTTGGCAGACAGCAACAAGGAAATCTGAAGTAGGGACGCTTGTGTGGACTTATGGAAGTGGGTGCAAAGGATGAACATTTTTGTATCTCATGTTAACAACAAGAGAGGAACTAAACATGCAGGTAGACAAAATGACTAGCCAATTGATGTTAGCCAGCTTCTGTCATCAGTGACTCCAGTGTTGGCAAAATACAGGTGAACAGAATTGCTATGGTGGCAGGGACAGAGGCTACTCATGGACCCACCAGCATGGCCTCCCACTCACTGAAACTCTTCCAAAAACTGCTACTGACAAATATCTTAATGTTCCAGCAACAGTGATATTGAGTCCCCAGTATAACACCATCCCTCAAAGATACCAACAAAATACTATGCAAAGACCACATTGGCCATCTTCCAGTTCATTTTAACCTGAATGGACACATATTCTGAGTATAGGTTTTACATTTCCTGTGTTAGCACTTTGACCACATCACTATCCAAGGGCTTCTGAAGTGCTAAATGCACTTTCATGGGAACCATGTACCATCACATCAGGAACACACTTTTCAGCAATGAAGTGATTGGAATGGGTACATGACCATGGACTCCACTGGTTCTATGCCATACCACCCAGCAGCTGCCCACCAGAGAGAATAATGGCACAGACAGACCTGTTAAAAATTTAGCTGATAGGCCAGCCCAAAGGCAATTGTCTATGAGTACATTTCCAGGAGGCCGGGTGCACCTTAAATTGATTTTTATATGGTTCTATGTTCACAATGGACAGAATACCTGAATCTAGATCCAAGGAGTGAGTATAAACAAGTGGTTCTGCCAACCACCACTCCCTGTGACCTACCAGAATATCCTCAAAACACTGAATTTTGTGGATTTTAAGGTCCTGGTTACTAAGTGGGGGGGTGCTTCTGAGAGGGAACATAACCCCAATAAATTATATATACAGCTGATTCTTGGGTGTTTCTTACACCCGAGTCAGTAGATGAAAAAGAGAAATCACCATGTTGGGGTAATCAAACGTGATCATCAGGAAGACCAGGCCTACTGTTACACACAGGGAAGGAAAGAATATATGCAGAACCTAGGTGACCTACTTAGGCACTTCTTGGTACCCCCCTCTCCATTTTGAAAGAAAATAATCTACAGCTTAAGAAGGGCATAACGGTCAGGAACTAACCCTCGGGGATGAACATCTGGTCCACCACTGGGAAAAACACTGAGATCAGAAAAGGTGCTCGTGAGAATGAGGGAAATCTTCAACACATAGCAGAGAGGGGAGAAGATCAGTATTACTCATTGCCCTGAAACCTGGATCTGTAATTTGTCACACTATTTTCCTTTACACTAAGTTCCCATTAGAAGCAGAGACTCACTGGTATCTCAGAGAAACTTTGCCCAGAACCCAGAAGAAGAAGAGGATTCAAGCACTGCAAGAACTATTTATGCTTTGATGTCCTACATGGGAGGATTCTAATTTGGAGATGAAGGTCTTATGTCCCTCATGCTGGGAATGTTGTCAGAATATGACTTTTAGCTGCTAGCCTATGAACATACCCTCATCCAGAGAATACAATCTATATGATGTCATGGTCACATCTGCCAGGAAGAACTGGTTAAGATTGACTTAATGATGGTTAAGATGAAAGAAGGAAATTCTGACCCTCTTGTTCTAATTTGTGACAACTCTAAAAGCCTCCGTGAGGATTGGTTGATGTTTTTTCAGAGATGAATTGTATTTTAACTTTCCCCTCTGTCTCATTCTGTTGTTCCCTCTCCTTTCAACAGGTATTGATCCCAAGAGCACTCCTTAATAAGCTTCTTCCCTGGTAACATGACCTGTAACAACCTATAATAACTTGGGTTATTATCAAATGAGATAATGTGGGTTCACAGACTGGTGAGGCCTAGAACTTAAAAAATAGTTCACTTTATTAATACCAAGTTGTGTACTTAGGAGTGTCTTGTCAATTGATTTTGATCAAATACACTTATATGCAGGCAAAGTGAACTCTTTGTGAGAATTCCTGAATGCATTCAATCTGAGCACCTCTCACTTCAGACGCCAGATTTCCAACTCCAACTTCAGTCCTAGTGTGGATTTTAGTCATTTTGTGAAAGATAATGTGTTTTCTTAGAGCTAAGTAGATATAAACATTTCTCAGAGTTTTGACACATGGTCAGAAAACTTAGGAGAATATATTCATTTCCAGAATCTTAAAAGTCTTGTGCCCCTTTGCATGCCTGACTTGCTTTTCAATCCAATCAGTTCTCAAAATTGAATTGTACTGATAAAGCAGATGTTTGATAATTCAGATACATGCTGATGTTTGCTTTCCATGAGCAACTGCAAAAGTTTAAAAACATAATTCATTTTTATTCAAGTTGATGAATCTTTTATTGAATTATGACTTCATATTCACCCAATATCAGCTTTTTAAACTCTGCAGAGATTTGGATAGCCCAGGGAAGATCAGGAAAGGGAATCAATATCTGCTTGCTCACATGTTTCCTTACACTGGGATGTGTGGACAAATGAGCAATTCAGGTCTTCTTCCACTCTGAGGTAAGACCTGAACTCATCCATAAGAAACTCCATCCTGAGAGCCTTTGGGAAAAGAATAAAATGGTTCCACTGAGTTCTTTCATGACCAAAGTTACAATGAGTTTGCACAAATTCTTCAGAGAAATGATGTAGTGGCAATTGGGCAGGTATATATCTTGTCCTTCACTTGGGTAACGAATTGAGGTATTTTTCTCCTTTTTTGTACAATGTTTCTGAGGCAAATGAACTAGTTTTCCCACTGTTTTAGTTAGTTTTTTTGTTGCTGTGACCAAAGGATCTGACAAGAATAATTTTGGAGGAGGAAAAGTTTATTTGGTACCCACAGTTTCAGTCCCAGTCAATAGATAGCCAATTCCATTGCTCTGGGCTCAAGGTAAAGCAGCACATCATGGTGGAAGGTTGTGGAGGACAAAATCTGCTCAGAACATGGCAATCAGGAAGCAGAGAGAGTACTCTGCTCACCAGGAACAACATATAAACCTCTAAGGCATGCCCCCAGATACTCCCCACCTGCCTACAGTTACCACTACTTAATCCATATCAATCCATTTAATAGGTTATAACAATCCATCCATTCCATCTCCCAATAATTCTTGCATTGTCTCACACATGAACTTTTGGGGGACACTTCCTATTTAAACCATAGCTCCCACTTTAGATCAAACTCCTGAGTCTTTTACTATAAAAGTAAGTAAGCTAGTTCATTATTTGATGTTATAATTGCAAATGATCCCAGGTGGACCACACCTTAAGTAAGGTTGGTTGCTTCTCCCCTTTTTCCTCCCATTCCCATGTTCTGTCTTTCCCAGTTTGGATGAACCTGTCAGCTTTAATAGTCCCAGGTTTAAAGGACCATAAGAATAAATTCCCTCATCTTTCCAACTCTTGAAGGTAGGAGATGTGAGCACCATGCACCTGGCTTCATGATGGAGGGCTGTGGAGGATGGGAGCACATCGGTGGGTGTGGCATGGAGAGGTAAAGAGAGTCAAGGGTGAGTGATTTAGCCAGATTCTGTCAGAATCTGAATCAGAACTCACATCTTCTAAGCCTGAAAGCTTTCTCAATTAGTCTAGGTCATCTCCTTCAATCCACCTTCACATCTGATGTAGACAGCACCAGGGGAGTTGGTCTATGAGGATATTGAGTCCAGTCTTCATTTTCACCTAAAAATATACATTTTTATGTCAAATACTTGCAGGAGTACTTATCCTCTTTCTTCAAAAATTATTTGTACTTTCTCCTGGATTTTTCCATTGAAAAGGCTATGGTTCAAACATTTGAAAGTTAACTTTTCCAGTCTCAGCAAATGTATTCGTCTATTTTCAGTTGTTATAACAGAATGCCTGAGGCTAAGTGCTTTATAAAGCACAAGAAATTTATTCACACAGTTCTGGGTTCTGGGAAGAAAAATCATGGTGTAGGCATCTGCAAGGGCCTTCTTCTTATGTCATAACATGGCAAGGGGACATCATGTGGTAAGGAAGCATGCATAACAGAAAGAAAAATTGGGTTAAACCCATCCTTTTATCAGGAGCTCACTCCTGAGACAAGTTTACACCATCAATAATGGCCTTAATCCATTCACAAGCACATGGGTGGATTAACATCTCAAGACTTAACAGCTCTTAAAGGTTCCACTTCTTCATATTGTCACCATGACCATTAAATTTCAAAATGAGTTTTGGAGGAGACATTCAAACTAAAGCAGTAACTTTGTCATTTCAGCTCTGATTATCAATCTAATGGGCTCACCTTGGGCTTCTCCCTCTTGTCATGCCATATTTATGTCCTCATATGTTCACAAATAGAATAAGGTCCTGGGCTGGAGTCTCTGACTTGAATTGCAGGTTCTTCCCTATACTCAGATCAAAAGAATATTACTCAATCTCTTTGTTATGGTTTGGATGTGAGGTGACCCCTAAAAGCTCATGTATGAGACAATGCAAGGATTAGAGGAGAAATGATTGGGTTATGAGAGCCCTAACCCAATCAGTAACTTAATCCCCTGATAGAATTAACTGTTAACTGAAGGTGGGTAGGGTGTGGCTGGAGAAGGTGGGTCCCTGGGAGTGTGCTTTTGGGGTACATATTTGGTATCTGACCAGTAAAGCCTCTCTTTCTTTTTCCTGAACATCTTGTGAGTCCTTCCACCATACTCTTCTACCATGATGTTTAGTCTCACCTTGAGCCTAGAGAAATGGAACTAGCTGTCTATGGACTGAGACCTCTGAAACCGTGATCCCTCAAATAAACTTTTCCTCCTCTACAGTTGTTCTGGTTGGGTCTTTTAGTCACAGGAGTGAAAAAGCTGACTAAAACACTCTTCATGTATGTTCTGCATCAGAATCTAGAGTGGTTTCCTAGTATAAGTATCATATGAGCAGAAACATAATCTTGCTTTTTCACCAGTTTCCTAAGCTGCTAGGACAGTGCTGGTACAGAGTTGACCCTCAGTAACTTTAAACTGAATCAATGAATGCTGCCTCAGGCTCAACCAGTACTTCGACCAGGCTCAAGCACTGTGCTAGGCTCTGAGCATGCAATAAGAAAAGCCACACTAGGCAAGACACTTGCTTTGCAGGAGATCAGAGTCAAGGATACAGGGAAAGTGGAGGGCTTGGTGTGTAACCAGATCATTTCAGTACTAAGTGCTATAGAGTGAGGCACATCTGGGGTGGCATCAGGATTGGAGAAAGTGATCCAGAGATGATGCCTGTGAGGAGTCTTAAGGACAGCAGGAATTTACAAATCCATCTGCACGTCTCAAGCTAATGATGGGGCCATTTGCCATCTGCTCCCCTTCCTGCCCTTATCTTTTTAATCTAAGTTCTCCTTATTCCCCAGCCAGTAAGGCCTTCTGCTCCAGAGAAGCTAATCTGCTTTCTGAAACCCACAGGGATTTGCTAGATACTGACTGGCCACTTTTGTCCACACTAGTCCATCTCTGTGAATATATATTCATTACACCCCAAGAAGTCTTGCTCAGACCCCTGGGGTCTAGGCAGCCTTCCTTAATGAATTCTCTACCCGTCCTTTTATTTCCCTCCTACTCAGAACTCAGGCTTTTAGCTTGTACATGTGATTCTAAGGACCCAGATAAATCACACTGGCACTGAGCATGATTTGGATGTCTATAGATAAGAATAATACAAAGAAAGGTGTCAGTATTCTCCTCATGTACCTTTATAAAGACAGAAAATAGAGTGCTCATAGTATTGCATGTCAATGTGGAAATCAACTCAGTAGCCGGTGTCCGCCTGCTTTTCCCAGGGACTCTTAGTGTCCCTACTGTCACTATGTCAATGTGGTATGTCACAACAATGTCAAGACATAGATATTTATGTAAATGTAGCACTGCTTAGAGAAATGAATATTTAGAGGTAGGGGGGATGAAATGGAGGTGTATTAAAGTGGGCTTTATAACCACTATCAGATTTTTCCATTCAACACTCTACTGAGTTGTATTCTCCTTGGGAATGCATCCATGTTTGCATACTAATAGAAGAAGAGGTAAGGAAACAAAATAATCATAATAATTGTATACTTGTGTATTGTGCTTTGTAGTTCATATCTAAAATAAATGTCAACTCCTCTGTGGTGCCTTCCTGAATCCCTAGTAGAGTTGTTGTTACTTTCTTTATGCTCAGTGAATCTCCTCATACTTCTAGGAAAATGTCATCACTGAAGTTATATCTCTGACTGCTAAGCAGATAGAATTTTTCAAGGTTGGATAACTTGGCTTCTTCATTGGCATGTGTTTATGATCTGAGTCATCATATGGATCAAAATACTTTAAAAGTTCTTAATAGATAAATACACAAATGAATAGTGTTTATTAAGTATTTGATGAAGGCTTGTGTTTTTATTCTTTTATTATGATAAAAATAAATGTGAATAAATCTTAATAACTGGAAAAATGTTTGTGGGAGAAAGTTTGAAGTTGTAGATGCAATTCAGTTTCTAAATTTTTCTGAGTTCTTTTATCTCAAGACTAGCTAATAAGAAGCTAGTTGCTTGAATTTGGGCCAATACTTCTACAGTGTTGTGAAATTGACTTAATTGAGTCTGTTTTTCTATGAGAATTTGAAAAGAGTGTTCCAAGACTTAGAAAAGTATAGAGCAAACAGTTACCATATAAATTATGGAGTATTGGATGGTACTTCGAGTATATTCTTCTTCATGTTTAAAAGTTAATCTCCGAGTTACACACTGTAATGATATATCCAACTGAAATAGTTTTTCTGGAACTATAGCATAAATTATGTGCATGCAATTTGAAGACTGAAAAATGGATAATTCTTTGGGGGATAAATAATGGTATGAAAGTTACTGCCACTCTGGGGGAACAGAATGTGATTATCTACAAGGTTAGCTGATTTTAAATACTGATTGCCAAACTGTTCAATAAAATATGAATACTTATTATGGCAATCCATATCACATGTTACATATCCTATTTCAGGGGCGACGGGTACCTTCTTAAAGAAACACACTAACTAAGTAATGTCAAACATTATAAAGTGAGTGGAAATTGGGACTGAAGTGCTTATTTCCTATTGGTTGCTAAACTGGACTTTAACCTCTAGGAAAAGACTAAATCTATAAACAAAACTCAGTATCCATGGTAACATGCATAAGAAGGTAATTATTTTTTCTTTACATTTTCAAAATTCAGAGTTTAATAGCATATTATATGCATTGCCTCAGGCCCACAATTCCTCCAGTTGGTCATTAAGTACCAGGAAATGCCCTCTCTGCCAGTCATTATTACTTAAATAAAATGCCACTTACAAGCCTCATGAACAAAAGAGTTACAGTGCCAGTGGAAGACACACCTTGACTATTGGGTTGACTTGGCATAGAGAGCAAGGACCCCTGGAGCACCTGGTCTAGGAGCTAGGTTGTGTCCTGAAAGCAACATTCACAAGGAAGCCATTTCAGTTACAGTTAATTAGAACCCAGAAACAGCTCTGTTCTTCAGGTGATCAGACCAGAAGAAAGACCGTAAACCTGTATCTTCATATGATCAACCAGGTTTCCATAGGAATTTTGCAGAGGCAAAGAGCTCTGGGTGCCTCCAACGCTTGCTGAGTCTGTCTTATTGTTGTAGAGGATCACTCCTTGATAGACCAATTTGGAAGTCTGGGTTTGTAATATTTAGTTCTTTAAAGAAAGACATTCACAGCAAATTGGATGACTGAGAAAGTATAAAGGTATTTACATAATCGATCTGATGTTTTTTTTCTTCAGAGACAGACTTATGACAGCATTTTTATAGCAATCCAGAAAATTTGGTCTAAGTTGAAACCAAATTTTCTCTGGCTATTGAGTTTCTTTAACCAGCCCCAGGGACACCTGAGTGTCTAAACCAGACAGGTGCTGGACTCATGGCTTTGCCTTGTCTGCCTCAGTAAAATTGTCCCCAGATGACTTGTACAAACAAAAGGAAAAATATGTGCTGAAAAATAAAGCTAATCTAGGAAGTTCTAAATTTAGACTGAATTTTTCTTCCAAGGGTTTGTTTGTAAATCAAGTTTTTGGAAGCTGGAGCAAACATTTTTCCATAGAAACATTATACTATATGTGGCTATGCAAATTTCACCCCTAACAAAATGGAATACTATACATTAGCAAAGGCGTTTTTATCTGCTATAGTTTTTCACTAATTTTGAGCTTCATTATGGATTAAATGGCTTTTGTGGGTTGGTCTGGGAGTTAGACCACTGTGTGCAATGATCTCCCTGGGAAATAAGTCCCCACTCAAAAACCCGGATGTGAGGAACTCTCATGCTGCCAAAACTTCATGGAAAAGAGAGTTCCCCTGACAGTTCTGATGATACCACCCAGAAGCAAAAAGGTTGGCCTTTTTGTGTGAAAGACATTCATAAATTTGGTGTTTGTATTTGGGAAACTGCCAGCATCGAATTCAGAAAGTATTACAACTCTATTAGGCAAAAGGTGAACTCCATGGTTTAGACAGGAAGTTGAATAAAAAAGCATAACCAGTAAAGCAAAATGTAGAACCAAGATTTGCACAGAAACACACACTGGAAGTAAGAACTTTATAGCAGGACTATGAGCAAGACCAACATTCCAGCCCCACACAAAGGAAGGAAAACCTTTCTTCACTACAAAAAGTAAAGCAATTCAAGGGTGTCGAAGCAATGGACGGAGATGCTGATCTTGAGATCTTTCTATGAGCCACCTCCTAGCTACCCCTTCCTCCACCCCACCAAGCTGCAATAGCTTTCCTAGCCCATTCTCCCAATTGTTTTTGCTTTCAAATCTAAAAGAGATAGACATTGTTTTTCTTCCAGAATAAGGGATGAGATAGGATATGGTTGGGGAAGCAGAAGATGGAACCATGAGCCATGAGAACAAGTGGAAATCAGTTTAAGGTGTTGTCAGGAGCAGGGGTCCTTTTGGAAAACAGAGGAAAGCATAAGCCATGAATTCCTGGAGAAAGGAATTAAAGCAGAGGGCCAGGAGGAAGTCAGAGAAAAGCTGTGAAAGGTAGATGAAAAGTTGCTGGAGTCTTCCAGAAAAAAAAAAAAAAAAATCAGAAGGTGAAAATGTATGTGAGGCGGTCAAATCTTTTGAGCTGTCTAGTAGAAAACAGAAGGTAAGCTTCTAAGCAGGAACAGTAACTGTGGAGCTGACCAATGACTCTCCAGAAATGCCAAAAATTGAGAGTTTGTGTCCAGTTTATCTGATATCCAAGGCTCAGGGAGGTCTCCAGTGCTTTCCAAAGAAGCCTGTTCTGCTCACCCTGAAATTTGGGCATCTCCTTGAATTTGGGGTTTATATTTTCAACTCTATCCCAAAGAAACCCACGGACTGGTTTGGGATCCAAACCTCCTTTAATTCTGGAGAAATCAAAAGGCATCCAAACACTATGCCTCCATCATCATGTGTCCTACAATTTAGGACAATTTGTACCATTTACTATCTTTCAAACAACATGGTAGAAAGGAGAGGATTTTTAAAGCTGTATAAAGCATTTCACAGAGTCAGCTAAGAAAAAGTGCCATGCTAGAATTTATTTCCAAGGAACCAAAGTACGAAAGTGGTATTATGCCATGATACTATTGGAAGAGAAAAGAGAAACAGTGGTTTAATGGTTGGGATAGATTGAAAGAGTAAAGTAAAATTACATCAACAAGAGAAGGACTTTCCCACTTCTCTGGATCTGGGATTTTGGCGTCTGCAGGACTCTTCTGTATCTCATTTTCTCAGTGCTTAGCTCTTTGAAATATGTTAATTTCACGGGGGGAAAGGGCTGCATTCTACTTAATTCAAATAACCCCTTCTTGAATGAAATAAATGAAGAGGAATAGGATAGGCAAATTTAAAAAAAGATACATTCCAATCTAATGAGATGTTGGATGTCTGACTGCTGGAAACCCTATCCCTTGGGATGCCTGCCACTACAGCCGTGCCCTTGTGGCGGCACAGTGACTTCTCATGGTGTTTGGAAAACGTGGTTTGGACAACATGGAACATAAAATATATCAGTTTCCAGAATGTTCAGCCCAGAAAGTTCATGCTCAGGTGAACATTGCACTTGGCCATCCATATCAGAAGGGCTACATTTCTTTGTTGGTTGCATTTCAAAACATGATTTAAGCTGGGTAAAAAGGAATGGATATGTTATCTTGTCAGCTATTCCCTAAGCTTAATGATGATTATTAGTAAATATTACTGGAGTGAATAATTGTCTAAAAACCTCACTGATTGGGATACACTGGGAAGAAGGTCATCAGTGTTTGCAGATCATGACACACTTTTGAGCACACATGGAGTTTGATTCTTTTAAGTAGCTCCATTGACCCTTCATTAGATTTTCCCAAGCAATAGTTGTTGAGGCAGCTGCTTCAACAAAACAATGTAAACTAACCCATCATTGGCTTCTATTCCATGCTGCCTTTAAATTGGGCTGAGTAACATTCTCGTCGCCTCTGAGAAACACAGAACATCAAATCCAGCTACCAGAAAGGAATGAAGAGTTCATCTTGGTTCAGGAACTTGGCAAATTTTTCTATGAAGAGTCGCTAGTACATTTTTCAGCCTTCGCAAGCCATGTGGTCTCTGTCACAATTACTCAGTTCTGCCATCAGAGCACGAAAACAGCCTTAGGTAATATAGAAATGGATAAGTAAGGCTGTGTTCAATAAAACTTTATTTACAAAAACATTTTACCAGTAATGAAAAAGCAGCCTGGGAAGATTGGGAATTTCCTAGAATCACTAGATGGTTAGTTACAAAGCCAGATCCCCCAAAGAGAAATTGACTCTAGAATCCAACTCTATTTCCACTATACCACAATGGTCTGTCTCGTTTCTTAAAGCTTCTACTGTCCTATAGATGAACTTGTACTGTGGATTATACTTGTGTTTCTGTGTTGACCAAATCATGACAGCTTTCCCTTCTCCTTCAGATGGCTCTTGGTGGCCAGTTGACTACCCTCTGGAGAGCCATTCAGAGGAAAGGGACTTTGTTGGTTGATGCTTCTTTGATCCTTCTTCAAGCAACCTCACTAGAAAAGGGAAACTTCACCATTAAGAACCTCATAACTTTGAGAGTCACAAATCTTTTGGGGGTTCTGAAGAAAACTATGTATACTATCCTGAGAAATAAGGTACATACACAGAAACTCTTGCATGAACTTTAGAAAGTTATTAACCCCTTGAATTCCATGTTAGGAACTTCTATTAGGAGGCAACTAGTTCCTTCGGAATTGGAAACCCTAGTTCCAGCACCAGAGGGCCTGCAGCAGTGATACTTAATGTCAGTGGGTACTTACAGTATATCAGCTAGCTCAGAGTCTGTGACTGTAACCCTGAAGGTTAAACTCAGCTACCAGAAGCTAGAGTGTAGGCTTGGCCTCTGGTAACGTGGTGGACTGGGCTAACTCAGCCACCCCTACTGCTACACACACAGAGAAATGCTTACATGAAGTAAGAATGAAAAAAAAAAAGTGTGTTGTTTTTATTGTTTTAATGCAAACTTGAATTCAAAAGAAAAGAGTGGGAACTCACATATCCCAGAAGCAAAGAATAAACTCAAAGAAGCATGGTCAGCTTGAACTGACGCCACAATGATTCAGGAGACTAAAAGATAGACTTTTAATCCCCAGACACAGAAAGACACATTGCCTTGAGTCCAGGTCATGTGAGGTGTGAGAAGAGAGAACTCAGTCTAAATCCAGAACTCTTAAAGGACTGTTGGCCCATGAGAACAGATCCAGAAAACTCTATCCAACAACCTGAATAGGTACTAAGGAATTTTTCTGCATAGTCCAAGACTGTAGGTAGGAAAAAATGGACCACATTCTCCTACTTGCCCTCTCAGACTTGGTTCCCATTCAGTGGCCTCTACTTTGCCACAGCCCCCGGTCCTGGCTTGGCCATACCCTGAGGACCACTTTTTCACAGTTAAGCGGGATCTTTCCCAAAGGCAACCCCTCCCTGCTTGAATACAGTTCCTTAGAATTTGTTGTGGTCTTTTAGTTTTTGTATTATTTGTTTTCTAATATGTAAGAGAACATTAGGAGAAGAATATTTGCCAGAGGAGTCCTGGGACAACTTGATTTGGAGACTGGAGGTAAATTTTCATAAGTCCATTACTTGGGGAGCCCCAGAGAGCTGCAGTTGTTAGCATTTTACAGAGATTTGGGCAGTACCCACTAATGGTCAAAGGAAATATGGCCATTACCTTTGTAATGGTGTGATAGTATCTCTGCAGACAGGGCTCCCCTCGAATTCAGGGACCCGGCCACCAGGTAATGTTTGAATGTCCTCTGTCTCCCTTCCTTGTTCAACATGTACAGGTCCAAAGCTGAATCAGCAGTGTGAGCTGGTTTTAAGGTAAAATGAGGACCTTTGTTATCTTAAATTACTTGTACCATCTAACTCCCTATATAAAGCATAATGTCTCTTAATAAAATAACCTTGATTTCCATAAGTGTGCAGTCCATCATCACAGCGATCAGTGATGATTTTATTAAGGCACTAGAAGGTACCCTCAGAGAGTGTTAAAAGGTTACCTTCAACGATGTCAATTTAGTAGGAGAAAGCTGAGTGTCCACTTTTCTTCCAGAAACTACAATCTGGATATCTGTACAGACCTTATTAAATGACATCCCAAGGTCACATTGGTCATCAAGACATTCTTTATTATAATCCAAAATTAAAACCCAAAGAAACTTCCTGCTAGATAATTACTTTTTAGCAAAGTATTATGAGATTAAAATGTTTTGGGTTTAGGTTTTGCTCCTGTGTGAAAGTTATATGCAGGAAAATGACCTCCTTCAATTTTCTTCTCACTATTCCATAGAAAGCAGACCTGATATGTTCTGGGTCTGGCCTACAGTTTTAATGTGTGTACACAGCACATACTCTGAATCCTTTCAGTGGAGCCCAGATCACTTAGAAGCTAGGAAGTTTGGATGGAGTACAACCCGCCTCTCTGTCATGTGCCTTCTAGGGAGGCATAGTAACGACAGTGACGACAGTGACGAAGAGCTTCCTGGCTTGAATCCCAGTTCTGCTATTTATGAGCTGTGTGACTTTGGGCATATCACTTAACCTTTCTGTGCTCTGGTCTCCTCTTCCATAAAATAAAGATAATAGCATGCTATCTCATAGAGTTGTTTGGGGAATCAATGTATAAGACCTGAAAAGCACTTGTCTTGTAATAAACTGATTTTAGGCTAAGGGAACCTTCTTCTCTAGAGCAGGTATGCATTACACACCTAAGAGAGTAATCCCTCCCAAATTTTTCGTGTAGAGGAAAACCTTTTATGGCTCGGTGGCTACTTGGAAAGATACAGAAATTCTCAGCATTACTTGGGTTTTTACCTAACATTTTTGTTAAACAAGAAGAGGGGGTTGAGGGTGTAGTTCAGTGGTAGAGAGCATATCAAACATGTGTGAGGCCCTAGGTTCAATCCCAAGCATTGCAAAGGAACAAAACAAAAATAGAATAGGATTTTGGTGGGCTAGGGATGCAGAGTATAGAGTGGGGACAATTTAGGCTGCCCTGAAGCAGGATTTTCTGAGAAGTAAAGTTAGAACTAGCACCCAGCTCACAGAGTTACTGGAGAAATCAATACAATAACCCAAGTAAAGTAAAATGACTTGCACAGCCTTTGATGCAAGCTAAGTACTCATGTGCCTGAAACTCTTTAAAAAAACATTTTTAACTGTAGATGGACACAATACCTTTATTTTTACTTATTTTTATGTGGTACTGAGGACCGAACCCAGTGCCTCACAACTGCTAGGCAAGCGCTCCACCACTGAACTACAATCCAGACCTCATGTGCCTGAAACTCTTGCATGTGGCTTCCTGTCTAAAGCTAGCCATGATCCATTGCAGAGCATGTTTCAAGAATCTAGGTCTCAGAGCAATTGGGAGCTGTGAGTATGGACAGGAGCCAGGGCTATGGGAGCTTCATGGCCTGTGCTTTCAGCATGTCTCTCTGTTTCTCAAATCTTGGTATTTTGAGAGTCCCAGGGCCTCCTAACCTGTTCATTGGACTTGACCACCACTGTGTGCTACTTCAGGGAGCAAGATGGCTGGCTTACCTGAGCAATTCCTCTGTCCCGTTCTTCAAAGATGCCATTATGGGGGTCTTGTTAATAAGGGATACATAATAAAGAAGAGCTGCTCCAAGATGCTACAGTGTGGGACCATCAGTCCTCCAAGTCCTCAACCCTGAAAGCACCTCAGGATCAGGAAGAAAATCAACTCTATAAAATGTTTTTAAACACACTAATTAGCAGACCAGTCATTACTATACAACAGAATCCCATAAAATCTCACATAGCAGTCATTTTTGTAACACTGTTTATTCAGGTTTTAACTGGAGTTTTTCTCCTTTTTCTCACTTTCTTCCAATCTATGGAATTCATTAGCACCTATTCATTATTGGGAATGATCCCAGTGACCTGTGACACAGGGCTTCTCACTTAAGATTACCAAGAGAACTTGATCAGCAATATGATCCAGGAACCTGGCTTTCTTTTTTTATTTTGTTTTGTTTTTGCTTTTGTAACAAACAAAACCATGAAAAGGTAAGGAAGTATCTTAAAGGTCCAAAATATCCAATCTGCACTTGGATCTTGAAGTTTCTAGGGGAAAATGCTGAAGACTTTAAGGTCATGGTTCTATTTCCAGGTTGATCAACTTTTGAAGCAGTTGATTGGCAGCACATTGTCCTGTTCAGTTGATACGGGATTTTCTTATCCATATCATTCTATCAAAAACCCTGTGTAGTAGGCAGAACATTTTCCAGATAAATAAACAGAGCCTCTGAGAGGTTAAGTGACCAGCCCAAGTTCACAGAACTAAATGGGTTCCCTGACTTTGGGCCCAGTGCCCACTCCGCTGTGCTGTGCCACCCAGTCTCCCTGCAGATAATGGAAAATGCAGCTAACCCTGGACCCAAGCGACCCTCAGGAGAGTTGCTGTGAGAGTCTGGGCAGTTTATTAGAACACAATCATTTGAACAGCTTGATGGGATTTAATTGTTTGGAAGGTATTCAACTCAGTATTTCCAAACACTGACAGAGAGTGCTAGTGACTGTTTTCCCAGATAATGATGCCACCTTAATTTTGGAAAGTGTTTGCATGTTTACAAAGCACTTTCAATTTTCTTCCTTGAGCTTGGACCCAGTCTGAGACTGGTATGAAAATTTTCATTTTCATTCACAAGTGCTATGAGTATTAGAAAGAAAAAGGGAGATGACACTTCACAGAAGATAGACAATCAATCAACAAATATATGGAAAAATGTTCAACATTTCTAGTAATTAGAGAAATGCAAATCAAAACTACTCTAAGATTTCATCTCACTCCAGTCAGAATGGTAATTATTAAGAATACAAGCAACAATAAATGTTGGTGAGGACGTGGGAAAAAAGGTACACTCATACATTGCTGGTGGGAATGCAAATTGGTGCAGCCACTCTGGAAAGCAGTATGGAGATTCCTTAGAAAACTTGGAATGGAACCACCATTTGACCCAACTACCCCACTCCTTGGCCTGTACTCAAAGGACTTAAAACCAGCATACTATAGTGATGCAGCCACATCAATGTTTACAGCAGTTCAATTCACAATAGCTAAGCTATAGAACCAAACTAGATGCCTATCAGCAGATGAATGGATAAAGAATTTATGATATATATACACAATAGAATATTACTCAACCTTAAAGAAGAATAAAATTTTGGCATTTGCAGTTAAATGGATAGAGTTGGAGAATATCACGCTAAGTGAGATAAGCCAATTCCAAAAAAAAATCAAAGGTCAAATGTTTTCTCCAATAAGTGAATGCTGACACATAATGGGGGTGGGGTATAAGGGAAGAATGGAGGAACTTTGGATTTTGCAGAGTGGAATGAAGGGAGGAGAGCAAGCAGGGGGTGGGAAAGATGGTGGAATGAGAAAGACATCATTACCCCAAATACATATATGATTGCACGAATGGTGTGATTCCACATCCTGTACAACCAGAGAAATAAAAAGTTGTGCTCCATTTGTGCACAATGAATCAAAATGCATTCTGCAATTATGTATAACTAAAGAGAACAATAATAATTTTTTTTAAAGGAAATGAACAAAAGGAGACAGGCAGGCCTTCTTTGTACCAATCCCCTCCCTGCTCATCTGGGACCTGCAGGCCTGGTGTACCCCCTGGGCTGGGGCTTCACTCCACCATCTGAGTTCTTCCTGTCCTTTAGGTGCTGTCCATTAGACCTTCTTGCCAGGTGAGCTTTCTGACCTCAGAGAGACACATCTGTTATGGCCTGCAAAGGTGTTTTACTGACTTGAGTTAATGTCTACAGGGACTCATTTGAACACAAGCTCACGGGTGAGCCAAATAGTGCAAATGTAGCTGCTGAGAGGAAGGACCTGGAGGAAGCATTGCAGGCCTGGGAGGGTTGACGGAAACATGGCGCCTCCCCTTCAGAGGATCTAAACGGCACACAATGAAAATCTGGCTTACTGTTTTGTTTTAAAAAGCATCTCTAGCTAAGGGGATGCTTTGGCCGGCCTTAGTGACATGCTCTTTCTTGGGTGGATTTGACTGCAAATACTACTGAGACCTCCACACCAAAGACTCTGAGAAAGAAGAGGGAAGAGATGAGGCTGAGGTTTGGAACTCCAAATTACAGGATTCCAAGGAACGCGCTTTTCCTCTGGGTTATTGAGCTGTGTTCTGAGAGCCTCTATGCTTCCACCCTTGCTGTCTAAGTCAGTGGCCACACAGCGAACACAACATCCTTTGGATAGCTCCAAAGGGCTCTGCTGGCTCCCTTCTCACTTGATCCATACTCAAGTCCCTCTCAGGCGCTGCAGAATGCCCCTCCCTTGGCACTAGCCTCTGGCCTCATCCCCTACCACCCACCTCCTCTCACCTGCTGCTGTCACATGGGCTGCTCCTCTGCAGGCCAGCCTCACTCCCACGTTGGGTGCTGGCACTAGCTGTATCCTCTAAGAATGCTCTTTCCCCAGAAATTCACAGGTCCCACATCCCAGCTCCTTCAGATTTCCCCTTCTTAATGCAAACTTAATGCCTCCATCCCTCCCCATCTTCCTGTCCCTGCTTCCATTTTTCTCAAGCACTGTTCATTTCCCAGCCCACAAATTAATTCATTTATTTTCTGTCTTTTCTCCAGCAGCTGGGAAATCTTTGTCTTGCTCAGTGACGTGTCCCTAGTGCCCACAGAACGCCTGGCACATGGTTAGTGCTCAGTTCAAGTTGTTTGAGTAGATGGTGACTCAGAGGCATTTTCTGTAGCAGGCAGGTAGAGAAGTGATGGTCTCAGTCCCTTCTGTGGCTTCTCCTAGGTGCCCAGTGTCCCCTTCTTGTTGGAATAAGATTCCAATGGAAACTACAAATGGCCATGCCAGCATCCAGACTTTGGAAGAGGGTCTAGGAATGGCAGGCAGGGAGTCTGGTTCTAGCCAAGCCAGAAGAGAAGGTCATGGTTTTAGCAAACCTGAGGCAGGACCTCACTCCTTCAGGAAGCTGGCATCTGGTGTGGTGAGGCAGGGGGTGCTAGGACAGACAGTAAATAGAAGGCTCATGCTAAATACCTCTGCTGCATATGACAGGTAAGCCAGCCCTAGTCCTGGTCAGTTCAGCACTCAATAGATTATTTTTGGTTAGTCTGCAGGACTAATCAGTAAAGAGTCCAGGCCAGAACCAGTTATGCAATCTGTGGGACATGGTGCAAAAGGAAAACATGAGGCCCCTTGTTCAAAAATTATTAAGAATTTCAAGATGGTGAAAGCGGAACTTTGAATTCAATATAGGGTCTTTCTGAGTACAGGCTCTGCCATACACCCTTGAAGCCAGTCCTGGTCAGCACTACCATGCTAAAGGCGTTTTACAGAAACTCCTGCTAGGATATTCCCTATAACAAATAGAAATCACTTAAGCCCAAGAGGTGCAGCTCGTTTCTCCATGAGGAAGGAAGCCCTAGGGTAAAGTGGGAAACACTCCCATGAAAACCTAAAGACACAAAAACCTATATCCTTGCAACTAGAAAAAGGACCTGCTGTCATGTTACGGAGTGGGGCGGTGGAGAACAGTGGCAGAACAGTTGGCAGAAAAGGTAGCATCTGAGGCCAGTATAGATCTGTGTCTGTGGGAAAATGAGCATCCAAGACTCTGGCACATTCTCTATTCAGAAAGGTGGCCAGGGGTGGGCAAGAGGGAAGCAGGAGAAGGGGAAGCAGAAAACTGCACTTAAAAGAAACAATATTGAGATTGCTTTCTATGGTTCTGGCTTATCATGCTGGGCAGCCAGGGCCTTTTCCCACAAATCAGCTGAAGGGGGCACATGGTTACCCTAAGTAGATGTCTGTCATGCACTAAGGTAAGAACTACCACTTTTCATTTGGATGGCAAATCACAGTTTACACAGTGTTTTGATGTACAAAACTGATTTCAGTTGGTCCTCTCAATATGCACAGTAGTTTAACAGAGTACATTGGCATCCTCAGACAAGTGGACTCAACTTGATTCTTCTAGCATTGAGTCTAGGAGATCTTGGACTCAAATTTTGGAGGAATTTTCTTTTCCTCCATGATGCCCCCGTCACCAGTGGCTACTATTGCTCTAGAGTTCCTAACCTGAGACTGACAAATGCAAGCAGGACATCACAAGCATATAGCAACATGTTGACTAATTGCTTCCAAAGTTCTGACATCCTGCCACTACATCAGAAGGGATATATTAACAGCTGGGGATGCAGAGAACTAGCCCTATACCCTGGAAATGTCTTGAGAGGGATTGGACGTTTCTCCACACAAACATTACAAGAACTACTTTGGGGGTCATCTGAGAAATGTGAACTACAGATTAAAATTAATCAAGGACTCTAACCTGAGTACATATATATGTTGATATGGCCTTTAAACTTTTATCAGAAGGATTCCTTTGAAGTCTTGATCATTTGCTACACTAAAATGTATGCAATTTGCCAGATTGCAGATGCATAGTCATGGGGGTTTGAGTTAAATACTTCAATCATTAACATTTTCTCTCAAAATTAACAAGTGCAATTAGCTCAAATTAATAAAATAATCTCTTGAGGAGCTCATTTTTATAAAATCTAGAGCTCCACTTGAGTCACCCAAAAAGAAAACGCATCTTAAATCATTTCCATTTTAGCACAAGCACATGTTAAAAACAGCTGAACTTATTTTTCCCTCTTCAAATTCTGCAAAATTCACTCCCAGGTTGACTTTCTATGCCAAGTTTCAGAGCTGAGCAAATTTTTATGGTCTAGTTATAAACCCTAGAAAAACAAGGTTTATAGGAAATGTTGACACAACCTTAACTAAAGTGGCGCTAGCTGACACCTCTATATTTTCAATTTGGGGATTTCTACTGGGAAAATATAAACGCTAATTCAGCAAAGGAAGCCAACTATAATAAAAATGTTGTAGTCTTCCTGTTCACCCCATGAAGTTTTACTTCAAAAGATGCCAGGCAACATGGAGGTGAGTTAGAATGAGAATGCTCAGTATGTAGGGCACCTGCAAATAGCTCAGCCTCCTGGTTACCTATAAATGCTGCCTGGGAATGCATGACCTCACCATGAGTCATGGCTGCCCGCTGCAGTCCAGGCCAAGACTTGGTGGAGGATTTCAGGTCTTTACCAAAGGCGTCTACCATCCATCCACTTACTGCACACTTACTGCACACCTCCAAATCTTCCCTCTGAAGAAAATGCAGATTTTTCACACACTTAGTGGTAGAGCAAACCACTAAGACACAGAAAAGTCAGAAGGATGAAAGCTGGAGTAAAGTCTCAACATGGAAGGTTAACTTTGAACACAGTGACTCAAACTACAGCCTTAGCAGTGTCAGTGGGACCCAAGGGTGAGAGCAGGCCGAAACATCGGGAGAAACAGGCAATGACAGTTCTCATTTCCCCAGCCCTCTAAACAGCCCAGATGAGAAGCACATGTGTTCCATATTTAGGCTTTGAGTTTTTTTTTTACCCCCTTTCTTCTTCTGAAACAAGAAGGAGGTGGGAGAAGGGGTGAAGTTTGATTCAGGTCCAGAGATAAAGACTGACACTCACAAATGGACCATAATAGGGGGCAAAGTGAGTTAAGCTGAAGTAAATGTTTTAAAATCCTCAGCTGGATAGACTAAACAGCCTTGGCCCGGGAGCCGGGAGACCAGCTGTCTCTCCAGGCATCCCCACTTAGGAAGAGCGACTCAGGCGGCCTGTGCAGCCTCCCGGGTCCTGTTGCTAGTTTGTCATCTGTAACATGGAGGCCAGCCTGGGTTGAGGAGGGTGGGAAGGATTAAGCAGAGTTATGTCCCTGTGAATTGTAAACTCCACAATGAAAGGGAGTTTTGTTTTGTATTGATTTTATTTCTACTTTGGAATAATATATTCAGAAAACGAAAGTATTTTCAATGCAGGGACAAATCCACCAGGATGAAGGAAAAATAATTAACAAAAAAAAACCTTCCCAGCATATTTGCTGTGTTTAGTTCATACCGAAACAGATTTGGAAGGGACTTATTGCTGACAATTTTGCTTTTAAGTCTAATAGTCTACTAAAAAGGACATTTAGGTTACGCCCCAACTGCTAGCATGAAAGTGACCTTCACCAGCTCACAAGGGACCACTGAGTTACATATCTTCATTAGCAGAAAGCATGTTGGATGATTATTTTTCCCTCCCAGTTTCTAAGCCTGTTGGCAGCATTTTCCCAGAGTGTTTTCAAAAGCTTTCACAAGATATACTCATAACGTTGGTTAAAAAAAAAAAAAAAAAAAAAAAAAAAAAAAAAAAAAAAAAAAAAAAAACTTGAAGCATACTTTAAGGCAAATGCATAAGTTCTGCAGGCCCTGAATTTTTTCAGGTTGAAAAGGAAGACAGTGAATTTCTGGATGTACCTGTCAAGACTAAATGATTGTTCATTTCCTGTGAATTGGGAATAACGTAATAACATGCAGCTGGGGAGCTGGGCTGTGTATCTTGCTTTTTCCTATTCCAGGAGCCGGGTCCCTTACCAGCTGGGAAATATTACCACATGAACATGCTGAAAAACTTAAGGGAAAAGAAAAGAACAACTTTCTCGATATCAGCAGTTGCTCTGATGATCCTACCTGTACAACCTGAGAATATTTTAACAGCAAATGTATACAAAGATGTATTTAATTAAAAATGAATATTTTGGGAAGGAGAGGTAAAGGTTTACAAAGACTCAAAATTCTCTTTTCAAAGAATTGAGAGGATTAGAATTAACTCTGCAAGATTATGCATGCTAAGGATGGGGTGGATTTGAGAGAAATAGTTCAAAATAACAAAGCATTTTCACCCAAGAAAAACTATTTGTACCAAAGTATCCATGCTTTGCCAATGCCATCATTACCTGAAATAAAAAAGAAGAAAAAAATATAGCATAAATTCAATACCGAGTTTAAAATTCAGCGAAATGTAATCTCAGGCACTTATTTTAAATGTGTGCTTATGTCTTTTCGTATAATAAATTCTGTTCGGTGTTTCATTAGCCATTACACTATATCTTGTGATTGTATCAGATATTAGATGCTAAGAGATGGAGCCAACTTTTCACTTCAGGTGGCTCCCATTGCAACCCATCATCACAATTAACTCGAGAAAGAGGAGGTGGGTGTGGGAAGAAGTGATGCTTGGGTTGTTCTGTGTCTCCTGCTTCTGGGAAGGCAAAGAAAGGAAGGAGAGGTCAAAGCAGTGAGCAGGTCTCTGTCAATGGAATTGTGCAACCCCATTGCCTATTGGACCCAAACCTGTGTATGGGAGATAAAAACCTGGGGTCACAGGGAGTGGAAGAGTGATACAGCTGCCCTGGATCACTGTGCACTGTGGTTGTCCACCCTGGATAGACATCAGAGTTACTGGTAGAAATTTTAAACTACAAACAATCAGGTCCCATCCTGGCTGGTGATAAAGCCTAAACAACTCTGTGGGTAGAGGGGGGTTGGGGGTTAAATGTAGGTTTGTTTGTTTTAAATAAAAATCTACAACTGGTTTTTAATGCTAAGCCAGTTTGAAAATTATAAATAGGTACTATTTGGAAATAAACTAAGGTGAATTTGACAGTGTTACCCTTTTATCAACATTTCTCTTGCATCTTGCTTGAATCCAAAGAAAAAGCTATTTATGTCAGGTAGACATAAAAAGGGTGAAGATGCCAATAATAAAATAATTCCTAATACTGCAGTTGCAGTTTGGGGACTCTTTCCTTAACTGCCAAAGCACTTGCACATGCATGAGGTCATTTCACTCCCCTCTCTTGCTCCCTTAGTGCTACAAGGCAGATGGTGCAGGAATCATCACCCCATTTTACAGATAAAATAACATGTCATATCCTCCTAGATCCCCTAACAGCAAATGGGTGGGCTTATTCCATTCCCTGTTCTTTCTCTTATGCCTGACAGCTGTTCCTACAGCATCAGGGCCAGGAAGCAGGGGATCTTGCTCTCACATGATTTTATGCTCATGTAGTAGGGGAGAGAGAACTCAGCGCACACTCAGCTCTCAAGTTGACTGCACATGGAGAAAGGGTTTGTGTTTTGTTTTAACCCTAAAGAGCTGGCTTATGTCCCAGTATGTTTGATAGGTTTTTGGCTTTCCACTGTACGCATGTCCTTTAAGTTAACACACCATGTCTTCCTTGTCTATTTTGCTGCTTCTTCAGATTCAGTGGAGAAGAAACAGGAGGAGAAAGTGACATGGTTAGTTCCTGGCAGGCATCATGGAGCAAGCAGCCATGGTGGACATGCACCCACCTGCTTCTTCCACATCACAGGAAGCAAATGGTCCCCAGGTGAAGAGTGACAGATGAGGCTAAGAAATTTTTCAGTGGTGTTCAGTTTTGTTTCTGTGCCATCTGAGTAAGCTTTTGGTAACCTTGGCCTTATGATTCAACTCTTCTAATCCAAAGAAATAATGATCACAACACTAGGGGCTGATGGCTATTTAGAGCAGACAGTCATCCTTCTCTAGGGAAGACTTTTTTGGGAACAGACTAGAAGGTAAGAATATTAAAAGCATGGTGCTGGAATCCGTGCTTTTGCTGATACGATTTACCTAACTAATGAAATTACTTCAGATTTATAGTAACATTTTAAAAAACAACCAACTTCCTAGATAAGTTTGCTTTGGGGAGGTGTATGACATGTAGCAGCTATCACTGTGGTCCAAAGTCAAGGTTCAAGTTCAATGAACTGATGTCCTTCCACATATTAATATTTCACAGGTCAATAAAACTGACTTACTTATTGGTTTACCCCATTATCCAAAAATGTATTACATACAAAGTAACTCACATTTTTATAACTTAGGAAGTTGATCACTCATTTTTTTAATCCAAAAATGTGTTTACATACAAAGTAACTCACATTTTTATAACTTAGGAAGCTGACCACTCACTTTATCATACTTTAATTTTTACATATGTGAGTTTAAAATGTTGATGGTGTTTTGGTCATGTTAAAATCACATCTGGTTCATAACGACTGATAGAGAAATACATTTTTGACAATAATAAAAAAGGTACTTTATATAGAGTTGAACATATGAAACATAACTAATCTCTGAAGCAGATATGAAGAGCTACTTTCTGGTACAGCAAGAGAAAATGGTTTTCACCTCAGAGAGTCAATGCCCAGCAGCTCACTGAAGTGTTTGCTCCAGAAAACTGGTCTGGGCTTAGCAAAAAGAGTGCCAAGGCTGATTAGTGATACCGATTGTGGAAGAAGGAGCATCTGGTGACGCCTGCACGGTATATTTGCCATCTCAGCCATGGGAGGAAAGGAGAACTACACCTACTGGGTGATACATATTTCCCTGATGCACAGAGACAGTTGATATGTGTGAAGAATTTCTTTGATGGAACAGTTTTTACCAGAGCAAAGACTTGATTGATAATTTCAAGTAGTCATTTTCTTAAGAGCATTGTTCAAACCATTTAATGCATATTGGGGTACTAAAGGAATAAGGATTATTCATTTTTCTCAACAGGCTTACACTGTTATTTGAAATTCTGGAATGGAGCCTGTCACTGTGACAGTATTGAATGTCAGTCAGGATTGTCCAATTATATGAACTTCTCATAGATAAGCCTTTTTCCTTGAATTCCATCAGCATTCCAGCACGCTCCAACCTGGACATTTTCATTAATGTAGTTTTCATGGCACTGGAAGCAATGCCATCATTTACACTAGTGATTATGGAGCCCCTGGGGAAGTCATAAAACCTGTCATATTTCTATGTTCCATCTTAAAGAATTAGTGAGGATACAACACTAGCAAAGTAATTTGTTTCCTGTTAAAGATCATATAAATGAAAAAGCAAAGTGGGGGTTATCCCTTTAGAGAAATCATGATTTTAAGAAGATTAATGTTGGAAAGAAATAACTTTTTTATTGGATAAATTGCCTTTGCATCAGGGTGCATTCTATTTAAATATGAAATTTAATTTCAGATGGAAGAAATCATTTCTTAATTACAGTATTTTGTAAATAATGATGTATTTAAACACATATCTTTAGCATGTTTGCTACCAAGGATTTATCATTGTAGATCATTTACATGGTATATTTCTTAGTTGCAGACTCTTCCTCTTATTTTTCAAAAGGACACTTTTTTTGTCTATTGATTAGGTCCTTACAAATAAGAATTGACAAAGAAGGGTTTTGATTCTGGTTATTTTATAAAGCCAGGCAATGAATAGTGATGAATGAAACTCTCCAAGAATTTGTAACTTATTTCTATTATGTCTGTTCTCCCTTAGCTAACAAATCCATTCTCTGGGACCCTTGGCAAATCCACATTCCATATTTCTGGCTGGTGCCTGAATGTATGGTCATCTTGCTGCCTTCTCCAAACCAGTGTGAGCCCAGCCTGAAGTCTCTTCCTACTAATGGTCTTCTCCCGCTCTCCATATGCATTCCACATGTTTGTTTTCCTTTTTCCTTTCATTCTTCTTTTGCCTTAAATCATGAAAGTAACTAGACTGAATTACAGGAAGAAGCAGGGCACAATTTTTCTGAATTCTTACATTGCCCTTGTGAAGGGACATGTTATCTTTTCTGCTTCCATATACCATTAGTATTCAGTTATCTCTGGTGACAGGATGTTGGTGCTTGGTCTCAAGCCCTGTGGGAGTGAGGAGTTCTTCCTTTAGGGTCATCATTTTAGAGTTGGTTGTATTCACCAAAATGGAAAAGTTCTCCAAATTATGTATTTGCAGAACCTCTAGGAAAAATGATGTGGAGGATGATTTGCCTTTATTCAACCCTGTGAGTCAGCACAATAGGTCCCCTCATCTCTCTAAAACAAGATAGCATTCATTTTTTTCTTTTTTTTTTCTTCCCCCCACCCCTCCCACCTCTCTTTTCCCTCTATACAGTCCTTCCTTCCTCCATTCTTGCCCCCCTCTCCCCCCATTATGTGTCATCATCCACTTATCAGCAAGATCATTCGACCTTTGGTTTTTTTGAGATTGGCTTATCTCACTTAGCATGATATTCTCCAATTTCATCCATTTGCCTGCAAATGCCATAATTTTATTATTCTTTATAGCTGAGTAATATTCCATTATATATATATACCACAGTTTCTTTATCCATTCATCAATTGAAGGACATCTAGGTTTGTTCCACAAACTGGCTATTGTGAATTGAGCAGCTATGAACATTGATGTGGCTGTATCTCTGTAGTATGCTGATTTTAAGTCCTTTGGGTATAGACCGAGGAGTGGGATAGCTGGGTCAAATGGTGGTTCCATTCCAAGTTTTCTAAGGAATCTCCACACTGCTTTCCAGAGTGGGCTGCACTGATTTGCAGCCCCACCAGCAATGTATGAGTGTACCTTTTTCCCCACATCCTCTCCAACACCTATTGATGCTTGTATTCTTGATAATCGCCATTCTCATTGGGGTGAGATGGAATCTTAGTGTAGTTTTGATTTGCATTTCTCCTATTACTGAAGATGGTGAACATTTTTTCATATGTTTGTTGATTGCTTGTAAATCTTCTTCTGTGAAGTGTCTGTTCATATCCTTAGTCCATTTGTTGATTGGGTTATTTGTATTCTTGTAGAGTTTTTCAAGTTCTTTATATATTCTGGAAATTATTGCTCTATCTGAAGTATGAGTGGCAAAGATTTTCTCCCACTCTGTAGGCTCTCTCTTCGCATTGCTGATAGTTTCCTTTGCTGAGAGAAAGTTATTTAGTTTGAATCTGTCCCAGTTATTGATTCTTGCTTTTATTTCTTATGTATGGGAGTCCTGTTAAGGAAGTCTGATCCTAAGCCAACAACTTGAAGATTTGGACCTACTTTTTCTTCTATAAGGTGCAGGGTCTCTGATCTGATTCCAAGGTCCTTGATCCATTGTGAGTTGATTTTTGTTCAGGGTGAGAGATAGGGGTTTATTTTCATTCTGTTGCATATGGATTTCCAGTTTTCCCAGCACCACTTGTTGAAGAGGCTATCTTTTCTCCATTGCATATTTTTGGCCCCTTTGTCTAGTATGAGAAAATTGTATTTATTTGGGTTTGTGTCCATGTCCTCTATTCTGTACCATTGATCTACCTGTCTATTTTTGTGCCAATACCATGCCATTTTTGTTACTATTGCTTTGTAGTATAGTTGAAGTTCTGATATTGCAATACCCCTGTTTCATTCTTCCTGCTAAGGATTGCTTTAGCTATTCTGGGTTTCTTATTCTTCCAGATGAATTTCATGATTGCTTGCTCTATTTCTGTAAGGTACATCATTGGGATTTTAATTATTCATTTATATGTAGATATTCTGAGCTGAATGAGTAGAAAGTGATAATTTACCCTCATTTCAGCACTTGACCTGACCTTCTTTAAAACCTGTTTAGGATCAACCACTTGTTGCCCAGGGAATAGTCATCTCCCTCATTACCAGCAATGCATCCAGTAAAAAGACTTCATTTCCCAGACTCCCTTGCAGATGAGGAAGGCAGGGTGGTCAGATGTCAGCCTATGTCACTGGGAGGAACTTTGACATGGGATTGTTCCTGAATTATCTCAAAGAAGAGATCTTGTCTTTCATCCCCTGTCAATAGATTGCTGAGCCCTTAAAACTGGCCTTAGCTTTTGTCCCAGAAAAAGAGAGACTTGCCCTTCTAGTAAGTAGCTTGATAAAGATTAATAGGAGATAGAGGAGGGAAATTTTTTTATGTTACTACAATAGCATGTAAGACAAAAATGGAAAGATGTCACTGAGGAGCTTACTGACTTAAGTCTAATTATAAACACATTGCCTTGAAAAAACTTTGGGTATGATAAATCTAAGTGGGATGGTTGCATTTCACCCTTCTATGAATTAGCAAGCATAGGTTATTTTAATTTAAAAAGTTTGGTACTTAAAAATTACCAGCAATACTGCTGGGCATAGGTAATAAAAGTTTCCCATCCTTTTGGAGTTGAAAATCTAATGAGGAAGATGCACAATAAAATAAGCAAACAAGGTGGAAATGTGCAACTGCACAGGTTTTGCACTGCCCAAATTCAGTGGACTCAATTCACAAAGGCTATGGCATAAATGGAGTCCCACTGCAAGACATGGCCTATACAACCATATGGTTGTAGCCCTTCATGCAATATTTTTGAGTGTGCTAAATAAATAGTGATAGGAGATGTACTATGTCATGCGAGCATATAGCAACACTACCTGACCTAGCCTATGAGGTAATTTCTTGGAGTAAATGATGTCACCGCTAAGGTTCAATGATAAGTCTGAGTCAACCAGGCTAAAAGAAGGAAAGTTGTCTATAAGTAAAGGAAATTGCATATTAGAAAGCCAAGAATAAGGAGTTGGGATGCCAAGTTCACCAAGGAATGAGTATAATGGACATTTTGGCTGCTCAATCCTGGGGGCCACCTCTGAGGCTCATTTCTCCAACTTTACAAACCCATATCACTTGCACCCAAACTTTATGGATTTCAAGCTGTTTTCTAAGAGAGACTCAGCAACATTTCCTCATATACATTGGATTCAGAAGTACTGCCTAAATGTAACTCTTAGGGAAGATCCCCTGTCGTCAGACAGATGGTTCCAAATATCGGGCTTCCATTCCTACCACCTGTTCAACTTTATCAAATGTCAGGCATTTTGATTCAGACAAACTCAATCAATCTGATTGTGACACTCCTCTGCTGACAGCCTTTTAATAGATGCTTTGGGGATTAAAGAACAGAACAAAACAAAAGGTACGTTTTTTTGAGACAAAGTTCAAACCTCAGCATGACTCACAGGGTACAGTGGCATTCCAGAGGATAGGGGCTATTTATACATTTTCACTTAGCACAATGGCTTGTGCAAACATTATGGAATGAACGAGAGAATGGATGAGTTGAGAGAATGGATGAGTTTAGTGAATGGATGAATGAATGGACAACCTTACATACCCACTGATCTCCTTTGATCTACTCGAAGAAGAAGAGGTGACTGAGCCAGGTACAGTGCTGCACACCTGTAATCCCCAGCTACTTGGGAGGCTAAGGCAGCAGATAAGTTCAAGGTCAGTCTCAACAACTTAGTAAGACCCTGTGTCAAACAAAAAATAAAAAGGGATGGGAATATAGAGGTAAAGTTTTTTATGTTTAGCATTTTTTTTACAGTAAAGCTGTAACGTGTTTTCAAAAATAAACACTGTTTTCAAAGGAAAGACAATATTTGTGGAAAGTTGCATAAAACAGGCATTCCACTTACATCTATATGAGTCTATATCCTTTGGGCATATTTAAAAAGGTCTTCAAGGTCTCTAAAATTATACCCACATTTTTTATTTCAGCATCACACTTGGCATAAAATCTTAGCTCCTCTCAAGGACCCACACAACCCTGTCCCTCCCTATCATGCCTGTGTCACATCCTACCACCATTCTGGCTTCTCACTCCATCTGCCACACACAACTTCAGCCCTTGAACTTGCCAAATGCACTCTCCCCTGTCTCATCTCTGCTTGAAACTTAGACATCAGCTTAATAAATGAGGCATCATCCCTCTACCCAATTTAACACAGGCTTTCCTCTGTTTGCTATCACACAGCCCTGTTTTGCTTCCTTCAGAGTACTACTACCTGGGAATCATCTCATCTATGCATTTGTTGTCTTGTCTATGGTCCATCTCTCCACATGAGTTGCATCCCTGGCTGTCATGGTAACCATTGAATTCTCAGTGAATGTAGGTTGATTTGCCTCCTTAAAAAAACAGAAGCCACAATGCAATAAGATGCAAGAGATTTGCAGGGAGTAGCCCCTGTAAAGAACAATGAGGAGGAAGCAGGAGGAGGCAGGGAGAACTTTTCAACTACAGTATAGATCCAAACATGAGAAAGGGACAATAGGAAGGGAGGGAGACCAGGTGAGAAGAATCTCAGGCAGCTGGCCAGTTCTAAGAAATTTTTGGACAGACTTTGGAAAGTCCTGCAGCCAAAGTTCCCCACCGGAGGACTCTTGTGCCCTACAGGAAAAGTTCAGCACCATCATTTCTGCTGTGTGCTTTCATTTGTGGGGACCAGGAGCAGCTCTGGGGATGGTGGCCTTGATGCAAACATAATGGTGGATCCTGAATGGCATAAGTGGGATTGGAGAAACATATTTCCATGGCCATCACAGTTTGGAAGAGAGGTAAATCTTTACAAATATACTTTAAAAAGGAACAAAAGGAAAGTTTCCTAAATAGTCTACAACTCAACAGAAGTTAACAACTACTGCTGTAAAAGTGTTCCTAGAATAATTTCTACACTCATATCACGTGATTCTTTAAGAGATTCTTTTACTGAATCAGGTGATAGAATTTTGACTTCAACCTTCTTGGACTATGGATATAAGAAATATCTTAGTAAAACTCATTATCTTTGCTTACTTTAAAAAACACCACTGAGACACTTATTACTATATTGCTCCAGTGCCTTCCTTATGAAGACACACTGGGGAAAAAATTCTGTCTAGTCTCAGTATCAGGGAGCATTATGGGCAATTTATTTGGGCAATGGGGTTGTATATTTACATAATTGATAATGCGAGCAGAAATACAGGGGCAGGAATTGGAACCAAATCTGGGACCCATTTCAGTTAATGCATAGGAACTCTTACATATATTTCCATATATTAGTTCCACAGAAATTAATTTTAGACCAACCTTACTCATGTACCAATGTCATTTTCCTCTCCTTAATTCTCTTGTCACAAGTTCTCACCATGCTAATTTTTACCTTCTCTTCTTGTATTACACACATTGTGATAGGCTACTTATATATTTTGAAATGTGGAGGGATATAATGACTAGTCTTGTTCAATGCTCAGCATGGTAACATGGAGCCATGACTTAGTGCCAGTCTTCAGTCTCATGTCCCACCCACCATTGGCCTCCAGCCCTGCCCTGCTGCCTTAGTTTTCTACTTTGTCTTCCATCAGAGTCGCCAGCACATTTTATTACATAGATATTTTTCAGGGCATTGACTGCCCAGAAAGAGAGCATTTTTATGCAGTTCTACTAACTTACTCAGGTCAACAAGTAAAAGTACTATTAATTACTAGGTATAACACCCAGCTGAACCCTCTCCCTCATTCCATCCCAACACTCTCCAATGCTAATTGTGGGAAACTTTTCCTTTTCTATTTATTCATTTCTAAATTACCTATAATTGTATGGACATAGTCTCCTTATCATCAGGGAGGAAAAAAGATAAAAATACATTAAAATCCATACTTGGGTTAATCTCTAAGAGGTTTTAGTCTTTTCAACTATCATTTAATTTAATTTTAGAATATAAACTAAGATTAATGTATACAACAGAGAGTACCAAAGAAGAGAGTTAGAATTTATTTTATTCTAGAGCTGAGAATAGATCATATTATGAACTAAATGTCCACTTACTGATGTCCTATATATCTTTAATCAATGAGGAAAAACAAATCAGAAAAAATACCAAAAAGAACAAGAATGTTTATATCAAAAATAGAATGATTTCCATGACTAAACAGCTAAATCTGTTTATTACTAGAAAGTAACTGTATTTGACCACTGTGACATTAAGGAAGAATCCAGAGAATCTGATATGTGGACCATTCAAGATTCATGGAAAATTAAGAGAATGAGCAGACATCTTATTTAGAATGATTGATGGCCCCTGCTGAGATGAGCAAGTGCTAAAAACATATGCTGCCTGGTTTCATGTGTTTTGCTGCCAGATGGTGTCTCACCCCAACCCACCTCTGAACCCTCCCTCCCTCCCACCCATGTCAATCCCTGCCTTGTCCCAAGCCCTCTCCATCCCTGTAACCCATTCTCCACCAGGGTGGGAGTGGAGGCAGTAGTGATATGAGTGGCCCAGGAATGAGGTACAGATGTCTGTTTTGCATATCATTGGGTAAAAGTAAAAAGGTTGCATTAGAATAATTTGTTTTCTAGGACATATGTTGACAGCATCCAATTGTCATATACCCATTTCTCCTACTAGAACCTCATCTCTCTATCTTCAAGGCCAAGACAATTGCTGGAATCTAGTAGTTGTGAAATAAATGTTTGTTGTACTAATGAAGAAATGAGTGAATGAGAAGTGAGTGACTCATATAAAAAAGAAAATGAGATGAATTTGGCATCATCTGATTTCTGTGAACCCAGGCTTTCTCCCAGAGGACATGGTTCATCAGTGGAATGGGCTATTGTAGCCCTTCTTGTTTTGTGACTTCTAAACTATACCAATTTCCTCTCTAGGAGAACTGGGTCATCACCTGCTTTACTCTTACCTTCTGTTTCTGTTGCTCTTTTTCAAAAGTTACCCCAGGGGAATTGTGATCACAGTAGCAATCACTTATTATTACTCTGATTATAATTTGTCTGATTTTATAGGCCAGAATTACTTGGAATCAAATCCTTTTTTTTTTTTTTTTTTTGTATGTTTACTAGGAAAGTAATGAAAGCAAATTGTCAAAAAGTCTAGAAAATAGAGTTGGGCATGTGGTTCAGTGGTTAAGAGTCTGCCTAACATGTGCAAGGCACTGGGTTCAATTCCAAGGTTTGAAGAGAAAAAAAAAATCACTTAATGTCATGTCAAAGACAACCACTGTTAGGATTTTTGTAAATTTTCTTCCAATAATTTTTCACATGTATCTGTTTATATGATCATAGTCAGTATTCATACACTTCAGTCCCTGATTTTTTTTTAAACTGGTCAGGGAAATAGGAATGACACCAATGACTTGGCAGAGAGAGTTTAATATAAGCATTGGTTAAACAGATAGTAGGGAACCGAAAACACATAACAGAGACCCTGACATAAAACCAGCACAGTAACTGTAGGAAGTAGTTAACCACCCTCTGGCAGGAGAATCGAAGGGAAGAAGTTGGGGTAATCAGAACCTAGAATCTTGGTAGGGAGGGGTTGCTGCAGAACTGGGACCCACACCTCTGTGGAGGGGGACTTGCCAGGGCTCATGCTGACCATACCTAAGAGAAGAGGGATGTAGGGTGACTGGTTCTGGGCCCAACTGCTGGAGAAACCAGCTAAACTGTCCAGAGTGAGGTTTCTAGTGGGGTAAATGACAAGACAGGAAGCTGACAGATAGGGGCATGCCCCCTGCCCACCCTTCAATCTCCCTCTAGTGCCCCCTATGAGTGGAATCTAACAGGGAGCCAGCAGGCAAAGAAATCTGATTCCAGTGTGGGTTCCAAGAGGAGTGAGTACAGCTTAATAACCAACCTCTATCTTAAGTTTTGTTTTGCATGTTACTGCACATCTTTAATGACTTTAATGACTGTAAAGCGGTTGTATCTCATTTGCTTAACCATTTCCTTATTGTTAGATTTTTCCAGTTTATGGGCAAGATTTTGCTTTTGAAAATAAAATTGCCGTGGAAATCATTGCACATTTGTTTTTCCATTCCCTTAGGTTAAATTCGCAGAAGACTAATCTCTGTGTCGAAGGGCATGAAGTGTTATGACACTTACTTTAGATTGCCAAATTGCTTTTCAAACCAATTGTTTCAGTTTGTGCTATCACCACCAGCATGTGAAAATAGAGTCAGAAAGAAGAGGCCTAAAACCTACCACAGACAATGTGCCTCTAAGGCTTAAAGCTTCCCATTCTGATTTTATAAACAGATAATCAGACACACACTTTCTCTGCATATCTTGGAGTAATAAGACCAGTAACAACATTTTTGCTAACATTTTAAACAAATTTGATTTGGCAAATTTTTGCTATGGTTCAAAAGCCATCTTTTTGGTTTAGGCAACTCAGTTAAAGAAACTTCTTTTTCCCTTCTCCCTTCATCTTCAATTTTGTGCCTTCAACTCATGCACCCCAGTGGCTCAGCCCTCAATAAGAGCAGAAATTATTCAAAGGAGTCTTACCGAAGTCTTAGACTAACAATCCCAATTCTCCCAAATCCGTATGAGTCTGGGATCTGTCAATTGAGGAATTGGAAGATAAAAAGTAAAGCTTAAATTTAATATAAAATTCATGAAAGACCATATTCAGAAGCAGACTCACTTTTTCAAAATGATTTGAGACAGCACAGGTAACTATCTCTGCCTTTGAGTTATATTCTTATCTTTTTTTTTTTTCTTTTTTCGTACCAGGGATTGAACCCAGGAATACTTAACCACTGAGCCATATCCCCAGTCCTTTTTAAACTCTTTTTTTTTTTTTTTTCATTTGAGACAGGTTCTTGCTAAGTTGCTTAGGGCCTTGCTAAGTTGATGAGGCTGGCTTTGAACTTGCGATTCTCCTGTGTCAGCCTCCTGAGTTGCTGGAATTAAGGCAGGCACCACCATGTCCAGTTATATTCTTGTCTTTTTATTTTTAAAACCTAAAAATTATGACCTTGTTATATTAGCAATCTGGAAAACAGAAATCTGTAAGGGATTCCATATTGTCCTTTTGTTGTTGTTGACTGAACCCAGGACCTTGTGTATGCTGGGCCAGTGCTCTACCACAGAGCCACACCCCCAGTCTATCCTTAATGCCTTTGGATAGTAATTTTTAAAAAGAATGTCCCACACTGATTGTCCAGAAGAGGATAGAACACACAACATGGAAAGCAGAGTATTTTGTGAATGTGTATATAGTCATTTTGACATAAGAGCAATTTTATAAAACTTTACTCTTTACAATATAGATAGCATATGTTAATAAAATGAATTATCATTTGATTCTATACCTTTAAAATGTTCTTTGTTTGAATAAATTCACAAATCAGGGGAAAAAATCTGTTTGGATCTTATAGTTCAAATAAAAAACGTTGTACTTAAATGCAGACATGCACTATACATCTCTACCCATTAAACTCATGGGTGTCTATGAATGGATTTGTATTCACAAACTACTCCATAGAGAGCTAGATTCTCTTAATAGATGACCATTTCCACTTCCTTTAATTAACTTTAATAAGACGGATTTCATGTAGAGGTTTGTTCTATTAAATCTAAGTCATCTCCCCTCAACTCCCAAATTTATGATCTCTAATTTCAGAGCACTTCATATTTATCAAAACTGTGAAGATGATGGCAGGCATTTCACAGGTACTTACGGTGTATTGTGAAGATATTCCCTTTGTTTCATCCTTTAGCCGTGCCAGGTTCATGAAACTGTTTTGCGTGCTTTTTTCTTCTCTCAGGGAGGATGGAAGGAAAGAGGAAAAGACAGTAGTTTCTGTCTGCAGCGTCAATGTGGCCCGCAGACCTTTCCCGGTGTGCAGTGAGTGATAGGGTGTGGGATGCAACAGGCACCATTTTAAGGTCATTCCCAATTGACAAGTTAGTCACAGCAGCTAGAGGGGATGCTTCTGTAGCCAACATCATATTTCAGGGCTGAGGCCCCTTCTCCTTAGAGGTAAATGAAGCAAAAGAGAAACATTTGGAGCCAATTTTGAGGGACAATCACTATGCTGAAAATATGTGGTTGAGAGGAAAGAAAGGTAGCTGGAGAAAATAGAATTAATTTCACAGGCAAGCACCTGGAAAGTTCTGGAAAATGCAGCAAATGTTAGGTACAACCAGGATACTCAGGAGAGGGAGAGTGGAGAGCAGAGGAGCAGAGAATAATTTAGGAAAGAACGCAACAGTGTACCTCTTGGCAAAGGAGACACATTCTGGTGACACAGTTTGCTGTCAGAAATCTTGTTGTCAGAGGTAGAAAAAAATATAAGGAACTTAATTATGCACTTTGGGATGAGAACAAAGAGGATCATGATGGACAAAAATTCTAAAATGCTTAGGAAAAGAGAATTGAATGGATTCATGTATACAGGCTATTTGAACAGTATTTATAATGGAAGTGCTTGCTGCTGTTCTTAGCAGAATCACATGTGGCAGAGGCGGGGAAGGACAGGAGGAAGGGGAAAGGTTAAGGTGGCTGGGCAGCGGAGGAAACCTCACAGCACGTGGGCTGTGTGGGTCCCGGAGGTTCCAGGGCACAGGGCAAGTGGATAGGAAAGTTGGCCAAATACATGTTCGAGTTCTGAAAATAGGTTTGGCAGGAGGCCAGTCAGCCCTGGGCTGGTCCTCCTCCCAGATCTCTTTCTGAGGAGGGTGGGGCAGAGCCTAACTGACCTTTTCAGATCAACCACTCCAGTCATACTAAAGGAACATTCCCGCTAAAGCACACTTGGTTTAAATACGATTTCACCCACTGTATAACCCAGCTTTCTCCTTCCTGCTTTCTCCAGTTCTCATTTGGGACTCACACTTTTGTTCACAATAGAAGATAAGGCAAGTTAAAATGCAAATCCTGAGAGTAGACAACATCTTGCCTAAAACTTAACTCATTGGGTACAATTAACTCATCAGTAGCTGTAATTCACTTTTATTAGATCCTTAGCAGAATGGTGAAAAGTCGGGGCTTTGGTGTCAAATCACCTTGGATTTGATTCCCAGGTCTGCTGGTCGTGACCTTGTTGATTGACCTTGGGCAATTTGCCTAATCTCTATGAGCCTCAATAGCTTCATCCACAAAACTGGCATAATAATAATATCGTCCTCAAGATTGTTGCAAGGATCAAATTATCTCTTACATGTGAAGACTTTTACACATAGTGAGACTCAATACACAGGCATAGTTATTGCTATTATTGATCATGAGGGATAAAAAGCAGGACAATACTAATCATAAAGAGGAGAAAGGGGTAAGCACATAGTGAAGACTCTGGTTTGGCATGAGTATAGCCTATGCAACTTGGGCTTTGTACAGCTGAGCCCTTGTTATATGTAGCAAACTGACCATTCGCTCCTGTGATCCTCTTTAGTGCTGCTTCTGTAATTGACAAGCCTAACTTCATATTAAAGGAGTTTTGCCACTAGGAGCATCTTCAGTTGAGTATTGAGATCTGAAGCTGTTGGAGTTCAAGTTCCAGGACTACTCACTTCAATTTCAAAGTTCGAAAGATCTATGTGAAGTTTCTGAATAAATGGGAACTCCCTACTAACTCAGACAATTAAATGGTATAATTATTGCACCTTAGAGAGCTTAGCAAGGTCATCAGCAAAAGCCTTAAATTGAGAGGGGTCATTCCCACACCTCATGGCCTGTACCTACTTGAAAAGTCCCTGGCATCCTCTCTATGCTACCAGGCTGCATCCTGAAATATTTGCCTCAGTCATCTTGCTGGTCACTTCCCTTCTCCACCTGTTCCTGATTGCCCGAGGCCGTGGCCCTAGACCTGTTTCCTGCCCCGCTGACCTATGCACAGATATTGTTTCCATCAAGTTGACCTGTGGCTTCCTTCCTTAGCTCAACTTTTCACTTGCCTCTCGATCACTTTGCTTTGTGATTGTTGTGAACTAGGGTCCAGCCTCCCTCTGGTACCAGATCTCATACCAGAGTGCCCTTGAGGTACACCCCACTACCAGGAAGGGACCCTAGGCCCACAGCATCTTTTATCATGTAAGAAATGAATTTTGAGCTACTTTTTAAAAAAGAAAGCCACTGGGAGCTGGATGTGGTGTTGAATGCCTGTAATTCCAGCTACTTATAAAACTGAGGTGGGAGGATTTAATGTTTGAGGCCAACATGTGCAACAATGAGACCTGTCTTAAAATAAACAAAGCAAAAACAACAACAAAATCTAGCCAACATTAAGATTTAGAATGTGGTCATCAACAAGAGCATAAATATGGATCACATAACTTGAACAGTTATGTCTAAGACTTGAACTTCTCTAATTGTGTAATGGCAAAAACTGGACCTCACTCATATAGAATTAAAGAATAGTAATACAAAGTAGAGCTTTGTATCTACAGGAATCAGTCTAACATTCAGAAAGAAAGTCGCTGTGATTAGTTGATTAGAAAAAGGCAACATAAAGATGATTTTAACAACTTCAGGTCAGGTGACATGGTGTTCCGCCCAGTGCTGACTTTCCAGGCACCCTCTCCATATATCAGATTAAACAACAATCTGTCCTCTTTTACACATGAAGAAAATAAATATTGTTCTTTTTTACAGATGAGGAGAGTGAAGCACAGACATTAAATACTTGCTGAAGGTCACAGCTTGTAAATGTTGGTGCCGAAATTGGAACCTTGGTAATCTTACTCCAAATTCCTTGCTTTCAACACCTACCCTACATTATGCTACCTCTCAAAAGAAAGAATTTCATTCGAGCATCTTTCCATTGTGATTATTTTTACTCATTTTCTTGCTTTATTGGATTCTTCAAGCTGGAGATGAGTTCACTGGACTAGTGATGCTGCCTATTCAACGTGACTAAGGACCGTTTTCGAACACTGAAAGAATGAAGTGTTAAGGAACCAGAAACACAAGGAAGTGAGCTCTCCTCATTAATTAATCAAAATCTAGTGCCTGCAAGCCAAGAAAAAGTGTAAATTATATCAAATGTTCAAAAGTTTCAGGATTCTAACCTCTTATCCATCTTTGAGCAAATAGATTTAGAAAAATCTATTTAGAAAATTCTGGCTTGCCAATTCTCAATCACTGTTTTTTTTTTTTTTTTAATTTCATAAAGTGATCACTAACAACAAAATATTCTGAAAACCTGAGTTCTTTTTTATTTTAACAGCAACTGCTAGTGGCTGCTAGAATTTGTATGGTTAGAGTATAATTTTGACCCAATATTTCATGTCCAAATGCTCTTAGAGTGAGAATTATGAGAGGCTCCCACAGCTTCCAGTTTGTCCTTTGGACTCTGTTTTCCAAGTAAGAAAAGGACATGTGTCTGCATGATGGCGTCCCGAAAGGATTGGCTCCAGGTAAACAAAAATCAAGAACACAGCATGCTCAGAAATTTCTGGTTTTCTCAGTTTTATTATTGTTCTCAATGTATTATATTTTATCAGTACAACTAATGAAAATATGTTGCATACCTTCTCCATATTGAGTGTTATGTGGATTCAGATTGCCACAGGTGTCACCTTCATGAACTATTTAATAACTGGTAAGTGATCACACAGGTTAAAGCATTCAGGTAAATGCTGAATAAAGTCAGTTGAATTTTAACCTCTACTGAACACTCTTTAGCACAAAATCTGACTGAATTAGGTGATATGAACAAATCAGAACTATGTAAGATACAACCTAGGTGACAATAACATAAAACAAACTAAAGAGCTACTATAACAGAGAATGATCTAACTCAGGAATGGCAAATCTCTGCAATGCACTTCCCATACCCAGGGAAGACATTATCTATCAATAATGAGCTTTCTGCTGAGAACAGAGGTGGCCTTGAGGAATAATAATGCCTATAATCACATTTTGCTCATTCACTTGCATTTCCCTTTTTGGGGGAGGAAGTACTGAGGGTTGAACCCAGGACCTTGCTACATCCTAAGCATGCACTGTACCACTGAGCTATACCCCAGTCCTTGCATTTTCTTTTTGAATGAGACACAAAGGAGTGCAGTTACAGCTGCCAAGTTGGGAATACCCTTTGGACCATATATATAAACATAAACAACAACTATCACATATGTTACAGCACTGGAAAAAAATGAGATTTTTTTTTGAAGGACTTTTTTTTACATATCAACATTTTCATATTATTTCTTTAAATATTACGGTGCTTTCATTTATAAACTTTTGGACATTTAATATTAGTAAGAAATTACTGCATCCCCTATAACTCATGCCAACACAACAGTTTGTTAGGGCATGTATGAGAACTGTCCACCCAAGACTGTTTCATACCAAGGTGAAAGAATAAACTAAATAAAAATCACCATAACATATAGAGAATGGACCAACTCAATTCAAACTAAAGTATTCCCTTCCCTCCACATTCCTGAGTGGCTAGGCATGTTCTTCCTGCACTTAAATGCTTACAATTCCTGGTCATGGAGTCAATTATGAGAAGTGAGAGCCAACACGTTGGGTTTTTCCTTTATTGACGCCCCTTCTGACGTGTGAGTAATGCAGGTGTGGCTGTCCCCGCTGGCAGCCTCCTGTGTTCTCACCCTCTGCCAGTCTTGGCAAATCTCTGAGCATTTCTCTACCATCTTCAGAAAATTCATTCCATGAGGTGTCAGGGAGAAGTGGGATACCTCACTGAAGATTCCTTAGGGTCGCTGGCTGTGTACCTTCTCTCCAGCACCTAACCCAGAGCCTGGCACACAGCGGGTGCTTGGTAATCATGTTTGGATGAATGAGTGAATGAATAAAAACTCCATTCCCCCACCCAGAGCTCCTCTTCAGCCATGGAAAGCTTCACCTCACTTTTCTTCTATCTTAACTTCTTTAAATCAACTTTTCTGATTCCAGAATCTACCTATCATGGCCCCACCATCCAGTATGTTCCTTTTTTGCAGAGCCTTTCCCTAGAGGTTTCCCAGTAGGCCCTCTTCCAATCAATCATTTCATTCTACAAAGGACCCCTTTTAGGATCCTCCTTCATTCAGAAGCAGCAAGAGATTATAAAGAATGTTTCCTTCTCACAAATACGATTTTCCTGCCCCTCATGTATTTGTCATTTTTCTGTGCCCAATAAAATGTAATCTCTTTAAGTAAGGGCAAGGGACCTTCCTTTTCACTTATAATCCAACACGGTCTGTGTGAGTTTGTGTTTGTGGAGGGAGGATCTCTTAGTCCATTTTCTGTTGGTAATCACAAAATACAATTGAATCAGTTATAAAGAAAGAGATATATTTTAGGCTCATGGTTCTTGTTCAATGTCCAGGGGCCAAACCTGGTGGTGGTCTTCTTGCTGGCCGAGTCCTGAAGAGGAACAAGATGAGAGACAGGGAATATACCCGAGACCTAGTCAAATCTCAAGCTCAGTCTTGAGATAACTCATTAATTGAATGAATGAATGAATGAATGAATGAATCCATTCGTGATGGCAGAGCTCCAATCTCTTCTTTTTATTTTTGAGTTTTTAAATTTTTTTTTTTTATTTTTACAGACTGCATTTTGATTCATTGTACACAAATGGGGTACAGCTCTTTGTTTCTATGGTTGTAAACAATGTAGATTCACACCGTTCATGTAATCATACATGTACATAGGGTAATGATGTCAGTCTCATTCCACCATCTTTCATACCACTGCCAATCTCTTCTTAAAGATTCCACTTTCTTTCTTTCTGTCTGTCTTTTTTTGTACTGAGGATTAAACAACTGAGCCACATCCCTAGCCCTTCTATTTTTTTTTTTTTTTCATTTTTTACTTTGAGACAGGGTCTCACTTACTTGCTTAGGGCCTTGCTAAGCTGCTGAGGCTGGCCCTGAACTTGTGTTCCTCCTGCTTCAGCCTCTAGAGTCACTGGGATTATTGGTCCTTCTTCTTAATATTTCATAATGGGGTTAAATTTCAACATTTAGAAGAGATAAACCATATTCAAGTCAACTGTAGGGGATAACCATTAAATTAATAATCTGCATCAAGAAGGCTCTTTAGATGCTTTGTGACTCTCAGAACAACAAAACTTTAGAAATATTGAAATTATGTCTAAGTATGAATGTATTTGGCAATTGTGTCTTAAATATGAATTAAGTCGTTACCTTGTTTTCCTATAGACAGAAAACTTGAGAAGAGGATTTCAAGGATTTACAGTAAAGAAACATGAGTTTTCTTTCCTTAAGACAATAATCTAGCAAGTATAAACACATTAATTTAGGAAGACTTTGTAAAAGTTATCTAATTCTTTCCAGTAACATGCAAAGGGTAAAAAATTCTATTTTGCTCTTTTTTTTTTTAAACTACCTTTTCTCAACTTCCTCCACCCCGTCCCCTTCTTACAGTCCACAGAGTAACATAGTGTAGATGTGTTAAAAATCGTCTGGTAGAGTATTTAACTGTCAATATTATATAATTCATGGTTGAAAATCTATTTTTTGTACTAATTTTCTACTTAAATAGCCAGTTCCAATAGCTCGGCTCCTTCTCAAAAGCACTTTCTGTGGTCATATTTTATATCTCCATTCTCTTCTTTGGAACTTCATTTTTATTTGATTTTATTGGCTCTGCTCTATTGGAATGTGTATCGCTTGAGCCCCCATGGAGAACTGAGCAGGTGTGAGTAAAGCAAAACATCTTTTGTTAATAGCAGTACACCCTGGGAGTTCATGAAAACACTATAATTTCAATTGCTTTTATGAAAATTCTGTAAATTCCCATGTTGTGAATTTTGAGTGGCGCTTAGGAGACCCATAGTTCTTAATACAAGCTAAAGATATGGTTGTTTCTATAACTGAAATAAATGTTCTGCTTTCCTTCTTCCAAAAAATAAAGTCAGGAATTTAATTAGAATGTTTAAAGTGTAGAAAATCGTATTAACTTTGAGTTTGGTTATTCTAACTAAACTGGAGGTCTTACTGTGATCAGCCTACAAAGAGATGATTTTAGTTTCCTGAACAACTTCTTGAAGCATAAAAAGAAGAGCTGTGCCCACCTTTGTTTGAGTTCAGAATGAATTCACAACAGCATTGCCCATTTCCAGCCCATCTTTGTACACATTTATACCTTTAAACCAAGAGAACGGGAACAGGTTCCTCAAACCTCTTAATTTAAGAGGGTGGTGCATGAATTTTCTGTCCCTGCCTAAGTCCCTTCAATCAGCTGCCACAGTGAATCTGGGGGTGAGGCCAAGCCTAACTTTTTTCCTGGTTTGAGGCCAGACATGTATGGTGTTCCACACTCCCAAGTTGGAAGCAAAGACGTAAGTTTGGTATATTACAAAATTGCATGTGTCATTAGAAAAAGATGTCAGAATGCTTTATTTAAAATTTTGTTTTCTCAGGTTGTATTGCCCAAGTGTATCTTGGCTTAGACAACTTCAGATTCAAAAATTCCAAGACGTAGAAAGAGTTTCACATAGCTGAGGCTATTATATTTGGTTATGTGCCACTAACACCTTTTCCCCTTCTTTCTTATTGAGAAGTCAAGTGATGACTGAATTTCTACTAAAAATTTTGTTCTCTTCTTGCAAACCACATGTCTACTCGTGACAGGATCATCTATCTATTCAAAAAGAAAAAATGTAGAATTCACAATGGTATGGGACCTTTGGGAATTTTTTTTTTTTTTTTTTTTTTTAGATAAGACCTTTAGAGCCAAAATTTTCACCATTCCAGAACAACTTTCAAAAGAATTGTCTAACGGTCTTCCCTGATAAACGAACTTCCAAATTGTTCATACTTGGTAAGAAACCATGGGCACTTGAAGGTCTATCTTTCTCCTTAGAGGGATAGAGGAACACTTGCTAGGAGCTAAGCATACTGACTTGATGTCTTTGAGAGTTTTTCAGTCTGAAGATAAACTGTGGTAAAGGACCAGTTACAATTTACAACTAGCCACCTTCACATACACTTAGTCATGCTAAAATGGTGGTCACCTCTGGGAGAAGAAGGCATCTGCCTTTTTAAACACATTCTCATGGTCTTCTGGGCTTCTAGGCAACTGGATGGAGAAGTAACAAGGTTTTGGCTATATTTTCCCCCCAACTTCTCCATCAGACTCTTACTCAGACTCTACATCAGACTCTACATCAGACTCTTACTCTTCTTTTTTAAGTGTAGAGGTTCAGATGGACTTTTACAGTCCATAGCCTTGTCTGGGAAAACGTTCCTGATGGGAGGTCCTAAATTTAGTCTACTAGGAAGTTTCTAGCCCTTGCCAGTTATCTTAACACATGGAAGCTGAACTGGACTGGCCCAAGGGTAGTCACTTCTGTCCCCAGAAATCTTGCCTTATTTCTACATCTCCATTACCTTGACTTTTCAAAGCTACTATGAACAATAATGGAATTTAAGTTTTGGTCCCCTTGGCCATGGTGGTAACACTGTTTGCTAAAAATAAATGGGAAGTGGTGTTCAACAATCAGTGGCTTATGAAATTGATAGGGTAAGAAATATGCCATGGGGTTCTCACAAATACTTAATATCCTGCCACTGAAACTAAGGGACTTGCGATTGAGCAAAGTGAGGTGTGATCCCTAGGAGGCACTGTGCAATGATTGGGGAAATAGGAAAGAGCAGGAAGCTCTTCACAGGCCTCATGGTGCCTGTGAAGTCACCTGCTCACCTTCTGTGTCCAACCCACTGCAGGCGTAGGTTGGAAAACAAGAGCAGGATGCTTTCTTTTCTTTTTCTTTTTCTTTTTCTTTTTATTGGTGCATTATAATTACACATAATAGTAAGATTCATTGTTACATATTCACACATACACACAGTATAACAGAATGATCTGGTCAGTTTTATTCCCCAGTACCTCCCCTTTCTTATTCTCTTCCTTCCCCCAGTTGCTGTCTTCTACTCTTCTGGTTTCCTTTCTGTTTTCATGATATACCCCCCGCACACACACACATCTTTTATTTTCTCTTTTCCTCTCTAGTTTCCACATATGAGGAAAAACATACGACCTTTGACTTTCTGAATCTGGATTAATCCACTTAGCATGCTGTTCTCTAGTTTCATCCATTTACCAACAAATGATATAATTTCATTCCTTTTATGGTTGAACAAAACTCCATGGTATATATATATGCCACACATTCTTCATCCATTCATCTGTTGATGGACACCTACCTTAGTTCCACAATTTGGATTTTGTGAATTGTGCTACTATAAACATGAGTGTGCATGTATCACTATAGTATAATGACTAATTATTTAGGACAAATACCAAAGAGTGGTATTTGTGGTGTTTCCAGGCCTAGTCTTCTGAGGGTCCTCCACAGGGATATCCATAGTGGTTGTACAAACTAACAATCCCATCAAAAATGTAAACACGTTCTTTTTCCCCCCATATCCTCTCCAGCATTTATTGTTATTTGTATTCTCGATGCCTACCATTCTGACTGGAGTGAGATGAAATCTCAGTGTAGTTTTGATTGAGCAGGATGTTAAGAGTGAGGAAATTCAAGTTCAAGGTGCAGAATTGCCTTGAGTGAGTCCTGTGCCTATAGGTCACTCGTTTTCATTCTCAGAGCTTCACCTCTCACTAGCACAATGAGTGGCCTGGACTAGCTAGCATGTGGCTCTTGGTTCCCAGAATTTAATTTTCTACACATAGCTACAGTTTTTATAATGACTGACATAACTGTCTCTCCCAGTTCAGGCAGGTCGTGGGTCAGGGGTAACAGGGACCTGGCAAGTTCCATGAGGAGTATGTGGGACTTCTGGAAAAGAATCCAGAAGTCAGAGCTTTGAAGAAGACACTCCCATGGAGCAGGAAAGCTCAGAGTAGTGACTGGTTCCACTTGACACCCAGAAAAGGAAGACACTAGTTGTAACATCTCGTTTCTCCAGCAATCCAGCTGTAGGAAACAGCATCGCTAACCACCCAGATCCTATACCAGGGAAGAGCTGGTGGTTTTTAGCTCCATCCTTACAATACCCTCCTGGACTCTGCCTTTTTGTCCTCCAGTCACAGAAATTCTGGGTTAAATTTCTTTAAATTATCAGGAATGCAACCATGTAGGTAAATAGACTTACATATATGCCAAATTACTATGTGGCAAATATGCGTGTTAGGGGTATCGTATTTGTAATAACATTTATTCAATCATAGCACTATGGCATGGTCTTGGGTATTCAGTCTCAATAGTTCTTGAAAATCATTGAATCATTCTTCTCATTTATCATCTAGGCACCAAAATTTCTAGATAATAAACAATAAGACTTAAACCAGTGGTTCTCCATTATTAATATGGAGAGGAGAGCTGAAATTTTGGAGTGTTTGTTAAGGTACAGATTCCTGAACATACCACTAGAAATTCTGCATTAGCAGGTCTGGGAGCAGCCCAGGAGTCTGCACTGTGTACTAGGACACAGCATGATTCTGAGGCTCATGGTGCAGAGGGGACACGGCTGTGGAGACACTGACCTACACCCCACCGCTCTGCCAGTTCCCATCAATTGCCTGTCTCTCATTTTAGACCTTGACTGTTTTTTCCTGAATCAGTCAAACAAATCTTTTATTTTTTTTTCTCCTTTCTCCAATCTCTATAGATAGAGAACATGACTTCCTGAGCCCCAACCCTGGATTCACATTTAACACCATCCTTCATGGCTCTAAAATCACCTCCCATGAACCTTGAGTGCTGATCTTTCCTGCTCTATCCTTCATCTTTCCCATTTGCCTTATCATTTAACCATGTTGAGCTAAAATTTGTACCCTGAATGTTTCTACTTGTTACACTGCACTTACATCTCTTGGAAAATACCTTCCAGTTCCAACATGAGATTCCAGATTTATTTCCTTTAGGCAAAGGCTTTAGGGGCCTCTAGGTCTCCCCACACCTCCTAAACAATGGAAGTGGGGACTTCTCACTCCCAGTCCCTAGTGAGCTGGTCCTAGAGAAGGGACTTCCCCAGGGAAGGGGGCAGGGTCGCTGTAGGGGCTCAGCCCCCAGATGGCCTCCTTCCAGCTCCTAGTTTGTTTCTTTGCCTCAGATCAATTCATTCCTTTTTTTCCAAAAATTCTTGGGTTTGTCCCGTTGCTTTGACTTTCACTGTACCCACCTGTTCCTTGGGATCAAGGTTTCCTTCCTTCTCTGTCTCCTAAGCCTTGGGATCAGCCATAAATACCCTCCTACTCTCTGACTCCTGAAGTAAGCCACAATCCTTTAATCCTTTTGAAGTTGGGAACAGCTGGAAACAGGTTGAGGGTAAAAGAGCATAGAGACCCAGGGATGTTAAGTCCAAAGCCCCCTGGCCAGTTGTTCCATCAGGCTCATGGACGTGTAACCAGAGCTGAGGCCTCATGCTTCTCTGAACACCCCATGTTCTTGGGAACCCCTCCCAAATCCACTCTCCTAGCTCTCTCTCTAGTGCATACTAGCGTGTTCTCCCCATCCCCTCAACACATTGTCCTTCCTCCTATTTATTTCAGCATTTCATGTCATGATCCCAAACCCACCTCCTTAGGAGAGAAGGAAGTTGGAATGATGCTAATGATGGATTGGGAGCCTCCCAAATATCCCCAGGAAGATCCCTTTATAATTTAGAGACACAGACTTCCATCATCAACTAGTTTTTGTTTTAAACCAATAAAAGGCCACCTGTCTTCCTCCCAAGAAGCCAAAGTTGGTATGGAAGCCCCAGGACACTGGGGCTGATGTCTGAGGGGAACAAGAGAAGTGGCAGATGATGACTCACACGTGCACTGGATCAGAAAGCCACATTTTTCTTTGTCTGGCATGCTTTTCCTTCTCTTTTACTTCTGGTTACAAAACTCTTTCTCATAGCTGATAGTTCTTCACTCATGTCTCTGCATTGGTGCCTGGGGAAGGAGGTTCATCTTCCTAAATTACGGGTTCACTACAAGCCTGCACGTGAGGCCACATCCTCCCATGCAGCCACTGCAGCCACAAAGCAACATGTAGCAACATGTAGCAGTTCCAGTCTTGGGAGCTGCAAGCCTGGGTTTCCCACTTTCATGACCTTTGGCAAGTGATTTAAATTTTCTGTGTCTCGGTTTCCTTGTCTGTAAAAGCGAGGTCATAAAAATTTACCTTATAAGGATTACTGTGAGATAAAACACTTATAACAGTGCCAGCAACTTATTACTGTTATTTAGTAATAACTTACTCTAATAACATTTTGTATCCATCCACCTGATTTCTTCCCTGATTCCTCAGTTCCCTGAAGATCCCCAACAGATCAGTTTAAATCATAACTCTCTTTTAGACAACCAAAAGCAAATTTTTTTTTAAATTTTATTTTGAGACAGGGTCTTGCCAAATTGCCTGGGCTAGTCTTGAACTTGTTATCCTCCTGCTGCAGTCTCCCAAGTTGCTAGGATTCCAGGTGTGCCCCACCACATCTAGCAGGATGTTTAATAATTTGTAATGAGTTGTGATTTTTCTAAACATGTCTGAAAAAAATCAACCCCATTTTCATCACACTAGATAACCTAAAATGCAAATGAACTCAAACACAATCGATCAATAGAGAATGAGGTTAGTAGGACCAGGAAATTGATCTTTTCCTAGGCAAGGGAGGTGGGGGGTGCTATTATCTTAGCAAGAGATTTATAACCTTCATCAGCCAGGGAAAAAGAAAACTGAACTGATTACCACACTAGCCCCTAAAAGTTATATTTTTAAGAAAATGCACACTTGTGGTCTCTGGGTACCCTCCTGTGGGAAGTGAAGCCCCGCCTGGGCGGCTCTCACCTGTGGCTGACGGCTTGCTCCTGCGCCCACCTCAGCAGCCCCCACAGCCCTCTGCGCCCGCCAGCTCTGCTCTCATGGAAACCTTGCCAGCGCTGCCTCTCTGCTGTTCCACTGTGGCATTTTCTAGCAGCACTGAGCTGCCTAACTGGGCTCTTGAGGTTATTGTTCCAGGAACCAATTTTTGTTTTTATATTGCTCTAGTTACACAAGCTGCATAGTTTTGAGTGACCTGTTCCAACCTTATTTTTTCCTAAATTTAGTTACTAAAGTAACCATGGGTGTGCATGCTTTTGCATGTGCTTATTTTTTTTTTAACAGACCACATTTTGTAAGAAAATATGTATCAAATTAGAGCAGAAACACCTGTATTATTATAATCACCTTGAAAACATAGCTCAATGTATCCACATTGTCTTTGTTGTAGTTTAGTTTTGAAATTACCACAAAAAAACCCACTAACTTGGGTGTTCAATTATTTGTGTTCAATGATCCAGAGTTGACTATGTTCTAAGAACAATTGAAGATTTAGGCTTCAGTTTTTGACTTATACATTTATATTGACCAACTTTCCATAGCTGTAACAAATAATTGAGATAATAAATTTATGGAGAAAAAAGGTGTATTTTGGCTCACAGTTTTGAAGATTCAGTTTGTGATTGATTGTCCCCATTGCTTTTGGGCCAATGACAAGGAAGAACATCATGGCAGGTAACACATGATGGAGTAAAGATGCTCACCTCATGACCAGAAAGCACAAAAGGGAGAGGAAGAGATCAGGGTCCCCTAATCTCCTTCTAGCGCATGCCCCAAATGACTTAAAACCTCCCACTAGGCCCCACCTACTAAATGTTCCACCACCTCCCAATAGTGCCCCTTTGCAGACTAAAACATGGGCCTTTGGGAGACATTAAAAAATCTAAACTATAGCAACATCGTTTTTTTGTGAAACCATTTTATTTTCATGACCTATATGTTCACTCTCATTCTTTTCCAAAAACCTGCTTCTTAGTGACTATTTTGTTTTCAGTGTTGTCAATATGATCCATCATGCTAAGATAACAGAATGATTTATAGTCATTGAAAAAGAAGATAATCTAAACTAGAGAAATCACCTAGATGTTCATTTGTTTGAATATTTCACATATAAGACCTCCATTGCTTTGTCATGTGATGTGTGATACATTTACCTAAAATGGCATCAATTTTTTAAAAAGCTCACATATAGAACATGCCCTTTCAAATACATACAAATCAAATCCTTGTTATACCATTTGTTATACTATTTTCCCTACATACATTATTTTAAAAAAATCACAAAGCTATCTAAAAAATTAGTAGCCAATGTTGCTTGAATGCTTCCTTTGTGTTAAGCACTTTTCTAAGTATTTCAGTGGTATTAACTCATTAATACTCAAATCAATCCCTAAAAGATAAGTACTTTTATTATGCTCATTTTTTCAGGAAAGAAATTTGAGGCACAGAGGGGTTAATGTGCCTAAGGTCACATACCTAGTGCATAGTGAAGCCAACACAGATTACCTTTTTTTTTTCTTTCTCTTTTTTTTTTTTTGGTACCAGGGATTGAACCTAGGGGTACTTAACAGCCACATCCCCAGCCCATTTGCATTTTTTATTCTGAGACAGGGTCTTGCTAAGCTGCTTAGGGTCTTGATAAATTGCTGAGGATGGTCTCAAACTTGTGATCTTCCTGCCTCAGCTTCCGAAGTCACTGGGATTACTGGCATGTGCCACTGTTTCTGGCTGAAACCAATATTAAAAGTCCAAAATTCTGACTCCAGAGCCTGTGGGATAAAAATCCTGGTCCCTCACTACCACCAGGCTGCCTTAAGGAGGAAAGAAATATTATTCCCACTGAATAGTTGAAGAAACTGAGACTTGAAAGAATAAGTACCTTGTCCAAAGTCATAGATGTTAAGCAGTAGAACAGGGAATTGAAGTAAAAACATAAGCACTTGGCCTCTTGGATCCCTCTTGAATTTTTACACTTTTCTGTCCTTACAGGCTCCAAAAACTCCATTAGATCCCCTTTGTCTCTCAAAATGTTTTTGAAGTTTCAGGTAGAAAAACCTCAATAATTTTTATTTATTACTTTTGAATTTGCATATTTACCATTTATTTCTGGTGTATATAGAAATAAGAATATCTGGTTTACACAGGACATCCATTTAAAAGGATTCTCAAAAAAGTTCTCAAATGTGTAAATACCTTTTTAAAATTTCCATTTTAAAACACTCCTGAATGAACTTGGCAAAAGACTGGCCATTCCTGATAACTTTGAGATTCCTCCCAGTTTCTCTTTAAAACTTTCCCAGGAAAATAAACAGTAACATTAAAAATGGAAACTGAAGCTAAGATCATATGCAAAAGACCAGCCTGATTCTCCACTACCTGAATCAAAAGATTGTACAGAAGAGCACATTTTTTTAATTAAAACTCACACTCCCTATCTGAACTAGAATAGAACAACTCACAAAGGAGACAGAATCAGCTTCTGACTTGCTCATTTTATTACTGTGATATACCAGAGTAGCACTAACCAGAAGAGCAGACCTATTCCCCAACTTCATAACCAGTAAAAGTCAGATTTCTCCCTTCTACCCACTAATCAATGATTTATTTTTTATTTTTTATCAGTCTCTTCAGTTAGTCATCTCTGGCCATCCTGGTAGTAAAAGGTGGGGTGGAGGGTATTGAATAAATAATTTAGTAGCTCCCACTGGAAGAAACCATTCACAGACATAGGGATCCTGTTCTCAAAGGAAAAGGGGCCCAAAATCTAACCCTCCATCCCAGGAGATCTGAATGTTAGACTCAGGCATAAATTGAACTGGGTTCCTCGCATCAATCTTATCCTCCAACCTGGGTAGGAAAGGATCAACATTCACACTCCTTCCCAAGCCAGTACTTCCACTTGTTTAGAGCTGAAAGGTATGGCCTCAGCTAGAAATGCAGGGAAGATTATGTGCCCCGCTCCTCAGAAATGACCCTGAGCCAGTGACCAATACTGTGCAAAAAGCTTGCTTGAAGATGGGACAATGGTGTGGGACTGTTCACACTCCAGAGCCCACTGTGGGCTTAAGCTGAGACTGGACTTCAGCTGAACCTCTTCCTCGGCCTGGTGCTGCATCCCTTGCTCACTATGGATTTTAATGTGCAATTTCTGTCTCACTAAATCACAGCACAAGAAACCCCATATCAGGATACACACGTAAGAAAATGTACCAAATGAATGCCCATTCTAGGTGCACTTAGTATCTTATAAATAAAGGTAACACAAAAACCTTTATGTACATAGTTGTTCTTATTTTATTGATTTCAAATTAAACTCCAAAAAACACAGAGTCGGGATATCTTGTGGTTCTTGAAATGCATTGCCAAGTTATTTTTCTATAGGGATCATCCTAATTGTTCTGCTTCCAGAAATGTTTTAGACCACAAGTTACAGCAAAGCAGCCAGCCCTAAAAATAATCATTAGTTCAAACTAGTAAGGTTATGTTATTGCTGCTTTTATTCGTGTGTCTTGGATTGCTAATGAGGTTGAACATTTCCCCCATTAGTCTACTGATTGCACTTCTTATATGTGGATTTCCAAACTAAGGAAAGAATTCCACGCCAGGTTTCCAGAAGTTTCAACACCATGAGATTAATCTCAATCTGTGTGAGGGCTTTTCAGTTCCATGAAAGACAATTCCAAGTTGAAAAACTGGGCAAAGTCATCGGGTCTGTTTTTCCTGTGTAAAAAGGTTAAAATAAAGCAGATGTGAGACTAGCCTCAAATCTCTTTTCTCATATTGAATTATTTTTCAGGGAATTTTAACTCTTGAACATACCTGTATAAGAAGTCTGAAGAAATAATTTAATAGTCATTTAACTTACTTTTCACCTACTTTTAATAAAAACAAATGTACTAAATAAGCAGCCTAAACATAATTGTGATAAATGACCTCCTTGGCCTTAGTCCCTCAGCTCCATGGTAAACTACCCCTTGTTCTAGGTTCCCCTCTCTCCCTTCATCCCTTTCTTCCTCTTCAAGTGCTTTAAAGGTAGGTGTTTCCCACATTTCTATCCTTGGGTCTTTTGATATTTCTCCTTTCCATGCTCTTTGGTGGTTTTTTAAAATGTGAGATTAAACTATCCACTGTGATTTTTCCAGATATTTCCATTTCATTCAGAATGTGAGATTCCTCAGTGTTTCCCCACAAATTTACTAACATTCATATTGGGGACATGCTTTTGTCAGTAAGCACCATTCAAAAGGAAATGTCACAGAGATAAAATGGACATTTCTATATAATTCCCAGACCACTAGCCAACAGTGTCAAAAGTGCTTGTTTTCCAAAGTACAGGGATATAAAACAGAAGTTGGTAGACAAATTCAACCCTAGGGTATATATATTTTTGTCTGTTTAGACTTAAAAGTACTTGTGAATGTCTAAAACTGAAAGATTTCACATCCAACTTCTAAATTCTCCTTAAAAAAAAAAAAAAGATCTGATAACGTTAGCCTCCAAATTCCCATATGGCCAACTACTGGCCCCTTCTTTAAATGAGCCATGCACCCTCCAGTTTGTTGCTCCCCATTGCCTTGACCTTCATACCTCTTTACCTCTTTCCTTTATATCCTTCCCTCCCTCTTCCCCTTCCTTCCTTTGCATACTTGTTCCCTGGCTGAGATTCTCTCCCTTTATACTTCCTTCAGTTCATCCATGTATGTGGCAAATCCTCCTCAGGTTAGAATCCTGCTTGGATTCTCTGTATAGCCTCTCCCAAACAGTCACTGTCAATACTACCAAGTTAGTTACTGACTTCTCTGTTCTTAGTCTTTGTGACCTGTATATCTGCATATGTTTATCCATAAACATTGAACACACAATAAATATTGAGAGACTAGCTTGCAGCACTCTGTGAGGGACTTCACATAGAAAATCAAACAAAACGTAGTCCTAAGCAATAAGGAGTATATAATTTGTGGAAAATTCTATGCTAACAGGTTGAGTAAGGCACTATGGAAGCATACAGAAAAGACCACTCCATTGAAACCAGGCTTCCTGGAATAAATGACTCACTTGTTCTGAGATTTGAAGGACAAGGAGGAATTAGTTTAACTAATAAGTTGATGAAAAGTGAATTTCAGGGAAGGAGGCAGTATCTGAGAAGGCACGTAAGCATAAAACATACAGTGTGTACGGGGAATTGCAATAAGCTCCATATTACTATAGAGAAGGGTACATTCCCTGAAGCATTAAAAAATGAGCCAAGAATCATTTTAACCTACTCCCTTTCTTCAAAACCTTGGTTTCCTTGGATCCCAAATGAAATTGTAGAATTCATTAAATATCACGACTAAAATAAATAAAAGTAATTCTATCTTAGAAGAAAGATTTAATTTTTACCTTGAGACATGCATTTTTCACTTCAGTTATATGATACTATGCACATATTTAGCTCTCCATTAAACTTTCTGTAGAAGCCAGAGTTCGAACAGAGTGTGGAAGCGAGAATATAATACAGGCCATTTTTTACATCAGTCCTATCTTACTCCTTTGTTTTCAAAGCCAGAAATGTAAAAACTAATGAAAAAGCTTTCATAAATATAGTCAATGGAAATTAGAGTTTGCTCACTTATCTCAAGAAAACAAGAACCAATTTTACCCCAAACTTTGCCAAATAATTTTCTGGAAGTTGTGAGTTAATCAAATATGATTCCCCACATCTCTTTTCTTGAGGATTGTTTGGCAAATATAAAATGTAACTGAGTTAAAGTTTCCTCTCTATCTTCCCAGTGGAATTTTCTGCTACAATGTCAGGAAAATATTGTCCGAATTTATCTCAAAGGCAGACTAGACAATATTTTACATTTTCCCCCTGAAAACACTTTCAAGATTTAAGTCATGAAGAGCAGAGACCAGTTTTAGCTGCAATTTGCTCTCCTTATAGCTGCATTTTAATCATAACCACCTGGAGAATACTTAATACACATTAATATTGGTATTTGCCTCTTAAAATTTCAGGTTTCATATACAAAATTTCAACTATATCTGTAAAATATGACAAGTGCACCAATGAAAGATATTGGTTTTGAAAGCTGAAGTAACTGGTAGTCTCTTTGGTGTTCTGAAAACGAGGCCCCTACATTCTTCAGCCAAATATCTTTCATTTTTGTAACTAACAAACTTCAGGATAGAACATAAGAACTTTGTCATGAGTGTTCAAATCCTCACAAAGTAAGGCAAACACTCCAGGATTTTCCACGGGATTGACATCTTGATAATGATATAAATCATTCTCACAAATTGCTGGGCAGGGTTTAGATGCTTAGCAGTGAATAACTGATTTTTTTCCTGCCAAATTCCTTGCTGTGAATTACATTGCTGGAACACTATTAAATGTTCATTCTTATGGTTTCCTTTAGCTCATTTGTTCAGAAGAATTTTGAAAGGGCTTCAAAGATACTATTGGGTTTAGTTGTATCCCCCAAAGGCTTGAGAACACAGCTCTTTATCTTCTCCATCATTATGCACAAGTCAGGCAGAAATGCATGGGGTAGCACCAAGTTCTTAGAGGTAATCATAAGATGCATCAGACAACTAGTATGAAAATATGATTTTGATCTTTCACAAAACTTAAAGTGTGATAACATAAGGCAAGATATTTTCTTGCATGACTGTATAATCCAAAATTACTGGAATCATTTCTAAATATCATCTCAAATAAACTTTTGGCAATACCCAGAACGTATGTTACCTGAGAATTTCTTCAGTTTAGTGACGTTTTTGTCCTCCGGTGATTTCAAGGGCTACTGGGTGTAATCCAGAGGTAGAGCACTTGCCTAACACACATGGGAACTTGGGTTCAATCCCCAGCACTGCAATGAATAAATAAACAAACAAATAAATAAATAAATGAAAATTTGTAAAAATAAAAGGACTACTTTGTACAAAATCATTTCAGCCACTTTAGTTTTTCTTAATGTGTTCTTACATTATTTAATATCATGTGCTACAGAGAATTGCACTCTGCAGTAAAAAAGTATATCTACATAAAGATAAGAAATAAATGAATTTGACTTGAGTGTCATTAAAACTGAGATATGAGCTACCTAGTTATTTTGATTAGTTGTTGTTATTTTTTTTTTAGACATAAAGCACATTGAGAAAGTTGAACCCATGTTGCCTGCAATATACCTGGGTACCTAGGGAAGTCTCTAAATTTGTGTTTCAGAGGGACCTTCAGCCACTGTGTTAGTCAACTTTTTATTACTGTAACAAAATACCTGAGATAACTTGTAAGGAGGAAAGGTTATACTTTGGGCTTGTGACTTCAGAGGTTTCAGTCCATGATCACTTGGCCCGACAGCTTTGGGCCTGGGGTGCAGCAGTGCCTTATGATGGGAACGTGCAGTGTTAGCAGTTGCTCACCTCATAGTGTGGGTAGGTTCCACCACCTTACAATAGTTCCATGATCTGGGGACTAAGCCTTTAGCAAACGGGTTTTAGAGGGACGTTTTAGATCAAAACTATAGCAACTGCCTTATAGAAAAGAAAATTAATGAGGAGTCTTTTGAAAAATATCAAGCTGGTTTTGAAAAGTAACAGGCAATGCTGACGGCATGGACCATGACTGCCTACCTTTCCTTCATACCTGAGCCCAATAAGCAAAATATTTGTTCATTCTATTTGTGCACACACGTATGTCAGCAGTCTAAAGTATGCCACTTTTTAATGAAAACTTAGACAAGGTTTAAAATATTTTTATGATTGCCAAATAATACCAAGATGTATATAGATAAAAAAGAATCATTGCCTCAGTTTCCCCACAAAATCTTCCCTCACCTACAAAAATATATATTTACATTTATATTGACAGATACAAAACAAGCAGTGTTTTCAATTATGAAATAGCATTATGTTGCACATTTTCCTGCAGCTTGCTTTATCACTCAACAGTATCTCCTGGATGATCCAAATGGTCCATACACAAACATGTAATTCATTTTCTATTTAAAGAACACCATAAACTGAGATTCTGACTTAATTTACATTAAAATGTGTTAAAACAGAAAAGGAATTATCATACTATATTTCCATTCAGCCAACATGGTGTGCATATTCACTTACTGAGGCATTATTCCTTCAAGAGTTTATAATACATATAATCTAATTATTTATTAAACATATCTTTTCATAGTTTTGTTTTTGTTTTTACTATCAATAAAAAGTTTTGTTTTCCACTTATATCTAACTGGTTATCGTTGGCATGTTTGACTTTATTTTTGGCCATTATCTCTTTCCTCCATGGTAAAAAGATTATATCTCCATGCTTGTTGTGTAAAATTTGTGTTATTAGTCAACATTTCTTCACTATATATAAATATAAATATAAATAAATATAAATCTCCATTCCTGCAGTGGTGATGTGAATGGGTCCAGATATATGACTTGGACAAACAGTGGGTTACATTATAGGAAAAGAACACTGAACTTGAAATCCCATTATTTTATAGCATGCAGTGAGCAAGTCTGCTTTTTTGCCTCAGGGGTAGAAATTAATTCATCTCTCAACGAGAATGTGAGAGACCTTTCTAGGAGTATCCTTAACACTAAGCCTCAGTTTTCATGTAATGTTAATAAGAAATAAAGTTTGGCTATTATAAGTTGCAGTGACATTTAGAGTTGTTTGGTTATACAACAAAGTTGCATCTAGTACAGAGGAAGTCCATTCATATTTGTATATTTATCTTATATTTTACCACTTTACCTAATTCTCTTATTCAAAAAAAGTGTTTTAGTATAATTTCTTGGGTTTCCTAGGTATTATATCATCTGCAAATAATGTAAATTGCCTATGGTTTACCAGTACTGAAAGTAACACATTTACTGGAAAAGGAAACATTCCTTATTTTTATTGATTTTTTTTTCTGTATTAACACAAATTACCCAAACAATTTTGAATAATAATGATGATAGGAAATATGCCATTTATTAAGTTATTTTATCTTTCTTCCAAACCTACCATTTGATACTAAGCTTGTGATGCTCTAGAAATTTGCAATTTAAATCACATTTTTGCTTTAGATTTTGGTTCCCCATTAAAGTTTGCAGATAGAGGCATTGCAAGGAACTCCCAGGCTGGGTGATGATTTAAACATAAGAAAATAAGAAATAAATTTGTAGGGTAAGTGACAGACCCAAGGAGTTTATTTCAGGGAGTCAAAATGGGAACTTGAGGGATTTGTTTTTCTTTCAAAAAGTAAGTTTATTAAGACATACACATTTTCTCATTCACATCAATTATGTAGTAAGTTTAAATTTCTATACAATTGACTTAAAGGTTTGTTCAAACTTTTTCACCAACCTTCTGGAATGATAGCCAAAGGATGAAAACATAAACTACACATCTATTGTTGTCGTATGTTCGGCAGCCCCCTTCTTGTGTATTCTGAATAGTTTTGTTTTTGTTTTTTGTTTGTTTTTTTTTAGAAAAAACTATTTGCTAGTTTGATTTTTGCTTGGTTGTTTAAAAATATTAATGCTTTTTTCACCAATACATTAATAAATTAAATATTTTAAAAGTATAGGCTAAAGGAAGAAAATTATATCAAGCAAATGTTAATGGAAAGCTACTTAGGACAATTTCCTAAGTAAGTTTAAAAGGGAATGTGACATTTTGGAATCTTGAAGTGTTTTGTTGTTATTGTTGTTTGTTTGTTTTATCAAAATCTCAAAGTGTATGAGAATCACTGAAATCCAGAGATAGTCCTGAATGGAAAAATATGGGACGTGGGGAACAGAAACAATAATGAAGAAACGTCAGCAAATATTTAATTCCACAGCAACATCTTTTGTTTTGAAAATAAGTCTTTGCAGGTGTGTATCCTATCTTGATTCCTTGCTCAACAATGTTTATCATGTTATGAATTTACCAGCAATTGGTGTGTGCTGAAGGCTCATTTATTTCTTACAAAATGTCACTAACTCACTCCTGTCCTCTTCAATTTGAAACAGCTGCTCCCTCTAGTAGGCACTAAATCTTCATAGACAGGATCCTGGACTCTGTATTCCTGTATTACACTATTGGTAATAATAATGTCTGTCTATCAAGGAGACAATGTGCTTCAGTGCATGTTTTTTCTCTGTCCACATAGAAGAAGGTAAGGCTTTCATTTTGTTAATAAAACTCATGACTGAATAGAAATAAACACTGAGTATTAATGACATTTGAGGCACTATAATTTAGTTTTACTTGAAGTACCATAGCTTCTAATGCTGTTTCCTTTCTATAGAGCTATATTTTTAAATATCTGTGAATTCGAGGAACTCGTTTACTGAAAGAAAGTAGCAGAAGAGTCAAATGAAATGTTAAAAAGCAAAGCAACATTCCTTAATTTTAAAATAAAATTTTAAAGTAAAAATAAAATTAAAAATAAAGGAAACAGTCCTTAATTTTAAATTGGTTTATAATCCCATTTTCTGATTATACTTTCACAATTTAGAATTTATAACCTTTTTAAAGGAAAGCAAAAATTCCAACTTTTTCAGTTCATGCGTCATTAAGATACATGAAAATATGAACTTCAAAATAATCACTAAATCCTTGAATTTTCAAACATACAATGTTTTTTTCACTTTACCTTGTGTTTGTATTGTTATGTTATTGATAATTGATTTTGTTTTATTTCCTTTATACTTTTTTGCAGAACAACTATTGGTTTTTCATAAAAGTAGATTCATACATTTTGAAAAATGCTAAAAATTATTTTCTTGCATAAGGTAAATCACTGAAAAAGACAGTAAAGAATGTAAAAGGTACTTCATATCCTGCCAGACTGAAATCCTAATCATTTTCCACAGGGAACTCATGGTTTCCTGAAAAATAAGATCTTGTCTTGGTAAGGACTTTATCTTTGAAGAAAAAAACAATAAAAAGAACAAAATTTCTCAAGGGAATCCTAGAATTATAATCCATAAAATCAAATATGTTAATAAATACAGTTATTTTAAAATAGTCACTCAAGTCTCTGGAAGCTGGTATTGACACTATTCATGTTAAATTGCAATACAAATAAGAATATAAATACAAAGAAGTGAAAAATAATTGTTTAATTATTTAAAAGTCTTCGTTCTGATGAAAATTAAAATTCTCAGTAATCCTTAATTAATACCTTTAGAATACCTTCCTAAGTGATGAGCATTAACTTTGCAGTTTAATTTGACATTTTACAGTGTGAAAAAGAAAGATAAAAAATAAGCCTCTTGGGAACAGAAAGAAAATTTCTAGTCTCACCAGTCAATCCAACTTAATCAAGTCTCCCTTTTTCTTCTTCTCTTTTCTTTTTCTTTTTAAAAATCATTAGTGTTTCCATCTTGAACTCTTCCCATTTCCTCTCTTTTATAAACAGAACTAGCTTTAAATACCTAAGGTTTGATTTTCATTTTATCCTGAAGTATATGTATGAATTTTTTGCTGATCAAAAGATAGTCCAGGATCCAAAAAAGATTTTGGAAAAAAAATACAGACAGTTAAAGAGGGTACATCATAGTCTAGTTATAAGGTATGAGGAACCAAATGCATTGTACATTTTCCAGTATTGAATACCTTACCTTGGTGTTTTTTCATTCATTTATTCATCCATTCATTCTCCAAAAATGTGTTGAGAATATATAATGCATTGAAGATCCTAGCCTAGTGGAACTATCAATTTAGTAGGAGGGTCAGCAAGTTAGTTTCAAAGTTAGACAGTTAACTCTCTTGTAAAGAGTTACATGGTCCTATGGGGAAACAATGAGAAGACTTCCCAGAGAAAGTGGACTGTAATTCATGGACTTTAAGAAAGAACAGAAGGCTAAGCAGAAGTGGGAAATTAATCCGTAGCAGAGATAAAGTACTATGTAAAGAAATGGGAATGGGGAACTTGGGAATATAGATATGTAAGGTTATCTGAAGGACAGTCAGTGGTGACAGAGGAAGCTGAGGAGAGACATGGATTGGAGCCAGTCTTTCTATGCCAAACTGAGAAGTTAATACTTTAGTCGGCTGGCAAGGGATTTTAGCAAGAAATGACATAATCGGCTTTGAGATTATGGCAGGTCAGATTCCCTAATAAACAGTCTTTAAATCTCTGAGATTTGCATGTAGCAATTCATATGAGGAATCTTTCGGGGACAGCACCTGTAAGGGAGGAAAGGGAAGCAGGGAGGGAAGGGGGAAGTTCAGGCTGCCACTTCAGGAGAAGTTGCATTAATCCCATGGGGAGTTTTTGTCCAGAGTTGCCCTACCTTGAGGTCAAGTGGCCAAGACTTCTAAATGACACAGAAGTCACTGTATGTGAGCTGTCTCCAGGGAGGAGGTGTAATCTTGGGCAAGAAATACTCCTGCAGATGAAGATGATGACTGAAGAGGGACACAGCTGTGAGCCATCACCAACCAGTAAGTCCAGCTGCCAAAATGAGCATCTCCATCCTGATGAGTGCTCTGAACAGCACACCACAGAACCCACTACTCAGGTTCTGTGCTCTTAAAAAATGGTGTTGGTTTATTCTTTAGCCTAATCCTAAGCATAGTGAGAGACGTGGTCTCCAGTGAGGAAAGACAGACTAGAAATAGAAGGCATTTTATAAAAGTGAATGTGGAGATGACAGCAGAAGGACACAGTGATTCAGTAAGGGAAAAGGAGTCTCTGCAACTACAGAGAAAAGATTGTCTCTCACAAATGGTGCTAGAACAATTGGGTACCATATTGAGAGAGAGAGAGAGAGAGAGAGAGAGAGAGAAAGAGAGAGAGAGAGAGAGAATTTCAAATCTCACCTCACACTATATAAAAATTTAACTGGAAACGGATTGCAGTCCTAGGGATAAGAGGTAAAACTGAAAATAAGGGACAACCTTTAAAAAACATATAGCTCAGTTTGCTATTAGTTATTTGCTTTTAGAGACTTTAAAAAATTTCACTAGAGATCACAAAGATGAACAATATATTATTAGTCTCCCATTAGCTGTGGAGAACACCTCTGACGCAGGTGTTAGGATAACAGTTGCCTAGGTGACTTTCCAGGGACTTGAAAGCCACTTCTGTTGAAACCACTGATTCTTTACTTGGGCCTGTACAAAAGTCCAATGGGTGATCTTTTGTCATCATCAGGAGGCCCAAAACTCCACCTTTGGATCATATTAACTTGGCCATTTTCTGAACGTGCATCCCAGAAAAAGCCCAGAAGTTTGATTATGCATGTGCAAACTACAGATTACTTCACCTCCAATAACTTTTCCCCACACCTTAAAACACCCTGCTTCTTTATCCCATAAATATCCCCAAATCCTATCCTTGGCGAGGCAGATTTGAGACTTGGGTCTCCCACCTCCATGGTTGGCCACCTTGCAAATAAATTCTCTTTTGCAAAACTCACTGTTTCAGTGATTGGTATACCATGTGGTAGGCAAACACAGAGCTACTTCCATAAGAAAACTATAAAGCTTCTAAGAGAAATCTTTTGAACTTGAATTAGTACAAAATTTCTTAGCTGGGACCCTAGAAAAACAATATAAGGAATAAAATATTGATAAAGTCCGAATGTAGAGGAACTAGAACTGTCGTGTATTAAATGAGAAGTGAGAATGTAAAATTGCACAGGTATTTTGCAAAAAAATTTTGCAGTTTCTTATGAAGGAGAGAGTTTGCTAACGAGGAAATCCAACTTCAGTCTAAAGTATTTACCAAAAAGAAACAAAAACGGAGTCGTACTCAAAAGTTTAGAGCAATTCAATTTTGAATGGACAAAAACTGGAAACAACCACATCTGTCAACAAGTGAATAGATAAATAAATTGTAATATATTCATAACATTGCCTGTTATTCTGCAATAAAAAGATTTGAACTATAGATAAAATAACTCCAAAATATTGTGCTAAAAAATGCCAAGACAGAAAAACCTGAGCCATTATGTAAAGCTATTTCTATGAAGGTAAAATAACCAGTTGTACCAGGGACTGGGGATGGGAGAGGGAATTCACCACCAAAGAGTACCAGGGAATGTTTTGGAAAATGGGAATATTCTACAATTCACATCATAAATGTATGATATGTATATGACTATATCATATCATACATCATATATGTATGATATGTATAGTTAAATTCATTGAATTATACATTTATTGTTTGGAAATTTTATTATATATATACATTATATTTTTTGAAGTGAAACATAAAAATAAATGAATACCCTGTATTTTCTTCAGATCTGGTTTTCCAAAAAAGTCCTTTTGTAGAATCTTTGACCTTTATTTATTAACTGAGTACTGACAGTACACCAGTCTGTGCTTTTGATAAATGGCCCAATTTTTGTTAAGAAAGGAGATCTATGAATTAAGACCACTGTAGTTTAATGCTTTAGCTACTAGCAAATTGATCACTAAATCCATTTTAAGAAATCAATTTACTATACATGAAAAGGATAATAGTTAAAATAATAAGACAAGAATGAAATCCTTTAATATAGAAAAGAAAAATTCAAAGCAACTTAGGATAAAAAGGGTATATCTTTATCTGGACTGCTTATGTGTTTATGTGTTAAAATGTAGTAAGTGCCCACTTAATCAGATAGAGATGACAGAAATGAAAATTTTAAAGTGAAAAAGAAAACATATTTGCTTCTATAAATAAGAAAATATGGAAAGGAAAAAGTCTAGCTGGGAAATGGAATTTTTCTCAACTATGAGTCTAAAGGAAGCCCCTTATCCTCTTCCTCTTCATCCTGAATGGAGTCAGAAATGTGAACATTTCTCTGGGTAAATTTTGTCATCTGTTTGTGAGCTTTCAGGTATTATTATAAACTTCTACTGACATTACTCTGCCTTTCTACTTTGTAGAAAGTTCACTCTAAAAGATAACTGTTGTTAAAACCAGATAATAGGTAGAGCATGTGTTTTAATCCATTCAGGCTATTATAACAAAAACTACAAACTAGATGCTCATAAGTAACAGGAATTTACTTTCACAATTCTGGAGACTGGAAAGTCCAAGAGCAAATTACCAGCAGATGATGTCTTTTGAGGGCTCATTTGCTGCTTCATACATGGTACTTTCTTCCTGCAGGCACCCATGATAGAAGGACAGAGCAGCTCTCTGGGACCTCCTTTATGAGATCACTAATCCCATTTCTTAAGGTTCCACTCTCATAACTTGACCACCTCCTAAAGGCCCCCACCCTCTTGATATCATCACATTGGGGAATAAGTTTCAAAATATAAATGTGGCAGGAACATGAGCATTGAAGTCAAAGTTATAGGAAAATGTGTGTGTGTGTGTGTGTGTGTGTGTGTGTTTCAAACATAAGATGTTTTAGTCAGTTTTTTCATTGCTGTGACTGAAAGATCTGACAAGAACAATTGAAGAAAAATCTGACAAGAACAATTGAAGACAAATTTATTTGGAGGCTCATGGTTTCAGAAGTCTCAGTCTGTAGATGGTCTCCCTTAATCCTCAGAGCCTGAGATGAGGCAAACATCATGGTGGAAGTGTGTGGCAAAGAAAAGCAGCTGAGCAGCTGGGAACATGGAGCGCGGGAGATACCCCCAGGACCCACCTCTTCCAGCCACACCCCATCTGCCTACAGTTACCATCCAGTTAATCCCTATCAGTGGACTAACACACTGATTAGGCTAAGGCTCTCACAATCCAATCATTTTACCACTAAACCCTTTTGCATTGACTCATACATTATCTTTTTTGGTTCATATCTAAGTCATAACAAGGTATTTTCCCATACATACATCAACTTTTGTCACAGCCTCAAAGATGTTCCATGACACCTAAGACACAAATACCGTGTCTTTTTAACTTTTTAAAAATTATATCCACTACGGTTCACCTTCCATACATTACAGAGGTAGAAAATATAATATATGTATATATTTTTTTCCTGGTTCCCCTTTCTACCTTGGCATTGTACACAAAACACCTCCCCAAACAACAACAACAGCAGAAAAACAAACAGGGAAGAGTCTTCAGCATTCAGTGGCTACCACTCCTGGTCATCCTTGCACACAGGCCTAAATAGACCATTTACTATATGGAATGGATTCATGTTCATGGACCCTCATGACCTGGAGTCAATTTGGCAAGAAGTAAAATCAATAATCAATAAATGGGATGACATCAAACTAAAAAGCTTCTTCACAGGAAAGGAAACAGTCTAGAACATGAAGAGAAAGTCTACAGAATGGTGAGAAATCTTTGTCACCTGCACCTGAGATAAAGCAATATTTTCCAGGACATATAAAGAACTTAAAAACATAACACCCTGAAAACAAATAATCCAATCAATAATTGGGCAAAGAAACTGAATAGACACTTCTCAGAAAAAGAAATATGAATGGTCAACAAATAGATGAAAAAATGCCCAACATCTCTAGCAATTAGAGAAATGCAAATTAACACGACACTGAGATTTCATCTCACTCAAGTGAGAATGGCAATTATCACACAAGTAAAAATAAATTCTGACAAGGATGTGGGGAAAAAGGTACGCTTATACATTGCTGGTGGGAATGCAAATTGGTGCAACCACTCTGAAAAAGCAGTATGGAGATTCCTCAAAAAACTAGGAATGGACCCTGCCATCTTTTCTCATGCTTCTCTCTCTCCTACTCACTTTCTCTATCCTCCTCGCTTTTCCACTCTCTCTAGTGCGCACCCTTTCTCTTTCCCTTTCTTTTCCTCTCATTTTCTCTCTTACCCTGCAGGGAGACACTTTGTTTGCTTAATAAACTCCCTTATGTGAAAAAAAAAAAAACAACAAAAACTAGGAATGGAACCACCATTTGACCCCGTTATTCCACTCCTTATTATACCCAAAGGACTTAAAACCAGCATACTACAGGTGATGCAGCAAGACCAATGTTTTTAGCAGCTCAATTCACAATAGTTAAACTATGGAACCAACCTAGGACCCTTCAATAGATGAATGGATAAAGAAATTGTAGTATATATACACAATGGGGTATTACTCAGCCATAAAGAATGACTTAATGACATTTTCAAGTAAATGGATGCACATGGAGACTATCATGATAAGTGAAATAAGCCAGTTCCCCCCACCCAAAAAAAAAACAAAAACAAAGAAAAAATGTTTTTGCTGATATGTGGAATCCGATCCATAATAAGTGAGGGAGGGGGAAGAATAGATATTCAGTATAACAGACAAAGGGGAAAGAAGGGTGGGGGATAGGAAAAGGGAAGACAGTGGAATGAATTCAAAATAATTTTCCGTGTACTTACATGAATACAACATAGTGAATCCTACCATCATGTACATCCCTAAGAATGGGGTTCTCACTAGAATTACATATATTTCATGATTGTACAATTAACATCAAAGTGAGTTCTACTGTCATGTATAACTAAAAGACCAATTTAAAAAATGTAACATATTAGTGACTGTGATTACCATTTGTGGCATAGAATAAGCATGGCTATAACAGCTAATAGACATTTACCTCTCCTCTTTCATGTGTTATGTGAGAAAAGAGAGGCCTAGGCAAAGAAATTTGTGTGACTCTCTGCTGGGCAAGAAAGTGCATTCCGTGAGTGCCATCAATGTATCATTAGCATATGCTGGGCTGTACTGGGAACCCAATCCCTTATTTTACCCTTCAATTTTTCTTAAGTATTTTTCTCTTTTGTTTAAAAACTACCAAAGATGACATTATAACAGATAACCCCTAAAATACAAAGAAGTTCCAACTTCAGAAGATAAATCTATTTGTAGGGGAAACCATAACTATTTGAAATCATGAATTCACAGAGAGTATGATTAAATTTCTCAGAAAGCTTCTCATTATGCAGGTTTTATGATCCTTCTTAAGCTTAAAAGATCAAGTCCTTCACTTCAGGATCCATAATAAATTCAAGTGCCTTCAGGGGGCAAGCAAATGGGCTGAATAACACCCAGGTGGGGTTATGGGAAAATGGGACACATTTGTGCCTATAAGGAGGCAGCCTCCATCCAAGGATGAATACCCTGAGTGTGGGGCAAATACCATCAAAGCTTCTGATTTTTTGAGAAGAAGCTAAAAACACTTGGCTTTTCAGTGTGTTATCTTTATCTTTAGGTAATCAATTCAAAATTTAAAAATAAGATATGGACCAAAGCCAACACCTTTTTGAGCTGAGTACCATCTCCACTTGAAAATTCATACCCAATTGGAAGTGAGTTTGCAAAATTAGATTTTTACAATTTACTTTTATTTGGTCTAATAGTGTTTTCTTAATTTATTAAAAATTTCCTTAACACAACGTAAGGGATAAATAATAAATGACAATTTTTCAAGTAGAGAAGACATATGCTGAATTAATTGTCAAGGGGTGCTATCACAGACTGCTAGGGCCACAAAAAGAACTTAACTGGGTAAGACTCCAAGAAGATGACTTTATCTTCCCAGTCCTTAAGGGTCTTAGGGGACAATCAAGAGTTTTGTTGATGAAAGTGATGACTTTTGTATACTAAATTCTACTACCTGTCACCATGTCAGGTACATACCATTCTTTCCTCAACTTAAAGAAATTTGTCAAAAGCCACTTATGTGCCAGGAACTGTGTTAGGTGCAAAGGATGCAAGGTTGAATAAATCACAAACCCTGTCTTCAAAGAATTCATAGCTTAGCGGGGGAGAAAGAGGGTTAAACAATTATAACACAATATACCATGTTATTCAATCAAAGATGCTATTAATAAGGCACACCATTTTAAAATATTTTTATACCCCTTTAAAAATTAGTTTAATAATTACCTTAAGGTAATTTCTCATTGCAGAAATATTTAAATGTTTAAAAGTAAGTTAAAATAGATGAATATTAGTAGGGCACACTGGCACATGCCAACAATCCCCAGCATTTGGGAGGGCAACATGGAAGGATCACTTGAGTCCAGGAGTTCAAGGCCATCCTGAGCAACATAGCGAGACCTCATCTTGAAAATAAATAAATAGATAAATAAATAGATAAATAAAAAATAAAAATAGATAAACACTATATGTGCTACAGCAGAAGTTGTGCTAAGGAACAAAAAGAAATATTCCAACCATCTTGACAAAGCAGGGAGATATAGTGAAGTTTTTAAGGCTGAAATCAGGAGTCAGATTAATTGATGATTCCCTTAGTTTTCTTGGGCTGTTATAAATGTCACAGACCTTATGACTTAAGCAATAGATACTTATTTCTCAAGTTCTGGACTCTAGAAAGCCCAGTTTGCTCTTCTGGCATATTTGATTCCTGGTGAGGGCTTTCTTCCTGGATAGCAGGAAGCTGTATTTTTCTGTCCTCATAAGGTGAGGGAGAAAGTTCTGTTCTTTCTTTCTCTTCCTATAAGGACATCAGTTTTATTGGATTAGGGCTCCACCCTTATGAGGGATTTAACTTTACCTCCTAAAGACTCTACCTCCAAAACCTGTGAGGGTTAGGACTTTAATACATGCATTTGAGGGTAGGTGGTACAGAATCCAGTCCATAACCCTTACCAAAGACAAGTGTTTCAACTTCACCTACAAAATAAGATGATGCCAACCCATTGAGTTATTGCAAAGATTCAATAGAAGATTTCACATAGAGTGCTTAATAGTGCCTTAGAGCCAGTAAGCACTTAGTAATCATTGGCTATTATCAGCAGAGGTGATTAATGATATAACTTGGACTTGAAGATGAGTAGCTCTTCTCCAAGTGGAAAGAGAATAAACAGATTACAGTAAGAAGAAAAAATACACAAAGGTCTCTCAAGATTTGTTGCTGGAGTAGTCTGCCTACTACAGTCTTTTGGGTTGTGGTGGTGAGGGTTCATCCCTTGATGAATTGCAAATCTTTTTGACACTCTTCTTTCTCCTGCATCTTTGTCTGTGTCACCCAATCCCAACGCATCCAAAAACGCTGCTTGATTCTTTCAGCTTTAAACTCAAAAACTTGCACCTGGCCCACAATCGTAAATTGTGCTCATCAGACACAGTTCATGGTCTTCCCATTTCCCTCTGCTTTTTCCACCCCTCTTTCTGCTGGGAGGCAGTCTTTGTATAGCATCCTTTGTTTCAGAGAATTAATTGCTATCCTCCAGTGCCTGTCTGGTTCTTTCAGAGACTTTATGCAAATAAGGCTCCAGGTGGCCTGCTCTGATTCCCCTGAGTTCCCAGAGGGGCAACACCCCATTAGGATAGTCATCAAGAATAACATTTAGTAAGATCTCTTTGAGATTTGGAGAAGGTATTGCAGTTGCATAAAAGTTCTAGATAGTAACAGAGCGGACCCAGTTCAGTTCAGTGTTTTGCTATGTTATGCTGTGTTATCATTCAAATGTTTTTCCTTCCTGAAGAAATTTTCTTACATTCATTCCTGCACACATATTTACCTATTTAGGGCATGGGACTTAGCTACAAGTACAGGATTTGAGGTTGATCCAGACCAACATTTTCCCTACTCTCACAGAGCTTACAGATTAGTAGTGCAGGCAATTAAAAATTTAATTTCCAATGAAAAGGGAAAAAAGCAGCTTAGTGAAGACTTCTCAGAGGAAATTATTAAATATAGACCAAAAAGGAGAAGAATTCGCCACATAAAGAATTGAGGGAAGAGATGTGATAAAATGAGATAGGAAACATTACAAACTGTGTAACTGAAGACATAGGTAAGATCAGGTGGTTATTAAACCTACATACCTTCATAGTTCCCCAATCTGTCCCAGGTCTTCTTCCATCAAGCTCCCTATCTCTGCTCCTTTGTCAGAATAACCTTCCATTCTATGTGACTCTTGTTCTACAAATGTTTATTACATTACTAGGACTCCTGTGGGTTTGTGTTGGAGACAAGAGCCTTTCTCTAGTCAGGAGTGACTTGATTATTGATTGTGTCAATGACCTGGAAAGAGCTCTCTGAGACCAGATCCTGTAGCTTAGGAAGGGATGTAAGGATTTTGTTTCTTTTGGTGTTGATCCCAAAAGATGAACAATGCATAGAAATAAGGCGAGGGATAACCGTGTTATTCAGCTTTCTATTACTGTGACAAAATCCCTCAGCTCGTCAACTTATAGGGAGGAAAGGTTCATTTTGGCTCTGGTTTCAGAGGTTTTAGTCCATGGTCTCATTGGTATTGTGCCTGTGTGAAACCATACATCATTGCAGGGAGTGCATGGTTGAGGAAGCAGCTTGCCTCCTTGTACTGGGAAGCAAAGAGAGGGGCAAGGAAGACTAGCCTCACACATTACACTTTTAGGGCAAGCCCCTAGTCACTGAGTTCCATATGTTCAAGGTTCCACCACCTTCCAATAGTGCTAAGCTGGCAACCAAGCCTTTAACATATGGGCCTTTGAGGGATATTCCAGATCCAAACCACAGAGGTAGTTAAGAGTAATACTTTTTTAAAAAATTATTTATTTATTTTTAAATTTTTTACAGACTGCATTTTGATTCATTGTACACAAATGGGGTACATCATTTCGTTTCTATGGTTGTACACGATGTAGATTCATACCATTCATGTAATCATACATGTACATAGGGTAATGATGTCTGTCTCATTCCACCATTTTCATACCTCTCCTCCCTCTCATTTCCTTCTACATAATCTAAAATTTCCCCCATTCTTCTCTCACTCCCCACACCCCCCATTATATAATACTTTTAAAGAATCTTTTTAATTGAAAACCATAGTGAGAAATGCATTTAACATTGCAACACAGAAAACACATATATTACTGAAACTTTAGTTTTCCCAACTTTTAATTTGGGGAAAAATTACTTATATTACATGAAAACAATCTGATATTTATTTTTTGGTTCTGAATAGTAGTTTTTAGACTGATAACTCATTAGTGGGCCACAAAATCAACTCGGTCATCATAAGTACCTTAAAAAATGAAATAGAATCATTCAGTGAAGACAGGATGGGAAATAGTGAAAAAAATAAACAATACAGTGGAGTCAGTCTTTTGTAGCTAAATTAATTTAATAATTTTTCTTGAATTTTTCTAAGTCACTGTTTCTTGAATCATATGTGTTTTGATATATGAAACTCAATACAGATCAGAGATATGGCTGTGGGTTCTGGAGTATGGGTTCAAATCTTGACTGCTACTCAGTAGCTGACTCTGTCTCCTGCACTTTGCTTGCCTCATGTGTAAAACAGGATGAGAATAGTACCTCACCTAGTGCAAGAATTAAATAAGAATTAAATTGCTTGACACATAACCAACCCTTAATAAATATTACTGAAGGGTTACAGAAAATAATATTCCTGCAACATAACCCCTGAAGAAAAATGGAGAGAGGTGTGGCTCGGGAAGGAGGGAGAGGAAACTAGTTAAGGAACAATAGGCCCTGGGGGAAAGGGGCAGATACTGAATGCTGGGTCCTAAACCAAGACTTACCCCATGGCTAATTAGTCCTAAATGGCAGCACAGCAAATACCAATGGGTGAGATTTGAGTACTCAACCCTTGGAATCTGGACTCTTATCTCCCCAGATGAGTTTCAACCTTTTTGCAACTATCCTCCTAAATTAAAGTTTTAACCTGTTCAACTAACCCCTGACGGTCAAAACTGCACATACGTGACTTCCAATGATTCCATCACTGTACCCTATAAAACCAAAATTCCCTCTGTAACTGATGGCCATTTTCCCATTCCGAAAATGGACTCCCATGGTGCCCGAATCCGTGAAGGACTAAAGATCTCTCTCAATCTGCTGAGGTCTGCTTCCCATCCTTTTGTGCTTACAATTATCATTATAATTATTTTATATTAAGTATTAAGTACTTTTTAATTTTTGCTCAGTTTTTCTCAACTTACTATGTAGGACCAAGGAAAGAGTTATGTGTATTGAAGGGGAGGGCTCTGAAAGTCAGATTGCTGGGGGCAGGAAGACATCAAAGTGGAAGACTCATAAGGAAAAACTGAAACTCCCAGGGCAAGAGTGGAGGCCCTCAGTCCTTCCAGGGATGAACCTGGGAGGTTCAGGGTTTCTTTCTTTAAAGAAAGCAGCTGTCCTTACAATTCCATTCTCTAGTGTCCTTGCTTCTCACCACTCTTCTTGATCAAATTCTAGTTTTTAACACAAATTTGAATTTTCCTACAAAAATTTCCCTGACATTCTAAGTTTTGCTCTTTGCTTGAGTACCCTTTCTGTTTGTCAGTCTTTGATTCAAGGAATTTTTCAGCACTGAGCAACAGAGGAGGGTTTTTTTTTTTTTTTTTTTTCTTAATACTTGGAGTATGGGGGTGCAGTAAATAGCAGAATGAGAAAAAATTATATTTTGTAACTATTTTTCAGAGGCAAAAGTATGTTAAAAACACTTAAGACATTTGGTATACAGTTCTTAGCCACTTCCACTTTAAAAAAATGACAGGTGATATTTACCTGTTGGACAATCTCAGGTATATCTAGAATCTCACTTAAAATCATTCCCATTTTTGGAAATGATATGCATAAAACATTTCATAAAATGTAAATAATGAAACTGACAATTTAAAGGTATCTTAAAATTATTGCTTTGTAAGAAAAAAAATCACTAGTTTTAAAATGTGTGGAACTTTTTAAAATTTTACTATACCTGTGCTGCACAGAACAAAAACCTTGTTAAAATTAAATGGACTTTAAAAATATATCCTACATCATTTGATAGATTATTAAGACATTATACGATAATAAAATGTAGAAATTTTACCCATCAGAAACTTTCCAAAACTCTAACTGGAATAAAACACATGCTTATTTTTAACCTACTCAGATCTCAAGAGTTAAAGGCATTCTCCCCATCATTATTCTTTCCCAATTTAGTGTGTAAATAAAATATTGTTTTAGGATTTATATATACTGGAGCTGCTTTGCAAAATCCCTGACTTGGCTATTTGCCATGGTTCCAAGTAAGTTTTTAAAAGTGATCCTTGCTTTTTTCAATACTTCCTTCTTAGTATCTCCCTTCCCAAGGTTTCTTTTCCCCGTTATTTTTGCCTCAAGACAGATGTTTGATCCACATCGTTTACTTTTTTCTGCTTCTAAGACTCCCACAACCAGAAGTCATGTTAATGCTCTGTCGTCAGTTCTTCGCGCCTTCCTTTTTCCTCCTACCGAGCCATGTTGTCACCAGAACTCCTTTGGAAAGCATACCCGAGCAGAGGTTAGGCTTGGACACGGAGGGTATCGTCACATGGGTGATGGGGGGCTGGAAAGTTCATACGGGCGAAGAAACGCATACATGTTTAGATCACTGTCCGTTAAAGGTAATAGAAGTGGACCTGTATGTAGGTCGCTTCGTTGACCAGAAACGGGAAATCGAGTAGTAAGAGGAAAAACTAAAGGCTCCTAGGAAAGTACAGAAGGCGGCGCCAGGGCAGGGCGGGGCGGGGCAGACCGACACCAGGACAGCGGGAGGGGGCAGTCGGGGGCCGGAGCCCGAGCCGGAGCCGGAAGGGCGGAGCCCAGGGGGCGGGACGCAGTCGGCTATGGGCGGGGCTGAGCCCGGGCGGGGAGAGCTGAGGTGGAGCCTGCTCGGAGTCGGGGTGGAGCGAGGGCCCACGGGAGAGCTGACTCCTCAGGGTGGAGGACCCGCCTTGAGACCCGTAAGCACCTGGTGAAAAGCAAAGGCTCTTCCCACACGTGGAGAACTTTTAATGAACACGTGAGGGAAGAAAGGCAGTGTGTGTGGAAAAACTAAATCAGAACCCTGGTGTCCTGCTGGAACCCCCCTCTCCCCGCCAGCGACAGCTTGTTTGCTGTGTTTCTGGTGGTCTCCGTCTCCTTCTGTTTAATTTCCTCACCCCGGGCACAGGTTTGGGCAAAGCCTTGTTAGAGGTCTGCTTCCTTGGCCTTCACGCCTGCGAAGCCTACGGGCACCCGCGCAGCAAAGGCGGCCCGCGACTGCGCCCAAGGCCCCGCGACGGGGGCGGGGCGCTGAGGACTGGGCGTCTCTCCTGCTGTGGCGCTGGGGGCGGAGCCGTGAGGGCGAGCGCCCGCGCCAGGCTGCCTGACCTCCCGAACGCCGGGTCCCTTGACGTCACTCCGCCGTGACGCGCACGCTGTAGGAAAACTGTAAGTTTGCGAGGATCCTTGCAGCTCCCTGATTTTGCGGTGCTCGCGGACCGCTGGCAGCTCTGCGGCGGTGTTGGCTGTGGGCGTTTAAGTCTTGGAAGATCAGGGGAGCCGCTGGACGTGGCGAAGGGACAGGTGCCCGCTCAGAGCGGGAGCGCGCCCTTCTGGGAGGGAAGGACCCAGGTGCTGACTGGCGAGGCCTCACCCGGCGAGGCAGGGTCCGCACCTTTTACCCCAGGGGAGGAGAGAGCCTGGGACCAGAGGGACATCCAAATGGACAGCCCTTTAAAAAATTTAGATTTAGATTTGTGTTCTTCATCCCCTCAGCCCTGCAATTGGACGTGTTAAGTCTAGGGTGGAGATTGCCTTCAGAGACTAGGAATCCTTATGTCTGGGTTTGCTGTGAGATCCCGCAAGGGCCCAAATCGCTGAGGACGAGTTATAAGACAACCACCTGCTGCCTTAGTTTCCTTTTGTGTCCAGTGGATGGAACGCAGCCTCAGTCCTGCTAATTGTCTCTCACAAGACCGGGAACGTTATGAGAACACGTGAGATAACACAAGCATGGAAAATGCTACAGAGGCTTTAAAAACAATTGGTTATTTTGAGGTATGTGGTGGTCATTGGCCATTGTAGGCAGAGATCTTTCTCATAGTTTTGCTTCCTCTTCACATCCTCAAACCCACCCCATCTAACTATGACACTTACGTCTGCTGGGTTATCTGAGCTATTGTCTTGGAATTTGATGGATAAGGACTCAAAACTAACTGGGATTAACACAGTGATCTTGGTAATACAATGCTCCCGTTGTCTGGGTTTTACAGCGAAAGCTTTTAGCATACTGGAACTAGCACATTATACTCAACACACATACAATTGAATTTTAGGAGTTGTTGGTGTTTTGAGTTGGAATATTCAGTCATCCAATCTCACTACTTGAATACTTGGCTAACTCTTGCCAAGGATTAGTACATTATTGATGAGTTAATGCTACTATGTAATACTTCTCAGAACTTGGGACAAGTATTTGTCAAGTATTGAAGGAAGAATATTACACACACATCAGGGTATATTTATACAGGAGATTAAGAGCTCACATTTCTATAAATTCAGTTCAAGGGTGTAATATCCTATCCTGGGGAGGAGCCTTAAAATCAGAAAGCAGGGCTTCTAATTTTTGTTCTACCATTTACTAGCTTTGTGTTTAAAGAGAAGTCACTCAAATGTGGAACTTTGTTATCTCTAAAATGTAAGATGATGGTACAGTGCTGTTCCTTTTTCAAGAGTCAGATGAGATCATGAGTATGAAAGTGAAAAGCTTTCTAAGTATGATATTAAGAGACTTACATCAGTTCCTACCCTGAATGAGAAGTGTGCATTCAGAAGTCAGGTTGTGAGTCAGAACTAGAAATATAGCAGCGAAGAAGACAGTCTCCAACTTAGTGGAACTCATGTTACAGTTGGGAAATAGACAACAAAGAATAAGTCCATAAAATAATTTCAGATAGGAATAAGTATAGTGAAATAAAGGAAGATAAGAGGAGCATGGGGAACAGGGAAGGTTGTTTTAATAGAATCTGTCAGGGGAGGCCATTTAAAGGAGAAGGCAGTTTAATCTATTGAAGTGAGGGGAAGAGCTTGAATTAGAACATTTCAGGGAGGGATAATAATAGCAGTGAACACTTGAGTAGAGCTTCCATATGTAAGCACTGTTCTAAACTCTAAATTCTTAAAACCACATGAAGTAACACTATCTCCATTTGTATAGAGGAGGAAACAAAGATTAGGGATTTGCTCACCTGAAATGTGGTAGAGACTGAATTTGGGCAATCTGACTTCAGAGTCAATGCTTCATATGACAACATTTGTCTGCCCCAGAGCTCAGGATAGGGCTCTGAGGTAGAAACAAGCCTGAAGTGGTAAAAAAAAAAAAAAAAACAGCAAGATGAGCATGTTCAGAGCACAGTAAGGAAAGGGGAAAGTGGTGGCATATGAGGTTGGAGGGCCTGCTAGGCGGTGGGGGGGGGGGCAGGCCTTGTAGGGTGTGTTGCAGTAAAGATATTATTCTAAATGTAATAGGAAACTACTGGAAAGTTTGCATCAAGAGAGTGGCATCTAGTTTAAGCGTTATTGTATGGAGAATTAAATGTAGAGTGAAGAGTTAGTGAAATAAAAAAGGAGAGAGAGGCTGTTGCTGTACCTTCGGGAACCAGATGAATAGTACTTTAGGCTAGGGCATGTAGTTGTAGAGATGATGTGTGAGAATTTGTAACATATTAATAGGATTAGTTGGTGTAGAGTGTGAGGAAAAGGGAGAAGTAAATTCTTAGTTGAAAGTGGAACAACAGAGTAGTGGTGCAGTTTATTAAAAGAGGACATGAAAATGTGATTTGGGAGGAAAAATATGAATTCAGTTTTGGATAAGTTTTAGATGCTTGTTAGACATAGTACTAACAATATAAATGCTAGTAATAATAGTAAGCATAGTGTAACTGGTGTTCTAGGCAGAGTTTTAAGTTTGCATAATTAATTCATTTTTAATCCTCAAAACAGTGAGTATGGTTGGAGCTATTTTTGTCCCCATTTTACAGATGAGAAAGTGAAGGTACAGAAAACCTTAATTTGCCTCGTTTGTGAGTGGGAAAACTGAGATTCACACCCAAGTGTTCTCTGGCTTTGGAGTACATGCAGTTAATTCCTGTGACTGCCTCCGTGTGAATGTGGCGACTGTGTATGAATATGAATGTGGAGCTTGGGAATGGTCAGGGTTGGAAATACACATTTATATTTCTGAAGAGAAAGCCTGCCTTTATTCCTCATCTAAGCTTGGGTTGGCAGTGGGAGAAAACATAAGGAGTGGGGCTGTACTGATAGTTTTTTCATTACTTGATTGGGTTCATGCAGAGTCCATCCTTTCCTCACTCATCCCCCCACTGTAGGTTCCAGGAGGGCAAGGTTTCTCTCTCTGTAATTTCTCTATCTCCAGTCCTTATACGTTGTGTGCCATGTAGTAGTTGTTAAGGATGACTTTATATGAAGGGCGTTTAGTTAGATTTTGGGAGTTCAGAGATGAATAAACATAGCACTCTTCCTGCAGGAACAGAGTATGAGGAAAAACCTGTGGGGATAAAATTAGAGTAGACTAAATGCATAAATACATGCTGATTAGTTCATTCTGGTTTTCCACACACCCCTTCCCCCCACACTGTGACTTTAGAGATGGGGCATGAAAAGGCCAAAAGAGCAAAAGAATGCCTAAGCAATTGCAGGAAGAATTTAAGGTTCCCCAAGAGTCCTTTTATACCAAAGAATTACTCAAAATCTTGCATATTTTACTACATTTGCATTAGTTTTATTTGGCACTGATATGATTTTTGCCAAATGAAATAAATTGTGATATTTGACTATCATTGTGGAGTGATGAGTTTTTCCAGTTGTTACCTCAGTGTTGACAGGGATCACTAGTGAAATAAGGGAGTTGGCTTGGACTTTTGCAGCTTGCATACTAGAAGGTGATGGAAGGGGCTATGTGTGAGGCAGTTTGGCAGGTTTCCACTAGTTTAAGTGTATCACACCAAATTTCCACATATTGGAATAAGTTTGAATTTTTCTGATCCACTCTTTAAAATTGAGATATATATTTTGTTGTAGAAAGGGCATCTGGTAATATGTGTCATAGGTGGAATTACAGTTTGCTTCTCTTATATCTGGAACATTGTAGAACTAGAGACTAGACTAGCTAGAGAAAAATATCCCCTCTCCCCCACCCAAAATGTGTCTTGTTTCTGTAGGTCATTTTCAGGCATACCACAATCTGATTACAGTTGTCACAGTTTTATCACTTCCTAACAGTATTTCAAGTTTGAACCATTAAAAAATTATTTTAAATTGCACTACTATAGATTTTATAATTTTAGAGTTTTTCTTATAATAAAATTATATTTTGTTTAGCTTTTCAAGTTTTTATTGGGAGAGGTGATCCGAATAACCAAGTTCATCAATGCTCCAACAGAATCCCTCCACAAATATAAATGTAGAAGTTTGCTGTCTCATTTTGCAGTTCACAAAATTGTAAATCTGCTTGTATAGATTTACTGAATTCAATGGACTTGAAATGATTGGTATTTCTTGATGTCAATTTTGCAGTTAACTTCCCTAAGAACATCAGATGCCCATATGTGGTATAAAGTAGAATTAACTATTGGCCTGTTGATTGCACAGGCTTTATGGAAGTTCAGGCTCAGTGAGGGCAGGTCGGTGATTGTGTCAGGTAGCTCCCAGAAGAGGAAGTGTGATGGTAAGTCCTATTTGAAGATAAGAGAAGCCATTCTTAACATGAAGATGTGAAATACAGCATCCTAGATAATACATAAAATTCAAATTTCTTTTAAAATTTATACTTGTACAAGCAAATTTAAAAGCTCCTTTAATGTAAAAGTGGCAATATAAATATATGGAAATTTTTTCTTATAGAAAACAATGTGTATAGCCTGCGATGGCACATGCCAGGAATTTAAATGTAGTTCATAAAATTCCACTTTTTGTAGTTACCTTTATTTTTGCATATTACCTTTTTGCTCATATATATTAGGAGTAATAACTAAATACTAGTTTTTGTATTTTTGACACTGTAAATGTTTGAATAATTTAAGTAATTTATGTAAATTTAAATAATTTATGAATTGTGATTCATAGTTTCTTAGAAATTAAAATCTCTAGCTTGTTCCCCCCACACATAAACACTTTTTGTCTAATAATTAGTAAGTCTGAGTGAGACTAAGCTTTAGTGACAGAGTTCGACCAAGTTGTCTCCTCCAAAAGAATAATCAAAAGCAAATTCTTAGTATTAAACACAAACAAATTATTCCTTTGCTGTTGGTGGAAGGTATGGCTTAACCATAGCTATCCACTATAACTATAGTTCTCTTTAAGTTGTTACCATCCCACAGGCAGCGTTTGCTTATTTAGTTCTTATCTTTCAAAGCTGCTAGTTTCAGGCTCCATTCTGAGCCACCAATTTTTAGAAAGATAAATGTGAGATAAATATCGGAATATGGTACTATGAATTTAGAGCAGTAAAAGGATAATTTTGTCTTATCCAACCCACCCTGGGGATATTTTGCAATGTTTAGAGACATCTTTGGTTTCACAACTGTGTGTAGGGGTATCTAGTGGGTTGATGCCAGAAATGTTACTAAACACATCCTACAATTCATCAGACAACCTCCCAACCAAAAAAAAAAAAGAAAAAAAGAAAAAAGAAAAAAAAATTTAACCAGTTTAAAATGTTAATGCTTTAGATATTGAGAAATTGTATAATCTCCAAACTCTTCATTTTATTTCATTTCATCCCTCCTTTTCTCTCCTTTTCTGTCCTCTCCCCTCACATCCCCCTCTCTTCCTGATTTTTGTTTCTATCACTGGGACAGAATATCTTAGATAAACTAATAATTAGGAAAAAAGTTTTTGGGCCTAGGGTTTCAGTGTGGGTGAGTCCATGGTTGCTTGGCCCTTTGCTTTGGGTCTGTGGTGGCACAGTACATCATGGTGGGGAGTCCATAGTGGAAGAGGTCTACATACCTCATGGTGACTGGGGAGTAGAGAGGGAGAGAGGGGATGGGGTCCCAATATCCCCTTCAAGGGCACGCTGCAAAGACCAGACTTTCTTCCACTAGGTTCCATTACGTAAAGTTTCCACCACCTCCCAGTAAGACCACAGTCTGGCCACCAAACTTTGCACGTGAGCCTTTGGGGAATGTTTTAAGATCAAAACCATTATTCTGTTCTGTTCTACTTTGCTCTCCTCTACTTTCCCTTTTTTTTTTTTTTCCCTCAGTTTTTCTCTTCTTGCTTTCTCTTTCTCTTTTTATATCTCCCCTCTCTGCTGCCTACCTCCCCTTTTCCCTTCCTTCTGCCATTTATTCTTTCTGCTTTCCCCAATGGAGGTGGAGGTTTTAAGGAGCAGATGCCTGAACTGGATCAAAAAGTGTTGTTTTACTGCTTTTAGTTTGTTGGATAGCTGGGCGAATTTGTTCATTTATTGCATAGAAAAGAATTCTTGAAACTACTTATAATAACCTTAAATATTTTTTGATTGTGTCTAGTGTTTTTTTGTTTATTTTTAATTATGAAAAAAATTTCTTATTAAAATTAATTTAATTTGGACATATGGTCCTGGATTGTAACAGATTTGCTAGTATGAATTTCTTTCATTTTTTAATACATACTGAATTAGCAATCTTACAGTTACTTGGTTATATTTCAAAGATCCTTTTTACATTAGTTTTCATATGTTATTGTCACAAACACCCTGTAACATATATAGGGCTTACATTATCTTCATTATTTGACAGATAAGGAAACAGACATAGGTCAATTGACTTACATATTGTCAGAGCAAGTTTGTGACAAGAGCAAATCTAGGATTTGGAGGTAGGTCTTGATGCCTGGGACCCTTTTAAAGTCACCAATTATTTGTTATCCTGTTTAATCTTCCTAAAAACCCTAAACAATAGAGTAATTATTCCCACTTTATAGATAAGAAAGCTGATTTAGGGAGATTAAATAGTGTATTCAAGATCACCCAATTCATAATGTAATTTTGACTGTTTCCATTGAGTTATGCTGCCTCTCGAGGTATTCTTCAAAAAATAAAATTGACAATTTCAGTATAAATTCACCTAATCTATGCTTACATGACTAAATAGGTCTCTTGGCACATAGTCTGAATTTGCCACTTGAATCAGTTGGTCAATTGAGTGTAATACTGCTCAGATTTAACTTGAGTGGAAGTTCACTAAGTTTTGGTAAACCATAAGGTAGCTCTATTTGCTATTTAGAATATGTACTTTGACTGAATCCAAAAGTATTCCAAGAGATAGTTTGGGGAGTTACGGTAGGATTTACATTGCCATTCTGATATACAGAGATTTGTGCAAGGGTTGTCTCCCATTTATCTCATTTTCTGATTTGAATCCTTTTAGAAAATCAGATAAATTGGGTAGCCATTGTTTATCCCATGTTTGAGGCTGATTATCTTTACTGTGACCTAAACCTCAGACTGACTGGACTTTAAGAACAAAGTAAATGATGATAATACAGTTTTTATTTTCTTTCTGAAACATTCAGAGTTTATTCTACTCTGAGTGAGCACATTATTTTTGTGAGGTGATAGGTACTGGTGATAGTCATTTTATTTCCTAGATTGGGGAACTTAAGTGTTTATTCGTTTGCCCAAATAAATCCGAGATAGGATTTTGAATTTAGGGTTTCAGGTTTTACAAAACCAAGCTTGACAGTCAATTTTATTAGGTGAAAAAGATTGTATACTTAAATATTTAAGCAGTTTTTAAAAGATTGTTTGATGTTATTCAATTCTTGGTATAAGTTTTAGTGGTTGGATATTGTAATGTTTCATATAATACATTCATTGGCTGGATTTGGACCATAGTATGAAATTGTGGGTTTTGAAATTAGAGAAAAAGTCTGACCTTTGTTCGTGTGCATGTATACTGAGCAAGAAGAATTGTACTTTTCCTTAAAAGATGAAGAGTCCAAACTTGCCATTATATTGGATTATTATAACAAATATTTTTCTTACCTCAGTGAAGAAGAATGTTAATATCCAAATACTTATATTATTTATTTATTTTTTGAGTGAGGAGATCACCATCAAATATTGCTGAAACAAAGCTGAATTACATATTTCTGAGGCAAAGGAGAACTATGCTTGAAGAACACAGTCCTCCCAGCAGGCAGAAAAATGTTCTTATATGGGGTTTTGAGGAAGCATGGAGTTTAAAGAGGATGATTTTTCAAATGTCAGACGGTTTAAGAATTGGTTGATTTTAGGCTTGGAGTTTAGAGACTGACTGACTTTGAGGAGTATACTGAACCCAGGAAGTTGCTGATTGACTTTCTGATGACTATTGAGAAAAGATTGGGTGAGGGTATGGCAGAGACTAATTCTTTTCCATTTTCTAGTTCCTCCTCCTTTCATTCTAGAATTAGAATCCCTGTGGTTTACCTAGCAGCATGGCTACCCACTTAGACACTCTAGCTTTCATCATCATCTGATGATAGGTATGGCTGTGTGCTTAGGTTTAGGTCAGTTATATATGAATAGAAGTGAAATATGTAGCTTCTGGATTGTCTTTTTAACAGTGCTTGTCCTGGATTTCATCTGCCTGTCCTCTTTCCCCTCCCACTGACTGGAAAGCAGCAAACGAATGGCAACAACTGCCTTGAATTCAGAAGCCCTGTCCTGAGGATATCAGACCTGGATGACCTATGGAGAAAACTATTACTTGCTCTCCCCTCAGCCACCTCTGTATCTCTCTGTTGTTTCATGAAAGATAATACATTTTTTTTTCTGATTTGAGTCATTGTATTTTTGGTATCACTTTATTACAACTGTTTAACCCTTACCTTATAAAATGCCAAATTTAGTAGCTAAAATGGGGCATTCCATAATAAAAAGCTTAAAATGTAGCATTGGCTAAGTAGTTGGCTGACATACATCAAACAAACATTATAAGCCAAAAAACTAGTGGCCCTTAATTGTATGGTGGTAAAATATTTGGTAAAACTGTCACCTCTGATAATTTTTATAAGGCATCAATTTCTCTATCCAGTCTATACCTCCAGGGAAGTGGTTAGAAAGAATCAGATTGCTAGTACTGGTTTAGTACTGCTTGCTTCTTTAGCAGGAACTACAAGAGGGCATCAGATAAGGGACCTATTAGTTTGTATTTAGAATTCAAAGGGACTCTATGGTTTATAACTATTGAAGGTTCTCTTTTCCCATAGTCTGTGATCTGAACTGACTGTCACGTGGAGCATTGCAGGGTTGGAAAAAATTGCTCCCGTGTGCTTTGGCAATGCTTGTTATTCTTAAGAACCTCCTGTTAGATTTTCTTACCCCACCTGTGGAAGCTAGTCCAGGCAAGAATTAAGGATTTGCTTTTTCACCTGAACCAGTCAGTTAAACTAAGTAAAAGTTATAGTTTCAAATATGAAGTCTCAATTCCCTATAACAATAAAGGTTATTTCTTACTTATGATATGTTGGCTGTGGCTGTGTTCCACATCCTCTGTCACACCCAAGATTTAAGCCAAAGAAACATTGCCATTTTTTTTTGGTGTAGGGGATGTGGGGGACATCACCATTTCTGTGACAGGAAAAAGAGAAGTGGCAGAACCAACTTCTTTGAAGTGACTTATTACTTTTGTTTATATTTTATTGGCCAAAGCAAGCCAAATGATTGAGCCTGAAATCAGTCAGGTAAGAAGGAACATCTCAAGTCACGTGGCCAACCCTGATGTCATTGGGGTGGACAAATCCTCTTGGTGTGAATCAGATGACCTCACGGTAGCTAGCTATAAATCAAGAGAAAGAGGGATGAATCTGCCACTGGTGCCAGAAAATAAAGAACAAAATCTTTAGTTGTTACTTCCATGTGGCACTGACAGAAGACAAGCAGGCATATTGAGTTTTTGAGAGGATTATGTTGTCAAAAATCCAAAAAGTTTGGTTTGCAAAAGCCTGTGATGTTTTGATGTTGTTTGACACTTAAGTAGTCGAGTAATCCTTAACTCCCAAATTTGCACCAGCAGAAAGTAGGCAATTAGATCTTTGCTTCCCTGTCGAAGCAAATTCTCTTCTGTGTTCACTTCATATATGGCCAGAAAGAATAATGAAAAAGAATCTTCCAGTGGCCAAGACAGAGCTCCCACAGACAATGGACAAGGAAATTCCCTTCAGGGAACAGAACCTGAATTTAACCAAAAAACTTAAATTCAGCTGGATCATGGATTCTTTGCAATTCTTCTCCAACAGTATTTCATTGATAAAATAGGTATTTGGTATTCTTTTCAGAATGTGACACTTCCTTGTATTTGACCATCATGTATTAGATGTGATGGTGGTAGTAGAGAGCAAAGATTACTTATCTATTAGTTTAAAAGTCACTGGATAGGTAAGGAGCCACATGAATACTTGTTGAAGAGGGTTGTCATCACCCAGAGATCCTAGACTTTGAACAGATTCCAGTAATTGTGTGGAACTTCCAGTTAACTCATGAGAAAAGAGAAGAATGTGGCATACTGGGATGAAGGATGCACTCCTATCTCTGATATTTAGCTAGGCATGTAGCCTCTATATATTAAAAAATAAAAAAATTCTCAGGCTCCTTATTGCTAAATAAAGTCACTAAGCCAGTTTCTAAGTTTTGGCAATAGGGCGAGAGTGGAAGTGATGTATGCTACTTTTAAAGCACATTTGTATTAAAAAAGCTGCTTGTCTATCATACTCTTTGCCCATCTCCTTTCCTACCCATGAAGTGTCGATGAGCTAGCTGACAATGGTGCTTCAGGTGAGATGAGACAGGTGGAACTTTAGTCTCTGAATGACCTTTCAGAGCAAAGCTACCTACCTCCCCTGGACCACTTCTACCCCTGTACTGTCATGAAAGAGAAATGAACTCTTTTTTTTTTTTTTCCTTAAACCATTGTGTTGTTGATCCTGTTTTATTGCATTTTAGTCTATATTTTAATACAGGTGGCAATGCTGTGAGCAGTAAACAAGCATAGCAAGTTAGATTTGGAATTATTCTTGTGTTTTATTTTCAGTTGAAGTTTTTCATTTTTACTTTTTTATGAAAATTTATTTTTCAAATTTTTAATTATGCAAATAGTTTAGAAATGAAGAAATATGATTTAATATCCTTATCATAATTGTGTGTTCTTTTTGATTTTCATAAGTATGTTTTACATATTTTTTTATGCTTAGTTTCACATGGTATTCATTTTATTCGTTACTTTATTAGAGTTCTTATACTTGTAAGTTATTGTTACCACTCATTTTTGCCATATTATATATAAATTTTTTTTTGTTTGTTAATATGGACTCACTTTTGCCCTCCCACCCCCAAATTCATGTTGAAGACCTGCCATGTGACTGTATATCAGAGATGTACAGGTTGAAGAGGGTTAAGTAGTGGATGAGAGGACAATAAATATGGCTTGAACTCTTTTCAAGACAGTTGACTGTGAAGAGAAAGGGGCATGTAGGACAGTGGCAGGAAAGAGACATAAAACCTAGGGTTGTATATTAGTTTCCTTTGTTCATTTGTTTTATGATGGAGACATTTATGTGCAGAAAGGGAAAATTAGAAGAGAAATCGAAGACTTGGAGGGTCTAAGTGGATAAATGTCAACATCAGATCCCTGAGAAGTGGATGACTTGAGTTCCAGGACAGTGATTAAAGGTTAGATTTGAGCAGGAAGAGGGACACCCTTCCTCCACACGGCCAGGAAGGAGGTGAGAATATGTGTGTGGTTGTTGGTCAGTGAGGGAGGAAACCAAGGAAGTCTGACCTAATAACCTTTTTTTTGTTTCTGTGGAGGTGATGTCATATGCTAAGTGAAAGGGGAGTAGGAAACTTGAAGAAAGTGGTGGAAGTTTGAAATTGATTCTGGGGGAAGTAAGGAAGGGAGCTGATAAGGAACCTGAGGAAGGATTAGAGGGTAGCAGTGAGAAGGGCTGAGATGGGAGGCCATGTATAAGCAGAGTTCTCCCTCCTTATGATTGGGGCTTTTATAGCAGTGATCTCTAGTACAGATGTGGGAAGTCCATCCTTAGGTTAATCTTTAGGTGTGCAGTAGAAGGACAAGCCAACTAGAAAGTTAAGAATTTAGGGCCAGGAATGGGCAAAAACCTGGCACTCAGATCCTAGGTTATATTGGATAAGAAGTGAAGTTTAGAGCATAGGGGAGGAGTGGGAAAAAGTAGAGAGGGAAAATGGATAAAAACTGGAAGCATAAAGAGATTTAAGAGCAGGAATGATTTGATTGATCATTCATTAATTCATACAATAAATATTCATTAAGTATTTATCTCCTAGACACTGTTTGAGGTACTATGGCTACCTAGATCAAAACAGCTCAATTCTGGTAGGAAATTACATAACACACAGACACACACACACAGACACACACACACATAAATTTTAGATGGTGAGAAAGTATTAAAAAAAATGAAAAAGAATAAGGGATAGAATGATACAGAGGCTTTTTTGAATAATGTGATCAGGGAAGAGGCTCTCAGATGTAACCTCTGAACAGACACTTGGATATCATCAGATACAGCAATGCAGATGTCTAGGAAAGAGTATTCTAGGGTAAGGGAATAGCACTTAATCCTACAAAGACTTGGTGGGGCCTTGCTTGAGGAGCATCTGTGGCACTGGGAGATGAGTGAGCAGAATGGTAATCATTTAGGGACATGATTAGTGGTAGTCATTTAGGGCCACTGAAAGGATTTAGGATTTTACCCATGCCATGGGAAAGTCATTGGAAGGTTTCAATCAGAGGAATGCCATGATCTTTTTTACTTGGCTGAAGGCTCACACTGGCTGCTTTTTGGAGGATTGGAGATAGGAGTCTAGGAATCTAGATAGCTAAGAAAGCAAGAGATTGTAGTCCTGAAGTAGCATGCTGGAATTTCAGCAGTCAAATGCTTCTGGGTGAAGAATCCTTTGCTGCTCCTTTAAGCAGAGGCAACCACTCCACAATAGGCATTCTTTTCTGTGGATAAAGACCTGACCCTGGCCTTTGGCTAATGCCGCACCCTTTCCTGTTTTTGAGGGCTCCTCACCCACTTCATTATTCATTCTCCCATTTTGTCCTTACCTTGTCTTTCAGATCTGACTTAATCTTGTCTTCCTGGTCAAGACTTCCTTTCCATCTTTTTCAGACCCTCTTTTCACAGTCTTCAGAAAACATACCTGGAAGCTCAGTGTGTAAACCAGGTGGAAGTGAGGAGAGTGGGGGTTGGGAGTGCAGTGCTCTGCTCACTTGCAGTTGTCCTCTGACCCTGCAGCAACTCAGACACCTCCAGAAAACCCCAAGTCTCACCGTTCACAGTGTGGAAAAGCCCTGTATTAAACTGTGACATTGCCTTTCTTGTACTAGGTTCTATCTGGGATCACCTGAAGCCCAGCTTAACCTGTATCTTCATAATCCTTAGGCACCTGGCTTGCCAAACAGTGGCATGTGTATCTCCTGTTTCAAGGTGGTGTTCTGAGAGCACTCAGAACCATGAGATAGGCATGGTGCCTCTTTCTGTGTGTATGTGTATGTTACTCACTGGCTGTTACTAGTAAATAACTAAATTAGTACAGTAAAAATCAGTGTAGTTTTAATTCTAAGCTATAGGGTCTATCATTCTCAACAAATTCTTTATTGACCATAATTAAGGATGTTAAATATTTTTACAAAAAAAGAAAATATAGTTTAGAGAGTAAAATTTGTGTGGATCTTTAAAGAAATCTACAATATCAAGAAATTTGAAGTTTGCATGGGCCATTTAAGGTTATACCTTCTGTCTCCTGGGGATTATTAGGTCCCTCTATTCTCTGTTAGGAACACTTTGATGTAAATGGTTAGAACTACCTTTTTAAGTTGTTGAATTTGTAATACTGTACTTTTTATGTTAAATGGAGCTATTATAACATTTTTGTTCAGCATGGAATTAGACACTGCTATGATTTAGACTATGAACCATTAAGGTTTTTTGGTTAAAGGTAAAAATATAAGTATTTTCTTTTAGCTAATTTTGATAAAAGCCATTAAACCAAGCACTGCTATATTATAAAAGGCTTCATAAGAACCAGATTATGGCCTAGTAATTGGAACAATACTCAAAATAAGGTTGTCTTAGGTTACAAAATGAGTTTCTTGCTTTGGATTTTTAAAAGATAGGATATCATGTGTTAAACTCTGTGATGTTTCCTGGGTTAAGGATAGATCTTCAGATAACTAGGATAAAAACTATCTTTGTCAGGACTGTTTACCTTGAAGAAATTTATTTAGAGATAGGGGTTTTGCATAACTGCTAAATTATGAAACTGATGAGGGCAAGAATTTGCTTATGTTCATTGATAAATCCAGAAGTAGGAGTTGCTTGGCACCTCACAAGTTACACTAACTACTTTTTTAGTGAATGAATGAACCGTCTTTGATATAGCTGTGGAAGTGGTATTATCTGGTTATAGATACAGGACTGCTTTAGGATTGAAGGAGGGAGCCTTCCTAAATATGCTGTCACAATGTTGCTGTCACTGCATGCCCTCTAATAGGAACAGCTGTAAGTTTTCTTTAGAGTTTGACTGCCAGTTGTCAAGACTGTTTGATCATATGACATGCCAATTCTATCTGCAAAATGGGGATAACAGTAACAATCTGTTAGGTGTCTGTAACTGCACTGAGATTAGGTGAGGTACGTAGAATGGGATAAAATGCTTGTAAATCATACCTGAAAATGGACTTGTATCCAGAATTTATTTAAAAAATACTCTTAAAATAATAATAAAAAGACAGATATTCAAGTAAAAATTTCTGAATAAACATTCCTCCAGAGAAGATTTACAAATGTCTAATAAGCACACAAAAAGATACTTAGTGTCATTAGTCATAGATAAAAAAACCAATCAAAATCACATAAGATACCATACTATACCTACTAGTTGACTATTATAAAAAATAGTAATAAGTAATAACAGGTAAGGATGTAGAGAAATTGGAACCTTCATATGTTACAGTTGGGAATGTAAAGGAGAAGCTTGGCAGTTCTTCAAAAAGTTAAAACATATTACCTAGCAATTCCACTCCTAGGGATCTACCCAAGATACATTAAAAACAACAACAACAACAAAAAACCCACACAAAATGTATACATAAATGTCCAGAGCGACTTTGTTCTAATAATGCGTAACCAGTACAAAAACCCAAATATCTATTAGCTGATGAATAGATAAACAAAATGTGTTATATTCATACAGTGGAATATTATTCAACATTAAAATGTACTGTCATGTGGGACAACATGGTTGAATTTCAAAACATTATGCTGAGTGAAAAACTCAGATACAAAAGGCTATGTGTTGTCTGATCTCATTTATATAAAATGTTTCAGAGTAGGCCAATCAATAGGGACAGAAAACAGATTAATGAGTTGGAAGGGTTGAAGGGCAAGGATGCACAGTGACTGCTAAATAGGTAGAGTTTCTTTTTGAAATGGAAATGTTCTAAAATTGTTGTGACGCTTTCACAATTCAGTGAATATATTAAAACCGTTATATTGTTTACTTTAAAAGGGGGAATTGTATGGTATGTGAATTATATCTCAATAAAGCTGTTAAAAAAGAATAAATGAGGTAATATGTGGGCATATACTTTGAGTTATTTAAGAAGATACTATTATTATTTTAGTTTGACTTGGAGACTTTTAAATAGTATCGGGATGACTTAGATGTTTTTCCTGACTTGCAAGCCTGTGATTTTTATGCCATGACTCAACTTTATAAGGCTCTAACTCAGTAATATAAAATATTGAAAATGTTGAAACATAAAATGAAAACTGCTTGGTCTACTATTTTTATTTAATAGGATTTTCTGAATCAGTTAATTAGCAATAAGTAGAATATGTCATTAAGGACTTATGTTTTAGAATCATAAAATTTTAGAGCTAGAAGAACTTCAGAAGTTGTCTATTCTTGGCTCTCTGATTTTGTTGTATGAGAGAACTGAGACCTTAGGTCACAGAGTTGAGCAGATTGTAGAACTGAGTCAATTTATTTTTTCTGTTGACTTCTGCTATTAGTAGCATCAAAACTTTAGTATCAATAGCAGTTATTTAAATGCATCCTATATATTAGGCAGTCTGTTAAGTACTTTATATATAGTATCTAGGTTAATCTACATGATGATTTATGAAGATAGTATATTTTACCTGTGTATTAGTTTACCTGTTGTTCCTGTAAAATAAAACACAAAAATCCTCTGTGGCTTAAAGAGTGTAAGTTTATTATCTTACCCTCCTAGAGGCCAGAATCCCCAAATGAGTCTCACTGAATGTCAGGAGGGCTTTCTTTCTGAAGACCTAAAGGGATGACTCAGTTTGCCTGTCTTCCAGGTTCTGTAGGTAGCCCCCATTCCTTAATTTTATCCTCCTTCCTTCTTTAAAGCTAGTGATGACTGGTTAAGTCTTTTCACATAATGCCATCTCTCTGGTTCTGATTTTTCTACTCTTCCTTCCCCTTTAAGGACTTTTGTGATTACTTTAAACCCACCAAAATAGTCCAGGATAGGATCCATCCTTAATTCCATTCCCCTTGCCACATAACATAGCATAGTCAGAAATTTTAGGAATTAGGCTATCGCTATCCTTCAAGGAGGGACAGTATTTTGTCTACCACAATCTCTTAACTAGATGAGATTTAGGTTCAGAGAGGTTAGATAAGAAAGAGCTGATATTTAACCTAGGACTGTCATGTGTCATATATATTCACAATAACATGGTATTTTCCACAAATGCCATTTGGTCCTGGTTTGAAAAAGTAAATTAATGAGTTGGAAGGGTTTGAAGTAAATAGTACACAGTGACTGTTAAATAAAGAGTTTCTTTTGATGATGAGCTGTGTTCAAATATTCTCTTATTATTTTTTTATATTATGTGTATTTAAGGGGAACAACTTGATATTTTAATGTACTTAGTGAAATGGGTACTGTAGTCAAGCAAATTAACATATCAGTCATCTCACATAACTAGCAGCTACACTTTTGATTTTTGTGGCAGGGAAGCAGAAGTCTCTAATACAATACAGTTTTAACCATAGTTCTGGTGTTGTAAATTCTATCTCTAGGCTTGTTTGTCCTACATATCTGAAACTTTGTATCCTTCCACTAACATACATCTCCATTTTTCTCTTTCCTGCTCCTGGTAATCTCCATTTTGTCGTCCATCTCTGTGTATTAATCTTTTTTCTTTTCTTCTTAAAGATTCCATTTGTATGTGAGATCATGTAATATTTGTCTTTGTGGCTGGCTTATTTCACTTAGCATAATATCTTCCATGTCCATACATCTTGTCACAAATGACAACATCTTCTTTTTTTAAAGTTGAATAATAACCCATTATGTATACATGCATACATAAACATACACACACACACACACACAGAGACACACAGAGACACACACACACAGTATCTTTGTCTATTTGCTATGGTTAGGCTGTGGTTTAGTTGTGTCCCTGAAAGATTGTATTTAAAGGTTGGTCTCTAGAATGGTAATATTGGGAGGTGGTGGAACCTTAAAGATGTGGGACCTAGTCAGACTAACTTAGATTATTAGGGAGTGCTCTCAGAAGGTAGTTTTCTCTGTGACCTCTTGAGTTCTATTGAAAGGGTTGTTATGACAGGAGCAAGCCTGGTCTCACCCAACTTTATGCTTCCTGGCTTGAGAAACTTGCCCTAGCACACACTATCACCCTATTATTTGCCATGAGGTGATGTAGCCAAGGGACAGTGAGCACCTGTGCTATGCTGTTGTGTTTAAATCTCCCAAATTTTAAACTAGATTAACCTCTTTTCTTCATAAGTACTGTGTCTTAGGCATTTCATTTTAATAATGAAAAGCTGGCTAATATACCAGTGTCCTATGCATGGACACTTTGGTTATTTCTGTTTCTTGATGACTGTGAATAATGCTGCAGTGAGCATGGAATTGTAGATATCTTTGTGAAGCAGTGATTTTATTTCCTTTGGATATATACTCAGAGGAGGGATTGCTGGGTTGGGTCATATGGTAGTAGTGCTTTAAGTTTCTTTGGGAAACTTCATGTTGTTTTTCACAATAACTGACTAATTTACATTTCCACCAAATGTATAAAACGGTTCCCTTTTCTCCAAGTCTTCACCAATGCTTATCTTTTACAACTTTTTATTATTAAAGTAAAATAAGAAATAAGCTGTATTATTATGGAACAGTTAAAAGCATAGTAGAGAACAGTATTTATTGATGTGGAAGAATGTTTATGACCTAAAGATTTCCATTGTATTAGTTTGTTTTTCATTACTGTAATAAAATATTTGAGACATACTATTTTATAAAAAAAAAAAAATCAGTTTATTTTGTCTCATGGTTCTGGAGTTGCAAGGTCTAGGTAGGGGCCTCATCTGGTGACGGCCTTCTTGCAGGTTAAGTCCTCAGGCTGCACAAAGCATCATAAGGCAAGAGACAGGGTATACCTGTGTGCCTCCTCGTGTCTCTCTTTTTATAAAGCCACCAGGATTCAATCAGGAGTGCTCTACCCTAATGACTTTATATAATCCTAATCACCTCCCAAAGGGCCTCCACCTCCAGTCTCCGCAGATTTTTTTCCACTGTCTTAATACCTCACAATGGGGATTAAATTTCAACACATGAAGCCTTGAGGAACTCTCAAACCATATCCAGACCCTAGCACAGTCCATTAACTCCCCATTTCTTTCTCTTCCTTATCAGTTCTCCATTATCAGTTCTTTCTTTGTATAGCCTAGATGCTTCAATTCAAAATTTCTTTCTTGCAAATTTCCTTATTTTCTTTGTAGTTCTTGGTCACTGACCTGGCAAAGCATCAGGACTGGACTAACCCAACTAACTGCTAGGTTTTTCTCTTTACTGATGTATTTAAGAGTCTTAAAATTGCCCAGAATTGTCCAATGTGTTTCTGTTACCTCAGTTTCTCACTCCCCACTGCATACTTCCTCCATTCTTCTCAAACCTCTTAATCCCCTGCCAGTGTTACTTGACATGATACTTGTTCTCCAGGGACCTATGCTTCCTTTTGAAAACACACTTCTCTTGGCCTTGGTCACACCATACTCCTCGTTTTCTTTTTCTCATTTTAGTTAACCCTTTTCATCTTCTATGTTCTTCTGCTTTTCCCTGATTTCTAAAAGTAGAGTTCATTGAGATTAATTCCTCTTATTTTTCTCTTTACTTTTGATTTTAAATGTGATCTGTTTGCTGAAGTCTTTCATGTTACTTCTAGCTCAGAGTTTGTTAGGTGTGGCACTATTGATATTTGCACTGGGTAATTATTTTGCAGGGAACTGACTTGTACATTGTAATATATTCAGTAGCATCTTTGACCTCTACCCACTAGGTGCCAGTAGAACTCCCTCTACCCCAGTGTGACAACCAAAATATCTATAGTTATTGCCAGATGTCTCCTGGGGCGGGGCGGCAAAATAACCCCCATTGGAGATTTAGTTAACTAGCCTAAAGCCGTCTTCTGAGGATCTAAGGAAGATACCTTTTGACATCAAAAACTTGAATGTCTTATAGGCATCACAGATTTAACATGATAAAAATGGACTCTTGTTTTCTGTCCAATATGTTCTTTCTCCAGCTTTCTTCCTTTTATAGCTTTCATGGCCTTGTGGGCCATTGGAAATACTTTGGCTTTAATTTGGAGTGAATTAGGGAAGCATCAGGGAGTTTGGGGCCAAGAAATGAGATAGTTTCATTTTGGTCAGACCTTTTATGAGAATAGACTATGAGTTGGAAGATTGAAGCAGGAAAACCAGATAAGAAGCAACTCTGGTAATACCAGTGAAGAATGGTAGTGCCCTGGGCCAGGGTGGTGATAGATGGGTTGGTAAGAAGTAGCGTCTTTGGATTATTGCTTAAACATGAATATTCCTGAGAAGAGTAGTGCTTTGTCTCATGTAATTAATAACTTAGTGTGCTTTACTTTTCAAGTATTTTCTAAGAACTTAAGAGAGACAGGTTTTGAAGCAGAGGGAGAAGGGAGTAATGAAAACCCAGGAACTTCTTGGGATTTTAGGCCAGAACAGGAAGTAAAGTGAGGGATACAATAGGATGAGTAAGCAAAACACCCTGTACAGCCAGGTCTACCTCACAATCTTAATCTATGACTGACCCTCCCATTGTAAAACATGTACCTTTAGAAGGGTAACTAGAAAAAATGGAAATCAGGAGACTTTCCTTCACTAAATATAAGAAGCAAGTCATTTTGGACTATATGGCCTTTAGCTGAAGTAGGGTGGCTTAATGATATTTGGGATAAAGCAGGTTTTTGTTGTATAAGGTTGTCTAATAAGTTGCAAGACACTGAGGATCCCTGGTTCTTCAAAAACTAGCAAGAGTGTGCTCCCTTATTCTGACCTCTAAGAAAAAGTACCTGCTTCCTACACACAATTTTCAGAGCACCCATGGGAGTTGGACATGCTTAACAGTAAACCACTGGACTAAGCCTCCTTTTCTAATTCCTCAATTACCTTTCATAAGGCTGTGACACACTAGATCCTTAAAAACACCTTTGAATTATTTGTTTTTATTTTTGGGGATTTTGAAGATATCTACTAGAACTTTAAAATTAACTAATTTTTATTGCTAATACATCCCATAAATGTTTTGTGTCCATGACATATACCTTAAAAATATTAATTCTTAATCCTTTAACAGAGGGCATGGGTGTCTCAAGGCCATTTCTGTAGACAGTGGGAAGGACACGTGCTTCAACAGTTCTCTTGCCGGCACTGTAATATAAGGGAACATGAACTAAAATGAATGTGGAGTATGGATGAAAAAGAATTTCCTTGTTGGATTTTATCAGAGGGAATGGGAGTAGGATTGAAAGAGGGAACTCAGTGGCTAGTGTGTGAAATTTTTGTACATCAAGTCTTTATCAGGTCTATCTTGTATCAAGAGCTAAATATATTTTACATAATATTTTTAAAAACTAATAGAAAGTAGAATGTAACATTCATCATATGTGAAGGATTAAAGACTCAGTTGGAACACTGGAAAATTAACCAAAGAAAAGATCAACAATTTTGAATGTGTGACAATAACAGGACCGGGAGAAATGCTTATGTCAAGCATGACTAAGGATTGATATCCAAAATACCTGAAGAGTTCTCTCAAACGTAATGATGTAAAAACATTAAAATTCAGTATGTAAGTGGGTAGAGTTAACAAGCAGTAAACAACTATAATAAAAATGTGGGAATGTTCATAACTGGATAATCAAAGAAATGCATTTACCACTCTCTCAAAGTACTTAAAATAATTCCGCATTCTTGAGAGGTTTAAAAGAAAGGAGCCATTGATACTTATTTGTTTCTTATGCTTTATCTATTCTCCGTCACCACTTTTCTCTGAATATTCTGTGTGATTTCAGACTCTTGTACCTTATCCTCCGTGGTGTTTTTCCCCTACCTCCTGGTCTCAGATCCTCACCCTTTTAGAGCAGCAGTCAGAATCTGGGGGCATCCCTCTGACTCAGTGCTGGTGAGCACCCTGCACTGCAGTCATGGGCCCGAGTCAATCCTTAGCACTGGCACAGTGGGACTTGAGATTTGGGATGGTCAAGTTCTGCCTCAGGGCCTGGCTAACAGTAATTGTTTGATGACTCTTGTCCTAAATCATTGAACTTTGGTGAATGGTTTAATGAACTACAGTATGTTGGTTTGTTGAAATAACATGATCATTGGAAGTATGAATATGGCAAAATTTTATAACTAAGTACAAAGTGATATTTTTAGTGTGATTTTAACTTCACTTGAAAACTAGTATGCATAAAATGAATTTTTTTATTTTTTGACTGTTGATAAACTTTTTAAATTTACTATAGTCTTTATGATAAAATGTGTAATTTAAAAAATCAACTGGCAGACTTGACCTCTACTTCCTCAATCACTGACTTACCTCTAGGCCTCCTGTCCAGTTATCTGGTTTAAGAGGAAGCAGGATGGGCTTCCACATTTTGTGAACTTTTAAGGATAGTTGCATTTATGTGAGTGGAATTAGGTCCTCAGGAGTATTTGAAATTTCACTGTCCCTTGATGCATGTAGCTTAAGAGATTTTATTTTCTAAATAATTTTATCTTATGGGTGTATAGTACTTGATTTTTGGTTTACAAATGTGTTCCTCTTATCAGCGATAAATTCCATAGTTTCTAATATTGTCAACTATAAAAGGTAATTGATTTCTTTAACGTATTTGAGTATTGACCATCTATTCATGACCAACATAGAGAATTTCTTTAGAGAGGTCCTCGTCTGTTAGGCAAGACAGATACATCTAGAGGCACTTCACATGGTACCATGAATGCCATCAGCATGTGATAAACAAAGGACAGTGGAAAGCAGAGGGGAGGAGAAGTACTTTTTATTTTTTATTTTTTTTACCAAAGGAGGCCAGTGAGATGCAAGATTCTTCTCTAGTGAGATGACTCTTCGGCAGGACTTCAGAAAATGGACAGAATTTCTGCCTGGAGGAAGAAAAAAAGGAAAAGCATGAACAGAAAGGCAGAGGCATAGAAGTACAAGATGTGTTAAGAAGCCACTGAAAGATTTTAGAGAGGAATATGACATGATCAAGTTTGTGCTTTTGAAAGAAAATTGAAGTCAATGTGGAAAACGATTGTAGCAAGAAGACATGAGAAAAGTGATTCTCAAACTCTTGGTTTTTTTTTTTGTTTGTTTTTTTTTGCATGTTCTCCCATGTCACAGTTAAGTAAGCATCCCCAGAGTTTAGATTGCAACATAGATTAAACAAACTTTATTTTATGCACAGTTCTAGCCTTCAGCCTTATTGACCTCGCCATAACTGTACATCAGTGTCTCTTCAAAGATTCTGAGTAAGAACCTGTGGACTAAGGAATGAGATCAGCTAAGAGGCCATTGCAGTGTTCCTGTCTGTTTTGCTGTATAGACTTTGTGTCAGAGTTGATGTAAAGGGGTAGGGTAAAAAGGAATTACAGGCCAGTGTTTCTCAAATTTTTATGTGCATGTGAATTGCCTGGGGAATTAAAAAGTAGGTTCTGATGCAGCAGATCTGGGGCAGGGCCTGAGATTCAGCATTTTTATAGGTTCCTAGAGATGCCAACAATCTTTGTCCATGGCCCATGTTTAAGTAGCAAGAGTGAGATAACTTGGGTGTGAGGCTGCAATAACTAGATGGTGCTGTCATCATTTGAAATGGGGAACACAGAGAAAAGAAAGGTTGGGGAGAATCCAAGGAATCTGAGTTTTTGTGGGACATTCAGGCCAACAATTATTGATAGCTGGAAATTTGGATATTAAGCATAAGGGAAAAAAGGGAATCAGTGTTTCATTGCTGGTCTTAAAAACTGAGAATCAGTGACATTACCTGCCACGAGGAGATGAAAATAATATTAGGAAATATATTTATTTTTGTTTGCTAGAATTTTAATGCTTCATTCAAGTGATTTTAAACCAGTAATAGGGAGGAAATTAGAGAGCTTCCTCCCTATGAATTAATTCTTGGGCTAAATTCAGGAATGGGGAAAGCTTCTTTGGAAAACAACCTTTTCCTTGGAAATAATCATAGATGAAGTTAAATATTCCATAGATCAGTTTAAGAATGCATTGAAGTATCTTTTCTTATGAAAATTCATTCATTAAAATATATATTAAGCGCCTTTAATATGCCAGGCATTCTTTTTTCTAAACTCTGGGTTAAAATAATAGCAAATACAATGAATCCCTGATAAAATGGAGCTCATGGGGAGAGTGACAAAAGTAATTGTAATATAGCATGGTAAATACTCTGATAGGAAAGTGTAGGGTGATGTGAGATCACTCCATCAGTGGTACATGACTCAGTGGAAGACATAGGATGACCTTGTTGAGGCAGTAGCATTTAAACTGAGACCAGAAGACTGAGTGGAGTTGACCTACAGAAAGAGGAAAAGATGGGCATGCAAGCAATGTCTTAGAGGGAAGAAGGGCCTGCAGGTTGGTGGAGTTCAGCATATCTGACCCATGGGGTTTGTGGGGTAAGTTTGATGAGAGATGATCTTGGAGAAGTGAACAGAGTCCATTTGGGCAGTGACCCCTGGGACTTGGGATGGGGGCAGAAAATGAAGAAAAAACTATTATTCTACCTTATTGGAGTTCAAGCAATAATCTTATGCATATGGTTTTACAAAGCTTTTAAGAACTGACCTAATAATGGAATGGTTATATTGTTTCTATAGGAAAAATGTTCTGGGCTTCAGTCTGTATTATAATTTAATTTTCAAAAAAAATGTTTTTAACCATTTGGAAACTGCTTGGATAAGTGCATAACTAGTGCTTTTTGCTATTCATGCTAAAATGTGGTTATACTGGTATTTTTAAATGTGGCTACAGTGTTGATTTTTTCATTCTCTGTTGTAAATCAAATGTATCATCCCATAGATACAGTTGAGTTCTTTTTTCTTGACCAGATTTAGAAAATATATGGAAATGAATATATAAATATTTATAAATTGTTTGGTTTTCAAGTGTTCTTAACAAGTTAAGGATTCCCTCTGTAAACTGTATTATGGTATATGTTATATACCAATGAAGTATGAAAAATGAAGCTGACATGATAATCGTAATTAATAGAAAGTAAAGATTAGCGTGGTTTCACTACTGAAGTTAAGTGGAATGCAGAAAGTAAACAATAAAAGGATAAAATGCCTAGCTTTTAAAAATATTTAACCATAAGCTCATCATTGTCAGTATCATCATCACCACCAGCTATTGTTAGCACTAGATACACTTGAATTTTTAATGCAGGAAGAAGCTGTTAAGGCAAGTACCTTTATAAAATAAGTTTATATAAGCTTTATTATTTAGACTGAAACTGAAACTCTCAAGTTCCAATGTCTGCAACATACAAAGTTAATTTCATCCACATCCATCTCAGAAAAAAGCATCTTTCTGTATTAGAATGCTTTCAGCTGACAAATATCAAAAGACCCAACTGAAAATGATTTCAGTAATAAGTACATTATATTATCTTATAAAACTAGAAGATCTGGTTTTATAGTTGTTTCATGCAGTCACTAACTGCATCAGACTCTGGTTGTCTTTCCTTTATACAATCCTGGATGAGTTGCCTTTTGTCATCAGACTTCTCCCTTCCTGGTCTATAGATGGTAGCTTGAGCTCTTAAGAATTTCACCTACATATCAAAGTAATCAAGGTTATAAGAAAAGAGGGTTTTCTTTTTTATCTTTTTTTTAGAGTGAAGTTGACTTTCTTAAGAAGCCTTCTAGAAGACTTGACCTCCCTAGCTGAAATTGCATCTCATATGCATCAGTTGCATCTCAGGGGCCTACAAGTCCTGTTGAGCTGAGACTAGTCAAAATTCATGGCCCTCCACCCCTGCTAGTGTGGACACAATCAGGATTCTGTTACTCTTACTTCTTCCCAAGGCCAATTTATTTTTGCCTGGGCTGTTAATCCTTTTCAATCTCTTGGAAGATCCTACTCTGTTAATCATTTCTTTTTTGCCTGTATTTTCAGTTTCTTCTCACTCTTTTTAAAATTTGTTTATTGGAATAAAAATCTAAAGATGCTATCTCCATTTTTCCCCTCCTGTTTTTTCCCTTAAATTCCTTGCTATTTGGATTCTGCTCTTCCCAATAAAAAGCCTCCTTTTCTGTCATTTTCAGTGACCGTCTGATTGCCTAATTCTCTGCCACTTTTTTTTCATTGACTTTTTTCACTTTGTTTTTCTATTCTCTATTTCACTTGTTTGTAGTATATGCCTTATTATTTTCTTCCTTCTGTTTGCTTAGGCTTAATTTGTTCTTTTTTCAGGTTTTCTCTTCTTAAGACAGAAGATTAAGTTATTGATTTAAACCATTCTTTTTTTTAGTAGCTATTATTTTCCCTTTAATCACTGTTTTATTTAGCTATATCCTATAAATTTTGTTTTGTTGTGTTTTAGTTTTCATTTTTTGCAGGGTGTTTTCTCACTTCCTTTATGAATTTCTTCTTTAAAAAATTGGTTATTTAGGAGTATGTATGTTTTAGAGGTCTCATTCCATAGATGGCCAGCTAGGGCCTGAGGCAAGGCAGGACATTATGGGGAGCTCTGCCAACAAGGACAAAATATGAACCCCAAAGGCATACCCCCAAGGACCTACCTTCTCCAGTCCCACCCTATCTGTCTACCATTACCACCAAGTTAATTCCTACTAGGGGATTAATGATTAAGTTAAACCTCTCATAATCCAATCATTTACCTCTAAACTTCCTTGCATTGTCTTACACATGAGCTTTTGGGGACACCTAATATCTAAACCATAATGGTGCATATATTTAAGATAAGGTAAAAATACTTCGCAAGTCTTACTGATACTGTAATTTTGACTTGAGACTATACAGCACTCAACTCTTCCATTTATATCTCTTTTCCTCTGCACCAAGAATTCTGACTTTCAAGGATGTAAGTGATTGTAAAATTTAAAAATCTAATCATGCATTCATTTTTATTCCATATTATACAGGTAAGAGTATAATATAGGATACTAATAGTATTGAGTGACAATACTGATACTATCAAAAATATTAAAATACATGTTTTTGTATATACTCTCACCATGTTTGGGAGTGGAGATATTTTCTTTTTTTTAATTGTAAACAAATGGGATACATGTTGCTTTTCTGTTTGTACATGGAGTAAAGGCATACCATTTGTGTAATCATAAATTTACATAGGGTAATGTTCTTTGATTCATTCTGCTATTTTTTCCCTTCCCCCCCACGCCTCCCACCCCTCTTTTCCCTCTGTACAGTTCTTCCTTCCTCCATTCTTGCCCCCTTCCCTAACCCTAACCCTAACACTAACCCCTCCCATGCCCCATTATGTGTCATCATCCGCTTATCAGCGAGATCATTCGTCCTTTGGTTTTTTGAGATTGGCTTATCTCACTTGGCATGATATTCTCCAATTTCATCCATTTGCCTGCAAATGCCATAATTTTATCATTCTTTATGGCTGAGTAATATTCCATTGTATATACCACAGTTTCTTATCCATTCATCAATTGAAGGACATCTAGGTTGGTTCCACAATCTGGCTATTGTGAATTGAGCAGCTATGAACATTGATGTGACTGTATCTCTGTAGTATGCTGATTTTAAGTCCTTTGGGTATAGGCCAAGGAGTGGGATAGCTGGGTCAAATGGTGGTTCCATTCCAAGCTTTTTGAGGAATCTCCATACTCCTTTCCAGAGTGGCTGCTCTAATCTGCATCCCCACCAGCAATGTATGAGTGTACCTTTTTCCCCACATCCTCGCCAACACCTATTGTTGCTTGTGTTCTTGATAATCGCCATTCTAATTGGGGTGAGATGGAATCTTAGTGTAGTTTTGATTTACATTTCTCTTATTACTAGAGATGTTGAACATTTTTTCATATATCTGTTGATTGCTTATAGATCTTCTGTGAAGTGTCTTCATTTCCTTAGGCCATTTGTTGATTGGATTATTTGTATTCTTGGTGTAGAGTTTTTTGAGTTCTTTATATATTTTGGAAGTTAGTGCTCTATCTGAAGTATGAGTGGCAAAGATTTTCTCCCACTCTGTAGGCTCTCTCTTCACATTACTGATAGTTTCCTTTGCTGAGAGAAAGCTTTTTAGTTTGAATCTATCCCAGTTGTTGATTCTTGCTTTTATTTCTTGTGCTACAGGAGTCCTGTTAGGGAAGTCTGATCCTAAGCTAACAAGTTGAAGATTTGGATCTACTTTTTCTTCTATAAGATGCAGGGTCTCTAGTCTGTTTCCAAGGTCCTTGATCCATTTTGAGTTGAGTTTTGTGTAGGGTGAGAGATAGGGGTCTAATTTCATTTTGTTGCATATGGATTTCCAGTTTTCCCAGCACCATTTGTTGAAGATGCTCTTTTCTCCATTGCATATTTTTGGCCCCTTTGTCTAGTATGAGAAAATTGTATTTATTTCGGTTTGTGTCTGTGTCCTCTATTCTGTACCATTGATCTATCTGTCTGTTTTGGTACCAATGCCATGCCATTTTTGTTACTATTGCTTTGTAGTAGAGTTGAAGATCTGGTATTGCGATACCCCCTGCTTCGCTCTTTCTGCTGAGGATTGCTTTAGCTATTCTGGGTTTTTTATTCTTCCAGATGAATTTCATAATTGCATGCTCTATTTCTGCAAAGTACATCATTGGGATTTTAATTGGAATTGCATTGAATCTGTATAGCACTTTAGGTATTATGACCATTTTGACAATATTAATTCTGCCTATCCAAGAACATGGGAGATCTTTCCATCTTCTAAGGTTTTCTTAATTTCTTTCTTTAGTGTTCTGTAGTTCTCATTGTAGAGGTCTTTCACCTCTTTTGTGAGATTGATTCCCAAGTATTTTATTTTTTCGATGCTATTGTGAATGGGGTAGTTTTCCTAACTTCTCTTTCTGAAGTTATTTTTATGTATAAAAATGCTTTGGATTTATGAGCATTGAATTTGTAACCTGCTACTTTACTGAATTCACTTATGAGTTCTAAAAGTTTTCTGGTGGAATTTCCGGGTTCCTCTAAATATATAATCATGTCATCAGCAAAAGGGGTAGTTTGAGTTCTTCTTTTCCTATTCGTATCCCTTTAATTTCTTTGGTTTGTCTAATTGCTCTGGCTAGAGTTTCAAGGATGATGTTGAATAGAAATGGTGAAAGAGGGCATCCCTGCCTTGTTCCAGAGTTTAGGGGGAATGCTTTCAGTTTTTCACCATTTAGAATGATATTGGTTGTGGGCTTAGCGTAGATGGCCTTTACAAAAATGTTAAGGAATGTTCCCACTATCCCTATTTTTTCTAGTGTTTTGAGCATGAAGGGATGCTGTATTTTATCGAATGGTTTTTCTGCATCTATTGAAATAATCATGTGATTCTTAACTTTAAGTCTGTTGATATGAACGACATTTATTGATTTCCTGATTGAACCAACCTTGCATCCCTGGGATAAAATCCACTTGATCATGGTGCACTATCTTTTTAATATATTTTGGAGATATTTTCTGATCCTTTACTTCATTTAGCACCATTCTAGAGCACCTTCTCTTATCTGATTCCCTGCTGAAAAGAGGATACAAAGAGGAGTAAAATATATCCCTGTTCTCCAAAAGCTAAGGGTCAGTGTTGTTGGTTGTGATATCATTCTGGTATAGAAAAGTGTAATCATGGAATCTGAGGTTCTGTTTTTCTTTAGTAGTAATGTTAATGATTTGATTGCATGTTTCCTAAAATGAAACCCTTTCTCTCACTGTCTCCTCCTATCAGGAATAACTTCTTTTTGGTGGAACTCCTTGATACTTATAACCTCTCTTTCTACTGTATTAGTCAGGCGTGATTTTTCAAAGAACCTCAGCTAGTAAGGTGGATGGATGGATGGATGGATTGATGTGAGAGCAAGGGGGAAGGGAGGGAGAATGTACTTATTTTAAGGAACTGGCTCACATGATTGGGAGCTGGCAATTCTGAAATTTCTAGCAGGCCAGCAAACTAGAAACTCAGAGAAGATTCACATGTACAATAATCTTGAGAAAGAGTTTCTTCAGGAAACATCAGTATTTTCTGATAAGGCTTCCCCTCAATTTAATAAATGCCCAGCATTTATGAAGGGTAATCTGCTTTATTTAAAATCAGCTGAGTGTAAATGTTAATCACATCCACAGAGACTCTTCATGTAACAACAACTAAATTAGTTGGACACCATAACCTTAGACGAGTGGACCCATAAAATTAACCATCACACCTGGGTTGAACACTAATTTTGTTGTCCAAATTGAGGTTTTTTTTTTTGAGAATAAGGAGTTATCAATAAATCCATATAACTATGTACATAGAATATATGCAGTTGTGATTTTATTGACAATGTCTTATCATTGCTAAACCTATAAAATAATCCTATTAAGAAAATTATTCTAAAACTATTAACATTTATCTATGTTCATTAAACAAAACTGTTCTGTTGAGTTTCTCAACATTAAAAAGAACATGAATGGAATTCTCAGTAAATATTCATATATAAGATATTTAGTATCTTAGCCATAAAATTGGGTATTTATATATTTCTAAAAAATGATTTTAAAATTTGGTTGTATTATTTTTAATTGCTTCATAAAACTGTGTTTTTTCAAAGTTGCATTTTATGGTTGTTATATTTGAAAACATTGAAAAGTTTGAAAAATTCTGTTACTTTTTTTTTTCCAACAGTGCTATTCTCTGTGAATTATGATTAAAAATTTTAGACTAGGATCTCAAATTATAAACACTAAGGTACCTGTTCATTTCAAAGCACATTCTACTAAATTGAAATTATTCTGAAATCTTAAAGTTTTGAAATAGTTTAATATGTAAATATTGTAGCCCATATTATTTCACTGATATTGTCTTTTTTACTCTATTTAGAATAATTCCAGTCAACAAAATTTTTAGAAGACAAAGCTTGTCACTTAAGTTGTATCTATTTTATAGGTCTTGAAAAATTCACCAAATTTACATGCTACTAATTTTTACACATTCTTAGGTTTATTTCATTCTTCCATATATTATAAACTTGTCTAAGTAAAAAATAAAGTTCTCTTTAAATACTACATATTGAATTAAAATATTTTTGTCTTAGTTTGGGCTGCTATTATAAAATACCATAAATTGGATGACTTAAATAACAAGCATTTATTTCTCATAGTTGTTGAGGGTGAGAAGTCTAAGACCAAGGTGATGGCAGATTCATTGTCTGACAAGGGTCTGCTTCCTGGTAGCAGAACTGGTTTGATCTTGTGTCCTTACATGGCCCTTCCTTCATGTGTGCACTGAAAGAGGGAGGAAGGGAGAAACAAAGACCTTGTCTCATCATTTATAAAGGCCTTAATATCATCATGAGGGTCCCAATTACATGACCTAATCTAACCTTAGTCACCTCCTAAATGCCAGACCTCCAAATCCCATCACATTAGGTATTAAGACTTAAACATAAGAAATTATCAGGGGAACACATATTTTTAATCCATAGCTATTTCCAGCTGACTTTGAACAAAATGAAAGCAAGAGTTAGAAATTGTTGAAAATCATCAGTGCTATTGATTCTGCCAAGTGGATCTTAAAAGATTCAAAGAATTCTAAGGTCACAAAAAGAATATGTGTACTACTTTGATGAAGTATTTTTAAAATTTGACATCATCTTTGTCACAAAAATATTGCAATTCACTTTCTTTATGTATCTATGTATCTATCAATCTATAAAACTTGATAGATTATCACAGTTTCTGTGGATGGAATTGTGAAATTGCTTCCATTCTTATTAATAGTGCTATATTAGAGTTTATATGGGCACAGTTGTGAATTTTATGTGAACTACATCCCAAGTCCACGTTTGTTTCTGTTCCATAATTATTTTATTTTAGCGAAAATGTTGATTTTACTAGGATGCTATCTATGCTTCACCAAAATGTGTAGTTGTATTATCACTATAAAATAGAATTATAGAGTTGGTTCTTATTCACAGATTTTATTTTTGTGAACTTTTTTATTCTTGTAAATTTAATTATAACTTCAAAATCAATACTCATGGATCTCAATTCTACTGCAAAAAAAAGAGTATTGATAAAATTTGGATTGCTAAACACATTTTTAGCTGAACACTGATATTCTGTCTTCTTTCAGTTCTGATACTGTAAATAGTGCCCTTTATGTGGTCTATGCTGGGTTTTTTGGTGTGTGTGTGCTTCTTGTTAGTGATTTTGGTGTTTAAAATTTTAACTATCAAATATAGAATTGAAGTGCTGTGTAGTGTTTCTAAGTGCAAGAAAGCTGTGATGTACCTACAGAAAAAATGTTTTAGAAAGCTTCATTCAGTGCTGTTAACTGTGAGTTATTAGTGAATCAACAATATATGTTAAATAAGATATCTTGAAACATATGTAAAACCAAGGGTATGATTTGATCAGTTAATGAAAATATGACCAGAGACCGTCAGCCTAACCTTGTATCTCTTAGGAGCAATAGTTTGGTATTCACTAATTCAGTGTTCATAGTAAACATTATAAAACTTAACTATTTTGAATAATGAGAACCAACTGTAATTTTATCTTTATTGTTGAACTTTTTAACTGAATTGAAATAGCCATTATAGCAATATCATTTGTTTCATGTTCTACAGGATGAACATCCAAAAGCTTTACTTTGATTTCATGAATTAGATGGAGCAATCAAGCCATTATTGGGATTAATTGTTGTCTCTGATAGAAAGCTGAAATCATTGAACTGTGAATTTCTTATGTTAATAGAGTCAACAAAGTTACATTTATACCACTTTGACTATGTAAAACAATTTTGAATCAGAATTGAGATTTTTTTTAAAAAAATCATTTGATCTAAATGAAAAGTCATGCTTTATAGAGTAACATATAAAACACTTCCTCTACCTGCTTTTATTTTATTGTGTGTTTGACCAAATTATAAGCAGGGGAAGCAGCATTAGGTATTTCTTCTGGGTAGTCTCTTTGAGAGTGAGGTGTTAGTTACAATACTTATAAGAGGTAGGTTCTGCTAAGTGTCTTTCAGATTTAACTACATGTTAAATTGATAAATGGCTTCACTGCCTGTGCATCTCATACATGACTCTATGAGCTTATGCTTGAGCCTGGGTGAAAATTACAATTATGTCCCAGTTTATTTCAGTGCTCCCATAGAAACATCACTGGAGAATGAAAAATCTAGGACATATGATAAATTGGAACCCTGAGACTGTGGGCATAAACTGGGATTGTCTTGAGGAAACTGACACACATGGACACGTCACCTTTCAAAAACATCTCCTAACACCAAATTCTTGATTACTGCTTTCCCATCAAAAAGGCTATTCCCTCAGTATGATTCACTTGTTTGTGACTATTTAGTAATTTCCATAGCATTATGCTCTCAAAAAAGAATGTGAAGCACTCTTCTTAGTCAGTTTATTCATTGTGTCATTTCTTTATTTCTGGAACATTTTCTATTCATCTTAAAACTTTATTAAATTTTGCATGCTTTCACTTTTAAACTAAAGAAATAATAGTAATAAACCATGCAATTATTTCCCCTGAAATTAGTTCTTTTGTTATCTTAATACAAATATACAGTAATTAAAAATGAAAGTTGAAAATGAAAGGAAAGTAATTTTATACATATTGGATAAAACTGGATTATCTGAATATGATTATAATACTACTTTATATTTTGTTACAGAATTAATTGAAAAGATTTACTCTATATCTTATGACTACAAGAGCTTTGGGAAATAGGTAAGTGACAAGGCTCTTTTGAAGAGCTATTTCTGGAACATTAAGTTATTTGATCTGGTAGGTTCTTGGCAAATAGGCAATGGGTCATATCTTAGCCATTTACTTCTTTTTCTCTTAATACATAGTAGAAATATTATGTTTACATAACTCTTCATGTAACTTTAATACCCAATAATCATATTTTCCAGGGAATTTCAGGTTTATTTTCTACAGTAACCATAATAAGAATATCATTAATAAGACATAGAAGTGTAGTAAGTACCAAAAGTTATTGCATTTTTTAAAATCATTAAGTGCAGTGTAGTAACTTGGATTGCACATAGACACTGAAAAAAAGATGTTAATGGAAAAACAGGTAAAATCTAGTTTAATTCAAAATAATGAATCAATTTAATTTCTTAGTTTTGACAAATGTTGCCTTGATTTTGTAAGATGATAACTTTAGGGGAAACTGGGTGAAGGGTATACAGAACTCTGTACTATGTTTGTATATCTGTTTTGTAAATCTAAACTTATTCCAAAATAAGCTAAAGGCAAAAAAGCCAAAGTTTATTGATTTGAGAATTATAATTTGGAAATAGATTTTTATGTGTAATGGTCTGGAAAAAATCAAATTATGCATTACCTTTACAAATCCAGACTCCATGAAATAGAGATGTAGGGAAATAATATGGTCATAGAAAGTGTGGGACTTCATTTTTGAACATTGGCATGCTTTTCATTAACTTGTCCTAGTACTTAGTTTTATACTTTCTCTTTGAGTCCTTTAATGCATTTGTGTTTTCTTTGATCATTTCTATAGCACTTTCTTTTCATACAAGCAAGGTGCTTTAAATGGGTCCTAGTGCACTGCCCCCCCCCCTTTGTTAGTGTATTAGAGACAAAATGTCACTGATATGACTCATTGGTTTGGAATTGAGACCTTGTTAAGTATAGTTTTGTTCAGCTATACCTACTTGAGCTTTTAGGTCAAGTGCTAGACATGGTTGACCTATTGTTAATGAGTATGAATAAAGATGAACATAACTTAAATAGCCTTTCTGTAATTGAGCTAAAATAATTTAGAATTGATTGCTACCAGAAAATAGAAATTCTCAGTTTCCAAATGGACTCTAGCATGATAACTCTTAAATTTCTATAAATATTAAAAGACTATAAGAAGGGAACTCTGCAGTTCGCTGAAACTGTTATGTAACTTCTCATTAATAAAATAGCCATGCTAGTTTTTTGAATGGTTTCCTGCTTCTGTTGACAACTTTAGTAATTTTACTTAAAATTCATAAAGGGAAATAGAAATATATTACAATTAAAGGATATAGACAATTAAAACAATAGGCCCAAGCCTGAATGTCTATTATAGAATAATTGTCAGACTTGGAGATTTCTATTTTGCTTGATAATCTTTATACAGAATTGGTATTATTAATCTTATGTTAATAGAATTTACAACTCTGCTTCATTGTTGAATAGCATTATTGTTCCCACTCTTTGGAAAAAAGGATATTTTTTTCAGACTAAGTTTAAAATCCATTGATTATATAATATTTCACACAAAAAAACAAACCAAATGAAACTTCTATTATTCTGTACTAGTAAGAGCATTAAAAGTTCTGTTTTTAAGGACATGCTTACCATTTAGTTGGTTGTCATTTGTGACCATAAAAGTGTGAATAAAAGAGAATAGCTAATATATATTGTGCACTTCTTATGAACCAGGCTCTTACTTCTATTTAATCTTCATTATAACTATAAGGTAGATTGGAATTCCCATTATAAATTAGACTGGGAGAGTAACAGGTATCTCCATGCTATTCCTGAGACTATGGGTAGAAAGAACAAGGTTCTTTGTATGCAGTACCCACAATTTGGTTCACATTTTTAATAGTTTCCAGGAAATGCTGACAACATCTTCATGGACATATAGTAAACTTCAGATTACTTTCACTTTTTCTGGGAAGGAGTTCTAGATCATACTGGGTGACCTAGAGCAGATTCTTCTGGGCATACTAGCCTACATAAGTTATCCTGTTCCTTGTTGTAGCCTTGCTAGGGCATTCTACAGAACCCTAACATGCTGACTATTTTCTGTTACCTGATTAATTGCAGAACACTCACTTATTGTGTGCTTCATTAACACTCATTTATTGTGTGTCCTCCCTTTGGTCAGTTAGGTAACTGGAAGTTCTTAGTTGTCATGGAACTTGGATCCAGAAACCCAGAGACCAAGGATGGAGTGGTTGTGTATCTGACAGGTGAAATTCAGCTTTCCAGACTCAGTCAATTCATTAGGAGTTAGAAATGGAGTTGGCTTCTGTCATTCCTCTTTTCAGATCACCTCAGTGACTACTCACCACATACAAGATAAAACCTCAAGACTCATGTTTCTCTTACTTCTGTCTTAGTTACTCTGCTTTCACACTTGTCTCCTTGTTATTTCTCCTTGTTATTCCTTGATACTCCAAGTCTTTTTATAATTGGCTCATTTCACTGACTTTCCTATGCCAAACCCACTCTCCAGTCAGTTCAGCCTCTAACTTGGTACCAGTAGTGAATTTTTTTTTTTTTTTTTTTTGGTACTGGGGATTTTGAACCCAGGGGGACTTAACCACTGAGCCAGATCCCCACCTCTTTTTAATATTTTATTTAGAAACAGAGTCTCACTAAGTTGCTGAGGCTGGCTTTGAACTCACCATCCTCCTGCCTCAGTGTCCCAAGCCACTGGGATTACAGGCATGCGCCACCATGCCTGGCTAGTGGAGATGAACTTAAGAGAGCAGAGTTCACATTTAGAATTGTCTAGCACATGTAGTAGTAGAGGTCTCACTAGAAATTTATAGTTTCTGTCATTTGAATTGCTTTCACGTATAACAGGGAGTGGAATTTTAAACCATAGAAAGACATAGCAAGAACCAAGAGGAAAAAGTTTCAGAGAGATTTCTACTCAATTTAAGTAGCACTATAGTGAATAACTTGGCAACAGTTACATCTGCATGAAAACAGCTTGAGTTACTTCATAAGAAGGTGACTTCTCTATCCCTGACAGTGTATAATGGAGGCTGATCACCCTCTTGCAGAGATGTCATTGAGGAAATATGTGCTGAATATGGTGGGAGAGTTCATTTCTAAGGTCTTCCCAAGTCAGAGATTTTATCAATTTTTAGAATCCTCTTATTTTCAGAAGCCATTCTTCTCATAGTCTTCAGGTTCTTCCTCCCATATTTGTATTGAGAAACTTTCTCCGTTAAAGTATGCATCACTTTTAGGTTACAGTTGTCAGTAGTTGAAAGAAAAAAGAGCTGCTTTCAAGGTTGATTTCTAGTCCAATTGGCCAAGTACTCTTCCAAAAATTTTTCTTTGGGACTTTTTCACTATATTTTGATTGACCTTTTATCTAAATAAAAAAATACATAAATTCTTAATAGATTTTAGTTATTAAACAAATTTTCCCAAGACTGAGAATAAAAGAAAGTGCTACTTGGAAATAGCCTTTGGTTATAGTTTTGCTAGAAATGGAAAATGCACCTTATCCTTACCATTATACTGGAAATGCCTTGAGAAGTAGCAAGGCATTTTGAGTGTTTTGAGTGACAAGCACCTGCTTCCCTTCTCAGCAAAAGGGTGAAAATATGATTTAAGTAATGGAGTTGCAGGCATTTTTAATTAGACCTGAGTAAGGTAATGGCCTGCTACGCAAATTCAGATTTCTTACAGCTGCTGAACTGTGGTACTTGGAATTAATGATTCAGGAAAGAATGATTTTCAGGGTCTTAAAGTACTGAATATTTGATCAATTCTGGAAGCTAGCGCCTCAGGTGATAGGATGACATTTAAAAATTGTCTCTGACCTGACACAACTTCCTTTAGCGGCTGAGCCTCCTGACCCCTTCCCCATCAAGGTATGCCTTGGCACACCATATAAAAGTACTGTTCTGATGAGTACACTGTTTCTGACTCTCCAAGAAAGGCCTGAACTCCTTAATTTACCTGAATCTCTCCCTGTATCTGTATCTTCTCTGAGTTTCTGACTTTGCTACTTCTTTTCCGTTACAGCTCTCTCTCTCTCTCTCTCTCTCTCTCTCTGTCCTTTAGTTTCAGCTCTTGATTTCTTCCTGACAATTATCTTGACTTCACCCAAACAAAACATTACTCCGACTCAACACATATAGTTTGGATTATGTCCTATATTGATATTTTTGTCTCGAATTGAGCCAGGATCCTCCTAGGAGGAGAGGGAGAGTTTATAAAGATAATATGAGCATTGCACGTGTGTCATCGTTGTTGATTTTCTGCTCCAATGGAAATTGAGTTTAATTTTTCACTTGGTCTTAGCAAAAAGCTAAAATATCTGCCCATCTCTTAAAACCATTAATAAAATAATAAATGAAGAAAGAAAAAGAAATTCTTAAATGTGGTACACATCTCTCTGTCCCATCCAGCTCCTTGGTACAGATCTAAGCAGGGATGAAATGAAAGAGACTTTAAACTGCATACAGTTATGTTCATAAATTCAGATCTTTTTATTTATTTTTTTGGAGGGTAACAGGAATTGAACTCATGGGCACTTGACCACTGGGCCATATCCCCAGCCTAATGATAAATGTGCAGATGATGAAATTAATGGATAAATATATTACAGCAGCTATTGCATATATGACCTTTATACATAAACATAATGAAGAATGAAATGGAAGATGTAAAAAAGAAAACAATGGAAAATCTAAAAATAAAAAATAAAGTATTTACTAACAGGGATTCTCTTTTTTTAAGAGATCTGTGAACTTAAGAACATATCAAAATTTTAGCTACCATGAAGCAAAGAAAGAAAAAGGATTTAAAAAGATAGAGGCTCTGTTACCTGCAGAATGACAAACAAGTGTCTGATATATAGTCTATTAAAATAAAATTGGAATGATGAGTTTAATATTGAAGCAAACATTAGAACAAGTATTCCCAGGGTTAAAGAGGGTAATTTTATAATAATAAATGGGTCAATTAATCAGAATAATTATAAAGTTTAAATGCAACCAATACTACAATATATGTTGGCAAAATTTGTGAAGCAGAAACTGATAGAAACTAAAAGAAATTGACAAATCCTCAGTTATAGTTGTAGAGTTATTTAACATTTTATGTACATTTTAACTTGTGAATTCTGTGAAACATTTGAAGCAGAAAATAGAGGAAGGAGGAACACTTCTCACCTCATTTTAGGAGGCCAACATTTGATAATCCTATAACCAGATAAAAGTATGAAAAGAGAACAAAGAATACAAATAAAAAATTGGTTAATAAAATAAACCATTAGGAAATCAAATCCATCAATATATAGAAAGTGGGTTTATTACAGGGATGCAGAGTTGCTTTAACATTGAAATTCACCAGCATAATTTATTACTTTAACAAAAAAAAAAAGGAAAAGAACATATGATCCTGTTAATAGTTATAGAGAAATCTCTGGACTAAATTCAGTAGTCATTCATGATAAAAACTATAAGGAGGGGGGCTGGGATATAGCTCAGTTGGTAGAGTGTTTGCCTCACATGCACAAAGCCCTAGATTCAATTCTCAGCACCATAAACAAAACAAAACAAAACAAACAAACGAACAAAAAAAAGAAAAAAAAAAAACCATCAGGAGACTAGAAATAGAGCAGAACTTTCTCACGAAAAACATATACACCAAATTTCTAGCCAAAATCTCATTTAATGTGAGGAAAAAAACCAAGTAGGCCTACTCTTCATGTGTTCATCTATTTTTGTATGGAGGCCCAAACTAGTTTAGTAAGGCAATAAAAAGAAGCAGGTGGCATATAGATTGACAAGGAATAAGTAAAATGTTCTTTATTTGTAGATGACATAGTCATGTACAAAAAAAATGCTGAGAAATCTCCAAAAGCCACTAGAACTTATATTTGTTTAACAAGATTGCAGGACACAAAGTATATATACAAAATTAGGTATACATACACGTACTTCATAGTAATGAGCAATTGGAAATCGGATTTATAATTTATATGGAAATATGAAGACTCTAGAAAAGTTAGCAAAAAGAAAAAATTACAGTATTGGAGAACATTTACTACCTAATTTGAAGATTTTCTTTGAATCTATAGTGATCAAGGCAGTATTAGCCTAAGCATAGATATATAGATCAGTGGAATAGAGAATCTAGAAATAGACTCAGGTATAAATGGTCCATTGATATTTGAAAGTCATACCAAGGAAATCCAATGAGGAAAAAGTATTCTTTTCAATAAATGGTACTGTAATGACTGGATATCCATATGGAAAGATTAACTCAGTCCTTACTTCCATACACAGAAATAACTTGAAAGAAATCATGGACCTAAATATAAAAGATTATAACTATAAAACTTGAAGAAAAGATCACAGAAGAAAATGTTCACAAACTTGGAATAGGTAAGGATTTGTAAAGATGAAGAAGCATGAACTATAAAAGATTATAAATTAATAAATGTGATTCCATCAAAATTTAAAAGATAATTCTTCAAAGAATGTTGTTAAGAAAATATAAAGACAATCGTTTGCATTTCATAATACATGTACTTGACAAATGCCCTATGACCAGAACACATAAAAAACTCTTATAGCTTATTAATAAGGCACTCTTTTTTAAGGAATAGGCAGAAGAGGATTATAAATAGCCAGTATAGTGCAGGAAAAGGTGTTTAACATCATTAGATACCAGCAAGATACAAATCAGTACAATAATAAGATAATGCTGGATACTCACTAGAATAGCTAAAATTAAAAATTTAAAAAGCTTTACTAGGGACTAGGATGTAGACCAATCAGAACTTTCACATATTGACAGTGGAAATGTAAATGTTAAAACCATTTTGGTAAACAGTATAGTAGTTTCTTATATTACCATAAGACCCAACAATTCTACTCTTAAGTATTTACCTAAGAAAAATGAAAATATATGTTCACATACAGACTTGTACATAATGCTTGTATAGGTAGATATCTCTTATCAGAAATTCTTGGGACTAGAAGTATTTCAAAATTTTTTTAAGTTGGAATATTTTCATAGACTTTACCAGTTGAGCATCACTAATCTAAAAATCCAGAATCTGAAATGCTCCAAAATCTAAGACTTTTTGAGCATCATATTGACATTCAACAAATTTTGGAGCATGTCAGATTTTAGAATTTTGGATTAGGGATACTCAACTTGTAGCAGCTTTATTTAATAGTCCCAGACTGGAAACAGATCTCCATCAAGTAATGAATGATCAAACATTGTGGTATATTCATGCGGTGGAATACTATTCAATAGAAAAGGGGGTAAAGTACTGATATGCACAAATAATATACATGTGTCTCAGATACATGATGCTAATAGGCCAGACACACAAGAATACAAACTGTATGATTCCATTTACTGCTCATATTAGTACATCAGAAATGCTAGAAAAGACATTTAATCTATGGTGACAAATGTAAACAGGTTGCCTACCGTTTAGGATGGATTGTGATGTACCTATATGCAGTATAAGGGAACTTTTGGGATGATATGTGAGTTCTTTATCATTATTATGGCAGCAATTATATGAGTGTAAAAACTTGTCTAAACCCATTGAAAAGTATTCTTAATAATATATATATGTGTGTGTGTGTGTGTGTGTGTGTGTGTGTGTGTGTGTGTGGTTTACCTTACTATCTATGAATTGTACCCTAGTAACATTGTTTTTAAAAAAATCTCATTTCTCAAATTTCAAAAGTTATTTTGCTAGCAGAAGATTAACTTCTATCTGATGTTAGAAGACATTATGAGGACTGAGACTTAGTTGACCTGAAAAATTCATTTGAATAGATCAGTGTGAATATAAATTATACATGAATTAAATATCTTTAAACAAGGAGAAAGTTGATGAATTCTCCATATACTTTCTAGCCTATGATTCGGTGTATAGGAATGGGACCCAGACATCCTAAGAATGCACTGGTGTTCTTTTCTGTTTTTTAGTTTGATATTTGGTAGTACCATTGGCACTGAGAAGCATCCATCTAATGTGAAATAATTGCAGATAATCTGTTCTTGATTTTATTTTTCTTTTCCTGATTAATGAATTGAATTTTATTTCATTTTTAAGCTTGAAAGCATGCGTGGAAGATGCACCAGTGTTTTGTAGAATCTGTTTTTTCTTTTAGAAACAGAATCCCTAGATTTTAGCGTATTGGATAGCTACCCATCTAGACCCTGTGCTTCTCAGCTTCTCTTGAAGCAGGGGTGGATGTGTGACTAATAAGAAGTGAATGGTCATCATCTGCTTTATCAGTGAGATCATTTGTCCTTTGGTTTTTTGAGATTGACTTATCTCACTTAGCATGATATTCTCCAACTCCATCCATTTGCCTGCAAATGCCATAATTTTATCATTCTTTATGGCTGAGTAATATTCCTTTGTATATATATACCACAGTTTCCTTATCCATTCATCAATTGAAGGACATCTAGGTTGGTTCCACAATCTGGCTATTGTGAATTGAGCAGCAATGAACATTGATGTGGCTGTATCTCTGTAGTATGCTGATTTTAAGTCCTTTGGGTATAGGCCAAGGAGTGGGATAGCTGGGTCAAATGGTGGTTCCATTCCAAGCTTTCTGAGGAATCTCCATACCGCTTTCCAGGGTGGCTGCACTAATTTACAACCCCACCAGCAATGTATGAGTGTACCTTTTTCCCCACATCCTCGCCAACACCTATTGTTGCTTGTGTTCTTGATAATCGCCATTCTAATAGGGGTGAGACGGAATCTTGATGGGGGGTGGGAGGGGTTAGGTTAGTTTTAGGGTTAGGGTTAGGGAGGGGGCAAGAATGGAGGAAGGAAGGACTGTATAGAGGGAAAAGAGGGGTGGGAGGGGTGGAGGGGAAGGGAAAAAATAGCAGAATGAATCCAACAACATTACCCTATGTAAATTTATGATTACACAGATGGTATGCCTTTACTCCATGTACAGACAGAGAAACAACATGTATCCCATTTGTTTACAATAAAAAAAAAAAAGAAGTGAATGGTAACGTGAGTAGGGTCACTTCCTTAAACACATGCAGCCTTCTTCCCCCACCCCCCTACTGACTGGGATGTTATACCTGTTATACCTTAGGTACAGAGTTGAAAACCACATGGAGGATAGCAGAGCCAGCATGGATTCCTAAGTGATCTTGTGAAACGCAACTTTCCCTGGTACCTTTTGTTGTTACACAAAATGAAAAATACCTGTCTGTCTTGAGCTATTGTACTTTTTATTCTTCTTGTGTGGCAGAAAGTTCATACATTAATAAAAATGGAAAGCATTTAAAATTTTAAAGTTTTTCTCTCTGTACAAGGAATATATATTTTAGTTAAGATAATTTTCAAAGTGGAATATGATTATATACCAAGAGTTTCTTTTTGATCCAGTAGTTATTTAGGAGCATGTTTCTCAAATTAGCAAGTTACAATTAAACTTTTGATACTAGTTATTAATAAATCGATATTAAATATCTTATAATTTTTATGGTTGTCCTTATGGACTATTTTACAGCCAGTTTTGGTCAAGTTACACAGATATTTTTAAAGTTGTATTTTTAAGAAACTAAATATGTTGTTCAACTTTTCTCTATATTTTTTTGTCAGAGCAAAGGTTTAAAGTTATTAATCAGTAATTTATTCCATTAAATTTTTTATATATGTCAGTTTTTGGTTTAATGTGTATTGTACTGTTATTTATTGCCAGTGTCTCAATTGAGGATTATACCTTTTATCTGAATAAGGTAACTTTCTTCCTGATTTGTAATTTGTGCTTTGGGTTTGTTTCAGTTGATATTGATATTGCCACCTTTGTTTTTATTTCCCTTTAAATCTTTGTATTTGTGCTTATATTTGCCTTTTCTTTTTCATTTCTTTTTGGTGTGTTTCTTAAAAGTGTAGCATAGTTGAATTTCATTTTTATAACCTACTGAGAACCTTTCTTTTTTAACAGATATTCAACATAGTTGTATATTTTGTCAAAATTGATCCCATTGGTTTTATTTCATTGATCTTATTTTAAGTTCTTCCTCATTTCCATTGTATTTTGAGTTTTTTGCTGTTTGATATAAAGTTTTCTTTTTTGTTTAATTTAGTTTTGAGTTTTTAAATGTATCCTGCTTTAAAATCTGCTAAGTATTATTTTTAAAATTGTTTTTAAACTTTAAGTCTGTATAATACCTATAATTCATGTTAGATCAGGAATCAGATGGTATCTCTTGACGTTCCTGGTCTAATGAGCAGATTTAAGTTGTATCTATCTGCTTCTCAGTTTTCATTAATATGATGTGAGGTTTTATCTCAGATTATTACTAAATTGCTATTTAAATAATTTATAATATTTTCATTAACTTTTATATGGGCATAAAGATTATGAAAACCTTAAGGTTGTCACAACCTTAAATAAATTGCCACTTTTTCCAGTTATATATCAAAATGAGCCTTAAGAAAGTTATTAAAAATGTACTCTTTTTAGTATTTCTCATTATTTTCTTGATGTATTCCCATTTATCTTCAAACGATAACTATTTTCCTTTCCCTGTTGCCCACTTCCAGGCCATTTCTTTACTCATTAGACCAGGAGGAAGAAGTAGAAAAAGTCAGATTTTAAATTAAAATCTCAAATTTTGCATTTAATATTTTCTATAGCAAAGTATAAGACCTAGAATATATTTGGGGTTATTGTATTAATGGATTTTGAGGTAGTGGATTTTATGGGAAACATTTCCAGTTTAATTTAGTGAACTTGTAAGCTTGTTTTTTTAAGATATGCCTGTCAATTGCTATATCAGGTTACAATGGGGCCTGACATTCTTAATATTTATTCAGAATAGAAGCTGTCCTCTGGTGCTTTGAGCCTCTGATAGACTGTTATGTCATGTGATCTCTAAAAGTGGGCATCAGCTTCATCCTCTCTTTATAATAAGGGTGCTTGAATGGGACTTGCCCAATTTTTTCAGAACTTGCTTGAGGACCATTTGGGGGAACAGGGTCTTAGTGAACATGCAGGCTTTTTTTGGAAACAGTGGGGAAGAAGTCAATAGTAGTTGCTAGGGGTAATATCTTTAAGAAAAGAATCCTGTTGCTAAGTTATTTTTAGAGATGGAAGTCTTGTTTTTCTCAAAAAATTTTTAACAGGTAATTAATTATGTACTACCAAGATGTAGGGAGTGAGGCAGAGTAGAGAACAAGCCTCTCCAGGTTTCCCTGGGTGGAGTGAGGTGTTTGGCAAGAGATTCATTTTGGTTGTGGTATTTTGAAAAGCCTTGTCTACCATGGTAGGAAGACCTTTATTCTAACTTTGGTTCTGTTTTTCTTTGTGACCATGGCAAGCCATTCAGCTTTTCTGGATCTCAGGCTGAATCTATTAAATGAAGAATGTGACTCTCTAAGATTCTTTCTAACTTAAAAATTCAGTGACTGACCAGGGCAACAGAAATAGCAAAGAGGTTTCCACTTGACAGCTTTTTTATTTTTAATTTCATTAAGCAAAGGAGTCAGCTTAATTTCATCTTATAAAGTCAGGAGGAATGAATCATTTCTCTCTATACTTTGAATAAGGAGAATGAGAAGGGATCATATGTGACTCCTGTGTATATGTTCTGACCTAATATTAGGTAAGTGACATGCTGATAGTTTCAATTGTAACACCTGGAAGTAGTCTGGTACTAGAATGACTCAGAAGAATGTTAACTCACCATTTTTTCCCTGAGAAAACTGAGAAAGATATTTCTTTAGATTACCAGAAGGTTGTCACGTTTTCCACTGGGATATGGGTCTATCTCCAGATTGAGGATATTGGAAAGTGGGCTCCCTGTGTGGTCACATTGAACATTTTTTCTTTGACGTTCTCCTGACTGGTGAAAAGCCTTCTCACATTGAAGTCATGTTTCACAAGAAGAGCAATGGTATGCTGCCTGAGATTATTTCTTGTCATAAGTTGAACTGAGCATAGTCACGTGGGGTAGGCAGAAAGAGTTTTCAAATAATGAACATGTCACAGTTGTGAAAGAACTGGGAAACAGTGCTGACTGAGAAAAATCAGTACAGCAGGCCAAGGGTGACTCTCTGAAAAAAGGCTTTGTTCTGGCCAAATTCTGGAGGGAAAGCCACCAATAGAAGCCCGTTAGGAGCAGCACAGAAAAGGCTATGCAGCTGGCATTGGTTGCTTCTCTTCTCTTTAGTCATCACATTGAGGACTAAAAGGTGGTTGGAAGGTTTTATTTCTCTATCAAGAGCTTCTGGGGGGGGAAATTCAGAAATGTGTTTTATTTTAGTAAATAAAAACAAGTTATAAATAAATGAAAATAAAATTCAAAATAAGTTAGAAACTTGGATAAAAACATGTTTGATAGGCTTGTAAGTGCCTGCACACATTTGGGAGGACCTGCTAGGGTGCAGATATGAAAATTCAGTAGCTTCTGTCCTCAGGAACTTAACTCGAGTGAGGGAGACATATAGAGCAAGTATTTATTTTGTTTCATTCACTTTTTGTAGAGCATCTACTTTATGTAAGGCGCTGTACTAGATGAAGGGACTGCAAGGTAAGATAGAGAAAAGTTTGAATTGTCAAGGCATTTATAGTCCAGAGGGAGATGAGTAAACAAACATGTAACTGGAGCACCGGGGTACATAGAGGCGTGCGGGAGAGAATAAATGGAACACGTGGGAAAGAATCATGCAGGTGACTTCAAATGTTTTTGTTGAACTCATCAGCCTCAAGGTTTCTATACCTTCAGACTTCTAGCATCCTTAAGATTTCTGAGGACAACTCTGTAGAACTGAGGGAGTCAACAACTAGAGGAACCATTGTTGTGTTTTTGCAGGTATAGCTGCTTAATATTAATGAGTCTGTTGGAACTTAGTGTCTGGAAGAAAAAATATTGTTGATATATGTGCTTTTCATTTTCTAGAAATAAAACTATTGATGAAGAAGAAGATGATGATGATGGATTGACTTGCCCTGTACTATTAAATCAAATCTAGAAATTTTTACTTGAAATTATAGGAAAATACATTTTGATCAATTCCAATTCTCATTAACTTACTTTTTGAAAAGGTTTTTTCTTGAATTTTAAGTGTATCTAAAAGAGATTGTACCACCTCCCACAACCACTGAATTTCTTTTTTTATTATTATTATTGTATACAAATGGGATACATGTTGTTTCTCTATTTGTACATGGAGTCAAGGCATACCATTTGTGTAATCATACGTTTACATAGGGCAATGATGTTTGATTCATTATTTTTTTCCCTTCCCCCTCACCCCTCCCACCCCTCTTTTCCCTCTATACAGCCCTTCTTTCCTTCATTCTTACCCACACTCCTATCCCTAACCCTAAACCTAACCCTAAACCTAATGCTAACCCCTCCCACCCCCCATTATATGTCCTCATCCGCTTATCAGCGAGATCATTCGTCCTTTAGTTTTTTGAGATTGGCTTATCTCACTTAGCATGATATTCTCCAATTTCATCCATTTGCCTGCAAATGCCATAATTTTATCATTCTTCATTGCGGAGTAATATTCCATTGTATATATATGCCACAGTTTCTTTATCCATTCATCAACTGAAGGGCATCTAGATTGGTTCCACAATCTGGCTATGGTGAATTGAGCAGCAATGAACATTGATGTGGCTGTATCTCTGTAGTATGCTGATTTTAAGTCCTTTGGGTATAGGCCAAGGAGTGGGATAGCTGGGTCAAATGGCGTTTTCATTCCAAGCTTTCTGAGGAATCTCCATACCGCTTTCCAGAGTGGCTGCACTAATTTGCAACCCCACCAGCAATGTATGAGTGTTCCTTTTTCACCACATCCTCGCCAACACCTATTGTTGCTTGTGTTCTTGATAATCGCCATTCTAATTGGGGTGAGATGAAATCTTAGGGTAGTTTTGATTTGCATTTCCCTTATTACTAGGGATGTTGAACATTTTTTCATATATCTGTTGATTGCTTGTACATCTTCTTCTGTGAAGTGTCTGTTCATTTCCTTAGACCATTTGTTCATTGGATTATTTGTATTCTTGGTGTAGAGTTTTTTGAGTTCTTTATAGATTCTGGAAATTAGCGCTCTATCTGAAGTATGGTTGGCAAAGATATTCTCCCACTCTGTAAGCTCTCTCTTCACATTGCTGATAGTTTCCTTTGCTGAGAGAAAGCTTTTTAGTTTGAATCTATCCCAGTTGTTGATTCTTGCTTTTATTTCTTGTGCTATGGGAGTCCTGTTAAGGAAGTCTGATCCTAAGCCAACAAGTTGAAGATTTGGACCTACTTTTTCTTCTATAAGATGCAGGGTCTCTGGTCTGATTCTGAGGTCCTTGATCCATTTTGAGTTGAGTTTTGTGTAGGGTGAGAGATAGGGGTTTAATTTCATTCTGTTGCATATGGTTTTCCAGTTTTCCCAGCACCATTTGTTGAACAGGCTATCTTTTTCTCCATTACATATTTTTGAAACCTTTGTCTAGTATGAGAAAATTGTATTTATTTGGGTTTGTGTCCATGTCCTCTATTCTGTACCATTGATCTACCTGTCAATTTTGGTACCAGTACCATGCCGTTTTTGTTACTATTGCTTTGTAGTAGAATTGAAGATCTGGTATTGCAATACCCCCTGCTTCGCTCTTGCTACTGAGGATTGCTTTAGCTATTCTAGGTTTTTTATTCTTCCAGATGAATTTCATAATTGCTTGCTCTATTTCTATAAGGTACATCATTGGGATTTTAATTGGAATTGCATTGAATCTGTATAGCACTCTAGGTAGTATGGCCATTTTGACAATATTAATTCTGCCTATCCAGGAACATGGGAGATCTTTCCATCTTCTAAGGTTTTCTTGAATTTCTTTCTTTAGTGTTCTATAGTTCTCATTGTAGAGGTCTTTCACCTCTTTTGTGAGATTGATTCCCAAGTATTTTATTTTTTTCGAAGCTATTGTGAATGGGGTAGTTTTCCTAATTTCTCTTTCTGAAGATTCATCACTTATGTATAAAAATGCATTGGATTTATGAGCATTGATCTTGTAACCTGCTACTTTACTGAATTCACTTATGAGTTCTAAAAGTTTTCTGGTGGAATTTCCAGGTTCCTCTAAATATATAATCATGTCATCAGCGAACAGGGATAGTTTGAGTTCTTCTTTTCCAATTTGTATCCCTTTAATTTCTTTGGTTTGTCTGATTGCTCTGGCTAGAGCCTCAAGGACGATGTTGAATAGAAGCGGTGAAAGAGGGCATCCCTGCCTTGTTCCAGTTTTTAGGGGGAACGCTTTCAGTTTTTCACCATTTAGAATGATATTGGCCATGGGCTTAGCGTAGATGACCTTTATAATGTTAAGGAATGTTCCCACTACCCCAATTTTTTCTAGTGTTTTGAGCATGAAGGGATGCTGTATTTTATCGAATGCTTTTTCTGCATCTATTGAAATAATCATGTGATTCTTAACTTTAAGTCTGTTGATATGGTGAATGACATTTATTGATTTCCGGATGTTGAACCAACCTTGCATCCCTGGGATAAAACCCACTTGGTCGTGGTGCACTATCTTTTTAATATATATTTGTATGCGATTTGCTAAAATTTTGTTGAGAATTTTTGCGTCGATGTTCATTAAGGATATTGGTCTGAAATTTTCTTTCCTCGATGTGTCTCTGTCTGGTTTAGGTATCAGGGTGATATTGGCTTCATAGAATGAGTTTGGGAGGGTTCCCTCCTCTTCTATTTCATGGAATGCTTTGCGGAGTATTGGAATGAGCTCTTCTTTAAAGGTTTTGTAGAACTCAGCTGAGAACCCATCTGGTCCCGGACTTTTCTTTGTTGGTAGGCTTTTGATGACCTCTTCTATTTCATTGCTTGAAATTGGTTTATTTAAGTTGTGTATGTCCTCCTCGTTCAGTTTAGGTAGTTCATATGTCTCTAGAAATTTGTTGATGTCTTCGAGGTTTTCTGTTTTGTTGGAGTATAGATTTTCAAAATAGCTTCTAATTATGTTTTGTATTTCACTCATGTCTGCTGTGATGTTTCCTTGTTCATTCCGAATTTTAGTAATTTGAGTTTTCTCCCTCTCTTTGTTAGTGTGGCTAAGGGTTTATCAATTTTATTTATTTTTTCAAAGAACCAACTATTTATTTTATTAATTTTTCCAGTTGTTTCTTTTGTTTCGATTTCGTTGATTTCGGCTCTGATTTTAACTATTTCCTGTCTTCTACTACTTTTGGTATTGGTCTGCTCTTCTTTTTCTAGCGCTTTGAGCTGTAGTGTTAAGTCATTTATTTGTTGATTTCTACTTCTTTTTTTGAATGCGCCCCATGAAATAAATCTTCCTGTAAGTACTGCTTTCATAGTGTCCCAGAGATTTTGATATGATGTGTCTTTGTTTTCGTTTACTTCTAAGAATTTTTTTATTTCCATTCTGATGTCTTCTGTTATCCATTTATCATATAATAGCGTATTATTTAATCTCCGGTATTGGAGAAGTTTCTGTTTTTTATTCTGTCATTTATTTCTAATTTCAATCCATTATGATCTGATAGAGTACAAGGTAGTATCTCTATCTTCTTGTATTTGCTAACAATAGCTTTGTGACATAAAATATGGTCTATTTTAGAGAAGGATCCATGTGCTGCTGAGAAGAAAGTGTATTCGTTCTTTGTTGGATGGTATATTCTATATATGTCCGTTAAGTCTAAATTGTTGATTGTGTTATTGAGATCTGTGGTTTCTTTATTCAATTTTTGTTTGAACAATCTATCCAGTGGTGAGAGAGGTGTGTTAAAATTGCCTAGTATTATTGTGTTGTGGTCTATTTGATTTCTGGAATTGAGAAGGATTTGTTTGACGTATGTGGATGAGCCAATGTTCAGGGCATAGATATTTATGATTGTTATGTCTTGCTGATTTATGCTTCCCTTAAGCAGTATGTAATGTCCTTTTTTATCCCTTCTGAGTAGTTTTGGTTTGAAGTCCACATTATCTGAAATGAGGATGGATACTCCAGCTTTTTTGCTATGTCCGTGTGCATGGTATGTTTTTCCCCATCCTTTTACCTTTAGTCTATGGGTATCTCTTTCTATGAGATGAGTCTCTTGCAGGCAGCATATTGTTGGATTTTTCTTTTTAATCCAATCTGCCAGTCTCTGTGTTTTGACTGATGAGTTCAGGCCATTAACATTCAGGGTTATTATTGTGATATGATTTGTATTCCCAGTCATTTGACTCATATTTGTTTTTTGACATGATTTGGTTTCTCCTTTATTTGGCTATTCCTTTAGGCTAGCGCCTCCTGTTGCTGATTTGCATCGTTGTTTTTCATCTCTTCCTTATGGAATATTTTGTTGAGAATGTTCTGTAATGCTGGCTTTCTTTTTGTAAATTTCTTTAGCTTTTGTTTATCATGGAAGGATCTTATTTCGTCGTCAAATTTGAAGGTAAGTTTTGCTGGGTATAAGATTCTTGGTTGGCATCCATTTTCTTTCAGGGTTTGGTAAATGTTGTTCCAGGCCCTTCTAGGTTTTAGGGTCTGGATTGAAAAATCTGCTGATATTCTTATTGGTTTCCCTCTGAATGTAATTTGATTCTTTTCTCTCGCGGTCTTTAAAATTCTGTCTTTATTTTGTATGTTAGGTATTTTCATAATAATGTGCCTTGGTGTGGGTCTGTTGTAATTTTGTATATTTGGAGTCCTATAAGCCTCTTGTACTTGGTTTTCCATTTCATTCTTCAGATTTGGGAAATTTTCTGATATTATTTCATTGAATAGATTGTTCATTCCTTTGGTTTGTTTCTCTAAGCCTTCCTCAATTCCAATAATTCTTAAATTTGGCCTTTTCATGATATCCCATAGTTCTTGGAGATTCTGTTCATGATTTCTTACCATCTTCTCTGTTTGGCCAACTTTGTTTTCAAGATTAAATATTTTGTCTTCAGTGTCTGAGGTTCTGTCTTCCAGGTGTTCTATCCTATTGGTTATGCTTTCTATGGAGTTTTTAACTTGGTTTATTGTTTCCTTCATTTCAAGTATTTCAGTTTGTTTTTTTTTTCAGTATCTCTAACTCTTTATTGAAATGATCTCTTGCTTCCCGTATTCGGTCTTTTAACTGTTGATTGGTGCGATCATTTAATGCCTGCATTTGCTCTTTCATCTCCTCCTTCAGTGCCTGCATTTGCTCTTTCATCTCCTTATTTGCTTCCCTGATTGTTTTAATTATGTACATTCTGAACTCCCTTTCTGACATTTCTTCTGCTGTGCTGTCATTGGGTTTTAATGATGTAGTATCTAGGTTTGTTTGGGACATTTTCTTCCCTTGTTTTCTCATATTGGTCAGCTGTCAGTGGGACCCTGAGATATTGCAGATTTCCTCTATTGGCTTATAGTGTCCTGGTAGATTTCTAGTGTATCACCTCCCAGCCTTCAGTAGTCTGAAGTCTTGGAGGAACTTGATAATGCAGTGCTTCCGAAGAAAGCTGCCCCTAGCCCCCTACTGGTTCCAGGGCTTGGAGCTGGCCCTGTGTGGAAAGGCTCTCACTGGGGGCCTGCACCCTGCAGCTGGCCGTGTGGGAGGAGCCCTCCGCCGGATTGTGGAAGGCTACCTGGGGAAGACTCTAGCTGCCCTGCCCTGCTCTGATAAGCCACCCCTATCTGTGCCTGCTGCCCAGGCCAAGTTTCGCCCAGTGGGGGAGACTCACCCCGTGACTCTATTTTTGTCCAAGTCTCTCAGTGCCTCCCCTTCTTGAGTCCTGGGTTCTGGAGCGACTGGAGATGCAGTCACCCCGTAGGCCGCCATTTGGATTGCCCCGTGGAAATAGCCTGCGGCCGGAATGGGCAGAGCCGCCTGGAGAAGTCTCTGGCTGCCCTGCCCTGATCCCAGAGGCTGCTTGCGGATCAAAGCTCTCCGCTGGCTCGGGGACTTGTGGCTGGCTGTATGTAGAAAGGCTCTCACTGGGCGGTCTACTCCGAGAAGCTAGCCTTGAAAGGCGCCTCCCACCGCAGGGGTCCAGGCTGCTTGGGGAGGTCTCTGGCTGCCCTGTCCTGGTCCCTGAAGCTGCTTGCGGGCCTGAGCATGCCGCGCTGGCTCTGGGACTTGGAGCTTGTTCTGATCAGAAAGGCTGTCACTAGGGGGCCTGCTCCGAGAACCTGGAGAAGCTGGCTGTGTGGGACAGGCCCACCGCTGGAGTGCGCAGGGCTGCCTGTGGAAGACTCTAGCTGCCCTGCCCTGCTCCGATAAGCCACCTCTATCTGGGCCTGCCACCCGGGCCGAGCTTTACCCAGTGGGCAGACTCACCCGTGGCTCTATTTTAGTCCGAGTCTCTCAATGTCTCCCCTTCTTAACTCCTGGGTTCTGGAGCGACTGGGGATGCAGTCACCCTCTAGTCTGCCATCTTGGATCGCCCCACAACTGAATTTCTAACAGCTGTTTGGCTGGGGTGGGGGGTCTTATTCAATTCATTGTCCTCTTGTTCAAGTATGAGGCTGTGTTTTTTTTGTTGTCATCTATTGAAATGTTGATGTCTTTTTATAACATGAGAAGCCTCTAATTTGTAAACTGAATTTGGGCTATGGAACACGTGGCTTACCTCCATTCCTGAGCCATAGAGGCCCACTATTTGCTGTTCTTAGGGAGTTAATAAGAGCTTTTGTGACCTGGCTTAGTCACACTGTATGGCTAAAATCTAGATGAACTGAAAGGAAAAAAGGAATGGGATAAAAAATCAGCAATGACTGTGAGTAGAAGGAATGTTAGAATTTTAAAAATCATCATATGGTATAGACCAGAATAAGAAGTTTGGAACAGCCTAGGAGGAGAGCTTTTTAATTATAGCAGTCCTCAAGACATTTGAAATAGGTAGGATGATTTTTAATAGGCAAACCTTTGGCTTTTAAAATAATCAAGGATTCAACTTTTTGTGTGTGGCTTATTAAATGTGCACATACAAAATTTAAAGGGAAAAGGTAAGCTTTTATGTAAAAATGTTTTGATTTATGGTTTCCTGGACTTTGAAAGCCTCCTTGTACCTTGATTAAATAAATACATTCAGAGGTTTTAAAACTTAATAGAATTGTGAAGAAGAGGCTCTTTTTGACCCAAGCAGATATTTTTAATATAGCAATTAGGCATGTCATTAGGAAGATTATTAAAAGCAATGTGCAACCTAATGCTTGAAGGGAATTACTAAATAATGAAAATGAAGTTTTAGAAATTTGGATACATTAACTAGAAATAAAAGTAGATCTTTTCATGTAATACCAAATTAACAATAGAATTTAAACATTCTAAGATACTACTTTATGTATTTTCTTTTTCTTAAATTATTTATAAAGGAATACATGAATTTTTTTTTTCCCTTGGGGAAAAAGAAAAGCCTTGCAGATCAGACTGAAGTTCTCTTTAACCACTATACTCTCCCATTTTCCAAGGGATCATTATTTTGCCATTTATTCTTGCAAATTATTAAAATGTTTATGTGGAAACACACATATATTCATCTAAAATATTTAGATTTTGCAAAGGTGTCTTTATTAAAAACACCACAGAATATATTGACTGTTGGTTCATATTAAATATGACTTTCCACTGTATGTTTTGTTTTTACTGTTGCTTCAGTATTACTAATAGTAGCTGACATTTTTTGAGTAGGTGCCATGTGCAAGGCAGGATACTTAGTATTTTTCATGTAATTTAGTTCCATAATCATCATAATAACTTTCAGAGGTGAATAAAATGTTGATTTTATATGAATGAAACCCCACCTTCTTTATACCCTCCATTTACATTAAGTTACTAATGCCAGTAGTTTGGCATTCTTTGATAACACTTCATTTAGGGTATTTTAAATTGGTAAGAGTATAACTCTTAGTCCTGTTATTTTGTTATTCTTGTGTTGCTGGCCTTTACCACGTCCCTGGAGGCAAGTATTTCCTTGTTGGACCAGAAGGCCAGAGTATGAGGGTGACTCCTGCTTACCTTTTGGGAATGAAGAGGTATAGTATGTGTCACATTTGACTCATTCTAAATGAGGAACAGACAACCCCAGACATTTCCTCACTTGTTAATGGTTTTTGAAGCCTGTGCTTGTGATGTTGTCTTTATTTTGAGGACAGTAATAGGATATCAGACCTAGTTTGAAGAGGGTTTGACTTTGAAAGATGCCTTTTGCTATGCCCTTAGTCACACTGGTACGAGGAAAGTAAAGCTGCTGAAATGGAAACTCTCAGCATTTTTATGAGAATTGGTGTGAAGGGAATGGGTGTGTTGAGAGAAAAAATTATGCTTATTGTGTATACCCTGTTTTGAAATTTGGATGAGGATAATTTCAACATTGCATGACAAAGTAAAGAACTTCTAGTGAAGGAATAACCATCAGAAAAGTTTTAAGTCTCAGCTCATCTGCTTAAGTAGCAGCAGACCTTGAAAAAGCCTCTTTATACTGTTTTAATCAAATGATGATATAATATCCACTTCATATAGTCCTGGGATTTAAATTATGCAAAGTATTTTATACATTGCTAAGTACTGTACAAATATGCCAATATTAGATGGTATTCTTACTATTTTCATCGTCAAAAGAATTGTCAAGGCCTCCTACAGTTTGTGGCTTTTACTAATGCCTCTTTACCAAAGACTTAACCTGCTCATTTCTATCCTTTATTACTTGGAAGAAGTTAACCATATTGGGGTTCTGTTATTTTGAGAATAAAGAGACCCTGTTGCTGAGTAATTTAACAGATGTATATCAGTCACCATTTCTTCTGACTGAATGCTAAAAAAGATCACCTACAGTAACTCTCAAGGAGAGGAGAAAGCATATGCTAAAGGTTCCAATAAATAAAATCTCACCGTCAGCAATACATTAATGTTTATAGGCACTTTTGGTCTTTTTGTCTTCCATACTTAAAAAAATATTAAGGTCTATGCACTTACTAAAACATTCGTCAGTAAGTTTTATTGTAGATTTTGTTTGTTAAGTAGAACACTTAAAAATGATCAAATTGTCTTGCTTTGGTTTCTTTTTTGGTTCTAATTCTTAATTTATTCTGAAATCTTGAATAGTATTCAAGAAAGACATGAGGTTTTTATGTTTAATAGAACAGCACATGAGTTAAAAATAGTTAAGCTTCCATTTCCAGAGTATGCGCTCATTTCCAGATGAAGAGACCAAGCTCTGTGGCGTTTGCATTTGCTCTACTTTGTGGTTCACATTCTAATGGGGCAATTTAAACCCAATCAGAAGTCTGGCATATTTGGGTTTGGTTATTGTTTTCCTCACTCCCATTTTGCTAATATTTTCCTAATACAAATGTTGCAGCAATTCAGAATATGTGGAAAAAATGACTACCTTTAGCTTGTTACAGTACTGAGACTTCATTCTCTGAGTCAGTACTAGAAAAATTAAACATCAGTTTTTACGGGAACTAATATGCCAACAATTTAAATCTTATTTGCTGTTTTTAGGAATGTGCCATTTATTGTATATAGATTATTCCTGGAAGAAGACTATGTGCTTCAAAGGAAGTACTTTGCTGGGGGGGAAATCATTTTAATTTCTTTGTTCCTTCTTCTGGATAATTCTGAAATGCTAATAACCCTTTTGACATTTTTTGTTGACTTGTTCTGCCATTTCTGTATTCATTTTTTTTTAACGATCCTTTGTGGCAAACCATCTCTATCTTAAAGTTGTACTAATGGAAAAGTTAAATCTTGTTTCAGAGTGATCTATGAAAGTTCATTCCATATTTTAAACTTAATCCATTTGGAAACATCACTGTTTTTCTCCATTTTATCTGGTTTCCCTACCTATGAGGACTCTTGTGTATGTTTGTGTGTGTGTGCACACATTTTAGTATATCTTAAATGCACCTGTTTGTGGAAACTGAGCATTTCTCCTCTTTCCTAGATATAGTAAATCAATCAATCTCAATCAATCTCTCTCTCTTTCTCTCTCTCTCTCTCTCTCTCTCTCTCCCTCTCCAGATCACATCCAGGGGTCTCTGAAGGTAACTAAGATCTGCACAGTTGCATCAGCTTTTCAAAATTAGCAGGTAGAAATATTTTAACTTGCCTTGACTATAGCTAAGCTACTTTTTAAAAAAAATTAATCATTTAAATTGTTTAAGTTTCTGAGTTAGAATATTGAAGAAACTTTTACATTGACTAGATAATGGATATAATAATAAGAATTTCTGATTCAGTTGCCTATTATTTACTGTGGAAAGAGTGCTTTCCCTACAGACTTATTAGGAACAAGATGTTTAAAAAACATGCCAGGGTGGAGGCCCATTTGTTTGGTCTGCTTTATAGAAGCCGTGCATCCCTACTTATGAATCTGCCACCTATTTCATCTACCCACCCCTGCCTGATTCTTCAGGTTTCTTTGGAGAGTATACTTAAGGCTCTGTTGAATAAGGCCTGTGTGGCAGTTTAAAAAGCCAAAGGCTGTTTCCTAGAGCAACCCAATTTTATCATATTATTATGAAGTTTTGCCTCGTGCTCTGCGTGTGTGTATATGTGTGTGAAATATCTTTTTTCCTTTTGCCCAGTCCCCCTCTCTGCTCTTGTATATTCACATAACTAGAAGGCAGCAGGACTCCATTTGTCAGAGGCAGTAGGAGGAAGTACAAAGATATGAAAGGGTTACTATTCACATTTCCTGTGTAATTCCCTCTGATCTTACTGAGCTGTAATTCCTTTCTTGATGTTAAGCATTCCCAGGCTCCTTTAACCTTCTGGCCTGCTAGCACCAGCCAAGTTTGTCCCAGGTGATTATGTAGGCGAAAAACTCCTGTGTTTTTTTAGGAGTAGAAATGGCTACTTCTCCATGAGATAGGCTACATTCCTTTGCAATCTGCAAAGAATTCCCTTTCATTTAAAACAACAACAGAGCTGTAACATATTGGTTTTTAAACTAATATTTAGCAACCAAGTTTGTTGTTGGTTTTATTAGATTTTTTTACTCTGCTGATTCCTGGTTTAGTATATTTCTGGTTGAATGAAACCCTATTGATCATTTCAAGATCACATTCTTCCTTCTAAAAATATGTTTCATAAATAGGTTTTGATTCTAAAAGGGTAAATTTTGATACTAACATCTCACTTTGAGACTACTTAATTGGGATATCATTTTAAGGTGCCTTAGATATGAAGCGTTTCAGAAACTGCAACATTTTTGTTTCTTTGTAGTCAATTTAGAAGGTTATGGTTGAGCATAGCGAAGATACTTACTTCTGACTTCTCTGGTTTTGAAATAGCAATTCATTTTGATTCCACAATTTAAAATACATTTTTGTGGTTGGCAAATAGTTTCTATTTTTACCTTTTTCCACTTAAGTTTTAAAAGAAAATGTTATGCTATGAAGCATGAGAATGTGTTAGCAGCTATTTATCAGCTGAGAGGGACAGGAAGTACCTATGCCAACACTGCCCTGATCTTAGGTAGTGAGCATGTGTTTAGACACAGCTCTAGATATACATTTACTCATTCTGTTTATAGCACATCTTTGTCCTTAGCAACTTGGGGACCTAGAGTTGTGGGGGCAGAAATGAAACTGAAGGAGTTTCTGGGTTAATTTAATTTTTCTGGTGCTTGGGAAAAATAAACTGTTTGTGTTACTCAAAGCAGTACATAAAATTTTTTAATGTACTTTAACCAAATGTAACACAGTTGAACATGGAGGTAGATAGATGAATTTTTAAATTTCTTATGGTCAGATCTTTATAGAGTGCCAATATGACTGGTTGATAGTTCTCATTCATGTTTAGTTTTCCAGTATAGCATAGAGCCTGTTGACATAGTAGACATTCAGTAAATGTTTTTTGAATGAATGAATTGTACTGACAAATTACTATTGTAGATTTTTTAAATTGTTCTGTGTGTGCATGATTGGGTGGCACTTGTCTAAATATGTTACTTATATTCTTACCATTTACCTCTAATGATAGATACTGCTCCAAGTTCCTTTGTCATTAAACAGTTAATTCCTTCATAGTCTTCTATGCCCAGGTCCTAAGATACTTCACTGGCCTAGCCATGACATTGTTCTCTCATAGAAAATAATGATGTGTTGTCAGCAGTTACTTTAGTTAGTTAATACATCAACATTTCTTAAAACTATAATAAAGAAATGTATTGTTTTATAGTGGAAAAACACTTATATTTCTCCCAGGGATTAACTTGGAGGGATTAAAGCACTGCAGAGCAGTATCAATCAGTCAACAAACACTTACAGAATGCTAATATAAGCAGCATTGTACCTAAATATGTGGGCTCTCCAGGGATGTGTACAATCTTATTTGTGCCATCTAGTTTCCCAAATGTCTCAGTGATCAGGATTTGTATACTAGTCAAGTCAAACAGCAACTTAAAATACATTAAATATGATTGTATGCTAAGTGAGAGGCATGAACCCGAAGCAGATAGTTTAGGGAAGAGAAATGATTTTGGGTTGAATTAGAGAGTGGAGTACAATTTGTGGAGGAAACTTGAATAGGATGTTAAACAAATAGTTGGTGTTTGGATATAAGGAATGAGGAGGCTGACATTTATAAATAAGGGAAACAATTCTCATACCTCTTGTTGCCGGCAGCATTATAGAAACAACAACAAAACCTTAAATGTGTGGTGGAGACCACATACTTATATTCTCCTGAAGTAGAATTTTAGCTTCCACTTAGAACATACAACAGCTCTTTTGGCCACCATAAGATCATTTCCACAGGAGATGCCCCTGAATTTTTCTCCCAATTAAAATTTCTGCAGAAAGACAAATAAGAAAGTATATTGAAAAGCTGTGATTCATGACTTCATAAAGGTTCATCTAATCTCAAAGTCAAGTTTAATGGTATTCACTGCTGAGTTACATCTTGATTTGAATTCTAACATATAAGAAGTTGTTTCCAAATTCACTATTATTTGAACATATCTAGGCATCTTGGGGTATTATAGATAAAATAAATTTCACAGTAGGTTTTTATTAACATCTTAAAGTTTTTTTATAATAAAGCAGTTATTATACTAATATATAACTAACTACTAGTCTTTGGTTTTGTAGATAAAATTTTTATAAAATTTACAGAGACCCTTTAGTTGTACTTAATTTTAAAAAGCAAACACACTAGTGTATTTAGAGTCAAATTTTGTCTCTCATTTTATTCTTTTATTGCACAGCCAAAGGAAAAATAATAAAGTAGTACAGAAATGAAGCCAGTTTCTTTAACATAGTAAAGGCAGAATCTTAAGGCAGTCTGCTGACTTTATTCTTTCAGTCTTGGACAGTGGCAAATTTATGTGGCCCTTTATGTGTTTCTGAATCTCTATATGTGTTCAACTGTATGAATTGCTACCAGCATGACAATGGAGGAGAAACTATAGCTAACTGGCTTCTCACAGAATATTTTTGTAAAGAACTATAGTTTTCAAAGATCTAGATAATCAGTGATTAAAAGGGCTTAGTAGTTACTTTTAGAAAAGGTGGGAGAAATCACAGTGTATACTGATATTTTATTTAACCCAGTATTTCCCAAATTTATTTGAACTTGGAAATACTTCATCATCCTTCAAATTAACTTCCTTTCCTTTCTTTTTCTTTTCTCTCTCTCTCTCTCTCTCTCTCTTTCTCTTTTCCTTCCTCTCTCCCTCACTCTCCCTCCTTTCCTTTCCTTTCCTTTCTTTATAAGCACACTTATTAAAATCTCCCATAGAACAAATTTTAGGAATTGTCACTGTGATGTTTCACACACACATGCACACACGCACACGCACGCATACACAACATATTATTTTGGTTCTGTTACTTAAGTTTGCTGTAAATAGGATTTAGCTAAGTATATGGAAGTTACTTCTGGGGGAAAGAAAAGGGTAGGTTAAAGATAAAATGAAACTTTCCCTTTTTATCATAAATTTTTGTTTTATATGCTTTTCCCCATTAGTCTAAATTCCTTTTGTAAACTTAAGAATAAAAAGAAGTGAAAAGACTTAAAAGTCATTAAGAGAAGCCTTGCTTTATAAAAGGATTATTTATTCCAAGATTTTGTAAGTACTGGTCTTGGGTATTTTTAAACTCACTTTGTTTAGAAAATACCAAAATTCATAAACTTTTTTCTAAAACAAGATATGAAGGAATGGAAATCTGATTAGGTAAACTTAATATCTCTAATATCTCTTGTCTTTGTTACCCTTGCATTCTTGTACATGTTCTATTGTTGCTATTAGTATACTCTGCCATCATTTTCTATTTATATGCTAAATGAGGACAAAGGCTTCTATATTTTCAGTATCTAACCTTGCACACTGCTGGGTATATGGTAGACTTTCAGTAAATGTCTGTTAATGTGGACATCAGAAGTGGGGAGATTTAAGTTCATAGTTATTCTTAGGGGCATATATTGATGGTTGTTGCTTTCAAATCTTAAGATGACTATGTTCTTTTGAATATATCTTGAAAATATAGCTTATTTAAATTTCATATTTATGTCTGTCTTGTCTAAGAAAATAAGGTGGTATCCATAAGTGCACATAATAAAATAGAATCAAATAAAATTTAAGATAAATGGATGGAAGAACAACATTGAAGGACTTGTACTATTTAATTTCAAAATTTTTGGTGAGAGAATCAAGACAACATGGCATTGACTTAAGGGTAAGGATATAGATCAATGAAGAAGAATTGAGAGACCAGAAATAAGCTCTTAAAATTTTTGTTTCCTTGATTTTTGAAAGTGCTGCTAAGATGATTAAATTCATAAAGGATTGTCCTTTCAACAAATGGTGCTGAGACAATGATATCCATATATTGAAACTTCTTAATAAAAATCAACCATATATAAGAATTATAGACCTAAATCTGAGAGTAAGATAAAGTTTCTAAAAGAAAGCATAGAAGAAACTTCATGACCTTGGGTTAGGCAAAGAATTGTTAGACATGGCACTAAAATCATGATCCATAAGAGAAAAAAGTAATAAGTTTGATTTTATTAAACTTAAAGTTGTTAGGCTTCAAAAGACATTGAGAATCTAAAAAATAAAGCTAGAGTGGAAGAAAATACTTGCAAATTATGTATGATAAAAGACTTGTATCTAGAGCATATAAAGTACCCCAAAACTAAACAAAAAGATAACATACAACCCAATAAGTGAGCAAAAGAACTTGATTAGACTCTTCATCAAAGATTTAATAAGAATGACTAATATGCACATGAAAATATGTTCAGCATCATTAGTCATTAGGAACATATACAATGAAATAGTGCTGTATATCACTAAGGTGGTTGTAATCAAGTTAAAAACACAGTGAGATACTGCCATATACATACTAAGATGGTTGTAATTAAAAGATACAAAACAGTGTCTAAGATGTGGAAAAACAGGAACTCTCAGTCATTATTGGTAGGCATGTAAAATAACACAATCACTTTGGAATATAGTTTGACTGTTTCTTTGAAAGTTAAACCAATTTCCGTATGTTTTTGTCAAGGGTCTCCAAGGGTCTCCAGAAAAACAGAATCAATAGGATGTTTACATGTTTAGGAAGAAATTTATTTTGAGGAATATAGACTCAACCCAGATTGGAGACTTTTTTAATGTGATCGCAGAAATCAGCAAGCTAGAGTCTCAGGAAAGTCTGTTTGAGTCCAGAATCAGTCTGCTGGAAAACCAGCAAGAGCTGATGTTGCAGAAGGAGGAGGAAGACCACTTGGGAATTCCATTTTACTTGAGGAAGTCTGTCTTTAGCTTTATTCAGGCTTTCAACTGATTGAATAAAGCCCATCCAAATAATGGTGCTTTCTACTTTGCTGAAAATTTAAATTTAAATATTGATCAAATTTAAATATTGATCTCATCAAAACTGCTCTCACAGAAACATTAGAATGATGTTTGACCAAACACAAGGCAGTGTTGGCCCAGCCAAATTGACCCATGAAATGGATTGCCACACCATCAAACCACCATTTTCACTTTCTAGAATCTACTCAAGAGACATGAAATTTTATGTTGATACATACATAACTTGAATGTTATGTCCATGACAACTTTATTCACAATAATGGACAAAACAAGAAACAGTGTAAATACTCATCAAAGTGGTATGTCCATACAATGAAACAATACTCAGCAATGAAGAATGTCAAAAAATATGTGTGAAAGAAACCTGATTAAAAATAATATATATTATATGATTTTACATATACAAAATGTCTAGAAAAGGAAAACTGATGGGAATGGAAAGTAGTTCAGAGAAGGGAGTCTGAGTAGAAATAGAGACTGACTGTATATGGACTAAAGGAAATTTTGGGGGGTGATGGAAATGTTTTAATACTAGATTATGGTGATGATGGTAAAATATGACTGAACAGTCCATATATAACAGATGAGTTTTATGGTATGTAAATTGTGCATTGATGCTGTAAAAATAGATTATAAAAATGGGACAGGTGTACTAAGGGTAGGTCACACAATGCCACTTTTATAAGCTCCTCTCTTTTACATAAGGTGAATCACAAATTCTGCTCTAAGCTAAGGAAACCCCTCTCAAGAAGAGATGTGTTTTCTGATATTCACAAGATCAAAATTTATCAGTATTTTGAGAGAAGTCTAATAGCTTTAACACAATGAAAATTGTGTCCTTTTAGTCGTAGTGCAATGTAAGGAACTTTGTCCTCAACAGCATCCTTCTAATAAAGAACTAAAAACTCACTGCATACATTGGTGCACACCTTTAAACCCACTTATTTGGGGTCCAAATCAGGAGCATTTCCAGTTCAAGGCCAGCCTTAACAAGTTAATGAGACTCTGTCTCAAAAATCCTGGGGAGGTAGCTCAGTGGTAAAACATCCCTGGATTCAATCCCTAGTATCAAAAAAATTTTTTAATTGAAAAAAGATCTGAAAACTCTCTTCTGCACATTTGTTTATTAATCTTCCCCTCAATATCATTAATGGTTAGCAGTAAAGATACTTTAGTAAATTACATCGCCCTGGCTAAATAGGAAGGAAAGCAGTAAGAGGGACAAGACCAGGAATACTGCTCTTTGTTGGTATGACTTACTCCAGCTACAGGGTAGATATGGAGTCATTTTTAATAGCAAGGTTGAGAGTTACAGTTGGCATCTCATTAGGAAAGTTGGAAAGTCTGAGAAGGAAAAGTATTTGAATAGAATATCTGCCATCTCTAAATGGAAGTATGAGTTGATGGGTTAAGATTCTCCTTGGGAAATAATTTTGGCTGTTTTCCAGCACATAGGTCAGGGGTCATTCCAGCTTTAGAGTTGAAGAACATGGTCAATGAATTCAACTCAGTATGGTACATTTTTCATTGTTTATAAATTTTCACAGGTAATGCATGCTTATCTTAAAACATTTCTAAAAACTTAATTCAGATATCAAGTATAAAATCTATAGAAAAACAAACTATCCTTTATTTTCTCTAGTCCTTCTTAACTAATAACATGTGTTTAAGTTGTTTCTAAGTTTTAGCTGTATAATGCTGCAGTAAACATATTGACACTGAGTACTTGTCCATTTTTAAAAAAAATATTGCATGCATGAGCTTGCACTTATACACACACACATACACACAAACACACACATTTGTATACACAGTTATCACTTTAATGATAAATATTTCCTCTTATATACTTCATGTTTTCTTATACGTATTTTTAATATTTTTCAAAAATTGCTGCTTTAAGCATATAAAATCAAGGCTCATAAATCTAATGTGCATTTTTATTCGTAAGTGATGAGTCCTCTGAAAGAGAAATTAGGAAAACTATCCCATTCACAAAAGCCTCAAAAAAAAAAATTTCTTGTGAATCAACCTAACAAAAGAGGTGAAAGACCTCTACAATGAGAACTACAGAACACTAAAGAAAGAAATGAAAGAAAACCTTAGAAGATGGAAAGATCTCCCATGTTCTTGGATAGGCAGAATTAATATTGTCAAAATGGCCATACTAGCAAAAGTGCTATACAAATTCAATGCAATTCCAATTAAAATCCCAATGACATATCTCATAGAAATAGAGCAAGCAATCATGACATTCATTTGGAAGAATAAGAGACCCAGAATAGCTAAAACAATCCTTAGCAGGAAGAGCAAAGCAGAGGGTATCACAATACCAGACCTTCAACTATACTACAGAGCAGTGGTAACAAAAATGGCATGGTATTGGCACCAAAATAGACAGGTAGACCAATGTTACAGGATAGAAGACACAGAGACAAACCCACATAAATACAGTTTTCTCATACTAGACAAAGGTGCCAAAAACATACAATGGAGAAAAGATAGCCTGTTCAAGAAATGGTGCTGGTAAAACTGGAAATCCATATGCAGAAAAATGAAACTAAACCCCTATCTCTCACCCTACACAAAACTCAACTCAAAATGGATCAAGGACTTAGGAATTAGACCAGAGACCTGCACCTGATAGAAGAAAAAGTAGGTCCAAATCTTCATCATGTCAACTTAGGACCAGACTTCCTTAACATGATTCCCAAAGCACAAGAAATAAAAGCAGGATCAATAATTGGGATAGAATCAAACTAAAAAGCTTTTTCTCAGCAAAGGAAACAACAATGTGAAGAGAGAGCCTACAGAGTGGGAGAGAATCTTTGCCACACACACTTCAGATAGAGTACTAATCTCCAGAATCTATAAAGAACTTAAAAAACTTTATACCAACAATAAAAATAATCCAAGAATACAAATAATCCAATCAATAAAGGGGGTAAGGAAATGATCAGACACTTCACAGAAGAAGATCTACAAGCAATCAACAAATATATGAAAAAATGTTCAACATCTCTAGTAATAAGAGAAATGCAAATCAAAACTACCCTAAAATTTCATCTTGCCCCAATTAGAATGTCTATTATCAAGAATACAAGCAGCAATAGGTGTTGGGGAGGATGTGGAGAAAAAGGTACACTCATAAATTGCTGGTGGGTTTGCAAATTGGTGCAGTCACTCTGGAAAGCAGTATGGAGATTCCATAGAAAACTCGGAATGGAACCACCATTTGACCCAGCTATCCGACTCATTTGACCTTTGGTTTTTGGAGACTGGCTTACTTCACTTAGCATCACAGTCTCCAGATCCATCCACTTTTTGGCAAATATCATAAAGCCATTTCTTATGGCTGATTAAATACTCCATTATGTATAATACCGCATTTTCTTTATCCATTCAGCTATTAAAGGGCACCTAACTTAACATTGTGAATGGTGCTGCTCTAAACATTGATGTGACTGGGTCACTGTAGTGTGCTGATTTTAAATATTTTGAGTATATATCGAGGAGTGGGATAAATAGGTCAAAATGGTGGTTCCATTCTTAGTTTTTTTTAATTCTAATTAGTTATACATGACAGAAGAATGCATTTTGACACATCATACATAAATGGAGTATACCTTCTCATTCTTCTGGTTATACATGATGTAGAATTACACTGGTCGTATAATCATATAAACACAGAGTGTCATAATGTTCAATTCATTCTATTATCCTTCTGACATCATACCTCCTCCCCTCCCTTCACTCCCCTCTGTCTAATCCAAAGTACATCTAGTCTTCTCTAGGCACCCCCACCATTTATTGTGAATTAGATCCACATATCAGAGAAAACATTCAGCCTTTGGTTCTTTGGGATTGGCTTATTTTGCTTAGCATGATATTCTCCATCTCCATCCATTTACCAGAAGATGCCATAATTTCATTCTTTAAGACTGAGTAATATTCCAATGTGTTTATATATATATATATATATATATATACCACATTTTCTTTATCCATTCATCTGTTGGAGGGCACCTAAGTCAGTTCCATAGTTTAGCCATTGTGAATTGACCTGACATAAACATTGATGTGACTGTGTCACTGTAGTATGCTGATTTTAAGTCCTTTGGGTATAAACTAAGGAGTAGGATAAAGAAGATACGGTGTTTGTGTGTATATCAAGGATGGGATAACAGGGAAAAATGGTGGTTCCATTCTAAGTTTTCTGAGGAATCTCCATACTGCTTTCCAGAATGGTTGCATCAGTTTGCATTCCCACCAGCAATGTATGAGCATACCTTTTCCCCACATCCCCGCCTACATTTATTGTTGCTTATAATCTTGCTAATTGCCATTCTGACTTAGAGTGAGATGAAATCTTAAAGTAGTTCTGATTTGCATTTCTCTACTTACAAAAGGTGTTGAACATTTTTTCATATATTTGTTGATTGACTCGATTTCTTCTGTGAACTGTTCAGTTCCTTAGCCAATTTATTGATTGGGTTCATATATATATATATAGATAGATAGATAGATAGATAGATAGATAGATAGATAGATAGATAGATGTTAAGTTTTTTGAGTTCTTATGTATCCTGGAGATTAATGCTTTATTTGAGGTGCATGTGGTAAAGATTTTCTCCCATTCTGTAGGATCTGTCTTCACATCGTTGTTTCCTTTGCTGAGAAGAAACTTTTTCATTTGAATCCATCCCATTTATTGATTCTTGATTGTACTACTTGCACTTTAGAAGACTTATTAAGGAAGTCAGTTCCTCAGCGGCATGGTGAAATTTTGGACCTACTTTTTCTTCTATTAGGCGCAGGGTCTCTGTTCTAGTGCCTAAGTCTTTGATTCACTTTGAGTTGAGTTTTGTGCAGGGTGAGAGATAGAGGTTTAATTTCATTTTTCTGCATATGGATTTCCAGTTTTCCCAACACCATTTGTTGAAAAAGCTATCTTTTCACCAATGTATGTTTTTGATGCCTTTGTCTAATATGAGAAACTGTATTTATGTGTGTTTTTCTCTGTGACTTCTATTATGTATCATTGGTCTATGTGTCTGTTTTGGTGCCAATACCATGCTGTTTTTGTTACTGTGGCTCTGTAGTATAAGGTCAGGTATTGTGATGCCTCCTGCTTCACTCTTTTTGTTATGGCTATTGCTTTGGCTATTCTGGGTCTCTCTCTCTCTTTTTTTTTTTTTTTTTCCTAATTCTATAAAGCATGTCATTGGGATTTTTAATAGGAATTGCGTTAAATCTGTATAGTGCTTTTGTTTCTGACCATTTTGACAATGTTAATTCTGTCTATTCAAGAGCATGGGAAGACTTTCCATTTTCTAAGGTCTTCTTCAATTTCTTTCTTTAGTGTTCTGTAGTTTTCATTGTAGAGATCATTTATCTCTTTTGTTAGATTGATTCTCAAGTATTTATTTTTTTGAGGCTATTGTGAATGGGATAGTTTTCCTAATTCTCTTTCAGTGATTCATCACTGATCTATAGGAATGCATTTGATTCCATTCCTAGTTTTTTGAGGGATCTCCATAGTGCTTTCCAGAGTGCTCCAGAGTGCTTGCACCAATTTGCAGTCCCACCAACAATGTATGAGTGTACCTTTTCCCCACATCCTCACCAACATTTATTGTTATTTGTATTCTTGATAATTGTCATTCTGCCTGGAGTGAGATGGAATCTCAGTGTAGTTTTAATTTGCATTTCTCTAATTGCTAGTGATGGTCAGCATTTTTCATATATTTATTGACCATTCACATTTCTTCTTCTATGAAGTGTCTCTTTAGTGTTTATTGACCATTTTTTTTTCGGGGGCGGTGGGTACCGGGGCCTTGTGCTTGCAAGGCAAGCACTCTACCAACTGAGCTATCTCTCCAGCCCCAACCATTTTTTTGAATTGGGTTATTCGTTTTGGGTTTTTTTGTTTCTTTTGGTTCTTATTTTGCACACCATATTTATTTTTGAAATTAGGCTTTTTTTCTATTTCATACTGAGAGTCAAAGTATTAGAAAACAGTACTCATAAGATTCGTAGATATTGTTCTGTCTTTTCAAAGGTCCCGAAATCACAACATCTAGATTATTAGCATTCATTTGTCTACAAGAGAGAATCTTGAGAATCTTATTCTTAGAAATGAACTGCATACAATTTTAAAACATTTTGCAGTCTTAACAGTGTTTTATTGCCATACTGTAGAGCTTTTTACCCTGAAGAAACTATACTTTTCTGGTGGACTCCGAGCCTTAATAATAGCTAGGTAGCCCTGAGACTATTTCTTACTTTTCTGTCTTATGAAATGGGGATAAGAAACTTATTTTTGTAAGAACATTTTTTTGAAAAGAGTAAATCCTAGCTCTTCTGAAGTTTCTCTAAATTCTGCTTGAAAATGAAAGTTTTTTATTATCTTTTTCTATATATAATTTACATGTGGCTAAAAGAGACCAATACTTTTAACCTTTTGCCTAGAAATCTCGAGAACTAAATCTACTATTTTATTAGGTATATTTTATCTTTTTTATTTTATGCAAGGAACAGTGTTACTACTGCTGTATACGAATTTGTCATTTCTTCAACCTCCTTTAATATTTTCACTAATGTCATTCAGGCATTCACCAGCAGTCTTTTAAGGCCCTTCTACTTATAATCCCAAACCCAGTGCCACGAGTTTTAAGATTTAATTATAGAATGTACCTATATAGAAATTACCTAAAAACATACACTTAAAATAGCTATCATTTTATTGTACTTCACAGTTTTTGGGTCAGGGAGAGTGGCAGGGTTATCTGGTATTGGTTCTTCATAAGGCATCAACTGAATTCATTTGGTGGTAGTCAGCTGGAGGATGGGCTGAATGAGGTTTAGAGAATCCAAGACACTTGTAATCACATTCCTGGCACCTTGACAGGGATCACCCAAAGGCTAGTAGTTTTAACCTGGGTTTGTCAACTACAGTACCCATCAATAGCTTCTCTAATATGACAGTTCTCCAGGAATTAGATCTGATGACAGTAGAACAAAGGACAGAAAAGAAAAAATAGATAAATTCTGTTACAAAGTCCTTATGTTGTATGTGAGAAGGTATAATATTATTTGAAGCATTGTGATATTAAAGATGTATATTTTAAACACTGAAGCAACCCATGAAACTATAAAATATACAAATGTATTAAGTAAGCTGGTAATGGAGATAAATTGCTAAAAAATATCCAGTTCCAATTATGGCAAGGAAAAAGGAAAATAGAAACAGGAAGAGCTTGGGACACATTAAAAAAAAATAATGACAAGATGGTTAGTTCAAACCTAACCATATAATAATTCTATTGTTTAAATGATCTAAATACTCTAAAGACAGAGATTATGAGGCTGAATATTTTAGTAAGACTTAACAACAGTAATCCCTTCATATCCATAGAGATACCTAAAATAGCAGATAGTACTGATCCTGTATATACTGTTTTTTTTTTCTATACATGTATACCTGTAATAAACTTTTATTTATAAATTAGGCCTAGTAAGAGATAAATAACAATAATTAATAATAAAATAGACTATTTTAAAAATATAATATAATAAAATTGCCAGCCTCACTACTCATACACTTTGGGGTCATTAAATAAAATAATGGTTAAACACAAACACTGCACTACCAGGACAGTTGAGCTGATAACCAAGAAAGCTACTAAGTGGCTATGGGGCAGGTAGCATATGTAGCATAGGTAGAGTAAAAAAGAAATGATCCACATCCCAGGTGGGATGGAGTGGGATTGCAAGAGATTTCATCTTGCTACTTAGAACAGTGTACTATTTAAAAGTTATGAATTTTTTATCTCTAGAATTTTTTGTTTGATATTTTGAGACCACAGTTAAACTCAGAAATCTGAAACAATGGAAAGTGAAAAAACATGTATATTCTGCATGAAATCTTCTTCAAATATAAGCATATAGGTTACAAGTGAAAGAATGGAAAAATATATACCTTGCATACATTATTCATTAAGGAAACAGCAGTAAGCTGTATTAACACCCAACAAAGTGGGATTTAGAAGGGAGTGTTACTAGCAATAGAGAGATATATCTGTGAACCCAATAACAGCTTTAAAATATTTGAAAAAAAAAAAGCTGACAGAATATGAAGGAGAAATTGCTAAATCTATCATTATAGTTAAATATTTCAGTACTTGTAACTCAGCAATTGATAGAATGAGTAGGCAGAATATCAGTAAAAAATGATATTTGTAACAATATTTTTAACTAATTGGATGAATAGAACACTGCCCTCAGTAACAGCAGAATATATATCCTTTTCAAATACATGTGGAATAGTTATCAAAGTAGGTAAGCTAGCTAGATTATAAGACAGGTTTCAATAGATTTTAAAGGATTGAGATTATATAGAGTATGTTCTCTCACCATAACTAAATTGAGTTAGTGATCAGTAGCAATTGAATATTTAGAACTCTCCCTCAAATGTTTGGTAATTAAACAACTTAATTTAAAATAAACCATGGGTAAGTGAAAAATCAGAGAAAAATTAGAAAATATGTGTGAACTGAATGGAAATGTAAACACATTTAGGAGTATAGTTGAAGTGGTGTTTAGAGGAAAATCTATGACTGACAATAAAAAAGGAGCGATCTAAAATAAATGTTCTAAGCTTTCATCTTAAGCTGGAAGAAATAAAAGTAAAACAAACCCAGAGTAAGTAGGAAAAAAGTAGAAATCAGTAAAAAGGCAAATTGTAAAATGGACGATAGAAAAAATTTGATGAAACCAAAAATCTTTTTCAACATGTCTAGTTAGTTCACCTTTTTCAATGGCAGTTCATGCTTTCAGGGTATTCCAGTGTATGAGAAGTTAAAGCTGTCAGTGTCTTAAGGCCTAGGTCCAGAAACTGTTATCATGTTATATCCATTATGTACGTGTGTGTGTGTGTGTGTGTGTGTGTGTGTGTGTGTGTATTGGTCAAAGAGGAACAGAGGTCACCCAGATTCAAGAAAGGAGAGGGACATATATGTCTACTTCTCAGTGGGAAAATAGCGTAGTATTTTTGTCAGTCTTTAAGTAGACCACAATCATATTGTTAATGCAGACAGCATGAAAGTAAGGAGAAATAGACAAAGTGAGATTTCAGAAAAGGATAACTCCATACAACTGAAGCTGTAGCAATCATCTTTTTCTTGAGGACTCTGCTCAGTGTAAGTACTGTTGGAGAGTCAAGTTTACTATGAAAGTTTGACTCTACTAAAGGAAAGAAAAACTGTTAAAGAGTTTTTTTTAATTGTAAACAAATGGGGTACATCTTGTTTCTCTGTTTGTACATGAAGTAGAGGCGTACCATTTGTGTAACCATACATTTACATAGGGTAATGGTGTTTGATTCATTCTGTTATTTTTTCCTCCCTACCCACGTCTCCCACCCCATCCATCAAGTGTTAGAGTTTTGATGATCACAAGTCTAGCAGTGTAACTGGAACTTAGAGAGTCATCAAACACACAGCTAGTTTTCCCCAAGGAATTTTTGCTGAGTCTTGGGGAATTTAGGAGGCTAGAATGTTGAAGTGCCGTCTTATGGGGCATAGGAGACAGTCTCTCTGGGATGGGAGTAAAGTTCAACTGCAATGCACAATCATTCTTAGCTTTGAGATATTTTATATTAGAGGTAGACTAGTTGGATTCATTAGCCCCTTACCCTGCTTGTCTCATAGAGGGAAGCATTGGATCTCACTGGGATAAAGTAATATAAACCTCAGTCCTGTATTTGTAATACACAAAATAAAACCAGGCGCATAGAACAATAGAACAATAGAAATCTCAGAAATAAACCCATACAACTACAGCCAAGTAATTCTTAACAGAGGCTCCTAAAACATACATTGGAAAGGGGACAGCCTCGTCAATAAGTGATACTGAAAATATCCACGCACAGAAGAATGAAATCTGATCTCTGCCCCCCTATAACAATCAATTCAAAATAAATTGAAGATCTAAATTTAAAACCTGAAATTATGAAACTACTAAAAGAAAATATAGGGAAAACATTTCAAGACCTTGGGATAAGCAGTGATGTTTTGGATATGACCCCAAATCACAAGCAAAAACAGGGATTAACATGAAACTAAAAAACTTATGCGCAGCAAAGGGGACAATCAGTAGAGTGAAGAGACAGTCTACAGAATGGAATAAAATATTTGCCAAATAGTGATCTGACAAAGGATTAATACCCAAAATATACAGGGAACTCCAGAACTTAACAACAGAAAGTCTAATTTAAAAAATGGCAAATGATCTGAATAAACACTTTTCAAGAGAAGAAATATAAATGACTAACAAATACATGAAAAATGCTTAATATTATTAGCCATCAGGTACATTCATTTCAAAACTACAGTGAGATATCTCACACTAGTTAGAATGCAGATATCAAAAAAAAAAAAAAGAAAAAAAAAAGAAAGAAAAAGCAAATGCCAGTAAGGATGTGGAAAAAAGGAACTCTAATACACTATTGGTGGCAGTGTAAATTAGTACAACCATTTTGAAGAACAGTATGGAGGTTCCTCAAAAAAGTAAAAAAAGATATGTCATATGATCCAGCTATCCCACCTCTGGGTGTATATCCAAAGGAAATGAAATTAGTATACCAAAGAGATATCTACATACCCGTGTTTATTCACAGGTATCAGGCAAGGTGTCCATCAACAGATGAATGGATGGATAAAGAAAATGTGATACACACACACACACACATATATTTTTCAGATACAAAAAGAATGAGATCCTGTCATTTGCAGAAAAATGGAATAGAACTGGAAGACATTATGTTAAATAAGTCAGACACAGGAAAACAAGTACTGCATATTCTCTCTCAGAAAAAATTTTTTTAAAAAGGCTAATTTGAATGTAGAATAATGATTATTAAAGGTTGGAGAGGTGGCAAGAGGGTGCTTAAAGGGAGCCTGGATTTGATCACTGCCAGTTATATGTGTCTATGAAATATCACACTGAATCCCATTAATAAGTATAATGAATACATGTTAATCAGAATAAAATTTTTAAAATCACCATATTCTTAAAAAAAATACATAAACCCCCATTAGCCCTGGCCTATGTTGGGCCAGGCTCATCAATCTTACCGTTCTGTGCTCCGGGTCTTTTCCCACTGAAAGGTCATCAGGGGCAGTAACACTCATTTCCTGTGATAATTATGACTTCTAGAAGAAAAGCTGTCTTATAGTTAGCTTTTCAAAATTATTTAAAAATTATTATTAAAGTATTTTATATAGAAGCAGTACTTGCACTAGTGTCACAACAAAAATGTGATGCATTATACTATGACATTATGACAACTATGATGTCACCAGATAGTAGGAATTTTTCAGCTCCATTATAATCTTATGGGATCACCATCATAAATGTAGTCTGTTATTGATCAATATGTCTTTATGCAGCACATTGGTCTTTAGCTGTCAGTTACACACAGTTGATTGATTTTTAAAAAGATAAATTATGTGATGTGAAAAGTTATGGAAAAATGTGTCCAAAGAGGAGACAACAGAAGCAGATCTAGCAGTGAAATAGATGGATTTCATTACCAAAATCTATTAGCTTTACCAAACAGATTTTTTAATTGTTATGAACATGTCAAAGAAAATAAAGGGATTAATGAAATAGAAGCAAAGATGAAGGATTTCAACAGAGTTGAGATCTGTAAAAAGAAAATAAGTGGATAGTGTGGTGCTGAAATGTACAGTATTTGGAAGTAAGATTTAATTCGGGTTTAGTAGCAAAGTGAGCAATAAAAATTAAATAAACTAGCAAACTCAAGGATGAGTCATTAGAAATACATGCAAGCTAAAGTGCACATCTAAAACTGATAGAAATAACAAAATAAACAAATGGATAAAATAAACGTAATGTAAAATAAACAAAATGGATTGAGTCATTTCATCTAACCTGTTCTCTCCTAAAGTATAGGATATATAATTGCATGTAGTCATTTGAGTCTTAGTATAAGAGAATGAAGCAAAAGTAATATTTGAAATGATCCTGACCAAAGATTTTCCAAAGTGATGAAAGATATTGTTAGACATTCAAGAAATTAAGTGAACCTCACGCAAGATTAGGATGAAGAACACCACTTCTAGGTTTCATAGATTTCAGCATAATGAAACTTGTGAAAACCAGATAGAAAAAGACAATCTTACAACAACCAAAGGAAACACTGCTTTCAAAGGAGCTACACTAAGACTGATAACTATTTATTGAAATGATTGTATGAGATCCTACATTTTAAATATGTATTTTAAATAATGCCAACTTGAAACTCTGTACTTACTCAAAATATTTTTTTAATGAAGGCAAATAAATATGTTTTTAGACAGCAAGCAAGAGACTGTCACAAGGAGGGCCATAGTACAGGAATCTAGGCTGAAGAAAAATGATCCCATGTGGCATCGTAGAACCTTGGAGGAAAATGAAGGTATCAGAAAACATAAATATGTAAGTAAATGTAAAAATTACTGGTTGCCTTAAGTAATAATAATAAGTATTTTATTTGGAGTATAAAAGAAAATCTATTAAAACAGAACAAAAGGCAGATAAGTACAAATGGCTAAAGTGATAATTTTATCTTGTTCCTGAAGTGGTTAATAAGTCAAAGAAGTTTATTTGAAATCTGTCAGATAGTAGCTTAAAAATTACAAAATGTTTTTAAAGTAACAAGAAAAAAATGGAGTAAGTTGTTTAACTTAAAAAGGAATTAAAATAAGAGAACAGTTAAGATGAATAGAAAACCAATAACAGGGTAAATATCAGTGATTAATTACATGTAAATAGGCTAAGCGCCAATTTATAAACACGTTCTCAGACTAGAGTCAAAGACCAGCTGTATGTAGTTTACATAAGACATATATTACAGGATCTGGAAAGACAAGAAAAGGTATACTGTGCAAACACTAAAAGAATCTGTTATGTTAATATCAGACAGTGTAGCCTTTAAGACAAGATGTATTATGAGAAATAAGAGTAGATTTTGTAATGATAAAAATGTCAGTCCAATAGGAAAACAAAATCCTAAATATGTTTGTTCTTAGTAACTTAGCTTCAAAATATAAAAAGCCAAAATAGACAACAAAAAGAGAAATGGACAAATTCATCATCAGTTTAACAAAATTTAACAACCTTATTTCAACCATGTTTAAAATAAGCAAATTTTAAAAAATTGGTGTGGTTGTAGAATAGTTAAATAATACTGTTAACCAACTTGAACCATTGCTGTTTATAGAACATTACTCCCAATAGCTGCATAATTCTCATTTTTCAGGTGGATGTGGAATTTTTACCAAAATAAAACAACACATGCTGGGCCAAAAAGCAAGTCTTAATAAATTTCAAAGGGTTGAAATCATATGGTATATGTTCCATAGTGGAATTGAACTAGAAATGAATAACAGATAACTGGAAAATTCCCAATTTGCTTAGAAATAAGCAACACACTTTTAAACAATTCATGAGTAACTACTTGTAACACAAATTAACAAACATTTTGTACTGAGTCAGTAGCAAACCTTTGGGACATAGTTAATATAGTACTTTGAAATTTGGAGCTTTTAAATGCTGCAGTGATCTAATCTTCCATTTCAAAAAGTTAAATAAAGAAGATCAAATTAAATTCAAATAAACTGGAAGGAAGAAAATAATAAAGTAGACATATTAGAGAGAAGCAACAAAGGTGAAAGTTGTTTCTTTGAGAAGATTAATAAAATTGATAAACCCCTACTAAAGAAAGAAAAAGTTCAAATTAATATAAGGATAAAAAGGGAGCATTACTAGAGATCTAAGAAATATGTCAATACAGTTGACAGCTTATGTGAAATGAACAAATTCCTTAGAAAATACAACGTACCGAAAAGACAAAAAAGACATAAAAATTTGGTTGATGCTGTGTTATCTGTTGAAGACATTGACTCCTTATATAGAAATCTCCCCTCCTCCAGTGTTAGTTTTCCGCTGAATTAGGGGCCAGCATTAGGTTGTTGAATGTTTCAAGAAATTTAAAACCACTGTGTCTGTCATGTTTTACACTCAGTTCATTCCCCATATAGTTTACTTCTGATCACTTTCCATTGATTTACTTTATATCCCTTTTGGAGTTTGAAGGGACCTATTAATTATACATTTTTATTTTTCCAGTTGCTGAGCCCTTTGCTATATAAAATAGTTTATATGTGATGTGATTTAGTCCACATTAGAATAAACTCAATTTCATATGTAGGGAAACTTGGTAAAGTAGAGTGAGCTTAGATCTGTATGGTGTCTTCCTACACCTTCAAATTGAATTTACTATGTTGATGAATAGAGACTGTATGTAGGTTTGGACAGGCAAGTTCTAAGAGTCAGTGACTGGTTGCACATGTAGTTAGTTTCTTAACTATGTATCTAAACATGTGAAAGAGGGGGCAAAGACTCAACCCGTACAGAATCCACAGTAGTCTTCCAGTTCCTTTTGTCATCTGATTCGTTTTATTGTGAAAAAGTTCTTCTAACTTTGATTTTTTTCCATAATACTTCTCTTCTCTAGCAATTTAATCCTAGCTTTCATAATCATTGCCAATTTTTTCTACTATCTTAAGAAAAGGCATTAAATTTTTAAAATTCTAGATTTTATTTTTTAACATTGTAAAATAATTTTAATACTCAGTTATGTTATGAATCCAAAAAATGTGGCTCCAGAAGTTTTACAAATATTTCAAGGAAGAAATAGTTTTTATAAAAATTTTACACTCAACCACATTAAAAAATTTTCTAAGATAAGTAATTTGAAATCCACTAGCCTATATGTGTTTGTCACCTGATTATAGTATGTGAGTATGGACAAATAGAGAATTTTAAAATATTTCAAAACAAGAAGAATATAAGAAACTGAAACTTTGAGGAGTAAGAGGGAATCTGACATCTACATTTTAGTGAGGTCATAAGAATTAGGGAAGAGCAGAGGGACGTGGAAAGTACTGGGGATTGAAACGGAACAGATTATGTTGTATATGTTTATTAATATGTTGAAATGAACCACACAATGATGTATCACTATGATGCACTACTAAAAAAAAGAACTAGAATAACCAGAACTTTGGCATGACAGTCTCAGTTTTAGATATCAAAAATCCCATTTAATTAATTTATTAATTTTTACAAATGTACTTTTAATAATAGAAGACTTTTCAAGGTCATAGAAACCAGTAAACTAGGCTTACGTTTAAAGAAAGTATTTGTTTTCAAATAATAAAATCATAGCAAATTTCAGGTGTCTTTTTTTGCTTTTTCTTTATTATTTTTATTCTTTGTTTATACATGACAGTAGAATCTATTTTGATATAGTTATACAAACATGGACTATGTCTTATTCTAATTAGGATCTTAGTCTTTTGAATGTACATGATATCGAGATTTACTGTGGTATATTCATATATGAACATAGGAAAGTTGTGTTCAGTTCATTCCACTGTTTTTCTTATACCCGCTCCCTTCCCTTAATTCCCCTTTGTCCAATTCACTGAACTTCTATTTTTCCCCTGTCCTCACCCCCTTGTTGTGGGTTAGTATCCACATATCAGAAAGACTATTCAACCTTTGGTTTTTTTGTGATTGGCTTATTTCACTTAATATAATATTCTCCAGATCCAGCCATTTACTGGTGATTATCATAAAGTCATTCTTCTTTATGACCGAGTAATATTCCATCGTGTATATATACCATAAGTTTTTTATCCATTCATCTGTTGATAGGGACCCAGGTTGATTCCGTATGTTAGCTATTGTGAATTGAGCTGATATAAACATTGATGTGGCTGTGTCATAGTAGTATGCTGCTTTTTACTCCTTTGGATATATACTGAGGAGCACGATAACTGGGTCAAATGGTGGTTCCATTCCTAGTTTTTTGAGGAATCTCTATACTGGTTTCCAGAATGGTTCCGTCCCACCAACAATGATTGAGTGTACCCTTTTCCCCACATCCTTGCCAACACTTACTGTTTATTGTCTTCTTGGTAATTGCCATTCTGACTGCAGTGAGATGGAATCTCAGCATAGTTTTAATTTGTATTTCTCTAATTGCTAGAGATAGTGAACATTTTTTCATGTATCTATTGACCATTCATATTTCTTCTTTTGGGAAGTATCTGTTTTGTTCCTTTGCCCATTTATTTATTTTTTTTTAAATGTTATGCTTATTTATTTATTTATTTATTTATTTGAATTTTTTTGCTGGGAATTGAACCCAGGGTCTTGTACTTGCAAGGTAAGCACTCTACCAGCTGAGCTATTTTTCCAGCCCAATGTTACAGTTTTTGAGTTTTTTGTTTTTTCTGGAAATTAACACCTTATCTGAGGTGTGTGTGACAAAGAGTGTCTCTCATTGTGTATGCTCTCTGTTCATGTTCTTGACTGTTTCCTGTGCTATGAAGAAGCTTTTTAGTTTAACATAATCCCATTTATTGATTTTTTATTTTACTTCTGGCACTTTAGGAGTCTTGTTGAGGAAGTTCCTTAGCTGACATGTTGGAGTGTTGGGTCTACATTTTCTCTAGTATGTGCAGGATTTCTCATCTGTTACCTAGGTCTTTGATCCACTTTGAGTTGAATGTTGTATAGAATGAGAGATAAGGGTGAAATTTCATTCTACTACATATGGATTTCCAGTTTTCTCAGCACCATTTGTTGAAGAGGCTATCTTTTCTCCAATGTATGTTTTTGGCTCCTTTGTCTAGTATGAGAACCATATTTATGTGAGTTTGTCTCTGTTCTTCTGTTCCATTGGTCTTCATGACTGTTTTGGTGCCAGTACCATGCTGTTTTGTTACTATAGCTCTGTAGTATAATTCAGTGTCATGCCTCCTACTTCACTTTTCTTGCTAAGGATTGCTTTGGCTCTTCTGGGTCTCTCTTTTTTCCAAATGAATTTCATGATTGCTTTTTCTGTTTCTATGAAGAACATCATTTGACTTTTAATAGGAATTGCATTAATTCTTTATAGCACTTTGGTAGTATGGCCATTTTCACAGGATTACTTTTGCCTTTCCAAGAATGTGGGAGATCGTTTCCATCTTCCAACATTGTCCCTAATTTCTTTCTTTAAAATTCTTAGTTTTCATTGTAGAGGTTTTTCACCTCTTTTGTTAGATTGATTTCCAAGTAGTTTGTTTTCTTTTTTAGGCTACTGTGAATGGATAGTTTTCCTAATTTCTCTTTCAACTGAGTCATTATTTGTGTGTAGGAATGCAGTTGATTTATGGGTGTTAATTATGTATTCTGCTACTTTGCTGAATTCATTTGAGTTCTAGAAGTTTTCTGGTAGAGTTTTTTTGGTCTTTTAAATATAGAATCATGTCCTCTGCAAACAGAGATGGTTTGAGCTCTTCTTTGCTTATTCATATCTCTAATTTCTTTCTTTTGCCTAATTGCTCTGGCTAGAGTTTCAAGGACAATGTTGAATAGAAGTGGGGAAAGAGGCCAATCCCGTCTTGTTCCAGTGTTTAGAGGAATGCTTTCAGTTTTTCTCCATTTAGAATGGTGTTGGACTTGGCTTTGTTGTATATAACTTTTATGGTGTTGTGGTATAGTCCTCCTATCCCTAGTTTTTCAAGTGTTTTAAACATGAATGGATGCTGTTTTTGTCAAAACGCTTTTTCTGCATCTATTGTAATAATCATGTGATTCTTGTCTTTAAGTCTATTTATGTCATGAATTATATTTATGATTATGTTGAGCCAACCTTGCATTGCTTGGATGGAGCCCACTTGATCATGGTGCACTGTTTTTAATGTATTTTTGTATGTGACTTGCTAGTATTAAGAATTTTTGCATCCATATTTATCAGGGATATTGGTCTGTAGTTTTCTTTCCTTGATGAGTCTGTCTGGTTTTAGTATCAGGGTGATACTAGCTTTGTAGAATGAGTTTGGAAGGGTTATCTCCTTTTCTATTTCATGGAATAATGTTAGAAGGATTAGTGTTAGTTCTTCTTTGAATGTCTGGTAGAACTTAACTGAGAATCCATCTGGTCCTGGGCTTTTCTTTGTTGGTAGGCTTTTGATAGGGTCTTCAATTTCATTACTTGAAATCAATCTGTTTAAATTTTCTGTGTCCTCATGATTGAATTTGAGTAGGTTATATGTCTAGAAATTTGTCGATGTCTTCAAAATTTTGTAATTTTTGGAGTATAAGTTTTCAAAATAGTTTATGATTATCCTGTGTATTTCAGTAGTGTCTGTGGTAGTATTTCCTTTTTTATCACAAATTTTAATAATTTCAGTTTTTCCCTCTTTTGGTTAGCTTAGCTTAGGGCTTATCAATTTTATATTTTCAAAGAATCAACATTTTGTTCCATTGATTTTTTTGTTTTTGAATTTTTTTTGTATTTCAATTTCATTTTGGCTCTGATTTTAATTATTTCCTATACTGTGCTTTGGGTGTTGATTTGTTTTTCTTTTTCTAGGGCCTTGAGATTAAGTGTTAGATTGTTTAGTTGGTGTCTTCTAGTCTTTTAATGAATGCACTCAAGGCTCTGAACTTTCCTCTTAGAACCACCCTCATAGTGTCCCAGAGATTTTGATGTTTGTATCACTATTCTCATTTATCTCTTAAGTATTTTTTTCTTACTTTAGCCTTGATTTCTTCTGCTGGCCATTCCTTATTCAATAGCATATCATTTACTCTGCAGGTGTTAGAGTAACTTTTATTTTTTATCTTATCATTGATTTCTAATTTCATTCCATTATGATCTGATGGAATGCAAGGTATTATCTCTAGTTTTTTGTATTTGTTAAGAGTTGCTTCCTTAGATATGGTCTATTTTAGAAAATGATCCATGTGCTGTTGAGAAGAAAGCATATTTGGTCACTGATGGGTGAAATATTCAATTTATGTCTGATAAATCTAGATTGTTGATTGTATATTTTTAGTTCTGTAGCTTCTTTAGTTTTTGTTTGGAAGATCTATCCAATGATTAGAGAGACATGTTAAAAGTCACCCAGTATTACTGCGTTGTTGTCTACTTGATCCTTGATATTGAGAAGGGTTTGTTTGAAAGTAGAAGTAAAAATTTAAAGGAAGAGAGAAAGAGAGAGAGAACAATAGAATTTTTCTGTTAGCAAAGCAAAAGGAAAGAAAGGGAATCAATGGAAACAGACAAGTTAAAAACAATACAAAAAAATGTATATATACTAATCAAAAACTGGAACCCCCCAAAGACAGTCAGAGAAGCAACTACGTTTAAAAAAATACTAGAAATAAGAAAAGTGAGGCAAATATGTGTATGTATAAATATCCTTGTGTGAAGATTTTAAATCAGCACACTTTCAGGGCCCTGCAGCTGTCAATTCATTCAGGGATACTGCACCCCAGGAATCTCCCTGGATTCCTCTTGTGAAGTGGAGGAGCCAATTTTTTGCCCTGTCTGCCACCTGTATTCCCCTGGGAAACTCTCCATGCCTGAATTCTCCTTGTTTCCTAGGCACGCTCTGAGTCATGTGGTGGGCATCTGTCAGGTATGGTTTTCAGACCAGCTCAATTACACAGGTCTGGGCTCTTCACTTGCTCCCACAGCTGCCAGCCACTGTAGCATGGTGGGAACATGGCTCCTGCCACATCTGTCATGCGTGGCATGTTTTCCACCCTATGTATCAGTCCAGCAGTGTCCTTTGTCTGATTTCTCTGTACCAAGACACGGCATGGTGCCACCTTAAATGCAGGTTCTCTTAGTCCCCTTGCTCACTTCGTCCTCAGTGGATCAGCCAGCCGCTGCTGGTGCTGGCAGTGGGTTTTCTTCTTTTATTTTATTATAGCTAACCTGAGTCCCCAAGCTGTTCTGAGAGTTCAGAATTAAATCCCAGTAAAGACCCTCTTTCACCACCTCACTGAGAAGTTATTTATGTACTTTCTTGGTTTCATGCCATGGAGCAGTTTGGTAAGCATACTTCTCTACTCCACCATTTTCCTGTTCTCCCCCAAATTCTAGATTTTTGCAGTGCCTGGGATTGAACCCAGGGCCTTGTGCTTGCAAGGCAAGCAAATTCTAAATTTTAAAGAAGGGTTGATATGCTCCTTTGCTCCCCAGGGTCCATTCAGGAATCTGTGTGCCTCCTTTATTTATGAGTTCCTTGACTTCTAAATCTTCCATTACTTTCTCTCCTTCCTAATTCCTTTTATTGGTTGACTTTCAGGACACTGCTTTAGCTTCCTCAATGATGTCAGTATCAGACTTGAGAAAATCATCTGTATTCCACACCAGTGATTAAGATATTTCTCCAAATTAATGGATTTGAGTTTCTAATACTAAGAACTCTTTTGTTGTTGTTGTTGGTACCAGGATTAAGCCCAGGAATGCTTGTCCACTGAGCCACATCCCCAGCCCTTTTTATTTTTATTTTGAGGCAGGATCTTGCTAAGTTGCTTCAGGCCTTGCTAAGTTGCCAATGCTAGAGTCAAATTTGCAGTCCTCCTGCCTCATCCTCCTGAGTTGCTGGAATTACAGGCATATGACACCAACAGAACTCATCTTTTAACTTCATTGACTCTATCAACCAAGATTGTTCTAATTTTTAAATACTGAAAACTCCCTCTATACCTTTCTCCTTTTCTCTGACAACTATTTTTCTCTCAAATTCAGATATTCCTTCATTCATATAATATTTCTTAATCTCTCTGTCCTTCCATTCATCCTCTCTCCTTCTGCCTTCCCCTCTCTGCATCAATAGATGGCTTACAGTTGGATCCAGATTCTTCAGCTTTATTCCCTATATACAAAATTTTTATCTATCTTCCTTCCTTTACTTTTGTTCTAATCATAAAAAACTTTCTTCTCTTTACATGGACTAGCAGAGTTCTTATTCTCATCTTCTCTTGAGTTTGCCCCATATATATCACTCTTCACTCTTCCTTTCCATTTTTTTCCTTTTACTAGCATTAAAAATGAATTATAAACAACAACAACTATAACAACAAAAACTTTAAGTTGACTTTCTTCAGCTTCACTTTCAGACTATACTGGACTTATTAGAAGAGCAAATTTGATTAGTCATAATTCTACTTCTCTCCTCCCCACTTTTAAATCTCCCAATTAATAGAAATTTCTACTCTCCTTTATTGCCTTCCTGAAAAATCTTTCTCAGTTCATCAGTAAGTGGTAAGTTCTTCTTGGTCCTTCTTACCTAAAGAGGTAGGACTGTACACTCCTTTCTTTTGTTGTTCTTATGTGATTTCATTGATTGATATCAATCTTTTGTAGCAGGCCCTTCCTCAAATTAAATAAACCATTTAGGAGATGAACAAACTATTGCATTGACTTAATGCAGTAAGAGATACCAATGTAGTTGATTCTGAAGTGGTACCCCAGAGAGGAAATGAGTGTAGTGTTTTTCTTATGGGTTGGGCTCTGAAGTTCTAGGACAGGATATCAGAAATGAAATGAGTCATTGGATTGGTTGATTTCTTAAGATTATGGTTGATGCAAATGATGCATGGTCCTGATTGAAAAGAAAGATCTATTAAAGCTTGAAGACATTCTGTGTTCATAATAGTATAACTGAAGGTTGGTGATTGTTCCAGTTCTCAGTTTTGCATAATTGATAGGATGGTTATTCTGGTTCTCACTTTGAAGCACATCTTCAATGAATTTTTAAAATTTACTTCCATTGCAACAGTTGCCCTGTTTTTTTATTTTTTATTTATTTATTTTTTTATCTTGACCATTGCAGTAACACAAGATCTCACTGCCTGTAGTTAAATAAATCAGTGTCTGTGTGTCCCTCATCTGCAGTATGTTGTTTGGCCTTGAATACACTGCCTCTTGAATCTTCTCACAGTAACTCATACTTTAAAACAAAAGCCATGTGTTTAAAATCTAAATGTGAATATATTTTCTACTGAATGTGCTTTTTTTTTTTTTTTTTTTTGGCGTAATACTAGGGATTGAACACAGGGCCTTGTACATGCTGGGCAAGCACTCTCTTACCAAGCTACATCTCCAGCTGACTATTGAAGCAACGTGCTAAATCTAGTATTTAACCTTTTACAGTATGACTTGACTTCAACTCAAAATTTTAGTTCTTATCTGTCTCCTAACAGTCTCTCCCTCTCCATATTCAGTCCTTATCTGTCTCCTAACAGTCTCTCCCTTTCCATATTCAGTCCAGAATGCAGAGCCTTCCCACATTTTTTCTTTCCAAAGTTCCATAGTGCCTTGTATCACTTATAGTACTATGTCTGTCTTGATTTGGAATTACTTATATTAGTCTTCTCTGGGGTTTTATGGGTTTCTTGAGAGTAGGAACTGTCTCTCACTTAGCTTCATATCATCCTGCTGACCATAATACTGAGTAGGGCTCAAATGTCAGCTAAATTTTAAATAATTCAGTTTAAATCAGGCTTAAATATCTAATAATATATTTTACTAAATTTTTAGGAGATTGACATAAAACATGTGAAGGGAAGTATTGTATCTTCTATTTTAGAATTCTCTGAGCACAGCTCGAGGTTTTTATTTTAGGTTTTTAAATTATGCATAGTATAAGTACTTCATATAATTTATAGTACTTCATATAATTCTTTTATGGTCTTTCAGGTATAATCATTCAATTGGTTTCTATAAGCTACCTATCAATTTTTTCAATTTCATTTCTTCCATTTCATTTGTTTTCAGAAAAGATGAATGCTGTGTCATCTAACACTGAAGTTTTGAAGATAGAAGACATTTGCTAAGTCAGATCACCTCAAGTAAGTTGGTTTGCACCTATCTTAGCAGCAGCTTAAGATTTAAAAACAAATAATTAAGTCCACCAACTGTGACACTTCCTAATAATAAAATTTCATGGAGTATCTTATTAGTGACCTTGTATAGTGAATAAGTCATCTTGGACAATAGTGGAATAACAATTTCGTATTAAATTTCATATGCTTTTAAAATATAATGTTTAAACACATATTATTTTTAAAAGGAAGCGAATACCTCAGAATCATCCTTGTATTTGTAGCAAGTCTAGTCATAAAGTCTTAACCATATGCTAAACAGTGCTTTTAAAATGGTTTTTCCTTTGAGCTAATATTTTGTTTTTTTTATTATTTTGAAGTTTTCATCTAACTTTTCTTAATAATTTCTACATTCTTGTAAAAGGAAGTAATTTATTAATCAACTAGCACATGGACCTTAAATGTTTATTTGTTCAAAAACCTGACTTGAAACCAACCTCAATTCTTAAAATCATCTCTTCATGGTCTTTCCATATTCATTGTCTTCCTCTATGTTGTATTCTGCATAAATATGTGTATAGAATCCCTTTAATAATTCAGTTCCTTTGCATGGCATTCAGAGCCCCCTACCATGCTCCCTGAAATATCACCCAGTTGAGCCAACCAGACTTTCCTATTCTCTGAACTCACATTGTCCTTCTTTGTCCTTAAATTGTACTGTATTTCTTGCCTGTGATTCTCTGCTCTCCTCTTGCTATTTCTTCTGCATCTTAAAATCTTGTGCAAATCTTTCCATGAAGTCTTCCCAGCTACTCCAGCTAGAAGTATTCTTTCCAGTTCTCTGCTGATTGCATCTAATGTTTGTTTTTATCACTGTTAACAGCAGCTTTATTGTTTGTGTTTGTGTCTGTCATAGCTCCCATCCTAGGTTGTAAGATTATATAAGGTCAAAGATCATGTCTGATGAATTTTTCTCTCCCACAGCACTCAGGAGAGCCTGAAATGGTGCTCAGTAAATATTTGCTTAAAAAATTAAGAATACACTTGGCTTTCTTCCCATCATCTCCTCTGTCTTTCATCCCATAGATACGTACTGTCCATATTAATGCCAGTTATTCTTTCTTGCAGTGTACTCCTGGCTGCCATTAATAAGATACAGTCATTCCCCAGCCTAAGAATAAGCTGTATTCCAGAAGTTCATGTGTAATTCTATTGTTCAGACTGCAGAAAGCATTTTTCCACAAAAACAATGTTATAAATAGTGATTTGATTCTCAGCCAGCTCTCCCAAGACTGTTTAACTCATAAGTACCAGTGCTACTTCAACTATAGGCAGACCCCATGTACAACAATGTTTTGTGGAGTTCTGGGTATGGAAGTATGTCTCCCATGCACCAGAAACAGAACACGAGCTTGCTGGGCTGAGCCGGAGCTTTGGTAGTGACTCATATTAGATACTCTCCTACCAGTAGCTTTTTAGTTTTCAGTATTTGCATTACAGGCATGTATCTACAGGTTCATTTATGTCACCTAAATTGAGAAGAAAAGAACACTTGCTCTTCTGGACCTCCCCATAGTGAATTAGAATGGGGATGGGGCTTCAGCTGGCCTTTCACATTGGTGGATCTTTTATAAGTCAGGTATTGACAGCTTAGTAGCTCTTTTAATATATCTCCCTTTCTGCTCTTCTACAAACAATAGATTGCGTGTACATGGAAAATATAATAAACATGGAAAATATATAAACATGAACAGTAACTTTTATTTATAGGGAAAAACACATTTATAAGTATCACCCCTATATTTGACATCAAATCAGTCTTTGTGAACAGTGATTATCTTTTCTACATGGGCATAATGATGCCTCATGAAAAAACATGTCACTGTGAGTATAAACAACCCTTAAGGTTGACAGTTTAGGTTGTCAGGCTGTAAGAAAAAAACACTTCATAAATTTCAGAGAATTTAATTTATTCAGTCATCCTAAGTATTGAGCCCGCAAGTATTTACTTTATGCTTAATACTGCTGCTGATCTAGGGGCTAGGAAGTGGGAACAAAAGATGTTGTGAAAAGTTTACCTTCCCTCAGGAGCCAGAAATACAAGGAGCAAAATATTAAAGAAATATTCACAGTGAAAACAGTGTTATTAATTGCCATAAAATACTTTATAGAGGTAATGAATGCCTAGAGGGTTATCAGAATTGCAACATCATTAAGATTCACTATGGTTCTAAAAATAGTGGTGGGATTTCACTTAGTTTCAGAAGAATGGTGAAGATGTAAATAAAGAGCTAGAAAGAAAATGCTATTCCATGTTGGATTAACAGCTTGCATAGAGGACTGGAGACAAACAACAGTCATTACTGGCTAGAGCAGAAGAGTCGTTCATGTTGGGTGAAATAATAGGTGGGAAAATTAGATCAGTGGTTCAGCCCTGGCAGTCCATAAGTCATCCATCTATTTTTAAAGCTACAAGTCCCTGGATCTTCCCCAGAACTATTAAATAGAATTTCTGGGGCATGGGGCATAAGCCTATTTATTTTTAAAGCTCCCCTAGTGGTTCTGATATTCAGCCAAGGTTGAAAACCCCTGAATTAGAAGGATGGGCCAAATTTAGGAGAGCTGTGAATCCCCTGCTGAGGAATTGGGCCTCTGTCCCTCAAGCAGTAGGAAATCTTCAAAGTTCTGAGGTGGGTGACATGATCAAATTGGTCTTTGCCAAGATAAATGATTCCTCAACTACATGTGAATGGAAGAGAAATAAGGAAAAACTTGAAGTAGAGCAATAGTTATGAGAAAAGAGAAGAGTCACATTTTTAAGTACACTTAGATGTGTGGGAGTTGGTGATGTCAGCCTTGACCTCGGCATGATTTGTTTTATAAACTGATTATACAACTTCACCCTCATTAATTTGATCTCTTTTCTCTTATGACCTAGCAACTTAAACAGTAATTTCAGCCACTTTACATTTAATGGAAAGAGACCATTGTCTACTCATGTACATGTCTGATTCATAATAGTAAGTGAAGTTATGTGTATGAGGAATATGACCTTCAACATAATCATTATAAAGCACTTAATAACCTCACACATATGCAATAACACAACCCCAGTCCTGCAAGATTATGCCAAGAACCAGAGTCACATATATAAGGTAGTCGTTGGCTCACAGTTCTCTAGCATTAAGTTGAAATTTGAAGAAACGTCCTGAATCATCCTATGCATTTTAATATTGTTAATATTAAATTTGATAATTGCTTAATTTTCTACTGGCAGATTATGTGAGGCCCCTGACTGAACCACCAGTCCTTATTCTAAGCTTACAATTCTTTCCCTATTTTTTTAAAGAGAGCAAGCAGCCTCTAGCCTCCCATTTAGTTCCATCCCCTGCCATGGTCGATCCATAAGTGCCGCCAACTCATCCTCACCTGCTGATATTTGAATCAGCAGAGTGGAATTTTTAATGGAATCAGAATTTCAGTTCTTTTGTAGCACTGACAAGCCAGATGATCTTGGCAACTCTTTTGCTTCTGACCCAGGTGGCACATGATAGCTCCTAAGGTATACAAACTCAAACCACACCATAGGTTGGAAACATTTCATATCTCTTTGATGTGTTTTGAATTTTTTTTATTTGAAGATAATTAGCCATATTCATTAGACAGCACAGAATAAGTTCAAAGCCTGAAGTTTTGACATGACCCACCTCCCTCTAAAAAAGATTCAACATCATGAATTTTTAAAAAATAACTATTCTGTTATCCTATATATCAACAATTTCTATGTTCTTTTTTGCCTTAACAGTGAATTTATTATTGTTTTATCAATATCTTTATATCCTTTGAGTTACCTTTTATGTAGTTTTCACTAGTCACCCAAATGTTTAAACAGAGAATGGATGGTTTACTTAGAGTTGCTAGATTCGGTAGGAAAGAAGGGGAAGGCAAATAACATTTAAAATGATCAAGTGCATACTCTATACCATGTTCTTTATATATATTTTATCATTCTAATTCGATTTCACAAATAGGAACTTGAGATTTAGGGAAATGTAAAAACTTATCTGAGTCCAAAAGTCAAGTCAGCAATAGAAATTGACTTTGCTTATGGGTCTGGCTGTCTGTAGAAAGAACCTAGTCTTGTAAGTTTTCATGACTTTTATTTGTGGGAGAAATCATTGAACTCAGAATGAGGAGGTTTGAGTACAAACAAGCCTTACCCTTGTCACTAATAACCCTGAACAAATGATTTAGTGCTTCAGAGCATCAATATCTTTCTCTGTCATATGGGTTAACACTCACTTTACTGGTCAATGTGGCTTGTGAGAAAAATAAGCTAGTGAGATTCAGTGTGATTTCAGATGCATTAACATCAATGGAAGTGTGAGAAATTCTTAATTCAAGCAAACAAACAGAACAAATATTAAATGAGATGACTTGGACTGACTTTGTGGTTTTACATTTCTTAGTATTGCTATAAATTTTCCAAAAATAATGTTCATCCGTTTTGCAAGTCCTAAGTATCATGGTGTGCCAAACTGCATCACTGTCCATTTAATATCTCAGTGTAGCAGAGAGTGTCCTGGCAGTGTATCAATTCCTCCTTTCACTTGCCAGGATCAATCATCAGTTTCTATGCTATATCAACTACATTCAACCCCCAGAAGATGCTCATTGCCAATAAGGATTGTTAGGCAGTGTGACTTATTGATGTTAACATTCTCAGAATATTTTCCCCCATATTTGTGAAGTTTTAGAACAAACCTAAAGAATAAAGTCACATTTTATAAAACTGTTTTTACAAAACTGCTTTTCCATTGCCAGGCGTGGTGGTGTGTACCTGTAACCCCAGCTACTTGGGAGGCTTAGGCAGGATTACATGTTTGAGACCAGGCGTGGCAACTTAGTAAGACCCTGTCTCAAAATCATAAAAAGTTTTAAAAAGAACTGGGACTAGATAGCTCAGTAGTAGAACACCCCTGGATTCAATCCCCAATACAGCCAAAAAAAAAGAAAAAATAAATAAAAGATTGTTTTTCCTGTTTCGGGGCAATTTATAGATTACAGATTGGTGCATACCAAGCAACATTATGGGCTGTTGTAATCCACTTGTGACTCCTTCAAATATACATGTAGGAAATAAGAATTTGGAGGAATCCATTAAATTATAAGGATAGTACAATGAATGATGTCACAGGAGTCTGAGAAGAACCAAGGTCATTTCCTAGGCTTACATAAAACCCTTACCCCAGTTGAAACTCTTTCATATTGGTTATCAACTGACAGAATAGAGGAACAGATCTTTTTTTTTTTTTTATTGTAAACAAATGGGATACATGTTGTTTCTCTGTTTCTACATGGAGTCAAGGCATACCATTTGTGTAATCATGAATTTACATAGGGTAATGTTGGTTGATTCATTCTGTTATTTTTTCCCTTCCCCCCACCCCTCCTGCCCCTCTTTTCCCTCTATACAGTCCTTCCTTCCTCCATTCTTGCCCCCCTCCCTAACCCTAACTCTAACCCTAAAACTAACCCCTCCCACACGCCATTATGTGTCATCATCCACTTATCAGCAAGATCATTCTTCCTTTGTTTTTTTGAGATTGGCTTATCTTACTTAGCATGATATTCTCCAGTTTCATCCATTTGCCTGCAAATGCCATAATTTTATCATTCTTCATGACGGAGTAATATTCCATTGTATATATATGCCACAGTTTCTTTATCCATTCATCAATTGAAGGACATCTAGGTTGGTTCCACAATCTGGATATGGTGAATTGAGCAGCAGTGAACATTAATGTGGCTGTATCTCTGTAGTATGCTGATTGTAAGTCTTTTGGGTATAGGCCGAGGAGTGGGATAGCTGGGTCAAATGGTGGTTCCATTCCAAGCGTACTGAGGAATCTCCATACTGCTTTCCAGAGTGGCTGCACTAATTTGCAACCCCACCAGCAATGTATGAGTGTACCTTTTTCCCCACATCCTCCCAAACACCTATTGTTGCTTGTGTTCTTGATAATCGCCATTATAATTGGGGTGAGATGGAATCTTAGTGTAGTTTTGATTTGCATTTCTCTTATTACTAGAGATGTTGAACATTTTTTCATATATCTGTTGATTGCTTGTATATCTTCTTCTGTGAAGTGTCTGTTCATTTCCTTAGCCCATTTGTCGATTGGATTATTTGTATTCTTGGTGTAGAGTTTTTTGAGTTCTTTATAGATTCTGGAAATTAGCGCTTTATCTCCCACTCTGTAGGCTCTCTTTTCATATTACTGATAGTTTCCTTTGCTGAGAGAAAGCTTTTTAGTTTGAATCTATCCTAGTTGTTGATTCTTGCTTTTATTTCTTGTGCTATGGGAGTCCTGTTAGGGAAGTCTGATCCTAAGCCACCAAGTTGAAGGTTTGGACCTATTTTTTCTTCTATAAGACGCAGGGTCTCTGGTCTGATTCTGAGGTCCTTGATCCATTTTGAGTTGAGTTTTGGGCATGGTGAGAGATAGGGGTCTAATTTCATTTTGTTGCATATGGTTTTCCAGTTTTTCCAGCACCATTTGTTGAAGAGGCTATCTTTTCTCCATTGCATATTTTTGGACCCTTTGTCTAGTATGAGAAAATTGTATTTATTTTGGTTTGTGTCCATGTCCTCTATTCTGTACCATTGATCTACCTGTCTATTTTGGTACCAATACCTTGCCGTTTTTGTTACTGTTGCTTTGTAATAGAGTTGAAGATCTGGTATTGTGATACCCCCTGCTTCGCTCTTGCTACTGAGGATTGCTTTAGCTATTCTGGGTTTTTTATTCTTCCAGATGAATTTCATAATTGCTTGCTCTATTTCTGCAAGGTACATCATTGGGATTTTAATTGGAATTGCATTGCATCTGTATAGCACTTTAGGTAGTATGGCCATTTTAACAATATTAATTCTGCCTATCCAGGAACATGGGAGATCTTTCCATCTTCTAAGGTTTTCTTTAATTTCTGTCTTTAGTGTTCTGTAGTTCTCATTGTAGAGGTCTTTCACCTCTTTTGTGAGATTGATTCCCAAGTATTTTATTTTTTTCGAAGCTATTGTGAATGGGGTAGTTTTCCTAATTTCTCTTTCTGAAGATTCATCACTTATGTATAAAAATGCACTGGATTTGTGAGCATTGATCTTCTAACCTGCTACTTTACTGAATTCACTTATGAGTTCTAAAAGTTTTCTGGTGGAATTTCCAGGTTCCTCTAAATATATAATCATGTCATCAGCGAACAGGGATAGTTTGAGTTCTTCTTTTCCAATTTGTATCCCTTTAATTTCTTTGGTTTGTCTGATTCCTCTGGCTAGAGTCTCAAGGACGATGTTGAATAGAAGTGGTGAAAGAGGGCATCCCTGCCTTGTTCCAGTTTTTTTAGGGGGAATGCTTTCAGTTTTTCACCATTTAGAATGATATTGGCCATGGGCTTAGCCTTTACAATGTTAAGGAATGTTCCCACTACCCCAATTTTTTCTAGTGTTTTGAGCATGAAGGGATGCTGTATTTTATCGAATGCTTTTTCTGCATCTGTTGAAATAATCATGTGATTCTTAACTTTTTTAAGTCTGTTGATATGGTGAATGACATTTATTGATTTCCGGATGTTGAACCAACCTTGCATCCCTGGGATAAAACCCACTTGGTTGTGGTGCACTATCTTTTTAATATATTTTTGTATGCAATTTGCTAAAATTTTGTTGAGAATTTTTGTGTCGATGTTCATTAAGGACATTGGTCTGAAATTTTCTTTCCTCAATGTGTCTTCGTCTAGTTTAGGTATCAGGCTGATATTGGCTTCATAGAATGAGTTTGGGAGGGTTCCCTCCTCATCTATTTCATGGAATAGTTTGAGGAGTATTGGAATGAGCTCTTCTTTAAAGGTTTTGTAGAACTCGGCTGAGAACCCATCTGGTCCCGGACTTTTCTTTGTTGGTAGGCTTTTGATGACCTCTTCTATTTCATTGCTTGAAATTGATTTATTTAAGTTGTGTATGTCCTCTTCAGTTTAGGTAATTCATATGTCTCTAGAAACTTGTTGATGTCTTTGAGGTTTTCTGTTTTGTTGGAGTATAGATTTTCAAAATAGCTTCTAATTATGTTTTGTATTTCACTCGTGTCTGTTGTGTGATATTTCCTTGTTCATTCTGAATTTTAGTAATTTGAGTTTTCTCCCTCTTTCTCTTTGTTAGTGTGGCTAAAGGCTTATCAATTTTGTTTATTTTTTCAAAGAACCAACTATTTATTTTGTTAATTTTTCCAATTGTTTCTTTTGTTTCAATTTCATTGATTTCGGCTCTGATTTTAACTATTTCCTGTCTTCTACTACTTTTGGTGTTGGTCTGCTCTTCTTTTTCTAGGGCTTTGAGCTGTAGTGTTAAGTCATTTATTTGTTCATTTCTACTTCTTTTGTTGAATGCGCCCCATGAAATAAATCTTCCTCTGAGTACTGCTTTCATAGTGTCCCAGAGATTTTGATATGATGTGCCTTTGTTCTCGTTTACTTCTAAGAATTTTTTTATTTCCATTCTGATGTCTTCTGTTATCCACTCTTCATATAATAGCGTATTATTTAATCTCCAGGTATTGGAGAAGTTTCTGTTTTTTATTCTGTCATTTATTTCTAATTTCAATCCATTATGATCTGATAGAATACAAGGTAGTATCTCTATCTTCTTGTATTTGCTAACAGTAGCTTTGTGGCATAAAATATGGTCTATTTTAGAGAAGGATCCATGTGCTGCTGAGAAGAAAGTGTATTCGTTCTTTTTGGAAGGTATATTCTATATATGTCCGTTAAGTCTAAATTGTTGATTGTGTTATTGAGATCTATGGTTTCTTTATTCAATTTTTGTCTGGACGATCTATCCAGTGGTGAGAGAGGTGTGTTAAAATTGCCTAGTATTATTGTGTTGTGGTCTATTTGATTTCTGGAATTGAGAAGGATTTGTTTGACATACATGGATGAGCCAATGTTCGGGGCATAGATATTTATGATTGTTATGTCTTGCTGATTTATGCTTCCCTTAAGCAGTATGTAATGTCCTTCTTTATCCCTTCTAACTAGTTTTGGTTTGAAGTCCACATTTTCTGAAATGAGGATGGATACTCCAGTTTTTTTGCTGTGTCCGTGTGCATGGTATGTTTTTTCCCATCCTTTTACCTTTAGTCTATGGGTATCTCTTTCTATGAGATGAGTCTCTTGCAGGCAGCATATTGTTGGATTTTTCTTTTTAATCCAATCTGCCAGTCTCTGTGTTTTGACTGATGAGTTCAGGCCATTAACATTCAGGGTTATTATTGTGATATGATTTGTATTCCCAGTCATTTGACTCATATTTGTTTTTTGACATGATTTGGTTTCTCCTTTATTTCACTGTTCCATTAGGCTAGTTCCTCCCGTTGTTGATTTGCATCGTTGTTTTTCATCTCTTCCTTATGGAATATTTTGTTGAGAATGTTCTGTAATGCTGGCTTTCTTTTTGTACATTCCTTTAGCTTTTGTTTATCATGGAAGGATCTTATTTCATCGTCAAATCTGAAAGTAAGTTTTGCTGGGTATAAGATTCTTGGTTGGCATCCGTTTTCTTTCAGGGTTTGGTAAATGTTGTTCCAGGCCCTTCTAGCTTTTAGGGTCTGGATTAAAAAATCTGCTGATATTCTTATTGGTTTCCCCCGAATGTAATTTGATTCTTTTCTCTTGCGGCCTTTAAAATTCTGTCTTTATTTTGTATGTTAGGTATTTTCATAATAATGTGTCTTGGTGTGGGTCTGTTGTAATTTTGTATATTTGGAGTCCTATAAGCCTCTTGTACTTGGTTTTCCATTTCATTCTTCAGATTTGGGAAATTTTCTGATATTATTTCATTGAATAGATTGTTCATTCCTTTGGTTTGTTTCTCTAAGCCTTCCTCAATCCCAATAATTCTCAAATTTGGCCTTTTCATGATATCCCATAGTTCTTGGAGATTCTGTTCATGATTTCTTACCATCTTCTCTGTTTGGCCAACTTTGTTTTCAAGATTAAATATTTTGTCTTCAGTGTCTGAGGTTCTGTCTTCCAGGTGTTCTATCCTATTGGTTATGCTTTCTATGGAGTTTTTAACTTGGTTTATTGTTTCCTTCATTTCAAGTATTTCAGTTTGTTTTTTTTTTTCAGTATCTCTAACTCTTTATTGAAATGATCTCTTGCTTCCCGTATTTGGTCTTTTAACTGTTGATTGGTGCGATCATTTAATGCCTGCATTTGCTCTTTCATCTCCTCCTTCAATGCCTGCATTTGCTCTTTCATCTCCTCATTTGCTTCCCTGATTGTTTTAATTATGTACATTCTGAACTCCCTTTCTGACATTTCTTCTGCTGTGCTGTCATTGGGTTTTATTGATGTAGTACTAGGTTTGTTTGGGACATTTTCTTCCCTTGTTTTCTCTATTGGTCAGCTGTCAGTGGGACCCTGAGATATTGCAGATTTCCTCTATTGGCTTATAGTGTCCTGGTAGATTTCCAGAGTATCACCTCCCAGCCTTCAGTAGCCTGAAGTCTTGGAGGAACTTGATAATGCAGTGCTTCCAAAGAAAGCTGCCCTAGCCCCCTACTGGTTCCAGGGCTTGGAGCTGGCTCTGAGGAAAGGCTCTCACTGTGGGGCCTGCTCCCTGCAGCTAGCCGTGTGGGAGGAGCCCACCGCCGGAGTGTGGAAGGCTACCTGGGGAAGACTCTAGCTGCCCTGCCCTGCTCTGATAAGCCACCCCTATCTGTGCCTGCTGCCCAGGCCAAGTTTCGCCCAGTGGGGGAGACTCACACCGCGACTCTATTTTTGTCCAAGTCTCTCAGTGCCTCCCCTTCTTGAGTCCTGGGTTCTGGAGCGACTGGAGATGCAGTCACCCTCTAGTCCGCCATCCGCTGATAAGTATTTTTAACAGTAATATCACAACAGTGTTCTTAGAAGATTACCTTTTGTCCTGTGAGCGTTCCTTCAGTGCAGATACCAAATCTAAAGACTTGCCCAAAGGCACAAGTTTCATGAGTTGCTGATCTGGGATTTGACTCCATGCCCAGGCGCTTCAAACTTCTTCCACATGACGTAATTTAGGAAGTTATTCCAGGACTGGTCTGGATGTTGGGAAAAGCTAACTTAATAAAATCCAAAGGGGTGAAACTAAATGCATTTGTGTCATTAATAGGAATGCATCACACAAAAGGGACACAGAAATCTCTTTCTCAAGACTGGTGAAACCATTCTAGCATTGCAGTTTAAAACTTCTTCAAAGGAACAGATCTTAAGATGGGAATCTCTAAGAGTGTACCCACAGAGTCATAGTTTCTTAAGTGTATGTGACTCCTCTGCATCCGTATGCCTTGGTATCAGTTACATCACAAAGAGTTTTCTAGTCCTAAGGTATTGACTTCAACATGATTTCCAGTGCCAGTGCTATGCCTGCTTCTTAGAACTGGTAGATGAATGACTCCAGTTAGGGTCAAGTGAAATTAAATTGAAGGGAAATAGACATAGAAAGCAAAGAAATTGGACAAAGTAGAGACTATTAAAAACCTGAACTTATGGCAAAATTTGGTCTGTAAATGTGTTTTGTTTGACCAGCACAATATTTTTTATTTTATTGTTAATGCATCATTTATTAAGTATTATTATTACCAGTAACTAATTTGTTATTAAATAATTTAATGCACAAAATCTAGGCTGCTGGATTCTTGTGCATACTGGAAGATCTGTCATCTTTGGTTCTATATTTCCACGTGGTAGTCATTGATTAGTGCTAAATATAATCTGCCTCTATTAGATGAAATACTGTGTTTTTTGGTTATCACAGTCCCACCCCTTGCTATTGTTTTTCTTTAAATAGAAATAAGAGGAGAGCTAAATCCTACTTATGCTGTCATCTCTGTTAAAATTGCAAATATCATGTTGAAGAGATGGCATATTTCAGTATAAGTGAAAGATGGTATTTGTTTTCTAGAGCTGACATAGCTAAGTACCACAAGAGGAGTGACTTTAAACAACAGAAATTTTTCTTAGAGTTTTGGAGGCTAGAAATCTGAAATCTATTGGCAAGGCCACCTCACTCAGAGGCCTGTAGAAGAGGATTCTGCCTCATCTAGTTTCTGAAAGCCTCAGGCGTTCCTTAGTATATGACAGCATAAATCCAATCTCTGATCCTATCTTCTCATGATTGTCTTCCATTCTTTCTGACAGTGTCCAGATTTTCTTCTTATAATAAGGATACCAGTCATATTGGGTTAGGTCCTAGCCTAATCTGGTATGACCTCATCTTGATTAGATTCTATTTGCAAAGACTGTATTCAAATTCACAGGTACCTGGGTCATTGTGGGGTACATAATTTAACCCATAACAGAAGGCATATGTCTTTGTGGAAAGAGTAACAATTAAGAGCAGGGATTCTTTCATCAGGATGCCCACACTCAAATTTACAACTTATTTGCTTCGTGGTTTTAGATAAGTTGATTTCTTAGTGCCTTGGTGTCCTCATCTGTAAAATGGGGATAATGGCACCTGCTTTGTAGGTTTGCACTGAGGACAAAATAAGTTAATATAAAGCAGTTAGAACAGTGCCTGGCACGTATATATATATACTCAATAAACCAAATTTTTATTGTTAGCTTAGTCATACATAATTTAAATATATACATGGAGTATCAGTGCCAAAAAAAAAAAAAAAACTATTATTAGCATAGCATAATGAAAAAAAACATGGATAAACTAAAGGTGATAGGTATAAATGGTGCATGGAAACAAAACTAGAACCAGAGAGAGAGGCTGGAATTTGAATAAAATTTTATTTTTAATGCGAATAATTGCAATATGTCAAAAACATTTAGTCTGTTTCCTCTTTTGAATTACCTGCCTGACTCCTATATGTACTTAAGGCTAACTGAAGTCCCAGGACTTTAAACCCAGAAGTATAGACTGTCACTATCGGATTGGTGAGCACAAATGACCTGTAGATAATAATGAGGAAGTCCTTCCAGGGAGAATGCCTATGGAACAGACATCTAAGCATTCCTGCCTGTCTCTCGGGAAGCATGATCTTACTCTCTACCTCCTTCTCACAAATCTTTAGGTTGAAGTTATTCTGATCTCTAATTTTGACTCAGAGATTGAGGTTGAATAATTTTTTAAATGTAAATCATACTATTATTTTGAGGTGTGTTCTTTTATTCCTTGACATAGGCTTTATAAGAGAGTCATACAACTTGAACTTTATTAAAAAACTAAGAGCACTGATAAAATTTAAAGCAGTTACAAGAATGTTTGAACTGTATAGAGGGAAAAGAGGGGTGGGAGGGGTGGGGGGGAAGGGAAAAAAATGCATTGAACGCTAAAAAAAAAAAAAAAAGAATGTTTGAAGTACCAGGATACCAGGAAGAAAGCTGTTCTGTCAGTGATTGACTGTTGGGTTTATAGTACTACAGAATATATATACCTCATTTTCAAAGATAGGACTACCTTGAGACATGTAAATATCAAATAAAGTCAAAGTATCTTACCTAAGTGGTGGAAGGGACATTTATTTGCATTTAGTCCTGATTTGTGATTTTATTTGAATAAAAGAAATTAAACTATTTAATTTTTGGCAAATAAGTAGAGTTTTGTAGTTTGAATATTAGTAATTGGAACATTTAGATTCAATGATGTATCCATCAGGACTCCTTCATCAATGAAAGGAAGCCAGCTTAAACCAGCTTATGAAAATAAATGGAGTTAATTGTTTATGTAACTATGATTTCCAGAAGTGCATCTGGCTTCAGGCATGGTTAACAGCCAGGACCTCAAATGGTCTCATCTGAACCCTTTCAGCTCAGCTGGTTTCTTTATTTGTCATTCTTCAGAGGCATATGGTCAGTAAGCTGATCACTAGCAACCTAAGATTGTTATCCTTCTGATTTAGTAATTCCAACCAATAGAGAACTCGTTCGTCCCAATATCCAGCTACCTGCCTCAAAGAAGATGTACATTGACTCTGTTTGACCACTTGTGTAGCCATTTGAACAATCATTGTAACCTAAGAATGGTGTATACTGGTTTGCCAGCCTGGTCATCAGTTTTCCTAGTGCTATAGAAGAGGGACACTGCCCAGTGACTGTAAGCCTCACTGGGATCTCATGGAGTGGGAGAGGTTTTCTCCAAAGGAATTAGGAAAAGGGAGATGAGAATGTGTTCTCAGTAGACCAAAACTGACATATGACTTCAAATAATTAAAAATGGTATATGAAATAATTCACAATAATTTTTGGTTTTACAATGACAGTGAAACAACTTCCGGCTGCCTTCTACAAAAGAAATTTATATAAAAACAAAGGGTGTAGAAACAAAAATTCCAGCTCTTTATTTGATGAGAGATAGGGGTGACCTCAATAACCCTAATCCGTAAACTTTGAAGACAGAAATATTTTGATGCTATGACTAGGTAGAACAAAGGGAGGTGAAAATCTAAGCACTACAGAGAGGATGACAGTGCTACCAGGAGACTACAGGAGGTGAGGCTTGGTATTGAAAGCATAACATCAGCTGAAAGTCTGTCACAGGACTGGTTGGACTCTTAGTTCCTCACGTCATCCCAGCCAGAAAAAAACTACCTTCCCCATGTCTTAAGAATTGGAAAGTTTTTTCTCTGGAAAAGCTGAAACTATGAGAATCTATAGACAGTGACGGTGGACAGTAGGGTTAGGGAAAGTCTTCTCTGCTGGTAGAGGACCAGAAAAAAGAAATGTCACATACAACATCTCAATATCAGTACTCAAATGGAAACATCAGAATGAAAGCAGAATTTGCAAAATGTTGTCATTTTGTCCTTGTCCTGACATAGGGTGATTTGAAGTGACAAAATTTGGGTTGTATTCTCTTAAAATGATTGGTTTTTATTTTTAAACATGTATAAAGCTGGATAATTATGAATAACAAGTATTAATATAGACTATTAGCTTTTGTCATATCTTTCACCAGTGATGAAGAAAGTTCTGAATGCTGTTTTCTTCTAAAAATTTGAGGAGGTATCAAAAGTTGAAATTTAGCACACATATTTTTCAAATCTTAATTACTTTAAAAATACTGTTTTTTAGGATTCAGTAAATATTATTCTTGTCTATGCAACTAATAAAATGTTACTGTGATTTTTATATTAAAAATCTTCAAATTGCAGTTTGGGTTTTTTAAAACATTCTAAATTTTAGTCTGTAAATATTATAAAAGCACTGAAGTTTTGAAGCAGGGTTGAATTGCCTTCTTTTTGAATTAGTTTCTAATGCTTAATGAAATGGAAGGCAAATGTCTTTCCCTACTTAAAAAAAAAAAAAGTTTTGTTTTATTCTTTGTTATACTATAATGAGACCAAAATAATGTGAAAAATTAAAAAGGAAAGTGCACTGAAATTTTATTTGCCAATATAACTTTTTAAAAATTGTGCTGAATTGCTTTTGCTGAAAAACCACATCAACTAATCCATATGGATTCTCTAGGTAATGATATTTTTTAGAGGGTTTTTGTAGTTTTCTTTTGGCTTGGTGAGGTCAAGAATTTTAAATTAGAATTATAGAATTGGAAGGCATCCTTCTAATTCATTTTACAATGAAGGAACTGAAGTCCTGAGAAGTCATAATTTATCCAGGGTCATAGCTAATAGTGAAGGTCAGATGAGAATCAGGGCCTCCTGGCCATCAGTTCAGTGATTTTTTTGTAAAAGACGTCTTGGGTTTATTTTTATCATCATCATTTTATGTGCAGTATCCATAATTTATTGCATTAGGCCCAGTTAGCAAATTACAAGTTTGTGTTTAATCTTCTAAAGCTGAGAGAACTTCTGGGATCAGGAATACTGACAGTGACAAAAAGCATGGATAGCAGGAAGCATTTTTAAGACTCCTTGGTTGGGGTGGGGGATGTCCCTTGATTAGACTCTGATTCTGCTCTCTAGCAAGAACTCCTGTGTTTACTGTCCTCTAGGACCTGGTTCTGCCTGGTCTATTTTTTCACCCAGGGTCACACTTTATAATGCGGGCATTGGGGAAGATGTCCTTTGTTTCCTATTTTTTGTCCATAAACTATCAAGGTCTTAAACATTGTTTTAAGGGTCATTCAAAGGCTTTACATATAAGGCAACATTTGTGGAGCTTTTGACAATGTTATTTCCCCCAAAACTTAACTGTTTTTTTTTTTTTTTTTTTTTGGTTTTTTTTTAACTATCTTCCTGTAGTAAATTCCATGTGCAAGTAATAGAGTGACTACATGTTCCAAACTGTCAGGGACAGTCTTAGTTTATAACCCTTGTCTTGGCAGGTTATATAATAATGCCCTTTTTTGCTCTCTGCGTTTTCCCAGTTTGGACAATGAATTGTATAGTCACTCTAGGCCATAAGCACACCAAAAAATCCCAAGCCTGATTTGTGCCTTTGCTTCCTTACTCCTATTTCTGTCTCTCTCTCAACTACTAGGGGTTCTTATTTGACCATTTGAAATGTGTTTTATCTGAAGTTAACATACTTAATCTAATCTGCAGCAAGGCTAAAAGTTCCTCTGTTTACAAGAGAAAGCACAAGGAACTATTTTTGTTCAAAGTTTTGTATAGTCTTCTCTTTAATTGTGTGAAATCCAGAAGTGGGCAACTTTTTTAACTCTGGGCGTCCCTCAGATTTCTAGATTCCCAATTTCCTTTCATTGCTACTCTCAAGTCTTGTAGTACTTGTCTTTCATATTTCTTTCTTATAAATCTTTGATAAAGGCAGCAAATAGTACTTTGTAATTAAAACATTCTGTTTTCCATTTCTTTTCTCTATAGACATGGCTTGATAGAAAATTGCATTTGTAAAAATTGAGGTATGCAGTCATCCCTAGGAATCCTCAGGGAATTGGTTTCAAGACCACCCGCCCCCAAGATACCAAAATCACAGATATGCAAGTCCCTTATATAAAATGGCATAGTATTCACATATAACCTACATATATCTTCCTGTGTACTTTAAATCATCTCTAGATTATTTATAATATCTAATACAATGTAAATGTTATGTAAATAGTTGTTAAAATGTATTATTTATGAGTAGTAACAAGAAAAAGTCTGTACATGTTCAGTACATACACAATTTTTTTCAAATAGTTTGAATCCATGGTTGTTTGAACCCAAAAATTCAAAACCCAAGAATACAAGAGCTGACTGTAATTTACAGGCAGTACATGCACAGCTTTTAAGTGCTCACGTCAATGAGTTTTGACAACTGTAACCACTACCCAAAATAAGATATAGAATATTTCCATCACCCCAGATGGATACCCCTTTCCAGTTAATTCCCCCCTTTGTACCTCTGGAGGCAATCACTTTTTTGCTTCTGTCACCAAGAATTATTCATTTGGCAGGCTGTATTTTTATTAAGTGTTTGGCAAGCGATCTTTTTATTAAGTGCTTTGGGACTGTATGGCATAACTACCTTTCTACCTTTTACTCAATTTATTCATCTCCTGCTATGTAGCTACTAAGCAATTACTATATATTCTAGAATTTTTCATCAGTGCCTTCCTTAAAGATATTGTAGTTGTTTGTTTATTTTATTGTATTAATTGGGGAAAACTAACTGCTATAATAAATAGACCCCCCAAATGTATTGGTAGCTCAAACCCAATTAAAGTATATTTACTGCTAATGAAATAAGGTACTGAAGGCATTCCTGATCAGTAGGTGACCTTCCATAACCTGGGTCTTTGAACCTATTAGCAACTGGGGAAAGAACATGAACATACCTCATCTACTTCTGAAAAAGTGCAGCCAAGGAACTGACACTCAGTCACTTCCACTGTGTTCTTCTGGAGAGTACTATTCACAGAGCTACATCTGGTACAAGGGGCGAAGACCTGGAAATGTAAACTCTGGCAGGGTAGACATTCCCCAGTGACAGCCCCCACACTGTAACAGGGAAGAGTGATGTCTGGGTAGGTTAATGTCACAGTTTTTGTTTTATTTTAGTAATATAATACCATGTCACATTTCTTTTTTGTCTTTGTGTTACTTCTTTTTTTGTATTATATGTTTTCTAGATAAACATTTCAGTATTTAAAATTAAAATAAAATGATATTGCTGTCTCTATGGTAGAAATGTTAAAAAGCAAAAAAATCAGTTCCCCTACATTATTCTGATAAAATTAAAATTAGTTCTGGGCATCAACATATATAAACGTAACTCTTAAAAGACATAAAAGCCTGTTCTCACCGTTTTTATTCAAAATTATGCCAGAAAGTCTAGTCAGCAGAGTAAGTAAAAGGGAGACAGAGAGAAGCCTAAGAGAAAAAGTGTAGGAATGGAAAGGAAGAAAAAAAAAATGTCATTATTGGCATAGATATAAGTGTCTATGTGGAAAACTGTCAGAATACTACAACTAAATTATTAGCACTAATGAATATAGCAAGGTTTTTCAAAATACAAGCTCAACATAGAAAAAATAATTGCAGAAAAGCAACAAACAACAAAATAGAAAATAATGCTAATCATTAATATTCTACATAGCCATGGATTATTTATCAAAATTAAGAAATTAACATTGATAGAGTAAAGTTAACTATAAGCTTTCATTCTGGATTTCCCAGTTTTTCTTTTGATTCCTTTTTTCTTTCAGGATCAATTCAGGATACCACTTTGCATTCAGTGACCATATCTCTTTAGTCTACTCCCATTTATGCAGTTTGTTGTTGTCATTGTTGATGCTGTTGTTTTCCTTGTATTTTTGGAGCTTTGTACTTTTGAAGAGTAGTGGTCATGTCTTTTGTAGAATGGAACTCAATTTTATTTTGTCTGATGTTTTCTCATGACTATATCACTTAATATCAGGGAGTAAATTATATCAACATGACTTATTGCTGGTGGTGTTAACATTGTTCACTTGGTTAAGATGGTCTCTGCCAGAGTTCTGCACAATAAAGTTACTGGAGTATCCCCCTTTTATCCATGGGGAACATGTTCCAAGACCTCCAGTGGATGCTGAAACTGCAGATAATACCAAACCCCATAGATACTATGTTTTTTTCCTATACATTATCTATGAGAAAATTTAATTTATAAATTAGCTATGGTAAAAGATTAACAATAATAGCTATAATAAAATAGAATAATTACTACTATAATAATATTTATGTGTGATCTCATATGTAATTTTTCTCTCAAAATGTACTTTTTCATCTATATTTGAGAGTATATGGTTCTTTGTACTCAGTGCCAATTCCTTGCAGTATTGCCACATAATACTAGGGTTAATTTGTTCTTCCCTATTTTGTGCCCTGGTGCTTCTTTAGCACCTTCATGAAAATAGATCTTTGGGCATCTTCTTCCAGTCTTCTTTTTTCATCCCAGTTGAAGACTTGTTTTGGATGATATTTGTTTCCTTAATCAACTTCTTCAACTCTACTGGAAATGCAGCAACAACTCCCCAGGAGGATCTCTCCATTAATTTTTATATTTTTCAGACCAGGACTATTCCTGAGTCTGTATAACCATCCCTTACTTGCAGTAAGTGACTTGGTATCACTCATGTCACAGGATCCTTGTTTACATCTTCATGTGTTGTGCAAAACATTGCAATCTATTGGAAGACATTTTCTATTTATGTCTTCTGTCCAAAAACGTAATGCCTTTTCTTTGAAAAAAAAAAAAAAAAGTACTTAATATGTATTATGGCCAGACCTTTTTGCAGTTTAATATTTGACAGTGAAAGTAGCATGGATTTCATTTGAAGATTGTTCTCACTGTAGGTCTTAGCAACCTCAACAATTTTTTTTCTGAGTTGAGACCCTTTACCTTTTTACTGAATGGAAGCATTTGACAGCTTTTTGGCATATCCACATTGCCAGTATCACTTCTCTTGTGCTTTAGAGTCATAATTAAGTGACTAAGGGTTACTCAAACATAAGTAATGTGATACCATAATAGTTAATCTGATAACCAAAACAGCTACTAAGTGACTAGCAGGAAGGTGGTATATACAGTGCATCTATACTGTACATCAACTGTGTATTCACATCCCCAGAAGAAGAATGAGATTTCACCACACTATTCAGAACATGGTGTGATTTAAACTTATAAATTGTTTCTTCCTGGAATTTTCCATTTAATATTTTTGGACCATGGTTGATTTCAGGTAACTGAAACCATGGAAAGCAAAATCACAAATGGAGAGTTGAGTCATTGTATAGAAAATTTTAAAAATTTACAACTTACATAGCAACACAATATAATTTTTTAAAATTATTATTTTTTATTTTTAATAAGTCTATAATGTCTTAGACCTTTAATGATCAAGTTATGAACTTTTATTAAGACATTAAATATAATCTAATTAAATGTAGAGAAACACTACATTAATGAATTAGAACACTTAATGTTGAAAAACTGTTAATTATTTTTCAGTGCACATAGAATCAAATCCCTGACATATTTTGGGAATTTTGTCATTACTGTTAGTGTTAATAATATAATAAAATGCTATTATTTATTATCATTTTGATGATACTTGACACTATAATTCTGAACTTATATAAGGCTAGTTACTCAAAAATTTACAAATGCTCTCCTAAAGAATAAGATGTTTTTCTTTCCCTATATCAAAAGGTCATTTTCCTGCCTTTATATCATGACTTAATAAAAAACCATAGTAATTAAGCTTAGTGTATGATGTAAGAATTTACAAAGTGTTCAGAGGGAAAAAAATAGAGAATTCAGAAATCTATATACAGAAACTTTGCTTTATTACAAACTGGTGTCAGTGAAAAGAGGACCCAGTTTTCAGTATATGACTTGAGGCATTAGATTGTCCATATGAAAGAGAATAAGATTGGATTCTCAAATACAAATGGAAAAAAAGTTAAAATGTTATAAATTAACAAATATAATTAAATTTCTTTATAAAATTAAAAATTATACAGAAGCAGAGTTCAGGAAAAAAGTTGAAGAAAAACCAAAACTGTCAAAGAAATGAAAACAAGTATTTGAAGGAATATAAGAGAAAAAAGATGGTGCAAAAAACAGAGTTCATAGAGATTAGAAATGAGAGAAATGAACAAATTTAAATGTAGATCTGAAGAAGTGATAAAGTATCTTAGTTTTAAAATACCAGGGTTTACAGTATGCCAGGAACTGCATCATTAACTTTTCTCATGCTGCTGAGTTATATGCCAGAAATCAAAAAGTAATCTGTAAGTTATATTTATGATCACTCTTAACGACAACCTAATTACCCTATCATCTGTAGGTTACTAAAGACTAGAAATTATTTGACTTATAGAAGAATTTGTTATCACTTTCTCAGTTTGAGGAAGTTTTATCAAAAAGTCTTAACTAATATTTATCAAATGACTGTTATACTTATTACTCTTTTATGTAGAAGCACCCTGTTTAATCCAATATATTTAGAAAGGGTAAGAACTATTATTAATATACTTAGGGTAAGAAATATTATTAATTTCCACATATATTTGCCAATAAATAAATTTTAGAGAAGTTTTAAAAGATATGTCTTCATTATGTTTTTAGCAAACTTGTAACTCTAAATAGAGATTACTTAGTTTAGGGAAAATGACTGCCATGTAATCTAATTTACAAAAGCTAGTCTTCATTTTTAAATTTATCTTTCAAATAAGACATCCTTCTTTCAGTAAAAGTCCAACTTGATTTTTTAACTCAAGTAAATATGTTAATATATGCCGCCACGACAACCATCACATGGCAGAATTCTAATTCTAATATGGATAAATAGGTAAGGCACAGAGCCCTGCCATGTGTTGCCTGGATACAGTAATGTACTACTGCCTTCAGTGTTTCTTTGCTTTGTGCTCACTGAAGTCTCCTAGAGAGATGCTTCTTTAACAGTAATAAGGCTGTGGAAAAGGGAAGACCCTTAGGTAAAATATCATCACTACTGCTTTATTTCATCTGATTTATAATAATATAATATGTGCCCAAATACTCAATTTCTTAATAAAATGTATATGAGATGGGAAAAGAATAAGACCTTACTGTGGTTCATTGATTAAAGGAGAATTCACACATAGCATTGTTTTAATTTGTCCCATTCTTTAGCAGCCTGGGGTTTTTACATCCCAGGAGTTATACATTTATTTTGTAAAGTGGAGGAAAGGTGACTGGGAAATGGGGAAAGGAACCAGCATGATAACTTGGCTACCAGCATATTCCCAGAAAGATCAGTATTAGGAATAATGAAGGTTGAGAACCTAGAAATTGATTGCCTTAAAATTATCTTATCTTGCCTTAAAACTACACATTTCTTGGAAATTCTTTGTAAAAACCCAAATGTACCTACCACAGTTTGAAGGCTACTAATATGTGGGACAGTTAGAATAGATTCATTATCTGTATAATTGTCAACACAACAATAATAACAAAACCTAAATTAATGAAACCAATGACTAGATATTAAACTTTTCTGAAATAAAAGGCAACTAGAGTCTAAATATCAAAAGGGCATACTGTGTGCCTTGGCCTTATAAATTTCCTGAACCTTAGATAAAGAAAATTCCTCTGGATTCAGGCAATAGATTGAAATATTTATAAAAGGGAAAATTATGTTGGCCTTAGATTTCATTTGATGTGAGAAAATAGAACGTAATTTTAAGATTTGTTTTAGAAAAGAACAGGTAATTTTTTAGACTTTTATTTGTCTAGTTTTTCAAGTATAAGTCAACAAATAGTTTAGAACTTAAAAGAATTTTTAAAAGTATTCCTTTGAACCTTTATTGAGGCAACACTAGAAGACAGATTCTTTTTAACCTGGTTTAGCAAAGTAAAGATTTGAAGTAGCCAAAACATCTTGTGCAGTGCTAAAAGCTTTTTTTCATGATAGATGAACTGTGGGTTCTGATAATACTACCTATGAGAGAACTGACTGATTTCTCAGGCATTTGAAGTTCTCCAAAAGTAGAAAAGAGTCATTCAGCAGTCTCATCAGTAATGGAAAGGATCTGAACAAGAGGCTTGAGAAGAGGATCAGCCACATAAATACAGTTGTTTGCTGCATTTAGGTTCAGCTTCCTCAACAGAAAGATGAAGCACTAAGTTTTTATACTAATTTCTAAAGGTTAGTTCGTGATGAGGTTGACAGAATCTTGGGTATGGGCTTTAATTTAATACCATGAGTATTTATCAAAAAAATTTCCAAAAAACATTAACTATGCATTTTTCTAGGTAAAACAAGTTAAATCTGTAATAGATCTCATATGCTTGAGTTTAAAAAACTTGAATATATTTGGGTTGGTAGGAAAAGTGGAATATAACACTCCTGCCACTTTGGAACAAACTACATAGTTGTGAGCTACAGTAAAATATGTGTCCTTTATTCCTTTCTGAGACGTTCTTAAAGGAAGAGTATTATTTTTTTTTTTCTAGTGTGTGAAGAGGTTAGGTATCTAAACCAAATTTTCTACTGGCTTTACCCTCCTATTTCTGTTCTTGACCTCTGTGGTTGATGGCAGATGAGAAAAATGAAATCTGTAATAACTACCTGAGCATGAGCTGCAGCGCTCTGGTACTAATACTACAGCCAGGGTGCTAGACTCCAGGCTATTGTGTTCTTCAGTCTGATTGCCCTGAGAGCTAGTAGAAATACCAAGTAAAAAGAGGATGGTGAAGCTTTATTAATTTTACTCCCCTCAGAAGGAAAAAAAAAGTGCAACAACTTTTTGAGAGGAGAACGAGCCTATGAAAGAAAGACAGAAAATGAATCCAGAAATTCATGGGGACAGTCAGAAAAAAAAAGAGTCACTTTAAGCCCCAAATCAACAATTAAAAGACCTCAAACATATTGTTGGTTTTTTTTCCTGTGTTTACTTCTACCTTAATATGCTGTATCTCTTGATCTTGTTATGACTTGTTGGATAAGATGAACCTACATTATCTACGACCATAGAAACAAAATGATGTATTCCATTGTATACAATGAATCAAAATGCAATCTGTAAAAATTAAAAAAAAATAAATAATTAAAAAAAAAAGATCTCTTTGGAAAATGTGGAAAACACTGACCAAAGAAATTTTAAATGAGCCTGGGTCTCTCTTCTCCCTCCCTGATGGCTAAGGGGAAGAATTTAGAGTCTATTTAGTATTGGTAATGAAGTGGGAATCGGGGAGAGGCAGTTGAGGGTGAAAATGGAGGAAAAAGTAGTTAAAAAAAAAAAAAAGCGGTCTCAAAATCAGTCTACTCCTAATACTGACAAAGCACAAAAAATCAAGAAGGTTCATTTGAAGTTCATGAACAGAGATAAGGATATATATTATATATATATATATTTTTTTACATTATATATATACACACATCACATACATATATATACATTATATATATAAAATATATGTCTTACTGATAAAGAGAAATAGGTTAGGCAGTGACCACCAATGAGGAAATGCATCATAAAGGATACTAAGGAAGAGGACTGTAGTGGAATAAACTTGATAAAGCAAAAGAAACGCTTCACAAAGAGAACAAATTTGATCAAGAAGATTATGGAAGAGTAAGGCAGAGCAAGCATATGAAGGGAAGGGGAAGCCCAAAGACAAGCCAGCAAGAGGCAAGCCAAAGGCCAAAGATGAAAGGGATGCCCTTTAGGATTGGAATGATAAGGAGGAATTTGATCCATTCACTCAGATCCTCATAAAAACAGAAGTCTGAAGAATAACTATGAAAATAAAAATAGGTGATGCCAGGAAGAAACAGAATGAAGAAGAGGAACAACAGTGAGTGGAACATATCAGAATAGAAGAAGCTGCAATAGAAACAAGGCCAAGTAGAAAACTGTAATGTCTTTGGACACAGACCCGTCTTTAGGAGAAAACAAAGAGCTTGTGTTACATCTGCTCAAAGTAAAAGTTAACTACTTCCTGTTTTTCTCTTCTCTTTGAAACCCCTGGCTTGTGACCATGTGAGCCAGAAGTCAAAAGAGTTAGCCTTGGAGCACTTAGGTAATGTGAGTCCCATTCCTAAAGGATCAATGAACCTGCAAACCAAAGTGATCATATATCTAACCCCCTTCTTGCCCCATCATAGAATATAGTTAAAGCAAGAACAGAGTATAAGTCTCCTGGTCCTATTTTTAGCATTTATGTTTTAATCTTTACCTGTTTCTTTTATTTTGTTGCCAAGTTGTAGAGTCCTTGTCCTATTCTTTAAAAATTCTTGAATTATTTTCCATACAGAATGTACTGTGTATTATTAAACAAAATTTCTCAGAAGTTTGATGGATTTAATATCTCTGAGGGGCGAGAATATGGTAGTGCAGCCCTAAGAAATGAGTATTTTGCATTGAGATGGTAAATTGTACTCCTTTTTCTTATTTTTTTAAAAAGTAGGACATTAGAGGATATATTTAACAAAAGACATGCAAAATCTCTACTTTGAAAACAAAACAGTACTGAGAAAAATTAAAGACCTAAATAAATGAAGAGAGATGCTTTGTTCATGGATTGGAAGACTGAAATAGATGACATTTCTTCCTATATTGATCTGTGAATTCAACATTAATCCCTGTCATTATCCCACAGGTTTTTTCTAAAAGTGACAAGCCAATTCTAAAAGCAATATGGAAATGTAATAGACTGAAAATATTCTAAATAATCTTCTAAATATAGCTAGAAGACTTGATTTTGTACCATAACTATAAATGCTACAATAACCATGACAGCGTGTTACTGCTATAAGGATTAACAAATAGATCAGTGTTACTGAATAGAGAGACCAGAATAGACCTACACTTATATGGTCATTTGATTTCTAACAAAGATCCAAAGCAACTCAGTGGGGAAGGAAAAAGAATTTTTATAATGGTACTGTATGTAGCAACTGGATATCCAAGGGAAAAAAATCTCAATTCCTGTCTAGCACCATGTACAAAAATCAATGTGAGATGGATCATATTACTAAATGTAAAAGCTAAAAAACCATAAGGACTTGAGAACATTGGAAGATATCTTTATGACTTGGGGGTGGGCAAAGATTTCTTAAGATGTTAAAGCAATCAGTGTAAGAGAAAAGTTTCATAAGTTAGACTTTATCAAAATTTAAAAAGCTTGTGTTCATCAAGAGAACATTAATAAAAGAAAAAGACACAGACTGGGAAAAAATATTTATGCAGCATGTTTTTGTCAAACTATATAGATAACAAATTTATACAGCTCCATAATAAGAAGACAGCAGAAACAAAAAAGTGTTGAAGCAGACAAATGATTTGAAAAGACACATTATAACTCAGGCAGACTGCACAGCAGAAGACATTCATATAGTGAGTAAGCATGTGCTCTACATTAGTCATCTGGGAAATGTGAGTTAAAAGGATAACGGAATACCCACCATAGTTGCTAAAATTAAATAGATTGTTAGTGAATTTCTCATACAACTGGAATTCTTATACATTCTTATACATCTTAAACAACTGGAGTTCTATACATTTTAGGAAAAAAGGTCTGAAAGTTTCTTACAAGGTTAAACATAACACCTGATGTTATAGTCTGAATCTTAAATGTCCTCCAGAAATGTGTGTTTTGAAGACTTGATCTCCAGTGCAGAAGTGTTCATGTGTTCATGTGTGTGTGTGTGTGTGTGTGTGTGTGTGCTGGGATGGGGGCTGTCTTTGGGAAGTGATTAGATCATGAGTGCTCAGGTCTCATAAACCTATTAATATACTTATGGATTCATAGCTTAATGGACTTGGTGGGAAGGAGCTTTGCTATAAAAGCAAGCTCTCCTTCTGCTTCCTGGCCACCATGAGGTAAACAGCTTTGGTTCATCACATACTCCCCACCATGATGTTTTGCCTTGTGATGGACCCAAAGCAATAGGGCCAAGTGACCATGAACTAAAACCTGAAACCATGAGCCAAAGTCAGTCTTTCCTCTTGAGTTGTTTTTCATGGGTATTTGTCACAGCAATGGAAATCTGACTAATATTCCTGATGACTCAGCAGTTCTCCTAAGAGAATTGAAATTATAAGTTCACCAAAACAAAAGATGTTTATGAGAAGTATATATAGTATGTGTACCTAGTAGCTTAATAGCCAAAACTAATTGAAAACAGTTCCGATATCCAACAAGAGAAGACGTAAATTGTGCTGTATTCAAATAAATCATCAGGGATGGATTTCATAAATGCAATACTGAGTGATAAAACCAAGTGACATAAGAATTCTTCCAATATAATTCCATTCAAAATCTTGCCAAAATTAAACAATGTAATGATTAGATATATATATGTTAACACTAGGAAGTAAAGAAAAAATTAATAGTTAGGGAGAAGGCATGAGAAAAAAAATTGAAATGGGAAAGGCCATAAAGGGGACTTCAAAGTTATGAGTAATGTTCTGTTTCCTAAACTGGCTAGTGGGAAAACAGGTGTTCATTTTATTATTTTTCTTTATAACTTATACATATGTTGGAAGTATTATTTGGTATGTATTCAATTTTAATAGTTTCTTCAGAGATGAACATACATTTAAAGTTAAATAATCTTTAAGGATACTTCATTAGCAATATATTCAAAATATAAGAAAAAGGCTTTGTGATATCATTAATCCAGTCATTTATTCAAGTTTTTATCAAATGCTTGGACATAGACTGATATGGATATGACCTGGTTAAGCCTTTATTTAAAGGCTATATAGTTTTGATAACTGTCTTAAAAATGAGTTAGAAAAACAACTGAAATAAAAATGATTACAATTCATATTAGAAATAGTATAAATTTTCTGGCACTATTTCTCAGAAGTTATGCCATTATTGCTTAAAGAAGTGAAGGAAAATTATGGATTTTCACTTAACGGGAAGGGTAAATGAAACCATCAGGAAAGACAAAAGTAATTTTTTTGGCTCTTTGAATGAATCTCCCTCAAGTAGAATTCTTTTAAAATACGATGGCCAGACAACTGGAAGGGCCCAGCTCCCACCTCCCTCCCCAAGTGCTGGTCCAGCTGGCTTCCAAAAGCACATTTTTATGATTTGAACTGATTATTGACCCATGATTGAATTTAACTTACAATCAGGTCGTGGAGACTATATCCCATAATTTACTTTCTCAAAACTTAAACTATGATAATTCTCAGGATACTATGACTAACACCTAGATCTTAAAATTGTTCTGTTGAATTCTAAACATTTAAGGTATTTATAAATAATTTTTCATCTCAATATTTCGTGCAAAATCTGTGAATAGTTTTCATTAAATCAACTTGCTAGAAAATAAAGGTTGAACTCTGTAGCTTTAATGTAGCCCTAAATTTGTAGCTTAAGGGTTTACCCCAATTCTTAACTCTGTAAGTATACCAACATTCCTATGGGTACCAAATAATAAATTCATAATGTATAGATATCTGGCAAGATGACAGTCTGATTCCTTATATGAGCTATTTAAATACACACATTTGCAGTTCCAAAGCCTTATTGCTTCATTTATCACAGAAAATGCCAGAGTTCTGTAATATTTTGTAAGAAAAGCTACTCAACTTGTTTGAATTCTCATAGAAATGACCACAAATATTATACCAATTTAATCCTAAGTATTGAAGTTAGGGTTCTAAATGACATTTAATACTATGATTTATTTTCTATCTTAAGCTTTATAGGGCACAAAACAAAATTCTGTCCTTTTATATTGCTTTTTATTTTTAAAGAGCCTGAGTGATGATAAAAATCTAAGCTTAAGAACCGTCGAATGATTTATGATATTTCATTTATTTTTCAAAGGATTGGGGTGTCACCAGTAAGCCTATTAGAATTGTAGGTTTAAAGTTCCATGATTTTAAAAAAGACCAGCTGCATAAACAAGTATGTGAGCTTTGTAATTTAATTCTACATGATTTTTTTAATACTTCAAAGTACCAAAGGAGGCAGTTTTTCTTAGGTCATAAATAGTTGTTTATGTCATTATGATCTCAAGCTTTCTAGTACATTTCAAGATCTACTTTTAGAAATATTAATACTTCTATTTCATGTTTGTTACAACTTCAAGATGTTTCTTCTTTTTTTCTCCTAAAATCTCACTTTATCCATAAACCGACACTAGTAAAGATGGAATATGAGAAACTTAAGGAAGACTACCTTTGAAAAATTGTAATTAGAGATAGGCAATCTAATAACTATCTTTGAAAATGTATTGAAAACACTTTAAAGCTATTTTTAAAATTTTTATCATTGCTAGGGATTAAACCCAGGACCTTGTGCATGCCGGGTGAATTCTCTACCATTGAGCTACTTCAGCCATATTAACTGTTTTTTAATTATACCTTTATGTTTGAGGTAATTGTAAATCCACATGAGTTATAAGAAATAACATATATCCCGTATGCCTTATACATATCCCATATCCCATATGCCATATACAAGTTTCCAATCAATGGTAACACCTAGGATATTAACATTGATACAATTTAGATATCATTCAGCTTTCCCTAGTTTTTTTTTTTTTTTAACTTATTTGTGTGTGTGTATGTTTCTGTGTGTATAGTTAGTTCCCTGTAGTTTTTATCACATGTGTAGCTTCTTGGCGCTTTTATGGTTAGGATGAATATTTCCATCACAAGGATTCCTTATATTGTCTTTTTATAACCGTATTAACCTATCCTCTGACTTTCCCACCCCTATCCCTAACTCCTGGAAAACACTAATCTGTTTTCTGTTGTTGTTTTTTAATAATGTGAAGACGCAATATTTAACCGTTTGGAATTGACTTTTTCATTGAGTATAACTCATTGAGATTCATTCAAGTTGTTGCATCTATCAATAGTTCATTTCTTTTCATTGTTGAGTAGTATTCCATCAAAATCTATACATACAAAATGTGATAAGATGATGCAAAATGTCAGTGTAAAAGATGTTTAATTGTTGAAATTAACCAATTACTTAAAATTTCAAATATGTTTTGTTATTTTAGGTATTTAGATTGGATTTATCTATGTCTTTATGTACTAAGACCAGATAAATCATTTACCTGTATACTGAAAATATATTTCCAGCATTGGGGGAATCATTTTATTCCCTTAGTCATTCTAATAAAAACTGCAAGGTTGGAAGTGCAAGACCATTCTTTGTTCTGAGTCCTGCAGATCTGCTCTTTAGGTTTGTTTGTTTGTTTTCCTTTATACAGCCTGCGATAACTAACTCTTCATATCGCCCATTTTTATCCAACTAAATCTTCTTACCTTGTGCCTGTGCTTGCTTTTTCAACTGAATAATTGTCTCTTTAAATTCTGGCTAGTTGAAATACTTCTCTCCTCCTCTCTTCTGAATGCACTTTCCCTTGTTCTGCCATGAAGGAAGGCATAGAGCAGTGAGTATAAATAATAAAAGTATTTGGCCTCCTCTGAGAGGCCAGGGAAAGCTTCTCTAAGGAGGGTACATTTAAGCAAGTAATCTGAAGGATGAATAGGAGTTAACCAAGAGAAAAAGAAAGAACATTTTAAACAGTAATGGACATGTACAAAGACCCCATGGTGGTAAGGAGCAAGGCAAGCATAAGGAATTGAGTACAGCCAGTGTTATATGTATTTTTTAGTGAGGGACACAGAAATATGTTAAGAAACTTGCCCAAAGTCAGATAACAAGTGCAAGAGAGGATTTGAATGCAAGAAATCCACCTCCAGGGCCCGTACTCTTGCATATACTGCCTGTGGCAGACAGATAGAGGTCTACGGGTTTATAGATCTGTAATTCAGAGAAGTGGTCTGAACTGGAGATTAAAATTATCAAAAAGCTTGTTTTTAATTTATATCACTGGGGGTGAATAAAGCTATAGTTATGGATGAGGTATCCTAGGGAGTGAATTTAAAATGAAACATGATTTTCACCATGAGATACTTTAGCATTCAATGGCCAAGTGTGGCCAGAAAAGCTGAAAGAAAAACAAGGACTTCTGGTTTATGTAGGTTAAGGGAAAAGAGTAGATTATGAATAGCATTTGTTTTTCTATTAAAATATTAGGATAAGAGTGGCTCAGGAGGCTGAAGCAGGAGGATAGAGAGTTCAAAGCTAGCCTCAGCAAAAGTGAGTTGCTAAGCACCTCAGTGACTTGCTAAATTAAAATACAAAATAGGACCGGAGATGTGGCTCAGTAGTCGAGAGCCCCTGAGTTCAATCCCTGGTACCCCCTCCCCAACTAAAAAAAAGGAACAAACAGCATCTGTGGATGACACCAATGAAAGTGATTTGGGGAGAGTCATGTGGTAGTGCTCAAGAGCATATCAAGACTGAGGAAGCAAGAGTAATTTTATAGAGAAGTTTATTTGAAACAGAGATTAGATAGACCTATGGGCTATGTAGTTGGAGAAGATGTGAGGCCAAATGGTTTGGGTTTTGTTTTAATGGGAGAAACTTGAGTTTGTTTTAAAGCCAGTGCAAGAGGTTGAACATAAGCAAGAGAATAATGTTTTCATGTAAGAAAAAAAAATAGGAGAAAATAGAATCTAAGGCATAGGCAGGGGTTTGGTCTCAGGAAGGAGGAAGGGCATTTCCTCTATTGGGTCAGGTCAGAAGCAGAAGGGATGGGATCTTCCTTGTGATACTGGGAAGATGAGTGACTTTCTATCTGATCATTTCAGTTTTCTCTGGCAAATAATGGTGAAATGGAAAGAGGGGTTGTAGTTCTGGAAGTTTGAGGAGTTAGTGTTCATCCAGGTGACCTGTTCTTGTGTTTCTAAAAATGACTAGGACAGTGGGTTTCTTAAGTGACCACAAACACCCCTTTCCCAGCACTTGCAGGCCTTGAGGAGATGAGGACTTACAGGACACAGAGGTTAGAGCTATGTTGGAGATATGTTGATGCAGTTCTTCTGTGTGTGTCCATTTCTTCTGAGAATAAGGTCAGTATTAAATCATAGAAATGAAGAACTTATGAAATGCTGTACTATAGAAAATTCTAAGCACATTTTTAGAAAAGAAAGCATTTGCAGTAATAGAAAATTTTGTTACTGAGAACCCTATGGTACTTAAGATTATGGACATGTTAAGGACAGGGCCTGTATTATTAGGCAAGCTGCTGAGTGTATTCACTAAATAAATGGTGAGAAAAGTATGAAATATTGCAACTCATCTGGTTTTGTAGGGGTGTATTATATTTGTTGGGAGAATTTTTTACTTTTTTATTAAAACATAACTTTTTTGTAAACCTTTACTAAAATAGATTTGAAATAAGTGATTCCCACCCTCTTTTGAACCTCCAAAGAGAATTACTTTCCCTTACCCAGTTAAAATGCATGTATTTAATGTAACTGAGTGCCAGTTATGTCATTTTTTAAATTATGAAAGTTTTTATTTGCTTGAACTACATTATCTTTATATTTTAATACTTTTTATAATGAGTAGAGTGTGAAATTTTCATTTTGATTTTTTATTAATTTTTGTGTTTGTTCTAATTATTAATGATAGCAGAATGCATTTTATGCATTTTGGTAAATCATACATAAATGGAATATAATTTCTCATTTTTCTGATTGTACATGTTGTAGGATCACATTGGTCATGCAGTAATATATGTACATGAGGTAATAATGTCTGTTTCACTCTACTGGCCTTCCTACCCCATACCCCTTTCCCTCCCTTATCTCCTCCCTAATATAAAGTACCTCTATTCTTCCTTATCTTATTGTGAATTAGCATCCCCATATCAGAGAAAACATTTGGCCTTTGGTGTTTGGGGTTTGGCTCATTTCACTTAGCATAATATTCTCCAACTCCATCCATTTACCAACAAATGCCATAATTTCATTCTTCATTAAAGCTGAGTAATATTCCATTGTGTACACACCATATTTTCTATATCCATTCATTTGTTGAAGGACACCTAAGTTGGTTCTATAGTTTAGCTATTATGAGTTGAACTGCTACAAACATTGATGTGGCTGCATCACTGTAGTATGCCGATTTTAAGTTCTTTGGTTATAAATCAAGGAGTAGGATAGCTGGGTCAAATGGTGGTTCCATTCCAAGTTTTCTGAGAAATCTCCATACTGCTTTCCTTAATGATTGTACTAATTTTTATTCCCACCAGCAATGTATGAGTGTACTTTCTTACCCACATCCTGACCAACATTTAAAAATTGTTGCTTGTATTCTTGATAATTGCTGTTCTGATTGAAGTGAGGTGAAATAGAGCAGTTTGATTTGCATTTTTCTAATTGCTAGAGATGTTGGAACATTTTTTCATATATTTATTGATCAATTCTATTTCTTCTGTGAAGTGTCTATTCAGTTCCTTCTTAGCAGAAGTAATAATCAATATGTGAAGAGAGAGCCTACAGATGGGGAGAAAAATCTTTACCACATGCACCTCAGATAAAGCATTAATCTCTAGGATATATAAAGAACTCAAAAAACTTAACACCGAAAATACAAATAACCCAATCAATAAATGGGCTAAGGGACTGAACAGACACTTCAAAGAAGAAGAAATACAATCAATCAACAAATATATGAAAAACTATTCAACATCTCTAGCAATTAGTCTTGATTTTTGAAAGAAAAGATGAAAAAGATGTTCTGTTCTATTCTTCTGAACACAGACTGGAGGACTACAGGAATCTAAGTATTTGCTGAAGCATAGTATTCTTGTCTCTTCCTAAGCACCCATCACTTCTTGCCTTCATTGACCTTAATGTTCTCTATTTTTCTCTCAGAGAACTTGCTTCCTCCAATCTACCGTCCTTTAAATATGCCCTTTCCTCTTTCCTGTGCCTGTTCCATGAATCTTCTTCCCCATTCCCAAGCATGCTAACTGTGGGAAGAAAGCCTTTAGTGTTTCTGCGTCCAGCATGTCCCAAATATGGGTAGAATACAGAGATCTCTAGGCCTTCCTTCCCAAGAAGTGCTCAGGCCAACCTAAGGAGCTTCAGTTCTCAGGAACTAATGTGAAAGAAGATCTAGCCAGACAAACTGTGAAAAGAATAAATTTACTCGACAAAGATAATTCAAAAATCTCTTTGCATCCCTATGCAGACCTTACTTGTGTGGATATATTGCAGTTGGTCATGAAACTTGGAAGACATGTTGTGGCAGTTTGAAAGCATATTTTTAGATTCAGGCCTGTTCTCCATCATGGTTACCATGACTGCATAGGCCAAAACTGCTTCTGAAATACCTTTGCCATGTTTTAGTTAGATCATATAGTTAGTGTCATTAATGTGGAACATTAACATTCCTTCTATCATTAATACTGACTTTTACAAGTGTGAAGATGATTCACCATGCAGTATCAAAAAGCCAAATGTTTTTATTACTTTCAACAAGAGGTTATATGAGTTGCTGTTCAAGATGATGAAGAGTGAATAGGATTGAGGTCTAGGAAAAGAAAATTAAAGTAAAAAGTTGTCTGGGCCAGGCTCAGTGGTGCACATCTGTAATGCCAGCTGCTCTGGAAGCTGAAGCAGGAGGTCTATAAGCTCCAGGCCAGCCTTGGCAACTTAGGAAGACCCTGTCATAAAACAAAATTTTTAGAAAGGCTAAGGATGTAACTCAGTGGTCGAGCACTTTTGTAGCAAGCACAAAAATCCTGGGCTCAATTCCCAGTTCCACCAAAAAAACAAGAGCTGTTGTCTGAGATTTATCATTTCAGATGTTGTTTTCTGCTTTTCAGAAACATAAAATTTCAACATATAATTAGGAAAGTTAGAAACTTTTGAAGGATTTGGAAAGTGATGTAATTTTCCTGCTGCCCAAATAATAATGACAGTAAAGTTGAGTAGCAGCTCCTGGAGATTATGTGTGAAGGTACAAACTATTGACTACATAAGAATCACAGACAAAAGTTAGGCATTTGTTTTGATTTGTAACTTCATATAGTTCAATAATCAGTATTTAATCATGTCCACATACATACATTTTGAGAAATCTTTGTACTTTACTCAGGTGGTAAACGTTTGTGTTAATAGAATAAGGCAAATATCTGTATAGATTTTGCTTATAATCCTAAATACTGTATTTTTTTTTCAAAGACATGTAGATGAATAACATGACAAACAAATAATATTTTTTAGTATTTTTCTCTTAAAAGTTTGAAAATCTAATTTTTTTCTAGGTGTGTTGAAGAAAGCCAGCATATATTATCTTCTATACGTTTTGACAGAAGTAACAACAAATTTCATGCAAGAATAATAGAGGTATTTTTTATTTTTATTAAATTTTTTGCATTGATATGATTGTCTTAATTTCTAGATTCTCATAAGGCCTATTTTAAAAATCAACTGCAGTGGATACTAATTCCCTGAGCATATTTTATAAGTGATGTTTTTTAAATCATAAAATTTATCTTTTTGTTGTATCCATTGATATGATGTTTCTTTCAAAAAATGCTTGGGCAGACTAAGTTTCACTATTAACTGGAAAAAGAAACTTTTTCATATGTGTGTGTATTTTTTATATTCATATTGCTTTGCAGTAATTCATTGTAAATATGCCAGTGAGATTGATGTGCAATTAATCAGGGAATATAGGATAACTATATTCATTTCTTACTTTACCCTCCTTAGAGTTCTACAGAATAACTGCATAAAGATCAACTCCAAAGTGGGGATATGATTGCACATATATCTTACCATTAGGATATTAGATGGAATGGTGAACACCCTCTTGACTACACCAGAATAGTTTGTTCTCCATTCCCAGATCCAACACTAAACCAACTAGACCCAACACTCACTCACAGAACATGCCACCCCAAAAAAACAGAATACACATTTTTTTCAAGCCTGTATGGAACATTTACAGAACAGATGATTAGACTACAAAATAGTCCTCAGTAGAATAAAAAGTATGTCAGTGATAAATCGTATGTTATCTGCCCACTGCAGAATAGAATTAGGTATAAGTAACAGAAAGAAATTTGGGAAATGTACAAATATTTGGAAATTAAATAATACTTCTAAATAACCAGTGGTCAAAGAAGCAAGGTAAATTAGAAAATACTTTTAAGATAAAGTAACACACAACACTATATCCCAAAACTTATGGGATGCAATTTAAAAAAAACAGGGAAATTAATAGCTATACATGCCTATACTTTTTAAAAAAATGATCTCAAATTGATAAACTAACCCTTCTTAAAACACCTAGAAAAAGAAGAACACCTAAACAAGCAGAAGGAAGAAAATAATAAAACATAAAACATACATAAATGATACAGAGAATAAAATCAATAGAGAAAATCAATGAAAGGAAAAGTAGTTTCTTTGAAAAAATTCAACAGAATTGATGATTTTTAGCTAGACCGACCATGATAAAAGAATACTCAAGTTACTAAATCAACAGCAAGAAAAGAGACATTACTATTAACCTTAAAATAAATTTTAAAAAATAGGGTTATAAAGAAATACTAGGAACAAGTGACTGGGTGACTTAGACAAAAGGGAGAATTCTTAAAGGACAGAAATTACCAAAACTGACTCAAGAAGAAAGAGGGAATCTGGACCTATGATAAATAAAGCAATCAAATTATAATACAAGAAACTCCTCACCATTAACACACACACACACACACACACACACACACACACATAGACACACACACACACAAAACCCAAGCCCAGATGTTTTCACTGGTGAATTATATAAAAAATTTAATTTTTCCAAAACATAGGAGGGCATACTTCCTAACTCATTCTAAGAGACTGGTATTACCCTGATGACAAAAGCAAACAAAGAAAATTACAGACCAGTATCCCTTAGGAATGTAGATGCAAAAATCCTTAACAAAATATAAGACCAGGCCTAGTAATATATAAACTGGTTTTAAACCAAGACCAAATGAGGTATATCTCAAGAATTCAAGATTGGTTCAACATATAAAAATCGGTTAACATAAAACATCACATCTGGGGCTGCAGTTGTGGTTCAGTGGTAGAGTGCTTGCCTAGTATGTGTGAAGCACTGGGTTCAATCCTCAGCACCACATAAAAATAAATAGATAAAATAAAGGCATTCTGTCCATCTACAAGTAAAAAAATTTTTAAAAATCACATTAATAATGAACAGAAAGCCACATGACATCTTAATAGGCATAGAGAAAGCATTTGATAAAATCTAAAGTTCCTTTTATCATAAAAATGCTGAAAAAACTAGGAGTAAAAGAGAACTTCCTCACCCTGATGAAGGGAAACTGTGAAGACCCTATAGTTAATATTGTTCTTAATGGTGAAAAACTAAAGTTTTCCCACTAAGATTAGGAACAAGATATGGTTGTGTTTTGTTTCTCCTTCTGTTCAGCATTGTTTTGAAGGTTCTAACCAGGACAGTCAAGCAAGATAAAGAATAAAAGTCATTCATATTGGAAAGGAAAAAATAAATTTTTCTTTATTTGTATAGGACATGATCTTATATACAAAAAAATCTGAAGGAATTCACTGAAAAACTGGTAGTGAGAATGAGATTAGCAGGGTTGAAAGATATATGCAGTCAGTTGCATTTATACACAATAGAAGTGAATAATAATCAAATTAAGAAAACAGTTACATTGACAGTTGCATCAGAAAAGAATACTAAGTTTAACAAAAGAAGTGCAAGACCTGTACACCAAAACTTTTCTAAAAAACAGTGTTTTGAGAGATTAAAGACAGAAGTGAATGGGAAGAAGTCCCATGTTCTTTAATTGGGAAACTTAACATTGTAAAGATGACAGTACTTCCCGAATTGATCTACATATTTAGCACAATCTGTATGGAAATCTATAATGCTCCTTTTTTGCCAGTATTGATAGGCTGATTCTAAAATTCATATGGAAATGCAGGGGATTTATAATAGCTGAAACAGTCTAAAAAAAGAAAAAGTTGGAATACTCATACTTACCAATTTCATGACTTACTACAAAGCTTCAATAAACAAGACAGTGCGGTACTCAGATAAGGATAGACATATCGATGAATAGAATTAAGAGTCCCAAAACAAACCCTTATACTTATGGTACACTGATTTTCAACATATACAATTCAATGGGAGAAGAATAGTTTGTTCAACCAGTGATCCTGGAACTACTGGATATCTTCGTGAAGAAGAATTGGCACACGCCTGTAATCCCAGCGACTTGGGAGGCTGAGGCAGGAGAATTGCAAGTTTGTGATCAGCCTCAGCTGTTAGTGAGAACCTAAGTAACTTGATGAAACTCTGTCTTAAAATAAAAAATAAAAAGGGCTGGGAATGTAGCTCAGTGGTAAAGCACCTCTGAGTTCAATCCCCAGTACCCAAAAAGAGAAAGAACCCAATTAAAAATTGAACAAAGTAATTGAATAAATTAATTAAGACATATTTTATGTATATAAGTTACTAGTAAACACATGAAAAAATATTCACTATCATTAGTCATTAAGGAATAACTATAATCAAATATCACATAATCAAGAAATGGACAAAAACATATATTAATAAGAATATGTAGAAATTGGAACCCATGTGTGTTACTGGTGTAGATATAAATGGAGGACTTCTTTGGAAAAGTCTTTCTGAAGTTTAAATATAGAGTTTTCCTGTGTCTTAGCCAATATCTTATAACTACATGGAATATACCAATTCTATTCCTAGATATAAAGAAGAGTATATTTAATGGTATGTGAATTATACCACAAGCAAAATTCTGAGTTATTCCTGGGTTGTCTGTTACTATGCCAGATGCTTAGGGTGCCATATGAACACAAAGGCATGTGAACCCTAAACCTTCTAGAACTTCTTGTCTGTTAGGGGTTCAGAATCACAGTTGTGGTAACTACTATAAGGGAAAGATAAAGGGTTCGCTGAGACTATTAACAAGGGTATCTGAACCAGAACAGGCCAGAGACAGTTCTCCTAAGGTAATGATTTTGCCTTGAGACCTCATTATTGTTTGATTTTTAAATGTCTCCCAAAGGCCCATATGCGAAAGGCTTGGTTGTTTAGTTGTCACTTTGTGGCACTTTTGGGAGGTGGTGGAACCTTTAGGAGATGGGGCCTAGTGAAAGGAAGTTAGGTCACTGGGGCATGTGTTTGAAGGGATTATTGGAACCCAGTCTCATTCCTGTATCATTTTGCATCCTGGACATCATAAGGTGAGCAGTCTCTTCTGCCATGTGCTCCTACTACCTTAATAAAGTGCCTCACTACAGATCCCAAAGCAACTGGTCTGAAACTTCAGACACTGTGAACCAAAATAATTCTTTCCTCAATTATGTTGATTTTCTTAGGTATTTTGTCACAGCGATGAGAAGCTGGTTAATAGCAGATTTGAAGGATGCATTCAGGATATCAGGGCATAAAGGGGAGAAGAAAAGAAACAATATAGGAAGGTGTCAGACATGTATAAAACTGTTAGGAAAACCTTGGGTATGATCATAAAACTGAGGGAAGGCTAGTATGTCTGGGACACAGAGTGAGAGGCAAGGAGTACAGAATGAAGCAGGTCCAGATTAGACTGTACAAATTCCCCTAGACTGTTATGGTGTCTAAGGGGATGATATGTTCTAATTTGTGTTTTGAAAATATCACGTGGTTTTGTTGGTTAGAGAATGGGGCAGGAATGGAAGCAAAGGAGAAAGTTTTAAAACTCCCAGTGGGGCCAGGGTATGAAAGATGATGGAGTGAGACAGACTTCATTACCCTATGTACATGTATGATTACATGAATGGTATGAATCTACATCGTGTACAACCATAGAAACAAAAAGTTGTACCCCATTTGTGTACGATGAATCAAAATGCAGTCTGTAAAAATAAAATAAATAAATAATTTTTAAAAAACTCTTCGTGGTCTAGGCAAAGCATGATATAGCAGATTGTATCAGGTAGTGGAGATGAGAAGTGAACATATTTGAGGATTTTTTTAGTGGGGGGACCAGGAATTTAACTCAGGGCACTTTAACCATTGAGCTATATCCTCAGCCCCTTTTCTTTGTTTTATTTTGACACAGGGTCTCACTAAGTTGCTTAGGACCTCGCTAAGTAGCTGAGGCTGATCGTAAACTTGCAATCCTTCTGCCTCAGCTTCCCAAGTCTCTTGGATTTCATGTGTGCACCACCATGCCCAGCTATTTGAGGACTTTTTAGGAGATAAAATTGACTCAGTTTCATAAAAATTGGAAGTAAAGGAGGCAGATGTTAAGACATGACTGAAATGTTTTAAAAGTGAATGAGTTGGAGGGCTATTTCTAAAGCAGAGGGTTCCCTCAGTGTACACACTGTTTTGAAAATTGCAAGTAACAAGAATAATTTTTTCTTCTGTTGATAAATACCTCTTTTTTTTTTTTTACCAAGGCAGTCACATAAAATATAGAATTATGCGGTCTACCAATAACACATATTTTGGAAAAATACAAATTTGAGAAAATTAGATTTTTTAATATTTGCTGGATGAATTTTTTTCTGAGAGTCTCTTTTGTCATAGTCTACAACCTCAGTGTCTTATTATAATGTACTTGACCTAGTGCTATAGAGATCATCTGTTATTTAAGTTTCCCCATGTTGATGTAAGTGATGAAAATAGACTCTGAAATAATTTTCTGGCATATAACTACTTCCAATGAGGAATATCTGGAATCAATTCAGTTTTAGTATTTCTTATTCCCTTGGCCAGAAAAAGTCCTAAAATGTCAAATTTTTCAAGTGATGTTTTTATTCTGTATTTTTGTGGAAGTGTTAGCATTTTATTAAAACTTCTAAAAGCCACTTTGGCAATTGAACACTATATTGAAATAAATTTTAATGTGTACCCTAAGTTTTTTTTTTCAAATGACCCCTGAAGAGTTAGTCATTGGGAATACAGTTAGATTTGGAATGCAAGCACATAAAACCAACAGACAAATGAAGATCCTGTGAAGAAAACAGAATGTGCACAAGTGGGTGGTTATTTAAGTTATACTGTAAATATTAGAAGAAGGGTATCTCCCTGGTTATTAGTGTTTTATTGCTAATGTGTCAGTGACAGACAAACATCATAAATCTACAAATGCCCCTTGTATACAATAAAACTTGAGGGAAATTTAAATTAGGAAAATGAAGAGTAATTTAGAAAAAATAATAGTAACCTGTCTTTGCAACTTTCTCTCTGGGGTATTTTCACAACATTTGTTCTCATGAGCCAGCACAAACTGAAAGAGTTGGGTACTGTTCCTAATTTTTCCATGAGAATACCAAAGTGCTCATCCATTTGAATCACCTTTCCATTTTTGCTATTGTCAACATAGGCTCAAACTAAGGATTAACTCTGTATTATTGATGAACTTTAATTATCTTACCCGTTTTTTCCATGTTATTCTCTTGTGCATGTTAAATTCTGAGGATTGGCATTTGAAATGGGAACTTTAAGAATGGAGAAATTTCAAGGTTAGAGAACAGAACCCAGTATCTGTCTATAAGCCTCATCTATATACATACTAGCAGTGTGAGCTTCAATAATTTACTTAGCCTCTCTGGCCTAAGTTTCCTTTTATGTAAAATGGAATTCTATTACTATGAAGAAAAATAAATTAGGACTCAGTAAAGTGCTTTAGAATAGTTTAGAACACGATAATCTCAACAATAAAAATTTCTGCTACAGTTTTTGTACCAATAGCATAGCTCTCTAATTCCCACCTGGAAATTAAGAACTTAATGTTGGCAGGGTTTTTTGTTGTTTTGTTTTGTTTTGGTGGAGCAAGAACAAGGGTACATGGCTAGTAGGTTGTATAAACTAAGTTTACTAAACCACTGGATTAGGGTAAGGGTTAACAAACTATGACTTGGGGGCCAAATTGGGCCTGGTTTTATGTAACCTACAAGCTAGGAATGGTTTACATTTCTAAGTTATTGAAAAAACAAAAGGAGATGGTTTTGTGATGCATGAAAATGATATAAAATTGAATTTCAGTGTTCATAAATAAAGCTTTATTGGAACTTTATAAATATCATTTATATTGTGTGTTGCTGCTTTCATGCCACAACAGCAGAATGGAATAGTGACAGAGTCCATAGTGTCTACAAAACTGGAAATATTTTCTACCTGGTCCTGTTTTCAGTTCCTGCTTTGTAGTGTTATTAGCCTATTGATAAATGAATAAGTTCATGCCTTTTACCCTTCCTGTTTTGACAGAAAGGTGTATGCTTGCATAAAAAAGCATGACTTTAATTAGCCATCTTTATAGCCAGAAAACTTTTCTTTTGATTTGATTTAGAAAAAGTGTAACTTTTCACATTGGTTAAAATTCTCTTGAAACTGGAATACAAGTTTATGAGTAGACTTAATTTAGTGTTTGTGAATTGGTAAGTATAGAAATGCCAAAAATTATACACATTCATTAAAGAGTATTATAATTTGAAGTCCTCTTGAAAAATTGTCATGACCACATGTATATGTTGTTTAAGGATATCTGCTATCCCATGATTCTTTTTAAGTTTTTTTAAAGTAATGAATTCTGAAATAGTCACTTAATAACTTTTCAGTGATAACATACCTTAAGACTGTAGTAGCATGCTCCCATTTCAAGAGTTACTTGTTAGGTTTTTTTAAGGCTTTGACTTTATGACGTAGAACCTAATATTTATAAGGTAGGCAAAACTCTAGAGACTTTCAGCATTTGTGCTTAGAGAACATAAGCTTTAATTTTGTCATACTGGTCATTTAGACAAATAACTTTTTCTTCCTTAGGCTATTTTTAACTAACTTTTTGTTTAACTTTTTGTTTGCTGAGTTACATAATCATCATTAGGAAGTATTTTGTCCTTGAAGAGCCATAAAATTTTGTGTCTCCTTTTGCTCAAGCCTATATATTTTAAAGTGGATATGTTTGAAAGAACATGGGAACATGACATTTGAACCTTTCCCTTGTAGAGCTTTGAGTCTGTTGAAAAAGTCAGATTTAATGTTAAGTATGATCAGTGTTGGGAAAGAACTAAATTATGCAAAAGTCACATAGAAAAACATAGACTAAATAATCTAAGTCAGAATATTGTTTCTTTGAATTTTTTTCTTTTGAGTTTGTGCTGATTATTTAGTCTGTTAATGGGTTGCAATTGTTTGTGGTTCAGAAAAAGTATTAAAACAATTTTAAGAAATTATATATAATGCCCCTCTTACTGATACAGGCACAATCTACTCAATTCCTGTGTTAAATGGTTGATGGATGAACTTCATGTGTTTGATTTTGCCAGAAATTTATCTATTGAGTCTAATGTTCACTGTGAAATTGGAATGAGGAAGATAGAAAAAGTGAGAAAAGACTTCCATTTAGTTAATTAGTACTTGAAAATCAAGTAACTGTATATATGTATATATATATATATACATATATATATATATACACACACACACTTAACAACAGGGATACTTTCTGAGAAATGTCATGAGGCAGTGTTGTAGAACATCATAGTATTCAAACACAAACTTAAATGGAATGGTCTACTACACACCTAGCTCTGTGGTATAGCCTATTACTCCTAAGCTACAAACCTGTACAGCATGTTATTGTACTGAACACTGTAGGCAATTGTAACACAGTGATATTCATGTATCTAAATATACAAATTATTCAGGAATACAAGGTGTCCCCCAAAAGCTTATGATCAGATTATGAGAGATATAACCTGATCAGTAGATTATTCATTTGCTAGATTAATAATTTGAAAGGATTACTCTAATGGGTGATAACTAGGGTGGTAGGGTGTGGCTAAAGGAAGTAGGTCACTGGAAGAGCGCCTTTGGAGTATTTTTGCCTTCGTGTTTAACTCTCTCTCTCTACTTCCTGCCCATGAGGTTAACTGCTTTCCTCTAACACAACCTTCCACCATGATGTTCGCCTCACCTCAGGCCCAGAGCGATGGTTAACTGACCATGGACTGAATGGACTATGGACTAAAACCATGAGCCCAAATAAACTTTTTCTTCCTCTAAATTGTTCTTGTTCAGTATTTGACCATAGCAACAAAAAACAGACTCACACAAAAACTTAGAAAAGGAACAGTAAAAATGAAAAAAATGGTCCACTTACAACCTGAATGAAGTTGCAGGGCTAGAATTTGCTCTGGGTGAGTGAGTGAGTGATAAGTGAATGTGAAGGTCTGTGATATTACTGTGTACTATAGTAGACTTTAGAAACACCGTACACTTAGGCAACACTGAATTTATTCTTAAAATTTTTATTTCTTCAATAATAAATTAACCTGAGTTTTCTGTGACTTTTTTTTTTTTTTACTTTGTGAACTTGGTAATTATTTTTAACTTTGACTCATTTGTAATAGCTCAGTTTAGAACACAAATACATTGTAGAGTCAAACAAAAATATATTCTTTTTTTTTTTACATCCTCGTTCTATGAGACTTTTTCTCTTTTTAAAATTTTTATTTTTATTTTTTTACTTAAACTTTTTTCTTAAAAAACTAAGACACAAACACACATTAGCCTAGGCCTATACAAGATCAGGATCATTGATATTTCTCTTCCATCTCTACTACATCTTGTCCCACTGATAGGTCTAGGGGAATAAGATGCACAAAGCTATCATCTCCTATAATAACAGTACCTTCTGTTTTTTAATAAGTAGCAGGATTATACTCTAAATAACCATAAAAATATAGTAAATATAGAAACAAGTAACATTGTCATTATTAGGCATTCGTACAATATATAATTATGCATCTTGTATTTTTATATGACTAACAGCACAGATTTGTTACACCAGCAGCACTCAGCTCTCTACACTTTGAGAAATGCATGTGAGCATGACTGTGATGTCACTAGGCATTGGGAATTATTCTGCTCCCTCATAGTCACATAACCACTGTCATGTATATGATTTGTTGACCTAAAAGTGTCATTATGCAGTGAATGACTGTATATATTATCTAATTACATTTATATGTTGATTTTACATATACAGTGTGTATACACATACACACATTCATTTATGTATACTGTGCAAAAAATGGGTAGTCCCACTAACCCAAGCACCAAAAGTAATCACTTTCACAATTTGACATTTCTTTATAGGATTATACCTTTATTTTTTTTTTCTTTAAAAGACATATTGGGTTCAAACATACCTCTTCTACAGCTTTTTTTACTTAAGATTATTTTATGGACATCTCTCTCTGCCAATATTTATTGAGAATCACCTATCTTTCTAGATCTACTTTATTCTTCTTGTTCTTTTAATGTTGATAATGTTAAGTTTTACATCTGCAAGGTAGAACATTTGAAAGATTTACAAAAGAGTATACAGTGGAAAGTCAATTTTCCTCCCAAATATACCTCCTAGGTATATTTTCTAGTTTTTCCCCTTTCCAGAAGCTACCACTGTAAGGAGTTTTTTATCTTTTGAAATCATCTGTTTATCTGTTTCTTTATTCAGTATTAGGAACTGTATCTATATCCCAGATCTTTTTTTATTTTGAGACAGCATCTTGCTAAGTTACCCAGGATGGCCTCAGACTTGTGGTCCTCCTACCTCAGCCCCCTAAGTTGCTGAAATTACAAGCATATGCCACCATGCCCAATTATCCTTTTATTTTTATATGCCATTACTTACTTAGAGTAAAATTGCCCTCCTCACCCGGTCATTCATAGAAAAGCCTAATGCTGAGTTAATTTACACCAGCAGCCAGTTTTGTAATATTGGTATTTAAGATTGTATAACAAAATGAAACGATTTCTATTAGCTGTATTTCAATTTCAGGTTTCATGCCATATTATTGTAAGACAGTATAATCTGTGGGTGAAAAGTCTTTGTCACTGTTTTAAATCCTTAAAGTGTAACTAAATGTTCCAAGAGCAATCCTACAAGTCCTACAAGTCCTCAGAGCACTGCCTTCCATACCCTTCAACCATGTCTGCTTGTCTCACTGTTGGTATTACACATATAGAAACAGGTCTTAGGGAGTACAAGAATAAGTGGACTTCCTACTTTAATCTCAAAGCTAATTTAAAGATTTAAGCTAATTTCTTTGATGCTATTTTTTAATTGGATTGTTTAAATCTGAAACTACATGGATTAACTTGATTTTTCCAACTTGATTCTGATAGTGCCAGAGTGTGAGGCGTATAGGTTGGTCAGGGTGGTATTAGATTGAAAGTGGGGTGAGAACCTTTCAGAACCAGCCTGTAGCTGAGATGTTATCCATTGAAACTCTTTTCTGTAACACTGGGTCTTTTGTCAACTGCTAATATTTAGGTAACTCTATTAAAAAAAGATTACCTAAAAAAAATTCGGACTTTCTAATAAGCTAACCAGAGAACATGGAGTGGTATTTGTTTGGGGGAATATAGAAGAAATGAACCAGATCCAGTTTTGAGTGACAGTATTTATAACCTAAGACCTGAGAGTCCTAGGATTATACTACCTGTTTATAATACTTAATTTTGTACAAAATATGTTTCTCAAAAATACATGGTGATAGTTTGGATATGAGGTGTCCTCCATTAGCTCCTGTGTTAATGCAGGAATATTCACAGGTGAAATAATTATAAGAGCTGTAACTTAATCATTCCATCCCAGTTTGAATGGACTGCCTGGGTGGTAATTGTAGACAGGTGGGGCATGGCTAGAGAAGGTGGATCACTGGGGGTGTGCCCTGGAGAGTTCATCTGCCCTGTGGCCCCTTCCCTTGCTCCTTGTGCTTCCCATTTGCCATGAGGTGAGCAGTTTTCCTCTACTGCAGCCCTTCCACCCTAGTGTTCTGCCTCACTTTGGGACCAAAGCAATGGAAGTCAGTCAACCATGGACTGAATCTCTGAAACCAGGAGCCAAAATAAACTTAACTAAGTTGGTCTTGTCGGACATTTTGGTCACAGAAACATAAAGCTGACTAACACAACATGGAAGTACAGTGTAAAAAGTAAAAAAAATTGACCTGTGCTAGATAAGAAGATACCCTCTTAACCAAAACATTATATAATTCCTTAATACATCATGCTTTTTATGTCTCCTATAAATTTTATCTTTTATAAATATTCTTTATTTTATTTTCTTTGTGATTGTACACGTATACACCTGACTTAAATCCAGTGTGACTTTAAATCCAACTGTGCTTCCAGTAACAGTTAAATAAAAATCCTCAGTGATTGCCATTTTTGCTTAATTGTGTGTTGTTTATGAGACCTATGTGTTTTATGCTAATATAATTACATTTACTTGTTTTATTTCAGTTTTTAAAAAAGTAAAATTTACCATCTTGGCCATTTTTAAATGTACTCGTCAGCAGTGTTAAGTATGTTCACCTTGTTGTGAAACTAAACTTTACAACTTTTCATCTCATAAAACTCAAGTTCTCTACCCAGTGAACAACTCCCTATTTCTACTGTCTCCAGCCCATAGCAACTACTCTTCTGCTGTTTCTATGAGTTTAACTGTTCTAGATAGCTTATATGATGAGAATCACACAATATTTGTTCTTTGTGACTGACTTCATTTAGCATAATACCCTCAAAGTTCATCCGTGTTGTAGCTTGTGTCATTACCTTCCTTTGTAAGGCTGAATATTATTCTGTATGTACATTTTGTTTTTCCATTCATCTGTTGCTAGCTTGATTGACCTCTGGGCTATTGTTAATAATGCTGCCATGAACATGAGTGCACTTATATCTCTGAAATCTTGCTTTCAACTTTTTGGACATTTACTCAGAAGTCCAGTTGCTGGATCATATGGCAATTCTAAATTTTCCATAGTGGTTGACCATTTTACATTTCCATCAACAGTGGACAAGAGTTCCACCTTTTCCATATCCTCACCAACACTCATTTTCTGGATGTTTTGTTTTAATAATAACCATCCTAATAAGTTTCAATGAAGTGATTGTGATGATTGTGGTTTTGATTTGCATTTTTCTAGTTTTTGGTATTGTTGAACATCTTTTTAATGTATTTGCTGACCACTTGAATGCCATCTTTGGAGAAATGACTATTCAGATCCTTTACTCAATTTTAAATTGGATTGTTTATTGTTGTGGAGTTAGGATTTCTTTATAAATTCTGGATATTAGCATCTGGATATGATTATTATAATTTGCAAATATTTTCTTCCATTCTGTAGGTTGCCTTTTCACTCTCCTGATTGTGCCCTTTGATGCACTGAAATTTTATCTGTTTTTATTTTGCCTAGGTTTTTGGTATCATATTACATTTGTATTAAACTATTCTCTCAACTAATTTTTCTAAACTAATAAGGACAAAATGTAATGAGCAGTTTAGATAATTATAAAACCATTGCTTTATGCACTAACTTAAAATGTTGCTTCATCATCTGACATGGAAATGTATACTTTTGGATTACAAATTGTAGTTTGAGATACGGATTTATGAATAAATAGATTATGGGAACATTGTCAAATTTATAAAATAAAGGATCAGGAAAGTGTTCCTAATCCCGTCCAAGTTGGAATCCCTAATAATCCACAATGAACTATTGTAGAAGTCCTTGCCAAAAAAAAAGTGGTGCTCTCTTGCCTTGTGCATTCTTTTTTTTTCATCTTTCCTATATTGTATTGCCTCATATTCACTTAACACCTCTAAACTTCAAAATTTTTATTTGAAGGTTAACTTTCAAATTTAGAGAACTAAAAGATGTTCTTGAAGTATTTGACTTTATCTCAACTTAGATTTTAATATATGATGGCATTTGGGTTTTTTTGTTCTTATTATACATGACAGTAGAATATATTTTGATACATTATATATACATATGGAGTATAACTTTTCATTTTTCTGGTTGTACATGATGTGGAATTACATTGGTCATGTGTTCATATATGCACATAGGAAAGTAACGTCCGATTCATTCTACTATCTTTCCTATTCCCATTCCCTCTCACTTCCTTTCATTCCACTTTGATATTACACTTGATCAGCAACATTTACACTAATTAGGACAGTACACTAATTAGTAGATATTGATTGTCAAGGTTTTCATCAGTGCACAAGAAATACATTATACGTCTTTTTTTAACTTCAACGGGGACACAAAGGACTAGTTCTTGACTGATTTTCTGTGTCTTCTAAAATATTTAAACTAGAATTTAAAGGATTGTTTTCTTCACATGCTGTTTTGCCTCTTAAAGTAATGTTGCCATTGTTCCTTTTTCCTCCCACTTCCTCTTTCTTTCCTGATTACTACTTTTTCCTTTTTTTTTTTTTTCCTTCTCATTAGTCTTAATCAAATGTTGACACACCTCCTTGACTAATGTTCCTTCCCTGCCCAAACTCATCATTCCTGGCCTTGGTTCTCATCTTTATCCTCCAATGTTTGTAAGGGTTAAAGTGAGCCCATCAGCATCTGTGTGGGAATATCATCACTTCTCTAGCATTAGAGAACTCACACAGTGAATAATACTCACCTGCCAAGTCGGATGGTTATCCATCCCGCCTGGTGCTCAGGCTAGTTGTTGTTAGGTGCTCATCTCAGAACCTGAACTAGCAGGAAATCACTAACCTTAGATATTGCTACTGGACCATCTTGTTCTCCAAACACATAAAGCAGTTTGTTCTTGAAAACCTAAGCACAGAAAGAAACTACTGAAATATTGATATATTTTCTCCTTTTATTTTATTTTAGGTTTAAATAGTAATGGGTATAAATAAATATTCAGTTGCCAAAACAAGAGAAGCATATGAAAACAGAAAATAAGTGAAATCTGTCCCTAAGTAGGCAGATTTAACTATGACAGATATGACTCTTGGTTCAGTATTCTACCCATGTGAATTAGAAGTGTAACATTTTCTGCAAAAAGAGTTCAGGTATGATAAGTAACTTTCCAGCTAAGCTTTAGGTGAATGAAAATTCAGATTTTTGAGTGGTTACGTTATTCATGTAGGCCTCTGGTGAACCGTTTTACTCTACCTAAGAGTGCAGTAATCTTATTTGAGAAGTTGTATTCGTTAGCAAAAGGTACCAAAATATATTTAGCTAGGGTTATAGTGTTTAATTGTAATAGTATTATTATGGTAACTACCATAATTAGTTTCAGAATTACCCTTGTTCCCATAGGACAAGGTTCTTTTAGTTTTTGATGCCTACTTAAGGCATGAAAATGACAGCAAAATTAATGTCATGACCTTTATAGCCTGTTTATGGTTTTTCCATGTAGTACCCTAAAGGACTTAGGAAGCAGTGTATATCTAAATAAACTACTTAGTATGGACAAGTTAAAAATTGGGTTAATTGGGTTCACCTGATCTTCAGCTGGTAGCAACTCAGTGAAGAAAACACATTAGACAAAGGAGCACAATGTTTACAATATAAAATTATCTCTAAAATGTCTGTGTGTTCTATAATGTCTTTAAAAAGCATTTAAAAGGCTACTTTTCAAATATGTAGGATTTTTTTCCTTTTTATTATTTATCTTGTCTTTTTTAAATTGGGGAAATCACTGTCTTTTGTATTCCTACAAGAATATGTTAACACCAAGGGATCATGCTCCAGGAACACTAACACCTTCCTTTTAGTAGTGTTGGGCAGCCACACTCTCATACAACTGAAGCCTTTTCCCTTTCCTAATGTCTCAATAAGACTTTCCATAAATAAGCATTCTTCTAAATCCTTAAGATGTGAACCACGGTTTCATTTTATTGTCAGGGTTTGTGTATTTCAACAAAGTGCAGAGTTTGCATATGCAACTAAAGTTGAGAAAAATATGTAGGTATGTTAGAATCTCTTCAAAGGTCTTGTTGTTAGTTAGTTTGTTTCCTTTCTTTAAAGCTTTTGGATAATTGACTGAAAAGTGCCAGTGGTAGTTTTTGCAAATAGTGTCTTTGAGGCATTTTCATATGTTGTTGGATAAAGTGGTACAACTTATTTGAATGACAGTTTGCCAATATTCATAAAAATTTTAAATCGACCTGGCCTAGAAATTTCTTGCTGTGTCTTTATCCTACAATTAGACTTGTGCATGTTAGTAAAAATGTTTTGTATAAGAGTGCACACTACAGCTTTGTAAGAGCAAAATCCTGAGAACAATCTAATGTCAATCAGTGGGTTAAAAAATAGTGGTTCCATATTACTCAGCTTTAAAGAAGAATGAAATTATGGTATTTGCCAGTAAATGGAACTGGAGAATATTGTGCTAAGTGAAATAAGCCAGTCCCAAGAACCAAAGGCTGAATGTTTTTCTCCGATATGCTGATACTAATTCACAATGGGGTGGGGGTGGCTAGGGAAGAATATAAAGGTACTTTGGATTAAACAGATGGGAGTGAAGGGAGTGGAGGGATATGGGAGTGGGAAGGACAGTGTAATGAATTGGACATTATTACCTTATTACCTTATGTGCATATATGATTACACAGTGTAATTCTATGTCATGTACATCCAGAAGAATGAGAAGTTATACTCCATTTATGTGTGAGTGCCAAAATGCATTCTACTGTCATGTACAACTAAATAGAACAAAATTTTTTAAAATGATGTACCTCTTCAGTGATACAAAAACAAAAAGAAAAAGAATGATTACATGCAGTGAATCACTATTCAGCCTTTAAATGAAGAAAATTGTTAAGTTGTGATATGTAGAGAAAATAAATGAAAGAAGAGCATCATGTATAATTTGCTTCAATTTGGGGAGGAGGAGAAAGGAATGGGGACACATTAACTTATGTACATTCAGATTGTTCCTTAAGGAATACCCAAAAAGGTGCAGAGTTGTTGCCTCTAAGAGGATGTATTGTGAGAAAAGAATGGGAGGCAAGCTTAATTTTTTACTATAGTCCCACTTTTACTGTTTGACTTTTGCCCCATACTTATTTTTTGGGAGAGGCGAGGGTTACTGGGGATTGAATCCAGGAGCACTTGACCACTGAGCCATAGCCCCAGCCCTACATTGTACTTTATTTAGAAACAGGGTCTCACTGAGTTGCTTAGCACCTCACTTTTGCTGAGGCTTTGAACTCACCATCCTCATGTCTCAGCCTCCTGAGCTGGTGGGATTACAGGCATGTGCCACCACAACCAACCTGTACTTTTTTTTTTTTTAACTAAAATACAAACACAGTGTTTAAAAATGGATTTTGAAGGCTTAGCAATGCAAGAAAATGTTTTTTGGTTTTTGGTTTTTGGTGCTTGGGTGCTTGGGATTGAATCCAGGACTTCATGCATACCAAGCACATGCTCTACCACTTGGCCATACTCCTACCCCATAAATACATATTTAGAGCAGAATGAAAATCATATATATATATATATATATATATATATATATGTATTATGATTACATGTATTACAAAACCGAAACAAATGAAAAAAGTATAGGGAAGACACTAAGAATGTACTAAGACATTAATAGTATTTTATGTTGACTATTGGAATTATGAATTTTTTCTTTGTTTCACATTTAGTAATGTAATATTAATGGAAATGTAAAAAGTACAAATTTTTAAAGCATGCTATGCATGTGTTTTAAGTAATATATGTGTGTGTAATGTATATATGTAATATATACATATGTATGTATATATATGTATATACGTTATCTAAATGTTGCTATGGTCTTCCAAAATACTTTTTCACATTACTAATATACACTAGTAGAAGTTTTTTGATAAATGAAAAAATAAGATTCCAGAACGCTTCCTTTTAACCTGAAACCATTTTTTGTCCCCTGTTCTGTTTTAAAGGTTGTTATGTTTTATTTAGCCTTTTCTACATTGGGAATAACCATTTTATGATAACCTAAGTGTTGGATAAAAGCCCTTGGGGCCAGGGAATAAAAATGTTCAGGTGATACTGAAAAGGTAAATCTGGGACTAGAGTGCTCCAAGTATAAGATGCGAGTTTGAATTATTTTCAGAAGAAGAAAAATCACGAGATTGTATATTAAGCAGCAATTCACAGCCACAGAGCATGAGAAAAAATATAGAGCGTGGATGAAATTAGGAAATGGAGCAGAGAAGTGTTTGTTTTCTTAGGTTTGTTTGGTTTTGGTTTCAGAAAGGATCTCCCTTTGTTGCTCAGGCTAGCTTCAAACTCATCTTCCTGCCTCAGCCTTCCAAATAACTGTGCTTACAGACTCTGCTACGAAGCCCAGTGGGTTTTGTTTTTTAATTGAATAGTCATTGAAACTAATGGATGGGATTTTAATTAATGCAGAAATTGTAGACAAGGAAAAGCTGGAGATGGCAGGCAACAGGACAGAGAGAGTAATGGATTAAACTGGGAACATTGTGAATCATTTAGAAGGGAAGAGAGGCAAAAGGTAGAAATAGAATCTGTTGAAAGTATACCCATTTTTATGGCATTGAAACCAAAATGTGTGTGGCACTTGGCAGCAGGTAAGACTCAAGAAAAAAAAAAAAGAAATGTGAGGAATCCAAAATGATCTTTAAATTTTATCAATTTTCCATAAACCTGATTAGTTTAAAGATGATTTTGTTACAGCGTGTAGACAAGTCTAAAAATGGTGGAAATAGGATCATTTCTAAAGTAATGAATTAAATCCAAGCTGAAGTGCTGACAGCCAGGCTGATTGAAAAGAACAAAATAATGATCAGTTTCACAATATTTATTAATATCATAGAAAGGTAAATGACAGTCTCTTTATTTTGTGGTATTTATTTTGCTGCTGAGTGTCATTTATTACCAAATGATGCAGTTCTTTTTTGACATGCTTTCATCTTCATCAGGATGCTATACCTCACTGGTCTTGGTGACCTCTTCGTTTCTGTTAAACTCGAAAGCCAGGCTGGAAATTCCAAGAACATTCTATTTGATAGAAAAAGAGCCAAATATTTTTCTTACAACTATATCTTAGATATTTGTGCTAATAAAAAAATGAAAGAATGGCTGTGTGTTAAAACTTCCTGAAAACTTGGGTCTTTTTATACTTAGATGAAATTTATAAAAGCATCATTGTCAACATAATGCATTGATAGTGTTGAAAATTATTATTTTCTAGGACTTCTTATCTATAGGTGATAAAACTTGAAAAAACGTTGAAATATCTGTAAAGTCTCTGAACCTAATACTTGAGAAATTCAAGAGACAGGCATTTTTCTTTCTTTTTTTTTCACTTTACTTAAAATATTTTAAAAGTCATTTTAGGAGTAGTACAGTCCTCCCCAAAACACAACCAGGCAATCTGTACAAATCATAGGAAATTTATATTTGGTCAGTTAACTGTCACTTTTAGTTATGGAAATGTGTATTAGTGGCAAAAGCAGTAACTATTACTTGAAGTTTTAAAAATCAGTGACTAAACTTATTGAAACACTGGAAGGTAAAGTTGAGAAATTTTTCCAGAAAGTACAAAAAAGGAAAGAGAAATGGAAAATGAAAAAAATAAAGTACAATCATCCTAGGAAGATTGACATCTGAATAATAGGAGTTCAAGGTCAGAGAGAGAGAACAGAGAAAAATAAACAAGGAAATCCAAGAAAAATAGTTTAAAGAAATGTCCCAGGAACTGAAATGCACAAGATTCCAGATTGATAGTGCCCATCAAACACTTGGGGAACGAATCAAAATAGACTAATACACTTTGTTGTAAAATTTCTAAACATTGTTTCCATAGAGAAGAAATAATGAAAACAAATTACATACGAAGGACCACAAATCACAGTGGCTTTGAACTTCTTCACACCAACATTGGAAACCAGAACTCAGTGGAGCAGTACCTTCAAATTTCAACCTGGAATTCTGTACTTAGAAAAATTGGAGGAAAAGTATGGAGGTATAAATACTAGCCTAATCAGCTATAAAATTTTAAAGTGCTTATCTCTAAGGAAAAGGATGCAGTGGCTGAATTTTTAAAATAAAGTTATAGGGAAACATTTAATGTAACTTTGGTTAAAATTTTTTAATTAAAAAGGAAAAAGGGGTTTGGGGTTAGGGCTCAGTGGTATAGTGCTCGCCTAGCACGTGTGAGGCACTGGGTTCAATCTTCAGCATCACGTGAAAACAAATAAATAAAGTTATTGTGTCCATCTGCTACTAAAAAAAAAAATTTTTAAAAAGAGGGAAAGATTATTCTAGCAGCACAGAAAGAGTAGATTGGAAAGATATAGGACTAGAGGAAGGAAATTATGAGGAATTATAAGGCAGGAAGGTGAGGATGGAACAAAAGTGATGGCTTTGGAAAAACTTCACATGAGTAGGGACAGGATACCTAGCATGCTTCAAGCCCTGGTTTCCATCCATAGCAGCGCAAAGAAAGAAAGAAGCACATTTGAAGGGAGGAGCTGCATTTACTTTAGAAGTTGGAGGTGGTCAGTTGGAATGCATAGTAGGCAGAGAACATTTTGCCCTGGAAACTGAGAAATGGGAATACAAATTTAAAGTTGAAGTTAGAATCACAGAAGTTGTCCTTTATAGAAAACCTGTAAAGAGACAAGAAATAAGGGTCTAGGCTAGAACATGTTTTCCTAAATGAATTTTTTTTTTCTGATGAAAAAAAAAAAATGACGTCCTAAACATTATTTTATTGTATTGTATTGTATGTTGTGTTATTTTTTGAATCAGGGATTGAACCCAGGGTTGCTTAATCACTGAGCCACATCCCTAGCCATTTTTATTTTGAGACGGTCTCACTAAGTTGTTGTAGCTGACCTGGAACTTGAGATCCTCCTACTTCAACCTGCCAAGTTGCTGGAATTATGGGCATGCACCACTATGTTTAACTTCCTCCTGAATATTATTAACCTACCAGTTCAATTATACACACAGCACGCATTAAGGAACATTATATGTGCGTGCATTTTTATAAGGGTAAATGATTAGTTAGCTCTTGTGCTTGAAAATGTTAAGTATATTCTAGTATACTGCTTTTTTGTTTCTTTTATGAAAGAATCCTAGAGCATTTATTAATGTATAGTACTTTTTTTTTTTTTTACAATTTTCAACATATGGTATCCAGTTTAATTCTTCTTTCAACTAAGTGAGTTAAGTATTATTCTCTCTCCCTTTTTAAGTTGCAGAAACTGAAATAAAAAGAGATGAAATAACCTGACCGGAATCACACAATAAGAAATTTTAGTTAAAAATGGACATCTCCCCCAGTTAGTTTATGATCTTTCCAGTGATTTTTTTTAACTTACTGTATACTTGAAATTGGGCTAGACCATTATCTTGAAAATTAGTGATCTAATCTTCTAGCAGTTTTTGATTTGGTGAACAGTCATGTGCCTTTGGTAATATCACCTTAAAAGGTCTAAAAATTCAGGGAAAGTAGGACTACTTCCAAAGTTTCTGCAGCTCTAAGTAGTAGAACAGGAATTTCCTTGAAAGATCTTAAACTAGTTTCCCAGAATGACTCTGTAAACTGTTTTACTCTGTCAGTAACTGATATTTTAAAATATCTGAATTTGAAGAAACACTTTTTTGTTGAATTTATTAACCATGTGCAGCTATTTAAGAAAGTAAGGAGTTTGTCAAACATTACTGCATTGTATTGATGTAAATATCAATGTAAGCATTAAGAATTTACTAAGTAGATCAAAATTTATTCTGTAGATTTTAAGCTTCTCTAATCCTTTAGAATCAAATTGAGAATTTTATTTTCATTCATGTCTTAAATAGGATATATTAAAATAGGAATAAGCATTTATTATAATTCAGCAAATTATTAATTCTATTATTGTCAGGATTTGTGTACTATAATCTTATGCTATTTTAACAAAATGAGCTTTAAAGTATTATAATCTTCTTCATCTTGAGAAACATGACTTCCATCATTGCTTAGAAGTGGTATTTTTTAAAATCAGTGAAATACACCATAACTGCTTTGGAAAATAGGTAGTTGCTTATAAAGTTATACACCACCCAGCAATTCCACTTCTACATTTTTGTGGGGTTTTTTTGTTTTGTTTTTTGGTCCTGGGGATTGAACCTAGGAGCACTTAACCACTGAACCACATCCCCAGCCCTTTTTTATATTTTATTTAGAAACAGGGTCTCACTGAGTTGCTTAGGGCCTTGCTAAATTGCTGAGGCTGACTTTGAACTCGAGATCCTCCTGCCTCAGCCTCCCAGGCCACTGGGATTATAGGCGCACACTACCATGCCTGGCTCCACTCCCTCATTTTTACCCTAGAGATTTGAAAACATATATCTACACAAAAGATGGGCACAAGTATTTATATTTATTTATGATAACCAAAAAGTGGCAACAACTCAAATGTCCATATCAGTGGATGAATGGATAAACAAATTGTATTACAGTCATATAGTGGGATGCTATTATTAAACCAAGTCTATTTTACAATGAACTACAGTATAGAATAGTCATTCATAGACTCACTGACTGTAATTCTAACTTCAAACCTAAAATCTTTTGGGACTATCACCCTGCTCTGCTTTAGAATCCAGAGGCACAAGATCATAGTAGGATCAAAACTGGAAGATGGCCTGTCAAAGGAACAGCTACCCAAACATGGCAGGTTATAGTAGTATTTCAGTGAATAAAGCAGAGCCTGTTTAAGACACCAAAAGACTCGTTACTGTTTTCATATATTTCCATTTCTCTATTTTTACATTTCAAGTTTTCCTGGCCAAATTTATTACATTATTACATTTATCTGAATGACAGTATGTCTGTCTGGTGATGTATGACATGTTTATTCCCTTGGAAATCGCTTCCTGGAAATAATCATCTAGACTGACATCTACATTGTAATTCTATGATTGGTACCCACATATACAAGAGCATGCACTTATCACACTAACTCACAACATGGGCTAATGTTAATAAGCTTATTGAGCATGGAACAAATGATTATCTTTTATTCTCTAAGGTCTTTATCTAAATTTATTTTTAGGAACCTTGGCAAGGCAGCATAACAAAGAAGGCAATGTCTGCCTTAGGCTTCCTGAGCAAGGAGTAAATGGAAAATTTCCATTTCTAGCACCATCAAGCTGTCACTTTCCCAAGTAACCAATTCACTTAATTTTCATTTTTAATCAACTCTGTTTAAATATAACATATTAACTAAAATTAAAAGTAATCATATGAGTGATTTATAAAGCTCATTATATTAGATCTTGCCATAATTGATGGCATTCACTGTGGGTATTCTTCAGTTTTTGTCCCTTTCTGATAGATTTTTCTGCTTAATATACTTTTTAGCAATTCAAGAAACAAAAGTCAGGTTATAATTTTATGGATTATTATATACTGTGAAGGACACAGTGACTACTACTATGGTACCATGGTGCCTTTTGTAAAAATGCACATTGACTTTTCTTGTGTGAATTTTGGAAAAAAACATTAGATTTATGTGACTAATGCATCTTTTCCTCTTAACATTTACATAATGAAGTATCATCCAGGCTAGTCAGAAAATGTAATATTGTGACTATTCAGTTATTTTATTTGATAAGTGTTAGGTATATTAATTATAAAATGTTTTTATTTTTCATAATTACAATAGAATGAAGCTATAACAGTGCTATACTTGACAGCAAAAGATAGTATGGCTCTTATAGTGATACATGCATATCCATGATTATAGTAGCACAATTCACCGTACCCAAACTATGGAACCAGCCTAGGTATCTGTCAGTGGATGAATGGTAAAGAAAATGCATATAAATGCAATGGAATTATATTCCACCATAAAGAAGAATTAAATTATATCATTTGCAGGAAAATGAATAGAAGCCTTGAGAACATCAACTTAACATTAAGTGAGATAAGCCAAACTCACAAAGTCAAAGTCATATATTTTGTCTCATATGTTGAAGCTAGAGAGGAAAAAGAAAAGACAGGGGCCGTCATCTCATGAAAATTGAAGGGGGATTAGTAGAGTAAAGGGACAGGGCGGAGGAAAAGAAAAGGGGAAATACTGGGGAATGATAGTGGCCAAATAATATTGTTAGATACATGTAAAAATATATAACAATGAATTCCACCATTGTATATAATTATAATGCATCAATAAAAAATATGGAAAACCAAAATGCAGTATGACTTTCAGTGAGTGTTCTACTTTAGATACCATGATATTGGGCATACAGTTAAAATTATTTTGATACCCCAAATAGCCAGAACACCCTTGAGCACAAAGAACAAAAATGGAGGTATTTTATTATGTTACCTGATTTCAAAATACTCTACAATACTGTAGTAACTAAAACAGCATTGTATTAGCATTAAAACAGACACATAGACAAATGGAATAGAATTTGAGTGCCTAGAAATAACCTCAAGTGTGTATAGCCAACTGATTTTCAACGGGGTGCTAACACTGGAGAATGGAAAGACTTCAATACATGGTGCTAAGGATATGGGGTGTCCACATGCACAAGAATGAATCAGACCCTTACCTCTGACCAGTTACAAAATCAACTCAAAATGGATTGAAAGTTTAAGTAAGATGTGAAATAATGAAACTATTAGAATGTGACATAGGGGAGAAGATACTTCAGGACATTAGAACAGGCAAGGAGTCTAGGTCAAGAGCCCAAAAACCACAGAAAACAAAAACAGACAAATGATTACACTAAAAAGCTTCTGCATAGCAAAGGGAACAATCAGAATGAAGATACAATCTACAGAAATAGGAAAAAATATTTGCAAATTGTAAGCTGATAAGGAATTGATATCTAGAATATATCAATAATTAACACAATTAAAAAATGGGCAGTGTTGAGGCAGGAGGATCGCGAGTTCAAAGCCAGCCTCAGCAACTTAGCTAAGCACTTAGCAACTCAGCAAGACCTGTCTCTAAATAAAGTACCAAAAAGGACTGAGGATGTGGCTCAGTGGTTAAGCCGCCCTTGGGTTCAATCCCCAATAACAGTAACAACAACAACAACAACAAAATGGGTAGTGTACCTAAATAGATATTTCTCAAAAGAAGACATAGAAATGACAAACAGGTATATGTAAAATGCTCAGCATCACTAATGATCAGGGAAATGGCAAATCAAAACCACAGTAAGATATCATCTCCCCCTGGTAAGAATGACTTTATTGAAAAGACAAAAGATAAGTGCTGGTGAACATGTGGAGAAAAGGGAATCCTTTTGCGTGACTGGTAGTAATGTAAGTTAGTAGAGCTACTGTGGAAACCATGAACGTTCCTCAAGAAGTTATAAATAGAACTACTATATAATCCAACAACCCTGCTACTGTACATACATCCAAATGAAATGAAATCAGTATTTTGAACAGACATCTGCATTCACATGCAGTACTGCAACACTGTTGAGGATAATCAAAATACTGAATCAATGGAAGTATCTGTCAGCTAATCAATGACTAAAGAAAAGGTGGCACACATACATGATGGAATATTATTCAACCATAAAAAGGTTGAAATCCTATGATTTGTGACAACAGGGATGGGAATGGAGATCCTTATGTTCAATGAATAAGCCAGGCACAGAAAGACAGATACCTAGTGATCTCACTCGTGTGGAATAGAAAAAAAAACTTCTCATAGAAGTTGAGAAGTGTAATGGTTACTAAAGGATGGAGTGTAGGGGAGAGGGAGGGATAGGGAAATGTTGATCAGTGAGTACCAAGTTATAGTTGAATAGGAGGAAGAAGCTATTGCCTGGTAGGGTACTATAGGTAACAGTTATGTACTGTATATCTCAAAAGCTAGAATAAACAGTGTTGAATGTTTTCACCATGAAGAAATGGTAGATGATTGAGGAGATAAATATGTTTAGCCTAATTTAAGCATTACAGAGTACATACATATATTGAAATCCCACATGGTATCCCATTAATATGTATAATTTTAAGTTGTGTATCAGTTTATAAAATAAAAATATAAATAACTGTGATTATCCTCCTTTTCTATTACATTATAGTGTTTCAAAATAATTTTAAAACTGTATTTTTCTGATTGCAAAAGTAGTATTTATTCATTGGGGAAATTTTGTAATATTCCAATAAGCATAAAAAAGGAAATAAAGTAATAATTTAATGCCTGACTCAGAGATAACTACTTTTAATAGTTGCTACTTTTTCTCATGAATATATGGAAAAAATTGACCCATACTACTTGATAACCAATGCTTTGATACAAGAACATATCATAAGCATTTTTTACATTTAAAAATTTTAAGAAACATTTTTAAAATAACTTCTTTATAAAAATATACCCTGCTTTATTGAGGAGTTTTAGATTAATTTTACTTACTTTTTGACAGTTTCTAACCACAATCAAGATAATGAATACACCTTTTGCCTCAAAAGATATTTCTTGTGCCCACCTGACATTTCTTCCCAAACTTCCTTTTCTCTCCTGTCCCCTATAAGTCTGTTTCTGTACTTTATATTTTCCAGAATCTTATATTAGTAACATCATATAGTATATACTCTTTTTTGTCAGCTTCTTTCAAATAACAGTACTTTTGCAGATTCATTCCATTGTAATGTGGATTAATGGTCTGTTTCTTTACCTTGTTTAGCAGTGTTCCATTGTATGTTCACACTTTCCACCTGTTGGTGAACATTTGGGTTGTTTCTGGTTGGGGACTATTACAAATAAAGCTGTTGTGAATGTCCTCTGTACAAGTCTTTGTATGTCTTTTCTGTTGGGTAAGTAGGAAGGGATTAGCTGGATCCCACGGTAGATGTATCTTTAGCTTTTGCAGAAATTACCAAACTGTTTTTCAAAGTAACTACCATTTTACATTGTTACTAGCAGTATATAAGACTTCCATTTCTTCTACTTTCTTGTCAGTACTTAATGTAGTCAGTGTTTTTTTGTGTTTTACTTTCAAACATATTTTCCACCATGTGGAAAATGCCTTTTGTTTTTTCTATAGTTGTAATGCTCTGTGTATCATTAAGTATGTTTAGACAATGTATTATATTGACATTTCCTATACTTTGTAATCTTTATAATCATGTTTTAATGACTGAATTATAGTTTATTAAATGACTATATTACAGTTATATTACCTTTACCTATGTTGTTAAGCATTTTAGTTATTTCTTCCTAAAAAGAATATATGAAACATAATTATCAGGGAGGGCATTTTCAGGGAATCCTAATTTAGACACACATGACTCCATGAGAGTAGAGATTCAGGTAGGGCCCCTGACTCAATGGGTAACTGCATTCCTCTCCAAGTCCAGTCTGGTACATTCAGTAAAGTCCTATCTATAGAAAAGTAAGAAGAGAATTAAAGCATCAATTCTGAATAGTTCAGTTCATGTAATTATAAATAGAATGATAATTTAATGTAAACATAATTTACATTTTGGCATGTATTTAACATGACATCTCAATTATTTTCTAATTATTATTTGTGCTCGGTTATATTTAGGAAAGTTGCCATTCAAGTCAAATTCATCATAATGCAGAATCCTCTGTCAGTACCACCCAAAGATCAAGGTAAGATAAGCTGTACTGAGGAAGATGGTAATGTGTATGTGGTAATAAAATAATTTTAATTGATATATTTAATATCACTACGCTTTAATCATAAGGTGACATTTCCTAGAATTAAAAGCAAACATTGTGATTATATATGAAATTTATGTTCCTTGGTAAGTTGAGCGCCTGTGGATTCCTGAATTATAAGGACATATCTCCTTTATTAGGTTCTTAGCTACTTGAGAACAGGGCCATGTCATTCCATGCAGAATTTCCAGAACCCAGCCCATTTGCTGGTAGTTAGCTGGCATTAATAGATGTCAATGAACTGATGTCATATTGGCTTTACAGAAGTAGAACAACACAGTGGTTTTAGTGAATAGAACACACACACACACACACACACACACACACACACACATTAATACACATAGGGACTCATATGTATAGAAAGAGAATATTTGTACATTTCTTTGACCTGTTTCTTCCATGCCCATTTAAAATAAACAGATTTAAAAACCATTTCCCCTTCATAAAATTGATAGAAATAATTCGTTTTTAACAGGAGCCTCTGGCACTTTCAGAAAAACAGTTTACAGGTGGAAGTAGAGTCCTTTCTTAATGAAAAATAATTAAATTGTCCTCCCTGTAAAGGACATACTCTAACCTATAGGAGAAATGCAAATCTTTCTCCTGCCCCTACTTAATCTTTTCTAAACACAAGAGAAGTTTTGACATGGGTTTAAGAGAAAATGTTATCTTTAAGGATGCAAAAATGAATCTTCTTAGTATAGGATGTAGCTTTTAGTTGGAAGGAGGGAATTTGCTATAAAGAATCCTTAAATGGAGCAAATACTCTTTGATCTCTTTACCAAAGAAAAGGTAGTGTCATAGCTCTTGAAAGTATGGAATCTGGGGTTGGAGATATAGCTCCATGTATACCGAAGTAGAAATCAAGAGCGTGAATTTTCTGAGTTTTCTCTAGTATATCCTTCGGAGGATTACTGCAGTGGTCATTAGCTGATGGAGAGTTTGGAAATTCGATGTCCTAGCTGGTGTTACTTTCTCTACCTAAGCAGCAAACAGGCATGATTGCTTAAAAGAAAGAATAATGGATCAAGTGTCAGGAAAGCTGGGTTCATTTCCCAGAACCCTTTCCCATCATCTGTGGAAAGTCAGACAAGTTATTTTGCCCCTAAGCCTCAATTTCTGTATTATAAAAACTAGGAACTGGGCACACACTTGTAATCTCAGTAACTCGGGAGGTTGAGTGCAAAACCAGCCTCAGCAACTTAGCAAGGCCCTAAGCAACTTAGGGAGACCCTGTCTCTAAATAAAATATAAAAAGGGATGGGGATGTGGCTTAGTGGTTAAGTGCTCCTGGGTTCAAATTCTGATGCCAAAAGAGAAGGCAGTGACGGGGCTAGAATTTTTAGACATCCCTTTCTGGCTCTCAGATGTTATAAGTCTGTGCACTGAGTAACTGAGCAATGAGCTGCCTCTCTGTTAGCTGATAAAGGGAAATAAAGCGTGTCAAACTTGTCACCCCTCACATCTCTTGCCTGCTTTGCCTCCATCAGGGTTGGTTGTTTTGTTTTTGTGTGTCTGCCTCTGGACTATTGTGTAATCTCAATTATTTCCATTTACATGGCCAGAAAATAAGACTCCTTGAGCCAACTAGGCAGAAATTCAGTAGTCCTATTAACTTTCTCATCAGTCTTTTCTAGGACCAATACACTTAAGCCCCAAACCTGGAATTTGACAAAGAGCTAAAAACCTAAAAGAACTCAATTAGCCATGTGCCTCCAATGAGATAGTCACTCAACCTACAACTTTCATCCCTTATTTTATTTAGTCCTCACAATAAATTGGATATAAATCTTTATTTTTTTATTTGTTCAGGACATGTAATCATATATGCACGTAGGGTAATAATGTCCAATTCATTCTACTATCATTTCTAGCCCATACCCCATTCCCTCCCTTTACTCCCCCTCAGTCTAATCCAAAGTACCTCTATTCTTCCCTAGCCCCCACCCTTTGTGAATTAGCATCCACATATCAGAGAAAAGATTCAGCCTTTGGTTCTTTGGGATTGGCTTATTTTGCTTAGCATGATAGTCTCCAGTTCCATCCATTTTCTGGCAGATACCATAATTTCATTCTTCTTTAAAGGCTGAATAATATTCCATTGTGTAAATATATCACAATTTCTTTATCTGTTGAAGGGGACACCTACGTTGGTTCCATGGCTTAGCTATTGTGAATTGAGCTGCTATAAACATTGATATGGCTGCATTCCTGTAGTGTGCTGATAAATTTTTACTTTAAACATTTATGGAGATTAGTTACTTTTGCCAGAATCATCAACCAATAAGTCACTGATCCAAGATTTGAACCCAGAGCTATTTAAAAGTAAAGCTACTTATCCCCAGTGTCACATTATAAATTTATAAACTTTTCTAATAATTTTTTGATCAACCTTTTTTTTCTTCTTGGATTAATGCTTAATTAGATACATAAATGCTTAAAGTGATCTTAAATCAAAGTAGGCATAAATTATCACATACCTTGAAGAATCACTTCATTAAAGAAAAGCAATGTATATGATACCAATGTATGTAATGTCTGATTATTTGTTAATTTCCTTATTAATTTCATTCAAGTGCTTTCTGTGCATCCTGGATAATACTAATATTGTTTAGCAAAGAAAAATATCAGATTTATTCATTACGATGGCTTATGTTTCTGTCAGAAAACATACTCTTATGTGACGTGATTAATAGCGCATGCTATTAATTAAATGCTGATTTATTTACTTAACAAACTATTGATAGTCGTTTATAAATGTGGGACTTTTGAATTTCTGACTTATAAAAACATACACATTTAAGTATGAAATTCAAGTGGGACATCACCAACAGATGTTAGGGCTTAAGGGAAATACATTCCACCAGCATAATTATTCCTTACCAAACATTCATATGGTGGAAACTGGTTTAAGGATGATCGAGGTTATTCTTCCTAGGAATGATGTCAGAGGTTATAAGATATTCAAAGATAAATCATGAAGAGCCTGGACTTTCAGACAACACAGAATTCTATTGAAATGGTAGACATGTATATAATTAACTAGATTAAAGCATGATGAATGCTACATTAGAAGTGAGTATGACGTATTTTGGAAACCTGGGTGAAGACACAGTTGATTAAGCCAGAGATTTTGAGACTGGTGAAGAGATGACATTTGCTCAGGACATTATATATAGGTCATCCAGATAATTTAGTGACCAGAGATACAGATTTAAAACTAGGAAGAACTAGCCACATTATTAATACAGAAAACTAATGAGAGATTATAGTTCCTTCTATTTAAATGGGGGAAAAGAGAATATTCTTTGAGATATAGACACAGTGGGTCTTAATGGCCCCCTGCAGAACCATGACATTTAACTAAGCATGCTCTCCAGCCACTACTAATCTCAGAGAAAGAGCTTTAACCATGTAACATCACTCTGATGATGAATTTATACATTTACAATTTTTCATTATAATTTAATGTTGTCATTGTTCCTTTATGTGTGAGACTATTATTTATTTTAAACATTTAGGGAGATTAAAATAATCTCCATCAATTTATAAGACTTCTCTTCAGTTTTCTATCTCTTGCCTTCAGCATTTGGAAATAAGATTTCCTATAACTTTCCTGCTGTTTAAGAGTCTTCATTTAAGTCCAGTTGAGGAAATATTTTATCAAAGTCACTCAAAATTCTAAGTCATTTGCAAGTTTCACAGTTCAGTTTTGAAGCTTCTAAGGCAAGGTCTGTTGCAGGTGAGAAAGGTCTTCTTCAATAGGTCTTCTACAATTTTTCTCAACTCTGTCATAACATTTGTATTGCTTAAATGTAGTTTTCACATCGTGAGCATTATTTCTACTTAATGAGAACACTAAGAAGTGGGTGGGGAAAGAGCAGCTGCTTTGAGGTGTTGACACAGTGGGTCTAAATGGCCCCTCCAGAATCACTGCATTGAGCTTAGCCTGCTCTCCAGCTACTACTAATTTTCAAAATTTGTTCATTATTTGACTGTAAAGCTACAATCATTACTATAATTCCAATTCATTTTTAGATATTATTTTGAAAAGCCTGAATTTTCTTATTTGATCAAATATTTTTAAAATAAATAGGACCCTGTCAAAATATATTGTCTTATGTCTTATAAACATAAGTTTATACTTAGGTTGTACAGGCCTAAATAATTTGGTATTAGTGAAGATAGCGTTTTAAAACTCAAGGAACACTTAGGATATCTAGTGAATATTTGTTTTTATGTCTTTTAAAAAAAAATGCAGGGGGAAGATCTTACTTAACTTGGAAACTTAGTATTAATTAGGTCTTTTATAAAGTTCTTAACAAACTTTCTAGTTTTTGCAAAGTTTTAAGCACCCTGGCATGTAATGGATTCTCAAATGCTTATTAGATTATGTTGTAGATGCTTTAAACTCTCACTTTTTAATAAATCATATCAGTCACTGTGAAAATGTTTTAAACTCTTTTTTTTTTTTTTCTTTTTAATGAAACACCAAGCAGGAGTTCTGAGGTCAATGAAAGCAAATGTTCCTTAACCAATTTTTATTGCCTTTGAAGAGGCAACAAGCAAGGAGCCAAAGGGGGGAAGTAAAACCCAGACTCAGCTCTGCTCTTTTATCACTGTTTTAGTGAATAATACTGGGCTGCCTATACTAGGAGTTTACTTTATGAGGACTTAACCTAAAAGTAGTTTCTCTTGTCTAACCACAATTTCACTTTTTTTTTAACCTGATATAAAAACGATTTTCTTAAGCCTCCTTCCTAGGTTTTCTTTTCCTCCTCCACATCTCTGCTCTCTCTCTTCTCAATCTGGTTAAAGAAAATTAAGCTGGGCTGCTAAACACTGGTGATTCTTCTGCTCTTAGGCTCTGTAATGTCAAAATCAATAAACCTTAGTCCCCTCACCTGTCCAATGGGCATAATAATTCTAGTTCTGTGATAGTTAAGTGTGAGGTAAGGTACAACCAGTTCTCATTATTTGCAGTAGTTATATTCTATAAAGTTTGAGAACAAATATTTTAGCAAACACTGAACCATGGCTCCTGGGACATATACAAGGTTAGGTTTCTATAGGCCTCTGTTTACAACATTTTTGACAACCATCAATGCATAATCTTATTTTATGTGTGTTTCTGTTTGCAGACACTTTACTTAATATATACTGTTGATTCATTAACATTGAACTTACAAACATAGCACTATAACTTATGCCTCAGCAAAGCTTATCTTTCTCCATAAGGCACACTGCAGATTTCTTGTGCTTACGAACACTAGATAGAACTTCAACACTATGATTGAGGGTCTTTCTAAATGGTGAAACTGAAGACTCTTTCCACGGGGCGATCCAAGATGGCGGACTAGAGGATGACTGCATTCCGAGTCACTCCAGAACCCAGGAGTTAAGAAGGGGAGGCATTGAGAGACACGGACTAAAATAGAGCCACGGGTGAGTCTGCCCACTGGGTAAAGCTTGGCCCGGGTGGCAGGCCCTGATAGAGATGGCTTATCGGAGCAGGGCAGGGCAGCTAGAGTCTTCCACAGGCAGCCCTGCGCACACCGGCGGTGGGCCCCTCCCACACAGCCAGCTTCTCCAGGTTCTCTGAGCAGGCCCCCTAGTGAGAGCCTTTCTGATCAGAACAAGCTCCAAGTCCCGGAGCCAGCGCAGCGTACTCGGGCCCGCAAGTGGCTTCAGGGACCAGGAGAGGGCAGCCAGAGACTTCCCCAAGCAGCCTGGCCCCCTGCAGGGGGAGGCGCCTTTCAAGGCTAGCTTCTCGGAGTAGACCGCCCAGTGAGAGCCTTTCTACATACAGCCAGCCACAAGTCCCCGAGCCAGCGGAGAGCTTTGATCCGCAAGCAGCCTCTGGGATCAGGGCCGGGCAGCCAGAGACTTCTCCAGGCGGCTCTGCCCACTCCGGCCGCAGGCTCTTTCCACGTGGTGATCCAAGATGGCGGCCTAGAGGGTGACTACATCTCCAGTCGCTCCAGAACCCAGGACTCAAGAAGGGGAGGCATTGAGAGACTTGGACAAAAATAGAGTCACGGGGTGAGTCTCCCCCACTGGGCGAAACTTGGCCTGGGCGGCAGGCACAGATAGGGGTGGCTTATCAGAGCAGGGCAGGGCAGCTAGAGTCTTCCCCAGGTAGCCTTCCACACTCCGCGGTGGGCTCCTCCCACACGGCCAGCTGCAGGGTGCAGGCCCCCAGTGAGAGCCTTTCCACACAGAGCCAGCTCCAAGCCCTGGAACCAGTAGGGGGCTAGGGGCAGCTTTCTTCGGAAGCACTGCATTATCAAGTTCCTCCAAGACTTCAGGCTACTGAAGGCTGGGAGGTGATACTCTGGAAATCTACTGGGACACTATAAGCCAATAGAGGAAATCTGCAATATCTCAGGGTCCCACTGACAACTGACCAATATGAGAAAACAAGGGAAGAAAATGTCCCAAACAAACCTAGTACTACATCAATAAAACCCAATGACAGCACAGCAGAAGAAATGTCAGAAAGGGAGTTCAGAATGTACATAATTAAAACAATCAGGGAAGCAAATGAGGAGATGAAAGAGCAAATGCAGGCATTGAAGGAGGAGATGAAAGAGCAAATGCAGGCATTAAATGATCGCACCAATCAACAGTTAAAAGACCGAATACGGGAAGCAAGAGATCATTTCAATAAAGAGTTAGAGATACTGAAAAAAAAAAACAAACTGAAATCCTTGAAATGAAGGAAACAATAAACCAAGTTAAAAACTCCATAGAAAGCATAACCAATAGGATAGAACACCTGGAAGACAGAACCTCAGACATTGAAGACAACATATTTAATCTTGAAAACAAAGTTGGCCAAACAGAGAAGATGGTAAGAAATCATGAACAGAATCTACAAGAATTATGGGATATCATGAAAAGGCCAAGTTTAAGAATTATTGGGATTGAGGAAGGCTTAGAGAAACAAACCAAAGGAATGAACAATCTATTCAATGAAATAATATCAGAAAATTTCCCAAATCTGAAGAATGAAATGGAAAAGAAATGGAAAATGAAATGGAAAAGTACAAGAGGCTTATAGAACTCCAAATATACAAAATTACAACAGACCCACACCAAGGCACATTATTATGAAAATACCTAACATACAAAATAAAGACAGAATTTTAAAGGCCACGAGAGAAAAGAATCAAATTACATTCGGGGGAAACCAATAAGAATATCAGCAGATTTTTCAATCCAGACCCTAAAACCTAGAAGGGCCTGGAACAACATTTACCAAACCCTGAAAGAAAATGGATGCCAACCAAGAATCTTATACCCAGCAAAACTTACCTTCAAATGTGACGATGAAATAAGATCCTTCCATGATAAACAAAAGCTAAAGGAATGTACAAAAAGAAAGCCAGCATTACAGAACATTCTCAGCAAAATATTCCATGAGGAAGAGATGAAAAACAACGATGCAAATCAGCAACAGGAGGCGCTAGCCTGAAGGAATTGCCAAATAAAGGAGAAACCAAATCATGTCAAAAAACAAATATGAGTCAAATGACTGGGAATACAAATCATATCTCAATAATAACCCTGAATGTTAATGGCCTGAACTCATCAATCAAAACACATAGACTGGCAGATTGGATTAAAAAGAAAAATCCAACAATATGCTGTCTGCAAGAGACTCATCTCATAGAAAGAGATACCCATAGACAAAGGTGAAAAGATGGGGAAAAACATACCATGCACACGGACACAGCAAAAAAACTGGAGTATCCATCCTCATTTCAGAAAATGTGGACTTCAAGCCAAAACTAGTCAGAAGGGATAAAGAAGGACATTACATGCTGCTTAAGGGAAGCATAAATCAGCAAGACATAACAATCATAAATATCTATGCCCCGAACATTGGCTCATCCACATACGTCAAACAAATCCTTCTCAATTCCAGAAATCAAATAGACCACAACACAATAATACTAGGCAATTTTAACACACCTGTCTCACCACTGGATAGATCTTCCAAACAAAAATTGAATAAAGAAACCATAGATCTCAATAACACAATCAACAATTTAGACTTAACGGACATATATAGAATATACCATCCACCAAAGAATGAATACACTTTCTTCTCAGCAGCGCATGGATCCTTCTCTAAAATAGACCATATTTTATGCCACGAAGCTACTGTTAGCAAATACAAGAAGATAGAGATACTACCTTGTACTCTATCAGATCATAATGGATTGAAATTAGAAATAAATGACAGAATAAAAAACAGAAACTTCTCTAATACCTGGAGATTAAATAATACACTATTATATGATGAATGGATAACAGAAGACATCAGGAGGGAAATAAAAAAATTCTTAGAAGTAAACGAGAACAAAGACACATCATATCAAAATCTCTGGGACACTATGAAAGCAGTACTTACAGGAAGATTTATTTCATGGGGCGCATTCAAAAAAAGAAGTAGAAATCAACAAATAAACGACATAACACTACAGCTCAAAGCCCTAGAAAAAGAAGAGCAGACCAATACCAAAAGTAGTAGAAGACAGGAAATAGTTAAAATCAGAACCGAAATCAACGAAATTGAAACAAAAGAAACAATTGGAAAAATTAACAAAATAAATAGTTAGTTCTTTGAAAAAATAAACAAAATTGATAAACCCTTAGCCACACTAACAAAGAGAAAGAGGGAGAAAACTCAAATTACTAAAATTCGGAATGAACAAGGAAATATCACACAACAGACACGAGTGAAATACAAAACATAATTAGAAGCTATTTTGAAAATCTATACTCCAACAAAACAGAAAACCTCAAAGACATCAACAAATTTCTAGAGACATATGAATTACCTAAACTGAACGAGGAGGACATACACAACTTAAATAAACCAATTTCAAGCAATGAAATAGAAGAGGTCATCAAAAGCCTACCAACAAAGAAAAGTCCGGGACCAGATGGGTTCTCAGCCGAGTTCTACAAAACCTTTAAAGAAGAGCTCATTCCAATACTCCGCAAAGTATTCCATGAAATAGAAGAGGAGGGAATCCTCCCAAACTCATTCTATGAAGCCAATATCACCCTGATACCTAAACCAGACAGAGACACATCGAGGAAAGAAAATTTCAGACCAATATCCTTAATGAACATTGACGCAAAAATTCTCAACAAAATTTTAGCAAATTACATACAAATATATATTAAAAAGATAGTGCACCAAGACCAAGTGGGTTTTATCCCAGGGATGCAAGGTTGGTTCAACATCCGGAAATCAATAAATGTCATTCACCATATCAACAGACTTAAAGTTAAGAATCACATGATTATTTCAATAGATGCAGAAAAAGCATTCGATAAAATACAGCATCCCTTCATGCTCAAAACACTAGAAAAAATTGGGGTAGTGGGAACATTCCTTAACATTATAAAGGCCATCTACGCTAAGCCCATGGCCAATATCATTCTAAATGGTGAAAAACTGAAAGCGTTTCCCCTAAAAACTGGAACAAGGCAGGGGTGCCCTCTTTCACCACTTCTATTCAACATCGTCTTGAGACTCTAGCCAGAGCAATTAGACAAACCAAAGAAATTAAAGGGATACGAATTGGAAAAGAAGAACTCAAACTATCCCTGTTCGCTGATGACATGATTATATATTTAGAGGAACCTGGAAATTCCACCAGAAAACTTTTAGAACTCATAAGTGAATTCAGTAAAGTAGCAGGTTACAAGATCAATGCTCATAAATCCAATGCATTTTTATACATAAGTGATGAATCTTCAGAAAGAGAAATTAGGAAAACTACCCCATTCACAATAGCATCGAAAAAAATAAAATACTTGGGAATCAATCTCACAAAAGAGGTGAAAGACCTCTACAATGAGAACTACAGAACACTAAAGAAAGAAATTCAAGAAAACCTTAGAAGATGGAAAGATCTCCCATGTTCCTGGATAGGCAGAATTAATATTGTTAAAGTGGCCATACTACCAAAAGTGCTATACCGATTCAATGCAATTCCAATTAAAATCCCAATGATGTACCTTGCAGAAATAGAGCAAGCAATTATGAAATTCATCTGGAAGAATAAAAAACCTAGAATAGCTAAAGCAATCCTCAGTAGCAAGAGCGAAGCAGGGGGTATCGCAATACCAGATCTTCAACTATACTACAAAGCAATAGTAACAGAAATGGCATGGTATTGGTACCAAAACAGACAGATAGATCAATGGTACAGAATAGAGGACATGGACACAAACCCAAATAAATACAATTTTCTCATACTAGACAAAGGGTCCAAAAATATGCAATGGAGAAAAGATAGCCTGTTCAACAAATGGTGCTAGGAAAACTGGAAAACCATATGCAACAGAATGAAATTAAACCCCTATCTCTCACCATGTACAAAACTCAACTCAAAATCGATCAAGGACCTCGGAATCAGACCAGAGACCCTGCATCTTATAGAAGAAAAAGTAGGTCCAAATCTTCAACTTGTTGGCTTAGGATCAGACTTCCTTAACAGGACTCCCATAGCACAAGAAATAAAAGCAAGAATCAACAACTGGGATAGATTCAAACTAAAAAACTTTCTCTCAGCAAAGGAAACTATCAGCAATGTGAAGAGAGAGCCTACAGAGTGGGAGAATATCTTTGCCACTCATACTTCAGATAGAGCGCTAATTTCCAGAATCTATAAAGAACTCAAAAAACTCTACACCAAGAATACAAATAATCCAATCAACAAATGGGCTAAGGAAATGAACAGACACTTCACAAAGAAGATGTACAAGCAATCAACAGATATATGAAAAAATGTTCAACATCCCTAGTAATAAGGGAAATGCAAATCAAAACTACCCTAAGATTTCATCTCACCACAATTAGAATGGCGATTATCAAAATACAAGCAACAATAGGTGTTGGCGAGGATGTGGTGAAAAAGGAACACTCATACATTGCTGATGGGGTTGCAAATTAGTGCAACCACTCTGGAAAGCAGTATGGAGATTCCTCAGAAAGCTTGGAATGGAAACACCATTTGACCCAGCTATCCCACTCCTTGGCCTATACCCAAAGGACTTAAAATCAGCATACTACAGAGATCCAACCACATCAATGTTCATTGCTATTCAATTCACCGTAGCCAGATTGTGGAACCTACCTAGATGCCCTTCAGTTGATGAATGGATAAAGAAACTGTGGCATATATATACAATAGAATATTACTCCGCAATGAAGAATGATAAAATTATGGCATTTGCGGGCAAATGGGTGAAATTGGAGAATATCATGCTAAGTGAGATAAGCCAATCTCAAAAAACTAAAGGACGAATGATCTCGCTGATAAGCGGATGAGGACATATAATGGGGGGTGGGAGGGGTTAGCATTAGGGTTAGGGTTAGGGATAAGGAGTGTGGTGAGAATGAAGGAAAGAAGGACTGTATAGAGGGAAAAGAGGGGTGAGAGGGGTGGGAGGGGTGGGGGGGAAGGGAAAAAAAATAATGAATCAAACATCATTGCCCTATGTAAACGTATGATTACACAAATGGTATGCCTTGACTCCATGTACAAATAGAGAAACAACATTTATCCCATTTGTATACAATAATAATAAAAATAAATGGTGAAACTGACAAGAAATGGCATAAAAATGCAAAAACATGGCACTAAATAGATCATGGAAAAGACCCTTGTTTACATTAGCAGAGCTGAAACAAAAAAGGAGAACACCACCTAGTTTGACCTCAGCTGGGAACTGTGCATGTCAGGTAGCTCAGATTTTTCCCTCTTGTACTCATGTCCATAAATGACCATGAAATGGCATAAGTAGAAATTTCAGGATAATTTGCAGATTAAGAGTTATTTTGGTTCCATAGTTAGCTATTTTGAGTTTAGTTGCTGTAAACATTGATGTGACTGCATCACTGTAGTATGCTAATTTTAAGTCCTTTGGGTATAAACCGAGAAGTGGGATAAAGAAGATATATATGTATACACACATGATGGACTATTACTCAACTTTAAAGAAGAATGAAATTATGGCATTTGCTGGCAAATGGAGTTGGAGGATATCTTGTTAAGTGAAATAAGCCAATCCCCAAAAAACAAAAACTGAACGTTTTCTCTGATATGCGGATGCTAATTCACAATAAGGAAGGGGGCTAGGGAAAAATAGTTTAGATTAGGTAGAGGGGAGTGAAAGGGGAAGGGGCATGGGGGTAGGAAGGATAGTCAAGTGAAACAGACATTATTACCTCATGTACATATATAACTGCATGCCCAATGTGATCCTACAGTTGGTACAATCAGAAGAATGAGAAATTAAACTCCATTTATGTATGATTTATCAAAATGAATAAATGTACTCTACTATCATTATAACTAATTAGAACAAATAATTTCTTTAATTTTCACTTCTATTCTAATTAGTTATACATGACAGTAGAATATATTTCAATTCAGTATACAGGAATGGGGCACACTTATTTCTCTGGTTGTACATGATGTAGAATCCATACCATTCGTGACATCATACAAGTACCTAAATTAATGATGTCAATCTCATTCCACCATCTTTCCCACTCCTCTGCCTCCTTCCCTCCTCTCCCAATCCAAAGTTTCTCCATTCATCCCATCCCTCCCCATTATGGATCAGCATCCACATATCAGAGAAAACATTTGGCCTTTGGTGTTTTGGGATTGGCTTATTTCGCTTAGCATGATATTCTCCAACTACATCCATTTACCTACAAATGCCATAATTATATTCTCCTTTAAGGCTGAGTAATATTCTGTTGTATGTGTATATATATATATATATATATATCTCACTCAGTTTATTGATCCATTCATGTGTTGAAGGGCATCTAGGTTGGTTCCATAGCTTAACTATTGTGAATTGAGCTACTGTAAACATCGATGTGACTGCATCACTGTAGTATGCTGATTTTTAAGTCTTTTGGGTATAGACTGGGGAGTGGGATAGCTGGGTCAAATGGTGGTTTCATTCCAAGTTTTCTAAAGAATCTCCATACTGTTTTCCAGAGTGGTTGCACTAATTTGCAGTTTCACCAGCAATGTATGTGTGTACCTTTTCCCCCACATCCTCACCAACACTTATTGTTGCTTGTATTCTTAATCATTGCCATTCCGACTGGAGTGAGATGATATCTTAGAGTAGTGTTGATTCGCATTTCTCTAATTACTAGAGATGTTGAATATTTTTTCATATATTTGTTGATCAATTATATATCTTCTTTGAAGTATCTGCTCAGTTCCTTAGCCCATTTGTTGACTAGGTTATTTGTTCTTTTTGGTGTTAAGTTATTTTAATTCTTTATATATCCTGGAGATAAGTACTGTCTGGTATGCATGTGGTAGAGATTTTCTCCCACTCTGTAGGCCCTCTCTTCACATTATTGATTGTTTGCTGAGAAGAAGCTTTTTAGTTTGAATCCATCCCATTTGTTGATTAAAAAATAATTAAATAAATAAAAGTAAGACCAGAAAAGGGAGGAAAGAAACAGAGGGAAGGAGGAAGGGAAGGAATGAGGGAGCACTGGGAACTGAAATAGAGCAAATTAAAATCCTGCATGTATGATTATGTCAAAATGAACCCAACTATTATGTATAACTATCATGCACTAATAAGAGCATTTTTTAAAAAAGGAATGTCACTCCCTGTTTGCCCCTCACATTTCTTTGTAGAGCTAGCCATAAAATAATTCTGACCTACATTTCCTAAAGGTAGGTTCCAAGACTCCCGTGATGGGTATCCCGCCTTATGCCCAAGGGAGGAATGAAGACACAGATATATGAAGAAAAATCTGAACAAACAGGGCTTGCTAAGTTCACCCACTTTGCTACCAAGTGATCACCCCCCCTTTGTCCTCCAGTAATACCTTACTGTACTCTTCATTAAACCTGAGCATACCAAGATGTAAAAAAAAAAAGAGTTATTTTGGATAATATTTATCTCAAATACAATGTCTTTGAGCATAGTTGATATTGTAAATTTCAAGTTAATAAAAGTAGTCTTGTATTATTTAAATCGACCACAACCTTTTAGCGTAGTAAAGCTACAAAGAAAACTACTATTGTAAGTTCTTTGACTCTCCAGCCCTTGCATGTAAATGCACGGTAGTAGCAAGGAGAACCACTGTAGTTTAGTACTTTGCATTTAGTGGTTAACATTGCTCTGTGACCTCATTACTAGAGAAAAAATTATTCTCTATATATTACCAAAATATTATGTTTTCAAATATGTGAAATACATATGGAAACATTTTGATCTTAACAAGTGGTGTAAATGCTGTTCTTGGACTTTTGGTACCATTTATGCTGCAGACCAAGTACAAACTGACATTTTCAAGCTGGTTTTGGTTAACTCCTTAATGTTAGAAATTGGAACTTTCTGATATAATAACTTCTGCAAAATACCACTGTGCATTATTAGTATGTTATGTGTCGACAGAAAAACAAATGGAAAACACATACATATCTATACACATATCCTTAGAAATGGCCTGAGTAGCCTAAAACCTATCAAGTAGACCATATATATTTTATTTTGGGATGAAATATTAAAGTTTAAAATATTCTTATTAGTAGATTCAGACAATGAGTTATTTTGTTGTTTTGAAATATCCATATTTCCATTGCTTAAAAAGCATGCTGGTAATCAGATAATTTACTCGAGCATGTATCAATGTCAGTGTGGCCGTTTGGCAGCATAGTCTCTCAGAAATTCCAATTAACCATGTAAATATATTTCATAGCATCACATCTCACTTTGTCAGAACCCCTGCTGCCTTTATATCATTAACATAAATGCAGGTGCAAATAGCATTTATGTACTTTGATAGAAAGCAGTTGGAGACATTTCACTGTGGGACACAACACTTTCAGATTGTATACATCTGTTCAAATAATGTATCCAGCCCCAGCGACATGAACACAAGGATAGAAACATCTGCCCCTGAGACCATTTGCCATATAGCAGATGCTTGCTTCTTTATTTATGCAGATGGTTGGTATGATGAGTTGTGCAGGGATAAAAGCCAAGTAGTTTGACAGGGGTATTTAGGACGTTCTGCAGGCCAAAACTACAGGGCAGGCATTTTTGTTTTAAAAGTGTGATATTGATAGTAGAAATTCATAAATCACTTCTAATGCTTTTAATAGTCAACATAATGGTCTTGTCTCTAAATTAATTGGCATCAAAATCCTAAAAATGTTTACAGAAATTCCAGTATCCAGTTTATATTAGAATGAGCACCTTATGATAATTTTGATTTTGATAAAATAATTTAAAATGATTTTGAATACATTTTGTTTTTTAAAAAAAATCCCTTTGAAATAGCAATTTTAAAAAAAAATATTGTATACCACCAAGAGAATCTGGTGCTATTTCTTAAAATTGGGGAAAATATCAATGTCATCAATTTGGACATGATTTATGATATACTCTATGAATATAAATTCAAATAAAATAAAATAAATTTCTGAAGTATGACATATTTGGTAATTTTTGTCAAGAATTTTATTGTATAACCTGTGTTATATCTTTGTCAACTAGTGATATTTTAATAATAAATATTTTTATCAGGACGAATTACATTTTAAGACTTTATCACCAAAACTCCCTTATTGAGTTGCCATATTTGCATTCTCAAAGAAACAAACATGAAGGGAATAAAAACAAAAAAAGAAAAAAGTCCCCAGACTTGATATTCACCCCCAACACACACACACACACAATCACAGACTCTCAAAAGAGATTAGATGTCAGATTTCATCTTATTCAGCAGCTCCGGCTTCTTAGTTTCAGGACAACTTTGCATTCTTAAAAATGATTGAGGACTCTAAATACTATTTATGTAGGTTTTATCTATCTATATTTATCATAATAGTGATTATAAACAGAAACTGCATATGTATGAATTAATTTTAAAATAACAATAATGAGCCCATTACATCTTAGCATAAATAACCTGGTTTAACAAAATTAACAAAAAATTTAGAAGACAAACATTAACTTACGTTTTTTGCAAATATTGAAGTCTGGCTTCATTGAAGATGGTTTTGAGTCTCATATTTGGTTCTACTTTCAATCCGTTGTGACTTTGAAATATTAAAAGAAAATCCAACTTTACAATAGGTAGAAGGTAGAAACTATTTCAATAACCTTTTCAGATCATTGTGTATTTTTATGTATATAACACACCAAAATTTGTCCAATTGTAACTTCTTTTTTTTTTTTTTTTTTAATTTTAAAAAAAGTTTTAATGAAATATTTGACAGCACATTAAGAATATTGAGTAGATATATCAATGGAATAGATTTTAAAATAGGAGCTGTTGAACTGTTATTGTCAGTCTTTTTAACTAATATTCTCTCTCAAACATACACACATACATGCACAATCACTACTATATGTATGTGTATATATATTATATAATTCATATAAATTTCACATACACACACATATATATCCATCAGACAAATTTTATCCAGTGTGTAACATAGTGACATATTTCATGACTACAATTCCAGGAAAAAAAAATGTAATCATTCAGAAAAAAATAAAATATATAGATGGCAATATCAAATGTATAATGAACAATACCTGCAGTGAGATTATTTTTAAATGCTAATGTTTTAAAATTCTTCTTGGAATTTTCTCATTAATCCTGAGAGTTTATTCAAATAAATTTAATTCCCACAATTTTACATTTGTCCATGTCATATTTTACTACTCTGAATAAAAATATGAATTTTTATCAATCACAATTCTGGAGAAAAAGATTCTAGAGCTATAATTGAAAATGTCATAGATTTGAGACATTCATATATATATATATATATATATATATATATATATATATATACAGACATATGCAATGCATATCTATACAGCAAACCTTTTTTCAAAATTCTAAATATATATTAAAGTATTATAATACAGATTGGTTATGTGATATACTTCTTAAAGTGTAGTTATAATGGGAAATTTGAAACCATGTCAGTGTGGTTTTTATATTGTTTTGTTTGTCTGTCTTACATGAATGAATCTTTTTAACGTCTCAGTACCATATTTTGGTTATCTAGAAAACAGTAGTTCACTGGCTAGGGATGTAGCTCAGTGGTAGAGAGCTTGCCTAGCATGCACAAAGCTCTGGTTTGATCCCCAATACTAAAGAAGAAAAAAGAAAAAAAGAGAAAGAGGTAATAAACTAGTTCACTGACTTTTGCAGATCTTCCATATACTTCACTGTGAAATATTTTTTATTTATTTTTATTTTTTTCATTTTTTTATATTTTACAGACTGCATTGAGGGATGGTTGTACAAGATGTAGATTCATACCATTCGTGTAATCATATATGTATATAGGGTAATAATGTCTGTCTCATTCCACCATTTTTCATAGCCCCCCTCTCATTTCCCTCTACGCAATCTAAAGTTCCTCCATTCTTCTCTCACCTCCCCAACCCTCCATTCCCATTATATATAATCATCCACTTACCAGGGAAAACATTTGGCTTTGGTTTTTTGGAATTGGTTTATTTCACTTAGTATGCTATTCTCCAGTTCCATCCATTTATCTGCAAATGCCATGATATTCTTTATGGCTAAATAATATTGCGCATATATACCAGTTTCTTTACCCATTCATCTGTTGAAGGGCATCTAGGTTGTTTCCAGAATCTAGCTATTCTGAATTGAGCTGCAATAATCATTAATGTGGATGCATTACTGTAGTATGCTGATTTTAAATCTTTTCGGTATAAACTGAGGAGTAGGATAACTGGGTCAAAAGGTGGGTCCATTCCAAGATTTCTGAGGGTTCTCCACACTGCATTCCAGAGTGACTGCACCATTTTGCAACTCCACTAGCAGTGTAAAAATGTACCTTTCCCCCCACATTCACGCCAACATCTGTTATTTGTGTTCTTGATAATAGCTGTTCTAATTGGAGTAAGATGAATCTTAGAGTTGTTGAATACTTTTTCATATATTTATTAATCACCTGTATGTCTTCTTCTGTAAAGTGTCTATCCAGTTCCTTGGCCCATTTATTGATTGGGTTCTTTGTATTTTTGGTGTAAAGTTTTGTAAGTTCCTTATAAATTTTGGAGATAATTACTCTATATGAAGTGTGTGTTGAAAAGATTTTCTCCCATTCTAAAGGTTCTCTTTTCACATTATTGATTGAATCCTTTGCTGAGAAAAAGCTTTTTAGTTTGAGTCCATCCCATTTATTGATTCTTGCTTTGATTTCTTGTGCTTTGGGAGTCTTGTTAAGGAAATCTGATCCACTTCTATTCAACATCATCCTTGAAAACTAGCCAGAGCAATTAGACAGATCAAAGAAATTAAAGGGACACAAATAGGAAAAGAAGAACTCAAGCTGTCACTATTTGTCGATGATATGATTCTATATTTAGCAGATCCAACAAACTCCACCCAAAAACTTCTAGAACTAATAAATGAATTCAGCAAAGTAACAGTATATAAAATCAATACACATAAATCTAATGCATTTCTATTCATAAGTGATGAATCCTCTGAAAGAGAAATTAGGAAAACCACTCCATTCACAATAGCCTCAAAAAAAAAAAAAAAAAAAAAAAAAACTTGGGAATCAATCTAACAAAAGAGTTGAAAGATCTCTACAATGAAAACTATAGAACACTAAAGAAAGAAATTGAAGGAAACCTTAGAAAATAGAAAGATCTCCCATGTTCTTGGATAGGTAGAATTAATATTGTCAAAATGGCCATTTTACCAAAAGCGCTATACAGATTCAATGCAATTACAACTAAAATTCCAATGGCATTCCTCATAGAAATAGAGAAAGCAATCATGAATTCAGCTGGAAGAATAAGAGACCTCAAATAACCAAAATAATCCTGAGCAGGAAAAGTGATACAGGAGGTATCAATACCAGACCTTAAATTATACTACAGAGCAATAGTAACAAAAATGGCATGATATTGACACCAAAATAGACAGGCAGACCAGTGGTACAGAGTAGAAGACACAGAGACAAACCCACATAAATGCAGTTACCTCATACTAGACAAGGAGCCAAAACCATTCGATGGAGAAAAGATAGCCTTTTCAACAAATGGTGCTGGCAAAACTGGAAATCCATATGCAGTAAAGTGAAATTAAACCTCTAACTCTCACCCTGCACAAGACTCAACTCAAAATGGATCAAGGACTTAGGAATTAGACCAGAGACCCTGCACCTAATAGAAGACAAAGTAGACCTGAAATATTTTTTAGAATAGTCATTCATGTAACCACCAATCTCATCTGAAAAGATTTTAAGTATGCTCCCCAACTTACTTTTTTTTTTTTACTTTATCCTAGTGTGAAAGGGTAAAGCAATACACGTACAGTAGAAACTACTTCAATATTGAATTTTTATCTTTTTCTGGGCTAGCAATATGTGATATGATACTCTCATGAGAAACTCTCCTGAAACTTTCTCATGAAACAAGCCATAGTTTCCAATCAGCTATGAGATCACAAGGATAATATCCAATAGTCCACGGTATATGGTTGCCAAACTATGGTGTTTGGTAGATTAGGTATATAAAATGCATTTTCCACTTGTAATCTTTTCATCTTAACAATGGATTTATCAGTATTTGGCCTCCTCATAATTGGAAGAGCATCTCTATTAGGAAGCTTCAAGTTCTATTGGTGAATTCTAGTTTTTCAATTGCCTCTTGAAAGATGATTTTCATCATTGACAGTAAATATTGCCAGTTTTTTCTTGTAATGAAAACTCCATTTGTTCACTTTTCAGAACATGTCTGCAAGGTACCCAAATCTGACTATGTTCTTTCAATACATTTCAACACACATCTGTCAGATGTTCTTTCATATTGGAATGCTTTTCCATGGGGAAAAAGCAGCTAGTTTAGTTTCACAGATGAATAGAGTGCTTTTCCTAAAGGCAACCATCATACTTCAGTGTGCAGCAGAAGTGTGCTCTGAGTGTGAACCATCTCACCACACAGAATAGTGAAAAGGCATGTGCTCAAAGATCAAGATGTCATATAACTAAAAGTTTGTACTGCTTTTTTCATTGTTCTGCTATGAGTGTGACTGTGGAGAATATGACTACTTAGTTTGCAGTCACTGCCTCTATACCAGCTTAGGTGGTAGAGCAATTTTACCCAGTATCTTTTTCAACCCATCAGTGCAATACCTGTAGACATCAATGCAGCAGAAAAGGCAAACGGTATCTCAGTGTTAGTATAAAAATAAAATGTTAGGACCCTCTCCAAATTCTACACACCATTTTTTAAGAAACACCGTGCTAATGTAATCCTCTCTTGCAAAGAAGATAATCAAGGTCAATAAAGAAAAAGCATTATTATCTCACTCAGATTCATTCTAGTACTAAGTGCAAGAACCAAAGCAGGCCTCTGTTCTCTAACTTACATGTAATATATAATCCATTGTCTTGTTTCTGAGGAACTCTTCCTCGACCCTGAAAAGAAAGTTCCCCAAATGAGTTCCTACATAATAACACTGGTGTTTTGTCACATTTACTTAAAAGAGCAGGACTTGCCACATGAGAAATTTAGAAATTCTTTTAACATTTTTAGACCTTTTCTTTCAGTCCTGATATTCTTTGGTGACCTTGGTTTTCATAGCAGGTGATACAGGATTTGGAAATATCTAAGAAATTTGTTTTATTTTTTTAATTATAAAAGACCTTAGTAACAGGTTTTTATGCATTTACTTTTTGCTCATCAACAAAAGTGCTTTGTCAGTGCTTAAAAGTTTCATGAAATTTATTGTGTAATTTTTGCTTTAAAGAAGTTACATACTGGTATAAACCTAATTTGTTCACCAGAATTTCTATGAAAGGAATCCACCTGTATAAGAAACCTGACTTTTAAGTGTTAAGGCATTAAAAATTGCTCTATATAAATTTCATTAACTACCTCTCCAGCACCCAGGCTGTTGAGACCTGTTAAAACAAGGAAGCTTTCTCCCTACTAGTAGTTACACTTCTGATAAGAAAAAAGATTGGTCAAAAAGATTTTTATTTTCTCCACATTGAGATGGATTATGTGGCACTCACCAGCCTTTGGAGGAAACTAATTGATAAACAGATAAATTGCAAAACACCTTAGTATGTTTGGAATGGAGAAAGAACAGCTTGTAGTGCCAGACAGATCTGGGTTCAAATCCATCATTCATCAGTTTTGTGACCTTCTAAGAAATTTTCAACTTTCCACATCCATTGACGAGGGATGTTAATTCCACAAAATAGTGGAGAATTAAGTGGAGTTTTAAGTGTTTGAGCACTCAGTCTGACTCCTGATTGAGTGGCATTTTAGTACTTCATATGAAATTTAAGGATTCTAGGGGGTTGAGGGAAAAATAGAAAATAATCAGTAAAGACAGGGAATATATACCTGCAATACATTTTGTCATGAAGGAAGGAGATGAAACTGTAGCTGGAACAGAAGATAGAGCTCAGTAAGCTCAATAGAGCTTGTTATTTTAAATATATATGTATAGAGTGTGTGTATGTGTGTGTGTGTGTTTTCAGCAAAAGCATAGGAGAAAGCAAGGCAATACAATTGAGAATTAACAGTTCATTCATTCAGTGAATAAATACTATGTTGTGCAACTGCTAGACACTGATTGAGCAACAGGTCCTGCAATGAATGAAACCAGCTTTTGTTACACTTACATTCTAATGGGAGGAGATTAGACTGTAATGTAATATCATGGTAACAAGAATGCCTTTACTTCATGTACAAACAGAGAAACAACATGTATTCCATTTGTTTACAATAAAAAAAAATAAAAATAAATAAATTAAAAAAAAAAAAAGAATACCATGAAGGACAAGACAATGTTGAAAAACAAAACAGTAAGTGAACCCATGGGGCTGAGCAGCTACCTGTAGATAGATTGATCATGAAGGGTCTCCCTAAGTGCTGGAGAGCTCACTGATGGTGCAGGAGCCCTGAGGCAGCACTAGGAGCCTGGAGAGAACAGTTTCTCTCTCAGCATCCATCTCTCTATTCTAATGGGCATATTTTTTTTAATTCTAATATTTCAGGACTTGGGGCAGAGAAGTTGTATATGTAGAGTGATAGTGTTTCACCTTCCTTTCCCCCATCCCAGAAAAGTTACTCTTTGTGTGGTTTATCAAAGACAGAAGGGAAGTTTAGAAGTAGGAAGAAGGGTCAGGGAATGAATTCCCTCCTAAAGACCTCTCTTTTTTCATTGAAGTCAATGTTAAAAACCTGTAACTAGAGAGACAACAGCCCTGCATGTAGGGGAGTGGTGTTAAAAGTGCCTTGGAGAAATCTGGGCAAGCCCCAGTAAAGAAACCAAAGGGAGTCTGTTAGGAACAAGTGAATGGATGGTGGAATAGGATCGTGGAACTGATTTTGAGACTAGAAAGCTTATGATGCTGTCCAGTGTCACAGTGGTTGGATTCTCTAGCACTGGTTAACAAGCAGTGGGAGTGGAGTGTACAAGGTGAGGGCCAGTTGGGGAAGGCGCCATAGGAAGACAGCAGTGGGGTGAACCTATGCTTTGTTAGGAGCGCCCATGGATGATGAGCCATGCGGCCAGTACTGGAAAACTATTACCTAAGTATACCATAAGCATGGCCCAGGACAAGACAAGACAGGAAGACAGGTAATCACTCCATCCCTTAGAGAAAATGGAGAGTTAGTGCATGCATACTCCTAACTGGCAAATGAGATTAAATGTTCCCTTCATCCAGTTTTATAGTTATCACCAAAGGAGAATAAAGATGTTGGTAGAGGAGAAACCAAGCAGAATTCAAAGGAAAAGAAATCGGAAGTAGTCACCAATGGTTTCAGAGTTTGATGACTCTTTCCTTTGATGCTGACTCAGGTCAGAATCTGATTATCTAAGCTCTACCTCAGAGCCATATTCAGCTGATCTGGTGAGCTCCACTCAGCTAACTACTGTACCTCCAGTTATCTGAGAATCAATCAGTGCCTAGTACTTCATTTTCTTTTTCTTTATTTTACTCAAAATATTAGTTTTGTAGGTGGTCTTTCTATGTTAAAGAAAGGTATACCTTAATTAAAGAAGTAACAGCAGTGTTAAGAAAGGATTATCAGTGAAGCCATAACAAGAGAATACTTTACCTCCAAAAGATCGATGGTTATCCAACCTCTTGCATTGGTACTTCAAAATCATGAGCTATTAGATGTAAAAGTTGAAGTATAGAAAAACTTACAATAAAAATGTTAGAAATCACTGTGAGTTGAAGATAAATCAAATGTGAAGACAAGGTATATATAAAACTACAAAACAGTAGAACTTTTTTTTCTATGCTGGTAATAAAACCCAGGGTTGGTGCTTGCTGGGCAAGCCCTCTGCCACTAAACTACACCCTCACACCTTGTTTTTTTAAATGTAGTTTGCACACTCCTCAAAAGTGCCCATTCTATATAAAGTAAACCAACTTTTGAAATTACAGCATAAAAATAATAATTGTTGTGATTCTTAGTCCCATGCTTCTTACTATTACTGAAATGTTGTGATTTTAACAACTTTGGTTTCATAATCATGGCGTTTTGACCAAAAGCAAGAAACTTCCAACCTTCTACATATGTCCTAGTTTAATTGTTCCAGCTGACTGCACATTCTGATGTTCAAACCTTGTCTGTTTATCCCGCTAAAGAAAAGTTTTTCTTCATCAACTGCCATCTCTCTAGTCATACCAGATACATAACTGTTGCAACTGCTATAGAAGTATAAGATTAAAAAAGCAAGGGCCCTTGCTCCAGTGAGAATGGCAATTATCAAGAACACAAGTAACAATAAATGTTGGCGAGGATGTGAGGGGAAGGTACACTTCCCCTACAATACTGGTGGCACTGCAACTTGGTGCAACCACTCTGGAAAGCAGTATGGAGATTCCTCAGAATATTTGACCCAGTTATCCCACTCCTCGGCATATACCAAAAAGACTTAAAATCAACATACCATGGTGACACAGCCACATCAATGTTTATAGCAACTCAATTCACAATAGCTAAAGGTATGGAACCAACCTAGTGCCCTTCAGCAGATGAATAGATAAAGCAAATGTGGTACATACACATGATGGAATATTACTCAGCCTTAAAGAAATATGAAATTATGGCGTTTACTTGGTAAATGGATGGAACTGGAGACTGTCATGCTAAGTGAAATAAACCAGTTCCAAAAAAACCAAAGACCAAATGTTCTCTCTGATTTGTGGGTACTAACACACAATAAGGTGGGGGGAATAGAAATTCATTGGATTAGGCAAAGGGAGATGTAGGGAAGGGAGCAGGAATGGGAATAGGAAAGACAGTAGAATAAATCAGACATAACTTTCCTATGTCCATATATGCATACATGACCAGTGTAGCTCCACAACATGTACAACCATAAAAATGGGAAGTTATACCCCATGTATCTATGTCCAAATACATTCTACTATCATGTATAACTAAAAAGAACAAATAAAAAAAAATTTTTTTTAAATCATCTTAAGAAAAAAAGGCCCATTTTCATTGGTTGGTGAAGATTTCTTGCAATGAGAAATTTGTGCCATTTACCAAAATTTTTTTCTACAGGAGATGTTTCCATGTCCACCAGTCCTGTTGAGAAACACCTGTCTCCACAAATGTCAGAATCTCCTGGAAAGACGGTCTGCACAGGTATTCATTGTGGTTGGTAGGATGTCAGAGTAAATGATCTGCTGCTTTCACCATATGAAATGTATTTATCAAGGTCTAAATTCTAACTGTGACTCAACTGAATATTAGTGATTCTAGTAATATTAACAACAAAAAGAATGATGAGAAAATGGGGTTAAAGCATTTCAGAAGTTTCCATCTGTTTTCCTGAGTGTCTTTGAAAAGTCATTAACTCTTCTCTAAATTTTTATGCTGTTCATTTATCCTCAAATTTGGATAAAGATATTAACTTGACTGCTGTATAAATGAATAAAATTTTGTGTATTCTACAAATTATTTTTCCAAAAGTATAAACAACTTCTTTCTACATGTATTTAAAACAAGCTTCTCATCTGGTTTTCAACTGTTTTTCATCAGAAGTGCTTGAAATCAAAATAAGTTCTCCCAAGAATAGGAACTAATAGGAAAGGTCTTAATTAAGAGGAAATTGAGAATTATTAAAATATATTTTAAATGATAAGGCTTTTTAAATTTACTTTTCATTTGGTACATTAATTATGTGTCCTCAAAAAGATAGTTACTTGAATTTAACAAACCACATTGTGTAATTTTTTCTTTTATTGTCATTAATATTTGAGGTAACTTACTTTTAAATTCTTCCATAAAGAATGCTTGTTTCCTCTTATTTCCTGATATATTTATGTATCCAATTTATTCAGTTAGTGGAATAATGGAATAGTTCCCCATTGGTGCCCAACTCTTCTTTCTAAATTCAAACTATCTTTATATTTCTTAATGCTTTACTCATTAAAATACTAAATCTATAACTAAATACCTTCAAAACTCTCGTGGCCCTGTCCCTACCCACTTTGAGAGCTCACACAGTTTCACTCCTGAATTGAGAAATCATGACCATTGCTCTCTGTCCTCCAGAGAAGTGACCAGTATCCCAAACCCCACTTTAGGTGCCTTCCCTCACAGGGCCACTGAGATCTGGCCTTACCCACTCTCGCAGAACTGAATGCCTGTTAGTTACTTCTTCCCTGCTAGGTTTAAGAGCAACAGTTGGAATCGTAAAGACAGTAGAATGAATCTAACAATTTTCCTATGTACATATATGAAAATACCGAAGTGAATCCCACCGTCATGTACACCCACAGAAATGAGGTCCTAATTAGAATAAGATATATTCCATGTTTGTATAATTATATCATAATGGATTCTACTGTCATGTATAGCTAGAAAGAACCAATAAAATTTTTTTAAAAAGCAACAATTGACTTCACTATTCTGTAAAAACAAAAGCAAGGAGTGTCCCCACAAAACAGCTCTTTGAAATCACATGTTAACTCCTGTTCACACTGAATTGTTAATCCAATTAACACTTTGTCAACTGACATGCAAGGGGTGGGGGAGGAGAGGGAATAAGTGATACTGACAAGATGAATCAGATGTTAGGGATGGCTGATCTGCCAAAGTGGGTGTCATCAGAAACTCCAGAGAAAAAAATATAGTTTTATGGGGATCCTCATTAGCGAGTAATAGGTATTTTGTCTCTCTTTCCTTCATTTATCTCTCAAAAAATGAAACACTAGTTTAAAGATTCAGAACTATTCCATATGAGGAGCCTCAAGTTCTGTGCTTATTTTCCCATGTTAAGTAAATATCAGCAACTTAATATCTCCTGGCCACAGAAAGTGGAAAACTACCTGCTAAATATCTAATATTTGATAGGAACCACCCTGGTACCTTTATGGATGTTTTTCTTATTTAATCCTGTATGACTTTGTAGCTTTGTAGCTATTGTGCTCATTTCATAGATGACAATATTTAGCCACATCCAAGTGACTTGCCAAAGCCACAAGTACAAGACAAAGTCAGGCATTGAAACCAAAGCTCTCTGAAACCCAAAATTCAGAGACTTTAATGGTGGCCTTAATGGTCAGTGCACAGTAGTTTACAGTCTATGTACAAGGAGGGTAGGGAAAGCTCATGCAAACAAGTGGGCCAGCGTTTGAGTTCCAGCACTGCCGTTTATCAGCTTGGAAATCTTTACTAGAAAAATGGCTCAACAGGAATTCCTCACTCAGCTTATCTTGGAGATCAATTGAGATAATGCATGTAAAGTATTTTTTTTATAATATCTGTACATATATATGCATTACCATTGGAATATAGTTTAAGAAACAGTCATCAACAAAGAAACTCAACTGCTCAGAAGATAACAATTCCCTTTCTTGGTAAGGGAGGTGTTGAATTCATTGTTTGACAAACAGCTCTCACTGGCCTGTGCTGAGTGGAGGGTGCCTGCTGGGTACTGGTGTTGTGAGGGGAAGGGAGGGAGTTAGCCAAGAGCACAGTTTAGCAGAGCAGGACAGATGTGCCAAGGGGAACAGACAAAACTATAGACACAGGACACAAGAAGTTCAGTTGAAAATGTGCTTATCTCAATTGCCTGATATTTGGATCGGAGATATGATGACTTTGGTCTTAGTGCTGGAGATGCAAGAACTAGAAATGATATTTGGCATCTTGAGTGCTTTGAAACAAAAGCACACTTGTGCCTATTGCCAGCACATTTTACAGTGCACAGTGTGCAGTCAACACTCAGTAAATTCTTACTGACTCTGCCTGTAGCTGCAGATCCTGGACAGCACTAGAGGATTGGGTAGGCAATGGCTCAATGTGTTTATAGTTTTTTGACAAAATAAAGTTGAGCTCCCTTGCATTATGAGACATTATTTTTATCCTGAACTTCTCCAAGATTTTACCATATTTATTTTAACCAGAGACCATCTTGGGAAACAGTTTGAACCCCAGCTGGAATTTATTATTTGAATGCCAAGTGGGAGGGAAAATAGGAATGCCAACAAATAAAATTGAAAATAGGGTTTTCAGTTTAATAAAATTAAAACCTAAACAGCACCTAAAAATGTTGGCTTCTTAGTGGTTGATTTGGCAGCACTTTCATTCTGAGCCTGGATCCAAGGGGCCAGTTTCAAGAGCAGGGACACTCCCCTCTCTGCTTGTTCCATCCTAACATGCTTAACAGTAGGCCCATGGGCCCCAACAGATGGAATAATGGAACTCTGCCCAAACCCAGAGTGAGATGAGCGGGAACAACTTTGTTTAGAAGCAACAAAGCAGCCCTCAGTGCTGCCAGTGGAAATCAGGAAGTGAGTTGTTTGTAGCTATCTAGAGAATTGCCCCATGCACTTGTCTCTTAATTATGCCAGCTGCGTTTGGAAAGAGTGTGATAAAGCTGGGTTAGACATTGGCACCTAGTGCTACTGAGCTCTCATTCTTCCCTCCGCTGCCTCTAACATGCAAACAATATCCGTCAGATCCAATCCTCCAGTGATGGAGGAGGAGGAGGAGAACACAGTTTGCACATTCTCCAAACAAATGTCTGGTAGTGCTTCTGGATTTGTTAGAATCCTATGGGTAGTATGTGGCAAATTCGACTCTAAAAATTAACTTGTACTTTCGGGTGACTCAATTTTCCATTAATTATCTCTTTAAGTGGGCTTTCCAAAAGCATCAATTTAATGGTAATAGGAATTTTTTGAATATGACAAACCATTTCTATTTCAAAGGGTTTTTTTTCTCCTTAAAATTCAGAAATGGTATTGTATTTTGGATTTAATCAAGATGACTTTGTATATAATATTCCCCCTCTAAGGAGAGAATTGCTTCAAATTGGATAGGGTTGTGTGGACCTTACATGTTACTTAACTTCCTCAAGCTTCGTTTTTCATAATCTTTAAAAAGAGGGAACAATAGTACTTTCTTGTGGAATATGGGTGATAGTTCAATTAAAAGACCTAGCCTAGATTCTCAACCACAATAAGGACTCAGCATCTTCCAGTTCCCTTTAATCCACAGTTAGATCAATTTCTCACCACCCATAAATGTCACTTTTCAAAATATTTACTTCAATATGCTTAGCATATTAAAAACTGGTCCATATTTAAAATCCTAATATTAAGTATTCTCATTGAATAATTGTGCATAACTAATTTTACTCAGTAAGCCTTTTATGTTTTCAGTTAATAAAAACCCATGTTTAGTACCTGAGAGTCCTGTGAGTCCCTTTAACTCTGTTATGGGTAATTTCATAGGTTTTCCAGAAATTATGAATGTCAGTGGAAATTTCTACTGCTCATTATTTAGTGCAGAGTTCTATAAGGTCTGTAATTTAGTAGATGCAGGTGAGATTTTTTAGATCACGCCATCTGTGAAAGGCTTTGTAAATGTGTGGTGGAATAAACCACTGTTGTAACTACATTGCCAAGAAAGACTTCCTACAATCATACTTCCTTAATATTGTAGAGTTTTACAATTTTAATGGCATTTTCGTCTTCTCTAAGGACTCCTATTGTTAAAACTACTATCAAAAAAAAAACTGTAGTTAATCTAGCATAACTGACCTTTATTGCAAATTGCCTTCTTTCATCCTAAGGAAAAAATTGTTTGGAGGAACAATTCTCAGGACTCCACTTGTCCTTGGGAGGTAATGAGCTCTCTCATACTTCTCAGTGCTTAACCTCAGGAGGTAGTATTTGCTGCCTGTCAGATTACTAGATTACTTCCCTAGTTATTAGCAGTTCTTGTCATTAAGGAGTCAAGGAAAATAAAAGACTTGAACCATTCCCGTGTGTATATCTAGACATAGTCATTTAGGCATAGACACACACCCATCACAAATATCCCAAAAGATACTTCTTTTAGAAACTGCTTCACATAAGTAAACTTTCATTTTCCTTTCATTCATTCAACAAATATTTATGAGCACCTCTGCATGCAGGTAGTGGGTGTTCATGAAAATAAAACCTATCCCAGTCCATACTTCCCCCAGTTACTCCCACCCCACAAAGTTTACCATAAATTCTAGTCTCTTCTGTTTCCTTTCAGAACTGTTCTGTATATATACAGGAATATATTTATGTGTGCAACCCCCCAGCTTTTTAAACCAGACAGTAGCATATTATGAATCTCACATCTTGGAGAGTATTCCACATCAATCAAATTCATTTTTTTACTGCTGCAAAGTATTACCTCATAGAGTTGGATCATTACTTTATTAGCACCCTGTTGATGGACATGTAAGTAATTCTTGGGCTTTGAGGTGTTTTTCTTACATTTTTTGTGGTCTTTCCCTCTTTCATTATTGGAGTCCTAAGCCAGAGGCCTGACTCAATAGGTCCCAACAAAGCAGGTTTAACCGCTCATCCCAAACACTGCAAAGGCAGCCTAAGTCCCTGTTATACTTCTGCCTTACATTTCTTCTAATGTGCCAGTTTCATTCCCTTTCCTTAATTGACTGGGAAATGGGACTCAATACAACCTTTAAGTACACTCTCACCTTCTGGTATACTTCCTGATAGATCCAGGTAGGCATAAGTAAGTAAAATTTATCCAGTGAGGCCTTCTTTCACCCCACAGGTTGTGATTAGCTTGTGATTATTGATAATAAACAAGCTGATGAGCTTTTCTACCCTAGCATCCATGTCTCTAAATTCAGGGAACTTGGGAACTGACTCATTTGGCAGGTGCTAGACCTGTCATCCAGGTTCTGTCAGTTCAGGCTACCCACAACTCACACTGACCTGTGTTCTCCTTTGCTGGAACAGACCTAGTTACCCTCAGGAGTGTCCTTTGTTCACAGACAGCCTCCTTTTCCTTGGAATGTTTATTTCCACCATAATGTGGAGAATTTAGAAGTTCAGTGGTAGCACATTAACTTTAAATGCATCATAATCAGCTCACTCCCTTTTGGTATGACCTTATAAAAGTGCATCTAATTTCATTTCTGAAACCCTTAAGAAGGTAGCATTCTTTTACTTGGTTATTAAAAAAAAAAAAAAAATAGGAAGCTCCTTCCCAACTGAAGTCTTTAGCGATCTTGAGGTGACCTTGACACCTGGGTATTGCTTCAGCTGCATCTTCTGCTCTTCATGTTGATATTACCATGCTCTGCCTCTGAGGCTCAGCTTTTCCACATCTAGCTGTTCCTCCTGTCTTCCTCTAATCCCCCTACTCTTCTCTCTATGTATATCTGCTTTCTTTAGAGCAATTTCTTCTTCAGAGACCACTTTTTATTGTGACTACATCAGTTTACACTCCAATAGCATAATTTACTGTTCTCTTATTATTTCCTCTGATAGTCAACTGGCCTCCTCATCTCCATTGTTTTAAAGAATTTGATCATGATACTAGCCTATTTCCTTATTCTGGCAGTTAATGAAGTTAAATTGAAAAAAAAAAAAGAGTTCCAGAGATATGTCCTCTTTTTTCTACTTTTCAAAATTGTGAAGTGTTAAAGGTTATTTTTAAATTGTTTTCTTCTTTATCCATTTTTTTAAAAAAATTGTTGAAGTTTAATCTATCAATTCTTTATTTTTTGCTTTGGTCATTTTATCATTACTTAACAAATTCAGCAAGCATTTACTAATTCCTACCACTTTCTGGAACACTACCAGGACCTGAAGACACAGGAAAAGTCTCCACCCTCAAGGAATTCATGCTAGTGAGGAAAGGCAGACCTTAAGCTTAATATAATAGATGGAGCAAATGTTCCATAGAAAAGTAAAGCCAAGAAAAGGGAATGGGGAGTTATATTGGTCTGTTTTTTATTACTATAATGAAATACTTGAGTAAAGCTACTTATGAAGAAAAAAGAAGTTTATTTAGCTCCAAGTTTAGAGGTTAGAAATCCAAATAACATGCTTTTGTTAACATCCCTCTCATGACAACTAACCAGATTCCCAAGGGAAAGTCCTCAGTCCCTTCAGAGGTGTATGACCTTCTCACCCTGACCCAAGGACCTCCCATTAGGCCCACCTCTTTAAAGTTCACAACCATCCAATGTAGCACCCTGGGAACCAAGCTTCCAACACATTGACCCTTGGGAGACAAATCACATCCTAACTGTGACAAAAATTCAGAATGTTAGTACAGTTGTAAATAAAGTGATCAGAGAAAAGCTTACAGGCAAGAGGTCATTTGAGCAAAACCTTGAAGGAAATGATGCAGCAGGTACTGGAGATTTAATGTTCTGGGCAGTGGGAACTGCAAGTGCAAAGGCACTGAGGCGGTGCCTGACTGGCACATTTAAGGAACAGCAAAGAGGCCATCATGACTAGAGGGAAGCAAGTAATGGAAATGGCAGGGACACCCTGGGATCCCAATAACCTGAGGCTCTTTAGGCCATTGCAAAGACTTTGGCTTTCCCTCTGAGATGAAGAGCCATTGGACAGTCATCTGTGAGCTGGCAAGTGAGGTGTTATGTTTTTTGCTGTGATGTATTGTCATGTTTTGAGAGGATTTATGACTGAGTGAAGACAAAATAGCCTTTATTCTAGCTCTTCTTGCCATAAATATTTTCTTCTTAATCATTTAGGAATAAGAATTGGATATAAATGACCCAATGTATTCTCTTCTCTCCTTTTCCTACCTGCCCCCTGTGCATTGTGTATATGCAAAGTCCATCATTAATTGGTTTTTGTTTTTTGCTTTTTGTTTTACTTTTACAGACTGCATTTTGATTCATTGTGCACAAATGGGGTACAACTTTTCATTTCTTTGGTTGTACACAATGTAGATTCACACCATTCAGGTAATCATATATGTACATAGGGTAATAATATCTGTCTCAGTCTACTATCTTTCCTTCTCCCACCCACTCCTGCCCCATTTTCCTCTACACCATCCAAAGTTTCTCCATTCTGCTTTTGACCCCCCGCCCCCACTGCTGACATCTACCCCCCTCATTATATATCATCATCAATGCATCAGAAAACATTCTGCCTTTGGTTTTTTGGGCTTGGCTTATTTCACTTTGCATGATATTCTCCAACTCCATCCATTTACCAGCAAATGCTGTAATTTTATTCTTCTTTATGGCTGAGTAATATTCCATTGTGTATAAAAATATATATATATATATTTTTTTTTTTTTTATTTATCTCACAGTTTCTTTATCCATTCATCAGTAGAAGGACCTCTAGGTTAGTTCCACAATCTTGCTCTTGTGAATTGAGCAGCTATGAACATTGATGTGGCTGCATCACTGTAGTATGTTGATTTTAAGTCCTTTGGGTATAAACTGAGGAGTGAGATAGGTGGGTCCATTCCAGGTTTTCTGAGGAATCTCCATACTGCTTTCCAGAGTGGCTGCACCAATTTGCAACTCCACCAGCAAATGTAAGAGTGTGCCTTTTTCCCCACATCCATGCCAACACTTATTATTTCTTGTGTTCTTGATAATAGCCATTCAGTTAGATGAAATTCTAGGGTGTTTTTAATTTGCATTTCTCTTATTACTAGTGATGATGAGCACTTTTTCATATATTTATTGATCACCTATATATCTTCTTCTGTGAAGTGTCTGCCCAGTTCCTTAGTTCATTTATTGATTGGGTTCTTTATATTTTTGGTGTAAAGTTTTTTATGTTCTTTATAAATTTTGGAGAGTAGTACTCTAAGTGTGGAAAAGATATTCTCTCTCTCTGTAGGCTGTCTTTTCACATTATTGATTGTTTCCTTTGCTGAGAAAAAGTTTTTTAGTTTGAATTCATCCCATTTATTGATTCTTGCTTTTATTTCTTACACTCTGGGGGTCTTGTTAAAGAAATCTAGTCCAAAACCAACATGATGAAGATTTGGATGTACTTTTTCTTCTTTTTGGTGAAGGGTCTCAGGTCTAATTCTTAGAGGCTTGGTCCATTTTGAGTTGAGTTTTTTACAGGGTGAGAGATAGGGGTTTAATTTTATTTTACTGCATATGGATTTCCAGTTTTGTGAGCACCATTTGTTGAAGAGGATTTCTTTTCTCCATTGTATGTTTTTGGCTCCTTTAGTATGAGGTAACAGTATTTATGTGGGTTTGTCTTGGTGTCTTCTCTTCTATACCATTGGTCTACCTGTCTATTTTGGTGCCAATACCATGCATGCCATTTTTGCTACTATTGCTCTATAGTAGAGTTTAAGGTCTGATATTGTGATACTTCTGCATTGCTCTTCCTGCTCAGGATTGCTTTGGCTATTTGAGGTCTCTTATTCTTCGAGATGAATTTCATTATTGCTTTCTCTGTGTCTATGAGGAATGTCATTGGGATTTTAATTGGAATTGCATTGAATCTGTGTAGCACCTTTGGAAGTATGGCCATTTTGATAATATTGATTCCGCCTATCTAAGAACACAGGAGATCTTTCCATCTTCTAAAGTTTTCTTTAATTTCCTTCTTTAGTGTTCTGTAGTTTTTATTGTAGAGGTCTTCCCCTCTTTTGTTAGATTGATTCCCAAGTTTTTTTTTTTTTTTGAGACTATTGTGAATGGAATTGTTTTCCTAATTTCCCATTCAGAGGATTCATTGCTTATAAATAGAAATGCATTAGATTTATGTGTGTTGATTTTATATCCTGCTACTTTGCTGATTCATTTATTAATTCTAGAAGTTTTCAGGTGGAGTTTTTTGGATCCTGTAAATATAGAATCATGTAATCGGCAAATAGTAACAGCTTGAGTTCTTCTTTTCCTATTTGTATTCCTCTAATTTCTTTGGTCTGTCTGATTGCCCTGGCTAGTATTTCAAGAATGATGTTGAATAGAAGTGGTGAAAGAGGGCATCCTTGTCTTGTTCCAGTTTTTAGTGGGAATGCTTTCATTTTTTCTCCATTAAGAATGATGTTGGCCGTGGGCTTAGAGTAGATAACCTTTACAATGTTGAGGTATGTTCCTACTATCCCTATTTTTTCTAGTGTTTTGAGCATGAAGGGGTGTCATATTTGTCAAATGCTTTCTTTGCATCTATTGAAATAATCATACAATTCTTAACCTTAAGTCTATTGATATGATGAATTACATTTACTGATTTCTGAATAATGAACCAACCTTGCATCCCCAGGATGAACCCCACTTGATCGTGGTGCAGTATCTTCTTAATATAGTTTTGTATGCAATTTGCCAGAATTTTGTTAAGGATTTTTACATCTATGTTCATCAGAGATATTGGTCTAAAGTTTTCTTTCCTTGATGCATCTTTGTCTGGTTTTGGTATCAGAATGATTCTAGCTTCATAGAATGAATTTGGAAGGGTTCCCTCCTTTTCTATTTTATGGAATACTTTGAGGAATATTGGTATAAGTTCTTCTTTGAAGGTCTTGTAGAACTCAGCTGAGAATCTGGTCCCAGGCTTTTCTTGGTTGGTAGACTTTTGATGGCTTCTTCTATTTCACTGCTTGAAATTGATCTGTTTAAATTATGTATGTCCTCTTGGTTCAGTTTGGGAGGATCATGTCTCTAGAAATTTGTTGATGTCTTTGAGATTTTCTATTTTGTTGGAGTATAAATTATCAAAGTACCTTCTAATTATGTTATGTATCTCAGTGGTGTCTGTCGTGATATTTTCTTTTTCATTACGAATTGTAGTAATTTGAGTTTCTCTTTCCTTCTCTATTAGTGTGGCTACGGGTTTATCTATTTTGTTTACTTTTTCGAAGAACCAACTTTTTGTTTTGTCAATTTTTTGAATTGTTTCTTTTGTTTCATTTTCATTGATTTCAGCCCTGATTTTAATTATTTCCTGTCTTCTACTACTTTTGGTGTTTTTCTGTTCTTCTTTTTCTAGGGCTTTGAGATGTAATGTTAGGTCATTTAGTTGTTGACTTTTTATTCTTTTCTCGAATGTGTTCCATGCAATGAATTTTCTTCTTAGTACTGCTTTCATAGTGTCCCAGAAATTTTGATATGTTGTATCATCATTCTCATTTACCTCTTAAGAATTTTTTTTTTAATCTCCTCCCTGATGTTTTCTGTTTTCCATGCTTCATCCAATAGCATATTATTTAGTCTCCAGGTATTAGAGTAGTTTCTGTTTTTTTTATTTTATCATCGATTTCTAATTTCATTCCATTATAGCCTGATAGAATACAAGGTAGTATCTCTAATTTTTTATATTTACTAAGGGCTACTTTGTGGCATAACGTATGGTCTATTTTAAAGAAGGATTCATGTGCTGATGAGAAGAAAGTGTATTCACCCATTGATGGATGGAATATTCTATATACGTCTGTTAAGTCTAAGTTATTGTTTGTGTTATTGAGTTCTGTGGTTTCTTTGTTTAGTTTTTGATTGGAAGATCTATCAGTGGTGACAGTGGTGTTAAAGTCACCCAGAATTATCATGTTGTGGTCTATTTGATTCCTGAAATTGAGAAGGATTTGTTGGATGTACACAAATATGCTGTTGTTTGGGGCATAAATATTTGCGATCATTATGTCTTCCTGATTTATGGTTCCCTTAAGCAGTATGAAATGTCCTTCTTTATTCCTTCTGACTAACTTTGGCTTGAAGTTCACTTTTCTGATATAAGGATGGAAACCCCCTCTTTTTACTGAGTTCATGTGCGTGGTATGTTTTTTTCCATCCTTTCACCTTTAGTCTGTGGATGTCATCTTTTATGAGATGAGTCTCTTGAAGGCAGCATATTGTGGGGTCTTTCTTTTTAATCTAATCTGCCTGTCTATGTCTTTTGATTGATGAGTTTAATCCATTAACATTCAGGCATCTTCAAATCTGAAGGTTAGTTTTGCTGGGTATAAGATTCTTGGTTGGCAACCATGTTCTTTCGGAGCTTGAAATATGTTGTTCCAGGCCCTTCTGGCTTTAGGGTCTGATTTCCCCCTATATGTGATCTGATGCTTTTCTTTTGCAGCCTTTAAAAAATTCTATCTTTATTTTGGATGTTAGGCATTTTCATTATAATGTGCCTTGGTGTGATCTGTTGTAACTTTGCGCATTTGGTATTCTGTAAGCCTCTTATAGTTGATTTATTTCATTCTTCATGTTTGGGAAATTTTCTGATATTATTTCATTGAATAGGTTGTTCATTCCTTTGGTTTGTATCTCTGTGCCTTCCTCAATCCTGATAATTCTTAAATTTGGTCTTCTTATGATATCCCATAATTCCATTCATGATTTCTTACCATCTCCTCTGTTTAGTCAACTTTATTTTCAAGATTAAATATTTTGTCTTCATTGTCTGAGGTTCTGTCTTCCAAGTGATCTAGTCTGTTGATGATGCTTTCCATTGAGTTTTTTATTTGATTTATTGTTTCCTTCATTTCAAGGATTTCTGTTTGTTTGTTTGTTTTCCAGAATCTCTCTGTCTTTACTGAAATGATCCTTTATTTCCTGCAGTTGCTCTTTTAACTGTTTATTGAAGTGATTGCCCATTGCCTGCATTTGCTCTCTTATCTCATCCTTTGCTTTGCAAATCATTTTAATTATGTATATTCTGAACTCCTTTTCTGACATTTCTTCTACCATGCTGTCATTGGATTCTATTAATATAGAATCTTGGTTTGTTTGGAACACTTTCTTCCCTTGTTTTTTTCATGTTGTTTACATTGTTCCCTCTAGCACTACAGATCTGGGGTACTGCAGTTTTCCCCCTATAGGCTCCCCTATAAGGAGAGATCAATATTAGCAGCACCCAGTACAGACAATATGCAGCCCTAAACCAAATAGCCCCTATGAAGATGTTAACAATATTGTCATAATAAACAGAGAGGATGAGTTCAATTATTATCTACAGTATAACAAAATAGATTGTCAATAAGGTCTACAGTTTCTAATGGAGGACAAAGAGGATGGGGAGGGGTGTAGGATGTAACTGTTAATGGGATAAGAAAGGAGTATATAGAAGTACTAGATTGTAGGAAGAGTGAAAGCAGAATCAAAAGAAGTTGGTTTTTAGCTTGAGAAAAGGGAGAGACTCTGAGGAAACAGGTAAACAAAAGGAAAAGAGAGCAAGAAAAATAAAGAAATAAAAACTTAAGAATTTTCAAAAAGGAGAAAAAAAATCTATACCATAACAGTCATATAGTATTCAAACCTCCCAGTCTTCAGTAGCCTGATGCATGTGAGGTACCTGACAATGAGCTTCCAATCTCCAGCAGGCGTCTCAGGATGGGATTGACCCCACCTAAAGATGGCAGCTTCCGTTTCCAGAATAATCCAAGATGGCTGCATTGGCTTCCAAATGTGTTGGCAAATGGGGAACTGCAGTGCGGAGCGTTGGCGCCAAGTCTGTGTGGGGTACAGTTAGTCAGGCTGGGGGTCCTAAAGATGGGGCACAGTTGGTCAGGCTGAGCGGTCCTGGAGGCCAGGCATGTTCAGTTGGGTCAGGGGTCCTGCGTGTCCTGGCTGTTGTCCCAAAATGGCAACAACCACATGTAACCAAACCTGCGGGTACTGTGACAATGGACTTCCAGGCAACAGCAGGCAACTGGCGATCAGCTGGCAATCTATAGGCTACTGGTGAATGACTGGGAGGTGGACCTTGGGCAGTGGGTGATGGGTAGGTGAAAGGCAGACAATGGGCAGGCAAGAGGCAGGCAAACAAATGGGCAAATGCAGGATGATAGGTGGCAGCCAGCAATCTGCACTCAAAAAGTAGTCGTTATGCTGGCAGGCTGCGGGTGATCGTGGTGGACAAATGGGGTAAACAGCAGGGGATCAATGAGCAACAAAGACTGCCTTACAGAGAAACACATTTTCCTCTGCTTAGAACCTGAGTTACAGAGGGACAAGGAACGCAGCCTCGCTCTAGTCCACCTTCTTGGATCTCCCTATCACTTGTTAATGTAATTACTTAATATGCCTTATCTCAGGTATCCAAGAGCTGTCAATAATTGTAGACTTCCTGCAAATTCTGTGCATCTTGATTTAATGTATTTATTTACAACTTTAGTACTTTTTCTAAAAAGATGAGATGATGATGCTAAAAATGAAAATAGAACTTTAAAATTAAAATTATAAATAAGGAAAAAGCAAATATAGCAATGCATTTAGGTGGCTATTATAAAATGATTGACCAATCAATTTGCCAAGAACCTCATGGTGACAAAATTAAGAAAGAAGGCAAGAAACAACATGATTATCCTTGTCTGATTTTTCCAGACCACAGCACTAGTTCTACTTCTTACTGTAATGTGAAATGTTTCATAGCATCCTTTTCCTTTTTCATCACTGATTGTTTTCTAAAATAAGTTAATCAATCTGCTTTCCAACTGATTCCTACTATGCTACTTATTTATTTGAAGTATGTCAGTTTCGCTAAAACATTCAACTTCCTGATCAAATAATTAGTACACTAACTAGGTATTCAAATTGAGGTTGATTTTAAATTTTTAATTCTGTCTCACGAGATGGTCAGCTACCTACCTACCTTCATATCCCTAGCATCCTCCTGGAAGCAAAATTGTTCTTTGATTCTTTATTCACAATTCCAAAATCTAAAAAGCTCTGACAACAAAATTTTACCAAAAAATTGATAAAACTCATTCATAGGCAAAAACCTGAACTGAAATGAGACAATTTAAAAATCTTCATGTGTCTTACTTGTGGATATTCACATATTTTACTATGAGAAGTGGCAATAGATTTAATTATGGGCTCCTCTGAGCATTATGTAACATTTGATATATGTATCTTATTACTTTTATAAAATTTGAAAGTATAAATTGCAAAACACATGTGGCCCCATGAGTTTCAAAAGGGGTTTGTAGATTTGCAACAGCCAGTTCCTAGACTAGCATAGGTGTCTAGTAAATGTGAATTGAAATTTGATTAATATGAAGTTCTTAGAAACAAGAAACTTTTCCACCACCAGGCCTTGTGACCTTACAGCCTCTGGGAATAAAATAGATGATTCAGTCCTTAGAAGCAGGGCCCCTTAATTGTTCTCTCAAGGTTGTAGTAATTGGTCTTTGGTCAGGCTAATAAATCGAGGGAGAATGAAATGTTATTCTATCAGTTAAAATTATTCCTATTAGTATCCTAGAAGGTGCTTTTTTGTGTGATTCATATTATTTTTTTAATTTCATCTCTCTGTCTTATCACTCTGTTTCTTTTTGTTTTTGTTCAACAATTTTTAAAGGTGTCACATCAGCTTTTTTTAATACTGGTGATTTAATTGCAAAAGCGCACATAAACAGTTTGAAAGGTGTGAGAAGAAATTCACAAGTCACATGGGGAGACAGCAACAAAGCTAGCATTCAGTCTGGAATTCATCCATAGTGCAAAACAAATCACACTGCCAGTGGGTCAAATGGTGTATCCTGAAATTGAATGAAAAATGAGTTTGATATAAGAAACATTTATTTCATACCACAGAGACAATGGGTAATCATAAAGATTAAGTATAATAGGGAAAGCGGGGCATGTGTATAAAATAAATAAAATATACAACAGACTATACCAGAAGAAACTTTGTAGCTCAAATCAGGAAAATAGGTGAGGCTTGTGAAGGTGAGTCAGAATTGAGCAAATGGAGGGGACAGACTTGCAGAGTACAAGAAGGAGGACAGCACCCTCCTCTCTAGAAGCTGTATGTTTAGTGGTAGAGACACACATAAACACATAGATCATTATGGGAAATGGTTTATATTGTAGTAGGGGCTATGGAACCATAGAAAAGAATAATAATCCTCAGTGAAGCTGGACAGGAGTTCATGTTCAAGTTGGGTCTTGAAGGGCAGGGGCATTTACTCAGAAGGGTAAGAGGACATCAAGGAATCTGTTCTAATCAGAATAAATCAGATGATGATGTGAACTCTCAATAACAGGACAGTTATACTACAATAACTTTTCATGTTGTGTTATCATTTCAGTTGAATCAAGCAACACTTCTGGAACAACACAGAGTGGAAAAGGTTTGCAGAATAAGAGTCAGTTTAGGACCATTGCACCAAAAATTGTGCCCAAAGTCCTAACATCCAGAGTGCTGCCATGTCATTCACCATCACTCTCCGATCAGGGGAATCTGGGGCCCTCCATCAAGCCGCTGGGGATGCCTACCCAGAACTATGCTCTGATGCAGGTTGCGGGCCAGGAGGGGACATTTTCTCTTGTTGCTTTGCCGCATGTTGCCTCACCTCAACCAGTTCAGAAACCCAGAATGCCTGAAAATCTTAAACTGCCTATTCCCCGATATCAACCCCCAAGAAGTAACAAAGGATCAAGAAGGAAAACCATCCTGAGCTCTCCTGAGAGTGGCTATAACAAATCACCTGCCCAAACCCAGATGTGTCCTCAGATGTCTCCTGTACCTGCCCATCCTGAAATCCCACATAAACCCAGTTCCTGCAAGAAGCTGCCATCACTAGATATGGCCCCAGCCAGCATTAACACAGCTATACTGACCAGTGGCAGTGACCACAGAGACTCAAGATCTCCAGTAACCAACAACCATGGAGATGTGACTCCTCCTGCCATGCCAGCGTTGTCTACACCAGGGGAGCCCTGTGCCAAGCAGAGCTTCCCAAAGATTTCAGAGAGAATAAACTTTACAAGCAAGAAAATACCCAGTAAACCATCTGCTGTAGCCAGTGAAAAACTTAAAGAACAAGTTGATCATACAAAAGCCATAACCAGTTTATCACCAACCATTTTGGGCGGTGCAGTTCAATTGACCTCTTCAGTCCCCAGAGGGAAGCTGCCAATCTTACCCTACTCTAGAATGAAAACAGCAGAGGTTTGCAAAATTGAATCCGATGCCAACATTGCAGATTTTTCTTTACCTGGGGCAGACTGTGATAAGAGATTCTCCATCACAGAAGACTTTAATGCAGCCACCAAAATGGCCAGTAAGATGCCTGTTCCACAGGTGTCAAAGCAGAGTCTTTGTGAAAGTGCCTTTTGTCCAGTTACCAAACTAGATCTCAACCACAAAACAAAACTGAACAGTGGGGCAGCCAAGAGAAGAGGAAGAAAACGAAAGATACCAGATGAAATTTTGACATTTCAAGGGAAAAGGAGGAAATGCATTCTTAATAAGTGTAGAGATGGTAAAGAAAGAGCAAAAAATGATCCCCAGGAAACCAGAGAACAAAAACCTGGGATCCTGAAAAAATACCGTAGCATTATGCCTAAACCTGTAATTGTTGTGTCTGCTTTGGCTCCTCTTGCTTCTCCTGCAGCTGTGCTACCATCGCAAACACCCTGCAGCCTGGGACAGGACACTTTGTTAAATAATTCACTCACTTCTAAATATCTCAGCTGTAAGCAGAACGACAGCCCTTCCTCTAAGCCCAGCTCTGTGTTCAGAAATGGATTCTCTGGCATTAAGAAGCCTTGGTACAGATGTCACGTCTGTAACCACCACTTTCAGTTCAAACAGCACCTTCGAGACCACATGAATACACACACCAACAAACGACCATACAGTTGTCGGATTTGTCGCAAGGCCTATGTACGTTCCGGCAGTCTAAGCACACACATGAGACTTCATCACAGTGAGAATCGTCTGAAGAAACTCGTGTGTTGTGAGTTTTGTGCAAAAGTATTTGGTCACACCCGAGTCTATTTTGGCCATCTGAAAGAAGTGCATAGGGTCGTGATCAGCACTGAGCCCTCGCCTGAACCACAGCCAGGGGCCATGCCAAAGAACAGAGACAGAGACCCTAGTGTGCAAGGGATGGAGGGGCCCCTGGAGAGGTGAGTGCTAATGGAGTGGAAGTCTGGCACAAAATCCTGTTTTGATTTGGGGGAGAGGGGAAGATTTCATATTCAAAAAAGATTTTATAAAAACTTCTCTCAGATTAAGATTTCATAAGATAGCTACCTATTCCCCCTAGCTCTGTATTGAATGATCTCATTTTCTTTGGTGTCTGGTCAGTCACTATTTTTAATTAACCTATGTATGCCAGGGAAGAAACGCTAGTTTGAGGTGTGCTCAGGACAATTGGGTGACAGAAGATTATTCTTGCATCTGAAAATGAATAGTAAATTAACATATATAGTTCTTGGTAGTGTTTACAAATAATTTTCCCCAAATTCATGTCCACAGAATTTCTATCTAAACAACAGTATCTGCCCATAACACAGGGTGACTCTTGGTGGGATCTCCAGATCTCTGCTGCATTGACCACTCCCTAAGACACCCAGACCTAACATGCCCCATTTTCCCATCAGGCCAGATTAATCTGTGTCATTCCTTTTTGCAAGCACTGTTTTCTCGCATTATAAATAAATAAGCTATGTAATTTGGAAGCCTGGCAAGCAGACCTTACAGCAGTAACGAACCAGGGAAATGCCCTCAGTGTGGGCCGTGTGTATCCTCTTTCCACCAAGGTAACAAGGAGTTTCACTGGAATTAATTCTTATCAGCATCATGAAAAGAAAACTTTTTTCAGCACTTTAAATTCTCTGCCTCTTATTTTTCGTTGTTCCATTTGCTCAAAATGTTTTCAATTCAATTTTGGCTTACTCTGTCATATTCAATAAATAGGACTTGCCTATCCTACCACTTCCTTGCCTTTCTGTAGTTTCTCTCTTTTTGTTAAGCATTTGTTCCTCTTCCATGCTTTTCACTAGTGTACAAAGAAACCTTCCTTCTTATTTTCCTGCTGTCAGATTTTGATGTTTGAGTAAAATGTCCAAACTGTGTTTTGTGCTCAAGGATAGGGAGGGCAACAGTGGGTGGTGGGGGACATTTACCTTCAATTGCAGCAAGAGACCCTGTAGCACCTGACTTCATACTCCATAATTCTTCCATGTTACATACCCCTGTTCCTGTGGTAACCAAAGAGGTGGCTTGCCAGGGAAAGGCACAGAGGCACAGACTCTTCCTAAATGACCCCTGATGTCCTGAGAAACAGAACTGTGCCCTCTGCTGGAGTCCTTCCTAGGCTTCTGCTTCCTTGGTTCTTTCTGTTTACCCCATTCTTTTTCCTTCTCACAGTAGGTGCGTTTTAGATCCCTGAGGGCTTAGAATTGAAAGGAAAAGTTTCAGTTGTGTTTTTCCATGAAATCTTATATAGACTTTCCCCCACCTTTTCAGGGAAAACAAGTCAAACTTGGAGGAAGACTTCCTTCTAAACCAGGCAGATGAAGTCAAATTACAAATCAAGTGTGGCCGTTGTCAGATCACTGCTCAATCTTTTGCTGAAATAAAGTTCCATCTGCTTTATGTTCATGGAGAGGAAATTCAGGGCAGGCTGCAAGAGGGAATCTTACCAGGCACCAAAGGAGCTCAGGAGGCGCTGGTTAAACATGTTGCTCCTGACTGGAAACAGCATCCGGAGAGAAGGCGGCAGGTGAAGCCTTGTGCCTCTGAGGAGGAGTACCGTGCACTCCCTAAATTGAAAAGACCACTCTACCTTCACCACCAGAATGGTGTGGAAATACTCATGGAAAATGAAGGAGGCCAACAAGGAGCAAATGAGCCAGGGGAAGAACCCCAGGACCCTGAGTGTCCCAGCCCCCATACCGTTCTCCTCTGGTCCCATTCAGGCTTTAACTGTCTCCTTTGTACCCAGACACTGGGAAGAAAGGAGGAGCTCTTCCTGCACTGGGAACACAGACATAACTGTGAGGACCCTTCCAAACTTTGGGCTATTTTAAGTACATTCTCGAACCAGGGAGTGATTGAACTTTCCAGTAAAACCGGAAAATGAAACCCTGAGGCAAACTGGGGTTAAAGAGAGTTTTGCTAGCACCTTTCTATCAAAGCTTTGTGTTTTATGGTGGTACTTAATTTTAAGAATAAAACAAGTTAGAATCAACATTAATGAACGCAAGTAATTTTTGTACATAGTTTTATTTTCTTATGAAATAAAATATATGCCCTGGATGCATATTTTTCTAACCATATGCAGTCTGACTTTAAAATTCTATGTACTGGCTTTATTTTATCTTAGACTTTATTTCAGAATAAATAAAAAGATCAGAATTTGGAGATTGAAACATAGAGGATTATAGGTGTTCTTCAAATAATTCTCAGTAAAAGTGTGTGTGTGTGTGTGTCCTTTTGTTCAGATATTTTCTTACATACACCAACAAATGTGAAGAATTTACAGGTGGCAGTTCCATTTCAGTCCCAACCATGGTATCAAATTAGATAGTAAATGTTGATATTTATTAAATTCCTTGGTTTATTTGAATATGTTGCCAAGTAGTCTTTTTATAAGGTTGTCTTCTACCATGATTTGAAATATATGCTTTTAAGACTTAGATTTCTGTGTGTGATTTTATAATTTTCTTAAATGCATGTTGCCTTGAAGATAACTTGGCAAGTCTCACAGCTGTAGTGTTCCATATCAAAATAATAAAGAATTTTTAGTACTTCAGCTAATAAAGAAATCCACTTTCTTGGTAAAAAGTTGTTTTCAAATAGTCTTTGGGGCCAGAAAATTTACAACCTGGAAAGTGAACAAGATGTTTCGGTCCAGATGTGTAGGTGTCTCAACTGCTCTCTCTCACTCCCCAGTAACTTCAGAGGGTTGTCGCTAGCTGATCAATTTTAGATACAACTATACCTTTCAAGCCTGGGCTGTCTGAAAGTCAAGAGTAAATGATTGCCTCTTAAATTCCTAGGAAATTACCTTGAATCAGAAAAGTTGCCATTTGAAGTTTCTGGTCATCCTGGCTGCAAAATCATTTTCTGAGACAGGGGAGTCAGAGCATTCATCTCAATAGAATTGCCGCTTTTGCAGGAAAGAAAGTACTGTGCTTGTTGGAAGTTACCCAACAGAGGAAGCACTAAATTCTAACTGATAAGCTTATGGGTCTTAAGTCATCTTTGTCATAGGCGCCATGTGGCTAAAATAGTGCAAAAAAGGCAAACTTAATCCCTGCCTTGTTTGCAAATAGTTTTATGAATTTGAGGTGGGGAGGAGTGCAAGTTTGGAATTCTCTGAAGGATTTTGCCATGGTTTATCAATTGATCAGACTCTGCCCTATTCAAAGGGATAATATCAGACCTCCACTGTTTCATAGTTTTAGAACCCCTGGTTTAGTAATGAAATAGCTGTACCACTCAGTACAGTTGCCAGTTCGTTTCCTGGAAGACTGGTCTTGAAGACATTACAAAATGAGATCTACCCAAGACAATTATTTGACCCTAAATTCAGACTATGAAATAATTTGCAGACTGCTCAGTCCTCAGATATTAAGTATCATTTCAGAAATACCAGTTGGTCAAGGGCAACTGGTGAGTCTGGATATGTATGGAGGTCAAGGTTGCATCACCCAGCAGGTATTGGGAAGTTTGATGTTCTCTGGGTTGTGGAGACACCTACCTGTGGCCTGCATTTAACCGCATATTCCCAGGGTAAGATCATAGACAATCTCTGGATGGAAGCAAAGAGTTGGAAATGGGGAAAAGAGCAAAGGAAGACAGAAGATATGATTGGCTCAGGATGAGGGCCTCTGTGCATTTCAGAGCAGTGGCCCTAGTGTCCTAACTGAATTTAGGCAAGTCATCAGACACTAGTCCATAGGGGACAGGGAAACAGGCAGGAAAGACTGGAGAGGTCAACACTCATTTTTTAAGAAAACTCATTCTTAAAGAGAAGGGAACTTGGAGTCCAGATGCCATTAATGTTTGTTAAAATTCTTAGCCCTGGAAACACTCGTCTGCATTACAGTGTGGACAGCCACAATGCCACCCAAAGTAAGGAGTTTCTGGCCCTTAAAGCAGTTCTTCCTCAGAATGGTAGGAAGAGAGGCTGTTACTGGGGAGGTAGGAAGACAAGGGAGGAATTTAGCTAAAGTAATTTTGGAAACAGTTCAGGGCCTCCCTTGGGTGTTAGAAGTGTTATTGGCGCAGTCCTAACCTGTACACTTAACCTAAAGGTCATGCGGTATAGAAAAAAGCTCTCTAACACTTACTCCTGTGACCTTGAGGGTTTCCTTTCTGAGATTCCATTCCCTCTGCTGTAAAATGCCAGCAATTGTCCTATCTCAGGGCATTGTCGTGAAGAGCCCATGAGATACAAATAAAATGTCCAGCACATTTGGGTTACATAATAACAGGTGACTGGTATTTATTACACTTTTGACCAGATTTGAAAGAAGAGATATGTTATACCATATAAAGATAATTTAAAACAGCTCAAGTAGACCTTAAGTACAGATTTCAAGGATGAAAACTCTACTGAGAACCCCAGAATTTTGATTCTTTGCATAAAAAGTACATTTTAATTTTTAAATAATAAAACAGGTTTGGATTGCATGGAGGTTTGGCGAGTGTCTATTGAATCGATAAAATTCACTAAATGATGTCATTTCAGACTATTTGGGGGCTCACATTTCTCAGGTCTCAGTCAGGACAGCACCTTCCTGTGACTACCCCTGTGTCCTCTCCTGGCCCCTGATCTAACTTGTCATCGTTCTCCCCACTCCACCCCATCCAGAAACTGGTATTGGGCTTGTTCTGCTTCCCATGCTAGACTGTAATAAACCTCTTGAGGGCAGGACCTTTGTTCACCATAGAGCCCTAGAGGGTGCCGTACCTCACGTGGAATTGTAGACAGTAGATAGTTGTTGGGGGAAGGGGAATAGGTACATCAACATCAGGTAAATTCAAAATTGCAACTTTGCCTTTTACAAATAAATCAGCATTAGAAGCAACCAAACTTGTAGCTAGGAAGGCATCAAGGAAGATTTGGTCTTCAACTCAGCACATTCATTTTGCTTAATGTCTTTTGCTTCTTGAAAATTGTCCCAAAGCCAGCAAAACCAGATTTTTTTTTTCTTTTCTTTTGGCCCTAAATTATTTCTGAAAGTTACAGCATTTTAGATTTGTATTGTTTTATTACCTGTCGTTTTTATTCATGTCCCCTTTTGTTGCTCTCTCTCTCTCTCTCTCTCTCTCTCTCTCTCTCTCTTGCTGGACCTTTTCCTAGTTCAGCTTCACTGTTCCTCTGTTAAGCTGCACCTCATATGGAAAGCTCTCTCTTCATCAGCACACCATAAATAATCAAACCTGGGTGCGTTCCATTGCCTTCTCTGGCTACAGACTCCTCCCCTCCCCAGCTGTGCGGCTCCAGTTTTCTGTGGCCCCAGTGACATGATTGTTGGCAATAAATGCTCAACTTCATTTATTTATTAGAATTCTCAGATCTGCCCTGGTTTACTCTATTCAAGCTGCTGACATGCTTTGTTAGGTACATATTTTATAGAGTGTCCCCTTTATACTGAGCTCCTGAGAAAAAGTGCCTTGGTAAAGATGAACTGGGATTTAGCAGAACAGGTTTTTAACTTCAGTTGTTTTAAACTGACCTTGGACAATCAGCATGCAATCTGATATATATTTTAACGATATACACCTCTTCAGGAATGTCGCTTTTGCAGGTGAAATGTTCATTGTATCTCCTATAACCATAATCATGGTTATCTCCATAATAAAACTGTAACCACCATTTCTCAGGCCTATTTTAAATTTGTGTTTAGTATGCAGATGTTGGCTTGGAAATACATCACATTTTCATACTCTGAAGTGTGAAAATATTTCGGTGTGTTGCTTAATCCTAGGAAAAATGCTATCCATTGAAGAAAGCCAAACGTGACAACTAGAAGTGATGTAAGATTACTTGTTTTAATTTGGATGTGAAGCTAAACAGGTGACTTTTTTCTTAATTAAATTTGCTCCCATCTTCAAAATTACCCCACTCCCAGTTAACAATAAAGAATTCACTTGTGGGCTGGGGTTGTGACTCAGTGGTAGAGCACTTGCCTAGCGTGTGAGCGGCACTGGGTTCGATTCTCAGCACCACATATAAATAAATGAATAAAGGTCTATCAACATCTAAAAAAAATTTTTAAAATTCACTTGTAATAGGATGCAATATTTGCCTTTTTGTAGCATGTTTCAAAAATATTGCAAATTATTAGCATTATAATAGGTCATTTTTAATAAGCCAAATACCCCACTAAGTACTAACCAAAAGATTGCCCCTTCTTTCATTAAATATTAATTCAACCTACACCTTGGAGTTGCAAGGAAAGACACTATGCCTTCTATAGGTATTTGCAGAGACAGCAATGAATACGATCTGGTTACTATCTGAGTTGTGATGTATACCTCTTACCACAGAAAATTGACCATGGTGACTCAATCACATGCACTGCATAACCCTCCCAAAGCTCTGGCTAAATAGTAATATGTAAGGGTACATTCTTAGAAAACTGGCGCACACCCCTTTTCCCACTCTCATCTGTATTAAAGCACACTTAAATTTTTCATAGGACATTTGTTTAACCAAGCCTTTTGGCAATGATTATACCCAAGAAAAGTTATCCTAAAATCTCCAAGAGGATTGTCTCTCAAAAGACTTATGTATTCTTTCCTGAAGTAAATACAGGAAAGGGCGAAGCAGGAGGACAGGAGTGCTGTTTCAAGACGTAGTCTGAGCTGCTTTTTGGTGATGGAAGGCTCAATGGGGCACTACAACAGTAGAAGAAACCTGGCTCCAGTGTCCAGGCAGCCAAAGGTCACTAATACTTTGGTCCACCCTCAACAGAAATTGGACAGTGTCTATCAAAATCCAAAAAATGTGCAAATCTCTACTAGGGAATTGCCCTATGGATAATTGCTGCATAAGTGCATAGATGGATAAGTGAGGATATTCACTGCAGCATTGTTTATAATAAATAAAAGACTACACACAACTGTCATCAGATCTGGTCAAAAATATTAGAGTCCTCCAAAATGAACTACTGCGCTGTAGTACAAAAGACTGAGGTAGTACTTTATGTGCTGAGGTGTGTATTACGTGAAGAAGGCAAGGTGCAAAACAATGTATAGTGTGCTCCCATCTTCTTTTTAGAAGAAGGGGGAAAAGGGCAAGAAGGGATATGTGTGCTTGAATTTGCATAGAAAATGTATGGAAAGTGACTTCATTCAGGAAAGGGGTGCTGGGAGATTGGAAGGAGGTACACATTTCTTTGTGCTCAATGTTTTTTGCTGCATTTTATTTTTTCAGTTGAAAAATATAGTTTTACCATATTAAGGGGTAGCTGTGCTGTTATCAGCAGGACAGGCCTCAGCAAAACTGTGAAAGAAGGAGAATTTGTCTTATCCCTTCAGCTTTAGTGCCCCTGTGCATCTTCCCCAATCCCCCAGCCCTGCTGCCTCAGAGTCCTGAAAAGGCAGTGATCCACAACAAGAAAGACATGTTCTCAACCTAACACACACGTAGATGCCTACAAGTGAGACAAAAGTTCAACTTCATAAAAATAATAGTGTCCATAATAATACACATTGCTTGACATGTGCTGCTCTGATTTTTTTTTTTTTTTTCTTTTTGGGTATTGAACCCAGGGGTGCATAACCACTGAGTCACATCCCCACCCTTTTTTATATTTTATTTAGAGGCAGGGCCTCACTGAGGCTGTCTTTGAACTCATGATCCTCCTGCCTCAGTCAGCCTCCTGACTCGCTAGGATTACAGGCATGCGCCACCACGCCCAGTTCTACCTGATCTTTTAAAAGCTGACTACCTGTACTGAATTGATTTCATGACCCCTAATGAGCAAACACCACTCAAAAGAAAAAGCTGTAGACTTTGGACTTTCTGGCCCCTCATTAGGGTATCATGGCCTTTCTGTGCTACCACCCAGTTGCTCAGTTCTCTGCTATCAGGCTGGATAAGTGACTGTAGCTCACAAATTTGTATGTTATAAGCCTTTTGAAGGATGACCTCAAGTCAAGGGTTAACCAATGCTGAGAATTTCAGGCATCCTGTGACCAATAGGCAGGCCTTCGGTGCCACTCCAGTAGAGGCCTGGGTGACCCTCCAGTGCCCCCTTGTATATTCTCAAGATCATCACTTAGGGACCACGTGAAACTCTTCTTTAGTTTTACATGGAGAGAGTTGCCAGCTCTGCATTTGGGTTGGGTTTGAAATTGTCTCAATTTCTTATCCTAATTCAAGCAAAATGATGTGGCAGAAATCAAGTCCTCTGAAGAAAATGCAAATTCTGGCAGTATTGGAACCAGTGGCTTTTCCTACCTCCACCAGTCCTCTTTCAACTCTTCTTTGCTAAGAAATACACCTCTGGTGAGTTTTTCTAAATCAAAGAGTATGGTCCTTTCCTTTCCCTCTTCCTAGCCTCACCTTCCTGCTGAGTGTTCTGCCATTTGCCAGGCCTCAGTCACAAGCCTAGAACATGATCAAAAAAAGACACTTCTGGGACTTCAAAGTGATCTCTATCTTTCCATCTTCTCTCTTTTGTTGAGGCATCCAAATGCTCCTGCCTCCTTGTCTATGAGATGGCCAGCACCTTGTGAAAAGAAAATTCTACTTTTCACCTACCTGTTACTTAGCCCCAACTATTACAAGGTAACACCTAGTTAATTCACATACTCCTGTGTATATTCCTTAGAGGTCTGTCTTTTTCAGTTTTAGTGTGTTGGCTTAAAGAAAATAGGTCTTGTTTCCCTTTTTATAGCAGTTTAAGTCTATCCCAAGTTGCCAAATAAGTATTTATGGGACAACTCACAGGTCCTCCAGGATCTTCCCAAATCAACACAGCTCAGGAGTGCTCACACTCACATGGAGAACCACACATCCTTTTTGCCCTCTTGGGGGTCATCAGGTTCCTGAACCCAGCCTGGCACAGAGCAGCACTGATCTGGACATGCCTTCTAGCCCAGTGGGTTTACCTGGGAGCTGCTGCCCTAAGCTGTACTTTTCCATTTGCATAGACCAAAGAATAGTTTGGCTCTTGCAATGATAATGGAAGGCCCTGGGGGAGAAAGAAATTGGCAGGTATTAACTAACAATTGGATGTTTTCATTTTGCTTTGATTTTCATCGGTGTGCTGAAAGACTAACTCAAACATGTTCATGTCTTATATGGGAAATAATAATTACGGTAACAATAATTGTTGTAAGTATGAGCACTTTTGTTGAAGAGGGCAAGCTAATGCAATTATCACAAAGGACTCCAATGCTTTTCTGGGTCCTGTGGGATTAATTGGGGATTTCAGTCCAGTTTCAATTGGGGAAATTTCCACATCACAAAATCCTTTGCTATAATGGACACTAATTGGCCTCCTTGTTGACAGTCCCAGAAGGGAAAACCCAGTGCCCCAAAATTGAGCCATTTGGTAGAGTTGAGAGAGTAGATAGGAAATCATGGGTTACAACCCACGATTTGTTTTCTTCCAGGGATAAGGAGAGTATATCAGGTTGCAGGCTATGAAGGTTACAGATAACTCACTCAGAAATAGCACAAGGCCTTTGGTATTGCAAGGATTTAAAATGTGTTTGGCAAGACCCTGAGCACACTCCAGTATTAATAATCTTTTAACTTAGCAAAGAGACCATTTCAATCTGTGGCAAAACTGATAGAGGGGTAGGTGAAAGAGCCAGTTCTGACTCAAGAATTTTTGAACATATTTCTAGAAAATAGGCTGATTGCGCTCTCTCTCTCTCTCTCTCTCTCTCTCTCTCTCTCTCCCGCACATTGTGGCTGTGAGGTATGATTTGCAAGGCTCACACTAGTCTTATATAAAGTGTGCACATTGTGAAGTTTGAATGAACCTTTTACGCTCCAATCTCTGCAGCCTGAATCACATCCAATCATTAGCTCGTGCCTGCCAGTTCCCTACTAAGTGCAATCTGACATCACTGCCAATACAGTCAGCAGCTTCTTAGATCCTCCCAATACTGTCCATCAGATTCATCAACATCTTTGGGAAAATATCTTAAATGAATAATTCTTCTAGAAGACAATGAAAATAAGACAGAAAAGATATCATCTACTGAAATATCCACTGATTCTGAAGCACACTGAACATCTTTCCCCCTGCCCGTACTCCTCTCATTTCCCCACTTTAAACCAGTATTTATTATATAACTGTGGTTTTACAGGCCACACCTCCTGATCATGTACCACCCCATCATTTCTCTAGTTGAGGTCCCACCTTGGAGCTGACCCACTCTCATTCCCTCGCTAATGATGAAGACATACCCCAGGAGGCCCAAGGCCCTGGGAGGCCCCCGCTATTCTCCATTCCAACCACATGGGACTGAACCCTCCTTCTCCAACAGGGGCAGTTATTTATTAGGCCCCAAACTTGGAGGTAGCCCTCAATGTCTTACTATGACCTTTTATTCCTTGTTTACCCTCTTTCTGTGCAAACTTAGGCCACATAGGGACCCAGTGGGAAGGTGCCATGAACTGGATGGAACTCAGTCCTCCCCAGCAACTTGCAAGTTCTGTGCCCAACCTGGACACTTCAGGATGAGCTTTCTGCATCTGCGGCTCCATCCTGGGACTGTCCTCTCCAGACGGTGCCAGTTTTTTCTGTCGGTCCTGCTCTTGTTCCCAGAGCAACCCCTGCCCTACCTCCTGATACCAAGGATGTCTGCGAAGTGCCTAGAATCATCTTTAGGCATCTCATACTCAAACTGAAAGTTTACATTTTTCATTGAGAGGGGTCTCAGCTGGCAGGGATATGCAATTATAGTCCCAGCTACTCAGGATGCTAAGAGAGGAGGATTACTTGAACCCAAGAGTTCAAGACCAGCCTGGGCAAGCACATAGCAAGAGTTCATTAAAAAAAAAAAAAAAAAAAAAAAAAAAAAAAAAAAAGATGGTGCTAAGGAACAAATTTTTTAAATGAAAATATTGAACCTACACATCCCCAGAAGGAAAGATAGGAGGACCTCACTGACAGAATATAATAGAATCATTTCTCCAGACCCTTACTTTGTCTGGGTATTATGGTTTGGATATGAAGTGTCCCCCAAAAATGCTCATGTTAGGCAATGTAGCATGAGATTAGATGAGGTGAAATGATTAGATTATGAGAGCTGTAACATAATCAGTGGATTAATCCATTTGCTGGATTAATAATTTAAATAGATTACTTCATGGTAACTGTGTAGCTGGTACAGTGTAGCTGGAGGAAGTAAGTCAGTGAGGACATGCCCTTAGAGATTATATTTTGTCCCCGGCTCCTTTGGCTCTCTCTGCTTTCTGGCTACCATAAGCTGACCAGCTTCCCTCAGCCCCTCCCTTCTGCCATGATGTTTGCCTCACCTCAGGCCTAGAGCAATGGAGTCTGCCAGCCATGGACTGAACCTCTGAAACAGGAGGTCAAAATAAACTTTTCCCATCTATGTTGTTCTTAATGGGTATTCTGGTCACAGCGATGAAAAACTGACTAACCCACCCACTGGTCATATTCCATTGCATAGGATGAAACTGAGGCCTGATCAGTGTTATGTAAAGGTGGTGCCCACTCCCTTACTCTTTGAGTATATAGTGTTCAATTCTCATGAATCAAATGCAGGCACAACACCATCACCAAATGTCTTTGTTGGAATCTTCCCACTGTCAAAGTCAAAGAAACCCACTAAGGGTTTTGATTTCCTAGGTAAAAATTTCTCCTCAACCTCCAGAACCAACCTGCACTGTTTCCTTCACACAGCATGATTACCAACTACTTAAACAAAGAAAGGCACAGTGTGCACCTCAGGTGACCACACAGTCCCTGCTCAGGTTGGTTTCCTGCTCTTCTTACCAAACCTGTCAAAGCAATTAAATGTGTGAACCTCACTTCTTATGCATTTCCAGAACTGTCAAAGTCATGGCTGTGCTATGGGACAGAAAACACATCCCTTGAACACCATAGCAAAGGCCCTTTCCCCAAAACAAACAGATATTCCCTTCTCCGAAGTCAAAACCATCACCAATTCCAAAAGTGAGCCCAGGCCAGGTGTCCCACAGGGACTAACTCTTCAGGTGGGAAGCAGTGCACAGGACCCACTGACAATTACTGATTGTGATTTATTAGTGGGGGAAAATTTGGAATTGAAATTTTACCGTTGGGATTTACTTGCATTTGAAAGCAATGCAGTTAGTAGCCCATCTTTCAACACTGAATGTATTTTCTCCACTTTTATATCTTTCTGATGAATTAAGCACTTATGTAAGGTGAGGGATTGAAAACATTAGCAGCTGAATCTCTTAGTGGCTCTGCTTGCCAGATATAGCCGGATGGAAAAGTGCAGGAACTGGTTTCACGTGGTTCTTCCACCAAGTGGTTCCATCATGAACCACAATGGTTTCCCAGTCCCACAATGGCTGGGTAACTTGAGTTCCTTGCCCAGCATTTCTCCAAGCCATTTTGAACAAGTCTGCTAATTGAATCCAGTTGTTCGCCTTTTTAAATATTCTTGCTTTCCACAGAGCAATAATATAGTAAATTCATTTCATCTGTCATCCAAGAATTGGAGCATGCATTTTTATTACCAACTGACTTGTGTTCACCTTTATCCCAGATTTTTTTTAATGTTTACAATGTAATTAAAAACAATCTAGTCAAATTATCTATTTGAATTGGTCCCTTTGGGGGAAGATAAAGGAGGAGAAGAGGTGCCTACGATTGCTTCCTTTCTGCTAAGCATGTCTGCCTTCTCACATAGAAATACATCATGTTTCTGCTCACTAAGAGCATTTTGTAATGTCACTGGTGATTTAACAATTACAAAATATTGTAATTAAATGTTCGAATGCTCCCTTCTCTTTTCCCATTACAAATGATCACGGAACATGATTAATTTCTGCCTTTTAGAAAGGACCTTGCTTTGGTAATATTGTTTCCTGGGATGCACACCTCCAGGGAAAATGATGATCTGAATGCTGAAGTCAGAACCAATTAAACTCTGCCGTTTTCCCCCACTGCAGCGAGAAGATGAGCCACATTTTTCAGGCAGAGCTCAAGCAGGCTCCTCAGGTCTCCAGGGCTCAGTGCCTCTGGGCACAGCATGCCTAATGCCAGCTGCAGAAAACATTCTCTAGGTACAGGAAGGAAAATGATAAATCCACAGAGGAAGAGGCTGGGTCGGGTGACTCTGGGGTTTCGTGCTTGCTCAGCATTGGGGCAGCCTAGATCTGGGCTGTAAGGCCTGCCTTCTGGAATGAGTTTGATTCTCTGATGGTCAGAGAGAAGTGGATAGCTAAGAAGCTGGGGAGGGGAGAAATGAAATTTCTGGATTCTTAATCAGAAGGGGAAAAACCTTCCACCCAAACTTGCCTTTGGGGTAATTAAATGCAAAAGCAAATCCTTAGATAAGCTGTCAAATCAGAAATTAGCAAGCAGGAGCCATTGATTGAGGCTCCTTATTTTTAAAGGTAGTTTTAATGATTCCCCAGGTGGTGCACACAAACAACTAGAATGTCCTAATCTTGGGAGAGTTGAATGTTGGGTAATTCTGCTCCATCCGACTTTTCCCCTGACTTTGGTATTAAATAAGCAAACAATGACAACAACCCAAACCTACAGTATAATTAGGATCTAGCAAATGAGTTGTCAAAAGAAAACTGCCTATTCTTCCCAGGAGGCTTGGTGCCAGTCTGTTTGCTTTGGAGGATTTAAACAGCTCTTCCCTGCAGAGCAATAAATGCAAACCCCAAATTTGCTACACAGATGTGGTTTTTACTAAGGAGATTTTTTTTTTTTTTTCATTTTCTTTTTCAACCTAAAATAGGAGCTCTTTGACATGTAACACAGAGGCCAACATCTTTTATCATCCTTAATTTACAAAGCAATCAGACTCAGGTTTGTGGTGTCAGAGCCATTGTAATGAGGTCTTAAGAAGCCTGCCATTGCCCCCCACTGGTTTTCTGACATCCAGGCCAGGAGGTTTGTTTACCAGGGTCAACTCTGCGTACTCCACTCTTTCCCTTCCCTCCTTTTGCTCCTAATATCAATATTTGTTAGTGTATTAATAATCTTTAAGATGAGCCCCAATCCTAGGTATTTCCCAAAGTTCAGCAAATACAGGGTAATATTTTATTAATGTGATGTGAGCAATAATTAGCTAATTCTTTCTCATTAATGCTGTCTCATCAGTAGCCAAGCAGAGCAATGCAGCACATCCTTTGTATTTATTTAAGGGGTGGTACCTTCGATATCATGAAGTTTCTCATGGTAACAGTCTTCCAGATGTGCACCAGCAACACACCTGGACCAGAAGAGAAATGCTTCTGTGAGGCTCAGAGCACCTCCAGATGCGGCCATTCTGGAGTCTGGACAAGTGGAGCTGTCCTCACACCATGTCTGAGCTATGGGGTAGGAACTTTTCTAAGTGTTCATCAGCCCCAGCCACATGGTCACCTCATGATCAGATGTTTGAACAGAGACTGCAGTACCATCTAAAAGATGGGGCAGGAGAAAGACAGATGATCCATTACCCATTCAATTAGAGGGTCAATGTTCAGGGATGAGGAAGGGAAGTGAGGGAAGCCAGCTCTCCCACTGAGCTGCCCCAGGCACATGGAGGAGCTAGGTCTTGCTCTGGCTCAGTATTTACAGTTTAGAGCATTTCAAAACATGGAGTGGCCTCTTTCAACCTGGAGAGTTCAGGCTGCCCTAAGACCTGAGGCTCTTTTTAAACCAACTCTAGTCTACTCCAAATTTCCCAACCACAGGCAATGTATCCCAAGCAGATGTAGTACTGGGCCAAGGCCTTGAGGCCTGAGTGCACCAACAGGAAGGAATTACAGTATACAGCCCACCAAGAGCAGGCAAGAGTCTGAAGGAAGGCATCAGAGGATGTGAAAGAGAAACCTGGATGGAGAAGATGAGGTGAGGGTCTCTGGAATGGGTGAGCTGTGGTGGCCTGAAAGGAAAAAGCCAGTTCACCAGACTAGTCCTGAGCCTGAGGGGCTGGATCAGGCAGAAGCCCCAACGAACAGAGCCAGAGGCTACTGGGCCTGTGAACACCACCCTCCTGCCACTGTCTAGCCCAGGAGAAATAACAAAGGCAACTCTGCTAGATTCAGCACTGTTTTCTAAAATGAGGGATGCTTGACCTAAACCGGATTCTCCATCTTGGTGCTTCAGGGAAAAATCCCATTATAACTTCTGAAGCCCCGTTGGATTTATGGCTGGAGAGGGTTGCATATGTGGGAATTGAGTTGTGTTTTATGCTGGCCCAGCCTCACTCCCCCAGCTATTACCCAGCAACCGCAGGTTTATTCTTAAAAACCCTGAGCTGGTCGGAAATGCACCTTGCTCCAGACAGAGTAGATAAAACAGGATTTAAAGGCAATGCATTTTCTACCGGGCAGTCTTATCTGGATTGACTGCTCTGGGTTTTCAGCTAAGTGTGAATATGCAGGATAATTACCATCGCGTGTTACCTAAGATTACAGGGTTGTGTTCCAACTAATGACACCATGAGAACCAAGCAGTTGTTAATATTTAATCAGTCTCTTGGCTTAACAATTGGATAAATGAGGTGTGTAATTACACAATTACAAAAGACATTTCAGATAGGAATGGTAGTGTTTTTAATACTGAAGGTGAAAGCTGGTAGAGATACGCCACTGGGTCATTTCATAGATATTACCAAAGAAGACCCTTTGGGGAAGGGGGGAGTTCTCCCTTATGAAATTTTAACTCAGATCTCAAATGCTTTTCTAGCGTGAATTTTCTCTCTTTTTTCTGGGTCCCTTCATATCGAACATTGGACCAGATGTTTTGCTGATATCACAGATTTCACTGGGGTATTTAAATGGAACAGTATTTTCTTAATCACATTCTTAAGATGACTCCTGTTTAGTAGTTATATGCACTGGTAGATCTTTGCTTGTTTATTATTTTTATTTTTGGTGGACATTTGAGAGAGACTGAGCCAAAGTCCAGGACAATGAATGACAGTACCATTTTCTTGGAGCTGCTTCTTTGCCTGTTCCTCCCCTTGAGCCATCCAATCTGTACCACAGCTCCACCTTTGTTGATCAGCAATGTACCTACTACAGTACGTGATTGGCAGTTGCCCTGTGATCTCCAGGGTGTGCCATTTCCCCTCAGGTACACATAAATCCTCAGCAGAAAATGCAGTTTTCTGATTGAGGGGCCCAGCAACCAATTAGCTAAGTGCTACTCCATAGCCCGTGCCTGGAAAACACAGTCAAGATTGCATTAAAAGCACCTGGCACGTTTTAGCACCCAAACTAGAGATGTTATTGGTTAGGATGATGGCCGTTCTCTGATATGGATCAGAATGATATGTGTGGAATCTATTATGGTTAGATCCATCTCCCTCAAGGGTCATTTGTCAAAGCTGCAAAGAAACCCTTTGCTCCTTTTGTTGATCATTTAAAGAATTGTCTGAGCCAATGCGTGTCTAGTACCCAGAAAATCACTATCAGCTGCTGGTAATGTCTATCTCCATGTTGCCTGGTTAGCAGCCCAGCTACCATCCTCCTCCTGCAGGGCTTGGCTCCCCTGGGCTTCATGGCCTTTCTTTTCATTCTGGGGTGGAAGGATTATTTACAGTCTCTCCTGATCTGACCTCTCCAGCAGCATCCCTCCAGGGCCAAGGCCAGGCTGTTGAGATATGCTGCAATGTGGCAGGAGGAAGGGCTCTCTTCACACCTGTGCTTTTCCCCTGGGGCCACCAGAACCCGAGGAGATGAGTGATGGAAGGAGAGAAATCTGGAAACAGGAAGTCTTGGTTCACTTTGCAGTTTAAACATCATGCTTTCTCGGCAGCTTTTGCCAACTACCCTAGATAGGGTCCCTCCCCTTGCTCTGGGAACTCTGTCCTGATTGGACCCATGGAAGAATAATGCTCCAAGAGGCAAACAGACAGATCTGGATTTGAGTTCCAGCTCTGCCACTCATCAGCCATGTGAACTGGAAAAGGATTTGCCTTCCTTAGCCTCCCTCTGAGCCATAGGATGGGGCCAATTCTGCTCTCATGCAAGGGCTGCTGGGAGGGGTCCCTTGGCCCACAATCTACAGATGTTACATCTATTCTTCTCATTCTTTCTGGGATTATTTATTGATGCCACAGACTAACAGTTTCTTGCAAGGCCACTTCATCTTTTGAGTTTCCAAGTCTTAATGCCATTCAAGCCCACAGAAAGTCCTCAAAGGACACCGGTAATAATTCTAGGTTTATTTCCAGTTTTTATGATAGCTCCTCTATCTCTCCTCAAAATATCAAAGGTCCATACTCTCTCTTTTTAAAAGTAGAGAGGAAATAGAACCTGAACTCCCACTCCTAACAGTTTGGTGGTTGAACAAACTGAACCTAAGGCAAGATGAAGCCATGCCCCCCTCCTTCAATGCCATCAAAGTTGAGCAATGGGAACATTGCAGGCCTGCGCCGTCTGCCATCTGCTGGGGTTCCTAATGTACTGTGAATGAGCCCAACCCATGATAGACACCCCTGGACCAGCTCGCAGCAGAGACACACATCACAAGAAAGCAAGTCCATCCATCCAGAGTGGGCACATCATCAAAAGTTCGCCTGTAGCCTCATCCAGTTCCGCACGGGTTGGCTTCATGTTTGAAAAGTAGAACATTAAGCTTCTTTAGCAACTCAGGGGTTTGGCACCAGAACATTTCTTAACACATTTGCACTTAGATTGTTGGGGACCTAGAGAAATATTTAAATCATAATAATCGCTATTAACTACTTGGGAAAAGTAAGCAGGCGAAAGCTACTGCTACCTGCTGGCTGATAATAAACCTGATTATGGAGTCCTTTCTTAAATACAAAAGTGAACCCCCAGTCTCTCCCTACCTCAATTAGAGGGCTGGCAGAGTAAGAAACACAGAGTACAGAGCCAATGTCTTTGTAATGCATCCCCACTGTCCCCCTCTCCCCCATCGCACCTCCCCAGTGCTCAGCCTGGTCTTTCTCACCAGGCTGGTGTTGAAAGGCAGTTCTCAGCTAAGTAAATAATGTTGGTACCAAGCCAAGGCACTTGGAAGTGAGTTAATCCTCTCTCCATCAAATCCCCAACAACAATCTGGGTTTGTTTAACCATTTGGTATTGGTATTTCAGTGCTTTTTCATAAACACTAAGGGAATCACCCTCTTTGGCCAGCATTCAGAGTGGTTGTCACAGCCAGGCATGTAGTTGTTCTTGTCAACAGAAGGCCCCATCGTGCCCGTCATATTAGAAGAAGCTGGTTGTTACTCTGCATGGTCAACAGATCCATGGAGGTAATTACAGCACACTTGGATAGCACCTAATGTGCATGGAGCACCTGGTAATGCTCTTTGCACGTAGCAGCTCCTTTAACTCATCGCATCCCTCAGAGGTTGGTGTTTCTATTAAGCCCACTTAACAGATGAGGAAACTTGTTGTTGAATACTTAGTGATAGATTCAAACCCAAGAGCCTTTTGTACAGATATACCTGATACAATCAGACCTCTACAACAAAATACCCTTTTTTGAAGCCACACACCCACTGTCCTGCAAGTGTTTCCAGAGTGTGGGTCTCCTAAACAGGCAGAGTCCCAGAAAGGGGATCATGGAGATGAAGACCTGACCAGGATCTGAGAGGCTCTGTCATGCTGCTCTTGCCTCTGGAAGGTCTCCCTCCCCACCCAGTCCCACTGTCACCTTACCTGAGGTAGCCCATATCCCAGATAGACAACTCTAGAACTGATCTTCACCTCTTTGTCCCAGGTATTCACCCATCCATCCACCATCCTGCAGGAGACCCCAACCCATGACTAGGGGAGGGGGAAGGAAGCAGGTGGAAAGCCTACCTGTGAGCTGTCAGTTAGAATCTATATTATATACATAAAATAACAAACCCCAGCCTAGAAATGGCTTGTCTTTCAGATCTTGAAGCTTGGTAATGTTCTTTTCCTTCCAATTTTGGAAAAATAGACTTCCCAAGTTTTCTGTATGTTATTGAGATTTCCTGAGTAATTTTCTACAGCATTTTGTGTTTTTGATGAGAACACTTTGAAGATTCTGTATTTTCTCTATGTGTCTATTTAAACAATCAGTTGTGCTTAGTTAGGGTCATTTGTCATAGTAGCTATTTATATGTCCATCTCTTTTAGAAGACCATGAACTCTTTGTGGAATGCATCTCTGTGGCCCAGTGTTGAGCTTGGCACTAATAGGAAAAAGTGCCCACTACCCAGATGATTGGATTTATGTGAAGTACCAGATTAATGTGACAGATGGGAGGGGAGAGAAAAGAGCACAGCAGATATTTTGAAGAGGAACTTCCTCTCCTGGACTCAGCCCCAGAACTAAGCCATCAATTCCAGAAGCCATCATTTAACAAGTCAGAGAAGTGCCTCTTTGTACCTCTCTCTCTCTGTTCTCTTTCTCCTGCCCTCTCCTTCACTCCCCACTTCCATTAGATGCCCTTCCTCCTTCTGAGTTTTGCCATCTTGTCCCTGATTCTAACCCTAGAATCGCTCCCATTCAGCCCTGACTGATGTGATTATAGTTGTTTATCTGAACTCTTCCCAGTTGCCTGTTTGGCATCTTTTAAGGAATTGGCATCATTTACCTGTGGCTAGAAATAAAGATGTCTTCTTGCCATAAAGTGCCTGAGAACAGTGTTTTAGTCAGTGCAAGTTTCTAGTGACAGGACCTCAAAACCCCTCAAGCCAAGAATAAGGAGGGGCTAGGCAAGGTTTTGGTTCACCCAATGGAAAAATTTAGGCAGCAACCTCCTAATACCCAAACACTGTTATCAAGTCTTCATCTTTTGTTTTAAAGAGAATTTAGGAATGAAGTTTGGGCTTTGTAGGTTTTTTTTTTTTTTTTTCCTCCAAACAGACTCTGCGTGCGGATATGAGATGAACACTGGTTGTCCTGACCTGTCCCAGACAGATACCTCACAACTGCTCAGAAATGAAAGAAGCTTCCTCAGTTGGCCAGCAGTGCCCTGGGAGGACCTGGGGGCCAGGTTATGGGTTTGTGTCATGACCCAGTCTAGGTCACATGCCTATCCTGGGTCTGAGATGGGGCAAGGTGAGTAAAAAAAGTCCCATTCGAGCAAACAGGAACATATGCACTGGGGTCAGATGGCTCCATCAAGGAAGGCTTGCACACTAGACAAAATCAGAGGTGCCTTCAACAACTCAGTCCCCTGAACTCCTGCTTGCCACCATGGAGCTAGGTCAGATCTCCTACAAGAGGAAAAGACTTTTCCCAGTCTTCTTTGCACAACCAGACCCAAAAGCCAGGTTTCCTAACTCCCACGTGCAGGATTTGTCCCACACTACCCTTCAAACATCAAGACATAAATGGACATAAATGAACAGTGCACACTCACGGAGGATCCATGGTAGCAGTTAATCACATAAGTGTAGGGGCTTGGCAAGCACACAGGCTCTGCTTATTGCCCACAGAGTCTCCCAAAGCCTACTCCCACCCCCGGAGACTCAGATTGAATTGGCCTGCAGAACTGTGGTGTTTAAAGTTCTCCAGGTAAGTCCAAATGCACCCAGAGTTGACTACCACTGCCTTGGGAGGAGTTGACTGAACTATAGAAATGAGATCTCAAGTTCAAGACTTGGCATCCTCTATTCACTCTTCTATGCTCACCTCATTCAAATGCAACCCATAAGTGGCTGTTCTTAAAACTTTCCTTGTGTCCGACAATGAGTTCATATCTTGGAAAGTCAGAAATGGTCAATAAGATTCTCTAGCCCTTGAGTGTCATGCTGTGGGAGAGAAAAAGGAAAAAAAAGCTAATTCTACCTGGAAGACTTGGGGAAGGCCTCCCAGTAGAGATGACATTGACCAAGATACACGGAGCCAGTGCTTAGAAGTGCAGTATAGTGGGATATATGTGCAGGGGAGGCCAGTTATCCTGGGGCCCTCTAAATCCCTGGGATCATGGGGAGCACTGAAGAATTTTAAAATGTTACATATCAGAATATGTTTGGTGGTGGTGGCAGTTTTTTGACCCTTGTCAGTGTTAAGTATAGGTAGTCAAAGGTGGGAAGAGCTTTCAGGAAGCAACTACATTAGTCCAGGCCAAGAATCACAGAGGCTTGAACTGAGAGAGTGAGACTGACTTAGAAATATTTACTCCCTTGACCAGTAAATCCTATATAACTCCTAGGTGTTAGTGGCTACCATATTGGACTGCCCAGTTGCAAAGGTGTCAGGCGGATTCAGTAGAACTTGGTGACAGACTAGATTTGCGGTATGAAAGAAATGGAAACACAGAAGACAACTTCCCCATGTCCAGTTGTAGGGGAGCTATGTAGATGGTGACATTATTAAGAAGATAAGCAATCCCAGAGACTGTGGGCTGCAGAGAAGGATGACAAGATTGGCTTTGAGTTAAGAAGGTGAAGAGGCCTGTGGGTCATCCAGGTGGAGAGCTCATCTTTTTGCTTTGTTTTTTTTCCCTTTCCTGTACCTATCCTCACCCCCATTCAATGACACCCTTGGAGAAATGAAAAAAGTGAATGTGGGTGTTCAGAGTGAGGGAAATGCTGGTCTCTGGTTTGGTGGGGATGCCCAGAAGTTCATCCCAGTCTCTCCCATTGTGATCAGTATGGCTCCTCCTTCTCCCTGTCTGCTTGCCCACCCTTACTCCCAAGAAGCCCTATTGTCCAAACTGGGCAACAACTATGGAATCAACTATGGGGAGCTGAACAGAGCAAATGAGTGGCAGGGGAAATCCTAATGTACATCTGCACAGCCTCAACTCAGCCCTGCTCTTCCCTGGGAGATGATTGGCAGAGGAAGCCATATCAGAGGACCACAGTAGTGTCATTAAACATGTATGCAGTTAAAAACATGTGTTGGGGGACTGAGGGTGTTGCTCAGTGGTAGAGATCGTGTCTAGCATGCACAAGGCTCCAGGTCCTATCCACAGCATCACCACCAAAACAAAACAAAACAAAAAAACATGAATCGTTCCACAAATGTGGCTTTATAGACTTCAGTAGGTGGGTTTCAAGGCAAGGCAGCATATGGGCTTCCTCACTGTGCACAGCCATTTATTTCCCTTAGTATTCCATTGAGATGCACCACAGCACCCCTGCATTATTCCTTCTCCTCTGGAGGGAGAACTCTTCCTGAGGAAACTTGGCTTGTCATGGGGCAGGGACAAGGGGTGAGCTCAGGAAGGGAAAGAACTAGTAGGTCTCAAGTACCTGGAATCACCACATTGTCCCATTGACTGAGGAGGGAAGGAATGTTACTGGAAAGAAATGTCTCCAAAGAAGAGTTGAGAAGTTCCCAGAGAGAAGGAGGAACTCAGGACCAGAGGGGTTCTTGGCTTATTTGCTGGAAAAGAATTTCAGCACACGTCAGTCAGAGGCATAGACAGAGGTTTATTTAGGAAAGTAAATATATATTCAAAACCAAATGCAGGTCATTTTGAGAGTGAGAAGTGCTTTGAGGGACTCCCAGCCCTTCTTTTAAAGGAAACTTGGTGAGGAAATATGGGATGATACATAGGAATGATATCAGTTTAGTAATCTCAGGACAAGTTCTAGCAATCTTGGTCCTTCTCAGGATCTTCAGGCTGATATGGCCTTCATTGTCTAATCAATAGATAGTGCTAGAAAGTTTCCTAAATTATAGGTTACTCATGATACTATATTCCTCTGCTTAATCAGTTTATGGGGGGGTAGTTAATAGTGCCCAGGTAGATAGATCTATATAGATTATAGATTTCCCAGGTTTGAATGGAGACTGGTTCAGAGGGTTACAAACCTGGAAAAGTATGCAGAACTTATGAATTAAAGTCTCTTTTCCTGTCCTTCCTTCATGTCTCCTTCCTTCCTATTCCTATTTCTTTTATCCTACCTTAGGAGTAGCCCCTTTCTTCCTTCCCAGTTAACCAGGAGGACCCTGGTTTCTACAGTGGAGGCCCCTCCTGAGCCTGTTTCCTTTTCTTCTCCCCATATACTCTTTCCTCTTTTTTCATCTCTTCCTTGAATCCCCCCTTTCTTCTTCTTCTTTTTTTTAATCTTTCTTTTCTTTTTTTTGAGAAGAAGGTAAAAGAAGGTTTATTGCTTCGCTAGCAAAGGAGAAACACAGGGGACTCCTGTCCCAGATGCTGTGATTCTGCCCATCAGCAGGAACAGAGGGATTTTAAAGAGATAATTCAAAGGCCACCTTCCACGTGTTCTCTGCTGCAGTTGTAACTCACTTGTTAGATTGGGAGATAGTCATTTCTGAGATCTTCTGGTACCATCCCCAAAGCCTGGGTTACTTGGTTCCTGTGGTGGCTGTGTGCTCAGGGACAGATAACTGCCGAGGATGGGGAAGGAAGGTCATCCTGTTTCCTCTGCCCCTTTCTTCTTTCTTGTGTTGTCACCCTGTGTTTTCTTTCCATCCTTTTTAGAGAACTGGAAACGCCAACAGTTGTCAAGGTAGTAACTTTCAGGCACACCCTCACTGAAGGCCTTGGTTTCTTCATCTTAAAAGGAAATCTTTGGACAAGGTCATCTCTAAATTCCTCCCCATTTCTGGCATCCAGCCCCACTGTGGGAGCTGCCACCCCATCACCAGTCCTGAGCTCTAAAGTCATATTTTACAGATTTTAACTCTTTTACAAGAATTGTACAATAATAGTAAATTCCTAGGTACTCCCCCATTCAAACATCGAGAAAATCTTCAATTTTTTGGTAGAAAAACATTTCACTGAGATAGTCATGTAATTGATTTGCTTGTCTTTTTTTTCCTCCATGCTAGATTATAAGTGCCAGTATTTCCGTTCTGCTTCACTGGAGATGAGAAAGCACCCGGCAGAAAACAGCACTTCCTACCAACTACCAATGAATGCTCCACTTGGGGTCTTTCATTTTTATTTTTGCAGAGCTGGAAGTTGAACCTAGGGTCTTGCACATGTTAGGCAAGCTCTCTATCCCTGAACTACACCCAGCCCTATAGTTTAGGTCTCAAATGTCCTCCAGAGGCCTATATATTGAAAGCTTGGTCCTGACTGGAGGCATAGCTCAGTGGTAGAACTCTTGCCTAGCATGTTCAAGGCCCTGGGTTCTGGGTTCAATCCCTAGCACTGAAAAGACAAAAAAATAAAGACTCTTGGTCCTCAGTCCTTGGTACTATTGGGAGGTGAAGGAAACTTTAGAAGGTGGAGCCTAACGGGAGCTCTTAGATCTTTGATAGTGTACACCCAAAAGGGTTTGTAGAACTCCAGCCTCTACTTCCTCTTTCTCCCTTTCATTTTGGTCATAAAGTGAATCGCTTTTGCTTTACTACACACTCCTCACTATAATAAGCTTCCTTACCACAGGCCCAAAAGCAATGGGTCACCCAACCATGGTCTGAAACCTTCAAAACTGTGAGCCAAAATAAACCTTTCCTCTTTATAAGTTCTGATCTCAAGTATTATGTTACAGCAAAAGAAAGCTAAGACAGTAGAGGAAACTTATCTTGGTGAGGGTCAAGTTCCTCCACCTCACTGTATCTCTGGTCACACAGTTGAGATGTGGCTCTTAACCCAAAATGCTATGCTGTGATCCTGCTTCTGAATTTGCTTGAACTTGAGAGAATCATTGGGAAGCTATCCCCTTAATCTCTTGTTACAAGCAAAAGGAGTTTACTGGTTGATTCTGGTCATTCATCATGGTACTATTGTCCCAGCTCTCCAGGGGAAGATGCACAAGGGATGAGAATCTGCAGAACTCGGACAGAACTTCTGGCAGGTGTTAAGAGCTGCACTAACAAAGCTAGTCCTGTGCCTGTTGCTTTATAAGTTTCATCAAGCTTTCAGGAGATCTCTTCAAAGAGGAGGTGAAGACTAATATGAGTTCTTTTGAAAGTCTCCAGGAGTTGGTTAATGATAAACACAGTTACAGCAAGGGATCATGAAGAGATGCTTTATTAGTCACATATGCTATTGAACTGAGCATTTCTTCTCCAGCCTGTTGGAGTTTGTTCATAAAAAAAAATCTCAAAATATATTTATAGAAGCATGTCTCTGAATATAAAGGTCAATCTTAAATTGCATTTAATCAAACACAGTCCCTTCCTAGGCTGGAGATTGAGGGCATACCCAAGGCAGGGGAAAATGGGAAAAGTGAACTAAGTTGGCAGGAACAAGCCATTTCTAAATCCATCTCATTTCAGTAAAAACAGGCATGAGAGCGAAAGCAAGTTTTAAAACTGAATTCTCCCAGCGTGACTCAGGGGTCGCCTTTCTCATGTCATTTTCCAATTTGTTTTTATAGATGGGTGGACAGGGGCTCATGACACCACTAATCTCAAAATGAAGAATGAGCACATGTGACATATCAGATGAGCACAAAGCTTAAAAGGGGACTCTTCTCCAAAACCAAGAGTAACATTTCAATGCATTTTCTGGAAAGGGAGAGGGTGTCCAATTGTTTTGTTTTTTTTATAATACACTTGCATAGAGGAGTGGGGGAGGAAATGGGATTTAAAAATAAAACCGTTTACTTCAGAGACTTGGGTTATAAAAGCATAGGTTTCCCTTTCAGGACTCTCTGAAGTGGGAAAGTATGAATTACATATACTCATTAAAACTTTTTTATGTAAAATTCAAAGAGTAAAATTAGAAGCCTTGTTAATGATCCAACCATGCAACAACTGGCCAACAGATGTTGGAGCCTTATGGTTAAGAGATTACATGGTTGGAGCTGACAATTTACTGTATGTGTCCCTGGCAGAGACAAGGTGTAACAAACATATTATCAGACACAGAAAATATGCAGCCCCGGAAAGAGGGAACAAGCAAACCGGACTGCCTGCGACACTTCCCACATTTTTCCACTAAACTACTATTTCAGAGAGTTGGTATTTTTTTCTTTTTCCTTAAGAATGAAGAGTTAATCTTATCCAAGTTCACAGAGCCAGAAACCTGTCATCTTAAATCCCAGTGAAGACCGACATTCTTTCCAACCTCCTTACTCACCATGTAGCTGTGTTTTCCAGTGATCCACAAGCTAACTAGCTGTCCTGCAAAATGGAGCCTTTCAATGCCACTGAGGGTCTCTGCGATTGCAAGCTGGGGACAGCTCTCCTGGTACATTGTTCTCCCTTTCGGGGGAAGAGTCTGGGAGGAGGAGGAAAGAAAACTGGAAGGACAGGCCAAGAGGGACTTCAGGGGCTGGGCAGAGCTGCATGTGCCCTTCACACAAACCCCAAAGGATGCAATTTTGGTTCCCAGCAAAGGCGCCAAGTCAAGTGCTTCAGGGAAAGTGGTACTGGCTTTGAGCCTCAGAATTGGATTCCTACCCCCCTGACAGCCACAAACCAACAGAAACAGGGAGAAATTCAAGCAAGTCATGAAGGGCAGGGGGTTTCCTTAGGCAGGAGAGAAGATGGGGATCCCCTCTGAGGGATGAGTGTTGAGAAATCAGGCAAATCCAACCTTTCATCATGTTCCCTGAGACAGCAGAAGGGGGGCTGCTAAGAGAGGATTCTGCTTGCTCTGAATTTCCAAGCTCCTGTCTCCTTTCCAAATTGCTTGCTGCAATTTAGTTCTTTCTTTCAGAGATGGGTGGGGCTCCCTGTTTTTTTGGTTTCCAGGGTGTGCTCTGTGGGTTACTCAGGGTGGGTGGAGCAGGCCTGCGGGATACCCTGTGGTAGCTGCCTTCTCACACATGGAACTGGCAGATCCTAAGAAACCAACTTCGAGGCAAAATCTGGGAGTCCACAGCTTCCACACAGGTACCCCCACAGATTTTTGCTCAAATACTGAAAACGTGCCCAGAGACTACTGCTCAGTCCAGCAAATGTCTAATGTGTACCCACTGTGTGTCAGGTTCTGAGCTGAGCCTTGGCAGAGAAGAAAAGTGATCAGGGCAGGCCCAGGCCCTGCCCTCAAGGAACTCACAGTCCTGTGGCAAGGTTCCATGGACACCAGGACGTCTGCCAGCTCTGTGCTCTGGGGGAGGCAAAGCTGTCCATATTGCTTTGTTTTCCCAACTTTTTACCTGCTAGTCTGTGATTGACCAATTCCCAACTGCCCCTTTTCCTTGACTGCTGTGAGAAAAGTTCCCTTTCTGGAGTGGTTCCTGGCTCTCCAGGGTTTCCTAAGATTCTAGTCTTGGAAGTCTGGGAAAGTTCCTCAGACTTCCCCAGCTAACCAATTTTCTTTATGTTGAGATCTCCAAAGTGCTGACTCCCTGCAGCTACACTTGTAGGGAAGTCGGAAATACCTGGTGGTGGGGATGCAGGGTGGGTGGGAACAGGACAGGTATGGGAAGGTCTTTCATTTAAGAATTGTTGGGGAAAAAAGAACTTAAGAAAGAGAGGAAACATCATGGGGTGGGGGTGCACATGTGTAATCATACAATTGTTTAATTGCATGCCCCCAATTTAAACAGGAATTTGGGAGTGAGAAAGTGAGACTTTCAGACAGCCAGGGGAATCCACATTCCCAGTAAAGATGCAGAGATCCTGAGGTGGGAGCATTCTGGATCTGGGGGGCTGGCAGGAGTGAGAGGTGAGCAACAGCTGAAGTTGTGGAGTAGCTGGACCAGTTAGGGGCCTTCTGTTCTTTGCCAGCCCTTGGAGTCAGAGTGGAAGAGGGCCATGACTGGCTGTCATGATGAAGGGTTCCTTTGTGGCCCAGCAGGGGGAAGCAAGCACAGAAGCACCAGATGTGGGGAGGCCCCCGTGACTGTCCAGGCTGGAAGCCTTGGGCGTGGATTAGATACTAGCCATGAACCAGAGCAGGTTTTCAGTGGGAAACTTCTAGAATTTGCTCCTAGAGTAGATGTGAGATGTGAAAGAGAGAGAGAGAGAGAGAGAGAGAGAGAGAGAGAAAGGAGGGAGGGAGGGAGGAAGAGAGGGAGGGAGGGAGGAAGGATGGATGGAAAGAAGGAAAGAAAGGAAGGAAGGAGAAAGAAAGAAAGAAGGAAGGAAAGAAAGAAAGAAAGAAAGAAAGAAAGAAAGAAAGAAAGAAAGAAAGAAAGAAAAAGAAAGAAAGAAAGAAAGAAAGGAAGGAAGGAAGGAAGGAAGGAAGGAAGGAAGGAAGGAAGGAAGGAGGGAGGGGAGGGGAGGGAGGGAGAGAGAGAGAGACTCAATTCAAGATTCAAGGGTGTTGGCATCAACTAATAACTATTCCCCAATAGGAGAGGTGAACAGGTCTGGCGTGGCACGGGGCCATCAGGGTTCAGGCATGTGAAAGTTGTAAACTCAGGAAGGCAGAAAAGTGTCTGTCTGGGAAGTTTGAGGAGAGGTGCTGCTAGACAGAGAAACTTGGACTCACCATCAGGTACAGCAGATCCATGAAAGAGAGAAGCTGGAAGAGGCCAGGCTGGGTGCAGGGCAAGCTACTGAAGCCTCTTGCTAGGGCTGTAGGAACTGGTTCCTGCTTGGCCCCTCACCAGCACCCATGACCTCAGTCAGGCCCTAGCCCCCTCACCATGTCTCAGGCCATGTGGTTAGCCAGCAGCAGCAGTGACGGCTTACACAAAGGATGCCACATGGGCTCCAGGGTGGATGGCAGGAGGCTGCACTCTGACCACATAAACAGCCAGTGCTGTCACCCAGGCACCAGAGCTTCCAGCATAGACCCCAAGGCCTGCCTGGATTCCAGGTTCCAGGGAGCAGTCAGTACACGCAGGCATTTACAATTCAACACACAATGTGTCCCTCTTATGCCCCGAGAAGGATAAATAGTAAGTCACAGAAGTGTCCCACCAAACCCCCAGTATCCACTCTTAGGGTTCCCTGGATGTTCCCTGACAGGGCTCTGAGCTGACTTTCTCTTTCCTGCGTCTAACCTTAGAACAAAGATTTGAGAAGGGCTTCCCATCATCCCACCTACCTCTTGCTCTCTCTCTTGCTCCTTCCCACCCAGTTTCCTAGATCTCCTTTCCTTGGGCATGAAAATACCTAAAATCTTCTCACCAGGAGAGTCCTCCAGATTCTCATGCTATTCTAGAGGATATTTTTGGTTACCTGAATTCATACTAAAAATTACCAACTACAAAAATCCATACATTTTGTGGTTTTCTTTTCTTTTTTACTTGTTGAATGCATGAGCAGAAAGGATATAGCTCCTGAACTTGATCCTTGGGGAGGTAATGTAATGCTTAAGGATTTGATTCCCATCTCTGCAATTTAACAGCTTTGTGACCTTGAATGAAATTTAACCTCTCTGTGCCTTACTTGCCTCACCTGAAAAATGGGAATAATTATAGTCCCTACCTTACAGGATTCAATGAGTTAATAAATGTCAAGTTCTTAGAATGGTGCTTGACATCTAATGAGTCCCAGGGACTGTTATTATTCCCTGCAGGAGAGTGATAAATGGGCAGAGCTCTCCTTCCTAAACCAGTTTGGAACTGTAGTCAGAAAATAGAAAGCTTACATTATTTAAGCCCAGCCACTTGGGTATGCAGTCTTGTGTCACGTTAATCTGCAGCATTAAGGGGTCAAACAGAGACCTATTTTGAGCTAACCGAAGGAGTTCTTTCCTACATTTTAGTTTAAATACAGCTTCTTCCAAAAGTGTACTTGTGAGCAGTACGAATTAAGCTAATCTCAGTCAGTGAATTAAATGCAATTCCTGAAATCCAAGGGGACAGAAGCCAGATCAGAAGGCCGCTGGGTGAGCAGGAAACTGTACACCTTCTGTTATTTTCTTTTTGTCCCCAGACTTTCTTATATATTCTCAGTGTGTCACTTCAGGGGACAGTAGGCTGCACCTCCCTAGCCCAAAGGGCAGCTCCAGAAGGCAAACATGCCACGCAGTCTGAATTTCCCCGTGAGTGTTACTGCAGTTTTCCCACTCACGTTCCTGCTACTCTGCCCCCACCTATCGAGAGTGGGGAACCCGGCACGGGCTGCAGCACCTGGGTCTCCCAGCTTCAGCCTCCGTCAGAGAACAAACATCTGGGAGACGAAGGACTTGAGGTCCTCATTTGTATGTTTCTGAAATAAATGGTCAAACAAATACAAAACGATTAAAATGAAAATGTGCATTCCAGTACCACCCCCCCCAGCTCCCCTCAAGTGCGCACACTGAGGAGCGGCAGTGCACAAACAGGGCCTGGCCTTGTCGGAGAGGAACATCCACGCGCTGCTCTTCCCAGCAACCTTCCCTCCTGGCTTTCTCCTGCTAAGCAGCGGGCTCGCTCTGCCTCTCCTTGGTCTCCTGGGAGCTCTGCACATCCTCTTCTGGGGTGTCCTCCTGGCTATCCCCCACATTCTGCTGAACCCACATTTTAGATGTCTCCCTAGGAGCCACCCTGGAGACACAAGGGAATGACGTCTGCGTGCGTGGGACTGTGGGTAAGATTCCTCAGCACCTGGCCATTGGGGTGGCCCTCCAGCTCAGCCTCTGAACCAACTTACAGGGCTGGCCCAAAGTCTTAATCAGGAACTTTCCAGAACTGTATCTGGCCATCTGGGGGAACCAGCCCATAAAAGTCAGTACTTTCTCTGGTTAGGGACTGAATAAAATGCTCGATTAGGGCTTGATCAGTCAGTTGCTCCCAGAAGTCAGAGTCCATGGAAATTCCTAGTGTTTCTTGAACTGTTCCATGACAAGTAGGCTCTGCGTGACACCAGGGAAAACTGGGAAGCCCTATTGACTGTACTTGCCTTCTGGGGAGTTACAACCACAGTATCTTATAACAGATTGTGAGAAATCCCTCAGGAGACAACTTGTCTAACACAGTATTTCCATCACATACTGTCTGATCACAGAATTCTTTTCTTCCAGATACTGAATTTATATTCAGGTCCTTCCAGCCCAATGCCCCAATATCTTGCTTCCTCTGGTCTAAGGGTGAGTGCTCGCTCAACATATGGGACAAACACACTGATTTTTCTAGGAAGGTAACAATTTCACGATTAAGATCTTAGAAGCCTTCCTTTCCCTTCCCTCCTTCCCTCCCATAAGAAATTCAAACACGGAGGAAAATACAGTTCTGTCCTCAAAGGGAAGTAAAGAGTTGGAGCTGATGAATTCCAGAAGCAAGTATCCTTTTCTCCCATAAGCATGAGGGAGGGAGAGAGAGAGAGAGAGAGAGAGAGAGAGAGAGAGAGAGAGAACATAGAGGCTATGTAAATATAATTATTTCTAAGTAGAGTACCTTCAACACTTTCCATTAGGTAGCAGGGAGGTCAACGTGAGGCCAGCTGTCCAAATATGGCTGTTGATTCCCCTGAGTCAGCAAAGTATATAAAAACATACCTCTTTGGGGACAGAAATTTTTTGCCACACATGCAAGTAAGTATCTCCAAATGTATGGGGCATTTTATTTAGGGATGTGGTTTTCAAACTTTTTTTCAAGGCAGGAAATAACCCTTTTTTTCCAGGGGAAATTTTACAGGAAACCCCTTTGCATAGCCTCTAGTCCTGCCTCTGAGGCATCTTCAAGAAACCCCAGGAATCTAGCCTGGAAATCTGTGGTCTAGGGCCTTGATCCTCAAAGTGTGGACCACAGACCAGACACTTATGCATCATCCTGGAGCTTGTTGGAAATGCTGAATCTCAGCCTGGCCAGACCTACTGAACCTGAATCTGCATCTCCACACTATCTCTAGGGGATTTGTGTGCACACTAAAATTTAAGAGGCAGGCCTAGGGATTTTAGTCCTGAATATTTCATCTTCTTTTGGCTTATCCTAAATACCTGAATGCTGCTTCTTAAAAATTAGTCTGGAAATGTGAACCTCCCAACCCAACTACAGCTGTCAGTAGGGTAATCCAGGATGGTGATGTGATGGGCTTGATGCTTTGTATCTGTAAAACTGAATCCTTAACTCTCCCCTCACAGACCCAGAGTAGGAGTAGTCAGGGCTGAGACAGCAGGAGGAAGCAGGAGAGCCCAGTGGTTAAAGCAGAGGGGGTGAAACAGAACCTCTGGGTTTGAGCCCCTGTAGTCTCCTCAGGGTGACCTTGCACAGGTTGAGCTCTTTCTGCCCATTTGTCCCCAGGTGTCTGCAGCAGTAGGGGGTGATAATGGTGATGCTGGTAATAGAGGCACCATTAAATGAGTGAACAGGCAGAAGCACGGAGAATCCCCTCAGTCCTTGATAAGGGCTTGCATTCCTATATCAGTAGGAGCTAGGTCCACCCAGGGGGCCTCACTTTAAGGAATGAATGAAAGAAAGTCCCGGTCTATCAAGCAGACAAAATAGAAGGAACTTAAGACTCCCTATGGGCTTCTTTTAAATTGTCCTATCACTAACCGTAAGAGTGAAAGAACGAATATACCTAAAACTTTCTGATTTTCATGTAACTTTTGTTAGACTGAGTCAAAAAAATGTTTGGGCTTCTCAACTTATTATCTCCACGATCTTGGGCAAGTCCCTTATAGCACTTATCTCATTTTCCTCATGCAATGACCAGTTAGTGATCTCACCCCATCCAGCTCCCAGGGATCCTGGGGGTTTGGGAGAGAGGGGACATCAGAAGCCTGCCCTGCACCACATCAGAGAGAGATGGAAAAGCTGCCCAGCCCCTAATCTCTGGGCTTCTGATTCATCGTCCACAGAACTGAAGAGTGAGAACACGGGTCCTCCTGCCTGTGAGGGTCTGGGTTGTGGCAAAGAAGAAAGAGCTCACAGGAGGAAGTGTTCTGCAGGGCACAGCAAAGAGGGGGACCTTTATTCTGTCAGAGCTTCGCCCATGGACACTTTCCCTTTGCCAGGTGAGGGCACCTGTGCCCCCAGCCCTTTCCTTAGCTGAGGTGAAAATAAGCCTCCTCCCCCTGACTAGAGCCATGGCTGAGGAAGCCACCAAGAGCCGTGCCTGGGAAAGCTACCAGACCAAGCCATGGAGGGGTCCCCTGAGTGGCAGTTCTTATTACCTTTGAGCTGTGAGTCCTGTAGGGCCTGGGTACATGTGCAGGGTCACCCCATTTGGCCCCAGGGATCACATGTACCTACTCCAAGGGCAACTCCTTTGGCCAGGTAGTGCTAGCAGCCAGGAAACTTTGATCCACGGTGCTCTGAGTCTCTGCAGCCCCTCTGGTTTCTTGGCACCATGAACTGCTTGATCTCAGTCCAGTGATTTGCTCTTATAAACAACAGAGAAAAAAATTAAAAGATTATGAAAAAAAGATACAGGGAATTAGGTCACCCTAGACATCCTAAAACATCAGCAAAGCTCTTGTTTAGCATGATTAATTCAGCAACTTCTGGCCACAGCCAGACCTTGAGTGTGGAGGTAAAGCAGAGTCAAGACTAAATGGGGCAGGCGGAAGAAGGTCATGGGCAGCTGGGGAAGTGCTGCTGTGGTCTTTGTTCTGGTGCTCGAACAAGCAGCAGGGCTCGCTGGAGTGGGGAGTGCGTTGGATGCTATTTTGAATCTGGAAGGTTTTGATCCTGATGTATTAACTGAAGCAGGCTGAACCCCCTTACACCCTTCAGCATCATGGAGCTCTGTGACTTGCAGAACACTCAGCAGAGACGTTTGAATGGGAAGGCAGCCCTCCCCCATCTCTGTGAACTTCGTCACTGGACTTCCGTTTCCTTGATCTTGATGCCAACATGCTATTTACGGAGGACAGAGCAATTCCCCAGCTTTGCCCTGCAGAAACAAGGCTACAGATGGAAGCTAGCCTTTCACTCTGCTGCAGTCTCTAAGCCACTTAGAAGACCATTTTTCCTGTCAGTGCATCTTTCTGTAGGCAACTGTGAACTGCAGGGAACAGCACATTTACACCTGAGAGCAACGAACTCATTTTAATTGAGTTAATAAGGGTTGGAGCAGGAGTAAGGACAAGAGGCTCATTCTGTACTGAACTGTTTCTTTGCTCAAGATCCTGTGTGGACAAGAGCCCAGGAGGGCAGGAAATGAAAAATCTGAGAGATGACAGGGCTGCCTGGTGGCTGCTGAGGGTCTGGGATTGCGGGGTGGTTCTTGCAGGGGTGGCTGGATTTATCCAAAAGGGAAAATGTGTGGTAATGTTGTGAAGTGAGCACTGGACTTGAGATTAGCTTCAAGGTAAGTTATTAAGTTCTCATATTCGTAACCAATGGGTCTAATGATGTTTATTGACTAATATGATGAAATGAAATAAAAAGAGGGATGGAATGTGTTTTAGTTCCATAAAATACACTCATGCACCATACAACAATGTTTCTGTCAACAATGGGCCACCTATATGACGGTGGTCCCAGGACAAGAGACAGGGAGCTGAAAAGTTCCTATCACCTGGTGACACAGCTGTCACAATAGCACAAGGCGATCATTCCTTCTGTGTAAACAGATCTACCTCACTGTCAGTCATTTAAAAGTAGAGCATATGCAAACATATTTGATGATGATAAAAATGACTACATGACTTTTCTATGCATTTTTATACTATACCTTTTATCATTATTTTAGAGTGTACCCCTTATATTTAGAAAAAAAATTTTTTTTACTCTATCCACCATGTGTCAGCGGCAGCCTCATATAGCTCGTGTTTACCTAATCTCTTCCTTGCATCCAGAGGTCATGTGGAGGATGGACACACAGCACCCAGGTTTGTGTAAGTACATCCTAGAATGTTTGCATGATGAAATCGACTAACCACATATTTCTCCAGACATCTGCTTTGTGAAGTGATACATGACTGTGCTACATACACATGACACTCTTTTTCCTCATCTTCCATGGATCCCGCACTCACCAGATGGGTACGGGGCTGCATGGACAGATATTGTTCCTTTTCATGTTTGCAATAACACTGAAAGGAAGATAGCGACTGCTACCCCCATTTTGCAGATGAGCAAAACAAGTAGGTAAATGAGCTGTCCTGCCATTACATGGCTGGTCTGTGATGAAGCTGACCTTTGAATGTGGGGCTGCCTGACTGCTGCTTCACCTTGGGAAGGTTGTGTTCATACTGTGCTTTTCTAGTGACCGCAGAGGGGCCATGTGTCATGGAATCAGTCTATGAAGTAGCCACCTGCCCTGCCTCTGCCCCCACTTCTAGTGCCCACCATTAGGGCATGGTGAGAAGTTCTGTGTCACTCCCGTGCCAGCCCCCAGCCAGGGCCATGACAAGCTTGACTCACAGAAGCCTGTTCTCTTCCAGAACCATTTTTAGACTTGGTTAGACTGCACATGGAACTGGAAGTCTCCGGTCCTTCCCTGATTCCCCCTGGTGCGCACTGACTCATTTCCAGAAAAGAGGCTGCAAACCATCTCATATCCATGCTGGGTGAAATGACAACTCTGGTCACGGTGATGTTTCTTTAGTCATTCCCAAAATGCCAACTGAAATCTACTTCTTTCAAAGGTACTCAGCATCAAGAGATTCTTGTCCCCATTTTCCGGGAAAGGACATCAGGAAACCACCTAAACCAGTCTCCTCTCCTATAAGCAAAACCTCCCTTTCCCTTCTGTCTGTGGAGCTTACAGACACAAGTTCTCAGAGCAGGCTCTGTAAGTAAGGTGAGGGCCACTTCCTGTATCCAGGGTTCCCCTCCTTGCCCTCTTCACCAGCAGGTCAGACCTCCATCCTCACCAGCAGCATGACCTAGTGAAATTATCTTACCTGGTGAAGCCTTCATGACCTCATCTGTGACTTGAGGATACTCACCTGAGGCAGAAAAGTTTGTTGGACCAGGAAACTGCAGGTAGCGTTCCATACCCCAGGATGAAGATGGATCTTCTGGAATTGTCCATGTAATATTGCTGACTCTTCTGCATTTATGGAACCCCCTCCTGCACCCACAATTTCTGGAAAGTATGGAAATCCTGGACACCTGATCCTGAAATCTGCCAGTCCTTCCTCTTCCAGAGTCTATGACAGCAAAGAACAAAGTTGCCAGCTGGACCCCAAACTCCATGGATATACGTGAATGAAGGGTGACTTCACATTTATTGAGGAACTTCTTTGTGGGGGGATATCATGCAGAGAGGCAGAGAGAAAGAGAGAGAGAGAGAGAGAGAGAGAGAGAGAGAGAGAGAGAGAGAGAGAGAGAGACGATTTTCCCACCAGTAAGTGAATGAACTGGAAATCAAATCCAGACAGACTCCAAATCCCATGCCTTTAATCACTATAGCTCCTCTGGGATGTGCAATCTGTTCATTTAATGAATGCAAGTCATATTGGGGGACCTAGTCACACTGGGGGGTGGGTAGCAGTCTGTGCGTCTCAAACCAACGGAAGCAGGACAGGTCTACTTTTCCCTTCTCTTCCTCCCAGTTTCATTAGAGTACAACTATAGAATTAAAACACAGTGAACAACAAGAGTTCAGTTTTGACCTGTGTGGCACCCAAGGGCCCTCTCCTGGTGCACTGAGTGGTAGACTTGGTCCTGCCTGGCCTTGTCTTTAAGGAGTCTGCTGTCCTCAGAGGGACTGAGGAGGACCAGGGACTGACCAGGACTCTTGGAACAGACTTGGAGAACATTCCAGAAGCAAACATATATTTGCTGGCTTCAATTGTCAAAGTGAAGCCTTAAAGGAAGAGGTAAGAAGAGAAGAAAGCAGAAACCAAAAGAAGAAAGGCATAAAGTGAATTCAATTAAACTAGAGTTTCAGTTTTGGTCAATTGTAAGATAATTCCTGTCTCCTAGGATATTTAATTAAAGGCAAATCCCCCAGGCCACCTGTTGTTTTAAGCAGGGTCCCTCCATCCGCTGTTAAGCAGAGACACTGGAACACTTTGCAATAGGGAACATCAGGCAATCCCCAAAGCTTGGCTTCTCTTGGGGTAAATGAGGGATGAAATGAATGACAGACATCTCGTCTTAGAACATCTTACATTTTTCAATCCCAGACCCAAAACGTATTAGGTTTTCATCCTTAATTTGAATGCAAACTGGCTTAGATTTCCCACATGTGTGTTTTATTTTCTTTGGGGGGTGAAAAAAGAACAAAGAAAAGAGACCTATCCCTCATTGTTTGTGTCTGCACAGTGTTACTGTCTGCTAGTTTTCTTTGATTAAATCATTAGTTCTTCTCACTTTGCTTCTCCACACAAGGGAGGAACATGGATCTGTTTTGTGTGCTTATATATGTATCCTAACAACAAAGATTTACATTTCTCATCTGTTTTTCATTTCATCATCCTGAGAATTCCCCAAACCAGGACGTCCATGTGTGGCCCAGGGACTGAAGTTCCCAGCTAGAAGGTGGCCATCCTGATGGACACCCTGGGAACCAATGGACCAGGACAAGTGTTTGTATTTCTTCACTCCATATTGCCAATATCATCCTACTGTCAGTAAGTAGCTACCCCTATGCAATCACTAGTATGAATTCAGATTTTAATGGCATGGATCATGCACCCAATTCAACAGACCCTTCCACCAGGTGGTTTTGCAAAGCAGAATTTAGTTCTCACAACAAGTTTTGAGGGTCAGAGAAATGAGGTCTCCTACTGTGGCCTCTCAGAAGGAAGCCACCCCAGGCCTTGTGCCTTGGCTCCACCACCTTCCTGTGCCAGAGCCTCTGCTGAACTTCACCCCTTCTAATCATTACTCGCTCCACCACATACTATCTTCATAATTTTTGCTATAGCCACTTCCACCTATATTCTGGTCCCATCTCTTTTTTAGGGGACAAGTTTCCAGGGATGGAACTTAGGGGCACTCAACCACTGAGCCATACCCCCAGTCCTATTTTGTATTTTACTTAGAGACAGGGTCTCACTGAGTTGTTTAGCAACTTGCTTTTGCTGAGGCTGGCTTTGAACTTGCAATCCTCCTGTCTCAGCCTCTGAAGCCTCTGGGATCACACCATCGTTTTATCTTTAAATGGACTCATGTTTAGTGAGGAAAATTTTTTCTAAAGAAATTTCCTATTACTACACTAAATGGGAGAAGTAGTTTTTTTCAGAACACAAAAAATACAAGATGGATAAGTTCTGGATTCTCACTGTACAATGCAGTGCCCATGGTTAAAACTGTATTGTACACTTACATTTGTTCAGAGAATAGATCTCCTGTTAAATGTTGTTACCATAAAAACAGGCAAACAACAACTGCAAGACAAACCCCAAATTCAGCTAAGTCTAGAGATCAAATGAATGGCATGCGAACAAATTAAGAATATCCTATTGTTTATTGGAATTTTGCTAAGAGAGAAAATTTTAGGTGTTCTTTACCACACATACACAAAAGTTGGTGCATGAGATGATTGATATGTTCATTGATTTGGCTGTAAAAATAATTTTACTAAATATACATATAGCAAAACATCATGTTGTTCACCTTAAATATGCACAATGAAAGTTTAAAGAAATCAGGAGGGGCATGAGGGAACTTTGGGAAGTGATGGGTGTTCGTTACCTTGATTGTGAAGATGGGTTTAAGGTTGTTTAAGTCCAAACTCATTAAGTGGTATACATTAAATATGTGCAGTTTTTTTGTATATACATTAGACCCAATAAAACGTTTAAAAAGTGCAGTTGGTGGGCTTGGGTGTAGCTCAGCAGTACAGCACTTGCCTCGCATGCATGAGGCCCTGGGTTTGGTCCCCAGCACTCCCACCCCAAGTGTAGGGCTGCCTCTAGAAGACTCAGGCATGAGGCCTGCTCTGTTGGTCACAGAGACAGTTAGCCAGTGAGAAAGGCATACCGGGGACACTCTAGCCTGAGCAGAGGACTTCTGATGTCACCAGGGGACTGGAAGAAAACTGGGAAGAGAGTTATTTCTCAGCAGGGTCTCAGGGTTCCTCCAGGTTAGCTCTCCACTAAAGTTGGAGACACTGTTCCACCCCCAGCATCCTGGCCTTCCGCTCCTCCTCAGATCACTGCAGTGTGACTTTGGCCCTTCAGGCATCAGACACTTCATGGCCATTCAGTTTCAAGCCTTCTTCATGATCTCATTATACTCCAACTTCTTGCAGTGTTCAACTCTCCTCCCTTCCTGAAACCCCTTTCCCTTGGCTGCAGCACGCTCACCCTCCTTTCCAGATTGTTCCTCCTGTTTACCCCACATGAGCAATTCCCTCTGTCCAGTTGGTGGAGCCAATTGCTCAGAGTCGATCAGCCTTCTTTTATCTCAAGGACCATGAGACTCATGACCTCTCTGCCCTTGGATCATTACCTGTAGGGCTGTGTTCTGGGACCACAAACTGGGCCAGAAGGGCGACTTGTCTGTGATCCCCAGAGTCTCAGCAAATTGATTCTGCACTTGACCAGTGTGGTTTGTGTTGGCCATAGAGCCTGTCAATATTCAGGCCCTGACTCATGGCTTCCACCCAAAGGGTGGTCACTCCTGACAGGGCTGCCATTGACCACCAGACTGCCTGTCCAGAGCATCGAAAGCAGAAACCCCATGCTGTTGGCTTCCCTGTGCCAGACTCATGTTCAGCCAGGGCACAGGAGCTTCCTGTCCATCTTCAGGGCCTCCTTCCCAAGTGAGGGTTCATACTTTTAGAGTGTGGCTGGACCTGAACCTTCTGGCAGCTCCAGGCCCCTATGGAGTTCTTCCCTGGGCAGACTAAGGGGTCATCTCCTTTCCTGCTCTCTCCCAGGGTTCATCTGCTGCAGGGAAATACACCCGCTTAGGCTGAGCTTGGGGACTAGCTTTCTGTCCCCTGCATGCCCAGCATCTGTCCCACCCACTAACAGAGGCACTGTCTGCCCCTGAGGGGACTTGGCATTGTCTATCCCCTGAGAGGTCCCTGTGCAAGGAGGGCCACTTGGCCAATACCTCCTTCCAGGACTTCAGCAGGCTTCATATTGGGTCATGGACAATGGAAGTGGTGCCTCTTCAGATCTGCTCGCTGATGTTTTTTTCTCAGAGGGCTGGGAAGGACCAAACCCAGGTCTGGGCCTTTAATGATATGAGATGCACAGAAGTAAAACTTGCAGAGGTCAGCTCTGGGGACTGTAAAACCTCAGATGGATGCTTCCATGGTGCTTTACAATGACGGCTCCTTCTCTCACACACCCCTTGCAGATGCTCTGTGAGCCTGTTTTGAGAACAAGATGAGTCACCCCAGCTGAAAGTCAAGACTTAACCAGGGGCATCTGATCCCAAAGCCCCAGCTCTCTCACCATACAGGTACAAATTAGCTAATGTGTATTTCATGTTTTGACACCATTGAAATGTTAATACTGTGCCACTAGACTAAGATACTAGTAATTGTATTAACTCCCATTTTCTTTTGCCTAACTGTCCTTTTGCTAGGTTGTCCTTGACCATGGACAAGTAAGGGAAGAAAGGGAACAAGATCAGGGCAGAAATCACAATTTTCTTTTAGGTCTGCAATTGAGACATTGGAGAGAGAGAAAAAAAATTCTTTCTATCAGACGGGTCACTTGCGTATTGAGAGTGCGGGGGGGAGATCTGGTGTCAGAAAGTTTATGTGCAGTTATAGCGTGCTGTAGAATGCTCACCTCAGTCTGTGTCTGTTGTCACAGTCACTCTTTGCTTGGTGCAGTCCCTCCCGCCCTTAGTAAGCTACTCTGATCTTCCAGGTCTGCAGTCCATGACTTGCAGCCTGGGGGCTTAGTTAGCTGCAGGCAAGATGCTGGGCTGACACAGTGCAGCCTCCAGGACCCTTGGAATGGTTTGTGTCCACCTGGGACATGGAGATGGCAAGAAAACAACAGCATTCAGCTGGCCTGATTTATAGTCGTAAGACTTTAATAAAGCAGTTCTTTGACACAAAACATAGTAATGGTTACTTGGATCCATTTCAATATATCATGTCACCCTTTGCTTTTGGAGATGTTACAAAGCTATAATGGACAAGGTCCAGAGCCTGGTTTTACAAGTTTGTTGCTTAGAAGTGCAACTGTGTGTTGGCTCAGCTGATACCCAAATCTTTGGAGGAGTGCAGGGGGAAAAAAAGATTAAAGTAACTATAAAACCACAAACTATGTACAAAATGTATTATGAACTTTAATTTGAAAGCTGTTTTTTTTTTTTTTTTTTTCTTTCCTACTTCATACAGCTGGAGGCAGAGGCTTGCAAAGAGTCTGGTTTACATTTAAAATTGCTCTTTAGAAATGCTCCATTTTCAAAGGTTCTGTGGGTTCTAAAACAGTCGGTCTGAGTCCTGGCTGGGTCCCCAGAGGTGGTTCTCTGTAATTCAAGTGTGTGTTGAGACTGCACTACATGTTCCAAGAGCCCTTCCACAGAGAAATCCTCCCCATCTGGGGAGGCTGCCTGGGTGGGGACAGGTCATGTTGGGGACAGTGCAGAACCTAAAATCTATTGAGTTCTAGTTCCACGCCCATCCTTCATCTGCCTCCCTGAATTCAAGCTGAAGAAATTGAGTCCTAGAGTTTTGTCACTTGGTAGCTTTCATCATTAAGAAGTTAGGATTTCGACCTGGTCTGTAGACATAAAACTTGTAAACTACTCTGACCTTCCAGTTCTCCAGTTGCTTAGAAGGTAATTGTGAGCATGGAACACAGCATCATGGCAACAGACAGGGGAAGGAGAACTCAGTTTTCTATTGATGTCGACTTAACCTTACGCTTCTGTTTTCCTCCTCCTGTTTCGTGGGAGGTAAAGAATCCCATAGATGACTGGATGGCTATTGCTTATCCCCCTGGGAGTATGGCTTGCTTTACACATGGAAGGTAAACTTTATCATGTAGATATAGTTCCTTATATCTCCTTGTTTTGCCCTAAATAGTAAAAGAACTCAATCCACCATCTGGAGTAAATTAAAAGTCCAGGACCCAGCATTCCTGTCTTGAGACATCTGGACCTAGAGTAGGCATGCAAGAAGCAAGTCCAAATGCTGGTCACAGACTTGCATTTTGATCTTCACTAGACAATGCTGCATTTAAGGGCAACCCTGATCCTTTAAACCCACACTGTGCAGTTCACTGGTCTGGAACTCATGCTCAGTTAGAGAATTTTTAGCACTTGTTTTCACCCACAGATATAATGTGGAGATTGAAGCCCCTTCAATTCCAGTACAGGTTCCCATCTCAATTTGGCTGGGAATTCAGAGTAAGTTGTGTCCTGAACACATAAATCTTTCATTCAGAAAGGGTCCAAGAGTTTATTTACCTGAAACCTCTCCTAGACACCTGCTGGATGCTCATGGGCTGAGAGTCAGTGTGCCTGCGTTCTAGCTCTGCTTCCCTCCTATATCCAACCATTGGAAGGGCAACTGTGACAAAGCACCACAAGCTGGGACCACAAATCGGGGATTTAACCAACAGAAATTTGTCTCTCAGTTCTGGAGGCCAGAAGTCTGAGAACAAGCTGTCAGCGGTGTTGGTTCTTGGAGGGCCGAGGGAGGATCTTTTCTGTGCCTCTCTCCTAGCCTCAGGTGTTTGCTGGCCACGGTTGGCATTCCTTGGTTTGTGGATCCATTGCCCCAATCTCTGACTTGATGTTCTCCTGTGTTCTCCCTGGGTGCGTGTCTGTGTCCAAATCTCCCCTTCTTATAAGGATATTGGTCATATTCAGCCAGTCGATTAAATGAGGGCCTATCCTAATCACTTCATCTTAACTAATTATATCTATAGTGACAATTTCCAAATAAGGTCACGTTCTAAGGAACTGAAGGTTAGGACTTCCACACATGAATTTTGTGGGACACAATCCAACCCTTAACATCACCGACCTCTTAGACCTGAGTAAGTGGGTAAGTACTTTGGAGCCTGATTTCTTCCACCTGTGACTTTTCTGATCTTTAAGATTCTTTGTAGTTCTTAAGAGCAGTGATTTTAAAAGTCATTAGAGTAAGTTAGTCTATTATTTCATTTCCTGTATTAAACAGTCTCTAAGCAATTCTATTCATTGAATGTCATTTTTAAAAATGCTTTGTCCAGGCTTTAAGAAACTTGTCTCCCTATGACTATAACTTTTTGCTTGGGTGATTTTAAATATATCTATTAACTAGTATGTTAGGGCCCCAACCCGTCAAAAGGGCCAATAGCCACATGGCTACACTGGGACATACTGGAAGGTATAGGTGTGTACTGACTAAATAACACCAGTGGTCCTTTTTGTTTTTGCTTTAGCTTTACATTTAGACTTAATATTCTTCTTTCCAAAAAATCAGATTTTTTTTTTCTAATTTTTTTTTTCTTTCCAGTGCTGGGAATGAAACCCAGAGTCTTGTACAAGTTAGGTGTGTGCTTTACCACTAAGGTACACCCCCAGGAGTGTTTTACTGATTTTAAAATAGACACATAATCATAATGAAAAATTTAAAGGCACAAAATAAAAATAACCTAAAATACTACTTCTCAGTGATATATTTTAGAACCAAAGCAGATTTTTGTGTGCATTCTTTTTCTGAACTTTATCCCAGATTTTTTGTGTGCTATTAAATATTTTGAAATATGATTTTTTTTATTTTTGCAAGAGTCTCTTCTATGGATGTTCCATTTCTATTTTTTGATATTACAAACTATTCTAACATCATTGTACTTGATCTTTGTGCACATCTCTGATTATTTCCTTAGGTGAAACTTCTGAGTGATAAATTACTGGATGAGAGTCTATAACATATTTTAATGTATATTATTTAATGTATATTTCTGCCCTTCAGAAAAATAGGGATGATGAATACTCTTGCTGCAGCACCTGGCATTACTTTTGTTTTCTATAGGGATATTTGCTCTTTTCTTATTGATTTGTAAGAGCTCTTGTTATATTTAGGATATTAAATCTCTTTCTACCATCCGCATTGAAAATATGAACCTCACACTTCATATTACGAGGATCTGTGCCTCGTTAAGTATGTTTCCCACAATATCAAGTTCTTGTGACTTGTGAGCAGTAACACCCAATAAATAGCCAAAGGATGGAAAGGAACAACTCCTGCTGTTAGAAGGCACATATTTTAGTCAAAGGAATATGAACAAATACCAAAATGCACAATGAAACAAATGCTATAATAGAGGCACCAAACACTGTGGCTTGATCAAGTGCTGCTAGGAGAACTGGGGTCACTGTCATGGGAAGTTAATTTCATTTTTTTAACGAGAGAAGACATTCTAGGTCTTGGGGTGAGCATAAATATAGCCCATGGCACAAAAATGCCTGCAACATTTGGGAAAGTGAGCAGTCCACTGGCCCCCCAGTGCTAAGAGGGCCTTGAAGGCTACAGGGCTCTAAATAGACAAAGGACCAGGGGGAGGGCACCATGCTTTGTCCAGTGTTTGGGGAAGATAGTGCTGTGTGAAGCTGTGTGAAGGAGAAGAATGAGGCTGTTAATTTGCTTCAAAAAATAACTTTGAAATATCCACAGCTCAATTGCCCACACCACCTCCCAATTGCAGTACCTGCTACCCTGGATGGGAGGACGCTGGGGCCTCTAGCATATGTGCTTCTCAGCTGGCACCTGAAGATGGATTTCACATGGAAAGAACCAACAGGTCCACTATGGAATGGCAGCCCCAAATCCACAGCCCACGTTATACACTATTTTCTTCCTCTCTCTTCTTCAGTGAAATGTAAAAATATTCCTGTTCTCTTTGACCCGTATTAATTTCTTGAGATCTACTGCTTGTCACTTGAATCCTAGAGCTATCATACATCTTTGGTATAAGCAATATTTGATTTTTGAAGTGTGTAGACCATCTCTTCATATTATCAAGATGTAATTTTTACATTTCTGCATTTTAAAAAGTTTGACCATAATTCTAGATGCATGCTTCTAATTCATGTACCTGCACATGTGACCTTTGTGAACAGAAGTTTGCATGTATAATCTGTGTTTACTTGTAACTCTCTGGTTATTTATCTGTGAATTCAAGTTACTGAAGTGAATACCAATAATAATAATAATAAAAAAAAAACTAGGCCATGTTCATTGGTTATACATGTTTGGAATGTTGACAAAAAATAGTTATTATTGAGATATAAATCACATACTGTACAATTCATTTGGTTAAAGTATATTATTCAATGGTGTTTGGCATATTTCCAGATTTGTGCAATCATTATGACATTTAATTCTAGAACACTTTCACTACCCCAAAAGAAATCTCTCATCACCCCTCCCCAGTCCCCTCGCCTCCCCTGATCCTAGGCCACCACCAACTCTGCTTTCTATCTCTATAGAACTGTCTATTCTGAACATTTCATGTAACTGGAATCACACAACCAGTGGTCTTTTTTCATTTCCACAATGTTTCCAAGCTTCTTCCACATTGTAATATGTATCAGTACTTGATTCTTATTTGTGGATGAATCATATTCTATTGTAAGGTTATGCCACATTTTGGTTATTGGTTAATGGACATTTAGGTTCTTTCCACTTTGAGCTTATTATGAATAATACTGCTATAAACATTTGAAACACCATCTCCTTTTGAGGACTTTTCTTTTTAATCTATCAGTCAACTGGGTATAGTGGCACCTACCTATAATACGAGCTACCGAGGAGGCTCCTAAGCTTGAGGTCAGCCTCTGCAACTTAGCGAGACCCTATCTCAAAATAAAAAGACAAAGGGTTGGGAATGTTGCTTAGATAGAACCACCAATTCCCAAGGGCACAAGAAAAAAAAAAAAACTTATCAAGTAGATAGCATCACCCATTGTGATTCTCTATTATGCGATTGGCAGTGCTCAGATGTTTAGCAGCAACTAATCTACTCTACAGTCATTCAGATATCCCCCTGAGTGTCTGCACAGCCTGTGAGAGTGTGTCTTATTCCTCTTCATGTTTGGGTCACTTTGCACAATATCTTAGAGATCCTTTTTAAGAGGGTAGAGGTGTCCCTCTAAAATGTCAAAAATGTTTCTCCGTGAGACAGTTGAAATGTCTGTATGGGAAAAACCAAAGCAAGTCTTGTTGCAAGTTACCCTGTTTGATTTTTTCATGCTCCCCATTTGAGGAAGAGACTCATTCACACTGAAACTATTGTCATCTGATATAAAATAACCATAATATTAAAAGAATTGGTTTTACCCGGTTGTCTAATGAAATGGCTCAACATACTCTGGACTTGAAAGTAGTTGTTCTGTTGTTAATGATACAGAATGTAACAGTCCGTAACACTTGGAAAATGCTGTTTTCAGAGATAATCAAAATTTTAATGAAGACATCCATGTTTAGGCTGTAAAGAAAGTTCTGTTTTGGACATATGATTGAAATGACTAAGTTGTGAATAGTGAATTTTAAACAAGGGCATGTCTATCATGATGAACACTCTAGAATATCCTCAGATCCAGAAAAATGTGTCTTCATAGATTTCTGTAGATTTTTCTTTAGTTTCATTTTCCTCAAGACCCTCCATGACACTTGTCCTAAACTGCCCCTGGTGACTCAGTTTCCCCTTCAGGTCTTCAAAGGGACTGAAAAACAACAGTGATAAGGTGTAAATAATGCTCAAGGTGCTGACAGGTGTACAGAATCTGCATTCCTTGTCAGAAGGCAGGCCCTGTCACTGCAGTCTCTCAGGGTCCCTCTTGCATCTTACTCCTTCCTTCCTTTTACTGTGTCTCTGTCTTAAAAAAGCCTTTTCCCTCCATCTCCCTCCAGAGCATGATGCCAAGGAAAAGGGAAGAAGATCTGGGATCAAGGGTTGGATTTGGACCTGCCATTTTCCAGCAGTATGACCCTGAGCATACTATTTAATCTCTCTGGGCTTCCAAACCCTAAGCTGCAAAATGAGAATAATAATGGTGACCTTATCCAATCACGCTAAATCTGAAGGTGGGTGCACTGCTAGGGACGAAGAGGCAGGTAAGCTGTGTGCATCTCTTCCTCTCTTTATTTCTGAGAAACAGGTAATTAATTACGCTGTCATCTCAATTTCTAGGGGATGACATTTATACTCTTGCATTATTGACTATTGCCCCTGTGGTCTGTCCTGACTTCTCCGAGCTCCCAGCCCCCAGCTGAGGCCTGCACACCCTGAGGATACACAGGCAAGTCTTGCCAGTCAGGTGACAGATCACTCTCTTCTCCCCTGTCCCAGGGAGGGAGATCACTGCTTAATGTCACCGTGTATGGAGAGTATTCAGATGTAATGACCAAAGCCACTGCCTGAATCGATTATTTTAACAGGATTTCAGTGTCTACACATTTTGTCTTCCCCTCTTTTTCTAGCCAGGAGGGTGAAAAATCCCCCGATTCATCTGTGTGCCGCTTCACGCTGTTTGAGGAGAACAAAAATGATGAACAGGCTGCAGTTCTTGTGAAATAAATAGTTCTTGTAAAGCCGAACTAAGTAAGGTGATTTGCAATATGGATTTTTCCCTCCAAGTTATTAGAATATGTTCAGTCAGCACATTTGGCCTCATTCTCTAGAGATCCATTAAATGAACAGCACTCACCTCCAGCCCCGTCTCTGGCTTTGGATGGGGTCCTGCGTTTGCCTTGGGCTGTGGGACTGAGGGAAGCAGGATGTGGAGGGCGGGCGGGTTGGGAGGGGCTCCCTGGCTCCCTGCTCTTCTGAGTGCAGAGCCTGGCTGGGAGCAGGCAAGGAGGAGATGAACCAGCACTGCTGTGTCCCCATCCTGCCTGCTCCTCCCTCACCAAGCCTTGCACATAGTAGGTGTGATTCGTCCAACCTTCTTGCCTGGGGTCCACAGAGACATCACCCACCATCATTGGCCTGGGCTTCTGAGAGTGTTGGGGGAGAGGAAGGTGAGCAAGGTGTCAAGCTGGGTTGCATATTCTTTTTCAGTTTTCAGTGCTGGGGCTGGAACCAAGGGTTTTGCATATTCTGGCAAGTGCTCTACTACTGAGCTATATATATATATATATCTGCAGCCCAGTGTGCACATTCTTAAATCAGAAAACCTGATATATAACAGTTCTGAGTGTCTTCTACAGCTCATATGGAATCCATAACATTTAAAGAATCAATAATAATAAAAATAAATAAAGAGTCAAATTCTACATGGGGCTGAGCAGGAGGCCATGGGTGCTGCCTCTCTCTGGGCTGATCACCACCTGGCTTCCATCCTGTATCTCTGAGTGGGGTGCATTTGAATTCTAAGCACACTGTGTTGATTAGCTTAGCTTTCTCCACCTTCTGGCATTACTGGATTCCGTGACTTTATTTTTCTTCCATTGGCCTGAGAGGCATGTGCTTTCCTTTGCTTTCACTGAAATCAGTGCTATGTGCACAGGCATCTTTTATCATACTGGAAAAAACAGCTGTGACTTGGAGGGTTCAGATTTGAGTTATCTCATTTAATAAGCAATTTAGGAAGCTCTCCTTGCACTTTCCAGGGACATATAGGTTTTGTTATACTCTTATCCTAGAATCCCAGGACATGAGGGCACCCTGCAAGCAAGAATATTTTTGATGTCTTTGAATGAAGTGCCAGAGAACCCCTTGTACTGCATCCTCTGCTATCACAAACATCTTGATCAGCAGTAGCCACTAAGTTGACCCTCTGACCTTCAGAGCCATATCATAGACACCAGGTATACTTGGTCTCAGCAGGGCTCTGGGCTTGCCCCATAGAGCAAAGACCAGGTTTGTGGTACATATTGGCTTCCCTGAGAAAACAGCTGAGCAGTTGGAAATTATGGTGGGTTCTGGTGGGGGTGAGTGAGTGGGATGGTGGGTCCTGGGAATGAAATCAGTAGAGAAGTGAGAATAAGGTGAAGTCTGACCTTGCTTCAGGACCCTAAGAGTCTATGCTGTGACTTTCCTGCTGGAGCTCATCTGAGATTCTAAACACTGTTCAGAATCACCCTAGTTACCTTCAATGGCACCAAATCTGGCAGGAGACATTTGCAATGAAACCTAGACCTGCTGCTGAACTTCTCTACGTCTCAGCCCTGCTTGGAAGCCTTCCAAGGTACCCAGTAATTAGAGAATAATAGGATTCCCAAATGTAGTAATATATTGCCTCCAAAATCCAAAGTGGCACACCAACTGTTTCACCAAACATGGTGTCCCCTTCTTAGTGGCAAAAGGCACGATGTACTGCAACTTGTCTATCATTTTACAGGAGATGTTCTGGAATACCCCAGACCAATGGACCATAAAAACTTCAGCAATGTGACAGTATCCTGAATATGTGTTTATCTGGCCTTCTCTAGCACACCTCTGTTTGATTAGGGCTTTCCACTTTCTGCTCACCAGGTCCAATTAGCAGGATGTCAATATGGTAGATGAACAAGATGTTCTGTGGAATGTCAAGATACTCGAGGACCCTTTGGCTTATGTCACGTCAGAAAGATGGAGAGTTAACACAGCTCTGATTTTGATTTTTCTTACTGGTAATGACTGAAAATAACACAATTTGCCAAGTGCCAGAGGCTATGTTAATATGCTCCAGTAAACACACAGCTTTGTTGGGATTGCCACTTGGTTAGCACTCATAATAATTTGTTGTCATCCAACCATGATCATCTGGTTTTCACACGGGCCAAGGAGATGAGTGGAATGGGGAAGTGAGGGGGACCAATGCTCGAGCATCTTTTAAGTGTGGTGTGTGTGTGTGTGTGTGTGTGTGTGTGTGTGTTATTCTTTTGTGGTATTGGGGATCAGACCCAGAGCCTTATGCTTGCTAAGCAAGTAAGTGCGCTATCACTCAGCTATATCCCCAGTACTCTTTCAAATCTTTAACTTTAATTGTTTCTCCTGAGATGCGTCTCATTTTCACAAGTTCATAAGCTTCCATGTAGCCTTTCTATCAATGTGAGGGGTCTGCGAGCTATTGAGATTGTCTATTCCAATATGTTGTCAGGACTGGGAAAGTATTCAAAGGGTGAGTATCTAAATTCGTTAGATATATTATAGGTCTGTCTGAGGTCAGGACTAGATTTATCACCTGTACAACTTCCCTGCCTAGCTGGAGCTGACACCCCTCATGTCAGTATCAACCCAGTTCCCATACACAATTGTCATTGAAAAAATGGAGCATTTCCCTTTCTTCAGTGCATAGCTACACTGGTAAAGGTCTTTTTGGAGTATTTATTGTATATACTTGTGGTCATGGTGCAATGATCTATCTCAAAAGTACCTGTCCCATCTTCTCTTATTGGGCTTTGGGACTCAGACCTATAGACTGTGAATGGTTGTGATTTTCCACTGTGGTAACCTAATAACATCTCAAGTGACCCCCTGGTCATCTATACATGTAGCTGGCTTCTAAGAACACCAAGGTCTATTGGCTTGTAGGTCACTGCCTGCCACTCTGGCCTCATTGACCATTATTGAATTTACATTCACCTCCCTTTTGCCTTTCCAGAATTCTATCATGTCTGTTAATAGTGGGAAATATAGTTTCAAAGGGAGTTTCTAACTCTCAGAGGAGATCCACCACCAAGCTTCTCAAAAATTTCACTGCCTCCACCCTATCATCTCCACCTGACCACCAATATAGCCCCTTTTGTCTTCAGGAAGGAGGTGTCCTCTGTGTTTTCTCAGAAAGCAGAATCAAGTGAAGAATTAACTAGTTTTTGCTAATAAGTCCATTCTAATGTTTGTAAATCCCTGGGCCTTCCAGCCACTTTCTAAGTATTATGTAACGGCAACTTCAGCATCTCTACCTCAACTAGTAAAGTCTACTGTTACGCCTGAACTTCAAGAAGCCTTCCTGGCAATAGGAGGACTGGCTCTAGGTGTCCTTATTGGGACCTGAACTGAAATCATGAGGTATACCCCCAATTCAATTCAATAAATTTGTCCTCTTTTTTTTTTTAGACATTTATTCCACCCACTCAGTCCAACACTGTCAGAACTCTTCCCATACATATTTCTTCAGTTCTTGCCAGATCTAAATTATTTTCTCCTGAAGCAGAAATGCTTCCTCATTTGGCCATAATTATCTTCTCAAAGTAAAAGAAGGATGATGGTGAATCTTGAAAAGGAAGATGTGTCATCTTGCATGTTATATGTCTCAAGTAAGGTCCTTGCAAGGTCTCCGGGCAAGCAGAGACTGCTCTCCTCTAGCTAATGGAAACTTGGAACATTCAGGGAATTGGAGTTCAAGATTTTGGGGTTTATCTACCCAAATGTCCTCATTTCAGAATTTGGATCCTACACTTTTCCTATAAGTGCTCTGAAATTGAAATTGAAGATCTGTCAAAGTTTGGAATTCAATTTCCCTTGTGGTTTGACCAATCTTACAATTAGACCATGGGTCTAATTTTCAGTACATTCTGCCCTGAGAACTGCAGGTGATAATTGTCTCTTTAACTGCTTCCACACAGGCCCTTGGACTTCTACTGTGTGCCTTGAGTTGATAACTGACTGTCCAGTGCCTATATAATAACAGAACTTGACCAACTCCAGAACACTTACCGTTTCCATTGTCTCTATACTGTCAGATGTGGCAACCACCACATAACCCAATACTTCACCTTCTACCTGCACCACATCCCAAAGCACCTGAATAGATATGATGCTCTTATATATCGGATATTATCCTCTTACTACTTACCACTTGGCCACCACTACAAGCAACTGGTATTTTTTTCTGAGGGACTTCTGAGAAATTTGTAAGAGATGTCTCAAAACTGTTGGCCAGTACAAACGAAGAGCTTTTATCCATCAATTTCTGTCCCCATTTGTTGAGGATAAACCCAAAGGCATTCAGTCTCCCATATTTCTAAGTTGCACACATGGAAAGTCAAGCAGTTTCCTGCTGTGAGCATTGTAGTAGCTATGAATCAGGAATGGAGAGGTTCACTGCAGAGGCCTGAGGTGAAGTTGTCAGGCTGCACCTCTCAAAGCCAGTCAGCATCTGCATGGAACTGGCCACTGCATCAGGGACCAGTGGGCAAGAGAACTGGAAGTGATGGATAAAGGATGTCTGATACAACTGGCATGCTGTAGATGAATAGATCATATCACAAATATTATATGTGCTATATTTGATTTGGAGCTATTTTTAGCATTTCTTTTCTATTACTCCTGCCTTTTCAATTGTTTGGCTCAGATTATTATTAAATGAGATTGCAATTCCTCTGCAAAACCGGCAGCCAGGATGGGAATTCAGGGGAAGTCCAACCTGCTTCTTGAAATGCCCTGCACAAAAAATCCATATATGATTTATTTGTTCAACAAGTAAGCACTGTTCTAGGCATAGATTACAGTAGTGATTGAAACAGAAAAAAAAACAAAAACTTTTCTTACAATATGGTGAGATGATGAAAGCATAAGTAAGCACATTAAGCAGAACACTAGAAAGTGAGAAATGCTTACGAGAAATATTAAGTGGGGAAGAGGGTAGAAAGTGTAGGTGAGAGGGGCTGTCATTTTAAACAGATGCTCAGGGAGGGCCTCCCGGGAAGGTGACATTAAGAAGAGACTTGGAGGGAAGAAATACCAGTACACAGTGTTCCAGACTAGAAGCATGGCAAGGACAAAGGCCTTGGGTGGGACCACACCTGCCTGGTGGCAGGGCAGTTGGTGGCCAGAGTGGGGCAGGAGAGAGAGCCAGAGATTTGGCAAGACCCATTCCATGTGACACCTAAGAGCCATAGAAAGACCTCTGCTTTTACTAGTAGTGAGGAGGCAGGAGACCACGGGAGGGTTTTGAACAGAGGTGAAAGTGAAGCTCTGATTTCATCTAAATTGCACATGACTCACACATCAGTGTGAACACACCTGGATCCCAACACAGTTCGGTCTGATATCCCACAGCTTTGCCATCCTGCAAGCACAGCAACTAGGGTCATTATCTGGGCATTAAGACTATGGTGGGACTTTGGTCACAAATGAGACAGGCTGGTGATGGACAATCCAAGATGCTGACAAACTTCCAAACTGCAGAGATGGTCCACATGGAAGGATCCAGGTGTTGAGATGGACACTCAGGGAAGCCCTGGACACCCCTAGGCACTGGGCTCATACACGAAATCTCTTGGCCTTTCGGTGGCTTCCCTGTCCCCAGCAGGAGGTGCCTCTGCCCTCCAATGTCCTGTAGCATGTTGAGCCCAGAATACTAACTTGTAAACTCCATGCCATTGACAAGCATGGCCATAAACCTTCATTATTCCTGATGGCAGTAGTCTGTTTCTTTAACCTTTGGCTTCCTTCTTTCCTAGAGCTTCTATACATCTGGTTCTGGTAAAATGAAAAGATTCACTCTATTTACAACTGTGCTTTTTGTCCGGGGCTGAGTTTTTCACTTCAACCCCTCCTCAGCTGAGGCAGAAGGGACAGAGCACCTTCCTGCAGAGAATCTGTTCCAGATAGGACAGGACAGAGCCTCCAACACCAGACCCTGGTGTCCAGAGAGGCTCTCAGAGGCAACGCTTCCCTGGGCTTGGCCAGCAAGCCCTTTGGAAGTCATCTTTTGGAGGAGACACTCGAGGAGGCCAAGGTGGTACACAGGGCCGCTCCCCAGCTTTACCTGGACCCCAGGCAGCACCTGGTTCTGAAGCATCTTCCACAGTACAATGACACCTCCTGAGAATGTGGGTTCTTGGTCCTGTGCAGCCTCTACCTACTAATTTCTATACTTTGCTATGTTTGCTGATGTTTGAAGAAAATGCGAAGTCTTCAGTGGGGGAAACCTCTTACCTGCAAATGTCCTCAGAGACTGTGGACGAGGAAGAAGAGAGCTACCGAGATAACGAGGACCCCTTCAAGACCCCAGTGACCACAGCTCTGGGTATGGGGAAGCCAGGGGAGAGGTGGAACAAAAGCTCATGTCCCTTGATGAGGGCTTCAAATCAGGTCCCGTGAGTGAGCTCACCTTCCTCTTTGACCCCCTAGAGAGGGTCTGGCAAGGTTAAGCAAGCCACCCAGCCAGGCCTCGGGTTGCTGGCAGGAATTTTCACAGACACCCAGGCCAATTGTGGGAGATGCAGTTGTCCAGCAAGACACCACAAGTCAATCATTCCTGGCCACAGCAAGCCCCACCAGGGGCAAGTTCTGGGCATGTGTCTTTCACACTGTCAAACTAAAACCAAAAGACAGGCAGATGCCCATCTCCCCATTTTAGAGGAAAAAAACTACCTGAGACTTACAGGTTTAAATTTCCACCAATTCATATGACCCCAGAGTGTATGGTCCTAACATGAGTGTGTGGGCATAAGTGGCCCCAGCGGCCACCTCCCACAACCATGACCCACCTGCCTATAGTAATCAACCAGTCAGTTCTGTCAAACTAGGATGGACTGATTAGGCGACTGCTCTCATAATCTAATCATTTCACCTCTGACTATTTCTGCATCAATAGGAGCTTTGGGAGGATACATCCAAACCACAACACACACCAAATGGCCCAGTAATTCCTTTTTTCTGGGGACATAAACAGAGAGGCATTCACAGCATTATTAACAGCAAAAAAGAAAAAATGGAAACAACCTAAAGTTCCTGCACCAGGAACTGGGTTATGGGCCATCCCCTGGCTGCTCAAGCAGGAAGCGTTGAAGTCATCCTTTGTTTCTCCCTGACATTCAGTTAACAGTCTAGTCCTGTTGTTTCCACCTCCTCTCTCAGGAATCTGACCACTTTCTGCGTTTATTTCTCAGAGCTCTGCTTGGCCATAACTTCCTCAGTGACACTGATATACCCGCAGTTCCCCACTCCCCAGCCCATTGTGCTGGGTCCCTCTGTTGTTCCTGGTGAAAGGCTCCATCCTTTTCTCTCACACTAGTCCCCTTTGTAAGGACCATGCCTCACCTCTGCTTCTCCCACCAGATTACAAGTCCCATAAGGGACACCAGCTGTCTGGTTTGTTATTATGTCCCCAGAGACTATGACAGTGCCTGGCACACAAGAGATTCCCTGACTGAGAAAGAAGCATGTGAAAGAAGGGATGTGATTCATTCTCCAGCCACACTGTCCAAGCATCCATATGGCAAAACGCTCACAACACAATTTTAAATGAGAAAAAAGTCTGCACCATGATATACACAGCATGACATTCACATTCTCATACATAAATATGTGTGTAAAAATCCAGATGAGAGGCACTAAATTGTTAGCAGTGGTTAATCCTGATCACTTTCTTTCTTTCTTTTTTTTATGGATGAATATATTTTCCAGATATTTTAAAATAACCATACATTTCCTTTATAATCATGAAAACAGTGAGTAAGATAGATGGAGAGAAGGATCCAGAACTTTTGGAATGAACCATAATTTGAGCAGAGGGTCTGAGCAGTTGAAGCCTCTTATGAAATACCCATATTTGAAGTTGGCCGCATGGATAGCTGTTGCAGCCATTGTTTCCAGACCGGCTCTGTGGGATCACCAGTGATCCTGCTAATGGGCTCCTTCCTTCCTTGTGGGGATCCATTAGGCTGAGTGCAGTGAGATGACAGGTAGTGGTTTCAGAAAAAGAATATAAATTTCCTTTATTTTAACAAAAAATATCAGGGTAACCAAGTGTCGTCCCCCCAGTTTTCTTAAGTCATGATCCTCACACACTCAGGGTGACATCTTAGAAGCTCTCCTAGGAGGCTTGTTTCCATGACCCCACTTATGTCTCTCTTACTGTTTGCAGCAACAGTTGAAAGGTGCCAATGGGACAGCCAGAGGGCCAAAGCTCCCTGGGCTTGGGAGTTGTGTGGCTCTGGAGCTAGCACACAGATAGGGAGTTCCCTGAATGGGTTCAGGATTAGGCCTGGTAGAAGCAGTGTCTACAAGAACTTGGAGGGTGTCCCTGGTTTGGCATCTTTGATCCAGACCCCAATTTATTCTAGTTCCTTGACCACTTGGTGTCTCAGTTTTCCCATATGTCCAGGTGGAATTTAAACGCCTCTCTGGGGTATTTTTTTAAGAGTAGTGAAATTTCAGTACTACCATTTGGGGATATGCTATAGAATGGATTTTGAGTCACCCAAAAGGACTATATGTTAAAGACTTGGTTCCCAGCTTAGCACTATTGGAGGTGGTGAAAACTTTTAAGAGATGTGGTCTACTGGAAGGAAGTTAGGACACTAGGGGAGTGCCCTTGAAGAGAATATTGGAACACTGACCCCTTCCTGTCTCTCTTTGCTTTCTGACTGCCATGAGGTTAGTAGGTTGCTGTAACATGAGTTCCTGCTATAATTATGCTGCCTCACCACAGGTCCAAACAGTGCCAATTATTATAGACTGGAACCTCTGAAAACATAAACCAAAAGAAACCTTTCCTGTTCTGAAGTTGATTTTCTCAGGTTTTTTGTTACAGGAACAGAAAGTGGACTAACTGGATACATCCTTCTTCCCTTCTGCCTGTAGGTTTACCTTAAGCAGATTAACATATGAGAAACAATGTAGAAAGAAAAGGGATGTTCATCCTAGATGAGAAGAGAAAGAGGACAGGCTGATGAAACATAAAACATATGTTGAATGCATGAAGAGCAGATATGTTCATGTAGCTTCCCAGGGCATAACTCAGGCTGCTGGCAGGATAAAGCCAGGTGTATGTTTAACAGAAAGAGAGGGGGGGGGGAGAAGGGGGGAAGAAAAAGAAGAAGAAGAGGAGGAGGAGGGAAGAAAATAGAAAAGGAAATAAATGAAAACTTGAACAAAAAGTGATCCAAAAGTCTGCCTTGAAAGGCAGTACTGAGTCATCTAACCCTATGAATATTTTAGGGGGTCTAAACTGAACCCAGAGCAGCTATGGCAAAGGGGATTCCTGTATTAAGTTGGAGACTTAAATGAAAAACTTTAACTTCCTCACAACTCCAAGAACCTGTTTCTTCCACTTGGCCAGTTCTCTTTTGGAATTGTCTGAACATAATATATAATTCATTCTCAACACCATTTTATCTAGGTCCTGTCAGAGCTGAAGTTGCCAGGAGGTGTCCTTCCCTGATCACCTGCAAAAGTGGACATCTGTCTTATTCTTGGCTGTCTTCTATCTCCTTATTACAGAAAAAGCTCACAGTATGAGTCCTGCCTTCCCAGAATAAAAGTCAGAACACAAATTTTCATTCTCCTGAGCAGGAAGAATGAGGTCTTGTGGCTTAGGCCCACACTTCAAATGCTCCTGTGCAAAACTTGAACTTGGAAGTGAATGATTCTGTGTTAGTCAGTTTTTCATTGCTGTGACCAAAACACCCAACAAGAACAATTTAGAGGAGAAAAAAAATATATTCTGGGCTCATGGTTTCAGAGGTCTCTGTCGTGGACCAGTTTCATTGCTGAGGGCCCGAGGTGAGGCAGAACATCATGGTGGAAGGGTGTGCAGAGGGAAGCTGCTCACTTCACGGCAGCCAGGAAGCAGAGAGTGGGCAGAAGGGACTGAGAGAAGATGAACCTTCCAGAGTATGTCCCCAGGAACCCATCTCCCTCAGTCTTGCCCCACCTGCCCACAGTTACCACAGAGCATAGTGGTCCTTTGAAATTATTGATCCATCATTGGATTAATTAACCGATTAGGTCATAGCTCTAATACATAATAATAACCTTTGAACATTCCTGCATTAACACAGGAGCTTTTGGGGGACACCTCCTATCCAAACCATAACAAACCTGAAGGAAAAAAATGGGGCAGGGAAGGGAGTCATCCTGAAGAACCAGGATGTTTCTGGTGATAGTAGTGACACCAGCTTTCAGAAGTGGCACTAGTCAATGTCTTGCAGATGTTGTAAGCTCAAGTTCTGGGATGGGATGTATCATTTGCTCTAGCAGAGGTGGCATTTGCCATCAAGCTGGTTTCTGGTGTCTAGTGCTTGCAAGTGGCAGAGGCGACTGTAATTGCCTCATCAAGGTCTGGGGTGGGGTTTGGCAGCACTCCTGGAAGTTAGCCTCAACTTCAGTTCTCATCTGCCTATGACTCTGTGTGCTTCCTAATGTCACCCAAGAGCATTATCAACAGATATCTTTCCTCTCAGTGTTTACACACACAGAGCTAGACTGCCATTCCCAGCCTTCAGTGGTCCTAGTGTGGCCACATGGCTGCGTTCTGACTAACAGCATGTGAAGAGAAGTGATATGCGTCTATGCCTGGTCCTTAAACCCCTCTGCAATCCTCCCATGCTTTTATCTACTAGCAGGATGTAGAGGACCCAGTGGGACCAGATTCCTAGAAGATGGTGAAGGCACTACAAGAAAGAAGCTGGGGCCCTTAAATCAACTGAGTGGATATAAACAGGAAGTTAATCCCTTGCTGTTTTAAACCACTTCGATCCTGCCATTGTTAAAGGGTTGGTCCCTCTTGATTAGTACATGACGAATTCATTTTCTGGTGAACAGGTCAAAGTAGATTTCATTTCCCAGGATTCAGAACTCCGAGTGTCTCACTTCCCTGCTTGATCTGCCACGGAGAGGTCTAAAGTGCAGATTTGATGGTCACATCTGTACACAAGCCCCGCTTCTCTCAGAATTGGAAGCATTGCGCTCATCTTAGACTCTTCTTGTAATGCAGAATGGAGGGGACAGAGCCCAAGTCACTGAAGTTTCCCTGAGGGAAAGTCAGCTCTCCACTGCTTCTCTGCTCTTTGGTCATGGTGGGGACCTCTGTTCTCACTCCTGCCTCCTTGCTAGGAGGGAAATCAACTATGTACTCTTGGTGACTCTGAACTCCACATAGGAATCCCTGCTCCCTCTTCTTTATTATAAAATGAAGCTCAGGATCAGGAGTCTGGACAGTTGTTCTGAAGGAAACACTTGGTACCTAACTGAAATCCCAAGGGCCTGTCTGGACAGCTCACCCTTTGAGTTCTTTACCCACCTACAGGAGCAGGTCCATGGCACCAGTTAGGATCCAATATTTTATGCCTTAACTCTGGAAGTGCAGTTTCAGGCAGGACTACCCTGTTGAACAGAGCAGATGTAAACGGATAAATGAGGGGTACGACCCTCTTGTATCCACCCTTTTATCCCATGTGGACTGAGAAACAGGCTTAGAGGAAGCCAGTCTGCAAACAAAAATAAAGCAGCAGGAATAAAGAAGGGAAGGTGAGAAAAAGGAGAAAGGCAGGCTGCATCAAAGCCCGTGGGTCCATGAGCAATCCCTCCATCTGTAAAACAAATTTGCTCTAGTTTGCTTAAGCTAATTCATACTTTAGTTTTTAAAGTATAAAATGTAAGGACCTTAACCCATATAGGAAGAAGTAGAAAATGTTTCCCCACACTTGGTCACCTCCTGGGAGCCTCAGCACCTTCTGGGCTCATCAGGAGCTAAAAATTGTTCAAACAAAGCTAGGGAAAATAGGTGGTTAGAGACATCTCTACAGATGTGTCTGTAAGTGGAAAGGACGTGGCCATTTCCCTTGTCCAACAGCCTCACATCACAGCAGAGCACACACAGCCCAAAGAGGTGGCGTGACTTGCCCAGGACTGTACAGGACTGGTCCCTGTCTCCCAGCTGCAGGCTGAGCAAAGCCCCAAGTCTAGAAGCCCTTTTTGAATTAGCTTCCCTTTCTCACATTCGGCCTGGGGCGCAGGGGCCAGGCTAAGTAAAGCACATGTTGCTAGGCTGGCGACAAATGACGCGGCTAATTCCCTTCGCCCGGATGGTCCCGGCGCCCCAGGGACGCTCTGTCCCTGCGCACAGGAGCAGACGTGGGCCTGGCCCCAGGAGCAGCTGGGAGGCCGGGCCGCTCTGGAAGACGCCGCGGGACGAAGGGGCCAGGGGCTCAATGTCCCCACCCACCCCTGTGCCTCGCAGACAGCGGCGCTCGGCCGCCAGGTGAGGGCCAGCCCCTCCGGGCCTTTCAGAGTTAATTAGCCTTCATGAATATGGATGCCACCGCCGATTTAATACGGTTGAGAGGTCATAACCTGACCTTAGCGAGGCGTGCATAAAGAAAAGGCTACTTTTCTCAGCTCGGTTCCTAATTGAAAGGCCGAGTTGTCAGACGATGCGTAGTGGGTGTGATCCTGCCACCCGGGTTCTCTTCGCACAGGAGACAGTACTGGGGCCGACCAGGAGCAGTGGCCCTAATTACCTACAGGTATGTGCAGGCCACTCGCCGTTCCCAGTGAAATGTCGCTGTAATGGTATCTGAACTGGGAATTGATTCTGGAGTTTTCCTTTTCCATGATGGTTTTCATTTCCTGTAATTTAGAGCTGGAAGCATTTATGGAATATCACATGGTTTTCGTTTACACAGGAAATCAGCTGCAGTTGTGAGAAGATACTGACTTACTTTTTTGTTTGTTTTTTAAATCCAGAGAGAGGGAAGGAGGGAGGGAGAGAGAGAAGACTAGCTTGCAGCATTTGGTTTTGAAATAGTTTCCCTTTTTGATCCAAAGTCACTGTTCTCCAAAGTGAGCTGTGATTACAAGGAAAGCAGCAGTTTATTTCTGACACGTGGTAATCACTTTCTGTGAAGCAAACCCAGCGCCAATAGATATTTTGCCTTTTTTTTTTTTTTCAGAGCAAAGGAGTGAGCCAGGAGGGGGCGGGGCGCGCGCAGCTGCCGGCAGCTTCCCTTCTGGGACAGGAACGTTTTCCAAAGGAACGCAGGGGACAGAGGCTGAGATACCACACCAGATTAAGCCGAGAAACAGGCCGCCTTTGGGGTTTACTTTACACCCTCCCAGAGAAAGATAGCACTCACTGCCCAAATTAGCCTATTATGATCACTTTTAAAACCTGAAAATAGAAAATGTCGCCACCGGTCCAATTCTAAGAACCATACTGTAAAATCTCTTAATCCAGTTTCAACCAGTCTCCCCCACAATCATCAGAGAACTGCAGAGCTCCATAGCAGAGATTGAGAATGATGCGGAGAATTCGCGTTGTGTTTTTAAATCAGTGCCCTGGAGCTGCCACTGCTAGAAGCACCTATAAAGCCAGCACACTCTATTTACCCGTCTCTCCCCGGGCTTGTTTGGAGCTATTTCTCATTCTCCACCCCCGGCTCTGAGGGCAACTAGTCCGCCCTGGGCAATAGCACCACCCTGTGGCCAGCATCCCTCCCCTAGCAATCATATCCCTTTTCCAGGCAGAAGGAGATTGCTTTTAAAATTCAGAGTGCCCCGTCTGGCTTTAGGGTAGCGAAGGAGCCCTCTTTTCTTCTTTTTGTTCCTGGAATGCACGGAAACACAGGGGATCAGTTGCTCTTCTTTCATGTCCTCTACTAACATTCCACAATTACAGATCTGTTTCTTTGATTTAAGGTTTAGCTCCCAATTAAACGAAAAGGGCTCTTGAAGAGATATAATCCAGGCACCTATTTTCGGGTAAACCAGTTCATTATCTTTTCCCAAGGGTAAGTGGGCTCCCAGAGAAGGGAGAGAACAAAGAGATCCAGTGGGGCAGGAGCCAGACCTAGGTCATCTGTCAAGGGCAGGGGCTGTTCATTCCATGGGACTAGGAGATGGTGATGTGGAAACCTTAGGAGTCTGGGTGAGGACAGTGCTGCCCACATTTCAGAGATGGGGAGGGAGCCCTCCAGTCCTTATTGGGCCTCTAGGACTGAGGTGGACCTTGATAGTTGCTGTGTCCCTGAGCAGCTGTGACCTATTTCATTGTGACTTTTAGGCAGCCTCCCCATGACCATCTTCTTCCGCCCCTCTCCCCCAGCCCATAAAACCAACAGCCATCTGTGTGAACATGAGCCCCACATTTTTATAGGCTGTCTAGTGGTGGTTGCAGACAAGTGGGGATGAAGGCTTATTGCTGCAGCTCTTCCAGTCTCCAAATATTAAACTGTGTAACATGATCCATTCTCTGAAACTAAATATTTGCAAGGACACCCAGCAACCACCTGGCTACCAAATCTCTTGATCAAGCAGGTTAGTTATTTGTGCTGTGAAAACTCCACCTGGGGATTTTCCTCAGCTTCTGAGGGGTCAGAAAGCAATGCTCCCTTCCATTACGCAGGGGAGCCCATCCTGGCTTGTCCTGATTCTGCAGGCGGGTCCGTGATTGGGGTGCACAGAAGAAATCTCAGTTGGGCCTGTGAACTGAATGAAAGAAACCCTGTTCCTTTTTGAATGGTGGCTCTGGTCTCTGTCTGGGGCCTTGTTTTCCTCCTAGGAAACTGCATTGACCTCATGTTGCTTATTACCTAATTGATGAACTATTTGCATCAGCATGATGCTACTTTGAACTTTTTTTGTTCAGGAGCTCCGGGAGTGAGGAGGTTGTGGACAACAGTCATCTTCTATGCCCCGTGCAACCACCTAGTACCTTTTGAGAAGTATCCTCGCCCTCTCTCTGTTTCCATTTGAGGGTGGTTCCCAGTGAGTTGCAGGCATATCTTCTCTCTGTTATATACCCTTCCTGGTCCCTTTGGCTGGACCATCTGGAAACTGGAAGGATTTTTTGAGGGAGAGAGTTTTTTTGAGAAGAAAATTAGATGCCCCAGAACCTTTCTCCTTCCCAACCCCACGCACATTCCTGGCTAAGTGTGGGATTGTACCCTAGGACCTGGGCAGGCAGAGGCCTGGGGTCTCACCCATGGCCACTCCCTGTCCTAGAGAAAGTCTTCTGTGGAAGGGTGAGTGAGCAGCCAGGGGCTCCTGCACCTATGGCTTCACATCCTGGGCTCAATTTTGCATGAATCAACGTTTCAATATGTATTTATTCCTGTTGCGCTCACCAAAAAAGGGGGGAAAAAGCCTTGCTGGAAAAATGCCAGAACGAGATATGTGATAATGTTGTTTAGCAGCAACTGTGTCATTCCGTGTTGTTGACAGTAAAATAAATTAACATAATAAACATAATTTGCTCAAAAAACGGCTAAGGGAAAGCAGATGGTTAGCACATTCCGGCAGGACCTGTTGGTCCAAGTTTGCACGGATGTTTAGACGTTTGTGCTGCCTGCGACAGATGCTCTCTCAGGTTCCAGGCGCGCCCACGTGATAAGCACCGGCGGGCCGGCGTTGCTGGTCCAGGAGCCGGCGCCTTGCCTTTGGGGGATCTGATTCCTGGAAAGGGGGCGCACGGCTGCGGCGCGCATAGCGGTGCGGGACTAGAGCCGGTCCGGCGCCCGGCGCCGACTGGCCTCCCGGCCTCCCCATGGCGCGGAGCCGATGCCTCCAAGCGCCAGGGCCATTAGCATTCACGGCCTGCCGCCCGCTCAGTGCCCATCCTTTGTGCGACTGGAACAAGGGAGCTTTCTTCCGGGGAGGAGGAGGATGGTGCTGAAACTCTCCAGCTCCTGCCGGCAAGCATCCATGGGCTTCCGGAGCCTGTGGGCTTCTATTCTGCCTTCAGTTCCTGCATCCATGGCACCGGAAGGAGGAGAAAAAGTTATTTTTGGAGAAGACTCCGTGGTGCCTCTTGGGTTCTCGGTTCCTTCCCAGTTTGAAGGGGCTGAGATCTATTGGTCTCTCCCATCTGGGTCCTGGTGGTCCTTGCTCTACTAGACACCTAGACTTGATATGTGGGTAGTCTCTCAGGGCAGAGGTGAAAGCCAGGCTTCCAGAAGCCTGAGTTCAAGCAAGAAACCATTAGAAAGAGGTTGCTGGGAACTCTGCTCAGAAACCCACCCCACTACCTCCAGGCAGCAGGAGGCACCAGGGAGCTCCCTGTCAGCCAGTGCTGGGGATGCCAGACCCCACCATTGAAAAGGAGAACTGTTCCCAGATCCTGGGAATTAATTCCCTTAACTGCCTGGGCACTTCCACAAGAAAAGCCCCCAGGTACTGGAGAGTTCAGAGATGGGCAAGACATGTTGTCTGGTAGAAAAGAGTGTATCATAAGAGATCCAATGGTTGTAAAATAACCAGAAAGAGGCACACCCTGTTGTAGGATGGTTTGTATGTTCTCACTGTCCCATAGCTCAGCTGTTAACAGTACATGGTTAGCCTGAGTTCAGAAGCCTCAATATATGTGATTTAGCACTGTGCCAGCATGCGCTACATTCACTATATGGCCATTGTTAATACTAATTGCAAAATTAGAGGGTAATGTTGGGAAGGACAGCATTTCCTCTGGGTGAAAGGATAATTAGGACCTTATCCAAGTGTCTAATGGATCCCTCAAAGACAGCATGGCCAAGTCTTGAGGATCTGTCCCCAGGTTTGCTTCTTACTGGATTTTCCCCACCACCATAAAATATCTCCATCTATCATGCTGTTTAGCAAAAATTTGGAAGTCGTATTTTGATTCCTTCTTTTACCAACCTCTTGTCAAATTCAAAGTCCTGACAACTCTGCATCCTCAAGCCATACCATCTTCTCCTCCTTCTATAGCCCCCTTCCTCTCCCCAGGTTCATGCAGCAGCTCCTGAAAGATCGATCTGCTTCATTCTGCAGCCCCCACATCTGCTTAAAGACTGCTCTGTCAGGCCAGATTCTCTGGGAAGTAGAAGGCGAGATGGAGTTAGAAATGAAAGAGGTTTGCTAAGGGAAAGCTGTGGAGGATAAAGGAGAGGGGCTGGGAGGCAGGGAGAGCCTTCAGACCAGAATGCTGGTCTAATCCCTGGGAACAGCTGAAGAAGAGAACATGGTGAGGGAAGAGACTTGGCTCACAGTGCAGATCTGAGAAAGTCTGACCAGCTGTTTCAGCTGACCAGGGTGCTCCACAGTGTAGTCCCAGCCCTTGTAACCCCATAGAGGTCTGGTCTCTGTAGAATGTGGCCTCAGGTCAAACGCTGGAGGGAGGCGCTGCAGCTGGAGGGAGGCCCTTGGCCCTTGGCTCTGCTCCCAGGAGGTTCTCTCCTGAGAGTGATGGTTCCCCGGCTGCCACACTCACCAATGGGTTGCCCCCGCGCTTGGAGTGATAAGCCCTGGCTCACCAAGCTTTGCCTACCTTATTGTGCTCCCACCCGCAGCCACGGTACACCAACCCCGAGATCTTCAAACAAGCCGAGCTTCTCCCAGTGTTATTGCTTTTATGTCAATGTAGGGCACTCACCTCATCTTCCAGTGGCAGTTCTCATCTTAGGTCAAATGTCAGCCAGGCCTTCTCTGGAAACTTCCACTTTAAAGCAGCACCTACACCCCATCACTTTTCTGTAGCATCTTATTTTGGTCTTGTGCAGTCCTTATCATGGTCTCACCTCTGTTTCTCCTCTGCCTTTTCTTGCTTTGCGCTTACCTATGGATATGTATTCAGTGTCAGTTTTTGAGATGGGGGCCACTTCCCACTTGTTTACCATGTGTTCCTGGCACAGGCTTGTCACACAGTAGGCACAATCACACATGCTGCAGGCTTGGCATGCAAGATCTGGAAGAGCTCTGACCACCAGCACCTCTGGGAGAGGCACTTTTCAGGAGATGTAGAGTTAGGTGCTGGGAATTTGTAGGCCTCCATTCTCAGCTCCCCTGGTGCCTTAAGCAAGGCCGATAGGAAAATTGAACAGGGAAAGTGCTTTAAAAACTCAGGGTGCCACATACTGCCGCCTTTTATTCTGGATCTAAACTATTCAGGATTTTAAGTATACAAGTAATGTGATTTGCTAACAAGTTAATAAAGGATAGGTTAGAACCTCTTCCCCAAGTAGCCTTTGAAAATTCTTTAGCATAAAAGGACCTGCTTTTGATGTTTAGCACAGAAGCCAACCTCACCTGCTGGTAATTTAGTTGCAGCAGACTTGGTTCTAGAACATTCCAGCACTACTATAGTCTGAAGGTTGGTGTCCCTCCCAAATTCATATGAAAACTAATACCTGACAGTATTAAAAGATGAGGCCTTTGTGAAGGTGATTAAGTCATGAAGGATCCACCTTCAGATGGGATTAGTGCCCTTATAAAAGGCGGAGCTGCCTTGTCCCTTCTGCTTCAAGAGGACACAAGAAGACATCTTTGAAGCAGAGAGCAAGCTCTCATCAGTCATTAAATTTGCTGGTGCCTTGGTCTTGAATTTACTTCCCTCCAGAACTATGAGTAATACATTTTTGTTGTTTATAAGTTACTCAGTCCAAGGTATTTTGTAACAGCAGCCCAGATGAATTAAGACAAACAATCTGCTCTGTGGCCTTGGGCAAATTACTGAATCTCCCTGAGCTTGTTTCTCCAGCATTGACCTAAGGGGATTTTTGTTTCATTTTATTCTATGTCCATAGGGGAAAAGGGATGATGTATAGAAATGTTAAGAAATGCTACCTGTGGAGAGTAGAATAATATTCTCCTTGCCTCATGGTCCCAGAAAGGTGGCTGCCTGTACTTCAAGCCTTCCTGGGGCCATAATGGTGATAGGGTGGGAGGCAGATGGTAGAGATGGAGGAGAGCAAGTCCCCTCCAATGCCCAATTTAAGGTGCCACAGAGTATCCTTCTGTAGAAAAAGTCTTAGGTGTTTCTGTGGGGGCAGTGGGAGGGTAAATCTATGTGAAGTTCTTTCTGACATTTACAAATGTTTCTAGTTGATCCTTATATGCCTCCAAATAAGCAAAACTTCCTTCCTGGAACCACACCCAACAACAGCCTTAAAACCCCTGAAATTTCCAATTATCCTAAATCCTCCTGACTAGCAGAACATGGCCCTTCCAGTACTGTACGTACTGTGCTAGCAAATCATCCCAAAACTATTACAAAAATCTCAGCCAGACTGTGGCAGCTGTGGCACAGATGTTCTGCACAGCGGCTGGAGCATGTTCAGCATCAATAAACACCACCTCTGAGAAATAAAACCTGAGAGTCGAGCTGGCAATGGTGATAACAAGAGCCATGAAGATCATTCGCAGGGAGGGGGAATGAGATGCAGGACTGTGAGTGGACCCTGCCTTCCCACGTGCAGCGGCCACATCCCGAGCATGCCGGGGGCCCAGGCTCAGCTCTCCGTGCCACATGGCCAGCTTACTCCAGAGCTGTGTGCCCAGCGTGAACACTCCAATTTGTGCTTCCCAACCCCTGAGTCCACCCTGAGTTGAACAGACATTTTGTCTGTCAGATGTCCCTGAAGACTTAACTCTGCGTGTGCTGATCTCGGAAGCAACTCAGGCTGGACTCAGCTCCAGAAGCTGTGGACTGACCACAGTCTGTTTAAAAGCAATAACTCTCTGGGACACCCTGTTAATATCTCCCTGATATCATGTTTGCCAAAGCACCTTTTAGAGAGAAGAAATCGCTTCATTGAACCTCAAAGATCATCAGCTGTTACTGGCAAGGTGAGCAAGCAGTTCACATACCAACCAGCAGGGGGGGTGGGTGTTGAAGCCGGAGCTTTGTGTCAGGGTGCCCTTGGACGCGAGCTGGGATGGGACCCAAGAGATGGGCCCAGCCTACTCCTCATTTTGCAGATGTGGAAACCAGGACCCAAGCAGTGACATGACTATTTAAGGTCACGCGGGCAGGTAGAAGAAGCTAGAATTGTACCCCAGGCCTAATATTGATGTCAAAATCCGTTTACCTTTAGTCCTTCCGTGTTTGTGCCCCATCTTTTAAGTGTAAATCATTGTGAGATGATTAGTACTTCATGAATTAAAGGAAAATGCTTCGACCATTATCCTGAAATCAAAACAAATGAACAAACAAGAGTAAACAAAAAGTGGCACGTCAGCCCTGGGGCCTTGAGTTGAAATGTTCTCCAGCTCTGTGCTGTGGAACGAAGGCAGGAAGATAGTGACAAATTCCAAAGACATGTGTCCCCAGGAAGTAGCAATCTAGGGGCCTCCAAACTGCTCTGAAAGGCTTCAGAATCCAGAAGCTCTTGCTAGGACCTCTTTCAGTCTGTGCAAAGGTGAGGCAAGGCCCCGTATTAGAATATCACGTGCCGCTCTGAATGTTGGAGGCAGGTCCAAGGAAGACACTTTGCAAAGGGTGGCCTCCTCAGGCCCCCTGAGAAAGGCTTCCTCGAGCCTATTTTCAGGAAGACAAGGAGACAGTTCATGCTTTCTGATCTGTTATCCTATGATTGTCTTCTCTGCCTTCTGGTATCACTTGGAGAACTGCCTCTAGCCTAGAGACATGTCCTTGCTCTACCTTGTTCCAGGCTCTGGTTGGAAACCCCTTTCAAAGGCCATTGTCAACATTTCCCTTTGTATCACGACTTCTTTCCAGTAACATGCCAGGTCAGGCCTAAAGAGGTCAGAACTTCTGACCTCTCCTATTAAGGACCAGGAGACCCCAGCTGCACTCCAGCCTAAGGTCACCAGGGACTCAAAAATTCTGTCTCTTTTAAGGTCCCAGCAATACTGAGGCAGCAGCATCAGGTTCATTTTGATATTTATTCAATCCTAGTTGACCTAATGACTCTTTATAAAGAGCCACCCAGCAAGATGCATCTTTCTCAGGATTCTGAAGCTACAAGTTTGCAGAAATGTTTATGTAAAATTTCTAGGAAAAGAGAGAATTATAATCTACAAAGCAACTGGTGAGAAGTGAGGATGCAAAGGATGCTTGCACAAGGACAGCTCCTGTCCTTCCATCTTCTCAGTGATGACAGCCCCAGAATGAGGTGAGGAGTAGGGCTGATGACCCAGAACACCATGGCATGTGATGTGAGGCTCATGAAAGGCAGGGCTTGGAACATCCACCACCTTTAGCTCAACATTTGTTGAGCATCTACTATGTCTTATGCATTGTGCTGGGCGTTGGAACCACAAGAACTGTGAAACAAGCTACATGTCCTGCCTGTATTAGTCAACACTCTGTTACTGTGATAAAATACTTGAGAAAACCAACTTAAAGGAAGAAAGATTCATTTTGACTCTCCGTTTCAGAGGTTTCAGTTTAGAGTTGCTTGACCCCACTGTGGTGGGCTTGCGATGAGGCACAACATCATGGCAGGAAGCATATGGTGGAACAAAATTTCTCACCTCATGGAAATCAGAATGCAGAGAGAGAAGGTGAGGAAGGGGCCTGGGGACAAGAGATACTCTTCCAGGGCATACCCCCAGTGACTTACTTCCTCCAACTATTCCCACCTCCTACAGTTTCCACGACCTCCCAATAGTCCTTTCAATTATGAACCTGTCAGTTGGTTATCCATCGATGAAATCAGAGCCCTTATGATCCAATCATTTCCCCAAATCTCTACCTCTGAGAATTGCAGGGCCAAACTTTCAACACATGAGCTTTTGGGAAACATTCTAGTTCCAAATCATGACGTTGCCCTTGGTAGATGCAGGTTCCTGTTAGAACAGGGGTTCATCAGAGAACATCCCTATGCAGAGGAGGAATGATACACTTTACAAAGAGCGTCTTGAAAAGAGGAAGCAACTCAACTGATAAGTTGAGAAGGGTGGTAGAGGGGGCACAGGACTGTCAAGCTGCTTCTCCTCTGGACCACCCAGGGAGGTCTGGGGACAGGCGTGCTGACCAGGGTCATCATCACACTGATGTTTGACCGGATTTCCATGTGTTTTGGTGCCTGTCTGTTCTCCTCGCACTGACTTAAATGTCTGCGGGCCAGAGAGCGCTCCCAGGGTACCTCCACCTGAGGTCTCAGAGGAGGGACAGCACTCAGGTGCCCTCCCTGCCCACTGTCTCTGGGGGGGTGTGCAGGGCTGGTGGTTGAGTCCCCATGGTAGCACCCATCCTTCTTCCAGAGCTCCTCCTCTGGGCTAGTTGTGCAGAGGACTGGCCAGGGAAACTTCTGCACAGACGAGACATATGTTTGGGTGCCAGATTTGTGGGTTTATTGAATTAAATGAAATTAAATTATTAGTGAGATCAAAGGCCAAACCTGGGCCTGAGGGGAGGTCTGGGGTTTGGTGTTGGGCATAGATGATCTCAGGCCAGAATCTTCCCCTCCTGCCTCCTGTTTACTGCTCTTGGAAGACCCGCAGGCACGGGGCTGTCCACCTGGACCTGGTCCTCACCACGGGCAGGAGCTGCAGGGCCCCCTTCTTTGTCTCTTGCCGGGCGCCAGCCAGCCTTGGTCAGGGCCTTTCCGCCTCTCAGCATGGGTCCTGGATGCAGCTGAGGGAACATTCCCCAACACAAGCACTTCCCCAAGCCTCATGGATTAATAACTGCCATTTAAAAATAATTAGAAGTGATGGAGAATTAATTTCAGAAATAACCCTTGCCAAATAACTCATTAAATGGAATCTCCCTGGGTGTCACTTCTGCTCAGTGTCAGACTTTCAGCGCTCATGAAAAGCAGTGCTAAGTTTGATCAAAGTTTCCAATCAGACTCTTGCCCTTCTTCGGCTGCTTTTCTTATTCTTGGGCTATTGGATGTCCTGGCAGAGTCCCCTGAGGCTGGTATTGCAAGGGGTCTCAAGAGGACTTGGGTAGAGGGTACCATGCATTTTTCCCTCAGGGACCAGAAGCAAATGAGAAATTCTCATTTCTCTGTTCATGTTCTCCCTGATATTTGTTCCCAATTGTTGGGCAAAATGCTGTTGTAGGAACAAAAAATCCAAGCAACCAGGTCATCTTCATGACCGTTCAGTATCAGTCCACAGGTAAAGTGGAAGCGGAAGTTGCTCAGGGATGCAAAAGGCCCTCTGGGCTTCCGTCCTGTGGAAGTGATCTTGTGAGGGTGGACACACACCAATGGTGAACTTGGAACAGAGGCCAACCATGCCAGGGAGGTGTGCAAGAGCCAGAGGGAGGTGGCTTGGTGGACTGCTGTTTTCTTCTTCTTTTCCTATTAAGGCCAGCAGTTGACTCTGCTGGTGCCAGAGGCGTGGCCTCTTGAAAATAGGCTGGCCATGATGAGCGAGGCACCACACACCCCAAGAGCTGTGATCCAGTCCCTCGCTCTTTGGAAGCTCCTACCCTAGTTGAAGAACAGGATGTGTACACCACAGGGGAATAAAAACAACAAAATTCCTCCACTGACAGTGGAATGTGATGTCAAATGAATGGTTTGGACAGTCATTTGGGTACAAGTTCAAAAAAGGGAGAAAGTCCTTATTTTGTGATCCTGGAAGTTCTTCACGGAGGAAATGAGATTCAAGCTTTGTCCCAAAAACATGGTAGAATTTGGTAGAGAAAGAGAGAGAGGCACAGAGAGAGTGTGTATGTGTGAGTGTGAGTAGGGGGTGGGAACGGCACAGGGCACGCAGGACTGTGGGTCCCCCTGTGAGTGGATGTGGAAGAGAAGGAAGGAATCAGGCTAGGAGGTGCATCAAGGTCAATCCTCGGAGAGCCTTGAAGACTGATTTAATCTGACAGAAACTTTGTTCTGATGGAGGTGATGGGATCAGAGTGTGAGTCCAGTGCTCTTACAATGGAAGGAGGACAGGACCACTCCTGTATTGACTGTGTGGGTGGGAACCCTGGTTATGGGGTGTAGGATGGGTTGTGGAAGTGCAGGACACTCTCCTCAATCTGTAGCTCTGAGCTACTTGAGGATATATTACACCCTCAAAAGTTATTGTTACATATTGGATTGTAATTGACAGAAGTGTTCTGAATTACAGTGACTTAAAAAGGTTTCTTTTCTCTCATGTTTTAAAATTTCAGGGATTATATTGTATTCTGAGATTCGGATTGCTTCTAACTTGTTCATCTGAACTGTATGCCTTTTATTCCCAACAACTCCTCATGGTCTAAGATGGCTGCTGCAACTCCAGCCTTCACATTGTCATTCAAGTCAATAGGAAGGAGGAAGAGATGATGTAGAAGTGTGGAAGACTGGAGATGTGTGGTTTATACTTTTGACCATTCACTACACCAGAGTGTTTTTATTCTCGTTTTTCAGTTACATAATACATATGTCTCCTTAGGAACCACTAATTCTGTGACAAGTTCAGGACACTCTAATTGCCTAGCTGAAAACTCATTTACCTCTGTAGTGTTTAAAGTGAACATTATACTATCAATGTATGATTTCCAGTCTGGAAAATTTCTCCTCTACTCCCCAGAATGACTCCCAGTCATTTCAATTCTTTAAGCAAACAAGTTGTTTTGAATCAATTAATTTTAGATAATTTTCAAATAATTTTGCAGCAATTTTTAGATGTAATTTGTGTACAATAAAATGTCCAGATCTTCATTGTACTACTGAATGAGAGTGACAGTCACATTCATGACCACCCCAAAGTAGACACTATGATTTCCTTATTCTTCTGTGGTGAGAAAATGAAACTTAAAATGATTTTACAATTTAAAACTGAAAAAATTAGCATTAAGAACCATAAATCTCCATGTTGTCTACTGGTGTTCTTAATATGCTCTAATTCTCTATCAAAATTTTTCTGATATGTGAAACTAAACAATGAAAAAGAAAAAAAAAAAAAAAAAAAAAACCACACAATTCGTGTGCCTGCCCTTGAATCTGTGGCTACTTTGTCCACTGAAAGATGACAGAAGTGATGTTATACCAGTTTCTAGACCCAAGTCTTAATATGGCAGCTCCTACACTCTCTAGGAACATTCTCTCTGGAAGCCTTGAGCTGTCATGTGATGCACCCAGCCACTCTGCCATGCTGGAGAGGACACATGTAGGAGTTCTGGTTGACAGTCTCAGTTGATCCTAGCCTTCCAGCCACCCCTACCAAAACATAGACTATGTGAATGAAGCCATCTAGGCCCCTGTACAGTAACTTGTCCACCATCAGAGTATCACCAAGTGACTTCAGTGGAAGAAATACAATCATATCACCCCATTGCACTCTCTCCAAGTTTCTGATCCACAAAATTGTGAAAAACAACAGAAATGAAACTGTTGTTTCAGACCATAATGTTTTGGAATTTTAAACACTAAGTTGTGTGTCAATAGGTAATCAGAACAGAATCTGGTACTTGTAGGTGGGTTGCTGCTATAACAAAAACCTCACACATGATTTTGACTTTGAGATGAAGTACTGGGCAATAGCTGGGAACCTCAAGAAGATTACGAATAAAGCTGGAAGTGCCCCAAAGATCCTACTGATGACCTCTTAGAGGACAGGAAGGAAAATGTTACTGGAGGCCGGAGAGAAATTTTGGTCATATTGTCACCCAGTGAACTGGTGATCTTGTCGAGGAGACTCCAGGCAAGAAGATAGAAGGTACCTCTGGCTTCTTCTAGCTGCTGTAAGCTGGAATGGAAGGATAATAATAAGAGATTAACTCAGGAGGGAACTATAAAGGTGCAGAACACAATTCAGAGGAAATATAAAGGATCCAGCATTTTCTGACTGTGATAACAAATGTATTTCTCATTCCTATTCTCTTTCAGTAAAAGCATCAGAGTAAGAAATGGACAAAGATCAAATCTTTTTACCACCTGGCCTCAGAATGATGATCTCGTTCATGTGGTTGTAAGCCTTTTGAAAAGTTCTCTGAAGTTTTTAAGGATGTACTAGAGGGGCTTCAAAGAGATTTAAATGCATACCTTAAGGACTTCATCAACTAGACAATAGGGCTAATAAGTATTTTAAGGGTGTTACCTACAATATCTTGTCAGATGCTAAAGGCAGAGAAAGAGCTGACTTAGAAAGAAATGGGACTTTTGTCTGATGGAATTGGCCATCAGTGGTTTCATATGTAACCCACAGAACTTTTAAAGGCATTGTATCAGCTTGAACTGAAAAGGTGCAAAATGAAAAGAGGCCTTTGGACTCCAGTTTTCTAGAGTGGGAAAGCAGTCCGAGAAGGCTACTCAGATTCAAGATGTTCTATTTCCTATGAAGAAACAGAGTCAAGAGCCCCTGAGAGTCACTTCTAGAGGGCAGGGCTTTGCTATCATCGGGACCTGGAGACATGCTTTTGACTGGATTTTCAAATTACTATGTACCAATCAATGCTAATGCTTCTGATCCCTTAATTTTGAACTGAGTGTATAAATTGGAGTCTTTTCTATCTTGATATTACCATCATTGGTTGACTGGAGGCTGGGGAGGGGCAGCAGTCGTTGTTTCTCTGGTTCACAGTTCTTTAGCACAAGAAGAACCAGATTTGAGGAGCTAGTTCCTGAAGAACCTGCTACAGGAGATGAGCCTGAGTCTGGAGATGTAACGGGAAGAGACTTTGTGAGGGAAGGTCTTTGTAGTTCACATGTGGAAATAATGTAAATGAATTGTGCCTGAGGGTGATCTGATCTGCAGCGGATTAAATAGAGCAATTTCCCTCACACTCACCCACTGGGTTCTGGGGTGCAGACCAGCTAACTAGCTGGATTTGAGGGGTTTTCATTTGAGATGATTTATAGCCCAGTTTAAGTGCAAATGAAAGCGTTGTAGGTTAATCCTTAGGGTCTATCGATAACCTATCAGCACTTCAGTTCTAGAAAACCCAAACAGGGTTCTGAGGGCTAATAAATCAGTACCAGTGCATGGACGAGAGTGCCCCGGTCTGTGCGTGCCATCCCAGCTGACTGACTGGCTTTCCTTCTTCTTTGGTACGGGGAATGGAGCCCAGGTCCTCATGCATGCTATGCAAGTGCTCTCCCACTGAGCTACACCTCTAGCCCAATCTTAGCTCTGTTAGGGCTACTGAGTTTGTAGAAGGGGACACAATCCACACAATCCCATGGATGCTGCTGTGACCCTCCAGGAAGGAAATGCATGAAAGTTTGGTGATGGCAGCTTAAAAATCACACATATGCTTACAGAGAGCAGGGGAGGATGTGGCTGCATTTCTAAGAAACGACTTAGAAAAAGTGTATTTCCAGCTCCAATGGGCTTGTTCCTGAGCTCGTTGACCTGGTATGCCAAAGATCCATCCATAGGAAGAGGAAGTACCATGTGGAGTGACCCCAGGACCAGGGAGGACATATTGCATGAGATGGCTCTGTAGTCCCACCTTACATTTTATCTGGCAGCTCTCTGACTGCTTCTGGTCATATCTGCTCATCTGTTTTTCTAAAGACACATTGACCTCTGTCCCCAAAGAACAATTTAGAAGTGACAATTAACTCAGAAACCTCAGATCAGGCCTGTGTGACTTCCACTGAGGAGCAGGATGTGAATATGCAGGAGAGAGTCCCTAAATTCTGTTTCCCTTGCCTTCCAGAAATTCCTGTTTCTGTTCTCCATCGACCAGAAACTTGGTATTTGTTTTTTAAGCCCTTCTTTAAGTCACTGAACTAAATGGATTATGTTGCACACAATCATAACTGCCTCGAGTTAAACTGTAAAACGGTTTTTCCTCCTCTTACGCAGTTTAGTTATTATAAAGAAAATAAAGCAAAGTGTGCCAATTTAAGAGCCCAGAACTAAGGTATCCCTGGAGGACAAAAGCCGGAGCTGCCAAATACCTAGTCACCGGTCATGGCTCGGTGTTCCTCTTTTAGAAACGTGACAGCAGTGACGGAGGGGGGACAGAAAGAGGACGAGGAGGCTGGAGGACTGCCCCTGGTTGAGGACAGCAGGCGCGAAAGAGCTGGACCAGGAGTCGAGTCCTCATTTTCTCTTCGTCATTTTTTCCTAAATGAGCAAATGTGCTGCTATAGAAATGTCGAGCATTTTCCAAATGACGTTCCAGGTAGTCAGTCAACCACATTTCTGAGAAAGCACTTAAAATGAGGCTTCAGGAGCAGACGCCAGCATCTTGGGCCCTCCTGATGTTATTAAAGGTGCAGGTGACAGCTGGCGCTGGGGAGGGGACAGGGCCTGAGCTGGCACGACCACGGGGAGACATGGCTCATCATCCCCTTAAAACAACCGTTGGTTAATGAAGGAAGCTGGGGAAAGCCTGGCTATAAATTCAAAAACACATATTTTTACCCAAAATTAGGTGTGAATGCCCGTTAGAAGAGGGAACTGGATCATCCCAGATGGCTGCTGCTCAGGACCCCCTGGTGACGGAGCACAGGCTGCCTCTTCCTGTTTTGGTCTCGCAAACCTGAATGGCACTGGGGACCCCAGCCTGGCCCACTCTCTCTGGGCCTCTAGTCTCAGAATGTGGCTGAGGGGAGGAGCCAAGCGGTGTCTGTCGCCTAGGGTTTGAGCACAGCGAGGGGCTCTGCTCTGAAACCTGTGCACACACTGGAACCCCGGCTCCCTCCAGGGGCTCTTCCGTCCCCATAATGATGCTACAGGCAGAAAGTGCATCCTGCCTGGATGGAGGGGCTTAACTGCAGGTCTTATTTCAGGAAGAAACACAGCCTCCCCCCTAATTGAAGGGGTGGGAACACAAAAGCAACCACAGTCCTTGTGTTTGCCAACAAAAAAGGCTGCAGTTTGGACCTCTGTGGTTTCATTTCAAAGAAAGCTGAAAAAAAAAAAAGAAAGCCAAAAAAAAAAAAGCACCCAAAAACCCTCATTTCACTTAAGTGCCGCCTTCGCATAGTGAAATGCAAGACTTTTATTTGTCTCCATTGCTTTTTCCACCCCACCTGCTTCTGAGGTGGTCTAATGGGTAAATTACTCATGTCCTGCTAATCAGTTCCAGGGACAAGGACAGGAAAATGAACAAGGCCAGTGACCGCAGGGCGGGCGGGCACGTCATTATGCATTCCTTCCCTGTGGCCCTGAACTGGTGCAGCCCTCTGCCCTGGGCTCCCTCCGAGCACCTTCTGGGAGCTCTGATTCTGGGTGAATGACAGCTCCTGGGATCACTGTTTCACCCAGCTCCTAGAACTGGTGTTGGGATCTGATCTGAGGTGGGAGGAAGCAGTTTCTAAACACCCCGGCAGCTCCTGATGGGCCTGGGCAGGGCTACAGGGCAACGTGTGACTGGACTGGATTTTTATTTTCAAAGGAGTATTTGATTTATTAAAGTTAGAAAATTTGAAAACCTAGCCTTACGCATTTAAGCTCAACTTACAATAAATCTAGCAAGTAACAGCATTCGTTTTCAACTTAAAATGTGTGACCCACTCTGAGCTGTCATCTTTCCCAGCAGGTCCATTTAAAAACTTGGATAGCATCGTGGATCCACCATAATATTCTTAGCCTTCTCTGAAGTTCAATCCAGGCAGCCGTCCTCTCTGCCTCCTTCTCTGCCCAAATGCCCATGATCTCAGAGGAAGAGATATGGCTTGGGAAATACTCAGTGTTCAAAGGTGAAGCTTCCACAAATGGAAATATTGACACTTGGTTCTTGGTGTACTCCACTTGCTAAATGTGCTTTGACTATGTAGCAAATGTGTTCAGAGCAAGCCACCATCCAGAACACCTTAAGGGGGGCTCTTCTTGTTGTGTCCCTCCTTCTGGCTCATTCCCCATCCAAAGGCAGGTGGGCCCTATCAAATTGGCCCGTGGGAAATGAACACCTCAGAAACACAGTGACCCATTCAAGTGACCCACTTTATCCATGCCAGAGCTGATTGGAGGGACCGTCTCTGTCCCCAGCTGCTCCAGTCTCATCCCAGGCCTGGGACTAAAGTGAGGTGACTTGTTCATTTTGGAGTATCCTCTCACCCTATCAAGGCATATTCTTCTGAGCCTCAACTCTGGACCCCAACTCAGCTCTGTTATTCAATATCTTAGTCTCATCAGCACATAGTTGATCTTTTAGGAATTCTCCAATGACTTCTATTTTGTAAAATTATATTTTCCATGGGAAGTGATTTTTCAGGTATGATTTGGAGGAAAAAATAATTGCTGGAAAGTTAGGAAATCTTCAAACTTTAAACACACACATGCCATGACCTTTCATAATAATAGATTATTAAGGAGGACTTTGGAGAGTTTTTCATGAGTCCCCTTCTCATGTGTCCCTGGACTATAAGCAATAATCCTTAAAAGCCACCAGGGGAATTGAGTTACAAGTTAAAGGCGTCCAGGGCGTACCCCACTGTTTACAGGCCTGGACCATAATAACAATATACGGTGTTGGTGTTGAGCAGCCTCGGCGGGGTTTGTTGAAAACCAGTAGTTGTGTAACACTCCGACTAGTGAATTTGAAAGCCGCCCATTGGGATCTATATATTTAATTTCAAGACCTTAATTCATGAGAAAGTTTATTCAATGAGGAACAGGCCTGGGGAATTGAGCAGAGTGAAGGAAAATGTCCACCAGGCCCATTACGCCAGCTCTCTCTCGTTAACAGCTCTGTACTGGGCGCGTCATGGCTGCCAGAAAGTGCGTGGTCACTTGGCTGTGTGTTTGTGTGCGTGTGTCAGAGAGCGGGGTTTCTGCTTTCACTCAGGTTGATTTATTTTTCTTTTCCTTGGTAATTGTAAAAAACAAAGTAAAATCTCCTGTGAGCTTTTGGGAACTGGTGGAAAAATCTCTCTGCTGAGGATTGCTGAATCTGAGAAGAGTTCTGAACCCGGCTAGAAACCACTTTTCTGCAACCCCTTCTTTCCTGGGGTGTGTCTGGGTGCTTACCATTGCCCCTAGATGCTGTGAGCAAGCAGGAGGCCATTGCTGGGCAGTCAGAAAAATAAACCAAACCAGATTGAGTTTGTATTGGCAAGAGGCACAAGACAACCTTGCTGATGGCATGAAAGATGGTTCTGCCACAAGGGGAACGAAGTTTTCCTCCTCACCTCCAATTACAAAGAAGAAAAATTCACTGAAAAAAATGTTAAAATGTCTTAATATAAGGGTCACGTATAACCCAAAGCCACCACCTTAAACTCTAAAGGCAAAGCACTTGGGAGGCATTTCCTAATCACAGCCTGCTTCCAGAGGATTTGGAATGGTCACAGTGGAGATTCCATCCCAGATTAGTGTTCTGTGGCCCTGGGTGGGAGCTCATGCTCTCTTGGGTGGGGACCTCTTAAAAAACAAGGGAGAAGTTTGATCAGGTAGAAATACTGTCACCGTGTTCTTTGCTCTGATTCCATCAGTGACATTCAACAGTGACCACTAAGGATAACCAGATACCTTCTGGGGCTCACATTCCAGTGTCTGCCTGATGTCCTCAGAGCCGGAGGGATGTGTAGATTCAGTCTTTCCCCTCTTCTCTCTGACTCTGTTTGGATCACAGAAGGCTGTGAGGACTATTGTAGCCTCAAACTCCCCAGACATAGGGCTCTGTGTGGCTCCCAAGAGTGAGAAACCTTCCATCTCTTCAGAATCCCTGGATTTTGCTTTTCTACACTGATGCAGCTTCATAACCCTCAGTGAGACCTGACTGGAGAAAATGCTTCTACCATTCATGTGCACCAATAGGAGGACCTCGGGTCAATAAGGGTCATCGGACATCAGCATTAGCATCTTAGGCAGGTAGGAGATTTTTAAGTGGTCTCTTGTGAATCTCATCTCAATATCTGTGACAACATCTTGATCCCCCCAGCGCTTCCATCTTCTGAAGACTTACCTTATTTGTTGGTATAACTCTCTGACTTAGTTTGTTGGAGATACTATAACAAAATCCAGAGACTGTATTTTGTTTATAAACTATAGAAATTTATTTCTCACAGCTATGGGAAGTCCAGATAAAGGTGCTAACAGATTTAGTGTCTCATTGAGGGCTCACTCCCTGGGTCATAGATGGCCACCATCTTCTCACTGTGTCTTCACATGGTGGAAAGGATGAACAATCTGCCTGGGGTCTATCTTATAAGGTCACTAATTCTACCTTTAGGAGGTGACCTAATCACCCCTGTGTGTTGGTCAGTTTTCCTTTACTATAACAAATACCTGAGCTAATCACTTTTTAAAGACAAAAGGTTTATTTTGACTCATAGTTCTGGAGGTTTCAGTCTGTGATCCTTTGGGCCAATTTCTTTGGGTCTGTGGTGAGGCAGCACACATGGTGGGAATCTGTGGTAGAGAAAAAACAATCACCTCATGGCTAGGAAGTAAAAAGATAAAGAGGAAGAAGCTACAGAACTGTTTTTGAGGGCATATGTCCATGACCTAAGTGCCTTCCACTAGGCCTTACCTCCTAAAGGCTCCACAACCTCCCAATAATACCACCCTGAGGACCTTTGGGGGACATTCAAGATGCAAATTATAGTACTTTCCAAAAGTCCCACCTGCTAATACCAAGCCTTTTGGGGGCTAGAATTTCAACATATGGATTCTGAAGAAGCCTGGACATTCAGACCACAGCACTACCCATGTGATATTTTCTCATGAAGCCTTGCTTGTTGAAGGAGTATGTCATATTTTTATATGAGATGAAGTCCTGCACATTTCTGCCATCCTCCTGCCTCTGTTAACCTCCCAACTGTACAAGACTGGGTATAGTCCTCTGTACTCTGAAAGTGAACATCAAATATTACTGAATCATTTGCTCTTTTAAAAATGTATGTGTACCCACCTTCTTTGAGAAAGCATTCGAAGTGATTCATAAGCTATATAAAATACAGCCAGATGGCATAGATTATTTCCTGACCAAATTAATTCTAGTGCTTTACAGATCTGAGAACCTGAAGAGTTGACACATGAGAGATCCCTTCTACATAAAAACATAAAGATGTAGTGCTGAGAATGGTTCTCCTGAGTCTGAAAAGAAGACTCACAGTCTGGCACCTCATGTTTGGTTACATAGAGACTCACATTTTTTCTAGCTTCCTACATGTTAATCTTTTTAACTCCTCATAGTATATGACACTTGGAGAGAGGTATCACCAGCTACATTTTCATCTACCAAAGGTCATGTGGAACTCAAACATGGGACCCCAGAAGGTGTGTAAAACAAACTTTGACCTGATTTGAGTCCAGATCTGGAGATAGAAGTTGCTCATAAAGGTAACAGCAAATGATATGACATTTTCATTGCTCATTCCCATGATGGGGGCCAGTTGTTACATGCCCCAAAGTCCTTTTAAATGTTTATAGTATTTAATGGAATATCCAATTTCTGTACCAGTTAGGAATCTGGATTTCAAGTACAGAAACTAAGTCTTGTTAGTTTATACAGAAAAGGAATTTCATGGAAAGATATGTGGTAGCTCACAGAATCTGTGGGAAACCTTGAAATCAGACTCTAGAAATGGGCAGGAAGAAGCAGGTAGATTTGGTAGCAAGACAACACTGCAGGGACGTGATCTCATTGCTGCTTTTGATTTACCATCAGGGGTTCCTTGCCATTGCCTCCCTGGCATCACACAGCGGCCATTGCCACAGTATTTTCCCAGCTGTCTCAGTGGCCATGACTTTCTCCCTCAAGAGTTAAGCTTGGGGTTTCAGTCATGTGTGGAGAAGCAAAGTCAGCGATTCGATTTTACCTCTCACATAAGCTTTCTAGTCCCATTATAGTCAGCCACCTCATCCTATAATCCTGAGTCCTTTATGCCCTTTACACCATCTATGGCAGACCCAGCTCAGTCCCCAAGCCCTGTCCTCAAGGACTGCTTCATTTCAGATGACTCATATAATAATTCAGCCAGCTCTTTCCCACTGTGATTGTGAATCCCACCTCCGAGCAATGGAATTTTCCTACCCTCAACCAGATAATAACCCAACAACTCCCCATTTTCCCTGGAGTTGGTAATTGATAACCCACAGGCAGTTTGCAAAGTCTCCCCTGCTAGATTATAAACTTCATGGAGGAAGAATTTAGTTTTGTTCATTAGTGTGGTGCCATTAAATAGGCTGCTGACAGAGAAAAAACAGGTATTTGATACATGTATTTAAAAAAATGAATGAGCAAATGATTTAGAGAGCATCACAGAGCTGTGTTCGGAAATTATTTACTGGAATTCTAAAATTCCCATGCATAGCCAAGATCAGCCATCAAAGAGCAGGTATATGGCTCTAGGGAAATAGAAACACTGAAGGCCGGAAGGACCCTTAGTTCTCTCTTAAAGGCCAGTGAGTAACCATCTCTGATTATAATCTCCAAGTCCACCACTATTTCAAACCAGAGCCTGAGGATGAAGTAGTGGGTTTGATCACCTGGGCCTATCTGCTAACCAAATTGGAGGCTAGTTGCTTACATCCCTCAGTGAAGTAGACTGAGGAATGGCCTGGGCCTGTGTGTTCAGGTGGAAGCTCTTAGACCTTCATGCTAAGCTATGATTGCTAAGTGATTGACTGAGACCTCCAGGAGATTCAAATTTGTATTTGTAATAGCAGTTATTTGCAGAGCACTGCTTAGAAATTTCTGTAGATAAATGATGGACTTGAGTGTTGTGTTGAGTCTCTGCTAAGTGATTGTAAGGCATTACCTAGAAATTATCCAAACAAAATTTCATCAGTTCTGTACTTACATTTGTTTATCCAAATATCAATAACACAAATGGTGTTCATAGTAATCTAATCATTGGTATCTGACTTCTCCATTTCTGGGGAAAGAGTGAGTTAAATACTACCCAGGGGAAATTTATTGTGTTAATGCATATCAGTAGAAAGTTGTTTATTGGTCAAATGAATCACAGCCAAATTTGAAGTCTTAGAAAGACTTAGAAAGGGACTACAGAGATTATCGACTCCAACTTCCTATTTTAAGAGGACACTGAGGACCAGAGTAGGGTGATTCTACTTAAAGGCCTACACTGGACTGGAATTCAGATTTATCTCTTAGAATTCTAAGACTGGTGCTGATTTTGGCCAATGGGACTGGGTTAGTCAGCTTTCTGTCTCTGTGACAAAATACCTGAGAAAAACAACTTAAATAAGGAAAGATTTATTTTGGCTCTTAATTTCAGAGGTTTTATTCAATGGTCAGCGAGCCCCATTGCCTTGGGCTTGAGGTGAGGCAGAGTATCATGGTGGAAGGGTGTGGTGGAACAAAGCTATCCACTTTATGGAGCCGGGAAGCATAGAGAAAGAGAAGCCAGGGGCCAGGGACAAGAAACTACCTTCAAAGGCACTAATAATAAGACCCACCTCTAATAGCTAGGCCCCACCTCCTAAAGTTTCCACCACTTCCCATATTGCTACCAGCTGGGGACCCACAACACATGAACCTTCCGGGAACATTCCAGATACAAACTCTGACAAGGACTGAGGAATTGATGACACGAACAACCTAAGGTCTTCACAGTTCTCAAGCACCTTCTAATGGTTTCATGGGTTCTTTTCTTTTGACTGGATGTTTGCTTTACCGATTGCTCCCTCCCTTGATGCACTAATGCTGACTTTATCTTGAGGAGCCCCAAGGGCTCTCTAGAGTTGGCTGGGCCCTCTTGGCATGTAGTCAGATTTTTGCATCTGGCCATAACCCACCTGTTCTCTGTTCCTGTTTCCCAAATGCCCCAACATTAGGGAGGGAGGAGCTCTTCTTTCAGAGTGGGTGGAAGGCCGTCCGTGGGCCAGAGGCTGCACAGCTGGGATTCATTCAGTGTGGGCCTGGGGTAGGCAGGTCCATCTCTAAGTGGAAACTTGTTCTCTGTCAAACATGAGCCAAGTCCATCTGCCCCACACCTTCTTTACACAAATGTTCTCTCGGCTTCTTGGGAAAATAACTTTATACTAGTCCATCCAAACTGAGGCCAAGAATTGAAATGTTAGCAGAGGCTCACTGGGAAGCAGAGACAAAAATTAAACAGCTCGAGATGTTATCCTTCTTGCCCATTCCAACCCTGATGGGTCGACCTCCAGCTGGAATGTGGAGCATGTACTTCATCGCACACACTGAAACAGCTGGAATTTATACATGGATCCCACACTAACCCATAGGAGCTGGGATTTCCCGAACCCAGAGCACTAATTTTTGCAACTTTCCTTTCTTTTTCTTTTCTTTCTTTTCTTTTAAAAATAACCTTTCCTTTCAAACTTTTAAGGAAGTGGGGAATGTGTGTGGGCAGAGAGGCCGATTTGGGTAGCAGTAGATTTCTTCTCCGTTTGCTTCATGCAGTGAATTTAGGAGCTCAGAGAGAAAGGAAAACACAATTAGAATAGCCCACTCATTTATTGTTCCTGGCAGGTACGCTGAGGCCTCTGTGTTCCTGTCTAACACAGTACCTTCGCCTCTAGCCTTGGGAAAACAAAACCCTGAATAACATTGACCTCATCACCCCTCCCTGAACTGATGAAATAAACAAGGGAATCTTGGCCTGGAGAGATGAAATTCTCCATCTCCCAGGAGGGGCAGCAGCAGGTCCCCCGAGAGCAAAGCTCCCCCTGCAGCTGCACGGGGTGCAAGCCAAGGCAGAGGAACCAGTCAGTGGGTGCACGAGCTGGTTGTGGTCTGCGGGCGTGGGGGTGTCCGAAGAGGCCAGAATGTAATAGGCACACTTTTGTGCTCTTTGGCCACTGGTTTAATGTTTCTCTTGTTCCCTCTTCAGAAAGCTGCATGGAGCTCACCCGGGAGCTGGCTAATGATGAGACCATAAAAGGAAACTAAACGATGGCAGGTTTTGGATGGCAAATTCCCACCCTAACCAGGTAGTCTATTTCCACATCTTTAAAACAGCCACAGACCCCCGCAGTTCTGGGGCCACAGTAAGGGATAAACTCCTAATCCAGGGTGGCACACATCCATTGTGGGCCAAATCAATGGCAGCTCCCACCGCCCACGAAGAATTTTCTGCACCTTGAGTGGAAATTTCCCCACTGAAGGTCAGCGCAAGGTACAGACGTGTTGGTCCACGGTCCAACTGGTGAGTACATATCGCTGGTATTTTCCAGTAGGTTGCAAATGCTCAGCTCTCAGAGGGTGAGCCCTGCACATGTTTTGCCCTCTTTTACCTCTGCTGCCTCTTTCTTAGCCACCCCAACTCTCCTTTTGTGGGTCCCTGGAGGTGGAAGGTGAGGCATCCAGGTTTTATAAGACAGCAGAGGCCTTGTTGTTGGCCTCGTAGAGTGGGAGATGGGGAGAAGTAGTTCTCACACTGTGTATGGGGCCTTTCCCAGACTTGTTTTCTGGGGTCTCAGGGATTCCGTGCCCGTATGGTGAAAGGCAGCTGTCTGGAGATAAGACAGGTGAACACAGTGGCCCTATCTTCTGGTTGCAGGCAGGCAATATAAAGGAGGGGGCTGGGGCTCAGTGTCTGCAGCATCAGACAGGAGGGACAGAAGGAAAGAACTTGGGAGGGTGTGGGGGACAGTGGCACTGCCACTGGACCAGAGCAGGGAAGCCTCTGGGTGACGTTGCAAATACTGTGACATAAGGGACCCAGGAACCAACCAATGGCTGATTGGTGTCCTCCATTCCAGAAATGGTAGCATTTGTGCAGAGCTGGGTGTTCTGCCCTCTGGGAAGTGCACACTCCCCAGGAAGGAGGCACTGTCAAGACCAGTGGGTTTATAAGCCATTTACCTCTAGGAAAATGGGGTATCGCTAGGGGAAGGAAAAGAGAGAAAGAGAATCTGCTGCTGTATTTTATTTCCTTTGCAATTATGTCCTGAGCAGTCCAGAGAGCCATGATCAAGTGATCTTGAAGACAAAAGAGAAGGAAGCAAGAAAAACGAATACTTTTTTGCTCAGACCTGGCTTTCATTTGCCTGTAAGCACCCTAATGATAACCAAGATTTATGTATTAGACCAGGATGATGTATAAAGAATTAGAGAAGCAGACAGGAAAACAGCAGCCTGAGCAGCTTGTGAAGGAGATGGGGGAAACGTGAGCCCCACACAGCTGTTGGAGACTTTGCTTCAGGCTCCAGGGATGGGCTCCATCTCTCTGTGGGGGCTGGAAACAATAGAAGAGACGCCCAGGAAGCCAGAAGCTGGCCACGCTGATGCCCAAATGCCTACAAATTAGACACCAGGCTCGCAACCTCATTACCAGGCTGGGCACCAGGCTGGTGGTAAAATCTGTGAACTTGACGCTAGTGCTGCTTAGAGATCTGCTCTGATCATTAATAGAAGAGAAAGATAGAGAGTATTGAATTTCTGATTAGGCCTGCTGCCTGATGCTCATCAGCCTGGCTCTGATTCCTCATTGGTCATTGATCATTTTTATTACTAGTAAATAAATTATTATTATATATATATAATATTGCTTTTGCAAAGCAGACTGGGCTCGCAGGAAGTCTAGCCTCATAATGTGGGTGGGAGGTGGTACATGGGGGGTGCAGCAGCCATTTTGTGCTCCCTGGTGGCTCCATGGCTGCACAGCAAAGTCTGACCTGGGATGGTTGTGGGTGCAGGCAGCCGGAGGGCTGGGTTTGGAGGTGGGCTGTGAGGGGCGAGGGCCAAGGTGCTGCCCTGTGTGACCTTGGACCATCAGTGAGCAGTTCTGCCTGTGTTCCCCCTGCCCACCAAGAAGGATTCAGTCTCCCAGCCTGACCTGGGAGGAAGGATCAAAAAACCTTGGTCTAGGCACAGAAGCCAGGCCCTCTTCCCAGCAGGCATCCAGTCAATCTCTAGGGCCACCTGCAGGCTCAGAGGCAGGAACTCATTTGAGTTTGGAGTGAGTGATAAGGGGCCGCTTTTCTATTTGATAAGCAGATGGACATTTAGGCTTGATAACTTAAATGGGCATCAGTCACATCTTATTCTTGTCCTGCTGTCCCTCTAGGTATTGTCATTATAGACCCCAGGGCAATAGAAGCCCCCAGGTTGCCTGCTGAGGCCAGAGGACACCTGTACTGTGCAAGAGTTACATTTAACTTTTTTAAGCTGTCATATGTCACAGTCCCTCCGCCTTTGGAAGACTCTGCTCCCTGGAGAGTTCTCTGCTTTGCCTTCATGGTCCCTCTTCCCAGTGACAAATGACTCTAGCTCCTGACGTCCTGGGTGGAGCCACCCATTAGCAGAGTGCAGTCAGAGAATGGGCTGTCGGCCCGGCTGGCCGTGCTGGGTTTCTTCGCCCTCTGTTCCTCAATACACAGTTTCATCTTCACAATTACCAACAGGCAAGTGAAATAAGCCAGACTCAGACGAGTGTGGTATGTTTTCTCTCCTATGTGGAAGCTAGAGAGGAAAAAAGAGATCTCATAAAAGTAGAAGGGAGACCTTTAGAGTAGAGGAAGAGGATCAAGGGAAGGGAGGAGGGAAGGGCAAGGGGTGGTATTGGGGAATGAAATCCAGTTATGTTACATGTATATACGAATATACCACAACAAAACCCACTATTCTGTGTAATTAATAAGAATCAATTAAAAGGAAAAAGAACGAAAAAGAAAAGAATTACCAATGTGTAATTGGTAATATGAAGAAAAAAATCCGGGGGGGGGGGGGGCTTCCAAAGGCCAGCACAGACTCCACAGGCCTTGGCATTGTCTGAGATGCCCGCGAAGCAGAGCTTCCTGCTCCCAGTTCTTCCTTCCCCGCCTGCAGTTTTCTTCCTCTGGTTTTGTAATCTCTGTTAATTGCCAGGCACTTTCCATTGTCGGTGACTTCATCCTAGACAGGCGGCTCCATCAGTTCAGCAAGTGAAGATCAAGCCAAATAGTTTTCTGATCAGCCTCATCCCCCGGTGCGCTGGGGCCTGGCTCTCTCAAACAGGCCTTTCTTTCTCAGCACTGGCCCTTGCTCCCTGGCCAAGGTTGAGGCCCCCTCTGCTGGTGGCCTGCCTGCACGGCATGCAATGAATGGCCTCGTGCAGTGCAGCTGGCTGGTGGGGGCCGGCTCAGCACTTAGGGGAGATGTAAACTCAGAAGTTTAATGTGTACTTAATTTTTTTGGCATTGTAAAATGAATGATGATGGGAGATAACGACAGAGAATTTGTTCAGCTGGTCCTATTTAACTTGGGGTTTTGCTTTTCGAAGTTGAAATACCAACCTTCTAGATGCCTGGGTTTGGGCCCCTCCTCTAGGTACACATTTTTTGATGCCTCCCTAGCCAGGAAGATCCCCTAAACGGGATTTGTCCTTTTAGGGCGATTTTCTGTGTTGCTTTCACTCTTCTCTCTTTCTGCAATCCAGCATGGAGCATAGAGCCTGGCACACAGCAACTGTTAAATGTTTCTGAAAATATGTGCAAACAATTCAGTGATCAGTTTGCAGCCATGAAGGAGAAAGATCTGGTTTACTGATATGCAGCAAAACAAAAAGGGCGTGTTATCTTGTAACCCATTGGGATAATTGCCGATTGCTCTCAAAAGTTATGCAAGCACATACAGACCACCTGCTACCAAGGTCTGACCCCTGTTAACAGCCCACCAGAGTTTCCAAGCCCACCAGAGCTTCCAAGCTGGAAATGGTAAGAATATCTTCCTATGCACACTGCTAAAATGTTCACAGGTAGACAGAAGGATGGGAACGTAAGCAAAGTCAGGCCTCAGAGAATAAGAATAGACCAATGACCTGAGTGCTGCTTGCTTATCTATCATCTATCTATCTGTCAATCATCTATCTACCTACCTACCTATTGGTTGTCTCTGGGATGCATTTCCTGAAGTACAGTAGTATGGAAACCCTGAGCATATGCCACATGTTTGGAAATCCTGACCGTCACCCCTGCACCCAGTGGTGGTAACAGTCATCACCACCTCATCCCCAAACCTGGAAGAGGGTTCATCAAAAGCCTTTTTGCTTGTTCTCTTGAGAAGACTGGTGGGACAAGAGCCATGCTTCTGTGTTAATTAGTTGGTTTTAACTGGGCCAGGGGGAGTCCTCTCTGCCATGTCCCACATGGAGGAGAAAAGGGTTAACTGCTGGAGGATGATGTTGGCGGTATTTCACTCAATTACCCAAAAAACTTATCTACTCAACAAACACACAAGAGCCAATATTCTTTTTAAATGAGAGGGGGCATGACGGGTCTGGCCATACCAGTTCTGGCCCAACTCTTTCTTTTTTTATAACATATAGATAAAGGGGGCCAGGACCAGGAGGAGCTTCTTCTGTGATAGACATGATAGGGTGGAGTTAGGGGAGCCATTCTCTTAGGGGAATATTCCAGAAGGAGAGAGGGAACCACTCCCACGTAGTGCCACATATTTCCCGGCAGTTCCTAGAAGCCAGGACTCTGCGTCCTATGGCTCAACCTAGTCTGCTTCTGCTAAATAAGGACAGCTTCCCACACTTGACCTTGGGGGAATCATTGCCACTACTGAGCAGAGAGAGATTCAGAGCTGCTGAGCTGAGCCTGGGTCAGTGCTAGACCTGCCAGCTGCCCCTTTGCTTCCTTAATCCTTACAGAGCTTTGTGTCCTTAGCGCCTTTCTTTTGTGACCTGGCTTTTGCAGTCAGCTGTGCTTAAGTGGGAGACAGGAAGGTCCCCTCCTGTTGGTGGTGGCAGGTCCTGTTGTTCCTGGTCAATCTCGAATCAGGCTGGCTGCACGCTCTTGCATCCATCACCTCCATCACCTGCATCACCCTGGTGGGTGAGGACCGGCCCTGTTTAGTCTGTGGAGCCTGATGCTTTCTGCATCAGATTCAAAGGTTCCGGGTAGTTCCTGGAGGCCGGTGCCCTCTCTCTCCAGGCCTTACCCAGCTTACCCCTGACTTCATCTGCCTCCTATCCACAGCAGACTTCTCTGACCTTGTTGAACACACAAAGGTCCCCTCTGGGTCTTTGCCTTTTGTTCCCTCAGTGACTATACCTCATTCATTTTTTCCCTCTGTCCTGTCTTCTCTCTAGCTTGAAGCACAGAAGTCATATTCAACTGTTTTGGTCCAGCCTGGAATGCATCACAGATGCCCCCTTTTTTGAACTCCTATGCCATTTATGTATCAGGCAGAATACTCCAGTATGCCTCTGAAGCTCTGTGATAAATCCTTTAAGGAGGGGGACAATGCTGGTAAGGGGACCAGTCTCTTATAGGCCTGGGGTTCTTGGGCTCTGGTCCTGACCTTTCTGTTCTTCATTAGCCTATGAAAAAATATCTCCTCTTCATGGTCCTCAACTAGGGAGCTGTTTGGCTTCTAGAAGACCAGCAAATTGTCAATTGTCACACCTGGGACAGGGCTGCTGGCTTTAAGGCCAGGGATGCAGCTCAACATCCTCCCGGGCACAGGATAGCCCCTACCACCCAACAAAGGATTTTCAGCCCCAATGTCAGCTGCCCTATTTCCTGAGTTTATCTCCCTACCTGTAAAGAGGAAGGTTGTGAAAAACTCAGCCAGGTTAAATGTATGAAAGCAGAAGAAGCTGTAGATTCTGCAGCCACTGAAGCCGGCTTGAGCATCCATCTGTTCTCTACACTCTGCGTGGTATGCGTTCCTCTGGGAAGCAGGGTAGGTGTGAGGATAATAGGGAGCATGGAATGAAAGCTTGGTCATTTCTTTGATGCCCAAGAGAAGCCCACCTGCACTCCCACAAGCATGGTTCCTGCTTTGTAGGAGAGGACTGGGCTTCACTGTGGAGGAAGCACCCAGGGAAGACACTCGGTGGAAATGGGACTGCTTAGGCCATTTCAACCACTGCTCCTGATATAAGCACAGCCTGCACTCCCCCTTGCAGCCGGCAAATGGAGTCAGAGCAACCAGGGCCCATGGACACCTTCCTTCTGGTGGCAGCTGCTGGGTGCACAAGCAGAGTGCTCCCCCTCGAGGTAGGGGACTGGGAGCCTACCACACAACTCTGTTCCCTGCAACAATGCCGTGTTCTCTGTGAAGACAGATGGCAATGTTCAGGAAAAGGCCACACACTCCCTGCCAGGACACACGTCCACTAGGCTCAGCCATATTTCACCTACCAAGACCTACCAAGCCACAGTTGGCCAGCGTCTTTTAATCTTTAAAGAGCAGATGAAGTTGCAGCGGCTTGCCTATCCCGACCCAGCCAGCTTTGGGGAACAGTCACTCATGACAGTTCATCATTCCTATTTGTTTTTCCATTTAGGAAGTAGGATTTTGAATGGCATCTGAAGAGAAATCTCTTTTCAAGGTTCTCCTTGGAAAATTATTCTGGAACTGGAAAGGGTGATACCTATGCCCTTTTTAAGGCTAATAACATTGGCATAATTCCATGAGTGATGCGCAGCAGGGATCATAATCCTTCTGGTGGCAAAAAGTAGGAAAAACATCAGTCCAACGAGAAGATAACACATTGCCCGTTCCCCGGTAAATAAAACCAGGCCACATCAATTTCTCTTCCGCCTGTGAACGATGACCAATTTATCAAGTATACACTGAATAATGACTTTCCTCGGGGACAGCAGCTCTTATGATAAAGTGTTACTGCTCTAGCTACATTATTATAAACAACATCCAATTTATGAAGTTAGGAAGCAGATGCGTTTCTCAGTAATGTGTCACCATTATCTAGAACGAGCCATAAAATCTAGGCTGTCATGTATTCTCTGGCTGCAAACTTCAGACAATTAATATTCCAATGAAGCGGTCCTGATCACAAGCCCAATTTCGAAATTAGTTGTTCAATATGCTGATTAAATTTCAGAGCTGGACCTGGTTGTGGCCAAATGTGAGTGGCCAAATGTGACAAATCCTAATGCAACTTTTCAGACAGAAGGAACAGTTGGAGACATTGGAGTTTTTTTGTGAATTTCAAATGAGGTATCTTCACCTCAAGAGAGAGTCGAGATCTCACCTAGATGTCCAGAGGAGGATGAAATCACCAATATTTTCTTAAATACCATGACTGTTCCTCAATCCTGAGTCAGTGTGTGGAGGTGGCCTCACAGTGGATGGACCCTCTAGCTTGACGGATGGTGGAGGCTCGGCACTGCTCTCCCCTAAAGGTCATGGATGGGCAACCCGTGCTTCCTCACCAGCTCAGAGGAGCCATAGAAAGTTGCAAGTCTGCAGGATCTTAGATAAGAATTAGGAGACAGGAGACAGTGGGAGAATTAATTTCAGAGTAATATTTGAAAACATAACCATCTATGGTGCAGTCGATGCCTCTGGAAACTACATGTTCAGTGCTGGAGACATTGTCCCTGTCTAATAGCTTACTTTAAATATCTGAGAAGGGCCATGCTAGACATTTTCATTCAGAATATGTCAGCAAAGACAGTTCTGTTCTGTCAGTTAGTTTGCAAATCCTATTTCAGTATTCAGTTTGCATTGAAACATGCCCATTTATTTCCTTTGTCATTTCAGAAGTGCTCTCCTTTGTGCCTCTGTGGACTCCTCAGGAGGGTGATGGATTCTGAAGATGGATTTCACTATGCTGAACATAAACCATTGTGTTTAAAATTGAAGAACCAGGAGAGAAAACAAACAAACAGTACTCACTGATAGTACATCCCTGAGGAAATGGACACTTGTCCACACTGCTTGAGAAGGTGCACACTATTAAGGAAACTTGGTGACTTGTTCCATTTTTTTGCTGCTATATCATAATACCACAGGCTGCATAATTTATAAACAATAGAAGTTTATTGACTCACAGTTCTGGAAGCTGTGATATCCAAGAACATGGCACCAGCACCTGGTGAGGGGCTTAGTTCTGTGTCATAATGAGGCAGAAGAGCAAGCGAGCATGTGACACACAGAGAGGAGATCAGGGTGAACTCAGTTTTTTGGTCAAGAACCTGCTCTCATGATAATTAACCCACTCCTGCAATCAAGGCATGGGGCTCTGTCCTCATGACCTAATCACCTCTAAAGTTACCACTTCTTAGTACTGAGAAATGGCAATTAAATTTTAACATGTGTTTCAGAGGGAACATTCAAGCCATAGCATTTGGAAAAGACAATTTGGCACAAGCATCAAAATCCATATCCTTTGACTCACTTCCAGGAATTTTTCCTAAGGAAAAAGTTAGTTGGGAGTTGTTGAGTATATTACCACTTGCATTTCTGAAAACTATATGGAAATAAATGTCCAGCATAAAGGGATTTATTAAGTAAGCACTGGAACACCCATGAAATGTAATGATACACAGCCATAAAGTCATACTAGGGAACATGTTCAATCTACTGTTCAATGCAAAAAGCCACTTAAAAGAAAATGTATCATATGATCTCAATTTTATATATGAAAGGATTTGTAATATCTGCTTGGGGGAAAAGAATACAGACTATCTCTGTATGGTGAAATAGGGAGTGGATTTCAATTTTTCTTCTTTGTGCTTTTCTGAATATTATATAATAAACATGCTAATATTATGCTTGTTATCAGAGAAAAAGAAATACTGTGATTATTAAAGAATGTGGGCCAGTGATGTTAGCAGAATTCTTATAAAGGACATAAGAATTCGTATGATACATTACAGTATACTATGAGTTTTATAGTCAGGAGGGAATGAGTAGGGGAACTTATTTTTTGTTTTTTATTTTTTATTTTTTTGGTGTTGTTGGGAATCAAACCCAGGGTCTCACATATGCTAGGCAAGCACTCTACCATGGAGCTACATCCCCAGCCCTTTAGCAATTCTATTTATGATCAGGTGATCTTGGAAAAGCAAGGAAAGGGAAAGCAGGGTCATTCAAGTATAAGAAATTTTCTAAAGAACAAGTATATGATTATCTCACCTTGCAAAGAAGATGTGAGATGTGTACAGGATGTATTTTGGATTAAAATTCATCATAAATTAGAGAGAAAATGGTCATGTTAACCCAGGAAATCGCTTTGAATTCTGATATCATTCATTGATCTGTCTATGCAAGATGAAGCAGGGAAGTCAATGGTAATTATACTACTACCATGCAGAGTGGGTCTTGTGCACAAAAACCCCAATATGAAAAGAACCCAGTCTGGGGAGTTGAAATTGATCTCTACCCATCTTGTTGGTGGTTCTATGCATTAGTCAATTTTCTGTTACTATAATAAAATACTTTAGAACATCAACTTGTAATGAAGAAAAGTCAATTTTGGCTCATAGTTTTTGAAGTTTCAGTTGATGATAATTGGCCCTGTTGCTCTGAGCATGTTGCCCAATACATCATGGTGGGAAAGCCTGGCAGAGAAATTCTATCCACTTCATCATGGAGCATAAAAAAGGAAGGAAGGGGCTGGGGTTATGGCTCTGTGGTAGAGTGCTTGCCTAGCATGTGTGAGGCACTAGGTTTGAGTCTCAACACCACATACACATAAATAAGTAAAATAAAGGTTCATCAACAGCTTAGAAAATATTAGAAAAAAAAAAAAAAAAGGAAGAGGAGGGGCCAGGGTCCCATAGTCCCCTTCAAGGGCATGTCTCCAATAACCAGAAGACCTTCCTTTAAGCCCCACCTTTTAAAAGTTCCAACACTTCCCAATTTTCCATGAGCCAGGGCCAAAGCCTTGAACACATATGCCTTTGGGGAATACTTATCCAAACCAGAGCACTGCATGACAGCAAGCCCTACACGTCCAAGTGTCCCCAGTTGGAAACGATAGGGAGGGTGGGAATGTCCTCGTCCAGGAGTTCCCATAAACACTGCCTCCTTTACCATCCATATCTGTCCCATGTGCATATGTGTGTGTGTGTGTGTGTGTGTGTGTGTGTTTGTGCCTGCATGCGTGTGTAGATGTGTGTGCTTGTCCAGCCACAATCTACCCTGTGCATGTGTGTGTGAATGCTAGCCATGGTCCATCTGTGTGTCTGTGAGCCTGCATATGCCTGCCACAGCAGATCATGAGGCTCCTGCTGCCCAAGCTGGCAAACCTAGGACGGGACAATGTTAGTACCATTGCCTTATTCCTTGTCCCTTAATATACAGCTATTTCCTCTTTTCGTGGTACTGAGTGCTCAGTTCCTTAGAATCCTATTGGATGTAACTGCATTACACCTTACCCAAATTCTCAACAGAGGTGGGACTGCATTAGAGCAGGAACATGATACTGACCAACACCAAGTGCTGTTAGTTTCCTTGAGCCTCCAAATGAAAACCAGCAGGGCTCTGATCCTGTGATAACCAAAAAAGTCCCTGAAATTCTTCCAAAGTCACTGCAGGAGCTATGCTGTAATAAAAGTTCAATATCCAAATAGAATTGGATGGATTCTCAATGGCGTTAGACCCAACTCCTCTCAACCTGTGACCTCTCCTCAGGTGCCAGAGAGTGACTTTGAATACCCACACCTTTGTAGGATGACTTTCCCCTTCGTCATTTCTAGCTTTATAATACTCATCCGTCTGATAACTTATTCCAGTTGGATATTTGGAACTTGAGGGCTTGACCAGTTTTGTGATGTCATAAATCTTAACACATCAAGAGTTGAGTCCAGGCCCTATTTTTGAACTCACTCATGTATTTGTTCATTCATGAGAATCAATATTTGTTAAGAAAGTACTACTAACTAAACACAGCCTTGGATGTAAGGATATAATAATGAGCAGAAAAATCAATCAAGCAATCACCTTAATAATACAAAATTGCAAACTGGGATGCAAGTTCTGGGGAAGGAAAATAATAGGTTAAAGGAGAATTGTTATAAAAGAGCTGGCAAGTTCGAGTAGTCAGAGGTGGCCTTTAGTGAAACGAAGCTGGAGCAGCATCCAAAGGCCAGGCAGAGCTAGCTAGTCAAAGGGGTGGTAGTGGAATTTGATTGCTGTCAATGGAAGAAACAGTGTGTGCAGAGGCCTGTTTAAGAAAGCCACTAGGGTGTAGGAGGAATTGAAAGAAGCCAGTGTGGCAGAACACAGAGAACAGAGACATTTGAATAGGGGCCTTACAGACTTGTTAGAGAATTGGTATTTATTTTAAGAGCCATAGAAAGCCCTAGGAGGCCTTTAAACTGAAGTTTTAAAATCAGATATGCATTTTGGAATGATCATTAGAGATGTAGTCAGGGAATCTGATTGGAAGAGAATTCAACTGAATCCCAAGAGAAGGCCGCCACACAAAATCATCCAGGTGATAGAGGAAAGCAGCCTGAACTAAGATGGTAAGGGTGGAGTCGATGAGCAATGGGGTGGATGGAAGAGCTCTTTAGGAGGTAATGTGGTTGTCCTTTGGTGAGGGGTTGTGAGAATAAAGGAGATGATAGGGATAGTTCTTAGTTTTCTTGCTTGGGTGACCTCAAGCACAGGTGTTGATGCCATTCATGGATGTGGAACCTCAGAAGGGGTTCCATGGGGATGTCCATGAGGGCTGGGAGACACTACGCATTTATTTTGGGGTTATTTAGGTTTGAAGTATTTTTGAGACAATTTGAAGAGAAGTCAAGTAGGGAGTGGCCTTGACGAGGAGTGGGAATAGGGAACAGACTAGAGAAGATACTGCAGTCTTGGGCTTGTGGGTATTTGAGAACATTTGCCTTCTGTCATGTTTTCCTTTTCCTGATGGTTCTGTCACATGCCAGGGTGGCCACCCAGTGTGACAAGCAGCAGGAGAGGCTTAGAATCCCTCTGGCTTGAGGAGAAGAAATTAAACTTCTCTTTAAAGATGTATTCGAAATAGGATTAGAAGTGATATGTGTCCTTTGGGGACCTGAAATAAGAGCATAATCTAGGGCTTTTAATGACTCTGCAATATTGATGAATTAGGAATCAAAACCATAGGAAAAAATTTTTGGAAGCATCTGAGTTATTCAGACTCCCTAAAATGTGATAATTGCCTAGCTAGATGGAAAGATGGTCTCTGGCTTTCTTAACACGAGGTAGAGGCCTGTGATGGTTAATTCGAATTGTTAATTTGATTGGATTAAATATGCTGATGATTAAGAGGCTTCTGGGTGTGTAAATGAGGGTGTGTCTAGGAATGTCTGCAATGTGGGACAGTGAACTGAAGTGGAGCCCCTCCCTAAGCATGGGCAGCACCACCCAATAGGATGGAATAAAAGTTGGAAGAACAAGGAAGCAGATGCAGATGCAAGCTCGGCTCTTCTTGAACGGGTTCTTGATTGCTGCTTCTATCATCTGAGGATATCAGGCTTTTTCTTCTTCACTCTTCCAAAGCAGACTCTGCCAGTGATTCTCCAGGGTTTCCAGAAGCCTTGGTCTCGGACTAGGGTAGCACTGTTGATCCCTCTTGTTCTGGCGCTTCCGTCTCTTGGACTGCGCAGCTACTGGTTCTTCTAGCTCTCCAGTCTGCAGAAGTCCATTGAACTATCCAGCTTCTGGTTGTGTAAGCCAATCTAATAAATCCCCTTTTTATAATCATACTACCTGTTGATTCCATTCCTCTAGAGAACCCTGACTAATGCAAGGTCTGTGTAAGTTTTCGGGAAGGTTCTCAGAGGACCTATCCCTGATCACTTTACAGCCCTTGCTAGTGGCCATGCAAGAATGAGATTGTGCTAGTGATGGCTCCCGGCTCCTTGTGGGGGCTCTTATCACTTTGAATATTTAGGTGGTGGAGTGTTTTCTACCATTGACCTCCAATTCTTTGATTCTCTGTCACTACCTGTATGTTCAACCAAACAATTCAGTCCTGAAACTACCTGGATTTAGCACAGACCCCCAAGATTTGAGACACCCCCACTTCAGGTGCCAGTCACAAGTTCTGAGCCTCCAGTTTTCTGAATGGCTTGTTATTAATTGAGAGTTTTCACAATAATTTGCTAGAACAGCTCACAGAACTCAAGAGCACACTTTATTGACATTTACTGGTTTATAGCAGAATAGCCAGATGAAGAGGTATGTAGGTTAGGCTGAGAAGGGTCCTGAGCATAGGAGTTTCTGTTCCCATGGGGCTAGGGTGTGCACCCTCCTGGTACATGGATATGTTCACCAGTCCAGAAACTCTCTGAACCCAGTCACGCAGGACATTTTATGGTGCTTTCACCCTGTAGACACAATCTATAACTAACTCCATCTCCAGTCCCTCACCTCTCCCTAGAGGTTGGAGGGTGGGGCTTGAAGTTCCAGGCTCCTAATCAAGGCTGGGTCTTTCTGGCAACAACTCCCCATCTTGAAGCTATTTAGAGGCCCCCACAAGAATCACCTCATTAGAACAAAGACGCTCTATCCCTCCCATAACTCAGGAAATTCCAAGAGTTTTTAGGAGTTCTGTGTCAGGAACTGGGGACCAAGACCAAATACATATTTCTTATTATGCCTCAGGGGGCTGTTCCACTCAGGGGTGCTCCCGTGGGAATCCTGTAAGTAATTTACAGCTGACTTCAGCAGCAGCGTCCTCCTGTCCCCCTAAGCATGGCTTTCCCACCAGGGCCCTCAGTGCCCGCAGAGGGAGCCAGGCGCACCTGCACCTAGGCCTGGTGCCTGTGCCTGGCCTTCTCCAGGGTCTGTCCACAGTACTTAGATGGGTCAGAAAGTCCCAGATCTGGGCAACTCAGGACATGGAGCAAAGGACAGTGTGGGATAGGGAGGAACTGTGTTTAATTTGTGTTCGTGTCTCTGGAGAATGGCTGTCTCACAACAGTGGGAACTCTTCTATCCTAGTCACAATTTCAGCAGGAAGAATAAGAGCAGTGCTTACCACTCACTGAGCTCCTGCTCTAGGCAAATACCTGCACTTTCCTGCTAATTCTTATACCCTGGGGGGAGGTATAAGGCATAAGGATTCCCTGTTTTGTAGAGATTCCAAGAGCTTTGAAAATTTCCTCCAGGTCTCAGGCAGAATTCAAACTCAAGTATATTAGTCCGATCAATGTCTATACCCCAACTTTTTTTTTGCAAACATAGTCATTGAGCCCAGGGCCTTATACATGCTAGGCAGGTGCCCCACCACTGAGCTACATTGCCAGCCTATGTCCTTTCTTGATACCTCCAGATTCACAATAGGGGGACAGAAGCCAGACCCATGAGGTGCCCCCTGGAGGCTGGCCAGACTTCAGCAACATCTGATTGACTTACCCCTTCGACTAAATCAGAAAAATGATAACCCAGCAATGCCCAAGAGCTTTAGGTCACAGCTTGCAGTGATCCGAGGTGCAGTCAGCAACCTTCATTGGTCTGACCAGGTGGAAGTGAATTCCCTCAACCATCTGAGTTCTCATTCTGGTGTCTTGAGGACCCTGTTTGTGTATATTCCTAAGTGCAAACTGTTCAGGGAAGAGGACACTGGCATGGCCTCTCTTCTCCCCAAAGCACAGCCAGTCAGGATTCTGGCCTGCATCAGGACCCCCGACTCTCCATCACACAGAGTTATCTGAGCAGGCCTCTGGGCAAGAACCTGGTAGTAAGTCAAGCCCTGATGCCTAGTATGCAAATAGCTTTACCTCAAGTCTCCTTAGTCCCAAGGAGAAGCCTGAGCAACCGAGTTCTCTCCCACACTCACCTCTCCCACTGCCTTTAATAGCTTTTAACTCAATTTCTTCAGCTAAAGAGACTGGTAGGGGAGAGGAACACAAATGGCCCCATGGAGAGGACTCTGTTCCCTTCATTCAAATCCACAAATGCTTTCACATTTGCTCAAAAACACCATTATCCCTGCAAAGCCTTCCTCAGCCCTTCACCCCATACCTTACTCCCTTTTCCAAACTCCTCTTAAGATGTACAAGTTGCACTATTATCTTTTCTAAACACCAGATGCTTAAGAAACTTGTCAGGGGGAGGGGAACAGATGTGCATTAAATTTTCAACTACTTCCATGCCTCCAAGTTCTTTTTGGACCTTTGTGGGAGACTACATATATTTACACATCTTGAGAAAGTATGCACATACCATTTTGTGATCTCCTTTTAAAAACATGCATTTCCAAGGTACCTTTCCATGTATGGACATCAGCCGCATGCCCGCCTTTTCCAACGGCTCTGCAGTGGTCTGGCATGTAACGGTTCAGGGTTTGCTTAGTCATTACAGGATTGCTGGGCATTTGGGTTCCTTCCAGCACATTGCTATTATAAATAGCATTGCAACCTCCTCCCAGTCGCTTTTGCATTTAATCACCCACTGCTGCTTAGCTGTTTAACTCTTTCTTGGGGATAGCCTGGCCTCACCAAAGGTGGGGACAGGGCTGAACTTATGTATTCCGCTCACTGCTCACACGAGTGCTGAGCTCAAAGAAGAACTTTATAATAAAAAATACAAGCCATTCACTGAACTCTTCTGTGTGCCAGACAGGGGGCAGTAAGCACTTTCCAGTATTAACTCATTAATAATGTGCTATAGGTGCTACTATGATTCTCATTTTATAAGTAGGAAAACTGGTCCTTTAAGAGATTGTGTAATTTTCCCAGAGCCCACAGAGCCAGGAAAAGGTGGGGCATGCTGTGCCCAGGTTGGCTGACCCTCCACAAACCTGCTTAGTCCATCTCCTTGAATTCAGGGGGGCAGTACAGATGGATTCTTGTGGTCTTTGCTGTGGGACTCCTGTCTCAGGCTGAGGTTGTGCAGTCTTTTTTGACATGCACCTTGGTAAGGACATTCTTCAAGATTAGCTCCATGCAGGATCACATGACTGAAAGATTCTTGTGTGCCTGTGTAGCTAATTGTAGGTAGAGGGCCACCTCTGGGTGCCCACACCTGTTTGTTCCCGAGCCCTGTGACAGCCTGTCTGTCTCCAAGTGGAGTCTGTATTTTGTTTTCATTCCAGCTCCCAGAGTCCCAAATGGAACATTCAGAACAGAAGATGTGGCCTTCCTCTGATTCACAGTCAGTGAAGGGAGAAGGGAGGCAGGAAGGATATGGAATTCCGCTCATGGGGCCCTTTGCACTTCAAATATTTTAGAGGAAGAGAACTGCAGATGTGCCCCCTGCCAAAGAAGCTTTGAGGGCCAGTGTCAAATAGCCTGGAGTGAGCAAGAGCTGGCAGGGTGACAACCTGGGAAGAATAAAGGACAGAGCTCTGGGCCCCTTCCCTTTCCGAAACTCCCGCTGAGAGAGCTGGCTCAGCAGTCCTGGGGGGCTCAGGGCAGCTGCAGGGACTGAATTGGTCCTCTGTCGTCACCTGCTCAGTGCCCGAAGTGGAAAGCACACAGCCTCTACCCTCCTGTTTCCCAGCCAGCCCCCTCCTAATTGTGGATTTCCATACTTGGAGAGAAGCAGCCCCACAAAGGCGTCTCAGGGCGCCAGGCCTGGAAAAGCCTTTCATATAGCACCTAATTTGAGCACCTGCCTTCAGACAGGTGCAGATTAATGGGGATTATCCACATTTCACAGATGAGACCACTGAGGTTCAGAGAACAAAGGGCCAGGCTCATGATGAGCTCAAACTCACATATTCCAGAAACCACTAACTGGGCACCATTGAACACAACATTGGGTGAGCTGTGCGGTACCAACCTGCCAGTTATCAACCATCCTTTAATAGCATGATTTTTCTTTTTGAAAAGCAGTACATTCTCATTTTATACCAAAGTAAAAGGACCAGAGAAAGAATAAAAAGGAAGGAAAAAAAAATGGTCTGTTGTTTCCCACCTGGAGAGAATCCAGAATTAACACTTTGGTTTATGATATGATCTTCATGCATATACTTTTTACATAATTATGTTCATTTTTTGTAGCTTATTTTCTCACTTAGCACTATAAGCCATTTCCTCTAGTCATTAAGAGATCGTTGTAAATATGCCTTTGCGCATAACTACATACCTCATGCCAAATTTTTCTTAAGTATTTCCTTAGCTGATCAAGTCCAATCTTCTGCTGTTGTAAATAACATTGGGATTAAATATTGGGGAGTGAAACTTCTCATGTATTTTTGTAAACTTCCATAATACAGATTTTCTAGAATTACTGGGGCAAATGATGAAAATGTTTCAAAGGTTCGTGGTAAATGTTGCCCAATTGCTCTTTGAAGGAATGGAATCCTTTCACACACATACCAAGAGTCCCTGCTCCTCTGCTTCCTCTCTAGTTTGGCTGTTATCTTTAAAGATTTAAAAAATACCTAATAAAATGATCAAAGTTATCAGTATCTTCAGCCATGATTCTCTGTATGGCTTCCAACTTTTAGTCACTTGACAGATAATGACTAATTTATAGTTTATTATATGCCTGACTCCAGAGCCAAGAATCCTGCCTGCATATCTCATTTAATCTCCCAGCGTCCCTGGGCCAGTCTTATGATTGCTTTTGCTTTGCAGATATGAAAACCAAGACAGACACAGACAGATAAAGTGAATTGCCCACAGCTAGTAGGTGATGAGAGTTCAAAATAAGAACTTGTACATCATCACAAGTCCTGGATTCCAGGGATAACTTAAGGGCAGGTCTGGGCCACTCTGCTCTACACAAACTCTACTCCTGGTTCTAAGTGAGGGACCCGTGAGTTGCAGAAAGTGCATGATGGTGAAGTCTAGGGGTAAACCTGCCAGGATCAAATCAACAAAACCAGCAGGCAGCCTTCTATTCTGCCTAACATATTCAACTCCCCAAAGAGTTGAGCTATTCTGCTGGGCCAAGTTCCCTGCAGGAGACTTAGAGATCAGAAAAGCATCATTCTTTCCCTCAATAGCTTACAAAGGTAAATTACACAGATAACTGTTTTACAAGCGAGGGCCACAAGAGAGGTAAGACTGGAGGGCTCTGGACATTCAGAGAAAGGAATGACAGCTGGTCAGAGGACTGCATTGAGAAGGTGTCATTAAACTCCCCAAAGGGTGAGAAGAAGTTTAGTTGGCAAAGAGGACACGAGAGGATCCCAGGAAGAAGTTCAGGGTGACCCACAGCATCAAAGGCTGTTGAAGAAAACAATTGTCCACATTGTTACAGGGAAGTTGATTCAAAGGTTGGTGTTTGCCAAGTTCAGGGGCCTTGCTCTTAATGTAGGCTATGGACCAGATGTGATCACTACCCAGGGGAACAATGACAAATGACTAGGGAGTTGATGACAAATGCCTATGGGAAAAAGAGAGATCTTGAATTTGAGTGAGACATGAAGAGGCTTGAACAAGGGAAACAAATGTGGGAATGAAAGCAAAATGACAGATTTGAGAGTTTACAGAAATGGAATTTATGGACTGGATGCTTGGTGTTGGGGTCCATTCATGGTTGCTTGACTCCCTAACTCCTTTCTTTCGTTTGCCCCTCACATAAATTCATTGCAGTCCTGCTAGTTCTTCCTCCGTGACACATCCTTAGAGCATCAGTCCCTTCCAGTTCCATGGCCACGGCCCCATCATGACTTGTCCCTTTTCCAACATCCACTTCCAACTGACCTCCCTTCTCCCTCCGTGGTGCCCCTGTATCTTCTCCTGTGGTCATTCAGGGGGATCTTGCAATTTGTGGTCCAAACCAGAACACTTATAAAAAATAAAATGGAGTACTACAGATGATTACACCAGGCAAAAAATATAAACCAGGAGTTTCCCTGGCAAACCTGGACATATGGAATCCTACCAAAGGATCATTTGCAAACATAAGTGATATCGCATCACTCCCCTGTTTAATAGTTTCTCTTTGCAATTAGAATAAACTCTGTGTGTTCTCATGCCAGGCTCTTTTTCCCTACCTCACCTCCATCTTACCTGCATTGTCTCCATCTTCCAGGCATACATGCCTTCTGTCAGTTCCAAGAAATTATACCTGCTGATCCTGCTGTCTGCACACCCTGCTTCAGGTCTTCATGGGATGGCTTATCCTCCAGTTCAGGTTCCCCACCTGCATCTCCTTCCCCATGATCATGCATTTCCTCCACAGTATCTGTCTCATTCATCTGGATAAATTGAAAGTGATTTCTGACAGGCAGGGAAGGATAACCATAAAGGTCACAGTTTCGTGATCTTGCAGGATGTTAACCAGTTCTAAATATAATTTTGAAGTTTAATTCCATCATACCTTTTTCCACTCTCTTCCTGTCTTCATATACATAAACGTGTGTGTGTGTGTGTGTGTGTGTTTGTGTTCTTTCTTGTATCTTCTGAACTAGCATTACTATCCCTATTAACCATCATTAGCATCTTAAAGGTTTAAGTAAGTCCTTGTACCTAGGTGGTGGTAGTGGAAGTATTCCACTCAGCACTCCTCCATCGAGTGCCTGTAGAGAGACTGGTCAGTCAGCAGCTGCTAGGTGCGGTGCCTTCTGGACCTACTTACAGCTTTCTTGCCAAGGTCAGGCCCTGATGGTAACAGAGCCCAGCCAGTCTTGGGGCCTGATCATTTCTGCCCATTTCCTTTAAGGTGCAGGCTCTGCTCTGGAGCTCCTGCAGATTGGCAGAGACTTTCTTAGAGCTGTGCCTCTGTGTGAGGTTCTTTCTTCCCCACATACCCTCCACACACTTCTCATTCTGGGAAGTCAGACCTCTGACATATCTCTGAAATATCTCCCTGCCTCCTTCTCTACCTTTCTTCTTAACCCCAATCGTGGCTCCCCCTAATGATTGTCTTGCACCGTTAGCCCTGTCTTGGTGCCTGCTTCCTGGAGGTAAGAGGACACGAGTGCTCACCATCTATCTGTATGATGGTTTTGTTTTTTTAACTTTTTGGAAATTATATTTTACCAGAAAGTCAAAGACAGTCATCCTGTATATTTAGCATATCATTTATATTAGTGGCAGGTGCTTCAATAAATATTTGCTGAATGAATGAATGAATGAGAACAAATCTATTTTGCTTTGGGAGGCTTGTGTGCACAATATAGTACCAAGGTCTCGGTGGGATTGGATCCCTGATCGGAAGTCAATGGGGCCATATTGGTTGATTATGTACTAGAGTAACTGGAAATATCTCAGAATCAGTTTCAACTCTGAGTTGGAGGGTGTCTTTGATGTGAGAATGCCCAAGTCTCCTGCACAACCCAATTTCTCCTCACTGAGTTCCCCAGGGAAGAAAGGGGCAGAGTGTGACAGAAGAAATGATGTGGCCCGCCGGGACTCTGGGGCCAGGGACTGGGAAGTAAGGACTTGTCCTGGGTCCTCCCTGTAAGCAGACTTCCTGAGGCTTCTGCTGCCACCTGCAGGCAGGTTAATCCCCAGGCCAGGTGTGAGCCAGGGATGGGCAGCAGAGGTCAGTCAAAGAGCTGAGTGGGAAGCCTGTTTCTCTGCGGCCCTCAGCAACAGGGGAGGAATTGGAACGCTAATTCAGAAATTTTCTCATAGTCTTGACAGGTACAAAAATCAGTGAAAACCTGTTTTTAAAATTGTGTTTCTGATCATGCTATTTTCTCTGCTTGGTTATTCAGCAAGTTGAATAGATGATTATGAGTCATTCCCAAGTGTGGCTAATTAAATATTTGATAAATAGAATTTAGCACTTTTCATCTGCAGAGAGCTTACCTGACATTATCTAATTGAGCTTAACAAAAGTATTACCTTCATTCTAGGGATGGCAAAAACTGGCAAAGGGAACCTCTTTAAAAATGATGAAAGGGGGAAAAAAATTAAAAGTTCGTGTGCCTATAGGATGGAGGAATCCTGAGAGCAAGATGAACCGTGGCCGGAAGATTCCTTAATCTTCGGACAGTTTCATTTAATTGCCTGACTCATCACGACTTCTATCCCAGCATCATTGGCCTCTGCGGGTTAGTTTCTGGGCACATTCCTGGAGCCCGAGACAGATCAAAGGGGAGGCAGCTGCACTGTTTCGCCTCTGGCAAAGTCAGCCCATCACGGAATTCAAGTTCTCCTGTGCTGGAGACAAATTAACGAGAGGAGCTGGGTCAGTGACTAGGGTCTTGGAAGGAAGGTCGCATCCCACCCCAATTGCCTAAGAGCTGGCGCTTCCTTAGGAAACCGTGACTCTGAAAAGCTCTGGAGCCCACGCCTGGCTCCTGCTGATGAGCCACAGCGCCACCTGCTGGTCCTTCCCTTAACGCCGCGGACCTGAGACCGATAAAAGATTTTTCTTCTGGTATTCCATATTGTTCCCTGTTCAATTCCCCACCCCTGAGTCCTGGGTTCTCCAGCTGGTGGAATGAAGCTGATAGAATATTTCAAAAGTACTATCAATTGGTTAGAGGGCCATTTCTATATTAACAACAAACACCTTACCCTAACCCTCTTGCTTCTGAATTAAAATTAGTGTTAATGAAGATATTTAAGAGGTATTAGCTATACCAGTGGAAATTGAGGGGATGGGTGGGTGCTCTCTGACTGTGGGAAGATGCAGGGAAGTGTCTAGGATCTGTTTTTGCATAGCAGGGACTCTGTATCCTTCCTTAGATTATGTGCTTGTTTTGGGGATGCCTGAGGAAGGGAGAGAGGTGGTTGTGATCTTACAACTGGTACAGCCACTAAGCATAGCTTTGTGAAGACCCTACATATGAGGCATTTGGTCATCTTGCCATTCCTCCCACCCAGGACCTCAAGGGAGGCTGTCAGGTTGAGTGGGTTCTGTGTTAGCTTTCTGTAGCTATGACAAAGTACCAGAGATAATCAACTTAAAAGGAGGAAAAGTTTATTTTGACTCATAGCTTCAGAGGTATCAATCCATGGTTGTTTGGACCTAGTACTTTAGGCCTGTGATAACTCAGTACATTATGCCTGGAACACAAAGCAGAGGAAGCCTGTTTATCTCATGGCAGCTGGGAAACAAAACAGAAAAGAAGAGGAGGGGCGAGGGTCCCAATATCCCTTTTGAGGGCATGTTCCTAGTGACCTAACTTCCACCCACTAGGCCCATCTCCTAAAATTTCCACTACCTCCCAGCCAGGTCACCAGCTGAGTTCCTATCTGGACAAGTGTTCCCTGATTCCTGGTGGTGGAGTCCTGGTTCCCCAACCTAAGTTCCTAGGCAGCCTGAAGTCTGAAGTTTTGGAAGCTTCAGTGGATTCGTCATCTTCTTTAGTGTCCTGTGCCACCAAATGGTCCGGGCAAAGGATTTCCTAGATTGTACCCTCCATATGTTATTGAGAAACTGCTATAGACAAGGACAGGGCTTTCCACATAGTATCTTATCTTAGCCTTCATGTAGTGTACTGATTGGTATCATCAACACATTTTATAGATGTGAATGAGGCTGAAGCACAGAGAGGCTAATTAACTTGCTCAAGCTGAACAGCTATGAGTGGTAATGCAGGAATTGGAAGCCAGATTAGCCACTGGTGCAGGGCTCTTTCCTAAGTTCCTCTTAGTATTAGGAAGAGATGATCATGGGTCTGTAGCCAAGACTTGATAGCCAAGTCTGGGGGTAATCCTGCCTCTGCCACACCTGGATCTGTCATCTTGCAAGTCCCTTAAGTTTTGTATGCCTTGGTCTTTTGTTAATAACATGCCTACTGTGTCTAATAGGGCCATTCAGTTTTTTCTTTTTTTGAAGGACTAAAATTTTAAAAATATTTGTCTTTTAAAATAGCAATATGAAGATTCAGAAACTCTTAATATCTTCAATGCAACAGAATAATTTCTTCTCTTGCTGAGTTGCTTTGAAGATGAAAGCAATATTTGGTAGAACTCTCTGTTGGCCATGGGGTATCTATAAAAAAATGGTACCATGTGTGTTATTTGCTGGCAACTTCAGAAATCTCTTTCTGAAGATACCTTTATGGAGACCAGAGTAGAAGAGGATTTAATAGAATCGACTCCTTTAATGGCTTGAATATTGTTATGGTTTGGCTATGTGGTATCCCCCAAAAGCTCACGTGTGAGCCAACACAAAAAGGTTTGGAGGAGAGATATTTGGGTCATAACCTTAACCTAATCAGTGAATCCATCCCTGACGGGATTAACCGTTAGCTGGAGGCAGGTGGGGTGTGGCTGGAGGAAGTGGTTCATTGTGGGTGTGGCAAGTGGAGACCCCTCTTTCTCTTTCTCTGCCTGGTCTTTCTCTCTCTGGTCTTTCAATCACAGCAGTGAAAAAGCTGACTAAAACAAATATAAAGATACAAACAGAAAGCACAGGGCGAAATGAAATGACAAGCAGGTGATGTGGCACTAGGTGTCCTGGAGACACACTGGATCATGATGAGAAAGGGATGTCTGCCCACTTGGCCTGAGGAATCCCACTCCCAGAGGTTTGTTTGAAGAGAACCCAAATGACCCTGAACCCAAATGACCTGTGTATTTCCTATTCCATTCTCCGTTTTGTGCAGCTTCGCTTCAGCCATGAGGCCGTAACTGCTAAGTCCTTACCCTGCCTGTGCTGCTCCTGGGAGATTCGGTGCACCCTTCCTCTCCCTCTGCCTCCTCCAAGCTTTCCCACTGGGGTCGATGTCTGACTGACTCATGCCCAGCTGCAGTGAGAAGTTCCACCAGCCCTTCAAGGTCTATTCAGATGAGTTTTCCTCCATAAAGTTAACCTGATTCTCCCCACCAGTTTCTAACCAGCTTACCTTTGCAAGCTGTATTAGTTTCCTAGAGCTGCTGTTAACAAAGTACCACAAACAGGGTGACTTAGCAGCAGAAATGTTAGCATCCTATGGTTCTGGAGGTCAGAGGTGTGAAGTGAAGATGTTGGCAGGGTTGGTTTCTCCTGAAGCCTTACCTTGGCTTATAGATGCCCATCTACTCTCTTTATCTTCACACGATCTTCCCTCTATTTGTACCTATGTCCAAGTTTACCCTTCATATAGAAACATCAGTCATATAGGATTAGGCCTGCTCTAATGATTTCATTTAACTTGATTATCTAAAGATCTCCAAATGAGGTTGAATTCTGAGGTACTAGGAGTTAAAACTTCAATAATTTTTTTTTTTTAGGGGTGAGCACAATTCAACTCATAACAAAGTTCCCTTGTATCTTTATTAGAGTTCTTGGTGAATTATCATTATGCATTATGTTCTCCTCCCTTGGAATGCAGGCTTCTTGGGATCAGGCCTAGATAGAGATCATATTTGTATTCTGTTGAACCTTATCCTCAGTGCACACCCAATACACACTTGTACGAACAAGTAGTGTATATATGCGCTCATGGATGAACATGGATCATTGAAAGTAAAGATGGTCTGGAATGTGCAATGTGAGACTAGAAACACATTTCAGCCAACTATGCGTCTGTCACAGTGGTTAACTTTGAATCTGTGGAAGGACCCTCCCTAATAACCAAAAGACAAGTCCCACTGGGACCTGATGTCATCACTGACAAAAGGTAAAAAAAAAACTCTTTGCGATTCCTGATTTAAACACAGAATGACCTCCTCCAGGAACCACTGAAGGGGAGAGTGGAGGAGGGAAGGGAGGGTACAAGGAGGGTGGAGCCTATTTAATCATCTTATCCTAGGACGGGCTTCAATACTACCTAAGCCTGCATTTCCCAAAGGCGTTTAGTGGCCATTTTCCATATGCAGAAATTGCTCTTGTACTACTTATACTTATCTCTCATTTCTGTCCAATTTTGACCGTCTAGGTGCAAGTTGCTTTGTCCAGTTGTTGTTCAATATTTCTTTACGTTTATAGACTAGCAAATCTGGTTGCAACCATTTGAGAATGAATGCTAAAATGGTGTTTAGCTGGTAATAATTCAAATGAGATTTAATAATGATTTATATCAGTTTCCAGACAATAGAAGTCAGTTCCAACGTAGCCCTTAAGAGACTTCCATAAGCCATGGGGTCTCATGACTGATGAGACCGTGATGGGTTGTTCAGGCTGTGTTGCAGACACTGCCTTTCATGACTTTAGCTTGCATTCATTCTGGGTCTTGCAACTTTCTTTACAATCTCAGCAGCATGATAGAAAAGCTCAATAGAGGACTAGTTCATTATTAGACACGAGGGAAGCGGGTCTGCTAATCTCTCTTCTCTATTAATCCTCAAGGATCAGCATTATACACTGTGAAACCAGTGGGATATTTCCATACAAGCTCAATGGGCACAGCAGATCCATCATACTGATTATAGGAACAGAAAGCCTCCAGCCTTCTCCCTTGCAAATCCATCTTTCTGATCTAATCTTTGGGTACATCTATAGTAGGTAGCCTGGAGCAGCCCTGTTAGCATTCCTCTGGTGGGGAAAGAGCAAGTGTGTGAGATATAGTGTATTTACTTTTTAAAAGCAAGAAGATTTCTTTGGGCCAGATGCCATAATAATAAACTGTTGGCCCTCATCCACAGATACAACCAGAGATTGGAAATATTCAAAGAAAAAACTGCATCTGAACTGAACATGTATAGAATTTTTTTTTGGTGGGGTGGGGGATCTTCATTCCCCAAACAATACACTATAACAACTTTTTACATAGCATTTGTAGGGTGTTAGGTATTATGAGTAATCTGGAGATTATTTAAAATATGCAGAAGGATGTGGGCAGGTTATATGCAAATGTTATGCCATTCTCTACAAGGAACTTGAACATTGGCAGACTTTGGTATCCACAGGGAGTCCTGGAACTAGGAACAACTGTACTCAGTTTTCAAATGTTTGCATTTGTATTACTACTCTTTGGGTCCTTCCTCTGGCTCTGAGATCAAGAAAGGCCTGTGAAAGCTAATCCTTACATTCTGTCTCTGGGTCCTTGCTTGATGCTGCTCACTGCCAGCAGGGAATGAGGAATGGGTAGAGAGGATGAGGGTTGGTTGTTGAGGTTGGGGTCCTGCACAATTGCTGATTTAGGTCTTCATTCTGTGTCCCGTGTGACCTCAGAACCAAATATGCACACAAAAACATCCAAGACTCGGTGTCCAAGAAGAACAAACATAACTTTTCTTTTAAAAGAGCTTCTGCTTAGTCCTTGCCGAGGATCCTGTGATGCAGGCAGGAGAACTAGTTGTTGTCTCCTTTCTTAAGGAAGCCGAGGTGGGAAAGTTCAGCGCCTGCCCAGTATCACACAATCATAATGTGGTGGGACCAGGAGTGGTTCATAGGCCCCTGACCCCTGTATAGTCCCAGGATGGGACACATAAATCACAAAGTTTAAGGCAAATGTGTGATTATAAAATATCTTAAACTTAGACTGAAAAGGAGGGGAAAGGACTGTAATGATTCATTGTAGAATCTGTTCAAAACCATGGATTTGTTTTATTTATTTATTTATTTATTTATTTATTTGTTGTTGTTGTGGAGCCTTAAACATACTAAGAAAATGCTCTACCACTGAGCTACAGCCCCTGCCCTGGATTTGCCATTTTAAGAACATAGGAACTTGTGAAGGAGTTTCCAAACTCATTTTGTTTTCCGTGTATCTTACATATTCACTGAGCTCCTGAAATTGAAATGTATATAATTGTAGAGTTAAAAGCTTCTGATGAATGGTCTGTAAAACTATGTCTTCACCATAGTACTCAGAATTAATTTTATGGGTCAAATATCTATGTAGTCTTATGACCTTGTATAAAATATTGCCCTAAACTAAATTCAAATTATAACAGCTAATATTTAATGGCAAAATATTGGTACTAGGTTGACAATCATAAAAACAAAATCTGTTTTTTTCCCCCCATAAAAGAACATGCTTGGAATTCAATGTGAATCAATCAGTTAATTGTTGTGATTATCCTGAAGTCTTTATTTTGGAGTCCTGTCACAAAATGACATGTGTAATTGTTTACAACAGTATTAGAAACTGAGATGTTTTTATTTCTACTATTTGAGAGTAAAACTGTAAATAATGTTCCAAACCATCATCAAAAAAAAATGCAGAGCAAACATTTCTGTATATAAACTGTACATAAAAACAAGGCACTATACATTTTGGGGGAGATATTAAGGTAGAAAGGTTGGTTTTACATAGACTCGCCAGAGTCCATGCCATTAAGTACAAATTCTTTGTTCATTTTAGCACCGGAAGCAGTACTCAGAACAAGTCAGACCTAACAGCGAAGGAAGCGCTTCTGTGATCACATGTGAGGATACAGACGGGTGGCAGACCTAATTCAACAGAAGCAACTCCATCTACCTTTTAATATTATTTTGACACCCAAAAAAAAAAAAAAAGTGAATGAATACATATTGCTTTGTTAAATACATATTGATTTATATGGTGTTTATATAAATATATATATATTTTAGAATCCACAAACTATCAAAATAACACTTTATAAAGAGAACTGCTTCAGAAAAAAAAAAAACAACAATAACAACAACAACAACAAAAACAAACCAAAAAAGGCAATGCGTCACTGGAACAAGAGGGCAGTGCTGTAGCCGCTGCTGGGGAATCGCAAAGTGCAAGTAACAGATGCTTTTACTGACATCACCCCTGAACTGTGAAAAGGCAGTTTCCGAAGAGTTCTCTGAAACATTTACAAAATGCATAACTCCGGGACACGCAGAACAGTTAATAAGGTCAGGTTCTGAAAAACTCTGGTTTAAAAATACCGTTCTTTAAAAAAAATACCAGTCCAAAAAATTATCCATCTTTCTGGTGCAGTGGTATTGAAGGCGTTCACCAGTTCTTCTCCCACTCAGAACAGGCCTTTTGCTTTCTTGAGGTTCACCTGCTTCCACGTGGGCAGCGCATTGTATTCGTCTCTCGTCATGTCCAGTGCAAACTAGTGGAAGCACAAGAGAAGCCCCGCTGAGTGAAAGGCTGCTCGGAATACTGGTGCTGTTTCATTCCCATCCCACCGGAAGCAACGCTTACCTCAAAGTCTTCATCTGTGAGATAAATCTCAAGCTTTAGAGGATCCACTCCTTCCGGGAGTGGCCTGGCAAGGAGATCGGCCAGTGGATAGATGGTTTTACAGAGCTTGGCTAAGACCTCTTCCACAAGGATAATCTGATTCGAAACTTCCATATCCTGAAGAGGAGGGAGCAGAGAGAACTCAGGGTGTTCCATGTTTGAACACGTTTCATCAAGTGCATGCAAATACGTAGCCCTGTCCCATCTATGCCACAGCCTGGAGGGGCAGGGACTCACAGCTTCACTGGCAGGGAAGAGGGTCATTGAGTACAGAGGAACATCCCCAGAGCCCCGTGGTTCTCCTGACTTCTAGATAATTTTTCACCCTACATGAAGTTTCAAATAAATCCTGGTCAAGTCTGCCTCCAAAGAGTGTGTTGAGAGGGCTGGGGTATAACTCAGTGGAAGAGCGCTTGCTTGCCCAGCATATGTAAGGTCCTAAGTTTGATATCCAGTATCACAAAGGAAAAAATAACAGTTTAGGGACTCTCCCAAGAGTTAATTATGGGCCAGTGGTGCACTCCTGTAATCTCAGCGGCTCAGGAGGTTGAGGCAGAAGGATTGCAAGTTCAAAATCAGGCTCAGCAAAAGCGAGGTGCTAAGCCACTCGGTGAGACCCTGTTTCTAAATAAAATACAAAATAGTGCTGGGATGTGGTTCAGTGGTTGAGTGCCCCTGAATTCAATCTTCAGCCCCCCAGAAAAAAAAACCCAAGTGAATTATGGAATAAGATTATTGAATTTGAAGTCTAGACATTAGAAGCTTCCAAATAATGGAATAAAATAAAAATATTTTAAAATGTGATAAAATAAAATAAAAATATTTTAAAATAATTAACCTTAAAAGAAATCACACTCTCTCTTTCCCCCAGGCCTCATTTCTTAATCCATAATAGAAAAAGAAGGTGAGGAAGGGAAGGGTGGGGATGCAGCTCAGCAGTAAAACACTTGCTTAGCATCCACAAGGCGCTGGGTTCATCCCCTTCCCACACACGCGCGCATGCATGCACACACACATACACAAATGTACCTAGAACATTCTGGGAATGACTCAAGTTTGTTTTTTTTTTTTCTTTCATTCTTACAAATGTGTGCATTTAATCTGAACAGTTTGTTCTGGATAAATTATCTTCCTTCATTAAACTTGGATCCCAGATGGGCTGCCTTCCCTTGGGGTAGGTGGATAGGAAAATGAACGACTGAGCTGTTGCCAAATTCAGACCAGTGGTCAAGAGGAGTTTCAGAAATGAGCCTGCCTGTTCCTGTGCACAGGGCCCTCTATTCTCTGACTCTGAGACATAGGACAAGTGACTTCATGCTTTCTGTTCCTACACTGGCAAAACAGGGATAAAAATAAGATGAATCTTAATGGACTGTCCTGATAATTAAAGGAGAAAGTAAATGTAAAGTACTTGGATCAGTGCCTAGCACAGAGTGAGCACTCAGTGAATCTTAATTGCTGGTGTGGGAAGCCGGGAAGCCTCGTCTTTCACTGGCTGAGATCCCACAGGCCTGCACCTCAGGCCTGCCCATCTCTGAACCCCAAGGATCTATAGTGAATGCAGAACTATGATGGCAATTTACATCCTTGAGCTCAGACCACAGGAGGCAACCATGGTGCTGGTGATCCTGGCAGCTTTTGGATTTGGTGGGGCCCATATTTACTATTCATACATTATTATTTGTATTTATTATTTATAACAGAACCATCTTGTTCTGTGTCCAAGACCCCTTCCCTGTGTAGATCAAATTCATCTGGTTAAAGAAAGACAGGCTAAAGGGGCCAGGGATGGAGCTAGGTGGTAGAGTGCAAGGCCCTGGGTTCTATCCCCAGCACCAAAAAAGAGAGAAGTTGGACTGAGCAGCAACATTTGCAGTACTGCATAGGCTCTCTCTGTTGCTACACAGCAGCAGATTCTTTTTGTTTGTTTAAAATTACTGAAGATTTCCTATAAAATACAACCAGGTTCTCTTTCCCAGAGAAGCAGTTTTCTCCTGCATAGCACCAAAATCAAGAGGGAATGAAACTCTGCCATCAAACCAAAGAAATCTTTGGAATTGCTACAGCTAGCGAATTCAACTCATAAATTAAATTCTACATAGTTTTGCTAAGCTTCTTGTCTCCATAGTTGGAAAATAAAACACTCTGGATAAGAATATCTTTCAGTAGGTAGAAGGTGTGATGGATAGCTCATGTATACCAGGCAGTCGCATAAAAGATAATTATTTATGAGATACTGAGCAATACCTTCTCATGAAAGTAACAACACATTCATCCCCTGAGTTATGTGAACATTTTCATTCTTCACCATTTTATTCTGTGTCTCTTCTACACAAGGCTAACATCTGAAATGTCCTGACTTGGCCCCACATCACGTGGACCTTGTGAAGCGATAGATTTCTAGCTAACAGAATGAAGACGTAGCAGTTTTTACTTAATTAAATTCTCCTTTGCTTGTCAGTATTTAAAATTTGAGTTACTTGTGTGGAAAATTACCAAAAGAGTTTAACTGATTTCCCATTAGGCTCCTCCACTTCCTAAGCTAATCCTATGTAGACAGGTTAGCATGCTGTAAAAGGCAAAATATGTCCCCACTCTGAAAGTGCAATTGGATGCTTCTTTCCTAGGTGACATCCACCAGTGGTCTAAAAGGCAGAGACAGGGAGTGTGCTCACCATTTCTGTGATCTCAGCAATGTCCTCTCTGTGCTCCCAGCTGGGAAACATGTTGGTGAACGTCAGGGGTTCCAGACCAGCATGGATAAGGTAAGACTTGGGGGGTGGCTTCTTGAGATTCTTTCCTGTAGTTACATGGAATGCAAATGTTGGCAGACCCAAGGGCCCTGTCTTCCTCTGTTTTCCCCTGGAATCTCTTCTTTTTTGCTCAGAACTTACTCATGCTCCAAGTATGGAATATGAATAGTTTATAACAACACATGGATGAAGTTTATCTATAAAGTTAATTTCATGCCTACGGCTGGTTATACCAGTAACATGGAATTGACCTGACTTTATTTTCCAAACCCAACAAAAATGCTTCTGAGTCCCTGGAAGGGTTGAAGCCTCTCCCTGGAGCTTCCTGATGGGACATTTGCTTCCTCCTTATTCACCTGTGGAGTTTTCCTCTGACTTCCCAACATGGCATGAAGTTCTAATGCCATTAGGCTGCTAATTACAGCATTTTATACATCCACTGTAGCTTTAACATTTGCTGCAAAGTTTAAAAATCTATTTATTATGAAAGAGCTTTTCAAGAAGAGAATCAACTGTACATATTCAGTGATATGAAGCTAATCACTAAGACCATAAACATTCAAATAAGAAATTAATTATTGGCATCTTTATGTCATCTAAAAGACCACGTTATTTCAGGAGGATGAACTATGAGTCTTTCTTTGTGGATGTGATACTAAAAATAATAACGAATGACAAGAAGGTCGACATTGACTTTTTAGCCAGTTTGGGGGAGATTTCTCTTCAATGGTTGCCTGCAGATAATGTGCATGGCAGAGGTTGGCTTGTCTCATGGCATGATTAATCCCCAGGGCAAAAGGGATTTAGTCAGTCTGCAGTGTTCCACAATACACCTTTAGGGTAACAAGTTAGATGATCTCATACTATAAAAGAGAAAAATGAATTCTCATTCATTGCTGGCAGCCAAGAATGTACTGCTCATAAAATTCATAAGCCTCAAAAAGTGAAAGGAGAAAAACTGGTTTTTCTGCCATTGCCCAGCTTCATCAAGGCTGGTGGGCATGTGGAGAAGGGCAAGATAGACCTGGGCCTCTGTAGGGTCCCCAGCTCGTTCCCTCCCACCCATAGCTCTCACCTCTGGAATACTGGAGGACCGTCTCCATCGCGCTCTTGCGGTCGGAGGCCCAGCGGATGCGGGCAGACCCGGTGATCTTGTTCTCAATGGGCCACCAGCCTTGCCAGAGGTACACCTCATGGTGATTGTCAACGAGGAAAAGCGCTGGTAGTGTGAGGACAGAACCACACAATCAGGAGCTGTTTCCTGGCACTTCCGTTCCTCTGTCCTAAACATAAGGGGTGCCTTCTCCCCTCCTGCCCTGTCAGCCTGTGGTATCTTCCTGAAGTTCAGAGGCAAAGACTCACATGGAAGGCCCTGGCACACCTCAGCCCTTTGGTAGTTAACCTGGGAAAACCTTTTAGGCAGAGAGTAGAGGTGACAACTATGTGGTGTCTTTCTTTCCTTCTCCTCTGAGTCTTCCTCCCTCACCCAGTGCAACCACAAGCCTGCCCTAGGCTCTTCTGGATACTGGTAGGGCTGTGCTAAGCCCTCAAGGGGCTGTTAGCCTCCATTTATCTCCAAAGAACATAATGAAAGCTAGAGAGCACGTCCTCCTTTCCCTGTGGTGTTCACGCCCTTTTTGGGCTGTTTAGCCACAATCTAAGTCTATGGTTTTCTTAGAGAGAAATGGGCTTTAAAAATCATAATTGTTCTGCCTCTTCTTCCTCCTTTTCTCCTCCACAAGCTTTGGCCTGAATGATATTCTACATGGCAAAAGGGATCTCCAACTTCCTAGATCATTTCATCCTGAGTTCATTTCTGACATGTATTTTGGAATTCTGGGGAAACAACCTGCTTTAAAATAAAAGCCCTGTGGAGGCTGATAAGTCATCCTGAGCCCTGGGGGCTAACGGGGGCAGGGTGCACAGCTGGATGGCTGCATGACAAGCTCTGGCCAACAGAATGTGAGCAGAAGTCAGAAGTCTGCTGGGGGATTGGGGGATTTTTTTTTTTTTTTTCCTTTATCTGATAAAAAGGAGAGAGACATGCCTAATACTGCCCTGCCCTTCCCTTTTCCTTCTGTTTTGAATGCAAACATGATGGCTGGAGCAAGGGCAGTTCATTTGGGACCAGGAAGCAATAAGTCTGAGAGGAAGGCTAAGAGAATAGCAGGGACAACAAAATGATACCTGCACTCAACTTACTAACTGGTATCTTTGGGTGATGAAGTAACTGAGCTTTAGTTCCTTATGCTATAATATGTGGTCGATCTCACTCTCCCTCCTTTTGGGGTAGGTGTGAGGACTAAATTAGACACAAAAGCAAACATTCTGGCAGTGCACTTGGGAAAGAGAAACTGCCTGATAAATGCTAACGTAAAATACAAAGGCCTTTGGAAGGTACTCAGCATGAGCTGTTCCTGCGTAGGATTCACCTGGTTGTGGTGCACTGTACAGATCTTCCTGCAGAAAGGGCATAGAGCTGATCACAGTGGGGGCACTGGCAGGGTACACGAACTCTGTGGCTGAGAAATCTCCAGAGGAGCTGCTGAGGATGAACAGGCGGGGGGCGAAGTTAAAACTTCCAGGATCTTTGAAAGAAAAGAGAATGAAGCATCACATATATATCAAAGTGAATTCCAGAAGGATTCAAGAATTAAGGCAAAACATGAAATAATTCAAGGAATTAGTGGAAACATAGGTAGAGTTCATCTGAGCATGGAGATGGGGAAGGTCTTTTTTCTTTTCTTTTTTGTGGTGCTAGGAATCAAACCCAGGGCTTTGCACATGCTAGGCAAGTGCTCAGTCATGGAGCTACAACCCTCCAGCCCAGGAAAGACCTGTTTAACTGCAAAAATAAAAGAAGTAATCCAAGGGAAAGACACTTACACATAATATAAAAATAAAAAATTAATATATAAAATTTTCAATAATAAAATAGCACATAGCAAAATAGGAAACATTAATAATATAGCAACTAGTTAATATCCTTAATATATGAAGGTACATAAATATAGGAAAGCTAAGCCAGGTACAGTTTGACTTGTGCCTGTAATTCTAGTGACTTGGGAGGTTGAGGCAGAAGGATCCCAAATTTGAGGCCAGTCTCAGAAATCTAGCAAGATCCTCAGCAACTTAGTGAGATCTTGTCTCAAGTTAAAAAACACAAAGGACTGGGTATATAGCTCAGTGGTAAAGAGCTGCTGGATTCAATCCTCAGTACCAAATAAAAATTTTAAAAAAGGAAAAGATAAATAACTCAATAAAAAGTTCAAGAGGCATAAATAAAACATTTGCCAAAGTAGAAATACAAATGACTAAAAATGTGCATTGTTAAAGGCACTTTGCAAAGAGGATTCTGGCAATTCAAGGGAGTTTTCTGGAAAAGACTGCCAATTTCATGTCAGTGAAACTTTTACTGCAAGCTCTGAGAAGCTGTAATGCTTCATGCTGGTTCAATCAAGGACAAACCCAAGTGAGCACCTGTAAGTTGAAGATGCTCACGCAAACTGGGAAAGTTAACGGGAATAGAAAACATTTTCTCCCTTTCAGTTGTCTGATAGGTATTTTGTCACAGCAATGGAAAACTGACTGAGGCAGCCTTGATTCTCTAGCAACAGAAAGTAAAAAAGGGGTGTGGTAGGGTAGCCCATGCTACTCCCCCTAGGAGAATGAGTGTCCGTCCAAGTGCTGCTTCCCGCCTCCACCCATGGGTCATCTACATTTGTCATCTCTAGCTGACAATGGGCATTTTCACAGGCTCCATAACTTTCATTATAAAGTTGGACACAAAGATGATGTTCAATAAGCAACAAAGATGTCATCCTCTCCCTAAGTTGAATTTCCCTTGTCCCCTTGATCCCTGCCACTCATGGACTTTCCTCCTTTAATCATCCATTTCTACATTTCAACCCCTCTTCTCAATTGAATCCTTCTGCTCCATCCTGAAATGGTATCAAGAATAGGTAACACATTAAATCATCTAGTGCCTAAAAATATTCCTTTTGACTCTGATGTCCCTCCCACTACATGTTGAACATCCCTAATCTGAAATGCTCCAAAAATCCAAAACTTTTTGAGCACTGACATGATGCCACATGCCGAAAATTCACACCTGATCTCACATGATGAACTGCAGTAGAAACGCAGGCACACCAAAAATATCCCATGGAATTACCTTCTGGCTGTGTGTTTGAAGTACATATGAAACAAAAATGAATTTTGCACTTAAACTTGGTTCCCTACCAAGTTTATACCCCTATAATATGTATAGGAAAATATGCCAAAATCTGAAAAAATCCAAACTCCAAAACACTTCTAGACCCAAGCATTTCGGATACAGGGTGCTCCACGTGTATGGTTTTCCCTTCCTTTTATTATTCAATGTTTCCAACTTCATACTGGCTTCCTCTTCCCTTCACGGAAGCCACTCTGACCTCCGTTGGGCTGATTTGGCATTGTTTGGAAAAGATGTCTGATGAGCAACTTATCATCAATCCAACAAAGAAATGTTGGAAAGAAATGTCCTAATCCCTGAACTCTGTGCCATCGGCAATGGTGACTGTCCTCTCTTTGATGACATGTTCTCCCCTCTAGATGTCTGTGACATTCTACTGACCTCATTCTCTCACTTGTCAGGTGTTCCATCTTTGTCTACTCTCCTTTAAATGATGAGTGTCAGCTGATGGGGCTTTAATGTAAAAACCCTGACCAACACAGTACACATACATCTTACTATGCCCTTTTCTAAGTACTCTGTCCCTTGCTTTCTCACAGGGACCTGCCAGTTCCTGAAAGGTTAAGAGCTACTGCATGAGGCACAAGGGTCCCCTAACTACTTCTTTCTCTTGTCTGCCCTGTTTTGGCAGACCATGATCATATCCTCAATGTCTGCCTCTCCAATCTATCTCTCACTTTGAGGCTCCAAGTTCACAGGTTGCTGGCAATTTTTACATGATCCCACTTATTTATTAAACATCTCCTAAGTATGCATTATTCATTAAATAACTACTAAGTAAGATTGACACTGCCCTTCAGATCTCCTCTTCCTCTTGTGACTTCTAGGAATGGCAGAGCCTCTGGGTGGCTCAGAATTTCTGGTCTCTTGTTCAAGTTCAGGATTCTTCCAGATCTGGTTCAGACCTACTCACTCACTGAACTCCCACCTCTTCCCTGCATCCTGGCTGCTGGTCAAACCATGCAGCATCTTGTTCTACTGGTTACATCATGTTATTGCTCAAATGTTTCCCTGGAATTTTCTTGTCTTTTCTTCAAGTCATACCAACCTCCAAGGCACTGTGCAAATCCCATCTTTTCCATGGAGTTGTGTGTGATTTTTCCTGGAAGAAGAAATCCTTCTTCTTCTCCATGCTCAGCCTCCTTGACCTGTGCCTCTTTCATGACACAGGACAACTTCCATTTTGTATTATAATCGGTCACTTACAGCATATTCCTTAGCCTCCTCACTGGTTGTAGGCTTGGGGGGACATCCCCTCGGCTGGTTCACTTTGTTAGATATAGCGTATTTTTCATAAATATTTATTGAAAAAATTAGTGAGTGACTCTTAACAAGTGATCGAAGTTTATGGTCAGTGCTTTACCTTGAAGCATGCAGTCGTAGGCTTTCCTATCTCTCCTTCCTAAAGCGTCCCAGAATCCCAGTGGCTCAGATCCCTCGTCACACTCATGTATTGTCACGTTGCTGCTACTGTGCAATCCTGCCTCCAGTGGGCATCTGCACGGGAGAAACACCAATATTTTTTTTATAAGTCCGGAAAGTGATAACAGCACAAAATTATTCAAGACTAAATCTACAGATCAGCTCACTATCTTTTACTTTCTAATTAGAAGCAATTCTTACTAATGAATAAAAAAACATTCTGTGGTTTATGAGTATGTTTGTATTAGAAGAGGAGGGGTCAGCCTGCTCCTGGGGAGGAATGTATAATTACATATAATATGTAATGAAAATACTATACATTTTTATACATAACACATTTTTTTTTTTTTTTTTTTACTATTTCCCATCCTTTTCTGCTTGAACACAAATTTCAAGAGGATAAAGACTGATGTATTCACTGCCAATTCCCCAGTCCCTAAATCTGTGCTTGGTACCATGTGGGTGCTCAACAAACATTTGTTGAATGAATAAATGAATGAGTTCTTCAATATTTTTTTCTTTAGTAGTCCAAGTGAAAAAGTTGACCAGGAACAACGGTCCTTGGATACCTCACTGAACATCATTTACCATCCCTCCCTGCCGTGGCCCAGAGTGATGTTCTGAGATTCTGCTTCCATCTGTCTGCCTGATGGAAGGCCATGCCCTCCCTTCTCCTCTCTGCCTTCTCCATGCAGTGCTAAGTTTTATAGCAGTCTTGGTTTTGGTGCCCAGAGAATAAGATAAACCAAACTGCACTTGGGTGGCCCAAGAAACTTCCTCTTCCATTGCTCTGTAAATATCAAGGGACTCCAGGCATATCATTCACAAGCTGAGCTGTACCTCTGAGAAAGAAACTCAAAATGCTTGCTGGGTCATTTCCCTTGCTGTTCTCAAGACTGTCTTGCTCCCTCTCTCCCTTCCTGTTTTTGAGATAGGGTCTTACTATGTTGCCCTGGCTGGCCTTGAACTCCTGGACTCAAGTTATCCTCCTGCCCTCAGCCTCCCAAGTAGCTAACTGGAACTCCTGGCAGATGTCACCATGCCTGACTCAACACTACCTTGTACTGAGGTAGGTAAATGCTCAGAAAGTGGAGACAGCCCTCAGGTTGGAGCCTTGGCTGAGATGTGTGTCTTTTCTACCTACTTGGGATGTCAGAGGTCCTTGATGACATTCATAACCATCCCTTGTCACTCTAAGCATATCGCATACCGGGGGGGTAGTCTGTGGGGAGGTGGGTGTCTTGGGAAATCTTAGTACCTTAGCCTGCTTGTGTCCCCCAGGAAGCCCCTTCTGTGGAGAGCTCCGCACACACACAACACTCACTGTTCTTTGATTTTATTTGCTGCAGTCCTTCCAACCTCCTTCGTGTGGGCTTGTGCTTTGCATCCGTGCCACAGGTAAATGAGGGCCTTATTTACATTGAGAACAACCATGGAAGTCCTGGACCTCAGGCTGCTACAGTGACAGGCCACTTCCAGCAAATTCCCTTCCATGGGCACTTCTCCACGCACACAGTACAGCCTCCACTCACCTGTAGGGGGCGTCAGCAGCACAGAGTTATGACTGAGCCAGGGACGGGAAAGCTGCCCTTTCCTGTTCTGGGCTGTGCAATCAAAGGCAGCTACCACATTGCAGGGACTGAAAGGACTGGTGGAACTCAGGCCCCTGCAGCCTGAAGTCATGCTGAGCATGACAGCACGTGGTCTTCCCAGAGAGCAAATACTTTTGGAAATAGAAGAAGCAGGTTGCCAAAAGTCCACAATGCAGAACAACCATTTTTTCCGAAATGTATAAAATAAGTCATAAGGTTCTAAGACTAACATTTTCTTTTTTCCTTCCTTCCTTTCTTTTTCTTTTTTTGTTTCTTTGGACGTTGACTAACAAAAGAATCTAATTTATAATAGAAGATTTACTGATTTTTAAAATCTTCCTAAATCCAAGGTAGACAGAATTCAGTTCAAGGTGAAGTAATCTCCTGTCTCATTGCATACAAAGGCGAATTCCAAAAGAACTTCCACAGGGGTGACAGGGGGGATTATGTGCTCCCCATAAAGCTGGTTCATCAGGCAAACATTAGGAGGCTTTAATGGTAAAGTCACAGTTATATGAAAGCAGACTAACTTTAGACCCCACCTCCTACCACCTTCCCTATAAAAATACTTTTGGGGAGAAGGAAAAAAAAAAAAAAAATCAAATTCCAGCAGTAAGAGTGACTTACTTTGCGCATTTTCTTCTTCTTCTTCCCGTCTCCCTGAGTGTACTACCATCCCCCCCTGGAAACACTGTAGAAAACAGGGGGGCTCCTTTCCCTGCAGAACCTGGACCTGAACATTTAAACACAGTAAAACAGGTAAGAGAGATGGGGCTTTCAAAGTCACAAAAACAGTACCTGCCTATGGTAGAAAATCTGAAAAATATAAAGACATACACACAAAAGTCAGTGATATCTCTATCATCTAAAGATAAGCACTATTAAAATTCCTTTCAAGTGTTTTCAAGTATGTATTTTCTCCTAAACAAAATTAGGAGTGATATTTCCTGTTGCCTTAAAGCCTCATTTTCATCCCTAGTTTTCTGACATTTAATATTCTTTTGAAGCATGATTTTTGATACTTATGTGATATTCTATGGTATGGATATATAACATGATTAAACATATTCTTAACAAAAAACACTTCTCAGCAATGAGAATGACTAATCAATGACTTAGTAATTCTGGGGAGTATTCTTTGCAACCATCTGCTGTACTTTGGATCTTAATTATTCTCCAAAGGACCATGTGTTAAGGGCTTGGTTCCCAGCCTGATGCTGTTGGTAGGTGGTGGAATCTTTAAGAGGTGGGCTGTAGCTGGGGGTCTTTAGGCAGTGTGGTGTGTCCTTGAAGGGTATAGTGGGACCCTGACCCCTTCCTCTTCCTCTCTTTTATTTCCTGGCCATGTGGTAAGTGGTTTTGCTTCACCAAATGCTTGTGCCATGATATGCTGCCTCACCACAGCCAAAAACCAACAGGGCCAACTGACTACGAACTGAAACCTTTGATACCATGAACCAAAATAAACCTTTTCTCTTCTAGAGTTGATTATCTCAGTTATTTGTTATAGTAGGGAAAGCTAACTAACACATCATCCCAGCAACATCTCACAGAGTGATGTGACTCTCCCACAACCTTCCCTGCCTGTCCATGTACTATCTCTTATCAGATGTTAGCTGTACCATAAATAATGTTAGGGTTGAATCAACTCACTCCCACTTTGGCAAGACATTTTCCCTTAAAGAGGAAATATTTTGTCAAGCTGGCATTTGGAGGACCCCTGAAAGGTAGGAGCAATTCACCCCATGAATTGTCAACCTCAGGGTCTGTTTTGTGCATTTTTTGGCAGCATTTCATCTGTCTAAAATCAATTTCCATTTGTTGGACTGACAAAAAATGTGAAGCTCCTACTACAGAGATTAAGACTCAAAACTTTGAGAATGCTTTGGAAGGCAAGATTAAAACATTCATGTTTGACTTTTCTAAAAAAAAAGCAGTTGAAATTACCAACTATTAGGAATAAAGTAAAACACAACCATTGCTAACCACTATTTCTAAAATGTGATCCATAGTAAAAAATATTCGTTATAATTTTTTTTTTTTTTTAGGAAATATGATTGGTTCTGAGGGCTGTGGAAGGCTAAATGAATATAGCTCTATTTCTGGAGAAAATTTCTCTACTCTTCTCATGTTATTGTTAATCACGCGCCCAAGATGGGAAAAATATTTGCACAAGGAGTCAAGTTCTCCAAAGTCCCCAGAGTCAACTCTTAACTACTGGTATTCAAGGATGAGATGTGTGGCATACATCATCCAAACACTGAAAAAAATGTTCATAAAACCTTGGATTTGGGTTGTAGTACCCAACAGACATTATGCAGGTTCAGGGGCTAGAACACCAGGATACACACAGACTCTTTCTTTCTCCTAGGGGAAGATAGATAACTAATAAGTAGATAAAGAATGACTATGTAGTTTGAGTACAGTGAAAATACACTGAATGGGGGGATTTGGGTAAAATGAGGGTGCCGCTAGCAGATACCTGCTTCATGAGGTGTATAGTTATGCGCTTCTGCAAGTGGGGACACAGTCCAGTGGGCAGAAGAGCACACAGGGCCTGAGGTAAGCAGGAAGAGGGTTTCTAGATCAGCAAGCAGGCCTGGGTCAGGGGTGGGAGAGATGGGTGATGACACCCACAAGGTGCTGGAAACCACTGGGAGCTCACCGAGACTGTAATCTACGTGGCAGGGAACAAGGGACTGGAGTGTTCTGATGTGTTCTAGCAAAATTGCTTGGGCTGATTTTTCCCATGGGAATACCCCAAGCTCTACAGCAGTCTCTGACAGAGTCTTCAGGTAGATGATGTGAAAAGTAGAATCACTGATTGAATTTTTGAGCCAACACTGCTCTTCAGGATGGTAGTTCCTTGGGAAATCTCTTCCAATTTTAGAAGTGGATAATGGTCACCATTTTATTTGCAACGCCTCCTTCATTATCAATTAGGTGGAAACCTTTCAGAAACACTCACTGGGCCATTTGTACTTGCTTTGTGGATCTGCCTTCTGCAGACGCAGTGTCTTCTTTCCTTCAGTTCATATTACAATGAGTGGGAGGATGAACAGTGAGGCAGAGTCTGAAATCTGCAGAAGCATGGCTGGCTTAGAAGTGCCCCAGATGATGCTGTCTTTGTTCACTGCAATCAGGTCCTCAGGGACCGGGGCAACCATCATCTGGAGTCCCTGAGCAGCAGCTCCTCAGGACTTACCTGGGCTCCCCTTTCCTCGTCCAGCTCCACCGTCATCAGAGCTGATGTTCCCTTCTCATTCACAGTCGAGTGCCGGCCTTGCCAGAAGAAATACACACACTTCTCTTTGCCAGCCACTCTTGCTGAATGCTCTCCCTTTTGTCGACTTCCCACTGCGAACAGACACACAAAATGGAGGAGGGAGAGGTAAGCAGCTGAGGAGTCACAAAGGGAGAACACCTGGCTTACTTCTCTGGGGTGTGCAAGGAGGTGAGGTAAAGAAAGCCGGAGGGCACCAGCTGAGGAGAAATCACTCACAACTGGAGTCATGTCAATCATACCACAGGAGAGGGAAGCCACCTTTCTCCCAGCACATGAACCAGAGCTCCAAGAACAAGAATGATGCTCTGAAGGGCCTCTTGATCCCCAAAGGGAAATATGTGTCATCCTAGAGGGAGGCGGCAGATCCCTCCAAGTGTGTGACAGGGAGAAGCAGTGGCTGCCAGAGTGGGACCAACGGCTCACACAGACGCACACGTGTTTTCCAAATTACGACACTCTGGCAAAGGATTAGCTGGTGGAGAAGTGATATGGAAAACAACAGCTGGACCAGCTTTGGGGCAAAGGAAAAACGGCTAAAACTATTCTAGTTTTTAAATTTTTTTTAAAGATGACTTTGAACTTTCTAAGTTTTGTCAGGAATGGAAGAGCTGTGTTGCTGACCTATGACTCTCATAAAATAATCAGGGATTTCACGTCCATCACCAGGGCTTGGCCAGGATGCAGGGCTTACCGACTGTCTTCCCTGTCTGGTACCTTGTAGGCACAAAGTGAGAGTCAGCAGCAGAGGAGACAGACATGGCTTCCTGCTCTCAAAAGCAGTCAGAGGTCAGCTGGTTGAATGTCCTTTTTCAATAGCATTTCAAACTGCAAATCTCTACCTTTAGGAATATATCTCACTTCAGATTCTATTTATTTAGCACCTACTGGGTCCCAGGAACTCTTTAAGATATTGAGGTTATAATGATGAGCTAAATACTTTTCTGTTTTCATTCTAATAAGCAAGGGAATGAGCAAAACACTTTTAGTGAAAAATGTATGAGAAAAATAGGAGGATGTGACACCCAGCAGGATGGGTGACAGTGGGATTGCCTGCTGTGAGAAGGTCTTTCTGAGAAGGTGTGTAAACAGAAGCTGGAGGGGCAGTGATCTGGATGCAGAATTTTCTAGTGAAGTCAGGAGACCAAGTTCTTGACACACATGCCTGGGTGGTTCCCAGTAACTGGGGGTTACTAGAGTTGGATTTGGAATGTCTCCCAAAGACACCTGTGTTAAAGGCTTGGTCCCCAGCCTAGTGCTGTTAGGAGGGGCCTAGCGAGAGATCTTCCAGTTATTGATGTCATTAATTTAAAGGGGACGGTGGGACCCCACACCTTGCTCCCCATCCCCATGTGTGTGTCTCTATGTCTCTCTGTTTCTCTCTTTCCATGTCCCAGCCAAGAGGCGAGCAGCAACTTTGGTCTGTCATGTTCTTCTCGCCATGATGTGCTGCCTTGTCACAGTCCCCAAAGCAATAGGGTCAATAGATCATGAATAGATCATGAACTCCAAAACTATGAATTAAAAACTCTTTTCCCTTTATAACTGATTATCTCAGATATTTTGTTACAGTAACATAGAACTGTCTGACTGGAAGAATAGTTTGTGGCAATATGCACATTAAAAATTAGCAATAAAGATGTCTGTCTCATTCCACTCTTTTTCATATGATTACATGCATGGTGTGAATCTACATCATTGTACAACCATAAAAACAAAATGATGTGCCCCATTTGTGTACAATGAATCAAAATGCAGTCTGTAAAAAATTAAAAGATTAAAAAAAAAATTCAAAGGTTTTAGACAAGTAATTTTTACCAAATAGCATTTTGATGAGTTAAGGTAAATAAATGAGAAACAGATGGATTTCATAGATATTGAGACCCAAAAATGTAAAAAACAAGGGAAAATTGCTTGTGTTTTGTATGCTTAAATATAAAAATAGCGTGTATGGTAGTTTGAAACATAAAAAAAATTAGCAATAACAATGGGATTCTCTGGTTCTATATTTACCTCAGTTTTTCTCAGTTCCATTCCCATCAATATAATCATAGTTACCTTTACCTTTTTTGAAAGTAAAGAAAAATTCATTTAAGTTTTTAAGAGGTCAAGGACTAAATTTATTTGATTTTTGGCTCTTTGTTTAGCAAAGTTTAGCAAAGTCCTTTACTACAGTTTTCATAGATGACCGTAATAATTTCTTAAAGAATTTTGACTAAACACAGCCTTTGGCACCATCTTCTGTAGATCCCAATTAGTCAAGTTTGTGTAGTTTTAAGTGGGCAAAGTGAAATAGGAACCATTAATGAGTAGCTTATAAATACCCACAATTGATCTGGAAGACACACAGTTAGAATTTCTGCTCATTTCGATACCAACAAAACTTTGCCTTTCATTTGTAATCCCCTTCTTCAAAGTAATGGAAAGTCATTGTGTCAACTGGAGAGAGATACTTAAATTAGATCATGGCAGTTGATATACACCTTGGATTTTGTTAGCACTCAAATACATTGTGTAAGTATACATTCACACTGAAATAACCAACACTATATCCTAACATTCTAAAATAGACACAGGTGTATGTGCCTAAAATAGAATTGGATTTCCTAAAGATATTTCATGAAATAGATATTGCACTAATTTTCTTCAATATCCCTAAAGTTAGTTTTAAATATAAATGAATTTTTAATATATATTACATGTTAGTAATATAAAGGTTAAGTTTCTATTATTAAGAGCCTCTGGACTATAATCTAAACAGCTTGATAGGATGCCTAATTTAGTATTGAAGCTTGGCATAAACATATTATCCCAGCAGCTTGGGAGGCTGAGGCAGGAGGATCTCAAGTTCAAAGCCAGCCTCAGCAACTTAGTGAGACCCTAAGCAACTTAATGAGACTTGGTCTCTAAATAAAATATAAAAAGGGCTGGGGATGTGGCTCAGTGGTTAAGCACCCCTGGGCTTTCCTGAACAACAACAAAAAGTGTTGATATAGTACATCATCAAAGTACTTTCAAGGACAATTTTGTTGCTAGTAGTTGTGTTTAGGAATCACAGAAAACTGAGGTGTGAAGAACTGCTCATGGTCAAGTAGTCTTGCACCAGAATCCCATTTACTGACCACTGACTGACAGAAACTCATCTGTATCACTCTCTGGAGCAGACTGACGCTGTGTCTCTGGGTTCCTTGGGCAGGGTCTCTGGATCCTGCAGGGACATGAACAATTCCCTATAGCCTACTCTGCAGGTGGTCACTGGGGTCATGCAGACTGGCCAACATTCACCAAGAGGAGGATTGTGCTGCCTTACAGCTGCTGTTCTCTGTTCATCTTGTCTGGGAAGAACACTCAAAACTCCAAGTTCAGTCTAGTTTGCAGGTGCAGCCCTGGTGGGGTATGAATAATTGGGGGAGGGGCCGGAATAGCAGTCACCCAGGGGAAAGCCACTGTAAACACCATCGGACCATGCTTCTCTGCTCCCAGAGGGAAGCTCTGGAGTCTGGGATGCTCCTCACTCTAACTTAATTCTCTGTAGCTGGAGGTTTTCAAAGTTGCAACTGTGTTTATACAGATGCTGCTGGAGCTGTCTGTGAGACATACACAGTGCTTACTGGGAAGAAATTCTGAAAGGGATGGCCTGGGTCAAATCATTATTTCCTAGGTCCTCCAAGTAAATTGTTTATGAAGGTCTTGGAAACCTTTGATTTCTTTTTAATTAACTCACTTCAGTATAGCTTTCTACATTCATTCTCTTTCTATTATGTCTTGTTTAAAACTAATAGCTAAGGTAAGAAAAGGACTAAACAGCAGATTCAGTTTTCTCTTTGTTGCATATCATCAAACTTGCAGTTTCCTTCCTGCACTTTGGTAACTACAGGTACCTCTAAAGTTTGTTTCTTTCTTAAAGGCCCTAGTCCCTCAGCTCCACAGGTTAGTGGACTTCACCCCTCCAACACATGCTAAATTCCCTGCTATTGTCTTCAATGCCACCAGCAGCACAGATTAGCATTTCAGTCTGCCATCTCCACATTACATTGTTTACTTTAGTGACTCCTTGGGAACTGTTATTTTGGTAGCTGCATGTTGTCTCATCTTTAAACTCAGTGATGAGTATTCTCTGTACTTACAATATGAACATGTGCCAGGCACTGTGCTAAACATCACATACATCATACTAGAATGTTCTGTGAATCAAGTCCACATTCCCTATTTTCCAGGTGAGAAAATCAAGGCTAAGACAAGTCAGGTCATTTTACCTATCATGCAGTTGGGAAGCAAGGGCTGGAACCTCTGATTCTCAGGCCATATGATTCTGGTGCCTGTAGACTCTCTGTCAACGAGGCAGCTTCATTAGGAAGCGGCAGGAGCAATTTGGATTGCTCTGAGGTACAAGGTAGGTGAGGAATGCCTCTCCCACTGTGGTCTCTGCTCAACATCCCACAACTGCCTGGAAGGATAGGCCAGGGCTGCCTAGACAGGGCTGTTTAGGAAGTCCCAGAAGTCTAAGAAAAGGACTAAATGCCAAATACTGTTTAGTTCTGTGTTTGAAGGTCAAGGACAATAAACACATTGGGTGTTGAACCAGCCCTACTGTTAGGTCAACCCTGGCCTTCTGCTGACTAGGACCGTTGGTTCCTCCTTATGGCCAAAGTCTTACCTCCTCATGGCCAAAGTCTTGCCTCCTCACATGTGACAAGGCCCAAACTCTGACTCCCTCCTGCAGGGTGAGCAGGGGCACACCACCCTTGGTTTTGAAAAGAGCCCAGCCTGGACTTGAGTGTCCAGCTCTGCTCTCTACTGGTGGTGATGTTCTGTTCCTCATCTGAGAAGTCAGCTGTGGGGTCAGGGTAGGCCCCCAGCATCATGCCTAAGGGATGGGGGAGCTCTATGCCCACAGCCTGCTCTGCCCTGCCTTATGCTCACTGCCACCACACCAGTGATGCCCACTGTGGGCTGCCCAGGTCTCGGTTTGCTGGGCTTTCCCCTCTGCCAGCAGAGCACGTTCAAGCAGTCATCTCTCAGCTCTCCTCATACACCATGAAATACTGTTCCCTATTCCTGCTTTATTGTTATTTATTCCCTATATTCTTGGAGACAGGGTCTGAAATATTTCATTAGTCTCTCAAAAAAGTGTCTTGCTCAGAGTAGGTCTCAGTAAATATTGTCCACTGATCAACACACTTATCTTGGATAAATCAGGACAGAAATCAAAGGGTTCTCAGTCTGCAGGTGTCTCGTCTTCAAACAACTCCTATGCTTCTGCGTGGCCCTATGTGGCCCTTGTGGGCAGCCACACATGAACACAAGGGGACTATAAGGTGGTCAATAAACTCCCTTGGGAAGTAAATCTCAAAACCAGGGAGTTGGGGCATGTGATCTCCTAATTGGGTAGGGATTAGGAACACTGGGAACAATGGTTACCTCCTGGAAAGGAAAAGGAATTAAATTTCCCAAGTTTGCTGGACTCTCATGGGATCCTCATGGACACAGGACAGGGACCCCTACCCACCCCTAGCCATGCCCTCTGAGCAAAACACCCAACTGAGTGTTTTGCTACAGAGTGTTTCTCTGACGGGAACCATGAGGAGATCTGAATGCCTTTACTTTTTGGCAGACCCATACGGCACTATTAGGGCTCCCAGCCTCAGAGGAAAAGAAACTTGTTACTTTTTTGGTGGTGCTGGGGATGGGAACCCAGAGACTCATGCCTGAGAGGCAAGTGATCTACTACTGAGGTAAAACCTCAGCACTCCCCCTACTTTAAAAAATAAATCTTCTCTGTGTGTATTTACTAGCATGTCCCATCACCATTTAGTTCCCGTTTAAATCACCCGGATATGATCTATTTAGTGACATATTTAAGCAGCACACCGCCACGTGGTAAACATCATCTGGAGCAAGTCATGACTTTCCTAGAAAATCTCTGGGGACGCAGGCAGGGGAGCAGTGAGGGTAGTGGAGAAGAGTCACACACAAGCTTGCTTTCGGGAAGTGAACGTCAGAGGCCTTGGCGAGCCCGGCTGTCAGGAATGCTGCCTCACTTCTTTTTCTTCACTTAGGGGTCCTCAAAGCGTATGAGTGGACCCCTGCAGTGCACTCAGGCAGCTGAGGACACCCAGATGCGTGCGGGGCGTCCCGCGCTATGCGGCTGCGACTCTTGCCTCTCTGCGGGAAGGGAACGGAGGCGCTCACTAACCTGCGGTGCTCACCATGTACTTCCACTTGACCACATAGGCATCCCCCTCGTGGAACTGCCCGATGCTCTGCCTGGGGAGCCTGCTGTAGTCGAATTCCAGGATATGCCAGACATCCACGGAGATGCTGGCAATCTCGAAGTGCCTCCTGTCGTCCCCTTCCACCAAGCCGTAGCCTCGACCAATGTTCACCCCGTCCAGGACGGTGCCAGCTGTCATCTGGGGCACCGGCACCATCCGCGTGACATCGTATGGCCTGATGTCGGCCCTAAGGTCTTCCTACATGGGGACATAAAAACATCCAATTACTTCTGGTCCTACAGTCGTACTAAATGATGTTTTGACTCTTTTTTTGCAGTACTGGGGATCGAACTCAGGGCCTTGTGCTTGCGAGGCAAGCACTCTACCAGCTGAGCTATCTCTTTTTCTTTTTCTTTTCTTTGCAGTGCAAGGTGGAACCCAGGGTCTTGCAAATGCTAGGCAAGAGTTCTACCACTGGGGTAGATCCTTGGCCCTACTTCAACTGCCAGTGGGACAATGTGAGAGTGCAGCTTTCACACTGTTTCAGGGTGTGTGTCTGCCTTGAGGGGAAGGACTGGGGGAGGTCCGAACCCCCACCACAACAGTGAATGTAGAGTATACTAAAAGTGTTTTGCTCTTCTCTTAGTGTACCCTGCAAAGGCTTTTGGTGTCAAGGACCCACACCCCTTTGAGGACTAATCCCTGGAATACCTTCTGCTGGCCAAGTTCTCCGGCACTCTTCTCAGTAGGTCTCTTCAGTTCAGTCCAATCAAGAAATTTCTCTTTGAACAAAATTGTTTCATTGTGCTCAGTAAGTCTCCCAAATATTGCCCAGTCAGGCCGCCCCTGTCCTTTTCTGCAGGGTGGAGTGGACAAGAAAAGAACCCGGATTCAGCTATGCCAAACAAAGGAAAGCAAACATGGCTACTGAAAACAAAAATCAAAATATATGAGTAGTATATAGAACAAATGGTTTATATTTACTAATTTTACCAAATAGGTAATCTGGAATTGATTTAGCCTGGTGCCTAGCAAGGCTTTGTGGGGCTGATGTGCCTGAATGTGAACCAGGGCAGGACTGGGCTTTTCTCATATTCTAGCAAGTTCTTGTCATGAGCTGATGCACTGCACTGGGAGCTCTGCAAGGCACAGTCACACGTGTACCTCACTCACCTGCTGTGCCGCCCAGTTACATGCAGGCCAGCACCAAATCCCTCTAGTTAACCAACAGACCTAAGGAAGATGAGCTTACCCTGAATTCTCTGTGAGCTTATGCCATGTTATGGCAAAGCTCTCCAGGGTACAGAGTTTCCTGTTACTAAAAGGAACAGACTCTACTTTCACCTATCATAAATTGAAGATATGCACATTTATTTCAGGCCACTGGACACAGTGGCAGACAGGAAAGGCACAATGACAGGAAAGAGCACAGCTCATGCTGGAGGGTTTGTGTACCTTCAGGATTTTAGAATTTGACACTTCACCAGAGAACACAGGAAATTTAGAAAAAGGTAGAGCTGAGCAAATAAATGGTATACAGGATATAGCACGGAGAAAAATGGGTAGGCGTTTCTCCTCCCCCCAAACCAATCTTTAGCTGTGAATTGAGACCAAGATGCTATATCCCATCAAACCGATCAGTTGTATTTTCAGTGTCCTACTGTATCCTGTTTCTGTCATTTCCCATTTGTCCTTTTATTTTGTCACTGGTGCACTGTAATCATGCATAATAGTGAGATTCACTGTGGCACATTCATACATGCACATAACAAAATTGGGTAGATTTCATTTCTCCATACTTTCCCTCCTCCCTCCCCAGTTTCCATTTCTTTAATCTATTGGTTTCCCTTTGATTTTTAAGAGACCTCTTTTTTTTCTTTCTCTTTTCTCTCTAGCTCCTACATATGAGAGAAAACATATGACCCTTGGCTTTCTGAGATTGGCTTATTTCACTTAACAGTCTTGGTCAAAAGTGGGAGAAGGGGCTGGTGTGTTCCTCTACCTCCTTCTTGATTTACACATTTGCCCAGGGCTGAGACATCACACTCAGAGGGTTTGAGCCCCCTAGTTTGTGGAGAAGGGCTGGGCTTGCAATCTTGCCTATACCTCCAAGTCCCTGGGGAACTTTTTTCAGCCTTACTGACACAGAAGCCCTCTGCCTCAGGAGCTGAAGACACCTCTCTGGGACTGGGCTTGGCATGTGTGTTGTTTTTTTTTTAAAAAAAAAAGGTTCTCCAGTGGTTCTGTTGCAGAGATGTTGGAAATCAGTGTGTTAGGTGCTCGGTCACTTACTTTCAGATCTGTGAACATGTCACTTTTAAATATAAATTGACCATCATGTAGATTCTATGTTTCATCATTATTTTTTATTTAAAACAATACAATTAGATAAAATAATCTAGGCTTCATTTCAGTTCTTAAAACCCTGGTTGTTAAAATACTAATGTTAAATGAACATTTGCTAAAGAAGGATTTAAAAAATTTTCACCACATTCACATAATTTAAAAGTGTTTTTTTAATTATAGAAAGAAACTGGTAATCAATAATTTTAAAGCATGAAACAAGGTAGGGAAGTTGAAATTTATATACTATTCTATGCTGTTTGGTAGCTTATCTACATCTAATTTATTATAATGTAGCACAAATATTTTAAATCAGTTTTTGGCAGGCCTGGTAGTCTAAAAAAAACAATCCTGTGCATGTAAGAATTCTTATTTTTCATGATGATTTTTCTTACAGTTTGTTCATACCCTATGAATTTGCTAAAGCAATTTTAAAAGGTTTAGCCCACTATAAGGAATATTAAAATTACAATTATTATTTCAATACCATATTCTTATCCTTCACCCCAAAAGGCAAAAGACACAAACCTGTATTGCCAAATGCCAAATAAATCTTGGGACTCAAGGGCTATGCTCAGAAGGTAGGGAATCAGAAGGAAACAAGTGGCTTTGCACCTTCAGATCTATGGCAGAATTGCAGATCCCAGGAAGCCTTTCAAATCAGCAGGAAATTTGTTTAAACGATTGCTACTCATCTGCTGCAATAGCACCTGGAAGGCTATAGGGGAGAACTATTCGTCTACTTCAACAAATTAATACAACACAAACACTCCTGAAGACTATAAAAGCCATATTTCTCTATTAGTTAGGAAAAAGCTAGAGAAACGTTTGTTTTGTGAATATTCGTGGTACAGAGCATGTAATCATTTATGAGAACTGACACCTCTGTGGAAAGAGTGACAGTTACATGGCTGTGAACTGAGCCTGCAGAGGGATTGTGCTCACTATACACGCTGCACAGGGACTGCGGGAGTACCTGGGAATCAGCGGATTGCATTCTCCAGGATCCAGTGGATTGATGTCACAATTCTCATAGTCAAAGGTGCCATTCCACAAGTGCTTTGCCAGCTGAAATGCTATTTTGCGCTGGGCCAAGGTGACTTCTTTCCCATGCCACACGTAAACTTCACTACCAAAATCAAACACCAGGACCTGGGAAATGGCACAAGAGAATTTGCTCACTTCAAGGACATGCTCCAGCTGAGTCAGGCCCTCGGAAGATAATGAGTCAAATGGGTGAAGATAAATCCTACTGGGGAACCATACAAACACAGGAAGGTCACAAGATCTGACCAGTTGGCACTGCCCTGCCAAGCCAGCCTCTGCCCCTGGGGTCTGCGTAGGGGGTGATTTCCTCCTTGTTGTTCTAAATGCCCAAGTTAATGATTCTTCCTCCGAACTCTCAAACCATTTAAAACGCCTGATCCACAAAGGAGTTATTTAAGTACCTCTTCTTATCTTCTTCCCTCTCCCTCTTGTTTCTCCCTCCCTTACTTGTTCATTCATTCACTTAACATTTATAGGTCACTTCATATATGCCAGGTACTGAGGATCCAATGAAGTCCTCTCTCTGTGTACAATTCTAAGATCCTTAAGGGCAGAGATCATATCATGCTTTCAGTAGGGTCTTACTACTGAGTGTTTGCTGAATGAACACATGAATGTAATGCCATTTCTCATTTTCGTGCCTTTATTGTATTTCACTTTTTCTTCTGAGAGGTTTCTCCCTTAATTTCCAGCAATCCAAGTTCTACTTAACTCTAAACTAGGCTCAGTTTCTTTAAAATATGATTCCTCATTATTTATTTTTCCATGATCTTTTTTTCCCCCACTTTAATGCCCATACATATCATACACCCAATTCAGCTTTGGGTTATAATCTTTCCAACATGCTTCTGAAACTCAATGAAATTAAAGGTCCCTTTGTATCTTCTGCTTTTTTTCTCAACACTGAGAATATTTAATGGTTCTAGATATGTATGTAATGAATAAATATTTACTAGTGTAGGGAAAAGGCATATTACTTGGCAAATTCATGAATTAAATATATATGAATCTATTATTCCTGGAGCTTAAGGACTAAAAAATGCTTTATTTAATCTTTATACAAAAATCAAGAGACAGGGCTGAGTAATGCTTCCATTTTGCCCAAAATATATAAGCCTTCAATGACCCATGCCGTTTTTGCACAATATTCTGAATTCTGTATTAGTATTTCAGATGGCAGTAATGGTTTAAAATTCTAAATAAATATCCTCTAAAGAGCTGTGGTGATTGACAACTGGCACTAACTCCGACTAACCTTTCCCGGGCACTTCCTGTCTATTTTGGGGGGCAGCCCTGTGCAGAGCACTTAGGTGTGCTCTTGTTGAAGCACTGTACCTCTTTTTGTTGCAGAAGGGAGCACTTTGGGATTTTCCCCCAGTAGTTATCATCAGGAACGAGTTTGTCATCCATCAAACGGTAAATACAGTTTGTTTCTATTATGGCTGTCTCATACAGTTCATCTTCTTTAGGGTCTCCGGCACCTTTGCGGTGGGAACAATAGGAGAGCATCATATTTTACATCAAAAAGTTGCTGGTTTAGAAGAATAAACTAAGGGAGAAGAAAGGAAGTTCAGATTTTATCAGTCTCTGAAATACAGTCAGCTCTTACTCTGGTAACTGGTTTGGCCACCCAGGAGCTTCCAGAAGTCTTTGGCTGCGTGAGTGTGTGTATTGATTCCTTCTTCTAAGGTTTGGATGTATGTAGCTCTACAACCAAGTTCCCTCTTTGTCTGAATTAAAGTTGCAAGTTCTGAAGCCTAAATAAAGAGAGAAACACAATCACCTGGCTAGAAAAGTCTGTGGCTGGATGGAGAGGCACATAGCAGTAGTTTTTAGTCTTTAATATTCAACAGATCAGGTCTGATGCTTTGGAAAACTACCCATTCCTTGGGTTTTACTGTTTTTGGGATTTTCATTCAAAAGATCTGTGGTAGAACTTCCTAGGGGTCTGGGATAAAGAGCTTTAAAGTGGTTCAGTTCCTTTTTAACACAGGAACAGGAATAAATCCAGGACTTTAAAACTGCAGGCATAGGTCACAGTTCTTCTGAAAAGTCCCACGTTAGCCCCTCATGAAAGCTCCTTTGAGAGACACTTAAGAGGACATACCACCTGTCCCTTCTCCCTTAAATGACACACCCAGCATTTGCAAAGCTCTGTAGGGATCTGGCAGCTGGGAGAACATTCCATTCGTGTGTAGAGGAGGCGTTCACTGAAGCATTTTATTATGCAGACACCCACCTTTGCCTTCTCGATGACATTTGCAAACTCTCCCACCCACAGGAAGCAGAACTGGGGAGAGAGCAGAAGGAAGCAGTCCCCGCTGTTGAGTGACGAGGCGCGAGGTTCCACCAGCCTCGTCTGCACGTGTCTTCTTCCTGGACAGGAGGCCCAGAGTCACCGTTTGCCCGCTGGGGCTAGGACACCTCCACAGCTGAAGCATCAGTGCTACAGACTACCAAGTGTAAGAACTCTTGTCTCCTAAACACCTCCCATAACACTGGGTGGCACGGAGAGGGATTTAAGAGGGGCAACAGGAAGACAGCATTCAATGACTTCCTCTAGCTTGCCCAAATGTGCTTCCTAGGACAGGGTCTTGTATAGCATGGGCATGGGTGCAGTAAGGTTCCCTCCTCCAGGAAGCTGGCAAACGTGCTCCTTTCCTCTTCCTTACTCTCCTAGAGCTTTCCACCCAGCCCACGTGGCTCCTACCCTTGACATCTCTGGCTGTGCTGCAGGGAAAGGCAGGCCTCTCTGTAGGATCTCCTTCCTGTGGAGTTTTCAACACCTTTTCCTAAGGATTTATAGATTTCGAGCTATCCACAATCACACACATGGCATGGTCTCTAGGTTAGACCATGGGAAGAGAGATTGGCTACTGGAGTTTGTCACCAGTCTTTTAAATACACTAAAAAGGGTGGTGGTTTTGCCAAAGCACACAGGAAAGCCTGCAGAGGTGGAGGATATATCCATCCTCCTCGTAATGATCCATCTACAGGGGTTGCCACTAGGAGGCAGCGAAGCCTCTCTCCTCATGGCCCGGGGCTTCCCTGTTGTCTTGGAAGTCTCTCTGACTATGGATAAAAGGGCAGGAGAGTGGAATCCAGTCTGCCTCATTTGCTTCCACTTTCATTTGATTCCTTCCCGAGCAAAGTGCCCTCCTCCCTCTGACCTGTACGGATCCTTATCTCAGTAAGGAGAACTGAACAGAGGGTGGAGACCCCCTCGGGTGACTTAGGGCACATCTGGTGATGGTGTGGCAGTGTTAGGGCATTGGCCATGGTGCCAGAGAAAGCAGAAGCAAAAGCAAAGAGATTCCAGAAGGGGAAGAGACCCGATTCCACTCCAGCTCTGCCACTCAGTAGCTGCTGTGACCTTCAGCATGTCACTAGCCTCTCCAAGTCCCGATGGGCAGAGAATGCCTTAGGGGATTTTGTAACCCTGGAGTGAGAGGAGGGAGCAGAATACTAGGTACATGGTAGATGCTCAGAAAGCAGGAGGGCCCTCCCTCTCACAGGTGAGGAAGGGAGCAGTCAGGACCAGATAGAAACCACAGGTTGGCATGTCATTCCTCTGTGCGGCTCAGAGGTACCTTTGATCTGCAACAACATCAGTTTCTTGTAGGGCACTGCACTGTTGTTAGAATTCTGCTCCGTCAGGTTGACACTCCGCAGGATGACGTTGCTGAAGTTCTCCTTGCTGGCTAACCCTGCCAGAGTAGCTTCCGTGAAGTTGGAGTTGGAGGACACTGGGGGGGGGAGGTTGAAGGGGGAAAGCAACACAGAGGGAAGCAAGATGGTCAGATGAGTTGACAATGTTCACAATCAGAAATTCTTCCTGACACCCTGCTTTTGTCTTTGGAAGTTGATCTGAGGGGTAGGCATGATCTAGTTTGATTATCTATGCCATTCAATGCTCAATCACTATGTAAAGAACTAACTGTGGTATATAAATCTATGGGATATAAGTATAAACTGCTTGTTGACAAGTGTCACACCTCACCATGCAGAGGGACGAATGAGTGGCAGTGAGGATCAGTCACTTTGTTATAAAAGCAGGTATTGAACTCATTTTTTTCAGTTCCACTGAAAGCTGTTACACTTCCTAACAACTGGTAGGTGCTGGATATAGTCCCAAGGAACACTCTTGATGGCTTTCACCAGAAGTCTTGATATGCAGAGAAGTCGACATTCAGTTCTAACCCTTTTCTGGAGGCAGTGATCAACTAGGTGAGGTCCTCTGCTCTCAAACCTAAGACTGTAAGTACAGGATGCTGACCAACAAGTACCTGTGGATCAGTCATCACAAAGCCATCCTCTGAGCCCCACAGAAGTGGAGGTAGTAGAAAGAATATGTCACCTATGTAAAAATAAATCTTGAGTTCTCCAATTCATTGTTTAAAAACAAAAAAAGTATATGCTGAGCCAGGTGTGGTGGCGCACATCTATCATCCCAGTGGCTTGGGAGGCTGGGGCAGAAGTTCAAAGTCAGCCTCAGCAATTTAGCAAGGCCTTTAATAAGGCAATTTGGTAAGACCCTGTCTCTAAATAAAATATTCAAAAAAGGACTGGGGATGTTGCTCAGTGGTTAAGCACCCCTGAGTTCAATCCTTGGTTTAAAAAAAAAAAAGTATATGCTGAAGCAAAATTCAGAAAATTATTTAATTGGGATTAAGGTCTAAGGCTAAAGAAATATATCTTGTTACTTCATAATTCCTTAGCATTATAGTGAAAAGATTCACCCACTTCATCTAAACACTGTATTTCTAAGAAATGCCTCTGGCATTTTCAGGGGATTCTTGGTAGCCTGGACTGGGCATTTGGGTTTAACAGCGTACTTGTTAAACAATTGGGAGAGGAGAAGGTTTGAGGAAATTGGTTTATGACATGCTACAGAGAAATGAAAAGTATAGTGAGAATACTCAAAATATTAAGATTATGCTGGTCACGAAGATTATGCTTCGCCATGAAAATCAATGTTTCAGAGCAATGAAATCCCACATTATCAGGCAGATAAAAGCAGAGACACTTGGTCTGAAACGGAGGAAGTGGCCTACCAGCTCACTCTCCATTGGTGACCCTGTCCCCTTTCCTACCATCCACCCAACTCGGGCAGCCTGAGGGGCCTCTATCAAAGACAATTGGAAAGCATTACTTTGTGCATTAATTAATAATATACAAATCTAGGATTAGGAAAAGCAGTGGCTTGGGATGTTTTCTTATAAGAGATCAAATAAATGGTCTGCTCTTAAAAGTGAAGAATTATTATTTTTTGACTCTGTTGGACTGAAAATGGACTGAAATTACAAAATCCAGAAAACCTGTTTTCTCCAACTTCTTGGGGCAAACTCAAGGAAAATTTAAATTACCCACACTTAATTGGTGTCCGCTGAGCACCTTTAAAAGGGAAATGATTTTAAAACAATCAGAAACCCTGATCCCAAGTGCACAGCGGGATGGTGGTGCTGAATACCCACTCTTTTCTACTTTCATCCGCTTTGACTCCATGAAGGCGACGTTCAGCCTCTGCTCAGTGTACTCCTGAAGGAGATCCTCTCTTGCCGCCAGCATTTTCAGGGGATTCTTGGAAGCCTGGACTCGGCGTTTGGGTCTAACGGCGCGCTTGTGCTCAGCCACGGAAGACGTCAACCTGTGAGGTGAAGCACAGCTGCTGCTTAGTCTGTAGTATCAGCCACACCGGGTTTGCGTTTCTTGTACCTAGAGTAACGGGCTCCACAATCCTAAATCTTTCATTATAAATCTTATGGCTCCGCCCACCACCACGCCCCTTGGAGGTGGGAGGGAGAATCCAGCCTGAGTTCAAGATCTTGCACAATCCCAGAAGCCCCGCCCGCTCATGTGCCCTGGTCTCTGCTTGCAGCGGCGCCCGGTGCTTCAGGGGGCAGCTCACTCCACCGTTTAGATAGCTCTGAAGTTAGGACGACCTTGTCCTTCTCATGCCCATGTCCTATAATTCCTCTTTGGAATTATACACCCGTCTTCCTTTGCATCACCAGCAGACAACCATGGACCCTCCATTCAATCCTCTTTGCTCCAGACTGAAGTTTCTTTTTACACAGTTCACTCACCATCCCTCTGTACTACCTTCTGTGGGAGCCACTGGCCCCTTGAGAAAAACAGCCACAATTCTGAAAAGTGTATTGAAATAAAATAGGCCTGCAAAATCATCCGTGACACCTTCTCATACTTTCACAAGTCTGTGGGCTAACGCCCAGCCTGGGAGGTGATGGTCTAGTTACATGTTGCCCCAACAGAGTCCCACTGCTACACTCAGCTTCCAAGTGCATGGGTCTCTGTGCCCGTTGTCTCTCTGCATACACATATACACATAAGTGAATTATTATTTATAAGAATTTAAACAATGACAACTGGGCGAGGAGAAGGTTGAGAAATGACTAGATAACCATGTATGTGAATAACCCAAATATAATTTTAAGGTGAGAAATGGCAGATTGCTTATTTTTTAAGGTGGGAAATATAAATGTGCAAATAGAAACAAATTGAACAAATTGCAATAGGCAAAAAATGTATCAGGAGTGGTTCACAGAAAAACTTAATGACTAAACAGATTTCCAGAAGAGAAGAGGTGCTGGGTAGCTGTGCTGTAGCCTGGCCAGCAGAGGCTCCCCTGCTTCTGCTAATAGCATCTGGGTTTTCTCTTGGGGCAACCACCCCACCACACCCCCACCCCAGCTCTGAGGGCATCTAGAACGGCTCTGACCAATCAGCAACTCCTTGGCCTTAAGGAAGACTTTAGGGGTGGACTTAGGACTCAAGCCAGAGCAATGAAAACTAAACCTGGAACTTCTGCTGGAAGGACTGGGAAAAGAAGCTGCCTGTGTTGGGTTGGCCAAAGAGATGACCTGCAAATCCAGAGCTTGGGGTAGCCACCTGCCATCCCCTGGTTACAGCTCTGCCATGAGTAAAACAGATCAAGGGAAAACAGCCATGAGAGGGACCATGTTCTGATGAGCATCCCATCTTGAGGTCACACGTGCACTTTTCAGAATGTGAACCTATCAATCTTAGAATGTCTTTTGCTAAAGTCAGTTTGACTTAGGTGTTTTTTCCAGTAGTTGGCAATTGCAACTGATGGAATCCTAAATTCAAAATAACTTTTTTTGGGTTGTTTAGTTATGTTCTCATATGAACAAAGGCCTTTGTACATTACTGAGAAAACCCTAAGATCTATAGATTTTGTACATTATTGAAAGGTAAGTAATATTTTCCTCTGATATTCTAGTTAGTTGTACTTATCTAAGCTCATATCATCCAAATATTTTTCAGTGATAAATAGGAATTTAGTATGTCAAAGGAAACAGGTGTAGAAATATCTGCTAAGTTATATTAAAATAAAAAACCCTGCAAAATAAATATTCAAGTGATGTGAAAAAGTCCAGTAATACCACTCTTATGGAACAGGGAAAACATCTGTGGTACACATGTCTGTCCAAACACACATCTGGTCCAGAGCATGCATGTTTTACTGCTTTACTGTTTTACAGCACTATGCACCTGGCTCTAGAGAAACACTATGGCTGTAATGACTTCAGAGAAGATAACATGGTGACAAAGTTCCCTGTGAAAGGACCGTGTGGATGCAGGGGAAGGAAGTACTTCCCAGTGGAGGAAAGATGGAGACCAAAATAACTCACTTGGGTGCAAAAGGATCGAAAATAACATCAAAGTCCTCCTGCAGCTCCACAGGACTTTTTGGTGTATTACAATCCACGCTTCGGTAAAATTTGGCAAAGGTTTCATCATCATCCAACTTCATCACCTCCTTAACAGATTTACGGGTGACGGTGAGAACTGTTTCTTGCATCCCACCAACTATCAATAAATAAGCAAATAAAAAAAAATGAGTTCTGTAAAAACAGTTGCTCTGACAAAAACTTTCAGTATTTCAAAAAGTATTTCCCCGCAAGTTCCAGGAGTGGAGAAAACATGATAGTGATGCCTGTGGTCCTGGGGTTGCTTGCTGGGCCCTTACCTGATTTCTCATGTGAGGATTTCCCACCTCACATGGGAGGAGGGAGGCTGAACTTGTGGCACAAAAGCACTGAGCATTTTTGATCCTGACCTCTTTCTGCTGGTGGGACAACTAACCTCAGCCTTATTCCGTTTTAGGCATCAGCAAACTTTCTGCAAAGGACCAGTGGTAAATATTTTAAGTTTTGCATAGGGACTCATATGGCCTATGTTAGAACTACTCAGTTGTGCTGTGATAGTGCCAAAGGGGCTACTGACAATACAGTCACAAATGGACACAGCTGTGTTCCAATAAAACTTTATTTACAAAAACAGGTGGAGAGCTAGATTTGGCCATGGTCAATGTTGGCTGACCCATGGGCTAGATCACTGTTACATGTATGCAATAAACATTTCACTGTTAGCATTCCTTGCTTAGCCAGTTTAGTTAGTGTATTAAACTTTCATATCTCTGGCTCATAGGGGTTGTTTATAGTATTTTTCAAGTTTTTAGAGGCATTTTCAATAGCAGGGACTCCTAGTATCTGATTTTGATCAATTGCAAGCACTGGACGTTTTTTATGAAGAGATAAAAGGCTATTTTTGTATATTATTCTTTTTTGGACTTTCATTGACTTTTGTACTAACATATTTATTTAAATATATATTCACTAGGATTTTCTTTTAAAAATCCTTTGTGATTATAGGAAAGAATACAAGCTTTTAACTAATTAGAAATTGATATATACTATTTAAAGTTCACGCAAGATTATGTTGATTTTTCATATGTATATCAATATGAGTTCAGGGTTAAAAGCAAAATTACTGAGTTCACAAATTTTGACTCGATGACATCCTAAGGTTTAGATTCAGGAAAAATGTGTTAACTGTGAGTCCCTAATGCAATACATGATCAAGGGAATTAGAGCTTGATAGTCTAATTGGTCTTCATCAAACGTCAGTTTTTGAATGATAACAAGAAAGACGAAACTTACAATATGAATTAATAAAGCTATAATTGAAAGAAGATAGTTTACTTGAGGTGAAAAAGCAAACAATCAGGATTTGGAGATTTTAAGAGGGAAGCAGGTTTGTTAGGTTTTCTTATTGACTCATTAAAAATACAAATCTTGAGGTGCTATAAGGATTTAAGACAAAGCTTCCTTCCTGACTTCTGTATGTACCTTTGTTATTCAGTCTTCTTAGAAAGGTTTCCAGCCTGTCCAACTTCAGGTCCGATTCCAACTGCATATCTGGTCTGGCTTCAATATCTAAGCAAGTAGAAACCATCAGTGAGAGAGTGTCATGAGGACTTTTCTGGTCAGAAACTCAAGACACATTGGGCACCTTGGTGACTTACCTTCCTGGGGTTTGGAAACTGGTGTAGTGCCCCTTGATTTACTGCAAATAGGGGACGCTACTGGAGTTATGGCGGTGGGTGATGCTAAACCTGCAAAGCAAATGATGGAGCAAGTAAGCATCTTAAAAATTACTTCTCTAAATTCCATGACCCTGATGCATCTCCATGCGTCCCAGCATAGATTGTACAACTTATAATAATTCACATCCATGCATCCATGTGTACATACATGCATGTACATTGGGCAGGTACCGTGACCATGCAGAACAAATGCAACTGTAGAGAGGATTTTATTACTTCAAAGAACTAAGTAGCTGGCAAGCTGATATTCCAAATGAGCAATGAAAATGTGGGAAACATGTCGATGATCCAAAAATGGAATAAAGGAGTGTACAAAGCAATCAGCATATGCTTGAACAAATGAAATTATGGGTTCTGAAGGCCTTTTTGGGGGTAACAGGGGGCATTGAGGAGAAAGCATATATGCACCATCTCCCACAGAGGAAATTCAGAGTAAGCTGTGTCACACTAGCCAGCAAGTGGTTCCAGCATTGGAGTTTTCCTCCAGGCTGAGGGGAGGCAGGGACAATCCAGCCTTGTGGGCATTCCACAGACAGTCACCCAAAGAGTGCTGATCAGTCAGAGGAAAGACACAGAGAATATGCATCTAAACTGATGTGTGATTGTTGGAGGGTCGTTCCCAGCTCAGATGTGACTGAAAACTGGAAATAGGCTTTCTCATATATTTATTGAGAAGCAATAAAAGGGCATATTTCAGCATCAAGAAGGTATCTTGCTGGAACCAGAAAACTTAAAGAGAAAACAAGTATTTTTTTTTTCTAACCTAAGTAGAAAGAACTGGGAAAAGAAGTACTTACTGCCTTTATAAGGAATAAAATGAGATGTTAATGTTCTTTGTATTCCTTTGTAACAAATGTGAAATCCTTGGATGACATTGCCCCTTTATGCATCCCCTGAAAACATCCAGAGGATACTGTAAATCACTATCACTTACAAGCAAAATGAATGACTCTGCTCCTTCCTCCTGTCAGCTGGAGAAGTACTATAGCATAAAAAAATTTAAAGCAAAATACCAAGAAGTGGCTTACAACTTAAGTTTTAGGTAATATTGTGAAAACACTTCTTAATATATACATATATTTGCATATATATTTGCGAATATATGTGCATACAATTAAATTTTTATTTAAATTGCCAGACCTGCAAAGGGTTTATATCAGTGAGAAAGTAGACTTTCTTGAAAGTTTCTACCAGAATGGGGCAGAAAATCATTACCTACTCAAAGGATGCTTAAAACACATCAGAAGAATTCATTAGTGCAGAGGTCGTTAACTCTGAAGCTAATAAACAGGACTGACCAAGAAGCCTGTATTTCCAAAGTAGCCAGCAAAATCTTCCCTTTCTACTGTCTGGGCACCAGGCAAATCCCTCTGCTATGGCGCCCCCTGCTGCCCATTATGTGCTAGTGCCCAAAAGGACTACCAGAGAAGGGACATTGCTTTCCCAGCTAGGGATAAGGATTTTGCTCCAAGGAAGCAGGGTATACAGATTTAAATGACAAAATGTTAGAGCGAACTGAAGCCCTCCATCATACCTCTTTTTAATTCATTCTAGATGCAATAAGTGACCTTTGGGAACATTTTAGCATCTCTTATTCAAAGGCATGTGTTGAGTACCCTTCTTCTAGGACACTACAGAAACCTTGTGGAGTGCCGATTGTTACATGGAACCTAGGGCTATCCACAAGGGAGAAGGGTTCCCCTACCACATTTTTTATTGGTTCATTACAGTTGTACATAATGATTGGATTTGCTGTTACATGTTTTGTACATGTACACAATATAACAATATAATTTAGCCAATCTCACTCCCTAGTCATTAAATATTCTTTTTTCCCCCCTTTCCCTTCCTTCCTCCCTTACTCTCATTCATCTTCTACTACAAAGGAGAAGGTTCTAATGAGGTAAGGGGTGCCTAGAGCTTCCCAGGGTGAGAGTGAAAATCGGAGTCCAGGGTGCCATGCCCAACTGGTTGGTTGCTGCAGGGCACCCTTAGAACTTGTGAGATCAGAAGTCTCTGTGGTTGTCTTACAGGGGGCTATTTTATTCTGCAGTGAATGTAAATTGGGTGCCAGATTACTGTAAATCAAAAAGAGCTAATGGTTGTAATGGTTGAGGGCTGGGGATATAACGCAGAGGTAGAGCACTTGCCTAGCATGTGCAAACCCTGGGTTCAGTCTCCAGTACCTCCAAAAATAAAAATAAAAAAGAGCTAATGGTTCAAGTGAAACCAATAGGTGGTAACAAATGTTAGAGAAACAGGATACAGTTTGTTCATTAGATTAAAATGTAAGAAAATTATTTCTTGAATAAACCATATATAGATATATATCACCTATTAAATAAATATCCTGATTTATTAAGGAAAATGGGAAAACAAACTCGTCTACTGAGGAGTAGGAACAATTTGTTATTCAAACCTGCATAAGAGTAAATATATTTTCTCTGACATCAATGTGAATAAGGACACAGGGACAACAGTATTTGGTAATGGAATAAAGGAGTATATAAATAAAATATGATTTTTAAGATGGGAGAGGGAAAAAGAAATCAAAGAAAAAAGTCATTGGAATAAAAATGGAGTTAGAAGTTGGAAGACTTGAGCTCTGTTTCAAGTTCTTAGCTCCAGTTATATTTAATCAAGAGGATTTGCTTTTGTCACCCAAGGGTCTGCTTTTGTGAATGAAGGGATGGGGCTCATACTAAAGTAGTTTAAACAGATTATACAGTTCTGTGATTTGATGAAAAAAAAAATAGTCAAATACTATCTCATTCTGTAAGAGTAAATTATCTTCTGCTGTCCTTTGACAATTTCAGGATTAAGTAAGAATAGAAAGGATTCTTTCACTAAGATTTCAGTTAATCACGACTACAACTCAGGGGTTACTGCTCCCTCCCTTGCTCTCTCTGCAAACATTTATTATGTGCCCACAGTGAGTCAGGATTTCTATTCATCAGAGTGAGGATTCCTAGAGCGAAACCTACAAAGTTGACAACAACATACTGATGTTAAGACTAAGTGAATGTTAAAACTTTCACCATTATCTCAGGAAATTTTCTTTTAGAAAATAACTTGGAAATTGATGGTATGCACATAACAGGTAATGAAGGGAAACCAAAAATTAACCAAGTCCCTCCAGATATATAAAATAAAGGCCCAAATAGCCCCATGGGGTCTCAAAGCTCTCCAGCAACTCTCCTAATCACATGACATGTTAATGTCATGTCTTTGGATAAAGGTTTCAAAGCAGTTGTAACTCCTCTGCTGCAGAGAAATGACTGACTGCAAGGAATGCCCCCCCCCCCCGTCTGGTTTGAGGGAACCCAGGAATTAGCTAGCCTAAATCGGAGAGGAGATAGACTCCTTTACTGCTAAAGACTTACTTGGGGTAACCAGATGCCAGGTTGCAAGAAAGTAGAAACAATTTAAATGTAATTATGGGAATGGGCCAAGGTTTGTTAGCAGATTTGCAATTGCTTTTGAAACCTATAATTGCACTCAACTTCCAAGTGGGTAAGTTTTGAAATAGTAAAAAATTGAATTACACTTCTTTCACTGAAGATGATGGAAACTATGAAGAAAAGGTCATCAGCAGGCGTATCCCACAAAACCTACCCAGAAAACATTTACACAGTGCTAGTAAGGTTAAGAATTTAAAAAGACCACACAGCTTTTTTAAATTTCAACTGAGCTGTCACATATCCCGTCACCTTCACGGGTGAGCGTGCCCACATGTGTGCATATGTGTGTATGCACACACACACCGGCTCTGACCTTTCTTCACCATTTTGCCTGCCACAGTGAACTGGGTGGAGTCGTTGGCGGCCCCTCTGCCCTTTGTCTTCCAGGCCTCCTCGCGCACGGCGATGAGATGCTTCCTCTCCTCGATTGTCATCTGGTTTTCCGGACTTTCTGTGACCCACTGTTTATAAAATGCATAAAAGGGAAAATATAAGAGAGAAACAATAGAGGTATGCACTTGAGCCTGTATCATTTCCTGAGTGAAAAGGCAGGTCAAACATTTGATAAAGCTGCTTTGTTCTCCCCAGCGAGTTAAAACTTGGGTTAATTGGTGGATTTTATCCTTATGTGTTCACAAAGGACCCAATCTGGAAACCTTTATCCACGTAAGCTCACAAGGAGCCAGGTCAGTTATAAAGCGGGGGAGGCTGACTAGGAAGGTGGACTCTGAGGCTTCCTGAGACTCGCCTGCTTTCTCCTGTAGCAATGATGTCGTAGGGGCAGGAGGCATCCAGGAAGCCCATGGAAGGGGCTTTAAGTCATCATATATCCAACACCAAGGATTAACTGTGCTGTATGCATAATCTACATCCATAACACTTCTACTTTAAAACTGCTTTCAAACATTTGGGTGGGGGGTTCTGAAGATGCATGCCCCTTACATTTCTAAATAGGTCACCCCTAGAAGAGGAACTCTGAAAGCTGGCAATGGCTTTCAAAAATGGGTTTGCCCATTTACTTTCAACCTTCTTAGACCCGAGGGCTGCCATTTTTGCTAGGACATTTGCTTTCAAGCTGCAGTGAGCACTCCTTAACTTCTGTCAGGTTCCCCAGCTTCTCTTCCTTCACAAGGAGTTTTCCTTGGGTAAGAAGTCACCACAAACCAAGTCTCATAAGGCCTCTCCCTGACACCACCAGAGGGCTAGAGCAGAGAGCCCTTAGGGAAGTGCATCCCAGGGGCTTAGAGACTCTCTTCCTCCATAATGTTTCACCCACATGGGAAGTCAGCATCCTGCATGTCCCTAAAAAATTACTTCCAGATTCATGAAGGACAGGGTGAGAATAGAGGTTGGCACAGTTCATTTTCATCATGGCCCGCCATGTTGACAGATAGCAGGTCTGTAGTGCTACTGGTTTCCATCATGGACAAGAACTTCTCCATTATCTAACTTATGAATCTCCCTTTTACAGGATCCTTCTTTAGACATCTAGCCAGATGTGATTTTGAGATCCTTGGTAATTTAAGGTTATTTACTTAAAAAACTTTTCCTCGGGGGTTGAAATATGACAAATGCAATGCAAGATCCTGGCCTGGATCCTAAGTGGGGTATGACCAAGAAGGATATTATTGGTGGGGGAATTGACACAACTTGAACATGGATGTAGATTAGATAAACATCATCTAAATGTTAAATTCCTCTTCTTGACCACCATGTCACTGAATTGTGGTTATGGGAGACTTTAGGAAATACATACTGAAGTAGCAGGAGGAGCATGGTATCTCCAAATTACTCACATGTGGTTTGGGAAGGGAAAAAAATACACACACACATACACACACACACACACACACACACACACACACGTATGTAAGATGGGGGAGGGGAGAGAGGTTCAGGGAAGAAGGCACAGGGAGGAATGGAGAGAGGGCATTTTGTGGGTCTGTTGAAGAAGAGAGTGACCTGCTTACTATAGAAACTTCTCTTTAAGTTTTAAATTTCACCAGTATAAAAAGTCACCAAAAATTAAACAAAACAAACAAACAAAAACCTCTTTTCCTTAACTTTCCACACATGATTAACAAGAAGACCCTAATTCCAAAAAATACTTTGAAGCACATACCCTTATTAAATAAGCTATGAGGTTGACTTGCCAGGATGGCCTCATAAAATTCAAGAAAAAGTTTTCTTTGAAAATGAAATTTCAGGAGTGAAGTTTAATCAGGCCAATACAGTACTTGACTTAAAGTATTTTTAAAAAATATATAAAGTGCCAAGAAAGTTGGCTCTTCCAAAGGCCCGACATCACTAGTTCTGTGGTGAACTCACTAAAACATCTCCAAAATCCAGGGTGAGGTCCTGGGGTGTGGTTAATGACTCAGAAAAGAGTTATCTCCCACTCAACAATTTCATTCCCCACAAACTCCTTCACGGATATGATGAACACAAGCCCTGGGATGATATAACTACAGTAGAATCTGAAGCCTCCTTTTGTTTGCCAGATCTAAGTCAAGAGGGAATATTTTTCACTCCTTCTAAGTGATAATAATACACATAGAAGTTTTTGTTTCCTTAGAAGTTTTTATTTAACTTTATTTATTTATTGGGGTTGGTTTTAGGTCCCCCAACTCCTGCCATCTGATTTCACGTTGTTCTACAGAAGTCACTGAATACAGTTTGTGTATTACCTGAAGAACCTAATAAAATTTGTCATAAGTTGCTATTAAATTATAGAACTCAATATGTGAAAACATATAAGATGAATCTTTGTCCATCTACTTTTTTGTATTTTTAGTTTATAAGTTTATTATTATTTTGCTTTTTTCTTCTTCTTTTTTTTTTTTCCTTGCTTGGATAAGTATTATGTCATGTCCTGGGGTTAGCTGATAAATGTTTAGGAAGAGTAGAGAGAGAGAGATGAGAGAGAAGACAGAGATGCCTTATCCCATCTATCCTCCATTCTTTCAAATAGGTCTCATAAATGTAGTGAGGAGAGGCAGAGAGAGAGAAGATGGGAGAGGTAGGCATGGATAGAACCTTAGGACACAGTTTGATATTATGTAAAGGACTGATCAGTAAGAGTGCTTTCAGGTTACCACATTGTTGCTAATGTGTTTTCTTCTGTCTCTGGACTACTGATTAAATCACAGAAATTCTCACTTACAATGTTTTACACAAGAACAGTGAAAGAGTGGAACTAAGTTTAGTATTGATATTGGGGAGACTTAAGAGTAAAATGCTTTCACAACTGGAAAGCTTTGTGAAGAGAAAATTTAGGATCTGACTTTTAAATTATCTTACATCTAGGTAAAATCAACTATAGGAAGCAACTGTAAGAACAGATGTTCAGTAATAGAAATAAGTCCAAATGATAAAATCTGTGGACTGGTAAAGAAATCTAGCTTTGCCTCTTCAAGAGGAGAGTTCAGGCCATTGTCACTTTATGCAGACTCAAGTGGCCTGAATAAAAGATGAAGGAAGGATCAAAGTCCTATGCTCAGACCTCAAAGGAGTCATAATCCAATCTAGTCACCATCTACCATCTCTTAGAACAAAAGGACTGGAACACAGCAAAATCTTGTTCTGATGCAGCCTTGAGGCATTTGAGGAAGGAGAGAATGCATGTTGAAGCCTGCCACAGAGACAGTCTTTTTAGACAGAGGTTGTATAGTGTTTAATGCTCTATTTTCTTCTTTGAATACTTGTATCATTAAATATTAAGACACCAGCACAGTTGGAGGAAAGAAAAGGAGAGATATGTACTCTGATGGTACTGATGAGCTACTGCTACAAAACTGGTATAAAAACATTTATACTTATTTTGGAAAATTGCTAAGGAATAAAGATATAGAATTAATTTTTAAAATTTTGAATTAATAAAACCTAAATTGCCTTTGGCAAATGTTATTTTTCTCCAAAATTAAAAATATATGGATGGATAGATATTCCATGTTCATGAACAGGACTAATTTTTCAAGATGTCAATTCTTCTCAACTCTATCTATAAATTCACTGTAATCCTAATCAAAGTCCCAGCAAGACATTTGGTAGATATCGACAAACTTACCCTAAAGTTTATATGGAGAGGGAAAAGACTCAAAATAGTCAACAAAAAAGTGAATGAGAAGAACAAAGTTGGAGTACTTGTACTACCCAACTTGAAGACTTATTAGGAAGCTACAGAATCAAACAGTATGGAATTGGCAAAAGACAAGACAACCGGATCAAGGGAACAGGATAGAAATTCCAGAAACAGACCCACAGACATGGTTAACTAATATATGACCAAAAAGCAAAGGCAATGGAGAAAAGAAAGTGTTTTATATAAATTTTGATGGAATATTTGGACACTCACATGCAAAACAAAGAATGGGGGAGGGAGAGAGAGAGAGAAAGAGAGAGAGAGAGAGAAATAAAAAGATGGTGATCTTACAGCATTCACAAAAATTAACTTAGAATAGATCATAGGTCCAAAGGTAAATTGCAAAGCTATAAAATTCCTAGAAACTATAGGAGAAAATCTACGTAACCTGGGTTTGGCGATTACTTTTTAGATATAATACCAAATGTATGATCTATGATGGAAATAATTGATAAGACATATTTCCATAAAGTTAAAAATTTCACCTCAGAGAAAGATACTGTCCTAATAAGACAAACCACAGAATGGGAAAAAGTGTTTGCAAAAAACATATCTGATAAGGGACTGTGATCCAAAATATACAAAGAATACTTAAAACTCAACAGTATAAAAAGAACGACCAGATTAACAAATGGGCAAAGCATCTGAACAGATATTTTCACCAAAGAAGCTAAGTAGACATAAAATAAGCATATGAAAATACACTCAATACCATGTGCCATCAAGGACTTACAATAACCTAAGATAAGGAGATGTAGCTACACATCCATTAGAATGATGAAAATACAGAATACTGACAAAACCAAATCCTTGCAAAAGGGGGAATAAGATGAACATTCATTGCTGGTGAGAATGCAAAATGGTACAGTCATTTTGGAAACAGTTTGGCGGTTTCTTACAAAACTAAACACATGATCCAGTAATCATATTCCTTAACACCCAAATGACTTGGAAGCCTATGTCTGAACAAAAACTATAAATGGATATTTATAGCAGCTTTATCCACAACTGCCATGACTTGGAAGCAACCAAGATATCATTTAGTAGGTGAATGGGTAAACTGAATATTATTCAGAACTAAAAAAAATGAGCTATTAAATGATGTAAAAACATACGGGAACTTTAAAATTGCTAAGGTCTATTACCAAGTCAAAGAAAGGGCTACATGGTATGATTCTAATGCTACCACATCATGGAAAAGGCATAACTATGGAGACAGTAACAAGACCAATGGATGAAAAAATTTAAGGGGATGAAAGTGATGAACAGGTAAATGCATAGAGGAGTTTAAAGGAGGTGAAAATACTTTGTTTAGTACTACAATAGTGGACACATGTCATTATACATTTATCGATACTGAAGGAATGTACACTAAGAATGAACCCTAATGTGAAGGAGGGACTTCTGATGACTTGCCAATGGAGGTTCATTGACTGTCACAATGCATCACAGGGTGTGGCTGTTGATGGTGGAGGAGGTCACATGTGAGAGGGCAGGGATATATGAGAATTCTTTGAACTTCTTGCTCAATTTAGCTGTGAGCCTTAAACATCTCTAAAGCTAAATTCTCTCTTTTTATATAGATAGAATTTACACACACACACACACACATACACGCTTAAAGATGTCAATCACTGACCTTTGAAGTTTAATACTGATTTATTTAAAAAAAAATGTATTTGCCAGAGTAGTGATGAAACAGCAAGTTTGCTCTAGTTTTCTGCCTTTTTTGGGGTGGGTGCTGGCTGGGTACGTGGGGCCTGGATTCTCACAATGAGAAATTCTAACTCTGGGGAAAAGAACGAAGGAGGCAAAGGCTGCCACAGGAAGAGGAAGTGGGGCGTTTCCACCTGTGGATAGGCAAGCCTAGGACAGGAGGACCCACCAGACACGTCCCTTTCCATCAACTTCACAGGTGAAATCCTGAGCCTCTCATCCCAGAGTTGCTGTCCCCAAAGCAGCAGTGCCATCAAGCAACTGCTAGTTAGAGACAACCTGAGAGGTAACAAAGGTCCAGTTCTGATGAGGAGACTGAGCTCTGGAGGGAAGGGCCCCAGGGGAGTTCCCGCGATGGAGGGAGATGAGAACCTGAGAGTCACGGAAACATGGATGCGGCCACTTAACACGGTCATCCTGACACCATGGGCATTCGAAGGGGAATAACAAACAAGTATTAACATTTTTAGCTTGAAAAATGATCACACATCACTCAACTTGGCCAGGTCTCCCTTTTGGGGTGGGGTTCCGACAAGATATGGTGAGGATAGAGGGAAGGATGTAGTTTCTCATTTTAACAGGACCAATATAACCCGCTCATGTCAGACAGCCTCTTTCTCACTGTATTTTCCTCCCTGTCCCACACCTGAATGACCTCTACCATATCCACCTATCCTTCTAAGCTAAGTAAGAAGCATCCTCACCTAGCTGGCAATGAATGCCCTGTGCAGGCCACGGGCTCCTGACTTAGGGTTTACAGTTTGGAAACTGAAAGGGGAAATTTTCACCTTCAACCAGTTTCATGATGGTGAGGTTAATTCACGCTGTCAGAATCAGAGCTAATGGTGTTATGTGTGTGTGTTAGGGTACAGACAGGAGTGAATGGTGGGAACAAGAGGTTAAGAGAGTAACTCTACAAAATGGGCCCACTGTGCTGACCTCCACATGATTTCTTTTCCAAGAAGCAATTCACCTGCAGCCCTGCCTGACCTAAGTGGACAGGATATGTCACATTCTTCAGCAAACCACCTGTTATCTGCAGGAGAAATGTGGGCCTAAAACAATGTTAATAAGAGGAAACCAAGTGACCCTGAAAGAGGAGACTTTGTGACCCTTTTCACAGACCAGATCTTGAAACTCTGAGAGATAAGGATAATTCCTCCTATCCATAAAATCTGTAAAAATGTATGGTTAAGAATCCAGTTGGAACCAGTTAGCATGGGCCACAGTTACCTAGAGTTGTCATGGCCATGGGGACTTAGAAGTCTGATGTCATCCTGCTGCCAGTCAAAAGTCAAGAAGTGGACCTCCTGGGTAGCACTCTCTGGAAACTTCTCTTCATTGTCTTTCTCATCTCTGACAGAAAGTACTCTCTCCCTTGAGACTATCCCCTTTCCCTTTTCCTATCCCTTTGATAAACTCATTCCTGTTACTCTGAGTGACATGTCTGAAATATTTCTGACATGATTGAGAAAACTGAGGTTGAAGGGAGGGTCTTTGCATTGCCTCAGTTTCTTCCAAGGCCCCAGTTCTGTAATATGTTGACTAACTCTAAATAATAGGAACTGATTAAACGCATACTATCAGACACATACAGACACACAATCATAGAACTCTCTGATACACACACACACACACACACACACACACACACACACACACAGTGCAGTCAATGAGTTACTTCCCCAATTGAAACCAAAAAGTCCTTCCCTATAGCTCAGAAATTGCAATGAGGCTTAACATGAGTAGCATTTCCTCACCTGATTAATAGATACAAAAGACAGGTATTTATGGGCAGCAGGTATAGCAGGAGAATAAGTAGAAGCATATACAGGTTCCTATAGAGCAAAGCAAGAGGATTAGAGGTGAAAAGAGAAGATTTCTCAGAGCAGGGAAGGGAGGGAGGAGGGTTGGGGGAGAGACAGAAACAATGGATTTTCTAACAGAAAGTTAATTTACTCATTGCAATTTCAGTTCTTTCAAGAGGGCCCTTTCTTGAATGGGATGCTAAAATAAATGCTCACAAGCACAGAGTGCAAATACCTGAGTCAGTTTTATGCAGTAACTGAAGGAGTTAATGGGAGGATTAACTGCAATTTATATAAGAAATTCAGTTACAGAGAGGGAACCAGGATTTTCTTTGACGGTTTTAACATTTAACTCAAAAAATCACTCTCTTTTAGATATTTCAATTACGTGATTAAAAAATAATTTAAGAACACATGATCATCTTTCCATGCTGGATAAAGGCTGCATCTTGCCTGGAGATATTAAAAACAAACAGGGCAGACAGGAAGGCATGCAGGGAGGTATAACCCTGGCCTCCTAGAGGAAGTATTAGGCATTGGGCAGGTAATTTTTTAAAATATATATTTTTTAGTTGTAGATAGACATGATACTTTTATTTTATTTATTTTTTATGTGGTGCTGAGGATCAAACCCAGTGCCTCACATGTGCTAGGCAAACACTCTACCACTGAGCTACAACCCCAGACCTGGGCAGGTAATTTTAGGAGCAATTCCCAAGCACACAGTGTGTGCAGAAGCTACTGTCCCTTTAATTACACTTCGCGCCCCTTCAGAGTTGTTTCCTTTTGTTTAGAGATGAGGCCTCCAGAGAAACTTCTAAGAAACCAAAGTGGCTGAGTCACTCTGACTCCCTCTTTTTAGACCACCTAGAGTAAACTTGGCTCATTATGATACTAAATTCCCTGCCCAGAGGCATCCTTGTCCACCTTTTTTTGAACACACAATGATGCAAGATTTCAAATTGAGCATGCTCAGGAATGTGCCCAACTCTACAAGTGATAACCAGCCTTTCTTACATGAATATAGGTGCATTTCCCCAGTAAAAGCCCCTTGGTTCCTTTGTTGGGAGAGGCACACTGCTTTGAGAATTCCCTCCAGTACCCTTCATAATGGCTGCAAATAATATACCTTCCCTTATTCTTTTATCTCCTGGTTGTGCTTTGCACTCCTGGCTTTGCACTCACCAAGGGACGAACCCACTGAGTTCAGTTACAGGACACCTGTGTTAGAGTCAGGCTTACCCAAAGCAGATTAGAAATGGCATTATCATCTGTAAATCCTCCTTCTTCCTACAGGTTAAAACAAACAGGAGACATTGCAGAGGATCGGAAGAGAAGAGTCTAGTTAGGGTCTCGCCATCATTTTTCAAGTATTCTGTGCCCTGGTTCAATTAGAAGCATGCACATGCTCACAATCCAGTGGCATAAACATCAAGTGAACTCATTCCCCGAGGGCAGGATGGGACAGCCTTTAACTTAGGGCCTTGCTCTTTCTCTCAACCTTCCTCTTTGAACTGACAATTGTGGTTTGGAATTTTGATGACAGCAGGCTATTAGAATATGAATGTAACAAAGGATTTACCTTCCTTGAATTTTCAGGGGTTTCTTTTGGAGATATCATAGTACCAGTCTGTATCTGGGACTCAGAAATAGGTGCAGGTTTTCAATACACAATTCTATAAAGGTTTTTTAAATCTCTGGAAAAGGTCTTATACGCTAGATGATTATCTTAACAAGAGGACATGGGCAAGACACATATGTTGTAATGTTGAATAGACTTAAATGGGTTTGGAACTTAAAACAATTACTGGGTGAAAATAAAGAACTGTAATTTAGTTGTAATAGACTGCCAAATCACTTCTTTACGACTTTGTCTCGTTTCATTTTTTTTTTTTTTTTCTTTTCTTTTCTGTCTCTCTGATGGAATGAGTTACTCTTGGAGGAAACTGGACACAATCCATGCTCAAGTGCACACATTCCATTCAGGGTGAACCTGGCCAAGTCTACAAACCAAATGGTTTTACTATCAGTAGAACTAATTATATGCTACCAGAAGTAAAAGTATTTAAGTCAGGTTCGCACTGACCTAGACTAAACCAAGTACAGGAGAAAGAAAAAGAAGGGTGGCAAGGGAGAGAAGTAGAGAAACCAGGAACCTGGATGATTTTTTGCAGGAGATGACAGAGCTAGCTAGGTAAATAACTGATCTATTAACCTCCAAGTCATGAATCCTGATTTTGGGGGGGGGGGAGTGGAAAGCAAGGACCTGTTTCTTAGTTCCATGTTGTCCGAGAAGACCAAAATCTCAGAACAGAAAGGAAAATTCCTAGTTCCTCCAAAGCTATTCTATTCATGGACCGAAACAGGACGATACTACTATAGAGGACCTCAAATTGAGATGCCTCAATTTCTTTTGGGGCAATCCCTTTGGTAGAAACAAAACAATTACGGATTATCCGGGCATCCTTTTCTATTTTGTCTTTTAAACATTTAGGTTACCTGTGTGGCTCCCATGATATTTTTCTTGGAACTCCCTGTGTCATGGATTTTCACAGAAGCAACGGAGTGACATACGGAGTCCTCACTCTCGGTCCTGCCCCTTCTACTTCCCCACAGCTGCAACTCAGGGGTCTACACTCATTGCACACAGGATGACAAGTTATAAAATGTTTGCTAATCATGATACACACTATTTGATGAATTCAGAAGTTGGGAAGTAAGTGATGAGCTGACCATAAGACCAGTTCCTTTCTACCCTGGGTGGTGGAAACTTTACCAAAGTTACCAAACTTTACCATTACTCTGCTGAGTAGCTCTCCATGGGTGAGTCTAGATCTACACCATGCAGCAAGACCCCATCTTCATGTGCATATTAACCATGTCTTTCTTTCTCCAGGGGCATATTTAGACAGGCAAGCAGTGGCCACTTCTCAAGCACTCCTCAGTCGTGTGCAGGGTGTCTCATGACAGCCAAAGTCTAAGGCACCTGGCCTACCACATCTGTGTGCTGTAAAGGTGTGCTTGAAATGCACAGCCAGCCCTTGGGATGGAATGAACCAGGAGGTTGTCAGAGGCCACCTGAAAAGGACCTGACCTCAACGGAACTTGAGATTTCCCAATGAGAGTAGCAAACGCCTAAAATAGATTGACTTATTTTAACTTCAAAGAGCTTATTGTCTCGGGCCAAAGTGAAGTAGGCCACTGAGAAGGAGTAAGAATAGTAAGTTCCCTGTGGCTACAGAATCAGTGGCACCCGTGAGCATGGAAGCGGCATGTCACACTCAAGCCCAAGTCACACTTAGAGTCCCAGTGCTTTGTGTCACTGGGTTTTCCACCCCCAGGATAACCTGGCATGTCGTGCCTCCTTGCTGTCTTGGCTATATGTCTGGACAGTTCAGGCTCATTCTCTCCCCACACCCTTCCAGCGTTTACTGCCCAAGGTCATACTCCCTCTCCTAAGTGGGTAGTAGCACACTTCACCATCCACAGGGGACCTATCTCACCTTTTGCTTCTTAGCTTCATTTTAATTTTTACCTGGCTATAGGGGATAGTCAGCTAGTGAAGAGTTAGGAACTCCATGCATCTTTTAAAGTGATGAACAAGATATCAGACGCTGCTTGGTGCTATTACATATTAGTTGGCAGCTTTTTCTAATGGGGTTGATCCTGAAGTTTTTGGTTTTTATTTTTTATGGTACTGGGTATTGAGCTCAGAGCACAGGATATAACTTGCAATCCTCCTTACCTCATCCTCTTATGTAGCTGGAATTATAGGTGCGTACCACCCTATTTTATTTTATTTTAGTACTGGCAGTTGAAACCAGGGCTGCTTTGCCACTGAGCTACATCCCCTTTCCCATTGATTTTTATTTTTATTTTTATTTTTTATTTTGAGACAGGGTCTTGCAAAGTTGCTTGAGGGTCTTGCCAAGTTTCTAAGGTTGCCCTCAAACTTGCCATCATCCTGCCTCAGTCTCTCAAGTTGCTGGGGATTATAGGTGTGTGTTATTTTTAAACCAACGATTTAAAGGTTCTTTGTTTTTGTGGTGCTAAGAATTCAACCCAGGGCCTTGTGCATGGTAGTCAAGGGCTTTATCACTGAGCTACACCCCAGGGTCCAAGATTTTTTTAAAAATAAAATTTGTAGGCCCTGGGGACACATTATTTGAGGGATCCAATTTTCTTTTACCTTGAAATCTAGATTTCACATGTATGCTTTTTAATCTAGTTAATTATAGTGAGAACTTTACAAGTAGTTGAAAATTAAATGTCTTTGATTATTATCCTTAACACCATGTATGTCTCAAGCTAGAGAACTCAAAATACTTTTTAGCATCCAGTTATACTTGAGAACTTCACATATGGCTGAGAATTAAACAACTTCAGACATTAGCTTTAACACCATGTGTTAAAAAAAGAATTCAAGTATCCACTACAATGTTACCTATGTAGACACAGAAGTACTGTACATAACCCAGGTGCAATGGTGCATGCCTATAAGCCCAGTTTGAGGCCAGCCTTGGCAACTTAGCAAGACACTGTCTCAAAACAAAAAATAAATAGGGTTAGGGACGTAATCCAGTGGTAGAGCACTTCTGAGTTCAATCCTCAGTACAAAAAAATAAAAACAAAAAACAACAAAGAAAAAAGAAAAAAGAAGTACCATATAAAATAGTGTCAGAGCTCCTAACTCAATGTTCTGGGTGTTCTCATTTTTATGTAAGTTTCTTAATGCATAAAGGTCAAGTCACACTTTTCTCTTTTCCACATATTTTATTTTTAAGATGGGGTATCTCTTTGTTGCCCAGGCTGGCCTTAAACTCTTGGACTTGTGATCCTCTGGCCTTCATCTCCTGAGTAGCTTGGGACAAAAGGCCATTGCACCAGCTAAAGATGCTTGTTTTAGAGTTAGAAGAGGTTCAAGTGAGTGACTAAGTGGAACATTGTTTTTCTTCTCTTTTCTATTTGAAGCCTTTAAATCTTGGAAATCAGCCAGTGGGTGTGACTCAGCTGCATCATTTTCTCTGGAGCCAGCAAGCAGGGAAGTCACCAACGGCTTTGAAAGCCTGAGGTCAAAGGCTGGTCATCATTACATTTCTAATTTAACAATCCAGCAATATTCTAGCATATGAAATGCTTCTGGTATGGATCACCATGTATGACTTGATTTTATTTAAACTCATAACATACATTGCTGTACATTCTCAATAAAAAGCAAACCTCCTCATCATGAAACAGGTTTAAAATTATGAAGAATGTACTTGCAGGCCACAATTATGTCTTTATTTTTTTATACTTAGGTCTTAAATCTCTGCATGGGAAATTCAAGTCCGTATTTTTATATGCAACTTACAAGCTGTTAGTGGTGAATTAAAGTTTTTCATTGGAAAGCCTTAATCACATTCTAAAGCCAGACTTCATTTAAGGTTTTAACTGTGTACACATTTAAAACTCAGGCACTTGCCTGCTGAGGTATTATGCTGTTACTGATTCTATAACATCTCAAGGCTGGACCTTTTGTCCCGTTTTAGCAGCTTTGTGACAGATGGAGCATGGACCCTAATGGCGAGAAAGCACTAATGTTCCACAGAGCATTATGAGTGCAGCTTCACATGCTGGTCCACCTGACGCACTTGCAAGCATGATGTTAGTGGGGATGCGTTCTCCTAACTTGGAAGCCTTACCTTCTTCTTAAGCGACTGTTCCACTTCTTGGGTGTGCAGGCTGTCACTGGGAGATGCTTTGCCATACTCCTGCTTTCTGTTAAGTCTGCTCTTCCAGTCTTCCTCGCCACTCTTCTTCAACAGTGCCAATCTAGGAGGAAAACATGCCAACCCAGAAGAGTTCATTACCAAACTCTTAAAGCTTAGGAAAGTCCCTTTTCCAAGATGGTCCCAAAGATTTTACAGTTGGTTGAAAAAAATCTGACTTGCCAGATTAAAGATGCACCATCATTTCAGTTAAGGAATATCTCTGCTTTTTCCTTGCCCTTGGGCTGAAAGCAAGAAAGAGATTTAAAAAAAGTCACGGTCCCTAGAAAAAAAAATGTCTTCTAGTGACCCCTTCTGGTTACATGATGAAATAACACTAAAGCAGGAAAACTAGTTCTTTGCAAAAAAATGTTGCAGAAACAAGATTAAAACATAAAGATATAATTCACCAAAAATATCTTAATATCATGCATTTCAAAGATAAATTATGACATTTATAGTGTTTCTCTTCCTGTATTCTAAGCCCTGTTCTTTTCCTCCAAATGAACTTGTTTTTTTCCAATGCATCTTAATACAAAAACTATTTTCTACAAACCCATTAAAAATATTATTATTGCAACTTTTCTCAAGGGAAAGATATATACGAAAAAAGAATCTAATTAACTGAGATCGTTATCTGACCTATTTTAGTTCACTATGATGTGACTTGCCATAAAAGCAGCTTAGATATTGTAATATAGGAAAAGTTACATTCATGAACATGAGGGTGTTTCAGCTAACTGTATTAAAATAACTGAATTAGTCTTAGTCATCTAAGTTGCACAAACATGAGGCAGATAAAAGGCAAAAAGGCGGCGATCATTAAATTTATTGGAACTAATGCTAAAACAATTTAAAATTAAGGGAGGGGAACAAAAAAAAAGACCAGACCTCTGTTTCTCTGGGCCCAACCCTGTGGGCACAACACATAAACAGTGCACAGTTAAGCAGCACATAGCTCTAGTCTATTACGTCCATTTGAGGATATTGGTTCCTGTCCTAATTTGTCTTATCAGGAACTGGACAAGAAGATGTTTAAGGGTCCTTCTGCTGCTAACTTCCCTGATTCTGTAAAATATCTGAGTTGGAAACAGGATGAAATATATTCTATGCTGTGTTTTGTTAACAAATAAGAAAACACATTTAGTGTCACTTAACCAAGAATTCACAGATGGGGATGTAGCTCGGTGATGGAATGTGTGCTGCTAGCATGCATGAGGCCTTGCGTTCAATTGCCAGCACCAAAAAATAAAAACCCATTTATATCTTAAAGCTTGTCCATAATCATACTTTATACTTTCTATTCATTCAGTCAAATAATGGAAAGTAAAACATGAAGAAAAGAACTGCCCAAAAGAAAAAGGAGTTCCACTTTTGGACTAATGGACTTCCTCAATCTCTTCCTCTGTTTTCCTTGTCTTCCCCTTTATTTCTTTGTGTCTGCTTGTGGCAGCAGATAAGATCGCAAGTGCTCATTCTATAAAACAGGTATAATGTTGCCTTATCAGAGGCAGATCTCATATAGCTCACATACCCATTTAGTCTTAGATTCTACAATGTTGGGAGCATTCTGCATGCTGCAAGGGCAAGTTCATGAACTTGAACCCAATATCTAAATTCCATTAACTGTTTTAATCTGCATTCCTACTTGATGATGACTAAAATTTATCTCTTTTCCAATTATTTTGAATGAGTCAGTTTTATTCTAGTATGGAAACAGAATCTCACAAATTCAAATCACTGAAAGAAATAATTAGTATCTGCATTCTGCACTAGAGTTTCAGAGGTCTCAAAGCATCAATAAATGAGACTCAAAAAGTAAGAATGTCAGTACTTTAATAACCAAATTAAGAAGTACTTCCAACTCACCCTCTTGTGAAGGAAACATTTGTCATTGATATTTTCCTTCAAATTGGTCTCAGAACTAGCTTCTGTGTCTTACTCTGCCTTTGACTCAGACCAGTAATGATTCATCTTTACCATCCACCTTCTTAACCACGTTGGATTCCAAATGATTTAAGAGAATTAAAAATCATCAAATTCATCCTCATGAACTGAGGTTCTTAAAAATAATAGGGTGTGGTTTTTGAGGACCTTTTTGAAATGAAGCTGCCAAATACTTGGAGAAATGTCAACACCACCTAAATAACTCTGTGGTTTCCCTGGTGGCTGGTTTGAGGAGTTTGGAACTGATTTGGACAAAAGCAAATTGTGGAATCTGGAATGACTTATAGTCCACCATATACTCTGCTGATCTATGCAAGAATCTCTAAGAAATTGAATATTGTTATTCCTGCCTTGACAGATAGGTAACATCTGCACACATGGGACAAAGGCTTTGTGGAATGAGGTCTCACCGTGCCTTAGTGGGGCAGGAGGTGTGATTCCAAACCCTGTCCCCTGATGTACAGCTTGCTTCACTCCATTAGTGCATCAGCTGAGCAGAGACAGTTTGCTTTACTCTTTCAGGAATAGCACAGTATTCTGGCTCTCTTATAATATTCTCCCCACCCTTCCCATGATGGCCTTCAAAGAATTCCTCCATTCCAAAACCCTGAAATTTTGCTTCTAGATGTGCTGGCAAGGTCATCATCAGGGACTTCCAAAGACTACAGAGTAACCAAAATAATATGGAAGAAACTGTGCTTCAATGGAGCCCACATGGTACTTGGACCCAGCCCTAGCCGACAGAGTACAAATGATGAATAACTTCAAAACGACACACACTGTAAGTTAAACACATTATTCCTGTCCCTTTAGATTTCCTACTTGGTGTTCAACAAGCTGAGGAGGGCGGGGGATCTTTCCAAATGTGTTCTCTCCCCCTGCAATCTCCCAGCCCTCCAACTCACTGCAGACGGGCCCTGTACTAGAGAAGGCTGAACGTCTGGGTCTACACATGACATAAATTCCTCCCTGTACAATTCAAACAACTGTCAGTGCTTTTAACATCTGCCAAGTCCAAGCGCTATTTGCAAGGCTGGGAGATGTTGAGAGCCTGGGCATCTGCTTAGTCTGAGGCTGTGGACCCAGTGAGTGGCACTGCATTAGCCTATTAACCCCAAGGCCTGGCCTGGGGCCAACATGACATGTGCTTGCCAGGCTGCCTGGGGAAATGTCTACTCCTCTTGCAGCAGCCCACACTTTTTCAGCAGGGAATTCTGGCTTGTGAGTCCTGCTTGGTTAGAACAAGTTTTTCAGGCTCATAACAGTAAGGACTGGGTCAAATATGGGGCAAGCAAACATGTGCCCCTAATATGGTGTGTGTGTGCTTTTTTTTTTCTCTTTAGAAATTTCCCCTCATTTCAGAGAGATAGAGGCACCCAACAGATGTCAGATAGAGCTCAAAAGCACTGATGAGTTACTTATACTAGATCTTGATCTTGGCTAGTATGCAGGTCGGCAGAGTTACATTATTAGGTAACCTAATAATGTCTTTTATTTCTTATTTATTTACTTAATGCTGGGACTGAACCCAGGGCTGTGGGAATGCTAAGCGGGAGTTCTACCATTGAGCTGCACTCCCAGTCCCTGATGTCTTTTAAAAGAAAAAACTGCTATGGTTTGAATAGGGATGCCCCTTCTGGAACTCTGTAATTTGGTTGCCACTGTGGCAGTATTGGGAGGTGGGGCCTTTAAGGGGAAATTAGATCTTAAGAGTGAGTGCATCCTCTCTTGGGACTGGATTAGTTACCCTAAGAGTGGGTGGCTACAAAGCAGGGCTGCCCCTAGTGCTTTGCCTCTTCTACACAGCCCTGCTTCCCCTTCCAACTTCCTCCATGTTGTGTGAGGCCCTTGCCGGAGGCAGCCAGATCTTGGATGGACGTTCAGCCTCCAGAACCTTTTTCCTTTATATAGCTACAGAAAATAGACTAAAACAAGGATAAATTAAAGATGAGAGAAGGAGGGGGCAGAGGCAAATCACACCTCTATCTGTCCCTATTCTCACTCACATCAATCTGGGGGCCTCTGATGGTCAGAATCTGGAGTTTGCCTGGGAGACACGGATACGCCGCTGGCTGAGTGGGGTGTAGAAAGGTGGTGGAAGGATATGCAGATAACTCAGGGGACCCCAGCTGGCCCTCTGAGGGTGGGGATAGGCGTGGGCAGCTCCTTCAACCTTTACCGGAATTCACTAAGTCCTTACGCTTTACTGATTTCCCCAGGTGACTGGAGGGGTCTTTTCTCCGCTTCTCTGTCATCTCCCCCTACCCAGTATCCCTCAGTATGAGAGCCGGATGCAGCAATTTCAGAAATATTTCTAGAGGCCCAATGTACTTCTTAAGAGGGGCCAAAAGTTTTAAACCTAAGAACAGAATTATGTGGCTCACAGTACTTTTCAAAGAAGTTCCCAAAACATGGACAATTTAAACTCAAATCATTTGGACAGTTATAAAATGGTGATTTTTACTGACCCAATGGAAGAAAGTAGATTGCATTCTGTTTTTGCAGATTATGTTTCAAACTTGACATTCTAGATGCCAGAAAGAGGAGAGGAACTTGGAGATGTTTCTGTGAGCATCAAAACATTCTAAAACGGTAGCATATGGAGGATTTTCTATAATTTCTTAGTTTCTACACTTTTAATCTACAAGATGGGGATAATACTGCTTCCTTTCTAGCACAAAACGAGACACCTCAAGCGAAATGCCAAGGGAAGCACAGGATACTTGGTGACACTCCTATGGAGAACTCCAGCGTCAAGTCCCCAACAGGAAGGAGGCCAGTGCCAAGAGGTTTAGGAAGATAAAACTGCACACCTCAAGGCGCAGAGAGTTAGAAGACATGGTAATGGAAATCTGCAAATTCCACGCTCTATTTCTTAGAATTTCACATTTGAAAATGAAAGTGAAGTTTTTAGCAAGACATGTAAAGAACATGTGAATTGAGAATATTAACATGGAGGGTGAAGTCTTTCTGGCTAGAATTTCGGTTCCCTTGTCATATATTCTCCTAGTTAGAACAAACAAACTCAGCTGCTACAACACCTAACTGAACAGGAGACAAGTTTTCCAGAGGTACCAGGGGGGTGAGACCAGTCCCTGGGATCAGTCCCCTCACTACCATGGTCCTAGAGACTACTGGGATTAAATCCTTCCTTTTGCATGATGAGGCAGTTGGGAGGAGCTAGAATAAGTTTTAAAAGTCCTGTGGTTTCATATATCATCCTAAGAAAAAAAGAGTAAAGCCCCAATAGACACATGAATGACATTCTTATTTGAAACAGGTCAAACTTCATCATTTCACTTTAACAAAAGGCAAGAATTAGAGACCTACCTGGAGGGCAGTTATCATGGATGGATTATAAAGATATGCTACTTGGTTATTTCCAACAAAGAACAAATAAAAGTACTGTCGAGGGTAAGGGAGAAATGATCCCTGCCAATATATTTTCTTTAGCATAATTCACTACAAGCATAGCTGCTAAATAAGGTGGTCTTTTTTTTTTGGTGGAGTCTTGGGGATTGAATTCAGGGTCTTGCTCATGCTAGGGTGCTCTACCACTGAGCTATATCCTCAATCCTCCTCATCCTTTTTAAAAATATATATTTTTAACCATTAAACTGAATAACTGAATATTTTTAAAGCATTCCTACTATCAGGATTCTGAACTGACTGGGGTCAGGAATCTCTTCAGGACTATGATAAATTAGGGTTCCTAGTAGTCAGCAGGTACACAGCATGTACATTCACAGAAAGCTTACAGTTACCCTTGAACTTCTCAGATGTCCAGAAAGCCAGGACTCAGAAGCTGCACCTTTGCAGTACTTTGCAGTTTTAAAAATGAGAAGTTTACATTAGGATTAAAACTGTATCAGAAAAATAGAGATAAACTCAAATTTGCTTAAAAAAAGAAAGACAAGTAAATCAAGAAATATTATTGCACAGTGGATAGACATAAAACTTCCTCATCCAAAGTCCTACATCCCAACAGAGAGAAGATACCTGAAGAGGAGGCGTCTCTTTTAAAAGTCTTTGAAAGAAGAGGGCATGATATTAGCATTTGCTACTGGAATTTTACCCAACAAATATTTTCTGATCTATAAAATAGTAGAATATGATATTTATCACTGTGTCCCTTAAATGATATCTCTTCCTCTTCACCTGACTAGTCCTTAATAATACTTGAATTTCTGGGATCAAATGTGTAGCTTGTTTTTTTTTTTTTTTTTTGTTTTTTTTGGTATGGGGGATTGAACCCAGGGGTGCCTAACTACTAAGAAACATCCCCAGACCTTCCTTTATATTTTATTTAGAGACAGGGTCTCTCTAAGTTGCTTAGGCTGGCTTTTAAATTACAATCCTCCTGCTTCAGCCTCCTGACTTGCTGAGATTACAGGCATGTGCCACTGTGCCCAGCTAGTATGGTTTTTATAAAGATGCCAAGATGAGCCAAACTGTGCCCCTCATTTGAGACAACATTCTTCTTATTAATTAACCCCTTCAGCACCTTTCCCTGCTCCCCATCAGCCTACCAGAACCAGTATTTATTGTGCATTTTAAATAAGGGTGAAAGTCAATAAGATTTAAAATCTTATTAATTTTGTCAGTTGAAAAAGTCTCCATCCATTTAAAAATTTGATGAATAATGTTCAAAAAGTTTATCCTGAAAAACAGAATTTTCATTGTAGTTAGACATATAATCTTGGGCATCTTGAGAGATATCTAGAAAAATAAAAGTGACCAGTGCTTAACAAAGCCAGAGAACTTCCATTTGGTGGTGGTACCAAGGAAGGGTCCAGATGAACAGAATCACAGGAACAGGCAGTGGAAACAACTTTACTAGTTATACCAGGAAGTTGATGTAGCTTTTCCTAATCCAGTTTTCCTATCACTATTGCATTTTCCCCCACCCCTTTTTACAGCTTAACTCAACTGTGGCTAAAGGCTAACAAGGAAAATACATCCTAAAAATAATTTAGTTTCTATTCTTTTTATATGTCCTGTTTATATTCTCTCAATCCTACATCAGTCTTTTGAATAAAATGAGGCTACAGTGTTATCTGATTCTCAGATGTAATCTGTTCATAGCTATTACCTGGTATAAAATTTCTAGGGCTGGGGATGTAGCTCAGTGGTAGAACATTTGCAGTTTGCACAAGACCTTTAATTTGATCTTCAGCATGGGATTTGTTGGGGAATAGGGATTCTAAATAAATGCTGTTAAGAAAAGTCATTCATCTTACTTTCCATAAAATAATGAAAAGTTAGAGTCTAATTCCAAAGCTATAGATCCTATGTACTATTTTATCTTCATTCCCTCTGTAATTATTTTACAATCAGAAGTGGTTTGCGTGTTTGGTTCAAACCATGTAACTCTGGAAGAGGAAGAGCCAAGAACTCAATTCCCATCACTAGATAACCCAAGAATTTAACATAAAATAAAAGAAATGGGTACTGCAAACAAAGCAATAAAAAATCTTTTCCGTTTGTTTCTTCATTGGAGTCTGGAATTGGGACCCTTTCAGTATTGATAACCCAGGCGCTGGGGCAAAGGCAATTCACTCTCAAATATCTTGATTTTCTAGAATCATTGATTTAATATCTTGATTTTCATAGAATCATCTAATATCACAGCACATTCTCACATGTAGTTGAATTCTTGACTTCATCTCTTGGTTCATTACCCAGATATTTTTCTATAAGTAGTTGTTAGCTCCTCCCCCACAGAATGACTTTCCAGTCATTAGCTCTTATTACCTTTCTTTAATTGACATGGTTTTGCTAGGTGAATCAAGGATGCCCTCCTCTGTTGGCGCTTTGGTCTCTCCCGCAGCAAACATGATGCATGGATTCTTATAGTACTTCTCCTGTAGTTGTTCTGAAGAGTCTTCCTGCTTCCAGGACCCTGGAGTTGCTGTTTGAACAACAGTTTTCCCAGCAGCTGTCCCTGTCTGCTCAGAAGTGGGCTCCCTGAACTCTGAGGCTGGGAGGAAAAGGAGCAACATCAGCATTACTCCTCCAGCAAACATTCTTCCAGCTATTCACCTCCCAGCAGTTCAGCCCTGGAGTTCAATCCGTGGGCACATGGCGAGTCACTCAGTACACTTGGATTTATGCAAATCTGCAGCTATACGCTGTGAGAAAACCAAACTTCCTAGCGGATTGCTCTGCAGAGCCAATTGCTTTGTGACCATCCATCTGTCTTCTATGCACAAGACTCAGGATGCAAGTTTTCATTCTATACTGTGGAATGTTTCTATTTCTCCAAAACAACACTTTTACATTTCAAATGTGCTGTACTGGTAAGCCCAAGCCCTTATGTACACAGTATCATTGTATGCAAACATAGAAAGAGGATTAGAGTCCCATGAAGTATAGCTTACTAGCTCGCAAAACAGGAGTGTAGAAAGAGTCTAGAAACGAGAGCCAAGTTCAAGTCCTATTTCCTGTGCTTACTCAGCCCTGGACCTTTTGGACCATCAACTTATAACAGGGGTCAAGAAAACTAAGCATCTCAGAAGTCTGTTGTGTAAGTCAATGACACCAGTTACCAGGTAAGTTAAGGTGTGAAAAGGTTTTAGTCATTTTTATTGCGGAAACAAAAATCGATCACTCCACTGACCATGTTGGATTCAAGGGGAAGAGAGGTCTGAGGAGAGAATAGGATTCACACTGAACTTTTGATCCATACTAGTTACGAACTGCCTTTATAATTTAGTTAAAAGGATCACAAATACATGCAACAAATCAAGCAGAAACTAAAAACCCTGTTGTTTTCAAAAACCGGAGGAGCGATATAATTTACCTCTGAGTGAAAACTTCCTTTTTGTGACATTCTCCACGTCCACCTTCTCTTCAAAGGGCTGCCTGTCTTTCAAGTCCAGGTTTCCTTGTGCACTGCTTTTAGCAGTGGAAAATTCCTTCGGTTCTTCACCAAGATGAGCGATATGGGGGTTAGCTAGTTCCAGACTTCCTTTCCTTGGAACAGTGTATTTAGAGTCCTTCTGGCCATCCCCTTCCCTGACTCTGCCAGTGATAGGGTAGGACAGCTCTGCTTCCTCATAGGACCCATGCTTCTTAACACCACTATCTCCAGCCAAAGCTCTCTTGCTCTCTGTATCTCCAAATTCTCTCAACATTCCTTTGCTTCCACTACCCTCTGCCAAAGGCTGCCAGGCTTGTGATTTCAGAATGCTTTTAACTGGAGAGTCTGAATTTTCTATTGGAGAAGGAAACTTATAGTCAGAGGCATCTGCACTGTCATCAACAGGTGGCTTTGTCCGAAGATCCCCTGCATACATGGGAGTGACAGTGGAGGCCACGGTGGACACAGATGTGTTCACAGTAGGTGAGAAAGGAATGAGCTTCCCATTTTGCACCTGGGAGGACACAGTTAAAAAGTAAAAACCAGTGGAAAAGCACCATCTATATAAAGTTTGGTTTTGGGATTTATACAAACTGAAATACTACATTTGGTACCTTTTACTTCGTATCTTAGTGATAAACCATAATACATCTCAAACAAAATCTTTAGGGGTGGGGGAGGGGACAAAGGTTTGTCTTACGATTATTTTCTCTCCAAAATGAATTCGGATGTTTTGCAAGCAGATTACAAAAACAGAGAAATGTACTTCTTAGGGATGAAATTATTACCAAATTTCCTGTCCATAACAGAGTTTGTGGGCAAACTGCCTTAATTATATCAGTAACTTAAGAGTATACCATGCTACAATTTAAGAACATATGCACACATCAAAATGAAATAACAGCGTACCCACCTGCTCCACCTCTTCAAGTGTGACTGGCTGGGTTTGATAGCGGGCATTCATTCTCCTCTGTCTCATGTCTATTCTGTTTTGGGTAGAAATAGTTTTTGAGACCGGCTGGGACAATTTGTTAAACAAGGCCAACTTCTCTGCTAAGCTCAGAGTGGAGGAATCAGGTTCGCCTGGTTCAGCAGAATCTTTGCCCTCATTTGCCTCGTCCCTGGCTAAAGCCTTTTGGTGAACAGATGCCTGCAATCTGAAAGGGAAGGAGTGACAAGTAAGGGACGAAGATGAAAACAAACAAAAGCCCACTGCTAATTGTATACGTTAACTCTCTTCAAAGTGTCATTTAATATTGCAAAGGGTTTATTTTTCTCTACACAAACTTAGGACAGGGGTAGGCAATTGCTTAGGTATTAAACAAGACAGTGAATAGCAGAGTAGGCATGGGACACTAGCATGAGCATTTCTACAACAAGCAGATTTTTAGTTCTGAATTATTTCTAAAAAGTAAACTTCCTATTTAAGGAACCGAAATTGGCTAGGATATACTTTATCTGAGAGAGATGCCGTATTATTAGTGTCATAAGAAGTGAGGCATTGCCTAGGGCATGGAAAGATATTCTCTAAAGATGTCCAGGAGGTAATCATTTCATTTAAAATAATTAGGAATACGGTCATCTGTCAACCACAGAATCTGCAAGGCAGGTTTTTGATTTGCACTTGCCAAACCCAATGGTGTAATTTTAAAGATTCTTTCATTCCTTTAGTGTAGCATTTTCTCTTATTGGTTTCTTTACCAGTTCTTTTTAAAAGGTACCTGAGTCTAATTCCCAATAACTTTAAAAGTGAATAAAATTTCAGGTGATTATTATCCTTCCAACTAGGGCTGGGGATGGAGCTCAGTGGTAGAACAATTAATTGCCTAGCAGGTGCAAGGTACTGGATTCAATCCCTAGCACAGTCCCCCCCAACCAAATAATAATAATAATAATAATAATAATAAATCCCTCCAACTTCCAGTTAGAAGAGTAAGGCTTTGGCTTCCATGGTCACTATGACTCTCTAAAGGTTTCCAAGACAATATCCCTTCTGCTACCAGCAAATCCAATTCTCAAATCTAGTAAGAAGCATATTCTGCCTTCATTGCAATTAATCACCGACTCACGGCTGTTCCAGACCAAAGAGCCATCTCTGTCTCCAGGTACAACGAGGTGGTGGAAAGGCCACCTGAGCCTTGGAGGCTTTCCTGAGCCCAGTGCCACAAGCTGGGAGGGTAACAGCCTACCTCCCTGAGAACCCTGCTCCGGGTTCTGCCAGCTCATTCCTGCACTGTCATTTTACTTCTTTTAATCTTATTTTTAGCCTTTCTGTTTCGGCCCCTGGGAGTAAAACAAAGGGGATATTTACATGGCTTAAGGGCATAATTTTAAAACACTACAATTTGAAAAGTAACAGTAAAACATCTATGATCAGACACTATAAATTATTATCTCAATCCTAAAATATAAGGGCCTTGTCTCTATAAATTAAAAACAGGGAGGATTATTTTTAACATGTATTTGTGTCTATGCTTAAAATAACTGGGTCTTATCAAAATGTCCACATTCATGCTAATGCCCCATTTCTCTATTTAGTATTTTAGATGATGAAAAATGAAAATTTTTAGGACTGACCATTATAATAAAAAACAGAAGCAAAACAAATGGATAAGTGAGTTAGTGTGATCCTAGTGCCACACATGACATACACAGATGGGCTCCATGTTGTCTCATGCAGGCCTACATGAAATTATCAGTAGCTTGCAGGACGACAAAACAAAACGCCACACATTCCGGGAACAACTCACTGCACCGACTTGTCAAACAAATGAAGGCATTTGAGGCTTTCAGATGCCTCTGCTGCCCAGCACCTTTGCACTGGGTGCCACACGCAGCTATTTCTATCCGGTACCTGGCAGGCTGCACAGAGCTCCTAGCTACAGTGGGACTAGGAAGTCTCGTCATTACAGGTTGGGTGACCCCAGAACACGAAGCAGCGATAGATTCACTTTACAAGCAATTGCCAAAGAAGGAACATTCATAAGGAGAGAGAAGAAAAGAAGCATTAAAGAAAGCATGATTTCAAACTCAGAAATGTTAAATATTTACCAAATTATTTCCTAATCACTTTAGATTAAAAAAAAAAACCCATAAAAGAACTTAAAAAGCAATTATAAACTTAGGAAATAAGAAGTTCCCCAAAGTAAACGGAATAAGCATAGCTGTAGGGCTTGAAGATTTATTTTCATCTTTAGCATAAACCTACTTGTTTAAAAATGTAATTTTATTAGTAATTAATCAGCCATCAGCAAATCAATAGATTATACCCACATTTTAGAATGTAGTTCTCAATCTCTCTCTCTCTTTTTTAAAAAAATGATTAGTATCCTCATATAAGCTATGAACATATCAAAGTAGTTTTCTTTTAACAAACTGATGAGGTCTTATGGGATGTCAATGCTCACAAAAACAATTTTTAAAAAACTAATAAAAATTTTCACTTGATTGAAGCCATTACCTTTGAATGAATTACTTTAGGAAATTAATTTGGAACATATTGCTCAAATGGATGTCCTGTGATTTGGAAAGTCATCCAAGTAATTGAAAAACATATTTGTTGATTATTCAAAAACAAAATGAACCTTTATCTTTTACAGATAAACTCTGAAATATTTATGGATGAAATTATGTCTGGAATTTGTCTGAAAATAATGCAGGAAGAAAGGGGGAGTTGATGGGGATACAGGTAGAGAAAGACTGGTCAGGAGTTGACAACTGTTGATTGAAGTTTGGGATTCATTATTTTTCATCTACTTTCATGTTTTAGGTTTTAAATGAAAAATGAAGACAAAACCCAAATTGCACGGATAAAATTCCTCAGTATTTTTCAAGGAGCTACAACAAGTGTTACATCACAAAGCTTAGAGAGAAGGTAGTAAAGAAAATCCCGAAAAAACCAACTTCTCTGTGGCTTCTGGCCAATCTATCTTCCAACTGTCTCCCTTTCAATAAATAAAACTTTTCATTGATGCATTATAATTATACATAATAGTGGGATACATGGTGACCTATTCACAGATGCACTTATTATAACTTGGTGATAGTGCTTCTTTATCTAAAATTCTTTAAATCTCCCTCCCGCCCCCACCAAGAAGAAACATCACAGCCAACGCCATGAGATCCCACAGGAGACTCACGTGGTTGCGATGACTACTTCCTCAGTGGTTATGGGCTGGGTGTGAGATCTGTCCTGCAGGCGACGCAGCCTTTGCTCCACGGCCGCATTTCTCGAGCATCTCTTTGGGACGTTTTGTTCCTCAAATGATTTCTCCATTTCCTAAGATTAGAAACATCGAGGAATCTTCTAAATCCAAGGAAAGGAAATTGGGCTAGTGAAATGTCTCTACTCTGTCCTCCTCTAGGATCCACAGGAGGGGATCCCAAGAACCAACGTCCTTATCGGGAGTGAACAGTTTAGGCTGGGACAGCTGGGACAAAATCTGTCAAAACATATGCTATAGTTTGGATCTGAAATGTTCCACAATGGCCCATGTATTAAAATCTTGGTCCCCAGCTTGGCACTATTGGGAGGCAGTGGGACCTTCAAGAGGTGGGGGCCTGGTGGGAAGTTTTAGGTTCTTGGAGGGCATGCCTTCAAAGGGGATGATGGGACATCATTCTCTTCCTGTCTTTCATCTCTGCTGCCATGAGGTAAGCAGTTCCCTCCATCACATGCTGCCCACCATGATGTGTTCCTTCTTTACAGGTCCAAAGCAACAGAACCAATTGATAATGGACTGGAACATCTAAAATTATGAGTCAAAATAAACCTTTAAAAGTTGATTGTCTCAGGCATTTAGTTGCAGCAATGAAAAGCTGACTAACACTACATAGGGACAGAACAACAGATGGGCCAGATGAGGAGAACTTTAGGGCTCCCAGAGTGCGTGAAGTAGCCAGAGCCTTGGGAGTCTACCTCTACAGGGTTATGATTTCTAACTAAGCTTTTCTGTGCATCTTACCCTGAAAAGCAGCCTCTTGGCAGCAACACTCAGTTTGGCTCGTTCATCTACCTTTTCTTCATCTGCAAAAAGCAGTGAAATAAAAACTGAAGTCATTTAAAAATGTAAATGTCTCTGGACCATTTTCAGGATTGACCTGGAAATTCCTTAAAAATAAGCATAAGTGAGCCAAAATAACAACTGGGAATAGTTTCCTTTTGGGACTAGCCCATTCTTTCTGTTCAGTGAAAATAAACTAATTCCCATTGCAATTCGAACCAAACCAAACTAAAGTATGTCTAGAGGATATTTAACCAATGGAGATTCAAGAATAGATTTTATGGAAGGAATTTCTCTTATTGTTGGACAGGAGCAAACAACTAGAAAATCCTGCTTCTTGGGTTCAAACTAGTTGTTTCTATATTGTTCACTTCATGATTTTCTTAACTCCTATCAAAAATAAGGAAATGCCCATTTGAAAATTTCTACTAGGTTTTATTATATTCACAAGAAAGCACATTTGCAGAAAAGTAAGAAATCAACAGTTTCCATAGTCTTATTCTCCCAAAAAAGTAAAAACTCTTATTTTTTAAAATCTAATTTAGATAGATCAGAAAGAAGGAAGAAAAAGGAAAATGGATACTTGCCCTCAACAGTTGGCATTTCTGAACTTGAAGTATACCTAGGAGAGATATTAACAAGTAGTAACAATGAATTAGTGGTGGGATTAGAAGATCTGAATTAAACATCACATTGAAAGTTAAGATACAGATGCAATTGAACTCTCTCTTAAGGAATATCATCCTAGTAGCAATTCTAGCTGTGAATACACATGTAGGGTTGTTAACTGACACTGTGGAAAGCGTGTACACAAAATCCCAGCCAAGTGAACACCTCGTGGAGAAAAACCAGGATTCACAAACAAGTTGTTAAACAGGACTCACGATAAATTTTTTGACAAACCTTATCATTTCTATGAAAGAACATATGATATAAAATCTTAAATACAAGTAGCCATTCATTATAATGAATATAAAATTCCTTTCCTATTTTCACTGAAAATGTAGTCAATACTTAATTCAGATTCTAATTTAACAAGAGTGGAAAAAAGTTAAAAACCTCAAATGAAGAAAAATAATATTTCTTTCTTCTTACCATCTCAATGTAATTTAAAATCATGTGGTGATATTGTTCATAAGGTCAATATTCTTTTAAAATACATTTGAAAATAAGACAAATAAACATCCCGAAAAGATTAGAGAGAAGAGAATGGAATCACCAACATCCTTTATCAACAGCATCAGGACCATTGGGTTGGTAAAAATCTGGCATTGTTTATTTTACATTCCTATATGATGGAACTACACAGATGCATGCCTACCTATCCGATTCCTTTCGTTCTGCTGAAGTTATAGGTTGAGTTCTAAATCGCTCAGAAGTTTTTCTACTTTCACCAGGAGAAAAATAACGTCTTGGTTTCCGGGACCCTTTCTCCCGTTCCATATGGGTAGGCAAGCCAACTCCTTCAGATGACCTCTCAACCCTCGATTGGCTTTTAGAATCATAGGGCAGAGAGTACACAGCAGGGGGATGGGAAGACAGAGAGAGAATAAAGCAAAGGTTTAGGCATCTCGGCGAGTCAAGGCACAGATCGCTAGACCCCTCTGCATGCCTCTTCCATGCATGGATAGAGGTAGAGCATTCCAGAGACCCACTCCTCCAGCTCCCCATTAGTAGGCGGAAGCAGAATGGTAGTTTGTGAGCCATTTCCTGTACAGTCTGCCCTGCACACACTTGTGAGCTAAGCTAACATGATTCAACGCAGGACACAACACAAGTTGAGAAGTGAGTCATTCTGCCAAGGACGTGCAAGTGACACATCAGGAGGACGTTTGAAACATCACCTACAGTTCAGGTTTCTTGTTGGCTCTGGCAGACTCCAGAAACACATTTCGGAGCTGGGCGACAGAGACCTTGGTGTCCAGCATGCCCGCTTCTGCACTGGGCCCTTCGATCTTGGAACTCTGTGGCTCTCGCTTTGGAGCTGGGTCCTTACATCTCAAGGCCTGGAGCTGAGGGGGACCCGTGTAATCAGATAGCGAGCGGGTGAGGACCTTGTGCTTCTTTGGAGACACTTCTTTTTTGCGACTGGTTGGTGTGGCATCCTGGGAGACAGGCTCACTCTGAACATACAAAACCATTTCACTTCGGCCCATTCTCTCAGCAGGCTGGAGCTGAACTTGAGGTTCCTTCTGAGGTTCTACGGAGACTGTGCTAACTGCAGGCTGCCCCAAGTCTTCGTTCCCAGAGGGGACTTTGGGGCTTCTCGCGAGCCCATCCTCCTCCAAGGTCAAGAGTGTTTTCTGGTTTTTCTCCAGAGCTTCACTGAAGAGCACATCATCTTCTTTAGATTCACAAATATGAAGGACTGGGGCATCCCTTTTCTCTTCATCTACAGCCTTCAAGGTAGGAGGCTTTAGGACATTTGGGGCGGCTGATCCTGGCCAGCTGCACTCAGATGCACATTCTGGGGTTTCTGCGGTCACCAGCTTGACAGTATGCACTGGGTCCACCGGTTGGACATAGCCACGGCTTGGCTGTCTCACAGAGCTCACTGCTCTGCTTGTGACCCTATCGAAGGCTGAGTTTTCTGACTGAAAGGACAGGTAATGGACTGACACCGGCTGATGTCTCCTCTGAGCTAAGGACTCTGAGGCAAGCTCAGGGCTGCTGCGAGCACTCTCCTCTTTCACCAACTTTTCTCTAACTTTAACTCTTTAAGAAAGAAAAAGGATTTAAGTTGCAACATGCAGTAACCGCAAAGGGGAAGAGAGCATGCACAGAAATCAACTCAGAAAAAACCCTTGGGAAAGGCATGTGGCCTAATGCAGAAACTCAGTATGTGCCAGATAAATGGTTTTGAGTAAAGTTTACAAATTTGCACACTTACGCCAGTGTGGTGCAAAACTAATTCTACCCCCTGTAAAGCTGAAGAGGGGTCAGATGCTGTCCTGGAGGAGACTGGGTTCCTTCTAACTGAATAAATACCCAGAAGCCACAGAAAAATTCATTAATGTACACCACTGGTATGCCTTATGGAACTCTGAGGAAGGTGCCTTGAATCAGTAAGCGTTCTGCATGTTCACCAGTATATGGACAGTGGGTGGTAATGGTGAGGGTATTTCCAGATACCTACTGACCAAACATCGCCCTGGAAATGTAAGGGCGTATTTGATTTTTTAATTTGCACTTTTTCCAGAGCTCAAGAGGGGATAATCACTTCTCTTTTGAAGCACTCAGGGAAACATTCACAAGCTTTTTCAAGCAAACTATGTTCATATATCATGCAGACTACAGTCATCCATTCATAAGACAGGTGACCAGTTCAGACATCCTTACTAACACTGAAGCACCATGAGCATAGGGTAAAAGGCACATTTTGAGAGAATTAAGGAAGCGAACATTTCCCCCTCTGCAGTTGCTGTTATGCCCTCAGTTGAAGGCTAATCTAAAAAGAGAAGGCTCTGCTTGCTTTTAGAGTTATTTACATATCTGAGAGCAAAAGTGAAATCCCATTTAAAAGTCACAGACCTTTGGGCATTACTGCAGAAGCAAACTAGCCAAGAGCTCTGACTGTGGGGTCCCAAGAGTAAGGGCAACTTACCTGCCCTTCCTAAGCCTCGCTTACTTTACCTTTTAAATGGGAATAATAGTGGGATGGGGATATAGCTCACTGGCAGAGCACTTGCTGAGCATGTGCTGGGTTCATTCTATGGCACCACACAAGAAAAAGCAAATAATAGTGATATAATGTATGCAGTGTGATGTTAGCAAAACACATTGCTTAGTATTCAGCAAAGTGTAAACATTTAGAAGTATTAGCTAGTTCTTAATTTTACTCTTTGAAATACCATGTAGTGAGAAAGGGAAAATCATTCAAACTGAGAATGGATTACTGATTGATTGTAACGTTTAAAAAAAAAGAAAACATTTGGAGTGGGAAAAGTGATTTCTTGGGAAAATGTAGAAATTTTATTTACTTAAAATGAGTCAGAAAAAGTAATTATTTATGATGCATAGTTTATGGAAAAGAATGGTCACTTTAAGGACAAGTGCACCCTGCTAAATTAAATATGAACTCCTCTGTGGTTTTTAACCAGGGTATTGGTACACTTAAAAAAAAAAAAGAGATACACATAAAAGGCAGTTATTATGAACGACTCATGGGAAACAAACATTCTGAGTTGTTATTTTTCTCAGAGACTAGCCAGTGTTGGAGGTTTTCATATGTATAACCTTTGTTAATCTTTTAAAAGGAGACTGAAATGTGGTCAAGTTCTCCTGTGGAATGTGGGTTCTAATCAGACAATCTGAATGTTGTCCTCAGCTGAGAACAAAGTCACTGTTAGAAACTCAGTACATGGGTGCTTTGTCCCTCCAATGACTTACTCATTCTTACTTCTTCTGCCTCTCCCTGCCCCCAATCTTAAAAATGAAATGATAGGGGTTTTTGTCTGCTTTTAAAACCACATGCCCTAAATTTAACTGTTGAAAATTAACTACTAGTGTAGAGTCAGGGAGACATAAAACAAGGAGGCCGAAGTGTTGGACAAAGGGCTCTGGCAAGAGGGAACACTGGCTGTCTGGTAGTGGGACTGGAAAGACTGAAACCAAGAGGTCTGTTTATGGGCTCACTACTGCCCCCAACTGGCCAGTTCTATGTGAGTTGGTGAGAAAGGGGAAAAGCAAAAGATGTAGAAAAGATTGTCGAGAGAGGGAAAAAGGAGGAAGGAGAAATGTTATCAGCATGGATTAGGGTGGTGGGAGGAGAAAACAATGTTTAGAAGGTAACTTCTTTTTGAACACACGGTTTTCAAATGCACTGCCATTAACAAGAGAGCAAGAAGAGAGTCAGCATTAGCTAATGTGTGGAACAGCAAGGCCAAGTCCAAGGGAAAACAGAAAAGCATCCATTAAACATGAGCCACAAGTTTCAACGTGAGATGTACCTGGAAGGCCAGTTGATAAGTGAAGGTGTGTCCCCTTCAGAATCTTTCTGCAGAAACCACTCATGTTTGTTGAGCTTCCCTGTGCTGCCAGGTACAAAAAAACAAGGCTTCAGATGATTTCTACTAAAATGTTAGTAAATACATAGATTTTATTCTAACAGAACACTTAAAGGTGTTTTTATTAAGTAAATAATAATCTTGGCTTTTGAAAATATCTAAGTACATTTTGGCATAGGGTTTATTATTGGCTTTACAGAATTGCCAGGACATTTGGCTCTCTCCAAACACCAAGAGATAGAAACAAATATATCTAAAGTCACCAGAGAAAGTGTTTTTCAAGTAATTTTAAATTATTAGAAGAGAGTCTGTTAGAGTCACACGCTACCTACAAATGCCAGGTAATTATCCAAAAGAAGTTGGAATAAAATATATAAGGCAGGGCTGGGGAGATAGCTCAGCTGGTAGAGTGCTTGCCTTGCAAGCACAAGGCCCTGAGTTTGATCCCCAGTACCGCAAAATAAAATAAAATAAAATAATATATATATATATATATATATATATATATATGGCAACTTAACTTCCATAAGTGCTGAGGCACACTGGTAAACAGACACATATAAAAACAGTGTACATGCAACACGATGCATGCCAAATAAAGAAAATGAATAAAAGAAATAAAAACAAATTCAATGAGATCACATCTTTAGTTCCTATTACACATTTTCCTTTCATCACTGAACAAAGCAATTAATACCACAGTTACAAATGCTTATTCAGGTCCATTAGACAAATGTTTATTGAACTCTCACCCTGTACAAAATACTGAATTATTTAAATACGCTCTGAGAGGTAACAAACATGAAAAAGGCATCATCCTGGCCATTGAAATCCTTGCAGTTTGTTAAGATAACATATGATTTACATATTTATTCCTCAAGCCACAATCAAATATAATGCAAGGTAGAAAGTGATGAAGTAATCACGAGAGGCTGAAGATATTTTAGAGAAACCAAAGGAAAGAGAAATTTGTGTTAACAATGTGAAACAAGTCATAGGAGAAACACCCCCTTAAGATGTAAAAAGAAAAAAATGGAACTTCTGCATGCTATTTTAAATGTTTACTGGCTCAGTACCTTTTGAATCTATCTGCAGGAGTGTTTAAATACTAGGCTGGAAACATTGTAGCTCTAAGCAATTTACAAAAGAGTAGAATGAGAATTATAATTAAATTAACTTAATTTTCTAAAATCATTTTAGTTTTGGTTCAAGCTGCCGGGCAAGAGCCTGTCACTGAGTTATTTAGCTTGCTGTGACCACTGAACTCTGTAGTATTCTACAGTTGGACTTAGCTATTTCTGCAGTAAAATCCTCCAGTCTCTCCACAACCAAACCTGTCATTTCACCTCCTGATTCCCACTATTACAACAGTCTTATGCACAGCAAATAAAAATTAGGATGTATGTACATTTTATTTTCTAATTGGACTCTCAACATTTGCTCGAACTTAGGAATAGTTCAGCTGATCATCTGCAGCTAAGGAGGCGATGCAACTTAGGACAGTGTGCAGAGAGAAAAGAGGGAATAGCACATCAATGCTTTGGAAAACAAGCAAGTTAGTATAACTAATCTGCCTATCTCATAGTGATTTTAAGGGTCAAATATATTTTTGTATAAAGGAACGCTTTGCAAACTGTGAACTGCTGGCCAATTTTTTTGAACACAATCTTCATGGACAAGAATAAAACTTGGTCGGCATCACCATAAAACATTATCAGGGGCTTGCTCAAGAATAGGTTGGGTCAGCATTTATAAAATGAAAATCATACACAGAAAAGGTTGGGGGTGGGAGACTTACTATACTCCATTGATTCATTAAAGCTGAGATATGGAATAGCCAAAAAACAAATACCTATTATCAGGGCAGTGAGCACTGAAAGTCCAACACATTATATGTAATAAACACAAAATGTATATAACAAGAAATAAACAATTGTATGTGAAGGTATCATGCCCAGAACCTGGTGAGCCTTTCCAAACTCTGGTCTCCTCTGTTTTCTTCTTCATAGACAACAGGGCACTGCAAATTTATAAGTTTTAATGAGATGATATATTTAGAAACTCCATTCTGAAGTCATGTGATTTTAGGATGCCTGGGTCCTGCCTCACCAGGAGGGTTCACATTGGCTTAAGTAAATAAACTCCAGGCAGGAACAATTTAGGACATTTCTCAAGTAAGGCTTTCAGGACTCCTGTACCTGGGGGAGCTTTCCCACCACCCGAAACAAAAAAGAAAGAAGGGGGATGAGGAGAGATCTAAATTAGTCAAACACCTCTTGTGCAGAGGACATCTGGGGTACTTCTTATCTACTCTCTCATAGAAAGTGGTCAACCTCAGTCATATCAGCAATGCTGCATGCTGATGATCACCCCTTTATTTCCTAGCTTTCTTTGTTGATTCCTCCTCACCACCCCTACCAGAGAATCCTCACCCTCCTCACATCTCCAACAACAATTGAGGTCTCGATCCAGTTTTTAGTCTGTGTCAAGGATCCTGTATGTTTATCTCCATGTAATCTCCCACCTGTGGATTCCAGATTCCTGGATTTAGCTGGATTCTTGACATTTGAATATCTAGTATAAACGTTCTAATATCTAATATAGACATATTAAATTTAACATGTGCACAGAGTGGGGGTGTAGATTAGTAGGAAAGTGCACCTACTTAGAATGCAAAGGTCCTGAGTTTCATCCCTAGCAATATCTCCTTCAAGAATATGTAGCATATCTAGAAAATGAGCTCTAGATTTTCCCCTAAACCAACTTGTACTAGAGTCCTCCCTATATCAGTGAATGGTCAAACAATGGAGACTAATTTTTGCCTCCTCTGTTTTTTTCTGTACTCCACATCTAAGTCATGAGCAAAGTTACAGGTTACCCTCAAAACATAAGCTCTTTCCACTACTTCTGCTGCTATTATTCTAATTCAAACCACTAACACCTTCACCCCAATTCCTGAGATGACCTCATTATTCTATTTTCATACTTGCCTGTCTATAATCTAGTTTCAACTTAGCAGACACAGTAATTCCTGGAAAATGTAAGGTAGATTGGTCATTCCTCCTTTTGAAGCCTCATATGGCTCTACCTACTATTTAGGGTAGAACCCAAAGCCTTTACAATGGACTCCAAGGTCTTCCCTGATCAGTGTACCCCACATCCATACATCTCACTGACCTTATCCCTATCCTCCCCACTCCATGACATCACTCCTCACTAGGATATGTGAATGTCTTAAGTGAAGAGACTTTGTTCACTGTGGTTATCATCAGAGTGTGGAAAATAGCAGAGCTCAGTAATATTTGTGGATGACTTGTTGAATAATTATTTCCACAACTCTATGAGGCAATCTTTTTGTGGTGCTGGGGATGGAACCCAGGGCCTCACGCATGCTAGACCATTGCTCTATCACTGAGCTATATCCTCAGTCTACTGTGAGTTATTCTTATCCCCATTTTACAGATGAAGAAAATGATGTACAAAAACAACATATGAACTGCCCATGTTTGAGCTTGGACCTAGTGCTTAGATCCCTAAGTCTACCTCTTCTACCCCTCCAGGAGTTCAAATGTCCAAATTCTGGGGAAATAAAATGGACACCCTGGCTTGACTATTAACAGTGTGTTGGGGTGCTAGTGTTCATGTGCTCTAGGCTCACGCAAGGCAGACACCAAGGGCTTCCTGACCACATCCACAACCATGACCAGATTAATGTGTGTCTCTCTGCTGCTTGTTTTACCTCCAACAAAGATTTATCCAATTACCTATAAATTCTACAAAACCCATTTACCTTCCTCCTCTGGTTCTCTAGCATATATCTAAAATCAAAGGAGTGAGGCAGTGAAAGTTCTTGGACTGACTTTCCTCTTTTGTAGTAGACAGATTATTGTTATAGTATGCCTAAGAGATGCCCAGACTCAGATTTTAAAATATATATTTAATAAAAGAACAAAATTGATTTCTGGGACCAAAGAGATATTGCTTTCAAGAAGTAGCTTAATAACACACGAGGTTTTAAAAATATGAAGAAAATGGGGCTGGGTTGTGGCTTGGTGGTAAAGCACTTGCCTAGCATGTGTGAGGCACTGGGTTCAATCCTTAGCACCACATAAAAATAAAATAAATGAATAAAATAAAAGTCTACCAACAACTAAAAAATGTTTTAAAAAATATGAATAAAAAGGTTTAAATGAATAGTGCCAACTACTTTTCTCTTTGGTTTTCTTCTTGTTTATTTAAGTTGTGTATGAATGCTATTATTTTACAGTGTTATTTTGTAGTGTTCTTTAATGCAGTGCTTAATTATTTTTGATAATTGAGGCTTGATTAAAAAATTAATGGGAGGCAGTGAGGGCGGGGGTGTGGATAAGTGGTAAAGTATAGGCTTTGCCTGTGTGAGATCCTAGGTTTAATCCCTACTGCCCGCATACTCATACACACCAAACACACACACACACACACACACACACACACACACACACACACACAATTAATGGGAAATGATTCATCTTATGCAACATAATAACCTGAACCAAACATGTGATACTCTCAGGCTACAGCAGTTATTAGGTCACTGCATAGAGTTGAGAGTGAATGGTGGGTGGACGGAGGCAAAATGACTGATGGGGACCTTTTCTATCTTGACTGGGGTAGTGGTTACATATTTCCCCAAATTCACCAGCCTAGGTTGGTGCTACACCAGACCTTCTGAGAGGATCTCATTTCTGGCTACTAACTGGGTTTGGATTTTTATGTTTCCTGCCTGGATTAAAGGAATCCAGGCAATGGGTAGCTGCTATGGATTAGAAGCATACCCACAAAGGCTCAGGTATTAAAGGCCTGGGCCCCAGCTGATGGTGTTGTTGGGAGGTGGTGGAACCTGTAGGAAGTAGAGCCAATTGGAAGGAGGTTAGGTCATGGGGTTATGCCCTTGAAGGGGATATTGGGCTCTGGCCCCTCCTCTTTCTCTTTTGCTTCCTGGCCTCCATGAGGTGTGAATTCCTCTGCCACATGTTCCCTTGCTGTGGACCTAAAGCAATGGGGTCTTTATTGAATTGAAACCTCTGAAACCATAAGCCAAAACAATATTTCCTCCTTATAAATGATCATCTCTGGTATTTTGTTATCGTAACAGAAAACTGACTACTACAACGATCTGACTCATGACAGTAGCCCAGACTCAAAGCTTCAGGGCTGAGAACTAAGGTCACGAGGTCCCCCAAAACAGCCAATGATTTTTCACTCACTTATGATTCACATTCAGAGTTTAATAAAATTTAAGAGAACACTGACTCAAGACCATACAAAAGAATTCCAACCTCAAACAGAATGGAAAGAGCCTTGTGGTATGAACAAATGTTACTCAGTGTGTCCTGCTAATTGGAGTCACTGGTCTATGATTAGCTAAAAGGCTTGCACCAGAATGAAAACTAACATCAGTAAGCCTGATGTTTAATTCAGCTGACATTTTCTTTATAGCATGACTTTCTCAATGAAGGAAACTATCCATGGTTTACATTCAAGCGCAAGTCTCATACAGGTTGTACATTGAAAACTGGCTATTTCAAGCAGCACTGCTGTAGTTTGGTTACACTTAACCAGAGAAAATAGCCAGAATACTCATTCAAAATGATTTGAGTTGAGGATTTAGCTTAATGGTAGAACACATTTCTAGAAAGTGAAAGGCACCGAGTGTAATCGCCAGCATTGCACAAAACAAAAAATGATTGCTTGAGTCACTTGATATATGCTGGATGCTGGGCAGAATGTGGGAAGAAGATATGAAAATGAATCAGCCAAGGTATCCATCCTTCCTTAGGACTTTAGTAGTAAAGAAGGGCTATTATTGAAATCTTCATAAGCAATCTTGCAGGTTGGCATCATACCAATCCATGGTACCATGTTGGGAGGATCCTGATAAAATTGCTAAAATCCTTTTATGGGTATGGAAGCTTGGTAGTAGGGTGTTAGGCATCTGTCTATCCTTCCTAAGAGATGTGGGCAAAGTTGTGAAAGCTCATTTGAGTCATCATTTCCTCCTCTTCCTTGTTTCCTTTCCAGAAGAATCATCATCAATCACAAGTCACATTGACAATATTAGAGCTCCCTGGGCCATGCCTGGCTTCAGCACCTAATGTGTCTGGGAAAATGACAATCCGATAACGGCAAGAAAAGACTGGTTTGAAAGAATAAATGCCAGAGAATTTGTAAGAGGATCCAAAAGTGATTCAGGAGCCTATTAAGACAGTGAGAAGTCACAAAATTCTGGAAAGTTCAAGAAACCAGGGCAGATGGGAAGGTGGATTCTCCCCTGGACATGTTCTCATTTGTCAATAACCTTATTGGAATTAGATATCTAGATGCAATCTGAGCCCTGCAGAGCATGAAGACTGTTACCTACCTGTGCTACAGAGAGTTCCCGTTCATTAATGTACCCCAAGATTGGACTGATTACTTTGGCAGTCACATAAAGAACTTGCTATCAACTAAAACTCTTAGGTCTGTTTCCCATGAACTGCTGTTAAATCAGGTTTCTCCAATCCTGAACTCCTACACTGAAGTTTCTTTCCTCTCTCAATACAAGACTTTATTAAATTTCATCTTGTTAGTTCCCAACTGCTATGGTTTGAAGGGTGTCCCCCAGAGGTTCATGTGTTAAAGGTGTAGTCCCAAGGGTGGTGTTTCTGGGAACTGGTGGAAGCTTTGTGTGGTAGGGACAATTGGGGTCCCAAGGTCACTAGGAACATGCCCTTGAAGGGGAATGTGGGATCTTGGCCTCTCAGTCCCTTTCTCTGTTTCTTGTTTGGTGATGTAAGTGACTGGTTTGCTCAGTCATGGAGCTCCCACTGTATCGTGTTATCTTTATCCCAGGTCTAAAGTGATGGGGCTGACTGATTTTGGACTAAAACCTCCAGAACCATGAGTTAAATAAAACCTTTTTTCTTTATAAGATAATTGCTTCAGGTATTTTACTGTATTCACTACAGTTCCAGGTCTAAGCGCTCTAGTTCTCAAACTTTCAGTTTTGCTTCTTTCTCTTTTCTCTTCCCTTTCATCCGTTCCCCCTCCATCTCTCTCCCATCTCCTCATTCTTTCTGTCATGAAACTTATTTATAAATCTTACTTCAGAAATATAATCGTTCTACCTTCATGTCCCCAAATGATTTAGTGAAAGGCCAAGTAGGACCAGGCTAAGAGCAAAGTCCACTGTAAAACCAGATACCTTGTTCTCTCAGGTCTGGGTAACTGCAACCACCACTTATTTTGGGATCCCTGAATGTAAGAGATTCTCCTTTAGAACAAGTCTTCACATTCCACCAGAGTGATATTTGTACAACATATCATTTGTTGTCCTCCCTGAAACACCCTTCAGGTACTTCCCTGAACAAGGCACAGGTCAGTGCCTTCTGGGGTCATCCTAGGTGCTTTGTGATTGGTTCCCACCTGGCTCTCCAGTCTTTCCTCATCCCCTCCTGGGCGTCTGTGCCTCCTCACCTCTAGCAGCCTCCCCTCCACATCCAGCAAACTCACCACATCCCTATGAACTTAGCTATGACCACTTCTCCAAGGGACAAGAATTAATACCCCATCCCTGGTACTCCTATAGTGCCCAATACTGGTTTTTAGAACCATAGTCACCCCATGTGTTGTAGTCATTTTCCACATTTTAAAAACAATACACCCAGCTAGAAGTACAAGACCTGTCACATAGCAGGCTCAATATGATATTCTTTTTATAAAATTTTTTTCTTAGTTGTAGATGGACACAATACCTTTGTTTTTTATTTATTTATTTTTATTGGTACTGAGGATGGAACCCAGTGCCTGACACGTGCTAGGCAGTTGTGCTACCACTGAGCTACAACCCCAGCCCTCAATATAATATTCCTGGATGACTAGCTAAACTACCTCAGAGCTGAAATTGACCCATATAGATGGACAGCTGCCTACTGAGTTTGAATCATCAGATTATAAACTTCCATTTTGTTTATGAAGACAAGGTTTTTTAAATGCTTTATTTAAATCCCCCCTAAATATTTCTATAATGTCCCTGATCTGATCTTTTTTCCTAAAATCTCTAACCTTCAAAGGACAAAAGTAGCAAACTCTATTTCTGCCATGATGGGAAATAACACTGATATCAATAAAAACTGGGGTATACAGGAAAAATCTCTGATTCAGAAAACCTGAAAGAATGGATGGATGACGGATAACAGTCTCAGTTTTATTAAGGTACCCTATTGTCTCAACCAAGTTAATTTTTAAATCTTTAGTTTTTTCCTACATATAAGTACATTTTTAAATTAAATAATCTCCAGTTACTTCTGGTTCTGAGTCTAAAATTCTGCACATAGAGAATTTATTTTGTGGGATTTGGGGTGAGTTATCTCCCGATAAAGCAGAGGTTGCCTCCACTGGAAAAAGACTGGATGGGTACCCGGGACCACAAGAAGAAGAAGTTGACTTCAGATGTAACAGAACAATTTTTGATGTGGCAAGTGGCTGACGCAGAGTTATAGTACTAGGAAGTAAGAACTCGCCCTAAGTTTTCATGGAAGCTAGGAGTTAGTTGCTTTTGGTTTGTGCACTAAGTACATAACGACACACTTTGGCTCCCTATAACATCTAGGAGTCAACAGAAAGTGCTTCCTACCACCACAACAAAGTCAATTCTAGCACAGTGAAATTAGCTTCACCACGTGGGTTTCCATCCCAAAGATATAAAAACTTCTAATTATAACACATTATTCAGCTTAAGAAGAATGTGCATTAACTTCTGCATCTCATTAAAATTAACAGTTAATTTGCTAAGAGTCACCCATTTGGGTAAAAAGTAGTTGTTTTCCATATATGTATAAGCATGTGCATGTGCAAGGGCAGACTCAGACAAAATTTTGCATTTAGAGTGTGGCATACGTGAATTTTTAGGTGACATAGATCGCAGGCTGGTATTGTGGGAGACATAATCATATTTAATTCAATAAACAGGAATTGCCTGTTCATTAACAGAGCTAATGAAAAAAAAATAGAAATGATTTAACTTCATATTTAACAGTCAAAAGTTGGTACAGATTTTGGGGAATGCAGATTTTGGGGGTATAGGGACTGAAAGATGAAAGGGATTCCATTCTAATAACAGAACAAATATGTGAGCTGCACTGAAGATTTCTCTTTAGAGAAGGACCTGAGATCTCTTTTCCATGAAGCTCTGCCCTGGTCCCTGGAGCACATGTCACACAGTCTGCAGCCCGAGTGGACAGGAGCTGAGACAGGAGGCTGACCACCAAGCATTCTCCTGTCCTGTCGACATCTCTATCAGTGTGTGGACACAATCAACAACTAGAACCAGGAGAACTCGAGACCGTGGAGATGGTTTTGAGATTCAAACTTCTCATCTGAAGATGAACAAACCCAATGAGAGGTAAATTACAAGTGCCTACACAATCCCCTTTCTTAGTGGCTCAGTCTGCAAGTTAAGGTGTGGCAGAAAAAGCTTCACTCTGGGGGGCACCCAGCTTCATCTTCCTGAACCAACCTGCATTTTCCTTTTATCACTGAATAATACAACATGATGTAGACAAAGACTAATTCAGGTTCACTTGACACATGTTTATTGAGCTCCTACAGTGTGTACAGTACTGAGCTGAAAAATTTCTGCGAAGTAACACAGGTGAATCAGACATCATCTTGACCATGAAAAACTTTGCATCATGTTAGGTAGGAAAGCAGATGATTTCCACATCCCAAGCGTCCATGGGGAGCATACCCCAGCCATTGTCCACCAATAGCAATTCTCCTAATGTCAAATGAGGGACAAGGATCCTCTAGAGGATCACCACTAGAAAATAAAGTGTAAGCTCCCTTTCATTCTCTCTTTGCCAGGCACATAGTTGAATGAGAACAGCGACAATTGATGCTCAAGCAAAAAGCAGCTGGGGATCCAAGGTCATGAGTTTCTTACTCACAGAAGTAACATATATACGGCACATTTCCATTTCTTTTCTCTCTCAAAAATAAGAGTTGTACAAGGTAGCAAGTTGAACAGATCTTGGGTTCAGGATTTCTAGTTGTAGCATGAATTCAGATTTTTAAAAATCTGAATAATCCATAGGATTATTCAGTGTACTGATATATATATCCTAAAATTTACAGTGGCCAAGTTAACAAAGAATGATTCATTTCAGTAACACTACCTCTCCAGAAAACATAATTTCTAAAATTCCAATTTTATAGGGTTTGGAAGGGTTGGAGGAGTGAGGGCTGGGTGTATATTCTTAATTTTCTTCAGAATAATGTGTTTATCTGACTCCTTGGGCACCTAACATGATTTGGGGGCTAAAGACCTGTAACAAATCATGAATACATTAACTTTAAAAATAATTTTTTTAGATGTTGATAGACCTTTATTTTACTCATTTATTTATATGTGGTGCTGAGAATTGAACCCAATGCCTCACACATGCTAGGCAAGTGCTCTACTACTGAGCCACGACCCCAGACAACATTAGTTAACTTTTTTATAAACCTTCTTTACCATATAAACTGAATACTAAATAATTCCAAAATAGATACATGCCTCAGGTAAATACTACCCTAAAGACTGGTGTTTAGCCTATAATGCTTAAGAACAGCTCAGCACAGTGAGGCAGGCGTACTAATGATTATTCTATACACAGGCACAGGTGTGTGCTGATGGGAGTGTACATGGGCGCTCTGGGCAAGAGGCTTTGGCTCACATTTGCATTTGAGGGCACTGTAGATAATCTTCGGACAGTATATTCATGAGTAGTGTGTTCATACTTAATGAAAGAAAACAGTCTCTTGCTATTTAGCACAAAATTATGACATGGGAATGCATTGATTCAAAGATTTACCAGCCAGAATGTTGGCAGAGTAGGTGATGAAAGAGTAAAGCAAAAAGAAAAATATTCCATTTCAGGATAAAACACACCCATGAAAAAAATGAAGCATGAAAGTGTCTTGTTGGCTGGGGGTGTCCCTCAATGGTAGAGCACTTGCCTAGCACGCACGAAGCCCCAGGTTCCATCCCTGCCCAGCAAATACAAAAACAGGTTACAGTTGTTATTATTTTATTTGTGGATACTTTTTCTCTTGCTTCTTAATCTTCTTAAACTTTTCTGTTACATATTTTCATATCAAATGACATTATTATTTTCCTTTATGATTATTCAGGTCACGGGGTGGGGTTTCTTTTGTGAGCATTTTAGGTTAGAAAGTATTTTTTTTGTTCATCTTCCTTCCTCCCAAATAGAAATCAGACAAGAATGACTTTCTGAAGCTTGAATTTCATGGTTCTAGATAAAGGACATCTAAGTCGAATATAAATCCATTTTAAATTCACCTTTACAAACTGAATAACACAGTCATTACAAAATGAACTTTAATTTTTAAAAATCTCATATTCCTCACATGTTATTTTCCATCTCTCTTCATGTTTTCATAAATGGATCTCAGATGTTTTCCTCCTATATATTATGAAATGGTCTGTGTTTCTTTGCCTGTGCACCTTGAATGGCTTAAAAAAATAAAAAGAAAGTGCCTCTTCTTGAATTCTTTTATGATTTGATTCTTTCTAACTTTTCTTTATGAAAGTGAAGCATTGTGAAGCTAAGACTGAACTTAGGAAAATTCTGTGGTAATATGGTTTTCCAAATAACGTTTGAAGAAGTGGTTCTAAGTAGTTACAGGACTCAGCAGGAAAACAAAGCTTTTCCCTATATTCGAAGACTTTCAGTTATACACATCTTTGAACATTAAGATTTTAACATGGGGTTGAGGGTATGGCTCAGTGGCAGGGCACTTGCCTAGCATGCGTGAGGCCCTGGGTTCCATCCTACCACAGAGGGTGAAGTAGAGGGTAGGATTGGGTTGGGGGACAAGTAGAGATTTTAACCCATACCAGACTATCAAGTATATCAAATATCCTATCTTTTACTTGGAATGTTCAGCAAAGCTTTAATTTTTATCACAACTGATTTGAAATCTTACTGAGAATATACTTTTAATTATTTTGCAGTCCTAGGGATTGAATGCATCCAGGCCTTATGAATGCTAGGCAGGTACCCTACTACTGAGCTAAGTTCCCAGCCCACTGAGAACCTATTATATGTGACCTAGGTGACTAACCTGGATACCTTGACAACAACTTGAGATAGCTGTCATTGTATGACAATCTGAAATTAGATTCCTTTTTTCTTTTTTTCTTTTTCTTTTCTTTTTTTTTTTTTTTGGGTGCCAGGGATTGAATCCAGGGACTCATGCTTACTAAGCACATGCTGGGCTACACTCCCAACTGTCCCCTACCCTGACCATTTTTTAGGCAACACAATTGTATAGCTTCAACATTCTTTCTAAATTGTGATCTATTAGGTTTCTTTGCCAACCTAGGAAACACACAAAGGATTACCTTTGATAGAGAGTAACAAAACTAAGATTTCTATGATGAAGTGTTAATTTACCAAGTAAAAGACCTCCCCTTTCAAAATATGAGAGAACAGATCACAGTCTCATTTTAAGGAATTAAGTCCTAAGGTTGAGCATAAATACATTCTCAGGATGAAGAGTATTTATTTGTCTTAGAAGCTGACATCTCCAAATATTTCAGTTGCTATGATGAAGTAAGAGGGGGCAGATCTTTGGCTTAATAAACTTCAATAATGAAAAAGATCTGCTTCAGGTACATTACTTCTTCTTAAAACAGAGACCAGGTGTTGTTTATCACTTTGTCCCAAGGTGAATCACACAGGAGTACTTTCCAATACACACACACACACACACACACACACACAAAGTATACATATTTTTTCACAGAATGAATTTGCTCCACTGTAGCTTCTCGTTCCTCCTCAATCCACCTGTGAAACTACTGCTTGTTTGAATTGAACAACTAGGAATCTACCTAGACTGTTTCCCTAAACCTTTAAACAGGACGTTTAAGTAAACTGTGCTTTAAATATGACCACTGCACTTTTTCAGTTTAAATTTAGAAGCAAACATATATTCTCTCCCGCATTTGACTTTCTGATTAAACCTCTCTTCCAGTTTTTCCCCATAGGAGATGTTATTTTTGGTGGGTCCTTTTCCACAATGGTTTGTCTTAATGTCTGAACTTTTTAATGATGTGCCCTTATACACAACCTATACACCACTGTGTCTTAGTGTATTGACACACTTACATAGTGACATGCAGGGTATACTACAGACAGATTCTGCACCCTAAATGGAGAGACTCCCACTAGTGGGTCTTGCTTCTTCTGCTGTGATTCTAAACATCAAAGACTAAAGCAATCACCAAAAACCCTAACTACAGAAAAAACAAAAAAGATAAATTATGAAAGGCAGGTAAGAAACACAGTAAAAAGAAGGGTCCTGAAAGGAGATTTCCATGAAAGCTTAGTGACACCTAAAGAGTTCGTTATTTTTAAAAAGAACATAAAAATCATACATATAAAAAAGGATCTGAGTCTTCTTGCTTTAGTGGAAATATTTGGTGGGGGGGGAACCAAGGATTGAATCCAGCGGCACTTAACTACATCCCCAGTCCTTTCTATTTTTTTATTTTTAGACAGGGTCTTGCCAAGTTGCTGAGGGCTAGCTTTGAACTTGAGATTCTCTTGCCTCAGCCTCCTGAGCCACTGGGATTACAGACCCAGCACCTGGCTAGTAGAACTTATTTTGATATTGTAGAAATTACAAAAAATATTATTTCTCCAGTAAGTGGAGACCTGAATACAATGACAAGAATATTCAAACTCTACCACACAGCAAGGCAGAGAAAGATGGTACAGGTATTTTCCTGCATTTGGAATGGTTAGTGCTGGGGTGTGTGCTTACCTGGACCGAGGCTCTGGGGGCAATGGCAGGTCACCACTGGAGTGGCTCAGGGAGGCAGGCTGCTGAAGAGATGAGCTAGACATTTGCTTTGGGGACCTTGGCACTTCAGCGAAGGAGGAGTCTCGCCCAGAGAATGAGAAGGAAGAGGAACTCTCAACTGTTGGGGACAGGTCATGGGCCTGCCGGGTGGCACTCAGCTCTTGACCTCCTCTTTGGTTTTCCACATTTAGCAGCACCTCCTTGTCAGAAACCTCACTTCTGTGGAGGGCATAGTCCCTGGATTCCACCGCAGAGGTCCTGAGCCCCATGGTCTCAGTCCTGGAGTATGGAGAACTCAAATCTTTGCTTGACTTTTCTTGCTTCTCACTTTTTCCTCCCCGTTTCTCAACAGCATCAGGATCCTTCCTGGACTTGGTATACCGAGATGAATATTCAGAGTCTGCTTCAGGATCCAGAGTTAGCCCATATTTTTCTGCCAGCTGACGTCTCCTTTCTGCTTTGTACCTGGCAATTCTTTCAGCTTTGGACTCGAGACTATGAGTATCCATGGTACTTGAACCATAGGATAGATCCCCTGAAGTTTCTGTGCAATATTTGGATTGAGTTTGCTTTTCTAAAGAAGATTTAGAAGTTTCTTCCTCTTCATTTGATCGACCTGCAAAAAGACCACGTGGATATTACATACAGGTTTCAGGAAAAACACAATATTTATACACCAAGAGATTCTGTGCTCTACACAGTACACACTAGCATTTGTGCTGCGAGGGATTGATTTCTTACCTAGGTGTACGGACCTAAAATGATTCACCTGGCTGCTGAACAAGTCTGAGAGCTGGGTTGAGAGTGTGAAGGTCACAAGCCACACAAGGTGTGGCTGCACTTCTGAAACCCAGTCCTTGCTCAGCGCTTATTTTCCCTTTAATTCTTTTCCTTTTTTTTTTTTTAATTTAATATTTCACATGTGAGGCTAAAGGACAATTTTAGAGTCTTCTAGAAAATATAGCATACATTGTAATTTGACAAGTGATGGGTTGTGGTTTCATAGGATCTGAGAATAAGCATAACTATATGGCCTGTTTCCATATAAAACCTAACAATATGTAACATGTATGATATATATATATTTACAGAAGTGGCTTTTCCTAGTAGTAGCACACAATTCTGATGTAGAAAACGTCTAACATGAAAACACAAAAAGGCGAAAGTCCAAATCACCAATAATCACACTATACGCTAATAACTTGACATTTTTATGTATTCCTCCTAGTCTTTTATATAGCTCATTTCTCCTTTTATCTATATGAAACACTTAATGCTATTAATATCTTATATACATATTTTCCTACATTTGGAAATCTTGTTTTAAAGATTATTTTTTAAACCTCATAATATACTATCCAACAGGCATTCCATAATTAATTTAACTCTTGTCATATTTCTGGGCATATGTTTCTAATTTTTAATCAGTCTGATTTTCTGAAAACTATCACAGAAGACCTGTGCATAACAGTAGAATTGCTTTATCAAAGGGTACATCATTTTGAGACACATGCTAGACTGTCGAATTTCTATAAGTCTGCATCAACTTACATCTGCAATACATTCTTCCTTAAAAATACTGAGTGCTCATTGTTTAAAATATTGCATTTGATCAGAAAAAGAATAGATGCATTTTCTTACTTGTTAATTAGCCATTTACATCCTCTTTTCCTTCTAGAGAATGCCTGCCCAATCTTATTGCTCTGAACAATACTGATATAGTGTCATTTTTATTTGTTCATGTAAACTTTTATAGGAGTACTCGCCCTGTGTCTTCTTCGGGAATATTTCCAAAATTGCTGTGGTTTAGTTTTGTTTCCAGTCTACGTGAGTAAGATTTTCTTTGAAGTGCAGATATTAATCCTTAAGTAGTCAGGTCAAGTGACTACTTACTGCTGCTACTACTATCATTTGGTGATTTATTCAATTGTTTCTGTGCTTCAAATGTCACTTTCTATTCCTCTTGATTTAAATATGTGACCATATTTTCATGTTTCAAATGATTTTGTTTGAAACAATCCCATGAGTAACTCGAATTTATTTTGAGGTTTGGTCTGAAGCAGAAAGAGGAATATGTCCCCCTCCCTTACCCCTTGGTGAGCTCATTTCCCCAGTATTATTTTATGAAATAATTCTTTACTCACTAATATGTGATGCTTGTATTACCATATACTACATAGCTGAATATTTTATTTATACTTAGATTTGCTTCTGGCTATAAATTTTGGTATTATGATCTTTTATTGATTCTTCATGTTATGTCATAAAAAAAAAACTTAATTCTTTAGTTTTTCAGCTATAGAAAATCAGAAAGCATAGACACAAGCAAACTGGTAACATTATGATGTGAGATCAACATCCCTCTCTGAGGAAGAAACCAGAAGACACTAGCTATAAAAAGTAGCAACACAAGGCCTCAGAGCCAGGGACTGGGGGTGGGAACATCAGCCCTGAGAGCATTTCTTTCTCCTGAGGTCAAGCTGATGTCCACAGCAATGACTCTGCACAATCGAGGCGGAGCTGTCATGTTTGACATGCTGCTTAGTGTGAAATCAACATGCAGAACATTTGCATACTCTAAAATAATTATAAAATAATGCTTGGTTGCATAAACAGAGTCAGAATCCTAATCATTTAAGGTCCAGCTCTGCCTCTAACTTTCCCTGCTCAGAGCAGTTGGCCCTTTTGCAGGGTACCTGAGCATTTAGTTCAAACCTCTGAGAACTGCAGGGCACCTTTACCAAACATTGACGAAGTGGTTGTGACTGCAGATCCTGTGCTGAGCACTGGCCTTTGAGGGGGCCCAGTCTTGGGGGAAATGGCTGATCATAGTTACCCCACAATGTACCAAGGCGAGTCATTTCTTACTGCTGTGATACTGGAGGACCCCATCCATGAAGAGGAGTGGAGCTGATGATTGCTGTGGCTATTTTTAATAAACACATTTAATGAAGAGTACATACACACACAATTGACTTTTGTTGAATATCTCTTTTTCCAATACCATTAGATTAAAAAGGCAACAGTAACCCGCTGAGCAGCCTGCCCGATGATGGCCACGCATGCTCACCAGTGTGGGGGCTGGCAGGGTCCGTGGCTCGCATGTATCTGGGCGTGTCTTCCTCCAGCAGGCGGTGAGTCACTAACCCTGTGCAACTCTGCAAGAGGATGGGCTGGGTGTCATTTTCAATCCCTTCCAGGCGCCTGGCAATTCTCTCTTTTCTGTGCAATACACCAAAAAAAAAAAAAAAAAAAAGTCATAGTTAGAACCCAAAATCAATGCTCAGAGACAACTGAATACTGCTTTGCCACACTCTTCTACTTCCTAGTTACAGACCATAAATATCTTACCTTTTCATTTCTATAAATTCCTTCTTTGGTTCAAAGATTTTTCTTAATTCTGCAACTAAAACAGAGTCAAAAGGAGCAAAAAGAAAGTACAGTAGTTAGTGGTCAAGCACTCATTTTATTCATTCAAGCAACATATGCTTATTCAACTCAAATTTCTACTCTTGGCTCCCATGCAGCAGAGATACATGACACTGACCAAGTTCCTACTTTCTTGGAGTTTGTTTTCTAGTAGGGGAGGAAGATGCCAAATAAATAAGCATGCTTATACACAACCACACAGTCATATTACACACACATCCTAGGCTAATAAATAAACTAGTCCAGGCTAAAAAGGTTCTGTTTTACCCAGGGAAGTCAAAGGAGGCCTCACTTGTGAGATCTTTCTAGAAAGGTGTTTTTTAGCTGAAATCCAAATACCTCTAACTAATTTTTGTTAGGCTTAACAATGTATTTTTCAGCTCATATTCTGGAAAACATTTACAAAAGTAAAGACTAGTGCTCTGAAGAGCCACAAGGCCATTGGCAAGCTAAAATGACCAACTCAGAGTCACTCCTATTTCACCCTATTATTCAATCTGTAAATATCTGTAATAACATGACTGTGCTACCGAATGCATACACCCTGATTAACTACAGTTCAGGGCAATGCAGGTCCTACACTCTCCTTAAAGGCTTTTACTGGAAGGAAATACCAGTGTTTGTTTCCAGTTATAATTGAGGTGAATGATGGATAAAATGATTACTCAATTCTTCTGGCAGCACTGGATGAAGAAAAAATGTTTTGCTGAGGTTGGGAGGTTCTCATGTGACACCAACTACAGGAATATAAGTGACCTAAGATCCCAGACAATTGTTTCTTTGGAGAAATGGCCCAAGTTGGTAGAAAATAAAGGTCTTTATTCTCTCCTCCTCCTTCAATTCATAAGTGTTTGTCTGAGTGGCTCCTATTGAAGACCCAAGAAGGGGTGGGAGAGAGACAAAGGGAGAGGGACTGGGGTGGCTGGATAACTTAGAGCCAATGACAGTGCTGAAAGTCTGAGTCATAGGAGAAACTCAAGGGGGGAGGATATGAATACGTAGAATTTAATTTTCAACTGCTTTAATTTCTGTTTCTTATTTTAAAGTGATCAGTTTTAGGAATGAGTCTAAACCCACACGTGACTTTTATAATGCCCTTTGTGTTCAGAGATTTATTATTTTTAAAGGACTGCCACCTAAAACTTTAGATGTACTAGCCTTTGCAAAGGTTGCTGGCTTCAAAATAAAGTCTCTCTCTCTCTCTCTCTGACTTTGAAAAATCTCTCAGTTAGCTTTCTCAGGAATCAGAGTAGCTGGAGGCTGAGGTGAACTTGCTCTACAATGTTAATTACATTCCTATTTAGAAGACAAGGGCGCATCCTGCCTCCTGCCTTGCAAAAGGAAGCTCAGCTAATAACAGCTTCCCAGTTAACAAATGAGCTCTGATGAGATTATGGTGATAAAATTTTAATGCTGATAGTACATATTTTGAAAATATTTTCAAGGATATATACACCAGAGAGTTTTAATTAATTATTTAAACCCCAAAGAGGGGTTTAAACTCTGCTTCAGAGTTTATTGAAACCAAATTCTAGGGACTCTGAAAGACATGTCTTAAATCCTTGCCTCAAAATCACAACTGAGATGTACAGTAGTATATTACTAGGGTCCTGAAGTATAATGAAACTTACCTTTTCTATCCCCCAATTATTTCAACTGGATAAGTATAAAAAAACATAAACAAAAACAGTGTCATATAACTTCCACTGGAAAAAGTTAAGTTGTAGTTTTTCATTCTAATTATAGACTGTTGAACATCATTACCATGTCAATAAATTTCTCATTTTAAAATTTTCTGTAGAAATTATCTTTTTTTAAAAAAAAAGATTCCTGCAGTATGTGAAGAAGTTGAACAAGAAGTTGCTTCTGCTACTTTCATTTCCATATTCCAGAAGGAAAGATCAACTTACTAGGAGACCACGCTATTCTCTCACCCACAAAGTTCTACTTTTTCCAGTGCCATTACTGTAAGAGAGAGTCTGTCTTTGAAAGAAGTTCTTTTGCTTCCTATCCCTTTGTCTATCTTTCTAAATTCTAAAGAAAATCCTACCTAAGTGATTAAGATGTGAAGATTTATAGAACCTAGAACATCCAATGACCTTCAGATAATATAAGAATTTGTCACACTCCTCCTAATTCTTTAATACTGTGCATCAACTAAGACAATGTTGTGCTGTTAAATTGTGGAAAAATAATTGTGTTTGTAACTAGCCCTAGGAAGTCAAGGTCTACTGAGACTACCAGCCAAAGGAGGGAAAAAGGAGAGGCGTACCTGGGATGATGAAGACCTTGCTCAGCATGTGGCCTTACTCTCCACTGTCCTATACACTTCCTTTCCCTCCCTATAAAATTTTTGGGTTCTTGAGTTCCCCAAGATGGTGCTTTGAGGACAATTGCCCTGTCCATCTTCTCAGGGATAGCCCTTGAATAAATCTGATTTCCATTCTACCAACTCTCTTCTCCTGAGTATTGGTTTTTGCACGGCGAGCAGAAGGACTTGGGTCCAGTAACATTAACACCCTCTTTCAATACGGACTGATAAGATGAACAGGGGACAGGCAATAGTCAAAGTGCTGGTCATCACAGAAGCTGAACCTCAGCCTGCAGCAGGGACGGCAAAGAGAAGGATGGGCAGATCAAGTTATCCTCCAGGGACCTCTCTGCCCCTTTCTGGACAGAACAGGCTGGCTAGTTCAGGAGTAAACACTACCATCTGGTAGCCACTGACTTCTGGGCAATGGAAGGAAAGTCTCAGGTTAGCATTTAACAGACACACTGATATATCACATTAGTTATAGACTCAGAAGAGTGGTTGCAGAATATATTAGGGATTGTTATAGGGGTGCTGATGACCTTTTGTGTGGGAAATGTGAGCCCAGCACTATAGCATGTTGAATATCTCTGGTTCTCTCCTATTAAATGTTAAATCATCCCCAGTTTTGTGACACAAAAATGCCCCCTTGTTTCCAAAGCCCTGTAGGAATTGTCTTGGATTGAGAATCATTGAGAACCATTGATTTCAGTATAAAAATTTCAAATTGGCAGCCTGATCTCCAGACTCCAACACCCCAGATTATCCAAGACAAATATGACTGCCCATTACTACATTCTCCTCAATCACACACAGATTCAGACTCAAAACTATTGCTCCCAGAAGCTCGTATCCATCTATCAATACAGTGGGGGCTTGAAGCAACACCTTACAGCCTTACTTGATCATTTTACTGAGGAATTAAATGTGGTCATAAACTGAAGTATACTTTAAATGTATTGGTGAGCTTATTAATTCTTAGTTGAAATCAATAGTGAGTATTTTAGGGGGAAAAAACCCCTTGAGTAAACAGATAATTACTTCTTAGTCTATTTTTTTCTAACAAATACATTTTTCAGTTAGTAAGATTTGTCTCATTCCTATAGACTTGAGATTATAAGAAAGAAATTATGTGCGAGACAAAAATCATATAAAAGAAATTATGTGCAGGTATTTGAGCTTGGCTTCTTTTCTCCAAATCTATAATTTAAAGGAAAATTAGTAAAACAAATGTGTAATACAACTACTTTTATATATCTCATGGAAAACAACTTTAGTTATGAAAGAGAGAATGACATTTTATATGAATTGCTGATATGTGTGCACATTTTTTTTTTAATCCCAAACTTTACATGAGCTCTTATGCCCTCACTAGGCCCTCCAGTTGAATTTCTACACAAATTTATTACTCTGGAGTACTGTAAAACAGATAATAATACTAGAAAATCATGGACTGAAGTTAGCCATGCTGTGGAAATCTATATTGTAACTCCATTGTTTCACATACAGAGACCGTCTACAGTTCTATCAGTTATTTTCTGATAGTCTTGAGGGTTTCTTTCCTTTTAAAATTTTTATATAATTTAAGACTTATGGAAAATTTTAAAGACATCTTTCATAGTATGTTAAGATTGTATTACATTTCATTTATTGTATCTTTTTTTCTCTTTGTAAGTATATATATAGTGTACTTATGAAGTACACATATTTATGTGATATTTTTTCTAAGTATTTGAGTAAGTTGCAGCATAATACCTCTTTATGTCTTCAGTGTATACTTCCTAAAATTGAGCAATAGGAATACACATACACACACTTTTGTACATATATATATATATACATACGTATGTATATATATATGTGTGCATATGAATATATAGATAAATATATATATCCCTATATACATATATATATGTTTATTTTTCTGATGACATTAAGGATTGAACCCAGGGGAGTTTTATTACTGAGCTACATGTCTAGTCTTTTAATAATTTATTTATTTTTATTTTGAGACAGGATCTCTAAATTTTCCAGGCTGGTCTTGAACTTATGATTCGTCTACCTCAGCCTCCTGGGTCACTAGAATTACAGGCATGCACCAGGGGCCCATCAGCAATAGGAATATTTTTAAAAATTAGATTCTAATAGTCCTAATTTAATTGTGCGCTCTCTCATAATTAAAATTCAGAACTGGTTCAGATTTAGTAACACTAAATACATCAAGCAATCCAGATATAAACAAGCATAGATGGTCAAATTTCCTTTATAAAGAAATGTTCTATTTTGCTTTCAAATAGATTAAGACGCTCACACATAGGAATTATTCCTTTTATATGTGCTACCTTGGTCCCCTACCCATTTGAGTAATTTACAGTTGTACTTCTATGACAATATGGAGTTCATGAGTTTTATTTTTTGAGTTACTGGTGAGAGGAGAGGAGTTGTTTGGTAAGTTTTCAAGTAAGGTCATTTAAGAAAATTTGACAATGGCTCTATAATATTCTATAATGGTATCCATCAAATATTCTTTGTAATAAGAATATATAGCACCAATACTTAGGATAATTGGTCTTCTGGGTGCTTCTCTTGGGAAACAATTTCTTCAACTAGCTCTGAGAAATAGAAAATCTCTGGCAAAGACCTTGTTGAATTCAGTTCTATAAACCTGAGTACCATAGAATATTCCAAAGAAATTTAAGTGGTAGGAGAGTGCCAAGAACACTTCTCTCTCCTCTGTCACTTAAGAGCCTGAGAGCTCAGACCAGACCTGCCACATTCTGAACACCGATCTGTCTTCCCACAGGAGTAACACACTTTAATTTTCACAATTGGATGACAGCCACTAATATGAAGACAAGCAACTTAGAAAATAAGTAATTACCAACCAAGAGGAATAAGGGGAAGGTGTGACAGCTGAAAGGTATGGGGTTTCCTTTTGAAATGATGAAAATGTTCTAAAATTGATTGTGAAGATGGACGTACAACTCTGTGAAAATACACAAAGCCAGTGAATTCTATGTTCCAAAATGACAAATTCTATGGTATGTGCAGTATATGTTAATAAAGCTGTTAAAGACATTAATGCATTTGGTCCATTTCATAATTCCAAAATGGAAAATCTATTCTAACAATATGATCTTTATATAAGTAAAGATTTTTAATTCCTTGATTTCTCCTTTGTGATATACAGTTAAGGAAAACCCCTGAGAGAAAAAGGAACCACCATTTTAAGGCTCAGTTTCACAGGTATAAGAATCCCTCACCAAATGAATAGAAACTTCGGCAAACTTACAAACAGACATAGAACTCTATTTCTCTGAAACAAAATTTGATCAGTTCTGTTTTTAACATTATATTGCTAAGAGCCAATAGGCAAAATCATTAAAGTATCTGTTAAGACAGAGAAACAGACAGATTGCTGGGTAATACCTGGGTCTTTCCAAATATGCCTGCCCCAAGTCAGAGATAGCAAAGACTATGTGAAATAAGACCTGGGGAACTAAGGAGAAATTCAGGGGAGGAGAGGCATGGGCACTTTTAAGCATACTTTAAAGATTCAAAGTTAATTTAGAAACAAAAATTTGTTAATTTAGAAACAAAAATTGTGTTAACATATAAAATCATCATCTCTGGTTTGTGAAAATTATACTTTTATAATCAATTAATATACATTTTATAATAAAATGTTAATTAACATCATTTAAATTTTTGTTATATATGAAGTTAAAATATGAGTTTTAAGGAACCTAGCATCTCAAGTTGTTCCTAGCTTTTCTGGTGTGGTATTATTTATGGTGCCATTTATCAAAAAAGGGAACTTGGGTACAGAAGCAGGAAGAGGGATCCTTTCTCCTGGTGGAAACAACTTTTATTATATAGAACTGCGCCTAATCAGTTCACTCCTGTCAGCTACTGCCCAAATAAATCTGTTCATTCTTCTACTTTGCTTTGATCATATTCATAGATTTTAAACAATTATGTTTGACTCAGATTAAATTGGGTTTCTTTGTCTTTCACGAAGAATCCTAAAAATTGGAAGGGCCATTTTGTTTTGCACCTGGTCCACATCCCATCCACATGGGAACCCTCCTGCCTTACCATAAACCCATGGCCTCATGCCTTTGCCTTACAGAGAACTTATGAGTTCAAAATGTGGGTCAATTCCTTTCTGGGTGTAGTAGTTCCCCTTTATCTGCAGTATCACCTTCTATGGTTTCAGGTACTATGGTCAACTGCAGTCTGAAAATATTAATGTTTGTCCTGGCTCTTTCAAGAGAGAGATGGAAACCACAACACAAAAGTTTTAGTATAATATATTCATATAATTGTCCTATTTATTATTAGCAGTTACTACTTTAATCTCTTACTGTGCCTAATTTATAAATTAAACTTTATCATAGGTATGTATGTATAGGAAAGAATATAGCACTTGGTGCTATCTGCATTTTCAGGCATCCACTGGGGTTCTTGGAAAGTATCACCTATAGATAAAGGGGGACTACTGTACCTTTAAATGGACAAATTCTATGGTATGTGCATTATATGTTAATAAAGCTTTTTCATATGAAATCTTATCTATCTTCTTTTCATTCTGCACATTATTCTTATTTCTTGGCTCCTGGGGCAAACAGAATAAGCCTGTATTTCAGTGGAAAGCTTTGTTAGTATTTGACAACGGCAATGTGTCCCTGTTTAAGTTTTCTTCACCAAGTGAAATCCATGGAGTCTTGCAACTATCCATCCTCATCAGACCATCTCTAGGCATGGCAACGACTCAGTTCCTCAGGATATATTCCAATTTGTCAGTATACCTTTTAAACTGGATTTAGTTTCTAGTAAAAGAATATCTCTTTTGATCTAATTGATTTGGGCTTTGATTTTTTTCTTCCCTTTCAGAACAGAGAAAAAAATCTGCCCTTCCAGCCAACCTGTTTTTTCTAAAGTAAGGGTTATGAAGTTCATTGGGAATGAGGACATTTTGTGAGCTGTTACTTATAAGTGATCATTGTACTAGCATTGCAGTTGGTGGGAAACAGAGATTAAGCAATGCTTACCTCATGTCAGAGACAAAACTAGAGGGAGTCAGCCTAGAGCAAGTGTATATATTTTTACTGCCTGTGCACCTTTTACAATGGAAACAGTAATTTGCCCAACATGTGTGAGTACTGACTTAGGGAAGAAGAAAGAATTATGACACTGTGTGCACCAGCTATTGGTCGCATAGTAGGCAGCTCTAAGATATTGAGCGTAAAGGCCCTAACAATGAGAAAAAGCAAGTGGCAAGGGGAGAAGACCCTAGAGGGAGTGGCTCTTTCCAAGTGAAAGTGATACTTTCCAAGAACCCCAGTGGATGCCTGAAAATGCAGATAGCACCAAGTGCTATATTCTTTCCTATACATACACACCTATGATAAAGTTTAATTTATAAATTAGGCACAGTAAGAGATTAAAGTGGTAACTGCTAATAATAAATAGGACAATTATATCAATATACTAAAACTTTTGTGATGTGGTTTCCATCTCTCTCTTGAAAGAGCCAGGACCCTAGAGTGGGTGGAGATGAATGGGGGTAAGGAATGTGCAGTCCTAATCCTGGAGAAGGTAAAGGTAAGAAGGGAGAAGAGGGAAAGTTGACTCTCCCCCTCCTCACCCCGTCTCCAGTAAAAACTTGATGCCAAAGACTAAAGGGGATGGACAGTAGAAAGGTGAGGATTTGAAATGTAAGAAAGTACATGAATTGAAGCTCATTCTCGGATGAGGTGAGAAGTGAGAGAAGCCCTCAGAGAGACCCAGGTAACACAATCCTTACATGCCCAGTCATCAGCTAGCCATTCAGAAAACGTCTTACCTTTAGGAAGTGCAGCTAAAAGTTGAGCATCGAATCCACTTTTGTGGGAAGAAAGTTTTTCTTTATTGTCGAGTGAGAACTCTTTCTGAAAGCTAAAAGTCGTTCCATTAATAAAGTGTTGAAAGACCATTTAAATCAATATATAGCATAGGACATAAAAAATGCAGAACATAAAGAATCATGTTATTGTTACACATAGTTAAAAATGTTTTCTTTTGGAGAGTGCTTTGGTAAATTAAAAAAAAAAAAATTTTTTTAAGTGCTGGGGATTGAAACCAGCCCCATACATGCTACGCAAGCACTCTACCATTGAACTACATCCCTGGCCCTATTAATACTTATGTTAATATTATGATTTTTTTGTGCAAGTAAGAGCCAGCACTGGCAAGTTGTGTAGGGTGGTGAAATGTTGCAGGATCTTGGAATCATATTCTTTTGTTCTGATCAATGATGTCTTCTAGACCCCATCTGTGTACACTTGGATTAATTGCTCTACCTCTCTGTGCTACAGTTTCTTCCTTAGAAAATCAGTAACTGGATGAAGTGACCTAAATGCTGTCTTCCACTGTTAAAATTATACTAAAGTCACATACGCCTTCAAACAATCAAGAAACCAAAGCATGATCAAAAGGTCTGAAAGACCCATGAAGATGGTCTTGGAATAAAAGGGAAGAATTATAGAGGGATTGAGTGCTCACTATGCACTTTTCCCCTATAATAAGCATATCCAGGTCATCTTCATGTTCTCCACTAGACTCTATGAGGTGTACAGCTCTCAGAGGTGTGTGCTCTGCCCAAGAGGTCATGCAATAGGCACTACTTTGTATCAGTTGCTGGTGGTGTGAATATCTCCACCATGGCCAATTTGCGCTACCCACAGGGTCCAACGCAACTAAAAGTGAGGAATGAGACACACACCAGTGAGTGTGGTACCAGTTGGCTCCAGAACACACCTGGAAGGAGTTCATCCTCGGTTTACATGATGTGCCCAAGGACACAGATTTGACAAGGAGAGACAAGGTTCAAATCTCGCTCCTGCCCCAGTACTGTAAATGTGCAGCTGCCCAAGGCTGCGGGCTACACTTCAGAGTCCTGGATGGAAATATGCCTGGAGTCTAGCAAGGCAGATGGTGCTGCTGCCTCGAAAAGAAAATAAAGCTAGGCAAACAAGACACTACCACTCTCCAACATCAATTACCTTCACAGAAGCGAATAATAGGTCTAAAAATGCATTCAAGGGGAAGCTGAATTTCCCCATGGCTATGGTTTAGATAAGTGTCCCCCAAAAGTCCATATGTAAAGATCTGGTCTGCTGGGAGCACTGTTGGGAGGTGCTGTGAACCTTTAGGAGGACGGACTCAGTGGTAGGTCCTTAGGTCATTAGGTTGTGGGATCCTGATCTTTCCCTCTCAGTCTCTTCCTGTTACAAGATGTGACCATTTGTTGTGATATATGCTTTTGCCATGTTGTGCCACCTTCATCAGAGAGGGCGACCCAATCTTAAACTTGGATCTCTAGAACTATGAGCCAAATAAACCTCTATTCTTCATAAGTAGCCTGTGACAGGTATTTGGTTGTAGTAATATGAAACTCTCTAATATACCCATGTACCTCTTTCTGTTTATAGGGGTACATTTCCATAGAGGCCCAAGAAGATTATAAGTAAGATGCTGGGCATACTGTCTAAGAGGGACACATGAATATTCTACATTTCACATATAAGTTAAATTTGAAGGAATTTCCACACATTTTAAAACCTGGTACACCATCCAACCTTTGTAGAATCAAGTCTATCAGAAATTTATCTCATGTAAATGCAGTAAACTTACATTCATAAACTTGTCATGGACTCACAATATTTAATAAAATATTGAGAATAATTAAGTTTTATAAACCACATGCTAGATCAGCTTGGAGACAATCTGCCTGGTCAGAATTAATACCACTGGGCTGGGTACAGTGGCAACACACCTGTAATCCAGTTACTCAGGAGGCTGAGGCAGAAAGATTGCAATATTGAGGCCAGCCTGGGCAACTACCAACACCCTGTCTCGAAATAAAATTTTACGAGGGCTGGGGATACAGCCCAATGGTAGAGTGCTAGCCTAGCAAGTGCAAGGCTCTGGGCAGAATCTTTAATACTGGGGAGAAAACATTACCCCAGTGTCTAAACAGTGAATTGTAAGGCAGTGATGATTATATTCAGTGTTTTATTCAGGTGTATGATTTAATATAAACCTAAAAAAGTTGAATAACTGCAGAAATGTACCCTAAGGAGTAGCATACCATTTTAATTGAGTATTTAATTGCTAATTTAAATATGTTGATAGGCTTTGTGTGTGTGTGTTTGTGTGTGTGTGTATATGCGTGGTGCTGGGGAATCAAACCCAGGACCTCATGGTATGCACATGCTCTACCACTGAGCCACATCCCCAGTCTTGAGAAGGACCAGTAAGTACCTATTAAATGAATGAATGAATGCTATAAAGTAATTTAGCATATATTCATAATTTAGAATATATTCAGCAACATCAGTTATTTCTCCCTCCCTCCCTTTCTTTCTCCCTCCCTCCCTTCCTTCCTTCCTTTCTTCCTTCCTTCCTTTCCTTCCCTTCCCTTCCCTTCCCTTCCTCCCCACTTCCTTTCTGTCCTTCTCTCAACTTTAGAATAGTATATAATTTGAAAAACATTTTTCCTTACTACTTTGCACATAAGTATGGAATATTAGTATACAAGCATATATTTACAAACTCTAAAAGCTACAGCTCTATGTATACAGGCTGGAAACCACATGGTTGTCTTAATCTGCTCCCGTTACTATTGCCTCTCTCCCCAATTCTTGCCATGCCTGAAAACTTCAGAGGAAGCAGATGGTCAGAGAGGAAGAACAAGCAGACTCGGTGGGAACTTGGGGCTCTGGAGCAAGGGAATTGCAAAAGCTGTGATAAATGTAAGACCCTTTAAATAGCATGAGAAACCAGGTTCTTAAAAAACATTAGTGTCTCTTCCCTGGACTTTGTATACACAGGGAACTAACCAGCAGTGAAATTTCTGTTGAGATGTCCTAATATGGCTGATGAAACACATACCCCAAAGAGCCCTTACATCACCCTCTTCTCTCTCCCAAGTTGACAGAAGTGCCAAAACACAGCCCACTCCCAGCTCATAAGATGGGTAACTCCACAGCCTGAGCTTGGATGCCAGATCTTGTTCTTCCTCATTTTATCCCTTCCCACCTCCAGGACAAGGGTTCCCTGGAGAGACAACCTCTGCAGACCATAGTGTGTCTCAACCAAAAGTGTTCTGAGCCTGTATTTCAGTATTAAAACATCTCTCCATTTATAACTGAAGTATGCTACAGCCTTAACTTTTGTAATTATAAATTTTAATATGTTCTAATATTAAGAAACACTGCATTTTTATGCAACTACCTTCTCTCAATAGTGCCCATTCCTATGACTCATTTTGTCATTCCTTTACCTTCCTTCCTTGGCTTCAGTCATTGCAGAAGACCTTGCCTTCTGCTTCCACGATACATTTTTTTAAAACGTGTCCCATTAACCTACTTAAATGCCCTGCAGTAGCAACAAAGGCTGATTTTATTAAAGGGAGAGAAGGATGCTCTGCTGCCATCCTCACAACACTCTCCAGCACCCTCACTGACAGAAGGCTCCCCTACAGTCTGTTTGCTCTGCTACAAAACTGTAAATCACAAGATAAGGGAGGTGCAACCTCTTTGCTCTAGTGTCTAATGGACCAGCAGGAAGGCTCTTAAACCTCCAGTACCTTTTATACTTAGTACCATGCTGGGTAAGCCATAATTTTAAAAGATATACAGAAAATAATAGCCATGATTTTACAACTGCTGTGTCCTTTGAGTTGCTGTCAACTGAAATGTCTGACTTTTGTATTTCATGCTTTTCCTGTCTTTGAACAAGTGATGCCTTCCTGTCTCCCTTTCCTTTCTTTCTTTCTCTTAGTCACTTATTAGCTCTATTCCAATTAAGCCAAAATTCTGAGATATATTAGGAAGTAAACCTCAAGTCATATTAAAAAGATGCCAAAGATGCTAAACAGGGGTGGGTCAAGCACTCTATGAGTGATTTTATCAGTCAGTCAATGAGACGACCTTACCAATGACCCTGAACCATTATTGCTCTAATTTATCTCTAATTTATATTTAGAAGAACATGAAATACACTAAGGATTTGTTCTATCTAGTGTGTTCATAAAATCAACTTGCCAGTTTTCAAGTGCAAAATCAAGCTCTGCCTGATGAAAACAGGAGTCTGACAACTATTTTTTCTGATGCTAAGCAAATGCAAGTCCTTTCTAGTAAAGTAACAATGTCACAACACATTAGGAACAAGAGCACCAGAGTGGAATGAAGGGTGGGTCAGGAATTGGGTTCTTTTAGCAGTATGAAGTACAATTCAAGATCCCTGCCTGAGAGTGTAGGGAAAAATGACTTTGTACCTCTATTGAAAATGCCAGGTGGTATTAGTGACAATGATTTGCAATGGAACACCTGAGATTCAGCTATTTATCTGACATGCACTTTCATTTTTACATTATCTTACATCCATGATGATGGGCCATGGAGTGTTAGCACCTTAGGTAAATCAAATCAGCAGCCATAATATCCTGCAGCCAAAAAGAAGTGGAAATGCAGATAGGCAGAGAGAGTTGCTTACACCAGGCAATAAGGACTCCTCATGGACAGATGGGTGGGTGCAGACAGGGTGCAAGGAGGGAAGGAAGAAGGGATGGGTGGAAGGAAGGAATGTTGGGCAGGAAAGAGATGGGGAGGGACAAGGTTAAATTCCCTTACTCGATGGACAGATTATAAAGGGATATCCCAAGCTCAGAGGTAGATGTGAGAAAGAAAAAAAAGAAAAGTCCTTTATAAGTACAAGCCACACAAATATTCAATTCCCTAAATATTTCTCATAACAGCATTAAGTACAAAAATGAATCTCTGCTGCCAAGTATACTGTTAGGTCAGTTTGCTTGTGCTCTAACTCTCTCTATATATATATTTGTGTGTGTGTGTGTATAATATACATGTTTATATATATGTATATATACACATGTGTGTATATATCTCCCGTGATGCTGGCAAACCTTGGGTCTTGCACATGCCAGGGAAGTACTAAAGTTTTGAGTTATATCCCTAGCCCTTGCTTCATATATTTTAATGAATAAAACTCTGGGAAGAAAACATATTGCCAAACACTTAAGAATTTAAGAGATTATGAGGTTGGGGTATGGCTTAGTGGCAGAGAGTGTGCTTCGCAAACAAAGGGCCCTGAGTTTGATCCACAGCACACAATAAAAAATAAATTTAAAAAAATCCAGAAGGACTTTTAGAGAATCATTTTAAAAGCTATTACAAATCTCCAAAAATTAAGATTCCTTGAAAAAAGGCCATGTTACCTTGGAACTTTTCTTTGATGTGGGAATCCCACGAAGTTTAAGTTTTTCTTGTTGAAATCTAAGGGAAAAGAAATAATGTAACATTGAAAGAGTTACACAGCAAGTTAAAAAATTCCATTGGAAAAACATCTTTCAAACTCCCTTGAACTATATAATTAAAGAAAAAAGAAAACCATCAGACAGACAAGAAATAATACAAAAATGGCATCTTCAAAGAGTAAAATTCCACATAAAACTTTATTACATAGACAAATATAATTTTTTCTCTACTGAAAAGTAACTGACATACTTCATGATTTAAAATATTTAGACATAGTTCAATACTTTTACTTAATTTTTTTATGGCACAAAAAATAACTTTAAGCAATTAAATACCAAATGATACAGCTATGTACTCAGAAAAAACAAAAAAGGAGAAAATTAAACAGGTTTGGTGAAGGTAATCATAAATGTTGAAAGTAATCTGCCTGAGTGATCTGAGATGGTTTTAAAGAATGGGAGATTCTGGGGACTGAAGAGCAAGAGAAACCTCAGTTGTATTGTTATTGCTTTCATTAGACTCTAAACAATAATGACATGTCAAAATAACCACTGGCTTACTTTTGAAGATAAGATACCTATGATGTAAAGACAGCTGGTAACAATTCCATACAGGAAAAACACACTTCCCTGGTGAATGGGTTAATCAAAGCCAGGCATAGACAAAATTTATAACCAGTTTAATAGCAAGTAATCTGCTTTATAGCTTTTGGCACAATAACTATTTGTCCACCCAGAAAGCCACAAGTAGACCACTTACAGAAACCGCTTCCCCTAAGGAAGCATCTTTTACTGTTTAATATTTAGGGGCAGAAGCCTGAGGAAAAAGTGTACAAAACACACCAGATGCTGACACTTCATTATCCATCAAAATACGTCCTTAATCCCAGAATCTGGAAATCCTGACCAACCAGAGAACACAATAAAATGAAAGTTGAATGCCAAATAAACATCCAGGCTTTCCTTCTAAATAAACATGCATCTCGTTAACTATTTAAAGAAGAGAATTCAGTTAAAAAAAGAAAAATCAAAGATTGTAGAAGAAAATTCCTGAATCCCAGGCCTGAAGCGTCTTAGTCACTTTCTAATAGTGCATTTATGCTATAAAATACTTCTGATATATAATGGCTGAATTTCAGATCTGACATTCAAAAGAACCTCAGCATTTCATTTTTGTTCAAAGAGCACATTGAGTATGTGATATCACTTTAGCAACTAAATTAAAAGCAAGTATCTTCCTCTGTGCTGGAAAGATAATATTCTGTTTCAAACTGTCTCACATGAAGAGTTAATAAAAAGAGACTCACTCACCACTGCCTACTGGAAATAATTTAGTACATATAGCATTTGGTTTAGAAAAAATAATTTAGCTAAAGCGCAGCACATCCAGGATTTGATCCAAAGTCTGGGCATTCCAATTTAATTTGCAATTTTTTCCTTTCTAAAAGCTTTAGTGGTTTAGCAATGTCTTTAACTTATTAACAGAAAATAATGTACATTTTCAGCAATTACAAGATAAGCTCATTTATAAATTCAATTAGATACTTAAAGCATCCTTTGAGAAAACTATAACTAACCCGACACAGGAGAATACAGGGTAAAAATGTAGGATTCCAAGAGATATGTTACAAAACGAATATATGAGTGCATTTGCTATTTCTCTTGCCTTACCTTGTTTCTCAAATTTGTAAGTTCCCAAGCAGCTGGAAAACCCTGGATTTCTGAACATGGTTGCACACAGAAGGTTTGGTAACAAAGCCTGCTCTACAACAAATTCTCAACCAGCAATGGCCTTGGGCCGGTCTAAGCAAAACTGGGTTGAGATCGTTCCCGGTGCAGGGCTAGAGCAACCAGGCACTTGTGTCCTTGAGCGTATGGCAAACTCAAAGCAAAAGACTGCAGGCTGGAACAAATCAAACCCCTTAATCAGATTACGAGCAGAAATGAGGCCTGGAGATGCCGAAACAGACTGGTTCCAGTGGTGGGACATTTATGATATTGCCACTGCAAAGCCGTGGCTAAATCACAGTGCATACTTTGGTTGCGTAGACAATGTTGCAACTTAACCATCATGGGGCAGTCCCAAACAACTCCTCCTTTCCCTAAAAACAAACAAACAAACAAACTAGAAGGAAACCTACAGAGAATCTTGATGTATTGGGAACAAGAAAAGTCTTCTAGCCTTCCCAGGATTCTCCAAGTTTGGCTTTGACTAAATTAAATGAAATATTTTATCTAACAGGGAGCCAAAAATTCATACTTAAGAGTTAAGATTTATGAACAACATATGAGTGAATCTGTGGGAAAAGAAAGGGCAGATATTACTAGAGGTTCAAAAATTTTAATTTGAGACAGAAGCTGTTAAGCTTTACCAGTAAGACTGTTCCCTGTTTATTTTTAACCGCAGCATGTAGCTGGTGGGCTTAAGCTGTGATAATGCAATCTGAGGAACAATTTACAATAATTAGACACTGAACATTTCACAGCTAAAAGGGACACCAAAGAGAACCAAGGGAAATGGGCTCAATTACAAAAGGAAATAGAGCTAGAGAAATAACTTGCTTCTGGGGAGTCAATTGGTTAGTGCCAGGAACCAGGAATCTTGTGGATGTAGATGATGATCATGATTCATTCACCCAACCCCTACCAAGAGGCAGGTACTCTGAGCTTGTCTGTCTCTGTGTGTTTCATCTTAAACACTGTACCTGGTGCACAGTAGGCCTACAATAAATGTTTACTGAATGTCCATATGAAATTATGGAATAATGTTTTTTTGAAAGTTGGAGATCACATTCTGAAACAGCTGTGTGGATTTTATATCCTGTATTCAAATAAGTTTGAGTTCTAAAATACAAACCCACTGAAGTTGAAAATGAAGAATTACACACCAAATTAAGGTACATAAACATAAAATACCTCCACACTGGTTACTACATGGATCACTGGCAGCATTTGACATTTTCTCTACACTTCTGAGAAAACTGAGAAGAAATATAGCAAATAAGGCAGCTAAGAAAACTCAATAAGAACAACTTAGGTACTGTGGATAGCTGTGGGGGAAACTTTATTATAAAATCATAATTTCATAACTAGTTATAATTCCTAGTTTTATTCCTAGTTATAATTTTGTAACTAGGAATAAAAAGGGGAAAAGGAGGAGTTGGAAGAAGAGAATGGAGGGAAAAAAGTGGAAGCAGTCATTCTGGAGAGATGAACTAAAACAATATCTATTTTGATAAATAATCTTTTACAAGGAACTTAGTTTATAGAACATAGTCTCACTTGTTCTTCACCATTTATATTCTCCAAAACTATCCTTCTAAATAGAATATTCAATTACCATTATCTTAAAGAATCTAAATGTTTCATTTGAATTATTATTAATGCCAAGTCTATTCTAAATGTTTTAAATACAATTCCAGTACACAGGACAAAGAATTTGAATAGTTTCTTTAACTTGGTAATAGAATCTTGTCTCACCTCCCAATTATTTTACAGAATGAACTGATTTAAATACAGCTTCACTATTTGAAGAAAGAAGTCATAAAATTCTTTATGAAAATATGAATATAAAATTTAATCTACGATTTAAATCTACTCCATCCACAGGAAACCAAACAAGACTGTGAAGAAACCAACATTTGACATCAATAGAAAGAAAGTACCCATGAGAGCCAGGCATGGTGGCGTCTGCCTGTAATTTCAGTGACTCTAGAGACTGAGGCAGGAGGGTGGGAAGGTCAAGTCCACTCTCACAATTTAGTGAGACCCTGTCTCAAAATAAAAATAAAAAGGACTGGGGATGCAACTCAGTGTTAAAGTGTCCTTGGGTTCAACCTCCCAACACCAAAAAAGGAGAAAATATCCATACAATGTTTCCATTTACTATCCAATTAATTATGATTATCACTATGATAATTATTATTGTGTTAGGCTAGCTTATTCACATAAAGGAGCTACAAAACAGGTAAATGTTTTCATATCATTCTGTGGAGTAATGTGCTTTAGTTATTTGCAGAGGAAACTCAAATTATGGCTATGATTTATTTTTTTTTTTTAATTTTAAGGAGAGGACAGCTTCCTTTGACAGTGAGGGTGATATGTTCCCTCCCGATCAACTTCACTTCATCACCAACTCAGAACCAATAAAAGGGGATGCACAAAATTCTCTACCACTGCACTTAGGAACACTGTTCTTCACCATCTGCAAAACACCATAGTCTTCAATATTTAGAAGAAATAATACAGGAAAGTAAAATATTTTACTGAATATTTTAAAAGTTTAAATCCTCAAATTAAAAAGAGTAAAAGCAAATGTTTGCACTGTTTGTAGATAAGAATGCAAAATGGTTTAGTGTGCTGGGGAGGCAGAAGTATAGCATGGTCATGGAGCACATTGTATCATGATACATATGTGAATGGTGGCTGGAGGGGACCCAGATGACTGAGAATGACCTGGGCATGGAGCATTTAGGTGACAACATCCCAAAATGGTAGGGTTGGTACAACTAAATTAGGCCCTGATAAATCCAAAACCTTGGACCCTGGAATAACTGGAGCCAAAGGGGCTCCACTAGTCACCTGGTCATTTTGCAAAATGTTAGATGACTCCCTCAAGGTCATATAACATGTGGTATGGCAATGCCAATCTGGAAATTCACATTCTTTGTCTCTCCCCAGGATAATTCCTATATTCCTGATCAGTCCAAACACAAAACAATAGGGGTATTTCTGTAAACTTTTCTTGGATTTAGATGAAGGGTCTTGCAGCCTCATAGTCCCTCTTGGTTTAACAGGTAAAGGGCCAGGCTGACCCCAGCAGAAGGGGTCGGGCTAGTTGTTGGTTGTTTTTCACAAAGCTCACTTGATTTCTAGGTCCAGTTTTGGTCTCACAAATGTTCCTCAAAACTAGGACTGAAGACAGTCTTGAGTAACTATAGCATTTTGGGCCCTTAGGCAGACACAGAATGTGTCCTTGATGGGAGGCAAAAAAATGAGCAACTGAGTCATCTATGATTCCTCCTGCTCTCCCTGTACTCTCTCCCTCCTTATTGGAGAAGGGGCAGGAGATGGATGTTACTATCCATTCTGAAAAGTGTAGGAAATGATGACTTGGTAATTCTACTTTGGGAAATGTACAAAAGAATATTACCATGAATGAGCACGAGGGTGTTTGCCATGGGTTTGCTTATGTATGTATAAAACTGGAATCAGTCCACATGGGGGGCATATTTAAGATTAGGTAAGTAAAATGCAAGAAAATCAAGTCTGACACTTAATTAGTAATTTAGAAAATGTTTAATGTTATTCTATCCCAGAGATATACACATACACCTACTCTGAAAGACAGTAAATTGATGCAAATATCTTACAACTCAGATAAATGTATTTCCCCTCTCCTCTATTTCCCAAACTATCCAAATAAGCAGGATTTACTTTCTATATTCACCAAAACAAACACAAATAAAGATGAAGGCAATTGGACCTCTTCATTTCTCCAAGACTTAGACCTAGGCTAAATTCAGTGGAAATTCAAAGGTGAATGAGATTGTGCCTATGTACCTAGGCACCTAGCAACCTGCTCATTTCTCCCACGCTCATCCATGTTCTTGGCTACCAATTAAGGAGTTGACCCAGACAATCACCAAAACCCGTGGTAACACAGAACACAGCATTTCTCAACTCAACCCCAGGCAGGCCATGATCCCACAGAAGTGCATGGTTGACACTCCTTGCCTACCAACACTAATTTACCTGGTAATGCCTTTTACACATATCCTTCTCTCCCAGTGTGTCTCTGTTACCAAACTTTTTTCCTGCTCAAAAACTTCACTGTCTCCTAGCTACAGGATTACAGAAACTTGAGGAGCAACCCGAGACACACTTCTGGGTGCATTTCCAGTCCGGTGCAAGGCACAGAACAAATAAACAATAAATATTGGCTGAATGAATCAATCAAGCAGACAAGCAGGTGGACAAGCAATGACACAAATTTCTGTTCTTTACCTCATTCTTCACCAATTCTATTTCCTAAATAGGTAGTGTAAAAGGAAAGCCTTATTACTTCTTATGTTTGGATGTGAAGTGTCCCTCCAAGACTCGTGTGTTGAGGGCTTGGTAACCAGTGCAGTGATGTTCTGAGATGGAGCTTCTGGGAAGTGACTGGATCAGGAGGGCTCCGACCTCATTAGTGGATTAATCCATTGAGGGACTTGGAACTCGAATGGTCTATAGCATAGGAGGTGGGACTTAGTACAAGTGAGTGAATCCTTAGGGGCGTGCCTCCTCAGAATTATATCTTGTCCCTCGCTCCTTCCTGTTTCTTTCTCCCCCTCTCTCTCTCTGTTTCTTGGCTGCCATGAGCTGAGCAGCTTTCCTCTGCCATGCCCTTCCAGCAAGATGTTCTGTCTCACACCCCAGGCCCAGAACAAAGGGGCCAGCCAACCACAGACTGAAACTGTGAACCAGAATTTATCTCCCCTCCTCGAAGTTGTTTATGTCAGGTGTGTTGGTAACGGTGATGAAAAGCTAACACACTACTCTTTCCTCAGCTTGAGACTCCTAATGGAAATCTTGTCTTTCATAAAATGTGAAGTGATGGTGTGGAACATAAACATTCGTGTGCCGGAGGACAAGATTGGATTCCCTGGGGACATCACGTATTGGTTAAAATAGGGAAGATGATTCCTGGGGTCCAACTACCGACGATGTCAGTTCGAGTCCAGGTAGGAAGGATCAGCTCCCAAAGAGCCAAGGTCAAAAGATAAAAGTGTCAGATGACAAAGGATAGCAGTATTAAACCCTCAGGGACTGTGCAGCACAGTTCACGGCTGTGGCTCAGATTACAGGGAGGCCATCTGAGGAGCCAGTCCCCTGTCAGGTGTCATGCTGAGGACACTCCAACACCCTGAAAGACAAGTGACAGCTGTCCTCTGGGGGTCGTCCTCATGGAGGAGAAAATGGGAATAACCAATGACAAGGGAAATTACCAAGCACCACAACTCACAACTGGATATTTTCTACTATACCTGGTGTGACAGGGTAAAGCAAAGGACCCGTGCCCTTCACTCCCTCATCACCATCGTGAGTCCTGGGGGGACTGGACTCTTTGAGTCCTCTCCAACCTGCTAGGGAGATCCTATTACCACTCCCATTTGCATATGAGAAAAGTGAGACAGCATGTAATCTAGGATAAATACTGAAGCCTGGACAGACAACGCTAAGGGCAAAATGGCATTCTCTGGCCAACCAAAGTAACATCAGAGAAAGAAGTAGGTAGGTAAGGTCAGAAATAAGTGAGAGAATGTGTGGAATACTCTGATGCTAGCAGAGAGTCAGGTGTAGGGCTCGCTTCTCCCAAGGCCCCTATGGTGCCATCCTTACTGAGTTCTTCTGAATACATCTCCCATCCATGGGAGAGTCAGCTGAAGTATAAATGGGCAACATGGTACAGGGTGAAAATTTCACTAACAGTTGCCTGAATACATACTGTTGTGAGTTACTGGTACATTTCTAAAATTAAGTGCCAAGGAAATCATTTTAATGAAATCTCCCATAAGCTACTAAAGATGATGGCTGGACTGAAATTCCAAAGTTAAAGATGTATTTTTATAGCCTACTAAAGGAGTATTTTGCATGCCAGAAACAGCTTTAAATGGTATTCTCATTTTCTTTGGCGGATTTTATTTATGTGCGTAGACCCTTAATCTGAGGCCGAACTGCCTGACATGAGGTAATCCCATGAGTGGGAAGCCCATTCAGTCCTTTTCATTTCCCTTTTATCACACACTGGTTATTAATACGTTCCAGACTCCTTATTTGAGTTCACTTCTCCTCCTGTGTGTACTGCAAAATGCTCTGTGAATTTTGGTTAGTAGTAATATTTTGGACAAGTCTGCAAATAAAATTTTGCGTTACATCACTACATAAGGTAATGTAAAACAGGCCACTTATATGGAGATGAAAGGGCAAAAAGTACTTTCAACAATCAGATATATTACAACTCACAGCTATTTCTTTATCAGATGTGTTGAAAGGAAACCATGCCAGCCTTTCTATACTTAAGAATTCTTTTTTGAAAGAAAGGCTTATGGCAATCTCCTTTAAAAGACTTATTAATGTCTCTAAAATAAACGTTCAAATGAGTAATGCTAACATTTATAGTGAAAATGAACTCGAATTATTTTGATTTCTGAATGATTTTGAATATATGGCCAATGATTCTTGGGAAGAAAAATTCAGGTACCACAGAGAATGGTCAAGTGATTTTCAGAGCAAGAATAAAAGACAAAAGTCAGTTCCAAGTTTAAAGTGTACACTGAGGGCTGGGGATTTATGCAGGAGTATAGGTACTTTCCTAGTATGCACAAGGCCATAGGTTTGATCCCCAGAACCATAAAAATAAGTAAATAAATTAATAAATTATACACTGAAATATGCAAACAATGCAATATTATTTAGCCTCAAAAAGGAATGACATTCTGACACATGCTACAACATTAATGAATCTGAAGGTATCAGCCTAAGTGAAATAAATATTATATGATTCCACTCATATGATGTTCCCAGAGTAGTCAAAATTCAGAAATAGAATGGTGATGGTCAGGAGGAGAGGACAGACTTGGGAGTTACTGTGTAAGGGGAACAGAGTTCAGTTTGGGATGATGAAAATGTTCTGTAGATAGATGGTGCTTATCGCCGTAGTATGTGAAATGTCCTTAGTAACACTTGTAAATAGTTAAGATGGTAGATTTTCTGTTATGCATATTTTTTCACAATAGAAAAAGTACACTGAAGGCAAATTACAAGCTGACACAAAAAGCAGGTTTGTGCTGAGCATACAGGGGACACTGGTGAATGACACCCGGTCAGGCACATGGCGACAGGCACCCATCACTGGTTAGGAAGACACCAAGATTGTTTGTGACCTACGCAAAATGCCAACCCACGAAGGGTTCTTAAACAATGACCTGATGAATAAATCCCAGGGGTTTAACTACATAAAATCTGCAGCTGTCCCCTGGAAAATCAGTAAGGTGCAGAACTGTTCCTCTTCAGAACAGCAGGGGCTCAAGCCATCTTCTCACTGAGAAAAAGACCTCATGCAGAGGGAAGGGGGCTGACACTATTACAACTACCCAGGGAGTTCAGGGAAAGTTTCTGCCAACTTCCATCCTTCAATACTCACGATTTGATGGTTTTCACATGAACAGACAGCAAGGAAACACTGAATCATCAGATATGAGAAATTTTTATGAGCCTATAAGTCCAGACGGCAGACAAGTGAATATATAAAAAGATACCTGAAAGATCATAGCTCTTCTGGAGCTATACTTGCATGATTTGAAAGATAGGGCTTTGAATAATGCCTGGGTCTTTTTGACCTCTGAAGGGCATCTTAAAAACAACAACAGTGACAACTCCAACAATAATCAGTATGAAACTCCAGAAAAATCCCAGCACCTGCCATCCCTGATATCATCAGATCACATTAACTGGTACCCATGTGTAACTCAGGTTCTCAGAAGAGGTTCCCAGAATATTTGCTGACTGATGGGGATGGGAGACACTGCCAGGGGGATTTCACATGTTCATGAGGACCCTGTTCACGTGCGATCAGCATGGAAAAAGCAGATCCTGAGTTCACAGAGTGGGTGGCATGGAAAGGTTATAGTGAAAATGACATAATCTTCACTTCGTACACTGAAATGACGAGAGACATGTTTATACAAATAAGTAGGTTTAATAGCTGCTATGAAGCCAACGATATCAAACCTGGGTGGCCCTCTGTGTCACATGGGGTGCTCATTAAACAAAAAGGTACTCCTATCCCAGGAGATTATGATAGTTTTATTCCGGTACATGCTTGGCCTTTCCAGAGTTCAAGCACCAGAATACAAACCATTCCTGATATTAAATCCAGAAGAAATAGAAATCAGACTAATAAAATGGGATGAGTTTGATGAAGGAAGGCATCTGGAACAAAGTGACAGGTGAGCTTTGTTGTGAAGGAAGCAGTGGCTGAAGGTGAGTGGGGAGGAGGGGGCTGGACACACCAGGAAGAGGTGACAGGGGCATATGAGCTGGAATGGGAGTTATGCTTAAAGCAGGCAAGAGTTTAAATGGTCCCATCTCACAGGGGTCCCTGCTAGGCCATTCAGAGGTGGGAGGGAGGCAGTGGAATGTCCATCTATCAGGAAACATAAGAGCCATCCCTGAGTTCCACTTAGAAAAATTATTTCCTGATTTTCATCACACCCCAACACCAGGCTGAACTACATCATGCTGCATGGACTTTAAGCAGGGAGAAGATACTTTCTTAGGATCATAGACGTCCTAACTCCATTATTTCCTCATATGTGGCTTGTATGCTTCTATTATTCGGATTTTGAACTGGGATTCTACATAGTGAAATGAAGAATATAAAAGTATATATATATATAAAAGAATATAAAAACTATATACACACACAAACAACTGTTACATATCTAAAGTAACCTTGTTATTGTGATCCCTTTGCAGGTCATGACTTGGCCTGTAGCCTTGGTCTGTATTAACAGATGTGACCCACCATCATGTCACTGGCCATCTGAAATTAGTGAAAGGAACAAAGGGTAGTGACACAGGGAGATTCAGCGCTGAAAGCAAGATGTAAACTGGAGGCTGATGTTTTCCTTATCTGCATAACCTTTCCAGTTAGATGCTCAGTCAGTATCTAACAAATGTCAAAGCTTTTATTCCTGTACATGCTTGGCCTTTCCTAACTTTACTGTCTCACATGATATATACAGGTGGCCTTCCACATCCTCAGATCAAAAACCTAGTTAGGCCTATCGTGGTTGTGTCTGTACTGAATGTGTACAGACTTTTTTTTTTTTTTTTCTTTTTTTGGTCATTATTCTCCAAACAACACAATATCACAACTACTTGCATAGCATTTACATCATATTAGGTATTACAAGTAATTTAGAGATGATTTAAAGTATATGGGGGTATGGCTGGAGTTGTGGCTCAGTACCACATAAAAATAAAGATATTGTGTTTACCTACAACCAAAAATAATTAAAAAAATAAAGTACATGGGGGATGTGCATATTTTATGCAAAACAATGTCATTGTATACAAGGAACTTGAGCATCCTTCAATTTAGGTATCCACATGGGGATCCTGGAAGCAGTTCCCCGTGAATACTAGGAGATGATTTAATTCACTTCATATTCAGGACTCATTCCTTCTTGCATGGGATTCACTGAACAACTACTAGGGGTCAGGCACTAGGGTGATCAGCATATGGGGAGAGTTCCTGCTCTCACTGAACTCACAGTCCGGAGGACAATTTCACCATGTGTAAATTAAGGATACACTTTTGCATATAAGTGCCAAGGTTTCAGCCTAGCTATCCACTGCTGCTTTTGAAGATTCTCCATTCCTTCTTGTTCTAATCAAGTAGAAAATCAGAAATTTCTCCTGGTATGTGGGAAACTCTTCCGAGGTATAATGAGAAACAAGGTGTAGAGAACTTTAGACCCACTGAGAGCCCAAGCAGAGTTGAAACAAGTATCACGGCAGGATGACTGTGAGGACCTGCTTCCTAAAAGAGAGAACACTGAGCATTTCCTTCCCTTTTTAACTTCAAAACACTAGTCTATCTGAGACAAGCATCTTAGCTGTGACGATGCATGTCAAATGAGCCCATGAGCTGCAGGCATCCAAGACAAATGTAAATTATCATGTTATTTTTTACATTCAGACTCATTTGGATTGAAATGTTTATTATTGTTCCCCTGTAGCTGCAGTAATTAAGGAATAATTAAACACAACTGATGAGAGCAGTATGACCCACTTGGGTCAGTGATTAAGTCATTTTCCTTCCCTAAAAGGGCAAAACATGGGTTGGGGGACGTGGCTCAGTGGTACAGTGTGTGCTTAGACTAAGTGAGGTCTTGGGTTCAATCCCCAGAACCAAAAACAAAACAAAAGGAAAAAGGCAAAACAATGAACAATCCAAAAATGTGGTCATCCCTCAAAATCAAATAGTCTTTTACCACTCAAGGCATATACATAGAGCACTTGCCCAGTATGCCTGAGGCCCTGGGTTGGATCCTCAACTCTGGAAAACACACACACACACATTTAAAATTCAGTTTGGACAATCCAACTACCCATATGCTAGAATTCTAACTTCCTCTTTTAAGATAATTAAATGTACTGCTGGATTATAGCTCAGCAGTAGAGTGCTTGCCTAGCACACTTGAAGTTCAGGGTTCAATCCCCAGAACCATATAAAAATAATAAATAAATAAAATACAGGTATTGTGTCCATCTACAACTAAAAAAAAAAATAGAATAAAAAAAGATAATTAAGAAGTAAGAATTTCAAGTCATCATCTTGGCATTTGTAATGCAGTAGACTTTTTGTAGCTTAGAATTCAGGGATTCCAAGTCTATGTTCTATCAAGAAGCCCTTGCTGGCAGGGTGCTATGGTGCACACCTGAAATTCCAGAGACACAGGAGGCTGAGGCAGGAGAATCCCAAGTTCCAGGCCAGCCTGGGTAACTTAGCCAGACCCTGTCTCAAAAATAAAAAAATAAAAAGGACTGAGGATAAAGAGTCCCTGGGTTCAATTCCCAGTACTAATAAAAAAAAATTAAAAAAGAACAAACCTTGTCTTCTCCTGCCATCTCTGTGATAAGTAAAGAAAATGTACCCACTACAGAGATATCCCTGCTCCTCGTTGTTATAGGACCTAGTTCATCTTTCTCTCTTTAAAATTTGAAGTCCATAATCTTTCCCTAGCCCAGTGAACTCTGCATTGAGTCAGGGGTCTTCTGAAGTTCCAAGGGAGCTTAACACCAAGCTAATGAGTTTCTTTTTATATAGATCAAGGGTTCATGTGTTAAGAGTAAGTCACTGAAAGTCACAGCCCAGGACTTCAGGAAGCCAATCACCTAAGCAGTCAGTAGAGATGGAAACAGATATTAAAATCAGAAAAAAAACAATTACCAGGAAGGGAAAAAGGAATTTACCTTTTCCTCAGAGAACAAAAAGCAGTTGTCAAGTCAATGAAAACAAGGACACAGCTTCATGGTCTACACAGACACTTCAGGTGCCATCTCCTACCTGTGGGAAAGGTCCCCACTCGGCTTCCTCTAACTCCAGCAGTAGGAGCCGTCCCTATTCTTAGGAAGTAGTCAGTGAGCTTGGCTCCCACATGGCTTTTGGAGAGAGGGGAGAAATTGAGCCGAGTAATGGGGCAGTTGGGCTCCACCACCAGTGGGAGGAGAGAGCTGTGGCTGGCTTCTTTCTTCTTGGTTTGCTGTCAACATCTAAATCAGAAGCAGAATTATCAATCTCAAAGGACAAGAAGCTGCTTAAAGAGGAGATCGGAACTTAAACTCTCTTGTGCACGGTCGCCTGTCATATCATTAACACATCTGATTCAGCCTTAAAGGTTTAAATGGGCAGACAGTTCTCTTAGAGGCTCAGCTATGACCAATGCTTATTATTATTATTATCTTATGGAAGAGAATAAGAAGTGAGGGGAGAGAATAATTCATGCAATTTTAATAAAGAAATATACAATGGAGAGGTAATTTAAGAATTCACTTAGTCTAACCCTACACTTTATAGAAAGCAATGGAAGTGGACTGTCGGGGTCACTTAGAACACAGACCACCTGCTCCTAAGATTCTGCTCTTTCCACTGTGTCACCTCACTTTCTGGTGACATCTCTCCCGACCATCTACATAACCTCTTCATTGAAAAGTTATTACTATAAAGCAAGATCAAGATCCTAAGAGTTTGCTAAACATCTTGGATTAAAAGGAAACCAATAAACATTTTTGATAAAGTCTATATACTCCATAGGACTTGAGAGTATGAGCTATGCAGTAGAAAAAGCCCCCATGAAAATGAGATAACCCACTCGGTACTCTGAGAAGTCACCTCCACCTATAGATCTCCTACTTGCCAATCATACCATCAGGCATGTCTGCCAAGGAGAGGGCATATTCCTGTCATCACGGAGCACTATAATTAATTGAACAGTACTAGGCCAAGTCTCCAGGGTTTGGGCTCTCTAGCTCCTTGTAGGATGCAGCAGGCCCTGCCAGCCTGTCCCTAGACACCAGCCTCCTGGCCTGCCTAATAAGGCCATCTGCAAGTTGACTGGCTGGCTTATAGGTCACCTACTGTTTACTGTGCAAACTCTGGGCTCACAAGCAAAGCCAGAGCCTACCTTTTGGCAGACAAAGGGTTATCCTTTGCCAAAAACTCTTAAAGGGCTGCACTGTTGATCATTTACATAATAATAGAAACTTGTGGGCAGACAGCCAGACTCCAGCCACAGGGTCCAGTTTACTGGGTTAAAGAAAACTGCACTTCATCAGGGGTCTGGAGCATGTTAGGTTGTTAAAGGGAAACTTCTTTTCCTCTTTGACTTTTCTCCCAGCCTCTTCCCCAGCTTCCTCAGAAAACTCACAGAAAGTCAATCTTTGGAGGAACTTATTTAGCATGCATCTGACTCTCTGAGGCTCCCCAACTTCAAAATAGCAACCCACTGTCTGCAAATAGATGGCATGTCCTGGATGCTTAAAAGGGAGTCAGTCACTGGGTCAGGTGCAGTGAGCAATCCCCAGTATTCCAGAAAATAAGTGCCAGCAAAAAATAAATCAATAAATTTCTGTATTTTCAACTAAGGAAACTGAGTTGTTGGTCAAAACATCTGAATACAAACATTCATTATTCTTAATTCTATTAACTGGACTCAGAGACTCTCCCCCGCCCGGGGCCCTTGTACATCTATATAAGGAAAAGAACAGATCATAGTGATGAATTGCAGCACATTCATCATTGCACAAGTTTCCTCTAGCTTTCAGCCATGGGTCCCTTTGTCATTCAGAAGGCATTCCACCCACTGGCTCACTAGAATTCGATATGTCCCAGAAGAGTTTTGAACACAACCAGCATTCCAAGTTTCAACCATGGGCTGGAGATGCTGAAGTGGAGCAAAATTAGGAAAGGTCAGGAAGCATGAAATAGTAATACCTTGGAGGACAGTATTCACCAAATTACTAGTTCAGAGTCCTGGGAAGTCAAACATGTAGCTAAGAATGTGTGATTATGAACTATAACCAGGAGCCCAACAGCTTCATCCTTTCACTCTTCCTTCATGTGGTCATGTGAATATAATGTTTATGATATCTCAGTGACCCGGCTGTTAACATGTTGCATCTGTTCTTCACTTCTTTAGGAAATGAAGCTTGTGGGGCTCCAAGCAAGAGTTATAAAAAATGAATGCCTATTAAATGCTAATGTATTGGGGATGCAAATATGAGGTGAATTCTTAGTTTTCACTAACCCAGGGTTTATCAATTCAAAATAGTACTTAGGGATTCTGTAATTGAGGTTATTGGAAATTCCCGTCTAGATGTTTATGGCAAAGGGGAAAAGCAACCTGGTGCCAAGGCACAGGACTATAATCTCAACAACTCAGAAGGCTAAGGCAGGAGGATCCCAAGTTCATGGCCAGCCTCAGCAACTTAACGAGGCCCTAAGCAACTAGCAAAACCCTGTGTCAAAACAAAAGATAAAAAGGGCTGGGGATGTAGCTCAGTGGTAGAGCACCCTGGGTTCAATCCCCAGTACAGGGGAAAAGCGGTGAGGGAAGAGCAAAAGATGTGGGATGTTCAACACTGAAAGCCTGTCTTCCTTTTAGCTCTATAGAAAGTGACCTTAGGAAGCAGAGTTTTAGAAAATAATATCAACCACTAAATGGTCCTAAGGAGCTCTACCCTCACAGGTAAAGCTGGGGAAGAACCATGACTGGCCAAGGGTATGCAGGATCCTGGGGAGGGGGTGTAGAGCTGCTGCAGGCCCACTGTAACACCCAGAAACTACAGGGGGTTCACTGGTTGTGTTTATTTGAATCACAAGAAATGAATCTGCCATTGTTTAAGGCAGGTTAGCGTGGAAGGATTGCACTCCCCATTTCTTCTTCAGCAGTGGACTTTGGTGGCCGTTTGATCCCTAATCCATACTTTCACCAGAGATCAGACAAGGAGAAGAAAAGAATGTGAGATAACTGAGTTCTTGCCAGCAAGTTCTGTTAACCAAGACTCCTTGACGAGAGTGATGTTATAGATTGATCAGGGTCTACATGGCCAAACCGCAGGACCTCAGGAACTGCAAACCGAAGATAGTAATGCAAGAATCAATTAATTTCCCAAGTCATCAGCGATGTCTATGAAAGTAATATTGAGTTTATCCTAACTAAAGATAACTCTGTAAAAGAGAATTCCTCTATTGTAGTCTCTGTGACTCTCTCCTTAACAATAATGATATTACCAGACCTACCCTCCTGTATGCATTTCTATATTAAATGAGGCTGTCCAACAGGTTTTCAGCACAAAACAACTATTCATTCACTTGATTATATTAAGTCACCAACTGCTACTCAGTTTTGAAAGGATCTATTTACTCACTGTATATTTAGTATGGTAGCAGAACCAGAACCACCATATTCCACCCCCTCCATATTAAAACTGCCCAAACTACACAGAAATGGAAGAATGGGTTTTCACTGGATCTTTTCCTGTTCACTTTCACATGTAAATTATACCTTTTGACTTTCAGATCATGAATGCACAGGGCTCCCAAGGGGCAGTGCTGGTCTGGCTATAATCCCAGTGAATGGGGAGGCAAAGGCAGGAGGATCACAAGTTTGAGGACAGTCTCAGCAATTTATTGAGATCCTGTCTCAAAATAAAAAATAAAAAGGGCTGGGGGTGTGGCTCATTGGTAGGGTGGCCCTGGGTTCAACCCATGGTGCCACAAAATAAATAAATAAATGAATAAATAAATTGATCATTTATACTACTTGATTGGGTGGCAGAAAAAAATGATCTTAATATGATTAAAGATTAAATGGGGCCTGGGGGTGTAACTCAGTGGTAGAGCAATTAACTACACTATGTGAGGCCTTGAGGTTCATCCCCAACATCAGAGGAAAAAAAGACTAAGTTGTCACTTGCTACCTATTTATATAATAATTTATTTTTAAACACATTATGAGGTTATTTTTATGAACATATTTTTAACCCAGACACATGCTTACCCTGTGTTAAGCTTAAACTATGCTTTAAACCTTCTCCTACAGTACTGCTTTAACTTATTCGCAGGTATCCAAACCTGAGAGTATGCACTGAAGTACTAACCTTCCTTTTTTAAAAAAAGAATTCCTTAAAAAGCTGATTCCTTAACTTCACGATGTCGCCCCCTAGTGGCAGAAAGAAACTGATGCAGTCTCTAAAGTCAATTTTACAAACAAAAATTAGCCCCAAGCAAGGCCATTTTTGTTTAAAATAATTTGAACATCTCCAAGATAGGTAAGAAATTAGAAGTTAGCAAATTATTTCATTTATTTATTCAACAACTATTTATTGAGCACCCTATCGGCCAAGCCCTGGGACTGGGGATACGGTGAGACAAAATCCCTGACCACTGAACTTAAGTTCTAGTAATAAACAAATAAAACAAAAGTATAATATAATATCCGATGTGCTCATTGGTTTTTTATCTTCATGAATGCATAATTGTTTTATGTATGTGAAATATCAAATTATCTGAAGATGCCAATGATCTATATGTTGTTGCTTTCTCTCTTTGACTCTTGTCTGTCAATCTCCCTTATTTTACCTCCACCTTCCCCAGGCAGGCCCAGAGCTTGCCATTCCATGCCCTCAGCAAGTATCTGTTGAAGAAAATAACTATGGACCAAGGAATCCAAACTAAGAGTCTTTGTTATCAGCTAAATACGAGGGTTTTTGTGATTTTCAACTATCCATAATATAAACCAAAATATTTACAGTTATAAAAGTGAGGCAGTCTCATAAAAAAGTAATAGGTCTCTATATAAAAAAATGATGCAATAATGTACCATAAAAAAGTTTTGTATGTAAACATTACATCGGTGTGAACCTTTTTTTTTTGAATCTCACATCTGACAAAACAATAATCATTAACCCCAAACTGTAGAACACTGATATTCCTCCTCTTCACTCAGAATCTTGCTGTTATTGTTTTTAAAATTAGCAGTGTCAGAACCAATAAGTTCCTAAATATGAGAGTTCTGATGGCGTGTTAAGGATGGACCAGGGCAGCAGCCAGGATTCAGACACCAGCTTGGAGCACTGATCATGGCTGCATGAGACTCATGCACTACTTGGGGCATCCCAAGTGGTCTGAATGCCTGTTCTGGGCTCAGGAGAGAGAAGGAGCTGGCTTGACTCTTGCTGACTTTACACTGGCCCTAGAAGCTACTTGGAGGCACAGAGCAGGTAAAGAGGTTTTGCTGAAATGATGCTACTGTCTTTAAGTGTTTATATGTAATGTATACATATTCTATTTTTCAACTTGGATATTTCCACTTGGATATTTCACAAGACAAGGGGCAAGAGAGTCTCTTAGAAGCATAAAACTTCACAAAAGCTTTAATATCTATAGGTCCTTGTTTCTGTTTACAATTTTACCTAAACTGCATAGATACTGTTCAGTTTCCTGTTGCAGAGATTCTTCCAGTTAATGGTGAGGCCTCTGTAATGGGGATTCCAATGTCAAAGGGTCCTCAGTGACAGTGACATAGCTATGTAGGAAGCAGGGGTGGAGCATCTTACTGGACCTAATATGTGATTCAAATTAACGGTAAGCATAAACAACCGATATTAACATATTCAAAGGGAACTTTGTTAGGTAAAAATTTTCTCTTTGGAAGAAAATAGCCTAGTTGATTTTCAAGCAAAATCTGTGCAGTTACTGTACTATAAGTCTCAACAAAATTCAAATAATTGATCTGAATATTTCCTCTAAGGCCAAGTTCTAACATTCATTCTACTGATTTATGTTCTAACTTGTTCTTTAGGGTTAGAAAAGGGATGGTGGGAATAGGTTTAAATTCACCTAGTTTCCAAATTTAAGAAAAACAAAACCTTCAAATTTCTAATTTACCAATCTGTTAAATGGAAGTTTTAAACAGAGGCAGGACTTTGGATGTTCAAGGCCACATTGAAAGTTATCAAATATGATCCAGGTTTAAACATTACCATGAAGATTGTGGTTCTAATCTCTATGCTATGCTTAGAATTTTTTGATAGCAGCCAAGGTGCTATTTGTATAGCCAGAGGGCACTTGTGAAAAAAGATAGGTACTAAATTTTATACTAAAACTGTTATTACAATGTGCTACTTTATAAAAATTCTACCATATTTTAAAAGTACAAATAAGGCACAAGTTGTCCCTTGGTTCTCTGCCTGCTGTGTCAGGAGCCATTTGGAAGTCAACTCGTAAATGCCTGCAAATTTCCCTGAAACCCTCAAAAAAGAATATAGGCTGATGTCTCTGAATTTGCACCAAATATTTCAATTGGGAACTGGAGGTCATGTTTTACTCTCTGTCTGCCCATCAGGAATATTCTAGACCAAGGGAAGGCCATGAATAAGGGCCCTGATTGCCTATCCATCAGACTTGGTCCTTCGAAATCAGGTCATGGTCACTAAAGTTGAACTGGGTGGTTATCAGAGTCCAAATCTATTCAATGCCTGTCACTCCCTTATGCACTTCCTATATCATGCACAAGAATTCAAGGGTCAGGGCAAATTACCTATAACTCCAGTCCTCTAAGGAAAAGAATGATTTATTATGGAACTTCTCAACTTAGCAACATAATATTTTGGACAGTGTGCCAAATCTTATTGAGGATATTTAACACTGAACACATATTAAGAAATAGTGACTAAATACATTCTATAATTTTTTTCACAAAGAAAATGTTGTTAAATGGACTGACTCCAAGTCCTGTCCACCTGCTCCCTGGCTCTTTGTACCAATACTGGGGATGAACCCAGAAGCATTCTACTTCTTACATCCTTAGCAATTTTAAAATTTATTAATTTATTCTATTTTGGGACAGGGTCTCACTAAGTTGCTCAGGCTGGCCTTGAACTTGTGATCCTCCTGACTCTGTTTCATGAGTAGCTGGGATTACAGGCATATGCAGCCACACTTGGCTCCCACGCCCTATCCTTGAAGGTTCAAAAAAGTCCTTTTGGTTTTCATTTACACTTGATTCTCAAAAGGTTGTCAAAGCTATGGAAACAGTACAAAGGTCAGTGGTTGCCAGGGGTTGGGAGGGGCGGGACTGTTTTTAGGGCATTGGAAAAAAATCTATTATAATAATGAATATTTATCATTTTACATTTGTCCAAATCTATAGGATGGATAACACCAAGAATGATAGGCCCTGGGTGATAATAATGTGCCAGTGTAGGTTCACCTCTTGTAACAAAACTCTGCTGTGCTTAGGTGGCTGTGGGGTGGGGGTGGGGCGGTATATGCAAATCACTATACCTTTCACTTAATTTTGCTGTCAACCTAAAACTCCTGTAAAAAATAAAGCATTTAAGAAAGCAAACGCTCACACACACCCTCATCCTACAATCCTCAGCCCCTGCCTTGTCTCATGCTGAAAATCTTCCAGAAGATAAAAATTGCATGAAGGGGAGGTGGGGGTGACATTGGCCCAGTGGTGGAGGACTCCTTTACATCTCCCAGTTTCCACTTTGTTCCCAAATTCTGCTAAACCAGGAACCCAAAGTCCAAGCTCTTTCATGGACTATGAGATCCTCCTCAATGGACTTTGATAGCGACCACTAGAATAAAAGCGGGTGCCCATGCAGCTGCCTCAGGAAGCCAGGTGGGCTATGGTTCTCAGGAGCTTGCTAGGGTTAGAACTGAGATCCGCCTGGATACCCTCAGAGTCAGTCGGACTTTACTTGGGAAGGCAACATGGAGGCATGGGGGTGCACACACACCAGCCATAGCCAGTCAGCCACAGCACAGAAAGGCTGCCTGGACATAGTCCATGCTGGGTGTGGGAGAAGCACCCTGCCGCAATAGTGCCATTACAAAGGATGGTGAGACATGAACATACGGGCAATCACCATTCAGTTGAGTGGCAAAAAGGGAGAATTTCATTCACCTTAGGAATCACTTTGATGCTAGGGAAAGGACAACAACAAATAGGGAAAACCAGAACAAAATAGCTTTTGGGCAGGCAAACATTTTAAACTTCTTTTAAGACAAAAACAAACCAAAACAAAGTATTGCCCTGGGGGAAAATCCATAACTTTGGCGCTGCTCTGTTTCTAGCCCAATGAGCAGGTCCCACATTCCACCAGTACATGAGGCATCTTCCAGTGCCTGGCAGTTCTCTGTGATGACACTTTACCTTCCATGTTCCTCACCCCAGGGCGAGGGTGCCAAGCCACCAGTTCTCTAGTGAGCAGATGAAGTGACCCATTTTTTTTTTTAATATTTTTTTAGTTTTAGATGGACACAATACCTTTGTTTTATTTATTTATTTTCATGTGGTGCTGAGGATCAAACCCAGGGCCTTCCAAGTGCTAGGAAAGTGCTCTGCCACTGAGCCACAACCCCAGTCACCAAAAGAAGAAACAAACAAAAGCAGATCCTGTATGATTGCCCGTACATGAGATACCAGAGCAGTCAGATTCATGGAGACAGAGAGTAGAGGGTGAGTGCCAGAGAAGAGGGTATTGGACAGACATTCTTTAAAGGGTACAGAACTTAAATTTCAGGATAAAAGGAGCTCTGGAGATGGATGGTGGTGAGGGTTACACATCATGATGGTATTTAATACCACCCAGGTATACATGGTTAACATGTTAAATATCTATGTCATGAGCATTTACCGCAATAAAAATAATTGAAAGGGGCCGGGGTTGTGGCTCAGTGGTAGAGCACTTGCCTAGCACATGTGAGGCACTGGGTTTGATCCTCAGCACCACATAAAAATAAACAAAATAAAGGCATGCTGTCCATCTACAACTAAAAAATAAAAATTAAAAAAAATTGAAGAAAAAAAGTCTCACTGGGCTAGTGAGAGATGGAAAAAATGGAAAAGGGTAACAGGTGAGTTCTATACCTGTGGGTGGGACTGACAAAGGGCTCTGTGGTCCCTGCGGGCTACACAGAGTCCCTGGATCCCTACTGGCATCTCTATAGGCAGGAATGACCAGCCTGAGCTGCAGCTATCGTGGCTTCCCCAGTTTTCTCTGCTATCTCTGGTTTCAGGGGAGACCTGTGGGTTTCAGGGACAGGATGAGCCCATCTGTTCTAAAACAGTGGCAATTACCTCTGGGCAACAGGGCCCAGCCCTCTGTGCTGGGGGCTAGCAGAATTTTCTTAGGGCCTCCATTTCATGTGAAAAGCCTGTTTGGTTTTATTCAAAACTGCTGTTTTGAAGCCTTGGCCAAGGTGGCTGTGGAGGTGCTGGACTCTGGCTGAGGAAAGGGTGAAGTGAGAAAGAAGAGGAGATTGAAACAAGATTCTCACTGCATTCTTCTGGTGACAGATTTGGAACATGAGCTAATGCACACACCAGCCCAGCCAAAGTTTAACAAAAACAATGCTATCTGCAACTGCCTCGGGGCATCTTTCTGAACAGAAAATAGCCTCTCCTCACTGGCTCCCAGCAGCAGCTCAGTTGTTTTTTTAAATTGATGTGAGGGTGTGGGTAATCCTTGCAAGCCAATGTGTCATTTTGTTTAGCTTTAGAAACATTTGATCATGATGATTTGGCAAAGAAAAAAATTTCCTATAGCAAGAATACTTCATCTCTGTAGTAACTAGCCTGAGCAAGTGAGGGATGAAGCACCAACTGACTGAGGGTCCTCCCTCTGACACCCAGCACAACACTTCACTGCTACGCCTGGCCTTGACCTTCACCAGGACTCATGGCAAATGGTCATTTTTTTTTCTCTTGCTTGCAAATTTAGAACAAGCTCTAAATCATGACAAGTTTTTGTTTTTTTTTTTTTTTTTTTTTTTTTTTTTTTCTCTTCAGTGCTGGGGACCAAACCCAGGGCCTCAGGCATGCTAGACATGTGCTCTCCCACAGAGCTACATCCTCATCCTCTGAGGATTCTTCTCTTTTCTTTTTTCTCTATCCCCAATGGCTTTGGTGTTGTTTACTCTATCCTTTCCATTTCAAAACTCTCTGTAGTCCTCTAGGTAGAGAAAATTAAATCAATTCCCCAAAGGTCAGATAGACAAGATATGAGTGGATCAGAAGGTGAATATACTACACAGTAAGTGTGAAACTGTCCATTGATTATATATTAAAAGAGATATTACTAATGAGAGCACTCTTGCATTTGGTTGGCTATGCAGAATGTTTGCTATTCTAAAGGAAGAAGAAGGGGTAGGAATCGGGTAATCATATACATGTATTCCATGAATGAACTCAGAGAATATACCGTATGCAGCAAAATAATTGCTCTACTATTTAGTGCTTTGGGCTGGATAAGATTTTTATAAGGATCATTTAAAATTTTTTACTCTGAGGGACTGGGGATGTAGTTCAGTGTTAGAGCACTTGCCTAGCATGCATGAGGACCCGCACACTCAATGAAAAAAAATAAGTTTTTACTCTGAATTTTGGACACTAGTTGTGTGTGATGCCAACTAGAAATCAGAAGGGAGGAGTCAAATTTATGTGAGATGTTAGGGTGAAATTAAATTTGGGAAAATTCTTTGGTTTGGTAATTCTCAGCTATAGCTAATGGTCAGACTATTATGAGGAGCCTCACCAGGTTCAAACCCTGGCCACACCCACATGGGTGGCATTAGAGTCTCTGGGTGAGACCTGGGCACTAGAAGTTTTTAAAGCTCTCCCTGTGAGGCTGTGTAGCCCATGTGACGGATGAAGCCCAGGTTGACTAAGGCATGCACTGTTAGTAACTAACTCAGAACTGTAAGGACTGTTTCCTTTTTTAAACACTGGCATCATTTTCAGAGTCAAGTTTGTCATATGGGGATACATTTTAAGCAAGTATTATTAGAGAATAGGCAATTAAAATTTTATCAGTGCCAGAGCATGATGTGTTGCAGAATAAAAGAACCCTACACACAAAAAATTAAGAAAATGGAATTACAATGAATATTCAACTAAACAAATCACAATGAACCAGGGGAAGGAAGAAATGAGACAATGAACGACCATCTTAACTGAATTCCCATGTGGCATCTACACCACCCCTCCCAGGGTTCCATGCTTTGGAAGATTACAGTTAGAAGGACCTCACACCAGAGTCAACGCCCAACTGCTTTCTAGAAATCAAATCTCACGCAACCACATGCATGGACACTCCTGATGTTGGTGATGCTTTCTTTAAAACCATTTTTCCTGGCTCTACCTCTCCCAGTCATTAATATGCATCACTCATGTGCTAACTTGAAAGATTTGTATTCCGTTGTGGTTTTCATCCTTTGTATCTCAGAAACATGTTACGACAGTTATGCAAGTTTGTCATCCAAGGAAAATCGCCAACAATACCAACATAAATAAGTTCCTCTAGCAAAGGCAGAAAAAGAGAATCCCCACTAGAGTTTCATTTGTTCACTTTGTTTTCCAAAATGCTACATGCCATGTTTTAATCTAAAACCAATGCATGCAGCAGATTTACCCAACCCCAGAGCTGGAGTCCAAAGTAATTAGGAAAGATCAAACTACGTTATTCTTTGTCTGTGAGGAGGATACTTGTAAACCATTCTTAGGGAGAAGAGTGCACGGCTGCATTCCAAAGCATCGCTGTAAAAGTGGAAATGCATTCAGGCTGAGGTACATGCATTCTCTCCCTGCATCTAGCCACTTCTGGGAAAGGTTGAGTCTGAGGTACCATCTGCAATTAGATAATGAGGTGCTTGACACAGGCCCATTTCAGGATAGAACCTGTGATTTTAAGATCTGATGTGGAGGTAGCTGACTGGTGACATGACATAGACTATTCTTAATGCAAAGAACGGCCAGGGGGTTGAGAGCCTGGACTCTTAAGATGGTCTGAGTTCAAGCTTCAGCTGTAGGGCTTTCTAGCTCTGTGACTCTTAGGCCAATGGTCCTCTCTAAGGATGGATGTTCTAAGGACTGATGACATTCACATTCATAACAGCACTCAGCACAATGCAGGCTTCCGGGACTCCCTTACTAGGTGGGATCCACCACCTGCTGCTCTGTACTGGTTACTCTTCCTTTCCCTCTCCGTTCTTTTCTTCCCCATCATACTCTCCCGCACACACAAACACATGGATGCCTCTCTATCACCGTACACTCTTGCACTTGATCATTATCCAGTTGCTTGACTGTTCAGTCTTCTGATCTTTTAACTCTTTCTCCTTTTACCAGTTCATTGCTTATTAGGATCACTACAAATCTGATTCAGCTAAATTTGAAGCCAGTGTGCCTGTGATAGATCTGGTAGTGTTCTTCAAAATTTGGGGTCCTGATTATTAGGTTATATTGCAATGTTTTTTCTCTTATTAATTTATGGACCTATTAGCAATTCTGAACAGTTACACAAAGACTGCTGTTCTTGCCCACATTGGGATTATTTTGCAATAACTTAAAAACAAGAGCATTTTTGGATATTTCTTTAAGTGTCCCCTGCACACAACACAGCTACCAACATGCCTGTTTAACCTGCCAAGCTTTGTCTTTCCTGCTGTGGGGCAGCCTGACTCCCCAGCCCCAAAGGCCCAGGGGCATTACACTCCTCCATAAAAGGGCTGGGCATATGAAGCATTTACCATAGGGATGATTTGGGGAAGAATGAAAATATAAACGTTTCCACACATGAATACAAATGCTTACTGGGTTGGGCCTTCTAAGTAAAACCTACAAACCTACAAACTGTGTAAATTTGGAAACTGCAGATTTCCAGTGACTTTGCAATACAATGTTTAAAGCTGCAAATGGCAAAGTCTAGAAGACTAAATCTAATTGCATAAGGAAAGAGAGGTACAACTGATTAAAACCTTGTCATTTCCATCGACACTGTAATGAAGGGGACAGAGGTAGGGCCCACGCTTCCCATGCATGAGTGAGACTCTGGGTTCAAGCCCACACCAAGAGAGAGAGAAAGGAAGAGAGAGAGAGAGAGAAAGAGAGAGAGAGATGGATGTTATAATAAAGGATTTCTTAGCATCCCAATTGCTGCAGACTTTCAGCCTTCTTTCCCCTTGTTGGATATAGCGCTGCTTTGGAGGTAAATAAATTAAAGGTCATGCTGAGCTTCAGGAGGTTGTAGCTGTGAATGATAATTTAGTCCCAGAGGAGGAACACTTGGTGAAGGAGCTCCACACACCCTGTGCTCCTCTCTCTTCCTTTCGTCCACTCCATACAATGAAAATGCAACTAATATTTGTCACTTTCTTTATAAGAAAAAATAAAAAGAGGAGAGAGAGGAGGATAGAAAGAGACATTGTTAATTTTGTTTGCTAAGAGACTAAAATTAAAAATCCTATTTCCCAGAAAGAGTTCTGTGGGGCATGGTGCGAAGTGAAATAGGTGCTAATACACAGCTTTTAAAATGAAACGGAAAACTATTCGGCAGGCAGATGCTTGAAATTAAGCCTGAAACACAGTGAAATCGCTCTGGCTCCAGGCTACAAAAGTCTCCCAAGAATCATAATATAATTTATGGCCAGACAGTTCATCTAATTTCTTCACCAGTAGGTTTAAAGCTTACTTGGTATTCATATTTAATAGAGCAGCTGGCTGGATCATGAGGGAGGTGATGAAATGATAGAGGAATGAGCAGACCGAGCTTTCTTTCTCAAGCAGTCACAATACCTGACTTAATCGAAGGACTCATCCAGGGCCGGTCAGACCACGTTCAGAACAAAATGTATATTGAGAACACTTAATGGGCACCTAAGGCATATGTTTTCAAATGACCTAATTGTTATTTTTGGAATTTTATTCAATTCACATAAAAGTTGACTGCTAATAGATGTCATATATAAAGCCAGGACTTAATTTGCAAAGGTGACTCTATGTAATAAGCCCACAGTACGGTCCTTTAAAATCCAATTTACGTTCATAATTTCTTGATGCATGTGATAAGAACATAGCTAAAGAGTAGACGGTTCACAAGGAAATATTCCAGTCTTTCCCCTCATTTCCTAGTTGCTGGTTATTAGTTTCTTACTTGTCCTTACATAGTTACTTTAAGCAAGCAAATATAAATAAATACTTATTTTCCCTTTTATACACAAGTAAGGGTGCAAAGTGCACTCAATGATGTACCTGGGAGAACTTCCTGAATCTGTATACATTTTCTTCCTGTTTTATAGCTGCATAGTATTCCATTGTACAGTTTCCATAATTTAACCAGCCCCCTATTGATGGCCTTTGGGTTTCCAATCTTTTGCTATTGCAAAGCTATAGTATAAAATCTTGAATAGAAGTGCATCTGAAAGAATTCTGACAGAAACTACCAAAACGCTCCTCTCAGGCATCACATCACTTCACATTCCCATCAGCAATGATTCTTATTGCTCTTCAGTCTCAGCAACCACATCAACTGCTAGATCTGAGGTTCCCCAGCCACTTTTTTCTAACTATGAATAAGACTGGGCATCTTTCCATATGTTAGCCTATTGGAATTCCTTTTTTATGTTCAGATTCTTTGCTTGTTTTTCTAGTGTTGCTGATTTTTTAAGGCTTTCTAGAAGTTTCTGTATCAATGTACCAGCCATTTATTTGTGATATGAGTTGCAAATAATTTTCCTTTCTCTTTGGTGGGGTTTCCCCACCCCACAGTGCAAAAGTGGCTTTGAAACAATAAAACATTGTTGATTTTTATCAATCTTATTTTTCATGGTTTCTGGATTCTAAATCAGTAGGCAAAATCTGCCAAACCCACAGTTATGAAGAAATTCGCCTGTTTTATCTGATAATTTTTTTTATTTTCAAAAAAATTTAAACCTACACAAAGCAGAGATGATGCTTCAATGAACCTGCACTGTGTAGATTCAACAAATGTCAAGGTTTTGCCTTATTTGCTTCTTTTAGCCCTTCTATTTCTCTCCAAAACTTTCAATGAAAACCCAAGACGTCAAGTCATTTTTACCCCTATATACTTCATATTCATTTGAAAAATCTGGGATAATTCCTTGCATTGCCGTAAAATATTATTATATGCAACAAAGTAACAATATTATTTGGTATCTAATACTTGATCTACATTGAATTTTCTCCAATTCTCTCAAAAATGTCTTTTTTACCGTTGGTTTGTTCAAATAAGAATGTATCTTGGTTTATTTTTCTTTGTTTTTTAAACAGTTAACTATTTAGGACTGGGGTAATAGCTCAGTGTAAAGGGATCACCTAGCATATGCAAGACCCTAGCACCACAAACCCCAAAACAAAAACAAAAACAAAAATCAAAAAACAAACCAAAAAAACTATTTAAATATTTGTTCTATTGGGAATTTGTCCTGGCATATGGTACAATTTATTTTTCCATTCATATTGATATCCAGTTGTCCTGGTATTTGTTGAGTAGTACTTTTCTCTCCATTTATATTAAATGATACTTTCCCCCTCTTCATTTATTCCTATATATATTTGAACTACTATAGCTTTCCAATCTGCTCCTCTTTCCTATTTTTTCACTTGCCAGTAATATATCATTTTAATAATTGAGGTTGTGTAATGAATTTAAAAAAAAAAGGTAGCTCTTGTTTATCCATGTGAACTTTAGAATTCATTTGCCTAGTTTTGTTGTTGCTGTTAAACTTAATAAATAAACATAGGAAGAAATGATATATTCATAACCTTTCATTTTCCTATACTTGAACATGTATTTTTTTTTTCAAATTCTTTTTGTATTCTTGAAGAGTGTTTTACAGAGTTTTTTATTTTACACATTGCACATGAAGTTCATTCCGTGGTATGTCATCTGTGTTTTTTGTTTTTACTGTGGTAAAAGTGGTCTTTTCTTCCTCTGAAGACTTTGAACGGGTTGGCGTGTGTGGGTACAGCTTTCATCAGGGTCAAGTTCTTGCTCTGCCTCAAAAGATGCTCAGAGGCCTGGCTCACGAGCCCTGGGACAAGCAGGGCCCATCTCTGAAACCCAGCGGGGAGCAGATCAGGACAGCTCCTGATCCTCCCATCCTTACACTCAGCCCACGAGGCGGGTAAACAGAGGGCACAAACCGGGTGGTGCAACAGCACACTCCACGAACTGTGAGATTCCTTCTCTTCTTTCAAGCTTTCAGGGAAGCTACTCTTGTTCTAATATTCAACTAATTTGTGATGAATGCTTCTGCAAGACACGCATCTACTGGATCATTCTTTTAAATTCCCAAGAAAGGTTTTCCCAAAGAAAAGGTCCTCTACAGTCACTGCCTACACAGCTCTGAGTTTGGCAGCCATTCTGAGCACCAGATCCTCTACCTCGCATCCATACACTGGTTCCATCCTGCCTCCTCTTCAGGTCACCCGTGACCTCCCACCAGCCTGGCCTTCCAGTCAGGTCAGGCAGGATTAGCTCCTCTACTGTCAGAGGGACCTCACGGCAGCTGAGGCAGGTTGGCAATTACCTCTTCAGCAAAATCCTCCCCTGAGGACGCTGCGCCCAGCCTGCTTTCCTGCTGACCTTGACCTATCTCCACTGGGATGCACTGACGAGAACTGGACAGCTGTATCATTTAAGTCAGAACTACCCCCATCTTTCTTGTTTCTATCCCATGGATCCCTGTGGAGATTAAGTGGTGTGTTCTACCCATGTCCCTTGGATTCTTGGAGATCTCTATCTCCAACAAATTGTTCAACCTCGGCAATTCTTCCCTCACCCTTCTCTAGTCCCTTCCTGCTGCCATCATCCTAGTTTAAGACTTGTACGATCATACAAGTTTCCTCTTCTGTCCTATCCTTCACTTGACTGTGAATACCTGCTCTATTTGAAACTCTTAAGGGTTGCCTTTGTCAAAAGACACATCCAGCTTATCTTGTCATTCAAGGCTCTCCATTGTCCAAAAAAGCTCCATTCATTCTGCCTTCGGTTGTCCTTTCCTCCTGCCTGAATAATGGAATATTATTCAGTTGTAAAGAAGAATAATATTAGGCATTTGCAGATAAATGGATGGAATTGGAGAATATCATGCTAAGTGAAATAAGCCAATCCCAAAAAACCAAAGACCAAATGTTTTCCCTGATAAGTGGATGATGATATACAAGGGGGTCGGGGGGTAGGTGAGAGAAGAATGGAGGAACTTTAGAACATGTAGAAGGAAATGAGAGGGAGAAGGTATGAAAAATGGTGGAATGAGACAAACATCATCACCCTATGTACATGTATGATTACACAAATGGTATGAATCTACATCGTGTACAACCATAGAAACAAAAAGATGTACCCCATTTGTGCACAATGAATCCAAATGCAGTCTGTAAAAAATAAAAAATTTAAGAATTAAAAAAGAATCCTACCCAGAGGATAGCTCAGAGGTGTGCACACTCACCTCTGAGCTCCTGAGCTACCCAAGGCAGCTCTCAGGTGCCCAAAGAACAGCTCACTCATAAAAACTTCCAGTTCACGTTTGTGTATGGAGTAATGAGCTATTTCAGATTCGCCATGGACATTGAGGTCTGTTCACCTCATTCTGCTCATAGGGATCATCACAATTTCTTTTCGCCTTTCTGGATAATAATAAATAACACTAATTCACACTAAGTGCCTGAGAAGAGTGTCGCCTTGTCCTTCTTCATGAAGTGTTCTCACGGTGAACAATCTCTACTACACGGCCATCTACTTTGTGCCTCACCTAAATCCCTGTTGCTGGAATTTTGGGTTTACCTTCACATCCTCTTATAGGTCGGAAAGGCACTTCAGGAACAGAGGACACTGTTTAAAATATGAGGGCTGCAGCAAAGTGTGGTCATAGCCCACATCTCAGACTCACACCCAGGCTAGACTGCATCAAGTGGTTATTCGTCCCTAATGGCTCCCGAGCCAATATGCGATGTGGTAAGAGTCTCACTCTAGTCCCGGCTGGTGAGTGTGTACGTTACAGGATGGTTCTGATGCCAGCCCTAATTTGAAGATAAAACTCCTTGACATTCTATGACATCCTGGAATATTTTGGCAAGGAATGGGAAGCAATGAATGCTAAAGGCAGAGAAGACTGAATTCGAGGGGCCCAAAAGGTAGGGCTGGTTACTGTCAGATGTGGTTAACAGGCAGGCAGGACCCCGGCTCTGCTGTACCTTGCAGGTGGGGAAAAGGTTAGGCTCTGAAGCAAACTGACTCCTTGGAGAACTTGTAGTAAGAACTCCACCAGAAAGAACTCAGAGTGATTCCTTTACAGTGATTGGGACCAGCTGGTTCCCTGGGAGTTCCATGCTTGAGGCAGCTTAGAGGTTCAAGGTCACATGTGATATTATAAGAAAAAGGGGCCAGGTCAGCACAAGAAGAGAAGCTGTCATTGCATGGACATTAAGTTCTCCAGGAGATAAAAATAAGGCCTAGGGTCAGGGCTGGGGTGTGGAATAGTGTGAAAGCTGTCAGCAATGTTTGCTCGTTTTTCTCTAGAAATGCGCTGTCTTCTCTAGGGGGTGGCCAGATGTTGGCAGGACTGACCTCTTCAGCTATCTCAGAAAAATATCAATTTTCTGTCCTTCTGCCCATTACAAGAAAGAGGATCAGCTTCAACTCCAGGTGGCATGTGTGTGTCCACCAGGTGGTGAGGTCATCCTAGTGAGCAAGGGTCCCAAGGAATCAGAATGGACAGAAACCACTGAAAGCGGGTACTCAATGCTAACAGAACCACGGTCCTTATTCTAGTTGTTCTCAGGGAACAAACTTTAGGGTTTTCTCTTTTCCTTTTCCTTTTCTTCCAGCTTCTTATATGTTGGTAATGCCATTAGGCCAGGGAATGACTAGTATTCTATTCTTAATATCAAACACGATGGCAGTGAAGGAACTAGAAAGAAGTAAGCTCCTCTCTGAGTCAGGCTGAATTTTAGTTAACTCACTTGTACTTACTACACGAGTACCCCAATTTTGAGATTCAGGGCTTGGGGGCAGCACCATCACCCCGAGGTCCTCTGCCCAAGTATACTATAATCCAACGAATAATTCCTATTTCAAAAAAATAGCTCTGGAGCTTTGAATGCAATAAATAGAAGAAGACCTCATGTGTTCTCTTGGATTTTAAGTATGGTTTTCTAAGAGATTTATATTATGAAGTTAAGAAGAAAAATTTTGCAAAGAAAAAAATTTCAAAATATCCTTAGGAAGTGTACTTTTCCTAGTCATTTTAATAGTACAGGCTGATTGAAATAATGCTCATGAAACCCCACAGCTGGTGGTTTCAAGCAGGCAGGATGATGAGTGGCATTGGATCAAGATGCTATAGAGGGAAGGATGGAGACCAAGGCCAGGGTTGCCCCCAAGGCTGTTCATCAGAGAAGGCTTAAGGTCCTAGTAGGTTTACTTACTGGTTGTTTACGTAAATAGGTCTGGGTGGTGTCAAAACAAACTATTTTTTTTCTAAGAGTTTTATCAAGTGATTCTTTTTTAAATGAATTTTTAAGTTGGTGCATTGTTGATGTCACTCTCCAGTACTTTCCCTATCCCTCCCCTCCTCCCTCCCCCATCCCCTTCCACTACTTTACTGGTCTCCCTTCTATTTTTAGGAGATACCCCTATTTTTTTAACCCCCATTTTTTTTCCTCTCTAGCTTCCACATATGAGAGAAAACACAGGACCCTTGACTTTCTAATGTCTGCTTTATTTCTCTTGACATAAAGCTCTCCAGTTCCATGCATTTTCTGGCCAATGACATAATTTCTTTTTTCTTTATGGCTGAATAAAATTTCACTGTGTGTGTATACCACATTTTCTTTATCCATTAATCCACTGGTGGTACCTAGGCTGGTTCCATAATTTGGCTTTTGTTAATTGTACTGCTATAAATATGGGTATACAAGTATCACTATAACATGCTTACTTTAATCTTTTTGGAAAAAAACTGAGGAGTGGGATAGCTGGGTCATATGGTGGCTCCATTCCTAGTCTTCTAAGGAACCGCCATACTGACTTCCATAGTGGTTGTACTAATTTATAATTCCACCAACAGGGTCTGAGAGTTCCTATTCCCTCATATCCTCACCAGCATTTATTATTATTTGTATTCTCAATGGCTACCATTCTGAATGAAGTGAAATGCAATCTCAGTGTAGTATTGATTTGTATCTCCCTTTTACAAGTGATTCCAATGACCATTTGATTTTGGAAAACAATGACCTTGATGAATATGATCTCTTCTAAACCCAAGGTGACATTACTGTAGCATATTTTAATTAATTTAGAATTTCTTCTAGATGAATAAACATGCAGATATTCATCTATGATTTAATGGTTCAACCAAAAGAATATTTTCTTCTTTTTGTGTTTTTTAAAGGATCTGCCTAAGGAGTCCAAATGCCAGATAATCTTACATATAAACTTCAAAATCCCCACCAAGTCCACACGAGTAGGAAAGTTTTTCTTTCCCCATGTGGAATGCAGAAGATTGTTGCGGCCAAGGCTTTCTCAGTGTAAATCAACCGTTTTATCCAAGGGACTGAACTCATGCTCCCCGGGAAACTGACTTTGGAATGGCCGCCCAGGCAGCAGGTATAGGACCTTTTCCTATTATGAATATCAATATTAAGATAAAATCTTTTAAAATCATCTTTTTAAATTAAAGGATATTAAATCTTTTCCTAAATTTCATGGAAATCATAGGGTCAGACCATCCATGTTTAATGCTGTAATTACAAAAAAATTGTAATAAAGTTTTAGTTAGAAAAGTCCTTGTAGTTTAAGGCTAAGAATGAGACCTACAGATCCTCTTTCCCTTAATAAGAATTAATAATCTTCATCATCATCACTCAATAAACACCACCATGTGGGCAAGTGAGGCCTGCTGCTTATGGTAGAAAAGGCTGTTTGCGAGGATCTACTCATCTGATCCATCCTCGTAGCAACCCTGTGCTACATAAGTAGTATTATCATCCCCATTTAACAGATGAGGAAATTGAGGCAGAGGCTCAGTTACCAGCCTGTATTAATGAAAGTAGTAATGAAAAGTGTTATAATTTAAACCAATACATACTGGCTTCAGGGGCCACTGGAAATCTGGCAAACAAACAACAGGTTACCAAAACTTTAAATAAATGACAGCATCTATTTGAGAAACAGACCAATCAATTGCTATTTTAAAAAGCTGTCAGTTCACAATTTAAGGACTGACCTCATCTCATTTGTTTTGGCTTCAGTTAAGCAATTTTCTAGATATTTGTACCTTGTTTTTAAACCTTTTACAGTCATCCTAATTCTCCCAGCTATTCAGTGGTGTATTATTTAGTCTGTTTACCCCACCAATTCACAAAAGCAAATTCAATACAGTCCTGGATCAAATGACAGATCTGATTTCAATTTTATTGGCAGTACCTTCTGTGGTTTAATTACTCATTTTGTTAAAGGCTAAACCTTGTTATTCCTTGCTTGTCATCTGCAGTATAAAAATGGAGCTGTCTAAAACAAACAAAAAATACTTAATTACTTTCCTTCTGGAGAAGGTCTGAATGAATCTGAAGTGTTTGGCAGACAGGGAAATCAAGCAGGCTTTCAGTTCTTACAGCTCACGTGAGTGTGTGTGTGTGTGTGTGTGTGTGTGTGTGTGTGTGTACGTGTGCTCATTCATTAATTTCTTCACTCCACAAATATTTATGGAGCACATGCTACATGCTAAACTTTGGACAATAATGGTTAGCAATCCTATACATCACACATAAGATCCAACACGTTGAAGTATAAAAACATTTTCCAAATCCTGCTCAGATCTCTGCCTATTTGAAATATCCCATTTTCAGAATACTTGAGAGTTCACCAAACTTCAAACAAACTTCCGCCCTGACTTCCTCACATTCATTTCAGTCTAGTAAGTTTAAACAGATGTTGACACTTTTCCTACACAATGTGCAATGACATCATAGGATACCCTCTCTAAATGTCATGCTGCTACAGAAAACCAAATTTAGTTTTTGTTCAAATCTTCATCAATTTAGGATTTTTCAAGCGTATAGGTAGGTGGGCTTTTTATAGCTTTACTAGTTCAGAAGATTGCATTTCCATCCTTAAGGCAAAAACACATAAGCCTGTTCTACAATGCTAGGGATCAGGCAATTATATGTGCAAGTTGTTCCAAAGTCAAACACAAAACACAACAAATTGATATACAAAACAGAAAACCTCACAGTGAGTACTTGGTAATCTCACATTAGGACTTATTGTTCTGCATTGATATTTTTTATGTAAAGTGTGAAAGGATCCTGATTATGCCACCTTGCTACAGTTTGGATCTTAAATGTTCTCCAAAGTCTTATGTGTTAAAGGTTTGTTCCCCAGAGAGGTGCCATTGAGAAGCGACAGATTGTTTAAGTGGTGGGACCTAGTGGGAGGGTGCAGGTTATGGGGGACATGTCCTCAAAGGGAACGGTGGGACTCCAGTCTCTTCCTTTTTCTCTTTGGCTTCCCCACCATGAAGTGAACAGTTGTATTCCACCATGCACTCGCCACCAGGATGTGCTAACTTGCTACAAAGGCCCAAAGGCGACAGGACAATCGACCATGGATTGACACTCCTGGAACTGTGAGCCAAAATAAACCTTTTCTCTTTGTAAGTTCATTATCTCAGGTATTTATTTCAGTATTGGCAAGGTGACTAATATACATCCAAAATATATCATTTTTGCATAAGACTTATTTTGAGCAGAACACAACTGAGAATCAGGAGATGCAGGAAGCATTCTCTGCCCTCTGATTTCCTGCCTAAGAGCAGGGCATCAACTTCCCATTGTGATGGTCTCCCAACCCCATCCTGTACCAGGAAGAGGAGAGCAACTCTTATCACTAGAGATAGAGAGTTGGTCCAACATAAGTTTACATGGACAAACCTTACTAAAAAAATCCTTATCTTCCATTAGTTCCCCCATGTATTTCCTAATCATTTCCCCACAATTTATTTTCCCTTGAAGTTAAAACCCTCTTTCCCTTATCTTTCCCTTATTTAGAAGGGTATATAAGCACTCAAGTCTAACCACTTCTTTGAGTTTCACTGCTTTCCTGTGAACTTCTATGCCTGTAAAATATTAATAAAAATTTATAATCCTTTTGTTTGTTAATCGTTTGTCAGTTAAATTTGAAAGCTCCTAGTTACTACTCAACACAAGAGGGTAAAGAAAGTTTTTCTTCCTGAGAAGTTCATGGAGAGTCTAGCATTTCTGTTAAGAGCAACAAATTTATTTTAAATTTCAAATAATATGTTAATCAATTTATTTTCCCAATCCTAAAATGGTGAAACAAAGAGTATATCCAAGAAATGCTATTCTTCCACCTGTGGCTAGGCACACTGGGGCCAAGTCACTAGTTGGTTCTAGAATATTCTCTCATGTGTCAAAGTCTTCAACATGTGTGTTTAGGGGAGCATAGATAATATTTTCCATGATGCTCTCAGGTTATTTAGATCCAAGTCAACTAAAGAACAAGCAAATCTGTGTTAAGAAATTCTGCCTACTTAACTAGAAAATGACCATCAACTATGTAAAAGTAAACCATTTCTGGAGATTCCTGTTGGGTTCCAGGGACTGAGAGGTTTTTGTGTATGCTTCAAGGTATAGTCTGCTTATTCCTGGTGGACTCTATGTTTTCAATAGAAATTTTTCTCAAATTAGTTTCTATGCGAGTCTCCATAGATAAACAAAGCTGGCCAATAATGGTCAAATTTGTCAGCAAGTGGGCATATTTGACTCAGAAATAGATACCTGCTAGGATATTCCAGTCTGGCCAACATGTTAAGAGGTTTTCGAGTCCTAAAGCACCAACCATCATTAAAAAGTGTCCATATAAAAGTGTCCTGCTAACGTCTAACTGTTGATGAAGTGGACACAGAGGCACTACTGTGGGGCATGTGTAGAGACATCAGACAGCTTCCAGAGAGACTCACTTACACAAGACGGGAGGAATGTTCTCCTGGGGGGCTGGTTAATCCAGGCCTCTTCAGGATGGGAGAAGATTTAATACATTTGATCTTCATGAAAGCTCTATAAGGAGCCAAAGGCCCAACAGCTGCGCACAGTTCCGATTAAGAATCAAGACCTCAACTCATAATTCTTGGGGAAGGGGGATTTATTATGTAGTTTGTCACACTCAAATTTTACTTTATGTCATAAAGCTGTGGAAAGGAAAACAGTCTTTTCTGACTATAGCAGGCTGTTTGCAGCTCCCTGACAACAAGACACTGCTGAAGAGAAGAGACACAGCCTCTGAGGCCTCAGGAAAGATTTTTCTGGATTAGTGGCTGCACAAAGCAAAAGTCAAAGCAGGGTCAGACCCAAGCCTTCTTCAACTCTGCCTCTCACACAGACTCACAATGCCTGGCCCAGCCGGACCCTCTCCACCAAAGCCCAAATGCCTTCTGGCTACTCATGTGTAACTATTTGGATACAATGGCCCAGGCGCAGATGGAGAACCCAAACCCTCCCTGGCTGCCCGTTCCCTTCTGGGTTACAAACAAGCTTTTATTTTATTAATTAATTAATTAATTAATTGGTGCCAGAATGGAACCCAGGGCCTCACTCATGCTAGGAAAGCTCTCTACCACACCACATCCCTAGCCCACAAATGAGCTTTTTAAATAGACATTTTAATGCAGAAATCAAGAATGGTCACCACAGGCTCCAATGCTTAGAAGCACTTAAGAGATGAAGTTTATGCTAAAAATGGCAACTTAAGATCCAGGTAGCTTTGCTGCTCTTTATGTGGCCAGGGTGGCAATGACCAAAGCCATCCACGAAGGATAATTCAATAGAGGATAGACAATGGTCATGGCCTGATGTTCTAGAATTTAAACTGTAAACTCTTAAAATTAATGACCCTCTTTGAATTTCTCTGGGAACTGAGGAAGACACTGTTCACAAGCACACATTTTTTATTTTTTGGTCATCTTGTTTATTTTCTATTATGTACTTTATTTGCTTAAGAATACATGTTTCAGCAAATTTTCAACACCAGAAAAGAAATGCTTCCAAATGGATTGTTAGCCCCTGTCCATGCTTGTGTGAGAAAAATGATTCCTGTGAAGTTTAGGATTTTGTGTAATTTGTAGGGCAGTCAAAATTTAATGACTGTTCTGCCAAAATGATTTTGTTCAGTTTGAACTAAAACTAACCAGATGTATGACAGATATTTATGGTCAGGGTGAAGAGTGTTTACTCTTAGGCAGTTGCCTTTTAAAACAAAAGAGTTTTGACCAAAGATGAGCTGAATGCAGACAAAGCTGGTATTTGGTCTCTGTTAGAAGAGTCATAAACTAACAGCCTCCGTTTCCAAAATCCACCACTTCACGGGAATCAGGCAAGAATGCAGATGATGAGGTGTATCCTTTCAGGGCAATATCTATATTTAAAGGCCAGCACACACACACACATACAATATGATATGGCCCCCCTTAGCAAGTCTGAACTGCCAAATAATTACCACATATCTAATTTTAAATTTGAGTTTAACAAACACCAAAGCAGAAGATGAGGTTTGATTTTAACTTTTGCTGTACTAAAATTAAACTAGAATGTCACGTACTCTTTTTCTCTTTATTTCCAGGGACAAATTACATTTTTTAAAAAGTGTATGTAGTTATTTTGGTTCTTATTCATTCATATGCACACAGATGGATATATAAACAAAGATAACTGAGAAGAACTGATAACCAGTTCACTCTAACAAGAAATAACAGCCTCTTTCCACAAAGTATAATGATGCCTAAAAATCAGATTCCATGTTTCAGAATATAATAACTTCTAAAAGACCACTTTTAGTATTAGCAGCATTAAAAAAAACTGCCAAACTGTGTAAAGGGAGATTAGATAGATTATGTTTAAAATATTATCATGACACCCCATTAAAATCAGTAGAACTTACAGATCTCCATGGCTGCGTTGTTAGGTCTTGAGTTATTATCTGAAGATGAAAGAGGAGAAGCAGCAAAATAAAAGAATATAAGAAAATAAGGAAAACAGGAAGAGATGAAAAGAAAAAGGAAAGAGAAAGAGAGAAAAGAAAGAGAGGAAGGGAAGGGAGGAAGAGAAAGGGGGAGGAGAGGGAAACAGGAAAGAGAAGGAAGAGAAAGAAGAGGACTCTCCTTATATTGTCCCCTAAATACTCACTCTCCCACTGACACACCAAATAAGGTCAGGTGATAACTCAGATAGTCAACTGGGTTGGTTATTTTAAAAAGTACATTCAGCTCAACAGCTGAGCTGAACTGTTTATGATACACAGTCACTAATCCATTTAAACCTACTTATTCATCTACTCTTGAAGCAAGGGTTAAACAGGAAGTGAGGGATTGTGCCTGCCTTTTTATTCCATCTTTTAACAACAGATTACTGCATTCTTTTAAGAAACAGGTACATCTTCTTGTACTTCTGAAAAAACAATCACTCTAATCCATTTTGATTTTCCTTGAAAGGAAATGCAGTGGAGAATCACCTTACCGCCTGTGTTGTTCTACCTACAAGGGCACAGTCTTTTCTTTAAGACTGCTCAGAACTAGCAAAGCTCTGTGAGAGCTAGAAAGGGAGAAGGCTTAACCCGCAAGGGAGGTTTCCCAGTGAGAGCAAGTTCCCTGAGGCTGGGAGCTGAGAGGGCTCATGGGGGAGAGCTAGGATGCAAAGCCAGCATGAAGAAGGCCAACAGCATCCAGAAACAGGGGGCCGCCACTAAGGACTCGGCCACAGGCACAAAGGTGGAGTTGCTGGCATGAGAGCATGCACAAAGATAACAGAAGGAGAGATTGCCTGTTTACACGGCCAAGACAGATGACCTCTTTCCACAAAATATAATGATGCCTAAAAATCAGATTCACCAGGCTTCCAAAGGCTGTGAGCCTGCGGGCAGGGATGAGGTGCACAACCTCGGACATCCAGCTAAACGGCCTGGCATGGCACTTTCTGAATCGTATTCACCCACTAGCCCTACATTTCTACACTGTCCAAGAATTCTCATCCTCTTCTATTGCGGGTTAGGTTTAATAATAAAGGTTATGGGGGAAAGCTTAACACACACACACACACACACACACACCAGAGGGTGGAAAACAAAAGAACTTTAAAGATGATGTTGGTCAACATCTTTTCCAAATACGAAAACCCCTGAGAGGTTAACTGATTTGTGCAGGGTTCACAGGGCAGTTTCTGCTCTTCCCATCCTCCTGCACGACTCTGCACACATTCTAACCTATCAGAGGGTCATGAGCTGTAGACACTGGAGGAAAAATATGTGAATTTGTTTTTTCAGTGCTAGGGATGGAACCCAGGATCTTGTGCATTTGAGGCCAGCACCCTACCACTGAGCTATATTCGCAGCCTGATACATGATACATGTGGTTTGAGTAACCACAGTAGGTACTCAAAAATCACTGGAATGAATGAATAAATGAAGAGCATTTAGCATGGCTCACTTGGTAAATACAAGATCTCACACAAACCAGCATCACAAAAAATCGTGTGTACATATCACATCCCTGGTTCCCCAAAGACATCTTTAGTTTATATCCATAAGATTTAGAAAGTTACAAACAAAAGCAAACAGAAGAGCACTTCAAATAATGTTTCACAGAACCTCATGATTTTAGGCCCAAACATAAAATTAGACAAGAACAACAAAGCACATGTTGTTGACAAATTAAAGAGGACAACCTCCCCTGCAAACCACTTTGTCCCTGAATCTACAGCACTTTCCAGCCGCCAAGTTCATTAACTAAGTGCTGCCTGGCGAGGCTGGCCTGAAGGATTCAACCCGAATGTAATTAGCAATGGCGAGACGGTAAAGCATGAATCTTTGAATGCATAATTCAGAATGTGGAAATGAACATTTAATGTGTCCAGGGACAGAAAGAACCCACAAAACTGTACCATGAGTGTGTGCGTGTGCACACACACTTGCAATGGGGGTGTGGATGTGTGTATTGGTGGGAAAGATGGGGAATCCCAAACATTTTTCCTCTGATAGAGGAAAGAAGCGTTGATTTCTTCTGAAAACACAATTTAAAAATTTTTTCCTCTGCAATCCCAGCATCATGAATTACATGGATAAGTCAATATGTAATGCACTGTGGTTCTTCCACTCATATAGGCAGATGCATAAAGCCCAAGTTCACTTCCTCTGGTCCTGTCCTGTCCAACACTGAAGGTGAAGGCAGTTGAATGAATTAAAATGAAGTCAGATTTAAAGTTCAATTCCTGCATTTCACTTGCCGCAATTTTTTTTTTTTTTTTTTTTTTTTTTTTGAGTCTCGCTATTTTGCACAAGCTGGTCTCCAACTCACAGTCTTCCTGCTTCAGGCCCCCAAGTAGCTGGAATTACAGCTGGGCATCACTCACACCTGGCTATAGTCATCTCTCTTTCAAGTGCTCAACAGTCACCAGTGGCGAGGAGCTACCTTGGCTGGACAGCCCTGAACCAGACCCTTGGGCTATCCTGACCTTTCCCCCGACCCCAGAAGTCATAAGGTGCATGAGGGTAAGGTATTAACTTCTATATAAATAAACAGGATGGGACTTCAGCTGCCATCCTGAAAACAAGACATCCATTTCTCTGTTAAATAAGCTTTCAGAAAAAGAAACATTTTTAATAAAGGTTTTGGGAGATAGTCTAACCTTCCAAAAACTATTCACAGACCTCAGTTTAAAAACATTTATTCAACAAAATCATCTTTTACAGTAGTCATTTGAAACACAAGTTCCCTTCATTAAGGACTTGGCTTCCCCTACCTGTCAGTTTTGGTTTAAAATTCATTTGGTTTAAAAGTTCATTCATTGTAGAAATCACCATCAGCTCTCATTTTAGTCAGAGATGCTCTGTGCATAGAAATTAGCTGGGAAAACTCTTTCCATTAAAATACCAAGGAAATTTGTTCCCCTAAATCTTAAAGCATCCATTTACCCTCTGATTATTACTTTCATCTAGAGCTCCTGAATAAATCCTAATTTACTTTTAATGAAATAATTATCTGGTGAAGGACAAATGTTAAAATGTTCCTAGCCCCACGAACCAAGCAAGCTCCTTAATTTGTACAAAATTAAATATAAAAATAGAATAAAGATTGCAGCATATGTAGTTCAGTGGTAGAGCACTTGCCTAGCATTTATGAGGCCTTGGGTTTCAACTCCCACACTATTTAAAAAAATAGTACTAAGACAATGTGGGCAAGAAGGCAGTTAATACACTAGTTTATACAAAATCAGCTTCCCTGGTAACAGAGATAACCAAAAGGGTTGGTTTAAAAAGAAAAACATATAGCTGTATGTAGTGCCCCACATCTGTAATCCCAGGGACTCAGGAGGCTAAGGCAGGAGGATTGACAAGTTGAGACCAGCCTCAGGAACTCAGTGAGTCCCTAAGTAACTCAGTGAGAACTTGTCTCAAAAAAAAAAAAAAAAAAAAAATTAAATTAAATGAGGGCAGGGCTAGGAATGTGGATCAGTGGTTAAGCACCCATGGGGTTCAATCCCAGGTACCAAGAAACAAAAAAAAAGAGAGATAATATATACAGATAGAAATACTATAGACTCCAAAGATTGTAAGATAGATTCTCTGACTCTGCTAGTAATACAATAATACACAGTACTTCACCTAATATTACTATAGTCTGTGTGAAGTCACTTCAGACTCCTCAGGCAAAACTACTTTAAATTTTTGTTAAGTTTAATGAAGTTTTGAGACAAATCCTAAAAAAAAGAAAGAAGTTGGTTCCATGATTTAATTCTGTCACATTCTGGTTGAAGGACATCAACTTCAACCTTTGCCTTAGCAATGAATCATCATTTGTGGATGGTTCTTCATGATAGTGGAGAGAATGTGGATTAAAAAAAGAAATGGATCTTTGACTTGTTCTTGACTAAATGAAACATTTTTTAAACCTTCTGACATGATCAGTGCATGTTATGGGGAACAGAGAACTTCAGAATATAGAAAATGCAAAAAAGTAGGTTAAGAGTCAATCTAATAAAATATCTACTTTGGGTTAGGACCAGGGCAGATTTTGTTTTCAGGATTTTTGAGGTACACAAATTGTATATGCTCAAGGTGTACAATGTGAGGTCTGGATAAAAAAGTCAAACTCATAGAAGGGTGGTTACTAAGGGTTGGAGGTAGGTGGAAATGGGAAAATGTTCTAAGATGAATCAGTTCTGAGGATCAATGTTCAGGGCGGTGTCTATAGCTGACCATACTGTATTGTATACTTGACATTTACTAAGAGAGCAGCCCTTAAGATTTCCTAACTCACAAAAGGTAACTATGTGAGTCCATGACAGGTATATTAAATCTGTCATTTAAGGAAGTTCTTGAAAGACACATGTTGGGTGGGAGATCAAGAGAACCACTGGAGGGGTTTACATTTCATTGCTCTTTCCCCAACACCTGGCACATACTGAGTGCTCAGAAAATAACTGTTGGTAGTGAATGAATGCCTGGCCCTGAGATAATAAAGGGCAAAGAAAGCAAGGCACACTCTATCGTGCAGCAAATAGGAAAATTCCACCTATCTCAGGCTATGACCACTTTGGGGTTTTACATCAGGAGAAAAAACACAAAAGTCCTAAAGATAAGACTACATCAGGCTAGAGAAAAGAAAATTTAAATATTTAAATGAACTGAAAAGAAATGATCAGAGTTTAATCTGAAGTGATGAAAGAAACTTTCCAAAATGAAAAATGAAGACAAAAAAAAAAAAAAAAAAAAGGAAAAAAATAGGCTACTCAGTTCAACAGAAATAAGCAAGGACAACACACACATGTACACACACTTGTTCCTAGGTTCCTACCTTGAACCACCTATCAGGCATAGGGTCTCCTCTCCAGGAAATATTAAATAATTTCAAGCCCTGAAACAAAACTTTTATATTACAGAATCCAAATAAGTAGAAGGAACCTTAGCGACTTTCAAGTCCAACCCTTTTTCAGGGGGTGGAAGGTGAATTGAACCCAGGGGTACTCTACCACTTAGCTACAACCCTAGCTGTTCCCCTAAACAGTCCCTCCTACTTTTTTTTTTTTTCCTGAGACAGAGTCTCACTAAATTTCCCAGGCTGGCTTGAATTTGTAATCCTCTTGCTTCAGCCTCCCAAGGAGTATCTGGGATTATAGATGTGCACTCCAGTGCCCACCTACAACCCTCATTTGAATGAATGAGGCCACCAAGGTTCAGAGAGGTTAAGAACTTACCCAAGGTCACATAGCTGGTTATTACTTGAGACCGGTTCTGCTCCCTCTTACTCTAGCCATTGCCCTAAGCATCCTCAGGATCAAACACCTTCAACTTCCAAATAAAATGTCCTTCCTCCCTGGAGAGCAGGAACACCCTCCTTTAGAGTTCTGGGGAGTGGGTGAGTTGAGCAGAGCACAGGGCTTGTCTGTCGTCATTGACTCCACATTGCTTTGCTCCTGATCGTTCCCCAACCCACCTTCTCATTGCATCCTCCTTTTGGAATATTTAAGAACAGTTAGCTGCTTGAAAGCTTCTGGAAGCCTCTGGAGAGAACTGAGAGGAATCCAAAAAAATAAATTTCATCCCAAATGGGAGTATTCTGTGTGGGGGTAAAACATTGCCTGAAGCTTAGTCACCCTCATCTAAAGCACCACGACAGTTTTCATCTAATCAAAGAATTTTTAAATATTCAACACTTTCAATCAAAAATGTATGAAACCATAAAGCCAAATGACTATGTTATGTGCTTGGCTAAAATGAACATCTGGTGGAAATTAAGACTATAAGCACAATTTGGAGAGCAGTCTCCTCCTTACTGGCACACCCAAGCCCTTTTTTCTAACCTGGCTCAAACCTATAGAGTCATAGCTGGGTCAGGTATCTGAAGCAATATCTGCAAAGAAATAATAGACATTGAAATGCCATTTGTCTCTAGGTTTCATAATAGCAACTGCTAAAGGAATGAGCCCATTGCAAAATAAATGAATGTAACTGAATTTTGTGACCTTACTAATACCTGGTAAAACTAAAATATTGGCTTAAGTTGAACAACAACAACAAAAAATGTATATGCAAAAACAGTACTAAAACTTTCAAAGGTAATTTAGCTCCCATAAACTCTCTCTTAATTCAGTATGTTTTAAGCTACTGAAAGTCAACTGCTTTCTTATGTGGGTTCTGGCTGGAGTGGTTTGTTTTGTTGAATAGGTAATGTGTGCAACTGCAGTCTGCATATTTTATATTTGTGTTAAATGGGGTAAAATTAGGTACAACATTTTTGAATATACAAAAAGAACAGTAGCTATCTAAAAATCTTAAGATATATAAAGTATCCAAAATATTAAAAATCTAAAAACATTCATATGGATTTTTTCTGTTCAATGACTGTACATAGCTGAGACAACTTTTGCATATTCACAACATAATTGAAAATCCAGAGAAAAACAAAGCGGCTCTGATTAACTAAAACACAGTCCATAAATTGGATACAGTATTTATAAAAGGCTCTTTGAGTCTTCATTTAGAACCTAAGTGTTCCTTTTCTCTGCATAATTCTATCAATACTGGATATATAGAACACAAGTCTCATGCAGCTAATTAGCAGCTGACTTTCAATTACAGAGAAAATAAGCTTTAAAACCCAAATGAATACATTCCATCTAAAATGGACAGGTCGTAGAATTCACCTTAGTAAGAGCAGCACAAGAATTTTTATCTTAAGTAGACCTTACAAAGGGGCAGTTAGGCAAGGGAGAAGACATAAAATGATTTAAAAAAATAATAAAGCACAGAAAGTAGAACAGAGATGACTAGGGATTGGGAAAGGGAGAAGGGTGGTTGTATTTGACCAGTCCATGATATATGCATGTACGGAAATATCACATTGAACTCCATGAACATGTATAATAAAGATGTGCTCAAAATAAAGTAAAATACACACACACACACACACACACACAAATAAACCCATGAAACAACTCAGGAAACACTGTAAACACTGCAGCCTGGTGCAGAGGCAGAACCTCATCAACCTGCCTGGGCCTCAGAGAGGATCCTGATTAAAAGATGCTCCAAGGTCAACTGCAGAGAGGTCAGAGGGATTGAGAGACCATAAAGGTCCCTGAGAGGAGCCACCAGAACGGCTCCTGTGGGCACTGAGGAGTGACTGGGCAGAGAAAGAAAGAAGTGGTGGCTCGAGATCAAGACAAGCTTTATTTAGGATGCAGGAAACTTGAGTATGTTTTCAACTCTAGGAGAAGGAGTCAGAGCAAGGTAGAAGTTGAAATGGGGGGTAACTGGGTAGGCACAGAGGGGGAGGGGACAGCAAGAAAAACACAGAGGCAGGGGCTAGACTGGCAAGTGCACCTCTGCCACATTCCTTTTCCTAACACCCAGTCCACCTCCTGGGAGCTTCCATTTCAGTGTTTCTGGAAGCAGTTTCAGGCAGCATTACTCACACCTGGTTCTCAGACCAGAGGAGTCAGCAGCAGCACCTGGATTTTGCTTGCTGAGTCTGGCCCTATCCCAGCCCTCTGACTCAGAACCTGTACATTATCAGAACCATAGGTTGTGGTTTGAATGTGTCCCCCAAATTTCATGTGTTGTAAACACATGAAAGTCATGTCAGTGGTATTTCCAGGTGAAACTTTTGGAAGGTGACTGGGTCATGAGGCTCTACCATCATGAACAGATTGATCCATTCATGGATCAATGAATCATGGATCATGGATCATGCAGGGAGTGGCTTTATTTAACAGAACGCTCACCCTGACACCCTTGTTCTGCATCACCATGCGAGACCCCACATTGTCTTGGTTCTCTGCAGGGCTCTCAACAGTAAGGAGGCCCTCGCCTGGTGCAGCCCCTACTCTGGCCTACCTAGCCTGGTCCAGAGCTGTAAGAAGCAAATTGCTTTTCTTTATAAATTACCCAGTCTCAGAAAACGGACTAAGACCACAGGCGACAGTGCTTACAACATGCATGGTGCTGGTTTATAGCAGTGTTTTACAAATGTGGGCAGTGAAGTCAGAGAGATCTTGGGTTCAAATCTAGCTCTCCCAGGATTCCGTGGTACATGCCCTTGGATAAGCCTCTCTTAAACCTCAGTTCTTTTCCCTCAGTAGAATGGGCATGATGATACTAACATTTCTTAGAAAATGAAATGATATAATGTAGACATCAAGAGCCTGGCATTGAGTTTATACACAGTAACAAAGGGTGCTTTGTATTTATTGTGCATCCCTTCCAGCATGACTGATGTAATAGCTTCATTTTGTCCTGTGTCTCCCCTCAAAGAATGAAGTCCCCAGGATGGGGAAGCATGCTTCAGCATCCAACCCACAGCTCTGTACAGGTGACCTGCTCAAGAAATATGTGTTGAAAAGAACAAATCCAGGGCTGTAAATCAAAGATAGATCAATGATCCCAAAGCAAAGATCAAAACTATTTATTTTACTATATTTACATAAAAACCAGTTAGACACAGGTTATAAAGTCATTTGGGATTAAAGGATCAACTTTCAAAAGAGAATAAGAAAGATATGTGGCAAAATGCATGCTACTTTCAAAAGGTCCAGCACAAGGGAGTGTCCCCATGGGGCAGAGATCTTTCTGAACCACATCAAGTTGCTGCTGTCCTCAAGGTCAAAAATGCAAGACACACCCAAGATGTGTTTCCAAGGGTGAAGCTTAATGCTTGGGAAAAATACCTAACTCAAGTACCCAGATGAAGTTTCTCATTTCAGGCAAGATTCCAATAATGAAGTGGCTGACTTCACCAAATGTACCTCAATTTCCTGTGTTGGCAGAAACTTGTATGCAGAAACCCCATCAGGCTTGTTACAGTAAGACAAATCTTTCTGGTTGTATTATTAGATACAAGAGGGAGAAAGGCAAGCACAGAATACCTACCTCTTCCATAAATACTACAGAAAAATGGCAAAAATATTTGATGGAACATTTTGGTCTGAAGAACCCACGTGTCATTACGTGCAATTCAACTCCATCAACTCACATCTGTGGAGTGCCCACTAGTGTGGTGGCAAGAGGCTGAGGCCCAGGAGCCCAGTTGAGCACTACTCCACAGAGGAAGGGAGTGCCAGCATGTGTTGCCAGCAGCTCTACAGTACAGGTTAGTGTTAAGGCCTCGGAGCCAGGGCAGCCAGGCCAAGGAAACTTCTGGGTACATCTCATGTGATATCACTTCCCTGGCAGGCAAGGAGAGGCAGTATATTTGGGGGAAGACTGCAAGCAAAAGGTACAGGCATCCCTGAAGATGAGGCTAAGGAGTCAGGGCTTTAGCATGGAAGCAGAGAGAAACCATGAGGGATTGGTCTTTATTTTATTTTTCAGTGCTGGGGATTGAACCCAGGGCCTTGTGCTTGTGAGGCAAGCATTCTACCAAGTGAGTTATATCTCCAGCCAGAGGGATTGATCTTTGAGGAATGACAAAATTAGAACTTTGTGGGCAAAGGGACCCATTGAGGGCAAAGTGATGACCTAACTAAGAAAGGATGAGACTTGAGGGGAGGTGGTAAGGCAGGAGCATCATGGAGGAACAGACACAGAGGTCTTACAAACATGTAAGTACAGGGGTCAAGGATGACAAAGTTCCTGGTTTGTCACAAACTATAAACTCAGAACTGCCAGATAGCTCCAGTTTGGGGATATGGCTGGTCATAGCAAGAGACCTCTGAGACTACACTTAAAAATAAAATTGCAATGAGGTTTCTAAAGGTCTAGATGGCCCTAGCATGGGGAGATGACTCCTGCTGATCAAGCCAGTTTCCAATCCTAGCAAGAGTTACATTCCCTAACTGCACACCATGTGACCTCTACCTGGTGCAGTCTTGTAAAAGCCAAAGGCCCTTTACTTTACACACCAAGTTCTCAATATTAAACAACCCCAGGTGTGGCCAAATATGTTCATTCTGAATTAAAATTTAAAGCTTCCTAAGGCCTGGCTATCAATAAAAAAATACAAGGAAAGATAAGTGTTTGTTGAATGAAACACGGATGTCCATTGTCAGCTGGGTGCTTTAACTGGATTTTATTTTGAAGACCATGCTCTTGGCACCAATTTGAATAATTTCAAATATGCTTTCCCCTGAAGGCTAGCTATCTTGCTCTGATAGAAGGAAATGCATCAATAACAAACCACTTCTCTCTACCCATCGGTACCTCCCTCACACACCTTCAGAAGAGTGATACAGGTGGTCTATTCCTGACAGGATATTCAACTGCGTGACTCCTCAATAGTTCACCTGGCATGGTGGGAAGAGGCAGCCCAAATGTGCCTCACTCTTCGCTGGGTACAATTTATGTCCTGCAGTTTTTCTAAACTGGGGATAACACCAGCATTTTAGCCAGAGTAATAGTGTATGTATTTACACATAGTATGAAAAATGTGCACTTAAAATTCTTAACCACATCCCTCCAAATGCTAGCAGCAGTTACTGGGAAAGCTATCCCCACGCGCGACTCCCCCTAGGGTTGTGGTACTACTTCCGGTGGAAAATAACTGCAGTATTCACCCATGATGTTCTTCTCTATAAATATTCTGTTTTTCTACCTGACAAAAATAATTACTGTGCACACTTGCTCATCTGATATGGCATAAAGAAACAATTTTTTTTCTAAAGGAGCACTATGTCAAATAAACCTTAAATGTTCTATAGCTTGTTGCTATTTTTCAGCAGCAAATCACCAAACTAAATTACAAAGAGACCATAGTTATCCCTAAGAATTAAAAAAGGCTGATATGGTACTTGTTTCCCCTGCAGAACTTAAAAATGAATTACACAGTTCAAAACTTAGAACCTATTATGTACAATTACAATGCACTAATAAAAACATTTAGAACATTAAAATTAAAGTGAGATTTTTTTTCTTATAAAAGCTGGAACAAAGAGGTTCTATAAAATCAAGCCCAAAGATCCAGAATAGCAAGATAAAGAACTCTCAAAACAAAAATTAGACAAAACAATCACTGGTGATTTCTATTTCCACATGAATTAATCATAGGGGTGAGGGCTGAGGGTGTTAGTGTATGTTTAGCATGCCTGAGGCCCTGGGTTCGATTACCTGTATGACAAAAATTAAATAATAATAATAATAATAGAAATGAAAGAAAATTTACCTTTTTGAACTCTACCTCCATAGTTGGGAAATGATTAAAGTACTCTGTATTGTGAATGTACTTTAATTCCAAGGGCTAACTAACATTTAGAGAGAATGTACATACTAAGTTATATTAAACAGACTGTTAATAATAAACCTCTCTGTATCATAAGTCCTTTGTTTTTAAGAAAAAAAAAATCAATCCTCCCAAACCCTAAAATATGCCCAAGGGTATCTGCAGGAGTAATTGCAACAGAACATTCCAGTGCTTGAATTCAGCAAATCCTTAGGAAGCATGCTCAGACAGATGGCACTTAAGAAACAAAACCACTGCACTTAGATTTATAGGAAGATTTTTCACTTACTTCAAATTTCTGTATAATCCTTGTTCCTCTAAGCGAAAGGGGACGGGGAAAATCACACTGCAATTCCCGATTTTTTTAATTGAAAAAAGAAACACGCTATATCCACTAATCTGACTTTGGATGTCCTCGAGAATTTCTTTGAGTCTCTATTCAATGAATACTACTTTCAGATTCTAAACAAAAAGTAAAATATCCAAAGTTAGCCCAAGTAACGCTGTACAAAATCAAATATCACAATGTAAACAAGGCAACTGCATCTATCAGAAGCGATGATTCAGAAGAGGATAAATTTAGAACGGTGCTTTCCAAAAGGCGGCTGGATGTCAAATTCAGGAAATAGGTGAAGGCTACATCCCAAAAGTGTCTCTGAAAAAAGAACTCCAAAATATTAATAAAAAGAGTCTTCTCTTTGAAGTTTTCAGTCCCCTGGTGTCCTCGAGGCTGTGCTTCCCCAATCTGGCCTTGGTGGAGCCATCCATTACTGGGTAAATCCACGTGAAACCTGAGGACTTGCCGGCCTGAGGACGTGGTCAGAGGCAGTGTGGCAACTCCACATGGGACCGGCCTTTTATGGCCTGAACTCCAGAGCCTTGATACAGCTAATCGACCAGAAATAGCTCTTGAAACTCAGAGGAGCCCATCAGCTGTTGCCACAGGCCTGGCCAGCAGCCACTTCAAATGCAGCTCAATTGTCCACATTGTCTTTCAGCTGGTTTTATAGAGAAATTAAAAACACAACAGCAGTCTACTGAACAGGCTATAGCAATATGGAATCGGAGGGGCAAACAAGTCCTTAACTCTGTTTTTTAAAGGAAAGAACACATCATCTTTCATAAAGCTCAGATACTGAACTCCCCAAAATACTAAGCATGCCACTTACTTTCTCTCTCTATATATATACATGTATATATATATATATATATATACACACACACATGTATATATATATATATATATATACACACACACACATACATATATACATATACATATATATATATATACACACATACATATATATGTATATATAAATGCATCCATATATTAAACAGTATGCCATAGTGGCACGTCTCTTTACAAGTTAACAATTATGTAGATCCCTATGTATTTCTTACCACTTCCAATAATTGTAGAAAAATTAATCAACATAAGAAACAATTGTGCAAGAAGGACTTTCTTTAGAACGACACAAATATTTTGTCCTTAAACTAAAGTCAGTCCTTTAAACTGGCAAAACCTATCTTCCAAAGGCTCCTGGGCCACTCATTTCACTTAAAAACCAGATGGACCTTAACTAATGAAAAAAAATGAGCAATGACTCATAACCACTTCTTAAAAAGCCATTAACATTTTTTAAACACTTAAACTAAACATTACAACTCCATTTACAAAAAATACTTACAATGGTAGATGTCCTTGTTACCAAGAATAACAGAGAGTTATTCTTAATTGTCTGTGCTAACTTCAATACAAATCACAAACCTCATTAAGTCTTGGGCTAGAGGAAAGCTGTTCGCTGCGCAGGCCTCCGGGTGGTATGCCTCTGAATGTCAGTGTTCCCAGACCACCAGCTGCAGCAGTCAGTGGAGAGAGGCCTCACAAGGCAGGGTCTGAATTCCTGTTACTAATTAACCCTGAAAGACAATGCCTACCCCTAAACAGACCAACCCGGGACCAGGTGAAAAGATAACAACACTGTATGGAATATTTCAAGATAGTCAGAAGAGAGGATTTTGAATATTCTCACCATGAAGAAATGCTTAATGTTTCAGATGATAGACAAACTAAATATCTTGATTTGATCATTACACGATGCATGTTTACAATGAAATATCACACAATACCCCATAAATAAGCATAACAGACCTCATGACTATTTTGTGCAAGGGTTAAAAACAATTTGCCCAAGCCAAATTTTTTATCCACTTCAGGATGACAGATAAAAATCTCACAGCATGACTTTTGCATCATAATCTTGTTCCTGTCCCTCATCTAATTTTCCCTTTGGCCAGTTTGGCCTTTCCCTCACTTTTAAGTTTATTTTATCTTATTTTATGTATTTATGTGAGCTGCTTGAACCTCCTGCAGCAAAGTTGGGTGAAAATAAATAAAAACTTATGTAAAACAGTTGACTATCTGGGAAAAGATAGGAGAAGGGAAATGAATCACTGTTACCACAATAATGCAGTTTGCTTTTCCTAAAAAAAGATTTGCTGCCACAAAATAAACATCTAACTCTTGTATGCCTGTTAAGCTGTTGCTCACTGCTTCCCTGAGGAGCCAAACAGTCCTAGATTAACATGCACCGGAGTCTAACAGAGCGATTCTTCTTAGTCACGTCTTTTATAAAATCTTTTTATCTCTGATCATTTGAATCCCAGCTAATTCTAACTTTTCAATGCATTTATACACTTTTTTTTTTTTTTTTTGCTATCTGCCTAACTCAGAAAACCCCATCACACCCACTACTTTGCACACAGTGACATAAGAAATGGAAAATCATACATTAAGAATTAAAATTAGAAATAAGAACTAGACTTATACTAGACTTAGACATCCCCAAGATATTTGACAACTAGTTTTCATTTGCTAGTATTTAATACTAATATTATTACAGTGTTGTAGTCTGTTCTTTCCTCTAGTAACTCTTCATTATAGTCCCATTATTATTAATTCTAATGGTGACTTGTGGGATGATCTAGGAAGCACAGATATTTATGATTTAGGATCTAGGAGCCACTCATTCTTATTTCTATGTTAACTATCTAGACCAACATGACGATGTGAAAACCAAAATTAAAAACATAATACAACTTATAATTACAGAAAATAAAATACTGAGATATAAACTCAATATATACAGGACTTATATGCTCAAAGTACAAAAGGCTGATGAAAAAAATCAAAGATGATTGATTAATAGATAGATGTATACTATGTTCACAGATTAGAAGAGTCAACATAGTAAGATGTCAATCCTCCCAAGCTGATCTATAAGTTCAATGCAATTCCTATCAAAACTCCATAAGAATTTGGAGTTTACCCTAAAATGTACACATAAAGGCACAGCCACCTGGATAGCTAAATAATCTTGAAAAGAAGGACCAAGGGGAATCGATCCATCCCTTATTAACCTATTGAGTCCCAAGCTTTGAATTTTGCAAATGTTTCAAAGAAATTAGCAAAGGTGAATTAAAGTAGGTTGGAAATAATAATCTAGAGCTTATATATAATTATATTAATATTGTAATCATTGTTAAAATGTCATATAATGTGTCATATAATTAGATATTATATACTATATTTAGGTTTGTGTAGGTGTTATACATCTGGAATGATGGGACAAAATAGGTTGACAAAGGGATAGACACATAACAGATGATTGGTAAGAATGAAGAACCCAGAAAAAAGTCCATGAAAACATGCCCAGTTGATTTTCATCCTTTTGATAAATAGTACTGGAACAACTGGACATCCATAGACAAAAATAAAATAAAATAAAATATAAAAAAGGAACCTCAGTTTATTCTTCACTGTTGCACATCCATACCATGAACACTACTTAGCCATATAAAAGAATAGACTATTGATATAGGCAATGATCTGGATAAATATCCAGAGATTATATTGAACGAAAGGAAGCCAAAGTCAAAATATTAGCTGTAAAATGATTCCATTTATAGAAGATTCCCCAGATGACAATATTGTAGGAAGAGAGAAGACAGAGGTCATCAGAGATTAGCAGTGAAGGCAAGGTGGCTCTAGCAGGGCAACATGAGGGATAATTGCTATGAAACTGTCCCACTGTTCTGTTGACTGGGTCAATGTCAACATCCTGGTTGTGATATTGTTCTACAGTTTTTCAAGATATTGCCACTGGTTGGTGGGGGAGTGAGTGAAGGTACACATGAATTATATTATTTCTTACAACTGCATTTAATTCTATAATTATCTTTAAATTAAGGTTTAAATCCTTTCTTGACACCACCCCTCCTGCCAAATCTCAAAAAAAAACCTACTTCAAATGAAACTTCCAAATACAATCCATTTGTACATGGGTTACTTACCATAATTATGCTTTAAATAAGTCTATATGGATTCACTTATTATCAATGCCATCTTAAAATTTGAAGTTGAAAGTATTTATTTTGCTCTACCACAATAAAATTAATTGATTGCAAGTAAAATATTTGATATAGAGTAAGAAGCATTACTTTCCAAGTGAATACTTTTCTTTAGCAGGTGCTATAGTCTGGATATTGAAAGTCCCCAAAGGCACATTCACTGAGGGCTTGATTCCCAGGGCAGTACTATTAGGAGATGCTGTGGACCTTTAAGAGGTGGGGCCTTATGGGGAGTCCTGACATCACTGAGGGTTTGCCCTAGAAAAGGACTGTGCGACTGGCCATCCTTTTTCGCTTCTGTTTCCTAGTCATGATGTGAGTGGCTTGCTCTGCTACACGCTCCTGCTCCTGCTATGAAGTGCCACCCTTGCCAGAAGCAAGGACATCTCACAGGAACTTGACATCCAAGACAAATAACACTATACCCACCATCTACTGTGAAAATGGATCTTGTTTTCCTGACAGACCACAACCTCACCACAACAACCTGACTACCCTAATCAGAATCCAGGGCTACTCCTCACTGGAGTTTGATACTCAAACCTCCACTAATAAGTTCGGTAGCCTGAACACTGCTTCCCTTCCTCTTCTACTTCCTGTTTATGGGCTCCATCAGGATTGCCACTGGAGACTCCAAACTAGTCTACCCTCCCTTGCCACCACCTCCCCTAACAATCCCCTCCACTGCTTCTAGAATGACCTGTAATCAGCCCAAGCCTGGTTTTGTATCCCTCCCAGCAGTGGCTCTCAAGTGTGGTCCCAGCAGGAGTCACCTCCAGTGGGCAACTAGGTAGCAGTTATTTTTCACTGATGGAAGCTTTTGGACAAAGTTTTTGAATTAAATTTTCCAAAGGGCAAATGTAAAGATATCCTCATGAGAGCACCACAGGGATCCTCTTGCATTTAGATATTCATTAGAAAGAAGAAAAATATACCCAATTACAAATAAAAATTCTGGAAATCACACTTTACCCAGAGATTATCCCATATAGACCAAGATCTGTGATGATTTTTTTCTTGCCAGTATATTCCTACCTAATAGGAATTTAGGACGTTTTCAAGGAATTGAATACCTTGCTTTATTACCAACATCACAATTAGATAAATCTAGGTGTGTGACATTTGCAGATATCATCCAACAGAATCCTGTTGGTGGAAAACAAAACAAAAAGGCGAGAGTTGCTGGTCTGCTGGGTGAAGTACAAAGTAATAGCCTCTCTGACTTGTCCCCTTCCTACCTACCTCTCCAGTGGTATGTCATGCCATCCACCCAGGAGGTAATCTGCACCCAACCATGAGAAGCTACATATATGGAACAGTCTTGCCACGTCTACTTTTTCTGTGGAGAATACCCTTCCTTTCTTCCCACTTAAGCCCTAATGATCCTTCAAGACTCCTCTGACTTTATTTCTCCTACAAATCCTTTCCTGGCCTCTAGACTGCTGACATCCAAAGGGCAGGGACTCCATTATCTCTTTATGGCCCCAGAACCAAGCAACATCTGCCACTCCACGATGTAACAAATGTTCGTGAGGTGAAGATCTAAGTCACTTGTGGTTGGAGGTCTTTTTCTCATTTTAATACAGCTATAATGTTCTCTTTTTATTTTCAGTGTTGATTCATCAATGCATAATATCCCTCTGGAGTTGGAGACAGAGCGACATGTTTTCTGTTCCTCAGTTCAGAAGCAGAAAATAAAATAGGAATCACGGGATCGAGTGCTTCTCTGTAGCAGCCTCATGTTCCATGTTTCCACCTCCTGCTTCTGAAGTAACAGTGACATCAGAGCCTGACCAGAACTCTCAGTGCAGGAAAGCAAGATCACAAAGCTCTCTCACTGCTTCTGCCTTGTGGAGAGATCTGCTTTCTAATGGTAATGAACTTAGGCAATCATTGGAAGTTTGTTTTTAAACTGCTTATTTCCAGAGAATAAAAAGGCTAGGTAGCCAGGACTTCTATTTTGTTCTAATATCTGCTATGACACAATCAGACTTGGAATCATTTTGTTTTCTCAATAAGTTTAGGGTTTTGAAATCTATGAGGGAAGACAGGTACATGAGAGGTCTCCTAATAGCTACATTGATAATACCAGTATAAATCTCATGTTGTGACCATCTGTACCATAGGAAAAAAATTTTTCAGTAGATTTTTTTTTAAAGACAAAAAAAAAAAAAGATTTTATTTTTTTCAGCAGCAATATCTTTCAACCAACAAAAATTCCTTCTCCTCAATAATATTAATCAATCTATCAATCAATCAGTGGAGCCTGCCTGTCTGGTCTCTCTTCTTCTGAAAGCTTATGGAAAACTTTTCTGGCTTTAGATGAAGATCTTGTGTGCTCCAAGGTCATCTGTAAGTCACTGGCTTGAACAACGGATTCGCAAGCCAATCCTCTCTCCCAGAGCAATGGGTGTGTAGCGAAGCTCAGCACGAACAGAACTGCTGGCCTTACAGTCAAAATGAAATGCGAGTTTGCCAGGGGTGAGCCTCGTCCTGGCTCCAGGGACACAGCCTCCCATTCGGCTGGACCAGCATCACATTCCTGGACACCAGGGTTAGAGTCTTGCGAGTAATCAGAGATGTACAAAGTGTGACATGCTCCAGTTAGGCTGTTATATGTCTAAAAATACGGGTATTTGTCTGCTCTCAAGCAGTAAGTCATCACATGGCAGAACTGCAGAGGTTTTCCTCAAGTGGGGACATAAGCTGAAGGCAATGCTGCCAATGGAGCAAGGCTTCCTACCTGAGAGAAGACCCTTCCCTTTCCATGCAGTTGTTCACATCATCACACTTGGCACAACAGGCAATTTCCTTTTTTGGTCCCCAGTACTAGGAAGGAAGAGACCAATCTTATTCTTGAATGGAAAACATGAAGTACCCACAGTTTTTCTGAGGAAGTACTGAGAATAGGCAAACACCTGTGTTGGGTCACCAAGGAGATAAATGAGCATTGTCCACACCAGACACACCAGGAATGAGACACTTTTCAGGCGTGTGCTCTCAAGCGCCCACAGACACTCGCTAAGAACCCTGCGCATCCCAGCTGACAGTGCAGGATAAGTTCTCTCCAGCCCCATAGGGTTCCATCCTCACCTTCGTCCCAAAATAGAGTCAAAAGTAATGGCTGCACCCTTGGCCAACCCACAGAAGCCCCATAAGCCTGTAATAAAGTGGACCACAGTTCAGATCATTCTAAAATCTGAACTGCTGCATGCTACATTTTCCCATGTATCTGTGGCTCCAACTGGGTATCGGGAACACATCTCCCTGACAGCACAAGTTCAAGAAAAGAAAACAATGGAAAGATTCGGGAGTCATTTGGATAAGTTCAGCTTTATACAACATGAACTTCATTTTCTTAGATTTTTCACTCCCCTGCCATCAGGTGAGATTTGGTCTACTTTCAGGCTCTGAACATCACTGGCCGGGAGTAAGATTTCTGCGGTTGTAATCCAGGTCTAAAGAACTGAGACTCATTCAGAGGCAAAGCATTGCCTCATATTCCCCAAAGAAAAATCACAACTTAAAGAAAGGAGTGAACAAAGAAGGAAGGGGATCCAATGGAGATGAAATAGGCTAATTCAAGACATTCTGAAGTGAGAATTTTCAGACCGGAGAGTAAACAAAGATAAAAACACCTGGTCACACCTCAGCTTTCCTCTAACAGGGACCCTGTCTCTAGTAGACAATACTTTCAAAGACCCTGAAGTCACCAGTTGATACCTGATCATGATACCAAGAAGATTATCCATGGGTATGCATGACTACCAGAATCTCCTGGAAAAATGCCTTAAAATCTTGTTGATGGAACAGAGGGTGTTGGAGAGAAGAAAGGAATAAACAAAAATATTTCCAAATGACTGCAGTTATTTCAGCATTCTCCCAGGTAATTCCTAACTCCTTGCTGTGGTACTTCCTTTCACCCACACTCCCACTCCCAGTGACACGACCTGTTTTGAGGACTGCTGTTCATCTATAAGCCAAGAATAGTACCTAGGATACAGTAAGTGCTCAATAAGTATTCATTGAAATAATAGGATGAATAATGTATGTTCTACATAGAAAGTGCCAAAACTTAGTTTCCTTTAAAGGCACTTTACCCTTCATAGGTCCTGCTCCCCATCGTGTGATCATAATCCTTGCTGGCTTTGAGTAGATGGTTCCACATGCTTGAATTAGGTTGCCTCCTTCAAAATGCCTCTTTGGCCAAGATTTCTCTCATTAAGCAGTGTCTGATTTCAGCGCAGGACTCCCTGACAAAACCCTCCATGCATTCTGGTCTTGAAGCCTTGGCATCACTAATGTAAATCCACGGTACAGGGACTGTCCAGCACACAGAGACACAGCTCACTTGCCTTAATGGAAAGCTAATTGACGTGGTAAGCCCCGAAGGCAGGATTACTTTCAGTCAGGCCCTCCCTAACATTTTCTGATGATAGCCAAGTGGGCAAGTCCAGTCCTTTCTCCCCAGAAACACAATACTGTTTTCTATACCAACAAGTATTAATTCAAATCCCTAGCGGGCAGTCCAGGATATGAAAATTACAGTAATCTAATCTTGTCGAGGAAGAAGTATGAATCATCATTACACGGTCTGACAGTGAAGTGATTAATGAAAGGCTACACAGAGGGTAGGGACCACGGAGATGGTTCCCTGGGGGGCCAGGAACCAAACAGTGGGACCCACCGGGCAAACATCAGAGAAGCAACATCCTGGTTTCCAACCCAGGGGAGGAGAAGCAAGGAACAATGCCATGCCACTTGCTTTTGATAGTGAGGAAAATTCCGTGACTGAGGGAGCAAAAGAATAGGAGTTTGGGTCTCAAAAATCTTGGTTCTGTTCTATCTTCCCACTGGGGTAGTGTTCAAGCTCTGCAGCTTACTTGTAAACTGGAACTGTAAACAGTGTGCCAGATGGCACCTCAGACAATGACCTACCAATCTCAATCCCCCACAGCCAAAGCTATAGAATACGCAAAGGGCGAGCGAGATTCCAGGTAGCCACACCAATAACAACGCTCTCTAAACAACATCCCAGGAAGACACATTCTGAATGCAGACTTGGCCCTTTCTGAAGCCTACAAAAAACACAAAGCTCCCTGTCTCCCATCTTGGAAAAAAAAAAAAAAAATCCCAGCTTGAGTGCACTGGGAAGTTGGTCAGGGAGCCTACAGCCCTGAACCATCACTTGACTTTTTTTTTTTTTTTTTTTTTTTTTGCACAGCTGTATTCAATTTTCTGTCCTTGGGGTTTTAAAAGGAACATTTATTCCAAGGCCAGGATTCTCAAGTTTTATGGTTATACAACTCCCTCTCAGGGCCAAAGAATGTTTGAAAAGTTTTAAGCCCAGCAAAGTGAATTAGTAAAAGTATCCAAATGAAAGTGAAATAAAAAATTAAGACATTCCAATTTATAGGAAAACCTCTTACTTTATTGTACTGTACTTTCTGTTTGTCCTCCAAAGCTATTCCTACCTATTTCTCATGCAAATATAGGTGGGGTGTGTGTGTATGTGCGCATAGAGGAGAGCAGGTGAAGAGCAGAGAAGTACAAAGGTGTATTTAGAATCTTCCATGGTTTCTGTTTCCTTGTTTATGGCCTTTCTATTTTTTTTTTTTTTTTTGTACTAGGGATTTAACCCTGAGGGTGTTTAACCATTGAGCCACATCCCAGACCTTTCTATTTCTTATTTTGAGACAGGGTCTTGCTAAGTCGCTTAGGGCCTTGCTAAGTTGCTGAGGCTGTTTTTGAACTCGCGATCCTCCTACCTCAGCCTGCCTTATGGTAAATTTTATTTTAAATTAGGTGTACAGATTACTTGAAATTCATAAAGGATCTACAAAGAAAAAAATTCCTTTAGGATGTTTATATGCTGGTTTGTTTCCCTAGTTAGAGAACTAAATCCTCAATTTTTTTGGTAGTAGACAGCAGTTTAAAAAAACACGTATTTTTACCTAAAAAGGTAAACAAGTGACATGTTTAATTGAACTGCTGTAAGCTAATTTCATTATCAACATATGAAAATAAGGAAATAAGAGTTGGGGAACTGAGGATAGAATGAGCCTCTGATGAAACGCTAACTAGTTTTAAAAGTGCAACCAAATGGAGGTATATTAGAAAATCCACAAGTCCCTTACCTGGTCTCTTCTGTTCTTCTGTCTTCATGTCACCAATGCCCACATCCCAGACATCTGCCCCAGGCTGGTTACACAGGCACAAACGCCTCTTTCTCTTTGCCCCTTGAAGTCTCCCAAAGCCCGCTGCCTGTTTCATACACTCATCTGATCTGACAGACAAAGCAATGCTCAGGCTTTGGGGCCTGAGGTTTGCGACAGAGCACACACCACCCACATTAGAAGCCTGGCTACTGCCCAAGACAAATAAGATGTTTTCGAGAAACAAAGCAATTTGCACAGATCCACCCGAAGCAGAGAAAAACTGCCATCAGTACTCCTCCATAAAACGATCTGCAACATTGCCAGTAGCACCTGCTTAGCAAAGTCCTGTTCTCTGAAAACAACTGGAAGACAAGGAAACTGACCTGACTCCACTCTAGTCATGATGAGGCCTGCTGCAGGCTGCTCTGAAGTGGCTGACAGTCCCGAGCAGAGCAAACCAAACCTTCTCTTTGCAACCTTTTTCTTATGTTCCTTTAAAATCAAGAAATCAAAAGTGCCCTTTAGCACGGCCCTGCAGCAAAGATAACAGGTTGAAGTTCAAATGATTTCTTCCAGACAATCACTCTAATCCTCCTGTGATTGGAAGTTGTTAGAAGTTAGTGTGAGCCCTAAACCTAGGGCACAGGACAGCTAAAACACAAACAACAACAACCAAGAAAAAACAGGATTCTAAAATCTGGGCTTTTTTCTAAGCCAGCGATTTCTTCACGGATAATAGTCTAACTTGTAATCAAGTAATACACACTCCCAATATCACTTTCTCATAATAAATAAATTTTAAAATCATCTGTATGTATGCTCTAGGACAAATTAAAATGCTTCCTTCAGAATGTTTCAAAGAAAGTAATACTGGGAAATTCTTTTTTCAAAGCCTCCAATACATGCTTTCTACACATATGATAAAACATATTCAACTATAACTTCATATATGGGAAAAACCCTTATACCAGTGGCCTTTAACCAAGGTTAGAAAAATAATGACATCCTCCAATTTCATGCCAACCTGTTGGAAAAAGAATAGGATTTTTCAAACATTGTTTTAGCAGAGCTCATCTATATTTTATGCAAGATGGAAATATTAGCTAGTAACACTCAGATAAAATACTTTAAAAATCAAACTCACTAAAATGTGTGTGTGTGCTTGCACATGGATTTACACACACATCTTGCCAAAAGCAAAGAACAAACACTGCTCAGACTCATCCAAAATGAGCCGTCTTTGGTCATGTGCTTACACTGTGATGTTTGCTCAAAGTGTTTTTATGGGCTTTATAGCCTAAGGAGCACTTCTTTTCCAAGGAACATTTTCACAAGAAAATGGGCAGATTGGGTTATAACTTGAAGGAACATATATCTTAAAAAGTCATTTCCACATACTCTAAATTAGTAAAGAAGCCTGGGGAAAGAATGCACTAATAGAAATGTTAAGATCCACGTTCAAAGTAGTTTAGGGGTTTCTGAGAAAGTGTATACTGTGAGCATTTGTGTGTATGTGTGTGTGTGTGTGTGTGTGTGTGTGTACATGAACACGTGTGTGAACTTATGTGTGTGCTTTTCCTTCCACCTTGCTTCAGGAACTGCTATAGTCTCAATGGTCCGACCACTGGGTTCCAATAAGGTCTTAGGAGATACAGAACAGCAAGGCCAATACATCAAGACTTTGCTTCATAAATGTCTTTACTGCATATAAAATCAGGGAATGACTTTGCTCTTTATTCTGATTTCAAATGAAGATTTTTCTCAACAATTCTACCTAAACTCTGAAAAGGCACATTAGTGAACCGCTTCTTTCAGTTTCCTCCTGGTCAAAACAACAAAACAGGGTTGGGGGGACATAGCTTTTCAAATGGGAGGCTCTGGGTTCAATCTACAACATAAAACAAAGAGAAAACAAAAAAAATCAAACCCCTCAGAGAACAAAGCTCAGAATGACTCTCTTCTGGGAACCCCCACCTTAGCAAATCCTTCCTGCATGTCTTGCTCCCCAGGGCTACAGGTTAGCAGCAGCCACCTACATACATGGTTAGTCAGAAGAGCTGGCTCCCAGGGAAGAGATTGGCCTTCAAACCCTGCCAGCACTTTTTTTTTTTTTTTTTTTTTTTTTTTTTTTGGTACTCAGGGGTGGTTAACCATTGAGCTACCTCTCAATGGTACCTCTCTTTTTTTGTATTTTATTTGGAGACAATAAGTTGCTGAGGCTGGCTTTGAACTCAAGATCCTTCTGCCTCAATCTCCTGAGCCCCTGGGGTAACAAGTGTGCATCACCACACCTCAGCCCTACCAGTACTTTTGCTGGGTGTTTCAGCAGAGCAGGAAATGATCCTGAAGTAAGTTTTGTTGTAACCAGACTCTAGTTAGGTCAAAACTTCGAGAAACAGTTACCTAACTCTCTTCAATTTCACACTTCGTGTCCTCTCATCAGCCTTCTCTGATCTGGTATCTCCAGTATTGAACTCCTCTTATCAAGTCATGGACAACATCCACCTTGGCAATTCCAATAGATGCTTCTATCTCGCTTCACTGAACTCTCGGGAGAACCTGACTTTGTGAACCCTCCTTCTTTTTGAACAACCTAAGTTCAATGACTACCCCTGCAACTCTTCTCCTTTTTCTTCCTCCCTGGTGGGCCACACTTTCTCAGTTTTCTTTACAGCTCTTCTAAATCCCATTTCATTCTGAGCCCCTCTCCCCCTACCCCTCTCTGTTTTCATCCTTTCCTATGGATTTACTTATCATCTGTTATCTCCAGGCTGGATTACTCCTCAGAGTTCCAGATCACTGGAACTAGCTCTGAAATAGCTCTGTTTGGATACTTAACAGGCACCTTGTGTTTAATGTGTCTAAACAGATTCTGGAAGCTGAAAACCCTCCTCCCCATTCCTAATTCTCTTGTCCTTTCTCCCCAAAACTCACCTATCAAGTGCTGATATCCATATATATTCACATATATATTCCATATATATTCCATATGTATATATGGTTTTATATCACAACACTCTATTGGTAGAATTCTAATTCACATACAATTCACCACAGTGTATAATTCAATGGTTTTCATATATTCACAAAGTCATGTGACCATTACCAAATCAATTTTAAAGATTTTCATCAATCCAAAAAGAAACCACAGATCCTTCTAATTTCCCACTATATACCTTAATTATAGGCAACCATTTGGGTTATTTTCATTCTTCGGGTATTTAAAATAATTTCATACCATAAGCTTTGGTGTTTTGGTATAAGCATATATTTATATTTCTCTTGGGTGTGCACCTTGGGATATAAATACTAGGTTGTGAAAGGTAACAACTAAGTGTGTTTAACTCTTTGAGGAAGTGCCGCAGTGTTTTCCAAAGCAACCACATTAGAAACATTTTTCATTCCCAACAGCAATGTATGAGAGTTCCAATTTATCTATATCCTTACCAACACTTCACTTTATCTGTATTTCATAATGAGTATAAGAAGTGTCTGATTGTGGTCATGTTGCCTTTCCTGATAACTGACAATGTTGAAAATCTTCCCACGTGCTATCGCCATTAGCATATCTTCTCCGGAGAAAAGTCTATTCACATCCTTTGACTCTTTCTAATTGGTTTGTATTTTTATTACTGAGTCATAAGGGGTCTTTATATATCCTAGGTGTAGTTTTTTATCACAGATATAATTTTTGAACTATTCTGAGGGTTGTCTTTTCACTTTCTTGATACTGTCCTTTGATGAACGAAAGTCTAATTTTTGATGAAGTTCAATTTTCTTTAATCACTTGTAGTTTTGGTGTCGTATCTCAAAAATCATTCCCAATTCAAAGTCTCAAACTTCATTCTTTCGCCTGTGGATATCTAGTTATCACAGTATCATTTGTTGAAGAAATTATTCTTTTCCCATAGAATAGTTTTGGCACATTTGTTAAAAATCAATTGACCATAAATGTATAGATTTACTTCTAGATCAATTCTATTCCATATGTATATATCCCCATTCTTATGCCATAACCACACTGTCTTGATTACTGTAATTTTGTAATTTTGAAATCAGGAAGTTGAGTCTTCCTATTTCATTCTTCTTTTTCAAGACTGTTGTGACTATTCTGGGTCCCTTGAATTTCCTATTAATTTTACGATCAGCTTGTCAAATTCTGCAAAGAATCCATTTGAGATTTTTATAGAGATTGCATTGTATGTACAGAACAATTTTGGGAGTATGGCCATTTAAACAGTATTGTCTGATTCATGAACATGGACATTTTTCCAATTATTTAGGTTTTCTTTATTTCAACAAGGTTTTGTATGTTTTTGTTGCTACCATCATTGTTGCTATTACTATTTTGTGGTACCAGGGATTGAAATCAGGCCTTGCACATGATAAGCAAGTATTCTACAACTGAGCTATATCCCAGTCCTTTTTAAAATTTTTATTGGAGGGCAGGTTCTCACTAAATTGCCCAGGCTGGCCTCAAACTTGTGATCCTCCTGCTTCAGCCTCCTGAATAGCTAAGATTACATGTATGCACCATGGCACTGGCAATGTTTTATAGTTTTTAAGAATGTATGTTTTACATTTCTTTTGTTTAATTTATTCTTAAGGATTTTTATGTTATTATAAATTCCTAATTTCATTTTAGATTATTAATTATAAGTGTACAGAAATACAATTGATTTTTGTATATTGATTTTATATTCTGCACCCTTGCTGGAATTATTAGTTCTTATAATTTAATGGACTCCTAAGGATTTCTATATACAAGATAATGCCATTGGCAAATTATTATTTTCAAATGCCATATTGCAAATATTTTTTCTCTTTCTAATCTGGAAGACTTTTATTTCATTTTCTTACATAAATGACCAGGTTAAAACCTCTAACGTAGTACATATTAGTATGCTAATGTCATCAGTTTTGAGGAAGACTCTTGGGGTTCTCCAGAGTGATAGAACCAAAAGGGTGGATAGATGGATGGACAGATGGATGGATGGTGGGTGGATAAATGGATAAACAGATGGATAGACAGATGTAAGATGGGTGATTTATTAGGGACACTGACTCTCAAATATTAGGGGCTAAGTCTACAATAGGCTGTCTATAACCTGGAGACCCAGAAATGCATACTGCATGGTTCAGTTCAAGTCCAAAGGCCTCAGAACAAGGGAAGTTCGTGGTGCAAACCTCAGTCCAAGTTAGGTGGAAGGCCTGAGAACCCAAGGGACCACTGGAGACACTAGAATTCTAATGTACAAGAGCAGAAAAATAAGGGTGCCTCAGCTCCAGGGAAGAGCCCAAATTAACATTTCCTTTCTCTTTTTTTCTATTGGGGCCCCCACCCAACTGGATGGTGCCTGCCCACACAAAGGGCAGATCTTCTCCACCCTGTTTACTGATTCACATGCTCATCTTCTTCAGAAATACGCACACAGACATACCCAGAAGTAACGCTCTACCAGTTATATGGCTATACATTAACATGGTCAAGTAGACATCTAAACTTAATCATCACAAATACTAAAGGGCAGTGACGAGAGTGGGCATCCTTGTTTTGTCCCTGATCTTAGCGGGACAAGACAGTATGATCTAGCTCTGAAACTTTCACAAGTACCCTCTGCAGAGTGAAGAAGACCCCTTCTAGTCCTAGTTCCTTTAGTATTTGTGTGTTTTCACATGATGTTATAAAATGTCTTTGCATACACATGCACTTTTGGCTTGCTTTACCCCCTGGATGCTTTTCTTATACCATCTGCATAGTTTTCTATTTCTCACCTTTATAAGGTCTCCATTTCAGGACGTCCCTGGATCATCCTATTCAAAAGTCTCTACCCACTGCTAGATCTTCCCCAGTCAGGCAACCATAGACCCTTCAAAGCACTCAGCCATTATCATTATACATACGAAATCTGTTGACACCTGTATAGAATCTAATATTTGCCAGTATATATGCATAATTTTAGTTCTCACAATAATAGGCACTATTTTCACTGCTCTTCAGATGAAGAGATTGAAAAACAGGTTGGGTGTCTTACCTAAAGTCATGAGGTTTACAAATGCCAGACACAGGATTATAACCAGGACACCTAGTTACAGAGACCATTCTCTCTTTCTCATTTTTCCCCCTGCCTTCCCACCCCCCACCCCCAGTGCAAAGGATAGAATCCAGGGCCTTACACACATTAGGAAGGCTCTCTGTCACTAAGTTAAATCCTCAACCCTGAGACTGTTCTCTTGAACACTTGCTGTCACATCTCTCTATAAATACTTTTACTTACTTATTAACTTATTTACTTTCTATCCATAAGCACTGACAATCTGATTTATTCCTGTATCCCTAGCATCTAACAACATACATGACTTGTATTAAAAACATATTTATGAACAAATGGAATGCTGGTTATGATAAAAGAATTCCATAGGACTATGCTGAGTTCTTTAGTTTTGAGAAATATCGATTCCCTTTAATACAATGTTCCCAAACTCACTTGGGCATAGACCCATCTTCCATCACCTGCCCCCACTACAATAATAGTGTAGGGAGCTGTGTTCCAGGGAACACACTTTGAGAAATACTGCTCTAGAGAAGCAAGTCAAATGACACCGTTCCAAGAAGTATGTTCCCGTCCTGATTGTGCAGCTAGATACATTTCAATCTACAAAGTTTAACTTAGAATCCCTGGAAGCACTTTCAAAGCCATAGCTCAGTTCAAAAAGAATTGAGTACCAAGTTTTTCTTTCTTTCCTGGAGTTTCTAAAGGATACACTCTAATACAGGACCATGAGGAAATGGGTTTTTTCCAAGTGTCATAATGGCTCCACTGCCCTGCATGTTTGTGGGTCCACTGCTTCTCATGGGGGCAGCTTTAACTTTTTTGAAGCTCTGGTTCATTGAATATGATTCAGACAGGGCCACCACTTATCATGTGGCTTAACCTAGTCTCAGAAGACAGGCAAAACCAAAAAAGCTTTAATCGTAACACTTCTTTCTATTTCTTTCTCCAAGACTTACCTTAATGCTGGTATTTAAATCATGGCTTCAGACATAGATGGACTTCAAAATCATTTCATCCCAGCTATCCACGTCTTTATCTACTTGAACTTTCTGAAAAAGGAGAAAGAAAAATATCTGCTCTGAAATCTGAGAGAAAACACCAAATGATATAACTCTATCTGTGAGCACAGCAGGATATTCTAATTAATCTGCTGTTTCTGAATAGTTTTTTTCCTTTCAATCTGTCTACCTCAGCCACTACAAATTATAGGCAGTGATTAAAGAATCTTTTCAAACCTGATTTTAAAAGTACTCAATAAAAGAATACTTTTTCTCTTTCATCTTAAACTTGGTAAATAAAGTCATTTCCATGGAATGGTTCTCCAAAGCTCTTTTTTGTGGTGACTGAAATTTTACATATTTAGTCAAAAGGTGAGAATTAACTTTGGTAAATATGAGTACTTTCTAAATCCAAATTTATATCAGATCCAAACAAGGGGCCTTGGGAAGAGGAGCCATGGTATACAAGGAGACCTGAGAAAACAGAAAAAATGGGTTGGACTCCTCCTGGAGTTGGATGTATATACCCAGAAGGAACTAAGATCTGATTCCTTAGAAAAAGAGAGATGCTTAGCAGAGAAGTGAGGAGACTAGGATAACTGTCTCAGGCACCCAGTGTGAATGATTTTTCTAGAACTTGTTCTACACCATTGATACCAGGCAGCAGCCATCTTCAACATGTATTTTCCTCAAAGGCTGGGAAGGAAGGGAAGAACCCACCAACTCTAGAATGTACCAGAGTAGAATGAATGCCAGTGTGCATTTCCCCATGTGATTTGCCTAGTGAGATGTAACGTGTATGGAAGTGACTCACCTGGTGACAGTCATTCCTCACACTCAAAGTAGCTAAGTGCCTATAGGACATTCTGATGACTTAGCTGGGAGAAGTACTACATACCGCAAGGCTCCAGCTCCAAGACCCCAAACAGAAGAGGAAAGCCCCTGGGTTCATTAGCTGGTTAGAGGTTAAAAGATGAGTGGTTTCTGGGAAATCTTTTTTATCATCAGCTACTGAGGTATTTCCTCCTTTTCCCTCCCCATGTCTATTCAGCACTTCCTTGTATGACCTTTTGAAAAAGTCAGGACAGAGTTCACACATAAGTACAGAAGGCCCTGCAATGAACAGCAGCCAGTGACACACCAGCACTGTGAAGGACCAGAGCTGGCAGTGCTTGGTTCTCGGTTTTCATAGACACATATGGGAAGTTTGTTGTCAGAAGCCTACTTTATCTGGTGAGGAGAATGGGGCTCACCTCCAGAAACTCAGGCCCAGAGGCAACTTATAAGGAAATCATCTTGTGAGGGGTGAGTGGGTGGAGGGCAGTCAGCCCACTTGAATTTCCCATAAGGGAAAACCACTGCATGATAAAATTCAGATAGCCATTAACTCATTACTTTAAACCACAAAAATGGTTACAGTACACACAGACTAACTATTGGGTTCAAATAGATGACTCTTGGTGCCAAAAAAACAAAAAAAAAAATTTTTTTTTCCTCCCCCATAAATCTGTTTATTACTCAAAAGTTTTGGAGCCTTGTGAACTGGGATAGACCAATTTAAGACTCTTTTCCCCCTGGGGTTCTTTCTTAGTATGCTAAACTTCAGAGAAATCTGCCTGCTTTGGATAAGGAGAACTCACATTATATCACCTACAAAGGAAGGAAAAGGGGAATTATTCAGAAAGGGAAAAGTCCGAGGACCAGGAAAAGGCAGGCAGAAACAACGATCAGGGGAGGAATACTCATCCTTCCCTCCTCTCCACAGTGCCACTCTCTTCCCAGACATCGCATCAGTTTCTGGCCCACATCCCTCCAGCACCTCTGGAACAAAGGCTTTCAAACTTAGAGTGTACAGAAGAATTACCTTGGGGCTCTAGAACTGCAATGGACCTAGAAGAAATTCTACACTGGAGATCATGAGCCCAAGCACCAAAAAGCAGCATGAAATCTGGACATGGAACACTTTAGTTGTAGGACTCTAGCTTGCTCAAACACAAAGGGTGACTAAAATGATAAAATATCAGAGGTTAGTATGTGAACTGGAAAACAAAACTGTGAATCAGCTTTAACACAGGCAGGATAATTTGGGAAAAAGAACAAGAATATAATTAGAAAAGAGTTCAAATTTAATGACAGATGAAATTGAATAAACTATTCAAACTGGTTAAAAAAAAAAAAAAAAGCAGAAAAAAAAAAAAAAGAAACTCCAGAAGAAAAGGAAGCACTGGGGAAAGAACAGCCAACATGGTAAATGCAAAAGAAAGAAGAGGTGGAAGGAAGCTCCAGGCCAGATGGAATGGCTTGTCCCATCTTTCCAGTGTTCTCTGACCTTCTGAAGTCATTTCCTCTTCAAAGAAACAAACTTTCACTTGACTTTCACATGATTATCAATCTATGTACAAAAGATATGACAAGACTAATTCTAGACAAGACTATTTCTAAACCAATGACAAGATGAATTCTAGACCAATTCTAGACCACTTGCATCTGGAGCAGAGATGAGGGATGAGGTTGAGATGAGTCCCAACTTTTACCCTGGCTATGTTCTTCCATCCTTTTCTCTAGATGCCTAGAGAAAGGAGAGAAGGTTCTTCCAGATAGTTTCACAGAGCCTTGGTACTTCCTCCTTACAACAATATGAATCTCAGGATGTTGGTTAGGATTCAGCTCAGATATCTCCAGTTTCTAGGAGACTTCTCACTATCCCACTTCCCTCTCAGGGACCTTTCTCCCCTGAATTCATCCCAAAACACAAACTCTCTAGTGTTAGTGGCCTCTTGTCCTCAGGGGATTGGTTTCAGGATCCCCCAGAGACACCAAAACTCACGGATGCTCAAGTTCCTCACATAAAATGGTAGAGTATTTACATTAAACCCACATATATACTCCTAAGTACTTTAAATCATCACTAGATTATTTATAACACTTAGTACAAGGTGCATGCTACGTAAATAGTTGTTATGCTGTATTATTTAGAGAATGAGAAGGAAAAGGTTTGTATTTGTTCTGTGTAGATGTAATTCTCTTTTTCTGAGTTTTTTTAATCCACACATGGTTGACTCCTGGGAACCTGGGGATACAGAAGGCTGACTTAGTCTCAACCATTCAGGGTTGTATTAACCTCAATAATAATAGCATAATCAGTATTATTTGAATATTCATAAAATAATAAATCAATAAAATGCCATCTACCTATCAGAAGGCCTCCAGTGGCTTGAATTAATGACCTACAGATTTCACCATGTGTATATTAACAGTGTGGGGACAGCCCTGTTCCATCCTTCCTTGGGTATATACTCACTATGTTGGTGCTTAGGACTTACCATTCTGCTAGCATTCATTCTAGGACCAATTAAGTTGATAGAAAAACTGTAAGTGATCGGATGGTCACGTGAAGGTTTAAAGCAAGGAACAAGGACAACAGCAGAAAGGTGGTATTAGGAGATAGGGGCAGCAGGGACAGAGATGAGGAAGGACTTCCTTAAAAAACCACCAGGTCCACTGCTGTGTCTTTTAGTGGAAAGGAGAGCTCTCAATGACACATTAAACAGGCTGGGTTTCACCTTAATGTTGTGTGTGTGCATGCATGTGCATACAACATTGGAAATAAAGAACAAAAAATAGAACATTTTAAGAGTACTTGCCACTGGCATATCCTATTTGTTAAGTAAGGGATAGGGGTTTTGTGATCCTAGACTTGTAAGATTTTTACACACTAGGATAGTATCCTCATAACAGTGTGGACTTTCCTTAGTACTGGATTTGTCATTCTGTCAAATGTTGGTAGTCTTCACTCAAAAGAATATATTAAATTGTGTCAATCTTTTTGCCCTTTTACCACTCTTAATCAAGAGTACCTGTATTGTAGTTGTCTATATGCCTCTGAAAGTAAACTGTTGGGTTTTATAAGCAGGATTCTTCTCTTGTATGGTATGCTGTTAGTATTTCAAAGCCAGGAGTCCAGTGCTCAACAAGGTACCAGTGGGCAGAGGGGAAGCTCATTCTCCCTGTGAGGGCTTCCAGCCACGAGCATGCCACCAGTCAAAATAGCAACTGATGTGGAGGACATGTGAAGGAGAGGGAGCTAAAATAAGCACCGCAGCCCTCCCTGTGAGGTCCAGGCACTCCACGCCCCTCTGTCCTTGGGGATATCATCCTACAGGGACATGCTACCCACTTTGTGGGCTTTCTGCGTATATTGGGGGTTCTTTCCACATAACCCATGACAGCTAAAGTTCCTAAAAGGAAATGTCAGGTTTGATACATTTTCAAATATGCTCCTGCAAAATCCTTCAACATTTAAAAGACATGGGTATTATTCCCAAATTATAAGCAAATAAATTTAACTTTCCATTAAATTCTCTCATGTGTGTCTGTTTGCCCAAAAACCATTTGGTGAGGTTTGGAGGTATAGCTCAGAGGTAGGGGGCTTACCAGCACACAATTTCAATTTCTGTGGGTTCAATTTCCAGTATCACAAAAAGAACAAAACAAAACAAGCAAACAACAACAACACACACACACACACACACACACAAACTTCAGTGTCTCCTACTACTTGTGGAATAGCAACCACAAAATGAATAAACAAGTAGCAAACACTGAAGACAAACAGCTTACTGTGTGATAGATACATGTGCTTGTACATATGAGTTGATGTCTATATCTCCAAATATAGTTAAGAGCCAACTTTATACTTTGTAATTAAACACACACACACATACTGTATTCTTAATGTGCAAAATTGAAAAGACAGGAAAATTTCAACCTCTCACAGTATGCCTCAAAGAACACCATGACTTCCTCCAAGTGTCCTCAAACCCAGGCGAGTCTGTAAATCATGTGAGTATATTTTTACAGATGATCCTAGGAGCCTGTCTAGTGGTACCTACCACAGTTAGCAACAGAAAGCTAAAAGGAGGTAAATAGTGGTCTTCCCAGTAGACCAGAGTGGGCTCAAAGCAACCACGGTATCTTGAGTCATCTTGGCCCCTCTTTGGACCCCCAAGACTCTTACAACCAATCTGTGCAACTGAGTACTGGTGTGGGCAAATATTTTCTCTTTTCTACTGGCTTCATGTGTACATGTTTTCATGAAAATAAGATTATGATGCTAGGCCTTCCTCTTTTCTATCTTTATGGACAACACATATCAATTTAAAAGCCGATTGCTATGTAAATCATGGTTGATATGAAAAATACACAGCACGGTCTCAAGTTCATCCTTGTACATACTCTGCCCATCGACCTTCATAATGAAGTAAGGAGGTGGTGGTGGGTCCAGGCTGAATGTAGATGACCTTCACCTCCTTGCTCTCATCATGGGTACATGTTACCAAGGTGGGTCTTCAAGTGTGAGCACCTTCTTTTTAATGTTAAAACTTTCTCAGACTCGTCCCTCTCTCCCTGCCACATGCCAGCAGTTGCACTATCAGTAATAAATTTACAATGTCAAAAGCCTAAGATGAATTCAGTAACACATCTTACAATTTACACTTTATAATTCATGGCATTTAAGAGCATTTAAAGTAACTGTGCATTTGGGAGACATTATTTGTCCTGCAGATAATGCTTAGAACAACATAAATTCCTTGACTCCCTTGTGAGTGAAATGCATGTGAATGAAGTCAGATTGTGCCACATGAGCACACACGGACATCCTACAGCCTATGGCTGTCCCTGTGTGGGCATAGACAGACTCTGCTTGCTGGCTGCATAGATGCTTAGTGGTCCTCAGGATGTAAAGGCCCCAAAACAAAGCCAGGTTGACTGGATTATCACAGAGTCATTCCTTGACAAATGGCCACTACAGTAGCACTGTCCCCCACCCACAGGGGATACACTTCAAGACCCCTAGTAGATGTCTGAAACTGCAGATAGTATTAAACTCTATATATGTGATAACCTGACAGCAGTAGCTAACAGGAGGGTAGCATGTACAGCATAGATATCACCTCATTACAGTACACAATTTAACACATAAATTGTTTATTTCTGGAATTCTCCACTTAATATTTTTTGACCATGCTGGTCGCAGGTAACAAAACTATGGAAAGCAAAATTATGAACAAGAGGGTACTACTTCATGAGGAGATGTCCAAAAACAGTTGCTAAGCAGTGCAAAAAGAAATGACTTTGGATGGAAATAGCAATAAAAAAAACTCAGGAGAGAGATATAGATAGATACAGACAGAGATATAGGTGGAGACAGAGATAGAGACATGGTTAAGAGATACAAATAGAGAGAACACATACTACAAATCTGTGCCCAAACTTCCAACCCTGTGTAGTGACCAAAATATGGAATAAACAAGAACTGATGGAGGACAATGCTCCATCACAGCTTCCTTGAGAGACAGGAGGAGGAGAAGGAGGAAGAGGAAAATGGAGAAGAAGAAGAAGAAGAAGAAGAAGAAGAAGAAGAAGAAGAAGAAGAAGAAGAGGAGGATGAGGATGAGGATGAGGAGGAAGAGAAAAGAAAAGAGAAGAGAAGAGAAAATAAAAGAAAACAAAACAAAACTAGAACATAACAGAACTGTTACTGTATAAAAAGAGGTGACCTGAGTCAACACATGTGAATATCAATGCACACTTCTGAGGCTGCTCGGCCACTGGCCATTAGTCCAGGAAATATCACAACCCTACTTCTTACTGTCATCTGAGTTTGAATCATTCTTTTAATAGGCCCCTAGTACCTAACAGCTGGAGAGTATGCAAAACACATGAAAAACACACTTCTTCAGAGTATGCGGGGGAAAGTTAATAACAACAGCCACAGCAACAAATATTTCTGGAGCAAGTAATACTTGCCAGGCATTATTCTAAGCATGTATACATGTTAACAACTAATCACCACTAGATATAGTTATCATCCTCCCCTGCACAGATGAGGAAAGGCATAGGAAGGCTGCCCAATGTCTCCTAGGCAGCAAGTAGCAAAGTTTGGCTCCAGAAATCTTAGTCTAACCTACGATGCTAGGTTTCCCCACTGATTAAAAAATAATGTGAAAGTCTTCAGAGAGATAAAAACCTCTTCATTTGATTCTATACACTTCATAGTCAATATTTCCAATCTATATACCTTGTCATATTTCCAAATCTATACACCTTGTCATAACCACAATCTTTCTGATTTCCCTGCTGGAGCAAAATGGACCATCACCATAAAAGTCCAAACACAGTTTTACAGCCCAGACTCAGGTACTTTTCTGCTTGGGGAGAAGTAAGAGAAATCGCTCCTTAAATTTTGGGGTAAGGCTCAACCAAAATGTGCAGATGTCCATGAGCCTGGTACCCTTGTACCAAAGTCCCACCACGGATGGTGGATACCCTTGAGCTTCAGTTTAATTTAATGTACCAAACCCAAGACAAACAGATGTGTACTAAACATCAGTGAGGACTAGGTACTGCTATGTGCAGAGAAGGAGAAAAAACTCAGGAAACTGTGATGTTTAAAGTCTTCTAAATAAAAAGTAATTTAAAGATCTAAGTGGAAGGGATTGGAACACAAAGTTGAGGGGAGGCAAAGGAAGAGACATGTTCCAGGGCATCGTCCTGGAGGTTAAATCGCAGCTCACAGAACTCTCGTACTTTGCAGGTAGGAATGCAAAATGGTACGACCACTTGGCAAAACAGTGTGGCAGGTGTTTCTTTTATAAAAATAAAGTTAAACATACACTTAACATATTAATCAGTCATCTCGCGCCTACATATTTACCCCATAAAAAATGAAAATTTGTTTCCATATGCCCATATGTAAATGTACAGGAGTTTTATTCATGAGTCCCTAAAAAAATGAAACAACCCAAGTCCTTTAACTGTTGAGAGGATAGGCAAACTCTGTATCCACACAATGAAATACTAAACAGCAATAAGTAATGTTAACATATGGCCAAATGGATGAAGAGCATATGCATTATACTAAGAGATAGAAGCCAAGCTCAAAAATCTATGTGCTGTATGATTCCACTTATACAACATTCTGGAAAAGGCAAAACTAAAAGGGTAGAAAAGAGTAGTGGTTGCCAGGGGATCAGGTTAAGTGGAGGGATTGATTGCCAAGGGTCACAGGGAACTTTCTAGGACGATGGATATTCATATCTTAATTATAACAGTATTACACAAGTATGCACTTATGAAATCATAGCTGTACATTAAAATGGGTAAATTTTACTATGTGTCAATTACACATCAGTAACTCTGACCTTTTTAAAAAGCATCTCAGCAATCGTGCCAACAAAATCATCTCAAGGAATGGGGCTGTTATCTTCTACAAGGTTCAACAAGCCATGCAACTAACTTCCTTTATTAATTTCCACCCCCAATTTCTTCACACACAGCATTTATAGTAAGAGTATGTGTTGCTCATTTATAGGGAATAAACATTCCTTTAGTCATATAAAATTTCTTAAAGTAACTTCTGTGTGTTTAGTGAATAGTTTTGCTCCACCTGTGTTTTAGTCAGCTTTTTTTTGCTGCTGTAAGCAAAAGATTTGACAAGAACAATTTTAGAGGGGGAAAAGTTTATTTGGGGCTCATGGTTTCAGAGGTCTCAGGTCACAGAGGATCAACTCCCAAGCTCTGTACCCAAGGAAAGGCAGAACATCATGGCAGAAGGATGTGGTAGAGGAAAGTAGCTCAGAAAGCAAAGAGAGAACTGCTCCACTCACCAGAGACAAAGCATAATACCCCAAAGGCATGTCTTCAGGGACCCACCTGCAGTTACCACCCCGTTAATCCACTCAAGTGGATTAATGTACTGATTAGGTTAAGGATCTCATAACCCAATCATTTCACCTCTGAACATGAGCTTTTGGGGGACCCCTAATATCTAAATCACAGCAACATGCTCCCACCATGACATTCCTCCACAGACCCAAAGCGAAGAGACCAACTGATTATGGACTGAAACTTCCAAAACCATGAGCCAAAATGAAACTTTTATCTTCATAAATTTATTAACCCAGGTATTTGTTATAGTGATGGGAAGCTGCATAACATACTCCATTAGTGAACCTTCCAGGAAACAAAGATTTCCATCAAAGTTAATAAAAGTTAAAAAGTTTTACAGAATATATCGATATAGAATATCGGAATGTTTTGAAACCCTCTTTCTTTAACCCTTGCTAAAACAAAAGAATGTCAACAAAATGGCAGAGTATGGATACTCTTTACTATATTTCTACTATTAATAATCTTTGTTTACTGGTAAAGAGAAGTCAAATTTTAAGAATCTTAATTGATTTACATGTTAAAATCTTTTAGCCGAACCCTGTTTGATATAATCCATAATGAAGCATTTATCTGCTTTACAGATTATTTTCTTTAGTTGCTCTAGGATTGGTATGCTGAAAAAGCTCTTTGAGTTTTTTGAAGTTGCAGCTTACCTAGAGAGAAGCCAGAAATAACACACAAAGGCACCACCAGATCAAGTTTGATTCCTGTAAGTCAGAGAGAGGTGCAGTTGCAGGAGGGCCAGCAAGACTCAGCCTCCACATTGTGGGATGTTGTACACATCCCAAAATCACATCTGTTTTGTCCAAGACAAGATTTATGCCCAGTATTCAAAACACAAGGAAAAGTTTAAGTTGTTTTGATTGGAATAACTGTAGCCTGCTAACATGTACTTCTTCCAGGGAGCTATCAACTTCCATCTTTTCCTCCCTCTTTTCCCCAATTCAACCCTAAGAGCAATAGCACAGAGTCCAATGGGAAACCAGATCAAAACACACTTCAGAAGACCAGGCCCAGGGACCTCCACAGACAACAGGCCCCAACATCACTTTTCGTGTTTTCCTAGTGCACAGGAATGTTTCAATCCAGTTGGAACCATCCAAACTTGAAACCAACATATAAACTTCATCTGCTTTTCATTTCTTAAAAGTTTTACTCAAAAGAAATTGGTTCCCCAAAGTAATCTTAACTCATCCACCTCTCCATTATCAGACAAGAGAAATCTAGTCATTTAGGGCCAGCATAGGTGACTTAAGTGACTTCCCAGTATTTCCTTTCAGCTACTTTTTTGAAGCTCTTTAATGATTTTCCACTTTTCCTACCACACCATATTTCTTAGTATATATATTCTTAGAAAGATCTGCCCTTAAAAAAAGGTCACTGTTCTGTTCTGAAGGATTCCTCACTCAACTCTGAATTCAGTAACTTTTCACACAATATCAAGTATTAAAGGAAGATTTTTCCGGTTTGTTGTTTAAGGTGTTAAGACATTCTTTTTTTCTTATCTGGACTTGGGACTGCCCTTTGCATAGCCCCTTCTTATACACTAACCAGCTGTTTCTGTCTTCCAAAGACAGCAAGGTTAAGGCTTTATACTCGAGACTTCTGCTGGGTCATTTGTCCACATATTTACCTTATTTCTTCCCAATGGCTCCAGACATATCATCTCTATTCTTATTTTTCAAAAACCTCAGAGTTAAAACACATATACCCCTGCAATGTCAAACCCTCTGCCAAAACTGGATTACTGTGGTTTTCTCCTTGGACTCCACCATAATGACCTAAAGATGTATTATATCTAGATTCTTAGAGGTCTGTTAAATATTAATCGTGATGATGTGAAATGCTGGGAAATTGGGTCATTCTGAATTTCCATTATTAATCCAGTCTGCTATATCATGTCTCTGAGATTCTAGAACAAAATCTTAAACCGTCACTGACCAAAACTCTCAGTTGTCAAGGATTCACTTGAGAAGCTAATGAAACCTACAGGTTCCCTCTTGAGAAAATTTTAAAACAAAATAGTATCTATCTATAATTGCCATTCTAGAACAGGGGCCAGAAAGCTGTATCCCATGGGCAGATCTAGCTGCCTGCCAACCTTTGTCAATAAAGTTTTATTAGAACATGGCCATGTTTGTTCATTTCCATGTTACCTATGACTTTTTTTACTGCTACCATGGAAGAGCTGAATGGCTATGCCAGGGACTATATGACCCTCAAAATCTGAAACATTTAAAGTTCTGGCCCTTTACAGAAAAGGTTCGACAACTGCTCTAGAGCTTTAAAGTCAATGACATCTATGACAATGATTATAAAAATTCCACCCTATGTAGTTTGGCATGATTATTTACCTAGAATATTATTTTCCACAGGATAAAGATCAAATTAACAATTACCCACAAAAGAGTTTAGCCCAGGGCTTGGTACTCAGTAGGTGTTAATATATGTTGCCTTTTTCTACTCTCCAATCTCCTCCTAGTTCTTCAACTCTTGGTGCAAATATTTCCTCCTCTGTGCTGCATTTTCGCCACGGAGTTGGCAGTTCCCTCCTCTTGATACACAAAATTATTTTAACATTGGCTTATCCATATTCTCATTATCTACTTGCTTGTCTGTCTTCCCATCTAATATGTGGCTTCCTCTGGGGTAAATGCCAATCTTAGTTACTTTTTTCCCCCAGGGCCTGGCACATACCACAATGTTGATAAAGACTGTTTCAGAGAATGAATGAGTAAAGAAATACATCGAGACTAGAAATAATCTTAATTCTAAAAGGTGTCACACAAACAACATTAATAATATATTAGTAATAACCAGAAGAATCAGAAATTATATCGTTACCATATATGATGTATCAAAGTGCATTCTACTGTCATGTATAACTAATTAAAACAAATTTAAAAATTTAAAAAATAATAATATATTAATAAATAATACCAAAATTTTCTAAACTAAGTTTCACAAATAATAAACACAGTTTTTTCATTGATTGAAGGTTTCATTTTGCTATATATCATAGCAGTTGTCTTGAACAAGCTAAGAACAGGTTAACACATGTAGACACTAAGAAGTTCCTAGGTCATAGGAAGTACAGGTTGAGTATCCCTTATCTAAACTTCTTGGGACTATTTCAGGTTTTGGATTGGATTTGGAATATTCACATATACATATTGATATATTGAGGACCAGATTCAAGTCTAAACACAAAACTCATTTATATTTCATATACACTTTGCACACGTGGTTTGAAGGTAATTTTACACAAATTTTTTGTGTGCCTATATTTTCACTGCGATCTATCTTATGAGGTCAGGGGGAATTTCCTCCTGTGCAATCAAGGTGGTACTCAAACAGTTTCAGATTTTGGAGCATTTTGAATCTTAATTTTCATATTGGGGTCCTTCAATCTGCAAAAATGACTTTTGTTTCAACCCAACTTAAATTCTCTAACCAAGGCTCTCTCACTTTTGAATGAAAATGGAAAGTGTGATATTCTGTGTGTACAAGAGCAATTGAACATTTCTAATAACACTGATACACTTAAGCATAAATTAGTTTCTCTAAAAAAGTAATTGCTTTGATTTTTTCATAAATTTGGCTGAAAAGAGATCCATTTGTCCAAACACAAACAAATCAGGCACTGATATAAGCAGTGAGGAACCAACAGTGAAGAAATAAAGTTCCTTTTCTGACTCTAACAGCTTAGAAAAATCTCAGAATTAATTCTGACAAGATTCTTCTTAGAGTTATTTATATTCCAAAGATTTTCCATATTGTATTACATAAATAACTAAGAGGGTTTCATGTTTCCAAAAATGGAGACAGGTTTCCACATTGGATTGTTTACTATAACTTGCTGTAACAAATTATTACACATATGTTGGCTTAAAATAACACATATTTATTATTTTATAGTTCTGGAAATTATGAGTCTGAATTGGGTCTCGCTAAGCTAAAAATGAAGGTGTTGGCAAGGCCACATTCCTTCTGAACCGCTAGGGGAGAATCCATTTTCTTGCCTTTTCCAGCATCCAGGGGGAGAAGGGGGCCTGCATTCCTTGGCTCATGCCCCCTCCTGCATCTTGAAGGCAGCCTGGCAGTGGAGACTGTCATCACATGTAATCCTGACTCTTCTGAGGAGGAGAGTCTGGTGATTATATTGGTCCCGCTTGGAGAACACAGGATACTCTTCCCCATCTCAAACAGCTGGTTCACAACTTTAATTCCTATTTTCCATGCAACCTAACATATTCACTTTTTGCAGATTAGGACACGGATGTCTTTTGTGGGAGAGTGGAGAAACATGGTTCTCTCTATCTTTGTAGCAATCAGGCCAATGAGCCCAGGTCACATGTCTGACCCCAATGTGAAATGTGAAACAGCCTGATCTTTAGAAAGCAGTCCTCCTACCTACTAGGATATACTCCTACCCACAACAGTCCCCTAGCATGTCACAGAGCACACATCTCTGCTCTGTTTCCAATTCTACCAGAGCAAGTTGCCATTTCCAGCTCATCAAGCCATGGTATCTTCTTGTCCTCAATGCCTCTAAGTGAATGATTTTTCTCCCTGCCATACACCCTATAAATGGAAAGCTCAATCCCTTTCCTACATTTTCCTATTCTGGTAAGGGATGTAACCCCGTTCCCCAAGTGATACACAAAAAATGAAAAAATGTGTTAATTATAGTAAAGGTCTACTTATCTATGTTCTGCCACTTGATCTATGTTACCTAAGCATACATACATATATTCATTCATTCTTCTGTTTTTAAGTTCAAAGGATAGGGTGTGTGTGTGTGTGTGTGTGTGTGTGTGTGTATGATACAAACTCCTTGTGCATAAGATACAAACTCCCTGAGACTAAGACTTTTTCCCCCTTTCAGTGCTAAGGATTGTATCCAGGACCTCACGTATGCCAAACACATGCTTTACCACTGAGCTACATCCACATCCCCCAGAAGAAAGACTGGTTAACTTGCTAAACACAGAAACTTGGTGATTGCTGGTCATCTCACCACAATGCAGAAAGCTTAGGAAGCAGTCTTCGATCATGATGATAAATTAAATGTTTCCGGGACTGTCTGCGCACAGAGTTGTGCAAAGATTTCCTCTTGTCAGAACTAACTGGAGAGAACAGTAAGCGTTTGGTCAGCTCTGGCCAAAGGGAGGTCACTCTGGGTCCTGAGATATCACCTTGGGGAGCAGCTGGCTCTTGGAGTACTGAGCTGGATTTTGGTTTGGGGGAATTAGAGCCAGCTCTTCTGTTTTTGACAACAGCCTTTGGCCACACAGAGGGCTACATTTCAGTTGGCATCAGTCAAGGGTGCAACGCCCATTTGGCCATATGGAGCAGATTTTCCAGCTCTCTGTTCCTACTGGCACAAACTTGTGACCCCTGGACTTGGAAGTATCTACTGACAGCTAGCCCTAGTAACACAAGAGTTCCTTCCAGGTCATTGGAACTCATCTGTCAGTGCAGATCACTTACCTTAGGAACATCTCAAAATAAAGGTGAACATAGTATAGAGAAGAAGAATTCGTCCAAAGAGAAAGAACCAAATAGAGCAGTATTGCGTTCCTAATGCAGTTATTTATTCCCTAGAGCCTAGAGAGGTCTGGGGGATATTGAAAGCCCAATTCCTTTGCTACAGCCCTTCTCCAGCAGTGTAGCATGATCTAGGCAGAATGTATGGCCAGCTCCTAACATCAGATTTCTTGTGACTGTTCATATATAAAATTAAAACACCTGTGTTTATAGTCATTCATAAGCAATGGAGGGGACTAACTTGCTCCACTAACTTCAAAAATTCTCCAATATGGTGGGAAAAACATATTGCATATCTTCATGAGAAGAGAAGCAGTAGTTGGTAAAGTCTTTGAGGCTGTGGTTTAAGAAAGAGTTGGAACTTCAGCCTGTACACTCCATTCCTCTCTGGGGCAGATGGGATTTCTTTTCTTTTCTTTTTTTTTTTTTTTCCGCAGTGCTGGGAATTGAACCTGGGGCCTTGTGCTTGACAGGCAAGCACTCTACACACTGAGCTTTATCAGCCCTAGAATTTCTTTATTAAATATTTTGTCATGAAAACAATAACACACACACACACACACACAAAAAAAAAAAAAAAAAAAAAAAAAAAACAAACCACTGAGTACAGACTGGAAGATCTAAAGATGAAGAATTAGAAAGGCAACTACTGCCTAAACGCCTATGCTTTCAGTATGATGCTAGAGACCAGGGATGCATTCTCACCTTAGCAAAAGTCTGTTTGGTTGAGATCAGCATCTAAAACATACAGCATGGCAATGCTTTAACGGTTTTGTCTACCTCCCAAGCCCTGCCATGGGTGCACGTGACCCAAGTGGCTTCTTGGAGGAGGCCCTCTGAATGACATGTTTAGTGATCAGTCAGGTTTAGCCAGTTGAGAAGAGGAAAGTCGCTCCAGGTAGTAGGAACAGTGTGTACAAAGCCATAATGTTGAGATTGAGCCTGGTGTTTTTAGGAAGCTCACAGTAATCACACAAGACTGGAATGTGGTACCCAGGCAGGGATGGGGGATGGGAGCCTGCACCAAAAATTCTGGGGATGTCACGCTGAGGTTCTGGACTTTAGTCAGGGGTCTAGAGCCAAAGATGTACACTGTAAAAAGTGCATCATGTGTTAAGTGTGTTGGGGTTCAGTGCAGATCAAGAATAGCAAAGAAAGAGGGAGGGAAGAAAGGAGAAGGGGAGGAAGGGAGAGAAGAAGAAGTTGTAGCCTGCAGGGCACTACCTGCTGCTCTGGCCTCAGAAACTACTGGCACAGAGACAGAAGAGGCGAGGTGCTTCTTTAAGAAGCACAGGGCACTGCAGTACAGGAAAGAGGTCAGTCTCCCCTAGAAGGGGAGGCCAGGAAAGTTGTCAAAAGGGTGCTACATTTGCAAATGGCATCGCAGGCAATGGGGCTGAGAGTGGTAACACTTGGAAGGAGGACTCTCTCTGTGGGGAGGATGGAATTACAAAGGAGGGCAAGAACATGAGCAAAGAGGACGTGCTGGATGGAAGGTGGGCAGGAGAGGCAGGAAGACAGGCTGGCAGCAGGTATGTGACTCTGGACACGCGTTAGTCAATGTTAGACGATGAAGAGATTCTAAGCATCTCAGTCCAAAGCCTGACATGCAAGGGCAGAACATCTCCGAAAGCTGGAATGAGGTGTGAGAGACAGAGAAGACAAGGCAGCGGAGAGGGAGAGGGGGAGGAGGAGTAGCTCACGTTCCTGGCTTATTAAATTAACGTCCTCCTGACTGCCTCCAAATTACATATCAGCTGACGAGGTAACTGTTAGTGCGCCTTAAAATCTTTGTACCTAAATTTTTTTTCCAGAAAGATTTGCTTAGCATGGAAGCTATAGAAAAGCTTGCCTCCTTCCCTCCTCCTTTGGATCACTAGAGAAAGGAAGCCAGAAACTAAAACCTCCCCTCAGGGCACCTACTCAAAGATGTTATTAGATCATCAGAATGAGACTGTGCTCTTCCATCAGCCAGACTTCTTATCTGCTGCGAAGCACATTGTGCACACAGCAATAAAGCTCTGGGCTGCCTTGTCTCCTCACGTGTTTCAGCAGAGGTAGAGCTTCTTAGACAGCAGGGCTTGGAAACCAAAGCACCACCTTAACCCCATATCAGGGACATCTGCTTCCACGTGACTCACCACACACTTCCTCCCAGACCTGACCAGAGGGGAAGGTTCAGTTGTGACAACCAGCACCCGCCCTTCCGCTCCCCACCCCACCCCCAGGCGCAGTCCCTTGCACTGTTTCCTGGGAGGGGCTGGTGAGCACAGCATGTAAAAAGGGCCTGGCATGGACACCAAAGCTAGTTCTTGCTTCTGCTTTGCTTCCACATCTAATTCATCCTTTTATACTGGTGACTGAGCTTAACTTACAGTCACTGACATAGTGACAACACGACACCCCTCCTGGGATCTTCCTAGAGAGGAGCCCATGTGAGGTGTCATACCCCACAGACTGGTGGCTAGTGAATTGGCCCAGTGAGGAACTCACTCAGGCATGGATGAAGGAACAGTTCCTGCCTCTAGGGAACTTCAGGTTTGGTCAAGGAGCTGCCTTAGTTCATTAAGTAAATGTTTACTGAGCACCTACTATGTGTCAGACAGTATTCTAGGGCTTGGCATAAAGTACAAACAAAACAGAAAGAAACCCTTTACCTCATGGTAGTCAGATTCTAGTATACCGTGAGGATAGAACTTTTCCACACTTTATGAATAAAAGGAACAGAGTCAATGACATAAGGCAAAGACAAAGTGATGCTGCATTTAGAGGGAAGAAGGAAAAACAAAATCAAAAACAAAACCAACTTCTTCCTGGAATTACAACAGTAAGGAAAGAGGAGTCTAAAAACTGTGTTAAAACTTAAATATGCTTTTAAGGTTCAAGTACTTATTATCTTTAAAGGATGGTCACAGGACATTCAAGCATTCTCAGAAACAGTGCTTCATCTCGTGTTTATGACAGTTCTCCTTTCATTCCCACAGAATGGTACATGGGAGATTTGGCCATGGAGGCAGACACTAGGAATGCAAGGGTAGCAGAGCAGGTGGGGTTCAAAGGTCATGTTAAGATCCTCCTAACAGTCAAGTTTATAATCAACTCATAGTAATGGTCTCCCAGGCTAGAAAAACACACACTTGCTTCAAACCCTTATCAGGTTTTCTCCCTTGGTAGTTGTACATGTTACATTTCTCCCTTTCATTTCTCTCTACATAATCTAAAGTTCCTCCATTCTTCTCTCACCCACCATCCACATTCTCTTTCCACATATGAGAATGACATAGAGATCAGGCATGAGAGAGAAGCAGAGGCATGTGGTATAAGGAGTCAGGGGCTGGGGATATAGTTCAGTGGTAGAGCACTTGCCTAGCATGTGTATAAGGCCCTGGGTTCCATACCCAGCACCCCCACCTCCAAAAGAGAGAAGAGAAAAGAAAGGAAGGTAGGAGGGGAAAGAGAGTGAGAGAGAAATAAAAAGAAAGAGTTGACTTCTTAGACAGGTAACACCTTAATCCTCAGGTACACATAGCTGACAAGGCTTAAGAAAACTATGTTCTTTGTCTTTTTAAAAAATCCATCTAATATAACTAAATCATAATCGTACCAGACACTTTTTATAAGAACAAAAATCCAAAACTCTTAGTCTTTTAGTTGCTACTATTGTCGTTGGTCTCCCCACAGTATTGCAAACACATTCTGAAATCCTCAATAGTTACCTTATATTCTCTTAGTTGAAACTCAAAGAGAATTCACCATCCCTTCCTGGGTTTCTCTTTGGGTTTTAGAAAACCACCAGTCTCCAATGTAGTTAGGATCTAGAAGGCAGAAAAGATTTTAAAAATTATCGGATGTAACTTTCAAAGTTGAAATACACACATGTGAGATGGGATGAACTGGTTTAAGTCAACAAATAACAGACTGTCTTCTACTTTATCAGTATCCCTCCTTGCCCTTTGACCTAGCCTAGCAGAATTTGAAATTGACATACCATTTCTTTAATCCTCTAGTTTTATAATTAATATTGTGCTGCTGGGATTGAGCTCAGGGTCTCATGCATACTTAGCACATGCCCCCCCACCGAGCTACATCTCCAGGCTGTATTTGCTCATTTAAATTACAACTAAAATTGCCTTGATGGAATCCACTTGAACTTGGCTTCACTGGACACATTTGCTATTAGCTACTGCAAACAAACAAATTACCCTTATTTCTGCAAAGCACAGTTCCCTTTCTTGCCCAACACCCACTGCAGTACTGTGGCAAGCTATGTGAAACAAGTATTGCAAATAGTTCACCCACATATGCAGAGGAAGCAATGACATCCACACACCAAAGTAGATATGCAGTAAGAAGGGGAAAGTGTCAATTACCCTTACTTTATCTGGGCAAGAGGTAGCAAATCTAATTATAACGGATGAACAAACTATTTTCCCCCAAGGGTGCATTGAAAATTTCCAAGATCTTGAACAAAAATGAAAAAGTGTTGTATTTTTTAATAATGTCGTATTAGCTAATTCAGTTTGTGAATGCTTTACTGCTGTGAGTCCATCTGCTCCTGGAGACTGTCTCCCCTCTAAGGATGACGGATTGCTTTGTTCCCTGGACAAGACTGCTGCTCCTACAGTGCAGCTTCAAAAGCCAAAGGTCACCATCCTTCCCAGATGATCAAATGCTAGGTGTACTGTGGCAGGGGCAGTCAAGCAACTGAGGATGCACTCAGAGCCCCACTTGGGCTTCTGCCTTATCATCTGCCTTCTGGACACCCCAGGATCCCAAATTTGCCCTGCTTGGCAGCAGAACAAGACAATGTTCTTGCAATTTTCCTTTGTTCCTCTCTCTGCTTCACTTAAGCAGGCGCTGGCCTTAGTTTGTTTCTTCCTGTTATAGCAGCAACAAAAGGCATACAGAAATGCATACACAACTATACTATAAGTCTTAGAAGCTCTTTTTAAAACAATGTCTACCTACAAAGAAATCTAGTAACTACCCCCCATAAAACTCAAAGTATAAATATGCTCTGTTGCCCAATAGATGGGCATATATTTACACATATTAAAACCTATCCATTCGGTGGACTATTAGCCATTGAAAAAGATAAATATGAAGCAGAAAAAGATATTAAGACTGCAGTGCATAGCAAACCCTCATGAAATACCACTGGTGAATGGCAGAATTTAAAACTACCAAAGTGCTGATTACAACTTTGCCAAAAGCATGATTGTGAATGGATGTGTGTGTGTGTGTGTGTGTGTGTGTGTGTGTGCGCGCGCGCACGCGCACGCGCTACAAACAAACCTAAAGAAGGATTTGGTCCATTTTTGCTAAGTTCTAGGGTTCAATGGAAACAGAATGATATCACTCTTATTTAACATATCCACCAATTTAGAATGACAGGATGCCAAGACTAGAAAATACAAGTAAATGCAAATTTACTTATTAAAAGAAATTAAGTGATCCACCCATGATCAGACTCACAGGCAGGATCTCCCTGCTCATACACCTCTTTTGAAATAGAGCACTCGATGATGGATTCCTACAAAAAAAATCAGGGGTTCTAATAATGAATATTCACTATCCAAATCCCTAAAGTTAAAAGAGTATGCTCAGAAAAACATGCCTTCAAAACACTCAAATATTTCCTAATAACCATCTTATCACTTGAGCCTCCACTCAAAAATGCATCTTTGTTCAACATCGGCATCTATGCCCAATCGTGCCTATGAATGGGTTGCATTTCCATAAAACGATGTGTGTCTGTTACAAAGCGAAACTGCAAAACTTGCCCCAAAATACAAAATTGCATGAGAGAAATAAAACAACGTCATAGAATTTCCCCAATAAGAGATTAAACAATAGCAAGTGAGGACTGAGCAGTTTGATTAGGAAGCAATAATTTAAGAGAAAAATTAAATGTTGGCAGTAAGGTAGCAATTTCAAGAGTGATTTTTCACATTAAAGAAACAAAAATGCTCCAAAGGAAAATGACCAACAAGATCCTGAATGTTTTCGTAACATCTGACATTTTTGTGATGTGATGGAAATGTCAAATGTGGTAGGAAAAAATAGGACAATGCAGTGATTTGATAGATAATTAAAAGAAACCATATTTAAATTCATATTCATTAGCCAAACCAGTCCTAGGGCCAATAAGTGGAAGATATAAAGAAATAGATTTGATCTTAGCTTAAGGGGAATTTTTGAAACACTGCCCCAAAACTTTACTCCTCTCAAAACAACCAACACTTGATATTTGTACTCTTATTCTAAGAGTTGGTCACAGCCACACTAATCACCTAAATTGTGTTAAATGCAAGTTAAAATAAACTTATTTTCAGTTGATTCTTTTCAAGATACTCTCCCAAGCTCTTTCTTTTTTCACTGTATTGTCCCCATTTAAGTGTATCATCTGAAGTGGCCTTTTTCTGGTTCTAATTATTCTCGGGTAACAAGGACCTGCTGTGTAATCTCCAGAAAGAATTTTTTTAAGTTTAAATCAGTACTATGGAGTATATTTATATCATTTTGAGCCAAGTACACATTTTAGAAGTAGGAACTTCTGATCCACAATATGCAATAAATACCAGGGAACATCATGTTTTGTTTTGTCTGTCATGAAAACCAATGCATTTTATAACTTTGGTTTACACAGAATAAAAATAAAGCTTACAACATCACAAATGTCTATTTGTTCCAATTCTTTTAAAAAGTGTAAAAGCATAATGTATTTACCATTTCAAATTATGTAAGTTTCCAGTTGAGGCAGTCTATTTTATTTGAACTATGAGGAAAATCTTCATACGGTTGTTAATAGTTGCCAATTCGCATATCATGATTAGTTTCATCATCTGTAGTTATCTGGGGTTCTATATAATTCGTGATCTCAACTTTACCTGAGAACAGTCAAGCTGGCTGAATTTTCCTATGTTCAAAATGTTTATTATATGGAAATAGTTAATATTCAGGGTTGTCTAGCATCCATTTAGATAATGAAAGCTATTCTACTATCATAAAAATACAAGGCTTCATTTTAGAAGCATCAATTATTCAGTGGAACAGTTTCTTCTAGAAGAGTAAGAAGAGTAAAAGGATATTTTCCCTCAAATTGAATTGCAATATTCCATTGTAGAAAGATATTTTCTTTTACTTTGCAATCTGCAACAGTGTTAGGAGTCCAAGTAACTGACCATGAACAATTTTAAACATGTAGGATAATAAAACTTTAAAGATTCATTTGACATGAACTCTTCAGCTTCTGTGACCAAAATAATAAACAATTTATGATTCAATTTACTTACTAATCCTGTCTCAGAGGTCAAGAACAAGTTTAATGACTCAGTGTTTCTGTTAAATTGGCCTACCTCTCAAATGAGTATAAATTGATGGCTCAGGATTAGGCCATGTGACTAATAGTTCTTTCCAGGTTTCCAAGGACAGACAGCAAATCCCCCTTCTCCCCAGGGTCAGCAGAGGATGAACAGCAAAGATTACAGAATTTCTGCCATGTTCTACTGTAGGTACAAACTTGAATTATCTCACCATTGATGTCTAGGAACAAGAGGAAAAATAAGCTCAAAATCATCCTTTCAAATGTTTGAGACTCATGCTAAACAAAAAGGTGAGCTGTCCTGCTCTGGTTGCCTTCCTGGAATGAAATTAGCAAGTTTGAAGAGCATCAGTCAATGAGCAAGGAGGAACTCAAGGATCAGGAATTTCCTGACCTAGCTCATTCACGGAGGTCACCAACAACCTCGGATAAAAACCTCAGCTATTTTACATCTATAAAAGGAGGTTCCTAGGCTGTGTAGCTTCATCAAGCCATAGGAAACAAAAATATCACGAGTCTGGCTCCCTGATTTTGGCAAGCTGACTTGCAAGCAGACGTTCAGCAACATTAAGACTGCTTTAAAAGGAAATGCATTTGTAGACTTACTACCAACCATAAGAGATGATGTGATTATGATGACAGAGCAGAGTAACTCTCCCAGGTTCTGCTGGGCAGTTGCCATGAGACCCGATGGTGGCAGAGCATCCCCAGCAAGTAAGCAGGTAGAACTCAGGAATCCCATAGAAGGCATTCAGCCACTGCCACCTTGGACCAAGTTTCATGGGCTTGCTTAACTCCTTTACTTTTGTGGATAATGGGTGTAGGAACAAACCTGGAAGCTTCCTAACAGCCTTAAATGAGACAATCAGTGTCAAGCACACAGCATGGTGCATGACCTGAAATGTTCAGGGGGTGTTGCTATTATAACAAGTAGGACTGAACAACTTTCAACTTTCTCTGAACCTTTAGGGAGGCTACATTCAATGCCTTCTCTTATTAGAACTGATCCTTTCCACCCAAACCTGTGAATCGGAATTAGTTTTTGTTACTGTGAAAATATAGAAAAGGTAATGATTCAGAATGTAGTATTATACATTTCTTTCATAACAAGTATTCCAGAACAGATATGATGCATATGGTTTTGGTTCAATGGTCACTAACACTGACACAGAGTTTATGACGTGCCAGGCACTCCAAGTCTTTTCCATATGAAAACTCCTGTGAGCCTCATAATAATCCTATGAGGCAGTAACTATGCTCATCCCCATTTTACAGACTGGGAAACCAAGTGTCAAGGGCAAGCCAGGTTTCAAACCAGGTAGAGCAGCTCTAGAGACATATTCTGAAGCATAACACTACAGGACCTCTATTCTGTGCGTTTATTTGGAAGGTGGGGGAGAAGAAGGGAAAACACAGTCTAGGAGATTCTCCTCTCTCCTTCTCAGAACACACACACACACACACACACACACACACACACACACACACACATACACGGCAAAGCTGATTTCAATTGTGAAGCCAAATACATTCTCATTGACTGGTTCTTCAAATACAAATTTTAAATTTCTATTCAGAGGCAGTATCTTCCTAGAAATACTTGGAGAAGTAGAAAAGCAGGGAGACCTGAGCACCAAATAAGACAGGAATCATGCAGAAGCATGAAAAGATGAGGCAGGCAGAGCTGTCATTAGAGAGTAGGGTGGTGTGTCAGACCTGGCTGTAATCCAGAACCAAGCTTCTGTGTGGGTCACAACCTCACAAATACAAGACACCTGTGCATTGCAGCCTTCTTCCCTCTCCAGTAGCAGTCTCCCAAAGCATTCATCTCAAATACCTTCCAGTGCACAAAACGCCAAGACACCAGTAGCTGCAACTAAAGGACATGTGGAAATACATGTGCTTGGCCCAGAAAAGTTCATTACCAACATTAAACAAGGTTATATTCATCCTTAAATAATTATTCTCATTTTAGAGGCAAGCCTAACAGATGGGAGTATTTGGTACCAAGTTACAAAGTGACTGAGATAAATAGATGGGTCAGTGAATCGATGGATGGATGGATGGATGGATAGATGGACAGATGGATAGATGGATGGATGGATGGATGGATGGATGGATGGATGGATGGATGGATGGTTTGATGAATGGATGGGCAAGTATATATATATATGTAAATATATATGTATGTATGTATGTATGAGTGGGCAAATAGATACATAGTTTCATAGAAAACTGAAATTTCAGATTCTAGATGCTATGAAAGTTAAGGAGTCCAGTGAGGTTCCTGAAGGACCTCAGCACCCATTCTCCCCATCTCAGAGAGACCTCTCAGAATCACGGTGGGTAAACACTGCATTCAGTAAAAAGATGTAAACACAGATGGGAATAACCAAATTGATACAGGTACTAATAGCATGGTCATATCCTGAATGGTTCCCCAAATACAATTTAATGCTCTCTTAATATAGCCAAGGGGGATGAAGGAAGACTAAGGAGGAACTTGTAGAAAGCTTAAGATGAGACTAACAACAAAACTTGAACCAATTTAAACCAAACATCCTCATGGGCAGAATTATAAGGAAATGGGAAGAATTACAGGTGAATTCCAAAGGTCAGATGGCTCTGATTAGAGAGCACTGAGGTACCTCTGAAGAGTTAGGCTCTTCTCTATCCTGTACAACATCTTACAACTTTTGTGGTATTTCTGAGGGTAGAAATTAGGCTTCTCTGGTGAATCAGTTGTCCAGGGGCTGAGAGAACACTTTTTGCTAAAGATCCAGAGAGGCCTCTTGGGAGCCACAGCATGAAGATTAGAAATGAAAATACAGCACCACATATGTAGCTAGCTAAAGTGGATAGAATGTACTCGCTACTCATTTAAAATATTAAATTGCAGTTCTGGAGGCTAAATATCCTTGATGTCTCCTATAAGAAAACCCTGAGGCATGAATCATCTCACTCTAAAAGGAAAACAAAGAAAGCAAATTTTGAAAGAAAATTAATCATACATTTTGTAACTGAAAAGAAGACCAGGTGGCTACAGGTAGACAATGGGAAGTAGCACTCATACAAACAAATTAACAATTACTTGAACTTGTTTGAAGTTCAAGATAGGTGGAAAAACTGTCACACCCAGTGTAACGGTTTAGATCTGAGATGACCCCCAAAAGCTCATGTGCGAGACAATTCAGAGGTGAAATGATTAGATTATGAGAGCTTTAACCTAATCAGTGGATTAATCCACTGATATGGATTAACCGGGTGATAACTATAGACAGGTAGAGTGTGCCTGAAAGAAGTAGGTCACTGGGACTGACTTCAGGGTTTATGGTTTGTCCCTGGTGAACAGAGTTCTCTCTCTCTCTGCTTCCTGGCTGCCATGACCTGAGCTGCTTTCCTCTGCCATGCCCTTCTGCCATGATGTTCTTCCTCACCTTCAGCCCAAGAGCTATGGAGTTGACTAACCATGAACTTGAACCTCTGAAACCATATGACAAAATAAACTTTTCCTCCCCAAAATTGTTCTGGTCAGTTATTTTGGTCACAGCAACAAAAATGCTGATGAAAACACCCAGTGACAACACGTGGGAAAACTCCATGACTGACGTGGCTGCACCTGTTTCAGGCAAAAAGGAAACAGTTTGGTGGGCCCATCATATAACATGATAAAACCCAGTCCTTTTCTTTGTCTAAAAGCTGAATTAAAGAATGGATTTTAATAACTTAACAAATGTAAAACTGTTGTTGAGTGTGTGCATGTGTGTGTGTGTGTGTGTGTGTGTGTGTGTGTGTTTTCTTTTTAAAACAGAGTCTTAGCCCTAAGTTACCCAGTTGCCCAGGCTGGCTTTGAACTTGCAATCCTTTTGCCTCAGCCTCCCGAGTTGCTGAGATTACAGGCATGCACCACTGTACCTGGCTAGTCACTTAAATTTTTAATGATAGCTCATGATATGTTGAGGTCAAACTAAATGACAAAGAAATTTTTTCCCAGAAACACTTGCTAAGATTTTTAGCAAGTGTTATTCATGGGTGGAAGATGCTGGACATGAAGCCAGATGGGTCAAATCTCGTGGCAAGAGAATGAAAGCCAGCCCAGCCCAGGTCTCACTGCCCGAAGGCCCCAGCAATCCCCCTTGCTGCTCTAAGAAACACATACCCCACAATTTCCTCGGGGTATTTATAGGCTGATGAAAATGGTCAGCTATGGAGAAAACCAAACGAATTGAACAATAGTTTGGATTTTAAACCTTCCCACTTGACCAAGTCGTAAGGAACTGGAAAGTGATTTTAAAAGCTCTTTCTACACTAATGACTATCCAGGGAAAGATGCTGGTAGGTTTCCAAATGCAGGGTAAAATTGCTCTTTTTTTCTGAACAAGTAAAAAGAAAAAGATGACATAATAAAGAGTAAAAACATAGATGAAGGAAACATAGATGAAGGAAATGACTTCACCTAAGAGAAAAGAGGTTTCAAAATGTCTCCTTCAGCAGACAAGATGAAGCATGGTCCACCCATCCATACCTTACTGCTCAGTACAGAACGCTAAAATAAAATGGAAGCTTGAAGGGCTGGGGTTGTGGCTTAGTGGTAGAGCATTCACCTAGCACACCCCAGACCCTGGGTTCAATCCCCAACTTTGATAAAAATAGCCATATGTTGCTTAATGATGGGATATGCCTGGAGAAGCACTCTAGTAGGTGATTTTGTAACGTGACCATCACAGTGTACTTACACAAATGAAGACAGCAGTACTACTAGGGATGCAATCTTATGGGACCACCATTAGATATTCAGTCTGTTATTATTTGGAGCAGGGCTTCATTTCCATGTAAACACTAAATTACCAAGTTACCCAGGGATGTTCTCATTGAGAAGATCCACTTGCAAAATCTTTCCACCCACAGTGGACTGAAAATGTCACAGGAAGAATTCCAGGTATCCTCCTCAGTGAATCTCCTCCTGCAGTTTACAAAGCAGTAATAAGTTTTTACTAGTTCCATTCTTGATGTGAGACAGCATTTAGCTGCCTGTCTTTCCATCCCCAAATCATGAGTTCATTCTTCTTGATATGCATACTTATATTTTTTTTAAAGTTTGAGAAGCATAGTACTTGAGCCCACAACTTCAAGGCTCACAAAACTGTTATCAGAAGGAGAAAGGAGATGAGGTATAGATACTGCTGGGTGGTCCCCTTCCTCTGTGCACTCCAGTCCTGGAGGATGCACTGACAAAATTTGCATGCCATAGGGGACACTGACACCCCACTTTTCATTTGGGAATTCTTCCTTGTACCCCATCATCATTCCCTGCCCTCCCTTTACAGCAAGGTTGGGCCATGCGTGGCACCCCTCCCCTCAATCCACAGCAATGGGCACATGACCCAGGTCAAAGAGATTTCCATTGAGACCTGACTTCGTGGGCTAGGGTTGTGGCTTAGTGGTAGAGTGTTTGCCTAGCACGTGTGAAGCACTGGGTTCGATCGCCAGCACCACAAAAAAACTAAATAAACCAAATAAAGGTAGAAAATTTTTTAAAAAAAGACTTGACTTTGCAACAGTAGAAGAAAAGTTTTGCTTCTCATTTTTGGTCTAAGAGAAACTCCGGGAAAACCTGAATAACCCCTCTAGCTTCAACTGGTTTTAGTACTTGCTTTTAGTTCACTTTAAAAATCCCCAATTTGGAAGGTCACACAGCTGAGCAACATATTATTAGTCTCCCACTAGCTCTGCTGTGGGTAACACACCTGACGCCTGGGTCAGGATGATAGCGGTTGTCTAGGTTACCTTTCAGGGACTTGAAGGCTACTTTTGTTGAAACCACTGACTCTTCACTTTGGCCAGCCCGGGTGTTCCATGGGTGACCTTTTGATGTCAGAAGGTCAAAAACTCCACCCTCAGATCAAGCTATTGCCGATGTTTCTCAAACAAGAAAAGTCATGATTGATTACACATGGGCAGGCCACTGGTTACTTCACCTCCGATCATCTTTTCCTATGCATTAAACCACCTGCTTCTTTATCCCATAAATATCCCCAAATCCTATCCTCAGGGAGGTGGGCTGGAGACCTGCTCTCCAGTCTCCTTACACTTGTCCACCTTAGGAAAATACTCCCTTCGTCAAACTGATGATTTACATGATTGACATAACGTGCAACAGACAGAAAGGGCCTGGGTAAGTGACAAAAACTGTAAGAGCTGCCAGTGACCATCTTTCAGGTTCAAGTCCTATAAATGAGAGAACAAGGCCAAAACCCAAAGGATACCTGAGTCCCATCTTTGGCCAGAGTCATTCTGGGATTTTCCTATTAGATGAGCCAACCTATTCCACATTCTGCTTAAGCAAGTGTGAGCTGGGGAGGGGAGGGATGTGTCACTGTCAAGTTTCCTCAACAACTTAAGACAGGTGCTTTTAAAAAAAGTAAGAAAAAGAAAAAATTCAGGCCTAAAAATATACCGAGTTACCATTTCCTATTAAAAAATAAGATTTCCTTGGTTGTACAGGAAAGAATTCAATGCAAACACATTCATAAAAAGGTTACTATGTTTTCACAAAAAAATTTTCTAATTTGATTTTTGCAATCTTGTAAGTAAATGTCTTAATTACAAGTTAGAACTGAAATTCTAATAAATTTGGAAGATCAATTAAGGACATGGTGGTGTGTTAAAAAATAGCAAAGATATTTCACAGTTAACTGCCCCATGCTAAAACCTGATAAACACTTCTGCAAAGGAACAGGAAGGTACTACTTTTAAAATAAATGTTGCATCAAAATTAGAAAAACTACAGAAATGGAAAAAACAAAACAAAACAAAAAAACCCCTCCATACCCCAGAGTACAACCAGAAGTCTTCTTGCAGAATTTAAATGTCCCATGGGATTCAAAAGTCCAAACCCTAAGTACTGACCTCCTAGCTGGATTCTGCATAAGATACACAACTTGAGAGGTCCCCAGGCAGTCACACCCTGCAGGCTGCAGGCTCCTGTGCTCACTCCCTAGGTACTGAGTGGAGCTGCAGTATGATCAGGATGTCAGCTCAGAACCCATGTTGATGTGGTTTATCCGGAAGCAGGAATTATGAGTAAACCCATTCCATTTCATAACTGAAGCAAGGACCTGCACTTTGGCATCCCTACCAGCTATCACTTGGAAATTTATCCTGGTGACATGGAAAACAAATTCTTAAACAAACCGGTCACAGCCTTTGAACTTGGATGTCCTTGATGCATCTGCAGACAAGCTGCTCACCTGACAGGCTGCCTCCTCATGGAGCTGAAGTCTTATTGATCTCACTACCTGGACCAGATTCTAATGAAACTTGATAAGCTGCCTAACAAATCAATTAAATTATTTCATTAAATGTTGTTTCCTCTCACTTTGTTGTAAAAACAAAACAACTTGGATCTCAAGATCTCAGTCAAGATGTTCCAAAAATATGAAGGGGCCAACGTAGGCCTGGGTGTCATGTGAACCAATCAAGACATTTATTTTTAATATGAGAAAGCTTAGTTTAAAAAAAGAAAATTCTAACTTTAAAACACATTCAAGATTACTCCCCCAGCTTCATGTTTTTTCATCCATAATTATAAATTTCTCTGAGTCCAGTTATTTAACATACCCTGTTGGCACTGAATTTGAGGGTAACGTGTGTCAACTCAGGGTCAGATACCAGAAGCTGAGCACATCTGTGCTTCCCCTTTTCCAGGCTCACTGTGTGCCACAAGGGAACTGGCAGCCCTGAGGCATTATGGCCACCTGTTTGCCAGAAGCCCCTCTCTTAAATATGCATCTTTAACCCAAAAATGAGTTCCTCTTCTCCATTCATGAAAAGTGAAGTGGGGGAAGGGAAAAGGGGAGAACACAGGTTTCTCTTTCAGCCAATTCTCCAAATAACTCCAGCAACCCCTGAGGCAGCCAGCCCTGAGCAGAGAGCCAAGTATGCAGCCAGTGCAATATGGACATGCAGCCAGTGGGCAGCCTCTACTAAGGGGAGGGTCCATACATCAGTGGCCTTAAAGAGGTAGAGGGGAGTGTTGCTGGGGAATCCCGGGTCCATCTGGAGCCAATAGTGCCCTGTACCATAGGGTGTTTCCCATCCTATAGGAATTCCCTGGTGGTTTCTAGAAATGGTCCAGGGTAAAGTCAGCAGTAATGGCAATGACTCTTCTCTGAGGAAACTATCAGGTGGATTCTTGAACTGCCCCTTAATATTGAAGTTTACGGATAATTCCTGCTCCTGTGGACTATCTCTGAAGCCTGCCACATTCAAAATGGAAACCACTCCTCTCCCAAATGACTCTCTGATTTCCCATTAAATTTTCCAAGTTTGTAAAGCTCATATCACCCCCTAAACCCACAATATTGTATATAAATATGTGTGTGTGTTCACCAGTAACTGAGTAGGCAATAAATCATGACAGAAACTGTTATTTTCACAAAGAAAAGATAAATGTTTAAGGTGATGGAAATGCCAATTATTCTGAATAGATTATTTCACATTTATATATGTACAGAACTATCACACTATACCCCATAAGTATGTATAATTATGATGTGTCAAATAAAAAATACATGTTGTTTTACAGTACTTCTGAAATGTTTATACCACACATCTCTCATTAGTAGGGATGATTTTCTCAGACTCTTGTGTGTGTGTGTGTGTGTGTGTGTGTGTTGTATGGTACTAAAGATGGAAACCCAGGGTCTCACATGTGCAAGGCAAGAGCTCTTCCACTGAGCTATAACCCCAGTCCCATTTCTTCTTTTTCAATCTCCCAAAGAATCTAATGTAGACCTGCAGTAGAAAAGATCTCAATTTTTGCTCACCAAATTTCACTTAAAATTTAATTTGTTAATTATTGATTATTTCCTCCAATCACTCCCTCATTTACCCCCAAGAAAATCACTTACTGGTGGAATTGAAAAATTAAATATTGTACCCTTTCATCGAGAAAAGATGGAAAGGGTTTATCCTGAAACGCGAATTCTCTGAATGAGAAAAGCATGATAAAAATTCAACAACTTACTCTGGGGCTGTAATCATTCATTCACAAAACACACCTCTGTCCTGAAAAACCTGCAAGAAACAGGAAAGAGGATGTATGAACTAAAAGGCAGTCAGTTCACCTCCATGTTTTCTGTGAACATAAATATGCAAATGCACAAGTGGCAGGTGTGCCTGTGAGTGACACTTTTTCTGGGCCCAAGCACTCCCTCAAGTTCAGATTTCAATTCAAATGGCATCACCTCTAAATCAACCTACCTGATTGCCCAGTTTAAAGGTTCCCTCCACCCCACTCCCATTCCTGCTCACAGCACTCTTCAGAGCACCTAACACTTTTGTAATCTTGATTCATTGTTCCTTCTCCCTTTCTAGACTGAAAGCCCCATGAGAGTGGGGTCAGGCCCACTTCTTGCACCTTGAACCATGCCTCACCCAGAGCAGGCTGTGTGTGTGAACACCCTGAGCATACTAATGTTGGGATGGCCAAACCTACAGTCATGGTCAAAAGTGAAGGAAGTCAGAAAAGCTTTCTTATACCACAGGGGGAGTTTGTGGGAACAGTCACCCCCAGGGACAGGGGCATTGCACCTTAAACTATGCCTCACCCAGAGCAGGCTGTGTGTGTGAACACCCTGATCATACTAATGTTGGGATGGCCAAACCTACAGTCATGGTCAAAAGTGGAGGAAGTCAGAAAAGCTTTCTTACACCACAGGGGGAGTTTGTGGGAACAGTCACCCCCAGGGACAGGGGCAGACCCAAGTGGTTCACCTTTCTCTCCTGCTTTTACTTACAGGAAATGGACATAACTGGCCACCCCATGGGGTTGCTGTCAAAGCCCCTAACATGGTGTGCAGAATACACTACCAGGGCAATTTCTACCACTTTTTCCTCTTTTCCTGAACCAGAATATTTGGGAATATACATGCAAAGTAGAAAGCCATTCTGAGCTCAATCCAATGGATTGAGCCCCTGATTCTAATGGAATCAAGTCCCTGAAGGGTGCAGGCCTGGGTGGAAAGATAGGCATGTGGAAAGGAGTGAGGGGGAGGACTTAAGTGAAAACTGAAGGTCACTTCAGGATTCTACATTACACCCTGGACATTCAGGTACCTGTTCAATTTCACTGCCCAGTCCCCACCTTTATTTCCTCCATCAGCAAGGATAACCTAGAGTAACTCGAGGTCTAACCCTGAAACCAAAAGACACATACAGATACTTTCCAGGAGTGCTGGAAATTGGAGGGGGGATACTTTAACTCATAATAGATTTAAAGAACTAATTTCAAAATATTACCCCTAACTTAAGCACTAGATTGAGATGCTTACAGTGGATCAGTTTAAACAATGTAAATCCAGTGCCAATTTTTAAAGTTTCTTTGAAATGCAGTAATGAGAGAGAAATTTTCAATGATTTTTTAAACACATACATTATAAAATATTAGGAGTTCTCTATTCTTGGATATTGGTAATGAAGGGAAAATTTAGGGGGGTCATTTCGCCTTCAATTTGTAACTTTCCCAAGAAAATCTTTAGTACAGCCAAAATTAATGTAGGCTGTATAAACAGTCATGGTCAAAGGATGTGTAACTGGCTGAATAATGAAATCCCAGAAGATATCCACATTTCAATTCCTGGAACCTGGAACCTCTATGGTAAAGATTTTGCAGATGTGATAAAGTTAAGAGACTTGAGATGGGAAGATTTTCCTGGATTGTTGAGATGGGCCCAAAGTAATTACCAGTATCTTTACAGAGGGAGGCTGAGGGAGACTATGGACTGTTCTTTCCACTTTTCTTTAGGTTTAAGCATTTTCAAAAATTTAAAAGTTGGAAGAAAAATTTCAAGAAAAAAAAATTAAATGTCTTTCAATTCATGCCATTAATTGTACCCTAAACTCAATTTTTCCTAGCTCCTATTTCTACTTATTTGAAGATATCTGCAAGAGAGTGTTAATAACAGTAGCAGCAAAAGCAGTAGAATTTTTAAAACTAAAGAAACAGTATTTTACAAATTAGAAGTACTTTTTAAGTAATAATTAAAAGAATACAATCAATTGAAAATAACGTAACACATTTACAAATAATAGCAGCTGAAGTTATCTTCAAAACAGAGAACACATGCCAGACACTGCACTAAGTACTCTTTGTGTGTTATTTAATTACCTCTCATAATACTTATGAGACTATCACCATTATCGTCTCCACTATGCAGGTAAGAAATGGAAAGCTTAGAACAGTCCACACAGCTGGTAAATACCAGAGCTGTGATTTAAACTCAGGTAGTCTAGCCCACTAAAATGATAACTGAAACAATTTTTCTTTAAAAATGTAAAAACATTATGTGAGTGAAGGGAAAGAAGAAAAGGAGGCATGATTTGTCCCTCAAAAGGCAAGGGGAGGAAAAAGACAGGTGAATTAAAAAGTTCAAGGGAAAATAAGCACCTTGAACAAAAGAAAAGCAAGACATGGTCAAAATGTGCCATGATTTTGAGTAACTTGTGAACCCATTTGAAAGAGACATTAGAAGCTCTCTCCTCTGAGTAATACCATAATGTGCTATTAGAATCACAGAGCAGCAGTGTGTCCACACCACACTGCTTGGCTCTCCGTCAGGCTGCGTATATAATAACATTGCTTGAAACCTTTAAATTCAAAGGTTACACTCCCTGCTCCACTGGCTTGCAACCTTGAGACTCAGCCAATGACCAAGCGAAGAAAACATTTCCAAGTAGAAAGAACAGACCAAGTCATCAACCCCAACAAAGTAAAAGCAAAGACAGAGCTGAGAAAAGTTGAAAGACAGAAAACCCTCATCTTATAAAATACGGCACTTGAGATAAAAGGAAGAAAAGCAGATAGAATAAGACATAGAGATGTACAAAACTTAAAATTACAATGGTAATCAATAGAAGAATTCAATACTGATAAAACAAAGAAGTTGTGCCTGCCTGTGTTTGAGTGTGTGCACATTTGAGCTTCATCTATCATAGCCAAAGCACCAGTAGATGAAACCCAAAGTAGAGGCATCAGAAACAACTGAGTAAGTATATTATTTGAGTTACAGAAGTAATACTACAAAAAAAGAGCTATTAAAAATGTGTTGACTCTGGAAAGACACTATTGCTTTTCACTAACAGTTCTTCTTTACTCTGATTTTTTTCAACTGTGTTTATGAATCGCATTAAAAAATAATCATCTAGTTTAGGGGTTACTGACAGTAAATAACCAGATGGTAAATATTTTAGGCATTGTGGGCCATACAGGTCTCTGCTGCAGTTACACAAATCTGCCACTGTAGCTCAAACAGACAGTTCATAGATGAATGGGTAAGACTGTGTTTCAACAAAACTTTACTTACACAAACAAGTGACAAACTAGATTTGGCTGGCAATCTCTCATCTGCTGACTCTTGATATAGTTCAATATTTCTCAAATGATGTACTATAGGATACTCCAATATATTCAAAAGTTTTTCTCCAAATGAAGGATAGCTTTCATATTCGAAGAGTTCAGGAGAAGCAAGATTTAACAGTGCGAAGCAGATTTCTTTACTTCCAGGCTTCTTGTAGTCTCTACTGTGTTTATGAGCTTCTGATACCCAATGTGGAAGTAGAGTGTAATACACAACCTTTAGCCAATTTATTTGAATGCACTGAAGAAGCACCAAACTACCAATATCCCAGGACCATTGATGTTCAGTGAACAGATTGGTAAACAGTGTTAGAATCTAATCCTACCTTGATGAATAAATAAGGTTTGGAAAAAGGGAAGCTGCTCACCCTAGGCTATTCAACCAGATGGTGTCAGAGGTGGGCACAGACCCAAGATAGCTGATCGTCCTTGCTGCATGGCAGAGGGTCACTCATTTATCCCATGTAGCCAACCAGTGCAAAGTTATCCTGAGTCATCTCTATCCTGAATGACTCTAAAGGAAGTTACTGTAACTACATTGACAAAACAATACTTAAACCTGAAAAAGACTCTGAGGTTTAGGTTTTATTATTTTCCTTAGAAACATCATGAAACTAGGTGAATTTATTGGACACATTCACTGTGGATCTGTTTTCTAATTCCTAATGCAAGAGTGGGGGAGTAGAAAAAATGGAAATTAAAGAGAACAAAATATCTTTTTCTCAGTGTTTTCAGGATTCTAAAGCATGCTGTTCAGTGGTAACTAAGTAAACTTTATGACATTAAAGTAATCATTAAACCCTATCTAAACATATATCAACATACAAAGCACAGAACATGTGTTTGGGAGATTAGAAAACATTGAGAAGGATCAGGGACAAAAGAAAAGGCTTTAAAACCTAAGAGTTAAGTAAACATTCAAAATTTCCTATGAGGCCAGTAAAACAAACTCAGAAATCTTCAGGATATAAACTGAATTTTCAAAAAAGAGAAGGAAATCCAAGGTTTAATCAAGGTCCAGGCTAGATGGGATTAGAGAAAATCAAGCATACACATTCTAAAAAGAATGTCCTGGTTCATGAAGGTGGCTTCTTCATTCTGAAAGTTTTACTGCATCATTATTTTCTTTATAACAGACAAATCAATTGTTCCATTTTCTCCACTTTTCTCAGGTGTACTTCCATAGTCTGTAATGATGATGATGGTGGTGACAATGATTTGGTATCAGGGATTGAATCTAGGAGCACTTAACCACTGAGTGACATCCCCAGTCCCCCACTTTTTTTTTTTTTTTTTGTACCAGCCCTTATTTTTTTTTTTAACTTTTTGCTTTTAATACAGTGTCTCACTAAGTTGCTTAGGACCTCACTAAGTTGCTGAGACTGGCTTTGAACTTGCAATCTTCTTCCTTCAGGCTCCCAAGCCACTGGGATTACAGGCAAGCACTCTGATTATTAATAGAGATGATGTTATGAAAATATCACAGCCAACTTAGCTAAGAGGCAGTTTTCCCCTAACACCCTAATGAATGGTGTGAAGATGAAATCTACTTCATCCAGAACCAAGAGAATGCAACCTCAGCTGACAGAATCCCCATTCAAGTAAGTCCAAGTCAGAATGCTCTACAGGTCATCAGTTAGTAGCCCATGGGAAGAGTAAGAGCAGCTGCAGTTGACCTACAAACCCTGTCCTGGCCTCGTTCCAAACTAACCCTTATTAGAATTCACAGTCTATCCCAGACTGACCTTGAGGTCAGAACTCATGCCCCAAGACTTGTCCTAATGGTCTAGTACAGTGGAGAGTTGAAAGTTCACCAGCCCTTGAGGCACAGTCATCAGATTCTTCAGAGACTACTTACTTCCTCTGCCACACTCCAAAAATTCCTGGATGCTGTGGGATCAGACAAGGAAGAAACAGCTGCAGAAGAAGAAAGTGAGAAACCATCTAGGTATAGGAGGAGGTCCTAGGTTTAAATACAAATAGCTCTTGGCCTGATCTACCCAGTACAAGAACCAATGGTCAAACATTGAAATGTGATGTGCCATATTGGAAATGTGGAACTAAATGTTAACTTTTAAGGAATTTTATTTAAATTTATAAACAGAAGCAGAGTATTTTTCTATTAAACACAAATACTTTGCTTTGACAGGACTACATTTGACATGAAATGCTATGTTGCTTAAGATGTTACTAGTCAAGTGTAGTGTGGGGATCTACACAGAGTAGCCAATCAACAATCTACACTGATTGGCTGAAACGATTGTGTTCCCACAGATTTAACACTGTAGTGCACTCATCTGAATATTTTAGAATGTACGAGTTATAGTATTAATTATGTAAGCCACCATTGGCAATTACATTGAAAAACATGTTTTATATAAAATATAATTGTAAAAAATATAAATAAATAAAAAATAAAAAATATATAATTGTTTTTCTAGTTTATAAAATAAATATGGCAATATTTTCAAATTTAAAACAGTCTTAGTGATAACACAAAAGCAAATGGAGATACAGAAGCTAATTCTACAATCAGAATGGTAAAAGGAAAAGGAGATGGAAGAGGAAGTTTTACAAAAAATGTCATAATCAAAGGCAATTATGATTTTCTATAGCACAGCAACATGAACAAGCTTTTGGCTGCAACAAGAAAATCACAGATGATAAAGCAAACAATATTAAGAGGTAATTTCAGCAAAGCCATGGTGAATTTGATGCTGTTTCCTCTAAAGAGTCAAAAAAGGATCAATGAAATTAGTCACTCGAAGTTAGAATTAAGCAGCCAGTAAAAAAATTTTAATGATTTTTAACATCTGAGCTCGTAACTCTGGTCAACAATAAAACATCTTTGATTCTTAAACAAAAAAAAAAATAATCTTTAGATGGAGAAAAGCTAAGAAAATGATTAGAGAAATTTTGTAAGAAAATTGTGAGAACATAAAAAATATATTGTATAAAAAGTGAAATATTTTTAATTAAGCAACTAAGCAATAGCCCATAGGACACTAATATAAACCAAGGTAAATATTGTTAAAAGTGTCTAGTAGATACATATAAATGCTATGAATTACTGCCAGTCTATGGAACTGTTGAAAGTAATAGAAAGCCATGATTTATTTATTTATTTATTATTATTATTTTGGGGGGACCAGAGATTGAACCCAGAGATGCAACATCCCCAGCCCTTTTTATTTTTTATTTTGAGACAGGGTCTTGCTGAATTACTTAGGGCTTCACTAAGTTGCTGACGTTGGCTTTGAACTAGTGATCCTTCTGCCTCAGCACCCCCACCCCATCCCTGAGCCACTAGGATTACAGGCAAGCACCACTGTGCCTGGCAAAAACCATGAATTCAATAATCGTATTCTTTGCCAATAATTTCCAGATGAGTCACAGAAGAATTCTACAAAGATACATTATACAGTTAACTCCAATTCATGTTATGCTTTATTCAAAATGAACACATGCAATATACTCAGTGAAGACAATAAAAAGCAATGTGATTTGTATTTACTCACAGATATTACACTACCTATGAAAAAGCCAAGTTTGAAGTTTCAAGAACTGGAAAATTTATTTGTAACCCAGTTAGACAGGCAAAAGAATCTGCACCGAAATTAATACTTTTCATAAGAGGAGGGAAAAATAATGGTGATATACATATGTGTGTGTATGTACTGGTAAATGAACAAGGAGTTCTTTACCACTGAGCTACACTCAGCCTTTTTTATTTTTTATTTTAAGACAAGGTCTTGCTACCTTGCCAAGGTTGGTCTGAAATGCTGGATTGTCCTGCTTCAGCCTCAGGTATGTGCCACCACCCCTGGCTATATATTTTTCCAATTTGAATCAATACACATATTTCACTGAAATCAAAAGCAGATATAGCCAGGCATGGTGACGCATACGTGTAATCACAGAGGCTCAGGAGGCTGAGGCAGGAGGATCATGAGTTCAAAACCAGCCTCAGCAACAGCGAGGTGCTAAGCAACTCAGTGAGACCCTGTTTCTAAATAAAATACAAAATAGGGCTGGGGATGTGGTTGGCTCAGTGGTCAAATGTCCCTGAATTCAATCCCCAGTACAAAAAAAGAAAAAAAGCAGATATAAAATGCCTTCAAAATGTACAAGAAAAGTTTGAAGAATATTGTCTTGATATTGATAAATTTAAACTTGGTTCTCAATTTTAAAATATATTTCACCACACAATTGTCACAGATTTTATGCCATTTTTTTTTTACAAAAAAAGTGAGGCATGACCATTACATGAAGCTTTTTCAAATATGTCTTCATATTACTTAAATATCATTTAAACTAAACTATCTTTGGTCCAATATTAGGATGCATAGAATACTCATGAATATGAATATAGGTTAATGCTTTGGCGATGATCATGTGGTGAAATACAGTATTCTTTTGGATTTGATGTTAGAAATCCTGAGTTGGCACAAGAATGAGTGAACTTACATAACTTGAACAGATAGAGCTTTTAAACTGACGTGCTTTTGTTTCAAAAAGCCAAATTAATTCTAAAAAAAGATGAATCAGTTGTGTCAATCTGGATGCAAATATTAATGGAAAGTGATTTTTTTGACACTTGATTCAGCTGCTAGAAAACTTAAGTACGGAACTTGGTTAAAATTCAACTATAAATTTTATGAAATCTAAATACAGACCAAGTACTTCAGATGAAAATTTAGTATCTGAATTTAGATCTGATATAGTTATAACATATATGCCAAATTTCAAAATTTACTACCAAAAAAAAGGAAAGACAATATGTCTCATATATATTTTTGACATGGACTGTATGTTGCAATGATAACATTTTGGATAGACTGGATTAAGAAAAACAGATTGTTAAAATTAGTTTCACCTATTTCTTCTTATGTTTTAATGTAAATACTAAGAAATCTCAAATTACACCAGGCATGGTGGCATGTGTCTATAATCCCAGCTACTAGGGAGGCTGAAACAGGAGGACTACAAGTTTGAGGCCAGATTTCACAACTTATTGAGACTTTGTCTCAAGTAAAAAATAAAAAGGGCTGGGGATGTAGCTCAGTAACAACTGGTTCAATTTCCAGTAGCACAAAAAAAGAAAAAGAAAGAAAAGAAAGAATTCTCAAATTACAGATGTGGTCATGTTATATATCTATTGAATAGTCAGAATCTCTAGCTACTTAAAGCAGTCTTTTCCCAGAAACCCTACTATCATTTGAAAATTTCTTAAAACTGTAGAATCTCAGGCCCTAGCTAAAACATACTAAACAGAAATGGAATTTTAATAAAAATCCTAGGTTTGATCAAGATGGGAAAAAAAAAAAAGCACATTTATCTTTTTGCCTGACAACCAGGAGATGGTTGGGGGTGAAAAGAGAAACCAGTCAAAAATATTGCCTAATGGTTTCAGGACACAGGACAGCAGGAAGCAAATGAGATGAGCCTCCGATTGCACAAGCTTATCACCTGGAGAGATTTCTTGGCAGTAACACAGGCAGAGAGAACCCAGGAAGAGTCCAGCAGACTCCCTGCGTGGAGGACACAGACTGCGAGTTTGGGGAAACTCAGGCAGCTAGGATTTGTAAGAAAGGGTACCAAAAGGGAGAGAACTGTGCACAGAGAGAACACCAGAAATCTCGGTCCATGTATGTAAGCAAACTTCCTGTGGCTGGGAAAGCACACCAGAAAAGATGAGTGACAGCAGCAGCTAATGCTCAGGCGCAGGTGAAAGTAGTACCTGCTTCCGCCACACAGATTGGAGAAACTCAAGATTCAGGTATATTAGGTACTCAGAAACACATTGCTTATGTTTAAAACTTCAACTTTAAGAACTAAAAGGGAAAAACTATCAAACTGCAAAAGTTAAAGATGTATACTTACTTATTAAAGCAATCACTAAAATAGCTAAACAAAGAGATACAGCTAATAAGCTAATCAAGGAGAGAAAACGGAATCCTAAAAAATATTCAAATAATTCCAAAAGGAGGCAGAAAAATAGGAAACAGCAATGAATAATGAATAGGCTACAAAGAAAACAACTAGCAAAATGAAAGATTCAAAATTAGCTGTATCAAGAGTTACATTAAATGTAAGTGACCTAAATATTCCAACAAATGACTGGTTTTCATATGGGGGGGAGATTCAAATGTATATTGCACTTTAATATAAAGACACAAATAGTTTTAAAGTGAAAGGATAGAAAAAGATGCACCATGCTAACACCAAACCAAAGAAAACTGAGGTGGCTTTATGAAAATCAGGCAAAGTATATTCTAGAGCAAAGAACATCAGTTGATGGACAAAAGATCCCTTCATAATGGTAAGTGGCCAATTTATCAATAGAATAAAAATCCTAAACGTTGATTCACTTCAGTAGCTATACATCTAAATATAGAAAGTCCTTCACTTACATTGGGTTTGTGTTCTAATATACCCAACCTAAGTAGAAAATACCATAAGTCAAAAGACACTCAATACATTTCTCACATACAAAACACTTTGGCTTAACCTAGCCTACCTTAGACCTGCTACAAATGCTAACATCAACCTACAGTTGGGCAAAACTGCCTAACACAAAGGCTCTTTTCTGATGAAGTGTTGCGTATCTCATGTACACACACAGGCATTTTGTAGACATGATGGGAAGGGATTCAAAAACACAAAACAACATCCCCAAATGGTGGCACAGTAGACTATCAGCTATTTTCCCCCATGATTCCATGGCTCACAGAGCTGTAGCCCACTGTGCTGCCAGGTATCTCAGGAGAGTATCACACCACATATCACTAGCCTGGGAAAAGATCAAAGTCAAAACTTGAAGCATGATTTGTACTGAACGTGTATCACCTTCACACTATCATAGAGTCCAAAAATCATGAAGTTGAACCATCAATAAGTTGGGGACTGTCTACATATAAAGCAAAAACTGACAGAACTGAGGAGAAACAGACAAGTTCACAGCTGTAGTCACATATTTCTATGCTGCTTTCTTGACTTCTGATAGAAAAAGTAGACAGATCATCAGTACATGCAGGAAAGATTGGAACAAGATCACCAAGTGCCACATATACACACGAAAGTTTGAGGAGTACTGCCCTGTGCTGCTAATAATGGGTACACAGTCCATATCCAGGTCAATTTTTCTGCAAATTTCAAGAAAAGTTTGAATAATTTATCCAAGATATATCACAGACCCCTGGAAGTTAAGAAATTGTGGCTAAATACTGACCTGAACTTTTCCCAAAAAACAAATTACCTGGAAGATTAAAAAAACAGTGGCAACATTATACCTCAATAAAGCTATTTAAAGGAAAAGAAGAGTCTTTTGACTTCCAACTGGTATCATCATAACTAGTGCTTTTTGTCTGACATCTATGCTGATCCAGAGTTACAGGAGAAGGTACTTTCAGGAAAGCTAATCTTCAAAAATAAATCACAGCATTTGGTGACAGAGTTAGTTGAAAGAGACTGGACTTATCTAACAGATCTGTAAATAACACCAGCCCCACCACTTAGATTAAAGCTCCATGAGACTAATTGTGCTCCTTATAGGACTACACTAACAGCTGTTATAAAATAAGGTATAGATGTTGCCTAGCACATAGCATAACACGCTCAGTAAATATTAGTTCCTTTTCCTACATGCACTGACTAGTAAGTGTGCACACCCCCAGAGCAGAGATTAACTCTCCAGCACATCTGCTTGAATAATCCCAGTAAAGATCAGGAAAGTCAATACCTTCAACAGCAAAGTCAGTCTCTCCATTTTGATCACTGAAAATCCTGAGGCATCATTCAACTGAGCCAAACTTTTCCTTCCAACCCTCAATGAAGAGCTTTACTCTATTTATGGTGGTAACTTACACTCTTCCAACAGCTGTTGCCTAACATCTCATGATGGATTAACAAAGAAAAGAAGTTGGACAGCTTTATAATCAAGTTTTAAATGTTGGTAAATAGAATATCAGAAATAACCCTATTTAAAGGTTTTTCAAGAAACACACTGGAAAATCTCTATCTTTTGTTACTGGCTCATGTAGGGCGAGGCATCCAAAGACCTGGGTTCCAGGCTGGATCCTGATGCCTAGTGCTTGATAATCTTGAATCTAATACTTTTTTTTGTGGGTCTAAATTTCCTCATCTTTAAAAAAAAGATATGAAGGCCTGTACTTTTCATCTTATAAAGTAAAATAAAATGAGATACATATGGAGACATAGATCATACTTAAAGGTATTATATTGAATGACTATGCTAATGTGTTCCTCCTGTTCATATAGAACATCAAGAGGGAAACATTAAGTGTTCTAGTTAGTGTTGTTCTCCTTTTTAAACTTATACATTCTATCTTGCACAAGTTTTTAAAATACAAAAATCTCCCAAATTACTTCTGAAAAGATTTTTCTGCAAAAATCAAGAAAAGTTTTGAGTAATTTATCCAAGATCATATCATAGAGCCCTGCAAGTTAGAAAATTGTGGCTTAACACCAACCCGAACTTTCCCCCAAAAACCTAACTAGAAGGTTAAGAAAACAGTGGCAACATTATACCTCAATAAAGTTATTGAAAGAAAAGAAAGAAAACAGTGGTAATGATCATTTTCCAGGTTTTATAAGCTAGAATTCTTTCCACATTAGCACCAAACTTGTCTTTGCAGGATGTGCACATTCACACACAAACAAACATGCACATGCATGCACACAACAGTGTTTTTACTATGAGTTGTACTAAAATCTGGGACAATAAATGTCTCTTAAGCAGACAGACACTTGAATTATTGCCTCCCAAGGCACTAAAAACTTCAACCCTAAATTGACAGCTTTGTTCTTTTATTATTACTGCATTTTGCATTAAACCGCACTTCTGGAATCCTCTATCACATGTATGATCTTCATTTTGGTATTACTACCACTTATTTATTAGCTTAGTGTATTGCCATGTGAATGTGGCTTTACCAGAAAAAGATCTAGATTTAATTCTCAATTATGTCTCCCACTAGATACCTGGTTTTGACCAACCATTTTACCTCTGTGGACCTTGATATTTCTCATCTGCATAATGGAAATAAGACTACCTGCTTCACATGGTGATTGTGATTGACATTAGATATGTGAAAAGACCTAGCAGAAGGCCCTGCACACAAAAGTACACAATATTTTAAAATCTGAATAAGCATCTCCAACCTCAACTGTGATTTCAAAATGCTTGTGAAATGCAAACAATTTTCATGGTACCTGACCTGAAACTTTCAGTATTCACTTTTAAGAAAGCATTATTCTTAGCAAGAGATGTTTGTCCTACCAGACTATGAAAAAAGGAGGAGGAGATGATGGAAGAGAAGAGATGATGGAGGTGGAGGAGGAAGAGGAAGAGGAGGAGATAGATGATAGAGGAGAGGACAGGAGATGATGGAGGTGAAAGAGGAGAAGATGATGGAGGGAAGGGAAGAGATGATGGAGGAGAGGGAGGAGCAGAAGGAAATGATGGAGAAGGGGAGGGGAAGAAGAGGAAGGGGAAGAAGGGGAAGAAAAACATCTTGAGAGAGAAAAATTCTTTCACACTGTGTATGAAGTCAATTCTTGTCATCTTTTAGCTTGTCTCCACTCCCCTACTTAAACCAAAATCTTAAAATGTGAAATCACAGATATCCTCATCTTCAGCTATATTTGGTGATGGAAATGAATCCAGCAAGCCTAAATACAATGGAAGCCACTCTGCCTACTTCCACAGCTCATTAACTCTCCTTAGTTGTCCCGAGAATCCCAAACAATGGGAAAACCATTTGGAAAATATGAAAACATGAAACAGAAAAGCCATTGTTGGGGAAACTATAAGCAATCCATGTGAATCTGGCAACCAAAGAGGATAAAAAACTTGGATGAGAAAAACGGTTGGGTGAAGATTATGCAAACACAGCATTGAACTTGGCAAAACCAACTTCTGGCTGAAATGGGAAGTGAGAAGAAAATGTGTATTGAAGACTATGGGTATGGAGTACACAAAATATGGGTTTACGCTTATGCACAGTGCTAAATCAGATACAACCTAAACCTAGAACCAGCATCTGCTCAAAGGGAAAGTGAGAAGTTTCCCACAATTAAATCTGCAGTTTTTTCCTAAGGTTCGTCTTTGGGGGGCAGGGGGGTTGTTTTTGTTTTTAGAAGCCAAGTTACAAAAGATGGAACCAATTTTCATATGGAAAAAAAAAATAAAGTGCTTTCACTGCTGTAACTAACTTGTGTTTTCCTCCAGCACTGTGAGAACCAAGTATAGAAAAAAATAAATGCCACGCGATGAAAGCTTTCAGTTTTTTAAAAAATGATGAGGAAGTTATTTTTTTAACACACAGATGTTGGGTTTACATAAATAATCAACCAAAACATTTTCTAATCATACAATTTTCTTGTCAAGCATATAATATATTTTTCTTTTTCCTGGAACCTCAATGCTCAATCTCAGTACAATATATATATATATAAAAAATACAAACACACTCACACACATATATGTATACAAACATATACATCTCCTATTTTAAAATCTTATATCAAATTAATTTTTAGGAATTGAACAGAAACAGTCTATAATTGCTTGAAATAAGTTCTCTCTAAATTTTACTTCATGATCTATCACTTTTTCCAGGAATGTAAACTCTCAGTTTTATTCTCAGAGCTTTTGGACTTAAAATAGGATGGATTAAGAAAGAATTGCAGTCTTTAAATAAATAGCATGTTCACCTGTGGAATTTCCTCATCAGGACACACAGATCAGGAACACAGATCTGGCTTTCTGCTTGTATCCCTACCAAAAGTCACAACTGAAACAGACACAGGACAGACAAATGCTTGTCAAAGTCTCTTCTTTAGCCACAGGATAACTCATCCTGAATATGCTGTAGGTGTCCTCTTGGTCTCTTCTGGAAGAAGGCAGGATTCCACTTCCCTTCTGAGCCTCTCCTTTGTTTCAAAGAGCAATAGGCTTCCTCTAACCTGCCTGGCCAGTATTCACAACCAAAACCGGGTGTTATCAGAAACACAGAGCCTTCCTATCCTTAGAAGGCAGAGAGAGGAGGAAGAACAGTATAGACTCCACCATGCTGACTGTGAAGATGAACACACTATTGCACAGGTGTGTCCTGGTGGGCATGTGCCTGCTCAGAGAAGGGTCCATTTGAAGAGCAGAACCTAATGAGGAAGTTACCCTTATCTTCAACAGGTCTGAAATAGGACTATTCTTCTCACCTAAGCACAGTTGAGAACATCAAGGTGGAAACTCAAAGCTGTTGGTATAATACACAATACCCAGAAAACAGAGTTGTGGGGCTACAGTCTCTCCTGGGTGACAATAAGGTTGGCAGCCAGTTTCTGGAATGCTTACCAGAGGGAAAGGAAAGTCTCTCTAGAAATACAGTTGCCAGAATACTGAATGTCAAGGATACTCAGAGAAAATGCATAATTACAGACTCAGAGAAACTCTTTAAACCAGGTCACCATGGATCTCCTTTATATAGTGGCAGAGCTAGTGAAATCACCACTGTATATCCTTCATACAAAGTGGCTCCAGGCTTTCTTCTTCCATCATCATTGCATTAGTCAACTTTCCATTGCTGCAACAAAATACCTGAGAAAATCAACTTATAAGAAGGAAAATTTTTTTTCAGCTCAGGGTTCAGAGGTTTCAGTCCAAGGTCACTTGGCTCAGTTGCCTTTGGATCTGTAACAAAGCAGAGCATGAGGCAGAGGAAGACTGCCTCATAGTAACCAGGAAAGAGAGAGGTGGGAGGGCTGGGGATCCTGACATCTCCTTCAAGGGCACACCCCAAATGACCTAACTTTCTTTCCAGTAGGCCCTACCTCCTGAAGGCTCCACCACCTCTCAACAGTACCACAGGTTGGCAACCTGTGTTTAGTATCAGGGTCTTCAGGGGACATTTAAGATCTAAATATAATACACACATAACAATTACATATGGGGAAGGATGTACAATGTGATTAAAGTAGATGCCTAGCTATGGAGGACAAGTAAATTGCGGAATATATTGATGGTCTCTCATTTATTGCAAGAAGGTCCATGACCTTGGATCCAAGTTCAAACTCAGACTCCACTGTGTATTGTTTGACCTCCTTTAAGATACTTAACCTACCAAGACTTCTGCTTAATAAGACAGTGCTGATTGAAAGAGGGAGGAAAGCCAAGCCCTCAGCACAGGGCCTGGGAAATAGCAGCAGGTTTCAGCAGCGGCGGCGGCAGCAGCACCCCACCAAGGCTTCAGTGCTTGTCTCCATTACATCTGGAATGCGCTTCCATCACAGTACCTATGCTTATTTTCTTCAGCTGTTATCCCAACTGTAAGCTCTGTGAGGGCCGGCTTCACTCTACAATGTACTGTCACCACCAAGAATGTGAGAAGATGTCCATGCACATTGCTCACACCTATACACACGTGCATACATATGCCAGGTGGCTGAGAAATGTTAGCTGAACAAATGAGAGATGAACAAACAGTCTGAGCACTTTCGTTTCTATATAATTCCAATCTCAAGAACCTTCCTCCGGTTGTTGTTATAGATAGGCAACTTGACTATGTTAACTGAAGTTGGTGGTCACATCCAGATTCCATGCCCAGCAGCCACCAGTTAAAGAACATCGCTGAACCGAGTATCCATTGGTCAGACTATGGTATAGTCCATACTGAAACATCAGTTCTTATCCCAGTGTTATAAACAGAGTCCCATCTCTACTAGAGCAAGAAAACTTTGTGTAATTGAGAAATTAAAGAAACAAATTTAATTTGGACATAGGTAAGTTCTTTTACTTTTTTTATGACTTGAAAAAAAGTAAAGCAAGGATAAATTTTAATTAGGTAAATATTTCTCTCTTTCTTATACACACACACACACACACACACACACATACACACACATACTAGAAAGAGCAATCTTCATGAGACCCTGTCTTAAAATAAACATAAAAAATAAAATGGGCTGAGGATGTGGCTCAGTGGTTAAACACCCCTAGGTTCAATACCTGGTACAAGAAAAAAAAAAAAAAAAAAAGAAGAGAAAAAGAAAGAAAAAAAGAAAAACAGAAAGAAAGAGCAATCTCTTGTTCACTGCCCAGATGGGAAGTCTCCAGAGTGCATGATCACAGCCAAGCCCATTAGCAGCCACTGCTGTCCTCCCTGCAGCCTCTGCTACAGGGCAGAGCATTCAACATCCAGACCATCAATTCCTGATACTGGGCATAACCCTCTCTCTTCATGGCTTGGGGTAAAAATAAAGATTCCCTAATCAGGGTCAATCTGACAATGATTTCCTAAAACTTTTCTCCAGTATATGATTCTGAACACAGGATCATGGTTAGGACATATCCCTGACAACCTTATAAACAAAAGGACTCAATACAGTCTTTTTTTTTTTTGGGGGGGGGGGTTCCTGGGATTGAACCCAGGGGTACTTAACCACTGAGTCACATCCCCAGCCCCTTTTTATTTGGAAACAAGGTCTTGCTAAGTTGTTTAGGACCTTGCTAAATTGCTGGCTTTGAACTTGTGATCCTCCTGCCTCAGACTCCTGAGTCCCTGGGATTATAGACATGTGCCACTGTGCCTGGCTGAGTAAGTCTTAATATGACAAATTGTTCATGACTTATGCAAACCCAGACTGGCCACAAAGCACACACTCCCTCCCCAGATTCACCAGAAATATAATTTGAAGGAGGAAAAAAAAGAGGGAGAGAGAGAGCACAAACAGTAATTCTGCTCTGTGTGTGTAAAATTTCCATTTGTAAAGAAAAGGTTATTCAAAATAAGCTTACATTCCAGTCACTTTCAGGTACTGCCATGTGAAAGGAAAGCCAAAATAAATTTCAATCTTCCCCAAAGTTCAACTCTTTAAATGACCTGACCTGACCAGTTTCAAAACGGGTGTATCCAAGTTTCAATTCCAAAGAAGTATTTTGAAAAGCAAAAGTTCCCTCGAAATAAAAACTTTGAGGGTGTATATAATGTAATAATTATACTAAACTCAGGTGACAGCCAAATGGGATCAACTCAGGACAAAGGCAGAAGGGTCTACAAATTGTTGGAAAAATAAAGGGAAAAGAATATACCTATTAAGAAGCACTGTCAAAAAAGGGGAAAGAAGGAAGGGAAAGAAGAAAGAGCAGAACAGCCTGGAAAGAAACAAAGCCATGCATTGGAAAGCCTGGGAAACTGTGGATACAAAAGGTCAGCAGCGCTGGGAGCAAAAAGGGGGCAGCAGAATCAGCCAAAGCAAAGGCAGACAGAAGTAACCAGAAAGGACAGTTGGGGGTGGGGGAAACTTACCCCAAGTCAAGAACAGGCTGGATAGTGGGGGGAAGCAATTAAACACCCATGACAGATGGAGATAAGGGCATCCAAGGCAAATACGTCCCTAAGACGCTTGAAACCTTAGACTGCAGGGAGGTGGCCAGGCAGCAGCAACCAGGGACAGGAGGGGCAGAATGTCAAAGGGAAGACAAAGGGTCCTAGAATGAAAAGAAAGCAGCCTACATTTGGAGGTGTGGAGGAGGTCCACTAGGTACGTGCAGGGAGCAGGACTGCAGCTGCACAATGAACACTAGAGCTATCCTAAGCAAAGGAGGGGCTGGGCTCTCTGTGGCTGCACCCACAAAGCTCATCATCATCTTCCTCCCGTGGTAAAATAAATGGCTACTGTTTCTAAACTCTAAGGTGTACGATGCTGAGGGGACACCACAGTCACCATTTCCAGGGGGCGATGGCCCATTTTCCAATAGTCCTTCTGCAGAAAGGACAAGACAGGTTAACTTTGACCTTCTGTCTGTGTCTGACACCATCAAGAATTCTGTAGCATCCCAAACCATTAAACTGGAATAAACTACCTGATGCTTAAATATGAAATTGTCACTGAAAGGAGATAGGCTAGTTGAGGAAGGAGGATGGGTCCCAAGGCCACGTAAGGCCTGTGTGTGCATGTGCATGTGCATGTGCGTGTGCATGTGTGTGTGTGTGTAGGTGTATGCAGGTGTGTGTTAACAGAAAGGAGGGAGGCATGTGTTAGAAAGATGGCAGCTGTGCATTTGAGAGACAAGACTTAGAAACATAACAGGATAAGAGAACAACTGTACTGTGCAGAGAAGTGTAATGAGAGATTTATCCCAGGGAATGCACCCAGTAAAAAACCAGGAAGATCCGTTACAGTCAGAGCAAGCACAAGAAGTCTTAGGAACCAGTGACTTTTTAACCTTTTTTTTTTTAATGTATATTTTGACCCTTCCAACATTTAGCCAGGGAGAGTGCTGAATTCTGAGTCAGGAGATATAAGTTCTGGCCTAGCCTAGGCCCAGTTATCAACTGTAGACTTAGTTTCTTCTTCTGCAAAATGGAAACCCCAGGTCACCAGCTGTAGGAACCTAATGGGGTTCTTGAGAGTCTCAAATGAAAATGGCAGTAAAAACCAACTGAAAACTGAAACACTGTAAAAATCTGTTATTAATGTGCTAGAGGGATAAAGTAGAAGATACATGAATGTGTAGAAGGAGCCCAGAGGGGATTAAAGGGCTTAGAATTGTGGGTCCAACTCAGCAACTCTGAGTCACTAGGGGATCTGAAGCAATAGCAGTTTCCAGAACAAGGGCCCCTTAGAGTTAGATGAGATTCAGAGTCAGAGGGTTTTATACATGTCCAAGTGATTATGGTTTATTTTATAACCTCTTCTAGAACAAAGGGGATTGAAGCAGACTGAATCCCAATAAAGGACTGTGATTTATGCTGTAGCTACCAGAGGGTCATTTATTCACAATTCACAATAAAGAGGAACAATGCAAGATGTCTTATAGTGCTGGGCAGGAGTGGGGAGACGCAAAGACTGAGGTGAGACAGGTGTCTTTACAGGAATTCAAGACCTTTAAGTACAGGTACTCAAAATTTGATACACCATATAATGCCTCTTCTGTCTTACTGTACCCAGGCTCTCCTCCTTGATTTTTACTGGCACATAAGCTTGCTGAACTCTGGCTTTATTTGAGTTGACATGATTACAGCACTGTTCTGAAAACAAAGAGGTGCGTGAAGGGGCATAATCACAAAAAGGGCCTGCCTCTACTACAGTCCTCACAGTTTCCCTGTTGTTTATGTCTGCTGTTCCTGAACTGGGCACCCAATCGGGCTGGGCCCAAACCTCTTCCATCTTCACATGTTCCTCAGGCCTGTCACCTTGTAAACACTCAACATTTGCCTGGCTGACTTAAACCAAACAGCCAGATCACCTTGGGTAAGTAACAGCTTTTTGGAAATTCAAGTTCTCTCACTGCCAAAACAAGAAGCATGGCCAGAGTACCTTCCAGCCCTGACTAATGCAAAAGAACTTCCATGCAATAGAAGTATTACATGCAATAGAAGTATTCCGTGCAATAGAAGAATGTATATTACTAAACCTGATTCGTAGGGTAAAACATTTTTTAAAAATTTAATGTCAGATCCATTCCTTTACTAATTAATGAACTATAAAAGCTACCTAGGTTTTAAGTATAGAAAAACTGTAGACAGGCTGGTTATCCTAACCATTAAAAAAAAATCAATTTAAAAAAATGTTAATTCTGACATTTCCTTTTAAATCTTTTCCTCTCGACAGACTCTATCTGTAATAACATTGACATAACAGAAACAAACAAGGACTATTTACAATGGCTACAGTTTAACAAAGGCTCCTGGATTTTTACCTTCCTTGGTTACTGAACAAAAGCAGCAAATGTAAGTACAGTTGCCCTAGCAGCTGGCAAGTTCTCTCCCATAAGAGAAGAAGTTGTGGAACAGCTGGGGAATGCAAGATGCTTTTGAACAAGCTGCTATGTGATCCAAAATAACGCTGCCTGTTTATCTTCCCTACAAAGGAAGCGACAGCCCAGAGCAGGTCTGGCGCATGCCCAGCAGCTGCTTCTGACTTCACAGTGGGAGCACAAGTGGCTACAAATGGAGCAAGATGCACAAAAGGGGGGCTCTTGCTCCTAACCCTTTACAGGCTGCCAAGTAGTTACACACTCAGCTCACTTTCCAGGGTGGGAGAAAGCTGCATTTCATATCCAAATGTCAACCCTATGTAATGATGATCCTTCTCTTACTCCCATCTGTACAGTAAACAGAAAGATAACTTTTACCAAAACTATACCATCGATTGTTTAACATACTACATAGTTTCTAGTGCTCTGGTCCATAATTGATCATTTAAAATATAAAAAGCACAAAGTTCAGAATTATAAAATAGTGAAAATGAAAATTATTTCTCCACTTATGTTTCATGAATTGAAAACCTTTCAAGTGTTTTCACACATGAAATAGTCACATTGGTTGTGCCCTAGTTGTTCAGCTTAAGTGATCTGTACCTCATTCTGTTACTGTTAGTTTAGCAATTTTCTAATCAAACGTAATTTACTCTATTTCAGCAAATATTTTTGAAATGTTACATATCAAACTCTCTTTCCCCCTCTGTCAACTTGGTGGCTCACCTTTAAGCAAACTTTCAGAAAATATTCTATTTTCCAAGATGGTTCTTCTTTCCAAGTTTAAGCCAGTACAGTTTTCACAGAAGCAGATAATTTTTTAGTAGTGTAGATGGCTAATCAATCAAAAAAGAGAATACTTGCTTCATTTTCTATATGTAGTTGAGGTTTTAGTTGATTTTGTTAATGTCCTGCCATCTTAGTCATTTGGACACTGACTTTAAATTTAAAAAGGAAAGGGAAATGGCTGGAGGGGCAGCCACAAAATTACACAGTGGCAAAAGCAGGAGGAAAGCCCTACAGTCACACAGTCTCTTGTAAATTCCTTCAGCAAACTTTCCCATCACTATTAACCTCTTCTACCACGCTCAACTTGCTGACAAAAGAGGAGGAAATCCCTAACTGTACAAAATTGCAGTCATGACGAAAAATAATGAGTTTGGGCATCTTACTTTACTTCTCCAGATGAATAGTGGAAGGGAAAAAAGTAGGAGTCTATTCTTAAACAACACCATTATTCGTTAACATGTGTTGATCAGCTACTATGTGCTAGGCACTGTGCAAAGTACCTTATGTGGATTGCCTAATTCAACTCCTGCACTTGAAATCAGGAAGCACCATCATTATCCCCTTTTTAAAGGAAGAAAGTGAAGCTCAGAGAGGTTAAGCAATTGTCTAAGGTTACAGAGCAATAAAGGGTGCTTGAACCCAGTCATTCTGACTTCAGAGGCTTGCCTTACTCATCATGCCTTCCTATCTCCAGGAATGGCAGGGCAGTAGGACATTCTGAGTCCCAGATTGTCATTCCAAAGTTTCAAACCTCTTTCTTTGAGGCAATACATTTTAAATAATAGTCATAATACCAAAATCCCATATGTTAAGCCTGAGCTCCATGTTGCATAGAGGATATATGGATTACGCATATTCCTAGACCCTCAGAAGTAATTCAGGGGGGTTAACATATCGGTTAGCAAGGTTGTCTGTTATTTCCAAAGAGACTTCACTTAATTTTAAACACACAGTCAGCACAGTGGCAATATCCCACACAGGGCAAGAAACTGCAGCTCCTTGCAACAGGGAAGGTAAATTGAGCTCTAAGCTGTTGGAGTTCCTGAGTCCAAGCTCACCTGCCTAATGAGATAGCACACAAAGCAAAGGGCAGCTATTTCTGACTCTCTTTGGAAGTGTCACATATTTCTAAAGATTTTTAGAAGGTGGTTTTTCATAAACCTTAAGCTTTAAAAGTTGGTTTAGTTGAGATGCTGGCAATAACAGAGGTCAACAATGTGTGGAAAGTCAATCAAACCTTAATGCCTAACAGAATCAAACCTTAACTTGGGGTTACAGTGTATAGCCAGCAATCCATAAAAAACAAAACAGAACAAAGCAAGTAAGCAGTCGCCTTTGGAGCAGGATTCATGGACTTGTTTGCTTGTTTTTGGTAGGGCTGCTCCACCAAGTTACATTTCCAGTCCTTTTTATTTTTTTATTTTGAGACAGGGTCTCGCTAAATTGCAGAGACTGGCCTGGAATTTGTGATCATTCATTCTGCCTCAGCCTCCCAAGTAGCTGGGATTACTGTTCACCCAGTTCTGTTAACCTCCTTAGGCCTCAGTTTCTTCATGTGTAAAACAGAAATAACCTTCTGGGAGGAGGACCTGAAGTTTAAAAGAGCAAAGTGAAGATCCTTCCAAAGTGCGGTAAGATTCTTTCTTGCATTAGGCATTTGCACCATCAAAGCTGGTTCCTGACCTTTCTTTACAACAGATGGGTTTGGAAGCACATAAGACACTAAGAGGTGAATTTCATCCACTGACTACTGGGGGTTGAGATTCACACCAGTAGGGAGGACTTGGCTTTCTTTGGCAGCACTTCCTCCTCTCCTGTACAGGTCCTGGAAACATCTGGCGCCAGCAGAGATGCTGCGCCTGACATTTCGATGGCAATACTTGTGCATGCGCACGGATTTGCATAAAGTTACCACAAACCTCGGGGATGGTGGAGGGGTGATTGGCAAGGAGCTCTTTTAATTGTCCCATCTGGCCTCTCCCCTTCCGCGAAACTCGCAATTGCAATAAACCTTCAGACTTCAAACGATCTGAATTGCCTACGCCAGAAGCGCTTAACTCCGCACCTGACCCAGATTGCGGCCTGGACTGGAGCCTCCCCGCCTCTCACTCACTAATGCAATTACCGTCTTCAGGAGGTACTGGGGACTCCTGATTGTCACCCGCGGACTAAACCACTCCCCATCTGGGAGTCCCTTTGGGCGTCTACACCACAGGGAGGGGCATGGGCGGGCGGTGGTGGCAGAGTGAGTCGCGCGCCTAGTTCAAACTCGCGGAGGTCCGGGAGTGGGGTGGGGGGCGGGAGCCCCTTGCAGCCCTGGCCACTCCCCCGCAACAGTGAGAGAGAAAACAAACAATATAGCAGTTCTAAACACTAGCGCGTAACTCCCCAGGACGCGCTCTTCCCCGCCCCTCCTCCCCGCGTAACGGGCAGCTTGCTAACTTCCCGAAACTCCACGCAGAGTAATCCCAACCCGGCCAGTTCTTCTCGGCTGCGCGCGCCAGCGCGCCGGGGACGGAAGTGGGTGGAAGCAGCTGCCGCGCCGCGCCGCGCCGCGCCTTTGTTACTGCTCCGGGACCCGGTGGGCCGCCCGCAGCACCCTGTGGCAGCAGCCCCGGGATCCTCCGCCCGCTCCCTGCGGACGCCTCCCAGGTTCCCGCTCCGTCCGGGACAGGACCATAAGCAGCCACAATAAAACTGATCCCACCTCTGGCCTCAGCCTCTAGGGAGGCGCAGCGGCGCGTCCTAGTGTCCCTCGGCCTTAGCCCCATGCTGTCGTTCTCTGCCCTTAGGCTACAGCGACCAGGGACATTCCTCACCTTCCAGGGCTTTCTCCACACCTCCGAGTGGCGGAACCGCTGCTTCCCGCGGGACGGAGGCTTAACAGCCCAGACTTCACAGTAGCGCCCCGGCCACGCCCCGCCTCTTTCCCACTGAGCGACGATCAGGTCCCCGCTCTCGGGATGATTCACTTCGCTCCTTACCTGGAGGCTCGCACGAGTCCCCTCCCCTCCGCCGGCCCGCGCAGCTATCGGGAGCTGGCGCCCTCTGCCGGGCCACCAGGCGGGAGCACCCTCGAGACCCGACGAGGGGCAGAGCAAGGAAGGTGGAAGAAAATAGATCAGAGCCGAGCGCAGGGACACCCACGCCTCCCACCGCTGGTCAGGCACTTCCAGAACACCGGCGAGCGCGCAGAGGACCGTTCTCTGCGAGATTCAGACCTAACTGAGCTCGCGCTCCCAGAATTACCCCCCTTGCGGTCCAGCTGGTCCAACCCTGTCCCCGGGAGGTGCCTGGAGGAAACGGCGACAAATCAGCATGTGCACGTCCTGTATTAAAACACTGCAAAGGCAGTTTTTACTGGTTCGAATATGAAGTTTGTGTCTTGAGCCTCAGCAGCTCTCTGCTGCCTGAATTAAAGGAAGGGGGACGCCTCCGGGTCCCAGGCTAGGAAAAGGTTTGGGGTGAGCTGTAAGTGCGGTCATAGCCTCGGGGTGTTGGGGCTCCCGGGTCCCAGTTGGGGCTGAAAGCCTGGCCGACTTATGGTTCGCCCCAGCTGGGCGAGTGGCTATCCGATTGACTCGCTCTGTCGCCTGAGCAAACACTTCCCGCAGGTTAGCTTCTTAGCCTCCTACAAGTTCTGAGTGAAACTTTGACGGGGAACCGGGTGGAAAAGAAGATATCTCGGCTGGAGGGCCAGCGTCTTGACGCGGAGCGCGTGCTACCAGGAGCCAAAACTTCCCTACCCCACTCACCTTGTACCCGCGTTCCTGCCCAGCCCCGGCCGCAGGGTCGCCCTCGCCCACCTGCCGGCCCAGCAGCCACACGAAGTTCCCCGAGGGCCGGGAAACGCGGTCTAGCGCGGGACCTCGGTGACAACCACACAGTCCCCTACTCAAGCTGGCTCTCCAGGAGAGGCCGGGGAAAACTGGTAGGACCCCCAGTCGCTGCAGCTGCCTGAGAGGAGTAGTTGGAGCTGGCCAGGCTAATCCAGGCGCGTCCTTCCCCGAGAGTCGGCAAGCGAGTCCCGGAGCGGCAGGCGGGCGCCGGGTATTAATTGAAGGGCCCCCGGGTGTCAGCCGCCGGGCGCTCTGAGTGGCTCGGACGGCTAGCCAGGCCGGCGGGGCCGGCCTGACCCACCCCCTCCGCGCGCTCCCGTCCTGGCCCGGCCCGGGGACGCGCCCCCGCTCAATCGCTGGCGACTCCCGGGCGTTGGGGTTCCCGGGCTGAGATCTCTCACCCGATGTCACATGCCACTCACTGCCTGTGGCTTCAGAGGCCAAAGGAGTGCCGCTTACCTCCGAGCCCCAAGCCGGCACTCGAGTTTCCTGCCGTTCTAGAGGTAAAACCTGGTAACGTGGGCGAACGTTGCATTGGTAGCTCCTCGGGACAGTTACCAAGGAGACTGTCTTCGCTGGGCCACTCGCAAGTGTGAAGAGTCAGGTCACCCCCACCGCCTGTCTCAAGGGACCTTAGCCTACCTCAGTGTGTTTCGCACGTAACTACATCAGAATTCCCCTGATGTCGTTAACATATGATTGTTGCCCCTTTCCCCATCCGATGTGTTTCTGATTCTCTTAAGTTGTAGGTGGGGCCAGAGGACTGGCAGTTCTCAGAAATTCCCAGGTGATGCTGAGGGAGTCGTGAAAATTAGAGTTAAGGTTGTTAAAGTGTTTGGGAGGGCAAAGCAGTAGATAAATTTAAACATGGAAAACGTTACTTGTCTGTTTCAATAGTGTCCAACCCCTGCTTCGCTCCCACCACCAATACCTTGGGCCAGGCCCTTTGGACTATCTCCTGGTTTTTGATACCAGTCTCCTAAACAGACTCCAGTCTGGCTTCTCTGCCAGCATCCTCCACACTGCATCTTCAGTGATCTTTTAAAAACAGATCCCACAGCTCTTCTTAAAAGCTCTCAATGGACTCCTTTGATGTTTCAGGAGAATATTCAAGTTCCCTAGCCTGTCTAAGCTGCTGGTTGCATCTGTGCCTGCCTCTCAGTCATAGGGATCACTCATATACGATGCCCTGCATATCCGCAAGGTCCATGCTCTTGGGCATACTTTGATTTTCTTGGTATAAGACAGAAGATGCCAATCGCCTCCCAGTCTCTTGTTCCAGGAGGCCTGCCTCTCCCTTTCTGAATTAAGGGACCCCTCCCAACACCCACAGCACCCCATATGGATTTCAGTCATAGCCCTTAGAACACTGGACTATAATTACTGATTCACTTTTCTGTGTCCTCTATTACAATGAGAACTGGAGACAATGACATTATCTATTTTTGTAACTTTGAGGTGTAGATTGAACTTGCCCAAAAATATCATATATATGTGTATTATATACACATATACAATATTATATACAATGCTAGTATAATAGTATACAGCATATATACTGTTATACAGACACTTACTTTAGGAAATGAATTCTTAGAAATTCAGAAGATTTAGTCAAATTAGCATTTGTTTGCAAATACCTTATTTGAAGCAATTTTCACTTTTCCAACAACATTTTGTGAACATTCTCCCTTAAATCACCTCCTGATTGAATTACAGTTTCATCCTTTACAATACCTAATTAACTTCTATGACTTCTAAAATATCGTTTTCCATATTCAGAATTTTTCAAACTGTTGGGCCTAAAATCAATTTTGTGGGCAAAGACCCCCCCCCTTTTTGATGAAGAGAATTAGATGTAGAGACTAAAGTGCATCCTTCATAGTAAGAGTATTATTTTCACAAAATGTCTGCTTTGGTTCACTATATTTGTGAGGATACGTATGTATGTGGTGGGGGAGGTGTTGCTGTGTCCTCAGATGTTTTCCTTATTCCCTCCTGTAGGTCATGGTTCAAAAGCTAGCACAACCCTGCCTTAGGAAGCTCTAGAGCTGTGCTCACTAGATAACACAAATTTGCACACAGGAGAGGGGTCCAGCTAAACAGAGAACATTTTCTAGAAAGAGATAGCCTGAGCCAACCTTTTAATTAAAGGACTGACCAAGTGAAAAGTAAAACATAGTGCTCCTTCTGCAAATAATAGGTGCCCTGTAAATGCCTCTGTGGACTGGAGATGGTAAGTCCTCTTGGCTGGAGCCGGTTGGGGAGTGAGAAGAAATGAGATCAGTCATACAGAGAATGGGAGGGAGGCCTGGTTTGTGGCCAGACGGAGCTGGTGTCCTGTGAGGTGAGACATGAGCAAAAGGTGTAGTGACATGGGATTTCCAACATGAATGTTCCAAGGCTAAGGGTGTGTTACTGAGCTAAGCTTTACTGTAATAAAGTATCTTCTGCTGTGTGCTGGAGCTGGAGATGTATGGATCATTGCTCTGATGTTCAGAGCAATGTGTTCAGTTGAAAGGCTGAGCTATCTAAGCTCTGATAGTGCACTAGGCTTGAAGGGCTATTGATAGGGACAGAAATGAGATAGGATTATGTAACAAAGAAAAATAACAAATGGCCCTTAGAAAAATATAACCTTGATAGTTATGCCAAGTAGTCCCAGTCATATTAAATGCCTTGCCTCAAGAAACCAACATCTAGACCACAAGTATTCAGAAGGCACTGTTCTTACTCCCTAGTCTAAAACTTGGAATCTGTAAAAGAAGGTTGTCATGTAAGTAAAGGCTACCTATTATTTCTGCTGTTTTTTTTTTTCCATTGGTTTAGTTATTCTGATCTAGATAGAGTAGGATAATTGAAACTTAGACCTCAGAAAATATGAATGAGATTTTTGAAAAGGGAGACAAACAGCTGGAAGAGAGACAGCCAAAATTATAATAGAAAAGAGATTCTAAAAGACAACTTCTCTATTCTCCTAAATAGAAATATAGTTGGCCATGAGTATTATTACAGAATTATATTTTGGATTTAGAAGATGGGCAGAATCTGAAAGATATCAGAGTGTGGCAAGCATGGATTGTAGCAAAACTTTAAAATGGGTTCCAGATTTTCCTTTTATTCAATGTTTGGGGAAAAGAATTGAGATACATCGGCAAAAAAATTTTTTTTTGAAAAATTGCTGGAGGCTAAAATTGTCTTCGATATTGTTTATGAAACACTGGCCATGTCTCAAACATTGAAACTAGATGGGTGTCAGTTTAATATTTTTCTTTACATACAAAAGATTCTTCAGCTATATTTTATCTTCCACTTCTTGTTCTAATTTAATATTTTGAAGATTTGCTGGAGTTTGTGTACTAAGAAGAATATAGAAATAAAGGATTTGTTTTTGTTTTTTGTTTGAAGAGATAGGGTCTTACTACGTTGCCCAGGATGATCTCAAACTCCTGGGTTCAAGTGATCCTCCTGCCTCAGCCTACCCAGTAGTTGGGACCACAAGTGTAGGCCTGTGCCAGGCTTGTACCAAAGGTTTTAATAGAACTGAAAATATAGGTGGGCAGAATGAACTTAGCAGAAGTGGCTGATCCCCTTCCACAGAGCTGCAATAAAAGTCATGGAGTTCTTTGCTCTATGCAACTGCCTCTTCGGGTACTGCCAAATTTCATTAAAATTAGCAGCAAACCTTCATCCTGTGAGGGAAATGACTGAATGTGGATGAGTTGAACAAATTAGGGGACCTTACCAATTTGGGTCAAAGTTATTGTGTAAGGCTTGTCACAAGTCACAAAAGATTCTTTCAACGACTTCTGGTGGGAGATGACCAAAGAGCTCATGAAAAGGAAGTTTAGCAACTGGACTTCACAATGTATAGACTGCATCAAGAAGTGATTTTTTTCTGTACCCATACTTGTGTTTTACCTACTTTCTGTCTCTCCTATCACTTCCTCCTTCCTGGCTCTGAGCGGTTGCAGTCTCTTTTCTAGTTTAGCACCATAGTTTATCTGCTTGTCTTTTCTCTGAAGCATAGACAGCTGGCCTACTTGAACTCAAGGCTGTGTTTTGGGCTAGTTCTGTAACCTATCTGTTCTTTGATTTTGACATCTATAACCTGGGGGATGATCATAGTGTCCCCTTCTCAGGGTAGTCTAACTGAACTTAGAATACTATCTCAACATAGTAAACAGAATAAATGGAAAATAAATATTGACTATTCTTAGTCATTGTAAATCAAAACTTCAGTCATCATTCCTTCAATATATCGCCTCTTTGAATAAAAGTCACTTTAGACTTTTTCAATGTTGTCTCACATGTATGGATGCTGGGATGGCCCCTCCATGCATTATCATAAGTACTTTATGTATTTATTTTAATACATTCTTACTGAACTCTTTAGACCCTGTGCAAGATGCTCGATAGAAGCATCCTGCTTGCAGAAGACAGAAGGGAGCCAGACTTATCACTTTCTAGTGGATAGAAACACTAGAAAGTACTGGAACAGTACACCCGCCTCCAGCACACTGATGCTTACCATAATAGTTTGGGACACAATGTGAGCGGACAACAATCCATGCTGTTTTTAAAAGTTTCCTGAGCTTCTTTCAAACTGAATTTAAGCCAAAGCCCATATGCTTCAACTGAAGCCTGTTTCCTCCCTTTCTATTCCTGGGTGAAATGGCAAACAGCTGGTTGTTGATCATACGGAGGATAATAATCCTTCACAAAACCAAAGATCTTGGTGCCTTTGTTGTATCACTGAGCTACTGCCAGAGGGAAGACTTTCCTTATCAGTCCACAGCCCTATTTATCCTCCTTAGAAAAACTCACTTAACTATAAACCAGGATTTCATTTGATGTGGTAGGTTTAAAAAATAAGAGATTGTCCCTTTTGGTATAAACTAGAACAACATGGGAAATAAAAGGTTAGCAGCACAGTCAGAGGTTTGCAGAGCCCTGTCCTGCTGTAATACAGATCTATAATGCGCCTTTTGACCCTAACCTGATATACCGTGAGTAGATGATATAAGAAAAGGCATAAATTAAAAGAAAGAAAGAAAGAAGGGAAGGAAGAAAGAAAAAAAGAAAGAAAACAAAAAGGCATAAAGAAACCCAACTTCAGCAAATTAAAGCCAATAGACTTGCTTAACCTCCCCATTGGTGCATTAGAATCCATCCAAGGGGATCATCTGATCTGATGCTGCAAAAATTGCAAGGGCTCACCTGTCATCCTCGGGCATGATCTGTGTGCAGCAGCTTAGCTAGTGCAACCAGGCAGTTTGCAGTCAAGTTACAGGAATATCTCATGACCTTGTCCTTGAAGTTGCAGTTAAACCCTAGAAGCACATCCCTCCAGAGGGCTTAAAGAGAATCAGCAGGAAATCTGCACTGAAGATCAAAAACAGGGGGTTAATAACAGGTCTTAGGAACAGTACTTTCCTCCAGACAGTGTAATAGATCTTTCCTAAGAGGTTAGGACTACAGCTGCAATGCAGGCCAGTGAAAAGCCCGAGTTGACAGGGCTTGAAGCTCTGTTTTCTGGGAGTGGTGGATAGGTTTGGTGGTGAGCCATAGGCATGATGAACACATTTAATTGTTGCTACTGCTGGGTTCTTGCTATATAGGACACAGTTGTCCCCAGCTCTGCCTCTCCCCAACTCTACACAGCTCTTCTTTCCCAAAGTTAGCAGGAAGGTAATAGTATTACTTAGATTGCTTTCAGGTAAAAGTAACAAAATCCTCTCCATTCTGGCTTCAAAAGTGAGGATCCATAATGGGAGGTCCACAGGATTTTAGATTTACCTAGTCCCATGTCTCTACATCTTTTCCCAGCAGGTTCTTTCTACAGCATCATCCTTAGGCTGATAGCAAGAATGTATCTAGTTCCAGGTCTCATTTCTGTGCTGGACAATGTCCATAAAAGGAAAGAAAGAGTCATTTCTGCAAGCTTAGGGAAGACAGAGACAAATTTTCCCTAAGCCTCCAGGAACCTGAAACCTTTTTTGTATAATGTTGGCCTGAATTACCTACATGTGCTTATTCCTAAATTAATCACCAGTGAGAGAAGGCAACACCTCTTGACCAATCAGGCCACCCATGGAGTTGAGGCTATTGGTCATATTCCCAGAGGCCAATTGTTGTTGGGGGGAAAGGGTGAGATCTGAAGAAAACTGAGGTTTCTGTTACCAAAATAAGAAGACGAAGAAAAAGAGGAAGGAGGAGGAAGAAGAAAAAGAGAGGATGAAGAAGCAATGTGATGTCCTCTGCCATGGGATATGTTCTGGCTGTGATTTTTAATAACCATAATAAATGCTATGGTAACCATTATGATGTTCCCCTAATTTATTTTTTCCTCTGCCTTCTGGACACTTGGTAGCATTGTACTCTTTGGTCCCCTTATGGTGATATATCACTGATCTGGCCAGTGGTTTGTGAGGAGGAGTGATGTGTTTTGACTTCTGGGCTGGGTATTTAATCATTCTTACTAGTTTCTGCAGAGTTCTTTTCCTCTCCCACGGGGCCAGCTATGCCCCAGACAATGGCTGCCCTCTCAGCCTGGGTCTTAGAGGGAGGACAAATGCTGAGTAGAGCCTCAGCCCACCTGCAATGGGCACAGAACATTTAAAGAATAAAGTACACTTCTACATTTGGAGATAATGTTACTGCAGCAAAAGCTTAGTATGTTTTGACTGACACAATAATCCACTTCTATTGAGTATTTTCTATGTTCCAGGCATGTGGTAATTATCACTAATCCCTATGGACATGAGAAATCAGAAGTGGCAAAGGCTCCTCCCATCTACCCACAGCCCCCAAATGATTCCACGCAAAGCATTTGTACCAATGGGCACTTGCCTAAAGATGTGTTTAAAAGAAGATTGCCCCATTGTACAACAGAGTCCTGTGGATTTTGAGTAGAGTCCAAGTGAGTTTTGGAGTGTGTATGTCTATCAGTGAGGAGTCACCAGAAATGAGTTAGAAACTTTCAGGTACACACAGTGGGACTTCAATTAGAAGAGAAAGGGAAAAACATGCTTCAGGGAAAAACAAACAAACAAACAAACAAAAAAACACCCAAGGTTCTCTTGTTTTCTGCACATCTTCCTATCAAAGCATCAGCTGCCTTTTATTACAAACTATTTTTTTTTCTAAGATATGTATATAACAGACAGCCTTGGAAGGTAGAAAGTGTCTCTTTCAAAGCAAAGAGCAAATTTGCCTATCACTTCAGAAGGTAAAGAAGTCTCTCTCTGAGACAAAGGCAGGCATGCTTACTGTACAGAATGAGAGATAATGTCCCCTTCCAGAGCAAAGGAAGTACCCATTATAAAAGATTTGGGTTTCTTATTAAGCACAGGGGTCCAACCCACTGGATGTGCAGCTGTCATCACCCTGTGGGAACTGATGTTCACAATGAAAAAAAAAATGTAGATATTCTGGCTACTGCTATTGTAGTAAGTAATAAACTGTCCTTTGTCTCTGGGCCAGGAGTCTCCTGTTGGCATTCATGAAACTGTGGTAGACTCGTTAGTCAGCAAGCAGGGTAAAATCTCAGGTCCTTCATCATTCTTGACATACATGGCTGTTTATGGACAGGTAACTTTCCAAATAAAAAGTTTAAGGAGAGAAGTTTGAGAGGAAACCTTGCTTATTTTAAATCTTTTCCCAGAGAAATTTATCTTGTTTCAAGTAAATTCCTTATATTTCTTTCTTAACTCTGGAAGACTCAGAAGATTAAAAACCCTAAGATTGGGCACAGCCTCGGTGCTGGATTGCAGACATGCTCAGCTGTTCTTACTTGTAAGGAGAATGTTCTCTGGAATCTTCACCCCACCTGAGAATTCAAGCAACTAGCTTGAGAAAATAAATCAGAATGCTACCTGGGGGTATCATTTTCAAACAGCCTGAAAGATGGTCTACTGCCTTTGTAGTCTCTACTTTCTGTCTTCAAATTATCAGAAAACCTTGGCACTCAAAGTTTCCAAATTGAAAATGAAAACTGCTCAGTGAGAATCCTATTTGAACAGTGTGGAATTGATTCTAAGAGTCTGGTATAAACTTTAACATCTAACTTCTAAATATGTCACCTGCCGTGTTCTGAATGAAGAAAACATTGCAGACGATCAGGGCTCAGAACAACGGAGTTCACAGTACTCTTTGCAACCAGTTATATATTTCCTGCCCTCCAGAGTTCAGTATCAAAAGTTTAAATCCTTCCTTATCAGACACTATGGAGTTATGAGAGGACATGTATGAGATACAAATGTGTGTGTATACATATATGTGCATATATCTCTCTCAACACACACACACACACACACACACACACACAAACACATATACAGTAAGAAGCAAATACAAAATAAAATGCCCTGCATGAAACTGAGGCCCTCTAGGAAATAACTGTTAGACCAGCCCAAGTGACTGAATAAGAATGCAATGAATTTTTAAAAGATGCATCTTCAACATGTCAAACTGCTTATCAACCATCTCTTATATGAGTCTATGAGATACACTGAGGGAAAAACCTCTTGGAGTAAAAATATGTAACAATAGATATAGATTAAAACTCATAGAGTAAAATAAATATCCTTGAGTCTATAAAGATATTAGATGATTGAATAAATGCATTAACTGAAAAGGAAAGCTGTTCATTACAGTTGAATTTCAATGAATAAATGTAGAAGGAATGATGGAAATAAAAAATCACCATTCGGCAAGCACCACAATGGTAATTACTGCATGCAAGAACCATCAATTGATGCTAAAATTAGTCCATAAAAGTATGATGAGAGAAAGAATAATTATATAGGTTCAAAATCTCTCTCTCCCAGCAAAAAATGTTTAACTTTACAAGGTAGAATCTTGCAGACACTGTCTTAACCAAGGGCTTAACATTACCATCACCAGTAATGGCACAGGTTGATACCATGTGCCTCCTGGTTCCCTGAGAAAAATGCTTGCCAAAATATGTATAACCTATATCCAAACGAGAAAACATCAGAGGAATTGAGAATCCTGCTGCTAGGTAACTACCTATGTTCATCATGATTGTCAAGGTCATGGACAGAAAAAGGAAGCTGAGGAGCTGTTCCAGGTTGGAGAAGACTAAGAAGCCATGACATTCTTATGCAATGAGGAGTGATGGATTGGATCCTTAGCCAATGGGCAAAAACTGAAGAGGTCTGTAGATTAGTGAATAGTATTGTGTTGGATTTAATCATCGTACCATGGTTACATGAGATGTTCACATTTGGGGAAGTTAGGTGTAGGATATACAGAAAATCTTTGTACATTTTTGCAATGTTTTTGTATGTCTTAAATTGCTTCAAAGTAAAAAGTCTGAAAAAGGCAGAAAGGGAAAGTGACCAGCATAGCTGTGGTGAAGAAAGTGAGGGGAATATGCTGATAAGGTGGTCAGCTTGAAAGCTCATAGGGATCTGAAGGGCAGGTTAGTCTTTATTCCAAGAGTAAAGGAAGACAGGGAAGGGTTATAGGCAAGCCAGTCCCCCGACCCCAGATGTTCCATGTGGGCAACAGGTTAGAGGCAAGCTAGAATGCATGTGGGGAGGTCAGTGAAGGGTTATCACAAGCATGCAGGAGAGAAGGTGCTGCAAGATTGGTTCAGGAGGATGACAGTGAGAATGAACAAACATGGTCGAGCCTGGAGATATTTAGGAAGTGAAGTCCTTGGGTGATATGGGTGTGGAGAACGACAGGGACGTGGGTGTTGAGGATGACTGTACATTTCTCACTTGGCCAACTGGAGAAAAAGAGAAGCTATTCACTGAAAGAGGGTTGAGACTAGAAAAGGAAGAGGTGTTGTGAGTTCTGCCTGAATACTTTGAACTAAGGTACTTTTGACAGACTTGAGTAGCAATGTCAGAAAAGGTAGATGAGTTTTATGAAGCTCAGAAACAAAGTCTGAGGTAGAGATGAAAATTGATAATTGACACAAATTGCTGTCAGAATGGTTTGGGAGAGGGAGACAAGTAAACAAAATAGTTGTGGTTTATTTTAGAATGTACAAAAATTAAGTTATGAATAAAGTTGGTATGAGCAGGGAGGAGGAATAGCTGCCATGTGAGTAACTGAATTTGGGTCTCAAGCAAAAGTGCTATTTTAGAAGGATGGGCATGAGTTTGTTAGGCTAATGCTGAGAAATCTTTGCACAATCTGCATGAATATTCCTGTATTTCATCCAGTGGTCGGCAGGTTTAACCCCGAAAGTCAAGCTAACAGGCTCTTTGTTACCTACTGTGTTCTGGATCATCCTAGGCCAGCATCAATGCAATCGTGAAAGGAATGAAAGCTGTTTTCAATTCTTCAAATAGTTTTTGGTTTGCATGTTTGTTTGTTTGCTTCTTTCCTTTATTGTGTATATTTTGAACTTGATCAATGGTACGTGAATACCTCAGAGTTTATCTCTTACTCCCTGTTCTTCATAGTCCCTCCCATCAAAAGTCCCCAAACCATATCCACAGTGGACTAAGATTTTTATTTTAAAGGTGATAGTTCTTTCAAACAATTCTTATTGGTTCTTGTTAACCATTTCATAATGACTTAAGATATTACCTCTGGGAATTTCCATTTTAATGAGAGATTGAAGTATTCCCCACCAGAACTGGTTGCAAATTAAAGAATAAAAGCTTTGTGGCAGGAATTACAGGTTTGAAATGACTTTTCTTCAGGGTTTCACGCTAAGTCCCCATCTTCCAAGTGACCCTACATCATTCATAACTATCTTCTACCTCCCACACTGACAGATACGCTGTTTTTCCACTAATAAGTTGGCTCTAGATCATAGTTGTCATTGAAATAGGAATAAGGGGAGAACATATGCCTGAGTATTAAGTATCAGCATCTCTGGAGATTCTGAAAAATTGCCCAGGGGATTCTGAGAGTCTGAGCAAGACTTTTTCTTCCCTCTCTCCCCACCTTCATGAACCCTTAACTCAACCCTTAACCCAAAGATCCTTAACTTCTCTTACACAGAACTAGACTAACTGAATTTGGGTCTCTTTTGACTAAATTACCTTTCAGGATTCCTCTGATTTTGACTGAAATCTGAGCATCTCACTAGAGGAAGGCATTTCTTCGGCAGCACTTCCATCTATGAATTTGTAAAATTTCTCCAAGAAGTTTCAAGGGAACTTTTGGGTAGCATACTCTCTGTGCTCAGTACTTTTGTACAAATGATTGAAAAATGAGACAAAAATAAAGCACTGAAATAGTATTTTTCAAATAGTACTTATAATTTTTATTTATAACTATATTTTTATATTTTATTGCAACATAACTTTATTTAAAATAGTATTTATACATAATACTGTTCATTATAATTTCAATTTACATCAAAATCAAAATACTTATGGCCAAATTTAACAAGATACATACAATACTTGAACAATGAAAATTACAAAATGAGGTTGAGAGGAACAATTTTAAAAGAAGAGTAAAGTTGAAGGATTTATATTGTTTAATACCTAATTTTGAGATTTATTATAAGAATCAAGACCTGCGACATTGGTGTATAAATGGACATACAGATCAAAGAAACAGAATAGAGTCCAGAAGTAGATCATACATATAAATATAGTTGATTTTCAACTAAAATGCCAAGATAGTTGGGGAAATCATAGTTTTGGGGGATGCTGGTTGTATAGATGTAATTGCAATAGATACGATAAAGTACTTTATCCAGAATACTTAAAGCACTTGGAACTTAATAATAAGAAATGATCCAATAAAACTGAGCAAAAGATTTAAACAGATATTTTATGTAAAATGTTATGTGAGTGACCAATTAGCATATGAAAAGATGCTCAATATTATTAATTATCAAGGAAAGGCAAATTATGAGTTCAAGAGAAACCACTACATTGAGTTTCTAAAATAAAAGAAAAACATGCCAAGTTCAAAGACAATGTTGGAAAGGATGTAGAGGATGGAAAGCCGTGGAACTCTCATACATTGCTGCTGGGAAGAAAGCAAAACCATTATGGAAAATGATTTGACAGTTTCTTATAAATGTAAAGATACACTTTAAAGGATATACCCAGAAATCCTACTCCTAATATTTACTCAAAAGAAATGAAAATATATGTCTACAGAAAGACATGCAGACATTTGTTCACAGAATCTTCATTCACAATAGTCAAAATGTGGGAATAACTCTAATCCTGTCCACAGGTGAATAAACAAATTCAGGTATATTCATACAATGAACTTCTAGTCAGTCATAAAAACCAAATGAACTATGGATACACACAATGACATGGGTGGATCTCAAAAACATTATGTTGAGTAAAAGGAGCCAGAAAAGTATGTACTGTATGTTTCCATTTATATGAAACTCCAGAAAAGACACAATTAATCTATATTGACAGAAATCAGATCAGTGGTTGCCTGGAGCTGGCTGGTATGGGAGGAGGTTTGACTAAGAAGCAACCTGAGGGAATATTCTGGAGTGAAAGGAATGTTCTGTATCTTGATTGTAGTGGTGGCTTACTTTGGTGTATAAACTTGTTAGAACTCATCAAAATGTACATTTTAAACTGGTGCATTTTATTGAATTTAAATTATGCCCTAATAAATTTTAAAAAACAATGACTAGAAAATATTATGCTATCTAAATATCAAATTGTTAGTAGACTACATAGAGTATAACAACTCCTGGGGAACCTCAGTCTACAAAACACACACCCTTTCAGAGTGACCTTGGGTCCTTCTTGGAGCTGCCCTATGGACTTACTACAGAATCTGGACAGGTATTGTCTCTCCACCATCTTGAGACCCCATCGTTTTTGCTGAGTCATGGGACAAGCTAGGAATTTTGTGTCAACTCTTAGTTGAGAGTTTCCCTCCCCTTCTCAGATCTGGTCTGTCTGGCTCCCTGATTTCTTAGGTTGCCATCTCTTTTTCTTATTCCTTCCCAGAGCTCACAGGTATGGAGGAACCCATGTTTGCTCAGTCAACTTTTAGCCCAACACCTAAGTCTTTTCAAAGTTCCAGGAGAGAGGGAACTTAATCTACTTTTACATTCCTTTGCCTTCTTTTTGCCTTCTTTTTCCTCTTCTCTTCACTTTTGTGTGTGTGTGTGTGTGTGTGTGTGTGTGTGTGTGTGTGTGTGTGCAGGACCCCAGATCATGTCCTGTTTCTTTTGGAATTTCCCAGAACCTTTCTGCCTACTCAGATCTTAGTTTCCACTTCCATCCCCAGCATCGATGTGGTACAGCACCTGAGAAGACTGGGGATTTTCCCTTGGATTTCAGAGTGGTCTAGGGATTCAGGAAATATGGGTTGAGCCAAACCATCCAGCAGCCACCAGGCAAGTCCTATGTATTGAAACTTTCCAGTAAAAGATTCCTTTCAGGAATGATGGGTGACTTTAGAAAAGCTCCACCAGGTCATTACAATCTGTCCTTGTAAGTTCCTGGAAACTTTGCCTTTTCTTGTCCTCCCCTGAACCCCAAATTCCACTTGGTAACTCTTTAAAGTCTCAGCTAAAAAGTAACCCTTGAGTAAAGTCTGTCCTGTGCTACCTTCCGCAACTCTGTTATAGCACTTACCCAAGAAGTCCACAGTGACTCATCTGTCTAACTCCCTCCCCTCAAAATTTCTATCTTATGGAAGATAGACAACATCACAATCAACTTTTATAACCCCCATACCTAGCACTGCTCCCAACCTCTCATAAGCACTCAAATATTTATTACTGTGGTGCTCAGGGTTGATTAAGGTTTAGTTTCTATCTCATGGACCCCACAAGTTAAAGGAGAGTTAAGCATTCATATAACTATAAGGCAAGGTAAAAAGGTGGTGTAGGGGCCAGGCATGGTGGTGCATGACTGTAATCCCAGTGACTTAGGAGGCTGAGGCAGGAGGCTCACAAGTTTGAGGCCAGCCTTGGCAACTTAGCAAGGCCCTAAGCAACTTAGCAAGACCCTGTTTCAAAATAAAAAATAAAAAGGGCTGGGGATGTAGCTCAGTGGTTGAACACCCCTGAGTTCAATTTTCAACCCATGGGGCAGGGAAGAAAGTGGTGGTCTTAATTATTTCAATGTTGGGCAAGACTAGAACAGCAAGGGAAAAGATTTCAAGTTAAAATAATTGGTGCAGAAGATTGAATTTACCTAATAGTAATTGCTAGTTATTAGTGAGTATTTTCTCTCTGCTAAGAACAAGGCTATATCAACCTATCAATTTCCTGTGGCTGCTATAACAAAGTGCCACAAACTGAGTACCTTAAAACAACAGAAAAAGTTTCTCTCACAGTTCTCTAAAACTCCAAAATCAAGGGATCAACAGGGCCAAATTCCCATGGAGGGCTGTAGGGAAGAATCCTTCCATGTCTATTTCAGTTTCTGCTGGTTGCCCTAAGCCCCTGGCATTCTTTGGTTTGTAACTGTGTCACTCGACTCAGCCTCATTCACCACATAACCTTCTTTGTATGTCTTTATCTCTTGGTATTTTCTTCTAGTAAGGACAATAGTCATTTGATTTTGACCCCACCTTAATTTAGTATGACCACATCTTAACTTATCATATCTGCCATGACAAATTTCCAAATTAGGAAATATTCTATAATTCAGGATGAACATGGATTTTGGGGAGACACAACTTAGCTCACTCTGCATACATAATCTCATTTAATACTCACCACAACTATATGCGGTAGGTGCTATTATAATTCCCATTTTATAAATAAAGAAATTAAAGTGTAGAGAGGTTAAATGGCTGTCCAAGGTAACATACCAGGAAGGGCCAGGAGCTCACATGTTTTGTCAGACTGTGATCCATTAAGACTAGAAAGAAAGAAACAAAAATTAAAAAAAAAAAAAAACCTTTCTAAGGCATACACTGCATCATTCATTTAAAATAGTATGTGTAAAATACTTGTGCACATTAAAGGCTATTAATAACATGAACACCCTTGTATTCATCACCCAGCTTAAGTATACTGTTCCTACCTTAGAAGCACAATCCTGTTTTCTTCTCTCCACCCTTAGGTGTGAAGCTGAGGTCACTCCTTGCTCTGGTTTGAATGACCTCCCAAATTCATGTGCTGAAATGTAACCCCACTGTACCCACTGTAGTGGTAGTTAGAGGTGGGGCCTTTTGGGAAGTGATTCAGTCATGAGGATCCATTCCTCAGGAGTGAACCTGTGCCTTATAAAAGGGCTACAAGGAACAAGCTTAAGCCCTATTATTCTTTCACCATGTGAGGGACATAGCTTTCACCCTCTCTGGAGGACACAGCAATGAGACACCATCTTGGAAGTAGGGTTATAGGGTCCTCACAGAAGCAAACATGATGTGCCTCAATCTTGGACTTCTCAGCTTCCAGAACAGTGAGGAAATAAATTTGTGCTCTTTATAGATTATCCAGCCTGTGGTATTTTGTTTTGGCAGTACAATCTAAGTGTTGCTTAGACTAAGACACTCCCCAATAAACTTTCAGGATGCTTCCCAGGAAACCTGACCTCTGAGTATTAGAACCAGAAATGTACAAGAAAGCAGACTTCAAAAATAGAAATTTTGGAGGTTGAAATCTAACCATTTGGGGTAATAAGACACTATGAAGACATAATTATAGTTGATGGGTGGAGCACAAAGGGCCCCTGGCATGGTGTAGTGGTGACAGTGGATCTGAAGGAAGCTAGGAAAATTCAGAATGTTTTACAGTCTGCAGAAGTTATCTAATTGGATATTTGTGTGAGGAAAGATAATATATTAGAATGATTAATGCTGGCTAGCAAATGATAGCAAACCCATAAATCTCAGTGGCTTGGCACAGCAGAAGTTCATTGCTAGCTTATATTATGCTTCTGAATGTTAACTGGTAAGTACCAGAGGGAGGGACACTCCACTGCATACACTCATTCAGCGACCCAGGTAGATGGTACCTCCTTCATATTGTAGCCATACCATTCAGAATTCACTGTCTCATGACCTCTGAGGAAAAACAAGGGAAGCAGGGCATGAAGCACAGTTTTCACCACATTGCATGGTTCCTCCCTGACCACAAGACAGTCTAGAAAATATAACTTTCTTGTATGTCCAGGAGTAGAACCATGAAATGAGATTTGGTGAAACACAGAATATTATCTCTGCTATATAGAAATGAGCCTAGTTTTTTTGTTTGTTGTTTTTTGTTTTGTTTAAGCAATAGAATCAACGGGGTAATCTTTACTAAGATAGGGAAGACTGGATTTTGTGGATGGATGGTGGCAGTGGTGGTGTGGTGGCGGTGGTGTGTTAGGGAAATAAAGAAGTGAATGATGTCTACTAGGTTTCTAAATGGGGTTGTGGAGTGGACAGATGAGTACAGGATCCTGGAGTTCCAGGGAGAGGATGGGTTCAGGATATCAGACTTTGATTGGCAAAGTCCAGTGACCCCTATATCTCCCACTCCTGCTAGGCCCATGTCTTAAAGCTGCATAAGTATAAAGGCCTTCTGGCTTTTTCCCCTCTGAGTGAGAGTCTAACTTAGCTTCTGCCAACTTCAGTTGCTGCTCAGGGTTTTCAGGCATGTCAGATCAGGGGTTGTCAACATTGGAGACATTAAGGTCTCTGGGACTGCCTTTTCTCCACAAGCAAAGCAGTTGGTTGTTATGTATTTCACACAGTAAACTTCAAAGTAAACTTCTTTAAGCAATATCTTGATCAAAAGGTTTGAGACTAGCATGTCCTGATTTCTCCTTCAGTTATTTGATTCATTTATTAATTCATTCCCTAACTTTGTTGTTGTTGTTGTTGCAGTCCCTATTTCATGTTAGACCAGAGTTTCTCTTTGGGAGAGAAGGACAGTTATTTGAGTTATTTCATGAGGAAGACAGAACAGCTTTCCCTAAGTCCCACAGGGGGTCAGTGTGTTGGTGGTCTTCCCCTGAGGACTGGAGGGGGAGACATACCTGGATCAGGACCTAGACAGCTTTTAAAACTCACCTCCTCCATCCCACCTCAATTCTGATGTCCCCTACATCAACCCATAGCAGGTGGGTAGGTGGGTGAGTGAGGAAGTGAGCAGTAAGGGAAACAGGTAGGAACATTTTTGTGCCCAGTAGCAAATGATATAGGTTCCCCCTTCCATGACTGAGAATCACTGGGGACACCTCATTTTATCCAATTGGCCCTTCATTTGGATTGGAAAGTTACCTAAGTAACTTACTACTTATATTAACACTTATTAATCACAACTTGTTATGCTAAATCCTATGAAATAGCAAATGTAACACTTATTAATCACAACTTGTTATGCTAAATCTTTTGAAATAGCAAATGTTATACACTTTCTTAGAAATATAATTTCATTGGTAAATAGAGAACATTTTTTGAAATGTAAAATTTTATGTAAAGGTGTCTTCCCCTGGAGTTGCTTTTAGGAGGGTTTAGAAACAACTGTTCCAGCCTTAACCCCGTGCTCATGTCCTATGGGAACCCATGTGTGTCCAGGCCAAACAATCAGGCAAGGGCCAACTCACAAAGAGAAAACCAAGAGAGATGTTCCAGTCTGCCACACCATCCTCTGCTGTTTCTCGGATAAATTTAGCTGTACATTTGTTTTGCCTCTGCCACACGGCAAACAGGCCTCCAGGTAGCATAGTGGACCATTTGGGTACTAGTGAGACTTCTTTTCTGATTGTCAGAGTCCCTCTACCCTTCAAAAGGAAGGCACAGGGAGAACTAGCAACCCAAACCTATGCCACCAGCTATTTATGTTGCCTGAGGCTGAGCCAAGCCACTGCCTGACAGAACTCCCTGTCAAATGCACTTGACATGAGAAATTCTGTGGAAATCCAGTAAGACTATATATATATACATGTAATCGGAAAAAGAGAATAAATGCATAATAAAACTTTCTGTAATAAATAGGAAAGACTGGAAGGACATTTGAGGACATCAAGAAAATAGCTCCTATGGATAAGAAGGCTGATGTTCCTATCTTTTTTGCAACTCTTTTTTTTTCAGCCATTAAAGACCTTTGTGGATTGTATGTTCTATAAAACAGAGGAGTTTGGAAGTTCTGAGAAAATTTCAGGGTCGCTCTTTCTAAAAAACTATAGTCAGTCTTTAAAAGTTACAAATGTAGTGCATTTGAACTCGAGGGCGAGGGCTGGTAGCCAAACAAAGTAGACAGAAATGGTGGAAGCAAGCTTTATTGGAATTTGGCTCTCAGGCGAAATTCTCAGCCCTCTCCAGTACAGGTCAGGGTGGAGAGCCAGAGAAAATCACACATAACCCTGGCTGCCCAGGGTCTTTATAGGCCAGAATAGGCAGGGGGTCCTGCTGAGTGATAGGTGGAGTAAGGTCAGTGGAGTTTATCTGTCCGTTTTGATTGGTCACTCTTTGGGCATGCTGCCCACTGCCTCAGTATTCTGTTTCTTTCCATGTAGCTGCTCAAGTCCCGACCTAACAGTACACATACATTTAAAAACTTCAGATAGAAGAGAGAGATATAAAAGATGAAAAATAAAAAAATTTCCCCTATGCCACCCCTATGCCCAAGGATAACCATTGTTAATGTTATCTTACATATCCCTCCAGAGTTTTCCAGGCACACATTGCAAATACATATTTTGACACATTTTATATATGTTAAACACTATTATAGAACTTGTTTCTGAATACTTATTTGTTATATATTATTTTGGCATATATTATTTCAATACATATAGATTTGCTTTATTCTGTTTAATAGCTGCATAGTAGCTTCTTCACTGATATATTGTATATACCATTCCTTTATTGATGAACAAGCAAGTTATATTCAGATTTTTGAAAAATTACAATGTTGCAGTGAAAATTCTTTATTCATATTTTTCCACTCTTGTGCAACTGTATTTACAGAATCAAGTTCTAGAGTATAGACCAAGACAAAAGGTGTGTGCATTAAAAACAAATTTTTTAAAATAGCATATTACCAAGTATTTTCCAGGAGGTTTTTAAAAATATTTGACCAACAACCTGTTAAAGGGACTATATATTTTCTGATATCCTTATCTTCCTCAAGTATTATTTAAATGTTTTAGGACTCATTAATTCATGTTTTTTAAAATGTCATTTTTGTTTCAATTTGCGTTTCTTCTATATGTGCTACCATTTCAATGTTTAACCAAAAAGAATTCAAAACACATTTTGTAGTTACCTGCAACTGCGAAAAGTGGATTTGAATTCAGCAATAGTTTGTATATTGAGGTTTCCCTGCACCTAATCTTTTCCACCACCCAGATAATTTCAAAAATCAGGTGTCACTGGAGAATAAGAGATGCTCATTTATAAGGAAGTGTGTTGATGAAGAAATGGACGTCAGTGTCCAGATATTATTCAGACTTTGCTGCTCTGGCTCACCCTGTCCATAAGGGCACTGATTTCTTGGATGCTGGTGACAGGAAGAACACTCTGTGGTCTCCACACTGACTTGGCACTGAAACCTGAGCCAGACCAGGTCCTTCTGATGCACATGCCCCTAAAGTGGCTCTTGCTTTCACTTTGTTGGGATTGGCAGGGTTAACAGTTGTTTAGAAATTCATAAATAGGTGCAGATTAATCCTCAGCTCATTTTCTTCATCCCAGCACACTTGTCCTTTAAGTGAACCCATTGAGTGTCACAGTGGATATAGAATTAACAGAGCTAGGGGTCAGAGATGCAAAGGGAATGCAGTGAGTCTGTTAATCTTTGCACAGATTTCTACTGCTTCCCCCATCCTTTGGTTATCACTGGAGGCCTCATTTCCTACCTTACAACTGTACCTGAACAGTTTAAAGGTGGCTCCATGAGGGGATCTCTGAAAGAATCAAGTCAAGCCAGGAAAGTTCAGGCATGTTGGATGCCCTGCATGGGTCCTGGCACCAGGGCAGGTCTGTGACAGCCTCTTCCTTCCCCAATGCCTCTGCTTGGACCTCCTGGAAAAGTCACTGTGGAACATAATAGTTAGTGCACAGGCTCATAAATCTGACATATTCGGGTTTGCATCTCAATTTAATTAATTTCTGCATGACCTACAGAAAGCTACATAACCTTTTTGTGCCTCAAATATTGGCTGGCATTATTATAACTGGCCCATGTGAGACTCCAACTATCCTGAAAGGGAAAATCCATTTTCTATTTTCAGATCTGAGTGACAATGAACTAGAGGCTCCAGGATTCACCAGAATTCAGTTCTTTACCACTTTGTTTGACCTAGTTTATCTGATCTGTGGTCACATTCACTTTTCATGTGAAGAATCACTCTTTAGTAGAAGGACTTCATAGGGAAGGCACACCCCTCTTGGGAAATGCCCAAAAGCTATTCACACTACAAGCTGCTGCGGTGTCTTCTGTATCACCCACCAGCTGTGGCTGGAGCCTCAGGACAGCTATGCTCATGAAGGAGTCTGGGGCTGATTGCATTTAGATGTGAGAACTGAGTGTGAGGAATAAGCTCTGCTTACTGGTCAGGGTTGGGTTGAAGAGAGAAAGAGTCAGGTTGAGTTTTGTCCAGGACCTAATATTCCCCTTTGAATCTAAGCCTCAGATATTAATTTGCTCCATGTAATGAGGGAGACAAAGATCAATGACACATTCCAGTGATGCCTACTGTGTTCCTCAGTGGCAAAATAGTTTATTTCTAACAGGATGCCTGCTGTCTGGTACATTCAATCCATTCCCAGAGGTAGGTAATAACAAAGACATCTACAATGCATGTGCTGGTTAAGTAACAAATCATAAATTCAAAAGTGCTATGCAATCCGGGAACTTGACCACAGAAGACTGTTCTACAGAAAGAGCAGTTTCAATACCATTGAAGGTGAAGGAGTATATATGCCCCATGCCTAACCTTCAGCTTACATGAAGCATAGCAGAGAAGTTAAATGACAGAGATAAATACACTCACAGTTACTGGAGGCAAAACGTTCTGCAAGAAAACTGGGCTAGGTTTTTCAAAAAGGAGAAAAATGGGAGGCTGTCCTAGATGAAAAGATGCTGAAGAGACCCCCAAATCCAAAAACAAAATATAAACTTGGATTCAATTCCTGTTCAAAGAGTAAAGGAGACACAGCCACAAAAGACACTGCCAACTGGAGATACTCAACTATGGACTGATTCTTGGGTGATACAAGGGAATTATTGCTATTTTTACTAAGTATGACAATGTCAATGTGGTTACCAGGAGCATGTTCTTTTTCTTAAGAGATGTCTGATGAAGTGATTAGCAATAAAGCATTCTGAGGTGGGCAGTTAATTTTCCAGGAGGCAGGAGAAGGGATCATGATCTATACTAACAATTATTGAATCTAAGTGGTTTGTTCTATGTTGAATCTGGGTAGAGGGTACATGAGTGCTCATTGTACTCCTTTTTTCAACTATGAAGTTTGAAAATTTTCAAGATAAAAATAAGGGGGAAAGAAGGGTGTATGGATCCAGCAGCTGGTGCGGGTCTTTGGGAAGTGTGAGTGCCCATCCCTGAGTTGAGGACTATCCCACTGAGTGACCTATCCCTGAGGTTGGACCAAGAGGACGCCTTGCTGAGGCAAAATTTCTAGATGTGGGGATCTGAAGTCCCCAAATTTTCAAAAGAAACTGACCAGGTGCTGCTTGTTCTCTCATTCTCAGTACAGAAAACAAGACTAACTCCACTCCTTTCTCTATTATCACATAGAAAATATGATCGTGCAAGATTTAAATGTCAGATTTTATTTACTTACAATGTAAAACCTTATAATTTTTGCTCCTTTGTCATTGTTTGCTCACATTTCTGATCATTATTTAGAGTTCAAGCATACTTCAAAGGTTTAAGAAGCTTGAATATTATGTTGCATTTATAACTTACACTTGGATTACAAAAACCAGCATAATTTAATCCAAAGATAGAATGCTCCATTAGCAGGTCTTTTAGGCACAGGTTGGACCTTTTAGGTGAGATCTTTTATCAGAATGAAAGAAATCATTTCAAACATAGATCTCCTTGATGAGAGACAACAAAAACCATTCTGTGTGTCAGGAATTCACACTGTGCCTCTCATCAAAAGAAAAATCCTAAGCCAGCTGCAGGAAGCTTTCTTATCACAAAGCCAACACACCTTAACTGAGAATGGCCAGCCCAGAAGTTGACAGCAGGGGAAACGAATGCCTAAGGCACATTTTGAAGAAGGAAGCCAGAACTGTGATTCTCAGATTTTAATGTCCCATCAAATATTCATTAAAAAGAGGGAATGTACAGAAATCTGTTGGTGGGAATGTAAATCAGTACATTATTGAGATTCCACAAAAAACTAAAAATAGAGTTACCATAGGACCCAGAAATCCCATGTCTGGGATAATTTACCTCTCAAATTTGAAATTTTTATGGTGAAGAGACATCTGCACTCCTGTGTTCAGTGGAACACTATTCACAAGAGCCAAGATATGGAATAAACTCAAGTGTCCATCATTAGAGAATGAATAGAGAAAATGTGGTATATGTTCATAATGGAATGCTATTCATCCTTTCAAAGGAAAAGATTCTGTCATTTACAACAGCATGGATGGAATGGGAGGATACTTTGCTAAGTGAAATGAGCCTGCACAGAAATACAATATTCCATATTCTTACTTGTAGTGGTATCTAAGGCAATCAAACTCAAAATCAGAGTAGAATGGTGGTTATCAGATGCTAAGGGCCAGAGTAATGGGGAGATGATAATGGGTAGAATGCCTCAGATTGGAGAAATAAGTTGGATTTCTTTTTTGGGGAGTCTGTTGTATAGTGTGGTGAATATAAGTAATAGTTGAGTACTATATGCTTTCAATAGCAGTTTTGAAATGTCACTTTTCAAAATTTGCAAAATAAAAAGAAGGGGTAAAGGAGTGACTAGGATCCAGCAGCTGGTACAGATCTCTGGTGGTGAAGGAGACTGGTGGAGAATGAGGAATGAGAGAATGTGGGAGAGATCAGTGTTATTGGGCAAGTTATTGCAACAGGTAACTGGACAAAATACTGCTGAAGACTCTGGGATCTGGGATGATACATACTCCTGAGTAATTGCACGCAGGGTCAGGGAATTGGGGTACTAACACACCAGTTCCTGTCACTGGTTAGCTGACAGCTAGCACAAGGAAGTTTGAAGTCTCCAGAACATCCAGCCTGCTTTCTGGGTGGGCAATGGGCTCAGAGAAACCTTCAGACAAAGAGAGGCAGATGCCTGCAAGTGGAGGTCAGACCTGTGCACTACAAGAGAGGCGTGAGCTGGGGGACAACAAAGTGGGCTTCATGGATCCCATGCTGCCAAATCTCCTCCTGATTTGACCCAGGAGACTTCCTCAGTTACTATGTTAGTTTGAAATTTTAAAATATTTTTGATATTGCTAACTCAGTATTCCTTTCTTTGTGAAGTGGGAGGATATTTCATTTTAAATCCCTTTGATGTCTTCAAATACATTCTATCAAGTAGAACACTTTCCTCTCTGTAAAATTAAAATTTAGAAGTAGATTAGCACTAAGAGAGATAAAACCCAAAAGCTTTGGTGTTGGAAAATTTGTGAACTGTTTCCCAGTCCTGCAATAGGAACATTTCTACAAAAAACCAAAAAGCCAAAAACAAATACAGGAGTTAACTAAATCTGCCAGTTATCTGAATTGTGGAGGTGGGAGATTGTTCAATCAGGCTAACTAAATTTAACCAGGAAGGGAAGCAGACTTAACAGACACCTCAAAAATAGACATGCCAGCAGAGGACTCCCAGTTTGTATCCCAGCAGATGTCACCTAAAAGTTCAAGGTATTCTGGTCAAGGACAAGTAGAAACTCTTAGCCATATGGTATTAAGATAGGATAGTAAGCAAGTATTAATAAAGTGTCAGTGTCTCTTATTTATATTCATTTATTTTATTGCAAGCACAATAGACATGTTTTTCTAAATAAAACATTGAAAAGAATCCAGGGAACAAAAATGTCTCTGATGAAAAGCCAATGCTAAGTAGACTCCCAAGCATCCTGCTGCAGTTTGGTGGATTCTTGTATGAACAATTTTTGTGGGTTTTCTGAAATTGGGGTTAGATAAAACCTTTCAATAGTGATGGTCACTGCTGAGTGTCTGTCCTGTATTTAACTACTGATCCTTATGTGTTACACTATGGGCTCACAGTTAGAATCTATATTCCCTAAGTAAGGGCTTTCTTGACTGATTATCATTGGTTGTTTTCACCTGAAACTTGACAAGTTTCAAATCATCTTATTCTTATTTCCCTTCTGATCTTTCCTTTCAGTCTGTAGTGTTCTCTCTGGGCTTAGTTCTTTATTTTTTGCTCCTCTACTATGTCATGGGCACTTCCTCTATAGTTTTTCAGTCTTACACATCATTGTTTACACTTAAAAAATGCTTTTAAACCTTTAAGCAAACAAATACTCAAAAAAATGTGTAAAAGTCAGCAGTTAAATAAACAAGTGCTCAGAAACAAGTACCATTCTTATAAACAGTTTTATGAGCCATATTAGGTTGAAAATAGGTGTTGTAGAAATCCTAAACTTAATAAGGTGAAGTAAATAAATGCTTTGAAATATGTAGTTCCTAAAAAATCACTACTCATGTGCTATTTGCCTATAAATTAAGGCCACGGTGGTCCCTAGAAGATGTCTTCACAGGTAGGAGTGATCACATGAAATCTTTTCTGAGCCTCAGTGTTTTCCCCATCTATAAAATGGGAATTTTTATAGTATCTCCCTTGTCAGTTTGTTCTATGAGTTAATTAAGATAATATATGTAAAACATTTAGCACTGTGCTCCATGAGAAAATGAAAGAGGCAAAAGTCCTGGGGACTTTTTAATTTTTCTTCTTTTAAGGGATGAAACTGAGAAGAAGGATAAAGGCATTCCAGGGAGAGGAATAAATAAAGTCATGCAGAGGAAGAAAGTCAGAGTTTCTTGGATGATGACCAAGAGTCCAGGGTATTGACCAAGCCCCAGACACTGATTGCTTGGGGTGGAAAAGAGGGATGTGAGATTGGAAAGATGGATTGGGGATTAAATATGAAAGGTATTGCATACTGGTGAAAAATATAAATTTATATTAAAGCAGTGAAAATCCAACAGGTTTATTTAAGGCAAAGAAATGACAGAAAAGTTTCAAGGAATTACTCTGTAAGTAGTGGTAGCAATTGATTTGGGAGGTGAGAGGTGAGTGGCATGTGAGAGACATCAAGGTCCTGATTTTGAAGTGCATGCATAGCATTGGTGAGGGACTGGGTTGGGTAGAGGGAGGAGGAAGCTATTGAGGAGTAACCCAGTGTGGTCTTTAGGTGTCTTACATGGGTGGGGAATGAGTGGAATTTGTTGGTATTGGAAAATATAAGAAATGGAGTGCGATGGAGGTTACAAGTATAAGTTTGGTGATTTCAGGGAACATTTCAGTGGACATGTCTTGTATCAATTGAACAGGCAGGTCTGCTCAGGGGACATGTAAAAGCTAAGGACATATCACTTGGAGACAAGAACAGACAAAGATGAAGACCACCCTGGTCGAGCCTAGATATAAAGGAAAAAAGTCCACAGATAGGCAGATCTCTCTGGGGAACAGAAAGTAAAGATACCTTGTATGAGCACACTGTACTACCCTGCATGATAAAAAGCAAATTTAAAATGCTTAAAATTCTTTAAGAAGGGCTACCGTTTGGTATTAAAGATTAATATTTTCATGGGTCTGTACTATTTGTCTTTTATAAAGTTTATGCAAAAAACCCCAATATTATTAATGTGAACAAAATAAAACTCCATGCTTAAAGAGATCACTGTAAGTAGGAGAAACATTAGACTCAACCATCCAAAATAAACACAGGAAACATGGGTGATGGGCAGTCAATTAGACAAACAGGGTTTCCTGTTAGTGAAAGAGAGTAACAAAAAGAACTTCTGAATGTTCATCCTGATGATCCCAGGGGCATGATCTGAGGACTATTCAGTTCTTTTCTGATTGAGGAGGCGGGTATTTTTTCCTTTTTCTGTAAACGTACCTGGGTCCTTCTGTGGTTCTGAAACCCGACCATAAACCCTCAAGTTTGTTGTTTCTAAAAACTGCGTCAAGTTTTTTAAGACGCAGCTGCAGAACTAGACTTGACCTTGAGAGCCTGGCGGAACCAATGTCTCAGAGGACCAGCGGAACCGGAAGAACGAGAACAGGACCTCACGGACCCAGAGTAGAAGTGGGGCTGCGTCATCAGCCGGGACGGGAACAACGAGGACGTATCCTCAGAATCTTCTGGGCCTGTGTACGTTGAAGTCTGTTCTTTGAGAACTCCTGTTCAGCCCTGTATTTCCTGCACCCTGGGCCACTTAAGTCCCTTCCCCCTCAGCCTGTCGGAGAGATGTGAACACACCTCCTCTCTTGTTATGGTGGACAAAGCTGTTTGCAAAGACCAGTGCTGTAGCCCTGGCTTCTTTGCACTTTGGGCAGCGATCCCTCCTTTGCCTGATATCAGTTCTACAGTCATTTGTTTAATAACCTTTAGGTAAGTTTCATCTGGATGAATCAAGTCGGTTAGTCTTCTTGTTGTCTGAATGGGGATTCATGACTCAGTTGTAGAATTCTCCCAAGAGGAGGGGTACAAGAAGAGAAGAGGAAGAGTATTTACCCAGTCAGCTGCCCATTCATCTCTCTGTGCTGTGGCACAGGCTTGTTGCAATTCCTTTTTCATATCATATACTAGTCTTTTTACTCTTAATTCAGGAATTGAGGACTCACCCTCTCTGACCATTGCTTTGCTTCCACTCTTCATGTGGAGGCAAGGTTCGACCCTGAGATCCTGTTTATTTTCTCTACATATGTGTATTCCTGGATTTTTTTTCATTTTATAATTATATGTTTATCTGCCTTTCTCCTCCACCAGATGTGAGTTCCTAGAAACAGGGGATTGGTCTTTCTCATCTTCGCAGAGCCAGTGTTCTTCAATATGGTGATGCTGACCCATCTAGGTCCCTGGGCCTGGTTAACTGGCATTGATCTCAGCCCTTGGCCCCCACTCAACTCTGTTTCTGGGTCTCTTTCTTTTTCACCTGCACTGCCTGTCTCTAATCTGACAGTGTGAAGACAAGATCAGGTGAATTCAGGAGAGGAGGAAACTGAAAAATCTGGGGGTAGAGGAGGCAAGCGAACCAAGGGGAAATGGAGATAGTTATGATCTTGTGGCAGAGAACCTTCCACACCAGAAAAAGAGGGGAATACAATAAAAACCTGTGTGGGGCGGTCACACAACTCCACCTTTTCTTCACAAGAGATTCTTGATCTTTCCTCTTCTTGGAGAGCTGGTGATAGAGATAGGGTGGTGAGGATGGGCTCCATGCTGAATTTTTGCATATTCAGTTAAAAAAAAAAAACAGTGTAGCCATGATATATTCTAAGTCAAGAATGGGTATTACTATTTTTTTTTTTTTTTCAGTGCTGGACATCTCCAGGGCTTTGCACATGCTGGGCAAACACACTCTACTACTGAGCTATATCCCCAACTCCTCTTCTAATTTTTAATTATAGAAAATTGCAAACAGACACAAAACCAAAAATAGTAGAGCATGCCCTTGCCCGGTATATTCCTTCATCAGTTATCACCAGTGTGCCAATCTTGTTGCATTTGTTCTCTCTGTTCCTCCCCTTTTCCTTTCCTTCCTGCTCGAGTATCCTAAATAAAGTAAATCCCAGATAGCATTACTTGTGGCATTACATGGCACCATCACCATACCCAACAACATTATACTAAATACTTTCTTCATTTCATTTAATTAATAATCCATTGTAGAATAGGCATTATTACCCCACTTTTTTTAAACCCACAAAAAAACTGAGACTCAGAGACATAAGCAAAATACTCAAGATCATGTGGCTCTAAGGACTGATGCTACAGCAGAATTGGGTTCCTCTACCCACAAAGCCCACTGTGCTTCGCACTATGGCTCCAGTGCTGGAGAAGAAGTGGGGAATAAAATCACAGAACCTCAGAAGTAAGATTCAGCTGTTGTGTTTCTCAGCAGGTAAGATACTGCAGCTGCAACCCTTTGTTCTTTGTCAGGCTTATTTAGATCTTTTCCCAGAATCAATCCAAGCAATGTATTGTCCACAGACCACAAGAACCCTGCTGCTCAGCCTCTCTGCAGCCAGCCTGCATGCTGGGCCTACAGAGGGAATCAGCCAGGCCAACAGTGCTTATGAGATGGGGAATGGCTTCATGTGGCATCCTCTGGACCTCAGGGACCCTTGTCTTTGTAATAATAATGTGAAGTTCACATCCTGTACCCCATGCCTTCCCAGAAGTCTGATGGAACACAGCCAGGGGAAAGGAAAATGTCTAGAAGAGGTGAAGGAAGATCCAAAGGCTACCAAACATCCCCCTGGAGAGGAACAAAACGTGCTGGTCATCCTGGAGACCTCCCAGGTACTCTTTTGGTGGATTGTCAGATCCTATTTCCTGGTCAGGGCCCCCAGCCTGTTTGTATGTTTCACAGCTGATGTTCATTAAACTAACAGAAAATGAGGTAGTAGATGTTTCACATTGCACAAAAGATTAAGAAAGCATCCGGGAGAAGGACAAAAGGAAAGAAGGCCCAGGGTGGCTGGGTGGACAATGGGTCAGAGCAGCTTGTGACTGTGGGAATCCTCAGTTCTAAGTGTATTTATTTTACTTGTCCTGAGTCATCAACTTTGCAGGCTTGCAGCTGCAAGACTGTCACTCCTTATGTTGACGTGGCAGGAGGCAGGAAACATCACAACAGAGGAAAGATGACTGCTTTTAAATAAAGCACTGACCAACAGTGACATGCTAACTAAGTCATGGGGTCAAGATTCAGTCACTGGCAAACATTAGAACCAAAGGACATTTCAGAATCCTAGAAGGCCAAACTGAGTTTGTCAGATAAGAGGAGAGGGTTAGTTTAGGATTGAGTAGTGTGCTTTTCATTTTTCCCTAGGAAAAAGTCCAACTCACTGTTGTTTTAATTTAAATTTATTTTTTAAACTGATACATAAAAACATTAAAAATTGTATCTATGAATGTGGTACCGTGTGATCTTTCTATACATGTGTACATTGCATATGTTTCAACCAGGCTAAACATAGCTCTCTTCTCCCATATTTATCATTTCTTTATGGTAAAAACATTGAAATTCCTTTATATTAGTTTTTTGAAAACATAGCACATTATCTATAGTAACCTTATTGTGCAGTAGCATACCAGACCTTTTTACTCCTATTTAACTTATTACCCATTGTTGGGGAGAGGTTAAACAACTCATTATAGTATATTTATCATCTTTTAAAGTTTTAGGGATTGTGTGTCCCTAGCATGTGCAAGGCCCTGGATTTAATTGCCAGCATAGAAAATAATAATAATAATAAATATTTAGTGTTCATGCTCTTGTGTTTTATAACACATATGTACACACATATATATTTACCTGCATTCTTTTATATGTATCAAATATAATATAAAAATATACTGGGAAATTGGGCAACCATATTTTTCTTATTTCTTTCATTAAATATAACTAAGAACCTTGGATTTTAAATATAAAACAAATAGAAAAAAACCCAAGGAATAATAGTGGAATTCTCTGTGTTGTCTTTTTGCCTCATATATCCTAGATTTGGAGCTACAAAACCTGGCAGCTGGGAAATACCAATGGGCAGAGACAATAAAAACTTGCTCTCACTAGCCAAAGGACAGAGAAAGACCAGTTTTTTAAGAAGATCATTAGATAATAACTTTTTTTTGGCTCCTAACACCTTAGAAAAGGATGTGGTCCACTCCTATCCATACTAGCAAAGTAAGGAGCCTGGATTTCCACTCCAACCTTCACTGGACAGTAATATGGGGATCCTCCCCCTCTTCCTGCTACAGTGGTATCAATGGAGACCTAATGGAAGTCAGAACTGTCACTCCAGCCCAGAGCTAATACTACCACTAACACTACCCTGTGTCAGTGGAGGCCTCATGGAGAGAAGTAATGAGGGGCTCCTATACTGCATAGGTGGGGAGGCATCAGTGCAGAGTTAGTGGAGTCATAACCCCAATTGCTACCCACCATGATGATGAGGAGTCCTCTCACTCACAATGTGGCATCAATAGAGACTGAGTGGGAAACTGCACTTCTACCTCTGGTCAACAACAAGGCAAAATTCTCTCCTCCTGCCACAGAGGTGTCAAAGGAAGTCAGCTAACACAGGCTAGATAAGTCTCAGACTCATAACGTAGTACCTCCCAAATCCAAGTTTACATTTGTTAAAGTTTGTGGCTCACAATATGGTCTATCTTTGTTTATGATCCTTGGTCACTTGAAAGAATGTCTATTCAGAACCAGGAATATTGCAAGTTGAAAAAAAAAAAGACAATCAATAGATAGTAATATAAAGAGGACAGAGATGGGCAGAGATGTTGGAATTTTTTGACAAATATTTAAAGCAAACCTCATAAAAATGCTTCCATGAGCAATTATAAACATACCTGGAACAGAAAGCCTAGCAAAGAAATAGAAGATATAAAGAAAAAGCAAATGGAAAATATAGAACTGAAAAAAATCAGTGAACTTTAAGAATAGTAGAAACACACAATCTGAACTACAGGAGAAAGAACCTGAAGAAACCTGCAGGACTAACAAAAGATTTAGCATTCATATCACATCAAGAAGGGAGGGCTGAGGAGGGTATGTGACTCAGTGGTAGAGTGTTTGCCTAGCATGTATGAGGCCCTGGGTTTGATCCTCAGCACCTTAAAAAAAATAAATGAAGAAGGGAGAAAATGTATTGGAAAATATAGTGACTGAAAATGTCCTAAATTTGGCAAGAAACATAAGCCTACCAATTTAAGAAGCTGAGTGAACCCCAAATAGGAAAAAACCCCAAAAGATCCATATAATCTGTCATAATTAAACCACAAATTAAGACAGTGGAACACTCTTAAAAGCATCAAAAGAAAAAACTAACAGCTTACAAACAGGGGAGGACAATTCAAATGAGCGCATGGAATCCTCTTTGGAAACCATTGAGATCAGAAGGAAATGGCACATTTTCTCAAGGGTGAAAGAACTGAATTTTCATCATAAAATTCTATATCCAGCAAAAGTATCCTTCAGGAAATGAAGGAAGAATCAAGACATTTCAGATGAAGGAAGACTAATAGAATTTGTCACCACCAGGGGTACCCTAAATGAATGGCTAAAGGAAATAATCTAAATATAAAAGGATATAATAAAAGATTGAATCTTGTAACTTGAGAAACGTACAAAGGGCATGGAAAATAAAAGTATGGGGAAGAACAGTAAATTTTCCTTCTTGAGTTTTCTAAATTCTGTCTGATGGTTGAAGCAAAAGTTACATATTTTTCAGCTGATATGGGGTTAAAGGTACATAGAGGAAATATTTAAGATGATTATAAATGAGAAAGATGAGACTTAAAGAGAGGTGAGACTTCTGCATTTCAGTCTGAGAACCTGAGAAAACTATAGTTTATTTTATATAAGTATAAATATATGTGCAATATAATACTTAGAGGAGCTGTTTTAAAAACTCTAGAAAGAGATATCCCCAAAATCATTATGCATAAATCAAAACCAAAATGGCATTCTAAAAAATGTTAATGTAACCCACAGAAAGAAAGGCTAAGAGAATAGAGAAAGGAATAACTAAAAGAAAAAGAATAATATTTCAGATTTAATCATTAACGGATCAATTATTTTATTAAATGCCATTGGTGTAAATACAGCAATTTAAAGAGTGAGATAGGCAGAATGGGATTAAAAAACATGATCACCTATTTGTTTCCATAAGAAACTCACTCCAAACATAATATATTTTGTAAATATTAATCAAGAGAAAGCAGAAATGACTGTTAATATCAGGTAAAGCAGACTTCAAAGCAAAGGAAGTTAAAACAAAAGGCTCAATCCACAAAGAAGCATAGCAATCCTACATGTTCATGCACAAAACAAAGCTGCAAAATTTGTGAGCACAAAACTGATTGAACTGAAAGGAAGATGGACAAATTTACAATTGGAGTTGTAGTCTTTAATACCTCTTCCTAAACAATTAATGGAACAACTAGAGGGAAAATCAGCAAGGATGGACAAGTACTCAGCATTATCAACCAGCAATATCTAGTAGACATTTATAGACCTTCCCTCCAAGAACAGCATAATGCACATTCTTTTCAAGTGTCCACGGAACATATACAAAAATAGGCCATATCATGGGCCATAAAACAAAGCAAGTCATATAGAATATGTTCACTAAAATGGAAGAATATTAGAAATCTGTAACAGAAAGATAACAGGAAAATCTCCAAAATTTTAAAATTTAAATAGCAGACTTCTAAATAATGTGTGGACCAAAGAGTAAACTTGAAGAGAAATTAAAAAAAAATATTGAACTGAATGAAAATGAAAGTGCATTTCAAAATTTGTGAGACATACTAAAGTAGCACTGAAAGGAAAAAATTTTGAAACTACACTTTACTTTAAAAAGAGGAAATGTCTCAAACCAAAAATCTAAGCTCCCATGTCAAGAACCAAGAAAAAAGAAAGAGCAATGTACAAAGCAAATATATGCCCTTCAACAGGCGAATGGTTAAGCAAACTGTGGCTCATCCAAAGAGTGGAATATTATGTAGCAATAAAAGTACCAAACTCTAGAAACTTGCAACAATAGGGAAAATTTTGCAAAGAATTTCCTTGAATGAAAAGAACCAGTATCAAAAAGTTATACTCCCTGAGAAAAGTGGGATGCCCTTCAATAGATGAATGGATAAAGAAAATGTGATTTATATATATATATATATATATATATATATATATATATACACACATATATATCCATCATATATATATGTGTGTATATATTCCATCATATATATATGTGTGTGTATATTACATATATATATATATATATATGATGGAATATTACTCAGCTTTAAAGAAGAATGAAATTCTGGCATTTGCTGGTAAATGAATGGAGTTAGAGAATATCATGCTAAGTGAAATAAGCCAAACCCAAAAAACCAAAGGTTGAATGTTTTTTCTGATATGTAGATGCTAATTCATAATAAGGGATGGGGGTATAGGGAAGAATAAAGTTACTTTATATTAGGTAGAGGGGAGTGAAGGGAGGGGAAGGGTTATGGGGGTAGGAAGGATAGTAGAGTGAAACAGACATTATTACCTCATGTACATGTACCTCATGTACCTCATGTACCTCATGACTGCATGACCAATGTGATCCTACAATATGTACAGTCAGAAAAATGTGAAATTATACTCCATTTATATATGATCTATCAAAAGGTATAAATGCATTCTGTCAGTGTACAGCAAATTAGAACAATTAAAAAAATTTTAAAAATAGTTGTAGTCCCCTCTTTTTTTTTTTTTTTTTGGTACCAGGCATTGAGCCCAAAGGCACTTAATTATTGTGCCACATCCCCACATCCCCAATCCTTTTTATTTTGTATTTTGAGACAAGGTTTTGCTAAGTTGCTCAGAGCCTTGATAAATTGCTGAAACTGGTCTCAAACTTGCAATTCTCTGTCTCAGCCTCCTGAAGTGCTGGGATTACAGGCATGTGCCACGGCAGCCAGCTAAAAGGTTATGCTCTTTATGGCTTCATTTATATAACATTCCTGAAAATCATAAAGTAATGGAGATGAAGATCATATTAGTATGAGGAGGTGGCAATGGCAGGGAAGTAGGTATGGTTATAAAAGGTTTTTATGAGATGATGAAAATGTTCTATATCTTCACTATATCTTTATCAATATCCCATTAATGATAATATACTTTAGTTCAGCAAGTTGTTACCATGGGGGAAACTGGGTAAAGATTATAGGAGATCTTTCTGTATGTGGATCTAAAATTATCTAAATTAAACTAGGAAGTTTAATTTAAAAAATATGTATACATATATGTATTTTAACATACATATTTATAAAAATAATATAACACATTATTGTAAATATTATGAATCCTATAACTACATATATATACACATATATTGTTTTCATTTAAGGGTGAAATAACTTCATGGGAAGGTGAGGATGCCAAAGGTCTATCCCCTTCTTTGGACATGCCTTTTAAATGCCCAGAATCAGATCTATAGATGCCATATTTAGTTAATTATTTTGGTTGAATCAAAGATATGTAATAATCTGGTGGTCCACAATCCTAGCTGTGAGATTAGAATCCTTTTGTGGGGGTGTTAAAAATACTGATAGTAAGGACTTTATCCTCCCTCCCTCAACAAGGATATTAATTTATTTTGTCTGCTGTGAGGACCAAGTATCAGTATCTTTGGGACAGTTTTAAAAATCAAGTTTCAAAAATGTTCAGAGGTAGAGATAAACATGTAATGAACCCCTGTAGTCATCATTTGCCCTTAAAATTATCATTTTCTCAATCCTGTTATAATCTATCACCACCTCCATCTTTTTCTTTTCCTTGCAGTGCTAGGGATTGAATCTGGGACCTTATGCATGCTAGGAAAACACTCTGCCACTGAGCTACATCCCCATCTCTTTTTATTTTTAGTTTGATAAGGGGTCTCACTGACTTTCCCAGGATGGCCTGAAACTTTGATCCTCTTGCTTGAACCTCTGAAGTAGCTCGAATTGCAGGTGTATACTGTCATGCCTGACTTTCCCCTCCATTGTTACTGTTTGAGTATTTTGTAGTAAATCCAAAGCATGCTAGATTTTTGGACTTAATACATTATAAGTTCTATGCTTGTGTATGTATATATGTGTGCACATACACACAACATAATGCACCAGTCACACCTAGCAAAATCAATTGTTATTAATCATCTCACCTAATAACCCAACTGAAATTTCAGATGTCCCTGATGGGTTCAAAAATATCTTTTTACAATTGACTTGATTAGCTCATTGATTTCAAATCAGGATTCAAATAGGACACACAAATTAAATTGAGGTGAGAGCCCTCTTAGGACTCTTTTAATCTGTAACAGTTCCTCCTTTTATTTCCCCCATTTGTGGAAGAAATCAGATCATTTGTTTATAGAATTTTCCATCTTCTGAATTTGCCTGATTGCTTCCATGTGGATGTTTGACTTATTCCTCAGAAATGACATTTTAAAAGCTCCTCAAGTGATTCCAATATGCAGCCATGGTTGAGATCCAGTGGTCTAATCCACACTCCCACATGTTAAAACCCAGGAAGCAGAGATCTAGAGAGATTCAGAGTTCCTCCCTATCACATAGCTAGTCATTGATTGGATCCAGGTCTTCTAATTCACAAGCCAGTGGCTTTTCCCACTACACTTTGTCCTTGAAAAATGAATGCAGCTCATTCATTCATTCAGTCATTGGTTTGCTGACTCATTCATCCATTCATTCAAAAGATATTCATTATGTGCCAGTCTTCAGACACAGCAATTGGGAAACAGCAGGGAGCAGGGAAGGAGATAGATGTGGCTCCTGCTCTATTAATCATGACTTTCCAAGACAAATTACTAGCATCATTCCCCACAGAAATCATCCTGGATTTTTAGACAGATTGAACCAAACTGAGCAGTGCTTGATCTTCAACGACTCCCCAAAACCCACAGGAGAGAGTTTAGCTCTTTAACTTGGCACCCATGGCCCCTCCATAACTTGGTCTCCATTCTCCTGTCCCTGGTCACTCTCCCTTGGGCACTTCTCACTCCAGTCATACTGAATTGGACTCTTCTGAGGTTCAAGGCCCATCTCTTTCACTTCTCCTCTATGTTTTGACACATGATATTTTCTCTTAGAATGGCAGGCAAATTACTGCTTCTTCAAGATTCAACTCAATCATGTTTTTCTCTATGGAAACATCCTTGATTTATTCAAGCAAAGGTGATCCCTTTCTCTGCAGTCTCTGCCAGTATTGTGCCAGAATTTAACCCTGATTGCCAGATGTGTTACACAGCAATGCAGTTATGTTGACGAGTCTATTTCTCCTACTAACCACAGAGCAGCTATTGTGTTTCTAGCGGTGTTCTAAAAGTGTGTTCCCCAGACCACAGCTTTCATATACTGTGGGGACTTACTGAATGTTGTCTACCCAGACCTACTGAATTAGGGACTTTAAAGGTAGAGTCTCATCCTGCAGGCAATTCTGATACACATTCAAGTTTAAGAATCATTGACTTAATACAATGCCTAGCACTTAGATACTGTGCTTAAAAATGTTTGTTGACCTTAACAAATTTATGCTCCCTCCAGAGGCATTAGGCAATTCTGGTGGTATTATCTGTAGCCACTACTAGAGTCCAAGGAAGAGAACATCAAGATCCTCTTGAAATTCTGGGAAGAGGAGCTTATCTGTACTACCAGATATATTTGCTACTGTTGTTCCTCCCTAAAATGTCTGATTTTCATCACCTTTACTAATACACTGAAGGTTACAAAATTTCAGATTCACCTTTTGGTTATAGATTGCTGAGCATGACCAGTTACTTCCATTTGCTTTAGTTGTGTGACTCTCACAATTCACCACCTTCCAGAATAAAGACTGTTCTGAGAGATAATTATCCACAACTCTGAAATGGCTGTGTGGTTTCTGTTTTCCTTGAGGCTGTAGTTTGGTGGATCTTAAGGCTTAGTACAAAAGAAATGAACTTTTCTCCTCTTGCTCTAAGCCCAGGACATTTTAATCTTTTAATATATTCTTTTAAGGTGTGTGTGTGTGTGTGTGTGTGTGTGTGTGTGTGTGTGTGTTCAAATGCATGCACATGTGTGTTTTGGAATGGGATAAGGGGACAACAAATTAGGGGAAAAGAGTAAAATTCAGCAGAATTATCAGCCAGGCATCCAGCTGAATTCCATTTGGACCCAGATGATTCCCATAGTTATTCTCTTTGTAACTTTGTCCTTCCAGCTTTGATTTTATAGTACTTACTTCTGAATTGGGTGGTTTCTGTAGATTCCTTCCTCCTCCCTCACCCCACCATTCCGAGTCTGATCTCTTGTGACTTGTCAGCCAATACTTTTTTCTTCCTTTCCCCTCTCCCCTGAATTGGTCCCTGGTTGTCTTAGTTCACTTGTTAAATGTCCTTCTCTTTGGAGCTGGCCATGGAAAATGTGAATCTCATATGTCCTTGTTCTTCTTACATGTTTAAAATTACATTTTCTGGAGGAAAAACTGGAACTTGATTTGATAAGAAAATATGATCTTGAAACAGTGGTTGCCTCTGAAATTTTAGTTGCAAGACCAATATACCTTGTAGCAGATTTGTTGCTATCTTTCTAGATTCCTTGGGATATTTTAAACATACTATTGATGTACGCATATAGATACATTATGTATAATTGGATACACTATGGAGTAGAATTCTGAAGGTGCCCTAGAGATAAGCATGCAAGTCAAAAAATGTTTAAAGTTTTAATTTATTCAATATTTTTAGGAAATGATCAAAAACAATGCTAGAACATCTAAAGGTAGATATTAAGTCTTCCTAAAAACTAAGGATGTTGGAAAATAAGGAAAGTATCAATATGATTTTTTTTTATAAAATAGGTAAAGAAACCCCTGAAAGTTTTACAAATAATTGGTCTATAAAAATGTATTTATATGAAAAAATAACTGATCGAATAAGCAATTTAAATTCTAGGGAATAAGGTTCTGTTTTCTAGACATGTTATATTAAATAAGACAGTTTATTATTTAATAAATTTTATTGACCATAGACAATATGTTTCTGTAAAGATCAGTCTCATTCATAGTGATGATGACCTGGGATCTTGATACCATTATATATAATGTATATTAAGTAATAAGGTAGGGGATTATGCTCCCAGGAAATTATAGCAATTATGAATATGGAAGTAATATCATAAAGTGCATGTGGGAACAAAGGGAGTCATCTACCAAGAGGAAGTAGAGGTGTTGTGGGTGAGTTTGTTGTGAATCTCTGATTTTCACAGGTATGTTCGTCCCTAAGAGCTGGGGGTTAGGAAACCTGGCTGCACATTTCAGCTCTATGGCTGAAGGGCTAGTCACTTAACATTTGTTGACCTTCTTTCCAAAATGAAAATGATATTAACACTATCCTTAGGCCTAGGATTTCAGATGAAGACTGTACCACCAGCTACTGTGTCAAGATACTCCTCTTCACCCAACATCTAATGGGAAAAGTTCCTACTTCAACACTATCCTACACAGGGATTATTGCTGTCATAGCTAGGAAACTTATAAATTCTTGTCCCTGTGATTTCAGACATACCTTTGAATTTTCTCAGGTCCAGTTCCTGACTTCTGGAAGGCTACTATGAGTTCAGAACAGGATAAGTCCTAGCAAAAAGTCACAGAAAAGTACTCATTTTTTATCACAAGTCCAGGTAGAAACTCCAAATGAAAAAATGACAAAGATTTTGAATAATTACAGCCATAAAAATCTTTGCATTACTTATGTCAAGCCCTGTGTTTGATTCCCCAGCACCACAAAATAAACAAACAAAAAACATTGGGAGTTTTTCTTGATGAAACACCACATGTGTTCCTATTCTAGGGTCTTTTCCAGTGGGATTCTGCTTTGGGAGATCTGTTCATCTATGTCAATCCTTTTTAGTATTTAGTTGTCCAAAATCTTAGTAGACTTAAAGTATAGACTTTTTTAATAATAGAAAAACAGCATGACTTTTGTGTCCAAGTAGTTCCCTTAAAAATACTGATTACCAAGGTGTCTGACAAGGCCTGACAGACATCACCTTTGTCAAATGATCAAAGTGAACATCCTGTTATGAGACAAATTGAAATCCTGGGTCACTGATAGAATGCAGTATAAAGAAATCTTCTGTGATATTCCTGTCAAAGATACAAAGGACATCAGACAAACCCAGACCAAGGGACAGTCTATAAACTATCTGGCTGTCAGGTGTCAAGGTCACAAGGCATGAAAAGACTGAGGAATGTCCAAAACTGAAGGATACTAAAGAAATGATACTACAAGCAATATGTGATTCTGAACTGACACCTCTTTCTATTAAAAAAATGTTAGAATGGTTGGTAAAATTTTAGTGGGTCTGAGGATTAGTGATAATTGTAAACCACTATTAATTTCTTGATTTGGATGGTTATAGAATGGTTAGTAAGCAAATGTCCTTCTCTGTATTCAAGGGTGAGAGGGCATCAGTCTAGCAACTTACTCTCAAATAGTATTAAAAAAAAAGTTATTTGTACTGTACTTGTAGGCTTTCTATTAAGTTTGAGACTGTTTAAAAAACAAAACAAAACAAAATTAAACATTTTGCCTTCCATGTAGAGATCTAGAAAAGAGTTATGTTTTGTTTTGTTTCTTGGGCCCAACTAGCCTGGGAAACAATCTTCTTTGCTAATGTGTCTTTACCAGAGGTGGTATAGTGCTCTTCTAAGCCAAATGCACTGTCTTCAAAGGATAAGTTCAGCAATTAAATTGAGTAGGCTCATGCAAAAACAATCTACCACTGTAAAAATTATCAGCTTGTTCTGAAAGAATCTCATATAGATTTTGTTATTTCAAACAAATCGCAAAATATGTTGTCCCTCCACTCCCACACAGGATTGTTAGAAACAGCTCTCTGAATAATATCTTGATTGCAGAGAGAGAGAGCGAGAGAGACTGTGTGCTTTTGAAATTGTTCTTCCACCACCTTTTCCTAATAAGGCTGTCCACACTCTCAGACAGAATTAGCCACATAATGCAACTCAAGTTCTCTATGTATGAAATGCCTGATAGCAAGACAAACATCTATTTATATGTTTAGTGATAATGATGTTTATCTACTATTTAATCATTTCTCTTACATTTATAAAAAAAATGAACTATGATTTTGGTAAACTATGATCATGGCTAAAATTTCCAACCAAACATGGAGAACAGTTACCAACAACATTGTCTGAAGTTACAGCATGCTTTCCAAGTTTGCCTTTTTTTTTTTCTTTTTGCCACTTTCAAGCTGAAGATAACAAATAGTTAATGAGTGAGGCATAAAATGGAGGTGGTGGTAGAGGAGAATGAGTTTAATTTGGCCAGGGGCCTGGAACTTAGTCCCATTTCTTTGTAGAGTGGAATTTTATTTTGTTTGAGGTGCATTCCCTCTCTGGTTTGTCCCAAACTAAATTGAGAATGGAATGCACTCTCATACAAACAGAACCCAGCTTGACAATAAAACCAGGGCAGGGCATGCTGGTAATATATTAAGAGTGCACAGTCAAAGATCTTTCTGGAGGAGAAGGAAAAAAACAACGTCATTGTTGACATATGTGTAACCCAGGGGTAGTTTAAGGCTACAAATTCATGCCTTCTCTCCCCTTCCCTTCCTTATGTCCTTTCCATTCAATTATATGCAAGTCTATAGAGTTAACAGGAATGGAATCAATGACCTGGGCTTGCATTCTCCTAGTGGAGGCAGAGCTTTGGTGCTAGCATTTGATAAACACTTAGGGACCAACTCTCAGAGAGCACTCATGGAACAAGAGAGGTAAGTGATTGGGGACAGAAAGAGAAAAACTAAAGAGATTAATGCCTAGAAGACAGCAGGTAAGAAATGGTAAGGAATATCTTTTACAGGGCCTACTGGAAGCATTTGAGAGAGACTCTACAGGTCCAAGGATTCTGATTGAGAGCAAGTTTGGCTTTCTTCTCCTTGAAAGAGATAGGTGTCTTAGAAGAACTTTGGGAGAAAAATCTTTTTTCTAATTCTGAGGCATAAAAGGAACATTCATTCACTAGGCCAGGTGGCAAAATCTCTCAGAAGGAATAAATTAAATGCTCACCAAGACTAAGTTTTGGGATCTGGTCAATATGGAATGGTACAAATGGGTACAAAGAAAATTGACTTGTGCATTAAGACTTCTGAGTTCCAGTTGCAGTTTTGAGATAAACTGATGGTGTATTCACAGAAAAAGTCATTTGAGAACTCTGTGACTCGGTTTTGTTACCTATAATGTGAAGGAATTGCATTCAACTATGTCTAGGGTCCTTAGTGGATTCATACTTCACCACTCTGGCAGTGAAGAACCAGGCATAGCAAAAGGAAGATGCTGTTCCTCCAAGAACCCTGCTTAAGGACCACACCCTACTGTTGAGAGACAGGAGAAATGGAGTTTTCCAAACATCCCAAAACCCAACCATTGCTATAGGAAGGAGGTCAAGACCTAACACCAGCCCTGGAATTGACTGTTGCATTGAAAACCCAGGTGGAAAAGATAGACTTCCTTCCATGGTGTGAATTTCAGCTCCAGTCCCACTTTGTGACATTAACCTGAAGTGACATTACTAAAGGATGATGATGAAGAAGATGGTGAGGATGCTGGAACTACCACCAACAATGGGAAACTGTCCTAATCAGCTTTGTGTTGCTGTGACCAAAATACCCAAAAGAATAACTTAGAGAAGGGAAAGTTTATAGACCTCACAGTTTCAGAGGTCTCAGTACATAGATGGCCAACTCCATTGCAACTCTAACTGAGGCAGCGCATCATGGGGGAAGAGCCCAGTGGAAGAAAGCTTCTCAGCTCATGGCAGCATCAGGAATCAGAGGGAAGGTGCAGGGAAGATGCACCCTTCCAGGGTACACCCCCAGTGCTCCATCTCCTTTAACTATGCCCCACCTGCCTATAGTTACTACCCAGTCCGTCCAACTAGAATGGACTGATTAGGTTATAGCTCTCACAGTTCAATCATTTTAACCTCTGAATATTCCTGCAGAAACATAGGAACTTTTGGGCGACACCTTATATCTAAACCCAATGAACATAGAATACACTGAGTACTTTTCTAAGCACTTTATATGTATTAATTCATTTATCCTGTACAAGTTTTGTATTCATTTTTGCAGATGAGAAAACTAAAGCACAACAAGCTTGGATAACTTAAGTTAGATCATACAGTAGTTAGTTGTGGGAATAGGCAATTGCTGTCAATTGTGTTCCTTGTCCACCTCTTATTTACTGCTTTATATATCTCTTTCTATTGTCTTATTTTACTGTTTCAACTGCTTAATTGATGACACATCAAAAGAGAAAAACAAACTCCTGGACAGGAGCATCTCACTCTACCTCATCTGTTCCTGGCTACCCTTCCTGGTCTCTTGCTGTATCATCAACCTGCATCTGAAGTTCCAGACATAAGGGGTCATTTGCCTTCTCCAAGTGAATCAAGATCTCTGTCCTGTTTCTTTTGCCTTGTAACTAACTCACCTCCATGTGCATCTGGCAAATTCCCACTCAGATTTCAAGTCTTGCATAAAGGGAACCCTTCCAGGTAGATTTTCCTGACTCTTCTAGACACAAATACTTCCCCCAGTGTTTCTTCACATTCTCTGTGCAACTTGGACATCTATTGAGTCTGAGCTCATTGTAGCAGGACTGCCTGCTGTTTCTCTTTCCTCATTGGATTGGGAGTTATACTGTAGCTTGTTTATTTTTATATTCCCAATTCTTAGCACACAGTAGCTTTTTGCTTTACTGAATTATATTACTAGCAAATGTTAGATCGTAAATCCTTGGAAGGTGAAAATAGTTTTGTCTCTATAACATATGTCCCAGCACTGAGATCATGGTTGGTGATAAGTAACTATAACTTAGGTGATTGACTAATGGAATAGGTACATTCTGGGAATATTTTGATATTGAAGAAAGAAAATCTTGGTCCAGTGATCAAGAAACACTCAATTTTGTGGTAGTATTGATATAGTTTGAATCTGGAATGTTCCACAAAAGCCCAATATGTTAAAGGTTTGGTCCCTAGTGCATGGTGCTATTGGGAGGTCAGAACCTCTAAGAGGTGGGGCCTAGTGAGAGGTCTTAGGTCACCGGGGATATGTCCTGGAAGGAGATTTTGGAGCTCTGATCTTTAGCTTTCTCTCTCATTCCTTCCTGGCCACTATGAGGAGGTGAACAGTTTTGATCCACTATGTCCTACTGTAATAATATGTTGCTCTGCTATAGACCCAAATTTCCTGATCATGGACTAAAACCTCCAAAACTGTAAGCCAAAATAAGCCTTCCCTTTTAAAAATTGATCATCTCAGGTATTTGTGACATCAACAGAAAAGCAAAGAACATAATTTTCATACCAGGAAAAAAGACTTGTCACTATAGCATTAATTTATATTTTTTCAAATGAGAAATCTGTCTCCAGATTTCATTTTCATCTTGAGGCTATACTGTTTACATTAAAACAAAACCACTGTAATGCATTAGTGCCCATTGACTAATTTTTCCTCTAAATGCCAAGGAAAAAAATGATTCCAACAGTCTCCAAAGACAATCTAATTTTCTTTGTCTTTTATTTGTTTTCTCTTTGTCCAATTACTTGCAAATAGCTTTGGAGTTCTATAGAATGCAAAGTAAGGGAGATTTTTGACATGAGAAAGAAATTTTCAATCTACAGATAAAAATTTTGGAAAAGTTAGGCTAAACCACAGAGGAAATGTTTAAACAATGACAGATTCCTTTTTTTTTTTTTTTAGAAGGACTTAAAATACATCTTCAGTAATTCTTATTTTCCTTTTAATGTTATTCAAAAGGAGACCAAGTAAAATTTTCTTACAGGACCCAACTTAATCTCATTCCTCCACAGAAACATCTCAGTCCCAAACATGGTCTAAAAATTTGGGTGGAAATTTGTTGTTGCTGTTTTTAGGTGGAAAGTACCTCTGTGGTTCCTTTTCTTATTTATTGTTTACTTCAGAAGACACAGTCCTTGAAGGGAATAGATGAGCAAATCCATTGTGTGTTTTAAACATTTTCTTAATTGTTTCTGTATGTCTTTCTGAAAGGACATTTTTTGAGGAAGATAGTCACGAATATCACTGGCAGATAGAGTCCATCTGGAAAAGTGTATTAAAAGGGAAGAATTTTTTTTTCTGACTGGTTGATGATCTGGTCCTACATTTTCAGATGAGAACAATGGGCTTCTCAAGGGCCTTATAGAGAAGAGGATCACAGGTGGTGGCTGAGTGGGGCCCCCAATCCTGGCTTCTCAATGCCCAGTCCAGTGGCCCTGTTCATAGTACCATGTCATGGTACAAAATCTCTGCTTGTTAACCATGACTATGAAGAAAATTATTGGTTTAGGAAAATCCTTAGGAAGCATTCTTTGTCAAATTAAATCTTATACAAAAAATGGACTTTAAGAGCATATGCATTATACAATGGCAAGAAATGGAGAGTAAGTGGCACAGAAGTGAAGTTGATAATAGAGAGCACCTGAGTTTAAAATGACTTTTCTAGGGACTTTTTTGAATACTAAATGCTGTGGTTTGGATGAGTGGCCATGTGTTAAAAGTTTGGTGCCCACAACATTCCTATTGGGAAGTGGTGGAACCTTCATGAGGTGGGCCTTGGGGGAGGTCTTCAGGTCATTAAGGGCACACCCTCAAATGAAACTGTGGAACCTGGTCTCATCCTCTTCCATCTCTTTCTTCCTGGATCATGAGGTAAACAGTTTTGATCTGCTAAGTGCTCCCACATGATGCTCCACCCTTGACAGAGGCCCAGAGACATAGTTAACCTGATCTTGGTCAGAAACTTTCTGAACTGTGATGGCCACTTAACATCCAAGTATAAATGTCAAACATGTGGCCAAAAAGGTTACAACTATAGCCAAAGATTAGAGAGATAAGGATTTAGAGTTAGATATGGTTATAAAAAACAGACAATCCCAAGTGTTGGTGACTTAAGCAAACTCAAAATTTATTTATTTTCCCCTTAATGATTAGTGGGAGGTAGATGTTGTGGTTTGGATATAAAGTGTCCCCCAAACACTTATGTGACCATGCAGGAATGTTCAGAGATGAACAGTTAGATTTTTAGAGCTATAACCTAATCAGTGGATTAATCCATTCAATAGATTAGTAATTTGAATGGATTTCTGGGTGTTAATTATAGGTAGGTGGGGCATGTTTGGAGGAAGTAGGTCACTGGGGGTGTGCTTTTGAGGATTATATATCTTGTCCCTGACTCTTCTTTCTCTGCTTCGAAGTTGTCATGAGCTGAGCAGAATTTCTCTACCACATCCTTTTGTTGTGATGTTCTGCCTCACCTCAGGCCCAGAGCAATGAAATTAGCCAACCATGGACTGAACCTCTGAAACTGTGACCCAGAATAAACTCTTTCTTCTCTAATTTGTTCTTGATAAAATATTTTGATTCTAGCAAAGAAGAGCAGTAGGCATGTCAGGGCTGATATTGTGGTCCTACATTGTCCTCGAGGAACCAGGCACCTATCTCTCTGTTCTATCTTCCTTTACATATCATCGCCATTCACAAAGATCACCTCATGGTTCAGCATGAACTGTAGAACACTTACTATTGCTTCCACACTCCAGGAAGTAGGAAGAATGGGTGGGGTGAAAGACTGCCTCTCCATTTAAGTCAGTTCCCTTCAAGGAACCTTCCTGTCATCCCATTGTCCAGACTTAATTACATGGCTACAAGGGAATGTGGTGAATGTAACCTTTTCATAGGGTGCATTGCCATCCTTAATAACATTGTCACTATGGGCACAGTCTTTTGTATAGAGAGTCATCAGTGTGCAAATGGTATTTACAGCAGTGGCATTAGGTAATGGCATGGGCAGAGGGGTAAAGACAAACCATGGGAAGTATGTATGTATAAACAACTGTAACTCTGGAACATAGGCAATGGAGCACAAGAGCTTGGCTTGGTTTCTAGGAGTCATGAGGGAGGATGCAAATAGAATTCTGTTTTCGTGATGCAAAGGGAATAACAAGTTTGACTCAGTTTCCCCAGGGTCCAGGGCATGCAATGAAGTGAGAATGGTTAGGTTGTAACTATAGTATTGGGCTACAAGAGCTGGAACCAGAAATAATACAGGAACTGAAGGGAATTCACTCCTTTTAAGACAGTAACTACTTTCTTCAAAGCAAAGTGAGAGTTCATCTAATACCATGATGCAATTATAAAAAAAAAAGGCAATTGCAGCCTTCACTCAGGGCTCAGACTTGGCCACAGAGAGTGAGCTAGAATTCTATTTGCATCCTCCCTCATGACTATAATACCTACTTCATAGGCTTTCCATCATGATTAACTTGTGTTAATATCTAAGCAAAGTGCCCAACCCACAGTCACTGAGATGTGGCTCCATGAGAGGACAAGCAGGAAGGATCCCGTGAATTAGGGCTGACCTCTAGGCTAGTCCCTCCCTGATAGACTCACTGCATTTGAGGAGAACTGCCCATGCATTCAGACTCAAACAGAAACTCTGTAAACCTTTCCAATACATCAACATGACTGTTTATCTAGTTAGAAGTGATCCATAAGGCAGGTTTTCCTCTCATAAACAAAACAATTTGTGACGAGTTTTTGGTTTGGGGAAAACAATATTGTTTTTGTAGATGCTTCCCTAGATCAAGGAGTCCAATTTGTAAACCTTCCAGACTTAACCTCAAAATTACTGTTTTATAGAATTCCTTTCTGAAACAAAGTTTATTTTCAAACAATATTTAATGAACCAATTTGAGTGGAAACAGAACCCTTGAGAACATAGGAAATGAGACTGTCATATAGTAAAACACAGCACAGATTAATAGTTAAAAACTGTTCACTAGAATACAACTACCTGGGCTCTGTCTTTGCTATGCCTCACACCAGTTGTGTGATTTGGGGAAGCTACTAAACTACTTTAGCCTTTTTTCTGGAGATGATTAGAATAGAATCTTACAGCTTGTGCAGAGACTTAACTAAGTTAATATGTGTAAAATCATAGTCAATTCTCAATAAGTAATATTATCATGGCATTAGTACATAGAATGCTAAGTAAAATAAATGTAAGAAATGAAAAGAAAGTACACACCTACATACAGAGTGCTCTCTCCATTTGTACCCTGTATTAGAAAGTATCAGATAGGCTCGAGTGCAGTAACAAAACCCTTCAAAATCTCAGTGAATTGAGAGAAGGAGAAGGGGGTGGGGAGAGAGAAAGAGAGGTTTCTGCCTCATATACTATGTTAACATAGCATTAATTAGTGGTCAGGAGGCAGCATTGCAAGAGAAGGAAGTGGAAGTGGAGAGACATACAGGTCCATTTGTATTTCCCTAGTCAGAACCAGTCTCATGACCATGTAAAATCTCAGGGGATTGGAGAAGTGAAATTCTTACACAATAACAATAATTTGTACACACCCAGAAACACATCTGCATCCCCCTTTGGGAGCTCTCCCAGGCAATTTTTTGCAGCTCAAGAGGAGAGGAAGACATGAATCTCCCCTTCAGAGGATCCACTCTCTACAAGTGATTCTCTTAGAGACATCTTTATTTCTTGTCCTTCCCAGAATCTGTGTGGCCCTACAAGAATTTTTCAATAATTACCAATGACTACAAAGTAATAATAATGACTCTGTCAGTCTATTCAATAAGTGATATACAAAGTGATATTCTTAAATTCTAAGTTTTTCTCTAATTTTGACTGAAATGTAGTCTTCACTATTAGAATCCATGAGAACTTGATCAACAATTTCTAACTTAAATTTAAAGCAAAATGTAAAGCTACATACCCTAATAATTAACTCTCACTATTCTTTTTACTTTTTAAAAAATTCCATCTTAAGTCCTCTCGGTTTTAAGTTTTCTTATATCATGGAAATGTCAAACATACTCAAGAGCAGAGATGACAGTATAGTGAAACCCCTTTCCATGAAGACTTGTTATCATTTCACCCTTTCATTCTTTTGTATGTATCTCTAAAAAGCATGGGCATTTTCTAACTTAACCACAATGCTGATGTCACACTTAATAATTCCCGTTGTCAGGGGCTGGGGTGTTATGCAGTGGTAGAGCACTTGCATAGCATGTATAAGGCCCTGGATTCCACCCCACAAAACAGATTCCAGCACCACAAAACAGATTAAATCTCCCCAAAATTCCTATTGTTATTTTTTGTAAGTATAACATTTATTTTGGCAGTATTAATTTCCATAAAACAAAATGACAGGAGTCTACTGCAGTTCTTCTGATGGCTCTCATGTCCCTGCTGTTTTTGAGGACATTACTCATTACAGTGAGTGGATTGAATTGAGGTAGTACATGAAGAGTCAACATGCTTTAGTGGACAAATAGCCACAAGGATATGTTTGCTAATGCTGACATAACTCAAGTAGGGCAAAGGGCATTGAGAATGGAAGTGCATGTTGTCCAAGTGCATAAACCTGTTCCAAAAAGCTATTAGATCTGGGAAAGCTTTGTTGTGAACCTGTAGATCCCACTTAGAAGTCAACTGTGGACATGAAGTCAGAGAGGTCCTTCTTGGGGATTTAGCTCAGTGGCAGAGCACTTACCTAGCATGAGCAAGGTCCTGAGTTTGGTCTTTGGCCCTGGAAAAAAAAAAAAAAAAAAAAAAAAAAGAGAGAGAGAGAGAGGTCCTTCTTGTGTTCTATTGAACATAAACATAGCAAGAGCTTCTTCCTACCCAGATACATTATAATGGCACTCTTTATACAGAATCTCACTTTGGATTTATTAAAAAAAATGGAAGTGCTTGTTTCAGCTCGAGGATCCTTTCTGGAAATTAATTTGCAAAATGTACTCTGTACATCGGCTCTTTGGTCAGAGACTAATCACAATACTGCAGAGGACCAGAGGGCTACTTAAACTAGCCCTGTTAAGTAGGTGCTATTATTCTTCCCAGTTCTCAGCCAGAAGTCAAGAGGATGTAGTATATAGTTCAGAGCTTAGGCTCAATGTCAGACTTCCGGGTTTGAATCCCAGCTCTGCTACTCATTATCTCTGTTATCAGGTTTTATAATATGTATCGTTGGGATCTGTTTTCATATATACACAGGCTGTAATGAAATTTGCTTAACTTTTAAACAAATCTCTTTTTGAGGTTGGTTTGTTCTAAGTAGGATCCAAATAAATGCATTACCCTTTCACTCTGAGCACTTAGATTCCCTCCATAAGATGAGTGTTCCCTCACCAGTGAGGACAATTCGATTACTCTCAGACACACACAAATAGGAAAGGTTGGATAGGTGTTGAATTCTTTCTTTTGAACTGTTCATTTTCAGATTAAAGACTCAGTGTTCCAGTTAACTGAAGTGATTTTCAAGGAGTTTCTTGTTCATTTATTTTGGTAGAGGATGAGACTCTCAGATGATGATGGTGATGATGATGGTGATTATGATGATCTCATGTTTTTTCTATATTCAATCAGTTGCATTCAGTGGATCCATTTTAGGTTATATGGTCCCATCTTTGGCCAATCAGAGTCCTTTCATGTTGGCTTAATGCCTTTTTCACATTGGTGGCTTCCTTGCTTTTGGGCCCAGTAAAATGTCTCAGCTCCTCTTTATATTTCCTGCCCTAGACTTGAAAGTAGTCATTTCTCTAAATATCCCTCCTTCCTTCTATGGGGTCTATTGATTTGACTTTAAAGCTAAAGATATATATCTCTTTATGTCCATCAATCTAGATATGAAAGATAACATCTATTACTATTCCCCTCCAAAGCCTCCCACACAGTGGCTCTATGTATTCCCAAGGTCTGGAATAGATGATGTTCTGTGGTCTCCTTATAAATATTCTTCATCCCAAATGTGTAAATAATTTTATTCTTGGTATTTTCCCAACACAGCTGTGAGTCTGAGAACTGACAGACACATTTATATGTAAACCAAGGCATATGCTAATCAAAGAGATGTGAGGATTCAAACAAACAGGGTGCTGGAGATCAAGGGAGCTGTGCAACTCAGGAAAGGACTAAGATATGGTGGCAGCAGTTCTGGCCCTGAACGCATGTGTCAACTCTGAAAGATTGCCCTCCTTTCTCTGGGAATGTCATCCTCATGGAAGGAGAAAAACAAAGATTCCAGAAGAATTCATAGGGAGCAGAGAGAGGAGGGGATCCCTGGGTAAGATCACCTGAGGACATCCAAGCCGTCAATGAAGGGACAGATAACCAGAGACAGATTCCCTCATGTCTGTGACCTAGAGAGACCAGATGAGCTGATTTGATGAATGGATAAGGAAATGTTCATGCCAAGTTCTCTTGGACTTAGAGAAATAAGGGAAAACTTGTGTATATTATAAATGTCAATAAACCAATTGCCAATTGAGTTCTCGAATCACTGAACACTTGGAATCCAGAGGAGACCCCTTCCAAGATGTGGCCTTGACTTTCTAGATGGGTAAGACAAGACAAGGATTTGATTTCACTATTCAGGCCCTCACTTGGCACAGCAGACTGCCTTTCAGAGAAAGGCATCATTGGTCTCTTCTGCTCTTACACATTGCATTGGGATGGAAAGAATCCTCCCCCTGTGTGCTGGGTACGAATACAGACCAAGGATTGAGAATCTGGCTAAATTTATGCTCTGGGATCTGGTCCATCTGCTGAGCAATGCTATTCAATTAGCAGCTCTCTCCTTTGTAAACCATGTGGTCTACGGCAAAGTTTGTTTGAGTTCCTGCCATTAAAATAATTTTTATCAGGGCAGTCACTCTGCTCAGTGTTCTGCAAGTCATTTCCCTTGCTTCAGACCATACAAGGTTAGGGTTTGTGTCTACTTCTTTTCAAGGTTCAGTGCACTTGGTCCTGCAGGATTTCACATGCAACTCAAAGGAACCCAGAATTCTGGTGTTCCCAGGAGAAGAAATATGGAGAAATAAAACCCATGGTTGACATGTGGAAGAAACTGACACGGGGAATCTCTCTGCTCACTCAGAGAGTTTATCCAGGTGGGCTTTACAACATACTTTACTTCAAAATCCGTGTTCAGGCAAAGCCCTGATATATCAAACAGACAGAATGTTGGCAGAGCGCCCCCTGAATGACTGACCTGTTGATGTCATTTTATGCCTGCTAGGACTATCTATCTTCTATGGATGTAAAAACAAGTCTGAGATGGCTTTTGAGATAAGCACATTTATGGTGAGCTGCCTACAAGCAGTGTATTTGTGATTGTAATGTTACCTGGGGCACTGAAATCCAAGGAGAAAGTAACACCCAAGAAAATTCACCTTGGTAAGTGTGGAGTGAAATTTGGAACATTTTTGTTTCCACAACCTGTACCCATCTGTCTTCTTCCCTTCTTGGTCCTTCCTCACATCCAAATAATCCCAACATTTGATCACTGGCAGCACTGAGTAGGTTCTTGTTGGTGGAATATCAAAGCTGAAATGACCACAGATATGGCAGGGGGTTCCACATAGTTCTTACCTTGAGGGAGTCTTTTTAGGGAGGGAGTATCATCCCATTTTTTGTCCCATCAGGAATATATTTTTTAAAAAATTGCACTCTTAAGGAGCAAACCCATGACCTTATGCATTCTGTGCAAGTACTTTATCACTGAGCCACATCTCCAACCTAATATAATACTTTTGTAGGCTACTGGGAAAGGGATCTTATTGTAATATTATAAAAAGCACACTCAGCTGGCAAAAGGCCTCCATTCCTGAACTCATAGGAAGAAATGATAAAACTAGTGAGAAAACAACTACAGAGACAATTTCAGAGTGAGATGTCTTGATCATTCTTTGTCCTCATGTAAGAATCAAGTTCCAGCTACAGTGACGATTACACTTGGCTTCCATCACAAAGGTTGGAATTGTAATCAAGCTCTATTCTCAAAGTGCCTGCTGTGATTCAGAGCCCAGGGAAGTATGCAGGGAGGCAGAGGCTGAGGCCTGCTTTAAACCTCCCTGGGGTGTTAGGCTGGGAATGATTGTGAGGCTAAGCACTCTTAACAATTTACTTTCTTCTGACTTCACTGAGCATATTTCCAAGCCCTCACCTGGGCTGGAGGCAGATTAAGAGATAGTAGTCATCAGCACATCCAGCTACTTGCGTTCCAGGGCTGCAAGGATACAAACTGCACTAGTGTTACTGGGAGACTGTTGCCTGGTAAACTTAGGAGGCAGGGCCTGGGCAGTAAGACCCTGGTATGGGATCAGAGGGTCACTCTGTGGCACCCAGGTGCAGCCTTATGTCCTCTTGTGGGATTTGCTTTCTCCCCTCCTGCTGTGTTTGGGCTGTTTTTCCTACCAATCTGTTCCTGTTTTCATTTCCTTGCCTCCTTCCCTTCTCCTTTTGGTGGGTACTCTTTTCTCCTTTCCTCTATCTACCTGTGAAATTTTCAGCCTGCATCATCTTTTCCTCCCCAGGTCACTTGATCAGTCAACTCACTGAGCACCTGCTGTATACTAGGCATTGTTTTCATCACTGGAAGGAGGGATAGGACAGAAACAGGGCAAAAGAGACCTGAGACCTCCAAAACCAACACGGTGGGGGAGATGTTGGGATGGAGCCTAATATGGAAGCAAGAGGGACACAAGTGACTAGTCATTTCAGGAGGTGATGGGCACAATAAAGAAGATAAAATGGCATTGAGAGTAAAGTGAGGGTTTTGGGCCACTTTGGTCAAGGAAGGAATTTTTGGGAAAGCATTATATACATCAGACTTGAATATGGAAAAAGAGTGAATAGGTGAAGATTTAAGAGGTGTGGCAAGTGCAAAGCTCCTTAGATAGCATGGAGCTTGGTGAATCCAAGAGAAGAAGGAGGCCAGTGAGGTTGTGCCTCATTGAGTCTAGGGCATGGCAGTAGAAGATTGAATTATGGGTTTTTCGTTGTTGTTGTTTTGTTTTGTAGTGCTAGAGATTAAACCCAGCTCCTTGCACTTGCTAGGCAAGTGCTTTACCACAGAGCTAAATCCCCCACCATAGTTGGAGAATTGTACTCTGTAGGAAAGAGTTTGGGTTTGGTTCTAGTTGAGTTGAAAGACCTTGGAAGGTTTCAGGCAGGTGAGTAGTGAGATATTATGTGTATCTTAGCATATGCATGTGCAGAGGGCAGGAGAGGTGGTCAGGAAGTGACCTGGGAGGCTCTGCAGAGAACTAGAGTTAATAGATGCTTAGACCATTAGTGCAGCAGAAGGATGGGAGTTAGTAGGGATTAGATTCAGGATACATTTGGGAATCACACTGGATAAGACAAAGACATGAAAAGTTGCCTTCCCTTCCTCTGCTTCCCTTTTCTTTACTTTTCCCTCATGGCTCCCCCCTCTTCCTTCTGCTCCTCCATCTCTCCTCCCTTTTCTCTCTTCTCTCCCTGTTCCTTCTAGATGGAATGGTGCCAAACACTGAGAGTAGTGCATTTAGGGTAGGGGACAATCACAACTTGTATTTTGGCCAGAACCAGAGCAAGCATATGATACTCCCTGAAAATTAGAAAAGACACTTCTCGTATAAGAAGGTAACTTTTCCACAGTGTGGATAAAACCAGAGCTCAAGGTTTAGCCAACCTCACATGGTTGGGTTTCAGCCGCTCTTGTCCCCTTGACTGGCTGCTTTTAGACTGTGCACAAGTTGGACAGCAATATATAGTGAACTTACCCTGGGCCTTATTGAATCTGAGATACCCATGTTAATTGATATAAGCTGATCCCCAAAAATCCAAATGCTCAATGTTCTCTCTTATATGTGGATGTTGACTCAAAATAGGTGGTAGGCTAAGGGGAGTGGAGGTTAATGGATTGGAGAGGGGGATGAGGCAGGAAGGGAGAGGGGATAGGAATGGGAAAAACAGTAGAATGAATCGGACATAACTTTCCTATGTTCATATTGAATACATGACCACCACATCATGTACAACCACAAAAATGGGAAGTTTTACTTCGTGTATGTATGATATGTCAAAATATATTCTACTATCATATATAATTAAAAAGAACAAATAAATTTTTTTTAAAAGTCTGAGATACCTGTTAGACATCTCCATTTGGAGATGTTAATCAGATAGCTCAATATATGGGTCTGAATTTGCGGGAGAATGTATATTTAGGAGTCAAAATATCATAGTACATTTAAGATCAGGAGATTTGGTAAGATGACCTAAGATGTGAGTATGGATGAAGATGCAAGGGAACTCAGAATGAAGCCCAGGGCATGTCACTACTTAGCAATCAGGAAGAGGAATACGATGTAGCAAAGAGACTTTTGAAAAACTGTTGGCAAGATAGGGGGTAACACCGAAAGTAATAACCCAGATGTAATAACCCAGATGTGGAGGGAAACATGTTTTTATAGTGGAGATGGACTGTCAGATGTTACTGAGAGCTGAGTCAGATGAAAACTAACAGTGAATGTATCTAGAAGATGGATGGAGGTTTTGGGGTGCTGGCACTGGAGGAGAAGGCTGAGCAGCGTGGCTACGAGAGAACAGGAAAACAGAGGAAGTCCTCTGGAAAGTTTTGATAAAAAAAAAAAAGAGGGTTTGGGTTTGCATGGGCCCTTTAGAGATGAGCAATCTTTAAACAGATACTGCATTCTGCAGGTGGGAATGATCCAGAAGAGAGGAAGAAATGGACTCTGAGGTCGCTGGGTAGGAGAAAATGGAAGGTGTCCAGGAAGAGACTGCTGCACACCCAGGGCAGGTGGGCAGAGGGTGGGACACATGATGACTCTGTGCTGCTGGCCATCTGTCCATCTGTAAAGACAGGTTATCAGCTGAGACTGCAAAGGGAGGTTGAGGAGTGAGGGAAGAAGACAAAGCATGAAGTAGAGATCCCAGAGATGGAGCAGGCAGAGATGGCTCAACTGGGGAGAGGAGGCAAGGAATTGGAGAGGGAGGGAGCGGGCAGTGGGAGGGGGAAGGCAGAGCAAGAGGTCCTGCAAACACAGGAGAATTGAATGATAATCTTTGGGCAAATAAGACCTTTCTTAGTTCAGTCATAAGAGGAAAAAGTATTAAGATGACTTTAAACTAAATATGCTCTTCCCCTCCAAAGATATTATAAAGGAATTTGCAAGTAAACACTTATTAAAAGTGACTTTTTAAAGCACCTATTAAGTCCAGGCTCTGTAATCTATTTATGTGCATTAGTTTGACTTAATTCTCGGTATGATACTATATTATAGGCATAGGATTTTACCTTTAAAAATCCACATTTTAAATTGGTATAATTTTTCCTCACTTGGAAAGAATATTTAAAACACATATAGCAATTTAAAAATCTGAATATACATCAAATTTTTGAAGTTCCTATAATATAAGAAAGGACAACTCAACAGAAACATCAGCAAGGAGATACAGACAGGCAATTCAAAATAGAAGGTTATACAAAGAGTTAACAGTATGCTTCTTGACGTCACTTAAATATTAGAAATGCAAATTACAATAATAAAATCTATTAGGTTAGCTAAGGTTAAACACATATTGAGAGTTGTTGTCATACATTTTGTCAGAGTTTAAATTGGCACACTCTGAAATGAGCAATCAGGCATACTTGAGGTCATCTCCTTTTGCCTTTCTTGGGAAAAGGGTCCTAGGAGTTCCCCAAGGGAAGGAAGAACTCAACTCAGGACTCGCAGGGCCCTTGGATTATGTGCAGGGAAAAGAATTTCAGCATAATCAGAGGTGTAGACAGAAATTTATTTAAGAAAGTAGATACATACTCAAGGGAGAATGGAGCAATTTCTACTTTTGGGGTGAAGCAAGGAATACACATGTAAGGGAGAATGCAGGCCATCTTGAGAGTGAGATGCACTTTGGGGGATCCAAGCTCTTCTTTTAAAGGGCATTTGGTGAGGGGTCGGCATGGGAAGGTATGTAGGAATGCTATCAGTGTGGTCATCTCAAGATGGTTTATGATGGACTGGTCAGTCTCTGGATCTTTAGGCTAATGAGGTCAGCACTATCTGATCAGGAAACAGTGCTGGAAAGTCCTGTAAATTGTTTCTTAAAATATTTTGTCTCTCTTTACTTAATCTATTTATTGGGTGTTTACTTAATCTATTTATTGGGTGTTTAACAGTGCTTAGGTAGATTTACAGATTTCCCCAGGAATTTGGGGGTAACAGGCCTGGAAAAGAAATTGGCTTAGGGAGTGGCAGAACTGGAAAAGACTATAAAACTTTACATTAAAATTTCATTTCCTTGTCCTTTCTTTATGTCTCCTTTCTACCTATTTCTAATTTCTTTTATCCTACCTCACATCCAGTAATTCCTCTTTGAATTTATTTTATGGAAATCAAGAATGCAAAGATGTAGGCTCAAAGGTTTTGTTATTACATTCTTTATTTTACTAAAAAAGGAAACTATCCTAATGGCCACCAGTAAGAAACTGGTGCTATAAATTATGGTAAATTATAGAATGAAATACACTGCAAAACTTAAAATATTGAGGTTTCTGTGGTCTGAATGTTCCTCAAAATTCAAGTGTTGAAACTTACTTGAAAATGCAATGGTAGCATGAGGTGATAGTATTAGGGGGGCACTTACAAAGGGCTGGAGAGAACTAGGTAGTCCTCTTTTGTTCTTCAGTCCTTTTGGCCACATGAGAATTCAAGTTCAAGATCCCATCTTGAAAGGAGAGATCCAGCCCTCACCAGGCACCAATCATACCAGCACCTTCATCTTGGACTTCCCAGCTTCTGGAAGTGTGAGGAAATACATTTCTATTATTTATAAATTACCCAGTCTCAGGTATTTCCTTATAACAGGACAAATGGATTAAAATAGAAGTAGAAGCAAAAGAAATAACATGTGAAAAAAATCTACAACATATTGTTTATGAATAAAGGAAGTTTATTCAGTATGTAAGGTATGATTCTACTTGGCCCTATGATGTCCTGATATAGATATGCCTGCACATAGAAAAAAATGTAGAATGGTATACATGAAATTGTTAGTTTTGTTCTTTTTAAAACATTTTTAATTTTTTAAATTATTTTTGTATTTTTTACAGACCACATTGTACACAAATGGGGTATGTCATTTTGTTTCTATGGTTGTACATATGTAGATTCATACCATTCATGTAATCATACATGTACATAGGGTAATGAGATGAATGATGTCTCTCATTCTACCATTTTTCATACCCCCTCCCTCTCATTTCCTTCTATATAATCTAAAGTTCCTCCATTCTTCTCTCACTCCCCACCCCTCCAGATGAATGGGTAAAGAAACTATGGTATATATACACAATGGAATATTATTCAGTCATAAAGAAGAATAATATTATGGCATTTGCAAATGGATGGATTTGGAGAATATCATGCTATGAAATAAGCCAACCCCCAAAAAACAAAGGCCAAATGTTTTCCCTGATAGTTTTGTTTTTTGGCATGTGAGATTTTGGGGTATTTCACTTTTATTTTCTATGTGTCATTATTTGAGTTATTTTACTCTGAATGTATGTTATTTTACTCCATTTATTTTGTGGTACTGGGGATTGAACCCAGGATATTTTGCATGCTAGGCAAGGGCTCAGCCACCTGAACTTGTGTTATTTTTATGGTGATAAAAAAGGAAATTTAATGTCATAATTAAAATTAAAACAACTTCCTCAGGAAAGGAAGTGCTTCTTTTGTGTCTCAGTCTTTGCCAGTCTCCTTCCTCCCTCCCTTTCATTGTCCTTCCATCCTTCCCAGTCTGTCCCCTCTCTCTCTAGTAATTCCTCTACTACCACTACTATTGGGTCATCTTGTCACAATTAGGGTTGTAACATTAGTGAAGGCTAAAGCTTTATCTTACAGTTGTATTGAATTAGCCTCAGCTAGTACTTACTGATTGAGAAGTTAACTAAGTGGCACTTGCTAAAACATCTGCTTTCAACTACTCCATTATGTGACTAATGACACTTGTTTTGGACCTATGAAGAGCTTACGACACCTGAATGCTCAAAATAAATTTGTCAAAGGGCCCACAGGAAAATGCAGGGTATCTTAGACCTGTATTTGGGTCATCTATTTGCCTGATGCTCAGCATGGAAAAGTCACATCGTACACAGTCAATAAATATTGGATGAATGAATAAATGAAAACATGAATAAATATCAACATAATCTTATAAAACATTTGCAGTTCCTAAAATATATTTGATACAATTATAAAATACACTGCTACCCGAAATGTTGTCTGAGGACTAGCAGCCTTGACCTTGTATAGGAGCTCTTCAGAAGTGTAGACTCTTACCACCTGCCTGGTGAATCAAATCTGCATTTATACAGTATCCACAGTTTCATACACACATTAAAACCTGAAACACATTGCTTCAGAGGGAAAGTATATGACTGTTATGTTTTTTTTTTAATTTCCCATTTGTTTTATGTCTGTGTTTAATGCTCTTCCTATCTCTTTGGTACCTGATTATTGTATTTAATATGGTATTGCTGAGAATGAAACTAGGAGAAGAAGAAGTGCCAGATAACTGCAAACTTTTGCCAGTCAGGAGAAATTTATTAGAGGGATTTTTGTCTTAAGTATAAAATAACTGAGTTCCCATGTTATAGCTGGTCTTCCACTTTGGCTGAGCTTAACATGGTTCTAGCCTCCCCTAGAATGGCCAGGATTAAGGCAAGAAGGCCCTCTCTTTAGGTGGATTCTGTGTATTCTCCACAGCCTGCACCTGAAGCAAGGTTGGGTAGTCTTAAGAAGTTACCTATGGGAGTTGCAGGGAGTCCATCTGGGAAATAGCTCAGAGTTCAGCTTTTCCAGGGACAAAAAAAAAAAAAAAAAAAAAAAAAGTTGTAGTCTGGACCTTATCCCTGCTGGCCCACACTATTAAATCCCCATGAAATCGGTCCCTACCAGCCAACTCTTCCCAGACAAGCCATGGCAGCCTCCATAGTCGTGTCCAGGATTATGATTGAGGGCTCCTGGCAGGGAGAAGTGGAAAATAAGGTCTTGATTCCAAACCCAAGCTCTTGTCACTTTCAAACAGAACACTAATGCAAGCTGTCCTCAGCCAGAGTTCTGAGCCTGGCCTTCCAACCCTCCCAGCAAGGCCCAGGGCAGCATCTACTCAGGTGGCACCCTCAACTCTTCAGGGATACAGGTTGCTCTGGTTAAAGGGCAGGTCCATAATAAATCTCAGGGACACTGACTCTATCTGTTGAGAAGCTAAGGAGGTAGACCAGCTCTCCACCATTCCCCTGCCCTGTCTCCCTTCCTCCAACCTACCCCTCAACTCCTGCCTTTTTGACCCTTTAGTCTAAAACAGAGCTAAGCTAGGCTATGATTATTCTGTCTAGTTGCAGAAATTAGATTTTGTGACAGGGGATAAACAGTGTTGTCAGAACAAGGTTTCAAAGAGATGGCCTCTCCATCATCTTGAATTTGCCCAATGGATTTCTACCAATATGTCTGGAATAACAGAGATAAATATAACCCTATTTTAATTGTATCTAAGGCCACTGGCTAAAGTTGGAATTTGATATCAAAAGAAGCAAAATAGAATTGCAACATGGGAAAAATTTCTGGAGGTTCAATATTGCATTGTAAATACATTATACACAAATTCTAGCTGTTTCTTTGAACAAAGAGCCCAACAAGTGTAGACACATAAAATCAAGTCCAGACCAACATAGACTCATGGTTCCATCAGCTAATGAATTGAGCTACTAATAATTCAGCTTGTGATCTGTCACTCACTTATTTGCTGGAGAACCTTAAACATTGGTGAAAACTGAATTCAATAGTTCTCTAAAGAGCAAAGCTAAGATTATTTTTCTATTCACTGTTGAGAAGGCAATTCTGATCAGAAGCAATAATCATTCTGTCTTTCCTTTGGAAATGAGGAAGCAAGGTGTTTTTCATGTGATCTCTAGGCAAAGAGAAAGAGTTGCTCACCTACAGGAGGGCAGGTGTGCTGAGAGGCACATGGGCTTAGGAGATATGAGTGAGCATTTTAACTTTGCTAGTTACAAGCTGTGCAATCTGGTGAAGAAGGCATCCTTTATGAGTCTCAGCTTCCTTCACTGTAAAATGGAAATAACTATGTGTGTGAGTCAGTTGTTACTGTGTAAAACATACCTGAGAGGATACTTATAAGAAGGAAAGGTTTATGTTGGCTCATGATTTCAGAGACTTAAATTCATGGTTACTTGTCCTGGGCCTGTAGTGGTGCAGTATATCAGAGTGGGAGCTCATGGCAGAGGAGGCCTGTTCACCTCATGGTAGCCACAAAGTGAAAGAGAAAAAAAGGAGGGAACTGGGTCCTAATATACCCTTCAAAGACACACCCCCAAAGACCTAACTTCCTTCCAGTAGGCTCCACTTCCTAAGGATCTAAGCCTTCAATACATGGGCCTTCAGAGAATACTTCAGATGCAAACTATTGCACCATGCCTACTGCAAAAGTTTATTTAAGGAGGTAACATCTATATGGCACCTAATTCTGTGCCTGTCACACTATTGTTCCTAGAAAATATTAGTCCTCTTTGTTGGCATTTTCCATGGAGATGTACATTACAGAAATGTACAGAGCTTTACAATGATTTTTTAAAAGTCTACTTACTTCTATTCCCCCCACCACAACTAACCAACTGCCTCCAGTCAAGTATTCAGATATAATTCCCTTAGTCCCTCATCTAGGTCCTTGAAAGTCATGGCAGCCATCACCAACCTCCCAGATGGGAATAGGCCTATTTTGGAAGTGTGAATTTTTCCCAAGAGGAGAAGAATGATGAGTTGCCAGAACTACAGAATGGATGCATGTTTTGAATATATTTTTCTGATCCCTGGAAGTACTTTGGCTTCCAGAGAAGACTGAGTGGTGATGGGGAGAAAGTGCTGATGAGTGAGAGGAGCCAGGGAAGGGTAAGATCAGAAAAGGGAGCCATGGGCATCATAAAATTGACATAGGTTCTCTCTTTGATGCCAAAACATTTGTTTGGTGAATGATAAACTTGATGTTTTTATAGTGGAATCTCTTCCCATACTGGCCACTATGTTTTATAAGGACATCTTTAAGTGAACTCAGTAGAATTTTCACTTTTATAGGAAACCAAATTTTTACCACATAATGTTATCTCAAAAAACATCTCTCTACAGATATTCCTGGATATAAATTTCAAAACAACCATTTTGCTTTCATAAATAATAGAAATATTTAGAAAGAAAATTTAGAAACATTTTAGAAATCTGCAAATCTTTGTATTCCATCTTTAAAATCTATTAAATATTTAAGATGCTCAAAAGGGAATAAATAATATTATAATGAATATACCCATCTTCTGATCAACCAGTTTAATTTTTATGGAGTTTATTGTGGTTTGGATATGGAATGTTCCAAAGATCCCTGGGTTAAAGACTTGGTTCCCATGGTGGGCTACTGGGAGGTGACAGAGTCTTTAGGAGGTAGAGTCTTGTGGTCATTGGGGTATGCCTCAAAGGGGATGTGGGACCCTAGCCCCTATGTATTCCTTTATTTTTGCTCCTGGCCATGATGTGAGCAATTTTGCTTGGCCACATATTCATACCATGACATGCTGTCTTTCCACAGGTTTTAAGCCATAGAACCAATTGATCATGAACTAGAACCTCCAAAACTGTGAGTCAGAATAAACATTTTTGTCTTTGTAAGTTCATTATTTCAGGTATTTTGTTATAGTGAAGAAAAGATGACTAAGACATAGTTAAAAAACAAAATATTAAAATATTTTCCTATAAGACACACTGATAAGGTAATATATAAAAAGGAAAGCAAGAGAATAATGAAGACAGACTCTAGCCAGGGTAGTGGTTACTTTGGATGGGAAGAAGAAATAGGGGAGGACCACAGAGCTAGAGGGGATTGTCTAGATCTTAGCCTTCCCAGAAGGTGTCATGAACCAGTCTATTAAAAATTCTGCATGACAATTCTATGAAGGCATCCTCTAAAAGACTTATAGCCCAAGCAAGAGAAAATTTGCAACCTCCTCAAATTCACAGATCAAAGGAATAACATTGTACTCTTTAGGGTAACACTTCATTCAGTGACTATGAAATGTAGGCTCATAAAATAATAGGTCAGTCTTAGAACTGGATGTAGTGAAATGACTCAAATTGTCTGTACCACAGCTTAGGTATGCAAAACCAGAGAATGCTTAATTAGATCTATTCTATTTAGACAACCAAAGAAGAGTTAAACAAAATGTGCCAAGGGCACAAAATAAAGCTCACATGGGCAGCACACATGTAACTTTATATTATAGATCATTTCCCCATCTTTTCAAAGGAAAGGAATTTCCATAAAATGAGTGTGTTTACTATACATCTGGAATCAGACCTATTCAAGATTGCTATAAAAAGATTATTTATAACTCAATAGCTACTCTTGTTTACTACATAGATTACATCATCATCCCATATTGTTACATTAAATCAGCATTTTCTTCACATTTATTGCATTTGTTATCAAGCCTGTGGCTCAGGCAAAAATGTCTTATAAAGAGCAGCCCTAAGGTAATAAATAACATGAAATTCCAATCTACTCTGGTTTTTTAGTTTTTTTTTCCAGCTGGGTGCACTCTTGGTCCAGAACAGAAGACCCTTCTGTCTGTTCCCTTATGTACTCTTACCCCTTGGCAGGGACATCTTTTAATGGAGGAGGGGAGTGATACTGTCATAGAACCTTGCAAAAGTACAGTCTCTTGTTTTAGTTTGTTTTCCATTACTATCATGAAATACCTGAGGCTAGATACTTTATAAAACAAAATAGGTTTATTTAGCTTACAGGTTCTGGAGGTTCAAGAGCATTGCACTAACCCCAGGTTGGCTCTCGTGAAGGCCTTATGGCAGATGGAATCATAATGACAGAATTATGTTTGAGAGGCAGAGATCACATGGTAAGACAGGAAACCCAAGAGAGGGAAGTGGCCAGCTCCTTTTACAGCAGCCCTCGTAAGAACCAATCAAGGTCCCATAGAACTACATCAGACTTTTGAGGGAAGTTCCCTCACTGAGTGAAGTACTACTTCTCAATAGGCCTCACCTTTTAAATGTTCTACCACCTCTGAACATTACCATACTTGGGACCCAGTGTCCACTACATGAACTTTTGAGGGATAAATCATATTCAAACCGTAGTTTTCCTGTGGAGTTAAGGCAGTAAAAGACTCTGAACAGGAATTGGACAGTGCTGATGGAGTAGGTATTTGCTGCTCTTGTTTCTAGCATCTATCCCGCCTTCTTTGGTAATAGCATCCCAATTTGGGGGAAGGAGGATGGAATTATTCCTTTTCTATGAGGTAGGTTTTGGGAGACTGATATTTAATGCACCATGCTTTTCTCTAGTTAAGGGATATTCATTTGGAACAAGCTAGACCAAGTGAGCTCAGGATCCAGGATCCTCTCTGTGATATGAATTTTAATCCTTCCTTGTGCGGGGGGAAGAACAGACTGAAGAAAAGACAGAGTCACTAGAGTTTATTCATTCAAATGGTAACACTTGGATAGGACTGTTTCTAAGTTCTAAAACCTTGAGATAGCACCTGGTTCCTATCTTCTTTATAAGTCTGATTCTAAAATTCCACACATTTCTCTCAAACTCTTCCAGTGAATTCCCTTCATTGCTAACTGAACCTGAGCCTCTATCACATGCCATCAGAGAACTTGTAGTTCAAATCTTGGGGCTGTCACCTCTTAGCTGTGTGGTCTTGAACAACCTACTACACTCACCTCTAAATCAAATATGATACAACTGTCCTATGGAGTCGATCACTTCTACTGACAAGTAGGAAGTCCCTGATTTGGAAAGTGACTTGGAGTGAGTTCACACTCCACACACACTTTGGAGCCTCCTCAACTTTGCATATTGTATATAGAATCAATTTCAATTGCAAAATAAATGCTGTCTCCATCAGCTCTTATGTTGTATATATTTTTTTCTCCCATTGGAAAAAGAACAATCAGTTATGATATTATTCCCTCCTTCCTGTAAAGGAATTCTGAGGTGAATCCTGAGGTTACCCAATGACCTTCCTCATATTGTTGTCTTCCTTTTCCCCCACTCCACCCCTTTGAAAAAAACCACCAAGCTTCCATCCATTTAATAGCAACAGGAAACCCATTGCCCATGTCTTTCATCTCCTGGCAGCTCCAGGAAGCAACATCTAGAAAGGGAGTCTGTCACCACTACCTCCTTCCAAACCTGGCTCAGGAAAATATCCAGGGCCAGGTTGCCTTCACAGAAGTTATTGGAGGACTGGAGAAATCAAAACCTGAAACAAGACCAGAGAAGCTGCCTTGGAACTGGACTTTATCCAGCTTGAACTTGCAGTGCCTTCCAGGAGCCCCTCCAGTATTCCTGGACCTGATTAGTCACTAGGGAAAGTCCTTATTCTTATTTCTTAACATTTATTTTACCAAAAAAGCACTCTGTATTAATTTGAGTTGAGATGCTGAGATAATGTCTCAGTTACTGATGCTATGTGTAAAAGTATCCCGAAAGTTGTGGTATGACACATCTTATGACATCAACTTATTAGTGGGGCTCTTGGACTGGCCTTTGCTGGGTTGGTTTGTCCCTACTTCACAATAGTGGGGTAACTTAAAGGGCTAGGGGCCGAGGCAGTGGGACAGGAAGGTTCTTTCCTACATGTTTTTTCATGTACACTATTAGCTACAACATGTGTAGCAGGAAGGCTGTGTTTGAACCATTACCTGGAGAGCTGAGGGTGGCTGTCTCCCATGGAGGTAGTGCCCATGACTTGCCTTTTAGATCCCATTCCTGTGGTTACCTTACCTCACTTCCATTATATACTATTAGTGGGCACAGTCGCAGGCTGGCACTGATTCAAAAGAGGAGTAGAATCCCCACCTCAGAGGAAGATTATCAAGGGATTTGGGCTACTTTTGAAATCACTAGAGGCTAGTGAGTGATTTTCTGAGATAATTATGGATGAATGCAGGAGGGCAGGAGAAGAATTTTAGAGAAGCCTGGTTTCTATCATTATAAGCATTCACACATAGACCCCTCATTTGGGTTTCAAGTATAATCTCTCTGTAGTCCCCTTTAGCCTGCCATGTTGGAATGCAATGGTCTGGTTAGCCATATGTTACCCAGCTTGACAAGGCTCACAGAACCCCAAAAAGGATGCTATTCTGTATTTTTCAACACTGGGGGAAGCCTCAGGGGGGAGGGTTGTAGAGTAGGCAAGTGTGAGGTGGGAGAGAATAGCCTTTATTGCTTTTGTGCCTGACCTCTCCAACCCCTACTGCTATCTGACTCTAATTTGCATGATCTCACAGAAGAAGCCGAGAACTTGGAACCCTGGTGACTTCTGCCTGCTGAAAATACAACCCTAGTAGTCTGCAGACCCTGTCACTCAAACCACATAGTCTGGACCCATTCCCTGTCTTTAGCTGGGAAGTTCCTGAATGAGTGAGATCTTCTGAGGATGGGTTTGGGAGAATACAGGGAACCCTTTATGGATGACCAACAACTGAGCAGGAATGGGACTGTTGCCACCTGTCTGCATGCTAGCACTAAGCACTGAATGTACATGAAGACCATGCTTTCATCTTGCTCAATCCATTGGTGGCATGGCAGGTTGACATGAGACTTTAAATAGAAAAGCAAGAAAGGAGTAAAGCATATGGAAAGAGTGGGGAAAATGTTAATAAAAGAACTTTAAAAAATAATTAAAAATCTTGATCCTAAGAATGAAATTCCAAAGCGCTGATCAGATTAAAAAGTGGGGGATCTCGGTGTCAAGGAAGAGGGCTGCATGGAACACAAAGCAGTATACAGTCAGTCCCTGCTCACCCCAGCCACATTCAGAAGGACCCCCTTGGAGTCAGACAGACCTGGTCATCTCTCAGAACTCTTTCCCTTCTGGGGAGCATGAGGTGCTGTCAGTCCATTTGACCTTGGGTTTAACTGGGTAGAACTGCCCACAGGACAGTAGTTCTTTGCAACTTCCTTGTGAAAGGCCATGCCTGGCTTTTTGTACTGATATTTCCCATAGATACAACTGTGCAACAAGAAATAAAAACACAAGTATAGAACTGTAACCCATCAGGAAATTTATGTTACACAATAGTATTGAAGTCTCCAAGAACAGAGCTCAGGATTCCTCCTGTTGGGTGGGTAACTGTCTATTCAGCCTACTGAGACCCCATCACATCTTGTTTATCCATTCACCCATTGATGGACAGTGGACTGCTTCCACCTTTTGGTTACTGCAAGTAATTCTGCTATGAACATGAGTGTTCAGAAGGTTGATTCTCCTTAATTATGGTGTATGCAGGTGATGGACAAATGCCACAAGCTGTGTTTTGGAAGAGAGTCAAAGGGTAAATGGACAAACCATGACATTTCCCTCAAGCCCCTCCTAGAAGGCTGGAAGTGAAGGAGAAGCACAAGAGAAAAAGTGCCTCAGCACTCCCAACAACTTTCTCCAAAAAATCTCTCATTTCTAACCTGACACCTTTTTTAAGCATTTGGTTGCTTTATAGCTAAGCATTGCAGAACATTTTCAGTCTCTTCTTTTGCAAATCCTGCATAGGTAGTTCTGTCAGTCATCTCCAAAGTTGGTCTTTATGATTTCCTTTTCTCCCAGGGCATGCATTCTGCTCCACTTATGGAGAAGTGGAAGCTATTCCTGCCCTGTCCCTTCAAACCTGGGATGGCCTGGTGGTTCACAGTGACTAATTGGACATGGTGATGCTGTGCTATTGCCAGGCCTAGCCCTTATGTGATCTGGTCTATTCAGTACTCTTTCTGGGGGCATTCGGCAGCCATGTAAGAAGTCTTTCAACCCTGACCACCATACTGTGAGGAAGTCAAAGCTAACTGTGTGGAAAGTGTAGGCACAGGAGATCTGAGGAACCAAATGGGCAGAAGAATCAAGCTCTAGCTGGATTACCCAGTGGAGTCATCTCATCCACCCCCCTGCTGTGTGACATTCCAGCTGAGACCATACATATCAATGGAGACAAGCTATTTCCACTCTGCCTTATACAAATTTGCAAGCCAAAGAAAATTTGAGGAAATAAAAGAGTTGTTTTACACTGCTAAGTTTTGGTCTGTTTTGCTATGCAGCAATAGATAACCTGGAGCGGTAGTCTAGCACTTCAGTTTGGATGGAAGAATAGGCAGTATTTACTGTCTTAGTGTTAGTTTTTTTGGAATCTCAGGAGAAAATAAGGCAAAGTACCATTTTAACATCCTAGTACATTTATTTCAAAATATTCTGAGAAAACGTGGATGTGATGCTTTGTTAAACATTAGCAACTTCCCTTAAAATATACTATCATCAGGTAGGAGCCTCTAAAAACAAAAATTCTTACAGTCAACAACAGGCTGTATCCTGACATTTCAGGGCCTGAGGCAAGGGTACAAATAGAGACAAACACATACCACATGTCTAGATACGTAAAGGCTATAAATCAGGTTAACAACCCATTAAATAGAATAAAATATGTTCTATCCTGTTGTTTTGCAAGAAGAAACAAAAAGAAAAAAAAAAAAAAAAAAAGAAAGAAGAGAAAAAGAAACCTTCATAATGACCTGAAAGTCCAAGTTCAATGTTAGGACTCTCAACTCTTGGGAATTCCATGAAGGAGTATGGCAGTGTTGAGAGAGCTGGATCTGGTTCCTGGCCTTTGTTCCATAGCTTGCTTTTGTCCTCTCCTTCATTGTCACACTCATGTGGACATCCCAGAACACACACCCAACTCCACTTACCAACCCCACCAGGAGTGTGATCCAGGAGGGGGAAAGGTGTATCCCCTAGCTGGGGAATTTTTGTTTCAGGGGGAGAAGCAAAACTGGGGACAAGAGCCATCATTTATCCTGCTAAATGAAGGGTCTACAGAGGAGTTTGGTAAATTGCAAAAACTGGGGGAAAGTTCCACAGGATTGTCCTTCAGATAACATAAGTTTAGCTGTACCCAGGATCATTCTTCATTTCAATCACCGAACTCAGGAAAACACTATACTTAGGATTAGAGATTTTTTTTCAGCTAAATATCATAAGTAAAATCAATCAAGGGAAGAGACAAATAGGGAAAGTCCAGGAGGGATCCAAATGCAAAGTTCCCTGTTATTCTCCACCAGTGCAGTACTTACTCCTGGCCATGACAATATGCATGGAGTACTGCCATCCAGGAGACTCACTTGAGCCTTTTGTACCCACAGTTTTTATTAGAACTTTATCACATATTACCCATATGCTTCACCTTTAGTCTCCAGGCCTCTTTTAGAGGCATGGGCTATTATGTCTAGAGGTTGTTACTGATGTGGTATGACCCAAAGTCCCCATTACAAATCATATTGTTATACTGCATAGTGGTTAATAGCCTCAGGCAAACAAAGACCCTGTTATTAGGCAGGACATTCCAGGGACCTAGAAAGCACTTCTCAGTAGCCAAGGGCGAAGAGCAGACTTCTCTTTTAGTAAGGTTAATTCTTCACTATCTAAAGGGCCTACATTTAGGCCCCCTCAGCCTAGAATTAGGATAATATTGATCAGAAACACTCTCAATGAGTGGCATAATTGCAGTGGGGCTATCACAGCAAAAGAAGTGATGTGACTGCATAGTAATCTGTTTTATAAACTCTTATTTTAAAAGATAGAAGAGATAGAAGGAGTTTCCCAAAGAAGAGGTGCAAAAAAATGGCATGGCAGTAGGATCCACATTATTATTGTAAAAAGTACCAACCCAAATGGCCTTGTTAGCCATGTTCCAAAGAAAAATGCAAAAAAGAGCCTGTTCTGGATGATGGTATAATGTGGTAGGCTGTTAGATCAGCTCTCTTGTTCCAGAAAGTTCCATTGGAATATTACTCAGCCATAAAGAAGAATGACATCATGGCATTTGCTGGTACATGGATGGAACTAGAGACTATCATGCTAAGTGAAATAAACCAGTCCCAAAAAGTCAAAGATTGAATGTTTTCTCTGATATGCAGAAGCTAATCCAAAATAAAAATAGAAGAAAGATCAGTGGAGTAGATGAGGGAGATTGAAAGGAAGGGAGGAGGGATGGAATAAGGAAAGAACAGTAGAATGAATCTGACCTAATTTTCCTATGTACATATATAAATATACCACAGTGAATCTCACCATCATGTATATCCACAAGACACTTAAAAAAAACTATATGTAAGTAGCAGAAAGATCAGTAAAGGAAAAGCTCCATAATAGAGGAGAATATGGTCACTAATCCAGTTAGAAAAGCAACAAAACTAGAAGAAAATTACATTCAAAGAGAACAAGAGGCTAATGAGGGAAATGACAAATTTTTGCATGCCATTTGAATTCTGCTGGGAATAGGAACATCTCCATCATGTAAGAGAGGAACCAGGGGAACATAGACCTGGTGAGAATCAACAGTTAGATTCATATCTGATTGTAGATTTCCATGCTCAGAAATGTATTGCTGTCCACCTGGAAGGCACCATTCATGATAGTGTTTGAGTTACTTGCTTTACAGTCAACCTGGATCAGTAAAACAAAGGCGTTTTTACCATTTTATAGATAACATTGAAGCTGGAGACATCAATGATACCCTAAATAGAAGAATCAAGATTCAAAAGGATCTGGATCGAAAGTAATAACAAAGGAAATTTAATTGAAATTAACTATATATGTATGTGTGTGTATATGTGTGTGTACGTGTGCATGCATGTGTATATAACGTATATGTTTGTGTATATACAAGTAGTTTATGTTGAAAGAGACCTGGCTTTGTAGAAATTCATGTAATAAAGCCTCAGTGGTTTTTAGTTAATTGTAAATGCTGTATGATTCTACAGTATAGTAACCCCAAACTATAAATAAGCCTTAGAATGCACTGAAAAGAAATAAAGCAAATACTATCCATGAAGGTAGTAGCAGTCCCATCTTAGTCTGTTTTGTGTTGCTGTAAGAGAATCCTTGACATTGGGTAATGAATATAGAAAAGAGATTTACTTCACTCACAATTCTGGTGACAGGACAGCATGGTGAGGGATCTTGCAAGGGTCTCCTGGTTGTGCCACAACATGGTGGGGAGGAAACAAGAGAGAGCATGGAAGGGCCATGCTTACTCTTTTATAACAACATTCTTTCCTAGAAGCTAATCCACTCATGTAAGATCTAACCCTCTCAGAGGAGCATTAATTTCTTCAGAAGAACAGTCATGATCCAGTCATCTCCCACTGGGCCCCACCTCTTAAAGGTGCCATTACCTTTCAATACCATTACATTGGGTACCATGAACTTTTGAGGCATCCAAACCATATCCAAACCATAGCAAATTATTATGCGGTCCTTGCTGGACAAACCACTCCTGGAGGACTCTGACTAGCATTTGGTTTCATATTTTAACCATCAGGTCCAGAGAGGGGTGGTGCAAATGATAATGACTCTGGAAATTACATCATTTAGAATTGGTAGAAGCAGCTCAGGGTTTTTAGTCTGAAAAGAGGCTTGGAGGATACTTGCTAGATGTCTTCTAAAATTTGAGGGCCATGATGGGGAAAAGGTATACATTTATTCTATGATACTCTAGGGTCCCAGATTAGGATGTGTGAATGGAAATTACAGGAAGGGCTTCAACTCAAAACAGAAAAGAATTTTCCAAAATTAATGCCTTATATAGTAGTTAGCTTCCCATGCCTGGAAATGTCCACCCAGGAATATTACAGAGAAGCTTTTTGGAATCCAGGGAGATACAATATCTGAACACAATGGACAATCCCTAATGGTGGAAATTTTAAGCACCACAGCAGACTGCAATCCTCATCAAATTAGACCATGAAGGCAGCTGTCTACTTCCCCACCAGTAACTAAGGGATGGCTCTGGTCCCAGAATTAGATTACTTTCCCCCTTTAGTTTTGAAGGTTTGCAATAAATCAATAGCTCTGTGCGCCTGGACTGAGGTTCTGGCTTTTCACATTGGCAACAACAGCCTCTCATTTGACTGTAATGCAATTGGAATAAAATTAACTCACTTTCCATATGGTCAGGTGTGCAGAAAGTCCACATCCTTATTCATTTTTCCTGAATTGTGATTCTTTGTATGTCTCAAACATCTGCACTGCTCAAGGTCTCCTATTTATAGTTGATGAGATGTTGAGATGGCCCAAGGGCTGACTTCTTATACTCATTCCTCCATAAAGCTCCCAGTGGCTGTAAAAACTGGCTATTTTCTAGAAATTGTACCTCTATTATTTTTCACATATACAGTGTGACACCTGCAAAGATATATCTGTGCTGACCTTGTAAAATTTTGCCTTGGCTTTTCTTTTCACTACAAAGAGTACATTTGATGAAAATCAGATGGAGTTTGAGGTCATAAGTGGTAGTTTGCCAATGAAGTTGTGCTCAAGGGATGGGAAAATAACAACAGATGCACATGTCTTCAGTCTAACGCACTAATTATTCTGAAATGGACATTTTCTGAGGCAACATGAACATTTATAAATTTGCATAAACTTAAGAATGCTCTTGAGTATTTTGGGGTCTTCAAGGGTGAATAAAAAAATTCTCAAATAGTTACAAGACTGACTTTCCTGGGAATGTGACTCAATTTCTCTGTATATTTACCCATCATGATGGCTCAGGTGGACATATGCTACAGCAAATTCTCAGAGATGATTGTGAAAAAATCATAGTGGATGATCATACTGATAATTCTTTTTCCAGCCTCAGAGCCTGCTATCTTCATTAGCTAATATTAGTGCATCCAAATGAAGCTTATGGTGTTTGGCAACATGATAAATTACAATTGCCTTTACTTTCATTCCCCACCAACAATTTTTTCTACATTGAAAATGACTTTTCAATGTTTTCAGAATTTCTAACAGTCTGAGAAAATACAAGACGCTCTAGATGCCATATATAGTGTTTTACCTTCTTGATGAGCTATAGGTAAGTACTAATCAGAAAAGATACTCGATCTTCTCAAAAGGTTGATCAAGAATTTACCCCATAACTTTGCCCCCATCTTTTATCATTAAGCTCTTAGATGGAGAACAATGACAGCATTGAATTGCTGTTGGAAGTTGTGACAGGGCATCATAGAAACATCCAGCTCTCTGCACGCACAGTCCAACTGCATGCAGATGCATGTGCATACACAGGTGTGCACCCGTGAAAGCCAGAAGTACGTGTAGGTGGACTGTGTAGCTATCCTGGCCGTGAAAGTGGACCAGACACAAAAATTTTTGGCTCCAGACTCTGAATTTAGAACTAAAATGGTACTTCAGAAATAATCTTGCTACAGGTTGATTTCTGCTAGGGAGCTTTGAAAAAACCTCTACCATTGCCTGGGTTGTAAACCAGACCACTTAAATAGGAATTTCTGGGGGAAAGACCCAGACATCTGTATTTTCTAAACTTCACTGGTTATCCTGATGTACATTAAGATCAAAGAACCACTGATCCTGGTCCAATTCCATTATCTTACATACCAAGTTCACACAGTTAACTAGGACCAGAATTGAAGGTAGAATCCTTAGGTATGTTCTGAATTGAATTTTGGTTAAGCAGTCCTTAATCAAAATCCTTGGGGACAGAAGTGGTTTGGATTTAAGATTTTTTCCTCTGGATTTTGGAATATTTGCATATATATAATGAGATATCTTGGGGAGGGGACCCCAGCATAAACAACAAATTCATTCATATTTCCTATATACCTTACACACAGAGCCTGAAGATAATTGTATATAATATTTTAGTGCACCCACATTTTAGCTATAACCCATTCATGAGAATAGGTGTGGAATTTTCTACTGTGGCATCCTGTCAGTGCTCAAAATGTTTCAGATTTTAGAGAATTACAGATTTCAGATTAGCCTTTCTACTCTTCTATATTTATCTTTTTTATCAGGTTCTCTCTCCTTTCATAATCTGTGCCCTCAAAGTTCCTCCCCTTCCTGTTGCTCTTTAGTGTTTAGGAGTAACTCACTCAAAGTAATTGTGATTGGTGTATGTTTACTAATAAATGACTCCAAATATTTCCCTTCCCAGGTGGTATGCCTGTGAACACAATTCAAAGCTTGGAAAGTCACTTTGCCTTTCTGGAATTTCAGTTTTATCACCTGTAAACCGAGTTTGAGTTTCAAGAATACAGTTCCCACAAAGCCACTGTAGGTATTAGCTAAAAGGTAGGAATTTTCATTTGAGAAAGATACCTTTTGTAATCCTTGAAATCACACATAGTTGGCCATGCAAGAACATTTGAAGTGGACACTGGCCCTGAAGTGTGCTCAGTCCACATAGCGTGGATTTAGTATCTATTCTATGCCACCGAGGAAGCTACATACATGTAGGCCCTCTCCTCAGGGACTCATGTCATCCGTCCTTCATGCTCTTCCACCAGAAAAGTTCTTTCATGCTTTTGTAGGAATACATGGGTTAGTTCTGAGCCATCGTGATGGAAAAAATTAGGTGAAACTTTTTTCCTGAAGAAGAAAAATGGTAATGATTATACCAAATAGAGAGAGAGAGAAAGAGAGAGAGAGAGAGAGAGAGAGAGAGAAAATGAAAATTTATAAAATGTGTACAGGGTTATATATGAAGAGCTAAAAGATTCTTTAAATGCTTTGACTTTTAAAATATAATTGTATAACAATATTTTCTATAACAATGTATTATTTTTATAGTAAGAAAACATAACCATCCTTTTGAAAGAACAGGACCAGTACTGGAGGTTTGTGGGCTTAGGGAATGAGGATCCAGGCTACCTGGCTGGCCAGACCCCAGCCCACTTCTATGATGTTAACATTTTAGCAGCAGGTATCCATTCTTTTCACTTGAACTTGCTTGTTGAAAGTACAGCTGCTCTTGGAGAGGAAATATGTCAAGCCTTATTAAGAGTTCGTGCCTTAGTTTGGCAGAGGTTGTAAGATTCCTCCTGGGGAGCAATTTTGGTAGGTGGGAGGTGATAATTGGAAGAACCTGCAGCAGAGGCAGGAGGCCAGGGCCAGGCTAGGATGGGGACTCAGAGTTGCTGGGTTCTACTGCTCAGGTCTGGCTCACTGATATTTTCTCCGTCTTCATAAGTTGTAACAATTGTTTGTAGACTTTGGAAACTCGCCTGCTCATGGCATGAGGAAGTAGAGTGAAGGGCTGACTCAGAGCAGCCCACTGACCCCCAGAAGGTGGTGGGAGATGGTTAACTGCCTGGTAGAATGAGCTAGAGAAATGACAAAGGTAACTTTCTTCTCTGTATAAATATAGGTGGTTCTCTCTGTAGAAATAACTAGGAACCTGAGACACGGAGCAAGAGAATATGGCTTGAGGGTTATCTCAGTATGTAAGAAGTTCATTCAATAAATATTTATTGAAACTGCACTTAAGATATGTGCATGTCCCAAAAGGAGCCAATGCCTTCCTCAAGGAGTTTGCATTTTAGAGCAAGAGGCAGACAGACAACAGACCTCACAAATAAGGAAATGATATGGAATGTTACCGGGTGCTGTGGGAAGGCAAGGGAAAAGGGGGACCAGGAGGAGGGGAAGAAAGAGATTCAGACTCAAGGGGAGAAGCACGTTTGGAGGAAAATGAGAGGCAGCCGGTGGGTCTTTGGAGGAGGGCAAACTCCTCTAAGTGGGAGATGGGGGGTAGTAGCTAACATGGATGGGGATGACCAGATCAGTAGCTTCACTCTTTTGTGGGCCAGTGAGCAAAAGAAAAAGGTTGACGCCCTTCTGGGGATGGATGACCTAATAAGGCTTCTTCCATCTTGCCTACTTAGAGCCTGGCCTGAGAGAGGACTCCCTGTTCTCCCTGGCAGGCGCTGCAAAGCCCAGTGTTTAGGATTTCTGAGCACCACTGAGTGTTCCAGCCAAAGACTCCATGTGACCTTGCTCTGAGCATGGGGGAGAGGTGCCTGAGGGTGCAGGACACAGGGTGCTGAGAAGAAGCGGGAGAGGACAAGGCGAAGGAAGGCAGGAAGAGAGGGGAGTGTGCAGTAGGGGGGAAGTGCAGGGCTGGAAGAGGTGCAATAGGGAGAAGTGCAGGAGCAAGTTTCCCATTTCAGTCCCTGGCACCAGACCATCGGCTGAGACAAGGCAGACAGGAGGGGAGGGGGAGGGATAAGAAAAAATTTCTGGGGCTCCTTCTGTATATGCTCAGCATTTCTTAAGTAGTTTAAGCTAAGAGAAAAGTGATTGCAAAGGTGAAGAAAATGAAAGACGATTGAAGGGGGGATATTTGGGTATTTCTGTAGTGTTTTCCTTTTAGTCAAAGCGTTTATACTTCCAGGAGCCCAGCAGCCCAGCAGCAAGGGGTGGGGACTCATCAGGTCACACTTTTTTCCTTGCCTCAGGAGATAATAGGGAGAAGGGCTCCTCCGCCTGGGCAGAGGAGAACTGCCTTGCCTCCCTTGTCTTCTAGGCTCTTAACATGCTGGAGCCTGGAGGGGGGAGCTTCCGGATCATCAGTCCCTGCCCTCCATTATGACCAGGGTTGTTGGGGCCTGGCTGAATGGCTCACACGGTGAACCCAGGCCTCTGGTCTGTCGAAGTCCAGCCATCTCCAGTTTGACTTGTCATTTTTTTGTGAGCTGTGTGTCTGAACTGCTTCCCGCAAATCAAAGACTGAAACTGAAGGGTTTTTGCTTGCCTCTGTTTCATTTTACTATTGAAGAGTACATTTTGAAGAATAAAGGTTTATTGAGAGATAGGAAGTCAAGGCCAGTGAAAGCTTTGTTTCCTGTGGTGTCTCTACATCTAAACTAGGACAGGGTATGTTGGGGGCATTCAATTCTGGAGTTCCGACTTTATATTAAAGCTGACTTAATCATAAACTACACATTTAGTGAGTAATCCAGGGGTGTTCATTAGCATGTATCCACTTGCCCAATAGCTGCCTGAAGTTCTTTGGACCAGGAGAGAGGCTTTTTGTTGTTGTTGTTGTTGTTCACTCACTTGTCCTGGCCAGGTGTGTTTTTCCATGCTGTGCGATAGGCCACAGAGAGAGTGGGACTCCTGAATCAGGAGACTCACACTGGCCCCAGATTGGTCATTAACTTGCCCTGTAACCCTAGGTGAGTCTCTTTGCCTTCCAAGCTCTTTTGTTTACAATCTTTGCAATGAAGTAGTTAGGTTATACCACTGTTTCTGGAACTGAGCTGGGTGGGACCCAGAATATTCCTGAGAAGCCTGAGTCCAGAGGCAGAAAGAGAGGGAGGCCTGGCTTGGTTAACAGTATGGTCAGCCTTTACAATAGAATGCAATATGCTATAGTGTACTCTACTATAATTACTTTACTATGCTGTACTACATGATATCCTACTATATTGCATAATACTAGCTTATACTACACTATGCCATGGGATCCTATATTATACTGTATGACACTATACTATACCATAAGATGCTAGATTATACTTTATGTTACTATAATATGCTATATGATACTTGATGATACTATATGATACTATACCATACCATGGGATGCTATATTATACTATATAATAAGATAGTATACTATACTATATACCATAGGATACTACTATACTATACCATAAGAAGCTATATTATATTTGTTATATTTTACTGTATTATGCTGTGCTACACCATAATACTCTACTATCTACTCTATGCTACCATAACTATACTATAATATAATAGACTTCATGCTAAGTTCATATTGTAAAGAAGGGTTCCACTACTTAAAAAATTTGACAACCCCTGCATCAAGTGACTTCTGGGTTCCTCTTACCATCATGATCTGTAATTCTATTATTCATTAAACAGTTCTGAGCAGTACCAGAAAAGATAGGCAGTGTTGACTCTGCTTATTTAGAAACCTGGAAAAAATGCCAAGAATTCACAGTCAGAAAACACATGTCATCTCCTCATTTATCTAGAGAGCAGAACAAACTCATTTGACTGGTGGTGCAGGTGTAATAACACACCCAGATTGAAGGGACTCTTTCTAGGTTTAAGGGTATTTCTAGTTGGTTCCATGCTCATGGGCACTTGGACATACCTAAAAACAGGTGAAGCCAGAGCCAGCTGTGGTCTGGTGGGAAGAACCCCAGAAAACATCTGAGACCCACTGGCTTTTGTCCTCAGTGGATACACTAGTTTTATTTCTCAATGTTTATGAGAAAACTTAAGACCTGTGACACATGGTGACATGGAAAATCACACCATACTACAAGTAAGGCTACAAAATTCAATCTCACGGAAGGAGGGGCTGCATGATTGGCGATTAAATGAAATGACCAAGTTGAGCCTGTGCAGCTGGTTGAGGGAAGATGATGGGGCCCAGCCAGCTGGACCAGGTCCCCCTCAGGCCAGCTGCTTTCTAGGACCAATAAATATGTCACCTTCCTCCCCTAGCCTTCTGTCTGAAACAGATGGGGCTGAGGATGTGGCTCATTGGCCAATCACATTATATTAAAATTACATTATTAAGAGACTTTACTATTAGGCCTTAGTAAAGAAAAATCTGAATTCCAAGCTGGAAGGCTTATGTGTGGGAGCAAGCTGCTTGGCTGTTTCAGCATTTGCATCTCACGGTGGCTTTATGGTTCTTTACTTCACTCAACAAATATTTATTACAAGTCTGCCTTGTGCCTGGCACTGTTCTAAGGACTTGGGTTATATCAGGGGGCAAAAGAGAGGAAGACGGCCGCCGCGGAGGGGCTCATACTCTGAGGGCCACATCCTTGACCCTGGCTCCTGCTCTCCTGAGGGAATGTGAGCCTTGGGTGTCTGGGGGGCGGGTCAGCTGAGGCACTGGAGGGAGACCCTGTTTGGAGCCTTTGTTCTCTCCTCAGGCGGGTCCTTTCCTCTTGTCATGTCTGTTTCTTTCGCATTAAAGGAGACAGTAAAGGAACTTTCTTCACAGGGCGACTGAGGATTAAAGGAGGTCACCCACTCGGGTGCCTGGCATGAAGTCCATTGCTTCTAGTCCTCTGCCTCCATGCCACAGTGGCTTTCTTGCTCTTTGTCGTGTTTGGTTGCCAGGGGAGTTGTGTTTGGAGAGAAATTCCTAAGGATCTGGTATTGTAGGCATTTGTCTTTTCTTTGCTTGTTATGGACTGAGCAGGTGCTGCTGTCCAGGGAAGGGGATGGCGAACGCCCCAAGTCAGTGGTGGAGGTGTCAAGCACTCCTGGGCAGGCTACCTTCAGGGTATCCAACTCAGAGCACTTTTTCTTTTTGGATTTGGATGGCTGCCTGTTCTTGGTGAGAAGACTCACGTGGAACCCTCCTTCCCAGTTTCAGCTCTCTGCTGGTTGACTGGTGTGTGGAGTTACAGTCTTGCCTGGAACTGGCTGTGTGACCTGAGGCTGATCACCTAGCTTCTCTGGGTCTCAGAGCCATCCATAGAATGGAGATAGCAATGCCCACTGCGGAGGGGTGCTATGAGGGTCAGTAAGACAGGAATGTAGAAAGCTATATAAATGTAAGGCATGGTACTAGTCTGCCTCCTCGAGCCCTATGGCTTGGCTCAAGTCTGCCAAATCTCTGTCTGCCAAGAACATCTGTCCTTGCCAACTATCTTAAAACATTTGGGTTGCTATAACAAAATGCCATAAACTAGGTGGACTTATAAATAGCAGAAATTTATTTCTCAGCATTCTGGAGGTGGGGAAGTCCAAGATCAAGGTTCTAGCAGATTTGATGTCTTGAGAGGACCTATTTCCTGGCTCATAGATGATACTTGCTCATGTGTTCTCACATGGATTGAAGGGGCAGGAGAGCTCTCTGGGACCTCTTTTCTAGGCACTAATCCCATTCTTGTGAGCTCTGCCCTTGTGACCTAATCACTTGCCAAAATCCCACCTCCTAACACTATCACATTCGGTATTAGGTTTCCATGTGTGAATTTGGGGGCACAAACATTCAGACCATAGCCCTGACTTTCAGTTCTTTCAATATTAGGCTTCACTCCAGTTATAACACACTGGGCCTCTCCTGTGATTCTGAAGCCAGGTTTCACATGGGTAGCATGTGAAGCAGCCTCATCTATTGGACTGAAAGCTCTCCAAGGCCCGGCCCAGCTTGATTCCTTTTTGTCTCCTCTCCCTTCCTGTTCACAGTGCCTGGAAGAAGTGCTCAGTATGACTTTTACTATGTGCATGAGTTCATGAACCAGGAGTGGCCACCTCTCTCCGGAAGACCTGCTTATTTTGTGTCTTGTAAGGGCATTGCTCCTGAAACTGGTTCAGAGATCTAACCTAGACTTTCCCTCTGCTAGGAACCATGGAATGGGTTTGAAAGGTATTCGAGTCCTCTCTTCTCCATGGTTTTGCTTTCCATGGTTTAGTTACATATGGTCAACCACAGTCTTAAAATAATAAATGGAAAATTCCTGACATTAACAATCTGTAAGTTTTAAATTGCATGCCATTCTGAGTAGTATGGTGAAATCTTGAGCTGTTCTGCCCTATCCCACCCAGGTACGAGTCATCTCATTGTCCAGTATATATACACTGTGTACACTGTGCACACTACCTGCCTGTTACTCACTCAGTAGTTGCCTCGATGATTAGATTGTCCCAGTGTCACAGTGCTTGTGTTCATGTAACTTATTTTACTTAATCATGGTTCCAAAGCACAGGAGTAGTGATGCTGACAATTCAGATATGCCCAAGAAAAGCCATAGAGTGCTTCCTTTTGAGTAAAATATATGAGTATTTTCACTTTAATAAGGAAAGAAAAAATTGTATTCAAGTTGCTAAGATATATGATAAGAATGGATTTTCTGTGCATGAAATTGTGAGGAAAGGAAAAAGAAAATCATGCTAGTTTTACTGTCACACCTGAGACTAAAAAAGTCAAGTCCCCAGTGCATGACAGGTGCTTAGTTAAGGCAGGACATTTTTGGATGGAAGGCATGAACAGAAAATGAGTTCTGACTAGCAGCAACCTGTTATATCAGAAAGTATGTAGTTCTAAGATGGGCACAGTGACACACGCCTGTAATCCCAGCAGTTTGGGAGGCTGAAGCAGGAGGATCACGAGTTCAAAGCCAGCCTCCACAACTTAGAGAGTCCTAAGCAACTCAATGAGATCCTGTATTTAAATAAAATATATTTTAAAAAGGTTGGGGATGTGGCTCAATGGTTAAGCACCCCTGGGTCCAATCCCCAGTACCAAAAACAAAACAAAACAAAACAAAAAACAGTATATAGTTCTGCGCTATCCATAGTTTCAGGCATGTGCTGGGGGTCTTAGAACATACCCTTTGGAAAAAGGGGCACCACAGTGCTGTTTTCCTGGAGGCTCAGTTTGCCTTCTTGATCTGTCAGAGGCCCAGTCATGTAGCCAAATCTGGGGCAGTTTGGACTCAGAGTTCTGGAGAAAGTTCTGGTTGAGCACCTGTTCCTGTCACCAAGGATGCCTGGAGGGGCTGGCCCCACTGTGATCCCAGAGCCTGGCCTGGAATTCCTCATGCTGTGCACTCACCAGCCCATCTTCCTCCCTTTTCTTGGCCAGGAGCAGCTCCTGGATGCATTTCTTAAGGACTACTGTTGAGCTTCACAGTGACTCAAAAGGGCTCTGTCTCCTGGGAACTGCAAGCCACACGTGGCCAAGTGAGCCTGGCTACTCAAGCCAAGTGGAGAGTGAAGTCTATCCTAGGATGGACTGTCCAAAGCTCCAGTTTTCACCTGATTATTGAAGTGATACAATGAAGGCATTAGTACCTAATAAAGGAAATGGCCTGTCTGTGGGATCAGGTTAATTACTTTTTAATCCTCCATTTCCTATTTTTAGTGAGGATCTGGTTATAATCAATCATATAATGAGAGTTGCCAGATTAATCTGGGCAAGGAAGAGCAAAATGACAAGTACAGAGACAATTGGTGCCAACGAGGGTTGATGAGAAAACAGAGCCAGTACCATGAAGACTTAATGAGACTGAGTTTGGGGTCCCCAGAGGAAGTCCATCTGCTTTCCCATCGACCCTCAGGTGTCATCATTCTGAAATCAGTGAAGGTCAACCTCTCTTGTGTTCTGACAGAGTTGGAGGGTACATTTGTATAATGGCATCCTCAGCGATTGTGTTGATACAATAAGGTCAGGCCCTCAGTTAACCAGGGCTCCCAGTGTTCAGGCTCTTGGGTAGTCCCCTCATCCTGAATCTGAACTGCTTCTGTGATTTGTTTTAACTAATAAACTGCAAAAAAAGTTACACTGTTCCAATTCTGGGTTTTAGCCTTAAGAAGGTCTTGAAGCTGCTGCTTTTGTGCATTTGGGTACCCTGGGCTTCTATGTAAGAAGTCCAACCACCTGGGAATACTCCATGGAGAGATCACTGGAATAGGTATTGTGGAGGTCAGATGGAGAGAAGAGACCTGAGACTACTTGGGACAGACAAGTCCAACTGTCTTTGCATGCCAGCTGAGGCCAGCCACCAGTAGACCATTCAGTTGAGTGACCTTTGGAAAGAAAAGCAGAAGAACCAGTTAGCTTATCCTGGCCCAGGCTGAAGAATCATGAGAAATAATAGCATTGTTTCAAGTGTTAAGTGTTTTATGTGGCCTGTTGTGCAGCAATAATAACCCCAACATCTCAGTTCTCAGGACAAATACAATTTCACTTCTAGTGGAGACTCAGGAATAAATTACCACCTATATTAGCCAGAGTTTACAGAGAAACAAAACCAATAGGATAAGTAAACAGATGATAGATAGATAGATAGATAGATAGATAGAGAGATAGAGAGATAGATAAGATTGACTTATTTTATTTAATTGGTTCACATGATTGTGGAGGCTTGGAGATACAAAATTAGATCAGGGAGGTCAGCAGGCTGGACACTTGAGAGAGTTGCAGTCAAGTTCAAAGACCATGTGCTAGCAAACCAGAAAAAGCTGATATTTCAGGTGAAGTCTGAAGGCAGTCTGCTGGGGAATAATTATTTTTTTTGCTTGAGGAAGTTCAATGTTTCCTTCTATTCAGGCCTTCAAATGATTGAATGAGGCCCACCCACATTGTAAAGGAAAGTCTTGACTTTACTCAAAGTCCACTGATTTAAATATATATCACATCCAAAGATACCCTCACAGAAACATCCAGAATGGTGTTTGACCACATATTTGGGCACCATGACCCATCCAAGTTGATGTATAACATCAAACATCCCAACACCCATTGTCATAAAATGGGTGTTCTTTAATTTTGTCAAGAAGATAGTATGAGAGAGCCAGACAAGGAAATAAAGAAACTTGAACTTTAATGAAATTACTTCTTTTCTTTTTATTTCTTTTTTTTATTTTTACAGACTGTGTTTTGATTCATTGTACACAAATGGGGTACAATTTTTGTTTCTAGGGTTGTGTACAATGTAGATTCATATCATTTGTGTAATCATACATGTACATAGGGTAATGATGTCTGTCTCATTCCACCATTTTTCATACCCCGCTCCCTCTCATTTCCTTCTACATAATCTAAAGTTCCTCCATTCTTTTTTCACTCACCATGCCCCCTACCCCCATTATGTATCGTCATTCACTTATCAGGGAAAACATTTGGCCTTTGGTTTTCTGGGATTGGTTTATTTCACTTAGCATGATATTCTCCAATTCCATCCATTTATCTGCAAATGCATAATATTATTTTTCTTTATGACTGAATAATATCCCATTGTGTATATATAGCACAGTTTCATTATCCATTCATCTGTTGAAGGGCATCTAGGTTGGTTCCACAATGTACCTATTGTGAATTGAGCCGCTATTACTGTAGTATGCTGATTTTAAGTCCTTTGGGTATAAACCTAGCAGTGGGATAACTGGGTCAAAAGGTGGGTCCATTCCTAGTGTTCTGAGGAATCTTCATACTGCTTTCCAGAGTGGCTGCACCAATTTGCAACTCCAACAGTAATATATGAGTGTGCCTTTTTCCCCACATCCATGTCAGTATCAATTATTGTTTGTGTTCTTGATAATAGCCATTCTAATTGGAGTAAGATGAAATCTTAGAGTTGTTTTAATTTGCATTTCTCTAATTACTAGAGATGTTGAACACTTTTTCATATATTTATTAATCACCTGTATGTCTTCTTCTATAAAGTGTCTGTCCAGTTCTTTGGTCCAGTTGTTGATTGGGTTCTTTATATTTTTGGTATAAAGTTTTGTAAGTTCTCTATAAATTTTGGAGATTAGTACTCTATCTGAAGCGTGTGTGGAAAAGATTTTCTCCCACTCTGTAGGCTCTCTTTTCACATTATTGATTGTATCCTTTTCTGAGAAAAAGTTGTTTAGTTTAAATCTATCCCATTTATTGATTCTTGCTTTGATTTCTTGTGCTTCGGGGAGTCTTGTTAAGGAAGTCTGGTCCTAAGTTAACATGATGAAGATTCAGGCCTACTTTTTCTTCTATTTGGTGCAGGGTCTCTGGTCTAATTCCTAAGTCCTTGATCCATTTTGAGTTGAGTTTTGTGCAGGTTGAGAGATAGAGGTTTAATTTCATTTTACTACATATGGATTTCCAGTTTTCCCAGCACCATTTGTCGAACAGGCTATCTTTTCTTCATTGTATGTTTTTCACTCCTTCGTCTAGTATGAGCTAACTGTATTCATGTGGGTTTTGTCTCAGTGTCTTCTATTCTGTGCCATTGGTCTGCCTGTCTATTTTGGTGCCAATACCATGCTGTTTTTGTTACTATTGCTCTGTAGTATAGTTGAAGGTCTGGTATGTGAAATTACTTCTACCAACATCATCTACAACTCTGAGGCTCAATTTTCCCCACTGGGTTAATTTTATTATCTATCACCTTATCATCCCTTAGAGGCAACTTTAGCAAGTCGTTTATTCTTTTAGGAAAAATTCAAAGTCATCAAAAGGCAATTCTTTTGTTCTGTGCCACAAATCAGAGAAAATTAGTTCTGAAATGTCATTGGATCAGATACTTTAAAATAAATCTCAACAGTAAATACTTCCATGATTTACTGTGTGATTGTGATTTTCATGTGAACATCTTAAGTAGACATCCTCAAATAGAAAAATTCACGAACACTTAGAGGGAGAAATTCTCATCTAGAAGGAACATCAGTTGCTTTGGCTAAGGGACAATAGTGGGCCCTTGGATGCAGTCTCCACCTTGGCAAAGATTAGTTCCATCTCTCCCACTCCAGGTGGAGCCACCTTTCCGTTTGGTGGACTGACCCCATCCATGCTCCACCAGGGGCCTCATTGATCTAATGCCAAAGTAATCCTACACATGAGCTCAGGACAAGACATATGGTTCAAATAGTTCCAATAGACAGAAACTCAGAAATCTTTTTTTTTTTTTATTTTTTTTTTAGTGCTTGGGAGTGGAAAAAGTTACCTTTCTTCTCTGTGGTGTGGCATGTTGATATAAGGCCTAGGTTAATGGCAGTCATTCCTTAGAAAAGAAGCCTATGGGTTCCATCAACAAGGGAATTGAAGAAAAATGCAGCCAGAGCCCCAATCAATCCAAATTTGAAACCCGTTTTCCCTTTGCTCTTCTATTTATGAGATCTAAAAACTCTTTTTTATTTCCTAGGCCATTTCGCTTCCAAATGAAAGCATTCAGATACCTAGTATGCCCCCTCTACCTTTCAAGAAGAGTTAAAACTGCTGACCTTTTAACCTCCATTCCCTCATTGACAAAGGGTGGTCTTACATGAAATTATTTTCTTCTTCAGTTTAAGATTTTATAAGATTCCATGGGGCACAGTTGCAACCAGAGGTTCTATACCTGTTGGGCTGAGAGCTACAACTTCAAGAAGTTTGTAAGACAGCAAGAAAAACAACTCATTTTAAAACAGATTTGGGGAAAGGCAGAATAAGATTGTTAATAAATACATCCAAGAGAAATCTGCTTCCTGCAGTGCATGTGCATTTGTTCTGTTCATTCTTTGTGCTACAATGAACACGTCCAATCTCTCTTCTGCCAGACAACTCTCATTTTTGCCAAAACAATCATTGACTACCTGGTCAGAGGGCTCCTTTATATGTCATTTTTAAAGGATCAAGAGTACTGAGGCATAATTTACATACAATAAAAGCTATCCATTCTAAGTGTACAGTGCGATGTGTTTTAACAAATGTATGCATCCATGTAACCACTACAACAATCAAAATGGAGATCAGGGGGCTGAGACTGTGACCAGTGGCAGAGCGCTTGCCTAGCATGTGTGAGGCACTGGGTTCCAGTCTCAGCACCACATACAAATAAATAAAAATAAAGGTCCATCTACAACTAAGAAAAATATTAAAAAAAATAATGGAGATCTTTCCATCACCCCCAAATTCCCATGTGTCCCTTTGCAATCACCACCAATATTGGTCCTAGGCAACACTTTTCTGCTCTCTGTCTCTCTAGATGAGCTTTGCTGATTCAACGATTTCATATAAATGGAATCAGATGTCATATTTTCAGTCATTATAAAATAAATGGAAAATCCAGAGAAACCTCATCAACCAGAATGGGGATCACGAATATGGATTTGCTAGGCCAGTTTTTCTTGGCACTGCCTAAATTGGAGACAGCCCATCTCTCAAACCCAGAGTCTTGCTCTTCTTTCATGATCTCATGCTCTCGCTGTCTTCTCTACCCTTTTTATTGCACCCCCCCAACCCCGGCCCTTGGAGTTCTATTTCTCTTCTTGGCACACATCTGCCAATTGGAAAAGTAAACAAAAAGTGAAACCCCTGGAAAAGCATCTTTGCCAAAGAATCTGCTAATCTTTGGGGAGAACAGGACAGGAAGTAAGTCCACTTGGTTCTTACTGACATCCCAGATAATGTAAACTCCCCATTTCCTCTACAGCTGGCTCAGGAATCAGCCCCTCTGACACAGTGAGGCAAGTTTCAGTTTCTCATTATTTAACAGCTGGACATCCTCTTGTTCTCCTGGCCCCTGGTGCTATCTTTCCATCTCTTGTCAAAGTTTTGTTTTCTTTCTTCATCTTGTTCACCTCCAGATTTAAGAGAGTGTGAGAGGGAATGATGGGATCGTCTTTTAATCATTTCCTCTTCCCCCTAAACCTGTCTGGTTCTTCATCCATGTGCAGAACATTTTTTATAACCAAGTAGACAGAAACAGCTTCTGGAGTCCAGCTCTCACTCGACATATTGTTGTTATTCTTCCCAGTAAAAACACTTCCACAAAAGAGCAACTGGTGGTAACTGATATGTCTGCAAAAAAGACAAAATTAATATGAAGTACATATATGCCTGAGAACATTCACCCTCCTCTGTTTTCCTGGCTCACACCAGCGCACACACAGAGAAATCCTGAATCTTCCACAGTGTGTAAGCTAGAGCAGTGGCTCTCAAAATGTGGTCCTCAGATCAGTGTCACTTGCTGCAATAGTTATCTATTGCTGCATAACAAGTCACCCTCTAACTTAGTGAATTTTGACACCAATAAACATTTATGTTTTCTACTTTTCTATGGGTCAGAAATTTGGGACCAACTTAACTGGGAGATCATAGATTGGGGATTCATAAGGTTGAAGTTGAGATGTCTTCCAGAGCTGCAGTCATCCAAAGGCTCCACTGGGGCTGGAGAATCAACTTGGTCTTCTCCAAACTGCATGATCCAAGGAAGACTACCATGCTCTTTAGCATATTGTCTTGAAATTACATAGTTAGAGATGAGTCATAGGATCTAGCCCACACTCAGGGAAGAAAATGAGTCTTCACCCTTCAAAGGGCAGAGTGTCGGAGAATTGGTGGATGAATTCTAAAATATCACACTGGATCAAGAAATGCAAATCCTTGGGCCCTACTATAGACCTACTGAATCAGAAACTCTGGGTCTCAGTTCACCAACCTATTTTCACAAGATCCTGGGGTGATTTGAATGTCAACTATAGTTGAAGAACCATTAGGTTAGACTAAAAACCTCAGCTCACTTATGGGTAACTGAGGTGAAGCTTTACCAACCAGGGCTGCCTTCTAGAAGCTAAGTTTTAAACCACCAAAAGGAAACAAACTTACTTACAAGTTAATCTACAACAAAGGCATGGTAGGCAGAATTTTGGCCTCCCAAAGATGGCCACATCCCAATCCCTGAAACCTGTGGAATATATTACTTTACACAGTAAAGGGATTTTGCAGATGGGATTAAGTAAAATCTTAAGATAGGAGTTTTCTGGATTAGGGGTCAATGTATAATGATCCTTATAGAGGATCATTATAGAGGGAGGCAGGAGGGTCAGGGTCAGAGAAGGAGATATGATGGTAGAAGGAAAGATAGAAAGAGAGTTGAAGATGCTACACTGTTGGCTTTGAAAATGAAGAAGGGACCATAGGCCAAGGAATGTGGCTAACCACTAGAAGCTGGAAAAGTCAAGAAAATAGATTTTTTCCTCTAGAGTCTCTATAAAGAAGGCAGCCTGACTGACCTATTCTGGACTTCTTAGCTCCTGGACTGTAAGGTCATTATGGTTTGGATGTGAGGTATTCCCCAAAAGCTCACATGTGAGACAATGCAGGAAAGTTCAGAGGTGAAATGATTGGGTTGTAAGAGTCTTAATCTAGTGAATTAATCCCTGATGGGATTAACTGAGTGGTAACTGGAGGCATGTGGGGTGTGTCTGGAGGGAGTGGTTCATTTGGGGTGTGGCTATGGAGTATACATTTGTATCTGGAAAGTGACGTCTCTCTCTGCTTCCTACTGATGCCAGCTGCTTCCCTCTGCCACATTCTTCCATCATCATATTCAGCCTCACCTCAAGCCCCGAGGAATGGAACAGTCCTTCTATGGACTAATACCTCTGAAACTGTGAGCCCTCAAATAAACCTTTCCTCCTCTATAATTATGCTGATCAGATCATTTAGTCACAGCAGAGAAAAAACTAAAACAAAGATAATATTATTTTAAGCTACTAAATCTGTGGCAATGTACAGGAAATTAGTACAAATGAGTTCTTGTCTGAAACTTATTTTTGGTAGAATAGGAAGCAAAATAGGAAGAGGGGATGATCTGTTTCCTTAGATGTATGCACAAAGCGGATGGTGCTATAGTTTGGATCTTAGATCTCTACTAAAGGCCCATGTGTTTAAAGGCTTGATCCCAAGAGTGGTGGTATTGGGAAGCAGGTGAAACCTTCGAGAGATGGGACCTAGTGGGAGGAAGTTAGGAATGACCTTGAGGGGGTTATTGGGACCCCATCAACTCTCTCTCTCTCTCTCTCTCTCTCTCTCTCTCACTTTGTCACCACCACAAGTTGAGTAGCTTGCTCTGTTACGCTCTCCCATCAGGATGTACTGCCTTACCACAGGCTCTAAAGCAACAGGATCAATGAACTGTAAACCAAAACCTCCAAAACAATGATCCCAAAGACTTACACTGATTATCTCAGGTATTTTGTTACAGTAATGGAAAGTCAACCAAAACAGGTGGACATGTAGTTCATTGCAAATTCCATACTGTATTTGTACTTGCAGAAGAGAAATGCTTTAGAACTGCGCTGTCCAATACAGTAGCCAATAACCATGTGTAGCCATTTAAATTTATATTCAAAATATTGAAATTACATAAAATTCACAATTCCGTTCTCTGTCCCGTTAGCTGCATTTCAAGGGTCTGATATCCAAAATAGCTGGTGGCTAATTTATTGGAAAGCACAGAAATAGAACATTTCCATCACTGCACAAAATTCAATGAGATGGCATTGCTCAATGGTCTTTGACCTTTCCCATTTTTAAATAAGTTTTTGTAAAAATCTCATTCTGCAACTTGGCCATGGCTATGATTTTAAGTTGGTATTTTTGTTAGTTAGTTTTCTGTCACTACAACAAATGCCTGAGACTTTTGACAAAGTTGATTTTGGCTCACAATTTTAGCCATTTTAGTCCATGATTGGTTTGCCTTGTTACTTTGCACCTGTGTTGAAGCAGCATATCATGGAAGGAGGGTGTGATAGAGCAAAACTTCTCACTTCCTAGTTAGGAAATGAAAGAGAGAAAGTGGAGTAGACCAGGTCCCATGACTTCCTTTGAGGGCCCATCTCAATGACCCTTATAGAGGGAGGCAGGAGGGTCAGGGTCAGAGAAGGAGAAGTGATGGTGGAAGGAATGAAGAGAAAAGGTTTTCCTTTTCTCATTCTGACTAGGTCCCACCTCTTAAAGGTCCCACCACCTCTCAATAGCACCATGCAGGGGACCAAGTCTTTATCACATGGGCCTCTGGAGGACATTTAGGATCCAAACTATAAGAATGCTGTTGGACGCCTTTGGCTCCAAAGCTTGCATTTATTTGTGGTGCTTGATAACTACATTTTTAAAAACTGTACTTCAAGGATTCTTAGGAATTGAGAGGTATTGTAGGGACCAGAATGTTGGTGGAGGTGGCACGTGTATGTTCATGGTAAGGAGGAGGTGGGGGAGCAGAGCCGTCGTCACCCCTGCTTTGCCTCTTTTGGTTTTTGTCTATGGAGTTCATTTCATCTCCCTTCAGAGTCTCCTCAAAGTCATTTGCACAAGAGTTCTCCTCAATTAAAACCATGACTAAAAGCTGGAAATCATTTGCATTTAAATATTAGCAAAGGGATAATCAACAGGAGTATTTTTGATGATTTCTTCAAAAACTGGATCCAAAAATTATTTTAAAGGATGCAGTTAATTCCAAAAGTTAATTCTTTTCCTCCTAGGAAAGCTCAAATGTTTTGTACTTCTTTTTCCAGAGACATTATATTCTTTTCTTATTAAGCATACGTGAACATGCAGATACACACACACAAACACACACACACACGCACACACACACACACACACACACACACTTGTGCTTTGTGGAACACACTGTACTTGTCTATTGCAATAAATTTTTATGATGTTTCTGACCCCAAATAAAGTTTGGATAAAAAGGGAGGATATCTGGTAGTTTATTCCAACTACATAATTCTCAGTCCCCAAAGGGCTTCTTAAGAGAACCAACAGCCCCATTGGTTCAGGAAAGGCTGGTTGGCTGGGTGACAGGAGCCTCACATTTGACAGGTGAAGTTGCTAAACTTATATCAAGTCTTAAAAGTGTTGAATGCATTGAGATCACACTTCTTTCCTCAGACAATCATTTCACTTTATCTGATACTGCCTTGCATTGAGTATATATAAATTCCCCAACTTCAGCAAAATTCCCTGGGAACAGAGAACATGTCTTGTGTGTCTAGCTCTCTTGGGAAGTGTTAAGTACTCAATAAATACAGGTCCTGGTGATTGACCATTGCTATTCTATGGACAAGAGCCTGTGTCTATTTGTGTGTTTTCCTGGGACACACAACCTCTCCAGGTTTCCCTTTTCTCATTCCTGAAAACCCAGGTTAAAGGAGCTCTGTGTCTTTCTAGCTCTGAAGTTGTTTGATTATGAGATGATATAAATACTCAGAATTGAAGAATGTTATGGTTTGGATATTAGGTGTCCTTCAAATGTTCACGTGTGAGACAATACAAGTGAAATGATTGGGTTATGAGAGTCTTAACCTGATCAGTGAATTGCTTCTCTGATAGGGATTGAGTGGTAATGGCAGGCTGGAAGGATGTGGCTGGAGGAGGTGGGTCATTGGAGGCATGCCTTAGGGTTACATATTTGGTGAACTGAGCCTAATCTCTCTCTTTCTTGGTTTAATGCCCTGAGCCACTTTCCTCGGCCACACTTATCTGCCATGATGTTCTGCCTCACCTTGAGCCCTCAGAAATAGAGTCAGGCATCTATGGACTGAAACCTCTTGAAACCATGAGCCCCCAAATGAACTTTTCCTCCTCTAATTGTTCTTGTCAGGTTTTGTGGTCAAAAACTGACTAAAACAAAGAATTATCAATTTTCATGTCAAAAGGGAAATACACCATATATGATACCAATCACAGAAATATTAGGCTGTATTTAACAGCAATCATTGTTTCCATTTAAACAACTAATGCATGTGTAGCCATTTGTAAATGAGAACAGCAAGTCTGATTTTAAGGTAGCATTGAGCAAGATAGGACTAGAGGTGGTAGAATTAACCTGCAGCCAGTGAAACTGAGGCTAAGATGCCTGTCACTGAAATGGGCCCCTTCTGACAAGGGGCCTTAGCAGTATGATTACATGTTCATTTATTTCATAGCCTTGGAATGTGAAATCTTTAAACTGTAATCCATTGAGTGTCATATCCTTCATCATTCCTGTTATGGTTTAGGTATGCGGTATCCCCCCCGAAACTCATGAGACAATGCAAAAAAAAAGTTCAGAGGTGAAGTGATTGTATTATAAGAGCCTTAAAAGTAATCAGTGCATTAATCTAATTGAATAGATTGACTGGGTGGTAACCACAGGCAGATAGGGTGTGGCTGAAGGAGGTGGGTCATTGGAGGCATGCCTTTGTGGCATATATTTTGCCTCCGGTGAGCTGAGCAGTCTCCCTCTGCTTCCTGGTGCAATGTTACAAGCTGCTTTCCTCTGCCACACCCTTCTCCCTGACATTCTGCCTCATCTCAGAGCAATGGAGTCAGCCATCTATGGACTGAGACCTCTGAAAGCCCTGAAAAAACTTGTTCTCCTCCAAACTGTTCATGTTGGCTCTTTTGGTCACGGTGGCAAGAAAGCTGACTAAAACTGTTCCCTTCCTCTTAACTGGTGTTGGGTGATCTTGGGCATCTTTGGAGGTTCAGCTTAAAAAAGTAGATGAGTTGGGGATGCATTTACGTTGTGTTTAGCAGATCATATTGATGTGGTTCACTTGGAGAAATCTAGAAAATCAGTAAGAGTTTAGGGTTTTCCCATTTCTGTAAAAATTCTTATGGAGGGGTTAATGAGCCAGTTAAGAATTATAATAGGAAAGAAGAGGAAGATGAAAAAGCCTGAATGGTCTCCAAATTGAGTCCCCAAAATTAACTGTTCAGTAAACAATCCTGTTTTAGTTGCCAGGAAGACTTTGGAATTGGTGATGTTTAGAACAGTGCTTTGGAACCAAGTTAGTTCAAAGTTCAATGGTCTGTGAACTGTGTGACTTTGGATAAAATATTTTCCTTTGAATGTGTTCCCGTCCTCATTAATGGTGATAAGAATATCACTTTCCATGGTTGCTGTGAACTTTAAATGCTGCAACATACATTTACACATAACAGGGACTCTATAAACTACAACTTTTTGAAAATCATGCAATGGTATGTTTTCTTATTATGCATTTAATTTGAATATCAGAAGTTCCAGGTGAGAGAAAAGATCTTTAGAAATTTTGGAAGTGAGGGATAGGGTCTAGAGACATTGGAATGAGACAATTATAGCTCTGCAAAGCCATGACTTCCACAAAATTATGCCCCTAGGTAGTGCAAAGGCTGACCTTAGAATTCAACTACCTTAACTTCAAGTACAGTCAGGGCAGTTGGGCTTCTTCATATTAAAGGAAATCAAGAAGCACACAGAAGGCCATGTACAAGAAAAGAAAAGCAGTTTTTTTCAAGCAGTATTTAGGAACAGTACCTATGTTATTGCTGTATAAATCTGATGACTGAGGTCATTGCATATACCCCTACTTTACAAATGGAAAAACTAGGACCCAGAAAAGTTAAGAAATTGCTCAGGGTCATATATTAATAAAGGACAGAACTCAAATTTAATCCTAAGTCTATATGACACCAAACCCATGCTTTCTCCCCCTCTTCCATAATAGCCTGTTTTCTAAGACTCAGTCTGTGTCCCCAAAGTGGCTTTCTACAACTTTGTTCAACTTGCCATTGCAAAACCACCCATAGCCCTTCCACTTTCTTCACTCTGACTGCATCCTTTGTGATGTCAACTAAGGCCACCATGTTTTGGTCACCTGATGTTATGATTTGGGTTTGGAATGTCCTCCAAAAACTCATGCGTTGAAGACTTAGTCCCCAGTGCAACAAGTTAGAGGAGGGCTTTTGGGAAATGACTGACTCATGAGGGCTTTGATCCTATCAATGGATGAATCTATTGTTGGTTTCATAATTGATTGGACTATTGGGTGGTAGTAGAAACTGTAGGAGAAAGCCTAGTTAGAGGAATAGATCACTAGATGAATATTTTGTCCTTGGACCTTTTCCCCCTCCCTCTCTCTTTGCTTTCTGGCTGGCATAAAGTGAGCAGCTTCCTCTGCTACAAGCTCCCATCACTGTGATATTCTGCCTCACCTCAGGCCCAAAGCAATGGAGCTAGCTGTTTTGGGACTGAAAACTCTGAATCCATGAGCAAAAATGAAACTTTCCTCCTCTAAGTTGTTTTTCTCAGGTATTTTGTCACAGTGACAGAAAACTGACTAACACACCTGAACACTAGGGAAAGGATCTGTCTTAGATATTTTCATGATTTCCTTTCAGAGGTTTATAAACTATTACAGTTTTCTTTGTATATTTCTCATAAAGTCAAAGAATGAGGGCAAATTTCAAGAATTTGCCAGGTAATTCTCTGAATAGACCTATACCTGAACCCAATCAAACTTCTACAAAATTCTTCTACTTAAAACATTCTTTGGCTGACATTAGAACCACCTGGTAAGCTTTAAGATGGTACCATGTTCAGGCCCCACCCAAGCCCAATAAAACCAGAATCTCCAGGAGGGGCCTGGTATTGGTAGTTTTTTTAAAGCTCACCAAATAAGGCTAGAACATAATCACTGAAGCTAGAAAAAGATTAGATGGCCTTTAGAAATAATCTCTCCTAGTGCTGAATTTCTGACACTCTCAGAAAACACTAAAAATCTTCCTCATTCTTAACCAATGTGTCTTTTACAGAAGACAAGCTTCTCTGATGATTTTACACCATAATGTGAAAGTGTTAATTAGTATAGTTTTTAAAGGACATATTACTAATATAATAATAGATAATCAAAAGTTTTAAAAACTACATATTCCTTCACCTAGAATTGCAATTTCTAGGATTTAATTCAAGAGGAGATGTGAGAGATGTCTGTACAAAAGTTCACTAAAGCATTATTTATGGCAGCAAAACTTGGAAATAGATTTGGAGTCCAGTACCTGGTTATTATTGTGTGTTCATCTGAAAGAATACAACCATTAATTTACATTCAGGTTCATGTTAACTAGCACAGAAATATTAAGGTAGGAACAGTAAGTTGATTTCTGCTTAAAAGTGCATGCATTTCAATATGGATAGGGAACTATATATATAAAATATACTCTCAAACATATTATGCTATCCATAATTTATCATTGAGTTATATCTCCAGCCCTGTGACAAATTTTTGTGTTCTAAAGCATTGTTTTCCTTTTTCCATATTTTCTAAGTGTTATTCTCATTTAATTAGAAACAAATTATTATTGTTTAATTAGAAGCAATAATAGAGTGGTCTGTAGAAAATGCTAATTCAGCATGCAATCTAGACATGTGTTTCCACCCCTTATTTACCTTTTAGGCAGTATCTTTCATATAATTGGCGTTTGCTGGAACAATTGTCCTGCTACCTCCAGAAAAGAACATTCTTCCTTTTTGTTGTTAAACTCAGTTATCTTCAGGACAGGTTAAGACCATTTCTTTTTTTATAAAACTATCCAGATCCTCCTTGACTAGAATTAATAGCTAAGATCAGACAGGAGTCTTCAGGCAAGTTTCAACTGGAGGCACAGAGAAGAGGAACTTCCACGTGGAAAATTCATGAGACAGCACAGAGGCTGGTTCTGGGAACATAATCTGAGTTTGTTGAGTGAATTCATTAAGAATATACTTATTAATAAACTTAGTGGAAGAACAGAGAAAATCATGTTCGTGGCTTTAAGAAGAACACAGAGTTTTTCCCTTAAAAATAGCTGTAATACCAATCCCAAAACACCAAAGGCCGAATGTTTTGTCTGATAAGCAGATGCTGAACCATAGTGGAAGGGAGGGGAGGGAAGATGAAGGAACTTTGTGCAGAGGGGAGTGATGGGAGGGGTGCGGTGGTGGGGATGGGAAGGACAGTAGATTGAGACAGACATTATTAGCCGATATACATGTATGATTACACTACCAGCATGACTCAGCACCATGTACAGCCAGAGGAACAAGAGGTTGTGCTCCATTTGTGTACAGTGTGAATGCATTCTACTGTCATGTATAACTAATTAGAACAAATAGAAATAATAGCTGCAATAGAGTTGGAAAAATTTTCATGTTCATCAGAGAAAGTGGTGGTGAGGTGGCAGTGCAGTAGAGCAGGTGGCCTGAGCAAGGGAGGATAGAAATCTCTGTGGATTCTAAGAAAAAGATGGTTTCATGTTAGAGCAATGCACCCTGTTACATTTCATGATGACTTTGAAGAATTTTTTAAAACTTGGATTCTGAAGTCAGACCCTGAAGTTAACAAGTTATACAAACAGATGCTGTAAGAATTAATGTGATGTGAAGTTCAGTCAAACCTGAGTGTGTTCATGACACACTCCCTGGCAGGAATGTGGTTCGTGAGTTCCATCTATGACCAGGGAAGCTGCTTCTCTGACCTGGACAGGCAGGGTTGCAATAGAGCAGGGCTTCAGGGTGCTGCAGGCATTGTTGAACAGCTGCTCAACAGCTGTTTTAAATGCTGGAGAAAAGAAGTTAATGAGGGTGACTTTCCAAATTACTTGTGTGAAGGAATTTCTTTTTTAGGAGAAGCAAAGGCCCTGCGTCCACAGTGACACCCACAGAGGCGTGGTTAGACAGGGAGAGAAGGGTCCACTAAATCATTTGGGAATAGGTCAGTTGTCAGGGGACCCTTGGTTCATCTGAACTAAGTAGTAGGAGGACCTTTGTCCATCTCAACCGAATCACAACATTTTTACTGAAGCAAATCTGCTCAAAGACTCATGGCTAGTGATTTGCTCAGGGGACCCAGGACTTATTTTATCAAGAGTTTCTTTGGCTGATGGCAAGGAGAAGAGGCCATTTTACATGATTTCTCACTATCATAGGTGTTCCCATTGATCCAACTGGGGTATGACCTTCACAAGGGTAAGTGGGGTTCAGAGAATCAGTTCAGTTAATCATCAGTGTTGAAAAACAATTTAAATGCAACTGACTGCAAGCGAAGGAAGCCAGAAGAGTCCTTGAGAGAAGGAACAGAATAGGCTTTGGTTTTAACCTGTCTTGGGTTCAAGTCCCCATCAAGGCAGGCAGAGGACCCCAAAGGGCTGGAATTAGGGTCAACAGAGTGAGTCTGTCTTTTAAGTACAAGGCTGGATCTTATCTTTGTTTAAAAATTTGATATTTCTTTTCAATCATTTGATTTTTTAAAATATAGTATTTTCATATAGATTACAGAATTTTTTGGTTCCCTTTTAAACTTTGTACCCAAATTGAGTGTTCACGAGCCTCGACCCAGCTCAATCATTTACCAGCTTTGTGAGGCTGGGCAAATCACTTAAGTTTCGCTTCCATCATCTAAAAATAGGGTGATCAATAGAGACCATTTTTGTAGAGTTAATTGTGATAATGCTTGTTATGGTTTAGATGTGAGGTGTCTCCCAAAAGTCCATATGAGACAATGCAATAAAGTTTAGAGGTGAATGGATTGGGTTATGAGACCCTTAACCCAATCAGCAAATTAATCCCCTGATAAGGATTAACCCAGAGGTAACTAAAGGCAGGTAGGGTGTGACTGACGGAGGTGGGGCATTGGGCCTGTCCTTTGGGGCTTATATTTTGTCATGGTGAGGAGAGCTCCTCCTTTCTCCACTTCCTGGGTGCTATGTTCCCAGCTGCTTTCCTCTGCCATGCCCTTCTGCTATGATGTTCTGCCTTGCCTAGAGTCTTAAGGAATAGAGTCAGCTGTCTATGGACTAAGACCTCTGAAACCAGGAATTCCAAAATAAACTGTTTCTTTTAATATTGTTCTTGTCAGGTCTTTTGGTTACAGCAGTGAAAAAGCTGACTAAAACAATGCTCTTAAGTCTCTAAGTGCAGGTCCTGGCCTGTAGATAGGTGTTCAATAAACTCTAGCTTTTACCTTTGGTATGTATGTCATCCTATAGCAAAAACTTGGCATGCCACACGCAATAGACTTCAATGCTGCATGGAAGGAATCTTTGGGCAGAAGAGAGGAACTGGGTTAGGGCCCAAAGAAGCATGTTCTAGCCAATAGGAACCACATCCTGAAAGATAGAAAGTGACCCAGCAGCTGTATCTGGACACTGATAGATATTACATAGTCCATTTTGAACAGGGATCCAGACTGTATAACCTGAGCTGGGCTCCAGGTTGAGAAAAACATAAGCAAATACACAGTTCTCAGTGTAGAAGAAATGTCCTTTGATGAGAAGCAGCTAAAATAGTGGTGTGCTTTTGAAAGCAATAGCAATCGCTTATATCTTGGACACCCTAGGATGAGGGATTTGCCAGACATGGGTAGGAACCAGAGTCCTGAGAAATAGACTCCACTGGTTGTGAATGTCTACACTGGCCAAGGCTGCTGTCTATCCTGAAGTACTCATAAACACACTGTGAGTGAATTCAGGGTGAAAAGCTGTGTTAGGAGACGCATTATACTAACTGCGTCCATCCTTCCTCACATTCTAGAAAAGGACAGTTTATGCTTTCCATTAACATTTTGCTGTTTCAAAAGAATCATTATTAATGTCTTATATAAATATACAAGAGTGAAGCTGGACATTATTTCATATTTGCCAGTAAAAGTGAAATAATTGCTTGAAAATTGGAAAAATTTCAGCCAAGGGATTCATTCTGGATTTGTGAAATTTGTGGAATCGTTCCATGTTTAAGACTTTTTGTATTAAAAACTTCTGTCTTGTTTCCTAAGGCTAAACTCAATGCTAAGAGGAAGTGATTGGTGAACTTCTAAGTTTCAAACCTCTTTACTACCTAGATTCTAGAAATAGCTTGTGATGGGCAGAATATGGTCCCCTGAATATGGCAGAACCTGTGAAAATGTCACCTTATTAAGGGACTTTACAGATGTCATGAAGGATCTTGTCATGGGGAGATTATCATGTATTATTTGGGTGAATCACCTGAGTCTTTCAAGCCAGAGAATCTTTCCGAAGTGCTTAGAGGAAGATGTGACTATGGAAAGAGTCAGACATGTGCAACTTTGCTGGCTTTGAAAATGGAAGTAAAGGCCATAAGCATAGGAATGTGGGCAGATTCTAGAAGCTGGAAAAGACAAGGAAAAAGATTCTCCCCTAGAATCTGCAGAAAAGCAGGTAGCTCTGTTGACATCTTGATTTTAGCCCTGTGAGACCAATGTTGACTTCTAACCTAAGAGAACTACAAGAAAATAAATTTGTACTGTTTTAATCCACTAGGTTTTTGGTTCTTTGTTATAGAAGTCATAGGAAATGGATACCCACCTGAAATTATATAATTTTCCATGAGTCACTTTCATGACATAGTGTAGATTTCTTAGATATTTAAAAGCAAACCTGAGCATAGTAATTTTCTAAAAAATTTAATGTTTTCACTGATGGTTCTTACATCCTCGTTTTCTTCTCCTTGATTCTCTCAGGATGGTATGACCTACAGATTCTTATGGGTCTGTAGTTATGAAAAAGGAACTGGAATTATTCTCTAAAAAGCCTCCCTTCTCAAGGGGAGGAATGCTCCTGCACTCCAGGATATGACCAATGAGATTAAATGCTGTAAGCATGGGAACTGAGCCATGTAGAACAAGATGCAAATCCCTGAAATCATTTTTAATGAAACATAAACATTGAGTTAGCATGAGGGCCTACAGTTTCTGGGTGGTTGGTTAGAACTTTGGCAATAAGGATATAGAGGGAAAATTCTCCAGTTTTAATAGCCTCCAGATGTTCTTCTGGTCCCAGCTGAAAATTTTTCATCATTTATAGCCAATATTTTTGTCAGCAGCAGCATTTTGTTGTAATATCTCCAAATTGGTGGTAGTGATTGTTAGTCATCAAACAAATCCCAAATAAGAGTTTAGCCTAGGGGTCACTTTGAATATTCCATCATATTTTATTCAATTAGTGATTGCTTATTAGTAGAGTTGTTGTATTTTTCATCATATGATTCTGATGACAACCAGTCAATGAACTCCCACACAAAATGCCATGTCCAGTTTTTTTTTTTTTTTTTTTTTTTTTTGCATTTTTGGTACCAGGAATTGAACCAGGGGTACTTAACCACTGAGCAACATCCCCAGTCCTTTCCTATGGTCTCACTAAGTTGCTTAGAGCCTCATTAAGTTGCTGAGGCTGTCTTTGAACTCATGATACTCCTGCCTCAGCCTCCCACGATACATCCACCACTTGCACCCACAATGCTGGGTTGCAATGTCCTATTTTTAGCTATGACTACATCATAACCAGTATCTGGAAGAATGAAAATAAGAATGTCAGATGACAGTTGTCTTGGGTGAATAAGAGTCAAAAGGTTTATCACAAATTATAATGGACTTCATCATAGAATTTAGTTTAAATGCTCATTCACATCAGTTGGGGAACCTTGGAGCAGTTATTTTTGAGAAACACTCTAGAAAATTCAGATTTAAAAAGGGTAATTTATGTTTTCTAAACCAATGATACTATGAGCCTGTACTTAATAGAAGGTGACTATGCAGAATCTGCTTGGAATGTGGTTTTAACTATGTAAGATGGTCTGAAAATAAATGAATTAATTATGTTCATGCTTCAGTTTTCTGTATTTGAAGATGAGAAGAACATGGTTTACCTTCTAGAAGTCTCTTCTGAGACTTGCTGTCCACACGCCTTCTTGAATTCATGAGGAAAGGACTACAAAGTGCATGTGATGGCTGAACTTAGTTATCACTTACTGGTTATGTCACAGGAGCCTGGTGGAGTCAGATATATTACAAAGGTGTTTGAGGAGGCTTTTTTCCTCACCTATTTATGAAGGACCTGATTTATAACATGCTAATAAGTCATGTAGATATTGTTCTGCCCCTTTCCTCAAGTATTTTTCATGTGTTATACTCATTAGTATGACTAGATAATATTAGAGTTTGACTCACCAGGGCATTTGGTTTTGTGATTTGCCAGGTCGCTCATATAATCCAGGCATCTCATGCCACTTAGCAACAGTCTATCAAAACTTAATAGAATCCTTTTGTATTTTTCTATAAAATGATAATAAATAAATTGACACTGTACTGTCCTCAATGACTCCCTTCACCATCCACCTAGCAGTGTACATTAAGAGTTTCACTGTGCACAGAGGAAGGGTTCTTTGCTAGAATTGTTAGGACAAAGGAATGATGCTAACAGACTCTAAAATGCAGATTTCTCACTGGGAAAGACACCTTGTCTTCCCCGTGTCGTTCCCACCCTCCTCTTCATTTGGGGTCCTCAGAGATGGCATCCATATATGCTCTGAAAGGAGGCAAAGTTACAGTGTGTTCAGCCCCACCTGGAGTGATTGGCAGGTGCATAGCTTGAATTGACAAGGTTTTAAAACAGTACATGTTTGGTTTTACAAAGGCTCTCAACTATTGGTAAGTACTTTTGAAAACTTAAACTGTGGACTTATTCCCTTATGACATTTCCCAGTAGCTGTTCTCTGAATAGACAGCCCTTCACATCCATGGGTTCTGCATCCCTGGATTCAACCAGCCATGGATGGAAAATGTTCTTAAAAAGGTTGCATGCATACTGACTATGAACAGAGTTTTTTTCTTATCATTATTCCCTAAACAATACAGTATAACAACTACTTAAATAGCATTTATATTGTGTTAGATATCTCAAGTAACCCAAAAATGATTTGAAATATACAGGAGGATGTGTATATGCTACATCCAAATACTATAATATTTTATATAAGGGACTTGAGCCACTGAAGATATTGGTATACAGGGCTCTGGAACCAATCCCCCACAGTTATTGCATTTGTAATTCTAGCATCTGTAATCTCACAGAGGGCTTTAGAGTTACCAAAACAATGAGCACCACTCCCCAAATGTCCGGAATCCAACTCTCTGAAGCAAGAAAAGACATCCCTTTGCCAACAGAACTCCTGATTTTCCTTCCTTAAAACCATCACAAAATGACTTGCCAATTCCAGTGGGATATGAAGTGGCATAATGCTATATAAGGGGTAAGGAGAAAGAAGTCACATCCCAGGTGATATAATGTATTGTGATATGATATATGGAGAATGAGACAGAAGCTCCATTCTGATTCTAAACATCTCTTTGTCTTCTTTACCCTCCCAGAGTACATGGCTCAAACTGTTATAATAACCACTATAACAACAGAGGAGAGAACTAGCACTTAGTAAGTCTTTCCCAGGTGCCTGATGCACTGATAAGCATGTTACATTCACTCTATGTTCTAAGCTTCAGAACAAGACGAGAGCAAGATGCCATTAATATGTTTCATCCATTTTACCGAAGGACCTGGAACGACTAAGATATTTGCCTTTTAGGTCAAGAATTGTCTTCTTCCTTCCATTGCTTTTAAATTGTATTCGTTCATTCCTTCGACAAAGATTTACTGAGCACTTCAAATGTCTCAGGCCCTGTTTTAGTGTCCACGGGCTCTTGGGGAAGATATGACAAATTCAAGAAACCTCTTTGTTCTAAGAGAAGAAAGAAGGCTGTGTAAGAGCAGTGGACTTGGAGGGAACTAGGGAATGCAAACTCCAGGCTTTTCCGGCTTTGCATACTCTTTTGCCCTAAAGGGGCAGCAATAAGCATCCAATCTCTCCAGTTAAGATCTATCTGTTCACCTTTTCAACTGGGTGTGGAGAATGATATCTGGGGAATGTGAAGCATTCTTACTTCAGGCTTCCTGCAAAAAGCAAAGGAAGAAGTAGGGCCTGAAATGACAGATCTGAGAAAACACTCATGGAATTGGAATTCTGGTGTCCCCATATGAAAGGGTCTGCAAGGACTTTGGGTATAACCCTTAGATCAACCCTCAATCCAAAGCCAGGATGCCCTCTTTGTAAGTGGTCGAATCATCTCTGCTTGCTTGGTTGGATGCTGGGGAACTCTCACCCTTACAAAGTAGCCCATTCTGGTGCTAATCAGATCACTTCATACCTAATCTGGAATCTACCTCCAAGTAACTTCTAATAATTGCTCTTGGTTCTGTTCTCTAAGGGTATGAATACTAATCTAATCATGAATAATAAGTCATGAATGAGAAACTTAAATTCCTTTTTCATAAGAATGTCCTTGTTTCTAAAAGCAGAGATCTTGTCCCCACTCAGGCTTACTTGTTTTGTGACTCAGCCTTCTCTCATGTGTTAAGATTCCTAAATTTAGCCATCTGAGTTGGAGCAAGAGAAAGTGGAAATTAATGGGTGGGACACACTCAGGGATCACTGGGAGGAGCCATTGTCAATAAACATACTTAAGTGACAAGAGGCAGCGAAGGCAGGGTTGGGACATCTTCTTTGGCCATTAGGACTTGGACAAAGAGTCTTTAGAGTTTAAGAGGTCTTTAGGGTCAGGGATCATCTGGCTGGTATTTGAGCCCCTGAATAGTACTCTGGACACTCAGAATAGTCTTTATAAGGCCAGGCTTCTGCATCTGAAAAAGCACTATGGAACCAAATCTAACTGCTCTAAGAGCAAACTTGCCCCAGGCAGTTTATGCAGCCATCTCTGGGGAGAATTTGACGTATAGGGAGAAAAAGGATGGGTGGAGTTAAAGCTAGTGGCTTCTCTGATGGCTCTAAACTCTCATGGAAACAACTATAAATCCCAGTTCTTTCTACCTTATAAATTCTTTCTCCCTATATTTTGTAAAGAACTCAAATTGAGAAAAAGTCACCAATGGCACCCAGCAACACTCAATCCATCCAATATTACCATCTTTAAGAGTGAATGAGGGCTGATGTTTTAAGATAGCATTTTAAAATTAAAACCAAAAGACCTAAATGTATGGCAGTAGGTTACCAGCCAGTATTCATAATAGAACATCATTTTTAGTATTACCTTTATATGATGGTAAATTTTTTATTTTGTCTCACCAATATTTTCATGGGAATTGTGGGGTACACAGAACTCAATTACAAACTGAATTTGGAATTTCAAAGCTGCCTTTATAGAATGAAGTCAAAGTTTCTTTTTTATAATTTTTTTCTGCTTAACAGAATGACTTTTCTTTTTTATTTGACTGTATTAATTGCCGTTCCTTGCTATTAGCTTTGAAGAGGATGAGTTTTATACAATGCCTAAAGGGTAGGGTGGATAGGACTATCTTCATTTTACAGGGAAGGAAGCTGAGACTGGGAAACTGAGGCTGAGAAGAATTCAATGTCTTGCATAGGGGTCTGTGGTTTAGAATAGTAAACCCCAAATAATATTCCAATCTTCTGTCAGTGCTATTCACCTTGCAGAATTCTTCAGGCATATTTGAATTCCAGGTCAAGTGAAAAATATTCATGACGTAAGTTATACCTATCAATTGAAAAATTAAATAGAAAATAAAACTTATCTCCTAAACAAAATCAGGAAAAAAACACAAGTCCATATATCTTTGAAAAGCTTACCAAGGGTTTGATTTTAAGAGAGAATGCTTCCCTGCAGTGTGTAAGCCATTTGGCATAAATTAAGCATTCGGTCATACTGTATTCTCTAGAGCTGTAGGTTTTCCTTATCTAAGCAGCCTCTACGTGTTCACTAAGAGTAAGGCACATAAAGTGCTTTTATTAAGGAAAATGTTTGCAAGTCAAAGATTAATATCACAGAGATGGAAAACAGGCCTGTTGCTGGGTTTTGGTGACTGCTGTGTCAAAACCATAGATCTGGGTAATCTCAAACGGGTCTCAAATTAAAGAGCAGAATTTAAGGAGAATTCATCTAACTTTTAGAGGTTTAAGATAACATCTTATTAACTGGATATAGTAATCTATTTCTTTGGGGGGAATCTAGAAATACTCTTTTCTGATCACAGTTTGGGGGTAACTAGAGATGTTCTTTTTACTTTTATATAAGATATGTGTTAGTCTTGGCTCTAAAAGAGCAATTTTTATCCAACATTCTCAAGGAACTCTTCCTAGAGTAATTCATTTTGGAGAAACAACTTTTCTGCTTCCATTCTACAAAGATTTAAATGAGTGTTGGAGGTTCATAGTTTGTTGTCCTCCTAATTGACATTCCTCCCTATCATTTTGAAGAATGTTAAGAATGATAATTCATGCCAAGAGCATATATTTTAAATGTCAGCACCATATACACATATTCAGCGTTATCTGAATAACTGCAGGAGACAGTGTCTTCCATCTAACTATCTGCCACCCATTAACCGAGCCTCCCACATCCATCCATCCATCCATCCACTGTCTAGCATCCATCCATCCATCCAACACTGAGATAATGGTTAAGTACATGTATTCTGAAGCCACATTGGATTGAATCCCAACCCTCTTATTTATCAGCTGTGTGACCTTAGTAAAATTATTTAAATCATGTGGCCTGCTTTTTTCTTAAATCTATAAAATAAAGATCATGATAGCATGTAACTCACAATATTATTGTGATGATTAAGTAAATTAATATGAACAAAATGCTTAACAAGAGGTCTAGCACATATCTATCACTATTCAAATGACTGCTCTGTACATGACCATTTTTATTGATTGATGAACAACTCAGGCCCAGAAGAGTTGAGTGGAGATACAGGAAAAATAAATAGTTGGAGAATCTACTTTGATTGTTTCTCTTTCAGAGAAGGCACAGGAGGAAAGTCAGGATAGAGTTAAGGAGTGGGAAATAATTTTCAGAAACCTAAATTATTTTGGTTTAATTTTGGTATAAGAGCTGTGTTCCAGGAGTGGGTAATTTTGTTTTGGTTGTAAATCATTTCCAAAGCCTCCAAAAGAAAGCTGAGATGACTGGATTTACTTATCTGTTTGTTGGATCAACTAAGATCACAAGATCCTTATGGGAAAGAATGATTTTTATTACTGACGCTCCAATGCCATAGATCCAGAACTCTGGGTCCTTGAGGTGCCTGAGAAATTAGGAATAGGGGACAACTTTTGGAAGGAAACAACTCCATAAACTGATCACAGTCTGGTCTCAGGGAAGGGGAACAGGAGGCTTAATCATTATCCAGGTGACAGGGAGCAGAGAGAACAGTATTAGGCACCCATAGAAGAAGATTGGGAAGTGGAGAATAGAAATTCATTGGATTAGACAAAGAGGTATGAAGGAAATGGAGGAGAGATGGGAATAGGAAAGACAGTAGAATGAATTGGACATAACTTTCCTATGTTCATATATGAATACATGACCAGTGAAACTCCACATCATGTACAACCACAAGAATGGGAAGTTATACTCCATGTATGTATAATATGTCAAAATACACTCTACTGTCAAGTATATCTTAAAAAAAAAAAAAATAAAAAGTTTTAAAAATAGAAAGAACAAGGATTCTGTCTCTCAAACTCCAGGGTCTCATTCACCAGGACACACAGCTCAGCTCTGAACAGTGGGTAGAATTAAGGTAGATTAGCAAAAGAGATGTGTGCTCAGATGCCATCAAGGAAGCATGAAACAAAAAGGGCTGGAAGAGGCTGAAGAATACATCCTTCTGAGTCACCTCAATTCAGTTCAAGTTCCAGTGTTTACTGAGCACCTACGACAGCCAAAAAACCTCACTGGGTGTATCGTGGGGCCTTGACCTGTGCATTACAGGAGTGAAGATGCTTCAGGAGGACAATCTAGGCCCTACCCACATAGCTCCCTCAGCCCCTGCCCTGTGCAGATCTGGTGGCTCTCTACTTCCTGGTCAGCTGCTCAGTTCTGTCCTTAGGGGTCAATCCCACCTCCATTTTCTGACTTTTAAAGTTTTGCACTTAACTAGCAACACAGAAGAGCTATGCTTTGGGTACCAGGTGGGAAGTGTCATCCCGAATTAGAAGTGACAACCATTCTGAGATATCCTGGAGATGTCCCTGACTGTCTCGTGTTCTAGGAAAGACCTCAGTGCTGGGGAAACTGGGTGGTTGGTCACCCTGTCCTGAGCTTATTGTCGCTAGGTAAGGGAAAAAGTGGAAAGGACTGTCTCACAATATGTATTTAGTTCTCTTCTCTAAAATCTACTAAACATGATTTAGTCTCATTGAGCTTAGTTATTATTGATTTAAAAAGCAGAGAGATGTATGCCTGTATTGAAAGCACTGGATTATAGTTACTGAAATTTCCTTTGTCAAGATGTTCTCAGTGCATAGCCAGGGTGTTATGAGAAGTTACCGTGGGAAGCTCACTGTGTCATTTTCTGTAAGGATACAGTTGAGGCTTAATTCACCACCTTCCACAGGCTCTCCTTCCTGAGGACCCATGGGGGATTTCTTTCATGCTTTTGAAAGTTGTGACTCCTTTTGTCTTGGTTCTTCTGTGTTCATACTGTAATTAGTATAGACCTCTGGTATGTGGAGTGAATTCTACTGATTCATCTTATTTTCTTTTTTGCTCTAATTTTACCCTTTATTTTTGACTCATAATGTACATAATTTATGTTATTTAGCTATATAAATAGAATGAAATTAAGTATATTTTGGACTGTATGTTACCTGAGCTATTTAACCTGATGAAGGTGTAATGCTGGTAGTAATCCCCCAGAGGTTCCCTCTATGAGAGTAAACGACTGGCCTATGACCCTCTGCATGGGTCCCCAGAAGGACACAGATGTCAGCTACACACTCTTCAGGGGAGTCTCTTTCAGTCCTTCTGAGTGGGCAGCAGGGTGTTATTTAAGAGAGGCAAGAACAGCACAATAGGAACCTTTTACTGGGACTCAAGCAGGAGGCACCTGTAGGGTCCAGAGATAAGAAAGGGGGATAACAGGCCAGGAGGAACCAGTCGGCAGAGGGCTTCTCACTTCTCCAGGGCCCAGCTCTCGGGCGGTAACGGGATTCCTAAATAGAAGTGACTCTTTGAAGTCCAGGGCCATATCATCTCTTACCCAATCTCCCAGGATTCCCATGACCATCTGTGCCCAAGCAGGCCATGGAGACAGCTGAGAGAGAGAGCTGGGTCTAAGGAGACTGTGAGGATGGTAGCTACTTATGTGAATTGAGCCCTGAGCTCACATCCAGCTTTCTGAGAATGCTGGCATGGACCAACCAGGTCCCCAGAATCAGACCTGCCCTGATTCCACCCCCATTCACAACACCTTGACATACAGAAATCAATCCTTCCCTAACACAGGAAAGGAAGTGACCCTGACTTGCCAGAGAGAAATTTTCCTCTGACTGGTGACTCAAAAACACATTCTACTTTCTTCTCAATTGATATATGGATTGAGATGAGTGCTTGCGTCTACTGATAATGGTGGCCATGCTGGGGATGATGATCACATATTCATGGAGTATGTATTTTGTGTCTGCTGCTCTGATGAACACATAACATAGCTTAACTCATGAAATTTAGTAGTATCAGATAGTCGCTACCAAATTCCTACTTTTGAGGACATTGAGGCACAGGGGCTTGAGTACTTGTTCAAGTTCACCTAGGAGGATGCAGGATTTGAACCCAGGTCATTCCAATGATCCTTAGCAACATCATGTTTTACAAACCATATATAGTCCAAAATTCTTCCCTATTCTTAACCTAAAGTCTTCATGGGGGAGTTTAAACCTTTTTTTTTTTTTTTTTTTTTGGTTGTTGTTCTTAACAGAAAGAGTCAATAGTTATTCATGTGATCCTTATCTTTTCTCCATTTCCTCTTTTTCAAGTCAAAATGACCTTTGTGGCCACAGTCTCTCCTTAGAATTTTGCAACCTGAGACTTTTTTAGTTACTTCTGATCTACCCTCTGCTTTAGTTTCTGGGCTTGAATTGAACCAAGAGTCATTATGCGATGAGTATTCTAGGAAACAGGTTTATGAATCGCAAATTAATGCATCCTGGTACTGAGTTTTGCAATTCCTTTCAACAAGTGACACCCACTCCTGGAATTATCCATAATCCCAGGTCTGCGCTGCCCTATGCTTTCGGAAAGATACTCCTGATGTTCTTTTCCTTCAAGTCCTTCAAGAAATCAGCTATTTGACCTTGTGGATACTAGGCTGATTGTCAGACCTGTTTTCTGTCTATCTAAATTATGGTGGCAGAGAAGATAAAAATACAAAGACAAAAAAGTCATTTTTCTTCCCCCAAAACATCAAAATTCTTTGAGCTTTTCAGTCCTTCCTGCTTTCTTTTTCTTTCTTTTTTTGCTGATAACAATGAATAATGGTTTCTGCCACTGCTTTTATTGGCTTAGCTTTTGAGGTCATATGAATGTAAATGTTTCCCCAAGGAAAAGTACATTTGGGGGATTAACTAAGATTGTTTCTTTTGTTTTAAAATTTTCAGTTTTAAAAAGAAGAAAGAATCTGCTAAACTAAACTAAGTCCAACAGGAAATAGAAATCAGAGACCCCCATTGATTTGGGTTAGAATCTCTTGGGATTTGCATAGGTCAACTCTACAGGTCCCATTTTAGTTGGCTTTGCTTTAAATAATTCTATTATAAATCCAAGGACTGTCATATTTAAATATATTTATATTTGGGCCAGGTCAAGTAATCAGGAAAACTGGTTTTGTTCAGCATTTTATTCCATTAACTGACCATTACTACTCTCTTTTCATGCCAGATTCTCAATGTGAGGCATGTTGAACACATGGCTTTCCTCCTCACCCATTGTTTCCCTAATCTCCTCTAATCTGTCATTTTTCCTCATCCTTCTACTGATTCAGTTCTTTTAGAAATCACAAAAAACTTCCCTGAGGTCAACTGAGCAAATTCTCCAGTGTTCTTTTCCATTGCCCCCTGGAGACTTTTGGCACAGTTAGTGCCTCCCATCTCCTTCAGCCTTTTTGAAGTAGTCCCTTGGCTCCTTCAATCCCCTGTGGCCGCTTCTTCTCTAGAGAGGTGCCCATCCTCTGGGGTGCTCTCCAAGTCTTGGCTCTAGTCTCCATCCTTAATTCTTTCCATATTAATCTTGGCTTATTTTCTTATCTTCAGTTGTCAACATTATTTATGTAATTTCCAAGTTTCCCTCTCCCACAACTGCGTCTCTTGTAGCTCTCAGCCAGCATTTCCATCACCTTATGAACAATTTTGTTTGTTGATTTGCTTCATTCTGAAGCTCAGCAGACCACCTGCCAAAGTCATTTTCTTACCTCCAAGTTCACCCCCTCACCCAATGGCAGTATCAGTTCATCTCTCAGTTGCTGGCACTGGAAAATTCAGGATGTCCAGGGATCATCTTTGACTCCTTCCCCTAGACAGGGGTCATGTTCATCTGCTATCTTCCTGGAGCTTGGCCCAGTGCTTGGTACATACTACATGTTCCATGTGTATTTGCTGAATGACTAAATGATTTTTGTTGCCTGTACTCTCTTAAGTTATCAATCTAACTAACCCATCAACTGGCCAAGAGGGGGACCTGTTAAGAGTGGGAGGAGAGGAGTTGTTGGTCAAACTGGGTTTCAGTCTTGGCTTGGCAACTTCTTAGCTGGGCGACTTTGATCATGTCACTTATCCTCTCTGTACTCAAGTTCTTGGTCTGTAAGGTGAGTAATAAGAATACTCACCTGCATGTGTGATGCTAGCAGAGGAGAGACATGAGCTGGGTCCATTGAGGTGTTGCAGCCAGTAGGATGTTGTAAGGGCATCATGTCAGGGGGTCTGGACTAGCAACAAGAGCTGGAGGCCAAGGTTCAGTGTATGTTTGGGTTGAGAGTCCAGAACTCTGATGAACTTGAAAAGTAGCAGGAAAAATCTTGATTGAAATTGGTCTCATAGGAAGTAGGTTCCTAGGCCTGTGAGCAGCTTTGAGCAGGGCAGCTCTCCTTGGACCCATTTGGCTTCTTGGTTTCTGGGCAAGCTCTCCTTTGAAATCCTGCTGCTTTAAAAAGGCATGAGTATCCCTGATATGGGCCTAGAGGGCAAGCAGAGGAGTCTGGGATTTCTATAGCTGGTGATGGGTAAACCATAGGGATTTTGATGGAATAACAAGACCTAAATGGCTCTTTGTTAAGACCCTTCTTCTTATACTCCATTTGGCTGTGGTGTGTGCAGTTGGCTGTAAAGAGGAACAAGCACATTCATTTTCCAGACAGGAAGGGTCATGAAGAGACTGATTCTACCCACTGTCAACTGAAGAACATTCTCTCAGCCAGCAGCATAGTGTGTGTAGCTCTCCTGATATCCTGCTTGAATCATGGGCACAGCCCCTAACCCTCTGTCTTAAGACTCTGACCCTCCATCAGGGCCAGCTCTCCAAAATACCAGTTTTGTCATTCCATTTCACAAACCAAAGTCTCCACTTGCTCTTCCTTGGTTGAGGGACAAAAAATTGCCAAACAAGTGAAGTTCAAGATCCTACATTACGAAAAACTCTATCTTTCAAATCCTATTAGCTATAGTGTCACGTCTGTACCGAGCCAGCTAAACCTTCTTACAGAACCCGACACCCCCACATAGTACATGTATTTCTTTCTGTGCATCTCATGCATCCCCTGGTCCTGGGTTGCAGCCCCCCTCCACCCTCCCATCTGTACTCAGTTTATAAACCTTTTAACTTCACTGATTCCACAAGCTTTTTTGACCATTTTTGATGGTGTCTATTCCTGTGGGAATGCTTCAAAGAGCCCTGCCACTTAAATCCTTATGCAGGCAGTGATCAGCAGATTTTTTTTCTTTTAGTTACAAGTGTCACCTAACATAGTGCTAGGCTCACTGCACCCCAGAAAATCCAAATAATTTTAATCTAGCTGCACTTGGAAGAGCCCAGATTCCTTACTGCCCAAACAGGAGCCTCCTCTCCTCTCTTGGCTGATCCTGGGCTAATCATTCCTAAAGTTCTAGTTCACATTCCTCCCAACCTCACTCCTGGACCCTTTGCAGATAATCCAGCCTGTAGGGATCTTCCTTCTCCCAACTTCCCCAACACTTCCACCCATCAAGGTCAGAGGCTGCAGGTGACCTGCCCGTCCTTTGCCCTCAGTGCCTAGGCTCCCCAGCCCAGCTCGTGGACATCTTTTTGAGTCATAGGACAGGAGCACACAGGAGTTGCCTATGTTTTCAGATGAGGTTCTAGTCCTGCCAGCATTCCTTCTCCACCGGGACATTTTATGAAATGTCCTATTGGCAGATGTCAGCAGGATTGAGATTTGCCACACTGTTTTTGAAAGGAACAAGAGTCCTGCAGCAGCAGCCCCGAGCAGTGAGCTGGCTTTTCCCCAAGGACATCCACTGAGGAGTGTTCCATATGAGGCCATCAGGAGCCCTCTGACACAGTTGTGCAGGCACTTCTCCTGCCCCTGGGCGAGAGTGACAAGAACCATTTTATAACCTATGGTGGAGGTGGAGTAAAAGGACTTCCTGTTCCTCACTCAGCCCTACTCATCAGTCCCTAATGACACTCATGTCATTGAATGGTATGTCTCACTGATGCCACTGTACCTATAAAAATCTTCCTCTGCCCTACAAGTGCCAAACCTCCAGGGAGAGACAGATAATCTAAAATCTGTTCTGCTCACTTCCTCTTTCAAGACACAGGGACTCTGACATAGATGGCTTTATTGTCATCACCAAAGTGTCCCCAAAGACCTTTCTCAGCTGTGTGAGGTATAAAACACGCTAGGTATGAGGTGTGCTAATTCCCAGTCCTTTGGGAGCTCCAAATTTACATGGGATGATGGAAGCTGCCAAAAATTAAAATAACATGAATAGTAAAATATGTTTCAAGCTTTCTTAGGCTAAATGCCAGAGCAACTCAGGGGGAACATGTTGGGGGAATTGGGAGGAGGCAGATCCCTACAGACTGGATTATCAATACTGGGTCCAGGAGTGAGGATGGGAAGGATATGAACTAGACCTTTAGGAATGATTAGCCCAGGATCAGCCAAGAGAGGAGAGGAGGCTGAATTACAACCCAGAAACCATGCTCAAGATTAGGACAGTGACTCAACTGGATTGAGACTCTTGGGAGTGTGTAGAGAATTTCCTTTCACTGTAACCAGACTGTAGTGGGGAGTCAGGATTACAGAAGACAGGACCTGAGTTATCTCCAAATAGGATGCTCCAGGAGGAGCACAAGACTGTTTCAGGCTTATCCAGTGTCTTTGACATCTGGTCACACCCATGCCTTTGGGTTAACCAGAAATGTATTAGAAAATACAAAATGAGTCTAAATAATAAACATATAAGGAAGTTGAACAATAACAATACATATGAATGGTTTTAAGAGTGACAAGTGAAATTCAAAGTCCTACACATGACAGATGATGAGAAAAAGCTTCTGAGACTACAGCTGAGATATGACTACTGTCACTTCTGCTTCCACAAGTGGAACAGTACAGGGGAGTCACAGGAGAAAATTCGGGCTAAGCCATCAGGTTAATAGCAGCCTTTCCCCGTTCACCTGCCCGCCAGAAACTTCCCCTCTTCTCCCTCACTGCAGGAATCTTCCCCATCATCTTTCCTGCACCTCACACCTCACCTCCATTGTAAAAGGCATCTCTCCATTCACATCCCCTGCACAAAATCCCACATTTTCTCAGGGGGCTTTCACATAGTCACTCCTATCTTCTATCAGGCTGGCAAAGGAAAAACAGAAAAGCTCAATTCATACAGTTTCCAATCCCAAATTTAGTCATGTTTTCCAACTTCCTCATAATATATTCCCTGGATACATTATGGTATAGTAATATTACTCGATTTCCACATTTTCTTTTTGTCTTCAGTTATTGAGGTGGCTGACTTTGGGCAAGTCGAATAGCACTCACTCTTGTGCAGAATGAGGATGTGCCTGCCTTGGTCTCTCCCATACTAACATTTCATGGTGCTCCCTAGAACGCTCCTTTCTCTTTGGTGTTCTTGAGAGAGTGGCAGGATTGCTTGCTGCTTTGCCTACCACATTGGACAGATTTGAGTTAGGAGGCTGGGTCTTTCCTGTCCCTCTTTGAACTCAGAAGGGCTCCTTCTCTGGTGAAATTTGGTTTTGTCAGTAAAATCCTTATCACAGTGCTTGGTTCAGAGCATGCACTCACAATAGACTAAAGCAAATGAAAAATCAAGGTAAGAAGGGAATAAATAGAAGGAGGACTGAACCAACCAGGACTATATATGAGCCAGGCCTCCATGGAATCAGCATACAGATCATGAATTATGGACACCTTCCATCTTAGCAAAGTAACACTAAGAGAAAATCAGGAGAATGTCAACATCTTCATCAAAATAGAATTGGTCATAAAGACAACATGAACCAACATTAAGTTTTCTGTTGTGGATACAGCTATAAGGAGTGGCAAGTGTTTGCACGCATGTGCAGTGACCTCTGGGCCCAGGCCCTAGACCCTTCAGTACTGACCTAGTAAGTGGCCTGCATCTCTTTGCTGCCTGAGACCGGATGAGGCACAAGTATGACCCACTGTTTAGAAAAGGAGGAGATAGCAGGCAAATTGGTGTGGGAGGAAATCAGGCATGAGACCTTTACACTTTGCTGTAGGGAGAAGACTTTAACAGTAGAAGAGAAAGTTATCAATTATTTTGCATATTTTTAAGACACTTTCTCCTAAATGTTCCTGCAAAATACTGAATCTGAAATTCCTCCCATGTTACCTGTTTAGAGTTCTGTCTTTTCATTGTGAGAATTTATATTAGTGTCACAGTGCAGGGATTTTCCCATCAGCCCAGCAGAGAATAGAAGCTGAAATGAACAGCTCCATGCCCAGCAAGCCTGAAGCAGTCTGGCTCCTCCATGCTGAGCTCCCCATGGAAGTGGCCAGCCTGGCGCTCTGGACTGCTGGGAGAGAGACAGACCCACAAATCTCCTCCTCAGATTGTGGACACATCTGTTTCTTTACAAGTGGGCCTGGCCTCAGGGTTTCTTTTCAAAGCCTGCTTTTTTATTGGAACTCCTTTCTATTTTATTGGGTGGCAGCTCAGCTTATCTATGAGCCGCTTGTCTCCCAGGCACAGTTTTCTGGAGCACATCTCCCTCTTGCAGTGAGACTGTGTTGGCTGTTGGACTTGTGCCTTTTTTTTCTTCCACAAGGGGACTGGAAAAGGCACAAATAAATTACAGTCATGAAGCCTTCAGTCGGATTTTCTTGTCCAACATGCTTTACAGCCAAAGGATGGAGTAGTCTGTTTTATCTTAATAGCAATAAGTTGGGGAATGGGATTCTAGAGAACTTTAAAGGGAACCCAGTAAGTCTTGACATTCTTGCCAAAAGGAAACATTTTACTTTGAAGTTTCAGTACACAAAAGGGATCTGATTTCTATGAACCGGACTCTGGTGGGAATATTTAGCCAAAGGGCAGATGTCCTCATGTAGGTCAGACACAATTACTAGTGACCAGGAAGTCCTGTCATTGGGAATATTGGTCACTTACATGTCCATCTTCTACTGCCTTAATATGGTAGCTCCATGATGAATTTCACTGATTTCAATGCAAAATGAAAGTATATGTATGGAGGGAAATTCCCACAGATGGTTACAAATCAAGAAAGTTGGAAGATTCATAATATTCCTTTGAGTGTTCCTGAAAATGAGGTTGGGTAGGAAAAGAGTGGCTCATTCCCTGGGTTGGCCGGCTGCCCAGGTTAGTCCTGGGCCTTGTGAAACCATGAGCAACAGCTGCCCTGAGGCCATCTCAGTGATTCAGTTCCAGAAACTCATGGGCCAGCCCAGGGAGCAGTTTTCTCTGTAAATGCACCAGGCCTGAAAGCTGGTCATAGGTGCTTCTATCATGCTACATTGAGTAGAGGACCAACTTCTGGTCCAGGAAATTTCCACAGAAGGTGATGTAATTGGAGAGGCATGTGTCTCTCCCACACTAAGGGTGGATCCAGGATTTGTGGGGGCAAAGCATATTCAGTTTGGGAACCAGGAAAAGAATACTAAAATACAAATGCAAGGTCAAGGACAGGGCCTTAAAATGCATCTGTGTAGGGTGGAGGTTCCGAAACGTAAGCTATACTAACATCACAGGAGTAAATTTTCTCCGCCCCTTACAGGTTATCAACAGAGGGAAACCAGGGTATTCAGAGCAAACTTATCTCTGGGAATGGAATCATACTGCACTTGTGGCAGGGACCATGGTTATTGGTGCACTGAGAGAGCTTTGGTTCCCCTGATAACGAAGGCTCCTCCAGGAATTTCAGTTACCACGGGCAATAGAAAGAAGGTTTGTGTATCCATGACCTCCAACAACATGCAATCATGCCCCTCAACCCTGGAGACATTTTTCTTACATGCTTGCTTCCTCCAGCTTCTGACAGAGTGCCTGGCACTCTGCTAGCACATGGTCTAAGAAATGGTGAAGTGAAGAATTTAAAACAACAACAACAATTTAAAAAAATAGATGCCCAAGGGAATCTGACAGTCTCAAAATGGACTCAAAGCAAGAATTCCCTTCCTGTACCTAGGAGGCAAGAAAATTCTTGCTTTGTCTGGATTGCTTGGAGTGCAATAATTAACCTCTTCTTATTTGTCTCTGGAGAGGGGCTCCTCTGGAGTGGTTGCCAGGGTTACTGAGGCACTTTCAGGTCTGGACCCATTGGCAGATTGACTTCTTCTCTAGAGAAGTTGGAGCTAGAGGGACTTGTGGATTTAATCAACCCTAGATACCATTTCAACCCTAGATACCATATCCTTGGTTTTTTCACTGAGATTAGCCAAGAAGGCCTCTCTGTGATTCCCACCCAGGGTGGGTCCAGGAATAGTGGAGTCAAAATTCATTTAATCAGGAAAAGAATATTAAATTACAAATGCAAAGTTAAGAACAGGGCCTTAAAAGACATCTGTGCAGGGCAGAGGCTCTGAAACTTTCACCGTGTTAACTTCACAGGAGTAAATTATCTTTGTCCCCCACAGATTATCAACAGAGGGCAATCAGGCCCTCTCAGATGGGTAGAAAGGACTTTCCACTAAGAAAGGATGAAAGAAGGCCTGGACCTTAGTCTGTGAGCTAACAGAATACAAGATCCCACAAGTTCTGGGGAGTTGGTGTGCAGAGGAAAACTTCCCTTTGGAATATAATTTTATCTGGTAGAAGAGAAGTGATTCTCTCTAATGGGGAGGAACCCTGATATGGGAGTGTAGGAGTTGTCAGCAATGGAAGCTTCAGGAAAGGTTAATCTCACATCCTAGGGCCTGGGATGTGCTGATTTCAAATATTAGATGAGGACAATGTATTCCCTGAGCCACTAACCCGAGGAAATAGTATGCAGGAAAAAAGGGTTCCATTGTCAAGTAGTTTTAGGAAACATCATACTACATCCTCCACTTGAAGATTTATAATGCCCATCAGTGTATCAAAGTTTGAAGAGTTTCATGCTCGATAACCAAACCTAAATAACTTTAACTTTGTCTATCATTTTCCAGAGGTACTTGGTCACAAGGCCATTGCTTGTGTAAGTCCTGTGTGTCACAGGATGTGCCACGGGGAATGTGAAACAGAGTCAATGCTCAGCTGTCTTAGGAAGGTGTGGCCTAAACTGAAGGAGTCCTGAGTATGCTTCTTGCTGGGTGGAGGGAGGGGCAGGGACTGAAGTGTGCCTCCGGTTCACATTACTCTGCCTTGAGGTCCAAGGTGGGAGTCTGTGGAGGAAGTGTGGAGAGGAGGTGGGAAAGAGACAGTAAAAAATCCTCAGGTAGTTGCGTATCTTTTCTGAGAAGGGAAATGGGAAAAATAGTGCCCCCTCTATGAAGTTAAGGAAAGTTAGTTTATGGGAAGACTGAGAATCATGTTATTATGATAGGAATATTATGAAAGGTGATTTTATTACTTGGTATATTAATTACATGCTTAAAATTTTACCATTACTATATACCATGTTATTACTATGAATGAATTCTCACATCTATCTGATGTTTCATTACAATTACTTAGGTCTCCTTCCCTTCTCAGAATAATCTAAAATGTATAGGCACCTGAATATTATTTACATTATGGATGAGATAATAAGAGTACTTGCTCAAAATTATACTACTATAGATGGGAGAACCAGGACTCAGACCCTAGGTGACTGTCTCTCAAGTTTTTGGCTCTTTTTTGGGAGAAGTTCTGTCAGCAGTTCTGCGGCTCTATGTCTGCCCTTCCTTGGGAAAGAACAGAAGAGAATTCTATATGGAAGGATCAGGAAAAAAGGCCCACAGACCATTGATGAGGTGCTTGTGCCTGCCATGTTGCCCAGAGCCTGAGCTAATAGGCCCAGTGTGAGGTAATGTCCTGAGAGGGTACCCTGCAGGCCACGGAGCTGGGCAGGGCTGGGAGGGCAAGAGGAGAGCAGAAGGCACTCCCTTCCACTCACATTTACCTCTTTGGTTTCTGTGAGGCCAGTAGAAATAGCTAAGAGATTGGCCTGAGTGGATTTTTCTAAAGGTTTTGAAAGATAGGCACAAATACTCCTAATTATATCACAGTCTTTTCTAAAAATTGAAGAATTAAACTGAGGAAACATGGATTCACAGTAAGGATGTTTCAAGGTTCACTTAGGGTTGTTTGTTTTTGGATTCTGATAACCTGTGAGGAGGAGGCGATGCAAGGAATGTAGCTCCAGAACCCGAGGTGCTGGCAGATATTGGGCAGATACAGGAAGATGGTCTATGGTTTAATCCTACCCCAGCCTCGAATCATGTTAGGATCTTGAAGCTAGCTTCGGGAAACTATAACTGCAAAGATAGTCTGGATGTGGTCCAAATCCTGGATAACCTCAAGGAATAGCAGGTCTAATCAACAGGCCACCTGGTCTATAAATGATCTGAGATAGAGTCATAAAGCAGAGTGAAGGGACAGGCCTTAAGGCTCAGAGTTGAAGATTTAGAACACAGAGAAGCTGGCAACAGAACTCTAAGGACAGAGAGATGCAGTCACACTGGGTGTGTCACCGAGAAGACATGGGGTAGGGTTATACTGAGTGGAGGGTTAGTTGGGAGGTACCCAAACTCAAGAGATACTGTGTATGTGTGAGGGGGTTGGGGATATAGCTGACCTTGCTCCAGGGAGGAAGAAACAGACCAAGCTTTATTAGAAAGAGACAGACAAGGGCAAGGAGCTGTGGGTTGTGGTAAGGGAGATAATATTAGACAAGCAGGCAGATGGTGTGGTGTGGGGGGCAGGGTAGTCTGAGATGGGGTTGGGGTCAGAGGGAAGTAACATCCTGGGTACAATGCTGGTGAATCTGAACTGCAGAGCATGGTAACCTTATACTGGTTGGTGCCAGGTATCTTAGTGAAAATAGAGGTGTTGACAAGAGCTTAGTGTGCCATGAGAGCTGCTGGGACAGCTCTCTTTCAGGGTCAGGGAGACTCTGGGGTCACCGCCAAATGACTAAGGGTTCACTCTAGGGTACACCATGAGTATGGAATGAGGTGTTGTGAAAACACTGTGAAGACCATGGACATAGTCCATTTGACACAGACCTATACCACCTGCTCAGGCCAGAGAGGAGGCTTGAATAAGAAAACTCTGCAACCAGTTCTGGGCATCCTGACTCAGAAACTCTGTGCCCATCAGTCACAACCTTCTCTTTGTCAGTCCAACTCCTCTTCAGTGATGCCCTATTGTCCTTGGCCTTGCAGATCCCCTTCTCAGTATGATGAGCTCTCATAAGAGGACACCAGTATTAAGTTTGTACCTTTCCCACCATCTTGCTTCTTTTAACAGGCTCATCTGCTTCATCCCTCCTTCTTTTCCCAGTGGTACCATCTGCCGATCTTGCTATGAAAAGTGATTCAAAACATGAAAGTAAGGCAAAAGGAGAAATTCATGTTCTTTCACTGTCATGCTGGAGAATTGGTTTGAAAAGTCTATCCAAGTGTTGTTCAATTTCCTGTGTCTTCGGTTGTGCTTACTATTTACAATCAATCTGAACCTAGACCTACTGCTGTAACTTAGAGATTTGTGCCAGATAGGTACAGAAGCAAATTCTTTTTGTCTGGGAGAAGAGATAACAACAAAGGGTATGGTTATGGCAGGACATAAACCAGCTTTTAACTTATAACCTAGTAATGGTGTCATTCCACATTCATTCTTTAATGATACAAAACACTTGTACTTCCAATGTTCTTAAACCAGATTTTTCTACTATACCCTCATAACTGAGTTAAATAAGTTATTGATAGATGTTTATTCTGTTTTTATATACATTCATGTTTTTTGCATTTTGAAAAATTTGTTGGTTTTAGAGATTGTCATACAGAAAGTTTTAAGTGGGAGTCGATTAAACCATGTTGCCTGAGAAGAGCCCCACATGCTGCATAAGCCCACACATAACCTTTCTTCCCAAAATAAATCTCCAACAGTGAAAGGATGTTGTCCTTCCTTATTCTCTGGATTTTGTTTCTTTCAAATTCTTATTAATTTTTTTGCTATTGTTTCTTGTTCCTGGCCAAGTGCATTAGTTTGTTATATATGATATATCCCCCCAAATCTCCTGTGTTGATTCAGGAGTGTTTGGAGGTGAGATGATTATATGAAAGCTGTAACCTAAGCAGTCGTCTAGTTTGAATGGACTACCTGGGTGGTAACCATAGGCAGCTGGGGTGTGGCTGCAGGAAGTAGATCACTGTAGGTATACTTTTGGGGTCTATATTTTGTCCCTGATAAGCAGAGCGCTCTCTCTCTCTCTCTCTCTCTCTCTCTCTCTCTCTCTCTCTCTCTCTCTCCCTCTCTCTCGGCCTCCTGGGTGCCATGAGGTGAGCAGTTTTGCTCTGCCATGCCCTTCTGCCATGATGCTCTTGCCCACAGTCATGGAGTTGGCTGACCATAGGCAGAAACTCTGAAATCATGAACTCAAAATAAACTACTCTATCTTTAAATTTTTCTGGTCAGGTATTTTGGTCATAGTGATGAAAAGCAGACTAACACTTCTTTCTAACTTACAGTTGCTTTCCACAGCTGGTTTCAGGGACCAGAGGGTCTGTTTCTTATTTTAGACCACAAACTGGATTTGACTAAGAGTTGAGATCTGCCCTGTGAACCAGAACTTCATGAACCACACCATGTTCAGGACTAATGGGTATGTAAGCACTACTGGTCTCAGCCTCACAGTGGAAACCTATGGGTCTAGTTTGTACACATCTCCCCTGGGTGAGAGCAGAAATTGGGATCCTGGCTTTGTGGTATGACCACTTGGTGATGTCTATTGGGTTGAGTAGATGATGGGAGAATCTGATTTATTGGGTGTTCTGTTGTTTGTCTGTTTGGCATTAAATCAATTAAGAAAATATTTCCTGCTCATGGGAAGGGAGAACAGCTCTTTGAAATGTGGATTGGTGAGCTTTATTGTTTCTTGCTTACTTTTGACCTATAACTCAGACTGTAGAATTACAGCTTTATACTTGCAGTGGGTCTCAGTCTATAATAGACAACATCCTCTATCTCCTTGTGTCTATATGTAATATAGTCTGACCTCTGGAGAATAGTAATAAATTAGATTGTAAATTTTCTTAAAGAAATTCTATTTTGTTAAGTGTGTAGAGATTGATAAATGCTTACCTATATCTAACATTTCCTGAGATTCTATGTAATAAAGAAGCTCAACTTCCAGTACTTGAAATATGATGATCTTTTAAAAGAACAGAAAAGGCTTCTCAAAAAAGACTTAATTCAGGTTCACATGGGCAAAGAGAAAGCCTCAACAAATTAGGTTGGTTTAGTAAATTGGGTTTTAAAATAGATACATGTCTTTTCTCTGATTTTGTAAGTTTGAAATACAAAGATAAGTTTCATTTATTTGAAGATTTGGATTTGTTTTCTCCTGAAAAGTCTAATACTAATGTGAACTTTCTAAACTTTTATTTTACTGGTTTACTTATCAGGTAAAATGGTATTACTTCTATGTAACGTTAAAAATTATGAAGTATATTTATACCCAAAGGACTTATAATTAGCATACTACAGTAATGCAGCCACATCAATGTTTATAGCAGCTCAATTCACAATAGCTATATTGTGGAAACAACCTAGATCCCCTTCAACAGATGAATGAATAAAGAAAATGTGAGATATGTATACACACACACACACACACACAATGGAATATTATTCAGCCATAAAGAAGAATAATATTATGACATTTTCAAATAAATGGATGGAATTGGAGAATATCATGCTAAGTGAAATAAACCAATCCCCCAAAACCAAAGGCCTTATGTTTTCCCTGATAAGTGGATGATGATATATAATGGGGGTGGGGGAGTGAGAGAAGAATGGAGGAACTTTAGATTATGTAGAGGGAAATGAGAAGGAGGAGGGGGTGGGGATATGAAAAATGGTGGAATGAGACTGACATCATTACCCTATGTACATGTATGATTACATGAATGGTGTGACTCTACATAGTACACAAAAATAGAAACAAAAAGTTGTACCCCATTTGTGTACAATTAGTCACAATGCAGTCTGTAAAAATAATTTAAAAAATTTACAAAGTATAAAATCATGTGTTCGATAAATTTGAAGTCTAGTTCTAAGAATTTTCTATCAACAATAATACTATTCTATCATGAATCTGTTAAAAAATGATTCCCAAAGTACTTAGTTAACTTAAAACCTGGATTAAAATAAAATCAAGGTGATTAATGAACAATTTTTTTTGATATCTGAACAATTTTAGATCAGTTCAAGTTCTGAAACACTGGGCCAACTATATCTTAGAATATATATATCAGGTATATAACTTTTGAATGAGAAGGAGTACATTTTCATATTACACTGAGCCCTGAAAACTATGCAGTTGGTCTTATATGTATGTGTGTACATATGTGTGTGTCATGTATGAACCCACACATATGCACATATATATATGTGTATCTTTATTATTGAGAAGTTATTCCTTTACGTTTTGTTATCAAACATATTAATTTTCTAATATTTAAATTTTAGAAAGGGTTATGTGGGTATGGGGGATCCTATGCTTACAAGATTTGTTAATTTACTTAAATATTTACATATGACAGAGTTTTCAATTATTTATCCCTAAAATTTCTCTTGTAAAATTTATATGACTATATAATTAGTATTAATAGTTAATATGAGACTATGTTAGGAATAAGAATTGCAAATAATATAGCCAAATATAACTACATGTTAGGAATAAGAATGGCTAATAAATACAATAATGAAATGTGTTTTGTTTTTCAAGAGAAAAAGAATGGTTTTTATAGGAAGATGTCAAGTGACTCTAGAATATGAAAGAGTTCAGTGAAGGACAAAACTTGGTTGGTGATAGCATTGTGGAAGATGTGAGGGAAGTAAATTTATTTGCCTTGGATTATAATACTTGGAAATAATAAATCTGAAAAAAATTTAAAACATTAAAATTTGCCAGTTTATTCAATTCTGATGAGTTTACTAAGAGAGTTTTAATAAAAATGTTGTTATTCTTTTTCTGATAATATATTAATATTAAACTAGAATTTGATTCCTTTCTGCAAAGACTATTGGCCTTAGAATATTTAGTGTACTGATAATAAGCAGCATTATTATCATTCTTTACCTTTGTCATAATTTTCCCAGGCAACAGAGATGCCGTATCTTGAGAATAACATTCTGCGCCCTACCGACTTTTTATACCATTGATTATTTACAAGATTTAAAAGTTCCTCATATCAGAAAATACTAAGGTTTCTAGCAATTTCATTGTCCTCTCTATGTATTTAAAAAAGATTGTGTTGTCGTTTTGATTAATAAGTAGTGTAGTTAAAAATCACATATTTCTTGGGTACCTATGGTTCTTTCAAAATCTGACCTAATAACTTTAAGTTTTGTTCACCCCCATTACAATTTTTTTTCCTTTTCAAAATATATTATGAACCCAAACTATACAGGGGATCACTGGAAAATCACTAAGATGTATTTTTTCATCTTCTAAAAAGAGTGATAATAGAAAAAAAAATTAGATTTGTATGTATACTTTATCTTTTCTCTTTTTCTTCTGTTTTTGCTGTGCTAGAGCTTTGTACATGCTAGGCAAGCACTCTTCTTAAATAGATTCACATTATTATAAGAGTTATGGAAAGATTGTCAAATCAAAAGAGAAGTTCAACTTTTCAAGGTTAATTTTGTACAAGTAATATGTTATTAATATGAATATACTTCAGAAATTTTGATATTTGACATAAAGGTCCTGAAGTATTCTCACTCACTGTCTATCATACATTCCTACCTTCGGGGCAACCATCAACTGAATCCTAATGGAATAGATATGTAAAGTACCCCAATACAGGATATTATTTTTGCACATTCTGATATTGTTAATAACTATAATAAATCAGTCATAAATAATTGGGTTTTTTCCTCAAAACAGGTGGATTACTTTCCCTTCATGCTTTCCAGAAATTTCTATAATATCCAGGTTAGCAAAATGATCTTTAACAAATCACAATAGCCTTGAAATAGCAGTGGGAAAGCCTATCATTGGGCATTCTAAACTATTGAGACCTGAAGAAATATATTCATGGTCACAGGTTTTGGAGCTTAATTAAGGTAACATTGCATTGGTAACTCTGACAGTGTGTGCCAGAAGATAATAAGTAAGGTTTTCCAACTGTCTCTAGTCCAAAAGCAGGTAACATTGTAAAAGCAGATTGCTGACCCGAGAACCAATACAAGAAGAATTGGTTAACTGCTGAGGGAAATTTAATTATGTATTTTGGAAAATTTTTGAAATTGTTTTATACTGTTTTGTCATTTGATAAAGGGAGGTTTTTCTCTTTGTTTATCATGGCAAAATATACATAGAATACAGTTATGATTTCAACCATTTTTAAGTTTACAATTCAGTGGCACTGGGAACATTCACATTGCTGTATGACCATCACCACCATCCATTTCCAGAATTTTTCATCTTTCCCACACTCATTAAACATAATTCTCCCTTCCTCCCTATCCTATACCTCCTGCATCCACCATTCTATTTCCTGTCCATGAATTTGACTACCCTAAAAACCACATGTAAGTGGGATCACACCATATTTGTCTTTTATAGACTGGTTTAATTCATTTAGCGTAATGTCACCAGGTTCATGCACTGTGAAACCTGGGTCAGAATTTACTTCTTTTTAAGGGTTGAATAAATCCTACTGTATACATATACCACTCCTTGTTTACCCATTCCTCCATAGATGGGTACTTGGGTTGCATGCACCTTTCCGCTACTGTGAATGGTGCTCCAAATGTATTCAAATATTAATTCAAGTTTCCTGTTTTCACTTATTTTGGAGTACATATCCCCAAGTAGAATTACTGATCACTCTGTTCATTTTTTTGAGGAGTACCATGTTGTTTTCCATGGTATCTGCACCAGTTCACATTCCCACCCCCCATTCTTATCAACACTTGTTATTCTTTGTTTTGTTTTTATTTTATTATAGCCATTCCAGTATGAAATAGTATCTTGTTCTGTTTTTCATTTGCATTTCTCTAATCATCAGTGATCTCAATGGAGCATTTTTTCATGTACTTATTGACTATTTGTCTATCTTCTTTGAAAACATGTCTATTCAAGTTCTGTGCCCATTTTTAAAACCAGTTATTTGTTTTTTATTGTTGCTCTCTCTTTTTATGTTTGTCTTTAACACTTAGTTTAGTAGACTATGTTTTTGCAATTGAAATGAAACCAACAATTTTCCTCTATTCCTCAAAATTCAGGAGAAACTATTATATTGAGCTTCTTTTTTATGATAATGAAGTTGCTTTCATAGTTTCAGTAAGAATTTGACTTTTTTTTGGCCAGGATATAATTAGGCAAAATAATTATACAACTCAGTCATCTTACAAAGATCAATATAATTGATCATCTTAAAAGTGAATATAATTTACTTAAGCAGGTACATCAAACTCATCTAACATTAAGGGATAAGAGTTGTGCTTCCTCTATGAGACTAATGACCACAAAACCTTTCTAGGGCACTAGTTTGGTATCTGTACTATAGATAGCAGAGACCTTATGTATAAAGAAAGTCACTTCCTGGCAGCCAGACATTAGCAGATGTGGGGACATAGTGCAAGAGAAATTTACTGATATGAGTAGGTATTGCATGACAAACTGATTTTCTTATGGCATTATAGTTATACATAATATTGGGGCTCTTTTTGATATAATTATACAAGCATAGAATATAATTTGCTCCAATTCAGTCCCCAATACTTCTACTTTTTCTCCTTTCCTCCCTTCCCTTGTTCCTTTTCCTCTATTGGTCTTCCTTCTATTTATTTAGAGTTTTTTTTTTTTAATTAGTGCTTTATAAGTGCACATAAAGGTGAAATTCACTGTGGTATATTCATAATATATACATAGGATAGTTTGTACATTTCTCCCATTTTCCATCCTTCCCCCTCAATCCCTTCTCTATTCCTCTGATCTATCTTCTGTTTTCATGGGACTCCCCACCCCCTTTCCCTTATTTTGGTCTGATTTCCTAGCTTGTAATAGGGACTCCTATTGGGGAAGAGAGAGAGAGAGAGAGAGAGAGAGAATGCACTGAATGCTTATGTGCCCCCTCCCCAATTCACATACTGAATCCTAATCTCCAAGGTGATGAGGTGGGGGTTTTTGAGGGATGAAGAGATGATGAAGGGTTAGTGTCCTTATAAAAGAGGACCTGGAAAGTTCTCTTGTCCCTTTTATTATGTGAGAACGCAGTGAAAAGGTGGTCCGCAGTTTAGGAAAGAGGGCGTCAGATAATGAATCTACCGGCCCCCTGATCTTGGACTTCTCAGCCTCCAGAAAAACCATGAGAAGTGAACTCTTGTTGTTTATAAGATACCACATCTATGATATTCTGTTATGGTAGTTTAAATGAACTAAGATGCCATTCAATAAATAATATTATCTAGGGGGCGATCCAAAATGGCAGACTGGAGGGTGACTGCATCTCCTGTCGCTCCAGAACCCAGGATTCAAGAAGGGGAGGCATTGAGAGACTCAGACTAAAATAGAGCCACCGGGTGAGTCTCCCCCACCTGGTGAAGCTCGGCCCGGGCATCTGGCCCAGACAGGGGTGGCTTCTCAGAGCAGGGCAGGGCAGCTAGAGTCTTCCCCAGGTAGCCCTGCTCCCTCCAGTGGCGGGCTCCTTCCATACGGCCAGCTTCTCGGAGTAGGCCCCCCAGTGAGAGCCTTTCTGCACAGAACCAGCTCCAAGTCCTGGAGCCAGAGGCGAGCTCTGGCCCGCAGACAGCTTCAGGGACCAGGACAGGACAGCCAGGGACTTCCGCAAGCAGCCCTGCTCCCTCCAGCGGCAGGCTCCTTTCACGGCAAGCTTCTTGGAGCAGATCATGCAGTGAGAGCCTTTCTACACAGAGCCAGCTCCAAGTCCTGGAAACAAAAGCGGGCTAGGGGCAGCTTTCTTCGGAAGCACTGCATTATCAAGTTCCTCCAAGACTTCAGGCTACTGAAGGCTGGGAGGTGATATACTGGAAATCTACAGGGACACTATAAGCCAATAGAGGAAATCTACAATATCTCAGAGTTCCACTGACATCTGACCAATATGAGAAAACAAGGGAAGAAAATGTCCCAAACAAATCTAGATACTATATCAATAAAACCCAATGACAGCACAGCAGAAGAAATGTCAGAAAGGGAGTACAGAATGTACATAATTAAACAATCAGGGAAGCAAACGAGGAGATGAAAGAGCAAATGCAGGCATTGAAGGAGGAGATGAAAGAGCAAATGCAGGCATTAAATGATTGCACCAATCAACAGTTAAAAGAACAAATATGGGAAGCAAGAGATCATTTCAATAAAGAGTTAGAGATACTGAAAAAAAAAAAAAAAAAAAAACAGAAATCCTTGAAATGAAGGAAACAATAAACCAAGTTAAAAACTCCTTAGAAAGCACAACCAATAGGATAGAACACCTGGAAGACAGAACCTCAGACATTGAAGACAAAATATTTAATCTTGAAAACGAAGTTGACCAAACAGAGAAGATGGTAAGAAATCATGAACAGAATCTACAAGAATTATGGGATATCATGAAAAGACCAAATTTAAGAATTATTGGGATTGAGGAAGGCTTAGAGAAACAAACCAAAGGAATGAACAATCTATTCAATGAAATAATATCAGAAAATTTCCCAGATCTGAAGAATGAAATGGAAAACCAAGTACAAGAGGCTTATAGGACTCCAAATATACAAAATTACAATAGACCCACACCAAGGCATATTATTATGAAAATACCTAACATACAAAATAAAGACAGAATTTTAAAGGCTGAGAGAGAAAAGAATCAATTTACATTCAGGGGAAACCAATAAGGATATCAGCAGATTTTTCAATCCAGACCCTAAAAGCTAGAAGGGCCTGGAACAACATTTACCAAGCCCTGAAAGAAAACGGATGCCATCCAAGAATCTTATACCCAGCAAAACTTACTTTCAGATTTGACGACGAAATAAGATCCTTCCATGATAAACAAAAGCTAAAGGAATTTACAAAAAGAAAAACGACATTACAGAACATTCTCAGCAAAATATTCCATGAGGAAGAGATGAAAAACAACAACACAAATCAGCAATGGGAGGAACTAGCCTAAAGGAACAGCCAAATAAAAGAGAAACCAAATTATGTCAAAAACCAAAAATGAGTCAAATGACTGGGAATACAAATCATATCACAATAATAACCCTGAATGTTAATGGGCTGAACTCATCAATCAAAAGACATAGACTGGCAGATTGGATTAAAAAGAAAAATCCAACAATATGCTGCCTGCAAGAGACTCATCTCATGGAAAGAGATACCCATAGACTAAAGGTGAAAGGATGGGAAAAAACATACCATGCACATGGACACAGCAAAAAAGCTGGAGTATCCATCCTCATTTCAGATAATGTGGACTTCAAGCCAAAACTAATGAGAAGGAATAAAGAAGGACATTACATACTGCTTAAGGGAAGCATAAATCAGCAAGACATAACAATCATAAATATCTATGCCCCGAACATTGGTTCATCCATGTATGTCAAACAAATCCTTGTTAATTCCAGAAATCAAATAGACCACAACACAATAATTCTAGGTGATTTTAACACACCTCTCTCACCACTGGATAGATCCTCCAAATAAAAATTGAATAAAGAAACCATAGATCTCAATAACACAATCAACAATTTAGACTTAACGGACATATATAGAATATACCATCCAACAAAGAACGAATACACTTTCTTCTCAGCAGCACATGGATCCTTCTCTGAAATAGACCATATTTTATGCCACAAAGCTACTGTTAGCAAATACAAGAAGATAGAGATACTACCTTGTATATTATCAGATCATAATGGATTGAAATTAGAAATAAATGACAGAATAAAAAACAGAAACTTCTCCAATACCTGGAGATTAAATAATATGCTATTATATGATGAATGGATAACAGAAGACATCAGGAGGGAAATAAAAAATTCTTAGAAGTAAACGAGAACAAAGACACATCATATCAAAATCTCTGGGACACTATGAAACAGTACTTAGAGGAAGATTTATTTCATGGGGCACATTCAACAAAAGAAGTAGAAATCAACAAATAAATGACTTAACACTACAGCTCAAAGCCCTAGAAAAAGAAGAGCAGACCAACACCAAAAGTAGTAGAAGACAGGAAATAGTTAAAATCAGAGCCGAAATCAATGAAATTGAAACAAAAGAAACAATTGGAAAAATTAACAAAATAAATAGTTGGTTCTTTGAAAAAATAAACAAAATTGATAAACCCTTAGCCACACTAACAAAGAGAAAGAGGGAGAAAACTCAAATTACTAAAATTCAGAATGAACAAGGAAATATCACAACAGACACGAGTGAAATACAAAATATAATTAGAAGCTATTTTGAAAATCTATATTCCAACAAAACAGAAAACCTCGAAGACAACAACAAGTTTCTAGAGACATATGAATTACCTAAACTGAACGAGGAGGATATACACAACTTAAATAAACCAATTTCAAGCAATGAAATAGAAGAGGTCATCAAAAGCCTACCAACAAAGAAAAGTCTGGGACCAGATAGGTTCTCAGCCGAGTTCTACAAAACCTTTAAAGAAGAGTTCATTCCAATACTCCTCAAAGTATTCCATGAAATAGAAGGGAATCCTCCCAAACTCATTCTATGAAGCCAATATCACCCTGATACCTAAACCAGGCAGAGACACATCGAGGAAAGAAAATTTCAGACCCATATCCTTAATGAACATCGACACAAAAATTCTCAACAAAATTTTAGCAAATCGCATACAAAAAATATATTAAACAGATAGTGCACCACGATCAAGTGGGTTTTATCCCAGGGATGCAAGGTTGGTTTAACATCCAGAAATCTATAAATGTCATTCACCATATCAACAGACTTAAAGTTAAGAATCACATGATTATTTCAATAGATGCAGAAAAAGCATTTGATAAAATAAAGCATCCCTTCATGCTCAAAACACTAGAAAAAATTGGGGTAGTGGGAACATTCCTTAACATTGTAAAGGCCATCTACGCTAAGCCCATGGCCAATATCATTCTAAATAGTGAAAAACTGAAAGCATTCCCCCTAAAAACTGGAACAAGGCAGGAATGCCCTCTTTCACCACTTCTATTCAACATCGTCCTTGAAACTCTAGCCAGAGCAATTAGACAGACCAAAGAAATTAAAGGGATACGAATTGGAAAAGAAGAACTCAAACTATCCCTGTTCGCTGATGACATGATTATATATTTAGAGGAACCTGGAAATTCCACCAGAAAACTTTTAGAACTCATAAGTGAATTCAGTAAAGTAGCAGGTTACAAGATCAATGCTCATAAATCCAATGCATTTTTATACATAAGTGATGAATCTTCAGAAAGAGAAATTAGGAAAACTACCCCATTCACAATAGCATCGAAAAAAATAAAATACTTGGGAATCAATCTCACAAAAGAGGTGAAAGACCTCTACAATGAGAACTACAGAACACTAAAGAAAGAAATTAAAGAAAACCTTAGAAGATGGAAAGATCTCCCATGTTCTTGGATAGGAAGAATTAATATTGTCAAAATGACCATACTACCAAAAGTGCTATACAGATGCAATGCAATTCCAATTAAAATCCCAATGATGTACCTTACAAAAATAGAGCAAGCAATTATGAAATTCATCTGGAAGAATAAAAAACCCAGAATATCTAAAGCAATCCTCAGTAGAAAGAGTGAAGCAGGGGGTATTGCAATACCAGATCTTCAACTCTACGACAAAGCAATAGTAACACAAACGGCATGGTATTGGTACCAAAATAGACAGGTAGATCAATGGTACAGAATAGAGGACATGGACACAAACCCAAATAAATACAATTTTCTCATACTAGACAAAGGGTCCAAAAATATGCAATGGAGAAAAGATAGCCTCTTCAACAAATGGTGCTGGGAAAACTGGAAAACCATATGCAACAGAATGAAATTAAACCCCTATCTCTCACCCTACACAAAACTCAACTCAAAATGGATCAAGGACCTCAGAATCAGACCAGAGACCCTGCATCTTATAGAAGAAAAAGTAGGTCCAAATCTTCAACTTGTTGGCTTAGGATCAGACTTCCTTAATAGGACTCCCATAGCACAAGAAATAAAAGCAAGAATCAACAACTGGGATAGATTCAAACTAAAAAGCTTTCTCTCAGCAAAGGAAACTATCAGTAATGTGAAGAGAGAGCCTACAGAGTGGGAGAATATCTTTGCCACTCATACTTCAGATAGAGTGCTCATTTCCAGAATCTATAAAGAACTCAAAAACTCTACACCAAGAATACAAATAATCCAATCAACAAATGGGCTAAGGAAATGAACAGACACTTCGCAGAAGAAGACCTACAAGCAATCAACAGATATATGAAAAAATGTTCAACATCTCTAGTAATAAGAGAAATGCAAATCAAAACTACCCTAAGATTCCATATCACCCCAATTAGAATGGCAATTATCAAGAATACAAGCAACAATAGGTGTTGGCGAGGATGTGGGGAAAAGGTACATTCATACATTGCTGGTAGGGTTGCAAATTAGTGCAGCCACTCTGGAAAGCAGTATGGAGATTCCTCAGAAAGCTTGGAATGGAACCACCATTTGACCCAGCTATCCCACTCCTTGGCCTATACACAAAGGACTTAAAATCAGCATACTACAGAGATACAGCCACATCAATGTTCATTGCTGCTCAATTCACCATAGCCAGATTGTGGAACCAACCTAGATGCCCTTCAATTGATGAATGGATAAAGAAACTGTGGCATATATATACAATGGAATATTACTGTGTCATAAAGAATGATAAAATTGTGGCATTTGCAGGCAAATGGATGAAATTGGAGAATATCATGCTAAGTGAGATAAGCCAATCTCAAAAAACTAAAGGACGAATGATCTCGCTGATAAGTGGATGAGGACATATAATAGGGAGTGGGAGGGATTAGTGTTAGGGTTAGGGTTAGGTTTAGGTTTAGGGATAAGGAGGGTGGTAAGAATGGAGGAAGGAAGGACTGTACAGAGGGAAAAGAGGGGTGGTAGGGGTTGGGGGGAAGGGAAAAAAAATAACAGAATGAATCAAACAACATTACCCTATGTAAATTTATGATTACACAAATGGTATGCCTTGACTCCATGTACAAACAGAGAAACAATAATGTATCCCATTTGTTTACAATAAAAAAAATAATAACATCTATGGGGTTTCTCTGTGTTTGGCTCACTATTTACTGTTGAGTTGGGCCTCAACTCTTCGAAGTTATGTGTTAACCTACAGATCTTTACTGAATAAGATATAAATTATTTCTATGTAATATAAAATAATAACCTTAAATGTCATAATTTGCTTTCCTGAGAGGACATGAACTATTTTTGAGCCTAAATTAATAATCTCATTCCAAAAATTTCCCATTAGTTCTATAAATACTAAGTTTTGCAAACAATCTTTGAACCAACCAATAAGAAACTTCTATCTTATTGGTTTCCTCATCAATGACTTAAATAAAGCTTTCACACATATTTATTCTAGAATTTTGAAAATTTTATTTCTGCAACTCTTATTTCAGGTCTAAAAGCCATCTCTTCTTACCCCATCATTCTGACAGTTTAGACAGGCTTGTCTCATCCATAGCCTATGAACATGGTACATTTCCTTTATCTATCTGAACAGGGAATGTTTGCATTTATATGACTGCACCAATTTCCAGATCCATTTATCATTAACTTGAAGAACATCAGAGCTCAGTGTACTCCCCACTTCCTTCAGTTATAAAGAGACTGAGGCTGGAAGAGGACAAATGGTATTTATATATGATATAAATAGTGCAATTTATACAAAGAGGGACATAATCCCTCTTTGTATGTATCTTTTTTGCATACAATGTAAAAAAAGATTGCATCTTCCTTTAAATTCTCAAGGTTATATTCACCATATGTATAATTTTTCCCCCTGTTTCTTGATGCTTCCCTAGAGCTGAATGGATGTCCTATAAGTGCTTCTTGATGGGAATGAAACAAAGAAAGAAATGTTTCTGGAAGCAAATATTCTGGAAATTGCCAGAGGAATCTGTTCAGAGGTCAGGGGTGAGTCTTCCTCTGTCTGAAACAGCTTTAAAGAAATACTCCTCCCTAGGGGAATGACTCAGTATATCCCTGACTTTAAGCTCTAGCCAGATTCTTCCCTGGGACTCTGCAAGGCAAAGTATTATCAATGTCACTACCTATGAAGACTTTTGCTTGCAGCAACAATTTTTGTTACTTTTGGCAGATATATCTAGACAATAGCCAAGAAAGGATATGACATGAATTCAACAGTTTGATTCTGAAAACCCCGTAGTTTCAAGGCTGGGTCATTTCTTGTTAGAAGAGCTTTGTTTTTCCTCTTCAGTCAGAACAACTGGACTTCCAGGGGATTATTTCTTCTTACAAATTAAGGAAATTTTCAGAGCCAAATTTTAGGTCTTTCCTGATTAAAACAAAACAAAACAATGAAAGGATAGTAGGCTTGGATTTGAACAGTAGCCAGAGATACTGCACAAAAAGACAACTATAATTATACTTCCTAATAAAGCCAAGCTATTTTTGAAAAAATAATTAATTTTTGTAATGGAGAAAATTTTAATACTCCTATGGAACAACTACTTAAAGATTCTCAATTTTAACTTGTAGATGAGATGTGAATGGTAAGGTCCAGGGATTCAATGTCTTTCTAGAACAATTTGGAACCAAAGCTAGATATAAATGTATGAAGTCATCCTGACCCAGGGATCCTTGGGGAGATCTCTTAGTGTGTGATGAACAGAGTACCGGACTGAGGATCAGGAGCATGGGTCATTTCAGTATTGGTCCTCACGACCTAGGGGAAGTTACCCCTTGAGCCTCACCTTCCTCACTGGAAAGACAAGGTAATCATGCTAAACTCACTCCAATGCCTTGATAATACATAGAATGACAAGAATAGCTAATATTTTTGAGAACTTCCCATGTGCCAGGCATTGTGTTGAGAATTTAACATGTATTTTATTATTTAATTCTCACAACAACCTCTGATACAGGAATTGTTTTTCTTCACCATCTTACAGTTAAGGAGAATGAGGTATAGAGAGGCTAAGTTACTTGGTCAAGGTTTCACATTTAGCAAAGCGATAGGGCCACTGGTCAAATGTGAGTAATGTGGTTTCAGGACACATGTTCCAAGCTATATCTGCCCCTGCCCAGTTAATGCATGTGAAAGCATCTAACATATTACTTGGACCAAAGGAGGTATTCACTTAATTTTCATTGAATTTTCACAGTAGTATTTCCATATAAAACTGAAGACTTAGGAGCTCAAAGACAGTCATATCTTTGCTATTAATAGTCATTCAACAAAATCTCAATAAGAAACATACAACATCTACAAAATGTCATCCTGTCATACTTGAACTAAAATAAATTTATGTAAACCTTTAGATAATAAAACCACTACTTTGGCATCAAGTGCTTCTCTCTACAAGCTTAATCCCAAATTCTGTATTCCCCTTATGAGACTGGAGATGATACTGGTATTGAAGATTGAACACCTGAGAAACACCAAGGCAAGAGCAAAAAGTTTTATTTAAAGGATAAGAAGAGAGAGAAAGGGAGAGAGAGAGACCCCTCCGCAAGGAGGGTCCAAGTTGGTGCCTGAGGGAGGGGGGTGTCCTGCACCCTTTATAGATTTCTTCTCATGTCTCCTCCTCCCCTTATCTTGCCTATGTGATCAAAAGGTGGGAAAGAAGTCTTACAGAGGAAGGGAACCTCCCAAGAGGTACTTCATTAAATCTCTTTGTTGGGAGGAATAAGTCCCTACAGGCAGGTAACCTTGGCAACAAGTTGGAGGAGGGGGAACTGCTCTGGAGGTATTAGCATTTTGTTTCCTCTTAATCAACCCCCATCTTCATCACTGTCATTCATTGTCTATGATGACTGTCATTTTGCCCCCTGGCCTCGCCTGTACCACACCTTCTAATTAGCAGAGTCTCTGAGAAAAGATATATCTTCCATCACATAAGAGTTTTGAGTATTCCTTTGGTTGTTTACCAAATTGAATCTCCCTTCCTTCATTTAGCAAAGATTTTCTTCCATATCCTATGTACAGGACATCATGATGTCAGGTTGATCTTTAAACAGTAAAGAAGGAAGGCATATTGAATTGGAACTTACCTTTTAATGGCATAGTATATGCACAGAATTTAATGTACAAGAATATGACCTCTTTGCAGTCTATATAAGCGTATGTGCTCTGAGATGCGACTGTACCATACAGCTCATTCATGTAGAAGTATGCTCATTTGACAGTAATCTGCCTTTGGATCTGGTTCTTCTCCCCATGGATACCAGCTCTTGTCTCTTGGGACTTTATGAAAAGACAGCAAAAGAGATTCATTATGATAACATAAATCTGCAATACAGATGACAGATGGAGAGGCTACACCATTTCACCCAGTCATTATCAACAACGTGAGGGGTGATAAGCCAAACAAAGGTCCTGCTCTCAAGAGATCTACAGTCTAGAGCAGGGGTTAGCAGGCTGTGGCCTGTGAGCTAAGTCTGGCCCTGTGCCTGCTTCTGTAAATAAAGTTTTATTAGAACACATTCATTGAAGTATTTTACTTTAGTGCTGAAATAGCAGAGTCGAATAGTTGTAACAGAGACTATGTGACTCCAAAAGTTCTAATTATTTTCTATTTGGCCTTTTATAGAAAAGTGTTTGCCAATCTCTGCACTGGAAGAGGGATCTTGTGAGACAAATTATGTGACTAGCATATTATATAACTAGTGTATTAAATAACTGAGTGTATGACATGTAACTACCATACATTTTCTGTTTTTTGAAGTGCTGAGGATGGACCCAGGCTTCAAGCATGCTAGGCAAATGCTGTACCACTGACCTACATCCCCAGCCCTACCATCATACAATTCTAAAATCTATTCAGTTGGGGAAGTTGTTATGCTGTTGCTGGGTTAAAAATCATAATAAAACTCCTATGGTCATTTTAAGTTGTGAAATATGACCTCCAGGCTAGAAAACCAATCCTGGGTAATAGTAAAACTTCCAATTTTATCCAAAGTTACAATTCCTTTCTATCCCCAAAGTTGGGGCCTGCTGGTCGACACCCTCTTGGGAAATAATTTCTTCTGTCTTTCACCTCCAGCTTGCTAACTCTGGTTTTGTCATTCCAGTGCTGGTGTGTAGGGTTGGAAGTAGAAATGTGAAGAACAGGTCACAGGAGTAAGAAAGATTTTACTTAACTGACACTGTCATAAAATGACTTTGTTTTCAGAATTTTGGCAGTGGTATAAAGTTCTTATGTTGTGGGACCATTTTGTGTGTTATTTGGAAGTTCTATTTCTCTTCCTCCTCATTTTCAGAGACTTCTTACCTGGGTAGATATTTCTCTGGGTTAGCTGCAGCCTTCTGCAGCCCTTAAAATGAGGCCCATAGCCCTCCATAGGCTGCTTTATTAACCTCTCCTAAGAAGATCTCACTGGTTTGCTACATTATGGCCACATCAGGCCATAACAAACTCTGTCCCAACAAACTCTAAACAGGCAGGCTGATCCCAGAGGCTCACCTCTGTTTTCATCTGCCCATCAGCAGCTTGTCAGATGGTCGCACAGATTTTTCAGTACAGTCAAGCACTAGTTTAGTTTTACTGTATCCCCTACCCCCAAATCCAAGGTAGGATCTATCAAAATCTCTGAGTAGTCAGTCACCTGGAGTTACCTTATCTGGACTTCAGGTGTTGCTGACATACCCCCTACCTTTCCTGCTTTGGGGAGAATGGCTTCCAGCATAAAAATTGTCTTCACAAATCCTTTCTATTCAAATTCACTTTGATTTATTTTATGTCCTCAATGTGGGGGAAGGACTTGGGAGTCCTTTAATCAGCTTAATTCTTTTTGCAAGTCCTATAGGATTGTTTATGCCATTTGGAAGGTAATATTCACTGTATCTTTGTGCCTCAATTAAAAGTCCCAATTTAACATACTATACAATTATACTGAAGGCATTTGGACCAAATAAGACATAGATGAATTAATGCGAGTTTGGATCTAGGTCTGATTCATGTTTCTAGGATGAAGAAGAGAAGTGAGGAGAAAAGGGGGAGGCACAGAAGGAAAATAAACAGCAAGATATCTGGAGTTTAAAATCAGAAATTAGTGGAGATTTCTGGAAGAGTTAGAGGTCTAGATAGAAAAGTGCTGGTAGTGAAAGGAATTTACTTTCTGAAAGGCAGCTTCATGTGAATAGGCTACCATCAACAAGGCATTTCAACATCATAATACATTGCATCCAACAAAATACCTGCTGATTCCAGAGATGAGCAGGACCTTCTACTTGTCTTGAAGCTGCTTCAAAACTGTTGGAAGAGCTGTCTATGAAGATCATGGATTACTAAAGCATGTAAGACAGAGCAATGTACTGGCTCTTCATGGAATGGGGAGAACCACTCACTGGACCACCCATCACCTATGTTGGTGAAAAATGAGGTAATGGCTGGAGAGGGACTTCTCTGCAGAAAGCTGAGTCATGAAGATTAAGCTGTCCTTAGCCAAAGAAAGAAACAAAGTAAACCTTAACCAAGTAAAGAAAGGTCCTAGAAGGTGGAAATGAAATTTGAAAACAAGCAAAAAAATCACACCAACCAAACAACAATGGTGTCAGGAAAAAAAAAATCACACGTTCAGGAAAATGCAAGTGGTTGGGTGTTCAAAATTCAGGAAGCACATGAGGACATATAAGGACCTGGGATGGGACAGTGAGTCCATAAGTCATTTATACTTTAGATTTTAGTGAGAAAGAAAAAAAAAATGTTACTTATACCAACTATAAAGTAAGTCAGAGTGACTACTTTTGCTTCCACTTGGGGTCACATGTCATATAAAACAGAGAATGAAATACTTGTGGTGCTTAAGAATTTGATCTGGAAGTGGTAAAGAACATTGATTTCAAGCTTTCAGATCTGTGTGCTACTAAAAGGCAAAGACTCAGAATAGATGACTGCATAGAAAACCTCTTATTGTGTTTTGGGGCACCCAAAGTTAGACCTAAGATATCAGTGCAGTGGGTAGAAAGGAAAACTTCCCTGTGTAAAGACACACAGAAATTTTATTATTGGAAGTCATCTGCTGTTGGAAAGGAGACGAGTTCCCATAAAATAGCGGGAGGCTGGGAGCCAAGGAAAGACACACTAGTGAAAAATGTTCCCAGTGGTGGGAATGGTGGAGACTTCTAGGTGCGGACACACTTCAAATGTAGTCTAAAGTCATTTGCCTCAAGTAACATCATCCACATCCATTATCTAAACTTTTAGGAAAATTCTACCACCCCCAACATCTGCTGGAGGTACTTGGGGGAAATCAAAGACAGTGTGCTCTGTACCTAGGCTGGTGTAGGTAGTGGGAGGAGGAAGAAATGTCTGCAGAAATACAAGTGAAATTGAGAATTCGTTTGAAGTAAGTAATCAGAACAATTGGTAACCAAGATAAATATTACAGTTCTGAGAAATACTGGAGAGAAGAACACTGGGTCTGTGTCCATTGCCTGTGAGCATCAGGTTTCCATCACCATGAGATGAGGGCTTGAGACACTTTTATTTACATACCAAAGGTCAGAGTGACTTTATTAGTCCAGAATATTTGGGAATATATGGCCAAAGGCAGTGACACTGCATTAGATCTTGAAGGAAGAATTTTAAGCTTGGGTGAAGCTACCAACAGATTTACATTTTTAATAGTTCACTTCAAACAGTGGCCACAGGATGAAGGATGAGTTGAAGGGATAGAGGCTGGAGACCATAATAGGGTGTTACAGTAATATAAGCAAGAAATCATGAAGAGGCAAATTACTCAATTGGTATTGGGAATAGGCAGAAAGCACCATGTTCAGACAGCTCAAAGGCAAGAGTCCTAGGAACTGATGATAAATCAGATACTGAAGTTGAAGAAGCAGAGAGAAGTCAGAGGTGATCTCAAATTTTTGGCTTGAGCTACAGGGAGAATTCTAATTCTACCCACTGATGTAAGAGCAGATTTGTGGGGAAAATGTGCCTCTTTCTTTGACGGCCAAAGAGTGGGGCTATGAGAATCAAGGCAGAAAAGAAATCTTGTGTGGATTGGATGAGGCTTCTGGATATTGAAAATATCCAGAAGGGAGGAAATGCTGAGTAAAGTTTAAGTTCTACACTAGAGTCTATTATGTTTTTTCTTACCAATGTGCATTAGAATATAATAGCCAAATCTTCACTGTAGAACATAACATTACTATGGCTCTGTGAGAGTATTGCTAATTCTTTACTGCCAGTCCTCTAAGAAGGAACCCTGATGGTGGAGTAGGGATAAATGACATTAAAAATCACAGGCAAAGAGGTGTCATATTAATCCTGCCACCTGGAATTCTCTTTTCCTATTTTCTTTTCATCTGAAAACTCATTCCCCTTTTTAGATTGAGCTTGAATTCTAGTTACTTTGAAAAACTGTAAATCACTAAGGTTTCTTCCAAGTATTCATTTGCCAAGGATAGGAACATGGATAGGTCAACCTTCAAGAATGTGTCATCCCTCTTGTTCCCAGCAATTGGTTTAGGAATAAATTTGTGTCCCAAGCAACATCAATCAAATTCTTCCCTTTAATTGCACTAAGGATTTGGAAAAAAGAAGCTATCTCTCTTCTGCCCTTGCTAAGCATTAAGCATTAAGTCTATGGTTGTGTGGTGCTATTTTTTCTCATCTGGTGAAAACTTGAAGCAAACTGTACCTCTCAATTTCCCAGTTACACTAGCCAATAAACTCCTTCTTCCCATCATTTAGTATTTCCTCAATATAGTTTGAGGGTTACTTTTTTCACTTGCAAGCAAGATAGTTCTGATAAACTTCCCTAGTATCCTCAAAGTTGGTAGCCCTATCATTTATGCCCCTATTTTATCGAGGTGTGATTCATACCTCAATTCACTTCACTCTTCTAAGTACAGTTTACTGGTCTTGAATATTTTTGTGAAATTGTGCAAAATTATCATTATCCAATTTTGTAACATTTTCGTTATCCCTTAAACCAACCTATTAGCAGCTATTCTTCATTATCTCCTGTATGGACTTGCTTATTCTGGATATTTTATACAAATTGAATCATAAGTTTTGTGGCCTTTATGACTTTGTGTGTTTGGTCTCTTTAATTTAGTAGGATGTTTTAAAGATTCATTCATGTTCTAGCTTGTATCTTTTCATCATTTCCTTTGAGATCAGTATTATTCCTGATTTTCATTTTCTGTCTATGAAAATAGACTTTTTGATTATCTTGAATAATGCTGCTAAGAACATTTGTGTACAAGTTTTTGTGTGGATATATGATTTTCAATTCTATTTGGTATACACCTAGGAATGGAATTGATGGGTTATATGATAAATGTGTTTAACCTTTTGAGGAACGGCAAACTCTTTTCAAAAGTGGCTAGATGATTTTATATTCCTGTCAGCGATGCATGAGGGTCCGAATTTCTCCACATCCTCACCAATATTATTATTATTGTCTCCTTAACCATGCCATCCTAATGGTGGGAAGTGGTATCTCATTGTGGTTTTGATTTGCATTACCCTGATGGCTAATGATGTCAAATGTCTTTTCATGTGCTTTTTGATCATTTATAAGTCTTTTTTTTTTTTTTTTGAGAAATGTCAATTTTAATCCTTTGCCTGTCTTTTAGTTGAGCTTTTTATTGGTTATATCACATATTCTGGATATAAGTCTCTTATCAGATATATAATTTGCAAATACATTTTCTTATTCTGTAGTTTTTTTCATTTTTTCTTTCTTTATGGTGTTCCTGAAAGCATAAAATGATTTAATTTTGATAATGCCCAACTCATCTATTTTCTTTTGTGACTTGTCAAAAGCAAGTCAAAAGTGTTGTGTCTAAGAAGCTATTACCTAATCTCAGATCACAAATATTTGCACCTATGCATTCTTCTAAGAGTGTTATAGTTTTAGGTTTGTGGTCCATTTTGAGTCCCTTTTTGTACACTACTACCTTTTGAATCTGCTCTTTTTGCACTTGTCCAACTGTACTATGATTTCTAGTATACATGCATCCTAAGTATAGTTTTGAACATCCTAATAAATATGTACCTCCAAAACATCCTGAGTTTAAGTTGAATTGTGAAAGTCTGCATAATAAATTTCCCTCTTCAAATTCATAGTATGTAGATGACCATCAAAAACTCTAAGTAAATGACAGTAAAGAAAACTATTTTATAATCATTTAATCTAATGCTTACAAATATCACAGTCTGGTGGATGCTATGAGGTAGCTTTCAGATACTGTTTTAGGAATGCAGGATTCAGTTACCTCCAGATTCCTGGTAGTGCTCCTGGGAACCACCACTTTGCTTTCAGTCCCTTCAAAAACTGACTCAGCTGAATAGGGCTACCTGTTCATGATCCCTTCCTGGGATAGACCACATCCCACAACTGATTGACAGGAGGATATAAAGACCTAGCCATTTTGCCCCAACTCAGAACAGAGTGGAAGGGTCATTTCCTCTTCAGACCTCCTGCTATGTCAGCTGAGGCTTCCCTTTGGACTGCATAGCAGCTCAAGTTCTTCTGACTAATCCTGCTTCTTTCTCTTTCTCCATGTCTTGAACTTAAGAGCATGTCCTAAAGACCCATGCAAAAGTGCATCTCAGTATCTGCTTCTAGACGAACCCAACCTGTGTAGAAAGTATTGAATGCAAAAAAATTTCCTTCCCTTCAACCTTTTTGAAATTGAGAAGAATTGGTGTCAGTTCTTCTTTTAATGTTTGGTACAATTCAGTGAAATCCTCAGGTCCTGATCTTTTCTTTGATGATAGAGTTTCTATTACAAGTCCAATCTCTTTATTTGTTCTTATTGTGTTCAGATTTCTTGTTTCTTCATAATTCAATCTGGTAAGTTATAGGTGCATAGAAATGTACCATATGTTATTCAATTTGCTGTTGCATAATTATTCATAATAATATGATGATCCTTTGTTTAAAAAAAAAAAAAACTAAAAAAAGAAAGAAAAAGAAAGTAATTCCCAAACACATCATACGAAACATTTACCTCCTGGAAGAGGTAGACCACCAGTTTGGGAGGTGAAATGTAGCAGAGCAAGACTTGCAACCAGAGAACTGATGTGAAGTCTATCTTGGCTACTGGCTAAACTATTTGATCTTGTTAAGAGCTTCCTATTCGGTCTGAACTTTGTTTCCTACCAATAAAATGAGCACAATAAACTGCTCCTTACAGGAATGTGAACGTACGTAGCACAGTGCTCAGGTGATAAGAAAGCTCCACAAAGGCAGAGATTCATGTCTGCTTTATATACTATTGTATTTCAAGTGCCTAGAATTGTGTCAGGCACATAGTAAGCACCTTATAAATATTTTTTAAATTATGTAAGTAACTAGAACACACCAAATCCTTGAAAGTTGTCATTGATACATGTTTTCATTTCATGTGACTGAATAGGATATACTTATGTGTGAAAGGAAATAAGTGACAATTACCTTCAATGCAAGTTATGAAAGATCTATATGTTGACTTTTTCCATACTGATTGGGCAGTGATGAAATTATTGTCACCATTACTTTTGAATTTCTTGATAAAGCCTACATACATTTAAGGATAGCCATTGATTTATTTTGTTGACCTTTTCTGTAATTTTTGGTGTAGATCATGTTCTTAAGAACATAATCCAAAAAGTTCCTTACAGTGGCTATTTTATTAGATTAAGGCAAGCTTCATAAAAATCACGGTAAAGTTATTTTTGAAATCATATGAATTTAAATTGTAAGATAGCTTAAGTCTATTGAGAGGAATCAAAATATCACACCATATTTTAGCATGAACAGGACAAAAAACTTCAACTTAATTTAGCACATCCCAAGATTTATGGTATTAGAAGCTATTTTCTACTGGTGATAACATTGATGGGTTAAGAGTTAGAAAAATTATCCAAAACTGCATTGTGTTGAATGTTGCGCATAATTCTACTAAAAGACATAGTTTCTTCCCATGTGAAAATTTCAGCCACCATGCTGCATCAAGAGCACTCGTAGACTCAGTGTAGGTTTGGGACATTGTTCCTACCTCTCACCTATAATCTAGTGGGAGAGAAGCATGCCATCAAAAACCCTGAAGAGAGGGAGGGGGGCAGGAATGGAGGAAGGAAGGACTGTATAGAGGGAGGGGAGGGGTGGGAGGGGTGGGGGGGAAGGGAAAAAATGGCAGAATGAATCAAACAACATTACCCTATGTAAATGTATTTTTACACAAATGGTATGCCTTTACGCCATGTACAGACAGAGAAACAACCTGTATCCCATTTGTTTACAGTAAAAAACAACAACAACAAAAAAAAAACCCTGAAGAACAGGAAGGAGCTGTGTGAGGGAGTCAAACAAGTAGAGGAGGAACACAGAAAGGATACTCCTGACTGCAGACGAAGCTGAGAGAACACCTGGAGAAAGTATCACCTTAGTTGTATATTGTTTGTTCCAGCTTTTGGAGGTATAACTGACAAAATTGTGTATTTAAGATGTACCATGTGATGATTGAATAGACCTATACCCGTGAAATGATTACTATCACCTCACATAGTTACCTATTTCCTTCCTTCCTTCTTTCTTTCTTCCATTTTTAAAACTTGTGGTGTGAACACTTAAGATCTCCTCTCTTAGCAAATTGCAAGTACATAACACAGTAATATTGACCAGGGTCACAGTGCTGTATGTTGATCCTCAGAACAGATTCATCTGATAGCTCAAAGCTCAAAGTTTGTACATTTTCCCCGACACTCCCCCTGCTCTACCCACCTCTGGCAACCATCCTTCTCCATTCCACTCTGGGCTTCTGTGCTTTTTTTGTGTGTGTGTGAATTCCACATATAAGTTAGATCATGCACTATTTGCTTTTCTCCTACTGGTTTATTTCATTTAACATAATGTCCTCCAGATTCACCTATGTTGTTGCAAATAACAAGATTTCCTTCTTTTAAATGTCTGCATGATATTCCATAGTGTGTGTGTTTGTGTGAGCATCATATGCACATATCACTTTTTTTTTTCATTTATCCCTCAACAGACTCTTAGGCTGTTTCTACTTTTTGGCTACTGTGAACAGTGCTGCAATGCCCATGGGAGTACAGTGGGCTTCTTGAGACACTGATTTCATTTCCTTTGAATACCTACCTTTTAGGAGGGGAATTGCTGGATCATATAGTTGCTCATTTTTTGAGGAGCTTCTATGCTGTTTTCCATCTTGACTTGACCACCTAATTTGTGTATGGAAGACTAAGTAGAATTTCAGGGAAACAGGAAGGTGTGAAAGGACTCTGCAAGACAGAAACATCAGTGCTTGGCAACTGGGAGAGGTGGATATAAAGTGATGGACAAGGAGGACAGAAACAGGTTGTGGTGGAATTAGATATTTACTAACATGTTATGTCCAATTGATCACTGAGTTACAAATTATCTTCCATGGTTCTCCCATTGTATTTCATGCCCCTATCTGGGATAAGACCTTAAATGTCAAAATAAATGAGAAGGGGAAAGGAGACAGGGGGAGGGGAGAGAAAAAGGCAGACAGAAAAGGCCTGTGTGGATCAGGAACACCCTAGTAGAAAGCATGGGCTTAGGAGAAAACCGAGGTTTGAATTCTGATTCTGTCATTCATTAACTATGGGGCCCATTAAGCCCCCATTTCCTCATTTGTAAAATGAGCCTCATAGCAGAGCCTGACTTAGGTGCTGGATACAGTGGGCAGGAAGCACTCAGTGTGTGGCCCGGTCCACCAAGAGCATGCCCGTCTTCATGGGTGGAGCAGATACTTGCCAGTACTGCTACTAAGGCACATGGTTTTTCTCAAAAGATAGGCTCTTATTTTTCCCACTGAGTATATTGACTTTCTGCTGGTATGAAACTTTTAATTACTTCACTTGTTTGTTTTTGGCATATTAAGGTAGGGATTTGAAGATAGGAAGTCCCAGAAATCATAAATGATTGTCAAGAGACCAACAAAGGGACAATAGAGACAACGAAGCAGAAGTATATCTAAATAGACTGTGCACACATAACTGTATATGAAAACACAAGCATGCAGTCAATGTGCACAAGAGTGGCCTTAAGTTGAAATGAAAAGCCAAGGCTAATTCTTTCATTCAATTTGAGCATCTTTTATATTCAGAGCAGTATGAAAGAAGTGGGGATTGTGCAGATGAATAAAACACTTGTTTTAAACAGAATTGCATCATATTAGGTATTCTATAATACAGCTTGGAAATCTTCCATCCAAAATAGTTCAAATGAGCCAAGTTTCAATTTGAAAATTCTCAAACTCATGACTTGTAAGAGGGAGTGAAGAATGCTTATTTCTCGGCAGTGTTTGATAATGAGGCTGTAGAATATGCCATGCTGAGCTCAGAGCAGGTGCTTCCAAAGCACTTGCCAGCTGAATCGGCTGTGTTGTGCTTTGCTTTTGCATAACAAAACATGTGAAGCTACCATTCTTTCTTCACCATAACTGTCTTCTTCCTGTAGAAACACTCCTCCTGCTCACCTCCTGTTCTACTTTTTGGTACCTTCCTCTGAATCCTTACGCTGGAGATCTGGAGCCATCTTCCAATCTTACTTTATCTCACTACCTACATAACCTATAGATTCCTTTCTGTAACATTGTGTACACTCATTCCTCTCTTTTCATTCCCATTTCTCATTTCCCTTCTTCCAGAGTCACCAGTAGGTCCCAGATAGTAGCAACCCCATCAACCTAAGTCCTGGAGTGAGGATATTGTGAAACATAACCTGAAGCTGACTGGTGAGGGTAATTAATACATATGGACAAGTCAAGCTGGTGGTTTTGAGCCATTGGGATTTTGTGGTTGTTTATTATAGCAGCATAACTTGGCCCATCCTGACCAATAATGCACTCTACCTACAGACTTCAAAGATGCCCCATTATCTTGATACTTGAGTCTAAACTCTTTAACACTGCATTGAAGGACCTGTGAGTCTAATCTGGATTTCCTGCCTGCTTGCCCAGGATGTACCTTTGCTTACACTGTATCTTAGCTAAATTGGATCAGTCACATTTCCTGAGACTCTCTTCATACCTCTACTTTCACAATACCCTTTTATTAAATGCTTTTTCCAAAGTCTCCACATCACTAGTCAAAATCCACCTATCACCCAATACTACTTGTTATGGTTTAGATATTAGGTATCCCTCAACAGCTCTTGTGTGAGACAATGCAAGAAAGTTAAGAGGTGAAATGATGGGGTTATGAAAGTGTTAATCTAATCAGTGCATTAATCTCCTGATAGAGATTAACTTGGTAAACGTAGGCAGGTATGGTGTGGCTGGAGGAGGTGGGCCCCTGGAGATGTGACTGTGGGGTTTATATTTTGTCCTTGTTGAGCAGAGCTCCCTCTCTGCTTCCTGGAGCCATGTCCCTGGCTGCTTTTCTCTGCCACACCCTTCTGCATTGATGTTCTGTTTCACTTTGACCCTGAGGAATGGAGGTGGCCATCTATGGACTAAGACCTCTGAAACCATGAGCCCTCAAATAAACTTTTCCTCTTCTAAAATTATTCTTGTCAGGTCTTTTGTCACAGAAGTGAAAAAGCTGACTAAAACATGACCTCAAACATCATTATTTAGACAAAATCTTTCTTTCTTTCTCTCTCTCTGTCTCTCTCTCTCTTTCTTTCTCTTCTGGTGATTGAACCTAGGGCCTCAAGCATGCTAAGCAGGCACTCTAGCACTGAGCTAAATTCCCAGCCCTTTATATCTTATTTTTTGAGATAGTTCTCATTAAGTTACCCAGGCTGGCTTTAGATTTGCTATTCTCCTACCTTAGTCTCCTGAGTAGCTTGGATTACAGGTGTGTACCACTATACCTGGCCAGATGAAACCTTTCTTAAATTCTCCTGTCCCACAGGAGCATAAGAAGTGATCTTAAGTGTCTCCCAAAGACCCATATGATAGAGATTTGGTCTCTTGTTTGACACTATTGGAAATTGGTGGAATTTTTAAGAGGTGGTGCTTAATGGGAGCTGTTTAGGTCATTGGGTCCATGTCCTGGAAGGGGAAAATGAGACCACATTCCCTTCCTTCCTCTCCTTCTCTTTCACTTCCTGGCCTTAAGGTGAGCAGTTTTGCTCAATCATGTGTTCCCCATCATGTTGTGCTGGCTTACCCCTGGTTCAAAGGCAATAGGCCATCAGATCATAGACTGAAACGTTTGAAACTGTAAGCCAAAAATAAATCTTTTCTCCTTATAAGTTGATTACCTAAAGTATTTGTTACAGTGCTGGAAAGCTGACTGTCACACGTGTCATGCTGGGGACTATACAAACACTTGCAATCTCACCTTCCCTTAACAGATTATTATCTTCCCGAAATCAATAATCAATTTGGAGTATATTTTTACCTTCTACCATGTCCAGTAAATTGATTTGCAAATAATGATTTGTTGGGAAATAAGCCTTTCAAGTAGAGTTCAATCATAAATGGATTTAAACATATGAGGAAAATGTTGTAGTATATATAGCATTGTGCCATCACATTTCTTAAATTACTTTTTTGTTTCAAAAGTAATATCTGTTACGATTGCTTTGGAGCAACTTATTGCAGCTAAGGATGTTTGTCCTGTGGTTTGACTCTTTTACTTGTAGGTGCATACCCAACAGGAATGCAAGACCGTTCGCTAAAGACATACAGGAGAATGTTCATAGCAACCCTCTTTGTAATAGCTTAAAGGAAAAACTGTCCATGTGCCCATAAAAAGTAGAATGGATAGGTAAGTAGCGGTTTGATTACCCATTGTAATACCATACAACAAAAAAAGTGAATGAATTAACTGACTGTGTCCAATGGCATGGATGAATCTCACAAACAAATGTTCATTTATTGAAGGACTAGGTTGGTTCCACAGTTAAGCTATTGTGAACTGAGTTGCTGTAAACATTGATGTGATTGTGTCACTGTAGTATGCTGATTTTAAGTCCTTTGAGTATAAACCGAGGAGTGGGATAGCTGTGTCAAATGGTGATTCCATTCCAAATTTTCTAAGGAATCTCCATACTGCTTTCCAGAGTGGTTGCACCAATTTTCAATTCAACAATGTATGAGTGTTGCTCTTCCCTGACATCCTTGTCAACATTTATTGTTGCTAGTATTCTTGATAATTGCCATTCTGACTAGAGTAAGATGAAATCTTAGTTTTGATTTGCATTTCTCTAATTGCTAGAGATGTTGAACATTTTTCATATGTTTGTTGATTGATTGTATATCTTCTGGGAAGTGTCCAGTTCCTTAGCCCATTTATTGTTTGGGTTATTTATTATTTTTATTATTATTATTTTTTGGTGTTAAGTTTTTTGGGTTCTTTATATATCCTGGAGTTTGGTGCTCTATTTGATGTGCATGTGGTAAACGTTATCTCCCATTTTTTAGGGTTTCTTCACGTTATTGATTGTTTCCTTTGTTGAGAAGAAGTTTTTTAGTTTGAATCCATACCATTTATTGATTCTTGATTTTATTTCTTGTGCTTTAAGAGTCTTGTTAAGGAAGTCAGGTCCTAAGCTTACATGATGAAGATTTGGGCCTACTTTTTCTTCTATTAGGTGCAGGGTCTCTGGTCTAATTCCTAGGTCCTTGATCCACTTGAGTTGAGTTTTTTGAGGGTGAAAGACAGGGGTTTAGTTTCATTCTACTGTATATGGATTTCCAGTTTTCCCAGCACCATTTGTTGAAGAGGCCATCTTTTTTCCAATGTCTGTTTTTGGTGCCTTTGTGTAGCATGAGATAACTGTATTTATGTGGGTTTGTCTCTGTGTCTTCTGTACCACTGGTCTACATGTCTATTTTTTTGTCAATACCATGCCATTTTTGTTACTATAGCTCTGTAGTATAGTTTAAGGTCTGCTATTATGATGCCTCCTGCTTCACTCTTCTTGCTAAGGATTGCTTTGACTATCCTGGGTCTCATTTTTCCAAATGAATTTCATGATTAGTATAACTTTAATAAATCTAAAATCTGGTAGTAAAAATATTCAAACTTTGTATTTTAAATCATTTTGGATATCATAATTTTATGCATTTCCAAATAAGTTTTAGAATTGACAGTTTAAAAAAATTCTTAATAGGCCAAATTTTGTCAATCTACCAGTAACTTTGTACTGCTAAGATGTAAACTCATTGAACAGCATTTCCCAATGTGAAAATGTCACAACCCATGCTACTTCCATCATGTACAGCAGCATTCACCTGGAAGTAAAGATCATCTTCAGAAATTGGCTACTGAGAAGAACCATTATTTTTGTGTCCAGAAAGAATGAAGCAGGCCCATTTTGGTTTTAGCTCTCTGTATGTCCTGAACTCCTGTTGGGGACTAGATGCTGTCTGCTGACTTTTTCCATGTTTCTGCTGTGGTATCCTTTCCAGGGACCAGCAGTTCTGTTTCTGTGAGTCTTCCCAAGTAGACTCAAGGCAGGCAGGACTTCATTTGCTACCCCCTGAGGAATTTTTCCTTTTGTGAGTTTTACCAACATGACACTTCTAGCCAATGACAGCCAAGTTTCACTAGAAAAGCTAAGTGTAGCAAATTCCTGAACAAAAAAAAAGGATTTTTTTTCCCTCTCTCTTTGTGATTTTTTTTTTTTTTTTTTTAACAATGAAGCTCTGCTCACAATGAATACACCTTGTAGAGGACACCATTTCCTTCCTTCTCTTTCTCACACCAGACAGACAACAATAAAGAAAGAACTGCAGGGTGGATGGAAAATTTCCAAGACATCTAATTTTTCAAAATTCTCTAAAGCAGACTACAAATCACTCTAACTGATTCCAGTTCTAGGGCGATATGGAGCTAGGCTTGAATACTCTGTGCCAAGCAGACTGGGCAAAGTTATAGCCAAGTCTACATATGGTAGGCATTCAATGAATAGTTTTTTGATGGAGTGACTGGGTTCTATTGTGCCAGATTGTTATGGTTTGGGATTTGGAATGTCCCCCAAAGGTTCATGTGCCGAAGTCTTGGTCCCCAGTATCAGAGATGGGACTCTTAGAAAATGATTGGACCATGGGGGCTTTGACCTCATCAGTGGATTAATCCACTTGATTGATTAATAATTCAAGGAGATTATTAGGAGGTGGTGGGAATTTTAAGGAAGTGGTTCCTAAATGGAGGAACTAGGCCACTGGAGGCATGCCCTGGAAGGGTCTATTTTGTCCTTAGTCCTTTCTCCTCTTTGCTTTTTGGTTGCCTGAGGTGAGCAGCTTTCCTCTGTCACAGCATTCTACCATGATGTTCTGCCTCACCTCAGGCCCAAACCAATGGGAGCTTCCAACCATGAATTGAAATCATGAGCCAAAGTAAATCTTTCCTCTCCTAAGATGTTCCTTTTAGGTATTTTGGACACAGCAATGAAAAGCTGAGTAACACACAGATCAAGCAGATTCCAAAGTGGAAAAAAAAAAAAAAAAAAAAAAAAATCAGGGCTCTTCTTTTCCTGTCTTGAAAAGTACAATATGTACACTATCCCATGTATCCCAAGGATTTGATTATCTTCCAGTGCAATCAAGTCATGAATTGGTCCACACTTAGAAAATATAGTAGGAAGTCATAACCTCTCTAAATGGATTTTCAGGAACTAATTACTCTCTCTGAATTCCATGCTTTTCCTGCCTTTTTGGTACCTGTGCCTCTACTTGTCTAGAAAGGAAGGTTCTTATCTTCACAAATGGATGCCTATCTCCTTGTACAAGTAAATGTTCTTCAAAGAAGTCATCTAAACAGAAATGCAATTTGCTGAAAGTATATTGCATACCTCACAAGATCAGGAGATTTGAGAATCAGATTGAAAGAATTTATGGCCAGAAAAACCCTCATCATGAACTAGCCCAGAGAGGGAAACACCATCTCTTTTGTTGGTCTACAACTTGCTCTGCACACCCAGCTCACATCACTCCTCTTCTGCCCCCAGACTCCTGCTCAACCAGGACACTAAGAGTGAGAGTGTTGGCTGGGCCCCCATCATTGAAAATCTCACTTTATCTTCAAGGTTTCTAAAGGGGAAAGTCAAATGAATATCTATACTCTTAGTTAGCACTTGAGGACAGATTAGCTGCTAGGCAGGAAGTTTTAGGGGCATACTCTAATATTTGTAAGAGAAGAAATTGCTGGCCTTTTAAATAACTGTTAACAGTTTTTCAAGTTGTCCTTTTGTTTCAGATAGGGGTCCTCCAGAGAAAACCCTCTGGTCCTAGCCAAAATCACTGAGTCATTCTGAGTCACTCTTCTAGATGACCTAGAGTGAATTTTGCTCATTATAATCTCATTACAATGCTAAATTCTCCACCTGGGAGGCATTTCCACCTGCCATCTTTGAACATGTGAAGTGAGGAAGTATGATCTCAAACTGAGCATGTTTCGGAATGCACTCACCTCTGCTTGTGATGAGAAGTCTTTCCAGCATAAATATGCATAAGTTTCCATAATGCAATCCCCTTGCCTCAAAGTGTTTGGGGAGAGACACTGCTTTGGGAGTTTTCTAGTGCTCTCCCTACTCATTCAAGTAACAAAGCCTTCTTCCTTCCTTCATCTCCTGGTGCTCATTGGCTGTGCACTCACCAAGGGGTGAACCCATTGTGTTCCATCCTAGATGTGCTGTTCCTAGGGTCTTACTACTCCAAGCATGGCCCATGAAGGAAACTGTAAATCTGGCATCACCTCCTTCCCACTAAGACTTAAGATGGGGGACTTCCCGTCACATAGAGAAGGGCTCAGATGCAAAGTTGCCAAGGATGACAAATGTTCACACTCCTTAACCAAATACAATAGTACTGCCTCTATGTGCCTGGTTTCTTTTTTGGTCTGCTAACTCCCACCAGAAGCAATGAGATAAGTTCCAGGAGAGGAGGCTAAGAAAAGGGAAACCTGGAAATAGGCCCTGAAGGGAGTCTGTGATAGAAATTGGGAAGGGGGGGGGCAGGTAGAAAACAGTGTGATCCCCACCCAGCATGTGGTCAGGTCCTCCCAGACCTTCTGAGCACAGAGGCATTTAAGCATCCTTTACATTCCTGGCACAGCAGGAGACAAACCTTCATTTGGTAAGGATGTTTATATCCTGCTTGGAAGGAACACATCTAACTAACCAATTGAAACAATATGAGGATTGCTTGTCAAATTTTGATACCAACCTCCTGGGGATCTTGTTAAAAGTGCAGATTTGGGGCCAGGGGCTGGGAGTCTGAATTTTTAACAAGCTCCCTGGTGAGGGTGACGCAGTGCTTCGGGGACATAGTTGGAATAGCAAAGCACAAGAGAATAGCACATCATTTCAGCTGACTAGGAGAGCACCAGATAAATCATAGTACCCTGGGGATCCTCAGAGTGGGGAAAGTCCCTAGGATCCAGGTGCTGGGATGGAAAGACTTAACAAGGCCTTGATAAGCCAGCAGGAGTCATTTAGTTGGAAAGAAGAGGATTGCCTGTGTTGGGTCCACTGCGTATTAAACCTAGAGTGACCAGCTGTCCCCACTTGCCCAGGACTGTCGTGATTTAAACACAGAAAGCTCTATGTCCTGGGACCAAGTGCCGTTTTTCTGTGGTATTTGCCTAGTAACACCCAACCAAAGGCACACAATAACTGTGTGTTATTTGCTTGATGGATTTGGCTAAGTTTACGGTACTTTGTGACGGTTAAAGTGACAGGAATCTGTTTCATTTCTGGTCTTAGTAATGACTTGGAAAGGAAGCAGGGAAGTTTTAGATAAGGCAATCTTATTTTCCTTAATATTATTGTGATATCAATCTTCACAGCAATATTTGTTGAGCAGGGCCTTTCCTACATTACTCAGAAAATTTAACATTTCTAAGCACATGTTCCAAAACGACACATTAAATGTCAGAAAGTGTTGGAGCCCCCAGAGAAACCAATCTCAGTACCTCTTGATCCAATTTGCATTTCAGCATATTAGGTGGACCATGTTATTGAAAAATGTCCAAATTGGCCACGACCGTGGAGGACTGGGTCACATCCTTGGCATCATTCTCTCAAATGTGGAAAATAAAAAAAGTCAACTCAAAAGTAGAATAGTGACCACAGGGATTGGGGAGGATTCCAGGGTGGGTGGGTGTGTGGCTAGGTATGATCAATGCATTCTATAGGAATTATAGAACAATCACCCTGGTCCCCATTAATATGCGTAATTAACATATATTAATAATAAAAAGTTCAGTGTGCAAGCTAAGACTATCCCTGCAGCTGATGTCTTTCCTATAGAAATAGCCTTATTTGTTATGATCACCTTCCTCCTCACCCACAAGTATAATGGTAATTCCTAGAACAAAAGCATTTTCTGCCTCAACTGGTGAGCCAAAAGACTCTCATTAAATTTGACATCCAGTTTTCCTGCTTAAGAAGCTCAAGCGTCCAATCAGGGCCAGCTGTCGCTTTTCACAGAGCGACTGCTCCTGCCAGCTGATAATCATGTGTGACCTGGGCATTGGCTCAGAGTGGGAGCAGGCCACCTGAACAAACAGCCTGCAGGTGCTGCTCCTGCTGACATTCTGTCCGGCCTTGTAAAAAATGTAACCGCCTCCTGCTGGCTGGTAAAAATTATTTTTACGGAATGCTGAAAGCCAGCGGTTTAAAGAGCAGGAATCAGTCTCTCATTCCCCTTCCTCCTCCTCCTTCTCTTCCCCTCTTCTTTTCTTTATCCTCCTTTCTTCCCTTCTTCCTCTTCCTTCTCTTTTCCCTTTCTCTTCCTCCTCTTCTCCTCTCTTCTCTTTTTCCTCCTTACCTCCCCTCTACTCTCCTGTTTCTTTTCTTCTCCCTTCTCCTCATCCCTCCTGCCCCTTAGAGGTTTGGGCCTCTAACATTTCTGTAAAAACTCTTGCTTTTCTTTTCACCAAAGTCTTGCAGTGTGTGAAGGTATCAACTGCAAAGTATACCAGCAAAGTAGGGACCTCATCCTGCAACAGAGTCCCAAGCCATCACAGACACTGGAGGAGCAGTAGCAATAGTCAATTTGGAAATCTCCAAGGTGAGGGTTGGAAATCTGGCAGCTGATCCTGGCCTGGACTCACTTGAGACCACTACAGGACACTGTGAAGCCATCCCACACAGTCCCTGATGTCACCAGCTGGCCTACAGTAGCTGTGGGTACAGATGTAGGTTTAGACAGGTACAGGACCATGAGCTAGGTAAGAGAGGCTGCTGCCTTTACCTTGGCACTTAGCTGAGTAGTGTCAGCAAGGTGGCACTCTTTCTGCGCCCACATTTATTCCTCTGTAAATAGAAGGTAACACGATTTCCTTCATGAGGGTGATTATGAGGATCGAATGAGAACAAGTGTGTACATTTCCTAGCCGGGATCTAATATACAGTTATAGTAAGTGCTAAATAATTGACTCTTGCCTTAGAAAGTTGAAAAGAGAAATCAGCAGGAAGTTGTGAACAGTAGCCAGTAATGGGAAGGAAACTGGCAAAAATATCAGCAGAGTAGATAAAGGAATTGACCCTTAGCCCCTGTAATCTGTCTGCTTGCATGAAGGATCCGCAGCAGAAGATAGCTTGCTTTGGGAGCAGCTGGGGGTGCAAGGAGAACTAGAAGCAGCCACACTGATGCTGAGAGCAGGAGAGATTAAAGTGGTTTGATTTGTAGAAAGATCTCAGAGCCTCCATGAGAGTGATTGCCAGCCACCTCCTGCACACGGGGTATGTGTGGAGAGCTTCCACTTTGGGTCTCCAAGGCTAAGAGCATTTTCCTGAGTTTGGAACTTGGAGCTGATGGTTGGGATTGACAGGGTTCTTTAAACATTTTTCTTTCCCTAGATGGAACATTCTTTCCCATCTCAATTCGCAGGCCCCCTAGAAGCGTCTGGCCTTCTTGGAATTTCTCATCGCAATTCCAACTATCCCAGCTGTCACTTCCAAGCACCATATTTTCACTAACGAGGGCTAACACACCCTGGGTCTCCTTTCACTCTGAGCATGCCTACCCCTGGTGCTATTTACAAGCCGCTTTGTGCCAAGTTGGGTCTGCACATTCTTCCTTCCTGTCCTCCAAGCAGGTGACTTTGTAGTTGCTTGGAGAGTCAGCAATTTTGCCCTTGAAAAGCACACCTGGTCCAGTAGTGAAATCATTCCACCCTCTTCCTCTCTCTCTTTCTGACCCAGTAGAGATGTTTTTTACTATCTGATCTCAACCAACAAGGCTGATTCTTGTCTGCCCATTTATTTTTGGACAAACTGTTCTATGGATTAATCCTAGTGGCTTAGAGAAAACAAGCTCTTATGAAAGCATTGACTCTGGGGCAGTGGGCGGGGCGGGGAACACAGAGGAGTCTTCTCTGAAATGAGGCAAAGCGTTTGGTGTGGGTGCAGGTGTGTGTTAATGATCTCTCCTTCCCCCTTTCCTAGAAAATGTTCTAATTCAGTAGCTCCTTAGAACAGAGAGATGAGGGTGTGTTGTGCACACGCGCATGCACACACACACCCACAAAATGTGTCTTCTTTTTAAAATTTCAAATTCAGCATGGCTATTTTTAAAAGACACATGGAGCTGTGCTGTAGTAGAACAATGCAGAGAGCTATTTGTGCCTGGTCCCAACTTAAAGCCTGCCTGCCTGGGATGCCAGCATTTTCAGGCTCCATGAAAAAAGTAGATGTTCAACCATGAACACTTGCCCAAAGCCTGGGCGAGTTGTAGCATGAATTGCATAATCTCCTAGCACAAGATGCTTTCTCTGGGCAAATGGAAGTTCATGAAAAAAGATTTAACAGGGCTACAGGTTCCTGATGATGATTAGGGAAAGGGAGCATATTACATTTTAGATTTTAAATGCTCCCCAAGGCCAGGTGCTAAAGTCTTGGTCACCAGCCTGTGGTGCTATTGAGAAAACAGTGAAACCTTTAGGAGGTAGAGACTGGAGGAAGGAAGTTAGGTCATGCCTTTGAAGAAAATACTGGGACTTTTTCCCCTCTGTCTCTCTCTAGTGCTCCCCAACTGCCATGAGATAACCAGCATTGGCCCACCACATGCTCCCTGTCATGATATTCTGCTTTGCCATAGGACCAAAAGCAATTGAGTACAGTTCTGAAACTGTGAGCCAAAATAAACCTTTCCTTCACTGAAGTTGATTTTCTCAGGCATTTTGTCACAGTAGCAGAAAACTGGCTAACACAGAACAGAAATGGCAATGTGTATTTTGGGAAATCCTGTTTGATCATGGCAAAATTGAACAGCATTTGTCATTGTCTCACTTCCTGTTTCTTATACCAACTCTACCTCACTTCAGCCTTTTTCTTAATAAAAGGTAAGAATGCCTTGGAAGAGAATGTCCCCTTCCTTATCTCCCACCATTTGTAAAGATCCCATTATATAAACACAAAGGTATAAAGCATCAACTTCTAAATGATGCTCTTGAACAGGTACACAGGTATTCCTGAACTCATACACTGACTCAGCACAACTTGTAGATGACATCCACCCTCATAAGTGTGGGCTAACACACAGAGGCAACAGCACATCAAGACAGGACCACTCAGGACTAAGGTCATGGCCCCCATGGTTACACATAATGATGTTGATGAGTGGGTAGGGACATGTGATGGGAGGTGCAGTGACTCCAGCACTGAGCAAGGCCCAGTGGCAGCATGTTGACCTCTTCAGCATAACTTTGAATCACAGTGGGATGGGAGGAAGAGGGCTGATGAGGGAGATGCTTGGGGTGGTGGACAAAGTAGCGACAGGAAGTCCAGGCCATTCTAACCCTTTGACCTCTCCCATTCCTCCTCCTGAGAACATGGTTTGTCTTAAATAGGTGGCTAAACCACTGAGGATGGAGTTGACTCCCAACCAGCCTCACGTCTGGATCCCAGCAGAACAAGTTAGTGTGGACACTTCATCCTTTCCTGGGAGATGTCCTGGAAAGACTTTTGAGGGGAAGGCCCTGGGCTTTCCTCTCTCCCTCCCAGTGTAGGAAGACTGACTGGATCTCAGAGTCCCTGTAAGAAATTCACAGAGAAACCAGTGAGAGGCACTGATCAGAGTTGTTTGTCAAAGACATTTACCTGGACTCACCCTAGAGGGTTGCTACTTATTTTTCAGGGAGGGAGGGTTGCTGGGGATTGAACTCAGGGGCACGCGACCATTGAGCCACATCCCCAGCCCTATTTTATATTTTATTTAGAGACAGGGTCTCACTGAGTTGTTTAGTACCTTGCTTTTGCTGAGGCTGGCTTTGAACTGGAGATCCTTCTGCCTCAGTCTTCTGAGCTGCTGGGATTACAGACATGTGCCTCTGTACCCAGATAGAGGGTTGATGCTCTTAGGAGAATAAATCAAATGGAAAGAAACAGAACCCTACTGTGATGGTTAATTTCAGGAGTCAGCTTGACTCAGCTATGGGTACCCAGAAGACTGGTTAAACATTATTTCTGTGTGTGTCTCCAAAGCTATTTCTGGAAGAGATGATCTCGAGTAGGTAGACTGAGCAAAGCAGATGACTCTCCTCCAGTGAGGGTGGGCATCAATCCATTGAGGACCTGAAAAGGGCAGAGGAAGATTGAATTTACTCTCCACCTGATTGCTTCATCTGGGATATTGTCCTTCTCCTGTCTTGGTGTTCAGATTCAGATTGGAATCTATACTGTTAACGCCTTTGATTATCAGACCTTCAAAGTTTTTTTGTAGACCAAAAAACTACATCATCCGTTTTTCTTGTTTCCCAATATGCAGACAACCAGATTCCAGGTTTTCTCTGCCTCTGTATTTGCATTATAAATCTCTTTCTAGAGATTTGGATTATGGAGACTGAGAAGTCCCATGATCTGCTATCAGTAATTTGGAGACCCAGGATAAGGGTATATAGGATATGTCTTACTGGTTCTATTTCTCTAGGGAACCATGACTAATACACCTGCCCTACCAGGCCTATTAGAATCAGGACTTAACACCATGATAAAAGTGCTATAATTAGGTCTAGGAAAAATGCCTGTCCTGCTGCAACTGCTGAAGGCCAGCAGGGGGCTGTTTTGGTTTGTGCAAGTGCTGATATGCAGTGATTTTTCAAATTATCACATGATCTTCTAGAGGGAGAGATGGTGAAATACCTCTCTTAGAGTCTTAGAAGATTAACAGTTATGTTTCTTAGTCCTTCCTGCTTTCTCTCAGTCTTAATCTCTTAAATTTCTAAAGGTCAAATCCTGACAGAGGTCCCCATGACACTTGGAATAAATGCTGAAGTCCTCACAAGGGCTTGGACCTATGCAATCTGGGTCCCTGCATCTTAGTGATCACATCATCTACAACTATCCCAACTGCCACTCTGCTCTAGACCCTTACCTCCTCAAATGGCCCCAAATGTAAGCTATACACCCATTTGGAAGCCATTGATATTCTTTCTAGAAGACCCTTTTCTCAGATATCCCTTCCTCTTTCCCTCAAGTCATATTTAAATGTCTCCTTTTCAGTGAGGACTCACCAAGGACCCATCTGAAGTTACACATCCATTTCTCTACCCCGCATTCTCCTTGGCCTGCTTTATTGTTCTCTTTAGCACCTCACACAGTCTAACATCTATAAGTCTTGATTATTGATCTTGTATCTTTTCCCCCTATTTGAATATAAATTCCACTTCTTTTTAGTTCCTTGCTATATCTCTGATCCCTAGAATAGGGCCCAGAAAGTGCTCAAATAATTGTTCTTTGAATGTGTCCCTCTCAGTTAAAGCCCTTTCTCTCTAAACCTAATGGAGAAGACCAACATTTGTGGAAGGAAGGAGTGTATAATGGACTTGGAATGACCTTGGGAAGCTCACCCAGTCCATACATCTGCCTCCAAGTGATTTTTCACATATAAGACCATCTTGCAAAAATCAAAGTGTTCAAGAAATCCAGCTTATCTGCCTCATCTCAACTTAGTTTGTTTCAAGATCACTTTCTATCAGGATGATGGAATCTCACCCTTTCTTTTCCCTGAGGTAGTTTCTAAGTGTGGGGGATTTATGTAACACCAAGGAGACAGTGGGTGGGCATCATATGGCCCAACTGTGATCTGCTCACACAATTACCTCCTAGAATGCCCAGTATATCACTGGGGCCTTTGTCCTTGATCCACATAGGCAGCCATAGTAAGATCCTTTGTTCCCTTCTGTACATCCCCCTCAGTTCTGGTTGCTCTGTTACTTCCCCAGCACTCAGGGCATGGAAACAATGATGCTACTTCAGCCACCACACTGGAGCACAAACGGTCCCAGAGCATGTCACCCCCTCCAGTGCTAAATCTACTACTAATAGACTGTGCCAGGGAAGCTGCGGGATGGACACTGTCCAATATTCTGAGAACGGTCAGGGTCTAATAATCTCATAATGTCTCTTCAATCACTCTAGAAAAAACAGAGAATTTTCTCTGACTGGTAGCCCAGACAGAGAAATCAGAGAGCTTTGAATCGTGAGGAGGATAGCATGTACCGTTGTTGACTTTGAAGAGAGAGACCAGGAATGTCCTCTAGAAGCTGAGAGAGACCCTTGGCTGACAGTCTGCAAAGAAACAAAGGCCTTAGTCCTAGAGCTGCAAGACACTAGATTCTACAAACACCTTAACTAGGCTCAAAAGTAGATCCTTCCCCAGAGCTCCCAAATTAAAGCTCCCAACCTGGCTATACCTTGATTTCAACTTTATGAGACCCAGAGCAGTGAACCCAGTTGAACCCATCGGATTTCTGACCTATAGAACTGGGAGCTAATTAACGAGTGTTGTTTTGAGCCACTAAATTTGTGGTAATTTGTTACAGAGCAACACAAATTAATATGGGGTTAACATCAAAGCACCTGCCACTGGGAAGATACTTAATAAATTCCATGGTCCATTCAGAGGGGTCATGTTTTTCTCAGAGGGCTGAAGTTACCGTACAGTTTAGCAGGGTTCTAGGAAAAAGCATCTTCTTCATTACTTTGTTTCTTTGTGGCATTTTACTCTGGAATTTGTCATGGCTTGGCTGTGCCTCAAGAATGAAGCGAGGTATCATTTAAACCTAAAATAGACATGATGGGATAGAGTTGTATCTGGGAGATGCTTGTATATTATGATAGAAGATCATAATTTTAAAGAAAACCTTAGTTTGAAAAATTCTCAAGTTAAGACAGATATTGTATAAAGAAGTAAGAAAAGGGAAGAGAGGAAGAAAGTGACTACAAAAAATGATGGTGTTTATCTTTGTTCTCTTTAAACAATCAGGAGCTGGAGTATCTTCCTGGGCAGGTCAACAGACATGAGGCCAAAGTCTGACTGTAAAAATTTTACCTAATCCCACATATCCTACATCCAATCTATCATGAAGACTTGTCAACTGTTCCTTCTAGGTATTCCCCAAATCTCTTCACTCCTCCCCAGCCCCATAGTCCCTATCCAAGTTGAGGCCACCATCGTCTCTCTCCTGGAGTACTTCACTAGCCTTCTAGGAGAGTTTCCTGACACCAACCCATTGTCCACGCTTCAGCCTTGGAGGTCTTTCTAAAATGCAGTTCTGATCATGACATTCTTCTCTTCAAACTTCTCGGGGATTTCCTTATTCTCTCAGGAAATCTCATTTACAACCGTTTATGTGGCCCTTCTCATCTGGTGCCTCCTATCTCCCCTACCTCATTTTGACTCTTTTTTCTGCCCCAGTAGAGGGGATTTCCTAAGCACCCTTCTTTCTGAGTTCTTCTTAGGAAATCTACATGTTTTTCAGAATCCCAAGAAAAGTCAGTGGAGAAATGAGAAAATCATCATGATAGATAAGGCCTGTTCTCTCGGAAAATTCCCCCATGAAATGGTTAAATATTGAAATGGGTTAAATGTAGTAAGGTTTATTTAAGCAAGAAAAAGTTTCTAGAACCATGCAGCATTCTAAAGTTGGTTTAAACATAACCTGACTAACTGCACAGGTTATATTTATAGCCAGTTGAAAGGAAGTGACATAAGAAACTACCTGATTGGCCGCAGTCAGCATTTGCCTCACACAGACATGGGCTGAAGCATGACTGTCATAATGGGCTAAGACTCAGTTATTCATTACAAGAATACACTCCTAAGTTAGTTTGCAATTTGTGTACGAAGTAAGTCAGATTGCAACTCACTACATATGTGGGCAGTTTTAGGCCAAATTTTATCACACAGGTGTGGAAGCGGACTTAGGTCAAACTTAATTAAGAAAAAAAAAATCAGTCACCATGATCTTAAGAAACTCAGGCCTGGCTATTGTATGATGTGAGATCCTGGAGTGTCAGAGTCCAGCTTGAACCTTCCAACCTTTTTGCAGCAAAGCAAAAACAAAACAAAGCAAAAAACTCTTAAACTAAGCCCAGTGTGCCAAGAATATTGTGGGGAATTTAAATCATTGTTATTTCAAGCCACTGAGTTTTAAGATGGTTTTTTTAATATGAAAATAGATAAGCAAAACCTGATTACCTGTTACTTTTCTCTTCCAATAAACTCTAAGTTCTAGGAACTTGTTCTAAGTAGGGTCCCAATAAATACTTTTGAATGACTTCTCAAACAGCCTCAGGTTAGGATAGATTTAGCATTGTTGACTCAGGATTAAGTTGCATTAAACAGAATGATCAAACATTTTGATTCTACTGGCCCAGATATCTTTAAGAAAAAGGAGAAGATAGCAAACATATGATTTTCTGTATTTCCTGCTATAAATAAGACACCACATTAAATAGAAAAGAATTGTTATTTTTAAAAATTGCTACTTCTTTGAATCTTCTTGTTCTTTGAAAGTCAGTATAAGCAACTTTTTTTAAAGAGCTCTGGAAAATACCTTAACTTCTAAACACCCAAAAGATCTGCAAGGAGATGAATGGAGGATGGTGAAAGGAAAAAAAAAATAGTTTGAATTTAACCCATGCTGAAATTTTTTAATCAAGTCAGCTTCCTGCTTAACATCCCAGCACGAAGCAATCACTGTCCCTTCTGAACTCCTTGAGGGTTTTTATCTTCACCATCTGGCAATTAATCACTTACCGCCCCCTGGTATCTTTTATCTTATCTTCTTTGCATTTGGTCCTGCCATTTAATTTTTCACAGATTTATGTCTGGCCTCTTTATTGAGTTCCCACTGAGTCTAGCACATTGTAAGCACGTAATAAATAGCTCCCATGGAATGGTTTTGCTCCAGGCAACCTTAATGAAAGGTAGACATGGAAGACTTTGAACCATCCCGGGTAGAAGTGCGGAAATTCTGAAGAGCTGGAGCATGCTGTTGTAGCCTCCTGGGGCTGGAACCCTTTTTCAGAGAAACCAGGCCTTTTCCTGACAACCTCCCCTCTCACCTTAATTTTCTACTTTCCTCAGAGATGACCATGACGGTCTCACTGTGCTTCAGTTTTTCCCCAGCACCTGCAGAACTAGCCTGGCCTGGGACTTGGTCTTTGGAGAAGCCCGACCCTAAACCTGAGACTTTTATTAGCCTTTAGTGTGAGGGATAGATGATTTACACATCTCTGCCTCTGTGTCTTTCCCTCTTCCTCATCTCTGAACCTGTGAATAATTTTCTGTCTTTGCTGCAACTACAAAAAAAAGAAACTTCAGCTTGCAGGCTATCAGTCAGACACAAGAGTCTGTATCACCGGTGAGAGATAGTAACTAGTGCCATCGAGTCCTGAAGGAGCATGAGGAGACCCTTTCCAAGCGTGTCCTCAAAGAGAAAGTCTCTGCTGTCTGGCATGATTTCTGTACTCCTCTCTCATACTCCACGTGGCTCAAAAATAGACCTAGACCCACAGTATTTAGAGAAGCAGAGGCAAAAACAACCCCTTGCCCTAATCTCTTCTTCAATACATAATCTTTGAAAATTATTAAAATATGTATGATTCTCCAAGAAATAGGAAGTGGACCAGGCCGGGCCTACTCTGCCTTTAGTCCACCTCTCTTCTGAAAGCCTTTCTCACTCTAATGGTGTCTTCTAACAGCTGGAAAGGCAAAAAGGCCTCATGTTAACTGGGCAGTCCAGGCCCCTTTCCCTCATCCCTGGAAGTCTTGATGCTCTGCACCTACTTCTCACAACATGGGTTCTAATTCTAAGGTGGCAACAAGATTCCAGCCCCCCGAGGCACATGCCCTGTATGTGCTCCCATGAGTGTAGGGGGACCTGTAAGCATAAAAAGAGTACCACTCCCTGGACTAAGCTGCATTGCAGGGCAAAGTGATAGGACACTTTACATTACATGTATCTTCTTCATAGCAGAACTTAGAAGAGAGAGTGGGTGATTGTCCTGCTGGTTTTAGAGAAGTAAGTGTCCACATGGTGTGGGAACTCATGGGTAGGACAAGAAGGTGGCCTGAGCAGAGGACCAGATACATCATGTCCAGATTCCAGACCATAGAAACTGAGATAATACAAATGTGTTGTTAAAGCCATAATTTGCGGGAGTGTGTTGTCTAGCAGTGGAAAATCAATATGGTTTGGATATATCCTCTAAAAGTTCATGTATTGGAACTTAGTTCCCCAATTCAGATGTTCATGGAATTTGAAAGAAGCCTTGGGGAGGTAACGAAGATTGGCTGATGTCATGAGAATAGGGCCCCCATGATGGCATTAGTGGCTTTATAAAAAGAGGAAGAGGGACCTGAGCTAGTACACTTGCTACCTCATCACTGTGAACAAAAAACACCTGGCAAAAACAACTTAGAAGAAAAATATATTTTTGTTCATTGTTTCGGAGATCTTAGTCCACGGTCTTCTCATTACAAGACAGAAACATCATGGTGGGATGACATGGTGGAGGAAAGCTGCTCACCTCTTGGCAGCCAGGAAGCAGAGAGAGAGACCAGAGGAAAGTAAACCCTTCCAAGGTACACCCCTAGTAACCCACTTCTTCCACTAGGTTCTACCTCCCCGTAGTCCATTCAGCTATCGATGGATTAATCCATCAAATGGTTTAATCCACTGATGAAGTCAGAACACTTGTGATCCAATCATTTCCTTAAAGTTCCACCTCTGGACCTTGCTACACTAGGGACCAGGCTTTCAACACATGAACTTTTTGTAGGACATACCTGATCCAAACTGAAGATGCCCATATTCTTTCTCTTTTCACCATTGCCTCCTTACTCACACCCCAGACATTCACTGGGCACCACCATATACCAGGAACTCTCACATATGGAGTCCCATTGAACCCTCCCAACCACTTGCTGGACATGGCTTGCTATTGGTCACCTCCCCACTTGCCTGAGGTCTTCACACCAGATAGAAAGGACTATGGAGACTGGAACTCAGGGTTTCTCCATTCAGAATTCCCTGCTTTTTTCAACTCTGTTGACTTTGGAAAACATTTTTCAACACTTGAAATGGGATCTTAGAAAAGGGGGAAATTTCTAAAATTACAAATTATACTGACCCTGTTGTGGAACCCATGACCTCAAGTTCCTTGACTGGACATAGATGGATAGGGGCCAATGCACAAGGTGTGGCTTCTGCAGGGACAAGGAAATTTACTTTTACTTTGGGAACAGGGACTCTGAGGCTTCCTGAGAATCCCTGGCCTCTGCTTTCCCTTCCTGAGGTCCCTCATACAGTGCAAGGTCCAGAACAGTCAATGTCACAGTGGTGACAGTGGCCCCAGGGGGAGGGAGAGGCCACTCCTACGTTTTTGTCAAGGAACATGGTGGCCCCTTTCCTGGCACAGGGTAGCCCAGATCAGAGCACAGAGAGTGCTTCCTAAGAATCCCTGCCTTCACTGGTGAGTCCTTAAAAAAGTAAATAGAAGAAAGGGAAAAGGGAACATTAAGGTATGGGAGTAGGATATTAAAAACAAAACAAAAGTATTTCTGCCCTAAGCATGTGTAAACACTGCCTTGAGGTGGGTGAAGGAAGTTGTCAGTAAGAGACAAGATCCAAATACCAGTGAGCACCATGTCTTTGTTAGGAACCAAAACACTGGAATATGGGCAAACTATGTATGGTTGTTCGGGTTTTCTTCCTTCTTAGAGATAAGAAGAAATAATATTCAAACAGTCAAAGTTCAAAATCTGTGGCTCTTTCCTGAGATATGCTGAAAACAAGTTAATGAAGTTTTAATTCCAGGAGAGATTAATTAGCTTCCCATCCTGGCTCAGGCACTCTCTTTCCCCTACACTGCTGTCTGCACTGATAGCATGCGCTACTCCTGTGAGGGCTTCTGGGTACATTTGTGCTTTTCTTGCTGTCTATATTTTTTTTCTTTTTCAGACATTTGTTCCTCTTTTTCCCTCCAAATCTAGAGCTGGGAATTATTTTCTGCTTCCTGTTCTTGTTGTTTGTTGCCATGGAAATGTTCTTGGGTATTATAACATGATCCACTGGAAGCACAGGTATGCAACCCGTGTCCCCACTTCTTACTAAAGTCCAGAGAGTTTCTGAAAGGAGAACAAGGATGCCTTTTCTCTTCTGCTCTGTGTAAACATGGATTAAGCACAGAGACCATAGCTTTTCCCACAATAGTTTATTGCAAAAGTGTTCAAGAATATAGTGAAGTTGAAAGAATCTTATAATGGTTCCTATTATCCTGATTTTATAATTAACCTATTACTATACTTGCTTTATGATATATCTATCTTTCCATCTTCCTATCCATGCACCCATCTTTCTTGTTTTGTATGATGAACTCTGAAGTAAATCTCAGTCAACAGTATACTTCCCCTTAAATACTCCAGCATGTATCTCATTAATGAGAATTCATATATGTTGTTCTTTTTTGTAAAATCTGTACCCAGTGAAATGCACCATGTATTTTGAAATCTTTCATGTATGTGGGCTGAGTCTGGAAACATGCATCCAGTGTTGTAACCCAAACCTCAGCAATATCAAGAGCTTTATCTTCATTCTAGGAGATTCCTGTGTGGCCCTTCCCAGTCAATTCCTGCCCCTACAGCACCCCAAGAAACTCTTTCTTAATTTTATCCACTACAGATTATTTTTCTCTCTTCTTGAATATCGTATAGATGCAACAATACTGTTTGTACTCTTTCACATAGGCCTCTTCCTCTCAGCAGGGGAGCTGTGAGGGTCATCTGAGCTGTTCTTTCCATCTCTGGACTATATTCCCTGGCATGAATATAATTTGACTTGTTTATCCATTCTATGGTTTCCATTTTGGGGCTATTATTTACATAAATTGAAGTGAAGACCCGTTGGGGGCTGTGCCATGTGGGCTGTGCCGGGATGGTGCCTGGTGGCCAGCCGGAGGTTGCTTTGATCACATCAGCGGTGAGGAGGTTAATTAACATAAGCACACCCAGGTGATTTGTCATTGGCCGTATTCAATTAAGTCCACGCACACAATGCGTGCACAGGTGTTCCCAAGTGCTCCTGCTCCAGCCTGCTTGTTTTGACCTTTGCCGTGATGGGGCAACTGGTTCCTCGCCTGATCTCAACTAGCGTGGCCCCGCCCTCCGCCTCCTGGAGGGGATATAAGCGGACAGTAGGCAGAAGGCAAAAAGCAGCAGCTAGAAGAGAAGAGCAGCAGCTAGTAGAGAGAAGAAGCAGCAGTAAGAAGCAGCAGCTAGGAAAAGCAGCAGCTAGCAGAGAAGCAGAAGCAGTTAGCAGAGAGAAGAAGCAGCTAGCAGTAAGAAGCAGTAGGCAGGCAGGCAGAAGGCAGATCGCAGAGCGGAAAACTGAGAACACACCTTTAGGTTGCAGATCACAGATCACAGTACGTGGGACGCATCACTAAAGCACCTTAGGTAGACAGCACCTTTAGTTCACAGGATGCAGATGCACCACTAAGAAGAAGCAGCAGAACTCTTAAGAAGAAATAGATCTCTGATAAGCGTAGCAAGCCTGTCTTTCTCTAAAACTTCCTCTAAGCAAAGTTGCTCTTCCTCTAAGCAAAGTTTCTCTTTCTCTAAGCAAAGTTCTAACTTCTAAGCAGAGTCTCTCTTCCTGATAAGCAAAGTTTCTCTTCCTCTAAGCAAATCCTATCTTTCTCTCAAAGTCTGTCTTCCTCTATAAATTAGTGAATATAGGAAAAGTAGTTTATTTCCAGGCCCCTCCGATAAATACCCGCGCAATTGTTGCCGTGGGCGGCGACAAAGACCATAGTGAAATAATAAAAATTGAAATGAACAATAAAACAAAACAAACAAAAATGCCTGTTTAAGAGCTTTTTATTGTTGCTGTGACCAAAGGACCTGACAAAAACAATTTCAGAGGAGGAAAAGTTTATTTGGTGCTCTTGTTTTCCAAGATTTCGGTTCATAGATACCTGGCTCTTTTGCTGTGTGCCTGAGGTGTGGCAGAACATCATGGCGGAAGAATGTGGTGGGGAAAGTGGCTCAGGACATGGCCCCCAGGAAGCAGAGAGAGAGAGTCAGAGACTACTCCCCTCAGCAAGGACAAAATATACACCACAAAGGCACACCCCCAGTGACCCACCTCAGCCACACTCTACCTGCCTAAAGTTACCACCCAGTTAATCCATTCAAGGGGATTTATGTACTGATTAGGTTAAGACTTTCATAACCCAATCATTTCACCTCTAAACTTTCTTGATTGCCTCAATACGTGAGCTTTTGGGGGACTCTTTGTATATAAACCATGACAATACCCAACACACATGTGCACATGTACACAAAAATACACACTCATGAAATCTTTGAAGGTTAGAATTTCATTACTTCTCTTGCATATAGTTACTAATAGCATATATTTATGAACATGATCTATACAATAGAAATTCTATTTGGATAGAAATAATAGGATTAAAAGTAATTAGTGCATTAATTATTCCCTTAACATATAAATGGGCAAAAAAGTAGTAGAAAACTGTTTGTTCTTCCTAGGCCATCCTGGCATTTTTAAAAATGTAATTTATATAGATAACAATAATGTACTGTATAGTTTGAAAATATAGGAGAAAAGATTTTGAAATTTTCACCATAAAGAAATAATAAATGATTGAGGAAATAGATTTGTTTAACCTGATGTAAACATTACACATGTATAGATAGAGGCATCAGAACGTTATATGGTTTCCCAATAATATACACAAATTCTATGTTTTATTTATCACTTAAAAATCAATTAAAAAATAAAAATTAATATCATTGATTTTTAATGATTGGGGTCCAAGTGGATGTGGGGGTATAGCACTAAAGAGTAGCTTTATTCTCTCATCAAGAAAAGTCATTGCAATATGCAAGTTGAAAACTCTTAATTCTTCTATATTTAACAACACTTTGCTGCATGAGAGGCAACAGGAGGTGTTAGAGTATATGTTGGAAGGGTCTGGGATAAATCTCAGCTATGGGATCTGGCTACATCACTTGCCATCTCTAGGCCTCAAATCTTATCTGCAAAAGGAAGAGATTGGAATGGGTCATCTTGAACATTATCAAATCTCTATATAAGAGATTTTATGGTAGGTGTTTTTGCCAATGTCTATCAATTTTCAGAAAACAAAAACCCACAAGAAAAAAAAATAGGGAGGTGCAATTATTGTAAGGCCAAAGAGACAGATTCGTGACTGTCCACAGGCAAGACCTCTGGTCCAGATGGGTCACCCAGGGATACATTGGGACTCAGCAAGTCAGGACTGAAGCATTATACCTGTGCTACCCCAGGCATCTCACAGAGCACCCCTGCTTCTGCTTCTCTATGTGAGCGTGTGTGTGTGTGTGTGTGTGTGTTAAGGGAGTTTGCTCCCTTCTCACTCCTTCTCTGCAGCCTGCCTCCTTCTCCTCCTCCTCCTCCTCCTCCTCTGTTCACACATAGCCCATCATGCCACTCTGCAAGGGAGCTTTCTGTTTCAGCTCCCACTGCTAGAATTTGTTGTTCAATAAGTATATATTGTAAAAAAGATATCAAATTAATTTCATGCATATATAAATGCTAGCTGTCTTTCAAATTAGTTCTTTATTTACAGGACTGTGACTTGGAAACCCTTTCAGAAACTAGTGTTGAAACAGAAAGAACTTCACTGGGATCTTGTTTGTTGCTATGTCATTGGGGCTGTTTTGAAGACTTAATGAGATAAGGTAAGTGAAACACCTAGTGTGTGACTTAAATAATCTATAAGTAGTAGCCACTCTGATTATTGTAAGAGTCACCATCATTTGAAACCTGCAAAATTACCTTTGTAGTACCCATGGTAAATATTATGAGGGTCTTTGTTAGTTCAACTGATTGATTAGTTTTGTTTTTGGTGTTTCTTAGAAGAACAGAAAACAAAGGAAGTCAATATTCCAAATATGCTCATTTGGAAAAGCAAAGTTTTTCCTAACAGCACTGGCACACAGATTTCCAGAAGCAAATGACCCTGGCTTCCAGAGGGCTCTGGAATTAGTGTGACCTTTTCTGGAGCTGATCTGCTGGGGAGTGAACTCTTAGCCTTAGGCAACACCACACAACACTGGGAAAAGCATCAGTTTCTGCTTGGTTAGACCAGGGAGGGGACAAGAGGAATGGACAATATTGGTCCTTTTGGAGCCAGGGTTACATAACTTCAGGTTTTATTTTCCACAGACAGGCTACCCATAGGAATGTAGTGTTTGGTGGACCCTACTAAGCTTGTCCCATCTACTATGAGCTCTTGACCATTCTTGACTCTCTTCCTTCTCAGCATCTTTTTTTCTTGCTATCAGAATGTCATAGAAGATAGAAGCAATAACAAGAGAACAGAGAACACAGTGTACCATAATGGGTTGAGACAGGTGGTATGTGTTAAGTTTTCCACAGCTGTGACAAAATACCTGAGAAAAATAAACTTAGAGGAGAAAAATTAATTTTGATTCATGCTTTTAGAGGTTTTGTTTTGTTTTGTTTTCCACTTGGCTCCATTGTTTCTGGGTCTCTGGTGAGGCAGAACATTATGGCAGAAGGGGACGGTGGAACAAAGCTACTCACCTCATGGCAGGCAGAAAGCAGGGGAGGGTCTGGGGACAAGATACATCTTCAAGGACAAGCCCCTCAATGACTTACTTCCCTGCACTAGGTCCCACTTCCTAGTCCCCTCTGCCTCCCAACAGCACCACCAGCTGGGGACCAACACATGAGCCTTAGGGAGACATTTCAAATCCAAACAAAAACAGGGAATAAATAGAATGCAACATGGAAAAATCTGGACTCGTGGTGTCCAGGGCAGATGAAGGATGCGAGCCAGAAAATGGTATTCATGGCAAATGGTTCCCATGAGAAGTCTTCCAGCAACCTGGACTCTGGTATCTGCTTCATGTAAGTCCTGCTCACATTTTTCTAATGTTTCTAACTCGATTGACTAGAGACAAATCCTTTCCAAGAGGGACACCAGCCAGGGGATGTGACTTAGGATAACCTTTCTTCATGAAACAGGATTGGAGGAAGCTTTCAGGAAAACATCAGAAGTTTAGGTAGAGAAACTTCCAATGGGAACCTGGAAAGTACTGAAAATAGAGCATTATTCAATTTTTGGTATTAATTTACTGGATGATTTCATAACACATTGAAAAATAAGTGTAGGGCCACCCTTCTGTGAACTGTTTTCATCTGGAGAGGTGCTTTTAATCCAGCCTGAACGATCCAGGTGATTTGGTTAGTTTAGGCTTGGTTTAATCTGAATCCCCCTGTGGGTGTTAGTGTCCTGGTTATAGGTGTTTTCCCTTTCCAACTTCAGAGAGCTCTATTTTGTTCCCATCAAAAAATTTTGATAGAATATCCTGCACTAACTTTTAGTATTTTCTCATCCTTTATTTATTCTCCAATTCGTAGATAATTGGTTCCTTCTCCTACCCCTCCACTAAACAAATCTACTTGCCAAACAGAATAGTCTCTCAGCACCATTTGACCCAACTGTCTATCCCCTTCTCACCTCCTTCCTACAACTTCTCTGCCTCCATCCCTGAAATGTTCAAGTTCCCTCTATTAGTTTCATAGAGCCACTAACAAAGTACCACAAAATGGGTGGATGAAGACAACAGGAATTTGTCCTCATAGTTCTGGAAGCTGAAAGTCCTAAATCAGGTGTCATCCTGGCCTTGCTTTCTCTGAAGAACATTTTCCCAGCCCTTCCTCCAGCTTCTTATGGCTCCTGACAACCCTTGCCATTCCTCAGTCTGTAACTGCATCCCCAAATCTCTGCCTTCATCATCTCATGGTCTTCTTCCCTTTGTTTCCCTTGTGCAGTGTTACCCAGGTGGATGAATGTCCCCTCTAGGTGCATGTGTTTCAGGCTTTGTCCTCAGTCAAGACACTGTTGGGAGGTGGTGGAACATTTTGGAGGTGTGGCCTAGTAAAAGAAAGTTATATCCTTGCAGGTGCTGTCTCTGAGGGGTCATTGGGACCCTGGCCCCTCTTCCTCTCTCTTTTCTGCCCAGCTGCTGTGAGGTGAGTAGCTTCCTCTACCACATGCCTCTGCCATGATGTACTGCTTTCCACAGGACTAAAAGCAATAGGACCAATCAACCAGGGACTGAAACCTTTGAAAGCATGAACCAAAATAAACTTTTCACCTTAATAAGTTGATTATCTCAGGTATTTTGTCATAGTGACAGCAAGCTGATGAAAACAAATATCAATATCAAAAACTCCCTGGTGTCTCTGGGTTTTAAACACCAGTAATTGGATTTAGGGCCCACCTTAATCCAGTATGCCCTCATCTTAATTAGATTATATCTGGAAAGATCTTATTTTCAAATAAGGTCACATTTACAGGTACCGAAGGTTAGGACTCGAAAATCTTTAACAGAACAGAATTAATCCCATAACAATCCCCAGAAATCTGTCCTTAGAACATCTCTCTTCTAATTCTGACTGCCATCCCTTGGACCCTAAGAATCCCCATGGTATTACCATCTTCTCTACTGAATTTCACATAAAATACACAAGTCAATTAGAAGAATAGAAGAGAACCCATGAAGAAATTCTGGTATATACAGGAACTTTATATACAATAGAGGTGGAGATCAAATTCAGTGAGAGAAAAAGATAATTTATTGAATAAATGTTGCAAATAAAACATGCTCTTCTTTGAAAGAAAGTTGACCATACCTCATATTGTACCCCAAAATGTATTTCAAGTATATTAAAGGCTTTGCTATAAAAAATAAAACAATATGAACTGAGAAAAAGTATTTTTCAGACTATCTTTATCACCTAGGGATTGTGGAGATCTTTTAAGTACAAGATCTTTTACTTTTTTAAGTAAAAGCAGAAAACTTAGAGACTTTTAAAGAAAGATACTGCTTGACTACAGAAGAATTAACAGAGTTTTTTTTTTTAAATTGCATTTGTTAGAAATATTAGAAAGAGAATCAAAAGAAAAAGTGAATAGAAAAAGTATTTTAAATGCATCTGATAAAGGGTTGATAACACAACAGGTAAACCAATTTAAAAATAGGATAAAAATAAAAATTCCTTTTAAAAATATGGGCAATAAATATGAATAGGCACCTTTCCAATGAGCAAATTACATTGGCCAATAGGTATCAAAAAATAATTCATTGCAACTCAACTCACAATAACTGAACTATGGAACCAACCTAGGTGTCCTTCAACAGATGAATGGATAAAGAAAATGTGGTGTACATACACAATGGAATGTTACTCAGTCTTTAAGAAGAATGAAATGATGGCATTTTCTGGTAAATGGATGAAGCTAGAGAATATCATGCTAAGAGAAATAAGCCAATACCAAAAAACCAAAGGCCAAATGTTTTTTCTGAAATGCAGATGCTAATTCACATTAAGGGGGATGCAGCTAGGGAAGAATAGAGTTACTTTGGATTAGGCAGAGGGGAGTGAAAGGAGTGGGGGGTGGGAAGGACAGTGGAATGAATCAGCCATTATTACCCTGTGTGCATATATGATTACACAAATGGCATAATTCTGCATCATGTACAACCAGAAGAATGATGTTATACTCTGTGTATGTATTATATGTCAAAATACACTCTACTGTCATGTATATCTAAAAAGAAAAAACTAAAAAAAAAATCAATACAAGTTGGCCATCACGTGTTTTGTCAGTGTTTAAAAAAACAAAAGCAGGGCTGGTGATATAGCTCAGTTCATAGAGTGCTTGCCTATTAAGCACGAGGCCCTGGGTTCAATCCCTAGCACCTAAAAAAAAAAAAAAAGTCACTGGCAGCATTTAGAATTGGAAAGATTTACAAGAAGAATTTTACTTTTTACTTTCTTTTCGTAGGTCAGAAAGCTAACAGTCAACTTGCATTTCTATTTCTATGACCTGAATATTTGTGTCTCCCCAAAATTAATAGGTTAAATGAAGTCCTACTCCCAAGGTGATGCATTAAAAGATGGGGCCTTTGGGAGGTGACCAGGTCATGAAGGTAGTGCCCTTACAAAAAAAGATCTGAGATTTGCCTTGTCCATGCTATTTACGAACCAGAAAGTGGTCTCTTACCAGATACTGATTTTGACAGCACCTTGATCTTGGACTTCCCAGACTTTATAACTGTGAGGGAAAAAAAATCTGTTATTTATAAGCCACCCAGTATGTGTATTCTGTTATATTAGTCCAATGGGAATAAGACACCCCCTGAGGAGAATGGTTTCACCATTGTAGTAACCAGTGCACAATGAAACTATAGGCATCCTTGTTCAAAAGGCAGGGGAAATACTGTTAAAGTAATAATCTATAAAACTTTGTCCTTTCCTTTGCAGTCTCTCCAGCCCTGATAGTGCCTTTTATTTTCTATATTGTGCTCTAGTTGGGGCAATGTGTTTCTGAGGGGCTGATGCAGGCCCCACAGCCACAGGGAGCTCTGCATAAATGGGAACTCAATGAGTTTCTTCATGGAGAGCACAGTCCCCAGCTGTAGATTCATCTGCCCATGCACCATGCCCCAGCAAGGTGTGAGAATATCAGTCTCCCTTTCCCAGCATCCTTCAGCCCTGACCCATTGTCCATGCCACAGGGACTCTTGAGGGACCCTCTGCACTGGGTCACACTCAGTACTTGAATTGAGGAGGGGTGGGAGAGTGACATGTACTGACTCACCCATTGAATGTGCTGTGACACTACCAGCTTGAGGTGAGAACAGTTACTGCCATACCCCTTTCTGAGACCCCATGAATATATGTATGGGATTTGCAGACATTTGTATATATAGTCAATCTATTGCTAGCAGTGTTTCACAGATGGAGTTGGGATTTAAACTGAGACTTGTTTGAGTCTAATGCAATGATATAAGAACTCTATTGCTTATGGTAGTTTAGTGACTCATGAACATGGCTTTCCCTCTTGACAAGTCTGACCTCAGCCATTTTCCAGAATAGTCGGCTCTCCCTATCCACAGATTCTGCATCCAAGATTCAATCAACTGCTATGGAAAACATTTGGAAAAAAATTGCATCTGTCCTAAACATGGACAGACTCTTTTTCCTTACCATCAGTCCCTAACAATACAGTGCTCCACCATTTCATGGCATTTATATTCTACGGAATTACAAGTGATCTGGAGATAATTTAAAGTATATGGAGGGTGTTCGTAGGTGATTGCAAACACAATGCCATTTTACATAAGGGTCTTGTGCATCCCTGATAGTAAAAGCCCAGGGTCCAGGAACCAATCCCCATGGACACCAAGAGACCAGAGGATGACTGTATTGGACACCGTTTTGCACTTCCCCACCTGTCTCTGACCTCACTGTTACCTACTTGTCCATAACTCCCTACCCGAACTGGGTTCCTTGCTTCTGCTGGGCTGTTCTTTCCCTCATGCCCTTTGTTTCACTGAAATGACCTTACCCAGTCACATCCTTATAGATCCTCACTAATTCCTTGTTGGTTTGACCTGAAATACAGACATTGATGAAGATACATAAAACTCAGAAATATGCCCCTAAAGAAAGATATCAAAGACAAACCGGTCTATAAGTTATATCATTTTTTGAGTTTGTACAATTGGTATTGTCAAGGAAATTTGAAATGACCTACAATTCTTGAGCTCTTAAAGAAAGAAATTTGAAATGTGTTTTCCAAAATTTGACATAATTCTAACAATTTACTCAACATTACTAATAAAGAATTGTGAAGTTGAAACAAACTTTTAGAATTATCCATAACACAAATTTATAGATAAAAGTAAAGATCAACCATGTCTGAGGAAAGTCTATATTAGTTTTCCATGTTTTTCTACAGAAAATGGTATTATAAAAGTGTCATGTGTCTTAAAAAGGAAAAATTATGTTGCAAAAAAAAAAATTGGAAGAAAACATTATGGAGTTCAATCAGGAACCGAATTAACAAAAAGGATTCTGTTTTTTTCTGGACTTTTTGATATTTATGCATTTGTTAGCATTTTAAAATTTATAATTTGAAATTGTTTCTTTTATCATCCTAATAAATCTTTGCTTTTTTTCCAATTTAAAACATGTCTTGAGGAGGTCCCTGAATTGTATAAGTTTTAGGCCTCAGACCTTGACCTTGGTGGGTCCTGGACAGCTAGTACACGCACCTAGGGAGGGAGATTGTGTGGAGATGGGGTTTCTGAAAAGGTGAGAAAGGGTCAGTCAAGTTGGAGGTCCAAGGTCAGAAGAAGAAAGGAGTGAGTATTGGGATGCAGGGGTAAAAACTTTGGGTTTGCCTTTTCATCAAGAGGCGAAACGGGAGATCCTTAATAATAAAATAATCACCATAAAATATAACAATGGCTAAATATATATTCATTTAATATTTTGCTTTAAGTGACCACAAAAGCATCTTCAGCAGCAGGTCATGGGTATAAGGCCAAAGCCTGTTGAGTCTGTGTTGGTCGAATGAGCTTTTGTCTTTGGTTTTCTGATATAAACCATACCCAGAAATCCTCCCCTATAATTTGGGTTTAAAACTTTTGGGGAAGCAACCTGAGTGAAGCCTCCTTCTAGAGCGTTCTGTGATTTCTCTCACCAATACATAATTCAGCAATAAGCAGTTCCATTGATTTGCTGTTGTTGAGTGTTCTCAGGCATTCAGCTTCATTTTCATAGAAACTGCTCTTTTCAGTAGTTGTATTTCATCAGTTTATATACTGTTAACTAAATTACAGAATTTTTATCACAAGTGCAACTGACAGAAACAGATCTGGCAGCAAACACATCTGACTCTTGGTACCCACACAGCTCGGCTGCTAAGAGCAGGAGGGGACAGTTCTCCTGGAGGGCTGCTAAGCAACCCAATGTGGTCAATGAAGCATGAGCTTCAGCGTGAATGCTCTCCTGAAAAAAGGGAGGCTTTAGTTCCTGGAGTGTCTGAGGTGGAACTTGGTTAAAGGAACTTCTATCTTAATGGTAAATCCAGCAAAAGGCAAATTGTGCAAAGAAAGTGCAGAAAGTAGGATTGTTGAACCTCAGCCCATGTGCAAACAGTGGAAATTTAGTTGGATATCCCTTCTTTTTCCAAGCCACCCAAGCTGCACATTAGTTGTGGAGCTATTTCCATAGAGCAAGTTTTCTGAGATGGTAGGAATACTGAGGATCCTAGAAGAACCACTCTCCCTGCATTCTAGTTCGCTTGGCAACATAGACACAGTTGTAACCAGTTCGTTTTCCTTGTGATTCCTGTCTCTGCTCTTGATAGACCTGACCTAGTTTATTCTCCTGAGCTGGCATTCTGGGCGGAGGGGGTAACCCACGGGACGGCACAGGCACAGAAGTTTCTTGAATGACTTTCCCACAATATGTTTCCTTAGCACCTTTCCTTGTTGAAGCTCAGTATATCCCCAAATTTCCTGAATTTTGGTTTGAACATCAGTGTGTTCAGATCCCCTGTGGACACTTCCCCATCCCACATGCAAATGAGAACAACAGGGATATTGTAGATTGGATGTGGAGTTGTGTATTACACTCCTGTCTCTTCTCCACATGCCCCTCAGTCTGGAGCCATAAGAGAACACTCACCATCTCCAGAACACTCCCTGGCTCCAGTCTCTAACCTCCCACACATACAAGAAAAAGCCTCCCCAGGAGGAGACGAGTGCTTCCAGAGTACGCTGCCTTTGCTGAGTGGTATTTCCCCGATGTCCCCTCCTCCTCGCCTCTCATAGCCAGTACTCAGGAATCCTATTAGTTTTGCCTTCTAAATGTCACATGATTTTGCTGGCTTCTCTCCACCTCCACTTCCAGCACTTAGTTCCAGCCCTCCGCATCTGGACAACTGCTGAAGGTCCGTGGCTCTTTCATTTGCCTTGAGAGTTTGCTCTCCCCAATCTTTTCTTTATAGAGATACCAGATAAAAATCTGATCATGTTACTTCCCTATCTAAAATCCTTGACAGTAAATCCCCACTGCCCACAGGATGAAGCCTAAATTCCTCAACCGGATGCCTAGGGCCTTGTGGGAGCTGGCTTTGTTTTACCTTTTCAATCTAATGCCCTGCCTTTTGAGGGACAGGCCACCTCTCAAATGTCTTTTCTTCCTTTTCTATATGGCTAATGCCACTTGGCCTTTGAGAGTCTACTCAGTCTTCATTTTATGAGAAGTCTTCCTTTACTGTGTCCCTTGTCACAAGCATGTGACATGCTCTGGGTCTCCACAGCCCCCCAAACATATCTGTTATAACATTAATCACAATTATTGCAACCATTTATTTACCCTTTTCGCCGAATAAACTGTGACTTTCTCAAGGGCCTGGTTAATGCCTTTAACTTCTATATCCAGGACACATTGTGAAAAGTATTCGAAATAAGCCTTTTATTTAGGAATCCATGAATATGGTGATTGGGACAGTCAACCATTTGAGAACACCCTCCCCCCATTTTTTTTTAAGTCTAGCAAGTTTATTTCAAGAAAGACAGATTGAATTTTTTGTTTTTAAAAAGTTTATATGTATGAGGAAACTAGAGAGAAAAAAGAAAGCAAAGGTGAGGTGGATCTCTTAAAACTCAAAGGGCAATCAGTAGAGAAAAGTGACCAAGAGGTGGGAGGCAGGGATGGAGGGAGGGGGAAAATGCTGGGGAGTGATATTGGTCAAATTATATTGTCATTTTATGTACATGTACAGATACTAATAACAAATCCCATCAATATGTATAACTATAATACATCAATTTAAAAATCTGGAAAAAATTAAAAGTCAGAAGGAAAAAAGTTTATATGCAAAAAATGTTTTTAAAAGCACAATAGATAAAAAGCAAGGTTTTAAAAACAAGTTTGCCCTAGTCTGTTTCACAGCCTTAGATTCATGCCAGCTGAAGCAATACAGCATTGTGAGGTCTATTACTTTCTCTAAAGAGATCCAGAATATTGGTGGAACTTTGCAAGAAATTCATACATGTAAAAAGTGGACTATGATCCTTTTGCCTGTCAACGTGGTGGAAGAAAGAACAGCGACATCCAGAGAGGGACTGAGGAGATGATGACTACCAGGAGACAGCATTCTCTTGCCTGGAGAACCTGGGTGACTGTCAAGCTTTTAAGGAGGATGGCCGTGGAAGGGTTGGGTAGAGTTACGTTGTATTCCTTGAACAGGGCAGCAAGAATCCCTCTGTTTATGCACTCTGCTGAGATGAAGGGCTCTGCTGGCAAGGGACAGAATGTTCCAGCGCAGGATATCTGTGTTTCAGCACTGGTTATAAAAGGAAGGGAGTGTCCTTTATGGGGGCTGCTTAGTTCTTAACTATAGCACTAGACAAAAGGCCACCATGAAAGCAGTCTATTTAGTCTGAGGTTCCACATCTCCGGTTTTCATTGCCAATGATCAGACTAAGGATTTGTCTCATGAACTAATGAGAAAGGTCCAAGGTAGATTGAGGCAAGGCAAGTTAGTCAGGGACAGGAGCCGAGCTGGTTTGCAATGCAGGCTTCCCTGCTCTGGGGACGCCAGCTGTACATGCCCAGGAGTCATTGGGAATGAGTCACCGGACCTACTGGGGCAGGCAGCTGGAGACTCTGTTTCGCAAGTCTCTATGGGCACCTTTCCCTCACCCACTCCTCTTCATGCAGCTGCAGCCTGAGCAAAATCAAAGCCCTGGCTTCTGCTGGGATTTCCATGGGAAAGTCTCCCCTTTTCTCTGTACTGTCCTTTCAGTCCCCTACACCCTGTGGCTTTGACATGGTTTATAAACACTGAACCGACAGCTTACCAGAACCCCAAGGTCAGTGCTCATGGAACCTGTCACCTCCTGCAGCTGTGGGTCTTAGAATAAATGTGTACCCTTGAACAGTGGTGTGTCTGCTAGATGGAAGGAGAGGGCTTCATGCCAGGATGGCCTGGCAGACATTCCCAGTTAGGGTGACCAACTCTTCCTGGTTTACCTGGGACTTTCTTGGTTTTAGCACTGAGTGAGTCACATTGGGGAAGCCCTCAGTCCTAGGCAATACAGGATAACTTGTCACCAAACCATTTAACTCCTGGAAACAGTTCATCTGTCCCTGTCCCCTCCCTACCAACTCAAATGGCTGTGTTTGTTCTCGACTCATGATCCTCCTTGTGGACACGGTAGCTTAGCAGAACAGATGACATTTTCTTCTTTATACTAGCAACTAGGAATTTTGGAGCTGATTTGTATCTTTCTCTAACAAACGCAGACGAGTCCTTAGGTGCCTTTAGTGTGTTCACCTTCTCTTGGCCAGTCCTTCTGGGCTTAGTTATTTTCACACTTATTGTAAGATATACCTGCTCCTATTTTATCTGTGCACCTTGGTAACTGTTTTAAATTCTTTTGCAGGGACTCCCACTTGTTGGGTCTCCCCCAGATCTCCTGCAGGAAATCTTCCAAAGCAGTCAGACCCTTTTTTGAATGCCCCTGATCCTGGCCAGGATGCACAGATGTAATAAAAATACACCTGGATTTGGCACATGGAGAAGAATCACTTGTCCCTTTTTTTTGTGTGTGTGTGTGTTATATACAGAGGTATTTGCAAAAATGCTTGAAAAATGTGTTGACCCGTGCTTAAATTCTGCTCCTCTTCTGAACCTCATTAATAATTTATTCTGTCAGACCGTAAAGGTGAACAGGAGTCCAGCTGCTACCCTAAACTATCACTTCCGGGTTTTCCATACCCTGTTTCCTCTCCATGTGAAAGATACCAGCTTTCCAAGCTCTCTAAGCATAGAAGCAGCTGCTCACATGGCTTGGGCTGGGTCAAACAAAACCTGTCCCAGGCAGGCTCTGTGAAAACAAGTCCCAATGGCAGCTACTGTTGAGCTGACTTTGATGAGGTGCAAGGAACAAGGATTCCACAGGCCACAGTGTGGTTTGGAGAGTGGGAGCCTGAAATTCGCAGGGTTTGTTTGTGATTCTTTGCCCTTGGCTGTTTTGATTCGCAGCCTGAGAGGTACTCCTAGCCTAATTAACTTCTTCCTTTGGCACTCATAGAAAGAATCCAGGCACTAGTCGGCAAAGGAATTTGGACATTTCTCATTTAGTGGGATTTGGCTAGGAGACTGCTAAATTCTGGGACTAGTGAATCTTGGAAAAATCACTTAGAAAATGTATCCAAGGTCTGTTTGCTAAAATCATTCCCCCCTTCATTTATCTTTGCAGACATTCACTTCCTGCTTCAAACGAATTCAAATAACAAATTCAAATTAAGGTCGAAAAAAATGTGGATTGTGGCCACAATGTGTCGTTATCTGAATTGTCCAAATGGTTCAAGGAAAAATTGATGCTTATTTGATTGATTTCTTTTACTACCCAGACAGATTATGATTCATTGGGAAAATGTTCTCTGTGGGTTTTAGAGTATTTTCAAGTAATGGTCCTGCTGAAGAGGCCTCCGGTCTGAAGACATGTTTCTAAATGATACATAATAAGCCTTGTTGCTGGGCCACGTTTCATCTTGAAATCTGGAAACTCCATCTATTCCAGGTGTAAGCATAGCAAAGAACTTCAGCTGGTTTCACCAAAATCTATTCCAGACCTTTAAGCTTTGTTATAAAACAATGTATTTAGCCTTTGCCCCACTTGAAGGTGTGCTATTTTTTTCTACGAAACTTTGTGGTTTTTGTAGAAAAACTTGACCAAGACATTGGGTTCATATCTAGTTTAGGATAAATATGACATATATAATACATTTGACATGATTTTATTTTATTTTATATTTTTCCATGATGGGGATTGAACCCACAGCCTTGTGCTGAGCTTCACCCCCTGCCTCCTCAGTATAATTTGTGGTCTCCTTTTCTTGAGAAATCTCTGGGACTACACAACACATTAAAACCTCACCAGGTCATTGTGCAGAACATTTGAACCAGACCAAAATCCCTGCTGGTACTTGGTGTTGGACTCCTGTGTTTTGGGTCTTGTTTATAATATAATAGGTACACATTCCTCTAATCCATACTAATGCCTGCCTGAATGAAAAAGACCTTATTCAAACTACAAGCAGAATCCTTTTCCAACAGTGGTTCAAGTGACTCAGTCTTCTAAGGGAAGCCACGTAGGGCCTGAGAGGTCATCTCCATCCCATAACCAAAAACCAGGGAAGAGAGGGTCTTATGACATGCCAAACTTCTGGGGAGTGGTGGAGGCCAGGAATGATCTCCCCTCAGCTCAAGACTTTATAGTTACCATGAGAAATAGAAAGTCTGCTGATCCATTTTCAGAATATAGCCTTAACTGAATCCAGTTGTAGATATTTTAATTATGACTCTTCCCTTTGCCTGCCCCAATTTTAAAATTAGCTAATCATGTGGATTATAGCCTACCAAGCTCCTCCAATCAGGGCAAAGGGATATAAGCAGGTGGATTGCCCACCCAGGCGTGTTTCCTAACCAGGTTCCAGTAGCACACCCTGTTTGGCAGGAATAAAAGTTTGCCTTGTCCACCCACTTTCGAGTATATGTTTGATTTCTTGTGGCACCTCAGTATTTCTAACAATTCCAGGAACCTTCTAGAAATTAGGAGGTGGTAACACACACACACACTTTCTTGGAGCTGAATGGATAGGGAAATGGAGGCATATTTTCTGTGGAAGCACACTCAGGATTATTCTTGCAGATGTAGAACAATAATAAGGGGAGTTAGAATGGATGGAAATGGAAGAATAACTTGTGAACTCAAGAAGAGCTGTTACTCACTTGTGAGGTTTGACAGTGTCACAATAGCTGAGAATTTTTTAAAATTCTAGGTATGATTGATGCTAATGGTAGTGTTTCAGGACCTCTTTAACACTACATCTAAAATCCTAGCACCACCTTGAGTTTTTTCTAATTTATTACCAGCTGTTGCAGGTTCCATCTCCGAGGGGTTAAGGAGAATTTTGATTCCCACTATAGATCTAAGTCAGTTCAGGTTCCATGGAATTTGTTTACTTTATGGAGCACGGACCTCTATCCTTTTAAGGCTTTCTACACTGCACATCCTTCAGTATTTATCCCGCTTGGCATATAGTTTAATTTCCTTTTCTTTTCATTCTTTCTCTTAGAAATGTGGGCCTAAAGCCATCCCTTACTGAGTACTGTCAGCAGATGAATATATTGAAAGGTGATGAATACAAAGGAACTTGGCCGCCAGCCAGTCAGTATAGGAAAAGAATGAGAATTATTTTTCTGTGAACCTAAAGCTACGCTAAAAAATGAAGTCTATTGAAAAGTAAAACAAAAATAAATAAGTAAAATAAAAGGATGGGAATTCAAAATGCAAAAAGATTAGGACCATATAGGATTTTCCAGTCCCTGAAGTTTTAATGTATTTAAAATGTATGGAACCAAGATCTGCTTTCCACAGCCCTCTGCTTACAGAGGGTATTCAGCTGGCTGTGCAAATGTCCTGGGGGTAGATGAGTACAGTCACCTGCCGGCAGTGGGTGTGGAAAATTCCAGAAACACAGCAGCACTGTAGCGCTCCCAAAATAAACACAGGCCACCATTGGAGGGACAGCAGCCAGCTGCAACCTCCTGAGAAGGGGACTCCTTTGCTCAGGTCTCCTTGTCTCTTCTTTTCCCATTTCATAGAAACCCAGGAATGAGATATGGCAGCCAAGATTCAAAACCAGAACCTACACATTCCTTTTTTGCTAACCAGTGTCCATTTTATTTAAAACACATGCCATCTGGGCAGAGAATGCAGCCCTAGTCCAACATAACTTTCCAAACAGCTATTTCTCCCCCAAATCAGGAAGGAAATTGCCCAACTCTGTTCAGGTTGATCAGGATTATAATATTTTTTTCTAAAGGGGATGGCCAAACTCTCATTGTCTCTGCCCATGGACAGGCAAATATGAATGTTATGTTTGGTTATATGTATATATTCAGTTGTGTATATTCAACATTGCCGGTAAGTGAAATCCAGCTAATGTTGCCACCCTTGCCTCTGACTGCCTGAATCCCAAACACGATAAGATGATCAAAAATTTAGGGATGGCGGGCTGGGGAGATAGCTCAGCTGGTAGAGTGCTTGCCTTGCAAGCACAAGGCCCTGAGTTTGATCCCCAGTACTGCAAAAAAAAAAAAAAAAAAAATTTAGGGATGGCTGGGGGTGTAGCTCAGTGGTAGAGCACTGGTCTGTCATGCTCAAGACCCTGGGGTTTGATCTCCAGCACCCCAAAAATAAATAAATAGATAAAATTTAGGGAAAATAAATCCAACTGGAGGGTTCATCTTGTTTTAGAAAAATGCATGTAATTGTTAAGTCAATAAACATGCAAAAATAATTAATTCCATATAAAATTCCAGGAATTTTTCTTAATAAGATACCCTGGCAGAGGCAGATGTTTGTTCTTTAGTACCTCAAATCTAGTAACACTGAATTCTGTAAAGTTACCATTTTCCAATCTTTTTAACCTACTCTAAGGGATTTTTAAAAATGGTGTTCCTCCTTGCACATTTTCAAGATGACATTTAAAATTTTCTTCAATAATTTGAATAACTACAAAAGATAGAATTTTCTGCATAATGTAAATATTGACACTTCAAATAAAATGTTTTATTACTCCTTCATACTATTAGAATATAAATACAAAAATGGCTTGATACCAATTATTATCCATTTAAAATACACAATGTTCTCTTCTTTAGCTGTTGGAAGTTTAATGTCTTTATATTGCATTTCCATTCCTCTTTGATAGCAACTTTTCTTTGAAGAAAATGTATTTTTATGATTTAAAATTTTTATTGATTACCCATTTTCTTTGTCACAGAAATGTGTATGAAAGTGAAAAATACAAAAATTATTTCTTCTGGGTTTGGGTATCACTTTTTAATATTGGCCCACATTTCAATAAAAATTAAATTTTGATTAAAATAATTGTCAAATACAAACAGTAAACTTTTGTTGGAAATGTGTCTCTAATGAGATGGTTAAGGTGTCATGATGCCTTCACTAAAGGATGGATTGCTGATACCAATATTTCTGATGACCCCTTTCTTTGAAATGTCCACTGTGGCAAACAGGCTCTCAGATGGCCCCCAATTTTTCCCACATCCTGGAATCTGTTGACTTACAGGTAAAACTTGTGCCTTGCTTCTAGTTAGCAGGACACTGAGATGTCACTTTTGTGGTTCTAATATTTGATTGTTAACTTCCATCTTCCTGGCAGACTGTCTTGACTCTCTCCCTTGCTGGCTTTGACAGGGTAAACCACTCTGTGCAGAAGACCAAGTGACAGGAACTCAAGGCAGCCTCTAGCTGTGGCCTTCAGTCTAACAACATACAAGGAATTGAGCCTTCCTCAAACCTCATGAACTTGGAAATAGATCCTTTCCCACTTAAGCTTTGGATGAGATGCCAGCCCTGGCAGACACTGGGATGCAACTTCATAAGAGACCCTGAAGTGGAGGACTCAGCTAGACCATGCCTGTACTCTGATCATGAGATAGTAACCAAGGGTGATATTAGCTAAGTTTACCCATTACTTACTAGAGTGAACACACTCAAGATTAGTGCAGTAGGAATAGTTGGGATGGGGAAGGTTAGGACCTCTTCTTATAAAGTAAGAGAAGGATATTTGCAAAAGATACGCATATGCCAGAGCTGGCTTTGTTTCTACCATGAGTGTTCTGCAAATATTTTATCTTTGGTATGCATGCCACAATTGAGGATCCAGAAATTGATTCCCTTCAATCTAGAGTGTCCACATACCCTTTGGAAAGTTTCAGAATCCCCAGAGGTTGGTGTAACTCAGTTTAAAGACGGTGGTAAAGCTTGAGCCATTATGAATTCTGCACTAAGACATTCCTACTCCACTGTTGGGGAGATCAGTCAAATTCAGTGACTGAAGGGGCATAAGCAAAGCCCTCTTGACTGTGCTCCAAGCCTTCCAAGGGTCAACCCTCTATACCATGTAATCAAACTCCGCTCCAATTGGGCAGCGACTTATCACACACTATGTGTGACACACTAACCCAGGAGTCAGAAAGGAAGGTGTAGGTGACCATGACGGGCACCAGGACAAAGAGGATAAGACTGTGCCTTCATGCTGGAAAGCTTCTATTCACGTAGACCATGGCTGCCCCACACTCCCACTAATCTGAGAATCTGAAAGGTAGGCTGTGTACTGTATGCCTCAGAACTTGAGCACACCGTGGCTTAAACTGCTTTTCTATTTTCCTAAAGTCAGTGTTTTCTTCCTCAACAAATTCCAACTTCAGGGCAGGGCTCATGTCTTAAATGTAAAATTAATTAATTAAAATTCAAACAGTTCTAAAATAATAATTTAAGTAACTTTTAGTAACAAAGTCTTATATTTGTTATAGAAAATGAGAATATGCCAGAGAGAAAAAGAAGAACAAATCATCCAAAATTCTTCTATCCATACATAATTACTATTAGCACTTTGATGTCCTTTCTTAGAGGATTAAATAGTCACATTGTATATGCCTTTACTATGGTATGAATTTGTCCCCCAAAGTTCATATGTTAAAAACTTAATTCAAAATGCAACAATGTTGAGAAGTAGAACCTTCAAGAGGAGATAAGATCATGAAGATTCTGTCTTCATGAATGAGATTGATGCCATTATTATCAGAGTGTGTTTATTATAAAAGTGAGTTCAGCTCCCTCTTGCTTTCTTGAGCTCTCCTGCCCTTCTGCCTTCCTCCATGGAATGAAGCAGCATGAAGACCTTTCACAGATATGGCTCCTTCAAGTCTGGACTTCCCAACCTCCAGAACTATTAAAAAAAAAATCTCTATTTTTAAACTAAATGACCTGACCTCAAGTATTCTGCTTTGGTAGCACAAAACAAAGACAACCTACATGGAAAATAAGCTATATTGCAGCATTGGCAGCTGTAGAACTCCTCTTTACCCAGGCTTCCTATAAGAAGGCTCCATTCTCACCTCTTATTGGGCTCCCTGCCTTCCCTCTCTCGTGGTTTCTAGGGAGAGCCTATGGAGAAAGGTCCTGGTGAGCTGCTACACCCTCCCTTTTCTTGCTATTCTTTCCAGCTGCTACTGAGACTGGAAATAAGCAGATATTTAGACTTGAACCTGGACAGGAATACCTGGGCATGTTTGGTAGCAAGAAAAACATTTTGTTCAAATTGGAGACTTCGCTTTTGAATGCCTTGGGATCTCTGGTATGAAGCTGCAGGAGTGACAACCCATAGATTGATTTCTCATTTTTGGCACAATTTGGCCCCTCTGTCACATCTCTGGTGCCAAGACTTTCTCCCTCATTGCTTTCTTGCTTGCCTCTTTGTTTCCCGTCATCCCCAGGGAAGTCAGGCATTACTGCTTAAACAGTCTATGCTGGTGTCTCTGAGTCCTCTGGGAAAGACCTTGACCATGGCCAGGCAGGGCTCAGACTCTTTGGAAGCTGCAGAGAATGGCTCACAAACAACCTGGAAGGGCCCTAAGCTCTGGTCTTAAGGGACTGCTTCTTGTCTTCATCCTTGCAAAGAGACATCCTCTCTTGTTTTGTACAAAACAGTTGTCAACCAGTCAGTGTTGCTTGCCCAGCTCATTCTTCAGTCCCAGGGATCTATCTCACAGGAGGTGAACCCAGTCCAAGGAAGCAAGGTATATGAGAGGAAGAGGGCAGCAAATGAACGAGCACTCTTTGTGCACCCCTCACAGTCTAGATAGTTTTGGAGTCTTGGCTGGAAGCATCTTAGAGACACTTCTCAGAGGCAACACACTAAAAGAAGGAATTTAGAGACCTATCACCAAGGATCATCTCCATCGATAATATCATCATAACAGTGAGAACTTTGGACACACTTGATCTCACTGAAATGCAGAAGAGGAGTTAACGATAGAGCAAAAGCAAGGGTGATGGTTATAGTGGGCTCATACAGACACAAATATTTATGGAGCACCTACTATGTGCAATGCATAGGCACCATAGGAGAGAAAAGAGCTCAATATGCCCATCATAATATGAGCCCTGTCATATCAGAGAGAATGCATTCAGATTTTGAGATACAGTTACACATTTCACTCAGGAAGTATACATTCCTGGATTCAGTTCTCCCTGCCTAATGCCAGGGCTCCACCTGCCTATCTGACTGCCAAGAGTCTGCCCACACTGACCCTGCTATTCTCTGAGTAGCACCCTACTTTCACTAGAACCTCCCCAAGGCCTCTGTCTTAGCATTTTGGGACCCTGGTCCTTCCTGTCCTATTTTGACCTGTGGTGTTAAAAGGGGGCCCTGAATTTAAAAAGATTTAGTTACAAATTATGTGTGCAACCCATGTTCCTAGTATGCCCACATATAAGTTTCTTAATTTCCTGAGTCTTTCTGCTATAAAATGAATGTTTGTGTCCCTCCCAAAATTCGTATGTTGAATCCTAGCCCCCAATGTGATGGTGTTTGAAGTTGGGAACTTTGGGAGGCAAGTCAATCATGAGAGTGGACCCCTCATGAATGGGATCAGCACCCTTATAGAAAGGACCGAAAGGAATCCACTTAATACATCAACCATGTGAGGATACAACCAAAAGATGCCATCTATGAATCAGGAAGAGGGCCTTTACCAGAGCCTGGTCATGCTGCACCCTGACTTCAGACTTCCAGACTCCCAAACAGAAAGGAATGAATTTCTATTGTTTATAAGCCCCCGTCCATGGTATTTGGTTATAGCAGCTTGAGCCAGCTGAAACACAGTTCCCCAATTTGCCAAACAAGATCTGTACTAGTCAGCTTGCCAGGAGAGTTAAATAAGAAGCCCTCACCAGTGATGTGTCCAGTACATCCAGAAACCCCAAGAAGAGCAATTTCCTTCCCTTTTCCCCAGTCTCCCACTTCCCTGGACAGAAAAGGCAGCTTCTCCCTTCTCATTCAGAGGTTTTGTGATATGGGAAGAATGCCTTATCTGATGATGCCTTTAGCAAGCCGTCATCATTTTAAAATTTTGGATCTCAACTTCATATTCCCCCTGGCAGGGTGATTTATGCCATATCATATTTCCTCCTGCAGCCACAGCAGCTTTTATTACATCATCAATTATACATGGCTGAATGTCTGTGTTCTTGGGCTTTTGCAGCTGAGCATTTGGCTATCTGGAAGAGAAGATCAGTGTACTCAGGCTGCTGCATATGGGGACTGGGACACATGCCTATTGCCTGGTTGGACCTGTCAAGGATAGAGATTTCCCATCCCGTGTTCAAAACTGCCAGCAAATCCAGCTAACTGCATGGAGTTCAGTTTGACCCAAGAAAAAAGGCATCCTGCCTCTGTAAGATTGGGTGCACCAAGGAAGCAGACTGATCCCTGGAAGAACAATAAAAAAGGCAACATCAGCAGTTTGACGGCTGAACATACAGATGGCAGCAGCCTCCTCCTCTAGCCATGCTTGTGGGGCAGAGATGGAAGAAAGGCATAGACTCCACTACAGACCCAATAGTGTTGATCACATTGAAGGCTGAAGTGCACCCCAAAGTGAGGTTGACGCTTTCCGGAAATCATCAGTAAAACCAGACCAATATTTTGGTTCTGGAAAAGAAAATCTCTTCCTTCCTGGAAACCCATGGCTCAAACAGAGTCCACCTATGCCCATGCCTCACTTAAGGGCTTCAGTTTTTGACATCAGCTCACCTGGCAAGTTGGTGGGAGAGGGGATGGAGGTGGGGCAGTGATGGAGCAAGGACAACCAGGGTCCGTTTGCTCTTGTGAGTTCAAGACCTTTGGAAGCATTCATTAATTTTGTTATTAGTGGAGGTGATCTCCCCGAGAAGGTATTTCAGGGAGTATTCTGGAACCCATTCTTGCCTTGTGGAGGGTGTTAAGATAGCCTCGGGTGCACCTAGTCTAAAATGTGCCAGGGACACTGACTCCCAGTGGATGCCAGTCCTCCGCAGGCATCCTGGGACTGAAATTCTTAGGAGTGGTTTTAACCAGGTTGCTCCTTCCTTCCCTGCTTGGCACAAATTACTCTGCAAAACAAGGCATATATGAAAAGTGCAATGTGTGCTGAGCCAAGCCCGAGGTGCCATGAGGCCATGCAGGGAGCAGGCAGCAGCTCCTTCCTTGTTCGGGGGAGAGAAGGGCTTCTGTGACATCAGTGGTCAGTGAGGTCACTGAGGTTCAAGAGCAGTTCATAGGGCAGTTCATAGAGCCATATAAGGGTCTCAGGTCAATCCCAGAGAGGCAGATCTATAGAAAGACAGATCAGCTTCTGAGAAAACATTTGAAGGAAGCAGGAATTAGAAAAATGTCTCTAGTCAGAACCCCATGGATCTGAGCCCAAGGAGGAGGAGAAGCCCTGGCTACCTGGGAAAGCTCCAACTTCCTCCCAAAGAGTGGGCCTATTTTGCTTTATGAAGTCATCTCTTCTCTGAGGCATGGCCCAGTAGAGCACACCATGGAGTTCCTTCATCGATGGATGAGAGGCACAATCAGGCTAACACAGACATCACAGTCAGGGTTGGAGTGGAGACCAAGTGACAAAGCCTGTAGCCTGTGGCAGATGTGAGGGACATTCCTAGGTGCTAGTCCAAGGTCCAGGGTTTATGGACTGACTACACTGCTAAGCCCCTGGCAGTGGCTCCTCATTAACCTGCTCCAGCAGCCTGCCTTATTCTCTGCCCAGTCCCAGATACCAGGCCAGCCCTGACAGCTTGTGGGGGACCGCCAATGAAGCTGAGCCCATGAAAACACGTTACATTTTGGTGGTGCTTGCAGAAGCATTAGTGAGAGGTGGTTGAAGTAATGTGCCATGACGTGGTGAAATATGTTCCCCAGAGAAATTCCCTTAAAAGGCCTGGGTAGGACTGGGGAGATAGCTCAGTCGGTAGAGTGCTTGCCTTGCATGCACAAGGCCCTGGGTTCAATCCCCAGCACCAAAAAAAAAAAAAAAAAAAGGCCTGGGTATAGAATAACTGTCATGGTAGATGTACAGAATAAAATTCTCTATTCTCTTCTTTCTCTGCAAGTAGAATCCATTCTTATGTTTGCTGATGACTCCATTATTATGTTCACATATATATCTTCTCATTTTTTTTCAATGTGCATTGACCTTTGTTGGCCTTTTGAATATGGTAGTACATTTTATTGGCATTTGTAAGCATTGCAATAAATTAGACATTTTAAAAGTACAGAAGTACATATCTCTCAAAATAATTACTCAAGCTTTGGCTTAAAGAGATGAATTCCCGAGAGAAACATCAATTTCTTTTGTTGGAGAAGAGGCAAACATTTTTATGAAAACAGTACTCATTCCACATAGTGGTATATGGAGGAGTATACACGAGAGACAACACAAGTCCTTTTCTCATGCAGCTGAACTGAAAAACAAGACAAATATTTTGAACAGCTCATATGTCAAAAAGACATGTGCAAGCTCCACTTATTAAAATAATAGTGGTATCCTGGTGCACTGATGTGGTGCTTTCATCTTCAAAGCAATTTATGACTGTTCATGAATGGACTTGGGACAAAAGATCAGAAATTGGCGGGAGGTCCTGGGTCTGTGATTTTGGGAAGAATGAATGAGACAGAGATCAAAGACACATTCCCCAGCCCCCACGCTTTGTTAGTGGGTCGCTTTGGAACCTGAAAGAAAGCCTGTGATTCTTCTGGACAGTGGAAGCCAGCAATTCAATGGCAGTGGGAAAAGGGTGTACTGGTTTTCACCCAATTCCATTCTTCCAGTCCTTTCTGTTGATGGTCCTAGAACCAGAGTGGGACAGAAGTTATGTGTTGCACCAGAGTCCCAAGGACCACTTCAGATTCAAGCAAGAAAAGAAATTTCCAGATCCTAATGTGGCCTCTACATCATTTCAGTCTCCTTTATGCCAAGATGGCCCCACTGTCTGATGTTGATATATAATGGAAACACCAGTTACTAAGTGCTTATAGTGGCCTAGGCACTCTGCCACCTTGGATAGTGTCATTTAATCCATGCAACTATTCTTTGTGGTAGGCACTCTGATTTCCCCCAATTTATAGGTGGAAACAGTGGAGTGGAGTGTGGTTGAGTCATTGTCATAAAGCCAAGAACTACAGGCAGTACAGTCGGGATGCACATTCAGACTCCAGATCTTATGACGCCAACCATAGGCCATGCTGCTTCCGCATGTTCAAGAAGGGAAATGTGAGTTTTAAAAACTTGTTAGTTCACATACAATAAACTTGTGTAAAAATCTCTGACTATAGGTTTGTGTTCAATTGTTAGACCATCCACAGGGTATTTGAACATGTTGACCAAAAGGGCGAACAAGTCTAAATGTTTTTTGGCTAACTATATATCTAGGAACACAGGGGGCTGGACAGCAGACTTTTGATCTCAACATGACAGACCAGGAAATGACAAGCAGAAAGCTTTTAACTGGCCTATGATAAAATGTGCTTTTGTAGTTACTGTGAGTCCTGACCCAGATGTCTGCTTCCCCATCCTGAGCAGGCCTGCTTGCTCGGTTCCCCTTCAGGGCTGTCCTGCTTGCTCCCTCTGCAATGGGCTTTGTAATCCCCCTCTTCCTTTTGCACACAGCTGACCCTTTCCACTCCTCTCTCCAGGATGAATGACACTCTCAGTTTCTTGGTCATCTCTACCTTCTTGTGACTCTCTCCTTTCTATAAAAGAACCTACACCTGATGCTGATACCTTGGGTAAGGGAACTAATTACATTGGGCATATTCATGCCTCAATTTATTTCCATGCTCTTTGGCTAAATATTTACAGAGTATCCATTCTGTGAGAGAGTCTCTGCTAGGGACATAACTTGAATATTGCAGGGATTGTCACTTCCCTTATGGAGCTTATGGTCTAAACAGGAGCCAAGCACTAGACAGATGAGTGAAAAATAATTTATTAACTGAAAATGAGCACTAGGAATTCAGAGTTGAGTGAACAGATAATAGTGAATCCTGACCACATCTGGGGGTCAGGAGAGGTTTTCTTAAGAAAGTGACAGTTGAAACAGATGCAGAAATAGTCAAGAGTAAAGAGGTGTGAGGGAGAAATTTCAGGGTGAGGGAATAGCTGTGGGAAACCTGAGGTGGCAATTAAATCAGGGAACTGGGAAAGACCAGAGAGTGAGGGGCAGTGGTAGGGAAGGAAGGTAGGCAGGGCCAGGCCCTGGAGTGTTCTGTGGGTCAGAGGGTACATTTGAGATTTTGTCCTAAAAGGAACATGAAGTCACTGAAAGGTTTTAAGCAGAGGGAAGATGTGATTCAATGTGTCTGTTTAAAAGCTCATTCAGGATTTAGTATAGAAAATTAATTGGACAGGAAAGGAGTGGAGGAAGTGGGAGAAGGAATGCCCAGTTAAGATTCCATCATAATCATCCAGGTGAGGAACAATGGACCTGGATTAGGGGTGGGATAGGAGATGGAGTGGACTGGATAGGTGTTAGTTGGTGCAGGCCCCAGAGAGGGTCTTTGCATACATGCAATCAGTAACAAGGTTCTATAAATGTTAGGAACCGTTATTGTTAATAGTTTTTTATTTGGATTGGAAATACAAAGATAAGTTAGTATTTTCTGTAAAGAAAAATGCATTCTAGATCAAATATGGCAAGTCAAAGCTTGTCTTGTGAAGCCTAAGCTGGTCCAGTGCTTGATTTTGTAAATAAAGTTTTATTGGAACACAACTGAGCCTGTTTGTTCCCATATTGTCTGTGGTTGCCTTTGATGGTGAGTTGAGTAGTTCTAACAGAGGCCACATGGCCTGCAAAGGATGAAATACTTGTGTTTGGCTTTTTACAGAAAAGTTTGCTGATCTCTGCTCTAGATCAGTGTTTCCTATTGATGACAGTTAAATTTCTTTCGCCCTGGCCTTACTGGTCCTGATACCAGGGTTCCCCTTGCCTCGTGCCCAAAAGGCAAAGGCCATTTTCCCTCTTCCTAGCTAAAAGGAAAGCTGAGGCTACATGCATACAACTAGCTATAATTCTATGTATTCTTGTCTTACAGAATAAATAAGAATAAAGCAGGAAAGCCACTGGCATTGGTATTTTATTGTAGATTGGTATTCAGAGTAAGTATGCTTAGTATATTTTAATCAAATCCCATCAAAGTCAGAGTTGCTGGTAGTACTTAAAGGGGATGCTGTCATATGGTTTCTCTCAAAGGCCTGACTTCCGGAGAAAGACAGCAGCAGCTTACAAGATGCCCTTGTATCTTGGTTCCTAAAAACAGGCAGGACAGATATTGCAAAACTAAAATTATTTCTCAAAAAGAAGGTGGAAGGATTGGCAACTCCCTGCAATATAAAAATGCTTATGTTCTACAAGTAAAATGCAAACCACAGAGTTTTATTTTATTTTATTTTTCAAGAGGTAACAACCATCAACACAGATGGGCAACAGGACAATTTGAGGGATGGAATCCTTGAATTACGTGACAATATAAGAATAAAGAGATTACTTGTCAGGAGAATAGGATTTAGAGTGGACCGAGTTAAACTCTGCCTGGATGCATAAATCAGAGCCATTTCAAAATTCCTCCAAAACAACAGGATAATAAAATAAGGATAATAGTGAGATTAACCTTATAGGGTTGAATTCATCCAACTAATATGTATTGAGCACCTATTAGATATTAGGGTCTGGCCTTGTTTTGGAGAACATGAGTATGAACCAGTATAAGTAAATCAGCAACCACTGTGATGGAGAAGGCATGAACAGTGCCCAGAAAACACAAAGCACTCCATAAACCTAAGGCGTGTTGTGTAAAGTAGATTACCCATCCCAGCCACCGTGACCCTAGATTTTCTATGTAACTTGGGGATTTGGGAATGTGGCCATCTAAAATTTGTGCACAAACTCCAAGCTGGATTCGGGTGAAGAGAGAGAGGCCCTAGTTTCATATGCAAAATTTAAAGGGGGCACCAAAAAACTCTAATTAAGATAAATAAAATATTAATGCGACATTATAAACATATGCTAAAGAATCTGCAATCGACAAAACACCACCATTTTAAATGAAAACAGGCTCAGTATGCCTGAATTTTTTTGACATTCACCAGAATATAAACCAAAAAACTCCTGATTGTTGTTGGCAGGGCTAAGGAAAGTGGAAACAAATAATTAAGATGGCTCCACATCAAGGTCTAGATTCACAGCCTCGGAGGTCTGTGGCCATGGCGGGGTGGATTCATGGACCTCACAAGTTAAAGCCCAAACAAACCCAGGATCTGGGTTTTCTAAAGCAACAGACCCTTTTCCTGTCAGGGCCAAGGCCTTGGATAGACCTCTCCTTCACTTCCAAAACACACAGACACATCAAATATAATTATTTGTGTTTGACAGTAATGGAAACTCACACTTTTAGACAGTTAAAACAACAGAAGTTAAAATAATTTGTACCACAACAAGGATATGGAAAAGTATTCATGTAGAAGATTGAACAAATAAATTACTGTGTATGTCAGGGTATGTATACATGTATCAGTGTGTATGGGTGTTAGTGTGAGTGTCAGTGTGAAGGTATGTCAGTGCATATGTGTGCATGTGTGTCCATGTAGGTCAGTGTGTATGTGTCAGCGTGTAGCGCATTTTGTTGTCAGATGTGTGTGTCGGTGTATATGGATATCTGTGTGCGTCAACGTGTTGTGTGTCTGGAGGAAAGAGTGTCAGTGTGTATTTGCATATGTCAGTGTGAACATGCATGTCCCTGTGTATGAATGTGTGTGTGTGTGTGTGTGTGTGTGTGTGTTTGATGTAGACCCTCCCAGGCACATTGCAGTTCCTGATACAATCGTCTGGTCTCAGCATTAATGTGATACCGATGTGGTGACTCTCAGAGAGCTGGAGCTGCTCTGGGCAGCTGGCGATGCCCTGGTGACAGTGAGCAGCCTCCATATTGTTGTTGGCCTGGCTAACAGCAGCAGACGTTGCTCAGCTTCATATTTAACTTAGCCTGCAGGCCCAATTCATTAAAAAGAGATTTATGGGCGTTCCAGCATTTTACTATAGATCTTGTTTCCAGAAGCAGAGCCTTCTGTGTGGCAGGCAGGAAGAAGGGGCATTCAATTCATCAAGTCCAAGTTGAGCTACATGACAAGAGAGACATTCCGGCAGGTTATGGTGTGAGGGAAGAAGCACTTGGCTCTTCGGTTTTCTCTGGGATTGAAAAATACACCTTAGAAATCAATATACTGATTTGAATACCATTTATCTTGGTAAATTATATCTTCCTTATTAATCTGTAACCACTCGTGGATCACCAGGCTAGAAGCTCTGGGGGGAAGGAGTAAAAGACAGGATCTCAGACTTCAAGGAACTTGCCGTCTATTGCCTGGTTATAAAACAATGGTCTTAAGGAGTGGTTTGTGGTTTGTGGTTTCCATGTCATGAATTGACATCACCCCTTCTACCCACATTCTCATCAATAGATAGGCGGTGCTCAAAGTGGAAGGAACACTGGTTTTGGTTTCTACCAGAAGACAGTTCTGGGACCTTAGGCCAGTGCTTCTCAAAGTGTTATCCTCTAGCCAACAGCAACACTGCCACCTGGGAGTTAGTAAGAAACACAAATTCTCAGACCGACTGAATTGGATACTCTGAGAGTTGGGTCCAGGAATCTGGGTTTTTACAAGCCCTCCTGGTAATTCTGAAACACTCAAATTTGAGAACTTTGGTCAGATGTAAATCTCTTCATTTCTTTGATCTTATGTCCTTCAAATCACCCCACCCCCAATAATTAAAAATCATTTGTCACAGTCACCCCACTAAATGTGGGGATCCAATGAGTTAATCAAGGCAGTTGACAGGTAATAAAGGACAATAACAAATTATCAGGTAATAACATGTCATTATCACCAGCACAAAACATAAAACATCTCCAAAGGAAATCAATCATCCCCGGCAATGATTTTCTAGGGTGCTGTATTTCAGAAATGGTCTCCATCATGAAAAATAGCCAGGAAGTGCCTTCCATACATGACCATATTTTATTTTTTTTATTTGTTCTTTTTAGATATACATGACAGTAGAATGAATTTTAGCATATTATGCATACATGGAGTATTATTTCCCATTCTTGTTGTAAAATGATGTGGAGTTACATTGGTCATGTATTCATATATGAATATAGGAAAGTTATGTTTGATTCATTCTCCTCTCTTTCCTGTTCCTATGCCCCCTCCCTTATCTGCATTCCCCTTTGTTTGATCCACTGAAATTCTATTCTTCCTCCTCAACCCTTGTTGTGTGATAGCCTTCGCATATCAGAGAGGACATTCAACCTTTGGTTTTCTGGGATCAGCTTATTCCACTTAGCATGATAGTCTCCAGATCCATCCATTTGCTGGCACAAGTCATAAGTCATTTTTTTTTCCTTAATTTATTTTATTTGATTTGTTCTAATTAGTTGTACATGACAGTAGAATGCATTTATACATTTTGATAGATCATACATAAAGTATAATCTCTCATTTTTATGATTATATATATTGCAGGATCACATCAGTCATGCAGTCATACATTTATATGAGGTAATAAGATCTGTTTCACTATAATATCATTCCTGAGTCATTCTTTTTATGGCTGAGTAATATTCCATTGTGTACATATAACACATTTTCTTCATCCATTCATCTGTTGAAGGGCACCTAGGTTGGTTCCATAGCTTAGCTATTCTGAATTGAGCTTCTATAAATATTGATGTGACTGCATCACTGTAGTACGCTGACTTTAAGTCCTTTTGGGTATATACCAAGGAGTGGAATGACTGGGTCAAATGGTGGTTCCATTCCAAGTTTTCTGAGGAATCTCCATACTGCTTTCCAGAGGAGATCCACCAATTTGCAGTCCCAACAGCAATGTATGAGGGTACCTTTCCCCCATGTTCTCACCAACATTTATTGTTACTTGTATTCTTGATAATTGCCATTCTGACTGGAGTGAGATGGAATCTCCGTGTAGTTTCAATTTGCATTTCTCCAATTGTTAAATATGTTGAACATTTTTTTATATATTTGTTGGCTATTTGCATTTCTTCTTCTGTGAAGTGCCCGTTCAGTTCTTTACCCATTTGTTGATTGGGTTATTTGGGTTTTCGGTGTTAAGTTTTTTGAGTTCTTTATGTATGCTGGAGATTAATATTCTGTCTGAGGTGCAGATTTTCTCCCATTCTCTAGGCTCTCTCTTCATGCTCTTGATTGTTTCCTTCACTGGGAAGAAGCATTTTAGTTTGATACTTTCCCATTTATTGATTCTTGATTTTTATTTCTTGCACTCTAGGAATCTTATTGAGGAAGTTGGTTCCTATGCTGATGTGATAGAGTGTTGAGCCTACATTTTCTTGTAGTAGGTGCGGGGTCTCTGGCCTAATGCCCAGGTTCTTGGACCACTTTGAGTTGAGTTTTGGTGCAGGATGAGAGATAGGGATTAAATTTCATTCAACCACATATGGATTTCCAGTTTTCCCAGCACCATTTGTTGAAGAGGCTATCTTTTCTCCAATGTATGTTTATGGCACCCTTGTTTAGTATGAGGTAACTGTATTTATGTGGGTTTGTCTTTGTGTTTTCAATTCTGCTCCATTGGTCTTCACTCATGGCCATATTTTAAATGCTCACGTCATGATAAATCTCATCTGTATTAGGTCATTTTCCATTGCTACAAGAAAATATCTAACCACAGTGGAGGTACATATGAAAAGGATCACATGGCAAGACAGAAAGTCAGAGAACAGTGAAGAATTAGCTTCCGCTTCTATAACAACTTGTTCTGGTGAGAATGAACTGGGGTCTCAGGAAACCTACTTATTTCTTCCAAGGGTAGTGCCCCCTAAAGACTTACCCACCTTCTACTAGGTTCCACCTCTTAAAGATCCCACAACCTCTCATGTCACCACACTGGAGATCAAGCTTCCAAGACATGAAACTTTGGTGGACAAACCACATTCATATCACAATACCACCACACACCCTTATGGTTGACTAGTGAAAGAGAGTTTAGGCCACATTACTTCAGCCTGCATAGATTGGAACCTTTTACCTCAGAGTTTTTAAGGAGGAAGTGGAAATAAACCCAGGAGATAAACATTCAAGAGAGCTTAGGAAAGTTACCCTATTGCTCCAGAAGGAAATTAAATATATACAACTATAAATAGAAAACAGAAACTTCCTTTGTCTAGGATATTTATATAAAAGTTTCTTAGATACAAGTTTGCATAGTTGAGAAAAAAACGACTCCACCATTATGAAACAAAATGACTAAATGTACAGATAGTGGACTTTCCAAAAATGGAAGTTTTTGAATGGGAATTCCCAAACTTGTCAAATGAGTAAACCTCTTTGTAACATCAACTTCTCACATGACAATATGTTTATATTTTTATTGTGGCAAAAATAGATATAATGTGACCTTTACTATTTTTGATATTTTAAGGGTACAGTTCTGTGCCACTGAGTACATTTACCACCATCAAGTACAACCATCACCAATGCCCAACTCCAGAACTTTGCTGTCTTCCAAAACTGAAATCCGAGCTCATTGAGTACTAACTCCATCTCCCTCTTCCCCAGATCCTGGACATCACCATTCTGCTTTTGGTCTGGATACATTCAACTATCTAGAAACCTCATATAAGAAGAATCATATACTACTTGTCCTTTTATGACTGGCTTATTTCACTTAGCAAGGTGAATATCTTTAAGGTTCATCAATGTGGTAGCAAAAACCATAATTTCCTTCATTTTTATGGTTGAAAAGTATGCTGTTGTATGTATGCTGCTGTACATATGCTGTTGTATGCCACATTCTGTTTATCCTATTCATCTGCCTTTGGAAATTATTTTTGCTTTTAGTCTCCTATTTACCATCTACCTCAAAAGATGCAGAATAAATAAGGCTATCTTTACAGACACTTAGCAGGGTGCCCAGAATAGATGATTAATAAAAAAAATATTAGCTGTATTTAGTACCCCTTGAGTAAGAAAAGGCATGTTGACACAGGGATGTGCAGCCTCCTGGCCTAACTGCTCAGATGTTATGTGGGAAATCATTATTCTAGCTCTTACTCAGCAAGTGATTCCATCAGAAATGTCATTGCTCATGCCCAGCTTGAGAAAGGGAGGGAGAATGTGACCTAAATGTTAGTTCATAGAAAAACAAATATGATCTGGGCAATGTGTTTGGTAATGTTAACTCCATGTTAAGAAGCTCCCCAGTGACAGCATTTTGGGACAACAGAGATAATGTACACTTATTTGGTAAGGGTTTGTAATCATGTATGAGGAGCCCATGTTCACTAATAGCAAGGACCCAGATATTTGGTCTTATGTTAATGACTCTCTTCTCAAATAAGTGATCTGTTTATTTAAACAATAGCTACCATCTTTGTGAGCAGTATAAAAATGCTTTTAGTATGAAAATGTTCAATGTTAAATTTGGGAAACAAACAATCTGCATTTTTGTTTTCTCTTTTGTTCCAAAGTCCACCTTATTAGGACCCTAATAAGGAGTCGGGTTTTTGTTCAACAGAAAGAGAAGTAACAAGGAAACAAGGATTGACTCTCAGTGGACATGAACTCTACATTTTTTTTTTTTTTCAGTGCTGGGGATTTGAACCCAGGGCCTTGTGCTTGTGAGGCAACTGAGCTATATCCCCAGCCTGGACATGAACTCTAGATGTATGTATCAATCAATAAACAGTGAGCATCATGATGGATTGGTCCAAAACACTGAGCTTTATGAAACCTCCGACTTACCTCACTTCATAGGAAAAGAGGCAGGGAAATAAGTACTGAGGGGTTCGCCCAGCCCACCCGTTCTCTTAAACACCAGTTTCTTTACCCTCTGGCTCAGGTTGTAGAGTGAATCAGATGCAGGTGTGGAGTTCCTCAGGATCTGCTTACTAAGCAGAATGAAGAGAAAAGAAAAGTTCAACTCCACATGTGCAAGGGAAGAAAATGTCTCCCTAGGGAGGAGAGAAAGCCTTGGCCAGAGTTATATAGGCAGAGCTTTGTTAGGAGGAATATTTCATAAATATGAGCTGGAGAGGCAGCAAGAGGGTGATTAACATAATATTAACATCTCATTAGCCGCCCAAGGGAACAGGCAGGGAAAGAGGTGAACCTTTTTCCATGGCTGGCAGGACCCCCAAAAGAACATGTTCTTTTCCATTGTTCTCTGTGCATCTAAGTTAGGTCCTATTAATAAATAACTGGATAAATGTAGACCTCTCAGGTGCTTTATTCATTGCATTTGGGTCATGCAGGTGAAACTATTAAGAGTTATCTCTCATCCAGGAATATTTCAAGCACATAATTCATGAATGTCTGCTCACAAACTGACTTCGAGCATCTCCTGATGAGACACAGTGGGAAGGACACACATCCACCCATGTAGTATTTTCGCCAAAAACGTTTAAGAAGGCCTCATCATCAGAGAACATCAGACAGTTCCAGAATGTGGATATTCCATAAGAAAATCAGCCTAAGCTCCTCAAAAAAAAATGTCATTAGAGGAGGAAAGACTTCTTTTTAGGTTTTCTGAATGGATGAGTTGGACTCATGAGTTTCTGTGAGTTGGACTAACAAGAGATACATTAACAAGAAGAAAAAATATATAAAAGGTATTTGATATTAATATTATTATATGGTATGGGGACTTCATAGAAAGAAGTGAAAAACCCAAGGAAGTAGTTTGGGGAGCTTATATACATAAAGAGTTATACATTCTGGAGAAGTGACAAGACAAAGAAAGAGGGGATTTGACTGCAAAAAAATAGGGGAAACTAAGGGTTATTTTACTAAGGTTTATTTGTACAGATTCATCTCGGCATCCATTCCTACTCTTTAATGATAGGATATTCTCCATTTCCAAGTGAATAGGGAGGGCATATTTCTTATGAGAAATCTATGCCCTGGTTTTAGGCAAAAAGGGAATGGGCAGATACCTTCTGATATCTGCTGTTTCTCAACTGCCTTCAGTTCAAAATAATCCAGGGCTGGGAATGTAGCTCAGTGGTAGAGCACTTGCCTAGCATGCCCAAGGCCTTGGGCTTGATCCCTAGCATTGTCCACCCTCCAAAAATATCAATATGCAAAAGTGGCCTGTTTTAGTATCCAACAAATAAACAAAAAACAACCAAACAAAAAAAGGCAAAGATTGCTCCATATTAAAGAAAACTTAAAGAGAACGTCAGCCGGTAAAGGAAAGGACCTTAGTTAACTATTGGGAACTTTGAATGTGGATTTCATATTAGATAATACTGATACTATTAAAATTAAATTTCTTGGTGATTATGCTATTTTGATCACATAAGAGAATGTCTTTGCTACAGTGAGACACATACTGTAAAACTGAGAAAGAGTATTATGGTCCTTCTGATTTGCAAATTGTATGAGGACAGAGAGAAGAGACATGTACAAAATGTGAACAATTGGTAAGAGAGTACAGTGCATTCACTATATCATTCTTCCAACTTTTCTATTTGCAATGGGATGGACATTGGGTGGGGTGTATCTTGGTGGTAGAACACTGGGCTGGTATGAGAAAAGTCTTGGGTTCCACTCCCAGTACCAAAAAAGAAAAACAAGAGGACGTTATTCCAAATGAAAAGTTGGAGCAAGAGTTGAGGGCACAAAGTAGACTCTTTCCTAAAGCAATTTTTATTTCTAAGGCTAATATGATGTCCATTTCAGGCCTAGGCCTATAAGAACCCAAAGAGTACCAAATCCACCAAGGGGCAGCCTGGATGAGAGAGGGCACTGGCAATACCTGGCTAAACACCTGCCTCTCAATCCACAGAGGGCGACGTACAGGGCTTCACCTCCTGGTATGAGCACCAACTACCAGTTCACTTGACTTGAGGGGAAAGTACTGGGACCCCCAATGCCACCTCAGGGTCACAACCCCAGACCATAACTGACTCAATATGGGACAAGAGATGACTGCTTAATGTTTGTCTAATATGAGCGATGAAGCTCTTCTATTTCAGTCAATCAAAAATAAAGGACTAATTCAGGTGTTTTAAGTACCTCATATGAAGTCAGTTATTTTCTCCCAGAGTTTCTTGACTTAATTAATATGGAAGCTAAGAAATCCTTAAAGCCTTTGTTCAGCTTTATGTGATTAATATAAGCATCACAACAGAGAGATTTTACATTCCATTTTGATATCAAATCTTAGAGATCCAGCATGTAATTTTACTAGTGCACATTTCCACTCACACTGGCCACATCCAAGTGTTCCATGGCTACTGTGGCCACTGGCGCCATGTTGCACAGCAGAGCTGTGAGTGGAATGTATAGCAACAGTGATTAGTCTTCAACTCCTTGTTGGTCCAACGAAAGCAATCCACAGGCTTGACAAGTCATGCATCCAGAATAATCAGTAGTCAGGTGTAAAGGGTTTTTGTCTTTTGCACACTCTTTTCCTGATGATGAATGAAGGCAATAACCACCAGAAGGAAGGAAGCCTGGACTTTTTTCAGTTCAATCTAATTGATAATTATCACCATATCTGCACTTGGAGTATATTTTTTCCATTTAAAAAAAATGATTTTCTCTTACATGTGCATTATTTGTTTCCTGCTCATACACAAGTTTGAAAAAAAAGCCAAAAAGACAGAAACAAAGGTGTTGATCATTTTACAATAAATTCAATAATTTAAAAATAATGAAAATAAAAATATTAAAAATCATTGCATCCCACCCCAGAGTAGCATATAATTTCCAATTGTTATGGAAGCAGGGCATTTTCAAGAATGGAAAATAAGAACCAAAACTTGAAATAAAAAAGTCAATAAGAAAATCAGCATATGAAAGTTCTTGCTATGTTGCTATCCTATAATCCTTCTTTTCTGGGAAATTTCATTTAAAAATTATATTTTCTTGGCAAATACATTCTCATACTTATTCTTTACATGTCTGTTTATATTTGGCATGCTCCTGGGCTACCTTCTTGTATATATTTGGGCAAGCCCAGTCACTTTGACCATCCATCCATCCATCCAGAATGAACAATGCTCCCATGACTTATTTTAGTAATTGGTTCTTGTCCTTTGGAACTGACAACTGACCAGGAACAATCAGACTTAAGGCAAATAATCACAAATGGGTCTTGCACAGTCCTTGGGTACTTTTCACTAGGCTAATTACAGTCCTGAAGAAATTCAAAGTGATTGAGAGCTGGCTATGCCCTCCACCTTTCTGTCAGGTTATAATAAAAGCAAGCCTTACACCAAAATTGGTCCCACACTGAGACACTCACTAACAAATGTTTTTGTTTTTTCTCACAAGCCCAAAATAGTTTAGATAACTGATTTAAAATTTGATGAAGGCCCAGTTTGCGGTTTAAGTTTCCAGGTAATCCCCTTGCATGTAAAGTTTATGCCAGATAAGAGTAAATTCCTTAAATAGAATTCTGTTGGCATCAGGGACCAAAAATCCTCTTTGAACAAAGGTCACAAACAAGACCACTGGAGTCAAGCCTGTGAGCATTAAGTGCTGCAGGCTACCCTTATACAGGGTGAGAATATCTTCTGTCCACACATTTTGACCTCCTCTAATTCCCTCTAAGGAGGACTTATTGCTAGCATTCAACTGTTTTCCACCTTAAAAACCCAATTTCAGGTCTTCATATGCTCATTGGAAGGGTGGAGAGTTGATTAAGAATAGGCAAGAGAAGCACTTGTAGTGGCCACCTTCGGACCAGGCCTTTCTGCTGGTGAGCTGACCCTACCTACCTAAGTGGCCACTTTTAAACTAACCAGCATCAGTAATTTTGCACTGTCTCTGCAGAAGGAAAAATTATAGACAGTTCAACCTGCTCTGTATTAGGAAGCAGGGACAAGGGTACCATGAGACAACTGAGCAAAGGGATCCAACCTAGTCTGGGAGGTCAAAGAACACCTCTCTGAGTCGACTTGAAGACTAGAGGGATGAGTAGGAATTAGCCTCCAGAGGTAGGAAGGCATGTAGGGTGTGGGGAGGCCTGGAGGCCCAGAGATTAGATATGGTAGATAAATGGCCACAGGGCACAAGGTGCCATGGGGGCTTCCTGGTTTCGGAGGAAAGAATCCAACCTGACCCTTTCCTCTGCTAATACCACTACTATTTGTCTCCTCCAAATCCCAGGACACAGACGTAGATTTCTGTCTGCAAAAAGAGGCCTTAATTAACCTCAAGCTTTCATTTCTGTGTCCCAACAATTCCTCCCCATTTATTTATGACAATGGACTTGGACTGTAATGTCAAGGTGAAAAGTAAGTTTTGAAATACATTTACACTGAAACTTTGCTGTTTATATAATTAAAGTGTTGAACTACTTTTAAAATGCTCACTCTCCCATTCATCTCTGACTTACAAAAACGATGCCTGGAATTGTTGGAAGGACATATGTTTTTGAAACAATTTATTTTTTTTGCACAGAATAATTGTTTCTGAATCTGATATTTCTTTTCCTCAGAACATTCAGCCTGATGATCATTTTGCCACCACATGGGGTGAGTTCTGCCTGGGAAGGAGGGCCTATAATTATCTGGAAGGCAGAATAGCCTGCTATTTAGGCAAAAGGAGCTGGATTCACAAAATGGACTGAAATTGCTCTTTATCCTCTCAAATCAATGATTAGATGTAGGAAACTCTTCTCTGCATCCTAATACCAAAGAACCAAAAGCCTACCTGAGGTATTATGAGCTGCCAGTTCAATAGTCATTCATCATTCGTGTATCTTGTATTTTGTTTTCCAAGTCAATAAATTCATGGGACAGATGGGAATCAATATACCAATTGTGACGCTTTAAGAAAGCTGGTAGCTTCATCTGAAATGGCTTGTCTCTTACAGAGAGGCATTCCATACACAGCCTCTCCTGAATGGCAAGGAAGAATTAGCTTGTTAATGTACAGGCTGCTAGCCCTCCCCTGAGCTTCTGATTTGACAGGACTGGGCTAGGGCCTGAAAATCTGCATTACTCATAAAGTCTCCGGTGATGTTGATGCTACGGATACAGAGACCACTGCAAAAAGAAGTAAAAAGTGAAGGAAGGAAGTAGGGAAGGAAGAAGGGAGTAAGAAAGGGAGGGAGGGAGGATAGAAGGGAAGAAGGAAGGGAGAAAGAAAAGATCAAAACAAACCCCCATGAAATAATAGACCTGTTTTCTCCTGTAATGATTCTTGCCAACTCACCATTTTTCTTGCCAACTCACCAACCACATGGGTCTTGACAGGTAGCTCATCAGAGAAATGCTGGTGATAATGAAGTTGGTGGCACAGAGACGAATGTCCAGAGACCCAGGAAAGCCTGGAAGATGGCAATGAAGTCCACAGACATGCACTGCAAAGCTGAAAAAGAAAGGCAGGTGAGGCTGGCAGGTGCAGGGGAGATCACAGTGTCCTCAAATGCGAACGAATCACCCGGAGATCTTAGGAGAATATAGTTCTGTTAGGTGGGTGGGGCCTGAGAGTCTGAATTTCTAACAAGTTCTCAGGTGACATTGATACCATTGGCCACTAGACCACAGTTGAGTAGCAAGAGTCTGGAAGGCACAGATGAGAGATCCTGTACCAAGAGAGTTATAGGCAGTCACTGAAACCCTCACTGACAACCTCACGTACCCATGGCATCACAGCGCATGGGGGGCTCAAAGCCTGGGGAGGAGAAGGCTGCGTGAACAGTTGACAAATCCAGCCAGAGGCAGAGGCTTGAGTGACAAGGGAAGGTAGAGCCTATCGGCTGTTCACTCAGAGCAAATCTTTCCTTTGCTCAACTTCCTCATCTAAAAACTGAAGAAATCTGTTTGAAATAGCTCACTATGTGCAAGTGCTTTCAGGGGCCCAAGTGCAGGATTCTTGCCTTTGAGGTGACTTCTCCATTAGTCTTAGGACTGATCCGCCAAGTCCAAGAATCCTAAGTCAGGAACACAGTAAGAACCTCAAGACCAGAAATTCTGAATGGAGGTTGGTCCTAGGAATCGACTGGAATTATTTAAGAAAAACCCAGGCTCCAAGGCCTAATCCCTGGAGAATCCATATTTATTGATAGTTCTGCAGATTGTTCTTACATCCATTGCAAACCCCATTTCAATGTGTATTTCCAGACTTGCCAACCTCACTCCCAAGCACCAGCATTACCTGCTCCCACTGTGCTCCCTGTCTCCAAGCTCTGATGCTTTGCCCCACCCAATCTGACTCATACCTATGTTTTTAAGTGCTTTTTTGATGACCCAATATTGATACATTTTACAATATTGATATTTACAATATACAATATACAATATTACAATATTCACAATATTGATACAATTTTACAAGTCCATAATTTACATTTGGGTTCACTCTTTGTATTGTACATTCTGAGTTTGAACAAATGTATTGAAGGAAATCAAAAGTATTTCTCCCAAAATATGAAGAAGGATTGATGTGCTGAAGACAATCAATATGCGGAGACCTCTCTGTCTTCTCCCTGTTTGGCTAGACAGAGATTCACAAATACCTTTTCCCCCTTTTCCTTCTTTTTCCCACCTAAAGACAGGATGTAAATTCTTGTTTATAACACTCCCTTATCCGCTCAAGGACGGCAGTACTAGGGGAAATCTGGGAGCAACTTTACTCCTTTTCAGTTGTCCTGCTTTTGGTAGCCTGGGACTGCTGTAGTTTGGAGTCTGGAATGTTCTCCATGGGTTAGAGCTTTGGTCCCCAACCCATGGAGCTACGGGCAGGCAACAGAATCTTTAAGAAATGGGGCTGAGATTTTAGGTCATTGGGGGCACGCCCTTGAGGGAGATTGTGGGACCCTGGTCTCTTCCCCACTCTTTTGCTTCCTGGGTGCCTTGAGATGAGCATCTTGTCCCATCACACACTCCTGCCATGATACGCTGCCTTACCACAGGCCTAAGGCAGCAGGGCCAACTGATCCCAGGCTGTAGCCTCCAAAACTGTTAGCCAAAATAAACTTTCTCATATTAAATTGATTTATCTCAAGTATTTGTTCCAATAATGGAAAGCTGACTAACACTAGTTTCTTCTTTGACCTGTCTCTTTTCCAAAATGTATTGCTTTTTCTTAAAGATTCTATATAAGCCAGGACATTAAACCATCACCTCAGGATACTTTTTTTCTTTTTTGGTACTGGGGATTGAACCCAGGGGTGCTTAACCACTGAGCCACATCCCCAGCCCTTTTTATATTTTATTTAGAGACCGGGTCTCACTGAATTGTTTAGGGCCTCACTAAATTGCTGAAGCTAGCTTCGAACTCATGATCCTCCTGCCTCGGCCTCCCGAGCAGCTGGGGTTACAGGCATGTGCCACTCAGGTTACTTTTGAACTGAGGTTTCTCCATGTAATGTGCACTGCACATGTTAATAAACTTGCTTGTTTTTCTCTTATTACTCTATCTTTGAATATAGGAGACTATCTTAACTGTGAATTTACAAAGGGTGAGAAAAATTATATTTCTCCCCATTTGTAATGTGGGTATCCCATTTTGAATTCCCACTAGCAATTAATTAGTTGTTATGGTTTGGATGTGAGGTATCCCCCCAAAACTCACACGCGACATAATGCAAAAAGGTTTAGAGAAGAAATCATTGGGTTGTGAGAGCCTTAACCAAATCAGTGACTTAATCCCCTGATAGGGATTAACTGAGTGGTAACTGAAGTGGTATGGTGTGGCTGGAGGAGGTGGGAATTAGGGTGTGGCTTTGGGGTATATATTTGTATATACCTGATCAACAGGTGCCACATAACATAATGACCTTTCCTCATATTGCATAATAATTTTTTGTTCACCTAATGTTATCCATCTTACAAGACAAAGTTAAAAGTACCACAGTATTTGATCTTTTTATAAGGATCTTTGCACACATACACAGACTCTTGGAGTTATAATTGTGGAATCAAAAGTTATGCATGGTAAACTCTGTGATTGATGATTGCCAACTTGTCCCCCCATTCACACTCTCACCAAATGAGAATATTCATTTTCCCAGAATAACTCTGAATATGAGTAGTATTTTTGGTGAGCAGAGCTATTTTAAGCAGTCACCAGTCTCTTTTTCTTCTTTTTTCCAAGGAAGTAATAGAGGAGGTGTTTGTGTGAGTGGGTACAAAAGACTAAGTGCTTCAAATTCTGGTCACATGCCCTCAACCTCCTGCTTCTGTACCTTTGTGCCACCCCACCAAGACCACCTGAACAGACAATAAATCAAAGGAGCATATTTTAAAACCTATAAATTTACTTAATGGATTAATTATTAAAATTGAGATACTGACAGTAAAGTATGTCAAGTGCCACTGCTTACATGGACAACAGGATGGTTTTTACTGTGTACTACTCTATAACTGAGATCTAGACCTAGGACATGTCCAGAATCCCAGAAACTTCCACATTTAACTACCCCCTTCCAAATGAAATCCACCTTCTGGACTTTTTTCAGTATAGATTTCACTTAGATTTGCTTTGCCTACTTTTGAGCTTTATATAAGTGCAATTCATATAACAACCTGTTCCTTTGTGCCTGGTTTTTCACTCAGTATTATTTTTGAGATTCATTCATGTTGTTGCAAGACATTGCAGTGTGTTCCTTTTCACTGTTATGTATATTTCATTTCATAGATATACCATCATCACAGTAGGTAGATATACATGAGTAGGGGGTTGGGGGAAGGGAGAATAGGGCTCACTCCATCTCAAGTGTCAAAAGACCACTCCACCACCTCAGCTGATGGAGAACCCCACCCATCAACTGCCTACACATGCCATGGGTTTTTCTTAGGTGCTGATGGGGGAAATTTTCCAACATGGTGAAACCAGCACAGGTACCTAGAGCCATAGTGGGAAACAGCAGTAATGGCCCCAAGTGCAAAATATGTGATTCCAGACCAAATGTAAAATCCCACTATATGTAAAACTGAACTGTTTCTTCTTTTGGAATGGCCCATCCCATGTTCCCTGTGGAGCATACTTCCACTTTATTAAACTTTTTTATACTTATTCTATCCATGCCTCTTGACTAAAGTCTTTCTTTAAAGAAGACAAGAACAAAGGAGTAGTATCACCCAGTAGCACCACCATTTAAAATTATCCATTTGTGATGTTTTCAGTTTGGGGCTATTCTTGCACTTTTCTTTTGGTGAACAGATTGGATATATAGTGAAGAAGGGACTTACTGGGTCACAGGATTCATGTGCACTAAATAAATACCTCCAAATAATTTTTGAAAGAGGTTGTACCAATTTGCACTACCAGAGTCAGTGGAAGTATTTCTCAATGTTCCACAGTTTACCAACTATATTACTCAGGGTTCCTCAGAGAAATAGAGCCAATAGGATGGATATGTTTTTATACACACACACACACACACACACACACACACACACACACAGGCATATGCACATATGTGTATATATGTGTTCATATATATAAACATGTTAATGTAGGAGAGATTTATTATGACTCATATGGTTCTGGAGGATAAGAAATCATATGATAAACCACAAAATATAAAATAATTCCAAACTGAGTCCTAATTCAAAGGCCTAAGAACCAGGGGAGCCAGTGGTCTATGAATCCTAGTCCAAGGAGAGGAGAGGGCTGATACACCACCTCAAGCAAGCAGGCAGGAAGCAAAAAGGGTGAATTTCTCCATTCTCTGCCCTTTGTTCTATTTAGGCCCTCAATGGATTCACAATGCCCATCCACATTGGGAAAGACCACGTTCTTAATGAGTCAACTGATTAAAATGATAATCTCATCCCTCACAGACACACCTATATGTAATGTGGCACCCCTGACCCAGTATACCTAACACATAAAATTCATCATCAATGCTTTCTGTTGTTAATTATTTTTAAAAGTTTGAACCATTTTGGTGTTTGTGTACAGATATCTCATGGTGGTTTTACTTGGATTTCCTTGAGGACAGCTAAGGTTGAACATTTTTATATGCTAATGTCCATCTGGATTTTTTTTCTAATACACAACTCTTCAAGACATTCATAATCTTTCTTATGTGTTGTCTACCTTTTTCTTAATGACTTGTAGGAATTCTCAATATTTTTTAGATATGAGTCCTTTGTTGGGAGATGTATTACAAGTATCTTTTCCCACTTTTCATTTTCTTACTGGCATCTTTAGATTAACAGAAGTTTTTTTACTTTAATGGAGTACAATTTATTTATTTTTAAGTCAGTTTGTGTGTGTATATAAGAACACTGTGTACTCAAATCTATGAAGATATTCTCCATTTTAGCTTTTAGAGCTTTACAAGTTACCTATCACATTTAAATATAAAATCCAACTGGAATTGATTTTATTAATATTACAATAAAGGGATAAAGATTAATTTCTTCTTCACATAAATATTCAATACCTCCAGGCACCACTAAGTGAAAAGAATATTCTTTCCAACTGTACTGTCATAAAACAAACGACCATGTATGTGATGACCTCATTCTCGACTCCCCATTCTCTTCCTTAGGTTTAATTTTGTCTTTTTGGGCCAATGGCACATTTTTAAAATTACAGTATATTGTAATAAACTTGATATCTGATAGCATATATGTTTTGACTTTGTGTCTCCTCAAGATTGTCTTTGCTATTCTTGGTCTTTTGCATGTTCATATAAAACTTCAAGTCATCTAATTTTCACAAAAATTGCTGGTGGTGTTAATGGAATTGCATTAAACTGAAGAATCAAAATCTGTATGACACTTAGTCTTCTAATATACCATGAGGTATCCCTCCATTTATTTAGATTTTCTTTACTCTTAATATTTGTAGTCAATATAGAGCTCCTGAAAGTCTTTAGTTCAGGTATTTGACATCTTAATGCTGTCGTACACATTTCAATTTTTAATTTTTTGCTGTAAACACAATAGAATTGTTTAAAATTCACCTTGAATACAGTAACCTTGAGAAATTCACTTTAAAAAAAAATGGTTTGTTCTCCATGTTCAAAATCAGCACCTGACTGTGATGATGATTATTATTATAAGTATTATTTCTTATAAACTTTGTTATTTATGTATCAATTTATTTTTCTTACCTTATTGTACTAGCTAGGATCCCTAGTACCAGAATGAACACAATTGATCTTTTCCTCAGTCAGGAGGAAAACCCTCAATAACTGATCATTATATGGTATGTTTACTGAAGTTTTTAAAAGATTTACCCTTTAGTATATTAGGACAGTTCTCTTTATTCTGAATATGCTATTTATCACAGATGGGTGCTGCATTAAAACACTACATGTTTTTTTATTGTGTCTATCTCCCACTAGAATGCAGCTTTTCCCAGAGCAGGGAGTTTTGTCTGCCTCGTTCTCTGCTGTCTCCCCAGTGCCCACGGTGAGGTTCACAGTGTGGTGAGAGTTAAATGAGATCATGTATAGCAGCTGGCACAGCACTCAAGGCTCAAGAGAGCCTCGGTACTGTGGTGGATTTTCCATCATGGTTCTGACCATGTTATGAAGGCAGGAGGCTTCTCAGTTTCTCACAGCCTGTCAATGGGCTCCTGGGGTTGTCCACTGCCAACAGAATCCACAAGCAGAGTGTAATGAGGTGCCAAGTTGAGCCCTTCAGACACAAAAGCTTTCTAAAGCTTCTCTTCTTGACCCTATGCTGGCTATTGTCCCAGACACCCCCAGAAAAAGCTAGAAAGCTCCCAGAGGTCACAGTAGACACCGTCCAGTCATGACCAGCACCTCATTATCATCATGATGTGGGCACACTGGAGGGAGTTCAGAGGAGAGCAACAGCTCCAGAGGGGACAGCTGGTGGGCTGATTTACGAGGCAAGGCTAGAGGGAAGGTCAGGGAGAACAACTCTACAATGTGGCTGGTGCGAGGTGGGTGTTCCTTGAAACACTCCGGGATGGAACTGAGAGGAGTGTTGAGACTGGCCGTTGAAGAAAGTGTCCCTCACAAGGCAAGCAGCATGTCAAAGGAGCATTCTCTCTTCAGGAGAGTGGGAGCACACACCACTTACATAGCAGACGATGTGCACAACTCCACTGGACAAGATAGAGTCATGCTCACTGCTGCTGACGGAACTTCCAGCACCAGCCTGGGATGGACCCAAACAGGGCAGCTTTGGCCTCCAGGACACTAGGATACCAAAAAGTTGTCGAGAAGAGATGATCTTGTCCTCCTTATCTTGTCTGGCTTAAACAAATAGCACCAGCAGCGTATTTTAACTTATTCAAATTGAAATAAACATGTGTAAGAGACTGGCGAAAGTTCAAGAAACTACACCCACAACTTGCCTGATGCTTTTTAAGCAGGGTTCACAACATCAGAATTATTGACTTTTCTTTGTTATGGAGGCTGTGCTGGGCATGGTAGGATGCTTAGTGGCATCTTCATCTTTACCATCTGCTGCCAATAGCACCCCACCCGTTGTGAAAAGATTTTTTTTTTTTTTTTTAAGTTTCTAGAAACTGTCAAATGTCCCTCTGGAGGCACAATTGTCTCTGGCCGAGGACCACTGCCCCAAGGTGAGCCGAGCATGAGAATCGCTCTCTATTCTGTCTCAGAAACCGGGCCTTCAACATGGTGTGAGCATGTTTCCATGCTAAACATGACTGAAAGCCTCTTCTTCTACTCTGTGACTCATGGTGCAGCCTCCCTTACAATGCCAGGATGTGACTGAGGGTGGTGTGTGGCTTGCATGGCAGGTTATGCCACAGTGGGCTACCTGACAATCTTCCACCTCCTTGAAGAATTTCTGTGCTGGAGGAGTTCTACCTTCTGAACCTCTACCTGTGGGGCAAAACTGTGCATGACCACAAGACTCGTGGGAAATAGTGGAAAAGAATAACAGCACCTCCTCTTGCCCTCCAATTTCGTCTGGCACCTGGGCAAGGTTCTGAGACCCGGGCCTTGTAAGGCTGGAGAAGGGAACAAAGTGAGCCTCTCTCCTTACCCACATCCTGGGCAAATGCCAAACGTCTTAGCTAAAGGAAGGGCACAGTGAGGGGACAAAGGACAGGTCAATGTGAGGCAGGGGGAGCATAGAGCTTAACCTAAACAACCACAGGGAATGAAGTGTGCATAGTCTGGGCCTGAGGCTTGTATTTTCTGTGGGGAAAGTTGATCCCAGTCCAATCAATCCAGGATTTCCTGGACCCAATTTAGTAAGATGTTAGTCAGCCTTTTTACTGTCTTCACGAAACCTGACCCACACTCCATCACCTGCTGTTGGAAGTATCCATGAACGAATGAGGGATGCGCCAATCATGTGGTACGTGATAGGAGCCCAGGGTTGGGGAAAAGGATGGATTAACCCCAGGAAGCCTGGATGACCAGAGCATCCCTGAATCCTCTTTCTGTGGAGAGGTTGTGGTCACAACATGCAAGTTGTGAAGAGTTTCTTATGCTGTGGAGTTTGTCATGGTTCTAGGAGTGTGCTACAGTTTGGATCTTGGATATTCCCCAAAGACCTGTTTGGAGTCTCCATCCCCAGGGAGATGCTACTGAGTGACTGTGGAACCTCTAAGAGGTGGGCCTAGTGAGAGGCCTTTAGATCACTGGGGACATGGCCTTGATGGGGATCGTGGGACATCAGGCTTTGCTCTCTGATTTGTTTCCTAGACATGAGGTAAGCAGTTTTGCTCCACCACATCTCCCACCATGATGTGCTGCCTCGCCACAGGCCCCAAAGCAATGGGGCCAATCCATCATGGACTGGAGCCTCCAAAACTGTCAATCAAAGCAAACTTTTTTTCTTTATAAGTTGATTAACACAGGTATTCGTTATAGTGATGGGAACCTGACTAGCATAGATTGGCTTTTATGTGTAATGGCTGTGGCTAAACCTTAGAATCACCTGGGAGAGTTTTTATAAAATCACTTTTGCTTAATGCAAACCCAAATATTCTATTTTAATGGGTGTGGATGGGAACCTAAACAGTGGTCTTTCTAAATGTGTAACTGAGGCTGAGACATATCACATCTCAAGTAAACTTACCTTGTCCCATTGAGAAAAGTGGGCCATCTTATGAATAAAGAAACAGTATCAGAAAGTGACATGCTTTGCTTAAGATCATCTGCAGACTTGTCATTAGATTCTTCTCTAGAAACAACACCTTAATTGCTCCTTGGAAAACAAAGACTTTTTTTAGAACAGTTTTATAGGCTGTCAGTGTGGTTTCTAGTAAATGTGATTTTATTTCACTCTGGCAAAGTTAAATGAAGGAAAGCCAGGGTTTCGGGGTCCCTTCCTGTACCTTGGTGACCCTTTGGGCAGCAGTGTAAGGACTCTTCAGTTGATGACTTACATATGCTTCCAATGCATGAACATTGGTGCCTCATGTCTTTGGGCTTTCCAGGAAGCTCAGCTCATGTCTTGTTTTTTTTTGTTTGTTTGTTTGTTTTTTTGTCTGGCACCAGGGCTTCCTCTATTTTGGAGAATCCAACTCTTTCCAGCTTCTCTCAGTCACTCACCACTGCCTTCCCAATGAAAATCTCTCCCCAAGGTCTTAAAAGCAAGGTGTTTATCACAGAGCATGGGCATCTGAGCCACAAGAGCAGACTTGAATTAGAATTTCCAACTTGAGACTTCTTTTTTTTTTCATTTTTAAAAATTTGTTCTAATGACAGTAGAATGCATTTTGACACACCATGCATAAATGGAGTATACCTTCTCATTCATCTTGTTGTACATGATGTAGAGTTTCACAGGTCATGTAATCATATATGTACATAGGGTAACAATGTCTGATTCATTCTACTATCATTCCTACTCTCATGCCCCCCTCCCTTCACTTCCCTCTGTGTAGTACAAAATACCTTTATTCCTCCCCCACACTTATTGTGAATTACCATCTGCATATCAAAGAAAACATTTGGCCTTTGGTTCTTTGGGATTGACTTACTTTGCTTAGCATAATATTCTCCAGTTCTATCCATTTACCTGCAAATATCATAATTTCGTTCTTCTTTAAGGCTGAGTAATATTCCATTATGTATATACACCACATTTTCTTTATCCATTCATCTGTTGAAGGGCATTTAGGTTGGTTCCATAGTTTTAGCTATTGTGAATTGAGCTGCTATAAATATTGACGTGGTTGTGTCACTGTAGTATGCTGAATTTAAGTCCTTTAGTTATGAACCTAAGAGTGGGATGTCTGCGTCAAATGGTAGTTCCATTCCACAACGTGAGACTTCTTGAGGCCCATAGAGGACATTTTGTGTACTGTTGCAGGAATCATTTTGTCTTGAAGAAAGAAGGTTCAGCACTGGAACAAGATCCTCTTGGAGTTTGGAGACCCTGCTAAGTGAACACAGGGCTATTCCCACAACTGCCTGAGGATGCTTGACTGGGCATCCAGTACCACAAGGATGGGAGGAGAGAGCTGTGCTGAGGGACATGATCACCTTTGGAGTGTTAAAGCACGAACAAGAGCAAATGAGCAAACACCAACATACATGTACAACACCCAATACACATGTGCGACATGCACAACATGCAACAACAGGTGTGCTCAACACAAGCTCTGGCCACACACACAGTGTGTGCACACACACAATACACAATGCAATGCAGGGTACATGTGTATGTGACACAAGCATACGTATGTAATACACAAAGTCAAACAAGCTTGAGGAACCTCACTGAGCACTTCCAATACCAGCCAGCAGGGGACAGCAATGCAAAAGCTTTCTGGGATGAACATGTCACCATTCAGAAGCAACCAGCAGGAAGGTTTGATTGACATTGTGGCCTGTACTCAGGGCTTGCTGTGTGCCAAGCATTGTGCCAGGTACTTCCAGCAATGAAGAAGACATATATATATATATATTTTTTCCAAAACTAAGTTTCCTTTGAAAACCTTACAGAATGGGGAGGAGAAGGCTTTATTAAGACCTACATGCTGTTCTTGCTGCCGAAAGCTGGGCATAGGTAAGGGAGTCACTGCCTTCAATCCAGCTTTGTCACTAACTAGGGTTGTGATGCCAGGCAAGTCACTTAGGTTCTGGCCCTTTTCTGTAACATGAAATGGAGTGGCATTGTCCAGTAGAAATATAGCGTGAGTGGCAAATGCCAGCCACGTGTGTAACTAAACTCCCTAGTAGTACCAATGAAGGCGTGGGGTGGGGTGGGGGGAAGCCAGGTACAGTGGCGCACACCTGTAATTTCAGTGGTTTGGGAGGCTGAGGCAGGAGGATCGTAAGTTCAAAACCAGCCTCAGCAACTTGACAAGGTCCTGAGCAACTTTGTGAGACCCTGTCTCTAAATAAAATATAAAAAAAGGGCTGGGGATATAGCTAAGTGGCCAAATGCCCCTGTAAGCACTGCTGGGTTCAGTCCCCAGTACCAAAAAAATAAATAAATAAAAATTAAAAATAACATTTTGATGTGCAGTGTGAAAAATATTGAGCTAACCTACATTCATATTTCATATGAAGTCATCAAATCTGGGTACATTTTGCACTTAGAGTACTAATCTCCAAAATTTATGAAGAACTTAAAAAACTTTACACCAAAAATACAAAGAACTCAATCAATAAATGGGCCAACGAACTGGACACTTTACAGGAGATACACAGGCAATTAACAAATATATGAAAAAGTGTTCAACATCTCTAGTAATTAGAGAAATGCAAATTAAAACCACCCTAAGATTTCATCTTACTCCAATTAGAATGGCTTTTATCAAGAACACAAGCAATAATAGTAGGTGCTGGCATGGATGTGGGGGAAAAAGCACACTCATACATTGCTGGTTGAGTTGCAAATTGGTGCAGCCACTCTGGAAAGCCGTATGGAGATTCCTCAGAAAACTTGGAATGGACCCACCTTTTGACCAGTTATCCCACTACTAGATTTATACCCAAAGGACTTAAAATCAGCAAACTATAGTAACGCGGTCACATCAATATTTATGGCAGCTCTATTCACAGTAAGTAGACTGTGTGGAACCCTCCTAGATGCCCTTCAATAGATGAATGGATAACGAAACTGTGGTATATATACACAATAGAATATTATTCAGTCATAAAGAAGAATAAAATTATTGCATTTGCAGGTAAATGAATGGAACTAGAGAATATTATGATAAGTGAAATAAGCCAAGCCCAAAAAACCAAAGGCTGAATGTTTTCTCTGATAAGTGGATGATGATACATAATGGGGGTGGGGGGAAGAGAAGAATGGAGGAACTTTGGATTACGTAGAGGAAAATGGGGGGGTATGAAAAATGGTGGAATGAGACAGACATCTTTACATTATGCTCATGTATGATTACATGAATGGTATAAATCTATATCATACACAACCATAGAAACGAAAAGTTGTACCCCATTTGTGTACAGTGAATCAAATGCAGTCTGTAGAAATTAAAAAAATTTAAAAAGCATTATAATTAAAAAAAAAAAAAGAAAACCCAAAAAACTCCATTTGAAACATCACACTTTAGGTGCTCAATAGTCACATGTAGCCAGTTACCACATTGGATAGCATAGAACTAGAGTGCTAACTCTCAGACCTGGCATTATGCTAGCATCACACACACACACACACACACACACACACACACACACCAATGAAACAAAAAAGCAACAAGTACAGTTCTCAGGCCCCACAATATTAATTCTGCTCTGAAAGCCCAAGATTATTGCCAAAATATCAAACACCAACCTAACCATTTCTCCACTTCTCTTCCCCTTTTTAGTGTACAATCCCATCCTTATCTGCACACACAAGCGCTCTCTCTCTCTCTGTGTCCCTCTCTCTCTCTCTCTGTTTGGAGGTTGAAGAATTTCCAGAAGGAGTCCCTTTTATTACAAAACACAAAACAAAGAGATAGAGATGGGACAATCAAATTCTTCGACATCTCTTCTACTCCATGAATCCATGACGTTTGGTGATTGTCCCTCAGAAGAAACTCCATCACTTTGTTCCCCTGTCCCCAGCATATGCCAAGCCCAGGAACGGCCCCTCCTCTTGCCGCTGTCCCTCCAGGCCTGGCCTTTGTGGATGAGGAAGCTGCAATCTGAGCAACCACAGCCCTTTTCTCCCTGAGCACTGTGGAGCTCAGTCTCTGGGCCTTAACGTTCGTCTACAGCCACTGGACGGGAGCCCTGGGTGGGCTGGGGGCTCTCAGGGCTCCTTGACCACAGTGGTTTTAGTTGGTGGGAGAGCCCTGCTCACAGGTGGACTGACAGTTTTCCTGAGGGGAACTTCTGGAAGCCACTGGCTGTCCAGGTATGTGACTGTTCCAGGTCCAGCAGCTGCTTACCTCCCTGAGGGAAATCACCCAGTAAAAATCTCATGTTCACTGGGCCCCTTGGACAAGAGGATAATAGAGCAAATCCCTCTGATGTCACTGTAGGGAACTGAAAATTAATTTCAAAAACAAAGGAACTCCTAGTTACCTCATCTAGGTCAGAGAAGAAAATAGAGGTTTGATACAATTAAACTATGTTGTATTAAAATGTCACAAAGCCATTATTTAGAACGATTAATTCATGCTTATAATTCTAATTTTAAAAGGAGAGGTGTGGAGAAAATATTGTCTATAATTATGTAGCACTTATTTATTTTCTAGACACAAGCGTCTTGCCTGCCATAATATTCTTTGGCTTTGGAAACATCCCCAACCTTCCTTGGCCTCTGCTTGTTTTGTCTGAGAAAATGGAGACAGAAATATCTGCTGGGCCTGGCATGCAGGGTTGCTGTGAATACTGGATAGGAAAACTGTAACTGAATGTTGTCGAGCTCTGAGATGTGCCTGTGGTTTTTTAACCCCACTTGTAAAAGTGACCGCCTTCTGGTGTCATGGCTGTTGGAAACAGACTCCTAGCTCAGAGCTGACAGCATGTATTACTCAGAGCAACAGGAGTCGCCAGAGTCTCAGCCTTTTCTTGCACTGGATCTCTAGGCCCCAGTTCCCACCAGGTGATGTGGGGTGCCAGGAGAGACCTACACACAGGCAGGACTGCTGAACTGAGGAAACTCACATGCTTTACAATGGGAAATAAGCCTGACTGACCTTTGCCCTGGAAGGAAACAGTTTTTTTTTTTTACTGGGGAGTAAATAAACCTTCCCTTTTCTCTGGAGGCAGATGCTGTCTCTGTCTTCCCAGGATGCTCACTCTGTAAACATCCTTGGACAGAATCCTTGGGAAGTGGGTAACAGCAGCCATCAGAGGCTCTGTTGGAACAACAGGCAGAAAGGCAAGTGACCCATGGAACATTGCCTCCCCACTAAAGCATTAATTGTGTGTAAGGACTATGCAGGCATAAAGTATTTGTACCGTATTTATTCTGATAACTGACCTGTGAGGAGGGAGGGATCAAAAACTCGACCATCATACCACTTAAGTGGATAAGAAGTCTGAGGCCTGAGGCTGTTACATCTGTGCCCAAAGCCACCTGTTCTTTGTTGAATCAGCAGGTTGAATACTGAGAAATCTGAACTCCAGGTCCTGTATTATTTCTGCCCTGCCACTGGCAAAAGGATCTCTAATGTCACTCCAGTTGCAACCGTCCCCATTATCATTGATAAATTGTAACACTACAAATGGTCAACAGGCATTGCCCCTAGGAACTTCTGTACCTTCCAAAGCTGAGCTCATTTGAAAACAGGTGATGCGGTGCTAAGTAACTGGGCTCTGTTCCAGGTTATGAAACTTGTTCCATGGTCTGCTCCAACATGCCAACTTGAGCATCAGGGGATTATGAAGGTTGTCACAGGCACCAGAGCTCCTGTGAGTAGAACCACTACTTCTGCACTGTCACTGCTGCCTTGTTCTTTGCAGGATCGATACCTGTGGGGTTCCTTCTGTGCAAGGAAGGTACCTAGGATCACATGTTATGTGGCCTGAGACCTGAGGTCTTTATGTGGTTCACTAAGTGTCAAGTATGGCCTCTGGCCCTGGAGGAGCTCGTACTGCAACCTGCAGGGAATATGGTTTCTGTGGTAGCTCCTGTCCTATACTGGGTCCTTGTGGGAATTACAGTGAGTGGGCCTTGTGTTAGTCAGCTTTGCATCACTATAATGAAATAACTGAAATGATTAACTTAAAAAAAGAAAATGTTCATTTGGGCTTATAATTCTGTAGGTTCCAGTCCAATATTGGGTGGCCCCATTGCCCTGGGCCTCTGTGAGGGTAACAAGCATATCATGGTAGGAACATGTGGTAGAAAAAACAGCTCACATTACAAGCCAGGAAGGAAAGAAAGAGAGGTCAAAAAGCTGAAGCTCCACAGTCCGCTTCCAAGATACACCCCCTATGACCTAAAGACCTTGCATAAGGCCCCACCTCCTACAGGTCAACAGCACTTCTCAGTAATATCACCTGGGAACCATGCCTTTAGCATAAGGACCTTTGGAGAGACACTCATCCAAGCTATAGCAGGTCTCTTTGCCACTCCACCACTACCTCCTCTGATGAACACTGAACACCTGCTGCATATTAGGTGCTGCACTGAGCTCTTCCCATGCACCACATGGTTAATCCTCACAACAATCCTACTGGTGACAGGCCTGCATTACCCAATAAACAACAAAGGTCCAACATGTTACGATCCCATCTGGCTCTAAGGCCCTGATATACTTCAACAAAACTTTTATGTTATCTGTACATGTTCACACACAAAGTAGGGGTTCAAGAACAGGACCCTGTAAAAGTCTTTCTTTTGCACCAGCCTGTTACAACAAAGTTCCTTAAAGTAGATTGATAGACAAGCAGTTCTGTGGGTTCCGTTTATAAGGAAAAAAAGCAAGCAATTGCCACCACCAGGTTGGATTGTGACATTGTCTGAACAAATCCTTCCTTGGCATGAACATAGGCTGCCCTCTAGTGTTTAAATGCCAGCAGGCAGCCTCCTCTGCTCAGTGCTCAAGGTTGGCATTCCTCATCTTCCCAGGAATGGTAGAACAGGACGCAGAATTTTCACACTGGGAAGAAGGAGCTATTTCCCACTGGCCTCACCTAAATGGCAAGGAGTCCTGCGTGAAAATACCCTGGCATCAGTGTGTTGTGCACAACTGCTGGTCACCTTCAGTGCTCTGCACTCCATGAGATGGGATTTTTTTTTTCTCTCTTTCTCTCTCAAGATGATTTTTGTACCTGATTGCTCTCCATCTGTCATCTCTGAAGTCATTTATCCCAATGACTGCTGATGTTTTTATATGTAACTGGATTGTCAACTTGAATTCCTCAACCTCAAATATATTTCTTATTCTCTCCCATCTCACGATCCCTTTACAAATTCAATCTATTTCAAAAGAAATACATCAGATCTCAGACCTCTTGTTTTGAAGTAGATGACCACCAGAGATTCTGAGGTCAAGAGCAAGGCATATCAGAGAAACCTGCCCTGGGAAACCACCTTTTATTTCACAAGTTGATTTTTTTCTTCATTTTATGCGATACCAGAATATATAGGCAATGATTCTGTGACTTTAAATTTCTCTGGATTAAGAGGAAAACTGAGACTTTGATAGGCACTATCCATTGGAAGTACCCAAACTTCATAAAGATTATCTATTATAAATCAAAGAAAAAATCCAGTAGCTTTTCTACATGATACAGCCTTATATGTGTGGGATGGATCTGAACCAGATAAGTTATGGGTGCAATTACAACTCTGACAAGGAATCTTCTGAAAGTAACACATCTCTGTAATAAAGATAGTCATTTAAAAACTTTGATATAAACTTTACAATACAATATTGGCATGACTCAAACATAGTTCCTAAGTTCATGCATGTAGAGCTTCTTCCCAAAGCCAGAAATAACTTCTGACAGCTTCCATCTCTTCTTCCATTGTTGAAGACAAAAAGAGCAGACACCATGGCAAAATTAGGGACCTCAAAATTCATCCTCCCTCAGTATGACTGGGTGTGTAGCTTGGTGGTAGAGCACTTACCTTGTATGTGTGAGTCTCTGTGTTCCATCCCCAGCACAGAAAGAGAGAGAGAGAGAGAGAGAGAGAGAGAGAGAGAGAGAGAGAGAGAGAGAGAGAGACCAGAAAGAAAAAATGCATTCCTCCAAAGGCCTCAGTCTTTTATTTCTTCTTTTTTCAATAGATATCACTTTTTCCTTTTGCTTTTCAACTTTCTCAGGTTCAAAATGAAACCTCCTAAATAAGTATCCTATTTCTTCAAAACAAATTACCCCCACATTTAGCTGTTTAAAAGAAAAGTAAACATTTATTATCTCACATTGCTCCTGTGGGTCTTGTTGGTTTACAGGTTCCATTCAAGATGTTGACTGTGATTGATTGAAGGCTTCACCAGGGCTAGGACATCCACATGTGAATGTGGCTCATAATCGTGGCTCATAATCGTGGCTCATAATTGTGGAAGGCAAGCTGGTGTTGGTCATTGGTTTGAGGCCTCGGTTTCTCACCATGTTGATGCCTCCACAGGGCTGTTTGAGTGTCTTCATGACGTGGCTTTCCTCCACATGAGATATTGAAAACAGCAATTGTAAGCAACCGTGTTATTTATGATCTAGCTTCAGAATCCATGCACCATAGTTCTTGTGATATGCTATTTGATTACAAAATTCTGCTTGGTTTAATATGAGAAGAAATCATACAAGGGTCTTAAAGAAAGGATCACTGTGTCTATTTAGAAGACTTGCTACCACAACGACAGCTCAAAATTGGGGGATTTTAAAGAAGAACAACAATGAAACAAATACAAACAAACAAACAAACAAAAAACGCCAACCCTCTTCTACTCTATTGAAATTGAAAATATTCTGATAAACAATTATTTACATTGACTTAGTAAGTGGTTAGATTTTAGAATGAGTTCCAGTCAAGACATATCAATCAGTGATTTTTATCTCTAATTGGAATAAAAGTTATTGTTCCATACTGGCCATTGCAAATAGGAATGGGAACCCCAGAAGCCACCTTGTGGTGACTCAGAGAGGTGGTCAGATTTGAGGGTGGTCACATTTGAAACTGGACTGGAACTTTGGGAAGTGAATGGGTTAAAAGAGGCTATGGCATTCTTCTGATTTTCTCCAGTTGTGGGAACCTTCTTTGACCAATCCTTATGGTTCACGTTTGCATCAAGATAGTGAGGGGTCCAGCCAGCTGTGAGTCTGAGGAGCAGCCTCAGCAGCCCAGTGATGCTGGATGTACAAACCTGCCATACCTCCCCCTGGTGCTGAACTCGGTCCATCCCCCAAAGACCCCTTTTTGCACTGAGAATCCCAACTACCCCATTTTCACTACTCCATCCATCACCTTCAAGATCCAGTTCAATTTCCTGTCCTTTTTAATTTCCTTCTCTTTTTTCTTTAAACCTTTTTTCTTTTTTTAAAATTGCAAAAACTATTTCTTATAGAAATACAAACACACCTACATATCCATAATCTCAGGTCCAGAGATAGCTATCATCATTTGACTGTATCCTCCCAAACTCACATGGGTAACTTAATTCCCAATGTAACGATGTTGTGAGGCGGGACCTTCAAGAGGTGCTTAGGTCATGAGGGCTCTGCTGTCAGGAATGGACTACTATTGTGACCATGCAGGTAGGTTAGTTATAGCAGAGGTGGGTTCCTGACAAAAGGGTGAGTTCAGTCCATGATCGCCTCTCTTATGCACACAGTCTTTTGTGCTCTGATTCATGCATGTCTTCTACCAAGAAGGCCCTTGGCAGATGTTGCCCCCTTGACCTTGAACTTTCCAGACTCCAGAACTTTAAAAACTAAATCTCTGTTCTTCATAAATTACCAAGTTCAGGTGTTCTGTTATAGGAGCACAAAACACACTAAGACAACTACAGTTAACATTTTGCAGAAAATACTTTCAACCTTGTTCTGTTTTTGTTGTACTGTGGGGTTGACTTCCTGTTCTACCAAAATAAATAGAGGACCTGGTGTACTCTGCCTCCCTCTTTTGTTTAAAATCTGAACATGTGTTCTGGCTTCAAAACAAATATATATGGCATATGTTATCAATATGTGCCTGGGACTTTGGTTGGCCTGGTGGATTTGGTGAGGTAGCTACAACCCAAACCCTCATAATGCTGTTTGTTGCCTAAGAGGAGGGAACAGTGACATTCATCACACTCCATCACAGTGCCATGAAAGAGAAGCCTGGCCCAGAGCTACCCAACCTCACTTGGCTGAGTTGGGGGAACTCCCTAGGAACCTGAGGCCCAAGCTGAGACCTGAAGGACAAATGGACATCATCAGGGGAAGAGAAGAAGGAGGTCAACCAACATAAGCAACCAAAATACATAGGAAAAGTGTTGGCATCTGATCTGATCTTTTGAACCATTTCTGAAGATTCTAAAAATTTCCTTGGGTGTTTAAGGGACTGCTTGCATCAAAGTCACATATGAAAATAGTTAAAAATGAAATGTCCTGGTCCCCACCTCAGACACACAAAATTAGTCTCCACCTCTTGACAAGTTCTGGGTGTTGAGTTACACAGGGTTCCCGTTTATAGGGGTCACAGGAGCTGCTGGATGCAAGTCCTACATGGTCATTCCAGAACCTGCCCTCCAGAGGCCCTCCTGGGGAGAGGCGCATGTGTAAAGTGTGGAACCCTGAAAAAGTGAGGGAACTATGGTTAGTTATCATATTTCATTTGACTGTACAGGCACTTTTTTTCCACACTCTAAAGTCTCTGAAATGGGGATGCACAAAGAATCAAAGGCAAGTAGTAATTTCACCGAGAGTAATTTTTTTAAGATGAGGAAAATAAATAATGGCATGTTTTCCAGATGTGCAGAAATATGGTGCTATCTTTCCCCATTATCCTCTTCCCCACTGTTCTGATGGCACAACCTGTTCCCTCATCTAGAAGATGCACTGGGGGGATGCACTATACCCTTCAGAATATATGATGCTGTGTTCATTTATATTGCATGAACATTGTCACCTGCCACAGCTTTTCTTAACTCCTTTAAATGCTTTCTTGTGGTTCCTAGTTCATTTTTGCTTTCAGTTATGAAGTCTGAAAAAAAAAAAGTTCCTAGGGCACATCTTCATAGAGACACTTGTACACATAATCTCAATAACTGGGCTGGGAAGTGGTAGAGTGCTTGCCTGGCATGCATAAAGTCCTGGGTTTGATTCTTGGCACCACACATACACAAGTCTCAATAACTAGGAAAGAGAGTTCAGAATCTCTGCCCTGCTGCCACTGAGATCTGCTAGAACAATGAAATAGAAAGGAAGGGTATTCCGTGGTAACACCTGATACCTGAACAGAGAGGTCTGTTCTGAATCCATTACCACGAGGGCAGTGGCAGGATTTCCAAGGCTATGGATTCATCCAGGGGGAGGGGAAGGAAGGCAGTGACATCAGCTTTTTATGGGACTTTCCAGATGCAGGAGGTTGTGTTGCTGCATCCATCTCTGTATCCCCTGGTCCCAGCCCTTCCCTGCCCCAGTCTCACACGCTCTCTCCCTCCCCCATCCACCTCAGGGCTTTTTCCTGAGACTTGTTGGGACCTTTTATGTAGACAGCCCAGGGTCTGCAGCTTCTGCCTCTGCAAATGGTGCCAAGAATCTCTGCAGGAGCAAGGACAAGGATGAATGAGGTCTCTGCTTCCATCCAGAAACCTGGCATCTGGACCACTGCATTTACTGTTCGCCTCTCCTCACATCCCTACTGCAGACAGTAAGGGACACTGACTGACGGGACAAAGCCACTTCCTTCCTGTGAGGGTGTCTCTCCTGGGAATGGGAGGGTTTGCATCTGACTGCAATGACAGCTGCTTACAGCTGGTCCACTTAGCCTTATGGTGCTGCCTGGCTGGACTAAAACAGTACTGAAAGCTCACATTTTCTTTGAGGCAACATGTGTAGTCTTTCCTGAGACACATCTCCAGTGCTTCCTACAAGGGTCCCATCACACCAGCTTTCCACAGAGACCTAGGGCACATGAGCTGCTCTGTACTGTGGCTGGTGAGCATGTATGGGCTGTGGCTAATGCCTGTAGGTAGTTTCCTTGTAGCAGAGGCTGCTGCAGGACAGTCAATATCTGTTGTCACTCTCTTCATTAGTAACAGAACACTGATTTTTATTCAGAGCCATACTGGTGTCCAGTTAAAAAGGCAACCATTCCCAGACTTTCTTGCAGCAAATTTAACCATGTGATTTAGTTCTTACAAATGGAATATGGACAGAAGTATGTAGGAGTTTCTGGAAGTCTCTTTAAAGGAAGCTAACTTAAGAGAATTCTTTCTCTTACCAGCTTCCTAGAAGAAGTCCATGATAGCTGGTATTCTAACCACCATCCTGGGCCATGGGGTTACTTTCAGAATGGAAGTCAATCTGAAAGGATGCAGGAACAGAAAGTCACAAGGAGCCTGGCTCCCCGGTGACCATGGAGCTGACATGCTAGCCCTGGACTACCTGCTTCCAGACTTCTTTGAAGAGTAAGGGAAATACACTTCCATCTTGTTATAGCCATTGTTGTTTCCAATTTTCTAACACAGGCAGCTGAACCTGATCCTAACAAATGCCTTCAGTAGTATAAGCCTGTTACCTTTGAATTTCCTGATTAAATAAGAGGAGCATTCTCTGATCCTCTTGGGATGCAACAAGCATAAGATGAACAGCATGAACTTTGGAGTTAATAAAATAGTTTTGAATCCCTGCTCTGCTGCTAGCTGTCTACTGCAAGCCACGATTCAGCCTTTCTGAAGGATTTTCTACTATGAAGTGTTGTCTGCACTAAATGAGTTATCACTTACAACATACCTGGTACACACTTAAGGAAATAACAGTATTGGTTTCTTTTTCTTCTCCTTGTTCTCATGTTGGGCACTTTATTTTAAATACTCAAGAGAAATCCTGGGTAAATAAATGCACATTTGGGGTTATGTCTACATAAGCCAACCTGCTATCTTAACCTTGGGAATATAATGGGGTGGAAGTATATAAAAATACCCAGTTAATGCAGAAGTACAGGACAGAGGGAGGCAGTCAAGAAAAGAAACAGCAAATGGAGTCTGTGAAAAAAACCTCCCCTAATTTAAAGCTGGACTCTGCAGCCAAAACCAAAGCAGAGGCCCAATGGACCTGAGGGCCAGCACTGTTTACCATGGTGTTGTAGCCCCAATAACCCTGAGCTTTGGGGTGACTGACAGATTTCCAGTCTGTGTCCTGTAGGCTGACCTCCTGGGGGGAGATCTATGTGTGGCGTAGAAGCAGAAAACCTAATTCAGTTAGTACCATACAAACATCTCTGAACTTAAGTGTATATAAAGGAACTGGAACAGCCAAACTGTGAGAAAAGCAGTCTATATAAGCCACTGTCAATTAATGTGTTGGGCCACCTGCCAGGCTCATAAATACCCCATGCCCTGCCCTAACATGAGAAAAGTATGCTGAGAGAATTGAGTATTGTCAGCCCCTTGGCTGGTCCATAGCTATGGTGAGGGGAGAGAAGCATGGTAAGTCATTGGAATAGGGAAGTAGACCACCCTGGTGCAAGAAACAATGGCAGGATTCCCACCCTGGCAAGGACCCAGCCCTCAGTCATGCACAGCCGCAGTTTTCAAACTGTCTTACTCTTGGACCCTTCTGGCAGGGCAGAAGACCCTATGGAATTCCAGGTTTGCCAAAAAATGTTACATAACCTTAAGAGTTGGAAGGAACCAGAAAAATTAGTACAATCCCCTTTTCCACTTATGGAGTAAAGTGTGTGAGTGGGTGGCCAGGGTGACAGTTAGTTAATGGCACAGTGAGGCCCAAACTAGGCCCCCAAATCCTGGGCGGTAAGTTTCATCTTACAGCATTGATTTGGTCCAGGGACATCTTTTTTAAGTTCTTAATATGTGGATTCAATTATCAAGCAACTGGGGGATAGTCTTTACTTTAAAACCCACAACTTAATAGGATCTGAAATTTCAGATGACCTAGAGGGTCCTGGAACAATCAAGCTTTGAGCCCTACACACATGTAGCCAAGGTAGAAATGAGGAAAACAGCCTACAAAAGCTAATGAGGGAGGCAGGGAGCTTAACTTGGAAAGGAGGGCCCCATTTTTAAACCTCATTAAGAGTAGCTTCGTTTATTGGTCTGACTACTAGCAATAACAAATCAAGAGCATCATGCTTCCAGAAATGCCATGCTGGCAACAAGGAGGTAAATCCCTATGAGAAGACCAGAGCCTGGGTTTTAAAACCTACAAGATGCCACACAGGCACTTTCCCCATTAAGGTAAAGGTCTAGCTTTGTTCTCCATGCTTAGAACACCCACAAGATGCTGGCGGGGGTGGGGAGGGGTGAGTTCTACATATTTCCTTCTTAAGTTCAAGTGGGAGAGGCAGATGAAGAATGGGAAGCCAAGAAGTGACATGTGCAAGGCTGTGTGGTCACCAGTGGAGTCAAAACTTGTACCAGTGCCTGAACTGACTCTAGGCTTCTTTCCATCATGTCTGCAAGGCTTTGGCAGAGATGCACCAGGACCTTCAACTCCCAGGAAGCATTTGTTGGAGACCAAAGGTGCTGGAATTCTGTGGGCCACCTGTCCCTGTGTTACCCATGCCACCTGTGCTGGTCCCCCTACAGCCTGCTAACCCCTGGGAAGCAGTCTTTAGGACATCCTGGGCAGCTCTTGCCCCCACAGCCAAAGACAGTGGACATAGGTATTTCCATGCAAAATCTTTATTTGGAACACGTGTTATGGACCAGGCCAGCCGTCCTGAAACAGTAAGGGTATTTACATTGTGCTGAGAAATACAAGAGCTCCGTGCAGGCGTTCATCAGTGCTTTGATGGCATTTGATCTGCTACTTTGCTTTGCTTCTGCCTTCCCTGTACTCATTATCCTCATCCTCCTTCACCTCTCATCACCCAGAGTCCCCCATACTGCCTCATCTGGAGGTGATGACCTCAGATGGTAAATGGACATTACTGAGTGTCTTCCCAGGACCCTCCCCACCTGCCTTAGGTAGTAAAGGTGCCTTAGGAGTTGCAGGGCCTTATCTTCATCTAATTTTATTTTACTTTACTTTATTTCATTTAATTTATTTTGAGATGCTTCTGCTTAGTGTGTTGAGTGCTGCCTCGGATTTTGGCAGATGCAGGTGGTGAGTCCTTCGTTGATTTTTATTATCTGTGGTTTACTGCCTTTCTCCTGGTTTGGACAAATGATTTTCATTTCTAACTTCTGTTTCTCAATTTGAACTTGCCTCTGTCTCCCTCTTGCTCCATGACAGTGAATGTCATACATCTGGGCTTTGCCACAGGGATTGGGAGCAGGGAGGTAGAAGTAAGTGCTGCTTCTTTGGCTCAGCTGCCCACCCCAGCAGGGCTCGGCTTCCATGTGGAAGAGGCTTCCTCCTTGTCCCCAGTCAAGGCATGGGGTTGAGTGGCCAGTCTGGCTTGCCTTTGGGTTAAGCTTGTCAGTAGGCAAAGACCACAGAAGGGGCACCTCCCTGGCCTCCATTGTATTAATACACACAGTTGTGACAGGGGCTTTCTAAAGTCAAGGCCAGGAATGCACAGGAGCTTTGGCCACCACCTCCTTCACTAATGAACTCAAGGACTGTTTTAACAGGCAGGTGGCTAGTCCTTAGGGACCTAGTCCTTAGGGACCTTTTCAAGAGGCCTCTATCTGAATTTCTAGTTTTAACCACTGCCTTTGTTTTCAACAAAACATGTAGGCTGGGGTTGCTCTTCCTTTAATGTTTTATCTCCCTTCTTTGCCTGGTGGGCCCCAGAGTGGACCAACCCTTGCTTCAGGAAAAGACCTCCCACCACGCTGACTCTTAAAAGATCATTTGGAATGTGTCTCTTAAATTCTGTCCTGAGTAGCAACTCTCCTCCCACAAACAGATGTACAGAATGTGCAATCAAAAACAAAACAAAGAAAATGCAAAAATCCCCCAGGCCTGCAATAGCTTCAGTTTAAGAAACACACTCCCACTCCCACCCTTCCTCTTAAACCTAGTTCTCCCCTGCACAGCTCCATCTGGCAGAACGATGCTCCCAAACACTAATGCAATCATCACTAATGCAATCCTTCATAAGAACTTAGGAAATTACAAGTTTTTCTCTAAGTTCAAATATTTATAGACAGAAAATGTGGCTGCACTGGTTACTTTGCAAGAGATGTTAACCTGACAATAGTGTATTATTTCCTCATTTTAAACAAAGAATGAAAAGCACAAACACACAAACATAACCTTCAGGGAGCCGCAGGATGAAACGGTAGGTTAATGCTATCTTCCGTTGGTCTCTTCTGCTCAGATCTGGGATGTAGTTGGCTCAACAGCAGATCAGCTTCATTAAATTTCCTCAGAAGTCCCAAACCAGGATGCTCAGAGTAAGTGTTCTGCTGCTGGGAAAAGTGGTCAGGATCTAGTTCAGAGTCATTTGAGTTTAAATACTTGAATTTCCATGAACAACAGCCCTGTACCAACAGCCAAGTGGATAGAAAAGTCCTACTTAGAATTTCCACATGAATCAAAACATAGATCTACAATTCTAGTAAGGAAACCAGGGCATCAAAGAGTAGATTCATGTTCTAGGGTCTTTAAGAAAGAAATCCAAGTAGTTATGAATGATACGCAAATATTTCTTAAGAGTCAGTCAGGAAACTGGTTGCATCTTTAGGGAGGAGTTTTCTGGGATTTGCAAAACATAAGGTTGAAAATGATAATAAAGAATGATTTGCAATCATTCCTAAATTTTCTTCAAAGAAAAGTAACTAGAACTAAATTACTATAATTTCTCTCTCCTTTTGCAAATCCAGAAATACAAAGACATTTCATACATTTCATTCATTCTTCATACAATTTTTAGTTTCAATGGTCAAAATTAGAACTTTTAATTTTATAAGTTCCAAATTATTAAACACCAACAGGAAATCATGTGTGAAAAGAATAATGACAAACACAAAACACACGTTTTTTTCCAGCCATAGGCATGTACATATGAGAAGGAGAAGTAATGGAAGTATTAGTATTAATTTTAAAATCTCTGGGAAATCTATTTTTGATTAGAAACTGTTATTTACCTCTGAATATGAAAGTTTAAAAGTCAAATTTTCAAGTTAATAATTTTAAAACCACTCCCTCAAAAGATTTACATAAGGCTTGAATCCAGAAAAATTAAGGTAAAAAATATAAATATTATAATTTTCACTAAATGCAGAATGGTTCCAGAAAAATATGATACAGCAATTTAGAATAAAACAAAAACAGAAGAGCACTGAGACATATATAAGGCAAGACTTTTTTTTTTCTTTCCTTGAGGATCCTTCCCTTTTCTCTTGAGGTATGAGCTAAAATTTTAATTATTTTTGTTAAAAGAAGTTTTGAGTTGGTATCAATGAAATTTAAGAAGTCAAAACAGAGCTTATGTATATGAAATGCCTATGTACATATGCATACATTGGTGTGTGCCTGTAGGTACATGTGCATGTACCTTCTTTCATTTACTTTTAATGAGGCAAGTACAGAGACCTCCACGTGGCTCAGCCGTCATTTAGTTCTATCAGATGACTTGAATGATTCACAAATCTTACGAAGTGACTGACCTCTTCCCCACCAGATTTTTCCTCGGAAGAGACTGGGCCTGTCTCATAGCTACTGTTAAAACTGGAGTCTCCTTCACCTTCTCATAAGCACCAAGCTCTGGAAAGAGATGATGATGTGGAATAGGTGGGAACCAAGACTGCAGGTAAGTGTAGTTAGACTGAGATTCTGTTTCGCCTGCTATGGTCCAAATACATGAGGTTCTTATCAAATAAAATCATATGTACAAATACGAGCAGGCCACAAAACCCAGTCCATCACTTTAGGGTCAAAGGACAGACCAGCCAATGGTTCACATTTTAGGAATAAAAAAGTCTAAAACATAGATGAGGTGGTTTCTCAACAATAACAACAACAAAATAATAAAGAAAGAACAAAAAATCATGAAAAGGGAAAGAAGGGAAAAAATATGAACCCATCTAGAAAATGTTAGCTAACAATACCTTACTTAGAAGGAACAAATGCATAAAAATGCATACATTTTGTGCAGGTTAATACAATATTAACACAATAGAATATATAGGCCTTATAATACTTTTGTAATATCTCCAAGCACTTTTTAAAAATATGTGAGACTAATTCATTATCATTCTAAATAAAAATACACATTTCTTTAAAGAGACAGGAGAAGAGGAGGAAGGTATGTTGTCAGGGCAGAGCCCCACAAAGATAAAAGTATGTTTTTTGGTAATATTCATTGATATGGCAGTAAAAATTGCTGCAAAGAAGTAGGCTGGTTTGATGCAGAGGGATATTTTCAAATATAACCTTATAGCTACATTTGCACAAAAAATTAAGTGGAAGTTTATTAACCCTGTGATATGTTTATATTGACATTTTCTAAAATAAAATAGAAGCAGAGTTAAGAATGGGTCAGGGATATATTCTTTAAAGCAAGAGCAGACCCTCTCCGGGTTCCTCTTACACAAAGGGATAGACTCTTAAATAAAATAATACTTCCTTAAAAATCTGCCACCTAACAACTGTTTACATCATAGAAAAATAGTAATTTTGTAAAAAGAAATATAGTTACTTTGTTAAAATGGTCTATTTTAAACCAGCAATTATTTTTCATATAAAGAATTTCTAAACATCCATACAGAAAATAAAAATAGATAATACTGAGTGCAAAGCAGACCATGGCATGTTTGCAAACAACCAAAGTATTTCATTGCCAGATAAATAATGCTTTTAGTATATTACAGTACAAACGTTATCTTTTAGAAACTTAAAAGATATTGCTTTTATCCTCTGATGGCAAGTTACTTACAAGTAAAGTTACTTCCAGCAGCAGAAAACCAAATTGATTAGAAATGGATCATATATATTCATTCACATTTACCCGCTACTGGAAGTGCCCAAACACTGGGCAAAAGCCTGTATCCCAAACCCCTTATCGTGAGTGTGGATCACAGGCTGTGGAGATTCAGAGGAGAAATGACATTCATGGTCCTTTCAAAATCATTCATTACATCGTCCATGTCTACATTTTCACATAGAACCAGATTAACACCAAACTATTCACCAGCTTGGCCAAATTCATCAGGAAAGAGATTTTGTGTGAAAACTCTTTTCTACGTAGAGGCAATAGATCTTCATGCTATAAAAAGAGATGGTTTCAACAGACTATTGCTTTATTTCCACAAGCAATTCTGTACGAATGACAAATTTCCTACTGACAGTGGTGAAGGAGGAATCAGTACACTAAAAACCAGCAGGTGCCAGCTTCTGCTTGGGCAAGATGGGCAGATGGACTAAATCAGAGAATTATCAATCAGCAGACGAAGGTGGTCCCAGGCTTCACTAGAAATTCACACCCTCTCCACTCTGCTAGGGTCATATGAATCTATAAAAGAAAAAAAGGAGAAAAGAAAAAGGAAGAAGAAATAAAATTAGTGGTATGTTAAACTAGTATTTTTTTGAGGATTAAAAATCCTCAGCCTATAAATAAAATTTGTGGAGAGAGCAAAATCCACGAGTACAAAATTCATCTTTAGATACTTCAACAATCTTATTTTCATTAAGAAACAAAAATACATTGTTTTAAGGAACATGTATGATCATTACTCAAACAGATGGGAAAATGTGAATTGCTTAATATTTTGATGACTCCTTCCTGTTTCACATAGTGGAATAGAATTAACGGTATGTGCAGTTTCTTAACCAGCAGAATGCCCTTGACTGATGCTACAGAGGATACTTTTTCTTTTCTAATCCTTTTAAAATTTTTTTGTAAATTACAGCTCTATGAAACCTTGCTTTAGAATACACATCTTTTTAATCAAATGCTATCCCATGAAGGCCTGGGGATCCTAAAATCCAGACTGTATGGCCAGCTATGAGTGGTATAGTCATTAAAACATTAGAGATTCCTCAAAAAGTTAATAATAGAACTACATATGATCCAGCAATCTCATTACTGGATACAGGCACAAAGGAAAGGAAATCAGAATGTCAAAGAGATACCCGCACACCTGCGTTCAGTGCAGCACTATGCACAATAGCCAAGACATGGAAACAAGTTAAGTGTCCATCGAAAGATGTGTGGATTAAAAAAAAACATCTTTCTCTCTCACACACAATGGAGTATTATTAAGCCTTAAAAAAGAAGGAACCCTATCATTAGCAACATGGATGAACCTTGAGGTTATCATGGTAAGGGAAACAAACCTGACACAGGAAGACAAATACTACATGATCTCAATTTTAAAAAAGTTAAACTCTTAGTAACAGAGAACAGAATGATGGTTACCAAGAGCTGGGGTCAGGGAAAATGTTATGCTGGTCAAAGAATATGACCAGTGCAGGTATAGTTAGTAATGCTGTACTGTATGTTGGAAATCCACAATAGTGTAGATCTAGTGTAGGGTTTTCACCATACACTAAAAATTCCTAACCAGATGAGGTGACAGATGTTAATTGGCTTGAATGTAGTACTCATTCCACAATGTGCGTGTGTGTGTGTGTGTGTGTGTGTGTATAAATACTGTATACCTTAAATATATACAAGTTTTACTTGTCAATCATACCTCAACAAAGCCAGAAAAGAAAAAGGAAAAAAGAAAAAAAGCAAGGCTCTACACAGTGCAAAAGGTGATTAAATTGAAAAAGCAGTCTGGAAGGATGATACAATTTGTCACTCAGGAAAACAATCACAGAACAATCTTTTCTGAAATCCATCTGGAGAACTGTGTGCTACGAAGACCACACAGCTTCCAACTTCTCTAGCAGCAAAATGTTTTACCGTGTCCTTCTTGCACCTTTTCCACTTGATACCACATATTTATGATATGCTAAGTACCACAAGGGTGACAACTAAGACAGCATTGGGAGCACTCTGAGCAGATGTCATAAACTGGAAGGGACAGTCTTTGCACTTAGGAACAGAAGGCTACTCCTGCTCAGACATGATTAACTGCCCCAGGGCTAACCTGGCTGAAAGGAAGTGGAGTCCACACGAGTTGGCACCATCTGACGTTTTCCACTTAGCAACACCCTTGTGCCCACAGAAGTCGGTCGCAGCTGAGCATTAAATTCTTTGTGCTCAATCAGCCTCATGGTGTGCCAATTTGGAAAGGGGCCTATGAGCAGAGAGTCCACCGAGAATGAGACAGGTTGTCATTAATGGCTGATAATGTGGAAAGGGGGTAGTGGGAGGTCTCAGGGAGGTTGGGCATCCACAGTGACCAAAGTGAAACTAAGGACCCTGATATGGAGCCATGAAAAGAACTCTCTAAAATAATGGGCTCTTTCTTCAGCTCATGGGCAGTCTAGGTTCAACAAAAATATGATGTGAGCCACATAATGTTGTTTTAAATGTTATAGTAGCTACATTCAAACAAATAAAAGGAAACAGGTAAAATTAACTTTAATAATACTTTATTTCACCAAATACATCCAAAATATTATTATAACATGTAAATTAAATATAAATTATTAAGATAGTCTTTTTTGGTATTAAGTCTTGAAGTCCTGGGGTATATTTCATGCTTACAGCACACATTTCAATTTGAATGAGTCACATTTCATGTGCTTAGTCACTCAACAGGACAAGGGGCTACTACTACACTGGAGAGCCTGGATCTTGAAGATAGGGTGGTTACCTGGTGCTATGGTTTTAAAAAGTGTACCCCTAGGCCCATGTGCTCAAGGCTTGGTGGCTAGACTGTGGCTCTACTGGAAGGTGATGTCACCTTTAGAAGGTGGAGCCTAGTAAAATGAAATTTAGATCGTTGGGAGTGAGCCCTTGAAGGGGATATTGGGACTCCAGGTAAAAGCTTTGCTATGCAATGATAGCCATGATGTGTTGTCTCACCACAGGCTCCAAAGCAACAGAACCAACCTGCCATAGACTGAAATCTCTGAAACTGTAAGCAGAAGTAAATCTCTCCTTTTCTAAAGGTGATTATCACAGTGATGGAAAACCAAAACAGAGAGCATTTAGAATCTTGCTTCCTGGGGCTCTATTTTAGCTGATGACAATCCACAAAGATATGCCTTAGTAGTTATTCCATGCATTAACAGCCTGAAAGCTATTGCCTTTGAAGATGTGCTAACATCTAGCCGCCTAATGGTGTCATCTGGCTTCATCAGACCTTCCCTGATTTCCCTCCACTTTGGGTCTATAGCAGATAGCCTCTCCCAGCCTTCTCTTGTACTCATAGTAACACGGCATGTCACAGAGGCTGATGGAACCAGCAGGCTCTGTGATTATACTTCTGAGCTGGAACATAAGCCATCAAGAAGAGACAGGATTCTGTGTCCTCAATTAGTTTTAAGTTGCTGATTTCTTAAGCCAGAGCCCAAAAGACACTGGAAAGACCATTTGTTTAACCTGAAACAAAGACACTTTATAATACAACAAGTAATACAACACAACACATAAATAAGGTTCAAGAAGCACGTGCATGTGGAGGGAGCGGCTACAGGTACACAGAGTACAATCTTATTTTACAGTTCCAGAACAGAATCTGAATTTTCATGTGCTGTGGATTTAGGACCAAAGCAGAACCACTGAGAGGGGTTCCAGCATACTGAGGTCTTAGGGGCAGTGATGGAGATGAGGATTCCTCTGTTTAAAATGGTGAAATACATAAAAAGGAAAACAATGTCCAAGATCTTCTTAGTAGCATAGCTACACAGATCTATTCTAATTTGAAACCAATGAGTGGTGTCAGGTGTGCCAAGAGTTTTACTTCAATGATATGATCATTGTTTCCCTCAAAATGACTGGTTTGGGACATTGAAGCTGAATCACCTTCACATGAAAGGCCCTCAGAGGACCACCTGAGCAGCAGCAAGCATGATAGACCACTCTGAAGCCCGCCTGCTCTCCAGGGACTCAAGGCTGCCAGAGGTGGCCGTCAAGATGAGTATCTGCCTAAAGAGTTTTGCCTATCTGATGGAGAAAAGAAAAAGATATTTAAAATTTCTACTTTTTAGTGACTATGATTTAAAAAAATAAGCAAGAAAGCAAGGACTGGGTGTGCACCTCAGCAGTAGAGCATACACATAGCACACCTGAGACTCTAGGTGCAATCCCTAGCACCACAGAAAAATTAAAAAGAATAAAGAAAACAATGTCATGAGGAGGTGTTCTTAACAGCTGGCTACAGATAAAATCTGCCTCACTTGCACATTTCCAGATGTACACTAGACCCTACTTACATGGAAAACTGCCAAGCTGAAAATTAAAGGAGTGTTAATTTATTGAACTGGGAATTTTGTTATAAAATATGTGTCCATAAACAAACAGAAACATTCACAAACTGGAATTTTGTTTTAATAGGATTTGTCTTACTTTAAAATCCTTACAATTGGAGTGCCAGGAAATGATGGTGGAGTAGAGGTGGTGGCTTTCCAGGCTGCTCTGTGGCAAGAAACCAAGAAAGCAGACAGGCAGCTTCTCAGCAAAGTGGGTAAAAAAGAAAAGGGGGACTTTACTGGGAATTTAGTACGGGATATTCGAAGCAGATCAGGGACACAGAGGACTGGACATAATAAAATAAGAAGTCCCCAGCACCAGTGGAGGCACCAGCCAGAGTTGTCCCTCCAAAGCAAAGTGAAAGGATAAGGAAATTAAAGGAACCCACATTTTTTAGAGGCCACAGACGTGTCTAGGGATGAAGAGTTCAGAGATTAAAGACACTGCTGGAATACCCTGGAAAGTGTGCTGCACAATACCTTTTGCAGGAAAGATGCCTCATCTCTCTTGGCTGCCCATGGAGGAGAGGAAAGAACCATTTTGCAGACACAGAGTTGGGGGCCAGCAACTAGGGGAGCCGATTTATGGCAAACCTGAGCTTGGCCCAAAATACAGTCCTGGCAAACCCACACTGCATGACACAGAATGTTCCTAAGTGATCAGAAGAAAATTAAACGTGGATAGGGGTTTAAAGGTTGTGGAAACCCAGCCAGCTCACTGCATCCCCCTTGCAGGACCAGCTGGGAGAGACATGCCCCACCAAGAATTCCAAAGGGTGGGGGCTGGAGTGATTGAGTTTGCAGACTGAACAGGAGAGACAAAAAAACACAGGTGCAGGTGATAGAGGGGACTGAGGATGGCCTCCACCACCACATGAGTGGTGCCCAGGGGAGATCCCTGGAGCGTGGTCTCCCAGTGCAAACCGCTGCTGACTTCAAATCCTCAGACCAGTCACCAGTCAATGAAGAAGCTGGAGCCCACTTAAGCCTGAATTCCACCTCCAGGGGCCCCGCCTACAGGATTTCCTCTCAGAACACTCCAGTGGCCCCACCCTGAGGGTGCAGCAGACCTCACACTCCACCCCACCCCACCCCACCTGACACTGCTGAGAAGGGAAGTCAAGAATCTTTTGGATTCCAACAGAAACAATTCTTTAACTTTACACTAAGAGGTTTTTAAATTTCTATTTTTTATTTCTTTTTTTCATGGGCAATTATACGTATTCATATTTGTTACTTTTTTCTTATTTCTCGCATGTTTTGAAGGCTGTTATTTTTCCTGGATCAGTAATTTGAGGACTAGGATGTTTGATTAGTATATTTTGGTTTTGTTTAGCATTTTTTAAAATTTTTATTTTATATATTTTTCTCTCACTTATCTGTTTCCCTTATCTTTCTTTTCTTCTGCTAACAGTCAATTTCTATTGTTCTCTCTTTCACTCTTTAATTTTTAAATTTTCTCTCCTCCCTCCTAATCATCATATTCTACATCATTTCTATTCTCTCCCTGTTCACGATTGGATATTGTAAAGCCTTTTGCAAACTTAACTGTTTTTACTGCAGGCCCTAACTGATCACATCATTTCTGTTTATTGTGACAATTAACATTGTAGATGGCATAGCAGGAACTATTTGATTTAATGCTGTATGGGATTTGCACTGGTTGTTGTTATTTGTCTTCCACTAAATGGTGAGGTGTTAGAAACTTTCAGGGACACCATAAGTCCACAGGGTAGAAAGTCAAATGCCTCAGATCCATACTGTTAGATGGGCACAAACAACATGAAAAAAGAAGGGAACAAACTGCCTCAAACAAACCAAAATGCTTCAATAATAGAATCCATTGACACCACAGTAAAAGAAAAGCCAGAGAAGGAGTTTAGAATGTTTATAGTTAATCTGTGAGGTAAAAGGACAATCAGGAGTAAAATCAGAGAGGTAAAGATTCTGATAAAAAATCAAGCAGAAATCCCCAAAAGGAAGGAATAAGTAAACCAAATAAAAATTAAATGAAAAGCATCACCAGCAGACTAGACCACTTGGAAGACAGAGTTTCAGGCAATGAAAGCCAAATGTATATTCTTGAAAATAAAGTTGACCATGGAGAAGAGAAGTTAAGAGACTATGAGCAGAACTTCCAAAAAACATGGAATAACATGAAAAGACCAAATATAAGATTTATCAGGATAGAAGAAGACTTAAAAATACAAACCAAAGGAATGCACAATTTTTTCAATGAAATAATGTTAGAAAATTTCCCAAACCTTAAGAATGAAATGGAGAATCAACAGAAAGCTTATAGGACCTCAAATATACAAAATTACAACAGATCCACACCAGGGCACATTATTATGAAAATGCCTAATAAATGGAATAAGGATAGAATTTTAAAGGCTGCCAGAGAAAAAAGATAGGTCACATTTAGAGGGAAACCAGATCTCAGCTGATTTTTCAACCCAGACTCTCAAAGCTAGGAGGTCTTGCAAAAATATATACCAACCTCTGAAACAAAATGGATGCCAACTGATAATACTATACCCAACATAATGAAGCTTCAGAAGTGAAGATGAAATCAAACCTTCCATATCAACAAAAGTTAAAGAATTCACAACTAGAAAGCCTGCACAAAAAAAATATGTAATAAAATATGAAGAAGAAATGAAAAATAAAATTGAAAACCAGCAAAGGGAGGAACTACACTATAAAAAAAATTGATCCAAGGAGAATCTAATTCAAATTAAAACCCAGAAATAAATAAAAAAGACAGAAAATAAAAATCATTTCTCAATAACAACAATGAATATAAATGGCCTAAACTCACCAATCAAAAGATCCAGACTGGCAGAGTGGATTAAAAAACAAAACCCAACAAAATGCTGTCTTCAAGAGACTCACCTTAAAGGCAAAGAAACCACAGACTGAAGGTAAAAGGATGGGAAAAAACATACCATTCACATGTATCTCATAAATGAGCAGGGGTTTCAACTTTCACATAAGAAAAACTGAAGTGAACTTCAAGTCAAAATTAATCAGAAGGGACAAAGACAGACATTTCATACTGCTTAGGGGAAATACACATCAACAAAACATAACAATTGTAAATATTTATGCCCCAAACAATGGAGCATCTACATATCATAAAAACCCTTATCAATTTCAAGAATCAAAGAGACCATAACACAACAATATTGGATGACTTTAACATGCTCTCTCATCACTGAATAGATCCTCAAAAAAAAAAAAAAAAAAACCAAAAAAACTGAATAGACACAATAGAACTATAAAATACAATTAATAATTTAGACTTAACAGACGTATACAGAATTTTCATACTTCAATAACTGCATATACTTTCTTCTCAGCACAGATCCTTCTCTAAAATAGACCATATCTTCTAAAAAGAACTCAAAAATCTTAACACTAAAAAGAAAAATAACCCAATCAATAAATGGGTAAAGAATGGAACAGACACTTCACAGATAAAGAAATACATTGATCAACAAATGTATGGAAAAATGTTCAACATCTATAGCAAGTAGAAAAATGCAAATCAAAACTACACTGAAAATTCATCTCACTCCAGTCAGAATGGCAATTATCGAGAATACAAGCAACAATAAATGTTGGCAAGGATGTGGGGAAAAAAGGTACACTCATACATTTCTGGTGGAACTGCAAATTAGTGCAACCACTATGGAAATTCCTTAGAAATCTTGGAATGGAACCACCATTTGACCCTGCTATTCCATGTCTCAGTTTATACCCAAAGGACTTAAAATAAACATACTATAATGATGGGAACACATCAATGTTCATAGCAGCTCAATTCACAATAGCTAAGTTATGTAATCAACGTAGGAGCCCTTCAATAAGTGAATGGATAAAGAAATTGTGGTACATAAACACAGTGGAATATTATTCAGTCTTAAATAAGAATTAAATTATGATATTTATCAGTAAAAGGATGGAACTTGAGAATATCATGCTAAGTGAAATAAGTCAATCCCAAAGACCAAATGTTTTCTCTGATGTGTGGATGCTAATTCACAATAAGGGAGTGGGGGCTAGGGAAGAACAGAGGTACTTTGGATTAGACAGAGGGAAATAAAGGGAGGGCATGGCATATGGGGTAAAAATGATAGTAGAATGAATCAGACATTATTACCCTATGTGCATTACAGGAGCTGTGTAATGCTACCTCATGTACAACCAGAAGAATGAGAAGCCATACTCCATTGATATATGATGTATCAAAATACACTCTACTGTAATGTATAACTTATTAGAACAAATTTAAAATTTTTTTAAATAAAATAAAATAGACCATATTTTAGGCCACAAAGCAACTGTTAGCAAATACAAACAATAGAGAAAATACCTTGCTTTCTATTAGATCATAATAGAATGAAACTAGAAATAAATGATAAAATAAAAAATAGAAGCTACTCTAAGACCTGGAGACTAAATAATACACTATTGAATGATCAATAGATCACAGAAATTAGAGATGAAATAAAAAAAAATAGAGGTAAGTAAGAATAGTGACACAACACACTGAAATCTCTGGGACACTATGAGGTCAGTTCTGTGAGGAAAATTCATTGCATTGAGCTCATTCATTAAATGAACAGAAAGTCACCAAATAACCTAACATTACATCTCAAAGTCCTAGGGGAAAAAAAAAAAAAGAAGTCAATACCAAAAGCAGAAGACAGGAAATAATTAAAGTCAGAGCCAAAATCAATAAACTCAAAACAAACAAAACCCCCCCCCAAAAATTCAAAAAACTGATGAAACAAAAAGTTAGTTCTTTGAAAAAATGAATAAAATCAATAGACTCTTAGCCAAGCTAATGAAGGGAGAGAAAACACAAATTACTAAAATTCATGATGAAAAAGGAAATGTCACCATGGATGCTACTGAAATACAGATGATAATCAGAAAGTATTTTGGAAATTTATACTCTAATAAAATAGAAAATACTGAAGACATCAACAAATTTCTAGAGACATAAGACCTACCCAAATTCAATCAGGAAGACACAGAAGATTTAAACAGATCTATTTCATGCAATGAAATTGAAGATCCCATCAAAAGCCTACCAGGAAAGAAAAGCCCAGGAGGACCAAATGAATTCTCAGTCAATATCTACCAGATCTTCAAAGAAGAACTAACACGAATCCTCCTCAAATTATTCTATGAAATAGAAAAATAAAAGGCCTTTCAAATTCATACTATGAAGGTAGTATCACCCTGATACCAAAGCCAGACAAAGAAACATTGAGGAAAGAAAACTTCAGACATATCCCTAATGAACACAAATGCAAAGATTCTTAATAAAATACTAGCAAATTGCATACAAAAACAAATGAAAAGATAATGCACCATGATCAAGTGGGATTCATCCCAGGGATGCATAGTTGGTTCAACATACAGAAATCAATAAACATAATTCACCACATCAATGGACCTAAATACAAGAATCATATCATTATCTCAACAGATGCAGAAAAAGCATTTGACAAAATACAGCATCCATTCACATTCAAAACACTAGAAAAACTAGAGATAGATAATATGAATATACTTCAACACTGTAAAAGCTATATACATTACACCCAAGGCCAGCATCATTCTAAATGCAGAAAAATTAAAAGTATTCCCTCTAAAACTTGGAAGAAGAAAGGGATGCACTCTTTCACCACTTCTATTCAATATAGTCCTTGAAACTCTAGCCAGAGCAATTAGTTCGAAAAAAGAAATTAAAGGGATAAGAATAGGAAAAGAACTCAAACTATCCCTATTTGTGGATGACATGATTCTATATATAAGTCACAAAAACTCCAGCACAAAATTTCTAGAATTCATAAATGAATTCAGCAAAGTAGCAAGATATAAAATTAACACCCACAAATCAATTGCGTTCCTATACATCAGTGATGAATCAACTGAAAGAGTAATAGGAAAACTATCCCATTCGAATATTATAATCTCAAAAAAAATAAAATTCTTGGGAATCAATCTAACAAAAGAGGTGATAGACCTCTACAATGAAAACTACAGAACACTAAAGAAAGAAATTGAAGAACACCTTAGACCCTGGAAGATAGAAAGGTCTCCCATGTTCTTGATAGGCAGAATTAATATTGTCAAAATGGTCATACTACCAAAAGCATTATACAGATTCAATGCAATTCCTGTTAAAATTCCAATGAAGTTCTTCATAGAAAAAGCAGTCATGAAATTTATTTGGAAAAATAAAAGGCCTAGAACAGCCAAAGTAATCCACAGACAAACCTACATAAACATACACTGGAGAAAAGACAGCCTCTTTAACAAATGGTGCTGGGAAGACTGGAAATCCATATGTAGCAGAATGAAATTTAACCCCTATCTCTTATCCTGAACAAAATTCAACTCAAAGTGGACCAAGGACCTAGGAAGTAGACCAGAGACCCTGCACCTAATAGAACATGTAAGCCCAACTTTCTATCATGTCAGCTTATGAACTGAATTCTTCTGTATGACTCCAAAAGAGAAAGAGGTAAAATAAAAAATCAATAAATGGGATGGTATCAAACTAAAAAGTTTCTTCACAGCAAAGGAAACAATCAAAAGCATGAAGAGAGAGCCTACAGAATGAGAGAAAATCTTTGTCACCTGCACTTCAGATAGAGAATTAATCTCCAGGATATGTAAAGAACTCAAAAAACTTAACACCAAAAAGACAAATAACCCAATCAATAAATGGGTAAAGGAACTGAACAGGCACTTCACAGAACAAATATGAATGGTCAACAAATATATGAAAAAATGCCCAACATTTCTAGTAGAGACATGCAAATTGAAACTACACTGAGATTCCATCTCACTCCAGTCAGAATGGCAATTATCAAGAACACAAGTAACAATAAATGTGGAAAAAGGTACATTCATACATTACTGATGAATTACAAATTGGTGCAACTACTATGGAAAGCAGTATGGAGATTCTTCCACAAACATAAAATGGAACCATCATTTGACCCAGTTATCCCACTACTCAGCTTATACTCAAAGGACTTAAAATCAGCATACTACAGTGATGCAGCCACATCAATGTTTATAGCAGCTCAATTCACAATAGCTAAGCTATGGAACCAACCTAGGTGCCCTTCAACAGATGAATGGATACAGAAAATGTGGTATATATACACAAGGGAAGATAACTCAGTCATAAAAAAAACGACTATGACTTTGCCAATGAACAGATGGATCTAGAGATGATCATCCTAAATGAAATATGTCTCAGAAAACAAAAAGCTGAATATTCTCTCTAAAATGCAGATGCTAACCCACAATAAGGGAGGCAGAGATAAGAATAGAATTTTAGTGGATTAGACAAAGGGGAATGAAGGGAAGGGAAGGAAGGGAGAGGGGATGGGAATAGGAAAGACAGTAGAATGTCAGAGGTAACTTTCCTCTGTTCATATATGAATACACAACAGTGAAACTCTACATCATGTACAACCACAAGAATGGGATCCTTATTAGAATAAGTTATGCTCCATGTATGTATAATATGTCAAAATACACTCTATTGTCATGTATATCTAAAAAGAACAAATTAAAAAAACCCTAAAAATAAAAATCCTTACAATTCTTAGGAAGAGGTAGGACTGAAAATCATCCAGATTTTATAAATGAGGAATCTTGCTTTAGAAGTCTATATCAAGTTTTAAATAGCACTTGAAATCAAATGGAGGTGTTTTTGTTTTGTTTTGTTTTGTTTTTGGAAAAGAATCACGCTGAAGCCCACAACAACCCCAGAAGACTGATCAATGAAATGAACAGTTGTTTTTTTAAAAAAGATAAACAAAACGGACAATCTTATCTAGACTAGGAAAAAAGGGGAAAAGACACAAATAAATAAAATCAGAGATGAAAAAGGAGATGTTACAACTTAGACCACAGAAGTACAAAAGATCGGAAGACTAACTTTTTTCCCTAAGACCTGAAATATACAAGGATGCCCACTTTCACCACTTCTATTCAGCACGGTATGAGGAATCCTGGCCAGAGCAATTAGGCAAGAGGAAAAAATAAAAGGAACCCAAATTGAAAAGGAAGAAATCATACCTGTTTGAAGATAGTGTCATCATATACACAGAAAATTCAAAAGATTCTATCAAAAACAGTTAAGATCTCATAAATGAATTTGATAAAGCTGCAGGATATATTAACATACAAAAATCAGTAGTTTCTTTACATTGATAGCAAACTATCTGAAAAAGAAATCAAGGAAATAATCTCATAATAGCTATAAAAAACAAATAAATTTAACCAAGGAGGTGAAAGACATCAACAATGAAAACTGCAGAACACTGACAAAAGAAATTGAAGACACAAATAAATGGAATGATATCTTACAGATGTGGATTAGAAGAACAGGCATTGTAAAAATGTCCATGTTACCCAAAGCAATCTACAGATTCATTGCAATCCCTGATCAAAATACCAATGTTTCTTCATATAAATTGAAAAAAAAACACTCTAAAATTTGTATGGACCCTCAAAAAACCCTGAATAGCCAAAGCGATCTTGAAGGTAAAGGCATCACACAACTGGGCATCAAAATACATTAAAATGTTATAGTAACCAAAACAGTGTGGCAAGGGCATAGAAATGGACACACAGACAAATGGAACAGATTGGAGAACCCAGAAGTAAATCCACACATTTATAGGCAACTAATTTTTTTTTTTTTTTTTTAACAAAAGTGTTAAGAACAAACAATTGGGGGAGGATAGTCTCTTAGATAAATGGTGCTGGAAAAAACTAGATATCCCCCATACAGGAAAATGAAATGTATATGTCTCACCATATACAAAAATCAGTTTAAATGGACTAAAGACTTACAAGTAAGACCCCAAAGCATGAAACAAGTGGGAGAAAACAGGGACAATGATGTTGGTTTGGGCAATGATCTTTTTGGATATGACCTCAAAAGCACAGGCAACAAAAGCAAAATAGATGAATGGGATTCTAACAAATTAAAAAGCTTCTGCACAGCCAAGGAAATGACAAAGTAAGGAGACAACCTGCAGAATGAGACAAAGCATTTGCAAACAATATGCTTGATAAGAGGCAAATATACAAAATTGAGGACTCAACTCAATAGCAAGAAATGACTCTGATTTTTAAAAAGGATCTGAATAGATATTTCCCAAAATATGACACACAAATGGTTTTATATGTATATGAAAAATGCTCAACATCACTAACCATCAGGCAAATGCAAATCAAAACCACAATGAGATATCACTTCACTCCTGTTAGAATGGCTATTCTCAATAGACAAATGATACCAGGTGTTAGTAGGAATGTGGAAAAAAGGGAACCCATATATGCTGCTGGTAGGAATGTAGATTAGAGAAGCTATAATGGAAGAGTAAGCAAGGTCTTTAACAGTATTAAAAGCAGAACTACCCTAAGATCCAGCAGTCACACTACTGGGCATATATCCAAAGGAAAGGAAATCGGTATGTTGAAGAGCCATCTACACTCCCCATGTTCAATTGGAACATTATGTGCACAACAACCAAGGTATGAAATCAATCTAAGTGTCTGTCAATGAATAAAGAAAATGTGGTATACATACACAATGAAATACTATTCAGCCATAAAAAAGAAACAGAATTCTGTCATTTGTAACAACATGGGTGAATCTGGAGGACATTATGTTAAGTGAAATAAGCCAGGCACAGAAAGGAAAATACTGAGTAACTTCACTCACATATAATAATAATAAGTTCATCTCATAGAAGAGAAAAGTAGAATATTCATTACCAGAGGTTGGGGTGTTTGGAGGGGAATAAAAAAATGTTGGTCAAAGTATACAAAATTATAGCTAGGGAGCAGGTCAAGAGGTCTATTATACAGCCTGGTGACTATGGTTAATAACAGTATGTTGTATTCTTGAAAAATGCAAAATAAGTGGATTTAACATTGTTACCACCACAAAAATGGTAACTATGTGAGGTAACACATTGGCTAATTAGCTTGATCTAGTGATTCTAGAATGCATATATACTTCAAAACATCCCATTGTACAAACAATTTTGCCCGTCACTTTAAACCAATCAATTCCAATACAGGCCATGTATACCTTTTCCACCTACGTAACAGACTCCACATTCTTAGTACTGTCTTCTTCAGCAAAAGTCCAGCCCGCTTGTGAAGTCAGAGGCTCCAGCAGAGCCATGCTGAACAGATTACATCAACGATGTAGTTTGCATAAGGAACACAGCAACATTGGCTAAAAATCATACTGCATTTCTGGAAAGATTTTTAAAGTGCCCCGCACATGTTTTTTTAAAATAAAAATTTCTAGATTTCTCTAGCTGGAACAATTGCCCTTTCCCATATACTTCTAAATTCTTAGATTTAAAACAAAATGAAAGTAGGGGTGGAAGGCAGCAGAACCATTTGTCACAGCTCGGGAAGACGGACCGGCTCAGAAGGTGTCAGCTCCCCCACACCCGACTCATGGGTGGTTCCCCTCACTCTAAAAGGTCTGGACTAAATGCTTTGAAGTCCCTTCCAGACTGTGCTTTAAGATGGGGGTCTTATGATATTTATTTCAACTGCTCGTCTAGTCATTTCTAGGATTAATTCCCAGTTTCTAAAGATAATGCCCAGAGATCCCAAGAATTTGCTGGGTCTGTTTTTGTCACAGATGAGAAGGTGAAATCGAGTTTAGGCAAAAAAAAAAAAAAAAAAGCACGGTTATTGGCAATGGGAAGCTGCCTGGTCCCTGAAACACAGGTGGCCACAAAAACACATTAAGGTAACACAACACGGGGTTCGAACACCTACCTGCAGGATGCTTCACATGAGATTTAGCAATGAAAACTTAGAATTTAGGAAACAGAGCTGGTGGGTGGCTGTGGTTTGAATATGGCTTGTCCTCATCAAAACTCACGGTGGCGCCCGATCCCTGGTGTAAAATACTGAAAAGTGGTGGGGCCTTTCAGAGGTGACTGCTCTTTGAAGGAGTGATACAGAGAGTGGGTCGGCTGTTCCCAGAACATGTTGTGACAGGTGAGCCTGGAACCTCCTCCCTCTCTGACATACCCGTGCCTCTTCTGCAGGTGCCTGCTTGGCCTGCTTTTTTCCTACCATGTTATGAAGTAGCACGAGGCCCGTGTCAGGTACGGCTGCTCAATCTCAAACTTCTCAGCCTTCAGAACTGAGCCAAAATAAACCTTTTTTCTTTATAAATAACGTGGTCTTTGGTATTGTTACAGCAACAGAAAACAAACTAAGAGAGTAGGTGAATTTTAGGGGGTGTGGGGTGCTGAGAAAGTGAAAACTGTTCATTTAGCCTACTAAATCTTAATATTTTAAAGTTTCATATGTGGTGAAAAAGGAGAAAGCAAAGAGTATCAGAAGGTGCAAAGGGTAGGACACAACGTGATGGGACTGATGATCAGGTCGACCTGGTGTATCTTTTCTTAATAGAGAATGAAGAGCAGGGAAGACGCTTAGGTGAAAGCCTGTTATTTTAGGAGGAGATAAGATGCTATGGTCTCCAAGGAGACTTATGAAGTTGTCTGGGCCAATGCTGGATGCTTTGTTGTTTCACCTTGTTAAGAGGCCCAGAAAGTTGGTTATATAGATAATTTTATACAGTGCTTTACACAGATAATTTCTATAAAGATATAATCATTTCAAATATACCAAAGATCCTGATTTCTAAGGAAAGTTTCTGGATAATCCTTTGAAAATGAAGTCTTTTGATGAAACGATCCACAGGGTCTACTTTCTCTGAATATGCAGATTTACAACATTGACCAACCTGTTTGTTTATTTTTTTCATCAACTTAGGATTCCAAATCAATAGCAAACACTGGCCCTGCTGCCTAACTCCTCACCTGGGCACCAGAAGCCTTGATCCATGTTCTTCTCCCTCTGAGCTGCCAAATGCCCATTTTCTTCCTGAGAGATGACGTCCTTGGAGGCGGAGGACAGGTGCCCCACTCTCCATGCTTGGTCCCCACTGCTCAGGGACACAGGGCCTCCTGGCTGCCAGGCCTGGTTCCTTGGGACCTTCAGTTCCTCGGCCTCCTCTGTGGAGTCTGTGCTCCTGAAGCTCAGGCACCTCATCCGAGACACGGAACTCACCTCTTTCATTCTCATCAAGCGGTCAGGGTCTGCCCTCCTCTGGGGGGACGCCAGTTTCTCTTGTAAACTTTCAATTGCTTTGGAAGGGCTTCTGAGCCTCTTTTCTGAGGCTGCCACATTTGGGGTCCTTTCTATAAAATGAAACAAAGTGGACCTGAAGGGTGGTTTTGCCTCCACATCCTTTGGCTCAAAGAACTTGGACTCCAAGTGGTTGGGTTGAGGTTCAGGGCAGGTGGGTTGGCTGGTGAGGACCCTGTCCACGTTCAAGAGCTCAGAAGTCTGGGGAGCTCTTTCCCCTACAAAGAGGGGGCTTTCAGTCCAGCCACACTTTCTCCTGCCATAGAAGGCATCAGCGGTCACCAGGGGTGCATCTGATGGCACTGAGCTGGGTAGTGACTTTTCCCTGGGGGACTCTGGGCTGCAGGCACTTGCATCAGGCTTGGGTGGCTGCCTGTGTCCTGCTCTGGTGCCTGGCAGGAGGGACTCCACAGCCACCTCAATGCCCAGAATCCTTTCTGCCCTTGCTTGCAGGGACTCATCTTGGGGGATTTCTATTGCTCTTTCTTTGCCCAAAGATCTATCCAACTTACTGACACTCTGCTCTTGCCCCATTGTGAGCCCCACAGACCGTAAGTCTGGTGCTGAGAGGCCTCGGTTTTTGACAGAAAGGGACAGTGGAATGACTGTGCCCTTCTCTTCACCATCATTCTTCGGAGGGACCCCTTTGTTCAGTTGCACAGAACTTAGAGCATTGGTGAGTTTCAGACTTTCTGGTGGCTCTTTCGGTTCAGCCAGATAGGACAGAGGTGCTAGTTTTGAGTCACTTGGTCTTGAAGACATCATTCTTTTCACAGGACCTGGGCTGACTGGTAGCTCATTTATTCCATTCACAACCTCGTGGCTTTGCTTTTTTGTAATCAGGCTTCCATCTGCCAAGTGATAAGGGTCAAGTCTACTGTCTTCTACCTGCAAGGAGCCTGGGAATTGAGGATGGGCACAGGGGTGCCCAGGCTTTGGCTCCTCACTCCAGTTCTCAAGTCTACTTTTCACTCTTCCCAGCTGAAACCCTGGATCCTCTGGCACCAACACTCTTGGGTGCTGCTGGCTGTTTTCATAGAAGCCCTGGTTCCTGGGTCTGGAGTCAGCACAGTCCTCCTGCTGCTGTTCAGTCTCGCCTTCCTCACTGCTGCTGTTGCGGCTTTCTTCCTCTTCTTGAAGCTCCTTGTTGAAACTTTCTAACTGACTTATTAGATCCCAGGGTCGTCGACTAACTGGTTTCAAGAGAAACTGACCAAATGGCTGTCTACTGTTGCAGGGGCCTGCTGTCGGTTCCCCCTTCACCACCTCGGGTTTAGGCACAGGGTGGGCTCCATGTCCGTGGTCAACCAAACAGGGCTGACTCTGGCCAGCTTTTGGCACAGGTGCCTGATTTACGGATGAGGAAGTCCTTGAGAAAGCACTGTTACTGGATGGGCTGAGGGGCATTTGACCTTTTAGGTCATGAGCATCTGGCTTCTGTTTTTGGACACCAGACACAAATGGTGTGTTCATGTGAGATTTGGAAGCAGGGGGGTCTAAGGATTTTGGGGCTGATGCTATGTTGCTGGTCCCTCCCAGGTTTTCATCAGGAAGGAGCTGGGATCTTTGGGGTTCTTCAGAGAAACTGGTTTGAGTTTGCTGATCTCTGTACTGATGCCCTGGCCATGAGCCAGAATACTTGAACTCTCTGTGTTTTGCAAGGTGGATGAATCTGAGGTCATTTGTTTGTTTGTCTTCTTCTGGGTCCCCCAGATCTTGTTTTGTGAACTCTGTTCTCCCGGCCATGCTTCCTGTGAGAGCTTGCAGCTCCAGGTCAGTGGAAGACGTGCTCAGCAGACTTTGTTCCTGCAGAGCTGCGCTCTTATCAACCCTGTGCTTTTTATCAGCACTCTGTTTTAAGTCATTGTTGTTCGTATCTATATCTGGCAGATGTGATTCTGATTTAACTGGGATGGAAACCAAACAAAATATGGTCTCATTCGTTTTTTTCTTTGAAGTTTTCTTGGTCTGAATCCCAGTTTCAAACTTTCTGAGCTCAGTTTGGATTTCCCAGGTACTTTCGCCCTGTGGATCTGGGGAGGAAACCTGGCCTTCCTCAGGTCCATGCTGGCTACCCCTTACGCCAGTCCACTGTTCTCTCATAACACTGTGCACTCTTTGGTCAGGGAAGCTTCCATCTCCTCCACCTGCAGGGTGCTGGCCCCGCAGCCACCGAGGGCTGGGATCGGCAAAGGCCAGGCTCCTCTCATTCTCCGACAGAGGCGTTGGACCCTGTGCATTCAGGAGGGCACCATCACACTGCGTTTTCCTGTGAGCTGGCTCTTGGGCAGTAATGGGAGCAGAGTTATATGTCCTGTCATCAAGCTTCATTTCTTCACAGAAGCCCATGGGATGAGCTAGCTTAAGATGTCGTATTCGTGGATCATCAAAGGGGATGTACTGAACAGAGCCTTCGTAGGCAGTGATAGGACTGGGGTATTGAGGGAACCCTCGAGGAGAGCCTGGGCTCATGCCATACTCATTCCCTGTTGCGAGGACACCAGAAGGACGTGGACAACTACCGACCCCAGGCTTTTCAGTCAGATGCTGCTGTTGACTATGTCCACCACTCACGTGTTTGGGTGCTGTATCTTCCAGGTAGGGGTTTGGGATGTGCTGGGGGGGTGACCTGTATGAAGGCGGAGGCACATAAACTGGAGGCTCCAAGCCAGAGTCTGACCCGCTGAGCTCATGCCTGGAGTCACTGGTTTTGGTTGAGTAGGAACTGTGGGGGTCAGTTTGCTGGCTGCCCTGAAAGACACTGTTCTCTCCTCGGGTCTGTTGGTGTGAGCCGTATGATGGAGGCTTGAGGGGTCTCCCAAACTTAGGTCGGGGGAAAGGGGCCTTGGAGCCACCCTTCTCAGGGTTCCTTGTGGATTCCAAATGTGGTGTACAGTTTGGAGGATACAGTGATGTTGTAGGGATATCTGGTAAATGCCCATCATTTAATGGAACGGGAATTTCCATGCAGCTCAGGCTTTCAGGGGAAAGACCACGAGGCAGTGACCTGGACTTCTTTTTGTTCTGAGGAGTCAACGCATGTTCACCTTGAATGAATGGGTACAGTTCTTGAAACAATTTCTCCCCATCACCATCAGACATCTGCTTCCCTAATTTCCTTGGCTGGTTCCAGCTTTCCAGGCTTACGTTCTGCCACTTGGCAGGACCCGACATCCTCAACTCTTCTTCCCAAACTGCCTTCTTCATCACGTCCTCTGTCCTTCCTCCGACTTCCCATGAACCCTCCCTCACATGGATGGGCATACTGTGCGCTTGGGCCATTCCTCTGACCTCCAGGTCTTGCTGGTCCCTTGGACCTAGCAAGCTACTGACCTCCTGTCCTCCTCTTCTCCAATAGGCCTGGTTGTTACCGATCTGGGGTTGAGAGGACCATGCTAAGGTGGGTCGATTATAAAACCTACAAAACAAACAGAGAGGCATAGATGTTATACCCAGAAGAAACATGCACTTCTCTGCTTCTGTGGCTGGTGTTTGAAATCAAATTTAAGTTAGCACCTTTGAAAAATTGGTCTTTAATCAGGACCACGGTGTTAGCCAATTTTAAGGAAAATAAGTCCTGTTGATCATAGTTGGAAGATAGTCACATGTTTTGCTATCAAGGCTGTGGAATGGTAGCAGCAGGCTGCCCCCAAGAACAGAAAGGATGCTGGGTGAACCAGATATTGAGGCCCTATGTTAAAACCCCCAAGGTCACAAGGGCATGTCCTAGAATAGTTCTTCAGGGTGTGGCCTTGGATCATCTGAGCACATTCCTGACTCAGTATAGACCCACTGAGCAATCTCTGGGAACCTGCTTTTAATGATGCCACTCTATAGCAGTGATTCTTAAATTTCAGTGAGGGTGGAAATTACAGAAGGGTCCCTAAAACACTGGCTCCTGACTCCCCATTTCTGATTCAAAGTAATTGGATGTGGCTTGTAGGCATGTCTAACAAAGTTTGGGCAGGGGATGCTGCTGGTCCTAGGACCTTACTTGGCTGGTAAGTCATGGTGTCAACATGACTGCACACCTGAATCAAGAGGGACTTTAAAACTCCCAGTGCCCAGGCAGTATCCTAGATGCATTACATTGTAATTTGGGACATCAGGAGCGATCAAGTATTAGAATTCCTCCAGGTTTCCCCGGGTGTTCTCGGTATGCAGCTGAAACTGAAAATCATAGGTCATACTTCACCAAAGGTGAGGATTACCCAGTGGGCTTGTTAAATATAGTCATCCACTGCATAACAATGCTTTAGTACTTCCTGCATACATAACAGCATTTCCATAAGATTATAAATGGAACTGAAAAATTCCTACTACCTAGTAATGCTGTAGCCACTGTAACATTGTAGTACAACACATTACTCACGTGTATGGGGGAGGCTGGTGTAAACATGCCTGCTGCACTGCCAATCATACAAAACACAGCATGTATAATTATGCAGTCATAATAGACAATGATAAATGACTATGCTATTGATTTATATATTTAGTACACAATATTTTTGTCATTTAATTGTACTTCTGCTTATTAAAAAAAATCTATTGTAGAACAGTAGCAGCCTCATACATTAAACCTCTCTTTTGATTGCACCAAGACGCTACACTGAGTGATTTACCTATACCACTGAGATTTGTAGAAGGACGAAGTCACTTAAGTACAATTTCTCAGAATGTGGTTCTATCATTAGGTGATATGTGACTGACTGTATATACATTACCAAATCTTGACCCATGGAAATTCAAATTCAGTAGGTCTGGGTCTAGCCCAGGCATCTGTACTTTGAACAAGTACTACAGGGGATTTTTTCCTTGAGCCATTTGGGAAATACTGCTATGGCTGACTTTGAGATTGATCAGAGGAAGAGCAAAGGCAGATAGAGAGTGGGCTCTGTGGGGCGGAACTCTATGAGGCAGGTAGTATCAAATGCAGGTGTCTCTTCACTATCTGATTATACATTAGAATTTCCTTGTGAGCCCTCAAAAAATACAGATGCCAGGACCTAATCACAGAAATTTGGATTTAATTGGTTTCATAAGGCGCCTGACACCACTCTATTTCAAAATCTCTCCAGATGATTCTAGCCAGCATCCAGGGGCTTAGAATCATGGTTCTAATGCAACCAAAGAAATTATTTGTATAACACTGTTACACTGTACCCGAATATTATGATACCAACTACAAACGACCAGATAATAGAAACATGACACAGAAAAACCATTAACTGGAAGGAAGCTTGAGGGGTCTCAGCTATTTTAACTAACCATGGGCTAAGCAGATGAAAGTTTCAACTCTAAAACATTGTGTGTTTTTGTTGATTATTACAGTATTTTATACTCATTGTTGAAAACGAATGTTGGAAAAACAGAAAGTACAACACCAAACATTACTTGTAATCATCCTACTCTCAGAGATAGTCACATTAATGTGTCTTCTACTCTATGTGTGTATGAAAACATGGATTTTCAAACAGCCTCAATATTCTCCTAGGCATCTGGGCTTACAAGAACATCTCCCCACACCCATGGTACATACAGCAGCTAACAGTGGCTGCTTCACACCTGACTCACACTAAGTGCTTTCTGTTCACTTACTCACTTAAAGGTCACAGGCTGAACACTAACTTTCATTGGCACTTATGCAATGCTGTGCATTGTGCTAAACCCACCAAATGAGTTATTACATTTAAACTGTACAACCACCATTACTTCCCTTGTGACAGGTAAGGAAACTGAGGCACAGACATGTTAAACAACTTTCCTAAATTTCAGAGTTTGTACAAAGCTGGGAAAGAATTTTAATATGAGAAGTGTGAATGGAAAGCCTATTCAGTTAACCACTATGTCTTTACTTTTTCCAATGTAATGAAAATTCTTCAAGTGCTTAATTATCATGGGTAAACAGTATTCCATCATATTCATGTGGTTTATCTAAGCACTATATCAATGTGGACATTTACATAAATTCCATTCAAACACACTTTGAGAAATACTACTGCCCACAAACACTTAATGCAAGCTTCATATTACTTAGAATAAATCCTTAGTTTTTAAAAGGACTGAGTAGTCAAGAAGCACATGTTGAGTGGACCTTACATAAGCCATTTCAATGTACAATCCCACCTGTCAAGTAGAGGACAGCTGGCTTTGTTGAACCTTCTTGTCCCTACATAGTATAATTGTATATTTTTTTTCTTTTGAGATAAGTGGAAATAACTTCTCATTATTTTACTTTGCATTTCTTTGATTACTGGAAGGTCAATTTTTTCATGTGCTTAAGTGTCATTAAAACACATTTTATGCAATTCCAATTAAAATCCCAATGATGTACCTTACAGAAATAGAGCAAGAAATTATGAAATTCATCTGGAAGAATAAAAAACCCAGAATAGCTAAAGCAATCCTTGGCAGAAAGAGTGAAGCAGGGGGTATCGCAATACCAGATCTTCAACTCTACTACAAAGCAATAGTAACAAAAACGGCATGGTATTGGTACCAAAATAGAAAAGTGGATCAATGGTACAGAATAGAGGACACGGACACAAACCCAAATAAATACAATTTTCTCATACTAGACAAAGGGGCCAAAAATATGCAATGGAGAAAAGATAGCCTCTTCAACAAATGGTGCTGGGAGAATTGGAAATCCATATGCAACAGAATGAAACTAAACCCATATCTCTCACCATGCACAAAACTAAACTCAAAATGGATTAAGGATCTCGGAATCAGACCAGAGACCTTGCATCTTATAGAAGAAAAAGTAGGTCCAGAGCTTCAACATGTCGGCTTAGGACCAGACTTCCTCAACAGAACTCCCATAGCACAAGAAATAAAAGCAAGAATTAATAACTGGGATAGATTCAAACTAAAAAGTTTTCTCTCAGCAAAGGAAACTATCAGCAATGCGAAGAAAGAGCCTACAGAGTGGGAGAAAATCTTTGCCAATCATACTTCAGATAGAGCACTTATCTCCAGAATCTATAAAGAACTCAAAAAACTCTACACCAAGAATGCAAATAATCCAATCGACAAATGGGCTAAGGAAATGAATAGACACTTCACAGAAGAAGATCTACAAGCAATCAACAAACATATGGAAAAATGTTCAACATCTCTAGTAATAAGAGAAATGCAAATCAAAACCACCCTAAGATTCCATCTCACCCCAATTAAAATGGCGATTATCAAGAATACAAGCAACAACAGGTGTTGGTGAGGATGTGGGGAGAAAGGTACACTCATACATTGCTGGTGGGGCTGCAAATTAGTGCAGCCACTCTGGAAAGCAGTATGGAGACTCCTTAGAAAACTTGGAATGGAACCACCATTTGACCCAGCTATCCCACTCCTTGGCCTATACCCAAAGGACTTAAAATCAGCATATTACAGAGATACAGCCACATCAATGTTCATAGCTGCTCAGTTCACAATAGCCAGATTGTGGAACCAACCTAGATGTCCTTCAACTGATGAATGGATAAAGAAAATGTGGCATATATATACAATGGAATATTACTCAGCCATAAAGAATGATAAAATTATGGCATTTGCAGGCAAATGGATGAAACTGGAGAATATCATGCTAAGTGAGATAAGCCAATCTCAAAAAGCCAAAGGAAGAATGATATCGCTAATAAGTGGATGATGACACATAATGGGGGGGTGGGAGGGGTTAGTGTTGGGGTTGGAGTTGGGTTTAGGGAGGGGGGCAGGAATGGAGGAAGGAAGGACTGTATAGAGGGAGGGGAGGGGTGGGAGGGGTGGGGGGGAAGGGAAAAAATGGCAGAATGAATCAAACAACATTACCCTATGTAAATTTATGATTACACAAATGGTATGCCTTTATGCCATGTACAGAGAAACAACATGTATCCCATTTGTTTACAATAAAAAAAAAAACACATTTTATGGTTTCAAATGATTTCTACAACATAGTCCATTTCTCAGCTGGTGGCAGGCCAAATGAAGACTACAAGGAACAGAGAGGCACTCAAAGCCATGCAGCAATTGCACATAAAGGTCCAGGAATTGACTGGGCTCAAGGGGAACCATTTTCAACATATAGATAGAAGGTTACTGCTCTGCAAGGAGCCCCTGATAAAACTTTATGTTACTATTAATATTATTCTTATTTTGGAATTACCTCTTTGCATTAAAAAGATGAGGATAACCCCTGAATCACTTGTTAAGCATCCACTTATAGTAAGGCTTAATGACAGGTAGAAAACCTCTAAAATTATGTGGCTCTGTACAGAACAGATGCTTCTGTGCTTACTCCTCACACACAGTGCAGGCTGTCAATCGGGATGGGAGGAGGTCATGATTTCTTTATTGATTTCGTTGGCATCAAAATCACGTTTTGAACATTCTGGGTTTAGAATGCTTAGCAGAGCACTTCTGAGGTCAGGTTCTACCAGGATTCATCCTTTTGGAAGCCACTGCTCCTTGCATACCCACCCAGGTGAACCAGTCCTGCAGCTCTGGAAGTTGCAGTCTCTTCTCCTAGAGACTCCTGCATGACTGCCCGTCCATAGTATGAGAAAGATCATCTGGCAGCAAAACAATCTACTTTCTTCTACTGGTAAGCTGATTATACATGGGCTTCATACACCAAAAGGCTTTATTAAGCATCATTCCTGTTCTTTACCCTTGTAAACATTTCTGGGAGTGCTTAAATTTATAATCTGGCTCATTTTCTCAATTAATACTCTGGTTTCACAGTGAACATGTGCTGTGCTCAGGTAGCTGAAATCTCAAGGTTCTATTGGAGTGTGTACATGCCACAAGCACGATCAGATGACATATAAAATATGACATAAATGGGACAAGAGTACAAACAGGCTGACTTCCTACAGATGTTAACATGGTCGAATTTCCTCTCCACACAAATGTTATCACCTTCGCTTTGTCAAAACTAATCAAAATGGCTAAGTATTCTGGGTTAAACTTTTTCCTATTTGCACAATACACCAAAATCCCGATTTAAGGAAAAAAGAAATCATCTGGGAATTTTTAAATAATCTATCTTAAAACATAATTCATATGCATAGAAAACTATAAAGCATTTATTGAACAAACATCTGTTTTGTACCTGGTCTGAGCCAGGCTCTGACAGGCACAAGTGAACCCCGCATGGTGAGAGTCCTGGTAAATTTCTCTTTCAGACCAGTTACCACAAGTGGGTATTCTACCAGCTTTGATAAACAGGGCCCCTTACCACACTAAACATGTACTTCCCCACACAACTTCAAAGCCAAGAATGTTTTTACTACCTTTAAGAAGATAAGGTGAGATCCAACTCCTTTTTTTAAAAAATGATTTATATTCAGCAAATGTTAACAATAGGACTCTTTACATAAACATGCTGAACACATTGATTCGGGGTGGGAAAAAGATAAGGCAGCAAAGTGAATATGAAAGCCCAAATGAATTGTGCTGACAAGTTGAATGGGACAAGCAAGGTCTTTAGAGGGAATTCCCTGGAAATGTGAGAGGGAGGGGGCAAACTCCACATCTTATGCCAGAAGACAGTGATGAGGTCAACAAAATAACTGATTAAGAAAAAAACTGTTTGGAGAATATTTGAGATATGAGCATGTAAAAAATGATATATCTAAAGAAAAATTAACAAATCTACCCACTGAACATTTAAGAGTTAATTAAAAGAAAAATTAGAAATTACTGTTAGTTCATATAACTCATTTCCAGCCACAGTGGAAAATATGACCCTTCTTTTCTTTTCTTGTCTTTTTTGCAGTGCTAGGGATTGAACCCAGGACCTTGTAGGAGCTAAGCAAGTACTCTCCCACTGAGCTACACCCCGCCCTGTCCTACTTTAAAGGCAATATTTGAGATGACTTTTAACCACTGTTTCCATGCTTTAAAAAGATTATCTTTGCTGCAGACTCCAGGGTCCTTATGAGCTGCACCAACTTGTGACCTCTGGGCATGCGACAAGCCTAGAGCTATGCCCGGGAGGCAGGGGGCAAGGGAGAGATGTGAAGAGGCTTGCTGCCCACCTGACTGAACTAGGAATTCTGTGGGAAATGAAACAGACACTGCAATTATTCTTCCTACCTTCAGGAACACAATCCTGGTCCTCCTGTGGGTGGCCCTCAAAGTCCAGTTAGGGTAAGGGACAGAGAGACCCCATGAAAGTCATGTAGGTCCTGGTCCAATGATTTCTTTCTGATGTCTCAGTCTGCAGTCTAGCAGATGCCTGCTGCACAGATCACCTTCAAACTCTGAGGTCACATCCTAGACTAGTGAACTGCTGCTGCACTTTGCCCCAGTGGCTTCAAAAGCCACTCCCCTTCCAGTGGGTCAGTTTTTTTTACCCAGCGGAACAAGGATGAAGGTAATGCATCCTCCTCCAAGGAGAAGGCTTCCTCTCTAGATTGGCATGGTAGAAGGAACTATGGGCATCTCTTTAGAGTGAATAATTCTCACCAGCCCAAGTTAGGTGCTCAACATGCTTCCATGATGGGGTCTGACATCTCTCTCTACAAAATTCTCTTCAGTTGCTCTCTGGGCCTGGAAGCCTGCAATTCCATTTCTCACCATACAGTGGGATATTCAATATACCATAATGTGCAAACAACCCTCTGACACAAGGGTAGCAAATAGGCTAATTTTGGAAAGGGGAAACAGGAGGTCAGGAGAAGATTAAGAATGAAGTGTAGAGGTTAGCATAAATTACAGATCAGTCAGAAAAGAGAAAGCTGCTCAGAAAACATAATGGAGGAACATTACTACTCAGCCAGCTCAGCTGGAACAAGAATTGTAGGTTGCACTGGCAGAGTTGTAACTAGAAAATCCACAAATGCCTGGTCAGACTGCTAACATGCTGCTGTACCTGATTTTTACAATGTCACAATAAATGACTGCAGATGACAAATAGTATAGATTAGCTGAAATAAAGTATTTGCAGATGATTTCAGGAGGTTATTTTTTGGTTATTTTTAAAAGTACACAAACCTGATAATGGGTCTGGAAGAAAAAGTGAAACTAATTTTTGCACTTACAAACGGTGTTAAATTTAGACATCTGAACGAGGGGCATAGAAACCAATTCAAAGGCAGTCAGGCTTTGAGTGTGGACAGTGGTAAATAAGTGAGATGTGTCTTGGCAAAGCACCTGCTCATATACTGGCCCCTGAAATCACAGTTACAACACAGGCTTTGAACTCCTGAGCTTGGATCTGGGTTACACAAAGATTAGCTCAGAATAGGGGGGAAAAAGACATTTTGGAAGGCATCCCTGCTGTGGTGCCAACTGGCTCTCTCACAGGACCATAATATTTTTAAAATTCTGATGGTTAGAAATGAACATGAATTGCTCTTTTGAGGGTGCCAACAGTTTTGTGAAGCATTGCTGCACTAGGATCTTAATAGATTTTTGATTTTGCAAGGTCCAATAAAGATCTTTTAGACATAGAAGGTAAGTCACAGACCACAGTAAAAAGCCCTGCTGCCTCAGGGAGTGGTGTCTGGGTTTGCTGCTTGCTTTTAATATATGATTAAATACACAATGTGTGCTGGTATGAAGGACTGAGCCATCTTAGAAACTGTGGTGATAATTCTAATAGTATAGGTTGAGCATCCCTAATCTGAAAATCTGAAATGTTCCAAAGTCTGAAATTTTATGAGCAAACTTTGGATTTCCAGATTAAAGATGCTCAGTCAAAAGCTTAGGCAAATATTCCAAAATCCAAAAACATATGAAATCTGAAACATTGCTGGTACCAAGTATTTCGGGTAAGGGATACTCAACCTTTAACATCTTTTCAATATATGTAACAAAATCAGGGATTGGAAGAACTACTCATTGAAAGGGGTTTTCCTTTTTCCTTTTTCTTCTCTTCTCTTCTCTTCTCTTCTCTTTCTCTCTCTCTCTCTCTGTCTCTGTCTCTCTGTCTCTCTCTCTGTCTCTCTCTGTCTCTCTCTCTCTCTCAGCAGTGCTAGAGATGTAATTCAGTGAATTGAGTGTCTCTACATGCCAGGTAATTGCTCTATCACTAAGCTACACTTCCATCCCTCAGGGGGGTGCATCTGAACCTAACTCTCATTCAGTGGGTTACTGACAAACCTATGCATAGGAAAGAAAAAGAAGAGAGAGGCAGGAGGAAAGATAGAAATACAAATGAAAGAAGAAGTGCCTAAGATCTGCATGGAAGGAGAAAAAAAAATAATATGGAGACAAGGTAGGTGGACTGCCAGCCTGGGTGGGCCACTGACTACCATGTCATCCTCAATGGAGAGTGCTGCTAGCATCTGCTTGTAAATTACATCATCTTTGAGCAACATTCTTCCTACAAGTGCACTTGGAACAGAGGAAAGCATGTTTCACAAATCCCCTGTCTTTGACTCATGTCAGTTATTTAAATGAGCCCACCTGTTTCACTGACTAAAATGGCAAGGACATGCTGATGACTTTGAATTTAAAAGTGAGAAGACACTAGAGTCCTCCTTAATCCAGAAGCAGCCTCTCCACAAGGACATATGCCAACATTCCTATCCACACAAAGATTCCAATGATAGATCACCCTCTCCCTCTACACAAAAAATAATCCCATACACTATCATAATGGAGGGCATCCTTAAGCCCACAGGGAAACCATTTCCCATGTGTCTTCTCAGGGAGGGGCATCAAACACTGGAGAAATGGTTCCCCACCTGAGCTACCAGGTAAAGCCCCAGTAACAAAAAGTAGGGGCAGGTACCTACCCTTTTTGTGATATGACCCTTTACATCTGAGTACTTGGTAGCTGTCCCTGTATTTAACAGAGGTTATTCATCACCTTCTGATTTATTTTCTAGGGATAAAGTGTTTAAATGGAGATAAGTGAGACAAGGAGATGGTATCTGAGGTCAGGACTAAGGCACCCAAAGAGGGCTGCTCCAGGTCAAGAGAACAGCCACAGTTGATGACACCTACATTGGGCTAAAAGGATCATCCAGCATTTTCTAGCTTCTTACCACAACAACGGGGAGCAGGGTAACGATGCTGCCAGGAGCATGAGCATCAGTCCTGGTCCTGAGAGGATGGCATGGTTTCAAATGTCAGCAGCACAGCTTTCTAACTGCAGGTCTTTTGCCGTGCCTTAACTTCTTTCTGCCTCTGATGTCTCACGTGGACTGGGGAATGAATGGTAATAATCTTACCTTTTGGAGTTTGCTAGGAGGCAGTAATGAGATAATACATTTGAAGAGTTCAGCACAGTGACTAAAACATGAAAAAAAAACTCTTGTTTTTAGATATTATTGCTATTAACCCAATTAAAATAAATTCTCAGTGGATAGTAATAGTGGGACTGTTCCCCTGCATCATCGGGGAAGGAGGTGCAGGTGGACACAAAAGAAAGAAGAGAACTGAATGTCTCTTAATGTGATGATTATTTTAGATCAGTATTGTCTTTCTCTAAGTCATGATCAATAGGCCATCACAATAGCAGGAAATAATGATACAGCTAACTGTCATAACCAGATGCCCATCCCAGCAACGGCTGGTCTCTAAGGAAGAAGTTACACCCATTTCCACAAAGATGATGTAGAATAAACCAATATTTAGTTTATTAAAGCAAAACAGGAAAAGCAAGCTTCAATCCACTTGCTGTCATGTAAATTCAATAGGTAAGGCAGATTATTTCAGTATTTTCATACTTGCTCTTTAAGATGGATAGAACACACTATCTTTACTGGTGTAGTTCATTCAGTAGGCACTACAATAGCCACTGTAGACATGAAAGAAAACACCCTTGTTTCTAACCTCCATTCTGCATTTCCATCACCACCCTCACTTTCATTCATTTATTTAGTGACTATTTATGGACTGCTCTCTGTGCCTGTGGAAGTTAAGGTCAGAGTAAGGAGGAACCAGGAAGGCAGCCACTCAGGATGCACATGTCAGACAGTCTTTGGAGCAGTAAAGAAGACCCTCTTGTCCACGCTCTTCCCCTACACTGCAGGAAAGCTACCTAAAGGCCCTCTGGTCCCATGGCTGGACCCAGCCGTGTGTGAAACTAGACTTCTAGTCTAGGTTCCTTGTTCTTCATCAAGAACTTGGAGAGCCAATCATCCTAGAAGCAAAGCAATGGGCCCTAGACCCATTCAGGTCTTGTTTAGCCCCGTCTTTACTGTTGTTACCATCCAGTGTCTCTTGACTGGGTATTTCCTAGCTCATGATCTCATCCAATCCTCTTGGTAAAGAATAACCAACCCACAAGCCACATTCCCTCCAGGCTGCTGAAGTCTTCTCACTAACTCTGGAAATGCTCCCTTATCACTGTGCTTCTGGAAGTCTGTGTTCAAAGGATCCAAAGTGCTTCTTTTTGGGAAAAGTTGACAATAGCAGAGCAACGTGAGAGTGTGTGCCAGAGAGGGTGGGTACCAGGCACTTCTGGCAAGTCATGCTGCTCCTGAACAAGAATAAAGTATACCCAGAGAAAGGTGTCCAAAGGGACCAGAGGAAACAGGAGGTTTCAGTCTTCATGTGGGCTCAGAGCAGGGCAGTTCAGGAATCTACACTTTCCCCTGTGAAGAGGTCGAGAGAGCTATGCCTGATGCTCAGAGTATGAAACAAGCATTAAAAGATAAATAATGTGTGTTGGTTTATAATTTTGTAAAAAGAAAGAGCTACATAGAAACAGATGTTAAACTTGAAGATCCCTTTTTTGGAAAACCATTGTAAGCAGGATATGATTTGAGAGGAGCTTAAAAAGCCCCTGCAAATTAACTGTTTACCATATGCAGTAGCACCATCTAGAATGGGTGTTTACTGATCAGATAGAAACCTCCCAAGATGAGGGCTCCATGCCACCACATCAGAGATTCTCCCAGTTTGCTGAGTCTCTAATTAGTCACAACTGCTGATGATGACAGAAAATAATTACAAGTTATTGCCATGGTTAACTAACAAAAAATTTTTTCCCTAGAATTCCTGGGGCAAAGCAGAGAAGAGTCTATTGTGGTGTGACTTTCAGAGTCAAACCTCAGCTAAGTCAAGTCATTTTACAGTTTCCTCTGATTATAATAGTTCATAGGAAACACATTAAGGAAACTGAGAATGCTTGATAACAGTCTTTTACATATTTCACGGCAGCTAAGTATTATTCAGTTATGGCTACTGGCATTTGAAGCATGTGGTTTCCTCCACGTACAGATAATACATAGCTTTCCTTGGTCCACCTCCCCTTGACCATCATGTGCATGTTAGTTAGGAATCAAGGCCTGTGGGCTCTTCTGTACCATGGAAGTGACTGCCTGAAGGCAGTTTCATGGTTACAATCTGTTAACCAAGATCATCCAGGTTAGCCTCTAGACCAGAAGGCTCTCCAGGAGGTAAATGGCTTAAGCGGGGGAAATGCCAAATCTTTAGTGTCACTCAATGAATGGTTTGTGAAGAGAGAACAGAATGAATTTGGGCACATGGTCAGTGCCCCGGCCTGGAAACTGTCCTCATCCATAGCCCTTGATGTGGGCAGAGTCCCAGCATCCATGTCTGGCCATTTCCTCTCCACAGTCCAACTTCTGTCCCTCTCTTGTGCCCTTGTCCTCAACACGACTGAAGTGCCACTGGCTGCCCGATAACATTGATTCTTTTTCACAAAAACTTAAATTAAGACACAGATGGTAGTCAGCAATAAGCTCAGAGGCTAAGCCATCACAGAGGACAAGGAAGAATAAAAGTCACCCTGAGCCCAAGTTACTAGGAAGTAGTCACCATTGGGGAAGAGGCTGCCCAGCAGGAGGGGATGCCTAAGAATGATAGATGCCAAGAGGTAAAGAGGGATAAAGACTGAATGATCCCCCTCTGGGACTGTCTAGAGAGATACCAATGAGCAGACCAGCATTGTCGACCCCACATCTGATGAGGTCTGGCCAGTCTTCCTTCATTTCTTGCCCGTGGATGGTTTCTGAGATTTTCTGTCCTATCTGTACAACAACCCCTGCCTTTCCATTTAGGTGGGTACCCGTTTCTGGCACCCCTAGAACCTACAAAGGAGGAAAGCTTCTCCACTAGGAACTGTTCAGCCCATCAAAGGTTGTGCTGGGTCTGTGGCTGTTACTCTCTCCTCCTTTGTTCCCTGCTTGCCCTCAAGTGTTGGTGTACAAGGGCAGAAGTCACTGTCACTGCCACCTCGCCTGCCCAGCAAGGAAGCCAATACTCTTCCTCTTCATGATGGAACCTCCCCACACCAGTCCCACAAGGTAAAACCTTCTCCTCTTCCAAGGGTCTGAAAGACTCATCACTTGTACACATTGCCTAGACTTATGAGTGCAAGGATTGATACAGAGAATTTATTTAAGGAACGAACACTTACTAAAAGCAAAATTCCTTAATTGGAATTAGTCAAGTCAGAGATGACTTAGATATGGTATCAGCCTTCAGGAAGCTTACAGTTTAAAGGCCAAGAGAAAATATTAGAAGAATTCAAAGGAGAGGGTGATTTCCATGACAGGAACCTGAAGCCGTTGAACTGATAAGATGGGGTTTCCAGTATGAGATTGGGTGGAAAGGGAGTGGCATGCATAGTGGCCCTATGTGCCCAGCACATCAGCAACGGGAGGCACAGAAGAGGCAGGCTGGCTGGGCTTAAAGTAGGTGGCCTGCAGGGCCTGCTATAGCACTGGGCAATGCAGAGAGCAGAGCCAGGGCAGGCCCTATGCTAGGCAGCATTTACACAATGTGGGCTCAGAGCCCATCTTCTGTGCCTTCCAGCCATAAGAAGGATGGTCCTACATAATACTGATGGAAACAGTTCCTTCTGTTCATTAATTTGGATAAACAGTGAACAAATGAGAATCGACTCTTGGTCCTATATGCACTACTTGAGCCTAAGAACGTTTTAAAAAGTTTGCACATTCCTTCACCTCTCCTCACACAGGAATTCTTACTCTTTTACCATCTTGGATGCTCACTATTACTTGATCTAAATAATAGCAAAATCTCCCAAGCACAGTATCTTCAGCAAGTTAGGTAACAAGTACTCTGCATGTTTGAAAATCCAGTCAAAAGAAGCCCCAGATCATGGACATCACCTTCCATTTATACAGCCCTTAACAATGTCCATAGAAAAGCAGTATTATATATGTCAGCTAATGTAGGTATAACCAGATGCACTCCCCCTACAACTCCCCAGACAGGGAGGACACTCCCATGCCTGCCAGGGACAAGGAAATGAGAAGACAGTCCAGAAGCACATGGCAGCTTTAAAAGGGGCTCACAGAATTGAGGCCCCTTTCAAACTGGCCAGGTCATCACCAGACGGATGGCAGTCCAGAGCTTGTGGCTAAGCTGGGCTGCCTCCACTGCTGCCATGAGTGGCTCTGGACAAGCCATTGACATTCTCTGGGCTTCATGTTCTTCAGCTGTAAAACAACATTACCAACATGCCTATGTCTCTATAACCTGCCAGCATAAAACAAACTGAACTCTTCCAACACCTACTGTAAACTTCCAAACTACAACCTTCCCCTTGCCCAGGAAATTTTCACGGTACTGAGGACCAGCCCAAGATGTGAGAACACACTCTAGGACAGAACTCAACCACCTGAGAAACAGCATTAGAGAAGCCCTTATGACTCCCCAGTCACCCTGCTGGCTTGGAGTTAGAGGCCATCCTGGCTCCAAGAGCCTCCAAACCTGGAGACCAGCCCAGCAGAGGCCACTGGGTAGGACAGGATAAGCAGCCAGACTACAGCTGCACTTGTCAAGTGACCGAAGGCTGTGAGCTGGCAGAACACCATTTTTTCACTCAGATTCGGAATTCGCATAAGCCAATGTATGATTGTTTTGTCTTGGTTTGGTTTTGTTTTTATGTTTTTTTAAGCTCTTAACTATTGCTACCTATTTACTTCTTCCCAAAGCATTTCAACCTAGGAAGGCTTGCAATTGATCTCTGAGGATTTGGGTACTGGAATAGAATTTTGAAAATATGTAAGCTTTTCTCTTCCTACTCTATAAGTCAATCTTAAGCTATCACATACCTTCCAAGTTAATCAGTAAACCTCAGAAACATGGAGAAAGAGACCAGATCTATGGAGAACTTAATCGTCTGTATGAAAAAATCCCACTGCCACACAAAAGCACTTATTTGAGTATCTTACTTGTGACACAAAGAAATACTTCTTATGGGTCTTTGTGCCTACCCACCTAAGACTGGGTAGGTGGACCCTGAGGGTGCCAGGTTACCATTCAAGGGGTCAGAAAGTCCTGAGCAAGGTAGGCATGAAGTTGGGAGCCATGCCACCCACAGAATTCTAAAGGGGATTCTATTACCTTCTATTCTGAAACCCAATTCTGACCTGGACCCTCAGTTTTAAGAAAGACCCTCCCATATATCCGTAGGGATTCCATGGCACTGTGTTTACCCATATAGAACTGAGTCTTCTGCTTTTCAAAAGTTCCCACAATAGCGAGAAGAATAAATTGAATCCGTGGGCATATATTAAATAATATGTTATTTACTGTGTGCCTAAAGCTATAATAGCTCTGCAGGAAATACAAAAGAATCGGGAAACAAGGTACAAGCTTAATACCTCCAATCCACGTTGGAAGATAGATATACTCAGTAAAAACTGGAACAAACAGAAGGCAGGAGAAAATCAAGCACATGTTTTTCTGATAGTAATTAATGTTGCCTTCATCTTCAGTCAACTGGTCCATCAGAGTTCTCATCCAAATTCCATGGCAGGCATGTTTTCTAGGGAACGCAGCTGATAAGAGAGTTAAACCCAAGAAAGTAGTGGACAGAGGTGTGGAGGGTGAAGGGTAATGTCAACGAACTACAGCTTCCTGTCCTCTTCCAAGCTAGCTTTCACTCCAGAACCTAGTTCCCACCTACGAGAAGTGACTGGGTAACACAGACTTGCTTTTACTATGCTGCGCAAGAGGCACTCTCACTTTTACCCGGTAACCAGGGTGTTGACTGCTCTGACCAAAAATGAAATCCCTCCCATTTTTGTCTGAAAAATGTCAAACAATGAGGAAGAAGTTTTCTGGGTAAAGGTGACCTGTAACCACAAAAGGCCAGATCATTCCCATCTGATTTAATTCACATTTCTGTGTGATTTTCTTAAAGATACACCCTGCTTCCACTTGTTGCCTTTGTCCATTTCTGACTGTTCACACCCAGTTGCATGATACACTCTATATAGCCAGAGCTCTTCTTCTCCAATCTGTACCAGGTCCCAATGCCACACTAAAGGCAAACACAATTTTATGAAGGGGTAACAATGGTTTCCTCAAAGTTGAAACTGCTTGGAAAAGAGTTTCAGGGTTCCTGTCCCATGCTGGTGTTTTGCCAAGTTCCAAAATTCCCCTTTTGTTAATCAGCCCATTCTTCCAACCAACCAACCAACCCTATTTATGTATTTATTTATTTATGTTATAGCAAACACCCACAGATGCAGCTGTGTTCAGATGGGATACCCAGATATCCCATGCAAAGGGCAGATGGGTCAAAAGTCAAGGGAAGAAACGTTCTCTTTGTGACAAATGGAGGGGAATACACACCCCTTTTCAACTTCCTATAACCCACAAAATATTGAAATGTTTTAATAAGAAAGTCAAAGGTACCATGAATGTGTGCATGGGCATAAACTAGCTTTTCCAAAGTTCTAAAAGGATCCCTACCTGAAGCAAGTGAACACAAAAGAAAACAGAGAAGCAGAGCATTAAAACACATTTAGCACCATACTTGCCACTGTTTACTGAAGGACTACTATGGCCAGCCCCTGCACTAAATGCTGCTGGAATACCCCAAATACCACAACAGAAAGAAGTGTTCTTATCTTAGACCTTTCTTTCTCTCCCTGGCCCCATCTAAATATAAAGTTTACTTAGATATAATGCAACATCAAACTCTTAAAAGTTAAAAGTATATGGCAGGTCAACATGGATGCTTACCCAGCCTCAGCAGCTCTAGAAGCAGAAGTACTTTGGCGCTCCCCGTGGCCTCTCGGTGTGCCACGGCGGCTTTCAGAGTCACTCACTCGTCCTGTCCCCAGGGATGATTTACTGTGTTCAAAGGCTACAGGGCCATCCTCATACCCATTCAGCAGGCCGCGGGCAGTTCTGCTCCTTGTTCTCGTTCTCTGGCGACCCTCAGGGTTATCCTCACATGGTTCTCTTGACGGTTTGTATCCATGAGAAATCAGAAGATCTTCTACGCTGTACATGATGCACTGGCTTCATCAAAGTTCAACCGCTGGAACCATGATGGTGGCCCGACCCATTGCTGAGGGGAAAACAGAGAGATCCACTTTGTGACCTGTCCTCCCTGAAGAACTGAAGTTCCCTCTACCCACACAAACCAGGCCAGGGCACAGTGCCTGCACCTAAGTGGAGAAATGTGGCTTTCTCTACCTAAAATGGACCCCAGTGTGCTCACGGAGGAGGGGTGCAGGCAGCACTGGCTCCACAGGATGTGTGGCAGGTCTGAGGCTCTCACCCTCTGATGACTACCTCTTGGAGAAGAGTCCAAAATAGTGTTTAAGCAAAGAAACGATCAACACTGCCCCCCGACCTCTAGTCCCACTCATCTAAAAGAAGCACCCTGAAGGAGTCAGGACAAAATAAACACAGACACAGAAGCTGCAATTACTACTTCATGCTTCTAAAAAGAGAAACTACCAATACCAGGTCTAATCTTATTATACATCCCTGTTTTCATCTTGGATGCATACCTTTCGCTCTGAAGGGCAGAGCAAGATCTTTAATCAACACATAGCCATGATACACTTTGGTGAGAGCAATCGGAAAAGCCACTGCCAGGGCAGCTCCCCAGGGCAGCTAACGAGCAGCTGGAAATAGATTTGCAGTATTGAGGCTCTTAATGAGAAAACAAACAACGTGCTGATCAAGCTTACTACCCAACCCGCCATGCAATCTGAAAGTTTCCACTTGAGACTTTTAAGAACAGAATTTCTTCCCAACTACTTTTGGGGGAAAGTGTTGCATCTCTTGGTAAAGGGTGTCTACACTCAAATTCTGCCACCCCAGTGTAAGCTCCCAAAGGCAAGAGGACCAAGAAAGAAGAAAAATGAACAGAAGCTAAGGTAATAGCAAAACAGCAGGGCTGCCATGAGACAGATTGTGGTCAGATGGATTCACCACTGCCTCAGTCCCTATGGAGGCTGGCTACAGCTCTGGCCTGGGTGATAGTATAAAAAAAGCTGGCCTGGTCAGAGCTTGGCCAGCTCTAGGCTCACTTTGTTGGTGTTTGGAAATAGAGTCACTGTGGCCACCACAAACAATGGCCAGGAAACGCCTGCTGGCCCATGTGCAGGTGTGAGGAAAGCGCCTAAGCTTCCTGCCAGCGGGAATTCTCCCTGGGGTCCATCACACTATTCTGCTGACTGTGCATGTTCTCTCTCTGCATTGCCCACTAGACCACGGAAGCAAGACTCAGCTTGGAGAGGACTGCACAGTGTAGGTCTATAATTTTCCATCACAGCCCTCCATTTTATGGAAGGTTGACAACCTCTGGCAGTTACTGCACTCAGAGAAACATCTCCATGGCAACGTCACCATTCCTGACACTCTTCTGTATGACTTTCCCAGGGCTGCCTTACTTGGGTCATTCACTTAGAAAAGGAAGGAACAAGAGAAGCAGCATTTGTTCTCTGACTCAACTAAGCAAATCACTGGTCTAGGAACTAGAGACGAATGAGATGTCATTATAAAACCAGAGGTATGGGAAAACAGGCTCAAGGCTCTAAGGTTTGTTCAGTGCTAACTCCCCAGCATCTAGCATAGAGTATCTTCCCAATGAATACCTGTTAAATGAATAAAGAAAAGAGAAAGGGGTATTTGAGCTAGGTTTTGAAGAATAATTAGGAGTTCACTAGATAAGCTGCATGTGTCCATATGTGAGCGGGGAACCTGACACATAAAGTATACTGTGAGTACGGTGCTCCCAAGAGTAAAGAAGTGGCTGAGCAACAGCATATTGGGGGCCTAGAACAGAATCTCAGACCCTCTGGCTCATATCCCCATCGACCCCACAGCTGAGAGTTCAGGTCTGATGACATTTGCACATGCGCTCTCCCTCTTTTCCTCACCATGTCAGGCTCTTTCACAGGGAAGCAGCATGCACTGCACTCCATCTGGCTACCCAATACACTAACAAATGTTGCCTTGTTCCCATGAGTAAAGAAAAGGCTTAGCAACAGAATCCTGATGGCCTAGACTGGAGTCCCCAGACCAAATGGTCTGTGTCCCACACAGAGTTGGTTGTACTGCAGCTCATTCTGAAGAAGCAATAAATACATCCTCAAATGTATATGTGGATCATTTTCCTACTAGGGATGAGGAAGTTGGTCTAGTATGGCTCTACGTTTGCAATTATACTTAGCAAAACCTTAATTATCAGGACAACCCACACCAAGCTATAAAAATCTTTCAGAAAATACATAAAGTTGTAAAAGGCATAATCTGACCTTAGAGATCTGAGGTCAAAAGTATTCTGATTGTTGGAAACTGCAAACTCATTTCCATCCCTCCTAGGTAGGTGACCCACAGGGAACAGGAGCACAGAACACTCAGACTGCAGCATTCAGGACCTAGAGCTATGTGAAGAATCTAAGAGGCCAGTAGATGACCAGGAGCCCAGCAGTAACCCACATTGCTGCCCCCATCCAAATTAATGGAAGACTTCTACCTGAGGCTAATAATGTTCTTCGCCTTCTCAATCCCAACTCAGCCTGGGCCTCTATAGCATTTCCACACTCATGCTGATCACTACCCTCTCCCTTCAGATGTTTCTGAATAGTTGTGTATTATTTCTAACCTTTGCCATATCCAGCTTGCCTTCTTTAATACCCTTATCTATGGAATGGGCTGCCTCGAAAGGTAGCAGGCTTCCCCTCCACACATGTCAATTAAGCGGCCACTAGGAGGGTCACTGAGGTATAGAGGAAACTCAGGCAACCACCAAGTTGCTGTACTAGAAATATGGCCTTTTAACCTTTCTTTCCAGCATTCTAAATCAACAACTTTAATTCTATTACCCAGGCATCAACTCAAAGGGTGGCTGTAAAGACAAATGCCCAATTTAAAAAAAAAAAAATTTTTTTTAAATAAATAAAGGGCGGGGAGGGGAAACCCAAGATGGTGGTGCACACCTGTAATCCCAGTGACTCTGAAGGTTGAGGCAGAAGGATCCCAATTTCAAGATCAATCTGGAAACTAAGTCAGTCCCTGTCTCAAAATAAAAAATAAAAAGGGCTGGGGATGTAGCTCAGTAGTAAAGCACCCCTGGGTTCAATCCTCAGGACTGAAAAAAAAAAAAGAAAGAAAGAAAGAAAAAAGGATGGGGGGAGAATTTCTCAAAATCTATCAAATTATGCTAGGCTTATGTACAAATATCCCACAATGAATCCCGTGTGTGTGTGTGTGTGTGTGTGTGTGTGTGTGTATGTGTGTGTGTAATACTAATTAAAATAATGGTAATAATAATGGAAGGGGGATCAATTGAACAGATGAAGTAGATCAGCACTATTATGTGTAATTATAATGTACCAACTAAAAAAAAAATAAGTGAATGATGAAATTTGACATCAACCTAAATATCACCATTATTACTGTTAACAACACATTTCACAACTATACATCTGTGTACAGTTACACTGGCACAGGATCAGGTGTGATGGCAGCCCTTTGCTGATACTCTGAGTATGATTCCTGGAGCCAGTGAGTAACCACGCACCACGCCAAGTCTCAGTTCTCTGATCTGCAAAATGGCAATGTTACTATCTTTCCATCTCACCTGACTGCTTAGTGGGTCCAATGAGAACATGCAGAAGTGAAACTCACCATACAAATATAACATTATGGATTTATTATGCTATAATGTTTCTAGTTTGTCTCTGAGGTTATTTGCTTATGGATAGATTTCAAACAGTTGCTAATTTTACCATGTAGTTCAGACCATTTCCTGATTCCTTTTATATAATTCAGTATGTTACTCTTGTTGATTTCAAAGCCATTCCTGCTTTATATACCTAGTCTTCTCTTGAGTGTATATTTCAACCTCCAGCCAAGTCACTAAGAACACAAGTATTATTTTATATAGTCAAAAACATTCAAACACATTCACTGAGTGCCTATAATGTACCAGGCACTGTAATTCTAACAATGAATAAGACATATTCTTTGCCCTTGAGGTTCTGACTGTTTGGTTGCAAAGATAGCTAGAAAAGAGGAAATCAAAACACAGCATATGCACACATTAGTGATGGGAGCTTGCCACTTCCCATATCCTCACAGCACTACAACAGGGACACAGGATGAGATGGAAGAGACCCCACCCGGTCTCATGGGATCAGAAGGCCTGGAAGACTGCTTCTCAGTCAATCAAATCCTCTTCCTCAAGGCTACACTATATTACCCTGGCAGTACAATCTTCCAGCCAGTACATTCAAGAAAGTGTTTCCTTCATTCCTTTTTTGTCTCTCTAAATCAAAAATTCGTAGTTGAATATCTAGGGAATGTGATCAAGCCTGTAAAGGTACTTACAAAGAATTCCAGGTCACAAAGAAACTTCTGGCATTGGCTGGGCCAGGACACAAAAATGAGAGACAAATGAGCCCACTTTAGTGGTATTCATAGAATTTAATAGAATTCATAGTATTTAAATATTCCTAGAGGAAACATTTAACTTAAGAATAAACACTTTATAGGAACAGTCTATCAGGCAGGGGCTGCCCTGGACATAGGCAATTCCCAAGCTGGGTGCCTCTTAAGCAGAGGTTGAGGTAATTGATTTGTAAACTATTTTGATTTTACAGTTCACACTGAATGTGTGTACAAATACATCAAAACTTAAAAGCAAAAAGATTTACCCTCATATCTGACATGAACTATAACCTTTTCTTCTCTATTTCACATTTTAAAAATGCTGGTCACTAACCACTAAACTAATTTTGTGACCTGTTAAACTAATTGCATGACCCACAGTTTGAAAAGCACCATAATAGAAGCCATTCTTGTGATGGTCAGAGTATTAGATGAGATAACCTCTGAAAGATTTTCATGCTCAAATATCCCTCAATCTATGAGAAATTCCTTGCTCACTGCTCTGCTCTCAACAGAGAATTTAGCTGTCTGACCCTTACAAAAATCTACTTTCTAAGAAAAGTTATAGCTATTAAATGATGCTACTTTCCTAGTCTTAATAGCAGGGCATGAAAAGGATGAATCTCCTCAGGAGAAAGTGCCATCTCCTGGCTCCTTCCTCCCTACCTGGGACCTAACTGGCCTTGAAGTTGAGGGTCTCCAAACATCCAGCCACTGTCTCACACACAAACCCAGCACTGCAGAAGCAAATGCAGAACCCAAAGGGCCTTTGACATGAAATGCATTTTCACTGCTGCCTTTTATTCTTTCTCTCTCTGGTTTGAGAAAACTAAGAAGTAGCCTTTTGTTTCTTTACATTTCACTATTATTCTTTTCAGATTTTCCTATTTTTCTCTAAACTATGCATTCTTGACTTAGTTCACCACTGCCCAGATTCAGACACATTTATAAAGGTTTAACAACTCTGCCACTGCAATGAAAACTGTCAGTCAAATAAAAGGCCCCGTGCCCCAGTGGGCCCATTTCTCTAGGTAGCAAGTGTTAGGCTATTTTTCCCCCCTCCTAAGGCAGAAGCTGGTTGCAACTGCTACACCATCATTGAGAGCAGGGAGAGTACAGCATGAAGAGCGTAGGCTTTGACATCAGAGAGACCTAAGTTTACACCCTGGCTCTTCTACTTGCTAGTGGCCTTTATCAAGGTACTTAACTTCCAAGCCCATTTTATCATCTGTAAAATAGATGGATCCACCAGGTTTTCCAAAGAATATGTGGCGCCTAGAAACTATCAGGATGTTACAATAGTTACCTCTATGAGGTTTTGTGGGTGAGAGGGGAATGGGCCACTTCCTTATCTCCAGGCTTGAAGAGGGTATCAAAGCAGAACAACTGTGACTGAGAAGTGAAGGCACGGACTCAACACCTGAAGGAATTCACCTGCACAGTGAGCACACAACTTATATCCCCCTGCTCGGAGGCAGGTGCAGCCCTCCATATTGTCCCAGCCCATCACCACTGAGGAGTGAGTAATAAATGTTCAAAACCTCTTCATCGAGTCCTGCACATTCTTTCTATGGGGTCTATAAACAATATGCTGGGGCTTTTGCAGCCTAGGGATTGAACAGCAGGCTACTATTTTCGGCTAATTTCATTTTATATTTCCTTCCTCATCATCATGTTCCCTAATTTACCAAATAATATATAAATATAAACAAGAAAAAAACAAAAAGACATGGCATCATTAAATTTAAAAACTATATATTTAAAAAGAAAAACAATTCTCCTTTATTCTCTGAAGTTAGATGGTTCTTGTGGATGACTCTTTCCTCACACACACATGTACACAGAGACACACAAGAGTGAGGGCCTCCCTTGCCTATATGTCTTGGTGGCCACACTGGTGTTAATTTTTAAAACATTCAGTAATGTAATTCATTCACAAATACACCATTTAGTTGCTTTGTGACCGTCACAGGCCTCTTTGCTCATTTTGGGTCTTGGGCTCTAAGTAACATGGAGCTATCACAAAACCTGCTGTGTGAAACCAAAAAAGCAGGCAAATCACCACTAGGAAAAATGAGAGGAGTAACAGCAATGGGAAACCACAACTGGATCCAGGCAAAGAAAAGCCTGCTGGCTGGTGAATATGGCAAGAAAGGGAGGAGAAAAGTGGAGAGAGGGAGGACAGAGGGGGACGAGTAGTTAGACGTTCCTTCAACTGTAACATGTAGGCATGCGAGTGGAGGGGATAAGGAGGAAAGGAATAAGAGGAGTAATTTTCAAGAGAGGAAGTACAATGGATTTTAGCTTTGGTATGACTAGGATAATGGTCATTTCTTTTATAGAAATGGGAAATAATTATTGGTTTGAAAGTATGATAGGTAATTTGATTTTGATTCAACCCATCTATCCCATAACAATGCAAATGGATTTTCATCAAAGATTAATTCTGTTCCTTCCATAGAATCTGAATGAGACCACTTACACTAATTTTCTCTATTACCAATATCTGAGGTAAGCATTAGCTCTATCGTTTATATTCAAATGGCCAAGATTATAAAATCAGGAAACTGTTATTAACACTTAACTATTACTGAAGGGTGGAGTCGAATTGCTTCCCTGTCACTGTTCTCAGTGTTTGAATGCCTATTTGTTGGTGTGTGTGTGTGTGTGTGTGTGTGTGCACTGAGTTGAGTTGAATAGGGCCTGGGACTGCAAGGAGTCTCAGTCTTCCTCTGCAAGAGAAAATGGAAGACTGACCTGGAGGTTCATTAGGGTCCTTCTAGCTCTAAAAATCTGCTGGGATCTCCAGAATGTACTCCCTTGTGATGAGCAGCACACATTTCTAAGTCAGCTGGCCACAAGAGACAGAGAGAAAAAAAAAAAAAAAATGGAAGAGTACAGCTTGTGGTCATGACACAGAGTAAAGCTAAGTAGGTCATATGCAGATAGACCCTCTGACCTTGGCCTCATTAGCACCCAAGCACAGGCCACCCATGAGAGCAGAGGTAAATGGCCATAAATTAAGAGGAAGACCAGTGAGTTAAACACCCAGCTATTCTCCACACCAGAAAGCAGATGTTGCACACTTACTCCAATCTAAATTCATCAAAACACTTTTTTTTGCACTGGATGGGCCAGACACTGTGCTCTGCCCTGGAGAATTTAAAGACAGACCAGACCTGGTCAGCCCTCTCCTGGTGTTATTTCAGCTATGGATATTCTCATCACTAGGGTGGAGAGCAGCAAATGAATGCCATTTAACAGGTACCATTTCCTCCTCCTTTTCCATTTATAAAAATATTTTTTATTCCTATAATTATAGTTACAGGGCTTCCTAAGACACTGAGAGGGAACAAATATTAATAAACTCATTACAACCAGAACTTTTTTCCTTTTTCAAATTTGCTTAGAACATGAACTGAAAATTAAAACATACAAATACCCAATTAAAAATATGAAAAAGAAAGCTCACCCTCATCTGTAATCAGAGAAATGCAAATTACACCATAATGCCATTATTCACATACCAGATTACCGAAGCTTTTTAAAAGCTGCATTTGTTATTGTGAGGGCATGATAACCTATCAGGCCTCTTCCATCTGTGGGTGTGTGTGTGTGTGCAAGGGGCAGTGTGCAAATGCATATTCCTTTCTTGAAAGTGATTAGGTGATATGTTATAAAATATTTAAAAATCTGAAACCCTAAGAAGTAAATCTCACTTCTTAGGATCTATCCTATTGAAGTAATCAGAGGTACATACACATATAAATATAAGGATATATATCCATGTTTTATTTGTGATAAAACAATGAACTAAATGTTCATTAGGGGATGGTTAAAAAGATTCATGCATTCACATGGCAGACTATAATATAAATACACATGCATAAAATTATGTTTTTAGGTATCTCATGACACAGAGAAATGCTGATACTACCATGTTAAATAATAAAAACAGAAAACAAATGCTAGATTTATGTGGTACCAATTTTATTTATAAACCCATATATCCAGAAGGGGAAAAACACCAAAAGGAAACATACCAAAATTCAACATTGGTACTGGATTCTGTTTGTTTTTTTTTTAAATTTCCTTATTTATACTTTAATGATATTTAATGATGTCTATCATGAAATGTATTATGCTGAACTATATGAAGTTGCCATATTACAGGTCAAAAATGGTCAAATATTGGCAATTTCATATTCTTAACATACTTAATTTCATTAATACTAACTTAAGTATATACAATTACTGTGTTGTATTTGCTATAATTAATTTATTTAAGTTATATTAACATAACAATAGTATTTCATCATTTGTTATAATCATTTCATTTGTTATAATCAATTTATTAGTTATTAATTGTAAATTAAGTTATAGTAACATATTAATAACTTATAATTAGCTATGTTGTTAATAAATAATGTAGCTAATCATGCATATTTGTCTCTCTTATTCATTTTTAGTTCATGTTGCAGGCTCCCCTCCAAAAAAAAAACTTCAAAAAAACCACAAAGAGTTGCTTAGGTATGATTAAGAAAATGTGTCTTTGAAAATATACTGCCTATCTGAAAGACTCAAAGACCATAAAAGAATGAAGAAAAGAATAAGTGAATAAATGAAACATCTGAAACCTTATGAAATAAATTACATAAAGTTCTAGTACTTGGCATATTTATTTTATCTGCCACAAAGACTCTTAATCTGTTTTTGGTGCTCCTAAGATCACTGTTCTGAAGAATTCCAATACAAGATTACAATTTACATTCTAAAGGTCTTGATTAGACATTGTTACTCCTCTAAAAAACCTAAAATGTCTCAGTTATATTCACTGACATTCCATACTTAGGATGTAATGGGTCCCTCAAATTGTTGGCAGTTCAGTGTAAATATTTCTTCAACTGACAACTTTTAGGTCTAATGTTATGATTAATATATAACAAAGTACTTTCTTTAAACGAGAGGTAAATAGCCAAGACATAAAACAAACCAGAATGGAGTATATTTCTAACTAACACATGAATTATGAATGCTTTCTGCAGCTTTTTTTGTAATGGTAGAATTGTGTATTTTATTGTGAACAATAGGATTTCCATTTCCCTTTCTAGTCTTAATTATTAAATAAATAACTCCAAAGTTCTATTTTAAGTTCTGGGACAAGTTCTCACAAACTGTTGTTACCATACCACACAGTGTGAGGACTGGCTCTGCCAGAGCCCTCACGTCATTAAAATCTCATAAGGCATGAAGAGCAGATCTAATCTGTGAAGCAATCATTTTAGCAGGACAACCATCACTGAATTTGCTTTCCGTAAGGTGATAAAAAGAAAAACCAAATGAAATGGAAAACTTGGAGTCTAAGATCAAAAGAATCTTAAAATATTAATCTTACTGAGTTAGATTTGTGGTAAGGCAGATTCAACAAGAGAAACTGAGTATTATCTTTTCTAACTCCTCTATGTCTTTCTCTCCAAAACTAGTGTGAACACACTCTCTCTTCTGTCTTTTCTTTCACCTCTAAATTCTGTGTCACACAATTAGTGTTCTGGCTACTTCACCTCATTTTTATAAGACCCTAACTACCTCATTAACACTTCACAAAGATTACAAATCATTAAGAAAGGACTGAAACTGGATATGATTTTTGAGAATCCTCCGGAATTTGGTGCTGTTTGTAAAAATAACTATAAAACTTATAGGTTAGAATTTTATTCCGTTATCATCATCATATATGTAAAGCCTGCCATGTAATGATTTCTAAAATAATCTATTAAACTTTTAACATACTACTTTTGTTTTATATTTTTAAAATACTTTTAGGATAAAAGTCATACAAATGTTAAAGTTCAAATTATTTCACATTTTTATTTATTTTCGAATTACAAGGGTCATGTAAAGCTATTTCAAAAGTAAACATTGCAAAATTCAAAGCTTAAGTAAAAAAGAGAAAAATTCCTAATAGCCCCACGGTGCCAAGAGATAACCAAAAGTAATAGTTGGTTCTATTTCTCCAACTATGCATAGAGGTGCTTTCATTTTATTGTTGTTTTTTTTTTGTTTTTGTTTTTGTTTTTTGCCTCTGAAATGCATGGCAGTGTCTCCTCATAAGAGTTATCTAAATTCTTTCATTTACACATAAGAGAAACGAGCTTTATTAGGTAAGCTATAAAGAGATAACCAATAAGCAGAAAATTCTAAAGATGATAAAGCTTTGCCAGTTTGGCCATGCTGTCGCTATCATATTAACTATAGAAAGTTGTTGGAAAATACAAAAAGTCAAGGTAATAAACTTCAAATAAGATACTCCAAATTCAAATCAAGATTACAGAGGTTTTAGTATGGACCCATACAGGTCCTGGATTTCCTAAAGTAAAGCATAGGAAGACAGATCTACCCTTCCCTAGGTTGCTGGCTTTAGCAAGTGAGTGTCCCTCAGTGTTCCACAAGCCACAGGCCTTTGGAGCAAAGCACAATAGCACAATTTTCACAAGGAAGATAAACCTAAAGGTAAGAAAACAACATCTGCAAACAACCATAGGAACTGCAATAAGAGATTCAGCAATAGACCCAGAGGATTCCAGAGATATAGTCTTTGCTTATCAAAATAAAAGCCACAACAGAACAATTGTTCAATCCAATGCGTTATGTTCTAAACTCTCTCCAGATTAATTACTGTGGAGTCTGGCCAAGCTCATTAAAAGGGAAACTCTGGCCTCCTACCATGATTGGTGTTTACTGTTCTTCTAAACTAGAGGGCTCTCCCAGCAAGGGCAAGGAGGACTTGGAGGAGTCACCAACTCCTGGGCTTTCTTTACTGATGGTAATGAAAGGATTTATCTTTGAATACCATTTTTAAATTAGACTTCAAGGATCTTTTCATATTTGCCTTCATTTTTATATTGAAAAATTGGTTCCTTTCTATTTTTCTTGTGTATCTCAGATCACCGGTTATATTTTATAGCTACTGAACAATACATGCAGGCCTCTGGAATCTGTGATCTCTCAGATGAGTTATCAGATAACTCTGATGAGCTCTTCAAGCACTCCAGAGTATATGGTCACTCGGGCATTTTATGTTCCAAGAGGGTGCAAAGACAAACCTTTTTCTTCCCCCTGAAACAGGCTTCCTCCACCCGTCCTATCCACCTAAATCTCTTGGGCCTGCCAAGGGCCTGACCTCCCAGTCTCTATAGCAGAGGGTGAAATTTTGCAGGAGGAAGGCCCAACAGATTAAAGGCCTCTGTTCAACAAATATTTGCTTACCCACTCCAGCAAGAGTAAAAGTTTGCTACATGTTGCCTGCTTGGAGTAACAGGGAAAGACCTTCAGGAATCTTGTTCAGCTGGTGACAAATTTAGACACCTAATATCAAGGTAAATAATGAAGTCCAGGCACCCAGAACACTAGGAAAAATCAAAGGAATTTACCAAACTCAACATTTCACATGAAAACCAACACAATTCCCATCAAACAGAATCTCTATATAATTTCCAAAGATATTTATGCATTATTGCTTTCCCTGACAGTCTCAATCCAACTATTTTAAATTCTAAAACTACCTTACATAAGGCACTGTTTTCCTAAAATTTGACCTGTACTGTTACACTAAGACTGCTTTTTTTCTTTTTCAGAGCATTTCTGACCATCAGAATCCCACCTCTTGCTTCCCTCCCCAAAATCTCCCCATTTTCTCACCCTCATCCCAAATCTTTGGGATGTTCACTCTTTATAAGTCTGAAAAGACAAAAGGCCAGAGTAAGAAAACATGAAGCTGTGGGAGAAACATCACATTAAACTGTCACCGACAGGAAAAACCTGGGAATTCTGTGGTCCACACTGCCCAGACCTCTACGGAAGACAAGGCCTGGCACCCAGACTTGAAGAAAGGTGACAGGGAAAGGGTGATATGCTTAAACTAATTCCCTAAAGTCCTCTGCTCCCAGAGAGTGAGGATGAGCAATGACTGGGGCATGGCCAGGTAGCGCAGGCGTAAAGTTCCCGTTTTTCATTTTTTTCCTCACTAGTGAAATCTCAGCTGCTTTTTCAAACCCATAGAAGAATCCCTGGCAAGCGCTAGGTTTCTTTGGTCAGTGACAAGAAGCGAGAGTGGAGCTTTTGGCAGTGGGTGCTGAGCAACACTGTGGTCACAGCATCTAGGCAAACGCTGGCATTCGGGATGAGCTGACAGACTGGGGGTGAGGGACCGGAGGGAACTAGCTGAGATCTGGGCGCGGAGACCCAAGGTGGACAGGCTCCAGATCCCATAAACGAACTGATTTACAGCACCCCCAAGCGGGGTTCTTTTCTTTCTCGAACCCCACAAGCAGCCGGGACCCGCGGAGGCACTAGCCGGGAAGCAGCCGCGATTAGTGTCCTAATCCCCAGTCCCGACCACGCACCGCGGTGGGCGCGTAAGGCCCGGGCAGACACCAGCAGGGAGTCGGGGCGCGGCGGCGGGATCCCAACGTCCCGCCCGCAGGTCCCGACTGCTAGGGGCGCCGTGGGAACCGGGACCTCGGGGACTCCGAACCGAGACTCAGTTTGTAGGGTGGAGAGGTCGGTGAAGTCAGGCGCTCAGGTAAGGGGGGGCTGTTGACTGGACGCCGGCTGTGTAGGGAGACGTAGAGAGGGCAACGAGAGACCCCCGCCCGCCCGGGCCCGCCCCGCGCCCACGGGCGACGCGAGCGCTAACGCCAGCCGCGGCCCACGGAGCCCGCCCAGGGATTCCGGCGTCCCGTGCCCCAGACTGGCACCTGGAAGACCCGGACCCCTCCCAGCCTTGCAGGCGCTCCCCCACCCCGGGGCTGCGGGCGTGGGGCCCTCGGCGGCCCCGCTGCTGGGCTAGGCACCGCGCGGGGGGCTCCGGGCGGGGCTGCGACCCGGGGTTCCGACATCCCCTAACGCTGGGGAAGCTCGGACAGGAGCAACGTCCCGGCTGGAGAAGTTGGGGGGCGAGCGCGGGAGGCTGCCGGTGAGGCCCGCGAAAGCGCCGTGAAGAGTGAGCCAAATGGACGGTGGGAGTCAAGAGCGCGAGACGCGCCAGGACTTACCGAGCGGCTCCCTCATGCCGGCCCGCGCCGCCGCCGCAGCAGCTCCGGCTGGCCGGGCACCAGCGCGACCCGCCCCGCCAGCAGCCGCCGCGGCCGAGCATGCCCGGAGCGCCGCCGTCCGCCCCGCCCACTGCCCGGGATAGCTCCGCCCACCGCCCGGGATAGCCCCGCCCACAGTCCTGGCCGCCTCCAGGCGCAAGCCCTGGGCGCTGGAGGGCGGCACCTGGGCACAGAGCCCGGCGCGCGTGCCTCGGGCCCGACCGGGTGAGTCTCGCGGAAGGCACAGGTGGGCTGGCCACCCTTTCCTCTCTTTTCCTGTCCCTTGTGTTTGGGCAGCGTCAACCTTGTGCCAATGTCTACGTACACAGATAAACTCAGGAACACACACAGATACACACAAAAGCCCTCATGTACAGTCACACTGATGCACACAACACATTCGTATAGAGTCACACACAGGTACACAAACACACACACATAGTTCACATACATACACAAAAACACAGCTCAAGCAGGATACACACATACACAGTGATGGCATGAACTGCAGAAAACGGCGATGGTGACAACAGCTTATGTTTGGGATTTACTTCTTAAGCAACATCTTAGAGAGGGTCTTAGCTATAACGCTGGAAAGGACCTTAGAGGTCAACTGGTGTCTGCCCTTTCTTATGGCAGATGAGGAAACTGAAGTCTAGAGTAGGATTTGCCTACAGACTGGGAGTAGGGAGAACCGGAGGAGGTCAGTGAGTTCATACCAGAGTGAGCACTTCCTGACCGCAGTCCCACTCTCTCTTCAAGTAGCAGAGGGGAAGAAAGATTAGACTGCTAATCTGCTCAGGAGCAAGTTGTTACACTTTGAAAGGCAGAGAAAGACAAAGTGTTAAACTTTTGCGATGAATGAGGGATGGCAAGGAGTGTTGGCTAAGTCCATCAAGACAAAAGTGGATGACACAACAGGCTGATGTCCCCCTAAAACTGAGTTTTTGTAAACCATTTAGCCACACTGTGGTTTTAGGACTGTGCTTGCTGATAATAATTAAAGTTTTTTTGCACTCTCCCTATGTCTGAGTCCTTATACACTACTCTAATTGAGAAAAAAAAAAATACACTATGTGATCTAGTAGGGAAAACACACACACACACACACACACACACACACACACACACACACACCCATACTGGAAAAGACAGGACAATATAACAGGTACTGTATTGTGAGTTATTAGTAGTACACCCAAGGAAGACAGATTGGGGGAAAATGGGAGCAGACAGTGTAATTAGGGCTCAAGTGGTAGGTAACTCGAGTCCCCATTTTCACTGCTTTTCCTACTTTCTAGACATGTTACTTCTCTTAACTCCAGTTTCATCTCTAACAAAATGGAGATAATGACTGCACTCACCTCATGGCAAAGTCAGGGCAACTAAATGATATGCCTTCTTAGCACTGGGCATAGTTCAGGCACACAGGTTGGAACCCGAACCATGAGGGAAGACTGTGGGGATCACCCTAAAGGATAGTGGGTTATAGCTAGGCAGAGACACGAACATCATCGCCAGGCTAGGGAAATAGAATGGGGGCAAAAAAGTTTTAAAGTAAAATGAAACATGGAAGACTTCCAGGAGTTGGTTATTAACACTGTATCATTACTTCTTGTCATCAACGCATCTTTCAGGGTAGGTTGCTTCCATGACATATACAATTCCTCTTTCTCCTCAATTTTCCAACTCATTGAAATAACCTTTTGTTGTTGTGTGACACCTATGTGTACCCAGGACTGTACAGACACTTATGGAGCCAGATGTTTCTGTGAGAACCATTTATCAGCTAGTGAATTAAGATTAGGACTTGTTTCCCCATAGAACAATGCCATATTGTTGGGTTTCTGGGTCAACCCCACAGAAGTTTTATAATGTAGCTAAAATGCTACAGAGTTACAGTGGAGAGCAACACTGATACAGTGCTAGGGAAGAAGCTGAACCAAGCAAGATAAAGTCTAATAGGGAATGTGTTTTAGCAGGAAGGCTGACAAAGGCAGATCCAATTAGGAGGAAGTAATCAGATTGAAATACTGGAGATTCAAAAGAAGATGACTCTATACTTTCAAAGACTTTTGTGGTTTTTGGACCGTGGCTCTGAGAGAGAGAGGGGGGGGGGGGGGAGGGAGGAGATGGTGATGATCAAGGAGAAAGGTGGAAGATTTTTCTGAATATCTGGGACTAGAAGAACTATAAAGAGGATCAAGAGTAAAGTTGAAAAGATACATGAATATGGGTGGTGAAAATTTGAATTATAAATGTAAAAAGACAGAAGATGGAAAGTATTGAAAATCCATTTGGTCAGTTTCTACACTGGTCACTTGTACACAGACTTGGAATGCTGGACAGGAGATGTGTATGTGTGTATATCTATATATACACACACATATGCATATATACATACATATAATCTCTGTATTTTATATACACAAACATATATGTATATGTACATATATATCTGTGATTATGTTTTTAGAAAAGAGGACATTTCTTCATAAGTCAGGCCTTCGTAACTCAGAAAACACCTACAAACATTTATTTTGATCATAAAAAGAATTGCACATCTTATCTAACCTCCTAGTCTCCCAATTGCCACCTACTTTCCTGCACCTTCAGTCCCTTTCCCACCTACTTGAGGTTGGGAGATTTAAACTTAGGGGAAAGTAGCTAGCATTTGCCAGACCCAGTGACACACACCTATAATCCCAGCAATTTGAGAGACTGAGGCAGGAAGATCACAAGCTTGAGGTCAGACTCACCAATTTAGTGAGACCTTGCCTCAAAATAAAAAAAAATTAAAAAGGCTGTGGATGTAGTGCAGTGGTAGAGCTCCCCAGGGTTTAATCCCCAGGACTGTAAAAACAAACAAACAAACAAATAAACAAAAAACCCCATCATTTATATGATGTAAAATATAAAATATAATTGCAAACATTTTGCATGATGGCATTAGAAATCTAGCATAGTCTGGGAACATGTGCTGGGATCCAGCCCCGGATGCCCAATGTCCCCTCCTTCCTCTGAGTCCTGGAGAAGGGATTTCACAGACTCAGGAAGGAACTTGGATTATTGAGTCATCGGGGCAGATGTGCAATGACCAGAGAAAGAATGCTTAAGATCCTGCTTAAGGAACAAAAAAAAAAAAAAAAAAAAAAAAAAGCAAAATCCTTGTTTCTTTAACTTACTGCCTTTTCAAGGACCTAGAACTACATGTTAGGGTCCTTTGCTGGTGACTATGGTTTCCTCTAACTGATTTAGATGTTCTTTGATTCTCTTTCTTAATCCATAAAAACACCACCAGTTCTCACATTTAAAAAAAATAATTAGAATAGTTAATTCTTGATAAAGCCTTCAAGTCCCTCTTGATTTGTTCTGAAAAGTCAAACAACAATGGTTATACATAAACAAGAAAGAATTTTGCAGCAAGAAGTGCTAATAAAATTTGTTTTTAGACATTGACATTCTGTGACTTCAGAGGCTATACTGCATAAAATTATCTTTAAGTAACCATGGACTAGAAATCTGTTTCCCAAAGTGTACCCCATAGACCACTTATTTCAGGATCAAATGAGGGGATTTGATTGATAGATTTCTAGGCCTCATCAATAATGGATACAATCAGAATTTCTAATTCCTATGGGTGATGTTCTGGAATATGAACTTTAAGAAAAATGCCCACATGATTCTTGCACACAGTAAAGTTTTAGAAGTATGGATAAAGCAGGAGAAATGGAAATAATGTATATCAAGAGTATAAGAGAATGATTGGCACATTAGCACACACTCAAAACACAGTAGCCATCAATATCACTTTATGATGATAAAGAGTAGCAGAGCAATATCCTTCACAAATCAAGTGTATTAAGTGTTTGTTAACTGTTGATTTAGAAGATTTGACAGTAACTGAAACAAAATGTATGACCCTGCGGAATAAGAAAAAAATAAACCTTTTTCAATCATATACCTTCATTTTAAGGAGATGGAATCTGTATGGTTATTATATGAGAAAAAGCAATTTCAATTATTGGCTATCTTTGTGTCAGCTTCGTCCCACATATGGCTGCACATTAATGGAAAACAGCTTCTCTGTCTCTCTCCCAAGCTCTGTCGCCACTCATAGCAAAGGATTGCTGTTTGCCAGTGGAAGACTATTCCAGGCACCCCACAGCCTGTACTCTATAATTCTTTGCCAGATTCAAAAAGAAAACCCTTGAATGGCAATGCCCTCTAGGGAATGGCAGTGCCTGACTGGGATTCTGTAGGGACAGGGAAATGCCAATGTGGTTTCCAAGAGAATGAGATGTGGCCAGCAGCAGAGGGGTCCAGACATGGGCATCCCTGGGCTGGCTCTCCCCTGTCACATGTCAGCTGATCAAGAATCTATCAAAATTAATTCAGGTGTTTTTAAAAATTCTATGTGATTTTATTTTTAAATGGGAATATGTGAATAACAAGCCTGGGGGTGTAACTCAGAGGTAGAACACTTGCCTATCATGTGCAAGGCCCTGAGTTTGATCTCCAGTACTAACCCCCCAAAAGAAAATCTGTGAACAACTATGAGTTGTTCCAACTTGGTTGTCAACATTAAAAAGAATACTTCCATTCGGAAAGGAAACGATGTATCAGGTCTTTATTAAGTCAGTGACGACTACCAACAAAAAAAGTGATATCAAGTAGCTGACAAGAGAGGTGAGACACACCTCCCACTTAACCTTTCTATGGATCAAGCACAGGACTAGGCTCCAATTCACATCTTTCCATGTGCATAAACACAACATTTATTAACAGAGTTCTGTGATTCTTGAAGTAGTGATTCTAGTTTCCCTAAAGAAAACTTTTCATCCTATTACTTATCTGCCTCACTAAAAATGTCCATCACATTTTGTTTAAGTTGTTTTTTAACAACTGAACGGCTTGTCAACTTTCCATCACTATGACAAAATACCTGAGAAAACCAACTTGTAAGGAGGAGAGATTTATTTTGGCTTCCAGTTCAGAGTCTTCACTTCATCTTTGGTTGGCTCTGTTGCTTTTGGGCCTGTGCGAGGCAGCACATTGTGGCAGGGAGCTCATAGTAGGGTGAAGCTGCTCATCTTCTGGCAGCCAGGAAGCAAAAAGAGAGAGGAGGTCTCAATATCCCTTTCAAGGGCACATTCCCAATGAGCTAACGTTCTTCCACTAAGCCCCACCTCCTGAATGTTCCACACCTCCCTCTAGTGTCACATCCTGGTGACCAAGCCTTTAGCACATGGGTCTCTGGAGGACATTTAAAATCCTACCAATAACAAGCTGCCAGTATGGCATTTGCCATAGATACCTTGGATTTGCTTCATTGTCATACATACTTGCTTTGGCTACTAGATTCTGAGTTCCCGGGGGAATGGACTATTCATTCCTATCCTGTTTTCTTCGGTTCTGTATTTGTCTATTTGGCATTCATTAATCATAGGGCCAAACTAACAGCCAAAGTTGTTTATACCTCCTTGTGATCAGAGCCCAAACTCAGAACCACCTCCTTACTGAATTCACATATCGAGCCAAAATGTTCCCTGCACTAAATCAACCCAGGGCCAGCTATCAGACACTGAAGGACAACCATGTCCCAAAGATCCCAGATATTATGTGTGCTAGCCAATACTTGGTTATCTCCCTGTTCTGGCCTTGACTTTCCTGCAGAAACCCCACTAAGGGCTGAGGACTGGGCCTTTGCCCCACTCTTTCTGCCTCTCAACCAACCCTGGTGCTTCTCCCAGGGTCTTGTGTGGCATGGCATACTATATTTCTCATTTTAATATTTTCTTTCAATGGCACTGACCTGTCAGCAATTGTCACTCTGACATAACTTTGTAAATGAGAATCTGGGGCCAGGTGTGTAGCTCTGTGGTAGAACTCATGCTTAGCCTGTGCAGGGCCCTGAGTTCAATCCCTAGCACCAAAAACACTAAATTCAAACATCCCATGGGGCTGGGGTTGTGACTCAGTGGTGGAGCCCTTGCCTGGTTTGATTCTCAGTACCACATATAAATAAATGAGTAAAATAAAGGTCTGTCAACATCTAAGAAAATGTTAAAACAAAACAAAACAAAACAAAAAACCATAATTAAGACCCAGGCACTCATCATCCCCTCTGAGTACCTAGCACCATTCCTTTGAACAGATAAATGAAACAACTGTTGAACTGATTAGCTGAATATTCCTGAAATAAAAAATGGTCACCTAAACCCACATTGTGAGGTCCTAGGGGTTAGCTGAGGGCTGAAGGATTCTCAAAAGAAAAGACAAAATACTTTTAGGAATTATCTAGATTTTGACTTCTTTGGCAATTTACTTTAACTCTGGAATGTTATTTTTACTCCTTCCATGTTCTCTCTTAAACTCAACTTACTGTACTAAAACTCTATTTGTTAGCCTCTTATGTGCTGGGAGGATGTATATCAAGTAGACATATATTGTTTGTATGGTCTCTTTAATTTAACAAAACTCAGATTTTCTAAAAGCTTGTAATATCAAAACATGCAAATAAAGGAAGCCCAAAAGGATGATTAGTGGTTTGTAGAAAGGCAGCTAGTAGACATAAAATGTTTCAAGCAAAGGTAATACATCAAAGGAAAGTTAGCTTTCATCAGCAATCGCTGAAAAATAACAGTGTCAGTCCAAATCCAGTATCTTATCTAGCTGGAACAATTAGGTAGTGTCTCCAAGTTTCTGGGTAACTATGCAGTGCTTCCTTTGCCATATTTACTCCTATCCTCCCTTGACAATTTAGTGTATTTTTCCCAATTATCACTGATAAGGTCCTACAGATTGTCCCATTTCTGTTATATCATCACTAGTGCCCCCATCTGTGGGTAGATAACTGTAACTACTTCCTCATAAAAGGATACATTGAGTGGAACTCCTACTTCAGCAGGAAACTGCATGTGCTTTTTGCTTATTTTCAATCTAGTGGATGTATTATTTTTCTATGTATTTTTGCAGTCTTCCTTTAGTTCTTTTTTTTTGCAGTGCTGGGGATTTGAACCCAGGGCCTTGTGCTTGTAAGGCAAACACTCTACCCACCGAGCTATATCCCCAGCTCCTCCTATAGTTCTTCATGCCTACAATGTGTATTAGAACTTTTGCTGCAACCACAAAATACCTGGACATTACCATAACTAACTAGTCACAGACCTAGTATTAAATCCAGCCCTATTTTGTTTTCCCTCTCTCTCTAGCATACACTGGCACCATAACATTGTATATCTTGAATAATGCCATTCATAAACAAAAGGTGCCTCTTTCTAGGGGACACTGCCTTATTCATGGTCAGGGGCCACCTATTTATCAATAGGTATATCAAAATATGGGGCTATGATAAATTATCTACCTTAGAGGATTAATTAAAAATGTAGAACATTTCCAGTTACCAATTCTTTGCTGCTTCCTCCCAACACACTATTCCAACATTATTATTATTTTATTTCTTTATTTTTTATTTATGTATTTATTTATTTAACTGTTTCTATCTTTCCCAGTAAAAACAGGGCACTGTCACAGGGGAGACTTCCAGAAATGATGACACACTAAGGGGCATGGGGACATAATCTTTTAATGCTAAAGCAATTGCAGGATGGCAAAAGGGAGGTTTTCAGCCATCTAAGGTCTTTTTTTTTTTTTTTTTTTTTTTGATGCTGGGGATTGAATTCAGGGCATTCTTAGTCAAGCACTCTACCACTGAGCAACATCCCCAATCCCTCAATTTTAAGATCTTAATAATTAGGTTTAAAGGAATATATTTAAAATTCAAAAGACAGATTTCTCACATGAAGATTTTAAACACTGACATAAAAATAATAAAAGAAATCCTACAGACACCAAGACACAGTTGCTTTGAGAAAACAGGATATTCTCCTCTTCCTCATGAAGGCAAGTGACCTGAGGCTAGTACTGTATACACTTCACAGCTAATACCCATTGCTATTTAGTAATGTGTATTTACTTAGTATTCCCATTTTCCAGGTTACATGATTTATTTTGTGTTCTTTGCTCTCTTAGACATTCTTTCTTTCTACTAATATCTCAATACAGGTACATCTCTTCCTGCAACATACCTACATGAATAAAGATCTCTTTTTATCACATCAGATTGTCAGTTTCCTAATGGCATGACGCCTTGGTGACACCTGCCATTCATAAGATAAACCATTAAGATTCGAAATGTCACAGTCTGCATCTATTAAAGATTAATCAGTAAATTTATGGGCTATTTAGGGAAAAAATAGTGGTTAGTTGTTATTGACTAGAAATCCAAAAGTGAAGCTCAGAAATCTGCAGTTTTAAACAAGTTCTTTGATTCCAATGTGTTCCAAAGTTTGAAAGCCAGAGGTTCTGATCAATCCCAATAACAACTTATTCACTGACAGGTTCTCTTAGTAATACCCACTCACTCTCTGTGTAGATCTCATTAACCACAGAGCACTGGCTACTCCATTTTGGGAACTGAATATATTCAGAGAAAAGTGCTTCCCAGTTTCCCTGCTTGTCAGGAGGTGAAATACCTCAAGGGAGAAACATACAGGCTTTAGAGTCAGATTCAGGTTGGATCTCAGTGCTGCCACTTATTGTGTGTCTTTAGGCAAAATAATTCAGTTCTCTAAGCTTTGGTCTTCTTATATAACAAACCACGGCCTGGCTACGATGCTTAAATTAGATATTATATAAAAGCATTCAGAATAAAGTCAATATTCCTTAAATATTAGCTGTTCTGATTGCTACGCCCTTCCTGAAGCTCATGTGAAAATGAATGAGAGCAATGCAGAGCACCTGGCACATCAGAGCATCCTGTGAACAGGAGGTAGCTTCGATTTCCGGCACTAAATATAACTTAAGAGCACAGTTCTCTCATTTGTTGAGAATCATGGGAGGAAACTATTTCTATATTCATTTGTGTTTTGTAGGAAAAATGTTATAGAGATAACATGATGAACACATTTTAGGAAGGATCATTCCCCTGAGCCTTTTCTTTGGAAAAGACTCCCTCTCCACCTTCCTTCTTCCTTTCCTTTCTGCATGTGCATGTGCATTTTCAGATTGAAACAAAGCATTGGAGTTCCTTAAAGCTGCTGAAATACCAGAAAGTGATTAGTCAACAGGCCCTGAGAGGCAGGATATTTAGAGCCACCTTCATTCTTCTAGGAGCCCAGACAGTACAAGATGCCAAGAGAACATTGGAATGAGAACATTCTTATTTAATGTGAAGTGTGATGTCTCTGAACTTAATCTGAGCATATGGCTCTGTGTACATGATACCTGAACATGAAGAAGGCAGTAAAAAGTAGCTTTTGAAGTTCAGAAGAGTAGTTTTGTTCCAGTGATGAGGGGATGAACACATGTGTTAGGAATCTTGACCAAAATGTTATGGACAAAGTAGCCATCTGATAGTCAATGACGAGTATACTTTGAGGCGTTCAGGAGCATGATAAATCTGTATGACACTTCCTTTGGACTAGAACACATTGTACCTATGACTAGGATGATGCTTTGCTGACTTCCACCTTTCCAAATTTAATTGGGACAGTGCCAAGTGGGCTAGGTTGAAAGTAATGTGACCATGTTACAAACTCACTGAAAGTTTCAGTAATTTCTTTTTTTTTTTTTTTCCCCAGTAATTTCAATTTCAAGTACTCTGTACTTTGAGCCAAATCTCTGGTCTGAACATTCAGAAGAGGCAACCTGGCTATCTGTACTTGGATTCCATTCGTTCTCAGGATGATAATATCTTTCCTCATGTGAGTAGATCATTCAGGGGTGGTACTGATGTGCACAACTCTGCACTCATCCCAAAGTACAATGACAACAATTTCTAGGAAAAGGCAACAGTATCTGCAACCATGCTCACACCCAGCTGCTAGTGATGCCTACGAGAAAGGAGAGTCCAGGAAGGTTGTGAAACGTGTTCTTCTGATTATTAAAAGAGGCTGCTGGTGGAAGAGATCATGTGGCATGTGTCACCTAAGCATATTCACCACCCCCTTTACTTCAGTCATGACAGCCTCACATATGCTCTGTGATATAAGAAGCAATACCTCCTTTCCTTTCCCCAGGTCAGACTGTCTTTTAAAGGGCTTAAGACTTTTATTAAATTCTGATCCCACAAACTAGAAATCCATACAGACTTCTAGGAATCCTTGTATTCTTCCATGAACAAAATTTTTGGAATCTAGAATGGAATGGGTTGGAGCATCCTAATCTCTGAAGGGAGTAAGTGTGCTTTGATAGTATACTTTGGAAGATATAACACAATCAGTGCTGCCTTCTGATACAAAGAAGAAGCTCATGGTATGCAAGCTGATAGCAGACTTAGTTACATGCTGCTTTCAATGTTTTTAGTTGCTTCCTTTAGGAACAATATGCTTTTCTATTTAAACCTATAGTTCTGATGACTCTTCACACAGTTTTATTCCAGCTCCATATAATGACCTAAATGATTTAACACTCATTTCAGTACCAGTGACCAGGATGATCATTATTTAAGGAGTGGGATGAAGGTTGGCTAAGGAGACAGAATGCCCAAGACTTGCTCTGACCATTAGCTTTTTTTCATTCTTTCCTTCCTTCCTTCTTTCCTTCCTTCTTTCCTTCCTTCCTTCCTTCCTTCCTTCCTTCCTTCCTTCCTTCCTTCCTTCCTTCTCTTTCTTTCTTTCTTTCTTTCTTTCTTTCTTTCTTTCTTTCTTTCTTTCTTTCTTTCTTTCTTTCATACCTGGGATTGATATCATTTTTTTTTGTACCTGGGATTGATTGAGCCATATCCCCAGCCCTTTTTTGTATTTTATTTAGACACAGGGTCTCTCTGAGTTAGGGTCTTGCTAAATTGCTGAGGCTGGCTTAGAAATCATGATCCTCCTGTCTCGGCCACCCAAACCACTGGGATTATAGGCATGTGCCACCACACCCAGCTGACCATTAGCTTTTGATCCAAAGTTGTACCCTTAACCCACGCTATGAACCTACATTCTTTCTGCATGAAACTTCCTCATAAAGTGAGGCCTGTGTCACATCAGAAATGCCAAGCCCCAAACACAAGCAGATGCCAACCTGTCAGAGTCATGCTGTCAGAGTATACAGCAGCATGCTGGAAAATCAGAAGTGAGTAGGAAGAGCAAAGATGCATTGGAAATGAGGCCAGCTTGTCTTTGTTGTACTAACATCCGTGAAAGGGGAAGGAAGTCCCTCGGAAGAATTAGGGTACAAAGCGGAGGAACTGCCATGCTCTGTGTCTGTTCTGTTTTCCACAGTTGCCACTGCAGTGTACTCATTATATTATAACACTTATTTCCAAGCACTGTCACTTGTTCTGAATCATCTAAACTGAGATGACAAATGGAGTTAGCTTGATGCTTCCTGGGGCATACATATCTTCACTTCTAATTTATAAATATGGTTCAAATAGGGACTTTTTGAGTTTTGGTACCTAATCTAGTTTGGATCTTGAATGTCCCCCTAAAGATCCATGTGTTAGAGGCTTGGTCTCTAAAGTGGGGCTTTTGGAAGGTAGTGGAAACTTCGGGAAGTGGGACCTAGGTCATTAGGGGTATATCCTCAAAGAGGATCATGGAAGAGACCTCTTCCTCTTCCTCTCTTTTGCTCCCTGGCTCATGATATGAGAAGTTTTGCTCTGCCTCACATTCCTGCCATGATATGTTGTCTCTGCCTAAGGTCCAAAGCAACAGGACTAATCAATCAGGGACTGAAACCTGTAAAACCAAGAATCCAAAGTAACTTTTTTCCTTTACAAGTTAATTATCTCAGGTATTCCATTATAGTGATGGAAAGATGACTAACACAGTGCCTACACAAAAGCCTGTCAATTATTTCTTTCTAGACTGAGAATAGCAGTATTTTTATTCTATCGATACGTTTAAAATGTACCTGCATTGACTGACTGAACAGTTAAAGTTGAACTTTAACATTTTAGTCTTCTAAGGCTGTAGATCACTCATAGTCAGATACAGAAAGAGGGTTTACCATTTCACAGAGGGATGAATGGCATGCCAGGGCTGTCCAGTTATCCTTTCCTAATTATGTAATGATGTTGGGAAAGGTCATCTATGTGTAGCTAGGATAATGCAAGGACACACGTGTATTCTTGGGCGTGCTTAGCATGGCACTGTTAATCATTAGAATCTAAAGCTCTAGTGAGATAGAACTGACAGTCTGTTATCCTCAACTTCACAGGAATCAAAGTCAGCATGTGAGCAAAGCCATCATGCTTGTCAAGGGTAGGAGGAAACAAAAGACACAATATAGGCTGGTGGGAGCCAGCAGGAAAGCCTGCACTGCTTATACACATGATTTATTCATTTTAAAAGGTTTCTCAGGGAGAGAAGCAGCACCTTCCCCAGCAGAGTTGACTTCCCCAGGAGGACAGGCAGAAAAATGGACATGCATTGGATTAAATGCGGAAAAATATATGAAGACATTTGGAATTACAGAGCCTATTAATGAGGCCACCGCAAGAAAGCCTGAATGGCCCAGGGAAACCCATCTTCCAGAATCTGTGTCTCATTTTCTCTGTGCCATAACAACACATTTACAAACCCCTAGCAGAAGATGGTAGATAGAATTAAGCTGCCTAAGCCCTTAGCAAGGAACTGAGCAAATGGAAATTGACCTTTCCACTTAAAAAAATTTTAAGTATACATTTCAGGGGCACCAAGTACATTCAGTATTGATAACCATCGCCTTTGCCTATTTCCAGAAATCTTTCAACATCCCAACCAGAAACTATTCATTAGCCAATAACTCCCCAGTCCCCCTCCCATTCAGCCCCTTATTCTATTTTCTGTAAATTTATATATTCTAAGTACCTCATAAAACTAGAATGATATATTTCTTGTTTTATATCTGATTAATTTCAGTTAACATGTCTTTAAGGTTCATCTATGTTGCAGCATTTACCAGAATTTTGTTCCTTTTTAAGACTGAATTATATATATATATATATATATGTATATTTTTGTTGAGTTTTATTTTTAAACAGTCATCCTGAGGAGTATGAAGATGTATGTATATTATGTGTGTATATACATGCACAGATACGTACATGTGCATACATACAATTTGTATATATACACCTACCTACCTACATATATATACATATATACATACACACAGACATTACATCTCATTTGTCCATTCATCTGTTGATAGACATGAACTTTTTTTTTTCATTTTTTTGGCTATTGTGAATAATGCTGTTGTGACTAGGATGTCAAATGTCTGTTTTGAGTCCCCACTTTCAGTATGTACCCAGAAGTGGAATTGCTAGATCATACAGTAATGCTTTATCTAATTTTTTGAGGATGTGCCCATACTGTTTTCCATAGGGGCTGCACCATTTTACATTTTCACCAACAATGACCCAGGATTCAAATTTCTCCACATGCTTGCCTGCACTTGTTATTTACTGTATTAAAAAAAAAAATACAATGATCCTAAGGGATGTGAAGCAGTATCTCATTGCAGTTTTGATTTGCAAGCCATGTTTTTTCCAATTTAGTCACTAAGGACAAGTGTCTTTTCCTCTGAAATTCTAGTAACTCCTCCTGATCAACCACACAATGTGCATGTGAAGCCTGTTTTCTGACAAATCTCAAAGCAGCTTGGCAGGGATTTCACCTTGTCGCTGCTGCACCATTCTACACACAGAGACTGATTGGAATTGTAGAAAGGCAAACTCCTGAATCAAGAGTGCACTTTGCACTTCTTATGGGGAAGGATGAAGGGTTTCTTTCTTTCTCTCTTTAAATACAGCAGCATCAGAGACTTCCATTCAGTGCAAACCAAGCAATTCACCCGTCAAGCCTGTGAAGATGGTTGAAGCAGATACCCTAATGGCTGAATGGCTGGACAAAGGCAGTCATGGCAGGGTTTGCTCTTTTTGAGGAAAATACTCATTACTCTGACCTGACATAAATATCAGTAAGTTATACCTGGGATAATTGGAAGGAGCTGGACCTTAAACCACCAATCAGAGGAGTTGCTCCTGTAATGATCGGTCAGTGACAACGGGGCCCCCCTTCTGCGACCATACAAAAAGACCACAGACAATAGCATGTTGCCCTTTGGGACTTGCTGTATCAGAGCTGCAATTGGTGTTTCTCTCTGATAACACACAGGAGGGTGGCACCTATGATTCTGGACTGGCACTGGCATCTTTAGGAGAGAAGGATCATGGTCAGTGTTTTTAAATACACGTCAGTAAAGGATAGTTAGTTAGATGTTATGGTCATTTTCTTTTGTATGCCCTTGAAGATGGGAACAATATTTGATATTATGGGGATAGAGGGCATAAGAGTAGTAGAGGTAAGTTTCCCACAAATCTGGCTCTGGGCTCTAGTGCATAGTCTCTGGTGAAACTATCCAGGTCAATAGCAGGGAAACTCACCTTTGCTGGTGATGCTGGCAAAGAGATCTTACCTTATTCGTAGGTCAAGAGGAGTAATAATCAGAGGAACTTCCCTTTAACCAGCAGCAGACCACAGATGCAGATTCAAACTTTGGAGTTGTAGAAATATTAGTTTCAATGGACTTTGAGTTTCTATGGTGCAAAATTCCCAAGAGAAAAAAATTTATTAGACTTCTTAATCACCGTTTTCTCTGTCAGGCCATAACTTCTTTGCAAACCTTTTCCTGGTTACTGGACGTGGACTGGCTGCCCTTGGGTCACATGACATACAACATGATCACTCCCACTGAGAATAGAGGGTAGCCAGGCAAGAAATGTTTTGGAGTTGGGATTAGGTATTGTATTGATGATGGATGCCTCTAATACATTAATTCTTAACTCTGAAATTTTGAAAACCAGAGAACTGGACTTCACCTAAACTCCCTGCCTAAAACTTAGAACAGTTTCTATAGATTATGAGGATAAGTTGTAAAAAAGAATTTATGTCAGGTCCTACTTGCATATGGATATTCCTAATCATTATTAATTAATTATTTAATTTTTCAAAAAACCCTTCTCCCCTCCTCAAAGAGAGAAGAAGAATGAGAAAGAATATCCATATATCCATATAAATCTCTTGGCAGAATTCATATATATATATATATATATATATATATATATATATGAACTGAGTAACTATTTCCTAGATTAAGGACAGGTAGAATTAATTTTCTTACTCATTAGTGGTTTGGTTTAATAGTTAATAAGTGAGGGAAAAAGAAATTCTTGCTCCTTTGGAATTCTCTTCTTAGAAGAACTACCAAGTTTCAGAGCATCACTCTTAATTTCCTTCTAAAAGACATATGTTTTATCTGCTGCCTTTTTTCTCCTTCCCATCTTCAAACAGTTGTATTAAGAGCAGTCTTTTTTCCAAGCCTAGCACAGTAGCAGTCACCTGTAGCCTTAGCTACTCAGGGGGCTAAGGTAGGATAGCTTGAACCCAGAAGTTCAAGGTCAGTTTGAGCAACATAGCAAGACCCTGGGTACAAAAACAACTTCCCAGTCACATGTTTCACGGATGACCAACCCACCCCTACTCAGTAGGAAAGCCCCACCTACCACCGCTCTGCCATCCATGTCAGGCCCAGACCCCCCCATCAATCATTTTACAGGTCACTGCCCGACAGAATGCTCCTCCTCACTATCTTCCAGGGTTCCATTCAATCCCACACCCGCCACAGTCACCCAGCATGAACCCACAGGTCTGCAGATGCTGCATGCTTTCCTTCCACTGCCCTCCCATGGCTCAACCAGGCTCTTGTTCTAAGTGCCTGCTGCTCAGTTGGCTTCCTAAGCTCCTCTTGCATATGACACCAGGAGTCTTCCAAGATTTGTTCTCAGCTTAGGGAAAGAGGAAAACAAATTCCTCTTCCCACCAGAGCAGCCCTATTTTAGAGTTGCACCAGACATGCATTTCTATCCCAAACTCACTGAAAAACAATGAAATACCCCTACTCTGGCCAAAGTGTCCTTACTACTGACTACCCTTGACTCCCCAGACAAAGCAGAATGTTTCCTGAGATCAAGCTTAAAGAGCATCTATACTACTTGTGAGGAATAAGACATCATTGATATAATGGTAAATCCATACCATGACTAATTTACCAGATTGCCTGGAGAGTAAATAATAAAGGAATAGAATAGAAAGCTACTATATTTTGATATTTTACATATCAGTAAGGAGCCTGGTGAGTTGGCGCATGCCTGTAATCCCAGCAACTCTGGAAGCTGAAGCAGGAGGATCGCAAGTTCAAGGCTAACCTCAGCAACTTAGTGAGAACCTCAGCAATTTAACAAGACTATGTCTTGCACATCTGGCTTCAATCCCCAGTACCAAAAAATACTATATTGGTTGGTTTAATCTTGAAATCTCTAAGTTGAATCACACAGAGTTGGAGAAAGGATGAAATAAATAGGTTGAGTATGGAGCTGAATCAGAGTCTCAGATTTTAGACCACAGGTACCAGCAATAGCAGTAGCATGCCTCTGATTAAAAAAGCAATCAGTGTCCTACCCCGAAGAGATCATGCATATCTGGGTATAGTAATTCCTAGAATTAGTAGACGCATATTTTGAAGCTACGTGTAGTACTATCGACTCCAGAATTACCTACAATTCTGTGACAGTAAGAAGTTTCTTTTGTTTTTAAAGATAGCAAATGTACAGCTAGAGGGTCAGTGGGTATATGAATATCTAAATTTGCTGAAATTTAAACTGATTTACATTGTTTAAATATTATATCTTTTATGTCTAAGTCTAATTGTGCTTTTACCTTTTTTCTTGGAAATGAATAATTATGAATATATATTTATATATCTCACACATAATGAAGATGATGAAAATCTTAAAAAGTGCCTTGGAACAGATGGTAGTTTTAGAACAAAACAGATTCATTAGCTGTCAAATCCAGCTTCCCGTAGGATGAAAAATAGTTCTCAGGTGGTGCTAAGAAAAGCTCTCACTTATTCTAATACCTTAGGACATGAATTCTTTTGTTAAAATTTTGGCATGGTAAGACTATGACAACTTACAATTAATGAATGTCAAAAAATACAAAATAATAAATGCAAAATATTAAAAAAATGAAAAATTTCACTGATCAGATATGAAACTTAACTCGAACTGTATTTTTAAAGATGATACACTTGATATGGGATCCAATGGTGCAAATTTCCAGTGTTTTCCAGGTATAAATAGTTTTCCTGTCCCCATTTGTGGAATCTTTTGATCTTTTGTGTTAACTATGATGAGGAAGAAATAATCTCTGATTTTATAAAAGTAGAGATTTCTATAGCTAGAGAAACATTAGGGATTATAGATTAAGCAAATGATTTGTTCAAGGTCAGATGACTATCTTAAGCCAAACCTGAAACTGGGAATCAAGTCCCATCTCCTATGTCCTTCCCATCACCCCTGCCAATGCTAAGCAATCATTTTCCAAAGGAATGTTTCTATAAATAGCCACTCATTTAAGATTTATATGTACACATAAATTCATGTGGATCTACTAAGAATTGTGGATAAGCATTTTTTTAACAGCTTACCTGACCACAAATTGTTTTCAAGGTAAACAAATAAATTTGTCAGTTTCTTGCTCTACTCAGTTGAAAAGCCAGAGTTCTTTGTGTACCTGGCAATACAGGACCCATCTGGAGACAGCTAGGAGGACTTTAATTTAATAGTTAAGCTTAAATGCCTATTTACTAAGTCATCTAATCTGTATTTAAATAACTCAATCCATGATTTTACATGGGAATGAAATAAAACTTCTGTCCATCAGCATTAGCATAAGTCAGGTATGAATGAGAAACAGAGAGCGTTAAGCCACAGGAAAGAAAACAGTCAAAAGGGCAAAGCAAGTTTGAAGAATCTGAAAACATCTGTTATTCATGAGCTAGGAGAGGTAAATGAATTTACTTAATATGAAATCAGTATGATGATCAATTTTATGTGTCAACTCGATTGGGTCATGAGGTACCCAGATATTTGGTCAAACATTCTTCTATGTGCCTTTTTTCTGAGGGCATTTTGTGTGAGTGTGTGTGGTTCTGGGTCCTGAACCCAGGGTTTCATGTATACTAGGCAAGTGTTCTACCACTGAGCCCCATTTCCAACCCTGAGGATGTTTTAGGATGAGAGTCATATTTAAATTGGTAGACTAAATGTGTTTGTCAACCTTACATTGCTATGACAAAAATACCTGACAAGAACAACTTAGAGAAGGAAAATTTTACTTTGGTTCATGGTTACAGAGGTTTCAGTATATGGTCAGTTAATTCCATTGTTCTGGGCCTGAGATGAGATAGAACATCATGATAATGGGAGTGTATGGCTGAGAAGACGACTCAGTTCATGGCAGCCTGGAAGCAGAGAAAGTAGTGGGAAGGAGCCAGGGACAAGATATAGTCCCCAAAGGCACACCCCTAGTGACCTACTTCCTTCAATCATGTCTACAGTTACCACCAGTAGTTCATTCAAATTAATAATCATCAAATGGATTAATCCACTGATGAGGTTAGAACCCTCATGATACAATCATTTCCTAAAAGCCCTACCTCTGAACTTTGCTGCATTGCCTTCATATGAGTTTGGGGGGGGCACATTCCCAGATCCAAACCATAACACTGAGTAAAGCAAATTATTCTCCTTAATGTGATGGGTCTCATCCAATCAGTTGAAGGCTAAAGTAGAACAAAAAAATTGATCCTCCCCTGAGTAAGGGAATTCCTCTTACCTAAATCCCTTTGAACTGTGACATTAGTTTGTTTTTGTTTGTTTGTTTTTCCCCAACCTTCAAATTCAAATTGAAACATTATCTCTTCTTGGTCTCTGAGCTTGTTGGGCATTAGATTTGAACTTACACCATCAACTTCCCTGGGTCTCCAGCTTGCCCATCACCCTGAAGATCTTTGGTCCTGTCAGTCTCCATAATGGCATGAGTCAACTACTTATAATAAATCATATCATATCTATCTGAATACATCCTATTAGTTTTATTTTTCTGAAGAATGCTTAAACATAGAGAACAAACATTTTCACTCTGGAAATAATCATAGTCACCCAGTCAATGTCCTTTCTGTTTGTACTCTCACATGATTTTCAAGTTGGTTTGTCTTCATAGTCTCCCTGGACGAAAATAAAATAACAATCCTGGGGGTTGGAGTTGTAGCTCAGTTGGAGAGCGCTTGCCTAGCACATGTGAGGCACTGGGTTTGCTCCTCCATGCCATACAAAAACAAATAAAGGCATTGTGCCCATATACAACTAAAAAAATATAAAAGAAAAACAACAATCCTGATGCTAGAGTGGTAGGTAACATGCCACTCACTGGTTTCTTTTCTTCCAGTTATATAACCCATCTTGTTTTAATTTTTTTGCCTTCTCTGTGAACTCAAGTTAAATTTAAAAATTTTCCCTATTTCTGAAAAGTAATGTGATTGTGTTTTTGGTGTGATCTATATACTTGGTGTTAGAAAATGCCTCAAACTTTGACCACAGGGAAAACAAGGCTTAAATACAATAGTACACTACAAACAAGCACATATTGAAATTTCATAGCCAGTCTTAATCAGGTGGACCATATGATTTATCTGCCACTATTTGTATGCAAATTTGTGTGGGTCTTGGCATTTCCAAAGCATTTTTGTCATTTTTGCCAGTGAGTCCTTACCATAAGATTCCTTCTAGCTAAAAAATTCTGTAATGAATTAAAGGCATAGTTCCTTCTCTTAATGAGTTCATCATCAAGTTAGAGAGAAGATGTGTTAGATTATAAAATCAGAAAGAGATTTTTCAGAAGCTCCGAGATGAAAGAGCAATCATGAGAGGTTACTTGATGTGGAGGGAATGCCCTCAGATGATGGGAAGAAAAACAGTCTTCCCAATGAGGAGCAATATTAGTTATAAGTCAAAGAAATGGGAACAAGTTTCAAGAACTGAAGATGTATTCTGGGAATTGTGTGTGTGTGTGTGTTGGGGGGCATGTACTGGGGTGGCGTGAGATGAGTTGAGACTGAAAATGCCCTCCAGACACTTTGCAACTGGGCCAACAGCCTAATCTTTAATATCAACCATGACTTAATTTACCTATTCTATGTAAGAGTACCCAGGGACTTCAGGTGATGTTGTCTAGTCTATGGAATTCTACCTGCATGTCCTGCCCACCTGCTTGACAGGAATCCATGACATCAAAAAGAGTTTTGTTTAGCCAATTTCTAAGAATCCAGTCTTCCTTCTAGAACATCTACTTATTTAAATGAATGCCTTTGAAATGTTGAAAATTGAAATGACATGACAAATTGGATGAGTTGTAGACAAAATTGATCAAACTCTACATTTATTTACCAACTCTTAAGATGAGAAATTTAGAATTTTTAAACTGATAAACTTACACAAATAAAAGCATATTAAATTTTTTTTAATGATTTTTAAGGAAAGATAAATATATACAAAAAGCAATAAGGAATAACTATTCAGGAAAACAGCTAGAAATGAAGTCTGCTTATTGTCTGCCTCTTTGTATTTTGAATTCTTCCCCTCTATAACCTTGGTAGACAAATTGGTATAAATGGTATGTCAGTTGTGCAAGAACATTATCCCAAAGGGAGAATTTACTGGCAGAGTGGAAAACAGTCTATTTCTGAGTTTGAAATGCACTGCATTGGACAATCCAATGGAGGGTTCACTTCTTTTTGTTTGTAGCTGTCTCCAGGATGATATCGATGGCTCCAAGGTGGGAAATTCTATGTTTGGAACGTGCCATTATTCTTAGCTTTGGATTTTCAACAGTGAATTCTGCATGCTGAGAGTCCAAAAACAAATTCTGACTATTAATTACTACCTTAGCCTGGGTGGAAATCCAATCCCACTATTGAAGAAAGTTGTTCGGTGCTTTGTTTCGACTGACCAAATGCAACCTCATTTTTGTTTTAACCATGGTATTTCCCATTACTCATACGCTGGATGAAGAGATGGTGGGAATCTCCACCAACTGTTTTCAAACCAGTAGATCTGAAATCTTTCTAATCTGATACATGTGCCTGGAAAATGATTGAATACTCCTTATAAATAAAGAAATTAGATCAGCTTGGGAATCAGAAATGGTTTTCTAAAAGGTTACAGATATTTATCTCTGTGTTTTTAAAGCATGGAAAAAAATTCTTAGTTTCAGTAGGTTTTAATTTCTTGCTAAACAACTTCTGTTATCTATGAGAATAGTGAGATAAGCATAATAGAGTGAATCCCAAACTTGGGGTCCATAGCTGGTATGATTTGGCTATAGTGTGGGTGTGCCCCAAGACTTTATATGTTGAAATTTAATTCCTCTTGTGAGATATTAAGAGAATGGAAATGTAATCTGACTATGAGGGTTTAGGGTTGGATTCTAGGAACTGGTTAAGATTAGATAAGGTCTTTAGTGTCAGTCCTCCATGATTCAATTCTGTTGACTTTATAAGAAGAGGAAGACCAAGCAGACACCACACACACACATGCAAACTTCCTGGCTCTTGCCATGGGATGTCTTGTGTTGATTCAGGTCTGTGTTAATCACTTTTACATTACTATGACCAAAAACAACTAACAAGAACAACTTAGTGGAGGAAAAGTTTATTTGGGTCTCATGGTTTCAGAAGTTCAGTTGGGGGTGAGCCAACTCCATTGCTCTGGACCTGAGGTGAGGCAGAACATCACAGCAGTAGGGCATGGAGGAGGAAAACTTCTCAGCAAGTGGTAACCAGGAAGTGGAGAGAGAGAAGTCAGGGACAAAATATAATACCCATGTCACGAACCCAGTGACCTACTTCCGTCAGCCATACCCATCCTGCCCACAGTTACTACCTAGTAGAGCAGTCCTTTCAAATTATTAATCCTTCAAATGAATTCATCCACTGGTTAGATTATAGCTTCCATAATATAATCATTTCACCTCTGAATATTACTACATTTTCTATCACATGCACTTATTGGGAGGCATCTCATATTCCAACCATAAGAAGGACTCTGCCAGCAAGCAGGCTATCACCAGATGTGAGTCCCTAAACCTCTGGAATTGTGGGCTAAGTAAATCTCTCTTTTTGTTTTGTATAGTTTGCCTGCCTCAGGTATTTTATTTTAGTGATTAGAAGTTGACAGGAGCCTTAGGTAGGAATCCTGGTTCTTCCCATTAGGAATGCAGTGGGGGGAAGCCTATTCCCTGTAGGTGGAGTAGAGTCCTGCTCCAGACTCCTTTCCACTCCTTCACATACTCCGCTAGGCAAGGAGGTCAAGCAGTATCTGATTGTCAAGTTTGAGAGAAGGAACTGGCCATAGTCAGCCTATCCTCTTGCTCTTCTCTCTCTCTGAATCTACCAGTGAGCATACTCCCTTGGTCAATTTTCAAGGGTTATTCAGTAGTAACACTGTTGATGGCTGGGAAAATATATCTAATTTAGGAGCATTGTATTAGCAAGCCCACTTGGCCTATAGATTAAAGCATCATTTATTTTCCAGTATCATTTTATCAGTAATACAATTGCCTAACTCATCTGATTCTGCATGTGGGAAGGGAAAATGGGGTTGAAGTGGGTAGGTGGGGTTGTTATTTATTTATCCTCATTGGGAAAGGCCTAGTATAGTACCTGGAACCTCACTGAACTTCCATAAAGTTTTACTTAAAGGTAAAGAGTGGGTCTAATGAAAGAAATCAAGTAGCCGGGTGTGAAAATTACAAATAGGAAGGCCAGTTGAGGGTTGATCCAGCTTCAACCCACCCAAGAGATCATTAGCTTTAGAATAGAAAAGGGGCAGTCTGACTCCCCATGGGACATTCAGGGGAAACTCACTGTCCTCAGAGTCTGCTAGCTTCAGCCAGAGTGGGATGAATCCTCATGGCCTGGATTCATTTGTTTACTTGGAGCAATTGGAGAGGTCAGCCAGCTTCGTGTTCAGGTTCTAAATCAAATAGTTTGGGAGATAGCAAGATAAAGGCCCTGATTCAATTTCCGTTTCTCTCTCTTTGAAGAATAATAAGATTCAGAAATATAATGACCCAAGGGCAGGACTGGGATGAAGGCAAGCAGAGATAACGAATTTCTATCCCAAGAAAGGAGGCAATGGACAAAAAGAATGCTCATTAACCAAAATGGAGCTTTATTTTACCTCTTCAGGGAAAACCCGAGAGGTTATTGATGGCAGAAGGGCCTACAGTCAGTCCCTAAACTCTCTTTTAGGTTCATAGAGGACATGATATCTTGGGGTATGATGGATTGAGCACTGATTGAGAGTGAAATTCCAAGGCAGACCCTCCTATGATGCATTCTCTGTTGTTGATAAAGTCATATTTGCCTTGTGTGTATCAAGCCTTCCTCTTCAGCAAAATGAAGGGGCTGTGCAGCCTTTCCCACCAGTTACCAGGGTAGGTCTCCTGCTCCAATTGTTTCTTTCTGGTGAGGGGAACTGAACTTGTGTCAGTGACTGTCTCCCTGAGAGAAAGCAGAGCCTCATAGAAGAGTATCCATCCTCCTATATCCTGAACAGCACCTCTTTTCTCCCTGGCTGGTCTGGCTGCCCCATTTGGCAGCCACTTGTAAAACTACTGCTGTGTTCCCATCTGCCGAATCTCAGCAGAACATCAGGGATAAAGGGTGTGAAATGTGAATGCTTCTTCGTTTTTTTTTTTTTTTGGTTGCTACTAATGGCTGTCTAGGGACAGAAATGTTGGCAGACCTTTTAGGAAGTCCCTTCTGAAATATATAAAAATATCTAGAGTTCACTAGATTGTTGTTTCATAGACTGTAGGGTGGCTGCCACCATTCTTGTAGCCAGTGATGCTGTCTGATTTATTCAAAGAGGGAAGAAGTCACTGTAGATGAGTTAATCACTTGGAATAGAGCAGTAGATGCCAGATGTCTAGTGAACAGCAAGACTTTTCTGTATTTTAAGGTTTTTAAAGCACACATACACTTACACACATCATCTCTGCTGTATAAAAGTTATTCACAATGCGTGGAAACACAATTGTTTCAAAATGACTGGTTGTTTTGTTTCCATTTACATTTAAGAAAATGACCAAAAAAAATGTATGTGTCCAAGATTTAAAAAAACTAAGAAGAATGTATGTGTTCACACATAACCTGCTTAACTTTCACCAACAGCTAGGGAATATGTTGATGTTTTCCTTCTAAATCTATTTGATGTTTATTTAACTAATTGTTATCATCCTTAGTTTAAGGAATATTATTACCAAAAACAAAAACAAAACTGCAGAACCCAGTCATGTCATAAATGGTGTTCTATATATTTGTTTGTTTCCAAATCTAATGGCACCAGAAATTCTTTAAGAATATGTGAAAGTCAAAAACTCATTGTAAACACTATCTGCTTACTTGTTGGTGGCTTGAGGAACTTTTTAGGAGAAAATATTTGTGGGACTGATAAACAGCCATAGAAGGATGCATAAGTAGAGGTGGCTAAGAGGAAAAAATGTAACTATTTCTACATCTTCATCTTATCTCTTTCTAAATCCCTTTCTACATTCAGTCAAAGACCCTATCAGATCAGGATTATACAAATGGAAGATTACCAAGTACACGCCCATGATCCCTTCTACTCAGGAGGTTGAGGCGGGAGGATCACAAGTTCAAGGTCAGTCTGGCCAACACAGCAGGACTCTGTCTTTAATTTAGAAGAAGAAGGGAAGGAAAAAGGAAGACGAGGAAGAGGAGGAAGAAGAAAAAGAAGGAGGAAAAGGAGAGAGAGGGAGGAGGAGGAGGGAAAGAAAGGGAAGAAAGGAAAAGAAGGAAGGAAGAAAGAGAGAGAGACAGAGAGAAATTGGTACATCCAGGCCTTTGGGACATAGCTGTAATCACAAGGTGGAAGGACAGGTCATTGTTGGCTCATTGTCTGTTGGATTCTGCTCTAATTCACATGCTACTGATACATAAGATGGAGGAGAGGGGGCAAGAGAGGGAATTGGAGCCAAACCCCATGGTAATTTTGGCAATGGCAGCCTGATGCAGGCAGAGCCTGGGAGTACACAGTGCACATGATCCGGGCTGCACACAGCCAGGTTGGGCCAAGCCCATTAATCTCCTTCCAGACCCACTGACTTTTGCAGACCACAGGTGCACAGGCTTGTCATCATCCTCATGGCTAAATAAAACCATTAAAACTCCGTAGGAGTAACAATATGGTGACTTAAAGACAACCGACTGGTACATTTGTGAGAAGCTTTGCAATATGATTTCTGACAGTTGTTTGGCATAATTAAAAGATCACTAAACAGAGCTAAGGAAAAAAAAAGTTTCAAAAATAGATGTGATTCTGGATGAGATTCTAATAGCATAATGGAATTTCTGTTTAAATTTATCTTTAAAGGAAGCGCCTGTCAAAAAACAGGGCTGAGACAGTGGTTAAAGATAGGTGGTACTAACACATGGGAGCTGACGTCAGATTTTCTCTGAGGGGTGTGGGAGGTAAGAGGGTGGAAAGACGTGAAAAGATTATCAACTACTTGAATTTCTCATGATAGCAATAATGATATTTTTAACTCTATTCTTTAAAGTCAGTCTACTTCAGGTCTAAAATCAAAGAGTACATTTTCTGCAACATGTAAGGGTCCTCTGGAAGGAGAAAGAAGAGTGGAGGATGGAAACAGGATGGGCAGGGGGTGTCCCGTTGTTCTTGTGAGGCCACAGCAGCAGGGAGGGATGAAGGTAGACCTTCACATGCTGGTGTGGAACTGCATCTCCTGGAGTCTAGTAGTAGACAAAGCAAAGCAGCTGGGAGATTTCATAAGTGTCAAGACCATAACTGCACCTCTCACTCGCCCATCTAACCCCCAAGTCATGCTAACAGGAGCTAGTTTACCTGGGTAAGTTAGCAGGTTAACTTACCAAACCTGGGGAGCAGTGGGCAAGAGCTTCACCTTGAAGCACAAAGCCCAGTACTGTGTGTCAGGCAACCCACACAATGAATGACCCAGTGTCTTCCAGAAAGAAGCATTCTCTGCCTATGAGGAGGATTAATAACAGTACTGGAGCCAGCATGTTGGCTGCTTGGCATTTGAGGATAGAATATCCCTGGGTTGTTTGTGATCAACCCCCAAAGCCGGTGCCATGTAAGAATCTGCCCTTCCATGGAGGCACAGGCCAGAAGGGTTGCAAGAGCAATGCTTGTGAGGAGAACAAGTCATTGAGCTAGTGAATGAGCCTGTCGTGGTAAAAGTTCCCTGCTTTGGTTTTGGTATGGTTTGTCCCCCAAAGATTCATGTGCTGGAAGCCTGGTCCCAAGTGTGGTGGTGTCAAAAAGTGGTGGGACCTTGAAAAGGTGGGTCCTAGTGGGAGATGATTGGGTTCTGACCTCCTTCATGAAGGCTGGGTTAGGCCTCACCGGAATGGATTCTTTCCCTCAAATATGCGTTGTTACAAGAGTGAGCTGCTCTCCCTTGATTTCTGTCCTACCCTGTAATCTCTCTTTCTCACATGTGTTCCTGCCATGATGCCATCTGCCATGTTGTGACATAGCCAGAGGCTCTCAATGGAGACTGAACTAACGCTACCCAAACATGGACTTTCAGCCTCCAAAACTGTGAGATAAATAAATCTCTTTTCTGTATAAAATAGCCAGTATTTTGTTATAGCAATACAAGTGGACTAAGATAGTCCCTAATGAAAGCCTATTACTTATGCTAATTTTGAAAATGAGAAGAATACAACAGGTTCTAAGTAAACCAAAGGGTTTAGTCAGTAAATAGAAATTTCAGATAAATTTTTAAATAGTGAATTAACCACAATAAAATATTGGAAAAAATAATGGAAAGGATATACTGTAGAAGTAACTCGAAATGTGCTGGTATACTCAGGTCATGGATATTGAATCTACTATCCTTTTAAACTTCAAGATGTGAAAAGAACTATGTCCCCAGCGTAGAAACGGAGACCATGCAACAAAATCATAATCGACCTTCAGGTGCAAGTAAGGAATGACTCACACCGGGAGTGACTTAAATATCAATAAAACCCAAGTTAGTTTCCTAGTTTTTCCATGTAGATTCCTATGGCATAGTCATTGTTTAACAATGGGTGGTGTGGACATATTAATGTGGTTTACAAGCCTATTAGTATTAGTATTCAGTGTGCACGTATTATGGTTGTTTATAAGATACTTCCACATCTGGCACCCATGTTGGTTTGCACAGTTTGGAACTGGCATTTCAGAGGAATTGTTGGTGCATACAGCTGCCTGTGGAGAACAGCAAAACAGACATAAAGCCCAAAACTGAACCCCCTTCAGGACTGCAGAACAGAGAAAGAGGCTTGACAGCTTATTGCATCAGTGACCAGTACCTGCTTACAGGATTGCTCAGTGCCTTTCATTCCTGAACTCTAGTACCTTGTTCGGAGCCTTCATTTATTATCAGGGCAACAATCTTATATTTAGGGTTTAACTCTGGCAGCAGCCCCAAAGCAAAGAGAAACCTGGAGATAAAATACAGCTTAGAGATTTGACAAGTATTTGGAAGTCCAAGTTCTTTTTTTAAGAGTCTTCAAAAATCTTGTGAAGAATATTAGTTTATTGAGCATTGCTTACAATAATTAGGTCCCTACCTGAGAGTTTGGCATTTTGTTATAAAGACATTGAGGATCTATATTTATTGCATAGAGCTTTGCTCTACCCATGAGGACTTTTACTGAGTATGAGATAGCTGCTGCCATTTGAAAGGAAGAATGTGATACTTCTTTCAGTGTTGGTTTAGGACATCATTAAGAACTTGCCTTCCTCCTTTGAAGTTCCTCAAAGTGAAGTCAATATGAAAATTCATTAGCTACTCTGAAGTATGGAAGATACAAAAGGAAAAGTAAGACTTCCAGGTACTATGTAGAGTTACTGTCACTGTGTGTAGAATGTTCACATTCTTGTCAAGAACAGAGGAGCTCCATCACTGCCTTTGTCCTCCTTTGTGCAGTCTTGGGGGCACTGGATGGAAGCCTGACAGAAATAAATCAGTCCTCTTACTGCTCTAAGCTAAGGCACCATTCTTGCCTTAGTTGCCAGCCACCACCCACTCCTACTTTCTTTTCTTCTTGCCCACACACCTCCCAGATTTAGCCTTCCCATTCTCGGTCATTTTCATTACCCAGTTTCCTGCCCGGATTTCTCTTCCCCTGATTTCACTGAGGTGTGGAGTAATTCCCCATCTTTGCCTCCTCCTACACTCCCTCTGAAACAAGCACACCAACTCCCACATTTAGGAGTGTAAAGGAGAACATCTAGTTTTCACCGGAAATTAGTTCCATTCAAAGTGTCTTTGGCCCCAAGAGATTTCCATTTCAGTTCAGGATGGATACAGGATGGTACCCCACCAGCGATGGTGTGTGTTATATGAGGCGTTCTCCAAAAACCCATGTGTGAGACAATGCAAGAATTTTCTGAGGTTAAATGATTACAATCAGGTCTGACCTGATTGGTGGATTAATCCACTGATTTAGATTAACTGAGGAGTAAGTATAGGCAAGAAGGGTGTAGCTGGAGGAAGCAGGACACTAGGGATGTGCCTTTGGGGTTTATATTTTGTCCTTACTGAGCAGAGCTCTCTCTCTCTGCTTCTGGTTGCCATGTCCTGAGCTGCTTTCTTCTGCCATGTCCTTCCACCAAGATGTTCTGCTTTATCTCAGGTCCAGAGCTATGGAGTTAGCTGTCTATGGACTGAAACCTCTAAAACCGTGAGCCAAAATAAACTTTCCCTACTCTGTGTTGTTCTTGTCCAGTCTTTTGGTCACAGCAACAAAAAAACTGACTTGAACAGTATGGTTCTAGGAGACTTTGATCAACTCATCCTTTCCATTAGTATTGCCTTTGACCCTGGGGAAACTCATGTCCATTCTCTATGTCCTGGGGCTCTGAATCATTTTGTCTGTGTCCCTATTTTTCTCTCCTTCCTTGAACCTGCATTCTCCATTTTGCCCCTGATGGATGAGTCCACAGCTCTCAGCTCTGGAGGTTATTCTTGGATCCTTGACCCACTTCTTCACTTCTATCTTAGTTTGGCTGATACATATTTACCAGTCAATTTTTAAAGCTGATTCTGTACCTGGGTGAATGAATCGTGACTTTTTGAAACTGTAGTTCTAAATTAATGCCAGGACAGCCTTACCAGTGGCCTGTAGCTTTGATAATGAATGCCCCATCCCAGGTTCCTTACCTGTGTGGCCTCCACTCTACCAACAGCCTGAAGCCCACTGTCCGTCTCATCTCATCTCCATCAGATCTGCAATAACTGAATTTTGGACTGAAAGTGTGCACTTCATTTTCTCCTAATTTGCACTTCATATGTCCTAGTTCCAGAGCATTTATCCTGCTGTGTTTTAATTATGTGCTTTTCTGTTGGTCTCCCAGGCCATACTACAAGCTTCTCTCAGGCAAGGATAAAGTTTTGATTCTTGGGAACCTGGCATAGGAAAGATGTTCAGAAAACATTTCTGAGTCACTCCGGTGAGCAAGCTGAGTTCTCTAGAGGAGAAACCTTGCAGCATCCTATAACCCCGGACTTGCCCTGCACAGGATTTTATCCCTGGAGCTGTGGTAATGAAAAATGATCAAATTAGTACAAAACCAGCTGTTCCCGTTCATCCTGGAGTCTTCAGGAAGGTTTGTTTATCTGTTTCTATTTTCTTATTTTTTTTGATTTTTCAATAAAGTGGAACTTTTCCTTGAAAGGCATATCACATTGAGTCCCCTGACTACAAATCAGAAAAAATAATGCTGTGCTCCATTTTCCTCTCATTGTCAGTCAAAGTTAAGTTTTGATCCACAGGAATTACACAGCCCCCAGAGGAGTTGGTGTGTGATGATGGCCTACCCCACTAGACCAGTCTTGATCTGGACTCCTGATGTAACACAAGCTCCACAAACCCGAACCTTGATTTCCTCATCTGTAAGGTGTGACAAAGGCTACTACCTTGCAGAATTATTACAGGGCTTAGTGTTAATGGATAAATGCTGTTACTGTTATTATTACGGAAATCTCGAGGCATAGATCACATGCTCAAGCTGGCACATAATGAGAATCAAGGAATCGCTAATGCATTATTCATCACACCTTGACATGACTTTTATGTGACATTCAACTGGAATATCTTCGAACTGTTTTTTCTTCATTTGTTATTCTGAGCTCAGAGCATAACTAGCTCATCAGTTCAATGAACTGATTTTTCTTAAAAAATGAGCATCTGTTTATGCCAAAGTCTCAGATTCTTGCATGTACCTGGTCTTCCAAGGTTGAGGAATGAATTGACAAAGACTCTGGTGGAGGGGGGTGTCATGGAGTTTCTCAAGTAGATTAAGGCTGCATGACACGTATATGACTTGCTTCTATTTGGAGACACTGTGGGAAGGTGAATCAAGCAAGAGCTCAGATTTTCCAGTGAGCAAATGCAGAATTTTAATTAGCTTTGAGTCCATTTCTCTGCTGGAAATAGCAGATCTCTGAGCATTTCTTCAATAGCATTACAGTAATTATAACAATTCTGAAAGGAATAATTTGTAGGATGTATTTTTGTAAGCTTATGGAACAAGAAAGGCCACATCCAGTTCTGTATTTGGTGCATGTCTAGAGATGCTTAACAGTATTAATGACAGAAATGTAAATCATTTGGCTCATGCTCTACAATATACTAAAATAGTACTGTCCAATAAGACTTTCTACAATAGTAGAAATGTGCATACCTGTGCTATATTTTGGCTACCAGTCACATGTGGCAATCAAGCATGTGAAGTAATGCTAGCTGCAACTAAGGACTGAATTCTTAACATCATTTAATGTTTATTAGTTGAAATTTAAATAACCACATGTGACTCACAGCTATTATATTGGACGTTAAGCACTGAGATCCAACTGGAGCCCAATCAAGTCACCCAACCATCTGGACACCAATGGGAAACCCAAATAACCCTGAAGGAACCCCTATGTACTAAAGCTTGATAGAAGCCTGTTAGTTTGGTTCTCTCAAGTTTTATCCCACAACAGATTGTAAGTGTCCAATCATAAGAGAGGTAGGTACAATGGCAGCAACATAAACAGAAAAAGTTTGAAAACAAACCAGGACTCAAATAGGAGAAACAGTCTGGGATTCCTGAACATAAAGACAAGGAAATGTTTATATCTCAAAAGCATGGTGGTAAATGTCATGGACCATCAAAAAAAAAAAAAAATGTTAAGCACTCAGGGAATTATGCTTTAGGAAGAGGTGGAGAGAAAATGAAAAAGTGTAATCCAGACCTTTTATCTATCAAAGGTGATAAAAATGGGCATAGTTTTGGTATATGTATGGGTATGATTATCTGGAGAGTCCTGTTGCCGGTTCCATCTCATTGTTCCCATAAGAAGAAGTTGTAACACCCTATGATGTCCTATTGCTCTTGGGATACAATCTCATGTGACTACTGTTACCCTTGGTTCTGACTGAGGTAGCTTCAACTACTGCTTCCTTCCTCATTTTATGTGATTTCTCCTGACTCTGTTTTCCAACTATACTGGCCTTCTTTCTGTTTTCTGAAGGCGTTTTAATCCTTACTCCGTAGGACTTCTATCTAGGATTCTTCCACCCTACTTCCTTTCTCTCCCCTAGCTGGCACCTGGGCACCCTCAGATCTCAGCTCCTAGAAAAGCTTTTGGACACCCTAATTCTCTTCACTGTATCTGGACCTAGTCCCTTTATTCATCATGCTGTCTGAATTCCTTCCCCTCCAATACCTACTTGAATTTATATCTTCACCAGTGAGATTATCTCATTTCTTCATCTGTAAACACCAAGCAAGCAGAGATTGGCATTTGGCTGGATTCATTCACCTTTATATCTACTATGCCTACATTATGCTCAATAAATGCTGAGTGAAAGAATGAATAAATTCTAGTTTATTCCTAACACTTTGGCATCTTAAAAAAAAAAAAAAAACTCTAGTCTGAGATGACTCATATTCTCTTTAAGTGCCATTCCAAAGTTCTTACTGTCCAACAACTTATTGTCATGAAAACTTCAACCTTAAAATTCCACCCACTTCTCTCTTATTTGCTCCACTTACCACATTGGTTCATACAACTTCCTGTTTCCCTTAATCCTTGGAGCACACATTGGCAAGCTAATCTGTGTCTGTGGTTCTTGCCCTGGCAATGTAATTGTCTTCGGGTTTTCACTGTTTCCTTCATTTGAATTTCCTGAGAGCCCCTGAATTCCTGACTTACTTTCCACCAAGAGCAGCAGCATCTTTTAAGATTTGTAGTCTTGTTATACAATCTCTTCCATAGTCTTCCTCTAAACTTTCAACCTATTTCTAATTTTGTCTGTTAAAAAAAATTCTTAAAATGTGGAGGAATGAAACCTACCCATATTCCCAACCCTTCTGATCTCTGCATTTGAAATATAACCCACCATTACAAAATCTCTGTGGCAAGTGTTTCTTGAACACTTACCATGGGTCAGGCACTGTGCTAGGGAAACTGCAGAGAGTAAGATGAAAAAAGAAATCCCTGTCCTCATAGACATCTCATTTTATGGGTGGCGGCAAAACAAACATGAACATATATAATTCTAGCTTGTGATAGGCTATCAAATAAGGATATAGGTCTGGCTCAGTGGTGTGTGCCTGAAATCCTAGTGGCTTGGGAGGCTGAGACAGGAGGCTGAGAGTTCAAAGCCAGCCTCAGCAAAAGCAAGGTGCTAAGCAACTCTGTGAGATCCTGTCTCTAAAAGATACAAAATAGGGTTAGGGAAGTGGCTCAGTGGTCAAGTACCCCTGAGTTCAATCCCCAGTATAAATAAATTAATAAATAAATAGGATAAATAAACAAAATCAGAATTTATAGTAACATAGAGATGGATTCACGATTCTTGGTGGAAATTCTAACTTTATTCTTTAAGCACAAAGTCCTGTATTAACATTTCTTAGAATCTTATTTTTGCTTCAACGAATGGGATGATTACATACTCATTCACAGTTAGGCTGTTTCTCCACTTTAGCTATTGTGCATAATGTTGCAATAAATATAAGAGAGCAGATATCTCTTTGCGATTTTGATTTCAGTTCTTTGGGAGATATACCCAAAAGTGGGATTTCTGGAGAACAGTATGGCAATTAAATTAAAAATAGAACTACCCCATGATCCAGAAATCCTAATTAATCTTTTGCTATAATATTTAAAAGTACATTGTAAGAAGATAAAGGTCAGTGTGTCATCTTTCTGGCTTGGAACAAAATACATGATAAAATCTACTTAAAATAGGAACGACTTATTTTGGCTCACAGCTTTGGAGATTTTGTTCCACAGTAGGCTGACTCTGTTGTTTCTGGGCCTGTGGTGAAGCAGAACATCATGGTGGAAGGGCAGGGTGGAGGAAAGTTGCTCATCTCAGGGCAGCCAGAAGCAGAGAAAGAAAAAGGAGCCAGAGACAAGACATCCCTTCCAGGGCATACCCCCAGAGACCTACTCCCTCCAACTAGACCCCAGCACCTACAGTTTCCACAACGTCCCAATAATGCCACCAAATTATGAATTCATCAATGGATTAATTCACTGATGAAATCAGAGCACTCATGATCCAAAAGCTCCGCCTCTGAACATTGTACTGAAAACCAAACCTTCTATACATGAACCTTTAGAAGACATTCTGGATCCAAATTATAACAGACCACAACTCAGATTCATATGCTTAGATTTAGAAGGAACTTCAAATGTTATATGTGTATTTTATAGATGATAATTTCTATACATACACACACACACCCTTCTAGTTCCTTTTATCTGTAACAAGCCTGTTCTCTATTGACAATATTTAGATTCAACTTTTTCATTCAGTTCAACCAAATTTTTCTGTTATTTCACTATCCACAACATTGCTTGCAAAAATACTATGGGAAACCCAACAATGAACAAGATCTACTTTCAATTTTCAAGGAGTTTGCTGTATAACATAGAAATCATGATTCCGTGTGAAAGCAATAAGTGCTGTAGTAAAGAGGCAAAGAAAGTATCCTTGGAATACACCAAAAGAAATTAACTCCAGTCCCAGTAGGAACTAGCTTATAGGCAGAGATGGGAGGAAAGGGCACTGGGAATGAGGATACTCACAGGCAAATTGGTAGAGGCCTGGTGGCACATGGCTCATTCAGGAAAAGGGAAATGACTCCTAGATTCCAGAAGTGTAAAACTCACAGGGACTGAGACTGCTGGAAGGGAGAGGAAAGCAGCTTTTTGAGGGGCTTCACTTGCTTCACTAAAGGAATTAGTTTGATTGGCACAGATTTCTGAACAGAGGAGGAATTTTACCAGAACAGTGCTTTGTGCTTAGATTCACAGGAGAAAGAAGAGATGCAGGCAGGTTGGTGGTTGGCTGAAAAGTGGTGGTTCAGTTCTGCTATTGGGGAGGTTACCTGGGATAGTAACAGTTAACATTGATTGAATGTGCTAAGAGCTTTGCATATATTAGCTCACAAAATTGTCACGACATTACTGGAGTTAGGGGCTTTTATTATTTTTATTTTACAGATCAGGAAACTGAGGCTTACTTAGGTTAAGTTTCATCCTAGAAAGAGGCAAATTGCAAGACCACTTGGATCAGTTCTGTTGCTAAATATACCCTCAAAACTGAGGTTTTAGGGGCTGGACTTGTGACTCGGGTAGAGCACTTGCCTAGCATGTGTGAGGCACTGGGTTTGATTCTCAGCACCACATATAAATAAATAAAATGAAGGTCCATCAACATCCAAAAAAAATTAACAAAAAAATACTGAAATTCTATGTTGCCCTGCATTGCTCAGTCCAATTGGCCCACGGAGAGAATGGAAATTTTTTTTGACATCCCCATTGTGGCTGATATTGAAAAGAATGATGATGACCAAGACAGAGCTTGATTGTGGTCACCAGCCCTGCCACAGTGACAATTAACCCCAAAGGGCTCCTCTCTGCCTATTTTCTGGTCTTCATCTTCAGTTCATATGGGTTGAAACAACACAATGTTTAAGAAAATTAAGACATATGAAGGTACAGTTATTATTTTTAAAAATCATGTAATATCTTTCATAGCCCAATGCCAGTGGGGTGTTTGTTTTATTTTTATCATCTGCTTATGGGAGATTAGCATTGACATTAGTTGACATTATTGCATTTGATAAGTGTAAAATATCAAAGACTGATTTTACAATTTATGTGTCAAGATCTAAACTGGTGGTTTGACATCCTGTATCCTGAACTGGCTCAGACCCAGCAATAACTAACTGTGCTTAACTCTATTAAGCATTTATTTCCTAGAGGCAATATCTAGGAAGAAACACATCACTCCTTCAGGACAAAATGTCCTCTGGTACTAAGACCCCAACCAATATTTCTGTTTCATCACAATCTCAGAACAATAGGACCATTGTTACAGAAGATGCTTCAGACATCATCTGTCATTTTAAAGAGTTGTTTTACTACAGGGAAAGGCATAACAGGAAAAGATACGTACACACCCTGTAGAGCTTGGTCACTGTGAAACCTGCAGTAGCACAAAAGGTGAATTTGGATGAATACTGTAGTTCTTTGAGTTTAAATACCTTGCAAAACATTTCTTCATTCAAGTTCTCAGTTCTTGTCTTCCTGGCTGGGCATGCTAAAGGTGAGCACCAACTCAAGTGCAGGGAGGCCACAGCCGTATGCAAGGAGCCCCAAGGCTGATCCTAGCAGCTCCTGTTTCTGTGTACTTCTCTTACTATTCCCACAGCAGTTCTGACTTAATTTTAAGACTCAACAATAGGGACAGAGTCTTGTGTGTCCTGTCCAATGGAACCACCAATGGGTTTTCAATGAGCTTACCCAAATGTTTATTATATGAATAAGCATAGAAATTAATTCATGACCTATTCCATTAATATATAAAATTTTGAGCTAGCTCAGTGGAAGAATGCTTACATAGTATTAGGCATTAAGTAAATTTTAATAATGATTAAAAGGAAAAGTAATATTTTATTTTATGGATTTATTGTATGCATTCAATTAAATGGTGGCATTAGACTACATCATTTCTAAAATATCTTATAATTTTTAAGCTCTTTAGATTTAACTAATACATTTTGGATTTTACTTTGAATTTTTGCATGGTGTTTTTCAGAATTTATTTGTCTTCCTAGACATAAAATAGTTATATCTCAAAATAAAAAAAGAGTGGGGGCCTGGGTGTGCAGCTTAGTGATGAGTGCTTGCCTAGCATGCACAAAGCTCTGGGTTCTATCCCCAACATTACAAAAACAAGAGAAGGAGAAGGAGGAAGAGGAGGAGCGGGAGGAGGAGGAGAAGGAGCAGAAAAAGAAAAATACATTCAAGGAAGTCAGTCTTGAAGCCCCATTATTTCAGAATGAAGACAAATTTATTTGCTTTTGAATTGCTTAGATCATAATTTCCTGAAATTATTTATTTATTTATTTTTACAATGCCACTTTATAAAATATGTACCCCTATTCTGGAATACTTTTCTTTTACCTGGGACACCTTATGCAGTAGGTCATGTTCCAAAAATGTGTCAAGAGCTGTTTTGTGCCAAGAGTGGCAGCACATCAAAGGTGACTGTCATAGAGTGACAGTAAAGTCTACTTGGCTCTCAAATTTCCTTTATTTCAGCTCAGAACTGATGAAGTATAAGCATCCACACCTCCTTCTGATTGGGGCACACTGCTTTGCAATGGCCGATGAAAAATTTATTAGAGGGAAAGACTTCGGGCCTGGAACAGTGTTACAGGTTTGTTTCAGTAGCTTTTCCTTTGCTGTGAACAAAAGACCTGACAAGAACAATTAGCTCATGGTTTCAGAGGTCTCAGTCCATAGACTGCCATTCCATAGCTCTGGGCTTGAAGTGAGGCAGGTGGAAGGGATGGCAAAAGAAAGCAACTCAAGACATGGCACCCAGGAAGCAGAGAGAGAGGGTTCTGATCACCAGGGACAAAATAAAAACTCCAAAGGCACTCCCCCAGTGACTTCTCTCCAACAGCTGCACCCTACTTGCCTACAGTTACCACCCATTTAATCTATATCAGTGGATTAATGACTCTCATAACTCAATCATTTCACCTTTGAAAATTCTTGAATTGTCTTACACATGAGCTTTTGGCAGACGTCACGCCTCCAAATCATAATGAGATCTGAAGAGGAAGCTTAGAAGGAGAAGGTATCCAACCATTCCCAACATTCAGTCCCTAACACAGGAGCACCTACTGGTGTCCACAGCCAGAGTAAATCAGGGCATCAGTCATCTTCTTCTTGGATTTCTCACTAAGTCTGTGGGAGGAAATTTTAGACACTAAGTTTTCACCCTGAAGTCAAAATTCTCCAACCTAAACAACAAATGCCTTCTTCATGAACTCACATTTCTGCCTACACTTCCAGGGAAAAGAAAATTCCCAATGAGTATTAGGGATTAGAGTCTGGTCCATATACTCTCTCTCTATATATATAAAGTAACTCTCACATGCTTTTGGCAAGTTCCCATAAGTATGTTCCACAATGAATGTTTTGAGACTTGTTTTCTGTCCTGAATCTTGACAAGGCAGAGCTCAGAATCCTTGGCTAAGTTGCCCTGTTGAAAGGACATGAGCTAGAGTTATAGGCAGAGCTACGGACTTGCTGTCTACTACCTGCCCTGGTGCAGAGCATCTTCCTTCCTCCTCAAGTGCCTCCCTCCCAGGCCTCCAGGCTCATCTGTCTTAATGGAGGGCACATCTGTGTTCACTGACACCATTCTCTCCCAGCACTCCTCAAAATGGAAGAGAATCCTATCTAGAAGAACAGAAATTCACTTGATGGAACTAAGAAGTGACAATAGGCTTCAAAGGTATATTTACCAAGAGCATTATTGGAAACTGTCCAGAACACAAGTATTCATCAACTACCTTTCACTCAGAGCCATGGGCTGCAGGTAGTTGGGAATGAGGCTAGTTGGATAGTGTTTTTTGAGATTGCAAGGGGCAGAGGGAGTCCAGGGAGAAGGTAGATTCAGTTGACAGATTCTCTTTTTCTCTCTCAGAAATCTTGCCAGTTCTCCAAACTTCACTGATCTGGATGCTTCACTTCCAACTTTCAAGCCAGGATCTTCAGTATCATGTCCTCAAGTCCTATGCTCCTCTTTAAGCTGTAGGGCCATATCTTCAGTATGTAAACTCACATACCTTGTTGTATTCTCAAATATAAAACTATTTTTCTCTTTTCCCTATTTCTTACTTCTTATATAAATAATGATACCATCATCTTTCCATCCTTCCAAATTCAAAACTTGAAATTATCTTTGATTAACACTCTAGCCATTCTCCTAACCTTGATGATGACTTTTTCTTCAAAATCTCCCTCTTATCCCTTCCTTCCCCTTTGTCTCCTTGCTGCTGCCTGATTCTGGTTCTCATTGCCTCAAATTGATTATCCTAACAGTTACTCTGCTGCTTTAGCCTCTCTCCCTACAATCCAAGAGGTGGGTGGATGGTGGAAGGACACTATGGCCCATTTGTCTTGGTAGCATCAGCTGGGGTTGAGGAGGGTGGGTAATGTGGTATGGACCAGCTGATATAGGGACCAGCTTTTATCTGGGCTATCCATGACTCTCCCTTCAAAATGATGCACCCACTGTTGATCCACCTGTAGAGTGAACAGGTTCTAGGCCCAATACTTAAGGATAATAATAATTTGCTCTTAAATTGCATATATATATTATATATATATGTATATATATATCATGTATATATATCTGTGAATATGTGTGTGTACACATAACATACAGTTTAACACACACACACACGTTATTGCTCTACAATGCTGAACAGTGTCCTAGGTACTGATATACAATAATGGACAGAACAGAGTCCCTGTTCTTATGGAGCTTATGTAGTCCTAGGAGAAGTTAGATAAAATTTTATTTCTCTAAATAAAGACATAATATGATACAGAGTGATAAGTCATACAACTTATGTATAAGGAAAAATAAAGTCTGACAAAGGGAATAAAACATGAATGAGACAAATGGTCAACAAATGCATGAGAAGATGCTCAACGTCATTAGTCACCAGGGACATGCAATTCAAATTCACAGTGAGATACCACTTCACACCCACTAGGGTGACTGTATTAAAAAAAATAGAAAATAAGTGTTGGCAACAAGGATATGGAGAGACTGAACCCTCCTACATTGATGGTAGGAATGTAAAATGGTGCAGCTGCTATGGAAAATGGTTTGGCAGTGTCTCAAAAAGTTAAACATAGAATTACCATATGATCCAGCAATTCCACTCTTACGTATATGCCCCAAAGAATTGAAAATACATGCTCAAAGAGAAACTTGCACACCGAAGTTCATAATAGCAGTGTTCACAATAGCTAGAAGGTGGAAACAAAGGATATGACCATCAGCTCCAGCAAAATGTGATGTAGACATACAATAAAATATCATTCAGCTACAGAGCTGATAGAGGGCTGACACACACCTCATAATGGATGAATGTCAAAAGCACACTAAGTGAAGTCAGTCAACACAAAAGTATGTATGATAATGTATGTTTCCATACAAAGTGGGAAAGTCCCTAGAGACAGAAAGCAGATTAGTGTATTAGTGGTTTCTGGGGTCTGGGGTCTGGAGAGGGCAATAGGAGTGACTGCTTAATGGATAGAATGTTTCCTTTGGGGGAGATGAAAATGTTCTAGAAATAGTAGTGATGGGTGCACAATATTGTGAACATATCATGTACCACTGAATTATCTGTTTTAGACATGGTTAAAGTGGTATATTGTATGTTATGTGTATTTTACCACAATTTTTAAAGGAAGTTAATGAGAGTGCTTTTGGTTGTTCTTGAATAGGAGGAGATTTGGACAGAGCCCTGAGGGTATGAGAGTTGTAGTGAGCTAGGTAAAAAGCCTCAAGGTAGAGGGCAAAAAAGCAGAGAGCACACAGGCAACTCCGAGCAGGATTCATCAGAACCCTGACTCTACTTCTTCACAGTGGTACCTCCCATGCCCAATCCATCTGCCTCTTTTTGTCCAACCATTCCCTTTCTGCCTCTCAACGGTGCATGCGTTGCTGCACTGTCTCCCAGACAGCCTGGACCCTTCCACCTGTCCCTTGCCTGCAGAAAAGCTCTTTCTGGCCATTGGATGCCTGATGACCCCTTCTTCTTTGACTCAGTTTTTGATGCCGCCATAGTGAGTGTTGGCCTCATACTAAAGATTGGAGCACTGAGTCTACCACTCATCAGCAGAGTACCATGGAGTACTTAGCTCCTCTCTAAGCTTCCATTTTCTTGTGTCTAAAATGAGAGCTAGCTATTGAGAAAAAAATGAGATGATAGCAAAGTGGTAAGGGCGTAGCCATATGATCACTTCAACTTTGCCTATAATCTGAAACTTGAAAGTTTGCACTTTATTTTGTACTCTCTGGCAATGTTTGTTAATCATTTAATGAATATAGGTGGTAGTCAAAACACATTATAAACACCAAAGTTGATAATGAGTCTTGGAAACTCTCTTCCCCCTACTCCAGTGAAAAGTATATAGAACGCTCATGAATAAATGTTTGACTGACAACTGATGATTAGTTTATTTGGCTCTATCATCAAATAAGAATGAAATTTATTCAAATGAAAGCTTTAAAAGAAAAATAATAACCCCTTGGGAGAGAGGGAGAATCATAGGTTGGCCAATGAATACCCGATTCAGTCTCAGTGAGATATATTGAAATATTTCATGGGCACAAATATTTACAAAAGAAAATAAGTAGGCAATTTAAGAAAGACTGAGAGAAAAGGTGGCAAGTTTAAAAAAAAAGTAAACAAAAAACACCTCACTCTGCAAGTGAGCTGTCCTTTCAGAAGATCACTGTTACTGGTATTCAAAGAAAACATTAACACATTTTATAATAGACTTCAGACAAATCTTTAATGACCTATCTCTAGAGAAATGTGTGAGTTAAAAATACATGAAAATAGAAGATAATAGAGCAAATTTCACAAACATATGCAAGTGGAATATATAGAGAGAGACAGTAGTACTCAATTGCTTGAAGGGAAGCAGCAAAAATAACCGATTTAGATTTATTCAGTAAGAATATACGGAAGCTAACACAGTACTAGGAACCACTCCTGTGTGAGCTGATCTCCTGACCAGCCCCAGTGCTTCTGCCCTAGACAGAAAGCTTCCTCAACCATTGCTTCCCACCTCTCTTTAATCCAGGCACCACTGAATGCACCATGGTTGCTACACCCAGGCTTACTCCCAAGTATCCAGCCCTTCTCCACAGAGAAAGCCACTGGAGTTTTCTCTTCATCCAATTCTTGTTTCATCTCTTTATTCCTCTTTCAGAGAAAGACACAAGTCCTGTTCACCAGGAGAAAGCTAAAAAACAGCTGACTTCTTCCAATACTACCTGACCCCATTTTCTTGATCAGATTTGCAACAGAACCATGAAGAAAGGGAAGGAAATATTTACCTGAAGAGGTCCCTGGTTTCTTCATGAAAGTCTGAGACACAGAATTTTTCAAAAGCAACTTGGATGCCTCTGCTGAGGGTTTTCTAAATCCAAAATCTGCCTCCTCTGATAGCAGCTCTGAGTTTGAGCTCTGAATAGAGGCTGTGTGTTATTTTAACCACAAGGCTTCTAGTCGGGAGGGCGGGGAGGTGGTGATGAAGTAGTTGGCAAGCAGAAGCACCCATCCACCTCCAGTGAATGGAGCTTGCAAATCTGTTGGGAGCATTCGTTCAGGACCATTTGAAGAACCCTCAATCCAACTTTCCCAAAACTAGAGGTTAAATAACTATGGGAAATTCCAAAAGAGTAAGACAAGACACTTACGGTCTTTTCTAAAAAAAGACATGTCGGTATGCCTGTTGAATAGTGTCTGATGAGAAGCTCAGTGCTGACCTGGGCTGCCTGGTCTTGGTGTCCTCGGCTTGTGGCAAGGGAAAATGACACCTGTTGACAACTTTGCTCCATAACACTTGGAGTACTTTAGTAAAAAAAAATAATAATAATAATAAAAATAACAAAAGAGCATTACCAACTCAAACCTTTGGTGTAAAAACCAAACTTGTGTCGTGAGAATCCATAGGAAGTTTCAGGGCAAGGGAATAGCTATTCTGGGAATGTAATTATGGAGAATTAACATGTGTATATGAGTGTGTGCTTGTGCGAGTGAGTATGTGAAAGTGTTCCCCACTTCCAAAACAACGTAAAAAAGCAAAGATCCAGACCCAGCTTGGACCAGTCAGAGATCCTCCTCCTAGTATTTTGGCAAAGGCAATCAGCATTTTTGACCTTGGAAGAGAATGATTTATTGCACACAGGATCAACAGCAAAAACTAGGGCTGCTGAAATGGCTGAGGATCCTTCATAGCCAGCCCTTCACAGATGCCGAAGGGGTTTAACTCCACTTTTGGAAAAACTCAGCTATGTTAAGTAGGGTCATAATTCAGTTTTCTATAAAGTCTTTCACCAAAATATAAATTATCATGTGCACAGTCACCTCTGGGGTAGAATACAGCTCCAAGCCAGCAGCATCTGACCAAGGTGCATCCAGGCAGTATGGAGCCGCAGTCAGACAGCAGGACAGGCAGCCAGGAGACACTCTGAGGAAGAACGGTGACCTGTCCTAACAGGGGTACTGTTCCTCCACAGAGAGAAAGGGACCTCTTCACTCTGCACCTCACTTTTCTTCCTGGATCGCCCTCTGCCCTCCTCTGGTGGTCTTTCCTCCAGGTCCTACCTCCATACATAAACTCAACTTGTGCTCTCAGAAGAGACCTGGCAAACTAAGAGATAAATGATGGTTTCACATTTGATCCTGTAGAGCAAGGGTGGGCATTTGCTGAGGCCAGTCACGCCCACTTCCTGGTTTTGTCTACAGGTTTTATTGGTTTGCAGACACACTCATTAATAGTTGTTCTGCAGTATCCTTGGGGGATTGGTTCTAGGATACCAAAACCTGTGGATGCTCAAGTCCCTTATATAAAATAACACTGTGTTTTGCATATAACCTATGTAATTCTCCCTTGTAATTTAAATCATCTCTAGATGACTTATAATATCAAATACAATGTCAATGTTATATAATTAGTTGACATACTTATTACTTAAAGAATAATGAAAAGAAAAAAAAGTCTGTATGTATTCAGTACAGATGCAATTTTTTAAAAATTCTTGGTCTGTATTTGGTTGACTCCATGAATACAAAACCCACAGATATGGAAGGTCAACTGTGTATGCCTCTCTGGTTGCTTTTTCATGACAATAGCAGAGTGGAGTAAAGTAACAGAAACTGTGTGCATGGCCAGTGAGGCCTAATGATTATTTACCCTGTGATCCTCTAAAAGGAAAATATGCAAACCCTGCTGTTGAAGGATTTTGTTTTGTTTTGCATTGTTTCTGTTTTGGTATTTTAATGAGTAGAAGAAATGAAAAAAGAGGCTCTTTCCATAATCCCTGAAAATCATGCCATGAAAGAAACACCCACTCATAACACCAACCCCACCTGCAGGTCTTAGGTCTCCAATTTCATTATTCCATCATCAGAGAAAGTCCTTTACCTAGACAGCCTTGTCCCACCTAGCCATGCTGATTGAGCTTATCTAGTTATATCTCTGTTATGGTTTAGATATTAGGTGTCCCCCCAAAAGCTAATGTGTGAGATGATGCAAGAAAGTTTGGAGTGAAATGATTATATTATGAAACTCTTAACCTAATCAGAGCATTAATGCCCTCATAGGGATTAACTGGGTGGTAACTGTTGGCAGGTAGGGTGTGACCGGAGGAAGTAGGTCACTGAAGGCATACCTTTGGGGTATATATATGAATCTGTAAACCTCCAAATAAACCTTTCCTCCCCTAATTGTTCTTGTCAGGTTGTTTGGTGCAATAATAAAAAAAAAAAAAAACTGACTAAAACAATCCCCCAAACTGTGTGCAACTTGTCTCTCTGCTCTTAGAGAACCCCTTGTCTACTCTGAAGCTCTCTCTGGTTCTTCTCAGGTACCCTCCTCAGTCTCCCACCATATCTTGTCCATTCTTCTCTTGTAGTTCTTACCTTAGTTACATTCCCATTTATCTATTTATATGTTTACCTCTTTTTAGACTGTGGGTTTCTTCAGAGCAAGAACCATGCTTCATATTTTTAACCCTAGACTCTAATCCAGTAGAAAATAGAGGAGATACTCTATTAATGGTGACTACAAAAAATAACACAATCACTCTTATATTACCAGAACATAGTCTCAAAGGAAGTGATGAAAAAGTTGTCTGGTATTCTCTGAAGATAAAGTTCTTCAAATGGTTGTCTCAGGATGCCCCTGGCTTTAATCTTGCTAACCCTTGTCTCTAAAACTCTTATGCTAGTGGTTCATCTAATTTTGAATTTTTGCAAAGACAGTCTTATTGCAGAAATACACATAAATAGCAGTTATGAAGAGAATCTTTCTAACAAGTAGAGATGCAGGGACACTTTAAAGGATGTAGAGTTGAGTAGGAAGGAGGCAGGATGTTCTCTGGGTCCCCTTCTAAGATTTGATGGAAGCCTAGAGTCTCTGGCATAATGCCATCAGAAGACAAAACTATCACATGACCAAGGGATGTGGATTTGCCCCATCAATCAAGAGCATGAATGGAATGGAGTGGCATTGACATTGGACCATTTCCTCAGTGGTGCAATCACTCCCCTTATTTGTATCCAAGGTTACAACTGCAGCAATAACTGGGAATATTTGATAGTAAGCAGAAGTTGAAGCTTTGTCATATGTGTGACTACCTGGCATCTGATGAACAGTTTTCTGTCGATAAAGTTGACCTTTCCATATTGAGTCCCCTCTTCCCTAGTGTAGAAGTCAGAACTCTCTTTTCTAGCCTCTTTTGCAGGCAGGGTGCAGGTACTACAAAAGCCCAACTTGGTAAAAGTCAGGAGAAGGTAGGAAAAACATCAAATCCTATAGGAAGTTGGTGACACATGGCAGGAGACATCAGCTCTCCAAGGCAGTCTCAGAGAAGGCTGGTTGTGGTGTCCTGAATAGCATCTGCCATGCAAATCCAGGGTCCTGACACTGCCTCTGCAGTGACAGCCTGTGCACCCGACCACTGGGTCACTTGGATTCTGCTACTAGTATTACAACTTTCATGTCTGACCTACTGGTATCCTTTAATAAATCATTTTCTGGTTTAAACTTGTAAGGAATAGTGTTTGCAACTAAGAACATGAAATGTATTAACTGATAGAGATACTTAAATATTCCCCCTCCCAGGCTTCAGAATTGAACCCAGTACTTTGTTTTTGAAGGCAGGTACTCTACCATTGAGCTAACTACCGAAGGCTGGGTGTGGATATTTAAAATGAAACCATTTTGCTCCCCTTTACTTTCTTGACCAGCTCTTTTAGCAGATTTTCCTTCCTGACTTCATGCTATTTTGAGTTACTATTTGGCAGTGTGGTTCTGTCCTGAGTGCTGGCTTGTCTGCTGTGGGCTCGTTCTTCACTCTTCCCTACTCTGCCCTGTAGGAGGTGTGGGGCTGGCCTCTAGATGTTCTGTATCACAGACTCTCATAGTTCTGGTTTCCAGTCTGCTTCCACCAACAGGAGGCACTGGTGGGAGCTTAAAAGGCAGAAGTGAGAAGCCAGAGTATTTCTTCAACTGCCTTGGCCTCAGTTGGTGTTCCCACCAGGGTCATGTCTCCTGCAGGGCAGTGTCCCCTCCTACTTGACTTCAGCTCTGCTTCTGCCAGTCAACTCTGGCTCTCTCCTCCAGTCTAGGGGTAGTGGTGGTTTCCCTCTGTTGCCAATCTCTCGATTGCCTTACCACCCCCATTTAGCCTCTCAGCTTTTCCATTATCTGGGTAATTAATTTACTGTGTCGGATTCCCTCTGTTTCAGATGTTTGGAGTGATTCTCATTTTCCCAGTTGCACCCTGATTGATAAGGCTCTGTACACCATTTCTACTCTGGGTCCCAGCACTACCGCACACCCATTGGCTGGCAATGGGATGCTCTGTGCAGAGCCTTTGCCCCATGTGATAGAATTCCTCTTAATGCTTTGGACAAGACCATTTCTTCTGAGTGGACTACAATGAGGCAAGTGTTAGCAAGTTTTCTACGTAACTCTTCTGGCCTTTTCAGGGAACAAGAACAGTGTTCAAAGAGATTAGTTGATGGAAAAAAAGTCATGATTAGAAACAGCAGCTAAATCCTTGCCTCACTGACCAGAAGATCCCAAGAGAATAAAGCAAGATAAAGGAAAGATGGGACAGTGAAGACTTATAAATATTTAGTTTACTGTAAGGAATTTGCAAAAAGCTGTCTGGCTTTTAGAAAGAAAAATCATAAACACTCTTTTCTCTAACTCATAATGGGAAAAAGAGGCTATAAATGCAAGGCATTCATTATGGCATTATTTATTCAATAAACCTAAGAATCCAACAGTCAGAAAATTATGATTTTCATCATGATACATTTTACTCTCAGAAAGTTTACAAGTACAAGATAATTATGAAGGGATATAGCAACTTAGGAAATATTTATAGCAGTGTTAAATAAGTAAAAGTAGCAGAGCTGGGTAATGTATCTGGGCTGATCACAGCTATTAGAAAATCACAAATGCGCATGGACAAACTGGAAGGAGTATGAGAGAATGAGGTGATACAGGAAGGTGATGTGATGATCAGTGGGCTACTTTTGCAAAGTCACCTTTATTTTTGTAAGGATATTTGTGCAGTAATAAATATTATTCTCTTCCCTTTCTTCCACTCCCCTTCCAAGTCCTTCCCTTCCCTTCCTTATCTAGGGTTATATACTATTAAAGGATGACAAGAAAGAACAGGCAGGACTCAGGGGCATCCAACCAAGCTTTGGGACACACAGAAGCAGGCATAAGGGTTATAAAGAGTATTAATAAGAGAAAGTAAGAAATTCTAGAAACTGGATAATATGGACTTTTTGTGATTCTTAGGACCTATGTAAAAACAAGAATATAGAATTTTAACTCGGGGCTCGATAACACATTGTGGTTTTCATTTTCAATCTTCGACAGACACTTAGAGTAGATGGTAGAACTTCTTTCTTGCCACAATTAACAGACAAATGGAAGTCAAGAGAAATTAAATGGCTACTGAAATGTTCACAACTAGTAAAAGCAATGTCAGCCCTGGATAAGTTGTCTTCTTGGACCCTGAGTCCAGAGCACTGATGTCCACATCATGGTTACTTCTGAATGACCAAGATGGAAAGTGTCCCCAACACCCAGAGATGGGGCTTCCCCTCATGTGGGCTTGAGACATTCACCTAAGGACTCCCTGAGTTACTTTGGTGGAATGTGGCCTTGTGTGCCTGCCTGCTCCTCTCTCTAGATAAAAGTTGTCTCTGAAGTGAGCTTTTCTTATCTGCTGCTGGGTAAGCTTCTGCAGCATGAAGTCTGCTGTTGCTGGGTATTTGATTCCCAGGCTGGAGAAGAACAGGCCGCTGCCATGGGAAGGATAGCTATAAAAGGGGACTGCCTGAAAGGGTCGGGGGATAATAGGATCTACTTATAGAGCAGTTGTAGGGTTAAATTTTTTTAAATATATGTATAGGATTTCAGGGTCTACCATATAAAAAGTAAACTACCTAGCAGGTAGTAAGGATTCTACTAGTAGTAAAAACAGAAACAGCAGTGATGACTTAGAGTCTGGGGTTAGAAGGAGTCGTATGGCAAATTTTCCTTCAGAATTAGGATCAAGAGAAAAGTTTTGTCTTTTTTCTCCTCCAAACTTACTTACTTCTAGGTTCTAACTAACCCCTGTGGTTTCTTTTTAGCCCAAGCTGCAAGAAGGCTCATTTAATCCAGTTTCTTTTTTTTTTTTTTTTTAATTTCTGCTTTAATTCTCACTCCCTTTCTATCCTGCTTCCTGTATTAGATTTTGTAAATGGATTGACATCAAGTCTGTTTTGGAAGGATGTGGGACATAAATTAGTTGATTGCAAAATAAATCTGGTACTTACTGTTCATGGCCAGATGATTGAATAGACATCTCACTTGTCTCCCTGTTATATTGTAAATCAATGATTTTATACAGCAAGTACGTAATCTATATGCTGAATATAAAAATATCTAGTAAGTGCTATTAATTTAGTTACTGCTCATAAATGATATCACCAATAATACAAACATTAAACTTGGGTCTGAAACTGTCTCCCCAAAAGCTCATGTTTCAAAAGCATGGTCTCCAATACAGCAGAGTTTAGAGGTATGACTTTAAGGAAAATATTAGATGATGAGAGATATAACTTCATCAGTGGACCAATCCATTTTGGGGGTTAAAAATTTGAGTGGACTACTGGGTGGTAGTGGTAAGCAGGTGGGGTATGGCTGAAGGAAATAGGTCTCTGGGGGCAACTATGTCTTGTGCCTGGCTTCTCTCTATGCATCTAAGCTACCATGAGCTAAGCAGGTCTCCTCCACCATGTCCTTCTCCCATGATGTTGCTGCCTTGGAACCAGCAGACCATGGACTGAACCTCTGAAACCATGAGCCAAAATAAATCTTTCCTTCTCTAAGTTGTTCTTGTCAAGTATTTTGATTACGGTGATTTTTAAAAAAAACTGTCTGATATGGGTGTGTTTTCCTAAATTTCTCTCTCATGTAATTCCCTGATAATACAGGCTTGTGCTTTCTTGGAGAAGTGTGTGTGTGTGTGTGTGTGTGTGTGTGTGTGTGTTCTCGTGTGTGTTTTTCTTTCCTGGCTAAGCTCTACTTGTTTCCAGGCCTTTGTGTCTTACGCTATCCAGTCATTTGTTCATTTGACAGGTATTAATTGAACCCATGCTGTATATCAGACCCTGTGTTACAGTAGGTTTCCCATAAAGTTTTCAAGCCCTCCATGGTCAATTGTTCTTACAAAGGCTAACAGAGGTTAGTGACTGGCACATTCATTAGGTACTTGGTATCTGCTGTCTGACCTTATAAGTTGCTTTTTTACAAATAGTTTTCTATCTCTCCCATCAGAGTATAGTCCTCTCTAGGACAAGGATTTTATTTTGTTAATCTTTGAATCCTCAGCACCTACTTAAGTACATGGCCCTACATGTATAACATCACATCATTCTGGTAATTCCAAATAAAACAAGTAGATATTACATGGGAAGTGAAATTTGATGCGTTCAGACTCAGAAAAATTTGTCATGTGGACATATTAATGAACATCCAAGGGATAAGATTACTTGCTGATGGGACAGTTCAAGTCACAGATAAGTAAGGCTGCAGACAAACGTCTAAGGAAAATTGCATGAGTCCAAAGGTTGGATTCTGGCAAACTACAGCTGAGAAACAAATGAACACTCAACACCACATTTCAGTACACACTGCTTAGAAAAGTGTGATGAATGCAGTAATGATAGTGACCAGAGGTTGTACTTACCGAGAATGGACAAGTGTGTCATGAATAAAACCATCACTAATCTCTAAGCTAAATAGAATCTGTCCTGTAAATTGACCCAAAAAGCGTCATCTTGCAGCATAGGAGGGATGGAAAATGAGAGTTGCCAATCAAAGCCTTGTTTATCACGGTGCGAAACTGATTAACTGATAAAAACGGTACTTAGTTTGGAAGTAGATAAGTTATAAGACATAAAAATAAGCAATATATAAATATCTCTGGGGAACCAAAAGCCAATATCTCAATTTATACAGCAGCATAGCAGTCAAATGATTTTGTGAAATCCAACAGTATGCACTTGCAGAGCACCCTTTAGCAAGAAAGCCCTTTTGTATCTGTGAGATTAAGTCCAAATCTCAGCAGCTCTACAGCTATGTTGCAAGAATATCACTCAACACAAACTTCTCTCAGATCTTTTTGGTTGCCCTCAAACTTGATCTATCATCAGACTTACCTTCTTCAATCTTTTTTTTTTTTTTTAAAGCAGATCGTTGGGTTTCACCTCTAGAGATTTTGATTCAGTAGATCTTTTTTTAAACTTCCCAGGTGATTCTGAAAAGTTGGTAGAGCTTGGGGTCCACTGGTCTAAAGCCTTTTCCTCTACGCTATACTAAGGGTTGGAAAAGGAGGGAGGCCCCTGTTTTACCTCCAGCGAGGTAACTGGGAGTGTAGAACTCGCATGTATGAACAAAAATAATAATAACAGTGAGAAAGGAGGATTGAGGGTGGATTAAATCCTGCATAGAGGGTCTGAGGATGTAGTTCAGCAGGAAAGCACTTGCCTAGCATGCATGATCTCTGCATTTGATCCCCAGCATCACACACACACACACACGTTGCATAAAGTGTTCCTAGACTGGAGAAGGCACAAAGTATCCTTGTGGCATCAGCAAAGCCTCAGAAATGACACTAAGAAGGGAGCAGCCAATTGGGGTGGAGGGACACATATGTGAGTTGTTGGAAATAAATCTGTCTTACAGATATTTAGCAAGTTCCACACAGTACTCGCAGACAGTAACCCTGCGGAAAATGGGACTCAAATCAATAATCCCCAACCAAGTTGAAGTTATAGACATTGTAATTATTGGTTTGATTTCACAATGCCCCACTTTCCCCCTCCATATCTCCCCAAAGAGCTCATGAGAATGGCATCCAGACCCTAAGCATATCCAGTTTTCCCTTTATAGGACTTTCCCTTTGTAGTTTCTTAAGAGTTTCCAACTCTGAAATTAAAGAACACTTAGGTTAAAAATTCAAAGAACCACATTTACATGTGGACATTTGAGTGAGGTTGCATTCAGACACATTTCACAGCTGTGTCCATTTGGGGAATATGGCAGAAAGGAAGATTATTACCAAGGGGCCTACCCTAGCCTAACTATCCCTAATACCAAGTATTGTTAGTGACAATTATGGAAGTTAAAAGATATCATAAAATTGGGAAATAGTGAGTGAAAAGGAGGAGAAAGTGATAGGATATGGGAGAAGATCAAGACACATCCCTGTTAGTCAGTTTTTTGTTGTGTGACAAAATACTTGAGGAAATAAACTTAAAGGTGGAAAGATTTCTTTTGGTTCATGATTTCAGACCATTATCAGCTGGCTCCACTGTTTCTGGGCCTGTGATAAGGCAAAACATCACAGTGGAAAGGCCTGGTTGACCAAAACTGCTCACCTTCAGGCAGTTGGGAAACAGAGTGAAAGAGATAGGGATGGAGATGAGATAAAGTCCCCAAGACACAACCCCAAGGATCTGCTCCCCTTCTCTAGGACCCACCTCCTAGTTTCCACAACCTCCCAATAGGCCATTCAGCTATGAATCCCTGCATTGGTAACTTCATTGATGAAGTCAGAGCCCTCCTGATCTGATCACTTCCCAGAAGCCCCATCTCTGAACATTTCTTCATTGGGGGACCAAGCCTTCAACACACAGTCCTTTAGGGGACATTCGAAATCCAAACCATAGCAATCCTTTCAGTGGAGGCATGAAAACCGTTTATTAGTATCTTTGATTGTGGCCATGAAAATGAGTAGACACCAGGATTAAAAAGAAATGGGCTGGCTGGGTTTGGTGGCAGTTGCCTGTAATCCCAGCAGCTCGGGGGACTGAGCAGGAGGATCCTGAGTTTAAAGCCAACCTCAGCAAAAGCGAGGTGCTAAGCAACTCAATGAAATGCTGTCTCTAAATACAAAGCAAAATAGGGCTGGGGAGGTGGCTCAGTGGTTAAGTGCCCCTGAGTTCAATCCCTGGTAACCGCCCCCCTGCCAAAAAAAAAAAAAAAAAGAAAGAAAGAAATTGGATGAACAATGGTTGTTTATACAGCCATCTCTCCCTCCACCTATGCCATTCACAAGAATTATCAAAATTTACTCATTTCATTTGTGGCTTTGGTTTTTTAAAGTGATGTACTGAAAATAAAAACAATTCAAGTAGTTAATAGAAATGAGCCCCAGAGAAGAGTTAAATGGTTCCAATTCTTTCCAGGAAAATAAGAGCCAGAAAAGGAATTTAATAGAGCATTTAAATATAGGAGAGTTATTTTAAGGAGGAAAGCTCTTCTCAGCCTTAGCATGACTTTGATGAGAGGAAAACGGCTATCATTTCCAGAAGAGGTTAATTGACTTCTAAGAAAAACTTTCTGGCTAGAAGGATTGTTACACATGGGATCATGGAGGAATTCAGTGGATCTTCTTTTCTAGAGGACTTTAGGATGAGAATAAACAGACTTTTGTCTGAAGTGAGAGAATTCTGGCAAGGAAGAGAAGAGATGGGTGTGTAGCACCCTTAAAAATGGAGTCACTCAGGCTCTGCCCTCCTATAGAATGAAAAGAGGGACGATGGGAGCCATCCCCACCAGTCCCTCTCCAGTGCTGACCCCGAGCCTGTTTTGGCTCCAGCACTCTATACATCAATTCCTTTCTTCTTCAAAACAAGCCTATGAGCCAGGTACTTTGTGCATTTTTACAGGTAAGGAAACCGAGGCACACAGAGAAGTCACCTGTTCAAGGTCACAGGTGGCCAAGAGGCAGAATGGCTTTGGGGTACTGCAGTTGGTCTGTAAGGATCCCATGTGAACCTACCATAAGAACGAGCACCTCCATTTCAGTTTTAAACAAGGAGTCAATCTCTTTCCTACCTCTGACTCTAGGCACTTCCGGGAGGCAAGAATGAGGAGTTAGAGTGCTTTATTTGAACAATATATTTTTTTTCAGTTTTATTGAGGTTTTAATTGATAAATATGAATTATATATATTTGTAGTGTATAATATGATGTTTTGATATATATTAAGTGACTAAATCAACCTAAATAACACATCGCTCTACAGTGTGTGTGTGCAACATTTAATATCTAATCTCATAACAATCTTCCAGTATATTATATATTACTATTAACTAAAGTCATCATGCCTAACAAAAGATTCTTTAACTTTTCTTCTTAGATTTTGTGGTTTTTGACCGACAGCTTCCCAACACCTGCTCCCAACCCCAGTTCCCCACCCCCACAAACCCATAACCACTGTTCTGCTTTCTTCTTGAGTTCCACTTTTTAGGATTCCACATGTGAAAAAGAGCATGTGATTTCTGTCTTCTGTGACTGGCTTATGTCACGTGGCATAATGTCTTCCAGGTTCATCTATGTCACCACAAATGACTCTATTCTGTTCCTTACTGATTTTAAAACTTGTGATTCAATGAAGACCAGGTTGTTTTGCAGGACCTTTTCCTGTGTCTCTACAGTTGAGAGGCAGCAGTGATGTGCCCCAGGACACACAGCTTGGTGGAAGTAGGCCACCTCCTGTCCCCAGCTGAGGAGCCACCTATAGTTATGAACCATCATTCAAATATTTTTATTAATTTACATCCAACTGTCTTGTTCCAATGAGGATTTAAGGCAGCGCAAGGCAAAAATCAGTTCTTAGTTTCAAACAAACCATAGCCCCACTACTCCAACCCACCAAAGGACTTGCAGGTATATTGATCCTTTATTAACAGATGCTACAGAAAACTCAGCTCTCATCCAGTTTCAGGTACAATCAGACAAGGTGAGCAAAAGAATAAAATATCTTTTTAAAATTGTTTCTGGTAATTGTTGAGAAACAACCAAAGGATGGTTGTTTTCAGGTTGGGAGGGGGTCAGGAAAGAAAGAAGACATGATGAGAAAGAACTTTGCTCCCCCTGGGCATGATGGCACACACCTGTAATCCAGAAACTTGGGAGACTGAGGCAGAGGATTGTAAATTTGAGGAAAATCTCAGCAACTTAGAAAGACCCTCAGCAAAATAATGAGCCCCTCTCTCAAAAACGAAAAGGTCTGGGGGTGTAGCTCAGTGGTAAAGCAACCCTGAGGAGTTCCACCCCAATACCAAAAATATTACTCCCTAACTATTAGGATCTCAACCAAAGACAAATGGAAAAATTGATGGTGGTTTCATGTTTTTTGGGATAGGTCTGGAAAAGAGATCTTGGAAGTGAATGTCCAGGTTTTATTCAAGGCCTCTCTTAACTTGGACCATAATAACTTGTTCCCAAGTGCTTGTGATTGTTTATAACCCAGAGGGCTTCATTTTTGACATGAGCTTTATTCAGAAGAAAACTATTTATAACTTAGGAACATTTGGTGTTTGGGGTTTTTAATCTATGTACCCCTTATTTTGCCTGAAGTGATGCTGCTTAGATTAGCTCCATTTGAGAATTTATCTTTAACTCTCACTCTGGAAAATGGGTCAGAAAAACCAAGGCCCAACCTTCCTCCTACCTTCCCTCACCTTGTACCTTCTTTAACAGGGTAGTGTTAGTTTTGTTCCTAGAGGGTCTCTCAAGTCCAAATCCTGCCTACAACATGGGAAGAACTTTGAGTGATTTGACATGAAGGTCCCAGGAAGAGGGCCACAGTTCCAGGCTAGGACCTGTAGCTCAGATAACTATTAGGCATGGGGCACACCAGCCCCTTCACACCAGTAAATCTCACTCTCAAGCTCTATGGCCAAGAAGAATTTGAGGGGCTGTAAGGAACCACTTCAGTTTTGATGCTCAATGATCTTCACTTGGAGAAGATGGTCCAGACTCCGCTGAACTTTGGTGGCATGTTGAAGATGCCCAGGCAGTTAAGCACCATGAAAGTCAAGGTCAATGTCTTTGCAGTCCATTTGTGCCACGTTCCCACCCACTAGGTCAGGACTGAAGGCTCAATAGTTTAACAAAATGGTGGTGGATGGTGGTGATAAGTTGATAAGAGAGTATCACAAAAGCCTAGAAGAGAAGCAGAAAAGGTAGTAAATTGAAATCATCCTCCATCACAATGTCAGGATTTTCAAACATTGTTATCAACCCCTTAAATTTTGTTCAAGGGGTACAGAAACACACACACACACACACACACACACACACACACATTCACACACACACACACACACGCCATCTCAAATGCAGTTTCTGGGGAATTTTCATGAGAGCCTGCAGAAGATCCTACTCAATATAGTCAGACACTTTGTCCCAGTGAAGGTAGAGGACTGGATTTGGCCCTGTCGCCTCTCTGTCTCCCGATGCATACTTTAGGACTTGCAGTCCCAGCAGGAAATACTCTAGTTCTGGAGACAGACCTAATTTGGGTTCCAGGTCATAGTGTACTAGCTGTGTGACTTTGTAAAGTGTACAGTGTCTCTGAGCCTTAGTCCCAGTTCTGAAAAAAGGGATGAATAACAGTGCCTATTTTGTGGGGTGTTTGAAGGTTAAATGACACACTGCCTGACATAGTGCTAAGCATATAGGTGCTCAGAAAATATTAGCTGGGAGCAGGTTCTGCCATAAATTATGCGATCACACAGTGCTACTAAATGGTCAGGGCTTGAGATTAAGAGACACTATTAGCAGTCCCCAGAGATAACAGAATCCATGGTAGTACTCACTCTCAGAACCGGTCACTCCAACTGTCACAACCTCTACACTCTGTTTTGTGAGCCAGTAACCAGGCAGAGGAGTATGTGTGAGGAAAGCTCAAATCCAGGGACAATTTTACAAAACTAAAAAAATGTAAGCAAAAAAAAAAAAAAGAGCTCCATTACATGACAAGACATATACATGGATAAGGCAGAATTCCTGAGAACTGCCCGATAGCTCCAGTTGGCAATTTGCTGGGAGACTAAATTAAAAGGGAAAATGTGCTATAATGAGATTCTTCTCAGCAAGCTAGTAACTGCATCCCCCTGAGGATGCCCCAAATCCCACACTGCCACAGCTCCAAGGGGATCATCACAAAACCTCAGGAACCAAAGAAGTTCCAATATAAACACTATTTTTTTTTTGTACCAGGAATTGAACCCAGGAGTGCTTAACTACAAAGCCACATCCCCAGGCCTTTTTATTTTTTATTTTGAGACAGGGTCTTGCCAAATTTCTTAGAGCCTCAGTAAATTGCTGAGGCTGGCTCAAACTTGTGATCCTCCTGTCTCAGCCTAGGGAGCGGCTGGGATGACAGGTGTGCACCCAAACCTGTAGAAACTCTTAAGGCTTTTTCCACAGACACAACCCAGCAAACTCCACTTTAAAATATTTCCTTGGAAACATCTACCAAAATGAGCCCTATTTCTCTTCTTCTCTTTGTTTTTAAGACAGCCACCAGTCAGGGTGTTCAGAGCCAGGAGGAGAGGAGGAAGTGGTGGGACAGGAAGTGGAGGGCCTTGTAGAGACTGCGGGGAGGGGGGGGTGGGGCGGGCAACTCAGTGATAGAGTGCCTGCTTAGGCGTGTCCCAGGTCCTGAGTTCTAACTCCAGCAACAAAAAAAAAAAAAAAAAAAAAAAAAAAAAAAAAAAAAGAAAAAGAAAAAGAAAAGAAAAGAAAAAAGTTTTCCATACAGGAAAAAAGGAAAAATGCCCCTTATGCTCTGCACAGTCTTGCCATGGAATGCTTATTTATTAGTTTGGGGGTAGTTATGATTTTGTACCTGTGGTTTTTCTAGCTCCAGATTCAGCAGTAATATCCTTGGACTATAAGCATCTATAAAACAACTTCAGCTTGGAATCCAATTAATCTATCTGCGAGTGAGCAAAATCATTACTCCCCACTGACATCAGGAATGGGATGAGGCCAAACCCCACTGGGTGCCAAACTTTGAGCTTCAGTGTACAGTTGGCAGCTTATGCACACAGGTCACTTGTAGACAGAGGCATAAAGCATATGGTTTAGCATTCATAGAGGAGCAGGGCAATCATTCATCAGAAACATGCATTTAGTTCTGGAGTCTTCACTTTTTAAATTTGCTGTATGCAATCCATTTTTCTGCATCAAAAATAACTGGATTAAAATCCAGCAAGACCAGGAGACAAGAGGCACTGCACTGCTGGCTCTGTCTACTCACAGGCCTTTGTACTGAAGTTGCAACTCATTTGGCCAGTGCAACATGGTCATGCTGGGTGCCCCTCTAGAGAAAATCTCATACTGAATAAAGCACTAGCTGTTAGTCTGTAGCTTGTGCTCCACACTGTAAATTATACTCCATGGGCAAATCAGCCAGGAAAGGCTCAGTTGATTTGAGACAGATCTGGGGAGTTTTCCCAGGAGATCTGTTGGGGGGGAACAGAGCAGGCGAGAATAGGGCCAAGTTCAACTGCAGACCCTCCCTCTGTCTGCATGGAGCCTATGGAGCCCTGGGAGAAGTGGCAGTGGGGGAGGCCTCAGACCTAGATACCCGTGTGACCCAAGCAGCTGCTAAAGAGGTTTAAATGGGAGAGCTCAAGTGCAGTCTCTGGACACTGGAGAAAAAGGAGTCCACACTCAGGCCAGGAAAAGGATGGGGCCTCATATTGTGGAGCTCAGGAAAGGCTTCTTTGCTCTGAAGCAAGGAATGCAGCTGCAATCTTCCCATCTCAGGGCAAAGTCTCACTTTCCTCTGAGACACTGACCTAACTCCAAAAGGTACAGGTGCCAGGGACTGAAGCAAGGCCGGTTGAGGTCTGGGCAGTGTGGATGGCTATATATAGGCATGCATAAGAGACACAGGGACTGTCCCTTCTTTTCGAAGCTGGCATAACACATACAGGTGCATATCCACATAGATGTACACATGAACACAACACAGGCACACCATGCATGTTCAGCATACATCTCACATGTACAAACTCATGCATGCACACACTCATCACACATAATGCACCACACACAAGCATATATGTGCCCTATATGCACATATACATCCATCACATGTATACTACACACACACCATACTACACACCCCACATACCACACAATATATATACATGCACATTACACCACTTACCACACACACACATGAATATATACACCTTATGCACACACATATCCCACAGGTACCTCAGACACACATATACACCATACATTATACACATACACATCACACATGTCCCGTGCACACCATACCACTGACACACCACACTCCAAAAATACCACATGCCACACAAATACATGCATCATACACACACACACACACACACACACATAGAATTTGAGGCTGGCTGACTTTAGAAAAGCAAAGTGATCCATGTTGGAGTGGGAGCCCTTGACTCATTCAATGCCAGGTTAGGCCCAGTGAGCAGTAACATGGATTCCTCGGAGAGGACGCATTTCACAGGAGAATCTTCAGGGCCTGAGCTCCCAGTCAGGACACATGACTGTCACCTGGTTCCTTAGGGCAACGGAACGTACCATAAGAGTCTGAAAGCATGGAATGGTGTCAGTGATTAATATTTTATTTTCCAGTGTGGTTTTTATCTGTTGAACCCCCTCCTGTGGGACAGGTTTTTGGCTGGGTGTAGTACAGAGCTGAACACCAGTTCTGACAGTTGCTCTGGGACCGGATACCTCTGTGCTCATCTTCAGATGGGGAAACAGAGGCAGGACATTGTTAGGCAGCTGACCTAAGAGATGGCACACACAGCAAAAGCAGGTCTTTAACTGGTCTATCTAGTTCCAGGGTCCACGTTTTCTACTTCTGAACTACATTCCATTTTGTTGAGAGATTTTTGATGCCCTTGAGAAAAAGATACACGATAAAATGTACCAGAGGAAGTCTAGGAGGTGAGATCAAGCAGAGGAATATGGAATAAAATTTGTTTTTAATTAAATCTGCCACAAAATTTTAAAATATATCACCATTTACTGAGTCACAAAACAAACAAAAAATGTTTCTCTATGCCAGTCACAGCCACCAAGTTATCAGAGGATTTATAAAAATATAAACTGCCTTTGTAGACATCTAAATGTAGATGCTACACCACAAACTGAATTGACCTTGGAACTCTCTACCTCTGCCCCAGACAGTAACTGAAGGGAGATCACTCTCTCCTTGTGAAGGCCCCTTGTCTGAGAACTATCTGTTTGCTGTAGGATCAAATGAATGGTTTTCAATTAATTCAGAAAGATGTCAACAAAATGGTTTGGCACTTAACTGATACTCTGTGTTTTGGGGGAGATCATCCAAAGATATTGACATCAATGGCATACACTGGTAGAGCAAGTTCCCAAAGTCATGGTAACATCAGCTCCCGTCACTTGGGTGGCTCCATCTCTCCACTCACATCTTAGGCTAATGATTGAGTGGGAACAATGCTCTGGTCTGCTGCAACCAGATGTCAGAGGCAGAGACTTTAGTCAATGACACGTGCAAATTCAGTAGGCATCATGTTCCACAGTCTTTAGTTCATGGCAAACTGTAAGAAGAAACAGGGACAAGCCAGTCAAAGCAAGACCCTTTAAAAAAAAGTCTGAATCAATGAAGCGAGAATTCCCAAGGAGAAACAACAACCCTTGTAAGACTGGTACCCACCTCCCTGAAAATCACCTTCCTTTTAGGACTATTTTAGGGTTGTCTATTAAGACCCTGCTATAGTATGAATGTCCCTATTAAAACTCATGCTGAACTTTAATCCCCATTGTGAGGTATCAAGAGGCAGGGCAAAGGTGATTATTCATGGGTGTAGATATCTCTAAGTGGATTAATCCATTTATAGATTTTACTTTTACTTTCCAGGTATTTATTGAGCACTTACTGTATGCTAGACATTCCAATGGGACTGAAGATGAAGTGATAGAAAAACTATCTCATAGAGTTTTGTTTGTTGATCTCTGGGGTTTCTGCCCAAGTCACTGGAAGATCATGCTTCTGTCATGAATAATTTTATGATTTTATAAAAGGTTATCTTCCAGTCACTTCAGCCCTCATCCAACAGCTCAGACAATGAGCTTAATCCCAGAAAGGACTGAGAGGCCACTTGTGCTTTCGTTAAGGTGGAGTTGATAGGCAGCTGCCTTGGATGGCCTGAGTGTCCTTAGTTCTGAGTATCAACAGCACAGACTTTGAAAGGATGTTTTCTTTTAAAGCAGGTTTTGTAGTTCTCATGGTGATGCATTAGGCATCATGGTCACACCTGTACTATGGTCATAATTTCTGGATATCTCTAGGCTACAGAGGAACTCCTTTGGTCTTGGGAATTTGTTATTGGATGTACTCCACCCTAGGATATTGATGGGACATCTCTACCAACCCAGGAAATCCTGGAAGTCTGACTAAGTCCAACTTGGATCAAGGAAGCACTGGGTCTCAATTCAAGTGTGAGGTCAAGAAGCAAGGCTCTGCTGCTGTCAGATCTTTTGAGTCTGGGATGGCCAGACTCAGCTAAGGATGTGCATTAGGTGATGAGAGAGGAGCAAGTGACAGAGGGGGGTATCTAAAATGAAGTGATAAGGGTCTGGGCTTTTTCCTTCTGAGCATCCTTATAACCACTCCTTCTTAGAGATGCTCCCCAAAGACCTAGCTCTAAGTCCCTTCTTTAATTTTGACTCCTTATCACACAGATTTCCAGAGGTCCCAAAGATTTCCAATACTTCCACCAAACAGAACAACAAAATGATGGACATCACTATATTCTATTTTTTAAAGACTTTCTCATAATAGTTCTTATCACTTCATAGCAAGTTTGAGCCTATATTTTTCTGTGTATTCTAGAAGTGTGCTGCACTTCACTATCTGCATGCCAGGAGGGTAACTCCCCATTGGGCTACTAATGACTATTTTCATTACATTTAAGACACTTTGTAAAAAAAATTGTGGTGATTTGTTTTGCCTTGTAATTAGATGTGAATAAATAAGAAAAGTTTTAATGTGATCTTGGGATTTTCTTTAACAATCACATCGATGTATGAAAGAATCAAAAAAGAAACAAGAACCTGGGCGCAGTCCCAGCTAATTGGGAGGCTAAAGCAAGAGGATTGTTTGAATATAGGAGTTCAGGGACAGCGTGGGTAACACAGCAAGACTCCATCTCAAAAAACATACAAACAAGCAGAAAACAGGAGCCAGAACATCCTGGAACAGGAAATTGAAATTCAAATGATGGACGTTGCCAGCACCCTGACAATTCCAAGATTGCTTTGAATGGTAGGAACTGTTCTATAACATTCTCGGAGCCACATTTCCTAATTTTCACTTAATGCCTAGGATGACTGGGCCTACAATTCCTCCTGATGTGCTTTAGTCCACAGTAGAAAGTTTCTACCAACTTCTGCTCTGGATGGAGATATCATCAGAGGCAGGAGTATGTTGCAGAGCAACAAGAAAGATACTTGACTTCTTTTCCTCAAAGTTTATCCCAGGACTAACCTTTGCCCATAAATGTGGGGCCCAAGAAAGGATTTCCATAGGTTTGCAAATCAGGTGCTAAGCAAACCAAGAGTGTTAGCAACCAGCAAATAACACTAGGGTCCATGTTTTGCCTCACATTCCACATCAATGTGTGTGAGTCAGTTTTCTGTTATTGTGACAAATACCTGAGATAACTGACTTAAAAAGAAGATAGGTTTATTTGGAGTCCTGGTTTCAGATACTGGGCCCTGTTGCTTTGGGCCTATGCTGGCACAGGACAAAATGGCAGAAGCGCATGCTAGAGGAGGCTGCTTGCCCCATGGCAGTCATTCCTTCCTCAGATGAAATGTGAGCAAATAAGTCTTAAGCTATCAAGTTCCACTTCAAAAGAAATCCCTACCCATGGAACTCAGAAGTGTTGCCCAGATACTGACTTCCTTAGCCTCGCTCTGTATCTATGATGCCTACTACTAAGTTTCACTTCTTTTGTGATTACATCTATTTTTGTAAGTATTTAACTTTAATCATTTTAGCTCCAACAAAACATAAACATTCACCACTGGGCAAGTGAGACTCATCTTTGCCCTACTTTCTCCTGCTCAATTTTAGAGCAAAAGTCACTAGACAGATTCCTTCACACTCATTTCTTAGAGCACCAAGAAAGAAGAAGTCTGATGGCCACATGTTGTAATCCCATGGCTGGCACCACACTGTCAACACCTGCCAAGTGCTTCTGGGACTGCTAAGCCTGGACAGATGTACTGAAAAAAAAAAAAAATGCCCAGCCAATCAAATCTATTTCTTCTACTGGAGGAATAATTCATATTTGGGATTCTCCTATTGAGGATTCAGAAATCTAATTCCTACTGGAAGCACAGCATCCACTTAGAGAGTCAAGTGGAAAGCATACATTTTCCCCCTACCCTACCTGCACAATGCCACAAAGCATAGCAAGGACTGTTCTGAGAATATCCCAACCACCTATAGATATGGGCAAGTCTATCTTCCTGCACTGATGGATTTTGTTGTTATAGGTCACCAAGGACATCAAGAAAGATTCAACTTGGGAGCCTGGCAGATACAAATCTTTCTTCTCTTATGTGCCATTGATTGCAACTTTGGTTGTGTTTGTTTCCATTAAGACAAACAAATGTAATGGAATATCTAGGATAATTTTATCAGCAGAAGCACCATTTTGAATGCTAGCTAAATACACATACATACCCTACCCCCTCCTTTCAGGTTACGTGTCTGCTTATCACCAAAATTGCTGCCAAGAAGAAAAAAAAAAGTATTGATATGTTTGATTTTGGGATTGGGAGAGTTATTGGTCTAGCAAGACTAAGAACCTTGCTAGGAAACATTGAAATGGAATTTAAAGGGAATCTAATTTTAAAATATTACAACAATCTGGCTTTACCTCACTTGGTCCCCTCAGAGGGGAAAATGGTCAGATGGCGACCACAGGGCACAGAGACTGCTGTATTCTTAGTCCACATTCTCCTGTTAAACTTCTGCAGCACATACAAATCACCAAATTCTGGGGAGGAGAAGTTTGTCAAAGGACCCATCTATTAAACCACTACCTTTTGGCAGGATCACCTGTGTCAGATGCATAATCATCTTTTTTTCTTTTCTTTTTTTCCTCTTCCTTCCTTCCTTCCTTTTCTTTCTTTCTTCCTTCCTTTTCTTTCTTTCTTTCTTTTTCTCTTCTTTTTTTTTTTTTTTTTTTTTTTTTTGGTGGTGGTACTAGGGATCTGGAGGTCAAACCCACAGGTACTGAGCTATCTCCCCAGTCCTTTTTTAATCTTTTCATTTTGAGACAGGGTCACATTAAGTTGTCCAGGCTGGCCTCAAACTTGGAATTCTCCTGCTTCAGCCTCCCGAGTAGCTGGGATTACAGGCTTGTGTGGCCACAACCAGCTATCATCATGTTCTTAAAGGGCTCTAGAGAATCATCCCATTCCTCATCTCTTCCCTTCAATGACACAAAAGGTGATATTCTGGGGAAAGTCCTTTATGTTCTTCTCTCCACGTGATGCCACTGTTTTGGGCTGATTATTTGTGTTTTCCCACCCTTGCACTCCAAATTCATATGCTGAAGCCCTACCTCCCACCCCTAACTATATTTGCATAAAGGGCCTATAAATAAGTAATTAAGGTTAAATGAGATCCTTAAGTTGGGACTCTCATCAACATGGCAATAGGGTCTTATAGGAGGAAATACTGGAGAGCTCTCACTCTTCCCTCTCCTTCCTGTTTTCCCTCTCCTTCCCTTTCCTCCTGTCACATATGTGGGAAGAGGATATAGCAAGATGGCAGCTGTGTACAAGCCAGAAGGAGAGCCCTCACTAGAAACTAAACCCTGCCAGATCCTGATCTTGGAGTTTTCAGTCTCCAGGATGATAAGAAAATAAATGGATGCTGTTTAAGCAACCCAAACTGTGATACTTTGTTATAGCAGTCTTAGAAGACTAAGGCAAATACTCGTTGTATATGAGATGCTGTTTAATGAGCCAGGGCTCTGGGTAACAAGTAGAAAAAAAAAACTGGTTCTGACTTTTTGAAACAATAAAGGATTTAAGAGGCTATAATTTGGGGCCCTCAAAATTGGTGGAAAGCTGAAAAAACAGGTTTGGTCCAGCAAAAAGCATAACAGAGGTGGAGGGAAGAGACATAATGCATCAAACAAAGCATCAGCATTGATACAGGCTCAGCATGATCAAGACTTCATTGTGACAATGACTGGAATCACTGTGATCAATTTAACCTCTGGAAATCTTCTGCATCACATGCATAGAATCCTCTCAGTCACATGTACAGAATTCAAAGTTTCCAAGAATAAGCATCTGGCTTTTGTTTGTTTGTTTGTTTGTTTATTTTTATTTTTTTTGGCGGTGCTAGGAATTGAACCCAGGGCCTGGGCTTGTGAGGCAAGCACTCTACCAGCTGAGCTATATCCCCAGCTCAAGAATAAGCATCTGATTGGTCAAGTTTAGGTTATGACCCACCCAATCTGGATGTACAAGAGGCCTCCACAGTGGAGAGAGGCAGAGGGAGGCAGGAACTAGGATGACTTCTGGCCCAGACAAGCCTCAACAGGAGGATGTAAGCCCTACTAAGGAAACTGCATTCCTATTGGGAAGGAAAATGAGTACACTACAGCTCATAACAGTAAGCTATCAGTCTTGCTCCCAAAGGGATGTAGGTATTGAACATTGTGGTTATATTCAAGTCATGGCACACACATGTGGCATGTGAGCTGTTGGGAGGACCCAGGTAAAATTCATGGAGCTCTACTCGTGGAGAGTAGCTATGGTCCTACTAAGCTTGACTTCCATGAGCTTGTCCCATAATATTCCTATATTTCTCAAGGCAATGAACTGCTTGATATCCCTCTGAACATCATCCATGCTGTGAACATTGGCATATGTATTGTACTTGGACAGATTTTTCACTATCCCATTTCTGAGCTTGGCTTTTTACAAGACTTAGTGATTTTATAAGCATTTATCAACCTAGATCTTAGTGTAGGTGGCTTCTATGAGTGTCCTGAGGTAAGAAAGTAAGGAATGTTCTGTGGCCAGAGCTAAATCAATCCACCAAGCAGAAAGAAACTGATTCTTCCCTACTGAATCTCTCTGGACTAAGACTCAACATCACATCAGGGGGACCAGTGGGCCACACCAAAGGACATGATGTCTTCTACTTTTCGATGACTAAATGACACACATATCATAGGCTGAGAGCCACTTCCTAAAAAATGTACCAATTCTCAGAAAGAGCAGACACTGTCAAGTTGTAGGACAATGTTTTCTTGTCTTGTAGACTTTTTATCTTATGCATACTAAAAGACTGTTTTAGCCTTATTTAGGCATAAGTTTTATAATAAATCACTTTCATGCACATATAAAAAGGAAAACATAAGATAAAGGAATTGGAGACTTTTTCACATGCATGCTCTGACTCTTCTGAGTTGTTTTTTGACTGAGACTCACTGATATCTGTTTTGCTACAAAACCTGTCCTCTGTGCCATGAAGAATTTTAACAATACAGCATTTCTTACAAGAATTCATCAAAGAGCTAAAAGCCACTGGTGCTGAGTACTTAAGCTAGCTCTGACATTATTTAGAGTTTGCTCTCTTTCAAATTCCAGGTTAGGAATTGCTAACCCCATCTGATTCATCACTTTTCTCTTTCCTCTTCCCCACTAGACAATTTGTCCCCTAGGAATTATAAGTGCTCCATGATTGTTTCTGGGACTTTTCTCGGCTGCTGTTACTTATTCTATAGATTTGGATGCTGGTATTGTTAAAGATTAGGCAATAGCACCTGGATGACCCACTGATGGCTGGCTGACAGCAATCATAAAACTCTGAATGTAAGATGTATGTAAATTTCAGAAGGACTAAAATGTAAAAAAATGGGATTATGGAGTCAATTAAATATGAGATATAAAGGTGCCTTTGAAACTTAGAAGCACTGCAAAATGAGTGAAGAGAGATTAATTATGCTTTACAAGAGTCACTGTCACACTCAACTTGGGCAATAAGAGTACCATGATGATGAGTTGGTTTTGAATCCACACTTCTTTCATAGGCCTCATCACACCATCAAATATTAGAGTGATTCATCTCGATCCTTTCCCTTTTTCTGTTCTGGGATCTAATCTTATCCTTCACAGCAAGACTTTCCTGAACTTGAGCTTCAGCTCAAGGGAAAGTGGAGTGAAGTTTAGGAGGAAGTGAAGGTACCTTGATTTGAAAAGTTGCCATCAGTGAGCAGGCAGACTTGGGGTATCCTTGGGCACTAGGATGGGAGAGGACCACAGTCTGGACTGTAAAAGATTTTTAATAGGCCAGAGCATAGCGGGTAAAACCAAGTTTAAGGGCAAGATAATTAGCATTGGCCAAGGACACATGGGGGTGGGGTGTGGTCCAGAGAGATTTGCAAATTAAGCCACAGGCAGCACTATCTGAGCACATCAGCCAGTCTTGGTTAATGATTTCATCTGTGCTTCCTGCCAGTGCAAAGCTGGGTAGGGCACGTGTTGGCCTATGTCTAAAGAAATGACCAGTAGGTGACCTATGTTTACAGCAGGTGAAGGGGACTGAACCAGGTGTAGAGTCTGACTGGTCCTGAGGCACATGTGGGGTTAACAGCATCTATTATTCTTTGAACATATGGTACAATAGAGAGTTCTTTCTCTGGCTCTCAAAAGCATTTCCTGATCATGTTCCATGGTCACACTGGATCACCCTGCCTATTCTCAGGGGACAGCTTAATTCCACATGTAGAAACAACCATGGATGTATTTTCTTCTAATGTTGTTGAACCCAATCAAAGATTATGACAACTTGAAACAAAAATGAACCTTTCTTCAAGGCATGGCCACCCCACCTCCACACACACAGCTGGAGTTTCCTGCTAACATGATCCTTGAGTATGTGGAGGTCCTGGCCAACTGACAAAACAATTTGCTCATGATGGTGGCTTAATGACAAAGAGGAAATCTCTTATGGACTGCTGGGGTAGCAGAACCTGTCCAAAGAACACAGCTTTGTGTTGCTGTAGCCACAGGGAACAACTGGGCTAGGGATTCTTTTATTTTCCACTGTGAATGTTCCAAAGATGACAAGCTCTGCAGGAAATCCTGGGTCCTACATATACACATATATCCCTGCTGCTGGTGTCATTCAGTCCTAATCAAGTCCTACATCATCAACGGGCTTATCCACAATGGAAAGGAAGAAAAACAAAACCCAGGTTGCAAATCCCTGCCTACAACTTGCTTTTGACAGCATTTCCCAGTGCTCTCCAGGAGATAGGAAGCTTTGGAAATGTTTAGTGCAAGCAGCAGCAGGGCAGAGAGCTTGCAGGAAGTGAACTTGTACTTAAAGGATTGTTTTATTTTCATAGCTTAATTTAGTTCATTTTGGTTAGCCTTATAGTTGGATCAAAAAGTGAAGGTTTTGATCTGGAAGTCAATCTTAGAGGTTGAAGACAAAGGACACGATGTACTGATAGGAATATTAAATAAAATGATGGGAGGTCATTGTTTTGGACTAAGTTCCTGTTTGTAGGCCCCCAAACCAGACCAAACCAAAATGAAGTCTCTCATGCTAAATGCTACATCATCAAACTAAAACTTTAAGGAAGCAGATAGAAAGATCCCCAAACAGATAAGTTTTTCTGAAAAAAAAAAAAAAAAAAACAGAAGATTTTGGTCTACCTGATTCAATGCAATAAAACAGTCCCCTTGATTTAATCCTTAGAAAAATCTTATTTTAACCACATTAATCAACTTTCTGTCACTATGACAAAATACCCGAAAAAAATCTTATAAAGAGTAAAGGTTTATTTTGATTCACAGCTGTGGAGCTTTCATTTGGTCCCATTGCTTTGGGATGATTGTGAGGCAGTGTATCATGGCAGGGAGCATATGATAGAGCTAACATGATCGCAGCCAGGAAGCAGAGAGAACAAAGAGACCAGGGTCCCACAGTCCCTTTCAAGAGCATGCCTCCAATGACCTAAAAATCTCCCATTATCCACCTCTTAAATGTTCCACAACCTCCCAATAGCATCATGGGCTGGTGACCAAGCTGGTGACACATGAGCCTTTGGGAGACACTTATTCAAATCATAGAACTAACCAATCAAGTTTTCTTTCCCATGTGTTCTGTTTCCTTGGTCCCATGTTATAAAATCCACTGTTCTGCTATTACCCTTAGAGAACACTCCTTCTATTTTGTAGAATGGAGGCTGTTGTAATGCACAAATTGCAAATAAAAGCCAATTCTATGTATAATAAATCTGTTGTAATTTTATCTTTCTTATATATTTTCTTATATATTTTCTTAACTTCATATGAAATAAACTGAATTTGTTAGCAGAAATCATCAAAGGCTTATCTACTTTACACCAGGCTGGAATAACTTCCATGACTTTATTCACAATTTCCTCGATTTTATTCCCTTATTCTTGATGGGGTGATCTCTTCCTTCAATAGATTATATGACATAAAAGCATCTTAGCAGACTAGAGTAAGCGTGTCTCTGCTGACCAGTAGGAAGTGAGATGCTGTGTTGTGAGGAGGGACTATGGGCAATTCCTGGAGCTCAGAATGCCTCCCTGTTGACTGCTAATGAGAAAAGGGGGACATCGGTCCCACAAACCCTAAAAACCTGAATTCTATGTGAGCTTGAAGAGAACCCAGAGCTCTAGAAGGGAATAACCCCTGAGCCGACACCCTCGTTGTGTTTTTCTATCACAATGCAGCAATGAAACACCTTCTGTACACCTGAAGTTTTGAAGGGTGAATTATATATATAGCAGATTTTGTTAATAAATGTTTCCATATTGCCCTCCAGGGTCATAAGAATTTACACTCCTTTCATGGTGAGCCACATTGGAGAAGTTTAATCCCTACCTCTTATTAGTGCTTGCTATGAGCACGTCTCTGTTCACCAATGAAGTTGAGCATCTTTTATTTTTAGGTCCTTGGTTTTCTTCTTCTATCAAATGTCTTTTAATAGCTTTTGCTAATTTTTCCATTGGTTTATTTAGCCTTTTTAAATTGATTCATGAAAATAATTTTATAAATATTGAATATGAATCTTTTTTATTAAATATGCAAATATAGACTATTTGCCTCTATTTAGTCTATAGTCAATATTTGCACTCATATTTTTTCTAAAATTTCTTTGTTCTTCTTGTTATGCAGAAGCAATGTGAAGTAAATGTTACTATTTTTATCTGTTTTGCTCTTTTAAAAGAACTTCCTACTTCAAGATTATTTAAAATACCCTTTTATGTTTTCTCATAATATTTTTTATAGTTTTATTCTTATGATTTTTGTTTTCATTCCATCTGGAATTGAGTTTTGGGTCATCCACTCTCTACCCACCCCAGTCTGACATCCATTCCCACCATTTACCTGATAGTGCCTTGGGCCAGGACCCCAGTAATTTCTGTGTTGCTGAATCAAAAAGACAGTTCTGCAGCTTCATCCTACTTGATGTCTCAGCAGCTTTTGCCAGAGCTGAGCACAACTTTCTTTATTTCTTTTTTTTAGACATTTCCCTGTCTTGGCCTGTAAGCAAGTTTCCTGACTTTCCCTCTGTCTCACTTGCCTTCTTGACCTCCTCTATTGGATCATTTTCTTTTTCCCCATCTCTAAATGTTGGTATTTCTCAAGGTTGGGTTCTGGACCATCTTACCTTTCTCTTCCTTGGGGATCTGAGTTTTATATGATTTCTAAAATGATTCCTCTGTGTCATCTCCGGCATGATGTCTTTCCTGAGCCGAGGCCTGTTATTCCCATACCTCTCTCACACCCTGGATCATCCGTTGCAATCCCAAACTGAAAGTGCTAAACACTGAACTCTGGATTCTCATCCTCTTCCCAACCTGTTTTCTCTTGAGGTTTCATTGTCATCTGCTTCCTTGGCTCAGCCCAGATGCCTAGGCATCATCTTTGATTTCCCCCTTCCCTCTTCCTTGATATCTAATTGTTCAAATCTGTCAACTTTATCTACCAAATATATCGTGATGAGATCTGCTGCCCTTCATCTCACCACCACCCCTTTATCCAGGACTCTTCTCTCTCCCTGAGGCTTCTTCATCAACTTCCCTACTTCCATCCTCACTCCATTAAATAATTCTGTATTAAAAAGATGTCATATTTGTCCCAGTTTTTAATGGGATTTCCCATTATACTCACAACAATTTCGCATTGTACTCACAACTCAGAAACTTACTTGCAGGATCTTTAAGACCTTGTATGGCTTGTACCCTAATTCATTGCCCTCATCTCAAGCCACTGTCCACCTTGCTCCTGGGTCTTCTTTCACATCTTGAATAAACCCAAATCCTCCCTTTGGGGCTGCATGAGTTTCCTAGGGTTTCTGGAACCAAGCATCACAAACCTGGGGGCTTAAAACACTTAAAACAACACGAATAGATTCTCTCACATTTCTGGGGACAAGAAATCCTAAATCAAATATTTTGTAGATGAAAAACTGAGTTAAAAAAAAAAAAAAAAACACTCCCTATTTCCTGCCTACAAGATCTAAATATCCACAGTAAGATATACTTTTTTAATAATAGCAAAATCACTATTATGTGAACAAAGACCAGAGAAAAATATTTGTCATATGGTCATATTTATACAAAAGTAGAATTTGAATTCTAGACAATTAATCTGATGGGTATGAATTGGATCATATTGGGAGAATTTATTTATTTATTTATTTATTTAAGTTTCATTAGTTCCTGAGGCTTATTGACCACAGTGAACAGTGGCAACTCTTCAGAACTCTGCCACACCACAGGGCTTGGCCTTGCCCCAGGCCACGTGCCTGTGCACTGCACTTCAGTACCCCAGCTTTGAAAGGGCCTGCTTTTGCTCTGGGAGGATCTGGGCAGATAGACACTCCTGAGCTATCTCCTCTTGAGCAGATAAGCGCAGGGTTATCTTATCTCAGTAAACATAGGGATCTATCTTAGCAGGACAGCAATCACCTCCCAGAAGGACTGGGAAGTCTCTAGTGGGAAAAGGAAACCATTCCCTAAGTAAACAGCCCAGAGCCAGAGCCTCCTGAAGAGGTTTGGGGTCACTTGCCTCCTTCCCAATGTCATTGTGCCCACAAATGGCATTAAACAGGAAGGGCAGTTCTCACTGTTCCCTGTGGCAGAAGAGTTGGAAGTAGTGGGAGGCTTCACCATGCTCAACTGGAGAACATGGTTCTGAGATTTGCTCCATGGCTTCCAGAACCAGTCCACCTCCACCTCTCACCCCGCCCACCCCCAGGGGAAAGGGCCTCAACTAGCCACAGCTGTGCTGCTGAGAGTCTCACCAAGGTCCTGTCCCATACCGGTATTCCAAATGATTTCTTTCCCCCACCCCTCCAAATGCTTTCTGAGCAGCTGGCAGCCCACATTTTCATCTGCTTTTTAGATATTTAGTCTTCACACTTCCACCTCCTCCTACCTTCTGCCCTCATGACTAGATGAAGCATTCCTAACTGGTTCTGTGAGTGGAGATCTACCCGCAATAAATGAGTTCAGTGAGTAGGAGAAATTTTTGTCAAGCAAAATTAAATTTCTCTTGACTACAGGGCTTGCTCGACCCTCTGACAGGCTAATTTATATTTTAACCCACCAAGAGAGAGCAGGATGTACAGGATTTTCCACCCCTTACTTGTGACACAGGTCTGTTAGTGATACAGAGGATGCAATTTGCACTAAGCCATATACCTCCTCTGTCCTCAAGGAAGTGAGAGGAGAGTGAGGATAGTGTTTACAGAGTGTCTGCTGTGCACTGAGAGCTGCACTGAGAGCTGCACTGAGCCTTCTGTAGACGCTGTCATTTTTACCTACAGTCTCTCCACCACCTGGCAAGGTGAGCATCGTCAACCCTACTTCCTAGATGTGAGATGGAGCAATTTGCAGGCATAATAATGCCCAAATACTAGATGTGTCCAAACATCACACTGCCCCAGAATTTTTTATGAGGATTCATTTTAAAAATCAGATCATTGTACTAAATGAGAGGCAATCTGCTGTGGCGTGCGGTGTGTGGTGGTGATGTGCTCTGCCTGCTGAGCCATGAACAATGGGTCTGTGACATCATGGTGGCCTTGACCGTGAGATAAGGACAGGGTGGGAGAAGGGGGCACCCGAGGATACGTCACAAATGACTCAGTCAGAAGATACTTTGTGCCGTGAAAATCTCAGAATTTCATGAACAAAGGTCATTCACAATTGAATAAGAGCTACTGCAGATCCACAGGCTAAAGAAGAAATCTCAGAAATGAATGAAGAGAGACAGCCAACACGGGGGGTTGGGAGCAGGAAGCTGTGTGCAACATTAAAAGAAAGGCTCATGCAGATGGATTTCTGTTTTTGGTGAAAGAGCCAATGAGTTGTTTTTTTTACTTTCTTCTTTTTTAAAAATCAGCGTTTTATTTTAGAAAATTTCCTAAAAGTCCCATATGCCCACATCCACTTAATGCTATTGGTAACATTTGTCACAACTAATGAGCCAATATTGATGCGTTATTATTAAAGTCTATATTTTACTAATATGTCTGTAGTTTTTAACCTCAGACAGAATGTCCTCATTCTGTTCTAGGATCTCATCCAGAGGACTCTGTTACATTGAGTCGTCCGTCTCCTTGAGTTCCCATTTGCTCAGGCAGTTTCTGAGACTTTTCTTGGTTTTGATGATCTTGACAGTTACGAGGAGTACACATAAGGATCCTAAAGAATATTTTTCCTCGTAGTTAGACAGGGATTATGGGTTTGGAGGAGGAAGACCAGGAGGATAAGTTGTCATTCACATTACATCATCTCAAGAGCACATCCTATGGACATGATTGATGCTGATGTTGACCTGGGCACAGTAGCGTTGCTCGTGTTTCTCCATGGAGAGTTACTCTCACCACACTCCCTCTCCAGACTAAGCACTTCGGAAGGAAATCACTGCACCGCTCACCCCAATGGGATGGGGTGGTATGTTCCACCTCCTCAAAAAGGGAGAATCTACATAAGCTATTTGGACTTCTGCATGGAAGTTTTATCTGTTTCCCCCTGTTTATTTACTTATTCCATCATTAATTTATATATGACTCATGGATACTTATATTTTAATTGGTATAAATATGTATAAACAACATGATGTTTTTTATTTTGTTATACAAGTTATTCCAGGTTTAGCTGTTGGGCATTCAGTTGGCTCTTTGTCCCTGTAACATGTCCTGATTGCTGTGTGTGTTTTGCCTTTTGTTTGTTCTGAGGAGGTTGTTTATTTGTTTTTTGACTCTGTTGTTATTTCATGGCACTACAAAACGCTCTAAGTTCATCTTGTGTATTCCCCGCGCCAGCCCTAGAAACAGTCATTTTGCCAAGAAACTGGTCCCTTTTATTGGAGAATAATATAAATAACCATGATCTGGTTATTAATGATTATTAAGGGGCATGCTTGTTATTACTAGGGAGTTGTTATTTCTGTACTTTCTCAGAAAGATGTAACAAAGAAAAGTAAATGTATATAATAACCCATGTATATAACCATCTATATCTAAATTAAGCTAAACAGCATAATTCACAATAGCCATGCTATGGAGCCAACCTCAGTGGCCCTCCACAGATGAATAAATAAAGAAAGTGTAGTGTATATACACAAGGGAATATACTCAGCCATGAAGAAGAATGACTTTATGGTATTTGCTGGTAAATGGAAGGAACTGGAGACTATAAGTCAGTCCCAAAAAGTCAAAGGTTGATATTTTCTCTGATATACCGAAGCTAATCCAAAATAAGGGGAATATATTTAAAAAAAAAGAATAGAAGAAAGATCAGTGCAGGTTACAAAGAGGAATGAAGGGAAGGGAGAAGGGATGAGCTAGGGAAAGACAGTGGAATGAATCTGACCTAAATTTCCTTTATATATATATGAATACAGCACAGTGAATCTCACCATCATGTACACCCACAAGACATTGAAAAAAAAAAACTATAAATAAATAGCAGAGTGGGCTGGGGAGATAGCTCAGCTGGTAGAGTGCTTGCCTTGCAAGCACAAGGCCCCGAGTTCGATCCCCAGTACCGCAATAAATAAATAAATAAATAAATAAATAGCAGAAAGATCAGTAGAGTAGAGGGAAGGTGGGGGAGGAAGAGAAAGCAAGGGGAAGTAGTAGGTGCTGAATTAGAACAAATTATATTTCATGCTTTTATAATTATGTCAAAATGAATTCTATTGTCATGTATAACTAAAGAGAACCAATAAAAATAAATTAATTAAGCTAAACATAAGTTCATATGGATGTCTCCAAATTCAGTCTGGTGCTACACAAAATATTCTATTCTTCTCTTCTTGCTTCTCTGTAACCTCACAATGTAACAATGAGAAACCTGGCTTCTGCCATCTGTCATACATTTGCTTCATGGTTTAATTTTAGTATACCTGACTAGTGGTTTGGGAATTTTTAACTCATATCCCTTTGGGAAACAACTTTTCCAATTAGCATACAATACTTATAAATAGCTTCTATATTGAAATTAAATCTTTGGGTTGTAAAGTTCAATGGGCTTTGACAAATGCATAGTGTAATGTGTCCGCCATTAAAGAATACATTCTTCATTATAAAAAAATTCCTTGTGCTTCACCTATTCCACCCTCCCCCTGTATTTTTTGTTTTTCTCATTTTTAAGTAAGCAGATATTTTAGATGAATACCATATAAGAATTTTTAGGTAATTACAAACCAATGCAATCTTCAATTGCTTTGCATAATGTATTTATAACAAAAGTTCTTAAGAGTGATGTTATCACAAAATATATTGATTTTTGTACCATACTTATGATATCTATAATAAATTGCAGGTTAAAACTTCTTATGTGTGATCCTGGTGGTTTTTTAGAATAAAGATAGCTAATTTCTATAAATATCATTACTCTAGGAGAGGTCAGGGGTATGCCAAGCAAACAATCAAGACCAAGTGCAAAAAGGAACAATAATGTACTGGTTTAAACATGAATCCAATACTGGTTTAAAGTGGTTTGAACAACACTGGTTTAAAACATGCATCCAACTTCTCAGTGTACAAGTAAACCTTCAGAACATTCAGAAATCTGGTGGCTTAAAACTTCAGTCAAGGAACTTCTTCTGCCATGGAACCAACGGTTGCACCGCTTCCATTTTCCAAAAGAGGTGAGTCATTTATTTACAAACTCGAAGTTTGGCAACAAAGGCATTATTAAGCCTCTGCAGTCAAGATTGGAGCAAAATGTAAAGGATAATTTATTTACCCCATGCTAATCGTCTATTGCTATTTTTCATTGACTACAGTTTTATGGTCTCAGGAGTGAATCTCCTGGTGGTAAAACTTTTATGAGTTACATTAATTCAGTGTCCTTGGCTGTCATGTTTCTCAACTTGCTGTCAAGTCACAAAACTATATTTTTAGGATATTTATAAGGTCAGCAATGTGGGGACTTATTAAGCAAAATTTGTAGCAAGACTTCCTGAGAAACTAGAGCGGGTGGATTCTGACACTGACACACACACACACACACACACACACACACACACACAGCCTTGCTTGTAAGAGCTCTGAGGTGAACCCTTTGGCAAGGCCACCATGTCACAAGAACAGCATTTCCTAGGTAACTGATGACTCCCATGCTTGAGCTTCCTCCTTTGGTGTCTCGTTGGCCTCATTGTACATGGCAGTAAGGAAAAGCATGACAGCATGAAGGCAGAAGGCTGGAGGGAAAAAGGGGAAGTTGGGATAGAAGAAAGGAAGTAACGAGGCCCAAAGTGAAAGGAAGGGATAAAGGAAGAGGAGTAGAAAGGGCTGAGTCCGACAGGAAGAGAAGATAATTTCTTAAGTACTTACTACATCTCCAGGTCATGGGCCGGTTATTCCCCCTCCATTTTCCCATGTATTCCTCATGAATAGGTGACAAGGAGGATGACCAAAGTGACAGCAGTGACAACAACAAACAAGGGAGGACAAAAAAAACTGATGCAGGAAATCAGGAAGAGTGAAGGCAACAAATTACTTCTTCCAATGTGACTATTTTTCACTTATTTATTTTTATTTAACCTAGTTAAGATTTTCTGTCTCTGATCATAGACAATAAAGTTCTAAGTTTATTATTGTGTTATTAGTCACTAACCCTGAACAATACCCAGGACCCTGGGCTCTTCTTCTTTCATAGGCCCTTCCTCTATTAAAAAAAATAATAAAGCCCAAAAAGTCAAAATTTTATTTGGTAGCTATGTGAGTGCAAAGGAGAGTATAATAATATTATACACTAAAACATTTCTGATTTTAAAGAAAATTAAAGCAATTTTGTGGATCCCTGAAGCTGTCATGGACCCTAGACTCCATCTTCACTGGGCCTGATGAATTTATCAGTCAGCTCAGCCAATGCCCTTGTGTCTATTGATTGGCACAGTCTGCATGTCACCACATGGTTACTGAGTCCTGATTCTTGGAGTGGAGGATCAATGCTGTGTGTGATCAGGGGTTATCTTCTTAATGTTAAGCGCAGTGGTAGAAATCAACTAATCTCCATTGATAAGGTCTTTATCTTATATATCAGCTGAGGATATGTGCACATTTATAGCATAAAGTTTACAAAGAAGCAGATTTTGTGTTGCTTGCAAGCGATGACACATTTCTATCCTGTAGAAGCCACCACTTGGAGCAGAGCAAAATGACCTGGAATAGATAAGGTATCAGAGGAACAGAAACTTGTCATTCTTTCTTCCCTGAAGATTCTGAGGATGTGCCCATTAAAAGAAAAAGAGAGAGAGAAAGAGATAATGTAAAGTAAGATAAGACAAAAGAGAAAACAAATTCCAAAGACTGTCTTCCCTTCTTGGATCTAGAGTTTTTCGTAGTTCCCAGCTTTTGTTATCAGGACAGTCTTCAGAAAAAAAAACATGTATTTACCAAATTGATCTCACGTGAAAATATAGCACTTGCATTGTTGCAAATCAAATGACTAGAAGAGTTCACAAAGGAACCTTAGAATGAATTATTTGTTAAAGTAATAAAATCCTCCCCTGTGGCCTTCTGTGGGCTGTGGGAGAGGACTGAATGGTGTACAGCGAGTGCCCTTCAAAGTAGACCCACGAGGGAGGCACAGGTAAAAAGACATTTATTTTGCATCTAAATTGCAAATTATTTGTCTCAGATCTTTGCATGACTCGTGCCTTATCTTTGAGTTCTTGGCACACTATTCCCCCCTAAAAAGAAAGCTTTGCTGACATGCTAGAATTTGTTATGCCACTTTCCTAACTTATTTTCCTGCTCATCACCTGAAGTTATTCAGATAGTTGTTTATTGGTGGTTGGTCCATTTGTTTATCATTTGGCTTCCACTGCTGGAGTTTAAGCACTGTGAGAGCAAACACTGCATATGTCCTGTTCACTGCTGAATTTTCGTACCTAGAATAGTGCTGGCATCTGCTTATTGACTGAAATATTGACTGCGTGCATAAGTCAAAGTCCCCTGCAGACATCACTGGAAACAGACATCTGCATATTTCTGGGGGATGACAAGGAGCAGCTTACTGGGTCTCAATGTGTTAGAGCTGAAGATCTAGACAGTCACCTGACACTACTCACTGTACAGCATAAGACAATGCAGGGAGGCCCAGAAAGTAAGACTTGCTCGTGCCAGAACCACTCGGAGGTTCAGAGGGCCCCAGCTGTTTCCAATTCTCGAGGCAGACCTCAAATCACGATTCTGAAATAAAGGCATATGAAAATCAAACAGAGGGCTAAGCAAAGTCATCTTCTCTAAGATAAATAACAGTCTGTCTGCTCTCACGCAGCTGAAATTAATCAAGGCAAGACCATCCCAACACCCAAACAAGCCACTCTTGCTTTCTGAGCTGTCAACCCAAGCCAGGGATTTCCTCATTCTCACTCCTTGACTCAAGGGTGGCAAAAATGGAAGGAAAAAAAAAAGCTAAAATGTACTAAGAGTTTACCATGTCTCAGGCATTGCTCAGGGTTTTACATTCCTCACCTGTTATCCCCATGTTAAAAGGGAATTTAGGCTTAATGACATTAGATGATTTGCCTGAGGTCACACAGCTAATAATAGCAGAGCATGGGTACCATCTCATGCCATCTGACACCATAACCTGGATTAAAAGTTTGTTTTTTTAACTTAAATTCTAAATAGATAATAAATGCAAAAGCTATATATAGACTTCCTATAAAAACTCCCTCCTACCTAGAGCCCAATTTCTCTTCCCAAAGGCAACCAATGTAATAAGCTTCCTGAGGCTCTTTCAAAAAATATTTTGTGCAGATACAAGTCAAGAGAGGTGTGTATGTGTGTGGGTGTCTGTGTGCCTGTGTGCATTTTTATACATTTTGCTCTGGAAAATGTCAAACATATGCAAATGTAGATAGAATCCTATAAGGGAACCCCAGTGTCCACAAGGCCTGTTCAAGGAGTATCAATTCAAGAACAATCTTATCTCAACTACACCCCACTCCCTATCCCTACCCCAGACATCATTTCCTTTCATTTCTAAATATTTCTGTGTGTATATCAGAAAGAGGTAGATTCTTAAAACACAACTGCAATTAATAATCGCCCCTGAAAATTAATAATTCTTTTTTTTTTTTTTTGTGGTGCTGGGGATTGAAACCAGGGCCTTATGCTTGCAAGGAAAGCACTCTACCAACTGAGCTATATCCCCAGCCCTAATAATTCTTTAATATCATCAAATATATCATCAGTATACAAATTTTCAATGGCCTTGTAAATGCCATATTTTTTGCGGTTTATTTATTTGAATTATGCTTTTTAAACTTTTTGGCAGTACTGAAGATTGAATCAGGTGTCTTTTGCCATTGAGCATTCCAGCCTTTTTTAGATATTTATTAACCAGGTTATTCACTGACCAAGACTGCCTGATTCAATCCACAGCAATCAGTAACCACAAAATCTCACTGTCTTTGCACAAAAATTTTCTTGCTCACACTCTTGTGTCCAGTACAGACCAGATGAACCTACTTATATTCACAGACCTAGCCTTCAGGGACCACCTTGACATGGGCATCTACTAACACCAAGTCAGGAAAATGGGTTGTGGCAAATTGCACACACACACCTGCACTTGAAGTCTTTTGCTCTCATTTTGTTGGCTAAAGTGAGTCCTATATCCACCTGAGTTCAAGGTTAGGCACTGCAATGGCAGGTGTGCCCAGAACAGAATGTTTACATCCTCCCATGCTGGGTATGGAGTTCAAGGCCTCATGGACGCTAGGCAAGTGCTCTACCACTGAGCACATCCCCTGCCCCCTTTTGTTCCTTTGCTTTCCTTTTTCTTTTCTTTCTTTTTTGAGACAGGTTCTCACTAAGTTGATGAAGCTGGCTCCAAACTTGTGACCCTCCTGCCTCAGCCTCCCAAGTAGCTGGAATCATAGGTGTGTGCCACTGCACCCAGAGAGAACTGCTTTTTGTTGCCCTCATTTCTATGATTTTCTGTAATACATTTGCAAGTGAAGTAACACAATACAGCCTCATGTACTAGACGATCTCTCTGATTGGGCTGTGTGGCCAATTTGGGAACGTGAATGGGGCAGATGTTCAGAGAGGCCATACTTACTCAACCGCAAAGCTCCATGGCCTCCAATGTCCCAGACTTTGGCAGAAGAATCATTGTTCTGTAAGCATAGTGAGACTTCAGCCTTCTCACTTCAGGAGTCAAGATGATTCTGTTACCTACTGGCCAGTTTAGCTTTTTTGGGTGCAACATCTGGAATAAATGCATAATTTGTTTGGTCACTTTTACAGAAAAATAAATAGCCTGTATCTTACAGACCTAGTGCAAGGTGCTATTTGTTTACACAGTGATTTTTTTTTTTTTTTTTTTTTTTTGCAGATTTTGCAAAGCCAGTAGATCTTGAAAATTTCAACATAAACAATGAAGAAATTAAAATAAACCCTCACGGAGCATAAGAGATAGGAACATTTTCTTCAACAGGAATTGTGAGCTAATTATTGTTCCTAAAAATGTAAACTGAATCAATTAATGCCAAATCAGCAGATAGAGAACCAGAAGAGTCCAGCACCTGTCTTATGTTCTAATATAGAAAGGTTGGAAAGTCCCTGTGACTTGGGAGGCTGATATATGAGGATCACAAATTCAAGGCCAGCCTCAGCAATTTAGGAAGACTCTCGACAACTTAGGGAGGACTTGTCACAAAATTTAAAAATAAAAAGTCTGAGGATGTTACTCAGTGGTAAAATGCCCCTAGGTTCAATCCCCAGCACTGCTATCACCCGCCACGTTTGGAGGTAAGAGATATGTTCTGTCTTCTACTTTCTAGAATATAATCTCTCTCAAGTTACTTCCCATAATAGGGGTTTCTTTAAAGGAATTAGAGAAACAAGGCTCTTATGTGAACTTAGCATGAAAACCAGTGAGCACCCAGACTTCAATGGAAATGAAACCATATGCTAAGCATCCCCACGATGCTTAGTGGGGTTTCCCATGGAAGAACCCAGGGGAAGAGTTGGGCATCTATGGTTAGTATTGGTGCCTTGGTTGGATGGGTAGCAGTTTGGATTTCCTTCATGCACTGAGATGAAATGACAACAGCTGATGATGTACAGTAAAGGAGCTAATTAAAGTGTCAGTTGTCTTTTGGGGATCCAGGCTATGTGCATACCCAAAAAATAGGGAATGTGAGGACAGAGACGTTAGATGATAACTTCTTACTTTAGCAAATTATGGCATGCTTCCAGATATTGGTGGTGGTGGTTGTTTGAGGCAGTGCTGGGGAGTCAAACCCAGGGCCTGAGGCTAGGCAAGTATTCTATCACTGACCAACACCCCCAGCCCTACCAAATTATGGCATGAGAAAGACAAATCCCAGTTTGGGATCGGTCGGTTTAAAGAAATTGATTGTTATTTTTTTTTCTAGCAACAATGGTAGATTGTATTATTTATTTCAAATATCCATTGTTCATGTCCACCAGCTCATCCCCAGAGGGCCTGTCCCTGAGGCCCCACCTAACAGGAGGAGTGCACATTTTGCTTATGTAGGTTGTTCATGGTTTACCAAGTAACTTTTTATGTCTGGTGGAATTTATATCATGTTATCGCATGGTTCTGCCATTGCTTTGTCCCCTCTGCCATTAGAATAAGAAAGGCTGCGCCTTCAGACTATATCACCAAGCAAAAAGCACAGAGCCAGAGTGATCCATTGCCAATATGTATATGAGCAAGAAATAAACATTTAATGTTGTGAGGTGCTAGGATTTGGGAGGCCCTTTACTATTGCAACATAATTTAGTTGAAGTTAATGTAGACAGACATTGGAACCAGAAATATGGTGCTGATCAGCAAAAATTCTGAAATATGTAACAAGTTACTTACAATGTGAAATGTGGACCAAATGAACTTGTGACTTGAGTCAAGTAGTGGGAGGATAAAACATTGGTTTCATAAGTTTTCTTCTATTGCTGGTATATGACAAAGGACTACAGAAATAAGGTAAATAGGATTTCCAGCTTGAAAGTAGCATTGAAAGGGAAATCTAGCTAGTCCAAAGATTACAAAGTCAGAACCGGGGGTACAAAAGGTAATTGAGAACTGGCTGGAAGCTGTTGGAGAAGAAATCCACCTTTAAATCCCTTCACTCATGCTACTCCCAGGACCACTACTCCTTTCTTGCCTCTCTGGTGAGGGGAGAGAGTTATGCATGGTACCAGGGAATGCCAGTCACAGTAGAGGCTTCAGATACAGTCTGTATGCTAAGTGCTTCATGCAGAGATACCCTAGCCTTTTCCTCTCATTTAACCTAATTGTACCGATGGACAGACCCTTCCTCTGTAGTAGGAGATTCAAAAACTCTCTGGAGAACCAAAGAGGAAAGATGTTAAGATACTGACATTAGGGGTGCCCAAACAAATGGTTCATCAACATCATCCCAGTGTAGTTGGAAAATTATCAAACTTATTATGAATTCAGAACTTCTAATCAGCCCTATATTTCTCAGGGCTAAGAACTGCCAGATAGCTGAGAGGACTGAAAAAATAAATAGAACAAAGTCAACCTGGAGAAAATAAATACCATTATACATGTATGTGTTTATATAATAAAAGACTTTAAAAATTAGAAACATTTATGGTATATGTATTATAGCCTTACTATTAAAATTAAATATTTCATCTATAATGAATATCTTCAAAGACATAAGAGAAAATTTTGCACCCATAACACAGCATGGGACTTTTTTTTTTTTTTAAAGAATCATTCAAAAATTAAAAAAGAGATCTTGGAAATCCAAATATGATTACAAAATAACCATCTCAACAGAATAGATGGGAATTCAATTTGAGGACAACTTCTAGAATAGTCAGAAACACAAAAGGATGAAAAGTCGAAGAAGGAAGATAATTAAGTTAGAGAACCGATCCAAGAGGTCTGACACTTATATTTTAAGAAATTAGAAAAAGTGAAGTAAGGAAATGAGAAGTCATCAATGAAATGATTCAAGAAAATCCTCAAAACTGAAGAACATTAGTAACTTGATTGAGATTCATACCAAAGCACATCATGTGAAATTTCAAGTTATGGCAGTCATTAAAAAGAAGCCTGTAAGTTCTCAGAGTGTATGGCTGGCTGGCTCCATTGCTTTGGGCCTGAAATGAAGCAGAACATCAGGGTGAAAGGGCATGGTGGAGGAAAACTTCGCAGATCATGGCAACAGGAAAGCATAAAAAGAGAGAGAAGGAGTATATGTGGACGAGCAGAAGGTGCCAGCACAAGAAGTACCCCACCAGGGCACACCCCCTGTGATCTTCTTCCTCCAACTATGCCTCACTGCCTGTACCTTCTACCACCTCCCAGCAGCCCATTCAGCTATCAATGAATTAATACATTCAGCGTCCTCATGATCCAATCATTTCCCAAAAGAGCTACCCCTGAACATTGCTGAATCAGGGACCAAAAGACTCTGGGGACATTTGAAATCTAAATCATAATAGGGCTTCTTAAGAGAGATACTAAGAGCAAAAGAATTTTTTTAAAAATTATGTGTAACCTATTATTCTATATCCAAGAAAACTATCAATTGAATAGGGGTGCAAAATAAGGACACCTTAAGACAAGGTCTCATGAATTTATCTTCTATAAAATTGTTTTCAGGCAGCTACTAAAGGAAGCACACTACCAAAATTAGAGAGTAAACCAAGAAATAAAAGGCATGGAATACATGAGAAAGTCAACAAAGTAAGAGAAAGAGAACATCCTTGGGGTGATGAAGGGAGGCCCTGAGATGACCAGAGAACACAATCCAGATGTGAGCACCATCATCCAGAGATGTGTCTAGAGGGTCATGAGCAGGATCTCTGCTGCCATTTTAAAAAATTGAAATCAGAGTGCCCAGTTGAGCTTATTTACTTATCTTGTCCCTGTACTAATAGTTTCTTCTTTCTTGTATTAGCTGAGGGTCCTCATTTCACCTCACAGAAATCATCTCTTTTAGCCTACTCCTGAAAAGTGAAGGTCAGACCCAGGGAGATAAGAGCAGCTGTCTTACTAGACCATGCCACTGCTAGACCCAAAACATGTTCCACAATTTGATGCATTAACAGTGTTTGATCCCATTTTTCCAATTGCATGGAATTTCCCATGACCTTTACAGAGGATGCTATCTACACAGTAAATCTAAACCTGGAGATGCAGTTGAACCTATCTTCTCCCAGGAACCTACTTCCTACTTTTTAATAACAATTGAAGTTGTGTTTGCTACTCAGTCAAGACTAAGCAAAGGATCCTTTTGTGGATACATGCATGAATTGTAAATCAACAAAGAAAAGCAAAAGGATCATTAACCCAAAAGTTTGGAAAGAGGTTTCCTGGTGGTAAAGGGAAGGAGGGATGGTTGAGAAGTCAAAGATCTGAGATACTGAGGTGATCCTTCTATGCCTGAGAGGAGAATGCGCAGAGGTTCATTTTCTTCTTCTCCTCCTCCTCCCCCTCCTCTTCCTTCTTTTTCTCCTTCTCCTTCTCTTCCTTCTTCATCTTCATTTTCTTATTCTTCTTCCTCCTCCTTCTCTTTGCCTTCACCTTCTAAATTGTATATATTTTAATTAGGACATTTAATTAAAAATTCTACAAATTGTGGATTACCATGTGATGTTCTGATTCATGTGTATACCATGTAATGTTCAAATCAGGGTCATTTCCTCATGGTGAAAACATTCAAAATCCTTTCTTCTAGCGTCCTTGAAATGTATAGTACATTATCATTATAAATAATCACCCTACTGTGCCATACAACACAGGATTTTTCTCCTATCTAACTGTAACTTAGTACCCATTGATCAACCTCTACCTATCCATCCCTCCTCTGACTCTCAATAGCCTAGTTTTCTTCTAATTGTACATAAATGTTTTACATTCTATTATGCCGGATATACCTCATAAAACTTATTCTTTTAATTTAAAAAAAGAGTTAAGTAGCAGTGAATGATTTAAAAACAGAAAGCTCTATGTACTGATGTGGCATGACTTCCAAGGTCTTTTAGCTCAATGGCAGGCCAAGTGTTTTACATATGCAGGGAACCAAAACAGAGACACAAAGTAAAAGTTCAAGGACTTTTGTTAGGTAAAATGAAATGGGACAGAATAGAATGTTTATGAAATGATGACTGAGTAAAGAAGTAAAAAACAAACAAACAAGCAAAAAACACATCCCCCAACACACATACCTGGCTGTATACACAGAAGAAACACGTCCACAGAGGGACACCTTAAGAACTGAGAACGCAGAACTGAAAACTGAGACCAGGGGCAAGGAATTCTCCCATTCTACCATCTTATGGTTTTGAATTTGGAAGCATTTGGAAGTTTTACTTATTCAAAAACCTTTGAACTTGTTTTATAATAAGAAGCCTGATAGCTGCAGACCAAATCTTATGGAGGATATAGAAGCGTATACTGCTGGGGGCCAGTGTGATGGAGGTGGGGGGTGCAAAGTAGTAAACCTCCTTGGAAAGCAAGTTGGAAATATCTCCATAAGTTTGAGCCAGCAGCTGCTCCTAAGTATGTGCTCCAGGAAAACTGTTTGCACATGTGCATCAGGAAACACATACAGGAGCGTTCAGAGCAAACTTGTGTGTGATGCCTGAAAAAGAAAAGAAGAAAAGAGGATAGGAACATAAAAGTTTCCAGAAGAAGAACTGGGAAGAAATTCTGGTTAATCCTACAGCAGTAGAAATGGAACAACACACCCAAAATCACAAATAAAATGTGGAAAGTAAGCAAGTAGCATAGGTTATGCACTATAGGATAAAAGTATGTCGTATTCAAACACATGAACAGCTCTATGTGTCTGTGCACATAGTAAAGTCCAATGTGTAAAACAGACAAAGATGAAATTCAAGCTGTGCTGGGATGTAGCTCAGTGGTACAGCACTTGCTTCCCATGTGCCAGGACCTGGGTTAGGTCTCCAGTAATGTCAAAAATAAATAAGAGAAATTAGTTAATTAAGAAATTCAAGGATTGGGAATATAACTCAGCTGGTAGAGCGCTTGCCTCGAATGCACAAGACCCTGGGTTCAATTCCAGCACCAAAAAAAAAAAAAAAAAATTCAAGATAATGAAACTCTAGAAGAGTGGGAAATTAATTTTGGGAAAGGTCTATGTGTTACACTTTATTTCTGAAGCTGGGTGGTAGGCTTGTGGACTTCATTATATCACTGACACTAACTTTTTAATTATCTGTTATATTTAATTTAAGTCAACAAAATTATCATCAGAATTACGGGAAAACATTTATGTTTCATTTATTATAAATTTTAAGATTAAAAGAACTAAAGATTAATAGAAAACACAATGTCTAACCTTGATCTCTTTATTACTTCACATTCCAGGTTTGAGAAAATAATTTTGTTCCGCTGGGTCTTTCTAGATTCACTGGAACAGAAAAATGAATAGAAATGTCCTACAGTTTTGCAATAAAACCATCAAATATTTAAAGTCAGGAGGAATTATATCAATTGTATACTTTAAGTTCCTTTGTTTTTTTTTTGTTGTGGTTATGGTTGGTTGTTTATTTGGGACGGGTTATCACTATGTTGCTCAGGCTGGCCTTGAACTCATGGGCTCCAGTGTTCCTTGTGTTTTGGCCTCCTGAGAAGCTGGGTGCTCCTACACCTGACCTCTCATTTTAATAGGAGAGGTTGAGGCCCAGAATGGTAAGCAACCTACCCAAGGCCATCAAAGACTGTGATGGGACCGTAGTGTTCTGGCCTCTGGCTGGGTGCTTTGTCCTACACACTACATTCTTATCAGAGCAGTGCTTTCCCAAGAAGGCCTTCAGTTCCTGACCCAAGCATAGCTTGGCTCAAGTTTGGGCACCACACCAGGGAGCTTTTGCCCAGCCAACCATGCTAACAGGATTTCCTGGAGGGGTAAAGGAAACAGCAGAGTGTGAGAATCAGACTGGAGTGCAGTTAGGCTCCCAGCGAGATGACCCTGTTCATCACTCCACAGGGCCAACTGCCTGAAACGATGTAAGAATGAGTCCAGGAAGAGGCAGGAAAGTATCATGGAAGAGCCATCGGATAGCTCTGTGTCAGTCCTACCTAAGACACTTACTAGGTTAGACTCAGACTAGTTTTTACCTTCTCTCATTCCCTGGTCATCAGAAAAATACTTGCTATGGGATTGGTGGAATCGGTATAATTTAAATATATATGGACATGTGCATAGCATCTTTTATATAGTAAGTGCTCAATGGTAAGTACTGCTACAGAGAGAAAAGTTGCATGTTTTGAGGGCCTAAAAACAAGTCTACGCTGGATAGGAGAACAAAAACATAGTTATTATAGAACTGCAGCCCTAATGCCACAAGTTACAAGCTCAAGGTCAGCTTCTCCCTGCCTTGCAGAAGTGATGCATATTATTTGAACTCTCCTGTCCAGCCTTCACAGAGGCTAAGAGGAAGGTAGATGATATAAAATAGGTTGTTTTCTTTCAACCCCTGGATAAATCACTTAAGTGACCTGGGACACCCTGGGCAAGTGTTTATAGGTGTCTTCATTCAATAAACACACCATCAATGAGCCAGTGAATGAGCCCCCCTCACCCAGCTGTGTGCCTTGGGCACACGGCAGTGCACATCGGGTTCTGGGGCAGGGTCTGTGAAGCTCATGGAGAGGAAACAATGTGATGCAAGCTACACAAAGAATAACAAGCAAAAACAAAAAATATATTGAGGAGGGCTTAAGAATAGGAGGGGACTGCCCTGTGCAGTGGTGCACATCTGTAATTCCAGCAACTAGAAAGGCTGAGGCAGGAGAATCTCAAGCTTGAGGTTAACCTCTGCAATATATTGAGACTGTCTCAAAATAAAAAGGGGAGGATGTGGCTTGGTGGTAGAGGGACCCTGAGTTTAATCCCCAATATTTGGGGAAATTTTTTTTTTAAATAAAGAGGAGGGGACCATCAAAGGCCAGGGTACAGAACAGATGTCCCAGTCTTTGAGCCTTTGAGAGCATGGATGGACTTTGGTCCTCCAGTTGCATGTCCTTCCTCAGCCTTTCGTTTCCCCCTTCCCTGTCTGTCTCCCACATAAAATGCCTTCTGCCCAGGCTACCTGAGCAATGCCATTTTCAAGTTTTCTTCTCTGAAGCTTGGTACTATTTGGTGTCTGGATTTTCAGTCATTCTAAGACCCCCTGAAGGATGGGGTTCCTGCCCTCCAACTAGATTTCCTGAATGGGGGGAGACTAGACTCCATTAATGACTTGATCCTATCAGGACAGATACTTTCTTATGTGGAAATACCATCCAAGATGATCTGAAATTGGCAACACTAGGGATGCTGTGTGTTTGCACTAATTCTCCACTACTGCAGCCCTGTGTGGCTTTAAGAAGCTAAACTCTTTTATCCTTGTGAAGACTTCTAGAACTTTTAAAGAAATCACATAGATTTGTTTCTCATATGCTCTTCACCAGCTGAGCTTTCCCCTGTTTGCCCAGGAGCAGCTCAAGAACATCGTTGCTCACTGATCCACAGTCACTGCATCTTAACTGACTGGCAGTCAGCTGACTTGCTGCTTCTAACCCAGACTGACTTCACATTCTCCACTGACCAGCTGTACTTCCCAGCTTTCCAGAGTTCCCTACCAGGCCCTGTTGATGCAGTAGAGATGTGCTGCGATGGCAGATTGTCACTGCTCTGCCTCCTTGATGGTGAAACCCTCTCTCTTCCTGTTGGAGCTTCCACCAGCCAGGGCCTGAGTGCAGCTCAGGACTGCACATACACCAGGCCCTGCTCCCAGGGAGACTTGACCATGAGCAAACAGACCCAATGGAAGTCATGCCCTCACGCTCACATCACCATGGTCCTCCCCTCCCCTTTGTCACTGAGTCAGTCATGCTGGACTCCCTTCTTCTTTAGAATATATTTTCTCCCAAGAGGTACCTTAATCCCTCATTTCAAAAAAAGAAGAAAGTTTGGGAAAGACCTGCCTTAGCAAATCATCCCAAATTCTACTTGGGCTCCAGCTAAAATCTCCAAACAGATGCATATAGATAAGAGACCTCATGGTGCACACTCTCCATTTGGTCTTATAGCCCAAGGGTGGCAATTGTGCTGATGTTTGAGGTCAAGGCTGAGGCCATACATGTCCTTCCAATCCTGGTAGAGCCAGTATATCCACAGGGTTAGTGGCTTCTGATGGGCAGTAGTCACCCAGGAGTCTACAACATGAGCTGCAGTTCTGAATTCTGGAGGTTTGGTGCTCAGTGGGCAACTGCATGACACCTTTGAACAATGCAGGCCTGGAGCCCTGGGCAAGGCTTCCTGCTTCCCACGCCAGGCTCTGGTGGCAACAGCACAAGAAACAGCAAGTCCTCTCTTTGCCTTTTTTGGAGACAGAGTTTTTTGGAAATTGAATTTATATTCCTGGGAAAGATATGGTAGAGAATATGCTTTTCATTATATTCATGAAGGCAGAGGAGTAGAAGGGTCAGGCCCAGGGCCCCATAGCTGAGGCTTTAGCACCAATTTCCTCTGGAGGAGCCACTCCTCATACACACTACTTTCCCAAGAATTTGACACTGTAAGACTCAGGACATGGGAATGAGACTTGGAGAGCCCTGATTTCATCTCTTTCATTGACTTTTTTCTTGCCTTCCCTTTTAAGCTCTACCTACACCAGGCCTGTCATTTCTGCTTTGCAAGGTCCCAGGAGTCCTGCTTCCTGCCCACATCTTCAGAGTCCTGACACTGCAGTGCCCTGGCCCCCATCTGTGCCAAGACTGCCCAGAGGCAGACAAAGCAGAAGCATCCCAGCTCTGCGTCTCCCCTTGCACATCAAGGGACGCTTTCACCATCTGCTTTCAATGAAGTGTGGGTTTCGGGACATATTATGGAAACAGAAACGGAAAAACCATCGAGGTCCCTCCTGCAAAAACAATCATTATCCACTGAAATGAGCTCTCAGGAACTTCCGGGTGTGGAGCACATCACTATTAATGAAGAAGAATTCAGACAGGAATTCTGGCCCAGCCGGACAGAGGAGAGGGAAGAAGAAATGGAATGTTTTGACTCACCCAGAAGTTAAGAAGAGAGTCCCTTAACAGAGCAAATAGTACAGTCGTACAGCCAAGGCTGTGGAATCTGACACCAGCCTGGTTTCTCTCTGACTCCAGAATGCAGGCGCTAGGGCTCCAGTGCGGGGGAGGTGGGCTAAATTACCAGGGGAACACCCAGCACTCAGTCAAGGACGAACCTTAGCCAAGGCTGGAAATGCCATCTGCCCTGAGGACAGCACGCTGGAGAGGGGCCTGGCTAGCAGGATCTGTGAGTCCTCCATGAGGGCTCAGAACAGAATCATGCTAGGTTTCCTGGAGGAATTTTCTGCCTTTCACTTCAGCCCCGTTCAACCCATGTGCTGAGGAGGGGCTGTGTGTAAGACAGAAGTTTAATAAGTCTACAGCTTAGTGAGCAATAAAAGAAGCATCAAGGACCATGCCTGTGTACACCTGGCACTCAGTAAGGATTGGGGAAGAAGAGGGCCAGAGGAATCTCCACAATGTTCTTGGTCTTTTTCTCTCCAGAGAAAAGAGCTACCACAGTCCTTTCCAGAGGGCAATGTTAATTTGCATGCTGTCTTGCTATTACAGGGTTGAAGTGGGGTGTGTGTGTGTGTGTGTGTGTGTGTGTGTGTGTGTGTGGTGTGAAAACCCTACCCTTGCTTTCTGATGCTTGAAATTCTGCACTTAGTGCAGTTTTTCTTCTTTCTCTCTTAAGATACCATTATGTTGGAGAGAATAACATTTCAAGCTTTATCAGTAAATGGCATCATTGGGAAAATTAGTTTCTCCTCAAGAGAAGGTCTTAATGGGAAGAAAATGAGAACCCTGAAAACCGATTTGGGACCAGAGCACCAGGAAGGAAAAAGGTGGTCACAAAAAGAGGTGATTTGCTTTGCTTCACAGTTTTGCTGAGAGTGACACACATTTGGTTCTAACCTTTGTGTAATTAGGGAGAGGTCACTATCACAGAAGAAAGTGGCCTTCTTCATCCCAGGGATCACAAATTCCATGGCCATATTTTGTTGTTGTTGTTGTTTTGGTTTGGTTTGTTTTTTTGCAGGGAGGGTTGTTTTTTTTTGTTTTGCTTGTGGTACTGGGGATTGAATTCGGGGCCTGGCGCATAGTTCTCTACCACTGAACTATATCCTCTGCCTTATGTCACTGCTTCAAAGAGAAAATATATTTTAGTTAGGTAACTGATTTTGCAAATCTGAATTGCTCATACATAGATCCAGTTTTTTAATACCTGTCTTAGTCTGTTTTCTGTTACTATAACAAAATACCCCAAACCAGGTAATTTATAAAGGCAATACTTTTTGGCTTATAGTTCTGGAGGATGGGTGTCTTCAGAGAATGACATTAGTATCTGTTCAGCATCTATCATGGGCCTTCTAGAAGCATCATAACATGGTAGAGGGCATCATATGGCAAGACAGAAAAAATGTGCTAGCTCAGGTCTCTCTTCCTCCTCTTATAAAGTCACTAATTCCATCAGGGAGGCCCATCTTCATGTCCTGATCTAATACTAATTATCTGCCAAAAACCCTATCTCCAAATACCATTAATATATAACTTTGTGGGTTATTTCTAACATATGATATTTGGGGGAAGATATTAAACCATAGCAATACCCCACTTCCAGGTACTAAACTTTCCCCTGGCAACAATTCAATGAATCTAGAGCTTTTTTATTATATATGTATGTATATATAATAAAATTATATATAATAAATATAATATAATATAATATAATTATATAATAATTAAATATAATAAAATTATAATAAATAAATATAATAAAATTATATATATTTTTTTTTTTAACTATTCTCAATGTGCTTCTACTTAACTTTCCTCACTGATCCTCACAACCACATGGACACATGGTAATTTTTACTGTAGATAAAAGAAAGCAAGTGAAGCACAGTTATGAGTCTGAGGGGGAAAAGGAAAGGAAGATATGCCTCCAGCCCCAGCCCCACCCTCCTTTCCCCAAGTTCCCTAGATGACTGCACAGCACACACCCACCTGCCAGCAGGAAGGAGCCATACTTGGCTTCCCAGATGTTACTCTAGCAACAGTAACTGTTATCAATGAGACTGTGGCCTAGGAGGCAGAAGGCCCTCAGAAACGTCAAGGCCAGCTTACTGAACCACTACTTTGATGCAGGCACACACATTAGCCCCCAAATTACAATGTTATATTAAAGATCTTCTTAATTTTTCCCAGGTGGAGAGAAGATGCTGGTGGCAGTCACTGTGTCCCTCCCCTGCAGAGGACAGGGACTGCTTGTCCTTCCTGTGGGGGAGCTATTTATTTGCTCAACTCTCTGGATAACTCCTCAACAGCATCTGAATGGCAGGCTTATGTAAACCAGAGCATGGTGGCTGCTCATGATGGGAAATGCGGGTAGCCTGTCCCTCCCAGGTCTTTCCTGAGCTCAGAGCCACTAAGCACATGGCAGAGGGCCAGGGTTCTGGGAATCCCCTTACTACATGTAGGTCTGCAGTCAATCCAACAAAGACAAGAGACAATGCAAACCAAAGTTTCCCTTGATTTGGCATCCTAAGAGAATTAAGTAGTTATTTATCATACATTGCTCATTCTTTATTAGTGAGCTCTTGCTTTATTTTGTTATCTACACACTAGTTGGAGTTAATTGAGCCACATGACATTCTGTGAATCTGATTGGCTACCAGTGTGGTTGGAACTAGCAGGACAGGGTTAGTTTATTTTGGCTCAGTGACTGGCTGTGCATTGCTTAGTGACCACAAATTATGACAAAGAAGGAAGTGAGCTATGTATAATAATACAAACAGTGAATACTTAGTACAGGTTAAGCCTGTGTCAAGCATTATTCTAAACACTTCACATATGTTAGTTCATTTACTTCTCCAAACAACTGAATGAGGTAAGTTCTTTTATTATCCCCATTGTACAGATAAGAAAACTAAAGTAAAGAGGAGAGCGGTTTTCCCAAAGTCCCAAATAGACCACACACAACCCAAGACTCATTCTCATTCTCTGTCTCATTTTCTACATTAGAAATTTCTAACTTTGATTATTAATGAATTCTGGTCAATTAATAGAGCTGATTCGCTATGGTTGGATTTGTGCTGCCACCATGAGGAAGAGGAGGAACCACAGGCCAACTGGATCAGGGAGGAGCTCATGAACTGAGGAAAGGGAAGGAGAATGTGGAACTGAGGTCTTTGTATTCACTCAAGAGGCAAGCAGCAAAAAAGTGACCCTATTTCCAGCCTGCTCCCTCCCCTGCAGTGACCTGGGCAAATAAGCCAGGTCAAAGGACGAAGCAGGCCTTGCCTGAAGATCCTAGTGCATGAAACTGAGGCATGCAGTCCTGAGCTCACAGAGTCAAGGGCTAAAGTGAAATAGAAAGTCAGATTGCCCTGTGACTGGGTCATCTGCCCAAAAGGATGAGCTTGGTCAGAAGGATGCAACTGCTCTCTCTCAAGAGGTAGGCTGGGGTGCAGCAAGAATCCCCACAGCCTACAGGACACTGTAAGCTGTTTATCATGGGAAATCTTTGGGTCTAGCATATCTCTGGGGTTAGGGGTGAGTGAGGGTCTGTTCTTCCTCTCATATCTCTAGCTCGCCTGAACCCAGTTCAGAGGTTAGGTGATAATGCAGTTACTAGTACATTCTCAGAGGACATGACCAGGACCCAGGCATCCCAGCTTACCCCACCCCACCCAACGCTGCGGTTCAGAGAGAAAGGATGGTTAGTGGGTAGATGGAAAGCCCTTGAGACAGATAAAACTAAACTCAGACTTTGACTCAGTTACTTATTAGCTATGTGACCTTGGGCAAATTAATAAGCTAGCTCTAAGTCTCAGTCTCCCCAGGCATAAACTGGGAACGATATGAAATCAACTCACAGTGTTAATGTACTAGATAAATAAGGTGAGAAATTCAGTATGCTTTGCATAATAGTTGAGCTGTAATAAATATGCAATAAACAACACTTCGTATTGCTGTTATTACCAGTATTAGGAATAACAAAAGCATTCATAGGAAGGCAGAAAGGAAGGGACAGGACCAAAGTAAAACTGTCACTCTAATTATTTGTGGGGCTCTCCTGTCTCCCCCTCCCTCTAAGTGGGCATAAGCCCTTCCTATGGGTCACCTCTTTCCCTTCCCCTTAGAAACCTGAGCAGGTACTAGTTGTTTAAGAAATGACAAGGTGGCAGGTCAGGAAGAAGCCCTCAGTCTTCACCTCCCTCATCTCTGACTTCATTTCCTGTCTCAGCAGGAAATGCCAACATGGATGTCTTGATCCAAAAAATCATCATAAAACCAAACTGCCCTTGATTTCCAAGACTGTTCTCTCAGAAGGTGTGTAAAGTCTGGGCGCTGTCAAGGGCCCAGGAGGCTTGGCATGGTGAGGAAGGAACTGCCAGCACAGAGGGTATGTCCTGCCCTCCTGCCCTCCCCTGGGTTTGGGCAGATTTCTTGGTCCTGTGAATACCTTGAAGGCATCATGCCTCACCTATTGAGTTTCATGCCTCTTTGTAAAGCACTATGTGATCTTCCATCTTTTAAACCATCATGTCAAAAATCTGTTTCTCTGGACACAGCTTCCATCGTCTTGAATAGGTGCCCACCTTCAGCATTACCACAGGGTTGGGTTCCAATACTCACCCACCTAGACCTTGAAAACCTGGAAACCCTAGTGGAGGTGAGCACCCCTCATTCTGACCTTCTCCCAGGACAGCCTTCCATCCCATCAAAGAACATCTCTGATACCTGAGAGAGCTGGTTGGAGCTCCCAGCTCACCCAGCCCTGCCCAGTCAGGCATGGCCTCAGGATACATCAGTTAACAAAGGAAAATATAAAGGCAGTCTGATTTTCCCAGCTGCCTAAGAGGGGAAAGGAAGCCAAGCTCTGTGAATCATACAATACCACTTGAACAATTCAAGGAACTATCCAAAGGAAGTGACCAAAATAGCCCAGCCACCACTGCCTGCTGGGGGAGTAAAGAAAATGGAAGCCGGTATCTCCATAACACAGGGCAAGGGGACATTAAAAAAAAGAAAAGAAAGTTTCCCCGAGTAGGGGAAACTGCTGCTTATAAATATTTACTGAAGCGAGTTGTCCGTTAACTCCCAGGCCCAGGAAGGAAAAGTTCATGGAGGAGGGTAGAGATAGCAGCCTCAGTGCTGGGGGCTGCCTTGCTCTGCCTGTCCTGAGCGCTGCCTCAGTTCACAGCTTTGGGGATTCTGGGTAACTTGATTTGGGTCATGATGGGAGTAGTTATAGAAATCAGCAAACACTACAAATTAGGGCTCCTCTCCTTCGCCCGACAGAGTTGATGCTTCAACATTCACCGGCACACTTGCAGTGGGAGGACTTGCTATGGGTACCAGCTTGCATGTGGAAGCAGAGAAGAGAGCCTGGGGCCCAGGCTGAGCAACTCTCCAGGGAAAGGGCCTCATTTTCAGAGAAGCTAACTCCTCAGTTCTTTTCCCTCTCTCTCTGATCTAACAGAGTCAATTCCAAAAATCTTTCTCCAGAGTGAAAGAGTTTTAAAGACTTCAAGACCCAGCTAACTAAACACGGAGCCCAGGAGAGGATAAACAATCGTCTGTTATCAAACTCATTATCCTTGGCTTCAAAGGACTCAAACGTGTTTACAAAAAGAACACGAGAGTTCTCTATGTTTATTTTAAAGTATGGACTTTAATAAACAGTCTTTAAAAAAAAAAAAAACCCAAATAACACACAGGGGAAACAACCTTGTCTCCTTGTTTTATGCATCAGTCAAAACATAACACTCCTCTTGGCTTTGGCTTAAATGAGTTTTGTTTCTTCACAAAAGTTCACCGTTTATAAAATACATTCACTTTATTGACTTTGATCTCCCCACTGGCGCAGCTTGAGGTTGGTTCAAAGTTCTATAGAGTTAAACACAACCACATGTGACTGGGGCAGCTTGCATGTGCCACTTGCCAATGTCGGCAAAGGCAAGATCAGGATAGGAAACTTCAGAAAGGTGGGGGATGCCATGATCAAGTGTGTGCCCTCACTCTGAGAAGACCCCAGCCAGCCGCTCCCTCCTGCTGGCCTCTCCTGGTTAGCCAACCCTTTCGCCAGGACAGAGAGCTGGGAAAACTGTGTGTAGCTCCAAACCCTCTCGGAGGCCAGAAGAATGCCAGCCAGGCTGACTCCATGTCAGTATTACTCTTCCTAATCCTCCCAGACTTGGGACATGTTGATAAAAATGCAAACTTTGCAATTAAAAAAAAAAAAACCTCTTACCCTTTTAGTATAAGAAGTCAAAAGTATAAGCATTTTAAACCTGTGTGTGTACACATGTGTGCAGGTGTGTATGTAGACAGGTGGGTAGGTTAGCAGAGAGAGGGAGAGGGAGAGAAAGAGAGAGAGAGAGAGGGGATAGAAATTCTGTCACCTCTGATTACATTTTCCCACAAGAAAATTCTTCACCTTTTCTGCAGATGTGGGGGCTGCCTTCTTCCATACTGATAGAACTCTGATTAAATTCCGGAGTCCAACCTCTCTGCCTGAGAACTCCCAGTTAAACCCGACTGCTGTAAGGCAGCCACGGTGACTCCAAGCCCTTGCTGGTCTAGCCTTTAGTAGGAGACCTTTCCTCATCAATAGGATATGATGGATTGTTAGCTTGGGGACTACTTGAAAAGGTTTTTTCTTCCCAAAATGAAAGGACATAAGAAAGGAGCTCTTTTTTTTCTGTCTCCAGGATGTTTGAGGTTGCTGTTGTCATAAAATTACGAGGGCAGTTAACCGTGGACGAAGAGCCAGAGGATGGAGAGAGCCAGGGTCTTTGATGACATGGTTAAACCACTGAATTTATCAACTGTTAAAGTGACCTCATTCTGAACTTCCTGTTACTAAAGAAATAAATTCTCTTATTATTCAAGTACTGATTTTTGCTGACAGCTTTATTAAAAAATTCACATTCTATATAATTCATCCATTTAACCTGTACTATACAATGGTCTTAGAATATTCAGAATTGTAAGACCATCACCACAAATCACTTCTAGAACATTTTTACCACCTCCAAAAGAAACTCTGTATACCCTTTAGTCATCACCACCCCACCCTCCCATTCACCCCAACCCAAATTCCACAAATTTCTGTCCCTGTGGAATTGTTTATTGCAGATAGTTCAAGATGGAATCATATAATAAATTGTTCTTTTGTGGCTGACTTCTTTCACTTTGCATGATGTTTTCAAGTTTACCCATATTACAGACTACATCATGACTTCATTCCTTTTTATAGCTGAACAATATTCCACTGTATGGCTATATCTCCTTTTGCTTATTTATTCACTAGTTGATGGACTAAACACCATTTGGGTGGTTTCCACCTTCTGACTGTCATGAATAATGTTGCTATGAACAAGTTATTGCAGGTCTTTTTTTTAAATTCTCTTAATATAGACCTCAGAGTAGAATTGCTGTGTTATGTAAGTAATTGTGAGTTGGGTTGTCCGTTACTTAGCAGCCAAAACTATCCTAACTGATACACCTTAAAGTAGGTGACACAAAGAGAAAGTCCTTGGTCTCTGAAACATTCAGGCTGCCAGTCTAAGGCCGTCTCTGTCCCTGAAGTTGCTCATAAGAGAATATTCAAGTTCAAGGGTGCTGAAGTGTTTTGCATCTGATCTATTTTCCTAAATAATCATCTATTTTGTCTTATTTTTGCAGTATCTTGGAGGAAAAGGGTTGGAAAAAAAAGTTCCAATGGCTGTGTCTCCTCTCCTAAAGCATATCATCTGCTCCAGAGGCCCTAGAATTCCAAAAAACTATGATGGGACTCATGCAGTCCCTTGGTCAGAGTGGACCAGTGTAACCTTTCCATAGTTACTGCAGGTCATCTTATAGTCATACTTTGCTGGTTTCCTTGAGCATGAAAGAGTTTAGTAACTTTAAGAATGTTTTTAAAGAACTAATAATTCCAAAAGGTGACATTTCTTGCATCTTTCTTCATCAGCTTCCATACCTTAGTTATTGGTTCCTTTTAGAAGTAATTAGCAGGAGAAGGGTACCAATTTGGATGGGAAGGGATGTGAGATTCTAGAGGCCCAGGATGAAGGGACAGAGAACAAAGAAGGAAGATAAGAGGAAAAGGCAAGCTTCATCCTTTGAGAAGCCACTGCTGACATCATTCACGAATCTTCACACAACCCATTTGGCTTCCTTGTTAATTAGATTAGGATATGGTAGATGATTGATAGATAAGCATAACTATTATATGGGGTACAAAAGTGTAACTATAAAGTCCAGTTAGGAAAACAGAAATCATACTAGATATTCCAAACACAGCGGGTTTAACAATACAGGGAATTGGTTACACAGGTGTCGTAAAGCTGAAAGAGAAGGATGTAGATTCTAGAGTAATCCAGAAATGTAAAACTGCCAAAGCACATCGGAGAATAAAATGGAAAGGGTAAGATTAATGAACTCTGAACTGGGATGAGGGAGCCTCCCAGGGTTGCTATCTGAAGGAGAGAGACCTGTCCTGCTGATGTTCAACCATGTGGAAGTCCAAGCCTAATGGCTGTACATGTTGAAGCAATTCTTACAGAAACTGAGAAACAGGAAGGAAGTTCCTTCTACATTCTATTCCACCTTATAACTCCTCCTCATCCCTTTGATTAACAGACCTGACAGGAAACTGGCAAAGGAGATTGGGAAATGAAGCTTGCAGAGTCTCAACCCCAAAGTCACAGAGCAGAATATACAAAAATGGTCTTAGAGCAGACCATTGGCCAACATTCATACACAACATTCTGCTCTTACTTGAAATCTCACACAACAATAACAACTTGCTTCTCCACTACAAGATGCAACATTTTTTCCTACAAATGAAGACACTCCTCTTACCATCTCCCCAAAATGGTGAGATATGGAGCCCCCATGTACTCTAACCCTCAGATTGTAGATTCCTCTTCTAAGGAATACCATCTGAGTTTCTATAACCTAGAGACTAAATTAAAAAGGAAATCATCAATAATGCAATAACAATCAAGGAAGACGAGACATAGTTGCTGCAGTACTCCCTGCCCCAATAGCAATAGCTGTGCAATAGCAATTTATTTTCTGCCTGGATATCAGGATCAATCATCCCATTCAGTGCAGTAAACTTTTCTTTGCCTATTAGATCAGTGACTTGAAGCCCAAAATGTCCAGGCAGAAGTTCCAACTCTTAATTTGATGGAACAATTATGACCCATGGTGGAAGCAACCATTTATTATTAATTAAAAACTGTAACTCCAAAGTTACAAGGATGAGAAGAAATTTCACTAGTGAATCTACTAAAGATAGGAGTCAAGTCCATCTTTGATCCTTGATTTCTGGATCCCTGTATCATGGTTATGGGGGAAATAGTACTAAATACTGATTGCCACATACTGTAGAATGGTATACCAACATCTCAGATATTGTCTTTTAATGTTCCCTGAAACCGTTCATCAGGAGGCATGAACATCTACTAAATTAGATGGTTCTGGATGATGGAGCACCTAAAGAGACTAGTGAATTCCTTAGGCATAAGCTCACTATTGCATTATTTTGGTATAAAATGATTTCTTTGGTCAGAACTCATGTCATCAAATAAAATATTCCACACATCTATAGATAATGATTCTGCAAAAGTATTGCACATAAAGACAAATCTTCATCTAGAATAAGGTCTATTCTAGTGAGTATCAATTGCTTCTCCTCCCTTAAGAGAAGGGAGTCAATATAATCATCCTGCCTGCAGGTAGCCTTCAGGATTGGGGTTGATTGTATGTTTCAGCTATTGACTAATTAGGCACTCAGCAGAGGCAACACTCAGATTTACCTTGGTGAGCAAGAGTCTGTGGACGGAATAATACAGAGCTTCAAGTAACAGAGTTTTGAGCCCCACAAACATGGCTACTTTGTACATGGGCCCATTGACACAGCACAGGTTGAGGGTAAAGCTGGCCAAAATCCAGAGTGTGTCCTCTTATTTATGATTATTGAGAGTCTGTTGTAAATGCCACTGAGTGAGCATTCACATAGGACAGAAGTATTTTCACATGTGGTGCCCAATCTGAGACATCCACCCCTCTTAAGCTGTAAAGTCCCTTAGACTCTGAAGAAGAGGGGTTCTAGAACTTTAGAGCATATCAGGATTTTATTTTTAAAGTGAGACAATTCACTACACCTTGCACCTCCTACAATCCAGAATACCTATAGATTCTGGAGACCGTATATTTCTTACACAAAATGGGATATTCTACTAAGAAACAGTGCTGAAGATTTCAAGGCCTGAGCTTGTCTTTTCCATGCATTAGTTCTCCAGTGTAGACAAAGGAAACCTTATGGATTCTCTAAGCCCTGCCTTCAGTGGGCACTTGGCTGCAAGCAACCACAGGTCATTCTCAATCCTGATGCCACTATATACCATGGTTGTCAGTACCCTCTGTTTCATTGGCAAGCAGTTCAGCATTCATTTCAAGGTTAAGGACAAAGGCAAATAAATCAAAAATTCTCATCTTTGGGTTTCTGATTCCTGGGACATGCTCCACTTCTAGTATCCCAAGTACATTAGTCGGGTTCTAGTCAATAATAGAGAAAGCCCAGTAGATATTTCAATGCACAGAATCAGTTAAACAGACATTGGAAGACTGAACAAACAAAAAGTAAATGCTAAGGTCACCCAGAGATGACTCACAGCAGGGAATATGACCATCCCCAGGGCTGGGAGAATAAAAGGGAAGAGATGTTGTCATCAGGACCTCCTTGTTGGAGGAGGTGTCCCACTTAAACCTCCAGGGGAATCTTTGTATAGTTGATGCTCCAGCCTCTGAAGGCAGGGTACCATTAGTTGGAGATCAGAGCCTGAGCAGAAAGATTTGTGCTACTGGTGCTTAGACCCCCAAGTAGAACATTCACAGTAACTGACCCTGCTTCAGTCTGGTGGCTCTTTGTACTTTTAAAGAGGACACCTTGTTGTGGTTTAGATCTCTGAGGTGGGAGTACAATCCAGCAGATATTCATATCATTGATGGGACTGAGAGAGTGCCCCACTGATGTCCTAATGATCCCGAGGGCCTCTCAGGGTGAAAGGGAATGTAGCACAGCTGGCAGTCTAGCCACAAAGGGGACAGACACATCATAGCTGCTGTTAGTGTCTCTAAACATACACAACATGACCAGTATTGGGAGTAGTAATGAAGTGGGCAGCTGGGGCTTTTCCTCTGTAGCTATTAGAGCAATGCTCACAGGAACTGGAAAGAAAGGAAGAATCCCTTTCACCCTCTTCTTACCCACCAGGCTCCCCTAAATGCCTTCCACTGGCAGAACCTAAAGGGAGACAGTTGGCAAGGGAGTCTGAGAGTGGAGTTTGGAGACCTCCAGCCCTAAATATGGAAGGTTGGGTGAGTCCACGAGATGGCAAGTGGATTACAGGAATAAGAGAAGGTGTGAAGCCAGAAAACCTAGATTCTCACACCAGTCCTGTCACTTAATGACTGAATGAACACACTTAAGAAGTTACCCAACCTTCCGTATCTCAGTTTATTCATGTAGAAAAGGTGGGCAATATCACTGGACTTAGAAGGTAATTTTGAAGATAAATGGAGTAAACTGTAAGTGCCCTTTTAATGTGATAGCTGTTCTGTTGTTAAAAAGCTACAAAAGGGAAGTCTACCTGCCCTGGAATTTGTCATACATGGACTGCTCCCTATAGGGAAAAATGTGTAAGTGAAAGACAAGCCCAGGAACATGCCAATGGTAGACAAAGGGACATATTAAAAAGTCAGTGTAGAAAAAAATACAGTTTCCAGTCTCAGAACCTGACGTAGGTATCAGTTGCAGGAGAATAGTCAATAGATGCTTCGAGTTCAATGTCCTTGGTTCAAGTCCATTATGGGAATGAGTGGGGACTGATGTTAGGAAACCAAGATTCCTGGAGGGCACCATCACACGGAGTGTGGGGCTCAGGGACTTGCTGGTCAAGCAGACAGCAGTTTCTCCACTACCAGGGGGCAGACACTGGGTGGTGTCAGGCAGGACTGAGCAATCGTGACTCAGCCACACCAGCCAGTGCTGCTCTCCATGAGAGTGGGGCACCCTCTCAGTCCCAGCGATGATATGAGTACCTGCTGGATTGTGTTTCCTTGGTGCTTTCAACAGTTATCTTTCAATTGTTTCCTTTTTAGAACACACTGGGGACAAGTGGTCAAGCTGAATGTCTTGGTGACAAACTGGACTAGGAACAAAAGCCTTTCCCTTTTCTATCAACTGTGCATTTTTTTATCATTCGCAGATATTGGCTTGAAGGGGAAATATACCTTAGAACAAAAATTCTTTCCTTAGAAGTAATGGCATCTCCCTCCTTGTTGAAAGACCCTCTCCTTGATGGAGCAGCAGAGTGCTGAACACAGTGATACCCAGAGGTTCCTTCCTGGTCTGCTGTGGGAACAAAATAATTTTAGTATTTTTCCTAGAAGAAATTTCCACCTGCACTTGCAGAGATTTCCTTTTCCTCCTTTGACAAATTGCATCACCCACCCTAGAAACTGTGTTTTCTCTAAAGTCACCTTCAACAACTTCCACGCATGAAGAGGACAGTTGCCCACTTACCTAACCCAGAAGTGTTGTCGGCTTGTGTTGTGTCTGCTCTGACTAGAGATTTGGGTTGGCTTATCCCCTTCCAGCCCACTGCTTGCTGTAACTCTGCCCTTGTAACTTACACCAAGGTAGCAGATGCCAACTAGAAAGTAGGCTAATGTTAGGCTTCAGAAGTCTCCTGGTTTGGACTGCTGACAGAAAGAGCAAAGGTCTCTTGTGGATTCCCTACAAAGAGCCTATAAATTATCAAGCCAGTTGGAAATTTTGTGGCACCAAATGCATCTCTTTCAAGAGAATGAAGGAAGTTTGAAGATAGGCACTGAAAACAGTCCATCCCTCTTCCTGACTAAATAAACGAAAGCCAGGGAGGATCATATGGTACCTCATTTTTGCCTAAACTTCCAATAGTCCCATATGTGAGTTCCCATATTCACTTTTTTTAGCTAGAAATTTTTATATACTGATAAGAGTGTGCCAGGTAGAAAAAACTGCATGAGTATAGACAGAGAAGTTGGAAGGTCCTGTGGAAGAGGTGCTGGATTCAGGATGATGTATTATACAGGACTTAACTCACCCTCTCTCCCAAAGTCCCATTGCAATGATAAGAAATGTGTGCAAGTTAGAGAGGAAAAAGGAAAAGACAGGGGAGGGGCAGGGATCTCATGAAAATCAAAGGAAGATGAGAAGAGGTAAAAGAACAGAGAGTGGGAGGAGGGAAGGAAGGAAGAAAGAGCCGGGGAGTGATATTGGCCAAATTATATTGTTGTAGTGTGCACATGTATGAATATGTAACAACAAATCTCATCATTATGTACAACTGTAATGCACCAATACAAAAATGTGGAAAGAAAAAAAAAGAATCGACGTTTTAAAAGGGGAATAAATCCATAACAGTGTTAGAAACAGGAAAGGGGATCATAAGGCAACTAGAATTTCTTTTTAAAAAATACAATTGATTTATACTAATTGTAATAAGTGAAATGATACAAAGATATTTAAAGAAAAAGAATCTTCCCTTACTCCTCACAGCAACCAACATTCATGGACTGATGTGTATCTTTTCAACCCATTTTCAATATATACACACTTATTTGTATTCATAGATGATAAGTAGGTAGGTTGGTAGATAGGTGGGTAGATAGAAGTTATGATTTATTTTTATGAACATGGACTCATACAAAATGGATTCATATTATACTATTATTCTACAACATTTTTCCTGCTTAACACATCATGTGTATCTCTACAAGTCAATACAGATAAATCCAACTCATTCTTTTTAGTTGCTATATAATATTCCACAACATGGATGTACCATAACTTCTTTGGCTTCTTATATTAATGGACATTCCAGTTGTTTCTAGCTTTTTGTCACAATAAATAATGAGGCAAAAAAACACCCTTACTTCATGCGCTCTACATGTATTTTATAGTATAGGTTCACAAAGATGAAACTGCTAGACAAAATGTATACTTAGGCTTTATCCTTATTTATGAGTATATGTAATTTATGTGTCTGCTATACTACTTAACAGTTCACTTCTGATTATCATGGCAATTTACCCCTAATTTTTTTTTCTGAATGCCTTTCTAGGAATAGGAATTACTTCCTACATAGCTACAAAACCACTGCCTTATCTAAAATAAAACTATTTTGTGAGATCATCTAATATTCAGATCATTTTCAAATTTCCTCCAATTGTCCTAAAATATCCCTTATAGCTTTTTTAAAATATCTTTTTATTTGTCAATGGACCTTTATTTTATTTATATGTGGTGCTGAGAATTGAACCCAGTGCATCATACATGATATGCAAGTGCTCTACCACTGAGTTACAACCCCAGTCCTCCCTTATGGGTTTTGTTTTAGCCAGGATTCAACTAGACTAATGTATTGCATTTTGTTTTTATGTCTTTTAAAGTCTTGTAGTGAAGAAAAATCCTGGTTTCTTCTTTTTTCTTATGATATTTTGTTTAAGGTTGCCCAGCCAAGTTATCTTATAGACTGTCCCACATTCTGAATTTCTCTATTTCCCCCAATGGTATAATTGGCTTCTTTTTTTACTTCCAGTATTTCTGAAACTAGAAGTTAAATATAGTGCCTAGATTGTATTCAAGTTACACACAAAATACGTGTACAATAAATATATATTTTAATAAATACTGTCAAATTAGTTCTCCTCAAAATTGTAGCATTGTGTAATCCTGCCAGCAATATCTCTTTCTGTACACTTTAACTGCTGTATATATTGTTCTTTTAATTTTTGCACACTGTTTGTTCATTTGCCTTTTCTTGACTACCAGGGAGGTTAAACTTTTAGTCATGTGTTCATTGACTATTCACTTTCATGAATTTTGTGCCCTTATTTTTTATTTGTTTGAGCAATGTAATTCAATAAAAAAGGAAGTTCATGACACATAATGGGGGGTGGGAGGGGGGCAAGAATGGAGGAAAGGAGGGACGGTATAGAGGGAAAAGAGGGGTGGGAGGGGTGGGGGGAAGGAAAAAAATAACAGAATGAGTCAAAAACTACTACCCTAGGTAAATGTATGATTACACAAATGGTATGCCTCTACTTCATGTACAGAGAAACAAGATGTATCCCATTTGTTTACAATAAAAATAAATTAAAAAAGAAAGTTCAAACTTTCAGCAAGTAAAATAATAAAAGTTTATTTCTCATTCATGTAACTATCCAATGTAGGTGTTTGGTGGGCAGATTTCCAGATGAATCGTGGATGTGGGCTCTTTCCATCCTGTGACTCCATCATTCCCTGGAGGCTCGAAAGGATGGAAGGCAAGTTCCATAACCTCCTTAACTCTGTCAATGCCACAAGCATTTCCATTGGTGAGAACTAGTCACATGACAGCATTTGATGGGGCAGGGACAGGGCCTGGTAAACCTGTTTCCTGACCAGATGGTTGCTTTCTAGACATGGCACAAAAATATGTGACCAACTCTGCCACCTTATCCTTTTACCCATTTTTCCATTAGATTATTTGTCTCTTCCTTTTTATTATATGTGTGTATATATATATAAAGATTTGCCATACAGGAGGATTGCAAATTAGAAACCAGTCTCAGCAATTTAGTGAGACCCTACGCAACTTATGGAGACCCAGTCTCAAATAAAAAATAAAAAGGGCTTGGGATGTAGCTCAGTGGTTAAGCACCCTGAGTTCAATCTCTGGTACCAAAAAACAAACAAATAAATAAACAAAAGAAAGGGTTGGCCATACATATGCCCTATAGGTGCTATATTATTTGTATGTGTATAGTATTTATGTTTAGATTCTACTATGTCTTTTGCTATACAACTTCTAAAATTTTTATTTAGTCAGAGGTATACATTATACATATACACACATAAAATATACAAATATGTAAAATCATAAATATATGCATATAAATATATAAAATCATATCTATTTCCTATCATATTGTTTATAAATACAGAGCACTCATTGCTTCTGTATGTCTTACTAAGAAGTTACCTCTAAAATAATGTAAATAGTATTTTAAATTTTCTTCTAGTATTTTTATTACTTAATGTTTTATATTACAACTTAATCCATTTGGACTTTTCTTTATGTGCTACAAATTAAATATCAGTTTTGTTTCCTTCATTATTGTTTATGAAATAAGTCATCCTTTCTGACTTGACCTGACATGCCACCTTTTGTGTACTTTATTAAGTTCCCATGTTTTCATTAACCCATTTGCAGACTTCATTTTCTTCCACAGATTTTCGAGACAATTATTTTCCCACAGAACTATGTAGGGATCATATTTAGTTCCAAAATATGGAAGTCCATTGAAATTGCATTAAAATAATTTGGAAAGACTGGCAGTTTTTTTTTAAATTAATTCTCCCCATACAAGAACACAAACTATTTTTCCATTTATTCATGCTTTATGTTCAGTAATATTTGGCAGTTATAGTCATAAGCATGTTGAACCTTTTTCATAAGTTTGTTCCTAAATACATTATTTTTTCACATACAAATGATATTCAAAGGTTTTCATTTCACTTTTTATTGCTAGCATAAAGAAAATTTATTAATTTCAAAAATTTATTTTGTAGCTGGCAGTTTGATAAAATTGTTATTAATTCTCATGGTAGCATTTCTTTGGTTTTTGTAATATAGGGATATATCATCTGAAATAGGGATATATTGGTCTCTTCTCCCTGCAGAGCCATGGAGTCAGCCATACTCAAACCCCCTTCTGGCATATTTCCATATTACAAGTGACGAGGGCAATTTCTCCTGGAAAAAAACCAGACAATGAATTTCTAAATACAGTAGGTACCTGTTGTGGAAGATAGGGAAGTGTAGGAAAAGGGATTCCCAGCATGGGCAATAGGGTGAGAGAGTGAAGAAAAAAATTGGAAAGTGGATGGGCAGGATAGGTAGAGCAACATCTTTAAAAACCAAAAGAAAAAAGAAACCATCACTATCAAATTCTGTGTCAGCAACAAAACAAAGACACTTTTAGACAAATGAAGGGGGGCGTGTGTGCAAGGAAGTGAGTTCTCATCAGCAGACCTGGACCACAATCAAAGGCAAATAAAGACAATTCTTAAGGATGAAGGGACATGATAACAGATAGAAACCCAGATCTCCAGAAAACAATGATGGGCACCGACGATGGTAAATATGTTGTAAGACAATTTTTTCCTCTTAGTTTTATAAAAATTCACTATGGTTTTTCAAAATAAAAAAGTATTTTATTTTAAGTGTACACTATACATAATTTATTACATGTAACAACCATAGCATAACAGATGGGACTGGAAAATGAACAACACAGTTGCAAGTTTTTTCCATGTGTGAACTGGTACAATATTAACTCTAAACAGACTATGGAACATAAAGAATGTATGTTGAAATCTCTGCAGCAACTTCTTAAAAGTAATTAAGAAAGAAGGGTTGAGCTTGTCCTTTAAGGTTGTAGTTGTGGTACAGTAACTTTCTCCTCTCCCTCACCTTCATGGGAGGACTAAGTTGCACCACCCAGCATTGCTGATCTTGGCACATGTGACTTTCTCCCATCAATGGAATCAGCACAAGCGCTAGCTCTGAGCTTAATAAGACATATCATGTGCTTTCACTCACTCCCCTGGAGTTTCTGACCTTCACCATGAGAGTAGCATGTCCCAGGTTGCCACAATCCCTCCAACAGAGTGAAACACGGGATCAAACTTGATTCATTCTTCCCAGGTGCAGTGGCACATGCCTGTAATCCCAGGGGCTCGGTAGGCTAAGGCAGGAGGATGGCAAGTTCAAAGTCAACCTTAGCAAAAGCGAGGCACTAAGTAACTCAGTGAGACCCTGTCTCTAAATGAAATACAAAATTGGACTGGAGATGTGGCTCAGTGGTCAAGTACCACTGAGTTCAATCTTCAGTACCTACAAAAACAAAACAAAACAAAACAAAACAAAACTTGATTCATTCTCAAGCTGAAGCATATGTGCCCCAGCCTACTTGCATACTTGTAGGTAAGAAATATACGCTTGTTTTAGAACACTGAGATTTTTATGGCTCTTTGTTATAGCAGCAAAAGTTAGCTAATACAGTAGAATTTGAAAATGGAAATGGAGTCTCTAGGTTATTGACCTTACCAAATATAAAGTCCTATTAATACTATACAATCTGGGGCTGGGGAGGTAGCTCAGTTGGTAGAGTGCTTGCCTTGCATGCACAAGGTTCTGAGTTCAATCCCCAGCACTACACACACACACACACACACACACACACACACACACACACTCACACACAGATAATAATAATAATATGCAATCTGAAGCCTACCAAATTACAAAATCCATAACTGAAGTAATTTTAATCTGTTTTGCTCCCATTGTACATTCTGATCACCTAAAACAGTACTCGGTCCATAAGAGGCATCCCATAATTCACTGTTCAATGAAATAAGGGATTAAATGTATGAATAAGAAGGAATTGTTTGGTGGATCTGGAGACTACGAAGGCAACTACATTTGATTTAGTTGGTAATAAAATTTATGAAAAGATAAAACCAATGTAAGGACCAATGTAAGATTTTAAGATCAATCAAGAAATGGTGAACAGGAGAGATCTATGAGGCAAAGGAGTTCATTAAGAGACTATTGGAATTGTCCAAGTCAAATCAAGGCAGTATGGACAGAAAGAAAGGGCAGGAGACACGGGGATGAAATTATCAGTTGCTCTTTTTTTTTTTTTTTCCTTGCAGTACTGGGGATTGAACTCAGGGCCTCGGGCTTGCAAGGCAAGCACTCTACAGACTGAGCTATCTCCCCAGACCTATCAGCTACTCTTTGTTAACTGATACACAAGGTAGAAAGAGCCTGGAGCTACAGGGTTAGGCTGGAGCCAGCCACACTGATCTCCAGGGGATAGCAGTTTGAGGAAACATTGATTTAATACCCCAAATATGGCCTCCAAGTGGGCAGTCAAAACTCAGGAGATGAGTTCTAAGTGGATATAGATCTATTTTTTTTTAAGTCCTGGGGATTAAACCCAGGAAGGCTCTACTGCCAAGCTACATCCCCAACCTTTCTTATTTTTTTGTTTTGCGATAAGGTCTTGCTAAATTGCCAAGTCTGGCCTTGAAATTGCAATGCCCTGCCTCAACCTCTTGTGTAACTGGGATTACAGGTGTGAGGCACTGCACCCAGGTTCTAAGTGGATATGGGAGTTTGATATCACTCTTAAATGATTTGACCAGATCTGAAGTCATGAGGGAGAATGACATCACCAAGGGATGAATGAGCATTGCAATGGCAAGAGAAAAAGATCAAAGAGAGAATCTTGACAGATAACACTTACATGTACATGGTCCTAACAAGAGAGGTTAGATCAAAAAGAGAAAAAGAGAGAGAGAAAGAAAGAAAAAAAGAAAGAATGAATGAAAGAAAGAAAAAGGAAAGAAAGAAAGAAAACAGGACATGCACAGGTACAAAAAACAAGGGAAAGAGGAGTCAAGAGGTACTAAGGAGAATAGATGAAAAAGAGTCCAGTAGGTTTGTTAATTGAAGGTTGCCCTTAAATGATTATTAAATCAAGGTGCAGATAAGAAACCAGATCACAAAGAGCAGAGCAAAGTGCACATGAGGAAAAGGCTGTGGCAGCACATGAGAACTGTGGAGAAACATAAAGAAAAGGAACGAGACAGGTGCTGAGGGGGAAGCCAATTTAGAAAAGGTTTGGTTTAGGATGGGAGGGAACTGAGCACATTTGCAGAAAAGGGCAAAGCCACTGGAGAGAGATGAACATGCCAAGTAAGTAAGATGTGGAGGGAGATAACTAATGGAGAAAAGAGGTCCAGAAGTCAAAAAAGCAGTGGAAATGCAAGCCAGGTGCAATCTTAACAGCCTCCAAAGGAGCTGCGAGGAGCTGCGGTTTCTCAGCGCTGACATGCCTTGTCCACACTTCAAAGAGAGGCTTCAAGAGTGGGACACATCTTTCCCAGTCACTTTTCTGAAAATAATATCTAGCCTTAGAACTGGAACAAAGGAAGGGAGCTCTTAGAAAAAGCCCTCGATGACAGTGATGGTATCTATTCTAACTGTCCTGACATTCTATTCATTCCTACACTATCTTTCAGCAGAACAGGTATTATTCTATCAGTCATGAGGGCCAGAAATGGAAACACAGATTTGGATTCCAAAATTAAAGTCAGGAAAGGGACCTGCATTTCCTACTGTCCCGTATATAGTTCCACATTGCTCTACAAAACCACAGTAATCACTCAATCTCTCAGGAATCAAACCAGTGGATAAGGTTTCACAGAGTATTAACACAACAACAACAAAAATATTTGAACTCTTTCAGTTTCTTGCATCTGATTTTGATTTTAATTTCTTTTGAAAATGAGCCACAGTAGCTCCAAGAAGTTGGGGAAAGGGAATATATGGACAATGAGATATAAGATTTTGGATTTTCCTGAGAAATACAACAAAACCTTAGGATATCCAAACTTTTCCAAGTGATTAAATCTGCCAATAATGTTCCCAACTATTAATATTTGTATTTAGCTATTTATGTCAGTCAGTTTTCCATCACTGTGACAAAATACCTGATAAAAATCACCTTAAAGAAGAAAAAATTTGTTTTGGCTCATGGTTTCAGTCATGGTCAGCTGGCTGCATTGTTTTGGGTCTGAGGCAAGATCACGACATCAGGAGTATATAATAAAGAAGGTTGCCTACCTCATTGTGGTCAAGAAGCAGAGAGAGAGAAAGGGTCCATGGGTAAGACAGTCCCCAAGGACATGACCCCAAGGACTCATTCACTTCAAGTAAGTCCCACTTCCTACAATTTTTACCACCTCCTAATGGTCCATTCAGCTGTGACTCCATCAGTGGATTAATCCAATGATGAAATTAAGCCTTCATGATCTGATCACATCCCAAAAGCCCTCCCTCTGAACACTGTTGCACTGGGAGCCCAGCCTTCAACACATGCGTCTTGGGGGGACATTCCAGATTCAAACCATAACACCATTCCTCTGGATGACAATAAAAATAAGGGTTTGCTAGGTACCAGGTACTGCTCCAATCACTTTACATGTATAATCTTAACAAGAGTCCTGTGGGGAAAGTAGAACTACCTTCAGCCTCATTTGTACAAGAGGAAATTCTGGCTTGGAGAAAGTGAGAAACTATCCAGGCTCCTAAGTAGTGTGGGACTGGGATTTGAACTCAGAAGTCACACACCAGAGCCTGGATCTTAACCACTCTATTAAGCAATCTCAGGGATAGGTACATATCACTTTTTGTCACCATACTGGAAAAACACAAAACATATTTTGAAGTTTATAATATTACAAAACCATCTGTACACATGGTTAGGAGCTACTGGTGGTACAAATGAGGATGATTTCTTAATGAAGAAAGGGAAGGTAAGTCACTTAGGCTAAAAGAGTAATTCAGTGGATTACTTGGCATGCCAGACTTGGCCCTGGTATATACAAAGGCAGCTAAACAGAGAGATAAGACTTCTATGTGGGCAGAACAGAAAGCAGTAGCTACTGCACATGCCTGTTGTTTCTAGCCTTATGATTTTCACACAAAGCAATGGATTGGGGGATTCTAGAGCAATTCCAATCTCTCAATCAGCAGTCCTCAAATTGTGGTCTGAGGAACCCTGAGATACACTGAAAGTGTTTGTTTAAAATGCGATCCCTGGGTCCTTCCCCAGACCTGCTGTTCAATTCTTTTACATAGTAGAGGAGAGAGGATGCAATCAGAAACCATGGACATTAGGAAACTAAATGATTCTTAGTGCTATGGTTTAGATGTGTGTAAGTATGACCTCCCTGCAAGGTTTATACCACTCGATCGAGGCTATCTCACACCAACAATTGCCTGGGATCCCAATGTTAGGCCTATTTAGTTCATTTATATTGACTTTTCCCCTGGGCATAAAGCATTTTCCAGGATGACAGCAGAAAAGGTGCCTTCAACCCCTGAACTTGGCAAAGATCTGTCACAGAACCTTGGTCAGATCCATCTCAACGTTTAACAAACTCCATGAAGAGGCTTTGAGATCTAACATAATCTTTCTCAGAAGACTCCTGATTCCTAATGGACACTAATCTGTCCCACACTGCAGCTATCAATTTACTTCTGCTCACTGATGTGTTTTTTTTTGTTGTTGTTGTTTTTGCATTTGTTTTCTTTTGTAGTTTTTCCAAAGAAGGCTCAACCACATCAGATACCCTATTATAAATCTCTGTTGTCTTTTTGGATACTGGAAAGTCATCCACATCTTCTAATGACAATAATATTTTAGATTCTCCTTGAAAAAATCCTCAGGAATTGTTGAAATTCTGAACAACATCACCACAAGAGCTGATATCAAATAAAATCTTAAAGTAGGTTGCTGAGTGGGGTTGATAGCCTCTGTAATGATTATGAATGAGCCTCACCTTTTGATATTCATGGCCTTGTCTAATCCCAGTCCCTTGAGTATTGACCAGACCTAGTGGCTTGCTTCTAGCAAAAAGAATATGGCAAACTGACGGACAGTCACTTTCAAGATCATGTTACAAAAAGACTCTGGTTTCCCTTTCGTTCTCTGGTCCCCAACCTCCTCCCCACCACCATCACCCTGCCTCTGTCTGTCTCTCGTCTCTCCCTCTCCCTCACCTGTCCTCCCTACCTGGCTTTGTTCTGGCTGAAGCAAATTGCATGTTGTGCATTGCCCTATGAAGAGGACCACATGATAAGGAGCTGCTGTCTCTGTCCAGTAGCCTCTTGGGCCATGAGAGCTGCCTGACAGTCACACAAATGAGCTCGGAGGAGAACTCTAGTCAAGCTTTGGGTTGTCTGCAACCCTGTCCAACACCCTGATTTCAGACTTCAGAGAGTTCTTTCTTACTTTATTTTATAGAGAGTGTGTCACAGTCACCCATTTAAACTCTACCCTGATTGCTGTCCTACAGAAACTTGTTGGTTATTTTAATCCATTGTGAGTTTGGAGTTTTTATTACATAGCGATAGATACACTGAAGAGTTGAAATACATGGTATTTGACCGTATGTAGACTTTGGCTTAAAGAGTCAAACCTTTCTCCATACTTAACCATACTGGACAGGTGAAGGAAAGATCCATGACTCTCATCACAAGAAGTTCCTCTGCAAGCTCCTGCTGCGCAGCTGATTGATTTGATGCTTTCAGGTTTACTTACCTTTATAAAAGGCATAATAAGGCCAGGCATGGTGGCACATGTCTATAATTCCAGCTTCTTGGGAGGCTGAGGCAGAAGGTTCACAATGTCCAAGTCAGCCTTGGCAATTTAGTTCAATCCCATTTCAAAACAAAAAATAAAAAGAGCTGGGGAATATAGCTCAAGGGTAAAACATCCCCAAATTCAATCCCCAGTACCACAAAAAGGAAAAAAAAGGGGGGGGGGTGATAATTCCTGGTCTACTTTTCAGAGTTACTATAGTCACTGCAATGGTACATTGCAGTGAAAACACTTTGAACAAGTAAAGCTGGATACAAACGTGGAATGTGTTGTTTCTAAAAGCCAGGCCTGGCTTTGTTGTCATTTTCTGTTCTGTTCCTTTAAACACATCCAGTCCTGTACAATCCCAAATGGGTGATGGAATTTAGCCTGAGAAATATGACTGGGTAATACTAGACACCACCCAGCAAAGGTCAAAGGCCACACTGAGATGCTACTGGAGCACAATCTGTTTTCAAAGTGTCCTTCCCTCCTCCAGGGAGTCTGTTGTCCGAGGACATCCTGGCATGTGGAGATGAGCACTTCCTCCTGGGAACTGGGTGGGGCGAGGGCGAGGTCTTTCCTGGTGTCTTTAGTTCAACTGAACCTCTTTTCTGTAAAACAGACAAAGTGCCTCCTGACTTCCTGTATTCGATTCTCTGGGGTGTCATCCTTGTAAGGAAATACTGAACTTCAAGAGGAAATGTGTTCACTAAAATAGAAGTAATAACTAAATCATATAAATCAAAATAATGAGATGTGTGTAGGATTAAAAGAAAACACTAAAACACAGTGAACCAATTCTAAAAGTCAGTGAACCAAACCTAAAAAAATTATAAAAATATTTAGCTCAGTTAATTATAAGAATTTTATCAAACAACATGTGTCTGAGATGTTTCTGTGCTGCTTAACTCAAAATGTTTTCCGCATTTTGTGAAATGCCCACAATGAACTTTCATGATGAAGAATGAGGAGGATTTAGTGAGGAAAAACTTCCAGAAAATAAAATTTAGTGTCTTTTCTTATTTTTTTGCAGAAAGGAACACAGGAATGATAGGTTCAGGGTAGGTAGGAACAGGATGGGAGGTGGGGACGGAAGTAAGACTTCTCAGAGTACAGTAGTCCCCACTTAGTCATAGGGATACAATCCAAGAACCCAGTGGATGCCTGAAATCACAGATTGTGCTGAACCCATGTATATTTTTTCCTATACATACATACCTACAATGAAGTTTAATGAGATTAATAATAACTAATAACAAAATAGATTAACAATAATAACTAATAATAAAATAGAAAAATTATTATATACTGTAATAAAGGCTATGTGAATGTGTCCTCTTTTCTCAAAATATCCTATTATACTCTACTCACACTTCTGATGATGATGTGAGATGATACTACACTGCATGATAAGATGAAGTGAGATGAATGACGAAGACATTGTAACACAGTATTATGCTACTAGATTCCATGACAGTCAATCTGATAACCGAGACAGCTAATAAGTGACTAAGGGGTGGGTAGCACATACAGTGTAGATATGCTGATCAAAGGGTTGCTTCACATCCCAAGCAGAATGGAGTGAGATGGCATGGCATTTTATCATGCTACTCAGAACAGCATGCAGAAGCTATGAATTGTTTACTTCTAAACAAGTTTTATATATTCAAAATACAAAATTAAATCAAAATGGGTCTTTAAACTAAAAAATTTAATCATATAAACATGTATATAAATGATAAAAATAACCACACAGAGAAAAGAAGTGTTTCAGGTAACTTTTGACTTTAAGAAACTTTTGATTCTAGTTCATTCAAATTACTTTTATCTTTGACTATATATCTGCAATTAATCAACTTCAAACAAAACAAAACACTTTCTAAGGCCAAAAAGAACAGTAAGAAAATCTAAAACTTTACGTACTAGTTTTGTTCATAGTAGTAATAGAGGTATTTGTGATGGTTTATTTTATATGTCAACTTATCTGGGCCATGGGATGTCCAGAAATTTAGTCAAACATTATTATGGATGTGTCTGTCAGGGTTTTTCTGGGTGGGATTAACATTTGAAAGAATGGATTGAGTAAAGCAGATTGTCTTCCCTAATGTGGGTGAGTTTTATGGGACTGGGTGAAGGCCTGAACAGAACCAAAAGGCTGACTCTCCGTGAGTACTTTGGAAGTCCTCCTGCCTTCTGTCTGACTGCCTTCAAGCTGGGATATCATCAGTAAATGATATTTTCTTGCCTTTGGACCCAAGCTGAAATATCAGTTCTTCCTGGGTCTTAAGCCTATCAGCCTTCAGAATGAAACTACACTATTAGTCTTCTGGGTTCTCCAGCTTGCTGGCTGCAGATCTTGGCTTCTATATTTGCATGAATCAATTCTTATAGCAAATCTCTCTCTCTCTTTCTCTCTCTCTTTCTGGTGAGCCCTGGCTGACTCATTATTATAATTTAAAAACAATTCTAGTTTTGCTTTGAATGGAGCACATAAGTATGTATATTACTCTACTTCAGAAATAAGATTTTGTCTGTAAGAGAAAAGAAGAAAATATAAACTAAAAGTTTTTAAAGCACTATGTTATGGTATTTGCATAGAAAATATCATGAATAAGTCTTATTTTGAGAATGCATTTCCCAGTTTTGTTCATTGAAATGACCTAGCAACACTGAGCACACTGAGTACCTAGATTTTGGTTTCTAAATATCATTCCCCAGTAAGGGACCAAGGTTTCCTGGAGAAGAGACTGAATTCAGTTCTTGGGCAGAGAAAGCACAAGAGAAATCTGAGACAACTTACGTCAGAAAACAGGGTGAAGCTTAAAGATCCACTGGATCACATTTAAAGGAAACAGCTGAAAGGGATTTTGAGTGACAGAATCTAGGATATGGGCATTAGAATAAATGATGGTCATTGTTCACAACAAATTCAATTGTAAAAAATCACAAATTTGTATTTCACAAATTGTGTATATGAGTGTGTATGCACATCTGAGAGAGAAAGAAAGAGAGGAAGGAAGGAGGTGGGGGCGGGCAAGAGAAGCAAACTTTTCCTTTACAGAATAACAGCTAATACACATAGCAAAAATTATAGAATTTTAAAAACATCATTTTACAGCCCCCAATATAACACTTAATTCAGGCAGGGATCCTCATGGATTCTTTAGTAGTTGGGCAAAATATTGTTAGTAACAGGTATTGATGTAATATCAAAATCTTCCCCCAGAGAATCATTAATCAATATCAAACAAAAGAAAAAAAGAACCAACCAAAACCCCTATATTTACACATCTACAGGATCTTGTACTTATAACCTTAACCAAAAACCAAACTTGTATCACATACTTGCATCACACACTAACATCATATGCTCCTTAACATGAGGAACAAGCCCTCAACACCACCTCTGCGATTTTCTTACCAAAATTTAAGATGAATCTAATTATAAATTTGGACCTTATTCTGAGTTGCAGGGAAAAACTGGGAGCCACCAGAACAAAGTATAAGGAAACAGATAACCCAGAAGGTACAATATTGTACAAAACAATCAAATGAACTCTTCCAAAAAGGCAATTTCATGAAAGACACAGAAGGTAAACTCTTCTTTAATAAAGTAAGGAGTGCTAACGGTGATCTGCAATGCTTGATCCTTCAGATCCTGAGGTGAACAAAGGGAAGTACATTAGGTATGAGGCAGTATAATAAAGTGATTAATTTCATTAGGTATCATGATATAATAGGGATACAGGATAGGCTCCTAATTCTAAGAAGACTCATGATCAAGCATCTAGAAGGGATCTATGGCACTGACTACATTCTACTTTCAAATAGTTCATTAAAAAAGGGATATGTATACATAAATTCATAGAGTGAAAAGGAGACAGGGAAGGGGTGGGGGGGGAGAGAGAGAGAGAGAGAGAGAGAGAGAGAATCATGTAAGACCACAGAGGAGAAGCTACAAGCAAATGGGGCAAAACTGGTCAATCTAGGCCAAGAATACAGGTTTCCTTTTATGACTCTTTGTTTTTGAATGTTAGGAATTATCAAAATAAGAAATTGGAAGGATTAATGATAACACTTTAGAAAATTGAGTTAAGGTGCTGCAAGAAAGATAAATGATTGATCTGAAATCTGAGATAAGAATAGTAACTTCCCCCACAGCTGGGGAGGAATACGCCCTGTCGCTGTCAAGGATCACACTGTATGTGTCCTTAACAGGGCAAACTCAGTCCATGTCCTCCCAAGCAGTCACTACCAGAGCAGGGAGTACTTTTACAGGATTGCCAGGAGATCCTGGGAGGCAAAGTTTGCAGGATGAGAGGATCTTTTTCCAAAACAAAGTACAGGGAGGGAAATGAGTGGGCCTTGCCTTTGAATGGGGAAAGAGTGCATATGTCAGTTGCACAATCATGGGGAGAAAGCAGCAAAAGGAGGGGAGGAATAGGAATGTGTGGCTGAAGAAAGAAATGTGGACTCTGAGCTGGAAACCTAGTGTGATTTTGTACATAACAATGCTGTTTCCCAATTTCTGGGAGAAGCCATTGCTAACAAAAGACTTTCTGTATCATCTCAGTACATTTTGATTCTTTGACTTGTCTCTGCATTCCCTCAACTCCCCAACACACTCCAAGATTATCTCCAAGACCTCTGCTCCCTGTCCTTCCTCTACAGCACTAAAAAGAAATACTGGGTGACAATTTTCCCAGATGCCACTTAGGACTTTCAGACCAACTTCTCCCCTAAGACCCTCTTAGGTTACTGAGAATTTGAAAACATACACACACACACACACACACACACACACACACACACACACGCCTAAGAGTTTCCCCTCTGGATGCAAAGAATCATGGTTTCAGAGCATGAACTGGAATTACATCTTTTTCAAGTTCTTCACTGGACTTGACCCTTTTTAACTTATTTACATGCAAAACCAATTTTGACTATTTTTGAAAGGGTATGGTCAAAACTAGCTACTTTAAAACATATACATATGCTGGCGTTCACCTTTTGGATAGGAATCCCTATACAGGTATCTCTGTGCTCAGCTGTGCAAAGCTGGGGGAGGGGGCATGTTGATGCTGGTTGTACAGCAGGCCTGAGGCAGAACACCTGGTTAGGGCACCCTGTTACTTCCTTTCTTCCCATGACACCTGTTCAAAATATCCATTGTGTTTTCTCATAAATTCATTTCCTTCAAAAGTCAGATTATGAATGTCATTGAGTTCAGGGATAAGGTTTTTGCTTTTGTATAATCAACAAATTCCCAGATCCACAGAAGTTCCCTATGCCTGATGGATACTAAAAGAAAGATTTTATGCTCCTTTTTGTACTGAGAATATGACTTTGGCAGAGATAATATGCTTCAGGCCACCAGACCTAAACGCAAAATTCAATATAAGAACAGCAAATTTCTGGAAAGCAACTCTCAGTTGCCAAAACCAGCCAAATCTGCCATTTTGGCATACTACAACAAAGAACAACGTAGTATTGCATACATTCCACACCAGGGGCATCATACCTGCATACCTTTTATGATGTGTAAACTGCCCTGAACACCTGAGAGAAATAGGAACTCTGATGCTCACTTAATATATGTTCACCCATAATCTCTCTGACAATTCTGCCATAGATCATTATTATTCACTTTACAAATGAAGAAACTGAGTCTCATGGAAAGTAAGTTGCCCAAGATGAACTGCTGCAAGAAAGTAGCAAAGAGTTAAAACCCTGGGGCAGCTGATTCCAAATCCTGGCTTGCTGAGGCATTGTCTGTCCTGGCCTCTCTTTCCCCATGTGTCACATGCATGAGTGTCACTTCTTCGATCCCTGATGAGGCTGTTACATGAAGTCTATAAAGCAGTTTGATTTTTTGGAGGAAAAGAACCTTGAAAACATAAAGCCATGTGGAATGAGGTCAAAGAACCACTGGATGACTGCCCAGTTGGATTTTGGATCCCTGTGAGAACTGGAGAACAAATGTTGAAGAACAGATCCTGCCCTCTGGCACCCGTGGATGTCACAAAAATTCGTGAGAACTCAGAGAAGTCCCTCTGCCTGTGTAAGACTTTTGTAACCCCAACATTTAAGCATTGCAGGCTAGTGTGGTGAACATGGTGCTGACACCTGTGTGTGGCACTGTCAGCCCTGGTAAGGTTCCCTGCCCACAGGTGCGGAAGAGAGCATCACAAGCCCTCTCCTCCCACCTCCCTCTCACCTGGGCTGACGTAGGTCCCAGTCAGGGCTGCTGGAACTTGGGGGACTGTGCTGACCGGTGCACAGAACACACGTGGAGCTCCCCCTGGGAACCTCTCAGTGAAGTGAACCTGCTTTAGACCTTGTGCCTTTCACCTTGGAGGGATCCCAGGCAGCATGGCCGGAAATAGTTATCTTCCCCTCCAAAGAGAATTTGTGCTCTGCTTGAACCAATAAAGCCCGATCACTTTGCTTTCTGTTGTGTTTTTTTGCCCTCCTGTATAGATCTGACTGACACTGGTCTCTAAAGTTCCTCCTCTGCACCATGTTCTCTCCCACCACCAAGCCTTTGCACAGACTGTGCCCTCTGCCTGGGGCACTGGGACATCTGCCTTCCCCAGCTCCCATCACTGGCTTTGACTTCCAGGTACTTACAATTTAAGGAAAGCATTGCTTCTGAGAAGGCCTTGGAACTGGACTTCTGCCAAGGAGTCCTGTATGTCCTACCAGTGACATGGCAGGTACCATTTCTGTACTGGTCACTGCTCATTGTCTTACTAAGATTTGGCATAGAACAGGTATCCCAGAAATGTCTGAGGTATGAATAAATAAATGAACAAATGAACCTCTCTTTGAGAAAGAAGATCTAACTCAGGCTGATGCTATGACAATAGTAATAATAAAATGTCCTCAGATTTATGCAGGTCTTCATAGTTCCATACCTTATTTTTTATAATATAACCTAGTAATATGTTTCTTACTTCCTGCCCCCAAATTTTTCATTCCTTTTTTAAATTATTTTTTTAGTTGTCAATAGACCTTTATTTTATATATTTAAATGCCATGCTGAAAATTGAACCCAGTGCTTCACAAATGCTAGACAAGCGCTCCACCATGAGCCACAACCCCAGTCCCAAATCTTTTATTCTTTTTTTTAAATTTTATTTTATTGTAAACAAATGGGATACATGTTGTTTCTCTGTTTGTACATGGCGTAAAGGCATACCATTTGTGTAATCATAAATTTACATACAGTAATGCTGTTTGATTCATTTTGTTATTTTTTCCCTTCCCCCCACCCCTCCCACCCCTCCCCTCCCTCTATACAGTCCTTCCTTCCTCCATTCTTGCCCCCTCCCTAACCCTAACTCCAAGCCTAACACTAACCCCTCCCACCCTCCATTATGTGTCATCATCCACTTATTAGCGATATCATTTGTCCTTTGGTTTTCTGAGATTGGCTTATCTCACTTAGCATGATATTCTCCAATTTCATCCATTTGCCTGCAAATGCCATAATTTTATCTTTCTTTATGGCTGAGTAATATTCCATTGTATATATACCACAGTTTCTTTATCCATTCATCAATTGAAGGACATCTAGGTTGGTTCCACAATCTGGCTATTGTGAACTGAGCAGCTATGAACATTGATGTGGCTGTATCTCTGTAATATGCTGATTTTAAGTCCTTTGGGTATAGGCCAAGGAGTGGGATAGCTGGGTCAAATGGTGGTTCCATTCCAAGTTTAAATCTTTCATTCTTATTAGTATATTTTTGTTTTGCAAGTGGTAGCAAGTTCTCACACCCACCTCCCTATAATTTTTCTTTTAAATAACATTTATTTACCTACATCACCTAAGATTTCTTATATAAAATTCAAAAAAGATTATGATCCTAATTTTATACCTGAGATAAATAAGGTCACATGTTAATAAAACTCAAGGTGCACGTTGAAACTGGGCTGTCTCTCTCCATGTAATGGTCCTATTAGTAGGCTACCCTCACAATTAAAAAAGGAGTTTTTTTTTTATGGCATTTGCTGGTAAATGGATGGAACTGGAGAATATTAAGCTAAGCAAAATAAGTCGATTCTGAAGACCAAAGGCCAAATGTTTTCTCTGATACACAGATGCTAATTCACAATAAGAATAGAGGTACTTTGGACTAGACAGATGGGAGTGAAAGGAGGGGAGGGGGCAGAGGGGTAGGAATTATAGTAGAATGAATGGGACATTATTACCCTATGTGCCCATATGATTACATAACCTGTGTAACTACATCATGCACAACCAGAAAAATAAGCAGTTATACTCCATTTATGTATGATGTATCAAAATGCATTCTACTGTCATGTATAACTAATTAGAACAAATAAAAAACTAAAAATGGAATCTTTTCTTTTACTTCTATTTTAATATGAAATGAAGGTATTTGGTTCAGTTTTGGAAGCTGAAAATCCAAACAAGATGGCACAGGGTTTGGCAGGTGTCCCCTTTTGACTGCATCACATTATGGCAGGAGACATGTGTATCTCTAATAGTAATGGGACATCTCTTGGATGTGTCATTCCAAATTCTATTGGTAACCAGCCCTTAGGCTGATTCCATCCTCAGTCTAGCTCATGCATCCAGGTGTCAGGAGCATGGTAAACCAGAGACTTCCTACATTTTTAACTTAACATGCATATCTTCATAGAGCACCATTCATTTAAAATGCCCTTGTTTTCAGCAGAACCAAAGCTGGCAAGAATGAAGGGCATGGTTGGAGTAGCTCTTCTTGAAGCCCTGAAGAGGTGACTGGTTTTGTTGTGTATGGAAATTATCGATTTGCTCCAAAAAGAAAAGAGCAACATAGTTTTATTACAGAAACATAGCCCAGACCATCCTAAAAGCAACTCCCCTGAACCCAGGTGGCCCTCAGACAATACTTTAACTGGGTTACTAATTTCTTAGGTTGATAGACTTAGGCCAGAATTGAAGCAGAATTCAGATAACCCAAGTGTGGGGCTCCCCTGTGCCCCTGATGTCTGACATCACAGGAAAGATAGCTCTTGTTCCTCCTGACTATGTTGGTGGTGGGGTTGCACATCTGCCAGGTGACTCTGGCCTCCATTTTGGGGACAGAATCTCCAGGGCTAACCCCGAAGCCAATTGCAGGGTTTTTCTTGTTTAAACAGATAACTGTTAATTGACTGCATATTGGACAACAGTGATGGACAAATACCATATCCAGGGCCTATCATCCTTAGTGTGGGCTGGCACTTAAGACATGTTTGGGGAAGTGGAACTGGAGAGACAGAGCAGCAAGAAGGAGGTCCTATCAGTCTCACATGACTGGAGCGAATTGGCTACTCCCCTCTCTTCTTTTGGGAATTGCTCAAAAACAAGGAGAATAAAAAATAGAAACATTCAGGAATCAACTGTTGCCTGAGTTGCTGACATGAGGAAGTGTTTCCAAAAGCAGTGAAGGTTTGAGAGAAGCAGGATGCACCAAAGGGCTCCCCAGCTAAGATGACAGCTGCACTCTCCAGGCTGGACCACCCCCACGCACTGCCCTAAGAAGCACATCCATCAGTCATATGTTTGAGACAATGGGAACAGGTGTTGGGCCAGTAGTGGGTCCCATCTTGGACTTGGCTCAGCCTGGAGTCTTGGGAAGCCAAGTAGGGAACACTGAAGATGAAGGTATAAAAAGACCCAGTTCCAGGTAGTAGTTGGGAAAAGCTTATGGGAATTCACAGCCCCTACACAAAGGATTCCTGCTAGCCTGGAACAGAATCCCAATCCTCCTGGAGATTGATGACCCAGGAAGAACTCACCTCCCCAAACGTCAGACTTACCTGAAAAAGAACCCACCCAGCAGATTGATGCTGAGAATCTGGTCCTGGCTCTCAGATATTGGCTGTGATTCACCATTCAGGACACACAGTCCTCTGGCAGCCCTAGGCAAGGCCCTGCCTCCACTCAGGAAATGAAATGGCACAGAGAACATTTTGCACACCCAGAGGGCTGTGTCCCAGAGCCAAAGGAAGTGTATCCAGCTTTCAAGATGACTTTAAGAGGCACAATGTACTTGAACACATCCCTGGAACCCCCTGGAACCACCCATTTTGAACTTACTGTTACATAAAATAAAATGTGCTTTAAAATAGGAATTTTCTGTTACTTGCAGCCAAAAGTATAGCAACTAAAAGATGCACACAATGGTCCACATGTGAAATATAAACAGATAAATATATAGTGCAGACTAATATGCCTCTCCATGCATAAACTACGGAACAATAAATGAAAAGCTAGAGAAAATATTGTTTTTAGGAGGAAACTGATGTCATTGGGATGAGGTAGAAACAGATCCTCTGTCCACTCTGCAGATTTTTTTGAAATCAGGAGTCTCATTTGTAAATATCACTGCTCTTGGCTCTCAGGGGTCCTGGCTAGCACTACAGGCCAATTGACCTCACCATCTCCATTGTCTCTGAGTTCTTACCCTCTTAGCCTGTTCCACCTTTTGGAGAGAAGTAAAAGAGAAAGAAAGAACAAAAATGCCCAGCACAGCTGTTAAACACAGGACCGTTCAGGGCAGAAGCCGGTCATTCTAAGATGGTCAAATCATACTTGATTTCACCTCACAAACACAAGACTTGCTTGGGTATAGGTCTCAGTGATGACCCCACCCTCATGAGAAATGGGGGCAACAGGAAGCTGGAAGAGCTTCCTGTGGAAGGGAAGGTCCTCTGAGGCCAAAGGCTGAAAGGGAGCCCGGCCCTGCCCAGTGCTGGCTGGGAGACATTTAAAGTCTCCCACCTAGCTGATATTCTGCAGTAAATTTCTTTATTCCCTTCTTATTTTTAGGGGATGGGAGGGATGAGGGGACAATATGAGAAGAAAAGGGAGGTCAACAACAAATTACCTGGTGTTCTAACAATATTTAACATCCCTAGAATCAGGTGTCTGCATTGTATTGGAAGAAAATATTTGGTTGTTGGATTCAAACCTAAAAAAATTCCTTAGAATAACAAATAAACAAAGTATATTGCTGACAACCCAAAGTGCAGTGAACAAGTACCCCAGGGGAGGTCTGAGGGCTTGATTCAGAATTGCAAACGCAAGCGTCAAATCTCTTTGAAGTCTTGGGCTTGGTCTTTGAAATTCATCCAATTTCACATTCTGCCCATTAATGTTTATTTTATTATGAAAATAATGTTCTTTCTTCTCCAAAAATCTCCAGATCAAATCCAAAGCTCCGGGAAGGTGTGGCATGGGAATACATAGCCCAGTTTCAGATGTCAAGGGATTTAAATAATCAGATATCCAAAGTCACTGAACACATTTAGACCAATGTTGGTTGGATACGAGACTGTCACAGAGGACAGTGACAGACAGTACAGAACCCAGGCTCTGGGTGATGGCCAGGAACACTGGCCTTTCATAAATTGCCCTAGGAAAAATAATTATATTCAGGTTATACACCTAGGGGTCTCATGGGACTGCTAATATCCTTGGTGAATCAGTTCAGGGACGATAGGCTATGACAATAAACATGCAATGGCTCAACACCACAGAACTGTGATAGTCCATTGACACTGGGGTAAGTGGATCTACTCCTTAGAGTCATATGGGAACCCATATGATTATGGGTCATACAGCTGATGGCAGCTCTGCCGTCTTTAACATGTGCCTTCTGAGGTTGCCTGGGGCTTGGCACCTGCATCACCCAGAAGAGGATAAAAGCATGTCAGAGCACGTGTGAGAAGACCAGGCCTGGAAGTGGCACCCACAAACTTCTGTTCACATTCCCATTCATAAACACTCGGCCATGTGGCCATCCTGAATTGATAGGAAGTCGGGAAAGGAAGTCGAGAAAGAAAACAAACTTTGAAGAGCAGTACTTTTGGCCATAAATAACTGAGGCCAGAAAACTCCATAAAGTTGTGTGCAGTAACACAGTAAATTTCAGATAAATAAGGAGAGTGCTGCTCCATGGGGCACCAGCACACATTTCCGGGTGGTGCTAGGCCCTCTATAATATTTTAATTGTGTGAAGAGATGTAGCCCCAAGCCAATGAGCTATGGAAAGTTTACTGGTGCTCTTTCTGAATATCACTTTTTTTGAGCCATATTCCCAACACTTTTTTTTACATATTATTTAAAGACAGAGTCTTGCTAAGTTGTTTAGGGCCTCACCTAAGTTGCTGAGGCTGACTTTGAACTCATGATCCTCCCGCCTCAGCTTCCTGAGCCACTGGAATTGTAGGCATGTGTCATTCTGCCCGGTTGAACATCACTTTTTAATTTCTTTTTTTTTTCCCAAAAGTTTGATCTGATTCACATTCCATTCCCTCTGTAATGAAATGAATAAAAATACTTCTCACTTTTTGGAATTGATAAGGCATACTCAGTAGCAGTTCTGGAGACCTAAATTTTCTTCCTAAAACTATCTACAAAACTGTCTTTCATTTTAACCTTTTAAAGTTTACTGCTTTAGGGCTGGAGAGATAGCTCAGCTGGTAGAGCACTTGCCTCACAAGCGCAAGGCCCTGAGTTCGATCCCCAGTACCAAAAAAAAATAAATAAATAAAGTTTACTGCTTTACTAGCATTTCTCTAGAACACAGGATAGCATAGATGGCACTAATTCAAAATAGCAAACAACCTAACAGTTAGGTATGATCTTTCTTGGTAGTTTCTGAGCTGAGAGCCTCATATCTGCATCTCTTGGCCAGCATCCTACACCAGGAAGAGTCTGTTAGCTCTCCTTTCCAAGGTCAAGAGCCATCTTAGATCTGTACCATTTCCTCAAAGGGCTTTTGTCTGCAGAAGGATAGGATTCATTTGAAATCACTGGGCTCAAATAAGTTTGCCTGCCATTACTTTTTCTTTCCTCTCAGTGACTCAGCAGCACCTTGTAGAGTCCATGAACAGTATGTCCTGAGCTGTGCCTGTTGGCCTTCACCCAAGACCACCACTGTGCTCAACTCCACAGTGAGTGTGCACTCTGATCAGTGGGAAGGCCCTTCCTTCATCACAAGTGTTCAGGAAGACTGCATCTGAAGCCAGGTTTTCATGGCTCTGGGGAGAATGCACAGGTGGTTCTTCAAACTCCTGTTGCATCCTGAAGAAAAAATTGTGTCACCTATAGTTGAACAAAGAAGTGGGGAACTTCCATTTTTAATGAAAATGTTTGAAAACCTTTTGACTTTTAGCCCAATTAAACATTGAGATAAAATAGGATAAATATGACTTTAAATGCAGCTTGAGGGACTGTAAAGGAAATTCCAGAAGATGGAAATAAAGAGTAAGGAAAAACAGTGCAGGATAATACTGTGACTCCCTAGTGATGGTGCTGTGAGCCTCTTTTTTCTTCTTCTTCTTCTTCTTCTTTTAGCAGTGCTGGGGATTGAACACAGGACCTTATACATGCAAGGTAAGTATGCTACCACTGCCCACCCATCCCCAATCCACTCTCAGTGGTGTGGAGGCGTCAGTTCTAATACTCCTGCTAAGAGAAGATGCAGAGTTTTGGTCTCATGCACGTAAGAGGTATCAGGACTCTGAAAGCAGATGGGGGTCCATAAAGGACAACTCTCTCAGTAAAGATTAAATTACACATATATCCATGAGTTATCATAGAAGCATGACAAGAAAGGGTGTGTTGCTTAATACATTGGGAGTCATCAGGGGAAAAAAAAAGTCCTTTCTGGGAATGTATAACTGTACTTCTCTCAGATTTGGGATTCAAATTCCCAGTATCAGCATGATTCAGGAAAACCCAATTTAAGAAAAAAACATGAAAAATTTTCCAGCCTATAAAATCCTCTAGGGTAATAAACTTTGCCATACAGGATTTTCACAGAGGATAAGTTCACAACTGAAACCCTTAAAGTGCCCGAGGAAATCATTCATTATGATTAAGAACCACAGACACAAAAAACAATAGTATAAGAACTTCAGAAAATCAGACAATCTTATAGGTTATAAAATAAAAATATCTGACATGATTAATGTCAGAAAAGAAGAATCTGAACAACATATGAAAATAATACATTTTCAAAATGAAAACTATCCCCAAAATTTTAGAAATAAAAATCTAGTATATAGTTGAAATTAAACACTCAGTGGCTAGATTTCACCTAATTAGATACAGTTGATCAGAGATCAGTGACCTGAAAAGCAAATGTGAAATTTATACAACAGGCAAGGCAAAGATCAAGAGATGGAATGTACCAAAGAGAAGGATATTTGGATAGAATGAAAACATCCAAACATATCTAATAGAAGATGCAGAAAAAGAGAATCGTGAGAATGATGAAAGTCAATATTCTTAGAGAGAATGGCTGAAAACTTTCTGGAACTTATTAAAGACATGGATCTGTGGCTCCGGGAAGCACAGCACACACTACCTAGAATAAATTTTAATAGTCCACACCTGAACACATCATGGTATGAATTACAGAGCACAAGGCAAAAAGAAGACCTTAACAGCAAATCAAGACAGCATCCTTTAGACCAGCAGTAGATACCCTCTATTTGCAGTGTCAAAGGCAAAAAGACAATAGAATAATGTCTTCAACGTGCTATGAGACTACAACTCCCAATCTAGTCTTTTAATCTATTGTTGCTATTATTTAAGACTGAGGAAAAATTTAAAACATTTTCTAACAAACCAAAACCAAAAGCATTTATAGCCTATTATCTCTCACTACAAGGAAATTGATTTTTTTTTTCAGGAAGTAGTAATAGAGCCCAGAGGAAACAAACATGACGTAGGAAGAAAGGAAATTGGTAAACAGTCCAGGATTGACTATATAAAAACTCAAGGCAACGTTTAGGAAAAAATAAAAGTCTAGATAATAACAACATGTTTGAATGAAGAGAGTCAAGAGGGGTAGAAAGTTAAGTTTATGAAGGCCCGTCAAAGGCAGAAAGGACAACTAAGTATAGATTTTGTTAATTTGGGTACAAGTTAAAAATCGGAAGATCACCATTAAAAGAACAGAAATAGAATATAAAACTTTCATGCAGCAACAGCAAGATAAGTAAAGAAAGGGAGCTAAGACAACTCAATCATTCTGGTAGAGAGCAGGTGAGAACAAAATAAGAAAAGATATTCATATTTAATATGTAAGTACATATTATAAACAAAACAGAGGATGGTAAAAATAAAATTCTCCAATCATATAAATAAAGAATATGTAGAATATATTAAAATATAATAATAAATGAATAAATGGATTATATTTATATGCTAGATTTTATTAATATTCATGAAAAAGTATACAACCCAAAAAAGATTTAATGCAACTGAATATAAGCATATAGAAAGGATTCTCAGCCTTGCTATTAATTAAAAAAACAATGAGGGCTGGGAATGTCACTCAGTTGTAGAGCAATCACCTAGCATGCACCGAATCCTGGATTTGATCTCCAGTACCAATAAATAAATAAATTTTCTAAAAAGTGACTCCACATAGGAATTTTTAAATGACAATTCTTACTGCTGAACAGAGTATACTGGCATTCTTTTCAAATGTTGACTGTAAGGTTAATTGGTGCAAATTTGTTGGAATACAGTTTAAAAAGCGGATTAAAAATATGTACTTCCAGCAATGACATTTTGAGAAAATAATCAGATACTGTGAAAAAATTTATTATAAGTTGTTCTAATGAGTTATCTATAATATCAAAAACCTGATATCTAAACATCCAATAATTAGGAGAACCATTAAATTATACTAGTGATTAGATTACTAATAACAATAATAAAGGCTATTTATTGAGTTTATTATGTGCCAGACATGGTTCTAAACACTTTACTGATTGACTCATTTTAATCTCTTTTATAATTATATGAGATTATGTTATTGTCCTCATTTGACATGTAATGAAACTTAGGTGTCCAGTAACTTGCCTAAAGATACCAGCAATGCAATAAAAGGAGTCTGTCTCCAGAACCACCATGATATGTGAGTTTGTTATATTATTTAAATATAATTAGCATGTTCTAGGGAACGTGATGGATTGAAAACACTAAACATATGGAATAATATGTATCATAAATCCTAATATTGTAAACACACACACATATGTATGTTAATATAAAAATCACACAAGGGCATATTTGGAAACAAAAATAAGGATGGAAAAATCATCATATACTACCAGCACTAGGGGTAACTCTTCTTTGTGCTTGGCTTTTCATGTTTCTACAAAGAAACATTTTTTTTGCATGCAATTTAAAACAAAGAACATTTGACTTCAAAAATAATCAATGCAGCTGGGCCAGTGGGGTGGGATGAAGATGTGGGGGAGGGAATGTGATGTTGGTCAAAGGGTTCAGAGTTTTAGTTATGGAGAAGAAAATCTGCGCAGCTTGCAGGTTATAGTTAACGCCATACTGTAGACTTGACATTTTCTATGAGAGATCTGAAATGTTCTCATCACACACAAATGTGAGGGGATGGATATGTTCATTAGCTTGATTTAACCATTTCTTAATAATATCTATTTCAAAACATCATGTTCTACGCCTTATATGTATTTTTTTGTAAATTATGACTTAATAAAGATGGGGATATTCATTAATTAATTTTCAAAAGAAGAAAGGAAAAGATGATTGCCTGGTGGCCCAGGAGGAAACCTCTTTGTTTATGAGGCTTCCTCGTCCTGCATCCTAGCCACATTTCCACAGCACCTAAGCCAGCCAGGTTCTTAACCCTAGTCACTCCAGCTGCGTCTCTTGGCAGCTATTAGTTCTGGGTCAGCTGCCTACCCTTTGTTCTCTTGGTCCAACCCAAGAAGATGCTAAATTATTTATGGAATCACATAGGTATTTCCTTTATGTCATCTGAGGAAATGGGTCCAGGTGTACAGTCCATAGTGAAAGACAATATGTATTCATTAAATCAACTTGACAAATGTTTATAGAGTGTTTTCCATGTGACAGACGCCACGGTTTTAGGTCAGGTAACCTTGAATTCAAGGACATTGACTTAAAAACTTCATCAGTCTCTTCATTATACTTTTCTAATGCTCTTGTTTATTTGCTAAATAAAGGTCACAACAATAAAGTTGCCTTTGACATAAAATAAATCACAATCTCCTTCTCTGGCAAGATTAAAAAAAATTCTACTTCTGAGAATAAGACTTCCCTGATCCATAGATAAGTTCGTGCATATAAACAAATGTCCAACCAATTATTTCATTGCAACTAATTTAGATTCTTCGTTGATTTCATTGTCTTTAATTAAGGCTCAATATCATCCTTTCCCATCACCAAAATAAACTATGGGGTCCATAGGAACTGTTCCCCTTCTAGTCTAGTATTTCACTCCAAGTCCCATTTGAATGGACATATCCTGCATAACTGAAGTTTAGAGAACATTTCCTGCTGAAAGAACATTTTTCCATCTCAACTTGCCTAGATCTGAACCTTCAACCTGAGGATGTTGACAGCCATTTCGAGTTCAACCAAACCCTCAGGAAATACTGTGGCCTTTTTGGATGCAAACCAGAGGAGATTCTTCAGAGAGATTACATTTTTTTTGTGCCTTGGCTTATCTAGGACCTTCTCAACACCTCTTACAAAAACAGTATGTAGGTCAACAGTATCCAGAACACTCTGCAATCCAAATGCTTCCCTTAAAATGGAGTTTAGCTTTTTATCTATTATGAATTCTATTACTCTTAATTGTTGACATGTGAAGGAGACCTCACCTAATTAAGCAGGGAAACATTTGATTAAGAAGGAATGAATCTGAGAAAATGCAAATAAAAACTTTAAATGATTCTTCCCTTGTCTTTGGCCTGTTTTCCACATTTAATTAATTTTTAAAATTTTATGCATTTATCTGCTTAATTTATTATTTAGCTATTTCATTTTTATTTAATTTAGAAAGCATCTAGGTTATCCTTAGAATACCTACACTGTCTAAACTAAATCAACTTAAGTTCTGAGTAGATGATTGTTTAACAGGTGGAATATTTTTCTTCCACAAGTCATTAAAGATTTATACAAAATACTAGGAAGTATGGGCTGCAATTTTTTTAAAAATTCACATTTTTTCCCCCCACAGACATTAGCCAGAGCCAATGCTCTGCCCTCTTTCCTCCTCCAAGTAAAGGAGTAGTAAACGAGGCTTAAGAAGGCATTGGAGAGACTTAGTGGCTTGAGTCCCATGTGCAGCTCCCAATAAACATTCATTTCCCAAAAGTTACATGTGTTCTGCTGTCACGTGGAATTTCAGAGTTACGTCCCAAACTGTTTTTTGCCATTACAGAGAAAGCAAAAGGACTGTGAGATAGTCTTCAAATGGCTGGGTTGGATGGACTGGGAAGCCGAGCCGTGAGCTGCCTTAGAACAAGCCACGCTCCCCCTCAGTTCACAGGCTGACTTCTGGGCATCTAGGGAGGGGGGTTTCATTTTTCACTCCAACTCTATTCCAACTATAGAACCTCCTGGGCATGCCAGGTCATTTCCACCCTGACCCCTCTCCAGCTCAGAAAGTTGTCTTGGCAGGGATTTTTTTTTTTTTTTTTTTTTTTTTTGTGGTGCTGAGGATTGAACCCAGGGTCTTGTGCCTGCAAGGCAAGCACTCTACCAACTGATCTATATCCCTAGCCCTTGGCATGGCTTTCAGTGGGAAAATGCTCAGGACTTTTCCAGTGAAAACTGCAGAGCCTAACATTTTTAGGTAGTGTCACTCTCCGTAAAGAGACTTGAAGGAAAGACACAAAGAATGGTTAGCTCTGGGTTGGAGATTATGCGCTATCATTATTTTTATTTATTTATTTTTTATTGAATGTGTTTTCACTTTCAAAATTTCTACAATGGCAGACTATAATGGAAAATATAAACGGAAATGACTCTTTCTAAAGACCTGAAGGAAACTTGAATTCTCAGAAAGCCAGGAGCTTCTTGTGGCCCATCTCTTTAAGGGAGATTTTCCAGAAATTTTGAGAAGCACTACAGTATGCATTTGTCTAGAACTGTTTATGCTCTGACCCCCTCCCCTCCCACAGTGATAATCCATTACATAATGGAGCTGTGCAGAAAGGAATAACTACCTTGACTTTCCAAATATATATAGTTCATAAGCCATAGTATGATGATAACATTGTCCTAAGCTCTCTGTCATTAGCCGAATGGACCTGTAGCTGATGCTGGAATAGAAAATAACCCACCGAGCTCCCCCTGCAGGTCTCTGATAGCATTAACTGACCAACTTTTCATTCTTGACTTTTTTGAAAGAAGCTAAGACTCTGGTCAACAAAGTCCTTGTTATTTTAATTAAAATGAAAAGTGCTGATCCCCCCCGCACCCCCCCCTGCCAATCTTTCTGTTGCATAGTCTGTGGTAATAGATCAAAATGCAGTATTTTGAACAAGTATATAAAAAAGAAACAGTCTTTGTAAATTTCTGTTTCTTACAAAGATTTAACAGGGTAAGTGAGCAAAATATCATTACCAATTAGAAAATAAAGATCCAGGATACAAGTCACAGTTTCCAGCTTCTGTGGAGAAAGGCCTCCTTCATGTTCTTAGGTTGCTCTCATGAGACAACAGAGGTCACAGAAGCACACAGAATCTATTTTCCTCTTAAACCTATAACTGCACCATTCTCTTCATGAATAAAATGAAATGGGGTTAGAACCTGTCTTGAGGTTTCTTTAAGCACTAACTGAAGAGGAAGAAACATGATAGAAATCATAGGTCTTTGTTACCAAAATTCATCTTCAAGTAGATGACTTTTACCCATAAGTTGGGGTAGCAGTTAAAATCAGAAGACCTGGGGTCAAGTTCCTTCTTTGCCATTTATTCATGGTGAGATTTGGGGTGAGTCATTGCTCAGCATCAGTCTTCTCATTTATAAAAATGGGAATACCAAAAGGAGTTGATTCAATAGAATGTAAGAAATATACCATTTTCATAGTAGTGTAAAAAAAAAAAGAGATGCTGGGTGTGGTGGCAAACACCTGTAATCCCAGTGACACAGGAGGATTACAAGTTAGAGGCCAACCTGTCTCAAAAAATAAAATAAAAGGGCTGGGGATATAGCTTAGTGGTAAAGCACCCTTGGGTTGGGTTCAGTCCCTATTACTAAAAAAAAAAAAAAAAAAAAAAAGATAAATGACAGAGATAAACAGTAAGACATGAAATGAATATGCTTGATATGAAGAAAACTTTAAGAACAGTATCAAAGGAGACAGAAGAAAATGCAAACAAATTAGAAGGTATGCCGAGTTCTGAGAGAGGCAGACACAATGTCATATATATATTAACTCTTCTTAAATTGGCCTATTACTTTATTACAAATCCAGTGGAAATACCAGTCAGAATTTATTGGGCTTTGGCAAAGTGATTCTAAAATTGATATTAAAAAAATAAACCAAAATAGCTAGTGAGGTACTGAAAATAAGAGTAATGAGAAGGAAATAAGCCCTTTTAGATATTAAAGTATACTATAAAGCTATAGTGTTAAAGCAATGGAGTATTGACATATGAATAGAGAAATCAACAGAGGAAAACAAAACATCAGAAATAGACCCCAATGGCCCAGTGTGGTGGTGCACACCTGTAATCCCAGAGACTTGGGAGGCTGAGGATGGAGGATCACAAGTCTAAGGTCAACCTCAGCAAATTAGTGAGACCCCCAGCAAATTAGCAAGACCCTGTCTCAAAGTAAAAAATAAAAAGGGCTAGAAATGTAGCTCAGTGGTAAAGCACCCCTTGCTTCTATTCCCAGTACAAAAAAAAAAAAAAGGGAAGAAAGAGAGAAAGAAAGAGACCTCCAATGGAAATTAAAATCTGTTATATACAAGTGGAAGGAGTTGAAATTCATAAGGGAAAATTGGATTATTTAATAAGCAGTGTTGGGACAACTGGAAAAATACACAGGATAGTATTTTATGTTGTACACTATGATGAATTCCAGATACACCAAAGTCTTTAACAAGCAATAAAATCACAAAGTATTAGATGATACAAAGAGATAATTTTAAAATAAACCTGATGAGGAAGGTTTTATTAACTCTAAATAGAAAAGTAGTATGTTCTATCATGTAAAAATTAAATTTTTGATATAGTAAAAAACCCAATGGCAAAGTCAAAAGACATATGGCAAGCAAGGGAGCACTTCCTCACTGTTAGGCAGGTTTTCATTACTGTAACAAAATACTGGGATAATCAGCTTATAAGGAGAAAAGGTTTATTTTGGCTTACAGTTTCTGAAGTTTCAGCCATGTTCTCTTGGGACTTTTGGAACTGCGGTGAAGTGGTACATCATGGTGAGAATCAAGTGGTGGAAAAATCTACTCATTTAATGGTGGTTGGGAAGCTAAGAAAGAGGAAGAGATTGGGGTTCCAATATCTTCTTCAAGGGCACATCACAATGGCCCAACTTCCTTCCACTAGACCCCATCTCCTAAAGGTTCCACCACCTCCCAATATTGCCACTGTCTGAGGAAAGGAGCACTTCCTCTCTGTGTTAGGTAGGTTTCCATTACTCTAACAAAATACTGGGATAACAACTTACAAGGAGAAAAGGAACACGTGGGCCTGTGAGGGACATTCCAGATCTAAACTACAACCATTGTCAAGAAGTTAACCTCCCTAATCCATTAAGAATTCTTACAAATAAATAAAAAATAGGAGTTTTTATAAAGGATATGAATAGTTCACTGAACAGGAAATTAAAATGAGTCTTAAACTTTAAAAGATACTTGAACTTATGCAAAAAGTAAATGAGAAGTGAAGCTATGGCACCATTTTTTACCTATATTAGCAAAGAAAAGAATGATGGTGAGGGTGTAAAGTAACAGGCACCCACACTGTCACAAGGGCAGTTTGGAAGAGCACTTAAAATTACAAATGCACAAATATTTTGACCTATGGAGTGTACTTCTAGGAATTTATCTGACAGATAAATCAATGCGTAAGACAGGTGAAAATAGCACGAAGACATTACTTGCAGCATTATTTGTAATTGCAAAAGTGTGTAAACCACTGACAATAGAAAGCTGGTTACATAAATTATAATTTGTTCATTTGAGGGAATTTTATACAGCTCTAAAACATGGAGGAAAGAGTTCATATCTAATGTAGGATAATTACCAGGATATAATGTCAACTGGAGGGGATAGACAGGGAAGTGAAAAAAGAAATTATTCACGAATGTCTTGCACAAGCATAAAAGATGTGAAAAGATAAGCACGAAACTTATGTAATTGGGGGCTGGTGGCAAGGAGACCTGGGTGGCATGACACAGGGTAAGAGGAAGACCTTTCATTATGTTTCAAGGTTATATCCTTTTCATAAATTTTGAACTATTTAGTGCTTCAAAAGAACTTATTTTATTAAAAGGGGTTTATAGTCAAGCTGATTCAGGAGAGGGGTTAAAGGTGATGATCTAATTAAAGTACATATGGCACACACAAAGAGGTATTCAACAGAGGGTTATTACGATAAGGGAGCACTGCCTTTGGAATGAGGGCTCAGTGTCTTGTCACTGTAGTAGGTTTCATGCCATTGGTCCACTCTCCCCCAAGAGAACACTCAATGAGGACTCTCATTCTGCTTCTTTCCACCACCCACCCCTGCCCAATACTGGGGATCAACCCAAGGCCTTATTTGCTAGGCAAGTGTTCTATCCCTACCACAGAGCTACACCCCACCCCTTTTTATTTTGAGAAAGGGTCTCACTCACCAGCCCAGATGGTCTCTCATTTGTAATCATCCTGTCTCAGTTTCCCTCCTATAATGGATTATAGGCGTGCACCACCATGTCCAGCTCCTCTATCTTTGTTTAGCTCTACATGAGATACAACTGAGGCTCAAACTGTAACTCCTAGCTAAAATTTCATTAAAAAGACAAAACTTTGAAAACCTACTCTAATGAAGCTTGTGCCAAAAAGTTGAACCTTTCTTCCCTCCTCCGCCCCCACACTCTTATACAGGAGATCTCGGGATCAAACCCAGGGACACTCTACCTCTGAACTATATCCCTAGTCCTTTCTATTTTATTTTTGAGACAGGTCTCACTAAGTTCCCAAGGCTGGCCTTGAACTTGCAATCCTCTTGCCTCAGCCTCCCAAGTATAGTCATGTGCCGCTGCTTCTGGTCAGAAGACTTTCTTTAAGGTTTTGGAAATTAAACAAAGAAAATGATTCTTTCAGACTCAGAGAGATGCTGGAGAATATGCAAACAGAATTTGTGCGGTACATACATACTAGGTAAGTGAGGGCAGCAGTACTCCATTATTTTTCAGGCAGAAGCAATGCCAAAGGCCTAACTAGGGAGTCTGAGCCTCAAATCTCTAGAGGCATACCTATCTTGTCAGTCAACTGAAAATGAGGCAGGAATTGCCAAAACTGGTTAGTAAGCAATTGAGCCCTACCCTATTCAAGGTTCTACAAATTGGCCCCAATCTGTGAACTATGTATTACTGGCCCGTGCCATGGTAAGTAGAGAAATTCAAAGTGAGAATATTGAATATTATGTCTATTGATTTGGATGTTAAAAAAATAAGCTTGAATTTTTTCATTTCATTTTTATTTTTCCAGTAATTCTTTTTTACTTTACAAAAGTATCAGTCTGAAACAGAATGGAAATTTAAAAACAAAGAAAAGACACAATTATTTACCAGAGATAGTTTGAGATGCATTGTACTGATCTGTATTTTCACCTATGCAGAAATACTGTGATGTTCCACTAGACCTGTTATATCCAAAATAGTAGCCACTAACCACAAACGGCCATTGAATACTACATTGCGATGTGATGTAAGATTTCAAAGACTTAGTATTAAAAAATGTAGAATGTCTCAATTTTTATGATTATTTATTAAAATGTTTTTAATGTACTGGGTTAAATAAAATATATTATCACATTTCAGTTATACAAGATAAAACAATTTCTGAAGATGAATGGCAGTGATGGTTGCCCATTATGAATACATTTAATGCCTTGAAATCCCACTTATAAATGGTCAAGATAAATGGTTGAGCAAAATTTTATGTTATGTGCTAGGCATGGTGGCATATGCCTGTAATCACAGAGGCTTGGAAGACCGAGGCAGAAGGATCACAAGTTTAAAGCCAGCCTCAGCAATTTAGTGAGGCTCTAAGCAATTTATCAAGACCCTGTCTCAAAATAAAATAAAAAAAGGGCTAGGAATGTGGTTCAGTGGGTTCAATCCCTGGAGGAAAAAGAAAAATATGGGTATTTTACCACCATTAAAAATAAGTTAAGATTTAGGTGTTTCTTTTTACTTTTTAATGTCACTACTAGAAAATTTAAGTGGTGTGTAAGATTTGTGTCTGTGGCTCACATCATACTTCTATTGGACAGGGCAGAGGGTTGCTCCAGACTTTCTCTTCCTGCCACCTTTCAACCAATTTTGTAGTGTCTTGTCTCTCACCTCTACCCACTCAGCTCAAACATCCCCTGTTCATCAAAACTTCCATGAAGAGTGAGGAAGCTCCCAACATCCACCTCCCACTTTAGCTGAGTTCCTATGGTGTTTGATACAAACCTTCATTGGTTTGTGTGTATGTGTGTGTGTGTGTGTGTGTGTGTGTGTGTGTGCGCGCGCGCGTAATATTTCACACAGTAGTAAGTACACTCCTCAGGGGTCTGTTCAATATACCTTCATCCCCACCACTTAGCATTGCACACAGGAGCTCAGCTGAGTCTCAGGCATTCATTCAATACAGTTAAGTACACAGATAGAGCAAGTAGTTTTAGCTTTAGATACCTTGCCAAAAAGCTCCTTGTTCCTCTTCACACTGGACTTGGAGCTCCGAGAGTTGAGTGCTAAATCTAGTTGTTAGGCAAGAAAGATGGATTTGAATATCTGCATGTTGATGTCACTATTTAACAGATAACTTAAAAATGATCATTCAACAAATATTTAGGGTACTATTTTAGGCATTGGGAAAAGAAGGATAATGAAATCAGCTTAAGTGTGTTTAAGGCACTTCATTCTATGGGGTGGCACAAAATAAAGAAGGGATCAAATGAAGAAAGAAATTCAGAATTTAGTAATGTACAGAGAATGAAAACAAAGTGGTGTGGTGAAAATAAGAACAGGGAGAGGCTGCCTTAGAGTCAGTGGTCAGGGAGGTCCTCTGAGGAGGTGACATTTAAACAGAAATGCTGACAAGGAGGAGGCAGCCCTGCAGAAATGGAGATGAATATTTTAGGCAGAGGGAACAGTAAGTGCAAGTTTCATAAAGCAGAAACAGGTTTTATATGCTTGAGATAAAGAAAATGACAGTATTAAGTTCAAAGAGGAATAATTGCAGAATTTCTCTCTCTAGCACTATGGTAAACTTAAAGCCTAAAAGTCCCTCCCAAATGAAACAACGGAAATCTTGGTAAAACATTTTAAGAATTCTTTAATGAACTGCTGAACTGACATGAATGAAGGAATCATCAGAAGAGAAAAATATGGCAAAACAGACTATTATCCTAATGGTTCATACTGAGTCTCAGACTTTAATTTGTGCCTTAGTGAAGAAATGGGCTTGAGAGACAAGAGGTATGTTGATTAATTTTCTGTGTCAACTTGACTGAGCCACATTGTCTAAACACTATTCCGGATGTTTCTGTGAAGATGTTTTTGGATGAGATTTACATTAAAATCAGTGGACTTGGAGTAAAGCAGATTGCCTTCCACAATAAGGGGGGGCCTCAAACAATAAGTTGAAGACCTAAATACAACAAAAGGATGACACCTCCCCTTGTCCCCAAGCAAGAAGGAATTCCCCAACAGATTGCCTTTGAATTCAAACTGCAATTCTTTCCAGGGTCTCCAGCCTACCAATCTCCCCCATCAGATTTTGCATTCACTAAGTCTCTACAATTCTGTGAGCCAATTCCTTAAATCATCTGTTTGCACACACACATACTATTCTACCCTGTTGTTGTTTCTCTGGAGAATCCTAATACAGAAAATAAAGCATAAATGAGGAATATAGTAGGAGAGCTATTAAACTTTGAGATCCTCTAGAGATATAACCTCAATAAATGGGTGAATACAAAATAAGTCTACCACACAAAAGTGAATAGCGACAAAGGGTAACAGCTTTGACACTAGGTGGTTGGCAGTGCTGCTAGTAGAAAACAAAATAAACTGAGAATTTGTAAGCATAGCTACTTTTGATGGGGGTTTGCACTTCAAATTCATATTACAAGGGTAATCAGAAATAAAACTCCAAGGGTAGATTTTTTAATGAAATAAATTTTTGATAATTTTAAATAGAGTAAAATTCATTCTTGAGGATATTTAGTTCTCTGTGTTAAGAAACAAAGAGTGGTTTATCTACTACTACAATCTTGATACCACAAAAAGTTGGCAAATCACTAATCTGTTCTCCATTGCTACGGTTTTAATTTTTGCAGAATATCTTACAAATGGAAAAATAATAGAATGAGTAATATTTCTGATTTCTTTCACTAAGAAAAATGTATTTGCTATTCATACATGCTCTTGCACATACCTTTGTATTACTAAATAGTATCCTGCTCTATGAAAGTACCACTTTGTAACTATAATTCTTTCCATTAAAGAATTAAATCTATTGGTTTAATCAAACCTGCATCAAATCTATTGATGAGCCAGTTCAATACTTTTGTTATGTCTGCAGTGTTTTTCACTTATGGCCTTTCTGTTTGATTTTTTTTTTATTGTATTTATCTCTCTACTGCAATTCTCCATGTGATCTTGTACATTGCTCATCTCTTCCTTAGAGTCTGTGATATATTAATCATGGTGATTTCAAATTTCCTGTCTGACAGTTCCAACATCTGTGTCATATCTGAAAATGGCCTACTGCTTGCTTTGCTTATTGGCAGTATGTTGTTTTTTCACATGCTGTGTAATATTTTCTTGAGTTAGTCAGTGGTGAGTGAAGGCAAGTTATTTTTAACTCCTGTAAATGGACATGTGTTTCCTCCTACAGACCTTCACTGTGGGCTTTGAGTAAATATCATCAGGTGACAAGCTGGATTGAAGGTCTATAGTGCTCCACAGTTCTCAAAAAATCTGTGATCAATACCTTTGTGCTTAGGATGAGGCTCATGTTCTAAAGGATTTTTCTCAATGTCTTCTTCAACTTTAGAACATCTCATCATGCTGTACCTCATTGAAGGTCTCTTGCCTCATGCTCTTACAATTTCCCCAGAAATTTGTCACTGTTACTTGTTGACACTGTTTTAGCCTTGTGGTATTCCTAGGTCTATATGCAAAAAACTGAAATCGGGGACCCAGTTACTTGTACACCAATGTTCAAAGCAACACATTCAACCAGGCACAGTGGTGCACATCTGTACCCAGTGACTCAGGAGGCTAAGGCAGGAGGATCACAAGTTCGAAGCCAACCTCAGCAACTTAGTGAAGCCCTGTCTCAAAATAAAAAAATAAAAAGGCTAGGGATGTGGTTCAGTGGTTAAGCCCTTCTGGGTTCAATTCCCAGTACCCCCCCCCCACAAAAAAAAAATCCAAACAACAACAACAAAAAACACCCATTCATAATGTCCAAAAGTTGGAAACAAACCAAGTGCCCATGAACACTATGAATGAATAAACCAAATGTCTTATATACATAAAACAGACTATTACTCAGTCTTAAAGAGGAAATTCCAATGCTTGCTGCAAATGAACCTTGAAAATATTATGCTAAGTGACATAAGATAAACACAAAAAACTAAATATTGTATGATTCTACCCATATGAAATACCTAGAACAGAAAAATTCAGAGACAAAAGCGGAACAGAGGTGACCAGGGACTGGCTAAAATTAATAATTGATGTTACCAAGGGTTGACAAGGCTGTGGGACAATGAAAATCCTCATATGTTGCTTCTAGGCTGTTGATATTATTTCTTTGGCCTTTCTGTCTTTATGCCAGAACCACATTGTTTCAGTTACTGTAGCTTTACAGTGAGTTTAAAAATAAACTTTGTTCTTTCTCAAGATTGTTTTAGTATTCAGAGTCCTGTGAGATTTCATGTGAATGAATTTTCAGAAAAAATTTTCTATTTCTGAAAAAAAGTGATTTGGATTTTGGCAGGGGTTATGTTGACTCTAGATTACTTTGCATAGTATTGACTTTTAACAATATTAATCCTTTCAATCCACAAACAGCATTTTTCCACTTACCTCTGTCTTAAATTTCTTCCAGCATGTTTTATAGATTTCAGTTTACAAGTCTTCCACCTCCTTGGATAAGTCTATTCCTAACTATTTTATTATTTTTGGTGCTACTGTAAATGGAACTGTTTTTTTAAATTTCCTTTCAGCTTATTAACTGTTTAGAAATACAATAGATTATTATGACCTCTCACTGTAATTTTCTATTTTCTTCTTTATGCCTCTACCTCTGCAGTTGTGCACCTAGCCAAATTGGGTGCTCCTGATTAAAAAACAAATCTACTCAAATTTGGGCAACTCATCATGATTCTACTTTTTAAACTAGTTCTTCTCAGTGTTTAAACTTTTTATTATCTTGCCTAGTTACACTGGATAGGACTTTTATGGTAATGTTTTATGGAAGTATTAAAAATATGTCCTTGCCTTGTTCCATACTTGGGAACAAACAGTCAAGATTTTTCCACTAAATATAATGTTAGTTTAAGGTTTATCACATGCAGTATTTACAAGTCCCTCTTCAGAGTTTGCTGAATTTCCATAATGAATAGGTGGTTGGATTTTTTTCACGTCATTTTTCTGCAATCTACCATGATGATCATCTATTTTTTCCTTCTTCATTCTGATTTAAAAATGTAAAACTTACCTTGTATTTCTGGTATAAATGCCACATAGCCATGATGTATTATCTTTTAATTTTTACTGAATTCAATTTGCCAATATTCATTTAGATTTTATGTGGAAAAGTTTTATGCATGATGATGGCTTAAATTACATTTACCAGAACTCAGGCCAAACCTGATTGTAAGGGAGTAGAGAAATATAAATAAATAGCTATTTCTGACACATAAATTAAGAGATATGGAGGACAGAAATGAAAATATTCATTGCACATCTAATCAATCTTATGGGGGGGTATCAAGGAAGCAATATTTAGTAAGAAATGGCTAAGATTTCCTTGAATTGATTAGAAGATTCAAGAAGCATAATGTATTCCAAGAAGGGAAAAGAAACCATACATCAATTTGTTATAATGAAACTCTCAAACATCTAAAAGCAAATCTCCAAAAATAATTGGCAATATGACTAACACCAAAATTTTCAGTAGCAACATCAGACACTATAATACCATGAAACAGTATAAGGGAAGATAGATACACTTTCAGTAGTCAAATACTGACAGAATTCTACAGAGATGTACAGTGCAGAACATAGAAATCACAACATTCCTGAAATGTTAGCAGGAATGTAAGCAAGTGAATTAGTAAACATGTTTGTAAATATGAAACCATCATATAAAGCACTGTTTTAATTTGTAGACTTAAACAAGAATCACAGCTAAAATACTGGGTAACAAAGAGAACAAGTTGAAGGAGAATAAACAAAGTTAAGATATTTTGTGTGGTCTGGAGAGTTTAGACTTTGGTGAGTTAAATATGTGTGGTAAAACTGAAAGTGTAACCACTAAAAGAATAGAAATAGCATATAAATGCAGTGTAGATAAAAACAAATTAAATTTAAGAGTGAGGAATAAATACTCAATTTAAAAAAGAAAAAAATCAGAGCAGAATGAAAACAAAAACAAGATGGCAGAAACAAGTTCAATTATATCAACAATCATAGGAAATGTCTATGATCCAAACTCAGTGCATAACAGAGATAAAACTGTGAAAATGTGACATGTGTACTGGTGACATACTTAAAATATAGGGACACAGGAATACTGACAACAAAAGAATAGAGAATGATGTACCAGGAAAATACCACTCAAAAGAAGCCTGAGGTTGCTATAGTAAGAACAGGAAAATATACTAGAGTGGGAAGCATTATTACATATAAAAGGGAGTCACTACCTAAGGGTAAATCTTGTGTAATAATTCTAAAGTTTAAGCAAACTAAAAAATAGCACCAAAATATGTAAACACATATTACTAAGCTCTCAGAATGTACTGACAAATCTTGCATCATAGTGATAAGTTCAGGTGGGTTAAAAATATCTAGGAAACAATACTTTGACTATGCAATAATCACCTGGAATTGATTGGACATATATATAACATGTAGAACTATGAGAATGCACATTCTTTTCACATTTACAAAAAATTTTTAAAAATCAACAAGAAGTCTCAACAAACTACAAAGAATCAGGACTGCACAACCATATTCTTTAACCACAATGAAATTAAAGTCAGTAAATTTTTAAAAAATCCCTTACTTTGGGGAATTAGAAAAAAAATTTATAAATAACTCAGAGATGGAAAAAGCAATCAAAATGTAAATATACCAAATTCTTAGAAATGAACAATAATAAAAACGCTTTATATCAAACTTATAGGAAACAGTGGCATCAACATGTACAGAGAAATTCTAAATAAATTTAGAGAGAGCAAAGATTGAATATTAATAAGCTATGAAGCTTAAGAAATTAGAAAAAATAATCATGATAAATACAAATAAAGGAGATAAGAAGATATTTATAATGAACAAAAATTAATGAAATGAAAAAAAAAAAAGCCATAAATTGGTTCTTTGGAGACAAACAAAAAAAGAAAACTCATCTCTGGCAAGATCAGTTAAGAAAAAGGGAGAAGATATAAATGATTAATATTAGGAATGATCCAGGGCATTTAACAATCCAGGTAGGTTAGAAACTATAAGGTCCATAAAAGAATATTTTGAATACTTTATGTCAAAAAATATGAAATATAAATAAAATAGAAAATGGCTAGAAAAATATGACTTCTTAAAACAGAATCAAATGCTTTCTCAGCATCTATTAAAATAATCATATAATTCTTAACTTCAAGTCTATTGATGTGATGAATTACATTTATTGATTTCCAGATGTTGAACCAACCTTGCATCCCTGGGATAAACCCCACTTGATCATGATGCACTTGATCTTTTTAATATGTTTTTGTATTGAATTTGCCAGAATTTTGTTAAGGATTTTTGCATCTATGTCATCAGGGATATTGGTTTAAAGTTTTCTTTCCTTGATGCGTCTTTGTCTGATTTTGGTATCAGAATGATACTAGCTTCATAGAATGAGTTTGGAAGGGTCCCTCCTTTTCTATTTCCTGGAATACTTTGAGGCATATTGGTATTAGTTCATCTTTAAAGGTCTTGTAGAATTCAGCTGAGAATCCATCTGGTCCTGGGCTTTTCTTGGTTGGTAGGCTTTTGATGGCTTTTTCTATTTTGGTACTTGAAATTGATCTATTTAAGTTGTATATGTCTTCCTGATTCAGTTTGGGAGGATCATATGTCTCTAAAAATCTGTCAATGTCTTCAATATTTTCTATTTTGTTAGAGTATAGATTTTCAAAGTAATTTCTAATTATGTTATGTATTTCAATGGTAGATGTTGTGATCTTTTCATTTTCATCATGAATTCTAGTAATTTGAGTTTTTTCTCTCCTTCTCTTCCTTAGTGTGGCTAAGGATTTATTATTGCTGGTGGAGTTGCAAATTGGTACAGTCACTATGGAAAGCAGTGTGGAGAATCCTCAGAAAAATTGGAATGGACCCACCTTTTACCCCAGTTATCCCACTCCTCAGTTTATACCCAATGGACTTAAAATTAGCATACTACAGTAATGCAGCCACATCAATGTTTATAGCAGCTCGATTCACAGTAGCTAGATTGTGGAACCAACCTAGATGCCCTTCAACAGATGAATGCATAAAGAAACTGTGGAATATATACACGATGGAATATTATTCAGTCATAAAGAAGAATAATGTTATGGCATTTGCAGATATATTAATGGAATTGGAGAATATCATGCTAAGTGAAATAAGCCAATCCCAAAAAACCAAAGGCCGAATGTTTTCCCTAATAAATGGATAATGATATATAATGGGAGTGGGGTGGGAGATGAGAAAAGAATAGAGGAACTTTGGATTGTGTAGAGGGAAATTAGAGGGAGGGGGTATGAAAAATGATGGAATAAGACAGACATTATTGCCCCATGTACATGTATGATTACACGAATGGTATGAATCTACATCATGCACAACCACAGAAATGAAATGATGTACTCCATTTGTGTACAGTGAATCAAAGTGCAATCTGTAAAAACTAAAAAAAAAAATTTAAAAAACAGAATCAAGAAGAATTAAAATCTAGATGATTTTTCAATCATTTTAAAAATCGAACCAGCAGTTTAAAATTCTTCTAGAAAGAAAATACCAGTTGAGTTTTAGCAAACTTATAAGGAATGTATTACTTCAACCTTGTATTTTTGGAGTATGTCCAGGGGATAGAATATGTCCTTGATATTTTAATCAAAGAGAGATTTAATATATAAATATTATTTATATGCTAGCATATAAATAATAAATTTAATATTTCAATTACATGTTTAGAAAATTGTTAGAAGGACTAGAGAATGGAAGTTGGAGGCAGGGCTGGTACTGGACTTTGGGGTTCAAGGTTACACCATTCACCCTAACTGCCATTTTGGAATCAAATAGCTGCTGCTATTGTCATTGCCACAAACAAAAATGCCTGGAGACCAGGCATGGGGCTTTATGCAAATCTATCCATATCTGCTAGAGCAGGTTCATGGTAGCCACACACTACATAGATAGCTTCAAGAGAGTTTGGAAGATGTTGTCTGGGGATTTTGAACCTCTCCAAATAGATGTAGAGAAATGGAAATTGATAAAACTAGTCTCAGAATGCTGTTAGTTATTTTTAGAAAGCAGCTGTAGCTTTGATAACAAAATCAAACAAACATAATAAGAAAAATTACTGAATATCATTGCAAAACTCCCAAATATACTAGGAAAGAGTACAGGTTGAATATCCCATATCCAAAATGCTTGGAAAAAGTAGGGTTTCAGATTTGGGAGTTTTTTTCTTTATCATTGAGTATCCTGATTTCAAAAATCTGAAATTTTAAATGCTCCAAAATATGAAACTTTAAGAGCATCATATGGTTCCCCAAAAGTTTTGGATTTCAGATTTCAGATTTTGGATTATAGATGTTGAATCAGTATTAAGGGGAAAAAAATGCTAAACTATATCCAAGTTTGGTTTAATTCCAGGAATATGTGTTTTACATTTAAAACTTCATAAAATCATTTATTTTATAGGTTCAAAACTATTCCTAATAAAAATTTTCAGCAAATTAGGAATGGAAGAAAACTCTTTAAACTGAAAAAGGGCATTCACAAAACACACAAACATCCTTTGTAATACATTTGCTTTGAGATCACAAACAAGACCAGGATGTCTTCCACTACCACATCTCTTCAATGGGACACTAGAAGACATTGCCAGGCCAGAGGAGCAGAAATAGAAATCAGAAGTAGAAACAATGGCTAGAAAGAAACAAAACTATACTTGCTTTGCGGATGATCTGATTCCTTATGTAGAAAAGTCAAGTCGATCTACAGATACAACAGGAGAATTTAACAAGGTCACTGAATGTGTTAAAGTCAGGATCATTTGGAAATGTAATTTCATATAAAATGACTTTATAAGAGTCATAAAAAATGTAACATACCTATGGCTAAATCTTATAAAAACTCTGAGATGAGGAAATTATTTTTATTGAAATGTTAGAGAAAATTTAAACAGGGTTGGGGATATAGCTCAGTTGGTAGAGTGCTTGCCTTACTAAGGCCCTGGGTTCAAATTCCCAGCACCGCAAAAAAAAAAGAAAAAGAAAAGAAAATTTATACTATTCTTAGATAGAAAGACTCAGCATCTTCAAGATGTTACATTTCCCACAATTTATGTAGGGAGACACTGTAATTCTGATAAAAATATGAAAAGTGGTTTTTATGGGACTTGACATACTGATCCTTAAACTTATATGGAAGACAAAAGGGCCCAAAATGGTCAAGATCTCTTGAAGAACAAAATAGGGGAGTTAATAAGAAATCTGACTCCGTTATTTATATCTGTCTTCTAAGAGCTTTTAAGCCTTGCCTCTTTTCCTTTCCCTTAAGCCCCCATCTGGACAAGCAGATGAGACAAACTGGTCCCTTTTTGATGCTGGTTTGAGATTCAAATCATGTAAACCACTCTTCTTTCCTTGTCACCTATGTTAGTCAGCTTTCCATCACTGTGACAAAGTACTTGAGATAATTGACTTAGAAGGAGGAAATGCTTATTTTGACTCATGTTTCAAAGGTTTCAGTCCATGGTCATTTGGTCCCATTGCCTTTGGGTCTTGTTCACAATACAGGAGTGCATGGTGGAGGAAATGCTCACCTCATGGCAGCCAGGAAGCAGACAGGAAGAGGAGAAGCTGGTGTCCCAAAATCCCCTCCTAAAGGTTCCACTACCTCTCAGTAGTGACACAGGCAGGGAACCAAGACTCTAAAACATGGGCCTTTGGGGGATACTGAGGATCCAAACTATAGCACAAACCCTGAACAGCCTCCTAATCAAAATAAAATCCCAGGCCAGTGTCCTTACCTTGCTCTCTCAGAACACTTCAGACCTGCATGAGAGCTGCCCTGAACAAAAGGCCTCACTTAGTAAGTAATGGACTTTTCAGGCCATCTTGGTTTGTGTGTGACACCATTAGTCTGGATCTCTGAACCAGACTTTGGAGGGGTGGTCCATCAGCTTCTGCAGATGACCATAACAAGGACCTTCTTGACTATACTGCAAGTGGAACTAATGAGGAGTCTGCATTAAACAATCCTATTGTATTGCATGAGAACCATGGCTCCTGGAGTTGTGTGACATGGTGGTCCTGGGTAAGATGGGCACGTAGGGACTAGATAGAGCTTTGAAAGGCAAGTTAAGGAGTATGGATTTCATTCTCAGAGTAATGGGGAGTTTTAATCGGGGAATAAACACGACCTGATTTTAACTTTAAAAAGATCAATCTGTTATGGACTACATTATGGTTCCCCTTCCCCAATTATAGTGAGAGAACTCAACAGAAATCAGTCCTGGTGTTTCAGAATCCAGCCTTGGAGCCAGGTATGGTGGTGCATGCCTATAATCCAAACAGCTCCAAAGGCTGAGGCAGGAGGAGCACAAGTTCAAAGCCAGCCTTAGAAACTTAGAACCTAAACAACTTAGTGAGATCTTGTCTCAAAATAAAAAATAATTAAAAAACAAACAAACAAACAGGGGGCTGGGGATGAGGCTCAGGGTTAAGCATTCCTGGGTTCAACCATGATACCTTAAAAAAAAAAAAAAAAGAGAGAGAACCCAGCCTTGGTAATGGACCAAGAACTGTGAGAAATATATTTTTATTGTGTAAACCCAGTCTTAGTGTTCAGTTGGCAGTGAGAGTAAACTAACAGTAACTAGTGTGTATAAAAGAAAAGGGGAATCAACGCAGAAGTGAGGAGAGTTGAGAGGAGGTGATGGCTTGAGATAGGACATCAGTGGTAAAGATGATAAGTAGATAGGTCTGGAGTGTGCTGGAGAATGGCTCACAGGACATGCTGATGAATTGGAGCTGGAGGGAGAGGAAATCAAGGAATCAAATCCAAGATATATATCTAGGTTAAAAAAATCAGGCCAACTTGACATTTTATGGTTTGGACTTCAAGAGAAAATTCTTAGCTAAAAAAATAATAATAAACTGGAAGGTGAATCAAAGACATTTTCAGACAAAAAGAATAGTGAGATTACACAGGTTCTAACTATTATGTTATAGTATCATGTAACATATTTTCCCCCCAGTGCTGGGGATGGAATCCAGGGCCTTGTGCATGCTAGCCAAGTGCTCTACCACTGAGCTACATCCCCAGCTCATGTAATGCATTTTTACAATATAACAAGACCCTACAATCTCAGAGTAAATTAAATCAACAGTACACAAGAGACATAAGCCAATTCCCTAACAAGGAATAAGGCATCATGGGTGTTTCCTCTACACAGTGATCAATGACTCATTCTCCAAGAAGAAAAAGAATGTGAACTATGACATAGACCTTTAATGTTCTTAAATCATTTGGATACATATGAGAAAAATTACCATTTTAATTAGCTTCTAGAAATCTCCATGAATCCTCTATTTTAGAGCCAAATGATAGCCTTAATTTTACCTTTATATTTTAGGGAACACTAGCCTCTTTAAGACTAAGATTTCTACCCATAGCAGCACAGCTTGCTTCAACAGCAGGACACAGAAATGATTGGTTTTTATAAAGAATTTTTCTTATAAAGTGTTTCTTCTGTTTTGGTCACATTGAATAGCTTTTGTGACATAGATATCACATAACCAGTCCTCCAGATGCCTTCTTAGCTGACTAGCCTTTTCTGCCCAGAAAGTGAGTATTTGTCTTTTAAGTTTAATTCTTTTTACTCCCGAGAGGGGGAATAAAGTGGATGCAAAAGAGACTGGGAGATTCTTACATGAAGAAACTGCCAACTTTTTGTCACATCTCTGATTTGGTTCTAGATTCAGTCACTTATCTGTTCACCATTCTAAAACCACCGAATCAGAGTAAGAACATCAACTTCAATTATTTGATGGGCATTATGATTCTAATCTATTAATCAATAAGACATTACAATTCTCACCTCCTTACTGATCAATATCCAGTTGGAGTATCTACCATCAAGATGAGCCGTCAAAAGCACAAAATAGCAAAGCTTTGCTGTATCAATAAGCTGTGTTGCAACTCTTATTAGACAATACTACTATTAAGTTCACTTCTAAACTTTTCCTAAGAACAATTATGAAAATTGTTTTTAATGACAATTATAAACTCCTTGCAGATTAATATTTATGCCAAGGAATATGATTTATAATGAGTATTATATTTAAAAAGTATTATGGCTTATCAATGCGTTTCAGGACCCAGTCTTATTACTTTATAACGTTTGAAGCATTATTTTTTCCTAGTGATATATCTATATCTACAGTACTCCAAACAAAATTAAAGCAATATCCACCATGGATTTTGTGTTCTTTTTTCACAACAATGTTATGGACTATACATTGAGATTTCTACTTTTTTGTCATTTAAGAACTCTTCTCACTTAAATTAATGGGGTTGGAGATGTGGTTTGATGATAGTGGCCCTGGATTCAAGCCCCAGCACTGAAAAAATAAATGAATAAATAAATAGAATGTTTAAAGAGAGCAAACATAGAAATAAACAAAATGATTTTTCATTAATCCTAAAAAAATTAAATGTCCAAATTTAGGAGTTTCCTGTTATCTAAATTTATGTTTTAAATGAAAGATTTTATTTTGCAAAAGACACCCTATAACTATACTTCCAGGTAGTCTGTTTTCATATTAGTAGTTAGAATGCCTGCCCAAATTTTCATTCTTTGTTAATGTTACTATTGTAATGAATTGAAGTTCACAGTGGCCTAGTGAACACAATGATTATTTTCTTGAGACATGAAAAACAATTTACTAGTAATGAAAACTTGTTAACACATTCAAAATTAATTTTTCCCTCTTAAGTTTAGGAGAAAAAGAGACAAATATGACTATTCATTAAGATCAGTCTAAAGCTATTTAATTTTATAATGTGCTAAAAAAAGTTAGAATGCCTTTTTTAAATTAACACTTTTATCATCATTAAAATCATTTTTAAAAAGTCAAAGAAATTTTTTTTCTTGGATAATTATAAGGTTACCAATATTTATTTTACAAAGTAACTGGTGAAACCAGGGCTTATTAATAAAATCTGAACTGAGTATGTTGAAAATTATGACCCTAAACCCAAAGAGCGCATCTACAATAGCCCTAGAGTTAACCTCATATATAATGATGAGATAATGATTTTTTTTCCCACTAAGTTAAAGACCAAGATAATGTTGTCCACGTTCACTGCTTCTATTCTATACTGTACTGGAAGTTTTTGCCAGGATAATAAGTCAAAAAGAAATCAAAAACATCTAGATTGAAAGTAAGAAAAAACAGTGTTTATAGAGGACATGCAGAAATTCCAATAGAATCCACAAAAATGACCAATATACAAAAATATACTGTTTCTATATGCCATCACCATTCATAAATTGAAATTTTAAAAAATACCACTCAAAAAAGTTTAAAAAATACTAAGGGATAAATACCTTTCTCTGAAAGGTATAAAATCATACTGAAAGATAATCTGTTTATTACCAAACCACAATTTCAGTAGAAAAGATTATTAGATGAAAAATGAAAATTCCTCTAGTGCTTTCTACAGTAATGTGTGGGGAATATAAAAAATAAATTTTAAAAGTAAAAAACAAAAAACCTAAACAAATATAGTGATAAACTATGTTTATAAATCAGAAAACTCAATACAATCTTATTTTACCAAAAGTTGATCTACAGTCAATGAAATTGCAAAGAAACTCCTAGCAAACTATTTATTTTTTGGTGAAAATTGGCTAGATGATCCTAAAATTCATACAACAATGCAAAGGGTCTAGAATATAATATTTTTTAAAAATTTGGAAGATGAATAATATCTGATTTTAAAATTGATCATAAATTTAATTATATAATATGTATGAAAGGACGGACATGTACCTTAATAGAAAAGAATTGAGAATCCAAAAACAGACCCAAACATTTATGGATTTTCTTATTGTGGTAAAACTTCAAATAACATAATATTCCACCATATTAACCATTTTTCAAATGTAGAATTGTGTGGCAATTAGTATATTCATAATGTTGTAACCATCACTACTAACTAGTTCCAAAGCTTTGTCACCCCAAAAAGAATCTCATACAATTAAGCAATCACACTCCATTTGCTCTCTTCTCCAAGTTCCTGGACACCTCTCATCTGCTTTCCCTATTCTAGATAATTCATATCAATGGAACCACATGATACGTGGCCTTTTGTAACTGGTTTCTTGAATTTAGCATAATGCTTTCAAGGTTTATCTATCTTGTAGAATGTATCAGTACTTCATGCCTTTTTAATGCTGAATAATAATCCATTGTATTGACATACCACATTTTGTTTATCCATTCATCCGTCCACTTTTTGGCTACTGGGTGGAATAGAGCTGTTAGGAATGTTTGGGCACAAGTATTTGTTTACTGTTTTTAGTTTTTTAGGATATATACCTGGGGGAATTATTCCTCAATCATTTGGTAATTGTTTAATTTTTTTAAGGAAGCAACAATGTGTTTCAGTTTTGTACCATTTTACTTGTAATTACTTGTCCAAAAGAAAAGAAAGCATATGTTCATATAAAGACATGCACATGAATGTACATAGCCGTTTTATTTAAATAACAGTCCCAAACTGGAAACAACTCTAGTGCTTCAGAAAACAGAATATTATTGAAGAATTAAAAGAACTGAGGAATCAGAACCTATAAAAATATGAATTAATCTAAAATAGTTATGCAGATTAATATAAGATTTAGATTCTATCCTCTCACTTATAGGTTTTAGAAAATGTAAATGTCTAAAATTAAGAAAACAGGTAAGTGGTTGCCTATGGAATGGAACAAAGGTGAGGAGGAAGACCAGGAGGGAAGAATTACAAATATGGACCATGAAGTTTTGGAGGTAATAAATATACTATTATTAGCCAGGCCCACACCTGTTATCCAATGGCTCAGAAGACTAAGGTAAGTTCAAAGTCAATCCCAGCAACTTAGTGGAGACCCTAAGCAACTCAGCAAGACCCTGTTTCTAAATAAAATACGAAAAAGAGCTGGGGATGTGACTAAGTGGTTAAGCCCCCAGGGTTCAATCCCTGGTGATGGGTATGTATGTATGTATGTATATACATACATCAAAATTTAAGAAACTGTAGCTAGGAATGGTGGTGCACGCCTGTAATCCCAGTTATTTGGGAGGCTGAGTCAGGAAGATTCAAAGTTTTAGGCCAGCCTGAGCAATACAGAGAGACCCTATCTCAAAAATAAAATAAAAGGGCTAAGCATGTAGCTTAGTGGTAGAGTGCCTGGCCAGTATGTGCAAGGCCCTGAGTTTAATCCCCAATGCTTAAGTCAACCAATCAATCAATAAAATAAAACTGAGTATTTTAGATATGTGTTTTGAATGCCAATTATACTTTAATTTAAAAGGTTAATTTCAGCTTGAGCAGTTGTTGATAGAGGAGTTCCAAGAATCATGTTTCAGGGTTCTTTTGAGACCTTCCTCTAACCATTATTATGGTACTCTCTTCAATTTTCTCTGATATTTTGGTCTCCCACATCTACCCTGCTGCCCTCTGAATCTCCATATCTTCCTCTTTCTGGATTTGCTCCTCCATTTGGATCGAAGACACCTTCAACGGCATGCTAGGACACTTCTGTAAATGTATTTATTGTGCCATGACATTTATGACAGTTTGCCAGGCACAGAATTCCAGGTTGGCACTATTTCCATCAGTACTTTGAAGGCACTGACCATTATCTTGCTTTGTTAAAAAGATTAAACCTATTCTTTTCCTGGACAGTGTTCTTTCTTTCATTGCCATTGGTTTCTTTGTCCATTATTTTTGCTTCACCCCAATCCCCTGCCTCTGGAGGGCCTATAGGATCATCTAATAACTCCCATTTAAAGTTCATGGCAATGTGCATTAGTGAGTCAGTTTTTATACATCGAACTGGTTACTTGGTGAATACTGTCAACCTAGTGGCTCACATCCTTCAATTCTGGCAATTAATTGTTGTTGTCTTTGATGATGGGTTTCTCTGTTCAGATTTTGGACCCACTGCTTTTCTCCTTTAATTTTCTTACCTCTTTTTCTCTCTCTTCTATTACCTTTTGATCTTTCTGTTAAGTTTCCTTAACTTTATCCATCAGTGCTTATGTTGTTTTTAAATTCTATTTCAACTTTCAAGAATTATTGTTTTGTTCTAAGTGTTTATATGCAGTACTGTTCTTTCACAGATGCATACCTTCACTTGTTCAACAAGTTATTAGAATTTTATATCCCTGAGATGCTCTTTCTCCTTGTAGTTTCTGCCCTACAAATCACTTTTGTTTTGGTTTCTTCCCTGTAAGAGGCTCCTATCAGAAATCTAGTGCATTTCTTTCCTGTTGCCACATTAATTCCAATCAACATTGTGACTTAAAATACACAAATTTGTTATTTTACAGTTATAGAGGTCAGGAATCCTAAGAGCATGGTGTTGGCAGGGCTATATTCCTTGTGTAGGCTCTAAAGAATCTGTTTCCTAGTCTTTTCCAGCCTCAAGAGGCCACCTGCACTTCTTGCCTCATGGTCCCTTCCTCCATCTTCAAAGTCAGCAATGTAGCATCTTCAATTAGTATCTGCCTCCCCTCTAACTCCATCATCACATCTCATCCCTAGCTCTGACTTGCCTGCCTTTATCTTATAAGGACACCCGTGGTTACATCAAACCTTTCCAATAATCCATCTCAAGGCCTTTAATCACAACCACAGTGTCCTTTAGCCATGTCAAGTAATGTATCTAGTGTCTGGGCATTAGAATATAGAGTTGGAGTCAGCCTACCATACCTATTGACTCTGCATTGTCTACTCATGTTCCAAATATTTAACTCTCATCCTATTACTTCCAGGCTCAACATATAAGAGGAATGAAAAAATGATTGTTTTCAAAAAGGAAAGTTTTCCCATGTGTTTCATTTTCTATAACTGTATAACAGATTACCACAAATTTAGGAGCTTCAACCAGTACACATTTATTTTCTCACAGTCTCTGTGGCTCAGGAGTTAGAGAATGGTTTACCTAATCCTCTACTCAGGGTTTTGGAAAACTAAAATTAAGGTGTTGGCCAGGGTATGACCTGAGGCTCAGGGGCCTCTTAAAAGCTCTTCATGTGTTATCTCAGTCTCTCCCAACTCCTCTCTTTTTTCTCATTAAAATTTGTTTTTAATGAGTCTCAAAATTCTGCAACACATTTTGGACAAGTGTTTACAATAAAAAGTGCTTATTACAAAAGAAACTTAAAATGGGCACACACATACAAAAAAAGAAATGTTCACAAGATACTCTTCTTTCCTCCAGAAGGTTTTATGATATATGATCATTACTAGTCTTAACATTAAACTTAAATGGTTGAGACACACATTTCAAGACAGTTCTATAGCACTGATTAAGATTGGGGTGCCAGTACTATGAATGATTTTCATTTACCCTCTTAGTTTTCTGGACAGATTTGGTGACCTTGTCTGGCAGCCTTTTCATCCACTGCTTTGATGACCTCTACAGCAGCTGTTTGTTTTATATTAAGGAACAGCAAAATGACCAGAGGAGGATAGTCAAAGAAAAGCTCAGCATACCAGAACTTGCCAGAGACCATGTCAGTGATGGCAGCATCACCAGGTATAATTTGGGACCATCTTGGACCTTCCTACCAGAATGACTTATCATCTCCTTCAGTTCAGAAAACTCACAGGCAAGGTGAGCAAACATCTAGTGCAGGACCAGCACTGATTTGGCCTATATGGTTCACTTTGGTGGCAAAGCCAGCTGTTATCTATTACTAGGTCACTTTCTCCTGTCACCAACCACATTTGCCAAGATGAACCATCCTTGAGACATATTCTTTATTTCCTTCTTTTTTAATTTGTTCTTTTTAGTTATATATGCCAGTCAAATATATTTGACATATTACACATTATAACATACATGGAGTATAACTTCCCATTCTTAAGTTATGTCTGATTCATTCTACTGTTTGAAAGACATTCTTGACAATGAAGCCCATGTCATTCCTAAGAAGAGCTTAGGTCAAAGGTTCATGTTTTCTTTCAATGGACTTTAGTTCACTTCTAATATTAAGTGGGGTAAAGGTGGAGACCATGCAAGGTTTGAAAACACAAGCTTGCAGGGATAGTACCAATACCCTCAATTTCATAGGCATCCTGGAGGGGCAGATACAAAGGCTTGTCAAGAGAATGAGTTGCAGGATGCAATCCACAGCACTGTGTTCCACTGGCACTGCCATCTTCATGGATGACTTTCTATTCCTTGAGTTCAGGCATGTTAACACTTGACTCCAGTATGTTGTTACCATTTTCACCAGAAGCTGATGTAAATGCTACAATATTGGAAGCACTTACAGCCCATTTTCTCAGTGTAGGTAATGACATCTTTAACAATTTCCTCATTTCTCTTCTGGCTGTAGAGTAGTTAAATGGAATGCATTTTGCTAACATCAAGAATTATTTAACCAGGCACAGTGGCACATACTTGTAATCCCAGTGGCTCTGGAGGCTGAGGCAGGAGGAACCCGAGTTCAAAGCCAGTGTCAGCAACTTAGTGAAGCCCTAAACAACTTCGTGAGACCCAGTCTCAAACAAACAAAAAGGCTGGGGATGTGTCTCAGTGCTTAAGCCCCCTTGGGTGCAATCCCTGGTACAAAAACAAATTGTTCCACAGATAAAAGTCGGAAGAGCATGTGCACAAGTCTGCCATCCTTGGAGATACTAGCTTGCAATTCACCAATAAAAGCAACAATAGGACAAAACATAATCAATCTGAGATGTGCTTAGTTCATGTTTTTGATAAAGTTTGTATTATGGTTCATAATACAGTGCTTTATCCATGCAGAATATGTTCCAAGAACCCTATTAGATGCCTGAAACTGCAGGTAGTACTAAACCTTTATATACAGTGTTTTAAAACATACCTATGGTAAGTATATTATTGATACACACACTAAATTTATAAATTTAGGCACAGTAAGAGATTAACAACTATAATGAATAGAATAATCATAACTATATGCTTGTATTAATTACTTTCTGTCACTGTGACAAAATGCTTAAGAAAAAATAACATATACATGGAGAAAAGTTTGATTTAGTTTCATGGTTTCAATTCATGACTAGTCAGTCCTTCAATTTCAGGCCTGTAGTGAGGCAGCCCATCATAGTTGGGAGCATGAGGTGGAGGAGGTCATGGCAACCAGGAAATAAAGAGAAAGACAGGAAGTGACTGGGGTCCTATTATTCCCTTCAAGGACATGTCCCCAATGACCTACTTCCTTCTGCTATGCCCCAGTTCCTGAGGGTTACATCATTTCTCCATAGTGCCACAGGCTGATGACTAAGTATTTAAGTATATGGGCCTTTGGGGGACACTTAAAATTCAAACTATTATTATTGTAAAAGTAAAGGCTCTCCCTCTTTCTCTCAAAATATCTTACTGTACTCTCACCTTTTCATTTATAGTAAGCATTTTACAGCTTTTCTTTGGCATATCCAAATTACCAGCATCACTACTCTTGTGCTTTGAGTTCATTTTTACATAAGAAAAGGGGTAAACACAAGTACGGTTAATACTCTGGTAGTTGATCTGATAACCAAGATGGCTACTAAGTGACTAAGGGGAAATGACCTACAAAGTATGGATTCACTGGATAAAGGGATGATTCAATTTCTGACAGGACATAGTGGAACAGCATGATATTTCACCAAGCTATTCAGAACAACATACAAAGTAAAAGTTATGAATTATCTCTAGAATTTCCCGTGAAATACTTTGGAATCATAGTTGACTTGGGGTGAATGAAACCTCTGAGCCAGACTGAAGATAACTGGACTTGCAGTGACCATTGTATTTGCATGTCTCCAATTTTCACAGGCAAACTCATTGGTGATATTAGGCTCAGTCAGCTTTCAGTTTACCCATGACCCAGGCATACTCAAAATAGCCTTTTCCCATCTTAGCAGCCAGTTTTTCCAATTATTTTTCCTTTTGTTGATCCCACCACATTTGTAGATCAGATGGCTAGTAGCAGTGTACCTGGCTGAGTCTACATATCTAATGAGGACAATATTTGAGTCTTTGCTTTTCCCATTTTAACAGTGCTTTTCATGATATTAGCTGTGCTAATCAGCTTTTCATCACTGTGACAAAACACCTGAGAAAAACAACTACAGAGAAAAGATTTTGGCTAACAATTAGAGGTTTCAGTCCATGGTGAGGCAGAATATCACAGCAGAAGGGCAGAGAGAGGAAAGTTGCTCACCTCATGACAGCCAGGAAGCAGAGAGAGAGCAAGGAATGGGCCTGGGACAAGATACACCCTTCCAAAACATGCCTCCAGTGACCCCTACTTCCTTCAACTAGGCACCAGGCTTAGGTTTCGACTACTTCGAAATAATGCTATCAGTAGGAACCCATCAGTAGATTAATTTATTGATAAAGTCAGAGCCCTCATGATCCATTCACTTCCCCAAAACCCCACCTCTGAATATTGTTGCACTGGGGACCAAGCCTTCAAAACATGAGCACTTGGGAGACATTACAGATCCAAACCATAACACCTGTATTCTGGGGGAAACCCTGTTGTGAGTAAAGATCTGTCTCCTTTTGGCTGAGATGATATTCCTGACTTCTTGTTGGCTGTTGCCAGAAACTACTCTCAGCTTTTAGGTGCTAGCCCGGAGGCCCTTTTACAACATGGAACTTATTTCTTCAAAGCCAGAATGACTCTATTTCTCCAGACTGCTCAAATCATAAATCACAGAGATAATTATATCATCACCTTTGCTACTTAATACAACCAAATCAAGGGAATCATAATTCATATTCAGAGGTTGTATTCACATGCAAAAAGAAATGATTACATAGGATATATTCAGGTTGTCGGGAATCCTAAAGGCCACCACAGAAGTCTGCCTATAACATGCATTAATTCAAATATTTTAAAAGTTTAAAGATTTAGAATAGAAGTTGTCCTCTTAAATTTTACTTGACACCATTTTCTCTATACCATTAAAATCATGAACTGAGAATGTGAAGGGAAGGGAAAAGAAAGCAATGCTTATTGATTACCAAATGTGTGCCAGGCATTGTTGTAGGTCTTTTACAATTTATTTCATATCAGAGAAAAGAACTACATTCAAACCAAGAAGGTACTATAAGAAATATGTAAACAAATCAAGTGTCCTTAAGTATGTATAAGTGCAGATTAGAAAGTTAGTGATAACAATGGCTATTAAGTTGAAAGGTTAAAATATTTCAAAAATTTCCTAAACTGTGTGATTGAATGTTTCTAAAGGTCTTAAAAAACAAATATCCTACATTTCCCAGTGTAATTTGAACTTTTTTCTTTTTAAAGCAAAACAGATTTTAGTTGCAGAGAATTTAAAACAGACTGTAGCTTATGTAACTAAATTTACTGACCTAAAATATTTCCTCCTAACTCATGCTCCACATATTTTATTAATCTATGAATAAAATTTATTCCAGGATGGTACTGCACATATTTAATCACAGTCAAACCATTCCTCATCTAGAAGATCAAATATAGCTAATACTGCTTAGAAAACTGGAACTACAAAAAGCTTTAAAATTAAACATTTTAGATTCAAATACAATTTTCATTCTAAAGCATCAAGAAGTCTAAAGCACTGTCTTTGTCCAGAGCAATCAAGATAAAAAAACATCAAATAATCCCAGTTTTTACATGATTTCATTAAACAGTTAAGCACTTGGAAGTCTCTGGCAGTATTCTAATGCTAGCATACATAATCTATAAATACAAGTTGAAAACTAACTCTAAATAATGTATGATTTTCTAACTTAATCTTGTTACCTAATGTCAGTTAATAACATAGCTGAAAACTATAAATGTCAAATAATCATACATTATATGGGGGAGGGGAACCTAACCCAGCTGGGCAGGATCACAAATTCAAGGCCAGAATGAACAGGTTAGCAAGATCTTGTCTCAAAATAAAAATTTTAAAGGACTAGGGATGTAGTTCCGTGGTAGAGTGCCCCTGGATTCAATGCCCAGCACAAAAATAACATAGGACCTAACTCATACAAACAACTAAATAAGTTCATCTATGCAAAAAATGTACTAAATTTTGTTGATGAATATCCTAATAAGAACATACACTTAAAGCCCAAAAGATATTTTCTGAATTCTTACAAATCATTACATTTTTAAGAAGCTTTTTAGACTAAGATGGTTTCTTGGTCTTGGCCCACATAAATATTTTGGAAAACTGGAAGAAAATTTTTATTTCCCAGTTTGTTCGAGGTGTCTCAATATGCTTAGGAAAAGATATTTTCCCCATTCTTATTTGAGCATTTATACACATATTCACACATGGCATAAATTTAAGCTTTGAATTGGCATGTACAAAATCCTCTGTGAGGAAATCACAGACCAGAAATAAAAGGCTGGCAATTTCTGATTTCTGAAGCAGAGCCTGGAACATTTGCAGTACCCTACTTTCCTTAGTGGTAAACTAGGCATTCATTCCAGCCAGATGTTTGTACTGTTATCCAAAGCCCAAGTGAATAGGGCACTGGCAAGTAAGACATCATTGAGTTTCGTACAAGGATGCAAACTAAATGAATAGTACACATTCCTGTACAATTCAAAAAAGTATACAGGGATCAGAAGGTGGAAACAAAAGAACACAATGGTTTCTAGTAATAGCACAGTAGATAATACATATTGACTGTCTCACTGCAAAAACTAGAAAAATTGGGCAAAACAACAAAAACAGCTGCTTGAATGCATCAGGATGCTAAAGAGGCAGTAAAAAAGCTACAGGATTGAGAAGTAAATGTATACAGGTAAACCTAATCTTTGGGTTGCTTTTCCCCTAGCGACACCTGCTGATGAGGTAGTTCAGAGCTGAGCAGAGGTTGCAAAGGACTGTACAGCAGACAAAAAAAGTTTGGGCCTACCAAGATAGGGCTCCTGGTGAGTGCTCAGGTTTAGGAAGGGGATCTTCCCTACCATGCAAAACTCTGGGAGTAAGATGGGCTAGAATGTGGAACTGAATCCATCTCAAGCCCTTTAAGGGAAGTGATGCAGGATCATTAAAAACCCCTGCCTAACTTCTAGAAGCAAAAATAAACATGAAGATGACATCATCCTTCTTCAAAGCAATTCCTACAGATACTGTCAACACACAAAATAATCACCAGCACCACCACCAGGTATAGTGAGAATCATTACCATGAAAATAGGCCCATAGGCGAACCAGATAATTTGAGTTATGACACACAAACTTTATGTGTAATAAAAGGAAATCAAAGTTTTGACTAAAAATTTTGACAGAAAACTGGAATTTTTTTTGAAAAAGTACAAAATGGGAAGTCTAGAACTGGGGGAAAAATACTCAAGAACTCAAGAAATGGAATTTAAAAATTAAACCAGCCTATAATCCCAGTGACTCAGAAGGTTGAGGCAGGAAGATCACTAAGTTCAAGGCAAGCCTCCACAACTTAGCAAGGCTATAAGCAACTCAGTGAGATTCTGTACCTTGAAAAAAAAGAAAAAAAGAAGAAAAAAGGCTGGGGATGTGGTTCAGTGGCAAAGTGCCTAAGAGTTCAATCTTCAGCAACCCCCACACCAAAAAATTTCCAAACACAGATGAAGAAAAATTTGGTAAACTATAATGTAAGTCAGAGGTAAATTAACAGAATTAAGAGAGACTAAAGGATAGAAAATACAGAACATGTCAGAGACATGGGGAATTAAACAAAAAGTTCCAATTAATGTAGCTAGAATTCTAAAGGAATAAAGGTGAATGAAGGCAAATCTGTATTTGAAAATTAATGAGTTTTCTAAAACCAGTAACAAGTATTTTAAGTCATTAAGTAATGATGAACACCTTCAGCACATGATTATGTGCTGATATTATTAGCATAATCCATGTTGTAGGACCACTCCATAAGACAACCCAGGTCTATAGCAAACTGCAGAGAAAGAAGATGTGACGTACTAACAGAAAGCATCAAAGAGGTTAACCAACCAGTTACTCTATGTGGATTGAAATTGGATCCTGATTCAAAGAAAGCCACTTGGGGAAAAAAAAAAACAACTGTGATAGCCATAAAACAGGTGGGCTCTGGGAGAGTAACTGGGTATGATTAATTAGAGTTATTATTTATGTTTGCTTGATTTAGGTATGACAATGGTTTGATTATGTTAGAACTAACATTGTTATCTTTTAGAGATACTAATGTATTTACAGATGAAAGGGTAAAATAAGAGGACTTTGCTTAATACGAAAGTGGTAATAATGGAGTTATACATTAAAGACTATTCAACATGTGTTAACTGTCAAATGGGTAATGGATTTATGCAAGTTCATTACACTCTTCTGTATACTTTTGCCCATGTTCAACATTCTTCATAATAAAGTTTTATGTAATTACTAGTAAGCCTGCTTTCCTCACAGAACACCAGCCATCTTCAAAACCCAGCTTTTATGGTCAGTTTCTAAGATAGCACAGAACTGGCATATTATTATATGACCTTTCAATCCATTCTTCAAGGCCAGGTTGAATAAACTTATCAAACAATTAAAACCACAGTCATTGAACTGTATTGCCCTAAGCCAAACACCAGTAATTTTATCCAATAGGAAAAACTTCGGGAATGTAGGGCTATTTTAACAACTTTAACTTGATGAAGAACTTTGGAGCCAGTAATCATAATGCAGATTTAATTTATTGTTAATTTGTTCCAATTCATTTGATGGCATCCATTATGGTAATTTTCAATGGTGCAACTCCAAAATAAACCACACAAAAATAATCTAGAATTTCATTTTTCCTTAACTTAGACTTAACCAATTCCAAAGTGTAGGTTGAATATCCCTTATTGGAAATGCTTGGGACCAAAAGTGTTTTACATTTCAGAGTTTCTCAGATTTTGGAATATAAACACCCCTAATCAAAAGTCCAAAATCTGAAATACTCCAAAGTTGAAAACTTTATGAGCACTACCATGATGTTCAACCTTTATTTTACCACATCACATGTTCACAACAGTACATTATTTACAACGTCAAGTTGTGTCTGATACTCTCTTTAAAACAGGTAGCAGCATTGCGTTCTGAAAGTTTACAAAGTTTGCTTATGGGTAGAGGTGACAGGGGAAGTTTAAATGTATTCATCTAGGAGTAAACAGAAAAAGTAAATGCCTTTAGTGTAGCTTTGACCACTTTTGAGTATTGAAAGGTGGGTGGATATACACACATACACAGATAATATAAAACATAAGCAATCATTTAAAGTATGAAATGTATTTTTAAAAATAATCTATGATTTTACACACCCTGTATCATAGATATTACAGATTAAAGATTCTATCTACAACAGACACTTTCTGGGAGTTGCTCCATGAGAATTCCAGAGGAACGTGGTAATGTTTACATTCTTTGGAATCTGTATCTACAAGTAATTGAATTCAGCATGGAAACCAAAATAAGCCTTTCAAGTATTTAAAATAAATTTTCCAACATCATATCAAGGTGAAAAGTGATTTCTGGTCATGTTTTCATTCCTTTCCAAGTGCACTGCAAAGAAGTTCTCATTTATAAGGCTTTACATAAAATTATATGTAAGTCATGACCTGATATTTCCTGTTAACAGCATTAAACTACTCAAGCTTTACTCTCTTACTAAGCACTGAGAGACTGTTCTGAGGTACATGAGGCAGTCAACTTTGAACCTTTGTGGAAAACTGATGGTCAAATTTTATTTAACTACATCTCAGGCATTCTGGACCTCCAGGTCTCCAAACAAGCTTCCCTCCTTCTGATTCCTATTTATACTGTTCCCTTTTCCCAGAATGATAATCCCTGCCTCTCTGCCCATGTGCCCATTATTCCTCCAAAACATACACTATTCCATCTGATCATCCCTGCCAGAAATTGTATCTTCCTTTCAATAGCATTTTGAACAATCTACTCCTTTAATGTTCACTGAAAAGAATTAATCAAGACAAATGACAGCTACTCACCAACTGAATACTAAACTCCATAAAGGGGAGAGTAACTATGGTGGGCAAACTTCATCTGCATGGATGCTCCTTCTGCTGGTGCCACTAACAGTTTATTTACATATGACAAATGTAGTTTTTTCATACTATAGCACCAGCAGGCTGTAAAGAGGTTGAACATGGCTGTACTTTTAAGGCTAAGGAAATTCTATAAACGTGAAATAATATAATTCACCTCTCACTTGACTATAGTGTGGAGCAAACGAAATATGGCGTTAAGTAGTAAATGACAGCAGGAACACAGTCTTATTTGAACTGTTCTGTTTTCCTTTCCCTTCTACGATCACTGGAGGTTTGTGAATGAGATAAAATACACTTGTTTTCCTAGAACACTCAAGCTAGTTCTCATTTCCTAGAATGCTCTGGCCAATTCTTTAATTTCCTAAATACAGGTAACAACATCAGGAATTATACTAGTGGGCTATAATACCTAGAATGATATACAGCTAAAATAAATTTCATTTAGGTAATCTCATATCAAAACTACTTTCACATACTGAATGAAATAATACTAGAAAAAACTTGAAAAACTTTTATTATTGCAATTAATCTTAATTAAATAACAGCAATGGCAAAGAATGGCTACTTTATCCCTATTATGTAATAAAAATTTGTTTTAAAATTTGGAGATGTGGTAACACTGAAGTTTTGAGAAAACGCATCTGTCTGTGATCCATATTCTATTAAACAGAATTCAAAACTGTACATTTAAAAATCTCTAAAGACTAAAATTCATCACATAATTCAATCTCATTCTAAAAAGCAAAATAGATCCACACCATCAAGTCTGTCCTATAAATTACAAAAAAAAGCTAATACATACACATATTTTGTGTGCTTAAATAACCATTTTAGACTTAACAGCAAGTTACAAAAATGACTGATGAAGTATCTGTGAATAGGAAAAAATTTTAAAAGGCCACTCAGAGACCCTTAAATGGTTGCTTTTGAACTTTTTAAATCAGTACCGATTTCCAGCCCAACAGAATAAACTTATTAAAAAACAATTTAAAACCTGGCTTTTAGTTTAGCCTCTGCCTGCATTAAGAACACTGATTACTTGATTTCAGATGTGAAATCCAATAGCACAGCCTCACGGACACAGAACTTACTTGCTTCATAACAATTCTATTACTGAGTTTCTTATAATTTACCAAGCAAAATACATTATAATTTTTGACTTAAAAATTTCAATGTAAAACCTCTGAAAACCCCTACAAGCTCTAAACATGATTTAAGTAGTGAGAAAAATAATTACACACCACAAACAATTGAAAGGAGTAATTAAAGAGAATACAGGTTGAGCAGTCCTAATCTGACAATCCAAAATGCTCCAAAATCTGAAACAAAATTTAATGCCAACCGAATTCCACAACTGGAAAATTCTATACCATGAACTGTTTCACATACAAAATCATCACAAGTATTATATAGAAGTGCCTTCAGGTTATGTGTATAAAGTATATGTAAAACAAATGAATTTAATGTTTAAATTGAGTTCCATCCCTCAAATACCTCATTATATATAAGCAAGTATTAGAAAATTCAAAAAATTCTGCTCTGAAGCATTTCAGGTAAGAAATATTCAATTGTAACATATGCTGTGTTTCAGGCTCTTGATCTAGGACATTCCTATTATCTTACTTAACCTTCAACAACAATCTAGTTAAGTGGGCTCTGTCATCATACCTACCATACAGATGAAACAACCAGGGGGCAAGAAGACTGAGTAATTTGCCATGAGCCAGGATGGCTCAAGTCTGTTTTTCAACATCATGCTACTTGCTTCAATTGACTGTTACTCTACATTGAATGTATTAAAAATTATATATATTTCCTATAAGGAGAGGAAGTGAAAGGGTATTATGAATACCATTTTGCATTTTAGTAGAAATAGGATTTTATTTTTTAAAACAGAAAAATTAAATACCATTTTAAAATATCATAATATTTTTATATATTTGACTTGGAACACCTTGAATGTAAGGACTGAAGTGTTTGGATTGGGTTCAAATTAAAAAAAAAAAAACATTCTTGGATATCAGTGTCAACTTTTAATTTATAAGTGAATAAGAGTACTTTGCTTAAAATATAGAAAAATACATATTAAAGAGCACTCCCAAATTCCAAAGCTTTATTGTACTCACTGCCATACATATAAACCAGAAGTCCTTTTAAATAGCTTGATTTTAAAGTTAGTTTTTACTATTCAATTTGTATAGTTTATTTAGTCAAGTACATTCCAATCTTCTTTAGCCCATTCCTTGTAGTTGATGCAGTAATAAAATGCCACCTTAGTGTCAGACTGGTCAGACAGAAAATATCCCAGAACTTTAGACCAGGTAAAGGGGGTAAGTGAGAAAGATTGTGAAAAGTAATGACAAAAGAAGGGCTCTGTCAACTTTCACACCTGTTCTTCTATGCAGTCCACAGATTATCTTGTAGGATAAAATCAGTTCTTAAAGCAAAGTAGCAGCCATTATGTATGAGTACTAACTGTTCTTTTCCCATTGGTGCTTGTGGAATTTTCTGTACTGTTACTTTTTATGGAGTCTAACAAGCTTTTAATTCTTTCACTTGCAGGCCTTTTGTTTTTCTTCTTGGCAAGAGGCTTCATATTTGCAACCGATGGTAGCAATAGGGCTGCCAGCCCCCAGGGCTGATTACTTGATGGGGAAGGTCCATCTTTATCTTCCTCTTGTAAAATCCAAGCACTTTCTCTAGCCAAATCTACAAATTTTTGTAGCTGACTTTGACTTACATTTTTGCTAATGTTGAGAGAAGTTTCAAAAGGGTTCTGAATGTGCAAAGGAGAAGAATCAGGTTTGTTTTGTTCCCTTCCCTATAGATTATGACACAGAAGAAAAATATATATAAACATATGAAGGGTTTTAATGTCAAAAACACAAAAAATACCACCATTAATTTACAGGGTAAAAAAAATCCTTTCCTAAGGGAGTTAGGTAGGTATACATGTTATATGAATATGTATGTGTGTACTTCTGTTGTCTTTCCTGTTGTAGTTTTATGAGTATCTTTAGAGAATAATAACTTAGGTTTATGATCTAAGGATGATGATGTCACTGCTCAGATGTTAGGTATCTGCATTAGTTCAAAAAATAAAATATTTTTAAAATATTACAACTTTTACCTAAAAAGAACACAAAAGGAAGAGAAATGGGAGAAAATAAGATGAAGATAGATTTATCTTGGTAAAAACATAACCTATTACAGGAGGCACAGAAAAATACACAAAATTAGAATCTTTAAATGTAATTAGTTCTAAGTATGAAATAAAGAAAAGAGGAATAAAGGATTATTCATTATTGATTTAAACACTAAAAAGCTTCCATTATATTCCTAAACATCAAATAGTAAGGCTCTTCCACTTAAGACCATACCTCAGAGAAATATAAAGAAAACTATGAATCACATAAATAGTAGTAAGCCTATCTGTTTCTTCCTCTTTCAAATGATACCACAAATATTACATAAATATTCAAAAGTCAAAGATCTGGATTCTCCAAACTTGGCAGCACCTGTTTATTCCCTAACTTCACTGATGCTGCTGCTCAGTGGGTGTCCCGTCTGCCTGCCATCTCTGAATCCCAAGTACAAAAAAGATAAAGAAAATATACGTTTGGTGACCTTCTGCTTCTAGAGCACATTCCAGAGTTTTCAATGTCCCTTCCCATTCCCCTCCTCACATTTTCATTTTAACGAAATCTCCCAAAGCAGGTGAAGAAATGACAAAAAAGAATATCTGGGTTCTTGCTTTATGAAGCCAATTCTCAAAAAGTCTGTAACCAAGTATCCAGATCTAAACAGAATAAACCTAAAGAGTATAAGCATTCCCTAAGGGTAAACACATTTTGCCTATAGTTCTGCTCTGATTTTCTTTCTTAAAATAACATCTATCATTAGAAGAACTATAATCATAAATTCACATACTCTAAGTAAATAAATTCTTAAGGACTCAAATTAAGGGAATCACTCAAATCTATCCTTGGGACTTCATATCAAATTTACTGCACAGAAACACAAATCGGTTTAAAAACAATTGTATTTCAAATTACTTTATCCATAAAACTTTTCAGGACATAATTCCACATTTTAAAGAATATAGTATTAACACTAAATGATGTCAGGAATGCCACAGCACTGTGACAAAAGCAGATGTTAAAAGAGCTGCTTTTTGATCTTCCAATTAACTAGATGAACAAGCTTAGGTACGTTAGATAACTCCTACAGACATCAATCTGCTTACTACTATTACTTTAGCATTGAAAGGAAACGTGTTAGATGAAACATTTGTTAGAGTATTCTGAAAACAAAGTATCAGTATAGTAGTAACATCATAAATCTTATAATCAAAATTCGACACTTACCTGTCGAATATTTATGGAATTCTTATTGAAAGCAAAATTGCCAAAATATTCAAAAAATTCCTTCAGTAGTAATTCTGCAAGAAAATAAAGTAAGGAAAATAAGAAGAATGTTTGAACCCAAAAAGTAATAAAGAAAAAGAAAAGCATTTACCTAATGTTTCTGTGTTTCCTGAAGGTTTGATTTTATTCAAGTCACGAACAAATGTACAATTGTTGCCTTCTATTATACACTTATCTCCTGCATCTTAAATAGAAATTAAAAAATATTTCACATTATACTTCAAAGATATTTTCTACTTCAGAAAATGATTTAAAGAAATCAAAATTATATATATGTGTCCTATTATTAGTGTTATATATATTTATAGTTAATAGAATTTAAAACAATTCAAAAAGATTTAAGACAGTAAAATTAACATACCTTTTTTTTTCCTGCTATTTTTTTAGATGGGGGCCGTAGGGAACTATCGAGGATTGAATCCATAGGTGCTTTACTACTGAGTTACATCCCCAGCCTTTTTAATTTATTTTAAGACAGGGTCTAAGTTGCTTAGGATGATCTTGCTAAATTGCTGAGGTTGGCCTCGAATTTGCAAACTTCCTGCCTCAGCCTCTTGAGGAGCTGGGATTATAAAACTACAAGCATGTGTTGCCTTGCCCAGCTACTTTATATCCTCTTTAGCATACTAGTATTACACTTTCTAACAACCCATTAATTACTAATCAATCTTTTATGCTAATGAGTTTTCAGGTTATGTATGCAAATATAGAAGTTTCTTTCACCCCATCCTTAAAATTTAGATCTCTATTTCCATTCTTACCACCTTTTTATGCTTTTATTCACTGACTTACACATGACACAAACTCAATATTCTATGACTTTCTAAAAATCTCAGGTAATTTCTAAAAGGAAGTATTTTAGAGTGACTATAATTCAGTTAATTCAGTAAAATAAGTTCAGTAACACACTTGTTTTCGGCAGTTATGGTTTGGATGTGAGGTGTCCCCCTAAAGCTCACATGTGAGACAGTACAAGAAGGTTCAGAGGAGAAATGAGTGGGTTGTAAGTCTTAACCCAAGCAGTGATTTAATCCCCAAAAAGGGATTAACAGAGTGGTAGGATGTGGCTGGAGGAGGTGGGAACTGAGGCAAGGCTTTGGGTATATATTTGTATCTGGCCAATGAACTCTCTGCTTCCTGATCAACATGCTAAGTAAAATAAGCCAGTTCAAAAAAACCAAAAGTCAGATGTTCTCTCTGATATGTGGATGCTAACACAATAAGGGCAGAGAAAAGAATAGAAGTTCATTGGATTAGGCAAAGGGGAATGAAGGGAAGGGAGTGGAGATGGGAACAGGAAAGACAATAGAATGAATAGGACGGAACTTTCCTTTGCTCTTATGTGAATACACGACCAGTGTAACTTCACATCAGGTACAACCACAAGAAAAGGAAGTTATACTCCGTGTATGTATAATATGTCAAAATACATTCTGTCATGTATAAACTAAAAAGAAATTAAAACGATATTAAAAAAGAGTTCTGTTGAATAATATTGCTTTAAAAACCTGATTCTCAGTCCACTCAGAGATGACACCCCATCATTGTTTAATCCTGTACCACTGATTTTCGACTTAAAAATATTGTATGAAACAATGGAAAAAATTCCTAAGTAAATACAAACTCTCAGTTGTGAGGAAAATAAACATGGAAGCACCTTATTTAACTCATATAGAAATGTAATGACACCTTTCATTATGTGAACTTAAAAACCATAGGAAAAATGAACGCTTTGTGCTTATTAAATCCCTTGCTTCCTTTGGAAATCTTTAACTTCTCATGGATTGGTATAGCATTCACTGTTTTTCAGCACAACACATATGAAAAATAAAAGTCACTGAGAAACATCCTCATAGACCCATTCAGATAGATAAACAACACATTTTTCAAGAAGCCATATGATACTACAATAATTCATAATTTGTTACAGAGTTCACTATTGGCAATAACTGATATTAACAGATTACTAAGTGTTTACAGCATAATCATATCTATGGGCTGTATAACCATTTATGTTCATTTATCTTGTCAAAGGAGCAGAAAGAAACATTGTATCAGGTACAAGCACTTCTAATAAATAAGGAAAGGTTGATGAGAACATGAATAAAGGATGTAGTAGGCATCAAGTTCTTGTGAAAGCTTAATATCTCTCTTATTAAAAAATTCCTTTATCATGTTATATTTTATAATAAGAATCTACTGAAACTAGAACAGTTAAAAATATATATATAAAGAGCTATATTCAAGTTCTATTACACTTATTAATAGGTCTAAATCTTCCAGGATGCCATGAGTCAGCAATCATTAAATGAAAGAGGCCAACATGTGATTCTGCTCTACTAATTAACAGTACTAACTGTGGAGGACAGAAGTTTAGGCTTAGCAGACATCTAAGGAAAGTCTCCAATGTGAGGCCACACAAAAAATAAAGCAAAAAACTATTTTTAGAAAGGGGCTAGACAAAGAAGATCACATGAATAGATCATACAATGCTTCTGACTATTTCTGAGAAAAGACAGAAGACAATAGGTAGCAAGTCTAAAATTAAGTTAATGTTAATATGTAGCAAATGAGGGAAACAAAAATAAGAAAATAAGTAATGTTATAAACCATTATTAGCTCCAAAGAATATAAAAAGTTGAGCAGGAAAGAAAATTTATTTTACTTTACTCCATGATCAGATATGAACAGCATTTATATACTCCTAATAATGTAATAGGTACATAGCAAAATTATGATATATGAGCGATAGAAAGGATAGGAACAGTGGAGGGGGGAGGCTACAGAAAAGAGTTAATGCCTCCTCTTCCATAAAAGAAAATCTTTGGTATCTAAACCTGGAAAAAAAAAATGTTCAAATGGCTAAAAAAGTAATTCAAACATTTGATTCAGAATTAAGAGTTAAATGTGTGAAATATGTCAGTTAAAAGAGTTAAAAGTAGTGAGCCCCCCATGGAGAGACACAAAAGAAGAAGGAACAGGTTCAGAGGGTAAATTACTACTACAAAGTTTGTAAGATTAGTTTACTCTTTAACTGTGTGTCTGTAACTTCAATACAAATGAAACATTTTTTAAGAATGTTATTTTCCTCATTTGTAAGAGTGTTAACACTAATAAGAGTGAAGTCTACCAGTGTACATATATTTGAGACCATTAGACATGTACACACATATACATACATATATATGTATGTGTGTGAATACACACACACACACACACACACATATGACAAAGGACTCATACCCAGAATATACAAAGTTCCTACAAATGAATAATACAAATACCCCAAAAAGAAAAACGGGCAAAAGACTTACAAAAACTAAATAAGAAATGTTTAAATGGCTAAAAAGAAACATGAGAAGATGCTCAACTTCATTAGTCACTGGGGAAAAGAAAATTAAAAGCACACCATGATGCCATTACACAAGCACTAAGAATAGCCAATCTTGCAGATCAGATGTCTACAAAGACAAAGAACAGCTAGAACTCACATGTAATATGCATGGGAGTTTACACTCTGGAATACTATTTGATAATATCTACTGAAGGTGAATACACCCAAATTCCAAGATTCAGATTCCACTCCTAGTATACATCTGATAGAAGTGAATGCCCATGTTCACCAAAAGATAACGTGCCAGACTGTTCATATCAAAGGATACTGCAAATGTTACAGTTCCAAATTACAAATTACTCAGATACCCATCAAAAATAGAATTAAAACATTTTTTGGCATATCCTTATAATGAAATACTACATACCAATGAGAATGAATAGTTCACAAATACACTAAAAATATGCATCTCCCAAAAATAATGTTAAGCAGGACAAAGTCAGACACAAAAGAATACATACCATATGATGCTATCTTTAATGAGGTAAAAAGCTGTGCTATTAGGAAGGGTGGGGTGGAACAGGGCCTCAGAGGAAGCATAGCTGGAATTTCTGGAGCATTTTATCTAATCTGCTAGTAGTTATGGGTGTGTTCCATTTGTGAAATTAGTATATATATATATATATATATATATATATATATATATATATATATATACACATATACTTCTACATGTATTTATATTTCAGTTTAAAGTAAGTTCTGAAAAGTGCTTGGGTTTCAATCCTAGCTCTATTGCCCTCTAGTTATATGCCCTTATGAAATTTAGATAACCGCTCAGCTCAGTCTTATTTTCCTCATCTACAAAATGAAAATAGTAATACTGTCTCATAAGTTTGCTGGGAGAATTGAAAGAAATGCTGCATACAATTTTTTAGCCAAGTGCTTGGCACAAAGCTGGCACTCACTAAATTGTTACTGGGTCATAAATTAAAGCTATTCTCTATTCTGGGGTCTCTGCATTAATACTGATAATGAGGCTGCCCAGTCATTTCTTCCTCAACCTCCTAATTCTTCACTGAGGACCTAGACCAAAAAAACTCTTACCAACAGATGTTTATAAGAGGAAAACACTATATATAAACATAAGCACAGAAGTAAATATAACAAAGGTAGCAAAGTCAAAAAAGATGGAGGATAAAAGAAAATAAGACACATGGGGAAAAGTAGTAGAGACTGTTAGGAAACTCAAAGAGAAATTCAAGAGTAACTAAAATATAAAAGTTCCCTTTGTAGTCCACCTTGCTGAATGCAAAAAGCCCCCAGTGTTAAAACGTTCATCTATCTGTCTGAATGATATTCACTAAACTTGTACTGTGGACTCAGCAATATGCCAGGAACATAAAGACAGTTTGCTCTAGAGAAGCTTTACCAAGCTCAGTTAGACAGATAGAAGAACCACAACAATCTAACATCTGTTCCAGTACAGGTGTGTAGGAGAACTTAGAAGCCAATAGAGCACAATACCTCTCAGAAGGCAGGAAGGACAGCCAGGGAAGACATAACAAAGGGGATCCACACTGCACTGGGTTTGTCAGCTGCCCCGCACCCCACCCTCACTAATCTTGAGGAAGTTCTCCAGGTAAAAGGGAAGGCAGGGAGGTGACCATCACAGACAAAGGCAAAGACTTGAAAAAGCATGAAAGATCTGACATCAGCAAGAAGTTTAGAGTACTCACAGAAATCAACATAACAGAAGAGGAAAGGGAAGATCACAAGGGGCCTACATACAATGCTAAAAAGTATGGGCTTTATGTCAGCCTAAGTTCCAAGCAGTGCTTTATTACAAAGTCCTAGAAGTTCTGGATGTGTTCTAAGAATTCATTTTAATAAACAAGCAAAAAACTTTTTTCATTTTTTTTTTTTTTAAATTTCAAAATTGGACACAATACCTTTATTTATTTTTATGTGGTGCTGAGGATCGAACCTGGTGCCTCACACATGCAGAGGCAAGCGCTCTACCACTGAGCTACAACCCCAATTGCAAAAGGCCCGAAAATTTCTCTAACAATGTTTTAAAAACTGAAAGAAAAAAATTTTAAAACGATTTGTTTTGAAGTGGAAAACTAAAAAACCCCAAACTAGTTCAGTCTGTTTTGATGCCATAAGACATGAATATATTTAAACTTATTTTTACATAGATTTAAAATAAAAATGACATGTAATTTTTAATTTGTTCACAAATCATGTTCTTTTTCAAAAATAATTATTGCAAATATTTTTAAAACATTTTAACTTAAAAATTTTTTTGACAGATTTCAAAGGAGATAACGTATCAGATATGTCTTTTTGAAAAATTACTTTGTTAGTTAAGAATAGATGGTGGGAAGCAAACTAGAGGTAAGGGGAGAAAACTACAGCCTTCAAAGGGCAACAAGGAACTGACTCAGGCAGGGTAGGGAGTATTTGTAAGACTGGAAGAGAACAATCAGGACTCTCAGTAGTAGTCTGCCCCTAACATAAACCTGCCTCACTTATTCTTCCTTTTTATAGCTTCTGCTCTTTCTTTTTGAACTCCAAAAATTCCATGATTTTTCCCCACAATGATTTATATGAGAGTCATATTATGCATCAGTGTACACACACAGCAGTAAAAAAAAAAGAAGGGTTACTTATAGGCTGTTTATTAGTAAGATTCTATCAGTACTCTGTATGAGTACATCTTACCTCTTCACTAAAACACGTCTACATTCCCACAGTTCCAAAAATAACACCTGACACATGAAAATCAACAAACACTAAATAAATGACACCAAGGGATAAAATGAGCAGTGATATGGATGTTACCCTTTATTTCAACTTCAGAAGTGACCTACATGAGCATCACCCTACCCCTTTGAAAACTTTCTATTTTCCATTAACTTATCACAGCTAGCTTTCTTAAAAGCCCAATCTCAAACTATACTAATACTTAAAAGCATTCACAGGAAGGGATTACTTCTAATTTGGTTAATAAGGGAAGGTAGCACATAATAAACAGTTTATTGACAGAGAAGATACATTTCAGACAGAAAAATGAGTGTGAATAGAAGCACTAAGATAAAATGTCATGAGAGCACTGGCTGGAATGTGGGTGCACATGAAGACAAACAGTGGAAAAAGAGACTGGAATATCATATTATAGCTAAATAGCTAAAGGTTTTAAGTGCCACATTAAGTAAATAGTTGAGGTTCATCACAAAGGGAATAAAATTCCTTTTAATGTTATTTTAGACAGGATGAACTTAAAAGAATTATCTGGCAACAATATATAGGATGGGTAGAAGATAGGAGCATATAAATATTTTCAATATATTTCAATTATCTTCCTTTTAGAAATCAGAACTATAATATTTTACTATAAATCTGGAAAGAGGTTCATATTCAGAAAGTCATCTCTGAAATTGTGCTCCAATCAAAAGTTGTATGTGGGAAATGTTTCTTTTCACTCAGTCAACTAAGGGAGAGGCTCTGACTGGTCCCATGACTGTTGTAAACAACTCTGTCAACTGACACAAATAAAATAGAACTCTCAAAATTTGGAAAGGCCCCAGTTCCACAAAGCATCTGCTCTCATGACCCCTGGTGGCCATTAAAAATAATAAAAAAGCACTTAACCTTCAGATCACAATTTAATTCAAATTTAATTTTTGGATTGAAAAATAAAATTATAAGACTAAAAAACAGATATTCAGGGCTTTGATAATGCATGGTAATTTAACTTTATTCATAATATCAAAAAGAGAAAATACAGAAGACTGCTTGTAGTCTTACCTGCTAGGATTTTTAGGGAATCTAGTGTTGGAAGAATAGGGGGTGATCTTTGCTGGAGAAAAAAGATGACCATCACTGTAAGAGAGAAATTTGTAATCCAAGCACCAGGAATACTAGTGGTTAAGGAATGTGCTCGAGCCCAACATCGCACACTGAACACCAAGGCTCTTACTCTTGAATCCAAGGCACCGTACATATAAAGGAGTTCAGAACTTTTCAAGGCAATCCTTCAAAAAAAGAAAATAAAAACAATTTTCTACCCCCAAAGTTACAATCCAAGGATAAAACAAATGGGAACTTATCTAAATATCTTACTACATCTGAAGGTACTGAGAATACCATGATCTAATAATCAAAAGCATTAGGCATCAGCAAAATAAAATTTAATGTAAATGGTTTAACATCAAATACATTCATTACCATTAAAACATCATTTTAAATATTGACAATCACAATGAAGTTATAAAAAACTCAGAATTCTTTAAATTTTTTGTTCTTTTTAGATATACATGACAGTAGAATGTATTTTGACATATTATATATACATGGAGAATAACTTCCCTTTCTTGTAGTTGTACATGATGTGGAGTTATACTGGTCATGTATTCACGTAAGAGCAAAGGAAAGTTATGTCCAATTCGTTCTGTCTTTCCTATTCTCATCTCCACTCCTGTCCCTTCATTCCCTTTTGCTTAATCCAATGAACTTCTATTCTTTCCCCTGCTCCTTATTGTGTGTTAGCATCCATATATCAGAGAGAACTTCCGGCCTTTGGTTTTTTGGGACTGGTTTATTTTACTTAGCATGATAGTCTCCAGTTCCATCCATTTACCAGCAAATGCCATACTTTCTTTCTTTTTTATGGCCCAGTAATATTGCATTGTGTATATATCACATTTTCTTTATCCATTCATCTACTGAAGGGTACCTAGGTTGGTTCCATAGCTTAGTTATTGTGAAATGAGCTGCTATGAACATTGATGTGGCCACATCACTATAGCATGCTGACTTATATGCTGAGGAGGACAGCTGGGTCAAATGGTAGTTCCATTCCAAGTGTTCTGAGGAATCTCCATACTGCTTTCCAGAGTAGATGCACCAATTTGCAGTCCCACCAACAATGTATGAGTGTACCTTTTCCCCCACATCCTCGTCAACATTTACTGTTACTTGTATTCTTGGTAACTGCCATTCTGACTGAGTGAGATACAATTTCAGTGTTATATTAATTTGCATTTCTCTAATTGCTAGTGATGTTGAACATTCTTTCATATATTGTTGACCAATTGTATTTATTCTTCTTTGGTTCCTTTGCCCATTTACTGATTGGGTTATTTGGTGTTTTGTTTTGTTTTTTGGTGTTAAGTTTTTTGAGTTCTTTATATATCCTGGAGATTAATACTCTATCTGAAGTGCAGGTGGCAAAGACTTTCTCCCATTCTGTAGGCTCTCTCTTCATGCTCTTGATTTGTTTCCTTTGCTGTGAAGAAGCTTTTTGATTCGATACCATCCCATTGATTGATTCTTGATTTCACTTCTTGCACTTTAGGAGTCTTTTTGAGGAATTTGGTTCCTAAGCCAGCAGGATGGAAATTGGACCTGCTTTTTCTTCTAGTAGGCATACGGTGTCTGGTCTAATATCTAGGGTACGTGATCCCCTTTGAGCTGAATTTTGTGCAAGGGTGGAGGAGAGGGATTTAATTTCATTGTGCTACATAGAGATTTCCAGTTTTCCCAGCACCATTTGATGAGGGGCTTTCTTTTCTCCAATGTATGTTTATGGTGCCTTTGGCTAGTATGAGATAACCATATTTATGTGAGTTTGTGTGTCTTCTACTCAAAACTCAGAATTTTAAAATCAAAGTTCCTAAACATGATTTAAGTAATAAGTGAAAGACACAGAGCTTATTATAACAATCACTGAAGACACAGATGCATCACACCTGGTTTATTCAGTCCTTTGGCAGAAAAGTTATCCTAAACACAGAGGAAAACATTCTATTCAATTGATTAAGAAATTATTTAGTCTTAAAATTCTTATAATTTCTAGAACAGCCCAACTCATCCAATAAGACTACTAGAGGTAGGAAATGAACACCTCAATTGAGAAGTTCTTCCTATTTTAAACTTAGGAAAAGTCTAATCTGAAGATAAAATGCCTGTTAAGAAACCACACTCAGGCTGGGTGTGATGGCACACACCTGTAATCTCAGCAACTCTGGAGGCCGAGGAAGGAAGATTGAAGTTTGAGGTCAGACTCAGCAAGTTAGCAAGGCCCTAAGCAATTTATTGAGACCCTGTCTCAAAATTAAAAATAAAATAAAAAGAGCTGGGGATGTGGTTCAGTGGTTAAGTGCTCTTGGGCTCAATCCCCTGTTATCAAAAAAAAAAAAAGAAAGAAAGCAAACTCAAACCCTATTTTCAGTAAGTTTCCTGGTCAAAATTTTAAAATGCATATTTGAAGAATTATTAATAAGAACTATTTTAGAAATAAGTTCTTTTTGATCAAAATGTGCCTTATAATTTCTCAAAGAACCTAGAGAGATCACAAAATCATTTACGAGTATCAACTTAAACTGTTACTGAAGTACCAGTACAGCATTTACATGTGAATTTAAAATAAAATAGCAAATTAGAAATACATGGTGACTGTTTTATATATGTAAATGCACCTAAATTAAGCTAAAAAACAAATATTAATAGAGTATGATATCTCATAAAAGGAAACATTGCAAGCATATAAAATTATGAAGAAAGCATAAGACTAGTTCTTAAAAACCTGTGACAAGAAGACATTACAAAAAGAAATGCCATTTTACATGTTATAAAGGAAATATATAAGAAAAATACAGTACATTTAATTTTTATATTAAAATTTGGCAAGAGCTGGATGTAGTGATGCATGCCTGTAAATTCCCACCATCTCAGGAAGCTGAGGCAGAAGGATGACAGGTTCATTTATGTGAGTTTGTGTGTCTTCTACTCAAAACTCAGAATTTTAAAATCAAAGTTCCTATACATGATTTAAGTAATAAGTGAAAGACACAGAGCTTATTATAACAATCACTGAAGAAATGCCATTTTACATGTTATAAAGGAAATATATAAGAAAAATACAGTACATTTAATTTTTATATTAAAATTTGGCAAGAGCTGGATGTAGTGATGCATGCCTGTAAATTCCCACCATCTCAGGAAGCTGAGGCAGAAGGATGACAGGTTCAAGGTCAGCCTTAGCAATTTAGCAAGATGCTGTCTCAAAACTAAACAAAACCAAAAAAAAAAATAGAGACTGGGGATGTAACTCAATGATAAAGCAGCCCTGGGTTCAATTCCCAGTACCAAAAAGGGGTGTGGGGCAAGAAATAAAAAGACTTTACTCCATGGACTGCTTGAAAGAAATTCAGAAATACTAAGCATTAGTTTGCCAGTGAACATTTGAGTTTTATCTAAACTGCTCTAGACTGAATTTCCTGCATCTATTTTCAGTTATGATTATTCATGTAACAGATAATATACTGAAATCAAACTCATCCAATGAGGTTACTAGATGTAAGAAATGAACACCTCAATTGAGAAGTTTTTCCTATTTTAAACTTAGGAAAAGTAATCATTATAAAAAAACTTGTCATTCCCATCTCACTTTTTTCTTTTAAAGGCAACAGGTTAAGAAAATACCATGCAGAAGTCGTAAGCTGTTCAGACCTCTTTCTGACCTAATAGCAAAAACCACATTTGTTTAGTACACAAAGCTGGAGGCAATTCAGAGGTAAAACTCAAGGTGCTACTTTATTTCTAAGTATACTTATAAAGACTTATGCTATAGATAGTACATTTTACACTATCAGGCTATATAGTAAGAACAAAGAAATACAGTTCTTCTCAGATGATGTCAGGTATGCTTACATTTTAAATGCAATCCTTTGTTCAGGAACACCAAATGATCAAAAGGTATAACACAGAGGATTTCCTACTTTTCAATTAGTACTGAAGCATGTCCTAAGAATTCAAAGCCACTGATTCTGTATATGAAAAAATTAAACTAATAACTTACAAAGTTCACATTTAAGATGATAACTGAAGAGACCATACCTATTGTTAGTAGTCAAATCACACTGAAATCCAGAGGCTTGATGGGAGAATCTCACAAGTGGACACCGAGCATTTAATATTTTTTGTACACCCACACAACCAGGGCCAAAGTGGTCAAGGCATTCTCCTATCACAGAAAGGATCTTCTGAGTTGCAATTCTTTCTGAAGGAACATTTTTCACTTGAAATTCCATCAAAAAATTTCCTATGTTCTAAACAATAAAAAACATTTGTAAATAAGGGCTTTTTGTAAGAAGGAATTTATTTGTAAACTTTTCTTGTAGAAGGTTACCCTAAATTATTTCTGGCAAAAAAGAAACAAATCTACAAAATAAAAACTCTTCGTGCAATCACTGCCAAAAGCTGGATAAAATGTTCTTAGTCACCTTTTGTTTCTCCAGAATATAAAGTACTAACTTGAAAAATCACTGGCTTTTTCTTATTAACTTACAAAACAGTACTATACATATAACTACTTATTCTATAAATTCAGTGAACATATATTTGCCCTCTCCTAGTTAGCCATTACATTTTAATAGCTAAAATTGTGGTAAGTCTACAATAGCAAAGAGTACAGAACAGCATATATAGACTCAATTATGTATAGGAATTTTTAATGTTGAATAAAATGAACTATAAAATAGTAGAGAAAAATCCCTATTCTACAAATGAGTCCAGAAGAAATGTTAAAAAATAGACAACATACTTCAGTCTTAAAACAAAATGAATTCAACATGGATCAAAAACTAAAACATAAAAGGTACATCAGTAAAGTAGAAGAAGTGAAATATTGGAATAGCAAAGCATTCTCTAAGCATGACACGAAATTCCAAATGACACAAAAGAAGTAATATGATTACACAAAAACTGATAATATATTAAGGCAAAGCATACATTCAGTACTAAATAAAACATAAATCAGTAATACATGTTACAGAAAGGGTTAATTCATGAGGACTTCACACAAATGAAGGGGGAAGACACAATTTTTAATAGGCAAAAAAAGACACAAAGTTAACAGAAGAAATAAAAATAGCTAATAAACAAAAGGTGTTCATGTTTTCTAGAAACTAAAGAAAGTAAAACAGCAATGAAATTTTTCATTTAACAGTCTATCAAAGACTGACTTTCAGCACTGGTAGGTATAAAGAAATGAATACAATATTGGTGGCAGTATAAATTTGGACATACTTGTAGAACTTGTCAATAGCTATTAAAATGTTAAATGTATATTTTGACTATTACAATGCTAGAAATTATTTCAAATAAATAGTTATATAAATGAGCCAATTCACAAATAAGTTCACTCTCTAAAGCACTGTTCACATGGTAGATAATTTTTGGCAGCTCTAAGGAGCTTAATAAGCTTCCCCTCTTCTAGAAAGCATTCCTCCTAAAGGGATTAAGGCACAACATTTATCATGGAAATCTACTCAATTCCTCTCAGCTGAGTAGACAAAGCATGGACAGCTAGCTATTCTAAGCACTATAGGAACATACCATGCATTCACCCAGAGATCTACACTGGAAATTAAAACTAAGACTGAGAGGTAACTATGTAGTTGAAATATGTAACTGAAGTTTTGGGGCACGTATTCTATACCACAAGCATGAAAAAGTAAAGAAAATCAATAGAAGTAAGAGGGAAGAGTGAGGGGAGAAAGATAAATGAAGCAAACATATGGAAAGAAACAAAACTTCATGGGTTCTTATTAGTCTATACTTCCTCCTTCCAGTCCTTTCCTACTACTCATCCACATTATTGACTCTGGGTCTTAGTTAAGTTAGTTTGGGTTCCTTTCTGTTATTTTCAACCAAAGAACATTAACTAATATAACTGGCAATAAAGAGTAGAGGAAAAGACAGCACCCCAATTGTCTGAACAGAGGATTGGTTGAGTAAATTAAGATACAATCATTCAAAAGAATATGCAAACAAGGATGCAGTAGTAGACTGGACTGCAAAACACTATTAACAGGAAAAAAGAAAATCAAATAACAATTTGTATATTAAATTATTATCTGTAAATATTTAGTCTTTTTTAAAAAAGCACTTATACATGCAAAAGAAAATTAAACCCAGAATAAAATACATTGTACAATTCACAGTGGTTATTCCTGGAGATGACTAGACCAAGCAGAGATAGTCAGTCACATTGCACATTTCTGTATCTACTACTCTATAATAAGAAAAAATAGATGAAATATACAAATATTACATGTATACAAAAAATTCCTATAAACATGTTATATTGTTTCTATTAATTTTTACCCTCTAGACGGATTACGATTTACTAGGATGATTTTTTTATTAAAGGGAATAAAAACACATTTTCCTTAAAAATATAAATGTTTCAAAACTCTGGCAGTCATTTGGGTTTAACATCTTTAATTTTTTTCCCTAGTTCACTCTATTTTCAAATACAAACACAGGGGCTGGGGATATAGCTCAGTTGGTAGGGTGCTTGCCTTCGAGCCCAAGGCCCTGGGTTCAATCCCCAGCACAGCCAAAAAAAAAATACAAACACATACAAATTTAAATGGGAAATAAGACAAACAAAAACAACCTGCAAATTAAGTATGGGGCTCCTTCACAGAAAAACAAAAAAGAGAACATTTTCCATGAATATTAAACAGGGCCAGAAGAAATAACCAGTTTGGGGATCAAATCACCTCAGGATGGTAAAAGAACATTAATCGGGAGTCACACTCTATGGTAGAGGAGTAATGTAGGCCTCAAGCTCAGAAGTAAAGGGTTAGACTCACTCCTGAGAAAAGTGATAATCAGACTTTTAGAAAACTAAATACTATCAATGAAAGAATAAAGTCTTTGAGGTAACAGAAGTGAAAATGATACTAGAAAAAACAGATCTGAGTAACGGAATTACAGACAGGAAATTGGAGAATTATGAACTATGAGCAGGGATGATAGCTAATATGAAGGTGTTCATCAAACACTCTGCATCACCTTTCTGGCATTTGGTAGGATATCACATTCCTGTACCTCTAAGGTTAAGCCCTGTCATGTGCTTTGCTTTGGCCAATGAAATGTTAGCAAAAGCTTCATGTCACTTCTCCGCAGAAGCTTAAAGAGCACTGAGTGCTTGGGAGAATACAACATCTACAATGCCACTGTTCACCTGGTTTGGACTCAAAGTCCAAGAGGTAACAGTTATGTGGTTGACACTGAAATTTGGGGTTATTTATTACCAAAGCTTAACTTAGCCTAATCTGACTGACATAATAAGCAAAAGAACAAGAAGCACATGGGGTAATTAAATAAACTGATCCTCACAGTAATAAAAAAATACAATTGTAGAAGATGTAGATGATGAAAAACACATCTATAATGAGCAAAAATAAAATACTCTCCCCAAACTACTCTTCAAAGTAGCTTTTCAAATCTTTACTTGAGAGAAAAATTCTTTAGAAACAGTTAATAGACACTTCTCACTAATACTTGCTATTCCTGTAGCACTACCTAAATGCAGATAATCTAATAAAGAAAAAATATATACTTAGGCGCATTGCCCATACCAGTCATCTACACAACAGAAAATAGGATTTAGCCATTAATTTTTACTTCTATTACATAAATCCTCTAGACAGCATCTTACTAGAAAAAGCAAAGCTGATGGAAAAACCAAAGATGGATTTTAGCTTAGGATTTTATGCTAAAATGATTGTTGTTAAATTACACATTTCGAATGTAAGCATCTCTCACACAATGAAACAATGGATAAATCTAAAATTTACTCTTAGTAAGTAACCTTCATTTATTTATTAGCAAACAGTCGGTTAACTAACTGTTGTGCACAGGGTAGCACACACAGTGCTGTAGATATACCAAAAAGTCTAACACACTCTTCCTAACTTCTCTCAACTTAGGCTGAAGAATAAAACAAGTACATGAAGGGTTATACAACAAAGTGGAATGCCAAAAAAGACAACAAAGTACCAAGAAGTAACAGAAGAGCTCACTAAAGTGCAAAGTAAGGCTTTAAGAACTGGATGAATTTGATTAAAATTTTCACTCTATGGCTAATGTTTCCATTAGCAAAGCTATTATAACCTTTAATTAGCATTTCTCAAAAATCTTAAGTATACTACTATTTATAAGATAGAAACTCACAAAATTTAACAATAAAGGTGGAAAACTAAACAAAAAATACATGAGGCAAATAGCAAATAACCCATCTTAATAACTAAACAATTTAAGGAAAAAGCATTTATAGAGTTGAAAAGACAATTTAATGAAAATGTGAAGAAACAATTTGATAAGATGTAATCATACATCTATGCCTATATGAAGCTAATAAAGCCTTTGAATAAATAAAAATCAAAACAATTTTCAGAAAAACTTAGTCAAAAATAAATTTAGAAATATTTCAGTAGGTTAGATCACAGATAAAAACATTAGTTAAGAAACATATAATGTGAGTAACATAAGCAACCTTAACCTAAAGGAAAAACTTCTGAACCATTGAAAAGAATGTTTTTTGTTTTTACAAATTATGCAGAGTAGTCACAATAAGTAATTCCCTATATAAAACCATATTATATAAAGTATTATCCCTATGATATATATATAATATATATATATATCCCTATAGATATAGTAATCCCTATATAATACAAAGACTTTACAATTCCAAAGAATCAATAGCAAATAAACCATATTCTTTAAACACAACATTACTAAGTTTAGAAATAAAGTTAAAATTTTATTAAGTTCAAAGATTTTACTTTTCTAATTTCTTAACTTTCAATGATCACAGTAATGAAAAGAAATACAATTACCTTATGAGTGCTGATTTTTCCAATTTCATCTAAATCCAAAAACATGTCCAAATCACATCCTAATTTCCCAAAAGTGTTCACTGAGGAGCCGAATGGTCTGACGGTACAGCCTGGAAAATATGCAGCTGCTATGTCCTCAATAAGAGAACAGGTGAGATACCGGAGCCTGGTGTTTTCCTCTGTTAGCTGGAATTCCTTCAGGAGAGTGTTTAACTGATCATCTATCTAGCTGGCCAAAACAAAACCCACAAAATACAGAAAATGTACAGGTCATATAAATAATTGTCATTTTATTTCTAAAGATGTGATAGTTTTAGAGACCTACCTTAAAAATATACTTTTTTTCCTTCAGTCTTAGAAGAAGATTTAAAAAATAAGAAATCAATTCTTTACAAAGCACTGAAAACACTAGCATAATAAAAGCTGGCTAGAATTAAAACTATTTTTTGCAAGCAATGAGTAAAGTGTTTTAGAAAAATGAAAAGTAAGCAAAGGACTCCGAAGAGGTCAAAACAATCACAAAACTGGGAAACCAATGTTAAAGGGCAAGAAACTTTAGAAGTAAACAACAACTTAAGTAATGAAGGCCCAAGGTCTACATATCTATAAACAACCTGTACATACACAGAAGTTTGGTGCTAAAATTATCAGAACTTTGAAACTGTGTGCTAGGTTTAAGTATTTAAAGTAATAATAGTAATATTGAAAATAACTGAACTAAGCATTCAACTAAAAAAAAAAAGTGAAATATACAAGATTAGAAGTACAGAATTCAAGTTAGATCAAACCAAAAAATGGTAGTATTTTGATAAATAAAACCATGAACCGATTCTTTGTAAGGACTATGAAACTAGCTAAAAGTTCAAAAAGTCTAAGAAAAACCAAGAAAAATACAATACTGGGACAAAGAAGAGATAAAACTAGAAATAAGCACTTTAAAATTTACATAATACCAGGTATAATTTATGTCATTATGTTCAAAATGGAAAGAAAATTTGATCATCTAAAAAGGCCCAAAATTTTGGAAGGCTATGATTACCTCTGAGGAGTACTAGAGGGCATGGGGTGTGGAACGGAGGATTACTTTCACTCTTCACTTAACATATTCTGTAGTTTGAATTTTTTTTTTAAAAATACACTTTAAGGGTTTATTCTCTGAAAAAGACAAGGAGAAAACTGTACTATCTCAAAATCATTTTCCATTTATCAAAATAGATAATCTGAAGTGTGAAAACCTGACATTTACTTGATGTGCTGAACCTAATGAAATTGCTAAAAAGCTAGAAATGGAAGAAATCTCTTCATGTTATGCATTCATCACCACCATCCACCTCCACAACCCTTTCCAGTCTGTAAAGCTGAAGATCTATACTCATCAAACAATATTATAGTGTGCACATTTTATAAGAACTTTCATAATAAATAATTTCAAAAATATTTTTAAAGTTGAAGTATACCTATAAACTTACACTTTCTGCATAACAAAGTAATTCAAAGAGCTTCTTGCTCGAAGGAGGCAACTGGTTACTTGACTGTATATGTGACCATTCTGAAGTCTGGTTTGATGGATTCTTTGGCTTTAAATTGAAGAAACGAGACCTGAATGGAATTGCAGCCTCTGTGACCATGCTTGGAGTATGAGTTCCATTCTGCAGTGAATGTATGCTTTCCTTTTGGCAAAATTCTACAACAGCATAGAGACCCTATGCCAAAAATGTAAAAACAAACAAACAAACAAACAAACCAAAATGCATTTTACGTTTAACATAGTATCTTCAAAATAATTATAATGCTATGAAATACTACTTTTTAAAAATTTACAAATGATATTATTCTAACATGAGCATGTTTTACTCATATATGTAAATTAAGAAAAGGAATATAAAGTGATACCAGTTAAGAGAAACTTTAATGTTGAAATAGAAAATTAAAAGGCAAAACAAAGATTCCCTCTCACTGTGCTGTATCTAAAGTATTATATTATCAAAAATATTCAAATAAGGGGAACATTCAACCAAAAATTACTTGCAATTCTAAAACACTACTGTTATGAAATTTTATTCTCATGTCAAAAGAAAAAAACCTCATTAAAGAAAGTTAGATGATGAAAGACATAGGACTTAAAAACAGAATCTAACTTTACCATATTACAAAAAGTCAACAACAAAAAATGTCTATCCTTTAAAAGCATGAACATTAAGTTAGACCGTTCTTCAAATACGTACAAAGCTCTCATAGAAGAAATGATTATTAATAGGTCCATGTTGGGATAAATACTTGAGAAACTTTTTTTCACTGATTTTATTTGGGCAATGAATTAAAACAGTTCGCTGTGCCTGTTCTCGTCTTTCTTTTTGCACCTCAGAGAATCTCTTTTTGGAACTCTTGTCTTCAGAGCCTATGAATGAGACAAAAACATTTTCATCACATACATATAAGCTCACATGTAAAATTTAAAACATATTTTGAAAGATTTGGCATGGATCCACCATATTACCCAGCAATATCACTCCTTGGTATTTATCCTGAAGAATTAAAGTCTCTCACTACAGTGACAGGCGCATACTCACAAGAAATTTTCATAAGCCTAATGTAATAAGACAATTTTAGAAGTCCAATACAATGATTTAAGTTATTAAGGAGTTTATCATTGTCAAGGGTCTTGTTCAAGCTCTATCAATTATGTTACCATCTATCATGTGATCTACATTACAGGGAAATTAAAGAAATTAAAACCCAGTGCTGCCCAAGAGCTCATAATAATTTCACTAAAGATATGGGGCATTTCCCCTCTCCCCCACCACTTAAATACCTTTCTATGGACAAGGAGTTTTACAAACACAGAAAATGAAGAAAAGAACTGTAACAGTCAATAAATTAATCATCACCTGGCCACAAAGGGGAGATCAAAAAATGAACTAAGTATAAAGAAAAAAAAAAAAATCACTCGAGTTCTAAGAAAACATTAAAGCCAAACACTGAATTTTCTTTTTTTAACAACTCATTTTGCCTCCAAGATATTTAACTTCACAGTTAAGTGGCTCAAAGTGCTTCTTTCTAAAGTCTGGAATGGTAGACTCTACCATTCTACCAGGATATACACCACCAAATCTAAAATCGATAATCACAAAATTTCAAGGAGATTAAACAAAATAGAAAAATGTAACTGACATGGAAATCAGAAGTTTTTAGCCTCATTTTCTTTCAACGAGTCACAAAACTGATGGCTCAAGGAAACATTTACCTACACTATCCTTGAATTTCAGCAAACCCCAACATATCTTCACGGAAAAAACAGAGAAATATGAGTTACTGACAGCAGAAGCTGGCTGAACCATGAAATATTAGCTTAGGGCAAGTCTACTGGCAAACTAGAGAATTCTTGTCCCTGACCTACTTATCATTTTTAACAAGTGATCAAACACAAAGGAACATATTTCTTATTCCTAAAGGACTAGATGCCGAAAAAACATCTTTGAATATGTGCCTTTGTCTCCATTCCCAGTATCAATTCTTTACACTAAACTCTTATTTCAGTCCTGTATCACCACCACCATAGCCTGACTGTGAATTTGGTCTTAGTCATTCTAGTTTTGTCTTCTCAAGTGATTCTCTATACTGCTGCCAAGATCTTTATAATATATAATAATATATATCTTTAAAAAGCAATAGCTTTTTAAAAAGCCTTAATTCTTTGATTTGTCTGCTGAAAATCCTTTAAGAGTCGTCACTACCTTTAAGATCAAGTCTAAATTCCACAGCATGGATATAAAGTTCCTCACGCTTTCTTATCTTCCCTCTTCAACGTCAGTTTCTACCACTCTTCTTTTGCACTTTTCACATATAGCAGTGGACACACAAGATACTATCACATACTATGAACTCTCATGTCTTTTCCCTCTGTTGAAATGCCCACCTTCTCATTTTCTGTCTGGCAAACTCCCATTCATCCTCCAAATTTTGCTTAGGTCTGTAAAGACTTTTGACTCTCCATGGTAGAATCTCTTCCATCTCTATATTACCTTATCTCAGCTTCTATGAAGGAATGTAATTGTATTGCTTAATACTACAATTTAAATAAATATTTAAATATATATTTAACAACACAGAGGTCTAAGCAGTTAAATAAATATTTATTTACAACATAGGAGAATATCTTTTTCCATGTTGAGGACATGGACATCTCTACTCTTGTTCAATCTGATCTCAGTCTACCAATTGTCCTCCTTTCTATCAGTCCCTATTTCCTTCTCTTCTTATGCTACAGACTCTGCTTAGACCATCTTGCCACTTTTTCAGTTGTAATTACCACTTGTACACATTCTTGCCTCTGATTTTCACTGAGTCTAGACAGATGTCCACCTACTTACTATAAAAGTAAAGTCAAATAGTATAGAAGTTTGTAAGTATAAATCCTCCTCTAGACTTCTTACCTAATGGGAATTAATGGGTTAATTTGAATTAAATTTTGCCACCTGTATTCGAAAGAGTCCTGCATAAGGCCACTCCTATTCTCTTCCTACTACAGTTCTTTCCACTACTTACAATGAAAGTTAGATCAAAACTAAAACCAACCTTAAAACAGTAAAAATGTCTGTTTCTGGAGTTTGCTTACAACTCCAGAAGTCCCAAGCTTTCAATTCTGTGTATGTCACTGAAATTGACACAGGGGCATTAAAATAGGTTGGAAATTATAATCTACAGCTTAGATATCCCTTATATATAAACATATACATGAAACATAATCATTCACCTATTTTTTCAAAAGAATAGAATTTTAAAAGCACAATGTTTATTTCAAAAGATATCACAGTGGTATATTTACTCTCAATTTAAGTTTTTACAGGTGTCCCATATCTACGATCATGGGAATTAATGGGTTAATTTGAGTTGAACTTAACCACCTGTATTTGAAAGAGTCCTGAATAATGACACTCTTATTCTTTTTCTACTACAGTGCTTTCCACTACTTACAATGAAGCTAGGTCAAAACTAAAAGCAAAAAGGAAGTGGAAAACTAGATTTTACCTCATTATAAACATTTTTCAACCATTAGCATCTGACCAAAAATGAAACTGAATGACTCATGACAGCATATATTCCATACTACTAGAAAATCTTATATGAATATTTCAGCAGAGAGTTCTCACACTGCATGAAAAAAGTGATCTGATATTTCTCAGGTTCCTCCCAATTATAAAATTATTATATGTATGCATATAACAAGTAAGGTGTAGTTGACAGTTTCTCTTTTGAAATGGTAAAGAAATTCACATAAGCATTTTGTTAACTTGTTATAGCACATGAATGTCCCTGAATATACAAAATGAAACATTTCCTTTAAATATAGAAACTGCAAAGCTTGTAGTAAGTGAAGAAGATAGCACTGAAATTAAAAGTGGGTTTTACCATTAATCTTTGCCATGTGTAGATGGGGAAGGACTGAACTTGCAAGCTGAACTAGTCTGTCTTCTCAACTATAAAATGGAGTAAATAATAATTCCTTCCATACCTAGTCCACAGGTTTAGATCTCAAAGAGCACAGGAAAATACTTTCAAACTTAAGGCACTATACAAATGTTAAATTCCAAAAGCTTTTTTAGCAGAATTCTTACTCAAATTTGCAGGGTTAATGAAAACTTTTCAACAGAAACAGCTTTACTAATATTTCAATGAGATGCCATGAGTATTTCTCACTCTCTGCCCATGAGTCTTTCATACAGTCTGATGAAGACAATAACTTATCAGAAAGAACAATATTTTACTTGTTTAGTATGCTTTTGAACTGCCCCTAGAAATAACTTCATCTCTTAAAACGGTAGTTCCAAGAAATGGTAAAAATAATAACTTGCTTGGCAACTTGACTCAAGATCTAAGTTGTGTGACCATGCACAAGTTATGTAGCAATTTGAGTCTCTTCCTATATTTATAAAATGGAGACATATATTATAGCAAGATTGTTTTAACAATTATAAATAGCATAAACAAGCTCTTGGGCCACAGGAGAGGTTCAGAAAGAATGAGTTTCTCAATATACAAAGAAGCATACAAATTTAGAACACTCTCCCCGAGCCCGCAACAACAGAGAATGAAAATCTGTTACAAAAGACTTTGCTTAAAACAGCCAAAAAATAAACAGCAGAAAGCTTTATCAACAGAGCCCTACTTCTGGGAGCCAGAAAAACTGGTAATTCATTAGGCTCACTATATTCAGCCTTCAGTAACATCTTATGGATGTCAAAATCATATGGATTAGTGAATAATGAAGGAAATGACTGACAGGAGGTATATTATTATTGGCTAACAAACTGCTCCTGGCCTGAACTTCAGAGGCTTATACAACTGCATTACTATAAAAAGGAGCAGCCCCCCAAAAAACGTCACACAGCGACTTCAGCAAAGGCGGCGGCCTTAGGTCCCCCTAGTGAAATGAAAGGAGGGCGGGACACAGTTATTTCCACCCGTCAAAGCATATGCCATGATCCCCACTCTCTTTCCTCTTTCCTCGCCAGGTGTGGGACCGAGCTATGGCAAACCGAGGACACAGCGCCATTACCTGTCTCCGTGCTCCCAGATGGCTGCTCTTCTCTCCTTAAGTCTGCGGCTACAGTTCCTGGACAACTGAGAGGCCGAAGAGCAGGACGCTGGAATCGACTGTTTCTCTGGGCACACAGGGACACACAGGTCAAGCGCCCCACGCCACGAACCGCCATTGTCAGAGTAGCGGAAGCGCGAGACTCAAAGGTCAGTGGGTTTTCGCGCCTGCGTTCTGAGACGAAAACAACGGGAAGCCGCGAGGGTCAAACTAGGGGAAGACGTTTGCTTATAAAACAAGAAACTGAGGTCGGAGAGATGCCTGAGATTTCAGACATATTTATGTTGTCCAAATTTAAGCGTTTGTATGTCTCACTATACTCTTGTGAAGTAAGCAGTGGTATTTCCACTTTAAAGAGTTTAACTTAATTCTTAAAGCTCATTCTCATTTTACAGAAGAGGAAAATTAATGAGATTCAGAAGTCAGACCCAGCTCCAATTTCCAATGTTATTGTTTTGTTCCCTACAAAAGATGAGGTTTGTTTATTCTCGAAAGGGTTACAATTCTTGTAGGTTTGTATATGATGATAAAGTGATTTATATGATTGGCTCGTTTTGAATTCATCCTTTGTTTCCCCTTTCCCTGAACAATTTCTCCACTTGTTTCTAAGTACAAATTACTAATTGGACTACCTTTCTTCACTCCCCCTCATAAAAGAATAAATTTCAAACAATTAATTTCTATACATGCCATTAGTGAGGAGAAAAGCAAACAAGACTGAAAATTTCCAAATAAACAGGGCACCTAATTTCTAAATGTCTTGAACACAGTGTAGTTAAAATTACTCCTAGGAAAAGAACTTTAGATCTAGAGTTTGATCCCTGTTATTTATAATGGTGGAGTAATGGGAGGTAAGGTATTTGTGCAGTGATTTCAAGAATAACAGGATATAATAAATGGCAGAACAATTTTTTTTAAACTGGACACTATTCTTATACATATTGTCTCTCTTAATCTTTATAACAACCCTGTGAGACAGAAAATATTATTATATCCATTTATTTATGGGGCAACTAGGCATAAGAAAATAATACTCATAAAGTTACATAGCCAGTCAGGGGCAGAGCTGGAGTTAAACTTGCCTGGTTGATAGAGGTTTATTTATTTTTTTCTTTTTCTGCAACAACTTTATTGATAATTTGTATACAATACAAGTCACTCCTTTAAGGTGTAACCTTCGGTGGTTTTTTAGTATTTTACACTCAATGGCCTTTTTTTTTTTTTTTTTTTTTAGTATATTCACAGTTTTGCAGCAACCACTATAATAGTTTTTAGAACATTTTCATTACCTCCAAAAGAAGTGTCCTGTAACTATCTCCCCAGTCACCCCATTCCTCACAACCGTAAGCACCCACTCATGTATTGTCTTTCTCAATGGAAATGCCTGTTTGGAATATGACATGTAAATGGAATGTGGGGTTTTTGAGACTAACTTCTTTCATGTAGAATGATGTCATCAAGGTTCATCCATGTTGTAGCATCTATCAGCTCTGTACTTCATTCCTTTCTTTGGCCAAATAATATTTCATAGTATTTATATGCCATGTATTGTTATTGATTCATCACTTAATGAATATTTGGGTTGTTTCCACCTTATGGTCATTATAAATAATGCAGTTATGAACAATTTTTTTGTGAACATACATTTTCACTTCTCCTGGGTATATACCTAGGAGTACAGGGCTGGACCATATGGTAGCTCCATTTAACTCTCAGGTTATTTCTCAAATGGTCAGTACCATTTTCATTCCCACCATAATGTTTGATGACTCCGTTTTCTGCACATCTTTGCCAGTACTTGTTATTTTTTGCTTTGTTTTTAATTTTAGCCATCCAAGTAAGTAAGAAGTGCTATCGTGTATTTTTTATTTTCATTTCCCTGTGAATGTTGAGCATCTTTTCATTTAATTGTTGACCATTTTGGGTCTTCTTTTTGTGAGAAAGAGCTACTCAGATCCTTTGCTCATTTTTTAACAGTGTTGCTGTTGTTGAGTTTTAAGGGTTCTGTATGTATTCTGAACACAGATCCTTTATCAGATTTCCAATCTGAAAGCTTTAATTTCATTTTCTTGTCTAATTACTCCAGCTAGAACCTCTAGTACAATGTTGAATAGAAGTGGTGAGAATGCACCTACGTCCTTGTATTGGTCTTGACCTTAGGGGGAAACATTCAGTCTTTCACCATTAGGTATGATAGCTGTGAGTGTTTTGCAGATGCCCTCTACCAGGTTGAAGTTTCCTTCTCTTTCTGTTTACTTAGAGTTTTTATCATGAAAGTGTCTTGGATTTTTATCATTTTCCCCCTCATTTATTGATGTGGAATATTTGTTAAATGATTAAATGAAAATCATCATACAAAAGTTCTTACCCCAGGAAATTCCACCTGATGGCCTAGCATTGTGGGACTTTCCCTGACTACCTTTGAGATGAGAGTCCATTTTTCTATGGAATATAATCAAATGAGTTGTAGACTAGAATACTAGAATTTGGGTTCAAGTGTTGATTGGTTAATTTCCTGGAGACTGTTACAGCAATTATTTTACTTAGAACCATTTTCATTTCACATACTAGGAATCCAACTCAGATTCATACGAATTTAAAATGTATATTCATGCCTTTTATTCATCATTTCTACTTTTAGAAGTTCACCTTATACACTTGCACAAGTGATCATGTTATTTGTAGAAGGTTGTTCACTGCAGCATTATTTATAGTAGCAGAAAAATGGAAACAATTTTCATATTGGATGATTGATTATGTAAACTAGGATAAAGACATATTATGGAACTCCCTGTCCTTATTCCAAAGATATAGTGTAGAAGGTATCACTGACAGGGGAAGACTTTAAATTTTATCCCATATAATTTTGAATTATATATATTTTTATAATAAACAACATGTTAAAAGATATATTGTAAGTGAAAAATGTATTTTAAAAATTTTTATATAATTAAAAATTCAAGAAGACTAGTAGTATTTTATTTTTTAAAACTGTGTTGTGGGACCATGGGTGTTTGTTAGAATTCTTCTTTCTGTACACATATTTAGAAATACTGTTTTATATCTGCTTAATTTAATAAAAAGTTATGCTCATGATACCTGATTATTTCTATGTAATGGTCACTCTTTTAAAAAGACTAGTCCAAATACACTTTTTTCAGTGAGTTGGGGTTTTGGTTAACTGAGGTCAGTTCTTCCAAGTTTCTCTATATCTATCAATTATTGCCCATGTAGATTCTCTCAAACATGAGAAGAAAACTCTCAGATTTTACTGCTTATTTGTTACAGACTTAATTTATTGATTTACAAAGTTAACTTGCTGACATGGATGATATTGTGTCCTGCCTCCATCAGCACAACCAAACTCACAGGTGTGACAAGGGTCAAAGGGGGATTGGAAAATAAAGATTCACAAACACAGATTTTGAAGATTAATCTGGGATCAGGTGGAGCTCTGCTCTCTGATAGAGATGCAGATCTAAAGAATTATGCCAGCAATCTTTATTTATATATGTCTCATTATCAGGCTAAAGACTATGCAACCATTGTATTCAGGAAAGTTACAGAAACCAGGACATCTATGTAGCATTTCCACAGTTGCAGTGTGCAATGTTAGGAGCTTTGTGTAGCTCTCAAGAAAGTTCATTGTTTAAAGTTACTGTAAAGCAGACAGGAACTGGAGAAGCAGAGCTGGTGAAATATTGTGGTTGTCTAGCATAAGAATTCCTTCCTTCCCAGGAGGTGTGTGTCTGAGATCAAGGTCAGAGTTGACAGGACTCTTGCACAGAGCCTCCTCATGCAGGGCATTGCCACAGCACCTAAGCATCCTGTGCCCTTGCACAGAAACATTCCCAGGCACCGGGCATACCACTGCCATGAGGTCTTCAGAGACCCCCAATCTCAGTTACTGCTCATCCTCTGTCACCACTCTCCACAGTGTCCCTCTCTAAAAAAAAGATATGTTGAAGTCCTAACCCCAGTACCTCAAAATGTGACCCTGTTTTGGAAATAAGGTCATTGAAAACATAGTTAAGGTAAGGTCCTACTGGAGTAGAGTGGGCCTCTAATCCCATGTAACTGCTGTCCTTGTCAAGATATGAACATGTGAAGAAAGGAACATGCTAGGAGAACATCTCTGATGACAAGCCAGAGAATGGAGGTATGCAGCTGCACACCAAAAAACACCAAGAATTCTCAGCAAACCACCAGCGGTTACCAAGAGACAAGGAAGAATTCCCTACAAAATCCAGAGGCAACATGCCCTGTCGACATCTTGATCTTGGACTTCTAGTCTCCCCTTCTATAAGGCAATATATTTCCATTGTTTTAAAGCACCCAGTTTGTGGTACTCTGCCTAGGAAACTAAAACTTACAGTTATTATAAATATTATCTTGACATCAAATCATAATTTTCAGATTCAGTGTATTTCAAACCACTAAGCCAACATACTCATCTTTTGTTTAAAAGGCTCTCTGAAATACAGCTCCATGAGTGACAGCTCACTGGTTTTTTTTGTTTGTTTGTTTGTTTTTTGGGTTTGGGTGTGTGTGCGTGTGTGTGTGTGTGTGTGTGTGTGTGTGTGTGTTGTAAATATCTAGAAGATTACTCTCCACACACAGTCCCTAGTGACTACAACTGAGGAGGGAAATTAGAGGCTGAGGTACCTAGAAATGAAGGACTTTAAATTTATTGGTTTTTAAAAAAAATATTATTTTATCATTAAAAAGAAAAAAGAATTAAAAAGAATGTTATTCTATATTGGAAAGCCAATACAAAAATAACAAATTTTTAAAATTTGTTTGTGCTTGTATTTTACTTAAAATACTCATTTTAGGGTAAGCTGGTCTGTCAATGAATAGGGAGTATGCATGATTTAAATCTTGTATGACCATATATTCAGATCATGCCCATGTTCCACTAGCACCCACTTTCACTGTTTTCTGATTTGGATGATAAATGATATAGTCATCTAAGTAATGGTCTTCAAGATCCTAATTTTTGATTGAGTCACTAAGAAGGATTTTCATGTTCAAATTATTTCAGCTCAGCCAGCAGAGGTTCCAGGGAAAATTTTACTAGAAGAATAAAGCAAACCTATAACTTCTTGGAGTTTTGATAGGCATGAGCTATGAAAGTCTGTGAAACTGTGCCTTTTATCTTTAAAACCATGGAAGGGAAATGGTTGAATTCACAACCTTTCTGTTCACACTAATGAGGAAAGCTTCCAAGTTCCTTTCACTGGCTTTTTAGTCTAATCCATGTAAAATGATTTATTTATATATCGAGTAAGCAGAAATATATGTTGACATTTTCATGTGTCCATTCACTGCAAAAGTTGTTCTTCATGGCTTAGCCTAGGACCTTGCACAAGAGCAGCCGTTAAGGATTAACTGAAGATCAGGCAGAAGCACCAGAGGATAGTGTAAAGGGCACTGGCTGGGAATCAAGATGCCTCGCTCTACCAGAAACCTACTACGTGGCTCAGGAAAGAAATTCAACATCTTTCTTTTGTCAAGCAAGAAGAGGAAAATAGGATCCTCTCTTTCCTCACAACACAAGCACTTAGAATTCATTGAAGACATATTCTGTTAAAATTATGTGCCAGTAACTAGAAGGTTCTATGCAGATTATATAAAGCATAAATAGTATTTATGCCCTACAGAGTTCAACCTCCACTGAGGAATCACTAACTGATAACTAAAGCGTGGTCTAGCAGTAAATGCTATGAAAAGAGAAGACATAGAAAGTATTTGTTCTGAGAGAGGTGGGGGATGAGTGAAGGACAGCAATAAGAATGAGCCACTGATTTATAAGAGTAGGTAAATGTGTACATCCACAAGTGCACCCACACCCCCATACACATACACTCACACATCAGTACTGTGAGCAGTTTGATTTTAGGGACTGGGACTTACTCACTCCTGTTTCTAAAGCATAGCAGGTTTGCAACACATTGAAATATAGCCTAGCCAAGCATGGTGGCACACACCTGTAATCCCAGCAACTGAGGAGGCTGAGGCAGGAGTATCTTGAGTTCAAAGCCAGCCTCTGCAATATAGTGAGGCCCTAGGTAACTCAGTGAGACCCTGTATCTAAATAAAATACAAAAAAGGGCTGGGGATGTGGCTTAGTGGTTAAGTGCCCCTGAGTTCAATCCACAGTACTAAAAAAATTTTTTTAAAAATGTATATGTATGTATATATATACCCTACATGTGTGTATATATATATATATATATATATATATATATATATATATATATCCTAAAAGATAAACTACTTTTGCTGACAAAGAACATATGTTCATAAGCTTGAAAACAATGCTTGATTACTTATTGCCTTTTTCAACTTGATTCAATAGTCATTTTCTTCCATTTAAACAGACTTTTTATATAATAAAATAAAATTTATTAAAGAATTCACTGACATTTGTTCTTCAAGAAATGTGTTGATATTCTACTATTTTGAAATTTAATTTTAAAGAGAGATTAAAATTTATCTTCCCATTATTTTTGAAGCCAGGATATACAAAGAAGATTCAGATGTGGTCTGTGTCCAAGTTTTTGTTGAACTATTTGAAGAGGAAGACTTTCAAAAAATCTCCCTCAGACACTTTGACAATAATTACCCAAATTACAAAAGTATATAGCCATTGGCAGAGAAGGACACTTAGAATAACATATGCTGTAGATGTACTTGCTTGATCTTGGAACTGATATGAAGAAAGAGATAAAACATAACCTATGGGGCTGTAGTTGTGCCTTAGTAGAAGAGCGCTTGCCTAGCATGTGTGAGGCACTGGGTTCGATTTTTGGCACCGCATATGTATAAATGAATAGAATAAAGATCTATCAACATCTAAAAAATAAATAAATAACAAAATAGCATAACCTAAAAGAATGAGGAGGTTCTTTATTTACTGATCTGAAACTTATCTTCAAGATACATTGTTCAGAGCTAGGTGTGGTGATGTACACCTGTAATCCCAGTGGCTCTGGAGGCTGAGCCAGGAGAATTGCAGGTTCAAAGCCAACCTCAGCAATTTAGTGAGACCCTAAACAACTTAATGAGAACTTGTCTCAAAATTTTAAAATTTAAAAAAGGGCTAGGTATATAGCTTGGTTGTTAAGTGCTATTGGGTTCAATCCCTGGTACAAAAAAAAGTGGTTGACTTTAAAAATACATTTTTCAAATTTATTGTAATTCCAATTGACTATTTGCACCCATATGTTTGCGTTTTATGGTCTTGCTGCCAATAAGTTTCCAACTACTACTTCAAGGTCTATAGTTTTAAGATATTCTATTCAACACATCCCTAATCTGAAAATCTGAAGTTTGAAATACCCACAAAACTGCAACATGATGCCCATAATGGAAAATTTCACAACTGACCTCATGTCACAGTAAGTACAGCCACACATTACTTTCAGGTTACGTGCATATAAGGTGTGTATGAAACATTAATTAATTTTGTTTTTAGACTTGGGTTCCGTCCCCAAGATATATTTGAATATGTGTTTGTATACAAATATTGCAAATATGAAAAAATCCAATGATATGATTTTTTCTATATGCAAGTGACGATGATAAACTCTCACCTTTTCACTTGAAGGAAGTACTTATAACTTCAATATAGTTCTAGTTCTAAGCATTTCAGGTAAGGGATATCTGAAAACTTTTCTTTTAAAAAGTAGAAGCTTATTTTAAAATAATATTTTCTCCATGGGTGTGGTTGCGCATACATGTAATCCCAGCGGCTTTGGAGGGTGAGACAGGAAGATGATGAGTTTAAAGACAGCTTCAGGGATTTAGTGAGGCCTTAAGTGACTCAGCAAGACCCTGTCTCTAAATAACATATTTTTAAAAGGGGGTGGCTGGGGATATAGTTCAGTGATAAGTAACCCTGGGTTCAATCCCTGATACTAAAAAAAAAAAATCACATTTTCTTTTATTTAATGTTTGAGTGTATTAAAGAAACCGTGGAATTTTCTAAGATTGATGTGATGTTCTCTGAAATGAAATTTATTCAATATGTGTATTCATTATCTGACGAGTCATTTGTTTAATTTATTCACAGTGCTCATCATATAGTTACTTCTGGTTGCATTTCTAAACTAATTTTTGAAACAGTTCAAACCAGGAGGCTTTTCACCTTAGATATCAGTATGCCAATCCTAACCATTCACTAAAATTTAGTCTTAGAGTTTGATGGGAAATATAAGGTACAAATAAAATTGCTGAAGTAAATTTTCATAGTTGTAATATGCACATAGCTAGAGCTTTCCTATGCCATTTCCTTAAAAATGATCCCAAACCATTTCATTAGTTCATGTATAGAGTCATGTATAGATTAATAATGGGGTTATGTTCCTTTTATAAAATGATTATCTTTTGGCAGTGTGCTGAGTCTGATCAGTCCCTCAACCACCCACCTAGCAGACTGTATGTACAGTAGTCCACCCTTAGCTATGGGGGGATATATTTCACTAGGTTTTTTTCTATATGCAAATAACTATGATAAACTCTTACCTTTTCACTTGAAGGAAGTACTTACAGGCATATCTGAATTTTAGCATCACTACCTTGTACTTTGAGGCCATTATTAAGTAAAAGAATTACTTGACAAGCACTAACAGACAACTACTAAGCCACTAATGGATGGGTGGTATACAGAGCTTGGATATACAGCTGAACACAGGGATAATTCATGTTCAGGGAAGATGGTGGTGGAACTGTATAGGATGGCATGAGATTTCCTCATGAACAGCACACAATTTAAAACTTGTGAATTGTTTATTTTCCATTTAATGTTTTCATATGGGAGTTGACCATGGGTAACTGAAACCACACAGATGGGACACAACTACACACACACACACACACACACACACACACATGATCCAAATCATCTTTACGATTTAAAGCAACCATTCAGAATCTCATAGGCAGATTGGAAGGACCATTTTCTCTTTCCTGATGTAGATCTGTATCTGATTACTCAAGATCCCAGGTACAACTTTCTACCATCCAAACTGACAGTCCTATTAACAAATGCCAAGAAAAAGAATTAATGAATTGATCCATCTGATCATTTCTAACAACATGTCTATTTTCTGCTGCTGCAATTTCTCTTATGGCCACACAGAGTCACTGTTGACAACTGGTGGTTTTACACAATCCAATGAGTTCTCATCCAAAGGTAGGATGAAGATAGGCTGTGTGCCCATCTTGATGTCCCAATAAAAATAATTTACTATGTGGCTAGTATTTTGTTGTATCTAATTATACCATCTTATTTAAACATCAAAAGATTCCTGTGAATATTATTATTATCATCCCCATTTTATGGATGCAAAAATTGAAAAGGGTTAAGTAAAATGACCAAGGTCAGAGTAAGAGGTGTTTCTAACCCGGGTTTGACTGACTTCCTAATCACTACGATCCTAAGTCTATTCCATAAATATGTCCATGATTTTGGATTTAGTATTCTACTTCTAGAAATCTATCTTAATCAGAGATCTACATAAAGCTTGGCATACAAGGATATTCAATGCCATACATGACAGGAGAATGAGAACAGTCTTAAGGCCCAACAAGGGGAGGATGAGTTAATTCACAACCTATGCACAGATCAGATCATAATAGATTACTATGTGATTAGTATTAGCCAATCATGGTTCTAAGCATTTTGTTTCTTGGCTCAATTAATCCCCACAAAACCCTACAATATGGGTGTCATCATATTTATTCTAGTCTAAAACATCGTCATTATAAGAAACTCTTATTATTTTCTTCATAATTAAGAAAAATGCAGGGGCTGTGGTTGTAGCTCAGAAGTAAGAGCACTTGCCTAGCACATATGAGGCCCTGGGTTCTATCCTCAGCACTGCATAAAAATAAACAAATAAAGGTATTGTGTTGATCCATTAAAAAAAAAAAGAGGAAAAATGCTGCATCTGGGGCTTGGGGTGTAGTTCAGTGACAGAGTATTTGCCTCATATATGTGAGGCTGCAGCACCATAAAAAAGGAAAAAAGAAAAGGAAGGAAGAAAGATTCCGTCAATTCGATTCAAGCCCAGTGCTTTTTTATTGTAAGTGGTGAGACACATTCTGATTTTAAATATATTAAAATGTGAAAAAATGTTCATATTAAAATAGATAAGATCATTTTATTATAAAATATTTTAAATTATAATATGAAATAGTTATTATCATCCCTCATTTTATTAGCAAGAAACTTGAGGAACACAGAGATTAAATAACATGTCCAAGGTCAAAAAGTCTGAAAGTTGAGGGAGAATAGTAACTAGTGTGACCAAAAGCCCCAATCTTTAAATAAAAGGTAATCCATAAACTTCAGAGATTTGGGCAGGTCTCAAATTATGGGAAGTATGTCTATTAGGACCAAAAGAAACTCTTTGGGTAAATTTGTCACAGCTTGGATCTGAAAAAAAACAAATGTGTTCATTGAAAGGGCTTTGTATCTTCGCTACCCTATTCTATGCTTTGTGTTAACCAGTACCACTGGCCATTGCTGCTGTTCAGGAAACATGAAGGATCAACTAGACTTAAAGTCATGCACCAGGGTTTACAGGCAAATGTTTTTAAAATATAGACATTAGCTTTTGGAATGTGACCCCAATGTTCTTACTGTTTGGCTTTGTATATTCCAAACTAAGTTTTCTTTCTCTTTTTGGGAGGCTTAGAGTTTCTGAAGTTGATCCAGGAATGCCATTCTTTCTTCAGAAGCATCTACGGAGCTAATGGGGTGAGATTCAGGAATCTGCAATTTTTTTACAACCTCTTCAATATGCTAAATTGTGGGAACCATCGCTGAAGACCATCATGATGTGTGTACATTTTCTATAGAATTCTGTAGTTAGGTTTTTATTTACTTTTCTGAAAAGGTGGATTTTCCACGTTAAACAAACAAACAAACAAAAAAAAAAACTTCACCTATTCTAACTATTGCTAAAGTTGAGCACTTCTCTCCATGAAGAGGAAGCAAATGCATTTTTATGCTTGTTTTCATACTGATTTTTTACTCAGATTACAGAGAGTTTTACTAATTAAGTGTGATTTTTTAATTGTAATTCCATCTTATAATAATGATTTCTTGAACTCATTCCCCTGATAAACTCATGAACTTGGACAGACAGCCACCATTAATGAATTAGTGATTTCTATGCTTGCCACATTTAATACTAACTCATATCTTCATTTCTTTAAAAGAGGAAAGAAAGAAAGGAAGGATCCTTGGAGGAGGCAAAAGGTAAGGGAGATAACTTTGCCATTTTTCTTTTCTCTGCAGGCTCTTGTCCTCTCTAAAAGCCACTGGCTCCCTTAGGAAATGCTATTTCTACCAAGCTGCCACCTTCTGGGCATAAGTGCCTGCCAGCGGGTTGCAAGGCAGAGAAAACCAGCCTACAATTGGATGGGGACTTGCCTCTGGGAGCAGTTTCATCTCACTTCTCAGAATGGAGGCCACAATTTTTCTCCCTGGGTCCAGCCACTTCTGCTTGGTCTGTGGCATCCCAGCCAGGTTAGGAAAAAAGACACCTGCCTGAGGAACCTCATAGAAAGAATCAAACACATTAAAAACGAGACTTGTTCTTGTTTGCTCATGTTCTAAAAAGTGAGCACTCTATGAATGTCCTGGAGACACAAAAATAGGCCTTTAAGTTTACCTTTCTAAAAAGACTTTTGAGATCTCTCTAAAGCCTCTGCAAACTATGTCAAATATTCAAGTTTCTTAGTTGGGTATTTCCTTAAAAATGTCCTGCTTCTTATCAATTTCAGATTTTTTTTTTCTAAGAACTGGAGGGAGATTTGCAGTGGGATAATCCATTTCACATGGTAAAAATGAAACTGCTACCACAAAACTTATGATGCAATAAAGTAAGTGTAATAAAAGAGGCACTAAAGGAAACCGGAAGGTTTGGTATCTTAAAAAGAAAAACCACAGTGATATGGCTTTGATCTACTGAATTGCTTACCCAGGTTTCTCCACGCACGGACCCAGGGTTTCTGGTTACTAATAGAGCCCTGTTAGGTTGAAAGGAAAACCCAACTACCAATAAGCTCTGATCTATTTCCCTTGCATTGAAGAGGTTAAACTTTTTCAATCTTTGCCAAATTTTAACTTTAATCTCTCACTGTTTTCTACATTGAAACATTGAAACAATAAACACACTTTCCAAGTATCCTGTCTTCATAAATAAGGAAACTAAAGCTCAGAGGGATTAAATAGCTTTTCCAAATCATACAACTAGTAAAATGAAAACAAAAATTGGCATCTGTGTGTCATGTAACTCCCAAACCCACATTCTTTCTTTTATTCCAGACTTTCCACCAGAGGGGGGGAAAAAGATACAAATACTGTGTATTTGATTATAGTATGTTTATGGGAATTATAGAGAGCAACACTTCTTTATATTGCTTTTTTCTAAAAGAAGCTACAAGTTATGGTCATAATAGATGGGATTTGTCAGTCCAAAAAGTTGGCTTCTGAGTCCGGTTCTGTTATTTGCTAGTAATGTGATTCTAAGTCCCATTCCCACTTGACCTGAGTTTCATCACTTTTAAAATGAAGATTAAATCACCTCTAAGATCTTTGTTCACTTTGAAGAGTAATCCACATTAACATAACAAACTTGAAGCCCCAGCACTTCGACTAGCTGATAATCTGCAGTGACTTGTGACTTTGGGTTTTTACCAGATTGCCATAATCTGCAGCATTATCTCTATTATTGGAGGGTACATTCTCTGAAAGGAAAGGACCGCTGTGACCTCAGTAAGGTCAAAAGCATCTCTCCACACCCCATTCACTTCCCCCACCTTGTTCATTTCCTTCTTGGCACTTGGCACTACTTGTTCTCTTATGTGTATTTATTTACTTGTCCAGAGTGTCTCTTTCCCTAACTAAACTATAGGCCTTTGAGTTCTGTGCATGGCTGTTTCCCGGCACTTGGTACTGTGACTAGCATATAATTCAGACTCAAATATTTGTTGCATGAATGGTTGAGCAAGCAAATTGTTTCTGAAATAGCATAGTGGTAATTCTTTTCTTCTCACTTTGCAAAGTTAATTTTACAAGCAAGTGCCAGGGTTAAAGGTAATAAAACCTTAAAGTCTTTGCATTATTAAAACATCACAATGTTGATTACTAAAATGTTGACAGCAGTTGATACTGATCTGAGTGTCAGGACTGGAAGTAAATTTTTAATCTTTTTTCCCAAAATGTCTTAACTGAACATGAATTGTATAGCAATCAGATTAAAATGTTTTATTTTGTTTTGTTTTGTTTGAGATTCTGGGGATCAAACCCAGGCCTCACACATCCCAAGCAAGCACTCTACCACTGAGCCACATCTCCAGCCCCAGATTTAAGTTAAAAAAAAAAAAAAAAGTTGGGGGTTCCTACTTTGTGTTCTTCTGGAATGGGTCTTCTGAAGCTTCCCAATCTTTAATTGGGAACCAAGAAGACGCATCTCATTATTCCACACCCTCCTGCCAGAGTTCCGTGCCCCAAGACTGCTCAGTCGATCTTGGATCTAAAAGATGAAACGGGAAACTGGCTGGGCAGAGTCCATTTTGCCAGTACCATCTATAGCGTGGGTCTCAAGCAAGGAAGGACAGAAAGCGTAACCTGGTGTGAACTCTGAAAGCAGGGCTGCAGGTGGAAGTGAGGAGGCTGGCTGGCCAGTGGTTTCATGCTCCACAGCAGCCTACCGGCAATGTGGGTAACACATGACTGACAACCCCTTTCCTTGGTTCTGCTGTGTGAATAGGTATGAAGTGATGGTAATACCTCAAATAAGCAGATTGAGATCCATGATCATCCTTTATTCTCCAAGATTAATATGCTATTAAATATAAGAAAAGGGAGGGTTTGGTATACAAAACTAAAAATTTCAAATGTGACAAAAGTGCCACAAAATATATGATGCCTGGAGGTAGTACTGTGCTGGTAAATGTTTAACAACCAGCTCTCTGAAAACCCTACACTGATTTGTAGCTTTTGCTACTTTCTGTGGTGTAAATATTTCCACCAGTGTGTTTCAGGCTACCAATGTGAGGCTGCTGAACATCGGAAAGAGTTTCACAGAGGTACATCAAACATAGTATTTCCACCACGTAGATAAAGCAGACGTAATAGTAATTATGTCTGAGGTAATGGTAAAAGGTAAGTCAATACTCAGGAAGTGGTATTAGTGTTTATTATCTGTCTTTAATATATTTTAATTTACTTTTAATTTCATGTGATTTTAATTTTTAATAAAGGCCATGTTTAATAACCAGCTCTCACAGCTTCTGAGAAGTTTAACACTGGCTCCTAGAGCTGGTCTGACATGCTGCTGCCTATTGGGAGTTGCTGGGCAAGGACCCTTGTTGGAGGTGAGGGGTGTTGACTTGGAGAACCGTGATCTCTCCTGGCACTGTCTGAACCACTGGGAACAGGTGCCTCCCCCAGGCATTCTTGGGAACACCTTAGGAACAGACTCAACAGCACCTCTTCTCATCCCCCAACACACACCCAGGTGACTTCCTCAGGATCTCAGTGTGAGAGAAGGCAGGACTCTGGATCCTGTAGCCTGGAGAAATTGAAGTAGATTTACTTTAAGGGAAAGCAAAACTAGTGTTCTAAAACTAGTGTTCTATTTCTGAGACTTCCTGGGCTCAGCTCTTCCTCACATCTGAAATTCCTTCAGAACCCCTCTTCTGGGAATTGCAGATGGAAGACCTAGCATTGCCTGAAACCCACTCACATCCTGAAGAAAGGTTCATAAGATAGAACCTGGATAGAAAAGTCAACCTGCAGAGAAGAGACTGGGGTAAGAAAACAACCCAGGCATTTCACAATCAGCCTATGGCAGCCCTGTTCTCCTCCAAAGGGCACCAACAAATACCAACTGCACTCCGAGATGCCTTTGCTGTGGGAGGCACAGCATGTGCAGGAAGATGTTTATTTGGTTTAAGGTCAGATAGACATGGATTAGAATCTGGTTTCCCTGGACACCTAAACGAAGGTAAACAAACTTCTTTAAATTCATGTAAATCTCAAATGTAAATGGAGAGAATAGTACACAGCTCAGGACTATTCTGAGACTCTAAGGAGATAATCTATCTAAGGACTTAGCAGTGTGCCTGGGGCACACTAAGCACTCAAAGTGCAGTAACTATGAAAGTTATTTCAATATGGCCAGGGTCTAAAATGATGCTTTGTTATGAAATTAATAAGTCAAACCATCTCAATTATAAGGAAAAAAAAAAAGTCCGATGGGCATTAATCCATAGATTTAATAAAGGAAGGAAAGAAATCTCTCTCTACCCACACTAAAGAGATTGAATCAGTTAGTAGTTGCTTTTAGTACTGTAATAAAAACTGTGATGGTTTGAATGTGTCCCCTTTAAAATCCAGGCATCTACCAATGTGAGAGTATGAAGAGGTAGGTGGGTCTTCAAGAAGGAATTGGCTATGAGGACTCCTCCTTCCTGAATGGGATCAAAGCCATTTTAAAGGGGGTATCAAGAAGTGTTTGGCTACCTTGTTCCTCCCAACTGCCATAGGAGGACAGTGTTCTTCCCTCCAGCAGATGCAGCAGGAGACTGACTTGGAAGCAGAGAGTAGCCCTCACAAGTCAACCAATCGGCTATCACCTTGATCTTGAACTCCTCAATTTCTGGTATAGTGAAAAATAAATTTTTGTTCTTTATAAGTTACCCAGACTCAGGTATAACAGCACAAAAGGACAAAGGAAAGTACCCCCCCAATTTTTTTTTTTTGTTCCACTTTGGTTTAAAGCAAAGATTCATATAAAGGTATACATGACATGCCCTTCCAGACCACTGGGGTAATCTCATCAATTTCTTAATACATTTCATGTGAAGAATAACATTTTGATAGAGGCTTAGAAAATGATTGTTTTTGAAGAGTACAAAAGTCCACTTGTTTTTCCTCTACCACTGCATTTAATACTTGCACGTACATAGAGGGGATCAGACTGTTTGTATGCTTTTCTTTTTAGCCAGTTTCTCCCCCACCCAAACAATATGTTGACAACAGTTTTCTCAGATCCTAGGCAGAATCCTTTTTATGCTGCATGTATGGTATTGGGGACAGAGAGGACTGTGAGGTTAGTAGGTAAAGGTTAGTAGTTAAAGGAGTGGCAGAAGGCACATAAAATGGCACTTGGGTAATCTCCACAAATCCACCTGGGTCACTCCATAACTGGCCCCAGGCAGTTTGGAGGAATAGGGGATAGGAGGATGATCATTACTGAGCCTTTCTTGCCCTCTAAACGTGTGAAAAATTAGTACAAAGCCCAGCACAGTTCCTGGGAGCGGTCCTGAGTTATGTGGTCATTTTGGAAGGCCACGATTAAGAAATGCTGCACAAGTTTCCACTGGGGAGGTAGAACCCAGAAGCCCAGAGCAAAAGTTTCTGTTTTCAAAGTGTGGCTCAAGGAGCTTAAATTTGGGGAAGTCACAAAACTAAGCAAGTGAAATTCAAAACATCACACATACAGAGCAGTGCGTTTTAGGCACTAGGAGAGGCCCATGTTTTAACTTTCTGCACATGAGAACAGATGGTCTCGATTCACACACAGGCCCAGTTTACACAGCCTCTTCACCTAAACAATAGCTACCTCGGAGTGCATGCAGGAACTCCCCTTCCCTTCCCAAGGCTATGGGGACTTCTCTCCCCTTCCCACATGTGAAGACTCCCTCTCTGCCTGGGTCCCTATTTCCCTTGTTTAGTTTTTACACAATGATGGTGAAAGTTATTTAGTACAGTAGTAGTTCCAGTGGGGTAGGAGGAGGACAGAGAAGACAGTTCCTTCCCTCCTTGTTTGCATCCCTCCCCTATAGTCTTAGGGAAGGAAGCTGAGAGGGTTGTAAGAGCTGAGGGCATAGCATTACACATTGATGAGCCATGCATGTGTTAGAAATGTCCCCTCACTCCCAAAGGCAGCCAGGTGAAGCCTGAAGCTCCAGGAACTTTTGTCTTTGCAATTGCATCCAGGATGTCTTAGGGAAGGCTGGAGCAGAGCAGAATCTAATGGTGTACTCTGTAACCCCCATAGGTTTGATGGACATCCCTGATCCACCCAAGATGCTGAGTGTGACTGAGCAAGTCCTGCATCAAACAGTAGCTGCAGAACACACTGCTACTGTTACCTAACTCAGGTCACTGGGTCCAGGGTAGGCAGAAATGAAAACTGGATGAAGAAAGAGTTTAAGCATAGGCAAGGTTTTATTATTAGGGGCTTCTGTTCAAACAGAAGGGAAACAACACTGACCAAGAGTTTCTGGCCAGCTCGAGCAAAGGACAAAGGCGTATAGCTTTTACAGCATCTATGGGGGAAGCAGGAACTCAGTCACTTGATGTCATCATGCCTTTTCATGTGTAGCATGTTTCATACCATCTTAAGTCTGTACTTGATGGTGTGCGTTTATTATTCTAATAAGGAAAAGGTAACTGTGGTTACTTCAGTGACTCTTCTATGTGTGTGTTTGCCCCTCACCATCTGGTCTTGCCCCTTATCATCTACGAAAACTTCTGACATTTTTTTTCAGAATGGGGTAAACTATTGTCCTCCTCAGTGAATTACTTTCAGTGATTTTGCTTTTTCTGGCTCTAGCTCCTTAGCATTTGCTGTCCACACAATCTCAAAAGCTGAGCTTTCTTCTCAGTCTTCCATCTCCTGGCACGTCATCTCGCTACCAGAGCCTTGAGGACCGATTCACTTTTTGATGGCTAATTTTCTGGTATAGCTTCTAACTCCCTAAAACCAAGAGCTAGATTGACTATCCTATTTCCCCTTAAAGGTTTAATCCCTCAATTCTAAAGGGTTCTGGTACTGGTGAGGGGCAGGGGGCCCAGTTGGTGTTAGAAGAAGAAGTCTGTATTTCAGGTAGCAGAGGAGCATGGAGTGGCAGGGGTGGGACATGAGATGAACTCCTTGTCCTCAAGATAGAGTCTTGAATCTTCGCCTCCCCAGGATACTTTATCCTTGGTGCTGTTGTGCCCTTTTAGTGGTATCCAAGCTAACTGCTCTATTGAAGCATGTGTGTTGTGCACATTAAAGCTTTGTCATTTTCAAATACTTAATATGAATAAGTTCTATCACGTTTGAAATCCAAACATATTATCACAAGAAACTTACATATGTCAATGAAAGAAAAAGAAGTTACTAGGTCTTTAAAATTGTTTCATCTGCTTAAAATTTTTTAACATGATTATAGTTTTAAATGTATTACCTACATGCCTAAACAATTTCTCATTAGAAAGTTATCAGAGGTGTGAAGAGATTATTCAAACATCTTAGCAAATGTAGATTTAACTGTTTGAACATAAAGCCATATGGAAAAAAATTATGTTCATGAAATCAGGTTCAAGTGCCTCTTAGCTTTAAAAATATCTTCTTTAAACTTTCTTCAAATTCAGCAATTATCTTCCTTTAACACTTTGTGATTATAATTTTAAAAAGAAAAAGTATAGTTTTCACCACATATAAATACCACTGAATTTATTCCAGTTTATTTTATTCATAAAATTCCATATTTTATGATTATGAAGAGACTGGAAAATAGTACCCTATATTTTAATATTTTATTTATTACAAACAACCACATTTGTGATTACATAGGTTAATGGACTAGCCAGATAATCTACTTATTGTTAATTTTGTTTCTTGCATGAGTAAATGAGCAAATGAATTCAGATTTCCAAATGACATTATTACCCCAGCCGGAGTGAAGATACACTCTTCAGGTAAAGTGCTACCTGTTACAACCCAGTTTACAAGTATATTTTGTTGGCTGCCAACAGTTTCAAGAAAGCTATTTTGTTATGTACCTTAAAATGACTTCTCTCATAACAACCCGTGGTTCCCTGTGATTCCCTGCACTCTGGTTCAGGTGGTTTCTCACTGGCACATTTAAAACTTATTTTGCGCAGGGATCCTGGAATGCGTTCTCTTGTTGGGTCCTTGGGTGAATTAGGTGATGAGTTTAGCACCTACTATGTGTCAGGCTTTTTGTGGTCAGACTATAACCTTTAGGATCTTGCCCCTGTATAACTATAAAACTCTAATAAAAAAAGATCTTGTCCCCCCCAAAAAAAAACTTATTTTGCTAGCATGTTCCTAAAAGAACAGAATTGCTTTTGCAAGCCTGTAAAAAGTCCTGACCAAGAAAAATGTAGTAAGTTAACAAACTTTTCTTTCTTTTCTCCTTCCAGTCTGTTCAAGGTGCTCAAACTCAACCTTAATTAGACTTTTCAAAGTGTTTTAAAGTAAAACTGTCTAATTCACCCCAACAGATATGAAATCTGCTATTGCATAAGTCAGGAGTAGCCAGCCAGAAACAGCCATTGCACCAGCTCCCTAAATGCAGCTATCTTTGGGAAACCTCTATGTAGGAAGTCAAGCTAATACTTCGTTCTCAGAAGATTAGGTGTGGTTTTAATGAGCTCATTGGAGGAGGGGGGCGGGGCGGGGATGGGAGTGGTTCCAAGGTTCTATTTTTAAAAAGCTTATAAAGGTCATCCTCTGTTGTCTAAAGACAATAGATGAGGGAGAGACCTCTCTCACGTTACAATTACAGGTTAACAACCTGTGCCAAACTGGTTTCCAAAGAAAAAGCTAAGAGGGTACAGATAACTTCCTTTTCAGCGGAGACCGGGATAATCAGCTCCTGAGCCAGTGCCAAATTTCACTGAGCAGCGTCTAGGCCATCAGGGCTTCTTCACCTCAAATTGGGTTCGGCTGCATTTGTCAAACGAGTGCTGCAGGGTGGGCGGAAGGTACATTCCTTTCCTCCAAGATTAGAAATGCCAACCCCCTATAAGGGGTTCTCCTCGTGGGTGCATGCAACTACCTGGGCCATCGAGGGGATGGAGAACATTCCGCGTCACTCCTGTCACAACACTGACCAGCGCTAGCATTTAAAATAATCTGTTCCCGTCGTTGCACTACGCTAGTTGGGCTTGTCCATATGCGAGTTAAGGTCTTATAATGAGGGCCTTGCTTCTCATCCTGGCTAGCCTATGTCCGTCACCAATTCTCTCAGGACTTAGTTGGAAAAGCAATTCACTTTCCACAGAAGAATCGTGTGGAGAACTCCAATGCGTGTCAGAAAGCAGTTTTGAAATTGCGGAGGGAGAATGAGCGTGGGTACCGCACAGAGTAGGAAAGAGATTGAAGCTGTGAATTTCGTGGAGAGAGGAGCTTTTCCCCTATAATTCTCTTCCGGCTTCACCTGGAGTTAACGCTTACCTTTCAAGGAGGAAAACCCCTGCTTATTAGCTAAAGGTTAAGGGGAGACAGAACAGGTAAATTTAGTAATGGGGGCGGTGCCGCTGAACCACCAGTACCAATAAAGACTGTAGAGAGAAAAATCAGGTTCTGCTGGCCAAGTACACAGATCTCCCTGAGAGCTGGACCCCGAGTTCTGTGCCCGCCGTGCCGCGGCCTCTCCCAAATCTTTAAAGCAGAGTGCCTACTTGCCGACCACTAATCACCGCCCTTTCTGGTGGATGAGCCGAAATCTGGGCGGAGCGGGTCCGCAATACCCGTATTCCAATAGACTTGGTTCGGAGAAACCCAGAAACTCCCCATGCCTCCTGCAGTTCGGCTGGGAGAGGAGGAGGTGCCTGGTCTCCCTGCTCCGGGCGTGAAGCGCACAGGAGCCCGTCCTCCCAGCCGGAGCCTGGGACGCTGGAGCAGGCCCGAGCGCGTAAGCACACTAGAATACACAATCTTCCTTCCGAACTGAACAAGGACACGGTCACCCTTTCCACTCTGCCACTAGTACGTCCTCTGCTCACAGGTCCGGGAGAAAGCTCATCAATGTCGCTCAAGCTCCACTGGGGCTGCAGCTGCTACCTAGGGTCCCAGTGTCTCCCCTCAACACACCCCTCCTCCCTGGCCACACACACGCACACGCACCTCCAAGAGCTAGAGGAATCCGGACTCCGGCGCCCGGCTCCGCTCCTCCCTTGTCCCGCCTTCGGCTCCGCCTCAGAGCCCCGAGGGCAAAAGGGGGGCGGTGAGAAGACGGAATTTCCCAGCGCGGGGGCTTGGGCTTCCACGGCAAACGGGCAGTCTCTTTCTGTTTACGGAGAGAAAGGGGAAATGGAAAAGGCGGGGAGGCGGCGGCTGGCGTCCGCTGCGCCGCCCCTGGGCTGGCTCAGACGCTGTGAGTCAGGGGCCGACGAGGACGGCCCGAGAGCACGGGCTGCCTGGAACGCACTAGCCGGCTCAAGTCTGGACGACGCGCCGCGCTCCGGGGCCGATCGCCCTGGCTCCCTCTCCTACCGCTGGACCTCGGTGCCCCGGCGTGCCTGGCTCCGGAAGGCCGGCCACCAGCTGCGCACCGAACCATCGGGGGACTGCGGCTGGAGCTCTCGGCCGGCGGGGGTGCGCGGAGGCCGCAGGTAACTAGAGTTTGGGAGCTCGGGGTGCCATTCGGCCGCATCTCCTGGATGCCCCGAGGGTTCCCACTCAGAAATAGTGTACGGGATCCCGGCAAAGGGGAGAAGTCTCGGGCCAAAGGAGTTAGGAGTGTTGCGGTAAGCGTGTGCAACTCCGCTGCGGCCCTTTGCGCTGGTCGCCAGCTGCAGGCAGGCACAGCTGGAAAGCACCTTGCGCAAGGGTCTCACGAGGTATGGACTCGCGGCTCCTCCCTCTTCCTCCTACTTCCCGGATCCCCAACTACCGGGCAGTGTCAGTCTGGGCAGTAAGCTGTGAAGCCGGGACGTGCTGTCACTGCGCCTCCTTCGGGAGACGCCGCCTGGGCGGCTGCACTCTCCCTACCGAGATCGGGTGAGTGCCCCTTGGAGGTTTGAGGAGCCTTCTGCTGCTGGCCCAGACGATGGTACTTTTATAAGTTTTTAGCCCTTTGAGGCTCTCTTGGCTTTAAGAATAAGTTAGAAAGAAGTGTGTATTTGGTGGTGGTGGTGGGTGTGTGTGGGGGGTAGAGGGGGGCGTTAGGTTGAAAAACAATTTTGGACCCGAATTAAAGGCTGCTCTTAATTAAAACAGGGAGAGAAACTCATGCAGTGGCTTTACATACCCATGGCCTGAGTCGTATTTGCTAAGTAGAGTGTATTCCAATCTCAGCTGAGACCCTTGACCCACTGATGATTAAGGTTTGTGTGCTGTCAGCTCTGGGGTATGGCCCTAAGGCTTTGTCTTATTAGGGAAGTAGGATAGTTGCGGTATCTAGAAGAGGAGCGACTTTGATTATATAGCGCTGGAATGCACCATTCTGGGGCTTTTTGAGAACAACAATATAGTTAAGAGATGTGCCCTGCAGGGCAATGTACTATTTTGGCAGGAAAAAAAAAAATCTTCTAATTAGGAAGTAACACAAGATGTATTCATCTTTTGTTAGGCAGAAGTTCATGCCTCCAATCTTGGCCATTTTCATTCACACTTGCCAGGAAACACTCAAGTTTTGTTTATGTCAGTGGCAGTAGCCAGGAGCATTACATTAATTTTTTTTTTTTTTTTTTTTTTTTTGATGCTGGGGATTGAATCCAGTGCCTCGCGCATGTGAATTAAGCACTCTACCAACTGAGTTATATCCCCAACCCCTATATTAATGTTTAAGAATAGTATTTCCTCTTGATTTATTGCTGATGTCTGAAATAATTTGAAGTACATAGTTTTGACTTTATTTGCCCACTTTTCCATTTCTAAAATTGGCATAATTTTTATTCTATTAGGAAGCAAACATTTTATGAGGATTTTTAATTAAACTGTATCCAGGTCAGTTATTTTATGCTAAAAGTCTTTATCTCTAAACTAGAATGTCTTCACCATCTGTACTTTTTCTAGATGTGTACTGAACATGCATATCTCAAACTGTTAGCCTACTGTCTGCTTGATTAAAGTGAGAAAGTGCTCAGTCTCTTTGCTGGAGTGTATAGCAGGAATGACTGGTCTTCAGTGTTGCCAAGGAGCACAGATTTGTGTGACAAGAGTCCTGAGTTGCTAAGGAATGGAGCAAGCACTGGGGAAAGTCTCCGTGTTAAATACTTCACCTCTCCTGACTTCCCCTTCAGGTTTTCCTTTCCCTTCCCCTCACCTTGCAGTTTAGGGGTGTGCTTATGTGTATGTTTCTGTGTTTGTGTGTGGGGGGGGGTGTGTATAACCTCTTAGGTTTACATATGAATGCTTGAGACTTTCTGCAGGATATAAAAACCAAAAGCTGTCTTTCTTCTCTAGATCACCTAAGTAAACTATATAGACTTTTCTTCTCTTAAGTTATCTTAGCGCTGGGAACTTTATTTTCTGTCAAGCGATCCATGTAAGTCAGTCCAGGAGTCTTGGATTATTGTAGATAGTAGGGCCATAAATTGATTGGTTTGTTGCTGTTGTTACTTCTGTTTTTCTAGTAAATTCTATGAGGAGAAACTGTAACTAAATGGCTCAGTGAAACTGAAGTCAAATGTTCTTCCATTACCCTAGGAGGTTCCCTTCATAACTTCACAGATGCCAAGAACTTGAATCACAGTCTCCCCTCAACAATGTACAAGATCTTGCTGTTGGATCTGTCTTTATAAACTACTGAACTCTTGGAAAAACAAAAAGATATGCAAGTTCTCTAAGAGGGAGCAATCTTGTTCTCTGGATTTAAGTGTGGAGACAACAACCATCAAAACATTTCATAGATTTCTGTTTTTTCTTTTTTTCTTTGTCTCAATGTAGGCAATCTTCAAAAGTTTACTGTGAAAGAGACTGGGGAACAGGTAGCCACATCCCATTTGCAGATAAGGAAGGTGTCTAATGCAATATCTGCAAAGCCAGATCTGTGACTCAGTACTTCTCTCTTTCATACCCATAAAGCTGCTATCCATGACAGTTTATTTACTGTGCACCAGACATGTGCATACAAATTCATGTAATCCTCTCAGCTATCTTAGGAAGTAGGTGCTGGTATTACTTCCATTTTACAGATGGGGAAATTGAGGTACCAAGAGATTAAGGTACTTTTTTTAACATCATGCAGGCAGTAAGAGATGGGCCTGAGGTTTGACCCCAAGTAGCCTGAATCTTAGAGGAATATTAGACTGCGGGATGGATGCTAGATTGTTTTCCTCAGATGCATGCAATTTGTTCATCAAAAATGATCCTCAGGTAAGGGACTGATGATATTAAATTGTGTGGGGTTTTGTTTTGTTTTGTTTTGTTTGTTTTTGAAAAGTGAAATGCACTCAGAGAGAGGCAGATGGCTGGGTCATGCATGCAGGTGGCCCAGGGTGGAGCATTTCCTGAAGCTTTGAACTGAACCTCCAGGTTGATTGAGATATATAGCTTTGGTAGAGAGTTGTGTTTATTAATTCTTGTGCTTTTTTTTTTTTTCTTTTTCTTTTTTGGTGCTTGGGAATCCAGGATCTCATGAATGCTAGGCAAGCACTCTACCACTCTACCACTGAGCTGCTGAAATATCTTTCAGATATTCAGATACCCCAATCCTGCTGAAATATCTTTCAGAGAGAGGCCCTACTTTCAGGAATGCTGTGGTTTAAGTAGACAGCTTCAAAAGTGTCTTAGATCTCTTTGATTCTGTTGCCTTTACTTTGGAATGGAGTTGTGTGGTTCTAAGATACACAAGAACAGCTTCTCTTTTACCCTTGCTTTGCATTCTTTTTCTCATCTACACATTCTCAAGTTGTTGGACCTGATTGTAAAAAGAACTGAAATGCAACTTTGTCTAAAGTAGTCAATTGATCTTAACCTGTGGCTTGCTTATGATAGATTGGACTTTCCTGGCTTATTTTTGCTGCCACAGCTTCTAGAGGGTCATTGGTGTAGATATGAAATTAACCTTCTGGGTCTCTCAGTATTTTTGCTTTATTATATTACAGAATTCTGGTCTCAGGAGGGGACAGCTATATCACAGGTTTGAAAGATTGTCTCCTTTCTCATACTTAGCACTGACAGAACTAGGATCTGAGGTGACATCCCCCTTCTAGTGAGCTTTTAAACTTGTTTGTGTACGAATTTTACTGAAACTTGACCTATCAACGTCACATTTGCCTAGATTAAAATCTGTTTTACTTTCTTTGAGTTCTTGACCTGACTTTTATTTGAAAGTTACCTCCCATTTGTCAAGTAGTTCTTTTTTCTTTAAAGTTACTATCAGCATAAAAGACATAGTGATTCTTGCAGGGAACTACTACTTTGGGGTATGGTGCGAGGTTGGAAGCTATAAGGAGCAGGGAGCCTCAATCTTCAGAGTCCTGACCTGCTCTTTATTTCTATTTATGTTTAGTGAAGTTAGTTTTCAGTAGCTGATGCCACAGTGAGTAACCAGTGGACTCTCTGAATCTCAGGTTTACCTCCGCAAAGTGGCAAAGTGAGAGAGCTTCGTGAAAGATTATCTAAGGTCTCTTTCAATTGACACTGCCTGTCCACTTGAATTCACACACACTGTTGACAGAGAGCCCTCATTATGAACAAAGGCAGGGAGAAGCCTAGTCACAGTACTTTCAAGTCAGTTTCCCATTGGTTTCAAATGCAAATATCAATAGTAAACTAAATGTTTGTGTTTTCTTTTGTAGACTCCCCAGAAGGCACCACAGTAATGGAGTACATGAGCACTGGAAGTGACAATAAAGAAGAAATTGATTTACTAATTAAACATTTAAACGTTTCGAATGTAATAGACATCATGGAAAATCTTTACACAAGTGAAGAGCCAGCGGTTTACAAATCCAGTCTAATGACCATGTGTCAAGACAGTAATCAAAATGAGGAGCGTTCAGACTCTCTACTGCTTAGTGGCCAAGAGGTGCCTTGGTTGTCGTCGGTCAGATATGGAACCGTGGAGGATTTGCTTGCTTTTGCAAACCATATATCAAATACCTCAAAGCATTTTTATGGACACCGACCACAAGAATCTGGAATTTTATTAAATATGGTATGTTTTTTCCTGATCGGTTGAGTGCTGTGTGTCCAGCTTTACTAGTGTGGCTTCATTTACTGCAGAGTGGCATTTGAACTTTGTTTACACTGGCTGCCAGGTGTGATTTTAAAAAATGTAATTACTGGTAAGAATCACCTCCATGTTAAAAATGCAGAAAAGTCTTCATGAAAATTTCCATTTAAAGAGTCTTAACCATAATTTAGTAGTTGTTCTACAAATTAAGAATGTCTTTTTTGGGAGTAGGATGGTACAGGGCCTCCCACATGCTAGGCAAGTACTCTACCATTGACCTACTCCTCCAGTCCCTAAGAATGCATTGTAACAATTTATTAAAAAGCTCATTCATCATTTACACAGAAGAGAAAGGCTTAATGAGACTCCTTCAGCCCAGAGGGGAATAAACTCTTTGTCTTAATACTTTTAACGACTGATTTAGTTGTTCTTCTTTTGTCACATTGTGAAATGTTATAATATACTAACATTGGCTAAATTCAGTTCTTGCAGAAACCTAGTTTGTAGGTAGCAGATAGCTACCCACAGATCAACTCTGCAATCAGCAAAGTCTGAATGACAAATGATGTATTTGCGTAGTCATCCCAAGTATTCAAATAATCCAAAATATTGTGACAACACTTTGTTGCCACAATAGTTCCATCAGGTGACATGTTTAGGTGTAACTGGCTTTCTGCCAGGTTTAGTATGTCAGAGGTGAACGTGGGTGCTGGCTAAAGGTGATCTAATTTTTTTTAAAAGAACAGTTTGCAAAACAGTAGGTGGTAGCTTGCAAAACCTGTTAATTGATGAAAGTGACTCCCTTTCCTTTTGGGTGTCTGAATGGCAGAATGGCCAAGGCTGAGGGAATGTTAGTGATAAATGAGCATAGAGTCTGATACCATTTAATGAAAAACAACACAGTAATTTAGGTCAGCTATGTTGTGAATTGTTTTGTTAGAAGCCAATTATGTTCAGGTCAATGTGGAGCAAGATTACATTTTGCATTGTTGTGTGGCTTCCTTTGGTCTGGATATACTGGATATAAAATGCATTTAGTAGTTATTCCTTTGCCTTCAGAATATTACTTGCTTTTATAAATGGGAAGTAATAATTTGAACTGGGAGTAATGCTTGATTTTCTTAGCTCAAGTATAGCTGGATGATTCTGGTTCAAAATAATATAAATGTGTATAATGATGAACAGAATTTTTATGTTTTATATTTTTTACATATTTGTTAAATGAAAACATTCTCAGTAAACAAATTGCCCTAGCTAGTAAGTATGTAAAGACTTATGTATGTTTGGTCATTTCCCTGGCCCATCAGACTGTTGGAGAGATGGGCCATGTATAGAAAAGAATTCTTGAAAGTTACAAGGAATACAAAGAGATAGCCTCCTGAAGCTTTTTTGGAGTGAGGCTAGAAAAGCTCAGACAGAAAAGGTGACAAAGTAAGCCATTCAAAGGAAGTGAAAATTTTATAAGCAGAGTGTAGAAGTAAAATGTTGTCATTCTCTGACAAAGGTCCTATGTTCTGTAAATGAACAAATGCATACTAAAGAAAATGTAAAAATAGGACATACCATAAAGGTAGTGATCTTGAAAGCTTTAAACATACTTTTACTTTAAAAATGATCAACGAGGTGCAAAAACAAGAAAACTGAAAAACAGAATGGAATAAGAGAGGGACCTTAAAATGCACAGGAATGTGGATCAGGTCTTACCAGGTCAGTGGTCAGTTGGTCTGGGGGTCCATGGTTGACTTCGCTGTCACTGACATTAAGATTGTCTCCACCCCTGTGACTGGGTAACCTACCACAGTTTTATACTTCATCGGTAATGGTCTAGGCATTGGGACCTGTCATCTTTGATCCCAGCCACTGTGAGACACATGGTAAAGGAAGTAGGCTTGCTTTTATCCTAGCCTCATGTTTTCTATGGACCCAACTGGTATATCAGATCTTTTTTCCTCTCCTTATTTTCTGTTTACTACCCTATCAAAACTTAACATGTGTGTACACGTGTGGGCTTTACTTGCTGTTTTCGGTCTCTCTGAATTAGGAAATTATCTACCACTAGATTGGTTCCAAGGTAAAATCTATCTATAAATTGTACCTATATGTTCATACCTATGTATTGGGGTGAAAAAACTTTGATTGCAGTATTCAACTGTTGATTTGCTAGCCATAGTTGGGACATCCATAGTATATCAGATTCTTTTCCAGAAGATACATACAGAACGTTAAGTAGGCTGGAAGTTTACTGCCTGGTGCATGCAGGAGACAAGTGAATAGGCAATTTTAACATAGTGTGCCACTTCCAATACAACTACGCCCCAGTTGTTCTGGGAATGCTTCAGCCACAAGTGTCAACACAGGTTTCCAAGATGAATTGGTACCTAAGCCAAGGTCCAATGCATGGAGTTGGAGTCAGCCAGATGAAGTAGGGAGTTTTGTAGATGAAGGGCACAGCATGTGCAAAGGCCTGGAGGCACAGAGACCTGGTGTGTTCTGGTAGCCAACAACCACAACGCCAGAGTTAATTAGGCAGGGTGGAGTACCAGGAATTATAAAAATATCCTGAAGCATAGGCATGTTGAATGGTACTCTCTGTGCATGTGTATGTATGTGCTCTTTTCCTAAAAATAATAATTGTTAAAGATTCTACTGACATCCAGTAAGTAGGGGAAGGAACTTTAGAAGGCTAACCTAGAATGCTACAAGGTTTTTTGTTGTTTGTTGTTTTTTTGTTTTTTTAATAATCTATGCTGATTTATAACTTGATCCAGGGACAGATAACCCAAAATGGGCTTCAAACACTCAATTCTTCGGTGGTTACGTGTGAAGCCAAAGGTTCCCAGAGGATTCAAAGATGATGTTCTTTGGGGGTTAGTCCTGGAGTCAGGGTTTCTCTAGGTCCAAAAAACCTTGAAGATACTTGAGTCCAGTCCTCTCTGAGGTGTTTGAATCAGCCCACTTATCTTCCTCAATAATGGGTGGAGTGTTTAGGTCTGTGCTTAAAAATCTGTTAGGAAGAGCTCGTGACATACTGGTATGCTCCCTTTCGTATTTCTGATGGTAAGAAAGTTCTTAAGTGGAACTAAAATCCATCTCTGACTCTCTCTCAGAGACCTTAGTCCTAGTCCTACTTTTTTTGCTTTGAAAAAAAGCATATATGATGAGTACTGGTGAAGAATGTGAGCCTCATATTAAAAAGTGCCTGTGTATATATAGTTCAGCTCTGAAATGCTTGGATGTGTGACTTTGAGCTAATTATTTCAGTCTTCTATGCCTCAGTTTACTTATCAGCAAAATGGGTAGCAGCATATTACTCTATAGGGTTGTTATTTGGAACAAATAAGAATTACATGTGACCTGTTTATACATTTTGAATGTTTAATGAATGCAAGCTTCTGTGGAGTTGTCTACAATTGTTACTCCTCCTCCTGACAGTTCTTCTAATATTTAAAAACTTGCATGTTTCCCAGATCTTCTCTTCTTTTACAACATCTCTGTGTCTGCTACTCATGTGGTGTAGTGTTAACTTGTCTCAGCATCTGAAGTGGCCTCTGAACTCAAGCCCCTGCCACCTGTTTTACAGTCCAGAACTTGAATGTGGAGGGTCCATGCATTTTGTGACCAGCACAGTAGGACAGAGCTAGTTTTGCCTTTGTTCTAGATAATCTGCCTCGTGACTGTAACCCAAGATTATATCATACAGTCATTTATAGAATTTTTTCTTACTAAAATACTTGAGAAAGTTTTTCAAGTGCTGTTCCCGGGCCCTGTATTGTTTAGGAGAGAAAATAGAGATCTAGATGATGAAATAGAAAGCATGATCATAATGTTTACACTTGATGTAATGTTTGCACTTGGCAAGTTGAAGAATTGACAGAGATAAACAGCGTGGAATCCCATTCTTTGGTGGGGCCTCTAAAAAGAAGGAAAAAAAAAAATAAAGCGAAATCTCAAATCCCAATAGGGAAAGTCTGGGGCTAGTGAAAGAACCAGGAACTTTGCAGAAGTGTCCATTGGTCAGCATTTGCACATTCCAAATTCAGAGCCTGTCATCAAAGTAACCATGGAGAACTTGGGATTCAGAGCAGGACCTTCAGAATGCAAAAGTGGGTAAACTAGGGTTGAAGAGATTTGCTAGAATGTGCTCAGTGACATGTACACGTAGGCTTTCAATAACTGGGTTTGCATCATAGCTCAGCTTTAATTGCAGCCTTCTAGAACACAAAAGGCTCTTAGGCAGACAATGGGAACTATGGCTGTGGGTTAAGACAGACCTGAGTTTCAATCTTATCTTGGAACTGACTAGTAGATTACTTAACCTCTTGAAGTCAGTTTCCTCATCTATAAAATGGAGATAAAAATAGTAGTTGGCTCAGAGGACCATTGTAGACTTTGATGAGATAATAATGTATATTGAGTATACTGCCGGGTCCATAATTAGCACTCAATAAGTGGACGCCATTAATATCCTTCATCCTTTTGAACAGAATAAGAGGGTGAAAATGGAGCATAAAAAATTTAGTTGGACAAAAGTAAAACTTTCAAGAAGGTGAGTTAAGCCCTGAAGTTATTAACTGGAGGGTGCAGTGAAATGGGGTCTACTAATATTTGCCATCAAGAAAGGACCAAAAAGCAAGTTCGGTTGAGTACCCTGAGTGCAATTCTGTATGTGCACAGACCACATTTCATCATATCCTCAACATGCTGCAAAGAGGTGTCCATTAACTAGAGGTGACACTTGCAGAAAAGAGGTCATTTCAAACAAGGTCCTGCACAAGGTACCACACAAGCAGAAGGACTCAATAAATGTCTGATTTTTAGGTTTAGTGAGTTTGCATTTTTAAGTATGAAGGTTATTCTCTGCTTTATTCCTTGACTAATGTGAACATGTCTGTCTGTGGGATATGAAGCTTAAATGAACAATAATGGAGACTGAGTGAATAACCCTTATGGTTTCTAGAAGTATGCCTGAAGCAGTGATGAGTGAGGAATCCCAGCCATCTGCAGCTGCATCAGGTGCTCATTCTTGCCCTGTGGAGTAGAGTTGGTGGTTTTTCATGTTCCCCTTCAGCTGCTTCTGGACTTGGTATAGCATAATGTCCTTAGATAGTTTCAGAAATCCTGAATTCAAAACTGATGTCATAATATTGATAATTTCATTTAGGAAAAACTAATTTTTTGAGACTGAATACCCCTTAAAAGAACACTTCAGATATTCTTAGATTTCTTCCTGGTCATGTTTCCCATGGATTACCATGTGAATTTGTGTTCATTTTAATTATTATCTTTTCATTTTTTTCCTTTTTAAAAGTTGAGAAATTGAGATCTTAAATGTCTAGTTTGATGAACTTTGACAAATGCCCACATCCTCAGCTCCCACTGAACTATGGGGATAGAGCTCTTAAATTTTGAGTCGACTAATTTTGTTTTTATTTATTTGATTTTTTCTTTGAGTTGACTAGTTTTGAAAATTCTGGTTCTAAGTGTTTGCTTGGTTGCAAACCCTCTGAGGTCAGGCATCCTCCTTCTCTTGTTCACTGCTGCCTCCTGAGCGCCAATCCCAGTGCTGGGCACACATGAGGCACGCAATAGATATTAAATGAGTAAGTGGATGAGAAATGATCCTTCCCTGAGTTTATTTATGTGGCATGGTTAAGTCATTGCTCTGGCATCGCATATTGTTTTCCACAATCCTCCGTGATCCTCAGGTAATTTCCACGCTCGCTCTATGCATCATGTGTGAGTAATAGCTATGCAGATGAACAGGTTAGCACATTTTAATAGAAACAAGTCCATGTGCAAGCACAATGGCAATCTTTATATTCAACCTTTGGGTCATCCTTCTTAGATAAAAAATTTTAAAGTTGTATTTGGTGATTAATCACTCTCAAGTAGATGGAAATGTGACTAGGTCTGACCAGGGACCTCTGTCTCTGTTACATGCTTTCTCTGTCTTGCTCAAGTTCTAAATATAGTCTCTGTACAGTGTTAGGATTACACATGGTGTCATTAATTTTAAATGTGGTGTGTAAGGATGCTTCTAAAATAACCAGCTTCTATTGGGTGAACAGCCTTGCTGAGAGTCTCACCTTCCTGCATGTTTATTTTCTCATAGGTAATCACTCCCCAGAATGGGCGCTACCAAATAGACTCTGATGTTCTCCTCATCCCTTGGAAGTTGACTTACAGGAACATAGGCTCCAATTTTATTCCTCGGGGGGCTTTTGGAAAAGTGTACTTAGCACAAGATATGAAGACTAAGAAAAGAATGGCATGTAAACTGGTAGGTACATTCATATAGCATGTTGGACATTCTGGTTGGTTTTTCTTTTTTCATATGTATTTCCAAATTTCCTACCCTTAGACTTGATTTATCTAAGTGTATCCCACCCCAAAGCATTTAGACTTGATTTATCTAAGTGTATCCCACCTCAAAGCATTTGTTTTTCTGGATTTATTTTCTTCCTGGGGCCATTCAGCCCCTGAATGTCTGCTTAAGTTCCTGGTTGATTTTAATCAAATTAAAGGAATGTGTTGGTGTATGTAGCAACAGCTTGGACAGCATCATCTCCCTTGACAGGGAGTGAAGGCGGGCTCTCCTGCACTGTAAGAGCAATCTGTGTGCAGTCCCTTTGATCCTGTCCACAAGCAAGGGGGCCAGGCAGAAAAGCAGACTGGGAAGGCAGAAGGTTTTTCAGGGCTTCAGATTTAAAGGATTGAATTTAAATATACCAGGTATTGAAAAGACCCCATCTCTTCTTATTAAGTTATAATTGCCAAGGTGCTGCCACCTGGGAACACTGTTTGGCAGAGTCTACCTGAGCTGAGCATTCACACATCATGTGACCCAGTAATTCCACTCCTGTAGTTACACCCAACAGAAGCATGTCCACGTGGTCATTAAAAGCTAGAATGATGTTCTAGCATGTCCATATTAGTACTATTTGTAAGAGTCCCAAACTGGAAACTTCCCAAATGTTGACAGGTAGGATATTTACACTCTGAAATACTGGACTACAAAGAGAATAAATGATTTATAACTAAAATAAGGTGGATGCCTTTCAAAAACATTATGTTGAGCCAAGCAGCCAGACACAAAATAAGATCTACTATATGAGATTTCCGTTTATATAAAGGACAGAAATAGACAAAACGAATCCATGCTGCTAGACACCAGGATATTGGGGAACCCTTACAGAAGGGTGACTGAAAGAGTCAAAAAGTGGATTTCTGGTCTGCTGGTAGAGTTCTGTATTTTTATTTAGATGGGGATTTCATTTATGTGTTCAGTTGATAATTCATTGAGTTTGACATATTCACTATTGTTACATTTTTATATATGTCTAGTTTGATTTAAATAGACTTTTAAGTGTGCTAAAATAAAGTACACTCATTTTTTTCCCCATGGTGTTGGGAATCAAACCTAGGGCCTCATACATGCTAGGCAAGTGCTCTACTGCTGAGTTATATCCCCAGGCCCAAAACTCAAATTTTTAAAAAATTTTTTATTTTTATTTTTTTTAGTTGTTGGTGGGCCTTTATTTTTATGTGGTGCTGAGGATCAAACCCAGTGCCTCACACATACTAGGCAAGCGCTCTACCACTGAGCCACGACCGACTCCAGCCCCCAAAACTCAATTTTGATTTAACAAAAAATAAAATAAAAAATAATTGCTGAATATTATGTTTCAATCTCTTATCATAATTAAAAGACCAATAATAGGTTGTTCTCATTTGTTCCTTCATAAAGATCCATTAGAGTACTTGTTTGAATTTCACAGGCAGACCAGAGGTAAACATTATTTTAAGGTGGCAGTACCTTTTCATACAGGTCAAGGTTGCCTTGAGGTTATTTATTGACCTCTGGTTTGTTAGTTGACTAGTATTCTTTATTTTTCAATTATTCTCAGGTTGTTTGGACTCTTGCTCCTATTTTTTGTGTTCTAGATCCCTGTAGATCAATTTAAGCCATCCGATGTGGAAATCCAGGCCTGCTTCCGGCATGAGAACATCGCTGAATTATATGGTGCTGTTCTGTGGGGTGAAACTGTCCATCTCTTTATGGAAGCAGGCGAGGGAGGGTCTGTTCTGGAAAAATTGGAGAGCTGCGGACCCATGAGGGAATTTGAAATTATTTGGGTGACAAAACATGTTCTCAAGGGACTTGATTTTCTACACTCAAAAAAAGTGATTCACCATGATATTAAACGTGAGTAGCTTGGGGTGTGTACTATTTTAGTTTAAGCAGACTCATTAAATGGGAGGCAGATGGGCTCTTTCCTTCAACTGAAGACTCATTGGCAGAGAAGACAGCATGGTTCACCTTCCTTCTCTTTGCTCCTGAGATGGGTCTTAGAATTGGGCTGGGTTGATAGCACTTTAAAAGTCAGAAGAAAGGATGATAACCCAACAGCTGGTGCAAAATTATAGCCACACATCTGTTAGATATTTTACCTTAGCTATTATTAACAAGGCTTTAAAATAATTTAGGGCTGCTCACTGGTAGAGAGCATGCTTAACATGTGTGATTGGGTCCCCAAAACTGGAAAAAAAAAAAAAAGTAATTTGCTTAATACATATAAATCATGTGTTTTTGAAGAACAAAGGAACTTTTTAATTTTAAATTTTGAGCACCAACTAGATAACAATCCATTCAGCCAGGTTTTACTGACCCTTTTCTAGAATTAAGATGTGGTGAGGAAATAAAGAAGTAACCTACTATAAATCTTTAATACCTAATGCTAAATTGGACTAGCACAATACCTTTTACCAAAAAAAAGAAGGATATTTTACTTTTTGTTTTAGAAAAGTGACTTGATAATAGTATGCTGATATCTTAGAATTTGAAACTCAAGCTCTTGAGCCTTATTCATGACTATAATCACTTATGCCAGCATTGGCTTAATTCTTGACAAATTTGAAGTGATTTGGAGTTAAACTTTTATCAAGATTCATCTTCCTCTTTTGAATATAGTATACCCATGTCATTAGGGAAAGCATTTCAGTCTGCTGTGATTTGAGATTTGTTTTTATTTTAGATAATGCTTTTATTTTATACACATAGGATTTATAAACAATTTTTGTGCTAAAAATTTCCTTCTCATTATAGCGAGCAACATTGTTTTCATGTCCACAAAAGCCGTGTTGGTGGATTTTGGCCTAAGTGTTCAGATGACTGATGATATCTATTTCCCTAAGGATCTGCGAGGAACAGAGGTAATTATATCCATATGAATTCTTAGTTTCTTAAGAATTAAAAAAAGTATTTTAGAATTACTGTGAAAAAGAAGCACAAAGAAGGGGATGAAAACCATTGCATGAATGTCATTATTATCTCCTAACAAATTTAATGGTCACTTGCTTTGTGCCAAGTATTTAGTTTAACACTTTAATTTTAATTCTTTTTTTCTCTACTATTTATAATACATGATAATATTTATAATACAATATGTATGTATACATATATATTTGTGTATATATATATGTGTGTGTGTGTAACATAAAACACTTAGAAACTATCTAATGCCAAAACAGATTACTAGTTGAGCAACCCTGATCCTAATCTGAAAATCCAGAAATTTGGGATGTTCAACTGGTAAAGTTTATGTAAATATTCCAAAATCCAAAAATCCCAAATCTGAAATGCTTCTGGTCCTAAGTATTTCAGATAAGAGCTATTCAACTTGCATGTATACAGTTCAGTTTTAAAAACAATTATGGAATTACAGTTAACTTTACAATAATAGGTTTAATACTCTAATGAATTGTTATTTAATTCTCACAACTCTATTATTGATAATAGTGTTATTGTAGCCAATACTATTATTATGATTTCCATTTTACTGTAAGGAAATAAACTTGAAGAGATTAAAATAAAATGTCTGAAGTTGTTTAGCTACTAATAGGTCTCAGACTTGAACTCTGTTCTTTCTTTAAGCCTAAAGTCTAACTACCAAGTAATTTTTTTTTTTTTTTAGTACTGGGTATTGAACCCAGGACCTCAAACATGCTAGGCAAGCACTCTACCACTGAACTACACATACAATATAAATATATTATTTAATGTAATAAATATATTATTAAAATATACTACATAGTATATATTTAAATGAACTATATGTGTAGTTCATTATGTTTTGTTTTAATTATGGTCTTAATTACCATGATCATTAATACTTTTGAGAACTTCCTATCAAGCCCTATATCTTATTCTAGGGATCCTATAATACACCTGAAGTAATTAGCACAAACATCTCATTTTAGGATATAAAATAGTTATAATATTTAGCTCATATGTGAAACTAAATGAGATTCTGGGGTAAATAATATATTCTGGGACTTTCAAATAATATATTTAACACTCTCTGTTATTGATTATTAGCCAGTGTCTACTGAGGATCTGGCATGTGACTGACTATTAAGGGCACCAGCAAGCATGTGCTCTTGGTGGGACTTCCATGGTCTCTACTATATAATTAATTAGATTAATTAATTTACTTTTTATAAAGTTGTTTTAGCATATTATTTTATTGCCTCATTACATTTATTTAGTTTTGCAGTATTGGGGATTATACCCAGGGATGCTCTACCACGGGGCTATATCTCCAGCCCTTTTCTTTAATTTTTTAAGACAGGGTCTCACTAAATTGCCCAGGTTTGCCTTGAACTTGGGAATCTTTCTGCCTCAGCCTCCTGAGTAACTGGGACAACAGGCATGTACCACCATGTGGTGCCTGATTAATTAAATTTATTTTTTAACTGGATACATAAAGACATAAATTATACATATTGATGAGTTATCATGTGATGTTTCAATACATGTATATATCAGATTAAGCATCTATCTCCTCAAACTTGTATCACTTCTTTATGGTGAAAACATTCAAAATTCTTTTTTCTAGCATTTCAAGAGAGACAGTAAAGGATCACTACCTAAAGTCACACTACCATGCAAATAGCACAACAGAACTTTTTGTTCATATCTAACTACAGCTGAGCACTTAAGAGATTAACCTTTCCCCATCCCTCCCTCCTCCAGAAGGATCTCTTTGAGATTTATCTGAATTATTAAGAGATCAGCAGTTGAGTTCACAATAGGATGTGATGGGCACAGAGTAGATGCACCTGGAAAGGTAAAGGTGCCTCTTGGCCACTCTTTGCTACCATGAATCTCCCACACTTATAGCAGCCACAGGAAGTGGAGAGGGTCCTTGGCTGCATGTTTACTTCAAATTTACCATTATCAGTCTTGGTGTACAACCATTTAACAGCCCATAGTGTAACTGGTATTTGTGCTGCATGAAATGAATTGCAGTGAGAAACAAAACAAAACAAAACAAAACCTGATCTTGCTTCCAAACTGAGATTCTGTAACCTCTTCTTAAATTCTCCCAAAGCAAAGACTCCCTGGGCAGTGAAGAAACCCTTGTTTTACTGATATGCCTGATGTCATTTCTGGAACTTACTTGAGAAAGTTTTCTTGATCACCATCTTTGAGCAGAGTAATATTCAGAAGGGAAACTGTAGAGTGTTAAAAAAAAAAAAAAAAAAAAAAAAAAAAAAAAAACTACATTTAGTCCCCAGATCTTAAGAGTACTTTGCCAGAGCAAAATCTAATAAGACTTGATGCTTATGACTTGTTTTCTTTGGAAAATGTTTCAGCATTTTTTTGCATTAGTCAGGAGTTCAGATATGTCACATTCCACCCTTTTTCCTGGAGCCAGTTTGAGAAACTATTTATGGTATTAGAGATGGAAAATACCTTCTGCTTCCTGGCAGTGCAGTCAAATTGAACATTTTGCAATGTTAAAGAAAGATGTGTCTTTTTCTGGGATTCTCTAGAAGAATACTTGGATGTGGGATAATAGCAAATTTCATTCCTGAATAGTGTTTAGATCAAGTATTTTTAGCTAATACAAACTACTTTATATGAAGTGCAAAACAGGCTTTGGTGTTTAAACTCTCAATCAATGTGCATTTATTATCTGTGCAGTATTCACAGACTGAAATTTGATAATAAGTGTGATAATGATTGCAAAGTTATCAATGAACCCTTTCAACAAGCTTGCTTTTACTCCTCATCGCAAATGGCATGTATTTAGTCAAAGTCAACTGTACAAATATAGTGGATTTGCTTTCCATTAGAACTTAATCACATGGCTGTTGCACAGCCAAAGACAACTTCTGATCCCTACTGTATGGCTTACAAACAACAGTCATCTGTGCTAGATTTCTGCCTGTCTGTCTTGTCTCTCACTCTCAGCATTCATGTTCAGAGCATTATATTATAACCACGTAAAACATATACAGGGTCAATCTGCATGTATTTATTGTGTTAGTTTCACTTTACATGGTAAAAAGAAAAAATGCATGAGCTTAAGTAATAATTTATAATTACTTCCATAGTGCAGTCCTTTTTTAAGGTTCTCACCTTCCTCTGAGTCTGGTCTTACCTTCTCTTAAGTTGAAATGCAATCATCATAGGCACATGCGTACATACAGATGTCCACATACATAGTCTTTTCCTTACTGAAAAACAGGTTGAGAGGTGAAGGACTTAACCTGACATCAGGCTTCCTGCTCTGGGACCCATGCCTGAGGATGTAGAACTCTCAGAGAGGGTCCCATCAGTTCTGTTTGCACTTCCAGGAAGCCATCCTGAAAAATGCTTGCACATCATGCCCTGCTGCTCGCTGATCTGCTTGTTCTTTCTCTTATAGAACTTGAGGGTACAGGAGCTCTGAGTTGTGAAGTTCTGGGTATCTGTCTGAGGGCCAGCATCCAGGTCACCAGGCTGGACCCTATGCTGCCATTGCTAGATGCAGCCTAGGTGTGCAGTCCTATAGAGCCTGTAAAGCCACCTGTGCATGGCCACTGTTGGCTATACACAATTTGTACTAATCCTTGCTTAATTCTTGCTTTACCTTGGGGGAGCAGAGGGAGATAAACCTCCTCTATTAACACCCACTCCATTTATTTCTTTTTCTTTTTTTCCTCTGTTAACTTTCTTTGATTGTGGTTTGAGCATATCACATGAGATCCATCCTCTTACCACATTTTTAAGCATACAACACATTATTAACTGTAAGGTACAGTGTTGTACATTTATTTCTTTATTTGTGATTAAGAAGTTCCTGCAAAAATCTAAATACTCTGCCTTTGCTGCAGGGAAAGTTTATGAACAGAGAACTCAGTTTAGTATGTTTGCTGAGAGTGAAAGGAAGTCAGCCCGGAAGTGTATTGTAGGATGAAGTTGAGCAGGGCTGGAATGGGGAAACTGGGCAATTTCCCCAGTTTTTGTAAGCTAGTTCTTTGCTTACTTGTTCAGAAATACATTCTGGGAACACTACCCTTTTCTGCATATTCACATGACAGACAGCATCAAAACTTTCTAAACCAAAATAATGGGTTTACTATTCCTCATTCAAAATTCTTGATATCATAAATGTTTAACATTTCTGATTTTAAAAAATTTTGCAACATTTGCATATACACAAGGAGATAACGTTTGGGATGGGACGCAGAACAAAATATGAAATTCATTTATGTTTCATGCCTATCTTATATACATAGGCTGAAGTAACTTTTTACAATAATTTTAATACCCCTGTGTTTCTGTGGTTTGGAATTATTTTTGTTTTGTTTTTCCTTTTATTTTGAGTCAGGCCTCACTATGTTGTCCTGGCATGGTCTGTAACTGTGAGCTTAGTTGGTCCTCCTGGCCTGTGCTTTCTGAGAAGCTGGAACTAGAGGCAGGTACCACCATGCCTTGTGCACCTGTGTCACATGACTAGTTAACATGAGGTCAGGTGTGTAATATTATATTCTGAATCTTCTCAGGATTCAGAAAGCTTTGGATTTTGGAGCCTTTAAAATTTTGGATTTCAGATTAGGGATGTTCAACCTGAATAAAAACTTACGGTATTACCTAGTATGTGTCTGTAAATATGAGTTATTAATAAATAAATATGGGTTATTAGTCACTAGTATTTTCTCTTTTTATCTCTTTAAATTTTAGAAATAAGCACTTCTTTGAGAAATTATTTGTAAAACTAGCCCTACTTACTCAGTATCTACTTGTGACACCCAATAGAACTTATATACCTAATGGCAGGCATTTCATTTTTAGTCACTGGGCTTACCTGGTAGGTGGAAGTAAAACGTGGTCCATAGAAATGACTCATTAGGATCCCTTTTGCAGCATTACACTTTATTTTTTAAAGTTCTTCCCTTCTAAGAAATTAGTGTTAATATCCTATAAATTTCTGCCACCTTTTAACCCTACAGATAATTAGAAGTTTGGCAACTAAGTGACAGATGAGGAAGTATATTTCAATTTCACTTAAATATGAAAGGAAGCTGGGTGCAGTGGTGCATGCCTGTAATCCCAGCAACTTGGGAGGCTGAGGCAGGATCTCAAGTTCAAAACCAGCCTCAACAACTTAGCAAGGCCCAAAGCAACTTAGGGAGAACCTGTCTTTAAATAAAATATAAAAAGGGCTGAGGATGTGGTTAAGTGCTCATATGAAAGGAATTGGTGTTTTAATAGAAAAATTAACTATACCCAATCAGTGTTTGCAGAACTCTGATTGGTGGGAGTCCCAGGTGAGTTCTGTGTTCTAGACCCTTTGCTGCCTGATGAACCATGCATTCTGTCTATGGAAGGAGGTGTTCTTTGTCAGACTGCAGGGACACATCCATCTAAATCTGCCTGGTTCCCAGAGAATGTCAGCAATATACTCCTTCTTTAGCTTAAGGGAACACAACAATGACATTGTCTTCTGAAAGGACGAAGCATGCAAAAAATATGATAAAAGTGAATAATTCCAGAACTGGATTAGAGAAATGGAAACCCAGACAACTGAGAGGAATCAGGCTGTTTCCCACATCTTTTTCAGATTTACATGAGCCCAGAGGTGATCCTATGCAGGGGCCATTCCACGAAGGCAGACATCTACAGCCTGGGAGCCACGCTCATCCACATGCAGACGGGCACCCCACCCTGGGTGAAGCGCTATCCCCGCTCAGCCTATCCCTCCTACCTGTACATAGTAAGTGGGGGGTCAGTCAGGGATGGGAGTATTTCCACCTGCTGATGGGGAGGGACTGTTCTACCTCCCATAATACCACCCTGAATAGGTTGATGGTGAAATAGCGATCATGAAAGGTAGCTGCAGGCTCCTCCCCTGTGGAAGTAAGCCCCATTTTTGCAAAAAGAACATGGTTCTTCTAGTGGGAACATACCAAATGTCCATTTGGCAAAAATTATATGCTATTCCATTGCCCAGTAGGTATACCACATAATAGTGTCAAAATACTACAAACCTGTCAGCCAAGGAAATTTTATAAGCCCTTTGAACATTTCTTTAAGAGAAAAGTTTAGATTATTCTTTGTGCCAGCCTGGCTTTTAATGGAACATGCAACTTCCATTTTACTTTTGAGACATTTAGAAGCAAATGTTTCCCCATTACTGCATAGTGACCTTTGGGCCACCCATGGGAAGCTGTCATTGCTTAGTCAAACCTAGCATGTATGTTTTGCAGCATTAAACCAAAAGATGGGTTTAACTTGGTGCTCTAGCAAATTAAAGGGAAACTTCTTTAAAGGTATGAACTGTATTTGTTGTAAATCATATAGTGGGAAGCAAATTAATTTCCAGGTCTGGAGCACGTTTCCTGTTGAGGTCTATTTCCATGCCATTGATACTAAGAGCTGGTTTGTTGGTAGATCCACAAGCAAGCACCTCCTTTGGAAGATATAGCTGATGACTGCAGTCCAGGCATGAGAGAGCTGATAGAAGCCGCCCTGGAGAGGAACCCCAATCACCGTCCAAGAGCAGCAGACCTGCTAAAACATGAAGCCCTGAACCCCCCCAGAGAGGATCAGCCTCGCTGTCAGAGCCTGGACTCTGCTCTCTTTGAACGAAAGAGACTGCTGAGCAGGAAGGAGCTGGAGCTTCCTGAGAACATTGCTGGTAGGACACCCTATGGTGTACAGTGTACCTTGCTGCTTCTTTCTCGGTTCACGTCAAATCTCTGATGTAGTTCAGGAAAGTATTCCAAAAAAAGGGGGATCAGCTGGGTGCAATGACACATGCCTGTATGTAGTCCCAGCTGCTCAAGAAGCTAAGGAAGGAGGAGGATCCCTTGAATTCAGCTGGGCTGGATATCATGTGTTGTTTGAGAAATTCAACAAAAACATTTACAAAAGCAATTTTTTAAAAAACTGGCCCATTTACTACCAAATTATAACAGGTTTTCAGTGAAAGTGAATGTTACCTAACAATCATTAAAAATTGCCTCTGATTTGCTTTTTTTGCAACAGAGACTATTATTTAGTGATAAAAGCAAATTTACTACCAAATTATAACAGGTTTTCAGTGAAAGTGAATGTTACCTAACAATCATTAAAAATTGCCTCTGATTTGCTTTTTTTGCAACAGAGACTATTATTTAGTGATAAAAGCAAATGGAGCGTGACAGCTTTGCTGTTGATCAAGTACAAGTTCTGTTTAACTTAATTAGAGTAAGACCATCCCATCTTGGGTTAGAAACCTCCTGCCACTGCTTTGCTATGAACAGATAAAATACTGAGTTTGAAGTCAGCTTTCATTTTTGTCTTCCTTTGCTTAAAATCTTTTTGTCAGCTCTGAATTGTTTCCATATAGGAAAGTCAGTATGCATTCCAGGAGACTGGATATGCATGGAGAGGGATTTTCATTTTTATTAATCTGCAGTCTTCATTTAGGCCCAGACCTAGCAATCAAGGCTGGAATGCTTGTTTCCATCTTTCTGCTTTTTGTCTGATTTTCTGTATTTAAAGAAAACCATCTGGGTTGTTGTAAAATGTGCCAGGATTTCTAACAAATTTCTTGTCTTCATTAACTCCTGTTTGAACTCTTTGGTCTATGTCATGATACATTAATGAGCCCATAGTACGTTCAAAGGCCTATCTGTAATAATGCCAGAGCTTGGACATTGTTTCATTAGGCCCCAAAGGATTATTTCTTTGTAGAAGGAATATGTGTTTGTTATTTCACATGTGCCCTTGTAATTTATTTTATTTTTGCAATGTTTCCCTTTTCAGATTCTTCATGCACAGGAAGCACTGAGGAATCTGAGATGCTCAAGAGGCAGCGTTCTCTCTACATAGACCTTGGAGCCCTGGCTGGTTACTTCAATCTTGTTCGGGGTCCACCAACACTGGAATATGGCTGATGGATGGCACTGTTTGCTCTCAACTAGAGACAGCATTTATCTCCTTGACTTTGGTTCTGCAGACTCTACACAGTGGCTCTGGATAGTGAATTATACCCTTTATTAAAAGCAGGCAGTGAGGGTTCCAGTGACACATGAATGTGACTCCAAGTGGCCCCTGTGGATTTGATTTGTGAAGCTACTCTGGCATATGCCAGGTCTCAAGGTTCTCATTTCTCATGTGGTGGGATTTAAAGGAAGAAAGTGAAGAGTTGATAGAAGGATCATTTCTGGTGACTGATTTCATTCAGTGTGCACTTTGCTTGAAATTCTAAAAATACCAGTCATGTGGAACTAGCCTAAAATTACTATTCTTGGTTCTTATTTAAATGTGGGATCTTCATTTAACTCAGAATAGTTGTGTTGTATATATTGATGTATATAGTATGGTAATTCTTTGAGCCTTTGTTAGTAGATTCAAAATACATTATATTTTGGGTGACTAGAACAATTTGAATATGGTAGCAATAAGCTTAACTAGTGTCTTAAAAATGGCTGATTAATTAGGAGCCATCAGACAGCAGGCCACTAGTGAGTCTCTTTTATGTTCCTATGGAAACACTTTGTACTGTACATGCTATGCTTAAAGCATTTAAAACACAATGTTTTGAATGTGGATAAAACTGTGTAAACCACATAATCTCTGTACATCCCAAAGGATGAGAAATGTGACCTTTAAGAAAATGGAAACTTTTGTAAATTCTTGGTGATACTACTACATTTTTAATTCTCATGACTATTTTCTTTAAAGCATTTGTGTATTAAAATAGCATACTGTGTATGTTTCATATCAAATGCCTTCATGAATCTTTCACATATGTATATATTTGTACTATTGTAAAGTATGTAAGTATTCCTACTTAAAGTATGTTTTTACATTACACAAAGGAAACCCAACATTTTTGTCCAATGTGACTAGTCAAATCAACCAAATAAATTTAATATTTTGTCTTAATTATTATAAAAGCGTGCTTCTCATCTGGGACTGGGGAAGGGTCATGAGGTTGGGATATATGTTATAGGAGACTCTGTATCACAAGAAGGCAAAAAATACCTGTGAGTTTTGCAAATTGTGTACTCTTTTGCCCATTACTGCTATATAAAGGCATTGTTGTCAACTGATATGTGTTATATCCTCTGATATATTGAAGAAGAAAAAAAATCATAAGCCACTGGTTTATGGTAAGTGCGGTCCTGTTTTATATTTTGTTTTTATACATTTATATTACCCTTGAATAGAGGCTTGCATATTCTTTGACATTAATATTTGCAAATTAATAACTAACTTGCCTTTGTGTAAGGCATATTTAAATTACACCAAATTCTAATGAAAATTGTTGAATGGGAATCTGATCTTTCATTCACTGAGTGAATAGGATTCAAGACTTTTACATGTATTAAGTAAAAAAATGCTATCCCTTATGCATTAATTAGTTTTCTGTCACTGTGACAAAATACCTGAGATAATCACCTTTTAATGATCAAAGTTTTATTTTGGCTTATGGTTTCAGAGGTTTCAGTTCATGGTCACCTGGCCCTGTTGCCTTTGGGCCTATGATGAGGCAGCACATCATGGCAGGAACATGCAACAGAGGAAGCTGCTTACATCTTGATAGCTGAGGAGCAGAAGGGAAAGAGAGAGAGAGTAGGGGTGTGGGTCCTAATATCTCCTTTGAGAGGATGACTCCAATGTCCTAATTTCCCTCCATAAGGGTCAATCTCCGAAAGATTCTGCCACTTCCTAATAGCACCATAGGCTGACAGCCAAGCTTTTAATACCTGGGCCTTTGGGGGTACTTAACCACTGAGCCACATAACCAGCCTTTTTAAATATTTTATTTAGAGACAGAGTCTCATTTAGTACCTTGCTAAGTTGCTGAGGCTAGCTTTGAACTCATGATCCTCCTGCCTTAGCCTCCTGAGCTGTTGTGATTATAGGCCTGTGCCATAGCACCTGGCTCTTACACTTTTTTTTTTTTAAGGGAGGAAAATTGAAGCATAATGAGGCAACTTTATGCTCAAGATCACAAAGCAAGTAAAGAGACAGAGATGGTATTTGAACCTAGACCTTCTGACTCCCCTCTGTAGGCTCTTTTTATGCTACAAGTTATGAGTGATCATCACAAGGGAGAGATCATTTCATTGCAGAGGAAGTTCAGTGGTCCCTCTGGGTTCCATTTCCTAGGTAAGGGCAGAAATGCATTTACCTTGAAGTTGATATAGTCCAGTCTCAGGTATTCTCACTTGTATGAGCCCTTTTCATAGCTCCAGCCCAATTTTAAATTACCCCAGATAGGCCTAACAAAACTTGGACCTCCCCTCCCTTGGGTAAAAGAATACAATTTTTGATAATTTTTTTTTGTAAAAAAATGTGTATAGTCAATAAGAATTGAGTTCCACTTAATAAACTCCATTTGGAATGGAGAAAACTATTCCTTTTAAAACAATTGGAGCTCTGGGTATGTTTGCAGAGAGTGGGTTTGTGGTGGTGGTGTGTGAGGAAGTGGTCATGAGAAAGAGCTAGAAGGGGAAGTTCACAGTTGAGTCTTGTGCACCAAAGACTTGCAGAGCTGTACACCTGCAAGGCCAGGAGCTGCAACCTGAGATGGTCACCAGGCAGAGATTCGGCTTAAAAGAAGCAAATGGGTTCCTAAGGAATCCATCATTTATCTCCTCCTGAGCAGATAGGCACTGAGACAGTTAGATTGAGTGTAGCTAGGACAGAATGATCACCTCCTGCAACCAATTTCTGCCCACCCTTGGTATTTTGGCTCCAGGCAGCAGGAGATGAGGGCTTTCCAGCTCAAGCTTTGGAGACTCTCTCATCTAAGTACCTTGCTAGATAGATGTGTGGTTGAACAAGCTGATGTGTGGCTGATCTGGAGCTTCATCTTCTGATCTTCACTACCCACCCATGTTTGCCTTGCAATCTATAAAATAACCAGAAACCAAGCATGAAGACTGCCTACCAAGAATTTGCTGGACTTAATGGGAAGTTGCCTAACCTTAAAGAGATGGTTTCTATCCAGGTATCAGCAAGTGCATCTATGTTCTTTGAGCTAAACTTCCAATGAATGTCGGCCATGTCATTGAGCATTAGAGTGGGACCTGAAAGGGGTTCTATAAGTCCCTGGGTTCTTTGGTTCTTCCCTGGTGGGATCTCACAGTAATTTGATCTTTCATGGATAGTGAATTTCTGTGGTGTAAATCAACATAAAATCTGGAATTTTCTGGAAAGCCTAGGGAATTTTTTTTTCTTTTTGTAAGTCTTCAATATGATTGGAAATAAGAATTGTTTGATGCCAATTCCCACACACAGCCAGGTACTGTGCTCAGCAGGAGAGCAGATCTATTAATGGAGAGTTGAAGCCCTATGGGAACCACTCTGAGCAAAAAGAAAACAAAACTGTGCTGGGTCTTGTAGGGAATACAAATAAGAGAAGGTTCTGGCCAGTCATTCATCCAATTCCAACCGAAAAGGAAGCATAATTTTGGAATTATTAGAAGGTTCTTTGCTTTAATTTACATCTCCATCTACTTTCAAAAAGATTTTTTTGGTTAAGTATTTACTTGTAATTCTAACTTTTTCTTGAAAGAAAAATTGACATTTTCAAATGTCAATTTAGCCTCATATACATAAAAAAATAACACTTATAAAACATGACTGAGATCAACATTAGGTTTCAAAACTCTGAACCAGAGAGAGGAAAAATGTAAAGCAGCTGCCTATCAAACATTTTTTGCTAATTAGTATACACACCAGGATTTGTGCTTGGCTTTCTCTGGGGAGGGAAGGATGTGCAGGAGAGAATGACAAGAAGAGAGAGAGAAAATCATGTCTACTCTGCGGTTCAAAAGCTTGCAGCTGCAGGAGCAACAGCTGGCCTTCAAAAGTTGGCACTTAGACTACAGATTTCTTCCCATATTACCTATGCTTAATCTCATTGTTGGAAATATGTTTAGTCTGATGACCATTCACAGCTATCACCTGTAAGAACAGAGTTCAAACTCCATTCATTTTCAATGCTGGGATAATTTCTGAGTGCTTAACCAACTCAGAGACATCTGGCTTCACCATATATTACAGAACTAATAATGTTAATAACTGACTAGCTGGTTGCCCAGAAGACAATAAATGGCTTAATGAGATCCTGTTAATTCTGGTGACCATAAAAGGGAGACCAACTGGAAATAAAATCCATGAATAATTGGTTAAGAACAGAGCAGTCTCTCACTACGGGTCTATAGGGAGATATCCCGAGTTGGTTTAGTAATTATATCATCATAGGAATAACACTAAGATTAGAAGGAATATGGAATTGCTCTACAAATGTTGATTATTATTATCATTTTTAAAATTCATTAATGCTACATGTTCTATGAAGCTTAATATATTTCAGCTTTATCTTTTCCACATAAATGTAGAATTTCAGACAGCATTTTATTGGAACACATCTCCATAGTGGTCCATCTATAAATCCAAATGCAATCAACTATTGAATTTAATTAACATTTTTTCCCAGGGCATTAAGGGAAATTTAAAAAGAAGAAGAAATTTTTCAGCAAAAAGAGTATTTTTTCACCAGACCATACTTCTTCTTGTTACTTACTTTCCTTTTTAATATTAATGGTCTGGGAAATCCCAGAGCAGAAGCAAGACAGCAGTTTATATTGTCTAACTTTTGGATGTGGGGAATTGATAGGAGCTATCTGGCTAGACTGCCCTAGTTTCCCTTTTATTGATAGCAAGACTGGATCCTGTCTCAAGTTAATGTCATGGGACATAGTACAGGTAGATAAGAATAGGTTCTGGGATAAAGGATGAAGAGGAGAAAAGATTCTACATTAGAGGCAAAATTAAAGTGATATTAAAGGAAAAGAACTGTTAGGGAAGAACTGATAGATTTTCTTGGTGCAAGAAAAAGAAGTCATGGACTTCTCATTGAAGTTAATGATGAAGTTGTTGTAGTGCCTGTGTGCCCAAGAATTCCAGGATGCAGTTGTGGGAAGACACAAAGTCATAGTCCATGAACTGACAGTGTGGGACTCAAACTACTTTTCATATGAGCCATATTATGGTGTTTCTGGTTAAGAAGGATAGAATCTCAGTAAATTGTGAATTCTGCAAAGTGATACCAAAAGCAAAGCTCTTCCAAACTAACACTAACTTTGGAGTTGGCAGATGTGTTGGGAGTGTTGATTTCCTTCACCATTTGTGTTGATGACTGAAGTTCAGAAAGAGGGGATATAGATTGGGTCAGACCTGTCACTTGTAAACTAGAGCCCATACGTAGGCAGGGAAGGGCTGGGCTGGGAATTTACAAAGTCTGTTCAATTAGTAGTGGTCAAAGTATGACTTGAGCCATTGTCCCAGGATGGTATTTTCTTTTTTTGCCAAGCAGGGGAAAAACCTCAGAGAAAATGAGTTGTTTACTGAGTGATTATTCGTTCTTTTTTATATATGTTAGTAGAGTAGGGAACTGAGTCTGAGAGGTTGGATAACCATATGAGCACACACCATTAGAACATGGCAGACCTGAGATCTGAATTCGGTTCCATCTGACTCCAAAGCTCATGCCATTACCACTAAATTCTACTGTTTCACAATGTCACTGGAGGGAAGGGTAAAAAGAAATTTTCTATCCAAGTTTGCAAAAATAGGCCTCCAAATTCTATGACTATTAGATTATTCCTATTTTCAGAAATGAAGTTATTGAATTGTAATGTTTGTTAAGGGAATGTGTTCTCTACTACACACAGAACTGTAGAGAATGTAGTCTTTACTTAAAAAGACTTAGCTATTTGGTTGGACAATAAGAGCAGGACCCATAAATTATAGCAACCAGACCATTCCATGTAATTAAGGACATCCTTATGTTTCAAACATAGACTGCTGTATGAGTATATGCAGGGTATAAAGTAGAGGCAATGAGGGCTGTATTAATTCATACAACTAGGAAGGATTTGCATCAGTAGTGTCTTTTTTAGTCTCAGCTTCCTAGAAAAGAGAGCATGAGGCAAAGTGTAAGCAAAATGTTTTATGAGAAGTACAGTTCCAGGACCCTGCAAATGAGGGAAAAGGGAAGTGGGGAGAGGGAAGAGCAGGAGAGGAGGGAAAGCAAATCAAAGGAATGAACTATTGTAGTAGGCACAGCTTCAGGAGAAGACCTAGTAAAGTTGCTTAATTACATTGGGGCACCTTTGGAGAAGCTATAGTGCCCTGAAAACACCCCATTGAAGGGAAAAAGGAAGAGGAATTTACTTTCTTTGCCTCTCATTGTCGGGGATTTTCTATGAGCATTAACTCTCCTGCCCTTCTGGATTAGGTCTCCAGACACCTTTAGGTTGTTACTGGAGAAACCAGTTTTCAGTGCTGCAGACTAACATTTCATCCAAATCTATAAATGAAAGCAAGGAATCAGAGCTTCCAGGTCTAGTCAGAGCAACTATGACTCCCAACGGAGGGGTAGCACTGGAAGCCATGTTGGCATTAGACCTTGGTGGCAGCTTAGAGATCATCAATGTCTATAAAGGATGTGGTAGCAACTGTGGAAATGGGCAGCGATGTGTTTGTGGGGGATGTCTATGAGTAAGTAAACAAGGGCACAGGGACAGGTGGAGTCAGGCAAATCTGAGGAGGTGTATGCATTGAATCTGATAGAGAATTCATAGAGAAAAGAAATTTGACCCTCAAATTAGGGTAATCTCAGAAGAATTTATTCAAAGAGGCATTTTTTTTTCTCCCTGGAGATAACCATATAAGGAAACCTTGGGGGTTAATTTGGTGTCAACAGAAGAGTTGTTACAACTTCAGGCCGAAGGAGTTCAAGAAAGGGAGCAGTTATTGGACTCAAGACATTTCCGAAGAAGAGGCCACTTTGAGGAGAACAGTGACCTTTGGTCAAGGAATACCACCAATCCAAGACAATCTCACAAAGAAGAGAGTTAGAGGTTAAGAGTGGCAACAGAAGCTAGTCAGTCAGAGTTTATTGAGGTAGTCAGTGCAGGTCAGCCTCCTGGGGGTCAGAGCTTGGTGGAGAAGTTAGGACAGTGAATCTGGAAGGGCACAGGACGATATCTAGCATAGGTTCTCTAAAGGAATTTAGTCCATGTCTTTCTCACTGATTTCATTTTTTAAAAAGTAAATGAGAAGGGCTAGGGATGTAACTCAGTGGTGGAGCACTTGCCTAGCATGCATGAGGCCCTGGATCCAATTCCTGGCACCTCAGTAAATAAATTAATTAAATAATTAAACTAGAGATGAAGTAGCTCATTCAAGGTTATTGCACCTGGGGAGAACTTTGCAGGACACTATCATTTGGTCCCCCAAACTCTGTGTCTTAAAGAGTTAGATCCCAGTAGGTAGCATACAGATGGGAAGTGGTGGAACCTTTAGGAGGTAGGGCTTACTGGGAGAAAGTTGGGATGTTGGGGTGAGTCCTTGAAGGAAATGTTGGGACCCTGATTCAAATTTGTCTCTCTCTTGGCTTCCCAGCTGCCATGAGATGAATAGGCCTCCTCTGTCACATGCTCACATGGTATATCACCATGATATACTATGCCACCACAGGTGCAAAGCAACAGGTACAAGCAATCATGTACTGAAACTTTGTAAACTGTGAGACAAAATAAACCTTTCCTCCTTAAAAGTTGATTACCTTAGGTACTTTGTCACAGCAATGGAAATCTGACTAAAACAGGGTAAGTGTGGTGTGGCTGGGTAGAAGGAAGGGAAGAAGTTTGAACAAATGATCAGGAGCAGGAATGAGCAAGATGAGTTAGTGGAATATTCAGGGGGTGATCCTGACAGAAGGGAAGTTGAAGGGTTGTAAGAAATACTGGTAAATAGGTGGAGTAACACTGTGAAGGGCCTGGAAATAATGCAGGTCACTTTCTCCTTGGTGTGGCAGGAAGTAGCTTGCTATTAAGTTTTGAGAAGAAAGCACCATGAAATAAGATTAGCTTAAGCAGAAGAAGATTCACTTCAGAAAAAACAGAATTCAATTCACTTAGTTAAGGGAGTCTACCTTAAGAAGCTATTAAATAAATTCGGAAGTGTAGTAGTATAAGCTTAAGTTTTGATTATGGTAGAAGATATGGTCTAAAATATTTTCCAAGGAAAAACTGGTGGAAGGTTCATATTGCTTAATGTGGGAGTGAAAGAGAAAAATGAGTCAATGGTAAACATAAGTTTACCAGTGTTGATGAATGGACAGATAGTGAGGTGGTCATTCAGGGCAGGGTTGGGGACTGGGTATTGGTTTTGGTTGGGACATGTTGAAACTGAGGAGACCCACAAGTTAATCATCTCCACTAATCTTGCCATGGGGAACCAAGTTTCTTAACTATAGAAGGACAGGACAGGAGTGTACCAAGTGTGGGGCAGTGGGAGGTGTCTGCCAGGAAGTAGATAATAAGAGAGTGCATATCTACAGATAATTCATAAACAATAATGAGTGGTTGGGGTGTAGCTCAGTGGTAGAGCATGTGCTTAGCATAGATGAAACCCTGGGCTCAATCTCTGGCCACACACACATATATACACACACATAGAAAGAAAGAAAGGGGATCACCCAATTTTATAACTGGCTTTGAAATCTGCCAGAAGTTAATTCTTGAGGTTCTTGCATATAAGAGTACTATACCAAGTTGTTCCTGCTAGGAAAAATAGAAAATTCCTAAAAACTACTGATAAAATTCATCAGGTGAAAATAAATTAAGAAATCAAAATAGAAATTTTATAGTATTTTTACCTTATGTTTGTAGCCTAATGAAGCCTTTGTTTTTGTGGTATATCATTAGCACATGAAAGGATGCTTTGTTCCTTTTGGATGCTGGTGGGAATCGCCTGAAATTGTAATTTAGCTCTGAAGGAACTTCTTGTAAAATTTAAACACACTGTTATTGTAGAATAGGGATTGATTTCATATGGTATTAGTTTTCCATTGCCATAACAAATACCTGAGATAATCAAATTAAAAAGAGGAGAGCTTTATATTGGTTCATAGCTTCAGAGCTTTTAATACATGATCAGTTGACCATGTTGCTTTGGGTCTGTTGTGGAACAGTTTATCATGGTGTCCAGTGTGTAGTGGAGCAAACTGTTCACCTCATGGTAGTCTAAAAATAGACTCGGGGCCAGGGCTGGAATCTCAAAATCTCCTTCAAGGACATACCCCAGTTACCTAACTTCCTCCCTCTAGGCCCCACCTCTTAAAGGTTCTACCACCTCCCAATAGCACCACAAGCTGGTTACCAAGTCTTAATATGTGTTTTTTTTTGGGAACACTTATCTAATTCACAGCATGTACATATTTTCAAAAAATGCAAAATTAATTTAGTCATCTTCTAGGAAATTGTATCATGAGAATAGTGACACATTTTATAAAAGCTAATTATACTGGCATTCTTTTTGATAATATTCCTAATGTTAAATATTTGAAGTGATCAGATGTGGCCATACTGAAGTGGGTCAAGTTAAAATAATCATTTTGGGATATTTCTTTTATTTATAGGAAGATGGTTGCTGTGGAACACTGTGTATGAATGGGTTGGGCATAAACTTCTGGTGTGGTCTAGTAAATAAAGTCCTTATCAGTTAGCACTTTCTGCAAATCATCCTCTCAACCTTTGCAGAGTCTATGCTATTAGACATGTTTCTTGCTGGGTAACATTTTTGGAAGAATGGATTGTATTCATTCTTTGTCATCTCACTTCATCAATGAAGAAGTACTGCAGTGAAGACAACCATTAAAAAAGTCTTCCCCAGACAAGATAGGGTGCCTAGTATGAAGCTGTATATTCCACAAAGATTAATTTTGAAAATTTGACACTAAGATTTAAGGTTGAGAGATCAATTTAGATTTTGCTTTCTATTTCATGCAATTTTATTTTTCTGAGTTATATTTTTTTACCTGAATGAAGTTTTAGATGAGGTTAATTAGACCCTAAATTCCACAAATAGCTGGCATCAGCCTTAAATAACGTACCTACTAGTAGGCACTGAGTTTTAAAATTGTTCCTTGAAGACTGTTGCACACAAATTGTGAGGATGACCTTTAACCTTGCATTACCAAATATTAGCAAGTGATGTTTATATAGAAAATAAAATTGAATTTTCAAACAGAATGCAGGAAAATGACACAAAACATGCTGGCCTTACATTGCCCGAAGAAACTCAGAGTGATGCTTAAATGCCCTACCCTTTTTCCCAAGAACTGAAGACTCATTCTAAAGGGATAGATCAAATAATATCAATGTTTTCTCTTATTCTGCCATTGTTGTACCTGTTTTTTTTTTTTTTTTTTTTTTTTTGGTGGTGCTGGGGATTGAACCCAGGGCCTTGTGCTTGCGAGGCAAGCACTCTAACAACTGAGCTATATCACCAGCCCTGTACCTGGTTTTTGCAGAAGAAAACTTGAAAGTTTTTATCAAACATAGAAGAAATGCAGGATGATTTTTCCAGAAAAGATATTTGGAAGAGAATGGGAGTTTTTGAAGGTGAAGTCTTCTGAAAGCTGTTGGGATCACTCAGAGAAATAAATATATGGGCAATATAGTGGATTCTGGAATGTATTATGAAATGGCATTTAAGTGAATCTCTGCTAAACTATATCCCTTTCCTACCTATTTAAATCTCTGTTGCCTCATGTGAAGGGAACTTGAATTCAAAGTTAGGATGTACTGCTCTTCAGTAACTATGAGTGAAGATGGACAAATCCCAGTAGAATGTTTATTGCACATGAATATGCAAACACCAATTTTTACAAACTCACTGACAGATTAGCAGGAATTATGCCTGGAAAACAGACACTAACTTATTATTCTTTCCTAACACAGATAAATATACATAGATTTTTTTTCCCTCTCTTAAAATACATTAATGCAATTAAAAATAATCATTTGCCTTTTTAAGTTTGGTATTATAATATTTTTATTCATTAATTTATTTTTATTCTCATGATTATGTATTTGAAGTTCAATAAAAGAATATTTTGTGGTCTCATTTCTGGTCAGAACTATTATTTAGTTTATTTCATGACAAGGGCTGAAAATCATTTTGTTGTGGAGAGAAGGGAGGTATTGAAAAATGATCTGCTCTAGGAGTTAATTATGTTAGGTGTCCCACCACAATGGAGTTTTCTTCGTAAGTTTACAAAGAGCTCTTTTTTTTTTTTTTCCTGGTAAGAGCATATTCCTCTTTTTGTTTTTTTCCTGGTAAGGTATTCAGGAAATGGAATAACTTCTCAACTCTTGATCATGGTTTGAGTCTGGTTCTGGAACTTGGCTTCTACTTGATTTGACCTAGTTCCTGGTAGAATATATATGGAGACTTTCATAAGTATGTCTTGAAACAGGAATGAATAGGTAAGTTCATGGAGTATTCTAGTGCCTGGCAATACCCCTTCTGTGAAAACGGAGTTTGTGCATTCTTAACAGTACTTAGGATTTAAAAACACAGTAAAAAGGGGCCAAGAATAAGATGGGTTATTAGTGTGATATTTCCAGGATATTTATAAACTTTGGTATGGGTTTTTAATACCTTAGTTGTACACCACATGGTTAGCAAGAAATTACCAACCATGAAAACAGGGTGTTTTCTTAATGAAGAAGATTAATTTAAGAGGAAGCATATGGTCAAGAAAGATGACAAAATAACTAGGGTTTCAGAGTAGAAAATACTACAAATGGAGGGATACTACTTGCCCCAAATAGTTATAGAGCATCCAACACACGCTTTGGCTCTTTGAAATCCGACTAAAGCAATGAGGTTTAGTGATTTATGATGTTGGTGAGAAGCTTAGGAGAACTTTTAGAACAAAGTTTCAATTGTGGATCCATCGCATGTGACTGAAAATAGCACAACCACCCCACAAGGGTGTTATTTGCTTCCTTCCTCTTCTACACTCACTGATGGTAATTAAGAACTGAGTTGGAATAACTAAAAAAGGGTCTGAGAAAAAGAGGAAGTGTTTGAAAATGTTTGGTGCGTGTTCTCAGTACACTTTTGGTAAGTGCATACCTGGTTGATTTCTCATCAAGCTTTCTCCTACTAGGTCTCCTGACTCTTTCCAAAAACACAGTTCAGTCCATGAAGTCTCTTTTTTTTTGGTGCAAAATTAAATGTTTGAGTGTTTCTCTTGCTATACTGACTGCTCCAGTGGAAGTTTGGTAGTGGATGTAGGTAAATATCAGTGGTCATGTTTGAGTGGGGAGTTGTGTTTTAATGCTATTCATTTTTTATTTTAAGTGACACTTAATAGTTGGTAGGTAATTATAAGTTACCATGTGATGTTTTTATACATGCTTATTTTGAGTAATGATCAAATTTGGGTAATTAGCATATACATCACCTTAAATATTTATCATTTCTTTGGGGTGAGAACATTCAAAATCCTTTCTTCTAGTTATTTTGAAATATGCAATACATTACCATTAACTATAGTTACCCTACTGTGCAATGGAATGCTAGAGAATTTTCCTCCTAACATATTGACCTTATCTCTCCTCATCTCTCTTGCCCTAAGCTCCCCTCAATCTCCAGAAACCACTATTCTACCATTTCCATGAAATCAACTTTTTTAGATTCCACATGCTTGTGAGGCCATGCAAAATTTGTCTTCCTGTGCCTGACCTTTTGCACTTCATGTAATGTCCTTCTTGTTCATCTACATTGCTGCAAATATAAGATTTCATACTTTAAAAAATTTGATGCTATTCCTAATGGACCCTGCTAGATAGATCAGATTGGCACTTGGATCAGAAGCAGGAAGTACAAACCAAAATTGGAGCAAAGAAAACATGAGTGAATTACACAGAAAAGACTATTCAATTAGCATCCAAAGAAGGTTTTTGTTTGTATAGAGGAAGCCAAAGAGAACTATAATTCCTGCAACAACACTATTAATAATGGGGAAATATTAGTAACAGCAGGATATGATTAAGCAAATTATGGTATATCCACTGTATGAGTTTATGTTAGCAACAAAAAATTATATCATGAAGAATTAATAATTATACAAAGGAATTGGGATTCATGTTTCATTACTGTAGCTATAGTTGTTTGATCAGCAAATCTGATAGTGTGCAAAAGAAATTCTCAATTGCTCTTATAATAAAATATAAACTCAACACCTGGCTTATACAGTCCTTTATTGTCTCTAGACTCAACCTTCAAAATGGCCCTTGCTGCCTTCCCCTCCAGGCTACACACAGGTGGTTTCCTTTGTCTTGAGCAGTCCTTCCTTACTGCCCAGGTAAATCCTGCTACTTCTTCAGATATTGGCTTGAACCTTTCTTCACTAAGGGAAGCCCTCTCTGACCAACCTCCAAGACCAGTCTGGAGGCTGCAGAATTTTGTACTTTGTGTACAATATCACAAGTGTCTGATCATTTCTGATACCACACCATACGCTCACATAAAAATGCTCAGTAAGGGAGGCTGAGGCAGGAGGCTCATGAGTTCAAAGCCAGCCTCAGAAATTTAGTGAGGCCCTGAGCAACTCAGTGAGACCCTGTCTCTAAATAAAATTACAAAAAGGGCTGGGGATGTGGTTCAGTGATTAAGTGCCCCCCAGGTTCAATTCCTGTTTTAAAAAAAATGCTCAGTAAATATTGAAAGAATGAGTTTCAATATTGAGTGAAAATGGAAGGATCAATTGTACATCTAAGTTTACACTTTATATATATTTATATATATATATTTTTTAGAAAGTGACTTTTTAAACAACAGAAATACTATACAACAAAATGTTAGTATTTTCATTACCATATTTGTGTTCCAGTCATGTATTATTTTTGCAATTACCAAGAGTTACTTTATGATTTTAAAATGCAACAAAAAAGAGGAAACTGTCTGAGTTCAGCATTGCAGTTGAGAATAGTGTTTCAAGCGTAGTGCCTATACAGCCTCTTGAGAAAAGGAAAAAAATAAAAAATAAAAAGCCAAAACCTCAAAACGGCTGGGGTGATCTTTGGGCGGAGGGAAGTTACATTTGTATAAACTAACCATATGCAGGCCACAGCACAGGCAGGCTCAGAATGAGAGGGGAAATGAAATAGGCTGGTGACATCTGCCTGTGGTGGTATGGAGGGAGAGCAGGGGCCACCCTGTTAAAGAAGGCAAAGCCCACAAGAAATGTTGTAGTCAGACGGGCACCATAGCGCATGCCTGTAATCCCCGCAGCTAGGGAGGCTGAGGCTGGAGGAGGCCCTGAACTACTTAGCCGAAGACCCTGTCTCTGTCTCAAATTTAAAAAATTTAAAAAAAGGGCTGGGAATGAGGCTCAGTGGTTAAGCACTCCTGGATTCAATCCCTGGTTGGAAAAAAAAAAAAAAAAAGAAAAAAAAGAAAAGTTGTAGTTAGAAAGAGGAATAATGGAGGGAGAGAAGACAGAGAAGTGGATGGCGCAGAACTGAGAAAGAATTCTGAGGAAGTAGCAGGGGTAACTCAAGAGGCAGCAAAGCCAGAAGCAGATGACCTCCACAGGGATGAGGATGGCCTTGCTCATTTAGATGATGCATAAGGTGAAAGAGGGAGGCAGGCAGAAGGGACTCCCTGAAAAGCAAGCCGTGGCGGTGGTGGGGTGTGCAGGCATGTGGATGTGTGCATGAAAGAGCAGGTGGGCAACAGACCCTAGAAAAAGACCCCAAGAGAAACTAAAATAAGGATGCATGCAGCTTAACAGAAAAGAACATCAGAGTTTAACTGAAAAAATTGGAGATGTCAGAAAGAAATGGGGTCAAAGGTGAAGGAAACTTGGAAGTATAGCTCAGATGAAGAAATCTACCCACGTGGCGAAACTCAACTGAAAGTTGACATGCATGTGACTAACCCAGTGAGCAAGGATGCCGCCTGGTCCCAGGAAGAACAGGAGGAACAGGCAAAGGGGGGGGGGGGCATGAGAAGTTGTTTGTGTGGGGAAGAGACTGGGTGGAGGTGCGTGTCAGGAACAACTTCTGGCGTGGTTAGTGGTAAGCTGGGGGCAATACTGGAATGACAACACGTAAGGACTTAAAATAGCAATAGCAACAACAAAGGAAGCTGGTGTGGGTTTTACTGACAGAGTGTGGTCTGCCAGGCAGGAGACCACGGATGATCTGTAGGATCCAAGGTGGGAGCACTGGATTGGTTTCCCTAGTCGAGGTGGTTCCAGGGCTCCAGGAGCTTCTGAGGAGAGGAATCTATGGAGCCCTTAGCATGGCAATTCTATTCTCCTAGAAACCACTTCTGTACTTCTCACTGTGATTTTAACCGATTGGTTTTAGGAGAGTCAGATCCAGTTGGATTCTTGCCTGGTCATTTGAACCTTGGATTTTCCAAGAACCATTGTACCGAAATCAGTTATGTCTGTGTCAAATGCTCTAAGTTGTTTCAGGCATTCCACCGAGTACATCAATGAAGCAGATGTACCCAGTCATCAGCAGTAACTGATAGAAGATTTCAAACTGAGACTTCAACTCAGACTGCCAGTGTGTTTGTGTCTATCACCAAAAACCTGTTTCCTGCAGAGGACTTAATAACCAAGTTGTCAGGGAACCTATCCCCTGTGTCCAATCAGTGCATCTTGTCAGTAATCCAGACAGGATGTTTGCCAAGACCTACTGTGCCCTACTGCTAAGGTGCAAAACTTGGTTGCTTAGGAAAGGCAACCCCTGCCATTATGGGAGTGATGCTCATCAAGGAGGAAGCCTTCAGCTGACACCCAGACGAAGAACAGGTGATGCAGACAGGGTCTGGGGGGCGCTCTGATCTCTGGTTCCAGTCTTTACTCAAGCTCAGCTGCATGCCTGTCCCTCTCCTTGTCAAATTTTTTCCTGGATCCATGAGTTAAAGAACTTCTTTGGGCTATCCTAGTTTTGAGTTGCAAACCTGCCTCTCATCATCAGATTAATAAACAAAGTCTAGTGAAATTGCGGTGTGGGAATTTGCTAAGAAGTATCTATCAGGTTGGGGAAGAGAGACACAAACTTCACAGAAGCAGATGAATAAGGATCTAGGCGTTCAAGACCCACAGGTTCTTGCTCCTGGCTTTGGGAATATGTTGGTGAATGTTGCTGTAAGTGCCAGTGAGAGGTCTAAAAAGGAGGGCGCTGAGATTAAACTGCAAGACTGGGGCAGAGTGGATAAGGGTGACTTCAAAGAAACTACCACAGGGTGATGGGGGGAAACCAGCTACTGTCTCAACTGCAACTCCATTGACCATGACCATGAACACGAGGTCAGGCTTAAACCAGCTATTCAGGGAGCTAGTTATTTTGAGGAGAGCTTTAACTGATCATGGGGACAGACATGCAATAGATGTGATTCAAGAGACCCTCTGAGTGTGATATGTAGTCACACTTAATGCCTCAATTCTTCAGGATTAGGACATAAGTGTGTGTCATAAAAGAAAAATGTGTGACACTTCAGTAGCCTGGTAGGTAGGTCATATGTCTGCACACAGTGGGATGACCACAAGTCCTCATTTGGGACAGTCCTAGTTTATATCTGCTATTTTGGTGTAATTATTATAGCACTTAATTTCAAATTTCTGAAAATCATCATGATTTGAATGGTAAATTCTGTGGATCCTCTAGTGGAACAGCTAAACTGATGTTGTGCCATAACTGAAGGGAATCTTGGGAAAACCAAGATCCCTGCATAGAACGGGAGTGGTAATTGCTGCCCAAAGGAACACAAGGAGGAGCGGGAAGAGGGAATTGGCAGCTTTGGGAAGAAAGAGCAAACAAATGAAATTTCAGTCCAGATCTGCTAAGAAAAAAGAGGATGTTATTGGGGATAAACAACATAGGAGGGAAAAGAAATCATTAGCCAGAAAAGAAGGTGCTGAGGCCAGAATGGGTGGATCTGCTGATGAGGCCTGGTGAGCTCAGAACCACAAGGACATGTGTTCCCAGGAAGAGCCAGGGTGACTTTGGAGGCTACTGAAGTGCTGCAGATGGAGGCAAAATGAGTCATGGAGGTAGAACCGGACTGGGTGGAACTTGGGCCTGAGTAATGGCTGCAGGCAATTGGGTCAACATGTGTCACAGCCAGACACCAAGGCTGTGCATAGGTGTTAACAAATGAGTTCAGGCTAGCAAGGCCTGGTTCAAGGAAGGAGATTGACACTGGCCAACTCTCCGAGGAAGCCTTTGCTCTGACAGATTTGTGACTTTTTACCTTGAGAAATTCAAGGTCATTGGTCAACCCTGACTCTGGAATCCTAAACATTTGCACATCTTAGATGAACCCCTTCACTTGAGCAGACAAAGAAGACAAGAACCAAGAGAGTTGAGTGGCTTGGAGTGTCCAGACAGAAGGCAGATCTAGATCTGGAATCCCAATACCATATTCCCAGACCACTTCTCAGGGTGACCAAGGTGTACTGTGAAAAACATCCTTCCAAAACAGTGGCAAATCCTCCTTGTGAAAAGTAACCATGAACATAGAGCAGTAAAAGTCTTAAGAAACCTGGCAGTGAAAAATCAACTTACCCTCTGATTTTCTGAACTTGACGATGGTAGTCATTTTTCCATGCAATACAGTTTTGTTTTGAAAGACACAGATAGGAACATACTTTGGAAAAAATAATAATACAGTTCTTGGTTACTTAGACCCAATTTGGCTGGTTTGAAAATGACTCGGCCTCCAGGAACTTTGCATTGTGGATCTGAACATAACGGCCACATTGTCTTGGTTGTTAAGTCCCCACTACGCAATTCCTAAGTTTTTGTGGGTTTTACTTGGTTTCATTGTCTGTGGGCTGTGAATTCTCCATTTGCTTCTCCAGAATCACTCTCCAGCTTCCACACCTTGCTTCCTACCGAGAGGGCTGACCTGTATAGAACACATTATCAGGCTTGGGTTCCCATGCCAAATTCCCCTGTACCAGCTTCTAGATATATTTGAGCAAAGGGAACTTAAGTTACTCCACTGTTTGCAGAAGTATGACCTATCTACCAGGTCACTGAAATGTCATAACCTTCTTTTATTAGATGCAGTTATGTTTTAATCCTGAAGAACTGATGCACCAAGTCTGTCTGTACTAATTCAAAGCAGGGTGAAGCCTGAAACCAGGGCATTCAGTTTCTTGGTTCCCACCATCAATCCTGAACCCCAGGAGCTGCCCCAAGGTCCTTGTCTCCTTGCTTGCTCTCTCTATGGGCTTGGCAATTTCTCCTTCCATGCCCCTTGAAGCCTGGAGATGCTAATTGAACACCCACTGTCCCTCATCCTGTGCACTGCACTACGTATTCCTGTGGTTCCCTTTACTCTGACCATACTTTTTACGAGCAGACCCTTAATTAAGCTCTCTTCAGTTTATGTTGTTGCTGATGTAGTCCTCTTTCATGGAGAAGATCGTGGGCTCATTATTCATTCATATTTTTTCAGCAAATATTGATTGAGTGCCTACAGTGTACCAGGCATGGTACTGGGGTCAAAGATACAATGATGAGCAAGAACAGATCAGGTCCCTGCTGCCTTGAAGCACAGGAGACAGAAGATAAAGAATGAAGGAAGTAAATCAAGCAGCGTGTTGTCCTGGTGTTAGGAAGGAAGGAAGCATGGTGCTGTTGTAGAGAAAGATTGGTGTTCTTATCTGACCAGGAGGGCCTCTTTGAAGAGGTGCCACTTAAACAGACTGGAAAGATAAGAGGATGGAAAATTAAAGGAGAGTTTTTCAAGCAAGGGAAATATCAAGCACCAGGCTCTGGGGTAGGAATGAGCTTGGCATGGGTGAGGAAGTGGCAGGAGAGCCATATGAATGAGTCAGGGGTGGGTAAGGGCCAAATCATCCAGGATTGGGGCTGTAGAGGAAGAGCCCTTGGTTCACTTCATCTGCCACCTGCTACCAATTCATACCAGAGACCCCTAAAGCTCTACCTGCAGTCCAGGCTTCCTTATGGAACTCCATTCACTCCTACCTGATGCCCCACATGGGTCCAAAGGAAACTCTCTTTTTCTCCCAAGTGGGCTTCTTTCCCCTGTATTAGGGAAGCTCCTTGTGATGTGCACCAATGTTAAAATTCCAAGGGCCATTTGTGATGTTCATCTTGGGTATTAACCTGAATGGACTGAGTTAATGAGTAAAGTATGCTTCTGGATGGGTCTGTGAGGATATTCCCAAAGAAGACTGGCGAGAGTGTCAGTAAACCAAGTGGGGAAGACCTGCTCTGAATGTCACGGCATCATTCAATGTAATGTAAGGGCTGAGAGTCTAGAAACATGGAAGAAAGGGGAAGCTCATGTCAGGCATGCTCAACTCTCCTTGAATGGGCATGGCTTTTGCTGCTGCTTCTGTTACCCTTGGATATCAGTCTCCACACTCCACCCTGATGCAGACTTTGAACATGGGCTTGCGTCAGCCACTCTCCCAAGAGCTTCCAGTCCTTCAGCCTCAGACCATGGCTACACCTTTGTTCTTTCTTGTTCTGAGGCTTCCAGCTTTTTCCACTGAGTAGTTGCTGGTTTCCTTAGCTTTCCAGCCTGCCAATGGGTCTATTCAGCTTCTGATTATTTAACAAATCCCCTCTTATAATTATATATATTCTATTGGTCCTATTCCTTTGGAGAACCCTGAATGTACACAAACCAAAGCCCTCACTAGACCGTTTGCTCACCAAATTCTATTCTATCTGTCTAACAGCTACTTCTGTTCTGTATCAGTCCCACCCTTCCAGCCTCCCTTCTCACACAGTGGGATTTCCTTGCAAGACTTGCAAGCATGGTCTTTTTGAATATGTCATTCCATTCCTTAAATGCAATGACTATACATGGTTTTTTGTTTGTTTGTTTTTGGTACTGGGGATTGAACCCTGGGGTGCTTTTCCACTGAGTCACATTCCCCAGCCCTTTTTATTTTTTATTTTTAGACAGTGTCTCACTAAGTTGCTGAGGCTGGCGTCAAACTTGTGATCCTCCTGCCTCAGCCTCCCGAGTCACTAGAAAGACAGGCATACACCCCCACATCCTTTTAACATAAAATTCAAATATCATAATCCTACATACAAAGTCCACAAGAACTTGCCTCTGCTCTCTCCAGTTACGTTTCTGCACACCCTCGCTCTGTACTCTATTCACTCCAACAATGCTTAGAGCATCATCCAGCACTGTGCATGCTTTCCTTTGCCTCCTGCCTTTCACACTCTTTCATCTGTCTGAAATGTCCTTCCACCACCCAGCTCCCGCCTCTGCCTACGATGATGAATTTTGGTCCTTTAGGAGTAGGCTCAAGTGTCAACTTCTGACCGCCTCAGCCTCTCCTCTGTGGTATGCATTACACCCACAAAGGTTACCTTTCCCATCTGTTCCCTCAATTGGAGTCCCTTAAAGAAAGTCTGTGCTCTTCATTTCTGGTTCTCCTGCTTTTATTTATGTGTTAAGCCCATGATGTGCATTCAGTGCATAGATGAATAAATTACCATTTCAGAAAGTGAAGGGAGACAAACTTTAGCATGAAGTAGAAATACAGATAGTAGAATCAAAGCAAGGAAAAGTAGAAAGGACCAAAAAAGTGAAACACAAACCTGAAAAAAACAGAGAAACCTCTACTACTCCCTGCCCAGGAAGCCATGAAAGAAAGGGGAAATGAAAAGGAGACCTTGTATGTACCATGAAAGCTCCAGGCACAGGCCACAGGCTGGAAAACTTGAGAAACAGTGGGGGAAACAATTGAAGACTGTGTCATGGGAATTCAAACAAAATCAGTTGGGGAGGGCTTTTCATTTGGTGGGATCAGTGAAGACAGCAAGTTAATTCCACATGCATGGACATGGTTTAAAAACCCAAAAGGAAACAAGGAAGATCTATTTCCTTTGAAAGGACAAAGTTCTAGGCAGAAGTAAAGGGTTATTGTCATTGTGTCATCTGAGCAGTATTATGCAGTTAGAGTGCTTGCACATGGGATGGTTGAGAAGTATTTGTGATAGTAAATAACATTTAGGGAAGAGCTCTATTCCAGTGCCTTCTCCCTAACATGAGTGTTTTGAGAGGCTCACTGTTTGCTGGTTCTCTTGAGCTCCCAACTTCAAACCAAACTGAATAAGCTGGAATTTGCCAAGGTTATGTTGACCAGCTACAGGCACCTTCTAATATCCAAGGAAGAGTTCCTTTTTTTTTTTTTTTTTTCTGTGGTGCTGGGGATTGAACCCAGGGCCTTGTGTATGCGATGCAAGCACTCTACCAACTGAGCTGCATCCCTAGCCCAATAGTTCCTTCTTGAAGATTGATTTCCTATGAACTTTCTTTAGCATTTTATTTATTGAGCACCTGGAAAATGACAAATACAATGAAAAATATTCAATATTGTTTTTCTCATTTGATTTTTTCCCTTGTTCTATTTTTTCAAGTCTAGATCATCTTGGGAAGATGCTTTAAAGATTCAAGAACACCGACTCATAATCACAGATTTTCCCTCATAGTGGACATGAAGTGTATATCAAGGGAACAGGCTGATCCTAGACCAATCTGTGATGAAGGACAAGGTTTTTCCCTCTGTTGAGACACCATCTTCCCATCCTATCTCCTCTCCATCCCTGCTGACTTGTCCTGTTTCTTGGTACCACTTGGTTGCCTACTCACAGTAAAGTATCAGGGAGCAAGGATCATGTATTTACAAAGAATATTTATAATTTAAATGAAAACTGGAGCAAGGGTAATGTTTGCCTAAGGGAAATAAATATTTGTTGGTGAAATTTCAGACATTGCAGGGAAGAAGAGAAATGGCAATCCTTCTGACCCCCTCCTCAAACACCGTGCATGTGACAGTGTGCTCCACGCCGCCCCCCCCCCATAAATTTGAAACAGGATGAAGATGTTGCTAAGATCTTTTTGCATCTCAGACCATTCACCAGTCTTAATATGAGTTAGTTAAAAGAAGCTTCCAGGTGCCTAGAGGAATCTGGGCTCCCCATTAGTCGGCTACTTGACTGGCTCAATGGTATTTAGAGTTCCATGAATTTCCTTTTCTTCATCTTCCTCATTTGTCTATACTCTCAAATTTTCCCAAAGCAAAAAAAAAAAAAAAAACTAACTATAAACTAAATGCTAATATCTTTCCCAAACTCATATGTTGAAACCTAATTCCCAGCACAATGGATGATTAGGCAATAAGGGTGTAGCCCTCACAAACAGGATTAGTGCCCTTTTATAAGAGACTGCAGATAGCTCCTTTGTCCCTCTGCCAGGTGAGGACACAGCAAGAAGATAGCTCCAATGAAACCAGGAAATGGGCCTGAGTCTGCCAGTACCTTGATCTTGAACTTTTCCAGTACTATGAGAAATAAACTTCCTTTGTTTATAAACCCTCTCTGGTCTATGGAATTTTGTTATAGCAGCCCAAATGGACTAAGACATCAATGCATCTTTGGAATAGTTTTGCTGGATTAACCATGGAACATAAAAAGGCACCAGAGATAGTTGAACTCTGAGTGTAGAAAGATGTTTCAATTCCTGCGAGGTCAAAAAATGCAAATACATTGATGCACTGTTGTTTTGAAAGGTTGATTTGCTTGCATTTTTGAAAGGTGAAAATTCATAAGCAGATGAGCTTGTGAATTTCTGCTAAATTCTGTTCAGTTTTACTGCTTGGAAAGGTAAAATTCCATTTCAAATAAAGAGAAGAATAGAGAGAGTGAGACCAACTCTCTGGCCACCCAATGTGAATTATTTGAGCAATCAAGGACTATAATCAGGGACCAACCAGAAGGTACCACAGGGCACCAACTGAATTAGTGTCTGGGGAATCACTCTAGCATGAGATTCTTTTCATAGGGTCAGAGAGAGAAATTTCCCCAGTCGTGTAGTGACCACTGTTTACCTGTTTGAATGGACTCCAAAGGCCCTGCTGTAACCACTTCCTTCCTATTTTTCCTTGCCAGTGTTAAAGTGCTGAACTGTTAACACCTAAGCCTTTGTATTAACACCTAATATAAAAAACATTGTTAATTCTAAACCACTGCATTATATATAGCCATTTAGAAATAATAACTATCCACAAGTAAATAAAACAATTTAGCACCATTTTTGGTCTTGTGGTTACAAAATTCTAAGCAGGTAAAAGGTAAGGTAAAAGGGGTCATTGCATTTCAAATAAGAAAGAGACTTTAGAAAGGATTTAGTAGAGGTCTGTTACTTCAGGACTGTAGGGACAATCTTCCTGGAAGATAAGTTGAAGGTCTAAAAGACCCAAGGCTGCCAAGAGTCTGAACCAGAGCAAGAGGCTAGGTTCTTGGTTCTTGGGATTTCTAGCCTAATCCTGTTTCTACTGCATCATGGTGGAAAATAAACTGAATTATGTATCATGGTTTAGAGTGGGAGGATAAGAATGACAGAGTCCAATGATAGATAGTTTGGAAAATGAGATGTAAGAAATTTAAGATTTATTGGCAAGCAATGGGGAAGCCATAAAATTTTTAAACTGGGGGATTTGTCTTTACAATGCAACAGAATGTATCAATGGAAACCCATTTGGCTAGAGAATGTGAGACATCAAGGTCATCCAGGAGACTTAGGTGCAGTGCCAGCCTTTGGGTGTTCAAAGAGCAGTAGATCAAGGGAGCCCCTTGTCTAGGACACTCTTAATATTCAAGTGCAGAATTTTCAAAAGACAGTCAGTACTCAGAAATGAGGCAATTTGAAGGCAATGTTGTATAGGGTAGAGAGTCACAAACTTTGGGACTGGACAGATCTGGATCCAAAACTTAATGCAGTATGACCTAACTTGCCAGAATCTCAGATATCTCACTAGTTAAGTGGGAGTAAGAGGTTTTACCCCATGGTCATGATAATAAAAGGGAATAATATGAGTAAAAGTAACTGGCAGATAGTGAAAGTCAATGTAAGAGAATTCCCTACCCTTTCAACATTTTAAGGTATAGAAGAGCTCCAAAAAAGAGGCTGAGAGGGAGGGGCAAGGAAAAATATGTTCCTATCCAGCATGGGATACAGTGGAACAGCTAAGAGAAAATGGAATAAGACAAGCAGAACCAGGGTGCAGGCAAGATAATTTTAAGGATAATTTTCTTTAATTTGCTCCCTTTGATAAACATCAGTCTTGCCTATGTCCTAGTCTAGACCACATTAGACTAGGCTTCATGTGGTGGGTGAGGCCAAGGTTTGCTTCAAATTAAAAATAAGCAGGCCCTTTTATTCCTTTATATAAAAGCTGTAATTTTGCTTAAAATGGTAAGAGAATAAGACTTAATGAAAGTTCCAAAGTCAACTATTCAGTGTTGATCCTTATGTACTCAAAATCTGTTTACAGTTGATAAGATTACTTTCAACAGATATTTTTGCTTAAGGAGACTTGGGTATACTAAAGATTTAATCCATTTATTAAAGAGAATAAAGAAGAAGGACAAGAGGGAGGGAAGGAAGGAAGAAGAAAAGAGGGAAGGGTGGGAGGGAGGGGGAGGGGAGAGAGATTATTAGTACATTTTCCCATGTAGATTTAATGAGGAGGTAAATAAAGGGGTAGGGGGAAAGCTCTAGTGAGGAAAATGGGAGGGCCCTGTGAGAGGTGGAAGTTCCGAACACACTTTCCTCTGGAGCTGGTGTGGCCAAAGGGAAACTCTTAAGCTACAAATGGACTTTTAGAAAATCCACATATTTAAAGTCCATTATCCTAAGCATAATATAGTGTAGCATTTTCAGATAGTGGAGTTGAGAACTATTAGTGGCTTCCAAAGTCAGTTTGCTGGTTTGCAACAAAGCAAGCCTTTACAAAAACCTTAATAGAAGGCAATAGAACAAAGTGCATCACTCACAGGGCTGCCAGGTATGGTTGTGCAGGTTGCACATACTGTGTACTCTAGGAATGTGTTCTTTGCATTGCGGTCTGTGTGCATATCACTGCTATGTTTTTTTTTTTTCTTTTGGAACTTCTTTTATGTGTAGGGAATGCCCAATTCTGTGGGTCTTGATGGCAGCAGGGTCCTGTCTTCCTCTTCAGAACCAAAGGTGGGGCACTTATTTCCGTCTCCCTTTCCCTGGAGTCAAGGTTGTGAGATGTTGACCAAAATAGGTCAACTGGATGTTCTCGTCAAGAACTTTAAATCTTGAGGGGTAAAGGAGAGATCCAGGTAGTTAGATATTCTTTATGATGGCAGTATGGAGTTGAGTGGCAGAAGCCCACCAATCAAAGATGGAGGGTGACCGGTTTCTGCTAACCAAGGTAAGGGTGGCATGCTAAGTAGCATTGCCCTTTGGCATGTCCAGCTGCTCACCTCTCTTTGGTTGCCACCTGTTTTCTGATGCATGAGTCATTTAATATATTTCCAGTAAATTGCTTATTTGCATAAGTTTGTTGGAGTCCATTTTTATTGCTTGCAAACAAAGACTTTTCAGAATATGTGTATTTTACAGAGTTTGAATGTGATTCACCTATTCCCTTTCCCTTAATTCTCAAGCATCAAAGTATTATGATACAAATGAAGAAACAAAGAAACAGATGAAAAGAGAAAAAAATGTCCCTGCAATATATTTTTTAACACATTATTTAGCAAAATTGCTTTGGGATAGGTAAAAGCAGTGAAAATTTCCTTTTGTTGCAGTAGATGATCATATAAACCATTGCCGGTAGAGTCAAAACCACTGTTCTGTGATCTTTCTGATGCCCTACTTTGGCTTTGATGGGCTAGCATTCTTTAGCATTAAACATTTTTTTGAGGTATTTACTACTTATTTAGTATCAATAACAATCAGAATATATGTATGCAGAATGTATGCAGAAGTTTAGCTAATTGTTCTTCCAAAGACCCAAAACATGTGCACTCACTCAGTTTCTTTGACTTTTTTTTTTTTTCTCAAGTAAAAAGTATAAGGGTTTCCCATCATGTTCTTTGATGTTGTTTTATTATTCAGAGAAAAACAGCAATTGATAAGACCATTTCAACAAAGAGGTTATTATTTTCAGACTTTTAAAAGTAGGCATTCCAGTTTGGCCTAACTATTCAGTTACCCTTTCAAGAGAACTTGTGTTTATATTTTGTATTTTACCTGAGGAGAAAAACAGCTCATTTCTCGTACTTAGGAAGTGGTTTCAGCAGTTGGAAAGACCTCAGTCACACAGTGTGATAAGCAGTCATGGCAGGACCTGGGGTTCTGACAATACATGCCCAAGGCCACCCACTGAGAGGAGGAACCACCCAGAAATGACACATCATAGTGGCTAAGCTTAAACCGTGGGAGCATTTATATCAATCTGCCCCAATGCATGATGGAAAGCCAAAGAAATCACACTATCTGGTCTTCATGCATCAAACAATTTCACATAAACCATTGGTGATAACTCTTCGCAGGTGGGTAAAGACAGTCTCAAAACTCCCAGAAGTTTCTTGTCACAATGGTCTTGTGCTTTCCTCTTCCTTTGAGCACTCTTCCTGCAGCCCTGCCCTCCTTCAGCCAGCTGACTGGTGTCACACCATGCTGGAATGTTTCCAGTAGCAGGGACCCTGTCCTCTTCCGCTGTCTTTAGTAGTCCCTGACACTCAGTCTGCAGCCAGATTTGTTTTATATTTGTCTATTTGCCGAGCTCAGGTGGTGACTGGGAGTAGCCCATGAGGACTATGGTCCTGGCCTGAGGGTCATGTGGATTCAGGAGTCGCACCGCTGGAGGCTAGCCTTGGCTTCTGTCTTCCCAGCAGGTTCTCTCCTGCAGGGAGAACTAAGCGGTGCGCGCCATACCACCACGGGCTGGCTGGCAAGCTCGGCTTCTGCTCAATTTTGTGCCTTCTCCTCTTGTGGGGGAGCTATCTAATGCAACTTTTACCCTCATGGCATGACTTCCACGCTTCTTTCTTTCCTGTCTACTTCTTCCTCTTGGTGGAATACTTTCTGCATAACTTCCCAAGACAGAATGCATGGTAGACAATCCTTTTTGAGAACTTGCATCTTGGAAAGTGTCTTTATTCTAGTCTCATGCTTAATTGAGGGTTGGCTGGGGATCGAAGCCTAGGTAAGAAATAATTTTCCTTCAGAATGTTGCAGGTACTCTATTTTCTTCTGTCTTCTAGTGTTGCTCTTGACAATTTTAACATTATTCAGCGACTTGATCCCTGACTTCAGCTTTGAAATTCCGTGGTAATCTGTGTTTCATTTTTATGGGTCTTCTAAGTCAATTACCACATTTCTTTTCAGTTCCCCCATTTTTTCTGTTCTCCATCTCCACATGTCTTCATAGTTCAAAACTCCCTGATGTCATAAGTCCTTCAGGAAGGTGCGGAGGCTAACACATATGCCTACCTACCATCTTAAACTGGAAGTCAGGTGTAATGTACTCTTACAGCCCAGTGAATCTCTTCTTTTTAATAACACAACTGTTTATAATTTCTCTTATAAAACAGATCCTTAATACCTTATTCTGAATGACCTGGGATTCTTGATCTAGAAACTCATTTTCATATTTGGAAAATTTATATACAAAATTTAAAAATTTTATTTTCCCATTTGTCTTCTCAATTAGCTTTTTCTAGATCTTTATTTATTTATTTATTTATTTATTTTGAGAAAAAGTCTTACCTTCTCTTTTTTTGTTTTGCTATAATTTCTAAGATATTTCTTCAGTTTTGACTTCAAAGTCATCTAGAGTATTTTAAAAGATTTCTCATACTATATTTTAATTTAAAATGCATATTGTTCACAGAGAAAAATCTCTTTTAAATACTAATCACATTTCATGGAGAGTATCCTGTCTTATTTTCCTGAGGAAATTAATGATAGTCTTTTTTTTTTAACAAATTTATTATCTTTTTGCTTTATATTTGTTTATTCTGGTTAGTTTTCTTTGATTTTTTTTTTTTTTTTTGGTGCCAGGGATTGAATCTAGGGGTGCTAAACCACTGAGCCACATCCCCACCCCTTTTTATGTTTTAAAAGGAGTTTAGCTAAGTTGCTTAGGGCTTTGCTAAGTTGCTGAGGCTAACTTTGAACTTGCTATCCTCCTACCTCAGCCTCCTGAATTCCTGGGATTACCGGTGTGAGTCACAGTGCTTAGTGACAGTTTTTCATTTTAAAATCTTCTTTCAATGTTGGCTGGTCCTTGGATGTCTGCTCATATTTAGCAGTTGAATATTCCAAAGCTGAGAGCAGAGATTCACTGAGTGGGCATGTGGGATTCACTGTAGAATGATTTGGATATGCTGTACTGTTGGGAAAAACTCAACAACATCTGGAGTTTTATATCTTCCAGTCTTTCCTTTGGAGTGGATTTTAGATTTTCTGGTCTCCTGTCTGGAGAGGTCTGGATGGCACCCTCTGAGAATCATGTGGGGGGGCACTGAGGTCTCAATATTCAGGAGGTTGTCATTCAACTCCTTTTTTCTTGGATCCCACCCATCACCCTCCAAAGATACTTGGTTTCCCCCCATCCAGAGATCCTTTGTTTTACTCTTTCCAGAGAATAATCCTCCAGTCTCCCCCCCAGAGCAGCCTTTAGGGAATCTATAATTTATATTGGGTTATTTCTTGACTTTTCCTAGAGCTGGGAAAAGTGTTTCATTTTTATGGGTCTTCTAAGTCAATTACCACATATCTTCTCAGTTCCCCCATTTTTTCTGTTCTCCATCTCCACATGTCTTCATAGTTCAAAACTCCCTGATGTCATAGGTCCTTCAGGAAGGTGCGGAGGCTAACACATATGCCTACCTACCATCTTAAACTGGAAGTCAGGTGTAATGTACTCTTACAGCCCAGTGAATCTCTTCTTTTTAATAACACAACTGTTTATAATTTCTCTTATAAAACAGATCCTTATATAGTAAAAAAAAATGACAGATGTAAATTTTAGTTGCTATCAGTTTCATTTCAGAGATGGAAAAGGAGGCATCTGAAATGAGGTTGAGAATCACGGCACTCTACTCTGTAGGATGTGCTGTGTTTGTTATAAGTGCTGTGTCTGTAAATGATTATTCCTTAGGTGAAGCATTACTGAACACACAGTTGACTCAGCAAATAATTACTGATAACAATTTCAAGGTCAGCTTGGAATCCTTAATAGCTACGAAAAAGTTAAAGTTCCACATTTATGTAGTATTTGTTCTCATTTTCATTTTTAAGTGTAGATCAGAAAACTGTCACTATTGCCATCTCTGTCCACTGTGTCTGGTTGCCTGAATCTGCAAAGTACACCAAACCCAATGTGTATTGGCTATGCTTTGGTTAAGAGCTAAAGTTTCTAGTGAGACTGAGGCGATTCCAAAAGTGGACTTAGCTGATTGAACAAATTTTGATCATCCTAATCTCACATGTAAAATGGGAATAACAATGGTGTTGATTCTGCTGAGGGGATTCTGTAAGATCATGCTTGTCAGGTGCTCAGTGCGGTGGCTGCACAAAGCATTCAATCACAAGAGCTGTTACAGAAGCACAGTGACAAGATGGACCCTGGGATGGACAACTTGTGTTTGAATCCTAGCTGCACCACACATGTCTCTGCTACTTGGAAAGTTACTTACCCTCTCTGGGCTTTAGTTTTGCCATCTGTGAAATGGGCTTAATAAAGGAGATTCCTAAAAAACTTGTTTTGAGGATTAAATGGATAATACATGTGAAACATTAGGAATATGCTCAACCTCAGTGAAAATCAGTTGCTGGTGTCACAGAGGATGTACACCCATCAGACCATTTCCTTGTTTGGGGATTTTAGGGGATGTGCCTGGAGATTTTATTCACACTCCTTTGGAGCAAAGGTGTATGTGGTACAAATGTTTTTGTTTAATCTATAGAATGCTGCTCTTTAAAACAAACAAGATATCGACTGTTACTTAAGACTGTACTTTAAAAAATAAATCTGTGGTCAGAATTGCTTAAAATCCAGGATACAATTTTAAAATTCCAAATCCTCATTAGATGCTTATTACCCCTCACAAAACACACCAGGCAAGAGGTCTGTCCCCAGGTGGTTTTATCACTTGGGAGAACCCAAGCACTGAAGCAAGCAACTGTTTACTAAGCTCAGATAAGAAAAAAATGTTTGGGTTGAGACTTTGGAACAACCAGAAAAGATATTTGATGGCCATTTTTTTTTTTTTTTACATAGAAACACATCGTTTTTCAATTCTTGATCTGATCAGGAGCAATACAGAAAGTTTGGGCCTTTAGTCAGGCAGCTGGGGTCAATCCTGGCTCATACTAACTGGCTGAGGGACCTTGGCACATTACCTGGTGTCTCTGTGACTCAAGTTCCATGCCCTCACTGTAGAAAATAGTCCTACTTCTTAGGTTCGGTGTGAGGATCAAAATATAACTGAGAATTTGAAACTGCTTTTTCTAAAAGCACTGACTCTTCATTTGGGCCTGCAGATGCCCAGTTGGTTACAAAAGCAGAATCAAGCTTGGCATCCCTGCCTTTATTCTTGAGCCTATCTTTAGTTTCCTGCTTAGTTCTATAAGTAGACATGCTAATCATTTAAGCACAGTTCATCTAAAAAGTGGTGAGACAATGTTTATTAGTCCTAAATTTACCTAGCCTATCTTGTCTCTCTTCAAGACTGAAGACACCAAGATAAGAATAACTAAAATATTTTCAAGATTTATAGGGACATCCCTCTGCCAGCTTTTGCAATGTCCTGTTCCAGACCCCTGCACCTGGAAGTCTTTATTCAGTGCCCTGCATCTTCCAAGGTGAGGCTCTGAGGGTTTCGATATCTACTTTAAGAAAATCAGCAGGGAGTGATCCTCAGAGTGCCGGAAGCAAGAATCCCAGAAGGGAACAAGGTTGGATATGTGATATAGAAGAAAGGGTCTTTGTCTGTCAGAGACATTCCCACAATGCTTTGCTGCCATGATTTCTCTTAATCACCTCACAACCTTCCTGGGCTGCTTGGATGGAAGATGTATGTCTTAACTTCCTCAGTCCCTTCCCACAGGAGAAACTGTTTTATGTGCCTTATGAGATTGGTAATTTTACTGTGTTTAAGTAAAATTTCCCCCCAACCTATGTATGGAAGAAAGCTAGGTTAAAAAAAAAAAGTTTAAAATCTTGATTTGGCAAAGATCTTCAGAAAACTGACTGAAGTCTTACGCTTTTCTTTTAAAAAATAATAATAACTTTGGTGTTGGGGTAGGGTACAGGGGATTAAACTAGGGGTACTTTACCATTGAGGTCCTTCCTCAGTCCTTTATTTTTTATTTTGATACGGGGTCTTGTTAAGTTGCTGAGGCTGGCCTCAAACTTGTGATTCTCTTGCCTCGACCTCCTGAATCACTGCAATTACAGGTATAGGCCATGGTGCCTGGCTTAAGCATGACATTTTAGAGAACTCATTTAGGTTAAATCTGTCATTAGGAAGTCACTCACTAGAATATATGAAACACTAAATTACTTTAAAATGTGATTGCAGTAGATGGGGGGTGGTTTAGAAATAAATCTAAGGTGCTTCCTGCAAATGTAATTCCAGAAAGCATGTCTTCATTATCAAAAATACAATTAACATTTCCTCACTGATACATGAGGAAATTAAACATGCATTGTTTTCAGTGTGCAGAATGAGCGCTTTATTTATAGGGTGACTTCAATATTACTGATTGAGAGACCTCAAAATAAAAGATGCAAGTGACGGATGACTGATTTTGTAAGTGTGCAGAAAGAGTGAAGATGGTGGGAAACAACAGTCCAATTCCCTTTTAATCTTTTTGCAGCAGTGGAATTGTGTAGAAGACTCCCCTGGCATGGTGAGGAAACATTCAGTGAAGGTTTTTCCTGGAACTATAGGAATTGTAATTTGTAGCTTGCTTTTTTTTTTTCTTTTCTTTTAACCCTCTGGTCTTTTGAGATTCCTTTATTGCATTTTCTCTTCCCTACTAAGGTCCTCCTCAGAGTTTTGTGTGCCTGACCTTGTGCTACATTTCAAACATCCAAACAGATTCTTTTCTACAGGAGTGGGGTGCTAGGACTAAGCTGGATATGAGTGGCCTTCAGTCATTCAGAATTTCTTATGGGAACTCTCATTATTTCTAGAGAACATTTCATCTTCTTAGACCTGAAATGTCTTACTAGAATAGGAATTCCTGGTAGTCTTCCACAGGAAGAATCCTTTGATACCCATAGGTGTCATGTAGACTTTAAATTCTGATACGTTGTTTACTCTCCTTAATGAAAAACTCACTCCCCCCACCACTAGCCAGGGAGACAAATAATAACTAACATTTATTTGTACAATGATTTTTATATTTGCAAGCACTTTTGCACATAATGCCTCTATTGGAAGGAATGTTGATTTTGAAGTCAGTTTGAGACTTTTCCTTCTTATTAGTAAAAGTCTGAGAAATTTAGTTGGCTCTTCAGAATTTGAGTTTCTCCCATTATAAAGTATGCATGATAATAGCTCTTAGAGGGCTATCAGGAAGTTTAAAGAGGTTTTGTACATTGTGAAACACTATTCATGTTCAAGTGGTCATTCTGAATATTGCAGGTGCTTGATAAAATATTTGCTGGGCCATCTAGGCAAGCTAGCAGTTACTTTCCACATGCAGGATTTCTTATTTGACAAGGATTCCAAGGGTAGATAGTTCATCTTCCTGTTGGAGCTAGATTTCCTAGGCTTGAACCTGACTCTGTCACTAGCTACTTGGTTGACCTAGGACAGGTCAACATCTAGAAAAGGGAAGTAGTAACAGATGGGTTATTAGTGTTCATAAAGCCAACCTGGGTACCTGGGTGGTTGTTGCTTGTTTAACTAGAATCACAAGTTTAAAAATTCCACTGAATTTACTGATAAAATGATCTGAGATGTAGGATTTCTTTTAAAATCACCTAGAGGGATGGGGTGTGGGAGGAAGGTGGCAGTACAGATGAAAAGAGTTTGTCCATGAATTTATAACTGCTGAATATGTACATGAGGTTTGTCTATTTTTCTCTCTACTTCTGTGCATGTAAATATGAAGGTCTGTCTATTTATATGTACATACATATTGTTTTTGTGGTACTGGGAATCCACCTTCAGGTCTTGTGCATGCCAAGCATTTGCTCAGTCACTGAGCTAGCTCCTCAGCCCTTGCTTCTGTAAATTTTTGAAATTCCCATAATAAAAAAAAAGTTAAAAAGAAATAAAAAAAGATTTCTTCAAAGCACTTCAAGATGCAATGATTTTGAAATTAGTGTCTGAAATTTCATTTGTTGTGTTGGTGTCTTGTTTTCCTTTGCTTGTTTTTTCTTAAAGGAAAAGCCCTTCTATTTCTTGAGAGTAGAATAGTGGGAAATTTCAGCACACCATTCTCAAGGGCAGCTTGACTCATCCTGTCCCATCCCCCACTGAGGTTTGCCTCTCAGTGGACAGGGTATTCCCCAGTCCTATCCTGGGCTATCATGACTCATACCTGAAATCAAAGTTTCACATCTAACAGTTATGGGCATTGATTATCAAAGTTGGAACCAAAAGGCCAGGTTGAAATGAGGAGAGGCTATTCACCACCCCTCTCTAAAGGTCAAAACTTTCCTCCAGAATAGATTCTTCTCCATCTGGAAGCCTCTGCATGATATCACCCTAGATATGAACAAAGGGGACATTTCCTAAAAGTACACTCAGCTCTTCGACATTCATTTTAGGGATGAAAACAGACATTGACTTGTTTACTTAAAGAAAATGCCAGATGAGCAGAGAGTTCATCATGCCCTTGATGAATTAGATGGGACAGATGAACAGTTGTCTCACCTGGCCACTGTCTTCATAGGAATTTAGAACAGGACACAGACTGTCCACTGGCTTGAAGAACACTAACCAAATCCATGCTGTCCAGGACCTTCTTTCCAATAGAGGCTAGAAGTGGATTCAAAAATCTTGTCTTTTGGGTGCTCCAGGCAGTCCTGAACTTGCTGGAAGCTGGCCTGGCAAGTAAGACAAAACCTACTTACCTACTCTTGATTCAGACTCCCTTTTGCTTCTCTAATTGAAGAGGCAAACAGAGGTTTAGTGAGGTAAAACAACTTCCTTGAAGTCATACCCCATCATGGTCGGGTTGACTTTGGGATCACCTTTTGCTGAACTCAAGGAATCTGGAAATTCTATGTTCTATTTTTATCTTTAATGACCTAAAGATAAAAATCAAGCCTTTGAGAGAAATGTGTTAAAGTTAAGAGAGCAAGAACATTTGCCCACATTTTTCATGCCTTGAATTAACACTATGGAAGTATCTGTGGTATCTCCATTTTCCCAGGAGGAGAATGAAAGTAGGGTTCAAAGTCATAGAATCAGTGAATGGCAGAGCTGCAAACAAAGCCACTTTTCTCTATGCTCAAAAGTTGTGTTCTTTCTATTTCACTGGAGAAAATGAGTAGAGCCTATTTATGGCAGAGGTTATTGTAAAAGAGTGGGGGAGGTAGAGAGATCTAGCATGTAATTATGCATCATCTCCCTCTTTTCCCAGAATCTTCTGTGGAGCCTCCCCATTGCACTCCTCTGTGCTTTTGCTCAAAATCCCTTCACCCTGGGTAGTAACTTTCTTCCCTTCTTTACTCCTTCAAAATCTACTCAAGGCTCATCTCAGATGTCACAGGCTTTCTCTGATCTTTGTTAGTGCTTTTTCCCTAACAGTGATTTGCACATACGTTTTGTATTATAGTTGTTTTCATGTTTATCTCTCACCTCTCCAGGTTGTGAGCAACTTGAGGCCAGAGATAGTGTTCAATAACTTATATTTTTCACTTAAAAATGATGAATTGTGACATATGAATAAAATAATCTAATTAATAATATATTATTAATGAATTTGATATCATTAGGCATTCTGTGTACCCCACTCTAGTCCCATGCCCTTCTCTACCCTAAACACTAACTGAACTGTGCACTATTTCTTACTTTCTTTTGCGTTTTTGCCATGTTTGTATGAATTCCTAAATGTAGTCAGCTTTCTGTTACTGTAACAAATACCTGAGATGACCATCTTTTAAAGAAGAAAGTTTTATTTTGGCTCATAGTTTTGGAGGTCCCAGTCCATGATTGATTGGTCCTGTTGTTTTGGGCCTGTGGCAAGGCAGCACATCATGGTGGGAGCCCATGGCAGAGCAAAGCAACTCACCTCATGGCTGGGATTTGAAGAGAGAAAGAGAAAGAGAGAGACCAGGGTGTCACAATTCCCATATAGTCATGCCCTCAATAACCTCAAACATCATACAAAGCTTCTTACTACGGCTTAATTACTCCATGCACATGGGCCTTTGGGGAACGTTACAGATCCAAACTGTAGCACTAAGCATCATTTCTCTAGCTTGATTTCCGACTTCATAGAAACAATGAAGCTGTTTATGTAAGCATTTCTGAGTAACTTGCTTTTGAAAATTTTGAGGATTCATTTCATATTAATGTATGTAATTATACTTCTTTCCTTTTTGTTATCAGTCGGATGGTGCATGGTATTCTGTGATAAGAATACTGCAATTTATTTGACCATTCTCCTATCAAAGGACATGTAGGTTGTTTCTGATCTTGCTTTCTTAACAATCCTGTGTGAAGATCCTTCCATGTCCTTCTGTGCACAGGTATGAGAGATTCTCCAGGTTCTGATTATATATGTATGGCTATCTAAGTTTAAGAAAGTCTTTCCCACCTTGTTATAAAAACAGTTCTTTAACACTTATTATTTTGCTTCTGATATTTGGGATTGTGATTTACCTCTGATTTTGTCAAAAGTGTAATGTAGAGATTCATTTTCTCCTCCATAGATCTTAAACATCAGTCCCTTATAAGGAACAGTCATCTCTTCATTCATATGCATTCATTCATTCATTCAGTTGTCTCCATAATTATCAAGTTTTCACTTGTTTGGTTTGGGCTTACTCTTCTGCACTGGGCTATTTTTCTAACCATGTGCCAATACCATACACTTAGATAATCACCACTGGTCTATATATTATAATAACTCTGATAAGGCAAATACTCTTTCCTTGTTTGTCTTATTCAAGAATGTCTTAGCTCTTTTTAGATCTCACATACATACATTTTAGAATAAACTTCATGTTTCATGATAAAAACGTGATTTCATTGCAAATACATTCAATGCATAGATGGATTTGATGAAAGTTATCTTCATTTTGATATGAAGCATCCTAATCCTTGAACACATTTCCTTTTCTTCAGTTAGATCTTCTTTGCTATATATCAATATTTTATGATTCTATATGTAAAGCATTTGTATATACATACATATTTTTTAAATTTATGCTTACTTTACAGTGTTTTTATTTTAATAACGTTTTTTTTTTAAAAGTACATTTTCTAATTCTTTGTTATTGAAATTGAGACATGTACTTACTATTTGGATACTAATCTTATACAAAAAAATCTAGCCAAATCATTTGATAATTTCCATGTGTGTGTTTGGAATGGATGTGACTAGAAGAAGATAGAAACTTCATGCTTGTTTCTTGATTTTTAGCGTTAAGAGCAATCATAGTATGAAAAGACAAATAGAAATCCCTGAAATCATGAGGAGAGTGGTGATAGGTGCCCCCTTTGAAGATGTACAGAGTACAAGAATAGTCCCCACCTTATCCGTTTACTTCACCAGTCTAGCTTCTATAAGAAACAAATGGATTATGAGAATGACAGTGATCCCCTGCAAACTTAGCCAAGTATAATCACCAACTGCAGTTGCTGGGTCATGTGTAGGATCTTCACTGGAGTGAATTAATCCACAATCTGGGGCCTGGTGTGCAGCTATTGATTTGGCAGATGCTCCATCTTTGGTGAGAGGGAGCTTGTGCTACCGCAGTTCAAACATTCCATTGAACACCAATATTCCATGAAATACTTTAGGAAGGAAGAAAATTCTGACCCATGCTGGAGCCCAGGTAAACTTTGAGGACATCTTGCTAAGTGAGATTTGCCCTCAAAATATGAACACTATGTAATTCCACTGAAGTAAGGAACATAAAGAGGCCAAATTTAGAGACAGAAAATAGAATCGTGATCTCCACAGGCTGGGGAGAAGGGGAATGGGAGAATTTATGATTTAATAGGTACAGAGTTTCTGGTACAATATGAAATGAGTTCTGGAGATGAATAGTGGTGATAATAACACAACATAATAGTCTCAATCACACTGAACTGTACACTTAAAATGGTGAAAATGGCAAATGTTTGTTGTATATTTTAGTTATTCTTTTAGTGCTGGGGATTGAACCCAGGGCCTTGGGTATGCTAGGCATGGGCCCTATCACTGAGCTATATCCCCAGCCCTGCAAATTTTATGTTAAGTTTATTTTACCACAATAATCTAAAAGGAAAATTAATGTGTTGAGTTATTGAATTAATCCCTTTAGAACTGTGATAGGGAGCATTATTTTGAAATTTCATTTATTTGTTTTTGCCAAGTTAGAGATCAAACCCAGGGCCTTGCACATGCGAGGCAAGCACTTTACCACTGAGCTATGGCCTCAGCCCTGGTTGCACTACTGATGTCAGTTTTCATTGCTCTCTTTGTTCAAAACGTTTTCAGTTTCATGGTTCTTCCCAAAGAGCAGAGTATACTTCTCTGCCCCTTGTCAAGCTTAACCTAGATTAGCTGAGCTCCAGAAAATCTGCAGAGGCCTGAGTGGTTATAAATGACTCCTTTAAAACCACTGAGATTTGATGTGGTGTGTTTCTCAAAATACCCAATGAATTTAAGTCTCTTCACCCTTCAAGTTTTAAGGCAGTATTACTGATACCTATGTACATTTTAAATAAGACTAATACAATGCAAATTAATGCATTACCCCAACCCTGTATTACCCCAACTTAGGAAATAAGCACTACTAAACATCTTTACACATTCCTTTCCTAGACTAATTATGATCTGAAATGCATTATCACTTTCTTACTTCCCTATAATTTTATCAAAATTTTATGTATCCCCAAATAATAAATGTATGGCTTAGTTATTCTAATTTTTAATCCTTATTGTACTGTGTGGATTAGATTTGGTACAAAATTATGTTTTTGAGATTCCCATATTGATTGAGAATTTTTTTCTTTCCCTGATAAATTATCCTCTATTTCTTTTATTTGTTGCCTTTTGCATGAATAAAATCCAATGTTAATGAATAAATTTCATTCTCCTTCCAAATCAAAGGATTTAGGATGACTTAACACTAGTCTCTCTACTCATAATTCCATGCTATTGTTTTCCTGCAATTTTTGTTTAATTTTTGTTTGTTTGTTTATTTGTTTTGGTACTGGGGATTAAACCACTGAGCTACCTCCCAACCCTTTTTATTTTTATTTTTTATTTGAGACAGGGTCTCTCTAAGTTTATGAGACTGGTCTGGAATTTATGGTCCTCCTGCCTCAGTCCTCCAAGATTCTGGAATTACAGGTGTGTGCCACTATGCTGGGCATTGTTCAGGAATATTTAACTTCATACATTGCACATTATCTTGGTTCCTACAGTCTGATGTTTATTAGATTTTCCCCCAGGATTTCCCACACTTATTCACCCATCTTTCTTGTATCTCAGACCTTCTGATTGTGATCATTTCCTTCTTCTAAAAGTCTATATTTTAGAGTTTTTGAGATTCTGTTTGTGGCAATTATCTCAGGTTTTGTTTTTCTAGAAACATCTCTGTTTTACTCTTTCTCTCAAAGATGGTTTCTCTGGGCAGCCAATTCCAGGTTAATAGTCGTGTCTCAGCATTAGTATTGAAGATATTAATCTATGGTTTTCCGCCTTCCACTTTTACTGGTGAGAAGTTAGCTACTCATTTTATTTGCATCTTTTGAACATCGTCTGTCTTTTCTCTGCAACTATTTTAAGGACATTTTAATTTTGATATTTTTAAGTTTAATGTTTACGTAAAGATGAATTTAAAAACTTCTGCTCGAGATTTGCTGAATACTTAATATCAGTTTTCAAAATCCTCAGTCTTTTGCTTTCCAGAATTGCTTGTCTCCTACTTTCTTTGTTAATTGCTTTTCTGAACTATGACTCAGTGTAACTGTATGTTGGACCCTCTCTGCTATATGTAGTTTCTATTATTTTCTTTTAAAAGTTTTTGCCCTTCTGTGGTATATTCTGGACAATTTCTTCAGAAATATCTTTCATTCCATTAGTTTGCTCTTTAGTTATGTCTAATCTGGTGTTTATTCTTCAGTTTTTATTTATTTTATATGATAATTGCAATGGTTAGAGTACTTTTTAGATATGATTCCATTGTTTTTTCTTTCTGACCATTCTTTCTCATGGTGTCCTGTTTTCTTATGCACTTTATAATTTTTGAATGTGTGCTTGTGCTAATTGAAACTCTACTGTAGGGATTATTTAAGACCTAGTTGGTTCAAGAGTGGATATTTCCAGAAAGTATTTATGTTTGCTTCTGCCTGGCACTAAGAATGTTATCAAACCGAATCCATATTAAATTAAAAGTCTCTTCTTGTTGGATTTCAGACTGTACAAACATTTCCCACTGATTGGTCAGTGGTTATGATATTCAGGAAGAAATCTTAAAATTGACATATAAAAATCGTACATATTCATAGATACAGTGTGATTAACACAGGTGTACAATATGTAATGACCTAATCGGGATCAGCTGACTTATCTCCTCAAGTATTTATTATTTCTTGCACATGCTAAGCGATAGCTCTACCATTGAGCCATAACCCCAGCCCTAGTTGTACTACTGATGCCAGTTTTTTACTGATCTTTTAGAAGAAACCCTTTCTCCTACTTTTTTTGAAATATGCCCTACATATTCATTATCTATAGCCACACTTATGTGAAATAGCACACCAGAATTTATTTCTCCTACCTAACTGTAACTTAGTGCTCAGGGATCAGTTTTTCCTCCTCCTTCCTCCTCTCCTCAACCTCTGGTATCCACCATGCTACTCGAGTGAGGTCAATTTTTTAATTGGTTCTTCTTAGTTATTCATAACAGTAGAGTCCATGTTGATATAATGATACAAGTACGGCATACATCTTATTCTAATTAGGACTCCAGTCTTGTGGGTATACAGGATGGTGAGATGCACTATGGTGTAAGATCAATTTTTTTTAAGACTCCACAAATGAGTGAGATCTTGCAGTACTTGTCTTTTTGTGCCCTGGCTTATTTCACTTAATGTCCTCAGGTTCCATCCACATTGTCACAAGTGACAGTGTCTCTTCTTTTATGACTGAATACTCTTCCACTGTGTATATGTGATTTTCTTTACCAGTTCATCTGTTGATGGGTTCTTAGGTTGTTTCCATATCTTGGCTATTGTGAATAATTCTACACCAAACATGGGCGTATAGGCAGATGTCTCTTCAACAGACTGAATTCCTTTCCTTTGGATGTACACCCAGTAGTGAGATACAGGATAATATGGTAGGTTTATTTTTAATTTTTTGAGATGCCTCCATACTGTTTTCCATAGTGGCTGTATCAGGGAGAATTTTTAAACATCCAGGGTGGGTGTGTAGCTCAATGGTGGAGTGCATGCCTAGCATAGATGAGGCCCTGAATTCAATTCCCAATGCCACACTAATGGGTCTGAGAAAGTTCCACAGCTAAAGCAGAAATAGACCTATTTATTTGCTCTCTGCACTGGTGAGCTAGACCTTTTGTATTTTTATTTTTATTTTTTTGCTTTCTCACTTCCACTCTTCCCTGCATCTGTGTTTTGGAGGATGGGGGGACATTCATTGATTTGGTTCCCTTTCAAATGGTACTTATTTCCTATATCCCTAAATGAAGCTCTTCTGATATGGTTAAGAGGTTGTTAGATATTTCTTGATCAGTCACAGCATCATTGTTAACTTGCCTCCTTGAACTTGAACTTGAACTTCTGTTTTGTTCTTGTGGAAGCTTCTTAATTTATAATTAATTAATTCAATTTATTAATATGAAATATCAAATTTTATATTTGATCTAAAATGTTTAGGTTCCATAACAGATTTTCCTAGAAGCTGAATTCATTCGATTTTATAATCTGCTCTAGAGTCTTGTATGGTGCCTTTTGCATGGGAGGCCTTTATGCATGTTCTAAAGGAATGTGTGATTCTGTTTTCCCCTATCATGTGAATTGCATCTATTTTAGCTCCAAGCACTTTTTTTTTTCTTTTCTTTTATGTTTGCTTTTCTTTTTTCTGTTTTCTTTTCTTTTCTTTTTTTGGTACTGTGAATTGAATCCAGGTTGCTCTACTACTAAACTATGTCCCTAACGCTTTTTGTTTTTTTATTTTGATACAGCGTCTCACTAAATTGCTAAGTCTGGCCTGGAACTTGGAATCCTCCTGCCTCAGCCTCCCAAATCACTGGGAGTATAGGCCTGCACCACAGTGCCTAGATCAGTTCCATGCACTTGTAAGGGAAAATTTATAATGGTTGTTGAAGGAATATACAGGTCCTTTCCATATCTCTCTGCTGAGGGAAGTTTTGTACAGTAATTATTCTCAGAAACCTGTTTCATATATTAGTCATTCTTAGCTCTTTTTCCACATTTTATTGGTATATTATAATTGTACATAATGTTGGGATTTGTTGATACATATTCATATATGCACACAATATAACAATATAATTTGGCCATTATCATTCCTTTGTAGTCATCCTTATATTGACAAGCACCCATTCAGTCTAATTAACATCTCCTCTCCAAATGTTAACCTATTTTCTTCATTTTGCCCTCTGTGATTATGGGGAACAGTTGATTGACAATTTTCTCATTAAAAAACAATTACATCTTTAGATAACTAAATCATGGGTTAACATGACCCTTTAACATCTCTTTTCCAGACTCAGCAACCTCATTCCCCCAATGGTAGAGACTTAAATATATTTCAGTGTAAAATTGAATGTGAAATAATTAAAGCTTTATCTCGGACAGTTCTTTGTCATGGAATGTATTCTGGTAGAAATCGAGTATGTGCTTAGTGAGGACTTGGGTAGGTGGCTTGCCTGCCCAGCATCATTGTGCGTCATTAACTCCTGGGCACAACGGTTCAGGTAAGCCAGGAAAAGAATACAGTCTGCTATTGCTCTGTGGTCAGCCCTTGACAAGAGCTGCATCCAGATTCTGTGAAATCTGTGAAATGCCACACAACTCTTAGGGTTGCTCACCACTGCAACTTCCTGCTTTCTTGCCAACTATGCACATCTCTGAGACCTCAAGTGGCCTGGGGTATGTCTAGCCCCGAGTCCTGCACCCCCTAGTAAATAAGGAACTTGACCAGGGAGAGGTTGAAGGAAAAGCCTGTCCTTTATATTCCTCCTTGCTGAGGTTTTACCCCTAGCTGCTTATTTTGCAGTCATTCATTAATGAGTATTTGAGCAATGGTCATAGCATTTTGGGGGGCCCTGGGCAGCTATCAGATATGCAGAAATTTCCACAAAAATACAGTGACTGAGACGTCATTGAATAAAAGGTTCATTTAATTTTGCCTATTCAATCAGATAACCACCCAACCCACTAGCAAGAATTAACCTCTTTGAAGTGCTTAGCTTTTTGCTTAGTTCCAAGACGAGTATGAAAAAAAAGATCCAGGCCTTGAATTCTGGAGAACACCTCTTGATAAATGAATTTCTGAAAAATAATTCATTCTTCAATTCAGCAAATAACTGTTGGGCACCAACTATGTGGTAGGCATTTAGGATACTGAAGTGACCCAGAGAGACATAGATTACTGCCCTGGGCAACATTTGTTCTAGTTGAGCACAACTACATTTTTCTATTAACGGAATTTGGTTTTTAAATGGCCCAAGGGAGACTGTTACTTAAGGAAACCCGAGAGTGAATTCTTTTGAAGAAGAAAAAGGAGAAAAAAAAAAAAAAAGACCCTTTCCAGGCCTGTGCCAGGCCTCCACTGGCGGTGGAGGGCAGCAGCAGGTGGGAGACAGGGGCCAGTGTTGGGGAACAGGTGGTTGAGAAGTAGGAGGAAAGGTGGCAGCAGGGGCCAGGCCGTGGGGGATCTGAGACTCCAATCCCAGTGTGTGTTCCATTGCCCCATAGGACTTCACTCACAAATCACAAACAAGATCAAATTAATAAGAATCTTAATGAAACCTTAAGTGCTGGAAACTTCTGACTGTGTGGGGCCTAATACGAGCATCCTGTTCATATACTCATGAAGCCAGCCCTGCACAGAGCTATTCACTTGTATGTTATATGGAGATAATATCTCTCTTGCTACCTCACAGCTCTGTTTTGATGGCCAAGTGAGGAGAGGAGGTGCTGTGAACATTGGAAAGTACAGCACGGTATTGATGTAAGACATGCCATCACTATAGTCCAGTTATACACACCAGCTACCCTCTTGGTTTACCACAAACCTCATGTGAGCATAAGGACTTAGATTCCAGTAGTAGATAATCCATTTCCCAATTATGGAGACAGGTACCATCACACAGTTCCTTTGTCAAGGGACCATGGAACACACCCTAGAGAAGTTCTAGGATTGGCCTTGCCTGTTTACCTCTGTATTCTTCTTTGATGTATTTTAGGAAAACTCCCCAAAGAGTTTTAAAACTTTTTATTGAAAGTTTTTTCATCTTGGGGAATGGCATATAGTAGTAGTGAGTTAGACCTGGATTCGAATCCAGATTTACTGTGTCCTAGCTCTTGGGTCTTGAAAAAGTTAAATAAATAAATCTATCTTCATTCAACATCAAATAGGTGAGATCTTAATAGAACTTTCTTCGAGGTTTCCTGTGGGATAGAACTGGGATGCTAAGGACTCCTTGCATGGGCAGGCACATAGCAGTGCTCAGTAAATGTTAACTACTTTTCTCTTTGTAGGTTGGAGAGACTTGAAAAGTAAGTGAGATTGGGCTGGTTGTTTATTTGGTGGCTATCATTCTCAGCACCGAAGACAATGAAAAAGTTAAATCTGTCTGGTGGCCTCATGCACTTGAAACTCTCTACTCAGAAAAAAGTCTATGGGGAGGGAGGAAGAAAGTACATCTGAAACAATAAAATATCTTACTATGACCCAGTTGAAACTAACTTTCTATTGTTATGAAAAGGAACAGTCTGAACCTAAGAAATACGTTCTGACCACTGTATGGTGTTGCTCTGAACTGATTTTTCTTCACTCTTTCATTTGCATACATTCTTCTGCTCTTAAAGTTTTCCATGAAAGTGTACTGCATAGGAATTTAATAATCGTGGTCTAGGGAGTACTGCTTTTTGGCCAGGTTGTATGTGGAAATCATATTTTGCATGCTTGGATGTGCATAAGATTCTCATGTGTGTGCTTCAGGATTAAATGTTATTGAGTCAAGAATTATCTTTGAAAAAAAATGGTAATAGAGATAACTCAAAAGTAAAGAGCCAAGTTTTCTCAGCGTCTTGACAAATATGTGATGCCATCTAGTGACGAGTTTTCAAAATGCAGGAACATGTCTGCATCTTCCAGATCTCTTTTTGTGGCCATAACATTGGAAAGGGGGAAAGATACAAGGATCCACCTTAGCTAAAGTCATGAAGCACCTCACAGAATCGTTGCCCCTGGAGAAGTCATGTGGCATATTCCTCTGTTTTATGGTCTGACTGCTTCTTAAACCACCCAGGGAGATGAATATCCATGAAAGCTTTGTTTGGAAGTTTTAACTTGTTTTGCATTTCATACAACACTTCTAAAAGGTGGACCCTTGACTGAGATTCTTTTTTTCTGAATTGCATTTGGGTAGTGATTATGAACCTTGAATAATCTAATTTTCTACCAAAACTCTTTTTGGGAAGTGAGGGTATGGGAAGGTATTGGAGAACTGCAAAACCAAAGTCAAAGTCAAATTTTATTTTTTCTTTCCCCCATCTGTGTGTGTGTGTGTGTATGATAGAACATAGCACATTTTCTGTCACTGATCTATATCCCCAGCTCCTTGTCCCCTTATTTTTAATGCACAGACAGGAAAAATGTGCCACTTACTTGGTTTTTGAACTTGAGATGATGTTGGTGATGTGGTTTTCACTCTTACTCACTGATTCCTTAAACATGGACACAACCCAACACTGGGTATATCTGATAAATGGGAGCAACATCATCCTTGCTTCCAGGCAACTTTTACAACAGATCCCTTTTTCAAAAGTTTGTTTGAGAAGTCATGTCATGCACTGTGATGGGCTTTGAAAAAGTGAAATAGAACAGAATGCAAAAGCATGGTCTTGCCTGAAGATATGAGCAAATAGCAGAAGCATAAAGATTAGCCCCAGGAAGATGAGGCAGTGGAAAGGAACAGTGAAATTACTTACTTTGGCAGAGAGAATGGGTTAGGAGAAAACACTAGTGTCCAAAATGAAAGTTGGAGCTCAGATAGGTGAGCAGAGCCAACCTACTGAGGAGTGATGTGACTATCTACAGAGATGTTGGGGCTTCTCATGACTGGAGGAGATTAAAAATATGGCACCCCCAAGTATAATTTTTTTATATATTTTGAATTTGTTATTCTGAGACACTACAGACAGGCTCAGTTCTGAAAAGTTCTGCTTTTAGTTAAAGTTCTACTTTTAAAAAGGAAACCTACTTTAGTACAAGTATGTTTATCAGGAAGAGGGCTGTTCCTACAACTTTTATTACCCAAGAGACTTTCATATGCCTGACAGGATAACCTCTATTCACCATATATTTCCTCTCTTTACCCTCCCATAGCCTGTGTCTCTCCCACCCCAAACCCCTGTTACGGTTTGGATATTAGGTGTCCCCTAAAAGCTCATGTGTGAGCTGATAGGGATTAACTGAGTGGTAACTATAGGCTGGTAGGGTGTGGTTGGAGGAGGTGGGTCCCTGGGGGTGTGCCTTTGGGGTATATATTTTATCCTTGACGAGTGGAACTCTCTCTTTGCTTCCTGGTGAGATGTCTTGAGTCGTGTTCCTCCACCACACTCTTCGGCCGTCAGTTCAGCCTTACCTTAAGCCCCCAGAAACAGAGCCTGCTGTCTGTGGACTGAAGCCTCTGAAATCATGAGCCCCCAAATGAACTTTTCCTCTTCTAATTGTGTTTGTCAGGTCTTTTGGTCACAGCAGCAAAAGAGCTGACTAAAACACCCTCTTCCTTTCTATAGCTCAGGATGCTGCTTAGCTTTAATCATCCGACCCTTCTTCAAGTCTCTTGTTTTGTGGGATTCTCATGCATATGCATCTAATTGAAGTGGGTTTTCTCTTGTTAATCTGTCTTATGTCAAGTTAATTTACTGCAGCCTAGTCAAAGAATCTAGAAAGGTGGGTTCCTGGTCCCTGCAGAAACTTAGGAGTTGAAGGAGAATGGAGTCTTTACTCTTGATCCCTTGAACAATAATAATAATAATAATTAAAAAAAAAAAAACACTGATCTGGAGTCCTTATGGGAATAGGAATGGTACAGATGGGCCTTGAATTAAATTTGTATTACAGTGGTTCCCCAATATCCACAGCTGTAGTTGCAGTCAACTGTGGCCCAAAACTATTAAATAGGAAATTAAAAAAAAAAAAAAAATTTACAAATTTTAAATAAATTTTATTAGAATCAGAATATATTGTTATAATTGTTCTATTTTATTATTAGTTATTGCTGTTAAGCTCTTACTGTGTCTCACTTAAAAATTAAATGTTATGACAGGTATGTATGTACCATGTAGAAAGAAAACACAGTACGTACAAGGTTCAGTACTATCTGTGGTTTCGGGCATCTGCTAGGGATCCTGGAATGTGCTCCCATACATAAGGAGGATGACCATATTTAACAAGTCCTTAGAAAGCCAATTTTCCTAAAAATTTGACTTTCCTATTTTCTCTATGAATTAAACTCATATTTGTCCTATTTAATTGTACCTATTTCTTCAAGCAAAATCTCATATCTTTTCTTACTTACCTTTGGCCTATTTAATTTTCCCTTTCCCCAATAATGCTTATTCTTTATTCCAAGCAATGCAACATTGGAAAAGAGGATTATGACAAAGATATGTAAGCCGATTCGCTCAGGTAGTTAATGATTCTGGTTGTCAGGCAGCATTCACATTTCAAAGCCATTTTATTCCCTAATAACAACAAGTACAACAAGTAACATGATGGGGTTCTTACCATGTGCTAGCCACATATCTATGTATTTTTGTTATCTGAATCCTGGACCAGAGGCCTGACTCTGGCAAGTAGTACTGTACCTTGTGTACTAACAGCTAGGGAGGCAACTGATTCTTAGAAAACATAAATTGGGAGTCTGTGAAACTCCAATGAATCACCTGATTCATGGATGAATTGTGAAGAAGAAAAAGCAAATAAGGAGCTTGGAAGGCTCATTTCTTCCTGCTAGGGCCAGCCTCTGCGGACCTCTGAGGCACTGCTGACTAATCCAGGGCCAGCTACAAAGTAGGCACTTAGTACAGCTTGTTAAATGAAGTTCTATTGAAGGATCATATGCCTGAACAAAAGGGCACGGGGCATAGCATAAGCCAGCCCCATTTCAGTTGATTCTTGGTGGAGTAACCTTAGGCAAGTAATTCATCTTTGTCTAACTTAATTGCTTTATCTATGAAATGAAGATAATAAAAATATTGAAGTGGTGTTGGGGAGATGAGAAATAATAAATGAGTACCTGGAATATACTAGGCAATTCAACAAATGATGTTAGTTATTCCGTGAAATTTGCAGACTGGAAATCTCTTTCAATTACTATTAGTTGGACCTAACTCTCAAGATTCTTATCTTTTGGTGAACTAAGCTTTAATGAGGGTGCAGAATCTTCCCAGCTGCCCTACTGGGAATGGAACCCAGAGCTGCATGCGTGGTGGGTAAGCACTCTGCTGCTGAGCTGCATCCCAGCCCTCTGGTGCAGATTTGAAAAAAGAGGATTATGACAAAGGTATCTAAGCTGATTTGCTCAGGTAGTTAGTGATTCTGGTTGTCAGGCAGCATTCACATTTCAAAGCCATTTTATTCCCTAATAACAATAATTACAACAAGTAACATGATGGGGTTCTTACCATGTGCTAGCCACATATCTATGTATTTTTGTTATCTGAATCCTGGACCAGAGGCCTGACTCTGGGAGTCCCAACAAATTAGTTCCAACCACTTACCCTAAAAACAGAACAGTAAAAAGTAATGTTGAAAAGCAGGAAAGAGCTTTAATCATCATGGTCATATTGTGGTGGTAAGACAAGATCAAAGGTTTCAGTCTCAGTCTTTGTTCAGGACACAAGCATGAGCCTTCTGATTTGAATGGAATAAGAACTGGGGAAGAGGGTGAGGTATGCATGATTACACAGTCTTGGTCAAACTGTGGTCTGGTTGATTGTTATTTCAGTTCTGGTTCTGTAAGGTGGCTACAGTGAACTCCTTAACACTTGAGGGGGCAATTTTAATTTACTGTTTAGAATGTTTATCTACAAACCTGTATCCCTGGAAGGGGGCAAGTCAGTTCCCATGAGGGTATTGCTCCTGCTGAGGGGGAGGGTGTCACCCTGAGTGATATGTCTGCAGGTCTTTGCTGCTCCTTGAGGGAGAGGACAGGTTAGGTAAATTTAGGACTAATAAACATTACCATTTTTAGATGAACTTTCCCTAAATAATCATTTAATCATTAATCATTAATGGGTCTACTTGCAGAACTGAGAGGAATCTGAAGAAAGATTAAATAATAAAGGCAGAGATGCCAAGCTTGACCCTGCTTGATCTACTGGGCATCTGCAGGCCCAATGAAGAGTCAGTGCTTTTAGTAAAAGCAGCTTCAAATTCTCAGTTATATTTTGGTCCTCATAACAAACCTAAGAAGTGGGGGCTATTATCCCATGATGGGACATGAGACATCAGGTAATGTGGCAGGGTCCCTCAGTTAGTGCATATGAATCAGAATGGACCCTAGCAGCCTGGCTATAGGCCCACACTTTTCCCTGCTCCTGATCAGATCAAGAATTGAAAGGAATGTGTTTCTATGTGGGAAAAAAAAAAAAGCCATCAAATGTCAGAAGTTACTTGACACTTGATGTTTCAATGACAGTCAAAAAGTTTGAGGATCTGCAAGAAACTTGATTTTCACAGAAATGTCACCTATGACAAAACTCATTCTTTGTGCAATTGTGATTTCTCTTCATAGTTTGGGGATCTGTGGGTCTTACAATTGTATTACTCAGGAATGGCAAAGGTCTATGTATTACTGCTAGTGAAACAACATATTTAAATTTAATGCTGTCTCCAAGGACAGCCTCCCCTTACCAGGCAAGGGTTTAATTTCTTCTGACGTATTTGAAAAATCCCACTGAAAAATTTGACCAATATGTACTTGTTACAGGAATGTGAAACTCATGGGGGGCAGGTATTGAAAACTTGCTGTAATGAGCAAATAGTTTATTTATCCACAGAAAAAGAACTTGGTAAACTTTGGAGTTCAGCCCTTCTGTTTTGTCAACTCCTTTTTCTCAGAAAGTGTCTCTAAATACCTGTATCATTAAGGATTTCCTGTTTCTGAAAAGGGTGTTTGCAATTCCTGATGAGTTTCATAGTTCAGGTTTGTTGGGGGAGTGATTCTACTTGATTCCCAGACTGGCCCTTCTAATATAAATTAGCGGTGTTGTTTGTACTGTTATTTCGTGCTTTCTAAATAGCAGATAATCTGATATTTTACTGTCAGAGGTATGTGATTCTTTCTAACAGAAGAGAAAGCTAAAGCAGAGAGGAATTATAAACTTGTCCAGGATCAGCAAATAGAAAATGATGGCTGTTACAGATCTGGAATGTCCCCCCGAAGCCTGTGTTGGTCCCCAGCTTGGAGTTCTTGTTAAGTGATGGAACCTTTAGGAGGTGGGATCTAGTGGAGGTCTTCAGGTCACTGGGGGCATGTCCTTGAAGAGGATGGTGGCATCCCAGCTCCTTCTTCTTTCTCTTGCTTCGGGGCTAGGAGGTGAGAGAATGCTCCACCGTGTGTTCTCAACACCATGTGCTATCTCACCACAGGCCTAAAAGTAACGGGAAAATCTCATTATGGGCGGGACTTTCAAAACCGTAAGCCAAAATTAACTTTTTCTCCTTATCAGTTGATCCTCGCAGGCATTTGTCATGGTGATGGAAGGCTGACCCACACAGTGAGGCTGGGATGTTCAGGTAGGCAGCTTGACTCCAGAACCCGCTCTTAACAACCAGTTCACCAGCCCATTCTAAGGGGGTAATGAGCTCTGATTTGGGGCACAGATGATCATTGGCAAACAGTAGCTGATGACCCACAGCATGACCAACACTGTATGGGGCAAAAAAGTCAGGATGTCTGTTAACACAGTGACACCTTTTTGAACACCCACTGTGTGCCAGGCTCTTTTCTTACGTTGCAGTAATCAAATGGAGGTAGATATTCTTAGCCTCACTTTTCAGACCAGTAACTGAAACTCATAGAGTTTGAGTAGCTTGTCTGTGGTCACACAGCTGGTTACTAGTGAATTTAGGTTGCAAACACAGCTGTTACTGACTCCCAGACATCAGGTTCTTTCCATTGTGATGTGCTATTAATTTATAGGAGATGACAGAGGTGGATAAGTCTGGAACTTTCCTGGAGTTTCCCCTCCCACCTTCAAGGACTATCAGAATACCACTCTAAGAGGTCATTTGAAACTCACAGAATTTCTGTTAAAAATACAAAACTTTTGTACAGTATTTACCTCTTCCATATATTTAGTATTGATGGCTTCTGTCTACTTTTCTAGACTGTTTAAGTAGAATATCCAGACATGTTGGTTTGACATTTCTCAGTGTAGTTTGGGTGGTAAGCTTGCTGTGATAGATTTCTTGTGTTAGGGCTCCTCATAACATGTCAGTTTGGGGTCTCCTGCTGGTCTGTGTGCTCAGCACTGGGAAGTGTAGACAACATGGAGTTGAAAGACCATACTGAGTTTCCATGTGAACCTCCAGGTCAAGATGAAGAGATAGGACACCTTCAGTCTGGGAGATCCTTGGCCAAGTAATTTACACAAAGAGGACAATAAAGCAAACACAGAATAAAAAATTTTAAATGATCATCACTGTAAAAGATAAACAGAACAGAATGTAATTGATGAAGGTTTCTTCTTTCCTTTGATCAGGGTTGTTCTTTCCAGAGAAAATTGCTTTTGACAGTTCCTTCAGCAGGCTTCCAGAAAGTTAAAGGCAAAGTGGATTAAAAATCCTATTTCTTTGATTTAGGAGAAAATTTCTTTACACAAAGGTAAGAATATCTTTTCTGACAAGGACAGAAAACCATTCATGCACGTCCTTCCAATGGACTATCTAGAATGAATTTGTTGTGTGATTGCAATCTTTTCTCTCCCCTTGTTAGTTCTTAACATTGATATCTTTGATATTGAATTTGTTTCTGTATTTTCCTAGGCATGGAGAGAGTGTTAAAATCTCTACCTTTGGTGATACTTGGGTATTTGTGTGGTCGAGGGAAAAATTGAGTATTCTGTCAAAGAGTAACCATATCTGAATTGGGATTATGTCCTGTTCATAGGACTGAGAAAAGTTAACTAGGATTTAATACCAAGTATTCTCTGAACTGTCAAATATCAAATACATTTAAATGGGGTCGATGCAAAATGGTTACTGTGTATAAATGGAAACAGTGGTTTTTAATAATTGGCCATGGGTTCTTGTGTTTCTGTACATCTTGCTTACACAAGTGCTAATTGCCTTTATTTTGGATTTTGTACTCAAGGATGTTTATATAACAAAAAGTTTTGGAAAAATTGAGAAAGTGTTCCTTTCTGGAGGAAAGGGCAGATTTGTTTATTGTCCACTATAATAAAGACAAAGTTTATTTTTCTGGGGGCAAGATCAAGCAGATTTACTGTTCATTATAAGGGACTTGAGTTCCCTAAACTCAATGTTCCTCTCCTGTAACACAACCCGTGTGTGCCCAAGCATCACCTGGCCCTCTTTGACCCCTTGGGAATGCTCAAAGGCTGACACTATGGCTACTGTGAGTGGTAAAGTCTTTTGACTCTGACCTAGGAGACTCAGGTCTCCTGTCAGTATCCATAAAATTGTGTCATGTTAAAATTGTTAGTTTGCAAACAGGAAATGTAAGACCCTTCAGCGTTTTGACTATGGTAGCTAGAAGAAAAAGAAATATCAGTGACTCAGTGATTTTGTGATTAAAGTTCTGTATTCTGCTCTTCCGGTCTCAACCTCTCCAGGAGCAGTGGCTTACCGTGCAGACACAACCTAGTCCAAGAAACACACCACGCACAACCAATCCTGAAAATGACACAGAAGTGGCATCAGGAAACCCCAACCACAAAGATATGAATCTCTTAAGGGGGTAGGCCCCAAGTTCCTGAGAAACATGCATTTCGCCAAGAAGCACAACAAGAAGGGCCTGAAAAAGATGCAGGCAATCAATGCCAAGGCCATGAGTGCTCATGCTGAGGCTGTCAAGGCCCTGGTAAAGCCTAAGGAGGTTGAGTCCAAGATGCCAAAGGGTGCCAGCCTCAAGCTTGATCGCCTTGCCTTGCTTGTCCATCCCAAGCACGGGAAGTGTGCTCGTGCCCACATGACCAGTGAGCGCAGGCTCTGCCAGTCAAAGGCCAAAACCCAAGCCAAGACCCAGGCTGCAACTCCAGCTCCAGTATCGGCTCTGGCTCCCACTCCCAAGAGTGCCCAGGTCCCTGCCTCTGTAGTAAAAACCTCGGTGAACGTGAGAACAGAAGGACTGGTGTGACCCCTGAGCCCCTTTATGGGGACTGGTGTCCTCCTGTGCTGTTTGTAGAAATAAATCCACAAGCAGGAAAAATAAGTAAATAAGTAAATAAGTAAATGAATAAACAAATAAAATTTTGTATTCTTCAAATAACTAAGAAGTCCATGTCACAGGGATAAATGTTCAATTAATAAAATTACAACCTTCAAAAATTAGGATTACCTATAAAACTGAGAAATACAAGCACAATTACTAGAAGACCTGACTTTTCAATTGCAATTTTGTCAAGGTGCCTTGGTTGAGCCCACCTGAGGGGATAGAAGGTTTCAGATTCCTGGAAATCACTAAGACTGCAGGGGAGCGGTGCCTATAGGGAAGATATAACCAGAAATAGAAGCCAGGCAATTATCATAGTATGTGAAATTCAAAGCAAACTAAGGTAAATGACTAATAGACAGATATATGATTCATAAACACATGTCACATATAAAATTGTGCTCTTGAAAAAAAATTGAAGATTCCAGAAGTGTCTTGTTTAAGGGGTTATATCTATTCCTATTTGTAGTATTAGCAGTTAAAAATGAGAAATTAAGAAATATTTATTAACTTACTAAAAATAATATCAACGTAAATAAGTTTATGATAATAATGCTGCTCCAAAACAAAAAAGTTACCATAGAAAGTGGCATTATCTTATGATTTTGAAAATCTCTTTAATGATTGGCTTTGTAGAAGATAGCTGGAGTCTCAACTCTGCTTTTTCCTTCAACCACTTGTGAATCATATGGCAAGTAATCTCTGCGGGGAAAATACTAAGAATTGAGACTGAGAATAAAAGGGACCAAGAATATAATCATATTTTCATGAGAATAGCTTTGACCTTGTAGACCTCCTGAAGAGATCCTGAGACTCCCTGGGTCACGCTTTGAAACTCAAAATGAAGCAAGTATGCTGAATTGAAAACACAATCCATGAATTTTGCAAACAGTGTCATATTGATTTTATGGTAGAAATATAAGAAGTTCAATTTTTGAAATTCCTAATAGAAGTTTCAGAAAGAGTCCATGAATTCTTTTTCCTTTTGATTGTTAGAAAATCAATAAATTTTCAGCAGAGAGGCCATCATATACTTGGGGAATGATTGAGTCTCATACTTGAGAGAATTTTATTTTAGATTCCAGGAATGTGATATTTTGATTACATTTTCAAGTAATTTTCTCCTTTAGGGCTCAGGGATTGAAGCCTCATTTAGCATATATGGGAAAAAGCACTGACTTTTGGAACCAAAGCAACCAGAGTTTAAATACAAGCATGTAATAGTTGGTCAGCTCTAGGCAGATTACTCAGCTGCTTGGTGTCATCATTTGCCTACTTCATTTGTATGATGGGAGTAGTGATGATTCCCAGACTTGTTATAAGGATTCTGTTTATATGTCCAAAAGTCTTGGTCTGATGCCTGGCATCCAGGAAGTCACAAGAGAGAATTTCCAGTCTGTCTTCATCAAGGGTTAAGGGGACCTTGGCAGTCATCATGATGTGCATCTGCTTCTACCAGGACATAGCCAACAGCAGAAATTGTCTATTTCTCCAGGAAGCAATTCCATTTCAGAAAGTCCTGTGTGTCAGTTGGCTTTCCATCACTATAACAAATGCCTGAGATAATCAACTTATAAAAATAAAAGGTTAATTTTGTCTCATAGTTTTTGGAGGTTTCAGTTCATGATCGATTGGTCCAATTGCTCCAGGCCTGTGACAAGGCTAGACATGATATCAGGGAGCACATGGTAGAGCAAAACTGCTCATCTCATGGTCAGGGAGCAAAAGAGAGAAAGAGAGAGGGAGACTTGGGTTCCATAATCACCTTCAAGGGCATTCTCCCAGTGACCCAAAGATCTTCCACCTGACCTTACCTCAAAGTTTCTACAACCTCTCTAAAGCCTATTCCTGAGGAACACAACTCCAAAACATGGGTCTTTGGGGGACAGTTAAGATCCAAACTGGAAAGTCTAATTACTAGAACATTTAGAGAGAAAGTCTCCCTCTATCTTTTCCCATTGGTCCCTGCTATCTCCTCTGAGTACAGTCCAACTCTCCTTCCCATGACAACTCTTCAAATATTTGAACAACTCCACCAACTCTGGACTAAATCATGTCACAGTCTTCAAGAGTTTTTGCATGACATTTTGAGCACTGCTCATTCTCCTTTGGACACAAAGAGGGTCAAGTTCTGGATGTTAGAGGACCATTTGAAGCCCAACCACAAAACAGATTTATTTTTGCTTTCCATTCCCCCCTTTTGGTGTGTGTGGGGGTTAGTTTACTATACCTGACTGTACGTGTCATCCTTGTGTGGCACCGTTGCCATTTAAATGCGCTTGTTTGCTTGTTACTTTAATCTATGCATATCAATCATCATTTCTGCCTGTTGCCAGCTGGGTAAACAGCTCTGGGCAGAAAGCAATACTCTTGTCAATTTTTAGCAATTCTGTATTTCTCCATTTATCAACATTACATAGGATACCATGACATTGACTTCCAGGATTAGCCTGATGAATCAGATGATCCCTGCCGCCTTAAGAAGTGCCAATGTTCTTCTGTAAACCTGGTGAGTTTCTTACTTCCCCCTGGTAAGCCCTTAGTGTCACCGTAAGCCTTGGCCTTTGACCCAGATTGCAGTAAAAATGCTGACATTTCCCAGGTGCAGTCTTTTCAAAGTCTTTAGACATTGTAGTGTCTAAGAGGTCAGAAAGATCATTAGTCAGCCCTAGCACATTCCCATTTCTGACCCAGAAAGCTATGGCCACTTCCCCTTTTAAAGTTCTTCCCTTTTGCATTTTCAAATTATGTACTTGAGATAACACATAGATAATTTCAGGTGCAACAACTTTTTCTCCAACTCTAAAAACTCCCAGGAGTTTTGCTAGTGACTCCACTGTCTTTTTGCTCTTCCAGATGGAAGTCAAAATGAAACTCTTGGTCGTCCCTTTGGGTATCTTTCCATGAGGGCTTGGGAAAATACATTACATCATAAAGCTCTTCTGTGGGGGTTTGGAACAAGGTCACACGGTTCCTTATGAAGCTTCAACAGATTTGCACTTCTTTCTGAATTTGTTGCCCCTTCTGTATGGGCAGGAAGTGGGGCGTACTGGCTGCTGGAACCAGATGTAAATGATCATGGAAGGAACAAACCTGTCTTTGCCAGCAGGGGTGTTTGGAAACACACCTGTCTCTTTAATATTCATTCTCTGGGAGGACTTCCTAACTGGCCCTTTCTGGTTGTGGAAGTGAGATCACCAAATCAAGTGTTCTTTTTCTCTCCAGGCCTGTGGTAGAAGACCAAATAAGCTCCTGGGATAGGCAGAAGCAGTGGTTCCTCATATGCCCGCTCAAGAAGTCCAGCAGGGAGCTTGGGAGGGACAGCCAGGGTGTTGTCAGCTGGAACTTATATCTCAGATGCCCTTGGACCTCAGATGGAAACAAGACTGAACTTGGGCAATGAGATGCTTCACTATTGAGTCAGCCCAGGACACACCCTGGTGAGATACAGAAGTTCATGTCACCACTGGGAGTCTACTGGATGGTGGCATCCTCATTCTGGGACAAGGAGCTAATCCTTGAAGAGTACTGAAGCATCCCTACAGCATTTGTGGTTTGAAAATACATGCCTTTGTTTTCCTTTCTAAAAAACAATGCACATTTATACTAAAAATTTTGGAAAGTTCTAAAATGCAAGAAGAATAGAAATGACACCCAATTCAGATATAACTTCTGTTAATTTGATAGCTCTTTTCAATAATTTTTGTATGCATATGTACTTATAAATGATAATATCAAAACATTGTCATAATGAGAATAGCATCCTAATCTTGGTTCATTAATAATTATGTACCAATATTGGTTCATTAATTGTAAAAAATGTACCACACTAATGTAAGAAGTTTATAGTTATAGGTGTAGGGTCTATGGGACATCTCTGTACAATCTTCTAAGTCTGTTTCAAGAACTAAAATTTATCTTTAAAAATCTATTAAAATGGCTGGGCATGGTGGCAGATACATACCTATATCTCAGTGGGTCTTAGGGAGGCAGAGGCAGGAGGATATCAAGTTTGAGGCCAGCCTCAGCAATTTAGTGAGGTCGTAAGCAACTTAACGAGACCTGTCTCAAAATAGGAAAATAAAAAGGACTGCTCACCTCTGGATTCAATCCCCCATACAAAAACAATCTACTAAAATTGATAAAATAGAATATAATTACAATGCAGCCTAATATGTTAGATCTTATTGGAACAGACATGACCTGAATTTGTAGTCATTAATATTATATTGTTATTACATATACATATATTTTACTTTATATGTTTACCTATTTTAGTTTATGTATCATAAAATATATACATATTTTAATATATATTAATAAATGAGAAATTTATTCATTTATCAGAAATGATGAGTACAGAGATACAAAGGGAGCATAGTCTTTGTCTTCACATAGCTGATGGATCCATGGGGGAATCAGGAAATAAATAAGTAGACAACCAAGTACTTAATTACAAAATACTGAGTGCTGTGAAGGAGCATGTTGCCATAACAGACAATAACAGTGGGGTGAACTGCCTTTAGGGGTGATAGGAATAAGGGATATTGGGGAAATGGCTGAATCTAGATCAGGGGAAGGGAATCCACAGATGAGCCTGAACTTTCGTCCTAGCAGAAGAAAAGACACTGCCAAAACCAAGATGCCATTTCAAAAAGACTTAGGAGTGAATTTGAAGTGGTTGCCTTTGGCCCAATACAAGACAATTTGAGCATCAATAAAAATAATGGTTACAGTGCATTGAGATATATCAACTATATTTAAATTGACAAGTTCATAATTGCTCTAGAAAAACCCTCATTAATCACAGTTGGAAGATGCTAGGGAATGAACTCATTTTAGAAATCAATAAAGGGAAAAACAAATATTTATCTTGTGCCTCTTTTTCACAAAGCAGTCCTCGTAGTTTTCCAGAAAGTGTAGTTTTCCAGAAGGGATGACATAATTAGAATACCATCACTATGCGAATATTTAGTGAACCGATGTAACAGGCAATGACAGTCAATGACTGTCAACCTCACAAAAGAGAGACCTCCAGGCACTGTGCTATTCCCATTGGAGAATGTATGAAGTGTGCAGTATTGTCAAAAAAGCAAACTTGAATACCCTCAAAATCTCATCAACACGTCTAAGTACCTGTTTACAAGAACCTCAGGAACAGAAGAACATGTTAAATAACATCAACAGGAGGCAATCAGCAAACTCTACACTCTGGGATAAAATGACTTTCTAGAGTCTGAGTATTCAGTGAGTTCATTATATGCAAAGCAATTAAAACAGTGCAGGGCATTCAATAAATGTTAGCTACTATGATGGCCACTAGTTTCAGTATTATTAAAACTGAATTTAACACTGCAAGGAGAGTCTTCTTCTACCCTGAACTATAAGCAATGGATGCAGCCCAAGGATCATCAGTATCCAGGACCTCTGGGCTGCCGGGAGTGGAGCATGAGATCATTGCTTCTGCCAATAGTCCAGAAAGGTGCCAGGCTGTGGGTCCAGCAATTCTTGGCAAAGATACCATGCAGCCAACATGAATCTCTGTGAGTGGTCAGACTTCCCCAGTTCTTATTCTTAAGAAAGTGAAAATTAGGAAGGAAAAGACAATTTCATAATGACTGGATAGACACTTGGAGTTCCTGAATTTTTATATTAAAAGAGATATATTCTTAATTTGTAGTCTATGTACTAGGCTATACATTACTTATATTCCATTCTAAATATTTTAATACATTTTAAAAGCTTATTTTGAGAATAGCCTTAAATTTATAGAAAAATCAAGATGATAGTACAGAGAATTTCCATATACCATGCAACCAGTTTTCCCCATTATAAATACCACACATCAGTATAGTACAACTATTATGATTAATGGACTAATATTGATACATTCTTATTTACTGAAGTCTGCACTTTATTCAGATTCCCTTAGTTTTTACTTGATGTCTTTTTTCTGTTCCAGGATCCCACCTAGGAAACTACATTACATTTTCTTATTTTTTAAAATTATTTTATTTTAAATTTTTTTGTTTTTACAGATTGCATTTTGATTCATTGTACACAAATGGAGTACATCTTTTCATTTCTATGGTTGTACATAGTGTAGATTCATACCATTCATGTAATCATACATGTACATAGGATAATGATGTCTGTCTCATTCCACCATTTTTCATACCCCACCCCTCTCATTTCCCTCTATGTAATCTAAAGTTCCTCCATTCTTCTCTCACCCCCCCCACCACACCACACCCATTATATATCATCATCTACTTTTCAGGGAAAACATTCAACCTTTGGTTTTTTGGGATTGGCTTATTTCACTTAGCATGATATTCTCCAATTCCATCCATTTATCTGCAAATGCCATAATATTATTCTTTTTTTTTTTTTTTGCGGTGCTGGGATGAACCCAGGACCTTGTGCTTGTAAGGCAAGCACTCTATCGACCGAGTTATCTCCCCAGCCCATAATATTATTCTTTATGGCTGAATAATTTTCCATTGTGTATATATACCACATTCCATTGTGTATATATACCACAGTTTCTTTATCCATTCATCTGTTGAAGGGCATCTAGATTGGTTCCACAATCTAGCTATTGTGAATTGAACTGCTATAAATACTGATGTATGCTAATTTTAATCCTTTGGTTATAAATCGAGAAGTGGGATAACTGCGTCCAAAGGTGGGTCCATTCCAAGTTTTCTGAGGATTTTCCACACTGCTTTCCAGAGTGACTGCACCAATTTGCAACTCCACCAGCAATGTAAAATGTGCCTTTTTCCCCACATCCACGCCAACATCCATTATTGTTTGTGTTCTTGATAATAGTCATTCTAATTGGGGTGAGATGAATTCTTAGAGTTGTTTTAATTTGCATTTCTCTAATTACTTGATATGTTGAAAACTTTTTCATATATCTATTAATCGCCTGTCTATCTTCTTCTGTAAAGTGTCTATCCAGTTCCTTGGCCCATTTATTAATTGGGTTCTTTGTATTTTTGGTGCAAAGTTTTGTAAGTTCTTTATAAATTTTTAGAGATAAGTGCTCTATCTGAAGTGTGTGTGGAAAAGGTCTCCTTGGATTCCTCTTGGCTATGACAATCTCAGAATTTCCTTGTTCTGATGACCTTGACAATTTTGAGAACTACTGGTATTTTGTGGGGATTTGTCTGAAGTTTTTATTTTATTTTTTCTTGATGGTTAGGCTGAAGTTATGGGTTTGGGGGAAGAAAACCACATAAGCCAAGTCCCATTCTCAGCACATCATGCCAAGAGCGCCCCCCATCAGCATAGTCATCACTGTTGACATTGACTTCGATCAGTTGGCTGAGGCGGTGTTGGCCAAGTTTCTCTACTGCAGAGATACTCTCCCCGTTTCCCTTTCTACACTGCACAGTAGGGAGGGAGGTTCCTGTGTGCAGCCTGGGCTCCAGGAACCAGAGGGTGGTGCTCCACCTTCTTGGGGAGAGAGTGTCCACCTAAATTATTTAAATTCTTCTGCCTCTTCTTTCCCAATGATTGATTTATTCTACCATTTATTTATATTAGTATAAACTACATTTATTATCCATTCTTTGAAGTTTTAACCCTTTAAGAATGAGTGTTTTCACAACTATACATTCAGGTTGTTGATTTTTCAGGATATCTTTACTTAATTATGTGGAACATTTTCTAGAAATAGAATTGTAGAGCAGAAGATATGAACACTTACATGCTTTTTTTGATTTGTACTGCCATGTAGTTTTCTAGATATGTTACACAGCTTTTACTTCTATCTGAAGACTGTGACGACACTTTTCTCAAAATTATCTGTATAAATATTAAACATTAAATTTGTTGAAAGCTTTGTCAATTTGATAAGAAAAAAAGTCACGCCCTTGCCAGCATGGAGTAGAAATTAGTAAATACTTGCTAAGATGTTAGAAAAACAAATATTGATAATTTAATTTTTTATCTCCAGTGAGTGTCCACATTTTTGCTGCTTTTCAATGGGGGAGAAAGCACAATTAAAGTGGTCTTCTGGTTTCGGTCTCACTACTGATGTCTGCTTTAGCTATGACAGAGCTCTTTTTTTTTTTGCTAGAAATGTATGATTTTCCAATATTTTGTGTTACTGTAACAAAACACCTGAGACTGGGTAATTTCTAACAAAAAGTTTATTTAGCTCACAGTTCTGAAGGTCATGAGCATAATGCTGATTCTGTCAAGGCCCCTTCACTGTATCACAACATAGTGGAGCAATATAAAGGAACCAGCCCCACGCGGACGAGATCAATCATGTGGGGTGGTTTTAGGACAAACAGTTCTTATGAGAACTCGCTCACTCCTCAAAACCAAGGGCAATGCCTCTATGGCCTAATTACTTGCACTAGGTTCCACTAAGTGAATAGGTTCCACCATTTCAACACTCCAAGTTTCCAGCACATAAAGCTTTGGAAGACACACTCAAACCATGTCATAGCACCCAGATGTGAAAGAACATGAAGCAAAAGCACATGGGGGTGTTGAGAGATGCAAATAGGCATTGTTCTGCCATGATGCTCAGAAATGGTAGTTTCAATCCTTCCATGATCACTTTTCCTATCATGTGACTTGAACCGTCTAGAATACCACTGGATGGGAATGCTGTGGAGGGAGTGGCCTTTTTGATTTGCCTGATGGCCTGAATTGGAAGCCACACCTCTATTTATTGCTCAACAATTTTGTACTTTTTGTAGATAGTAAGCTCTGCAATCTCTACATAAAGACAAATATTGCAAACATTGTATATTCTCACCCTGGATAACCTTATCATCTAGTTGGAAAAGGAGATAAATGAAAAATCAGTACATATTGTGCTTTAGTGATGGTAAGGACCAAGAGTGGGTAACTTTTTGTGGAATACTGGAATGGTTTCACAGAGAAAATGATAATAGAGGTGGGTCTTAATGAACTTTGCATTTGGAGAAAATGGAGAAGAGGATTTAAGTCTGAAATGTAGGGAAGCAATGGATGATTTGGAATGGGGGCAATGAGGATTTATTCAGTAGCCACATGACTGAGTTCTAACCAACAGAGGAGTAGAAGTGATGTGCTCCTCTTCCAAGCCTATCGCATTAAAACAAAACAAAAAGAAAAGATGCATGTTCTTTCATGTTTGTTTCCCTTCCAGTTGGTTGGAATGGAGGTACCTCCTGGATGGATAGGGAGGATGGTGGAGTCCCTATGACATTTAATGATTTCATGCAAGAGGACTGTCCCACCAAGTATTTCACCTCTAATTCTTTTAAGTAAACAAGAAATACCTTCTAATATCTTTGAGTCATTGCATATTAAATATACTAGCTAACTGTATATTTACTAAATATAAGTAAACTAAGTTATTGTAACTAGTAAACTATAGCTAGATAGGAAAAAGTATTGAAAAGCCTTGAATGTTGCACCAGGGAATTTCATTTTACTACTTCCACAGTAGGGGGTCTGTGTGGCCGTTTTAAGCAGAAGAGTAACAAGATGAGTGCAGCTAGGGAATGGATAGGAGATACCTTCCAGAAGAACATTTTGTACTCTGAGTTCTTCGCTCATCTTGATTTCCTCTGTCAGGTTCCAATGGACTGCATTTGTGGAAGTATTTGATATAAGTTCTACTGGCATTTGGGGTGGGAGCACCAGAGATTGATCCAGGGTTGCTTAACCACAGAGCTACCTCCCCAATCCTTTTCATCTTTCATTTTGAGAAAGGGTTTTGCTAAGTTGCTGAGGTTGGCTTTGAACCTGCTATCCTCCTGCCTCAGCCTTCTGAGCCACTGGGATTACAGGTGTGCACCACCACGCCTGGTTCTACTGGCATTCTGGATATTTGTAGAATCCTCAGAAATAAATCAGAAGATACTAGAGGTAATGCATTCAATGACCACAAATTCCTCCTCTTCCTCCATGTATGCCCTTTTACAAGGTGGCTTTTCTGTCCCTTCTATCAAGAAATGCAGGGTGTTTCTCCTCACTTGAAACAGGGTCTTACTTTGAATAATGGGACATTAACAAGCACAAAAGTAGAACTTCAAAATTAACTTCTTCACTTTTTCTGCCTGAGTCCTCTGTGTAAGGAAGTCTGGAATGGCTGCCTTAACAATGAAAGAATATCTGGAGACAGACAGGCACTACCAGCTGCCAGACGGAGGAAGCCATCTTGGATCAATCCTCAGGCAATTCCTCGGATGACCTTGACCTGGTGAGTGAACCCAGGTGAGTCCAACAGAAGACCTGCTCAGCTGAGCCCAGTCAAGTTGCTCATTAAGTGTCGGAGTATTTTGGTAAACAGCAATAGATAACCAAAGAGAGCTCACTATCAAGAAGACCATAGTTCATGCCAATGCCAAATAAATCAGTAAGAGAATCAGAACAAAGCCTCATCTGCTCAAGACTCAACAGAGATGAGATAAATCTCTCTCACACCAAGTAGATGCTCAAAGATATGAAATTAAAAGTTCTGACACATAAAAAATATTTAATAGAACAGCACTAGTATTCTATTTTAGCATTTGTAGATTTATTTTTAAAACACAATGAAGAGCAAAAATTATTTCCTTAGTCATTCTTGTGTTTTATTTCTGATTCTTCTTGTCCTATTTTTTTTTCTTCTCTTATTTTGTCCTCTTTTTATTTTTAGTTTCTTACAGAAACTTCTACTTTTTTGATATTTTAACTCTGCATGAATTCCTTTCTACTGGGGTAATACCAGAATGTTGAAATTTCCTTTGCTCTGTGGACACTCTTGTAATTCTTCCAAATGTTACTCTATTATTTCCTCTTTTTGATTTCTTAAAGCTATCCCTTAATTAGGAAAGAAGAGCCTTCTTTAAATTTCTTAATATTTTCCTTAATTTTCTCCTGAATTAAATATATGATCTTGATATTATAATAATTGTCTGAAACTATAAATATCATTTACATGCTCTATCAAACTCTTCCATATGTGAGGTACCAGTAAAATGAAAAAAATTAGAATCACATGATTGGGAAACTTGTTAACTATAAGCAGAAATTTGTTAATTGTAAAATTGATAATTTGATTATTAATTATCCTTTAAACTGCAACACTAAAATATGTCCCTCACTGAAGTTTTATCTCTTCTATCTGAAAAACCTTATATATTTAATTTTATTTTGGTACTGGGGATTGAACTCAGGGCCCTATGAATGCTAAATATGCATTCTACACCAATCTACACCCCTGGCCCCTGAAAAATCTAATTTAGGCCAACTTTTATGTCATGTGGTTCTTTGGCATTCATGTATGTAGTCACTAAATATTCATTGAGAGTTTTCGATATACTTATTTAACTGTGTGCTAGGTCAGGGAAATACAAAGAGATTTTACCTAATAAGAGCATCATAGAAAAATTTAAAAATAATATTAATTCAATACTCTAAGTCTAAAAGACATATGTATGTGGCATTGTGGGAATCAGAAGCTTCTCGAGTGTGTTTGGGGGGCATGTGAACGAGAAAAGCCCATCTGGTATCACTTCTCAGCACAGAGCTACAGAGCCTCTGGTCTGGGGCAAACACTGGTCTGGTCCCCTGGCCAATGGTCAGGGACTCTGGAATACCATGCTGAGCCTTCATCTTGGGATGCGGATTGAGCCACTGGAAGCTTGCAAGCAAAGGAATAATGCTGTCAGATGTGCTGGTGGATTTGAAGGGGCAGGAAGACTGACCTGGAGACTGTTTCCTTTATATTTCTAATAGAGAATAAGAAACTGAATGAGGATGGGGTCACCAGGAATGAAAAAGAAAATAGGTAAATGAGACAGTATTTGAAAGGATAAGTGGGCAGATATATATATATATATTTCTCTTTGTAAGAGTAAAATCCCATTGAGGATGATTAACTGTTGGAGAAAACCCAGGCGTTAGCACACAATCTTTACTGTAATAGTACAGTCGTGTGTGAGTAGTTGAAATGACATGCCACCTTCATTAAGGTCTTCATGCGCCCATGTCATCAGACAAGACATAAAGAATGTGAGAAAGACAAAGTTCTCAAACTGTCTAATGTCTGGAATTGTAAGAACTTGAGATCTAACTGTATTGTAGGTTGTATGTGATACTGAAATAGCCATCTATATCGTGGATTAATTTTCTCCGGTCTAAATTTTATTAAAACTTCCAAGAACTGGATTCAGACTAACAGCTGTAGATACAATTGCAAACCATCCAGTCGCATTTTATTGAACACATTTTACAGGCACTTAATATCATGTAAGAGGCTAAGGGGAACAAATATTTGACTTAGCACTCTTTTCATATGAGAGATATAAAAGAAATCTAGTCTTCAAATTTTTAATTAGTGGGTGTGGGAAATAAAGGAGAAGGCGTTAAGAATGACTTCCAGGGATCTAGCTAGGTGAATGAGTATATGTCAGAGCCCTAACATGTGAAGAGAAGCATACCACACTCTGCAGAACCCTCTTAGCTCCGTGGTATTTATTACCCTTACAACATTGGCTTGGTGTGGTGCAAAGATGATTAGCTAAATTTATCTGACTGGGGTTTGTCTTCTTGGTCTCATCCCCTTAACCCATTGCACCAGGCAAGGCTTCTGACTGGAGAATGAGGAAGGGAACGCAGTCTGCTAGTTAGCTGAAATGTGACATAATACATTGCAAATTTGTTGACTTAGAGCAAGTGATAGATACATACTTCTGAGTAAATATCCTGGACACTTTTATCAGAGTGGGGAGGACAAAGTCTGACTTTATGATCAACTGTGGCCAAAGAGTTTTCTGTCCCTGTCTGTGGGGGTGAGGGATCTCTCCTGTTCTCCTTTGATCACTGGTACAAGGCACTATATAAATTGGCTTAAGGATTTCTCTTTACAGTTTCCTGTGTCTTGTAAGGTAGAGGATTCTTCAAGTAAATACTAGTCAGGAAAGAGGTGTGTGTGTGTGTGTGTGTGTGTGTGTGTGTGTGTGCGCGCGCGCGCGTGTGTTTTTAGGAGGTGCCTCAATTAAAGGGCAGGAAGTTCCTTCCTGAACAGTTAAAATCCTGCTGATTATACTAGCAATGTGCTGATTACAAACTGCCCCTTGGTCAGTTCTGCTGAACTTACCAGAATCCTTGTTAAATAACATTTCCCAAAAATGATATGAGAACCTCCAACAGTGGAACATACAAGTAGTTAGCAAAGAGAGAGAACAAAAGAAATATAAAACCTCTTATGATTTTTTACTTTGTGGTAAAAAATATATACCTTTCTCTATAAAATCTAATTTTTAATTTAACAAATAACCCTCACTGAAATTTCCACATATATTCTCTTCATATATTCCATGCAATCTTTTAAGAAAGGCACAAAACTGTCGAATATGTTCATCTTGTAGAATATTTAGGCAATATAGATAAACAAAAGAAAATTTAAAATTCTCATTTCACCACCCTGAGACATGTTAAAATAGCTTTTGGTTTTCTTTTCTTACAGCCATGTGTAGCTGGGAGAAGGAAACCCATTTTCCTGGTGTTCCTTGGGCGGTGAACATTGTCCATGTCTAGAAAGAACATATCCTCAAACTCCAGTCTGCTGAACTCCCCACTAAGGAGATATGGTACCCAGGACCTGTGATGGTACTTAGGACTGTGTGGTACCCACAAACTGTGCATTGTGTTGAGTGGAGTATACATTGTGAGGATTAGAGCTGGGGCCCTATGTAATAGAGGGAAGAGAATTTATTCTTAGGTCCATTTAGGGTAGAGCAAGATGCCAAGATGAAAGTAGGAAAATAGGAATCAAGAGGTGGGCACGACATAGGCAAGCAGAAAAGATCTTAGGGCTGTAGAGGCGGAAATGGGCTTCCTGTCTTGTTTAAGGAGGGATATGTGTTGTTCACCACCTCCTTTGAGATTCTTCAGAAAATTTCAAAAAATTACTCATTACTTGCTAATGCTTTTTTTAGAGAGTAGATTCTGGTCCTTTACTCATAGGCTGAGTATCCCTTATCTAGTCTTTGTGGCTCAGTTGGGAGAAGCCCAAGCTAACCATCATAAACATATTAGCTAATGCACTCGTCATTGGTAAAAATCAGTTCACGCTAAACCATCTCTCCCCATTTTCTATTTCACAATCATGTTTTATGTTGGCCTTTTCTCTTTATGGAAAAATGAAGCAGCAGAATTTTTCCCCACCCTTTTGTTTTGTCTGTCACCGTTTCCATGTTGTAAGATGCAGCAGGCATACAGGCTGCACGGTCCAGGCAGAAAGTTCATTACTACAAACTGAACTTCAAATCTTGCAACAGAGGTAGGGTTTCACGTACGTGTTGTAAGTCACCTTGAAGAACCACTCAAAACATTTGCAAAGTCATTGACAAATAAGGATCTGGCAGAGTTGGACCAAGTCAACGAGAGGGAGAAAACTTAACAGAGATGATGTCATATGCTGTTTCAAAGAATGTGATTTTACTATTAAAGGATTACAAAAAGTCTGTGGGGAAATCGATGAGGTTCTCTAGTTGAGTAAACCTGGGATCATGTTTATGGGTTTACTATGAAGATCAACAGCACAGTGAAGGATGTGAGAGGCGCACTCACTGTTCACTTGCTTTTTGTACTTGTTTGATTTTTTACAGTAAAGAGATGAAAGCAGCCTTCATAGTCAGTGCTTCGATCCATATGTCACAGGGATTTGTAAAACGATGTCATTCCATCATTCTTTCTTTATTAGTCAACAGATGTCTAAATATATGGCTACACTGATGGACAATTTATATAGGAAATGAAGAATAAATGGTTGATTCTTTCCCTTTATTTACAATGAGATAAAAACCTAGCATCCTCCAGAGGTCACTATTGTGGACGATTGCAGCTAGAGAGGGCTCTGAACTAACATTTCTAGAATCCATGACCTGAAGATATTAATCCCAACTGGCAGAGGGAGGCAGCCTATTGCCAAGAACCTGATCAGGAAGTGTTGTAGAATAAACATTTCAGTTTGTGAGAATGTTATCATTTACTGAGCATGGACCATGTGCTCTTATCTTATGTGAATTTATCTAAAAAAATACCATGACAGTGTGAACTCTGATCTCTATTTATAGATGAAAAGAACAAGGCAGAAGAAAGCCCCAGTACTTGTCTAGATCACATGGCTCCTCAAAATCTGAGCAAGGTCTCACATCCAGTGTGGACGACTTTAGACCAAGGTGGGTCAAGGTGAGTACTGATTTCCTCTGCTCATGGCCCCCCATGCTGGACTTTTCTGGAGCACCAAAGTCCTGCTCGTAAAAAAATCTGGAACTGGCTTAGGATCTACTTTCCCACCCCACAGACTTGCTCTTGACCTGGTTCCTGTACCCTGGGCAAGTCTCCATTATTATTCTCACCTATACTGCCCCATCTTATCCTGACAGTCTTCTGGATTTCCTCCTTACTCCTCTCTATAGTTGATTTTCAACAAGGCAGGCACAGTGAACTCTTCAGAATGCATATCAGGTCATGACCTCCTTACTAAGCCCAATGACCCCATATCACTCAGAAAAAATTCTCAAATCCTTACTGTGTTTACAAGGCCCTAATGGTTGTCTGTTACTTCTTTGATCTCAGTCCCCCAGCCCCACCTCACTGGCCTTGCTGATCTTTGAGGACGCTTCCCAAAGGCCTCTAGTCTTTTGTCCCCTGACCTCTGTTGGGGATGCAGTGCCCTACCTAAAATTGCAGACCTCCATGGTCCCTATTCCTCCTTCCTGGTTTTGTTGTGCTTTGCAGCATTAGTACTTTCACCAATATGAAAAATTTGCATATTTGTTTTGTTTTTGTCTGCCATAGAATTTACTCTCCATGGGACAGGAGTTTTGGTTTGTTAGGGTCTAGAACAGCGGCTATAAGCACAATAAAGGTTTACTGTTCGACCCTCCAAGGGGCTGAATAGCTCTGTTCTGGGCTGTAGGCTGCGGTGTCCTTTGGCGACAAGCAGGACTCACTGCAACTCCCACGCAGGGTTTCTTCTGGGGTTCTGTGCTCAGGTCCAGGATGTCTGCATTTCCCCTTCCCGCCAGGAGGTGGCAGTGTGAACACTCGGCCTGAGACCGCTGTGGTTAAGTTTATGGGCACCGTGGGGCACAGACAGCTTAACTGGTTGCTACTGGGAGAGAAAATTCCCTGTCAATCTGACCACGGAATGGTTTGTCCAAGAACCAAATCAAAAGCATTTTTCCTTCCTGCTGAAGTCATAGCAGATTGGTAATAGTGTTTCAACCTAGAAGATGACACCTGGTTAAGAATACATTACAATTCCTACAAGAAATTGTTGGAAGGTACTTTTATCTCTGTTATAATTATTTAAATATTCCTGTCTCCCCCAAGTCCTCAAACACCTTTATATCATTTGTTTACTGAGGTAAAGGAAATCGCTTTTTCCCCTCATGTACCAGATAATTTTAAAAATCAGAATTTCCTTTTGGAATTTTAATTGTTGAATCCCTATAAAAACAAACACGGTGGTGAGAACACAATTCATATGACTTTAACAGGAATAGATATCTGGCACGGGTATGTTTAATAATCATGCAAAAAGCATTCAGGATCAAACAGTAGGACTATTCAATAAACATCTTTTAGGTGCCTCCTGTATGCCTAGCAGTATGCTAGTTTCTGGGAAATTGAAAATGGATAAAATGAGCTCTTTGCTTTCAAGAACCTTAACATTTACCTAAGGTCAATGTTTGCACTGCAAATTATGACACTAAATGGAATAAAATAGCTACTATGGTAAAGGCATAAAGTTACAAAGGAATGTAGAAGCAGACACAAGTAATTTTGATCAGTTGGGGAAGGCTTAGTGGAAAAGGTGGTTTTTAAGGCACATGAAAGTTGAGCAGGATTTATGTAGGCTAAGAAGGGAAAGAAGTGCATTCCAATCGAGGACACTGGAACATCCTGGAAGCACGGAGCAAGGTTGGGCTGTTATCCTGTGTGGTTGGAGTGTGGGGACTGTGGACTCCTGTGGAGGGCACTGTGCCTGGGAAAGTTTCAGACCCAGAACAGCACAAGGCCTGCCCAGGTGGCAGGTGTTTAGTTGTTGCTTAATGAGGGAAGGCAGTCAGAAGGAAAGTAAAGAAAGATGGAAGAAGGAAAGTCAGGAAGAAAAGGGTCAGTCCATAGGCCAAAGGCAGGTCATTAGGTGCCCAATATGTACCATGATCCCAAGAAATAATCAGACACTGGCCTGTCTCCCTGGTTCTAATATTTATTGAAGAAATAAAAAGGAAGTAAAAAATTATTCCCTCTTACCCCATTCCTTGACTACATGATGTTTTAAAAAGCAGTTTTTAAATACATTCTTCCACCTCTTAAAAGTTCCTATGACCATCATCCTGTCCCTGAATGATATAAATTACTTAGATTTTATACATTCTCCATTCTTTATCTATATTATATGCCTTGTTATTGACTTTCTAAATAGTTGTATTGTTGGTGTAATTTTATTTTTTAATAAAATTATGATGATGTCATTCCATTTAACAGTTTTATTAAGATATAATTCTCATGACGTACTGTTCACCTATTTAAAGTGTACAACTCAGTGGTTTTAGAACATTCAGAGTTGTACAATTATCACCACAACCAATTTTAGAACATTTTCGTCACCCTGAAAGAGATTTTGAATGCATTAATAGTCACTCCCAATTTTTCCTGTTCCCACTCCCTAGGCAATCACAAAGTTACTTTCTGTCTCTATAGATTGACATATTCTGCATGTTTCATACAAATGGAGACATGTAATATGTGGCTTTTGTGACTGGCTCTTTCTTTGAAGTTTAGTCAACTTTGTAGCATATATCTTTTTCATTGTTAAATAACATTGCATTGTTTGGATATATCACATTCTATTATCTGTTTACCAGCTGATGAACTTTTGGGTTGTTTGAACTTTTTGGCTATTGTGAATAATGCAATTCTGAATACCTGTGTTCAGATTTTTGAATGACCATATGTTTTGATTCCTCTCGGGGACATACATAGCAGTGGAATGGTTGGGTCATAAATTACCTCTATGTGTCACATTTTGAGGAATGACCCAACAATTTTGCAGGACCGTTTCCCCCTGCCTTGGTGTGTTGAGGAATGTAACTTTTCCTGCCCCCTCAGGCCAGGCAGGGTTGCAGGCAGATTGCTTTTGGGCAAAGAAAGCATGTATGGAGCCAGCACAGTGGGTTTATTTTGTAGAATTATTCTCTTAACTTCATGTTCCCAACATCCTCATCTATTTGTCCCCTTACAGCAGCCTGTGATAAAACAATTTATCTTGAGTCTGGGGCAAAAATAGGAAGAGACCAGGGTCACACAATCTTCTCCGAGGGCACTCCTTCAATGACCTAAAGACCTCCTACTAGACCCCATCTCTAGGAGGTTCCACTGCCTTCCAATAGTGCCAAGCTAGGGACCAAGCCTTTAACACATAGGCCTTTGAGGGACATTTAAAATCCAAATTATAGCAGTCCTTAACATCTCCCTTAATCTTTACAACTCTGTGAGGTAGATAACATCACTATTCCCATTTTGTAAATGGGCTAACTTGGTCTTTGGGAGATTCAATAAACTGGTGAAGGGCTCCCAAGTAGTAGGTACAGGAGCTCAGAGCCGAATGCAAGCTTATGAGCTCAACACTGATGCACTTAAGCATTCTAGTCCCTCATTGTTACATGTATGAGGAACTGAAGGACTACACTTTGCTAAGGTGATAGCAATATGAAGACACTAATGTGGTAAATCCTTAACTTCACCTGAAAAATGACCTTACAGAAATCATAGTACTATAATTAAATGACTTAGCACCAGAAAAAGAGCTCTGGACTAGTAGATGAAACCAAATAAGATTTAGGGGTCTTGGCCAGGTCTGTGCCCTTGACCATCTCTGGGCACTCCATGAGCTTTCTGCACAGTTCCTCTTTGAGTCTTTACTTTCCTCACGAGAACTTCCTGTGCAGTTATGGAAGCATGGTTCTCTAAATTTCTTTTTTCTATTTTAAGATGAGGACATAATAGGCCTGTGCAAAAAGTTTATGCAAACAGTACTGGTGTTTTAAAAATGGAGCTGGTTTCTAAAAATGGAGCTCTGTAAGATGTAGTTACAGGAGTAATGGTCACAAAAGAGTCTTTCACAATCATGAAACAGAACAAAACACAAGGAAAAGAAGAAAATCAGAGACCCAAGCAGTTTGGCTTCACTGGGAGGGAATGATTCCTATGTTGTTATTTCAATATGTTGAGTGAAGAGAGACTTTTCAAAACCCAGCAAGCCCTTACAGATTAGTTAGTGTGTTAGCACCTTTTATTGGTCCAGATTTGGCCTCGAGCAAATGGGGAAACCGGGTTCTGTTCTGGGGAATGTTCCACAGCTTTACTTTCTCAGAACTAGGAGAACATACTGATTTCCTTCTAACTTAATTTTCCAGCCTTGTTCTAGGCAATGTGGTAGGATGCAAAGATACATCTGATATGAACTTTGAGAAAGTCTTAAGGGGTGTTGGTTCTGTTTGGGAGGATACATATGGATATAATGTAATAATTCTTGTGCTTAGAGTAGTAGTACAGTCTACATACTGAGATTCAGAGAGGAGATGCTACTGCAAGATGAAGCCAGTAGAGACTTCGTGGAGAAGAAACATCACTGTATCATGAGCCTGGAGCCTCTGCTGAACCTGGGTTCTGGGGCCTGTTGTGCTAAATAAGTCATTTAAGGCTTCTGGGCTTCTGTTTCTTAATCTATGAATGGAGGGATGTGCTTCTATCTCACCTTCCCGCAACCTCAAAGGAAACCTACATACCCTCCCCACACCTATTCTGGAAATATCAGGAAGTTCAGTTCCCATGCAGGCAGAAGGAGTCTAAAAGACTGGTTCTTCTGAGGGATGTTATATGGATTATTTCAAGGAAAATCATTATTATGAATTTTCCCCAACCTTCCAAACTATAGCAAACAATCTACAGTTTGGAAGCATTTTTTTTCAGAAGTGGAACAAAACTTATACATCACTCAGATTCTGTGGTGGGATGTCCGTCTTAGGAGAGCCTTGTGATCTGCCAGAGAAACCCTCCCCAAATCTCTTTACCAGATTAAGGCCAGGCTATGACAGGGTTGGATTTGGTGATGGAACTGAGCACAGAGGTGTGCTGCAGGGCCCTATCCCCTCCTCTGAACTTCCCTGCATGAGTTCTGGTTTATGGGACATGACCATGGTTTAGAGGTATTGAGCTGTTCATTTCTTTTTTTTTAAGTCTATTTTTATCATAGAAATTTATGCACATTATTAAAAAGACAATATTAAAAGGTCAAATTCTCTGGATTAATTTTCTATCTCTTCAGGGAGCCCCTGAAAATGTCCTCCCACCCTGGCCAAGAACTTAAATCAAAATTAGTGCCACACTATATTGATGACAGATTGACGGGAAGTGCCAAGGACAAGGAACTCTGAGTATCTTCTCTCCAGGTACACTTGAGATGGGACTGTGTGTCAGGCTAACAAATGGGAGGGCCTGCTACCAAAGGAGGGCGGGGAAACTGGTGTTGGGAGACACCAGATTGTAGCCACACCACATACATTAGTTCTAATTTATGTTGGTAACACTCGAGGATAATTCTAATGTTTAAGTGTTTAATTTAAGTTCAGAAGCCATCATTAAGAAGTAACTACATAAATGGCCATACTACCAAAAGTACTATACAGATTCAATGCAATTCCAATTAAAATCCCAATGATGCACCTTACAGAAATAGAGCAAGCAATCGTGAAATTCATCTGGAAGAATAAGAAACCCAGAATAGCTAAAGCAATCCTTAGCAGGAAGAGTGAAGCAGGGGGTATTGCAATACCAGAACTTCAACTATACTACAAAGCAATAGTAACAAAAATGATGGTATTGGTTCCAAAATAGACAGGTAGATCAATGGTACAGAATAGAGGACATGAACACAAACCCAAATAAATACAATTTTCTCATACTAGACAAAGGTGTCAAAAATATGCAATGGAGAAAAGATAGCCTCTTCAACAAATGGTGCTGGGAAAACGGGAAATCCATATGCAGCAGAATGAAACTAAACCCCTATCTCTCACCCTGCACAAAAATCAATTCACAATGGATCAAGGACCTTGGAATCACACCAGAGACCCTGCACCTCATAGAAGAAAAAGTAGGTCCAAATCTTCAACATGTCGGCTTAGGATCAGACTTCCTCAACAGGACTCCCATAGCACAAGAAATAAAAGCAAGAATCAATAACTGGGATAGATTCAAACTAAAAAGCTTTCTCTCAGCAAAGGAAACTATCAGTAATGTGAAGAGAGAGCCTACAGAGTGGGAGAAAATCTTTGTCACTAATACTTCAGATAGAGCACTAATTTCCAGAATATATAAAGAACTCAAAAACTCTACACCAAGAATACAAATAACCCAATCAACAAATGGGCTAAGGAAATGAACAGACACGTCACAGAAGATCTACAAGTAATCAACAGATATATGAAAATTGTTCAACATCTCTAGTAATAAAAGAAATGCAATTCAAAACTACCCTAAGATTCTATCTCACCCCAATTAGAATGGCGATTATCAAGAATACAAGCAACAATAGGTGTTGGAGAGGATGTGGGGAAAAAGGTACACTCATACATTGCTGGTGGGGTTGCAAATTAGTGCAGCCACTCTTGAAAGCAGTGTGGAGATTCCTTAGAAAACTTGGAATGGAACCACCACTTGACCCAGCTATCCCACTCCTTGGCCTATACCCAAAGGACTTAAAATCAGCATACTACAGAGATGCAGCCACATCAATGTTCATAGCTGCTCAATTCACAATAGCCAGATTGTGGAACCAACCTAGATGCCCTTTAATTGATGAATGGATAAAGAAACTGTGGTATACATATACAATGGAATATTACTCAGCTATAAAGAATAATAAAATTATGGCATTTGCAGGCAAATGGATGAAATTGGAAAATATCATGCTAAGTGAGATAAGCCAATCTCAAAAAAAACAAAGGACGAATGATCTCGCTGATAAGCAGATGATGACATGGGAGTGGGAGGTGGGGCAAGAATGGAGGAAGAAGGGACTGTATAGAGGGAAAAGAGGGGTGGGAGGGGTGGGGGGAAGGAAAAATAACAGAATGAATCAAACATCATTACCCTATGTATGATTACACAAATGGTATGCCTCTACTTCATGTAAAAACAGAGAAACAAGATGTATCCCATTTGTTTACAATAAAAATAAATTAAAAAAAAGAAGAAGTAAATACATGCCATGCTCTGGGCTAGGCGCTGTGGTTGTCTGCAAGGCCATTTGAAACAGCACAGAACTGGTGCCTGCCCTTCTGAGTACTAGCATGGTGCATCTCCTTGGCCTCTTTTGCCAGGAAGGGCTACTTGGGCAGCAGAAAAATGCATCAGCAAAAGAATAGGGCTATGCCTCCCCCAGCACCTGCACCTCCACCAAATTCCTTGTTTCGAGCATCCTAACCTTCCGTTATTGGTTTGGACACCCACCTGGTATCTAGCCAGACCTTCACCATTCTGCTTCACTCCCACATCTAGCTTTGCCTAACTTGGATAAACTCATGAATAAATGATTAGTGATATATTAAAAAATCTACCTTCCACTTTTACAGGATCTATAAAGTGAACCCCTAAAAGTGTTAGGGGTACAGATGTAACCAGACCTTCAGAGCTCATGAAGCTTTGGCTGCCTCCAGGGTACAGATGGCAGACTGGACAAAAAGCAGCTATGGAGGAGTAAGGGATATAGACAGTGCACTGAGGACCCTGGCTGAGTCTTCAGTGTGCTGGTGTGTGTGTGTGTGTGTGTGTGTGTGTGTGTGTGTGTGTGTGTACACCTGTGTATATATCTGTGATTTCATGTGTGTGTTTATCTACATATACGCACACACATATGTATGTTGCTAAGCAAGTATCCTTTAATTAAAAGTAATAAATCTCCTTTTGCTTAAGTGACAGGTGTTTGGAATCATTTTGCTTTCGGCCTTTCTTAACAGGAAAAGCAGATCTGGAGAGGAAGAACAGATTGAATATTCTGATCTGGGTCTAATCCTTCAGCAGCCAGCAGGATTAAGAAATGAGGCTGGTGCTGCAGAAGAGAGACAAAATAAGGCTATGCAGTGAGTGCCAGTGTTCTACCTGAGAAGAAGGCAGCTGGAAGGGAGCCTTTGTCAAGCTCTGGACCTAAGTGGTTGCTTTCAACTTCTTAAGGGTTCACTTGTTAATATTTAAGAGAAAAACAGAAAAGTCTGACTAATTACTAATTTCTAGTATATTTTCCCTTGAAAAGGTTGCTGGTTTAGTAAGGCCTGTCCACTTGGGTATCCCCAGAACTGGAGGGACCCAGGGCTGTGGAGGGTCCCATGATGGTTTCTTGATGGGAAGTGGGTTGTCAAAGCATCTTGAACCAGAAGTTGAGAACGCTCATCGTCAAAGCCCATTTTACTTTGTAACAGAATACCCAGGACTGGGGACTTATAAAGAACTAAAGTTTATTTCGTTTACTGTTCTAAAAGCTGGTCCTGGCATCTGCTAAGGGCCTGTGAGTTGTGTCGTCCCATGGTGGAAAGGTAAAATTGTGAGAGAGAGAAAAAGGAGGATGAACTCCCCCTTTATATAACCAACCCACTTCTCCAATAGTGGCATTAATGTATTAATAAGAGCCACACCCCCATGACCTAATCGCCTTTTTAAAGTTCCCACCTCTTAATACCATTACAGTGACAATTAAATTTCAACCTGAGTTACGGAGGGGTCATGCAAACCATAGCATTCATCATCCCCATAGAGGAGTTAGGAGGGGAGCTTGTGAAATTTTCAGAAACAGTCGGATTTCCAAATGACAAGGGATCAGGCTGACAATGACTTTGTTAAGAAAGGCAAAGCCCTCTGTAGACAGAAGGAAGTGAGGGTGGTGGCACAAAGCACAGGCACTTGTGTGGTGCTGCCCAGGTAGCAAGCCTGGTTCCAGCAGCTCTTAGCTCTGCAACTTTGAGCAAGTGACTTAGCCCCTCCATCTCCAACTCTCTTGATAGCTAAAATGGAGATAATAATATGTAGTATGTGGATGCCCATACAATTTTGTGAGGATAAGATGCAGTAGCAAATACATAGCTATAACACATATATATATCAAATATATGTAACGAATTTTATCTATCTATCTATAATCTGTACATAATGTTAGCTATTATCATCACTACTCACCTTATGGGTCTTTTTCCCCCCCTTAACTCTATGATTTCTTTTTTTAAAACCTGTTCTTTTTAGATATATGTGACTGTAGAATACATTTTGACATATAATACATACATGGAGTATGTCTTATTCCTGATGGGTATTTACTTATGTCAGAAAGGAATAAGAGAATTACATCCTAATCAGAAAGATTTCAGAACCGAAAGAAACTTGTTCATCATCTCTCCCTTCAAAGAAAAATCCTGTGAAAGTATAGAAAAATCAACTTACTGTATGTTATATAAGCACATAAATTATTTAGGTACAATATTTTATGAGTAATTTCATAAAGGAGAATGAGCTTAGATAAGAAAGGGCATTCTGTTTCATCTGTAGTGTTGTTATTTTATTGTTTTTTAAAATAAGAAATATTGAAAGAAATATTGCAATAATTGAATAGCAGTTGGTTCTGGGTGGTAGGTATGGGAGTGTTTGGGTAAGATTATTTTAGGTTTTAATAGCATTTTCTAAATTTCTTAAAATCACAAAGTGTTTAAAAGAAACAAAAGAAGCCAAGATATTAATTCCAGAAGGCAAGTGATCCGTCTGTGGTCCCTATGAATAATGAGGACAAGCTGGAGGAGAATCTTGATTTTCTAGGAACTCTTTTCATGTCCATCACACTGGAAGACAGACATTGGCAGAGGTGGACCCCTGTGGACTCCTGCGAGAAGAGATGGAGGCATGCTCTTCTGCTGAAGATGGCCTTTGCCTCCCTGGTTTTACCAGATCAGAATGCATTTTTGACAATTTTTACTCTTTCATATTTCACTTGATCAGCCAACTTTGACAGACACTTCTAAAAAAGCAACCTTCCCAAGGGAATATGAGAAATTGGGAATTAGTAAGGTTTTTCTGATTTTCTTTTAAAATATTAAGTCAGTCTGGCCCCCAATTTGCTTTATCAGCAAAAGCCAATTGATTTATTTTTGCAGTCTCTGTTGGTATAATTTAACTTCTCTCTCTCTCTCTCTTTTTTTTTTTTTTTTTTTTGCGGTGCTGAGGATTGAACCCAGGGCCTTATGAAGGCAAGGCAAACACTCTACCAAATGAGCTATATCCCCAGCCCTATAATTTACCTTTCTGATACTATATTCGTTTTTCATTTTCAGAAATGTTATTAAAGGGAGCAGAATGATTCAGATTAAGTGTACCAATGAAATAAAATTTAGAAGAAATATCAACATTTTTTCTTGTAATGTAGTTACCTGACCTTCTTTCCAAAGAGGGGTTCTGCACCTCAGAATAGGTGACAATGTAGTGTGGGAAAGACGCTGGTCAATGGGTCAGCTGCATGGGGTCAAGTCCTGGTTCAGAATTGTGTGACCTTGGGCAAGTGACTTACCCTCTGGGTTGATGAACTCAAACATAAAATGTGACATAATATACTTCCTAGCACAGAATTACTGTGAGAAATAGCATAAGGCAAGATAATAGTTGAGGAAATACTTTAGAAATTAGTCACCCAAATGCCAAGTAATTTTATTCCATGCTTCCCTGTTTCAACTTGCTTGAACAGTGGTATCCCAACTGCTGGAGTGCCAACGTTTATTTCTTTTTTTCAGTGGTTTAATTCAAAGTCCCTGTGGATGCAGTCCTTCTTAGAGGTCCCTTACTTGGTGCCCCTTACTTACCCCACCATGGTACCAAGCTGAACAACATCATTTTTAGATTAAGATGTTAGGTTTCTTCTGGATACAATGACTACTTTTTCCTTTATAATTAAAAAGTGAACAAGATGTAGTGGTGCACGCCTGTCATCCCAGATGGGGAGATTGCAAGTTCAGGGCCAGCCTTAGCAACTTAGTGGGGCCTTAAGCAACTTAGTGAAAATAAAAAATTAAAAAAATAAGAAGGGCTGAGTATGTAGTTCAGTGGTTAAGTGCCCCTGGGTTCAATCTCTGGTACCAAAATAAAGGAGAGAGATACTTTGAAACTATGTAAAATCTCTTATTCTTTTCAAACCTCCACCCACTAGCTTTAGCAGGAATGTGTTTCTAATTCTCTCCCTCCCTCCATATTCATGGTTGGTGCTTTGTTCTATAGCAAGAGCCTTACCCTTTGCTCATTTATTTCTTTGTTCATTTATTTGTCAGTATCAGTATCAGTATCAGTATGAACTCATGGATTGTTATTCTACATAGTGGTTTATAGTCCACTGTATCACTTTACTTTGATGTTCAAGTTATCCCCACTTGGTCCGTCAGAACCCCAAGCTGGTTCCCATATCCTTTTGGCATATCCCCATCAATTCTTTGAGTTTTCCTTTCTTTCTGGAAAAACAAATCATGTGTTTTTGTTTTCCTCTGACAATCCATTTAATCTGGCATGATTTTAGAATTGTGTGTAGATTTCAACAGACAGGATAGGGATTTTGGTCAAAGGCAAAAGACACTATCTCTGGATAAAGTGATAACTTGAAGCATCTCTTTCCTGGCTCTCTGGAGAATTAGTGGAAAAATACGAAGAAAAAAAAAGACTCCATTACAAGAGTTGGAAATTAAAGAAGAGTTCTACCTGTGAATTAGGAGCTTGGTTTCTCTCCTTGAGAAACAACTTTTCTTAGGAAATAGGTGGGAGAGAAGGAATAAGGGTAAAAGTGAAAACAGGACATTTATTCACTCAACAAATATTTTTTTAACAAATATTTATTGAACACTTACTATGTGCCCAGCAAAGTCCTGTTCAGTTAACGGAAGAGATGAAGATCTCTTCCTTGGTGGAACTTGCACTCTAGCAGGGAAGAGAGCCACAGGAAAGGATGTCCATGAGGGTAACCCCCCTCACTGAACAAGGATTTGAAGGTGGTAAAGGAGTGAGCCTGGAACTATCTGGATGATGAACAGGGGGGAAGAATCTCAGGGGTTGAGGGGAGACTGATGGCATGGGATGAATATGTAGTTTGTATGGAATCAGAAAGAAGGGCAGCCTGCCACTGGGACCACATTACAATTTCAGAGGAAGATTTGACATCAGCTGCACTTGAACCTTCAGGAAGCTTATGTTATTGAACCACATTTGACTGACTTTTCTTCATATTCATGAAAAACCCCAAGTATGACCAACTCTGACAGCAAAGAATGTGTGGATGTACAGGTGGGATTGCAGAACTTGGACCAAGCATTGCCATGTGTCCCAGACCTAGGGTGGTCACAGCTGAGGCAGGCAGCCTCACTTTGCACCTGACCCATGATCTGTGACGTCAAGCAACAGTGCCTCTGGTTTCCAGAACCTTAGGACATATGGTGCTCCTGGAGTATTCCCATCAGGCAGTTAGGCCTTTGGAAGTCTGGTGAGTAATTAACTTTTGGAACTTCCTTATCATTTGTCTTAGTCGAGATCTCTTTTAACAATCGGGTTACTCAATTAAAGCATGCCAGAAAGGCCCTTTGTTTCCTATAGCCTGTGGAGTACAACAGCATTGCAAAAATAGCTTTTACTGTATCAGGCTCCAGAGGTCCCATCTCTCTCACCAAACCCAACATGTGCATTTTTTCCACAGCCCAGGGGGTTGGGGGCACTGCCCTCTCTCTCCTGTGCCATCTGCTTCCACAATGCTAACCTCAACGGAAGTTTGTCTCTCTGTAGCAGAGACATTGCTTGATTCTGTAAATGTGTGGTTTCCCACTGACACCTAAGAAAAAAGAAACAGGGTCTGGGAGACAGTTTATACCAAATTCATTTAGTCTCTGCTCCTCAATGGACTTTCCATGAAACTTCTACTTGTTTTCCTTTTGGTTTCACTGTCCATTGACCAGCCCTGCTTCCATGACTAAGACCTTAACAGGCATGAATAGCAAGGATTATTGCTCACCCCAGTGGATCTTTAGGAAACACAAAACAACAACAACAACAAAAGAATTGCTTGCAAATCCCCCCCTTCTTCCTCCTGGAGCTCTGCCTGGTTTGTAGGCCCTGAGGTCCCTTTTGAAACTGAGTGGGAAGCTGAGGTTCTTCCAGCTTCCTTTACCTGGTGTTAGAAATGGAAGGTACCAGGTGGTCCAGTGCTCTCTGGCTGGTCTCTGAAACTTGGAACCCCAACATACCTTTGCTTTTCTGGGAGCTGTGACTGGCTGGGACTAGAGCAGGAACTCTCTCTCCAGGACTGAAAGGGACAGAGAACCCAGAGGGAGCTCTTAGAGACATGAATCTTGCCCCACAAAGTTATAAGAATTGTCTAGAGAGTGGTCAGAAGGAAAGACCCAGAAGCAGTTATGCAGGTGAGGTGTGGATCCAGGAATTGGGGTCCAGGGAAATGGAAGAAATACAGGAAGTCAGAGATGACTGTTTCCAACAGCATCTGTAACTTGCACTTGCTTCTGTGGCCCAGGGATGTGAAGGGATGGGTTTACCAGAAACAAAAAGCTGGGGGGACATGTGCAGAAATTTCTGCTGGGGTGAACTTCTCTCATCTGTCACATCTGGTTATTGCTCCTGACAGTTGGAGTACTTCAGTTTGGGTTTTAGCTGAAGGATATCACCACAACACTCACTGGTGGGTTTAGCTGGAGATCAAAATGACACACGTCAGGGATGATGTACCCACGTAGCAGGGTGGTGAGATTTGGGTCCAGAATTTCAGATCCATGATTCTCCATGGGCAGAAGGTGATTGGTAGCATCTTAAGATATTTTTGATGATCACACCTGAAATGGCGATTTGATTGGCATCTTAAAGGACAGGAATGCTGTTATTTTATAATCTCTAGAAATTATCTGTGCCTCGTAAGAAAGAATTATCCAACACCAAAGTTAACAAACTTGCCTGAACTGCAAAAATGCAAAGTTTTAAGTTAGTCACTAAGAGGATATTCAGTCCCTCTAGGGTCTAGTTCAAGGTTAAAGAGACTTAATAACAGTTGAAAGTAGAGGACATATACAGCCAGGTAGTACATACCTTGTGCAAAGCTCACACATTTGGAAAACAAAGGCCTTGCCTTCAAGAAAACTTGGAATTAAAAGATTCTTATCTATTTCTACAACCCCTGGTTTTAATCTTCAAGGTACTAAGATTTTCCAATAATTTATTATTTCCAGATAGACAATCTTCCTTGTGCTGCATCTACTCTTAACTTCCCTGGGAGAGTCAAGATTGCTTGGGAAAGTTAGGAACTGATCATCTTGCCTCTTCATCCCTCACTATCTTATTTATATAGCAACCGAGAAAAAATGTTCTATTGGGTACCAGGAAAAAAAAATCACTTTGCTTTTCTGGCATAGGTTTGCTCTCTTGTGAGATGAATTAGTCCACCAGATGATCTCCAAGCTTTGGCAATACCCATGGAGTTCAGAAGGCCTAAGGCAGCCATTCTCTTGGAATCACAAGGGTTATTTCCTGCTCTTGCACTTTAAAATGAGAAAACACTGGATATCATCAGTATAAAGGCATGGTTGGGTTTTTCTGACACTAAACATAGTGCTCCTTACTCAGAAGAGGAGGGACCTGGGGAAAGTTGGAGGACCCGCTTGGTCTTGGAAATGAGAAGACCAATTCCCCTGACCCAAGGCAGTCTTTCCTTTACTTAGCTACAGTCTGAGGCAGGTGACTTGTCATCCACCAGTTCTCTTGCCAGGTCTTTTCCCCCACAGTCTTCTCACCTCTCAGTTCCAGAAGGAATAGAGGTTAATGTTTCTAGAGAAATCTCTAGCACAGCTGCTTGTTAAGTTTGATTTTCAGATAGAAAACATTTTGTTGTTTTGGTATTAGCATGCTTTAGATATTGTGTGGTTCAGTTGAAGTATGTCTCAAATACTGAAGATTTATTTGTTAAGTCAGACAACTCTAGTGAGGGGAGGGAAGGGAAAGGAGCAAAGGCGGAAGTGGGGCCCCAGCGGGGACTGCACCCCAGCATTGGACTTCGTCCTTGGCTTCCCCAGTGCTCTTCCCCTCTCTGCAACAGGCAGGGAAGAGAAAGAGGACTGGCTTCCCATAGGGCCAGCAGCTGGGGGGAAAGTTGGTTCAGGGGGTGGGGAACCCTAGGGGATTCCCCTGGGGATCTGAGGGGAAGAGACTCACATTCAGAGCTTGCTGGGAGCTGGTTGTTTCTAAGAATCAAGGTCTGATGTCACTTGTACATTGAGAGGGCCCCTCAGGGCAGCTTCTGGGACACTCCAGTGAAGGACTGCTCCTGTAAATAAATGAATGGAGAGGAGGAGGCCAAGGAGAGACTCTGAGGGCTGATTGGTTGGGAAGCTCCAGTTATTGCTGCGTGGGCATTCAACCTTGTCAGATCATATTCCCACCTTTTGATTATACTTTTAAAATTTGTTCTAATTGGTTATTTGACAGTAGAATGCATTTGACACATTGTACACAAATGGAGCAAAATTCCTCTGACTGTACATGGTGCAGAGTCACACCAGTAATGTAATCATACATGTACACAGGGTAACAATGTCCGTCTCATTCCACTTACGGTGCTTTATTTCCTCTGACCTTCCTTTTATTATCCTGAAATGAAATCACAACATGTACTTCTAAATTTGCCCAATGTGCTGCAACTGTGACATGCTGAATCAATGGATTCCATGACCCACCAGAAATTCAAAAGCTCCGATATCTACTGACTTAAGTATGCTGTGTTCATGACTCATGGACCTCTGGTGACATTCCTGGTGTTAATGTGATTTTATCAAATCTCAATTCTTGACAAAGTTACAAACAGCACAAAAGACAATCTACCGTTGACTGAAAACAAAATTTACTAGTAAATTTGGTGTACTTGTAACCATGTGAAAAAGGCTTGCATTTTCCGGGGCCGGTACCAGAGTTTAAACTCAAGAGCACTTGACCACTGAGCCACATCATGTAAAATGGAGTTAGCCATGTTCTGGCTGAAATAATTACTTTCTAGGTTTGTCATCTATGTGAATGTTGAGCTATATATTTGAAAATCATATAGAATGTGGGATGACTTTTTTCATTTTGTGGGGCCGAAGTGAAGGAAAGGAAATACCTGGTACCCTTGGTCACTAAATTTTGGCAGTGCTCCCTCAATTACCATGATAACTCACCTAACCCCACGGGAGTTCCCCATGGGAGGATGGAAGAAAAGAATCAGATACAGGTTGGCCCTTGTGCAGTTGTTAATGTGCTTCTTATTCAAGCTTTGCAACACCTCTTTCATGCTTATTCTGATGCTTACTTTGCAAATGGAGAAAGTGAGGCTCTGAGAACTTAGTAGCTTGTCTAAATGCATGTAGCCAGTATTTGGAGGAGTGTGAATTTGAATCTAGGTCTGTCTCAATCCACATTAACAAAAATGGGAAAGAGGCAGTGACCAAATCTCTAGAAGTCTGATGAGAAGGAAAGAGGGCAGGTTTTTTAGTTTTGTCTTGATTGACATGGCTTAAGATCTGCTCTGCCGGGAAATAAAGACAAGATGAGGTGATTTCTTGGGGTCCATTCCCAATACTATGAATTTAGGTTTTCGTGAAAGATGCTCACTTTTTTTTTTTTTAAAGAAAAGATAATTTTTAATAGTCAATGCTTTGGTACTGCCAAGTTTACTTTTCCTTTTTTTTTTTTTTTTTTTTTCTTGCTTGAGATATATATGATGTTTTAAGTGGCAAACTGCCAGGAAGAACTTCATTCCTATAAACTGGAATTTTGTCATTTGGATAGTTGCTTGCCAGATTCCTTCCTGCAGTGGGGTGCTGGCTTGCCTCAAGTTTGGCTGACCTTAGATGTGAGGTCTGCTTTCTGTTTGTTTCCATATTGGTTCCAAGAGCCATTTGGCCTCCTTGTCTGAGGAGTGGGGTCGTGCACTGAAGATTTCGGTCTCTGGGGAAGTGGACTCTGGTGGTCCAAACTGTGCTGCTGGACTACAGGTCAGGACTCAAGAAGAAGCCTTTTGCAGTTCAGCACTCTGGAGCCCAGAGAAGCAGATCTGCGGCCTCATGTAAGGATCCAGGATGCACAGGCACAGGTTTCTCCACTGCACTCAGCACAGTCCACACAGGATCTGCAGGACACCTGCCCAGTATCACCAACACTGGCCAGGAGATCTCCAGTCCAGTGAAAGAGACAGACCCATGAACTGGTTGTCCTCTGAATGAACAGATCCAGGAAATAGCACTGATCTCATTTTAGATAGTCTCAAAGTATTAGAAACTGCTGATGAGAGCAGAGTAAGCAAAATGAACTGTGTTAAAATCTATTGGAAAATGTAATTCATATTGCAAACACTCAATATGTATCCCATTTTTCAGTCTTTAGGGAATCTTTAGAACTTAGAGGGTCTTTGGAAAGCACATCATATGATAACATTTATTGCATAAAGTGAGGCACATATATTGACATTGTAACTGTGAACTATTGAAACCATGCCTGAGTAAACTGTAACTTTGGTATAATTTTAGAATTCAAATTAGTTGACTTGGAATGGAATTTCTCTTAGAGAACTGGTTCTATATTATATGCAAGAATACTATGATTTAGATTTATTCTCATTTTACCTGTTTAACCTCATGGTGTTGTGTGTGCATTAGTAGCTTTAATTTAACTTCTGTTGATTTTTGTGGGTCTCCCCTATGAAGTTGAGAATTTTATTTTTCTTTTCCTTGACCTCCATCTAGTGGCTAACAGGGGCAATTACCAACATTAGTCTCTGAGCAAGGAAGGAGGAGAAACAGAAGTGGTGGAAAGCAATTAAGTAATCAACTATCTTTTCCAGTTTTACTTTCTAAGGAATGCTCAGGTGCATGTGCATCTATCTCTTCACAAATACTTTGATTTGGAGGTTGAAAGAACAGATGGTCCTTCTACACCCTTATTTGACTTTTCTCATATATTTAGAGGTACACAGCTTTCATTTTTAAATTTCCCATGTTTGCAAAGCCCCTGTCCAGGAATAAAATAAAATAAAAGTTATTTGTCCCCTGAGAAAGCAGCCCCCTCCCCAGGGAATCCATGCTTTAATGTTTCGGGTAGGACTGCTACTGGAGGAGGGAGGTGCCACTTCGTAGAATCTTAGACACTTAAAGCTGGAGGGGACCTGAGAGACTGTCTAGTAAGTGATTCTTAGTATAGAAAACTGGCTTCTTGTGGCCAAAGTTGCTCTAGAATTGCAATCAGTTCATAGCTGATCTTTGCCTCAAGTCCAAAGAAAAAAGTTAATGAGCAAAATTTTCTCAGTTTTGAGTTTTCTTGAATCATTGTACCTACTACTCCTGTCTAACTAACTAGGGAACAAATGACCCTTAAGTGAAACCCTTGTGACAGATGAGTGGACCTCCTTCCCCCTCCAATGTCCATGTCCATTGTGCAGTGTTAGATGATAGAAGTGAGTCTCTATTCTTCCTTCCTTCCTTGCTTGCTTCCTTTCTTTCTTTCTCTCTCTCTCTTTTTCTTTCTTTCAAATTCTTTTTATTTCTTGTGGTAAAATCAAGTCGATCAGAAACCCACAATGTTCTGGGAAGGTCATGCAGATTTTGCAGAGTATCAGGTGGGGCTTCTATCATTTAGACAGCATGAGAACCTGTCAGCCAGGGCCCCTATTCATAACCTTCCTCTGTGGATTCCCACTCCCCTTCCCTCTCCTTCTGGAACTTTCCTCCTTGACTCCACTTTCTCTTGGTTTCCTTCCTACTAACTGGTCCTTCTCTGCTGCATCTTCTGCTGCTCCTCCATCTGGCTATATCACAGGGTCCTTGACCCCATGTCTTCCTTGAGGTTTCTTCCTGTCACTTGTCTTTAAATACAACTATACATCATAACAGACTTTTTTTTTTTACTCTTTTTAAAATTTGTTCTTTTTAGATATACATGACAGTAGAATGCATTTTAACATATTATTCATACATGGAGTATAACTGCCCATTCTTGTGGCTGTTCATGATGTGGAGTTACACTAGTCATTATTCATGTATGAACATAGGAAAGTGAAGTCCAATTCATTCTACTGTCTTTCCCATTCCCCCTTCCTTCCCTTCATCTCCTTTTGTCTAATCCATTGAATTTCTATTCTTCCCTCCCAAATCCCTCCTTACTGTGTGTTAGCATCCACGTATCAGAGAGAACATTCAGGCTTTGGTGTTTTGGGATGGCTTATTTCACTTAGCATGATAGTCTCCAGTTCCACCCATTTAATGCCATCATTTAATTCTTCTTTATGGCTGCAGATCAGACTTTTCTAAGTTGCACCCATGTATGACTTAGTTCCTGTTTGAAATGTTCGCTGGATATCCAGGACACATCAAGTCCCCCAAATGTCCCCCAGATCTGCTCCATTCACAGTTTTCCCCACTTCCAGGTGTCGGTGGCCTTGCTGTTGTAGTTTCTTAGACCTGAAGTCCTTGACTCATCTTTTTATCATGCTGCCCATCTAATCCTATTGGTTCAGTCTTCAAAATACACTAGAACATGATTGCTTCTCCACATATTGTTGCTGGCCCTGGCCCGATGATGTGTGACCTTGTCATGCCTGGTCATCTGGTCTCCTGCTTCCATTCTTGTTTGTTCTGAGCGTTCTCTTCAAAGCTGCAGTTAGAAGGATCCTTTTCAAACAGCTCTGCTTGTTGCTCCTTCCTTGCTCCACCCTTTTCACTTTGTGTAAAAGATGACAGCCTCCACCTGCTGTACTAGTCTGGGTCTCCAAACCACTGATGCCAAGTTGAGATTCAACAAGCTCAACCTTTATAAGATTTGCCTTTGGCAGGGGGGAATATCAAAGGTGCAGGGGAGGCTGAAAGAAGTCTTGGGCTGTGATACAAGACAGGTGTCAAGTGTGGCAGAGAGCAGGGGAAAGTTAAGTGGTAAAGACCCAGTCCAGAGTGTCAACTCAGAAAGGAATCCTGGAGAGGAGTGTGTGTCTCCCATGTACAGCTCTTCTCTCCATCATGGGCTGGGAGGAGCTGACCTCACAGGAACTACCTATCACAGCAGCCTGTGTTTGGTTCATTACTCTGTGTAGGGGAGGGTTAAAGGCCACCACAGACAGCTTACAAGGTGCTACATGGTCTTAGCCCTTCTTTTACCTTTTGACTTTCACTCCTCGGTCATCTCTCCAGCTGGCTTGGTGGTCCCCCACTTACTTCATGTGGGTATGCACTCATCTCTACTGCCCCTTCCTAGAGGTGTGCTCAGCAGCCTCCACGGTCCTCGTGCCGGTGTGTAGTTCTCTCCACAGTCCTCAGGGGCAGTCCGTGAGGCCCACAGAACATGGCAGAATTGATGGCATGTCATTGCCTAGGCCATACTACAAAAGGTACTGTGGCTTAACTTCTTGCTTGTTCTTGCATCACTCACTCTTGGGGAGGAAGCTGGTTACCATATCATGAAGTCATTCAAGTGACCTGTGGAGAGACCCCAAAGGTAAAGAACCAGTGACTGCTGTCCATAGAACCATGAGTGTACCATTTTGGAGGCAGGTCCTCTGGCCCCAGTTGAGCCTTTGGTTGACTCCCAGACCTGGTCAACATTTTGACTGTTGCCTTATGAGAGATCCTGAACCAACAAGTCTGCTCCTGAATTCCTGACCCCTGGAACTATGTGTTATTTTACAGTTTTGTTGGTTGAAATAGGTAAGTTTCAGACAATTTATTAGGTAGCAATAGGAAAGAATACAGTATTATTATTCATTCAATTTTAGAGATGATGAACCCCAAGTTCACAGACTCGAATGAACTTGCCTTAAGGTCACTCACGTAGGTGTAGGGTTTCACACTTCAGAGGTGATCAAGCCCACTTGGCCCCAACCACTTCAAGAGGATGTGTAATTCTACACTGTGTATACATCCAAGGTGACAGAGCTTGTGTTTGCTAATCAGGAAGATGAGATTCATTTGCAGAGACAAGAGACCAGGTTGTTAGGTAACAGGACTTCCAGAATAGCTTGAAAACAAAACCACACACTTGGTTTGATCTGAATCCATATGCCTGGGATTGGAATGCCCAACTGCCCATCTCTTTAAAACAACACCAGGCAAAAAGAATTCAAATGCTGTCCACTCCAATGAGCCCGTACCTCTACCCGTTTGCAAGGAAGCCAAGATTGCATTTATTTCAATTTGGATAGAATTTCTGTCCAGGTTTGTTGCTGTGTTTGCTTGCAGTAACCAAGGATTTAAAATCTCAGTGATGCAATCTTTCCTGTTGAGCCTCTCATTTTTAAATATGAGCGTATATGGCAAAGCAATTAAGTATTTTTGTTTCAGCTTCTGATTTACTTCTCCTATCCCAACACTTTTGGAACATTCACTCAGTTGGATTAAAAAGCAATCTCACCCAAATCATCTTTTTAATAAAATAGTCCCAAACTTTTTTTAATAAAAAAATCCCACAACTTTTGTTGTGTTATCTGCAGAAAGTCAAGGTGAGATTTAAGCTGCTCAGTGTGAGATGGAAGAGAATGGAATTTTTCTCCTGCTTCCCCAGTCGTCTGGACTCAGCTGGAGGCCACTGTACCATGGCAACTTCCATTTCAATGACATTATTTCTAATAAATGACTGCCCAAAGGTTTATGGGGTGTTTCTGGCCCCAGCTCAGTGTAGCCAGCAAGAGTTGGGGGCAGTGTTATTTCCTGTCCCTTCTACCCAGTGGTTTCCGCTTCACCATGGAAGATCACAAGAGTATTTGATGTTGCTTCTTGGAACAGCAATTGGTTAATTAAAATCACTGAGTGTTTGAACAAATTGAATGCAAGCCGCACATCCTTGGCAGCCTCCTGGTGTCAGGAAGGCAGGCAGAGAGCAGCACCCAGAGGGGCAGAGACACAGAAAATTCCTCTTCTCAGCCAAACCTTCATCTTCAGCAATAATGAGGGGTGGGGGTGGGGTGGGGTAGGAGGAGACAGAAACATAGCCACCATTCATCTTTTCCTTCTAGTCAAATATCCCTGACTTACCTACCAACAAATCGCTTAACCTGAAAGACTAATTGTGGAGATAAAATGCCCCATCTGATTTCGGCTCTATCTCTTTAAGCACCAAAAAGCAGCCCAAGGGGGTGGACTGAGGTGAAAGCAGAACTAGGTGGGGGCTGGGAGGAAAGCAGAGGGTCTGAATAATCTTAGAACTTGGCAATTATCCTACTAATGGAGAAACTTGAATCTTGCCCCAAGAATGGAGGTGCGAATGGTATTTGAGATGGAGACATGTGGTCACCAAGTTTTGCCTTTTGGAGAGATTCTTCTTTTGGAAGACCTGCCTTCTGGGTTGGACTGATCACTGCGTACCATCGAGTCTGGGATTAGCTGGGAAGAACCAGCTCTCAGTCTCACTTGTTAGATCATGGGAGGGAAATGGAGTGTTTTCTCTGCTCATCATGTCACTCAGTCCAAAGATGCTTAAGTTCCTGTGGAATTTATAATAGTTAATATTCTAGATGTAGGGCAGAGGGCTACTGGAAGAGGAGATAGGGATATTCAAGATACATTTGCATCCAGGGAATGAACAAGGTTACCACTCACCTTCCATCACTGGGTCATCTAACAGTCCTGTCAAGGGCTTCATGGGCTCAAATTTGTGACATTTATGCCTAAGAAAATTGTGTTTCTCTGTTGAGAGCTACAGTATCTTGGGAGGATCATAGTCAAAACATTTCTTATTGGAAAGGAATGGGACTTAATGGAAGTAATCTGAACACGTTTTCCGTAGTTCCTAAGATGTATTTCGATGTGTGTATAGACGGTTTTATTTAAGTTTCCGTGGGTTTGAATATCTTCACATGCTTTCAAATTCTTTATTTTAATTGGCCAGGAAGTCCAATGATAGATGATCTATAAGTTCAAGTGTTACCATGTGTCTGGAACAGAACTATACCAGGATCATACTACCTGGTACTGAAGAATGTAAGTATCAACAGGCCCCTTCCGGGGGACCAGCTGTAGCATAAGGGTGAACAGGGAATCTAGGGAGATGTTGAATGGACTTTCAATTTCATGACATATATTCCTATAGTATTCAAAATCCTTAAATTTGGCTTCTATTTCAAAGAAAATTATTTAAACACATTTAACCTGTATAGTACTTCTCTTACACATTTAGAGAACTGAAAGATCGGAATGGGGAAATAAAATTATTTTTAAGCTGGTAGAGGCCATATACCTATATAGTGTGGGCCATTTATATTGGGTTCCCATACGTATATGATCCACCATTTTATTCTACATTTTCACAAATGAGGAATCTGAAGATGGAGCGGTCAGGTAATTATCCAAGGGTGGCAGAGCTTGTATGAGACAAAGGGAAAAGGGGTGGGGTGCAGGAATTGTCAGTCTTTCTATTGGTTTTACTAGTCATCCCTCCCTACTGCTCCTTCTCCTCCAGCTATAAATATCACCAGATCTCCTCTTCCAATGCAAATAAATAAATACTAGATACCAAAACCCCTCCCAAGCCACATTCCACATCTACCTTCAGCTCTCCTCTAGAAACCATACTAATTCTGTTCTTCTCATCCATATTTTTTAAGAAACAGGCTAGGTTGAATCTTACCAAACACATTTCCCACTCTGCCACCAACCTACTATCAAAGGGCTTCTCCCTGTTTTATTCGGGGGCTTTCTAAGTGATGCTGCAGACTTTATGCTCCTGATTGCTTTGACATCACCTTATCTTGCTTCTTCTCATAATTCCCTAACTTTCTTTCTGTTTTCAGAGAGTATTTCTTCTCTCTGGCCTATCCATAGGATCCCATGCCTGCTCTCCTGATCAACAACAAACTTGGTGTGACCTCTCTCTAATGAAAATCTACATTCTGGACGTCACTTCTGGGTTTCAAATCTGAAAATTCAACTTCTTGTTGAACATCTCCACTTGGAAGTACCACATGGAATCAACATGCCCAAAGTAGAATTCATGATCAGGACAGACACTGCATGTCATTCATCTTTGTATATCTAGCATTTAGTAGATGCACAATAATTGTTGGTTGAATGAGACTCTTACTTGGAAGGCAGGATGAGGCAGAAATGTTTGGGAACTATAAGAGTAGGAGAAAATCTCAAAAGGATTCAAGGAGTGTAGGTTGGCGGGTTTATCAGAAACTGCTTCTTGATGCACTCTGATAACACCATCTTGAAGACAAATACTTCCTTGTCAGGCATTGTTTTCTAGCACCACCTAGTGGATATCTTGAGTCAGCTAGCATGCTGTCTTTTAATTAAAAAATGACAACTCCTTAGAGGTCTGCACTATAATATACCTACTAAATGTTTTCCATAAATTGCCTCATTTAATCTCCACAAAAATGTGGATATTATTTTACCCATTTTACAGGTCAACAGACAAAATCAAACATAGAATGTTTAAGGAACTTGCCAAAGTTCACCCACCCTAACTTCCAACATAGACTCTGCCACATTTGCACTTTTATTCTGTTCATTTGGCTGTTGCAATTTTAGCTTATCTATTAAATAATAAGAGCGTTAATTTATAGGGCTCCTAGTTAATATAAAAGACATTATAATAGTAAAAATTAGTTCTATCAACAGTAAAATAGTAACAAAAACAGACCATATACAACAACCGAGTTTGGCTGTAGTGTTTCCCGTGTGCTATCTCATTTCATTCCTTTGACTACCCCATGAAGAGGTACTTTTCTTATTCCTGTTCTGCTTTCCCAGGGTCACCAGCTAGAAGGACTTGAGCCTGAACATGACCAGGCAGTCAGCTCCAGGGTGGGTTTTTTAACCCTCATAGGAACAAGCAGCATCAGGAAGACAAATATGTTTGACACAGGTTCACTTGTTTGATTTCCATGATTATAAAGACTTAGGTGGTTGGTCCACATCAAATCCTCCTTCTTCAGGGGCTGGTAGGGTCCCTTTTATATAGCAAGATTTCAACCACCACTTATTAAATGATCTGCATTAAAGTGATATTGGGTGATGAGGATTTAATGTGTCTGTCATTGTATATAGCTAGTTTGTTTCCTTTTTATTAAGAACTTTCTGGAATCAAAACGCTTCCATCCAAAGAAATAACTCCAGCAGATGATGAACTGGGAAAAAATATTTTTCAAAACCCAGGGACATCCTTGCATCTGCCACAGTGGCCCATTTTTAAATGCTGGACACGGGTACAATTCCACACTCTGACTTAGCTTCTGTCTCAACCAGGCATTTTGTTTTGGGTGGCCTATGGGTTCAGTCCTTGGTTGAATTCTTTGGTATATGACTGGCCCTGATTTGACATCCATCCATACCAGGAAGTTTGGGTTTTGTGTAAATGGCTTGTCTGCCCCCTGAAGCTCATAGCTACAGCAGGTGATGCGTCCCCAGCAACTTCTCCATGGTGCTTTTCTGTTGTGCTTAGATTTGCTTTTATATTTACATATAAAAAAGGAAGTTTCAGATGAGGTGTCCACTTCTTCAAAATTCCATGTGGAAGGAAATCTTAAAAAAGAGAGAAAGGATATCTTTGGTGGAAGTTTTTCTTTATAATAGAGTTAATTGTCAATGTTTTTAAATAAAGGAGGTCCCCTTTATGTAATGCCAAGAATCAAAATTTGGGGTGCAACTTTAGCTTTGGGGACTAATTTTTTTTTAAGTTTGTTTTTCAACATTTTCATCTATAATAATTATTGCCAGTTAACTCCAACCCCCAATTTAAACAATTTTTTACTACACATATTTCCTATTTTACATTTTTGCCTAGTAGTTATCCCCATCTCTCCCCTTCACATATAATTTCCATCAATCCAATATTTAGATATAACTGAAATTTGTCTTTTCTGATTAACTTACCTTTCTAAATAAAATCAATTTACCTTCTTTAGTCCCTCTCACATTAAGGCAGCTCTGGAATCTGTAGCCTCCAAATGGGATCGGCATGCCTACACTGATAAGGCGTGTCCCTCTAGTTCTCAGAGGTGTGTCTCTGAGCATGTGTCCTGGCACGGCCTTTGGGTTGGGAAGAGCACCTGAGAGTAGACAAACGTGTTTCTATCCTTTATTAGGTGGAGATATGGTTTTGTGATACAGACCGTGTATGAATGGTGAATACAGAAATACTCAGGTGTGAGCTTAGATCTCAAGTGGGGTTTGGTTTTTCAACAGTAAATTATTATTTATCTTGAGAATCAGATAAGAGAAGAATATTGTTATGAATTAAATTGTGTTCCTCCCCTCACCCCCCCGATGTACTTGGAGATGGGGTCTTTGAGAGACTATTAGGGTTGTGAGTATGGGGCCCTCTTGATGGAATTAGTGGATTTATAAAGAGGAAGAGGGAGAGATTTCTCTCTCTCCCACCATGTGAAGACACAGTGAAAAGATGGCTATCTACACCACAAGAAGAGGGTCCTCTCCATGAACCAAATTGGCCACCATTATGATATTGGACTTCTCAGCTCCTATCACTGTAATAAATATCTGTCATTTAATCCACTCATTCTGTGATATTTTATTATAGCTACCCCAGTAGACTGATGATTAAAACAAATATTCTTAAGATTAAATTGGATGACTAAAGCGTTATTAATTGCCTTTTTTCCCAATGATTTTAAACACATGTAACAAAAATGGGGGCTTTTTGAAATTTTTTGAATTTGGCTTTTTGAAAAACAGCATGATATTTCCCCATCCTTGTATTCTCATGGTAAGGAAAGACATCTTGCATTTTGACTGAGTCTTGGTTTGGTTGAGCAGAAGCTTCATCGTCCTGGTGACAATGGCAAATTACACTCTATCAATAAGGCTAGATACAATTTAAGGTAGGAAGTAAGTGAGCAATACCAAATCAGAAAAACTGCTTTTGCTCACCTTCAAATCTCTAGCCCCAGAATAAAGTACAGTCATAGCAGATACTCAAAAATTTTTGACAAATGAGCGGGTGGAATGAAAGAAAGAACTCCCAGTGTGGGTAGTGGAAAGGACATGGGTTTGGGAGCCTGAAATGCTTAGGTCAAGGTCTGGCTTTTCCACTACCTGACCATGGGAAAGATAAAGAATTTCTCATAGTCTTGATTCCCTCCTCAAAGCTGAGATCACGAGGCTATCATTGCAAGGTTGTCATGAAGGTTCAAGACTGTAAATATAAAATGCTTACTCAGGGCTCAGATGCACATAAGACCCTCAGTACTATTGGAGCTTCTGTTTTAAGGGAAAAAGTGCTGAATTTAGCTGAAAAGCTCTCATGGGAGGGGTGGATCTTGATGAGCATTCTAAAAGAAATAAGGATGAATAGTGAGATGGAAAGATGTCTATCACATGCCATTAAGGAAAAGAAATGTTACAATAGTATGTATATAGTGTAATCCCAATAATTGTTTTTTTAAATAAACCCTGCTACTGTGGACATGCACATAAACATACCAACATTTCTGATCACAATGACCTTCCATTGGCAATACTATACCTCTGGATAAGAATGCCATATGAACCAGGCGTGGTAGCGCACACTTGTAATACCATAGGCTTGGGAGACTGAGGCAGGAGGATTGCAAGTTCAAATCTCAGTCTTAGCAAGTACCTGAGGCCCTAAGCAACTCAGTGAGACCCTGTCTCTAAATAAAATATTAAAAGGGCTTAGTTGTTAAGTGTCCCTGAGTCCAAGAAAAAAAGAATGGTTTAAGACAGAAGATTTTTTTCTGTTTTATTCTATGTATTATAGTGTTTGTATCTTTTAAAAGAAACATGCCTACTTTTATAAAATAATGTGAAAGAACAACTTACAAGGAAGAGGTAACATTATATTAGATGGTAATAAAGAGGACTAAGTTAAGGATCTACTACAGACTTGGTTATCCATTACCAGCAACAATGCTCTGGTACCAGTAAATCAGAAATATTTTCCTGCTTCTCATTTCTCCCTTTTACCCCACAACACCAGTTAAGGGAAATTTCTCAAACTCTCCTTTTCTGGACTTAAAAGTTTAGATAGGTATAAGTCTTATATCCCGAGATAGAAGATTTTGACCTTTGTTGCGAATAATTTGCTACACAACAGAAGAGTGTTGTGAAGAGTGAGGAGTCTCTTTGAATACTGAATATGCAGTTCCTCTCTCTCTCTCTCTCCCTGATTTGGCCAATTAGCCACAAGAATAGGAGGGGAAGAACACCATGCCTTTGCCATGAGTGCCACAGCCAGGGGCCTTGCTTTCTGCAAATTTGCAACCATTAACAATTCTTGCTCCAGAAACTTTGTGCGCCTCTCTTTTTTTTTTAATCTCAAAACTCAACAACATTAGCATATTCACCCTTAAAACTTGCAGGAGTGGAAGGCCATGTAGCCATTAACACTGGGCTTGGAGTGAACTGGTACTAAAAACGATGGAACCCGGATCTTCTAATGACTGGTAACAAACAAACAAAAAACCCTCCTCTGCTCCCCCTCCTTGCCTGCCACCCCTATGCCAAATAGGGACAATGTCACATTCTGCCGCCTGAGCACAGTGCCTTTATGTCCATTTTTGCTTGTTCCCCTTTGTGTTTTCAATCTGTGCATTGTGTGAAAACCTCCCCTGGTAAACAACCCATCCTCATTAGTTATCACACCCTGTAACGTCCCTTGGAAGTGAGACAAACATCCATCAGAGCTGCCCCTGGCGGGGTTGGGAGACAGACCCCTCCAAGGTCTGTTAGTTTTGAACCAAGATGTAATGTGAATGTGATGCTATTTCTGGAACAAATATGTCCCTGGGGGCTCAGGGGGCATACAGAGGGTAGAAGAGCTTATTTTATTGGAATGTCAATCTATTGCATTTTTGATCCCATTTGGCATTTCTCTGAGCTAATTTCCTCTACAAAGTGTGGAGCTGTTGTGATTTATGCGGACAGAGGGCTCCTAAACTTTGGTTGCATAACCCACCGAGCTGCTCTGGAGTCTGACTCGCCTGCCCGGGCTTAGCATGTTAGGTTTGGCATCAAAGCTGCAGACATTCAGATGACGTGGAAAGCAAATGTTTTTGCTCTTACAGAGGAGGTATAAATCCTCGGTCTGATCTGGTTTCACTGGGAAATGTTCCTTTGGATAAGTTTTCTGGTAGCTCCCTCTTTATAACTGAGCCAGTTTGTATCATTGGCAGTAGCTGCGTATCTACTTGCCACCACTTAAAACACAATTTCAGAAAAAATAAAACAATGGGCTTGAGCGGTTACTCAGAGAATGAGAGAAACTCGACATGGCAGGTCTGTGGAAAGACAGAAGTGCTGTCCTCTCTCTACCTCTATCTGCTGGGACTTTTCCTATTTCTTCCAAACTGCCTTTTCCAGGGTAAGCTTTCTATGTCTCACCTTAAAAAAAAAGTATTAAAAAAATTTTAAGGGCTAGAGTATTATAATTTGAAACATGTATACAATGTATAATGAACATATCAGGGCAATTTGCATTTCCATCTCAGATATTATCATTTCAAAGTGTTGGGAATGCGCCAGATTTTCTCCTTGATATGTTGAAATGCATAAGTAAGTGTTGTACACTGGTCGCCCTACTGTGCTATACAATGCCAAAACTGCTTTTCTCCCCTGAAACTGTTTTGGTTCCCGGTATCCACCCTCTCACTCTCCCCTCTTTCTTCCCCTCTGACCTCTTCCTGGTCTCTAGTGGTCTCTCTTCTATTCTCTACTTCGATGTGATCAACATTTTTTTAAAGGGAAGATTTATTGGATGAGATTCACTTACCATAATACACCTACAAGGAAATTGCAATGCAGTGAAGATTTAAGTAAGAAAAAATATAGAATGCTTCAAGAATTTTTGTGTTATCCCTATGCAGAGGCCATGCTAATCTTCTCTGTTTCATTCCAATTTTAGTGTATGTGCTGCCCAAATGCACTATGTGATCAATTTTTAAAATGCTCATCATCACTATTGATCAGGGAAACACAAATAATGAGATGTCATCTTACTCCTGTTTAAAGGGCTATTATTAAAAAAAAAAAAAGACAAAAAATAACCAATACTAGTGCAGATGTAGAGAAAGGGAAACTCTTACACTGTTGGAGAGAAAATTGGTACAACCATTATGGAGAAGTATGGAGGATCCCTCAAAAACTTAAAAATAGAGCTACCATATAATTCCCCTATCCCACTAAAATCATACCAGAGATTCCTGCAGGACCACATTCATTGTGGCACTGTTCACGATAACCATGATACGCAGTCAACCAAGAAGTCCACTGATGGATGAATGAATACAGAAAATATGGTATGCGTACATAGTAGAGCGTTATTCAGGCAAAAAAGGATGAGATTCTGTTATTTGTAGCAATGTGGATGGAACATTATGGATGGACATTATGTCAGGGACAATAAGCCATGCACAGGAGGACAAAGACTGAATAGTCTCACTCGTTTGTGGAAGATTCCCACCTTTACAAAAAGAACTGCCTAAAGTGCACCTCAGAACCCCTCTGCCCCCAGTGCACATCTGTGTTAAGAGCCACCACTGGCTGTGTTGCTCTCTAAAATCAATTGACATTTACTATCTAACTTAAGCCTCATCACCCTATAATAAGGCATATTGCTACTTCCTTTATTAAAGGTGGGGGAAATTGAGGCTTATAGAGGCTAAATAAAGACCATGTTGTTCTGGGAGCTCAGCTCTACCTGGTTCCAACTGTGAGTGTAAATGTCCCAAAGAACTTATGTTGAGGACCTCTCATTTGTCAAGTCACTCACTCATGAGAGAAAAAGCTATTCTGTTCCCAAAACATGATTTGGAATGAGGACACTCAACATCTAGTCCTGGCTCACCCCAATATGCTCAGCCATGTGGACCTGATAATATTAATGTTATTTTTTCTGACTGTTAATAGTAAGGGAGTGCCTGCTATATCCTTGGTAATTTTTAAGTGCTTTGCAGGGCTTTTCACATTTATTTGTACGGCAGTCCTGTGAGGTGGGTATTAGTACTGGCCTCATTTGACAGATCTTGACAGTGAAGTGAAGACATATTAAATGCCCTTCCAAAGGTCAAAGGCAGCTCATAGCAGCAAGACATAGCCTCCCCCTTTCCTCTCATCACTCAGTGGAAAAGATTTTGCTGGATGATTCTCAAATGTCATTTAGCTCTTTTGAATATCTTGGCTTGACATTTACTTTGTTATATGGGATTGTTTTTATTCTCTCGAATTGATAACATGTCTTTTCATATTGTTTGTGTTGAGGGACACAGAAGCCAGTGTCTCACTCACCTGACCCATCATCTGAAACAGACAAGACCCAGATAACCTTAACTAATACTTAGAAACAGATAATGGTAGATGTGAACACTGAGGAACTTAAAGATGACCAAACGGTTCAAGTTCATCTCTGGCATTTCTTTCTTTTGTTTTTTAATTAAAGATGCTAATAAATACTGTAAATTGACAAGATTGAATTTGATTTTTTTTTCTTTCTTGCCATAGGGGGAAAGAATATGCATCAGAAGTGACATGGTAAGAGAAGATAGGCCAGCAGGGGAAAAGAACACAAACTGAGAACAAGGATGTGATTTTGAAAAAAGTTTCTTACGCTTACATTTATTTTTTTTCTTTAAATTTCTTTTTCTTTTTCCCCCTTTTAATTTCTTTTGGGGGGGGGCATGGTATAGAGAAAGAAATAAAAGAGATATTAAATGGAAGAAGGATGCATCAAATTAAATTGAGAATGTCAAGAGAGTGAAGCCACCAGGAAGGTGGGAGTGGGGTGTTGGTCCTGGTGTGCGTGGAATTCTCAGATCTGAGGACTTTGTGCAGAGGCTGCTGTGGCCACTGGCTTCGGTATGCTCTGCTCATTTCTGGGCAGTCCTATTTGGTGAAAACTTCAAAGTGCCAAACTTCTCTATTTCATTATTTCTTTAATGAGTTTCCATTTTCTCTGCATCTGTGAACACTTGGCCTGTTGGAAGAAAAAAAGGGGGAAAAAGACTGAAGGACTATCTTCTGTATATATGCAAAACGGCTTTAATGATCAGTTTTCAACCACCATCCACAAAACATTCTCTGCATTGAGCTGGTTTTCAGTTTTGTGAACTGATTCATTAATATGCTTTATTTTTTAATCTTACAAGACCATCTGTTAAACTTTGTGGAATTTTTTGGATTCCAGGATTACTCTGTGTTTTCTTTAAATTAAGGATGTCTTATTTTATTGTTTATCCTGTTTTACAAAAGTTTTTCTTTTCTTTTTTTAAATTTTTAAAAATTTTTTTATTTTTAAGATCACATTTTGATTCATTGTACACAAATGGGGTACAACTTTTCGTTTCTGTGGTTGTGCACGATGTAGATTCACACCTTTCGTGTCATCATACACGTACATAGGGTAATTATGTCTGTCTCAGTACACCATCTTTCATACCCCCGCCCCTCCCCCATCTCATTTCCCTCTATGTAATCCAAAGTTCTTCCATTCTTCTCTTACTCTCCATCCCTCCACCCCCATTATGTATCATCATCCACTTATCAGGGAAAATATTTCACCTTTGATGTTTTGGGATTGACTTACTTCATTTAGTATGATATTCTCTAATTCCATTCATTTACCTGGAAATGCCATAATTTTATTCTTCTATGGCTGAATAATATTCCATTGTGTATATATACCACAGTTTCTTTATCCATTCATCTGTTGAAGGGCATCTAGGTCGGTTCCACAATCTACTATTGTGAATTGAGCTGCTATAAACATTGATGTGGTTTAGTTACTGTAGTATGCTGATTTTAAGTCCTTTGGGTATAAACCAAGGAGTGGGATAAATGGGTCTTGATTTCCTTTGTAGAATAATTAAAAATTTCCTTGGAAAATTTAGCAAATTTCTAACTTTCCAGTGATTGTTTTTAATAGAAACTGGAAAAGAAAAGCAGAAAATAGTACTTTTATTAATTATAAAGATAAGCTTAGAACAACAAAAGAGGCCTGAGAAAATTTCAAATGGAAATTAAATAATGGGATGATGGGCCATTAAGCATATATTCCAAAAATCAATGAGGATAGAATCCATGTTCATTATTGATTTCATTAAAAATGATAAATTTGATGCATGTTTATAGCAGCTCAATTCACAATAGTCAAGTTATGGAACCAACCTGGGTGTCCATCAAAAGATGAATGGATAAATAAAATGTGATGTGTATACACACACACAATAGATTTTATTCTGTCATAAAGAAGAATGGAATTATGTTATTTTCAGGAAAATGGATGGAACTGAAGAAGATGTTAGGTGAAATAAGGCAGACTCAGAAAGTCAAGGGTCATATGTTTCCTCTCATATGTGGAAACTATAGATAAAAAAGGGAAAAAAAGGATCTCATGAAAATAGAAAGAAGACCAGTAGAGTAGAGGACAGGTACAAGGGGGACAGAAGAGGAGAGAGAGAAAAGAGAAGTTCTTGGGAATGAAATTGACCAAGTTATATTATGTGAATTATGACAAATATGTTATAATAAATCCCCAAATTACGTATAATTAAAATATACCAATAATTTCTTTTTTACTTACAGAGGAAAAAAATAACACTTATAGAAAGAAGTAAAAATGGTGGATTTTAGTTGTATTAAGGTGACCATACCGGTATGATCATTTTCCTTTCAAGTACCAGATCCCATAGTTGCTATCTGGTTGACCTGGGCCTAGAATTAAGTGCTAGGCATGCCAAAGAGTTGTCAGTGCAATGAAAACAGCCTTCATAGAAATAATGACACCATAGATGCTGTTGTGATTGGTGAGTCTGGGGCATAGTAGCTTGTTAATAAAAAAGGAATGTTAGCCAGGCTTGGTGGCACCCGCCTGTAATCCCATCAACTCAGAAGGCTAAGGCAGGAGGATCGCAAATTCAAAGTCAACCTCAGCAATTTAGTGAGTCCCTAATCAACTTAGTGAGACCCTGTCTCAAAATAAAAGATAAAAAAAAGGCTGGGGATGTGGCTCTGGTGTTGAGCACCCCTGGATTCAATCCCTGGTACCAAAAAGAAAAAAAAAAAAAAGGATATTGTACATGCTCTCCCATAAGTATCCTACTATCCCCTGGAATGTAGCTTCCTTAAAGGGCATCTGACTTTTCAAATACTGCTGAGTACATTAGGCTTGTGTATGATAAAATTACAGAGACAAATTAACTTAGATAGATTTATTTAGCTCAAGTTGGTTCTGGACATTTCAATCCAAGACCAGACAGCCCCATGCTTTGCATCTCTGGCAAGAATGACGCAGCATGTTGGTAGTGGGTAGAGGAAGTCAGAAGAAAGAGGAAGGGGCCAGGGTCCCACAATCCCCTTTGAAGACATGCCCTGCTGTGATCTAACAACCTCTCACAAGGCCCTACTTCTCACGGTCATAGTTCCTTCCAACAGTGCCATCCAGGGGACCAAGACTTGAGCATATGGACCTCTGAGGGACACCACCTATATTCAATCCACAGCACTCAGGATACTCTGTTTTGTGTGTACTCGGATATGACTCACTCATCTTATCCCTAGACACAACAATATCTCTGCAGTCACCGGCCCTTGGAGGTTGGTAGGCCACACAGCCAATACCTGCTTGAGTCCACCGTTACCAACCTCTCAGGCCCAGGGCTGGGTGGAATAGTTAGTCTTTCCTTTATATTAGAAGGGACAGATACTTAATTCCATATAACACTGATAAATAAAGAGTCAATTGTTGACAAATTTTATTGAAAATTGGGGCTGCTTAAGAGAAATGCCACTGAGAAGATGTTAGAATTGCAATGGCGTCCTTTGCTATTGGGATCCAGGTCTGTCTTTGGGGGCATCTTCCCTGGATGACCCTTGGTCTGCTTCTATGGGGCAGTGGACCTCCTCTGCCCACCACTGAGCATATGTCATGGATGCTGTGGGCATCATTCTCCAGGACTTAAGCACTGGTTCTCCCAGCTGCTGGAGGCTGGTTGTCCAGAGCTCTTAGCTCTCTAGGTCTTGCTTAGGGGGTGGTTCTCAGGCTTCATTGTGCCTCACAATTATCTGGAGGCATTTCAACCACAGGGTTGCTCTTCGACCACCCCCAGTGTGTCCGACTCAGGAGGTCTAGGTGGGACCCAAGACTTTGCATTTCTAACATATTCCCAAGTGGTGCCTCTTGCTCAGATACTGAAGACTTACCTAGACAGAAGAGAGCTGCCTTATCTGAAGTTCTGCCCTTCCCGGGGGCAGCCTCCATCCACTGATCATGGGGCTGGCCAATAGGGCCTGGCCTCTTTCTGCAGTTTGGAACAACTTTGAAGGGCATCGCAGACTCTTTTAGGATCCAAGTTTGTCTTTGGGTGATCTGTCCCTGCCCCACTCCTGGTCTGCTTCCTTGAGATTCTAGGAATGCCCTAGGATCAGTTGATGTCTTTCCTGTGATGATTAAAAAAATTGTCTGCCTCTACCCAATCCTCCTCACTTTACACCCTCATGGTGTCAAAAGATTCCTTGTCTGCAAATCTTCATTTCAGAGTTGTCTTACAGGGTGGGTGGGAGATTAACCTGCCGTGGCATGTCTCACATTGGGAACCAAACCCAGGGAAGAGGGGCAATTTTCCCCCGCTCCCTTCAGGGTAGGGTAGGTTCTGCCATCCAGACCATTACTTTTGGGGCCTGGGTTGGGGGCTCCTCAGGAAACAATTTCTCTCTGGCCTTCAACAGGAAATTTCTCAGAAACATACAACTCCAACATCTTTTCACCCTTCCTTCGATGTTGAGTTTTAAATCACACAAATAGGAAGAGATCAGCAACAGGGTGAGGATGGTCCCTGCAGGCCTTGCCTCCACTCACTTCCTATTAGGAATGTTAATTGAAACACTGTAAGGATAAGGGAGACAGGAATTTGGGGATACAGAAAAAGAAGGCCATCCTGAGTCTCAAAAGTGCCCCTGAACCACTGGCATGCAGGACATACCCAAGAACCTTTGAAAAACCAAACAAGCAACTCTTGAGCCACCAGCACGTGTCCTTCACCCTCATTCTTGACCCACATCCTTGACCAATATCCTCATCTGGAAAAGGTAACATGATGCAGACAATACGCAAGAGCAGGGAAAACTGGCAGTGTGTTGTGTAACTCTGCCCCAGATCCTCCTCTAGCCCAGTCCCTAGCTACTATTCCTCCGTAAGTATTGACGCCCCACGTCAAAGGTTGCTGTCTATCCCTCTGAGATGGCCTGCCTTCTCCCTTGAATGTGTATCTGCTTTCTTAAGTAAATCTGTGTCTCTGAAGGGTGTTTGCTGAAGTTCTGTTCTGTGACATGTGTAAAGGACCATCTTGTCCTGAGTCAAGTTCTCCTCTCTGGGAGCTCCTCCAGTGACCCAGTAACAGTCTGATATAAAACCAGTACAATTTCTTTTTCACTCCCATGTCAGGTTCTCAGAAGTCTATAAAACTAAGGACAATCCCAGAACACCAGAACAAAAGAAATATCCGTCTTAAATGTGATATTACAGTCTTTATCTCTTCAGAGTTTAAAAAAATACAGATGCAGCTTTCAAGTTTTGAATAGTTTTGGAATTAACTTTTCAAAAAAAATTTTAAAAGCAAATCTTGTGTCTCATCTTAAAAAAAATAAGAACAGTGTAGTTACTATGCTAATGCCAGTTAATCATCTTATTAAGGAGAGTTCTTCTGGAAAACTCTTTGGAAAATTTTCTCTCACGTGTTATTACTATGAAAAGTTGTAAGTCCTTTGAGCAACTGCTCTGTTTTCATCTCATGGATATTCCATCCAGTCTGAAGAGTCTTGGGAGATGACATCAGAAACATGGTTACATGGGGCAAAGAAGAGGTAGAAGCACGAACTCCCAAAGCTAATATGGGATTTGAGCTGGCTGGAAGGAATGGGGGTGGGGGTAACTACACCTCTGCAGACCTCAGGAATGGGTGAGAGGAACTCACAGTCGTCCTTCCCACAGGAGGAAATGATAAAGGCCAGTGTCCTCCCAGGGCAAAATGCACCCTGGGAGCCTGGTGAGATTTCCAGTGCTCTGAACACTGTGTAACAGGTCAGTGTAGATCAACTTGAAGCTCACACAGGACCCAAAGGCCCTGGAGGAAATTGTTTAGAATAGCATTAGAGTAACATACCTTCCAAACCTACTATCCCATCCTGTCTTAAGAATGGGGTTTTCATTATAGTGGTTCCTCAAAAAATAAAACAAAACAAAACAAAAAAAACCTAAATTAAAAATAGATATTAGATCCAAAGGAAATGAAATCAGTATACCAACAAGATATCTGACAGCCCATGTTTATTGTAGAACTATTTACAATAAGATGTGGACTCAATCTAGGTGTCTATTATTGGATAAATGGATAAAGAAAATATGGTATATATATATTCAATGGAATATTAATCAAACATAAAGAAGAATGAAATTCTGTCATTTGCAGCAAAATGGATGGATATGGAGGACACCATGTTGTATGAAATAAGTCAGATGCAGAAAGACAAGTACTGCATGTTCTCATGGAAGCTAAAAAATGTCAACTTAAAATAGAATAGTGATTATTAGGGATTTGAGTAGGGAAAAGGGTGATTGGATTTGATTAGTGCACACTGTATGCATGTCTGAAAATATCACACTGAATCCTATTAATATGAATAATTAATATACTCACAGGTGTATTTCACAGTATTCTGGATAGAAATTAGATATGAAAATGAAGCCAGACCAAGATACTGTAGATGAATATTTTGAATACAATGCAGAGGAGTTCTTAGTATGTCTGACTTTGCTAATAACAAGAACAAACACCTGAATGTTCTGTCAAAGGTTGAAAGAAAAATTTCCATTGCCCTTCAGACAGTCTTGTTACCTAGTAACAACCTAACATAAATGTAGTGACCAAACAGCCCAGGGTCACCAAGCTAGACAGACCAGTGTAAAGTCACATTGTGGAAGAATTACCTTCAACCTTGGTGCGAATGTTGCAATAGCAAAACTCCCAGTTACATTAATTTTATTTCAATGGTATTAAATATTTACTATCAGTAATATAGCTTAATACCTAAGTTATATTTGTCTCTAGGTGCAAATCTTATGTAAAATCACATTATGTACTGTTGACATTAGTGTTGAACTCTGAAATAGATGCCCAAATATTAAAAGAAAGAGGAGAAAAGGAGGAGGAGGAAAAATGTTTGCTGAATGGAGGGAAAAATCTTCCTTCTTTCTTCTTCCCCAAAGAAGCATAAAAGCTGTGTGTAGTCCCTAATATCTGTCCTTCCTTCTCTTGGTCCCTCCTGGTTTCCTTCACATACTCATGAATGCCTTTCTTGTGTCAGGCACTGTGTTAGACTTGGGAGAGGGAAAGCCAAAGCACCATGCCTGCTTTTGAGAAATTCAGTCTTGTGGGGAAGTTGTAGATTCTGCTCCTCTGGGTATTCCTTGGGACAAGCAGTTTTGTTACTTTTATAAATTGGGCGCTTCCTGCGAATACCTTCCCTAAAGCTCCTTAAAGAAGTCCCATTCTACAAATACATTTTAGAAAAGAACTTGTATGTCTACTGAATCTTAGAGGATATTATTTTCTTCTAATTCCAAAAGTAGGGAAAAAGAAAATGAAATTGTGTTCATTAATTTTTATAGTCAGTGGTTTTTAATGCATTTGCAAAAACCAACTGTTGTGGGAAAAGATTTTCTTTTCTAGACAGGGGTAATTAAATACCTAGGCCTAGGCTCCAAACACACTCATCAATCTGAGATTTTTATTGTAGTTTTTAAGAGGAAGATTATAAATATTAGAGTTAATATTAAGCTTCCATAATTGAAAGAACCCTAGTATAAATTTTTATGTAAGTGTATAACCAACCCACTTCTTAGTTTCTAAGACTGGATTTTAGAATGAGGTTTTAAAACCATCTTTTTGCTCTGAAGTAAAGGAAATATGCTGTATTCAGAATGTCCAGCAAAAGTGGACGACTTCTGTTCCTAAGGAACACATTTCCAATGCTTCTTCATTTGATGCATGTTTTTGCAGCTTAGAGCAGTGCACACTTGGAATCATTTGGAATGGCAAAGGCAAGTGCTACTTTAGTAAAATGAGAAAGGAAGGGTTGTGACAGGGGAGGAGGAGAACCAGGAAAATGCAGGCATTCTCTTGGGCAGTTAGGAAAGAGTCCACATAGAAGTTGGGAATCTGGAAATGGATTTCTTTGAAGTGTCCTTGTGTATAAGCACAGCTCTAAGATTCTGACCCAAAGAAGCTCTCAGACTACAGTCCATAGGTGGAATCTGTCTCTCTTGCCTTTATTTCCCCAGGAAAACAACTTGTTTGAAAGGTATAATTTCAAATAATAGGGATAGAATTAACATTCAGGTTTGGCAGCACAGGAAGATTTCTTCCCCCAAAATTAATTTACAATTGTATTTTCTATGGAGTTTTCATATATACACAATGACTCTCAATGTGTATTTGTTGAATGATTTTATATCTGTTACCCTAAGTGTACTTTTATTCAGCTCCAAGACAGGTGCATGACCCAGGATGATAGGGGAAATGCATGAGGATTCCGTTCACTCTGTCTCTGTGGAGCGGAAGTATTAGCTGGATGAGTTGACCTTCACAGTTCTGCAGGATTTGCCTGGCACACTTCAAATATGACAATGTGTTGTGTTTCATTTCAGAAGAAAAAACCAGGCTAAATAATAAAAGTGAAATTATTAATAAAATACTGATATAAGCTCTTTTTTAAAAAAATTTTTGTAGTTGTAGATGGTTTATTTATCTCCACGTGGTGCAGAGGATGGAACCCAGTGCCTCACACATGCAAGGCAAGTGCTATGCCACTGAGCTACAGCCCCAGACCCCAATATAAGCTCTTAATCTAAAGTGATTGGCTCATAGTTGAAAAAAAATTATATTTGGGTATAATTTATTTTGAATCATAAAATATATCATGTGGATGCTGCATAGATGGAATGTATTAGCAGTTTTTAAAAGCCATCTCATCGGTTCTTTTCCAATTTATTGTGTTTTTTAAATCAGCCTTCCTTCTTTTTTGTCAAGACAGCATTTATATTTTTCTGAGCGTCTCATTGGCCTCTAGAATGAATAAGATTAATTATCTGTCAGTCAAATAATGAACTATGTACATTAAGTATCAGAGTACTAAAACATTGGGATATATTATCTAAGATGAAGCTTTCTAGAGTAAAAGTCATATCAAGGTTGTGTTCATTGTGTGTCTTAGTCCATTCAGGTTGCTGTAACATAATGCCTTAAGCTGGGTTTCATAAACAACAGAATCATTGCTCATTGTTCTGGGGGCTGGGAAGTTCAGAACCAAGGTGCTAATGGATTCAGTGTCTGGTGACAGCTCATTCTTCATAGGTGGCACTTTCCATGTGTCCTTACATAGAGGAGGAGCAAAGGGGTCAACAAGCTCCCTCAGGCCTATTTACAAGGGCATGCATCCCATAAATGAAGATGCAGCCCTTAGGGCCTGATCACCTCCCCAAAGCTTCACCTCTTGATCCTACCATGCTACAGATTACATCTTAACAAATAAAATTTGAAGGGACACATTCAGACCACAGCAAACTGAAAAGATGAACCATTCTATCATTCTTGCTGTTCTACCTTCCTTTTGAAATAATAGCTCCCAACAGCTATCTCTATTATTCAAGGTCATTCACAAAGTCATGTATTTACTGAACTTTGTTTTAGTGTCAATGGATCCATCATCTAGGTTTTGGCATGAAAGATTCTTTTCTTTCTTTTCCTGGTAGAATCAAAGAGCTGGAAAGGGTTCAGGAAGGGGAGACGATAGTGTCGTAAGACTAGGGTGGGGTGTGGGTGTTCTCAACTAAGGTATACATGTTAGCTATAACTGTGTTGTATTTTCTCCCACTGGGAAAAATTATCTTGAGGTGGAGTTGTGTGGTTTGGCACAACTGGTTTGTTAAGTCTGAAATGAAATGTGCCCAATGTGTTTAGTTTCATATTGGAATCCCCAAAAAATGTTGAAATGGGAATGCCAAGTAGCCTGTTGGATTAAGCAAAGATTCAAAGACGTAATTAGATTTTGGCCTCTTCTATTCTCCTTTGGACTTTGTTGGACTGGGGATATTAAAGTATTTTACTACTTTTGTTTTTTAATCTTCACAGCGTAATAGCTTCTCCAGGGCTTTGGTGGGATTTCTGCCACTTTGCATATAGCCACATCTCAAGGAAGAGTGCACATTTCTTTTGCCTGTCTACATAAACTTTCCACAGGATGAAATGCAATCTAGTGGAAAAATTTCAAACTTGGGAGTTGGAAGCCAGAACTCACAGTTCTTTCTCCAACAGTCTAGCTGACCTTGGGCAAGTCACTTCACACCTCTGATCTTCAACATCTTCATCTTTGAAAAGAGAGGGAATATTAGGTGATCTCTAAGGTCCTATTAACTTTGAACTTTTGGGGGAAAGAACTGGCAAGTTACTTGGTTGTTTTCAAAGGTGCAATAATGCTTTCTGAAATTTCAGTGTTCAGACACACACACCCTCAATTACAAATGATGTTAATATGCCAGTATGCACTGCTGAAAGAAGATTGAGTCTGTGTTTTATAATGGGCAATTGAAATCTCAACATTGGGATATTAGCTTGCTAGGGCTGTCATAACAAAGTACCACCAACTAGAAGGCTTAAACATCAGAAATTTATTGTCTCACAGCTCTGGAGACTAGAAGTCTGAGATCAAGGTGCTGGTAGAATTATTTCCCTTTTAGGGTTGTTGTGAAAGACAATCTGTTCCATGCTTCTTGCCCATCTTCTGGTGTTTTCCTGGCAATAGCTGGTGATTGCTGGCATGAAGAAGAATCACCCTGGAGGTATTCATTTTGTGTGTGTATCTTCCAATTTCCCCTTTTATAAGGACACCAGTCATATTAGATTAAGGACCCACCATACAGAAGTATGATCACATTTTAATTAGTACATCTGCAACAACCCTATTTCCCAATAAGTTCACTTTCTGAGGTTCTAGGGGTTAGGACTTTAACACCTGAATTTCAGAGGGATACAATTCAACTTATAATACTTGGAAACAATAAGGTGTGAAAACTTGAATTTCCATGTATGACAAAAGGTTTACATTATTGAACCATACTTTATGAACAAATTTTCAATGGGCTTTAAGGTTGTCTCATGACTGTTGTTTTCATTTCTTAATCCTCCTCTGATTCATAACTGCATACTGGAGCCAGAATCTGTGGCCTATCTTTTTCCCCTTCTCCACTCAGTCATTCTTCCTATTGGCACAAAAGAAGTTCAGAGCATCAACATATCAGCTCACTGACCCACACACCATCCGATCAGCAGCCATGAGCTCAGTTGTGAATGGATTCCTCTAATTTAAAAACTGAAGGTATGTCAGCAAACACGTTAATCTACCAAAAAATAAAATGACATTTCTTTTGCCTGACTTTCAAAGACAATACAGAACAAATCTTTGTTTTTAATGAGTTTATAGTCCAATTGGGGAGTTTAGAGTTACAGGTGTTCAAAAGTATTAACAATGAAATGTCATGCAACAGGTCCTTCTATGATTTGAATATGATTTGTCCCCACCAGAACTCATCTGAAGGCTTAGCTCTTCAATGCAGAAGTGTTGTGAGGTGGGACCTAGTGGGGGTAGAGGCCTCATGAATGGATTAATGCCATTTCCTGGGACTGAGTGAGTTCTCATTCTTGGGGGACTGGCTAAGTTACCATGAAGGTAATTTGTTATAAACTCTCTTGCACACAATTCCTCCTGCCCTCTGCTTTCTGCCATGAATTGAAACTGCACCAGCCCCTCACTAGAAGCTGAACAGGTAACAGTGCCAAGCTCATAGACTTCAGTCTCCAGAACTGGGAGCTAAATGAAACTCTTCTTTAAGAGTCTCAGGTATTCCATTATAGAAACAGAAAACAGACAAAGTTTCTTTATTTAAAAACCTTAGCAGATTCCCTAATTTAGGAACCAAACTTTAGCCTGTGCCCTCTGCTATATAATTTCTGTTTATAGGTACTGGTTCTTAGCTCTCCTTGGTTCAGGTCGAGTTCCATAGCAGCAGTAGCAACTGACTCTCTTTGGGGTCTTATTTTTTTCCTATTACACATTATTAGTGCATCAGTAGTGAAGACCACACACCACTCCCCTGTGTCTGCACATGTACCTAATGAACATGGATACAAAACTGGTGAATGATGAGATTTGTCTCTTGAAGATTCAAACATGTTGAATCGCCAGGACTGGTGGTATCACCACCACTTACTCTATTACAATGTAGATCTTATCTTAAAACAGGTCATCTCATAGCAAAGCAGTGATTCCTATGCATTCTCTTTCTCTTCTGATTGGCTGCTGTGGTAAAGGCAGAGAAGAAAGTCAGCCAAATTAAACAGCATGGCCAGGGCTGAAGGCAGGGAAAGTGAGGGATGCTGGTGAAGATGACTTGGCACAGACTTGGGGAGCGGACCCCACTCTTGTCTTCCTGGGTTTCCATCCTGAAACTTCCCAGGGTGAGTTTCCCAGCCTTCATTTTATGTAAGTAGATTCCTCACATTTAAATAATTCTGAGCACTGGAAGACATCCGGGCATGGAACTGCTCTGAAGATCAGGGATGTACCTCTAATTGAGTGTATCCCCTTCCCCACCTGTAGGGGATCACAGGACGGACATTCAGGGTCCTACTCTGACCAGAGTCTGGGTGTTGGCTTTACATCTTATAGTTTCACTTAAGGGGATACATGTTCCCTGTCAACTAAATTACTTTCTCTTCATGTTGTAGTAAAAGCCTGATAATAATTTTTACTTTGCGACTTGATCGCAGCTCTCTACTAGAATGTCAGTTCCATGAGAACAGGGATCTCATCTCTCAGTCACTCCATAACTACTATGAAAGGGACAGGTGAATGACTGAGTGAACCCTATATTAGACTAAAGAAGAACTGCTATGAGGAAGATCCATGAAGCTTTGAACAGAAGGATAATACTGAAGCTATTACAGAAAATTTTCTTTAAGTAGAGAAACTAAAGGAGCTGTCTCAACAAAGAAGTGTCTACAATGAAATGATAAATATAAGCAAACTCTTAGCTGTTCAGCAACTCATATTCTAGGACTGTTGGTATGATAGCAGAATGGGTGGAGTAGTTTGAGAAGTTGGAGAAAGTATCTCTTTTCTTTGTGTTTTCTTCTCTGGAACACTATCATGTCAATGGACTCAGAAGTCTCTCAGAGGCCTGGTGAGGTGACACACACCAATAATCCCAGCTGCTATGGTGGCTGAGGCAGGAGAATTGCAAATTCAAAGCCAGCCTCAACGATTTAGCAAGGCCCTAAGCAACTCAGTGAGACCCCGTCTCTAAAAAAAGGACTGGGGTTATGGTTCAGTGCTTAAGTGCCCCTGAGCGCTTGAAACCCATTTAACCAGTCTAAGAATCAGAACATCAAATGGGGAACCAAACTTGACATCAATAAGATAGCTAGAATTCAGGAAAATACTCACATTTGGAGCTCTTCTGTCAAAATTAAACAAAAAATTCTGCTTTAGCATTTTAGTTACTAGAATAAAACCTAATTATTAAAAAGGAGTCCTTTTACCATATGGGCCAACTTCCCTATTAGAAACAACATTAAATTTCCTTTGGAAAATTCATATTTTAAAAAAAGGGAAATGAGAATGGTTTTTTGTAGGCCAAAATCTTGAAGCTATATATATATATATATACATATATATATATATACACACACACTACATACTGCTATATGTTATATATATGTGTGTGTATGTGATAAACTATATAAACAATCCATACATTTATTATATATATATGTGTACATTTATTTTATTTATATATATTATATATATGTGTACATTTGTTTTATATACACACACACACACACACACACACACATACACACAAAAGCATCTCTCAGTGCCACCATCTCAGGATACTAAAATTCATGGAAGTTCCAGTACCAATATAAAATAGTATAGTATTTGCATATAATCTATGCATATCCTTTTGTATACTTTACATCATCTCTAGATTACTTATGATACATAATAAAGTAATCCTATATAAGCCCTTGTACTGTATGGGTTAGGGAATAATGATAAGAAAAACTGTCAGTACATGTTCAGTGCAGATGCAATTTGCTTTTTCATATATTTTCAGTTCGAGGTTGGTCAGATTTGTGTCAGAGGATCTGTTTGGGAGAATTCCCTTGGTCAATATTCCCAGTCCCAATAATAGCCATTTCAGGGAGGGGGCTTGGTGAAGTAGCCTCAACTATCCTCTTGAATTACTTTTTACTTGAGTAAGAGAGGTTGCCAGAAAGCACAGCCCCCAGCTCCCACCTCTGAAAAGTGGACTTTGCCCATCTGAAGCTAGGATGGTAGTCTGCATTTGAAAAGACAGATTATTGAGGAGACTGAGAGAATAATCTAAAATTCTACCTTCTTTATCTACTAGGAAATTCTGATTTTGCATTTATCTAACTTGAATAATTTCCTGTGGACATTAAGTGAAAAAAACCCTTTGCTTTAAAAATCTACTGGTTAAATCCACTCCACCTCTTTTTTTTTGGTACCCTGGTCAGTGAGGAGCACTGACCACATTCTGACTGTGCCCAGGCGTGAGTGAGGCCCTGGGGACACTGGATACCTACTGAAGACATGGCCTTGACCCTGGAGCTTGCCTCTATGCAGGAAAGGATATGTCAATATCCATCAGTGTGGTCAGCCCGGGAAACACTAGGACAGGCACAGATTTGGGGAGATCCTGAGGGTCCCTCTCCCCTTCATATTTTGGAAACGAAGTTGGTTTTCTTTTGTGTCATCTCTCCTGCCTTCCCACACTTCTCTGTTTTCTTTTTTCCCTGTTTTATTTCACCCTTAGGGCAGGAAGAGGTGCAGTTGGCCAATAGGCTATAATAACGGGATCATTTCCTTCTATAACAAAAAGGCTTGGAGCATCCCCACTCATAGAGTTATCCCAGGAGCAAATGTTTGCAGGAAGGTGCTTTCAGAAGCATATACAGACCCACTGCATTCAAAAATCAGTCACAGAGTTTCCAAGTGACACATTGTCTAGAAAAATTCATTATCTCTTTGCCAGAACTTTTGGGGAATCCCATCAATGAGCTTGGTTTGCCTCCTGGGAATGTGGGTATGTAGTCGGAGCAAAGTCAAAAGCCTGGGAGAGACTTCCTCCAAAATTCCTTTCCTTCTGAATCTTATTTTGTTCTAGAAATAAGTTCCTTTTAGGTCTAAGAGACTCTCTGCAGTGGCCTGGATGAAGACCCTGGTCCCTTTGTGAATGGCGACTTCTGTGTAGTAACCAAATGGATCACCACTGAAAGCTCTTTCAGCTCTATGACCCACAGTGCGATTCTTGCCACCAGTTCCCAATTGGTGGCACTGTACTCCTACACTGCTCGATGCCTTTAAAACGTAAGCTGATGTGACACCAGGGAGTAGCAAGGGCTTCACAGTTAGCCCACCTGGGGCCACATGGATATCCTAAATGGGGACCTGGCAGCTGTTTCTAGTAATTAAAATGTTCACCCCTATCAAATTTTGCCTGAATCTGTTTTCTCTGAAAATCATTATGAAGTATAATGGCTACGACTCGCCTAAGCCTTAGAGTTAATCTTATGGAATCTGGTTTTGATCACATATTAAGCATTTAAAATATTCATGTAGTTTTTACATAAGCCAGTCTCAGTGTTGTTAAACTGTCTGGACACTTCATTTTGCCCCAAATAGGATCTCCCCCTCCTGGGAGTGGTTGCTATGCAACAGGGACAATCAGATTCCTCACTCAGTGGTAGTGTAGGATTTAGCATTTATTTTTCTCAGGGGTTCAAACCCTGACTCTTGCATCCTGGGAGCTTGTGACAATTGAAGTTAATCCACAGCTTGACACAATAGGAGATAATTAAATTCTTTTATAGTCACACTAAGAACTGTGCAGGGGCACTGTGCTGTTCATTATTAATACACAGAAACATTTTTTTTAAACCTGACAGACTAAAGCTTATTTCACCATATTGAAAGCAAATCTGTTTTCAAAATTATGTTTGCTGGGCATGCAAGTCTCCTTATAATCAAATTAAGCTTATCTTAACATTCTTTAGGTGGGAAGGAACGTGGAGTAAACCAGTTGAGTCCATAACTTAGGTCTGCATTTCTGGAATTTCAAAGTATCTTCCTGCCTGATTTTAAAAAAAACAAATGTAAGTAATCTATTTCTGTGTGGGCACAGGGTTTGGGCACCTTAGACTCGGTGGGGTGTCGGACACTTCAGTACTGTTCAGCTACTCAAGTTGCTTCTGATTTGTCTTGGTGACTTTTGACCCCAACTATTTTGAGCCTGTAGATCCCTTTTAAAAGTAAAAAATAAAAGTTTGTACACGTCCCATATTATAAAGTTGCATTCTTCATAGCTTTTGATGGGAAAATGTACATGTAAACGTGGATTCTAGCACCCTTTGTAATAATTCTGTTGCTCTCCACACTCTTTGGTCTTTGATGAAGAAATCTGGTCTAACAGATTAGGAAATCAAGTACTTACTAGTTTAACTAATTCTGGGTTGGTCAACAGGAGGGATTTCAAAGGAAGTCCAACTCTGACTTCTTGGCCTAAAAGATACACGCCCCCAACCCCCGCCACCGCCCCACAGTGAGCGGATGAACCTGACCCTAAGTAGGACCTTCTTTCCGCGGTTGAGATTTTCTTTCCATCTTTGAAAGCCCCTGGGTCCTCACTGAAGCCTGTGGGTGGCATTGTTGGTGGGATGTGCATGATACACACACAAATGATTCATGTCCGGTGTGGGTGGCCCCTGAAGTCCCTTTCCGAAGACTTGCAATTGTTTTAAAGCTTCATAAATGAGCCGGCACAAGGCTCCCCAGAGGTCTATCTGGAGTTTACTCTTTCAGTCTCTGCAAGCCAAGTCCTCATTACTAAGGTGAAGCCAAGGTTAGGTTGCTCTGGCTCACTTCTCAGCAGTAGGGGAAATGATTGGTTTTTCAAATGTGGACCTCCCTGTGTCCTTTTGGAAGGCTCTTTGTAGTCATTGGAGCCAGAGTCTCAAAGGGAAGTAGTAGCCACATCCAGCAGGACGTAGGGCTGACCATGGAGGTGAGGGGGAAATGGCAAGTGCCATTATGCCTCTTCTCCATCATCTGATTGTTCACATCTGGACCCTTTGGACACACTCTCTTCTTCCTTTTGTGGTATTGGTAAAAGGACACTGAGGGAGGTTTCCCTCTGTGGTCAGGGCCACCTACGTAAGGCCGGAGGCAAACTTTCTCTAGAGGTAACATAGGAGAGTGGATAAGTGAGGAGTGTTTAGAAACCTTCTCCCTGATTATGTCAATTCTCAGGGAGCAGGAAGAAGAGAGCAATTCTGCTGCAAGTAAGACCTGTGCCAGATGTGGAAGCCAGGCTTGTCTCCCGGGAAGGGTTGAGGGTGTGGCTGTCCAAGTCAACAAAGGCTCCATGGTTGGAAGGAGAAGACCCTGGTGGACTCTGCTTTCCAAGTTCTAGCCTTTAACCCACAGAGTGGTATTTGCAGGCCCAAGCACTCCTCATTATGTAAAACAAGCCATTCGCCATCACTAACCCCAGTTTCCTGTTTTGAAGCGCCAACATAATGGATTCTCTGTAGTTCGTTTGTTTGGCTAAGGAATATAATTCTACTGTGTGGCTCCCGAAGTGGAAAGATAACATTTAAATGGTCAGGAACTGTCAGTTTTTTTCAAACCACAGGAAGTGGAATTGAAAAAAATGCACTTCTTTCAAGTTGACTTTAAATATAATTTTAAGTAAATGATCAGAAAGACTTTACAAGCAAGTATAGACTCAGGAAGATGAGAACATGCTCTGTCAAGTAAGAGAGAGACCTCCCAAGAAATGCGCTTGGCTGTCTTTGAACTTCAGAATGAATTTTTCTGAGACATCAACTTCTGAAAGTCAGAGAGGAATCAGCTATTTTGCTAAGTAGGAAACTGAGCATTTGGGGAGAAGAAGTAAATTAGCCTTCGTATTACACTTTGATGTTTTTCTACCCAGACTATAGAAAAACTTTTAGTGAATGAGCGAAGGATTAAAAACTATCCTGAAATTAAGGAAAATCAATGGTCTGGAAATGCAAAGATGGTGGTGTGGCTCAAGATCAACAGTTTCATAGTCACAAATTCCTAATCAATATAGTCACAATATCATCATGTCCCATTTTATTTGCATGTTTGCTCTTAATCTTAGGAGAATAAGAATTGGTTTGAAAACAGACTCCAGAGAATGTTCAGTGGCATCTGCAGTTGATATTGGAAGCTGAGTTATGTAGACAAACACAGAGGAGTCAGATTACTATCCTGCATCTTTATCAAGTTACAGTTCTTGTGTATTCAGGATCATGGAGAATTCAGGTGTCATAAGAGCTGCCAAGTATCTCTCAATCACTCTTCTCTGGGAAATAGGGTGAGTCAGAGGCATTGAGGATGGCTCTTGGCACTATGGTGTTTCAGGTCTCACCGATTTGCATTTGCTCTTAATGAATCTGCAAGAAGAATTATCTACTGGAACACATGATCCATATTTCATCCATAATTCATCAAGCTCATGTCCTTCCAAAATCTTGGTGATAGTCTTAGAATGATATCTTTTCCAGAGCAAGGAGTCATTCATTTAATTGTTTTTCATTTTTCTACCATGGCCATGGTGAACCCAAAGAAAACTTGTGTCTGTCTTCCAGTGACATGAGCCCAAAGAGTCTACCTGTCAACCCAGGTAGCTGCTACCATGAGAAGTCAGCACACAGACCTCTTGTCCCTGCAGCTACCCTCTGGTGAGGTGAGAAGAGGAATATACTGGAAAATGACTGCATTTGGAATCATAAAACTTGGGCTCTGAGTGAATCATGTTTGGCTTCACAATAGGGAGCTTTTCTTCACCACCATGAAGAAAATATCCATAGATATTTTGCATAGGTTGGTGAGTAGATTTTCATGAATGTAAATCTTGGATGACAGTATTTATATTCACTAGGGTTTGGATAAGAGTTCCCCATAGGTCTGTGTTAAAGGTGTTGTCCTCAGCCTCTGGGACTATTGAGGAGGCAGTGGAACCTTTAGGAGGTGGGACCTAGTGAGAGGTCTTCAGCATTGGGGGTGTTCCCTTGAAGGGGATTGTGGGACACCAATGTCTTTTACTTTCTCTTTCCTTTTTATTCTTGGCCATGAGGTAAATGGGCTTTCTCTGCCATGGGCTTCTACCATGATGTGTTGTTTTATCACGGGCCTAAAAGCAATAGAATAAACTGACCATGGACTAAAACTTCCAAAACCATGAACCAAAATAAACCTGTCTTCTTTATAGATTGATTATCTCAGGAATTTCATTACAGTAATGAAAAACTGACTAACACAACATTGACTCATGTTTTTCAATAATAATTCATACTGTAAATAAAACATGCCTCATTCATAATCTCCCTTCCAGCCCCCAACACACACGAAATGGGAAAAACACAGGAAATAATTCTTCTGCAAGAACATGACATGTTGTCCCCAGTGTTTTATACACATAAGATTAGTTGTGAATGAAACAGTCCTTTTTTTTTTTCTACTCTTGAGTGAAATTCAATGATCACAAACCATGTCTTTAAGAAAAGTATGCAGATGATGGATCAATCACTAGTACATGATAGAGCTTCTGCCTTTAATAATGCCCTTTCTTTCTGTCCTCGCTGAGACTTAACAAATACAAATGACTAATTTTATTTATTTTTTATTTGCCTTATTTTTCCATGTTTTTATTGGTGCATTATAATTGTACATAATGGTGGAATTCACAGTTACATATTCATACATGCATACAATATAGAAATATAATTTGGTCAGTATCATTCCCCAGTATTTCTCCTTTCCCTCCCCTGGTCCCTTTTCTCCATTCTGCTGCCTTCCCTTTGATTTTCATGAGACTCTATCCACATTTCTTTCCCTTTTTCCTCTTGAGCTTCCACATATGAGAAAAAACATATGACCCTTAGGCTAATTTTCTTAATGTAATGTTCTCGAGTTCTATCCATTTCCTTGCAAATGACATAATTTCGTTCATCTTCATGATTGAATAAAACTCCACTGTGTATATATATTACATTGTCTTTATCCATTCATTCACTGTTGGACACCTAGGCTGATTTCAGTTTGTTGTGAATTGTGCTGTTTCAAACATGGGTACACTTGTATCACTCCACTGTGCAGACCTTAATATTTTAGCTGGGTCATATGGTGTTTCCCTTCCTAGTCTTTTGAGGAAGCTGCATACTGATTTCCATAGTGGTTTTACTAATTTACAGTTCTATCAACAGTATAAAATTGTTTCTTTTTTTCCACATCTTCTCCAGCATTTATTATTGCTTGTACTATTCATGTCTGCCGTTCTAACTGGAGTGAGAGAAAATCTCAGTAGTTTTGATTTGCATTTTGCTGATTACTAAAGATGTTGAAAAATTTTTTCATATATTTGTTGGTCACTTGTATTTGTTTTGAGAAGTGTCTGTTTAGATAATTTGCCCATTTATTGATTAGGTTATTTGTTTTTTCTGTGTTAAAATTTTCAAGTTCTTTGTGTAGTCTGGATACTAATTCTCTGTCAGAAGAGCAGCTAGCAAAGATTTCCTCCCATTCTGTAGGTTCTTTCTTCACATTCCTAATTATTTCCTTTGCTGTGCAGAAGTTTTTAAATTTGATGCCATCCCATTAATTAACTCTTGGCATGATTTCCTGAGCTTTAGGGGTCCTTCTGAGAAAGTTGTGACTTGGGCCTATATGTTAGAGTGTTGACTCTGTCTTCTTCCAGGAGTTGCATAGATTCTGCCTAAATTCTAGGTTTTTGTTCCATTTTGAGTTTACTTTTCTGCAGGGTAAGAGATAAGAATTTAGTCTCATTCTTCTACAGGTGGGTAACCAATTCTCCTTGCACTGTTTGTTAAAAAGGCTGTTTTCTCTAATGTATACTTTTGGCACCTTTGTCAAGGATCAGATGACTATCTGTGTGGGTTTGACATATCACTAATTTTAAAGCTAGAAATTGTTCACCTTCATTGTTCAGGTGATAATCTTGCATTCCTTCCCATAGATTTATTTAGAAATGAAAATAATGCCATTACTCTTAAACTTTAATTAAGAACTTGGACCAAGAATTTTGGGTAATGAGATAAAACATGATATAATGGTTCAAACAATTGTAATAAACATAAGGCTACTATGTTAGTGTTAACTTCATTTCCTTTATTATGTTTATTGGGTTGTAATATCAATTCTGCTCTAGTAAGAATGGGGAAAATTGTAGACGTATTATTGGTACACATGGTTTATTTTTCCCCCCTCTAGAAGCAAAGATATTAAACTACTAAAAGAATTTAATTTATTTAAGTTTTTTTCTGGTAAGGTATTTCCCTCAATCTATTAAAAAAAAAATTCCAGGGTAATATTTATTTCTTTTTGAGAAACAAAGTAAAGATTTAATATACTAATTAGGACTATGAAAAACTTATGAGAAAAATCTCAGGGGAGAAAGGAAAATGATAATTGTTTAAAGGTCATCTTCATTTAGAGGATGTGAAATGAATGAAATGTTTTCATAAAATCACAAAATTGTAAAACCATAAAGATTATTAAATCCCCCAACTTCATAGTGAACTTGGGTCAGGTTCAAACCTTCTAACTCTTGGATCAGTACTTATGCTTCTTCTTCAAAGATTTGGTGGTGTTTTAGTCAGCTGTTTCACTGCTGTGACTAAAAGATACAAACAGAACAACTTTAAAGGAGGAAAAGTTTATTTGAGGGCTCATGGTTTCAGAGGTCTTAGTTCATAGAAGGCAGGCTCCATTAGTCTGGGCTTGAGGTGAGACTGAATATCATGGTAGAAGAGTGTCCTGGAGATACAAATACATGTACCCAAATCCATGCCCCAATTCCCACCTCCTCCAGCCACACCCTACCACTTCAGTTACCATTCAGTTAATCCCTACCAGAGGATCCTCTGAACCGTCTTGCATTGTCTTACAGGTAAGCTTTAGGGGAACACCATATCTAAACCATAACAGATGGCTTGGGAATTCAGCCCACAATAGAAGCAAGCAAACTATTCTGGTAACGGTAAAACTTTGATTTCCGTTTTGGAGGCCTGTAAAGTTGTTGTATTTGTAACTTCTCTATTACAGCTCTTTTTTTTTAGGATGTGTGTGTGTGTGTGTGTGTGTGTGTGTGTGTGTATGTGTTTCTCCTTTAAAAAATACTCTAGGAGGGCAAGGATTATTCTTGAGCATTTTTATTCTTCATCCCCAAGCTTCAACTATTAATATACATGCACTAACCATTAAATGGTTTTGAATCTCTGTTCTATGCAGGGCCATGCTGCACACTGCAGGGGCTATCCAGGTGAGCACAGTGATGCTTTCACAGAGTTTACAGCCAGGTTGGGAATTTGACTCTTGACAATAACTTCTTCAAAGAAGATTGTAATGTATCATCATAGAGGCAAAAACTAAGTGCCATGAGAGGCTCAGAGAGAGGAATGATCGTATTTGTGAAGATGGGCCTGAAGATGGAATCAAAAGCAGCTTCACAAAAGAGACTGCCTTTGCCATGACCTTGAAGGGCGGGTAGAATTTCAACAGTTGGAGATGAAAGGAGGGAGTTTGTGATGTGAAAGGGGACCTGGGGATGACACTGCCTGTCACTACAGACTTCCAAAGCTAAGGTGCGTCTTCTCATGCTGCAGGCAGTGAATGAAAGTGTGCTGATTGATTGACACACTGTACAGTGTCGCTGTCATTCATTTCTACCTTCAACAGGCAAGGCCCGTGGTGCTGTGAAACTCTACAGGCTAGGCAATGGGGCAAGAACCTTCTGTCCATGAAGATCTTTGCTGCCATGTTTTGCCTCTACAGTGTACTTAAATCCCTTGATCCAGAGAGATTTCTTTATTCTCCTTCTCAGAACACCCTTAACTTTCTGGCCCACTTAAGTTGTGGTTTAGAATAGTGGTGATTTCCCATTTGTCTAAGCAGAATTTAAATCCAAGTTGTGGAGCTTTTAGCATGATTCTTTTGACCACTGCAGCTTCCTGACCCCCAGAAGATTGCAGACCCCTAGGGTTTAATCAAAATGTCCCCTGGAACAGGCTGAGTTTTCTCCTGGCTTCTCTACAGCCATGCAGCTGGGTTGGTTTTCCTGACCTAGATAGGCTGTGCCTGTTAGAGTTGCCTCTCCTGACCTGGAGTCTGTCCCAGGAAACCTTTGTACCACAGTTCCCTCAGCCTGTGTCTAACCCTTCATACAATAGCATTGGAAATTGGTATTCTTTCTTTGAAATAGCCAGGGACCCTCATCTCAGAAACAGAATGTAGCCACTGTCTACATATGTCAGAGCTTACAACCAGACTCAGGACTTGCTAGTAAGATTTGTCTGTTGGAAGTTTTGTTCCAAGAAATAAACCTACAAGCAAAAGAGTACTTAGAGTTAAAAATCACTCAACTAGAAACCGGAATGGATTCAGTGTTTTTCCACAATGTCACACTCACTTCATGCAGCAGTGTGGTTTCTGGCTGAGGGTAGAAGAGAATAAACTTATGGGTTATCAGGCTGGGAACACATCACCTCCACTCTGGCTTGTGGGTTCACAAAAGGGAGGTGGCTCGGGAATTCACCAGCCAGCATTTTGCTGTGGGATGAAGGTGTGGTATGTACCACAACTGAAGTAAGTTCTGATGGATGGAGCTGAGGTTGGGGAGCCATCTGTGTGGTTCTCAGCAATTTTCCTTGTGGCCTTTCACTGAGGACCTCTAAATATGGTCAGCCATATGCCCTAGGTTTAGAGGGTGGCCTCCCTCACTTAACTGTTACTTTTTAAGCCCTATGTAAATGTATGGTATACAACAGGAAAAAAGATGCCCCTGCTTTTTGGAGCTATGGTCTAATAAGTTCCTATGTACTGTAATCAATGGCTAAAACTTTGGATGATGTGACAATGTGGGGTGTAGGAAATGGCATTTCCATTTATAGATGATTTAATTAAAAACCACTTGGAGACAGTGCAATAAGATTCTGAAGTCTTGACTTGCTGGAACTTTTATAGTCGATGTCTGTTTATTAATGCAATTGTATGGCTTTAAATATTTTCAGGAGTTGCTTTTTCCACATAGGATTCATCTCAGTTCTCTGTGAAGAACTCTGGGCTGGGATCAAGAGACCTATCCCGGTCCTTGACTTATCACTAAGGCAGAGATAACTATCTATTTGTGTCTTAGTTTCTGCATCAATAAGAACAGCTAATAAAAATGTATCCCTATATTATTAGCTAAGATTCTCCAGAGAGACAGAAACAATAGACTATATATATATATGAAGGGGTTTATTAGATTGGCTCACAAGATCGGAATCTAAATAGTCCCATCATGGCTACCTGTAGGTTGCAGAGCCAGGGAAACTGGTAAATGCTCAGTCCAAGAAACTGGAGTCTCAGAAAAAATAGAAGACAATAATACAGCCCCAGTTGGAAGGCCTGGAAGCTCTTGGGAGAGTCACTAGTGCATGTTCAAAGGCTTAGGAACATAGGGTCTGTTGTTCCTGGGCAGCAACAGCAGCAGCAGAAAAATGTACCCAATCAAGAAGAATTGAGTGCTTGTATGATCGTCCCCCTGTTCCACAGTTTGGTTCCATCTGATCCCCCAGACTATTGGTCAGTGCTGCCCACAATCAGAGTGGGCCTTCCCCACGCAGTTGGTTGACCCATATGCCTGCCTTCTCTGAAACACCCTCACAGACACACCCAGAAATGTGCTTTACCAATTTTCTAGACATCTGCTAATCCAGTCACACTGAAATCCATGCATAAACATCACAGTCTCTTTCCTCATCATTGGGGTTCTAGCGGATTCATTATCTGGTTTCTTGTGAAAGTAAGTGTATTGGATTACTGGGGTTGCTGTCACAAATAGCCAAAAACATGGTGGCTTAAAACAATGAAAATGCATCTTTTAGGAGTCCCATAGACTGAAGTTTTTTTTTTTTTTTTTGGTACCAGGGATTGAACCCAGGGGCACTTAACCACTGATCCACATCCCAAGCCCTTTTTTATTTTCTATTTTGAGACAGAATAAATTGCTAAATTTAAAAATTAAATTACTAAATTGCTTAGGGCCTTGCTGAGTTGTGGAGACTGGCTCTGAATTTGTGATCATCCTGCCTCAGCTTCCCAAGCAGCTGGGATGACAGGCATCTTAAATCTAGGTGTTAGCAGGTTGGTGCCCTCTGGAAGCTCTGGAGAATCCACTCTGTGCCTTTCTCTAGATTCTGGCAGCTGGTGGCAATCCTTGCTGTTGCTTGGTGTGAGGATGTATAGCTCCAATATCAGCTTCTGTTTCATATGACCACCTTCTCTCAGGGTCTCTGTCTTCTCTGTCTCTTAGAGAAGGACAATTGTCATTAGGGTCAGAGCCTACCCTAATCCAAGATGATGTTATTTGAGGGATCACCTGGCCCTGATCCCTATATGAGATTCTTACTTAAATTACATCTGCAAAGATCCTGATTCTAAATATGATCCCATTGTGAGGTGGTGGGTGGACTTATATTTTGGGAGTCGCAATTTCAACTCACTAAAAAAAGTTAATGTTCTCTGGACTGTGGCTGTGGCTCAGTGGTGGAGTGCTCAGCCAGCATGTGAGGGGGCCCTGGGTTCCATCCTCAGCACCACATCAAAAAATAAAATAAAATAAAGGCATTGTGTCCACCTACAACTAAAACAAAATATTTTTTAAAAAGTTAATGTTCTTAAGTCAACTGCAAGAATCCACAATGTAGTAGTCCCATCTGGAGGTCTAATAGTTGGTGAGCATTTCGAAAATGTAGAAACAGATGCTGCATTCTGAGATCAGATCTCAGAAATAAAGGACTCAGTCCACTTCCCTCTCCCCTACTCCCACCTCTCATTTTATTAGCATCTTGAGAAGTGATTCATGGAAATAAATGCTCTTTTTCCCTCTCCTCCCCCTTTCTGTCTCTTGCTCAGTGACCTAGAAGAAGAAGCAATGTGGTTCAGATCTCTCTTGGTCCTAGAGGTTCTCTCCCTACAGAAATGATTTGTGGCTTTTAGCAATTTTGGTTTCCTTCTTGCTAAATTTGACACCATCTTAAGCAAACTACACTCTCTTCTTACTGATCTGAAAGGTTGTATGTCAAGAGTTTTTTGTTTTTTGTTTTTTAATGGAAGAGCAAAAGTAAAAATACAATTGTGAACCCATGAACTCAATTTAAGAATAGGCCCACATAATGAAGGGAGGAAAGGTTGCCATGATTTGTTGAGAGATCAGCCTTGAATGTGCTAGGAGTGTTCTCTTCTTTCAGAAAAATATGAATTCTCCCTGAAATTATTAATATGCATTAGGATGTAGCTTGCAAATACAGTAACAGATAGAAATTTGGAAACAGCGCTCTCTATAACTTTACCTTTCTTCTTATATCTGAATTCTTGGTTTTACCAATGAGCAGGCTAAGGTTTGGTGTGTTATATTTTCTGCCCCAGGAAAGACCAGAAAGGAATACAATATATGTTTTACTGGGTATCAGGCATTATGTGCCAAATACTTTATGTGCATTGGTTTATCTATCTCCAAAAATAATACTGTGGGGTAGGTATTATTTATCTTACTTCACAGATTAGTAAATGGTAGAGGTTCATAAATATCCATCATGCAACAAATAGGTGAATGAATACAGACCTTAAATCCAAGTCTTCTGTTTCTAAAATTCAAAATTCATTCCATTAATATTCTATTAACATCTATTTCAAATAAATGTGAATGCATTGCGTGTAAAATTAATCTTCTCTCAAGTGGTGGTTATAGAGCCAAGCAAGACTGATTCAGGGGTCTGGGGTTGTAGCTCAGGTAGAGCACTTGCCTAGCACGTGTGAGGCACTGGGTTTGATCCTCAGCACCATATAAAAATAAATAAATAAAATAAAGGTATATAAAAAAGTCAGATTCAGAATAGTGAGAGTCAAGGGGTTTTGCAAAGACTGGAGAAGGCTTGGAGGCCAAAATGTGGGACTCATTTGCTGTAGCAGGTAGAATGTGCTGGTGAGTTTCTGCAGAGGCAATTCTGGGGTGAACACAGATAGTACACATGGCTCACTCAGGAATGCTGGAAAGCCTTCATTCCCAGGCATTTCTTCTGCTCTTGGCATCACTCTTCAGGGTGGCAAAGCATAGTAGTGGAATGGTAGCTTCCAAAGTTTCAGGTCCTGACTGCTTCCCTGATGAATATTATGATAATCTCTGTTTCAAAGCCTCCTGTGATACCGATGCTAGAAAACAAACTTCTTTAACTTCAGGATGAATCACATGGATTCTACATCCACTAAACAACTGTTAGAAGACATTCAGGGATGGTTCTTTCTTGCAATCACATCAGATCTTTGAGATGAAGCATAAGAAATGTAAGACCGGGAGGACCAAAAGAAAAGGATAGCAGGTGGATTTTTTATACAATACATGAGGTCTGGTGTGTAATAATCCTGTCTACAGGTTCAGCCTGGCCCACAGTGATGGGTATAGGTTTCAAAGTCAAATGGACACACGAATTCATGTTCTGGTTCTGCCCCTTACTATCTCATGGGGCCTTCTGGGGTCTCTCAGTGTGTGTAGTCTTCACTTCCTCATAGATAGGTTGAGTTTTCCAAAAACTGGAGATAATGTATAAAGAATGGCTAACATGTATTTATTTTAAAAATATCCCAAACAGTGATTTGGTGGTGGCTCTAGCAATCTCTTCTTGACTTAGGATGCTCAGAAGTTCATGTAGCTCAGATGTTCTGACCCCAAATTATAGAAATGCTGGCATGGAATAGGACAATGGACAAAAACTGCAATTTCCCCTATTGCCTTTTGGCACAGAAAGAACTGGATATTGCTTATGGGCAGTAAGCTACATAATCTATTGCTGGCTCAAAGAAGAAAACTATTTATAGGACTATATTGGGATGGAGATTCCAAAACCGAAATTTGAGAAAGCAAAGGGAAATGTGCTGTGCCATCAGATTCAGATGGACTGTGTGGTCTCAGCCCCTTCTTTCATGGCCGGTTGCCCAGGGGAGAAGGTGAAGATGCATTTCTCTGTACAGTACTACCAAGGATGATTGGGTTAAATCAACAATCAGAGAAATATAGATGTGTAAATCAGAGAGAAGTCATTTAGCTGTGCGGTTTGTGTGGGTTTAGGATGCTCTTGACCTTGAGAAGAGAAAGCTCACACTTCATGGGCACTCCCTGTAGGCGTGGGAAACCAGAGCCTTTGGACAGCTCGGGACCAGCAAATATTTGGATTTATTTTTTCCATACACTGAAAGGTTCTAGTTTTAATTCCATCACATACTTGCTCCACTAGATTTTTACTGCTGCTTGTGCTCTGGGTACCCATGAAACACAATACACACACAGACACAGCAATAGCAGCAGTAGCCCAAACCAGGGCTTGTGCAGTGAATAGGAACCAAAAGTCCCAGTAACTTGCAACTCCACATCTCTTACGTTTCTCCTTTTCCCACTGACTTAAGAATCTCTCTCCCTGAGCTAATTTTCTTCTCTGTTCCTTCCACCCCAGGTCCCGAATGTCTATTAGTCTAGAGGTCTTTTGTCAACCACTCTTAAAGAGTGGTGAACTTGCCTGCCTTATTTCATTACTTGCACGGCATTCTTCACAGATGGGGACTTTGACCTTCTGAAATTCCTGTTGAAGATTAAATACCGAACCCAGCAGTCCATAAGAGAGTTAACAGACAGTTTCAGTACCCACGACAAGACCTCCAGAGGGGTCAAATTATTAACTCACGGGAAATGTGGATTGAATGTTCAAATGCAGGAGGTTACTCACATGCTAATCGGTTTTTGGCACTGGGGGGTCACTGAGTCCTGAGGAGGGAGTAACTCTGTTCTTGGTTAGTAGGAAATCTCAAGTTTGGACCTTGTGTGTGTGTGTGTGTGTGTGTGTGTGTGTGTGTGTGCGTGTGTGTGTGCGCGCGCACAAAACACACAAATACAATTGATTACCTCCACATGGAATTTTAGGAGCTTCAGCGTTACTATAGATGACTAGCTCCTGGTCCTCTGTGTGTTTCTTTTTGGTGGTCTCACTTGGTGACTGAGTCAGAACTACTCTCCCTTCTCTCTTTCTCTCTCTTTGGCCTTTTCACAATTCAGTTTTAGACTCTTCTAGAGTTTAAAATATTATATGGTCCATCAGTAAGACAAGTTAGAAGTCAACTTGGTACATGAGGTATATAGCCCATGGCTGTGGTAGGGTTTTTGAAGTTACCAGATCAACTGGTAGGGAAGGTTGGGAATACAGTTGAGAAATTTCTTTTATTTGGTGTGAAAATTGGATAACCAATATATGATTTTGTAATTGAACAGAGATTTTAAGTTTTTAAACTTTCTGCAGAATCTTTGAATTCAACTGAAGATATTTTAAACAATTGCCTGTTTATCAATTCAGGTTTCTTCTTTGATCCCTTCTTTCTGTCACCTGCCCTGTGTTTATTTTTGTTATTTACTCCCTGAAATAAGGAGGTTAGGGTGCTGGAGAGAAGGACAGAGAAAAATATGACTCTATATTCTTCTTATGTTGGGATCTGTTAATATTTTATTGGGACTGGGAGATTAAATTGTGGGTAAAATGGATTTTGGGTATGTTATTTTCAGGTAGTATAGTGTAGCCAGTATGGTTGGGGTTTAGTATCAGAAAGATCTAGACTGACTTAAACGGATTTACAGAACTTGTGTGACCTTGGGCAAATTCATTAAACTCAGCTTTAATTTTCTCTTTTGTAAAATAGGAACACTATTAATTTCAAAGGATTGTTAAAGTATTCAGTTAGTTAATATACCAAAAGTCCTCAGCTATGTCTGCAGTGTATAGGAACATTCATACAGTATTATCATTATGTCATTAGTTAATTTGCATGCCCCAAGAATCTGACATGTGGAAAATTTTGATTGTTAACTGATACAATGGCTCCAAACAGTGTAGCAGGATAGTTTTTTTGGTTGTTGTTGTTGTTGTTTGTTTTTGGTACCCAGGATTGAACCCAGGGGTGCTTAACCACTGAGCAACATGCCCAGCCCATTTTATTTTTTATTTTGATACAGGGCCTCTCTAAGTTGCTGAAGTTGGCTTTGAACTTGTGATTCTCCTGCCTCAGCTTCCTGAGTCACTGGGATTATAGGTGTGTACCACGTGTGCCTGGACATAGCAGTGTTTTTGAGAATTCCGTTGATGTATCTCTCCCTTTCTCTATTCTTTCTTCAAATTCTTCTCTTTCTGCTACTGCTTGGATGCCTGAGTTTGTATTCGCAAACCATGCTGTCCCACTAAAAGTAACAAAATTTCATGAGTGGATGAGATTAATGTCCTAAGAATTGGACAGATTTGTTTATATCAGATCAGGGAGCTACATGTCCCCAAATTCCCTGCTCACTGACAGCTAGAAATTTTGGAAGCTCAGTTGCTTTTTTAGAGTGCATTTGGCAGTGTTCATAGGAAAGACACAAAAGAGAAAAGTTTGAAAATTTCTGCAGTTTCAAGCTAAACACATCAAACCCTGTAAACTTGAGTAATACCCACTGCAGTGCAAGAACATTTTAAATATCCATAATGATATAATGCATACCTGATTTTTTTTTTTATTCTCATGAGACTAATTCAATCCAATCACTGATGTTGCCTTTGAGCCCAGGCATTGCTCAGGCCCCAAGAACTTGGCTTCCACTCAGTCTCATATGAGAAAGCAGCTATAAACCATCACAAAACTGCATGGCCAACCTGCTGCTGGTCCTTGATCTCACTGGGATGGGACTGTTCCAGAACTTTTTCAAATTTTGGTCTCCAAAGAACTTTCTGTAAGTATGAAGGGGGCAGTAAGAGACTTCAACTTCTCTTCCCAGGAGCTCTGGAATTAGCTTCAGCCTAACAAAAGTCACCAGGCCAATAATAGTACCTCCAAATCACAGTACTTTCCAGCCAATTGAAGGCTGCATATACAACATTGTGTGTTCTCACAGTGACTCAGTGAGATTTGCTGGGCTGAATCATAGTAACAATAGTGAAAACTTGTTGACCATCTGCTATGTACTAGATTTTATGCTAGGAACTCCAGTATGATGACCCTGTGAGATGATTCCACTGTACTATTTGGAGATAAACTGAGGCCAAGATGGGTTAAGTTAGTGGCTGCACTGCAGAGATGGGGTTTGGACTAGGGTCTGCCTAATCCAGCAGGCTCTGCTTGTGACCACCAGTAGAAGAGGAGGCTTTAGGGAATGGGAGCGTTGGTCAAGGTCACATAGTTGTTAGTGTGGCCATGACCCTGACCCTACATTTCTCATTCCCTGGCTGGTACTCTTCTTGTTACATTGTGCTAAAAGCACTCTATATTTTGGATTATTAAACTTTAAGGAGCTTATAAAACCACCCCATTTAGCCTAGCCTACATCTGGGAGTGATTAGATTAGCAAGCGCCCTTGAGTTAGCTCACCTGTGTAGTAGGATGGTGTCTTGGGGTAGCTCAATTGTTCTTCCCTACCAGTATTACACAATAGGGGGTCTCAACCCTGCAGAGACACTGGGTTACTTTAAAAAAAAAAAAAAAGTGCCAGTGTTCACTGCTGATTAAGTAAATAAGGATCTCTGAGGGTGGGGCCCAGGCATAAGTGTTTGCTATAAGCCCCCAAGTGAGCCCTCTGGGAGTCAGGGTTGGGAACCATTAACTTGGAGGAGGGAACTCTGAAATTCAGAAGCAGTTCAGTTGCTAGAACATCACACCATCTTGTTGGCTTATATCTTACTGACTTCCTGAGAGAGAGAGATGTGTCCATAAGAATGACTTTATGCAGTTCTTAACACAGGGCCACACATGAGGAATCTCAATATTTGGGGAATGCTACCCAAAATAGATCAGGAATTTTAAATTTAGAACCAGCTAGTCATGGCTTCTCGAGGATGAGGTTGGGTTTGCTGTGGGATTCCTGAAATGAATTATGTGTATATCAAATGAGCATTTTCTTTCCTAAAAATGGGGTGCTTTGTTTTCTTTGAGTTTTCAATTTTTTTTTATAATCCAAAGATTAGGAAGTTTACAAAAATTACTTCATCAATGACTTCAAGAGCAGGTGAAGAACAGAGGCTAGAATATTAGAGCTGGAAGAATCCAGCAGCAAATGACAATGACCTGGGAGCTATTGGAAGCAATGTTGTTGAAGTCACAACCTCCAACATTAGAATTTTATAGTAGGTGAATAGGGCTGGTCAGTCACCATTTTTAAAAAGTTCTTCTGATGGTTGTCATGAGCAGTCAGGGGTAAGAACCACTGTTTTGGTGATTGCCTAGTCATGAGGTGAATGAGTTTCCTTCTCATATGTTCCTGCCACGATGAACTGTGCTACCATAGGCCAAAACCAATGGGACCAATTTGTCATGGACTGAAAAGTCCAAAAGTGTGATCTGAAGTCTATTAATTAGCTTTCTGTCACTGTACATGGGATAAACTATGTATAAACAGGAAATAGTTACTTTGGCTCAGGATTAGAGGTTTCAGTCCATGGTCGGTTGGCTCCCTAGCTTTTTGGGCCTGTGGCAAGACAGAACATCATGGTGGGAGAATGTGGGGAAGCCTATTTACCTCATGGTGGCCAGGAAGCAAAGAGATGCAGGGGTCCCAATATCCCCTTCAAGGGCATGCCCCCAGTCACCTAACTTCCTTTCAGTAGACCTCAACTAGTAAAAATTCTACTACCTTTCAATATCACCACAGACTGTTTGTTTACCAAGATTTTGGCAGATAGGTCTTTCAGAGACACTCTAGATCCAAACTATTGCACAAATTAAAACTTTTGTATTTTTAAGTTAAGTATCTCAGGTATTTTGTTACCATAATGGAAAACAGACAACCATAGAAGATATTGGGTTTTTCAATGTTTGCAGAGTAAAGTGTTGACTATGTCTTTGCAGGATCTTAAAGGACTGGTGACCACAGTGCTATATGGTTGACTCCCAAACCTCCAAAGTATATCATTTATTTCCCTGTAAGATATTAATGCCTTTGTACCTAACTCATATCTTGTCATAACATTCCTTTAATAAATTGCCTAAAATTACATAGCTCTTCAAATCTCTCCAAGTTGGTCTTAACACTTTACTGATTCCCTCATTAACGAATGAACTGGATAAAAGTTTGACATGTGTTCATTTTATATTTGCTTGAAGGGTCATGAATTTACCTTTTGGAAATTGTACTTGAACTGTCTGCACGTGGACCTCAGAATGTGGGAGCTCCTGCTGTCCCTGCCTGCCTGGAAAACCCACAGCAGCAGAATCAGCCTGCGATTGGCCATACTCTTCATTTGCATAGCGTAGTGCCTGGCACATACTTACTCAAATATTTGTAGAATGTTGCATGTTTTCTAAATGCCTATTGTCCATCCCCCCTCTGTTTTGATGACAAGGTTCAACTCCTTAGATCCTTGAGATTTGCTCTAAGCTGTCAAGAGGAATGACTGACTTCCTGAGAACTCAGGATCTATCTTGAGCCACAGATGGATGGACGTACTTGATGTTCTTCCCCCAGGGACGAGACCCGATGAACACTTATCCCACTAGGGCCCCTTTAAGTCTCTTGCTTAGGGTTCATGGCCCTGGCTTCACATTAGAATTAATTGGGAAACTGAAGAAGAAAATACCCCTGTCGGGGTCCCACCTTCAGGGAGCCTGATTAAATCAAACGAATTAGGCCTGGCATCAGCATTTTTCGAAGTTTCCCACTGATTATTCTGTGCAGCTAGCACTGAGAACCACCGGTCTAGCATGTCCCTACACTGCCCACAGGGCTACAGGCTGTGAGTCCCATGGGCGCTGCTCCTCCTCTTCCTCCTCAAATGTGGATAACTTGAGCTGTGTTCAAAGGGCCCCCTGGGGGTGGTTTTCTTTGCAGCACCCCTGCTAGTCTTCCTGGTGGGCCCTGAGTAGCTCCAAAGTCCACAGAAAAATCCCAGTTCCTCAAAGATTCTCATCATATCAGCAATCTCTGCTGCCTGCTTGGACCGCTGTGTTATAGGAGGTTTCCCTTTTTCTTTTTTTCCTCGTTTAAATTCTAAGTTCCTGGCAGCCACTAAAATGTCTCAGAGGCAGAAACTAGCTTTGATATGCTGTCAGCAGAGTTAAGACTGGAATTTTTAGCAATTTTCCCGAATTTCCCTTTTCTCAAGTGTTTCTTTGGCACCCACTGACAGGCCTTTTGCGCTGCCGATGTGCGCATTCCCCATTTCCCCAGCCTCTACCCCAGCTCCCACTCCCTCCCCCTCCCCCCTCCCTGTCTCTGCCTTACAAAGGATCACAGGGGCGGTGCTGCTGACGGGAGGCAGTGGGCTCTGAGGGTGTGCCTCTCTCTGGCCTCTCTGCCATCACAGCCTGGTAACTTCAAAGTTCTTGTCATCCTGTTTCTGTCTGCCCCTGAGCCCATGTGACCTGGCTCCACTGCACAGGTCAGAAGTGCAGCCTCAGTGCTTACCACAGGAGCCTGGCCCTGCAGTGACCAGAGCACCTTACACGTGCGACCTATCCCCACCTCCCCCACCCTCTCCCCTTCTCCATTTCCTCCTTCCTCAATCTTTTTTTTTTTTTTTTTTGGAAAGATAAGGCTTTCCTCTCAGCTCCTGCATCTCGTCCCCCTACTTCCCCTTTCCTTTTATTCCAGACTAAAGCGGCCCTTTGCGAAGGTGGGGGTGGAGAGGGGTGCATGGGTTTTTGCACAAATATTTAATCTTTTCCAATCTGCCCTTTTGCACTGCCTGTCAGTTCCTGGGGTTGAAACCACTCTGTTTGCTTTAGCTAGTAACAGGATACTGTTTTGAAAAGTGATGCAGAAGTCAGATTACTTATGAATCTGGGCTTTATTTTTGCATGAATGCTTTTCAAGGTAACTATGGATTTATTTTTTTCTTCCTCACCAAGAATTATGTTGCCAGTGGGGGTGTGGTAGGGAGCAGGCAGGGAAATCTAGCCAGAATTTTAACTTTTTACCCTATAGCTTCTAAATCTCAGTCACAGCAATCTATTAAAATAAACTTCGCTACAGTTTTATTTGAGATTTCTTTCAGTCACGATCTTCCCTTTTCTCTGTAGAACATGTCATTATTTCACACAAAATATAGTTCATCCTGTTAGGTGTCTGCAATACTTGTGAGAAATCACCTGTTAGAACATACTAGAGAGAAAAAAATATAGAAGTAGAATATAACCAGCAGTTGTTATTAAATGTCTGGTTTGTGCTCTGTGCTTTTGATACTGCTGCTAGTCCTGACCATAACTGTGGGACACATTTTATAAGAGGAGAAACAGAGATGCTCAGTATCTTGTCTGTGCTCCCATGGCTATGTCACAGAGGGTTTGGCTGTTACCAGACTCTGGAAAGGTCTTAAGGATGCTCTCCTCTTGCTCTGTTTGTACAACTATTGGCTTTGCTTGGTGACCAGAGGTGGAGGACCTACTGTCATAGTATGTAGTTTGGATTTGTCAGTATAGTACCAACTCTTTCTTTCAATACCCATCAATGATAGATAATGGATCTTCATTATAGAATGATAGATAATGGAACATGTGCCTAAATGTCACACAATGTCTCTGTTCAGGTCATCTCCAAAGTGTCAAATCCATGGAATGATGGGACCCATAAAGAATACGTTTTGAGGACTTTTGACGAAGTTTGGAGCAGAATAAGCCATGAGAAGAGAAAGGGTCTTTGCAAAAGTTGGCTCAGAGTTTTAGGGTCTGCAAATGCTATGGGTTCACTCAAATATGCAATAACAAGGGAAAAAGGAAATGAATTCTGGGACACATAGTAACAATCATGCTCTTCTTTTATATCATAGTTTGGAAAGTTTTGATGTGATGAAAATTTTGTCATATATAAAGTGAAAAAAGCAGAATGTAAAATAAAATGGTCTTTCTCATGTTTTACACAAAATAAAAAAATTGGAAGAAAAAATCAAACTATTAATCATAGTGGTGAGATTATTTCATTTTTGAGTTTTGAAAAAATATTTTCTGCATGTTCCACAGCACATAAGGGTTATTGTTATACTCAGAGCCTAACTAGTGAGGTGAATAAAGCAAAGGAAAGGAAAAGGTTGCTGCTGAGAACCAGGTTTCATTTGGGTCACATGTGGGTGAGGCAGCCTCAGCTAGAGTTGTCCAGGTCGCTGCCTTTAGTGAGGAAGCACGTGGTTGATCCTCTCCCTTCCGCTCTCCAGTGACCCTGTGGCCTCCTGACCTCCTTTCCCCTTCTCTCTTGTTGTTGCTATAGTGTTCCCTAAAGGTCCATGTGCTAACGACCTAGTTCCCAGAGGCGTGGGGAGGTGCTGTGGGCCATCAGGAGGTAGAACCTAGAAGGAGGTTCTTAGATTAATGTGGGCATGCCATTGAAGGTGACTGTGGGACCCTGGATCCTTTCTGTCTCTTTTTTTTGCTTCCTGGTTTATGGGATTTGAGGCGTTTTTCTTTGCCACTTGCTCCCACCATGCAGTGCAACCCACTCCAGAGGTCCAAAGCAATGGAGGCTAACTGATCTTAGACTAGCACCTCCAGAACAATGAACCAAAATAACTTTTTCTCTTGATAAGTTAATAGCCTCAGGTATTTCATTATAGTAACCTGAAGTTGACTAATACACTATTTCTAAGGGAGCCCCAATGTGGTCCATATGTGCTGTGGTTTAAATATTAGGTATCCCCCAGAAGCTCATGTATGAGATAATGCAAGAAAGTTTAGAGGTGAAATGATAGGGTTGTGAAAGCCTTAACCCAATCAGTGAATTTATCCAATGATACAGATTAACTGGATTATAACTATAGCTAGGTAGGATGTGACTGGGGAAGTGGGTCATTGGGGGTGTGCCTTCGGTGTATGTATTCTGTACAAGCTAAGTGGAGCATCTCTCTCTCTCTCTCTCTCTTTCTCTCTCTCTCTCTCTCTCTCTCTCTTTCTGCTTCCTGGATGCCATGTCCCCATGCTTTCCTCTGCTACATCTTTCATGTGCCATGATGTTCTGCCTCATCTCAGGCCCCAAAGAATGGAGTCAGCTGTCTGTTAACTGATACCTCTGACACTGTGAGCTCTAAAATAAACTTTTCCTCCTCTAATTGTTCTTGTAAGGTCTTTTGGTCACAGCAATGAAAAAAACTGAGTAAAACAATACACTTCTGCTATACTGAGGATTCCTCCCTGAACAGAATCCGAAGGTTTCCCAGGTAGGCAGACACTCTTTTGCTAGCTGGTTGTGTGAATTTTTGTGACATCATTGCATATAAAGGACTACTAGCTGCTTGAGGGTCCATGCTGGATTCTGGAAGGCGTACAACATTGTGCCTCTTCATATGATGCACACTCTTCAATACAGACGCATTGCAGAGGACTCACAGGTCCTGGAAGTCCCAGTACGATGATGGAAAGGAAGTGGGTCTGTAGTGGCCATTTGTCTTATGTTGGAAGAAATTATTTTCACATTTAAAACATCTTATGTTTAAAATGTGATATTTTTTCTATTTGGAAAAAGTAATATATTTTATTGTGAATTTCAAGTTTTGGAAATTTAGATGATTTTTCTTCCATTTTGGGAACACAGAGGAAATGTCTAGGCTTCCTAATGAAATCTTTGTTTTTCATTCATCTTGAAGATATTAAATGGTCCCTACAGATCTCTCAGGGTGTGGCTAGAGTTTGTGCCAAGGAAATAGATGTATTGAATACAGCTGAGGGGCTCTGGCACTCCCTGTCCCCAAAGGAACTAGGTTACCTCCTTTCCCTGAATTCTGAAGATTCATATAGGGCAGCAGAGTTTTCTCAAGACTCCCACTGATGACCCTCGGGAGATAGTTACCCTTTTTGTATCTCAGTGATTTGTATAAAATGAAAATTATGTTACTCAAAGTTGTTACAAGGAGTATTTTGAAAACAAAAGTGTCCTAAATGCAAAATCTTATTCATACTTCTTCAGTGATTCCACATGCCCATCGGTTCCAACAATTAACAGCCAATTTTTCTGAATGTAACTATTATATGCTTAGCATTGCCAAAGGGATTATGGGATATTATGAAAGGGTAGTGCATGCCTGTACTCCCAGTGACTTGGGAGGCTGAGGCAGGAAGATTGCAAGTCCAAAGTCAGCCTCAGCAACTTAGCTAGACCCTGTCTCTAAATAAAATATATTTAAAAAGGGCTGGGGATGCGGCTCAGTAGTTCAAACCCTGATAACCCCCGGCACCAAAAAAAAAAAAAAAAAAAAAAAAAAAAAATTGCCAAAGTAAGAAATGTGGCTTAGAGTGTAGACTTCAAGGAGCTTATTGACCTAATCCTAAAATACATTCGAGCCATGAATTCAGAGAAAAGACCTACTGGAGTTAGAGGAACAGAGCTTTATGTCAACGGGGCTGAACTTGATTAGGCCACAGGGAATGTCCCAGGTTGCCAAGCTTGGGAAAAAATCTGAAGCAAAGCTACGCAAGGGGAAGTGGCATATTGGGTTCAGGAGGCAGCAAGAAAAATGGCAGATTGGACCAGAGAGTGTTAAGAAATGACAGAGAATAAGTTGGGATCTGTAGGGACAAAGATGCTGAAGGAGGAGGGTTCCAAGAGTCAGGCAGCTGAGTCCCCAGAGAAGGAACACACCAAAATAAGTTGCTCTCTGCACTCAAATATCCAACTGTCTGATTAACAGATTTGGTAACCTGCTGATGAAGTAGTTGTGAGGAGAAAATAAAAATCTATTTCCAAATGTCTTAGAAACTATAATAGGGAATATAGATGTGGCTCATCATTAATGCACTTTGGTTAAATAATGATAACCCAGAGATAGAAGTAATCTTTCCCTCTTGAATTTCTGAGAATATTGTGGAAAATTATCCAGGAAAATACATTTTTCATTCTAAATTACTATTTATAGAAACACTGAATAAATAAAGCATTTGAGAAAGTAAATAGTAGGGTTGCCTGCTTAGAAATTTCATGAGTTTTGCTAAAAAATGGATCAATCAAATTGTAAGGTCAGCCAATTTCCCATTACCTTGAATTGTTTGGAGTTGGGCTTCTGTTTTTTTTAAATCTTTCCCCTAGTCTTTGAATGGCCGGCGCCAGGCACATGCCAACCTCACTCATTAACTTGGTGCCATCGGTTTTAATGAAGCAGGAGATTTGGCTAAGAATGGGGACTGTGAGACAGATGGACGGCTGGAAAATAATAGTGAAAAATGCATATTTATAGGTTTCTGTAAGCACAGATTATTGACTTAGTGCAGCCTAATGGATTCTATATTTTTCAAATTTTTTCCCAGTCATCTTATAGAATTATTTTTCAATTCTTATATGAGCTTCAGAAGCTTTTTTGCCATGGTTCACGATGCCTGTTAAATGGTCCCAGGATTATAATCTACTATTTATTTATTTTTTAACAAGGTTCAGTTAAGATTTTTTCAAGTTTGTACATGTAAGAAAGCTGGTGGGCGTGAAGTGAACCCACAGTAAAACCTGGGCAGTTGTCACAAGAGTGTGCAGAAGGGTGCTTTAGGTGCTATAATGGGATCCATCAACCTGATCAGTGCGGCCTTGTAAGTGATAAGCTTATTTGTTGGTGTAACAAACCTCAGTTTAGTGTATTCTCTAGGTCTGATTCCATTCGATGTGAGCCTACTATTTTCACCTAAATTTAGAATAAGTCAGCTTCAAACCACTCTGCTCTAGGACAGATACATACGGACAGATAACTGGACAAGAGAAAACCCAGGAGCAGAGCCACCCTACCGTGTGGACCATTAGAGGGAGTCATCCATGAATGTAGCAAAAGGCATCTTGGGAATATCTCTTTGGGGTCTGAGATCCTCAGCCCACTGCTAGAGGTAATCAGAGTCCCTTTAGATGGACAGCAGATTCCTGGCCAAACTAATAAAACATGCAGGTTTAAGGCTGAAAACAACTTTGTCATGGGAATGCCTAAGTGGTTTTTGAACTTGACAGGTTTAATTTAAATGGATGTTGTAATAACATGGGGAAGTCTCAGGATGTTGGGCTAACAGCACAATTTCATCTCTTTGGTCCCATTAGATTTTCCATCAGGACTTCCCTGAGGAAGCAGAAATACTCTCTCTGGCAGTGTTGAGCTGGGATGTACTGTGAATGCACCGACTAGGAAAAGAAAGCCTGTGTGGAATATAGTTCATCAAACTGTGGCAGGCAGGCCTCTTAAGGTTGCACACCATGTGCTTTCCTTGACTCCAAGGTCTCATGTTTGAATGAGCAGCCATTTCAGAGCTTTAGGAACTAGGTCTCCTCACATTGAAAATGGAAATCTTATTCCTTCCAGGACTGGAACATTCCAGAAGTGATTTTTCAAGTCTTAACCTTGTGCTATTACAACATCATTGAAACTAAGTCAGGGCGAAGTGAAGACATTTAAATGGAAATATTTATTTGCTTAAAATGTAGCTTAGTTTTCCCTCTCCAACTCTGAGGAGGGATTTGGGGAGGAAAACAGACAAGATGACACGAGAATTTTGACATTCACTGCAAATCCTGGGGAGCCGGTGCCACGCATCCTTGGTTGGGTTCCAGTTCAGGAAACCTCGCATCCTTTTTTCCACTCAGATAGTTCTCTGCCCTCACAGTGTTTCTTCCAGCCTTGCCTAAGGAGGAGGGGAAGCAGGAACAGCAGAAAGAAATGTGACAATCCAAATATTCTTATGCTAAAATGGTGGAATGAGACAGATATCATTACCCTATGTACATGTATGATTACACGAATGGTACGAATCTACATTATGCACAACCATAGAAACAAAATGATGTACCCCATTTGTGTACAATGAATCAAAATGCAGTCTGTAAAAATAATTAATTAATTAATTAATTAATTAATTAAAATCTATAGAGAAACTTGGATTCCCCAAGTGGGTGGGCTGATTAGCAATGTTCACTGGAAATACCACCTCAGAGATGACAGCCAAGCCCAGCTAACCAATGGCTGGTGCCGGTGTTCCACTGAGTTATCATGTACAAGACACGCAAGAGTCCATCTCCTCTCTTGCTGCTCCTATTCATTTCCTGTAAAATCGTGCTTTCCTCCAAAATCTTATCCAAATCAAGAGCAAATCCATGCTCCCTCTCCTCTGGTGTATTGACTGGATGACCCTTACTGGTTCACATTAGAAATTATCTCCTTCTCCATTATTTGGGACCCCTTCATGTAAAAATGCAAAATTTCCTGGCTCAATCGCCCTCTCCTTCCTGCACTTGTCACCTCTACTGTGTTCCTGAACACCCACCCACACACCAATGAAGAAGAGTCACTTAACAGTGTTGGACCACGCCACAGAGGCCAGTTTGCAAAGACCATCTCAGTCATGATGAACAGACACATGGTAGGTTTTGCCCATGTCGGTCCAAGTCTCCTAGGGAAAGGCTCTTACCAATAGTCCATCCCTTGTGTCTCTTTAACAATTTTCTTGGCACAGATAATTGCATCTGTGAGATCGTCCGTGATTAAGGCTGCAAAAAGAGGAGACATGAGGGTCAGCTAAGACTACTTTTTGAGGGGACTTTATGTCAGGTTTTCTTCAAGTTCCTCACTGTGTTTGGAACCAGAGGGTTGGAAGAGCTAAGACTTTGCCTACAGAGCCATGTTCTCTTAATGTTCTGCTTCTTCACCAGTGAAATATGCTCCCTCAATCCCCCACAGGATCATACCTAAGATCATACCCATCTGGGGCTGCCTAAAATTTCAGAAGGACTTGGGGGAAATGTTTTAGAGAAGACAAAATGAGAGAATGATTTTCGTATCGTAAAGAAACACTCAGGCAAGATGGGACAGCACCACATTTTCTCTATTCAAGTTAGTTTGACAAGTAAGAACTCTTTATAGGTCAAAATTAAACTTTTGTCTATTGCCATGTAGATAATTTTTATCCAGGGTATTTTACACATGCGGGAAATTTGAAGTTTTAAACCAAATGCACTGATCTTTATTACTTTTTCTATTGCTTCTAACAAAACAAATCTTTCAACTGAAATATATTCATCAATATCAGTGTTCATTCCTGCTTCTTGATAAGATGTCTCAAAATCCTCAACACAAATATGACAGAAAAAAATCAAATAAATATAAAAAGTTCAACATCACATCTGTTGCAAGCTGGATTCTCCAGGGGCAGATGCTGGGATGGGTTGGGGGTGCAAGATATTTATTAGATAGTCACACGTGTGAAAAAATAAAGAGGAATCAGGAGCAGGCGGGCGGATATGTCCTCTTGTGATATGAAATCAATGAAGCTAAAGGCAACCTGGGCAGGAGCTGTGGAGTGAATATTGCCCATTTGAGTTGCTCAGCGGGACCCAACAGGCTATGTGAAGATCCCTCTGCGTCACTCAGTCCCAGTGTGGGCTCCCCACCTTCACTGAGGGAGCCATCTGTAGCTAAGGGAGACCCTGAAGAAGGTAGTAGGTTGGCTGTCTGATCATCACCCAAATGCAGTTGGGGCAATGGTCTTTCCTTAGAATGGGTCCACCTTTAAGACCACGGTGACTGCCAATCAAGAACAGAAAATTCCACAAATCCAACATGGTATCATTTTTCAATTAAGCAAAGATTTTTTTTAAAAGAGAATTAAATAATGCTTAATGTTGACAAGGGTGCAATGAGAAAGGCATTCTAGAGTACTTGCTGGTGAGAGGGTAATGGGTCCAGCTCTTCAGAAAAAGCAGTGGAGTAGCACAGGTAAAGAGCCTCAAATAGGCTCTTTCTGAATCTATCCTGTGGAAATTGGAGCTCTAGACAAAGATTTGTTTCCAAAGTGGTTTACTGTCATTTTATTTATAAAAGTTAAGATGGAAAAATCTACCTCATACTAAGGATGTTGAGATTAATCATAATAACATTATACAATGAAACAAGGAAGGATCAAAATCATATTTTCACAGGATGTTTAATAATATAGGGGAGATGTTCCCAATGTAGCATTAAATTTCCAATATTGTAATAATATTTGTTGAGCGCTACACTATCTGATATGTTGGCCATAACTTGTATCCATTGACAGATAAATGGATAAAGAATATAGGATATATAATGGAATATTATGCAGCTATGAAAAGAATGAAATTCTGACATTGATGACAACATGAATGAACTTGGAGGACATTATGCTAAATGAAGGAAGTGAGACATAGAAAGAAAAATACAAGTGAGCTCACTTGTAAGTGTAATCCAAAAAACTGAACTTACAGAAGCAAAGAATAGAACAGAGGTTGCCAGGAGCTAGGGGGTGGGGGAAATGCAATGTTGATTGAAAGGTACCAACTGTCAATTATAAGGTGAAGAAACTCTGGGGATCTAATGTGTAACAATGAGGACTGTAGTTAATAATACTCTATGCATTGTATACTTAAAGTGGGAAATAAATCTTAAGTGTTATCACACACACACACACACACAAACACAAAAAGGAACTATGAGAGGCAATGCATATGTTGATTAATTTGATTTTAGTAACCATTTCACAATGTACATATACACTAAACCATCACACTATATACCTTAAATATATAGAAATATATAATGTCAAGCATTCTTCAATAAAACTGGAAGGAAATTTAAAAATAATACATAATAAACGTAATTAGCTTTAAACAATTAAAACATCATTTCCTCAGTTGCTCTGACTACATTTCAGTTGCTTTATAGCCACTCATAGTTAGTGATTCTCCTATTGGATAGTGTAGATGGAGGATACTGCCATCATTACAGAAAGTTCTATTGGAAAGCACTGGTTTAGAAAACAAAAGAGTTATAAATTTATAGTATTTTAAGAATTAGCTCTTATGAGATCATTAATGCTCTTAAATCTTTGCTGTGTATTTTCTAAAAGACTTTTACAATAGAAATGCATTATTATTATTCCCCTAAAAGAAATCCCCCAAAATAATATTAGCCTAAAATTCTGAAATTTCAATAGAGCACTGTAATACCAAATTGTTTTGTGAATTTAGTTAAAGGTGGAATTTTTCCTTGGTATACTGGTTTAGTTAAGTAAGGTTTCCTGCATATGGAATATTATACATTAAGGAAGTTGATAATAATATAAACACTTTATTTACCTTTGAGGATATTCAAGTTTGTTCGGCATCTGATACACATTCAGATTTCTTAGAAGTACTGTATTTTGCATACATTAGCACTTGATAGGTGCTGAGATATTGTGACTTGTGTTTAGAAAAGGTAGGGCATAAAATCCTAGGAAAAGTAGAATAAGTGAGATCTCAAGAAATGGAAAGGACACAGAATATAGGCAGCGAAGAAGCAGCAGATCATATTCTGTTATTCCCAGGAGTGGAGCACATCCCAAGTTTTTACAAAAAGCAAGGTTTGCTTGGCTTGAGACACCCTGTAAGGATTCACAGGAGGCTTAGGGGATGCAGACCCAGGAAGAGATCACCACAGTGTGAAGTTTTTTTCAGTCTCCAACTTTGTTACTGCATTTACACAATTGAGATGTTTTAAAAATGCTCATCAGATTTGACTGAAAGGAAAGTGTATTAAGAGGCTGGGAACTGGGAAATGAACCTAGCACAGTACTGAGATGTGAAAACACAACAAAATCGCCACAGAGGGGCAGCAGAGGGGCAGAAATGAGCTAAGACAGCAGATTTTTAGAAGGATTCATGCCAGTAATTGTTTCTGCTCAATTTACTTTAAATAGACAATTCTGCCCAGTCAAAGATGACTAAAGAAAGGGTTATGCTGGAAGGCCGAACGGCATTTGATAGAATAGTTTATTCTCCCACATCTAACAACAGAAAACAGCAACAATCTATTCAAAAAGAACTGCTTTTTTTTAAGTTGTTAGTTCTATTTCAAAATCTCTCTCTCTCCCCAGCACCCTCCTACCTCCCAACCAAGTAACAGTTACCACGCCCATGGTTTACATCTCTTTCTCCTCTCTAAAGTGACAAAGGCCAACTTATACACCAGGTTGATAAGAACTAAGATTGATTTAAGTGGACTAGACAACATAGAAGAGTCAGTAATCTTCGTTTTTCTCAACATCTCTTATTTAACAAGGCTTGTGGCTATTTAAGAAAAATAAAAATTGCCCTTAGATCAGGAATTTGGTAAACCATGTGCATATATATTTATACGTGTGTACGTGTGGATGTGTACACTTTTAATTTATACATGTGAACATTGTCTTAGTCCATCTGCTGTGAATCTAACAAAATACCTGAGACCAAGTAATTTATAAAGAATAGAAGTTTACTTGTCTCATGGTTCTGGAGGCTGGGAAGTCCAAGAAACAAGGTGCTGGTATCTGCTCACAATCATGTGAGGGCCTTCCTGCTGTATTATAACAAGTGGGAGGGTATTACATGATGGGACAGAGCCAGCATGTCAGCTGGGATCCCCTTTCCTCTTCTCATGAAGATGCTAATCCCATCATGGGTACCCTAATGATCTCATCTAATCTTAATTATCCCCCAAAGGCTCCATCTCCAAATACCACTCATATATGAATTATGTTTTCAACACGTGGACTTTTGGAAAACACATTCAAACCATAGCAAACACAGTTTTTAAATATCTGGCTAAGTAGTTTGAAGAAGATAGGCAGGAATTTTAGGAATACAACTTGGAATGGGAAGATATTATATAATTTCAGAAATGGACATGAGGTACTCGTACACTACACGTATATTAATATCAAATCACTTGTAAACTTACCCTAAGGCTGACTTGTTCTCAGGTTCCCATGACAAATGTACCTACTTCTGTCATACATAGCACCAAATGACAGGTTCATAACTAAAGCCTCTCTGGCTGAGTCATGTCTCTGAGAGGTGATTCGGATAAAAAAAACCAATCTATTTTTTTTTTGTATTTTAGAGCTATATCTGAAAATTTCATCCTCTTTATGATGAGAAAACAGTTATGAATGTTCTTTCACTTCCAACCATAAACCATCCAACGCTTTAATTCCCTAGAACCAAAGATCATCTTGCAGATAGACATTCTCCCCAAACTTCCTTCATTGGAATCACACTGAACAATGATCCCTTAGTAAACTGCATGTAAAGTCAGTCAAGTCCATGATGGAGTAACTGGTTTCCTTTCCGCCGTACACAACTAGAAAATATATGAAGAGATTATTTTCAGATATTGAACAACTGGCAGTCTAGAGTCATGATCTGTGATAGATAAAAAACAAATGAGCTGACTCTTACGTGTGCCATGACTTTCTGCTCAGAAGAAACCCAGGAGGTAGAACCAGGCAGGGGATGGCAAACTAGGTAAACAGAGATCAGAGGCCATGGCAGCTGGGATTTGTGGAGAAGAATATCTTTACATAGCTACTCAGAAGAGGAGTATGAGAAACCTGCTAGGAGACCACCCAGCCTTTGGCCGAAGACTCACTGGGGTATGTGAAGGGTAAGACTCCATGAACCTAGGCACAGCTCGAGGACAGGAGCTGGACAATTTCAGAGCCCATGCAGGGCTGGGAGACATTTGATTTCTGACCAGCTAGAGGGAAGAGACCTTCCTGAATCCTTAGAACATGCAAAAAAGACACCAGAAGGACCATGCTTTTGATGGTAAGACTAACTCACCATACTGTGAAGACTACTCTCGGATTTCTCTAGTGACGTTTAAGAGCTTATCGAATTACAATTCAGCTGGGCTGTCTCAAAAGAAAAAAAGAAAAAAGGACTGGGGATGTGGCTCAGTGGTTAAGCGCCCCTGAGTTCAACCCCAGTACAAAAAAAAAATAAAAGATTACCGATTCATTCCCCATTATTAACCAGTCAAGCCAAGAACAATGGAATATCTTTAACAATTGAGAGGAAAATAAAGCCTGCCTTAAAAATGTAAATGAAATAGAGACATTTTCAGACAGTGAAAGCTGAAAGAACTCTAGATCTTCACTCCAAAAGGACAACCAAAATAGCTATAGGAAATTCTTTAGGTTGAAAGAAAGTAAAATCACTGAACTATCTGCCCAAATGAATCCACCACCAGAATTAGCAGAGTTGGAGAAGGTAAATATGTGACAAATACAGTGAAATCATTTTCCTCATTGAAAAAGTCATCTAAAAGAGAAGGGTTAAAAGTAAAAATAGCAAAGATGCAGGTAAATGCTCTTGTCTAGTCCCCAGTTTTGACTTGCAAGTGCCCACCAGCTATTTCTTTACTAATGTGATTGACCCAACAGGGAGGGGTTGAAAAGTCACCTAGTAGGAAGATGAAGACACCTTCACCTTCTGTTCAGCACAGAAAATCAGAAACTGGAGATGCAGCATTTGCCAACACTTAGTAAGTTTCCATGGATAAAACATGGCAAATTTGTTTCAACTATACCCAGAAGGAAAAACAAATTTAAAGGAAGAAAGCAATGAGGAGGTAGATTTTTGGTTCCTAAAACAAAATATTCTATGTTAAGGACTGATCAACACCTGTGTGATCTGCCTCAGGAGGCCATGACCTTGTCTTATTAATGTAGGGATAAGAACAATTCCCTAGATAAATTAATGTATTGTTCAATCATTTATACATTCAAACTAATGATCTTATATGTGGCAAAGAGAAATTAAAATACAGTTGATTTCTTGTTGCCTAAGAACTCACCATAGAATATTTTATGACTCTCTGACTTGTATGCCCTTGTACCTCGTTCTTTATGCAGGTAAATATTTATTGAGCACCTACAATGGCCAAGCAGCATTGTAGGCAGTGAGGGTGTATGAGTCAATGAAATAGACACAATTCCTTGCCCCTAGGGTGGAGCAAGACCATCATACTCTGAACTCTGTCCTTCTGCCTCTTCAGTGGCTCTTACATCTGTCCCTTCTTCTCCATGCCCCCAGCCATGACCAACTTCAGGGCTTTTTATCTCTTATTTAAGCACTTGCCATTTCAATGGCTGCTTATTTAATCTGCCCTTGCAGGCAGATGAGTCTTTATTAAGCAGAACTTCATTGCCTTACCTCTACTGCTTCCTTTTTTTTTTTTTTTTTTTTTATTGTGAACAAATGGGATACATGTTCTTTCTCTGTCTACTGCTTCCTACAGCAGAAAGAAATCAGTACAAGCTCCTCAGCCTGGCTTTCAGTGCCCTACATGATCAGGTAGCATTTCCAACCCTGCTTTCTGGAATCCTCTTCTACATTCCCTTTATTCCAGTTGAGAAGAACGTCACTACTCCTGGTCATGCCCCAACCCTTCCCACACGTTGCTCTCTGCTTTTGTTTTTCCCTTTGCCTAGAAGGACTCTTTTCTAACTCTGAATACCCAACTCTTGTCTTTCTTCGAGTTCCAGGTCAAGTAATATTTTGTCTTCAGAACTTTCCATGATTTTCTTATTAGTATCGCTTTCCCGAGAAGCCTACAGCCATCAATCCACACCTGTTTACAGTCATTTCTTCAGCCCCATGTAAGCACATATTCTCCTTTCTCATTGCATAAAGGTTTGGTAAAGCAGAACTCAGGCCCAAAGCATCTTGGTATCCTCAGTGCTCACACGTGACTTGACTGACAGAAGTAGAAGAGTCAGAAGTGAATTCTACTTTAATTTCTACTGTTTAGGAAATGTAGAAAGTATTCGTTTCATTCCCCACAAAGCTGCTCAAACTACCTTCTTTGGGAGAATTGTTTAGGAAAGGAGCTGGCAAAGAACTTTCTCTTTCTTACCAAAAGTAGAAGGTATCTTTTTATAGGAAAGGGCAGAACTGTCATTTGTCCATTCCCAGATTTTGCACAGGCCTTATTAAGAGTATCCTAGAAAGAATAAGCCATAGGACAAGTAGGTCACAGGGTCCTGAGTGACACCTTGGGGGACTAGTGAATCATTGATTGGCCTGGTACAGACGTGCTTGCCAATCTGAACTCCAAATTTTTGTTAAAGTAGAAAATGGGTGACTGTTCTAACATCGGCTTTCCTGCCTTTGTCCCGGAGGACATCTTTGCAAAACCAAAACTGTACCTGAGCAGGCAACATGACAGTGGTTCTTCTCCTGCAGCTTTGCATCTCTGCACCACGTGTAGCTATTTATCTGAAAAATGCCATAGTCGATGCTGCCATCGTCCACGGCAGTCTGAGCTGTGGTGTTGTAGCGGCTCTCGTAGTAGGCCATGCAGATCCCTGCGGAGGGAAAAGTCCAGGGAAATGCACGCGGCACCTAATCACCCCCTCCGAGTAGACCCTGGGGGAGGGACAGGGCAGGTGGTGCATTCACGGGTGCATGTGGGGTGCAGGAGTGGCACAGGGGTGCAGGGATGCTGCACTTGTGCTGCACACCTGGTCAGTGACTGAGCCCAACCTATTCTAAAAGTCAGGTCCTCCTCACACCATGCCAACAGGGGTGGCATTATTTTCCCCTTCCCTTGCGGGCATCATAAATACAGGAACAAGGAGGTGAGGAAAGAGAGGAAGCCAACAGAGTAAGTGAAGAATATGTGACTACCTAGCAGCCACCTCCGGGAGGGACAGCATGAAAACCCCGGGTATAAACAGGAGGGAGTGTGAATGGCATCTCAAAAGAGAGGTCAAGGATAGAAAGAGAACAAGAATGAAGAAGTCTCACAGTTTCCAAGGCTAAAGCCCTGGTAATTGTCCAGGCCGGCCCTCGCAAATATTTTTGCCAGTTTACAGCGAGTATAGATTTTGGAGTCCGTGACTGTGACCAGGCAGCCAATCAGGGCCACGATGGCAGCAGCCTTCATCCCCAAGGCCTGTCGGAGGCAGAACCTGTCAAAGATCAGGAAACCAGTCAGACAATCTTGATTTATCCTAAGATCACGTCTGCTGCCAATGGGAACTTAAAAAATCTAGCAGCCATGGCCATGAACAGCCCTACCTAGGTCCTTCCTGTCGCTTCTAATCATTCAGAACTTCCATCCAGGGAAAGAAAGAAAATTCAGGGAAGGCTTAGGATTGTGGGGTCTTAATGCTTTCCTGCACAGGTACTTTCGGGTCAATGCTGTGTTCCTAGTTTCTGACAAGCAAAGAATTGAACACTCCTTCATCTATATCGTGTACAACCAGAGAAATGAAAAGTTGTGCCCCATTTGTGTACAATTAATAAAAAATGCAGTCAGTAAAAATAAAAATAATTAAATAAAAAAAAAAAATTCTGGTGTCTGGTGAACAAGCGGGGAGAGATGACAATAGGTCACGAGAGAATGGTGTGGGGTGGGTGGGTGGGGCTATAAACAGGCCCTTTATTTAAAATGGAAGTAGGACCAAGAGCTGCATCTGTTGTTGGTTACCGGTTTTCCTCAAGATCTTCCTTCCTTGAAATAATATGACTTCCCCAATATAACAACCTTGTGGAATGAGGGGGAAGTGAAATGTCTGCTAACTGCTCAGGATACTAACTTGATGTTCATGCAGCTTTTCATCTAGAAGTATTTTCTGTGCCTGCCTAGAAACTTCTCCAGTTATTAGTTTCTATCATTGGGGCTAGTCTCCCTAGTTGAGCAACTAGGCTATAAACAAGAATAAGACTTCAGCAAGACCAAACCAGTCAATCATAATATGGGCTTTCAAGTCACTTAGGCAATAAGGTAACCACATACTGTGAATAGCAATTGTCAGTAAACTGGGCCTACTTTTGCAAATAAAGTTTTATTGAAACCTAGCTTCACTCATTTGGTAATAAAGTGTGTATGGCTGCTTTCTCACTGCAATGGCAGGATTATAAGTTTGTCAGAGACCATTAAGACCACAAAGCTTAAAATATTTATTATCTGGCTCTTTAAAGAAAAAGCATGCTAGTGCCTGGTCTACAGCATCACATTAGGGGCAGATATTCACCATTTAAGATATAGAGGATATGAATAAAGTTAGTTTCCATCTCCTGCCTTAGAATTTTACTTGTCTCAAATAAATCAGAACAAAACTCACAGCAATTCACAGTAGCTAATGTTCTACATCCTTCAAGCCACAGGTTAGGGCTGCCATTGCTATTCTTTGGAACAGCTGACTTCATCAGAGTAATTTTGGTCTTATTGAAAAAGCAGATTTCTGGTGCCTGCTCCAGGGACCAATTTCTCAGGTGATCTGGTGGAAGAAACTGGGCTCTACTTACTCAATCAGTGATTGGCAACTCCCATGAGCTTCCTGCATCCCCTGAAGCCATTTCTGATTCTTACAAGGTAAAAGTGATCCTTTTCTCACTCAAGGACCTTCCTCTAGAGCCTTAGAGAAAGAAGAGTTCTTAACTTCTTTGTTTCCTGTCTCCCAGAGATTCTAGAATTCTACCTTTGGGGACTTAAGGTTGTAGCACCCACACTCTTGTGTTCTGAAGTATGTATCACTACATTCTCTCTTTTTCCATCTTCCCTTTAAAACTCCTCTTCACTACAGAACTTGGCCAGGGCCTCCCATACAAGTGAGAACTCTTATATAAAGTAGAAGTCTCCAAAGTTTATCACAGATCCCACCAATAAGGAAAGCAAAACATGAACCATCAGTAGGTGTACACTAAATCATAAATCACACTTCTGTACCTCTGTGTTAACAAACTACAAAAAATATAAACAAAAAAAAAACTAAAATGAAAAAATGAGATAGAGGTGAAGTTAACATTGAAATATTATTAACAGTACACTATTTCTTTGCTACAATTAAGTTGCTATTAATAAAATATTGAGATCAGTATGCCTTCATCATTTTTGAAAACTTTCGTGTAACACTTTGTGAGTCAGTTATTAAAGGGCTGGTTTCAAAGTTCTTTCACTTCCATGCTCAAATTTAATGACAGATTTGGAATTAATTCTGATCAGGATACGTAAATCTAAGTAGAAGATTATTGGCTATACATTACTAATCATTATATTCTCTTAAATTCCATCAGCCAATAATGCAAAGATTTTGATAAAATTTAGTTTTATGTCTACTAAGTAGTACATTGTGCAGATGTAACGTAATATTACCACTTTATATTGGTACATAAAATATAATTCTCCTATTGTAAACATTATAATTAATAATCTTGTAATATGTTATTTGTACCTTTGTGAGAATCTGTAGGACAAAGTCCCCAAAATGGAATTGCTGGGTCAAAGCAATTGTGTAATTTTGTTAGATATTGCCAGATTTCTTCCACCTGAGTTCATATTAGGAAGATAGGTCTCTCTCATCACTCTCGAGCAATCTGAGAGATGCCAGAAAATTTCAAAATTGACAATCTGAGAGAGGAAGCATGGTATCTCAGCATGGTTTAAATTTCTACGTTATTTCAAGTTGATCAAACATCTTGTCTTTTATATAGGAGACATTTATGGGTCTTCTTCTGTGAAATGTCTCCATATGTTAACATAGCCTTATTCTTCAAACGCCTTTTTCAAAATGCTTTGAAATAGCGATTTTAATAATCAGTGAGAAAATAAGAACTGATTAAGTGTCCTTTTCTTCTTCAAAAGCACATGTGTAGCAAGTTTGAAGGATACAAGGTCAATATGCAAAAACCATTCATATCTTTATGAATCAATAATAAAAGATTTGAGATTTTAAAAAATATTATTTACATTCAGGAAAATCAAGTACTTAAATCTAAATCTAGTGAAATGGTAGGATCTGTATGCTGGAAATTATAAAACAGATCAAAAATCAAAGAAGATCTAAATAAATGGAGAGGACTATGTTCATGGATTTGAACATTGAATTTGATCTGTAAGTTCAATGGAATTCCAATTAAAACCCAGAAAATTGCTTTCAAAATATAAAAATAATGATCCTAAAACATATATGGAAATTAAAGAGACTAGAATAGTTTAAAACTACTCTTAAGAAAAAATTTCTTTAATTTCCATATAAGTCTCTTTAATTTCCATATATGTTTTAGGATCATTATTTTTATATTTTGAAAGCAATTTTCTGGGGTTTTAAAGAAAAGCACAAAATTCCTTGGCCTATACCCAAAGGACTTAAAATCAGCATATTACAGAGATACAGCCACATCAATGTTCATAGCTGCTCAGTTCACAATAGCCAGATTGTGGAACCAACCTAGATGTCCTTCAATTGATGAATGGATAAAGAAAAATGTGGTATATAATACAATGGAATATTATTCAGCCATAAAGAACGATAAAATTATGGCATTTGCAGGCAAATGGAGGAAACTGGAGAATATCATGCTAAGTGAGATAAGCCAATCTCAAAAAACAAAGGAAGAATGATATCGCTAATAAGTGGATGATGACACATAATGGGGGGTGGGAAGGGTTAGTGTTGGGGTTGGAGTTGGGTTTAGGGAGGGGGGCAGGAATGGAGGAAGGAAGGACTGTATAGATGGAGGGGAAGGGTGGGGAGGGGGAGGGGGGGAAGGGAAAAAATGGCAGAATGAATCAAACAACATTACCCTATGTAAATTTATGATTACACAAATGGTATGCCTTTACGCCATGTACAGACAGAGAAAAAAACATGTATCCCATTTGTTTACAATAAAAAATAAATAAATAAAGAGCAATAACCCCCCCCCCAAAAAAAAAAAAGAAAAGCACAAAATTGAAAAATTTACTTTACCTGATTTTAATCTAAAGTTGTGATAACCAAGACAGGGTAGTATTTGTGGAAAGAGATATATAGATCAATAGAATAGAATAGAGATACCAGAAACAAGGGCCAGAAATAGATCCACAGACATGTAGTCAACTAAATTTTTATAAAAATGGAAAATGATAGTTTGTTCAATAACTGGCACTAGAACAATGACTGTCTTTATGTACAACAACAACAAAAAGCAACACAAATTTTAAAAAGACACATCAAAGGAAACATACCTCATTTCATATAAAATAATTCAAATAAATAAAAAACTGAAACATAAAAAGTAAAACTATAAAACTTCTAGAAGTAAATATAGAAAATCTGCAGGATATTGGGTTGGCAATGAATTTTTAGATATAGCAACAAAGCACACTATGTAAGAAAAAAAAGATTAAACTTGATCAAAATTAAAAACTTGCTCCTTAAAAGATAGTTAGGAAAACAAAAAGACTAGCCAGTTTGAGAGAAATATTTACAAATCACAAAAGGAAGCCTTGTATCTAGAAAATATAGGTATATGTGGATACACACACACACCTTAAGATTTTAATATTAATTTGAAATTTAAATTTAATTTGAAATTTAATTGGAATATTAATAAGCAAATAACTCAATTAAAAATATAGGCAAACCATTTAAACAGGAACTTCACTAAAGAAGCAGTACAGATGGAAAATAAACATGATGAGATGGCCAATATCAATTGTTACTCACTAAGAAATTATAAATTAAAGCTGCAGTTAGATATTATTTTAATACCAATTAAAATTGCTGAAATTAATCAAGCAGATAATACCAAATGTTGATGAAAACAGAACAGAAAGAATATTCATTCATCAGTGATGGGAATGTAAAATGGTAGTCACTTTGTAAAATAGCTTGCTAGTTTCTTACAAAGTTAGACATAGACTTACCATACAAACCAACAACCACACTACTAGCATCTCTCCAGGTAAACTGAAAATTTAATGTTCCCACAAAAACAAGTTAACCAATGTTTATGGTAACTTTATTAATAATCACTAAAATCTGGAGGCAACGAAGACATTCTTTAGCATGGGAATATATGAATGAATTCTAGAATACAATGGAATACTACTCAGCAATAAAAATAACAAACTAGTGAGTCTCACAATGTGGACATCTTAAATGCATTTTGCAAAGTGAAAGAAGCCAGACCCCAGAGACATATTATGATTCCATTTACATGACAATATGGAAAAGGCAAAACTAGTGATGGAAAATAAATCTGTGGTTGTCAGGGGTTTAGAGGATTTGAGTACAAAAGGATCACATAAGGGAAATGTTAGGTCTATGGCTCTGTTCTCTATGGTGCTGGGGTAGTGGATACATGACTCTGTGAATGTGTTAAAACCTGTAGAAACACTTGCCAAGAGAATGAACTTCATTGTACGTAAATTTTTTTAAAAAGTCAACCAGGATGCTGGGTGTGTTAGTCAGGTTTTTCATTGCTCTGACCAAAAGACCTCATAAGAACAATTTTAGAGGAGGAAAAGTCGATTTGGGGGTTCACAGTTTGAGAGATCTCAGTTCATAAGTGACCAAATCCATTGCTCTGGACCCAAGATGAGATAGGATATCATGGAGGAGGAAAGCAGCTCAGGGTGTGGCACCAGGAAGCAGAGAGAGAAAGAGAAAGAGAGGATAGGATAAAGTATATATCCCAAAGTCACAACCTCAGGAACCCACCTCCTCCAGCTGCATGCTACCTGCCTACAGTTACTACCCAATTAATTCCTATCAGGGAATTAACATATTGATTAGTTGAAAACTCTCATAACCCAATCATTTTACTTCTAAACTTGGTTGCATTGTCTCATACATGAGTTTTGGGGGGTATTCCTCATATCTAAAGAGCAACACTGAGAGACCCCAGGATGGAATTCAAACTGTGACAAGACCTAACTCTATTATAAATGTATGGTATAACCTCAGTGAAGGGAAGGTGCGGGGAAGAGTTGCTGACCTAGGTAACTTTTCTTTTCTTTCCTTTTATTTTTGTGGCGCAGGGGATCAAACCCAGGGCTTCATGGATGCCAGGTAAGCGCTCTACCACTGAGCCACATTCCCAGCCATGGGTAACTTTGAAAATGGTGTTTTCACTGGACATTTTAAGTCTAATGGTAAAAAGATCTGTATATAAATACTCGAGCTGGTAAGTGCATTTCTTGCAGGGGTAAGGGCTAGTAATTCTGGAAAACTACTTTTCTTATAAACTAAGGTTAAATAGACAAATAAATAAATTGGAGATAATGGGAGCCAGATTTCACAGTCAGAGAAAGAAATTAGAAACAAGCAAAAAAGGAAGATGAGTACGGCGGTGCTAGATTAGAGTCAGAGACATTGCTATGCATCTATCAGCTTATATCCCTATGTTCAAATGGACAGACACAGGGAAAATATAGATATTTGGGCATATGTGGATTAGTGCTTATATTCTGTCTTAACTCTGCTAAGACAACCTAGACTCGGGCACCTCAGTGGCAGTGAGTACATTTAGCACCCAGACAGTACCATTCTCCAATAAAAGGAACCAGGATTCTTTGGAAAGTTGATTTAAGAATAGGGCAGGGAAACATGTAAGATGAGCCTGGATCATCTTGTTAGTGTGAAGAAACTAAGGAAGTGCTCTAAAAGAGGAGTAAAAGGAGGTGGTGGTAGGATGGTTCAACACACAAAGGGACAAAAGAACCAAACTGAAAGAACTCCCAATGGCCAAAGCCAAGACAATTTGAATGACAAAATAAATAACCATATGATTAGATTATATCACAGAGAATAAAATAAATACCATGAGTACATACTGATATAAAAGCATGATAAAACTAATAAATATACAGAGAGAAGGGACAAATCTTACTTTCAGAAGAATTCTAAATAATCTGTGCAGCTTATTATTAAGCTCCAGGAAATGGAATTTAAGTCTCCTCCCTTTGAGTTCGGCCTGGGCTTAGTTATTTGCTTTTAATGGATATACAAAGAGGAAACGGTGACTTTATGGTGAAGAAACCGGTAGACCTCCCCTTAGCCAAGTGATCAAGGTCAACCACATTGGTGCCCCTGATACTGTCGCGAGAAGATATTTATTTCTTCTCACCCTGTGATTTACTTCCAAGTCTGTAACCCCAGACAAATCATGAAAAACCTTGGTGAAACCCCAAATGAAGGACATCCTATAAAACACCTGACCAGTGTTCCTCAAATGTGTCAATGTCATACAAAGTGAGACTGAGAAACTCTTAAAGACTGGAAGAGACTAATAAACCTAACTAAATACAATGTCAGATAGTGGTTTGGATCTTAGAATAGAAAGAGAACATTTAGAAAAACTGGTGAAATCCGAATACAGTCTGTAGTAATTACTGTGTACCAATGTTAATTTCCTACTTCTGGCAAATGTGCTGTAGAAATGTGAGGTATTATGTAAGGCAAGCAGGGTATTGTCTGTGGGGACTCTGTTACTTTCCATGAAACTTTTCTGTGAATCTAAAATGACTCCAAAATAAGTTAAAGAATCTGCTAGTTAGTATACTGCTAGTATCTACTTATCACAGAAAAGGTGAACAAAATTGAAATACTTGATTATTATAAAATAAAGATTCCTCTCTGTTGGACAATGATTTTAACTACTTTGCCAGTGAGAAAACCAGTAAACAGGTAGTACGAATTGCTTCTTCTTTGTTAAACATTTTTGTAAGTATTCTATTATTTAAAGACTTCACTTTTGTAAAGTTGACCATGTTAACTACTGCTGTGGTCTGGGTCTTAAATGGCCCTCTAAGGCCTGTATATTGAAGACTTGGTCCCTGGGGTGTTGCTATTGGGAGGTGGTGGAACCTTTAAGAGGTAGAGCCTAGATGGAGGTTTTGGGTCGTTGAGGATGCGTGCTTGAAGACTATGGGACTCTGCCCCCCTCCCCACCTTTCGTTTCCTCCCGTTTGCTTCTTGGCTATGAGGCTATGAGACGAATCATTTGCTGTACCACATGCTTGTGCCATGATGTGCTGCCTTGCTGTAAGCCCAAAAGCAAGGAGGCCAATTGATCATTTCCTGGAATCTCAAAACTTTGAGCCAAATAAACCTTTCCTTTTTATAAACTGATTAGCTTGGACATTTTGTTATAGTGATGGAAAGCTAACTAACACAGTTAGTAGTATAGTTTATTCTGCTCATATAATCTGATCCTACTGATTTGTTATGTAAAATGGGACCATGTTGGTGATATCCTGTACCTTCTAAACTGACTCATATTGTAATAAGCTAAAAAAAAAATGAATGGATACGTTACTCTCAACTCACTTGTCTGGGAGTATTAAAAAGTAAGACAAGGACAGAAGATCCATAGAACAAAGGTATAAATATTTAAATTGTTAAACTGATTTACATATTTACCTGTTTGGCGCAACCAATGCAGAAACACTAAAGAAACCAAACATAGACTTGGTCATTTAATGATGACCATGGCAGCAGTGGTTTTAAATGTGTACAGTGAAAGTAGACATAACAAAATTCTCTCTTTTAACTAATTCAAAGTGTGCAATCCAGAAGCGTTAAGCACATTCATAATGTTGTGCATCCGTCACTCCTATTTAGTTCCAGAATTTTCCCATTACCCCTAAAGGAACCCTGTTCCTATGAAGCCATCACTTCCTGTCCCCCACCCACTCCCAGCTCCGGTAACCTTGTGTACTCTGTCTCAGTGGATTTGCTGTTTTGGAGCTTTCCTATAAACCGGTCTATAACTGAATCAGAATTGAGTGTATATGTGGACCTAGGAAGGTGGGTTTTGGCATGCTCCTCAGGTAATCAAAATGCCCACGGATGGGGAAGAAAATTTGACATAACTAGTCCTCTCCTTACCTTCTAATAACCTTGATGTTATGGATGGTCCATATCCTTTGATCTCTCAACTGGACAACTTGAAAAATGAATTCATGATTGAGAAGTTGTCACTGAAGCTGACTCAGTGGGTAACCTCACCCAAGAAAACTGCAATATGGTTGTACCTTGTTTTCTGCAAGGAATTGATGCCACGAACCCCCATGTATACCAAAATCTGCTAAGGCTCAAGTCATTTATATAAAATGGTGTAATGTTGGCATATAACCTACACACATCCTCCTGAATACTTTAAATCATCTTAGATGACCTAAGCTACCCAATGCAATGTAAATAGTTATTGTATGTATTGCTTAGGGAGTAGTGACAAGAAAAAAAGTGTGCACAAAAAGATGCAATTTTTAATTTTTAGTTTTTGATCCACAATTGGCTGAATTCATCTATGTGGAACCCATGGGTATGAATGACCAACTGTACTAACAGGTCTTCAAATGCTGTGCCTTGAGACACTTTCAACTTCAGGCTGTGTTTTTTAGAGCCTAATGGCCACATGGAGGTGCCTGGGGACTTATTCCTCCAAGTCTGCATGATGGGAGGGCCGAATAGCCCTGCAGGGTGGACAGACCCATTCCTACCCAGGGCAATCTGTCTTGGTGTGGGAGAGGATATTAAAAGGAACTTGAAAACTGGGATTTGGACAGATTAGGTTTCAATATGTTTAAAAACAAAAGCATTGTTTTAGCTCAAATTATTGAGCTGCTAATGGAGCAATTTCTGACACCATCCTAGCCCAGTTGGGGGAACCATTATGCCAATTGAGTGAGTGATATCACTTAGTCTGAGACTACCTTAGGGAGTGGTAAGGACTGTGCTGTGCCACAGGTCCTGAATTCAAGGATGCCTACAGGTGATGCATTTCTAATTCAAATAAGGTCCTCTTGATGGGTAAGTTCCCCTGAATGGCTAATACAGTGCCACTCAGAACACAGCTAAAGGACATTTCATAAGATGCTCAGGGGTAGATTTGTAGGAAATCAAACCTCATTTCTATGTCACAACCCTCGTCCTATTCCACTTGCATAGATGCAAGCTGACCTGCCATGTAAACTTATTTCAGCAATCCAAACACAGAAAAGGGACCAACCACATGACAACAAAAGAACTGGTCTTTGCCCTCTAGCTGTTTCTAAGAGTAACCATACAGCTCAGTTTTCTCCACTGGTCAGATAAGTCCTATCCATATGTCTTCATGTCATACTTTGTCAATACTACACTCTTTTCTAGACTTTCGTCTGGCTCTAACCTGCGAGTTTGATGCTAAGGGTTGGCTGGTGGAATTTCAGAGTATTCCATCCTCACAAGAGGATGTACACTTTGATCAAAATACTAAGCTCCCACCTAGAGTGCTTCCCACAAAATAATAAAGAAAAAGGATAAAACAATTTCACTAAAACATTTTGATTTTGATTGTATATTTTTATTTTTTCCACAGTCTGTATTACTATGTATAGGACAGAAACATTTTCATGAGTAGAAAAAATTGGAAGGTTAAGTGGATCACTGTTAACAATAGTTCTTTATAGAAGTACCTTCAGCTGTTTGAAATCCTCTTTCCTTCCAGATTGCTGCATGTGCATGCATGATTAAATAAACATACTTAGAATCAGGAAAAAAAAAAAAAGAATGCAAACTCTGGAATCAGATTGCCAGGATATCAGCTTATACTCCGCCAACTAATCATTACTTTAACCCCTATGTTAGGCAGCTTTCCATCACTGTGACAAAATACCTGAGATAACTAACTTAAAAGGTTAAGGTTTCAATCCTTAGTCCCTAGACAATGTTGCTTTGGGCCTGTGGTCATGACAGTACATCATAGTGGGAAAATGTGGCAGAATATGCCTGCTCACTTCATGGCAGCTGGGAAGCAAAGAGACAGTGGAAGGAGTTGGGTCTTAATATCCCCTTCAAAAGCATGCCCCCAGTGACCTAACTTCCTTATCCTAGGTCCCACCTCCTAAAAGTTCTATTGCCTCCCAATAGTACCACAGGCTGCAAACTAAGAATTCAATATATGGGCCTTATGGTGGGACATTCAAGATCCAGAATATATATCAACTTCTCTGTGCTCCACTTATTTGTCTGTAAATTGGGGGGAAAATATCACATATTCTTTAACAGGGCAATTATGAAGATCAAATGGGAAAATATATGACATGAATCCTTCTTGCTCTGGGTCTTTTTTCTTATTTTTATTCACTAACATTAGTCAAATGCATAATGAGAGTTCTCCAAGAGGCCAAACACTCCAAAATACGTTGGGCATACAATTTGGGACAGTCACATAACATTCATTATTGCATGAAATACAAAGTTATTAACATTTGTGGTACCCCAGGAATTTCTTAAGTTATTCATGCTGTAACCTTGGAGAAAGTGGTGTGTGTGTGTGTGTGTGTGTGTGTGTGTGTGTGTGTAAATGTCCAGTTTGCCTGCTGCATTTTTACTTCTTTCCCCCCTACAAATGCCTACCCATGGGTAAACCTGTTTTCTTTGCCAACATCTTTATAAATCTTCCACATTTTTATTCGTTCTTGTCAGCATGTCATGTTATAGCCATTTTCAATTTTTTTTTTTTAGTCCAAGATAAATGCAGAAAGAACTTGCACTGTGGCTGAACCCTTAACTTCTTAAAAAGAAAATGTCTGTGTGGCATGACTTTTTCCATCATTTAATCCAACTGTACACTCCCAGAATAAGAAAAATCAGAATTTAGCAGACTGTACAACTGCTGGTTCCTATCAATGGCAGGATGGTTGTTACTTTGAGCCAGAAAATAGGGGCAGGAGGTGCCAACCAAACCACCTCTAGCCCTCAACTCATCCTCCAAAAGAAGGGCCTCACCTCTGCTGGAACCCTGCCATTGTCAAGTGGGAAGAAGTTTTATGGGAATATTTTTAAGGATTCTGATTTCTCTGCTGTCATTTATTTATTATATCTGAGGTTTGCAGTAATTTGTAAGCATGTGCTTAAAATTCCAGTTATCGTTTATCTCTATTTTCAGTGCTGGCAGGCTCCAATGGTGAGAACGGAATCGTCTGGTGACCTTTCGAATGTAATTTAGATTTAGGAAAAAATCACAATAACGAATCTGGATTCTTGAAGTTTACAAATTAAAGAAACTATTTATAAACAAATAATAAAACCAATGAAATGAGATTTTCTTTTAAGGAGAAATCCTCCCACATGTTGCAGTACAGTAGTTCATTTACAGATTAGGAATTTGAAGCCCAAAGAGTTACTTCTTTGCATTTGGACATGCAACTCCCAGTAAGTACTTAGTAAGTGTTTGTTGAGTGAGTATGTGTGATTAAGTGGCTTTCTCTAAGAAAAAGACTCCTAGTGCCTGGCACCTAGTGTTAATAGGAAGTGTGTATTAAACATTGAGTTAATGGACATGAATATAAAAGAGCAATTAACAAATGAATATAATAACTACAATTAATCCAGAAATATAACTCTCTACAAACCAGCCCATATTGCTGCAAAAGGAAAGCCCCAGTCATCATGTTCCTTTCTGAATTTAATAGTCATTCAGCACAATTCAAAACTAGAACAGTAAATAATTGCTCTTACTCAATACCCTTTATCCAAATTAACTGGGAAATGTACTTCTGTTCACAGTGGCTGACCTTGATTAAGGGCCTCCTGTCACACTCAGAAGTTGTCATTTCTTTCGCAATCTCTGGAAACAAAAAAAAAGTTTCTCTATCCAGTTTAGTCAAAGCCTCCATGCCCCTCCCCAGTCCCTGAGTACTCAGAAGGCTGGTTCCCATTTTTCCTCTGCTCAGCGATCCCTCAGCCTGATTTTGTAAGGTACACATCTAGCCAGATCCTCATTCTAGAACTACAGCCCATATGTGCTGGTGTGGAATTTTACACTGTGCTTTACACATCTTAACATACAAATCTGGGTTTTCAGTGGCAGATTTCATGATACTAATGAGGTTGCATGAGAAAAGTCCAGGAATTCAAGATTGCATGGAAATTCTGCTTGCTAACCCAGATGTGGTAATAATATTTGATATTAACTCAACCACACATTCCACAAATGTTAAAAATCATGGGCACTTACAGGGGGTGATTATTTCTAATTCCATTTGGGGGTTTGGGAAACTCTTGTCCCTTTAGATTTTTGTTTTGTCTGTTTTGTGGAACTCTTGTCTCTGGTTTCTGCACAATGCATGCTTTTTCCTGGCTGTTGGCATCTTTATTACCTGGTGTGCAATATTGGCAAGAAGCAACTCAAATGGACTCATTTTGTTTACTAGGGCTATGCTCGTGAAAGATTTCAAGGGAGAAGATGTTAGAATGATTGGCAAAAACTGAGGTTTGAGGTTTCTCTGGGTTTGAACTTGTTATACCTTTCCTGTGTCCTACTAGAAAGAATCTTCAAATTTAATTTGGTTTTTGGTGTCAAGAGACCAGCATCTACCTTTGGGATCTTTATAGGCTTGTTTTGGAGATTCTCAGATCAAAGGATAATCTATTCATGTATGTTTTAGACACTGCCTTTGTAATTAGCCACATATAAAAGAGGAAAATATGCTTTTATCTATTAAAACAGGACAACTTGCTTATCTTCCCTGAAGAAAGTAGTACAATATACTTTGTATATTTCCACAAAATAATAGTTCCCACTTCTGATGATTGTAGATGACTTGGGTGTGTCTTTTCCCTCTTCATTTGTTCAAAAATATACAATGTCTGTGATTCTGCACATACATGATCATTATGCAGTAAAGGTTGGAGATATTTGGAAGTCAATAATTTGCAGTATTTGGAAAGCTCGAGTCTTTTAAAATGTAAGAAAGTTTTGAAATGCTGAATTTAGTTGGCATAGAAAATTCAAAGATTCAATTTGTATATAGGGATCACCCCCTCCACCTTCTGCAGCCCTGTCCTCTGGATTAGAACCAGGTCTTGCACGTGAATGCACTGGAAAGCCAGGGGCCCCCGGGGGGGAAGGTGAGGAAGAGCATAGGCCTCTGAAGCTGCCCCAGATGCGAAATGGAAAATCTAATGCTGGCTTCACCCCTGTCCCTTAGGAAAATATGCATAGAGCTCAGAGTCATGGCCCTGTGGGAATATTCCTTGCCTTGGAGACAAAGTACAAGTGGTGGCTTTATTTTTTAAATGCCTGGAATAAATTCACAAAGTCCTACAAAAGAAATCCTTTGAATTCGTGAATACGAATCCTTTGTTTCTCTTGTTGGTAATGTCATAGTATAGCACTTTTGAATTTCATAGGTGTGCAATAAATCTTTTTTTGACTTGCATTATTGGGGACTTGGAATATTATAGTATGTCTTGAATTGTAGGTACAATTAATAATCCCCCAAAGACATGAATTTGAAGATATTCTCTTATATACAGGTTTTTTCTTTTGGGAAAGTGGATATTAATATGGTTTGGTTTCATTTGAAGTCCAAGCATGATGGAACATGAACAATATATATGACACTATTAGATTTATGATTCCCTGGTTGGAGACAAAAGGACAAGTGGCTTGGTGTCAAAAACTGTAGTGAGAAGCAGTGTGGATTATGTTTTTACTTTAGTTCATACCAGCCCCTGCGTTTGTAAGGGGAAAAAATTCTATTAACTTTCTTTTGTGGCTTCCAGCAGGGTATCTTGGAGAGAGCATATCTTAAGAGTTTTAAGGGCGGAGGATCCAAGAGGATAAGTAACAGCCGGGAGCTTTGTCAGAACTCACTGCTTCCTTTCCCTCATAAAACTGCTATCTACATCAATCTATGTTTATTTTTCTCCTGCATTTTAATTTGCTTAATGGACTTCAGCTGAAGATTTTCCTCAAGGTCTAAGGAAAGTAAAGTCTAATAAACCCCTAAGGACTTAGCTGTCATAGTTCAGCACTTTTTGGATTATTTTGTCTGACTTTCATCTTTGCTGCCACAGGAACAATGGCTGGAGAGCACCCTGGACCTAACCCCTTAGCTTGGGAGCCTGGGAAGCAATAAACCAGACGAATCACACTTGCCTGCTTTTCTCTGCTCTCTCTTCCTTCCTATTACTTTTCATCCATTTTCTTCCAATTACAATATTTTATCTTTTGTGTGTATGTATGCTATTTTTACCTCCACTCTTATTGTATTTATATTTTTCACGATTTCTTGAACTTATTTATAGATGGCAACCTAAATAACAACAGAGAGAGTGGCTTTCCAACAATAGCAACAATAATTTATTCAGGGATAAATGACAGGGTTGCCAGTGACACAAAAGTTAAGATGAGTCATGGGCACATTCAGGGAAGCAAAGGAAGACAAGAGTTTTTGAAGGTAAAATGAGGGAGGTTGCATAAAGCTGTTTTGAAGCAATCGTGCTTGGCTACAAGGATCAATAGCAAGGATGGCATCTGTCCAAGATTAAAATAGGCTGATGCTAGGCAGGCATCCTCGCACAGGTGGTCTCTGTGCGCAGGTTGCAGTTCTTTGTGTGATAGTTTCTCTTATGAGTCAAATCATGAATAAGTACCACCCCTTCAGGGCCTCCCCAACTCCAATTTGCCAGGTTTTGACATAAGTGATTCCATTTTGGTTCTGACAAGTTTAATATCAATGGGGGTTAACATGACCAATGAAATGTTACTCATGTCTTCAGTGCGTTCATAAACTAGAGGAAGTGAGCATTGGAAGCAGGGTGGAATGGTAACCAACATAGGATTTCTTGGGGGATCAGGGAAGTAAAATTAAGCTGATGTGTTAGTCAGTTTGCCATCACTGTGACCAACTACCTAAGATGAACGAGTTAAAGGAAGAAAGGTTTCTTTTGGCGCACAGTTTCAGCAGTTTCAGTTCATGGTCAGTTGGCTCATCCCTTTTGGGTCTGTGATGCCATAGTGTATTATGGTGGGAGGTAGTGGCCGAGAAGATTGACTACCTTAGAGCAGCCTGGAAGCAGAGTGGCAGGAAGGGGCCAGAGTCCCAGTGTTCCCTTCAAGGGCACCCTCAATGCCCTAACTTCCTTCCAATACACCACCACCAGGGTTCCATGACCTTCCAATCATTCCGCAGGCTGGCAGCTAATCCTTTAGCACATGAGCATTTGGGAAACATTTAAGATGCAATTTATAATAGCTGATGATGGAAGGTTTTGATAGTGAGTCTGAAGGTGGAAGAATCTCCCTGATACTCAGAACACCACCATCAGAAACAACTGGTGTACCTGTTAACCAGATTATGGGCTGAGTGGTCAGACTTACTGAATTAATACTTCTGTGTGGAACTCAGGAATCTGCTTTTTTTGACAAACCCCTCAGGGACATTCATTAGAAGTTGAAGAATCACTGACTAAGCTGCTAACAGAGGGAATAGGGCAGTGATGGATGTCCCTCCTGGATTACATCACGTTGTGTTAAGCCTGGTCCTCAAATCTTGTTCTCCTTGATGCTTTGAAGAAACAAGTAGCCATGAGTCCTACAACTGCCAGGAAATAAGTTCTGCCAACAATGTGAATGAGCCTGGAATCAGATCTTTCCCCACTTGACCTTCCAGATGAGAACCCAGTTCTGGCTCTTGATTGTAGCCTTGAAAAGAATCCAACTACACTGTGTCCAAATTCCTGACCCACAGAAATGATGAGATAAGAAGTGTGTATTGTTTTAAGTCACTATGTTTGTGGTGGTGTCTTATGCAGCATGAAATACCTCTAGTGTTTCACCCTTATAACTTCTAAGATGGTCTTTTTCCTTGATGTTTTATAGTTTCACTATAAAGCGTCTAAGAATGGCTTTTTCTTTATCCTATCTACACTTAGCATGCACTACATACATGAGGACTTTTCTTCTTTAGTTCAGAAAACCCTGAACCATTCGCTCTTCAACAGTTGCCACTGCGCCATTCTGTAAATGAGTTCCCATGCCTCTCTGTACACTCCATGTTACCTGGCCTCTCCTCCCTGCACATCTTGATCTGTCTGCGCTTCATTCTGGATCACTAATACAATATTATATCTCTAGTTCTGTGGCTGTGACAAACCTAGTATTTATTATCCCTTCTCTTTAGTTTTAAATTTTAGTGACTATGTTTCAGTTTGAGTTGCCATATTTGTCTTTTCCAATCTTTCCTGCTCTGAATTCATTCTTTTTTTGTTTCATAATGTCTTGCTCTTATTTTGGTTTATAAGCTCCCCTTGAGAAGAATGTGTGTGTGTGTGTTCATGCATGTGTGTGTGTGTGTGTGTGTGTGTGTGTGTGTATTTTGTTTTCCTTTCCCTATGTTAATATCTCTATGTGAATATTTCTCTGTTGCCTCTATCCCAACATCTCAGAATGGTTCTTCCCTAGGATGTCAGAACTCCCATTCCTAAGCTAGCAAGGGCTTGCTCACCCCCAGACTGTACCTTACTCCCTCCCACCACATCAGGAAGCAACTCCATGTTACTTAACAGCCCAGCAGGGAGGCCCATTCACACTGGGGAGAACCACCTTCAATCCTGGTTTTATACATATCTTGAAGTCTGTAGGAAGACTTTAGTTCCCATATACTGCTGTATATTCTGTTGTGTTTATGACCCAAGAAGTCATTCATCTTGTGTTTTCTTTTATTTTTTGACATGGTTTTAATTTTAAAACTTAATTAATTTTAACTTAATGGTGCTCTATGTTTGGAGTAGTGGCAAGGGATTAATGTGTAAAGCCACAGCTCTTCCTCTGATGGAAATTTTAGGAATCACTATGATTAAATTTTCTTACTGTTATACTTGATTGGGATAGATATCTTCACATCAGTGACATGCATCTTTGAATCCCTGACTATCTTAGCAATTTTGGGTTACTGTAACAAAAACCATAAACCAGGTAGCAGGTAAGGAGAAGAAATTTATTTGTTATAGTATTAGAGATTGGGAATTCCAAGATTAAAGCATCAAAAGTTTGGGTACCAGGCAATGTTTTAGTCAACTTTTTCTCTGCTGTGACCAAAAGACCTGACAAGAACAATTTTAGAGATGGAAAATTTTATCTAGGGACCCATGGTTTCAGAGTTGGCTCTATTACTTAGGGCTTGAGGTGAGGCAGAACATCATGGAGAAAGAGTGTGGCAGAGGAAAGTAACTGGGGACATTGGAACAGGAGGCAGACAGAGAGAGACTCTACTTGCTGGGGATAAAATATATATCCTAAAGACAGCCCCTGCCCCATGACCCACCTCCTCCAGCCATACTCTACCTGCTGTCAGTTACCACTAAGTTAGTCCCTATCAGGGGATTAATTCATGATTGGGTTAAGGCCTTCATAACCCAATAATTTCACTTCTAAACTTTCTTGCATTGTCTACACATGAGCTTTTTGAGGACACCTAATATCCAAACTATAACATGCAAGGACCCCTTAGTTTCCTGTTTCCTAGGTCATGCCATTTTCACCATATCTTCATATAATGGAAGAGACACAGGCTTTATGTAGAGAGTCTCTTTTATTAGGGTGCTAGTCCCACTCATGAGGGCTCCACCTTCATTAACTAATCACCTCTCAAAAGTCCCACCTCCAAATACCATGACCTTGGGGTTAGGATTTCAACCTATGAATTCATCATTCAGACCATAGTACTGACCAAACTCTTGTTTTGCTATATTTTTCAGAGACAGTATGTGACATGCACTTGAGGATTCACCTTGTTATGTTGCAGACACACCTTACCAAGTGAGTATTATCTTGAGTTTATCAACTACCTTAAGAGGTTTATATGATATTGAATTATGTTTGGCTTTTAAAAAGAACAGCATGTCTTCAGAGGAAGTCAGTTTCAAATTAGCACATGCAGGCACCAAATGTGTTTCTGAAAAATTTGAAAAAGCATGTGGGCCATGGAGCATTGTAAAATGGGAAGCCATGCACAATATACAGGAGAGACAGTTGGAAGTGTAGCTTTATGGTCATAACTGGCTGGATTTGAAGCTCAGCACCTTCCCTTCTTGCATAGTCTTGAACTTTGTGCCTCCATTGCCTCATTTGGAAGATGGGGAAAATAACAGAACCTCCTTTTCACAGTTGTTAGGAGGATCAAGTGAGGCAACCTGTGTGACATGCACAGACTTCTTCTGGCATGCAGTGATTGCTTAGTAAAGGCCAACCATTGTCATTAGAGCTGTAAGGATGACTGAATTGGCAGTTTCAAAGAAGAGAAGAGCCATTCTGTGAGTAGGAGATGGTGTGCTGTTAAAAAAGAATCAGTCTCTTTGTGATGGTTCATTTTATGTGGTAACTCGACTGGGTTATGGGACATCCAGACTTTGGGTCAAACATTACACTGGGTATATCCATCAGGGTGTTTTGGATGAGGTTAAGATTTAAATGAGTAAACCAATTGTCCTCCCTGAAGTGGGTGGTTCTCATCTGATCTTATGAATAAAACAATAAGCTTGCCAGATACTGACTACGGTCTTTTCTTACCTTTGAGCTTGGACTAAGTCACTGGCTCTTCTTGAGTCTTACACTTGCTTGTTGATGGACTTGAACTGATACCATTGACTGGTGGGTCTCCAGCTTGCTGACTACAGATCTTGGGATTTGTCAGCTTCCATAATCACCTGAGTCAATTCCTTCCTTTCTTCCCTCCCTCCCTCCCTCCCTTTCTTTCCTTCCACCCCACCCCCCATCTTTTGGTTGTGTTTCCCAGATAACTCTGATACACTCTTCCTCTGCTGGCTGGACTTCATGTCTACACAGGTGTGTGGCAAGTTTGTGACTGCATTATCATTAGTCCTGGCTTTTGACCATACTAATGTCACATGATTTTAATGTTAATATCTACAGACCAGGAAGTCTACAGACATGGACTTGACATGATTATTAAGGGTGTTGGTATGTTCTCTTCCGTCACTATGATTTCAGGCAGTAACTATCAAACAGTGCGAGTCTGAGTCCTTCAGAAGCCTGTGGGTCCTGATGCTACAGCCTGTTCCTTATATCTTATTCATCTTTTCCTAAATTCTTTCATCTCTAAATTCTGGGCTCAGTGGGTCTGTGCCTTTTGTCCCATCACATATTTATAAAATCAGAGAAGTATACCTTGTCTTTGGGGAGACTGAGATGTAAATCATGCAGATTGCTCAGTGACCAGGTCCACCTTGAGGAAATGAGGCTCTGCTGCTGTCCTTCCCCAGGCCTTGGAGTGGATCCTCAGGAAAATGTAGGAGGAAATCAATCCTTCCATCCTGAAGTTATTTGATTCCACACTGTCTTTTCTTTACAAAAGACGCTTTTGTTTCACTTTAATTTTATGTTACTTCAATGGTTCTTCATCTTTTTGGAGTAGTCTCCTCCAAATCTAATAGAAACCATGGCCCTAGGACAATATCTATTCACACATAAACACTCAAACACGAGACCCCCACCTGTGGACTGGACTTAAGAACCCTCCCCATCAGATGGTGTCAGGACACTTCAACTTGGCAGGTCCTGCCTTGTTTCTGTGTTCCAGAGGGAGCAGACATTATCTGGCTGTCACATACTCCTCAGTCCCAGGGGATTGTACGTTTGATTCTAAGGTGTCTGTTTCAATTTGTGGAAAGTGTTTTCTTTGCTAAATTAAATACCAACTGAAGAAAATCAGAAGTAGATTTTGTGAAACCAAAAAATGCATTCGTCATCTAATTCTCCAGAACTATTTCACCAATTGAAAGATAAATGTGCTGAACCTAACAGGCCTTCATCACCAACTCTCTCCTGTTAGAGAGAAACTCAAACTGACTTCAAACACTACAGTACTTCAAAAACACACAGAAGCTCAGCTCCTTGCTGTCTTTTAGAAGACATTTTAAAAAACTATGTAATATTTTCTTTGAAATGGGAAGATTTGGACCTAGCACCAGGGATTTTGTTTTATGAGAAGCAGTCATCTTATCTCAGATGTATTCTTCCAAAATGTTTTGTAACAAAAATATTTATGGAGAAACTCATTATTTTGAAATAGAATGTGAACAAGGAGTAGATGGAAGGTATAATGTTAATTTAATTTCCATTGATTTTTCATGCTACCTAGGAGGAGAGATCTAGAAACTGATCCACCATATTTATGATAAATGCTGGAAGATGAAGGGTGGTGGGATCATATCCATCTTTCTAGGTCAGATGTTTCCAAATTGATGAATAATCATTATCTATAAGAATCTCAAAGTCCTTATGTGGACAACATAGACCTGGCCCAGGGGGCCAGACAGTTTTCTGACTGCCTTGCCACCCATCTCTTCTTCTAGTGGTACCCTTCTTCCATTCCACCCACCTGTGAGTATCCATCACCCTTACCTGACCCTGTGACTGGGGGCAGTCTCTGTAATATCCTGTCAGGACCCAGGAGCCTTAGCAGAGCCATGGTGTTTGAGTTTTTGTGTTCGCCTCAACATTTGATGGCCCTTGGTTCTTTCCTCCAAGTGCTGTTCTCTGTTCTTCATGGTCAAGTTTAAGAATGGTTTGCTAGACTTAGTCCCTCTCAAATAAGACAATTATATATTTTTTAAAAAAATCTTCTGTAATTTAACATTGTCAGGAACACTAGCAATGTGAATTATAGATTTTGCACTGGAGTGGTATGGGAGAGATTTTGATTACCAAAGAAATAAAATGGCTCTACATATAAAAAGGAAATAATGCTAAAGATAGGTCTTTTGGTGCCATACATTACTTAAGCACCCACCTTCCAGACCAAATTTTTCTTAGTATTGATTGGAATTCAGTCAAAGGGCGCTCCTTACAGGTAGCAGTTGGTAGCAGTTATTATAGCAAATACAGTTTAGTCCAGCATTTAGGGATGAAGATGCTCTTGGACACTGAGGATTTTCCTAGATTGACAGATGAACAATGTCATACTGCAACATCTGATGTTTCCAGAATAAATGTAGATTTTTTTTATGTCCAACCATATCTAAGTGGAAACATGTGCTACCATGAGATTTGTGGGGAGTGTGGAGAAAAAGATGACCAGTGTGGGAAGCTTCCATCTATTCCTAATACATACCATCTCTGATATAATTCTTCTACCAGTTTTCTGTGAAGACTGGTTAGCATGGGAGCCCTATTTAAAAAGATTCTTTAGCCTTTTGGGAGAAAAGGTGCATGGTCAGGGGGTCTATCATTTTTAATGTAATCAAATACATGATGGCTGTGTTGATTATATACAAAGTTCTAGAAAGTTTTGGACATTTCCATTAAAATCCAAGAGCTTTTGCAAGGCATTTTTTCCCCCTTAAGTCTGTAAAGAAATGTCTAAACCCTGCTCTTACCATTCCTTACTTGGATCTCAGAGTCTCCTACTTCATTAAAAAAAAAAAAATTGTGTTTTCTGGGAACCTGTAATGAATATCATTGTATCTAATAGGAGTTGAAAGCTTCTTTTGTGGGAAATCTGTGAGTTTCCTGTGGTCTCAGTGTTTGTAAGGAAGGACTCTGTGGTGTTCCCAGGCAGAAAGTCACAATTTGCATTTTGGAAATATAAACAAAACAAGTACAGAAATGATGATGGGTCCCAGGACTAGGAAACAAAAACAAGACAAATGCACACACATACAAACACAAATGAGGGTAAGTCAGGCTGAATACTGTACTTGATTGGTTGATTGCTGCCACTTATGCCTATTGTTTGCTGCTTTGAAAATGGGTGATTAAAGAGCCTGGAAGGCTAACCCTTTCATCAGTTAACTAGTGCATGCTCCCCACTCAAAGAGAGTGAGGCAGGCAGTCCTTACCCTCCATCGAGTACTTTGGAGACACTTCTCACATTTTTTTTTTTAAATAAAACTACACCGTATGACTTGTTGGGTCAATAGTGAAGCTAAAAACATCATTTTGGTTGTTGAACCAGCTGGTTGGCCAAGACTCTAGATTGCTTCAGAGGAGTATGGGGTTCATTCTAATTAGACTAATTATGCTCTCAAAACACTTACCTTATTTCATTTAATTTGTTGAAATTTCCTTCTTATCCTCTAGTGTTTCTCTGATTCTCACATTCAAAACCGAAATATTTTTCAAATGAATAAAAATTTTATGTGTACCATTTCACAGATATGGAAAAAGATTCAAAAGCATAACCATTCCTGTCTCAGGAAAGAAATGCTTTTTGCTACTGGGAGCAAAATATGTACCATTATATTTCTGGATGTTTCAGCATATGATATGGGCCCAGCAGCTTCCTTTCTTCTTTGAGACCATTCAATGAAACCAACGTGACCCCTACCCTCGACAGCTGTAGAGCCCTGGCTATTCTAGAATTAATTAGTGCAAACTGTAGACCTCTTTCTGTCTTGATCTGTGTTGTAGATATAGGTAGACATGCACATTAAATCGTTTATATTCCCATACATATATTTTAATGTAGAAGATTTGTGTGTATAGGGTATGATAATAGATCATTGCTTTAATGTTGATTTCTTTGGTGATTAGTTAGGTTTGTCATGGGTTCATTGACTGTGTGTATTCTTTTATGAACTGCTTATTCATCTCTTTTCCCATGGTTCTCTGTGTGATCCATGGACAGATATTTTGTTTTGTACCCAGTGGTCTTCAACCCTCATGGTTTCTGCTTCTCATGTCATGATTAGGGAGATTGTCCCTTCTCATAAAACAATTATATAACAGCTACAGTTTCTTCTTAACGATTTTATGTTAAATCCATCTGGAATTTTGTTTGGCAAAAGCCAAAGAAGAGGCAAATCTCTAATTTTATGTTTTGTTTTCTTTTATTTTGTTTGCAGTACTGGAGATAGATGCTGGATCTCGTGCCTGCTAGATAAGTGCTCTACCAAAGAGCTACAAACCCAGCACTTGACTGTGTTTGCTGGACAGTTAGCCATGCACATTTTAGTACTATGTGCACAAAATATGTTTACTATACATGCACAATTTAGTAACTATCTGTTCATCACTAAATGGATTTTCTATCCTTATTATATAATGTTGGACATTTGGGGTCTGCTTCTAAACACTCTATTCTGGTTCTTTGACTTCCTTGTCCCTTCTAGTACTAATGCTATGTTAGACTAATTCTGTAACTAGACAAGACAGTCTATTTTAGTGCCTAGCACTGCAAATCTACTAGTTTGTTGTCTGAAATGCTTTATTGGATTTTCTCTTCTGTTAAGTGTTCCTCATTATTCAAGGTGTTAGTTTGAATTGTGGGCAGTTTAGTGAAATCATCCTAGTAGCCTGGGACCTCTGTGAAGCCATCTGGTCCTGTGACCTTGGCCTTGGGTGCCATAGGTGAAGGAGCATTCCTGGATTCCTATCTACTCACCATACAAGGTTGAGATCCGTGGTGAACTCATGGACAGTCCAGAGAAGGTCGACCTGAGGAGAGCTGACAGCTAGTTTTCCTCCTTGATGAATACTGAGTTTCCCCAGCATTCATGAAGGGTTAATTAATTCCTTCATTTTTCTCCTTGAAAACTTGTCTAAAACCTCAGGTTTCACAGGATCACAAAGCTGTGGTCAGGACAACACGAGACACTGGAAGGCACCCGTCATGTCTGCAGTGGTCAGTACATTTTCCCTCTGGCTTCTTTTGCTTTGAAAAGAGTCTCTATTTTTAGCACAGGACAAAGTTTATTTATAGCCTCAGTTTTTCAAAGCCCAGACACTGCCAGGTATGTGGTTTAGACAATGGGGAACCCGCCTGATGAAGTGCCACACATTCCCAGGGGCTGGTGTGATTTTCCTCTAATGACATGCCCCGGGTGGCTTCCCTGCTCCATTCCATCATTTTGATCCATGTGCCAAATTCCTGGGCTTGACACATGTAAAGAGATAATTCACATGATCCCCAGCTTGTTTTTGACTCTGTTTAAAAATGCAATAAAACTTTACAGTATGACCAGCATGACTCAATGTTGTTTCTGGATTTCAAAATATTGAGGTTAGATGTGCTAATGATTTGCTCCGGAGCTACTTTTACAAGGCAAGCCAGGTCCCCTCTTGCCAGCACATCTGAGCGAGGACGGCAATGTGTTCCTTGCCTATCCTTTCCCCCCGTGCATGCTGTGGTCTGCAGCTCCAGGACCCAGAGGGAGCAACTGATTTAGTTAGGAGTCACCCCAAGGCAGCAGCCACCACCTCTAGTCACAAAGAAAAATAAAAACATGATTCCAAATATTCTTTCTCTGTCCTTGTGATACAGTTGAATGCAATGGAGAATGCATCTTATTTTTTTTTTTTTCTAAAAGCCTGTGGTTAGATTAGAGTTTTCCAGAAATATCAAAATATCTTTCCCATTTTCCTCACACATCAGCTATCTTGTTCTTGCTCCCTCTTTTATTATCTCATTTACCTTAATGGCAGACAGGGTCAAAGAGACTAAACTCAGTTGCTAGAAAGCAATCTCCTTGTTTTGACAAGAAAAGTCTTGTCTTCACTGCAAGTTTTATTTTCTACAAATGCCATAGCATTCATCTCACAGAGAGAAACCATTATAGATCCCCAGAGTTCACCTTATCTCTTAAATAAAACCTTTTATTTATGGAGAGAGTTCTGTGGCATGTCTGGAGCCTGCCGTTGAATTTTTCTTTCTCTTTTTTGTTTAATGTGAAGAGAGAGGACTTTGTTTCAGACCTATAAGGGTATTTGCTCAACTTGCTCAGCAGCCACTCACATGAGCACTAATGAGAGTTGCTGTCTGAAACCCTTGGCGAAAATAGCCATGCAAAGCCCACTTATTGACTTGGGGTTTTCTGTAGGCTTCGTCATTTGAAAACTTTATTTAAAATCCCACCCTATTTGAACCTCTTTGGAGTTCTTGTGCGGGCATGTGGAAAAGTGGGTAAGGGTGGTGGTCATGGAATAGTGTCGTTTGAATTAATGGGTTCCATGCCTAATGCAGTACATATGTCTACCAGCAAGCCACATGCCCATCTCAGTAAGCAGCTTGCACTGGCTTCATATTTTGCCTTCAAACTTTTATGAATACTCCTATTTGCAGATAAGTTTCAGTGTACTTGAATTACATGAATGATTGGGACTCTTCTGAAAGCAAACTTTTTGTGACATTTAATAAGGCTGAGTAGATGACACAGTAGGTAAAACCCTTTTCAGCTTTGCTATCTGCTCACAGGACACCTGGTCTCCTAACTGGGCAATTTCATTGACTGATGGAGAGGGTGGGGTGAAAAAAAGGAGTTGAACTACGTTAAGCCCTGAAATCTTTTCTGTTATTGAAATTTGAAAAAATCCCACGAGTCACACACATCCCTTCTAGGCCCATTCAGAAAAGCCACAAGATCTCAGTGAACTTCAGCTATTGAGCCTTGACCTCAAATCAGGTAATTCTAACTCGTTCAATACAACTCTCCATTCCAGCTCTTCATCCTCACTGAACTCCTTTTATCTCTCCCCTTCATCTCCCTGAGAGAACTGGAAAAGGAAATAAATTCTGCCCCATGCCAGAATTTGATGTTATGTCTATTAAAGTCAATGCCTCAGGAAGGAAATGAGAGTCTTTGACAGGGTGGCTAATGGAATTCATATTAAATGGGGTGTCACAAAATGAGACTTTCCCAAGTGACATGGGGTAGGCACCTCATCTTTATGGCCTCCAAATTTTCACCTCTAAAATGCAATAAATTTTGCCTGTTGACTGTAGAAAAATACTTGTAAACAAGTTCAGGCTTTTCTCTTTAAGAACTGTTGTCGGGTTTTATAGCATGATTTTAATATTGGTCTATTTCTTTAGGAGAGAAGCAAACATTTGTTTACTGAAATTTCTCATCCAGAGAGCTTTGGGCTTTCATTTATTACACACTTGTTTTTCTTTGAGATATCTACTTCCCCCAGATTAAACAATATTATTCTTAACACACCAGATGTCCCAATGTTGTGTTCAGAAATTATGGAGGAAGCCCACGTGTCCTCCTCTGAGTGCATGAATGTGTGTATGCATGCATACACCTATCATTTAAATCACAAATGGTTTTAGCTGACATCTAGAGCTGGAATGGCATTGCTGATGATAGAAGAAATGATAGAACCAACTCATCTGCATATCCAGAGCATAAGTCAGTATGGTATGCCTTTAATTAAAGATACTCAGTGCTTCTGATAACTTTTATTTATACCAGCATTTTAGATGGCCTGGGAGTGCTGTAACTCTTCGGGTACTAAAGACTCCACTGTCTGAGAGCTTGACCAGCTTTCTGAGCCTTCAGTGTATGAAAAGGAGCTGAAAAATGGAAGCTGTTAGGCTGGTGGCCTTAAGGCAGCATAGAGAGAACGTGCACCCCCCCTTTTCCCCTATCCCCACCCACCTCCGAGATCCTGCTTCTGTGGTCTGCTCCCTGCAGCCTCTGATGCTATCAGCATTCTTGTCAGAGTCTGTCTGAGTGATGGATGATTAATGAACTGTAACTACAACTATCTTTGACAAAAAACAGCAGCTACAAGGGTTGGGGAGGCCGGGGGTAGGGAGGTAAAGGGAACTCATTTTATCTGGACTCTGATCCCCATAAAAATGTCTAAGGAAGTTCCCTGCAATGCAAGCAATCTAACTGGATGTATCACAGCACTTCTGAGGCAAAACATTTTTACCACAGGCAAGTTGTGCAGAGAATTCTGAGGGAGGGAGGGACAATTAAGTCTTCTTTCTCTCCTCCCTTCTCCTTCCTTCTTCTCTTCCCCCTCCTCCTTCCTCTCCTCCTTTCTTTTCTTCCTCTTCCTCCCCTTCTTACTCTCCTTTACCTTCTTCCAATTCTTCCTCCTCCTCCTTATTCCTCTCTCCCCCTCCCCCCTCCTCTTCTTCCTCCTCCTTCTTTTTCCTCTTCTCTCTCTCTTTCTCTCTCACTCTCATTCAGGTTTCCAAAGTATAATCAGCTTTCTTTGGTGACCCGAGGCTGGTGTGCTGCTACTTGTTTAAAATAGCTTATGTGTACCGTCCCAACAATAGTGTCAGAAACTGTGAAAGAGGAGGAATGGGAAGTTTGCTTTGAAGAAGTTAATTGTCAGGATTTATTTGCAATTCAGGTTCTCCTCTTGCTGGCCTGGGCAGTATATAATTTGTTCCAGTAGAGAGCTGTTCACTCTTTAATCAGATTGTAGCATGCTTTGTTGCTATAGGTGTCTTACTGAAATCCAAGCTGGTCATATTTCACTGCCAACATGAGCAATTACATTAGCCTTTTAATATGTACTTTTGTCCACTAAACTACTGCTGTAAAAGCTCTTGCGTTAGGAACAGGTTGTAAATAATCTGCTCCCTGAGCATTTAACCTGCTGTGACTTCTCCCGAAACCACAGCATATCTACTTAGGGGTGAGGCCAAGTAATGTGCTGCCACAGCTTAGGTCAATCAAAGGTTTGGCAGTAGTGATGTCTGTTTCAAATGACATCTCCAGGTGACTTCATGTGCACCAGCCCAAATTCCATCTCTTTTCCCTATGATTGAAGTGGTCAGCTCTCTTTGCAATGTGTGCAAGCAAGTCATCCCCTACTTTTCTATTGTAGCAGCCTTAACACTTCACAGCATTGACTGTGATTTTTCCTCATTCCATACAGAGAAAGAGTGACATGCAGGGACCTGTATAGGGGGTTGTATGTGGGCTCCTTCATGGTCTGGAACAAAGTGTTGGCATGCTCCAGAGCTAAGACGACTATGTGTCTCCCCAGGGTGTCTCACAGTGAACTGAATAGAGCCAGGAGGCACGAACTGGGACATCGCTGTGACCTCTGATTGCACTGAGAAGAAGCCATCTGCCTCTTCTGCAGTAGCAGACGGGGCTAAATGATCCCCCAAGGAAATGTCAGATTCACTCTCAGGATGGAAAAACCAAAGCAACACTTGAGCTCATCTCTGCTGTCTTTTAATCATCTGCCAGATCAATAAATTGCTCCTTGAGCCTGGATTCTTCAAGACAGAGTCTGGTATGGATTCTCTGCATGGTATGAAGTATGTTGGCTGAAACAGGCTCAGGCTTGTAGCGGGCTTTCCAGTCCAGCAGGCCAAGGCCCTGGGCCAGGCCTTGATGTGATGCTGTCAAAGTCCCCAAGAGCCTCAGCCCGGGTGCATCCACACATGAAAACTGAGGTTGCTTAGATGCTGTTGCTAAAGAAAGTGAGCAGTAGAGGCCCTGAGGTGACTTCCAGAAAGGGGCTCGCCTCAGAAACTAAGAGGACGAAGTGAGGTTTAAGCACCTTCTTGCACTCTGACAACACCCACTGTCCATCCTAGAGTTCCCTATTTCTGAGAAACATCTAGGATACCCTGTCATGCCATTCAGCTGGACCTCTCAGGATCAGTGTTCTAATCCATGAAATAGGGCTTTTGATACCTGTCTCATAGGATAGGTGGGTGAATCGAGTGAGATCATGACCATGAACCACTTAATTTATAATGGGGCAGGTGACCTACCACATGGAAAAGCCTCGGCTGCATGAACTGTTTTGAAAACCACTTGAAGGGCTGATGCTCAGCCAAGTTGGGAGGAGGGCAGACTTACCCCATCTGCTCACCTCACAGCATCCTTCTCCCACTTTCTAAATACCTGGCCTTTCATTTGACCTCATGGTTTTGGGACTACTTCAACCTCTTCCACTCTTTGCTCCCTCTTCTCAAAAATTATTTTTAACTAACTGTCCCATGGAAACAGGCCTGGGCTGGGGATGTGGCTTGCACAGCTCTGACATCATGTTCAACCTGCTTTTACCTCTTTTTAAAAACTCTAGGTGAAAAGGATTTCTATTGATGAAACATCATGATGGCTCCTGATAGAAGATACTGCTACTAAATGACTTTTCTAATTGAGGCCTATTCACTAATTAGGTAGAGTATTGACTATTAGAGTTTCTATGACTTTCTTTCATGGATGCTATCATGCACTGGGATTTTAAAGATAGATGACTTTTGAGGCAGTCCTCCTCAAAAGACTCATATATGCAGAAAGCCAGGATTTCCATCCGCATCTATGGAATTCCTGAGGGCAGATGGATGCTGGTATTCCACACACACCCACGTCAGGCACACGTGTTCAAAACACAGGGTGGAGTGAAGAGCTGTTCTGGACAAGAAAGGTTTTATTGCCAAGTCTTTGAAATTACATTCTTTGGTTTAACTAAGTAAGACTGGCTGGATGGTTTAGAACTTATTTTCATACTTAACAGTAAATTTGTTTTAAAAGATCATATAGAAACATAAATATTTATATTTAAAAAGGCAATCATTTCACAGTTTTCAGACCTCTGGAATGTCAGATGAATGGATAGCTAAAGTCGACTCCCTGCCCACTGTATCATGTGGGCCTCACGTAGTACCGATTTTCAATAATTTGTGAGAGGGAGGAGGAGGTTGCTGTTAGCATGGTCCCTGAGAGTCACCAAGTTTTAGAGTAGAAAATCTCTGAGACTTATACATGCATGTAAATAAAGAAAAATACACATTTAGTGAAACATCCTGTAACCCAGGACACACTTTGCTATCATTTTTTTGTATCTTTCCCATTAGTTTGCTTCTCTATCATGTGCTAGAACATTTGTTTTTGTTTTGTGGCTTTTGCTGTTGTTGTATTTTCTTGTTTGTTTCTTTATTTTCAGTGCTGGGAATGGAACTCAGAGCCTCTCACAGGCTACGCAAGTATCCTACCACTGAGTCACATCCCCAGCTCACTGCTGGAGTATTTTTTGTTTTTATTCTTTGGTATCAGGATGGAATCCAGGGCACTTAACTACTGAGCCACATTCACAGCCCATTTTATTTTTTATTTTGAGACATGGTCTCTCTAAGTTGTTCAGGGCCTTGCTAAGTTGCTGAGGCTGGCTTTGAACTTGTGATCCTCCTGCCTCAGCCTCCCGAGTCGCTGGGATTACAGGTATGCACCACTGTGCCCAGCTGCTGGAATATATTTGATGGTTTCCAAGGTAGCCCTTATGTCTGAAATCGAAGACAAGATCACATTTTTCTTAGCTTCTAGTGGAGTTTCCTTTTTTGTTTTTAATCAATGTACCCTTTATGTAAAGCACTTTGATTAAGTGTGTTCAACTCTTTGTGCTTCATTTCCCCTTGTGATTTGGGGAGAGCTAAATGTCTTTCTACTATAGTTTCAAAAAGAATCTCAGATAAATGAGAATTTTACTTGATATCCAGGACAAAGCAAGTAGAAAGTACTCATTCCTGTGTCAGTCAGTTGAAAGAGACACCATCAAACTATCCCTGTATTTGGGGAGCATTTTCATCCTAAAATTCTTCAAAATGTGCAACATATTACTTTGTATAGTGTCTTCATAGGTTCTTCAAAAACGTTAGTAGATTTAAGTTCCACATTTCTGCATTGACTAATAGTGTGGTAATTGTGAAAGGATTTTGTGCTTCTGTAAGAAGGTTTCTTCGAGAAAGATGATTCAGACTCCATAGTGTGAAATTCTGTGGGATTTTATCTGGATCTCTCTAAATGCAGTGAGCACATTCTATTATGTGATATTATTATTAGAATTGAATATGGACAATTTCCTTTGTTGCAGATTATAAGTGTTTGAGAGCAAGATGCATATCACACTAATCTTTTTTCTCCCAGAATGTATTTCTTTTCCTAGAGTTTAACCTAAAGAAATGTTATGAAATAAAAAAACAATTTAAAATTAAGTGAATAATTTTTCATCTCCATTTAATGAATGCATTATAAATATCTTTTTCCAGTTTCCTTTGACCCTTCTTTTCTTCAGGAGTTAATAGCATAGTATAAAGAGAGATACAGAAATAATGGAACAAACTTGAAATTGCCAGTCAGTATTTGAATATATTCACTAAAATGACAGATGAGAAATGCAGAAGAGAAAAATGGTTTGGAACAGTTGGTCTCTCAGTAATGAGGGAAACAGACTTCAAGCTCTATCCCTATAAAAAAAAATTAATATAAGCCATGGATGAGAAGGTTCCTAGCAACTTTGTTCCTAATAGCAAACTGGAAATAACCCAAATATCCATCCACAGAGAAAGAGGTCAACAAATAATGCCACATTGACACAACAGAATACTTTTCAATAAGATAGATCAACCTACTGATACACAAAACAACCTGAACAGAGACACAATGCTGAATGAAAGAAACCAGACACAAGAGTATATAGTGTACAATGAAACTTCCAGAAAGTTAAGAACAGCCAAAATATGTATATGGTGGTAGATATCAGGAAAGTTTTTCTCTGATGAAGGGATAGATATAAGGAGGAAGGGACATAATGGAGCCATCTAGGATGCTCTAAATGTTCTGTATTTTGATCTGAGTGGTGTTTGCATGTGTAAAAGCCCGTCAGACTGTACATTTAAGATTCATGCTTCATACACACACACACACACACACACACACACCTCAAATTGCAAAAAGAAATTAAAGGGAAAAAAAGCGCTGCTATTTATTGAGTGCTTACTATGTGCCAGGCTAAGTGCTAAGTGCAGAGGCTTTAAAAATATTAAGCAATTTGCCACAGCTCACAGATTCTGTGAGAGAAGCCAGTGCTCATGGACTCTAAATCCCAGGCTCCAAATCTCTGTGCTCTGTGGTCCCTGCTCTCCAGCCTGAGAGCTAATCCTCTGCCTTGCTGGGACTTGGCCCTTGCAGCCGGCGGGGCCTCCAAGCAGAGCAGGTGGCCTTGTGGAAGCGGCAGTGGCTTTGCTGTAAGTGTCAGTTTGATAACAATAAACCTCTGTTGCCGTATTAACGGAGCCGTTAAAACATTTCCCTTGCTCTTGGTTATGTCAAAGGCCCTTGCCAAGTCTCAGGGACAGTGGCTTGATTGTTGAAGGGAGGAACTTACTGGAGGAACAGTGAATGGTGTTTTCAATAAGACATGGAGGTAGGAACAGAAAATGCATTATTTGTGGTATTTCTTCACATTTGAAGTTCATTCTGGCCGGATGCTCTTTTGGGGAAAGAAAACCAGACATGAGGTTCAGAACACATTTCCCCTCAGCTACTAAAATTCTCTCCACTAAACTCAATGATTTTATTTTAATTTGTTAGAGGCATGAAATTTAATATTATTAATATTAATTAAATGAATATCTACTATCTTAATATTTAAATGATGGGTCAAATATATAAACCACAGCTCACAAACAGACTCATTACATGAAAGAAGGGAGAAACCCACGTTTCTCCCAATGTTCCACGTACCCTTTACCTGGGCACCTCTCCTATCTGTTTCTGCCCAATGTCCATGGACACTCTCTTTGTATTTGTGGTCTGCCATCTTGAATGGGGGAGAATTTCTATCATGCTGCTCTTGCTTAGGAGCATTTCCCTGAAGAGATTCCAACCTAGTCTTCACTGACGACTCATGACTGCATTTAGTTAAGCAAAGCCTGCAGGAATTCTTCTGCCTTCATTTCAAATCCTGGAAATTGTACTCCACATCCAAGAGACAAGACAGAAGAGCAATAAAGACTCCTTCATTTACTAACGCTGGTCCCTTGGGCAAGTCATTTGGCTTCTCTGAGATTCCTCAGGTCTTTGAGTACAAAATAAGTACAGTAATGATCTCAGAGGACATTATGAGGATTGCACTATAAAGCTAATTTGCCTAGCGGAGTGACTTGCACATGGAGGAACTCACTAAATAATAATTATAATGATGGTTGATTTAATAGAAGTAGAAAGCCTAACTCTTCCCCCACCCCAGGAAAAAATGTCATTAAGGACTGCAGTGCCAGGCTCCTACTCACCAACTATTTTCCTATTTTCTTTGTTGGGTATAAATTAACTCTCCAAAGGGTTAGCCCTTAAGCTCTGCTATATTTCAAATTTTGTTAAATGTGGGATTTTTAAATTAGAAATCTAATCAGAAACAAGGGAACCTTAATCAAGATGAACAAAATCCTACTATTCTGACCTCTGAATTGATGCATGCTGATCATTACATTCAAATCTTTGGGAAAGAAATTTTGTGATACAAAGATATATGGTAAGGGCCAGGTGCGGTGGTGCATGCCTTTAATTTCAGCCTCTCCAGAGCCTGAGGCAGGAAGATTGAGGTCAAACCAGCCTCAGCAACAGCGAGTCACTAAGCAACTCAGTGAGACCCTGTCTCTAAATAAATACAAAATAAGACTGGGGATGTGGCTCAGTGGTTGAGTACCCCTGAATTCAATCCCCAGACTCCCCTCCCCCTAATATATATGTATATATATATAAAACTATTGGCTTTCCATTCATTATACAGGAAAGGCATGAAATGGGGGACGGCAGAATAAAGCTCCTCCCTCCCTTCCAGTTCAGGCAGGCAGTTGTTTCCACTACCACTGGGAAATTCTCAGACTCTTGTCTTTTTGACTTCCAGGCAGCTCTAGTCAGTCAGCAGCCTAATGAGCATTAATTTTATTCCTGGTCCGTCATTGGTCCACTTGTGGATCTATGTTGTTTTACACCTGATCTAGAATAATTTTGAAAAATCAAAGTACAAACAACTTTATTCCATCTGGGTCTAACTGAAGCATCTTAGAACAAAGTCTGAACAGAACTTGGAATTGGCAACAGAATGACTCATCTTTGATTTCTTTGACCTTTTTTTCTGCCCTTTCCCTTTCATCCAGTAGGTGGCACTCCTGAGCGAGGCTTCTGGCTTAGGTTGTGGCGTCAGCCCAAACGGGGCCAGCTCCTGTCTCTGTAGCTGGTGTAGATGATGACCCTGCCCTCTGAGGTAGGCAAAGGCGAGCAGACAAGAGGAAGCTCAAGGACACCAGGTGAAACTGGTTATTCCAAGAGAGACGCTATGATGGTGGAGAAATCTCTTTGGGGAGTGTGGACGTCTGCTTACCCAAGGTCAGAGTGTGCGCTTCAAGCTCCTGAGGGCAATATTTTTGGATCAGAAAATAACATCAGGCTTATCCACAACTTCTCTTCTCCCATTGCTAACTAATCTATCTAAGCCTTGGCTGCCTGGGTCACCAGTTTGGTCTGGCCTGTTTGTGAGGGGCAATTGAGTATGATCTGGGACTTTCTCCAACATTCCAACAGGGCGTATTGCTTTAGACACCCGTACTTGCCAGACAGGCTCATGTGGTCTGTCTCGTGGGGCAAGATGCCGCTGATTTCCTTATTTCCACCATTCCTGGCCTTCTCCTTCTCTAGGGAAATGGTTTTAAAATGACTTCAGAGAACCACTATCATGTACCTCATCTTCAGCACTGCACGGTTTCTGCTGTAAACTCAAGGGATGCAGTGGCCTGGTAGGCATTTTATTGCTCCTTAAGGAAGACAGATAACATTTGAGAGGCTGACTCTGTATTTGTGGTAGTCAAACTCATAGACAGATTGATCTAGAAGCTATCAGCTTCAAGAGCCTCTGACAACATGTACAATTTTTGGTTTTGATGGCAGTGAAAAGCCTAAAAATCCACCAGAAATACAGTGCTATATCTTCTGGTTGTTCTGTCCTCGTCTAGACCAGAATTTTTCAACCTCAGTGTTACTGACATTTTGATTTGGATAATTCTGTTGGGGAGGGTGCTGATCTACACAATGTAGGGTTAGCAGCATCACTGGCTTCCATCCATTACATGCCAGCAGCATCTAGTTGTGACAACCTCAAATTCCTCCAAACATTGCCACATGTCCCCTTGGGGCAAAATCACCTTCCCTCCAGTTGAGAACCATAGATTTTGATCAATTTCTACAGTAAATAACTCACTGATCCTTTTCTATATTTTCTATATATATATATTTTTTTGTCTTGCTTGCTTGCTTGCTTTCTGGTTCCTTCTTTTCCTTTCTCTCCTTTCCTCTGTATTTGCTAGTTTTCCACCTATTCTTTCTCTAAATAATTGACTCCATTTCTAAACATACTGAAGACCAGCTTCCAAATCGGTGAACTCCTACATACATGGAGCCTCATCGGGAGAGATTTTTTTCCTCAGTGTCCAAAGTCTTTCTTTGCTATAATTGGGGTGGGGCGATGGGGTCGGGAGAAGGATGGGGGGTGGTCACCAGGCTGTGTTTATACAAACCAACCAACTTAGTGAGGAAAATTTTTAAGTTAGTCAAACTCCAGTCTATTGTATAAACGACTCTAGTCCAACAGTAAATTGTTTTCAAATTCCATAACTGGGAGTGATCTTGGAGAAAATCATATACAGGAAGCTCATTTTGCAAAGGAAGAAAGAAAGTCATCAAGATAACACTGTAATAACGACTAATCGTTGATACCTACTCTGTGCCCTGCATGTTTTTACAGGACTGCCATGAAAAGTCAATGAGAGGGGGCAGAGCGTAGCATTCAGATCTCCCATATTCAATGCTGTGTAATGGGGTCACTGTCAGGAAGAAGCAGAACCCACTATTTCTATCTCCAGGGAGGGAACTCCACTTCTTGGACTCTCATGCTGGCCTCTAACTTAACTAATTGGCCCTGGGGAAGTGGGACAGCTTGTCTGACTGTTACATTGGGGCAGGGGCACTGAGCATGCCCAGAGCTCACCTCACCCTGCTATGGGCTTGATTCTCCCAAATTCCCCCAGTGTCTCTGCCAGGGCAGAAGACAGAATCTGTCCCTTCCAGCATTGCAAAGCTGCAGAATCCCTCTACCTACATCTGGGGTTCAGCAGCCTAATTTAAGGCAGATATATAAACACCCACAATGAGTAATACTCGGACAAGTGTGTGTGTGCGCGTGCGTGTGCTCAGCGGCAGCCGGGCTGCTACTTGGCACTTGTAGTTTATGGAACATTTGGTTGCCAGGCATTTAGATGGTTAGGAGCTAAAGTTGGCAGAAAAACTACTGTTTTCAGTGGTTTCTCCCTCCTCTGAATTACTTTTCTTTTAAAAATAAGTTTTTAAACATAAGCCCTACATTTCATGCCAAGCCACAGAGTTCAATTTAGCATTTTGGGGTAGTTATTTTAATTTATTTTTACCTTGTATTCTTTAGCATGCAATCAGGAGCATAGCACCAAGAACTGAGCATTATTCTTTCATGACAGATGTGAATAAAAAGAAATAAAACATCTTTTAAATCTTACTTTTGTAGAACCAACAGCTATTTGTCTTTACACTGGTCATATTTATTTCAAAATGATGCCATTTTATCAAAACATATTTTAAAACATCTCTTGAGGGTTTAGTGAGCCTGTTAATAAGCTAACACACGAAAAAGTGTTATTATCTTATTATCTCACTGTTTCCTTTTTTAAAATAATTTTTAGTTGTCCATAAGCCCTTATTTTTATTTATATATTTATTTACACTTGGTGCTGAGAATCGAACCCAGGGCCTGACACATGTGCTCTATCACTGAGTCATATCCCCTCACTGTTTTCTTTAAGTAGATAAAACTCTAACATGTTCCTTGAACATCTTTTCCCCAAACACAACTTCAGGGTTTTTTTCAAAAATTAAAAAAAAAAAAATCATTCTAGAATATTCTTAACAAAAAGACAAGGCATTCTCTGAAAGGAATCTCAAGGGATCCATATATAAGTTCTTGAGGAAGCTGCAATTATGTAAGAAGGTTTGGAATCTTCAGGTTAAAGTACATGTCCATGACCTCATAGATGACCTTCATAAACTGAACCCACTCTCTTTCAGTCATAGTCATTAAGTACATTCTCTTAAATATGTTGAGTAGAAGCTCAGGATGATATTTAAATCAATACTTTTGACACTTAGTATATGGCTTTATATTTATCAGGAATGAAGTGACAGATGGGAATTGATGAGAAGTAAAACTGGGGTCATTTGACCTACTTCACTCCAGGTCCAATGTACCATTGTGCAGGTTGTATACTGCATAGCCTTATGGTGAGCAGTGCCTCCTAGGATTCTGTGGAGAACACCTGTAGCAGCAACCTTGGATTGTCTGGACAGTCATCTCCAAATAAACTTCCATTGGTAGAGGCGAATGATAGCAACAGAAATACTGCAAGTAACAGGCTGGTGGGGAAAATTCCTTTCTCATAAAAATAAAAAAAAAATGTCTTAGAGTTTGACAGTTTAATTAAGAGTGCAGAAACACAACACAAGGGGCCTGGCTGGGTGATCTCCATAGCTTGGTGGTTCAGAGCCTGGGCTTGTGGATCATGCAGACTGAGTCTGCCACTTGGTAGCTGCATGACTCTGGATGAGCTGCGTCTGTTCCTATTAGTACTTCACGGGGCTTCTGTGAGGATCAAGAGTGACAGTGTCTGCAAAGCCATGGAGGTGTGCCTGGCTGGTACAGTACAGCTATTGGTAAGTGTGACCTTTGGTCTTTTTTCACAGACTAGAGGGTCTGCTAACTGCTTGGTGCTGTGCCCCAAGCTCCTTTAGGGCACCCAGGATCCTATCAGTTCCTTCTAATATTCCAGTTTTCACAAAGTACTTTCACAAGTGCCTCATTAAAATCATCTTCTTGGAAATAACAAGGCCAGAAAATTACATCGTTCCTGGTAATGCAGGCTCCAGTATAGAGCTAGAACTGCTTTCCCTGCTAATAATGCTCCGAACATCCAGCCCATGCTGTTAGCATAGCAGACTGGAATATGAAACTCTCTCAGTTCTGCCTGAAAATTCAAAAAGTTTCCTACACTACTCAAATAATCTCTTTCTTTTCTGGTTTGAAACTATCACTTGGGGGTGGGGGCTGCTCAGAGAAATAAAAAGAAGAGGTCACCAGGGTTGTGGGGATGGACAGCAGAAAGAAGAGCTATAAAAGTGCCTTATCAACATGTCTTGCCCAGGCAGCCAGAAGATCTGTCTGAGCCATGAAATAATATTTATCCTGCATGCCACTGACCAAGTTCATCTGCCTTTGATCTATTTCTCCACTGTAGATATTTTTTCTTTCTCTCTCTCTTTTTTTTTTTTTTTAAGTTTTAATTCCTTCTGCCTAGAGGGTAACAAACAAGCTCTGAACTTGGTGGTGAATTCCAAAAGAATTCAGAAGAGTAAATATGCACACAGGACTCTGAATCCCTGAGTTCTCGTCCCAGATCCCCTCCACTACTTACTTCCCCATCCTTAGTACAGGAACACAGCATCTTACTGGGTCCCAAGTAATTACCTATCAAGATTGTCTTGTGTTAAGTACATAAGAGCAGTTTGGTTAAATCTGGATCATGATGCTAACACTTTAAACATTTTAATATTATATTTTACTTAACCCAGGACATAAAAAATATCTTCATGTTGTCAATCCAAGTTGAGCATCCCTGATTCAAAACTCCGATATCTAAAACTTTTGGAGTATGATGCCATACATAAGTGGAACATACCACACCAAGAAAGTTTGTTTCATGCCCAGGATTATTAAAAATATTGTATAAAATTACCTTCAGGCTATGTGGAGAAGGTGTCTATAAAACACGAATGAAACCCATGTTTAGATTTGGGCCCTATCCCCAAGATATCTTATTATGTATATGCAAACATTTCAAAATTTGAAAAAAAAATTAGAAAATCCCAAACACCTTTGGTCTCAAGTATTTTGGATGAGGGATATTGTATCTGTACTGAAACTACTAATGAAAATGTATCAATTATATATGTATGATAGTATTAATGATATGTTTTATAAGCAGGGTTTTTGTTTTTGTTTTTTGGTGCTAAATCTTTGAAATCTAGTGTATATTTTACATCCAAGGCACAGTTCAAGCAGCTGATACCTACCATATTGGCAAGCAGTTAAAGATAATGAATGGGGCTTCGGAGATTAGAACTACTTCCTGCCTGCCATCATACAGTTAGAGCTCTTCAGACAAAATTCAAACACATCAGCCTGGCACCTAGGCATATGAAGAACAGGATGATATTTTATTTTTAGGCACCTTCTGGAATATTTCTTATCTCAAGGAGGTGTTTTTGTCTTTCAGGTTCCTAAATGTGTTTCTTGATATTTTGGACATGGGAAAGTGGTACAGATAGGACCTCAGTGTAAATGAGATTCTTCAGCTAATAACTGCAGGCTCTGATTGCTGGTATGTCCTGGACCACTTATCTCAAGGGTCGAGTGCCCCGAGGGATGGAGAAGAGCCTAAGGAATTCTCTTTCAAGCCCAGCAGACAGGACCTGTATAAAACGTTAAGGTCCTGCAGACACACATGTGCTATTCTTCCAGGAGTGATTAGACAGGTACCAGAGATCATTTGCAAGCTTTGTAAGAAGTCGTAAAGCTCAATAAATTGGAGCCAGACTACCTGGACTTACTCTACTAAACCCTCAAATGTTTGGCTTTATATGCTGTGTTGGGTCTGTTTCAGCACTGACAGATGAGTCTCCAAAGGGAGAGTGGTCAGGGTTGCACCTTCTTTCACATGATGGTCCCAAGCACCAATCAGAATGCATGGCAAAATGTTGGTGATTGTATGCTGGAGACAGAAGAAGTGGAACTGGATTATCCTTAAAGACTAGGTGTGACCTTGAAAAAGTTGCCCTGGCACTCTGTGCTTTGTTGTTGTATTTTTCCACTTGTGAAAGGGGAATGGCAATACATATCTTATAGAAGGGTTGGGAGGATAAATAAGAGAAACTTAATTACTTTTTGTAGTACCTGGCAAAAGAAAAGGCACTGAGCAGATGTCTGATATTACTTTTACTATTTCTACTACCATTTCTATTATGTTAGTCACCAAATATCATTGTGTACCTGCTCTCTACATGCAAATATTCCTGGAATATAGTAAATTCTCAAAATGTATTTTTATCAATATGACTATGCTAGGATTTGGTACATATAACTAAGAGGATCAAGAAGGCTCCATCTTTCCCTTCATCTTCAAGTTTTTTCTGTGGACTTAAAACAATGTCTTTGCCAAGCACTTTCCTGGAAGGTAAAACCTTGCAGGGATGAATCAACACACAGGTGCATTGTGGACTCTTGTACAATTGGTCAGCTCCTCTCACTCCTAGCTTCCTGCCTCCATTCCAGATCGATAGCTATGAATCTATGGCATGTGACTCTAATGGTTCCCTCATAAATTAGTCACATTTGCCTGTGCATGGAAAACTTACTTTCCCACCTGTTCAGCCAAAATGTAGCTTTTCAAAAAGAACTGGAAAAGTGTTTTCTTGAGAGCCTTTGTAGACACTGAGCAGCAGCATCATGGCAGCCCTGGTGACAAAGTGTACAAGAGCTGAGAAAGTGGAGGACTCTCTGGACCTCTCTCCCAAGTCCCCTGAGGACCAGAAGCCAGGAAGTAGTGAAAAGCAGAATGTTGGAGTGGACTTTCTATTCTCTTGAGAGCACCTTCCCAGTGGTAATGATGCTGCTTCCTCAAGGGAAGAGGGGAGCAGAGAACATTGACTGTTAGGGTTAAGCAAGAAGAGGAAAATATGGCTGAAAGCACTGGTGGTGAGCAGAGATTCTGACAGGTAAGCATATACCACCAGAGAATGCTGGGAGTACTTTGGAGATAACCTCTGACAAACTCACAGGTGAACACGCCTTGCCTTGGCAGTTTGGGGTATTAATGTAAATATGGTATTAATAAACTCCCAGGCTGGGCATAGTGGTTGAGAGCTCACTTCCATAGAGTAGGGGTGAGGAAGGAGGGCAAGGAAGGTTCTTCCAGCAAAAGCAGACGGGTCTTAAAAAAATCCTTACTTTGAATTATATTCAGTCCTGGACCTTCTGCTGACTCCTGGCCCAGTAATTTGTTCCCCTTCTTGTTGGCATTGATGCTGGTGAAGTCAGCAACATAGAGGTGCCTTAAAAAAAGCAAAACAAAATTAAAAAGGAAATACCATAGAAGTTACAGCATGTAGCCTAAGATCTCTAAAACTCAGTCTAAAATTATCTTGGTTACTGTGGCTTATTGGTCACATAGACCCAGAGTTCCTTTTTTATTTTCTCGACTGTATTTTGGGCTTAAGACTGGACCCAGTCACCAGGACTCCAAGTGGTGACAAATTGGCAACAGTGCTAACTCAGATGAAAATTTTCCTTCACTGCCAGAATACCGGGAATCCTCATGGACAGTTGAAGCAGTGTGTGTTGGTGTCGGACAAATCTGCTTTCAAATCTTCACTCTGCTGCTTATTAGCAATTTGACTTGGGTAAATACTCAGGCCTCCCAGACTAAGTAGAACGAATTTAGTGACTAGCTGTGACTTAGCTAGTGCTCAGGTTCTGTCGTCAGACTATCTACCTCCATCACTTACAACCGCCAGAGCTCTAGAGCTTCAGCCCTAAGTGCACAGGACTGTTTTGGGACGCCAAGGGACAGCACAGTAAGCAGGTACACAGCTCAGGGATGTGGTAGGAGCTCCGAAGACGTTAGCTCTGATTGTGCATCAGTACCCGACTTGCATAGAAGAAGGGCTCAAGAAACTTAGTCCCTCTTTCTGTCTCCTGTCCACGCTCTACCCCTGTGTGGCTAACACCTTAGGTCCAGGTCAAGCTGAAATGCCTTTTTGCACTGAGTTCTCTTCCTACTTTCTCACTCACTAACTCAGGCCTGGCTCAAGAATTATATACGTAGAAGAAAAGGACATCAGCAAAGATCTCCAAGGATGAGGAAACCAAAACTGAGAATGAACGATGTAGCTAGAGTCCACGCTGCTGCGTCCAGGGCTGTGCCCAGGTTTAGTCAGCAACTCCTTCTTGCTGGCTGGGAAATCTGAAGGAATTGTGTCATGCTACTGTTGTTAAAACAAACCCCAAACCAAAGGGAGGGGCAGGGAGCTTGTTATGGAGTCTAAGGAGAAATAGTTGGAATCATTTATTTATTATAAAATAACTAGCCCCACATGCTATGAATTACTTTTAAGGTTCTGAAATTAGGCAAGACTTAGTAATAGATCTCCTTCATTATCAACATCAAGGGAAGGTTTATTATTTTAAATCGAGTTTTGTTTTGCTTTGAAAGTACTGTCTAGCATACTCAGAATATTTATACCAGAAAACCCTGTGTTTCTGTCCTTGATGGAGAGAGTTTATGTTAAATGTCTTTGGGAACCAGTGTCATACTGGTGGGTGAAACCAGACTGACCAGGGAACTAAATGACCTGCTCACCAGTTGTTTTTAAGGGCTTTTCTAACCTTGAATGGAACTTAGCTTTTTGGGTAACTCTTTGGACTAAAAAATATCATGATCTTAATCTCACAGAGTTGTTATGTGAACTCCAAGGCAGGGGCCACCATTCCTAGAAACTGGGTCTTTCATGTCCTAACATGGAGCCAAGGATCTTCACATTCTCAGAACATGTTCACGACATTGAACTACTCAGTGCTGGAATGTGTCTCTCTGGAGCTAGCTGCTTGGCAGAGCTAAGAGGACTGACTGAAAATTCTGAGCCAGTGGGTTCTGGCACAGTACTCCTGTTTCCTTCTATCCCTGGGGATCTCAGGGAGGTGCCCTGCATGGGATCTTGCAAAGTTCTGGTATCAAAGTCTCATTTTCCCAAATGAGAAGCATATATGTTTACAATAAAATATTCAGACAGAGAGAAAGCTCTTTTTCAAAACTGCCTAATGTTCTACTTGAATCCTGGTGATAACTACTGCTACCTTGTCAAGTATCCTTATAGATTTAAACTGCACACACATACACAATTTAACAAAAGTGAAATTATACTGTATAACCTCTTTTGTAATTATTTTGTTCTCCTGTATGATGGGACTTTCCCATGACTATATCATTACTTTGAATGACTGCCTGGAATATCTTCGCTGTTTTTTTGACTGTTACCTCTTTAGGTTGTTTCTAGATTTTTTTAAAATAAATAATGCTGTGATTGATGAACATACTTCTAGATACATACATTCCTGTAATTTTTTCCAGGTCAGAGGGCACCACAATTTAGCTTTTCATGTATTGCCAAATTACCTTCTGGAATGACCCTAGAAGTTGCTACTCTCACCAACAATTCATGGGAGTCATAAGCATAGAATTTTTTTTTCACTAATTATATTATAAAAGGGTGAAAGGAGGAGGCAATACCCACCAACAGAGAGATGAAGTTTTTCTCCAGTCCCTTAATTCTTCATCTGAATCTTCCTCAAATCCCTCTTCCAACTTAGAAATCTGGCATTACACAGTGGAATCAAGATAAAAAGAATTATCGTAGCATGAACAATGAATGTCTAACTCCTCAATATAGACGGAAAGAAATCAGAAAACACTAACAGAGTGTAAAAAGCCAAACAGAGAAATATGCCAGCAGAAAGCAACGAGAGAGATTACATATAAATAAAAGCTCTTTTGCCTTGTTTTTTTTTGAAATTATTCTCCAAAGGCAGGAACTTCATCAAAGCACTAACACTGATATGTTTAATTATCATTTTAAATGCTATATCTTGGAAGGTCTGGATGGTACTATAATAATCAAGTTAGCTTTCCATAATACAATTTTCTAATGTCCCACACATATTTGGCCTTGTGGATAATACCAGAAAATCCCTTTGGGAGTCTTAATAATGACCAGAAAAAACATAAGATTCTGGAAATAGAAGGATTCAATTGATAGATGAGAAGAATAATAACAGAAAGTAATGTATTTTCTTAAAATTAAGTTCAAAAGATATCTGTTTATTCTTTGCCTATGTGCACAATAAGTTTCTGATAATAGTAATAAAAATGATGCCTGAGATTTGTGTACTGTTTTACACAAAGCACAGTATGGTACAGATTTTTGTACTGAATATGTTTCCAAACCTTATTCACATGATTCAAGAAGAATATGAAAGGACAGTACCCTTGGGTGTCTCCTGACATTTAGACAGATAGAAAATTGCCATTTGTGTGATAAAGGACTTGGGACCTTCTTTTAGGAACAAAGTTGCTGGATTTTGTGGGATCTTTCAGAGACTGTGTATCCAGTGATACAGGCGATGCCTTTGTGTCCTTTGGAAGTGTCACAAGGAGAGTGCAGAGGTGTTTTCCCACTGATGAAAGCTTTTGCAGATTGTGAAGGAGGACCCCATCATGAGGCATTCCTTACTCCTTGAATGCAGTCACTTCTTGGGCTTAATTTCCTGAATACTAACTTCTGTATGATCAACACCTTATGGATCAGGGCAGGTTCATGAAGATTATGATATGTTCTCTTCAAGATACAAATATAAAGAGGAATTCCAATGAACATTCTGTCCTTATCAGCATAGGCCAAGTGCAATTGGAAGCTATTTCAGTGTTTTCATAGACTCTTCCCTCTGCATCTCCACGTCTGCTTTCCTTTGCTGTACATTTGGCCATCCTATGAATCAGAGGCACCTCTATCCTTAGAAACAGGTCACCTGGTGCCAAACACCCACTATTCCATCACATATTCTCTTTGATACCTTCACATCAAAATCCATTTTGCTCCCTCACTTCATATTTCTAGGAGCAAATTCCAGGAATCCATAGCAAGTTCATTTGCATGCCCGTTTCAACAAACATTTATTAAATTCTCACTATTCACTAGGCACTATTGCAGAGCTCTAGGGACAGCCTCTTTTCTGAAGACAATCTAGTCAAAGAGATAAGCAAATAATTATAATTATAAGTAGACTTGAGCTGACAGGTCAGGTTTTTATCATATGGGTACAGCCAGCATTCTCAGTGATCATTGATTCCAACTTTTCCCAATTAGAAATACTATGCTGTATCTCCCTATAGTACAACTAGCTGAAAAGTTTGAACTTTATCTTATAGTGATGGGTCAGTGAATGGCAGGTCAGATTTTAGTCATCCATTTCTCTGGGTTTAAGGAGGAACAACGTGGGTGTAGGAAGGTACATTTGGAGACTGTTGTACAAATTCTCTTGGGATATGATATGCGTCTAAGCTAGGGCATGGTCATCAAGAAGGGACCCAGACTTGAGATCTACTTAGGAGGTGAGTCAAAGCTGATGGTGGCTGGTTAGCAGTGTGGAGTGGAATGAAGAGTAAAGTTTACCTGGAAATAGGTAATGCAACCAGAGAATCCAGCACCAGTTCTTGAGACAGAACATATGAAGGAAGCACAAATCAAGGAGAAGTTTTGGACATACTGAATCCAGCATGCTAATCAATACTGAAATAAAAATACCCCAGGGTAATTGTACAGATGAGTCTGAAGCTCAGGGAGTAAGGTGTGGAAGAAAACTATGAAACTATCCATGTGTGCTAGTGACCACAAAGTTATGAGATGAGATGACTCAGCCAAGGAAAATGGAGACAGGGCGAGGAAACTCTAGAGAGAGCCATCGTGCCCAGGGATTGGGAAAAGGGGCACCCACAGAGAAGGAGGAGGAGGAGAAGAATCTGAGTTCAGAAAGTGCTGCAACCCAGAAGGGGCCACAGAAAGCATTTTCAACAGCAAAGAATGATCAATAGTACCAAGTGAGACTCATTCAGTAATATGAAGACACATTAGCATAAGGTGCACCAATGTTCTTAGGAAAAGAAGGAGTCTCTGAGACAGGAGACAGTGAGTGAGAAGGTGTGGTTTGAGGAGTGAGTGAGTGAGGAGTGAGTGAGTTCCCAGAGGGAGACAGAAGCGCAGAACTCTCCTTTTGGGAAGTGTGGGTGACAAGGGGGTGACCATCAAGAAAGGACAAGGAAGTCATGGAACTTATTATTTTCCAGAGAATCATGTGCAAACTATTTGAGCAAATTTATGGGCTGTGGAGAAACTCAGAGAGGTTGTAAGGTGGGAGAGAGAAGGAGAAATGGAGAAGGTTTACACCCATCCAAGAGGGCTGGGATGGATGGACTGGGGTGTTCACCTTTGATCAGGAGGAAGCAAGCATCATTTTCTGTTTCTGGATGTGAGTGAGTTTGCAGATAGAGGGCCAGAAACCAAGGGAGCTCACACCCATAGGCCTCATTTTCCCCCAAAATGGGAGGCCAAGGCCAGGATGGAAGAAGGGACCCAGAGTGTGTCCTTCTCAGAGTGTGAACACACACACAGGATCTTGACTCGAGGAAGAGAGCTTCAACTCCAGAGAATTTGAGAATAGTAGATGATTTGGAGTAATCCTAGTGGGCACTGAGAACAGAGCTGAACAAGAACAAATCATGTTCTGGGCTCAGGGTGTATTCTCAAAGACAGAGACCCGGGATCTGTGCTCCAGGGTACTGCTTGGAGCCTCCTTCCCAAGCACCCTGGAGGGACAGTGGAAGTTTCTCTTGTTCTAGGGTTGGGGCTTGTGGACTGGCATAGAGGAGCAAAGAAATTCAGATTCCTTGTGAAGACTGGTGTGTAAAGAGAGTGGGAGAACAAAACACGAGGCTGAGCGTTCCTGACACTAAGGCACTTGCTTATCATATCGTGGGTTAGAGAATAAATAATCACAAGTCAGTGTTTGTTTCTGCTTTGCTCATGCTAGTCAGGGTGAGTTAGAATTCATTCTCATAGAATGTTAAAATTAGAAAGTAAAAAAGAACCTACAAATCTTGTCCTCTACCCTCTCTTTAAAGATCTGCATTAAAGGACATTTCTTGCCCTCCTCTGTAATACATTCCAGTGTCTCACAATCCTCTAGGAATTTTCATCCTAATGTCAGGCTTCAAAAGAACAACGTTAAGAAATTATAGAGTTCAAAAAGAAAGAGAGAAAGAGAAGGATTCATTTCTTTCTTTTTTTTTTTTTTTTTTTTTTCACTGCCTCAGAATTTTCCCTGGGCTTCCAATTGGACATGCTGTTCTCCACTGCCTTGAGGCACGTCAGAAAACCATTAAGCAGTTTTGATGTACCCGGTTTAATGTCGATTATGTTTCTCCCCAGAACTAGCTCCTTTCTAGAGGCCAGCATACTCAGCCTTCTTTCCTGGTATGCATGTCTTTGCACACAAATCCATGTAAATATGTGGTAGAATGTGTATATATTCCACATGCTAGTTAACTTTTATCTTTATAAAATTATTTGAAAACTCTAAGAAGATGAATGTCATTAAAATCAAGTTTCCATAAGCAAAGTCAGTGCTGCTAATGATGAGTACAGATATATGAGTCAATGCTAGTGACCACATTTCTGCAATGGTAATTGAATTTAATGATTTCATGGCAGTTAGTGTTATTCTCTGCTTAAATCTAGGAAGATGTTGAGATTCGTTTAATCTTCACAGCACTTTCAGTCCCTCTGAACAATGTCATTTCACCCAAGTCAAGACAGTGTGTTTCAGATTTAGGGGGAACATACAAAGATTTGAGGTAGATTTTTTTTCCTTTGGCTGCCTCTGGTGAATCATGTGCTTTGCTTCTACTTGTTCTTATTAACGTGTGAAAAAATATGCATCTTTTGAGAACTGTGTTATTGGTTTTAGTAATTGAACCTTGGCTTCCCTTTCATCCCTGTGATATTAAAACTAAGAATGTGCTTTACTCTAGATAAACACAGAACAAGAGAATAGTTACCTGCACTGGGTTGCAAAAACTCCAGAGAAAGTCACGCCTCCTGCCAATGTGTCCAGGGTCAGGGCATAGACCGATGATTCATACAGTCCCAAAGTCATCTGATATGTTTAAAGTGGAAATTTCCTACAGTTCACTGTGATTTCTTTAGTCATCTATATTCTGCCTTCCATTCATCATTAAAAGAACCAAGTAGGCATCTAGCTAATTGTATCTGAACCCCATCAAATGGGGTAGAATTCTTGGAACTTGTAATAGACAAAATTATTCAATATGAAATTGTTATTTGCTTGATTCCCAAAGGTACCCTACTGGCAGGAAGGGCCAGGGTTCAGCTCATTTACTTGTTCAGAATTCAGTGAACATAGTTTCTCCTTGTGGCCTGAAGATTCTAGAAACTCAATCCAGCAACTCAGCTGGGGTACCAGGTCAACTTCAGCATCAGCCACTCATTCATTTACTACATAGATCTTGAGCACCTGCTGTGCTTAAAACCGAAAACCTCTTGCCCCTTGGCTTCATCTCACTTTTCAGTTCTTGATTATCAAGGTTCAAGTTCACATCCCCTTAAATCTGCAAAGATGATGGAATTTGTTTCTCATTTACTAAGAACCAGCTTAGTGAATTCTGCGTGTGGGCTTCTAGATGACACACTAGGCAGCAAGCAGAAACCTGTCATGTCCTCTACCCTCAATGAGCTTACTCTGAACGAAGAGCTCCTTTCCCAGTCATTTTCCTATTTTTTTCCTCTGTAAAAGGGAAATAATTTATCCTCATCTACTTGGTGGTCAATGTCATTTTGTTTTATCTTTTCATCTTCATACCTTCTCACACATCTCTAAGAGAGTGGAGAAAGTTCTTGAAGGAATTCAATGATTTAATTTTTGATTTAGACTAGCAAGAATACATATTTGATGATTTAGTTTGGATCTGGGACTAAAATGCTCATTTTGAAGACTGCACTAACATGACTCATTATTAGATTAAGCAGATTCTAATTAGATCAGCCATCTCTTGACATAAAGAAGAAAAATCTATTTTCTTTATAATGTGGCAATTTCTAGGAAACTGGCCCCACCATCCTAAATTAAAAGCAGGTTTCCACAAGTTGGATTCATGCCTTCTTGAGCCTTTGGTATTATATTTGGTCTGTTTAGTTAGTTAAATAATGGTAACAAAAGAAGACAGAATAGATTATGTTAAATAAAGGGAAATTTAAGAGAATAATTATGGTATTAGGCTAGGCCAGAGGTGAGGGTTGTAAGTAATAAGAGATCTGATTTTTAAACAAAGTGCTATGTCTCCATTTGGCATGACCCTTCCTGGGTATGTGGAATATTTTATCCCATTCCCAAAAGCAAGAGAAAGTGAACTCTGCAGAGAGTGTTGGGTGAGACATTTATAGGTTCTAAAATATCTTGTATGAATTTGCTTAACTTCTTGTTTTAAATGAAGGCATTAAAATTCCAGTGAAATAGAATTATAATAAGGAACCAGGTGTAGATACGTACAAGTTTGTAAATTCACTTCTATGATCTCAATGTGTGAATAGTCCACCTGATTATTCAGTGGACATCTTATACAGAAAAAAAAAAAAATCGTGGAAAAGAATCTTCAGGCAAAAGAGTCCTAAGAAGTTTGTATTTTATTTGAAAGACATGGAAAAGAAATGGAACTCCTTTGGCAATACTGGCAGGAGTTGCTTCCAATTATGAGTGAAATGATTGCTCACTAGAGAGCAGGTTTATTCCAGGTGCGGGGGCACATGCCTATAATCCCAGCAACTCGGGAGGCCAAGGCCAAGAGGATCACAAGTTCACAGCCAGTCTCAGCAACTTAGTGAGACCCTGTCTCAAAATAAAAAATAAAAAGGGCTGAGGGTATAGCTCAGTGGTAAAGGGCTTCTGTATTCAATTCCAGTACCAAACAAACAAAAAACTAGAGAGCTAGTTTATGACCTGAACTTCTACTCAATGTTTTCTAGTTAAGTGGACTTTAATAGCTCGTTCTTACATTTTATCATCCCTAACCCTTTTCTCCAACTCAAACTCAGGCTAGTAAGACACAGTGATCAGTTTTGTGCTAACTTATTTCATATTCTAAGTCATCAAATGACCCCTTGATATCAGATCTCTTGGGTCAGCTAAGGAGACATTTGTCAATAGTGATGCATAATCTAGCACTGGTTTCCTGATTAGGGGCCAAGATTTATTTATATATAATGTAACTAACTTATTATGAGCTCCAAATTGGGTTAGCCTTTATACAAATGTTCTTATTTAATATTTAAACACAAAGCCCATGAAGAATATACTGTTATAATCCCTAGTTTCAGAGATAAGCAAATGAGCTTAGAAAGGTTAAATCATTTATCCAAGTTTACACAGCAGGTAAAGGTAAGAGGAGAGATTATGATTGAAGTAGAAATAAACAGACTCCAACAGCCCACACTCAGAGCCACTATGATTTTCTGCCTCAAATATCTCTAGGATGTGCCAAATTGCAATTTCAAATGATTTCATTCATCGTTTCAGGAGAAAAAAGTAACCAAGGAACTAAAGGGTAAAATGTCCATGAGCCTACACCTAGTTTGAACCAACACTGAATCTGGAGTGCAGACTTCTAAGGGTATTTGTTGGTTTGTTTCCTTGCACCATATTTGACTGGACTGAACTTGGATATATATTTTGGTAGGTATATTGTTATATTAATACTGGTTTTGCCTACACCTTTCTCAGAGCAAATCAAGCCTGTTTTCTTTACATCCTCTCCTGGTTTCTCGGACTGATGACTTTGTGTATATCTCCACCTGAAATGAATTCTTCTTTCATCCCAAATTCTCTGTTTTAGTCAATTTTTCATCATTGTGACCCTGACATGACATGAACAATTTAGAGGAGAAAAAGTTTATTTTGGCTCATGGTTTCAGACGTTCAGTAAGGTTGGCCAGATCCGAAACTGAAGTGGGGTAGAACACCATGGCAGAAAGGCATGGTGGGGAAAAGCAGCTCAGGACATGGTATGCAGGAAGTTGAGAGAGAGAGAGAGGTCTGCTTACCAGGGACGAAATATAAACCCCAGAGTCACATCCCCTGACGCACTTCCTGACGCCACAACCTATAGTTACAACTCAGCTAATCTACATCAGTGGATTAACACACTAATTAGGTTACAGCTCTTGTAATCTACTCATTTTACCTCTGAACATTCTTGCCTTGTCTCACCCAGGAGCTTTGGGGATTCACCTCGTATCCAAACCAGAATATCCTTGTAGCCAAACTCTACCCATCTTGCAAGTTCCCTATCTTCTAGAAAGAATTTCCTAATCTACCTGCCCTCCTCTTTCACCCATTTCCCAACCTCAACCAGGTAAAATAATTTCTATCTTTTCTGGCCTTTTATTATGTCTTTCTTTGTCTTCTTCATGGGGACAAGAATTATTGACACACATTTTTCTCTCTTGTACTTGGAAAGTAAGTTTCCTGAAGGCAGGATCTACATTGCCGTCAGCATGGAATCCCCCGTAGTACCCAGTTCATTCCCTTCACTCTCTTAATAGGGTCAGTCAATAGTTGATAGGTGAAACCCATGGTGCCCAGAGTAGAGGAAGAGGCACACTCTGAATCTCATTCTCTCTGTTCTGGTAACTATTTCCTCATGACCTTGTACATTAGATAACCTTGATGGCCTAAAAAATAGCTTCTCCTAGTCCACAGATGTACTAGAGGAACCTAACATGTTATGTTACACATGTGCTATGACTCCTTCGGAACAGAGACACGTCTTTTAGTGAGACTTTTCCAAGGTTGCACCTCAAGAATTTCATGCTTATTAATGGAAAAAACATTTTGTTTAAATAGTTTTATCATTTAGAAACTAGATATTACCTCAGTGTTCAAAAACTTTCAGTTCTGCTTTTACCAGGATGATATAGTACTTTTTTTTTTTTTTGGTGGGGGAGACCTTTGTTTCTCAATTAGGAATAGATAATGCAATGTCACTCTTTTACTTGAAGAAAGAAGTTCTGTATTCTTTTCTTATTGGTAATGAAACCTCTTTTTTCCTCTAAAATATGAATTAGTTTTGCTTTTTGGTCTCAAATACCAAATATCAACCATGCACCTCCCACGTCTATCAATAGATCAGTACATGAATTTTTTTGCTGAAGCCGCAAATACTCAACCCAATTGAGTTGACCGGTCTTATCAAAGGGATGTCAGAGGTAACTCCTGTACTGTACCTCAGGTGAACTTGAACTTGCATTGGTCTGGAGTAGTTCCTGCACTTCATAAGCATGAAACTTGCCTCTCTTGGCCATGTGCTTCCCACTGGCATGTGGCTTAGGAGTTTACAACTGGCTGATCACCATACATACAAAGAAACTGAATAAGGCAACAGGGAGAGAGCAGCAAGAGAGAGCTTTCCTCTCCGGGAAGTTCAGGTGAAAGCCAACATTCTAACCACTGTGACTGCACAAGGTCCAACAGCATTTTCCACAGAGTTGAGTTTTGAGCTCAGTGTGTTGGATGAATTATAAATCATCATCAGCATCCTGCCAGGCCGCGTAACCCCAACTTCTGTGGCAGTTCTCAGTTTTCTCCTGGATTTTTTTTTTTAGCAATTGCATACTGTAGTAAGCACAGCTGTATTGCTTTCTCCATTTCGGGGGGCAGTTTTTCAGTCATGTAAATGTTCATTTGGTCATTCTCTTATTCAATCAATAAATATCTGCTGAGAGCATAGACTGTGAGAAGTGTTGCAACTGCGGGGACACCAGGATCTTGTCATTGGGGTGATTTTTATATAAGGAATAAATAACATAAATAATTTATTATGAATGAATAATATAAATGTTATTAATTCATCTTCATAACTAATATAAACAAAATAAAACAGGATGACTTGGGAGTGACCTGTGGTGGGTGATGATTGGTTTGTCAGAAAATGTCTCTTAAGGGGATATATTCAGAATTAAGACCATGCGAAGGTTGGGAGGGGCCATGAGCTCTGGCTGGAAATGGATTTTGGAAGGCTAAGAATGGAAGGCACTGGAAGCCACAGGAACAATTAGAAGACTTATTAGAGTGGTCAGGCAAAGGGGTGTGGTTAAAGAAGAAAAAGTGAAGATGGTAGACAAAGACAGATGTAGAAAGGGTGATTTTTTTCCTTTTTTAAAATTCCAGAGGATATCTCCTCAAGGAATTACAAAGTGTCAACTTTTAAAAATTCCATAACGAATCTTCATCTTCAACACAATTTTGAATCTATTACTAATTTTTCAAGTGTATTACACCAAATTACTAATGTATAAAAATTTCTCATTTTTGTCTTTTAGAAATACCATTCTGTATCCTCGAATCCCATGTTTAACTGCAGATCTCCTCAGAGTATATTGGAAGGACGTATAAAAGTAGGATCTGAGTAAAAAGATCCAATCTCAAAAGGTCTGGTACTGTTTGGTTCTATTCATGGAATACCGTCCAAGTGACATAATTGTAGAGATAAAGGAGAGATCAGTGGTAGCCTGGGATCAGGCAACCAGAGTGGAAGTTGTGACCATAAGGGGACAGACAGCACGAGTGCTCCCTTGCAGGTATATACCCTGACTGAGGTGATGAAATCTGATGCAATCACACACACACACACACATACACACATAAAAATTGGTGAAATCCAAATAAGGTTTTGATGATGAACTATGGTTCCATAAGATAGCATCAAGTGGAATCATTAGAGAAGACGACATGGGAACTCTAACTAATTTCATAACTTTGCATAAGTCTAGAATCATCTCCAAAAAATTTCAAAAAACAAAAATATAAAATCAAAATGAATAAATAATAACACAAATGTCTATAAAATGCAGTTGTTTATCCTCTTTATTGTAAAGTTTAGCACAGTACCATTCAACAAATGATGAGTATGCGTCTGAGGAATGCAGCAGTTGTTGGTCTTGTATGAACATCACGGAGTGTTCTTACACAGGCTAAGGTGACCGTGGTGCCATTAGACAATGCCTTCTGAAGGAGCTGCCAACAGTCATAGATGTGCCCAACAATGACTGAACTGTCATTATGCTGTGCATGATTATATACAAAAGAGCCATTATTTAAAAGCAATTTGGGGGCTGGGGTTGTGGTGTAGTGGTAGAGCACTCACCTAGCACGGGAGAGGCCCTGGGTTCAATCTTAGCACCACATAAAAATAAATAAAGGTATTGTGTCCATCTACAACTAAAAAAGTATTTTAAAAAATACAATAAAAATAAAAGCAATTTGGGGCTAAAGTTTTCTTATTTCACAAGAATACCTGGGTAGGCTTTTGGGTGACTGTAAAATGAGAAACAATTTAAAATTAAAATGCTTTACCCAAATACTTTCAAAAGCAAAATTATAAAATCCTGCCTTTTTTTTTTTTTGTAACAGCAAAACAGTATACGTAATCCAGACTAGACAAATTTGTAAAGACAGAAAGTAGATTAGGGAGATTAAAGGTTATCAACGGCCCAGGAAGGGGAAAACAGGGAGTTATCTCTTTGTGGATACAGAATTTCTGCTTGGGGTGATGAAAAGTATTTGGAGATAGAGGGATGGTTGCACAACATCTGAATGATATTAAATGCTGCTGAACTGGAGACTTAAAATGACTAAAACAGCAAAATTTGTTATATATATTTTACAGAATAAAAAGAATAAACTCCCCAATTAAAAAAAAATACCATTTACTTTGAACCATGGGCACATGTGAATATGATTTATAGAATATGGGATAAAAGTCCAGAAGTCAGAATATCTAGACCTACACATTTCTGAAAATGGTTTTGGACTAAAAAAAATGGTATTTCAATTTCTGAAAGTGAATAAGCTACCATGGAAGGAAAGGAGAGAAATAATGCAGATTGAATCCTTTATATCAATGCTTAATTAGAATTTGATGTGGAGAAGTCAGCAAAGGAGAGTGGGAAGGAATAGCCAGTGAGACAGGAGGAAGTCACAGAGGGCAAGTGGTCCTGAAAGCCAGGAGCATTGCTATGTCTAGGAGGCTGAGGTTTGAGTACCTTAGTGAGACTGGAGGTAGGAAGGATTGAGCACAGAGAGAGATTTGGTAGCCCGGAGATCCTTGGTGATGTGACTGGAGCCCCACTATTCCCTGTCCTATTTGTGGTGGGGCAAAAACAGAGTCATGAGTTGAGGAGGGCACAGAATCAAGGTGGCAAGGCTGGCCATTTTGGGCAAACCTTTAGAAATGGGTAGGCAAAGTCAATAAGGAGAAATATGGAGTCAAGGAAATGGTTGCTTATAGGTGAAAGATCCCAGAGCATGCTTGTAATAGATAGGAGTTCATAAGAGAGGGAAGGCTAGAGAAGTGGATGAGCCATAGTACTTGATGTCCACTCAGAGACATCCACAAATCACCCCCTCACCGGCTCCCCTTCCCCTGGTACACATCGGCAAGATCCTGGTCTTCAGATTCTCACAGAAACTTGCAACGTTATGTCCCCTTCCTTGTCCTGGGGGTGCCAGTTCCTCCAGGAGGCACAACATTTTTTTTTCTTCTCCTCCTTCCAAAGGTCTTGAATTTTTTAAAAATAAGCTTGTTAACTGTCCTCTGCACATGGAAAACACCAGCCCTCTTGAATCAAAGCTCTGCCCACTTCCTTGGGATGTGGAAATAGATATTCCCTTTCATTCTGGAGCGAAGATCCTACAGGGGGCAATGGAAGTCAAGGGAATAACCATTCCATCAGTTTATTCTCTCCCCTTAATTGTTTAATACCTCTCAAGTCACTTTTTTGTAACTAACTTTATAACTTACTTATTGTTACTTAACTATATTATAAACATTTCCCTATGTCATTAAATATTCTTTTACTCAATGGTCATTAATAGCTACAGAGTATTTTATGTTTTGGACATACCATAATTTGTCTTGCCATCATTTTGTTAGATAGTTTCAAATAAACCTTCAAATTTTCCACCATGCTAAAGGAAATGACACTGTTCATTAATCTGTTTGTGTATCTCTGACCATACTGTTAAGAACATTTCCTAGAAGCAGAATTTGGGGTTAGAGGATAAGAACATTTTAAGTATTCAAGAAAACATTGTCAAGAGAATGTAAATTGTATGCTGGTTAATTTACTTGGGTCCTTCTGTTTTGTCCATCCTGTTATTAAAATCGTTTTGCCTTCCCTGGGTTTTCAGCCTGGACTTTTGGATTAGAAAACTGAACAAAGAATTGGCAAAGTTAAAAACCTGTGGCTTTGACGTTCCAGCCAGACTCGAACGTGGTTTAGACTGTGACCATCCTTTCCTCCCATGAAAGATTATGAGACTTCTTGCACATATGGATAACATTTCCCTTGAAATACTCTGGGGGTAACAAAACAAAAATAAATGTATTTGGAAAGGTGTCTGGAGGTTTTGTGGGGATTAAATGACTGGAGATGGTCTTAGAAAGTATCTGCACAGCGTAAATCAACACATCAAGAATGATCACACGGATGCATCTCTGGATCTGGAATCATAAGGAGAGAATGGTGACAGACTGCTGACAAGTTCACAGAACTCCCTTGTGACGCATGCTGGGCTACACCAGGGCTGGCTGTGGAGACAGAGTCACTGGTGGAGAGCTAGGCTGAATCACACGGCTTTGCCAAAGGAGGTCAGAGAGCAGGTGAGGCAAATGAGTCAGAATTCAGAATAAGGCTCAGAGCAGTGCACTCCTCCAAATGTCATTTGCTTTCTCTTTTCCAGTCAATACAATCATGGTGACATTGACTTGAAGGGGGAAACCTGGTAGAAATTCTCCTAATCCTTATGATCCAATCTTTTGTCTATAAGAAAGGAAGTTGTGTTGCTCCTTTTTCCACTTCCCCATTAGTGTCTTCTGCCTCTGGCCTTCTCCAGGGAATATCATTTGCCTGAACCTGGTGAATGCACTTCATCCATTATTTCTATTGGACCTTTACTACTGCCTCAACCAGAAAACCTTTTTGGTTGTTAAATCCTTTCATAGAGTTACAAAAGCCAAGCAAAATATAGCAACACCAACTCCTCCTACGCTCTACACATATGCTAATGTTAACTCAGAAGTCCCAGGAAATTCCAGTCAGTCAAGCCACCAGGCAGCATGTTTGAGGTGACATTTCTTGAGTCAGAGATGTTTTGGAAATTAAACAGTTACTGTGGTATGATGCTTAAAATTATCTTGGTTTATGGCAAGTGTTGGTTTCATTGCAAGTTCCACTAGGGCAGGGGTTGCGCTTTGCTGTTGTTCGTTGAACAGTAGCAAGCAGTGACTGGTACATAGTATGTGCTCAATAAGTATATGCTATAGTCCGGATCTGGAATGTCCTCCCAAATGCTCATGTTTTAGGCAAAGTAGCACTGTTCAGAGGTGAAATGATCAGACCACAAGGACTGTAAGCTCAACAGTGGATTCATCCATTTGATGGATTAATAATTTGAATGGACTACTGGCTGGTAACTGTAGACAGATGGGGCATGCCTGGAGGAATAAATCACTGGACCATCACCTTCAGACTGTTTCTGTTGCTAGCCCCATTCTATTTCTGCTTCCTGGCTGGCATGAGCTGAGCAGCTTTCCTCTGCCTTGTCTTTCCACCGCCTTGCCTTTCCACCATGATGTTTCTGCAGTGGAGTCTGCAGACCATGGACTGAGATCTCTGAAACTGTGAGTTGAAATAAATCATTCCTCTTCTAAGTTGTTTTTGTCAAATATTCTTGTCAGATATCTTGGTCACAGTGACAAAAAGTCGAGTAACATTATTTGTGGCTTAGTGGTATTAGAGTTGTTATTGGTGGGATTGGAGGAGCATGCATGGTAGTAATATTAATGACAAATATTTATTGAGTGTTCCCTATGCACAAAGCACCATGCCAAGAGTTTTATGTTTTTTATCTTCTTTATTCCTCATAACAACCCTATGAGATAGTTATCACTGTTACATCCCTTGTATGAATGTGCAAAATGAGGGCAGGAGAGATTAGTTAAGCACTTGCCCAAATCCAAACTATTAAGTTAACCACCTGGGTTAAAACTTGGGTCATCCAGTTTAAGGACCATATCAGGAAATAAGGTGATATTATTTTCTATTCTGAAAATCAGTATGTAAAATATTAAGATGTTGTGGAAGTCCTGTTTAAATGTCTTGAAAGACCAGCATTTAAGTTAGGAAGATATTGGCCATCTCTCTCTAGGTGGTTGAGGGGATGTAAACCACTAGACCTCCTCTAGGAACAAGGCCACTGTCCAGCCTCCTGCATTTGTGTGGGGACTATGTCCACTGAGATGAGTTCCCCACTTGCATTTAAAAAATATCTTAGCATATGTGCTTTTTCTTTCTCTGACTACATCTCTTTCTCCATATACATTCATGTGTGTCTCTAGAGTTATATGTACATTTATGTGTGTGTACATGTGTGCTTAACCACTTGAAACCAAGTTGTAGGTGTTATGATCTTTCACCCCTAAATACTTCAGCATATGGCTCCTAAGAGTAAGGACATTTGTGTACACAATTACAGTACCATTATGTCCTCAAGAATTTGAACATTAAATCAATAAAATGCTCTATCGAATGTGTATACTTATTATCTTTTCTAAAATCCAAGGCCCAAACAAAGACCACAGATTGCATTTATTTGCCATGTTTTTTTTTTTTTAATTCTCCTTTAATCTAGAAAATTTCTCTTGAATTTCTTTTACTTTCATGACGTGGACAAGTTTGAAGACTGTAGGTCAGTTGGCTTGTGGAACAGCATACAATTTGGATGTGTCTGAATTTTTTCTTCTCGATTAGTTTTGGCTTATGTATGTTGGGAGAATCTCACAGGTAATGTTAAATCCCTCTCATGTATCAAATCAGAGAGTGTATGAAATGTATTCCATTATTAGATTTAAATTTAATCACTTTTCCAACAGATTTCTCCATGGTGAAGACCCCCTTTCTCCCCTGTAAATAATTAATTATTTGGGGATAGCCTTTTGAGACCCTGTGACTATTTTCTCTCCAACAGTTTTCATCAGGTGATTTTTCTATCCATGGATCATCCTTGCCTGAGTTGTTTACTACATTTGTAATTGTATAATACCTCACTTACATTTTACTTTTTGAGGAAGGGTCATTTGGGAGTAAGGCTCCCATGTGTTCTAGACTAGACCTCTTCTCTCTCTGCCTGGGCATCCTTAAATATTTGATAGAAAATGAGGATGAGATCTTAAAAAAAAAAAAAATCCACGGGAAACCACTTTCACAGCAGTTTTGTAACCAAGTGAATAAACTCCATCCAAAATTTCATGTATTTTTAGTACAAAAACACATTCTTAGGTATCTATGATTAAAAAAAAATATCTATAGAATAATTGGTACAAGAAGGTGCTAGCGATCAACCAAAGAAGGCAACTCCTCCAGTGTGAACATATCTTTGCATTCCTTTAGAGTTAAATGTTAGCAGCTGCCAATAAGGTAAAACCAGGCACAAAATTATATCAGATCATTTGGTAACATAAACTCTCTGCCTTCATAGTCTCATGTTTTAATAAAACCATGTGATTTCAGATGCAGAATTGCTCTTTAATACTGTTGACTGAGAAAAAAAGACAGAATGTGAGAAAATAACTTAAGTTTTTTGGTTGAAAGAAAAATATAGAAAATATAAATTTTTAGAAAAAGTCATTATTATTCTGCAAGATTAGATTTATCTCAGGGCAGCAGACAGCAATCATCTGGTAAGTTTGAGGTCCTGGGGTTCCATTTTCAGTTCTTTTCAGAATGATTCTCTTAACCAATGGATTTTCTTCTGCATCATTCAAAGAGAAATAGTTCAGGTCTAATATTTTAAGAAGAAAATTTCCTGTTCCTATAGTTGTCAAATTCAGCAATTCCATTCATTTAATCTAATTCAACATTTTAAATGTACCTATCACTGGGTTTGATGTTGTGCAAACAGATGGAGTAAGAAAGAAGAGAAAGAATATTCAAGTAAACTTCATGGCAATGTCTTCTGCCTTCTGAGGAATTAGCCTAATTCAAATCTGGAACAGATGGTTCTTGGATTTAGGGCAACTTCTTGATGAGGCTTGATGAGCTTTCTTGGGTAAGAAGGATAAGCTTCCACCCTGGTGACCCACTGATTCTCTGTGTCTGAGTCTAGAGCTGCCTCCAGCCAAATCAGCGACCACTGGGAGATGTGTTAGGAACAATAGCAGCTATAGCTCTGTGAGTTCTTATTGCTCATAGGTCTCCAGATTTCTCTGTCATCCCCATGAGAAGCACCTTGAATGTCAGGGATAAACTGAGATTATTGGTTTCTCCATATTCTTCTTAATGAGAAGATAATATTGTAGCAGATCTCATACTCAGCTGGAGGTTGAGAAGCCCTAGATGACTTAATGGTTTAATTTTACCATAGAGCTGCTGGGTACTAGAAAGATGCAATTGCCCCAGGCATTTCTGACTTGGAGTGACTTTGCCACTGTGGCTGTCACAGAAAGTCTCAATAAGACTGAAGATTGAATGGAATAGGGATTTTTCTCAAACACCCAAATCTATAGCTATTAATTTCAGAGAAACTGATAAATATATACATCATAAGAAATTGATAAATGTATACATAGAAACATATATAAAAACATACACTTATGCATATATCATACAAATGTTATAAACTACATTTAAATACACGTAAACATGTTTAATGATTGAATAACATGTACAAAAATTCTCAATACATATTATTTTCCATTCATTGTATATTCATTTATTTATACATTTTTCATTTCTTAGAAACAATAGTTACAATATTGCGTACAGATGCTAGACAAGTTTGCAGCTAACATGAGCTCTAAGCTAGAAATAGACTCTTTGGAGAGGGAATAAAGAAGCAGGATGGAAACTGAAGTAGTTCAAATATGCCATTCAAAGGGAACTGTCAGTAATTAGTGGGAAGCAAGGATATGGTCTGACAATTAAATGCATCATTCACTTAAAAATTACTTTTGGAACACTTTCTCTGCGTGAAGGACTCTACTAGGAGTAGGTTACAAAGGTGACTAAGACATAGTTGCTGCCTTCAAAGGTCTCCCGGTGTCATTGAGGAAGCAGATAAATGAACAGACAATTTAGCACTATGTGATGAGGGACAAAGCAAAAACTGGGCAAGGAATTATGATAACATCAAGAGGAAGACTCTACCTCAAGCAGGGGTGGGGAAAGGGCCAGGCCAGAGAAGACACCATGGAAGGCCACAGCAGAAGGTGTGTGACAGAGTTCTTCAGAGGAATAGAACCCATAGAACAGATAGAAGGATCAAAAGAAAGATAGATACAGGTTTAGAAATAGATGACTCTAGATACAGAATACAAATATATCTTTGCATCTAGATAAAGTAATTCGCTGATGCAGTTATGGAGGCCAACAGGTTCCAAGTTCTACAGCTGGTAGATTGGCGGCCAGGAAAGCCAATGGAATAGTTCCAGTTCAAGTCCAAAGAGAACCAGGAGAACTAATGGCTTAATTGCCGCCCAAATACCAGCATGTTTGAGATGCAGGAGGAACCACTGTTTCAGTTCAAGTCCAAAGGCAGGACAAAGCTGATGTCCCAGTTCAAAGTGATTAGACAGGAGGAGTTCCTGCCTATTGGAGGGAAGATAAGCCTTTTTGTTCTGTTCTTTATAGAGTGAGGTGGAATTCGTGAGGTTGCTGAATGAGCCCTCTAGGCCAAGTGAGAAGATACACACAGCCCAGTGGATACGGGAACTCACAAGCAATTCTGGCTGAAAATTGTCAGAGTCACTGAGAGATTTTTGAAGATCAGAACAAACAGCAATGGGTACGCTCTACGCAAGCAAAGGAGGAGAGGGGACTGGTAGGGAGAGGATCAAACCAACATGCAAATATTATCTTGCCTCATTGCCTAGAACCTACATAGTAATTTTCAGTGGAGAACGCCCACTTCCCAGTGATACTGGGTTTGCTTGCATTAGGATGAATTATTATCATACTCTTTTCTTTAGAAGGAGTCTATGTCTGGGTCGAGTCTTTTCCCTTAAATCTCCTCTGTCACAAATATGTCTCCAGTAACAATGTAGTCTTTGAATTGTTCTTTTGTTCTTTTTTTTTTTTTTTTTTTTTTTTTTGGTGGTGCTGGAGATTGAACCCAGGGCCTCATGCTTGCAAGGCAAGCACTCTACCAACTGAGCTATATCCCCAGCCCCAATGTAGTCTTTGAATTTGCATTTTTAAATGCTTGTAATGGGAAGCTCTTTACATACATAGATTATTTCCCTAACCTTAATTAAAATTCTAAGAGATTTGTAATATTATCAAACCTCTTCCATATATGTAAGAAGTTGAGGTTCAGAGACATTAAATACCTTATCCAATTTCATCTAGTCAAGATTCAAGATTAGATGTGTCTGACTTCTCTTCAGTCGTGTTTCCTTACTATTTAGTGGCACTGTGGAGAGACAACTAATAATATGCTATGAAAAGATCCCAGGACTTGGAATCAGAAAACCTGAGTTTGCACCTAGTGGGGTCACTTACTAAGTAGGGGACGTTGAGTATACCACTTCTACCATGTGCTTGCTCTGTAGAACAGTAGTAGTCACAAACGTCTGATCTACCTCTGTAGATCGTTGGGGGATTAAATGACAATGACATGATGCATATAAGTGTTTTGTAAACCAAAAGCCAGGAGACAACTGTCAGGTCGTGTTATTTATAAGATGGAGGTTACTGTACTAACAGGTGACAGTAGAGGAAAAATTACAGCGAAGGACTTGACAAGTAAGATGTATTCCTGCAGTGGTTGGCAATCACACTTATTTTCGATAGACAAGCAGAGAGGCTGTCTCCAGTCTCCAGTATTTCTGCAGAAGTAGTTTCAAATGTATAGTTTTTTGAGCAGGTTTTCTCTTCACTGGGTTTTCTGTTACACTTGTAATCATATAAAATCACTTCTAACAACTTGTAGGAAAGCTATGTTCATAAAAACAGTAATTGTTATAATCTAATGTTATGAATAATTGTACTAAAATATAAATATATATTAAGTACGTGTCCCTACAGGAAAGAACAAGAACTATTTTTCAATTCTGAAATCATATGCAACCTCTTTCTAGGTGACTCAGCTGATTTCCAGCATACACAGTGAAATGAGTAGACTTTGCTTATAACTTGCTTCATCTCAGGATGATGTCCTTCCAAACGGGGGGGGCGGGGAGGGTCTACTTATGTCAAAATGATGCTTGTTTTCATGGAGTTTGAACAATTTAAAATTCCCTTGCAAAAGAGTAAGTTCTTGTAATATTAAAGCCTTGTCATTCACCAAAATACTTGTTCACGTGCCAAAGGACCCCCATCACATTGGCACCATTAGTGTTATTGCTTAAGTGTCAGTAAAGATAAATCTATTTATTTGCTCAACACTACTGATCTGCATGCTTGTGATCTGAAATACAAGTCACAATCTACCCTTTAAACCAACATTTGAGACTTTTTCTTCTTCCAAATAGATCACAGAATTGTGAGGTTTTTTAAACAAGTTTAATGAGGATGGTAATAATGAAAATAAACAGCTAGAATTTGGTGCTAGGAACAGTTATATTTTTAATATATTAATTCCTTTAAACTTCTCAATAAGTCTGTATGAGATGGTGTGTCAATTAACATTTACTGAATAATAAATCAGCTCAAAGAATTATTGACATAAAACAGTAACTTCCTTTTTTTTTTCAGCCTACAATACTGCTGCTCAGTAATCTGGTGGCACTGGAGTCTGAGTGGTGTTTCTGGTCTTGACTGAGTTCATTTGCACTTATGTGGTCAGATGCCGTTTGCCTGGTGACTATCTGGTCTATGGCCTCAGCTGGGATGGCTTATCTCTACCCTATGGGATCTCTCACTTCTGAGCCTGGTGGCTGGGCAGGGTACTGAGAGAAAGTAGAAGCAGTCAGCTACTCTTAAGACCTAGGCTCAGAATGGGCACACTGTCACTTCTGTCACATTGTATTAGCCAAAGCAAGTCACAAGACCAGAGCAGAAAAAAGCACTTCAGTTCTTGATAGAAGAGTTTGCAAAGTCACATTGCAGAGAATGAGAATACAAGGAGTGAAGACTGTGGATATTTTCACGAACTACTGTAAGTATCTACTCTTATTAGTGTTTTTTTTTTCCCCCAATGAGAAAACTGAGGCTCAGAAGTTTTAAAACTTAATAATAGTCACATATCACTCTGATTTCCATTTTCCTCTTTGGTCACAGTTATATCCTTGCCCCTATAGAAAAGGATTCATATTGAGTTAAATCTGAGTGATAAAGTATTTAAACAAGCTTGAAGCTAACTTAGAGTGAATTTGCAGGATTATTCAAATTTTCATTCAACCACAAAGAATACAGTAGTACCCTGATGCACAGGAATATGGTATTACCCTTTTGAGAAGAGAGTTAGCACAGCAATCTATCACACTTTGAAAGGTGTACATAAAGTTGGTTTTCTTTTTAGTTCTTAGAAAAAAAATTAAAAGTCTGCCATCTGCCTTCTCTCATATATCACAAGGAAACCTCATGACTCATTTGGAGTGGAAAACAGAGTGCTCTTTTTTCTAGGTCTTTCTAGGGGTTAGCAAACTTTGAAGTATTTGAACTGGGGTTGGATGCCATGACCCTCCCACAGCTCAGTCTTGAGTCACTGATCACTTTGCCATGAACCTCTCCATCCTGGGGTTGCATCTACCAGCCAGATGGACATGACCTGGACAAAGGAGCTCCTGGTTAGTTTAGAACAACTTTTGGCACTGAGTCCTGAAAGTACAGAACGGGGCAGTCAGGTCCTTAGAAGAAATTCTTCTGAGGGTTACTTTTTATGACCCTGAAAAAAATCCACTGCTTTGATACAATGTTTGACTTAATCAGAGATAATCAGAGAGACAAATACCTAAGATGGTTAACTGGTTATTTGGAGCAATGTTATAGATGATTTTTATCTTTTTTGCAAACTAAAATTTCAACTATAAAGGTGATGTTTTTTCATCAAGTATGTGCACACATACACACACATACTCATACACACTCAATTTAGAAAGCAAAAGATTTAGAAAATCTGTTAGTAATGGAGGCAGATGAATGAAGATAGAATTTGAAAACTGCAAGAAATAACATCATCTCTAATTCAGGTAAGTAAAGAGAAAATAATGTTCCTGAAAACCATCTTGGATTGCCCAGGAACTATACTGGAAACTCATAGGTGTTCCCAAACAGCCACCAGTCCTCAGGCTGCAGTGGTGTCCCCAGGATGGGGAGTCAGTGCCCTGGCTCTCTACATGGCTGGATTTGGAGCCTGGAGCTAGTCTTCAGTTGCTGAAACAACTCTGAGGCTGAGGATTAAAACAGATGTTTCCTAAAGATGAAAAAAGAAAAATTAGATTGGCTATCACAGTCATGGAACTTAGATACCCAAATATCCCTTATAGCAAGCACCCATACCAGGCCTTAACCAGGGGCATATTTTCATATTTTTCTTTTTCTCCTCACCTCCCTTCTCTGCCAAGAAAATATTGTAGTTGGTTGGTGGGAGAGACCCTCAAAAGCAGGTGAGAACTCTCACCCATGTGTCACAAGGTGACCTTATTTCTGGATGTCCTCAAAATTTCCCCTCTTTTCCGCCCTAGTTAGAGTAGGGCACACCTCCTTAATTCCATGATACACTGCATTGTGTCGGTTTCAAACTAACCACCCTTTTGATGATGGTCTATCTTTGCAAATACCTTCTTTGCTAGAATGTGAATTTTTCAAAAATAAGGACCAGGGCTAGAGATGTAACTCAGTGATAGATCATATACCTGGCCTGTGTAAGGCCCTGGGTTCCATGCCCAGCACTGCAAACAACCCAAAAGAAGAACCATTGTTCATGTTTGGAAGCCTAACACTGGGACAATGTCTAGCACATAGTACTTGCTCAATTCACAATTTTTGAATAAGGAACTTATTGAATTTTCAATTGAGTGGAACTATTTCTAAGGGCAAAACCCAAAGAGTAATGTAAAGAAGTGGGGCTGGCCTTCTTGCCACCTTGCGTAATCACAAATGGCTGCAAGTGTTGGGCAGGGAGCTGTTCACAAGGCTGTTCTCATAGTTTTCAGGCTATAAGCACAGAAGGTCGCCATTGTGGCTCCTGGGTCCCTTATGAACAGCGAGAACAGTGTAGTGGAACAATGAGGAGAAGGGCTTCAGAGACTCATCAGGGATTTTAAACATCGAAAACCTCCTACAAAATAACATTTTGATGAATGAAAAGGTAAATTAGTAGGAAATAGGTGTATTACAAGCATAAATGGGTTGAGAAAACCAACAGACCAAGTGTCTGCCTTCATGTGACCGGAGTTTCTCCTAGAGCCATTGGAGTCTCCCTTGAAGAAATGCGAGGGCTTCCTCTCACTCCAGCAGGCAGGCCAGTTAGGTCTCGAGTGAACTCCACACCTGACCTGGGCACACCAGGGAGCCAGCACCCACACACGTGAAAGGGACAGGCCTTCTGGGGAGTTTCTTTGATGCGAGGGTTCACCAGGGGCCCTGGTAGTGTCTGTTCCCTCTAGATCGTAGCACAGAGCATGGAGCATTTAGTGGGAGCTCCTTGAAGAAGATATTTCAGGCTCTGCCAGGGGACATATTTCTGTAGCAACAAGTTCATGGGAGTGGCAGAAGAGTGAAGGGTGGAGAAATCAAGTCAGGGAGCAGAGAGGAGTGAAGTTGGACTCATGAAGGAACTTGGGGTTTGGAGAAGTTGACCTGTGGCAGAGTGAAAGGCCCTCTGGGCTGATTTCAGGTCTCCTTCATCTGACCCATGTGTTTGTCATTGTTCCCTCTTGTTCATCTCCCCGCCAGCGACCCATGCCCCCTCACCTGAACCCTCTCTGGCCCCCGTGAGATTCCGATGGAGAATGCATCTTACTATTACATGACAGTCCCTTTTCCAGTCCTGACAGGTCATCTAGTTTCTGCTTGAAGTATCTCATGAAAAGAACCTTGCTACCTTCCAAAGCAGCCCATTTCTTTGCGAACAACTCAAATTACTGGGAAATTCTTACTTGTGTGGAGGTGAGATCTAATTCCCTGTAACGTTGACCTTGTGGTCTGGCTTCTGTGTTCAGCAGGGATACACACTGTGAGCCCAAGAGTTTCACTCCCTTCTGTCCCCTGCACCCAGTTGATTTCCAGACTCTTCTCCCCTCTGTTCTCATCTTGGAGAACATTAGCTTGTCAAAATCTCACAAAACTGCAATACCCCAAGCCAACTATCACTGTAATGGGAAAACTATGTCCCCCAAAAGTTTCATATTATTATTTGGAAATTTCTCTCTGGGCTGTTTTGATAAGGAAAAGTTTGTGGTAATAGTGGGAACGGCTAGAAGTTGAGTTACAGGATCTCGAGTATTTACTTTGAACTGGAATTCAGCAACAAAGAGGTCTTGGTAAACTTAATCTCATTTTGCAACCTAGAGATAATAAATGAATTTGTCAAAATGGTATATGTGGAGGGGACTCAACATTGAGCAGATCTTGAATTGTATAAAAGCCTGGATAAAAATCAAAACGTTTCCTAGTCAGAAAAGTAAATGGCAGCCAGCACTGACAACAACAGTAGAAATCAAAGGAAAACTGTGACTTCTGGGTGTCATTGTGTGGCCTGTCCTGCCTGCTGTACTTGGAGCTACTTCCTACCAGTGATCACACCATTAGCCAGGAGCATATTTGTAAGTCACGTGGTAAAAATGCTCCATGGTGAACTGATCCCTTATATCCATTTCACATGATGGAAACTTGATGGAAAGCTGTGATTTGAATAGCGAAGATATAGAAACCATCATGTCCCCCATTCTAAACCTTTTTCTGCCGGCGATGCCCAATTTCTTGGGAAGCATGCTGGCCAGGTCATTGGGTAAAGGCAGAGCTTCCTGTGCCTCCCACACCTGACCTTTGCCCAAGCTCCTCCCTGTCAGCCTTGGCGATGCTTTAGCACCCTGTGGGAGCCATGAAGAAACTGAAATTTCCAGTGAGGTTAATGAATGCAGTAAGTTATTTCTTTGTATAAAATGGACTCCACGGAAGTTGACCAGGCGAAGTCAGGGGACTCAAGCAGCAAAGAGAAGAGGAATGGCTTTTCCTGACTCCCTGCCAGGGAGTAGCTGTTTAGAACCATGCCATTTCCGGTTCTAGTCTTAGCACCTCCCAGATTAGAAGATTCCAGAAATCAGGAGCAGCAAAGGCAGATCATGACGTGGGGAAGTGGCACCAGGCTGGGAAGTGACACCTCCCTCCCCCTTGCTGGAGAGAATTCTGCCCACTTCCTGCAGCTTGATCCTCTGGGTCCTCATTTTCCCTTGGGGATGATCATTCCTGGGAATAAAAAGACATAGCCCTAAAGATGAAAATGCTGTAAAATGAAGTGTTGCTTAAATCTCTCCAGATGACCCATGGCTCCCCCTCCCCACCCTAGCAGCCTTTCCTTGCATTTGGATGTGAAAAAGAAGTCTCCCTATCCCCATCCCACATTCCTCTCATGGGACAAAGAGCAGGGATGGGAGGGAGGATTCATTTCAAAGACAGAGTGAAAGATGTAGCCCTTAACTGGTGTCACTTAATCTGTGGTGGTATAAAGCAGACTCCTCAATGTTTACTGGATACTGATCAGAGATAGGATGACGGCCAGAGAATAGGAAATGGGAATCGTGAGAACCAAGCAAAGGGGTGGGGGTGGGGGGGCACTTCTCTCCCAGACTAATATTATTAGGTTCCCCTCTTATTGGTTCTGGGAGTGATGAAAACGGCACTCACAGCCTCAAAGCAGCCTTGGCAATATTTTACAGGAGAGAAAAGAGAGAAATGAAGAACCCTGGTTCTAGTCTATCAGGGCTCTCTTCTTTGGGCTCAAGCAACCCTGACATTCTTGGTTGGGACTCATGTATAGAGGACAGGCAGATGGAAGACTTGGGTTTTCTTTTTTATTTTTTGTCACGGATTTTGACTACTTGGGAAGATTTCAGCCCAAACATATAGATCTTCCAGAAAATAAGAGTTTCGGTGTTATGGCTTAAATATGAGGTGTCCCCCAAAAGCTTGTGTGTGAGACAATGTAAGAATGGTTGGAGGTGAGATGATTAGATTATGAGAACTTTAATCAGTGGATTAATCCACTAATATGGTTTAACTGGGTGGTAACTGTAGGCACATAGGGTGTGGCTAGAGGATGTGAGTCAATGGGGACACATCTTTGGGTTTATATTTTATCCTCAGTTAGCAGAGTGCTATCTTTCTCTCTTTCTCTCTCTCTCTCTCTCTCTCTCTCTCTCTCTCTCTCTCTCTCCCTCTCTCTCTCTCACACTCTCTCTCTCTGCCATGTCCTTCCACAATGATGTTCTGCCTCACTTTGGGCCCAGGGCTATGGAGTCAGTTGTCTATGGATCAAAACTCTAAAAATAAGCTTTTCCTCCTTTAAGTTGTTCTTGTTAGGTCTTTTGTTCAGTGATAAAAAACAAATTAAAACAATTTGCCTAGCTTTTTCCTCCAGCCGCCCAAGATGCTGAAAGGAAAGAAGGTCAAGGGGAAGAAGGTGGCTCCTGCCCCCGCCGTGGTCAAGAAGCAGGAAGCCAAGAAGATGGTGAACCTGCTGTTCGAGAAGAGGCTGAAGAACTTCAGCATCTGACAGGACATCCAGCCCAGAAGGGACCTTACTCCCTTTGTAAAGTGACCTGCTACATCCAGGTACAGCAGCAAAGGGCTATTCTCTATAAGCAGCTGGAAGTGCCTCCTGAGATTAACCAGTTCACCCAGGCCTTGGACCCCCAAACAGTCACCCAGCTGCTTAAGCTGGTCCACAAGTAGAGACCAGAGACGAAGCAGGAGAGGAAGCAGAGGCTATTGGCCCGGGCTGAGAAGAAGGCTGCTGGCAAAGGGGATGTCCCCACAAAGAGACCACCAGTCCTTTGAGCAGGGGGTCAATTCTGCCACCTCCTTGGTATGTCTCAGCTAGTGGTGACTGCACCTGACGTGGATCCCATCGAGCTGGTTGTCTTCCTGCCTGCCCTGTGTGGAAGATGGGAGTCCCTTACTACATCATCAAGGGGAAGGCCAGGTTGGGACATTTGGTTCACAGGAAGACGTGCACCACGGTTGCCTTCACACAGGTTAACTCGGAAGACAAAGGAGCTCTGGCTAAGCTGGTGGAAGCTATCAGAACCAACTACAATGACAGATGATGAGATCTGTCACCACTGGGGAGGCAATATCCTGGGTCCAAAATCTGTGACTCGCATTGCCAAGCTGGAAAAAGCAGAGGCTAAAGAACTTGCAACTAAACTGGGATAAACGTACACTGTTGGGTTTCTGTATGTAAAAATAATAAATTGTCCTTCATCCAGAAAAAAAAACATTTGCATTGAACTCTAAACAATTTCTAGTAGTAGCTACCATTTTTTAGCTTCATTCATTCATTTTCATGACTTCATGTAATCAAAAATATTCACCAGACTTGAACCCAGGAATTGAAGAATCAGTATTAGATTCTCTTGTGTGCTCCATTGTTCTCATGATTTTCTTTTCTAGGCATCAGGTGATTTTCCTTCCTCAAATCCAAATTCCTGGGAAGGAAGGCCCAAAGGCTGAATTTGAACTAACTGGTCTTTGTGGCCAAACTATTCATTAAAATAAAAACTGTTTCTGGGGAGGAGTGCACCACACAAAGTCATCATCCTCCTTCTCGGTGGGAGTTATCTTAGAATTTTAGTTCCAGTGTTAGTCAGGATGTGAATAACTGGGTAAATTGAATGTGGGTGAAGAGAAGAAAACAGAAGATCAGGGAGGTACAGGATCCCTGGGTGCGGGGAAGACAGTTCTTAAGACAATCACGGTGGTCTGCAGGCCGGGGGTCCTGGGCAAAGCTGGAGGCCATAAAGCTCCACACTATGTGAGGGAGTCCATGGCCAATTAGCTAACGGCTGAGATTCTCTTTTGCATTTATTTCGGGATTCGAGAGAATAATATCATCTGCACAGACCCATGGGCCTCATTTCTAGACAGGAAAAATCCCCCTTATTATCTTCTTAAATTATTTCCTGTAGGTTCCCCTCAAGTAAAACCACTAAGCTCCCACTGAGCCAGTTCCCACTGACACATGGGAGTGGTGCCCTCAGTAAGGGAAACTCAAGCCCCCAAAATTTGGCACAAAGTGGTAAGTGTTTCGGTTCAGGCTGATTGCACAGAAAATGGAAGCATTTGCTTGCAAAATTTTGAGAGGAAGTGGGTGTGGCCAGTTTGCTAAGCACTCTGAGCCCCTGGAAGAAAGGCTGCTTCCCTGCCCTTCTGGGCAGGCCTGGTGGTGAAACATGACTCTCTCTCAGGAACAGCCAAGCCTAAATCCCCCCAAACCCCATCTTCTAAGAGTGTGGGGGTACATTTCAGGACTACTCAGCCTTCTAGCATCCATGATCAATGCCATCTACACTTTCTAGAACAGTTTGTAAATCCTTTTACATAAATTAACTCATATACAATACAGGGATCAGTAGGACCATTTAACAGACGAGGAGAACAAGGCTCAGAGCAAAGCGACTCAAATAGGTTCATATGGCCAGAAGAACAAGAACAAGATCAGGGTCGCTCATCTCTGTGGAGGTTTGCATGGTTCTTCAGGGGCTGCTCTGAGTTTCTCACTTGTCAATGTGCTCCTCCTCGCAAGGGCTGTTCCACCTGTGCAGTAATTTCACCAACACCAGAACAAAGCATCTTCCTGCCAGAGACCAGAATTCCACACTCCACTTGCCTCATGCTCCTGTGGTTGTCTTGGGAAAGCTTATAATCTCTAGGGAAGGGAGGAGCAGAGATGCTGTTAGGACAGGAAGGGACAATGTCAAACTCTAGGAGAGGCAAAATGGGGGCAAACTCAAGGACACTTGCCCAAAAGGGTCCCAGACTACTCCATTGTTTAGCAAGAGCTGGTTTTGTCACTTGCTCCTCAAGCCACCCTTAACTTTTCTCCCTTTCATGGTGCAGAGGCCATGAAAGCACCATGATAGGTCCTCAGGTGCATGGGTATTCACTGGGAAGCCCGAAGCCACCCAAGGGAAGACCCAGGAAGTGATCTGCACTCAGTGATCTAGAAACCCCAAACCAGAGATACCCCTCCACATAGAAGCTGCAGAGAAAACTTGCTGTACCCCAGTGGTTGTGGCTTCCTAGGTAAACTCGAAGTGGTAGCTTCCCCTAGCTCACCCCTTTTCAGAAAGCCTGGTTCTCCTGTGGCTGCTCTTTTTCCTCCAGGTTGCTTTGATGTTCACCTTTGCTCTGCAGGACACCTGCGTCTGGATCTCAAGATAGGCTGGGGCCTCTGTACTCAGCTGTGAACGACCTACACATTTTTTTGTTTTAGAGGAAAATTTGTCTCTGTTGTCTCTGTCTCACTGTTGCCTCTGAGCAAGGTTGAGCTGCCCTTTCTTTCCAGGGCATTCAGGGGTTCACATTAGTCTCACAATCCAAAAGTCACACTGGCGAACATTCTGCTTGTCCGACACAAAGATCCCTGCAGGACAGAGCAAACCCCAGAGAAATGAATTCAGAGGCCTTCTCATCTTGTCCGATGCTTTTATTTTTATTTTTTTTTTTTTTTCAGTCCTCGAGAAGCCCAAAGTTTGTTTTTACAAGCTTCTCTACCATCATCTGTGTACTAAGGCTCTTTGAAACATGTTTCTGTGATAAAAATCTAAAAAGCTAAACTATAATCAAAGTTAGATATCTGCAAATAATCTGTAATGTAAAACCAGACACCACCACATTGTTTATAGTCTCCTTTCCCAAATCAGAGCTGAGGGGTGGCTTTTTGCCAGAGTTGGGGAGAAATTTCCATTTGTTGTCCCCCCCATCCCTGCTTAATATATTGGTGCAAATTAGATATTGTATATTATGGTACACATACATGCATATGTTTTGAAACTGTATTCTTTTCTTTCAAAATTATATTCTTAGACTTCAAAGTATTAGAAAACATTTCTAACTCAATACCTTATACTTTATGTGAGTTTTAGCCATAATGTACTCTTGGGGTTACTTTCCTAGGTTTATTTATTCTGCTTTCTTTCCAAGCAAAGAAGACAGAATCTCAACACTGGTGCATTTGGCACAGCAAAAAAAATATTGGTCACACTTTAGCAGTTGCTTATCTGAACTAATTAGAGCAAAGGAGAGTTATTGAAGATTCCAGACAGTTAGTAGTTGGAAAAAATAGGCAAGTCTGTGAGGCTTTGGGACGTGTTTCTGAGGTTGTCTTTCAGATTAAATAGTGAGGCCAGTCCAGTGGAACCGATCCTGGAGCCCAGCATTGGCCTGCTTCCCTACCGGGACCTCCACTCTCCCCTCTTAGCTGCTCCCCTCCTGCTGGACAGAGGGTGCAGCCAGTTCTCTGTTCACCTTCCAGGTCTTCATGTCTCCTCGGCAGTCCCAGAATCAGGCTCTAGTCAAGGGACCTCATGACAAAGGGCCTTCTCAACGTGCACAGAGTAAACAGAGACTGTGGTGTTGGCAAAACTTGGGATGAGGTGAAGCAGGGAGAGTTGGTGAGGAGAGTACTAAAACAGAATACCAGTCTTAGTCATCCTGGGCTGCTGTAACAAATACCACAGACTGGGTGGCTTCAACAACAGAAATTTGTTTTTCACAGTTGTGGAATCTGGAAGTGTGAGATCAGAGTGGCAGCACCATCGGGTTCTTGCTGAGGACCTTTTTCCAGCTTTTGTCCTCACATAGCCTTTTTCTTGGAGTGGAGGGGGGTGAGGGAGAAGGGGAGATCTCCTGTCTCTTCCTCTTTTTATAAAGAGGGTTCCACCCTCATGATCTAATGTAACCCTAACTGCCCCACAAAGGCCTACCTCCAAAGACCATGAGATTGGGGATTAGAATTTCAACATATGAATCGGAGGGGCAGAGACATGGACACTGACCCCATGGCAACACCCATGGTAAAGAACCTTAAATTCTATAGAACTTAAAGTACTCTAACAGAATATGTATGGTACTAAGGTCAATCAGGACCAAGGCAAGCAAATAAGCAGCAAAGAAGCCACTCTGGAGACTCAAGAGGAACTGCATACACTCAAGTGGTCCTGGGTGTTGAAAGATTTATCTGAGGTGCTCCTATCCATTTTGCAGATTGACATCCGAGTAAGGAAATCTCAACTGCTTCCCCTACACTAAACAAGGTGTTATCCCTAGTCCTGTGTTTCCTTCCCTTCAGCCTCTGTGTCTAACATACATGATTTTTACCTTACATACATATCTTCTATGTGATTTCTTTTTAATATTTTTTAAATTATGAAGTATTCTGACCAGCACAACCAAACTCTTGGGTCCGGCGAGGGGTGAAGGGGGATTGGAAAATAAAGATTCACAGACACAGATCTTGAAGATTAAGCTGGGATCAGGTGGACTTCTGCTCTCAGATGGAGATGCAGATCTAAAGAGTTATGCCAGCAATCTTTATTTATATATGTCTCATTATCAGGTTAAAGACTATGCAACCATTATTTGTTGTATTCAGGAAAGTTATAGGAAGTAGGACATCTATGTAGCTTTTCCACAGTTGCAAAATGCAATGTTAGGAGTTTGTGTAGCTCTCCAGAAAGCCCATTGTTAAAAGTTACTATAAAGTGGGCAGGAAACAGAGAAATATTGTGGTTATCTAGCATAAGAATTCTTTCCTTTTGGGGAACTATGTGCCTGAGATCAAGGTTAGAGATGATATAACTCTTGCACAGAGCCTCCTCACACAGGGCATTGCCACAGCAGCTAAGCATCCTGTGTCCTTGCACAGAAACATTCCCAGGCACTGGACTTACCACAGCCATGAGGTCATTAGAGACCCCCAATCTCAGTCACTGCTCTCCCATCCTCTATTACTGCTCTCCACGATGAAGAAAGTATAGATACAAGTGTGCCAAAATAAAATTTATTAGTCTTTGGAATTAGGATGTAGGGCAATGATATTCTTCTATATTTCATACTTTGGTTTCCTATTATAAATGAATTGGTTTTTTTGATAAATTGGTTTTCTTCCTAAGAGAATTTTTAAGAATAATTCACCAATAGCCAATGAGCCCTTATTCTTTATAATTTCATTAACTAAAGTTCATATTTGAATTAAGAAGTTTATTTTGCACTGAGGCACCTCTTAAATCCAAGGTGATCACCATGTGACTGCATCACATCTGAGTATAAACCTTCTCAAATGCAGGGGGAGTCTACTTGCCTTAATTTGGATGTTTTTACCTTGAGTCCCGAATTAATAACAACTATGTCTTGTATAGTACTCCATGGTTTGTTTGGCGACCTACATACTCTTACTGTATTTCATTCTTGCAACACCTTGGAGTATAAATATTGATTTTATGCTATGACTTGAATCTTGACTAACCCCCAAAGGCTTATGTGTTGAAGACTTGGTTCCTAGCCGGTGGTGGTAGAACCTTTAGGAGGTGGGACCTAATGGAAGAAAGTTAGGTTGTTGGGAACATACCCTTCAAGAGGACATTGGAATCCCCCACTTTGCCTTCTCCTTTGCCAATGCTGTTGCCACTGCCTTTACTTCCTCTTCCTCCTCCTCCTTCAGAGTTAACTTCCTCACTCTGAATGGAAGCTCTTCATTAGCATGCCCTCAGGACTCAGGACTGCTGAGAAGCTTCACATCAAGGTACCTGCTTTACAGTGTATCAAGTCTGAGGACACAACTGTCCTTGGTCAGCCTAGAATGTCATAGCCTCAAGAGAGCTGACCTCCTGGTGCACTGGAATGGCCAAAAGAGAAACAAGGAAGAGCCCCCTTCTATTTTGAAAAGAACTGACCCTAGGTGCCAGCTCATCACTTCAAATGTTAGTATTGTTTTTTTACATCAACTAATCATTTAATTAACAATCGTTTGATTAACAAGTTTCAATGAAAAGATAGTTTCATTGCTATTCCAGCCTTATAGTAGGTGTCATGAAAAATCCTTAAAAAAATCATAGCACATCCTTACCAAAAAAGAACTTCCTATTCACTTATGAATTCTGAGCTGTAAAGATATTAATTTAGAATTTAATTATTAAATGTTCAATATTGATAAAAAGGGGGAAATGTGGATCTACAAGTATCTGTATAACACTATTAGATATTTTTCATGGCTTTACTCTCTCCTAGGAACAAAAGGACTGGGTTACAATTTATGATTCCTCATGCAAAGTCAACCTCTCTCAGTGACCAGGATCTTACTTTCTAGGGTGGAATCAGTAAAGCTCAGCCTCAGGAGAGGAGGGATGGATATGAACACATTCAGGCACTAATCAAAGAACCCCTTCCTTTGGAAAGGACAGGCCATGCTACACATTTGGTCTGGGACACACAACTCTTTTAGAAATGACTGAGAAGGGAATAGTGGCCTATGGGTGTAGGGACACAGAACAAGCCTGTCTGTGAGGGTTTGGGGGTGGGGAACTAGTCCTGAGCTTTCCCACCAATTGGCTATAGATTTTTGTTGATTTGCCATCTAACTTCTCTGGATTACAATTTCTTCACTAGTAAAATGAGGTTAAACAAAATGATCCTTTAGTTTCCTTTGAGCCTCAGTGCCCTGTTAGTCTACACAATCAATCAGTCAGGCAGTTACCCAATCAGGACATGAGGTTACAGAGGGTCTGCACTTCCTGACCTCGGTTTCTATCAAGTCCACATGAGAATCCTACATGAACATGTACACACCCACATGAACACATGCACAGAACTTATTTTCATACCTGTTCTTATTTTGCTCTGCCCAATGACAGCAGTCTCACCCCCAGCCTTTGAAGGCACCAGGAATCTCTAATGTATGTAGGATGCGAACATGACTGATCCATGCTTTAAGAATGATTGCTCTGTGGAGCTATGAGGAGACTCCTTTTACTGTTCCCCAAAGGCCACAGGGTGACTCCACCTGATGTTGAACACAGCCAAAGTGAGAGGCCCAGCCACAGAGAGGCGCTTGTCTGCAGGCTCTGCTCGGCTGGACATCCAGGGCTAGGGTGCCGGCAATGAATGCTCCATGTTCAGGCTGGAACATGGTTAGTTGGAACTGACTTTTATTTCTGCCCTCCCAGACCCAGTGAGAAACGTCGGGAGCATTTATTACTCATAGGCACAAGGGCTCCGGGCAGGTCAGCCAGAAGTCGAAACCTGAGGGAGAGGGTGCAGGTAGGGCCTGCCTGGAACACTGGACCCAAGCATTAATTAGAAACACTGGTTCCCTTGACAGAGCCAGCTTGTATAAGCTGTTGGGGCCTGTGTTCACTTCATAAAGATGTTTTATATGGTATTCCTGGCAACAGCTGGACACTTTAAAAGAAAAATAAAAGAAACATTATTGGTAGCTCAGAGGGGGGAAGAAGTTTCCTTCTCTGCCATTCATCTGTCTATCCACCCTCCTTTCCCCTCTAAAAATATAAGGATGAAGATGGTCAGAAGAGCGTAGCCTTTGCCTTGCTGGTGTTTCTGGGGAGGAGGGTTAATATTTCTCGATTCTAGTTTGCTTGTCTGTAAGGTGGAGACAATAGTGTCTGTCCCATCTTGCCTCCTGGGGCTTTTTAAATAAAGCAGAGGGAGAATTTAAAAACTGAAATATCCTGTGGGTATGTACATAGGTATGCTTACCATTCTAATTCTCAGGTCAGAAATTCAGGGTAACAATGTCAAGGTGTGAGCAGTGATTCTCACCTTCCCAGGGGATATTAGTAAAATGTGGAGACATTTTTGACTGTCAATTTTGATTGACTGTAGCTGGTGTGGGGAGGGCACATGACTGGAATCCATTAGGATGCTAATCAACACCCCACAATGCACAAGAAAGCTTCCTATAACAAAAAATTATTCCATACAAAATGTCAATAGTAATGAGGTTGGGAACTCCTGGGATAGAAGCATGCTGGTGTCCTACAGATGAATTTCCCCCCAAATCCACTTTCTGCCTAAGCTTAGTCATTTTAAGGAAACAAATGAGGGACGTTCCACAGCTTGTAATGATGGGTCTGGGGAAGGAAAATAGCAAGCCAATGGCAGTGAAGTTATAGAGAACTGATTCAAGCATGTGAGTTATTAAACTATTGTCTTTCAACTTCCGTTCTTTTCTCTTTATGCTGGAGCTGGGAGGTCAAATTACAGTGCTTCCTTGCCAGTTGCTTTCTGCTATGTCCTGCCAATAGGGGGCGCTGGAGAGAGGCTTGAGGAGGAAGAAGATAACAGACCTTCATTCATCCAGTACTTCCTGTCCCCTCAGAGTGATCCCAGTAACACTCCTTCCCCCTGGCTGCTTCAGTCTGCCTCCATAGCGTTCCAGTTTGGTTTTGACTTTCCCAAGCACCCACAAAAACAGCTGTTATCCTGAGAAGCTTCACCAGCTGGATGGCATCCTCTGAGGTCAGAGTTTCAGCCCATGGATCCTTCTTTCAAATTCTGAGCATTAGTCATTCCAACCTCTCCATTTTTACTCTCAGCCCTTGGGTGATTGCTGCTTCTTCCAGTTCCTATCTCCTTGAGACCGTGATGTTCTGTTTCTGTCTCTTCAATTCTAATAGACACTAAACTATTCTTTAAATTCTCTCTTAAACTAACTGGTGTAGTTCCTGGCTCCTAAGTGGACCTTGTCTAATACAAAACAGCACACAATCTCCTTAAAAATAGTATGGGAGCCTTAGAAAGATCTGTGGATGGCGTCTTGCATGGCAGTGATCTCTGTGAGGGTGTGTGAGATGTGCTCATTTCTTCCGAGGTTTGTGTAGAACATCATGATGAGGAATCACCATGGAAGCTGATAGTGTTTTTCACGTCTGAAAAACAGACTCTGTGGGATTGAGGTGCTGTAGACAAGGAAACAAAAAGCTTGTATGTTTTTGGGTTTAAAAGTGCTTCTCTGTGATTTCCCCTTGACCAGGATCTCATCTGGATTTTGCTGAATCAGGAAGATAGGGAGACTTGAAGGTAACTTTCTATGCTAACATCCATCTCCCACTATGCTCATCAACAGCTGTTTGTGTTCTGTCTTTTCCCTCTATGACTCAACATACTGGAAAGCAATTTTGTGCAGAACATGAAGGCTTCCCTCCAAAAAATGTTAAAATAAATAAAAAAATAAATGAATTAATCGGTGGTAGAAAAGCATCCATCTGTCAGAACTATAAAGATAGTAAGAAATGACCTAGCTTAGAAACACAAGTCATTTGGTTTATGGAAAGAAACCATGAGATACCTATCTTTATTTTTGATGAAATAAACATTTTAAAAAATATATCACTTATGTATATTCCTCTGTCCCAGATGGAAACAATAGTTGTAAAATAGTCTCTGAGCAGCAACAAAAGAATGGCAGAGAAAGCCACATCGCTTTGCTGTTATATAATAAATATCCACTATGTTTTTTAGGGTAAAAGAATCTATGTAGTTGAGGATGCGGAAGGGCAAGTGTGTCCATGCCTTGAAGCCTAGAATAGCCATGAATGAAACTCTCTGGCTTCAAAGGCTTCAACTTGCTTGTCTCTTCACTTCTGATTATGGCAGGCAAATAGCTCCGAGGGTCATCTCCACTGAGAGTCCCAGGGTTAGAAAAGACCAGAGTGCACCTTGAGGTGTAGAACTTGGAGACTAGCATTTTTCTTCCCTGAGTAACTCTCTTCACATTCTGATTTCCAGGGACTGCTCTGATTTCCGGAGAACCTTCCGCTGAGTGAGTTGGCAGCTCCCAGACAACACAGTTTTATTCAGTATCAGAATGTGGTTGTGTGTGTGTACCAGATATAAACACAACACATTCCCAAAGTAGCTCTATAACCGAGCTGTAGTTCGTCCATGGGTGTGTGCGTGTCGAGGGGATGAGTGTGAGAGCATTGTGTCACAGATGGAGCTCTGTCAAAGTGCTAGGCTTGTTTCTCTCCTCACTCTTCCTCTACCCCAGAGCTCTATTTCTCAGGCTTTCTGAGAATCCTGAGAGTTGCCCTGATGCACCCATATCATAACTTCTGGGTAGAGTCTCCTTCTGTTTCCTCAGATGTTATTCTGGGGGAAAAGTGCTCCTGGAACATTGATTGTCCCTTTCTTCCCTCCCTGAGCCAAATCCTAGTGTCCAACTGGGAAATTTCTACCTTCTTCTCATCTCCTGCATACTTTCCTATGGTTTGTCTAGAAGCCGGAGAAGACAGGCTGGGGGAAGAATGGCAAAGGGAGCTACTCTCCATAATTTCTGTCCAGGCCAACTTCTGCTGATGGTTGAACAATTCTGCATAGTCCCAGTGACACAGTAAATCTGGAGTCCCTAAAACACGCACTGTCCTACAGGGATGAAGCTGCTACTCCTGTCAGGTTAGGGAAGGCTATAGACTGAATGTTTGGGTCTCCCCAAAATTTATAAATTAGAAACTTTAAGATGATAATGTTGGTGGGAGTCCTTGAAGAGATCGTTCAGTCATGAGGGTAGAGTTCTCATGAATAGGATTAGTATCCTTATGAAGAGATCCCAAGTTGCTCCTTCATCCCTTTCACCAGCATGAAGAGTGCCATCGGCGAACCAGACCTGAGACCTCACCAGACACTGCCTCTGCTGGCCCTTTGAGCTAAGACTTCCAGCCTCCAGAATGTGAGAAATATATGTTGTTTAAGCCACTTGTCTATGATACTTTGTTATCACAGTCTTAATGGATTAGGACAGAACTCTCATGGCCTATGTGTACCAGGAGGCTGGGAACAGAGATTCTCCTGGGAAGCTGTGCTCAGAAGCCAAGCAGTGATCCTGCTCACTCCAAACCACTTGGCACTCACCAGGTGGTAGTTTCTGCCAACCCTGTGGCCAATTTGGCAGTTACTGTGAAGTCTGGAGATTGCTTCTTAGACATCTGGTTCCAGTTCCAGCCTTTCCCCACCAAGAATGGGAACTGGTGTATGGCGGCTTCGTGACTCTTCACTTGCCCCCTCCAAGGTCAGATAACAAATCCTACTCCAAATGGAAGGTTATTGCACTGTCTCCCATAACCCCAGTCTCCAGGACCCTTACATACTGTTATCCCCATAGCCTGTTGGTCAACAAAGGCACTCAGAATAAATAAACAAATGAACAAAACCACACTTTGGTTCTATGGTCCCAAAGACAGTTGATACAGAGTGTGTGTGAAGAATGTGCCTATTCTTTAAAAGAGTAGAAGGTAGAACAAAAATATGGGCCACACAACTACCCCTACCCTCTTCCACTTCTCAACAAGAATATAAATGTTTATAAATTTCTCAAAGCAATTTTATTTTAGTAATTTTATGTTATTTCTCATGTGTATTAGATTGGTAAGATAGATACTATAATGCCTTTTTAACTGGACATATACAGGGATTCTGTGATTCCTAAATGTGGATTGGTTCAAAATGGTGGTTGAGAACTAATTCTCAACTTTGAGCTTTTCTACTACATTGCAATTTTTGCTTTTTAAATTATGCATTTTTGACTTTGAAATTATGGTTCAGTGGATTAGAATTGTCCTGGTATCAGGGGTTAAATAGCCACAGAAATCGTATGCTCAATTTGATAAGCATGTCAGATCCACTTTTTGAGAAGATCTATATCTGTCATGAGGTTTCTGAGGGATCTGAGCAACCAGAAAGGTTCACAACTCTGATGTGTACTATTGTGATGAGACTGAGTTCAAGTTCAGGGTGATTTCAACTAAATTGTAAAGGGAATGCTTTCTGATTGTCAATAGCTAGACCCCACAGAAGATGAATGTGTTGGGGGGTTTTCAATCATCTTGCTCCTTGGAATCAGAGAAGCTCCCTTAACTTGGAAGCAGATAGAAACTGCTGGAGCAACCCCTTCCTGAGCAGGTGGTATGCATGCTTATAGGCCCACAAGGGCAGGTGCACAGAAGCTTAGGACCTTGGATCCAGGAAGATCCTTGCAGTTCATCTAACCTGGGGTCCACAAAACTGGCTACACAGTAGAATTAACTGGGGAGTTCTAAAAGCAAACCATGTCTGGGACCAGGACCCAGATATATCTATTTTAATTGTTTGAGGGTGAGTTTAGAATCTCTGCTCTACTAGACTAGTAGTTCTTGACATTGGGCTTACATTAAAATAACCTGGGAAGCTTTAAGAACTCCTTTTTGCATAAGCTCCACTGCCAGATTTTCTGAATTAATTGATCAAGGACATGTTGGCCTCAGGAATTTTAAATCAACCCCACACGATTCTCACGGGCAACCCAGTATGAGAACCACTGTTGTAGTCTAACCCAATGCTTCCTGATACAAAGAAAATCAAGCCAAAGAGAAGTGACTCAAGGCTATAGAGCTATAGCAAAGACAGGATTAAACCCTGAACTCTTTCCAGGGTCGAATGATGTTACCTTAGGTAGTTCCAGGCATTATTGGAGCAAGGGAGATTCCCAAGGGAGGACAACTCTCTCTCTCTCTCTCTCTCTCTCTCTCTCTCTCTCTCTCTCCTCTCTCTCTCTCTCTCTCTCTCTCCCTCTCTCTCTCTCTCTCTCTCTCTCTTTCTGTGTGTGTGTGTGTGTGTGTGTGTGTGTGTGTGTGTCTTTGATTAGAGAAGAAATCAGTTTTTGTAGTTCTGATACTTCTGGAACTGCTTTGTCAGCTTAAAACACAATTGCTTTATGTAACTAACAAGGATAGTCTGTGTTTACTGAGCACTGACTATCGGCTAGGCACTATCTTACATATGTTATTAACTCCAGATATCCGAGATTATGGTTGGGGAGAGAGAAGCCTCTGATCATATCACATGCCCAGCCTTGCCAAACCAGTGGGTATTAAGCACAGCCATGATTTCAACCTGGAACCCATCTTCTTAATATAATACCATAGTCCATGAGGCCATTCTATACTGGAGGTAGAAAATGAACCAAAAAGCTCCTATTTGAATAAAGCTTTTGTTTTTAAACAATTCTGGGAAGAGAAGTGTATTAGGGGACTACTTTTTATGACTGAACTGACAGGGTTTAAGAGGCATGCTTATTGCAAAGGAGGGTTATCACCCTTTGTTCTGGATCAGAACTGGAAACTTGTAGAGAGTTCCTTATTATTCTCTGCTTCCCATAATTTCATCCTGACTACAAGATAAGGGGACTAGATTATCAGCTTCAAAGTTTTGAGAACCCAGATTAAAGTGTGAATGATGTCTTTGGGGTCTCCCTGCTTTCTTTCTGTCCTTTCTCTGTGCCCTCCCTGGGCTAGCTATCCAAAGGCCTCTTCTTCCAGGGAGGGAAAGAAAATCAGGGACTTGCAGGCACTCCAACTGCCCCTCATGGAGTTAGGACCTCACATGCAAAGCTGAAGGCTGGAATAGATAACTTTGATAGGACAGTCACCTCTGGTCCACTGCTGGAATGTAAGTCCCAGCTTCGATCTGAATGGTTTTGCATTATGACTCTAAGCGCTATGTCAGGAGGAGGTCACAGATATCACAACTCATCCTCAGAGGTGCAGGGAACTTTGTACCTCTTCACACTACCCATCTGTATTGTTGCCGCCCGCAGCAACAATCTCATGGTAATTTATCGGAGGTGGACTGGAACTGAACTACTTCTATTATCTTTATCTGGGCTACTTCCTTGCTTGTTTGCTTTGTTTACCAGTTTATAGAGGAAGAGAGGCTTTGCTTACTTTTAATTTTAGAGGAAGAGAGGCTTTGAGAGGAAGAAAGACTTTGCTTAGAGGAAGAGAGACTTTGCTTAATTTTTGAGGTGCTACTCTTTCAGAGAGGCTACAACTTTCAGAGGAGCTATTTCTTAGAGGTCTGCTTCTTCTTCTTAGAAGTGCATCCTGCATCCTGAGTCCTAAAGGTGCGTGCTAGAGGTGGGTGCTATCAGAGGTGCTTTCTGTCAGAGGTGCTTCTTAGTGGTGCGTCCTGTGACCTGCAACCCGCGATCTAGAGGTGTGTTCTTAATTCTGCATTCTACGATTTTCATTCTGCGATCTAGAGGTATGTGCTTAGTCCTGCAACCCCCGTGTTATGGGATCTGCGATCTGCAATCTGCCTTCTGCCATCTGTGAACTCCTCCCAGGCGAAGAGAATGACTTATATACCCTAAGGCAGCCAATCAGCTTAGGATTAAGTAGCATGGTTGGAGCATGTGCCACGGTACAATCAAGAAAGAATGAGGAACATCTATTGACCACTAGCGCAGAGGAGACGTTAACTAATCAGGCAAAAGTAGATCACGCCGTGTTAACACTAACTATGCGCCACTTCTTGGCCCAATGCTGTCGGGGTTTCCAGGACCCCCAGCCTTGGGCATGGTCAAGATGGCGCCTGACGCTGAGCCAAAAGTGGCCAACTATACAGTAAACAACCAGCGAATTCCAATGATTGGCTAGTTAACGATGTGACTAGAGCATGCCCCCCTCGTGTACCTATCCTATGCTTGCAGCTGTCCGCGTTTACCTCGTGTACTCTCCCCTGATTGGTTGAAGTGTATATAAGCCTGGTGGGTGGGAGAGTAGAGAGGCAGAAGCGGAAGAAGTGGCGGAGGCGGAGGCTGAAGCTGAGCTGGAAGCTGAGAGTGCGCGGAAGCTGGGAGAAGCTGAGAGAAGAGAAGCTGGGAGTGCGCGGAAGCTAGGAGTAAGGGAAGTGTAGGGGAGGGACTGTACATAATAAACTTCCAAAGCTTCAGACGTTTGTCGTGTCTCTCTCTGCGGGCAGAGGGAGCGCGATAACTGGTGCCGAAACCCGGGACATGAAGGGAAGATGAAGGCCTTATAAAAGAAAACAAGGTAAGATATTTGAAAAATTTTTTTTTGTATACAAGTTAAACTGGTTATAAAAAAGTTAAAGGGTATCAGGATACGCTATCAGCGGTCCTGGGGACATGCGGAGTGCGGTCCGGTTGAAAGGTATCGGGATGCGCCATCAGCGGTCCTGACGCGTAGAACACGGGTTAAAAGGTATCGGGATACGCCATTAGCGGTCCTGACGCGTGGAACGCGGGTTAAAAGGTATCGGGATGCGCCGTCGGCGGTCCTGACGCGTGGAACGCGGTCTAATTAAAGTGAAAGTAGAAACACGTTTGAAGCGGTCCAATTAGGGTGTAGGTAGTACGTGAAAAGCCGCTATAAAAATTCTAATGCACACTTGATAGTTTTCCTTTCAGTAATCTCGTTGCTCCTGGCAGCTAGGCCACTGTTTGATTTTGTAACTGCCATAACTAAAGCTATTTAAATTAGTAACAATGGGGTCTGAAACGTCTAAATTCAGAATGCAGCAGCCCATCAGGGAGTTATTAAAAAAACCATGGAACGCCATTAAAGGAAAAAACAGCTAAAGTATTTCTTGATACTGTGGAAAGGATTTCCCCTTGGTTTTTGGATGAGGGCCTTTTGAATACCCTACAGTGGGAACAGCTGGGGAAAGACCTTCGTATAGTGGATAGGCAAAATCCTTTGCCAGTAGGCACTATGGCTATTTGGTCTCTTATTAAATCCTGTCTGCAAGATAAAAGCAAAAAAACCTTCACTCACCGAGCCTTTAGCTGAGGGAAGACAGGTTTTGGAAGAAATAAAAGAGGAACGCTCATATTTTTCTCAAAATTCAGAAAAAGGAACTAACTCAGATGAGGAACTATCGGAAGGGGAATTATCAGGGGAGGAACTGGAAAAAAGAGTACAAAGATTAAGACTAGATAAAAAGCCCCCTCTAGTGCCCGTGTTGCCTAGTGCACCTCCCATAAATAGGGAACCCCCTCATGAAGCGTCCGGTTTCGGGTTACGCTCAGAATGGAGTCATCTTGGATCTGTAGCGTATCCTTTTTTTGAGGATGCTCAAAATCAAAGATTCCACCAACCCTTAGACTTTAAAATAGTGAAACAGTTAAAAGAAGCAGTTAGCACATATGGTCCTCAGTCAGCTTTTACTATAGCCTTAGTAGATACCTTGACATCATTAAACTTAGTGCCCCAGGACTGGACTAATCTTGCTAGGGCCGCTCTGTCTGGGGGACAGTACCTTATGTGGAAAACATCATGGCAAGAAATATCTACGGATATTTCCCCGCCGAAATGCAGCAGCGGGGAATCCCCAAATCGATAGGGACATGCTTATGGGCGTAGGACCTTATGAAACCCTTCAGGCACAGCTTAATTATCATCCAGCAGTCTATGCACAAATTGCCGTGGCTGCAACCAAGGCCTGGAAAACATTACAAGGAGCAGGAGATTTGCAGGGCCAGTTGTCAAAGGTAACTCAAGGGAATAGTGAGCCCTATGCAGATTTTGTCGATAGGCTAATTCAAACAGCATCACGCATCTTCGGAGATGCAGAGCAAGCCATGCCCCTAGTAAAACAGTTGGCTTACGAACAAGCTAACAGGTGGTGTAGGGAGGCCATAAGACCATGGAGAAACAAAGACTTGTCCGCCTACTTAAAAGTGTGTAGAGATGTAAATGATACTTCGGTGCAGAGCAGTGCCTTTGTAGCAGCCATAGACAGACAAACCACCTTGTTGTCTGCTGCACTTGCACAAGCCCAGGGGAGGTTCCCTTCAAGAACTAATAAAGAGCCTTTAGGATCATGTTTTGTGTGCGGACAGAAGGGACATCTAAAAGCCACTTGTCCAAACAAAAGGCCACCCTTTGCCCGGGGTGGGAACATCTATACAAAGAATAACCTGGGAACCGGACCTGGGCTATGTCCAAGATGCAGAAGAGGAAGTCATTGGAATAGTGCCTGTCAGCCTATTAGAGATAGGGAGGATAATTTCCTAGGGTTGAATCCTAAACTTCAAAAAAACGGGAGACAGGGCCCTCCCTGGGGCCCGCAACAAATATACGGGGTAATTCAACAAGTTCCCCGACGGTGGTATCCTCCCACAGAGAAGGGGAGCGCAGAGCCACCTCAGGAAGTGCCGGATTGGACATCTGTGCCACCTCCAGACTCATACTAACCCCAGATATGGGGGTGCAGATGATTGATACTGATTGGCATGAAAAAATCCCACAGAACAGTGTAGGACTATTACTAGGTAGAGGTTCCTCAACACTAAAAGGACTTATAGTATACCCAGGGGTTATTGATCCTGATTTCACTGGACAAATAAAAGCCTTGGTCTCTTCACCAAAAGGAATTACAGTCATCTCTCCAGGGGATCGCATTGCACAAATGCTTATATTGCCCAGTCGACATTCTTTATGGCCCAGTAAAAATACAAATAAAAGACAAGGAGGTTTTGGATCAACAGGAACCACTTTAATAAACCTTACTATGGATATGGGACAGAGGCCCCTCCTAAAATTAAAAGTGGGAAATATGGAATTTACAGGTTTATTAGATACGGGAGCAGACAAAAGTATTATTAGCGCAATGGTCTGGCCAAAGCACTGGCCATTGATCACAGCAGCTCAGAGCTTGAGAGGCTTAGGAGTAGCAGAGAGCCCCAATCAAAGTGCTTCCTCGTTATCATGGAAAGATACAGAGGGACACACAGGAATATTTCAGCCATATGTCTGTAATGTTCCTATTAGCCTATCGGGACGAGACATCCTGCAGCAAATGGATATGAAACTCACCACTGATCAGACTTACCAAGGGACTCCTGTAAGAAATATGTTACAAAATATGAACTATGATGATAAAAAAGGATTAGGAAAACATAGTCAAGGATCTACCCAACCACTGCCTTTACTTCCACCAAAAAATGATTCTCATGGATTGGGTTTTTCCTAGGGGCCACTGATAAACCATCAATCCCTATAATATGGAAAGATGATAAGCCTCGCTGGATTCCACAGTGGCCCCTAACAAAAGAGAAGCTAGAGGCAGCTCATAAGTTAGTACAAGAGCAGGTACAAGCAGGTCATTTACAACATTCTACCTCTCCTTGGAATACTCCAATATTCTTAACAAAGAAAAAATCAGGAAAATGAAGGTTATTACATGATTTAAGAGCCATAAACGAACAAATGTACCCTATGGGACCCATCCAATGTGGACTCCCTCTTGTCACTGTGCTACCAAAAAATTGGCCTACTATCATTCTGGATTTAAAAGATTGCTTTTTCTCTATACCCTTACACAAAAATGATTGTTGGAGATTTGCCTTTACTTTGCCCTCTCTTAATCATACTCAGCCTGACCAGAGATTCGAATGGACCGTGTTGCCTCAAGGTATGGCTAACAGTCCTACTATATGTCAAATATACGTAGATAAAGCGTTAACAACTACTAGACAAAAGTTTAAGAGATTGTTGATTTATCATTATATGGATGACATACTTATTTGCCATCCAGAAAAAGAAGTTTTGTTAGAAGCATTACAATTTATAACTCAAGCATTAGAAAAGAGAGGACTAACGATAGCTCCTGAAAAATTACAATTAGAAGAGATCCAAGAATATCTGGGTACAAGGCTCACTGCTACTACAGTCAGACCAACAAGGTTGACCATCAGGACAGATCAATTGAATACCTTGAACGATTTTCAGAAACTCTTAGGTGACATTAACTGGATCAGATCCTATTTAAAATTATCCACAGGGGAATTAAAACCTTTATTCGATATATTAAAAGGTAATCCTGACTTGAATTCCCCTAGGAAACTCACTCCCGAAGCACGGATATCCTTACAGCTAGTAGAGAATAGACTTCAGCAGTGTTACGTTGATCGTTGTGATCCTACTCAACCATTAAGTTTAATCATAATCTCAGAGAAGCACACCCCTTTTGGCATAGTTTGGCAAGGAGGACCTCTGCAAAGTATAAATCTCCCTAGCTCTCCGGCTAAAACATTGCAATCATATCCCCAAGCTATTGCTCAGGTAATATTCAAGGGAATAGAATCTTGCATTACTGTTTTTGGAATCCATCCGTCTATTATTATAACTCCTTATTCCACTCAGCAAATTAAATGGCTAATTAATAATGATGATGATTGGTCAGTATTATATTGTTCCACTTCAGCTCAGTTCGATAACCATTATCCCCAACATCCCTGGATTCAATTCTGTAAAAATACTCCCATAGTTTTTCCAAAAGTGACTAGTGTCCAGCCTCTTAAAGACTGTGTAACCATTTTTACTGATGGCTCCAAAAATGGAGTAGGTGCAGTACTTATCAGTAAACAACTTCACACCATAATAGTTCCACCCAACTCCCCACAGGTTACTGAAATTGCAGCTGTAATATTAGCCTTTAAATTAGCAGATAATCAGCTATTCAATCTTCTATCTGATAGCTTATATATCGTTAACGCTTTACAGGTTCTTGAAACGGTACCTCATATTTCTTCCATGTCCACGGTAGCTTCTTATTTTACTACGCTACAAAACCTTATCCTACAGCGTAAACATCTATTCTATGTAGGACATATTAGAGCTCATTCTAATTTACCAGGACCTTTGGCCAATGCTAATGACTTGGTAGATATGGCCACCAAATCGATCTTTGTTTTTTCCATAGAGGAACAAGCAAAACTCTTTCATGAAAAATTCCATGTAAATTCCACTACTTTGAGCAGAAAATTTCCTATATCTAAATGTATGGCTCGACAAATAGTAAAAAATTGTCAACATTGTGCTCCTTTAATCCCAGTACAATCCTTTGGAGTTAACCCCAGGGGACTGCTGCCTGGTCATATTTGGCAGATGGATGTAACCCATATTTCTGAATTTGGTACTGTTAAGTATGTACATGTGTCAGTAGACACTGCTTCAGGGGTCATTATGGCTTCCGCTCATTCTGGAGAAAAGGTAAAAGATGCCATTCAACACTGCCTACAAGCATTTGCTGGCTGGGGCATACCTAAAGTTATTAAAACAGATAATGGTCCTGCTTATACTTCCAAAAGCTTCCGGTTGTTTTTACAAACATTTAACATCCAATCAGTCACTGGCATCCCCTATAATCCTCAGGGACAGGGCATTGTGGAAAGAGCACATCTTACTTTAAAAAATTGTCTAAATAAACAAAAAGGGGGAATAGGAGCCTCCTACAAGTCTCCTAAAGATAAACTTAATTTAGTTCTTTTCATTCTAAATTTCTTAACTCTGGATAGGGACGGCCATTCTGCAGCTGATCGACATTATAATCCCCATAATACTCCTCAAGTATGGGCAAAATGGAAAGATATCCTGACAGGTTGTTGGAAAGGACCGGATCCAGTCCTTCGTTGGGTCCGAGGGTCTGTTTGTATTTTCCCACAGGATCAACAGACTCCAGTCTGGATTCCAGAAAGGCTAATCAGAGTTTTACAGCATGCAAGTGATGCTGCTCCTCCTCGCAATGGCGAGTCTGAGCCTTCCTCCAATAACAAAAACTCAGACGGAAAGGCAAACCCGGAACCTATGGGCCATTGTTAGCCTGGCCATATTTTTCACTTCTAACTAACACATTTTTTATCCTTCCTTTTCTTGTTTTCACCAATTCCTCTAAAAACCTGTCAATTCTACTGATGATTTTTCAGGTTGTGCTGTTTTTGGTGACAAGGATATCTCTAGTCTTTCTTTGCTTTAACAGGAGGAATTTCTGCACTTTGCCGTTGGAATCATACTACAAATCAGACCCAGAGTAGAGCAACTCGTTCTGCTGACCCTAGCTGTGGTGTTGCTTTTCCTCCCACGTCAGCTTGTGTATTTCCTCCCTTTTATGTTTCTACCAACTAACATTTCTAATAACACCTCTTAACTGTTCACTAACCGTGTGCTATCTCTCACAATGCTGGAATGGTTCTTTTGCCACCCGTGCAATTTGCACATTTCTATCTTCCTACCAGTCCTAGTTTCTGTTGCAGATATAGAATTGCCAGTGCTATTATCAAGAAACAGAAGAGGCTTTGACATTGCAACAGCCGTGATCATTGTCATCACAGTCCTTGTAGTAGCAGCATTGACACAACCATAACAACGATCATTTGGCCGAGAATGCAGCTGCAGCCTTGCAGACCATAGAGACTCTATCAGAGAGTGGACTCATTATAAGAACAAGTGGATACCTTGCAAGAACTTTTGGGACTGGGATGCGTTTATTCCCTGAGAGCTGTTTGTGTTGCCCGTATTGTAACACTTCTGGGATGTATATTGTTTCTGTATTTAATATGGCTATATGGTTTTTCTTCTGTTTATAGATTTGTCAAACAGCGGGCAGGCTTAGGAGCTATGGTGGTACTCCTCTGCCTTGGCCCTCCTTCTCTTCATTCGTTTTGGCATGCATCTACGAGCTAGCCAATAGAGAGATCAGATTATCTTTCATCAGGCCATGACCGCCCTAAAGGCCGACAGCCCCCCATTAGTATGGCTCTTGATGCTGGACCGGTAGTCAAAGACGGGTAATGAAGGAGGTGGCTGTGTACCAACCTAAGACAGGAGCTGCAGCATGCTCTGCAGGCTCTGATGACGGGTAAGGACATATGCTGACCACTCAGCCTAAGACAGACACGGTCCCGAGCCTTAGTTTAATAGTAAAGAAGGGGGATCTGTCGGGGTTTCCAGGACCCCCAGCCTTGGGCATGGTCAAGATGGCGCCTGACGCTGAGCCAAAAGCGGCCAACTATACAGTAAACAACCAGCGAATTCCAATGATTGGCTAGTTAACGATGTGACTAGAGCATGCCCCCCTCGTGTACCTATCCTATGCTTGCAGCTGTCCGCGTTTACCTTGTGTACTCTCCCCTGATTGGTTGAAGTGTATATAAGCCTGGTGGGTGGGAGAGTAGAGGAGGCAGAAGCGGAAGAAGCGGCGGAGGCGGAGGCTGAAGCTGAGCTGGAAGCTGAGAGTGCGCGGAAGCTGGGAGAAGCTGAGAGAAGAGAAGCTGGGAGTGCGCGGAAGCTAGGAGTAAGGGAAGTGTAGGAGAGGGACTGTACATAATAAACTTCCAAAGCTTCAGACGTTTGTCGTGTCTCTCTCTGCGGGCAGAGGGAGCGCGATACAATGCCAGCCGCCATCCTAGGGCTACCCAAACATGTCTCTGCACTGTATGATGTTTCCATGTTCATCATGACTCATTCAGCAAATATCAATGGAAATTAAAGATTTATGGTGACATTTAACATTTTCATAATGAGTTCTGCAGTTTACAAACTCCCTTTCAAGGTTTTATCTTTGTTTCATCCTTAGGAATACTCCACAACCAACATTAACATACCCTTCAGTGGGTGGGCACTGGAGCCCAGTGGGTGCCAGAGGACACATAGGGGCAAATAGCTAGAACACGGGAGCAGTTCCCTGATTCCACATCCAGGGATATAGTTTCCCCAATGTGGCCTTGAATTAAAGTCGGTCTCCCTCTTAGTCTGTTCAACTCCAGAGGGAAGAGCCACTTCTGTCCATGAGGGAGACATTAGGAGGTCTGACATCCAAACAGAGTGGCAGAGTGGCAGAGTGGCCATTGCATTTTTTCCTTGCCTGTAAGAAAGACTGAAAAAAGAAAGCTCATTTCCAGTCTCTGGTGTTTGATCTTTGATCCTTTAGGAAAACGCTCTGAAATGTTTTTTCTTACAAGAATACTTGTCATTGTGAAATCCATTTAAAACACTAAAGCTGTATTTGTTGTTTTACCACTTACAGGCCAATATTCAAACGCATTTTGGACAAACCTGTATTAGAATGTGATCCGAGAAACTTCCCAGAGCTTATATCAACCACATAAGAATTTTAATTGCTTCCAATTTCTCTCTTTTTCCCTTCCTCCTACCCTCCCTCCCTTCCTTCTGTCTTTTGAAAGGGGTTGTGAAAATATTACATAGCAGGTGGTAGCTAATTAGGGACAGTCTAATTCTCATTTTCTAAATGATACTACTTTTCTAGTCTTTCCATTTGGACACCAGAAAAGTGACAACAAATGTTGGGTGACTTTACCCCTTAGCAGTTCCTTCCCCTTCCTTTGACTTGGGACTTTAGGGAAAACACTAGGAAGTTCTTTGGGAAGAACTGCATGCACTCTGTGAAATTAATTGTACGATACGTTATGTATATATTGTGAAAATGACAATAGATAAATCAGTTCTGGTAGAAGTATCAATTCCTATTTTCTGTATATTGGGAAATTAATTCCTTACCTGGTTTACTTCCTGTTAGGCTTGATCTAAACCTACTCCCTTCATCACCCTTGTCCCAGGGCACTGATCAGCTTTGGCTTTTTATTTTGATACAATCTTATGCCTGCTTTTCTAACTTCAAAGTCCTAAGTCTAATAATCAGCAAGTACTGAAAATTAAATCTCTATGCTATCCAGAAGCATTCTTCCTAATAATACAGACTTCAACTCTTTTATTGCTGATATTTTTCTATTTTTAATTATTTGGCACAAATCAGTAAAAACTCTGGAAATCCCAAGTGGCCTACTTGTCCCATTGGTCAGATGCTCATGAAGACCCATTACTAAACATACTGAGGACACTGCAATGTCTCCTGCATTCGACCTCTCCAAATTTAAGTCTAAATGCAAGGGTCCTTCTGCTGACTCACACCTGGGACACACACACGCACACACACAATTCAGAAATTACTGACATTATCCACCATTGTTTACAATGTCACACTATCGACATTTCCCTTGATTGCAGTAAATGGTGTCAATTTGCATACATTCATTGGAAGGGTGCATCCCTGGAATTTTTTTTTTTTTTTCTTTCTGGCTCTTGGGAACCTAGGCCTTCATGCATGCTCCATTGAACTATATCCCCAGCCAGTGCTGGAATTTTAGTTCATTTCCATTCACTTGTGAGTTACTTTCTAGTTAATTGTTTTTAATTCAGTTTGCATATATCAATTTAAAATATACATAATTAAGTGTTGTATTATGCAAATATATGCACCATCCCCATTTCAAGTTCCAGATTTTTATTTGTTTCCATCCATCTCATTTTGAACTAACATGTGTAGTGGATGCTGTGGTATGCTCTGCTGATCTCCTCCAGGACTGGCTAATCCTTCTCTCAGCTTCAGGGAGTGTGGGCTGCCTTAGGCTCCCAGCCAAGTTCCTTGCAGGGAATTACCCTCAGTTAAGAGGAGTTGTGTTGTCTAAGATTTCTCCCCTTCTCCCTGCCATTAAGGCAGCCCAGTAGAAAAGGAAGTGGGGAAGGAGAGGAGGGGATCATAATATCCCTCAATCTCTTACAGGTTCCCTGAAGCACTCCCCCAAATAAACTATTTGCACACACATTTCCATCTTGGGATTTGTTTCCAGGAAACCCAACCTATGTCAGAGTATAACTTTGTTCTTCATTTTGTGTTATATATATATGCCAACCTATGTACATGGCTCTGCTTTAATTTTACTTTAATAAGTCCATTTAAGTTATTTGATGGTTATTTTCCAGTTTTCAGTGAATGCTCTCAGCTTTAAAACCTATGCAGTTGGAATCCATGTCAAAAACTCTTCCTTTGACATCACAAACTGACACTCCCAAAATACAGCAAGATGGCTTGTATGGATGTGCAATTCCATGGGGAGCCCAGCTTTCCAGGACTATCACCTTCCCCTGTGTCACTGTCTAGAAACTCAGACTCCCCGTGGGCTGAGGGACTGCTAAAAGAATATTCTGTCTTTACCAGAACTTTTATTTATTTGCTTGTTTATTTCTATCTAGGTGACTCCAGCAAAGGAGAGATATGGTTAAGTGTTGAGGCAGGAGAGCCAGGAGGGGATGCTCCCTTCATGCATTCTCTGAGCCTGCTCACATTCCACAGTTTATGTTCCTGTAACCAGGACATGTTTTTTGAAGAAAGTAATACTTGACTAAATTGTCTCCTGACGTAAACCTATAATTTAAAAATTATATATATTTAGAGAACAAGTCAAAACAGGAAGCACATTCCCAAAGTGGATAAAGATATTTATGTGTTAAAATACCTACTGCTACCATAGTAGACCCACGTCCCTAGGCTTAAATAGAAAAACTCCGAAAAGTACGGAAAGAAAGAGCAAAGGGGCCAGCCTACACTGTGCTTCTGGGTGGTGCTGAGGATGCTGTCTCTGTGGTTGGCCCTGTGCTGTCCTTTGTGGGGAAGGCTGTGATGTCCATTGTTTCCTGTGTCAGGCTGTTGCAAGAGCAGAGTCCAGAGTTAGGCAGAGCACGATGGAAAGGAATATACATTTTCATGGAGAAAAAAGAAAGGGGCAAGAAAAATTAATCGAAATTCAAAGAAAAACAGAAGGGAAGGAAGAAATTAAAAGTGAGGCAAATGCGAATAAGATTACATCCCTAACAGCTTTTCTGCTAATGACCTTAAGATAGATCTTCCTAAATAGGTTCTGTGCATAAATTAGGCCTTTCTGAAAGAAGTATCCAGGCATAAATCATTGACTGCATTTATTCTGTGTTATTGAAATGTGACCATATGGAAAGAAGGGTAAGAACTTATTTCTGCTCTTAGAGAATGCATCAAGTTGGGAAGATCAGGACATAAGGAAGTCAGGGAAGATGTCCAGATCGAAAGAACAAGAAAATAATATTTTTGAAATGGCAGATTTTTCCAAGAGAGATCATTGCCTCCACTTATAAGTGTCCAGGAATTGTAGCCCACTGCTATTGCCTGGGGGCAGGAGAGAGAATCCATAAACAGAACTGGCACCTAGCAACAGAGAACATCGAAAATTTCATGTAAGGTTCTCCAGAAGTGGCAACAAGCAGGCAGATCATCTCTTTGACATTACAGAGCCTTTTCCAATGTTTCGACTGTTGGGAGAGTAATGGGTGCTGTGCAGGCTGAATACAGCCCTGCTCCTCTTCTGCCCTGGTGCAAATCTGGTTGTCATTGCACCTCTGCCCTCACATAGATCTGTTTGTCATTGCACGGTGCATTACATTTCAATGAAGGTGAAGACTTTCTTTTCAAAAGTTGTTTTGTACTATATGAATTATCAACCCATTTAACTTTGTGCTTTTCAAAGCACTTCTGTGTAAATAGCAGGTACACAGTAAATATCTTGAAATGAGTGAATGGAATTTTTCAAATGTGTTTAGAAATTAAGGAATGAGTGCTGTCTTGCTTAGGGCAAAGGATAAGCCCTTGGTTGTCCTCTGGTCGAGATTGCATGGGTCCCTATGATTTGTCAGATAGTTGGCTAAGTCCATGGGAGGCAGCTTCTGAGGTGGACCTGCCATAATTCATGTCTTCTTTATCATATTCTTATGTTATCTCTGTCCTGGAATGTAACTGGACCCAGAGATTTGCTTCTAATGAACAGAAACTGGCAAAAGGCATGGGATGCTATTCTGAGATTAGGTTATAAAGAGATAGTAGCTTCTGTCTGGCTAACCCTCTCTTACTACCTCACTAGCTTACTGTGATAGAAACCAGCTGCCAGGTTGTAAGCTGCCCAGGGTAGTCACTGGCCCAAACCAGCAGAGATCTGAGCCTGGGAAGAAGAAGGATTAGAAATAGATCCTTTTTCATCTGGGTCTTCAGATGAAATGACGGCCCCAACCAATACCTTTATTGCAACCTGTTACAAGACTGTAAGGAGATTACCCAATAAACCAGGTCTGAATTCCTGATCCACAGAAATTCTGAAATAATGAATTTTTGCTGTCATTGTTTTAAACCTCTGTTTTGAAGCAATTTGTTGTGCAGTAATAGATAACTATTTCAGAGTCCATGTATGAAAATACAAGATTTTCAGTTGTTTTATAGTTGTCGAAACTAAGGTATTAATAGACTACTTGTATTTTCTGTGGCCATCCAGGAAAACAGCAACAAAATAAGAAATGAAGTTTAGATACCAGCTGATTTGAGATTCATTTTCTCCTAGACAAAATAAAATGACAGTATCTTGTATGAAGAAATGCTGGTAGAATACCTGAGGTGGTAGTCATTGCCTCCCTTATTTCCCAACCTCCTTTTTAAATTTCTTCATAGAATGATCATTCAGTACTCGTCTTTTCCAAAAGAAAGAGACTACTACAGGCTTTCAATGTACATTTGAACAAAAAGAGATGTTGAAGCACGGGAGGAAAGTAACTTACAAATAAGCACAAAATTGTCAATAAAGCTTCTCTCTACTTGTCTTGATGAGAATCATGTCACAAATCTTTCATTCCTGAGAATCTTGTTCACAGATTGAAAATTCTTCAAGAAGAATGTCCTTGATTGCACATTACTCTTGCTTAATTAAGTGGAAATAAAAGCTATTATAAATGCAAGAGAAGTATTTTCACTTCTAGTGATATGTTTAGCCAGGACCCCCGGCATTCCTTCCACAGAGAAATAGTACGCCTCTGAATTACCACTTATGTGACTTGGTACAGCACTTGGATATAAGAATGCTTCACATCAACTAGGCCAATAAAAAAAAAATCCTTGAAAAAATTTAACATACACTTAAAATAATTAAAAAAGAAGCATCTCACATTGTAAAATTCTAAACTTCTGGTCTGCATAGATTAAGTGTGCCTTTCTGAAAATCCCATAAGTATATAAAAAAAGAAAAGTATTAGAGTCGGGATTGGATCTTTTTATTTGATGACCATTGTTGGTAAGTCAGTTTTGGAGAGGCTGCAAAACATAGGGGTTTTACAAGAAAGACCGTGATAGCAAGACTTTCATATATTGAGTGCTCAGTAATAAGGAACAACTAAATCTGGCACTGGAAGAAAGACAACCTCATTGTTTCAGTCAGCTTTTTTGCTGCTGTGACTAAAAGACCTGACCACAACAATTGTAGAGAAGGGAAAGTTTATTTGAGGGCTCATGGTTTCAGCGGTCTCAGTCCATGGCAGCAGCCTCCATTCCTTGGGGCTCCAAGTGAGGTTGAATATCAAGGTGGAAGAGTGTGGTAGAGGGAAATAGCTCACACGATCATCAGGAAGTACAGAGGCTAACTAAGTTCAGCTCACCAAATATATATCCCAAAGGCACACCCCCAATGACCCTCCTCTTTCAGCCACACCTTACCCACTTTTAGTTACCACTAAGTTAATCCCTATCAGGGGATTAATTCACTAATTGCGTTAAGGATCTCATAACCCAATCATTTCTTCTCTGTACCTTCTTGCATTGTCTCACATGTGAGCTTTGGTGAGGCACCTCACGCTCACCTTTTAGGAGAAAATGCCAACTCTAATACAATACTGTCAGTAATCCTATTATATAAGGTTAGTGTAGCTCGATGTGTGAGTTTGGTTGATATGACAGCCACCATATCAACAATAAGAAGATACCATGAGTGAAGTATTATGGTAGATACTTGGATTTATGCATCATGACAACCCTACTCTCTCTCTCTCTCTCTCTCTCTCTATATATATATATATATACATATATATATAAAATATTACTTCATAATATTAAATATATATATTACTTATTAAATATATATATATATATATTATTTTCTCTATTGTAGGGGGGAAACTGGAGATTAGAGAAACTAAATAACTTGGCCAAAGTCATTTAGGTAGCGAAGAATGGAAGCAAGATTCAAAGTTGAATTATTTTGATTCACTAGAGGCCGGATCTCAGATCTCTAAGTCCGTAGCTTTGATCAGTGTTGGTGACATACAACTGTCCTTGGTAAGAGAGTGTGTACCCAACCAGTGCTGTAGTAGGGAGTGTGACTTTCTGGGGGTGATGAGTACAAAAGTAAGACTTGTGTACATTGTTCTCCGAATAATGAGGAATCCAAGGAAAGTCAAAAGCTGTTTGTGGAGGTGCTTTCCCTGGAGTATTTCTGAGAAAGAAGCCCAGCTTACTTTTCAGTCTTCCCCAAAAGAATGCACATGAAGGTTTAGAAAAGCATAAAAAAATTCATATTTTACTAAAAGGTCTTAGATATACCGATTGTATATTCCTTTTATTACAAATGCTGAACATTTTAGTATTTTTAATCTAATTGGAAAATGATGTTTTTTTCCCCCATTAAGGGCACTTACTATGAAGTATCGAAAAGAGCAGTCTGATATTTCATGTGTCATTTTCCCAGCCAGACTGACTTGTTTTCCCCCAAAATTATTAAGATATTCTTTTTAGGGCAGATAACTCTTCTTTGACACTAAGAAGAGGGGAAGAAAAAGAGAAAAGTAAAAGGTAATGTGCACTTGAACTAATTTCAATTTTCTGCAGGCATCTGAGCTCCACTTGATCATGTCCCCAGAGTGTTTTATTATCATTGGACAGAAAGTCAATTTACATAGAGGTATTTATTTACTGTCTACTAAAAAAATCACATTATGGACATTCTACTCTGTCAGCCTGTCCTCTTTATGTTGAAAGTCTTATATTTCCTGTCATTCTTCTGGTGATTTTCTCCCCCTAGCTTCTATTTTCCCTCATTAATCCTTCAAAACCCCTGGGAGGTAAGAGTGTGCATATAATTTCCTTCTTATTCTAAAATACTGTTTGGAGTTTTGCTTTGAAATTGCTTTTAAGGCAGAATGTTTGGCTCTCCTAAGTGAACCTGTAATAAACACTGTTGAATTCTCTCCAAATTACCTCGAAGAATTACCTGCTTATCTGGAGGAACCATCAGTGTAATTTTAAGGGATTTTGTTTTTATTCGGCGGCTCTGAGTCTTTGAACTTCTCTGCCTGCGTTTTCAGTCTTTCCACAGGAAGGGCTCTGCTGAGAATGGGCACTGTGCAGCACTTTTCCCCATAAATGCTGAAGAGAGAGTGTTTTTGTTTCTACTTTGGTACATGTGATTCTAGCTCTAAAGGAAGCAAGATTTCCAAGATTAGGACAGTTTAGTCTGGAAAAGAGACTAGTTAAAGGTGTGGGGGTAGTGGTGATTAAAAGCTACTTAGGGTTTGGAGAATGCTTGTGAAAGCTAAATGTTCCATTTTTGACCTTTCAGAAAACTCAACAAGGAAATGCTCCATAAACTAAAGGAACCATAGACTTAAATCCAATGATAAAATTTTTAATGACTTTTAGAGATATGCACCATCAGCCCTATTTCACAGAGAAGGAAACTGAGATGCAGAACATCTAAGTAACCTGCATAGGTTCAGAGTCATAAGCAGTGGATTAGGGAATCAAATGCACTTGGTTGGATTCCAGAGCCCAAGTTTTAATCTTTGTGTTATATTTCTATGTTATCTCAACCCTAGAAAGTGAGCTAGTGGCTAATGCAAAGGTTTTTTTAGTTAGCAGTTGCATGAGAAGAGCTTAGCGATCCTTCCTGCTGACCCAGTAGCTCACATAGTGAAGCAGAGTCAATGTGCCACCCAGGACAGCATTTGGTGCTACCCTCATGAATGTCACTTTTCTGGAAGTAGCTTAGTGCAGAGAAGAAGCATCAGCATATCAATTTTAAATCTTGCCTCTTCCAACTGTGTGACCCTGGGGACATTATCTAATCTCTCTAAAAGTCAGTTTCTTTATGTGTCAAATAAAGATATTAATAATCACTATTAGAGGATTCTGTGGGGAGTTGAACACATATAACTAATGTGTTTTCTAAATATTAGCTATTAAATTTTTTTACCCAGAAAAAGGAAAGAAAAGAATAAGAAAGAATGCTGATACTAGCAACAGGGTACAAACAATAGAGTTGGGGACTTTGTCAATTTGGAATTGGTGGGGAGAAAGCAAAGACTTTTACAAGCTTTCCCTGCTTCATGGATTTGCAAAGAGTAGTGAGAAAAATCCTCATGCCCCTTTGGGAATTTTTTTTTCCCCAGACATTGTTGACTAATGACTTAGAATGATACACTGATTCAAGTGCAAGGGTGAATCCAAAATGGAACTTACGTGGGTCAAACTGGAAACACCAGCACAAGATTCAGGTGCACGTAGAAGCAGATGTAGCAAAGGGGATGTGAGCTCAACAACAGAGATTAGAACTTCATTCCACCCAATGATGTACAGGAAAAGCTCAAAGAGCCCCATTGGCCAAAGCCAAAAGAAATAAGAGATATCAGGGTGTGAATCAGACTCACAGCTCTTAATGAAAAGTTGGGTGCACTTAGCTTCGCTAGTTCAGTGTTCCTTCATAGACCTCATAGACCTAAAGATCAGATAGTATTGACTGCTAAAGGTCATGCATAGTGTTTTACTCACAGAACACACTCAAAAATATAAGGATGAGAAGTTAGGGACATTGTATTTACTCTCATCAGTATGGATTGGTGGGGAGAAGGCAAAGACTTTTACAAGTTTGCCCTGCTTAATGGATTTAAAAATAACAATGAAAAAATCCTCATTTCACCTTAGGAATTTTTTTTTCCAAACATTTCCACCATATGAGTATCATAGTGGCAATAAAGGACAAACTGCCTTGATAATCACTGTATCCCAATGCCTGACACAATGTAGTTACTCAGTGAATTTAAAAAAAAATTTTTTTTTTTTACTTTTGCAGACTGCCAAGGAACTAGACAGACACTTTACCGAAGAAGATATACAGGCAATTAATAAGTATAAGAAAAAGTGTTCAGCCTCTCTAGTAATTAGAAAAATGCAATTAAAACAACTCTAAGATTTCATCTTACTCCAATTAGAATGACTATTATCAAGAATACAAATGATAATAGATGTTGGTGTGGATGTGGGGAAAAAGGCACACTTGTACATTGCTGGTGGAGTTGCAAATTGGTGCAGTCACTCTGGAAAGCAGTGTGGAGAACCCTCAGAAAACTTGGAATGGACCCACCTTTTGACCCAGTAATCCCACTCCTTGGTTTATACCCAAAGGGTTTAAAATTAGCAGACTACAGTAACGCAGCTGCTTCTATGTTTACAGCAACTCAACTCACAATAGCTAGATAGTAAATATTTTTTGAATGAATGGTTACTCTTTAAAGAGGCAGAAGAACCTGGTTAAAATGAACATCAAAGATGCCGTGAGAGGGGAGAGGTTTTGGTAGAGGGACTTATGTCACTAAGAAGTGTGGCCCATGTATAAAAGAGAAAGTGGACCAGGTTTGCCAGCCACTTGGCTCTAGACACTTCATCTTCACATGCCAGCTGCTAGTGCTGAGAATTGGCCCTGTGAATACCAGAATTTCTCATCTCCAATTGGCCTCCTCTCAGAAACGCTAAAATCCTAGTTCCCAAAGCAAGAAGTGATCATTAAAGTGAGTAACAGTGGTTGCTCAACTTCTCTGCTTCTCCAGAGACTAGCAGGGGGTCCCTTGCTGGACTTTTAGAATTTGTTTAATTTGTTTTCTGGTCTGGAGAGCTGACCATTCTGACTCAAATGGCATTTGCACAGCAAACATGTCTAGATTGGCTTCAGATAACATGTTGACTAATGAAGAGTGTTAGCAAAACCACTGTGAACTGTTACCAATATAATGCATTTTTCAGTGAAAATAAGCTTCTCAGTGAGAAAAGTTTCTTTTAGGAAATAGCTTTTGGCTGTCTTTTAAAATGAGGTGGAAGTTAAAAGTGTAAGTTATGCTTTCCATTTTTTTTGTTTTAGGAAGTGATGTTTATTAAACTAAGCTATTTCAAGATAATTATAGATTCACATATACTTGTAAGAAATAACATACAGAGATCCGCAGCAATTTTTTCCCCAGTTTCCTTCAATAGTAACATCTTCAAAACTCTAGCACAATATCACACCCAGGATATTGAAGATGGTGGAGTCAATGTTGTGGTCTCACGAATCCCTTTTAGAGCCACACTCCCTTCACTTCTGCTAGCACCCTCCTAAACCCCTACAGTCTCTAATCTGTCCTTCATTTGTATAATTTTGTCATTTTAAGAATGGTAGATAAATAGAATCATACTGAATATACTCTTTTAGGTATTGCCATTTTTTTTTTTCACTCTACATAGTTCTCTAGAGATCCCCCCAGGTTGTTGTGTATATCAAGAGCACATTCTTTTTTTATTTCTGAATGTGATAAAACAGATTACTAGAGAAGCCAGTTTCTTTAATCATTTACCCATGGAAAGATGTGTGGGCTATTTCCAACTTGAGGCCATTATAAAGAAAGCTTCTGTAAACATTTATGAACAGATTTTTTGAATGCACATAAGTTTTCACTCCTTTGGACTGTAACACGAGTGAAAAATAAACTTTATGCCATTGAATATTTGTTACAGATATCTGTATTCTGAACCTACTTATTCTAAATGACACACATCTTTTCTGTTTGGACACTGCAGTGGTGATAATAATACTTATGGAAATCAACATGAGAACGAACTGGTATTCCACTTGAACAAGCTGTCTGATATGAGAGGCACACACGGTAAATGAGTCTCAGAAAAACTTTCAAAACCTAGGCAGATCTACTATGAGATAAAGAAATTCTCAATATTTCTGATTAAGTTAAAGCAGAATTGAAATAGTCAAAATATATGTAGAACATCCATTTTATAACATTAAAATGGAGATGTAAATGACTACTCTGTAATCTACTTTTCTTTCTTTTTTTAACAGAAGTTTCTGTGAGCATGCACATTTATATGATAAGAAACATCTGTTTTAAGCTGGGCAGGGTGGCACACACTTGTAATCCCAGTGATTCAGGAACATGACACAGTAGGATCACAAGTTCAAAGTCAGCCTCAGCAAAAGCAAGGGGCTAAAACAACTCGGTGAGACTCTGTTTCTAAATAAAATATAAAATAGGGCTGAGGATGTGGCTCAGTGGTTGAGTGTCCCTGAGTTCAATTACTGCTACCCACCACCCCCACCCCCTGCTGTACCAAAAAAACAAAAAAGAAACATCTATTTTACAAAAATTACATCTATTCTTCTAAGGAGCTACTTGGTTGCAGCAAGTCTCTTGTTGGCCCTATTCTCCTAAGTGGGACACCCAATTTCACCTACAGGTACTGGTGCCATCACGTCTAGAAAGGAAATACCCACTTTTGGCTATGTGTTATAATTTTGAATTGATGTCAGACATCAGAATGAACATTGAAAAAAAAATGACCTTGAGAAATTAGTCTACTGTGGAACCTGAAACGCTGTCTGCTGGAAATGTCCCTCTGGGAACAGGAGTTTTGAAATTCAGTTAGATATGGGACAGAGTAGGCAGTCAAGTGCTCAGGTCAGGAGATAGGAGGAGTAAGGAAGCTCTACATACCTCAAGTTCATCTTATATCCACCACTTTTTTTGGGACACCTGTAATTTCATATTGAAATAATTACTACTTGGATATTTACAAGGGAAATTTTCAGAGGAAAGGAGGGAGAAGGTGTCACAGTGTGAAGAAAGACCAAAGTTGCATTTACATGTATGCTATTCAAAGTTACATTCTTGACTTTGATTGCCTCTTCATCACAGGTAACATGCACAATCAATTGCTTCACATAAAGTAGAAACACTGTGGCCAGTGGAAGCTTGTTCTTTCCTGATGTAGACAAGTCATTTAAGTTGACTCAACCTGCACTGCAAAGGAAATTCACTGTATTTCCAGACCTGATGCACAGCTTGCTTGGCCATACTTTTGATAAGGAATGTTAGGAAACGAAGGAGCTTGTGATGGAGAAATAAAAGAATGAAAGCAGGAAAGAAAAAAAGAGACAAGGAGAGGAAGAAAGTGAAGGATTAGAAAAGGAAGGAGAAAATGAAGAAGAGAATCACTGATTTGATTATTGATACATTGGGTTTAAACTTAACTGTTTCCAATTGAAAACAAATTTATCTCATGCATTTCTTTTCTTTTGTTTCTATGATTCTTCTCCCCCCCTTTTTTTTCTTTAATGAGTTGAAATTTTTTAGTATTCTGTTTTGAATTCTCTACTGACTTTTTAACTGTATGTATTTTTGGTTGCTCTAGAAATTATGATATGCATATTTAAGTTCACTATCTATTTTCACATATTTTAGTATTTCATGGACAATATAAGAACCTTACAACTCAACTTAACTTCATATCTCAACTCTTGTTGTCTTATGGTTTACTTTCACATATGCTATGAATATAAAATTAATTATATATACGTATAAATACACTAGTCATTGATATTTATCTAGGTATTTACCCATTCTGGTGGTCTCAGATACTTTCAGGAGACAGAGTTTCATTTGGTGTCACATCCCTTCAGCATGAAAATGTTCTTTAACATATTTTTTGGTGTAGGTCTTCTTAATGTGAATTGTCTCAGCTTTGTTTGGTGTGAAATTGTCTTTATTTGACATTCCTTTCTTTGAATGAACAATCTTTTCTCTGGATACGACTTTGAAACTTTAAAGATGTAATTCTAGTTTCTTCATGCTCCAGTGATTCTTGTAAAAAGTCATCCGTCATTTGCACTACTGTTCCATTGTATGTAATACATCTTTTTTCTCTGGCTATTTTTTAAATTTCTTCTTTATATATGATCTTTGGGAGTTTGACTACTATATGCCTTTGTGTTTATTTCTCTATACTTATCCTGTATTGAACTAACTAATCTTCTTAAATATGTGGCTTATGTCTTTCATCAATTTGTTAAATATATCTACCGTATCTCAAATATTTCTTCCGCCCGATTTTCTCTTTCTTTTTTCATGGATTCCAATTACATGTATATAAGATGACTTGATATCATCTCACAGATCTCAGAGGCACTATCCTATTTCTTTTTTCCTTCCTCCCTGTCACCTTATTCTAGGGGGAAATCATTCATTCCACCATTCAGCATACTGTTAGCTAGAGGCTGTTTGACCTTTATTGGATAGAAGAAATTTATTTCTAACCCTGGATAGTCAAGCATTTGTATTAGAAATAAATGTTAGGTTTTATTTAAAAATTATTTATGGTGATAATTCTGTAGTTTTTCTTTTATTGTTAATATGGTGAAGCACATTGGTTGATCGTTGAATGCCAAACCAACCTTGAATTCCAGGGATAAATCCTACTTGGTTACTGTGGCACACAGATGTTAATGTGATCTCTAGGATCCCTGTCTCTTGGAATTTACTTGCTTGTATCATCCACTCCTTTGGCATGAACTGTAGGCATGAACTGTGACTTGCTTCTAATTAAATACAGCAAAGGCGATGGGCTATATATGATTATGTGTACATGACTGTGTGAAATATATCACATACACTTGTAGTACTTGTCCTTCCAGAGTCTATTGACCATACTTTTGATAAAGGAACATCCCTTGATACGTGGAACATCCATGGAAAAGCAGGATGGCCCTTTCAGGAAGCAAAGGATCATTGTGCTTTTCCATGTGCCAGCTGGCCTCTAGGAGCAGAGATGTCTTCCGGGAAATAGCCATTAAGAAACAGAATTCTTCAGTCTAGCAGCTGCAAAGGACTGAATGCTGCCAACAAATCTACAGATTTGGAGCTTTATTCTTTTCCAGATGAAAACCTAGCCATGCCTGACCCTTTAATTGCAGCAAGGCCCATTAAACCATGTCCAAATTTCTGATGTACAGGAATTATAAGTTAATAAGTATGCATTGTGTTTTAAGTTGTTAAGGTTGTTATGACATTGTTATGGTGCACAAGAAAACTAATACAGGTTTTGGTACTGGAAGTGGAGTGTTAATATAACAAATTCCCCAAAATATAGAACTGACTTTGAACCTGAGCGTTAGACAGAAGCCAGAAGAATTTTGAGGAGAACTGTTGCAAAAGCCTAAATTGCCTTGGACAGATTGCTAGTAGAAACCCAAACATTAAGGATTCTACCAATGAATATAAAAGAAAAGTGGGGAACATGTTACTGGAAACTGAAGGGAAAAGAATCTGATTAAATAGTAACAAAAAGCAAAACTGTCTCTTGAAACTGTGTTAAAAGCAACACTTTTAAATGATGAACTTGCTTATTTAAAAATAGTAGCAAGAAAATGTTGAAGGTGCCATTTTGTTTCTACTTGCTACTTATGATAAATTGTATGAAAAGAGAAAAAAATTAGGGGAAAAATGTTAAACTAAAATGAACCAACATCTGATGATTTTGAAAAAATTCTCAGTCTTCTCTAAATGGCAAAACATGTCAAAACTGAAAGCTTCAAACCACAATCAGAAAAGTGCAGAAACAGGAAAAAGACAGAAGTGTGACAACACAATTTTTTATTAAAATCTCATGAAGATCAAAAGGCCATCTTATTCAACCACACAGAGGGACTTTTCAAGAGTTTAAGGGCATGCCTCCCAGATCTTCTCAAGCCACAGAGCATATAGGAAAATTAAATGCATCGTTCCTCAGCTTTTTCAACAAAAGTCCAAAGCAGAGAATGACTTCTTTGAGAACATTTGTGGATGAAGATTTGTAAAATGAAGGGAACATCAGGGGAAAGTTCACTAAGTTCTTAAGAAAATTATTTCAGAAAGAATTCACTGCCAGCTTGGACTAAAAGGAAACAAGAAAGAACAAACTGAGAAGGGACCATTATAACCTCAGTTCTACAAGTAGGAAGCAGGTTAATAAAACTACTTAGCTTCAAACATGTGCTAAAATTCATTTTTTTAAAAGAAAGAATCACTCAGATGATAAAAGCAAGGCTGCCTCCCTAGATTTCAGAATTATTGTGCACAAAGACCCCTTTTACCTTGTACTTCTCCCTTTTTTGAACAAGAATGTCTATAGCTGCTTCCCTGTGCCCCCTCCCATGATTGTGTGTTGGGAGAAGATAGCCTGTCCCTTTTGTTTTGCAGATTAACCAACTAAAAAGAACTATGTTCAAGGACAGAGTTTTTATTTTCTATAAATTAAAAATGTTGCTCCATTTTCACTTCATTTGCATTATTTCTGATGAGAAATCTGCTGTCATCCTTACTGTTGCTCTCTGTATAAAATTTGTCTTAAAATAATTTTTTTTTCCCTGGCTGCTTTTCAAATTTCCTCTTCCTAATTGGTTCTCTGCAATTCAATTATGATGTGTCTTAGAGTTTTCTTTAAGTGATTTTGCAATTAGAGCTTACTGAGCTTCTTTTATCTCTGAATTTATAGTTTCCATTCAATTTGGAATTATTTTTGCTATTATTTTTTCAGATATATTTTCTGTTCCTCATTCTTTCTTCCTCCCCATGAATTGGAATTACAAATACTATATATTAAAGTACTTTCAGTCTTCCCACTACTCACTGGTGCACTGTTCATTTATTATTATTATTTTTGTCTCTTTTTATTTCATTTTGGATAGTTCTATTGGTGTGTCCTCAATCCACTAATCTTTTTCTTCTGACAGGTCTAATCTGTTGTTGATAAAATGCTATGTATTATCATCTAAAACATTGTAATTTTCATCTATCAGAGTTTAATTTCAGGACATTTTTATATCTTTCATATCTCTACATTCTTTTTCAAGCTATATAATGCAGTTTTAGTGTCCTTGTCTGCTAAATATAATATCTGCTTTTGTTCTGGGTCACTTTTAATAGATTGCTTTTTCTCTATGAATCATATTTTCCTACTTTTGTACATGTCCAATGATTTTTTAAAGGAATAGATTATTATGAATTTTATCTGAAAATTTTTATATTCCTTTATTTTAGATCTTAATTGTGGGATACAATTATATTGCTTTGAAGCATTTTGAATTTTTAAGGTCTTCTAAAACTTATTACACATGACCATACTTAGTTATTTTTCACTATTAAGATACAACTCTTCCAAGTAGTTATGGACTGACTTGTGTTTTGCCCCCTGTTCAGATTCATATGTTGAAGCCCTATGTGATTGTATTGGAGACAAGATATTTAAGATGACGATTAAGGTTCAATGAGGTCAATTAAGGTTCTTATAAAATAAGAAGAGATACCAGAGATCAGTCTCTGCCATATGAGAACACATTGAGAAGGTGGCTGTCTGCAAACCAGAAAGAGAGTCCTCATTAGAAACCGTGGCCAGAAAGAACCTTGGTCTTGAACTTTGGCCTCCAGAACTATGAGAAAACATTTTGTTTAATCTATTCAATATGTGGTGTTCTGTTATGGGAACCTGAGCTCATGAGTACCCACTGTGATTTATAAGGTTTTCTTCTCCAGCTAGTGGGGGAAAGCATAATTTTCATTCCTGTGTGGATACCATCTACTGTTCCCTCTAATATTTTGGAGTGATATTTTCTCCAAGCCTTAAGGGGATGCCTGGAATTCTGAAATGCACCAATTATTACTCTGTTGAATTCTCATTGGATGGAGAAGTTTCACAGCTCTCCACAGGTTTCTTGTTTTTTTGTTTTATTTTTTGGTACAGTTTTCCTTTTTGGTACTCTGTCCTACAAACTCTATCTAGTGTGGTTTCCCTGAACTTTCTGCTTCATCTGCTCAACTGAGGAATCCTCTGGGCTACAGCTGACCCTTCCCCTGTGTCAGAACCTGAAATCTCTTACAAAGCAACATGCTAGAGAATTTGTAGGATTCATCATTTTTGTTTTCTGAATCTGAGGAATGACTGTTCCTTATTATCTAATGTCCAGTGTCTTCAAAACTGTTGTATAGCTGGTTTTCATTGTTGTTCATATTTCATACACGAAAGATAAATCTACTTATCATTTACTCTATCTTTGTTAAAAGTGAAATCTCATTAGCATTGATTTTACTTTTTTGTAATTTCTATCCTCTATCAAAATTCTTATCATTTTCAATATATCATTTAACTTTTCCACTACACCCCTTGGCATACCTACCACTATTATTTTTAAATTCCTATCTATACTATCTCTAGGTGGGTTTCTATTGGTTCTCTTCTCTTTACTATGTATCACTGATATAGTTTGGATACGAAACATCCCCCAAAGTTTCATGTGTTAAAGGCTTGGTCCTCCTCTTGATGCTATTAGGAAGTAATGGAATCTTTATGAGGTAGTTCCTAGTGGAAGGTATCCCTACCTCTTCCTATTGCTTTCTTTCTTTCACAGCCTAACCATGAGGTGAATAGGCTTCCTCTGCCATGTGCTTTCATTATGATGTGCTGCCTCACCACAAACCCAAAGCACCAAGACCAACTAATAATGAACTGAAATCTTCAAAACTGTGAGCTCAAGTAAACCTCCTCCTCCTTTTCTTCTTCTTCCTCCTCCTCCTCTTCCCCCTTCTCCTCCTCCTCCTTCTTCCTTCTTCTTTTTCCTCTCCTCCTCCTCTTTATTCTCTTCCTTTTCCTTTTTCTTTCCTTTTCAACCAGTGCTTTTGCTCATTTTTATTTTTTATTTTCCACATTTTTATTGGTGTATTATCATTGTACACAATGATGGGATTTGCTCTTATGTATTTGTACATGCACATGACATAACAGAACAATTTGGCCAACGTCTCTCCCCAGTATTTCTCCCCTCCCTCCCTGCCTCTCATCCCTGGTCCATTTTCCTCTACTGATCTCCCTTTGATTTTCATGAGACCACCCCCACCACAAATGCACACTTTCTTTTCCTTTTTTCTCTCTAGCTTCCCCATATGAGAAAAAACATATGACCCTTGACTTTCTGAATTTGGCTTATTTCACTTAACTAGTGGTTCTAGTTCTATCCAATTTCCTGCAAATGACATACTTTCGCTTTTCTTTGTAGCTGAATAAAACTCCCTTGTTTACATATACCACATTTTCTTTATCCATTCTTCCATTGATGGACACCTAGGCTGATTCCATAGTTTGGTTATTGTGAATTGTGCTGCTTGTAAACTTGGATAGGCAAGGATCATTATAGTATGATGACTTTAATTCTTTAAGATAAATACTAAGCAGTGGTATGGCTGGGTTATACAGTGGTTCCAAGCTTAGTGTTTTGAGTAATGTCCATACTGATTTCCATATTTGTTGTGCTAATTTATAATTACTAAAGTGTTCTTTTTCTCCACATCCTCTCCAATATTTATTATTATTGGTATGCTTGATGACTGCCATTCTGACTTATATGAGATTAAATCTCAGTTTAGTTTTTATTTGTACTTCCTTAATTGCTAATGAGGTCTGGGGATGTGGTTCAGTGGTAGAGCACTTCCCTGGCATGCATGAGGCCCTGGGTTCCATCCCCAGCACAACAAACAAACAAATGAACAAACAAGTATTCTTCTTCCTTCTCCTCCTCCTCTAACCCAAGGTCTCATACATGGCATGGTTGACAAGTGTTTTGCCACCAAGTTAGATCTTCAACCCCACCCCACCCCGGCCTTTCCCCCCTCTTTTGAAGCTAATTATTTCAGCTACCTTGTTATAGCTTGGAAATCAGATTAACACAGTAATGTTTATTTTCCATCTTCAAAAGTCCCTCTAATTTCATTGTGCAACAGATATTTTATATAAAAGGATACTAGAAGATGAAGTAAATAATACTTCTAGTAAATATCATGTCCCTGCTTCTGTCAGGCTTCAAATATTGGAGTACTGACTCTATCTGATATGTGTCAGCCTGGGTCTGAGCTCAGTTTCTGTTTAGTTTGATTCAGTTTCTTATTGGCTTCAAATGTTTTGAAAGACAGATCATTTTTCTTCCTTCAATAGACTTTAAAATTTGAGCTCTTGAAAGGGTTCAGAGATTTCTTTATGCTTCGCCTAAGGTTGATATTTTTCAAAATCAAGGGAGATGTCTCTTTGCCTTAGAGTCTGACTTCCAGGATCATTCATGAGTTCTCTTTATTTTTTGACCTGCCCTTGAATTTATGTGCTGCTGATATCTGAAAGCCTGGTGTTCCTGCTCTGTCCTCCCCTTTTTGGTCATTGAAAGTCCACTGTGCTCTGGATGATTTTCTCTCTGCTCTCCTGCTCTGTCTTGCCCTTCTCACACATGATGGGCAATCTCAGGTCTTTCACCAATATGCCTTCTGCATATTGCTCATGAATTTGGTAAATACCTGTATTGAAAAGGTAACAGGTGGGTACGGATTTCTTCTGTGCTAGGGTTCCTCCTGCTGCATCACAGTGATTACCAGCATGCACTCCTGGGTCCAGCCAGTGACCTTTCTTACAGATGATATTCTATCCCTCTCTGTTTCCTTGGCTTCCATAAGGGCGGGGGGCACTGGGTTGAAAAAACTGAGAATTTACATGTTTGGAAGGAAACTTAATAGTCAGTCATCCTCTCCAGCTCTCTGGTGAGTGCTTCTTGGTTGAGAATGCACCTACAAGGCTGGTTTCATCATTGTGTTTTGGGGTCTTCATGTGCTTTCACCTAGTCTCACTGTCGTTAACCTGCCCATTCCTACTGTGCAGTGCTTCCCCACCCATTTATTTTTCATTCTGTTATTTGAAAAATCAGTCAAACCAACATCTGGAAAATTTTCCATGTCCCCAATCAGCATTATTTTGTCTGGCTCACACTCTGGATTGGAATTTTGACAGTATCATTAGTTTTTCAAAGTGAATCTATCCACCTGAATCCAGTATCCCCGGTCTTATTTGAACACTAAGTTACTCACCTTGGGTTTACATACTTTTTGTTCCTGGTTTGGTTTTGTTTTTCTTTTTTCCATTAGTTTTTGTTTGGCTTTTTTCTTACTTGGTAGCCAGGGTGATAATAAAAGTTCATGAAAAACCCAGTTCAAAGTAACAGAAAAACCCTCTTTAATAAGGACTTTTTATATCCTTAAAAGCAGCACCTATTAATCCCTAAATAATTCATCATTTTATTGACCAAATGGAAATGTACTGCGGTTAATTCGGTTACACAAAATTATGTTAGTTGTTTCTTCACAGTGGCAGTACTAATAGGAAACATGTGATTTTGCTCATTTATAAGGCACACATTTGCACATCCTCTGACTGCTAAGTAATTTGCTGTGGTATACAAGAGTCTCTGACTCGCAAAGCAAGTTTTTATTTTGAAAAACTAATGATACTGTCAAAATTCCAATCCAAAGTGTGAGCCAGACCAAATAATGCTGATTGGGGACATGTATCTTCTCTGATTTTAGTTGGTCTGCTGACCATTTTGAGCTCTTTCTCAAACCAATGTAAAAGAAAAATATTTAGTAAGAATTATAATTATCTGGCAGCAGTAATGAAGCTACTATCTTGTATTAAATAACTGTTATGTGTCAGGCACTATACTTGGTCTCCTATTACTCCAGTGTTAGTAAAAGAGATGTTAGAAGCATCCTAATATCACAGAGATAGCAACTGTGGGTAGAATTCAGGTCTGTCTAACCCTAGCACTTGTGCTCTCTCTGAAGCTACTTCCTACCCCAGGAATCAATTTTCTCTTCTTATCTTCCACCACCTCTTCACAAATCACTACTTAATCAAGTAAAATTTCTTGCTGTATTAGTCAGTTTTTTATTACTATAATTAAATACTAGAGGCAAGCTACTTTTAAAGCAAGGAAGTTTATTTAGCTTAAAATTTTGGAGAATGGAAGTTCAGACAACATTGTATAAGTTCTGCTGAGGGCTCCCTTTGGCTGTATCACATCAGAATGGAAATGTGGGTACTTTTTGGTGTCTGTGTGATTTCTTTCCCTCTTCTTATAAAGTCATCACGATCCAATATTGGAACTTTAGAGATTCATCAATGACCTCGTCTAATCTAATTCTTTTTCAAAGGCTGGACTTCTAAATGCAGTGATCAGATTAAGTTTCTACCTTCTTAATATCATTAATCTAAGACTTTGGGAATTAATTCTTCCATGAATTGAGTAAGGTGGCATATTCAAACCATATCCTTCTTCCATCCTGGTGGGTGATCATCTGGCTCAGTGCCTGCCTAGACCAGATGGCTGGCACTTGAGTTTCTTCTAGTTGCTTCTTCTCCTACCTTGTTATCTCAGCCCTATATTTTCCTACAGCCTTGTGCCCAGCCAGGTATTGTCAAGCAATAACAGGCCTGGCAGGGAATAGGGAGTGGGTCAGTCCTGTGACGTGATGTGACAGCTTCACCCTCTGAGTCCCTGCCTGGGGATGCAGAAGCTGTTGGGAACAAAAATCAGAGCAATGACACCTCTGGAACGCAATAGGGAGACTGGCAAGGGAAGTGGAAACCTCCAGATTGGCGGGAATGTTCTAGGTCCTCTTTGGGATATTGATTACATGGACACATATATTTGTCAAAACTATAGAACTCTATGCTTAAGATCATTTTTATCCATAAAATTATAGCTCAATAAAAACTTTAGAATAACAACATTTTTTGTTCACAGAATACAGATTCTGTGGCATCCAGTCATGCCTTTTAAATGGCATGGCTTTTGTCTCTGTCGGCCTCTACCATTCCCACTGAAGCACTCCAGGTGTGTTCTAAAGCTCTTAAGCTACCTCGCTGTTTCCTGACTCCCACTGGGAGGTTTGACAGGCTTCGGGAGCTGAGGTTCAAGGACTCCAGGCCACAAAGACCCCTGTATGGTAGTACCCGAGTTCCTAGAGAAGAGGGAGGCCCTGTATGGAGCCATGCATAGGGCCTCCACAGCAGGCCAACGTCTGTGGAAGGTCCTCTGGCCTCTATCATGATTCAAGAAAGGAAAGACCATCCCTACCTGTGCTCTTTCAGAAACCAGAAGAGTTTCTCAGGGCAAGGGCTGTGGACCAAAGACCTGCTCAGACATCTTGTGCTATGAAGAGATGAAATCCCACGGCTCCTGTCTCCTCCCCTTCTTGTGAAATTCTGAGTCTTGAACACTAGAAGCCCCACCCTTGGACGGAATAAGTGAGCAGCATCTTCAGACTCCAGACAAACCCATATCCCTGAGTCCTGGCAAGAGAGGCCCTGAGCAAGCTGGTGCTTCGGCTACTGAACAAAGGCTGGGCATCGCACTGCCTCGGTGGGCGCAACCCTGACGCCCAGCAGTGGAAGTTCCAGGAACACCCTGTCCTATGCCTGCTTGTCCCCACTCCCTCTCCCCGTCATCCCCCCACGGGCTTGCCTTTGATCTCAGCACAAAGAACTCAGGCCCATTATAAACCTGTTTATACTCTAATGACAAGAATACAGACAAAAGTAATTAGAGATGAACATTAAATGGCCTAACCCAGCTCCCCAGCAGAACCCGGAAAGGCAGACAGAGTGACTCAACCAGCTCCAGCAAGAGGAGTTTGCTTTGGGCTGTCTGGGATGTGGTTTTGTTGTGTCGGAGGTTCTTTCTTTGTAGCACAAAACCTCAGTGAAGCCCCTTCAGAGCTGTGGAGCCTCTACCTGTTTCTAGTCTCCCCTTTTGTTCCCATGTTAGGTGCTCTACAAGAGACGAAAGGGTATAGCAGCTCCAAGTAGACAAGCAGAGGTGGCTTCTGTTTTCATTTGTTTGTTTTTTGTTTTTTGTTTTGGTATTGAGGATTGAACCCAGGGCCACTTAACCACTGAACTACAGTCCCAGTCCTTTTCATTTTTTATCTTGAGACAGGGTCTCACTAAGTTGTTTAGGGCCTCGCTAAGTTGCTAATGCTGGGCTTGAACTTGCAATCCTCCTGCCTCAGACTCCCAAGTTGCGGCAAAGGTTTTGAGCAGACAATGAGTTCACAGGATGAGCCCCAGGCTGCTTCTACCTCCCTCTCCAATTTCAGGAACAAATTCTGCTATCAGACATTTTACCTTAGTGAGAATTTCTTTCGACAAAAGTTACTCAGAGTCCAATGTGTAACAACCACTCAGTCAGGCTCTCGGAAGTCAGAAGTGCATTAAAAAATCCTTCCCCATAGCAGCACGTGAAAGGAAGCACCACACAGCAACACATTGCAAACTCTCTTGCCAGGGAGAGCTGTAAAATTCATGTTCTAGAAAAGGCAAAACATCACTTCCCTTTACACGGGAGGGCAGGCCTCATTGGTTTCTGTCTGCAGGCCTGCTATTGAACTAATGTATTCTAACCTTTGTCTGATTCCTTCTTATATGACAGCCTGCTATTTTGTAATCTGAACAATATTTTCCTAGGGCTCCGTGAGCTTCTTTGTTTAAACTGGAAGGAAACACTGAAAGCAAGGAATTTCTTTCTTTTTAAAAATAACCAAGCGCAACAACATTACCAATGATCCCCATCAGAGTTGCTTTCAGTTACCAGAAAAGAGATTAAGTAGCCCCTACCAACTTTGCAGTTCTTTGCTTAGAAGCATGAACCAAGACCAAGGTCGAGCACACAGGCGGCATCTTTCATTACCGTGGGGCAAGCCTCCAGTCAGACCCATCAGAGTGGAGCCTTCTGGTCTCCAGCAAGTCATTATGTACTTAGGATTATCATTAATTTTCTCTCCCTGAAGTGCTTATGATGAATGTGAGGGCTGTGGGCTAAAGCCATCTATGCATTCACTGATAAAAGGTTCTATGTTCAATTTTCTAAAAGTGCCCTTAGAGAATCCTCAATTTCCTGCTTCTTCCTAGGAGGGAATTGAATTGGTGTTGCCTTCAAAGGAGAAGAACTGAGTCCTCTTGGTGTAAAAGCTTCCTGAAGTTTGGAAGGAGAAGCTCAGGGGACATTTTGGAGATTTGGAAGCTTTTGGGGACTGGCCATGGAGATAAAGCTGGCATTATTTATTGCAGACCAAAGAACGACACAAGGCAACATCTGTGTAGCTTCTGTTTCTCCATTCTATTTTCAATTGGCACGGCTTTGGCCTCCCTCCTGGGAATCTTACACAAGCTCCTACAAGTCCTGCTGAGCCTAGTCTGTAATGCTCATTTAGCTTTCTATGATGGAGTACACACTGCTCAGGGGTCAGCTGATCCAGCCCTTCCTCTCCCCCTTTCTCACTACTCAGGTATCACATTTGATTGAGGACATCAGCTGTCTCTGCACACTGGACATGAATCTGGGGCATTATAAAAAGAATCTGTGCAGTGGGATAGCAGTGTGAATGAGGGAGGGAAGGACACCCGGGTTCCAAGTAGAAGTGACTTTGAACAGACAGTGAGTTCACATAAAAAGCTCTGAAGCATCATCTTTTATTAACCCATTGGGACTTTGGAGCATTTGTTGTCAAGCTTTAAAGTTTTTATTGAGTTTTTGTCATGAGCTGGAATAGGATGTAGATGTGTCTAGGGTGTTGAAACAATGGCTTCTATGTGGGGCCTTTGTGAAGAAGCACTCTGGGGCTCTAAGCACAATGACTTCTTAAGTCCCAGGGATCTGGTGTTTCATGTTTCTCCACCTCTGTGTGGGCCACTCCCAGCTGGGTTGTGGTGTTTTCAGCCACTGCTCTGAACATCTGTTGGAAGTGCTGTGCATTTCTTCTCATAGAACTATCAAAGGCCAACTATGTAGGCGGCATTGTCCAACATCTGCCTAAACACCAGACTCTATGGCTGCAGATAACACTGCAGAAGCCCAACATATCCAAGCAGAAGAGTTCTGAACAAACACAATGAATTTCTGAATCCCTAAAGATTCCAATATTGTGCAAATGTATCTATCACCCAGAGACCTAGCAAATTCTTATTTTCATTTCATCATCCAAATGAATAATTACACTTGGGCACCAGAGTGTAACAGTTAGTTCTCAGCCAGATATTCTGGGAATAAAGGACAAAAGTAGGCTCCAGAGATACTGCTTGGTAACAGGAAGGCCTCATCCTCTAGCTTACTTCAATAGCATTCTCTGTTACTGTGTTGAATGAGAATTGCCTACTAGTGAAAATGGGCAGCTCAAGGGTTGGACAGAAGCAAGGAGTTTCTTAAGAAAAACTGAAAGTTAAATAGATACGAAATAGAATAGGCAAAGGAAAGACAGACCCTGTTTATCTTGTGACTATAGTATAGTCTGGGTCTAAGTAAGGCATTCTCTGAGTTTGAAGTTGGCATTACAGGAAATTTTAAAATAGTATCTGGTGAGTTGTTGGGGTTTTTGGAAGATCATTAGGGACGTGGGAATCAAGAAAGAGGGAAGAGGAGACTGTATTTCAACCAGAGAATCTCCTACCAGAGCTTCCTTATAGGTCTCAGCTGAGTAGAATTTGAACAAACAATTCTTACTGGTTAAAGATCAGCACCACAGAACAGCTCAAAATGTCCGGGGTGGCCAGTCTCAAAGGTCATGGCCAACTTTAATATTCTAATGTTTTGGGACTCTGTAGTTACAGTACTCAGGGATATAAAGTCCTTCAATTGAATTCTCACTGAGGCACAAATAAATACACATGTGCCTGTAGCTAAGTGCTGGCAGAGGCTCCTGGGCAACAGTGCAGGCTCAGGTGCTGTGAAATGACCCCTCAGGCCAGGCAGGGTTGGAGGCAGAGTATGGCAGAGCTGAAAGAAGACTCTACTGCTAAGGAAGGGAGGCGTTTGATTAAGACCCCAGCACCTGGTAGAAACTTAAGTTCCACAAAGGAGAAAAATGGAGGGCTTTTGAAAGTATAGCTAAAGAGTTTGTTGTTGTTTTTTAATCCCCATTCCCTACCTTGGCTAAAGTGGCTGTCCAAATATTCTAGCAGGTTTGGAATACTCAGGGGAGATGCGCTATCACAGGATGTTGGTCAAGGACTGTTGTTCTGAATCGTCTGACAATATCAGAAAAATCTCTATTTTTTCCCTCTAACGGCCCCTATCTCCAGGCTGTTAAACTCATATCCCTTTAGTAACCTGGACAAAGCAGAAGTTAGTCCAATGATCATTAACTCTGGAATTTTACCTCCTGAGGAACAGTTTGACTTTGCAATAGTGTTTATGATTTGTAAAGCAGATTTGTTTTATTAAAACATTAGGAAGATCTCTGTCATAGGTAACATCAAACAATTGATTCATAGACTTGAAAAAAATTTTATCAATTTTTTTCAAGTTGGGTCAACACAACTTAGTAGGAGAACTTTCAAAAGTGCTGTGTCATTGAGGCATTGTGTACTCAGTGCTGGGCTCCACATAAAAATATGTGAAGCACAATGGGAAATCTGATGTGCCTTTCATAAAGGAACAGGTAGAATAAGACTGCTGTTATTTGCGTATTATTTCTATACTATCATATATTTTTCATTATTGTAATTGTGCTCCACTTCAAGATACAGGGCCAAGCACCTGTGATTATTTAAGCCTGCTTTAAAATAAGCCCATGTGATTGTAGAGGGAAAGAACCATAACTCAGATGAAATAGAGTCTGGACCTGGATATCACTGTGTATCTGCAGAGAGAATTGCTCAGTTTCTGTTTGTTGAAATACTTTATTAAGTAGACTTGGGAACACGAGTGTGAAAGCAAAGAAAGTTGACTTTGCATACCTTGTAAACTGAGTGATCTTGAGAAAATTACTTAAGCCCTTCAAGTCTCAGTTTTATCATCCATAAAATGGGCATTATAATTCCACCAGATATATTTGTTGTGAAAATTAAAGAGCATTTAGCAAGCATTCAGTTAGTGTTCATTATTCTTGACCCTGTATTATGATTGGATACGAGGAGTCCTCTGAAAACTTTTTTGTTAATGCAGGAATATTTAGAGGTGACATGATTAGACTGTGAGAGCTGTAACCTAATCAGCCTATCCTAGTTTGAATGGACTGGCTGGGGGTAAGGAGGCAGGTGGGATGAGGCTGGAGGAGGTGAGTCGTGCCCTAGAAGGGTTTACTGTCCCTGCAGCCACTACCCCTTTCTCTCTCTGCTTCCTGACTGCCATGAGCTGAACAGTTTTCTTTCACCACACCCTTCCGCCATGATGTTCTGCCTTACTTTGTGTCAAGAGCAATGGTTTATGGACTAAACCTCTGAAACTATGAGCCAAAATAAACTTTCCTTCTCTAAGTTGTTCTTTTTGGGTATTCTGGTCAGCAATCTAGGAAAGCAATGATGATCTAACTGACACACTTTGCTTTTCTACATTATGATGAATTTGTGTAAGACTACCTCTCAGGCATGTTTCAATTTTAAAATTCTATACTCCTTGAGGTTGTGTAGTTCAACTGGTCCCAGGAGTCATGTTGGGCATAGCTCAGTTCTCTTTCTTCTTGCTGGGATGACCACAGTATAGTCTTCATGAACCTACCTCCAGACACTCAGAATATATGGGCTGAAGGCATGAAAAGGGAGGCTGAAGGCAGGATTGGGGGGTTCTTAGTAAGATGCCCATGGAGCCAAGCTGGAGGAGTGGATCACAGACTCTGACAGCCAGGAGAATCTCTCTACAAAATGCTGAATAAGCCACAGGGAGACCATGGAGTCAGAGAAGGATGGGAAGTGAAGATCTAAGTTGGGTACTCTGAAACAAACTCATGGCTAGTGGGAGAAGCACATTTGGATAAAGGTCCCACATGGAGGAGGTCCAGAGCGATGACTTCCAATGTTTGCAATTTAACCTGACAAGAAAGAAGTGAGTGCCCAGCTACTCCAAGTGATTTGGCCTGTGGATCAAGAGCAGCAGCATCACCCAGGAGTGGGTTGGAAATTTAGAATCTCAGGTTCTACCCCAGAACTACTGAATTAGAATATGCATTTAAACAGGGCTTGTGAGGAACTGAATGTCTTTGTCTTCCCAAAATTCACATGTTGAAATCCTTCCACCCAATGTAATTATATTAGGAGATGGAGGCTTTTGGTGTGGAATAGATGAGTCCCTTAGTGTGGAGGCCATGAGACTTGACTTAGAGCCTTTATAAGGGTCACGAGAGCCTTCTTTCCCTCTCTGCCTTCTAACACATGAGACTCCAAGCAGAACATCAGCAGTCTGCAACCAGAGTATGGACGTGCCGGCTTCCTGGTCTCAGACTGACAGCCTCCAGGACCATAAGAAATAAATTTTTGTTGTTTATAAACCACCCAGTTTATGGTATTTTGTCACAGCAGCCTGAATGGACTAGGACAGGAATCCAAGAAGCTTGTTTGTATACTAATGCTTGAGAAGCAATGATTTAGTGAACCCTGGCAAGAAAGCATCTCTTTTACTTCTTCCTCCATAAAATCAAGATACTATAAGAATAAACTGCAACCAAGGACACATCCATTGAGAGTTACCTTGGAAGTAAGAGACTCGGGTAGCCTTGACTTGGAGGGGACTTTTCAGCCCAGCATTAGCTAGAATGTACTTAGGGGCAGAAAATCTCCTGGAGTACAACCCTTTTCACTCCCATTTATGACATGATTTATGACAATGGAAAGTGAGTGGAAATTCCACCATCATCCAAATATATTTCTAAATATGTTTTAATGTTTAGATCTACATTTCAATTCATTTTCAATATTTTTATATTGAAATGTGTCTTCTAAATTTATTTTTCCTATGTAGTGTCAGGTAGACATTTTAGAATCCAGCCTATATCAAGTTCTCTGTGATCTTTACAAGCTCTCTTCATCTACCAAAGGGGTAGAGATTTCCCACAGAGAAAAGTCAAATGGAGCTCTGTCCAATGAGCTCAAAACTAGCTCTCTGCTTTCTTACAAAGAGCATTCTGTAGAACATCAAAAGTCAACTTCTCCTCATGAGCAGTTGACAATCTTCAGTGCCAGGATGCCCCACGGGGACCCACCAGGCACTTGTTACAGGTGAAACTGTGAAAGGTTCGAGTCTTACCTCATCCTGTCACCTGTCTTACCAGTCTTTTAGTCCTCCTGACCCATGGTCAGGGAAGCGAAGGTAACTTGCCCATGTGACGACACTTGTGGGTTCAGAATGAGTACATAAACAAGGGTCTCTGTTTCCACAAAAACTCAAGCCTACCTCCCTGCTGTATTCCTCTCACACTGTTTGCCCACTTGGGGTTAAGTGAGGTGGCTGTCCTCAAAAAGCTTAAAATCCTTGTTCCAATCATTACTCCAATTTTAACAGAATGGACATTTGTTTCACCCCACTTCGGCATGATCCTGTGACCACAGGTGGACACATGCAGCAACCAAACCACAAACCCCTGAGTAAAGTTTTATGGAACTTATGCTCAGAGACAAGGAGGTTCTTTGAGGTAGAGATGCTTATACTTAATGAAAACAATCCAGTGGGAGAGATTTTCAGAGTAATGGGAAAGCATTCAGTTAAAAAACTGAAAACCATTAGGATCTAAAAAGATCCTTCCATCCAAAGAGCCCATGTCAGGTTCATCATAGGTGTCACAGTAAAAAGCAGACATTCCAGAAGTTTCTGGGTTGTATCAGTTTGTGCAACACTGTCAGGGGCGCAGAGTCTTGAGACAGATAAATCTTTTAAGGCCTTGGTCCTCAAATGTTGTTCCCAACCAGCAGCCTCACACAGGAGCCTGTTAGGAGCCTAGACTCTCAGCTCCCATCTAAGACCTTCTGAGTCAGAGTTGGCATTTCAGCAAATCTTCAGATTACGTAAGCACCTCCAAGGTAGAGAAATGCTGTTTTAAGGTACTGCTAACTAGGAGTACTTAAAACTGTTAGACCCAGGTGGTATTTGGAATCATTCTCCCTGCTTCAGATTAACAGCATCCTTCATGTTTAAAATCTGAATGGGAGCTATTCCTACAGGGAGATGTGATTTAAAAAAAAAAAAAATGACTATTGTATTTGGGGTATATCTACATGATGCCAGTTTTCAAAAGCCTAAAAGACAGCACGTGGCTTTACAAACAAAAAATGTATTGAAAGTGGAATCTGCAGTGGGCATTGGGATTAACTGGAACTTGCAGAGGATCAAAGTCATTTGATCATTTGCTCAGACATACAATGTACGAACATCAGCTTTCTTGTGCAGAAGCTGTGGTGGTTGTGCCAACTGATAGAACATCCCAGCTGCTGTAACTCCCAGCCGGAGTGTATGCCCTGGAGAACACAATGTGGGTGGGCAGTAGAGGGCCCCTGGGGGTGTCAGTGCTTCAAAGGCTGGCCAGGTAGACTACAGGAAAGAATGGGGGCATTCTTTTCGCCAAAATGGGCTGGTTTCTCTAGTTAGATGAGTTGGAATTGATGGCCACCAGGAATTCAACATAATTAGCGCCAAGTCTCTGAATAGGAATTCCTTCACAATTTAATTCTGCCTGCAGGCTGAGGAAGGGGGTGGGATGGTGAAGGAGGGGAAGATTCCACCTTCCAAAGCCTCCATTCTGAATCCTGCCAAGAGAACCCTTCTTCTGGTGTCTTTTTTTTTTTGTTGTTGTTATTTGCTTCCCATTTCCATGGACTTCAAGATTTAGAAATGTCTAGATTTTCTGAGCCTACTTGCCTCAATATTCTGAAACCACTTCCTTTTTGCTCTGTGATCCATGATTGTAAAGGATGAAAGTAAAAATGTAGGCTCCACTAGGAAATTGAGACTATGCCCCTCTCTATCCTGAATCTCAGGAATCCTAGAAAGCCCCAAAAGAACAACCAAGTTTTTTTTTATGAGTGCAGACCTGGGTTTTGGAGTCTTTGGGATGTTCGGAAGGTATAATAGCACACGTTGATTCTTTTACAATTAAAGTCAGAGGATTGCGCTATTCTGCTGTTTATAAACAAACAAAAAGTTTTCTTGAGGAAAGGCTGTAAGCTTATTTTAGGTGGTCTCCTGATTGGCCTGGAAGGCTTGTGCTTGTTATAGCTGCTTGGCTCAGTTCTCTGTAGCCTGGCAATGTGGAGTTCAGCTTGAGGTTAAGTTCCGCTGAAGTTGGCAGCCTGAAGTAATGTGGGCTGCTGGAGCTTGCGATAACCCCAGGGCTTCCCTTGGAATTCACTGCTGTCCTGCTCTCCAAACTGGCACTGCACTCTCAGAAGTTTATCCTGGAATTGGATGGGAATGGCAACATCAATGCAGCAAATTTAAAACAAGCAAGTACTTCAGAGAGAGAGAGCTGCTCTAACTGCAGGATAAACTAGCTGAAGAGCAGAAGGCCAGTTATATGCAATGAAAACATTTTCCAAATCTACACATGTGCTGATGTCTTTGGTATTTTCTGCTTTTTGCTCATACTTAGCTGAGTCTTATCAGGAGCCAGGGACACATTAACTCTTTCTTGGACCACTGCGTGCGCGCGCGCGCGTGTGTGTGTGTGTGTGTGTGTGTGTCTTAGTGATAAATGCTGTTGGTATTTATGTTGCAAGCCCAGAAAAGAACAGAAACCCAGAACTTCCTCCCTAAGTCAGTCCATGGAACTTCACATAATGATGGCCAATATTTACAAGAAGCTGGCAGGAGTATATCACTCAGAACCCAAACTTAATCAGAATCCCACATCTATTTTCAGAAAGGAGTCTGACAAAGCAATACTATGGTCTTTTCCAATAAGAGCAAAAACCAGCAGATAGTTAAGTATATTTTTTATTCTTAAAAAAGAAAAAGAATCCAAGCAACTCAGGAAGCTGAGATAGGAGGATCGTGAGTTCAAAGCCAGCCTCGGCAACTTAGCAAGACCCTAAGCAACTTAGCAAGAACCTGTCTCTAAATAAAAATTTGAAAAAAGGCTGGTGATGTTGAGCACCACTGGGTTCAATCTCCTGTACAAAAAAAAAAAAAAAAGAAAAGAAAGGAAAATTAAGGAAGAACTAGTTTATACTGCTGGACCATAATAAAAAGAGCAGCAGAAAATAATTATTGATTGGGACACCAATGCTGAATAATTATCTGTTGAAATGATATGATGATTCCAATGAAGGCTTGAAACAGATGTGACAATTTGGATAATCCAGAGCTCCCAGAGAAAGGTAGGAGAAACAAAGTAGAAAGGTCTAGCTCTCACTAGACCTGTTTTTATTCTACCCCAAATCCAGATTATCTAGGTTAAATTATATACAGTAAAGACACTTCCAAGTGGTATGAGACTTTGCATTCTGATTTCTTATTATTTTTACCTTAATGATTACAAACATTTTTAGATTAGTTGCATGCAGGACCACTTACAAAAGAATAAAAGGGGGGATGCCTTTCTATGTGCTAATGATATAGCACAGAAGGAACTTCAACTGCCCTTTAAAGTGACTCAATTACTGCCTGAAATATGGCCTGGCGTTAAGTGTGACAGAGTTCAAATCATTATCTTTTACGTGTATTCTCCACGTGCCATCACCTCTGTACTGTCAATTGCCGCAGGTACATTATGCCGTCAAAAGACCCAGGCAGGCTCCACAGAAGGTCATGGCACTCAGAATCAGACATTCCAGAGAAGCAATTTGAATCCCCTCCCCAGAAATACCAAGGCTGGGGCTGGCTTCTCACTTCTTGAATCTACTGTAAAGGCCCTATCCCACCCTGGTATTTCTCTTGTCACATACTTATTACACTTTATGCTTCCACACCATAACTCGTATGTTTGCAAGTCATATTTAATTTTTCTAAAGATAGAAGAAACATAAAAAGAAATGACTAAGAAAATCTTTTGAAAAAAAACTCAAGCACAAACCTCTGCTGTCAAACTGAAATATGAATACCTAGGAATTCAACTGAACATTTGTACAAGTTCTGGAAATTATAGAAGTTTGTCTCCTGTGAAATACTGCAGAGATGGTAGTTTGGTGGATAGTATTCCTGGGAAGAAAAACACAACCTAAGCAACTCAACTCACTAGCAGAAGGATAATTTGCTAATTTGGGACCCAAAGTAGAGGTCTTTGCCATCAACCACAGTATTAGGATCCTCATTGGAATCAGTCTACTAATGATCACCCACCAAACTCTATGCAAGAGTGGGACTCTAATCATGCTGTCCTCTCTGTTTGAAGCCATCAGGTGTTTCCCAGTGCTATATGGAAGAAGGTCAAACTCCAATATGGCCTACAGTGCTGCACCTGATCACATCCCACCTGCCTCACCAGTATCTTTCGTCACCTCTCTCCTCTACCCTTCATCTTTTGTAACCTTCTCCAACATCTCACACTCCTCTTACCTTGAAGCCTTTGCACACTGTTCCTTCTGCTTTGGTCCTATTTCCTTTCTCCTATGCATGCTTTAAAATTAACTTCAAAGCAAAAGTCTCAGGAAAGTATTTCTATCCTGGAGCAGATTCCCTGCTGAACACTCCTGGTGTTGCCGGTGTCTTTCCTGGTGGCATTGTTTGTCACTCTATACTTGTGCACTCAGTTTATTGCTCCCTGTGTGACGGGTTGGCATATTTGACTCCATGGAAATGTTACAGGCCAGGCTATATCGGCAATGACTGAACAAACTCCATTTTACCTTGAGACTCCATGCTATGTAGGCAATGCTTCTCCCAAGGGAACGTCGTGCCTCTGTACCCATCACGAGTTACTTAGCAGGACATGTTTAGGAATACAAAATGACAATTCTTATGTGATGAAAAATTGTTCTCTTTTGATTCCTATTTCTCCTAAACAATGCACCATGTTAATGGTGATGTCAACAATGATTATATGGATGTTAGTAACCATTCTTTAGTTTGTACCTAGATAGGGTTGTTTTGACCCACTTTCCCTTCTGCTGATGATTTCATGATGTTAGTTTGTAATTTCAAATCATAGCAACAGACACTTATGATTGATGTGATTTTTGGTATAAGAACCCCTACAACCTGGTGGTCGGGGCTGTTCTCCTGATAGCCATTTTTTGGGGCATTGTGTGAGACAGTCAGCTGGCCGGCTTAATAAAGACTCTTAAATTTGGACTTCTCAGTGGTGATTGGTCTGTTCTTAAGTTATGCCCCACAACACCTGTTGTGTTTCCAGGGTGTATATGCCTGACGTGGGTCATTCAGTGAATAAATGGAAAGTGAAACTTATCTGATTACCCATTCTTGCGGGGGGGTTTCTAAATTCTTTCCTTAGATCAAATCAGACCACCACAAGATTGCTCTAGAGTAAAATATTCTTGACTTCTATTGGCAGTTACTATAAGAAATTTTTCAGGTAGCATGCTTCCACCTCTCCAGGAAAGCAGGTGTGGATCGTTCTCCTGCTGAGGTTGGGATAATGAATGTGGTATGTGTAACCCACCTTTGCTCAACTTTTCTTTCGGAAGTGACCCTGTCACTTACATCCTGCCCTTCTGTTTGCTTCATAGGAACAAGTTTCCAAGTGTGGAGATCTACATTGACCAACCCTGCTCAAGACTGGGTAGATAGAGTTCTCAAATTTTGAGATTTAGTACTAGGAACTCAAAATACATGCAGGTGAGACTCTCATTTTCCAATATTATGTTTATCAATAATAAAAGTGATTTTTTAGTCTCTCTGCCTCACTCTTTTGATGTCAAAATTCAACCGTTTATTCGGGTTCCTATATCCCCACCAGAAACACCCTTAAGAGGTCCTCTTCCACAAGCATTATTAAGTAGAACTGAATCTAAACACAATTCCCATTGCATCACCCATCTCCAGAGATAAAATCCTGATTTTAAAATTTTGCTTAGAATTTAGTGTCAGGAAAATCTTCTCCAAAAGTGCTAGTATCCTTTTCCCTCTCTGATAAAGAAGTTTGTGGAATTTGGGAGTCTAGGATGCTAGGAAGTGCAAAATCTAATTTTGAACTCAGTGAAGACACATCAGTTAACCCCTTTGGCTAGAACGTTTGCATTCTCTTTTGCTTTAACACTTTGTAGTTTTTATTAAAATATTTAACTTTTTCATTGTAAGCTATAGGTGTCTTAAGTCCTATCTGGAAAATGATAAGTAAACCCACAAGTTAAAAACATAAGATAATGTGAGTTGACAGCCAAAGAAAACCAGGATTTACTGGTGATAAATAAGAAATGTGCTAAGAATTTTATAGGCAATGAGATCAGGGGCCTTATCTCAGAACTGCCGTTCTAGACCATCACTGGTGTGAATGAAGATTCAGCTTTACTAGCACTGACTAAAGTCTAATTGTATAAAAATCTTTAAGTTTTAAGTTATTATTTTGTGTTTACAGTACCTTTATGACTTTAAAGTAGAGTAAGTCTTGGGCAGTCTTTTGGAAAGTGAAGGTACTAAGTATTATTAACTATACTTCCTAGGTTTTTAATGGTCAGAACAGTCTTAGGAACTGACTCCCTCAAATTATCAGAATCCAAAACTTCATTTTGATATGAAAGGAACAAATGATAAGAAAACAGACCCATTACATGGACTGAATCAAGACTTTCTGAGTTCCGGAGGTGTGGGGAGAGTCAGCCAGACTTGACATCTTAGACTTGGTACTGGACAATATATCTGATATGAGAGATACTGCTTAGGTGCAGGGAACAGAGTGGTAGATAAAACAGAGACCCTGCCCTGATATTCGAATGGCAGAATTAGGAGAGGAGGGGAAGAAAACCAGAAATAGATAAACAAGTGAGCATATTATATGTCAACGTCTAAGCTCTGTGGAAGACTACAGTAAGGGTGACCAAGCAGGCCAAGGTAGGAGTGATATTTATATAGGTTGATCCAGGAAGATCTGACAGCTGAGGTGACATTTAAGCAGAGCCCGAGTGTCTGAAGTTGTCTATCAGCAGATGAATGGATAAGGAAAATATGGTACAGATACACAGGGAAATATTACTCTGTCATAAAAAATGAAATCCTGTGATTTGCATAGCATGAATGAAACAATCTGACATTCTTAAAAGATCACTCTGGTTGTTGTGTTGTGAGGAGGTGAGGTTGGGGCAATGGTGAAGTAGGAGGCTATGGCAACAGTCCAGGAAGAGGTGAACAGGGTTGCAGAAGAAGGGCCAAAGTTGTCACATTCAGCAGAGGTTTTAAAGGAAGAACAAGTAAAGGACTCCAAGGTTGCAAGCCCAAACAACGAGCAGGATGGAGTTGCTGTTTAATGATGAGGCAAACTGGTTGGAGAAAGGGGAATTGTGGGTGGGAGAATCAAGAGTTCAGTTGCAGGAAATGAAACCAGGTAGAGATGATGAGCAGCCACATAGATATTTGAGGTTGAAATTCAGGATAGACTACTGATGCAATGAAAATCTATGTCGTGAATGACCATCTGACATCTCGAATTGTTATATATAAAGATGGATGCATGTCTTAGCAGTAATGCATGTTTATCTGTCCAAGAAAATCTCTCAAAAGTGAAAGTTGTAGAAGTCACTAACTTCTGAGCACTTTGATGACAAGAACCTTGTCTCACTCATCCCTGTTTTCCTGGTACATTAGGACAGGATATATCAACACGTATAGGACAACCAAGAAAAAAGAGAAATTCATGTTGAAGTTCCAATATACAGTAAATTCAATCAACCAACATAGCAACATTTTAATTCACAAAACATATTTAAAATAAATGTCTTGGATCGGCATGATGGCACTTGTCTATAATCCCAGTGGCTCTGGAGTCTGAAGCAGAAGGATCGCAAATTTGAGGCCAGCCTCATCAACTTAGCGAGGCTGTAAGCAACTTAGTGGAACCTGTCTCAAAATAAAAAATAAGAAGGGCTGAGGATGTGGCTCAGTTATAAAGCATGCTGGGGTTCAATTCCCAGTACCAAAAATAAAGAAAAGAAAATTAATCTTCTACCTAATGCAACAGATTTTTCCCTACCCATTTTTTTTTCAAATTCAAATATTGTATTATAACTTGGATAACAAGTTTTCACTAAAAGAAGTAGGGACTTATTAACTTAAGAAACCTTCCTGTGATGATATCATACGCTCATTTTTTCCCTTCCAACAGACTTTTTAAGTATGTAGTATGTTTTAGACATAGCAACAATGTAAGAGACTAGAAAGTACAAATTTTAAAAAATTATCTCTACCCTCAGGAGACTTTACAATCCAATAGACCAAGTTAAATCAATTTAGCTGAAACCATAGCACAATGCATTCCTCAGTGCGGCGCCTTATATTTTTCCCCTTAGCAGTCCTTACATCACTTTCCTGGTATCTGATGAGTAGGAGTAAAACAGTAAGAAAGAAGTCGCCAGAAGGAAAACAAAAATAGAAAGAGTCTCCAGGAGGAAACCAACTGCCCAGCTTAAAGATAATGGGACCTTGTATGTAAGATCTTTCCAGACACCACTGGCCTCTGGAGACAATTGCCCAGTGTCCACCTTGAGTTTCCTGCATTGGTCGAAAGTCTTTTGAATCCAGTTCCAGTAGTCTACCTGGAGCCCCTGAAGTCTCCGTGTCCTGGACATAGTCCAGAAAAGGGAAGTCCACAGTCAGGATCTTAGACAATTGTTTCTAAATTGTGTAATCCTTCTCTCTAAAAAAAATAAGAATTGTTTTTTAGAATGATGCACCTGGTGTACTGGTATTTCAACTTGACGTGTTCATTTGCAGTGAACACGCAAGCATCTGAGAGTTGCCTTCCCCTTCTCTCTCTGATAGGCCATTTCTGAGGTACCTTCAGAAGGTGAAGAACTTGATTAACTCACAGATTTGCAATGCATCCCAGAAGTCACAAGACAAACGTAGTGTGGACACAGCCATAAAGATAAGGAGAACAAGATCAGAGGAAAAGAGGACCTGGGTGGTGGGGAGATTTTAAAGGTTCCCAAGAGAGGTATTTCTTCAGGGCTTAATGAGCTTAGGTTCCCTGCCTTTCTCCAATTGCTTTCTTCTTTCTTTGCTGTTTCCCAACTATATCCATCTAACCCAAGGGATTTTTTATCCTCTCCACAGAGGCTTGGGTGTAGAACGTGGGACCCAGACGCTCTCTGCAGACTTTTCCCCAGTTCATCCCTTTCTGCCTGGAAGTGAAGCCACGCTCATCCCACCGCCTGGAGAAGCAGAATTTCTGTCCTAAGACAACGTCACTCGCCAATCATTGGCAATGACTCCTGGAATCAGCTTGAAGTGACCTTTTGCACTTTAGTACCTTGGGGACCAGATACTTTTGTATCTTTTCAACAGTGTTTGACCTCAAGGACAGGAATTACAGCCAAAGACTTATTGAAATAAAAAAGCTTTACATTAATCCTTGAAAATGATTCTTCTAGATAGCAGCGGAAAGAAATGGAGAAAGCCTGGATTAGGAGCTCAGTCACTGGAAGTCTTTAAGTTATTCTAAAACTCAGTGCTTGGTGTTGGGTAAGTCAGCTCCATTTTCTACAACTGGAAAAAACAAAACAAAACAAAAACAACAACAACAACGACATTGGACATATGACTTTGGTGGATGGTGGCTATGATTCCATAGTGGTGCTGCATATCAAGCGTAGGTAAACTGCCTGGGGTCCTGTCTCTCTCTTTTGGGCAGAGAGCGACGGGCACATCAGAGGAGCACCAGGACTGTTATCCAGTTATACAGACCTTCCATCTTTGGCTAAAACATGCCCAGTGTGAAAAATTTGAAAACCCAGCAATCTCAAAACAACTACTGATGCTATGTGGGCACCTCTCATCTTGGCCTCACTCTGTAATTGTGACTTCTCTCTGAGGTTCCCTGATGTTTATAGCTGTGTGCTCTGCTAGGCTTCATATTGCAAGGAATGGGACTGCTTCTCAGAGCAACTGCTAAGCCCAGGAATTTAGCATCGATTTTGCATCTAGAGTGAAGAACAAAGGTTCTGGCACCAGGCAGGCTAATTGTTGTAGGCTGGTACTTGCAAGCTGTTTAAACACTTCGGTACCTCAGTTTCCATGTGTGGAAAACAGAGATGCTAATACTCACCTTCCAGGGTGGTAATAAAGATTAAATGAGATGACATATGCAAAACATTTTGCACGTAAATGCTCACTATATGATCTAATTAGCGCTTATTAATTACCTCTGTATTTCAAGATTACATACTAAATTGGACCAAGAAAGGAAGGGAGGAATCAGATGAATTAATGAAAAGTCTTTTTATTGATGTTTTTAAAAGAATAGTTATTCTTCTTGCCCTAACCAGCTTCATATATGTGTCAGAAATAGATGGTAATCAAAAGCAGGAACTGACAAAAGTTTAGTGGAAGGTTGTCATATAAAGGTGTGAGCAGGGAAATAGCAAGGGGCTGGCAAGAAAGGGAAGTCATTGTTACCTCTGAGATTCAAAAGTAAGGACAGAAATGGTTATAGAGCTCAATCAGAGCTCTAGGACCACCAGATAGGAGCTGTGACTTTTAGCTTCTGGTGGTTGTCATTGAATGGAAGTCAAAGGGCAAGAGAACCCAGATAATGGAGTCTGCATAAGTCAGCTTCCTGCGTACAGGAAGAGCACAGAAATGCAGCAGGGGATCTGGAAGGGGCATGGAGAAAGGGTAACACATCTCTGGTTCCAAGGACATAAAATTCTGGTAATCACATGGCATCGATAAATGTAGTCATCAGATGCCACTTGCAAACATGCCGACTTGTGCTTAGGAAGACAACACAGACTTGGAGGTCCTAGTGCCCAAGTCTCACTGCCCACCATGAGCCCTCATCCCAGGCACATCTGTGCAGTGATCTAGACCATGATGTTAAGAGCCATCAGTCCACAGTCAAACCACACCTCCTCAAACCAATGGGATTTAATTGACTCAAAGAAGAAAGAGTATATTGCATTACTGGCTTTATGTTGGTGTTTCTTTGCATTTTTTATCTCTGCTTATAATAAAAGAAAAATTTTTGTCAGCTGTGTCTTATAGATTTATGGTGAAAAAGATGTTATTTCATGGTGAACACCCCTGAGGAAATAACAGAAGAGAGTGATATAGAAGTGGGGTCTTTGCCTTTATTAAGAGTGATACATACTAACCTGTTAATTTCTAGTTCTTCCCAGCTCCTTTTCTGAGAAGGTGGTGGTGGTCTGACTAGAGAAGGCATAGACACTGACCTGTGGACCAGGAGGGGCAGGGACATGCCAAGTAATAGGCAGTCAAAGAAATTCATTTGGAGGCCCAAAAAGTAGCTATTTCTCTCCCTCTCTGTGTAGGTGATAAGCTTTCCATCATAGACAGTATGACAATAATTTAGTACTATAAAAGTATGTTGTTGTGTTTGAAATTTCCTTTGCTAGCATGTTGAAATATTCCTTCCTGAAGACCTCATGTTCTTACTTTTTAAAAAATAAGTTTATAATTAGGCTTTTCAAAAGAATCTCAAACTTCTGGCAAGTTACTTTTGAACTATTAAGTTCATTAATTTAAACAGGACGGGGGGAGCTGAGCATTTCAGGATCTTGTTTTAATGTGATTTCTGGTTTCTGTTTTTTATTTCATTTATATATTTATGGCCAACATCAGTAGCTTCTGCCATCTGGGAACCCTGCTCCTTAATTTCTAGTTTGGACCAAAATAAAAGATAACAGATTTGGTAGAAAGCACAAATGGTAAAAGATAAGAGTCTTAAAAGAAGTTTCTTCCTTCTCCCATTGCCAGGCTGCCCTCCAGGGCTGGCAGATAGGCATCAGGGATTTTGTGTGTTTTGGTGTGTGTTCAGAGATAAGGACCGCACTGCCGCGGTATAGGAATGAGTGGAATTTAACCATTTTATTTATTACTGGGGTTTCAAATAACTTCGTTTCAGGTTTTATTAAATTTCTAAAATATTCTCTAAGTCATACTGAATTTAAACTACTTCTCTCCCTCTCTCTCTCTCTCTCTCTCTCTCTCTTTCTCTCTCAACCCTAAATCTTTCTAATTGGTTACCAACTCCACAGATTCCTGTGTATGCTTTCTTAATTTCTTCCCAGGCTCTTTGTTAAAAGGAATGATTCACTGACTCCATGTATTTTGTTTTTCAAAGGAAGTATTGGGCTTCAGCATCAGTTCCTAGTCATAGCTCATTAGAGCTTTTTAAAAAGCTATTATTTTCCACATAATTACAAGGGGTTTAAAAACTCCACTAACATGGGGCACTGGTCTAAGAATATGATTTGAGGTGGGCAAACTGGTTTAATTTAAATATTTCTGTAGATTCTTCTCTCATTCCCAGGCTTCTACCCATGATTGAAACAAATGTTTATTTTTAAAGCTTTAGAGCAATTTGGTTGGCTTTCTTTGACAGTATTTTTTTTAGCCCTTTGGAATTTGCAATATCAGATGGTGGAGTATTAATATCAGTACCGGAAAGACCAACTCTACACGTTTTATCCCTCCCAAGGAGACAGCTAGAACTTGCATCTCTTGATGAAAAAGTACTTAAATAAGCCCTGTGCTCCGTTTTTTCTCATGTCCAGAACCACATATGTCAAGGCAGGGATCCTTACTGGGTGCTGCTGGGGTGTGGGGGAATGCTCCTGGATTTAACACATCCTTTGGGAATCTCTTGGGGAAATAAAAGATGAGTATGGGGTGGAGTTTTCCTGCTCTCCATGTCCAGGGAGTAAGTTCAGTGGTGAATCACATAAGGAGGTAAATTTTCAAGGAGAAGTCAAATTTCAAATGGCCTTTCTACTTTTCTCAATTTGGTGTTTTTATGAACAAGGACACAGTGAATACGTGGAAACAATTCTCCCAAGCAGCTTAGGGATTTGTGATTGTCCTGTGGATTTGCATCTAAAAATAACCCACACATTCCAATATAATTAGAGTTTTTTTGTTGCTTTTGTTTTTAACAACAACTTTTACTCTTCCTTCTTCCAGAAAATATTTTTGGTAAGTTTCAATAAAATGTATGTACACAATTAGGTTGTTAAAATAGACAGAAAATCAAAAAGCATATAAGAAGAGAGGTTTAAAATAGTTACTGTAACTGAACATTAAATGTAATTCTCAGCTTCCTGGCAGTTTAGGGAAAGGGGAAAAACAATGGGTTATATTGTTTTCAGCATCTAATGAAAGGGAACATTTCACTGCTTCAAAAGAAACTTGCTTTTTTTGATTTTTATTTTTAAGAGAATTGTATCCAATGAGTCTTACATGATTTAGGAGAGAGAGAGAGAGAGAGAGAGAGAGAGGGAGAGAGAGAGAGAGAGAGAGAGAAACTTCTTGACTTTTTCATCCCCAAACAAAATTTGGGAACATAACCCTAAAAATAAGCCTAAAGGAAGAAAAAATACTGCTACCCAGAAGGGAAAATGAGATCAGTATGTTCTTAAAAAATCATCTCAAAACAGGCAGCATGTCATACAATATAAAACATCTTTGATATCTGTTTTTAAATGTATGCCAGTGTTGATTTTATTTGCTTTGAGTAAAAAATAATGACGTTCACTTTCTGTTTTGCTGTATTTTAGAAATTCTAAGACTAAGAATTTTAAAATAAAGATACACAAAACTAGTTATGATGGCGTGTCACAAAACATGAGTTCCTCAAATGTGCTTAATTTAATATGGAAATAGATTTTCTCTTGTACAATTACAGCTCATCACTAGAACTATTTCTTGTTTGGTCTCCTTTGATTTTCAGAATGTAGTGAAATAATGAGCATCATTATCCAGGATTTGTTGACATAGAACAGGAAAGTGCTAAATTTATGAGTGGTCAGAGGAGCTTAGTGATCTCAGCAGTACTCCATGCCACAGGAGAGCTAATTTGGATTTCTATTCAGTAAGGGTGTTTGATATCTAGGGATCAAGATGGTTTCCAGTGGGATCAAGCTAAAGCCCTAAGGGAAAAAATGACTAGGTCCTCCAAAATTAACTTAATTGGCATTGTGGGAAAATTTCTTTTCCACAAAGCAACTCAAACTGTATACCCTGTGTAATCTAAGTTCTATTGTTGAGAGAGCTAACGATGGACATGCTTTTACACCACAATTTCCAGGATGCACCATCTTGTGTAACAAAGTCACTCAGCAAAAGCCAGCACAGAGACATCGCACCAAGACTGAGCACTAAGGAAAACAAGCATTTGTGAAAAGATTGGTGTGTTACTTTTCAACTCATAAATTTCTAGCTGATTGTATTGTTTTCCTTGTAGGGTTGTTTTATTGTCATTCACAGCTGCCTTATTTATATATTTTTTTGTCTAAATTCCAAGAACAATTGCTTTTCTAGTTCTTAAGGTAATCTCTTAGAGCATTCTGACTTCCCAACATTCAAGATACTTTGCCAATTTTTGAAAGATTTATTAAAGCATTTATTCTGTTAAGTATTTATTAAATACACTTAAAATGGTTTATCCAATACTAATTTCTGTAGGTTTTTCTCACCTCATTCTATGGCCATTGATCACTCTTCATTGATTGCCCTTAGTTGTGTTTTGTGTATTCTAATGCAGTCTCATGTCTTCTTGACTGAACATATCATTTCCCTAGGTTTATTATCCAACTGTGATACTAATTCCTGAGCTCTATTATGCAACATAAAGTTTCCTTATTCATTAGCACTTATGAATTCACTTTTCATTTGTTTATTAGATATTGATCATGTGCATGGCATATTTGGATAAATGAACATTAAATTTTAAAAACATTCTTTCAAATTAAAACTGAACCCAAAGGCAAATCCTTTGCAAGAGCATTGGCAGTATCATCCTCTCCCTGGTGTATCCATTTGTCACCTGGGCTCTTGTTCAGATTCAGCAGCAGCAGCAGAAAGAAATGTCACAAACTTGACACTCACATTGACTTGGGTTTAAGTTTGATGTAATAGAAAGAAGGAAGGAAATTCTTTTAAAAAATAAAAGACAGCAGTAGAATTATTAGGAAGGCAAGTGTTATTGTGCATAAAAATATTTTGGCGACCTCTCTGGATGTTGAATGAGACCCTCATAGGTCAAGCTATTTCTGCCTGACCCAGGAACAAACAGAGTGAAGCTGATTGCTGTGCATAAAGCCAGTTGGTTGGTGAAATGTTAGTTTCTGGCAGCAGCCAGTAGAAGAGTGAAGTGAGGTCTACACGGAATTCTAAACTGAGAAGCCAGACAACGTTGACAGGAGTTTAGGGATCCTGGTGACAGCGAAGAGCCAGTGAGAAATTGCCAAGGACAGAAATGACTTAGGTATTGTTTTCAAACAATATCGTCCCATACGCAAATAAAAGTGATTTCTCTTCTGGATGAGAGGTGTTCTTTCCATTAGCCTGAAACCTTCAGAAAAACTGAGATACATTCAAAATAGGCTTGTATTGAAGAGAATTTTATAGAACCAATGAAAAAGGAACTGGGATTTACATTCACATTAGGATGGTGGAGTAAGGAGGAACGAGGAACACCCAATAACAGAGGACAAGATCTGACTGATCAAGAATTAGGTAGAAACAGGAAATTAGAAGAATGAATAACTGGGACAAATGCTAAGTCTTCAAGTCAGCAGATGTTGGATTCCTCTACACATGGAGGGCGAAGGACGCTAGTCATCTGCATTTAAGTTTTAAGAGAAGACTGACCTTGAATGTTTGAAGGATTTGGAGGCCCTAAGGATGACTTGGTTTTCCTTGTCTGTAAAAATAGGCATGATACCTTAAGGAAACTCAAAGGATTAAATGAAATTTTGTAGAGGCATTGCTATCAATAACAATAGACTACCAATAAATAAGTTTATCCTTTCTTAAGATATAGTCTAAGACCATCACATACATGTAAAGAAAGCCCAAATAGTGACTGATACTTATAATATTGTTAATATTAATATTTAGTGTTTGGATAATGCCTGAGGGAGGGGAACAACAGTTCAATGCAGCCTGTGATATTGATGCCAGTGATTCTACCAACATTAATATATTTAGGTAATTTTGAAACTTAACAGTGTTAAATTAAAAATGGCCCAAAATTCTTCTGTATACCTCCCACAGCGGGCTGGGGGCACCTATTTCCTCCCTTTGAATTAGAATAGGACTGTGGCTGCTTTGAGAAGCAGAATATGGTAGATATGATACTGTGTCAGTTTCCAGGTCCAGGTAGTAAGAGGCTGGCAACTCCACTTCCTATCTCCTGGTCACTTGGTCTTGAATCTCTGAGATGCCCATATTGTAAAGAAGATCAACCTTGTCATTTTGGATACAAGAGAGGAGAGAGAGAGAGAGAGAGAGAGAGAGAGAGAGAGATACATAGATAGATAGATATTCCTTTCTAGTTCTCAGCTGTTCTATTCCCCATTCAAGTCTTCCAATTTTCGGAGACATTGTTGAACAAGCAAGCCATCCCACAGTGTTCTGTTTGAGTTTGTGACCCACCAAAACAATCATGATTATAATTAATAATAATCAATTATAATTACCAGGCTATTAAACTTTGGAAATAATTTGTTGTACAGCAATACATAACTAGGGATTAAGTGTTTACATTTTAATTCCTAAAATGCTCAATTTTAATTGCCAGTATTATTTTTAGTTACCTTCAGGATTAGGTGGCTACTAAATCAAACTTTAATAGCTATTTAATTAAAAAATTTATGAAATAATCAGTTAGCAAGTCCACTTGAAGGAACATGAGTCAACTATGGAACTAGTAAGAATTTTTCAGTCAAAAAGACATGCAAAGAACTAGGGATGTAACTCAGTGTTAGGGAATGTGCTTAGCATGTATGAAGTCCTGGGTTCAATCCCAGCACCAAAAAGAAACAACAACAACAAAAAAAAAAAAAAAAAAAAAAAAAAGAGGGAGACTTGCAATTCAAAATGTATACATTATTTATGTATAGTCTTAGGAAAAATCACTTAAAATAAGAATTTCAGGTTTTTCAACAGAATTTCTGAGATTAAATGAAATAATCTGCATCAAGTGGCAATTACAATTCCTGACACAGAATAAGTGTTCTGTGGAAGTTTCTATCATCATTATTATGATGATATGTACACGTCAAGCACAAATGTTAACAAAATTATGAGCTCAAGCATATGTTTAATCATGCTTTGGGGAAGTAGAAAAGGACATCTAAATCGTTTCATGCCTTTTCTATGATGTGTTTTTCATCCTTGTGCAATAAAAAGAGGTTACTCTATGTTCCAGTACATTCAGCTGTATGGAAACACCATCTCTTCAGAAGCAATGACCTATGATATCTAGAATATAAACATGGTTGGAGGTCTAGCTCCTCTGTGAGTCTACCACCAAGAGGAAGGAAAATCTACTTTCATCAGTTCTTTTCTTCCTTCTATTTTTATGTCATCACCAGTGTCCTTTCTTATCCCAAAATCTCAGCTCAATTTTGCAAAGGTTTCTTTTTTTAACCAGGGTAGTCCTTAGATTTTTTAGGACATAATTTTTATGGAGGGTGACATTTCCTCTCCATCAGAAAAAAGACCATCAAATAAGGATGGTCAAATACCGACCATGTGGACTTTCATGTGGCAGCCTTTGGGGGAGGGGAGTTTGTAGGACAGAGAACCTCTCTCAACCCTTTGAATAGACTCAAATGCTTTGTTTTGGAAGAGCTTTAGAAATCTTGCAATTGGCACAAATAAAGCAATGAACAGAATATTCATCCTCCTTCATTTTCTAGACTGGAGATTGTGCTCGAAATGGCCAACCCCCATTTGGGAATGTCTTTGGGAAGACATTGGGATCAGTATGAGACATTGTTTCATCCATTTCAAGGGTTGATTTGGAGAATATCTGCCTTCTTCCTATGCATCTTTCTTAAAGTCATGTCCTTCATGGAGGAAGGCAACCTTCTCCAGGGAAAGTAGAGGGCTTTTCTTTTGTCAGAGGTATACACATCCTTGCGATCCTCTGCTAGAACCTTCAGATCCACAAAGTCCTGCACACCCAAGCATGCAAAGTGGAGAATGTCTAGGGTACAGTTCACAATAGGTTAGGTCTTAGTGAATGTCAATTCTCTTCCTACCTACTCTGAGCCCTTCCGGATACACCTTTCATCTCATTTTAACCTTTTGGTGCAAGTGTGAAAACTCTGCAGGCAGATAGAGTGAGTTTGTGTCCTAGAATTGGCACTTTGCATGCTACTTGAATGCTGGAAGTTTTAGTTCTTGCATCTGTAGAATAAGGAAATTGTAAGGAAAAAGTGAAATAATGTTTATAAAGTTCTTAGCACAATATCAGGCATATAGTCCATATTCAATCAACATTAGCTAAAAGTTAGGCATTAAACATTATTAATTCCACTAGAAATATGAGAAGTAGACTCACAAAGTTCCAGTAACTCATCTAGGTCATACATCTAGCTGGGAATGGGGGGGAATCTGGGTGATGTTTTAGGATCTGGAATCTATTGACAAAGCAGTCAGACCAAGTTGTGTCTCCACCTTTCAAATAGAATAGAAAGTGCTTCCTTCAAGGCCTCAAAACCTGGGAGTTGATATTTATTTTTGCTTTATTCTCTTCTCCTACCTTTCCTAAGCTCCACATAACTTCCCTGCTTATTAATGTGATCCCAATCTGTCAGCTCAGAGGAAGAAAGTTTCACCATGAAGGTAGTTCAGCATAGAATAGTCAATGGTATACTGACTCTTTTTCCTGACTTCTTAAAACATTTAACAGAAAAAAAGTTGGTCAACACAAGACAGAACTATTTAGACTTCACATCATCCCATGTTGACTTTTGTGAATCTAATTTATGGGAATCTTTGATTGCATAAAAAAAAAAAAAGGACTCACCCTGAATGTCCATCAAATGCCTTTGAAAACAACAGGTATGGGTTGAAATATACATGAGTCAGAAACACCCAGATTACATTTCCAGGGAAATATCCAGGGATTTAAACATTTAGAAGAAGGAAGGATTGGCAACCAACATTCTGAGTTTCATAAAAAGCTTCCCAACCAATTAGATGATGGGCCTTGCCTTGCCCAGAAATAACTCATTAAATAGTGCCAACTAGACCCAGGTGATTGGGCTGCAATTGTTTTAAGTCAACAATTTATCATTTAAGTCTTTGTCCCTACTATTGGTTCACATGGAATGATGGGAAGAGAACCTGTTTGGAGCCACATCCCTCCCTCTCCCCAGAGATGCAGCTCAGAGTCTCATTAAACTTAACTGTAGGGCTCCCAGTTCCCTGAAGGTGTCTTTTGTTGATCTTGCTGTTTTAAGACAAAATTATCTTGGAACAAATTTTCTTCTATTTTTAGGTACATTGTTGATTGTGAAACTTGAAGTCTCCAGTGCTTGTTTCATAAACATACCAGAGACTGTCTCAAGAGACCAATGGACTAACGTTCTTGCCATGGGCAGTTTATGGTGAGCTCAAAGGGATCTTGAAGAATCTGACCTCGGTGGACATGTTTGGAAGGAAAGGAGTAGAGCGTAGAACTAACCTAGGAGCCTATGGACTCTGTGGCTGTCCCTCTGTTTTATTTTTATTCTCAGTAATCCAGGGAAATTTTGGGCAGCAGGAAATACAAATCTTCACAGTGTGCATGAACAAACCTGCAGACAGGGCTCTGGTTCTATGAGCTTCCTGAATGCAAGGTCACTCCTCAGATTTCAGGTTCTCACTCTGTCCTGCCTGCAGAGGTCCTTGTGGAGATCAGAGCTGCTTGACCAGCCACCCTGGTCCTCCTACTGAAAGGAGAAGGCAGACAAATGAGAAGGACAATCTCTTCCATTCATGTCTCTCTTTAAAATGTCTCATCTTCAGCTTTACCTCTTCTGTCCTGGCCCAGTCTGTTTGTCTGTGTGATTCAAGAGAATCAGCATAGAGCTTGTCTGTCATCCATGCACAGGTTAAGTTGCAGTGGCTATGGAGGAAGTTCCAATTTAGCTCCTGCTTTTTAGGGGCCCTGACTTGAGGCCCAAGCCAAGTGTGACCATTTCAACCTCTTGGCAGGTACCGTGAGCTCAGATTGTGCTATGATTTATAGGCAAAACTCCTGCCTTCCGTCCAAATCCTAAAGCTCAAACTTGGTTCCCTGTCAGCTCCACATACCAGGATAAGCATGCTTATCTTGGAAAGATTCCAACTTGGAAAATTCAGTGCTCACCCTGTCATCCTAACACAATGTACATTAGAAGGAGCCATGTTCTCTGATCCTGAATTTTTTTTTTTTGGCAATCATCCTGTGTGGCAGAAGCAGGCTGTCCAGGTGACCAGGATTGCATTTGGAGAGCATGCTACTTTATAGACAAAAACTCCAACTTGCTATTGGATTCCCTGTTACACTCCCACAGTCAGCTGCCTTTCAAGATGAAGCATCGAAGCTTAAAGGCAAATCTGCGAGTTGGAGCATGATAAAAACTTTGAATAAAACCTAGAGATGACAACTTTAATTATTAGGAGGATGCGTCACTTTTACATTCAACATTACTTAAATCCAATTAAAACCACCCAGCATACAGTGCTTTCCTTCAAAGCTATTTCCACAAGGTAGCAACCTCATCAAAAGAAAGGAGAGGTCTCCTGCACTCAGCTGAGACTCAACCTTGCTCTATTCTACACAGCACAGCCATCAAAGTACTCAGACAAGTGTATTTATGTGGCTATCCCCAATAGTCTTTTCCTGTGTTCGATAGTAATAGGAACAGGAGGATGATATTTTATAAAATCTGCTTCATTACATTTACAAAGTCATTGATGTTTGATGCATCTATGCAACAAAGATATCCCTTAACAAATGAGCCCAAGAAGGGAAAGAGAAACAAAATGGAACCCTTTCTCCCCCCCCGAGCAACTTCTTCACTAGAGAATTGGGTACTGAAAAGAGGGTTGGGAGGGGGGTGGTCAGGAGTGATTTTAGTTACATTTCCTTTTTAAGGTAGGAAGTAGAGAAGCGGCACCTGACTAAACTAGGTAATAGTAAGGGACCTCAGGGTTCTTATTTTCATTCTACCCTACTTTTGCCAATAATTATAATTAAACCAGAGCAATCTTTCTGAGCATGCATCACTATTATACAGTTACTAGTTTCAGTATCAATACTGAGAGAGTACATGCCATTTTTTATTTCCTTAAGGCTTTGAACAATCATAAAATTAGAGATGTATTGACTTTTTGAATATGATAAGACTGATTCTACCTTAATATCCCACTTTGGGTAGGAGCAGCTTTCTTTTTTGCTCCCTAAAGGTCCATAACGGACCTTCCTCTCCAACCAGGAGAGAATTTAGTCGAATGTCCCCTAGTGGCCTGAAGGGGTTACTGCAGTTCCCCTAAAATACACTTAATCCATCATGGGTCTCTGAACTCAACAGATTTCCAGTATGTTTCTTAAGGATAATGAACTTGTTACACAACAAAGAAAACAAATGCACCTGGAATTAGTACATTGCATTGATTTAGCAGTCTCACTAGGAGGAGCCCTTGCTTCTTAATAACATACAAAGCCAACGATTATTTAATTCAAGAATAACTTTGTGCTTAAAAATACATATATGTACATATATATGAATTAATTTTCAACAAAATATTAAAATAATAAATTTATAATCTTGCTTGCTCTAGAAAGATTTTTATGACTATTACTAGAATATTTAAATTAGAAAGATGTAAAGGTAAAACCAAGAAGGATATAAATTGAAGTTCTGAGTGAAATTCATATTCTTTTTCTTTGTCTCTCGCTTTTTCCCTCCTTCCAATGGATAACATACCTTACTGTTTTAAAAATTTCTTTTTGGGGTTGTAATTTTACTATTTATTCCACGAATTTATTGAATGTCAACAGATTTACCTCAGAAATGAGGCACACAATTATGAATATTCTTCTCCACGATCCATTTAGAACACTTAACTATTGTAATGTAGTAATGATCCTAAGTTTCATAGTGCTTACAAAACTATACAGTATAGCAAGTTAAAAAAACAAACAAACAAAACATAACAATTTAAACCCAATGTAGCCTTCATTTCTTCTTTATGTTATGGATCTTAAACAAAATCTTGGGAGGCCATTGTTTTGGACCAAGCTTATACCTGAGGCCCCAACAGACCAAATCAAACCAAAATGGAGTCCCTCTTACTAAATGCTACATCATCAAATTGAAAGGAAATAACTACATCTCCAAAATAGACCAGTGTTTCATGGAAACAGGAGATTCCAATCTACCAGTCTACCTGAGTCAGAATAAGGAAGTCTCCCTGCTCTAACCCTTACAAAAAAGTAACCTTAGGTAACCTGGTGTTAACCAGTCACCTGGCTTCTTTTTTCTTTTTTCCTGTTGTTCTGTTTCCTTGCTCCCATCTTACAACACCCACTGTTCTGATATCGCCCAGTGGAGACACTCATTTCATTTTCTAGAGCAAAGTCTGCCCCAATGCATGAAGCCAATCCGATCTATAACTAAATTCGCTGTTATTATTTAATATCTTGACACTAAGATATTGGGAATCCTTAAGCTCATACTTGGTTGAAGTTAGGCTAAAGAGGAAATGAAATCCCCTTTTCACCTCTTATTTCCAGAAACTCATACATTAGGCGAGTGTATAAATCCATATTTTTCATGTAAAAAAAAAAAAAAAAAAACTTACAAGAACAGTCCTGAAATCCAAAGTAACAAGAGAGGATGAAAGTAAAATCACAGGGCTTAAGAAGGCTTTGTGAACCTGAATTCCAAGGTTCTCCACAGTCTTCCTCTTAATCAAGCACACTCATCTCTTAACAACTTTTTACTTTGACCCCAGATTTTCTGATTTCAGATTACAGGCAGTCTTTCTGACTCCCATGATTTTTTTTCTCTGAAAAACCTCCATCATTCACAATGCTAGACGGCTGGTTGACTTCTCTGTTTTTTAAACAAATGCCTCTTTCCAGAAATGGGTATTTCTGCTCTTTTGTATGACACTACAGAATTCTCTCAGCTTGCTTCTTGTAAGTGTCCAACACAGGGCAAAAGTTGCATCTTGTCAGTTCTTTTTTTTTCTCCACCTTTCTTTTCTGTTCTATATTTTCATGTGACTTACAGCACATAGATTTGAGACCAATACTACAATAGTACAATGTGCCTAGGTGCAAACCCTAGAGGCAGTAAAGAGGGCGTGAGATGGCATCTCTTTGGCTAGAGAACGGAGGACTGTGACCCTCACACTTTTTTTGTTAAGTTCCTATTGGGGTCACCAGCATTTCAAAGCATTTTTTGAAGAGCTGCTTTCTTTTATTCATTTTGTTGGGGACGAGTAACAGTTTTTGATGCTAAAGTAATTTTTAGAAGATGGTCAACTTAATTAAATTTACTGACCCTATTGACTTAGGGGGATGACATGTTGGTTAAAAATACACACACCCACAAAGCTAGGTCACATGAAACCCAGAAAAGTTTGCTTCAGTTTCTAAAAATGTTACCTCTGTTAGAATTCAAACTCTTGTGTCTCTCTAAGTCCATCTGAAAGGCAGACAAAATCAATTAGCAACCCTTTCACCCTCTGGCAAAAAAGGAATTTCTGCAAGAATGCCTTCCAGAAGCAATCGGTTGTTTGACTATTGGCTGTTTGGCTGTGTGAAGGCTTAGACACAACTTTTGGGCTTCCCCAGGGGACAGGAACTGGCTCCATCCTGTCTCTCCTCTACCTTTGTCGGCTCTGTTCTCCTCCCCCAGGGTGAGGACCATTGCATGTCCCTATTTGGGGTCAGCTGTCAGAAGACAGATCTGTTTAATATTTAGCTTTGAAGGAAATTGGCTGAATCAAAGATGAAAGGGCTTGGCTCCAAGTGATGGGGAAAAACAAAAACAAGCCTCAATTGTTTCAATATTTCCATAGAAAAAAATAAAAAAGATACAGATAAAGTCAATGCAGGTGAGAGAGAGAGAGAAGGAGAGGGAGAGAGAGAGAGAGAGAGAGAGAGAGAGAGAGAGAGAGAGAGAGATCTCCAAAAGGTCCAAATACCACATCAAGTTGATAGACTATTCTGGTGCATACTTACATTTAGAAACACAAGTGATATTCAGCTCTTAATGCCAGTTCTAGAACATAGTTTCCCAGCCTTATTGTGCTTGTAAACCACCTGGGAATCTTATTGAAAAATGCAGATTCTGATCCAGTGAGTCCTGAATGGAACATGTAGTTCCACATTTCTACCAAGACCCCAGGAGCTTTGATGCTACTGTCCTTAGGGAACAGTGGAACACACAGGCTTCCTGCATAGCAAATGCACTCGGAGACCTCAGCTTGCACATTGGTACCTGTTTAAAGCCATGCATACAAAGAGGTGAGAAAAGAAAGGGTAAAGGTGCACATATGAGCATACTAAAATAGGAAAGAAAAGTTTGTTTTTTTTTTAAAATATCACAATTTTTTAAAAGATGGAAATTTAGTGGGGAAAGAAAGAACAAACTCATCATGTTTTTACTCATCTAGCATACTTACTTTTCGAGATGGGGCAATTTTTATTGTGAAGAAAATACTGATTTTGTTAAATGTTAAGCAATGGCCGACTCTCACCCCAACCCACAGGAGAAAATCACAAGCATTTTAAACATAAAGTAGATTTTCAATAGAATTAGTAAACCCAATGCAAATTTGCAAGAAAGGAAAATAAGAAAACTTTACAGCCCAGAACAATGCACAGTTGTGTTTAATTTCAAAGAAAAGAAGAAAGTAAGTCCATAGGCAAACGCAAAGCTGCTTGAAATTTTAGAACCACTTCAGTCATTCTTTACTGAAGTGCAATGAACATGTCAGTTCTAGCCTGAGACTTTGGGCTTCAGTGCACCCTGTTCCCACCCCTTTGCTCCTTAGCCCCAACATCTCCAAGTTCCTTGAGTACCATGAAGCCAACTCAGACAATGCTGGAAGCTTCTGCATCATGAGACCCTGTTGGTTTTCTTTCACTCTGTTACAATCTTTAGGCACACAATCCTTAGGAGACTTAACACTGAACAGGATCCTTAGGTTTCAATTTAGCCTAAATGCATCAATTTACCAATAAAAATTGATTTAAAAAATTAAATCACATAAATAATACTTGACTGGACACTTCATTTATGCTAGCTAGATTTTTATCCTGTCTTGTAATTGCACATGGCCTGACTCAGGCTCTATAGCTGTGGGTCTCTGTACTACATGGTACCAGCACACCACATGGTACCGGCTCAGGGCCATGTATGTGCTGGGCATTGACTGTCAATCATCTGTCACGTTGTTGGCATGGCTTGAATTGAGCACTGTAAAATCGGTGGTGCTTCCTGCATCCCCTTTTTCACCTCTAAACTTTGGTGCAGATTAAACACAATCGTAATAAACCCTTTGGAAAAACTTGAAAGGAATGAAGGAAAGGACTTTCCACAAGAAGATGGCTATGGTGGGTAGTCTCTAAAATGGCCCCAATGATCCCTGCCTTCTGGTACTTATACTCTTTTGTAGTTCTACCTCACACTGTACCAGGGTTATTTAGTGAAGGGAATATAATACCACAGCTGTGATGGTGTGTCACATCCAAGATTAGGCTATAAAAGTCTTCAACTTCCTTCCAAAGTATCTGATCCTCTCTCTCTCTCTCTCCCTCTTGAATTTCTGTTTTACATGAGGAGCAAGTTGTCATGATGTGAGCAACCCTATGCAGAGGTCTATTTGATGAGGAACAGAAGTTTTGGGATAAAAACCAGTGAGGAACAGAGAACTCCTACCACCAACCATGGGAATGAACTTGGAAGATCCCCTTCCATCAGACCTTCAGATGAGACTGTAACCCTGGTCAGCAGCTTTACTGAAACCTCCTTCAAGACCTTGAACTAGAACCACTCAGAGAAGCTTCTCCTTAATTCCAGACCTACAGAGGGTATGGGCTTGTAAGTGCTTGCTGTTTTAATATACAAAGTGTTAGGGAAACTTTCTAGGCAGCAATAGATAATCAATACAATGACAAGTGTGTATTTGGAGATATGAGAGAAAGAAAGGACTCATATTACTAGTTGACTTGCCCCTGTCCCAGAGGTGACTTGTGGATGAGAGAGGCTTATGTGACCCTAGAAGGGTCACCTGTCCAAGATCCTTCTCATCCAACCCACTACCTCCTTGAGCAATGGCCCATCTGCCAGCTCCTCATCCCTGTGGTGTCTTAGTGTCCATGGAGACTTCATCACACTTTCTGTCTCTCAGCTGCACTATTTCCAACATGTTATTTACATAGTAAATAGTCATATGCTAGAATGACAGGAAGAATTAATATTTGTATTGTATCTGACAGCTTTATTTATTTTTACAAATGCTTATTTGGAAACTACTAGGTCTTTGAAAAGAACCAAGGCAAATGACTAAGATCACTCAAGGGAAAGGGGGATTCTAAACAGAATCAGACATCTATATAGACTCTGCGCCCTAGCTTGGAAATGATGAGAATAAATGATTCACATGGTAAGAATAAGTATTTAATTTAAATCAAACAGATACTACTGAGATTAGTCTAGCTCAAATTATATAATTAAAGCAAGGAAACATGTTTTATGTTTTTAAAATGTAATTTGAATGGTCACCAATTTAAATCATCCACCTTAGACATATGAAATGAATGCAAATTTACTGCATGTCCAACAGGAATTCTGGATTGCATGTGTACATCCTTCTTTATCATTTCATCCACCCTCCCTCCTTCTCTAAAACTGATACTTATATGGTGATTATTATATACTGGGTCATCTTAAGTGCTTTATTTATAATATCTTACTTCTCATTATAACAGTGAAGTGGTTTCAAGTATGGTTATTTTAGTGTCCATCGCAATCACCTAAGAAGTCTGTAGAAAATGCAGACTTCTGATTCCTCTGCAGAGAGTCTAATTCATAAGGTTTGGGGGTAGGACCTGGAAATCTGCATTTTTCATCAACACATTGAGGTATTATGATTCAGATGCTAAATACCACAAATTGAGAAATCATGGAGGTATTTTCCATTCTGTGACTTGACAATACTTTAAACACTTTTTCTGGGTTTAAGAATTCCCTACCTTTGGAATTAGTGCCTTCAAGACTTCCTCTTTCAGCCTTTCTGGTAGAGAAGGACACACTTTTTCAGGTTCTTCCGACACAGGGGATAGATGATCTAGACCCAGTTAATAAATTGCAGCCCCAAAAGGCTGTACCACAAGGAGATGCATTCTGAACCTGTGGTGGAAGCAGATGCTTTCAGGGTTCTCAAGACCAAGGTACCAGTCTTTACTACATGTCTAGCAGTAATTCTGTATTGCAACTACTGAATTGTCACTGGAGTATTTCTAGAGTGTGATTTGAGCACTATTCCTGGATTAATTGCTTCTAAGACTATTTTTTCTGGCCCTTCCAGGGAAACTGTGAATGCTTAAATATTTTTGGAGTAATCTTAACTTAAACTTAGTGTCGAAGGTATTTATTGATTATTTATTTATTTATTTATTTATTTACTTACTTACTTACTTATTTAAGCAACTGAAGAAACCCAGATAATAATTGCTGGTAGAGAACTTACCACGCCTAAAATTATTTTTCCTTATTGTCACTATCCCTAACAGCTTACAATGTCTATGATTCATTTACATCAAGCTCTGCTTTGGTCTTGTTTGATGGCTAGTGGCTTTATGTTGATCAATGTGAAAATAGATTTAGTTTCAGGGATGTTAGTACCTGTGCTGATTATTTCAGGTCTAAATTTCTAAAACAGGGCTTTCACCTCGTGAGTTGGTTATGAATAACATTGAACCTTCTACCATACATGAGTGACTCATTTATTATAAAACGAACATCACAGTTACAATTGGATCTCAATATGACATAAGAATGTCCAAACTCAATTAAATGTTTGATTAATGACAAATATTACTCATGATAATAAATATGATTTAAACACTGCTGCAGAATTTATTGTAATAAAAAGTGACTTTCAACACGATTCAAGCCAGTCCTTACAGAGTGACAAAGAAAGAAAGGGGCACAGAAATACAGCCAACTAAGCCAAAGGAACCTTATTTGTTTACAAATATTCAGACTAATTGCAGGTGGTGAGTTAGTCTGGACATTGCAGTCTGTCTCTATGTAAACAGAAGCTCTTTTAGAGTCTTATGGACTATGGAATGGCTCAGAGCCTCAGTACAACAAACTGATGTTTCCAATGTTATCAGTGTTGGGTTACAGGGACCAAAACTGATGTCTAGTGGTATACCATGGGACAAGGGGTAGATGTTGTTGAATGAACTAAGTCAAGTCATCAGAGTAAAATAGGTTGAAAATGGGAACAGAAGAAAGTAGACTTTGCTTCTTAAAGTAGCTACCTGCTTCAATTATTACTCCAAAGGTTTGCTCTTTTGCTGTGTATCATGTCCACTTACACCTGGGGCATAAGCTCTAACACCTATCACTAAACTCTAACTCTAACACTAACACCTGGGGCATAAACTCAGCTCATTATTAAAATTTCAATAATCAACATGACAGCATCATACAATAGGCCAGACTCAGTACAGATTGGAAAGATTGTGGGCTGGTTTTTAAAACACCGTCTGCCAAGTTTAAATCCATCTATGTAATGTTGCCAGGTAGCATCTCTCCTTTGCCAACTGGTCTTATGAGAGGTTCTGCCAGTCAAGAGAACCTGTGAAGCAGGATGAGGAGGAAGAGACCTTTCCTTCCGGTTGTCTCTTTCCCTGAGCAGCAGCAGATTGTCCCAGTCGCAGCCACTGATTCTAGCTGGCATTTTTTCTGGCAATCTCAGAGCCCTGCCTTATTGGTGCTCTCTTAGCAACACCTGATAAGACTCTTCTCAGGGCAATTTCAGCCCCTTGGGATCCTTTGCAAAGTTCCTGAGGCACCAGCACTAACCGGGGTCCCCTCCTCAGAGGCCCCAGGGCCCTTCCAAGTTTATACATTTTACCAATTTCATTCCCTTTTCTTTGATCTTTCATTTCTAGGGTTGATAGCTGCAACAAAGCAGTTAGCATTTCCTTTTTGGTCTTTAAAATTCTCCAGTACATGACTAACAATTCCTTAGGTGGTATGATTCCCACCTCCTGAGAGAACCCTGATGACACAATGGGTTTCAAGATACTCTGTCCTCCAATACATGAACATTGAGATCAACTACAGGCTTGAATCTCAGGTAACATTTTTCTAACAAGCATATTAGAATTAGAAGCAGGAATAATATAAATGTTCAACACTTTTAGACCATTTAAACTTGTAGAAGTTTAAAAACCTCTGTTATGTATTATACTTTTCTCTTTGGAAAATCCTGAGCCAAGAAATCATAAAAGTTGTGAAATTTTATGGGACTAATGATCATCTAATTAAATTTCCTGGTATAGAAGAGAAATGGGATTCCAGAAAGCTGAGCTTATTTCCCCAAATTTATACTGCTTATTAATGCCAAAGATAGGACTTGTGCACAGATCTTTCAATCATACCTTGTATAGAACCCCAGGAAGATGTCTAGGAAAGAATAACAGATAATAACCCAACTTAAGGTAATTTGGACAAATTCTCTTGCTGAAGAAAACCAGAAAATCTGGGAAAATTATTTTTAAATCTTCTTGAAGGCATCGAAAACCTAACCAAGATAAAATTAAATTGATCCAAACAAAAAATAAGACAGAAGGATCATGGGTATAGGTGGACAAAATTAGGTCCGAATAGAATCTAAAAGGACACCTAAACATAGATATCTCAGGTTCACCGTATATGAAAGAGATCCTGGAAAATCCTTTGATTTTTTTTTTTTTTATTGAGACCCAGAAAGATGAACACCAGGAGAAAGGTAACTCAGTTCTCACATGGATTTTCACTCAGCTTCAAATAATTTCAGTGACATAGAAAAATCCCAATCCATCCAGTCAGATTAAGGTTGATCTAAGAATACTGGTATACCAAGTTGTCTAGAAGAATTTTAAAAAAGAAAAACACTGTGGAGGGCAAGTTCTCATATAATTTCTACAAACAATTTTTTTTCAAATATGACATCCAGAACAAAATTAAAATAAATCCAATACAAAAAAGAGACAATTTAATAAACATGGAAACCATGCAAAAAAATGAAAAATAGACACCAATACACAGAGACTTTGGATAATGGGATTATCAGTTACTTTCTTTAGAATAACTATACTTTCTATGTTTAAGAGCACTTTAGACACAACTGAAGAAAGTATCAGTTAAATGGAAGGTAAACTATAAGAAAATATATAGAATAGAACAAAAGGGTATCAAATACAGAAATGTGAATAAGACAAAATAAAAATCCCAGAAAGAAGGATGGAGATACAGGAAGAAATGAAAAATTACATGGAAATATGTGGGTAAATCTAAAGTAAAATGGATTATAAAAAATAATACTATTAAAGTTTGATAATCTTTAATAGACTAATGTGTATAAAATTAGAATTTCCATCCTCTCTGAAGGAGGTGGAGGAGGTAAAGGAGGAGTGGGAGGGTAAGGAAAGGAGGAGGAAGAAGAGGAGGGAGAAGGAAAGGGGGAAGAAGAAGAAGAATATCTAAAACATAAACCAATCATCTATTTCTTCAGGTTGTCTTCTATGAGAAGAGTTTATGGCCTTCCTTTTTCACCTGCAAGTAACTCATTAGCAAAACTTGAGATGAGATTCCAGAAAAAATCTAGAAAATACTGAGAAAGCCAAAGAGAAGTGGAGATCTTTCTTTTTTCTTAAGAATAATAAAAGAGAGTAACTATTATTAATTTATCATATTCCTAGTAGATAGGCCCTATTTTCACCATTTGTCTTATAGATAAAGGAACTGAGACAAATAAAGGTTTAGCAAATTGCAAAAGTGACTTAGTCAGAGTGGAATTGAGGTCTGGAGTTTGTACTGTGTCCCTCTCAAATCCCCTTCCAACTTCACCCCTCATTAACTCCTTACATAAAATGTTCCTAATAATCTCTGAAATTTCAGACTATATAGCTTTATTGTCCTTATTAAAAAAAAGACTCTTCTGACTTGTATTAATTTTTACGTCACAGCACTCTGAGTGGATCACACTGGACAGCTGGGTGCTATGGTTTGAATCTAGAAAGTTCCTTTAAGGTCCCATGTATTGAAGGCTCAGTTGCCAGCATGAGATGCTAGTGGATGGTGGTAGAACCACTGGGAGGTGGGGACTAGAGGGAGGAAGTAGGTCATTTAGATTATGTCTTTGAAGGGGATATGGGAACCAAGCTCCTTCCTGTTTCTCTTTTGGCTTCCTGGTTGCCATGAAGTGAACTAAACTCCTCTGCCCTGTGCTCCCACCATAATGTACTATGCCACCACAGGTCAAATCAACTGGGCCAAATGACCATAGACTGAACCTTCTGAAACCATGATCCAAAATAAATCTTTCATCTTTAAAAGTTGATTACCTTAGGTATTTTGTCACAGTAATGCAAAGTTAACACATTGGGGGTTGCCAGCATCTATCTGGTCTTCAGGGAGAAGCAGAGAAAGGAATCCCAAAGGAATTTGAGAATAATCATGGTGGTCATAGTGTCATTCCTCTTATGCTAGGATGATGCCTGGGCAGCAGGAAGAGATGTTTGTGACTTCCCTTCATGTGATAATGAAAGTCAAAGGGAGACCATACTTCTGTCTGTTTTTATCGGAAATTTTGTTTCTCTTTGGGGTAACCAGGTCATCAGTTTTGCATTCAGATGTCTTGGAAAACAACATTTGCCCTTCACTATGATATTGGAAGTTACTCTGAATAATAGCTTAGATCCAAATTGAACTGAATATATTGAAAATTAGATGACACGAAGAAAGAATAAGATCTGAAAATAGACCATTTGGGTGGAAGCCCCTTCCCTACCTCCGTCTTTTAATCTGGCTGCTTAATATATTTGTGGTTTTGCTTGAGACTGTGCAATTGCTTGGTCATGGCCCTCACTACTCAGAAACTTCCTGCTTCTTCCCTCAGGGAGGCTCTGCCCTACCAGGATAAGGCTGGCCCTTCCATCTCAGGGTTTTCACAAAATACTGTGTTCTCAAAGAGATAGTGGATGTTTTAAGACCAAGAAGCCACTGATGAAAAGGTTGCAATTTTACTGGATATTTTTAAGTGCTCTTTATTAGGAATGAACATCTGGAAAAATCTTTCTCAAGGTGGGTGTGTGGCTGGAGCCCTCCTCTGCAGTAGGTCAAATGCCTGCCCTAAATTCCTATGTAAAATTGTAAGCCCTCTCCACCCTTCCACACACTCTATACCTCAACCTGGTTTAGTTCTATAAATAGAACGTATCACTGCATGACATCCAAGACATCACACTTGATTATTTGTTTATTTACATCTACTACCCCAATGAGTAAAACAATTTTGTTTTGCTCACTCTGGTATCTTCACTGAATAGAATAGTGCCTGGAACTTTATAGGCACTTGTTAACTATTTGCTGAATGAACAATTGTATACTATTCAGAGATCCCATACACACACATACAAACACACATGCACACAAACTTTGAAATGCAAGGATTTTCATATCCTAGCATAATTTGTACTTTCTGCACATAGATACAAACAGTGCCCACCTTCCAATAATTCAATTTAGAATATTTCAACTTTAGAATGATGTGAAAGCCATAGGAATTTAGTAGAAAGCATAGTTCAATTTTTGCATTTAAATCTTTTCCTGGGTTAACGACATACAGTTGTGATACTGGGCAGTAGCAGTGAGTCTGGCTCCCAGTCAGATACAGGATCAAGATGATAAAGAACCAAATGTGCTGTTGCTAAGCTAGGATGGTCAGCAGGTTAGGTGCATTAAATGCATTTTCAACTTAGGATATTTTTGACCTACAATGGATCAATGGAAGTTATTGCATTGTAAGCTAAAGCACATCTTTACGTTTTAGTCCTGGAGAACTCAGAAATAGTAAGGGATATACTTGCAACTGTGAAGCCTCATCCAAGATCATCTCACTTCATTGGAGCAAGTTGGTCCCTTTTACCATGGCCCTGATGTCTGGGGATGAAATAGAATTGCCTTCCCTTGCTCATTCATCCAAGAATGTATTTCTGCCCTTCCTGACCCAAAAGTCCTTGGCTCCTAACCCTACTGATGAAACAGGTCAGACTTTACAGAGAGATCCAAAGGCACAGACCTCAGTCTGGGAGGTGTGACAGGGGCTGAGACTGAAAGGGTTTAGGGATGCAGGAAAGGCTGGGATCCTGCCAGAAACTCAGCACGGGACTGGACTTTGGTCCAAATGCCCTCCACATTAGTCTCAGCACCGTCCAAGCAGAGGCTTTGAGGATCCAATTCCGTATTCATAGATCAGCCTTGTTTATAAAGCAGTTCACAGTTCAACAGTCACTCCTCCCCTGGAGAGGTGTGTTGGGCATGAATAACCACGTCTGGCAGCATGCGCCTCCCAGAGCAATGAAAGTCTGAAAACAAAAACAGATGACAGCAACCAGGATGACGTTCTCTTAAGGGAAAGAGCCAGGCAGCAATTGGACTGTTTCAGAGCGGGTCTGGTATCTGCTGTGCCCAACTTCAAGCCAACAGACACGCCAGCCCTTAGTTGTCACTATACCTTTCCCTTCAAAACTCTACAAAGCAGGGACAAAAATAAGTCGCCCCTTAATAAGGACCCTCCAGTTTCAAATGCAGCTCTTCTAGGAATACCACTCTCTTTCCAATCAAATATATTCCCTGGGTTGAGAGTATTGCTCAGTGGCAGAGCACTTGCCAAGCATGCATGAAGCCCTGGGTTCCATACCAAGCACTGAGGGGAAAAACAGATACACACACACACACACACACACACACACACACACACACACCACATCTAACAATCCAAGAAACTTCACATCAAGACCTTAAAGCTCATGACAATTTTGCTCCTTCTGCTGTTGTTGCCCCAGATGTCTGGGGGCCCCCGTTCCTGAAACATCCCTCCAGGCAGCCAAAACAGGGCTGTTCTGGAGACTTAAGGGAACACACTTTATCTGAGGGTTTCGGTTCAATAAGCAGAAGTAACTCAGTGACATAAGAAGTGGCACAAATCCGACAGGGGTGCAATCAATATGGATATTTTTGGCCCTTCTTCATGCTTCAGCAAATACCCCGGATGCCAGTTATCTTCCTCTTTGTTCACCCTTATTGTCCCGACAACTTCACAATAGAAACTGCATACACTTCAGATCCAATCAGTTTAATAAACCCACCCTCCCCTGCCAGCCCCTAGGAAAGTGTACATATGGGGACAGAAAGTCCTGTCTGTTAAACTCCGTCATAGGAGAAGAGAGTTAAAAAAAAAACTAAATGAAAAGCCATTTTGCTTATTATCTCCTCTTGCTCCTGTTTTTCCAGGAGTGCTCAGGCAATCTCAGCCAAAATCTGGCTTCAGAGTTACTTAAGCTAGGCTCCATTTCCTCCTGGTGACATGTCCCAATAGCCCTGCCCAGTAACAGGCAGACTGGGAGGGCTGTGGCATCTTTCACTTAGGGCAGATGACATTCTTTTTTTTTTTTTTTTTGTACTAGGGATTGAACTCAGGGGCACTTGACCACTGAGCCACATGCCCAGCCTTATATCGTCTTTTATTTAGAGACAGAATCTCACTGAGTTGCTTAGCACCTTGATTTCACTGAGGCTGGTTTTGAACTCCCAATCCTCCTGCCTCAGCCTCCTGAGCTTCTGGGATTACAGGTGTGTGCCACTAAGGTGTGTGTCACTTCTGTGACAGAAGAGTTACTCTGAATCACTTTATGTTCCTTCTCTCCTGCTGTGCTTTATAGGTCTCTTTTTCCATGGAGAGAGGGAATGGACAGAGAGAGCGGATTTTAGAAATATTGTAAAATATTAATTTAATATTTAATTTCCTATTAAATATTTTCCTGCCCTGCCCCACTTCCTTTTCCAGCATTTTCCAGCCTCCTTTCTATAGATTCGCTCTTGTGTGACTCTGCTTTGTTCCCAAGTGCAAGACACATGTTGTGCTCTTGTCAGTCCTAGTCATTGTTCTTGAAACTCTGATATCTTAGCTCCCCAGTGGGTCATTTCCTTCACCCATGGAGCCTTTTGAACTTCTCTTTGCTTTGTGTCACTTTCTGCTTCATCCTTTTGGGATTTTGGACATTCATCCATCCTCCAAAGTGTAAGCTCCTGGAGGGAAGGCCCAGGGTTTTATTCATCTTTGAATCTCCCAAGTACCTAACAAAACATCCTCCACAAAGAAAAGGCTTTGTTGAATGGTGGAACATCAACAATGAAACTGCTTCTCCTTTTCCTTTGTTGACCTCTTCCTGGTGCTTTTCAGCTTCCTCACCAGAGCGAAACTGGTAAATTGTAAGGAGGGAAGATTTGTGCTGATCTGGTATAAAGATGTCAGTATCTCTGGTTAAATATAATATTTATCTGATCACTGTTCCTGTGACTTCATCAATGTGATGACCAGTGCCTACCCTGATGAAAGTAATATTCAGAGGCTCTACAGAGCCATGGAGCAATTGTGGGGCAAGGGCTTTGGTGCTAGCTCCCTACTTGCTGCCTGGGTGATTTTGGGTGAGGCGCCTCTCTAACCTCAATTTTGTAGTTTTAAAAATGCCTACCTTGCAAAATAGGTATGAAGATTAAAACTGATATATGTAAAGTGCCCAGCATGACTTTTGGCATAAATAATTGAAAAACATTTTTGGGCTGAGCACCAGGGCACACGCCTGTAATCCCAGTGGCTCCCGGGCCTGAGGCAGGAGGATCATGAGTTCAAAGCCAGCCTCAGCAACAGGGAAGCACTAAGCAACTCAGTAAGACCCTGTCTCTAAATAAAATATAAAACAGGGCTAGGGATGTGGGTCAGTGATCAAATGTCCCTGAGTTCAATTCCCAGTACCACCGACCAAAAGAAATGCATTTTTGCTTTACATTTATGTTGTCTCCTTTCCCATTACCTTGGGCAGTAAATATACTACTAAAATGTTGGAGTGAAGATAGAGAGGCAGTACAAAACTTCTCATCTGCCTTCATCTTTCCACTGACATCCACATTTTGTTACTAGAAGAAAATGAGAACTTTTCCAAAGGTTTGGGAGAGTTCCTAAATCTTAGAAGTTAGGCTTGGAGTTGCATTTTAGATTTGCCAGATAGACTCACATGTTGAAGGGAGATGTGCAAACATTTTCAGTCAGCAAAAAGCTTTCAGAAATAATGAAACTCCAAAGAAAAGGGCAGATATGAACCCTAATTTTGAGGAATTCATAACACTTTACCAAACTGCCTTCACACTTCCTGGAAGATTATGATCCAGGTCAAGAACTTGCTCTGAATAGTTCTCTTTTCTCCTAGGATATTCAATAATCATAGATCAGACCCTTTGGGTCGGTTTCCTGTGAATAATCACACCACTGGGCTCCCATCGTGCAAGGTAGTATAGGGATCAATCATCTCTTCCAGTCTCCCACTAGAAAGCCTCTCTGCACCACAAAGAGAATCAAAGGAAAAAGGATGTAAAACAGGAATAGAAAAGGAATAAATGCAATTTTTTTGTTCAAACATTTATCAGGCATTGACTATGTTGCAGGCAGTTCTTTGGGGCTCACCTAGAGAAGTAAAGTAAAAAATGAGGAGACCTTGGCACTGAAGAAAGTCAAGGAAAGAAAGTCTTCCAAGAAGAAAGGACAATTATGATGTTGGATTCTAATGAGAAGGCAGAAGAAAAACAAGGCAGCCTTCGAATTTGATGATAAGACACTCACCCCCATTCATGGAAAGAAAGGTTTCTATGGAATCGCAGTAGCAGAAACAAAACTGACAGGACACAGAGCACAAAGGGCGATGAGGAGACCCACATTCAGTTCACATTGCACTTTAAGAATCTTGATGGAGAAGAAAATCAGAATCAAAAGGCAGTGGCTGGAGAGAAAAGTCAGGTAAAAGGATGGGTGTGTTTGCTTTCCTAGTGGGATGCATCTGAACGTGTCCACAGGCAAGTGAGAAGAAGGGTGAAAATACAGGAGGAGGATAAAAAACGAGACGGGGTTTCTAAGGAGCAGGAAGGGGATGGCGTCTTGAGCAACAGGGTTCAGGTTGGCCACAGACAGGGGGAAGGGTACACATCCTGTTCCAACCTAGGAGGGGAACCAGTATGGGCAGAGTATGGGGACACTCCCAAGTGAATGAGAAAGAGTGCACTGGAGTTTGGGGTTCCCTGCCTGTTGGTTTTTGTATTCACCATGACGAGGAAACAAGGGAGAGTGTTGAGAGAGGTGGAAACAAGGGAACTTAAGAAGAGAGGAAAATGGGGACTGGCAGAGTTCATTGGGAAAACCTAGAAGTTTTGCAAGACCTAGCTGCTACTGAAGACTGGGAAAATGGAGTTATGAGCTGGGGTCATGGCTCAGTGGTGGAGCACTTGTCTAGCATGTGTGAGGCACTGGGTTCGATTCTCAGCACCGCATATAATAAATAAAATAAAGGTCCAACAACAACCAAAAAAGAAAAAAAAAAAATAGAAAGAAAGAAAAGAGAAGAAAATATAGACTTATGCAACTTTCTCCACCAGCATTCAATGGAGGAGTCAGATTTACCCAACAGTGAAGATATGGGATTTGAGAAAGAAGATGGACTAATCCTGGGTTGAGATTTTATGAAGTGAATTTGACCTAAGGACAAGAGCAATAATACTGACATTTCACAAAAGAATAGCAGCCACAGAGAGAAAAAGCTTCTCACAATAGCCTGCGGCATCTAAGTTTTCTGGAAAACCTAAGCAGCTGCTTATGTTTCCTACAGATCTTGTCCTACCATTCACAAATTCCTACCAACCAAAATACCTAATTTAGGATAGGAGACTCTGGGCTAACTAACAGTGCAGTCAAAAACACATGAGGAAAAGCCTGGGTCCTTTTGGGGCATGTCCATTGCCAAGTTCAGACCATAAGTAAACCAATTGCACTCTATGGCTAACCCCACCATGGCACCCTTGAACCACATTCGCTGAACCTGTCGCTAAAACATTTTTCCATCAAAGTGCTTTTTCCACTTAAACTGTTCAGCCTCATAGAAGTTTAGTATTTTTTTTTCCTTTTGCAAAAGTGTTAAAAATATGTTCTGAACTTAGGCATATACTGTCATTGCAGTCTTTAATAAGCCTACCTCAATTTAGGAAAAGCAGAGAGAATTCGAGCCAATTGGAAGAAAAAAGAAAAAGAAAAAAAAGCAGAGAAGGGCAGGAGGAGGTGGAAAGGGCTACTTGTGGCTGGGCAGGTAGGTAGCCCATAAAGACTGTCCCTGCCTTGGATAATTTAGTGCCTCTGTGATGTGTGAATGAGGCCCTACAGGCGGGAACTGCTCTGCAGCTTTTGGGTTTTGATCTCTGTCAGTAATGAGATGCCAGCAGCCCCTACTTCAAAAGCCTGGACTGCTGGAGATAATCTGCTGAGAGGCCCCCAGAATTTCAAGTGATCTCTCAGACTAAAGTATGAAGGATTACGCAGACAGCAGAATGGATGATGGAAGAGGTATTGCTTGTTTGATATTTGCTCTTTGATTTCTTTTAAATGTCCTTGTTTTCATTTTCCAAAGGGGCAGTTTATGGTTCCACACTCTTAACACCAGAGATTAGCATTGTCAGAGATTGCTGCTGTCTGGGTACTGTGAGCGTCACAGGACAACCATACATTTTATCTTTCCCTTTTTTTTTTTAAATCCTGACTGTCTGTAAAAACACTGCCACTCCAGATTCGGTGACAAATGTGGTGCAGGGTAATAGTATCCAGCCTGTTCTGGAGACAGAGCTTTCCTGACAAATCCAAATGTTCAGAGATTACACTTGGATTCTTTTGAGGTTTAATCTCTTTTCTGAAACAGTTGTGCACTCAGGAGGGAATGGGGGACAAAAGGCCACAGGCTATGAGAAACATGTTATAAAATAGCATAAGCCTTCATTTCTCGTATCCAATTTTACTTAGAGTTGAAAGCATATAATTTTCAAGGCATGTTGTACCAGGAAATGTATCTGGAGTAATTCATATTGGACAGACAACCTCATACTCCGGAAACAAAACAGCAGGGCAAGGTCATACCTCATGACCTTTGTTATCCCATGCATGAAAAAGTGTAGCATTTCAATGTCCCCCCAAAACACACAAGACCTGAAGGTTAAAGGCAGCCATGGATTAATCTGCTGAAGAAGTGTGTACATGCTTTAGACTGTCTTCATATACATATAATTCACAGGAGTTCTTGAAGTTAGAAGATCCTACAATATATTATACAGGTTGAATAGCCCTAATCAGAGAATCCAGAATCCCAAAGATTTTGAGCACAGACATGATGCCTCAAATGGAAAATTCTGCACCATGAAACTTTTTTTATACACAAAACTACTTTAAAATATTGCATAAAACTATTTTCATAAGACATATGAAACATAAATGAATTTCATGTTTAAACTTGGGTCCCATCCCCGAGATAATTCACTATATATTTGTAAATATTCCAAAATCTAAAAAATACCTTACATGTAAAATAGTTCTGGTCCCAGTCCTTTTGAATAAGGGGTGCTCAACCTTCTGAGGAAGGAATGTCGGCTCATCTCTATTGAATCAGTGAAACAGCCTCTCTGGTGCACAGCTGAATTCCTAGATCAGCATGTGACCTTGAATGAGCTTGTTGGGTGGCTGACTGTTGTGACCCTGATACTATGTTACTGAAGTGTTAGCAGGTCATAAAGAAGTATGAGGGCCCTTCATACAGACAGACACAGGAGCACTTGCTCTACCAGCAGTAGTCTCATTCGCTATAGCAGCGTTTGGTGTTCAGAGATTTGGTATCCTGGCTGATCCAACCTTGCTGGTATGGCACAGATTGATAGCACTCACCAACATCCTCTGGAATCCAGGTGGGGCCACATGCCTTGTTGTCACCTATGGAGAGTAAGCAGGACCAACAGGAACCACCTTTGGATAGAGGCATATTAAAAGCAAGTGGGTCTTCCCCACTACCTGCCTTTCCCTGTCTGTAACTTAATGCTGAGGAAGATAAGGCCCTGGAATAGGAGGATCCATACAAGCAGGATGAATCGCCATGTGGAGCAGGACCTCACTGAATTGCCCCTGGACTGTGTCTGGAGCAAGCAGTAAGCATTCCCTATGCCAGACTGTCAAGAATCGAGGGTTCTTCATGACAGCAAGTGGCTTATCCTGACCAGTCAAGATTAGAAGTGGCAGAGTTGTCACTTGAACCTAGGTCTCTCTCACCCTATATCTGGGTTTGGCTGAAGAGTCTATAAGAGGTCACACCAGTTAAAAACATAAATGCAGAAACTCAGTCAACTGAAACATTGGTATCACCTTCTCCAAATAGTTACTCCCTCTTCCTGTCTGGGTTTGAACCTGTTGTCCTTGCTCCTATTGCTCCTTATACTATACTTATTTTGTGTAGCACCTGCCACATAAGCATTAAATGTATGTTTTGTTTGTCTCAACCTCCAGAGGCAATGTAAGTCCAGCAAACAGTAGTTGCTCATTTAGTGTTGATTTATTCAAATGAAACTAAAAGGACGCTTCCTCTTGAATTTTCTGCCTACTGGGCTGAAACAAACAAAACAAACAAGTATACACACACACACACACACACACACACACACACACATATATATATATTTAAAGCCACCCAAAATGAGACAGAACAAAAAGTAGGACCGAAAAAGGAAATGGAAAGAAAACACTTTTGTGTCCATATCTACAGTGTTGCAAGTGTCACTAAAATACATTGGTCTATGAATGGAGCTCAGGGAAATGCAGTTCAGTGTTTCTTCAAGGACTCAGTGTATGGCTTAGCTTGATGTTCCCAAACCCAGTTCTGTCCAGCTATGGAGTCTTGGGTCTCCTGATGTGGACAATGTTCCCTGAGTTTGAACCCATCAAAAATAAATAATTTGAATATGCACAAAGGTGAAAGGAAGCTGTCAAGATGAAAGGAAGAGGAAGTGGATTCCCTCTGGCATGATCTGACAACAGGTCAAGAGGGCCTGGTCCTGGAGTCAGTGTGTCCTTGATCCCAACAGTTGGCCTTGAAGAAAGGCCCGACATGCACACTTGTGCCTCTGGTGAGTCCCCTCCCTTTTCCCTGGCATCAAGAACTATTTAATGCTGTCCACATCTTGCCTCCCTCTCTATCTGATGAAACCTTTTATTCACTTTCCATCTTCATCTACAACTCTTCGGGGCCATGGATAGTGACATGGGTCCTGGGTCTATTTCTGACATCAGTGTAATTTGTGTGATGGGTCCCCGGTTGTCTATAGAGCATTGCAAACCTTCTCAGAACATTGCTGGGTTGGATAATGGAGAGAAGTCATCTTTCCTGTTGGACACAATGACAAGGCAGCGCAGGCCCTGTAGATGCCATGGAGCAGAGAATGTAGGCTTTGACTCTCAACTGAGAAAAGAATATCTAAACAATTTAGAACTGATTCTCAGTTGCCTTGTGCTGTTTCATCAGTGATTTCAGAGAGGAGACAATGGTTTGGGCTCTATATTTACTTTTTTTCTTCTCAGATCCTTTCCATTCTGCACACTTCTCTGATGAGCAAAGCCAGCTACCTTGTTCTGAAGACTAACAAGTACTTTGGGTACAGTGCAGAGGGACAGACCATGGTGGTGTTTCCCTGGAACTACTCTCCCCTTGCATCTGCCAGGTGGAGATAGTGAGATTTTCAGTCCTCAGTTCTATGAATTTGTAAGAGATGAAAACTATTTCCAAGAAGATTGCTTACATGGCAGATATTCTACCTTCTCTAGGACCTGGATCTTTGCACAAATCCCCTCCTACACACACACACACACACACACACACACACACGAAGCAGCAGCATCTAGATGAGGAATGTGTCATATCCAGTGATACCAATAATATTTGATATTCATCAGTGTGAGGAACGTGACTTCTTAAAATGCCTACATAATTTGGTCACTAATCTTCTGAGTTTCTCTTTCTCCTCCACTTTCTTTTATTGATGGAATTGTTCCTACTTGCATGCCGAACCATTAGGAAAAAACCATGAAGCCATCTGAACAGTCTATAAAGTTCTTCATAAGCATTTGCTATTAATGGTTGCATTCTATATGAAGTGAAAAAATAAAATTCTGGATCACTAGTCCTAGAAAAATGAATGGTTGGCTACATTTAATTTTGAAGCACTTACTGATAGTCATGTTTATTATAGAGGGGCACTTCATGGGAAAACTTAGTAAGGTGGTAAAAATATTCTAGTATCTTCCTATTTTCTCTTCATTGTCTGCTCAGGCTTTTCTTCTCCTTTCTTCCCACTTGCAACATGCCTTTCTCTTCTCCCAAGGCTTTCTGGACAACCCTTCTCTAGCAAAGCACTACACCCTGGAGTCCTATGTTCCCAAGCATCTTCTAATTCCAACAGTATTCCATCACATAGCTAACTTTAGCTAGTTCTTATAGTCAACTGGAATAAACTTATACTCAATGTTTGCATCATTAAAACTGTTGACTCTTCCAGCATGGGGCTGGGATTACGGTTTGTTGAAACTTGTATGGTGAAACCACTATTCAGTTTGGCATCAAATCTCATCATGTATTCACCCAGGAATATACTGATGGAGTGCCCTAGTCTGTATCAGACACTTTTGTAAAACTGGAGATATGATAATGTGGAAGACAGAGCTTTCTGGAGTTTACATTCTGTGGATTACACCAACAATAAACAACCAAACAAACAAATACATAAATAAAGCTTCAGCTGTCTTTTAGGATCTTACATGCTGTTTTCTTTTCAGCAGCTGTGGGCTAGAAGAGTTTGTCCTGAGTTGCATATTCATGTGAGAGTATTTCAATGTTGAGGGTTGAGAGCTCAAGGAGATGGCCAGGCAAAGGGAGAGAAAGAGATGTTTCCAGAGGCATCATAAACAGGTTGCCTTCTGATTTCCTTTGACCTTGCCCTTGCCTGCCATGGTTCTGAACCAAGTTCCAAGCATACTCGATTCCACACTTGCCAGTTGAACTGCAGTCTATCAAATATTTACACTAGCATTTCAAATATATACATTATTTACATTAGATTCTATAAAATATTTACATGCCATGCTAAATATACACCATATTTATATTGCACTGTGTTTTTCCTGCTACAAGTCAGGAAGAATATTTGGAATATTCACCAAATCAGGAAGAAGGATTGATGTCAAGAGGGGGTCAAGGGTAGACACATCAGGAGACAGAAGCAATAGCTACCTGCAATCCAGGGAGGGTCTCCCGTCCCCACCAACCCAGGAGAAGGAGAATGTTCAAGACATATCCAAGGGAAAATAATTGTGCAAATTGTTGATGGCCTCCATATTTTCCCCCTTCATTTAGTTTCTAGTTCAAAATAAGCACAGATATCAAGGTCATCCTGAGGTCAGACTGGTAGAAGCTCTGAAGGTGAAGATATCAGCCCCATGGGTTAATTTGGGCAAACAGCAGAACAGGGAGCTCAGGTACACCTGGTAGTGTGCATTCATGCTCCAGAGAATGTGGTAGAAAATCTTGGCAGCACTGTCCTGGTGGCCAGCTCTCCCTCTGTGCTGCTCACCCTTAGAAGGGGCCACCGCACCCAGAATCTTTCTCACACCACAGGCAAAGTCTAATCATGGTGGATAGAAGCCAATTCCTCTAAGTCTGTGTTCTTTTTGAATCCCATCATAACCTTTGATCTTGAACTTTCTGATCTCCATAACTATGAGCAACAAAATGATGCTATTTATAAACTGCCAGTCTAAGGTACTGAGTTAAAGCAGGGCAAAAAGGATAAAACAGTAGAGTCGTCTTTTCTGTTACGAGTCTGAAAGTTTCTTTATGGAATCTAAGAACTCTGTTTTAGTCTTATTATTTCATGGAAAGATTGTCCTAGAAAGTAAAGTAGCCACCTGTTCTTACAATGATCTCTAGTCTCAGACTATTCAGGCTGCTAGAACAAAATATAAACTGGGTGGATGATGAGCAACAGGAATTAATTGCTTGCAGTTCTTGAGGTTGAGAAGTGCAAGACCAAGGAGCTGAACAAATTGAATACCTGGTGAGGTTACATTCTGGTTCATAGGTAGCCCCTTCTCATGGAAGGGGCCAGCTGGCTCTTTTTGGAGCCTCTGTTAGAAGGGCACTAATCCCATTCACAAGGGCTCGGCCCTCATGATCCAATCGCCTATCAAATTCCCCACTTTGGGGATTAGGAATTCAACATATGAATTTTGGAGAGACCCAAAATTTCAGATCATAGTGCCAAAACTTTGCAGTTATTCTACATTTAAAACAAAAGTACAAAAGTCTGGACAGTTAGAGGCTCTTGCTTTCTCCCAGACTTCAGGTCATGCTTAGACCCCTTGTTCATGGTAGCACTACAAAGTTGTGCTTGCCTAACCAGGTCAGCCAGAGCGTGGACCCAGAGAGGCCCATGATGCCTGCCCGACTCTCCTTTCCACAATTATTAGCCAGCTCACCAGCTCTTCTGGTCCTGAACCTCCCCCTAGGTTACCCAATACGAGGTGCAATGTTGAGGTGACACTGCATCTCTCTGAGGACTGCACTTTTTATAGAAAACTCCCAAAGACAAAAACACTGAAGATTAAAGCAAGGTCCAAGAGAATAAATGACTGAATGTCAGAGATGATGACAAATGACAGGAGGACATATCTGAGGGCAGAAGGTCACAGTCTTCTCTGGAAATGGGGTACCCAATCAGGCAAATGCCTTCTTTAATGTGTCAAGTGGAAAGCAGAACTTGATTCTCCCCATCCTGGGACCCTGGGACCCTGGGTCTCTGCCCAGATCTTCAGATTTGCTGAAGAATGGCACAATTTAACCAGGACCCGGGACTTGTCTGCCTTCAGCTTGAGGGTAGGAGGGGATGGTGTTTGAGGCTCTTAGGTTGACAGTAGGATTGGAGGGAGGGAAGAATGAAGCAGATGCTGTCAAAAGAGTTTATTGACTTGATTCATTAAGTTCAGCAACTGCCACAAAGCAAACAGCCTCCTGGAGAGCCACTAGCCAGACAGCATGCACTAGCCAGAGAGCAAGGGGACCTGATGGAGAGCAAGATAAGATTTGCTTTTAAGGTATCATGCTCACCTTAACTGGGATTCCTTCTCAAAGCAGGTAGGGGTGTGTGTGTGTGTGTGTGTGTGTGTGTGTGTGTGTGAAAGAGAGAGAGAGAGAGAGAGAGAGAGAGAGAGAGAGAGAGAGAGAGAGAGAACCAACAGGGACCCAACAATACCAGCAACACTGGTGTATAATGCCATGGTTGTTATGCATTCCTCTTCTCCCAAAGTAATGCCACCAAGACCTCAGCTGGGGACTGTGATTAAACAGAGCTTTTCTGTGTCCGTCTCATTGGTACTTGGCAACTTAATTCCGAAGATAAGGGTCAGAAGCACAAAGCTTCTGGAAACTGCCCAGACCTCGTCCCTCCCCAGTCCCCAGCCAGGAGTGACTGGGCTGCAGTGTTCCCACCCAGAAGTAAAAGGGTTTCAAGATCCACTCAGGGGAAACCAACTCAGTTAACAGCTCTTAAGACAATTCATCTTTTCACTTTTTAAAGTCTTTCTGTTTTCTTTATTAAGCTAAATAGGAATGTGTAAGATAATGTGTTGTTTAAAGAATGGTTATAAGCAATTTCTGTGTAACCATCACCCATATCATGAAGGAGAAAGAAATGTGCCCAGCTTCTAGGAAAGCTCCTGCTGCCGCAGCTACCTGTCTCCTCCCACCTCATAGCTCCGCCCACCAGGAGGCCCAGCCCAGCCCACCTCAGGGCTCCACCCACCACGAACTCCCTGTCTCCTCCTGTCTCACAGCTTACAGCTTCCCCCACCCAGATAAGGTGGCAATTTTCATCTTGCGTGACAGGATTATTTAAGAAGCATTTCCAGTGTGTTGTTCATATTCTAGTGAAGTGATACTTGAAATGATTTTGGGGGTGATAGGGTGAACATTTTAAATTTGAATGATATATTCATATTAACGTACATAAGGGGAAATAGTATCTCAGAACTGTGATTTTACAGATTATCCAGTAAAACCAGAGTTGTGGGGTTTTTTTTGTTTTGTTTTGTTTTGTTTTTTTAACTCTGGGTGATTTAAGGAAAACCATCATGCTCATAAATTTGTAGGGAATGCGTATACTCACCGAAATGTAGACTTGCCAAGTATAATATAAACCTATTCCATCAGAGGTGAATGACAGTATCTATTAAATTTCATTTTGCTCCATTTTCAGGGATGTAAGAATACAGGGCTACTGGAAATTCTAGGAGGAAGTTTTCAAATTTTAACCTTTTTCCAAGGGGACATTCCCCAACATATTGTGCAGACTGTTGCAACTCATTGAAAATTTAGTCTGAAGCACAATTGTGCTGAGACTGGTTTTATGACCATAACCCTGACCACAAAGAACTGGGGCCTCTTATACCCAAACAGTAAGAAAGCTGCACAGTGTATTCCAGCAAGTACTGGTTTCTCTGGTATCTTGAAGTGATTCTCGGCTGAACATTATGTCTACTGTGACTTTAATAAGCATTCCACTTTTGTTATTTTATTAGTGGTGAGTTTTTTTTTTTTTTCAAGTGTCAAATTTTGTGACTATTAAAATAAAGTTCGATTGTAATTAAAAAAAAAATGGGAAAATTGTGAAGGGGCACATAATGGTTGCCAGTAGGAAGCCCAGTTTTAAGGTGTCTCCTAATAAGAGAACCACTATGTACAACTATCCTAGGTTCCTTTCCCAGCCCACAGGACTCAGATCCCCAGTAGGGGACTCAGGTATCTGAATGATTGATGTGTAAGAATCTCAGGTGACTTGTGACCAGTAGAGATGAAGGTGTTTAGATCAGATCCAGTCCCCCCATTTCTAGAGCAGACCCTAACGTCTCTCACTCTAAGACAGGAGTCCTCAGATCTGGATTTCAACCAATCTAGGACCAGAGTCCCCTGATTCCCAGTCCAGGGTCTTCCCCTTTGTGCCTGGTGAGGAAAGAGTTCTTGCAGAGACAAGGTGGACTGAATACAGAATCACAGGATCTGGAAACCACAGTAAAGAAAGGCTGAGAAAAGTCAGGACCAAGAGACGAATGGACCTGAACAAACATGGAGAGCATGCAACCAGGGGAAGAGAATGGGCAAGCTGGTCTCCCCTTGACCCTGGCAGTGGAAGAACTTTGCAGTGGTTGTGGAAGGCTCAGGCTCCTGGCCTGCTCATGTCTAGCTTAGCTGTGGTCCTTTCCAAAGCAGAGGACTAAAGTCTCAGAGAGACAAGCTCCTGCTTTCACAATAGGACCAGGTAGCAGACACAATTAATCTATCAGCAATGTTTAATTAAATTTCTACTGTGTATAGTGCAGGGCTCTTGAGATGGAAGAGTAACAAGAACAGGGCACAGACCTTTTCTCAAAGGGCCCACTGTCTATCTGGATACAAAATAATAAATATAACACACCACTGTCAGTCTCTGACCCCCGTGCCCCCTTTCTCTGTGAGTAATTTGAATGCAAGATAAGTGTAGGTCAGGGTATCTAGGAAAGACTTCAAGGGGGCTGAGTGTGATTTTAATAAGAGAGGGGGTGGCTAAGGTTAGCCCTACAGGTAATCGAAGGTAGCCCAGCTACAGCAGGGCATTCTCAATGGATTGGGGGTCCTCAAAGAAGGGCAAGAAGGGGATTTTAAAAACTCAGCTGGATTGTAAAACCTGTAGTCATAGACTCTTCTGCTATTGATCAGGTCTGCAACTGTGACAATGAACAGAACCATCTCTCATTATGAGAGTTCTTCATTTCTGTTGCTTCATAAACTGCATGTGAAACTGGGTTTGCAGGTTCAGTGATTTTCAAGTGACTCATGCATGACACTGATTTTTGGGAAGGCTATGGTGAATTTTTAATCCTGTACTAGGTCCTGGTTTCTGTCCTTGCCCTCCAGCCCCTTTTGTTTGTTGAGATGAGGTCTTGCTATGTTTCCCAGGTTGATCTGAATCTCCTGGGCTCAAGTGGTTTTCCTGCCTCAGTATCTCAAGTTGCTGGCATGTGCCACCATGCCTGGTTCCTCCTCACCTCTGAATACACATACATTCTTGCACATGCACACACACACACACACACACAACTAGTGAAGGAAATGTAGAGGGAAGTCCTGACAGATGAAAAAAGTGATTAAAGAAAAAAAAAAAAGCAGCTTAATGTGGACACTTGGGTACTCTGTGAGGGAGATCCTGTGCAATGCATGTGTGTAAATCTGTCTTTAATAGATGCCAGTCATTTCCCATATTCTCCATAGGAAAAGTCATTCTTCTGCATAGATCTTGGCTCAGGGATGAATAACATGAGTACCATAGCTGTAGAGAGTAGGTCTCCATTCCCCTGGGGGATGGTTGTACCTGGAACCATTCTATGGCTTAGGAAAGGTAGCCCCTCCCAGGAAGCTGGGAGGAGGATATGATGATTTCAAAAGGACTGGTTTCAACAGAGTAATTAGGACAAAGAGAGTGTTTCAAGAGATGAAGTTCAAAACTAAAGAAGTAAGGTAAAGGAGACAGAATTGAGGAAGATATTTTGCTGTTCATTTGAACTGGGTTAGATTGGACTGGGTTACACATTCAGAGACAGTAGAAGATGCATAACTAAAAAAGAAAAGAAGATATTTGTGGGGCCAAAGCCTTGAAAAGAAGGAGGAAGTGAGATATAGACGTGGCAAGGAGGTAAAAGACATTGATGAGCCACTGGCAACTGTGCCATCATGACTAATAATGACACACTTCTATTTCACACTTACTATTTGATGGCCATTCAACTAAATTCTTGGCATTCACTATTATTTCATTTAATCCCCAACAGTTTTTTGAAATAGATAATGTGATTCTCCCCATCTTTAGATGAAGCGGGAACACAGAGAAGTTAAACAACTTGTTTTAAGTCACACCACTATAAACATGTAATCTGGATTCAAATTGATGGTGTCTGACTGCAGAGCCCCCAGTTAAGTCATGAACCACGGATTAGATGTTTAAAACACAAAATGAATATCTGTAGCAACAAAGATGTAAGAGATTGAAGTTTTTCATAGGATTAAAGAAGGAAGAACATGAAGGTCAGGAAATGAGCAGACCAGAAGTGTGAGGGTGGGGATCAGTCAGGTAAAGAAAGACTAGAGTTTAAGGATTCAGTGGCAGACAGTTCAAGGTGACCAGATGTCCAGTGTGGCCATGGATAGTGTCAGTTGGCAGGGTGGGAAGATAGTGGTTGGAATAGGTTGAAGGTCCTAAGCCTAAAGAACTGGATAGTACCTGGTGCCTCCTCTGTTCTGCTTTGCCTTCTCCTCCAAGGTGTTAGGCTCTGCTAAGTAAATGTATGTAGAAGTTCCTGAAATAACTGAGGCACGTGGGAGACAGTGTATTACAGGTGCTAAAGAGTTTGATGAATATGAAAAAATGACCAGGCTGTCCCTAGTTAACTGCTGCCGAGTAGTGAAGAATGGGTTGTGGGTAGATGCAAGAGTATCAAAGGAATGGTGTCTTGTAAGTGCAGGTGTAAGAATGCTGATTTGGAGGCAGCTATGGAGGGCAAAAAGAAACCTACTGACCTCAGGGTATCTTTCCTGCAGTGGATTGCTGGGTATATCCTTAGGAAAGAGCCAGGTTTGATAAAATACAAGAATAGGGATGGAAACCTTTAAAATATTTGTTTAAGAAAAGGAAAAAAAATAATGATTCATTTCCTTTTGTCTCAAGTCACCATGCTCTGTGATGGGGGACATCAAGTTTACTGAGAGTGTACGCTCTCAGCTCTTGTAGATTTTTAGTCTAGCAAAGGCATTCAATAAGCCAAAACATGACCAAAGCAGCTATTTACGTTTTGTTGTGGTGAGTGGTATGAGAAAACCCCTAATGTGAAGTTTGTGTGTGTGTATACATATATATACATGTATTTACACACAGACATATATATATATATATATATATATATATATATATATATATATGATGTCATCTGGCTCATCAGGTAATGGAAGTTTCCTAATAGCAATGACAATTGAGCATGGAGCCAATTATAGCAAGACTGCAAAAAGATTCCTGAAAAATTTATCAAACAACTTCTTAGTGAACTCTAACATGAATCAACTGAAGAATAATCTTCTTTATATTGTAACATTGTTGTTATAACCTCTCAGGAAAATCGTTGCTGCCATAGTCAGCTGAAAATGAAAAATTGCAATCAACCAAAAGGTGATAAGATCTCACACAACCACTTTGAATAATCTTTTCACTGGATTGATGGTTGTCTAAGCTGTTATAGGCCCAACTCGCACCATATCTGCAAGAGCCCTCTAACACCATGAACAAACAAGGTCTAAAAATGGGAAAGTATAGTTTATGAATCGGGACAGGCCATGTGGCTGGCCTCCCGTGGGGATCGTATCACACTAATAAAGGTGCTCTTTCAATCTTCCCTGGGTTCTATGCCCTTCATTCCAGATTTGAGTGAAGAGTGTTTGTTTCTTCTGCTTGCAGTCATATTTTCTTATTGCTTTTCTGCTTCTAAGACTCCTTTTCTTATTAGTACAAAAAACATTTACTGTTTTCAAGTTATGATTGACAGTCTGAATTGCTAGATGGGGAGTGAGAAAAATGATCTCCATAAAGTCAGACCTGTATTATTGATTACCTTTAAAGATTATTTTCAAAATAATTTCATCAGTTCATTTAGATTGGCATAATAAAGTTTCTGCCAATAAAAATGGCACTGGAAAATATGCTTGCCATAGAGGACCCCAGCCAGGATCTCATATCCATACCCCAAAACAAACCCAAAAGGCAGAGAAACCTATTCCTAGATGGACATGTTACATAAACAGACATAGCCAATTTGAATCAAATTTTCCTTGTGGAGTTTCAATATCCATGGGCTGAGTTATGAGAACTGAATAGGGTTTTTGAAGCCATAGAAAGATGATTCTAGAATTGCATGGAATAATTTAGAAGCCAATTTCTTGTGTAGAATGTGATTTGGAGAAAGGAAAGTAGCTACAGGGATCATACTTTTAAGCCCCAAAAAGTCTAAACAGAAGATCACATAGTTGTAATCTGAAACATGGGAGAATCAGGAGGCACAAGGAAAGAAGTCTGTAGCTTCTATCAAAGAATATGTTTGAAAACAGATCAATTTCTTCCTAATGTTAAAAAGAAAAAGAAAAGAAAAAGGAGGAAATATGCCCCTCCCCTTACTTGGTCTTTGTTAGGTCCCCTGTATAGTAGTAGCTATGATAACAACTCTCAGATTTTCCAAAGATGTCCTTCATTTGATCTTCACCAAAAATAGTTAAGATAGCTAAATATTTTAAATTTTTAGAAATAAACACTAAACCAACAGGGTACTACAAATACTAAAAAGAGATTCTGTGCTAGATAGAGCTAAATATTAAGTAAAAAAAAATATTGGAGGATACTAAGAATTGGGACATGGGGTTACAATTTTGGAAAGAATGGCTATGGAAATCCTCACCAAAATGGTGGCATTCAAGTCATAGAGAGTGAAGGAGAGACTTTCGTGGTTGCCTGGGAAGAGCACTCCAAGCAGAGAAGCAAGTGCCAAGGTCCTTAGATAAAAATAACCTTGGAATGTTCACCAGCATAGAAGATGCAGAAGTCCAAAGAGCAAGAAGAAAATCAAGAGTATCATGTTTTAGAAGCCGAGGGGGCAGACGGGGAGAGACATCGACAGTGTCGGTGCTGCTAGTGGTTAAGAGAGTTGAGCGCTAAGAATTAATTGTCAGATTTAGCAAGATGGAGGTTATTGAGGATTGAGTATCATTTCAGTGGAGTGATGGGACAAAACTGTGATGGCAGTGGTTTGACGGGTGTCGGGGAAGACAAACATCAGGAACAATGACACAAAGAAGAGGAGAGAAATGAGTCACTAGCTAAAGAAGTTAAGTCAAGAATTATTCTGTTTTCTTTTTCAGCAGGAGAAATATCATAATATCTGTAGGACAACCCAACAGAGAAGGGAAACCGAGGATGTAGGAGAGAAACAGCACAGCAGTGAGGGCAGTGCCCCAGAGTCAGTCAAGAGGCTGGAAGCAGTGTGTGTTTCATGAGGCTGGCCTCACCTGGGAGCGAGAGCTGTCCATTCACAGCACAAGATGGGAGACAGTGCAAAGATGTACTGCTGGGGGGTCATGGGAGTTCTTTTATCACTTCTGCTTTCTCAGTGGAATAGAACTTCAGTGAAGAGAGAGAACTAGGGGGTGTTGCAAGTTTGAGGAGAGAAAAGAAATAATTTGCTTATCTAGGGCGCTAGGAAGGGCAAAGTATGAGCCATGGCCATGCATCTGTAGAAAGCCTGCAGCCGCTTTCAAATTGTGATTGTGGAGTTGAGTAATTGTTCCGTAGATAGCATGACCTTCTAAGTGGAAAAATATTTACTCTATTTCCCTTTATAGAAAAGGTGAACTTAATGCCCAAGTTTGGGATACAACAAGGAAATACTAAGGACCGACAGGACCGACTGGCTTAAACAATAGATACTAGCTGCTCACAGTTCTGGAGGCTGAGAAGTCCAAGTTCAAGGTGCAGCAGATCCAGTTCTTGATAAGGACCCTCCTCTTGACTTGCAGACAGCTGCCTTCCCACTGTGTCCTCACAGCCTCATGTGGTGTGTACAGAGATAGAAGTGTGTGTGTGTGTGTGTGTGTGTGTGTGTGTGTAGAGAGAGAGAGAGGAGGGAGATACAAAGGGAAATAGAGAAAGAGGGATAGAGATGGGGGAAAGAGAAAGACAGAGATAGAGGAAGACAGAGAAAGATTGAATAGAGGTAGAGATAAAAAGAGAGACAGAGAGAAAGCAGTCTCTGATCTCTTTTCCTCTTCTTGTAAGAAAACTAATCCCTTGCCGAATATGGTGGCTTAGGCCTGTAAGCTCAGTCACTTGGGAAGATTGCAAGTTGGAGGCTAACCACAGCAACTTAGCCAGGTCATAAGCAATTTAGCAAGACACTGTCTCAAAATAAAAAATAAAAAGAATTGGGATATAGCTCAGTGGTTTAAAGCAACCCTGGGTTCAATCGCCAGTATCAAAACTTAAGAAAGAAGAAAAGAAAACTAATCCCATCATGGGGATTCCATCCTCTTGATCTCATAACCCTAACTATCTCTCACAGTCCCCACCTCTAAATTCCATCACACTGGGTGTTAGAGATCCAACATGTGAATTTGGGGGAGCACCAATATTTAGTTCATAAGATGTGACTTAGGAGGAGAAGGAATGGACATGGAAAATGTAGTTTCATGACCTGACTACTCTGAGTGTCCTTGCAAGGCGAGTGATCATAAATTTTAAGGGAGAGAAGTCAACGTGCTGCTGCTTTCCAACAGGAATAGCTGCACAGGGGCAGATGTGCATAAAAGAGCAGCATCTAGCTATGCTTGTGGCTTAGCCAGGAGAGCGAAAGCTAAGCAAGCAACTTGGTGATCTATAGAAGGGAACATATGGAATTCAATTGGATGTAGAGGAATATGAAGACAAGAGGAAGAAGAGACACGCAAGATTATGGGATCAATGAATTGTAGTTTCTACTGGAGTGGAAAATTGTTGGGGTTAGGAAAGTAGAAAGATTGAACTGGGAAGATAGTATATGGTATGCGGGAAGTAGAAAGCTTGAAAAGGAGATAAAGGACAGGTTTCAGTGATGGGTTACACATAGTCTTGGATGAGCACAGGGGAGAGAGGTAGAGCCAGGGTACATGGAGAAGATCACTGGAGGACATTCAGGCAGGGGCCCCAGAAGCCTCAGTGTGCATGGAATCTTCCATCGTGAATGTTGGGACACTACATAGAACTTGGACTTCATGTGAATGGGATGACTTATCTCTTCATTGTCCTACTAAATATGTCCTACAGGCCCACTCAGGGATAATTTAGTTATCTAGGAGAACATACTTGGAATGTGTGTTTGACTTCACAATTTATTGTTTGATTAGAGCCCAGACACTATAAAGTTGCGTGTTAACTTGTAGATTCTGTGCAGGAGAGAAATACCTCAAAGATTATAGTTTTACAACGTTGTAGGACAGTAACCAGTTTTGTGTATAACTAACAGTCTCATTCTTTCTTCTTTCAAAAAATATATATACATGTGACAAGTTTCTTTTAGTATTTTTTGAATCAGTTTATCATCTTACTGATTTCTTCATTCATGAATTACAAAAACAGGGTTTTTTTGGTGTTGGGGATGGAATCCAGGCTGATGAGATTGATGAGCATATGCTCTATCATTGAGCTATCTCCCCTCATTTGAATTTATAATCTTTAATAGGCATTCCTTCAGTATTTCTATGAAAGTCATGTTCTTAACTTTTTAGAAACTTCTCATTAGAAGAGTATTAAGATCAGTAACATTTATAATGAGAGTGGGGATGGAAAGAGTCAAGATCCAAAATCTTTAAAATAGAGTCAGGTGTAAAAGTGTTCATATGTGAATACAAAATACATATTAAGGTATGGTAAGATGAACTCAGAGGTGGGTACCTTTATGAAGGAGAGCATGACAACAGACTAATGGTGGCAATGAGAGACAAAGGAGGATCCCTACCCTGTCCTTTAGGATAGTTATATGGAGTGGACAGCTACTGGGGAGGTCTACAAGGAAAGTTAGGTTCTCAAGGGAGATCCAGGTTTTCAGAATAGTGAAATGTGACTGGACCATTCAGAGGAGAGTTTGGGATATAGTGGAAATGGCAGATAATGAGCCTATGAGTTCAAGAGAGAGAGTGCACGTGTTCACACATGTACACACACACAAACTCATGAAGTCATCTCTTAGGGTGAGAACATATACACGTCTTTTGCCTTCTTAACTGGCCATTGTTAGGGACTGAATTGTGTTTCCTCCACCTTCCAAAAATCATTATGTTGAAATCCTAATACCCACTACCTCTGATTGTGACTGTATTCAGAGATAGGGACTTCATCTTAGTTCTTTTGTACTATAAAATAAAATTCCTGAGACTGGGTAATTTATAAATATCATAAATTTATTTCTTACCATTCTGGAGAATGAGAGCTCCAAGATCAAGGCACCAGACTGTTTGGTGTCTCAAGATCTGTGCCTGGTTGCCAAGATGGCACTGGTCACTGTGCCCTCATAGGGTGGAAGGCAGGAAGGTGATCAATTCTGTGTCCTCACATGGAAAAGGGGCAGACTTTCTTGCACAAATGAACCCTAAAGGCAGAGAACTCTAATCCTAAATGGACATGGTATGTAAACAGACATAACCAATTTAAATCAAATTTTCCTTTTGGAGTTTCAATATCCATGGACTGAGTTATGAGTTAGGAACCTCTTATAAGGCTATTGAACCCCTAATGGCTTAACCACCTCCTAAAGGACCTGTTAATGCTCTCACATGGTGATTGAATTTCAGCATATGAATTTTGGGTGACACATTCAAACTATAGGCTTAAAGGGGTAATTAAGTTGCTATCATTAGAGTGGACTCTAATCTAATATGACTGATACTCTTAAAGTGAGGAAATTTGGACACAGACACAGAAAGAAGACCATGTGAAGACATGGGTGGCCATCTACAAGCCAAGGAAAGAGGCACAGAAGAAACTAATCTCAGATTCCAGAACTAGAAGGAAATAAAATGTTAAACCATTCAGCCTGTAGTACTTGGTTATGGCAACCTGGGCAGACAAATAACTGCCACCTCTTTTTCCTTTCCTTGGTGAGGATGATCACTGTGAGAACCGGGTAAAGGAAGTTTTTTTTTTCCATGATGTAATGGCTTCATTGAATGAGATGGAAAAAAAAAATGTTCTTTCCCAATTTTCTCCATCAAAGTCATCCTAAGGTTTAGTTCTTAAATGTCCCTAGATGGAATCTTTTTTTTAGTAATTTATTTATTTTGATTCATTGTAAACAAATGGTGTACAACTTTAATCATACATGTACATAGGATAATGATGCTTGCCTCACCTAGGTGGAATCTTAAGCAGATCTCATAGCTTTTCCAAACCCTTTTAGTCCCATGAACAATGTCATTTCAGCAATTAAAATACTTTGACTTACGTAATAACCTACATTCTGAACTTCACTTAAAGCTCTTCTCCTCCCATAGCATGCAGTGAAGGCCGGGGGTATACATGACTGACTTTCAGTGTCTGCCATTGATCTTTTATCCTTCCTCCTTTTCTCACCAGCCTCTGTTGCTGGCCCTTTCCAGGGTTGGCTCAGTAGCATTAGGTTTTAGGCAGTCTTCCATGCAGTTAGTTGTCCTCTGGCACCTGGGCCCCCAGACTGGCAGATGGATGTTGTCCACCCTTTTTCTGGTCTCATACTTCCATAATTTACCTATAGAATCTCCAGCTGGAAGCCTCCACCTGTGATTCAGGCTGCACTGGACTACTAGATTTTCACTTCTCTCCTGAGTCTCAGCAGAAGTCGTCTCTTATGCAGATCCCTCTAAAGATGTCTCCAAGTCTCCTCTTTCCCGTAGATTTATTAAACCCATGGGAGAAACTTAAGTGTTTTGGTCATACTGTGGATGGAAATATACTCGCATCCCAATGAAATCCCTCTTTGTTGGTGCTATGGGACATCATGGTTTTGACTAATGGGGATAATCAAATACTAGTCTACTGACTTCCAGCAGACATTCATCCAAGTCCACAAAGGGTCCCCTTGAAGTCCCTCGTCTCACTGCTTGCCTTGATTTGAGAGGAAAATTCTTTTTTCTTCCCTCACTTTGTGGGATATGTATTGGAACAACTGTTTTTCTCTACAAGATCTTCCTCTCTCAACTCTTTAATGCCTCTTCTTTCACAGGCTGTAGCTTGGTTTTCCCTAATACAGCTTTACACTCCCGCTAGAAGGTGGGGACACTAGGCACCAATTCATTGCCAAGGGCCTTTGTGCTTTCACAGTAGATCCCTATGTTAACTTTCTTTTACTCTAAATCCATACCCTGTACCTGAGTGTGAGTGTGAATGTCTAATCCACGAGTCCAACTGGGATCCAGCTTCCTTGCAGCTGACTAGCAGGACCAGACATTTTTTTATCTGGCACTTTCCCAAGTCTTAAGAGTCTGTGGATTCAAGTGGAGAAACATCAACCATAAAAACCCACATCTCATTGACTCATGTCTCCACCTACTCAGGTAGTTCACTCCTTCTCTGAAGAGCCCCCTTAATTATTTAAGAGTTTCTGGAAAGTTCATGCTTGGGAGAGAAAGCATGCTTGATCCTGCTGGACACCACAACTGCCCTGCTGCCCCTTGGTAGGAACTTACCTGTAGTGACATCTTACACCCCTAATGGAACACACCTGAGACACTTCATGATAACAAGGGTACATAAGGCTACAAGAAGGAATAAATGACTCTTATTTGGGGGGTGTTCATGCTTTAATATGTGAATCTAAGCAGGTGGCTTTGTTCATTGTTTTAGCAGAATTTTTATATTTATACCCCACACATCTGTCATAGAACTCAGACAGTAATTCCACATCTTCCTTAACATTGGGGTTCTAAAAATGAGTGGAACCCTCACTTTTCCTCAGCACTCTTCACTGAGGACCTGATCTATCTGACCTAGTCCCTTCTGAAAATGGTCTTTAAGGAGTCTGGAGCAGATGTATCTTGTGGGACATCAAGACCGCTGCAGCCACAGAGCCAGTGGGGACACACATGCGCCAGCAGTGTTTGTCACTCTGGCCCACACCTCACCCCCTCACATTAGCTGTCACTCACATGTGCTGCAGGAATCATCTTTGAATGATGAGCTCAAAAGGATGGGAGCTGCCAGCCTGGGAGGCTGATGTGGTGAGGCAGGCTGCCAGGCAAGGGCTGGGGCCCCGCCATGGATCCTGAATACAGCTCTGTGCTGGGCGGTCAACTTCACTCTCTTTAAACATCAAATCTCAGTGTTCTCCAGCTGAAGACATCCTAAACCTGTCATAGCATGCAGGCGCAAAGGAAACCACATGAAAAGAAACTCCCTTTAACCCAGGCTGGTCTGGGCTGAGTTGTTTATTTGTTTTGTGTGTTGTTTTCTTTTAATGCTTTTCAGGATCAAAGCCCTTTGCTGGATTTTTTTGGTGCCGTGGTGAGAAATTTTGTCTCCAAGCAAAGGTCATTGGACCAGGCTTTTGGATTTAGTGACGATGGAGGCTATAATTTTTCTTGCTGGCAGCATTAGGCCACTGGAGAAAATTATAAAAGAGACTTTGTGCCTCCCTGGTGCATAGGCTGAGACCAAGGAAATAGATTGAATGGAAAGTGACGCTTATCCTACTTAGAGTTAGAGTTGTTTGCCCAAATGAGGGCAAAACAACTTTCAGGGCCAAGGAGGATCATGAGGGCAATGAATCAATGCTGCTGGAATTTGTAACCATATTCATAGGATGTTTTCTTGCATCTTAATGCTAAAAACCATCCCAAAGTTAATGTTTTGCATAGAAATGTGCTTCAATGGGTTGGGCAGAGTCACTTGGCGATCTCATGTGGCCTTAAAGGGTGACCCTGGCACTGCCATGGTGGTTCTGGCATCTTCATTCTCAGAACTCTGAGCTGGCCTGCCCACAGCTGGCCTGGACTGGGCTGGGTTGGGCAGTCTTGGATAGTGAGGGACTGAACACTGGGACTCGAATCGCTGCTCTCTGAGAGTAGATCCCTGGATCTGAGACTCAGGGATCCCCAAGTAGAGTGGATGAAGAACTGTGACCTGGATGACTGCAGCTAAACCTCAAGGGACAAGACACAGCTGTGGACAACAGCACCAAGGGACCAGCCTGGCCTGCTTGCTGCCTCCTGACATGCACTGGTATGGGACCCAGGTATGGTCAGGCAAAGACACAGCCACAGAAGGCAGGCCTGCAAGAGGGGCTCCCCAACAAAAAACAGTTGTTGTGAATCTGCAGGGTAGAAGGAGCCCTGGGCTGAGGCCAGACACCTGAGATTTCAGTGGCAGCTCCCACCATGAAAGGACAATGTCCAGGGTCTCCTTGTACCCGATTTATAAGTTAAAAAACAGATGTGGTACCCGCGGGACTTTGGAAGCTACATTCACAGTTGCTCCACCGCCCCCAACCCCAAGATCAAATGACTTCCACACAGGCCAGGCAAATTCTCATGCCAGCAGCTGCAAAGGATCATCAGAGGCTGCCAGCCATCACTAGAGGCCTCTCCTAGGTGCCAAGGGCTCACAAATTGCCCTCTTTCCTGACAGAACGCTGCTTTTCCTCCCATTACTAATTCAGTGTTAATCCTAGCTTCCAGATGATGAAATTGGAGCCATGGGGACTTCATGCCCTCATGACAATGGCTCTGATGATGTGGTAAGCTAGAAAGGGCAGCAGCCTGGGAGCCAGAGGACCCAGCCTGGGTCCTGGCCATAAATCTGGCACCACTACCTGGGACCTTGTGTGTATGTCCCTTCACTTTGCCAAGCCTGAGGCCTGCCTGAAGGAGATGGGGGAACATGCCATGAGCTCCGGTCACTGGCAACTCCACATCTGGTCACAGGTGTGAAGGAAGGGACTCAAGTTGGTATCCATGAGGCAGCGTCCAGCCCACGTTTCTTGAAGGCTATTAGAATAAAGTGGCCATCACCCCCACTGGGTCCTGGGACTTATTAAATAAGAAGGCAGACCAACATAGCAGAGCAGTTTGAGTCTTAGGTCAAAAATCTGTACGAATGGCATGTGTGTGATTCTATCAACCTTATGTGATATATGAAAACACAGACCTGAGATTTGTTCAAGGCCCAGGGCTGAGCTTTTGGGAACCCCAGTCTGAGGCCTATCTCCGCTCACTGTCCTTTTTTCCTTCCCTCCTTCTCCTCCCTCACACCCATTAATCGCTACTGACTTGGCCTAAATGACATCAAATTGACTTTTCAAAACCCCCAGGAAATGGGAAACTTCTTATTCACATTTGGCATGCTGGGAAACCACAACCAGAGAAATATCATGAAACTCTTTTTCTTCTGATACTGAAAAAAATAGTCTACAGATATACCACCCTGAATGCTCCTGAAAAAAAATATTAAAAATAATATATACATATTACATACAGTGATATGAAACTTATTTTTCATTTAAGTTCAGAATTGAAGCGTCTCCTGAACTTAGAAGTGATAGGTCTTAAATTCTGATTCTCTTACCTTATTACCGCAGCCTCTTTCTTTTATAGTTACAGAACATTTAAAGCAACAGAGTGAAAATAATGGGAGTCACTAAGTGATGAGAATTTAGCATAGTTCAAGGGGTATAATTAGTAAGAACACATAATGGGCTGGGATGTAGTTCAATGGCACAGCACTTGCCTAGCATGCATGAGGCCTGGGTTCAATACCCAGTACCAAAACAAACAAAAAACCCATGGTATTTCTGGGAAGGATGAGGTGACTACAGTGTCACACGGTAGCTGTCCCCTGACTTCAGAAATTGGTGGCAAGGTAGGTCTCTGAAGGCCTATAACTCATCTCCAAGACTCTAGGATCAGCAATCTCTCTGGGCTTCTCTCTGCCCTACCTTCTTAGTTTTTAAATTTTTATGTTTTTGTCCCAAGTGGAACATTCTCAGTTGAAAACTCTTCTAGCTCCTTATTTCCAGGGAATTTGGTAGAGAAAAAAAGAAATAAGTTGTATACAGAAAATGCTCTTTATATATCGACAGTCTTGCCTAATAAAAGCAATTACTGTGTCTCCTTTCCCTATTTATCTACAGGTAAAATTTCCTCTAAACAGGATGGACAAAAGGCGTGGGGAAGGGGTATCTTCCCATAGGCCTTTTAGGGCTTCTATTCAGCTTGTCACAACTCAATCCCATTTTCCTGAATGGCTTGTTTAACTTTCGGCGAGTATCAGATGTACTGTGGTGTAAATAATATTTGAACAAGAAGGAGATTATTAAGTTGCCAACTAAAAAGGCACCTTAAAGATACCCCATTACCCTGTTTAAATACCCCTAGCATTAGTGCGCTTGGAAACCTCTTCATATTAAGTAGTCATTTTAAAACAACACTCATTGTTCAGCAAGAGGTGCCCAATTCCAGCTTGACAGTTAGCACTTAAAGGAGTTTTAGAGACTCCAGACAGCCTTATCAATTCACAGACAGGGGTACTCAAAGTCAGGTGGGCTGCTTCTGCCTGGAAACCACAAACTACAGCTCGGAATGAACATGGGCTCAGTTAAGTGCTTAAAGTATTAAGAGAATCTGAAAACAAAGTGCACACCATTAGCTAAATTGGTGCCAGCTTTTGATGATCTGTAATGTATTCTTGCAGCTTGGTCTTTGTCGAAAGTTTTTTAAAAGGTGGGAAGGTGAGGGGATCAACATACTTCCACAGATAGGATGGTGAATGAGAGGCCTAGTAATGAGTCTGAACTGGTGACCATTTCTTAATATGGAACTTTTCCCCTTTAATTAAACCAAACTAGCAGTAAGAGACCAGCAGGAGCAGGAAAAGAAAAAGAAAAAGAAAAACCAGCTCTAATGCTAAAAAATAGTGAGTATTTATTAGATGACTGGAAAGTGCAAATAAATGGAGATTAGGTGGGTGAGTTTTTGTCAATTTAAAACTATAAAAAGTCAGTCTTTGGTCTCCTGCAAGAATAAGAAATAGAAACTTAATTATTCTCTTTTTGTCAATTAACATAGAAAATTATCTAGATGAAATGAAAAATAATCTTCCACTTGGAAAGATAGAATAATTTTCAAAGTACTTTTGTTTCCACTATCTGATATGAACCCCTTAAGAGCTTCAGGATCCAGGGACAACTGCATCCATTTTGCAAATTAGAAAATAAAGGGTTTCAGTTTCAGTGTCCTAATCATCTGCACACTCTCTAAGTGTCCAATTGCAAAAAGGTTCTGGGGTGAAGCTAGAGGTAGAATGGGAATTAAAACACAGGCCACCTAGAATTGCAAAAGTTGAAAAACAACCCAACAAAACAAACACCCCAGACACTGTGGAGATATCTTCTCCTTGGTCATGAAATAGCATGGACCCCCGCAGCAATGCTTCCCAACTCCCAGGAATGAGAAACACTTTCCATGCCTTTATTCTGATCTCAAGGAAACGTTCCGGAGTCAAAGAGCCCTTGTTGAATGCTACGTGTGGTCTTAGGCAGATAGTACTGCCCCTCAGTTTCCTCCATTGAGAAATGGAGACCTGCTTCTTAACAAGCACAGCATGTCTAGTTTAGACCCAATGAACAATGAATGCATCCTGAGGAGGGGACACTCAAGCTGAGATCTGAAGAACATTCACAAATTTCTCCTTTTGAGTCAATTCAGAGCCTCACACATGTCCCAAATAACTGGTTTCTGAAATCCAGAAAGGATTTGGCTATTATTTCAACTTCTACAAACAACACACACACACACACAGGACTTTAAATACCCAAACACTGTTTCCCCTTTAAGTCATGAACTAATAATTCTCTGAGACGATGTTTTATAATGCAAAACAAATGTCAGTTGGGGCCCAGGACTGTTGGACACCACATCTTTCCAAAAGGACCTTTCTGGAAAACATAAATCATCCCATTTGCTTTAATGGTGGATGGTAACGTGGCAGGGGTTCATCCTTTACCTCATGCCCAATAATTTTCAGCAGGCTCCTATCTTTACATTTTCTGTAACTCCAGACAAGTTTTAGAGATCACAGAAAGTCACCTAAGACATTGAGGAACTCCTTCCATGCTTAGAAGTGATTTGGATTTCCCCCAAAGGGTTGAACCAATGGAGAAGGAATCTCCCAGTTCTTCGTAACTTTGAAAAGGGAAATAATTCCAGAAATTGTTATCTTAAATTGGACTCCATTTGACTAGATTGGCTGGTTGGTGGTGGGGAAGGGGTGTCATAGGTTCACAGAAGAGCAAATAGGGCCAAATTCTGTAAGCAGAAATTTCCCTAGGAGCTGTGCTCTGAGTTTAGGCAGATATTTTTCTATCAAGACAGTGAGAGAAAGAAGAGCCAATAAAAATTATATTACTGGGGCGTCTTCTTTCATTGCTATTAGTGCATTTATTCCATGGAAATTGTTACCTTTAGGATGATTATGCCCACACCCTGACATAATGATGGACACACCCACGTATGAAATATCATCACTTTGTGTGTGCTCTTTGAAAAGATCAGCCAAATTTGTCGATGGTCCTTGTATATGAAGAACCTGATATCTTTGGGAGTTTTAAAATTATCGTACTATTCCACAGGGAAAAGAGGCATGTATCTTCTGTACTTTGACTTTGAATGAGAGGAAGAGATATAACTCATTTTGTTGCAATATTAGATTACCCAGGAATTGTTTATTTTCCATTGCTTCTCTGACAAGTCAAAAAAGATCTGGAATCCTGGTTTTCATTGAGTGTGTCCATTCTCCATTCCTAGACTCTCCATAGTCTGTGAAGAGTATTTTTGCCCAAGTGATTGGTGTATTTTGCCCTAAATGGAATCTCAAGCTTCCAAACAAGGATGGAGATCTTTCCCAGGACTGTCTTAGTATACAGTACAAGTGACGTCAATGACCTGGGCATTTGATTTGATCTTCAGATCTCCTGGGCTAAAATACCAGCCCCACTTCTTGCATCACACATGGAGTCAATGAGCTTGTCTTCGTGCCCTATCTAGGACTGGAATCAAGTCTGACATTCAAAACAAAGGAAGTCATCGTAATTCCTATAGAACAACTCAGGCCATTAAAAGTTCAAGGAGGACTTCTGTCGCCACAAAGGGCAGACAGGTTTTTTAGTTCTCTTTCTTTCAGCGGACACACTCAAAGCTTGGTCATTGGGACGTGGTTTATTTGGCTAGAGGAGGTAAAGTGCTGAGTCATCCCTTGCAGGGGCTGAGGTTTGGGGAGGCCAGGTGCAGGGAATCTGATACCAGTGGCCCTTCCATTTGGAGGTCATGTCTGCTGAAACCTCCTAGTCCTATTCTCCATGTGTATGGGCAAATTCTACACCCCCAGTGGTTTCAGATCGCCACAGAATTATGTGGTAGTGGGAACTGGATCAAAACTGGGATTACCCCAGGAGTTGAACAAGTCTGAGGTTGAGAGGCAATGAACTTTGTTTTCTTATTCCTGTTTCTCAGCAGTCTTCCCATAAATTCTAGATGATAAAAACTTTTGTCTCAGATGAATGACATGATGATTAGATCAGTTTTCACAAGAACAGCTTTCTCTCCTCCTCCCTCCACCCTTTCCTCTCTCCCTTTCTTCCTACCTTCCTTCCTTCTTCCTTTTTTTGAAAAAAAGAACTTGGGAAGGAGATTTTTATAAAAATACAACTTGGATGGATAAAAAGTAGGTGAATTCCTTAGAATCTGCCAATAATACTTCTGTATTAAATATCTGCTGTGGTTTTGATCTTTTGCTTATAGTTTCTCATTGACCCTCCCCAAGATTCCTGAAGTCTGGGTTTTAATGATTGCACTTTACAGATGAGAAAATTGAGTCTCAAGCAAATTCAGATACCTGTTTAAAGTCTTGTCTTTGGATGTTGTTGGATCCAAGATTTGAAGCCAGATTTGTCTCATTTTGGCATTTATGTTCTTTCTATAGGTTCAAGGTCCAATGGATAAAAGCAGGTTATATGTTCAAATTAAAATCTGAAAGAGAAGGATGTTTGGAAGGCATAGATCAATGGTTTCCAAATGTCTTCATCTAAGCGAAATTTGGGATGCCCTGGTGATGTTGGCTCAGGTTTTCGTTGTTATAGTTTTGTTTTCGTTTTTGTTTTTTTGAGAGGAGATGGATAGACTCTGTATTTTTACTAATATCCTAGGGACTTTGGCTTAGTGATTTCAGGTACACAAGCGGAGACCCTATTTGCCAACATCACTTCTACCTTCAAAGCACAAAACCAGTGTATACCCTAAACCATGGTTTGCTCTTTGGGAATGACCTTGATGCTAAGGACAGATGGCAGCTCTGGGGCTATGTTCCCTAACTATCTGGACAGTCATCTCTTACAAAAGTTAAGAGCCATCTCTGCCCTGCCATAGATGCCAGGTTTGGGGTCACTTCCACAACACCATTTCTGTAAATAACTAATAACGGTCAACACCAAGTACTAACTGTTGGACTGAGGAAATGAACTAGACTCAAACTGATTGGAACTTTATTGGATTTTTATTTTTCTAAATTTTTTTTCCTAGAAAATATTTGGAAAAGTATTTATCATCTTAAACTTTGGAAGATTTGACCACAAACATATGTTCTTATCATTGGGAAATCTGGAACAAGGCTAACTTCACCTTGGAATCAATATTGTCACAGACCCCATCCCTAAATGGAGGCTTCGTCTGATTTGTCAAGACTCACTGGCAGCAGCCCCAAACCATTTTCTATGAAAGGATCTGTTTTGATACACAGGTGTTGGGACTGGAAATATAGTTCAATGGTACAGTGCTTGTCTAGCATGACTGAGTTCCTGGGTTCCATCCCCAGCACCACAAAAATAAAATAATAAAATAAAATGTAGGCACTAAAGACCCCCTTCTTCAATAATGCAGACTGCTTGGACAGTGGTTCTCAACTTTGACTGTATCAGAATCTGCTAGAAGCTTGTTTGGAGAATGCTGGCCAGCCCACACCCCCAGGTGCAGACTCAGTACATCTAGGTAGGGGCCCAGACATTTGCTCTTCTCACGGGTTTGGGGTGATGCTGATCCTGCTAATGGACACCTAGAGGAACATTGTTATAGCCATTAATTCTGCTCTGAAATCAAGACTCTTGGATTTTCACAGTTGTAATTAAATATGAATCCTTCACTTTAGTACTACCTTGGAGAGAAAAGACTTAACCATTTAATTTCTCTTAACTCTGTCCGCATAAAGTAGTCAAAGGATTTCTGGCAATGTTTCTAAGCATGCTTTCATAACAATATTTTTTAAAAGTAAAAGTGTGAATAGATGGAAGGGCATCAAGTTCTTAAAGTATTCTACTTGTGTCACACGTTGCCTGTCACTCCAGAGGCTTGTAAGACACTTTGCAATGGGACTTGTTTTCATCCATGTCAGGTTACAAGAACAACCATTGAAAAACTGACACTTTAATCTAAAAATCAGGAGGTCTCAGTTAATGAGACATTGCACATTTTATTTAATAGATGATAGTGCTTTAAAAAAAAAAAAAACTATATTGGATCTTGACAAATCTTCCAGTGTTTCCAAAGTACACAATTAAGTTAATGGGTCTATAAAATTCAGAGACCTCTTTGCTTCATTTGTGACTGAAGAGATTCTCTGGTCATTTTCAGGTCTTCCTAATTTTGGAACTTCTCATAGAAAGTAGTGTAAACTTCTTCTTCAGTGATTCTGGTCAGTTCTTTAAATAACTTGGCATAGATATTTAGTGTCTGGAGCTCTAAAATATCTAGATTTTTAGAAAATGTTTGACTACTGGTCTGTTAGACATGTAACTCCTCTTTACCCCAAGACTGGTAGTGGGTAACTTGTCTGGCCTGGGGCATAATAAACATTTTCTGCTACTGCTGGCTTTTCATTTGGAGAAAGTAGTGTGAAAACCAGATTTAAGCTGTGACCAGACAGCCTCTGGGAAGGTGATCATTTCAAACTTCGGGCCAGACCTTTGAAATCCCATCAGGTGACCACTGGTGTAGCAGACGGTTCTGCTTGAAAACTGCACAGAGAGGTCACATTTCCTGCCCCACTGTAGGCACTGGGGCCGGATTCAGAAGCTGGAGAATGGACAAAGGGAGCATTGGTGTCTGTCTCATAATCAAAACTCTATTGCAGGTGTAGCCCCATGAATATTGTGTGTTCAGGAAAATATTCTTTCTTAGTTTTCAAGCAGCCTACATTGCCTTGTAGGAGTAGTAGTTGTCCCCAGGAGACAAGTATGTATGCATGTGTCCCAGTAGTTTAACAGTTAGTATTTCCTTTGTTTGTAAGTGACAGAAAACATTCTGCTTCACTGAAACTGATATAGAAAGAACCGGGTGTAAATTTACTAATTCACATTACTTTTTTTAAAATTTATTTTTATTATAAACAAATGGGATACATGTTGATTCTCTGTTTGTACATGGAGTCAAGGCATACCATTTGTGTAATCATACATTTACATAGGGTAATGTTGTTTGATTCATTCTGTTATTTTTCCCTTCCCCCCCACCCCCCCACCCCTCTTTTCCCTCTCTATACAGTCCCTCCTTCCTCCATTCTTGCCCCCTTTACTTGGAGGTATTCTGGGTTCCAATGTGGCTTGCTGGAGAGCTCAAATAAAGTCATCAGCTTGAGGTTTCATTTCATGTCCTGGCTCTATCAGTGGAATACCGAGCTAAAAAATTCTGATTGTGATAGGCGAGGTGGTACCTCATGGCAGGAGAATATGGTAGAGCAAAGGTCCAGAAGCAGAAAGAAAGAGAGGAAAGAACTGTGGTCCCACAATTTCCTTCAAAGGAACATCCCCAATGACCTGAGGACCTCCCATTAGGCCACACCTTTTAAGAGCATCACTCTCGGGAACAAGTATTTAACACATGGAACTTTGAGGGACATTCCAGATCAAAACAATAGCAGAATCCATCTTCCAATGACTTCTGAAATTCACTCTAAACTGTAAGAGCTGTAAATAAAACTCAAAAGAGATGTCCCACTAAATTGCTATAAAAATCTATAATTCATAAGGGGAAGAAAGACTTTCTTTCCTCTCTCACCATAGTATACCAGGAAGCAATGTCATGCTGAAGTTTCTAGGACATCTATTTGAACTAAACATGCAAAGTAACAAATATAAATCCCTGTCTTTGAAAACTTGCAAGCGGACTCTGTCAATCAACTTCTGAACTTCTGGTTAAAGACAATGGATTTTTTTTTACACAATTAACTCTATCCCTTCCTAAAGCATCACTAAACTGACAGAGGGAATTTTGTGTAGACCCACAAGGTCAAAGGAAAAGGAAAAAGAAAGAGATGATAGAAATTGACATTTTTAAGCTGAAAAGTTAAATGATAACTCATTTAGAAAACCAAAGAATACTGAACTCTAAGCTGTAGCTGGAAAAGACAAAGACAATCATATTTGCACCAAACAAACCGCCCACCCCCAAATGCCTTGGAAAATGATCGCATCAGGGGCCCTGGAAGCGTGGGTAGGGGTGCAACTGAATAAGGACTGGTTAAAAGTGTTTAAGACACAGAACCAGATTCTCTGCTTCATCCTACGTAACTGGGCAACTGTCTTTTTTCTATCTAGCAGAACATGAGAGGTCCATTCTCTGCATGGGGTAACAAGTCGGAGGGACATCAATTCAGTTAAGAGCTGGGAAACCCTGCTGCATATTGAAAGACCACAATCCTCTTCACCTTGCCAGCTTCCAATGCAGGGGGTGGGGCAGCCAGACTTGACTTCCAAATAGAACAGAACCTGACCAGGTGAAAATCTACAGACACTGATGTTCGGCCATGCCTTCCCACAGTGAATTCCATGGTGACAAGACCCTCCTACATGCACAGGGCATCCCATCAGACGTTTTTAACCTCCAGCATTAAATGTAAGCAGAAAACCTAGCATCACCAGATGTCTGAGTCCTGCCATTCAACGCACAGGTACGTAGTCATTGGTAAACATTGGTTTCCTCTCTCTGCCCCAAGTAACAAACTCCAAGAAAGCAGGGACCAGGATTCACCAGTGTACATTTGTTTAGCCCAGAGCTGCTAAATAATGGGTATTTGGTACAGTCTTGCACGCATGGATGAGCGAGTGAGTGAATCATGGCTGAAATCTGAAAGAAACAATGTGGCAGAAGCTGGTTGTTGAAAATAAATGATACACTAATTTGAGTGTTCTTGGGGGACTTCCAGAAATGTTCAGAAGAGAGGGCACTTCACAAGTGGATTGGAGGTCCCCTGTGAGCAGGAATATAAATCGAGCAACATTGATGTTAACAAAACTTAATTTTCATATTATACATAAGTTACTGAGTGAGGTCACATTTGGGTGACTTGATAGCATTGTTAATTTCTTGAATGGTTTCTATGTGTCAGCTTCTTGGCAAAGCTCAGTCAAAATACCTTCCCTCTCCACATCCCACCCCCATGCTGGGAAGGAAACCCAGGACCTCATGCATACTAGGAAAGTGCTCTACTACCAAGCTACATCTCCAGGCCTACATACGTCGTCCTAGTTATCAACTTTACACCAATACAATAAAGCATTTATTATTCTCATTTTATAGATGAGGAAACTGAAGTTCAGAAAGTGAAAAGGCTGGGCTCAAGCCCCTATCATCTGGCTCCCAAGCCCACTCTGCCTCCCCGACCCCACAGGGTGTCCTTTCCACCTAACTGTATATATAGCCTCCCACTTACTAAGTAGTCACTGAAAACATGACTTTTGTTTAGCATTCTCTTTTGACCCATGAATGTACTGTAATTTATTTAACTAGGTTTCTAATGTTGTGGAGTTAATGATTCCACTTTTTTTTTTTTTTAATGTTACAAATAACACTGCACAGAGCATCCTGGCACATAAAAATCTTGTGTGCTTCTCTAATTATTTCCTTAGGATAAAATCGTGGAAGTGCTCTTACTTCAAAGACTATAAACATGTTTAAGGCTTTGATAGATACCGTCAAATGCCGCAGGGAAAGTGTGTACACATGTAGACTCCCAGCAGCTCTGTATGACATGCTATTTCATTACACTCTTGCCAACACGAGGAATCAGTAGTTCTTTTTGGTCTTTGACAGTCTGATGTAAAATATGGTGTCGCTCTTTAATTTGCATTCCATTGATTGATAATGAGTTTAAAAGCATTAAATATATGTCGATTGGATTTTTTGAGACTTGCTGGCACGGCATTTGCCCATTTGTTCCTTGAGTTGTTTATCTTTGCTAATTCGCAGTAATTCTTCATGTAATTAGAATACATTTTACTTATATGTAAAAGAAAATGTTATTTCTCCTCATTTGCTACTTGCTTTTAAAGTCTCCTTCGACTCTTAACAATCTCTGGAATTTATGTACCTCCTTTTATAAGAATGGTTCATTCTCATGTTGTGTGGACAGACCTAATAATGTTGAGCTTGAGAAGACATGTCTTGTCAATGAGAGGGCAACATAGGCTTTCTGGAATCTGGACTGGAGATGTGTGTGAGTAAAGAATACAAATCACAGGATTATCAGTCCATTTTTATTGAAAAGTACAGAAAAGAAATGGAACCTGTATTATTGAAGACAGTGGAAAGAGGAATAGAGAAAGAGATAAAAGGTGTCAAATGGCCATGAATAACTTTGTAAAAATCTTCACATCTACCAGGCAATTAAGTAAAACATAGCTGTCTCTCAGGGTTCCAGGATCCCCCACTGATACCAAAAACCATGGATGCTCAAGTCTTTATATGAAATGCCATTGTATTTGTATGTAAATTATACATATCCTCTTTTTAAAATTTTTTTTTAGTTGTTGATGGACCTTTTTTTTTTTTTTTTTTTTTTTTTTATATGTGGTCCTGGGAATCTAGCCCAGGACCTCACACATACTAGGCAAGTGCTCTGCCCCTGGGCCACAACCCCAACCCATACACATCCTCTTGTATACCTTAAATCATCTCCCAATTACTTGCAATGAATGTCCAATACAATGTAAATAGTTGTTATATTGTATCATTTAGGAATAGTAACCAAAAAAAAAGTCTGTACTTGTTCAGTACAGAAGCAATTTTTTTCCATCAGCAACACCGTTCGTTGAACCTGCAGATTCAGATCCCAATGAGAAGGGCTGATTCTATAGGGCACTAAGGAAAAGAAAAAAGAGAGAGATAATCATTTTCTTAATTTTTATATGACTAATTATAGAAACAGTTTCTTTGAAAACATCTTTAAAAGGTAGCTTCCTCCCACTGTGGGCTCTCTGCACTGCTTGTTCAGTTTACAAATTTATACATGTAACCCTGGGGCAGAAACAGCACAGGCCCTGTGCACACCCATCTGATGTCAGTAGCTCGTTCGCCCACTCAGGGCTTCAAGTTCTCAATCGCAAAATTCAGTTCATTTGGATCAACTCATTTTGGCAACCTCAAGGGAGTTGTTTTTGTTTTGTTTTTAAAATTAAGAGTTTGTAAAGAAAGCACAAAAGTTAGCTTAGAAGAACTGAGCCATGCATAGAATGAACTATGCGCCATTTACCTAGTAGCCACACACGGTAGAAAGGCGTAGTGCCATTCTTATTAACTATTAACCTTTGCAGAATGTGCAGGAAAGGCCTGGACAGTGTTGTCTTCCATCATCAAATCCTCATATTTTCTTCATCCACACATCCATCCCAATGGGTCCATTTCCTCCCTCCCTATGAGTTCCCACTTTAATGTTCCTGCCTTTAATTGCAGACAATTCCCATGCTTTTAATTTAGTCTTAAAATGGCAACATATGTTATCTGTCCTAGTAGCCATTGATTTGGTTAATAATCTTTTCATCTGCTACTAACATGCTAAAATTCTGGAAATTCCTTTTACTCCAAAGCAAATGCATTCTACTTTCTTAAAAAAAAAAAAAAGTAGCTGTTTTTATATTCTGTAATGGAAAGAGTTTTTAAAATCTTTTAAAAATCTTCCTGATTTTTTCTTAAAGGAGAACATCATACTTTGGCCTAATTTTTTCTCCATCAATTGTGTCAAAGTTATTTCCATGGTCGTTTCCCAAGCCCCATTATAAAATGTTCTCTCTCCTCACTGTGGCAAGAGGAAGGCAAGTGGCTTGCTTGCAGTTCACTGGGTTTTACTGGTTAACTGTTCAAGTCCCACTCTGGTGGTTCCACTAGAGGTTTTGTAGAGCAAGTTACCTTTGTTTCCCTTGGTTTGAAGAATCTTTATTTATCAAGGTGATAAATTAGAGCACAAAATACATTTTATGAAACTCAAATCCTTCAGACAGAAGGTTGTGGAGATGTGAATAGACACCTGATTGCTCTGTTCTGATCCGATCAGAACCTTTCTTCTTCCATCAGGTGGTATGAATGAAGGGTTAGTGGGACACCATGATGCCACATTTCAGGCATTCTAAACGCTCAGAAGAAAGGAGAATGGACATTTAGGGACAGGAACTGTCAACATGGAGTCAGACATATCAATGATCTGTGGGGTTTGGACGGAAGCAACTAAACCAAAAAGGAAAAATGGCCACTCAGGGACAGAATCCGCGCTTACAAAACATTTCTGGAAGAACACATCACTACGTTGCCTAATATTTTATGAACCTAGTCAGTTTCTTTATCATGTTCTCATAAAGCTGTTTTAAAGTCAGACTACAGAAAAATGTGGGGGAGGCTTTTTATAAAACGAATCAAATGAGGAAAATAGATTTACTTCACCAAAGCTCAATTTTGAGTCATGAGCAAACAGAGGGTGTATTTGCTCCCTAGAATAAGAGCACCTGTGACCCAGACTTCAGCTGAAATCAAATCTTAATCCAGAAGTGCTGGGTTATGGAAATTTCAAGGTGGCACAGATTTTAACCACTAGTTACTTTGATGGTCCACTTTCATTTATGGTTGACTTTGCTGTTGAGACCTACGCTATTGGCTCCCTCCTCAACCTGCCTTCCACCATTTATTTCTTGCTAGTAGAAAATCTATTTTGCTCACCTTCTTCTCAATGATCAGGTCCTTCAGGGGAGACTGAGACCTTCTTAAGCCTCAAGGGTTACATTGACTAATGTCAGTGAATCAAGATGCTCTCGAAGAACCCCTTGGCGGCCGAGTAGTTCCAAACAGAAGTTTGGAGAATTTCTGAGAAATTTCCTTATAATTTAAGATACTATTCATTGGGTTTCTCTTACTTTCAACTATAAGCATCTTTCTGCTACAGTTAGTATTTAGTTTAAATGCTATCACTGAATAGACTCCTTCACTATTTTATTATATGTTCGTTTTGTGGCATAAAAAATTACTCAAATGTATCCAGTAACATGAAATTTTTCAGTGATCCCATTAACAACAGAAAACTTAGCCCAGGGTCTATGGCTATCAGACATCTGCTCAATTTCAGGAGAGTGAAATTTATTCTCTTTTGTGTGTTGAGATCAAAATTTAAATTTTGATTTCCTGTTCAAGTTTGGAGTTAGTGACACACTGCAATCTAGTATTGCTAATGAGCTCACTCGGTTTATTAAAGATTATTAGTGAGATGTTTGCAATGTGTGATATAATACCATGTATTTAAGAACTATTTCATAGGTGAGACTTGGTTTCTGATCAGAGATTCTCACGTGGAATTTGTACCTTCACCTGTTTATGAGCAACCAGTGAACTTCTGGGTATGTATTAGATTAACCCAAATGAAATAGTCAATTTTATAGGTTAAAAAATAGCTGGGGACCTCAATTTCATATGATTCAACCTATAAAATCTATACTTACCCACTCTTCATGTCATTGCAAATCACTCAGAGAAGTTTGAAATATAAAAACCTTGCCTTAATAAAATTGATAATTTCTGTCATCAATTCAGTTTTTAAAAAGTCTATCCATCGTATGGAGATTCCTCAGAAAGCTTGGAATGGAACCACCATTTGACCCAGCTATCCCACTCCTTGGCCTATACCCAAAGGACTTAAAATCAGCATACTACAGAGATACAGCCACATCAATGTTCATAGCTGCTCAATTCACAATAGCCAGATTGTGGAACCAACCTAGATGTCCTTCAATTGATGAATGGATAAAGAAACTGTGGTATATATATACAATGGAATATTACTCAGCCATAAAGAATGATAAAATTATGGCATTTGCAGGCAAAAGGATGAAATTGGAGAATATCATGCTAAGTGAGATAAGCCAATCTCAAAAAACCAAAGGACGAATGATCTCGCTGATAAGCGGATGATGACACATAATGGGGGGTGGGAGGGGTTAGTGTTAGGGTTAGGGTTAGAGTTAGGGTTAGGGAGGAGGGCAAGAATGGAGGAAGGAAGTATTGTTTAGAGGGAAAAGAGGGATGGGTGGGGTCGGGGGGAAGGGAAAAATAACAGAATGAATCAACCAACATCACCCTATGTAAATTTATGATTACACAAATGGTATGCCTTTACTCCATGTACAAACAGAGAAACAACATGTATCCCATTTGTTTACAATAATAAAAAAAAAAAGTCTATCCATCAATGGCTCATTAGGTTCATTTCCTTCAGTTTTTATCAAAGTCAATATTCCTGTGATTTTTTTCCTGATATTGTGCTATATCTGTTGACATGAAAGTTGTATTTTTGTTTAAATTTCTTATGTTGTAAAAGCAATATGATAATAATTCTTTCTCATATTTGCCTGACTAGGTCACCAAGTGTGATTACAGCCCCAATATCCATTCTCTCCAACAGCTGAACTAAGATGTCTCCTATTCAGCCTTTGAATACATTCATTGAGGGTGCTGCTTGCTCACTTCCAGAATCTTCTCTGAACTGAATTTTCAGACAAGGGTATAATGATCTTTTCATTAGAGACTGAATAAAGTTTGATAATCTTTTCTCAGATAGTCTATTTCTTCATTTCCTGTGAAAGGCACAACTTATATGTTGGTTTTGGAGCAAATGATCAAACTTAAGTTTAGCTTGTGGAAAGATCTTTGAAGTGTGTTCTGGTAAATGGGAAGATGTATGAGATGAGCTCCGGCTACCAAAACTGAGACCCTGGTTAGTTCTTGGTAGAGAATTGTTTTAGAAACCTAAGCCTGGTCCTACTCACCCTGTCTGACTTCTTGTCTGATGGCATGCTTTCTTCCTCCGACTTACTCCTGCCATTGTCATCTGCCATGAGGTGACAGCCAAGGGAGGTCCTCTTCAGAGCCTGTGCAAATTGTTTGGATGTTTGTTTGTTTGTTTATGATACTATGGATTAAAACCAGAAGCACTCAACCACTAATATAGATCCCCAGCCTTTTATATTTTTTTAAGACAGGGTCTCATTAAGTTGCTGGGGGTCTGGCTAAATAGCTGAGAATGGCCTCAGACATGCAATCCTCATGCTAAACAAATATTTTTGTTCATAAAGTTAGCCTCCCTCTGGTATTGCATTATAGTAACAGAAAATGGACTAATATAGCTCCCGAGACTGTTTTGTTTATCATTGACATATACAAGACCTAATTTAGGGCCTGACACAGTATAGAATTTAATAAATATTCAATAAAAATCAAAACAAGTGAAACTTCTCTAGGTTTCTGTATTAATATTGTGACCAGGTCAACTCTCTTTCACATTATATTGAGCTACATGAAATCGCTGGGGTTTGGGGGATTTTTTTATTAGTTCATTATAGTTAGACACAATATTAGAGTTCATTTTGACATTAATTATATAAGCCTGAAGTATAATTTGCTCTAATTCAGTCCCCAGTACTTCCCCTTCCCTTTCCCCTCCCTCTCCCTTTTCCCTTCCCTGTAGTCTACTGATCTTCTGTTTCTTTCTTTCTTTTATTAGTGCCTTGAAGGTACATATGAAGGTGAGATTCGCTGTGGTATATTCATACATGTGCACAGATAAGTTAGGTCAGAGTCATTCCCTATTCTTCCCCTTTCTGGTCTGTAGAGACATGTTTAAGCAGCTCTAAGATGGTGGCTGGCATTGGGCCAAGAGGTGGCGCATAATTAGTGTTAACACGGCGTGATCTCTCATGATCTTTTGCCTGATTGGTTAATGTCTCTTCTGCGCTAGTGGTCCACACATGTTCCTCATTTTTTCTTGATTGTTACTGTGGTGCGTGCTCCAATTGCACTACTTAATCCTAAACTGATTGGCTGCTTTAGTGTATATAACACATTCTCTTTGCCTGGAAGAAGATCGCAGAACGGAGAACTAAGAACACACCTCTAGATCGCAGAAGGAAAGACGCAGTATTGCGGGACGCACCACTAAGTAGCACCTTTGATAGCACGCACCTCTAGGATGCAGGACGCACCTCTAAGAAGAAGCAGCAGAACTCTTAAGAAATAGCTCCTCTGAAATCGTAGCCTCCCTGAAAGCATAGCAAACCTCTCTTCCTCTATAAACTAGCAAACAAGGAAGCAAGCAAGAAAACAGCCCAGAAAAAGATATTAGAAGTAGTTCATTCCCAGTCCACCTCCGATTCCTTCCTGCGGGATTGTTGCTGCGGGCGGCAACACCGGTCCCTCCCCTGCTCCACAGATCTCCCTTCTGAAATTGCTATTTTTGTATTGGATGTTGACAATTTCATACAATTCAAAGTAATAACAAATGGAGGTCCAACAAATTCAAGGCCATAAGTCAAAAAAGCTGAAATTGGGTTACGTGCTCTTTGCACATAGCCTATTTACCAAGAAAGACCAGGTCCATGCTGTTGCTATGGCAGCGGCAGCATGGCTGGTAATCTGTGTGCTCTGCGCAGTGTACATGATAGCATGTGACGTATGACTGAGAAGTCAGTAGTGCAACACCCCTACCAACCGGCTGCCTGACGGTCTGGGCAGTGCCAGACACACTCCCTTTGCTCAGGTTGGCTGCTTGCCAGGGGTACTGCCCTGACCTGATCGTGGAGATGACATTGGCAGAGCTGGCACCCGGTTGTGACATGCTGTCTGCATCTCGTCTCTGGCCTCCCTAGACTCAGGAGGTCACCTGTCCTTCCTATGCCTTCATCTTAAAGATGAGGAAATTGAACTTTGAGTGATAACTTGTTTGCTCAAGGTCACACAGCTGGCCCAGGGTGTCAACCCCTGACAATGACACATTTGTTGAGGAACTCAGACTCCTGTCAGATCTTTCTTTAGGGTTTGAATGTCATACCCTAAAGGTCTAAAGAGACAATGAGACTAGGCACCTTCTGGTCAGCAGGATCCACCTGTTCTGGCAACAGCCTGCCTGTGGGTGCTTTCTTTTGACCTGGACACGATGCAGAGGGGACCTTCCTACTGCTCTTGCAGCTGCACTTAAGGGAAGCTAGTTCTTTCTTGGGGGGGCATTGCCTTTGGGGTCAAAGTGCCTCATTCTGGGATTTTGAGCAGTTCTCTTCTTTGTCCTGCACCTCAAGCTTCTGTGGCTTTCCTCTGGGTCTCCCAGGTCCTGAGCTGGATCTTCCCAGCTGCAGTTGATAAATGTATCCACAGTTTGTTTTCCACCTGTCTGACTTCTGTCTAATGTCTTCAACTGATTCATGATCTCTGTCTGTGCCCCAGTTCTGCGTCCCCATTTCCCTTTCACACCCACCACACACTTCAAGCTTTGCTTCTGATTTCCTGTCTCTATGCCCTTAGCCACCTGAACCCAGGGGAACAGCAGAGTCACCCCTTCCTGGAATACCTTCCCGTACTACTCAGTTTCACTCCTCCTCCTGGATTGCAAACTCAGCCCCTCAGAGAGTCGTGTTGTTAACATGGGGGTGTTGCTGATTACTGACTATTTCTGCTGCTATAACAAAAGACTTAAATTTCCTTTCTTACAGTCTGGAATCTGAGAAGTCCAAGATCTTGGTGTCTTAAGAGAGCCTTTTGGTTAAGTCCTCACATGGCAGATGAACTAGTTCTCTTGAGTCACTTTATAAGGATATATTAATCCATTCTGGAGGGCAGAGCCCTTGTAACTTTGTTACCTCCTAAGAATCCCACCTTTTAATAATGTCCCATTGGGTCTAATGTATCAACATATGCATTTTGGGGGAGGGGGACAACATTCATTCAAAGCACAGAGCCAACAATTTCTTCTATTTGCATCACTCTCTCTAGTTTACAATGCACTTATCTACACAAAAATATTAAGAGCATCCTAGGATCCTGAAGTTTGAAGGGTGGTCCAAGGGTAATTTCCTAATGCTAACATGCAGACCAGTACTAGGTATGAGATAATTTTAAAAAACAATAAATGGGCTGGGGTTTTGGCTCAGTGATAGAGAACTTGCCCAGCATGTGTGAGGCACTGGGTTCAATTCTCAGCACCACATACAAATAAATACAATAAAAAAGTCCATCGACAACTAAAAAAAATGTATATATTTTAAAAAATTCCATTCAATTTTTTAAGAAATACAAAACAAAACAAAAAATAACTTCCAACTTACTGGCTCCATCCCCTGAAAGTCTGATTCATTAGTACTATAGTTTTTAAGAACCTGTGTCTCACCTGCACGTACACCTTGTGGTTTTGATGAAGGGCCAGGTGAGGAAACCACAGTGTATCCATCTCAGAAGGATGATTAACTAACTCCCAATTAAGTAACTCCTATGTCAGTTAAGTGTCACCTCTGACCATTTTGTTGTTGCATATCTTTCATTGTTAGAAAGTTTATCCTGGTCTGAGCCAAAACCAAATATGAACCAAATGATTATAAATAGAATTCAAATAAGTATAAAATGAAATGATTCCAGTGCTCTTGTTAACACCTTGAGAAGTCTCAACAAATGTCAATCATCCCTCTCCTACTGAAAAACTCATAATTGAATTTTCTTTTGTATTTTGGCAAATTCTAATATTAAAACTGATCAAAATATAATGAACCCATAATTTTATTGCTTATGTAGCTAGAAAACTGATATTTAGAAATGGGAAATGAGAGATTTGCATTTTTCTTCCTCCTCCTCATTCTGTCTTGACTCAGGTTTTCATAGAGATCAGTTCTTTCTTCTTCAAAATGAACTAATCACTGGTTCTACCCAAGGCAAAGGCCAGTTGGCATGACTGAGAAAAAATTAACCTGGGTGGATTTCAGTCACGTGCCATAGTTGTTTTTTGGGAAGGCGGTGAGCATCACAGGACATGAAGGTCACAATGGGATGGAAAGTGCATCCAAAGCTGCCTGATCAGAGATTAAACTCCCAGAACCAGTAAGACAAGTCACTGTGGGGTTTTTATCATGTTTATTTGTATAGACAAAGGGAAAGAGAATTGAAAATACTTGGAAACTTTCTTTTTTTCTTAACAGAAGAAGTTTAATAGAAGCCACAGTGGCATGGTTGCTTCTAAAAGTATATCCATGAAGAACGGATACTAAAATAAGCTTCATTACAAAATCTGACAATTTACAAAAGTAAGGTCAATAATTCTCGGGTGTAGCTTTGTCTCTTTGTGGACTCCAGTAACCCTTCACTGTACCCCAAAACACCCTTCTCCCCTTGGTGCAGGAAGCGCTGTTGTCATGTTCAGGGGTATTCAACCCGGAGGGCACATGTGAATGATGTCTGGAGTTTTAAAGTGTAGCTGTCCCTATCCTGCTCCTGGAACTTCAAATGGGCCTACCATAAGATGGAAGTGAGCCTGTCAAAGCAAACAGGTGATTTTTAATGAATGCTAAGTGTTGCAAAAATACTGCTCGAACTTCGGATTTCCAAATTTGTCTAATAACAGAAATCGCCTAGGATGTTTGTTTAAAACATGAATTTTCATGCCTACTCCAGAACTACTGAATCAGAATTTTCAGGGGATGGGCCTCTGGTCTGCAGCATTGCCTGGAGTCTGTTAGTAATGCAGACACTCAGACCCCACTCCAGAACTGTGATATCGGGATCTACCCTTTAACTGATGACTGGGTGATTCCCACGCACGTTAAGGATCGAAAAGCCAGGCTGCTGTCCATTTATCTAATGCTGAGGCTGCAGGCCTGCCTGCACATTAGAATCACCTGTTTGCAAAATACAAATGCCCAGGTCAGGGTAGCACATGGATGCAGGTTTGTTGTTGTTGTTGTTGTTGTTTTTAAGTTATGCTAACATACTGCCAGACTTGGGCAGCCACTAATTAGAAAAGCTAAGTAAGAACAAAACTCCAGTTTGAACCAGGTCACCATCAGGCACAGCTGAGACTGTTACTTCAGCTGCCACCCACACTTCACACTTGGTGACTTCATCTCCTGTTTATCATACATGTAGTCTATAATAAGGCAGACACAAGTACTGTGCAATACACAGATGCATGAGTTAGAGAATTTAGAATCTACCAAAGAACTATACTCTGAACACAGAGTTAATGTACCGAAAGGTTTTTGCAAATTCAGATTTATATGTGCACATATACACATGGCCACACATACATACACATATGTTCATGCATGCATTAATACCCATACACACTTTTTTCTACAGGGAATGATACAATTTAACAGAGATTCGTGTCTAACAAGATTAAAGGTAGTTCAGAATCTGGGCAAGTGTAGATGGGAAAATGATTGCTCAGTTCATCAGCTAAATATGAAAACTGTAATAAGCTAAAAACAGTCAAGTATTCTTCAGCTTTAAATTCACGAGTTTTTCTCTATGCACATGTACGCATATACACAACACACACACACACACAAATATGGAAGGCTTCAACTGTCTCTCCAGGATGGTTGGAAATGGTACACTTTTAAGCTGTCCTGGCTGAATCTGTCTTTCTCTTCTCACAGCGAAACTTAAATCAAGTCAAATTGTCAAACTCCACCCTAATTACCCCAGCAGAACGGCCAGCAGTGACCTAGCAATTATAAGCTACACCAGTCAAACCTGTTTCTAACCAGAGGTCTCTGGGGAGAAGAGCAGGGTCTCCAGAAAAAATAAGTGTGTTCACTTAGGCCACCAGGATTTGGGTTGAACAGAAAAGATTCACGTTGGCAGGTGCACCCTGAAGAGAGAAGGTGAAAACACTCTCTTGCCCTCAAGGAGGAGAAAAAGAGGTTCAAGGAGTCAGGAAATGCACTGACAGTCCAGTGCCCACTGCAACCCCAGATGAGGACAAAACCAAAGAGAAACCAGTTTCCTTAGAAGATATAGGAAACTCAGGATGGGTCAGAGTTCCTCAAAGACAATTTGCAAAGCAGTCTGGCCTCAAACCCTTACGTTTCCTGTACCATCTGGAATCAGGAAGGGCAAGGAGTTTCAAAAGCAAGAGAAAACATTTTTAAATAGGTCACCCCACGTACAGGGCCCTGAGTAATTCTGGCTGCTGGCTGCCGGTGCCAGAGCCCACACCACTCTCCATTTGATCTGAATCAGGTTGCCTTTTTGTCCTGTCAATGAAACTTTGGCAGGCTTCCATCCACAAGCACTGCTGGGCAGGGGCGCCAGCCAACTGCTCTGCACAGGCAATCTACACTTGCCAACAAAGGCAGAATCACAACAGGCACAGTGACCAGGGTTCCCATCCAATTTCCAGTAACTGTAGACATCCTCTTTAAATATTTCAGTTGAGAGTATAAACACAACTCAGACTTATTTCCAGAGTCCCTCTTCCCTCTCTCCTCTCATGGTAGTGATTATATACCCGCTTGAGTTGAACCGGGTAATAAGGTGGGGTTCGTGGAACAGGGTAGTGGATGGAGACTTTAGGAGTTTGTATTCCTGGAAAGGGAGACACACATTTTTTTTTTTCCCATCCAGAGTTAGCACCTCTTTATCTCCACACTAACTTACCTTCAACTTTCAGATTTATTTTGATCTTTAGGTTTCAATTTGAACAGACCTTCCATCTTTATTGAGTACTTCTAATATTCCTGGGAAGTTAGAGGGAAAGCCAGTTCAAGTGGCTTCTAAGACACAGTCCTCATTGCAGAGAGTTACAGGTGGAGACTCAGACTCAGAATGGGGGGAAAAAAATAAAACCTATGTCCTCCCTGCAAACTAAATTATAACACAGCTCATTTTGTCGGGCTTAGTAGTGCTGAACATCACAAATAGTGGTATTCCAGTGTTCAAATCTAGAGGCAAATAAACATGAGTTTGGGATTGCTGTATATTGCTCATAAAAGTCCCCCAAGGCTTGGTCCCCAGCATGATGCTCTTAGGAGGTGGTAGAAACTTTAAGAGGTGGGACTTCATGGGAGGTCTTCAGATCATTGGGGGAGTGCCCTTATAAAGGATAGTGGGACATAATCCTCTTTCTCTCTTTCACCTCCCAGCCATGAGGTGGGAGGTTTTGCTCTGTCATTTACTTGAGCCATGATATGCTGCCTCACTCCAGATCATGAAATGGAACCTCTAAAACTGCAAACCAAAATAAACCTTTTCTCTTTATATGTTGATTATCTCCGGCATTTGTTACAGTGATGGAAAGCTGGCTAACACACAGATTATCTTCAGACCTTGGACATTGTGCTCTTTTATCCTTAAGGTAGAAAATTTTAGAGACTTCTGGATAAGAAGTGCCTTTATATTATCAAAAAAGAGTGTGTGTTATATAAACTGGCAAACCATCTGCATCCTTTCCTGGCATTATGTCATTAATCCTCAGTCGGGCATGGTGGTACACACCTGTAATCCCAGAGGCTTGGGAGGCTGAGGCAGGAGGATCACAAGTTCAAAGCCAGTCTCAGCAATTTAGTGAGGCCAGTCCCCAGTACCAAAAACAAACAAACAAACAAACAAACAAAATCATCATTAATCCTTGTTAGTATAACATTAATCCATTGTTAGTATAACACGTTGCTTACTTAATGAGTTCCTGGCATGTTAGACTTGGAATCATGCAGAAGGCAAGCTGTAAGCACTGGATAAACCACATTTTTCAGAGAGAAGAAATGAACAAATCACTAAGACCTGAGCTTGTGTATGGCAATCAGAGTTCATAAATTACCCGTAAGGAAGCAGTGCTCTCCATTCTGTGTTCTTTTATATTAACATTTATTCTCCGTGCATAAAATGTGCTTCCACCTTAACATATTGCTTTAAAAATTGCAGCATTTGCCAACAAGTGGTGGCTACAAGGGCACAAAATTGCCTTTTGGTAACAAAATTCTTACCTTGTATATTCTCTAAACATGTAGGACTCGTGAATATTTGTTTTGGAGGGTGTCCTGAATGAAACTGGAGCCTAGTCAAAGAACTCCAAAGCAGAGATGAAAGAAGGAAGCAGAAGGTTGGCAACTCAGTTTAGTTAAAACAAGAGATGCCCCTGACATCTGCCCTGGCTCCAGGGATGTCCACTCACCATCTCATGATTTTCCCTCTCCAGGGTCTCAGCCACACTGCAGCTGTCTTTTCCTGGTTGTTGATCACACATCCATCACTTCAGCTCCAAATTATCCTTACAGAACAAAGCCCAATGTGAAATGGACGCGAGTCCAACAACCCATTCATTCTCCTGATGTCAGAATGTCTCAAGGTCATGGCAATAAATATTTTTTGATCCCGCTGAAAACATCACAGCTGCTCAGTGAGACTAGCTGTACCTGGCCCTTCCATCTTAATTGTCAATGTCCCCTCACTTCCTTCATTTCATATCCCCCTTTCCAGATTTATTTTTCCATTTAGCATGAATCATTGTCTAATCTACCCAAGTGATGCACTTGTTTATCTTCTGAATTGGGGGCAAGGACAATTTGTGTCCACTGTATTTCCTTCTGCATCTCCAGCACTTAGAACAGTCTGTCAATAAATATTTCTTGTATCAATAAATATGTAACCAACTTGATCATTTACAATGGACTTGATCTCCTAAAAGAATATTGCCTGGTGAGGTGATGAACTGCTTCTTTGGACAGACTCCAGAGCAGGACCACCCAGCAAGGCCTCAAATAGCACAACATTGGAAACCTGACTTTTGCTTAAGCCTGACTTTTGAGAAAACTTATTTCTGTATCTTGGGGACCACACCAAATAGAGGAAAGGGTAGTAATCTTATACTTCTATATCCTGCACAAACAATCAGCATCCTGACCAGAGGAGAAAACAAAGAACTGTTAGTATGGGCTTCATTACACCTTAACCATTGCAGAAAGTAAACAAGGAAATGAAGAAATAGCACCTGCCAATCTAGCATCCTGTGACAAACTTTGACAATGCTTCTTAGTATCATATGCTTAATTAAGATAAATTTATCTTGTTACTGGTATTAACAAAGCTATTAGAAGAAGAAAGTTCATGTTGAATATAGAAAACCTAGGAAACTCAGGAAAATATGGAGAAAGATGCAAATATCACTCAGAGTATCACATCAAAGAGAGAAAAACTACTAAAATGCTAATGTTTTAACATTGAGTCAAACATGTATATGATCTAATGTGTCACGTGGAATATTTTATTTTTTTGCTTTTCATTTGATATCATCAATGCACCATGAACATTTAGTTGATATCATTTCCTAATGATGAAATGGGGCAAGAGTAAAACATGCAAGCACTGGACAAAGTATAAATTGGTATAAATTGGTTCAGAATTTATGTAAAGTAAGCCTTAACCAGTTTATAGCATTTGATTTAATAATTTAACTTCCAGAAATGTACCCTAAGAAAGCAATCTGAGAGAGAAAGAGAGAGAGAGAGATGTTCACTGAAGCTTCATGTATAATAGTGAATTGGGGATAAAATTAATTCAGTTAACAAGTTACAGTGCTTCCCAATAATGGAACATTGCACAGTCATTAAAATATTGTGGGTCCCTATTTATGCTATAACTTGCTTCTTGCTTCATCTACCTTCCTGACCTCCCTTTCCTGTTCTACATTTTACCCCATAGCCTTGATCCCCCAAACATTTTTTATTTCACCTGTTCATTATGTTCATTGCTTATTATCTGTGTCCATCTGCTAGAATGTATTCTCAGGAAGGAAAGTGATAAATGTCAGTCTTCTTCAGTGTATTTCAAATGCCCAGAAAAGTTCCTGACACATATTAGGCACTCAATACATAAATATTTGTTGTAGGATACCATACTAGAACTGGAATTTCTTGGTAAAAATATATAAATGTGTTCAAAACTTTTAGGATATCCTATAAAATTGTTTCTACAAACATAGCTCTGTAATTATATCTATGTATATATTTGTATAGATAGGTCTTTGCATTTTAAAAGTGACCTTTAAAACCCCATGAAACAAGCTTAAGGATATAACACCTCTGTCATCCACCCTGTTCCCAGGTTGAAGGGCCCCCGCCAAGGGCAAGGTGTTTGTTCTATCAGAACTTACAGGAAATGCTCTTCTCTGTCCACAATCTCTTCCTCTTCTGCTATGAAGACTTAAAACTGTTTTAAAAAGTTAATCTTCTAGAATTTTTCTTTATAATCCACATTGTTCTATAGCAAATAATCTAAAAGTCACAATGAAGAGTTATTTGAGAATCTTTCTGTTGTCATTTTACACACTGTGTTTTAAGAAAGCATCTCACAGAAACAATTCATCAAATAAGACAAATGAAACCTACTAGTGAGATTGGCTTATGGAGGATACCATTTGCATATTACTTAGTCATAATATGCCACCCAATCCCTTTTTGTAGGGATTGAGTGTCCTGTTCCCACGTAGAACTGAGACAGTGCCCCACTGGTGGAAGTTTTCCATGGGGTGAGTGGCAGGCCCCAGTGAGTATCCTTGTGAGACCATCAGTATGCCAGAACTGGGAGGCAAGGTCAGGAGGCCAGGGTCCCATGACCAGGGGTCTAGGAGAGTTAGACCCAAGAAGGCAGAGATTCAAGGGCTATGGACACAGAGCCAGTCAACAATTTGGAGATTTCCAACTTAAGGAGCACATGAAAGTCAAATCCTAATGCTGTCCAAGCCCAGGCCTATGCTGCGCTGAGCAAAGTAGCAGTCTTCTTCTGAGCTGAGTTCCCATCCTCTAATACTAGGGCTTGGCTGAACTTGAACATTTCATCTGCAGAGTATTCAGAGGGCATCATGTGCCCCTTATTAAGACCTGAGGTTTAGGAAGTACAATAGTTCTTCCTAAATACTGGAGTTTTCTAGGGTCTTCTTGAGCTTGGTTTCTGGGAGTCCTCAGATAGGATCTATGACAAAAGAAATAGTACTATAGTTTACCTCTACTGAACTTTTAAATAATGATATATCTGTACTTTATAACAAAACCTCATTTAATATTTACAACAGAGTCCAATTATAGGTGAGGAAAAATAAAACAGAGAAAGGTTAATTAACTTACACAAAGTAACACAGCTAACAAAAGGTGGATCCAGGACTTAGATGTCAACTCTGATTTGGTCTTTGTACTACATAGCTAGTCCAAGTTAACACAGACCACTTAAAGCTGGTAGTCATTTTCTATTCCTTGGGCAAAAAGAAGACTAGGAACAATGACTTGTCCATCTGCCATAATATGAGGAAGCAATTGGTGCTTCATAAACAGTACTTGATTTAAAGTTCTGGGTTTTTTTGTTTTTTTTTTTTTTTTTCTTTCTTTCTTACCTTAAAAAAAAAAAAAGTCCTGAAATTTCAATAAAATTAAGAAATGTTTATGTAGGTTGGCTCCCATCACTGAGACTATTATGGGCGGAGTGGTTTCACTGTTCCCCATTGTTTCATCAGTTATCTTTTACATCCTCAAAGAAAAGGTCCTTTTTCAAATGTAACTTCACTTCTCACATTCTCCTTTGCCAAAATGTACTGCTATTCTATTAGTCGCTAGTGAACTGAAAGGGTTGTTAAAAAGAATGTGCATAAAAACACTGATAGGGTTTGAGATCAAATAAAGCTCTCAGAATGGTTCACTGTGATGCCAGAGCTGGGATCCTGTTTTCCCCCCACAGGCAACCCAGGAAAGGAAACATGACTACGCAGATAAAGCGCAGGCCGGTGCCCATGCTGGCTCCTGGAATCAATGAAGCTGGCTCTCCCACTCTCTGGCACTGATGGGAAGGAGAAAAGTAGACCTCGATTATCCTGAAATTATTCTCGATGCCTGCTCACATGAGCCAACTGATGCTGCTAACAAAGAGGGTTTGTTAAACTGGGACCTGTGCCATCGGTCTAGTTTTAGAATAATTTTTAACAGTAGATTGGGTGTGGTGAGGGAGGGAGGTGGCTTGGAGGGGACGTTCTCAGGGGCAGAGAATGAAGAGCTATTATGCAACCAGGAGTGAAACATCAGATTCTGGGTGATTTTAATACTCTCTATGCACTTTGAGACTTGGCTGTGTCTTAGCGTGCGTACTGACCTTGGGTTATCTGTAGTGCATACTGTCGCTGTCCACTGAAATCCTTAAAAAATAGAAGAGTTCAAGGCCAAAATAAGGTTTTGCTTTTGCTCAAAAAGGTATCCCAATCTGAGCCCAGGTGCATGTTCTTTTTCTCTGTCTAGTATCTTCTCGTATGTTTTGATAGCAACAAATCTTCCCACCAATATCAAAAATTGTGGGGATGGTCTTACCGGCTGCCTTTACTTTCTAAATCCTCTTTGAATAATCTCATGCTCCATTGTCTTTAGACACACAATCCTAAAAACTGTTTGAGGACTTTTCTGTTATAAGAAGGTTCACACATCTATAAAAAGCATGCGTTTGTTTTTGTTTTTGTTTTTGTTTTTCATCTTTGTCCTCTCTTTCCATTTCCTTATCCAAGCAAGCACCTGAGGGCGGGAGCATGGAGAAGCTACTCTAGCTATCTCAACTCTTCCATCATATCACTTTTGTGTCCATTGCAAATCAAGTTTACACTCCACTTACGCAGTAGAAACAACCTGGCAAAGATCCCTGGAAACCAATGTGACCATATGTCTTTGTTTGCCCAAGACACCTGCTGTTCTGCTGTAATTATTAATAGCACCTCCGTTCACTCTCAAATGTGCCCTAGTTGGAAGATAAATTATTTGGTCTCTCTACCAATGATCTCCTGGTTATCAAATCTGAAAGACTCTTTTTTTTCTGTTTTTATATATCTTGACCACCCTGATACAATTATTCAATCCCACAATAATAAAAATCTTCTCCCTTGGCCTTCTGAGCACAATTCTCTGCTGTATCTCTGTTATATCTAATTTATTGTACAATAGTCTCTTCCTTTCCACACCTCTTAAATGTTGGTGAATCCTAGGGTTTTATATTACAGCTTCTTGTCATTTTTGTGATCACCTTGTATTTTCATCTATTCCCATGCCTTAGTCCCAATTTATAATCTGAAGACCCATTATCTCCTTTCTCCCTAGCCAAGACCATTCTCCTAGACTCCAGTTCCATGTCTTCGCCATCTGCATGTTACACCTACGTCACCAAATCAAAGTATCCAAACTGAGCTTTTCACCTCTGCCCCCAGTTCTGTTGCTCCTCCTCCTTCTCATGAATCCTGGTGGACCATAGGCATTCTGCACCTGCATCATTACCACAGCCTCACTGTGGCTAGCCCACCACAACATGACTAGCCATCTGCTAGCCAACTCTCAGATCCATGGGGATAAGTGAGTGTCATCTTAAGCCACTGTATTTTGGAGTGACATTTTTGTAGCAATAGCTAACCAAGCAGAAACTCAGTCTGGAAGAAGAGGGCTCACATAAGAAAAACAACACATATAATATTACCTTTAGGACAATATTGGATCACAAGAGATGAAATTGTTATAGGATGCTTAAATAATGGCAATAAAAGTGTTATAGGTGGTTAAAACAATGGTGACTTGTCAGACATGGTAGAAATTGGTAAGACTTACCTATGAAAACATAGAAGATAGACAAAGTGAGGAGGTTTCAAGATGGCAGAATAGAAGGTCACTTTCATGACTGCTTTATGGCATGAAACCAAAAGAGTGGTTAGGCAACTTCTAGGAAAGGTGGGTGAACCAAAAAAGGGGGTGGGGACTTCATAGAATTTAATCCTGGATATTCAAAGCAGACTGGGAACTCAGGAGGTTGGGTATAATAAAGTAAGGAAGATAGATAAGGTACTTAATTAACTTATGAACTTGGGTAAAATAGTTTTTGAAGTATTAAAAACATGAAATGGTTCATTTTAACTGTGTACAAGTAAAGATCTACATAACAACTGTTGGCTTAGTTAAAAGAGACTGTGATTTATCAAAATAAAGGTTCCTGACCTTCTCCATGAAACTGCTCAGCCACCAAAATGGTCATATTTCGGTGTTCTCTTCGGAAATTGCCAAGAAGATATCCTAGAATAGAAAACAAGTGCCATGAATAACACTGGACTTAGAAGTCATTCTCATGGAGCAGAGTCTGGATCTAATCAAGGACCATTCCATAACAACCATTCCATTCCATAATTGCCAGGGAGGACCTGGTAATTTTTGCTGGGTGAGATTTCCAAATTGCTATGGGTCAGTTCTATGTGTCTTCCTTTCTTTCCCTGTCTCATGGGAGTGCTGGTTCTGTTGATCTTACCCTTGTTTTTACTATTTTATGTTGGACATGAATAGAGAAGATAAACTGTTTAGTTCACATATCTCTGAATTAAGAAAAGCCACCTTTGGAACTGATATAGATGATAAAATCTTGGACTTTGAGCCTAATATCAGGATTCAGTGAGTCTTTTGTGGTACTGGATGCTAGTGAGTACATTTTGCATATAGAAAGGATATTAATAATTGTGGTCAGAGGGCAGTCTGTTGTAAATAGTAGTACTGGCCCCAGTTCTTTGCCCCTCCTGCATCCACACCACTGTCACAGTATCTATGGGAAGAGTATGTTTCCCTGCCCATTGACCTTGGACATAGTCATGTGACTTGCTTTGGCCAACAGAAATGGATGGAGTGAACCATACCCATTCTGAGTCCAGTCATAGCGGAGGCTTTGTATGGTTCTGCTTGTCCCCCTGTACCTCCGCCATCCCCATCACAGGGACATGACCTGTGTACCTTGCTACCTCACGTAGGATGAGGGACACAGGAAGCAGCATTATTTCATCCACTAAGAAACATAGCTGGACCTGCTGCTATAGACTGAAGCAGAGCTATCTAGAGAAGCCCAGCCAAGATCCACTGGCCACCACCAACCTTCAGACCTATGAAAACATATCCTTGTTGTTTTCAGACACTAAAGTAGTTGGTTACACAGCATAATCACGGCAAGAGTTACTTCATTCACATTACCACCCCTTTGGTGTCCCCTCCCAATTCAACTCTTCCACTTCCATATTTCAAAACTCAACCGTTAATGACCCTACAAAACCTCCTCTGTATCCACTGTCCTTAGTCTCTGTCTGTGTCATTTCCTACCTGGTTAATATAAGATTCTCTTTACTGTGTTGCTTAATTCATTCTCCCCCTTGCCTCTAGGGCCAATATCTCTCCAATTCAAAACCAGCATTATCCCTCACCTTAAAACCCTTGAACTCTTCCCATTATGTCACAGGATCACACTCTTGGGACCATATGAGTCCATTTTGTTTGCCGAAGGTCATGTCTTAACCATTTTTGATCATAAAGACGGGCGGTTTCTTCCATTTGCCACAGTTGCCTCCCCTCCCTATTGTTCTGCACATGGTCCACTTTGTCCATTTCTTTAACAGTCCCTGTCTCACAAGTGGTTATGTAAATATATCACGAGACATTTCAAATTTGGTGGCTTACAACAACAGACATTTACTCTCTCATAGAAGTCTAAAATCAAAGTGTTAGCCGGGTCATGATTGCTCTAAGACTCTGAGTAGCATCCTTCCTTGCCTCTCCCTAACTTCGGTGGTGACTGTCAATCCTTGCACTTGTTTGGTTTGCAGCCACGTCGCTGACTCCCATCTCTGCCTCTGTCTTCAAGTGGCATTTTTCTTTTCTCTTAAGGGCACCAGTTATAAGAATCAGGGCCCACTCTAACTTTGACTCTGACTGTGAAAGACATCTCAATGTGCTAAGGTCCCCATTGGCCCAAGACTCTTCTCTCAGTCACTTACCTTTACAGTTCTTCCATGGGAAACAGGATTCTACCGGGATAAATTTCACCCAACTTCTTTTAGATAAAATTTGTCTTTAACATGCCACAGGTCTATTTTTTGAATTTTGCCATTGGTCATCTGGTCAACACACTGAGACTACTCAGTCCTCTAGTATATTCTCTGTTTTTTTCTTTCATCAAAAAATACAAGCTCTACTATCCAAGGGAGAAAATCTAACTAAAGAAATTAGACTTGATTTAAACATGCCAAAGTACCCTTTTACAAACACAATCTACAACCTTAACATCCCCAGAAGTCACAAATAAGTTTAGGAATCATTTTCATTTCAATTTTATAAGAAGATTGAAATGTTAATCAACATTTCTGCTTACCCTGGAACATAATTATCAGGATCTCAAAAGTACAGGTGGTTTCTATCAGGTCCCTATCAGATCTGCTTCTATCAAAATGTTTAATGAATTCCCATTTGTTGAATACATAAATTTCCTTTTAAAAATCTAAGCCAGAACAATTTTCAGAACCTTCCTTCTACAAATAGAAAAGGACAAAAGAAAATTTAATGAATGACCTTTTTATACAGACAAGGACAGGATGAAGAAAAACCAACAATAAGAGATGGAGAAATACCAGTAGTAACATCAGCAGGAAGCCACTATCATCCCCAGACAAAAGGAGAAAACCTGGAGCAATTCCCAGAGTTAAAGCTATAGTAAGGCCCCTGACAGATTTGTGAAAAGGAACAGAGAAGTGTAGCCCCTGCCATGAAGAGGCCCCGGTGGAGATAGACCTTGACCTCTCTCTCCTTCCTAGCACCTTCTGATGTCCTGCTAGAGCCTCCCAGGAGTTAATTCTAACCAAAATCCAGAGGGCGATGGAGCCTGGTGATGCAGTCCTAAAAGGTCAGCCACTGGGGGTGAAGAATAAGGTGAAGAAAGGTGGAAATGGATCTAAGGCACATACAGAGAAATCCAGTACATATACTTTAATCCAAAAAGGATTGCTTCTCATTAGACTGTCAGGCTGAACTGCTCTATCCCTGCTCAAAAGAGGAAATGAACTAGGTTAAAGATTTATAGATTGCAAGACCCGAAAGAGTGTTAAAGGGTCACCTAAACCAGTCCTCTCACTTTACAGACTGATGAAATGGAGGTCCTCAGAGATTGAATGACATGCTTAAGGCTGCCTTCGAGTTAATAAGAATTTAGACTAAGACCCAAGTTCTTGTTTCCCTGAATAAGGCTGATTACTCTGTTCATGCAGCTCAAATTCTTTCCAGCCCTGTGAGTATCTAGTAATAGATTTCCTCCGGAAACATCAATAAGAATATCCAGCAAAATGCAAAGATTAAGGAATTTCAGAGAAAAATTCTCAAAGGATCCCAAAAGACTTGATCTGCACACAATAATATTCTAAAGACTCATGTTTTTCCTACCATTGGTCAAGCTAGTTAGTTAAAAATATATCTAGTCTTAATTTTTTTTTGATTTTTAATATGAAGTATATGAATCCAGAAAGAAAAATATATATTTATATATGTCTACATATATACACATACATATACACACACATATATAATATATAATATATACAGTATGTAATATGTAACATGTTATATATACACACACACACGTGTATATCACAATTCATGCAATGTGTCTGAAGGAGCTAAGCAACTCCTTTCTCATTTTCCCTCCAAAGTATATAATATTGTTCCTGTTTTTATAGGCACCAAGATGCCCCATAATAAAGGATTCATCTATCCCAGAAGATTCTTCAAGATTCCAGAAAACTGCAGCATCTTACATTTTCAAGGCTGTTCCTTTTTTTTTTTTTTCTGATTTATTGAATACCTGTAATTTACCAGGTTTTGTGCTAGGTGCTACAGGCACAAAATGAGAGAAAAATACACTGTCTTCTCCGTGACCTTGAGGAGAAGCAAGAGAGAGAAGTACTGTGTACCAATTATCAAGCAGGCAGACTGGGACTCTGATTCAGATGTTCTGATAGTGCAACACAAGGGAAGACTTAGTTACTACCACCAGATCACATAGTTTCACCTAAATAGCATTTCTTAACCCTTTATGTGCCAAGGACTTTGGGACACTGAGGGAACTAGGAACTTCTCCTTGGAGATGCACTCACTCACACATACAACTAAATTTTGCAAACCATGGTGGGGAGTTTATGAACCTTACCTTACCTGAAGATCTTTACTGTACTCTGACACTTAGAACAGACATAAGCTTTTCTTGTTGGGTTATTTTCCTCCACTCCCCCTAATTAATTACAAGTTATTGGCTAGATGTACATATTGCCTAACAATAGAATTTTATTTTGAGCATCACGGTACATAACCTTACTATTTTCAGATGGTACTGATAGGAAAATGAGTCAGGGTATTGTATAAAAGGCATCTGATTTCCTGGAACACACTGCTTTCCTTGAACTGGCCAGATACTCATTGGCCAATATTGAAATACAACCTAAAACCAACTCAAGATAGATAAGGCAGGAGCTTCTGAGAGTATACTTCTTTGTGCTCAGCTAAGAAGGGAAATACAATACATTCATTCATTCAGAAAAATATTGATTTAGAATTTACTATACACAGGCTTTGAGCTAAGTGCTAGGGGTACATTGAAGTAAAGAACACTAGAGACTTCTACTAAAAGGGAAATTGACCAAAGTGGAATGAATAGATGTAGTGAGAACACACACAGAATGAAAGAGACAGCAAACAAGATATTGGATTCAACTGAAAGAACTGTTTATTTTCCCAGAGTACAAGTTTGTAGTGAGTTGAATCTTGAAATGTCAACCTGAAATTAGGCTAGTCTTGGGCATGTGGAATTACAGAGCAGTCAAGAAAAAGTGGGCTCTGGAATTGCCTGAACCTGGATGCCAGCCCCGCCTGCTGTATGCGTGGCCTTGACTGTTCTATGCCTTGATTTGTTTATCTGGAAAGGGGGGATAATGATAAAAAGTGCTTGGCCATAGCTAGGCAAAAGTAGAAAATCCATTCAGTTGTCAAATCAGGTTTGGTTTGGTTTGTTCAAATCTCTAGCTGAAGAGCGTTGTTTCCACCCAGAGATCTGCATTGCATATTTGGCCTTAATCTGATTGCACAGGTAAGGGTCACTTTAACAGTTTGATAGGATACAGAGTGTATTTCCAAAACTGCACATATTTCTAGACTCCTAAGGCCAAAAGAACCGTGGATCTTTCCCATCACCATAACATTCTTAATATCATCTTTTGGAACATTTTGCTTGGTTTGGTTGCTTTAGTAACTGCTCTAATTACTTAGTATTTCTTTTAATTGATATTGTAACCCTCCACCCATCACCCCATAAATCATGTGAACATCACAACCTACAAATAAAAGGAATAATATTAGGGTGCATTGGTAAAGGCAGAAAAGTATTTGAAATGTTATTCACATGGAAACTACCAAAAAATAGACCACAGAAGAAAGTGTTGAGTACTCTATGTACAAGTATGACTCAATTTTCAAAAATATTCCTGTGCAATTTCCCAAATATTATTTCTTCTAAACTGTATTCATTCACAAAGTGTTTGAATTTTCAGTGGTATACTCAGATTACATCTAGTTGAGTACTTAATATTTGATCATTTCAAGATGGTGGTGACTCTTTGCATCAGTTTGACAGACTAAAAACAACTTAATCAGAGTCATCAGAGGAATCTATGAAGTCATTTTTCAGTGCATAAAGAATAGCAGTAAATCCCGTGCTTTATGACATTCCTGAGTAGTAACTCTCTAATTTACCACACCAAAACTCTTTATAGTTTGATACAATACAGATGATATGGACTCCTGAGCAAATATACAAATGATAACTTGGATAAAAGGAGCTTTTAAAGTACCAGTCTTATTATTTATATCTTGAGAAGCATTATCCATATCATATTTTTTAAAAATAAATTCTCTACTCTTTTTGAGGTCTCAAATGAAATGTATTGCTCAGATCATAGATCAGAGAATGAGTCCTTTGGATTTTCAACATTTATTTATATGTGTATTTTTGCAAACTATACCTAAACTCAGGAATAGTCAGATAACAAACATAAGCATGACTATCTGTGTAATTCACTCTGTGTAATTATTATAAGAGGAATGCACATTTTAAAAAACTGACCTGAGTCTTTTTAAAATTTCTTTTAGGACATCTCAAAGTACATAAAATAAATGATTCTTTGAAACATTTATTGCTTATCAGTTTGCTTCAGGACAATAAAAAGTAAACTATGAAATGCAGAAATTGTACTTAAGGAGTATCTTACAAACCATTGTTTTCCTCTAGCCCCCTTTCTCTCAATCTTTCTTTGTTAGCACCAACTTTTATTAACTGGGTTGCTTTTCCTTGCTCAGAGAAGAGGGAGAGGGTAGTTCATATTCAGTGACTTCTCTAGAACTTGCCTTCAAAATTTCAATTTGACCTGATAACAAATGCAGGTTCAAGACCTCCAAGTTGGATCTTGCTGATTTTAGTAATTTCAAAAATCTTTTTGAATGAATTTTTCTTTTTTGAAAGGAAGAGGCCACCACACATTGTCTGAAACAAAGGGAGGGCTGTATTTAAAATTACAGTCCCACTGAACAAAGCAAACTGCAGTTCTAACCTTGGGTTTGGGAACGCATGGAGTTCAAAGATTGGGTAACTTTGAGAAATTGAAGAGTAAATTCTTTATTCTCTCTTAAAATGTTACATGACTGTTTCATATTGTCTCTTTATAATAGAAAAAAATTTAAAAACATCTTATATGTAAACATCTATAAAGATAACAAAAAATACAGAAAATAGAGGCAATGGCATATACAGCAAATCCCTGTGTATCTATCACTATTTTCAGCTATATCTACATTCTGTTCTACTTGCTTCATCTCAATTTTCCCCTTTCCAACTTTTTTAACTGGAGGGTTCTAAATTAAGTCCCATGTATTATATGATTACCATAAATATTTCCACATGTATATCTGAAGATAAGGACTTAAAAACACAATTATAACACCATTGTTGCACGCCACAAAATTAACAGTAGTTCCTCAATAATCAGTAATGCTCAATTTTTCCCAGTTGTCTAAAAATTTCTTTTTGCAGTTGGTATATTTAAATCAGAATCTAAATAAAATTATACATTGTACTTGATTTTTATGTCTCCTAATTCTTTTTAAATCTATAGCAGTCTCTTCTACTTTTATTTCCACACCATTCATTTGTTGAAGAAATTGGAATATTTTTCCAATAGGAATTTCACCCTTACAGTGTTAGCCATATTCCTCTACCTTCCATAATTTTGCAAACCAAGACAGATTTAAAACCTTGAATATATTCAAATCAAAATTTCAGATGAGACTATTCCATAAGTGGTGCTGGTGCTGGGTACTTCTCAATACCACACATCAGAAGGCACATAATACATTATCCTGATTTTAGTGATGTTAAGCTATATCAGTGGATTTAGTCTATTATAAGTTAAAGTTATATTAGTAGTAGTAGTAACAGTATAAAATGTGCCCATCAGTATTTAACTTAATGGTTTAGCTGTCATTACTAATTGTTGATTGGATCTGTTATGTCATTAGTGTATGTGAGTCCAGTAGACTTAGATTCATAACATAAAAAAGCACCAAGATCAAATTGTAAACTTCCTGACCTAGATCTGACATCAAATTTTCCTTCTCCAAGGAAGTACGTTTTTAGGGTTCATAGTCTGAGCTCGGGGTGCTCTTTATTCTGAGGCTGTTTTTCATTTGCAATTTGTTTTTACTAACTTGAAAAATCATGGTTCCTAATAACACTAACAAATGACACATCTGCTTTATCCTATCATTTATGTGTGACAGTTTCAAAATAACAATACCAATGGTAAGCTAATAATAAGACTACTAGTTACAATATAAAATTTGGGGTTTGGGGGGTTTTTTTGTTTGTTTGTTTGTTTGTTTGTTTGTTTGGTACTGGAGATTGAACTCAGGAGTACTCAACCACTGAACCCTGAACCACATCCCCAATCCTATTTTGTATTTTATTTAGAGACAGGGTCTCACTGAGTTGCTTAGCACCTCGCCATTGCCGAGGCTGGTTTTGAACTCACCATCCTCCTGCCTCAGTCTTCAGAGCCACTGGGATTTCTTTGTGGTTGCTTCATATGCACCCAAGAATACATGATCACAAACTCTGTTTTAAGATCTCTTGAAATACGGCTATGCCACCAGTTTTCCAGAATTGTTTATTTCAGTTTGACCTTTGAGATTGTGAAATTTTGTTTCAATGCTTTTACATATGCAAAGTATTTACATGGTTCCAAAGTTAAAACACAACGTTCTAGCTGCCATCCCTTTCTTTCATCCCTGTTATCTCTTTCTTCCACAGAAAACAAGTTTAAGATGTGTTGCTCCATCTAATTTTTGAAAACATAGGCAAGTACATATTTATATTCATACTTAATTCCCTTTCCTACATAAAGATAACATATTATACATGTTTTTCTCTAGCTTGTTAGGTTTTGTTTTTGCTTTTTACCTAGAAACATCCCAGAGATCACTTTATAGCAATATATGGAGATTTTTCTTGATCCTTTTAAGAACTACATAGTACTTGGTTTAAGGATACATTATATCCTTCACAGGGTAATATTATTTGCTTTCCCACTGCAACTATGAAGTGACTATTTCTCCAAACTTGCCAATGGAATAGGTTTCTAGAATTTTAGAGTTTTGCTGACATGATAGAAATGTTTACTTCAGTATAATTTTAATTCACATGGCTCTTGTTATAAGCAAGGCTGAAAATCTTTTATATTTTTAAGAGAAATTTCCATTTCTTTTTTAGTGAACTATCATATCTTCTGTAATTTATCTGTTGAGTTATTGATCTTCTCATTGATTTTTTGAAACCATATATATCTGTCAAGGATGTTAGCCCATATCTGTAATGTAAGTTGCAAATACTTTTTTAGTCTTTTTTTTCTTTACAATGTAGGTGTTCTTTTTTTTTTTTTAAACTGGGGATTGAACCCAGGGGTGCTTAACCATTGATCCACATTCCCAACCCTTTTTATTTTTTATTTTGAGACAGGGTCTCACTAAGTTGCTTAGGGCCTCCTAAGTTGATGAGGCTGGCTTTGAACTCATGTTCCTTGCTTCTCAGCTTTCTAAGCTGCTGGGATTATAGGTGTGCACCACCACACCTGGTTGTAGTTGTTCTTGTTGATGTTTTGCTTATTTTCTCTTTGTTTCAGTCAGCTTGTTCACTGCTGGGACTAAAAGACCTGACAAGAACAATTTAGGAGGAAGAAAAGTTTTTTTGAGGGCTTATAGTTTCAGAGGTCTCAGTCCATAGACAGCAAGCTCCATTCCTCAGGGTTCAAGGTGAGGCAGAACAACATGGCAGAAGAGTGTGTTTGGGGAAGCAGTTCACATGATGATCAGTAAGCAGAAAGAAATTCCACTATCCAGATACAAAATATATATCCCAAAGTCATGCCCCCAGGGATACATCTCTTGCAGCCACAGCCTCCCTACCTTCAGTTACCAACCAGTTAATCCTGTCAGAGAATTGATTCACTGAGTAGATTAAAATATTTTTAATACCTTGTAGGTTTAGTCCCCTCATTTCTCCTTCTTCTTTTTCACAGTTGTTTATCCTTCTAACTGGGCTTTAGAATCAACTTGTCTAACTTCAGAAAAAGAAAAAAAAAAAAAAAAAAAAAAAAAGAACAACTTGTTGGTAGCTTTCCTTGGATTCCATTATATACATGAATTAGCACAGGGAGAATTGACATGGATTACATCTTGCCCTCAAGAACATGGTGTGTCTTATTTTATTAAAGTTTACTTTTGTGGCTTCCAAGAGTGTTTCATCATCTTTCTCATAAATCGAATATTTCTTATCAGTTTAAGTCTAAGTATATTGTACTTTTGCTACTTTAATGTGGTTTTCTTTCAGTCTTTTTCAAATTATCATTTGTATATGTCTGTGTGTGTTTTCGTGTTTCTGTGTGTACGTGTGTATGTATGATTTTGATTTCTAAAGGATAATTTAATATCCTGCTCCTCTATTACATTTTTAAGTAGATTTTTCATTAAATTCTTTTGGGTTTCAAGATATATAATTATATCATCTGAAATAGGAATAATTTTACCTCTTCTTCTCTAATTCCTATCCTTCTAATTGCTTTGTCTTTTCTAATTGCCTTAGCTAATACCTCTAATACATGGTTAAATACTAATGGGCAGAGTAACTCCTCTTATCTTGTTCCTGACTAAGGAGAAAAGCCCCCAGTATTCCCCAAATAGGATGCAGACTTTGGGCTGGAATATTACATGTTTTATCATGTGAAGAATTAATTTTCTCAATTCCTATGTTTTAACATGTATGGTTTGGCAAGTGTGTTTTTGAACATTATTAGAAATAATGATATGACTTTCTTCCAAGCTCTGTTCATCTAATGAATTATATTCATTTACACCAAGATTTCAGAATCCTCTAGAAATAATCACTTCTGAATATTAATCCCCTTATCTTTATCTGGCAGATAAAGAAACTAAGAGGGAGGAGACATTTTTTAGCTGCTCAATATCAGTAATCACTCTGATTCTTTGCTCAGCTTCTGGCTTATTTCCTAGATATGTAAGCAAAGACGGAATTGTTTGGCTAACTGTAACTCTATTTTTACGACTCTTGGTAAAACACCATATCCCCCAATGCTGCCTCCACTCTCCTTTTGGCACAAGCACAATCAGGCTCAACTTTTGAAAAGCAATGGCTTAAAATCTCCATGTCTTAAGAGACCTGTAACAAGTTAAAAAACTCCTCAGCCAGGGCTGTAGTGCATACGTTAAGCCCCATTTCTCATCGGACAGCACAGGCCCAGAATACTCCAGCAGATCCAAATTAAATGCAGACGTGTTTCAGCTTGGGAACACAATCCAATTCCAGAAGTGAGAGATCAGCTTTATTAACCAGCCACCCACTATCCCAGGAAGATGGCAAGAATCAAAACCAGACTTTCCTGGTGTTATAAATTTGATTCCTGTCAGCAGGGGCAACCATTCTCTGAAAAATTCAACTTCTCCTTTTCTCAGTCCATAATGTCACTCTCAAGAACTAAGTCCAACAAGGTGTCTCAAGTTCCCTTTCAGGTGAGAAACTAAAAATAAAAGGCCAAGTATTCCAATACCTGAGAGGACTCCACTTCTTCACTGCTAGAGGGAAACCCTCTATGGGAATTTTGGAAGGAGGAAGTGGTTTTACCATGGGAAGACTCCATCCCTCATCAGGTATCTTCTCAGAAAATCTATTCAGGCAGGTCTTGTTGGCAAAAAGTCTCTACTTTTAATTCCCACAGACAAGAACAAAGATGAAATGGCCAGACATGTGCTATGAGCCTCCCTCACTTACCCCATGAAATTAATTAAGAGGACTCTGCAAAATGGACAAACAGCATTCAAAAATGCCCTTTCCTTACAGACACACACACATATCACACTCAGGCACACGAATTTCTGAGATATGAATGAGAAGTGATATCAACCCAAAGCCAACCCTGAAGTTCTCCCCATATCTTTTTAAAAAATGAAACTCCTCTAATAGGTTCTTTTATATCTTAGGCATTGGAGTAATGCAAAGAATATTTTGGTTTAACCAACATTACAGTTCCTTGACATGAGACCAGGGAAAAGAAGATAAAATTATTCAAGTCTTAGAAGTTTTGTCTCCAACTAGCTTCGCAAGGCCAGACTTTCCATATCATCATCATTGCTGTATCTAACCCCTGACTTCCATCGTCTCCATCAGTACCTCAACCATCTTCTGCAGTATTTACACTGTATCTATCAAGATCTCCACCATCTCCATCATTCCCATCATCAACTCCATCAGTCCTATCACTACCTCCATCAGTAACTCCACTATCTCCATCAATACAATCACATCTCCATCAGTAACTCCACCATCTCCATCAATACAATCACATCTCCATCAGTAACTCCACCATCTCCATCAGGAACTCCACTATCCCCAGGCACACCATTATTTCCATGAGTATCATCCCAATCTCCATCAGTACCACCACCACCTTCATCAGTACCTCTTCTACCTTCATCAGTGACCCCCGCATCTCCATCAGCCTCAACCACTACCACCTACATCCTGCTCTTATGCATTCTCTTCCACCTACCTCTAATGGTAGATGGGGTGACCTGGGTCCTATGACTAAGTAGCATAATGGTCCTGAGTTCCAAATTGTCAGGAATATTACTGTTGGTACAACAAAATGACTTTTTCTTTTTCTTTCTTTCCATTTATTTATATATTTATTTATTTATTTGAGCTATTTTCAGGATACAGTTTAAAAAAAAAAATCCTGGACTTCAGACACCAGGGCCTGGGTAAACTGTCAGAGTCTTTCCTCACACACAGGCTTTGTTTTTACTGTCTATTTATATTATCCTTGACAAAAGTCGTCGTATTGCCATTTGAGCCCACTTTCTCTCATTGTGTCATCTTTGGTAGAGATGGAGGCCAACTGGTGACCCATGCTCTTCCCAGAGATCTCTGTGTTGAAGATGCTTCTCTCTGATTACTAATAAACTGACCTTCAAGTACTGCCTTCGAGCTTTCCAAATGTTCTGTAATGACAGTGACAAACAACTCTTCCACATCATTTTAGGCATGTTTTATTTTTCTGAATTTGGACATGGACATTTTTCTTAAAACCTTTGTTGGAATGGGGACCAAAGGGACCATGAGAAATGCAAGTAATAATAAGACATGCCTCACCCCTGTTTCAACAAGGAGCCAAGAAGATCTGTTCAATGGCAGAGCCTCTGTGATGTGGTGGTAATATAGCTAAGGATAAATCAAAATGAGGGTGTCACCTGTGGACACTGTCGACAGTCCAGGTTTCTGAACACCACACAAATGTGAAATCCTGATAGTCTGGATGAGGGCATGCTTTCCTCCCTAACAATTCCTGTCTTTCCCTGTCTCCCTGTCTTCATGTCCCTCTCCCTGCTTTGTCTCTTCTTCCTCCCACATCTTATTTAGTTGTCACAGGGAAATCATGGGCCAGAAGGGGACCAAGCAGGTTTACGCCCAGTCACTAGAGGAATAGATTATGTGTCAGGCATCAAACTTCTAGAGATTCTCTAAGGACTCCCATCTGAATGATCTTACCTTTGGCAATGTTTCCATCTCTGGCATTAACATAATCCCTGATTTGAAACTTCTCCACAAATGAAAAGCCCATTCTAAACACAAAACAGATGGGATAAGATTTGGTTGGCCAGAGCCTCAGGTTCACTCGTGGCTTATAAGCTTCATCCTCCAAAGGATTATCTAAGGAACTGAAAAATTTAAGGGTCCTTCTCTGCCTATGGTCACACTTTCTGGCCTTGGTACCACCTGTTCACATTTTCTTTTTTCTCAGTGTCAGAGCACAAAGGAAATCAGATTCCTTTATAGGAAGAGTAACTACCAGCCTGTGGTATAAAGGGAAAGAAGCAGAATGATTTGTAGAATCTCCTGAAGATTTATTCTGATGGAGCTGGATTTGGGGTTGTGTCTGTTTAAAGGTTAGATTTGAGAGCAGCAGCCCTGTATGGACTGAGATGGAAGAGGGCAGTCACCTGCTTCTTCATCCATTCATCTGCTACTTACTAACTGTGGCCCTCTGCAAGTTGTTTAAGTGCTATGTGCCTAGATGTTCTTATCTGTAAAATGGGGATAATGATGGAACTTACTAATACTATAAAGGTAAATATTGTGGGAGTCCATACATATACAAAGTACTTAGGACAGTGCCCTGGTAAATTCTAAACAAATAAGTAGATCATGTTCAGATCAGAGCAAGAGATAGCTCTCAATACAGTAGGGAATTGGGGGGATATATTTTCAACATTTACACATGTCATTTCCAAGATCTTTTTTTAAAACAGTGAAATGAAATAAAATTGATTCTAAGTCAATTGACAAGACTTGTGACAATCTCCCCACCCTGCCCCTATTCCCTTTCTAGTGGTATTCACTATAAATAAGTGGTGTTATGTATAGTGAGCATGTGGGGGGAGGAGGGATGGCACCAACCCAGGTCCCTTCCTGTCCCCACCTCTGCCAGCATCTCCCTCCTGGATTCTGTATCAGCCTTCTAACTATTCGGTCTCCCTTCTCCTGCCTTCCAATACATTATCCAAAGGGCAGTTGAGGTCGTCTGTTAAAAATCCACATTTAATTAAATCACTACTTAAAACCTTTAGTGCTTCCTCAAGGTCATTAGCATAAAATCCCAAATCTTTAAAATATTCTGTCAGATCCTTGGTCATTTCTACATACTACCTTCACTGACTACTAAGTCTTTTTTCAGTTTCTATAATGTGACAAGCCCCATCTAGCCTTGGGACCCTCCCACTGCTGTTCCTTCTGCCCAGACACCTTTCCCCACTTCCACATTAGCTAATTACTATCAACCTAAGTGTCTCATTCAAAGGGAAGTGTACTACGATCAACTACCTTTCTGGATTAGGGTTCCTGTTTCATGCTGTCACAGAACCCCGTCCATCTCCGTTATCACATGGTAATTGACAGTGTTTGTAACAACTTATATAACATCACTTTCCCTCCTGGTATAAGCTCCACATGGGCAAGGACCATAGCTGGTTAATTTCATGCTGTATTTTTAGTACTTAGCACAGAGCCTGGCAGATAGATAGTCGGCACTCAATGAATAATGAATTGAGGGATGGACAATGAATTAAGGAATGAAGATATGTGCCCAGCAATCCAAAAGGCATTTCATATTTGGAAATTTGAAAACCCAATATCTTAGATCTAAATCACTCAATTAATCAATTAATTCAATCATCTACTGTAGAAAAAAGCATGACATTTACTTATTCATTTACCCCTCTGGTATCTTATGTTGATTTTTTATCTGGAGGTGACAGGACATGTTCAAATCAGATTTCACCTCTATGGCTTCGTTTTCAGGATTTCACCTGCCTGAGAGACTGCATCTTGCAGGAAATGGTACCAATTTCTTTGAAAGTGGAAGACTCCACGTTCCTATGCCTGAGTCTCCTTTTCCACATATGAGAATGAAGGGATGACTACAACCACCACCTAACTCCCCAGGGAGGTAAACAGGTGCACTGAGGGTAGAGACAAAGTTTTGAAGCCAGTCTCTAAGTCACCGATGAACTAGCAAGGACCTGGTGACCACAGTGCCCTCCACCAGTGTTGGTCCTCTGCTTCCAACAAGACAGGGCTCACTCCAGCTATATTCTCAACACTTCTACCTTTTGGGTTTTTGGTTTACTTTCCTTAGGGGCAAATGTGCTTCTGTTCATGCAGTTCTCTCCTACCACTTCTGGGAGCTTAGCAGAAATTCTAATTTCCAGGGAACAGGTACTTATTTATGCACAGGAAGCATTCCATTTACACCACCTAAGAACACCAAGAAAATTCAAATGAAGAGATGGATGCATTTTTTTTGTCCAAACTCTGTGTTATGAAACCAAAGAATAAATGAGCAATGAGCAACTTGCTATGAGGGAACAATTTTACACAATTTTGGATTCAAATAGACTTAACACAGTTCCCAGTCTCTGAACTTTCTTCATCTACAGCATGCAGTTTCTACCACTGCCCTTGAGTACCATAGGAATGCAAGGACCTTGCAGGTGTGCAAAAGTAGGATTTGGTAGAAATTTTAAGGTATTTTGTATGCCTATAATTCTTTGAAATAGGTCAATGCTGAATAGTGTGGATAGAAATTTTCAACTAAGTAAAATATTTGAATAACCTGTACCTTCTATTGACAGATCATTTAGATAAACAGGAGTCTATCTATCAGTGCAAAACACACAATGCACAGAGCAAAGAGTGAATGAAATCATCAATTTATTTGAGACAGAGGACTTATATCTCCAAGTATGAAGTATATCGAATCAATTTATGACTTTAGACATCCAAAACCTTTGAGTTCTTATTGAGGTAGAAGAGCTTAGTCCTTACATTTCCTCAATAAAATTGCCCTTGATGTTCTGGAATGAGGTTTCTACAAATTTAATATATTGCTCCTGAAATAGCCTATTAAGAATGATGACTTGTTCTAATCTACTGCATTTTCTGGCAGGGAATGTGATTATGATCAGTCGAGCAAAGGTCAATAAGAATGAATGGCATCTGTTCTCAAGGCGGCTATGAGAAAGTTTTCAAAACCAGATAAGAATTTAATATAGGAATTTTTTTTGTCTGCCTAATCAAATTTAGATGCCCCAACTCTGCCTGGAATTTGTGCTGTAGATTGTAATCTGCAGGTGGTTTATAAATGAGTCATGTGTCTTGGAAGGGAGTTCCTAAAATAGGAACTTTTTTTTTTAGATGGTTCAAAGGTTCTTATTAAAGGCCTGCTTCTCAACAAAAATAACTGTATTTATTCTCATAGTCTGTGTGTGTCAGAAATTCAGGAGGATTGGACCAAGTTGCACACAGCATTGACCATGGATGCTACATGGTCATCCAAGACGGAGGGTCCAAGATGGCACCAAATATCTGCCTGGCAGTGGAGCAAGGGTGTTAGGAGAGTCAGACTATGCTGGGACCCTCGCCTTCTCTTTTTGGTGTCCTGGCCCCTTTACACAGCCCATCCAGCAATAGTTGGACTTTTTACATGGCAGTTCAGGGCTTCAAGAAACAAAGTGGAAGCTGCCAGGTCTTGAAAACCTGGGCCTGAACATTGGTACATACCATCACTCATTAGAAGTAGCAAGAAAATTTCAGCCATTCTTCACCTGCCCCAGGGGAACCAGAGAGAAATCATCCAGAATCAGAATTTGGGGGTGCCTTCAGGCAACCAATGAACAACCACCAAGGGATCTTAAAATTCCCATGTAAATGATTTTTTTTTTAAATCCACCTCTGCTTACAACATGATTATTAAAAACAACTCTTTCATTTAGCAGAAGTCGAACAGAGATTGAGCTTCAAAATGCAAGCTGTGGGAAGAAACCCCGTGTCTGACAGCCTCATATTCTTTTCCCTTTGAAACAAAGAACTCCCAGAGATAGTCTCCCATCTTTGAATATAGCTTCCTTAATTATGTTAAGAATGCTCACACAATTCACTGAAAAATAAAATGTAATTTTTTTTCTAGTGGGTATGTTGGGTCCAAGCTGGAACTGTCTTCAGTTCCCCTACAGTGCTAAATGACTTCAAACTGGGGCCAGTTTTCCACTCTGGGTACAAAAGAAAAGAAACTAACCCATAATTTGTAGCTTTCCCAGCCAGAGTTGGAAGGCCCCCTGATATATTATTGTTGTCTCAACCACATTGCCAAGGTATGAACTGGTGAACTGGTGGACTCGAATTTCAATCTAACTCTGCTACTTCCTCACTCCCAAATCTCCCTTTGACATTCTTCCAATGTTTGTGACTATAATATAGACTGTGTGTGACTTTGAGAATTTCCTTTTTTAATTCCAGCATAAACCCAGACCTATCAAGAAAACTATCAAAGTAAGCAAAGCAGACAAGAAGTTACTTTTCTATTCTGCATCATCAATATCACTGGGCTCTTGAGTCAGAGGTCCTCAGCTTCAGACGCCTGTCTCCAGAATATTGTCCTCAGAACACATGCTGGACTTTAGGGCCCCAGCAGAGCCATGAATTAATAATATTGTGAAAGGATTCTTTTCCTTATGGTAACTTCCTAATGGCTTTAAGTGTTTTTAGATCATTAAATTCTTGACGAAAAAAAAAAATACGGGTGGGAGAAGCAGAGGACAATGAGGGGACAAAGAAAGTAAGTTTTAAGCCAGGCATGATGACACATACCTGTAATCCCAGTGGCTTGGAAGGCTGAGGCAGGAGGATCTCGAGTTCAAAGCCAGCCTCAGCAACGGTGAGGCACTAAGCAACTCAGTGACACCCTGTCTCTAAATAAAATACAAAATAGGGCTGGGGATATGGCTCAGTGGTCAAGTGCCCCTGAGTTCAATCCCAGGTACCCCCCAAAAAGAAAGAAAAGTTTTAGCAAAAAATGTTAAGACCCATTGTCATTAGAGAGAACATCAGGATTAATCATCTCTGAATTGAAAATGTACTATTGAAGCAAACTACATTACTTGGTTTCAAAAATTTAAGAAATACATGTCGATGCAGGAAAACATCTATTGTGAAAGCAAGGTGTCAGTTGATTGTGAGTGTGTATGTCTGTTTCTTTATGATTAGATTCTTGCAAAGGAGCAGTCAGACTGGGATGTGGTTAATCACTGTTAAACACGGAATCCACAAGAAGTAATTTATATTCTGTGCAGTTCTCCCAAAGACATAAATTCTGTAATGAACCCCACAATCAGTGTTGTGTGACTAGGTGGCACAGAAACTGTATTTTGACCATAAGATATGTGATTTGCATGAGATGTAGTGATGACAACCTCAAAGGTTACATGGAAATTATGTAGCACTGGCATTTGCCTAACAACCAGCATGCAAAGAGCCCCAGATCTGATTCTCACGCAACTACCAAAGATGGTAGCAGTGAAAGTTTTAACTCATATCATCACTCCCTCTTCTCTGCTGTAGTGTGATGAGTTTGCTTTCTCTAATAATAGTAACCAATATTTGAAGAGTAATCTAAGCACCTCATCTGTTTTAACTCAATGAATTCTTACAAACCCATTTGACAGATGGGGCTTAAAATGAATTGTCCATAACTAAATTGTCCATAACTAAATGGTGGATGTGGTAGTCAGCATCCAAGATGCTCCTTAATAATCTTCACCTTCTGGTATCCATGACTTTGTGCTGTTCCACCACACACTGTATCAGGTTTGGTCCATGTGACCAGTAAACTACAGCAGAAGTGAGAGATCCACATGGAAAGAAACTGAGGTTTCTTGTCAACAGCCTGCTCAACATGCCAGCCCTGTGAGCAAGCCACCTTGGAGCTGATCCACCCACACCAGGTGAGCCTCCATGGCTGCAGCCCTGACTGACACCATAACTTCAGCGTTGAGTGAGACTCAGGAGAAACAGCGCTGATGACCGCCCCCCCCAAGTTCTGGGATGATTTCTTAAACAGCAAATACATCCTTACTATGATATCTCTGGGATTCCAACTTGAGTGAACTGAGGGTAGCATTCATGCTCTGAGTCACAGTACTAAATTACCTCTCCTACACGAAAGCTTATCTTCAGTTTCATTTTGCCTATCTTTCATTTCTGGCCCCCTTAGATGAGATTTCTCATTACCACAAGAAAGAAGATGGCACATAGTAGGGGTGAGGGGCTGGGGGAAAGGATGATGACTGCCATCTCTCCCTTTTTCCACTAGCCAAGAATTCTTTGTTGAGGCCCTGTGCTGGGTGTCAGAGATTGTCCACAACCTGAACCCAGACTGAATGTGGCAAGAGTTGCACAGGCCAAGAGAGACCCTACCAGTTGAGGCAGGCTGGGCTTGAGGGAAAGTGGGCTTTGGCTGGGCATTAAAAGATAATCAGTACCAATAGGAGAGAGGACAGAGAAAACAATGGGCGTGTGTTAGCAATGGATTGGGGGATACACGTCAAGCACGAAGCAGGAATGTGCCAGGGTTGGGTATTATTATTCAGAGACCAGTCTTTCTGGAACATGAGTTTCCTGAATCAGGTTGAGGGAAGCAAGGTTGCACCTCCCAGTAGCCAAGACCACAGGTGCAGTAGCCCATAGCTGGTTCTGCCCCATACCTGCTCCTCCATTCTCTGGCCATGGGGCTCTGTGGCAGTCCCTTTGCTTCTTGAACTCTCAATTTCCTCATTTATAAATGCCCTTCCTTACATGTCTGCCATGAGTTATTTTTATTCAATGGCAAATATATTCTGAGATCAAACTCTCTGCCTGGCACAATTTTAGGCTCTTGGGTTCCATATGCAAACGAAAACAGGCTCACATGTATTGTGCCACTAACAAATATTGACATCTTTTAACCCAGAGCAGTGCCTGAAACCAAATTAACAGTACGTTTAATAACTTAATCATTAAGATTAAAAGAAGATTTGGGCTGGGGTTAGAGAGTGTTCATAATGACATGGTTTCTAAATGAGTGAAATTATCAGATTTTTGCCTGAGATGCTCAATAGACGGATAAATAAAAATACCAGATCTTGTGCCCAGAGACTACTTTGCTCCCTGATAAAGCAGAAGCCTTGAAACCTCAGCAGTCACTCAGAGGGTCAGTAGAAACAAAAATTCTGGAGAGAGCCCTGTGGGAGGCCTTGCCATCTGAAGCACACAGGGACTAGACACCATCATCTTAGCAAATTACTGTTTTGTTTTTATTTAAAGGAAGAACTCTGTGCTCTGACTGTGAATGAATCACAGACACTAAACTACACCAGATTTCCCAAGTTCCATTATCTTTTCACTCAATAGCTCTGCCCTAAATAGAGCTCTTTGCTTTGACATGAATGTCTGCCAAGTTTTTAAACTCTTCTCTCTAAGAAATGTCACCCTAGAGGATATAGCATCTCCATTCTAGTCCAGAAGAGAGGATGCATGTATCAGAGACTGCAAGAGCAGGGCAGGAGGAGGGGGTGGAGGAAAAGATTTCCTACAATGTGAGGTCTGTGTAGATGAGATACCACTGTATTTACATAGAGGAGTTAACCCAACGGTATATGGTATATCTTCAGAATATGAACTTGAATCCTGGTATGTTCCTTGAAATGCTCCCTACCCCTCGTTCCTTTCTTCTTTCCTAAAAGTTACCACCCATGCTCACCCTGCCTCCCTCCCCCAACCCTTGCAACTAAAAAGATGGAGTAAAAATATAGCCAAACATTGAAAAGATTTGACCAAGAATATTATTGCAAAAAAAAAACTCTAAAATGTTTCTGGCGTAAGTGGATTCACTTTGTATATCCTTGCCAAATTCAGGGACCTGAACCTTTCCCCCTCTGTGTATTACAGCACTTTCTGGACTAAGAATGGTATCTGAAAAGAAGTAAAAATGTAACACATAGATATAAGGTTATGTTTCTCTCCGTATCACCCTCAATTAAATTAATTAGGAGGGAGCAGAAGAGAAAGAGAAGGAAAGTCACCTTGTCTATGATGTCACTGAGGGGAGTGGACCTGGTTAGTGACCCAGACATCTCAGCCTTTGCCATAATCACATGTCTGAATGAAATTTCCCAAGGAGGAAGTCACTGTAGGAACAGGAATCTGATGAGGACACAAGGACTTCTTAGTGCATAGTGCTAGACTGGTCTCATTGCTAGATGATGTGCCTTACTGGTTCCATGGGCTAATAATACATTGAGTAATAAGGTATTACTCAATGACTTCAATTCTTTGCCCTGTTCCACTTTTCCATTTAAGGCTATGTGATAAGACCACACTATGTCCATATTAGGCACAGGAAGGGTGCCTTAGATCCACTATTGGATCTCTGCTAAATTCCTGATAGGACCAAGCACTCTGTAAACATGAACTCTTTCCTCCAAATCCCCAGAGTTGGTATTATTTCAGTTGTACAAATGAGGAATGCAGGTCAGAGAGGGTAAGTGCATTGCTCAGGGTCTCATTGGTGGGTCACATGTCTCATTGGTGTACAACCAAGTTTGGTAACCAAGCTCGCCAGGCCTAAATCCTGTGGTCTTTCCCCACAACCACCACCACCTGCCTCAGGCTTCAGGGTTATGAAAATTGAATGACCAGGCCTCCCCTGGAGCTAACTTTAACTGAGGGGTTCTGTACCTGGGGTTTTCTACAAGAATGCTATAAGGCATTAATTCTGGATATTATCTTCATTTTGTAGATAAAGACACTGAGGGTCAGAGAAGTCAAGAAACTCACTAGACATACTCCACAGTAGGTGAGTCCATACTCCACAGTTCCATACTCCACAGTAGGTGAGTCCCTACCTGCTCAATCTGAAACCACCCTGTACAGCTGGGTAGCATCAACTCAGGCTTCTCCAGCAGTTGGGAGCATCGCCTCGGCCGACCTGAGAAGGTAGGAGTTTATCTTCACCTTTAATCATATGAAACCCCAGGATGATTCACATACCCAGTTATCTTTAGACAACAATCCAGTGTTTCCTTCAACCAACACAGCCTCAGACCCACCTTGTTTCCTTTTGGTAGAAGGGAACTTGTATATGAAGGACTTGTCAGTGAAAAACTTAAAAGTCATTTGCAGTGAACATCAGATTTTTCTAATCTCCCTGACTTTGTTTCTTTTTGCTCTTATTTCCTTTTGTGATCCTAAGAGCTGCCCTAGAGTCTATCCATCTCCACATGGTCCCCCTGTGTTCCCTTCGTGAACTCCCTTTTAAATTGTAATAAATACCTTTACTGATTAACTAAGCCACCGTAGGTTTTTGTTGCTTGCAGAGAATCCCGATACTCCACATGTCAAATAGTGTCAAATATTTAAATATAACTCATTGATTTATACTTATCCAGAATCCATTTAAATATGAAATTAAGTAATCCAAGTTTCATGATTTTTATGAGAAAAAAGACAAAGGACAAGAAACCACAAGTCTTAAACTATTTTTGTTTTTGTTGATTATTTATCTTTCTGCAATTTGGGTACATAGAAAAATTGTGTATTTTTTCACCTGACCACAATATTATTTTTTTTGTCATAAACACTGTTATGTTTCTCATACCCCATGCCACAAATCTTCTTCTAGAAATAAATACACAGTCATTATTGTAAGAGTGTCTGTGTATATACCCACATCCCCTACACTTTCCTTATGTCTGCTAGGAATGAAGATATTTAACGTCTTCATGTCTATGACTGGACAAAAATATTAAAATTTTGCAGCAATAATTCTACTGTGAAATTCCAAAGTGACGCCTTAATCAAAGAAAGATGGTATGTGTTTAATATTTTATTAATCTATTGCCACAATGATATAGGTCAATAAGCCTCCCAAAAGTCAGTGATATAAAATAATAAGTTTTTATTCAGCTCATGAGTCTTAGGGATCAGCTGGGCACTGTCTCTGGACTTGGCTGGGCTTACTCATACAATGACAGTCACCCAAGTTGGCTAGACATGTCTGCTGATCTTGGCTGGACTCTCATATGGCAGAGCTGCCTATCAGCTAGTCTAGGATGGTCTCTGTGGGGACAAATGGGATGATGTTTCACTTTCTAGCACAGGGATGTTATCATGATGAAAGCAGAGAGAAGAAGCAGAAATGAAGAGCACCTTTTAAAGAATCTGCTTATCTCTGCTTTTCTCCAGTCTGCTAAGACCCCTTTAAACAATACAAGTTGCATGTCCAAACTCAGAACTCAAGGAAATTCAAGGTCAGAAAAATACATTTTTTTTTTTTTGTCCTGTCTTTCTTGGGTGCTAGACATGGAACCCAGATCAAGCATGCTAGGCAAGCCCTTTACCACCAAGCTAGATCTAAGCCCTGTATTCCACTGCTTCATGGGAAAACCTACAAAGGCATAATCACAAAGAGCACAGACACTAGATAACATGGGACCATTAATTCAATTAGTCTGCCACAAATAAAGTAATTTGCAACCTAGGATCTTATATAATTTAGAAAAGTGATAGGCAGTGGTGCTTTCTGTATACAGAATACAACATTTCTACTTTTCAAAATATTTTAGTTCCAAAATATTAAATTTAGTATCTACTATGTACTCTGCAGGAGGAAGGGGGTCATAGGTGATTTTGAAAAGGTATGATACAGAGAAATAAGGAATCGTGTGAGCTCCCTGAATATTGCATGGTTTCCAAACTCATCAAGTATACAAAGACATAGTTCATCTGAATCTGTTCTGTTCTTTCAGAGACAGGCTTCAAAGTCATAGCAGCTAAGATATTTATCAAAGACAAATTTGATGGGACAGAATGTGTCCCAGAACACATCTGACCAGAGAAGCCCTTAGTGGTGAGGGCTGCTGGGCCCCATTAAGAGTCAGACAGCAGAGACTGACTCCACAGTGTCCTTGGTACTTAGACATGCTCTTCCAATTCCTTGCATAAATGGGTTAACTTTAGACACAAGTCCTCATGAGCAAACACTTTTGCTGTAGCTTGGATCTTTATGTCCCCAAAGACCTGTGTGTTAAAGGTGCAGTCTCCAGAGTGGCACTATTGGCAGATGGTGAAACCTTCAAGAGGTGGAGCCTTATGGGAAGTCTTGGATCACTGGGGATGTGTACTTGGAGGAGATTGTGGGGCCCTGGCCCCTCCTTCTTTCTCTTTGCTTCCTGACCATGAGGTGAGTGATTTTGGTCCACCATGCTCTACTACCGTGATGTGCTGCCCTGCATCAGGCTCATAGCAGTGGATCAACTGGTCAAAACTAGGAGCCCAAATACACCATTACTCTTTGTAAGTGGATTATCTCAGATATTTTGTTATAGTGAGAGAAACTGACTAACACAACTGCCCTGGAGAATTCAGATAGGACATCAGCAGCCCTAGATACCTCCTATGAGTCCAGCCAGAAAAAGTCAACACAGACTGATGCTCAGGTCCAGTGTAAAAATGGGACAAGGACAGATGTATGTGTTCACATGTACTTCTACAGTAGAGGTTAGAGAAAGTAGCTAATTAACAGACAGGTAGAGGTACTTAAACTATTTTTAAAAACAAAAGACCAGATGCACCATTTTATGTCTCAAGAAAACCCTCCTTCTGAGCTGCTTGGTGAGTGATGGCATTAGGACAGTAGACTCATCTTAAATGCATGGCAGAGAAGACAATGGTGGCAGATGGCATCTGTCAAGAACAATGAGACTTTATGACTATTTCATTTGCAGCTCTCCTAAACAAAATCAAAAGATTTTCCAAGTGGACTGGTGTTGTGGCTCAGTGGTAGCGCACTCACCTACCACACTTGAGGTCCTGGGTTCAATCCTGAGCACCACATAAAAATAAAATAAGGGTATTCTGTTCACCTAGAATTAAAAAATATTAGTAAAAAAAAGACTTTCCAAGTGAAGCAATAATATGCTCATCTAGTAATTATTGAGTAGAATATGTACTCTTACTACTAAAAAAGAAGTCGAATTAATAATAATAATAAAATAGCTGTATACAATTTAGAAATTTCCCTAAATCTCAACACTTTTGTGTCCTAACATATATGAGGAATGCCTTCTGAGTCATTGGTAATTTGTAGATTTTGCTGCATAAATTAATGGAATGTAACTGGATTCAGAATCAAAACATGGAGGCTGCCATGTCCACTCTGCTATACTTTGGGTGCATCCTACCATTTCTTTGAAACCTAAGTTCCTCCTCTGTACAACTCCTTATGTAAGTTTTTCTTTGTGAAAGCCTAGCAGTTTGCACTGGAAAGTCTTTAGAATGAACCAAATACAATGAAGTATATTTTTCCAACATATAATGTTGCAACAAAGAGGCAAATAGAAGAACCATTTTCCCCAAACCATTTAACAGCCTCCAGGGAGGCATGGTTTCCTTTCAAAGTTAACTATATTTCAATTCATAGTATGTTTTTATTACCCAAATTGGACTAAGTAATTGACTATTTTGGAACCGATTCCTTCATTGTCTCAATAACAATCAGCTAACGAAATACTGCATCATAAAAGGATAACCTGAAAAGATTCAGGTAATATTTCCTGTAATCCTCTGCTATAAAACCAGCTTGCCTTCCCCAATTACTCTTTGACTACTCAAGATATGATCACTGCATTTAAATCAGTCCTTAACTTGACACGCATACCAGTTTGCTAGTATACAACATTCACCTGGCTGAAACAGAGCAGTGGCTATAATTTATACAGCAGGTATATATTGTAGGTACATTCTAGAACAGTTCAGAAAGGGAGAGAATGTAAGTAACACTATAACTCGAACATGGCACATTCTTAAAAATTTTTAATTTTCAATGGACCTCTATTTTATTTATTTACATGCAGGGCTGAGAATCAAACCCAGTGTCTCACGCTTGCTAGACAAGCACTCTACTACTGAGCCACAACTCCAGCCCAACATGGTGCATTTTTAAAATATTGAGTTTATAAATGATGGAGTTGAACACTCTGTCTTTTTCTTCCAATTCTCAGCTTTGTCTCCTTTCTTTATTATTCCAACCATCACTCATAAAGAGCAGTTACTAGCACTTTTGAATGCCAAGTACCATACTACAGAGAACTGAAAGACATCAACTGTGCTCTTAGGAAGCAGACAACATAATAATGTAATAAGATATGAACATATGAACATAATCACATAGCTATCAGAATGTATCAAAAGCAGTTTGTGATAGGGTCATATTCATGATCTCCTATGTCAGTCTACTTTTTATCACTATGACAAAATATCTGAGAAAATCAATTTATAGGGAGAAAGATTTATTTGGGGTCACAATTTCAGAGGTTTCATTTCATGGTTATCTGAATTATTTATGTGAGAATATCATCTCTGCTATCCCAGAGGTGTGAACCCAGTCAAGAACTAATGTCATCTTGCTCAAAGCAGTAGATGCTAGCCATACAAAGATGGTGCCATTGTATCTGGTAGATGGATCAACATCACTTTCTATGCTCCACTTGGCCGTAGCAACCAAGAATTAGTTTGACACCATCACATGCCTCGAACTAAAAGAATGCTCCTTCTTTTAAAGTTGGTATACTCTTTAGTCTTAAATAACGTAGATAATTCAGAGGTATTTTCCTAGTTCCCCCAAAAACAAACTAAGGTCTTAGTACCTTCTTATAAGACAGAGTCCATGCTGGATAATAACTGATGTTACTGGTAGAGATACCACTTGATTGGAGCCTATGTCATGTTGTACTAAAGGCTCTGCCACATGACCAGTACCCAGCTCTCTTATCCAGCTGCATTAGCTGGGGAAGACTGACAATTCCCTTATATTTCTACCCAATTCCAAAGACACAGGTTCCTTGTTAATGTATTTAAGAGACATAAAACACTTTGAGCAATTGGGGAAATATTAGTAACAAAAGCAACAAATATAAGTGCCAGGAATATTCTGAGTCTACAGATTAAAGAGTAGAAGTCTGTTTTCATTCAAAATTATGTAAAACACCCTAGCAATAAAACACATTACTACACATAGGAATGACTGTCAGCCCTGGTTTATGTTGTATCATATGAAATCTGCCAGTGGCAGAAGAAAGACTGTGAAGTGTTCTTGAGTTCCTCAGAAGGACGTCATCAGAAATGCCTGAAGTAAATCATGGGTATTAAGCAGTTAGCGGGCACTTGGTGTTTCAAGAATGCTGGGCACCTATGAACTAGTTCCCATATTGTTTTCCTGGGTTGCAGTGCCCCTTGAAGTTTCACTTTCAAAGAGAAGATAATAGAAAAGAGGAGGGGAGTAGACTCCAAGGGTAAGTTACATTAACATGGACCAAACAAGAAAAAAATGACTGGAAGTCTGGAAATGACTAAAGAGGTTTGATTAAGGTAGAAACTCCACCTCATAATTAAAGCAAACTAAACTCCACTCTACCTCAGATCTATATATTGAATTATAGAATTTGTCAGATTTTTATTTAATTTTTGGTTGGAAATCATTAGGGTCAGTGATGGAGACTTACTGGTTCAAGCAAAACCCTACCACCTGAAGAGTTCTGTAATGGACATGCCTTGGGTAAGCAGAAGAGGTGCATTCAAACAACTTCAGACCTGAGAAGTCTAAGAAAGAAGGCAAGAAAAGCAAATGCTACCAGCCTTTTGACCTGCAACTCCCTCTGAAAAGGCTGGGTGAAAAATCCTAATCTGAAAAGAAAGAAGATTTCATGGGTTTTCCAACAATTTCCTCTGTTAGAATCTCCAGTCACATAACATATAATGAGGCAAGAAAAAGAAAGCACAGGCATAGAGATCAGCAAGGTAAAGATAAAGCTGTCCCTATTTGCAGAGAACATGATTGTCTACATAGAAAATCTCAAAAGATCTACTAAAAAATTAGAATAAATAAGATCAGCTAGCTTACAAGATACAGGACAAGTATACCAAAATCAATGGCTATATACTGGTAATGACATGTAAATTAAAAATAGAATATAGTTTGCAATTGCTCACAATGTTTAAATCCTTAGAATAAATCTAACAAAAATGATAGTGTACTTTGTATGAGTGAAAACTACACAATGATGATGAAAAAAATCAAACAAGATCTAAATAGATATACTATGTTCATGGACTGGAAGTCTTTGCATAGTTATTAAGTATCCCCAAATAACATACAAAATTAATACAATTTCTATCATCTTCTCAGCAAGAATTTTTGTAGATACAGACAAAACTATTCTAAAAATTTATAGCCAAGGAAATAAAAGAGTTCACACAAATTTGAAAAAGAATAAAGTGGAAGTAATCAGTCTTCTCAATTTTAATACTTACTATGTAACACAATAATTGAGACTGTGGATATTGGTAGAAACATAGACACACCAACCAATGGAACAGAATACATATCTCAGAAATAGACTAAAACATTTACACAGTTAGTTTTTGATAAGAATGAAAAGACTATTCAATAGTGGAAGAATAGTATTTTTAACAATAGGATAGGGAAGAAGAAGGAAGAGGAGGAGGAAGCGGAGGAGGAGGATGACAATTACAAATCTAAGTCTTATATTTTATACAAAAACTAACTCAAATTGCATCACAGGCCAACATGTAAAACTCTAAAATATTTAGGAAAGGATCTTCAGGATTCAGGTTTTGATACAGACTTTTTGAACTTGATACCCAATCCATGATTCATGAAATTAAAAGTTAATAAATTATACTTCATCTAAACTAAAACTTTAGCTTTGTCAAAAGCTCTATTAAGAAGAAAAGACAAGCTACAGAGTGAGAGAAATGATTTGCAAACCACACATTGGACAATGGACTATTTAGAATATCCAAAGAACTTTCCAAACTCAACAGGGAAAAGAGCGAATCATTCAATAAGAACATGGCAAAACACATTCATACAACCACTCTGGGAAAGTCTGGTAGTTTCTTAATAATGAAACATGCAACAACCATATGACCCAGCAACTATGCTCCTGGGCATTTATCCTAGAGAAATGAAGACCCGTGTATACACAAAAACATGCATGTAAATGTTTATATCTGCTCTCTTCATAAGGACCAAAACACTAGAAATAGCCCAAATGACTTTCAGTGGGTATATGGTTAAACAAATGGTGGTATATCCATACCATAAAATACTAGGCAGCAATAAAAAGGAGTAATCTGTTGATACACAAAACAACCCAGATGAGGGACTGGTGATGTAGCCCAGTGACAGAGTACTTGCCTAGCATCTTGAGGTCCTGAGTTTAATCCTACCACTTCAAACAAACAAACAAAACCTGAATGAATCTCTGGAGAATTGTACCAAGGGGAAAATGTCAATCAAAAAAGGTTGCATACTGAACGATTCCGTGTATATAATTTTTCCATAATTTATAGAAATGGGGAATACATTTGTGGTTGCTGGGGGTTAAGATAGGAGTGGTGACAGGAAGCAAGTGGGGTGTGGCTGTAAAAAGGAACATGAGGGACACTGGGGGTTTTTGTAATTTTATTATTTTATTTTTATTTTCAATCATTTATTTATTTATTTATTTTTTACAGAGTGCATTTTGATTCATTGTACACAAATGGGGTACATCATTTCATTTCTATGGTTGTACACGACGTAGATTCATACCATTCGTGCAATCATACATGTACATAGGGTAATGATGTCTGTCTCATTCCACCATTTTTCACACCCCTATCCCTCTTATTTCCCTCTACACAATCTAAATATTGTTGTGATGGAAACGTTCTGCATCTTAATTATTAATGTCAATAATAATTGATTGTACCACAGTGTTGCAAAATGTTGCCATTGAGGAAAACTGTTGCGTGCAGGATCTCTTTATATTATAACTGACAGAGCAGGAAAATCTACATCATCTCAAACTAAAAGTTCAATTTAAAACAAAAAATTGGTCATGTAAGAAAATCCTTCCTGCACCTGGGCACAGTGGCATGTGACTGTAAACCCAGTGACTTGGGAGCCTGAGTCAGGAGGATCACAAGTTCAAGACCAGCCTCAGCAACTTAATGAGACCCTAAGCAACTTAGCAAGACCCTGTCTATAAATAAAAAATTTAAAAAAGGACTTGGGATGTAGTAAAGAACTCAATTCTTAGTACCAAAAACAAATAAGCAAACAAAACAAAACAAAAACTTATCTGCAAAGATTAGGGCACCATCTGTCCTTCCAACCACCTTCAAAACTAGAAATTGTATCCCAGGAATATTGTGTGGCCCAAAGTAAACTTGTCAATAGCATCCTCATATTACATTTATTTCAAGGAACAATTTTTAACTAACTGCAAATACATTAACCTTGCTTCTAAACATTTTTTAGGTGAATTTTTTAACGACACACTTTGAAATGAGTTATACCTGACAACTACTAAAATAACATGTTTGAATCATAGGGGGGGAAATCAGTTCTCCTCAAAGCAAGTTTAGTTCTAATAGAAAATGCACAAATATTAAGTAGTGTACTCTTGGCATGACATTTTATATTAATTCTTCATTTTATGTACATGGGAATTTACACACCCCCATTTTATACTGGAGTCTTTGCCAAAGTTTCCCTCTTGTCTGAGGTCCAAAGTTTCTGGCTGGAGTTTCATAACAAATATGCATTGTTTCCACTGGAGTTTATACCAGAAATAATTAGGTAAAATGGTGGTATAATGGAAACAATACAGCTTTTGTAATTCATTATTGCATTGTTGCTAAAATTCACAACTTTCAGTGTTTGAAGAACTGTGTGGTTAGTTGCTGCAAATTCCCAGGAGTAACCACAAGTAATATAAAATCATCTTTATTTGATTCCATTATCATGATTTCAGAAATCTTAACTCAAGACACTGTTGATTTTTGCAGACTCTTAATATTAAAAGGGAAACTTCATATCTGTGCATTAATGAATGTACAAAGTTCAATGCTTAATTCAAATATTGCACAAAGCTTCGCTCACTCTTGGACATCTCCTTACATTGCGTTGACAGACTTCTGTTTAACAAACCCCTCTTCCTGCTTCCAGTTTTGCCTGTAACTAGTACTGCTTAATCTGGATCTCAAGTTTTCTATTCTCCATATTAAATTTTTTATTCACTATTTCCCTGGAGTAGATTTGAAGGTTAACAACATGATTGCAAATCACTTTTAGGTTACCAAAGAAACGTAGATGAGATTTTAATGAATGATGATTTAAGTATACTCTAAATATGAAAGGCCTTTAGAACATCTAGACTTTTTTTTTTTTTTTTTTTTTTTTTTTTTTTTGGTACCAGGGATTGAACTCAGGAGCACTCAACCACTGAGCCAGATCCCCAGCCTTATTTTGTAATTTATTTAGAGACAGAGCCTCATTGAGTTTCTTAGTGCCTCCCTTTTGCTGAGGCTGACTTTGAACTTTCGATCCTCTTGCCTCAGCCTCCCAAGCCACTGGGATTACAAGCATGCATCACCACTCTCAGCTACTTCTGGACTTTTTTTTTTTTATTAGGTTTATATTATCTTATATTTTCATTTTTTGAAAACTGGTCTCCCAAACACATTGTATAATTCAGTGCTACTCAAAGTATGGCCTATGGACTAACTGTAGCAACATCACCTAGGAATTTATTAAACATGAAATTTTGGGACAAAACTAATAAATTCAGAGCAACAGAATAAGAAACTCTGAGCACTGAATTTCATCACTCCCTCCAGATGATTTCTATGCATGCTGAAGTGTGCAAATTACTAATATTAAATCAGTGCTGCTCAGAGGTAATGTCTGTGCTATGGACTGTACTGTTCCTGCACCAAGTTAAAGTGCTAACACCCAATGCCACTTTATCTGCAGACAAGGTCTTTGGTAGGTAGAGTTAAATGAAGTCAGAAGGGTGGGGCCCTAACCCCAACCTAATTGAACTGCAGCTTTATAAGGAGAAGAAAACCTTTCTCCCTCTCTCCCTCTTGCTGTGCAATGTGAGGACAGAGCCAGAAGGGGGACTTCTGCAAGATAGGAGAAAGAACCCCCACCAGAACCTAAGGATGCTGGCTCCTTGATCTTAGACTTCCCGTCCCCAGAACCATGAGAAAATAACTTTCTGTGGCCTAAGCCATGTTATTTTGTTATGATATCCCAAGAAGACCACAGAACATACAATCAGGGGATCTTGTTAGATTTAGTAAGTCAGGGGCCAGGAGTGGGTCTCCTAGAAAATGCCATTTTCCTGATTCATGAACTCCACCAAGAGTAATAAGGAAACTTCCCATATCACTTAGAACAAAATCCAAACTCCTCATTGTGACCTTCAAGGTCACAAGATCAAGGGCTCACCTACTTTTCTGGCTTCACCCTATACCTTGCTGGCTCCCTCTCACCATCTTCAGCACTCCATCCTCCTACCCTTTTCTCAAACATGCTGCATGTTTCCTCCTTCTTCCTGCCTCAGGACATTGGCACTTGCTTTACCTTCTGTTTTTGTTCCCAATTCTTTGAAAAATGAGATCCTTCTCATCTTTCCAGCCTCAGTTCAAATGTCTTCTCAGAAAGACCATGACTACCCTATCTAAAGTGACACATTTCCTGTCCCTATTGTCACAATTCAGTCATTCCTCCCCTTTGTCTCAAACTGAAACTATTTTGCCTTCTGCTGCTTTCATAATAGCAAAATCGTGTCTCTGTTGTTTACCTCCAAGTACTTGTTGATTGAATAAATTATGTAATGTAACTCCCCATAATGACTAAATAATAGTGACACCAAATTCCCCCATATGTGGATAAATTAAGACACTGGATCCATTCTCTGGGTGTTTATTAAAGTCTTTATCCTGCCTGGTTCCTGGCTCCAGAGTCTCTGGTGTTCTCCTTCAACCAATTCGCTCTTGACCATGTCTGAGCCAGATCTGAGCAAGAGAGAAAGGACAGCCAAGGCTCTAAGGGTGTCAACCACTGGGTTGTAATTATCTTTGAAATTGGCCTGAGTAGAGTGCTGAACACAGCTGTTGCTCTCCTAATCCAGCCCCCCTCTCTCCCCACTGCCATGACTGAAATGTGCTTTAGCTTATCATCTTAACATCAGGTCCTGCTACCTCTAAACTGAGCCCTGATTCCAGTTTGTTAGGCTGAAGTCCTGAGGAGACATCTGCTCTGTAGCCATGTGCTGGATTCTCCCCCCTCTGGTTCAAGAAGTAGTTGTCCAACCATGAATGAATGAATGAATGAACAAGGGAATCCCACAGAAATAAAATAAACTCATACCAGCTCCAGAGAGCCCATGGCACCATCTCTTCCTAGCTCCACATGCAGTGACTTTCCTCCCATTTGTAGCTTGCCGGCACCCACAGCAATATTTATGCCACAGAAATCAGCAAACACTTCACCAGGACTACATTGCCCCAGAGACCCAGTTATTAACATTGACCACCACCCACTGGCTGAAGTGCACTGAACCTGGAAAAACTCAGCTCCCTGAATGTGTCCTATTGCTTTGCAGAATTGTCCAGAAGAATGCCTCATATGCTGTCCCTTCCCATCCCATCCCACACACGAGGCCGAGTCACCTTGAGCATCTGTCCAAGTTGGAGTTTCTGTTCCTGATTCTTTTAACCAGGGCATTTAACTATGGTCATTTCTCCCTATCCCTTTCCACCACATACATCTTAGTTTCAGCTGCTATAATAAAATATATTAGATTAATTTATGAATCATAGAAGTGTGTTGCTCACAGTTCTGGAGGTTGGGAAGTCCAAGATCAAGGTGCCAAGAGATGCAGTGTCTGCTTTCTGCTTCCAAGTTGGTGCGTTCTTGCTGTGTCCTCATTTAACAGAAGGGCAGAAAAGACAAATGGCCAAACAGGCCCCCTGAATCCCATTCATGAGAGCAGAGCCTTCATGACCTAATTGCTTCCAAAAGCCTTTCCTCTTAATACTGTTGCTTTGGAGTCTGAGTTTCAACTTGGATTCTGGAGGAACACAAACATTCAAACGTCCAGCATGGCAAGCTCTCATTGACTTTGAATCTTTAAAACACCTTGTAAAATCTGACAAATGTGCTGGGTACCCTGAAAGGTGCTAAGAGGGGCACAAAGCCAAGCGGGAGCTCCATTCTTAAGCACAACAAGACAGAACTTCAGAGTTGCAAAAAGAAACTCATTGGAGCTAATGCTCATTCTCACTCACCCTAAATTCTTTTCTAGATGCATTTCTGAGTTTTCACAAAGCAAAGAAAAACACAATTTATTTCACCGATATCATCAGAAGTGCTGGCATAAATATGTGGTCAGATGTCCAGAGAGAGGAAATAACTCAGGGATGTCAGGAGGGGTAACCCAAGCTCATTGTCACACTCACATGCCATTAATCACACACCACCCAGAGACGCTTTTTATTCCTGTCCATACTGATACTTAACTCCATAGTCATCAATCAGGAGGGTGGCGAATGAGTACCAGCAGTGTTAACTCTGAACTCTGGGAAGGCCCATCTCCTACTGGCAACCCCATTTCTTTGTGGAAATCTGTGGTTTTAAATATTTTATCACTTAATTTGCACTCGTACATGTTTACCTCTTATTCCCACATTGAATTGTAGGTTTCTTAAAGACAGAGATAATAGCTTACACATTTTAAAAAATTTCTTCCAGCATTTGAGCAGTTTTGACAACATTAAGATTAAAATTTTCTATATATCAAATAAAGAAAAAATACTATAAATACAATTTGAAGTCAAATGACAAAATGCTAGACTTCTTTGCAACAGATCCCATCTGCAATATAGACTTAAAACCTCTTATAAGTAATTGGGAAAAAATACACTTCCCTCCCCTAAGTAGGCAAAGGATAATAACAGGGAAATTTAAGAAAATAAATAAATCACCAATAAAAATTAAAAGTATGGGCTGGTGTTGTGGCTCAGTAGTAGAGAGCTCACCTAGCATGGAAGCACTGGGTTTCCTCAGCACCACATATAAAAAATAAAATAAAGGTGTTGTGTCCACCTGCACAAAAAAAATAAAATAAATAAAGAAAATAAAGATATTGTATCCATAAAAAAATTAAATTAAATTAAAAATACAGTCAGCTCTACAAATCAGAAAGGTGCAATTTGGGGCTAGGGATGTAGATCACATACTTAGCATGTGCAAAGCCCTGGGTTCAATCTTTAGCACCAAAACAAACAAACAAAAAAAGTGTAAATTTAAGCAATTGTCAGATGACATCATCTACTAAATTGATATAAAAATTTTTAAAATGATTACATTTTGTATCAATTTTTCTTGAAGAAGTTGTTTGAGCCTATGTTTTGGGGATAAGTATACTCCTTGAGATATTGCTAGAAAGGAGTATATATGTCATTATGGCATTGGAGACAGTGTGAATGTATGATAATAGGAAATTAACTCTTTAATTGGGTTTCATATATGCACAGAATGAGATATAATAAAGTCATTTAACATATTGTTACAGAAAAATATTTAATGCCATGGAAAATGAAATGCATTTATAAGTAGTGTTATGTAGAAAATGTGAAAACATACAGAAATATAAATACTGTTTTCATGATAAGACAAAAAATGCAAATGTTTAATATTGGGGGTTTAAAATAAAGAATTTATTACATTTGTGTATCTTCAGCAAAAGATTTTTCTTTTTTGGAAACAAAATAATGGAGCCCTGTCTTTTAGTTCTCTCCTATTAACTAGGAATAATGATTCCTTACATAACAGGCAAAAATTTCTTCATGAAATATGTGCCAACACACAGATAAAATATATCACTTACTAGAAGATTAAAATATGGCTTCATATTTGGCAGTAACAGAGAGGTGCCACTAGAGACTGAGGGTCTCTTTGCCATGAATTTGGTTATAGAGAACCTAATCTAGGGTGCTGAGTAAGGGCCCTGTAGAGACCAAGTGGAGATGATCAGAGTGCTTCCCCTGCCTGCAGGAGAGCTGACATTCTTTGTCTCCTGCTTCTCACTATCAGTAGGACAAGCACCAGTGACCTCTGACCCTGGAGCAACCTTCTAGAAAGTTCTCATCTGTCTTCTACAAAAACCTCCTTGGAAAGCCACATCCTCAGGCATTCAGACTATCACTCACACCATGTGTGCCTGTGTTGTTGAATCAAGAGCTCAACATTAGTGTTTGTTGGTAGGATTCAGAATATTTTGAGTCCTGTGGTCCAGGCTTCCTTAGGGAAGATACCCAGCAATGTTGAAAGGACTGAGAGAGTGTTTCCTTGTTACTTTAGATTCCTACTTGCTCAGATCCTGGAAGTAGGAGTTTAACTCCATTTCTAAAGCACCAACATTTCTAAAGCATCCAAAAAAAGAAAGCATTCCTGCTTTTCGCCCTACCCAAGGTACTCTCCTTACCACTCCATGAAATCCACCTGAACTCTAACACTCATGACACTGCTCCACAGAGCCCACAAATCAGTCTTTACACAAAAATCTGCTCAAATATTTTACTTGATTAATCACACATTTAACCAAGCTGAAAGTCCAAAAAATCCAAATGGCTAAACTGGAATGGATGTGGAAATTGAACAGGCACACCTCAGTCCTCAGTGTCCAGTGATTCAGCTTGGATCTTAGGTGTTCCCCCAAGGTCTATGTGGTTAAGTTTTCGTCCCGGACTTGGTGCTAATGGGAGGTTATTGGAAACCCTAAGAGGTGGAGCCTAGTGGGAGGTTTCATTGCACTAGGGAGTGTGCTCAAAGGAGATTATGAAATACTGGTGAACAGCTCTGCACCACCATACAATCCCATCAAAGCATCCACCACACCCTCTCATCATGGCAGCCTGCACAGGCCCAAACCAGTAGGTCCCACCCATAATGGACTGAAACCTCCAAAACTGTTGAGTCAAAATAAACCTTTTCTCTTTATAAATTGATTACTCCAGGCATTCATTTCAGTCACAGAAAAGGGATTGACACACCCAGCAAGGCTGTGTGTACCCAACCCAGGACCTGAACCTAAGCTGAAATAAAATCATTAGGCATAAGCACCTGCCACAGCAAGCAGCTCCTTTCCCTCACATTGGGTACTGTGCTTCTCCTGAGGATGGAATCAGACACATATCTGAAGTGAAATCTACTCTCCAGTACTACTGGGGTACCCAGCCATACAAAAGACTCAGGGTCCAGAGTGACCCCAAGATGATTTCGTACCACTTTCCTTCCAATGTGGATAGCTTCTTTCTGATATCCCTCATGGAATAATGCAGTCTTTTACTTTCAGAGCTTCATTGACAGAGTGTTCAGTACCCTTCAGAGTGGCCCAGTCCATCTCTATGGAAGACAAGGTCAAAAATCTAATTTCTATTTGTGTGATTAATTATGATGTCAGTTTGGTTTGACGAAAAGGAAAAAGTAAAGAAACACAGAAGTAGCAAAGTAATTGTAGAATCACTCCCTTGAAAATCCATTTATTTACTAAGCTCTTTACTGCTTGAGGACAAAGGCTCACAAATGATAGCAAACTGGGAAGAGGCCATGAGAACCGGACCTTGACTGTTAAGATTTATAACTCACAACACTCTAAGTACATTGCTTTGCTCTTCTCAGCAGTCATTCCTCAAGATGTGAAGGCCCATAAAAATTTAATTTGTACAAATATTGTTTTCAGGCTTTTCCTCTCAAACAGGAGAAACATTATGGCTTATAAATGTTGACATGATTAATGAACTATTAAAAGGAGGTATATATGTCACCACTTCACATTTACTGCCTCAAAGTTATTTCTTAAAATAACTATGGACTTGTAGGTAACTTATACACATTATACTTCTTATGCTCTTTATAGACACTGAGAAGAAAAGCAATAGGAAAAAGTTCACAAATGCTAGAGAAACTTTCATTTCATCCCATAGAAAAATAGCCATCATCTGGTCAGAGCAAGATTTCGGTTCTTTCTTTGTGAGCTTTCTCTTGATGATGTTTGATCTAAAGGTCAAGGTGGTTGTTTCTGTATTTGGCTAGTCTTCACAACAAAACTGCATAAGGGACAGAAACACCCTGACCCATGAACTGTACCTTTTGATTTCCAGGTCTTATTACTTTACTTTCTAAAAAGATTCAAGGGCTGGGGATGTGGTTTAATGGGAGAATGCCTTGCATAGCATGTGTGAGGCCCTGAACTTGATCCCCAGGACAACATGGGAAAAGGTTCAGGACAGGAATGGAGAAAAAAGAAAGGCAGGAAGACCCTGGCTTCTCTTGGTCTGCATTTTCAAAATCTGAAAAGTAGCTAAAATAGAATTTACTTCTTATTTCAAAAGAAAGGCTCACAGGCTTTTCTGAGTTTAGACTAGTTGAAGACTTTCCAGTGGTACTCGCTTCTTAGTTATAACCCATGTAAATCATAAATGAATTTCTACTAATCCAATATTTTGTGGTCAGATCATTTACTCAGCTTCAGTGGGGGCATGAAGCCTTTGGGGCTGGAAAGTTGCTTACTATTAATATGGGGGCATTATTATTAAATTTGCAAACCTTGGAGCTTAGTGCTTATATGCAAATAGCCCCTCAGCAACCTTTTTCTTTCTTTTTTTCCCTTTAGCAACTTTTTAAGGACATGGGGGTCTGACTACAGACGCCTGTATGCCCAGGGTACACACATGGCGCCCCACAAAGTGGACAGTCAATAAATATTTGTTAAATGAACAAATTCTTGAGGATGGGAGCATTTACACAATAGATGTTATGGAGGAGGTGCAAATACTTTGCAATGAAATATGTACTTGCAAATTCTTCCTGGGCAAAGACACACAATAGGGCTGCCCTGTTGCCAATATGTAAAACTCCTGAGGACCTCATTCTCCTAGATTATGAACTGTTTGGCCTTCCTTATTTAAAAAAAAAAAGAAAGAAAGAAAGAAAGAAAAAAAGAACTCTTGCTTAGATTAACTGACAAGAAAATGCAGAATTTTTTCCATCCTTCCATAGGAAAGTTCTTTGGCCACTGCAACTCTAACATCAACACGCTCAAATTGCTCAATCCATGTCCTCATATCTTGAAATACCAAAGCAAATAGATGTTTTTTAAAACACCATGACTCAATTGGAAGACCAGATGACTTATGATGATCCAGAGACTATTGACCTTGTGAGAGCAGTATATTCATCAGACAGTCATTGTCAATTCCTGAAAATGCACACAGGCAGGAAATGTTTGAGTAGGATCTTCATGCCATTTAACCTGGAAACATTACTTGAGCAAATCCATGTTAGAGTAGAACACAGAGATAAGGGAAACATTGCAAGACGGAAGCAATGAAGTACAGTGTCTCCAGGCAGAGGATACTTGTTTGGAAAAAATCACGAACTGCAGGAAGACCGGAGCAATCCCACAGCAGGAAGGCAAATGAACACAGGCAGACCTGGTTTAGCAAGGACACTGTACAGAAGCACATCTGAATGGAGAATGTCCTACTCTTACTCAAAACAAATGAGCACCCCAGGCCTCAAGCATATTTCCTAAGGATATCGTGATATGAACCCTTCATCCAAATAAAGAAAATTAGAAGATAATTATAACACATTAAATATGCATATATGAAATCACTCTTGAGAAGCAAGTATCCTTGTGATTAAATGAGAATGCCAAGAATATTGTAGTAGCAGGAAGTGGTACCGCTTTACCAAACCAAAAGAATAATGTCTTTCTTTTTTATTAGAGCATTATAGTTATACATAGAAGTTAGGTTCATTTTGACAAAATCGTATACGCATGGATTTGGGTTTACTCCATTTCATGTCCCATTCCCCACTGTTTCCCTCCCCTCCTCCCCTCCGCTCTCCCCCCATTCTCCTTCCTCTACTCTACTGATTCTTCTTTGGCTCATTTATTTATTTTTCAGCTTTCCACATATGCGTAAGCTGGAATTCCCTGTGGTATGTTTATATTTAAACATAGCGTGACTGTGTTAAGTGCATTCTGCAGTTCTTTCCCTTTTCTGTCCTTCTCAGCCTCCCTCTCTACCCATTCCACCCATCTTTCCCTATATCTTTTTTTTGGTTACTGGAGATTGAACTCAGGGGAGCCTTAACCACTGAGTCACATCCCCAACCCTTTTTATATATATAAAACAAATGAGCACCCCAAATATATATATATATATTTTTTTTATAAATATATAAAATATATATATATATATATTTGAGAGAGAGAGAGAGAGAGAGAGAGAAAGAGAGAGAGAGAGAGAGAGAGAGAGAGAGAGAGAGAGAGAGAGAGGGAGAGTCTCACTGAGTTGCTTAGGGTCTTGCTAATTTGCTGAGGCTGGCTTTGTACTGGCAATCCTCCTGCCTCAGCCTCCCAAGCCACCACAATTACAGGCGTGCCCCACGGCACCCTTCCTTCCCTGTATCTTTATGATATCTGATTCCCTACCCGACCATCTTTCCCTTTAGGATAATGTCATTAAACTGTTTTATGAAAACTTCAAGACATTTCACTCTTTCTATTTAGGGTCTTTTGAAAAAGTATCTGGTAAGAACCACATGGGGTTTCTACTGGAGTAATAGCCTCAAGTCGATGAAGTCAGGACACTCTTGTGAGACACTCTTTACCAAATACTCCACAAGAAACCTGGACAACTTGTAAGTAAAAAGGGCAGTTAAGGAAACATACATTTAAGGAACAAAATAAATTCATCAGTCAATTTATATTTTAACAAACCCCTTCCACTTAGAGAAAGACACATCAATAGGAAGGATGACACTTTGGTATGTGACCACATAACAAAGCCAGCAATAAATTTAGAATTTTGGGCATCTAAAGCTGAAGGAAACTGAGAAAGAAAGTTAGACCTTTTAAAAAGATATTTTCAAATTCAGCACTCTACAGAATGCCTTTGGTTGTGCATCCAGGAATGTTGTCTGCAAACCCCAGCTCAGCTGATTCTATTGCCTCTGGTTTCCCTTTGGCTTCAGCTTCCTCCATTTGATGAAGCAGCATGCAAAAGCAATGGGTCTACACTTGCAAGCTCACTCAATCAAGAGATAAGTTAAGGTAGGAAATAGAGAGAAGCTCATCTGTGTGAAGTTTTTGTGTTCAATCCAAAAAGAGGATAATGACCATACAACATGGAAGAAGAAATTGCCAACCATGATAGTGAAGGATTCAAAAATTAGGCTAATGAGAAATGGTTCCCTAGAGCAGGATTTGTTTAGGTTTTACTTTTCCTCCGTTTCTATCATACTTTTAACATTTTATTCATTTATTTAGTTAGTTAGTTTGGTGTGAGGATTGAATCCAGGGTCTCCCACAGGCTAAGCATGTGCTCTAGCCTTATGCTCCACCCCCAACCCTCTCATCATAAATGAACAATTTTCCACAATACTTAACACTGAAGTAATCGGGGGAACTTTCTTTCACAGGAATTTTCTTTCAAGATTTTTTTCTTTTTATTTGTTCTAATTAGTTATACATGACAGTGGAATGCATTTTGACACATCATACATAAGTGGAGTATAACTTCTCATTTCTAGTTGTACATGATGTAGAGTTACACAGGTCATGTCATCATATATGCACATAAGGACATAATGTCCAATTCATTCCTACCACCATGCCACCTCCCCTCCCTTTACTCTTCTCTGTCTAGTCCAAAACACCTCTATTCTTCCCCCTCACCTGTTATTGTGAATTAGCATCCACATATCAGAGAAAATATTCAACCTTTGGTAATTTGGGATTGACTTATTTCACTTATCATAATATTCTCCAGTTCCATCCATTTCCTGGCACATGTCACAATTTTCATTCTTCTTAATGGATAAGTAACAGTTCATTATACATACCACAGTTCCTTATCCATTCATCTGTTGAAGGACACCTGGGTTGGTTCCATAGCTTAGCTATTGTGAATTGAGCTGCTATGAACACTGATGTGTCTGTGTCACTGTAGTTTGCTGATTTTAAGTCCTTTGGGTATAAACCTAGGAGTGGGATAGCTGAGTCAAATGGTGGTTCCCTTCCAAGTTTTCTGATGAATCTCCATACTGCTTTCCATAGTAGTTGCACCAATTTGCAATCCCACCAGCAATGTATGAGTGAACCTTTTTCCCCACATCCTTGCCAACATTTATTGTTGCTTGTATTCTTGATGATTACCATTTTGACTGGAGTGAGATAGAACCTCAGTGTAGTTTTAATTTGCATTTCTCTAATTGCTAGAGATGTTGAACATTTTTTCATGTATTTGTTCACTAATTATATTTCTTCTTCTGTGAAGTGTCTGTTCAGTTCCTTAACCCATTTATTGATTGGATTGTTTGCTTTATGGTTTCAAGTTTTTTGAGTTCTTCAGAAGAACTAAAGATTAATGCTCTATCTGAGGTGCGAGTGGTAAAGATTTTCTCCCATTCTGGAGGCTCTCTCTTCACCCTAGTGATTGTTTCCTTTCCATCCCATTTATCGATTCTTGTTTTTACTTCTTGTGCTTGAGGAGTCTTGATAAGGAAGTCAGTTCCCAGGCCGACATGGTAGAGATTGGAGCCTACATTTTTCTTATATTAGGCATAGGGTCTCTGATCTAGTGCCTAAGTCTTTGATCTATTTTAAGTTGATTTCTGTGCAAAATGAGAAATGGGGTTTATTTTGCTACATATGGATTTCCAGTTTTCCCAGCACCATTTGTTAAATAGGCTATCTTTTCTCCAATTAATGTTTTTGGTGCTTTTGTCTAATATAAGATAACTGTATTTATGTGGGTTTGTCTCTGTGTCTTCTATTCTGTACCACTGGCCTACGTATCTGTTTTGGTGCCACTACCATGCTGTTTTTGTTACTATGGCTCTGTTGTATAATTTAAGTTCTGGTATTGTGATGCCTCATGCTTCATTTTTCTTGCTAAGGATTGTTTTGGCTATTCTGGGTCTCTTATTTTTCCAAATGAATTTCATGATTGCTTTTTCTATTTCTATGAAGAATGTTCATTGGGATTTTAATAGGAATTGCATTATATCTGTATGGTGCTTTTGATAGTATGGCCATTTTGACAGTGTTCATTCTGCTCATCTGAGAACATGGGAGATCTTTCCATCTTCTAAGGGCTTCTTCAATTTCTTTTTTTAGTGTTCTGTCATTTTCATTGTAGAGGTCTTTCACTTCTTTTGTTAGATTGATTCCCAAATATTTGTTTTGAGACTATTGTGAATGGGATAGTTTTCCTAATTTCTTTTTCAATGGATTCATCACTGATGTATAGGAGCACATTTGATTTATGGGTGTTAATTTTATATCCTGCAACTTTGCTGAATTAATTGATTAGTTCTAGAATGTTTCTGGTGGAATTTTTTTTAATCTTCAAAATATAGAATCATCAGCAAAAAGTGATAGTTTGAGTTCTTCTCTTCCTATTCATATCCCTTTAATTTCTTTCTTCTAATTGCTCTGGCTAGAGTTTCAAGGACTGTGTTGAAGAGAAGTGGTGAAAGAGGACATCCTTGTCTTCTTCCAGTTCTTGGAAAGCTTTCAATTTTTCTCCATTTAGAATGATGTTGGCCTTGGGTTTAGCATAGATAGCTTTTACAATGTTGAGGTATGTTCCCACTATTCCTAGTTTTTCTAGTGTTTTGAGCATGAATGGATGATGTATTTTGTCAAATGCTTTCTCTGAATCTATTGAGATGATCATATAATTCTTGTCTTCAAGTCTATTGGTGTGTGAATTGCATTTATTGATTTCCATATGTTTCACCAACCTTGTATCCCTGGTATGAACCCCACTTGATCATGATGCACTATCTTTTTAATATTTTTTTGTATGTGATTTACCAGAATTTTATTGAGAATTTTTGCATCTATGTTCATCAGAAATATTGGTCTGACGTGTTCTTTCCTTGATGTGCCTTTGTTTGGTTTTGGTATCAGAGTGATACTAGTTTAATAGAATGTTTGGAAAGGTTCCCTTCTTTTCCAATTCATGGTATAATTTGAGAAGTACTGGTGTTAATTCTTCTTTGAAGGTCTGGTAGAACTCAGCTGAGAATCTGTCTGTCTTTTCTTAGTTGGTAGGCTTTTGATGGTATCTTCTATTTCATTGCTTGAGATTGGTCTGTTCAAATTGTGTATGTCCTTCTGGTTCAGTTTGAGTAGGTCGTGTGTCCCTACAAATTTGTTGATGTTGTCAAGATTTTCTATTTTATTGGAGTATAAATTTTCAAAATAGTTTCTAATTATCTTCTGTATTTCAGTAGTGTCAGTCATCACAAATTTTAATAATTTAGTTTTCTCTCTCTTTTTCTTCATTAGCATGGCTAAGGATTTATCAATTTTATTTATTTTTTCAAAGAACAAACTTTTGTGTTATCAATAATTTGAATTGTTTCTTGTTTCAGTTTCATTGATTTCAGCTCTGATTTTAATTACTTCCTGTCTTCTACTGTTTTTGATGTTGATTTGTTCTTCTTTTTCTAGGGCTTTGAGATGTAATATTAGGTTTTTTATTCTTTGACTTTCTATTCTTTTAATGAATGAGTTCAATGCAGTGAACTTTCTTCTTAGTACTGCCTTCATGGTGTCCCAGATATTTTGATATGTTATCACTATTCTCATTTACCTCTAAGTATTTTTATTTCCTCCCTGGTTTTTTCTGTTATCTACTCATCATTCAATGCATATTATTTAATCTCCAGGTGTTAGAGTAGCTTCTATTTTTTTATTCTATTGTTGACCTCTAATTTCATTTCATTACAACCTGATAGGATGCAGAGTATTATCTCTAATTTTTTGTATTTGCTAAGAGTTGCTTTATGGCATAAGATATGGTCTATTTTAGAGAAGGATCCATGTGCTGCTGAGAAGAAAGTGTATTCACTCACTGATGGATGAAATATTATATATGTCTATATCTCTATATTTTATATGTCTGTTAAGGCTAAATTATTGATTATATTATTTAGTTCTAAAGTTTCTTTGTTTAGTTTTTGTTTGGAAGATCTATCCAGTAGTGAGAGAGGTATGTCAAAGTCACCCAGTATTATTGTGTTGTAGTCTATTTGATCTTGAAGTCGAGAAAGGTTTGTTTGATGTATGTAGATGCTCCATTGTTTGGGGCATAAATACTTATGATTGTTATGTTTTGTTGATGTATAATTCCCTTAAGCAGTAAGAAATGTCCTTTATCCCTTCTGATTAAAGTCCACTTTGTCTGATGTGAGCATAGAAATCCCTGTTTGTCTATGTGATCCTCGTGAGTGATAATTTTTTTTTCCCTTCAGTCTGTGAATGTCTTTGCCTATGAGGTGAGTCTCTTGGAGACAGCATATTGTTTGGTCTTGTTTATCAATCCAATCTGCCAGTCTATGTCTTATGATTGATGAGTTTAGGCCATTAATGTTCAAGATTATTATTGAGATATGATTTGTATTCCCAGTCATTTGGTTTATTTCTAGTTTTTAATTTGAATTAATTTCTCCTTTGATTGACTATTCCTTCAATGTAGTTCCTCCCTTTGCTGGTTTTCACATTTTTTTTCCATTTCATCTTCATGGAATATTTTGTCAAGAATATTCTGAAGTGCCAGGTTTCTGGTTGTGAATTTTTTTAATTTTTGTTTATCATGGAAGGTTTTTATTTCATCTTCAAATCTGAAGCTTAATTTTGCTGGATATAGGATTCTTGGTTGGCATCCATTTTCGTTCAGAGCTTCATATATGTTATTCAGGACCTCCTAGCTTTGAGGGTCTGGGCCCAGAAATCAGCTGAGATCCATATTGGTTTCCTCCTATATATAATCTGATATTTCGCTCTCACAGCCTTTAAAATTCTATCCCTATTCTGTTATGCTATGCATTTTCATTATAATGTGCCTTGGTGTGAATCTGTTGTAATTTTGCCCTTTGGGGTCCTGGAACCCTCTCATATTTGAGTTTCCATTTCGTTCTTTAGATTTGGGAAATTTTCTGATATTATTTCATTGAAAAGATTGTGCATTCCTTTGATTTGTATCTCTACACCTTCATCTATCCCAACAAAGCTTAAATTTGGTCTTTTCATGTTATCCCATAATTCTTAGAAGTTCTGTTCAGGGTTTCTTAAATCTCTCCCTGATCAATTCTAGTTTCAAGATTATATATTTTGTCTTCATTGCCTGAGGTTCTTTTTTCCAAATGGTACAGTCTATTGGGAATGCTTTATATTGAATTTTTAATTTAGTTTATGGTTTCGTTCACTTTAAGGATTTTTGTTTGTTTGTTTGTTTGTTTTCAGGATCTCTATCTCTTTATTGAAGTGATCTTTTGCTACCAGTATTTGCTCTCATTCATTATCCTTTACTTCACAGATCAGTTTAACTATTACATTCTAAACTCCTTCTCTGACATTTCTTCCACTGTAGTGTCAATGGATTCTGTTATTGGAGTATCTTGGTTTTCTTGGGGTGATTTGTTCCCTTGCTTTTTCACGTTGTTTGTTTGTCTACCCATTAACAGTATGGATCTGAGGCAATAGAGTTTCTACCCTGTGGACTTATAGGGTCCCTGAAGGTTTCCAGTACCTCACTGTTTAAGGGGAGACAAATAATAACAACCAATGCAAACAATTTACAGCATTAAACCAAATAATTCCTACTGTGATGTCTACAATGTTGATTATCACAATAAACAGAAATGATATGATCTGTTATTGTCTATAATAAAAACAGCAAGTTTGCAAAAGAGTTTACTTTTTTTTATTGTAAACAAATGGGATACATGTTGTTTCTCTGTTTGTACATGGTGTAAAGGCATACCATTTGTGTAATCATAAATTTACATAGGGCAATGCTGTTTGATTCATTTGTTATTTTTTTCCCTTCCCCCCCACCCCTCCCACCCCTCAAGAGTTTACATTTTTAAATGGTGGACAGGGAGAGAACAGAAGTGATATAGGATGTGATGATCATGAGGGAGGAGGCGAGAAGACTAAAAAAAGATTAAAGGAAGAGAGAAAGAAAGAACAGTAGAGATTCTGTTAGCAGAAGGAAGGAGAGAATCAAGGGAAACAGGTAGGACAAAATATATATAAAGCAACAATTTTTAAAAAATAAAAATAAAGATAAAAGAATATAAAATAAAACTGAAATATACTAATCAAACATTCTAGCTCACAAAGAACTAATCCACTTAAAATAACTGGTTTCAAAAATGCTAGAAATGAGGGGGAGAAAAGGAAACTGTATAAATGTTCATGCATCAGTAAAGTCACCTTAAGGCGACTTTTCTTTTCTTTTTGCAAAAAAGAATTTAAAAAAAGAAAAGAAAAGTGAAAGAATTTTTTCTGTTGGAATTTTTTCTCGTTATTCTGAACTTCTCTTCTCAGCAGTTTTAGATGGGGTCTTCTGGAGTGCGATGCTCCACCTCTGGATTGCTGAAGAGAGGTAACCCGTAGGTAGAGTTCCTGGAGGCAGGGTTTAGGTTTAGGTGGGCTCTAGGTTCTTTGCTTAATACTAATTGGTCTGGAGATTTTAAATCAGGGCACCTCCAGTGCCCAGTACTTGTTGGTCCACACTGGAAGACTTTATCCCAGTATCACACTTTACCATCAGACTTTACCACCAGGATCTGGTGGGGGAGTCAATTTTTAGTTTCCTATGCCCCATGCAGACCCCAATTTCTTGGTCTTGGGTTCAGTCTCCAAACCATTTCTTCCAACCCCACCCTTCTGTGTTCCTGGCTAGATGCATTCCTCTCACTGGTCCTGCAAGCAGTCGAATTGGAGGGGGACGGGTAGACCTGGGTGGGTTTTCGCCACAAGTTGTCCCTGTATAAACCTCTACATTCTGATTTTCTTCTGGTCATTTAAGCACACTCTATGTCATGTAGCATGTGTTTACTGGGCCTATATTTCGGGTGAAACTCAGGTTTGTCTTTCAAGGCATTTGAACATTTATTTCACATTGGGTCTTTCAAAATCCTTAAAGACCTGGGAAAATAAGGTAGTAGAAATGGAAATATTGAGGAGGCAATGGGAATAATTGATAAGATTGCAATGAGATAGAATGACAACACAAGTGACAGTGATTCCACTCTAAGGTATGTACTCAAGAGAAATAAAAACTTGCACTTACAGACACATGCAAGTGACCATGTATAGCAGCACTATTCAAAATAGCCAGAAGATGGAAATAACTCAAATGTCCACCAAGGGATGAATGGATAAGCAAATTATGGTGCATGGCTTCTCTTCTGACACTTATTTAAAACATATGTCCGGTTGCTTGTTGAGCCAAATTCTCCCCACTCCTATAATCTTTGAGTGCACAGTCTTTACAGTTTTAATTATCAACTAATTACTCAGCACCTACAGAATACTGGGTACTCATTGATATTGTTTACTTTGTTTAAGGACAGTAGTCATTCTGATTTCACAAATGTGTGTGATCAATAAGCACTGCTTTGCTGTGGACAAGGTAGAAAGGAAGGCAGACAAGGGGAATAGTTTGCAGAATTAACCACAAGTGGGAGGAAGATTAAAGGGGATATGAATTAACCAAAAGCTGCAAATGCAAATATGCATTTGCCTGTCCCCTGTCTCAGGTCTCCAGAGGTCCTCATTATTCACCTCTCAGGCAACAGAAGCAGCTCTCCATGACAGGAACTTAAGAGACTCTCAAGACCCCTGTGCCTCAGTCACACTGTCCCACTTTGCTATGTGGAATGCTCCCACATCTTCTCACCTTTGCCCTTTGCCTGGAAAGCTCCCTTATCAGATCGCACTGGACAGACCCACAGGTTTCTTCCATCTCTTAGCTCAGACTCTGGCACTCTGTGAAGCCCCACCGATCTCCCCCAGGCAAGTGCAGGCTCTCTTTCTAAGTCCGGATCTAGGTTTTGCAGGGTCTCAAGTCCATGCAGTATGGGGGTCATCTTTTCAGAAAACAATACAAAATTATAGGAAAACTAGGCATACAAGTAAACATTCATTAAAAATGAGGGAAAAAAATAATAACAGATTATGATAATATCTGACAACCACCACAGATATTACAAAATCTACAAAAACACTGATAGCTTATGGACCGCTATAAGACTTGTCTTTACTAGTGAGCTGCATATTCTGATCACTTCTTTGTAGGACAATTTTATATCTTCTGTTTTTCTCTACAGAGAATAGAAAGATTCATTCTCTTTCCTCTAGTATAATTTATTGTAACTTGCTTTAGGTTATAGATTGCAAACATTTCTCTCAGCTTTACAACTCAGTATTGGTAATATCACATACAATTTTAACATCAGTGTCAAATCTGGGCAAGCCTCTCCTTTCTTTCCCCATAAGCAAATCCACTGCTTACAAAATGACATGTCTAATCATTTGAAGAACATTCCACAGACTAGCTTCTGGCTCCATACATTTAAATCACATCTCTCCTCCATTACTCACATAGTTCTGGTGCCAGGAGGTAGAAGACATGTCTAAATTGTGATAAAAACTCTGATTATGAAGCTTTACATCACAGCACTGTTGAGTCAAACCAGGGTATGATTAAGAGTATTTCTGGAACTCTAACAATAACTTAACTGTGACCCACAATAAAAATACCTCACTAAACTCAAAACAAAAATCCCCAACTCGACCTTCCCTTAGCCATTTCCAAAAACACCTCTCGCTGCTTCCACACCACCTATATGAGGAAAAATGTAACAGAAAAGGTGAGAGTGGAAGAAAATATATCTTAACTAATGTCCTTAAAATAATTTACATGTGTAAATTTGATGTAAAATAATTACAATCAATGGAAATATTATTAGGATCTCAGAAGGGATATATGCAAATGAGCAGACCCTGAAGCTTTAGGTTTATTAGCTTCAAGATTACAATGCTTTCCTGTTGCTTCTGTGGTACCCTATATACACTTCTGTTACGGCACAATCAATGGTATGATTAGAATCACTGTATCTCTCTCCTCATGGAACTATTTCTCTGTAAGGGCAGGAACCACATCTCTTTTATTGGTATCTCCAGAATCCATCATAATTCCTTGTGGATAATAGTAAACAAAAAACCGTTGAATGAATGAAAGGAGTACATTCCTACTGAGGGACAAGGAAGGAGATGGTCTTAGTGAGGGTCAAGGACTCTCTTTCCACACTGGCCACCAGGGGGAGCTCTTGGGTGGTGCAGGATGGTGGGTAGCTAGGGTGGGGTGGAAGAGGGTAGGGAGAGTATGCTATTGGTAATTCTTTTAAAGGATCCTTGAAATCAAGTTTTTGTAGTTCTGGACACTAGAAAGGCAAGATGGGCCTTGTACAATCAAACCGAATGAGTCAAGAAATGAAAGTTGAAAAAGAAAAGTCCTCTCTCCTTTGGAGAATCACGGAATTGGCAAACCACCTCCATTTCCAGCTTCTCTATGACCTGAGCCTTTGATGACGGCTAACATTGGGAGCATTCTGGAAACACCACGCCCAGGTCTGCTCCTTATATTTATAGAGCTTTTAGCACAAAGGCATTTTCATCAAAGCACTTTAAGAGCTAGGCACACCCTGTCACACACATGAACCCCATGAAAGGAATTGCAACTTCACAGCAGCCCTGAGGCCTGAGCTGGCAAACAGGAATGCTTTGGAATACACTCCCTGGCCACAGGCGAGCAGCCCAGTTTGAAACTGGTGGGAAGAATGACATCAGGTAGGGCCAGCCAAATCCCTGCTGAGGGGCCCTGACCTGTGTTTCTGGAAGAAAAGCTAGATTTATGAATGTTGACCATGTGCCAGACATTTTATTAGGAACTTTACATATTTATCTCATCTAAATCCTTATATTATCCCATTGTACAAATGAAGAAACTGAGGCTGAGAGACAAATAATTGGCCTTGGGGCAACAACTACTGAGTCAAAGTCAAGATTACAACTCAAATCCATCTATTTCAATAGCCTTTTTGCTCTTCTCCTAATACATGATCTAAGTGTATCAGAAGAGATGCAAAATGTAAGATGAAGAGATGGTTCTGGGTTGACCTGAATCACTTGACCACCATGACTGCCTCAGCAGAATTCATAGGCAGGCTCCAAGACAGCCATCTAAGCCCACATTTTAGTCAGTGAGTAAACCCTCCTGGGGTGCCCACAAGCTTGTGTTCAAGCTGTAATGGGATGATTCATGTCACCTTTTGTCACAGTCACCCACAGCAAAAAGGATTGAGATTCCCTTAGTGTCACTAACCTCTGACTTCAGACCCTGCCCCTGCCTCCCCCACTCCCTCTCCACACTGAGAAATCAAGGCAAATGGCTTCCAATAATCCGGTCCAACAGGACAGTACTTACTATCCTAATTCCAAATGTCTGAAGCATAGGAGGCCTGGTATGGACACTGTGACTCTGGAAAAGTCAGGATACCTGTTTTAATCTCTTTATCTGGAAAACCAGGGTGAATAATTCAAGGGCCTCCATGGTTCCACCACAACATTCTCCAAAATCATGTATAGTTGCCAAGAAAATTCCTTCACCAGTCATTTTCCTTTTATAAAGTCAGCTGAATTCCTCTTCATGAAAACATGCAGGTTTAAGTTTTAGCTCTGAGCCTGCCATGGTGGCTCACCCCTGTATCCCAGCAGCTTGGGAGGCTGAGGCAGGAGCCTCAGCAACTTAGCAAGGCCTTCAGCAACTCAGCGAGACCCTGTCTCTAAACAAAATACAAAAAAGGGCTGGGGATGTGGCTCAGTGGTTAAATGCCCCTGGATTCAAATCCCATACCAAAAAAAAAAAAAAAAAGTTTCATCTCTGCCTCCTACTAACTTCCACTAAAGCAGAAATAATATTGCTTACCACCCAGAGTGTTGTGTGAATGAGTGAAATAAATGACAAAGTAAAAATGTTAGCACTATCAGATGATGGATATGATCTGATGATCATATGTGATCATAGTGATGAGTATGACAATGATGTTATTTAATAACCATTTTCACTATTCTTGGTAATATTATCCTCTCCTGAGCCAGGTGCTTAGTCTTGAATTATTGCTGTGTTCTTATTTAGCACCCACTATACTTACAGTACAGTGAAAGAAATACAGCAACAGATATTGTTAAAACTGTGTACCAGTCTATGGAATTAAAAGGGTTTGGAAAAGAGAGAAATTAAATAGAAGGAAAGCATTGATATGAAGGTGAGTCTTTAACTGGCTTCTACATATAGTATTTGTGTTAGCTTTCTGTTGCTATGACAAAAGTCTTTAGTAATAATCTTAAAAAAAGGAAAGGTTTATTTTGGCTTACAGTTTGGGAGGTTTTAGTCCATGGTCAAGTGAACCCATGACTTTTGGGTCTGTGGCAAGGAAGCATTTCACAGTGGAGAGCATGTGGTAGAGTAAGTTACTCACCTCAAGGCAGCTGGGAAGGGAAAGAAGAAGATTCAAGTTCCACTACTCTCTTCAAGTGCATGTCTTCAATCTCCAGAAGACCTTTCACAAGACCTCACCTCTTAAAGGTTCTACTATCTCCTAATAGCACCTACCTGGGGACTAAAACTTTCACACATGGACCTTTGAGAGATGCATAAGATCCAAGCAACAGCAGTAGTTAACTTTCCCAGATTAGAGAAGAAGAAATGTGTTGATAAGTTGTGGGATAGTTTCAGGTCTCATGAAGATGAGGACTTTGGTTCATTCAAAGGGAAGCATCCTGTGTAAATGCTCATAAGTATTGACTCTGCTGATTTTAGGTGTTCCCCAATTTCCATGGTGTTAATACTTCAACTGTAGTTGATTGCAGCAGTCAATAAGACCGAAAGCAGAGTGAGGAAGGGATGCTTAGTATTTCCACAACACACCCCCAATAGATGTCAGTAACCCCAAGAGTAGAGAGAATTAAAAAATAGAGTAAAACTAGGAACTGATGACTTTTAAATATATGTGTCCTTGGTTTTTAATATAATTAATGATGAATTCATATTATTTAACTTTAAATCATGACCATGCTTAACAATTGACTTGCAAAATCTCTGAAAATTTAACCTCAGCTCTTAGGATTACACAAGCTGACTCTGGCAATTACAAAAATCTGGGGGAGTGATACTCATGGCTTAGACCACGCTGTTAGTTGGGAGGTAATCAAAAAGGGTCATATTTGGGACATTTATAAAAATAGAGTGGAGAAGGTTTGTTGGTAGACTACATATGAAACAGGAGAAAAAGAGAAATCAGAGATGACTCATGGGGTTTTATTTATCTTGCTCTTTTGTCCTGTGCCCTGTGTCTCCCAACAGAGCCCAAGCAGCGACCAACCAGGCTTCTCTTCCTTCATCTATGCTGTGTCCTTATTTTTCCATGCTTCAGCTCCAGCTCTGCATTACAGAATTTGAAGGTTTTCACTATATTCCCTTTATATAGTAAGGGTTTTTAAAACGTATCACCTTCTTTGTGCAGAATAGTAGTCCTATTTCAACATAAATGCATAGGGAAGAGAAGAAAGAAAGAAGTGAGAGGAAGGAGACAGAAGAAAAGAAGATGGAGCAAGAAGAGAGGGAAGAGAGAAAAAGGAAAGAAGAAGGAAGAGGAGGAGGAAGGTGGGAGAGAAGGTGAGCTCTGCCAGGGGTCAGGACGGCAGTGCAGGCGTATGTGTTCCCAGACATGAATGTCCTTTTCACTTCTCCATTCTCTACAAATTTTAAATTCATTAGGACAAAGATGTATTAGTGTTTGTATAACAAATATCTGATGGAAAAAGAAGGGGGATCTAGAATGGAAAATAAATTCTCTAAATTCAGCTTTTATATATAGAGAGAGAGATAGAGAGCTCACTGAAGAAGAGGAAGCCCTAGCAGGGATGAATGGGTCCACTGTAGCTCCCCAGCAGGCTACTGAGCATGGCGGCAAGGATGGAACAAGAATCAGAAGACCCAAGTTCTGCTCTCAAAAGACTCCTAGTCTGGATGAACCTGGGAAAATTCCTTAACCCTTACTACCCTGGATGAGGAAATGCTCAGATGGAAAGTGGAACTAAAATTACCACTACCACTCCTCCTATCATTGTATCATGACGACAACCAAAAGGGGGGACAAAAATCAAATGTATGTAGGTCAAGGGGGAAGGATTATACACATCACACGTGTGAGCCTTGGGAGGGTGCCACGAGTGCCTACAAACATCAATGCCTTTCTGGAAAATACCAATAATTAATAGTTCTCCACTTACCAGTGTTGGGATGGATCGTAGGACTGAACTGTGCAACCTAAACTACAGCTGCCTTCCTGTCAGTCTTTAATCATTGTGATCCTGAATCACTCTGACTCAGCAGACTTAATTTTATAGTTGATAGAATTGACTGAAAATAATTAGAGAGGACATACCCATGATCCAATGGGGAAAGGGAGGTTAAAATGACAATTTAAAGCTGGAACACGTTGATTGGTATCCTCTCCCTTTCTAAAGCCTCCTCCTTGGAGTTTTCTTTTTGGAAAGGTGAGACAAAGAGAAGACTGTGGGCCAGGTCCTGGCCCATCAGGCAGAGCACTTAAGTGATTAGGGGGCATGGACCCTTTTTCTGGGGTCAGCAGAGTGTCCTTCAGGCCCTGGACACTGCCAGGCTTTGAGCTGCCATGCAGCCTCAGATGAGACATCTCATATTGACAACATTGAAGGGCTCCTGCGTTGATCAATAACAGCAGTCCTCCTCTGCCTTTGGCTAAAAGCTAAAGAGACGGGTTGGTGCATATGTGATCACTGGAATTTAATTATACATCACATTGATTTTTAATTAGAACTCTGGTGAGGGCCTCATCTATTAAAAAAAATTTTTTTTTCAACTGGTAAATGGATTTTACCCAGTCCATCAAGTAATTTGAAATGCACTTCTCCTTCTGACCTTTAGCTGTCTGGATGAGGAGGAAACCTTTCATGCAACCCTCTCCATGAGGGCAAAGACCCTGAAACCAGCTATCATTTCTCCAAACTTTTATTCCTATTCTGTACTTCAGCATATAAGACAGACAGCAGGAGAAACAACAGCTTCTGTTGTTTGTAATGAATTCCAATTAACACTGGAAAAAAGTCCTACTGGCTCTGATCCCTGGTCTAAGCTCTTTGAGGGATAGGTCCAAAGATGCAGTCTGGCTCTTAAATCACATCTGGCACCAGAGCTTGCCTCATTTGCCCCTCATTGCCCCTGTCAGAGTGAGATGCTCCAGAGCTGCCAGCACATTTTCCCTCAGTGTCTCAAGGCTACAGGAAAAATGCTTTACAGCTAAAGGAAGACTTGAAGCCCAGAGCCAAAACCTACTCCTTAGAAAAGGCCCTACTGGTGCAAATAGTTGCACAGAAGGCCTGAGGAATGTCGCCTTGCCCTCCAGAATCCCTATGCTTCTCTTTAAAGTTGCTCTGGGACCTCGCAGTGATGCAAGCTGGCTTAGATGTCAGCACCAGTGAGTACTGCTGGCCAAGGCACAGTCAGGCACGCAGCATGGCCCTGGTTCCCTCCAGTAAGAACAAAACCATATAATATACACAGATGCTCGTAGATTTAGGATGGGGCTGCAAGTACTAAGTTGAAAATATACCAAAAATGCATCGCATAACCCTAATCTAGCAAACCTCCAAACTTAGCAATAAAGCACACAGTGGAGCACTGGTTGTCTCCCCTCTCGATCGCATGGCCGGCTGGGAGCTGTGGCTCAGTTCCACTGCCGAGCATCTCGAGAGTATTGTGCTGCATTTCACTGGCCCAGGAAAAGGTACCAATTCAAAACTGAAAATGCTGTTGCCATTGAATGCCTATGGTTTTCACACCATCGTAAAGTTGAAAAATCGTAAGTCAAAACACCATAAGTCAGGGACCTTCTGTAATTACAGTATAATAACATGACCTACATTCCAGGCACCATGTTATGCTCTTTTCCTGGCTCCTTTTATTTAGTGACAGATCAGAGCTGCTGGATGTATCTCCATTTTACAGACCAGAAAACCATGACTTGGAGAGTCTAAGCAATGCTCCAGAGTCACACAGGTGGCAGGACAGGGAATAGAGTTGCAAGACTCATGTTCCCCCCAACCTTCCACACTACCTCCCACATCAGTGGGGTGCACACTGCCAGGAATGGCCTGTCACCTCCTTCACACCTGCCAAAAACAGCCACAGGAATACTGCCAGCCATGGTGAGAACAGAGAAGTCATTTCCTCACTTCCTTTCTACTAAACCATCCCACCAGCCAAGTTAGTCACTGCCCCACTTTTCTCATATGACTAGCATGATATTGACTAGGACAAAATCCCTGCCTCTGAGCATTAGCTTGGGCCAGTCATCTACCCAGAATTTCCTTCTTTCTCATTCACTCAACCCCATACATGTTGATTGCACTTCTATTATGTTACATGCTGGGGATCTTTATCCTCAGCCTAGTTAGGGAGATAACACAGGTCAACAGACTGTGACAATTAACATGAGAAAGCTGATGGCAGAGAACGGCAAAGGTAAATAGATACCGAATAGTATGGGGGATTCCCCAATACTAGTCTTGGGTGGGAGAATCCCCAGGTGCTAGGATGGTCATGCATGATTTCCTAAAAGATGCTCTTCCTCCTGAGCCCAACCCAAAAGCCATCTCTTGCATTGCCATCTCCCATGGCATTTTCTCTTCTCATTTTCCTCATCTTCTCATTTCTTCTCTCATTTTCCTCTCCCCTACCTTTCCCAAGACAGGCTATACATCTTTTCTCATGCATGTGCTTTGCTCCACAAAGTTCCAGATAAATTGCTTCATTTCCAGGAGACTGAATGAAGATTTCTATTGATTACAATTAATCTGCATTGTTTATCTCAAATGTGAGTCTTAGAAATCCTAGTCCCCATCATCGTATGCCATAATCCCTCAAGCTGCCTGGCAAGGCACAACTACTAAACTGTGTTCATCATTTTTTTTTTTTTTTTTTTTTTTGGAATTAACTGCTCTTCAGAGAGATGATGAACAAGTCCACCTCCCTGAAATCTAAGCACCAAGAAAACAGTAAGTGTTATGGGTGCTGACCCTGGCTCCTCAGGAAGTCCATAATCTAATACATGAGACCTCTGAATGCTACCTTTTATAGCAAAGACTGTAGAAGGGATGAAATTGGGGTCAAAAAATGGAGAGATTATTCTGAACCCTAAAGGCAATCATAGATGCATAACAGGAGAAGGTAACAGAGGAAGAAGGCAATGTGACCACAGAGGCAGAGAGTAGAATGATACACAAGTCAAGTAATTCTAGCAGCCACCAGAAGCTGGAAATGGCAAGGTACAGATTCTCCCCTAGAACCTCTGCAAGGAGCTCAAACCTGTTACTGCCTTAATTTTAGCCAGCTGAAATTGATCTTGCACTTCTGATAAGAGAATGAATTTTGAACTTCTGCTAGAAAATTAATTTGCACTGTTTTAGGCCACTACTGTGGCATTTTGTTACAGCAGCCATAAGAAACTAATACAGCCGTCTTGGAATACAAAGGTGGCAACAGGAATGACAGGAGCTCATGCTGAGCTTCACCCAGACATAGGGAAGAGAGGTGAGTTCTTCTTAGACTGGAGTTTTAGCCCTCAGCTGCTGTAAGACCCAATTAGCAACTTTTCAATAAGAAACAGCAAGGCTTTGGCTTGTGAGTTGTTCTTTTCTTCCTGATTTTCCTCTCCATATTTCCTGAGGCCTTTGAAATGGCAAAATTTCTGAATTACTTCACTGTATTTAGAGACAGTTAACCTACTCAGAGAAAAGAAATATAAAGCCCCTTCCCAGGACCAAACAGAATAAAAGCTCACTGAACCAAGCAAACAGAATGGGCAAAAACCACCACCTTGAACTTCTTCGGTGACCATGTCCTGCTTCCCTCTGCCCACTCCTCCTTCTCCTGACTTGGCCCTTGACTGAGAAGGAACTCTTCAAGTTCCTGGCAGGCTTCTCTGTTGTGGACTGGCTGCTACAGGAAGATGCTACAGGAAGGAGATAGAAAAGCAGGTAATATTGATGAAAATGCAGCAGGGCCTATGCAATTTGGTGCAAGAATTAGAATATGGCAGGATCTAGGGGTTTTTAAAGTCTTAAAACAAAGGTGGTTTGAGCACAATGTCTCCCATAGTCGGTTTCCTTCGTTGCCAACTAGAGGTGATTTGACACTCACTCTTGTATTGTTGAAAAAACACTTAAACCAAATGAGACAAAAATTGAAATAGAACGTTATTATTCCTAACGGAACATTAACCCTCTGAAACAAAGTGCTCTGCCAAGTTCTTAATGAGACAAGAAAAAGAAAAGAAACGCTTAAGTGTTATAAAAATAAGGAATAAGAAGGTAGTTAATCCCATTGATTTCCTAATTATTCACCCTTATTCCTGAAGTATACATTTAAAAATGAGCCTGAAGACTGAGTGCTTTTCACAGTCCTCATTAAGATGGGTGACTTGCATCTTCTCTATCCATCTTTATCACCTTCCATTGTAAAATGTGGACATGAGCCATATGGCCCTTGGGGAAACTTTCTAGGCACATGTTTAATAAATAAAGGTATTATGCTGTGGGAGATGAGGACATAGAGGAACTGGAGTGGGAAGGTATTGGGTGAAACTCTAAGGTGGCTCTTTTTAACACATGATTCCTCTTGGACTGTCCCGGCAATAGCTTAGTGATGGGAAAGGGGAAATGCTGTCCTTGGGTTAGCAACTGAATCAGGGATTGGCAGCACAAAGCCATCAGTTTGTATCAACCCGCTGGTCCTGAAAATTTAGACATATACATCAAAGAAGTTGAAAGCTTGTGTAAAATTCACATGATTCTATTTACATGAGAAGTACCTAAAATTTATGTCAGGAGCTTTCAGTGCGCATAATGTTATTAAGGCCACATGGGATAGCTCCAGGATTCTCTTGTAACTCTCTTCTACAAGAAATTTAAATGTAATGTGTGCCTACTTTTCACATGAAACCCCTTTAAACTTAATTTGCTTTCCTATACTGCAAATGGCTTGGTCAAGGTCACCTTTTGCACTAGAGCTACACTGCCATCTTTTTCTCTGGTTGTAGAGTGTTTGGGACTTGGTTACAATATCTAAGTTCTCTTACTCCTGGCCTCCCTCTTAGAAGTGATTTCTTTTTTGGGTACTTTAGCTTTCTTATCTTAGTGCTTGTATGGTCAGGAAAATAATAATATCTGATAACAAATGGCATATTCATGGATGCTTATCCTAGAGAGTTCCAGGCAGGACTCTGGAAAGAAGGTAGTAACTATGCAGGTCTTCACTGCTCAAACTCAGAAGATCCAACCGGGTCAATGATGAAAGTGGCAAGTGGCAGGTACACATCAGAACCTGTGAAACCTTGGCGATTCCCCAGTGACGAATAATTTAGGCAATTGTCTATATCAATAGCCCTTTTCGCTCTGATTTTGGCCTAGTTTTAATTCCTTTAAAAAAGAAAAGCACTGCCTATTTATTCTCTACCATGAAATGTAGTAAGCAAAATTTGAATATTACCCATGTTGATACCAGTCTTCTGCTTCTGGAATTTCTTCTTTTTTCAAACCTCCAAGCACCCAAATCTTCACCCACCCTCTCACCCCTCCACACCCCTTTCTGTGAGAAGACATCTAGAATTTTACCTGCAATCCTGTAATTACTACTGAGTGGCCAGGAAGGTGAGCTGTTATAAGCCCTCCCACCACCTGTCCTGTGACGTGCATGATTGGTGGTAGAGAGGCCAATTATGATTCATTGTAATGAATAATACATTATTCTGCCCAAGTTTAAAACACAGGTACCTCATTTGTTACAGCACTAAACCATAAATAATTTTAAACAGTTTGTTCTCCTAGCAACAATGAAAGCAATACATGTACTACTTTGGTTATTTGTTTGCAATTTCCCCAGTTTGTCCTTTATAAAGGTGCACATAGATCTTATTGTGATTTCCTTCAGTACCGTGATATAAACCACAAATTACCAATTTCATAAGTTTTCCAAAAACATGGATGAGGACAAATCCTTCACTGAGTGGTAAGCACAAAAGTCTTTAGATCTATAAAGGGAATCTAGCCAAGGGTTTTTGACTTTTTCTTTTTTTTTCCTCTCTCTCTCTCCATAACAGCTACTTTGAAATCACAAGCTCCAGCTAAAACACTTCTGGCATCATTAGTATATTAATTAATAACCAAGATGACTTAGGAAGATTTATATATGATATGTGCTCATAAGTGTAACATAATTCCTTGAGTCACAGCCCAAACTTTTCAAACACAAGTATTGAAAGTAACAAAGAAAATACAGTTTCCCCATTTACAATGATAGCTTGCCTTCCACTTTATTTATGACACGGACTTCTAGCCAGGACAATAATATAAAAATGATTTTGACATAATGATGAATAAATGTTTTGCAAACTTTTTTAACAAAAGAATGCAAATTTCACCATGAATATAACTTACATGTTTATAACTGTGGTCAATCCTCAAAAACATACAAACAAAACCCACCATTACAATTGCTATTAGTCCACAGAGAAATTTCAAATAATGGGAAGAGTTTGCTAAATTCTACTTTGATCCAAAAGGATCAAATCACAAGACTATAATTTACTTTTGAAATTGTTTAAAACCATATAAAATATGTCCACCTATCACATATTCATCTCTACTTCCTCTATCTGAAATGAGAAGGAATCTCCCAGTCCTTGTGAATATTCCAGTCATAAAAGTTGATGCAGAACTGTTTACTACCAGTGACTTTTCCATTCTGGAGTCAGTGGGATTATTATGGTTCATTTAATTTTATGGTTTTTAACAAATTGCTAAGTGTGATTTGTTTGTATACTTTTGTAAGAGTTTTGATTTAAATAAATCAATAATTTATAAAACAATCTTTGTCAGATCATGAAATGTGGTATGTAGATTGGAAGATACGGTCATTGCAACAATGCTAGATGCAATAATTCAGGAAAGGAAAAAATTTACTATAAGCCCATAAAAGTAATCAAGAGTGTAGTCTGAGCACCCACTAAAACCCCTCCACCTTCTGCTCCTAATGAACATAAATGCTTGCTATGCCAATATATATGGACATTTTAGAATATATCAAGGTATCCCAAAGAATAAAAAATTAGTTGACTTAAAACAGAAAAGCAAGTACTGGTGGCTAAGTAGGAAAAATACAGGTGCATTAATTCATGGACTGAAAACAGTTGAAGTAAAAATTAGCAAATCAGAGTTTAGACCAGAGAAAATATTCTAGAACCTGTAAGATAAACAAAACATAAAAAATATTTTAAGTAATAAATTTAAATAATGCCTCAAAATACATAGAAAATAGAATGCAAGGAGCAATGTTGAGAAAAGAATGTTGAAAATATGGTAGAAAACCTAACTAAGACTGGGGACATAGTTCATCAGCAGAGTGCTTGCATAGTATGCACAGGGCCCTGGGTTCCATCCCCAATATCACAAGAAAGACCAAAAAAAAAAAAAAAAAAAAAAAAAAACTGAAAATGTAATTAAATACCTCTTAATAAGTAACAAAGTGGAAGTGAAAGATAAAAATGAAACAAAATAAAGGTGGAAAAGAAAAAGAAAAAATGTTGCTAGGATTTATTAGGCTTGGACAAGATGTAGGCGATAATGAGGCACTGAGATAAGAGTATTTGAAGACAGTACAGTGTGCTAGTTACATTGCCTTTTAAACAATAGTAAGTGTTAAGTTCCGAAAGAAAAATATAAGTATGCAGATTAAACCTTTGTCATCACTAAAAAGCTAGAAATGCAATGAATAGATTCCAAGTCAGAACAAGAAATGAATGGACTGCATGTATATCCACCATTTATGATGATGGTAGCCTCTAGAGAATGGACAGGGAATGGACACAGACCTAGGGCTAGTAGCTAAAGAAGATTTTAACTTTATCTCTAACATTGCATTGCCTTTTCTTAAATATTGCAAGCATATAGGACAAAATTCGAAAAGTTAATATTTCCAGAGAGTATGAATATAAATTTGTTATATTATACATCATCCTTTCTCATTATTTATACTTTCCTCAGAACAAAAAAATAAATAAATAAAATTAACTTCTGTGTTGATTTGAGCTGCACTCTAAATGTGGGTAGAAAATGAATGAATTCCAAAGCAAACCAGGGTGAAGCCCTGAAGTCCAATTGAGCTCATGTCCAGAGGAGATACAGGGCTGTATCACATATCCCATCAGCTATATGCAGGTGAGGAAAATTCTTAATGGAAGAGAGCACCAGTGAACTTCAGGGGTCATTGCCTTTTAAACACAGTTCATGAGAGCTCCATTATCTTATGCTCTCCATTGGTTTGAATTACTTGTCTCTGGCTTCATGTGCAAGTAGTGGAACAAAGATATCAATATAGAAACTACCATAGCCAGGGGTCAGCAGGGGGCTACCCAATTAGAGAACCCGTAAGAAACCACAGGAAAGAAAATAACTTTTCTGACATAATAAGGACCCTCCCAACAGGAGACAGAACAATCACTTCTGTGTGTTAGTTTTCCCTTGCAGTGGGTAAATTGTGGAGCACAATGAGAAACAGTTAAGATTGTCTTCTTTGAATGATGGGCAGTGGCGCTGGTTCCATGGGATTCTCTGCTCACTAGAACAGCTGTTTAACAGCACTCCACCCATGCAGAAGGAAAAAGCAATTCTAAGAAAAAACACAAAAGGCAAATCAGCAGATGGGCTGAATTTACATTTTCCTCAATGAATTTGCATGAGAAACTCTCAAATGAGTTTCATGCTCCCTATTTGAGATGACAGAAGTCCAACCCAGGCAATGGCAGTGAGTATAGAATAGCTTATAAATCTGAGAGATTTTTAGGAGTAGACTACAGGAATCAGTGGCCAGGTACTATACAGGGACTATGAATACAGAAGTAAGTAGTAGAGGATAATCTCCAAACTTCTACAATTGATAGAATCGTAATTCTATCAATTAACATAGGCTGTGAGAAACAAAAGAGGTAAGTAGAAGGGAGGAGGGCCAGGGAGGATAATCAGATGGAATCTTGGAGATGTTGAAGAACACAGGGATCTTCGTACAGTAAATTCCAGTAAGGAACTGGAAATGTGCAACTGTAGGTTAAGATTAAGATCAGGAGGTGGGGTGGGTCCCTGGGGTCCAGGTAGGGAGGAAGGAGATGTTGTCACAGGCTAGGGAGAAGAGAGAGGCTTGAAGAAAGTTGAAGCCTGGGTCAAAGCTGGGCATGGGGACACGTGTCTGCAATTCCAGCTACTACTCCAGAGACTGAAGCAGGAGGATAATTAGTTCGAGGCCAGCCTGGGAAGCTTAGAAAGACTCTATCTCAAAATTTAAAAAAAAAAAAAAAATCTTTAGAAAAGGGTGAGGATATATCTCAGTGGTAAGGTGCCACTGGGTTTAATTTCTAGTACCAAAAAATAAAAAATAAAAAAGACTTGTCTAGGACGATCTCAGGGCAAGGTCAGATTATGTAAGGACAATAAAATACAAGCAGTCAAGTTCATTTTGGGGAGAGTCAGACTAAGAATGTGGTAAAGTGTGAGGCTGGGTGAGTAGGAATGTTAGTCAGTTTTCCTCGATTGTGACAAAACACCTAAAAGGTGAAGTTTTATTTTGGCTCAGTTTCAGAGGTATCAGTCCATGGTCACTTGGCCTTGTTGCTTTGGGCTTGGGGTGGCACAGTACATCATGGCAGGAGTCTCTGGAAGAGGAAACTGTCACCTGGAAGACAGAACATGAAGAGAGAGAACGAGGAAGGGCCAGGGTCCCAATACCCTCTTTAAGGGTGGCACCCACAGTGACCTAACCTCCTTCCACTAGGCCCCACCTTTTAAAGGTTCCACCAACTACCAATCACACCACATTGGGAATCAAGACTTCAGCATGTGCCTTTGAGGACGTTCGAGATCCAAGTTATAGCAGTAGGTGATATGGGACTCTGTTCTCTGTCAGAGAGTGTGTGCTCTATTAGGCACAAGTAGCTCTAAGCAACTGAGCTACAGAACAGTCTTTCTTACTCCAGGGCAGAGTGCATTGCGTCATTCAAGGGACTCTGAGAATGTCACTTGGTCAGGAGACAGAAACCCTTTACCTAGTGTCTCTTAGCCAGGAAATACAAGTGCAAACACCCCTGGTGAGGGAACAAGTTTCATTATATTTACTTTACCTTTGACCTAAAGAAGGCTGATGATCGTCTCCTAGAAAGAGATGGGAGAACTAGAGGATGTGAAACTCATACCTTGTCATGAAATGGCAGCCCACCTGGGGTTGTCTTGGATCTGAGAAGTTTCAAGGACAAGTTTTTCAAAAGTTTGAAGGGAGAAGGGAAGGAATGCTCCAAGGTCAGGTGAGTAGGGTTGTAGTTGGAAAGATAAGCATTTCTGCCCAGTTCTGTCCCGAACCCATCCAAGGGCATCAACACCATCAACCCCTTGCCTGAGGCTACAAATCTCTTCTAAATCAGAGTCCCAGTGACCAAAGTGAAATCTCCATTTCCCACACAGCCTTACCTTCTTCCTTTTGGGAAGGCTCTGAGATTAGCAAACTTGCCGTTCAGTCTGTTCAGAGTAATTAGCCCCTGCAGGCCTCCATCTGCCTCCACCTCTTCACCTCACCCTCCACCTGGGCTCACTCAGTGCTTCGCCACCCCAGCCCCGAGACAATGAGAATCCCCTTCTCTCTGGATCAGACTTTAAACCTCTCTTTTTCGATACTCTCTACCCAGAATAATTTATAATCGCCACTCTTTCTTTTATGGACCCCTTTTAGGAATCCCTGCAAGCTAAGTATTGTCATGTTATAATCCTCTTTCTAGAAAAACATATGCAAGAAAGGACATGGATAAGCCATGGATATAGTGCTTCCATCCCAAAAAAAAGAAAAAGAAAAAAAAAATCCTAGACCACGCAACATTTCAAAGCTTCTAGAAAGAAACACCTGAACAATTTACTCAATATCCTGTTCCAGCATTCAACACCCTATATCCTAATCTGTCTCTCTTCATCATTTCTACATTTCAACCTATCTGATATTGTCTCTGTCCAAGTCCTGTGCCCCCAAATCCATTACCTCTTTTGTATGATCTTTAAAGTCTTTGTCTCAATACTTTGTATTAAAAAATGCAATATAAAAATTAATGGCTTGTATCATGGGAAGCCAAGTATTTAAAGTGTTGTCAACCAGCGTTATTACCATGAATGTGATAATAAAGTTTAAGATGAGTCATGTGAAGCGAGATTGCAAATGCACCGAGATGAAAGAGTTTGCGGGAGTTACAACCAAGCCTCGTAATGAGGGGAGAGACCTGATGACGACATTCTAAAAATCCCATTGCTCTTGGGCCAGATACAATTTGAAATAATAATAGGTTTATCTAAATCCACCCAATCTAAATCTCTTATTTCAGCTGCTAAGATGAAGACCCTAAGATGCACAAATCTTTCACCTCTATAAATATTTTAAAAATGGGAAAGAACATTGGAAAGTGGCCTTTGTAACTTAATGATATATCTCTCTCCAACACCTGTCAACATAAGCGATGCTCGCCAATTTCCCTTCCTAGTCATCAGAAAGGAGCATTTTGCTAATGAGAAGATAATGATGCACGACTCTCCAAAGAAAACATGCTTTTCATGACGGTTGGAAGGAACACTTGGATCGAAGTCAGGTACTCTGGGTCTCGGTGTTGGCTCTGTTTTAAGGCTACTTTGGTCAAATCATGTAAACCTGTGTCTCACGTTCCTCATCCAACAAAAGTAATGAAGACTCAAAACGCTTGCCCCATTTATCTTGTGGATTTACTGTGAGCATGCCTTGAGAAGTACACGGTGTCCTTGTTGGTTCTTACTCTCAGTATTATTTACAGCTTTCTGGCCCTCTTCACCTGAGCAGATTACCTGAAATTTCCTCACCTCCTCCCTAAAAGGGGCAGTGCCGTAAATTTAATGTATATAAAAACAATCTAGCCTGACGTGACTGAACAGGAATTAGACGTTGAACTGATTTAGAATTCACTGTTCTCTCTGACTGAACCCTGTAATTACAATGAGCTATAAACCACGCGTAGGGCATTTGCTATGAGCGTTCTAGCAAATAATATAGAATTACAGGGCTGGAAGAGACTTTGGAGCGCATCTATTCCAACCCCTTCATTTTACAGATGAGGAAACTGAGGCCCAGAAAGGTTAACAAGCTTGCCTGTGGTTATACAGGTAATTAATGATGATGCTAGTCTAGGCTTCAGACACCTGATTCCTTGTCTTGTGGGCTTTCTTGTTGGAAAGCTACCCATTGACCTCACATAATTCATTTGACCTGATGACAAATATCCATCTATAGACTCCTAGCATAGTGACTGCCCACTTTCTATTGTCTAACACACATCTGTCACTTAAGAGTGGCAGAAATTTCTCTTTTCTCATTGACTTTTGTTATAAAATTAGAGAAATAGCATCCCTGAAAGTCTCCGTGATAGGCTGAGCTGCTGATGTATCCCCAGTGATACTTTCTATACCTTGGCGCACTGAATGAAAAGACCACAGGTTTTGACTTAGAAAATCCTACATCTGAATTTTGGGTCCAATTCTTTGTACAGGGAATCTGCGGGAAACTTTAGTCCTCCCGAGTAATTTTCTCATCTGGAGAATGATGTAATAGCTCTGAAAACACTTGTAAATTATAAAGTATGGTATAAATATTGAATTTGCCTTAAAAATCAAAAAAGGCTAGCACGTGGCAAGTTGTACAAGTGACATCTATCGAAAATACTGGTCCCAAATCATGCCACCTAATGGCTTTGGTAGGCACTGCAGGGAATAAACAGATTGTACCCACCACCTGTCAAGAGCTCTATCCTAGAGACCAAGCCTTTAATATTTGGACTTTTGAGGAGCATTCCAGATTCAAATGATAGCATCCTGTTAAGAAGAAAAAAAAAAGTAATTTATTGGAATGGTACTACGATGACTTACAGAATTGAAGAATTCCCCTTGCTGGTCATGGTAGTGCATGCCTGCAATCCCAGAGGCTGGGAAGGCTGTGGGAAGGAGGCTCACAGGTTCAAAGCCAGCCTCAGGAACTTAACAAGACCCTGTCTCAAAATAAAAAAATAAAACAGGCTGGGGATGTGGCTTAGTGGTTAAGCACCTTTGGGTTCAATCCCAAGTACAAAAAAAAAAAAAAAAAGTCATCCCCTGGTTGAAATCTGGTGTTAAGGGAAGAAGTCAAGGTTTTATCACGCAGACTGGTTAAACAACTCAAATGTAACCTTTTAACTGTCAACCAAAATATCTGGTTCAGAGAAGGGAGTATTTTTCCAGAAGCTTTGCATAAGACCTGCCAGGTAGTCAGAACAAATACATGTATACCACAGTTTTTATGGCCTCATTTTTTCTCCTTTAAACACAGAACTCTTCACTAAAAACAAATACACGTAACCACTAAAGATCATTATCTCCAATCTAATGATTAAGAAGAACGAAAGCACCTACTTACAGTCCAATACTTTTTATATTGATTTTTCCTCCTCTCAATAGCTAGCAGTCCAACAGCGATGATGGGCAAGTGAATCAGGGTAAGCCCCCCTGGGAGGAAGTAGAGCATGTCCACTACTTTTCCTTCTATCTTGTTTTTCTGTTACCTACATCCTCCTACACCCAGTGAATCAGACACGTTTGAAGATTTAGTCATAGTTCTACGACTGCATGTAGAATTACAACCAAAGTCCTTGTAGCCAGTTTTCCCTTTGTACTGAGGAAAGAGTGGACTTTGACTTCCAGACCAGAGACTTTAACATAAGAATTACCTGGACAATATAATCAAATGTGGATACGCTCACCCGGTGGTTTCCAAAACTTGTCTGCATGTTGGGATTAACTGGGAAATTGTTGAACATTCCAGAGCCCAGGCCACACCCCAGACCCATGAAATCCCAGTCTCAGTCCATGTGGTCCGCACAGTCCACACAGGAAACCGAAGTTTCGCAAGTTTGCCAGGTGCATCCAATGTTCAGACAAGTTTGGAAACCACTGCTTAACCCAGAGTTCTCAACTCTGATACACACTAGAACTGTCCAGAAGTCTTAATGAAATAAAAGTGCCCGAGCCACACGGCCTACACTGGAATCTGGGAGGGGAACAGAGAAGGTGGGGTTAAACCCTGTCTCAAAGATTCTCATCAAATGGGTCTAAGGTGGAGCCCGGGAATCTGCCTTGGAGTAAGGACTACGCCCATACCCCCATCCGCCCTGTGACACTGGCTTAGAAGTCTGTACCTCACCTTAAGGAGCACTTAGACCCTGACTACTCAGAGTGACTGTCAGAATAACAGCAGTAGCATCTCTTTGGGGTTGATTAGAAATGCAGAATCTCAGGTCCCACTCCCATGGAGCCCCATCTGCTGAATCAGAATCTGCATTTCAACAACATCCAGGGAATTCTTGTGCAGATTAGAATTTAAATACCACTGGTCTCAGGTGTTCCTTGACCTTGATTGCACATTAGAATCACCCAGAGCCTTAAAAACTATGAATGCAGGATCCCACTATGGCTTATTTAGTCTATTTACTGAAAATGTGACGGGGAACATCCAGATATTTCTTAAAGTAGCCAAGATTGAGGACCACTTCCAGAACTTCTGCTCATCCAATTGATGATCATTCCATTCTCCCTTAAGTGGGGCTTAAAGATTTTAGTATCAGTTCTACAATAAACCTCTTGAGATTGCACTGGTAAGTTCTGTATCATTCACAGTCAATGTCATATCTAGGACTTATCTAAATCCATTGCAGCAAAGCATGCTGCTAATGCAGGTGAATAAAGTGTCTCAACCAAGGAGTTTCTGTTTACCTACTGTTATTCCCTTATTTGTACCCTTTTTTGAAGATTATCTCCCTGCCTCATTAAGTACACACGTGAAGTCAACGCAATATATCATAAAAGGCCCAAAGTACAAATATTTATGAAGAATTTTTGCAATATATTTCAAAGTTCAAATTTCTGTCTCCTTGAAAAAGGCATAAGGGCCTAGTCATGGAACAACTAATGAAAAACAAAAGCTTAGCTCATCTCCCCCTGTTTGTTCTATAATGGTGATAATTCTTGAACTATGCCATCAGAACTGAACAAGGGCTGGGGAGATAGCTCAGCTGGTAGAGTGCTTGCCTCGCAAGCACAAGGCCCTGAGTTCAATCCCCAGTACTGCAAAAAAAAAAAAAAAAAAAAAAAAAAAAAAAGAACTGAACAAGGATACAAGGATTCAGATCTGAAATTGCAGATGCAAGTACATTGCCCAGCACATAGTAGGTGCTCAGTGAATGTTTCCTTCTCAAAACCCTATGTTTGTGCCAGGCACAGTGGCACATGCCTATAATCCTAGTGACTTGGGAGACTGAAGCAAGAGGATCACAAGTTCAAAGCCAGTCTCAACAACTTAGTGAGGCCCTAAGCAACTTGGTGAGACTCTGTCTCAAAAAAATTTAATTAAAAAAAAAAAGGGAGGGACTGCAAATGTGGCTCAGTGATTAAGCACCTCTGGGTTCAATCTCTACTACCAAAAAAAAAAAAAAAAAAGGAAAAAACAAAAGCAATGTTTGTGTCTCTTTTGACCTTTTGACATATGTTCCCTTCAACCTGAATCTCTCTGGTTGGCATGTGTCTTATTCTGCTATTATAGATTGAGATTATATGTTTCCTGGGAAGAGTGAGCATGTTTTATTTATCAGTCTCACCCCATGTGCCTGAACAAATACATAACACAGAAATCAAATGATTACAAGAATATTGAAGGCCAACTATAATTGCATCCTCAGATTCAACCAATTTCAGGTCAAAAACATTTTTAAAAAATTGTGCCTGTACTGATAAATATGTAGAGTATCTGTCTCTTGTCATTGTTCCCTAAAAGATATAGCATAACAACTATTCACTTAGCATTTATATCGTAATAGGTATTACAGGAAATCTAGAGATGATTCAAAGTATGTAGGAGGATGTAAATGTTTCTACACAAATAATATGAAATTTTATATAAGGACTTGAGCATCCTCAGATTTCCGTTTTTGTGTCTGGGGGGTGTCCTGTAACCAATCCCCCGTAGACTGAGGGATGACTGTTAAGGATGAGGATGGGGTATGGGGTGGGTGGGCTATTTCTTTGCATGATTATCCCTAACATGCATATGTGTTAGTTTTTTACGGATGTGACCAAAATACCTGGCAATAGCAACTTAGAGGAAAGATTTACTTTGGCTCACATTTTCAAAGGTTTTAGTCCATGGTCAGCTGACTCCATTGCTTTGGGCCTGAGGTGAGGCAGAATGTCACAGTAGAAGGACATAGTGGAGTAGCAGAGGAAAGCTGCTCAGCTCTTGACAACCAGGAAGCAGAGAGGGAAGGAGGAAGGACCAGGTGTAAGATATAGTCCCCAAGGCTACACCCCCAGTGTCCTACTTCTTCCAACCTACAGTTCCCACCACCTCCCAGTAGCCCATTCAGCTATCAAGGGACTAATCCATTGATGAGGCCAGAGCCCTCATGATCCAATCACTTCCCAAAAGCCCCACCTCTGAACATTCCTGCACTGGGGACCAAACCTTCAAAACATGAGTCTTCAGGGGACATTTCATATGCCAACCATGACCACGGGTGAGCTGACATTTTCCCTATAGAGGAATTCAGACAGTTTTCTCAATGCACTCTCTGCCCTGCTGAATTAATCCCATTGAGCACCCTTCTACTGTCAATTTGATCCAAGCCTGGGAAATCCATGGCACATACAGCTGCAGCTGGACTTCAGACAACTGAAAGTCTTCCTTCGACTTTTCACACGACCATAGGTTCAGATTCCCACAGACCCACTGATACAGAGCAGGGCAAATCAATTCCTGTCATGCCAGGTACTGAGGCTGTTTCCAGGACCAATCGCACTGCTGGTTGCTGCAGCTTCCTCATCTTTTCTCCCATTTCAAACTTAAAATAACACTGACTGTCTTACAGGACACCAGGCAAAGTATAAAGATTGTAACCCTGATCACAGAGCAGCCTATAGAACGAGCATCAGAGAGCATGGACGAGAAGGAGGTGATATTGTTCCTCTAAGAAAAGAGAGGGTGATCTGAAAAGGAGGAAGTGTGGATAAATGTAACCTCAAATAGTTGTGCTATGGTCAGATTCCTATTGAAAAAACTTTCCTACGTTTATTGGGTTCTCCAGAATAATCATGTTTTTGTGGTCTCCCATCTATCATGGAGGTGATGATTATACCATGTCCCCAAACAGGAAAATATTCCCCTGCTTCCAAGGCTGCTGCTAAACAGATTATCCAAAGCAAGCATCGCCACATTCTTCATCCATTCACAGTACAATTCACCAAGTGGGTTCCAACCCTTGGTATGATCAAAAGAAACTAAAGATAAGTGGGAAAGGAGGATCATAAATTCTTCAGACCAAAAGGGAAATAAGTTAGCTATTTCTGATTTCTCTCTGAGAAACTGGCCTTTTCTCACTCCCTTGAGAACAACTAGTCTTTCTCTTGAATAATGCAATTATTTATAGGCTTCTACTGAGCCCTTTATATTATTATCCCTTGGATGTTCAGGGCAGGCACAAAAGTTTTTTTTCATTTTGTTTTCTTTAAGTAAAAGTATAAACATATGTACATTTAAAACAACTCAGAATAAGATAACGATAAACATAAGTCCCAGAAGGCTGTACTCCTAGTGAGGGGGGCATGTGGTAGGAAAGGGAAAGTACACATGGAAGGGACATGGAAGTCACAGATAATACTCTGGACTTGAGTCCTGGTGGGAAGGTCACAGGTGTTCATTCTATTTTGAAAATAACAAAAATAAGCATTATAAAAACTACATTTTTTTCTGTTCTATCTCTGCCTTGGGCACAGTTGAGCTGGTAAATCTACTCTGAAAGTTATTTAGCTTCCTGTTTTTCCCCACGGATCCTCTTCCATGAGGCTGAGTAGGCAAACAAGCTTCCTCAGTTCTCTTTTATCAAGGCACTAATCCATTCATAAGGGTGGAACCTAACAACGGAATCACTTCCTAATGGACTCACTTGGGACCCTGCCCACAGCCCTTACCTTCCTCACCCATGACTGAATGCGTGATGATCCCTGAGCTGAGCTCCCATGCCTGGAGCTCGCCAGGCAGTGGAAGATCCCAAAACATGCTTCTTCTACCAACTCTTCTATATCAGTGAGCCAGGCTGCTAGAAGAAAGTTATGTTAATCCTTTTATGCCTTTTGAGCAGGAGTTACTTGTCCAAGTCTACTGAGAAAGAATACTTAACTACACACATTACATGAAGCAGATTTATTACTTCCAGATACTCAACAAGGAACAACAGAAACCAAGGATCTGTGCTGAGCAAGTCCCATATGACCCAGATGTGCCTGGGGCAGATGGTGTCTCCTCTGGGTGTGCCCCACCTGTACTGCAGTGGAGGGACCTGGGAAAGCAGTCCACTCTGGGTTTTAGGGATCAGGGTGCATGTCCCCCTAGTAAGGCAGGGGGGCAACTGGGTCAGTCCAAGGTCACCCAGAGAGCTGTCCTCTGGAGAACTGTCCTATCTTTCTCAGAACCCCTTCAATAAGGAGTGATTTCATAGGTGGATTTGGGCATTCTGGCGCTGGCTCTAATATCATTAAACACTGTAGACGCCTTCCCAGCCCACCTGCTCCATCAACTCTGGATATGCACCTGGTCCCTCCCACTGACCCTGGAAGACAAACAGAATAATGACCTTGGCTCTGGACTGCTAGGTGTGCTGCCTAACCTCTTCTCTTGCCACTGTTGACTTGAAAGCTCACTGAGAAATAGGTAAAACTTGTTCTTAACAATTGTATTAGTGTTATTGTGTGATTTAATTTTGAGTTAATTAAGGACAATAAATATCCATAGAGGGTTGTTTCTATAAACTAAGGTGAATGTTTTGGAAAGCTAGATAAAAGTGAATTGCTTAAACCAATACCTGTTATCAAATTCAGTGGCCATAAGACTAGAAATGAGGAGTAGAAAAGTATAGAGATCTACTAGGAGTCTTGGCTGTGGTTGCTCAGTAGGTGTCCCCAGTTTAGTTTTAAATTAGAGAAAGCAAAACTGGAGATTGAACAGGCTGCTTTACAGAATGATTTTTGCAAGAAAGAGGACAAGGACTCATAATTGGAGCAGAATCATCAGTCCTGCATCAGAAGCTTGGTGAACAAATACCTATTTGTTGATTCCAAGTAAAAATTGTTTTAATGTATGTATGTAACTTTTTTAAGGTTTCCTGCTCCATATTAATTTCCTTACTTTTAATAACTGATGTGCTAACAATTTCAATTATAATTACTAAGAAGATTTCTAGTTTGGCACCAAACTTACCCCCAGAACCCAATAACTTTAAGTATCTGGGAGGATTAAACAAAACAAGAAGAAAATGTTGCCATGTTTTCAGGATTGTCTCTTGTATCCTTGATTTACCTGTTTTGAGCGAAGATTTAAAAATCAAGACAGTACTAAGGATTGACTTCACCAAAGGCAAGAGTTTATCTTGCTCAAATCACACATGGTATTCATCAAACCTTATAATAAAGATTTGTTATTGTTGACATACTATAATGCTTGATTGCATATTATCTACATTTTTTTAAAAAAGCAAAGATATAGCTAAAGCTAAGTTCCTGTGATCACCCCAAACCCCATCCCAGTCCACTTACCAGAGGGATCCACTAAAATCAGTTTGGTAAGTTTTCTTTTGGACCCTTGTCCATACAGTTACATATTTTTATATATGTCTGTCTTAGTCTGTTCAGGCTACTATAATAAAATACCTTCTACTGGACAATTTATGACCAGCAAAATTTTATTGTTCAGAGATCTGGAGGTTGGGAAGTACAAGATCAAGATGCCAGCAAATTTGGTGTGTGGCCAGGGCCTGCGTCTCACGGAGAGTGGCTGCTTGCTGGGTCCTCATATGGCAGAATAGGCGAACAAGCTTCCTCAGTTCTCTTTTATCAAGGCACTAATCCATTCATAAGGGTGGAACCTAACAACGGAATCACTTCCTAAAGGTCCCGCCTTCTAATCCCATCCTTGATGATTAGGTTGCAACATATGAATTTGGGGTTAACATGAACATTCAGACCTTAGCAATGTCTATAGAAATGTGTAGTAAAATGCATATTCTTTTGTTATTTTACATGTATGGTTTCTTATTAATGTTAAATATATGCTTTATACTCTTCAATGTGTCTTGAAGATCTTTATGCAGCATGAATTTATTTCACCCACTACCCAATCAGTGATGATTTTTATTGTTGTCAATTGTTTATATTAAGATGTTTGTCTATTATAGAATATATTTATATTAATACAAACAATGCTACTGTGCACTCCCTTACTCGTAATTCCTTACCCTTGTATACCCGCAAGAATTTGTTGGGATACACACTGAGGACAGGAACTGCTAGACCTTGAGTATGCACATTACATCTTAATTGAAATGTCACATTGTTTTCCTAAAAGTCTCCACCAGTTTATACTCATCATTTTCATCACGTCTTCAGTTTCGAAATATGAAACTTTAACCAAATCTAGCATATGAAAAATTATCTCACTAATCATTTTTTCATTTTTATATTGGCTTTAAGAGGCCAGATCTTCCTTGAACAGCTTCACCCTTTCCTTTCTGTTTCTACCTCATTTTATACTTATTCTGTTTTCTTTTTGTTGTGTAGAAATTCTTTGAAGTGATATTTCATCTGTTGTCTGTGTTGGCAATATTTTTCACTATGTTCTTTCTTGTCTCTTTGTTAATGATATTTTTTATCATCACACTTTTTTGTTATTGTTTCCTTGTCTTGTGTTTGATTCAAATGTATAATTCTTTATCCACTAAAGTTTGGCAGATTTTATTTAAGAATGCCTTTCCTGCTTTAAATATCAGAGATGTACTTGTCTATTTTTCTCTACTAATATTTTGTATTTGTATTGTATTTACATTTAGGTGTTTAAATCTACATAGACCTTATTTTTGTAGTTAGGTTGAGTATAAATGAATTTTTATTTCTTTTTAAAAGATTTTTGCCAACTGGATAGATGAATTTTAACATAAGTTCTTTTTGACCTTTTGGTTTAGATTTTGTTAAATTTATAGATTCATATGACTATAAATGCAATCTCTATGACAATGAATCTTCTCATTGATAAGAAATAATTTTACCATTTATGCAGGTGTTATTTAATGATATTCAGCTAAATTATACATTATTTTTCTTGCTTAGAGATCTAAAATTTTGATGATTTCTTGTTAATTTCTAAGATTTTAGTAGCATGAAGAGGAAGGAATATCTCTCTCACTCTCACTTTCTCTCTTTTCACCCTTTCATCCTCTAGACACATACTACATTCTTAGTTTTAAACTGTTGGTGGTGGTTATGTAGCAACATCAGTAGCTATTTTCCCTGTTGGATTTCATATTCTACCATAGTGCTGAACTCTCATATTAGTTCTAGTACCTTGTCTTTTGATTGTCTTAGATGTTTAAATTGATGGTTTTTACCTGTATTTAATGACCTGGTGTGTATTGAGTTTTTAACTCATAATTGTTTTGTGTTTGTGCACATGTGTGTGTGTGTGTGTGTGTGTGTGTGTTCTATTTTTTACTCATAATTGTTTTGTTTGTGTGTGTGTGTGTGTTCTATTTCATTAGTTAACATTTGCTTCTAAAAAGTAGAATAAAATCATCCTAGAACTTTTCCTGATTTTAGTACTCATTTGTCTAATATTTTCCCTTTGAATACAGGGTTTGCTATACATTTCTAATTGATATTTAAGATCAGAATAAGGTGTCATCATTTTTTAAACAAACTTGATAAAGGTTTTTGTAATATTTTTTAAAACTCATGATTACACATTAAATTCTATAAAAATTTGTTCTGATATATAATGACAGGATTATATTTTTATTTCTAATCTATTAATGTAGAGAATCATAGGGTTAAATTTTCTGTTGAAGCTTGTTTATATTGTTGGGATAAATCTTATTTGGTCATGATGTATGGTTTTAATTTATTATGTGATTTGATGTGCTAATATTTTACATAAAATGTGGAATCCATATTCATACATGATATTAATTTTTATATTTATCAATTTTGCTTATAATTTTTAAATCTAACATATGGTCTTATAAAATAAATTAGTTATATTTCTAATTTTAAAAAATATTCTGGAGTAGTTTGTTAAAGATGGCAGTTATCTATTTCAAAATAGTTATCTATTTCAAAATTTATGGCATTTTATCTTAAAACCCAATTCCATATAGGGAGAAGTTTAGTGTTCAATTTCAACCTATTTTTATTGTTCTTTTCTTGACCCTACTTCTTCCAGGTACACTTTTCATCATTTCAATAAATTCCTTTTTTCTCCACATTTTCGTCTAGGTTCCCAAGTTTAATGATATAATATTTTATTTTCTTATCATTTTTAAAACTTCCAATCTCTGTGTTTTCATTCCCTCTTTCAAGTTTAACATTATTTGCTAGGACCATTGCTATGTGTTCTATAGAGAGAACAGACCACAGAAATTTCAAACCCTTTCACAAAATGGCAGGAAACCAAGAGGCCAGGACAGCGTAGTGGTGAGATTTTATGACATTGAGTATCAAAGATAAGCGTCTCTCCTGAGACAAGAGAATATGCCATCATCAGTGGAAAGAACAAACACGATGTCAGCGTGCACTGGTGAGTGGGTAGTTAGAATGAGGAGACGTCAAGAACACATACTCTAATGGCTACAAAGTTTGGGGGCACTGGTGCAGAGGGCAAGCCCAAACACAGAGATGTTAATTGAGGAATCCTGTTCAAACACTTAAAATATGCCTTAGCACTTACGGCTTTTGGGTGTGGGCTGGTTGAAATCTGATTAGTTGAGGGCAAGGAAAATGTTGGTTAGAAGCCGGTTTTAATGGATCAAATGCATAGCAAACACTATGGAATCCATAGCTTTATCTAATGAGAGTAGGTTTAAGTCAATGCTGCTCTAAATGATTGTTCTTGGAGATAAAATCTCCTTGACCTAAATCTACTGGAGGAAAGTGAAATATCAAATGGATGGCTGGATTAAGCACTTTTAAACTTTTCATAAAAATCTAAATATCTCTGATATTTAAGTTGAGAAGGAAAATATAAGAACATGAAAATAAGAATACATTATTCAGAACAGTCTAGACTATCCCATAGCAATCAATAAATCCAGAAATCAATGGCTTAAAACCAAAAAAAAAAAAAAAGTTTAATTCACAACTCCTATCAAATCTGATGGGGAAGACGACTCTGTGGTTCATCTCTCCTCCATCTGATGAGTAAGGGATCCAGGTTGCCGCCACTTTTTGAAATGAATACAGCATGCGGCTTCCATGACTGTGAGTCAGGGGAAGAGTAGTTTGTATGCTCAGATATAATATTTCTAAGGATTAGATGTGGGAATGGGTTACAATTCCTATGACTTTCACATTAGCGAGAACCAGTCACATGATCCTGATCTAAGTAGAAAGGAGGCTAGGAAATATAGTCATACTACATGGGCAGGAAGAAGAAAAGTAAATGGAATTTAGTAACCATGTAGCGCTATCTTTGGCACAGATATAAATTACATCACATAATAGGAAAAGCCAATAAGAACAGGTTTTCAAATTACTGCATTAAGAAATTAATAATAGTTTTTTCATGTCCCAAGTAAAAGTTTTGTTACAATAAAACCTCAAAAAAAATGAAGGTTTGACCACCTGGAAAGTTCCACTCCATTAACACCTGGCCTCCAGATACCATGGGAGTAATTAAGGCAGAGAGAGTTCTCTCCATAGGACTTTCGTCCAATCATTTGGAAAATACTTTGGTCCCTTAAGAGACAGCAAATATAAAAATCTATTTATGACATTCTTCCTCTGGGCACATTATATGGCCTCTCCAGGGTCAGGAAAAATAAGTGGCCTGTCTAAAGTCATCAGCCAGGTCACTGTGTCAGAAACAGGATGAGAATCAGTGTGTGGCTGCTTGTGCTTTTCCTATTCACGCATGAGGTCAAGAGATCTTCCCATTAGACAATGAGTCCCTTGCAGGTATGCTTTGGATTGGGGTTAGGGGTGGCTAAAGCAGGTCAAGCAATTTGACTAAATCTCCTAACCCAGAATTCTTCTTTAAGCCAAATCAACAAAACAGATGTGGTTCACCCATTAGCCTTTATTTGTTGTAATTACCCACTAATGTGCCTTTTAGGGATTTAGAGACGCATTAGCCTTGAGTCTTGCTAGAAAACCAACAAGCCAGTCAAGCTGCTGTGCTCTCATGATACCAAAGATTCAAATTTCCGACCTGTATGTGTTTTCAAAGACAAACTAATTAGAATTCAATTGAGGAGAAACCTGATAGTGGATTTATACCCTCTGAATTTGGAGAAATATCCTTGATTTCTAAAATCCAATCTGCTTTAATCCTAAGATTTTCGAGCAGCAGTTTTATGTTGTACAAAGAAAGGAACAAGTTCTAGAGATGCACAAACTGATTTTACTCCTATCCCTGTGACTTGCTAGTTAGGGAACTTTCAGAAATCTCTAATCCTCACCTCCCTTCTGTTTCCTCATCTATTCAATGGGCTGAAGAGGAATTGGCTCCATCACACAGAGATGTTGACCATTTTAAGCAAGATAACAATATAAAGTACCTGGCACACAATAAATGCTCAGAAAATTTGTTTTCCCTCACCTACCGGCTCTCCTGTCTGACAAATGTTCTCTTACTTATTTACTGTGCCCAACAGGATTATTGCTTCAAACGTTCTTCTACCATCCAGTAAATGAACTCAGCAAAACACCAAACATTTGAACAAGAAGTGAAAATGTCATCAATACTAGCTTTGGCTCTGAAAGGCGAATTTTGGCTAAACTAGTTGGTTCATATTAACACATGTTCATGCATAGAAAATTTGTATTTCTATTTATTTCAGGGCACTTTTTTAAACAAAAAATTAAAATGTTGAAATATTAGAATATTAATAATAATATTCCATCTGTTAGACTGTCTTTCTTAAAATAATATACCAGAGATTCCTCAAAAGTAGATACTTTAGGGTAAATAAATTTGTTGAAGAAATGACCATCCTGAGTTTCTTGATAGTCACAGGATATATACGTCCAGAAGAGTAACAATGTGGCAAATGGAGAATCCGTAAGCCACTGTGACCAACAGAGCTTGAATACTTCAGGCACCAATAAATCTCATCATTTATATGAATCCTTAAATTCAGGAATGGAATTTTCTAGTTAATTTCATCAATGCTTGAGAATAATCGAAAGAGAAAAAAAAAAAATCCCAAAGTTTGTCCGCAAAAAGGGTTTATAAACTCTCTTACAGTGTGACTTTCCAGAAAATACTTTTTCTCTAAGAGAAGAAAGGTAGTTCACTATATTTTTGACACCTAGGTCAGAAGTCCCCAGACCTGAATTCGACCCCTAGAATTTTTGCCAATCTAGGTGTGTGCCTCCAGATCCATACTTTGAATCTAAGAGCCTCAATTTTCACTGAGATTTATTCAGTTATGTATAATGTGATATTCAGGCATCAAATTTCAAAAAAGTGGAGCAAAATGAGTGTATTTCTTGAACTGACAGCTATTGAGGTCCTGCATGTCCAACAAGCAATTATGATTTGTATTGTCATTCTTACTCCCTATGAAATTTGCCCAAGTCAGTGAGGTTATAAAAGACCCATGCAAAGATCAGCCACAGGTCTGTTTGCTGCAGGATAATTCATGTTAGTTGAAAATTAAAATCAAGCCATTAGATGTTCTATACATTTAGAATGTACAGGACTGGATCTTTCTATGTATCTCCTTTCCCACAACTCTTTTTTTATGTAAAATATATTGTGTAATATAGGCCTTGCTACTGGGGTCATGATGAATTAGACTTGGTCATGAGCTATAAGAGACAGGGTGAACTTGTATAAGATGGTCACATTGGAGACTAATGTGAGTTGGCCCAAGACTCTGCCCAGTACATGGGCTCCTTATTATATGATATAAAAACTGATCCATGCCAGAAAATGACATGAAGCAAAGGAGCTCTGTGTCAAGGGGATTAAATGACACAATTGCTGGAGGTTGTAGTGCCTTAAACTGACCTCGTGTCCTGAAAATGAGCTACGGGTTCTAATCCTTCTAGAAGCCTGGAATCCAGAGTGTCTGAACAACCACAAAGATAGCTTTCCCAATTCCCCCACGTTCTGATCTTAGTTTTCCTCCCTTAAGTAACCCAGCTGTACATTATCTTTGCAAATGAAAAGCACTTAGTAAAAATAAAAGATTATATATTTGAAAGCACCCAGAAACCACTCCAGATGCAGGAATTCACCCAAGAGATTTTATTAAGCGGATAGGCAGAGTGTCTGGCCCACAGGGTGAGAGAGAGAGAGAGAGAGAAAGAGAGAGAGAACGAGAGAAAGAGAGAGTAAGAGTGACAGTGAGAGAGAGAGAAAGTGAGTGAGAGAGAGAGAGAAAGTGAGTGAGAGTCAGGAGAGAGAGAGAGAGAGAGGAGAGAAAGAAAGAGAGAAAGAATGGCAGTGGAGCCATTCTCAAGTAGTGGAATTTCGCAGGCTAATAACAATGGACCAATGGCTGACAAGAATGTTCGCAGGCTGACCAAGTGGACCAATGGTTGGCTAGGATGTTCACAGACTAATGATCTGGGTTGTAAAATGGTGTAGGAGAGCAGAATACTGGAGGCAGCAAAATAGCAGATCTGATGCCGACAATATTGACTTGTGAATATGTTTAAGATATGTTAGTGTACAAACATGTTACAAAATCTGATAACTTTAAAAAATTATAAATATATAAGATCAGAAAGGACATACATTAATGTGTAGATCTCTGAGAATAATGATATTTACTTTTATTTCCACCTGTTTACTTGTCTTTGTTTTCTGATTTTTTTTAATATAAAAGAAATTGTTCTCATTAGAAATATCGTTTCCCCCACCTTTTAAGAAAATTAGTAAGTTTGATGTAATTCACGGACAAGAAGTCACAGACTTATTTTTCCCTGGTCTTCTCCTTCAAATGTAACTAAATGTCCTAAAACTAATTCATAAAACAATTCCATAAGGTAGAAAAAAAGAAGCATATTGGCTAGAGACCTCAAACTTTGAGGAATAACATCATAATGAGTCTTAGGAATCATGACTCTTCTGACTACTTTCTGCTCTTCCAGATTCTAAAAGAGACTCTATTTGGATTAGTTTTTATGCTGCTTAAGGAGAATCATATATATTGGGTCAACCCACATGATAGAAAACCTCCAATATGACTGTCTTATACAAGTTCTTCCTGATCTCTCATGGCTCTGGCCCAAGTCTAATGTGCTTTCTTTCTATGGCCCATCCATCATAGGCTGCAACCACCCACAGGTATAGACCAATGAAAATGCTCACTCTCTGATAGACAAAAAATAAATTAAATAAATAAATAAATAAATAAATAAATAAATAAATTTTATTTATTTTATTTATTTAAACAAAAATAAATAAATAAATAAATAAAAACTGGGAAAGTTGCAGACTGACAGAAAGGGTAGAACTAGTGAGGAGATCAATCTCAGTCCATAACTCCATACCCTAGGCAAAGGCAGATCCAGTGAGCTATAGTAGCAACCAAACTCAGTCCTTTTAGTACTACAATCCATTTGCAACTGGGTAACCCAGCAGGGATGGAACAAAAGTCCATCAAACAAAGAAAAAATAGAGTCAACCAGAATAGTAACTGAAACTAAATTGTCATCAAAACAATCGCTCACATACAGGCCAGGCCAAACCTAAACAGGGTGCTTATTAGAAGTTCAAGTAGGATTAAAAACTCTCCAAACATAATACTCAAGATATTAAGGACACAACAGAAAATCACTCATCATATGAAGAACCATAAAAAACACAACTTGAAATGAATGACCCTGACAGTGAGATGAATCAGATGTTGAGATAATCTGACAAGGACTTAAGGTAGCCATCATCACAATGCTTCTACAAACAATTACAAATTCTCTAGGAATAAATTTTTTTAAATGTAAAATCTTGGTTAAAAAGAAGTTGTCTTATTTCTTTTTTTTTAAATATATAAATGAAAATTATAGAACTAAAAAATACAATAACCATAGTTTTAAAAACTCACTGGATGAGCTCAATAGTAAAATGAACATGAAAGAGGACAAGAATTAGTGAACTTGAACTTACTTAAAAACAAAACAGGGTTGGGATTATGGCTCAGTAGTAGAGCACTTGCCTTGCATGTGTGAGGCACTGGGTTCAATCCTCAGCATTGCATATAAATAAATAAATGTCCATTGACAACTGAAAAAAAATATTAAAAAAAGAAAACAAACTTTAAAATTTATTTTAAAAAACTGATCTTTAAAACTTATAGAACAAAAAGTATGTTTAAAATTTATGTCACTGATGTTCTAGAATAAGAAGAAAAGGAATGTGGGACAGAATGGGCATTTAAGAAAGAGTGACTAAAAACCTTCCAAATTTGTTGAAAGACAAGCCAACACATCCAAGAGTTTGGGTAAACCCAAATAATATCAACCCAAAGAAATTTCCACCAAAACAATAAAAATTCTGAAGACCAAAAACAACAAAAAAAATCTTAGTAACAGTCAGAAGAAATGACATATTACTATAGAGAGATACCAGTTTAAATGAAAGTTGATTTCTCTTTTGAACTGAGACCAGAAGGAAGTGCTTAAAAAAGAAAACTGTCAACCCCAAATCTTAACTTGGCAAACTGTCTTTCACAAACATAGGGGAAATTAATTTAAGACATTTTCAAATGAAGGGAAACTAGTAGAATTTGTCAGTAGCAGATTTACCTTTAAAGAATGGCTAAGAAGAACAAGCCAAATAGAGATTAAAAATAATAGTGGAAGAAGGGAAGAATACCGGAATGGAAAACTTAAGAAGTAAATATAAAAGATTATTCTTCATCCCATGATATTTTTGAATCACCTTTTTTGGTTAAAAAAGAAATCACACCATCATCTTATGTGGTGCTTAATGTATATAAAACAAATACTGAAAAACAATTGTATTTTTAACTGGGAAGAGGAAAGTGATCTAAATGGAAGCAACTTTTTAATATTTCACTCCAAGTAGTACATCACCAGTACCAGTAGGCTATGATGTTGACATTTGTATTTTGTAATACCATTAAAAATTCTATAAAAATTGAGATACTAAAAGACATCTGTTTTAGTTAGTGGTTTTGCTGCTGTGACTGAAAGATCTGAACAGAACAACTGTAGAGGAGGAAGGGTTTATTTAGGGGCTCCCAGTTTCAGAGGTCTCAATCCATGGACAGCAGACTCCATTCCTGGGGCTCAAGGTGAGGCAGGACATCATGGCAGAAGAGTGTGGCAGAATGAAACAGTTCACATGATGATCAGAAAGCAGAGAGAGGGACTCCACTCACCAGACACAAATATACCCCAAAGTCACATCCCCAGTTCCCACCTGTAGCCACACCCTACCATTTCAGTAACCCATCAGGGAATTAATTCACTGATTAGGTTGAGACTCTCATAATATAATCATTTCTTCTCTGACTTTTCTTGCATTGTCTCACATGTGAGCTTTTGGGGGATATTTCACATCCAACCCATAACAAAATCATAAATAAAGCAAAATAGAATTTAAAAAATGTTCAAGTAGTACACAGTATGTCAAGGAAAAGGAAATAGAAGAATAAGAAAAAGAAAACAAACAAAAAATGTTTAAAGAAGATATCAGACTTAAGTCCACACATAATAATAATTCTTTAAATGTAAATCATCAAAATATACCAATTAGGAGATAATGATTGGCAAAATATACTTTTATAAACATGGGACTGAAGATGTAGCTTAGTGTAATAACACTTGCATAACCTGCATAAAACCCTGCGTTTAATCTCTGGTGCTGAAAAATTAAAAGGCAGGGTGTGGAGGGGAGAGCACCCATGTGCTATTTAAAATAAATGTACTTCAAATGTGATAATATATGTAGGTTGAAAGGAAAAGAACGGATAAAGATATATCATGCAAGCATTAATTTTAAAAAATCAAGAGTGACCTTGTTATCAGATGAAGTAGACTTCAAAGCAAAGAATATTATTAGGGAGGGACATTACATCTTTTGATTATAAAAGAATCAATCCACCAAAAAGATAGTGATGCTAAATTTAGTTGCTGAGGTTAGCTGTGAACTTGCAATCCTCCTGCCTAGCCTCCCTAGCAGCTGGGATTACAGGCATGTGCCATCACACCTGGCTGGGAAACCTATTCTTTAGTAAGACTGACAGAGGTAAAAAGAGAGAAGACACAATAACCATAACAAAAATGAAACAGGAAAAAAAACACAAAAGATCCTAAAGTCATCAAAAACAGATTTAAAAAAATACTATGTATAAATTTGGTTCATAAATTCAATAATTGAGAAGACCTGGACCAATTCCTCAAAAACCATGAACTATCAAAACTCAGACCAGAAGAAGCCAACAATTTGAATAGTTCCATAATCATGAAAAAATTGAATTTATAATTTAATCACACCAATTTTACAGAACCTTTTCCAAGAAATTGAAGAGAACTGGTTCCAACTCATTCTCCCAGGTATATATATCCTGATACCAAAAACCAGATAAATACAGGACAAAGAATTAAAACTACACATCAATATTTTTTATAAATTTAAAAAAGTCCTCCACAATATATTAGCAAATTGAATCCAGCAATATATAAAAGAATAGTGTACTACAACCACAGAGGATTGCTTTCAAGCATGCAAAGTTGATTTGACACTTGGAAACTTATCAGTGTAATTCACAATATTAACTAAAGAAGAAAATGATACAATCATATTAATTGTTGCAGAAAGATGATCTGATAAAATTCAACACCCAGTAATGACAAAACTCTCAGCAAACTAGGGATAAGGGACAACTTCCTTGACTTCATAAAAAGCATCTACAAAAATTATACCACTAATATCTTGCTTAACAGTGAGAGATTGAATCTTTCCAAGATCAGGAGGTTGAATCTTTCTAAGATTAGGAATGGGGCAAGAGGTCAGCTCTCATCACAGTGATTAACTGAAGTATTAAAAGTTCTAGCTAGCACAGTAAGGCAAGAATAAACATTAAAGAGCATAAAAGTCATAGAGGAAGAAATGAAACTCTTGGCAGATGAAATGATAATGTACATGGAAACCCCCAAGTAATCCACAAAAAGATTTCTAGAACCAATAAGTCAGTTTATTAAGGTCACAGGACAAAAGATCAACACACAAAAATCAATTCCATTTCTATATACTAACACAAACACGTTCAAAATGCAATACAAAAGCAGCATCACTTGTAATTACTCTGAAGAAAATGAAATACATAGACCTAACAAAACATGAAAAGGATTTGTAGGCTAAATCTACAAAGTACTGATTTTTAAAACCCATAAGATCTAAGTAATTGCAGCAACATAAACAAACTGTGTTCATGGATTTAGAAGACTCAATATAGTTAAGTTTTCAATGCACCACAAACTGATCTATAAGTGTAATGCAATTCTTGTCCAAATGTGAGGGGAAAAAAGTGTAGACATACACAAACTTATTCTAAAATTCTATGATAAGAAAAAGATCCTAGAATACTCAAAATGGTTTTGAAAACAAAGAATAAAGGAGGAGGAATCATTCTTCCTGATATGAAGCCTGCGTAGATGACTTTTTAGCTACAGTTCATCAAGCTGTAGCTACTGGGAGAGCATAGTCACGTAGATCAACAGAACAAAATAGCCCAAAGATAGACCTACACAGATACGCTTGTTTAATTTCTGACAAAGGAGCCAAAGCAATTCAGAGGAATAGTAGTTTTTCTAAATAGTACTACTCAAAATTGGACATCAATTAAGAAAAATATGAACCTCAACCAAAATCTCACTTCTTAATTTCAGAAAATTCAAGATACACAATGGACTTAAATGTAAAATATAAATATGTAAAACTTTTTAAAAATTGGAGAAAATCTTTACAGCTTAAGGACTAGACATAGAGTTCTTAGACTTGACACCATATGTGTGATCCATAAAAAGAAAAATTTACAAACTATCCTCCTCAAAATCTTAGAACTTTTACCCTGTAAAAGACCTTGTTCAGAAAAGACAAACTATCGACTCAGAGAAAGTATTTGTGACTCATAAACCCAACAGATGATTCATATCTAAATATATAAAGAATTCTCAAAGTTAAACATTTTAAAATACCCAGTTAGAAAAACAACAAAAGTCATACACAAATTTTTGACTAAGGACTTATAGAGAATATATAGGTCCTTGAAAGATATTCAACATCATTAACCAGTAGGGAAATGCAAATTAAAATCACAACAGGACATTACTATACACCTATTAAAATGGGTAAATTAAAAAACAGTTGCAACCCCAATGCTGTCAAGGATATGGAGAAATCAAATCACTGTTACATTGCTTGTGAGATGATAAATAGAATTAGATTACTCTGGAAAATAGATTACTGCTTTTTTCTTTTCAAAACTATGAACGAACTTACCACACAAGCCGGCAACAATACTCTTGGTATTTACTCAGGGAAATGAAACTTATTTTCATGAAGAAATTTGTAAAGGAGAATTTATAGTAGCTTCACTCGTAAGAGTCCAAACTGGTAACTTATCTCAATGTCCTTATCCCAGTGAATTAAACTGTGATATCTTAATACTTTGCTACTCAGCAATGAAAATGAGTAGACTATTGATAGATGCAATAAGTTGGATGAATTTTAAGGAAATTACATCAAGCGAATTTCATACTGCATGATCCCATTCATATATTAGTGAAATAATGTAATTATGGAGATGGATAACAAATTAACGTATGCCAGTGGATAGGGATTGGTGGACTGTGAAAGAAGTAAATATGTCTATGAACAGAGAGCACAGAGAGTCTTATGGCAATGTCACAGTTTATAGTTCCTGTTTGTGGCAGTATTTACACAAAGTCACATGTGATAAAATTGCATAGAACTACACACAGTATATGTATGTGAGTGAAATTAGACCAATGTCAATTTTCTGATTTTTTATATTCTTCTACAATCATGCAAAATGTTTTTAGCAGAGATTGACTGAAACTCAGAATTCTTTGTACATTTCTTTGCTACATTCTGTGAGTTCATAATTACTACAAAATAAAAAGTTAAAAATAGTAGCAAATAATATTTAACATTTTCTTCTGAAAAAGTGCATATTCTTTTGCACTTATATTCATAATTTTTTTCCAAAAAGAAGAGCTGTGTCTAGAACAAAAATAGGAAATAACACAACAATAAAAAGGAAGACAGAATGAAATTATTTGGTTACTAATAACCTTTACACTTATCACTCAATTGAAAAGAGTTTATCAGGGCCCTGAATAATAATAATTTTTAAACACACAAACATTAAAAGAAAAAGTCTTCAAGGTGTTGCACTAGTCCCTCTTCACCAGCTCATTTTAAGGTTAGAACAAAGTGCTACTAAGGAAGGTACAAATTGCATTTAAAGAAGCCTGGGCCACAGGCTGAGGTGTAGCTTAGTTGTAGAATGCTTGTCCAGCATGCAGGAGGCACTGGGTTTGGTCCCTAAAATCTGCTCCCCCCAATTTTTTTTAATTAAAAAAAAAGAAGATAAATATAAAATAAAAAAGAAGCATGGGCCAGTGCTGGGGATGTAGCTCAGTAGTAGAGTGCTTGCCTAATATATAGGCAGCCCTGGGTTTGATCCCCAGCACTGCAAAAAAGAAGCATGAGCTAGTGTCTTCTGAGCAAACAGATGAACAAGAAGAGGTTCACTCACACATCTGAGATGAACGGCTCAAAAAGAGAAAAACTGTCTACTTTATATACAACACCATGCCTGGTTCTACTAGGGAAAAAGAACAGAAAATGTGGGAGGAAGAAGAAACACACATGAAAATCTCCAGTTAGACTCAGAAAGTCCCAGAAACTCATGAATCAGGAAAGCCTGGTGGAGCATAACCATGAAGTCAGCCACCCAGGCACAAGTCATAAGGGCTGATACCATCTTACCCCGTATAATATTTGTCTTCCAGTTGGAGACAGAAATAAATATAAACTACTCTAAAACCTGGATCACGTTACCATTTAATTGTTTGCATAGAATTAAATGGCCGGGGAAGAGGCTATCCCAGAACCCTGTGCCTTTGTACTGGCTGTCTTAAATAAATTGTTCTGTTTGCCAATTTGCTTTTTCCACAAAGAGAGGCTCCGTTCTGTCTCTGAATTTTTTTTTTTCAAAAGCTTATTTCTGCATTTTAAAATTCATTTTCAAGACTCCATTTAGCTGAGATGAGAGTAAAACCATTTAATGGCTAAAATTTTGAATCTAAGTAGATGAAATTATTTATGTAGATCATTTGAAATACATGAGTGGCCGCTCTGGTTTCCTGTCTAGGGAAAACTTATCGTTAAATAGGCTGTTGAGCAGTTACTGAAACTGAAGCAACACCCAGTTCTAATCTTCTAGACTTTAATTTATATTTCCAAAAGTAACAGCTATTTTCTAGGAACAATGGAAAGACTTGTTAGAAGTTTAAAAAAGAATTCTTCACTTGAAATTTTTGAATATGGGAATATTCTGGGAAATGTCCAGGAGGGAAAAAAAAAAAAAAAAAAAAAAAAAAAAAAACTTTGCCAAGGGTTCAGCAAACAGTTGCATAACCCTCTTTTTATCTGGGGTGTTGACCCAGCCATTCATTCTAAGTTTGCTATGGTGAGTTCAGCAAAGCTGGTTCCCAAGGCAACCATAATCCGTGAACAGAGCTGGCTCCATTGGTGGTCAGTTACAACACGCTTTGTCCTGTCCTGCGTCCTGAACTGAATGAACAGAGAGACAGAAAACAAGCACCTTCAGTAAACATGACCTAATGAGGGTGGTGGCCTTCAACTGCCTGGGAGGTATCAGAAGAACCCTATAGGGAACCAGGGCTCTCACATGAACAGAGGCATCACCTACCAAAGAAGTCTTTGAAATATCCTTTTAAAATTATTAATAATATTAAACTATCCTATTCACCTTTGGGACCAAGAAATTGTCTTTTGATTTATTACCCTTTACTAAACACTGTGTAATTAGATGAATTTAGAACTCTGTAAGAGGGACAGTTTGTCATGCCCAGTAGTTTCCCACTGGTCTCTGGAGACTGGCCTAGAAGAGGTAAGAGTGCTGATCTCCCTCACTGGACCCTCTGACTCCAGCTGGGCAGGGCAGGCTGTGCTAAGCAGGGACCATGAGCATATGCCTCTTCTGCAGCACCAGCAAATCTTCTTCCTTGAAACAACCTTCACTACTTTCTGCAAACAATGCCTCAGGAGAAGCACAGCAGGGGACCCTGGCACCCCATGTACAAGTATTTCTGAAAGTTCAGAGCGGGTGGCAATTACAACTCTACCTCCTTATTTCTGTTGCTCCTTTTCAATTAATATTTATTGCATGTATTGTCCTATGTTGGGACACTTTCGGTTTCCAGTGTCATTAATGCATAAATCCAGGCTGACAAGAAGAGAGAGTTATATATGGGCTGTCTAACTGAAATGCCTAGAGTTCCATGATTACTTAATTAATTGATTTCTTTAAATTTAAATTAATTGACTACTCTAAAATGCCTTTTGCCAAATATTCATCTTCAGAGTTTGTGGAAAAACGTTAATTTTATAATGTGATTTACTAGCAGAAAAAAATGTATTTCAACATGAAAGCAGTTCCTTTTGTGAGTCTTTATTTCATTCATTCTGCTTCACTAAATCAGTGTGGTCTGCATACTGATGAGTTAAGAGTAGTTCCCACCTGATTTTGTGCCTCAGAATCTTCTGGCCAACTTGGTAGACATACCGATGCCCAGAGAACAACACCAACATCCTCTGTAGAAGTATTCAGATCCTGTCTTTTTTTTTAATTAAGTGTTTCTGCTATCTCATATAAACAGTTATGTTGAAAATTCACTGGATGTTTAATAAATCTAAATTCCTGCCTTTTCAAATTCACTAGACAAATATAGAGTTTTACATTCCACCCTCCCTGCCTCCCGATACCCCCCACCCTACCCCCTTAACTTTACTAATCTAATTGAGCCAGGATTACACTATCTTAGAAAAGGAAATACATGGGCTTCTCAACAAATTTTTGTTCACCTGCTTGTCTATTTCTGTGAAGGACATGAGGCTTGGCACTGATCTGTTTATTAGTAAACCCAGTGTTTTATTCAGCTTTTTCAACACTGTGACCAAAAGACCTGATAAGAACATTTTTAGGTGAGGAAATTTTTTTGAGGAAGTGGTGGAGGGAGAGGGAGAGGTGAAGGGAGAGGAAAAGGGAGAGGTAGAGGAGGAGGGGAGGGGGGAGGGAGAGGGAAAGGGAGGAGTACCCCCTCATCGAAGATCAAATAAAAACCCTATTGATCCACACTCTACTTGCCTAAAGTTACCACCCAGTCAATCCCTATCAGAGGATTAATATACTTATTAAGACTTTCGTAACCCGATCATTTCACCTCTAAACTTTCTTGCACTGTCTCACACATGAGCTTTTAGGGGACACCTCATACATAAATCATAACACTCAATAAATGCAAGTTCCTAGGCAAAATATTAAGGCTGAATATAGACTAAATAGAGATGAAAAGAAAGAAATATGTATAGCTATTGAGGTCCTGGATTAAGAAGAAATAGTAACAGCACTTTTCAAGTATTTACTGTATGTCAGGCACTTTTTCAGAAGTTTTGCACATTACACTCACTTAACTGCACAATTACTCAGTGTTGATCACCAAAAAGAAAAAAAAAAAAATGGTAAGCTCTAATACCGTGCCCATTTCACACAGGCTGAAAAGGAGACATGAAGAGGTTCAGCCCTTCACTTAAAATCACAAAGCTAGTAAATGACAGAGCTGGAATGGAACCTGGGAGAACAATTCAGAACCATCTTTCAGCGATTGCAAATTCCACTCCCAGTGAATTGCTATGAAAATCAGGCCTTTATGACTTCAATAAGAATGTCCTCACTCAGCAATGCTCAGTCTTAAATTTATCACCAGTGGCTTTTGAGTTATTCACACAATCCTGCTGTAGAAAATTCTATCAGAATACTAATTCTTCCCCCAGAAAAATGGAGAGGGAAAACCTCCCTTCATTGGAGACCTGGAGAACAATTTCAATGTGTATTCTAGGGCAAAAAGTAGGTGACAGCCTACAGTTGGAGAATGGGGTAGTGTCAGGTTGCCCTGACCCTAATTCCTTTTCTGCGTCTAACAATGTGTATGGCTAAGCCAGAGAAAGTCACAGACAGACCTAGGTCTGTGTTAGAATATGACCATACAACTCTTTCAAGAGGTCAGCAATGTCTCTAGCTCCACCACTAATATACACTGGCCACATCTACTCTCATATCTACAAGTCAAAAATCATTTCTACATCACCAAATAGCCATCCTAAGTAAGATATGATATCTTCTTCCTATTATGTTTAACATTATAACTTATAATAAGCATATCATTGGTAAAGCTTAAATTTTTTTTTTTTTTTTTTTTTTTTTTTTTTTTTGTTGAAATGAGGTTTTGTTTTGTTTTCTATGGTGCTGGGAATTTAACCCAAGGCCTTGTGCATGCTGAGCAAGTGTTGCTATAGCCCTAGCCCTGTGATGGGGTTTTTAAAAAGATAAAAAGGATGTAGGAACTTATAGTATGCATGTGCACAATCATAGGAATGGCTGCTGTCAACCATGTGTGAGTGAGTTACTCATTACCATGCCTTCCCTGAATTATTTGAGAGTTTATCACAGCCAACTCTCCCTCCTGTTAAGAGTCTGAAACAGTGGTGTGTGGTTGCCATGGCAGAAAAGAAAGAGAGAGAGAGAGAGAGAGAGAGAGAGAGAGAAAGAAAGAAAGAAAGAAAGAAAGAAAGAAAGAAAGAAAGAAAGAAAGAAAGAAAGAAAGAAAGAAAGAAAGAGAAAGAAAGAAAACTGGCTGATTACTTTAGAAATTGCCACTGCAGTGGTCCTTGGGACAAGCCATGTATGGATCCCTATGGTCTCACACAGAGTGGCACCACTTGTGGAAGAATGGCTTTCATCTGTCCCATCCTCAACCCTGTGGCATGCTGAGGAGTTCCCCTCTGGAGCTCTCTCCTGACCTTAGTGATTTTTCTAGAATTGCTATTAATTATAGTACAAGCAAGCAAAACCGGAAAACTGTCAAGCACGTTCCTTCTGGGTGTGATGGCTCATCTCAGCTCTACTTAGGCCCACGTAGCACCTTCTCTGGAGCCTGAGGCCCACTCTAATTGGCTGTATAAATTTACATGTGATTTTAATCAAAAATAGATGCACAATCCAACTACGTGCTGGGGCTTGCTTCGTACAGCACCCAGAACAGCGCCTTGTGCCACGCGGATGCTTCAGAAGCACCATCCAGTGATGATCTTCCTTACGGTTTTCATTGTCAACTTCAACCATGAAAACCCTCAGTTGTCTAGCTTCCTTCTGAATCCAGCACAGAGTGACCTGAAAGTCACAGTGGAGCACTTTGTGTACCCATTGTTCCTTGATCCTCCCTTTAAGGGTTCTCAGTATAATTGCAGGCTCAGATTTGGCTTCCTTGGAAGATGTTTTTAAAATCAGAAACATTTAACCAGAGATTGGAATCATTCTGAAAATTGTCCCCCATACTCATCCCCAGCCCATTTTAACCCACGCCTTGGGGGTCCTATGGCGCATTTGGAGCCACCAATGCTTGGAGCTTCAGCTGGCCCATATTCTTTGTGACGGCTTTGATGCAATCTTGCGCTGAGGAAGAACTCCCGGGGAGATGAATGCCATTACAAATCTTGCCCTCAACATGAAACGCCAGTGATTGTTTATTAAATTGCTCTTCAAAGAGAAAACACTGGCAGGCAAGTGTCATTAAAATGGAAGCAAAGGGAACTGCTGTAACCTTCAACACACACTTTTCTCCATTAACCCCAGACCAATGCGACTGAAATGGCCAGTAGGAACTTCTGGCCCTGAGCCCCATCAATTACCTTAATCTCAGCTCAGGGAGGGGTAATACAAACCATTCAATTTAAGTACTTCCAAACATCCAAACATTGCCATGAGACAAAAAAAAAAAAAAAAAAAAAAAAAAAAAAAAAAAAAAAAAATCCCTTAACCCTAACTCCACTGTCTCAACTCCGGTTCAGGACAAATTGCATTATACGTGAGTAACATTAAAACATGAAAGACATACCCTCCAGTAAAAACCTTGCACAACTTTCCCTGAGTAAGCAGAACTAATCACAGGGAACAATTACCAGCCCTAGTCTGAATATTTATGACATAACAGAAAGCCCATTTAAAATACTCAGTGGCTCATGATTGTAAAAGAACTACAGGGAAAATGAAAGGTACTCTAAGTTTATGATGGAAAGGAAAAAAAAAATAGTACAGCCTCTTAATCCCTCTGCATTTGGTACTCTCCACAACCTTTCATTCCTGTGCCCTCCACAAAGAATCCCAGGCACTTTGGTTGCCATCTTTGCTAATGGGTCTGCTGGGTAGCGATGGGAAGATCAGACACATCAGCATCGGTGGCCTCTCTTCCCATTATTTCCCTTTTCCCTTCCAGGTGCTTCCATCTTCCTCTCACCTACCCACTCTCCAGCAGCTGTACATTGGCCTATTGAAATTTGAAGAACACTGGGCCATGAGTCATGGTCCTGGCCACAAACCTCCTGTGTGTCATCCTAGACAGTGTGACCCACAGCGCTGATCTATAAAATAGAAGCTTTAGACTGGAGAATTCTAGGTTTGTTCTGCTTCTAGCAATGTATGAATTCTGTAATTCAAGCAATTCATTCAGTTGGAGACATTCATTTGTTCATTCGTTGAATAAGCACGTACTGAGCAGTGAGTATATACCAGTCCCAGAGTTGTGTAACCTACACAACTGCCATGTGAATAATTGAAAATAGCCTAATTTCAGGTCATAAATTCTATAAGAAGAATAGTGGAGGTCTGCCCAGGATGAGGTTATGGCTATTTTAAGTAGCATAGTTCAGGGATCTGAACTATGAGCAACTTCTAGACTATTGCTCAAAGGGAGTAATCAGAGAACCTTCAAGTTATATTCAATAGTTCAGAAAGCTCAACAGAAACTGTGCATTCAAACCTCTTAATTAAAATGATTCTTATCTTTTGGTTGGAAATATAGATATTTGATATGATATTAATGATCATCTCATTCGTCTACTCAGTCAAATTAATGATCCTGATCAACTTAATCTGATTGAACTAAGGAAAAATGAGTTGTTACTTAACAAATCATTAGATGGTTGAGAGTGGCAATTATTGGAGATCACTGTCCATAAGACTAGATGGCTTCTATCTTCAGAATACATCTTGTAAATATTCCTAATATGCAAAAGAAAAATAATAGCTTTGACATGAATAGTACTAATTCTCATTCATAATTGCATGGCCTATGGATTTCCCTCTCTCTCTCTCTCTCTCTCTCTCTCTCTCTCTCTCTCTCTCTCTCTCTCTTCACACCTTTTTCCCCAAAAGATTATTTTCTTATGATTTACTATGTTAAAAAACTGCAGGAACACAGAAAATACAGTTGGTGAAATTTTAGTCTTGGAAGTCATACTTTCTGAGAACAATGTAAGAGAAGCGGAAATTGTCAGCTTACATAAAATTTTGAAGAAATGTTGAATTTCACTTATTCATTCTCTTCATGTTTCCCTGTCTTTTCAGGTAACCAAGTATTCATACAACAACTTTCCTTAAGAAATGTCATATATCTTTTCAAAATGCCAGGAAAACAAAATGAATGCAAGTCCAGCTCTGGATCCCAAGGTGCTTATGGTATAGAGGCCCCAAGAGTTTAATAATAATACAGATGAACTATGTACTTGAAATGCAGTTGGTTTTTAACATTCTATGAGTCCAAATTGTATGGAAAGTTACTAAGGTTTATTCCTCATTTATGCCACATGTCCATTGAGTGTTAAGTTAGTAGGAGGGTGGGGAGTGTTGGGAGGTAGGGTTCTGATCTTCCTAAGTATTTGGACATCCAGGTAGATAAAGTGTCATCATCGTGAATATCACTGGTTGCCATGCCAAAGAGAAAAGAAAGCTGTGGGGGATCTCAAACAGGAGTCTAAGCCTTCCAGCACAGAAAAGACACGTACTTTCTATCCTAGCTCATTGACCAGACTGGTCTCAGGACACCACTTACCCACAAAGGTGCTGGGAAGTAGAATCCTACCATGTGCCCAGAAGAGGAGACAACTGGAAATATTTCATAACAACAATAATACTTATGACAGATATAAAAGGACCAAAAAATCTTGCTTCTGACCACAAAAAACTTTCCTGCTGGAACAAAATTTGCTTCATCCACAAAGAAACTAAAAGTTCTGTCTTCTCTTTAAAAGACAAGTTTAATAATGCCTTGGGGAAGTATAATTATTTAGTTATTTACATCATCATGTTGAAACCTCCTGTTTAATTGGAAAGTATGCCCTCTACTTGCCCTCCACTCCTTTGTGGAACATTTCCAAATTAGAGAGAAGGAGGGGTAGGAAAGAGAATAGATGTTCCTATCCTGTAGAAGAACACAATACAACAAGTATGAAAATCAGATTGTCCAAGTCCATGGACCCTCTGCAATAAACAGTTGTAATATCTCCTATTAATTTCATTCCAAGGAAAAAGGAAAGCAACCATCACCACCTTTTCCCATTACCCTCTGTGCAGTTTCCCAGGGTTCAAGAGCAGCATTGGGAGAATTAAGATGCCAGCCCTTCGAAGTCTCAGAAGAGAACTGGCATTTATGCCAAAGCAATTAGTCAGCAATTTTGGCATGTGCAAATATTTCACAGAGCCAGCAACAAAGCCAGAATGCTTTCCTAATAAACAAGAGTCTGATTCAACTAGAGCATGCTCCTCCCACAATGACCACTCCACAACAGCAATTTCGTATCTGTAAATAATAACTGGGCTAGTTTTTGATGGACTATATCTGGGTTAGAAAATATCAATTTGATTAGATAAGTGGTTAACCAGAGGATGGTCACCCAACAATTATAGGGGCCAGGGAAAGGGAGGCTGTCATACCAAGCTGTACTGAGCAGCAGCTGACTTGATTTCCCAGTTTAACCAGAATCTCTTATTTAGGATTCAAGATGAAAGGAGAGAAATTTTTGTTTTTGGAATTTGTTAGTCAGTTTTCTATTTCTATAACAAATACCTGAGACAATCAACTTATAGAGAAAAAAATTACTTTTTTGGTTTACAGTTTTAGAAGTTCCAATCTATAATCTGAAGAATCCGTTGCTTTTAGGCTTATGGAGAGGTTGCTGGATTGCAATGGCAGGAAGCATATGGTACAGCAAAACTTCTCATCTCATGACTGGAAGTAAAAGAGAACAAGGAAGGGGCTAGGGTCTCATGATTACCTTTGAGAGTACATCCCCAATGACCCAACACTCTCCTACAAGGCCCTATCTCTCAAAGTTTCCACTGTCTCTCAGTAGCTCTACCCTTCAACACATGGTCGTTGGGGATACTTGTCCAAAATACATCAAGGTTGAAAACATTTCAATTTGTTAGTGATCTCAAAGTAAACTCTTCCTACCTGTGATCTCCAAACCACCATACTCTGACTAACAAACATGATAGCAATTTTGTAATAACCAATGGAAAATATATCTTTTTATGCTATTTTAGGCTAATTTATCACCATGTCTAGGTTTCTTCAAAAACTGGTCTCTTTACTAACTTCCTTCTCTCACTTTATTTCAACACATTTCTCACAAATGACTTCCTGTTTGCCAAATGCAACAGCTCTCTTTCCTGTTTGACCATCTGCATCACTGTGTGTCAGGAGATTATCCCATAGCTAAACAAATAGGCTTCAGGAGCAGTGAGACCCTGAATCCTGAGTGTACTCTCTGACATCTGGTCTCCCTCATTAGAAAATGGGAATCATATGAGGGCCTGTGTTATGGGTTTCATGTGAGGATTGTGTTTGCATTCCACCACTATGATAAAATACCTGAGATAAACAACTTATAAAGAGGAAAATTATGTTTGCTTCACAGCATCAGGTTTCAGTCCTCGGTTGCTTGGCCATGTCATGGTACAGTACCTCATGGTGGGATTGTGTGACAGAGGAGGTTTGTTCACCTCATGGCATTTGGGAAGCAGAAAGACAGAGAGTGGGGCCAAGGTCCCTGTATTCTCCTAAGGCACCACCATTGACCTAAATCCCTCCTCCCAGACCTTATTTCCTAAAGGTCAGTACCTCCCAATAGTGCCAAGCCGAGGACCAAATCTTTAACACCTGGTCCTCTGGTGGACATTCCAGATTTGAATTATAGAAATTTTTAAGAGGAATATTGTATATAAACAGTCCAACACTACCTGGGGCACAGAGCCAGCTCTCAAAGTTTAGTTACTGATTGGTGATGGTGATGAACATACTTTCATCTTCACACTCTCTTACCTCCTTTGGTTTCTGTGATACATAGTTTCTGGGTTTTCACTTTAAAACCCTCATTATATTTTCACTAAGTATACCAAAATCTTCAAATCTCCTCCTTTGATCCCACTGGTTTAGCAATATTTCAAATCCTGATCATTTCTCACCTGGAGTATTGAATCTTTGCTCACTCCAGTTCATTCTCTACACACATAAATGATTCAGTCCATTCTCTACACACATAAACAATTATGAAGAAAAAAAAAATTATAAACTCAAGCAAGGCACTGTCCTGATCCAAGAGCTTCCTGGAACAAAACTCAAGATAGCTACTTTGACAATTGTGCTCCTTCCAAAAACATCCTTTAAGAAACCCCTTTGGTTGTTATCTCCTAAATGTTATGTAGGTATCCTCTCTGGATTTTATCCAAATTTTACTGTATTTAACAAAATTGTCTCCAAACTTTGTATCTTTGGTTATGGAAAGGCCTTCCTTTCTTTTAAGATGGAGTAATTCTGTTTTAGGTTGTACTGGGATGATTTTAGTTACAAATAATACAAATACTAATTCATCTTTCAACTTCTTAGATGTGCTCCCACCATGATGTTCTTCTTTGCCACAGGCCCAAAAGCAATGCAGCCAACTAACTGGGAACTGAAACCTCTAAAATCACAAGCCAAAGTAAATGTTTCCTCTTTTTAAGCTAATTTTTTTGGTTATTTTTGTCACAGTGATGAAGAGCTGACTAATACCAAAGGCTTCAACCAATGATTGGTTAATACAGGGACTCTATACTGTCATCAGGAACCTGAGTTCTTTGTATGTTTCTGTTCCACATCTTCAGTCTACCAGCTTGATCTTCATGGTTGCAAAGAATCACAACCATACATGGCACCAGCCAATGGAAAATATTCATTCCCAACCATACACAAGAGTCATCATATCCACGTCATAATTAAAAAAAAAAAAAAAAAACTTAAGCTCAGATGGGTTAAAGTGACTTGCTCCAAGTCACACAGATATTAGTGACAGAAACAGGATTTGAACTCACTTTCCAGACTCTGAAGTTCAAGCTCATAAACACTTGGTTCTACTTCTTCCAAGTATAAGAACAAAGAGCTTTGCTCTGGCAGTTTAAGAGTTGTATTTACAAGGCTAATGTTTTACTCATGCTCTGTAAGATCCGAACTCTAGCATCAACTATCATCAACTATAGTCACAATTACCAACAAGCACTGATAATAGATATACATTACACAAGTATGCTTAATTTCTTTTTTGTATATTTCTTAATCTTTAATCTCAATTCAGAAAACAAAATATTTTCACATAATAATAGTTGTATGTATGTACATTCACACAAGTGTTGTGCAAGATTCTAATTCATTGACAAACTAAGGCCAAGATGGTTTAGAAATCTGTCAAAATGTATATAGCTTTTAAGACACTGAAGGACATTAGAAAACATCACAAGGACCTCCTGCTACAGTATTCTTTCCTTAAGGATAGTTAAACCAACAAATTACTTTCATCCAAATTAGCAGGGACCATAGCAGAATCTCCTCAAGATTTTCTAAGTAACACACAACAATGTTACTTCAGAAAAAGGAACTTGCCTCCTTGGGCCCCATGGTGTGGCAAGAAAACTTGAACATCCATTTCTTATGTCTCCTTCCAGGTCTCCAAGGGCCACACCCTCCCTCCACATTTCTACCTAGCTGGTTCTGGACACATGTAATACCTAAGCAAAAAAAAAAAAAGTTTTTGTGTCAAGAACATGGGAAAAATAGGGATAAATATTTAGCTTCCAGGACTAGGGATGAAATTCAGTGGTAAAATGCTTGCCTAGCATGCCCAAGACAGTGGGTCTAATCCCCAGTACAACAAAATTATTTTTAAAATTTAAAAAAAAAAGCTTCCAAGAGAATCACAAAATGAGTGAAGTTATTAAGTACTCCTTTCAACAAACACAAGCAAATTTGCATCCTGCCAGCCTGAATCAGTTGACCAAAGGCTTATAAGGTAAATTGAGGACTATAAGTAAATAATTCAGGTCTAATCACAGAGGCAGGTGGCAGAATCCAACAGATTCCTTGAAATGTATGTCTTATTATTTTTCCAGTTCTGGAAATTAAATATATGTCTTGATCTGGCAAGTCAGATCCTCAGGGTAACATACCCTACTCTTGAGCTTTGAGAAACCCTGCAGGCTGAGTTGCAGGCTTTTCCTCTCCTTCTATACCTTAGAAGCTCAAGATGGTATATTGTGCATCACATTCAACCAAATGAGAAATGTGAAAGGTGGCAGAGCATCTTTCTTTCATTGAGATAGTGATTGAGTGCCCAGTCCCTCGATGGTCCCTCGTTGGCCCCTTGGTGGGCCTGATTAAAATGTCCAGGGATCAGGAACAGCATTGCTTTGATAATTTTGGAGCAGCATTTTCTGAAATGAAGTGGTGGTTGGACAAAGGCCGGCAACAACCTCCCAGTGACACAAACTCACAAGTACATGTATCTATTGCTGCTTCTAATACTGAATTTTCTCTACAGAAACCTTTTAGTTAGAAGTGTTGTGTCCCAGGCCAGTGTGAAGCCCAGTCCAGCCACCTCATTGCACTTGACTGAGCTCAGCATGATGCTGCTGCATTATCCTTGTTACACATTCCTGTTGTAAATAGCATGAGCATCCCAACAAGGCATGTGCTTGCATGAACATGCTCAGACACATGTTTACATGGGAAGGATGCAGAGAGACAGGAAGATGTGGTACACATGGTGTTCCAGTAGCACACTGTGCTGTGCATTTTCAGATCTCTGCTCTGAATAATATGAATTCCAGAGATAATTACAGTTCTCCCCTAGAACCCCCACGATACCTTTCTCTGAATCTACTATTGGCAAGCATGTTTTGGCAGTAGGGGCAAGTTGCCTGTCCTTGGCAAAATCTGTATCATCCTCTCCCTGACTAGCTCTAAGTGCCCAAGGGAAATGACTTGTCCAGGGACTGGCATCAGGTGGTTTGGAAGGGAACACATCCTTTGGCAGCCTCAGGGTATCCTGAGAACTCAAGCCAGTGAGTGTTTTTTGTGGATACCCTGCTACCTTTCACACCTCCCTCCCATATTCTCCTGCTCTCATCCAAAGCACCAGGTAAATTCAGATCCTATCCAAAAGAACACATGCCTTATCTTAAAAATATGGGGAGAAAATTGTTGGACAACAGTAGTTCCATTTTTTGGCTCATCAAACTCGGTAGGGCCTTTCCTCTATTTCTAAAATAGGATGGCTAATGCTGGTATCTATAACCTCAGGGGCATGCTAGAAAGGACAATCATGTTCAACAGAAGTTTTTGCTTTTGCTAAGCACTCTACTGCCTGGGTGTGTGCACCAATTAATAAACTATTGTCTATGAGCTCCGAGCCCTCTCTGACTCTGCTCCATAATGCTGGGATCGGCCCTGCAAACCACACCTCCACTAGGGCATCTGCTCTGTTAGGTTCCACCAAGAAAGGACTCAAGAGGAAGACCACAGGACTGAGAAAGAGGAGACTTGTTCCTTCCTGTTTCCTGCTCCCACGAGCCTTGTAGTGACACTACTTCAGGGTAGCAGAGGCAGTTCTTTCATGTTGCAGTGACTAAATCTAGCTGAAAACCCTTCTGACACTTGCAGAAGCAGAGACACCAGATAGATGATGCTCTCTCCCCTCTCCCAAGTCTGAGTCCCAGCCCTGAAGACTTCTCCGCGTTCAGCATCACCAGCTCTAGCTTAGACGTTCATTATCCTTGGAGGACAGAGTATCAGCTCCACAGGATCCTGCTTCAAGTATCTATGTTTTCATAGCTCACTCTTCCCTTTGTTCTCCCAGTCTTGGGGGTGGTATCTGCTCCCTGCATCTGCTACTCTAGGATACCTTAATGTGCACTCTGCCATTTTGGTTGACTGGTAATAGCCTTTTCCTAGTTAGCAGTCCCCTATATTAAATTATCTATGCCAAAATCACTGTGTGGTTTCTGTCTCTGACGTGGACCCTTAACTCCTAGTCAAACTTGAGAATTCTAATACAAAAGCACTAAATTGTTCAGCATTACAGAAGGAAAGAATGTGAGCCTTCCAAAGCATTCCAGGAAACAAGTATGCAAAAGAGCCATAGGAGAGAAGAGGGGTCCAACAAACAGGCAGCCTAGAAAGGACAAGGATAGAGTGAGGGGCAATGGGCATGGAAGAACATTTTAAGACCTGTCCTTCCTACCATTCCCTCCTCCCCCTTTCCTTCCAAACCTTCCGTAAATTCTACTATATCCACAGTCATATATATAAGGCCACATATATGTAAATATATGTGAAAGTTGTTAAACAATCTTTTGTGCTTAGAGACTGACATGAAACTAAGCATTACATTGTTAATTTTTACCCTTCTAGGAAATGATCATAATCATCTGTTCTAGCTGTTAAAGAAAGGCTAAATGAGTTTTGAAGAGCAAAATGACTTTTTCATCCACCAAGACTTCAAAGCAATGACTACCAAAATAATTCTTAGAAATCATATAACTTTTCTACTAATGAAAAAAGTTTTTTCTTATCTCTTATTTACTTAAGTGAGAGAGAAAGGTAGCATTACTAATGTTTATTGCTACTGGGTTATGTTGGAGGGAATTTTATTTCTGCTGTCAGAGATGAAAGATTATTTTTTTTTTAAATTATTCTTCTTAAGGATATCACAGCTCACAAAACCTCATATAACTTCTTATAACATGTATTTTACTATTTAAGGAAATTGTTTATTGGGCTTATGTCTTCTTATATCTCAATTCATCTTTAAGAAATGCATTAACTTATGTACTTTGCACCTCACTATCATCTAGCTGTGTTCCAGGAAGTCAGAGGAGCATCTTATGATGAACTGAACATAAGTCACGGAGGAGGGAGAGATGGACAAGAATGATTTCAGACACTGCCTAAACTGATGGAGGCACAGCCTGCCTGGGGGAAGCTTATTAGTCTATTAGCTCCTGGTCCCAATCCTGACACCTGCATTTATGACATCATTATGGACATGCTAGTATGCTATGCAAGGTGGAAGAAACTTAAAGGAATTAAGCCTATAGTAATAGCAAGAACATTAAGAGACTGTTTAACCAAATTAAAAATAAAGGTTTTTTTTTTTTTTCTCTACTCTTTTAAGTGTGTTTCCATTTCCTCTGAGTTGATAAAGCAATGTGATACAAACAGACTTTTTCTAAGTTCTCTGAAGCCCATGTCCCAGTCAGGCTAACAGTTATTAGTGCCCAAGCAGATGTAGACATTGTTATTTTGTGCCAGACATTATGCTAAACACTTTATATGTATTATCTCTCATTCAGTCTTCTCAAAAACATGGTAAGCTAGGTATTACCATTCACATTACACAAATGAGGAAATGGTGGTTGAGATGGAAGTTAAGAATTTCCCAAGGGCTCTAAATAGTATAGGCAAAAATGCCTGAGATAATCAACTTGAAAGGAGGAAAGACATATTTGGACTCATGGCTTTGGAGACTTCATCCATGGTTGGCTGGCTCTCTCGGTTGTGCATGGCCTGTGGCAAGGCAGCATATCATGGCAGGGAGCACATGGTAGAGCAAAACCACTCACTGAACAGCAACTGGGAAGCAAAAAGGGAGAGACACAGGAAGGAAACAAGGTCCCTATATCCCCCTTCAAGAACACACCTCAATGACCTCACTTCCTTCCACTAGGCCACACCTCCTAAAGGTCCCCCCACCTCTTGATGGCACAATGTGCTGGGGACCATGCTTTTAACACATGGGTTTTGGTGAAACATTTCAGATCCAAACTACAGCACTTCCAGAACTGTGAGAGAATAAATTTCTGTTGTTTAAAGTCCCATTTGCTGTAATTTATCATGGAAGCCCTCAGAAACTACTGCATCATATTGTTAATAATGGCCATAAAATGGAAACAACCATATACCCATCCTCCAGAGAGCACTATAGAATATTCATATGATGGAAAATTATACAGCTATGAAAATAAATGAACCAGAGTTCTACACAGCAGCATAAGAGGATGCCTTTATCTTTTTTTTACCACTTATTGACCTTCTGATCATTCTCTTAGATTCGTGTCAAGCCTTGCATCCTCCATGATGAGCACTAGCTGTCATTTATTGACTCTCACTTTATGCCAGTCATCTTGCATGGCCCTATTTACCTCATCCCTAGTTCCTAAAACAATTCTTCAAGGTAGGTTTTGTTCACCTTAATGTAAAGAAGAGGTCATTAAATGACTGACCCTAGGTCAACAGTTACATATGTCAGTCCCTTTCTGCTCTGCTGCTCACTCTCATGAAACATATCCCTACAAAAGTACAACCAACTAAAGAAATAATATTTCAGGGTGTTCAATGATGAATTTGACTCAGGATTATCTTCAGTTCACTTTATTTTCATCTTTCTAATCTTGTTTTCTAAATGCCTTATGTCTCATTATTTCATTTGTATCCATCATCTCCAAAAAATTTAAATAAATAAATAAGTGCCTTATACTGCTCTGTATAACAAAGGAATAGGAACCAAGCAAATGTATGCCACTTAAATGTTATTGAGCTCCTACCATGACAAGCCCTGTACTTGGTGATTGAATTGAATTGAATCTACTGGAGCCTCTCACAGCTAGTCATCTAGTGAGCAAATGGCCCCAAATGTACAGTGACTGCTTTCTTCTGTAAGTGCGTCGTCTCTTCCTGAGGAAATTTTGTTCACACAGCTGATTTAAGTTCAAATAGAAGGATGGGACAAACAAGTAAGCAATAAATAGCAGATGCACTCACCATCCATGCACAAGTTAAGTTTCCATGCTTTTCTCTTTGGCATTTCTCTAGCAACAGGATAGAATTAGCAGTTCCCAGGTTGCTGGGGTTTATAGGCTGTGACAGATGCAGAATAAGTAAGCAAACAGATTAATATGTATTAAATTACTGCATTAGTGCTCATTATTTCTGAGTTCAGTACTTGTGTGTACATGTGGAAGTGGTATTTACTTCCATGGCTCCTTACATGGGAGCTGAAGAAAACAGAACCACTCTCAGCACAGCAGTACAAGTTAGCATCAAAACTATTCCCTCTCTCCCACCCTGCCTTCCAAGCATAATTGTTACTTGACTTCATAGCTCATGGATCTATGACTCTCACATGATTCAAAAAGAACTGAGGGGTTTAAAGCCCCCAAAAAATGTTCTATTTTGTCCTGCACAAAAATGAGTTAGAAAGTATTTTTATCCTGGATTTTTAACAATGGCAGAACCTCAGAACAGAAGGGCTAGGGGCAAAACATTAATGCAACTTGAAATCACAGTGCTTTCCACCCCTGGAAGCCTCCTTCAATGCAAGCTGAGGGTACCAGTGAAGGGGGAAAGTGTTGGCAGCACACATATTCCCAAACTGGGACAATTTGTAGATACCAGGATCAAAGGCATAACACAGACCACTCAGAGACCAATTCACCTGGTCTTTCTAGGTATAAGGACATGATGAGGCTTTGAGTATGACCAAGCTGGGAGTGAATTCTGGCTTTGCCAACAACCAGTGATGCGGATTTTGACTGTTTAATATGACTCAGAGCATCTGTAAAATAGTGATAAGGATGCTTGTCCCTGTGGGATTTATGAAGGTGGAAAGAAAATATATAAAGCCATATTACAACATATGAAAACAGTGTGAGTTATTTCTTTCTCATTTCACTACTCATCATTAAATATCTAGGACTTCTACTGTCTTAAAGTGCACTTACTATTAATTCTAACATGACTTCCTGACTACTGTCTGCATTCATTATTTGCAATGTCCCAGGTGGTCTTTGAAACGACAGTCATACATTTTATAAATGCAATTTTCTTATTCTTCATAACTTAATGAAAATGCCATGGAAATTATTTTTAGGTGATAGAAATGCATGAATCTTCATGGACTCATTATATTAAAGATCTCACTCAAGAAATAATTCAAAAGTCACATTCATGAAATATTAATGCAAGAGTATACAATCTACCATGGTCTTCTCTAGGGCAATTTAAATTTTAAGACCTATGACCCCTAACTCTGAAGATTTTCTCATTTGGTGAGTTTATCTTTCCTGCTTTTACCTTCTTCCTATGACCTACAGAACTGCTCTAGAAAAACTGAAAAGCAAGATATATTGAATTGAACTCTATGCAATCACTGATAAGTGGTCATTTTGAACTTATGAAAATGGAAATATCATAAAAATTCAGTCCAATAGAACTAGGCCAAGGATAAAGGAAATCAGAACAGACCCTAGAAATGTGGTTGGGTTTCTTGCCAGCCCAAGGAGTCCTTTGCTTCCCAAATACAAAATCATAACATCATTGGTGACGTCCATATTGTTTGAGTCTGGTAAACTTGACATTATTACTTGGGTTCTCTTTCCCCATAGGTAGGGCAGATGCTAACCAAAATGATGCATAATTATGACCACAATAAAAGTCACTGATGGAGGGGATAAAACCATTATCTCCATGCCCAGACAGACTGAGAACAGCAGGCAAGGTTTGCAGAGATCTTCAAACCTATTCTGCTGTGGGCACTATCCCCTCTCGGGAAGTTGCCATCCCATCCCCAGGCTAATGACATTAATCATTAGCCAACTTAGAAAGGTTAATGGGCCGTTGGAGTGAGAGGAATGTTTTTATGAAGCTGGTGTTCCTGGGAATCAGAACATAATAGCAGAAGAGTATGACATCACCATTAATGAGTCCCTCCACCTACCTCATTCCACATGGCAGGACATTTGGCCCAACAAAGCATTTCATCCAGCATGTCAGAAGTAGATTGGCCAGCAGGAGCCAGGCATCAGTCCAGACCCAGTTTCCTAATCCTGTCCTAAGACACAGTTTTCTCATAGAGTGTCTTATAAATTACTAATGTGTTTAGGTTGTCTTTCATCTTGAAATAGGATAAGTAGGATAAATACAATTTTCAGATTGGTAGTGCAATCAAACCAATAAAATGATATAAAAACTGTCCCTGATTGGGACTCTATACCTTAGAAAATGGATGGCAGTTCTTCCATTTGGTTCTACCAAAAAGTTCAATTAGTTGTAGCAAATCATTTTCCCTGGGTTCAAAGGAAGCAAGGAAGTGCCCTGTCAATACTCTCTCAGCCCTGCCAGGTACCCTGAAGATTCAGAGTAATCGACTGTGTCAGATGTTTGTGAAGCACCTTGGGAATGACATAGATATTTACTCAGATTTAATGAAGACCCAGTTATCATCTTTGAGGGACTTCTATGTTTTTATCAGTGGGATGGATGCATTTTTCACTCTCACTTTCAATGGTCCATGAGGAGGTATTTTATAACACAACTTGAGATGGATAAAACAGACAGAGACTGGCATCATTGCAATCGAGTTTCAAAGGAGGCAGTTGGAGAAGTTCAAAGGCCATACAGATTGAACCTGAGCACAGACTGGAAAGTTGCTGTCCTTCACCCGCATGTTCCCACAAACAACATGTATCTGAGCCCTCGGATCCTTCCAGGGATCCTATCGGCAGAGGAAGAGATTCGATGGAACGACTGAGAATAAAATCTGGAGGCCAAAGACAGGAAGAGCTAGGGTGATGAATGGCAGTGGGCGGGGGACAGGGTGTGGACCAGAGGGGTTTAGATAATGGAAAGCCCATTGGAAAAGCCATCTGGTAGATCAAAAGAAGCAAAACCTCAAAGAACAGAGAATAAGGATCCACATTGCCCACTAAGGACAAAGCAAAAGGCCTGAGTGGCGGTAAGGCAGAGAAGGCAGGGAAAATGTGGGGATCCATGGGGGCAGGGGGTCAACAAGAGTCTTCTGGGAAAAAACTGGGTTTATTTTAGGTTCTTTTCCCCAAGTCCATGAGAAGCCATGGGAGGTTCTCAGCAGGAAATGACATGATATGATTCTCATTTTTTTTTTTTCCCAGTGCTGGGGATTGAACCCAGGGCCCTGTGCTTGCAAGGCAGGCACTCTACCAACTGAGCTATATCCCCAGCCCTAATTCACATATTTAAAAGATCTCTCTGGTTGCCCTTCAAGGTTTGAATTGTTAGGATACATTTACAAGAGGTCCAGGAGAGATGGTGGTGCCTCAAACCAGCATGATGGCACCAGGGACAGAGAGAAGGAGCAGATTTGAAAAATCTTTGGCACATACAAGACTCACTGATCAATAAGACCTGGGAGAGGGAGAAGCATCAAGGACAGAGTAACAGGTTATATCTGAGAATATGAAAAATTCACCGAGAACTACACATTTCCATTAAATTGTGGTTGTTGCCTACATGCATACAAAATATGGAATTCACGTGTTTCAACTTTTTCTTTTAATTTTTTTTTTATTCATCCTAGACAAATGGGATACGACTTTTCATTTCTCTGGTTGTACACGACGTAGAGTCACACCATTCGTGTAATCATCCACGTACACAGGGTAATGATGGTTGTCTGATTCCGTTATCTTTCCTTGCCCTCATTGTTTCAACTTTTAAACTTGCCTTTCTTTAAGATAGCAGGTATGTTCCAGACAGCACTTCTCATTTAAAGCAGTCCCCTTGGAAAGTTGTACACTTATTCCAATTAGAATCAATGTGTTCCCAGACCTCACCCATCTGTAATGACCAAAAAGATCATGTTTCTTTAATTATACAAATGACTATAACTTCAAGGTCCAGTCTTGTGATTTGAGAAAGTTATTTTTCTCCCTGATTTTCCTCCATGGACATTTTGGAGAATTCCTGAGAGATGCTGGGTGTGTCAATCCAGCCATCCATCCCAGGAGTCACTTGTCATCCTTCCAACAGCCTGAGCCCCAGGGCTTGCACTGGAAGGCTCTGCAGGTCCCCTGAAGCAGGCTCCAAACTGGCTTCTCCAGGCTGCACCACCCTGCCCATGCAAGCTGCTCCAAGTGCAGACACAGGCTCTGCCTTTGATTCCCCCAACTATAGTGAGACACAGTCAAATTGTTTAATAAAATTTTACTGAAAGCTTGGGGTTGACACAATTACAACCCAGAGAACATTTACACGCTTATTAAAAGTGGTTTCTCTAGAGAGTCACAGCTCTGAAAGCCAACCTCCAGCCCTCTTGCCTACTCTTAGCTAACTTCACCCGGCTAAGCCAGTGCAGACTCCCTCTCACGAGGGTCCAGGTCTCCTGAATCCAGTTCTTGCTCCTTTATCTCAGACCTCAGTGCCAGATTTGCTGATTTTCACCCCAAGATGATTGGCAGGAGGAGATTTCCCTTCCTCTCAAACCACCCACCAGCCGCAGTGTAGCCTCCGAGGTCCCAAACACCAATCACAAGAAATCAATGCTACTGTTCCTAATACCACACCTGGGACTCTAAACCAGATAGGAAGACAAACCTAATTCCACTTCTTTTCCCAGTCTTTGAAGATAGGGTTGGGATATCTGCTGGGTTAGCTCAGGTTTTGCAGTGTCCTAAAACAATCCAGCAAAAAAATAATATGTATCCATATGTACACAATATGTACACAGGGTAATGATGTTTGTCTGATTCACATGCACGCATGCACACACACACACACACCTTTGCAGAACAATTTCAGAGACAACCACTAAAATCTAAGACAACATTCAGAAGTACAGCAAGGACATCCTATTAAAAAAAATATATAGTTGCCATTTTTATTAAATAGAACACACCGCAGCCTATACTATCTAGTCACATTGATGATGATGTTCATTACATAAATTATTGTTCTTGGACAATGTGAAAAGCCTCTTCTGCTGAAGATTCCTGAAACAAAGCAACGTTGCCCCAATAATGAATTCTTTTCTCAGCCTCTACCAAGTGCTAGCCACTTTTAAAGAACAGTTCTATTGCTTTAAAAAATATTTTTCCACTGGGCATCACTACACAATGATGCAGTCAGAGCTCAAAATATTTTGAAAATTCCTCTTTTGGAATTGCCTCCTGAGCCAAAAGCACATTCTTTTAAAATAGTCTCAATGGTTATAAATCTTTATTACAAGAAGGTGTATTTGATGCTTAAAATCAGTCAAAAAGTATTTTAAAATAAAGTTGGTAAATACAGGTGATCCAATTGATACTGGTTGGCCATACAAAAATGTGACTTTCAAATATTAAGCAAGCATTCTTGTGTGGGTCAGAAACTCCCTCTGAAGGTCATGCACTCAACACATTGGGGTTGGGGGGATGCTGAGAATTAAACCTATAGCCTCAAGCATAATAAGCATGTATTCTACTACTCAGCTACATCTCCAGTCAACTTTTTTATTTTATTTTTACTGTGCCAGGTTATAATCCTACATGGGACACAAACCCAGAAAACAACTAACTACAATGTTAAACAGGAATATTTACAATAATAAGGTACACAAAACCTGAAGCATCTCAGAGGAATAGTACACATTACAATCTCAGGGAAATAGGGGCTGAGAAAAGTTTCAAAAAGGCTTAAACAAACATTTGTTGCACTAATTAGAGTTTCATAATGGCCAATTTGAAGGCCAGAATGTACACTTAGATGTATTCATTCACACATATTTGTTGAGGCACTTACCCCATTACTTTATAATCATACTTTTGAATAAAGGGACATGAACTTCATTTCACCCCCAGAGTAATCGTAGCAGGCACCAAACAAGACATTACTTTTGCTGGTGGTTTTTGACCTTTTCTTGCCTCATAACACACTTTCAGTTATGATCTTGGGCTTTCTTTGAGCAAAAACCTCTTGGCTGCCATGTACCATAGTCATTTAGGAAATCCCTTATGACTTCCAAAACATTCATATGTTTTTCCTGGAATAATAGTGCACACATTTATAAGCAGTTGCATTTTCCTGCCCCATGCATGTTTATGAACCCCAGATCGTTTTGCCTGAAGTCAATCCCCACCGTTTAGTGACGTCGTAGCAGCCACTGAACAGCACCCCACTATTAAAGCCCCTGCACCCTGGCCAGGAAGGAAAGCATCCGAAGTATTGGCTGGAGAGGAGAAGGAACAAAAGCATCATGTGACGACTCCAGTTGGAATTCCACCAGGGCCCAGCTGCTTGAATAAAGAGTGTCTTGGGGCTTTGGGTGGCAGATTTTACTAGTCAGGCCTCTGTTTTATATCTCCCCTAAAATCTGAAACATCGATTGCAGCTCTAGATTTTTCTCATGCACAGTGGAAAGTGGTTCCACAGCCCTTTCCCAGGAAAATTCAGAAGAGGTAATGACCTAAGAGATTTCAGCTATGGCACTGGCATGAGTTCGGACTGTCATTTTTCATCAAAATAGTCTCTTGAGTTCCAAAGTAAACACCAGGAAGAAAAAAGAAAAAAGAAAGTGTAGAGCAGCTGTGGCAATCACACCATTTTGAGGCTATGGGGTGAAATGAGTTGATATTTCACCAGGTCCAGAACTTGTACCCTTATGAATCAAAGAGCAAGAGAGGTCAAAAGGAACTTTAGTCACGTCAAAACTTCACCTAGACTACTGTTTTATACTTTTCTTTGACTTGCTCTATAAATATTTTACTGCAACTTTCAAAGTTTATAGGATCCTTAAGACTTGTAAAAAGGTTGAGAAACTGGAAACCAATGAGTGATACCTACCACAAGGATCTTGATTTTTTTTTTCTTTTAAGATTCCATTGAATAAAATGTATTCTTCCCAGCATTCCTTGAAAAGTGACTTGAAATTCTCCCAGTTGAAGTTGTGAATCCACAGGGGAAAATGAAAAATGGCTTCCACTTATCAACTCCAGTTGATTTGGGGCCTCTCTCTACAGTATCAAAACTCAGTGGTTTTGGACCCAGACCTATAGCTTCTAGGGCTCAGGCACTTCAGAGGCCAAGGATATGTGGCAGCTTTCTGTTTCAGCCCAAAGAGACCCTGGCATTGGCATCATGCCCAGATTCCCCAAAGCAGAGAAGGCCCTGCATCTCTCCTCCTCTAATCTCCCTCCCCAGTTCCGCCACCCCCCTCACCCCCCACCACAGCATTCTGGGAATGGCAAACAGGCCTCTGGTTTTAAAGGAAAGTGTTTTCAGAGTGTACTTCACCAAGCTGCAAATTTTAAATGTATTCTTAAGAACTAAGCACAAACCACTTTTGGTTTCTAGTAATCTGACTTTTGTTGGCTCTTGAACTAATTATCTTAATTTCTGAATTCTAAAGTGCATAGCACCATGGTTATCAGCCTAGGAAAAGTTAATACATCTACATATTTGAATAAATTTGTTCTAATGATTGAATCACACATGTGAATTTTTCTTTAATAATAAGGAGTTTGTAGATTAAAATTTGGTTTCTAAAATACTGATTTAGAGTTTCAGATATAGGCAAACATAGACCCATGAAGCAAATATAGGAAGTAGTATGCTATGGCTCTTTTAATTTGCAAGCTCTCCTTGGGACAGTTTGTACGGTTTCACCACCACATATAGATGTGTCTTAAACAAAATTGAAACTGAAACCAACATTAAGCACAAATGAATGTAAGGAATTAACAGAAATTAATTACCACCTATTAGAAAGATAAGCATTCATTTAAAGCTTTTATACAGAGCAGCTTTTTTGAACATAAAATTTCCAGCACATATATTTTAGAAATAGTTTTGCACACCAGAAAATAATCCTTTCCTACAGGAAGGAGTCATCACAGAATGTTTTTTAACAAGCAAAAACATTTAAAATATGATTGCAATCACAAACACTTGACTTACAACTCTGCAAATTTTTCTGTACCCTTTGGAAAAGTATTTCTGCATAGAGAAAAAACAATGTTAGCCATGTTTTGATAAGGTGTTTTGATAAGGTAATTTGATCACCCATTTGAATAAATTGTGTCAAATAGTTACCTACCTTTTCAAAATGCTTCTCCCTTTCTGCTGTTTTAGGATCCCAGCTTCAGGAAGCTTTGAATGGAGGCCCAAATAAAGTACTTTCTTGGGCTTTGCTACAATGTTCAACATTAAATAGGAGATCTGAGATGAGAAAGGGGAAAATCCAAGGCTATTCTTGCCAAATCCAGCATGATTTCTTAGAGAAAAATGTCTTTCTGTTTTTAATTCTTTCTTCTTATTACTCGGGAACATCCTTCCTTTGTATATTTTATTAAAGGAACTTTTCTAGGTTTAGAAAACTCTGTGCTTATGTTTGGCTTCCTTGTTTAATGTGGGGTAGGAGAAAAACCTTTTTATCCAGTGCTAGGGCTCGAATCCAGGGCCTCAACTATGCTGGGCAAGTGCTCTACCACTGAACTATATCTCAGTTCTGGAAAGATATTTTTTGAATATGACACATGCTGTGTCTCATGATAAAGATTCTACTTGTTCAGTGGAGTGTGATATTCATGTCTTCCTGGGCTGTTTTGTTTTTCCTCTTTTAATGTAGGAAATTAGTTTGGACCCCTATGCATTTTGACTAGGTAACGAGGACGGGGGTATTTTCACATTTTTCTGCTTCAAGCAATAAAATCATACTACACATTCTGGGACAGGCACAGCTTGGCACCAAGCTGGCCTGAGGGGAAAGAGCTGGGATATGTCAGAGAAGCATCACCAGACTGCAGAGATGGCTGGTCCTTTTGAAAATAATCACAGCTTCATCTGCTGTCACCTGCCTTCGCTTGGGCTCCTTTTGATAACTGCCCTCCTTTCAGGACTGACTGAATAAGAGCTATTGATTTTGTGCTTCAAGATCTCACACAATTCAGTCATGAAAATAAGATCAGGCCTTGGGAAGAAACCACTTCCTGCCCAGAGTGGAGCCCAGGCAGGGACAGTGGCCGGATCTGTTCTGTGCTGGTTAACAAGGTAACGTTGCCATTTATCAAAGTGCAGGACCAATGTGGTAAGCCAAACACAGAGCACAAAAATAGATCTTTCTTCTGAAGTTCAGATGTAAAATATTTTCCATGTTTCCAAAAATAAAATGAATAAAATTCTTAAAACCCCAACTTGTCTTCAAATCAAATGTGTACAGGAGGTTTCCTAATTAGAAATGCTGATGGGTATGGATGGAGCCTTCTCATAAGGAAACCAGGCACTTAGGTCACATCTCACAATTTCATGAAAAAGATCACCCGGCATTAACATGCCTTTGATGAGACATCCGTTTATTATTTTTAGTTATTTCTCAATAATCACACAAATGGCCTAATCACACAATGGGCTTTAGAATAATGAATTTTCAAAAGAAAGCAAACATTTCCTTTGAGGCTATATTCTCCGATGAATTTGGCATGCCCTGGTTTGAAGACTTTCATCTCCAAATAGGCCAGGGTTTCTCTTTAATCTAGCTGCCTGCCTTGTTGAAAACTTCTCTGGCACACAAAGGAAAGCCTACAAAATGTAGTCCAGTCTTATCCAAACTTCAGAAGTACACAGTGAGCCAGATTAAATCTGTCCAAGGATTTTCTCTCTCCCTGACAAATCTTTAGGAAAATCTCACTTCTGAGTACAGGGATACTTGGTTAGAACCAAACATGTGAATGAAAAGGTGTTTCACTTAAGAACCTTGAATGAGTACAAATTAGAGACATCTTTTTACTCAAAGGTCTATGGTTTTATTATAGAAGGCCACATACTTCACCAAGACCAGTAAAACCATTTAAATAACTACATGTCAAAAGAAAGAATATAGGAAGGAAGTTTTGACCAACCTGGTTGACTGTGGCATCTTCTAACTCAAACATCTAAAAAATTCTTCTAAAAGGTGAATATGAGACTTTGAAACACAGCTGTTGTAGGGCAGGATCTACAATCAAAGGCCACTCAAAATGCATTTTCCAGATTAAAGTAATTCTGATAATTGCCCTTCAACATCCTGGATTTGTGTCTTCTACCCCAGTGATAGCTATTATTGAAGTAAATAATTGTTAGACTTTTGGATTAGGAAGCTGAACTGTAAGTTTCCCCTAATTCAGCTACCTACACCCTATAGATTGCACATCTTAATTTATCGGCTTAGAATATACTTGCTTGAAGGCAGGGATGAGACCAGATAACCTCTCTTCCAACACATATTCTACTCCTTTTGTGGATCTGCAGTAATAATAATAATAATAATAATTTTTTTAAAAAAACTACATAAGAACATGAATTATTCCAGGATGAGAAAAGTTAAACAACGAGCAAAATTTACTGAGCATTGTTAACCTTCTGAAGAAGATAAATTTACTGTTTTTTTCCCCTCAAGACAAAAAACAAAAACAAAAAACTAATTAGTATCATGTTCTAAGGTATACCTTTTATGTGAAAGCTTTATTTTTATTTTTATTGGTTTAATAAATGGCAATGAACACTTTTTCTTAGTTAATTCCCCAGGCTGTAGAATCATTATAGGGAATTAGCTTCATTTCAGTCTTTGATCCTTGAAGACCAGGGTCTGCAATTTTGTTGGACTGGTGTCAGTTGTTGTAACAACTTCTCTTCTAGAGAAGAAAACGTCTTAATGTCCCTTAAAACCCCTTCAAATATGTAAAAATGCATAGTGTCAGGGGAAAATGGCCCCGTTCACATTAAGCAAAGAACAAAGTTGTTCATTACCCATAAAAGGAGGGATTTACATGGAACTTCCCCTAGCAAAAGAGAAGAAAAAAAAAATTTAAAGATTACTTGTGTTTTCTAGGGAAATCTTGAAATCTCCTTTTGTGCCTAATAATCTTCAATTATGAAGGCACTTAAATCTCTTCTTGGCTTTTTAGTTGAATATATATCTCAAGTTGTCTAAACTGCCTCATTAAACTAAAATAATATTATAATGTGAATTTGTTATTCTTTATTAATAAGATAACTTTTTTTCCAATCCTAGCTTATGACATATGCAATCCCAAGCTATACAATAATGGGATGTTTCCTTAGAGTTTGTTTTATTGACTCTTGGCTTGAGGTTACCATTTTCTTGCCCCTTACTTATTTTTTTCTGATGCCATTAAAAGGCAAACTTACTCATGCATGATGAAATCACATTATAATGAGATTTTTTTCTTAAATCCTATTCTTAATTCTTTTATTTGGTGGAGTTTTCTTGTTTTGCTTAAAACAAGTAGACCACTGTTGGACTTTTATTTTCCATGAGATTTTTCAAATACATATTTATGCTCTAATAGAATTTGACCTGATAGTTTTGTTCTGACTGTGCTAACTAAAATTTAAGAATTGCCTCCTGTCCACATGCAGCTATTATGGTTTGCTAAACATTTGCTCTACATTACAAATTTATGATCTGCTTTGGTTCCTCTGTGGCCCCTAGTTTTCAGATACATTTCTACATAATCTTTCTCTCCTCCCTGCACAGGTTCAAAGTTCCATTTTCCCCAAATTCTTCTTGAAGCTCAAAAAGTACATCAAATTTCCATTTCAGCATAGTGGGACTATCTCATACAATCTTTAACTTGCAATCTCATATACAATGATATTTTAATTGTGTGTCTTATTTGCAAGATATCTGATCATGCACTATTAACCAAGTTCCTATATTTACTTTGGAGCAGTATTTCTTTCCTGGGGCTCATTTGGCTGGTTTCACATTCTGGTGTAATAATATATCATACACAAACTTAGGGAAGAAATTAGAAAAACAGTCTATTCATAAGAAGTTAAATACTAGGCCTACTGGGTTTGAAGACTTTCTCCCTTGGTTGAGATCATTTTAATTATCTTTTTTAAAGATTAATCTATAAATTATATTCTAAGGGAAAACTTCATAGTGAGTACAGTGAGAACCAAATCCCTTTTTACTCCAATTTTGTGTAACAGGGCATCTCAGTACCTTGTGAGAACCATTCTGCTCTTCGAGATGGCAGGTTCTAGAGCAGAATTCCCTGTCTCTCAATGACTGGGTCCTGCTCTGTGTTGAGATGATAGCCACTCTCCTTGCTGTAGCTTCAGGGACCTAACTAGGCCTGGGCAGAATTCTTCTTCCTGCCAGATCTCAAAAGGATAACCATTACCACAGTCCATATAGAAAACATTCCTCTTGAAAAATATTGGCTGGGAAGCTGGTATTTATCTCTGTTTACAAAAACAGAACCCCCATCCCTGAAACTCTGGCTCTTATAAAGGAACTTTTGTTGCAGTAGTCACTGATTAGTTGACATTGCATTTACTTTAGGTTGTCTAAAAAATGACTGCCTTAGAGCCTGTTGGACACAAAAACTTCCTATCTCCTTTTCCTTCCTATTGAAATTGATGCTTTTCTGGACCTTTATCCCTAATCTTACTTTGTCACAGTGTTTGTTCGAAGTCAAAGTGACAGTGACAGAAAACACAGTACCAAGGGGAAAGGGAGGCTAACATTTGTTGCTCCCCGCCTCCCGCCACGTCACTGTCCCCAAGCCCCCTTACTCCAGTTACTAATGCTGGAGAACAAATCACTCCCCAAACTTAGCTGGTGAAACAATCATTTCTTTATGGTCACATATTCTGTGAATTAGAAATTTGGTTAGAGTACTATGAAAATTGCTTTTCCCCTCAGCAATGTGCACAACCTTAACTGGAATACTCTCTACATCTGGGTGGTTAGGCATCAGCGAGGGACTGGTATCTTCAGTCACGTGTCTCCTGGTCCATGCTGGCTGACAGCTGGGACCTCAACCGGCGTCCTTACATGTACCCTTTCCACATAGCCTGTACTCCCCCACAGAAGACCCGGCTCAGAGTTCCAATTTTGAGTATCTCAGTGAAGAAGGTGAAAACTATATCACCCCTTTCCAACTGAGGTGTGAAAGTCATGGAGCATCCTATTTGCTACAAGCAAGTAACAACCCCACCGTGTCTCAACATCAGTGTCAAGAAATTTGCAGTCATTATTTTAACTATCACATTTACCAACCTTGTCAGTTGAAAGCAACATTTTTAGTGCTTTCAAACTCATCACTTGGTAAATTTTCTCCCAACACACATACACCCATGCCCACACGCATCCTATAATTTTTTTTAACCCCAGAATACTCACTTCATGTCTTATTTTCCTCTGAAATATACCTGAAGTTTTATTTTTTGTCCATGCAAAGTAACCACAGCAACAATAAGATTTGAAAGATTTCAACCTCTAAGAAAAAAAACAAAGTCTGGATCCAAAAGTAGGAGAATAAGACCTAATGGTGTAAATCCCAGTCTGGGTCTGAAGGCAGAAGGTTATGTTAGTCAAATTTCAGTTACCATTAAAACACACCTGAGATAAATTGACTTAAAATGAGGAAAAGTTTATCTTAGTTCACAGTTTTGGAGGATTAATTCCTTGGTTGGGCAGACCCATTGCTTTGGGGCTGATGGTGGTGACACCATGGTGGAGAACACATGATAGAGCAAGATGCCCACCTCATGGCAACTGGAAAGAAGACAAGAGGAAGAGACCAGGGTCCCACAATTCCCTTCAAGGGCATATCCCCAGTGACCTTAGCCCTCCCATTAGGCCCCATCTCTTGAAAGTCCCACTACCTCCCAACAGCACCACGGGCTGGAGACAAAGCCTATCACATGGCTTTGGGGGATATTCCAGATCCAACTCTAGCAGCTACCAATGCCCCAGCTCAAGATCAAGAAGCAGAGAAAGCAAATTGTCCTTCACCTTGCCTCTTGTCCTACATAGGCCTCTAAGAGATTAGATGAGCCCCACTCACATAGAGGAAGGCAACCTGTTCTACTAAATCCCCAGTCCAAATGTTTAATCCCATCCTGAAACACCCCATAGATACACTCAGAAAAATGGGTCTACCCAAATATCTGTGTATCCTGTGTCCCAGTCAAGTTAACAAACAAAATTAACCATTTCATTCACAAAGTTGTTGTAGGAACTTCTTGGATTCATATATTCATTCATCTAGTCACTAAACAAATGTTTACAGAATTCCCTCTATGTGTCAGGTACAGTGATAAAAGCTGGGAATACAATTAAAAAAAAAAAAAAAAGACAAAGTAACAATAGAAAGGCATACTTTTAACTATCTATATAATGTTATATATATATATATATATATGTACATATTTTGTCTTGCAAATAAGACACACAATTAAAATATCATTGTACATATTTTGGGTGGTGTAGTAGGGGTTGAACTTAAGGACACTCAATCACTGAGCCACATCCCCAGCCCTATTTTGAATTTTATTTAGAGACATAGTCTCACTGAGTTGCTTAGTGCATTGCCGTTGCTGAGACTAGCTTTGAACTCGAGACTCCTGTCTAAGCCTCCCAAGGTACTGGGATTACAGGCATGCACCACTGCACCCAGCTATCTATAGTAATAGCTCATTTATGATGTCTTGATTAAAAAGTGTAATTTAAAAATAAAATTTTATTACTTTACCCTACAAATTGGGCCTTCCTCTTAAGTTAAATAAGACTTTTTTTCACTACCTTGCTTAGAAACCATATAGCAACATTTTTTTTGTATTTTTAATAGGAAATTGAGGGAAATAGGAATAAAATTCCCAAATACATATTTGCATTCAATTCATTTTGCAAACGTCCTTGTCTAAGGTTTAGTTTCACTTCACCTGGTTACAATTTAAAACCTGCTAAGAGATGGCATAGTTTAGAAAATATAATGAACAATGTATAATTATGCATTGTCTATTTTCCCCCAATTCTGTAGTGACATAACTGGCTGAAGACTTTTTAAGAGTCAAATCTACAGTGGAAGTTAAAATAAATGGAAATTTTTATATTTTAAAAGATTTTCTATTACAGTGTACACATTAAGTACCAAATAGACATTTCTGCCTTTTAGATACCTCATTGATATTATAGTCATCACTGCAGTTTAAGTGTGGTGATATTGACTATTAATACAAGATGCTAAGTAACATTTTTTCAATCTTGTTCAATTCAGGAACATGATGGTCAGGTTTTGAACTCACCTATATTTCTAACTGGCATAAATATAGATGAAAAATGTCTAATTGTCAATGTGTCCATAGAACTTTATTATATATCATGTAAACCTAAAAAATTATACATATACAGAGGGAAGGAGATTTTTAATAACATAACTATATAAAATGTTTGGTAAATATGTACTTATTCATATGTTTGGGGGGCTGGATAAGATTCTAAAGATTAGATTTAAAATGTTCAAAAATTACAGACAAAAGCAGCTAAAGATTTTAGAAGTAAAACAACTTGTGTTTTTCCTCATCTGCTGGCCTTCCTACCACACCACAATGTATCTTCGCACCTGCAGATGTTCGTTAAAAGATGATGTAAAATTTACATTTGCTTTAATCACAGTGTATACAGAATACACAGTAAACAATATTCTCTTAGCAGTGAGTAACTTGGATTTCATCCCATACCATTTCAAATTTCCTCAAATAGAAAAGTCAATGTCAAGGTTAAAAATATCACATTATCAAACTTCCTTTCCGTATTGAGGGAATGCAGGATATTCTCCTTTTGGAGAATTCCCAGAGGTGATTAAGGTTTATTCAGGCATAGAGAAAACGGGGACTACACCCCAGAGCCTTCTTGGCCTTCCCTAAGCTACACTAAGATTTTGCGGCCCCATAGGCCGAGTACCGGGGAATCCGGCCCGAAGGACGAGCCTCATAGATTCAATATCAGTCAGGAAAGCGCGAGTGTGAAATGGAAGCCAAGTTCACTTAGTTCCCTTTACAAAAGTGTCAGCTCCACTCAAAAACCAACTGTCTTCCCTGCCAGCCAAGGAGAAGAAAGCGCTTTGTCTCGTTCACTTCATCACATAAAACCATTTGATGGGCTTGACAGCTGCTGCTTGCTAATTACGGGGCAAACTTCTCAGCACAAGGTTTGTTGCATCAACAGGTCTCTGAACAATCCAGCAATTGTTTGGGGGAAGCTTGGGCATTGGGGTTGAGCACTTTCACGTCAATTAGCTCCGCTGGTTGTCATGACTTGGAGCTGCTCTAGTGGAATGAAGGGAACAAAACGATGAGGGGCGCGGAGGCCTGCGCAGCTGATTGGCCCCGAAGAACCTTCTGGTTGCATCTGTTTCCGGCTGTTGCGTGTCCCCTACCTCCCCTGCCCCAGGGACACACAGAATCTCTCCCACATGAGAGAGTCCAGCGTTTGGATAGAAAGGGTTCATTTCCAACATAGATGTAATGTATTTTCAACAGAGCGTGTATGTTTGGGGATTTGTCATTTCTAAAACAATAACCAAAAGTTCTGAAAACTAATTCTGGCCAGGGCATTGGGTAAGCCCAGCAAGTCAGGAGGCTGAGGCAAGAGAATCACAAATCTGAGGCCAGTCTCACAACTTAGCAAGACCTTTTTTCAAAAGTAAAAATGAAAATTAAAATAAATAAAGGGCTGTGGATGTCACTGGGTGATAGAGCATTTGCTTAATGTGCATGGGAGAGGCCCTGGGTTCAACCTCAGTACCACAGGGAAGAAAAAATAAAAACACTAATTCTCCTCTCTCCTTCTTAGTAGTTTTTTGCTCTGCAGAACAGAGCAGCCTACATCTGGAACAGTCACCTTGGACCATTACATGAAAGAAACTTCTTTGTCTTTTTAAGTCACTCACTATTGGGTCTCTTTCTTAACAGCAGCTTAACCTTTTACCTACCTAATACAGTGGTGATTCTCAAATCAAAATCTTTTTTTTTTTTTAACCAGTTCTTAATACATCACATATCATGTTTGAGAAGGCCAAACCTTTGCCAAAACAGAGGGCACTGATTCCCCCAGCCTCCAAAATCTACCTTCAGGAAAGCAGCTTGCTCTGAACCACCATAATGACCCTTCAGCACTCCTGAGGAAATCTTCACCACTCTCATCTTAGGACTGCAACCAAGGATTCTCAGGCTTGTGGTGCTCCCTTCTGAGCAAAGCAAATCCAGGCCATGGTCCAGGGAGTCTGTATTGTCTACCTAAGGAAGTTTGAATATAGGAGTCCATGAAAATATATAGAAATTGCTTTAATACTTATAGCTATTAAAACTCACATATGAGAAGAAAATAATCACTTCCCCAGGAAAATTCTGTACGGTCATTTAGTCACAGAATGAGGTATATCCTAGTTCTCAGAAACAAGGAATTTAACTTATTCCCTGTTGTATTTATTATCTTTGATTAAAAATAGCCATAGAGTCAGGCTCAGTAGCACAGGCCTGTAATCCCAGTGATTTAGGAGGCTAAGGCAGGAGGATTGCAAGTTGGAGGCCAGCCTCAGCAACTTAGTGAGGCCCTAAGCAACTTAGCAAGACCCTGTCTTAAAATAAAAAATAAAAAGGACTGGGGCAGAGCCAAATGGCTCAGGGGTTGACTGGCCCTAGGTTAAATTCCCATTATCCAAAAATTAAAGAAAAAAAAAAGAGAGAGAGAGAGAAAGTAATAGAGAACAAATAGAGATCAAAGAACTTGACATTCTGCAATGATAGATATCTATGCTGTTTGATATGATAACCACTGGCCAGATATGGCTAAAAAAATCTGAAATATGGCTGGTGCCAATGAAGAAGTGAATTTTTAATTATATTTAATTTTAAGACATTGATATTTGACTGGTCATCTGTGGCTAATAAGTACTGTTAGTGCTACTTTGGACAAAATGGATTTTTTTTTTTTTTTCTGTAAAGCACCAGATAATAAATGTTTTGGGTTTTCTGAGCCTTGCTGTCTCCGCCAAACTACTCAATCCCACTAGTGGAGCAGCAGCCACAGACAACATTATAAACACAAATGAGCATGCCTATGTTCTAGTAGAACTATATTTATAAAGGCAGGGGACTGCTCTAGACTCGTTGACAAATTTGTAAATACTTTTCATGTTGTCTTCAGCTGCTAAGGCTGAGAAATAGATTCACAACAGACTATCAGTAACAAAGTATTTCAGCATCTGAATCCCCTGCCCCCATTCAGACCCAGGATAAGAGATGCTTAAGTGGACGATTGAATCTCTAATGTCAGCATTTCAGACCCTTTCCAACTTGATAGGAAAAGCTTTGGGGCCAGGATTGCTTTCCTTCCTCATACCCTCACGAAGCACATTCTAGAACCAAACAGTCCCTTTGTCACTTGGCCCTGCTCTCAGTCTGGGGCATTGTCTTGGCCTTCAGACGGTAGCGGCTCCCATCAGATTTTTCCTCATACAACCCAGAAGTGGATGGGGAAATGCCTTGGCCAGTTTGTCTTACAAAACCAAATATCTCCTTTCCAAGCTCATTGCCACCTTCATTTCGTGCCAAGATTTGAAGATTAAAAGGGTAAACAAATTAAAATGTTTTTTTACCACACAATAAAGACAAATCAATATACTCAATTTCGCAGACCTCAGAGAAGCATTGTTTCATTTTTAAATTTTACCTCAAAAGCCATAACTTATGAGTATAGGATACACTATATCCTTCACATTAGGGCTCAGTGGGAAAGAGAATTGCAAAAAGAGAGTTCCAGGGCCAAAGAGCCACAGCAATCGAAGAATCTGGAACAGTGTCAAAAGGAAATGCTTTCCACAATCAGACTTTTGGGTTAATAGTAATTAAAGAAAAATTTCATTTTAACTCACATTTGCACCCTTAAACATTGCTGTGTGCTTTAAAGAAAGCTCTTCTTCCCCTGTTCAAGAGTGGTAGCAATAATTGTAGCCTGGAGAATAAATGCTGATCATTTAAGAATACTGATTTTGCAGGATCTCCTCAAAGTATACATCAACAGTTTTCCTTTGTGGTCATTCTGGAGGGAAATGGGTCTTTCTATGCAGCTATGATATTGTCAACATTAAACACAAAATATTCACATACATGACACCCAGTACAGATTTTAAGATAAAGTTAATAGTAACAACTCTATATATGTTTTTGCCTTTTCTCTGGCAGGTTGTGTTGTCTCCCAAATACTGTGTCTCAGTATCTCATGCCTTTCCAGTGTTTCACACTAGCAGTAGCAGAAGTCTCTTTTAGCAGGCACATCCCAAGCTCCACACTACTTTTATCAGCAAGGCAATTGCAGGCTCTTTGTGATGCATTGCTAATTAGTGGACCTGTCCTCAGTAGGGCCTGCTCCACAGTGTGGAGCCAGGTAGGTTGCATTAGAAGCCAATGATGTAACTCTTGGGGGTGAGTCAACAGAGGAGGGAGGGAGAACAGAGGGCATAGGAAAAAGAGAGTACCAAAGACACCACACTCTTCTAACATTTTGGCAAAGAAAAAGGACAAAGAACACAAAGAAAGAAAAAGAAAAACACAGGGGAAGAACTCAGGATCCAAAGGAGACCTGAATTGCTTTTTGCCCCTTCCAAACCTGCCTCACAAACCTGCCTTAGGAGTCATTTGGGAATGTAGTCTCCAAAGCAAATAACTTGTCAGAGGGATTTGTCTGGAATATTCCATAAAGACTTTGAATACACAATTAAAATCATGCCACCTCTGCTTTTTGAAGGTGGTGGGGGACAGGCAAGAACACTTGGCTCTCTCTCTCAGGTTCTCTTCTGCCCTGATTATTACATCTGCAAGGGCCTTATTACATCTGTGCCATCAGAGCCACAACACACTCAACTGCATTCATTAAGAGGGGCAACAATAGGGCTGGGGAGATAGCTCAGTTGGTAGAGTGCTTGCCTCGCAAGCACAAGGCCCTGGGTTCAATCCCCAGGAGGCAACAAAACATCTCCTTCAACCCCCTGCTAAGGGAAATACATTCCCCACCTTATGCCTGAGAAGGGCCAAGTGGGGCATCTTAGGGCTCCTCATAGGTATTCTTGGACAGAAGAATCCCATACTCTCCCAAATGCAAGAGATGTAAGCAGTAAGAGTTCTCCAAAGATCTGGTCAGTCCTGCTCTTGAAAAGACTGACTTATTGCATTAAATGGGGAAAATTATAGTTCCTAACTATAAGAGATAAGAATCTCTGTTATAAGAGATAAGAATCTCTTAGATAAGAACTCTTACATCAAGTCAGTGAGTTAGGAACTATTATTTATGTAACATATGTGCCATATATATTATAACATGTTTATGATCTGTGCACATGTGCGCATGCACACACACACACACACACACACATTTTACATGTTCCTTAGGTTCCATAGCAAAAATTAATTGGTCATTCAGTGTCAGCTTTTATTTTTGCTGTTACTACTAATTCCAAGATAAGACTTAATTCAGCAGTGGTGAGGAGCGTGCACCCACAGTGATTACACTCTCATTCCAAGAATTAGAACTGAGCAAATGAGAGAAGCTTCCCCTTTCCTAAGGAAGAGGAGTACACCAAAGCAGGTTTCCACTGAATCAGAACTGGAGGCTAAGAGTGGGAGGGAGGAGGCCAAGAGCACACGAAGAAAGCAGTGCCCCAGTCAAATGGCGGAACCACTTGGATGCATATCTTGAACTTTCAAATGAATTTCTGAGACTCAACTCAACCCTGAAATTTTTTCTTATAAGACCACATAAAATATATAGAAGATGGGAGCTCAGAAGAAAGAAGCTCATGGCCCAAGAGGCATGAACTTCTCAAATCCAAAGCCTCCACTGTCCTAGGGAAGAAAGGCTCAGGTCATGAGAGTAGGGAAGAATGGGAAATGGGATACATTAGGATTTTTCTGTCTTTCATTAATAGTTCTCACTTCATTTTTGAATAATCTGGTTCAGCATGCTTAAATTGCACAAATAAATACCTTGGACTAATCCAGAAACTGTTAAACAATAATCATTTATTGTAATATGTTGGTACACACACCTACATACACACAAAAAATCACAATCTTATTGAGCTATCAGTTATAGCTGTTAGAAGTCAGAGAATTCAGAAGGAGTGCTTGACACAAGCTGAGAGACTTAAAGTCAATTTAGAGACTTCATTATTCATCAAATCATTACATTAGGTGTTTAAAAAAAATGGCTTGTGTGTGACAGTACTCTTCCTAACAGGTTAAAAACTGACTTTAGTAATGTTCCTGAACTTTAGATTCTTTAAAGTCTGCAGACATGTTCTTGAGACTACCAGGGGCCAAGGGCCTACTTGAGTCCAAGTGTTAAGTGCTAGGAGAGGTTTAAACTAAATACTTAGTAACTAAATATTAACAGGGAACAAGATTCCATTTTAAGAGGCAGTACTTTTACTATTTGAGTATAAACAAGGAAATGCTGTAATACCTTTGTCATATCTGCTATCTGGGAAAATAATAAATGAATATGTGTTTACTGATAAAATTAAGTTCTTTAAGCAGTGTCTGAGTAAGTACCATTTTATAAAATTTCAACATGTTCAGTTTGGGGAAGTATTCCTAATAGTCAAGGATTTGTTGGGTTTTGGGGGATTTTTTGTATGTAGTATATACTGATGATAAATTTTCGAAGAGAGAAGGGGTTCTCAAATCATTCAATTAAACTCTTTCAAAAGAATTCAATGTATACAAACTGAGCAGAAATATCCCTTAAGGTAAAATTTGGATTTCAAATATATGATTTTTATAATATTCAGAGCCAAAGCACTGTAGGAATGCAAATTAGATTGTAATTGGGAGCTAGAACTTCAAATTCAAGTACTAGCCATGAACAGTTCGTGGGCACACCCTTCAAGAAAACATGGAATTAATACAATGATACAACTTGGAATCAGGTTATTATCAGAATAGGATATCTGAGGAATATTTCACTCTAGTGAATTTTTTCCATGGAAGATTAATTATTCTGCATATAAATAATTCCAGACATAATGTTTAAACAAAGCATGAAACTTTGGTGGAAGATAGCTTGAGTTCCTTTCCATTCTTAATGTTTATCAAACACCCCTTTGTCCAGCAGTATACCAAACACTGAAGGGATGTGGCCAGGATGTTTTATATATTATACACTCAAGGACTCTGGGTTGCATAATGAGAAACAGGACAGACGTAGATAGCTAGTGACACATAAATAGATGAATGATCTCTGAGAAATCTCTACTATCTTGAGCCAACAAGGAATGCCAAAATCATACCTCTTCATAAACTTACAATATTACTTGAAAAAAATAAACATGCATGAGCTATTTTCATGACAATAATATAACATCTCAACATCTTAGTGGTGGATGAAATACGAGAGATAATAGACTAACCCTTTAGTAGACAAAGCCATAAATAATGGAAGAAAGGAAAGAAGTATATTTAAGTGATCAGTGTAAAGTGAACACCAGGATAACCCCTTGTTCCTTATCGCACTCTTCTGGAGGTACCTGTATTAATCCTTCTTTACAGAGGTGGGAGCAGAGGATTAGAGAGTCGGAGCAAGGTCACATAGCTAAGAAGATGAATTAGGAAGCAACCCCAGGTCTTCCCCCAAACCACGGAGGGTGCACAAAGTACCAAGTAACAGCATGGATGTGCACACTCATGTCCAAAGATGGTAACTGAGAAGTCTCCCTTAAACAGCTGAATCTGAACTGAGATCTAAAAAAACATAAATGGGACAAAGTTTTGAGAAAAAAGTTCAGAGTAGATAAGATGACCTATACCTCCAGTGCATTCCTGTCCTATGTCATCCATAAAACTAAACTCCAAAGGGTATCGAGCATGGTCTTATTCTCCACAGCATTTGTCACATCTAGCACTGTATGTGGATTGTGGTATACTTAAGAAGTCTAGGTTGTACTAACAAATACTGAAAGACATGGATCCAATCAGGAGAAACCAAATGAATCAACAAAGGAACAGAGAGCAGGTTTGCCTCAATGAACAACTAGGAAATTGGGAATATGAAAATGTGACAGATTTACCCACTGAAGGCATCCCTTCTCCTGCCCCCTTGTTCCACATAGTATGCAGCCTCTGACCATGACCAGAAGTGTATTCTCTGTTATAATGAGGCCATGGGGAGCAGAGGTCACACCATCTACCCAAAGGTTGAAGATGATTTCTTCCCACTATGTCCTAAGAAAGCCAGCCAGAGTGAAGGCAGTGTCAGGGTCTCCTCCCCACCAGCAGGCAGGAGCAGAAGAAAAACCACTCATCATCAATGAACTTGTCCATTTCAGAACTTTGGTTGGCAACCTTCTTAGGGGAAGAGGGACCACCAGAAAGGGACCAGTCGGCAGCTGGAAAATGCTGGATGGAGACATGTTAGTAACTGTGGGACAGAACGGTAGTTAAGAAAAATCTTAAAATTGAGAAAACCGTCTATTAAATGCAGAGCAGTGTAAATCCCAATATTAGAACAAAAATGCAAATTGCTCCTTTGCAGAGCACACAACCATGTAAAAGACACAAAGAAGTACTGCCGAAGCATTTGACATGTGTGTTGTATTCTGACACCCACACAGGGATTTGTTTTCCTGGAGTTGGGGGATGATTTTTCTTGAAAAGCAGCAACCGCTTGTGAAAGTCTGAGACACCATCTTCTTGTCGCTGGTGGGGAATGGACTCAAATGATCCACCTTGAGAGTAGAGATTTTCTTAAACCTCCAGAGATAAAATAATAATAATAATAAAATTTTTTTAAAAAAAAAAAACTGTCTTCTTGGATATACTCCAAAGGCATTTCCAAGCTTCCACTAACAGAAAACTCTGTCTTCATTTCTTTAATTCTGTACTCAAAATATTGACTCCTGTCCAAAATAAAGAGCTATTAAAACCATACTGAGATTGTCACCATAATGGATGAGTTTATCAATCATCTTTACTAACACTGACAATCCAACCACTTTTTTCCACTACTGTAAGGAACTTGAACTGACCAAATGTTTTAATTAGTTGGAAAAAAAAAAAAAAGCTTGTATCTAGAACCAGGAGACCTACTGGGAGAAGGAGGGTAAGTCACACAATCTCTCTGAGCCTCAGTTGACTTCTCCATGAAATGGGCTCATAAGGCAGACATGTGAAGAAGTATGTAGGCCAATGTCAGCCCCCAGAAGTTGTACATGCTGCTTACTTACTGGGGGCTCTCACTGCCTGCTCAGACATTGGTGGGCACCATCAAGTCCACACACTGAGGACAGGGAGGTTAAATAAAAACAATTCTAAGAGGTCAAAAGAGAAAACTGATCTAGAGGAACATGAGACCAGAACTGTATCTGTGAGGACCCTGAGATGTCTCTTTAACTTGTATCATTGGACCTTTTTTATTTTTAGGATTTTCTGTTAATGTCTGCAGGGAAACAGACAAATGTTTTTATAAATATTCCATTTTCTTAACGCCTGTGAAGTTTGGAGAGAACTTAAGTTCTCAGATCAACATTGACTTTGCTCTTTCATCACTTAAAGAGAAGAAATGCAGAAAAACAAATTCAGAAGCACAGAGAGAAAGAAGGTTCATCCAGTCTTTGGTGACAGGAAACAAAAGAGATGCAGATGGATGCAAATGAGAATGCAAAACTGTCCGAAAAATGGACATTCTACAACAGAATGAAATATAGTGCGCGAAAGTGTAAGGACCTTTATTGGAAAGAAAAAAAAAAGGAGGGAAAGAGAAAGGAAAGGTTACAAACATGGCTAAGAGGAGCCCTGGGGTGCTCACTTCCGGGAAAAGTATACTACATATCACACCAACCACCATGGCGAGGCAGCAAGTAGGGGCCGAATCCTTCCCCACTTTGCTTGCCCAGCTGTGGCCATTGTTTGCCCCAAGGGGCTTCTTCTTTCTAACAGTCCGCCTGCATGGGGTGACGTCTAATTCACATAGCACAACACCATAAACAGAGTATGGCCTAGCAGGCATCACATGTGAAATAGACAGCAAGCCCTCATCAACATAAAACGCAGGTCAGCGTGTGATGTCACTGACCTAAAAGCTAGCACCATCTCAGGCTGTGATTGCAGTTACCCAAACATCTAGAAGAATGGAGGGCCATCCGTTCTGTGGCACCTGGATCCTGAAGCATTTCTGGGTGCTACATTTTAAAAGGCATCTGCACCAAAGGGAAAATAATGATCAGAAAAGACAAGAAAAAGTTGAAGCTATGAGAGATGTGTGGCCTAGATAAGAGAAACTGGGAGCTGGGCATGGTGGCACATGTTTATAAATGTGCCATGGTGGCACAACTCAGGGGGCTAAGGTGGGAAGAACACGGGTTCAAGTGAAATCCTCAGCAACTTAGGCACACCCCGTCTTAAAATAAAAAAATAAAGAGGACTGGATGTAGTTCAGTGGTAAAACACCGCCGGGTTCAATTCTGAGTGCCAAGAAAGGAAAAAAAAGTGAAGAGGAGAAGCTGGTACGTAAGAGATGGTCCCTCCCATGACTGCTGTCTTTGAACCTCTCCAGTGGAAGAGACTGCCCTCTGTGGTCTCAAAGTCTAGAGCCAAGAACCTTCAGGAAAAGCAAATTTGGGCTCAAGAGAGGAAATTATTTAACACACACACCCGGAGATAGAATGGGAGGGAATTGAGCCTCCCTAATTAGTGGGATTTGAATCAAATTACTTACAGGACCCTAACCAAACCATTCTTTTGTGGGTTTTTATTGTTGTTGTTGTTTATTTTTAAATGATTCTAATTAGTTATACATGACGGTAGAATGCATTTTGACACATTGCACACAAATGGAGCACAACTTCTCCTTCGCCTGGCTGTACGTGGCACTGAGTCACACCAGCAGTGTAATCATACATGTATATCGGGTAATAATGTCTGTCTCAATGCACCGTCCTTCCCATCCCCACTGCCCCACCCCTCCCCACTCCCCACTGCACAATCCAAAGTTCCTTCATTCTCCCTACCCACCGCCAACTAAGGTTCAGCATCCGCTTATGAGAGAAAACACTCGGCCTTTCCTAACCAGGCCATTCTTCCGTTTTGTTTTCTTGCCTTGGCCCTTGCTGCTTCCACTGTCAACTCCAACAGGAATACGTGCCTGGTCAACTGTATCCATTCATCATCTCAAATGTCTCTCTTCCCAACATCTCTTCTTTTGTATTTCTCTGGAAAGAAGGGTGCACCCCTCCCTGTCCATCCTGTAATTTATCATTTCTGTGTCATCCTGTCACCTGCCATGTTCCCCCAACTGCTAACTTTTCCTTTTTATATAGTATTAGTACATGCAAATGTATGTATACAAATACTACTATACACAAATATCCTTACATGAAGCTTCACCTCGATAATCACATAATACAGTCTGATACCTGTAATGAGTCCCTCCTCTTTGAGATCATTAGGAAAGGAGGGAAATGGAGACTGGAAACTAAAAAGAGAAAAACAGATGAAGTCTTAAGAGAGATGAGAAAGCCGAAAGCAGTCAACCCCAACTTCAGAAGTGCTCCCATTACCCTGGGAAATTAGAGGAAACGGAAATACTAAAAGAAGGGAGAGGTTTATATGTGAGCATGCACTTACGATGGCTACTGGTGACAGAATTCACCTTTTTCTCTATTTGTTTTTTCCCCGACACCCACACCAGTAGAAAACAAAACATTTTAAAATATTAATCACGTGGGATGGAGCTCAGTGGTAGCGCATGCTTAGCACATATGAGGTCTTGGGTTCAAGCCTCAATCCCCAGCACCTAGTAAACAAATAAATGAAATATCAATCACAAAAGTTATTGAATATTGTGTGGAAGACCAAAACCAAGAAAACATTCCCTTCAGTATTTCTGTCTTATAAGTAAAACAAATTATAAACCTAAGATTTTTTAGTGTACAAGCAATTGTGAATGGAAAATATTAATAGACTAGCAATGGTTATAATTTATTCAGTCTTCCATTTGGCCTTTTATCCTTTTTGTTCTTAAATTAAACATATTTAGTGGTGTAGTGTGTAAGGGATCCCACGGAAACCACACCGGACACAGGAAATCACATAAGGGAGTTTATTAAGCAAACAGAGTGTCTCCCTGCAGGGTAAGACAGAAAATGAGAGGAAAAGAAAGGGAACAAGAAAGGGCATGCGCAAGAAAGAGTGTGAGAGCGAGGAGGATAGAGAAAGTGAGTAGGAGAGAGAAGGATGAGAAAAGATGGTGGGGTAGCTACTGTGAAGCAGTTGAATTCAGCCGGGCTAACAGGGACCAAAAACGGAGAAGGATACTCGAAAGCTGACTGATGAACCAATAGCTAGCTAGGATGTTCACAGACTGACAGTAGTTGGAAGGCGGGAAAAATGGCTGCACAGGAAAGGGGGTGGGGGAGCAGCTTTGTACATTACATAGTGTTCCAGCAATTCAGAATAAATAAGAAAAAAATAACAGTTGCCAATAACCATGGGATCTAAGAAATGTTTTCCTGAACTAAACCTTTGCTTTAGGTATCTTTTTTCTTTTTTAAGAAATAAAATATTTTAGCATCAGTTAAGCATCCCCACTTCATCACTCAATCTTCACCATCAAAGTTGGATGGTAACTTGATTGGGTTTTCATATTTTACCAAGACAAAAACTGTAAGCAACATGTAGTAACATTTATATATCTTTAAATGTACAAATGTGAAAAATTACACTGAAAAATTCCCTAATGTAAACCAACCTACACCATTGAGATAAACACTAATTAGTCAAAAGTGCATTTTAAAAATTTTTTAAACTTGGTTTATTAATTTCATAGACAATCCTTGCCATTCATGTTCATTGTTTAAAATTGACAATTGCTTTGTTTTACCTTACATGTTCAGTTTTTTTGGGGGGGGAGCGGCTACTGAGGATTGAAGGGGCACTTATCAATCAAGGTTACATGTATAAAATCATTGGGGAGTTACCCTTTCTCTTCTTTGAAAAAGTTTATACAAAGTAGTGCTTATCTGTTCTTTGAAGATTTTATACACTTGGCTGTGTCTGGCCCATGTTTTTCTGGAGGGAGGGGAAGTCTGGGGAAGGCTGTAAATTGTTAACTCCATTTATTTCTTTGGCTGATTATAGGTGTATTCCAGGCTTTTGTTTCAATTTTTGTAATTGATGTTTTTCTAGGAAATTGTCCATTTTCTCTGCTTCCAAATGCACTGTCAGAACTTGTCTGCAGGATTCTGTTAACAGGTTGTAAGATTTCAGTGGTTAGTTTCTGTTTCTCTTCCACCCATCCCCCCACCCCACCCCCACTCCATGCTTGGCCATTCTCCACAGAGACTGCTTTATCACTCTTTTCAAGGAACCAGCTTTCAGTTTGGTTGATGTTCCTTATTATTACTTTGTTTTCTAGCTCATTAATTGCTATGCTTATCTTTATGATTTCCTTCCTTCTGCTTTCTTTCTGCTAGCTCTGTGGTTGTTTTTTATTGTACTATGTTGAACACTTAGCTCATAAATTTTCAGTCTTTCTCATTTTCTCAAATATATAAATGAGACCATAAATGTTAAAGTAGCATTCAGGATGTACCCTACAGGTTTCATTCCTGGGTAGTTATTTCATAATATGTATTATCATTTCTATTGATCTTATAGTTTTCACTATTTATTATGGAGCATTTCAAACATATACTAAAAGTGAGTTCTGCTTTACACTAAATCTACTGGAATGTTCCCATCTCAACCTCACCTGCAAGTGGGATTTCTAGTATATGCATTTGGGTGCTAAATTTCTCTGGTCCGTTTTATCACAGAAATCCATGTCTGTGTCTTATTTCTTCGAAGACACAAACTATATCTTAATCTTGGTCCTACAAAGACAGGGCTGAAAACAATATGTCTCAGTGAATATTTTTCCAAATTCTATGTGACCAGATTAAAAACAGCCCATTTGCCAAAATGCAGCCTTAGCTTCATTCCCAGTTAAAAATAATTTTAAAAATACAATTCGCGTTTTTATGACTACAGTTTCCACATCTGAACTTTCACTAAAGTTCAGGGCCGTGGAACAAGCACCATTTTAAGAGCCATACATGAAGCAGCTGCCTGTGGAACCCCAGTGCTGCTTTTTCCTCTTGGCTTGCCACTGATCCTTGTCCTCCTGCTTCATTTCCAAAGGGTTCCGTGTTGTGCACTCCCAGGGAAGAAGCCATCCAAGCCGCATCAGCCGCACTGCTGAGCCCAAGAAAAGCACCACCGAGCCTCCGCAGGAAAAATAACTTGTTGCCACACGAAGGAAAAGATTCCAGAACCTTCAGACTCCCCCACCACTGGCCCAACTGCTTCTAAGAATAGCATAAACTGTGGAAAAAAAAAAAAAAAAAAAAATACTGGCACCACGCATTGGTCTTTAATTGTCTCCAGGCTTTAAAATAGAAACAAGCTGAAACGGAAGTGCCCCTGGAAACCGTCTCCAGGCCTAGCTCCGTGTGGACCAGGATGCGGAACGCTGATGCGGCTCCCAGAGACACCGACTCCAGGGGCAAACCCTGCATAATGGTGTCACCGCCGAGCATGTTTCCATGACAGGATGGTCACTCCCAAAGTGGAGAGAGGCCAAAGGCCATGGGAGGCCCAAGCCTCACCCCCAGGATTCCTTGAGATTCCTGCAGGGCTCCCAAATGTTAAAATTGTTGGTAATACGCTTCTCTTTCCATTTCACTTTCCTAATCTTCCGTTTAGCTTATTGGTTCCTAAATCAGACATTGCAAATAATATACTGCCCTCAATAAACAACGTCAGACTTCTACTAGGAAGGCCCCTTAGCATGTAAGTACAAACATAGTTGAATCCCCCACACAGGCTGGTCAACCAACCTTCAACTCCCAATCCATAGTAGTGAAGAACACAATTCTTTTGTTTCAACATGGACACGATTGCATTGTGTTGTGTTTTAATGATTCTGTGTCATTAGTGTGAAAACTAGATTTCATACCAGAAACAAATTTCAAACTTTGAACCTTGGTGATTGCTTTTTTTGGAGGGTGGGCACGGGGGTTAGGAGGGGCAGCATCAGGGATTGAACTCAGGGGCAGTCAACCACTGAACCACATCCCCAGCCCTACTTTGTATTTTATTTAGAGACAGGGTCTTACTGTGTTGCTTAGCTCCTCACTTTTGCTGAGGCTGGCTTTGAACTCAAGATCCTCCTGCCTCAGCCTCCTGAGCCACTGGGATTACAGGCATGTGCCACCCTGACAGCTGGGGATTGCTTTTGAACACAAAGTTCTGCATGTTAAAGAGTTCAAACACTCTGATCTATTCTCTACTCATCCAAACTTTCTTTCTTTTCTTTCATCTCTCTCTTTCTCTCTCTCTCTCTCTCTCTGTTCCGGGGATTGAACCCAAGGGCACTTAACCACTGAGCCACATCCCAGCCCTTTTTTTTTTTACCCTTTTTAAAAATTATATAACCACATTGCTTAGTGCCTCCCTTTTGCAGAGGCTGGCTTTGAACTCAGAATCCTCCTGCCTCAGCCTCCCCAGCCACTGGGATTACAGGCGAGGGTTACCACACCTGCTTTACTCATCTAAGCATCTCTTGCCTATTAGATTAATCATTTAGAGAAAATGGCTTCTTTTTCCCCCGCATGATTTCTAGTTTTTGTGAAGTTACTTTAGGTTGGAATCATAAGATATACCAACACTCAAGCTTTCCTTGTCCCATTCCTAGACAAACACACTATATAAAAGAGATTGTTAGATCTGAGGTTCCCAGAAACCCAGTGCCAGTTCCTGATGGGATTACTTCAGTTCTACTCCTTCCAAAGTGGTTTATTATTGATCCAATAAGAAAAAAAAAAAAAAAAGCAAAGAAAATGGAATTTTCATAATATTTTATAACATGGAAATCAATGACTGCTTCATTGAAGCAGGGGATATATATACTCAAAGGGGATATATATACTCAAGAGAATGGAACTTAATGAGTGTTGTGTTAGTTTTTCATCACTGTAACCAAAATATCTGACAAGAACAACTTAGAAGAGGAAAGGTTTATTTTGGGCTCACAGTTTCAGAGATTCAGTCCATAGTCAGCTGACTCCATTGCTCTGGGTCCAAAATGAGGCAAAGAAGCATCATGGCAGAAGGGTGTAGCAGAATCAGAGAGAGAGGGAGGAGCCAGGAAAAAGACATGATCCCCAAGATCAACCCTGAGACCCACTCCAAGCACATCCCACCTGCCTACAGATACCACCCAGTAGTCTATTCAAATTATTAGCCCATCAAATGGGTCAATCCACTGATGAGGTTACAGGCCCCATCATCTAACCATTGCCTAAAACCCCACCTCTGAACTTTGCTGTATTGGGAAACATACTTTCCAAACATGAGCTTTACGGGAGACATTTCTAGATCCAGACCATAACAATAATCAAGCCCCAGATGTCTCCAAACTATCGACAGCAGGGCCCTTCCAACCCAAACTATAATTTAAGATTGCAAATCAAATTGAGAATGATAATCTGATTTAGAAACACCCAGAACCAAAGAAATCTAGCACCAAAGAAAGACACAGATAACAATGAGGATATCATGCTGGATCATTCAAATCATAATCCTCCTGGGGGCCCTATTTTTTAATTGTAATCATCATCACATGCAGAAATTTATCATTCTCACCCACCTTGTGTTCCCTGTGAGCCTTATCTTTCCAAACCAGTTCACGAAATCCAGAGCAGAGACTGATTGTCCTTGCCCAAGGTCAGCAATCAATCATCATATCAGCAAGTATTAGACTGCTCTTAACTCAGAAATCTTAGAGCATTAGTTGCTCACAAAATATTGAATCAAGTGGAATCACTCAATTCACTGTTCTCAATTGACTTTCTTTGCTCAACTCTTTCCTAATATCCAATAAATCCCTAGCATTGGTCACCACCTATCTCTAGGACCTTTCTTGCCTGTGTTAGCCAACAAGGCAAATATCACAGAACACCAGCCCAACTCACCTTTCAGACCCTGAACTTATTATGTTCTGCGCCGCTGGCACCTTAGAGTGGCCTCTGCTTCAAGACAAGACTCACTTCTCTCCACCGTCTGACATCTCTTGATCCATCCATAGCTACCCACACTCAGCTGTGACATTTAGAAGTGGGATCAAGGAGAAGGATGGTCAGGTAGAAAGGAACGGACATATTTTCCCCCTGCTGCATACCAGGTGTTGCACCAAGCCCTTGTCTATGTTATTGCGTGTAATTCTGTTTATAAACAATGCTAAAGACTAAAGAGATGGTACTTCCACCATCTGAGTCTTTGGGACAGGAAATTCAGACACCAAGTTCCCAAATGTCTTTGTAAATGCAAACACTAAACCATTTCTTTCAAGGAGGGTTTTTGTTTGTATGGGGGGAGAAGTACTGGAGGTTCAGCCTAGGGGTGCTCTAACTGAGTTTCACCCTCAACCCTTTTTTTAAATTTTTATTTTGAGACAAGTTCTCACTAAGTTGCAGAGGCTGACCTCAAGTTTGCTATCCTCTGCTTCAGTCTCCCAAGTTTCTGGGATTACAGGCAGGAGTGATTTTTAATTTATGATTTTAGGTTTTGAAATCTGATTAGTATTCATGATGAAATTGTTACCCATATACAACAAAGTGAGAAAAATAAAGGCAATAAAAATGTTTGTTTCCATAAGACTGAAATATCCTATCCGAAGGATAATCTTTTGTTCTGAGACTTTAGGGGAACGGCATCTTAAGAAGGAGTAAAGTCATATTATTACCAAAGCCAACTTATTTTGCCTATCATACAGAATGCTAATCACCAAAACAGATGAGTCTGGCAAAAGAGAAAGGATTTATTAATGATGCAGCCAAGCATGGAGATGGAAGAACAAGTCTCAAACCTGCCTCTCCTGGAATAGGATGTGGGATCTTCACAGGATAAAGAAGCAGAGGTGAAATAGTCAGTGGTCTGGACATATGTGTTCAATTTTCATAGCTCTTCATAAGACAAAAGTTCAGAAAATGATGATATTAGTACGATCTTGAAAGTGGAGTTTTCAACCCTTTGACATCAATGAAATTATCCACTGGACACCTGGACAGGCCTAAGTGAAGGGTTTATGATTTCAGTCAGTTTGAGATAGACAAAAGTGGCCTTCAAAGTCCCAAAAAGACAACTTAGACATCTCTTATCATCATGACACACACATCAGAGGTGTTATATCATAGCTCAGTTAGTGGGAAACTAGTAACATGTTGTTCAAGTACCTGACCTCCAAAGTTGGTGATTTTTAAAATCAACTAAAAGCAAGCAAGTTATGTCTAGAGTTTTTATTCAGGCTTTCCCTCAGTTTGACCTCCTATAGCAAAAATTGCATATAGTCAATGTTAACCTTAAAAATCTTTTAAGAAGTCACCCAGATAAAGTCCAATATACCATTATTTTTTAACAAGTCCAAGCGTTATCTATTTTTTTCCTATAGCATTGGAATAGATTATTAGTTCTGTGGTGTGAGTATGCTTAGTAAAAATTTTTGGCTCACCATTAAGTGCCACGTTGTTTAAAAAAAAAAAAATTGTGTCTTAAAAGATTAGAACCACACTCAGCTGAAGAGCATGGAAGTGTGTAGGAGTCACATGACTGCATGCATACATATAAAGTTGTCACACTTTATACCTTAGTTTTTTTTTCACTTTATTACATTGAAATTTATCTCAATAGAATGCTATAAAAAATGTTTTAAAGTGATTTTGAAAAACTCAACTGAATTTTAATGCAAAATTCTTCAATCTTTAAGTTTTTGAATTTTAAGTTCCTTCCTCAGTAGAAAATTAGGTGCCTACTGAAGCTTCTTAATTTTTTGAAATATTAAGTACAGAAGCCTAAAGTCACTGATGGAAGCTTCCAAACCCCTTTAGTTGTTACCGAAAATGGCCCCAGGAGCCAGGGAACCTTGGCTTTCACTGTGCTCTTTGTGGAATGTTCATCTTAGCTGAAATAATAATTCAAAATCAGTGTGCAACTCAAAGCATTGGTAATCCAATAAGGATTGTATTTATTTTGGGGGTTACAGACAACAAGGGAAATAATAAGTAGTTAAGTCAAAAATGAAAAAGAACTCAAATAGTCCATAAAAGGTAATGAATTGCTTTTTTTTCATTTCACAGAACAAAAAAAAAAAAAGAAAGAAAGAAAAGAAAGAATTGTCTTCAGTCTTCTTGATTAAAAAAGAAGCTTTTTAGAAAATAAAGAACAAAACAAAGAGAAAAAGTGGTGATTCATCATTAGCATGCCAGAGCTATAAAATGATACCACTGTAAAAAAGCAGGAGCCATTTCATTAGCTATTAAATAGACAACTTCCTTTCACCCCCTCAATTCATAGCCCCCATGGGAGAGTTTATTAACTTACGGGGCTAAGTTCACATTAATTAAGCCTAACTGCCCTTTACCACTTAAACAGCTAATCTGTAAAAATGTGGCTGCGTGTGTGTGTGTGTGTGTGTGTGTGTGTGAAAATACTGACAATTTTTGCTTTAACATCTCCATTGCTGCAGCCATCAAGCCTGCACCATTAGTAAATAGCTAATGATAAAACATTTCTGTTCCTCATATTGAAGAAAATTGAAGTAGAAGCATAGCATTCATCTCATACATTTAAACCCTCCTCTTGAACAGGAGATGTTCCAGTGGATCTCTGGCATCCTCAACACGAATAAGCTCAAGTTCAGTGTTCATGCCCACAATGAAAGGACCTAACTACAAAGAAATATCGACTGTGTAATCACTGTTTCGTGTCCATTTGGCACGTCTGGCTTCATTATTCCTCCCACAGCCACCTCTAGGCTGAAATACTGGGACAAAATCACTCTGGCAACTTGTGAAAGCCTCCAGCTCAAAGAAGAGGACAGTTCCCCCCACCCCTTAATGCTTTCTTTACTGGGCTGTTTAATAAACAGCAGGGTAGCTGGGAAGGTGCTTGGAAGGAGCTGGTGGGGGGGAGAGGGCACTGCATGCGACTTCTCCCCGCTGACTAGCAGCTCATTTGCGCACCTCCCATTCCCCACGGTGCTCATGAATGGGTTGCTAAGGACTTGACAAGGTTTTGCGCAGCCACTACCAACACTAAAGAGGCCACAACAGACTGGATCCCAGAGGAAAGGAAGTGCTAACAGTTTGAGTCACAGTGAGTGCGGGACTGCTCCATTTAATAACTTCAGACACTTCTGTCTGGACTTAAACGCCCCACAGTCTTATGTCAATGTCCCAGAGATTCGAAGATACGCTGCCTGATGCCTTCAGAACACTTTTCCTTTTATTTGCCAGATATTGAACTTTTTCTCCTTCACACATATTAACTCACAACCAGCCTTCTTCATTCATGACAGCTGAGGTTGGGGTCCTTAAACAAGGGAATGAAAGTGCGTTTCTTGGTATGTTTGTTTGTTTGTTTTTAAGTCAAAAAGGGAGGAGAAAGGATGAGAAAAATCTTTGGTAACAGCTTGAGGGAACCATCAAGTCTGAGGGCATGGACAGCTTCAGCTGGCAATTAGCCTACCCAGCCTCCAGGTGGGAGAACAGATGGTTAGGACAGTCTGTGGAATGGGGACATTTATGCAGCTACAATAAATGAGTGAACATGACTGAGCACTGGAAGGTGTTACTTTCATTTTGATTGTTAACTAGACACAGATGCAATCACACTTCGATGACAGTCACAAAATCCTTGACAAGGTAACACTGGATCCCAGAATATGTGATCATTTTATTTCCATGTGCTACAGAATGCTGAGCAGTGAAGGGACAGAAGAGCTGTCACAGATTCATCTCCACTGATCTCATATTGCTTTCACTCTAATACAGCAGACCTGCAGTATCACCAGATTCCCCGTTTTATTCTACTATAAGACATGATGACGCTTGACAGAGACCAAAAAATGGAATTTGGCACATCTGTTCAATGTCTCTTCACATCACATAGAAGTGATTTGACAGATTTTGCTAGAGTTGCTGGTGCACGTGAAGAAGCATAAAGATAAAGGCAACTGCTCCAGGGCCTATCCAGTCTCAGCAGTCACCTCTGGTCCATGGCAAGTCATAGGCACACATGTGCAAACTGCCCCATGAGCCAGTCACTGCCTTCTTTGGTGACTACCCAGCCTGTGAACACAGGGCTTACTGAGGAAATGTTCTTGAACTCTAACTTGTTCTCCCCATGTCACAGAACCTTTGTCCTGGCCTTTCTGTAAGACTCATTGATCACCTGCCTGGGAGAATAGAAGAAAGGCGTATGGGTACAGAGGCCTGGAAGAACATGCACCAAGGTCAGAGTCAATTACCAGAGTATAGCACATAAGATTAACATAAGGAGGGACATATGATTTTGTTAAAATAAATAAATAAATAAATATATATTTATAAATATATATATTTATTTATATAAATATATATATATATATATGAATAAATAGGTTGAGTAGCCTTTATCTGAAATGCTTGGGGCAGAAGCAGTTCAGATTTTGGTGGTTTTTGGGTTTGGGAATATTTACATGGACTTTGCCAGGTGAACAGCCCTATCTGAAAACCCAAATGCTCCAAAATCCAAAACTTTCTGGGTATCATATCAGCAATCAAAAAGTCCTATATTTCAGAAATTTGATTTTTAGAATTTCAGATCAGGGATGCTCAGCATATGTACATATAATATATATGTAGGTAGATGAAAAATGTTTTAATTAATAAATATATATCATCTATTACACAAATATTCTATAGAATGTAATAAGTGCTTATGGTCTTTTTCTATCATAAAACTGTCTGAATATGGGGAAAAATAATATTAAACCCTAAATAAGCAAGACTAAACATAATTCAAACTTTGCATTTGTCCAAAATAACCTGAAAAAAACACAAATTTGCATCACACAATCATTGTTCAGGGCCTTAAGAGAGCTTTGAAACCATCATTAATTTAATAAATCAATTAAAATTAAAATTTTCTGTTAAAATGACAGAAAATCAAAATTTTCATAAATCTATAGGGAGAAATTATAACAAAATCATGTAGAAGGATTTGTCATAAATTCATCTAATTGAACCAAAAGGAAGAGTTCTTTGGAAAGACCCTGCAGTACTATTTATTCTCTTTCAAATTCTCTTGGAGTTTATCTGAAGTATCTTCTAGCAAACAGTAAATGAGCATTGTTTCATAATATTTATGAGATATTCACAACATGAAATAAGAATAGTTTGATCCATTTTTCTCTTAGCCATAGTGTTGGTTTCCATGACAATGCCTAGTGTTCAATCACACCATCACCTTTCTCCACCCTGCAAATATGGTGACCTACAGTAAACCAACATTCAATTTTTAAGTAGATGTAAATAAAACTTTATGGAACTATTCTGCTGTTTAGATGTGTCTAGCTTTTAAATATCTGGGGAAATGGGTTCCTTCCACATATTATAATTTAGTGGAAGAGAGAGATCCAGAGGTCTGAACCCTGGAGGAAATCATTCCTGGTATCTTGGCATCCTCAATTCAGTTGGAGCTGGCTTTCTACGGATGGTTCCAACCACAGTGGGACTCTCCCAGCCCTCAGGACACTAGGGAACACACAAACATAGACACATTCATCACAGGGAGGACAGTCTTGAGGCTGTGTGGCAGCTAGAGCTTCATTTATTAAAGGTTAGTCTAGTCTATGGCTGCAGCCAAAATGCTCAATAAGGGGGTTATTAAATTTTCTTATTAAATGTAATCAGAGAGCTTTGTTGTCTGGATGTCAGGTTACAGCCACAACCAGGGAAAATTCTTCCGAAGACAAAAAAACAGTGGTATGACTATAATCATATGTCAACAAGTGCTGTCACTTGCAGTTGAGAATTCTTTAATCTTAATAACAAGTATCAAGGGTTGAGTGTGCATTTTACAACTAACACAGAATCATAAGTTAAGGGAGTTTACTCCAATATTTCATAGATTCCCTGGGCCCTAAAATTTGTCAGAAGGGTGACAAGCTATTATCCCTTGTATCAGATCAATTTCCTGCAAGAATACCCTCCAAACTGGTTTTAGATCCTTTAGGTAGGGAACAAGTAACACTCAGAGCTATTTCAGAATAAATTCCTAATAATCACAGGCCATCGGACTTCACAGATAATCTCTCCAGACAATTTGGTTTATAAATAAGCACCCGGAAAAGAGAAGTTCTGAAAATAAAGTTGAGGGGCTAGGGTCGTGGCTCAATGGTAGAGCACTTGTCTAGAATGTGTGAGGCACTGGATTCAATCCTCAGCACCACATAAAAATAAATATATAAAATAAAGGTATTGTGTTCATCTACAACTAAAAAAAAAAAAAAGTTGAGTATGAATTAGAGCTCCCAAACATTGACCTACTACAGAAAATAGGATGAATATGGGCACTAAAGGACCAAACTGTAATGCAGCCTTCACTCCCCAAACTGGAGCAGTGATATCCTCCAATACATTCCACAGAGGCCTAGACCAAGAACACATAAAAGTAGAGCTCTGTAAGTTCTAGAACATTCCTAAAGCTGAAGGTGAGCACAGCAAGCAGTTACATAAAGGCCAGGTACAGAATAAGCCAAACTGACAACTACCAAAGGGAGGAACCTAAGTGGACCCCAAGTAGGTACTGCTCCTTAGGAATAAGCCAGTGACATCAAAAGAAGTCAGATTATTTAATATAAAATACACTAACTTCTTAATAAGTATGCCCTATTTTTATGAGTCAGTTTTCCATCATTGTGACAAAATGTCTGAGATAAACAACTTCTAAAGAGAAAAGGTTAACTTTGGCCCACGATCTCAGAAGTTCCAAGCCACGATCAGTTGGCCCTGTTTCCATTGGTTGTGTGGTGAGGCAGCACATTATGGTGGGAACATGTGGCAAAGGAAACTGCTCACCTCACGGCAGCAGGAAGGCAAAAAGAGGAGAAAAAGAACAGCCAGATTCCAATATCCCCTTCAAATGGCACAACCTCGATGACCTAACTTCCTTCCACTAGGCCCCGCCTCCTAAAGGTTTTGCCACCTCCCAATAGTGCCATAGGCTGAGGAGGTCAAGCTTTTAAGACACTGACCTTTGGGGGACCTTCAAGATCCAAACCATAGCATATTGGAAACATTTTTTCTAAAAGACACAGCTTCAGGTGTAATTTAGTCCCCAGGCCTCCAAATTTCCACTCCTGTCCTAGCATAATTAATAATGTGAAAGTTTTTTTTCAGGCAACCATGTCTATGCTACCTAGTTACTCCATTAATTTACCCAGCCAATAGTATTGAGTGCATACTATATCCAGCTCAAAGGCTTTAAGTGCGGAGAACCCAAAGATTCAGAGTTGTTGGAATGTCTGGAGAACCAGAAGAATGAGCTCAACACATTGCTTATGTTTGTGAAGAAACAACCTGCAACTTGGAAAGAAGTGAATCTCCAAGAAGAAGCCCCTGAGGAAAGAGGCTGTGTTCCTGCAGCCTGGAGTGGAAGTCCGAAGACAACACAGAATGTCTTAGTGAGTGTCTAGGGAGGATATTACAAGGACAGACAATGGCAGTCATGCTGGGAATGGAGAGGAATGATTCAAGAGATTCAAGAACTGGATTCAACTTGTGATCCATCAAAAGATAGCACTGCCTTCAACATGAGCCCTTTCACACAGCCTGCCTCCACCCTGAAGCCAAAACCACAAAGAAGACTCCCTCCTGAGATCGTATCCACTGCAGCAAACATACTCACCCAACGAATACTTACTGGGCCCCTGATCTAGGCACAGCCACAAAAGTTGATCAGACTAATCTGTACCAAAAGTCTATGAACATACATGCCCACAACCAAATGCCATCTAGGTTTTATTGTAAAATATTTTCATGGAGTGGGTATGAGGCAACCACACTTTTCCGAAGAGCAGTCTTTCAGGATTTAGGATTAGTAGGATGATTTCAGCTGGAAGTATCAGGAAATCATAACTAAAAGTGGCTTTAACAACAAGGAAGTGTGTTATCTCATGTAAACAAGAAGTCCGGAGATAAGGCATAACCTCAGAATGGTATGCCAGGTCTCCAGTTCCACTTCTCTGAATTTCTTTCCACTTTGGTCTCCTCTATATATTGGCATGGACCTCAGACTGAGAGAAGATGGTGGAGAATAGGCCAGGCCTCACAAGTAAAAGCATCTAGAAAAAGAAGAGGACTCATCTTTTTCTTAAATAGTTTTGAAGAATGCTATAGTTAAGCTCTGGAGTGCTCTCCCAAGGTCCCTGTATCAAAGGATTGGTTGCCAGCCTATGGCACCACCCCAGGAGGTGGTAGAACCTTTAGGAGGTGGGACCTGGTAGAAGGAAGTTAGGTAACTGGGGTGTGCCTTTGAAGAGGATTTTGGGACCTCCCTTGCCTCTTCTCTTTCTTTGCTTCCCGCTGCCATCAGGTTAATAGCCTTTCTCTGCCACACACTCCCACCATGATGAATGTCTTGTCACAGGTCCAAAAGCTACTAGGCCAAGTGACCATAAACTGAAACCTCTAAAATTTTAAACAAAAAGAAAATTTTTTCTGTGTAAATTGATTCATTTTAGGTATTTAGCACATAAATGAAAAGGTGACTAGCACAAAGGAGTTTAGAATTTTACTCTAAAATCGCCATTGAATCACTAAAAATCGCTATCTTCCCACCCCTGCAAGAGACTTCTTCTCAAAATCGTTGCCTATTACTAAACCAGTCAATGTATGAAGTGCAGTTTCCATGATTGGCCTAAGCTAATCATTTGAGTATAATTATTTGAATGAATAGTGGAGAGTTTCACATTAGCTATGAAAATATCAAAAACCTTGACCCAAAATTTCACCTAGGAGAATTTAGCAAAATGAAAGAATTAAAACTCTTCCTCAAAGCTCTATAGATCTCTTAATGTGAGTCTTTTTCTATCCATGATACTATTCTGTGCAAGACACATGACCCAAAGAATTCTGCATGGTCTTTGAAAACCCTCTTTTCCCACAGTCACTGATTCATGACCACAATTCAAGACACCAATCCTAGAATCATGTTCCAATTAGAACTGAATAGCAGAATGCCCTTAAGAAATGTCAGGACTGAGCTCACCATGCACTAAAAAAATGTTTTTCTTGGTGACCACAGGGCCTAAGATTCTTCATCACCTAGATTCTTTTCCTACAAATTCATATACCACCTATTATGGTTTGGATATGAGGTGTCCCCCAAAAGCTCCTGTGTTAATGCAGGAATGTTCAAAGATGAAATGATTAGATTATGTGCGTTGTAACCTAATCAGACCATCCTAGTTTGAATGGACTAACTCGGTGATAATTATAGGCAGGTGAGCCTGACTCAAAGAAGTAGGTCACTGGGGACTTGCCTATAGGGGTTCATCTTCCCTGTGGTCCCTTCCCTGGTCTCTCTTTGTTTCTCTGCTGTCATGAGATAAGCAGCACTCTCCTGCCACATCCTTCCAACTTTGTTTTCTGCCTCACATCAGGCCCAAAGCAATGGACTCAGCCTACCATGGACTAAACCTCTGAAACTGTGAGCCAAAATAAACTTTTCCATTTCTGAGTCGTATTTGTTAGATATTTTCATCACAGAAACAAAAAACCGACTAACACGCCTCTCTACTCTGACTCAATATCACACCAATATGTCCACTTTGCCTTCTGAATCTCCCAGGTCATTAATAGCAGAACCCTATTCCCTCTCTCTCTTTCAGAAATATTACCTTTACCTTCATGCTCAAAGAAAACCTGAATGGTTATTTTTATCCCACATCCCTTGTCCCATCAGGCTGAAAGCTGGACAAGGTGTCCCTCTTGCTCCTCAGTGCTGTTTCCGGACCATTGTGACCTCTTCTCCGTGAAAGTGCCCTGCTCCTTTGAAGAGTCTGGCATCTGGCCAGATCTACAGAACACATCAAACACTCTGCCCTCTTTGTGGTTGTCAGTTAGAGACTCTCGACTCATTCCTGCTCACTCCTTGAGGATTTAAGCTCCTGGCTCACTATCTCTTCACCATTTCTCTTGTGATGCACAGGGATTTCCACATCTGTCAAAACAAAACAAAACAAAAAACTCCTCTACTACCTCACCTGTTACACTTACCAACCACCTCCCTTCATACCTCATTCCAGTAACCCTTCTGACCCACTAGGACCACTGATGCTACCATCTTTTCATTGTCCATCTCCTTCCTCATATCCTCACATCCTTCCATTTACAGCTTACATTCCATGGTGTGTGATTTTACAAATTCCCTTGCATATGTTCTCCATTTCTTTTTCCCTTTGTCTCTTCTTCATACTCACCTGGGGAGGGGGGAAACAATTCCAGTTTAGTTGAACCTTCTGCCCCCTCTACACCTGTGCCCAAAGTGGGATATATGGAGAAAGTCAATCACACTTGCTGAGCTCTCTTAAACCTATGGACACACTGCTCAAAGGAGCCCCTAATGTTACCCACCAACTCAACCATATTTCCCATACCAGAAAAGTGACTATTAATATTCTCTTCTCTCTTTTCAAATCTCCATTTCCTCCTGCCTTCTGCTCACGTGCAACTGATGGTCTTGCTGCCATTGGGACCTCCCACCATCAGCTCCACTGCGCTGCCTTCCCTCCTCTTTCAACCAGTTAGCTGTCCCTTCTCTCTGAGACCCCTCCTTTCATGTGTACCTTGTCCTCTTTGTCTATTTAAAGTCTTTCTCCTACAACTGTCCTCTGTCCATCTTCATTCCTTATTTTCCCCCTCTCTACTAGGTCATTTCCATCAGCATACAAACATAAAGCAATTTTTACCATCTTTTTTTTTAAAAAGCCCTTAACTCTAAAACCCCTTCTAGATTCCTCTCCATTGTTCTGTTCGCCTATGTAACAAAAGATCTCTGAAGAATTGTCTACATTGACTTTCCTCCTTTGAACTCTCTCTCTTTTTTTCTTTCTTTTTTTTTTTTTTTTTTTTTTTTTTCTTTTGCTGTACTGGGGATCGAACTCAGGGCCTTGTGCTTGTGAGGCAAGCACCAGCTGAGGTATCTCCCCAGTCCCTTGAAAGCTCTCTTGAATCTACTCCATTTAGACTTTCATCCCCACAACTCCATGGAAGCTGCCCTTGTCAAGGTCAGCAATGACTTTCACATTGATAAAATGAATGGTCAATGTTTTCATCTTTTTTGTTGCATCAGCAGTACTTGGCACAACTGAACAACGCCCCTTTCCTCAACAGTTTCTGCATTTGGCTTCCAAAATGCATTCTTTCTTATTTCTCATCTCTTATCTCCTTTGAGTGTTCCCCTTCATCTTCCTAACTTCTCAAGCAACGGTTCTTAATCCCATGTCCACATCAGAACCACTTGGAAAACACCTACAAACTTCTGAAGCCTAGCTCCTAGGCCAGATAACTGAACCAAAAGCCCTGGGGAGAAAATCCAGATTGCTCTATCTGATTTTAATCTGTGAGTGTGCATCTACAATGCAGCCAGGATAGGGACCACTGTGCTACTTTCTGGCATGCAATCCACTATGGTTCACAGTCCTCACCTTTTCATTCACATCCATTTTCACACCTAGATGACTGTTCCCACACTGACGATTCCCAAATAAGCATCACCTTATCTTTCGCCAAACTTCATACTTGGATATATCCCACTGCCTATTAAATAAAACCTCTTTAAATGAAAAGATAATTCCCCAAAAGTCCTTTTCATAAGGAGAATTCCCATTATTTAAAAGCTCATAAATACCAGGAGCTTATTCTCAGTCATTAGCCAGCCTCACCTGTTTTCAGCATATGCTCAATAAATGATGACATATAAGCTTAATTATTCATAAATCAATTTATGAATTTATTTCCCCTCAGAGTGAAATAAAATGCAAATAAAATGAATAACACAGTTGCACAGATAGGCTACAAATAGCCTATACAGATAGGGTCACTTCAATTTACATATTGAAGTGAAAAGTGATATTGCATTCATTCATTGGGGACTGTCAAAGGAACAACAGTGAATGTTTTTGTAACATGGATCTAGACACCCCACACACAACCTTTTTTTTTTTTTTTTTTTTTTTGGTGTTGGAGATTGAACCCAGAGCCTCACACACACACTAAGTTCATGCTCTACTACTGAGCTATACACCGTCAGCTTCTAGGACATGAATATTTTTAATGTTTCAGGTTTCATTCAAGAGACCTAAAACCAGTGGGGTGTGGTGGTCCACACCTGTAGCCTCAGTGACTCAGGAGGCTAAGGCAGGAGGATTGCAAGTTCAAAGCCATCCTCAGCAATTTAGCAAGACCATAAGCAACTGAGCAAGACCCTGTCTCAAAATAAAAAAAAAACAGGGACTGGAGATATGGTTCAGTGGTTATGTGCCCCTGCGTTAAATCCCCAGTACCAAAAAAAAAAAAAAAAAAAAAAAAAGCCTAAAACCCAGAGGTATCTTCAATCACCAAAATGTAGTGAGTACTGATCTAAAACAGAAAGAACTGATTCCTAGTACCAGCAGTTTCTACTTTTAAGCAGGTCATAGGCTCACATTTTTTAAAATCTTCTGAAAAAGGCGAATATTTCTGACCTATAAACCTTATAGGGTCCTGTGTTGGTAAAACTAAATATTTTACCTAATAGCCCTTTGAAGATTATTAAAAATTATATTACATATATTTTCTTGCACAACATAGGGTTTTGTTTAATAACCAATTATTTAAAATAGTGTCATGTTCACAATTTATCATAAAAACTTATAAAAAGAAATTTTTCTAAAATCATAATGTCTGATATTTGAGGTTCCACTTTTCTCCATATAATCACAGAAACAATTTTTCAACAAAATGGCAAGCAATTCCTTGAATTTGGTCATTTCAAGTTCATTGTAAAGTATATTTCTTCTGCCAACATTACATTATTATTAGGATTATTATTTTAATTCTATAGATTCTTTTAAAGGAAAGTCTAATTAAGCAAAGTTATTTTCTTGATTTCCTCTCACCAAAGCATTAAATACACTTCTCGCTCATCAAATTTTTGCACAAACTAAGGTTTTCATTAAGTTTTTAAATTATCTTTAAGAAATGTTTTCTTTCAAGACAGTGAAAATTTCCATGACCCTCATTTTTGAACCACTTCTAGACCAAATACTTATTACCTGATTCCAGTTTGATTCATGGTGGGTTCTACTTTTACATTATATATCTGTAGCCAACATTACATTCTGATTCTGGGCCATAACACTTATTCCTAAAATTAACTGTTTGAATTCACTAGATAATACTCAGTTACATCTATAGGAACACATTTGAGATTTACCACATTTAAGAAATAGCTGAACTTTTTAATAGGAAACAAAATAAAAAATGTCCCTGAAATTATCATGGAAACTCAGTATTTGTTAATTCCTACCTCCAAAGAATCCTAACATTTTAACATTGTTTCATAGTTAAAAGTGGGTATTAGCCAGAATAATGAACCTATTACTTCAACTATGTTCAAAGTCTCCTCATAAACCGGAGCTTTGATTTTACAATAGAGACACTGAATGCTTTTGTCTGATCACTCTTCATTGTGGTTCCAAAGTGAGTTCCCATATTTCAAGCATGTCTGGCTTAATGAATTTTTTTTTTTCCTTGTTATTGCTGCAATCTGTTTTGGTGTCAGATTTACTTCAGCTTGGAGGGCTTTGTTGTTCTCTTTTCAGGGATCAGACCCTTTCAATTTCTGGATATGTTGACTGAGGATACAAAATAACTGGTCTGAGCAGATCTGTAACACCACCATGGTATAAACCAGATTCAACATTAAAAACAACCCCTTTCTTCTTTTGATCAGTGAAGCAACAGTAGCCTAATAGTTTGAAGTGTCTTTTTATTATCTTGAGGTCAACTTAAAACAAATGCACACCATCTTGAGAACAGACCTCCCCAGAGCTTCTCAGGTCAAGGGCATTAGGCTCCCGTCATTTTGTCTTCATGCTGAGGGTGCTGCTTGGTGCCATATTTTCATAATTTATCAAGTGACAAATCAACTGGAAAACAGCCTGACCAGGAAAGAGCTCAAGAGCCTGCTCAGAGGGTCTGAGAATCTCTGTGACCTCTCAAAACAGTATCGTCTATCATGTTTTACAATAAGAAAAGCATAAGCTGTCTTCTAGGTAAGATAAAGTCCCTTTCATACAGCAATATAATATCTCCATTTCCTGATTTCCATTTAAAAATCTATATCCAGCATTTTGGAATATAGGAAAAGGCTATTTTACAACACAATGTCCCTCCTCTGATGCAGAGGCGCCCTTTTGTGTGTTATAGGCTTTCTCTGTTGGAGTCTGATATTTGCCTTACTAAAGATCCAGGTTGGGAGTTATATGAGCCCATGGTCTGAACAGATCTTCCTCTGAAGGGAGAGGACATCTCTATATTAAAAAGGAAGAAGAGAGACGTCCGAAGTAAAATGGAATCCTGGAGCGGCCCCTAGGATAAGCACCAGAAGCAACACCTCTGTTTTTATGGGCTTTACTCTTTCCAGTAATCTACCAATCCTTGTGGGTCTTCCCAAGGGGCAGAATCAAAGATGCCCACTGTCCTGCCAAGGCAAGAAAAAAAGCTTTGTGGGAAGCCAAGCATGTAGAGACGTCAATTTGAAAATGAAATAATATGATTTTATAAACCAGATTATTTCATTTCATGTCCCTCTTTAGATTTATATTCCTTCTATTGCCCCATAGCATTTGTTGAACTCTAGTTAAAGTGTTTAGCCAGGACATAATGGTGCCAAAGACTCATAAAGCAAGACTGTAAGTCCTGCCACATTTGCCTTTGGGAAGATTCTCTCTACGTAGAGATCCCAGCATATCTTGATTTTGTTACTAATAATTTGGTGGGTAATGTTCTAACTTTCAATAATGTAAAAGTGGTGAGAAATACAGGTAAAGGTTCTGCTAGCTGGATCCAATGTAACCCCTTGTTTTAGTCAGTTTTCTTGTCACTGGTACCAAAAGACCTAACAAGAAAAATTAGAAGATGAAAAGTTTATTTAGTTCATGGCTTTAGAGGTCTCGGTCCACAGACAGCCGACTTCATTGCTCTGGGGCAGAACATTGTGGTGGAAGGGTGTGGTGGAAGAGAGCAGCACAGGGCATGGCTACCAGGAAGCAGAGAGAGCCCCCCTCATGAGGGACAAAGTATAAACCACAAAGGTACACTTCCTCCAGTGTCCTACTTCCTCCAGTGACACTCTACCTGCCCACAGTTACCACCCAGTTAATCCGTGCCAGTGGATTAATGCTCTGATTAAAACTCTCATAACCCACTCATTTTACCTCTATAGTTTCTTGCATTATCTCACACATGAGCTTTTGGGGGACACCTCATTTCTAAATTGCAACAACCCTGGAGATGATAATTACTTATAAATGGTATTATTAGGATACCTCAAATTTGGTAGTGGAACTCATTCCAGGAGAAAGCGAGAAGGGTAGTGGGGCTTATAGCTGGCAGGTCAAGCAGCCCTCAAAGGAGCTTGAAACAGATAAAGTCAAAGGAAAAAATCATGGTGTGAAGGCTGAGTAAACTGAGAAGCAAATGCAGAAATGCAACCTAAACCTGACAGATTCAAAAGCACCAAGATGTACCCAAGAGACGTTGTTTCATTGCTGAGACTGAGCATAGCTCTAGAAATGTCAGCCTTCTGAGGAGCTGGAGAGATGATGTACATTCACATCAAGCAGTGCAGCACCATGGGAAGTTAGTGCTGGAGAATGAGATCCTCCTGCAGTCTGAAAGCTTTAAGGCTTTCTGTATACAAAGTATGTATCACTTTTGAAATTAACACAAAGAGGAAGGAAAGGAGCGCAGGAGGAAAGTACAGACTCTAGCAAGCTCACTTCAATTCCGCAATAAAGGCTGAGAGTGTTCTCAATGTCAGGCTTGCTAGGTTGGAGTCTGAAGTTTACCCTGTTGAGGACTCAGAAGTGGTATGAGTCCATGGTCTGAGTGGACCACCACTGACAGGAAAGGATATCCTGGTATTGGAGAGGCGGACAGACCTTAGAAGTATAATGGAACCCCGAAGATACCTTGAGGTAAGAACCAGAAAGAACATTTCCGTCTTCATGGACTAGCTCTTTGTTCCCAGTGGCATGATAGGGATGAGTGTCCTCATGGGGCAGCTAGACAGTGGTGGCAGCCAGATAGATGATGTCAAGAACACTTGAGGAAGAAGAAACAAAGTCCCTTCACTTCCACATGAAGATGAAGTTGTTGGCTCATGAGGACAGTGATGGCTAGCTAGCTAATCTGATGGACAGATGATTGCCTCATCTCCTCTTCCTGGAAAACAGGACAGATATTTGTATTTTGCACTATTACTAGCTATCCTTGTCTCTCCACCACTTGCTAGAGGCAAATAATTTTTTTTTCTACTTTGGCAAGGGAAAAAACAGCTACATTTGCATTTAATGGTATCTCAAGAAAAAAATAAAATAAAAATAAATTCTACCAAGCAAGAGTTGCCATCTTGCCCTACAATGTGTGTGAAAGCAACAATGAGAACTTTCCACTGTCCTTTAACAATTTCCTTACCCCTATATGCGCATTTATTAATTAATTTTTCAATTTGTTAAGTACCCACCAAGTATCAAGCACAGAGTCTAGTGTCAGAAATTCAAAAATGAGAAGTCCTAATGTCTCCTCACCAGGAGTTTATATGCACATGTATGAACTGAAAGTTTTATGATGTTTGCTGATAGGGAACATCGTAAAAAGTTGTGGACCCATAAGGAAAAAATATCTATGTCTAACTGAGAATCCAGGAAGATTTTTTGCCCTAGAACTCATTCTCCATTTCATCATTTTTTAGCAGAAATTTCTAAAAATTTACCTAAAGCCCAACTTCTATTGTTATCACATGTCACTCCTAATCTAAACTTGGCAACTGCTAATGATAAGCTATCTTGAAAACCAGTCCCATTGCAAAACAATGTTTCATCCATTCTTCCTTTCTCCAGCTCTTCTCCTTGCCTTCACCCCAATGCCCTTTAATGAAATGATTTGAGCAGGGTCCACCCCACACACATAAAGAAAATTAAAACCCCATATGGGCTGTGTCTCCTCAGCTGTCTCATTGTTTTGATTCACTCAATTTAATTCCAAGCAGGTGGCTAACAAGCTCAGTTTGCCCAGGATCCAGGGGTTTTTGCAGGACTCAGGACTTGCAGTTTTAAAACAAGAACAGTATCTGGACTATTGATCACCCCAAGTCAACTGAGCAAGACGGAGTTCTGGTCTTTGGAGGCTCATGCTGGTCTTTTCTAAGGTAGCTTTGTGTGAGTTCATAATTTCTGAAGCAGTAACCTCAGATCAAGGTCTTAACCAAAAGTGGACAAAATAGCAACTTTGTCTGCACCCGGGTGGGCCCCTTCAATCATTTTTACTTATAACTGAAGAAATTAAAAAGAATTCCTCCAAGTCATGTTCTACCATATTTCTAAATCTAAGTAAACCTCTTTTATCTCCTTTAAGGACAACAATTAGAACTAAGAAACAGATAAGCCCTAAGGGTTGAAGACAAGAGAAATAAGAAATTCTAGCTATTGCCTGAACAATCTGGACCAAAAAGGGTCTTTGGGACATAGTGCAGCAGGTGGCTCAAGACCAGACCAGAGTCATTAATGCTAAGTCATTTTGGATGGTCTCCAGTTTTAAATTAAATATAAGTTATTCCTGTAGATTCTTAAAAAGTCAACCACTGGGCTGGGGAGATAGCTCAGTTGGTAAAGTGCTTGCCTCGCAAGCACAGGGCCCTGGGTTCGATTCCCAGCACCGCAAAAAAAAAAAAAAAAAAAAAAAAAAAAAAAGTCAACCACTGAACTGGGTGCATGCCTGTAATCCTAGCAGCATGTGGGGCTGAGGCAGGAGGCTCATGAGTTCAAAGCCAACCTCAGCAACAGGGAGGCACTAAACAACTCAGTGAGACCCTGTCTCTAAATAAAACACAAAAAAGGGCTGGGGATGTAGCTCAGGGGTCAAGTGCCCCTGAGTTCAATCCACAGTCCCGCCCCCACAAAAATATTTAAAAATCCCTCTGACTGGAAGAAAAATACCTTCAAACTCAAAATTGCAATGCTCTGGACATGGAGTATGAATCTCATTTTTAACCACTGGCCACCCTATTGAAACAGAATGGTTTTATCCAATGAGCTGGTCCTAAGAAGGAAATGTACCCATGTTTCTCTTAGGTATTTTACAAAAGTCTCAGTACAGAGCCTTCAACAAATCTTCAGAGAGTGCTATAATTTCTCTGACTTCAAAACCCCCAAGGAGAGAGGAGTGGCAATATAGCCCAAGGGAAGGAAAGAAAGTTATGAATCCCGAGTATTAGTAGTTTTATCTCATTATAGCACCATTCCTCCCTCTCTTTCCCACGGTGCTGATTGGAATTTGCGAGTCGGGGCAACTGGAAACACTAAAGCTTGCGCCATGAGGAGCATGGACAGCTCCGGTCTCCAGGAAAGCACTATGGGAATCGACTCAGTGTGCAGAGAAAACAAAAGGAGGACACGGGTGGCTTGGTGAGATCAGTGTGACCTTATTACAAAAAGGTTGACAAAGGTAGAAAAGGAAACTGAGTTGGAGAGAGATCAGAGATTGAAAGCATTGCCCCCTTCTCAAATATTACCTGCATTCTGAATGCACCATTCAGATACCTAAATACCCATCATGGAAAAATACACTTGCATGGTAGAGTAAGGGGAAAAGGTTAGTGCTTGGTGGTCTTAGTTCTTCATACCTTCCAGGGCTTCTGCACCCTCAAAATGATAGCTAACTCTCAGGGCATGAAGCATAAATGACTCTCCACCCAGGTTGCCCCCCAACAAGGAGAGGGAGTGTTTGCCCAGGAGGCAGCCCTGGCTGACGCTGCTGCCTGATGTGGGGGCTCATTAGGACACGGGTCCTCAGTGCTTCTATGGTGTGGGTTGGCCCATGATTGGATTTTCCATTCAATCTTTAATTTTTTTTCTCTTCACATTTTCCACACTGCACTAAAATTACTCTCCAGAAAAGCATTTATCTTTCCTACTGCTGCTTCACAGCCTGTCCCCATTAGAAGATTTTCAGGAAGGACTAGCTGGGACCTGTAAAAATATCCACTGACTTTTACAAGTGGAACAACATCACACACACAAAAAATCCTATTTTCTTTCCTTCTCCTTCCCCTGTGCCCCAGCCTGCTGCCCACTCAACTCATAAACTGGGTAAGAGGATTTCAACATTTCCCACCCTTTTTTTTCTACTTTTTTTTTTTTTTTGGAGGGGGGATTATTTCGAGAAGTTTAATTTCCAGTACCTGTAAACCGACTTCCATAAACAGACAAGAAAACTCACAGAGAGACATCCCAGACTGTCTGGTTTTATAACATTAGTGAGTGTGTGTGTGTACGTAAGAACTATTTCCTCCAAGATTTTTTTCAACATTTTTTACTATTAAAAAGTAACAATCTTTTGTTCATTTGTTTGGGGATTTTTGTTTGTTTACGTTTTTGTTTTGTTTTGTTTTTTTATTTTGTGTGGTGCTAGGGATCCACCTAGGACCTCATGCATGCTAGGCGAGTGTTCTAACACTGAGCTACACCCCCTGGTTTCAAAGTAACCAGTTAAAGATAGAATATTTTAAAATACCAAAACAGGGGGGAAAACAAATCTTTCCCAAGCTAAAAGTCAGAGAATATCAATATTAATATTTTACTATATTTTTCCATTATCACGGAAAGTTATTGATTTTATAAGATGTTTTCGATTTATGTAGAAGTTCATTGGCTTAGTTCAAATGTTCCCTTTCCTGGTAAACCTTTCGTAAGCCTCTTCTAGCCTTCAAGTTGGCTTCCCTTCATGATCACACCTATCATAATGAACTGTAAATATTCCTGTGTACACATCTGTGTCATTCACTAGAATAAGAGCTCCTGTTTGGCAGGGATTTTCTTTGGTTCATCTTAGTTACTCTAGGATCTAGCAAATGGCAATAAATTCAACAATCAATGCAAATATTTATTTGCACCATCTCGATGCCATGAGCAGTCAGCAGACACTAAGGCAAACAGACACGGGGGGAATCAGATAGTGCAAAGAGGAAGGGTGGAGACATGGTGAGAGGGAGGCTTAGAGAAAGGCAAGAACTTAGTCAAGTGCAGTTGTATGAGTTGTACAGTGGGGAGCCACTGAAGGTTTTAAACAGACATCACACTTTCCTCAGATGCTGCATAGGAACCGACTGGGAGCCACCCTCCATAAGTGGAAGCAGAGGAAGTACTTAAGTCGCTGATGGTGGCTTGGACTATAGTGAGAAAAGAAGCAGTGTTGATAAGTAGACTGAATCAAGATTAGTTTTAGAGGTGAGCGAGACAAGAAATTCTAACACACTGACTCTGAAGTAAGTGAAGAGGAAGGACAGGTTGGTCATCCAGGTGAATGAAGGCATGATTTAGAGATGGGGAAGACAGGAGTGAAATCGATTGAGGGGGTAGGAATTAAGAGTTCATTCTAGGACATGTTACATTTGAGATGCTTGTGAAATAGTCACAGGGTCATGTAAAGTAGGCAGTTGTATGCACGGGTCTGACCTGAGGCTATAAATACAGAAACCACCAGCAAATAAATGTTATTTAAAGCTATGGGTCAAATTGAGACCACCCAGAGAGAGCAGGGTGGCAAGAATAGAAAAGGACACTACATATAGTGCCTGGTAGATGGGGAAAAGAAGAGAGGAGACTGAGAAAGACAAAGATACCAGGTGAGGGGGAGCTAGATGAGGGTAGAAAGTTGAGCCCCAGGGGAGCTGGGGGGGCAGGGGCATGGGGAGGGTAAGGTGGAGGCTGTTGCTTGGCCTGAGCAGGGTTGCTGCCAACTAGCAGTGAAGGGGGAGCCTGGCTGGCATAGACAGAAGGGGAGGCAGTGCTATGGTGTGAATGTGGTTTGTCTCCCAAATGTCCATGTGCTGACAGCTTGGTCCCCAGTGTAACATATTAAGAGGTGGTGAGGACTTTAAGACGTGATTAAGCCATGAAGAGGGATTGATGCCTTTCACAAGAACTGGGTGGGAAAGAATGAGTTCTCACTTTTGCAAGAACGGATTAGGTCTTGCAAGAGTGGGTTATTATAAAGAGAGGCCACCCCACAAGCTTGGCCCCTTCTACATGCAACCATTTCTCCTTTTCCTCCATGAATTAAGCAGCATGTGCTTCTCATCAGAGGCCAAGCAGATGCCAGTGACACATGGTTGGACCTCCAGAATTGTGAGTTTAATAAACCTCTTTTCTTTATAATTCATCCAACCTCAAGTATTTTGTTATAGTAATATAAAATGAAGTGAGACAGGCAGTGAGACGCATCCTCAGGCAACTCTTGCAAGAATTTTAGGCACAAAAGGCAGGGAAATGGGAGTTGGAGATCCTCTAAAGAATTCTTAGGAATGTTTGCATACTGATGGAAATGAGACCATAGAAAGAGAGACATTGACAAGATTAGAGATAAAGGGAATAAAGAAAGAAGTCATTGCAGAGGTGCAGGATGACATCCAAAGCATAGGCAGAGGAATCAGCCTTTGACAGGAGAAGGACATATCAACAGTTGTTTGTGGAGGAAAGAAAGAGAACAGAATAACTGCTTATAGATGTAGTAGGAATCAGAGACAGATCCCAGTCCTCAGAGAAGTGCAAGATGAAGCCATCTGCTGAGAGCAAGGAGGAAAGATGGAGTTAGCATTCCTGGAGAACATGGAGGAGCCACCCAGCCCAGCTTTGGGCAATCAGGAAGTCTGAACTCCAGTAGATCAGGGCAGAGAGGCATGTACGACCACCCCCAGACAAGCTAGAGCAAGACAGGCAAGGACCAAGGAGGCATTCAGAATGGCTTGACTGTCAAATGGGAGTGTACTAGGAGCACGGCTGGAGAGGGAAGCAAGGGCTTTGTGTGCCACAATAAGGTGTCTTGGCTTTCTCCTGAAGGCAATGAAAAGATATGGGGAGATGGTAAGCAGGGAAGTGACAGAATCAGACTGGAGTGATTAGAGAAGATTCTAGGTTGGCATGGACAAGGTTGCCAAGAGGAGAAGACTAGCAAAAGAGACTAAGCAGGAGGCTGACGTGATGATTGACCTGGGAGTTGATGTCTACCTGGACTAAAGTCATGGTGACAATGGAGAGAAGTGGGTGGACTTCAGAAACACTTAGAAGGAGCCAACAGAAGTTGAATCAAAAATATATCCATTTGTAATTTTCTTAAACAAACACTACTTGACTTTAAAATGCCAAGTGGCTATGTTATTCAATGTGTTAAACTCTGTATCCTTCGGTAGATCCAACAGTAATAGCCAGGTACCCCTTTAAAAATGACCCAGCTGAGCCATCTCTGTGCTTACCCAGCTTCTCTGTAAGCTCTAGGCATATATCCCCAGTTAAGTGATTTCTTACAGACAAATTAACCTACTAGGGTTGGAATGTACCTGGTTCCAGTGTTTCTTTGCCAAGAGGGCTGACCAGTAGAGATCCCAATGCCAGGTGACCTAGTAACTGGATCACACATCATAGCAAAACCTCAGTGGTACCTTGCATATGTAAAGAGTGATAGGTCACGCCATCCTCTCATTTGTATCATTTGATCCTGTCCACCCTGAGTCATGGGGAAAACGGGATTAATTTATTTCAGTATTGCAGAGAATGACACTGAAAGATCAGAAACCACGTGAATTCTGTAAGGTCCCAAAGCAAGATAAATGGAAGGGTCCAAAGCAAAGCCCAGGGTCTTTCTGAGTGCTGGTCCTTGGTGCTATCTGTCACCTGGCCTTGTATATCACAAGAAGCAAGTTTCTGCATGTTAGAGCCATAGTGTTTAACATCTTTCTCTGCAGGGAAGCTGTGTGAGTGTGTGGATTGTCAGAACATGTGTTCTCACTTAAGAACTCTCAAACGATACAGCTGGAAAGGCCTCAAGACCTCAGTGGCTCCTGGCCCGCGCCCACATCATCAGAAAGCACTCATCCAGTGTCTTCCTAGGCCATTCACTATCCTCTAACGGAAAGAATTTATTTTCAAGGGATAAATTGATTATTTTCCCTGACTTACCCACTAGGTTGGATAAGTCAGAGCATTATTCTATAATTTTCATCTGTGGCCTCCAATTTCAGTATCACTCATGCAAATAGCTCCCCCAAGAAGAAATAACAAGCCCTACCCTCCTCCCTCCTCTCTAACATGAGGTTCATGGGACCACTCAACACTCCGCCCCAAAATAGTTTTTTGCCTATCTTGATTTTCTTCTATTTTCATTGGAAAATAATCATAAGGGCCCCTCTTTCTCCTTGTATTTTGATGTTTCTACTTTTCTTTTTTTTTTTTCTTGCATGGTGGTAAGTAAAGGTTAGAGGGGTTCAGAATTGAGAAGACAGGATTGAAAGAAGTGCAGGAGCAGCGAAGCATAAACCAGAGGAAGCCCAGGAGAGGCACATGTGAAGCCGGGCCATGGAGCACCCATTTACATCAGTGGCTGTGACAACTCCAAACACAGAGAAAATTCTTCCATACAGACAGCTTTTGAAATATTAATGATCTCAAAGTACATGAGACAAGTTTTTATTTGTTTGTTTTTCTTAAGATTGGGGCTGGGGGTTTAGTTCATGATAGAAAGGTTGCCTAGCATGCACCAGGTCCTGGGTTCAATTCCCAGCACTGCTAAATAAATAAAATTTAAGAAAATAAAATTTAAAATTGCTTTCTGAAGAGAAGGGCTTAACAAGAATAATATCACTGCAATACAGACTCAGTGTTGGGGAGATCCACTCTACAGAACCCCCTGGAATCAATGCCAGGCAGAAGGAGAAGGAAGAAGGAGTCAGGAAGCTCCAACCAAGGGCCAGGTCTCTGAGAGTAAGGAGAAAGCCAGCACAGAGAGCCAGGATAGGAGGAAAGTCAAGCTAAGAGCAAGACTAGAACAAGCCGCCCAGAGCAGGGTGAGGCAAAGACCAGAGTGGAGCTTGGCATATGGTTGGTGTGACTTCTATGGGCCCATCTTATAGGCACAGGATGCCAACACCAACCTTCACTGACTTAACCCTGTTGTCTAACATGGGTTTAATGCCTCCCTGTTACATAAGCATGCAGCTGTGTTTTGTAAATTCCCTACCAGAGAAGTCTCTTATAAATATATATACATACACACAAACATGCACATACACCAGAGCTTACCAAACACTAAGAAAAACAGAACAAGATCCTGAAATATTCTATTTAAATTTATAGCCTGCCATTTATTCTCCATGCATGTTCTTTCTACATTTTTGGAGTTAAAATTGCAGTGGTAGCCCATTAGAGGGCATCTCCAAAACTGGTTGATTTAAAGGAACATCAGCCTCAGGGACATGGGCTTCTTTTTGGTTCTGCTGCCCCCAGCATGCTGGCCTCCATATCCTAGTTCTCCACATATGTTCAAGATGACTGCCTCCATTCCCCAGGATCACCTGACACGACCACCTTTAATACAAGAGGGAACATGTTTCCCTCTTGCCCCCAAACCCCCTATAGCAGTCAGGACTTTAGCAGGGGAAAAGCTGGCACACTTACAGAATATAATCAAAGTAAATTTAATGGGAACTGTTTAATGACTATGGAATTGAGAGGACCAACTAGGGATGGTGAGGTGTCAAGGATTCTAGCAGGAAGCCATTATTACTGCTGATCTTTCTTTGATTCTTTCCCACCCCCCCATCCCCCTGGTGCTGGAGATTGAATCCAGGGCCTCCTACAGTTCATAAGTATACATTTATAAGTACTTCCCATCTCAAAGTGGCAAGAAGAATAAAGTTTCCACCCCTCATGAAGAGAACTAGCTGAGGAAGGAACTGCCTGGTTAGAGAGCTTCACCTTACAGGGAGGAACAGGGCTGCTGTCAAGGTGGTAGCTGGGAGAAAGGGGAGAGTGGGGAGGGTGATAGATATTCTCACCTCCTACCATCATCTCCAAGCCCAGTGGAAAACCAAGGGACAAGGAAGTCTTTGTAGCACAATCCTTAGAGGTTCACCTCCTGCAGCTCAGAGAGATGCAGAAAAGAACAGAATGGTTCTGAATGGAAAGGGGCAAATGGAAAATGACCAGCATTTCTCCCTCCACCCATAGCTGTCCTACCTTTAAATCAATGACTGACTTAACGCCTGAGACTACAGTAGATATGATTCAACTTCACCTCACACAGGAGAGGGGTAGACCCCCAAGTATAATTGGAGTTTTGCCAAAAAGGATGGACAGAATATTATCTGCCACAGTAAATATTTCTAGAAAAAAAAATGTAGGTTTAACTATTTTTAGAAACTGTTCTTACCTGGGAAATTTTTATTTTTAGAAATTGAAAACCTTAAGCAAGCATTCAAATATGGGGAATTCACTAGTGAAACCTAAAAGTTTGGGAATAGCTTTTATACACTAAAAAAAGAAAAGACTGTTTAGTCTTATTAAGTTTGGGGGACTAGATTTAAAAGTGGTCTGGAACCCAAAGTCTACAAAATATAGACCCACGCTATCATGGAGAGAGTGAGGAGGCCCATCGCCTGTTTACACCATTCTTTCTGGAATGTTCTCCAGTGCTTTGTCTGCTAGAGTTGTAAGTGGCTCACAGGGCAGTGTCCCTGGAGAGACCTAAACTTTTCCTCTAGTGCTGAGAAATACATCACAATGCATTGAGCTACACCCCAGTTCTGATTGTTAACCTCATTGTTGTTGTTTCTTTTACTTTTTTGCAGTACTGGGAATTGAACCCAGGGCCTCATGCATGCTAGGTAAGCACTCTACCACTGTACCAATGTAGAATGTACCACTCTACATTCCCAGGCATTTTTTTTCTCTTCGTTCCTTCCTTCGTTCCTTCCTTCCTTCCTTCCTTCCTTCTTTCCTTCCTTCCTTCATTCCTTTCTTCCTTTCTATCTTTCTATCTTTTTTTTTTTTTTTTTAAGCCAGGGTCTCACTAAATTGCCCAGGCTGGCCTTGACCTTGACCCTCTGTTTCCAAAATGCAGATGTTATAGCAGCAATATGCTGCAATCTAGATTTCCCTCATTAGTATTAAATTTCCAGTTGACTTTCACACATTTCTAGTGTGAAGAATGAGAGAGTGTTGCATGAGACCAAGGCCAAAAATTGAAATCTAAAAGTAAACATTTGTTGAATTTCAACAATATCAAGACCTAGGAACCAAACAGCGAAGGAGAAGATACCAGACATCCGGCTCAATGGAGGGTAAGAAAACAGTCACATAAACAACTTGGTATGAATTATACCAGGAGAGGTTTCCTCTTGTATGTTGTGATGGATGTGTTCTAAATAAAAGGGAAACAGCAGCTAGCATCTCAATGCAGGAAAAGAATTAATAATCTTTGACTCAACCTTCTTATGATAGTTATTTGTTAATTCAAATAAAGTCCTTAATTTTAACAGCAAATGATCATACGAAATCATAAAGAATCCAAATTATTCCCTCAATCTACAAACAGATGGTGACATTCAGTATTCCCATTTACTCACACACACTTGTATTTGTAAGGAAGGTAGAGCATTCTGATCACAGTTCTATATTAAAAAGAAAGAAAGAAATTGGCAAATTTGCCAGCCACATCTCTCAAATCCAGGTATTAAGCCCCAACCAATATGCAACGTCCCACCATCCCACTTGTACAAACAAGCTAAGGACTAAGGAAGTATTAAGATAATGACTGAAAAAGAAAATATTATTTGGAAGCAGTTACAGTAGACGTGTGGGAAGAAATGGTCCTTAGAAAGGTGTTTTAGTCAGCTTTTTCACTGCTTTGTCTAAATGATCTGACCAGCACAATTATAGAGGAGGAAAGGTCTATTTGAGGGCTCATGGTTTCAGAGGTCCATAGAAGGCCGGCTCCATTCCTTGGGGCTCCAGGTGAGGCAGAACATCATGGTGGAAGAGCGTGGCAGAGGGAAGCAATGCACATCATCAGGGAGCAGAGAGTCAGAGAGAGCCACTCCACTGTCCAGATACAAAATATATACCCCATAGCCACACCCCAATTCCTACCTCCTCCAGCCACACCCTAACACTTCAATTAATCCCACCAGGGATTAATTCACTGATTAGATTAAGACTCTTACAACCCAATCATTTCTCCTCTGAATCTTCTTACATTGTCTCACATGTGAGCTTGTGGGGGACATCTCACATCCAAATCATAACAGAAGGAATCTGAAGGTTGGAGGAGATAGTTATAAAACATGGAAGGTTTGAAATATTATCATCTAATAATATTTAGCATCAAGAGAAGAATAAGAGGGTCAAAAAAGTGAAAAATGTGAGGCTGGCTAAATTGTAAGGCCTGAGACGACTGGGTGTTAAAGAAAACAGGAGAATACTGGTGGATAAAGATGCAGCAAATTTCAAAGACCATGACTTGCAGTTTTAAAAGGAAAATGGTAAATAAAAAGAACTAGACGATGGGAAGTAAATGAAAGGATCTTTGGTAAGTGATTATGTTCTTTATATAAAAATTATTTTGGAGAATGGATTTCATCCACTAAGTGGCCAAATGAAGAAACAGAAAGAAGGACTGGGGATGGAGCTCAGTGGTAAAACTCTTGCCTCACATGCTGAAAGCCCTCGGTTCAAACCCCAACAAGAGGGAATAGGGGAGGAAGAGAGAAAAGGAAAGAAAAGGAAAAAAATAAAGAAACAAAGAAGAGCCGTCACCTTTACACTTCTCTCAAGTCAAGCAGTGTAACAAACCATGTGACTTCTTCTGGGAGTCCAAAGAATGGAGGTATTGTAAAAGATCTCAAATATTGGGTGGGAAATGGAAGCCCCCATGAGGTTGTTGTCTGAACATAGTGAACATCTGAGGTCATGGTGCACACATAGTACAGGAAATCAGAAAGGCAAGGGAGAGTTGAAATGGAAGGCAAAAGGTGTATCCATTACCATCTTTAATGTTGACCGACAATTCAGCATTCAAGAGGAAGTGGCTCAGCCATAGAAGGAGCTTCGTCTAAATGTGAGACCAGTCTGGTTTTGCTGCCCTTGAATTAGCTACTTCAGAAATATATAAAGCAAATTCCGTAACAAGTAAGAAAAGTCTGTGTGCAATTCACAGAACACTAACCTAACTCTGAGAAGGAAATTGGGTAGATGCTTACATTTAAAACAAAAATTTTGCATCTGTAATTAACTTAGATTTATCTTCAATTTAGTTTTCCTGTTCAACTTCCAGAATATTTTAACTGTAAAAGGCCCTGAATAGAAAAACTGTAATAAGAAAATCTGGTACTACTTTGTGAATCAACTTTTTAAATGGGCATAAACATTTCCATGTGTTAGCATGCCTCTGCTAGCCATTTACTGCATCCTACCGCCTTCCTCTGTGGCTAAACAGACTCTGGCCAGCTGACTATAGCTTTGTGTCAGTTGGATCCTAAGGAAAGAAGACAGCGAGGTTGAGTTTGAAGTGTAAGAAATTGGGGAGAAGGAGTAATGTTCGGGGAAAACATTTGAGAAGAAGATACCTGGGCAAGGAAAACCTGTAGACCACAGTTCAGATTTGACACTTAAAAAGGGAGAAAGGGTAGTCTATGTTTAAATGTGTCCCCCAAATTTCATGTGTTGGAAACTTAATCCCTCAAGCCATATGCTAATGGTATGAGGTGAGACCTTGGGAGGTGATAGGATCATGGGGGCTCTGCCCTCATGAATGGTTTAATCTACTCACAGATTCATGGCTTTGTTATAAAAGTGAACTTTCTCTGGCATGCTTGCTGTGTCTCACCATGCTATGGGTCACCTCAGGAAATCTGCAGAGTCCCCACCAACAAGATGTGGCCCCTTGACCTTGGACTCCTCAGTCTCCAGAACTGTAAAAAATGAATTTCATTTCTTTATAAATTATCCAGTCTCAGGTATTTTCTTATAGCAACAGAAAACAAACTAACAAACTATTAGGTCATTGTGAAAATAGGCAGAGTCATTCTTACTGCACCGTTGGTTCCTGAACTAATAGATCCTTCCTCTTGGGAACACAGCATCCACATAGAGGTCTTCGATTCAGTAGGTTCTGGCATTCCCTGCAGGGAGTGTAGCCCATCCTCTCAGAGCATGGCCTCAACTGGGTGCTCCAGGCAGCAGCTTCAGGATGGTATGACCTGTGGTACTGTCGGTGCATCCTTTGTCATGAACCCACCCACCCCTGCACCTTCTTTACTCTGAAGGCATTCTCTGATGGATATAATGCTGCGTGGAATTCCATGCTTGTGAATCAGCCATCACATAAGCCACCAGGTAGTGGTGTCAACTGAAGCTGTACAAACAGGAAAGGCAAATCTCCAAAATATATGTCTATTTCAAATGATTGGACCTTCCAGGAAAGAAGGAGGATAACGCAGTCTACTCATCACTGAGGGGCTGGTTGGTCTTCTCAAGGAATTGCCACTCTGGGGGCTGAGCCTGGGCCTCTGCTGTTGATGCAGACAGCTGTAAGGAGATCAACCTTGGTAAGTGAGAGTCCATGATATTGAGCCTATGTGTGTCCTTCAACTCTACCACCATGGCTGCTCCATCCATGTGCTCATCATGCAGGGTTTAGGGTGACTGATGACAAAGGTAGACTGAAGTCAACTGGCCTGTCTTTTTGTCCACTTGATTGTTCAGTGTCCCTTTAATGGTGACTGCTAACATGTAATGCAAAGCTCTTCAGACTTCATGCCTACTTTACTGGGCCCATCAATATACCTTTCCCCAGACTTCTTTGTCTCTGCGTATGAGTCCATACACGTCTTCAGCTTGAGATACCTCTTCTTCCACACAGAATGGGAGGACAGATGTACTGCTTGAAGCTCTACCCATAGGAAAGATCTTCTCTTGCCCACATACATTTCAGTTCGCACCTACATGCTAAGTCAACACATCTAGAAACCAAGTTTGAATTTCTTCCTCTTACTTTAGTTTGATCATATTGGCTCTGTATTAGTCAAGATTCTCCAACAAAACAGATACACAACCCACACACACATGCACACACACATACACACACCAGAATCCAATTGATTCTTTATGGGTGTATGGGTGTGTGAGAGAGAAAGAGAGAGAGAGAGAGAGAGAGAGAGAGAGAGAGAGAGAGAGAGAGAGAGAGAGAGAGAGAGAAACCAAAAGAGATTGGTTTATTTTAAGGAATTGACTCATGTAATTATGGGTTTGCACGGCCAAAATTTTCAAGGTAGACTGGAAGATTGGAGGCCCAGGACGAGTTGATATCATCATAGCTCAAGGCTGAAAACTATCTGGGGGTAGAAGTCCCTCTTCCTCTGCAGATCTCAGTCTTTTCTTCTCTTAAGGTCTTCAATTGATTGGATGAAGTCCACTTACAATATGGAGGACAATCTGCTTTACTCAAAGTCTATTTAAATGTTAATCTCATCTTTAAAAATACCTTTCCAACAACATTGAGACTTTTACCCAAATGTCTGGGTTCCCTGGCCCAGACAAGTGGACATGTAAAATTAGCCATCTCAGGCCCCCACATTTAGCTATTCAGGGGGAACTAAGCAAAGGGCATTGGTGAGGTCACAGGGGGATAGGGGGTTGGACCATCTGCTTATACAACTTTCTCATGTCCTCTGTTCCTGCACAGACTCAAACCTCTTCCACCTTTTGATGGATGTTGCTAGGTTCACTCAGTTTCACAACTTGGTGGGTCTGGTGGAAGCTTCTTCACATCGGGCAGCTTTAGACATGCTTGCTGAGCATCCCATGGTTAGGAGTCTGTCTACCAGCACTATAGACGCTGTTTTTAAAAACATATTTTAAAAGAATATAGTTCTCTGTCAGAGATGGCGTGGCCTTGCTCCAGAACCCTGGGGGCCTGCCATGTGGTCTTCCCACCTGGACTTGCTGGCACTGCTTCTTTTCCCACCATGGACTCCATAACAAAGCACGTTCTTCTGGCCCTTGAGGCCTGAGCAACAGGGCCACTTGTACACCAGCCGGGACCTACTCTAAAGCCTCTCCTGCTCCAGGCCCCACTCAAAGCTGGCAGTGTTTCTGCCACCTGCCATTCAGGCCACAACAGAATCTCCATGTGTGGAATGTGTTATCTTCTGAACAGGGTAACAGTCAATATGCTTCCTTCTTTTGTCCTTTTTTGGGAGTAAGGAATGCAAGACACAGCCATTCCATGTGAATATCACCTATTTCTGAACCTCTTCTTTGAGGCAGAAGGCATTTGCCAGATCCATAGTTGCACAAGAGGTCCCTGAGTCCATATTATGCTTTTGTAGCAAAGCTACCCAATCTGACAAAGTGCCTGTGATGGGAACTATGAGCTGGTTCCAGGACCTGGCCTGGTCCCGTCGCACCCATTGTCACCAGGCTTCGCTCCACTCACTGCCCCCTATTCCTGCAGAACCTAACCACCCTGGCCCCGCCACAGTCCATTTCAGACCTTCCCAGGTGCTTCTCCCTCTGCAGGTTTCCAGTCCTGGTGCCCCTTCCATGAGCCTCTCAACAGGTGGGACCCTTTTTCCCTAGTTACAGCACAGGTAGGAACCCAGGCCCCTTGTATGTCAGCCCTTGTTCTAGATGTCCTGAAGTACCTGAACCAAATCAGCATATTAGCAGAAAGGAAAGTCAATGGTAGAAGAAGGGGAGTACAAAGAGGGCCCAGGCCAGTGGACAGGACTTCAGGTTGCTAAATGAAATGGGAGGAGGTCAGGACACATCTCCATGAGAAAGAGACATTGAGCGAAAACACTGAAGGAAATAAAGAGTTGGCCAAATACATATGGGAGAAAGGTGGGAGAATCCCAAGCAGAAGAAACAGCTAAGAAAAAATGCTGTAGCAAGCAGTGGGTCTAGTGTAGCAAGGAACAGCACACAGACCAAAGAGTGGGAGAGGAAGAGGAAGGGCCAAGGGCCAGGGAGGAATCAAGGCTCCATGAGTGACATGGAAGCCACTACAGGGTTTGAGTAGAGGTGTGATATAACTGAACTCGACCTTGGGAGTCCACAGGTTGCCAGGCTGAGGAGGAGTAGTCAGGGAGACTAGTTAGGAGGTGTGCTAACCTAGTTAAGAGATGATGGAGACTCACACCAGGTGGCAGCAGCAGAAGGGGGATAATTGATCACATCGAACATGTATTTTTTAATTAATGTTTATTGATGACTTATAATTTTACATAATATTATGATTCATTGTGATATATCATTACATGCACATAATACAATTTGGTGGATTTCATTCTCCAGTACATCCCTTTCCCTTTCCCTGCCTTCCTCCCTCCTCCTGACACCCATCAGGATATATTTTTAAACCACTTGAGCCAAGTCAATTTCCTGACGGATTGGATGTGACTTGTGGGAGCAGGTAAAAATGCAAAGCTGAAACCATTTCCCTTACCCTACGGGGATAATGGGAGGGATTTTAAAAACATTTTAATACTGTTTTTGCAAGTCCATATATAAGTATTATTGAAAAGTCCAATTTTGCTTGAGTTTTATAGCTCTTGGCTCATTTTAGTAAGCCATCTAGATCAGAAAACAGTTTTATCTAATCCTTGGAGCTAGCATAAGTTTTGATGACATTGACTGAACATAAAACTAAAATGCAGGTCGAAAGTTAAAAGTATTGCTATTGGACCTTTTTTACTATATCCTTGATCTCAATAATTAATGCATTTGTGACCAAACTCATGAAAGTTAATGGGCTTGTTTGTTGTTTGTTTTGTTTTGAGGGCTAACTGCATTGCAGACACTGGGTTAAGTGCTTTACATTTGTGTCCATGCCCTTCACCTGCCCTTAGTCTCCCCTCACACCCACATTCCCATGCCATTAAGGTCTATCTCTCTCTATTTTAAAATTTTCTCCCACTATTTCCCAACTCCTGAAACCCCGTGAAACTCCACTGTGCAATGGCACAGTTCATCAACCTGGTTCGTTAACAGCAAAATATACACGCCACATCTAACACCAAATACTCCTCTTCTTTTTCTGACAAAAACCAACTCTTTCCAGAGGACACTGCTTGGCCTCCCCTCTCACACCATGACTGCTTTTCACTTGAAGCTCTCATAGCACCGGCCCTGGAGGTGAGTGAGGAGGAGACGCACTAGATCCTCCTCACTTCCAGATTCTACGCCCTCCCTTTTATGTTGGATCTCGGGTCATGTGTATCAACCCTCTCCCCATTGTTCCCCACCTTTTTCAACCAGATCAGCTCCTGGTCATCTGGGACCATCTCCAACACGTCTTCTCTATTTTCTCAGTATTTTCAATAAACAGATAATTATTCTTCTAATGTTCCGACTTCCTATTTTATTAACTCCCGTCCTCCAGTCATCTTGACCTACACCTTCATGTAAACAGTCACTCACTTCCTTGACCACATCCAGATCTTGCCATGACCAATCATTGTAGCCTTTTGCTCCACTTCCATGGACCAGAGAACCCCAAGAATCTGTAACTGGTCTTCTTTTCATCCACCTCTGAAGGAGGTGGAAACTCCCAACCCCTTGGAGGAAGAAGGAAACTGAGGACTCTGACCTTCCACAATTTCCCTTATCTGCTGAAGTTCCCCTGCCTGCCAAAAGTAAGCCCACCAAAAGTATCTGACAAACTCCTCCCATGACCTGGCCCTGCTAAACCCTATGAAACTCAGACCTTTATTGGAGCCAGTCGCCATTTTCCTTTTGAAAAGGTGACCCCTCCCCCGATTAAGAAAGCTTTTCTGATCCATTAAGGTCTGTCTCTGTTTCTCTTCCATTCTGTATTCTCTTTCATTTGCTTTCAGTTTCTGTTCTCTTAGAAATCTTTCTTTTTTCCTTTACCTTCTTTTTTTATAGCATTCATTATCTTCTAACATTCTATATAATGTACTTATTTATTGTTTATTATTTATTATATGATTGGTCATTTTTTTCATCATCTTCCCAGCAGAGAGAGTTCTTTAGCATATAGTACGGCACCAAATCTCTTCTGTTGAGGTTACCATACCAGCCAATTAAAAAAAAAAAATTGTTTTGGTGCTCTAATTTTTGCAGTTTTATTTATTTCTTTATTTACTTATTTATTTATTTTTTAGGGCTCCAATCTGAAGACTGTGATAATCTATCAATGGACTCAAGGACAGGTCCTGACCATGAGGAGCAGCAGCAATACATGCAGGAAGGACAGAAGAGTAGGGAAAAAAAAGAACAGGAATGTATGAGAGAAAGGGCTTTGGGAAACCATGCCAGAGCAGATGGTGTTCAGAATGAAGAATGACCTAACCAGAACAGAGAAGAGCACGTGGTGTGAGTCTCTGCGCCCCACACCCGAGGAAGAGGGGGCTCTTTCTATGAATGGGCTGACTTAAAGTGTACTCTTCTAGATGTGAGAAGACATCAAAACAGGGTGACCCTCTTATAAAATCCAATATAAGGAAAAAAGCCTGCTAATATCAGGCAACCAATTTTAGTGCATTCTTGGACTCAACAAAATTTGTAGAGAATCTACTATGTACAAAGCATTGTGGCCACACAACGTAGGATTTGAAACCAAATAAGAAAGTATGTTACCCTAAAAATGTGAAAATATAGTAGAGGGAGAAAACAAATGAACTATAAATACAAAGTACAAAATGACTGTAACTGAGGTATAAGCAAATGCAGTAAAAGAAAAAAAATGGAAGGAAGGAAGGAAGGGAGGAAGGAAGGAAGGAAGGAAGGAAGGAAGGAAGGAAGGAAGGAAGGAAGAAAGGAAGGAAAGAAATGGAAGGAATGGTCTGTTCTGCACAGGAGGGACCGATTCATTCCAAGCACTAGTCTGTCCTGACTTTGGGCAAAAATACTTTCTCTAGCCCCCTAGAGAAACAAAACCTACAAAATAATAGGTCAAAGCATAGATTCTGAGTGATCTGCGGGAGGTGGGATGAGTCAAGCTGAGGTGGATCCAATAACAGGAATTTGTCTGCTGATTCATCCTAGTATGAAGAGCTCTTTAAGAAATCCCATTCTTTGACAAGGGAGGTGTTGGGAGTAACAAGGGAGAATGCCTGAAAAGGCTGGGGATTACAGCAGGAATACCCAAGACCATCTGTACCTCCAAGAGTGGAGAGTATCCAGCTGCGTCTGGCTTCAGGGCTGGAACCTCATGCTCTTTTTTTCTTTTTTTTTAAATTTGTTCTAATCCATTCATCTGTTGAAGGGCATCTAGGTTGGTTCCACAATCTAGCTATAAAGAAGAATAATATTATGGCATTTGCAAATAAATGGATGAAATTGGAGAATATCATGCTAAGTGAAATAAACCAAGCCCAAAAAACCAAAGGCCGAATGTTTTCCCTGATAAGTGGAGGATGATATATAATGGGGGTGGGGTGGGGAATGAGAGAATAATGGGGGAACTTTAGAATATGTAGAAGAAAATGAGAGGGAGGGGGGTATGAAAAATGGTGGAATAAGACAGACATCATTGCCCTATGTACATGTATGATTACACAAATTGTATGAATCTGCATTGTGTACAACCATAGAAATGAAATTATGTACCCCATTTGTGTACAATGAATCAAAATGCAGTCTGTAAAAAAGTAAAAGCTAAATAAAAAGAAAAAAATTTGTTCTAATCAATTATACATGACAGTAGAATGCATTTTGACACATAATACATAAATGGAAAATAATTTCTCATTCTTCTGGTTGTACATGTTGTAGATTCACATCAGTCATGTAGTCATATATGTACATAGGGCAATAATGTCATATTCACTTCACTATACTTCCTACTTCTATACCCCTTCTGCTCACTCCCCTCTGCTAATCCAAAGTAATTCTATTCTTCCCTAGTCCCCTGCCTTATTATGAATTAGCATCTGCATATCAGAGAAAACATTCAGCTTTAGTTTTTTGGCATTGGCTTATTTCACTTACCGTAATATTCTCCAGCTCCATCCATTTAGCTGCAAACGCCATAATTTCATTCTTCTTTAAGGCTGAGTAATATTCCATTGTGGATATATACCACAGTTTCTTTATCCATTCATTTGTTGAAGGACACCTACATTGGTTCCATAGTTTAGCTATTGTGAGTTGAGCTGCTATAAACATTGATGTGGCTGCATCACTGAAGTATGCTGATTGTAAGTCCTTTAGGTATAAACTGAGGAGTGGCATAACTGGGTCAAATGGTGATTCCATTCCAAGTTTTCTGAGGAATTCCCAGACTGCATTCCAGAGTGGTTACACCAATTTGCAGTCCCACCAGCAATGTATGAATGTACCTTTTTCCCCACATCCTCGCCAACTTTATTGTTGCTTGTATTCTTGATAATTACCATTCTGACTGGAATGAGATGAAATCTTAGAGTAGTTTTGATTTGCATTTCTCTAATTGCTAGAGATGTTGAACTTTTTTTTTCATATATTTGATTGATTGCATTTCTTTTTCTGTGATTATATTTCTTTTGTCTGTTCAGTGCCTTAGCCTATTTATTGATTGGGTTATTTGTTTTTTTGGTGTTAATTTTTTGAGTTCTTTATCTATCCTGGAGATTAATGCTCTATCTGAGGTGCATGTGGTAAAGATTTTCTCCCATTCTGTAGTCTCTTTCTTCACGTTATTGATTGTTTCCTTTGCTGAGAAGAAGCTTTTTAGTTCAAATCCATCCCATTTATTGATTCTTGATTTTACTCTTGTGCTTTGGGAGTCCTGTTAAGGAAGTCATGAGCCTCAGACTTGGAAGGAATAATTTTGTCTTCTACAGCATAGCTCAGGTTGTTGTACTTGATATGAAGAGGACAGTGTTTTTAAGAACTTATTTTCTTAAATACTGAAAACAACCACTAGCAACAATCTATGTATATGATTTCTAGAATAGTTGATGGTTGACCTTCCTTTTAAGATAGATTAATTTTCTATCATAAAATATGAATAATCCATTCTAGAAATATGGGTATTACTTTTCAAACCACATTTTTAAAAAGGAAAACAATATGATTTTTATGTTGTTTGGGTTTTTTGTTATTTTGTTATTGTTGTTGTTGTTGTTATTGTTTTTGTTTGTTTTGTACCAGGGATTGAACCAGCGGTGTTTAACCACTGATCCACATCTCCAGCCTTTTCTCATTGTTTTATTTTGAGACAGTGTCTCGATGTGTTGCTTAGGGCCTTGCTAAATTGCTGAGTCTTGAGATTGAACTTGAGATTCTCCTGCATCAGCCTTCTGAACTGTTGGGATTAAGGCTATGCACCATCATAACCCACTATCAATGGGGTTTTTAAAGTTTTGTTTTATACTGTCACCCAAAACAGTTTGCTAAAGACTTTACATAGTTTTGTCTAATGACTATATTCATATACATATTGACAATTTGGCATAAACCATCCATTTGAAATCAGATATAACTTTATGTTACCATATGCATTACCTGATGGACAAATGTTTATTTTAGGACATTTAAGTGTTAATAACAAAAGGTACTGGTCCAATTTTCATATAATATTGGATTTTTATAGCAAACATGCATTGTGTGCTTCCATAGGAGCAGGCAGAGGACCTTCCCCCCAACACACACACACACACACACACACACACACACCCCTTACAGGATAAAGTAGTAAATGGGAAATAGCACAAAAAAAGATGGAAGCACCACAGAAGTCTTATTATTCCTTTTAAGCTTTTGAGAAATTCCCTCCCTTAATAGCAATAGCTCGTTTTCCTTGAAGGCTTTTATCTAAAGGAATGCATGATAAGCAATTTTTTGACAAAAGATGTTTCAGTTTATACAGAGTCGTCTCAAGATTGTACACATATTTGCTTTGACTAACCTCAGAAATTCAAGCAAAACAAAGTTACAGTAGGTATATAAACAAGAAGGTCACAAGGTCAATGCTTGACGCTAATGCTAATGACTTTCTTCTACCACTCAATAGCATGCAAAAGCAGTAGGATGTATTACCAAGAAAGGACAGAAGCTAAACACTGAGCTTCCCACAATCGACTCACTTAGAGCCTTCGGCTGCTGAGAAATTATTTAATCATTAAGGGAAAAAATCCACCAAAATAAACCTGGAAAATAATCTCCATTTTAACCCACTGGACTCTGCCCAGGCCCATCAGAAGATGCCAAGAGGTATTGATTCTTTCCAATTTTTGAATTTTAAAAAAAAATTAACACTCTAAAACTCATTTTATGAACTAAAAATAATCTCTTAATGAACCTGTAAGAATGTATTTTAAAATATATCAGATAATTCTCAAATCTACTAATGATGAGGGGGAAAAAAGCTATGTGAATGCATCATATGTGATACAGAGGATATTTTGAAATGCTGACGTCTGAGGTGTAGAAGCACATTTCCAAAAGTAAACTTTGGATCAGGGAGATCTATGTGTCCATCCTGCCTGTCCAAGTCCAGACTGATCCCACAGCACCTGACAGGGTGCAAAACATGGGAAAATGCTGGATCTTACACTGCATTTGAACAAAATAGGTAAGTTAAGGTTGAATCCTGACTCTCACCAACAGTGTGAGTGCTCATCATTGGCTTTTGTCTTAAACTTGAAGTCGGAACTCCCCATCTGGAGGACTGAGAAAGTAGTTTTACACAGCAAGGTCATGGTTATGTAGCATTCTACAAACAGGAAGGGTAGAACCACTCCATCAAAGCCCATGCATATTAGGGATACTTTGATGCTAGGGTGCAGGAGACCGACTCTCCAGTCGGTTCCTTCAGGGAGACAAAACAGAATGTGCACCATTGAAAATGTTGGCAGAGGGCTGGGAATGGAGCTCAGTGGTAGAACACTTGCCTAGCGTGTGAGGCCCCAGTTCTGTCCCCAGCATGGGGGCGGGGAGAATGTTTGCAGGGACAAGTGCAGACTCGCTGATAAACAAGCCCCAGATTTAGTGGACATGGTTTACAAAGGTCCCCAGTTCCGGCAGTAAGTCATTCCACATTTCCCTGAGCAGCTTTCTCTCAGATAAATGCAGCCCTTATCAAGAGGCAGTGTATGTGCCCAGCACGGTTTATTTTGGCAGTGGCTCAGCTTCTGCCTCTGTAATTAAATGAGGCTGATGAGACAACAGCAGCTCCGCAGAGATCAGAGGGAACTCGACTTCATCTCCCTGCTTTTATTTTCTCTGCTCTCCACTGCTTGGCCTCCCTTGTGCATTTTTTTCATTAATACAGGAGAGCAAATTTAACCCACATCCTGGCCCAGCAGGGGAGCTCAGGAACAACATAAAATTCCAAACACGACTTTTTATTATTATTGCCCCTCTGCCAGCAGCAGCATCTTCACTTCTCACCAGACAATAGCAACAGCTTTTTAATTATCTCCATACAGGATGAATGTGACTTGTCCCAGTCCCTACGGTTGCCCCCAGAAGACTCCTTAATCCTTAATTCTAACAACACTCTAGAACATGAAGCTAAATACTGCTGTTGAGTCAGCCCTTGAAGCCATCCTTGGAAATGCCCTTAAATGAGTTCATGATATGACTGCGAAAGCAAAGGGAACCAGCAAACCCATAGCTGATTGCCTGTTTTCTAAATTAATAAGACCTCATGGGTTCAGTGGCACTTACCTGTGATCCCAGTGACTCAGGAGACTGAGACAAGAGGATCACAAGTTCGAGGCCAGCCTCAGCAACTTAGTGAAGCCCTAAGCAACCCTGTCTCAATTAAAATTAAAAAAAAAAAAAAAAAGCCCTGGGAGTGTGGCTCAGTGGTTAAGTACCCCTGGATTCAATCACTGGTACCAAAAAAAAAATAACAATTAATTATTAAACCTTCCTGTTGAATGATTAATCAAATACAGAATATAATACATTCTTCTTGACTTTAGCACTAGACCTAACTACAGGGCACACTGCCTACTGTGGTACTCAAATACTGTGCCACATTTAGTTAAAGAGGACAAATTTCCCAAACTCTCTTGAGGGTGGTTCACGGGTTAAACATTGCTAATGTCAGCTTTTTTTTTTTACCTAAAATAGCAGAAAGTGAGTTTACCCATGACAAGTTTCCAAAGATTCTTCATAAATGCCTATCAGAAAATAGGCATTGTCTCAGCTGAAAAATGTCCATCTTCTGCCAAATATAGAGAATTATTTCTACTATTACAATAAAAAGCAACATATATTGGCAGTTCCTGCCTCAGCCTCCCATGTAGCTGACATTACAGGTGTGTGCCACCACACCTGGCCATATAAAGTGTCTTAATATACAATGTCTCGTCCAAACAGTCCATCATGTCCTCCTGGATGCTCTTAAACTAGGATTTAGTCCTTAGTGTTTAAGTATCTGCCTCCCATATGCAGCTTTAGCTCAAGAACAATTCATGTTCATTCATCTTTCAGATTCTGAAATGTAATGTGCAATCTCCCTGGTGCGTCCGAGTTTCAAAAAACTGTTTATTGAAATGGAATAAATTATCTCCTTTGATCCTTGCAATGTCCCAGGAACTGGGCAGATAGCGAAGATAAAGGTCAGAATAGTTAGATATGAAGGTCAGGCACACAATAAGTGACAGGGAGAAAAAAGGCATTTGGTGCTAAATCTAATCTCATGTCACCCCACTATGAACCTGCTGTAACGAAACACTTACCTCGTTAGTCACTCTGGGACCTCAAAATTCATTTTCACACTGGCGTGTTTTGTTTATCCATGTGGATTATCGTTTCTCTGAAGGCAACAGATTTTAGATTAATAAAACATATTATACATTGCATTGGTCTCAACAGTTGGAATTCTTTCTTCATTGAACAGTGTATGAAAAATAATATTTAATAGTGTTACCATAAACCCTAATTTGTAACCAATGGAAATTGTCCAGTGACACCAAGAAAAACAATCATCAGGATCCATGTGGGAATGACACATGGATGCTCTTATTGCCAGACAAAATCAGGGTCCTCTGTCTCTCACATTGTCTTTCCAAGACTATTGGCTTCCAAGCCTAGAGAGTGACACTAATGTAAGCCAGGGCCATAGTTCAATATTCCAGCTTCTTTTTGGAAATGCCTATGTCACCCCAAAAGCCACCCCAAGACTCAAGGCTCAGTTATCTCTATGATTCTCTGTACCAGGTAAAAAAGTTCCAAGTTCAGATGGATTCATCTCAGTCTGAGATTTCACAGTCACTTCAGCACCCAGGCACCTGAAAACTAAAAAACACCTTGTATTTTTTCTACTGAGTTTGGAGCTCCTGGGATACCAAGTAAAGTTCCACCAGTAACTCCAATCATTAGGATGCAACTTTGGTTAAATAATCTAATTATTCCAGGATCAGTACCTGAAATTCTTCATTCAATATCTATCATCTTTATAATATTTTGTCTCCATCCACCTGCTACATATTTTCCTTCAATCAGTTTCTACCATGATCCATTTGATTGACTTATATTTTCCAACCCAAGGCTCAATAGCACCTACATATGTAGTAGAGAATGTACATTGGATTTTTTGATGGGTTTTCATTTTTGTTTTTTTGGTGGTAAAGGGTGGGTACCAGGAATTGAACCTAAGCCACTTAAATTGAGCCACATGCCCAGCCCTTCTTAAATTTTTTTTTTAATTTTGAGACAAGTCCTCACTACGTTGGTGAGGCTACCTTAGACTCCCAAGTTGCTAGGGTTACAGGCATGTACCACCATGACCAGTTTGACATATATTTTTATATATTTTCTCACATGTGCTTGTTCTGTGTTTTCCCACAGGTAGTAAATAATTCGAAGGCAAGAATTACATCTTATTATTACTATTATTATTTATTTCCTTAAAACAATCCAACTCAGAACTGGAATGAGTATTTAATATAGTGGAATGAGTACTTAATATAGGTCTTTTGCTTCTTAACCAGGTTGTTTTATAGAATATGAGAGAACCCAAACAGAGATAAGAATGAGCCTTGCATATGCCATAGAATAGAACAAATATATTTCCTCTTTAGGGATTGAACTCTGCCTGAGTAAACATTCATCCAAATTCTATGGCTATTATATTTCTTTAGAAGGATAGAAACAAAGTACACACAGAACAATTACCTTGCAAATAGCCAGTAAAGTTTACCCAGCCAGACGAGATGGTGTACACCTGTAATCCTAGCTACTCCAGAGGCTAAGGAATGAGGATCACAAATTCAAGGCCAGCCTCAAAAATTTACCAAGATCCCGTCTCAAAATTAAAAAAAAAAAAAAGGCTGTGGATCAATGGCAAAGCACCACTGGGTTCAATCCCCAGTACAAAAAAAAAAAAAAAAAAAAAAAATAGAAAAGAAAAGAAAAAAGATTTACCCAGGACAATCAAAAAAAGAAAATTAAGACTCTAGTCATTATGTTCTAATTAGTTCTAAAATGCAAGTTTGGCAGGTGAAACTGTATCATTTGGATGATGCAACCAGTTATTTCTGCAACTTTGAAATCAAGCAGTAATCCTACTCAGACAGATTTGAGAACTAGCCAGATAGCTACTAAAATGCAAGCTCTCATTTCCACAGTGCAACCCTTCCAAACTACGTCCCATCTGAAATAGGATTGATGCTTCAGACTGCGTCAGTCCGGTGTCAAGTACCTAGATAATTTATCCATGAATTGGTTTCCATTACAAAACCAATGAAAACGGAAGTCCACACCTTAACTACTATGATGTCATTCTCAGGTTAAAATATGTTATCAGTTCTGCCAATTCTGCTTCTGCACTGAGATGGCTTAAGAACTTCCGCTGTGTGATCATCATCCTGCTGGGTGGCATCTCGCAGCTGAGCATCAGGCACTTATGCTTTATGATTTCAATTTTAACTATCTATTTTCTGCTTGGTTTCTCAGTGTGGGATACAGGCAGCTCTGCTCTAAAGGATTATTCACTAGATTGAATATAATGTATTATAAACACCTACGGTGACAGGAACAAGAAATTAATTTTATCTCATCTTGGTCAGTAGCTTTCTGATTGTCTTCTGTATCTATCCAAGTGGTCACCAGAGATCACATAGATTTGAATGATCCATGCATGGCAAGTCAGCTGCAGAACCTAGAACCTGAACTTGAGACCTTGTCTTGAGACACAGGAACAATAGGTTAGTCCAAACAAGAGAAACTCTGGCACTTGCTTATTCCTGAGCCACAAAGACTGAAAAATTCAGATTTTCTTCTACTCCTCAGCCATTTTTCATCATTTTACTCCACCTTGCCTGTTGACAAACGACAAATTTTGGAAAATCTTGGTTGCGAAAATTCTGGAGCTTTAAAGAATTGCTGGTGTTTTGATAATTGTTTTTACAGCGTGTTTGGGCCTACCACATAATTTACTTCATAAACATCCCAATGTGAACTTAATTAAGTTCTGGTAAGAAGTAGCAACACTCTCAAGAAATAGATTATTAAGGAAACGGCAACCAACTTGGCTCTTGGCTCTCGCGACTTAGATTTAGATTGCTATAAATATGTTCAATTGTGCCTACTGCCAAATACTTTATTTCAGTGTTTGTTCATAAAATGTAATTTGAAATGTGTGTAGGATGATACAGACTTTTTGTAAAAGGAAGTTATTATCTGTGATAAAAGCAGTTGTTGACATTAGAAATGCAGACGTAAGGATCCAGACGGGAAATTTAATAAAAAGAAAACAAACGTAACAGGGAAGGGGGTTGGTGGCTAACGATATGGCAAAGCAAAGCCAGATGTGGCTGAAATATCTGCCTACAGGCAAAACATGGGCTCCTGGCTTTCAGATGGGCCATCAATGACCACCAGGAGGGAAAACATGGCCCTGGATGTAGAAAAGGAAAGTAAACTATTCCATTCATGGCTGCTTGCTGTACACAACCCCTGTGAGTAGAGATATGCATCCATTCATTCCTCAGTACCACCTCTTTTGGTGTTTGAAGATAATCGATCGTGAATTTCCAAACTGCCCGGACTTCTCCTTTCTACTGCTTCCTCATCAGATGTTCTCCAGCAGGCCCCGCACAGTAGTTAATGAACTGGCTTTAATTATATTCCCCACAGAGTTGCAAAGACGTGAGTCCACACTCTCAGACCTATACTGCAACATGTTTGACTTAGGCTGATGATCTCTTAAGCGTCAGGTTCTGTAAACAAAACCCAATGCCGAGTTGCCTCGTCCCCTATGCCCAGACAGTTTTCATCCTGGAAATAATTGTCACGGATCACCAGGATACTGTGAGACTCCCAAGTTCATCTTCCTGATGTTCACCAAACAGTTGTTATGGTGTACTCAGCCGCGGGTGTTGGTACTAGGTTTTGGCTAATGTTTTTAATATTTCCTGTAAGACAAATGTGTTTTTCAACTTGTGTTTCACCCCCGGCTGACTACGGCAGTTCTCCATCTTTAACGGCTAACATAATCCCATGCCTACGCAAGTAACAGAAAACCCATAGACTCTCCAAAAGGTCTTGTTAGGCACAAATTTTAATTTATCACTGAACTACAAGAGTTTACTTAGTTTGACTTCCAGGTTAGGGACTGGTTCTAAGAGCAAGGGAGGATATATTGAAAGCATCAAAGGAAAGTCAAGTTTTCTGAGATATTTTTAGTAGAAGTGCAATTCTTTCAAGACAGGCTTTTGATAGTTCTCCAACCTTCAGCATAATTTAGTAAGCCATGCAACAATAATCCCCTTTCAGGTTCCTAAATTCCTATCACTCACGACAACCCATAATCTTGTGTATCACGAAGCCCCTGTCTTTTCCTTTTTCCCTTCCTAAGTAAACTGCTGGAAGACCTAAATTATAATGGAACTAATGAGCATGGAACCTGTGGGTGGTGTAGAAATACTTGGTCCTGCCTCAAACCCACAAAAATTCCAGAAAGAAGGCAGCACCCAAGGGTGTGCACAGGACATTGTAGGGAAAGGACTGACCTTGACATCCAAAATGATTTGCTCAATTTCCTGGATCTGTGTCTTCAATAGCACAGAAATGTTCCTAATAACATGACTCTCAACACAAATGAGACATTTTTCTAAGTCTTGGCAATAAGTATTTTTGGAAATAACAATAGTCACATTATTAGAAATCAGATCTGGAAAGAGATACCCAGGTTGTCATGGGGATACCCATATTAGGAGTTTAAGAAAGTTTCAACCCTGACACCAGGTTTCCTAATCAATACTGGGCAACAACCAATTGCTAATTGAGACCCTTCAGAGCCTTGGATTGAAACTCTTAGTCCTGGAGCCATTTTCAGCCTCTGGACACTTGGATCTTTAACCACCTCTCCAGCACTCCGGTCTGCTGATGGAAGTTGACAGTCTTCAGCAAGTGCAAGCAGACAGGGGATAGCAAGTAAAATTTTGGCCAAATAATAATCTTAAAGTGGGCACTTTCAAGATCTGGGTATGAATATTTCTTTTAAAATGAACAAAGAATAAAAAAAGAACAGGAATATTTATTTTGAAAGACTGTAGGCCTGCAGGATACTGAAAAAGTTTGTTTTTTTTGTTTGTTTGTTTGTTTGTTTTTAATTTTTTCAGTTTGAACCCAGGGACACACTTATCACTGAGTTATATCCCCATCCCTTTCTATTTATTTATTTATTTATTTATTTATTTATTTATTTATTTTTGAGAGGGGGTTTCACTAAATCGCCCAGACTGGCCTCAAACTTCTGATTCTGCTTCCTCAGTCACCCAAGTAACTGGGATTATAAGAGTGTGACCTGTACCCAATAATAAGTTATTAGATGATAATGTACTGGTTGTGATACAAAACAAGATGGCCTTTGGTTTTAGTCAGTTTCTGCTGACCAAAATATCCAATAAGAACAAACTTATTTCAAAGGAAAAATTTCTTTGGGGGTAACAGTTTCAGAGGTATCCATGCATAGATAGCCCACTCCATTGCTCTGAACCCAAGGTGAAGCCACACACCACAGGGAAGGCCCAGCAGAGGAAAGCTTCTCAGCTCATGGCAGGGTGAGGAAGCAGGGTGGGGGGCACACAAGGAAGAAGGGCCCTTCCAGAGCACATCCCCAGTGATCCAACTTCTCCAGCCATGCCCCACCTGCTCACGATTACCCCTGAGGCACTCCATTCCAACTAGGAGAAATTGATTAGGTTACAACTCTCACAGTCTAATCATTTTACCTCTGAACATTCCTGCATTAACACAGGAGTTTGGGGGAAACATCTCATGTTCAAACCATAATGATATCCATCCTAGCCTATTAATACTAATTAATAGATCTTTTCTTGTTGCAACTTGAATAGATGAACATAATATAAACTTTTAGAAAACATGTGCAAGAAAAGAAGAAAATTGTTGTCACTTTTAATCTTTTTTTTAATATTTTTTAGTTGTCAATGGACACTTATTCATTTATTTATGTGTCTAAGAATCGAACCCAATGCCTCACACATGCTAGGCAAGTGCTCTACCACTGAGCTAAAACAGATAATCATTGTTAGCATTTCAGTGTATGGTACTTATTCTTTTATTGTTCATTCATTTATTTACTTGCACCTATGATGGGTCCAGGAACTGTGTGTATCATTTCTGTTCTTTGTACATAAATGTGCTTATTTTTTAAACATGAAATTATTTTTTACTTGGAATTCTAACTTGATTTTTATAATATTATATCAAAAAATTTTATTTCATATCCATTTTACACTTTTAATAATTCTGTACTATTTCATTCTATGTACAGATGTACCACAATTCATTCCACCAAACTATTATTGACAAGCATTATAGCTTTTTATGCTTATATAGAGTATTGTACTAAATGCAAATTTTTACACATATGATTATAAAATATAGTAAGTAGACCTCCTACATCAAAGAACAAATAGGTTTTAGAACTTTTCAAATTTATTCCTACATTAAGCACCACTTAGATTTCACATTCTCACAAACAATATGTTATCTCTCATACTCTTTAAACACTAATCATTTTCAAAGTTTTATCAATTAATTAGGTAAATACAATACACTTTTTTGATTTGCAGTGTTTTTAATTGTTAGAGAAATGGAGTCTTTTATCATATGGTTAGTTAGTTGCTTCAGACAACAACAAAAAATATGCCAAATGCCTACTTTGTTTTGAGGTTTTTTTGAGGGGTTTGTTTGTTTGTTTGATACTGGAGATCGAAGTCAGAGGCAATTTACCACCAAGCTACATCCCTAACCCTTTCTACTTTTTTATTTTGAGTCAGCGTCTTGCTAAATTGCCAAGGCTGGCCTCAAATTTGCAATCCTCTTGCCTCAGCCTCCAGAATTGCTGGGATTGCAGGCGGATGCCACCACAACAGGTTTGAATGGCTATTTTGTTAGAGACCAGTTCTAGGCACAAACAGCAGACACTATGTGCACCTTTACAACATTGATTGGAAAAATAAATGATTTGTAAATCACGTCAAGAATAATAAAATGCCAGGCGATAAAACAAAAGAAAGGAAAGACCGAAGGGACAGTCATTGCCACAGGTATAATATGAAAAGGAAGTTAGACTGGATGCATTTCTTCCTCCTTATAATCCACTCTAGATTTTTTAACTTTTCATTTTTTGCATATATTATTCATAAAAGGATACATATAACATATGTACATTTTAAATAATTATAATTTAAAATAATTGAAACAAACACTCATGTAGCCATTACCCTGTTTACAAAACAAATACAACTGTTTGAAGCCCTATGATGCCTCCACTCAGACCTATTCCCCTCCTTCCTCCTAGGAGGTAACTGCTGAGTTTTATATAAATCACCTCCTTGATTTTCATCATGGATTATCCTAAATGTGACCAAGCATCCTTCCCCCACCACTTTTTTTTTTTTTTTTTGTAGTGCTGCTAGGGATGGAACCCAGCTAGTATACGAGGCAAGTGCTCTAACACAGAACTACTGTTGAGTTCTGCCTGTTTTTGAATCATATGGTAGTTCTTCTGCAATTTAATTGCTTTGTTCTGCCCTCCTTTCTCATATATTATGTTCTTCTCTTGATCCACATTTAATGCAGGTTTTTTATTTTCATAAGCACACAGTCTCCGGTTACTTAATACATACCAATATACTTATCCGTCCTGTGGGTTAGCAGACATATGAGTTTAGGTTGTTTTCTTTTAGAACTCTCACAAGCAATGTTGCTGTGAATAACGTCATACATGTCTCCTGTTATGGTGCAGATAGGAGATGTCCCACAAAAGCTCATGTGTAAGATGATGCAAAAAAATATAGAGGTAAAATGATTGGGTTTTGAGAGTTTTAACCCAATCAGTGCATTAATCCACTGATACACAATAACTGGGTGGTAACTGTAGGCAGGTTGGAAGTGGCTGGAGAAAATGGGTCACTGGGAGCATGCATCTGGGGTTTAGGTTTTGTCCCAGGTGAGCAGAGCTCTCTCTGTTTCCTGATTGCCATATCCAGAGCAGTTTTTCTCCTCCAGGCCCTTCTGCCAGGATGTTCTGCCTCACCTTTGGCCCAAAGGAATGTAGTCAGCTACGGACTGAGACTTCTAAAACCATGAACCCCAAATAAACTTTTCCTCCTCTAAGTGTTCTTGTCAGGTCTTCTGTTAACAGCAAAGAAAAAGCTGAATAAAAGAAGTCCTAATCAAAACATCCAAGAATTTCCTTAGAGTATAGATTAGGTTGAGCCACACAAAGTTATCATTTTTGTAAGTTATAAGTGGTGGAGTTACCCACTTACAGAGTATGTATGTGTTCATTCTAATTCCTCATAAACTGTTTTTTTTTTTTTCACTAGTCCTTGTACATACACAGCCATGTTTGAAAGTTCCGTTTGCTTCACATTCCCACCAACACTTGGCATTATGAGACATTCATTTTGACCAATCTGGACAGTATGCAATGATGTCTCCTTGGAAATTGTCCTGACAACCAACAAAGTTGAGCATTTCTCATCTGAAGATGAGTTATTTATGTTCTCTCTTGCGTCTTACCCATTCATACTTTTTGTCTCTTTTGTTATCATGGTGTTTATCTTTTCCTTATTATTTGTAATGTAGATATACACACACATACAAACATATGGATATGTAGATTGAAAATACTAATCCTTTGCTAGTTAAGTGTTGCAATATCTCAGATTATGCTTTCTCTTTTTGCTCTCTTGTTATCTTTGGAAGGATAGAGTTTTAACTCTATTGCAGTTGAATTTATCATCTTTCTCTTTATGGCTTAGGCTCTTTGTCCTTGTTGAAGAAATCAATAAGAATCCCTGAACCCTGACTTCCTGGAGCACAGGAAATAAAAAGCAACAACCAGGAAATCAGAGGAAGGAAGGGAGTGTGTTTGGATATTTTCCCCTGGGTCCCTATTTTATAGACCACCCACTGGTGTGACCGGTCCCTTCTAGAGAAACAAACACCTCCCACTTGTTGGTGACTCTTCCCTGAGAACCAGACTGTCCAGATTCTGCTAACTGCTCCCCACCTTTACCCAATCCCCAGGCCTGAAGGTCCTTTGGTGATACTTGCCATGGGGTTTGGTCATTTTTGCTGGTGTCCCTTTTCCCTGCCCACACCTGTCCAGTCTGCATTAAAGATGTCACCTGTTTCCTATAAAGACCCCAAATGATACTCCTGAAAGGGTGGGGGTGGTAAGAAACAGAGAGATTTCTCATGATATGTTAGTTTTTGTTGTTGTTTTCTATGTAGAAATTCACATCATCTGCAAAAAGTGATATTTTCTTTTTTTCCTTTTCTGATCCTTACACTTTCTCTGCTCATCTTGCTCCTTGGCTTATACTCCAGAACAATGTTGATTAGTGTGGTAGGAACAGCCATCCTTGTTTCATCCTTCATTTAAAGGGTGGCTTTTCATAATTCTCCACTAATAAGATGTTGGCCAAGGTAACCTTTACCTAAACCTTATCTACTAAGATTTTAGTATGAATGGTTGATGAATTTCATCAAATACTTTTTTCTGAATCTATTGTGATCACAGGATTTTTCTACTTAGAATGATTAATATGATGTTATTTAATATATTTTCTAATGCTAAATTGATCATTCCAGAAATAAACACAATTTGATCGTGGCTAGTTCTAGCACATTAATCTTTTTTTTTTTTTTCACCCCCTAGGATTTTTGCCTCTAGATTCATGGAGGAGGTTGGTCTGTGATTTTCCTTCTTCCTAACATCCTTGTCTGGTTTTCGGAATCAAAATTATTACATTTGCCTCATCTCACAAGTAGGAAACATTCTTTTTCTGTACTTTGAGTTTGTGTTAGCTTGGAACTATCTATTCCTTAAATATATGGTAGAAACTACTTATAAAAACATCTGCTAGTGTTTTTAGTATTGTGGGAAGATTCTTAACTATTGCCTCAAATTCTTTAGAAATTATAGAACTCTTTAGGTCTTTTTTACTTCTTAAGTCAGTTCTAAAATACTTTGCTAGAATTCTTTCCATTTCACCTGGGTTTTAAAGTAACATGAAGGTAATTATAATATTCCTTTAAAATTTAATCTCTGCTTCATTGGTAGCTACAACATTCTGTATCGTAATATTGTTTACAACTTTTCTTTTTCTCTTTTTTCTCTTCTTCCCCCCCCCCCTTGATCTTTCTTGGGCATTGATAATTTTGTTTCTTTAATTTCTATTTCTGCTCATTTTTTTTCTTTCTCCTCACCCCAGTTTCTTAGGATGGATGGACACATAGCTTTAGTCATTTTCCAATATAAGCATCTGTAGTTACCAATTTTATTCTAAAATTCCACTTCCATCAAGTCTGCCAAGTTTTAATATATAGCATTACTTTGCTTGTTATTATCCAGTTTTAACAATTTTCTAATATCTATAATGACTTCTTCTTTGAGTCATTGGTCCTTCATTATCATCATGATTTTTAAATACAACAGGTTTATTTTAAATTCATTTTTTCCTGTTAATTTCTAGTTTATTTAGAGTATAATGAGGCAGTTCAAAATTTGTAATCTTGCTTAGTGAACTATAATCGGTTTTTAATTAGTCTGTGTATGCTTAGAAAGAATGTGTAGCTAGGTACAATTTACACACACACACACACACAGACGCACATACTACACATGTACATACATATGTGTCTGCATATTTCTTAGTAGATAAATATTGTGAATTGTGCTATTCTACTCATCTATTTCTTGACATTTATCAATTACTGAGAGAGAGCTATTTTGAAACATCATCAATTTTAACCTTGTACATGACTCAATAGTTAAAAATTTAGAATTATGACTTTTTATTTAATTGGAACTGTTACCAGTATGCTGGAACTATGTAAAAAATTATTTTTATCCATAGGCTAGAGTTATAGTTTTGATCTTAAATGTCCACTGAAGGTCCACATATTAAAAGCTTGGTCCCCAACTTGGTGCTGGGGAGGTGATAAAAATTTTAAGAGGTGGGGTTAGGTAGGAGGTCTTCTGATGATTGGGTGTGTCCTTGATGGGGATTGTGGCTCCATCCCTCAACCCCTTTCTCTTTCAATTCCTGGCCTTGAGGTGAATGGCTTTGCTCCACCACACACTCCCAACAGTGATGGCCTTGCCTCACACAGGACCACCTAATCCTGCACTGAAACCACAAACTAAAATAAACCTTTTCTCTTTATAAGTTGATTAGCTCAGGCATTTGTTATAGTGATGGAAAGCTGAATAACACAGCTAGTGCGTCTTAATATAGTCATATCTACCTAATCACCAAGGACACCACCATATGAAACAAGTCAAATAATAGAGTAAATTCAAAATCATCTACAGGTATGCACACATGATTTACAGCTTGATCACAACCTACCCCTACTTTGAAGGGTGAAATTCTATCCTTGTTTTTTTATATTGTTTTTCCCATATCTCCATGTCCTAAAAGTTACCATTTTTTCTCTCTATCCATTACTTAAGCACCTGTTCGCTTAAGTTTCTCAAGCATAAACTAATCATTTTCAGTTTCAGACCCAAAATACACTTCACAGAACCACATACAATTCTCAGATCTTTGCCAAATACTACCAAAAAGGATTTTTGACTTCACATATTAAAAAACAGAAGTATAAAAATTTCTTCAAAATGTCAGCATGGTGTGAGTTTTCTTTCACATCATAATCTTGAAAATCACATCATCCTGACCTTGAGAAGAACTCTTCCAGTGGACACACAAGTCCACTGCAGTGTCTTTCTCAGGTATTTATTTTGAGGATTTCAGGCCTCTGAGAAGGATCTAGAAGACAATACAATAACTGATCTTTGCATAGAAAAGAACTTTCGGGCCACATGTGGTCCGATAGAAACTGGACTTTTGGAAGTGAGACTGAGGGTACCTCTTAGTTATGTCATCTGCTCCTAAGAGGCCTGCTCACTGTGGTCAGGCCAGTGGGCTTGGAAGACTAACCCACATGACCTTACTGAATTCAATCCTCTAGCTTTGATCTGAATCTCCAGTTCTCAAAGGATCCCTTCAGATACAGACTGAGTCCCTTAAAATAGCCAAGCCAGTGTCATTGTCTGAGGATCACAGTAAGAGGCCCTCATAGTCATTTTCTTTGCTCAAAATAGAAAATAGGCTAGTTGATTACAAAGAATTATGAAGTACAGCATCTTTACTTTTTTCTACTTTTTGCCTTATCTCCCTAATCTACCCCTCGGCCTGAAGGATTTAAAAAATAAATTCAGAGGATTTTGAGAAAAAAGATGCTGTCACTAAATTAAATTCACCAGTTTCTAACTGACCATGAAAGAAATGTCTTAAAGCACTTGGAGAACATGACTTTTTTTAGAAGGAATTAATTCATATTCATAGTTCTAACGCTTTCATAACCAAACACTTTACTTATCCAAAGTTTCAAAGTAGTATACGAACTTCCCCTTCAAAATGGTAGATAATGTCCACACATTTTCCTCTCCTTTCTCTAAAACGCACACTAAAGTAAAAGTAATAACAATTTTTTTCTTTCCCAAGAGCTTTTAAAAACAGGCAAGAGTGTTTTTAAGATGGCACCAGGAACTGGAAGGAATTTCTGGGAGATAAAAGGCAGAGATCACATAGATGGGAGGAAAGGGCTTCGAAAACTAAATTGGATCTGAGATCAAAACAAACACAAGGAGAATCTGTCTGAGATCCTCCTAAAAGAACCCTGGGAAATTCCTTGCGGTGGGACAACTGGCCAGGTAGCAGAGGACCTGCTGGTGATCTCTTCTGCACCAAGAAACAGTGGACTGTTGTTTGTGCCCAGGACCCAGCAGCTGGACCTGTTTGCTGAGTCATCTGGGCATCTACCCCAAGTGGTTCTGAGAGGGACTCTGCACCAGCAGCAGCAGCAACACCTGGGAACTTAGCAGCAACACAAAATCTCCAGCTCCACAGTGACCCAGCCTGGGAATGGGGCCAGCAACCTGTGTTTTAACAAGTCCTCCAGGTGATTCTGAAGCACAGGAAAGTTTGAGAACTGCTGATCAAGCTGAGGACAGGCAAGAGAGGCTCCCTACACTACCTTCCAGCTGCCTTTTAAACAGATTCTGGTTTCGAGTTTCAAACTGGATCAGACTCCAGACTCAGTGAGAAAGGAGAACACTGGCAAATTTGTAGGAAGAACATTACACAGTGAGTGAAGAAAAGAAAGGAGGAGAAGCAAGAGAGGGAGGAGAAGAAAAAGAAAAAGGGGAGGAAGAGAAAGGCACATCCGGTAGAACGGAGAAATTTTGGTGGCATTCATTTTAACTACTTCTGAAACTCTATTTTTCAAGGACCCCTAGTTTCTCAACAAGTCACTTTTCACCCAAATAAATACATATGAACAGTTCTACTTGCCCATCTCACGCTCTAAGGTACTTGCTGCTCTCCTGCAGAGGCCCTCAGCCCATCCCAGCCTCCCAGTCCCGACTCTGGAGCACATCATCTTCCTTTATTGTCTTCATGACCCCTCGGAAATCATCACATTCATTTATTTGATTATTTGCCTTCCTGGCAAGGAGGCACTTGATAAGACTGGGGATGTCTCTGTACTCCAGAACCTGCCCCTTAGTAATCACTAGATAAATTATAGGTGAAACAGTGAATGAAAGAATGAAAAAAATACACCCACTACTGCTTTAATAGATACTCAGTCAAAACAGTTTGGAGTTGAGGAAAAAACTATATCTCCCCTTTTTCTTTTTCCATCCTCAAACAAAAACCATGAAGCTGTAACCTGGAAAGCTGAACCAAGATAAGAGTCTATCCCATCCATCTATTCCATCAAAGCATCTTCCCGTCTCTTGAAAACAATGGCAATTTCAAATAAAAACCTTAGCACTCTTACTGAAGGAAATTATTTGAATATGTTGAAAACTGGATGAAGCTGTCAATGACTCCACAGGAAAATGACGTTCTATTTGCTGCCCATGGTTGAAAATAAAAACAAACTTAGAATCAAATGTTTTCTTGCCCTGGAAAATGTGTGCTTGAGAAGATACAGAGGGTGAGCGCCACTTGAAGTGACATGAGAACATTTCGCGGCTCTTGCATCAAATTAGTTTCCTGTCTGCAAATTTCAGAAATTAAAAAATATCTGGGTTTTTAGATCCTGTGTTTTATAGCAACAGACTTTTGGTGGGAAGTGCCAGTGTGGGAAGACAGAGAGAGAGGCAAAGACTGACTCACAGAAGAGAGACAAATAGAGGCAACCGAGGTACAGAGAGGGAGGCAAGAGGAGAGGCAGAGAAAGAGAGAGAAAGAAAGCTACAGGCAGACGCAAAGAATCGGATGGAGCAGGCATGCCTGGAAATGTGCTCCCCACTGGCAAGGGGAGGAAGGGAAGGAAATCCTATACCATTGAGGTTTGTTTGTCTCACTTTTTAAGTTCTGGAAAGAATAGATAAGGAGGTAACAGGGAGACTGGGAGAGGAGGAGAGGGCAAAGGGAAGCTGTAAAACATTTTAATACATTAAGCGGAGGGAGGATTTCATTACTGTTGCTAAGGTTTCTTTCATTGATTAAGACCAGCGCCTGCTGGAAGGGACATGGGCACTACCCCACATCCTCTCCTTTCCCGGCTCTGGCTCCCTGTGTCTTTTACCAACTCTGTTAGCTTGTGTGGGAGGAAATGTTAATCAGATCTCAGAGTTCTCTGCCCCAAACTGAGAGTCCATGTGCCTCCTACTTCAACCGTGTAAGGAGACCCATGAAGAGAACCCTGACTTCAGGAAGAGTAAGGCAGACCCTGCAAATTCCACTGGAGCTGGAAAAACCCTCAAGATCCATCGCAAGCATTCAGTAACACTTCGTTTCCACCCAAATAGAGTGCGTGTCCCAGTCCTGCTCTGTTTCAAGTAGGGTTCATTGCATCGTAGTCTGGGAAACCCCAGCCTCTCCACCTTGCTGGGCCTGACTCATTTTGTATCCTCCAGAGCCTGACAAAACAGGGTCTTGTTCATAGAGGAAGGACTCCATAAATTTAGAGCTGAATTGAAATTGGGGCCAAGCGAGAGGTCACACAGCTCATTAGCAGTAAAGCTCAGGTCCTGGGGGATCCCATTCCAGTGCTCTTTCAACTTGACCACACCCCTCACTCCAAAAACACAGCCGACTTTCCTTCTTCCAGACAGCAAAAGTGTTCATTTGTGTGGCATCCATAATCCTTTGTATTCAAAGGAGTCCCTGTTTTCCTGTTTCCCTAATTGTTCCTCCCTGGTCATTTGGGTTCTGAGCCATACTTTGCAATATTCACAAGTATCATTTATAAAGCCTATAAAACATAAAGTCATCTCCTGAATTAACTAGGTTCTTTGATGTTGCACGGATGAGACACACAGATGGTCTTTATTGATGGGGCTTGATTTAAGATGAAGGGAACTGAGGCAGCTCGAAAGGTCTTACACAGAGGCCAATCACAGTACTTCCAAGTCTGGGGTGTACTGGGGCCCCAGGGATTGCTGGAACAGTGCTGGCTTGGGCCTGTTCAAACATGACCTGAGCATTAGACCCTCCTTGCTTGATTTTCCTAGTCCAAGAGACCAGAAGGTCATTTTGCTTCCATCCGGCAAGGGGCCATTCTGCTGGGCTGGGGTTTTTACCAGATGGGTCTCCTTCATTTAGATCCTTTGGTTCAGTCTCTGGATCCTGGACAATCCCTCCAGGTCTGGGAAGCAGGGCTGGCACCTGATGTTCCTGATGACTTCCTCCTTAGACATCTCCCCTAATAAATAGAACACATCTTTCAACTTTCCAGTAAACTTTTCTAATCCATTTTCTTCCCTGACTCTGTTCAAGTTATTATCCAACTCCTCTTTCTTCACATTACTGTCAATTACGCCTCATCGAAACTGTCAGTTTACTTGTGGTCAATTCTGTGAATCCATTTCTAAAAGGTCCTTCATCCCATTACATCAAAACCAACACCCTAAGGTGGCTCATGCCTACAATCTCAGCAACTCTGGAGGCTGAGGCAGGAGGATGGCAAGTTCAAAGCCAGCCTCAGATACTCAGCGAAGCCCTAAGCAATTCAGCAAGATCCTGTCTCAAAATAAAAAATGAAAATGGGCTGGGGATGTGGCTCAGTGGTTAAGCACCCCTGGGTTCAATCTGCAGTATGGGGAAAAAAAAAAAACAACTTTCTGCCATCTTCGGTAATTTTTTAACCCCACATGGAAGTCATGGAAGTCAGCTTCACATTGTGACAATACTTGTTCAGAAATCTGCATGACTTCTTTGTTACCCTCATTTCTGGTCTAATCAGGAACATACCCCATTTTCTAGATCAGCAAACTTATTGCCCCTCAATGTCACGAGTTCCTTCATCTCAGAGTCTTCATGTCCAACCAACTATCTCCTCCTCCTCTCTACCCTGTCTTCAAAAGCCTGCTGAACAGGTGAAGCACACTGACTGGTCCCCAGGAGTACTGCATCGATGCCACAGTAAAGCTGTAAAAAGCTGCCCTTATAGATACGGTGCTTCACTAAATCATTCTAAAATCCATTTGTTCCTCTCCTTCTCCATCTAAGCCATTCACCAGCAGCTCCTTTACCCGAAGTCACATGAAAAAGGGATGGAAAAAAAAAAAAAAAAAGCAGTGACTTAAGGTGACTTCTGACTAACAATCCAAAGAATGGGCAGAGCTAACTTCATGGAAATGCTGAGGAGGAGCATTCCAGGTAGAGAGAACTCAAGCCAGAGGTCCTGGGGTCAGAGATGCTGGACATAATAGAGAAATGGCCAGAGATTAGGGGACTGGGACAGACGAGAGAGGCGAGAGATCACAAAGACCTAGGAAGTTGTCAGGGACCAAGAAGTTCTTATTCTGAGAACATTCTGATCTTTACAATAAGCAGCAGCGCCCCTCCCTTCCCGCCGGCGCAAACTTCACCTTCCCGGCGGCGCGAACCTCACCTCCCGGCCGGCGCGAATTTGCACCCTATCAGGAACCCAGCAGAAGAACACAGCCAACCAGCCTGCACCTTGTCACACCCCTCCTTCCCTCAGTATAAATACCCCTGTGTGAACAATAAAAATTTGCAGCTTGATCAGAATTCCTGTCTTGCTGCCTCTCCCTGCGTCTCTTGTCCCTTCATTCCTTCTCTCTCAGGTTTGCGGTCCCGTGTTGATGTCCCGCGGGTCGGGACAGGAAGTCACTGCCAAATTTGAGCAAGGAGGGAAAAAGGCCCCTCTGAGCACAGGGAAGGCCATGGCAGAATGAGGGAGATGGTCTGGATGACGTCACAGTTAGAGGTGGGAGCTGCAGGTGTTTGGGTCAGGGGGCTCACATTGGTAGACCTTGGGGTATTTTGGAGGGAGAGTCAACAGGATATTCTAGATTGAATGGGAAGTGTGAGAGAAAGTCAGGGTCATAGGACTCCAAGGGACCTGAGTTTTGCGAGTTACCATTATGGAAGTAAGAAGCACTTGTCCCCTCTCTGCCGAGGGGCAGCCTGGCTTTGGCTATGGGAGCCGTGAGTAACCCAGCATGGATAGGGCACTGCCTAGACTGGTAGCACTGGAAGCCAAGGGAAGTGGTACCTACAGAAGGGTCCTGTGACCCAGTAAGGACTCCCCAAGAGGAGGTAAGGACATTGAGGTTTTGAGGTCACAGTCATTGAAAGAAGGGAGTTACCTCCAACTGAGATCAAAGGTCTTGTGACTTACAGAGTAACTTCAGTTCCTGACTGTCCAGCATTAGCTCCCAACCCCACAAGGTCCAGTTCTACTTTTTAAAATCAGGTTCTGACCACTTTGAAGAGCAGGATGGAGATTCCTAAGAAAACTTGGAATGGAACCACCATTTGACCCAGCTATTCCACGCCTCGGTTTATATCCAGAGGACTTACAATTAGCATACTACAGTGACACAGCCACTGTGTCAATGTTTATAGCAGCTCAATTCACAATAACTAAACTATGGAACCAACATAGATGCCCTTCAACAGAAGAATGGATAAAAAAAATGTGGTACATAAACACAGAGAAATATGATTCAGCCTTGAGAAATGAAATTATGGCATTTGCAGGTAAATGGCTGGAACTAGAGAATATTATAAAGGAAATAAGCCAATCCCAAAGAAACAAAGGCCAAATGTTTTCTCTGATAAGCAAATGCTGATCCTTAGTGGTGGGTGGGTAGGGAAGAATGAAGGAACTTTGGATTATGCAGAGGGCAGTGAGGGAGGGGGGGAGCAGTGGGGATGGGAAGGATGATAAGATGAGACAGACATTATTACCCTCTATACATGTATGAAAAAAATTCAGAAATAAAAAACATAAAATCGGGTTCTGAGATATCTTTGTGGGTCTACTAATAAAATCTTTTTCCTTAGTTTTACTTTGAGTGGGTATCATTTCTTGGAATTAGTCTGCTAGAATGAAGACAAAAGATAACATAATGGTACCCCTTCATGGTAGGGTCACCCTGTTCCATGAGATTACCTTTCTTTTCCTAAAGGTATATATTTACTGTGGGTGAATCAGCTTTGAAATAGACTGTAAGCTCCTTTCTAATCAATAGAATTGATGCACAGCAAGTATGTTAAATAGATTGCATTCGTCAGTGTTCTTTAAATTGATAGCAACAAAAATCCAACTCAACTAGCTTAAGCATCAAAGGAAATATATGCCTCTTAAAGTTGGGAAATTAGGGAAGTGGTTCTTCTCCAAGGTACCATTGGTTTCACGGTCAAATTACATAGGATATCTTTCTATTTATTAAATTATCTACCTCATTCATCTTTCCGTTCATCCATCTTTTGGGACGTTCCTCTGTGAATGTTCTCAGGCAGATTCTACTCTGTAATAAGAAAGATGACCCCCAACGGCTCAGGACATTTATTCCCCTTGGGGAGACCACTTCCTCTCAACATTGATCTCAGTCCCTGCAAAATTTTTTTGTCTGGCCTGCTTGGGTCTCATGCCCACCCTGTGGTGGCAGTAATGTTGGTTGCAAGCTGGTAATGGATCCACCAGAATCATTCAGTATGCACTAATCTGAGTCAACCAAATAGCAAGAGATATCTGCTGCAGAGATCTTATTTTAATGTAATGAAAATGGTTTTCTCTGTGATATGCAATTGGTACCATAAGGTGTCTGTGCACAAAACCCCTAAAATTATAACAGATATTTCAGTACATCTAAAGGAAGTTTCCCTGTTACACACAAGCCTGCATGCACAAATACACATGCAGATTGTATTCATTTAAAAATTCATTTAAGGAGCTGGGAGTGTAGCTCAGTAGTAGAACACTTGTCTAGCAGTACAAGGCCCTGGGTTGATCCCCAGCATTACAAAAATATAAGTTGAATAATTAAAATTAAAAAAAAAAAATTCCTTTGGAAGGGTATTGAGTAAGCATTTTCATAGGAAAGCAAACCACGTGTGACTTTATTGGATATCAAATCAGCTCATTCTCTGATTTTTTTAATGACTCTGTGTAAACTGTGAAAGAAACAGTCCTGAACTGGCAGAAGAGATGGGAGTTTATTTAGGCTCTCTCTCGCTCAGGGCCATTTTTCAAACACTGAACTCTTTCTTCTGCTTAGGACACAGAAGTGGGGGTTGCATACAATAAGAGAAGCACAAATGAATTTCCTAAAAGGTGGAGCGGGGCCTCTGAATTTTGATATACAATGTGGAGAGTTCAGGTCAGCAGAAAAAAAGGAAGGTCATTCAAACAAAGATCCCCAAGAGGCCTACAAATGTGTCTCATTTTGTGAGCATTACACATTTTGGGGAGAGGGAGGTTTGTCGGATATTGATTTATGTCCCAGGCCACCAAATGTAACTTTTTGTCTTTTTTTTTTCTTAAGGAAATGTGGTCATTACCTTTGAAGGAGAATAAAATCCAACTAGCCAGCTTTCAATCCTACAGGAACTAACTGTCCTGGCATGAGTTACCCAAATCCTTTTCCTCCCTGACCTCTCTATGCAATTACATCACCCTGAGGAGAGAACAGGAGAGGAAAGAACGTAAAGTTTTAAAATAACAACTTGGGTAGGGAGGAAGTAAATCCACCATCTAAAACGAGCATTTTAAAATGGCAGAGGGGTGAAGGCCATCCCGTCCCCAGGTCTTCCATTACTTCAGAGATATACTTATGCACAAAGCATAAAGAAATTTATATCTTTTTTTTTTTTGCAAAACAAGATGCTATCTTTTATTTATAAAATTTTCAAACAGATATTTCATTGCTGTAATATTCCCACTTATCAAAAATAAGAAAGTTATATCTTAATAAAACATAAAATCTTTATTTTCTGAGCAATTCCTTAAAAAGTAAAGAAAAACATCATATTATTTTCTATTAAGAATAGATCAAGGGCTGGGGAGATAGCTCAATCGGTAGAGTGCTTGCCTTACAAGCACAAGACTCTGGGTTGGATCCCCAGCACCGGGAAAAAAGAAAAAAAAGAACAGATCAAGCCGGGCGTGGTGGTACACACCTGTAATCCCAACAACTCAGGAGGCTGAGGTAGGAGGATTATGAGTTTAAAGGCAGCCTCAGCATCTTAGTGAGGCTCTAAGCAACTCAGCAAGACCCTATCTCTAAATAAAACATTAAAAGGGCTGGGGATGTGGCTCAGTGGTTAAAGCAACCCCACATTCAATCCCCGATACCAAAAAAAAAAAAATAGATCAAGGTTTGGAAATTACTATGGTTTGGATTTGGAATGGCCCCTAAAATCTCATGTATTAAAGACTTGGTCCCAAATGCAGCAATAACCAGAGGTAGGGTTTTTGGGAAATGATTGGATCATGAACATTCATATCTTATCAACGGATTTGTTGATGGATTCAAAATTGAATGCCCTGTTGGAAATGATGAAGACTATAGGAAGTGGGGCCTCCTTGGAGGAAGTAGGTCACTGCAACTGTAGTCTGCAGGGCAGAGTTTGTTTCTGGATCTCTCTCTCTCTCTCTCTCTCCCTCTCTCTCTCTCTCTCTCTCTCTTTCTCTCTCTCTCTCCCACACACACGCACACACACACACACATCTCAGAGCACTTTGCCCTTCTAAACCCTTCCCACCATGATGTTTTGCTTCACCCAGATCAGAGTAATGGGACCAAGTAACTATGAACTGAAACCATGAGCCAAAATAAATCTTTCCTCCTCTACATTGTTTTTCTCAGGTATTTTGCCACAGCAATGGAAAGCTGACTAACACAGGATTATAGATCAGTGGCAGTGCTTGCCTATCATGCACAAAGGCGCTGAGGTTAAACTCCCGAACTTGCACATATACAAGTCAATCAATACCCCAAGAAAATCGAATTATTTTAACAAAGGGGACCAAATTCTACTTTTGCATTAGTGTATTTTTTATATTAATGCTCAATATTTTATAAATCTTATAATTACCTTCTAATTTTAGTCAACTGTTCACACATAAAATTCCTCATCTTTCATGAACCTTCTATAACCTTCTTATTTATTCATTTTGGTCCCCTATTCCTCTTTCTCATTATAGAATGATCAGTCATTCTCCTTGAGAACAATAATTGCTCTTTTTTTTTTCCTTAATGAAAACACATCTTCATATTTTACAACTTCCCTTATAAAACATGCCTTACTTCCCTCACATACAGAACTGTTTTATTTACCGTACATTAATTCGAATTTAACTTTTAGTAAGTTTAATTTCTAAGGAAAACTCAGAAGTCACCAAATTTGAGCTGTTTTGTACCAGCATTTTGTAGAACACAATGTTATAATTTTCAGATATATGTCCTCATAATACATTTTTCATGTTTATTACCCAACCCAAATATACTTAGCTTCTCTATACCATATAAAAACAATATGCTAAAACACATATGCTTTACATTTAGCAACTGATGTTGTAGTATTTTAACTTACTTAGAAAACACTCAGACATTTTATACATAGCTATTATTTCATCTAACATAACTGATGTTAAGATTTCAAATTAATGAAAAATATTTTGAAATTAGGAAGACTTTGAATCAGTGTATGAAATTTTATCCCATTTATGTTCACCTAATTTACTCATTCCGAACAACTGCGATTGAATGGCTCTTAAAACAAAAATAGCCACTAAAGGAGTTCAGAAAATACCACCTCAAAATATGTCGCTTTGGTTATTAATTACTTTGAGCTAAAGGCACTTAAAAAAATAGCACCATACAAAAGCAAGGCTTTTAAAATTTCCCCTTATTTACCTGTTATAGTTTGGATCTGAAATGTACTCCCAAGGTTCATGTGTTAAAAGCTTGGTCCCCAGTTCATGACACTGTTGGGAGGTAGAGAAACTTTAGGAGATGGGGCCTAGTCAGGAGAGATGGATCACTGGATATTTGCCTTTGAAGGGTGTATTTTGTCTCTGACCCCTAGCTCTTCTCTCTCCTAACCATCATGAGGTGAAGAGACCCACTCCACCATACTCTCCCCACCATGATGTTCTGCTTCACTCAATGTCCGAAGCAATGGGGTCAAGTGACCATGGACTGAGACCTCTGAAATTGTGAGCTAACATAAATCTTTCCTCCTCTAAGTCAACTTACTCAGGTATTTTGTCACAGCAACAGATAGCTGATAACATATTACCCAAAGACAGAAGATCCTCCAAATAACTCAGCTGTCATCCATCTTCTTCCCAGAGAATTATTATAAACAGTGAAGATTATTTTTTTATTACAGAAAAGAAGAACTTACCACATCCACACAGATTTTGGCAAAACCCTTCATCTGTTCTTCTAAGAGCTCATTCATCATAGGAAAAAAAAAAGTAGAGTGAGGGTTGTTAGGTAGGAAATCCAGTTAAGAAAAAATGGTCAGAAATAAAGGTGCTTAGACCAAAGCTCTCTTCTACTATAAAAATTTCTAGTGATTTTCCTTTATAGATATTAGTTAGCTTTCCATTAGTGTAAGAAAATAGCTGAGATAATCACTTAAAACAGAAAAGGTTTATTTTGGCTCACAATTTCAGAGGTTTCAGTCCATGGTCAGACAGATCCATTGCTTTTGGGCCTGTGGAAAGGCAGCATTTCATAGCAGAGAGCAGAGCAAAGCCCTTCATCTCGTGGCCAGGATGAAAGAGAGAGAGGAAGAGGAGGGGCCTGGTCCCACCACGCCCTTTAAGGGCACACTCCCAATGACCAAAGACTTTCCACTTACCCCCCACCTCTTAAAGGGTCCACCTCCTCCCAACAGCACCACAGGCTGAGGGCCTTATGAACTTTGGGGACATTTCAAATCCAAACTATAGCAATAGACATAATATTTTATTTCAAAAAGTTTCAAACCAGCTGAATGCTAGAAAGATGTATTTTGGAGACCAATTTAGTTCTATAGGTGGTCTTTTCAACTTAGTTTATCTCTCACCTAGAATATTGACTTCAGGGAAAATCCAGAGAATAGGGCAAAGAAAGCATTCTCTAAGCCTGAAAGCATAGGTAGCTTAGAAAAGAAGCAAATCCACTTGTCCTAGGAGACCGACGCTCATAAACACATTAGCTTTCTTTCACCAGAGTGGGATAACTAAGTGAAAAGTTAGCAGATTCCATTTTTCTTATTAATTAGTTGCTTAAGTTTTTCATCTGCCTTTGGAAAAGAGTCATTTTTAAAAGGCAGTAAGACTTTTTGAAATCTTTCTGGAAGTGTCTGTATCTCAGGAGGTATCCATGGGCAGAAATGATTTAGGAGCCCTCATTTTTAAATACACTTTTCCTTCCTTCCTTTTCTTCCTTTCTTCCTTCCTTCTTTTTTCTTTCTTTCTTTCTTTCTTTCTTTCTTTCTTTCTTTCTTTTGTCCTTCCTCCCTTCCTTCCTTCCTTTCTTTCTTTCTCCCTCCCTCTCTCTCTTTCTTTCTTTCTTTCTTTCTTTTGTCCTTCCTCCCTTCCTTCCTTCCTTTCTTTCTTTCTCCCTCCCTCTCTCTCTTTCTTTCTTTCTTCCTTTCTCTCTTTCTTCTTTCTTCCTTTCTCTCTTTCTTTCTTTCTGCCTGTCTTTTGAGATGGGGTCTTACTACGCCCAGGCTAGCTCCAAACTCCTAGGCTCCAGAGAACCTCCTGCTCAAGTCTTCCAAGCAGCTGAGTCTTCAGTCTACCCCACCATGCCTAGCTAAATGCACTTCTTAAAGTATAGTGTTGTTCTTCTAGGATATTCTACACAAAGGCTGCTGCAATTATAAATGATTTTTAGCAAGATTTCAATGCTTTTGTGAGGACTTACAGCTTCGGGGCCTAATACTTAGATGTGTGAAATGTAGATGTAGCGGGAAGATGGAGTGCTCTGTTTTTAGAAATTATCAGTCTCATTATTACCTTGAATCTTGGGTCTGTCAGAGCAGAGACAAAAACCTAAGATGGAAAGTCTACAGGGTGGGGTGGTGTAATGCTTTCTTGGCAACCTCACCTCACAGACAATTGCTTGACACTGGTGTGCAACCTCATGTCAATGGCCCAGTTCCCTGGCCAGCTTATCCTTTCAGGGGAACCTTCCTTTGTGGTGGCCAGGGCTCTTAATAGCTCTGAGATGGACTGATACCCACCAGTCAAGTCTAGGCTTTGACTCTGAGACCCTACCTTCACTAACTTAGCCAATGATTTTTTAGTTTTATTCTGACTCAGTCAGACACCTAACGCCCACTTTACTTAAACACACAAGAAAAAGAAATAATGAGGATAAAACCAAATGTCTGCAAATTCCAAATTCATACAGTAGAAACCATTTATTGCAACCGCTGTCAGTTGTCTTTAATTCTGCAGCTCTTGTCTATAACTATTCAGCCAAAACTCAAAGGTTACCAGCTAACCCTGGTTTCAAAAAGCATTAAGAGCAGGGGCTCAGTGCAAAAAGAGCAAGAGTTAGACTCAAGAGGAACTTACAACCCTCAGGGCTCCAAAAGGGGTCAGTAGCTCCTCTCCTGCATTCCTCAAGGAGTCTCAGTAGTGACTGCCAGCATACTTCAGGTACATTCATGGTCACTAGAACTGTCAAAAGACAAAAAATGCAAAAGTTTTAATTTAAAGATCTTATTTGGTTCAAGTTGGTGGCATTCACCTATAATTCCAGAAGACTACAGCAGGAAGCATGTAAGTTTAGGTCAACCTGGGCAATATGGCAAGTCCCAATCTCAAATTAAAAAATAAAACATTCCAGAACCAGGCATGGTGGCATACACCTATAATCCCAACAACTTGGGAGTTGGAGGGAAAAGAGTCCCAAGTTCAAGACCAGTCTCAGCAATGTAGTGACTCAAAATTTTTTAAAAATTAAGAAATAACAACTTGCTAAAAATTCGCAAATAGCAACTCAAAATTTTTTAAAAATTAAGAAAATGAAAGGGAAAGGGCTGGGGATAGAACCTAGTGACTAAGCACCCCTGGGTTAAAACCTGGTACCAAAAAAAGGAAACAAAAATAATAATAAAAATTAAAACAGAAAGAGCACACGCTTAGATGTTTAAGACTGTGGGTTCAATTCCTGGCACTGCAAAATTATTATTATTATTATTATTATTATTATTATTTAAGGGGAAAAGTGAGAATGAGTGTTCTGATCACTGAGCAGAGGAGGCTAGCTTTATAGACAGAAAAATGCTAAGGAAAACAGAAACAGAGAACATACAGATTGTTCATTTCAAAGAGCTGTAGTATGGATCTTGAATGTCCCCCAAATGTCCATGTGTTACAGGTTTTGTCCACAGGGTGGCGCTATTGGGAGGGAAGGGTGGAATCTTCAGTAGGTAGAGCCTGGTGGAAGGAAGTTAGGTCATTGGAAATATGTCCTTAAAGGAGGTATGGGGACCTTTGTCCCTTTCTGTATTTCTCTTTGCTTCCTGGCTGCCATGAGGTGAGTAGCTTTCTCTGCCACACATTTCCGCCATGATGTGTTGGCTTGCCACAACCCCAAAAGCAAGGAGCCAACCAACCATGAATTGAAACCTCAAGAACTATGAGTCAAAATAAAACTTTTCTTCTTTAAAAGTCATAGTCTCAGGTGTTTGGTTATGGTAACATAAAACTAACACACATTAAAGATTGAAAGAGAGGAAACTTCCTAATCCTGCCAATTTGTGGGGAATTGACTACTTTCTCCAATCCTACTTCCTCTCCTGATTTCTTAGAAAGTCAAATAAACATTTAGTTTTGGCTTAGTGGCATGTAACTAAGATAGGGATTTAGGATAAAAAGAGAGAAATACTGAAGTTAAAGGAAACATCCATAAGTCATTGAGATGTAGAGAGAATAGTTGTAAATATTGAGCAACATGCCCTTGTGAAATGAGGGAAATATGCAAGAGCAAGGAAAATTGGCAGGAAGTTGTGCAGCTCCACCCTGGATCCACCTCCAGTCCAACTTCTGATACAGTCCTTCTATAAATATTAGACCACCAGTGCAAGTCAGGGCTGCTTCTCAGTCTTGAGATAAACCTCATTCTCCCTTGAATGCATATCTACCTTCCTAAATAAACCTCTGTCTATGCCTTCGTGTGGCTCATGCCAAAACTGAAAGCACCCAGAAAATCACTCAGGACTTGGTAACTCACACAAGGGATTTTATTAAGCAGAGGAGCAGAGTGTCTGCCCTGAGGGGTGAGAGAGAGAGAGAGAGAGAGAGAGAGAGAGAGAGAGAGAGAGAGAGAGAGAAGATGGCAGGGGAGCTATTCTTAACTAGTGGAAGTTCACAGGCTGATAGCAGTTGGACCAATGGCTGACGATGAGGTTGGAGGGCTAAGGATCTAGGTGTGTGGGGTGGGAGTGAGGGGCGCAGAATAATGGCAGCAGCAAAATGGAAGATCTGATGCCAATAGAAATTCTTTACCATCACATATGCCAAGAACACTGCTGGTCCTGAATTGAGTTCCCCCTCTCCTCTGGGAACTCTTCGGACCCTTCTCCAGAGACATCTCTTCTCTGGTGACAGAACTTTAGCATGAATGACTCCATTTTGGCTTAGTAGGTTGGGCCTAGTGCAGGAGCTCAGTCCAAATCAATGGACTCCTGTAAGTTTTATTGACTAGTAAGTTTCCAACCACATTTTCTCTGTATAAAGTCATATAGGAGAAATTTATTTACTATTTGAGTGGTAGAAAAGACTTTTTCTTCCCCTGTGACCATGTGATTTTTCTCTCAAAGAAAATCCCACCTTCCCCCTTTCTTGTTTGTTTGTTTTTGTGATTTGATGCCATAAAACACAGAGTTAAATTGTTTGGTAGACACAGCAACTTGCAGTTCATCGTCTCGTCTGTGTTCTCTCCCCAACTATTGATTTGTTTTTGCTTTCATTTATGTTTTAAATTTGTATTTCCTTTAAGTTGCTTGGACTCCTGGGGAAGGAGGACAGAACATTTCTAAATATTTGGGGCACCAGTTGGGACAAGGCAGATTTGAAGAGGATCATTCCTTCAGATCCCTGAGGTTCCCAAGGACAGGGGCTCTGCTCCCTCCATCCAGGCCTAGGTTCAGCAGGCCTAGGGACTTTGCTGTTCGTACTGCCTGTACTGCCTACAGCACGTGGGCTCTTGAGCTGTTCCTTTCTTCGCAAATCACCTTGGACTTGGCTTGCGGACAAGTTCTCATTCGGCCATAAAAGACAGACTCTGAATCCTTTCATGATGAAACTAGAAGCGTCTTCTTGGGTCTTCCTCCCCACCTCCCGAGTGTTTGCAAGGAATAAAAAGGAAAAGAGCCTTCTCTCAAGGCCCAAAACAGTTTTAAAAGTTGCATGTTTATGGCAAACAGCCTTTCTCATTCTGTTTATATGTTTCTGCCCCACAAATTTGAGTGACTCATATGTGGGGTGGGGGCAGGGGGGCCTGGGGGAGGGGCATCCCCAAGAGTTGCTGCTGCTCTAATTTAGAGGAGCTTCATACTGCGAGGCACATAGGACAGAGAATGGCAAAAGGAGCTGGGAACCTATTTTCACCTAAGCTGCAGGTTTGCATTTTTCCCCATTTTTCTGCATTCTCTTCCTGGGCTCCATCCTACCATCCTCCCCCCAACTGTTCCCCCCCCACACTTAGCTTTTCGATTGCAAATGCTGAGGGACAGAATTTGAATGAAGGCAGAGCCACTTCCCCTCAGAAACTGCAGATAAATGCATCACAATTTGAACAATTTTGCACACTTACCACCAATTGTGAAATAAGCTTTTCTGATTCGTACAATTTGAGAAAAAGAATGCTACAGAATAATGGACAGATAAAAATAAGGAGGTTTATTGTCCTTCACTTGTGAAGGCCATCGCTCAGTGAATAACTGGTCATTAGATTTTTATATCATGAGGCTTGAGCAAGAGGACAATAACAAAGGACTTAGGGCGGAAAAAAGGCGACCAGGACAACCTTTGCAATAGGTTTTTGACCCTTGAATAATTCAAGAACCGGGAACTCACTAGAGCGACATTCCATCAGAGACCCGGAGAGAAATGATTCTTTTACTACAAGAATTTTTGAAAGTATCAACTCATAAATTTTCAACCAAAGTAACTAAAAAGAAAGTCCCTTCAAGCTTAGTTTATAAAAATCATTACTTAAAACAGTCTCCCGTGTTTGGTTAGGATTGCAGGGTGATGCGGTTTTTTTTTTTTCCTTTTTAAAAAATTAATGCCATCCAACATGGCATGAGAAGGGAGACTGTCCTCCCTGCCATTTTCATAATCATCTACATTGAAACTCTCTCTTTAAAGAAGTCCCCTTTTCCCTCAGCAACCTTATTCTTCAAGAGCATTTTAGCCATGTTATAGAAATTTTGAAAAATCCTGAAAATTATAGGAAAGAAACATTCAAGTCACCTGTTTTTCCAGGACTCACCAATAAACATTATTAACATTTTAGAATTAAGTCTTCTCATTTGTACTTTGCAATATGTGAATTTATATTCTTCATAAAAATGAGAGCATGCCATTTTGGATTTTGCACAAACTATTAAAAAATATTCACTCTCATAGCTGCAGTTAGAGCCATCATATGCTGCACCAGAATTACTCTCTTCCTGGGCATGTGGGCTTTTCCTGGTAGCTATTTTAAGCATGAAGTTTATGGTGAAAGAAGGAAGGAAGGAAGGAAGGAAGGAAGGAAGGAAGGAAGGAAGGAAGGAAGGAAGGAAGGGAGGGAGGGAGAGAGGGAGGGAGGAAGTCAGGCAATGGAGACTAACCCTAGAGTGATATTTGTCCTTTTGTGACCAAGAATTCTCCCAGGGCACTAACCTGATGGGAAACAATAATAACAAAAAAAAGAGAAAAAGAAAAGAAAGAAAGAGAGAAGAGAGAAAGAGAGAAGGAGGAAGGAAGGAAGAAGAAAAGAAAGAGAAAGAAAGAAGGAAAGAAAGAGAAAGAAAGAAAGAAAGAAAGAAAGAAAGAAAGAAAGAAAGAAAGAAAGAAAGAAAGTTATTTCATGCACTTTGATGGGAAGCCAGCTAGACTAGAAACTAGTGCCCTTTTCACAAGTCGACAGCTGACTCCTCATTGACTAGGTGTGCCTGCAAACAACCCACCACCAAAAAAGGAAAAACTCTTCAGCCTTAAACTTACATTTTCTGTGTAAGTGAACATTTTTGGCAAGTCACATTTCCCCCTTTTCCATAAAGAAGGAAAGCTCATTTGAACTCTGGCAACCCTTTTTTGCTCTGAACACCAACATTTGACCATTGCTCTCAAATGTCCCCTCCTCCATAAAATTTCCACAAACTTCCTTCCGCCTTGGCTCTATCTGCCAGGCTCCCCACAATATTGGATCTGCTCTTATCCGGTGGTCACTATCACTTTCTGTTATCTTGGGGCTATTTTAAACAAACCCCCTTTTATCTTTCCTCCTGGTTTCCCTGCCACCAGGGTTTACTGTCTGCTTCAACTTGGTAGCCCCGCACAGTAGGCACTCAATAAATATTTGTCGAATGATTCTTTCAAGGCACCTTGTTGAGTGACTGGGAGGGCTCTTTCTGCATTTAGGTCTCTCACAGACTGGAGGCCATAGTTTAACAAAGCCAGGGCAGGGTCAGGGGGAGCCCTGGAAGGCGCTTTCAAGTTGAGTAATGAAAGGCGATGTTAATTACTGACATGGGCCATTTGGAAGGAAGAAAAATGCTATCTCTTATTAATTTTGCTGAAATAGACACACTCTTGTCAGAGGGTAATGGTTAACAAAAGGACCCTGAGCAGCCACAGTGCAGAAACTTCCTGTCCCTACACATCGGCACCAGCCAGAGATAACGTATCTTACTCTCCCCCCAATAGATAAAGTTAGACAGAAAACCATCCAGGAAAGGTTAAAAGGTTCATTTGTACCAAGATGTTTACGGCCGGCTTAGGGAGAGTCTCAGTCCCAGAAGCCACCACCCCACCCCACCCCCCCAGGAAGGAATCACGTTTACATTTTAGTACGGGGGGTGGGGGTGGGGGTAGAAAGAGAAAAGAAATCAGCTTGTGGAATGGGAATTCCTCCTCCTGTTAGTGGGAAACACTAATTTAATCAAGAAGAAAGGGTCTGTGGGACAGGCGCTCGGCGATTGCAGCCTGCAGGCCGAGCTTGGTGGAGGCTCCCAAAGGCTTCTCGAATGCTCCTCGGCTTTCCGAGAGTCAGAACACTCGGTCTGGCAGTGGTGAACTTCAAGTGGACCTATTTAAGCTGATCAGAGGAAACAGGCTGACAGTGAGCTGATTAGAAAGCTCTTAGAAACCCTTCTTGAAAGAGGGAAGGGAGTTCTTAACTTTTTTTGCATCAGCCCTGGAGAGGGACCGGGTGTGGGTAATAAAGAAGAAAGAAAGGTTGGGGGAGGGAAGCGCCCGTTTTAGAACATGAACAAAAACAACCTCCTTGCCAGACCTTTGCCAACCTCCCTGCTCTTGTCAAGCTCCGCTTTGAGGGAATGTTTGAAGATAACAGGAAAGGAAATCATGAAATGATATGGCAAGGACGAGCTAGACTGGAGACAAGCGCAAGCTGTTTTCTTGACCCAGGCTTATCTCAAGCCTGCCAGAAAAATAACCATCTATCAGAAACCCAGAAATAGGTTAGGATCATCAGAGTAAAATGCGGCTTTCGATAATAAAAGGACGGTGGCTTAGTTCAGAAAACATTATAAGGGACATCATTGGCATCTTTCACTGTAACACAAAGGTGTGCTTTTGTCTCTGGGGAAGAAAGGTTGAGGAACCTGCACCTCCTTTAAAAAGCTGAATATTAGGAGTGAGGTGTTCCATTTGAGAAACGTTATAAACAATATTAACATTCAGAGAGACCATTTCAAAACCTCTGGGGAGAAATGGGAGTTGCTGAGAGTAACACACATGGAGAAAAAGATTCCACTACAAAATCTAAATTGGTGAGCAAATTGCCTCTTAGTCATTCCTAGAGCCCTTATCAGTGCAAAAAAAAAAAAAAAAAAAAAAAAAAAAAAAAATTTTTTTTTCAGGATAAGGGTTGACTTTCCAAACAGACAACCCACCGTTGACCTAAAATAGAGCAGGCAGTTGCGGGGGAGGTGGGGGGGGGGGGATCCTGGGGCCCATGAGAAGAAACCCACAAACCTGATCCCTTGAAAAAGACTCAAGGAAAAACCAGAGTCTCTGAATTGCTGCTTTTAAGAACAGAATAGCAGTTTAGATTCCAGACCTTCAACTGAAAATGAAGTTTACAAATTAGCTTTGAATAAATATTATCCTTCCCGTCTCCAGTGAAGAGCTGCTGCCCCAAGTGAAACCAAATTAGAAAAAGACTCGATTCAGCTCCTAAATACACAGAACCAAACCTAAACCGACCCAACCTGGCATGTTGCTCTTACTCTACCAAAATAGCAGGTGATGTCATGCTTTTCATCCTCCCCCGCTAACCAGCCACCCATTCTTCCTAAAAATAAACTTCTAAGGGAAAAAAAAAAAAATTAAAGGGGGGGACTCAAAATATTTTCTAAAAAAAAGTTTTTTTACACTTAAACTGTCAAGTAATAAAAGTGAATCTCCTCTTTCCTGTTTATTCTGTCTCCCTGACTCTGCTTGTGTGTGTGCATGTCCCAAAGTCCCTCTGAAAATTGTACAAAAAGGAAAAACAGGTTTTCCAAAATAATTTAATTCAGGTAGTCATACTTCCGAAGCCTTCTCGTTTTTGTAAATTTCCCCTTTGTTCTTCACCATTGACTAGAATCAGAAGTATCCAAATTCTTGTTTCGGGATGCTTGGAAAAATATAATCATATTTGCAGGGAAGAAGATCCAATTAAGGATACTGCTAAACAGCAGGCATATTAATCGATGGTGCTCAATGCTGTTTGAACCTCAGGACCCTGTAAGACTTTGGAAATATGAAGGTGTAGGACTCACTGGGGACCTGGTGAATCATTAGGTAGAGCCCAGGTATCCAAAGGAACCCAGGCTAAGGGCGTAACTGAGTGGTAGAGTGCTTGCCTAGCATGCGGGAAGTCCTGGGTACCACCCACAGTACCATGTACACACACATATATATAAAACAAAGGAACCAGGGGCCTGAGTTTCATTCAGCATTGAGATTCACTGATTCAGACTGGGGATGAGGACTAGTGTTCCAGAAAGTAAGATGACATGTCTTCTCCCCACACATGGACACAACAGATACCAGCTATTCCAGATAGAGTCTCATTTCTAAACACCACTTAAAGGAACTTAGGATCCCTCTCCCACGTCCTTTCTTTCTCATAAATTGCTATAGATTGTCTTTGATCTTAGAGTAGTGCTAAAAAGGAGGCAAAGTAACTGAAGAAAAACTTCACCCAAGAATCTGGTAAAAGCTAAGAGGGTGCTTGCTAGAGATTGGAGATTTAGCTTGCTAAGCCTGAACTTGAGCAAAGGGAGAGCAAGGGTCGATAACTTTGAGTCAAACTTGACCTCTAGAAAGGAAGTCTGGCTGTCATAAAAATCAAGTCAAAAAAAGTAACTGATTTTTTGTGTTTTCTTTGTTTTGTTTTGAGATGTAGACCTCCCAGGCTGGCATTGAACTCTTGGCTTAGGAGATCCTTCTACCTCAGCCTTCTGATTGACTGAGACTACAGGCCCTTGTCATTTCATCGCTAAAAATATAAAACATCTCCCTTTTGGGGGGCGGTACTTCTTAACTTTATCAAAGTACTTCTACTTGTATTATCTGCTTTTATAATATAACCATATATTCATATAAGAACTATTAAATAGGAAAATTTTAATATTGTTGTCATTTCCAAGCTTGATTAAGAGCAACACAGGAAAATTTTCATGGGGTTATAACATTGATTTTTTTTTTTTTTTTTTTTTTTAACCAGCACCCGGAATTGAACCCAGCAGTCCTATAACACTGGTTTCTAAATACCACTTTTATTTATTTTTTTTTTTTAAATTTTGAGACAAGAGTCTTGCTAAATTGCTTAGGACCTTACTAAGTTGCTGAGGCTGGCTTTGAACTCAGGATAGTTCTGCTTTAGCCTCCTGAGCCACTGGTATTACAGGCATACACCACCACACCTTGGCTATCAGCTATTTTTTTGCTGGTATGGTAGAGCCCAGAGGCACTCCACCACTGAGTTACACCCCTGGCCCTTTTACATTTTTGTGTTGTTTTGTTTTGTTTCATTTTGTTTGTTGTGGGCTTTTTTGTTTGCTTGTTTGTTTGGGTTTTTTTTGAGATAGGGTGTTTCTAAATCACTGATGTTGGCCTTGAACTTGCCATCCTCCCATCCAAACTCCCAGGATGCTGGGTTTACAGGCATGAACCACTGTGCCCTACTAATTCTCACTTTTTAAGGTCAGTATCTGTCTGAGTTATTTTATAAGCATTAAGACTTTGGGCTAAACCAGACCATGGGAGTGGGGCATGTCTTCAAAGTGCCTCTCCTAAACTATCACAGAAAAACGATGTCCTTACAGACTTGGAAGTTACAGGCTTTTACAGGCTTCCCGGGCAAACCATTCCTATTTCTCTAGTCACTGTCAGTTGGAATGCAATCTTCCTCCCTAGTCAATACTTACATTCTTGTAAAACAACCTTCTACTTGGTCTCCCTCAAATGAAGTTCCTCGACATCCTCTAAGCTCCCCAGCCATCTTTGTTGCTATCCTTCGATCTCCATCTTAGGGTTCCTGGACACCCCGCTGCATTCTAGAGACTCCTCCAGGTGTCCTGTGCAGTGCCTAGTGGGAACAAGGACAAAATGGCATCATACAGATTGGAATGCCTTGGAAAATCAGAGGAAGGAGAAACACCCCTCCACCCCCACCCAGAACAGGCTGAAGGGAGGAGGCAGGTCTTGATTCAAGATGTAAAGGAAGGACCTGCGTGAGTTGTGGGGCCACTGGCTTTGTGTCTGAAAGTATTCCAGCTCTGCCATTCAATAGTGCTGGGACAGGTACAGAGGTAGGGTGGGGTGCCACTGGCAGGGGAAAAGCAGTTGGAGGACTCATCACCAGGGAGGTGGATCTGAGGGAGACTTCTAGAAATAAAATTGGAAAGAAATGACAAAAACCCAATGAAGCCTGAATTCCAAGCTCAGGACCCTGGGTATCATCAGATAGACCATGGAGAGCCACCCCTTGGTTTTTAAAGACTAACATTTAAGAGATTTTAGCTGAGAGCTGTGGGGTAAGAAGTATTTGCTTGTTTCTTTGTTGAGGTGCTGGGTTGGAACCCAGGACCTCACACATGCCAGGAAAATGTTCTACCACTGAGCTATATCCCCAGGCCTGCAAGATGTACCTGAATGGGGAGTAAATTAATTCGCAATCTAGGTGAGAGAAAAAAGACCTCAACTGAGGTTTATTGATAAAGATGCTGCCCATGACCGAGCCAAACATCTTGTTACAATCAAGCTAGAGTAGGTTTGTGCCTTGCCTTTAACCTAGCAGGTCAATCAAGGTCTGCAAGAAAGAGAGAAAGTTCCCCTGACCAGTCTTGAACATGAAACCAGGAGAGTTGCTATTTGCAGTATCATGTCTTTCAGAATGAATGCACCTGCAGATTTTATGATTATTTCCCTTTTCCTACCACCAGACAACTCCTGATCCAAATGCCTAAAACCTTTAGAATTTCAGATCATTAGCACTACATGGCAATTTAGGAATTATATGGCTCACAGTAAACACAAGCACATGGTTTTGCCCTGAGAGCCAACTGCATACCTGGAACTGGGCTGAGGAGGGAACAAGACAGAGTTCACAAACGAGGCAGAATCACCTTCCCACCAAGCACACAGCTGGTTTAACCCCTTTATTTTACCAATGGGCCAACTGAAATGCAGAAACATTGACACATCCATGTTACACAGGTATTTCCAAAGCAAGGATAAACACTCAGGTAGATGGAAATATGGAAGGAAATTTCATATATGATACTCATGTAATATATGCAAATGTATACATGCATATAGATAAAAATATGTGTGTATCAATGGAAAAACTCTATGGTAATTGAGACAGTTTGTGAAGCATATAAATAATTTGGCAAACATAATACAGATGGCAAAGATTCCCTTTGATTCCGTTACTTGCAGGAAAAATATTAATAATCTTTATCATTGGGATCCCTGAAGAGAGGTAGCCTGGGAGCAGAAAAGGGTGGACTTTTAAGTAGCACTCTCATTTATTAACATGCCCTGCCTTCCCCCAAGTACCAGTGACTACAAAGCATTCCACTCTCAGATAGCTTTCCCATCCTGGGATGTTTTCACTTAAAACAGGCAAAAGTTGGTTGTGTTTTGCACCAAGGGGCAGCCCTGCTGAGTTAGGTCCTGTGGCCGGCTCCCAAGGTAAGAGTCTCCAAAGCTCCCAATTCACAACATTCCTGTGGATTTGGCTTTATCTCTAGATAAGAGAGCAGACTGACAAACTGCAGAACTCACGTCTCACAGAATAATGAGAACATTTGAAAAGTCATTTAGTAATAACTCGATCAACTAATTTTCCTCACCAGTGGCCCCTAGCAAAATTGCCCTAATTTCTAGGCTGGGTTGGGTGTGGCGAGTGGTTTATGGGGACTCCAGTGTCTTTTGCATGGTGAGATGCTCACAAGGGGGGCTTGCTGCTGACAGAACTGGAGCCTCAGCCCTGAAGGGCTCAGTGAAAATGGTTAGTTATGTTTTAGCTACAAATGAGACCAAACAGAGGTGAAAAGACAATCAACAAAGCCACAATGTTGAGACTCCTAAAATGGAAAACATCTGTCTCTGAAGGAAACTTTGGCTGCCCTCTGTACCATGGCGGGCAGCCGTGTGGCGGGCAGCGGTGTGGCAGCCGCCCTCCAGCTTGATTTCTTAGAAGAGGATCAGCGTTCATGAGAAAGAAGGCAACAGAGACAGAAATGCACAAAATAAATTGAGGGTCTCCTAGAAGGAGATCAAAGGTGGAATGAGAAGGAATAAAAGGAAGAACCCCAAAGAAAGAACAATTCTGGAGAAGAAACACTGTCACGTTCAAGAGAGCAAATGACATACTTCCAGATACTCAGGAGGCTGAGACAGGAGGATCACAAGTTCAAGGCCAGTCTGGGCAACTTAGCAGAGACTCTGTCTCAAAATAAAAATTTTTAAAAAGTGCCGGGCATGTAGCTCAGAGGTAGAACACCCCTGAGTTTAATCTCCAATATACCAAATCCAAAAGAAAAAAGAACACTAGCTCACACACTTCACGAAAAAATGATCTGGAATTTGATGATGGAGATCTCAGAGAAATCACTATATTACAGCCATACCTTAAAAAATTCTTTGTCAGGTTTAAAGAAGGATCTTTGGCCAGGGAAGGAGGCCAGCTGAAGGAGTATTCAATAATGGTTTGGATGACTTTCGGCTGAAAGGAAAATTTAGGATTTCAAGGTATATTTAAGAATTTTCTTAGCCCTCCCAAAATAAAGCTTCAAAGGGAAGAAAAGCAATTGAAACAGGAAAAACTAAAAAGATGACAAGACAAAGAACAAAATAGGGAAGGAAGAATAGGATTTGAAACTCAACCAAAATTAGGACACTTTCATGGGGGAGGTCCTGGTTTTCGTTTTTAGCATTTAATACATCTTTCTATATCAAAAAAAAGCACTGAATATAAAAAGGTTACAGAATTAGAAAGAACTCGAACGTTCAAGAAAGTAATCTCCCCTTTGCGCCTCATCTGAAAAAAGGGAGGCTCACTCCCGGACACACAGGCAACCTGCACACAATACTCAGCCACATGTTAACCTCCAGTCCCAGAGGCAGACCGGTGAGCCCACACTGGTGACGCCCTTGCAGAGGGACATGTTCCAGAATTAGGTTTGTGCATACACAGCCTCGATTGTTGCCTGTGACATCTCAGGATGAAGGGGAACAAGATGCATTTGTCCTCTTATGACAGAGGGTCACAGAAACAAGGAGCCAGGGTGAAGAGGGAATGGAGGAAAATTATATGTTTGAAGGAAGATGGAGAAGCAGCAGAGATGAACATTAAAGGAAGGAGGGGGGAAAAAAGAATACAAATCTAGAGTTTCTAAATTACCCTTGGCTCAAGGGTCTGGTTTACCACTGAAACAGTATAATTATAAAGTTGGCATAAAACAGACCAAGGATCTAGTTACTAATTTCTTACTAGCAATAGCATCAAAACCTCTTCTGCTGCTAGTAGCTAGTCTCTTGACGAAAACCGTGTGTCTCATACACGATGGGACCTATAGGGAGAACTGGTTTTAATCAGGGCAATCTATAAAATGGTATGCAGTTGCGGTCTTGCTTCTCAGATGTCGATCAGAGCAGAGGAGAAAGTGAGGGATGGAATTGTCAAAGTAATGAGCAGAGGGGGGGAAAAAAAAAACATTTTACATAAATGCTCCCTTGTCTCATAGATGAGGTATATAGGGCAAGTCTGTCAGAAAATTCAGTGGGATCCCTCTGGTAGATTTGAGAAAAATGACTAGAAACATTTCTCTTGTATTCATGTTTTGGGACCAGATTCTGCCTGACCTCAAAAAGGAAATTCTGGCCTGGTTATAACTTTAAATGGGTGCTCAAATCCCCTGAACATTTGCTGCAGAAATATGTTCATTCTCACCCCATTCCAGTTAATAAGAACACCAAGCATCAAAGGTACATCCCAACTTAACTCTGGTTTACCTTGGCAACGAGAATAGCCAGGGTTCCAAAGAAGATGATTCATTTCTAAGGTGCAGAGTTCCCACTTTTAAAAACTTTTATAGAATTTATATGCACAGCAGACATTTTTCTCTAATTATTACTTTTGTTTTCTGGGAAAATGCTTAACTTGCAAATGTTGATTTTTTTTTTATTACAATATTCTAGTCCTTTTCAAAATCAAGGCCCCAGTTCATTCCCAATCAATATAACTGACCAGTTGTTCAAGGAGGTTTAGGAAAGGCACCAAATGGGCTGGAAGTAGCCCAGGGTCCCATCATGAATGACATAACTGAGTTTGGATTTTTTTTTTTTTTTCCTGTAGGCCAGTGGTTCTCATTCAAGGATGATTTTTTTCCCCAGGGAACATGTGTCAATATCTGGAGACACATTTGGTTGAAATAATCAAAATGGAGAGGAGGGTAGGAGAGTCCATCTGGTATCTGCAGGCAGATGCTGCTAAACAAGCTACCATGCACGTACCAGTCAGATTTATCTGGAACAAATGTCAACAGCATTCAGATTGAGAAACCCTGCCATAGGCAGTGGGTCACCAGCAGCAATTCTTAAGAGAAGAATAATCATGTGTGTGTTAAAGAGGTAATTATGAAATCATATATAGAAGATTCGGTGGAGAGACAACAGACATGAGATGGAGAAAGAACTTCATCTTTTGTTGAAGAGGTGCTTATTATGTGTACTTGATTAGGCATCAGACCTCAGGAATGCAAAGATGAATAGGAACGGTCTAGCAAGGGAAATAAGACTTTTATGGGACTTGGGGAAACTCACATTCTGATCATGGGTTTATATCTGCAAAATGTGTTAATGCCTATGGCCTTTTGCTAGCAGTTAGGGGCCTACTAAAATAAAACCAGAGAAGGGCTTGTGCTAGATCACCAGTTGAGGAAAGGGGAAAGAGAGGCCTCCTGGAGAAAGTTTTCTGAAGTGAAATGAACTAGACTGGAGGTCAGCCCGGATGCAGAAGTTGAGAGAAGCAACAACCTATTCTGAGGTCTTTATCCTGGACAACTGTATGGATAGTGATGCGAATAACAAAAAGCAGGAATCAGAACTAGCTGTCAGGGCTGTGGTATGTGTTTTATTGTTTTATTTTGTTTTGTTTTTTAATATGTAAATATCAGGTTTTTATAGGACAGGTACAAGGAAGACCCATAAGAAATGTCAAGGGTCAATGAACATTTTAAAAAGATGTCCTTAAGAATCACTGACATGAATATTAAAACAATATGTTTTTCATTTGCTCAAATTGGAAAAATAATAGTAATAATGATACTTATTATGCAAACTTAGCACTGATGTGATGAAACAGGAATTTTCACACTCTGTGGGTAGATGGATAAATTTATAAAACTTTCCTAGTGGGAAAATGGATTATTGTCTGTAATAGCCTGGGTTGTTCAAAGAAAGAGAGCTCATAGGATCTACAGAGATACAAAACAAAGGCCTTATTATGGGAATTGGCTCTCATGATTACTGAGACTGGCAAGTCCCATGATATGCCATTTGCAAGATGAAGAACTAGGGAAGCCAGTGGTTCAGTTCAGCTCCCACATCTGAAGGTCTGAGAAACAGGGGAGCCAGTGATGTCACTCCCTGTCCAAGTCCAGAGGCCTGCGAAGGGGAAGGATGGACAGGGGGCACGGGTGCAAGTCCCAGAGCTGGAAGACCAGAGAACTTGCAGTTCTGATGTTTGAGGACAGGATAAGTTGGGTACAGCACTCCAGAAGCGACAGCAAATTCTCCCTTCTTCTGCTTTTCTGTTCTTTCTGTGCCCTCAAAGCACTGGATGCCTCCCTCTCATTGGTGAGGGCAGACCTCGTTTAGTCAGTCCAGTGCTTCAGATGTTAATGTCCTCCTGAAACACCCTTGCAGATACACCCAGAAATGGTGTTCCCAGTTACCTGGGTATCATTAACCCAATCACATTAACACATAAACTATTACATTGGCCTTTTATACATACACATGTGTATAAACACACGTATATACATACACATGCACACACAGAGTCACGTGCCACATAATGATGTTTTGGTCAGGCACTGCACATATAATGACAGGCCCATAACATTACATTGCCTGATGCCATTTTAGTCCATATAGGTACACTCCACAAGGTTCTCACAGCTAGAGTCCCTACTGACGCATTTCTCAGACTACATCTCCTTTGTTAAGTGATGAGAAACTCTATAAAAATAATTTGTACTTAAGTATTAATATATATACACATGTGATATATTTGATATACATATTTAAATATGTATGCTCCCTAATCTGGCAATTTTATTTCTAGGAATAAATTCTACAGAAATAAATAAGTGTAAAATGTATGCCTCATATATTTAATGTAGTGTTTATATTTCATTGGAGATCAATATCCATAAATAGGGGATTGGTTAAACTAATTGTAGCACTTTTTGAACTAGTGAAATACTATGGAACCACTAAAAATAACAACATTTATTGAGTGGAAAGATATGCACAACACTGATAATAGAAATTTACAATATTAAAGGGGTCAAAGCAGCTATTAAACAACATGTATAGTAAAATCCTATGTATAGTTGTATTAAACAACATGTATAGTAAAATCCAACATGTATAGTAAAAACTGTACACATATATCTAATAAGAATAGAAGAGTATAGCATAAAGACCTTAGCTTTGATCTTCAGTACCCCAAACCCCAAAAAAGAACAGAAAGATTTGACTTGATATAAAACAAATGGCAATGATGGTTGCCTCTGGGTGATGAGATTGTATGTGATTTTCACATTTTAGTGAATTTGCATGAATTTTCCCTTAGTTCTACAATTTTCATTATCTGATTATTTTATGAGCATTTTTCTCTAATGCAAAGAAATAACAAAATCCTGAAAAGTAGACATATAATCTCTCAGTTCTCCCTCCCAAAAGAAACAAAAACAAAGATGATGGCCTATATAATTCTTGCCACATTTAAAGCGTTAGCTATAAAAGAAATGGTTCAAAGAAAGGGTAGCCGTAAATTCTGGATTTCCCATGACAGTCCTGGGTTGTGCCTTTTGTCCTGGCACAGGAACCAATACTGTCCGTCTATTTCATTCAATTTGAAGAGGAAATCTGCGAATATATTTCATTACCTCATCTTCTCCTTATAAACAGTTTTTCAGTCTCCTAGAAGTTTTGTGTGTACCCCGAGACCTCCCAATCGTCTACTCTTATGATTTGGTGTGTTATTTATAAAGAGTCCTGGCTAAAATATCTTACCCCTTTGATTTCCTTCAGCCAGCTGCTGAAGGAATTTATCTTAGCCTTTACAGAAGACTAAATTGTATCATTAAGACTTTCCTCTAAGTCTTGTTATTTTGACTTTTTGACTCACTCTGCACCCTCTGATATATAAAGTAGCAGCGATTTCTACAATGAACCCTGTATTTGTTCACCAGAAATTCTTTCTGTTCCTCAGCCTTCTTTTTCAGTTTCTTAACGGCGTGTGTTTAGAAATCTGAAAAATTGCTGGGCACAGTTCGAATCTAATGAGAGCATTTAAACATGCTTTCCCTACAAAGCTTACCAGTTAGTTACTTAACCTTTATGAATAGGTTAAATATTTTCCACCGTATTTATATAAATATGATACCTGGTTTCAAGTTAAACCTAATAAAAAGGAAGTTATTCTTTCCTTAAATTACTCCCATTTCTTTTCATTTGTTTCCATCTTCCTCCTATTTTTTTTTTTTTTTTTTAATGACCACTTGAATACGAAAGAAACTCACATGGCAGATGTGGAAATGTCACTTTATAAATACAAGACTTAGCCGGTCTACTTTTGTTGTTCTTGTTTTTGGTAAAGAAAAGGTAACTATTCCCCCAGGATGTATGCTTTGGCTATGACATCAAGGGCTAAAATCAAAATCAAGTCAAAGGGCTGGGTTGAGTTAAAAAAAAAAAATCCTGGAAATAAAGCAATCTATATGTCGAATTCAGAATGATGATACGGAGGTTCGTGTGATATGCAGAAAGCATCCCAGCGTTCCTAATTCTTAACAAAGCATTCCTTGTCTCTACGTTTCCCAGAGGCTCCCAGCACACATATACCACCGACTCTCCACCAATGGAGAAATGCTCTACTAAGAGCTTCATTCATTTCCAAGTGCTATATTTATTCATTTTTCAACAAAAAGAGGCATATTGAATATGGATTCCTGGAAATAGCCCGAAATCCACTCATTAGAATTTCAGCTAGTTTTTCATACACCTCTGCATCCCAGGAGCCAACCCCCAACACCCATGTCCTTGGTGGGCTCCACAATCAAATGCCTTAGGATACAGCAGCCAGACAAGTAAAAGGCCTTAAGGCCAAGTCTTAAGGCCTTAAGGCCAAGATTGTGGGAAAACACAGTCCCTGCGTGATGCCACCCAAACTGTTTCCCCAGTCTAGAGTGACAGGCCCTCATCTTCCTATTTGTTTCTCCTACTTTATTTATTTAATTAATTTATTTATTTTTATTTATTTATTTTTTGTGTGGTACTGGGGATTGAACCCAGGGCCTTGTGCATGCAAGGCAAGCACTCTAGCAACTGAGCTATATCCCCAGCCCTCTCCAACTTTAGAAGAGAACATTAGAAAATCATAAGGTTACTACAATCTTGGGATCTGGGGTAGCCCCTGCAAGTAGGCAAGTGGTTGAGAAAAATATCAAGGCAAAGGGCACCAGCCAGCAGCCTGATCCTGAACCATTTCATATAGCCCTTGAGACAGTGTGACATTTAGGGCCACCTTGCACCTAGCCTTTCCTTTTCTTTGCACTGTTGGGAATGGAAACCAGGGCCACATACGCTGGTCAAATGCTCTACCACTGAGCTACATCCAAGCCTGCACTCAGCGCTTTTTATTTTTAAAAGAAAGAGGATGCGTATTTCAATGAACAGGGAAAGAAAGCACATCTAAAAGTGTCCACCGTTTGTAAAAAATTGAACCCTTCTATCCCCATCTTTTTTCATCTTAAAAAAAGTCTATCTAGGAAAGACAATGATTCTAGCACTTCAATTTACCTATAAAATTAGAGATTCCACTAAATATAGCTAATGAAAGACGTAACAGCTCAAAGGGCATAGACCATCTGACATATGGAACATAGATGCATAGACAGTGTCCAGGGAGAGCGTAGGGACAAATAAATTATCCAAAGCACAAAAGGAGGGGGGAATCTAGACATCATTATATTAATGCATCCATGTAAAATGCTGAGGTTAGGAGGCAGACAGTCTAAAATTTCAAGTTCCGCTCTGGAAATTCTTAAATGTCTGACCTTGAACACATTCCTTCCCAGCTTCTGTGTTCACATCTATGGCGTGGACATTGATTTGATGATTTCTAAAAGTCCCCATTCTGCTGGAAAACTACATTGTTCTATTAAGCACTCACACAATCTCTCTCTTTCTCTCTCTCTCTCTCTCTCTCTCTCTCACACACACACACACGCACACACACTGGATTTTTAGTTGGGTGCAGTGGTGCACACCTGTAGTCATAGCTGTTGGGGAGGCTGAGCAAGATAGGAGGAGCCTGAGCCAGATAGGAAGAGTCCTTGAACCCAGGGGTTCAGAGTCAGCCTGGGCAACATAGCAAGATCCTATCTCAACAAACAAACAAATCTGGATTTTAAATTGAAACTTTCCTCAGGAATATTCCTGTAGCATATCAAAAAAACATGAAGCTACAGAGTTTGGCCTTCTAACCTAGAACTCCCTGAGCTGTGGTTTCAGCTCCTGTGATGACTCTGTCCATACCAGCTGCTGGGCGATTCCATGAAATGCCCTCAACTTAGTTAGTGGGTATTCTGGAGTAGATCAAACCAAGGGCACAGATACTAAGAAGAAACCAGAGTGATTTTTCACTAAAAATTATTCCATCCAAACAAAGCCCATATTCACACTTTCTCTTTAACTTGGAGTTCTTTCCTGGAAAAGTAAAATTGCCCCTAAAACAACAGTCCCTCATCAGCAGGCTGCAGACTTTGTTTTTTTCCCTAGTACTGGAGGTGGAACCCAGAGCCTCACACATGCTAAGCAAATGCTCTACCACTGAGCAACATCCTCAGCCCTTTCTTCTTCTTATTATTTTTTATTATTTTGAGATAGGATCTCACTAAGTTACCCAGGCTGGTTTTGAACTTGTGATCCTCCTGCTTCAGCCTCCCCAGTAGTGAGGATTACAGGTATATGTCATGGTGGTCAGCTCAGACATTGCTTTAAAAAATTAGGGGAGCTAAGCACAGTGGTGCACACCTGTAATCCTAGTGGCTCAGGAGGCTGAAGCAGGAGTGAAAGAAGCTTACAGAGCCACAGTCCAAAGCTAATCACCGGAGAAGTTCCGTTGTATTTTTAAAATGCACACACTTATATAGGGCCAGGAAGAGGCTGATTGGTTGGGGCATAAAACAGGGTGAGAGTTGATTGGGAGAGCCTTGTTGCTGGGGGGCGGGGTGATGGTTAATAGGGTGAGCCTTGTTGCTAGGGGTCTGGGTGGGGTGTTGAGCACGGATTGGGTGCGAGTTCGGTGGGAGGGAAGAAGTTATGAGGAGTAAAATCAGGAAGAGAAGCTCAGCCAGCGCAATGTTGGCACCTAAGAGGGGGTGGTGACCTTATAAGGAGGATTGCGAGTTTGAGGCCGGCCTGAACAACTTAGCAAAGCCCTAAGCAATTCAGCAAGATCCTGTCTCAAAATATAATATAAAAAGGGTTGGGGATGTGGCTCAGTGAAATAAGATGGATGCGATTCCTGAGTGTGAAGATTATTGCAGAAGAGAGTGGGAACAAGTGCCTGAGCACAATCGGCACTTCTTAGAAGAAATTTTAGGTCTGCAGTTGATCTCGATGAGGGATTTGAATGCAGCATGTACTGAAAACCTGAATCAGGACACACGACTCCTTCACTTTGTCATCAAAACCCGGCTAAAGAAGCGAGGTAGGATGGTGAGCAGAGACAGGGATGTAGCTCAGTGGTGGAGCATTTGTCTAGGGTGCATGAGGTCATGGGTTCCATTCCCAGCATGGCAAAAAAACAGACAAAAAAAAAAAAGGAGGAAAAAGAACAAACAACTAGAAGATGTAAACCATTCAGATCCAACAGGTAGAAGAAAACCAGTGTCCTTTGTTTAAACATGCTACATACAGTGTGATGGTGCTCCAGACCACAGGAATCATCATCTTTGGAGAAGGTGGTACCCGTTTTCCATCTTGAATATGCTCAGACTTGGGGCAGCAAGAGCCATGAGAGTGGCCCCTGTAATATAAAGCCGATATCCCGCTTCCCAACCACCTGTCAATCTGCGCTCTGCCCACCTCTTACATTACAGGAATTTCCACCTCCCAACCACTTGTCAATCTGTGCTCTGCCCACCTCTTACGTTACAGGAATTTCTGGCTTACACTGCCACCATTTTCCTGCTTCCCACGTTAAGACCTAACATGCTAGATAGCTATTGGTTCATCAGTCAGCTTGCAAGTATTCTCCTCTGCTACTGGTTCCTTCCAGCCCAGGAGATTCCAATATCTGGGAGAAGCGCACACGCCATCTTCCCTTTTTTCCTTTCTTTTCACCCTGAAGCGGTCGTGTTAGTCATCTGCATGATAAAGTCTCTTGCGTGAGACCTCGTGTCCGCGGTGCATTTCTCTGGGAGCTATTGGCAAGTTGCAACTGAGACGAGCAAGCGGGTGGCAGTTCAGCGGGAGTGCGCAGGGGCGGCTAGAAACGCCGCGGGTCCCAAACTGAGCATTTTTCTTACAGCCCCCACTTTAGAAAACATAAACTGTAGAACACTGAGGTTTACTTCTTCTGTATGCCTGGAACATGCAGAGGACTGTCTGTGACCCAAGTTTAGCCACTGAGCCACTGGTTCCTAAGGCTGAATCATGAGCCAGGCTAGAGAAAGGTGGTCTGCTCACTGCAGCAGGGACAGACTGGAATACAGGGGCAAAATCTGACCAGGTTATGCTAGCTAGAAGATAATTATGCATCTTCCTATTTCTTGGTTCTTGGAGGACCCCTGGATCCTGATCTTTCCAAGGAGGGTCCTTGGATTATGTGATCTCCATGCTCCTGTTTCCTACTCCCCACCCTCCAGGACCACATCCTCCATGAAACTCCCCTTTTGCTTATATCAACCAGAATCCTGTTCTATGGGTGAAATTCAGAGACAGAGCAGGGTAATAGCCTTTGTGTTGACATTCTTCTGGATGAAGGGCACTGAGGATTAAAGATAATAATAATGATAAAGGGTTTGAATGAATGATCAATATACCTGATGAACTGTTCTCTTTCACAAGGTGTCCTCTGTGGTGAAACTTCAGCCTGGGGTTTCAATTTGTTCTGATTATTCCAAGTTAGGGTTATGATAGTGGCTCTCAGCGCTACAGTCCTCATGTCCAGACCCAAGTTCTCCAAGAGAAGTAATTTTAAACTATCAGAGAGGACACAGTGACAGAACAGGCAAAATCTGGTATTTCAAATGTGACAGTAAATAACCAGAGATAGAATAAAAAAAATCCACAGATAAATATAGGGGGCAAGGGAAGCATGTCTACTCTCCAAAAACAACCTATTTTCTTGGTCAATAATGGAAATAGCAACAATGTGATTGATATTTATGGAGCTCTTCACACACACTGGGCCCTACTCTAGAAGCTCCAAAGATTTAACTCACTTCATCCTCAGAACAACTCAGTAAGAGCAGTTACAAGTAATACTCCCATTATCCAGATGGGAAAACTGAAGACCAAGAGATCCACTCACTTCCCAGGTCTCGCAGCTGGTAAGTAATAGAATTAAAATTCAAAGACAAGCAGTTGATTTCAGACCCCATTTATTTAATCCTAAGCCACTACAGACCTGCAACAGCCTCCAAAAAATGATAGGCAAAATTCATAGGCAGAAACTCAATGTTGTCTGAAAGTCAAGCATATCTTTACTTGAGTAGCTCTAAGAGTCTCAGGTTTTGTTATTCATTCCCCAACTTTTTAAAATTAATTAACTTATTTATTCATTTATTTAGTTTCAGTGCTGGTGATAGAAACCAGGGCCTCACTAGCTAAACATGAGCTAAACCTCCAGGCAATGGATTGAGTCTTAAAATGATCAAAGGATGATGCCAGAGGTAACAAAGCACATTAAAAAAAAAAGTAAGAAAAAAGAAAGAAAAGTCCAGACAACAGAGCCACTGACTAAAGCAAATGTGGAAAAAGGAGAAAATATTCTTTGTAGGAAACATTGCTGATGACGACATTTTTATGGGTGTAATCACACCCCCCCAAACAAAGTTATATAAATGAGGACCAGATACAATACAAAGAAGCCTGTGCCCCCATCAAGCACACCGAAGGGAAACCTCTCGGTAACCCAAACTCGACAACAGAGTTTTATCAAGTAAGACGGCGGAAGAGAGGAAAGAAGAAAATTGAATTGGTTACTCATGTATTTGAAGTTTCTGGAAGTATATGCTAATCAGAATGAACTACTCACTATTAAAGAGGTAATTCAAGAAATCGCAGTGAAGTATTAGAGAGGGAAACCAAAGTAAAATTAAAAGGGGGGAAGGGGCACGAATCCTACCCTGGGAACTGCAAGGAAAACTTGACGAAAGTATTCATGTCCTGGGGGGAGAAAGATAACCCTGAAGAGTTGAAAGAGGCTCTTAGAGAGGAATGGGACTCACAGATAAGGGACTGGAGATGGGGAGATGGGCGGGGGATAAAAGGGAGCTGGGTCAATAAAGAGCATAAGAAATCTAAGTGACAAAAAACATTTAAAGAGTATGTACACAGGTTGTCTGTTGGGAAGCAGTCCTTTTCCCACAAGAAAGTACAATGTAATCAACTGAGCCGAGGATAAGAAATGACTTAAACTCTACCCACAGGCCCCTTTCTCCTCCCTATCTTTTACACCTGAAACAGGAAACTGTTCTTGGTTGTAAACCAAAGAAATAGAGTGAAAAGCATAACACTTGAGCAGCCTGGTACTCTAAGCAATTAGAATAAAACTAGTAAAAATACCCAGAACTGGAGCTGGCAGATGTAGTCAGATAATCAGTAGAGCCAGGCACAGTTGTGCACACCTGCAAACCAGTGATTCAGGAGGCTGAGACAGAAGGATCGCAAGTTCGAAGCCAGCCTCAGCAACTAAGACCCTCAGTAACTTGCAGCCTGTCTCAAAATGAAACACAAAAGAACTCAAAAAACTCTACATGAAGAATACAAATAACCCAATCAACAAATGGGCTAAGGATATGAACAGAGGCTTCACAGAAGATCTACAAGCAATCAACAAACATGAAAATATGTTCACCATCTTTAGTAATAAGAGAAATGCAAATCAAAACTACACAAGATTCCATCTCACCCCGGGTAGAAGGCGATTATCAAGAATACAAAGCAACAATAGGTGTTGGAGAGGATGTGGGGAAAAAGGTACGCTCATACATTGCTGGTGGGGCTGAAAATTAATGCAGCCACTCTGGAAAGCAGTGTGGAGATTCCTTAGAAAACTTGGAATGGACCCACCATTTGACCCAGCTATCCCACTCCTCCGCCTATACCCAAAGGACTTAAAATCAGCATACTACAGAGATACAGCCACATCAATGTTCACAGCTCCCCAATTCACAATAGCCAGACTGTGGAACCAACCTAGATGTCCTTCAATTGATGAATGGATAAAGAAACTGTGGTATATATATATACAATGGAATATTACTCAGCTATAAAGAATAATAAAATTATGGCATTTGCAGGCAAATGAATGAAATTGGAGAATATCATGCTAAGTGAGATAAGCCAATCTCAAAAATCCTAAAGGCAAATTATCTCATTGATAAGTGGATGATGACACATAGTGGGGAGTGGGAAGGGGGCAAGAATGGAGGAAGGAGGGACTGTATAGAGGGAAAAGAGGGGTGGGAAGGGTGGAGGGGAAGGAAAAACTAACAGGATGAATCAAACATTATTACCCCATGTAAATGTGTGATTACGCAAATGGTATACTGTTACTCCATGTACAAACAGAAACAACATGTATCCCATTTGTTTATAATAAAAATTTTAAAAAATTTTTAAAAAAAAGACTCCACCACTTCCCAATAGTGCCACAGGCTGGTGACCAAGACTTTAACACACAGCTTTTAGGGAACACTTTAAAACCAAAGCAATCGTATTTATATCCAGTTAAACCCTCTTACAAACATTTTATCTGTAAATTCTTTTGACCATTCTACATATGTAATCTGACCCTTTTTGAATATTGAAATTTTTAATTCTTTCCTAAATTTTATTTATTTTCTTATTTTACTGCCTGGACTAGGACTTCCAGGACAATGTTAAATATAAGTGGGGAGAGGGAATATCCCCGCCTCATTTCTAATCTCTGGGAAGAGAGGGCATGAAAGAATTCAGTATTTCACCATGAAGTAAGAGGCTGATGGTAGTTTGTGCAAATATCTCTCATGTGATTGAGTTCTGTTCTATTCCTAGTTTTCTGAAAGTTTTTTTTAATCAAAAATGGAATTTTATCAAATTTTTTCTGCTTATCAAGATGCTCACATGGTTCTTCTTCATTCTGTTAATTTGATGAATTACATTGACTGCTTTTCAAAATGTAGGCTAATCTTGCATTTTTTAAAATAAATCCAACTCTGTCACGAAAAAAAAAGAATGAAACACAAAAATGTCTGGGGACGTGATTCCGTGGCAAAGTGCCCTTGGGTTCGATCTCTAGTACAAAAATAATAACAATAAACTGTGGAAATGCAGGAGGTGGGTGTGTTGGGCCATACCCCAAGGACTGCCACTAGCTAGAGGAAAGTGAGGGGGCTGGGCCTATGGGAAGTAGAAGTCCTGCTCTGAGGACTTGGGTTGTTTACCAGGGTGAAACCAAACCTGGAAAGAGGGGGCCTCTGCTAATGGCATCCTTACACCACTTGTCATCCCCATCCCAGATGGACAAGAATTCCATGAAGTTGGGCTTGGTGACACACATCTGTAATCCCAGAAGCTGGGGAGGCTGAGGCAGAAGGATCGTGAGTTCAAAGCCAGCCTCAACAACTTGGTGAGGCCCTAAGCGACTCAATGAGACCCTGTCTCAAAATAAAGCATAAAAAAGGGTGGGGATGTGGCTCAATGGTTAAGTGGCCCTGAGTTCAATTCAAAAAGAAGGAGGAGGAGGAGGAGGAGGAGAAAAGAATCCCATGGAGCAGGTGAGAAGGAGAGGATACAGAGGGGACATAAATATTTGTGTAAAGGCCCATTTGCTCATTCCTGCCTGTGTGAGTTCAACCCAGCTCTCAAAATGTGTGTCACTGCCACCACCCTGCTCCTGACACCCTCACTCTCTCCCCGGAACATCACCAGAGCCTCCTTAGAGTCTCCTTCTACGTACCCCTCCCACTTAACTCTCCCTGCACCCCCAATCTCCGCACCACCCTGCCTGCCACCAGAGTGATCTTTCCAACCTTCAAATCTAATCATGGCACTTCCTGCTTTAAAATACCTGGTCATGGGCTGGAGTTGTGGCTCAGTGGTAGAGCGCTTGCCTAGCATGGGTGAGGCACTGGGTTTGATTCTCAGCACCCCCTATAAATACATAAAATAAAGGTTCATCAAAACTGAAAAAGAAATTAAAAAATAAAATATCCGGTCCCATCCCACTGGCTATAGTAGTCAGTCAGCAAACCATGACTCGTAGGCCAAATCCAATACGAGAATGTTTTTGCATGTTTAAAGGATTGTTTCAAAAATTAAAGGAATACATGACAGAGATGTATATGTCACCTGCAAATACTACTCTCTGGCCATTTTCAGAAAACTTACCAGCCCCAATGTCACCAGTAGAGAACCAAGAATCTGAACGTGATGTGACATTAAGATCTTCCATGATCTTGCACCACTGCCTCTGGACTTCCTGCTGACCTCCTTCCTCCTGACTCTTCCCCTCCATAGGTACAGGTCCACAGATGGCCCCGAAATGCACCGAGCACTCTGCTGCTCTTCTGCTCCCTCATCCTGGAATGCTGGGCTCCTCATAAGGCTAACTCTTCCGTCAAGCTCCAACATGCCATTCATATACTTGAGGATCGAGCTTCCTGAACCAGGGTCTTTTGTCTGTTCCTCCCAATGGCAACCGTGACTGTGGCTGTGAATGCCAGCTCACCTGGAAGCCCCTGGGAAAGCAGGCCAGAATATCTTGTCGTCTCTGTAGCCCAGCCTGTATACCAGGCCTGGCATATTGTCAATACTCAAACAATGGTCCATAAATCATAAATAAATAAATTACTATTATCAAACAATAAGTATTTATTGCATTTCACTTGTTACCAAAGGCGAGTTCATTTCATCTATAACAATCTCTTTAGATCTCAATTTTCTCCGCTTTCTTCCTTATTTGTGCTGCTGTGGGTCAAATGCACATGCTGAGTGTTCCCTCTACCACTGAGCTACACTGCCAACTCCAGTTTTCTCATTTCAAGAGAAATTTGAACCTAATGATTTTTAAGCCCTTAAGCTCTGAAATTACTTTATTCTATGAGAACAGATTTTAAAATGGAATACTAGAAGTAAATTTCTGGCCTATGTCTCCATAAAGAATCTCAAAGAGCAGTACTGAATCAGGACTGAGGAGCCCATTTTCTTAGCCTCCTGGTCAGTTTCTAGCAAGAATCTTTTTTTAAGAGGACAGAAAGTAAAGAGCCAGAGAGTAAGCAGTCAGAATCTCATATGGGGGCCTAACCAGGAGGACAAGTCAATGTTCAACTATCCCAGTGCTGAGAGGTTAGTTGGAGGATTATGATTAAACCTGGTTTCTCTACCTTCCTTTTTTATGTTATTTTATTTATTTATTTTGTACCAGGAATTGAACCCAGGGGCACTTAACTACTGTGCCACATCCCCAGTCCAAAATTGATTTTTTTTTTTTTAATTTTGAGACAGGGTCTCAGTAAATTGCTGAGGGCTTAGCTAAATTGCTGAAACTAGCCTCAAACCTTTCCATCCTCCTGCCTCAGGCTCCCAAATTGCTGAGATTACAGGGGTGTGCTACCACACAGGGCTTCTACCTTTCTTTTATGATGAATTCTTTCAATATCAGAGGCAAGCATCTGTAGCAATTGAAGCTTTTGTAAAGGTTTAATAAAAGGGAAGATGGCATGATGGCTAAATTCTTCTATAGTAAATCCCTACCCAATTTTAAAAGTGAAAAGGGGCCCTGGTTTTTGATCTCCAGCACTACAAAAAATAATAAAAGTAAAAAGTAATGAACAGTAAATTCCTTTCCTGTTCATGACTTCAATTCAATCCCAAAATCATTGTTAACTGGTTCCTGGATATCTTTCCAAAGATATACTGTGTTTATAAGAACATAGATTACCTATCCCCTTCCTTCCTTCCTTCCTCCTTCTTTCTCTTTCTTCCTTACACAAATGGAAGCATTTTATTCACACCATGATGTACCTTACTATGTTTACCTTAAAGCGTATTCCAACAGGGCAGACTGAATGATGACACCCCAAAGATGTCACATCCTCACTCCTGGAAACTGTAAACCTTACATGGCAAAAGGGACTTTGCAGATGTGATTGAGTAAAGGATCTTGAGAAGGAGAGATTATCCTGGATTATCCCAGATTATCTGGGTGACCCAATGTCATCCCAAGGGTTCTTATGAGAGGGAGGCAGAGAATAAGATATGATGGCAGAAGCAGAAGTCAAAGAGTCAAAGATCTGAGGATGTTTTGTTGCTGACTTTGAAGGTGGGGGAAGTAGTCACGAGCAGGTAACCTCTTGAAAATGTTAAAAACCAAGAAATGGATTCTTCCCTAGAGCCCCCAGAAGGAACCAGCCCTGCCAACACCTTGACTTCAAATCAGTGAAATTAAATGTCAGTTCATCCATGAAATCGTTTTAGACTTCTAATCTCCAGAACCATTAAGATAATAAAATTGTGTTCTTTCATTCATTTTTTTAATTGTGTTCTTTTAAACCACTCAATTTCTGATCATTTGTTACCATAGCCCTAGGAAACAAATACATTTATGCCTTATTCCAAAACAGTACACAGAGATCCATTCTTCTTTTTATTGTCCACATACTATTCATTTGTGCGGATGAATCACAATGTATAAACATTTAGGTTGTTTTCTGTGTTTTGCCACTACAAATAATGGTGCAAGAATGACCCTGTATGTAAATATGTGCACATATGTGGAAACACATTTGGAGGATAAAAAGTTACTGCTGGTCAAATTTTAATAAATGTTGGCAGACTTCCTTGAATGGACTTTTAACATCGTCTATTGCTTTCCTGTCGGTGACCTACCTGACCCACTCACATGAAGGCTCAGGAGTACAGTGGCCAGATTTTGCTTTGCCTTCAATCACAGAAGTTTTGCTAGACATGGCCCAGCAGAGTCACTTTGGAGTTTCATCCTTTCACTATCAATCCACACATAGCCCCTTCCTTGAACTGAAACAGCATTGGTTCCCAGCACCATAATAAATAACAAACAAACAAGCAAACAAGTAAGAAAAAAAAAGGCATTGAGAAGTGGAAGCCAGAGAACAGCAGGGCCCGGAGCCAGTGACCTCCACCTTCTTATAGAAAGGGTCCTCTTTGGGGCAGTCTTTCCAAATTGAAGTTAATAAGGGTCAGTCAAAATCCCTTAGTCAACCCTCCCTGCCCAAAAAAGACACCCAGACTAGTGTTCTGCAATCCATGAGCTTCCCTTTGGGTGCATATGCACCAACAGCATTATTTACAGGAATAAAAGAATCCCTATAAATTCAAAATGACCATCTTTTTATCAAGTCTTGACTTTTTGGCTTAAATATTGGAGTGAACTACAATATAAATATAAATTTTGTGTTTCTGTAGAGGTGAATTTGAAGTCTAAAAAAAACCAAGTAATTCACTCTACATCATGATTAGCAAACTAAGACTTAGAGAAAGTTAAGTGCTTCATTGAATGAAGGTCATCTACTTTGTGAGTGTATATGTTTGTGTACATCTACTTTGTGAGTGCATTTGTGTGTGTATGTACACATATAGCACTCAAGCCTTCCTAGACTGCCTTTAAGGAGAAAGGTATAGATTAGTTTTCTCTAGTATGCCCATTGGTAAACCTTTACCAAGTGTTTTTGTCAGTTTTCCGTGGTTGGAACAAATACCTGAAATTAATCAACTTAAGAAGAGGAAAATTTATTTTGGCCCACGGTTTTGGAGACTTCAGTTCATGGTTGATTGGACCCCTTGCTTTGGGGCCTGCAGTGAAGTAATGTATCATGATGGGAGCAGGTGGTAAAGGCAGCTGCTAGCCTGATGGCAGTTAAGAAGCAAAAAGCAAGATTAAAAGGAGGGGACCAGGGTCCCAATATCCACTTCAAGGGCACATTCCCAATGACCTAACTTCCTTCCACCATGCTTCATCTCTTAAAGGTTCCATCACCTACTAATGGCACCACAAGCTGGTGACCAAGCCTTTAACATACAGGTCATGGGGGGACACTTATCCAAACCATAGCACTAAGGCAGTAAGTCTGTCTCCAAGGAACTCAACTTAAATGAGATATGAACAATTTAAATGGGGTCCCAAGTTAGGTGATGGTCATGGACAAACATGAATATGTAGATATCCCTGGTTATCTGTTCTAGGGGGTGGAGATGTCCATGAGAATAATTACAGGCAGCAGAAGTCCCAAGGATGGGCAATAGCTTTGACCAAGTAGCAGGAACACAGCCACTTCCAGGATCAGGGAGGAACCCTGCAGACCTAGCTAGACACCAGTGGGACACACCAGCCATCAACGTAAGAGAAACTTACCTACAATTAAAGAGTCAATACTGGAGTGCTTTTGTGGTTTTTGTTCTCCACCTACACAAATGTCAAAAATCAAAGTTAATTTACCAGAGAGAACAAAATAAACCAAAACCATACAATATTTTCTTTCATAAAGAAAGACGGCTCCAAGAAACAAGGTCTGCTGTAATCCCGTCTGGCTGCTAAGGCAATTAACCAGGAGTGGGGTGCTGCAAAGGGAGGGCCATGGACCAGATTATCTCCCAGGGAGAACAAGAAGTTACAGACATTTTCCATAAATCTCCTCTTCTGGCAATTTAAAAACCAGAAGGAGATAAATGAGTGACAGTCCCAACCATGCCTGTCTTCACTGTGACTAAGCCGTGGCTACTATCCCTCTAATCAGCAGGAGGGAGTCTCCTTGCTCTTTTAATGAGATCACAATCATTAGTCACTTTGGTATTATCATCTGACGTAATTGTGATTCTGTTACAGACAGAGATTAGGTGTGGCAGGGTCTTGCTCCACATCCAAAAGACAAGCTCAGTGCTTTTTGTGGTGATCGTGCTTGGACTCCACGCCAAGTTCCAGAGTTCAGCTAGGTAGAAACCCCCCACTCCAGTTTTCTTGACTGTGCACCCAGTAACGAAGAGGTAGATGGCCCTTCCAGAGTGCTCTTCTCACTTGTTGCCTTGTCAACCTTTGGAAAAAGTCCCCTTTGACTGCAGCCTAAGTGATGAATAACTGCCCTCTCTGAGATGCAGAACCCATAGCCAACTTTCCCGGCACATCTCACTCCCTGGTCATAATGTAGTCTGTTTCAGCCTTTCTGCCTTGAGAGGAAAAGATGAGGAAAATGCTTGTCCTGTTCTAGCTCATCCCCTCTGCTGACTCGGAGGTCAAAAGGATTTTCCATCCTGCATATAAAGTATTTTGAATCTACTGGTTGAGTTTTCAAAGTTAGTGGAATTTTTTTTTTTTCTTTAATCTGGACCCTCTGTCACAATGGTTGACATTTAGACTATTTTAACAGTTCAGTGGCAGCCTTCTTCAAAACAACAGTGTCACAGCAGGAATACTTAGAAAATGGAGTTTGCTCTTCCAAGAGCTCTCACCCGCATCGTTTTCAACAGTGACTTATTTTCTCAACCTCTAGTTAAATTTAAGCCATGCTGTGTTAATTTCATCTTCATACCTTTTACAAGTCATTTCTTCTAAGTGGGAGAATGTGATCGTGGGATAGGGGAGTTCCCACCTACTCCCAAACAAACCCACCTGATCTGTGAGTGATCCCTGACTCTTCCAGGCTATGAATAATCTGATAGGACACATTACCCACACCACGCTGCTACACCCTGCCTGGATTTCTTGTCACTATTTCATGAGGGTCTATCTCATCCAAAATTAGATTATAAATTCCTTAAGAACAAAAGTGTTCACTTCCTATCACTTTTGTACATGTTCCTACTCACCCCATCTGCCTCCTGTTGATTACCAATGCATCCTCTGCACAAAGGAATGATAATACACAGTAAGAACTTGGGAGAGATAAACCCAGATGTCACATGCATGAAATTACACATTTCTTTTTAAATGTGAAAGCACTCCAAACAAGATAGCAATAAATAAAAAAATGTATCTATAACCTCTTATTTGTGGATCCTTTTCAATACATACTTCATTGCTAGGAACATGTTGTAAAGTTGGACTTTTTTTTTTCCCCTTGCTGGTCCCACATTTAGGGAAATTTTTATGCAAAGAATGAGATCTAGAAGATGTAGGAAAATGATTCAAATCCTGTCTTCCTGGGAGTTGACATTCTGTCTCAGTTTCTCTTACCTGATCAGCCCTTAGTAAGGTTTGTTTTTATCATAATTATGGTAAACATTTAACTGATTTCTAATCAGTTATTGTGCTAAATACATTGCATACATTATATATAGGTACTGTGCTAAATGCATTGCATGCATTATGTCATCGAATCCTCAAAGAATCCAAGAACATGGGAATTATAGCAACCCTGATGTCACTGTTTTTATGCCTGAGAGGCATAAAAATGTAATAACTTATCCAAGCTCTTGCAACCTATAGTAGGTCAAGCCAAAATTCAAAAACAGGTTTGTATACCCCATAGGTGCTAGTTTTCCATCAGTACAACAAAATACCTGAGTCAATCAACTTATAAAGAGAAAAGATTTATTCAGGCTCATAGTTATAAGATTTCAGTCCATGATCCATTAGCTCCATTGCCTTGGGCCTGTGACAAAGTGGCACATCATGGCAGGAGCACATGATGGACTAACACCACTTACCTTGTGGCCAGGAAGCAAAAGAGACAGAGGCACGGACAGGGGTTCCACAGTCCCCTTTGAGGTCATGCACCCAATGACTTAAGGGCTTCCCACTAGGCCCCACCTGCTACAGGTTCTACTACTTCCAAATAGCACCACCCTACACCAAGATTTAAATACATCAGGCTCTGGGGGACATTCAAGATCCAAACTACAATAGGTGTGTACAATAGGTGTGAACCCTATACTAGCAGCTCCAACCAACAGCTGGAAACACATCAGAAATGCAAATTCACCAATCCCACCCCAGATCTGCTGAATCAGAAACCCTGGGGCAAGAGATAGAGCCAAGCAATCTGTGGTTTAGCAAAGTGTCCAGGTGATTCTGACATGTACCAAAAGGGTCAGCAAACTTTTTCTTAAAAGATCTGAGAATAAATATTTTGGAATTGCAGACCATGTATAAAAGTTGCTATAGAAGATATATAAACAGAATTAGGAATCTAGATCAGTGCATAAGGTCCTAGGTTTGATAAATAAACAAATGAATGTGACAGTGTTCTAATAAAACTTTATTGACAGTCACATGGCCAGCCCCAAAATTATAGTTCACCAACCCTTGTAATTTTTGTAAAATAGGTGACTTGAGAGCAGTTACACCAGAACTTTCACATTTTAAAATATAATAGCATCAGCACTGAAGTTTTAATTAACAAAGTTTGGAGTAGTCAGAACAAATTTTATAAATTTTTAAAAATTTTCTGTTAAATTAACTTGTCCAGTGAAAAATTCTAAAAATGTGTTTGACAATTTGACTTTACTACAGAGAACAGATTGAAACTTAAAAAAAAAAAAAAAAAAAAAAAAAAAAGTAATAGCCTTTAAGCCATAAGTTAACTCTGTGTAAGCCCTGAATGGATTTTCCATTGAATTTCTTTTAAAGATTTTTTTGGGTTTTTTTTTGGTTTTTTGCTTTTTATTGTTGGTAGACTAAAGTAACAGTTTCCTTGCTGATGAAAACTTGGAAAACTCCATCCCATTGTCCTGTGCTGCTCATGTCAGTTTGGTTATTGAGCATTGGAACACTGATTTTTACTCTCCAGAAACATTTTTAAATTTTTTTCTCTATCTTTTTACCACTCAAGCATTACCAGGTTTTTGTTTTTGCTTTAATTGACACTTAAACTACTTGGTGGAGTTTTCCAGTTAAAGAGTTAGGTTTCCCTTTACATAAAGCAATTTTCCTCTACCATTTGTTGATTTTTATCCCTTTCAGTTTCTCTGTTTCCTATTTTTTTCTAATTAGATGAATATTTGACCTTTAATTCTATCCTACATACTTGTTAACTTTTCTTTCATTTATCTTTTTTTGTCTTTTTACTCTACTTAGTGGAAGATTTCCTTTGTTTTTCTGTGGTCATGTCCAATATATTTTTCAATCCAAATGTTGAATTTCTTTTTTTAAAATTCATATTTTAATTATTCATAATTCTTGATCTCTGATTATTCTTGGTTCATAACAACCTGTTCTTATTTTAAGGATATGATATCATTTTTATTTGCTCTGAGAATTCTAAAAAGAATTTTTTTTAGTTGTGTTTAGTTTTCTGAGTTTTACTGAATCTGCTTCCTTCAGGACCAGTTAGTCTATTTGCTCCTATTCAACCTTCTGTTTTACAAAACTGGCATTGTCAAATGTCTCATGTCCTAACCAACACTGAAGGAAGAAACTGGATCAGCATAGGTAATATACCACATCTTCTATTATATAAGGGAGTTTCTGGCAGACACTGGGTGAGTGGGGTGTTAAAAGGCAGAAATCCCTTTTGTACAAAGCATTCCATCAAGACACCCCCAAGATTGCCTCAGGCATGAAGAACTTCTTAAAGTTCACACCTGACCCAAACTGCCCTCATCTAGCATTTGCTATCAGACCCAGGGTTACATCCAACTTTTTTCTTCAGGTCTAGAACCTATACTGCCTTCCTTTTAAGGATTAGGTTTCTTTAGAAACTATTTATTTTACTTGCCACAATTTGCTCAGGTTTGCATAGAAATTGTGCAGTGGAGTAAAGGAAGAGAGGAGAAAGGGAAGCTCCCCTTGAGGGAGGGTGTCCCAAAGTCCTAAGTTCAGAAAACTTTAAATAAACACTCTGTTGGTGCCCCCCTGACCCATTCTTGTCCTTTGTGTTTGAGGGCTCCAAGCCTGGAGCTTCTCCATCCTCTCTTATCTCTGGAATCCCCTTCTCTGTTTTTACTTTTGTTTGCTTTCCATGTAAGTCTGTCTGCTTTCTATCTACCAGCATTTATTCACACTCCATGATTCCTTTATTGATGTCCAGCACTGTTGTGGTTTAATTAGCTAGATTTATAGATGGACAAACAGACAACCGACAACTAATAATTTCAGCATTTCAATGGGACTTGGGAAAGGTTAAAGGTTGATGCACATGCTCAGTCTACCATTCTGAACAGGAAGACTCTCAGTAAAGTTCCCCATAAGTAGAATTTGTCTTTTGGGATTCCTCTTAACCTTTTCCTCCTTCTACTCTATCAAATTAAATTTTCAGGAAATTAACTGAAAAATACATATATGATGAGTACATTATCTGATAGACATTTTTTTTTAAATACACACGCACATACAGTAAGGAAGTTAAATTTTAATTCTTAAAAAAGAACATAACTTAAAAAAGTGTAGGTTATCATGGGAGAATTTCAGGTACCACAAAATTGCAAATAGCACTTTCCTTTCAGGGAAAATTTAATTACCTGAGATCAAAGTTCAATCTGAACATCCCTGAACCCCAGTACTTCTGCCAATCAGATGAATTAATGGACTTCGGGTAGTATTTGTAATCAACTAGGAAAGCAATGTAGTATTTTAAGAAAGTCCCTAGACCAGACCAAACTAACCACATCAAGGTAATTCTAGACATCTCATTTTTTTTTTTTAATGTTTAATATTGTAGGGATCTTTGAAAATTCATAGAAAAGTAGCATTGATAAATGAACGTACATTTCAAAGAAACTTTTAAACTAAATATTCTGCTTCATCATAAATAATGTCTTACCCAGATGTTTAAAAAAAAAACAGAATAAGAACATCTGGTTAGAAAGGAAAAAAGTGAAAAATAACATGTGTAAACAAATAATTCCAGGTAAATGACTAAAAGAAAAATCATGTTTGGATTTTTATTCTAAGCATAAGATAAACAGGCTAATGCTAACAGTTGAATCTCTATGATGTCACCCATTATTCAAAACATACTTCCTTGTTTTATATCAGATACATATGATAATGCACTTATATGTATTATTATAAGTGGGGACTGTAGAACAATTAAGGTAGAGAAACCTTCTGAAAATAAATATAGAGAAAAATGATTTCTTAGCTCTCATATTCCAAACCTTCTAACTTGGAAGCTGCTCTTGTCTCTCCATCAAGCATGAGTATGTACATGTGTGCATATGTGTATACACACAAACTCCTTGTTTCTCAAACCAGGGGTTGGGTGGACGAGGCTTATGGCCTTACTCCACAGTTATCAAGCATGACAGAGCTGGAAGGAAAACATCTGGTCCAAGGTTGCCGCTCGCCTTTGTAGCAGAGAACAGTCTTTGATCTCCAGCTGGAGCTCTCTATTGAGCCTAGCAGATCAATTAGTTAATAGTCCATTCCCACCAGTAGTCTCAGGAGCAGACTACCTGGGATAGAAGGGAGTCCTGTTTATCAATCCTTCCCTTCCCCTTCTACTTTAGGCAGATCCTTTTTCCCCCCTTGAAATAACATAATTATTAAACCACTTCAGTCACTTCTGTGGTTAATGATTCCCTCCTTTCTTCAGTTCCGCTCTCCTGCTGAAACCTTTTGGTGGGTTTTAAACACACCACTCCATGGCTACAGTTTCATTCCCCTACTACAATTAAGGCTTAGGAACAGCTTGCAATACCATTATTAAAACCAACATCTTGTCCAGACTTGGCTTGTTCCCTTGAGGAACTGGAATGATCTTTGCTTTTTATTTTATTTTTTAATTTATTACTCAAAAAAATTGAGAGAACTAATATAATATCAACATTTTCACCTGACTTTCCTTCTAATAAGCTCAGTTAATTTTCCTTATATTATGAAGACTGGTTCTAGGAATTTGAACAAAAAGAATTTTTAATAATCATTTACAATGGCATTTCTATCAGTGCTATTTAGAAAAGAACGATTATATGTCAGACAACAAAACCGAGTTATTTGGGGACTGGCATGTAGAATTCCAATTAGTTTTAATGATTTTAATGAGGTCAAGACATTATATCTGAACTGTTTTTTACCTGAACACACACGCGCACGCGCGCACACACACACACACACACACACACACACACACAATGTTCTAAAATAATTTTGTTGTTGTTGTTGTTTTGTTTGTTTTTTAAACAGTTAGTCAACTGTCTGTACTCTTCAGGCACAAGAGATAAACTAGATGTGCACAGGGGACAGTCCAAGACAACACAATGCTCCAGTGAGGGGATGATGGATGCCCTGTTCAATGAATTTTAAGCAAGAGACCCCAGCCTGATTTTTGTGCTGGAGCCAGATCAAACCGTGGGGTACTAACACTGGCAGCGCTTGGATGCCCAGCTGGGGACAAACATGGCGGCTGTTTCCCAGCGAGCAGAAACACCCCAGGCAGTCACAAGCACTTTGCCCACATGAAATTCCAAAGGGAATTTCAAGAGGCAGAATATAATTATCTCCTTTGGAGTTTGGCACAGATAGGAGGATTAAACAGTGCTGTCCTTTGTCCCCAAAATAAAACGTGCCAGTGGTTCTGCAGATTCAGCCAAGACATGAGGAGGGAGCCTGGAGTCTTGTTTGACTTCACTGTCCCCTTTTTCACCTCCGTACGTCACCAATTCCTATGTTCTCAGAAAACTAGAGGAGTCCTGAAGAGGACCCCTTTTATGTCACCTTACTACCACTTTGAATGCTTTTTAGAAGAGGCCAGATATAAATGTTCAATAATGTTCCTGTGATCCACTGACTGTGACTTAGTAAAATTGAAGAACTGCTTAGAATACAATTCTCCAAAGCTTTGCTTTCCAAAGGCCATTTAAGATGGCAATTCTCTGTGTATCTGAGAACTGACGTATCTCATTTCCATAAACTTTACAATAATTAACACTTGTAATTAGGTCAGTAGGAAATTTACTACTGAGTATAAGTCTTGACAGCTTCCCCACTAGATACCTTCAGAGAATGAGTGAATGTCTATTACCCATTTGATTTATGCCAAGCATACCTACAAGACAGACAAGGCCAGGACAAAGTACAAGTCCCTGGAAACTCACAACCTGTTTGCCTGAAGTATGGATGGGACTCTGTTCTCATTTCCTTGTTCAAGTCATTCTTGCCATGACACTCCTTCCCATATTCTCCCTTTTGACCCTTCTGAGAAGGTCATCATCCTAAATGACTTTTCCCAGGTTCTGACACTCGCACCTTCTAACATCTTTTGGCACTGATCCAACCAGCATCCTGATGATATCATGCCTAAGACCCATGATCTGATCTGAAGGCACAACTGGCTGGCAAAGACCAGAAAAAAACCCCAAGTTCGATGCTAGCCAATGCCTACATCCATTGGTGTCAAAGGAAAAATATTCCTAGTCTTCCACTCATACTTAGTCCTGAATCACCTAAAACAAACATGCTGTAGTTGACTGAGTGAAATATAAGTCAAACCTAGACACAAGTTCTCTGAGGTGATACATTTTCCTTTTGTATTTAGATAACAAATATCCTCCTGAGGACAGAACTAGTGAATTCCTCTTTCCCATGAGCCACACTTCATCAAAGTGGCCCAGGTCAAATTTTATGATGTGCAAACTTCATAGGGAATAAACATCGCCTAGAAGTCAGAGCATTTCTTACTCATGCAATTTTCTCACCTCCAGGAAAAGAGTTGCTTTCCTACAAAAAGAGTACAAGTCAGTTCTTTGATGATTCTAAGTTAGCTCTAAGCTATTTCTGGTATCTTTCTTATCTTTTGGAAGAACATTTTGCTGCCCTCCCCTTTTTTTCCCAAAAAAGAACCTTGAATTTTTTTTTTTATATCTGAAAAACGAAATGCTAATAATAAACAGATATCATGTTTTCCTTGTGATGGTCCCCAGTCTTTTTGATTCCTGCAATAGACTAACTATGTCCCCCCAATGAATATGTTGAAACCTAACCCCCAATGTGATGGTATTTAGAGGTGAGGGTCTTTGGAAGGTAATTGGGTTATGGGGACAGAACCCTTATGAACGGGATTAGCAATCATATAAAAGGGACCCCGGGGAGTTCCCTCACACCTTCCACCATGTGGAGACACAGTAAGAAAATAGCAGTCTGTGAACCAGGAAGTGGATCTTCACCAGATACCAAATCTTCAGGTGCTATGATCCAGGACCTCCCAACCTCCAGAAGTGTGAGAAATAAGTTAACTGCTGTGAGAAATTCTTTTGGAAGACACTTGCCTGGTAATTATGAGGATTTTGCTGCTTTCCATAAATAGAGGAAAAAAAGAAGAGTAAGGTACCAAAAAATTTAAACAACTTGCTAGTGTCACAAACTGAATTTGAAATGCTATGCACATGTCTTCTTTGTTGGGTAAGGTCGTGATCAAACAGAGCTCTTAGAGATGCTGAAGGTGGGAAGGAAAGTGACAAAACATTCCTCCTGAATGGAACCAAAGAAGCCCCAGACCCAGGCCCAGACCTAGACCCAGTCCCAATCCTGTCACTTCCTTTGCCCCAGGAGCACTGTTTGCATCTCTTGTTACATTACCTCTAGGAGTCTGTCTCTGGTCAAGTGTAAGTTTCTGAACTTTTTCATTTCCTGTGTCTTGGGAACGTTCTACATGTTGCTTTTTTCTTGCAGACTTCATTGGACATTCTCAGAGTGTTGAGTTTCATCACGTACACTCTAGACTGAGAGACTCGTTTAGCAAAACTTCCTTGGTTTATGGACTCTGGAAAGCCCTCTGTGAAATAAGCCTCCTTGAGTGGGACTCCAACTTTCTGCCCCGTCAAAGCCAGGTTCCCTTCCCCTTGGCAGCCATAGCAAAATTGATGTTTTTCACTCAAAGTTCAAGATGGGTTATGTTTCTTTTTCAGATGTTCAAAATGCTTGTCTGATCTCTAAGCAGGACTTGGGATTTTGATGACATATAATCTAAGTAATACATTCAACTCTAATTTATGGGTGAATGAGAGACTCAAAATTTAAAACAAGCCATTAAAGAAAGAATAGAGTCTCCCCAACATACAGCCCCAGGGTGCTGCTTGGACTGTCCCTGTCATCCACATTTCTAGATTCCAGATTCTGCTTTCCCCAAATGGACCTCCCACAGAGCAGGAACATCAGGACATTACTTTTTTTTTTTTTTTTTTTTTTCCATTTTGTTTTGTTTTTTGATCCTAGGAGTTAAAACCCAGGACCTCTTGTGTATTACCACCCAGAATTTTTTTTTTTTTTTTTTTTTTTTTTTGCGAGACAGAGTTTGGCTAAATTATCTAGGCTGCCCTCAAACTTGTGATCCTCCTGCCTCAGCCTCCCTAGTAAATGTCATTACAGGTATGCACCACCAAACCAAACAGAACATTACTTTAATCCAAGATGAAAAGGCACCATTGCTCTAAACAAAGTGACAAGCTGCTTCCAAAAGATCTTTCTGAAATTCAGTGGATACACCATGCAAGCGAGGTTCAAATAGTTAAGTAATTTTTCTTTGAGGTGTATGTCCCAATATCCTCAATTTCAGCAGAAACTTATAAATTTTGGTCTAACACCTTATTTTATATACACAAGTCATTATCAACTATTGAACCTGCAGCCATAACCTACAGTAAAGCATGGAGCTTCCAGCAAACCCTGACTTTTAGATTTAACCATGATATTAACACCAGGTAACCTTGGGGAAGTTAAGTGATATAACCAATCTGAGTCTCAGTTTACTTATCTGCAAAAGAAGGACTTCAACAAGATAATGTCCCAGATGACTATACCCACCCTCAAGAAAATCAAACGACTCTGTGTCCACCGTGACATTAGTCACTCATGCCCAATTCCAAGTTATACCTCATATTCCACTGAAAAGGCACAGATGCAGTGCAAAAAAGACTCCCAGGCACCCCCTTCTTTTCTTCCCTCTATCATGAGGTAGTGATAGCACCCTTGTTAACAACAGTGCCAACCCCAGAAACAGAAGGGACTCTAGAGTGTTGGTTTTTAAACAAAGACATCCACATGTAAAAGCCTGCCTTGGAAAAATGAAGGTAAACATCTTTTGGACTTGTTGCTGTTGACAGCATGTTTTCAATTTGCAACGCAAATTCATCGGAAGCCTTTCTGCCAGGGAACCGGATGGCCCAGGGAATTGGTAATTGGTAATGAGTCTCGAGGCCTTTCAGGGTCTCCTTACCATTCTGAAAGGAGCCCAGCTAATAGTGAATTACCTGATACTGCTAGAAACCTCTGCAACATGAGCCAGACCCCTGGATTCCTTCCCTCGCTTAAAACATGAATTAAAGCAGCATCTGATGGGCATTTATAAGGATTTGGAGACAGCCCTGGATGGGAACAGCCACGGACAATGAGAATGAACTGAGTTCTGTCTCTTATGTCTGAAGTTTTTTCCCCCCAGGTTATTCCAAGGAAAATTTCCAAGGAATGACAGAGAAGTGGAATTAATGTACACTCACATTCTTGAAGGGTCAGGAATTCCAGTCTTGGAATTTTTATTTCTTCCTAATCACTCTCTCAGTCCAGAGGATCAAACTACTTTAGCAGCAACTTTCAAAGCAAAAAAGATTTTACTACTTATCATTTACTCCAAGAGTCTACATTTTATTTAAAACACAATATAAGTTTATCATAAAGGATTTAGAAACAACCAAAACAATGAGTCTTCCTTTTCAAGAGTTACCAAAAATGAACTTCTACATTATGATCTGGTCTGCTGCGTTTTATTTTCAGTATTTGTGGTCACCCTAGGGGAACCATCTAGCAGAAAAACAGAACTTTTACATCACTAGCTTTCCCTGACTATTCCAGTTCCATATTTATATCACTACTTTTCCTTTACACTCTTTGGTTTATAGTAGCAATAATTTTCCCTCATATATAGTCCAACGAACAACCAATTAACAAATGCCCAGAGCGGTAAGCGTCCTTGGCTGTCTTGCCTAGCCGGTCATTAATTTGGTGAAGGAAGGGCTAACAAACTCATAAAGGGGAACTTGAATTTTAGAAGTTAGTTCAATTTTACATTATTAAAAAGGAAAATGTAGTAAAAATAATAAGCGCTTTGCCAAAACTCTACAGCAAAGTCATTTAGTCTCACAAAGAGCCTGGGAGTCTGCGATATGGACTTGCATTTGGAACCACTTAGCCTATTAAAGCAACTCCAAACATCATCCCTTGCAAATCATATTTCAGTGCTCATGGCTGGAACCTACTGAGTAACATTCTTTCACCATCCTTGATACAACAAAATGTAAAGTATTCCTTGTGTCTGCATATTTCAAATACACATGTGATATCATATATGCATATTTTCATACGTACGCTTATAAAATTTTCATACACTAAGTATACTCTTATACGACAGGTAGTAAAATACATGCTGCATTATGTATGGGCATATTATGTATTTTTTAAGATGGCTTTAAAAGAAAACTAGATTCAAATAGAAAATACGGCAACATGACATTACACGTCTGTAGCAAAAAGAAATTGCATTTTACTCCACAGAGAAATCAGTTTTCACCATTTATACCATATTTGAAGTATGAGAGAATTCTGTTTCTTTAATCAAAAATTTGGTAATGAACTAAAGACACATCCTTTGTTCATATGCATATTGTCATGGGCAATAAGTATTTTGTTTTGCTCTGATGGAACAATGGGAAAAAAGTTAAAACAAGTGAGATTATTTTCATGGGTAATTCTTTACAAAACTGTGTTCTTTAGTCGACTATATGAATTGACTAAGTTTTTTTTTAAAAGAAAATATGTATATCCTATTTCATTAAAATCTTACAAAAATCTTCCAAATTCCTTAAGTGAAAAGGAAGTTGTACTTTTTCAGATTCACAGCTTCCAACTCTCAGCCTCTATAAAAATCCTGAGCTATTTCTATAGGTTTTCTAAGGAAGATTCAGCTCTAATTAACTACAATTTTGTCCATATTTTGTTTTTCTACTACATTGAAAGAATAGCAGGGGGTTAGCCCTGCAGAAAAGAAGATTATTAAAACTTTAATAACCTGAGCCTTTGAACCTTCCCAAATTCTTTACAATTTTCTCACATTTCCAACCCAGATGTCTGCACATAGTTACAGTGCCAACATGAACTTTTTGTTTACAATTTTATTCACCTTATTTATTACCTTTTTTAAAAAACAAAAGAAAGGAATATATAGTAATTTTATAGCTCTTCTAGGCAAAGGAATTTAGTTATTCCCAAAAATAAATTTGCAAGAAGATTTTTATCCATTTTTAAGTTAAAAATTTCCAACAGCACAACTTTCTTCCCTGCTGATAGAGGTAAATTGTCAGGCAGCCTAGCAACGTGGCCTGCTGAATCACAGCATTCTTTTCAATCAAGCTCAAAGCTTCAAAAGACTGAAAAGAGAGGTCACTTTGGAAACTTGAACTCTTGAGATTGTTACAAAAGAAAGACCCCAAAAGAGGCATCCTCTTGATGTAATTAGTTGCTTGCTGTTACATATTTGCATACAACAATAGCCAATAGAATTGTCTTTCATAGACAATTGTACTATCTCACAGATAGTTGTACCCACCAATAGTCAATTATTACCTTTTTAAGATAAAGAACCCCAATTATTCAAGCAAAACTATTGCGACCTATAGGATTACACTTTAAGATATCTTTGCTCTGTAATCAACTGCTGTCGAATGAATTATCAGTGAATATGTTGAATAGTAATTTCAGGAAGATTTCTAAAAGGAAAAAAAAGGGCACCTTTTTCTTTCCTTGCTCTTTCTGCTAAAAAAAAATTTTAGTAAGAGGGGTAGAACACCTAAATCCAAGGAACAAAAGCAAAGGGGAACAAAGCAACAATCCCTGGTAATCATGGAGCTATCTTTCCAGGTATGGAAGACCTGCCTCCAAAATCATTTTATAGGTGAGAGATAAACCTCTTTGGTTAGGCCACTGTTTAATGTGACAAAACCTAGTCCTAATTGACCTATCACCTGGTTTAAACAGATCTATTTATAGATATACTCTGCCAGCTGAAAAAGAGGGAAGCAATCCTGGCCTCTAGGTGCTGGCCTGGTATCACCAGCCAGATTTGGAGTTGCTAATACTGCTCTGGTGTACACATTAGGTCTTGGTGTTGCCTTGTGGAATATAAGCAACTTTACAAAACATCAGGATCAAACAAGGCCACTTTGTGACCATGACAAAAATAAAATCATTCCCTATCACATCTGAACACAGACAAAACACGAATATTGTCCAAGCCACAAAATAACCACCCTTCCCTACCCTAGCTAAATGAATGTTGCTTCTAGTAATCAGAGCTTGGGCATGGCTTCCTTTCTCCTGCCTTCTCAAGGAGATCTATTAAGATGCTCAATTGTAGAATTAACTCCACTTCCTGACAGAATCCAATTCAGACCAAAGTCCTACTTCCTTCATTCTGTTCCCAAATCACCTAACACAGTCCAAATCCTCTAAGTCCTTTCTGACACCCTCCTACCGAGATGACGCGATGCTTCCCCATTGTGCGTGTTCTCTCTCATTGCAGCGAGTCAATAAAACCAATTTGTTCAGCAACAGGTGTGTTCATGAAGATCTTTGGTCTTTCAGCATTGATGTAGGGAAGCTTCTATCTCTCTGCCGCAGAAAACTAAAAGCGAGCATATCAATCCATTCAAATGATCATACCTCAAGTGGAAAACCTCAAATCTTCAAAAGACCACAATCATCAAGAAACCAAGCCATTAACAATCAGGCTCATTGAAATTTGCCCTTTTGCCATGTCGGTGATGCAGAACAGACCTGTTCTGCACCTTGATCTGGTGACGAGTTTGCAGTAACTACAGCCATTTCAGCCCAGGCCCTTCTTGTGAATAAAGCCTATGCATAAATTGTATTTACTATTTCTCCCTTCCCTGCATTTTGGTGTTTCAATCCTTCTCTCTCTCTCTCTCTCTCTCTCTCTCTCTCTCTCTCTCTCTCTCTCTCTCCCTTGCTAGTTTTCTAACTTTTCAGTGATTCTTGAGCTTAGACCACTCAGACCTGCTCTGGCTCAGTCCTGGACCTGGTCCTTAAATCAGGTTGGTCACATGCATTACTCACTGACTTGCCCATCACTTTCTTTCTGCCTTTTACCAGCTTAAAAATGACTATCACTAGCCTCACTTGAAGACAAAGTAATTATAGATGACCAGAGGTAACTCAGTTTCTCCTTCAATTACTACTTTTTTTTTTTTTTCTTTTTGGTACAAGGGATTGAACCCAGTAGCACTTTACCACTGAGTTATATCTCCAGCCCTTTTAAATGTTTTATTTTGAGACAGGGTCTCACTAAGTTGCTAATGCTGGCCTTGAACTTGTGGTCCTCCTGCCTCAGCCTCCTGAGTTGCTGTGATTACAGATTTGCACCATAACAACTGGCTAAGGCAAATACTTTAGAACAAGTAGTCCCTTCAATGTTTTCCTTTCTCACTCCAAATAAGAATCAATGAACTAAAAATTATCACTACCATATGATTCTTGAGAATAAGAAATTTAATATCCTTTGAATCTCTGGTACCACCTAAATTCCTAGGGCAAAAGTAGGTAAATAAATATAATTTGAATGATTTAACTAATTATCTAGGCTAGAAACCAGCATAGCATGCATTAGCCAAATAGAAGAAAAATCCATAGAATAGGCAAAGACATTACATAAACCAAAGGCAAAGGGTCATTGTGTTGTATTTTCTTAAAGGCTTGCAGAAATCCCCCTGAAACTGGAAGCATCAAGAAACCAGCAATAGATTAAGAGTCAGGTCGCCCATGTTTTCAGAAGTCTGAAACTTGTTTGTGTTTTATCATTATTGTTTTTTAAAATAAACATATGTACACAGACCTCAACTGCATTCAGCTCAGTACAGTATCACAACTGTGTAAGCACCATCCAGGTCAAGAAATAGCACATTGCCACTCTCCAAGTTCATATGCTGAGACTGAACTTGCAAGCCTACTGGGCAAGCAGGAGTCATATCACTCTGGAGGGTCATCACTAGACTCTCGGGGTATATTTGTCAGAAGAAAATATAGGGGAAAAAGAAAAAAGTCCCTTCTAATAGCACAGACTTCTCAAAGACACTTTTTAATTGACTACAGAGTGTAATTAATATGTCTCTCCTAAGTATTAGTCATTATTGCCAGGTGACATCATTTGGGCCAGTATAATACTACATCCAGTCCTTGACAGATTGGGTTGGGTTAAGAATCAATCAGGCTTACAGTCACCCATCAGCCATGCACTGATACACAAACGGAAGTTACCAGCAGGTCTGGTTGGACTTGAGTGCATCTAAACTTCAGCTTCCTTACAGACACTGCCCCATCCCTTCTCCCTAGTGCCCTATCCCTTCTACCCTACCTTCGGACTCCCCAAGTTGACTTTGCCTGTTATTAAATTTAGATTTGTGGATTCATCTACTATACAGTCTTTTTCCTTTCATTAAAGAGAAATTCAAGTAGCGCAAAATTAACCATTTTTAAATGAACAATTCAGAGGCATAAAGCCAATTTACAATATTGTACAAACACCACCTTTCTCTGGTTCTAAGCTTTCATCAGCCCACACTCTTAAAGCAGTTACTCTCCCTTCCTTCCCTACCTCCTCACAGACACATATTTCCCATTTTCAAAAAAAGCAGAACTAACCCAGTGGAGTGGATATAAGTTGGTATCTCACTGTGAATTTAATTTGCTTTTCCCTAATAACTAATGATTGAGTATTTTTTCATCCTCTCATTAACCATTTCTGTATCCATATGCCACTACCACATTATTTTAATTGCCATAGTTTTGTAGCAAGGTTTTTGTTTTTTGCTGTGCTGAGGAGTGAACCCAGGGCTTCATGCATGCTAGGCAAGCACCCTATCATCAAGCCTGGAGCAAGTTCTTAAAGAGGGAAGTGTGAGTTCTCCAAATTTGTTCTTCTTTTTTAACATCATTTTGGCTCTTCAGGGCCCTTTATGAACTTGAGAAAAGGCTTTTCCATTTTTGGAATTTGAAAACTTTGATAAGAATTGTATTGAATCTCTAAATTGCTTTAGATAGTATTGCTATCTTAACAGTATTAAGTGGTCCAATCCATGAATATTGGATGTCTTTCCATTTATTATCTTTAATTTTGTTTAGCACTGTTTTTGACTTTTCAGTATACCACTCCTTCACTTCCTTGAATAAGATTATTTCTAGGTATTTGATTCTTTGGATGCTATTACAATGAAATTGTTTTCTTACTTTCCTTTTTGAATTTTTCAGGTTTTTGTGTCTTATCCTCTACCCTGTAACTTTGTTGCACCTATTTATAAGTGTTAGTAGTTTTCATTTTTCTTTTTGCAAATTCTTTGCAGTTTCCTATATATAGTATCATGTCATCTGCAAATACAGTTTTACTTCTTTCCTTCTGAATTGGGTAGTTTCTTTTTCTTGCTTAGTTTTTCTGGCCAGAATTTCCAGCACAAAGCTAAATTATAGAGGTGAAAGTAGGTATTCTTTTTTTTTTTTTTTTTTTTTTTTTTTCCAGTCTGGGGGCTTGAACCCAGGGTCTCACACATAGTAGGTACGTACTCTACCACTGAGGTACATCCCCATCCTAGGGATATTGTCCCATAGGCTTTTCTTGTGATGTCTTTCTCTGGCTTTGGTATTAATTTGATGCTAGTCATATACAATGAATTTGGAAGTATTCCCTCCTCTTCAATTATTTGGAAAAGTTTGGGAAGAATTGGTATTAGTTCTTTAAATGTTTATTGGAATCCATCGGTGAAGCCATCTGGTCCTGGACTTTTCTATGTCGAGAGATTTTTAACTACTGATTCAATCTTTTTACTTGCTGTAATTCAATTCATATTTTCTCTTTCTTCTTGAGTTGTTTTTGGAAAATTTTCTAAAACTTTGTTCATTATGAGTACATATCTCATCTATTGGTACATAATTGTTCATAGAATTCTCTTATGTTCCTTTTTTCATTTTTGTAAGGACAGTAGTAATGTTCTTTCATTTCTGACTTTAGTTATTTGCATCTTCATTTTTTCATAAGTCTGGTAAAAGTTTGTTCAATGTTTTTGATCTTTTCAAAGAACCAACTTTTAAATTATTTTGTTGCTTTTCTCTTCTTTATTTTGTTCATCTCTTCTCCAATCTTTGTTTCATTCCTTTTGCTAGCTTTATGTGCTCCTTTTTTCTAGATATTTGAGGTGCAAAGTTAGGTTACTAATTTGAGATAGTTCTTTTTTTTTTTTTTTTTTTTTTTTGCGGTGCTGGGGATTGAACCCAGGGCCTTATGCTTGCGATGCAAGCACTCTACCAACTGAGCTATCTCCCCAGCCCAAGATAGTTCTTTCTTAATGTAGACATTTACAGCTATATATTTCCCTCAGTTTACTGCTTTCACTGCATCTCCTAAGTTTTGATATGTTGTCCTTCTGTTTCATTCATCTCAAAGTATTTTCTAATTTCCACCGTGATTTATGTTTCTTTGTTTTACCCATTATTTTCTGAAGAGTATGTCATTTGCCAGATGCAGTGATACAAGCCTATAATCCCAGCAACTCAGGAGACTGAGACAGGAGATTCAAAGCTTGAGGCCAGCCTCAGCATCTTAGCAAGACCCTGTCTCAGAATAAAAAATAAAAAGGACTGAGGATGTACTTCAGTGGCAAAACACTCCTGGGTCAATCCCCAGTATCAAAAAAAAAAAAAAAAAAAGTGTCATTTAATTTCTACAACTTATAGATTTTTTCCAGTTTTCCTTCTATCACTGATTTCTAATTTCATTCCATGTGGTTAGAGAAAATATGTTGTCTGATTTCAACCCTTTTGAATTTTATGGAAATTTTTTTTTGTATCTTAACATGTAGTCTATCTTGGAGAATATTCCATGTGCACTTGAGAAGAATATATATTTTGTATATGTCTGTTAATTCTGATTGATAGAAAGTTTTGTTTAAATTCTCTATTTCTGAGCCTCTTTTGGGGCTCAGTGGTAGAGCACTTGCCTAGCATGTGTGAGGCACTGGATTCTATTCTCAGCACCACATAAAAAAATATTGTGTCCATCTGCAGCTAAGAATAAAAAGAAAATTCTCTATTTCCTTATTGTTTGTATTTCTAGATATTTCATCCATCATTGAAAGCTAAGTATTTAAATCTCCAGTTATTATTGTAGAACTGCTTATTTCTTTCATAAATTCTGTCCATATTTATTTAACATATTTTGGAATTCTATTTTATACTAATATGTTCATAATTGTTATATCATTTTGATGAATTGACATTTTCAGCAGTACATAAAAATTGTTATGTCTCTTGTATTATTTCCTGACCTAAAATTTATTTTATCTAATATTGGTAAAGTCATATCTGTTATATTGGTCACTAATTTCATGAAAGATCTTTTTCTAGTCTTCTGTTTTCATCATGCGTGTGACTATAGATTGAAAGTAAGTCTTTTATAGACAATACAATTGTATCATGCTTCTCTAAAAGTTTTGTCAGTACTAGGGATTGAACCCAGAGCCTCTTGTATAGGCTAGGCAATCGCTCCAACGCTGAGCTACACCTCCAGCCCAGGATCATACTTTCTTATCCATTCTGACAGTCTATTTTAATTGATGAATTTAATTTATTTGCCTGGGGCCAAGATATAGTCCTCAAAGTCATGCCTCCTTGACCTATTCCACCAGCCACATCCCTATTACCAACCGTAGTCCATTCAAATTACTAATCCATTGATTAATCAACTTAATAAGTTTACATCTCTCATCATCAAACCCTTTCCTAAAAGCCCTGTTTCTGAACCTTGCTGCTTTGGGGGCCAGGTTTTCAAAACATTTGTTTGGGGAGGGAAAAATTCCCGACCCAAATTATAACACCTAGAATAGCTCTTTTGTCTTTCATACCCTTTATAGCATATTTTGACAAACAGACTTTCCTGGTTTTAATGTTGTTCAATTTATCAGTATTTTCTATGATAGTCAATGATTCTTTAGGGTTGGAGTATAGAAGAAATAAGATTGGTCACACATTGATAATTACAGAAATTAGGTGACAAGTACATAAGGGTCCATTGCATCATCAAAATATTTTTTAGGGCTTGGAGTGTAGTGTAGTGATTAGCATGTGTGAGAACCTGGGTTCAATGCCCAGATCCAGAAAAGAGATATGTTTGAGATTTCCTGTAACAAAAAGTTTCATTATTATTATTTTTTAATCCAAGGTATAGCTTAAAACAGAACCATTAGGATAAGCAGTACAGGAAGCAGAAGAAGGTAGGAGAGGATGGTAAGAAAAGAAAGATTAATTGGAAGATTTAGAAGTGAAATCTATGCTTTGAAAACATATCAGACACTTTTCTACTGGACAATTTTCCTTGTGGCCCAAAGAACTATAGCAGAAGTGAAATAAATAGGAAGATGAACTTTTAAGAAAGAGTAAAATTAGAAGTAGTTAGTGATCTAATCACATGTGGAACAAAGACAATTAAATGATACTCTAAATTAACCTAAATTATAGACCATTCTTTTCTATCTACAAAGGTTAAGAAATGAGATATCCTAGCTAAACCAAAGTCATATGCATAATATCATACATTTTTAAAATAATAGTTTATTAAAGTAATAAACAAACATTGGCACCTCTTCTGAAGTCTCTTCATGTTATTACAGAGCATTTGACTTCCTGAGCACATGTTTGCAGAATTTTTTAGGAAGAGTAATTTTTGAGTCTCCACCATTTACATCATTTCATGTTATTATTCCAGATATATGACTTTTTTTTTTTTTTGCAGGCAAAGTAAGAATCTCCCAAAGTTATGGAGCTTTTGAGGTCCTTCCAGTTTTTCCAGCCCAGGTTTTCCAGCCTGGGTCATTCTAGGTTTTTAGCTACAGAAGTGACAAAACAGGACATTGTTATCAGACTTGGAGTGAAACAATCATAATGAAAGACAACGCCTTAATTAATTCCCCAGCCACCCATGAACTTCTCCAGACAAGAGAATTTGTCTCTACCTGTCAACAAACATGGATGATTTGGGAGGTTCTTATAGTACAAAATTCCAACTGACATTTAGCAAGCTTAACTCAAATAAAGATGACAGTTCAAGCTGTAGTAGGGCTATTAAATTCATCATTATAACTTCTAGCCAAACATTTTGTCAACTGTGTATTCATTTGAACAAAAACCATATGCATTTGTAAGTTGTCAGTCTCCTGGGTGTAGACATACATGACCTAAAAAATCACAAAACAATTCGGTAACTGTCCTACAGCGAAGTGTGATGACGAAGACATCTCAGGGGCAGCACTTCCAAGTTGCATAGGAATGAGGCACTTGCTTCTGCCCACTGTCCCAAGAGTGCTGAGGTACGGGTGGAAGTGAAAGAGGGTTAACAGGACACATGGTTTCCAAATAGAAGCCCTGAGGCACCAGATTTTTCCTCTCCTTGTCTGACATCCCCCAATCTATTTTAACCTAGTTTTAACGGTATAGTTCAGTTCAAGGCAAAGATGAGAATAATTTGTCATTTCTCTGGGTCTATTTTTCTCATGTGGTTCAACAAAGAGACTTCTTACCTAGAGACAGATCTCCCACAAGACTCTAAAATAGAAACATAAGAATGTGCCATTATTTCCAAATTATGCCTGTGCATGCTTTGCTTGGTCTTCTAGTTCATTGAAATTCTCTACCAGCTTTCAAGGTTATTGAAAAACTAACTGCCTCTCCTTAGCTAAAGTCACACTTTAGCCCCTGACAGAGACAAACCATGAAGTCCTTCATCTTGTTGGAAAGTTCATTGCAATGAATGGCCTATCATGGACAAAAGCTGTCCATGTGTCCATGTGTCTATGTGTCTGTCACAATTATTTACAGTAGACTACAAGTATTATCAATAGATTTGGAAGGAAGCTGCCAACTAGATTTCCATCAATAACATAGTAATATTTCCAAGAAAAGAGGTTTTATGAATTGATTACTTATAGCAGACAACTTGCCTTGGTCAAGGTACTTTTTGTACACCACTCCACACCCTCTCAGTCTCATCTGTTAATTTTCGTTGCCACCTCTTTTGGTAATAATTCTGCATAGGATCTAAGTAGCAGGTACAACCTCACAAACCCCAAACTGGAGTCCCCACTGCCAGCCTTGACATGGTGGTTGACACACGGGAGCCAGCACGGGTGCTCCTGGAAGCTGGGGAGATGAGGCAAACCTTGGAGCCAATGGATAAATGCATCCCTTCTTTCTTCACCTGGGCTGATGATTCTAAGACACATCTTAGACAGCCCTATGGGTTCAGACCTGGAAGCTACACCCAGCTCAACAATACATCTTTGTAACTGACTCTTCTTCCTTTCTTGCTGCACTCACCTGTCCTTCGCTGCTGCCCCTGGGTCATGCTCCATAATAAAGTATCTGTGCATAAGCCTTGTCTACATCATTTGCTTTTGAGAAAGCTCAAGCTGAGACAGTAGTCTATTAGCAGACTGTTTTCGTCTCTGATGAAGTTTTTGTTTTGTCAAGTTCTGAGGCAGACACAGTTGTGGGGAAAGGGCATTTAGACTGTGTCAATAATGAACTCTGAACAGAAAATAAATATTTTGTGTTCTTAAAAGCGTAAGCAATAGTTGCCCTCATTTTGTGGATGGAAGGAAAAATGAAGAATGAAGGAGTAAGGGAATGAAGGAGGGAAAAGAAAGAAGTATATTAGTCAGCATTTCATCACTGTGACCAAAATACCTGACAAGAACAACCTCAAGGAAGAAGGATTTATTTTGGTTCATGGTTTCAGAGGTCTAAGTCCATGGTCAGTCAAGTTCATCATTCTGAGCTTGAGGTTCCATAGAACATAATAGTGGAAAACAATTCCAGAGGAAAACTGATCAGCTTATGGCAGCCAAGAAGCAGAGAGAGACGGGAAGAGACCAGGGACAGATATAGTCTCCAAGAGCACATCCCCAGTGACCTGTTTCCTCTGACACCACCTGCCTAGAGTTACCACCCAGTAGTCCATTCAAATTATCCACCAAATGGATTAATCCATTGATGAGGTCAGAGCTCTAGTGATTCAATCATTTCACTTCTCAAATACTACTGCATCGCCTAACATGTGAGCTTGGGAGCTCATTCTAGATCCATACAGTAACAAGAAGAAAGGGAGGGATGGAGAGAGGAGGGAAAGAGAAAGTAGAATCTGGATCCTTCCCTACTCCTTACTCAAGAGGAAGCTACACGGCACTCCCAATGGACAGCTTCCTCAGTAGACGGCTGTGCTGTCGCCTCCTTAGCCTTATTACACACGTTTTTATGCAGTGTGCTTGCTGTTTTGTCACATAATGTCTCTTTCCACTTTATGACCTTGTAGAGTACCTAGTGCAGTCAAGATCCGACCATTATGAAGCGAGTCCACATGAATTTGATAGATTCCAACCTCCTCCCCCTGTCACGGTGATGAGCAAACACTACATGCACTTCTCATCCTTCACATATTAAAAATGGAACTCCAAATGTAAATAACCTTTCTCTGACACCGATTTCATCACATCATTTGCCTGAACACAAAGTACAACTCTCCCTGCCATCATTTCAAGTCCTCAAACTTTCTCTTTCTATTTCTACTATTTAATTAACCTTTATTCTAGAGTTCTCTGGGAGTTACACAGAGGCTTTCCATCTTCCTCCTCCTTCCAGGACCTTCTCTGTCTATGCCCTCTCCTCTCCATTGGAGTGTCTATATCGTTGCTCCACACCTAATGTGCTCATTTCACCCTCGGACATCCCTGACCTCTCTATACCTACTTATGTAACTCGAATTACACCATTAACTACCTGTCTTCAACAGCTACACACTAGGGTTGGGGATGTAACTCAGTGGTAGAATACTTGCCTAGCACTTGCAAGGCCCTGGGTCCAATCCCCAGCATCAAAAAAAAAAAAAAGAAAAGAAAAGAAAAAAGAAACTACATAAGAAAGAGGGTGTAGGAAAAGGCCCAGTAAAGATGAGATGACCAAGAAAATGCAAAGGCACAGTTTATTATGCAGAATTAAGTTGATAATTTCTCCATTAATTGGAGTCTCCTGGTGCAAAAGGATATGCCCTTACAAATGGAGACTTCCTTTCTCTAGTAAATTTCTCTTACAAAAGCATAACTTTCCAGGACTCCTTCAGTGTTTGCAATTACTCAAAATAATCAGCTCAAAATAATCCTAAGGCCAGAAAGGCATATTTGAAGTCTCTTATAGTCATTTTTCTGGACAGCACATCCCAAACTATATCACCCAGGACACTGTAAACCCTGCTGGTGAGGATCCTGGTCTACTTTGTTCACCACTGTGTGTGAGCATCTAGAACAGTGCTGGTACATAGTAGGTGCTCAATACACATTCAGTGAGTGAAGGATTCTCTACGTCTCCAAAGTGCAAATAATGACCTAGCTGCTAAGTGGAGTAAGGAAGTAACTCCTCTATGAATTTCCTTTGTTTTATTTAGACATGAATCTGACCAAATCTTATTTCAGTGCTAAAGAAAGAACCACTGTGATAACCTGATTTTAACCTGAGTCTACCTCTTGTTGGAGTCTGCTTATTATTGTCAGAACCTGGACGTCTCTGGTTACTACTCTGTTTTGTTCTCTTTTTCCCACCTTCATTGACCTGCTGGTGATTTTCCAGGGAATTACAAATGACGCCAGTGTTTGACAGACGGCAGAACAGGGCTGGAGGATCTGTCAGGTCTTGACCAGTACTTGTAGTCCAGGTTCAAGATAATGAACTATTCCTTTTGTACCTTTCCTTCCTGCCACTGTGCCCTTGCTCCCTTCCCTCCTCCCCTGTCCTGGCTGCCCTCAGAGATCTCCCTGTGGCAGTCCAGGCAGCCAAGGATCTGGCAAACTGGTGCTAGCTGCTTCAAGTGTAAGTTTTCTTTTCTAGAACCCCGGGAATCTTTGAACTGGTGATAACTGATAACCACCGTAGGCTGTAGAAGTCGCCTTTGTGGCCCCACAGTCCAAGGTGAAGTCACAGAGCTTGGCCCCCAAGGCCCCTCCCTTGTCCGCTGCCTGCAATGGCTGCTGCACCTCTCCCAAGCCCACAGGCGGATGGATAACCACTACTGCAACAGCTGTTCACCTCCATTCTGTGGATGAGACTGTCCCCACCCATCCTTCTCCACTTCCTTAAATCCGTCAGAACAGCTGATTTTAGTTTATTGAAAGGCAAAACACAAAGTCACACAAGGGCTGTGTCCTAGATCAAGTGTTAAACCTTCTCAGAAGGCTCATGTTCTTTCCCCCCAGCTTGACTGAGATATAATTGACAAATAAAAATTGTATGTCCTTAAGGCATACAACGAAAGCTTTTATATACAAATACATTGAAAACTGCTGCCCACAATCCAAGAAATTAACACGTCCATCACTTCATATACTTATTTTCTTTGGTGTGTGTAGTAAAAACATTTGAAATCTGCTCTCTTAGCAAAATTTTGAGCACACAAAACAATGTCACAAAGGACAGCCACCATGCTGTACATGAGGTCTTCTAACTGAAAGTTTGCACTTTTTGATCAACATCTCCCCGTTTTTCCATCCCACTCCAGTCCCTGGCAACCACTATTCTGAGTCTGTTTTAGATTCCACATGTAAGTGAGGTCATGCTGTATTTGTCTTTCTGAGGATGGGCTATTTCACTAATGTCCTTCAGATTCATCCATGAGGTCATAAATTACAGGATTTGTTTCTTTTTTAAGACTGAATAATATTCTTCTGTGTGTGCATGTGTAAGTGTGGGTTTGTGTATTTAACATTTTCTTTCTCCATTCATTCTTTGATGGACATTTTGGATTCAGCTATGACCTGGCTTTCAGTACAGTAGACCCTCATCTCCATCTTAGCTTTGCTTGCTCCATGTCTTCAGCTCTGCCTCCCTGCTATTTAAAGAACAACTACTCACACAATTGGGACAAGTCATTTCCAGCCCACAGTGATCTCTGACTCGTCAGAGCCCTTCATGAGGCATCATAGCATAGTTGCTATGAACATAAGCTTTGGAGTCAGACTGCTTGTGTTTGAATGGCTTCCCACTTAACAGCTGTCTAGCCTTGGGCAAAATACTTAAACTCCCTATATTTTGGCATTGCATAATAATTGATGCTCATAAAGATGATGTGAATCATCAAGCAAAGTTTAAAATCTGTTCAGCGTGCTCTGTTTAAGAAAGTAGAAAAACACATAACACATTCTAGAAACATTTATATCTAAAGTGGTTTCCAAAATGTTGGTGTTTAAATGATTAAGCTTTATTATCTTGAAAGATAACTTAAGTAGGATGCATCACATCTTGACACATAGTTTTGCAAATGAACCATGAATATTAAAACTTTGGGGGAAGGCAAACCTATAGAGAGGAAGAGGTCTAAATTCAAATGAAGATCTGAAATTCAATCCCATCTCTATCACTTTCTGTGCAAATACTTCAGTAAGGTACATTACTGTCCTAAGCACCTGTGTCAATGTGTGAAAATGGGCATAAAAAGTACAACCTGGCAAAATCATCAAGGAGCTTGAATGAAATAAGGACTGAGAAATAATGCAAGAGGAGCAGTGGACACCAGCCGTGGGGGCTGCAGCCCCAACCCATTGGAATTTGGGCCATGAGTGCTGATGGTGGAGTCAGGCAGAACTCTTCTGACCATCTACCTATTTGTCCCTTGAATGTACATTGAGACAGGAAGATTCCTGGGAGAAAAGGAACCTTTTCCTTTTGCTCTTCAAAATCATTAAAAGATGTCAGATGGAGGCTGAGGGAGTTGCTCAGTGATAGAGCACCTGCCTAGCATGTTGGATCCCCATCCAACTGTAAAAAATAAAAGATGTCATATGGATTTGAAAGCACCAACCAATGCCTGAATGGAGTACAGAATGATAAGGTCCCTAAGAGAGAATTTGCCCTACGGGTAGAAGGAGTTGAAACACACAGATAAGCCTCCCTTTTGTTAAAGGCTGAGGAACAATGATGACTGATCACCTTGGTTCAATGCTTAAATCTGTTCTGACCCTTAGGACAGGCTTATGCCTTAAGAAGAGGCCTTGTGAATGAACCAAGGGAAATAATGAAAGCATGTGATATTCACAAAGCAGTGCTCAGAAGGAAATGAATAGCCTTAAATATTAAAAGATTTGCTGGTGGGACTGCAAATTGTGGCAACTGCTCTGGAAAGCAGTATGGAAATTCCTCAGAAAACTTGGAATGAAACCACCATTTGACCCAGCTATCCCACTCCTCAGTTTATACCCAAAGGACTTAAAATCAGCATACTACAGTGACGCAGCAACATAAGTATTTATAGCAGCTCAATTCACAATAGCTATATTATGGAACCAACATAGATGCCCTTCAACAGATGAGTGGAGTTAGAGAATGTCATGCTAAGTGAAATAAGCCAAAGTCAAAAAACCAAAGGCCAAATGTTTTCTCTGATAAGTGGATGCTGATCCATAATGGGGTGTGGGGGGTAGGGAAGAATGAAGGAAATTTGGATTGGGCAAAGAGGAGTGAGGGGAAGGGAGGGGGTATGGGAGTGGGAAGGAAGGTGGAATAAGACGGATATTTTTACCCTATATGTATGATTACACGATCTGTGTGAACCTGCACCATGTACAGCCAGAGGAATGAGAAGTTGTACTCCATTTGCATACAATGAGTCAAAATGCATTCTACTGTCATGTGTAACTAATTATAACAAACTAAAAAAAAAAAAACATTAAAAATAAAAGATTTGAAATAAAGTATAGAAATTTTTAAAAGCAGACAGCATAGTGAAGACAAACACAGGAATACATTTAAAAGGAAGAAAATTGACTAAAAAATATATCAAAGAGCTAGTCATGGGACAAAGTACTTCTTTTTCCACTTGTTAGATGTGAATAGATTACATATTCAAAGACCAAACTGTCAGATAGAGAGGGAGAATACTTGTACAGTTGGAGCTCCAGCCTGTCTTAGCTCCCCTGAAAGAGGTCAATAGTAAGAAAGGAGTGATTCTGACTTATTCCTGGATGCCATGCTGCTTATACCTGGGCTCACCAGTGGAAACCCATCTGATCAGGAGCCGTTCTCTTGGAGCCCCTTTTAAAGGGATAGCCAGCCCAACTTTCCTCCAGTTCTTTCTCTCTCTCCCACCCACTTCCAATCCGTCAGTAAATCTTTTCTTCTCTACCTTAAGAATGTATCATGGGTTGGGGGTTTAGTTCTATAGCAGAGTGCTTGCCTCTCATGCGTGAGGCTGTGGGTTTAATCCTCAGCACTAGGGGGAAAAAAGAATCCAACCACTTCCTTCTATCTTCAGCCAGCTGCACTGGTCTAAGCCTCTTTCTCTTTCACCTGGATTACTCTAACAGCCTTGTAACTAATCTCTCAATCTCAACCCTATCCACCTACAGTTTTTTTCTCTACGTAGTAGCCAGAGTGGTCTTTTTAAGAACATGTCGGTCATTACATTCCCATACCCAGAATCCTGCAGTGAGTAGCTTCCCACTTCATTCAGAGTGAACATTCAGGTCTTCACAAGGCCTACAAGGTCTTTGATATTCTATACACACACGCAAGCGCACACACACACACACACACACACACACACACACACTGCCATCTGTGTCCTATGCCTCTTCTCTGTGCTCACTGAGCCCTGAACATGGGTCACCTCGCCAGCTCCCACCCAATTACCTTTGCCCCTGTGACTCGTCCTACATGGAATTTTTTCCCCAGGGAATGGGTGACTGTCTCCCTCACATTCTACAGCTATCCGGCAAATGCCAGTTTATTGGGGAGGCCTTTCCTGACCACTCATTTAAAATAGCAAACTCATCTCCTACACACACTCTCAGCCAGTCTACCTTCTTCCTTGCCTATTTTCTTCCCAGGGACTTAAACCAGTTTACGAATTCAAGAATGTAACTTCCTAGGGGCAGAGACCATGTCTGCCTGTTCACTGTGTTCTCAATGCCAAGAATAATTTCTGGCACATTGAGATATCTAGTAAGTTAAGGAATGAGAGCTAGAGACATATCTCAGTGGTAGAATTTACTTAGCATGCACAATTTCCTTGGTTGCATCCCATTGCCAAAAAACAAAAGAAAATAAAACAAAAAAATAAACAAAAAACTGTGTGTGTGTTGGAGAAAGAGAAAGAGTAAATGAACAAATAAATGATGAATGAATATGTAGTGCTGAAAGCAAGAATACCGCTGCAACAAGTGTCTGGGCACTTTGAACATCCAAGTGAGCTGTCGCTGAGCTTTCTATTTCTTCCCCCATTTAACCAAGGATTATTCAGAAGGATTTGTGAAGGGAGTTCCTGGATCCAAGCATCAAAACAATATGAGAGGAAGATGAAGCAGGAGGCTAAGGCAGGAGGATTGCAAGTTCAAGGTCAGCTCAGCAACTTAGTGAGACCCTGTCTGAAAACAAAAAATAAAAAAGGGCTCAGGATGTAGCTCAGTGGTAAAGCACTCAGTACCAAAAAAAAAAAAAAAAAGATATGAGACTCTTCCTCATGCAGCGGCAGCAGCAATGGGACCATGCTGGTGGCCAGCTCCTGGACCAACCGATCACCACACCCATGTGGTCCACTTGCCTCCAGAGGTGTTCTGAATATTTACTCTCCCGATGAGCTACAAATACGACCACGATTGTGGTCCAAAGCATGTGTGAGCATCCTTGGGAATCCTTGGACATACAGGTTTGGGAGTCCCAGTGTGCGTGACTACAGAGGCATGCAAAAACACCTTGCTGAATCAGTGAGGAAGGGAGCCCTGTATTTCCTACTAATTTGGGTAGATGGAGATCCAGATTGTAGGCAGGTTGTCAATGAAAGGGAAATATTATTTTCACCTTCATTTGGGAATGTTTTTATAAATCTTGTTGAGGTCCAGCAAGCAAAACTCTCTAGTAAATATTAGTTCCTTCTTTTTTCAGCCTCATTACATCTAAAATCTCTCATGGTGAAGTCCACCATATACCTTGTTAAGTGGATGAATAATACACGTGGGCCTCTTATTGCCTGAATTAGTAAAGCCACAGTATATTTTTCCCATGCATACATCCAAGGAAAACCTCTCAGAATCTCTCGTCCAATAAAATAGGACAATACAGACAAAAGGACATGTGTATTTTGACACTATGTTTGGTGACTAACTTTGAACTGTCTTTATAATCTGAAATTAAATAAGATCTTGAACTGGGGGTGTAGTTCAGTGGTAGAGCACTTGCCTAGCATGCATGAGGCCCTGTCACCCAGCATGCTGAAAAAAACAAAAATCCCACAAACGAGGTCATGACAGCCATCAGAAATCATTTCCATCATTTGTTGTTCCAAATAGATTTTGAACAACTTAGAAAGAGGTCCTGCACTTAATATTCTGTGCAGCATTTTAGGATTTAATATGGGACTCAATAGAAAACAGGAGATTCATGTACCGCCTGCATAATATTTCGTTGGGTTCTAAAGTTGGATTGATTTTTCTTCAAAACTGGTCCTCCGACTTCTGCTGTGGATGACCTTGCTTGTTAGCAACACAAAGGTTGGGTTCGAGTCACATGATGATAACTTCCACATGATGGAAATTATCTGGGTTTTTCCTCTTTTGAAAGTAGCTCAAGTACCATGTGTTCCTCTGACCATTTCCTGCCAATAATTTATCTGACCTGACTCGGGCAGACTCCCCCACTAAAAGATATTTTAAATATGGCAACAGAAAGGACAGAACAAAACGGAACTTAAAGTTCTTACCCTTTAAGGAGAGGCTTGTAAAACAGAAGCAAGAAGGGGACTGGAAGAGTGTTAATCAACTTTCAAGCCTTACAAAGTCAAAATCAGTTTGACCACTTGGTTTCACTTTCTGTCTTTTTCTTCCACATAATTGAGCTCTGACAGGAAGAATGGAAGCCGGAGGTCCCTTGCTTACTTCTCCTTCCATCCCAACAGCCCAGCTGGGGAGTCCTATGCTAATGGCTCAGCTCACACCCCCACTATCCATTGTTCTCTTGAAAAGATAAACTCACGCAAACTGGAAAAGGTAGCATTTAAGAGGCCTTAGGCAAGCAACTCTTCAGAAACAATTATCTCTTATGAACAGTGAATGCACCTTTTTTTTTCTTTTCCTTTCTACTTTTTGGCAAGAGAGTCTTTAAGAAAAGTGACTTACTCTTGCCTATCAAGATTAAATTCTTAACTGAAGCATTTTCGTCTAATCCATCCACTACTTTGTAATCCTCCAAGTCAGAATGTAAGGAAAAGTTTCTATTTTGATTCAAAACCACATTCTTAGAAGTCCCAACACCCTGGCACTCCCCCGACTCTACTTACTGAATGGGGCAACCCAACAATAATCTCCAACTGGGGACCTGAGGGGGTCCCCTCAATCCAGCTCAGCTTTTCCTGTGTCCCCTGATCTTGTCTTGGACCTTGACAAGAGAGATGCTCCTCCTTGAGTCAGGGTTAACATTACAGAGATCTTTAAAAAGGGGGGCTGGGGCCACAGGGTGTGGTGGCACACATCTGTTATCCCAGTGACTCCAGAGCCTGAGGCAGGAGGATCTAGAGTTTAAAGTCAGTCTCAGTGAGGCCCTAAGCAATTCTGTAAGACCCTGCCTTAAAATGAAAAATAAAAAGGGATGGGGATGTGGCTCAGTGGGTTCAATCCCTGGTACCAAAAATATAAATTAATTACTTAATTAATTAATAAAAATTTAAAAAGAGGATCCTTGGAACAATGTCCCTATGGACCGACTCAATGTTTCATTGTGATATTCTATTATTTTTTTTTAACCAAAGATTCACAAAGCAACACCAACCCATTTTTACATATTCTTTATTAGTGTTGTAGTAAAAAGAATATTAAAGTAGGATTTAAAACACCTACATTTTACTCCCAGTTCTCCTACATACTAAGCGAGTCACTTAATCATTCAGACCGTCAGTTTTTCTTATGCAAAAGAAGAAGCTTAAAATACCCATCATTGCCTGGCACGGTGGCACATGCCTGTAATCACAGTGGCTTGGAAGGCAGAGACAGGAGGATTAAGAGTTCAAAGCCAGCCTCAGCAAAAGGGAGGCACTAAGCGATCAGTAAGACCCTGTCTCTAAATAAAATATAAAATAGGGTTGAGTGCCCCTGAGTTCAATCCCTGGTACCCAAAAATAAATAAATAAAATAAAATACCCAGCCAGGGGTTAGGGGTATAGTACAGCACATGCTTAACATGCCCAAGAACCTGAGTAAAATCCTGAGCACCAATAATAATAATAATAATAATAATAATAATAATAATAATAATGCCCATCCAGGAACTTTTACAGATGGAAAGCACAGTCATTCAAGTTGTATAAAGATGCTGCTAAGCTACAATATACTCTCCAAATATAAGCTATTAATAGTTTCCATTCTGAGTTCTGCTCTTGTTGAAAGTGTATACTGTCCCCTTTTCCCAGTTATAAACCCAGAATATTATTATTGTGCTATCTTCTGTAGAGCCTATCCACCTGAATAAATCCTTATTATCACTGGGCCTCTGAACAATCCTTCTGGCCTACAAAAATAATGTTATTGTTATTTAATCCAGGATTATCAGGGGTGTTCTGTTTGGCAGGTGTTACTGCTATGTTGGCATAAGATTAGTTTTGCAAAAGTATTTATTTCCCTAGCAGAGCAGGAGTTTACACAATTCACTGGAAAGATCCAGAAAGAATCCTGACATGACAGGATTCTTTCCATGAAATATTACCATCACAAAGCAAAGGGGCAAAATTGACAAATTAATTGAGAAGCATTTTAGAGTCCTGTTTATGCAATAAGAGGGAAGAGAAATTTATTGTAAATTTCAGAACCCTTTTGGAAACCAAGTCTGGCTTTTTTGTACTATATTAAACACTCTTCTATTCCACAGGGCACTTAGTGGCCTTGGTGTGTCCAGCCTCAGGCTGAAAGCATGCAGACTTGAGTGTACTTCTCTAGCAATTTTTCACTAAAGCACTTACATTTCTTGAGAACCAGAAGAGACTCAGTGATATATTACCTCGGGCCACCAAGCAGTATGTCCCAAGATATCAGGGCCCACATGCTCCTTCTTTCCTTCCTCCTGCTCCACCTTCATAGTACTATGTGGATGAGAGAATACTGTGGCCAACCCTTGGCCAAATTGATCAAAGTACAAGATGCAGAATGTTCCAGCTACATGCATCATCTTCTGTCCTCTCAATCAGAGAGACACTTGCAAGGGGAAGTACTTGCAGAGAGAAGGACTTGCAGATTCTACTTACCACAAGTGGGAGAGAAGTAATCTGGAGTCTCTCTAGCAGAAGTGCTTTGTCTGCCTATAAAAAGAAAGTCATTCCTCCTTCTCATCCAAGACAGAGGAGCAATTTTCTTTAATCTCCTTTACTAAAATCTCATGGATGGTTTAGTTTTGTTTTGGGGGTGATTGAACTCAGGGCCTCAATCATACTAGGCAAGCATTCTACCACTGAGCCACAACCTCAGTCCCTCTTCTTAATGGTTTTATTCCAATTTTGACTTTTATAAAAGTTGACTGGGTAGGATACTCTGAGAAGATGGTATTTTACAGGAAGACCAGTTCAACTGTCCTTCCTAGAGTGTACTACATGTTAATAAAACGTTGCCCTGTGGAGGTCTGTAGGAAATCTGTTCTGATGGCATGCTTACATAGATCATATTCAGCCTCTTCAGGGTTTCTGTCTGGTGCTTCTGGAGACCAGCGCCTTCCCTCTACTATGGGCAACTTTAAGTAAACTTAGTAAAAGTTGTCAAATATGCAAAAGTATGCTTCAGCCCTGAGTCCATTCATCCTGAGTCTTCTGTAAATCTTTGTGAGTTTTGCAAAAACTTGCATTAAGTAGGTATTATAGTAGAGTCAAGTAGCACCAGAGACTCAAATTATGTGCCTGGATGTTCAGTACTGGGACACTGGAGCTCCACATGAATCATTTATCCGTGTGTCCTAAGGCATGTTCTACTTTGCAGAATATATAAAATTACTAATCCTTACATCTTTTAACAGCATAAAATATAAAACCCTCAGGTTATTAATGCCAGATTCTTGCTTATTGTTTCATTATTTCTGAAATCATGATCTATAATGAAGATTTTCCAAATATCTTCATGTTAATGTGTCACCCTAGGGGGAATAAATTGTCCTCCAACTATAATATGTGGCACAAGAAAAATCATTTCCTCCAGAATATAACATTTGCACATTGATGCCTGTTTGGGTGTGTGGGGGGAGGGAGTATTTTTGTGTTTTTTTTTTTTTTTGGTTTTTGTTTTGTTTGTTGGTTGGTTGGTACCTGGGATTGAACTTATGGGGGCTACTTCCCATCCCTATTTAAAAATTTTTAAACTTGAGAGAGGGTCTTGTTAAGTTGCTGAGGCTGTAATCCTCCTGCCTCAGCCTCCCAGTCTTTGGGACTGATGCCACTGAACCCAGCTTGACGCCTGCTTTTGAATGCGGAGTTTGCACACCATTCTTGATCATCCCTACTGCCATTTTCTTTACTTAATTGCCAAAATCCTGCACAGTTGCAGTTCACATACCTTTATGGTGGACTTACCTGAGCGCATTTTTACCACAATATATTGTTTTCTTATGACAAAAGGCTCCAAATTCCTGAGGGAAGGTCTCTGACAGCTGTTAAAGTCAATCTTTATGCTGTGTGCAGGAAGAGGAGGGGACTAGAAAGGGGTCATAGTATATTTTATAAATATGCAAATGAAGGTTAAAATGTAGTTTAGTGGTGGAGTACCTGTATACAGGAGACCCGGGTTTGATCCCCAGTATATTAATTAATTAATTAAGCAAATAAATAAAATCTGCAAATTAGGAATAAAGCAGTTCCCAGAACTTTTTTTTTTTTTTAATTAATTCAAAATCACCTTAAAGTAGGAAAAACACACCCATCCAGGGCCAAGCTTGAAGTAGATCAAGACAGGAGAAGCATCTTTTGGTTCATTTCTTTAGAATCTCGATTGTCTAAAGTTCCCAACATGGTATCTTCATTTTCTTATCATCATTTAAAAGCATTGGTTTCTTAATGCATATGTATAACTTATGTATAACTAATTAGAACAAATAAGAAAATTAAATTAAAATAAATAAATAAAAGCATCGTTTTCATCATCGTTGTTGTTAATTTAGTTTTAGGAAATGACTAAAGAAAGGAGAGGACTGTTACCCACAATCAGTCTTAAACATACAGATTGAGCACACCTTATTTAAAATGCTTGGGACTAGAAGTGTTTCTAATTTCAGATCTTTTCAGATTTGGGAATATTTGCATACCCATAACGAAATATCTTGGGACTGGGATCCAAGTCTAAACTGAAATTCATTTATGTTTTACCTTATACACATGGCCTCAAGATTTTTTTTTTTTTTTCAGTCCTGGGGATGCAACCCAGGGCTTCATGCATGCTAAATTGAGGCTCTACCACAAAGCTACAACCTCAGCTGGCCCTCAGGGTAATTTTATGTAACATTTTTAGTCTGTTTTGACTGCAACCTGTCATAAAATGTCAGTTGTGGAATTTTCCATTTGCAGTGTCCTGTCAACACTCAGAAAGTTTTATATTTTACAGTAGTTCAGATTTCAGATTTTCGGTTTAGGATGCTTAACCTGTGTAAATTCAATTTATAATTTTTCCACTATCTGATAGTCTACAAGAAATTCATTAATTAGGGGTTGGGGCAGATGGCTCAGTGGTAGAGCAGGTGTTTAGCATTCACAGGCCCTGAATTCAACCCCAATTCAAAAAAAAAAAAAAAATTTCATTAATTATAATTCTGCTTAGTCATAGAAAGAAGATAATGTTGCCATCCCATAATCTTAACTTTTTGTTATGCCCAACACTTAATGGTCTCCCAAATAGTGCTGGAAACTCTTTTCTTGGCTAGAATACATATCTAGCCATTGCATTTGTCACTCAAAGACTGTTAGTCTGACAAGAACACTCACTCTATGAAAAGCTGCTGTTGATCTCAGTATAATCATTTTGGGTCTTGCCCTGTGTCAGGGCTGGAACACAAGTCAGTGGAAATAAGCATTAAACCAGACTTAATCAATATATAGTTCTCAACCTCATTTTCACTGGTCTGGAAAAAGATAAGCCAAACACCAAGTTTTGCTTACCCATACATTGGAATATAACACACAAACCAACTTTTCAAGAGATTAAAGGGAAAGGTGAAACTGGGGATGTGGCTCTGTGGTAGAGAAGCACTTGCCTAGCATGTGCAAGGCCCTGGGTTTCATCCTCAACACTGCAAACAAAAAAAGAAAAAGGAAGCAAAAATAAAGGTAGGAGCCTAAATTATTAAATATGACTGTTCTTTGCTAAGCACCATTCCACATAAATACCAAAAACACTACTTTGAATGGGGAGGTTGAGGGGGATGAGTGGACTCATATATTGCTTTACCTAAGTTGAAAATATGGATTAATTCAACTACATTGTAGAGAATCTATTGTATCTTATACATAGAATATATCGCTCATTTGGATTTTATGTTTGCTAAGTCAAAACTTCTTGGGGTTGTCTAGCCCAGAGGTAGAGCACTTACCTAGCATGCGCAAGGCCCCTAGGTTTGATCCACCCTCATCCACACAGACGCACACAAAACTCCCTTTTAATAACAACAACAAAATAACATATGGAGATGCTTTACACGGGGGAAAAACATTAATTCTTAAGCATCAAAGGGAAACCTTATAATTGTAGAAATGTGGCCAAGTTCATCAACTTGGAAAATTAATTTAATGGCCAGATTGTATTGACTTCATCTGCTATTTCTTCTCCAGAACAAGTTAGAAACATTAAAGATTTTGCAAATAAGGAACCCATCTATCCATTTAGTCGTCAAGAAGTGGGGGGTCCCTTTCAAGTTGTCTGAGAAAAAGCAATTTCAATTCTGAAAAATCCCCCAGTATTTTGACAAGAAATTCCAAGGTCTTTTGGTCTGGACCAAAGGAAAAGATATTTTTTAATTAAAAAATCAATGCAAAAGCAAAATGCCTTTGGTCTAAATTCCCTTTGAGTCGCTAAGAGACGTGAGGAAATCTGCTAGGGCTAAGCTATCTTTAATAAGGCAGATTCTTCAGCGAGACCCTCCCAGGTGGGCTTGCCGGTCGCCCCCTGGAAGAAGCATCTCTGCGGAAATGAACATTGACCTCAGGCGGCCAGAGCCCAAAGGAGTCATCTGTAGCAAGGGGATGCCAACCCCCGCGGCTCCTGGAGCTACGTGTTACCAAATGGTCTTTACACCTGGCACTAGAATGGGCGTGGCGAACGAGGCGCGTGAAGAAGCGTGGGGACACCTGTACCGACAGACCCTGCGCTGCGCTGTTGACCCGAGTCGCCAGCATTAGTGGAGTGGATCACTTTCAATAGGGACCTCACACGCGCCCGGGCACTCTCTCATCTCCTGTGAATGGGACGCTTGCACCCAGCAAGCGCTAAGTGAACTTAGCAAGGCAGGGACTTAACAAAGGGTCACCGACGATAGAGGCCGAAGGGGTCCTGCCCCTGGAAGGGAACGCCCCGGCGTGTGCCATCGAGACACCGAGACATTGCTATTTCCAGTCTGTCTGCTCAGAGGCCGAGTTGGCCACATCAGTGAGGGCCGGCCTGGGAAGGTTTCTCTAAAATAGCCTCCCACTTGCACTCAAAATGAAGCCGAACCCATTAATTCAAAACACAGCTCCGAGCTTCCTCCCCGCCGCGGCTCCCTTCCCGACAGACGCCCGAGCGGAATCAACCCTTGCATTTGGAAGCCGGGATGGCTCCCGAGCACTGAGCCGGTTTTAGGAGAGTTTGTCTAAACAGCTCTCAGTAGTGGCTCTCATTAGAGGGAGAGCCCCACGCAAACAGACAACCCTGCTTCCTTTAAACACAGCAATTTGGGCTCATCTGTTGCTCTCTGCTCCTTTTTTTAATCATTTGGACTGTAAAGTAATTAGAGGGAGAGATGATCCCAAAATAAAAAGATCAGCAGCTGAACTTTATAATTCTAATGTAAGCACACATATCATTTCAGGCTCTTCCAGGACCCCTGGGCAGGTATGATTTCAATAATCAAAGTGTTTTGCGTACAATTTCTAATTACCACTGTTGCCTCTGGATTTTTGTTTTGGGGCTTCCAAGCTCGGGTGCCAGTAAGGGTGGGCTTCTTTCACCCCTGCCACAGCCTGACTTCCCTCCTGGCTCACATGCTCAGCCTACCCTAGGCCTGTGCCCAGCCTTGGCTTGTTCAATCCCTATCAAAGCACCATTCCTGTAAAGAAAAGTAGTGTTTGGGGTGCGGGGGGGCGGGGAGAGTAAGGCATGGTAATTATATTCCTAATCACATGTAATTTAAGAGAAAATGAGCAGATATGAGAGGCTATTTAGCTCTTGACTCAGTGTAATTCCACAGTCAGACCACAGGCACCCCAGTGTCACCTGGGTGTCTTTCAAAGCCACTCAGCCACCAAACGGTTAATTACAAGGGAGGGGCTGCTTCCCAGCAAGTGTAGCCTTAAACACTGTCATTAGGCAACAATGGCAGCTTTTTCCCCAGACCCAGAGCCTGTCTTAAACTGTTCTGCAAGTGCTATCTCACTTCCCAAATGGGGAAGCCACCAGGGACATAGGAATATCCCAGTACTACAAACACTGATGCCTCACTGACTTTGTGCCAGTACTTTTTTTCTAAGTACTTTAGAGATATAACCCAGCTCAGCTGCACAACTCAATTAACAAACAAGTGGATAATGTATCAGGCACCTACTCACATGTGACACTGTGCAAAGCACTACATATGTAACCTTGTCTGTGAAACAAGCACAGCACCTACCCAAGGGCTTCTGGGAAGACTGAATAAAATGATATTTGTGAAACTGTGACCGCTGCTCAAAGCAATAAGTGCTCAGTAAATATTAGGTACAATTTCTATTTAAAATCAAAATTATTTATTGTTAAATTACTACTATAATATTAATCATATTAATATTATTAGCTTGAGGTGTAACTCAGTGGAAGGGCCTGGGTTTTGCATGCACAAGGTCCTGGGTTTAATCCCTAGCATGTACCAAAAAGTTATTAAAATTTAATGTGTATGAGTTACATGTCTAGTGCTTAACATTTATTATCTTATTACAATAATATTATAAAGAAGATTCTTTTCTTGTTCACATTTCAAAGAAAACTGAGGTTTAGAGAGATCAAAAAATGTGCCCAAGGTTACAAGGCTAGTAACAGGAAACTCAGGAAATGTGACTCAGCAGCCTATTATTTAATCAAAACATCACTCCCTTTCTTTCTCTTCCTCCCTGTCCCTACTACTTTCTTATCTTCTACATCTAAATATATATCTAAAGTTATACATCTTTAAATAATAAACCTCAGCCTGTTGTTAGAACTGGATGATTATTATTGTCCCTCAAAGAGACTCTTCTGAAATCACAGAGAATTTTACATAACTCAGATAGATCAATTTGCATACCTGTAAATCATTTATTTTATTACAAGTTATATTGGCATACCCTTATCTCCAGAATCATATTTTAAGCTCCTTTAAGAGAGGCGCTTATCTCATCTTTGCATGCCCCCACAGTTTACATTTTATGCACGGTGGGAGTGCATTCATTAAATTCAAAACTAACCAATAAATGCATATTGAGCACTAACAGAAGGCACTATTTGCTATCCAAGGAATGTGAAATAGCCAGAAATCAAAAACAAAAATAACTTCCCAATATTTTTAGCACTTGCAATCAGTGCCAGAGGCTCTCAAAATAAGCATCCCTATTTTTTAATTAAATGAAGAAAGTTTCCTAGATTGATATGAAGAGAGGGGATACTTAAGGGTCCAATGACTTCTCAAATACAAATAATCTCCGAAAGTTGCATCCACAGTCATGTTTTATAAGTGATGTTCCATCAATCAACTCATTTATATGAAAAATTGCAAAAAGGAGTAAGAGTAGGAATATGATTTAATGTTGCCCCATGTATTATGGCAGCTAAAAATGAAAAAAAAATGATGATTACAATTTATTCAAATAAAAGTATTGATTATCACTATACCTTCCACACTGAAGGTGATACAAAGAAGTTTAAGAAATGATTCTATGCTTTTAAGGGGTCACAAAGAACAGAAGAGAAAGTGCACATATGGTATACTACTTGGAAATGACCTGGTACTTTGCAGTTTACAAATCTCTTTTACATACATTATCCAACTTCAGTATAACAGTGAAAAACACATCTCTCTCTAGGCAATGTGAAAGTGGGTTTTCCTTCCTTCAGTTCCAGGGAAACCTTGACAGATTGTTCCCAGGTACACTCCATCTAGAAAGGGTTCTTCTTCTTGGTCATCTTCTGACCAGAAGGCAAAATAGAGGTTACATGTTATTATAAGAATTCAGATTTCTAGCATCTTCTACTCAAGAATGCAGATTGGCAGTATTACATCCAACATCCTCAATTCATTAATTAAATAGACTTTTTTGAACATTCAGCATGATGAGCTATAACACTGGAAGATGGAAACACAAAGTGAATAAGAGACTGTACCTAGGCTCAAGGAGCAGATAGTCCAATTGGAGAGGTGAATGTGTAAACAGATATAATGACAATACAGTATGGTAGATGCAGTGACAAAGACAAACATAATGCCCTGAAAGCCCTGAAGAGGGTGCCACTCTGTGAGGAATCCAGCAGCAGCAGAAGAGAAGACTTGGGTGGGGGTGGGGTACCTGGGATTGGACTCAGGAGGACTTGGCCACTGAGCCACATTCCCAGCCCTATTTTGTATTTTGTTTGGAGACAGGGTCTCACTGAATTGCCTAGTGTCTTGCTTTTGTTGATACTAGCTTTGAACTTGCAATCCTCATGCCTCAGCTTCCCAAGCCACTGGGATTACAGCCATGTGCCACCATGCCTGGCTGAGGAGATAACATTTTAATAGTGTTTTATAGACTAGAGAGTAGAGCATTCCAAAAATCAAGGGCATGAACACACAGTACAAATAATACCTTCGTATTTATCATTTAGTTGAGCAACTTTGGAGATCAGCAGGACAAATATTAATATCCCTAGTCTACAAAGGTAGAAGCTGAAGCCCAGGGCATTTTGCTTTCCTAAAAATTAGTGGTAGCTGGTCATTTAACTCCAAGTTTGTTTCCCTTCTAACTAAGATAGACATGAACATTTGAAAAATGAACTGAATAATGTTCGTGAGAGGAATACCTGTTTTTTTGTTTTTTGTTTTTTTTTTTTTTTGCTACCAGGGATTGAACCCACGGGCACTTAACCACTGAGCCACATCCCAGGCCTTTTAAAATATTTTATTTAGAGACAGGGTCTCACTGAGTTGTTTAGGGCTTTGCTAAATTGCTGAGGTTGGCTTTGAACTCACAACCCTGGAAATGACCTGGTACTTTGCAGTTTACAAATCTCTTTTACATACATTATCCAACTTCAGTATAACTGGAGCCACTGGGATTACAGGCATGTGCCACTGCATCCGGCTTGAGAGGAATGCCTTGATGGTTTTAAAGTTGGAAACTGGCAATGGTGGAATGAATGGGGGACATTCATAATTTTATGGGGCTTAAGAATGTTGTCGTTGTAGGTAGAGCGTTAATGGTCACTGACTGGATGTGATAGCTGCCTCAGATACAAACCCAGGTGTCATAAAAGAACGGAAAACTACTTCAACAAAGTGTGTCCATCCTTCCTGGAAGGGGCTACACTTTGAAGTAAAAGGTGGATTTTTCTTTCTTTAATTCTTTTTTTTTTTTTTTTCTTTCTGGTGGTGCTGGGGATGGAACTGTGGGCCTGGAGTATGCTAGGCAAGCACTACACCATGGAGCTACATCCTTAACCCCTAAAAGGTGTTTTCTTTAACTTCATACATGTCTTAATCTGCTTTGTGCTGCTATAATTTAATATCTAGGACTGGGTAATTTGAAATAAACATAAATTCATTTTCTCACTGTTGTGGAGGTTGAAAGTTTAAGATCTCTGCATTTGGTGAGGCCTTCTTCATGTTTCATCCAATGGCAGAAGGCAGAAAGGCAAGAGAGGACAAGAAGGAAGGAGAGGGACCAGATTTGTTCTTTTATGAGAAACCCGCTTCCATGATAATAGCATTAATCCATTCATGAGGTCAGGGTTCCCATGACCCAAACACCTCCCAATACACCCCACCTCCCAACATTACTGCATTGGAGATCAAGTTTCCAACACATAACCTTTGGGGGACATGTTCAGCTCCTACCAATGCCTTTCTTGATTTGAGTCCATCAATAGCAAGTTAACAATGTCCATCATCTGTTTCCTCTTTAGCACTGCAGGTTCTTCTTTATCATCATTAAACAGCAATCTTCCTTCATTGCTTTCAAATGTTTGACATATAGACAAAGGGCACATTATATCAACTGATGCAAAAGTTAACTTGACTCTTTATTAGTTGCAATGCTATGATTTTTAAAATTTGGATTTTAGAGACTGGGGTTGTGGTTCAGTGGTAGAGCAGTTGCCCAGCATGTGTGAGGCACTGGGTTCAATTCTTAGCACCACATATAAATAAATGAATAAAACAAAGGTCTATCAGTATTTTTAAAAGATTTGGATTTTAGTACTCATTTCCTGGTATCTGAGTTGGTTTGATTTGGGACCCAGTAAATCAATAGTTGCTTATTAATATAATCTTTCAACTGCCACAGAGTACAATAGGAGTTTCCATTTACAAAGAGCTAATCAAAAAGTTTTGTTCTTTCTCCATTGACACTTCAAGAAGTAAATCCCACAGCTCTTTCCCTCCAAAACAATTCAAAAGGTTTTGCTTAAAATTTTACTTTCTGGGCATCAGGAAGTTACAACAAGGGTTTCTTTCCCTTCAATTTTACTCAACTGTGAAATTTGCTCCAAGGCTAAAAGTACTTCTTAAAATAGGACACTGTCACCTACACACAGAGTAAATATACCCTCCTGAATTACCAGGAGGAAGCCTAAGATGTGGTCTGTACCTACAGTCCAACTGAACTTCTCCAGAAATGCTCTGAGCCTTTGCTCCTAAGATTAGAGAATGAGTAGAAACAAAATTTAAAAATTGCTCACCAACTAGTCAATCCATTTTGCAAGAGGCAATGTCGATCAACTTTTCCAGAGTTAGAAAATAAGTTTTACAGTGTACACGATTCTGAGTTGTAGTTCTTGCCTTTGAACGAGGAAGCATTTCTTGAGTTCTCAAAGAGAAGGGTAACATCAAGTTCATACGGCAGCCAGAAACGTGATAAATCCACCAGGGCCACAGCGATTCCTGCCTAAACTAACAATTCATTTATTGCTACAGTTCACTGCTGTTGTCATCACTTTCATGCCTCTAATTACCTTACATCTGTTTTATGTTTGAAGTTTACAACACTTGCCCACTTTGGCTACACTAGTTTACATCTAACACCAAACACATGTTTATGTTTACCACATACCAGTTCTGCATTCTTGGACTTAAAATTATATCAATTTATAATCCCATTAATGGAAAACTTATGAGAAGGATCCGGCTCCTTTAATAAAACTAGAAAGAACAACCATTTGGATGCTGTTAAGTACAAGCCATACCAAAGGCTAAATGCTTCAATTAGATGGACTCCGCTCAGATAAGTAGGCTTCATAAAACACTATCATGGCTGCTAAGTACAGACTATGGCTTTGGAGTTCATTTTCTGGGACTCCATGCTGGAGTCCCCATCTTCATTGAAAAGACAATGATCAAAGAGAATTTGAGTGTGCTTTGTTCAAAATATATCAAATTTGGAGCTGGAGGTCTAACTCAGTGTAGAGCATGTGCTTAGTATGAGTCAAGCCCTTGGTTTGTTCAACCCCAGGGTTGTTCGATCCCCCCACACACACACACACAATCAAATTTGAATTGGCATCTTTGAACTTAGCATTTTTAAGTTCACACTTGTGAATTAAAAAAAGAAAAACACTTTTCAATTTTGATAATGAAAAGAAAGACGGGGAAGCTGTATATGTTACCAACTGGCAGTGGCCTCCCCAGATATGACTTCCTAGGACAGAGCTGGATACATGTTTGGACATCTATATCTTTACTGCTGAATGACTTCCAAAAAAAACTACAGATAAGAGCATTATTTGGATCATGGACTGTTTCTGAAGGATTTCACTGCTATAAAAAAATACTTTGGGAACTGTAAGGGATTAAATTCTGCTCCCACATGCTTCTTTCCACTTAAAGGAGAAACCACCCTTTCCCTTCAACCTACTTTGCCAATTTCCATCTTTCTGTAAGGACTAGACAGAATCTTGCTTGGTTTTCAGAGTCCTACAGCTATCAACAGGAAACCTGATCTTCAAAACCAATAAATGAATAAGAGGTTAGATGATCTCTGATGCTGTAAGTGGCATGCCCTTAAAACAAAAAACAAAACAAAACAAAAATAACCTATCTAGAATGAACTAGTGGGAGGTTACTGGTCTAGTAGCTTGGATGATCAAAGCAATAATATCTTGAGGAAAATACACTATGCAGCCTGAAGGGTACCGAGCATGGCATCTCTATACTGCCTCACCTGGATAGGCACTGGACATTAGAGAACTTTCCCCAGGTACATAAGAATTTTGCACTAAAAATTACAGACATCAAAGGAGATAAGATCTTGTCACTCTGTGCTATTACAACAAGGTGCTGACTGAAAACCTGGGTTTGTCTGGACTCAGTGGTCACATGCCTTTCCTGTCATCTGGTGGTCCATTTGGCCCTTACAAAGTCTAGGCAGTAATTTTATTCCTTGAAATTATTGCTGGCCCTGGGTGTCTGCCTGTTCTGCAGGGTTTCTGCAATTCCTCTCCCATGTGGGGAAGCACATCCTGTTCACCTGGATACCCAATTAGACTCTGCTCCCAATCAATCCAGAATAAAGATGTGTAGTGGAGCACATTGCCAAAGGGTGGAGGAAAGGATGGAGGCGGAAGAGAGAAGGAGATAGGGGTACCTCATCAGTTGTGCTCAGCAGCCTGAGCCCTGGAAGGCACACCAAGGCTCTTGCAAAGCAACATCAGTTCCTTCCACTAGAGAGCCTTTCTTACACTTTGGGGATTTGTGTGAGAACCAAAAGATCTTGTTGGAACCTCCAGCCCTCTTGGAAATTCTGCTTAGACCCAAGGGACTTTCCTGTTTTGCCTAAGATGGGATCATTCTGCCTTGGGCTGTGGATCATTGAGAAGTTCAAGCCCAAGCTTCACAATATTTTATAAGAAGTGAACTAGAATTCTTCACAGCATCTCAAAAGCACCCTCCTGGTCTGGAGGTGTAGCTCAATGGTAGGTAAATGAAGCTCCAGGTTCAATCCCAGCACAGAAACAAAAAACATATTTCCTGCCCCCCACTCTTGGTGAAGGTGCATCCCTCTCTCTCTCTCTCTCTCTCTCTCTCTCTCTCTCTCTCTCACACACACACACACACACACACACACACACATTCACACACATCACTTTTCAGAGCCAGATCACATTGTTGACTTCCTGCAGACACCTGTCAGGTAGTATAAACAGGTAAAGTCAAGTGTGATGGATATAGGGAAGACCTCCTGGAAGACTACATCACAATTGCTTGGAAAGGAGGCTACACAGTTCCAGAGAGCTAGGCTAGGGAGATAGACCCTGTAGAAGATGAACCCAGAGAAGACTTCCATTTTAAAAAGTTTATTTCTTTTGAACCTGACAACTGTATAAATCAGTTTTCAGTACTGTTGTCATTTTTACAGACAAGGAAACTGGCACTCACTACGTATGGTACCTTCTGTGTAACCTTAAATGGCAAAATGGGAAAAGAGATAAACACACTTCTTTCATCCTCTTTTTTTTAAAGTTTAAAGTTTAAAATTTTAATCTATGCACGAAACCTTCTGATATTGCCTCGCTCATGCTAGGCAAGTGCTCTACCACTGAGCTACCTCCCCAGCTCTTTTTGTTTATTTTTTAAATTTGGAAACATGTTTTCACTAAGTCACCCTGGCTGGCCTCAAACTTGCTATCCTCCTACCTCCTAGCCTCCTGAGTCACTAGGATTACAGGTGTGCATACCTGTGCCTGGGCTATCTCTCTTGCTTAACAATAGCTATAGAAGTTTATAATCTGCTGAATGATTGACATGATACTTTCACAAGCATTATTTCTTTTGAACCTGACAACTGTATAAATCAGTTTTCAGTACTATTGTCATTTTTACAGACAAGGAAACTGGCACTCACTACGGATGGTACCTTCTGTGTAACCTTAAATGGCAAAATGGGAAAAGAGATAAACACACTTCTTTCATCCTCTTTTTTTTTGTCCCCGCATCATGGGTCAAACCCCAGACTTTGTGCATATTAAACAAGTGCTCTACCACTGAGCTTCATCCCAAACCCTATCATCCTCTTTCTTAAGAGCACTAATGCCATTCATCTCTCAACATCATCATACAAAGAATTAAGTTTCAACATATGAATTTTGGAAACTTTTATCTCACAGTACAAACATTCCAACCTTATAAGAGATCTAGCTCCAATAAGACACATCAGTCTACTATATTACCAAGTCTATAAATTCCAGTTTGTATCTATTTTACACAGAAAGATACTTATAATACATTGATTGTTTTTAAAAAAAAACTGTTTGCAAAACAGCATGTGTAGTGTGTGAACTGTTTTGTTATTTTTCCAAGTTTTTGTGTGTCAATGTATATATGTCTGTTTATGTATAAAAAAAGATATGGAAGGAAAAATATCATAGTATTGAGTGATCATCTCTAGATAGTAAGATTTCTGGATGTTGAGATTATGGTGGTCTTATTATTTTAAATGTATTTATAATTTCTAATTTTGCTCAAATGCTCATGTATTAAGAAAAAAAAATTGTTGTGGATCTACCCAGAGCCTTATGCATGCTAGGCAAATGCTCTATCACTGAGACCACTGAGCTATATCCTCAGCCTTCCCTATAGGATTTTTTTAAAAAAAATTTTTTTCATCTATTGAGCGAGTAACAAACATAAGCATGAAATTTCTGCCTAGTGAACCTCCTAAAGTTGTTGTTGTTTATAAGCACCCTCTTGAGATGTTAGTTTCCCTTTTGATATGAACTAAAGTCCTATCCTATGATACTTAAAGGGAACTAGAACCCAACACCTGTAGGTAGCCTTTAAAATCCTTACTTCAGACCCCCAAAAGGTCCAGCTTTGAATTGTTTTTTGTTTCTTTTGTGATAGTATGTTGGTGCTAATGATTGAACTTAGGGGTGCTTTACAACTGAGCTATATTCCCAGTCCTTTTTATTTTTGAGACAGGATCTTGATAAATTGCTGGAGCTGGCCTCAAACTTGTGGCTGTCCTGTGACTCTGCACCTGGCTGAGAATTGCTTTTTTTAATGGAGGACTCCCTCATTTCTTACAGAGAAGCTTATTCAAGAACATCTTTATGTCACCAATGAGCATTAAGGCGAGTCTAACCATGAGATTTTGTTGGCCTTCCCTTTATTTCTCTATTCCCAAATGATAGAAATAGATGCCTGAATCAGGGATGCACGTATGAATGCACCTTGACTTCTTCCATAAGGAATTACTTATAGGAAATTTGACAATGCTTTCAGGATGCCTTTCAATAAAAAGAATGTTTGGCAATGTTACCAAAGATATGTCCTAAGTTCCCTTTTCTAAGCTGATGGTCTGGGGGTTTGGGGGAGATGCCCCTCTAGGGACAGAGTCAAGGACTCTGGAAATCTCTAGATCAAACACAGCTTACAGAAATCAAACATTCTAGGCTTGGTCCTCCTTGACCCTAGACAACATGGGCAAACCTGTTGGCTTTGCCCATCCCATTCCGCTTGGTAAACTCCTGTCCACCCACCCCATCCTCCCCTCCCCATTAGGAGCATCCCATCTAGATCTGCTTTTGTATTTCCTTTCTGATCTCCCCCACATCTAAGATGATCTTTATTCCCCTATCAGGATTCTAACTCACAGCAGCCTTCCAAAGAAGAAAACAATGTACTTGTTCACCCTTTGTTAAGGTTTGTTTGTTTACTTCTCTGTTTAGCACCAACCCAGGATTTCACACTTGTGCTAGGCAAGCCCTCTACCACTGAGGTATATCCCAGTCCCATTCTGAGATTGTTAATGACCAACACAGACTTGTGGGTCCCACCCTGGGAAAATGTGTTGTGGAAAAGGAAAGAAAGGGAAGCTAGAGAGGGTGAGGTTTAATCCAGAGATGAAGCTGAGTTTGAGACTGTGCCTATTCCAGGCTAGGAGAAGAAACATTGATAGGTCTGCACATTTGCAGAACCCTGAATATAAACCACAGCTTTGGCCTCATATGCCTCCGAGGTCCTCACTGCTTTATTTTTATTTTACTTAATTTATTTATTTTTACTTTGTGAAACTGCGGATTGATCTCAGGAGTGTTCTACCACTGAGCTAAATCCCCAACCCTTTTTATTTTTATTCGGAGACAGGTTCTCACTAAGTTGTACAAGGTGGCCTTGAGCTTGTTATCTTCCTGCCTCGGCCTCCTGAGTCCTGGGATTATAGGTGTACACCAGTGTACCAGGATCTTGCTTTTCACACCATCACTTTTAAAACTGGGCCCTGTGAGGTCTCTAAGTACTTTTCTCACTGGCAGGAGCTGTGTCCACAACTTGCCTCTCCAACTTAGCAAGGCCTTCTCTGATCCACTTGTGAGTGACCCTGATAGAGGATGCATGACAAAGCTAGGAGGCAGAAGTTTCTCTACCCCTGACTCACTCAATGACCTTGAGGAAGTGTGTGCAGTGGCCTTGCCCTTCAACATTATCTGTCCAATGGAGGGACTACACTAAACCACTTGTTTCTAGATTCTATGATTTTACAGCAAAACTGTGTTTCTTTCTCTTTGTGTGTGTGTGTGTGTGTGTGAGAGAGAGAGAGAGAGAGAGAGAGAGAGAGAGAGAGACAGAGAGAGAGAGAGAGACAGAGAGAGAGAGAGAGAGAGACAGGAGATAGAGAGACAGGAAGAGACAGAGAAAGAGTGTGTGTGTGTGTGTGTGTGTGTGTGTGTGTGTGTACTACTGGGAACTGAACTCAGGGGTGCTTTACCACTGAGCTACCTCCACAACCCTTTTAATTTTTAGTTTTTATTTTGAGACAGTCTAATTGTTCAGGCTGGCCTCGAACTTACAATCCTCCTGTCTCACTCCCCTGAGCAGCTGGGAATATAGGCATGTACCACCACACCCAGCAATGGCAAAAATTTTTTCAAGAAAACTTTTGTAGAAAACATTTTAAGATACTTTTTAAAATATCATCTTAAATTAAAAATATCAAGCTTGGAACCCCTGAAATCCCTTCCAGTACTGTATGCTAGAGAAGGAAAAAGGGAAAAAGCAAACCTTTAGGGCAGAGTCAGGGCAACTCCTTCAAAGTCAGAGAGGATGCTTAAGGACTCAGGAAAATTTCAGGCTCCACATTTCAACAAAGGCTTTGCGATCCCAGTAAGACATTAAGAGGAAGGATTTAAAAATCCATCTGTTTGCCTTGGGGGACTCAGAGCAAGAGCAAAGTTTGAAGCTGATAGGTTCATGATAATATAATGTATTCATTAGGCAATAAAGGGTGAAATAGATCATTCCATGTTTGGAGGTCGCTCTGGTCTCTCATTTATACAGCTTTTAGGAAACTCACTTTATATACCCCCAGCTGGAATGGCTTCTCCAAAGCCATTCCCCAGATGGAATAATTGTTCATTATGTCTTCGGGGAGGGTTCCATCTGCAGTCAGGAATCCCCATGAAAATTTGTGGGAAAATAACCCTGCTCTTTCATTACATCTAAAATGTGATCACCCGATATTAAAACACAAAGAGCAGTTGCATTTTAAAGGTGAACTGCAGAGCTAAATTGAGAGTTGACTTAATCCCATTTTTATGGGCTGATTAATGTCCCAAGTAACCAGGCTGGTTGGAAAGTTAATGCCTTTTTCCTTTAATGGAATGTACCAAGCTTCTTGCCTTTTATCAGGGGAGTAGATCGCTGCCACTGTGGATTCCTACAGAGCAAGACTCAAGGCCATTGTCAGAACTTTCCTTGTGCCTAAAGGACCCAAAGTTATTCACTCACCAAAATTCCTCCCAGATAGAGCTTCAGTCCTTAAAGGGACTGACAGTTGGGGTAAAATAAATTAGAAGTGGAGGTTTCGTCATAAGAGGAAATATCTTCATAAAGAAGTATGTTGACTAACAGCATCTCTTTCTGATGGCTTGAAATCTGATTACGTTGAGATGATAGAACCACAGGTTTAATAGCTCCTCTGTGTGAGGAATTGTGCCAAGCACTTTGCATGGTGTTTTTGTTGTTCTTGTTGTTGCTGTTGCTTGTTTTGTTTTGTTTTGTTTTGTTTCTTATTTAACCCTCTGAGATAGCAGTAGCCTGGGGCAGGCTAAGTAACTTGTCTTAGAAGTAGATCTAGGTTTGCCAGATCTGCAACCACAGTGATCCTCCCCAGGTAGCTTCTCCTGACTCTCGAGCCTCCCATCTACCTTGGTCAGAGTTAGCAGTTTCAAGAGGCTGTCCATTTATTCATGGATTCATGGTGAAGAAATTAAAATTCTACACAACTCTTTTCAAAAGCAGTGTGGCCAGGCTGCCTAGTTGTCCCCCATCACCAGAACCAACCCACCCCTGCCCACCCCAACCTGAAGCACAGAGCTACTTTATTCCTTATCCCTCCATTCTGTACTTCAGGAACCCAGTACATCTCCCTTGTACCCATTAGGGAAAATATCAATTTTCACCAAAATTTTCACTTTCTAATAGTGTCTTATATATCACAGAACTCTTTCCTGTGAATTATTTCATTTGATCAATAACTTCAGGCAGAAGGAAGAGGGAAAAAGATAAATTATTCAGGTAAAGATTTGTTTTGGGAGGGTAACATTTACAAAGAGCACCCAGACCCACAGACATAGAAATGACTCGCCCATGGTTATTACAAAATTCAAAATGGTTACAGGTCACTGTGACTTAATCATGTGGTAGGTTGGTTTCCAGCAACATTTCCACTTGGCTAAATAGTGGAGAAGGTGCTCTTCCAAAGTACCTGCACCTGATTTCTGAGTCTTTCTCTCCTTTTTGTAGTATCTCCAATACCCATCCCACTCAACCCCTTCCTCTGTCTTCCTCCTGCTAAAAACTCACTTTCAAGAAAAAATTGAACCCTTTGGTCCTAAAGTACAATAGGTGAAAACAGACCAAAATGTTGCTACTGACCTAGGTTTTTTATTAATAGGGATTCAATATCTTATCTCAAGAAGTAGTTGCAAAAGTTCAAACATTAGCCCACAGGTAAGGAGAAATGGAGTGAGAGAGTTGCAGAGCTCCTGGAGTTAAAAAACACCCAGCCCTGACTGTGGTTTCTAGTACTGCCTAGTGATTTGCCTCTCATCAGGTCAAGCAATAAAACCAAACCTCCCTCCCAGACTCCACTGGGCTGCTGGAGTCAATATGATTCTTCCTCAGTTTCAAAGGATTCCAAAACTCCCAGGACTGCTTCAGGCTGACATGATTGACCAGAAGTCGGGGCAAAAGCAGAATTTGTCCATCACTGCTACCTACCATTTCCATTCCAACTGGCTACTTTAAAACTATGGCAAAGGATGCAGTTCATGATAGAGCACTTGCCTCGTATGTGTAAGGTCCTGGGTTTGATCCCCAGCACCAAAAAATCATTCACCCATTCATTAAAATAAAAGTAAACAAAACTATGGCAAATGGGCAGAGGCCATATTAGCTCCCCACTCCTTTATAATGATGTTATCCTTAAAATGAATCACATCTAATAATAGCTACAATGTGCTTAATGTTATATGCCAGGCATTGTTCTGAGCATGTATGAACATATTTAATCCTCGTAGCAATCATATGATATGGGTGCTATTATTATCCACATTTTATAGGTAATGAAACCAAGGCTCAGAAAGGTTAGGTAACCTTCCCAAATGCTCATAGCTAGAAAGGGCCAACTGGGACTCAAAGAAAACATTATTGAGTTCTAGTCCTAGCAATTCCACGAAGTAGCTGTGTGTCCTTGGGCCAGACCCACAATTTCTCTGGATATGTCAGAAAAGGACACTTGACTAAATCACTTCTGAACATACTTAGTTTTATAATCTAAAGAATTTAAAATCTTTTGGGAAGTGCTTAACAGCCCCACTGCACACCCAGCTGGAATCTTAACTCACTTTCTTGATGGTAGGTGTGAATCTCATCCTTCTGTTTCAAAGCCCAGTGGAATTCCAAGCATGAAATGCATTCTATAAACGTTTGTTATCCTTTGTTATCATTATTGGTACTACTTTAATGGGAAACATCAACACTAATTTCCCCTAACCTCTTCAGGGATTTGTCTTATCCCTGGATCCTTTTTTGCTCACCATTTAGATGATAGCCAGGGAGCATACTTTATTATGTGCACAGAGGCATCTGGCTTTGCTCCTTCCACCTCCCAAGGCACCTCCACCTTGTCAGTTCCACTGACCAATTATTTACTCCCCAAATCATTATTATTATTTTTTTTTCAGTCCTAGGCCTGGAAAAAGAGGAAGATAGCTACATTCCCTTCAAGTTTATAGTTAACCAATTTGGGTCTGTGTGTGTGTGTGTGTGTGTGTGTGTGTGTGTGTGCATGCGCATATGTTGCTAGGGATCAAATCCAGAGATTGGAATATGCTGGACAAGCGCTCTACCACTGAGCTACACCCTCAGCCCCAACGTCTTTCTTTTCTGACCTTGGAACTGAAAGTGAACAATCTTTATTTTAATAGCCTAGTTTTGGAGGTTGGAGGGTTTTATTTGGTTCAGGGTATTTTGTGTGTGTGTGTGTGTGTGTGTGTGTGTGTCTTTTTTTTTTTTTTTTTGCCTGAAGTTAGCATCCAAGCTGGAAGAACCAGGGGACCCTCACATGAAGCAGGACGTGGAGTTCCTATGAAACCCGTCTTGGGATGCTATCTTGTTGCTTGGGGGCCTTGGCTGCTAGAAGGTGCTGCTTCTAGGGTGCTACTGAAATATCCTCTCACCCTCAGAAAGGTAAGTGCCTCATGTCTTTTTTTTTTTTTTTTTTTTTTTTTCTCCTTATTTTAAGCAATGCTGAGAATAGAACCTTGGGTCTCTCACATGCCAGGTAAGCTCGCTGTCACGGAGGTACATCCATAGGAAGACACATCCAGGTTTGTTTCTTCATGGTTTAGCTTTGTCAAACGTTGTTTTAAAGATGACAACAACTAGAAAAGGGGAAGGCATTTTAGGACCCAATTGCCAGCCAAAATGATATCCTACTCCTAGAGAAAAAGGGAACCTTTTGGAGTAAGTCACAAAGAAAAAAGAATTGATCCACAGAAGCAATTGAAGAATCTCTTCCATCCAGAGCAATGTTTTTCCTGCAGAAAGAAAGTAAGTAATTATAGGAAAACAGTCCGGGGCTCACACAGGTCAACCTCTGAGAATGCAGGCAGATTTACAGAGAGGAAAGAAGAGTTAGGAAAACTACAAGATCTGAACTAGTGAATAAGATCCTGCCTTTACCAAACTCCAGTTTTTCTGGAATAGGTTTAGCAAAGTCAGGAGAAAACCTGAAAGAAATAAAAGAACATCAGCTGGAAGAAACAGTGGTGAACCCCAAATCCCTTGAGTCTCCTTCCCGTTCACAGAACTCTGAAACTGGATACATAAACATGGCTTCTTTGAAAGAGAAATGCAGCCTCCAAGCACAAGACCAAAGTCAGAGTGATAAAATCACTGATGTCTAAAACTGCACTCATCAAAGCTAACTCAAAGCTTGGTCAAGAAGGTGGAACATGATACAGAAGAGTTACCGTAGAACCCCCACGGGCTATCAATCAGGTCATTTTTAAATTGTTGATAAATTTATTAAATTTGTTCTACTAAAAAATGAAGATGCTTAAATGTGTTGGGCATTTTTAACTAATCTTTCAGTACAGATGATTTTGTGTAACACTTAACTAGATCCCAAGCACATTTGCATCTTGTTCTGTAAATTCTTGTTTTCCCAGATCAACCAGAACTGTCTGCTGGCCTATTACTATTTCTGTGTGTGTAAGTGCCTAGTGCCAGGGTCTCACTGTGTTACTCAGGCTGCCTTTGAACCCCCAGCTCAAGCAATCCTCGGACCTCAGTCTCCTGATTAGCTGGCCTACAGGCACGCACCATCATGCCAGCCTCTTGCTATTTCTGAACCAGGCACTGTTAGAAGAAAGTCCTTCTTAGGAGCCCCATGCAGCAGTAGTTAGAATTTGGAATTCATTTTGCACTTGTGACCTAGAGGATGTTTATAGCCAAGTATGCCCTCAACCAGTCAGTATGCGAGTGACTATGTGCCTCAGTTAGTGGTCACTTCCCTCTAAAGGGACTGAAGTCAAGACCAAAAACCCAAGCCAGAAACCCTGTATAACTCTTGGTAACTTTCTCTCACTTGGAGATATATGAATCTTGCACATGTAGCCCTGGTTAGAGTCTGGTCAGAAATGGGATGACTACTCAAATCCATAACTCTGTTGACACATGCCTCATCCTCTTGGCAATGATGCCAGATCAGATCATATAAATGGACCCAGCTGTCCAGCTTGCAAGTTTGCCTGCCAACAGGCTCCTTGACCTATCACACTTAAGCCTGGTTTCCTCTCCCTGTGCAGGGCCAGTGAGCCTCCAGGTTCCTGACCTCCAAAACAACAGGAGATCTGAGAAATTCTAGGAGATTGAGATGACCACTCAGAAACTATTTGATACAAACAGGGAAGAATACAGTTTATAACTTCCAAGGGGGAAGACCCAAAGACAAAAGGGAGAAAGTCATTCTCTTTTGATAAGTGGAAGATAAGCATAGGAGTTTTCATTGGCAAGTAGAAAATGGTGCTTTATTTCCTCGGCCTTCACCTGTGTTCACGACATGTGTTTACAATTCTCAACCGATGGGAAGTTAAGGAAGGTTGATAAAATAAAGGAGATACCAAGAAACTGTGGGAGCTCCTGGATGGGAGGAACGCACCTGGAAAAGGTGCATTAATTTCTTTCATTTTATGGCAGAGACAATCCCATAGACAAACGTCTTCCACATAAAGGAACAGTCTCATGGACACTTCTCCCCAAAAGTCTCTATCTCTCTAAGCTTTCTAAAAGCATAAATAACATAAAATTTACCATTGAACTATTTTTCATTATACAGGTCAGTAGCATTATGTATATTCTCAGCCTTATGTGACTATTGTCACCTCTAAAACTGTTTTATAATCCTTAACTGAAACTCTATATTTATTAAATATGACCTTCTCATTTCCCCTCCCCTCAATTCCTGGTACCTTTTTTGTCTATGAATTTACCTGTTGCACATACATCATATGAACAGAATCCCACAAAATCTGCCCATTTGTGCTTACTTCACTAAATATAATGTTTTCAAGGTTCATTTATATTATAGCACATGTCAGAATTTTATTCTTAGTTATGGGTAATATTCTATTGCATTTACATAGCACATTTAGTCTGTTCATTTGTCAGTGGACACGTGGGTTGTTTCCACCTTTTGACTCTTGTGAGTCACGCTGCTATTAACATTGATGAACACGTATCTGAGTCTCAAGGGGAAAAGGATGAGCACTTGATTACCTGGGACACACATTGCCAGATACCAGGCAGCCCGTTAAGGAGGAATTCACCTAAATTGCTGAAGTCTATTGATTAGTATTGGATGATGTGAAGATACAGAACTTCTAAAAGTCTAAAAACAAGGGACTTTGCACCCTTCACAAGTTCTTCCCCACTAGATCCTCACAAGAAAGACTGGGAACAGGACAAAATTCCTGAGAAAACTCCTTAGTGATTCAGGCCTGGTGAAGGGAAGGAGAATAGAAGAAAAGGCACAAAGTCCCACCTAGATCCTTCTCTTCTATCTGTTCTGTGGAATAAGAGCCCCAACTGTGGCAGAAAGGACATAAACTGACATCCTTACGGCACTGGAGAAGACTCATTGAAGTGAGGGGAAGGGAAGAGGAAAACCCTCTAGCCCTAGAAGAAATACAACAGGGATTCAGACTATTTGAGATCTCCACCATTGATGAATGTGGGGAATAAGATCACAAAGAAGTCCCAGCCTCCACAGAGCCAGGTACACAGTCTAGGACACAGGCTGAATTGGAGCAACAGAGAATGCCTCACACCCCAGCACCAGGTTGTGAGTGACAGGTAACAACAAACAGGAGTCTACTGATGGGAGAGAGATAAGAGCTCTGGAGACACCTGCCCAAGGTACAAGCACAAAGGAAAACCAGAAGCTGAAGTTGGAAGAGACATTGAGAAAAACCCTATGGTAAGTGAGTTCCTACCTTCAACACCAAATAATAGCACTAGAGTAATTTGAAGCCTGTGATGTGGCCACAATAAAACCTAACCAACATCAACTTCAGACCTCATTCCTTCTACCCCTCAAATGTACATTAAAGGATAAAAGTTCACTTTGCAAGCATAAAATTCATTGAACTCAGCCTCCACTATTCTAAAAAAAATTTTTTTTTATTATTATCCTTTTTTATTTTCATTTTTGCAGTGCTGGAATTGAACTCAGGGCCTCCACTGAGCCACAACTCCAGTCTCTACATAAGAATTAAAAAGAAGAAAACCAACATAACCAACCAAACAAACAAATAAACAAAGCATCAAAAGATGTGACTTTCAAGTCAGGCATGATGGTTCAGTCCTATAATCCCAGAGACTTGGGAGCTGATGTGGGAAGATTGCAAATTTGAGGCCAGCCTCAGTGACTTAACAAGACCCTGTCTCAAAATAAAATAAAAAAAGTTGGAGTTGTAGTTCAATGGTAGAAGAAATCTGGTTTCAATCCTCACTACAGCAAAAAAAAAAAAAAAAAAAAAAGTGAATTTGTAGAGATGGCAAAGATGTTGGAACCTTCAGAAAGTAAAAGTTAAATAGCCGTAAATATTAAAGGTTTTAGGAGGCGAGATAGATAACATGTAGAGCAGGAGGAGTCTTCCAGCAGAGGGAAAAGTACATGAAAGAATCAAATGGAAGTGCTAGAAAAGAAAAGCACAGTAATAGAAATGAAGAATACCATTAAAGTGCACATCACTAGAATCAACAAAGCTGCAGGAAAACACGATGAATGTAAAGAGAGGTCAATAGAACTTTCTAAATTGAAACACCAGGAAGAGGGGCTGATGGGGAAAGGAACAAAACATCCAGGAGTTGCAGGACATTATCAATGGTTTGACTTCTGTATAATCTAAATTGTAGAAGAAGAGACCAAGTGCAAAAATAATCAAAATGATAATGACCAGGATTTTCCAAAAAAATTAATGATACCAAAAGTTCAGGAAACTGTCAGGGACCAAGAAGTTCTCATTCTGAGAACATTCTGACCTTTACAATAAGCAGCAGCACCCCTCCCCCACTCCTGGCTGATAATTCTGACAGTATGGCGCCTATGGCGCCCACGGCTTCTCTTCCGGGACTACACCTTCCCGCCAGCACGAACCTCACCTTCCTGCCAGCGCGAACTTGCACCCTATCAGGAGCCCAATAGAAGAACACAGCCAACCAGCCTGCACCTCGTCATACCTCTCATTCCCTCAGCATAAATACCCGTGAGAACAATAAAAATTTGCAGCTTGATCAGAATTCCTGTCTTGCTGTCACTCCCTGTGTCTCTTGTCCCTTTCATTCCTTATCTCTTAGGTTCGCCGTCCTGCGTTGATGTCCCGCGGGCCGGGACAGGAAACCCAGAGAACATCAAGTAGAATTCATACTTTAAGTAAAGTTTCAGCCAGGCTTGGTGGTGAATGCTTGTAATCCCAACAGCTCTGGAGGCTGAGGCAGGAGGATTGTGAGTTCAAAGCCAGCCTCTGCAAATTAGGTAGGCCCTACACAACTGAGTGAGACCCTATCTCTCTATAAAATATAAAAAAGGGCTGAGAATGTGGCTCAGTGGTTGAGCACCCCTGGTACCAAAACTAACTAACTAAATAAATAAAAAGTTTCATGTAGATAAATCATCATATCTAAGATGCTGAAACCAAAAACAAAAATAACAAATAAAAAACTTGGAGTCAGAGAATAAGACTCATACCATAAAGAGAAAAAAAGATGACACAGTAGAAACAGAATAGACTTTTCAGAAACAATACAAGTCATCAGGGGAAAAACAAAAAAGAAATGGAGTAAAATCTTTAAAGGACTGAAAGAGAGAAAGAAAGAAAAACTGCCAATCCAGAATTTTATACCATTGAAATCTCTTTCAAAAATAAAGACAATTTTAATAAAAACAAAATTTTAGAGGCTTCAGTGTCAGCACATCTGCACTATAAAAAATGTTAAAGAAGTCTTTCAGATAGAAGGCATAGGATAGCAAACAAAACAGACCAACACAAAGAAATTTAAAACATTGGAAAGAGAATAAAGGAAAGTGTGAAAATCATTTTTTTTCTTAAAAATAAGTATTACAGCTGAGTGAGGTGTAATCCTTATACCTGTAATCCCAGGGACATGGAGGCTGAGGCAGGAAGATTGCAAGTTTGAAGCCAGCCTCAGCAATTTAGTGAGACCCTGTCTCAAAATAAAAAATGAAAAGACCTGGGGATGTAGCTCAATGGCAAGGCACCCCTGAGTTCAATTGCCAGTACCAACATAAATAAATAAATAAATAAATATTAGAGCAATTAAACTGTTTAAAGAAAAACAATAGTAATTTATTATGTATTTAATGAATATATAAAAACTGAAATGTGTAGCAGTAGCACAAGAAGAGGAATTAGAAATATGTAGTTGTGATGTTCTTACACTGCATGCCCAATGGGATATTATTTGAAAGTAGACTACACTTAATCAAAGATGTATATTGTTAGACTCACAGCAGCTGCTGAAGAAAAACTTAAGGCATAAATAATAAGCCAAAAGTGGAAATGAAATGAAATCATTAAAACACTCAATTACGGCTAGGAGTACTGCGCAGTGGTGAAATCGTTTGCCTGGGGTGCTCAAGGCCCTGGATTCAGTCCTCAGAACTGCAAACAGGAGACAGAGAGAGGGGCAGAGGGAGACAGCAATTTAAATTCCAAAACAGGCAAAAGGAAAAAATAATAAAGATAAGAAAATCAATAAAATAAAAACAGAAAAAATAGAGAAAATCAATGGGACCAAAGTTTTGGGTTTTTTTAAATTTTAATCAATCGAAGTGTAAACTCTACTCAGACTAAATGAGAAAAAAAAGAAGGAAAATCCAAATTCCTAGTAGGAGAAATGAAAGTGGGGACTTCACTAAGTAATCTACAAACATTAAAGGAATGATAAGACAGTGTTATGAATAACTCTATGCCTACACATCCAACAACTTGCATGAAATGGACAAATTTCTGGAAAGACACAAATTTCTAAAGCTCCCTCAAGAAGAAATGGGTAATGTGAATAGCCCTATATCTACTAAATATCTACTATACAAGTCCTATATCTACTAACACAATTGAATTTGTAATTAATGTTTGCCAATAAAGAAAACTCCAAATCCAAATTTCTTCCCTGGAAAATTTTATGGGACATTTTTTAAGGAAGAAATGACACCAATTTGACACAAACTCCTGCATGATATAGAAGAGGAAGTAACATTTCCTAGATCATTCTACAAGGCCAGTATTATCCTGATACCAACACTAGACAAAAACATTACAAGAAAGCTTCAGATACATATACCTTAGGAATATACATGCAAAATCCTCAACCAAATACTAGCAAATTTGATCTAGTAATATACAAAAATATTGGCTTAAGAGGGGTTTATCCTGGGCATGCAAAACAAGTTCAACATTTGAAAATCAATGTAATTCACTGTATCAACAAACTAACAAAGAAAAACCATATGATCAAACTCTAAAGATGCAGAAAAAGTCTTTGACAGAAATTCAACATCCATTCACATTCATTCAGGATTAAAAAAAAAAAAAACTGTGAAACAGGAAGTGGAGGGACCTTTCTCAAACTCATAAAATGCATTTTTCAAAAACCGTAGTTACTATCAGACTTAATCATGAAAAACTTAATGCTTTCTTCCTAAGGTTGAGTATAGGCAAAGATGCCTGCTTCTAGCATTCCCACCCAACATTAAATGGAGACTGTAGTCATGGAAATTAGGCAAGAAAAAGAAACAAAATGCAGATGGGGAAAGAAAAAATAAAATTTATATCTCAGGTGATATGAAAAATCTGCAAAGAATCTATAAAAAGACTGCTAATCCAAATAGACCAAAAAGACTACTAAACCAAAACCAATATTTTTAAACCAATTGCATTTCTATATATTATCAGTGAACAATTGGACACTGAATTTTTAAGGATGTATAGGGGTGTCCTAAGACAAATGTGTTTGAGAATTGTGACTTCAAAGAATGTCACTAAGCTGGGCGTGGTGGCACATGCCTGTAATCCCAGAGACTCAGGAGGCTGAGGTAGGAGAATTGCAAGTTTGAGGCCAGCCTCAGCAACTTAGCAAGACCCTAAGCAATAAGTTGTCTCTATATAGTTTATAATAAGTTTAGTCTCCATATAGACATACAGTAAATAAGTCTTGATAAGTTTATCAAGACCTTGTCTCAAAATAAAAACTAAAAAGGGCTGTGAATGTGGCTCAGTGGTAAAGTGCCCCTGGGTTGAATCCCTGGTGGGAGGCAGAAGGGAAGGTCACTGTCTATATGTTATTGATTCTGACCATATTTCTCAAAATAAAGAATTTTTTTTTGTTTTTTTTTTGTGGTGCTAGGGATCGAACCCAGGGCCTTGTGCCTACAAGGCAAGCACTCTACCAACTGAGCTATCTCCCCAGCCCTAAAGAATGTTTGATCCTCCCCTTAATAAACTCCATCTATGTTTGCAAGAGGACAATATTTTTGTCCCCAAAACCTTTTCCCTAGTTCTCCAGAGTCAGGAAAGACAAGTTTGGGGTTTTTGTTTTTTCTTTTTGTTTTTTCCTGATCTAGCATAGACTGATACCTCATAAAATACAATAAAAATAAATTGCTAGCAGAAGTAAAATTGCAAACACATGCAAAATGAAGACTCTTTGTTTGTTTGTTTTTTATGTGAGGGAGTGAACACAGGACATCATGCATTCTACCAATGAGTTACAACACCAGCCCCATTTTTTTTAAAAACTATTGGATTCAACAGACATAAAATTTCTCCCTCGAATTGCTATATAACTGCTAGGCATGGTGGTACACACCTGTAATCCCAGCTGCTCAGGATGCTGAGGCAGGAGGATTGCGAGTTCAAAGCCAGCTTCAGCAACTTAGCGAGGCACTGTCTGAAAAAAAAAATTTTTTAAGGCTGGTTGGGAATGTGGCTCGGTGGCTAAGCGCCCCTGGGTTCAAACTCTGGTACAAAAGATTAAAAATTGCTATAAAAATGTCTGAATAATTACTCTTGATTTCTGTGCTTATCTTATTACGAGCCAGTTCCAAACAGTTTGCAAAACAGCCCCAATCTGGGACCACACTTTAAGTCACCTAGAGTTCTGCCAAGGGCCAAGGAAAGCAAGGGGAGCTACAGGAAGCTGACAGGAACCAACAACCCTGGGGAGAAGTTTTGCCAGGGCCTAACTTTGCCCCAAATCAGTACAAACTTCAGAAAGTGAGCCCATGCTAGAGGACCCTACCTTTTCCTTCCACTGCAATCAAAGCTCTCAAGGTTTCAAGTACTAGATTTAACCGGTTCTTGAGGCCCATGCATGACCCTGGGGCTGATCTCATTAAATGCTAACCTGTTCCATTTGTTTCTTTTTTCCATGCCCATGAAAAAAAAATTCATTTCCTTCTACTTTTCTAATATTCCATTATGTTTTCTTTCTTCCTCCTTATTCCTTTTGTTCTCATCCCTGTCGCCTGCAACCATAGACTACAGAAAATCAAGTGAGTCAGGAATGTGTACCATGTGAAGATTCCTTAATTGTTACAACGTTCTAGTAACACCACGCCCCCTGCACCTTTTAAAGTGTGGATGCAACCAACCTCCAGTTCTTCCTCTCCCTCTCTCTCTAGTGCATTTCATTTAAGCAAAACTTGGAAGAGTTAAACATTGACCTTTTATGTGCTAGTCATTTCTAGAGACCCTTTGTAGGCTATCCTCAAACAGAGAAATCCACATAACCTGATGGATGAACTTTCTGATTTTATCATTTGATGAGAGCCTGACAATTCCCATTATACTGCTTCTTTTCTTTCTGAAAAATCAAATATTCACTGTTCAGGAGAAGCTGCATGTCTATGCCAACTGATTATTCTGAAAATAGAATGCTACTCTTTCCAAAATTCAACTGTGTAGAAAATTCACTGTGCTTCACTCACTGATTGTTTTCTGAAAGAATGTACTTTTAGGACAGTGTTTGAATAAGTGAATGACTTGTGAAACCATGACCATAAAGGAATAGAATTGTACCATCAAGGATAGAATTGCAGTTTCTGAAGGCTATTGAGGATTTAGAAATAAAATTCATATGAAGTTTCACATTTTATAACTTTATAAAATAGATCCTTATAGTCATTTCTGAAATGGTACCTGGGTTTCCTAATCTTGGTTAAGAATTAAAAATTGAGACTTTCCTGGGCTGGGGCGGTGACTCAGTAAGTAGTACAGCACTTGCCTAGCCAGTGAGAGACCCTGGGTTCCACTTCTAATACCTCCCCAAAGAGGGGAGGCTGGGGGGTGTGTATCAAGATTATTGAAAGAGTAAATTCAGTACATCATTTTTCCTACAGTTAATTCTATGTTTCCAAGGGAGAAATTGCTCACTTATAAAACAGACTTGGGCTAGGGATGTGGCTTGGTGGTAGAACACTTGCCTAGCATTCACTAGACCCTGAGTTCCATACCCTGTACCACCAAAAAATAAAAATAAAAAAAGACTTTGGGAAGGATTCACAAATATAGACCACAAGGTTGGGGTCATCAGAATTAATTTCTGCTTCTTTTGGTTGGGTGAGTGATTTGTAAGAAAGTAAAAGGCAACTAGAAGTAAGAGAGCTGGTCATGTAATCCCAGTGACTCTGGAGGCTGAAGCAGGAGAATCACAAGTTCAAGGTTGGCCTCAGCAATTTAGGAAGACTCTGTCTCAAAATAAAAAACAAAAAGGGTTGAGAATGTAACTCAGTGGTTGTGTGCCCCAATATCACAAGAAAAAAAAAAAAAAAAAAAAGTAAGAGTAAGAAGGATGAGATTGTTTTAACCCCCTTCCTCCATCTTCCCTTCCCATCAAGAGTCAAAAAAGAAAAGTTAACAATGATCTCTCCATATTCCAGAACAAGGAGTCTTTGAAGAGGAGAATATTCCCTTCCATATCTTTGCCAGAACAATATTTAAACATGAAATCTTTCCTAGAGGAATTGAACTTGGAGAGAAAAGATTTCTAATTTAAAAATTTAAAAATTTTTTTTGGTAGATGAACAATATGCCTTTATTTTATTTGTTTACATAAATATATATATATATATTTTTTTTCTTTTTCTCACACAGTGCTAAGGATCAAACCCAGTATCTCACACATGCTAGGCAAGCACTCTGCTACAAAGCTACAGCCCCAGCCAAAGAAGAGATTTCTTCTCAACCTCAAACCTCATCCCAGACATAAGCTAGGCAGATAATTCCTTTTTGGTTCCACTGATGGGACTTGGCCAAGATAATATGACTTGGGGATATTATGATTTTTCCTTCCTGAAAGATAGAGACACTAGTCCAGACAAAGTATTATTGTAATATTTCCATTCAGAAATAAATCTTGGTGAATTTGATTTTAACTTTCTCACCAATTTGCAGAATCCAGTGGGGAAAATGTGGCCCAGCAAGGTGATGTTGGGCAGAAATCTCAAATCTGAGTTCTTGTTGGGTAAGTCATCCAGCTAATGTTTTCCATCTGCAAGGGAGGCAGAAGAGCATCCAATTTTGGAATACATAAGCACCAACTAAATATTAAACACTTAGGTGTAGGCTAATAGGAAACATAAATATTCCCTCTTATTGTTCCTAACCAGGACACAGTCTGCTCATCTTAACATTTCAGCTAATTGTAGAACATTTTCAAAAGCAAAAGACAATTTTATTGTTATATAATATTTGTCCTAAAGAAGGGGAAAAAGTATAAAAGCATTAAAGGTTAAAGTTATTTTTAAGTAGAATTGTTTCAAAGGTTCTTTGTTCGGTTGGTTGGTTGGGTTTTTTTGTTTGTTTGTTTTGGGTTTTTTTGGAAGTTTATTTGGTTGAACTTTATGTTTTGTTTTGTTCCATTTTTGTTCAGGAGACTCTAAGAAAAAGCAGCATTTTTGTTTCAAATTGTACACAACAATGTTGCTACTGCTCTTGTTAATTATAGGGTTTGAACTTTTCTCTCTTCTTTCCCTACCCTCTTAAATCCAAATTCTGAGTTTGAGACTTAGCATAAATGTAAATTCAATTACAAACAATATTCCAAATGGTCAGTGCTTTGTTGGTTAAAAAAGGAAAGATGGGCTCAAGCATGTACATCATTTTCCGTCATCTTAAAGCAGATTTTATTGGTTTAATTATAAATATTAGAGAAAGGAGACATGATTCAAAACCTATATTGAAAGAGCAATGAGAACTAAAAGTATAGAAGAAATAAAAATGTGGAAACACATGAGAAAAAGCCCATCTTTAATTCAAAGTAGTGTTTTAACAATAATTCCAATGTTACAATGACTTTCCCAGGAGATCAAAGGACTCTAATGGCATTGTAGAATTTTCATAACACATAGTTGAGGTAGGAGCAAACCACTATGATTCTGTGACTCTTATTTTACGATTGAAAAAAGACGAACCTGTGTGCTAGCAGTTTTCTGTTACAATAAAAAAATAACCTGAGATGATAAACTTAAAAAGAGGGAAGGTTTATTTTCAGCTCAGTTTCAGAGGTTCCAGTCTATGATCAATTGGCCTTGTTGCTTTGGGCCTCTGGCAACACGGTACATCATGGTGGAGAGCATGTGTTGGAGCCATCTGCTCACTTCATGGCGGGCAGGAAGCAAAGAGAAAGGAACAGACCAGGATCCCATAATCCCCTTCAAGAGTATTCCCTTAATGGCGGAAGATCCTTCCATTAGGCCCTGCCTCATAAAAGTTCTACCACCTCCCAATACTTCCAACCTGGACATCAAATCTTTAAACCATGAGCCTTGGGGGACATTTCAGATCCAAACTATAACAAGCTGGAAAATGATATGGTTTACTAAAGCTCACAAGTCAATATAGAATGTTTGAACGAATTTCTTCTTTTGCAAAAACTGAAAAGTGACTTCATTGTAATCATGCAGTAGTGAACAGGAGTCATAGAAAAGGTGGGGTGGGGCACTGGTGGAGGAATACCTACAGCCATGATAGCTTTTATTCACTACCTGTGTTGTGTCAGGCATTATTCTATTCCAGCAATTCTGGAATTGTCCAGAATATGCTGAAGGCTCTGCAATTCTGCTCCATGGCCTGCCCAAGCTGCACAAAATCGTGCTGCACAAAGCAACGGGCAGCCTCAGGCTGATGTTTCTTGCATCCCACCTGGGATCTGGGGCCCTCGGTTCCTGCAAGAGTCCTGTGGGCCTTCTGTGGGTACAGAGTCCCACAAAGCAAGGCCAGGGAAAGACACTTAGCCCCTCAAACAAAGTTGAGCCTCCAGACTGGTTAGCCAGTGGACACCAACCTGGCCTCCACGTGCTTGCCAGGGGCCACCAGTTTGGCCATAATGCCAGTAGCACCTCACCAACCAGAGACCTAGGTGGCCCTGTTAATTAGGAAAAGCACTGGCTCAAGTGAGAGCTTTTGCTCTTAAGGGAGGTTCTGACAAGCTCTTTCTTAGTCACAGGCAGCACACGGTAAGATTCATGCTTTCACCCTTCATCACAGCTGTGGCAGGCACCCCACCTTAACGTCTTGGAGCAACTTCACTAGTGAGTATGGGAGAAGAGCCACTCTCATTTCCCCAGCCAATTTAATAGCCTAGACTAGACTGGAAATGTCGTCTATTCCATTTCATTAGACAACCAAAGAGTGGGTGGTCATAAATTGGTCTGCCCAAAGAAAGAATTAGGGTAATTACATAAGTGGCCAGTGAAAATTGTCAAGCAGGAATATTGGAGGCATGAATGTCACCTTCTAAGGTGATGACACACTCAGAAATCAGAAGCCACAGGAGCAGCAGAATTGAGACTATGACACAGAGACCGTGTTCTCCATCTTAAGGATGATGATCTCCTCCCTCAGCCACCATCCTGATCAAGAGCACTCCAGCTTGCCTCATGATCCCAAAATCCATAGGTTTTAATCCTCTATTGCTGTGGGGTAAGGAATGGGCACTAGGAAATGTGTGTTCTCCATGTGGAGCTTGGTGCAGTGAATTAAAACGGGATTCTTGAGTGTGTAGCCAAGATAATATGTATCTATCTAAATGGGCAAGAATCTAGTGCTCCAGGTCAGGGTGGGCAAGAGGGCTCAGGCTGGGGTCCAGGACTGACCCACAAGCTTATTATTACCACATCAAAATTAATGCGAGAACTTCCCAATAAATCCAAAGTCAAAAGTCTGTGTCCAATCTAGTCATTGGAACACAAAAGAGCTGTTGCACTGAAAACCCAAATATGTGATAGAAAGAGAGAAAGGACATTAGGCCAGAGCAAAAGGGAGCAGAATAAGCCTGAAATAGATATCAAGAGGTGGCCTGAGCTTGGAGAGTCACAGACAAGCAAGTAACATCAAGTCAAGGGGAAGAGTTAAAGGTATCATGTTTATCATCAGTAATAGAACACATGTCAGAAGAAGAGGAGTGAGAAGCATGGCCCAGAATGGATGTAAAGGTACAAAATCTGATAGACCTTGAGAAATTTGCTTCTGCGAACTGCCTTCTGTGTTTCATGCAGCAAGTGCCCCCAAGAAGTAGTTGATATGTGCTTAAAGATATAAAAGAGGTAGGAGACACAGATGGATTCTTGGGATTAGGGAAGTCTCGCTGATGTGTCAGTCTTAATATAAATACACAGGAGGTCAATTCACAAGAACATTGGAAGTCATAGAAAGCATATCTGTCACAACTTTTTTAGTCAGGAACAAAATGGACTATTTGCTGAATTTATGATTTGTTCTATTATTAAGGTCCAAAAATTTTCTTTCCCTTTTATTTCTTTCTTTCTTTCTTTTTTTTTTTTTCTTTTATGGTAGAGGGGATTAAACTCAGGGGTGCTTTACCACTGAGCTACACCCCCAGTCCTTTTTATTTTTTTATTTTGAAACAGGGTCTCCCTAAGTTGCTGATGCTGGCCTGAACCTGTGACTCTCCTGCCTCAGCCTCCCAAGTCACTGGGATTACAGGCAAATGTCACCATACCTGGTTAATCCATCATATTTATAAAATGCACATATTCTCAGAATAGTCCTCATTTAGTGTTTTTAGTTGACTTTTTCACTGTCAGGACCAAAAGACCTGACAAGAACAATTAGAGGAGGAAAAGTTTATTTAGGTCTCATGGCTTCAGAGGTCTCAGTCCACAGATGGCTGATTCCATTGCTCTGGGCCCAAGATGAGGCAGAACATCATGGCAGAAGAGTGTCACAGAAGAAAGCAGCTCAAGATGTGTAGCTGAGAGAGAGAGAAAGCTCTTCACCATGACAAACTATAAACCCCAAAGACATGCACCCCCCGAGGGACCCATCTCCTCCAGCTACATCCTACCTGCCATGAGTTACCACCCAGTTAATCCTATCAGTGGAGTGATGCACTGATTGGGTTAAGGTTCTCATAACCCACTCATTTCATCTCCAAACTTTCTTCCATTGTCTCATACATGAGCTTTTGGGGGACATCTCATATCTAAACCATAACACTTGGTTTATGGAGTATAGGTGTAGTCTGGAACAAACCTTGAATCCACTTCTTGGTTTCCTGTGGGATGATCTTCACCAGCCCTTCACCTCGACTCCCAGGCAGCAAGACGGCAAGCAGTTCTGAGTGCTCCTACCACCCTTGCTCAGTGCTGTGCCCTGTGGCTTGGTCCTCTGTCAACTAACTGAGCAGAGAAAATGAACTCACTCCACAGGTTTGTATTCATTAACAGGCTATGCAAAAACAAGTATTTGTCGTAACAGGGAGCAGACAGCATTCTCCTCCTGATTTTGAAGTGTTAAGTTGGTCCATGCTAATGTTACACTTCATAATTGTTCTTAATAAGTAACATTTTTTTCCTATAAGAGATGTTAGAGTTTTAATATTTTCAAAGTAAATGAAATACTTTCCTACTCTCTTGAGCAAAATATAAACAATAAACATGGAAACTTAAATTGAGCAAATTAAAGACACTCACAAACTTTTTAAAAAGTTTAAACATCACTGGATCTTTGAATTTATCTGAAGTCTAACTCTTCCATCTGTTAAGTCCTAGTGATGACCCCTACCACCTGCGCGTCTTTAATGGCTGCCATTCACAACTTCCTTAGGAATTGTGTGCTCTCTCTCTCCCCCCTCCTCTTGCTTTCTCTCTCTCTCTCTCTCTCTCTCTCTCTCTTTTTGTACCAAGAATTGAACCCAGGGGCACTCAACACCTGAGCTACATTCCCAGCCCTATTTTGATTTTATTTAAAGTTACTTAGCACTTCACTGTTGCTGAGGCTGTCTTTAAACTGGAGATCCTCCTGTTTCAGCCTCCTGAGACCCTGGGATTATAGGCGTGGGCCACGGCACTATTTTTTATTTTTGAGACAGTGTTTCACTAAGTTGCTTAGGGCCTCGTAAATTGCTAAGGCTGGCTTTGAACTTGTGATCCTCCTGCCTCAACCTCTGGGATTACAGGCGTGTGCCTCCACACCCGGTTGGAATTGAGGTGTCTTTATTTACATTCTTATTTAATCCTCTCAGCAACCCAAAGTGCTGATAGTATTATCAGTCCCCATGATGTAAGTGAGGAGACTGGGAAGTTAATTAGCCCAGGGTGACACCAGCCGCTAGTAACAGATCAAGTTTGAACTTGAACCAGGTCCCTCAGAGGCCCAAACTATCTATACTTATGGTAGCTATTCGATCTATAAAAAACATTAAAATGAGCACTTTGGAAAAATGCTTTTAACTAAAACAAGTTCATACAAAGACACACCTGATGAAGGATTCGTGGCAGGTCCTACTTTAGGCCCAGGAGGGAGGTGCATTTTTCCAGAATAGGAATGAAGATGTAGCCAAAGGGAACGGCCGATTTCCTTTTCTTACAGAAGAGGCATTTATGTGATGGACATAAATGAAAAGGGAATTTTTTCCTTTCTGAAGTCCTTTGCTGTTTTGGTGACTCAGTAAGAGGCCAGCAGAGCCTTACAGGAACTGCAGAATGGTGTGAGCCAGTGACTTCCCAACAGGTCACCCTGCTCTGGCTCACTGTGGGAATCTGTAGTGCTCTCTGCTATTGAAGGCCCACTTGCATTAATGAAGATCCCGGGGACCCTGCTGAACCTAATTCATTGCTGAGAGCCCATGAAAAATAGCTCTATAAATCTTTTCTGCCTAGGAAGAAAAGGTCTGGCTTCCCAGGTTGCCATAAACAAATTTTGAGTATTTCAAAGCAACCTGGAAGCTACTCACTCCAATTTGCATACAAATGCCGACAAATAACCTCCTATTGTTAGACAAGATGGTGAAGGATGTCGGATTTTATTGTCTAAACTTAGTGTTTGTCACAATCCGATCCCCTGAAAGATTTACCTCATGACCTGCTTCACAATCAAGTGTCAGGACTGGGAAATGACCCTTGACATTTCACAATACCGGATGGAGAGACAATTCCCCTTTCTGTAGTCTCCTAAACAAGCACCACTTCCCTGCTCTGTCCAGTCCATGAAATCGGTAGCCAGATGCAAAGACTCCCAGAGCAGATTAAATTCCAAATCAAGCTCGAAAAATGCAACAACAGGTTTTACGGGGAGACTGTTTCCTTATTTCCGGTAAAGACATTTGCATCTAAATTTACTCTTGATTATTTAAAGTTATCTATGAAATAAATACTCTTCTTAAAAGAACATTATCTAACAATATAAAAGAAGCACAAATACAAGTCTAAATTACAGAGCCATACGTGTCTGCAGAAAAGTCATCAGAGTTTTGAAGAAGGTCATCTTTTAAGGAAGATGCTAAGTGTTTGTAGGGAAAAGGAAATTTATAACTTTAGCTGTGTCCTTACTCTTATTATAGTCTCTGGGCAAAGGTTCATCTCCAGAAGAAAAGAGAATTTACCAAAGTTGCCCAAGTGTGGCTGGGATGTACTAAACGACGGTGGATGATGTACTAAATCAGGTCACTGATTCTAGCTTTTCTTAACTTTTGGCCAACAAAACTCTCAGGGTTTTTTTTTTTTTTTTTTTTTTTTTTTTTTTGGTGATGGTGCTGGGGATGGAACCCAGGGCCACACACATTCTAGGCATAATGCTCAATCCCTGAGCCAAGTCCCCAGCCCATCAGAGGCTTATTCCTAACTCCTTAGAAGAACACTGTCTGATATAAAGCTTGGGTATCTTAAAATACTCAAATGAAAGTACAACTCTTAGTTTAACAGAAGTTAACAATACATTTCTGGGTGTGAATTAGTATCTTTAGATCAGTTTGGAGATCATACCAAATTTAAAATGTAGGTTGAGCTGTTTGCCTTTAGTGATGTTTAATTTTCAGGCCCATTTGAATTTTTTTCTCATCAACTTCATTCACTAGCAATTTGTTTTCCTTTGGGCTTCATATACCAAAATTTATATCAATTATTATCATTCTTATTATTTTTGTGGTACTGGGATCAAATCCAGGACTTTAAGCAAGATAGGCAAGTACTCAACACCTCCAACCCACCACACAAAAATCATAATCTGCAAAACCATAAGTTAGGATGGAAAAACAAAAGAGAAAGAGTACAATTTATTTATTTACTCACAACCTGATCCAGAGACCAGATGACAAAAGTCTTAATCTGTCCATCTAATTTTGGATTATGGAAGCCTCCAAAGGTTATTGATCACAGCTCCCTCTCACTCAGTTCACATTTTAATCCCTAAATCCAGGTGAGAAATACTTCATTGACCAAGGCAACTATGAATTAAAGTCTGTGGTTATCAAAACCACATCGACTCAATTTAGCAAAAATCCCTTCGATTTGGACATTGAACACTTAAAAAGTAAGAAACTGATTTAGAAGTGTGGTGTTTTTCCACTGTCCTCATCAATTCCCTGAGGAAATTCCAAGGGGAAGAGACCAGGGATAAAGAGCTTTTTGTATTTTTTTGTGGATTTAACTGCAAAAGCAATTTTTGTTCCATTAGGTTTGTAATGTGAGAACTTTCAGAGTGAATTTACACGACAGACTCAGAGTTTATTAATTCAGCACAACTAACTTAGTCTTCACATGTCTAAAAACGATTTGCTGACTTCTCATAAGTTCCAGTAGTTACTTCTACACCGCTTGGAAAATTGTTAAATGTAAAATTATTCCAGGATTACAAAGCCTATTAAATTAGCATGACATATATAGATGGCATGCAAAACATAGTTATCTGCCAAGCCAATCTTTCCCGAGTTCTATTCGGATTTAGTCCAACATCAATCTAATCTACAAGACACAAGTAACTAATCACAATTTGAAATAGCCCCTAGAGGCTATCTGGCCATTGGCTATTAGATAGAATGAATCTCCTAACGGTCATGAGGAATGACAAATACCTTGTGATAGGATCTAACTGCTTAGCAAAGTATCTCCCAGGATTGTTTATCAATGCCTTTCCTATTCCCCTTTTCATGTTCATAGAATGGGAAGAGTTTGCCCAAGTGTGGCTGGTAGGCTTTCCCTAGCAATAAATAGTTTCAAACTCTAAAAAGCAGATCCATTGAAAAATTGCTGCCTTGCTGCAGGAAATAAACCCTTACCTATCTGGTTAAACTCATCTCCACCACCTTCCAAGTTCTGTCTCCAAATTTTTTGGAAGGACAGACAAGTGAATCAAATCACCATGCTGCAGAAACTGCAGTGTTCACAGATTAACAAGGGCATGTTTAGAGTGGAAACTGCACCCCAAATAAAGAGATATCCAAATTTGAAAGATGACTTAATTTCATTATTTCATGGAGATCTCTAATTCTCAGATCAATGAGCTGCCTTCTTGAGTCAGCAGACTGAGAACAACATCAACAGACTAGATTGAGTACAGGGAAGGAGAACAAGTTGGTACCTGCAACAGTTAAATTTTCCCCAGGGTAACAAACTAGATGGACTCCACCCAGAGAAATTAAATGATTCTTCACTCATTAGCCCCCCCAAAAAAAATCCACAAGATTCCCAAAACTAGTGGAATGATTTGTATTTTGCTGGAAGCACTAGTGGGGCACATTGTAATTTATAGTGTCATTTGTTCAGGATGCGTAAATCAGACGCAAGCCGTCCTGGCACTATTGCAACATCTTCTGTCACCTGTGGGCTCTTGATCCTCTCAATGGATTAACCATACTAGTGCTGCCAAAACTGTAGGAGAACATCATCTCTCAAATACCAAAACACACATAAGTACATAAGATTAAAATATGCTCATTGGGAGCTATCCAGATTCCAATAGGAAACAGTTACAAGCCAGCATATTCAGCAGATAGGTGAAAAGCATATATAAAGGCAGTAAATTGAAAAGGTTATACAAAGGCTAAGCAAGTCCTGTCTGCTGATGAGTGAGGGCCTGGAAATCTCAAATATCCAAAGATTTGAAATATTTAAAAAGTCAAGTAAAAACAGTGACTATATAATATAAAAAATGGGCACAAGTTCTCAAATTTTAAGAACTATTGTTTTGGGCCATTGAATTCACCTGACACTTTTCTTTTTAAAGAAGCACCCTCCTCTAGTCCACCCCCACCTCACTACTACCTCCAACCCCATGCTGGGGATCAACCCAGGGCCTCCCACATGCTAGGTAAGTGCTTTCCCCTGAACTGGGAATGCAGCTCATCTGAGATTCTACTATATTGTCTTTTTTTCTTTTTCTTTTTTTTTTTTTTTTCCTGGAGATTGGACCTAGGTCCTCATGCTGTAATACAACACCTTTTCACCATAATCCTATAAGTTTTATTACTGCCCCCATCTTATAGGCAACAAAACTGAGCATTCAAAGTGCTTACATAATTTACCTAAGTTCACACGGCTTTGGAGGTTTCAAAGTTATTTAGGCTAAATGGCAGAGAAGAGGACCAATTAGAGGTTATCAAGAAAAAAAATGCTGTCCTGGCCCCAAAAAGGCCAGTTCTAGAGTCAAGATACTAGATGCCACTGCTTTTAAGCTTTTAGCCTATAATCAACCCATATTGAAACCAGATTTACCAGCCCTTCAGAGGAGAGCTTTGTGATTTTCTAAAGCAGACATGTTTGGTATTTTAGAAGGTCAACCCCCCTATGGTGCAGTGTTTTTAATAAAATCAGTTCAACAGAAATTAGAGACACCAGTCAATTTCTAGGAAGCCTCTGAGCCATTCGAAGTAAGTTGGCGTGTTGGGGGTGGTGGTGAGGGGAATAACATAAGACATTAACTATGCACAGGTCAATTTTTTCAAAAGCGGGTAAAATGTTAGAGGTATAGATGCAGAAACATCACAGCAATTTTAGTCCCATTCGTCTCTGGTTCGGGCAAATTTCCACTTAGAAAGGAAAATTACCTTGGAGGGGGTAAGTTCTATGTCAATATTAAACAAGGGCTGTTCTTGGTTAGGAAGCCTTTATTGACACCTCTAAGTGACAGCATACATCTTTGTAAGAGGAAAAAAAAAAAAAAAAAAACCAGTTGTCACCTTTTTTACATAACCCAATCAGGGAGGGAACCTCTATCTCCTACTTGTAAAAAACTTCTATACTCTCATAGGGGGAAAAAATGTCAAGTCTATATACAGTTCTTAATAAAATTCAGTCTGTGGTATTTTAATTGAAAGCCCCAAGTTATATGCAGATCTGCTAGTGGTAAAGACAAATATAAATAGTAAATGAATATCAAACGGGAGAGGATTTAGGAAGAGACAGGGCTCTAAATCCAAGTTCTGCCTTGAACTTGAGTCTCAGAAAAATAAGTCAGTATGAAAGGCCAGGGACCTTAAAGGACAGGGAGATATAAACTGACTCCTGAGTACACAATAGAACAAGAGGCAGGGGGAAACTCTTCAAATTCATCTTCCATTAAATTTCCACAATACCAGCCCAGACTCAAGCCTTTCCAGTAGGATGAGGTTTACAGATTTCAAAGCACATTACTTTAAATCCTTTATTTCCTAATGATTTGCCGAGTTCCTAGTTAACTGGTACTTGGAAGAAATCAGGTCAACAGAAAATAAGCAGAGGAAGAAAACTTGACTACACATAGCTGATAGTGACTAAACCATCACTGACTTTGAATGATACTGTGCAAGAATGTTTGAGGGGCAAGAAGTCTCTATCTTCAAGCAACAAAAGTACTATACTTTGATCAAGAGCCAGACAGTGGAGATAAGGATGTAAATTTCACCAATTGACAATTTTGATCAGTTCTCCTCTAGGGAGATTTGAATGGTTGGGTTCAATCATTCTTAAATACTGACACACTTCTGGGAGCTGGAAGTGTAGCTAGGTGGCAAAGAACACACTTAGCATGCCTAAGGCCATGGGTTCAATTCCCAACACCAAATAAAAAAAATTTTTGACACAAGTAGAACAACACCTTTTGTAAATAACAAGATAGACATGTAAAAAGCATCAGTCCCAAGAAGCACAATACAAATGCTGTCATTTATTAAAATGTGTATTTATTCCATAGCCTAATTTGTTTGGGGCAGTGATCTATTAATTGTCAAAATAATCTACTCATTTTTATACTAGTAATTTCAACTCAGATTCTTCCATGAAATTGACTACTGAACTGACTTAAGAAACCCAAATTACACTTATCATAAAATAATCTAATAAAAGTATGCAAAAATGCTTTTAATATTAATACAAGAAAACCTCATCCTCAAATTATGCAGGCTATAGACTATTTTGAAGCAAAAAATTTCAAATATACAAAAGAATTGAGAAAAAACCTCCATGGCAAATTATTCTCATGTTTAAGATAACCAAGATCCATTTGAGGGAGGAGTACACAAATATACTATAGGTTTAAAGGGCTGTGTTAACAGATGTCTTAAGGAGGTGGCAAGTGGTACTTAGCTGCATCAGTTACTGGCTAATGCCTATGTTTTATTTGATTATATTAATAAAATGATTATTTGGGGAATAGAAATCTAGTAGCACTGTGTTAATTCTCAATTGGCATATGATGTTTACTAATGAAAACCTTTCTAAGGATTAAAGTTTAAAAAAAATAAAATTTGAAAACCAGAAACACTGTACAATAAAGTCTGACTAACTTGGGAGACAAAATATTTAATTTGGTTTGAGGCAGAATAGTCAATCAGCTGTAAAACTAGACAGTGGTTAACTTTAAATACCAAAAAATATGTTTAGTTAGGGTGTAGGTAGACACATTTATAAAGGTATTGCAGAACAACTGGATCAAGCTGATAAATATTATCTTTGCTATGGCAACTTCAGAAAACCATCAGTTACCTGACCTGGTATAAATAACTTTAAAAATTCTCTTAGGGACGGGGGTATAGCTCAGTGGAGGAGTGTATGCTCAGTATGCAAAAGGCCCTGGACTTAGTCCTTAGTACTAAAAGAAAAGAAAAAAAAATCTTACCAGAAATATCCTTTAAAAAAAGTAGAAAACATACTGAAAGATGGTCAGTACACGCTTAATTCATGTGTAAGAAAATTGCGTTGTTTGAGAATAAACAAGATTTTAGTCTTGTTATTAAAACAAACAAAGAAAATCCAGCCAAATCCTACAGTTAAAAATGAAGTATGAGCAACAGATCTTCATTTGTGTAATTAACATTTTGATTAAGGTTGTTTTTCTTTTTTGTGGTGCTGGGGATTGAACCCAGGGCCTCACACATGCTAAGCAAGCACTCTACCTCTGAGCCTCATCCCTAGCCCCACCACTTAGGTTTTTAATTTATGAACCACACTACTAAATTTCAGACAAAAAATATATATTTTAAAAATCTTTACAATAAATCAAGATGTAGGAGCTAACACAGAGCACATTTAGTTCATTTAGGTACTCGATTCTAGCTCCCTTGGATGCAAATAACCCTGGTAACAGTGTGTACATAGTCTTCTCTTTGCTTTTTATAATTTTAAAGCAAATAATACATTTGACTGTATTCAAGTCTGTGCAAATAATCCTTCAGAAGAAATATCCAAGATTCTGTTTGCAGAGGTCTTTGTCTCTCAAAAATGATTAAATGACTTTGTTTGTCTCCAGATAAAGTGCTCCTGTCCAGCAGAACTCGAAGACCTTCAAGGGTTCAAGAAGTTTAGTTCAGATAAGAGTCTGTCATACGAATTCCAGCTTCCCGTGACCACTGTACATGCCCCAGTGAACGAGGGAGAGGATCTTATCATTGCTGAGGTCTGCTTGTCTCATTTTATCACAGGTCAGACAGCAGTTTTCGTGCCCACTGACCGGGACCATGCATTCCAAGTCTAACTTTGCAACCTGCCCCTTTTTGGAATGGTGTCCGTGAAAGCTGTAGTGCAAACGAGAGAGCATCTGCTGCCGCTGATCCTGCAGTCTCTTGTTTTCACTTCGGAGCATCCTCAAGGCCAACATAATCAGCAACACTAAAATCAGCCCACCAGCAATGGGAACTGCAATCACAGCTGCCCGAAACCACAATTCTTTGGAAGAAGTCAGCTCCTGCACCTTGGTGATGAGGTTTCTGCTACCATCGTGCTGATATCTGTTTCCTTGTCCTAAAGGAGTACAGACAAAATGATCAAACTGTGGGCTAACTCCTTCTAGAGATATCCACTTTAAATAAGGAATTCCATTAAAAAGCAGCTAATAAGTAAATCAACAGTTTTTAGAAAATCGATATCACAAAACTATCCAAAGAAGCTTACAAATGTCATTTGTTTACAGGCTGTCATCACTGCAATGTAATGGTCTTTAAATGTCGAAAAAACAGGCAAAACCTATTATACAGATAGACATATAATGCTCAGGCAGACAAAAGTCGCTCAACAGAGATGCATCTCTGTATCCAGCCATGCTTCTCCCTCTGGTGTCTCTAATTACATTAACAACAAAATCAATAGCAGACATACAAAGTTGTGGCTGCCACAGGTCTATAGATCAGGCAGGCACTTGGGTTAGGAATGGCTTCTACCTACCTGAGGATTCACCCTTGGGAGGAGACAGAACATCATGCAGCCCTCTGTAATTGCACATGTCTTCATGACAACATTCCAATGTGGGCATGGTGGTGCCAGAGTGGTTTTGGGCCTGTTTGGCTTGGCAGATGTCTGCTGTGCTTGCAAGAGAATCTAGGCAGCCATGGGTGAGTGGGGAGTTTGTGTTCTGAGGATCCAGAAGTCTAGAGAAGCAGGCGCTGAGCTCAGATTTACACATATAACCAGTTGCCACACAGTGGGCAGCATCACAGTAGCATCGAATTTCTCCTGAAAACAATGAGAAACCAGTCAAACTCTGCTTCAGGGAACAGATAAAGCAACTATGCAAGCAAATGCTGAATCCCAAATTCAAGGGCACTAATTTTAGATTATTCAAGTTAACTGCTTTCAATAGCAGTCCATGTAGACTGGAAATACCTTTAAAGTAGTAAGTGCTTAAATGTCAATTAGTTGCAATTTTAGGAATGTATTAATCCTAATGGCAGATTTCTGATGAGTTAGAGTAATTAAAACTACTTTCATTTTTGAAGGAAAAAAATCATCATTATAATATTTTCTACCATAAGGTAAATCACATTATTCATTTTAATCCTACACAACTATACAACATAAAAATGCTAAGCTTTTGAGTTTTGTCAGTATAAATATTTGATCGGAACTACTGAATTGTTTACTATCCCAAAGGACTGTGCCAAGATTTAAGAGCTGGAGCTAACACCTTATAAAGTTATTAACTAGAAACACAACAATCTAGAAATTGCCCAGGTCAGGAGGTTTTAAAACTATGAAACTGGGCAGCTATTTGCAACCTCTCTAGAAAAGGCAAACTTTGCCTATAAAGATCTTTTCATGCCGAGGAGCTTTTAGTCAGTATATTGTAAAACAGGAACTAGGCAGTTTACAATTAGTGGTTTGCTTGCCAAAGTCAATTTCTTTCAGCCCAAATGGAAAGTCATAAAAGGGGAGGGGGGGACTTAAAACTGCAAAGGCTGACTCCTCCTCCTCCTGAGTTTTACATGTAATTTAACATGTGATCTAAAAGGGGAAACACTGAACTGAAAATCCTCTGCTGGTTGAATGAAAAATCCTAAGGAAACCTCAAATTTTTCTACAGGAAGTGATTAAAAGTTTCCTTTATAAAACTTATTTTGTGAGTTGCAGGGCTCTGTTAACATTTTGTAACAATGCAAGATTTGAGGTTTGAATAAATGTCTAGTTGAAATAATCTGGGTCTGAAATTGTCACTATGATACTCAACCTGGTGAACTCTGGCCACTGGGTAACAGTGAAGGCTACTGTAGATTGAACTAATGCACACACCTCTTCCCAGGTTCCCAATCAGAAGATGTGTTTAGTTACTGAAACCTCCACTCTGAAATTAAACACTGGGGGCTGCAGGTTTACAGACCTCCCCCACTCATTTTTCTTGCTCCTCCTTTCTGTGAATGCCTGAGTAAGGTGTCTCATATAATTATCTGTCCAAATTCCAGGCCACCACTTGGTGCGCTCAGTTTTCACTGGAGGCTGCTAATGCTTCAGCTCTAAGAAAAAACAGCCAACTAAACACAGATCTTTAGCAACCTACTAATATTCCAAAACTGAGTTCTTGCTCCTCCTAACTCTGCACTCCCCCCCATCCTGGGTTTGGGCCCGGGTCCCTTTTCCAGCCTTCTTTGCAGTAAGTAAGAACCTTGCTCCTGCAGCAGTTCTTTTCTGTTCTTTATCCTCTTTCCAGGCTTGCTTTATTCTTCACATAAAGCTCAACCAGTCTTAGCTGGTGATGACTACATATCTCTAGTCTGATAAATTTCATATACAAATTTAAAGTATAAATAAGATAGATATAAAGCTTATTATGAGCCTATCAGGCTCAGACCTAGTACAGAATAGGAAAACTGCATACAAATAAAATGTTGCTTCAATGTTTATGAGCGCCTATTTAAAATACTGAATTTTCAATGACCTAAAACAGTCTAATAAAAAATTGACAGGTAACCGGGAAAGTTCTAAGACTTTTTTTTTTTTTTTTTAATGGAGCCACATTTCAGCAAAGAGAATGGACTTTTGTACTACTGTATTAAAACTATATTTCTGTCATTTCATAAAGTTTCTTCCTGTGGCATGCAAAAGGCCAGGAGGGGACTGGTATTTTGAAACAGTGAACAATGCTCTTCTGTTTCCCCTTTTCTAGTTACTGTATGTAGTGATTAAACAAAAATGTCTGCTTTAGTCAAGATGGCTACAGGAGAGACTGCTGGCTTCTTTTAAAGCTTTTGAAGTCCACAGCAGTCAGAAATCTCTGATCCCCTAATTATATCATTATCAGGCGCATAGTTTCGGTATCTGTGACTTCATGTCAGCCTCAGTCCCTCCCTGTTCTGCTGGCCTTTGATAGGGCCAGGAGGCTCCCCTCTGCAGCCTGCAGAGGGCTGTTATTTAGGGTTAATTACACCCTTCCTTCCAAAATAAATAAATACTGTAGCACATCATCCTTGCTGGGCCAGCTTATCCTTTAACCTCATGCCTGCTACATGGCAATTAAGGAGAAGTGGGGGGTGCAAAGCTAAATAAGGCTTCCTATTTCAAAAAAAAATTCATAGAACAATAAAGTCCATGGCAGGGAGGTGAGGAGAACTTGAAATCAAGAAGTTAGGGTCATTTGGAACTAAAAGATGAAAGCCTGCAGGGGAAAGAAGTTGTTGACCTGCGCTCGCTTTTTTTTTTTTTTTTTTCCCCCTAGTGTTTGTTATTAAATAGGAGGTGAGTGGGAAATGGGACCGCTGACAGCATCTACTCCTCCCGGGCACTGAGGAGCAACTCAACACACACACCCCACCTATACTCTCAGGGAGAGCCACACATGCTGGATCCCAAACACAGAAACTTATGCACTTGGCACACGGAGCCGGTCCCCTTAAAGACAGAGAATTAGGAAACAGGCAGATGCACACATTCTGAAACAAAGACACACAGATACATTCAGGCACTGAGATGCATACCCGCACTCAGAGACACGGGGATATTAAGAGACACTCGGACACATGCAAAGGCACAGGCACTGTCGCACTTAGAACACACTCGAGACACGCAAAGGTACATTTAGAGAGACAGATGCACAGAGACGTTCAGAGATAGACACAGAGAAACACAGGCACAGACACACCGGTATGGTACTGCTAGGGCGAGGGTCTGCCTTTCCTTGTGGCAGTCCCGCGCTGCGCGGGGCAACGAGGGCTGCGGCATGCAGCCGATTCTCCCTCCCCGCTCCCGTGCGGGCCTCCAGCGTCCAGGAGTTCAACGACAAGCTTCGCAACACCTGACAGTCGCTTGCACAGAGGTCTGAATGCACCTCAGGGCGTTGGATCTGGGGTCGACCGCCACAACTTCTAAGAACTTGTCGCGACCTGCGGCTTGGCGCGGGAGGGAATTCGCCCGCCGCTAACAAAGCCTTGGCAGCCGGCTTCAAAGCCCCGCGGCGGCAGTCCGGCAGCCGGGTCCCCAGCCCCCGCGCGTCCGCAGAGCCCCTCCCCAGGATCCGCGCTCCAGGCCACCGCCGCCCGGAGGGCACACACCTTTGGTGAGCAGTACCGCCATGGCGCAGAGTTCGAGCTGCAGCCAAATGAAGATGTAGCTGGAGTGGCGATCCATTGACGTCTCCCTCGGCCGCGGCGCACCCGCGGGCTCCCGGAGCCGCGGCGCAGCAGCAGCCTACGACCCCCGGAGCGCGCAGCACATGGGTCCTGCCCGGAGCGCCGGACGCCGTCAGTGGCGGGGCGAGGGACCGGATGGCGGCCGCAGCATGGATAGTGGCTGCAGGACGCGCCGAGAAGTCGAGAAAAGTTTTGCGATCTGACTCGGCTGCCCCGCACTCCTACGCCCCAGTCTGCTCAGCGGACGCACGTTCGCTGACGGCACCGCTGCAGTCCAGGGTGGGCTTCCCCGGCTTCTTGCCCCCTTGACCCGCCGCTCCGCGAAGAAGATGAGAGCTCCGAGAAAACCTCCGGAGCAGACCGGCGGAGAGCATCCGCCAACACCGGTCAGGTCAGCCAGGCTCCGCACCGTAAATAGCGCCGGGCTCCGGGAGCCGGCTTGGCGCCGCCCCGCCCCAGACCCCGCCCCGGCAGCGAAGGCGCCGTGCGATTGGCCGCTGGGTTCTTGTCAATTCGTGGGGCAGCCGAGAGGGCGGGCCAGACGCGGGCAAGGGGGGACCTGCCCTAAGGCTCCTAGCGGCGCCGGAGTCTGGGGCTGCGGGTCCGGTAGCCGCCGTCTCCCGCGCGCCCCCTGGCGGAGGCCTGCGTGCGTGTGACCTTGGCCAGTGCTGGGTGAACCCGGCTTCTGGGTCCGCCTGTTTTTGCCTTCTCGATCCTTACAACTCAACCTCGGGGCAACGTCCCCCAGCACGTGGTTTCTCTTTTGTTCCACCCGAAACACGTAAGGGACCCACGTGACCACCCTCGGACTCACTCCCCCCACCCCCATCCCCATCCTGAGCCACGCTGTGTGCCTCCGGAGTTCCAGAGAGAAGTGGCGATGTCCTGATGTGGCAGACTCGCCACTGGCCTAGGAGCCCCTGTGGAGTCCCGCCCGCTCGCGTGCGGCCGAGGCGGGGGTCGGGTGGGGAGCCAGGAAACGGGCGGCAGGGTGCTTGGGTCTGCTTTCAGCCTCCTCCCACCCTCCCCCTCAGCGCATCCGCCTCCAACCGCCCACCCTGTGATCAATAAAGCCCAGACAGACAGGCTGTTGATCCGTAGGAGCCGCTGGTTCTCCCGGGTAGACTGGGGACGAGGAGCCGGCTAGAGACACTTAACGAAAATTAGCAAATCCAAAAGCACCCGGCGCCAGCGAGACGACACTGGCCGAGACTGACACTCAATTAACCACCCCCCAAACAATCGCAGGCAAACACACCGGCTGACCCTGATCAATATCAGCTGCATAGTGATCTCCTTCCTGGGATACTAATTCATTTTATTTGGGCTCGCTGGGCTGCCGACCCCCAACGTATCCAAGGCGGTCAGGGGCCTTTTGCTGTTGCTTATTTGTTTACAAGAGAAATTAAACTTAAAATTCTCATTATTAGAGGGAATGCTTTTTTCTCCCCTCCCCTCAAAACCTGAGATTAACAAAAGTCAACCATTCACAAAATTCCCTTTTAGGGTCACCCACCGTTTTCTTATCTGATAATGCGTAAAGGGAGGGGAAAACAAAAAGAGAAGCCCATTTCATTTAGGAGTAGAGTGGAGAAGTGAACCTGACTAAGAAAAAGGGCTGAGGGTGTAGCTTAGTGATAGAGTGCTTGCCTAGCATGTGTGAAGCCCTGGGTTCCATTCCCCACCACCAACAAGGAAAAAAAAAAAAAAAAAAAAAAACTCTAAGTGGGGAAATAAAATGTCGTGAGGACTGAAAATCAAGGCACGAATATTATAAATGCCTAATCTTGTAGTTTAAAGTTATTGAAAGTCTGCAGAGCTGCGGGATGTAGGTAATGAAATTGCCTCTGAAAAATAATGTTCATATGCAGAAAAATCAAAGTTTCATAAATTGATGCCCTCACCATTACTTTGCTAGATTGACATTGCATCTAAAAGGAGGAAAGGACAAGCCCCACAGAAGTTTTAAGAGGAAAATAAACAGAAAATAAAGGGTATCAGGCCTTTCTCAAGTGTCAGCAGACAGCCAGAGGAAGAAAGAGTTTGATCAGAACTTCCTATGACTATGAGAACTTTGGTGAACTAACATTTCTAAGGACTTTGTGCAGATCATACACTCCAGGTTATAACGCACTCCTTTAACTTTATTATTATTATTTGCTATGTTGGGGATTAAAGCCAGGGCCTCACACATGCTAGACAAGTGCTCTACCACTTGAACTACAGATGCAGCACTTCTTTGAAGTTTAGAGGATAAATTATTAACTAAAAGGAAATTATTTTAGAGTATGTTTGTTCAACTATTTTGGGGCTCTCACCAGTAGTCTAGGCTCACATGCCTGGGATTATAAGGATGTCAAGAACTAGAGAGTAAATCACAAACACTGGAGATCAGAATTCTGTGTGTGACATCACGATGCATAAAAGAAAGAAGTGACTAGCCTAGGAAGGTCTCCTGGAAGCAATGGCATCCAGAATGGCTCCTAAGTAATAAAGAAGATTGGAAGAGGACCATTACAAGCACAGAAGACCACAGGAATTTAGGCATGAAATGAGTTGATTGTGGGGGAAGATGGGGTGGTAAGTAGAGGATAGGAGGTGGAATTACAGGCAATTCTTTGTGGCTGGAGCATAAAATATGGAGCAAATTGGACAGATGTACCAGGAACTGATTATATTTACTTTTGAGGCAGATAAATACTTGTTTAATGGAAGAGGGTCTAGGAGAATTCATTGGTGAAAGTCATATTGTAGTAGATATTTTCTGATGTCTTTTCGTCCCAAATCAGAGAATGTCCCATTTCACTGGAATGGACACTGGCAGCCAGACTAGGAGACTCTGCCCTCTGGCCAGAAATAGTCACATTACCCAAGTTGAGACAATTAGATTCTCTCTTTGGACAGAGATGCTGGTCAGATTCTAGAAGACATTTCATGGGAGACATTCTCTGCTTCTCTGTGGAGTGAAAGAAAAATGACGAAGAAGTACAGAGAGGCAAAGATTTAAATCCAAATGGATTTTCAGTCACTTGACTTCCCTTCTTTTCCATAGGTTCCACATTATAGTTAACTCAATTACCTTAAATAGCTCCCATTTGTATTTAAGATTCTTTTACTTGTAACCCAAAAAGCCCAAACTAAGACACTTGCATTTGAATGAATTAATAATTGATTTTATCATTCCAGGTTATGTTACTTTTTTTTTTTTTGTTCCAAATACAGTTCACAGCAAGAAATTCTTCAGACAATGATTTCAACTCTTTTGTTTTTATTATTAATGGGCAAACTTTTTAAATGACTAGAAATTAGTTTTAAGAGAAATAAGTCTGCACTTTAAATGGTTTTAGAGCAGACATAGACTTTTCAACTAAGTGAATGAGTATTTGAATCGATGTGGAAAATCAAAATTGTTTAGGGATACTATGTCAATTATGAGGCCATATCAATATCCAACAGAATAGGCAACAATTTTAATTCAATTTAATACTCTTAAGGAAAACTGCTTCTCTATAGAATTTTACTTGTGCTCTGTACATAATTCAGTTATTTCTTTCCTACATGTAGTTTGAAAATTAGAGGGGGAAAAACAGTAAAATCTAGTGTTCTTTTGAAGTTTAAATCAAGAAATGAAAACAATGCCCAAATCCCTTTTTATTTACTTTTTTTCTTTTCTTTTCTTTTTTTGGTACTGGAAATTGAACCTAGAGGTGCTTAACCACTGAGCAACATCCCCATCCCTTTTTATATATGTATATATTTTTGTTTAGAGACAGGGTCTTGCTGAGTTGCTTAGGGCCTCGCTAAGTTGCTGAGCCTGGCTTTGAACTCATGATCCTCCTGCCTCAGCCTCCCAAGCCACTGGAATTATAGGCAAGCACCAACACACCCAGCATCCCCTTTTTATTCTTATTAAAGGGAATTCTGAAAACACAACTAGGGAACACGCTTTCTATACCCAAGATTGGAAAAGAGATTCTAGACCTAACTGAAATAATTAAAACAATAAAGAGTTTTACTTTATTACCATCAAATAGTATTCCAAATATGATTTACCCAGGAATGCCCATACTTGATAATCATGACACTCCACCATGATATATTCTATGGTTGTCCTATACCATCAAACTAATTTTGTTATCAAAGCTGTAAATATTCTACCAACTTCTGTTTACTCAAATAATACCATTGTTTCCCAAAGTTACATGTGATCCCCATTTTCAATAATGCCTCTCCCTCCACAATGCCAGGGAAAAGTAGTTCTTAGTATATTTTATCAGAGAGGAAGTAGTTGTGTTAGAATTCCTGGCTGGCATACAAACAACTACTGCAGTCCAGTGATAGAATCTAACATTTCTGCCTATTATACAAATCTTCTACCAGCTAACCACTCACAGAGGTTGGGTAATGCTTCGAATTCCTAGTAGCTGGTTTTTAATAAGTTATTTGTTCTTAAGAGAAGTTAGGAGTTTAGATCTAAAATTTACTTCCTTTGGAATAAAGTCAAAGGTGAGAGATTAGCCCAGCCCAATGGAATGGCTATATAGTTGGTTTTTTTGTTTTTTTGTTTTTTTTGGGGGGGGGTCATTTTTTTTCTCCAAGATGGAAAAGGAGATAAAGGACTGATTGCAGAGTCTAAGAGGTAGTGTGATATGACCTGGAAGGAAAGGAGAAGACTGAAACTCAACAACTCAAACTGCCTGTCTTCCCACAGGCTAACAAAAATGCTATGAAATCTTCCAAATAAATTGTAGAATAGCTGCTGAGTTAAGTCCATGTTAGGGATTGAACCCAGGGCCTCACACATGAGAGGTAAGAACTTAACCACTGAACTACATCCCAAGCTGGAGTTGTTTTCTTTAAAACTTTCAAGACTACTAAAATCTTCTCTAGTTAAAGATGATTACCTTAGGAACTTGGAAATGGGCATTGTTTATAATAAACCAGTTTCAACTATATTTGTTATCATCCTTGATGTCTGCAAATGCTTTTTCTTCTATTAGGTTATTTTAATGTAACCTCCAATTAGGCCAGTAAAATTTTTAAAAATTATCCCACGGCTTGCTAATTTGACCTACCTAATTTCAAATGATGAGTTTGATTTCTTTTTTCCTTAACTAAAATGATTAATCAATTCTTTAAAGCTGACAAATTACCTTAAACTATTTCCTACTTAACAGAACATCACTGACCCAGACTGTAATGAATGGTAATTTTTTTTTTAATTCCATTGTCTTAACTGATAACATTTCATTTATGTTTTATACGATAAAAAAAAAAAAAAAAAAAAAAAAAAAAACTATGGTCAAACCATTAAAATCCAGAAGCTTTGATACGTCTATCAGAGAGCTAAGCATTTAGGCCCTTGCTTGAAATTGTGTGAAATCTTGCATCGTTTTCTATAGTCCACTCTTCTGCTTCTGCCCACTCCTCCCCTCTTTGGTGATCTGAAAATGATTTTTCTTACACTAAAACTGTTCTCTTCTAATCCAGGATCTTCCAGACTGAAATTTCATTGATGGACAGGATGAGGTACTTTGCAGTGGAACTTTGAAATTACTTCTATTTTCCATCATTTTTTTTTTATTGCTATCATTGTTTTTATGTCATAATATTTTTGAGATTGATTTTTTAAAATTGACATAAAATTGTATGTATCATGCACTATATGATACTGTGAAGTATATTCACATTGCAGAATGGTTAAAGCTAGCTCATTAACAAATGCCAAACCTCACATAGTCATTTGTGGTGAGAACACTCAACATCTACTCTCTTTGCATCTTTCCAGAATATACCATTAACTGTAGTCACCATGTATACAATAGATCTCTTGAACTTTTTCCTTCTTCTCCTCTAACTGAAACTCTGTATCTTTTGACCAATACCTCCCCAACCTCCTACCTCAAAACCACCTCCTTTGCAGATAACCATCCTTCTATTCTGGACTTACATGAGATGAGTATTTTCGTATTCAAGATCACTCAGTTTTTGTCTTTCTGTGCCTGACTTATTTCACTTAACCTCATATTCTTTAGTTTGACCAGTGACAGGATTCCCTATGTTTTTATGACTGAACAGTATTCCACTGTGTATATACCACATATTCTTCATTCACCCATCATTGGACACCTAGGTTGATTCCATATCTTGGCTGTGGTGAATAATGCAGTAAACATGGGAGTACAGATATATCCTGAATGCACTCATTTCATTACTTTGGATATATAGTGGAATTACTGGGTCATATGGTAGTACTATTTTTAATATTTTGAGGAATGAACCTCCATACTGTTTACTTGACAGCTTCCATAACGTGTTTTCCATAACATAATGTATGTTCCTACCAACAGTGTTCAAGGGCTGTTTTGTTCACATCTTCACTAACACTCGTTAATCTTTTGTCACTTAGACAATGGTCATTCTAATAGGAGTGAAGGGATACTCAGCGCGTTTTTGATTGCATTTCCCAGATGACTGGTGATGTTGAGCCCCTTCCCCTCCCATGCCTGTTAGTCAAATTTGTATGTCTTTTCTTAGAGATGGAGTCTTACTATGTTTCCTGACTAGCCTTAAACTCTTGGGTTCAAGCAATCCTCCTGTCCCAACCTCCTGCATAGCTGTGACTATAAGTACAAAGCCACCATGCCTGGCTTGTATGTCTTCTTTCAAGAAGCATCTATTCATGTCTTTTGCCCATTTTTGAGGAAAAACCTAAATAGCATTTGTTTTTCCATTTACAAAATATCAAGTAACACATTAAATTTGATGTATAGGTTCAATCCATGAAATTAAATGCCAAGCCAGTGAACATATCTTCAAAGATTCAGTGCATTTGAATGAGACTTACTCTATGGGCACACATTATGGAGAGAGCTATGGGGTTGCAGCTAGTGAATTATTGATCTTATCCTTAAAATTGAGGCAAGGCTTTCTAATACTTTTTTTTTTTTTTTTCAGATTCAATAATCTTCCTTTGTTCTACTTGATTACCTAACAAATGAGCACCCATTCTGCTATGAATCCATTGAAACACAAATAATTTTTACAGTTTCACTTACGGTTAGTGGTGTTTACCCCTTATTTGCCTCATTTCAAAGACATCATTTAAAATATCACTTAAAATATGTATAGCACATTGTTGGTCACATTGATTTAATTAAAGAGAGACCCACTAAAGATTAGTTAATTCAGAAGTGGTTTGAGTGGATACAATGTGATTTATTGTAAAGATACAACTAAATGGTAATTTACAAGCATTGCTTATCATCTCTTTGAACCAGCCTCACTGGAACCAGAAACCAGAAGCCTTGGGTCTCTTCTCTGAGTTGTCTTTATTTCATACCTCTCTGCCATTGAGCCACATCCTTTCCTTATTTGCTCACTCATAACTTCTGCTTGTCTTCATCCAATTATAAACCCCCTTTCCCACAGAGATGACCCTCAAGGGACAGTTTTGTCTTCTGTCACTATGGCAAACTACCTCAGCCTTTTGATATCCCAATTCCCAGTTCCTAAGATGAATCTGACACTTAGGCAAAACAGTTTGCTATTCAGCTTATCGACAGACCATCCTGAAGTGCTTGTTTTATGGTCTATTCAGCTAGGGAAGCGTCCTGGCTGACATAAAGCATGCCTACTGCTCACTCAGAAAGGGTGTGGGCCAGAAAGGCCATATAGAAGAAGTGCGAACAGGTTGGCACCACATAGCACATCTTCCACATACAAAGTTCACGGCCCTATAAGGAAAATGTTAGTGAATGGAATTAAAATCATTCCTTCAGATTATTATTTTTGTGTTCATGAGTTTATTCTTGAGTAATTACTATCATCTAGAGTAAACTTCATGGAGCTAAGGGTACAGCTCAGTGGTAGAGTGCTTCCCTAGCATGAATGAGGTCCTGGGTTTGATCCCCAGCATCAAAATAACATAAAATAAAATAAACTTAAAGTATCCAATTAAACATGGCACATCTTATACAGACCAATGACTCAGAACATTTCCAGAGGTCAAGGCCACTCTGACCTCCTGGATTATTTTTAATATACAACCATCTTGAATGGTCTGTCTTTTTAGTTGACCATAATAATTAAAAAAGAGTTTCTGGGGCTGGGAGTGTAGCTCAGTGGTAGAGTACTTGCCTAGCATACTGGAGACCCTGGTTTCCATCCTTTTATCCATTTCCTGAGAAAAATAATTATTGGGGATGAATAATCGTCCTGTTTTTTATTTTTTTTTCCCCACACAAATATAGTTTAGACTTGTGGGACTTTGGGGAGGCAAGATGCCTGCATGTCTATAAACAAATGACATTGCTGGCCAGTCTATAAGTGCTACTTGAGTAAAATGCATCAAGTTGACAGTCAAAAAGCGGAAGTAGCACTTGCTTCCTGAGGGCTACATCCTCTCTGCCCCACCCATACCACTTAGCTGCTCCTCATAAAATCACAGAAGTATAAAAAGTTCTCTGAAGACACTGCATTGTTTACAATGACTGAACTTTCCTTATTTTAGTTGGTTCCTCAAGGACAATGTAAACTCCTTAACAACCAAAATAAAATAAAATAAAATACCCCCATACTCAAAAATTTCATTCTATTGCCTTCAATGCCTTTCACGTTGTAGATCTGTAGACATTTTATTGTAAAGAAAGGAATTCAAGTTCATGAGTGAACTTTTAATGGGACAGATATATTTTTTTAGATAGAGAAATAACACTAAAGTTGGAAACTTAAGACTCAAATCTATACCTACGTTGGACAACTCAATGTGTCATTATGGGTGAATCAGTTTTCTCCTTCTGTGCCTCAGTTTCCTCTCCCATTAAAAGAAGACAGTAGTAGTGGGTAGCCTCCGTGACTCAGAGACTGCTAACAGAGTAACATAAGATCACTGTGTAAGTTTTGTTAACTATGAAACCCCAGAGAAATGTTAAATGTTTTTTCTTAGAAACAAAGTGTTCGTTCAAAACAATTTTTAATCATCTGAATATATTTAAGATGACTTCAGGACTTCCCAGGTGGTTTTAGGATTTTCTCCTCCCTGGAGCTGAAGATTTGAAGAGTGAATAATGCCACTGCCAATCCAGCCTACAACCTCTGCAGGGTGATGGTATCTCTCTAAACACAGAATGAATCTTGCCAACAAAGCTTTGCTCCCATGACTGGGGATAGTCCAAGAATCAGCCAAGACAAATTGGTCAGCTCACTTATTACGAAAGAAATTTAGCTGTTCACAAGGAGCTGTGATTCATGCCTCTAATCTTTTGGGAAAACACAAGAAGGACCCTTTATCCTATGATAGAATTCCTTTGGATCACCCATCTCCAATTCAATGGCATTTTTCAAAGAAGTCTGACGTTGCTTATTCACTGTGAGACAGAATCATTACCCAATAAAATTCTGATTAATTGTGGAAGTACTTGCCATGAACTATTCTCAGAAGCTATACTCTTTTTTAATGGGTGATCAGTAAAATTACTGAAGAGGCTCATGCCTTCAAAATGCTTATAGACCACCTGCCTTCTTTTAGAGGACTGCCTAATTTTATTTTTATTTTTAAAATTATAACAATTACTATTTCTACTATTTTAAGGTGATGAAACCTGGGGCCTCAGGCATGCTAGGTAAGGGCTTCACCACTTGGCTGCATCCCCAGTTCCAGATGATCCAATTTTAACGAAGATTTGTAGAAACAAGGACAAGGACCTCTAATATTCCTTTCTTCCTAATCCTTCAAATCAATCCTCAAAGATCCCCGGATTTTCAGGAAACAGGTGACTTCTGGCCCCTGACAAATGGAAACAATAAGGAGAAAACAGCCTACAATTTTCATATTTTGTTGGGAGTAAAGTCTAAAGGTACAACCTAGACCTTTTGAGATCTAAAGTATTTTCCATCACTCAGCAAGCGAACAGGCAAGTCAAAAGCCACGAGTGTGGATCTCCCACACTGACGGGCTCCAGGAATTTTGGAAGAACAAACTCCTGGCCCCACACATTTTTACTGGTTCCCTATTTATTGGAATTCAAATAGAGAAAGTATTTGTACATATGTTTAGGTAAAAATAAATGCTAATGGGGCTGGGGCTCAGGGGTAGAGCACTTGCCTGGCATGTGAGGCACTGGGTTCGATTCTCAGCACCGCATATAAATAAAGAAACAAAATAAAGGTCTGTTAACAAAATGAATTTTTAAAAAAATGCTAATGTACTGGTCCCTCTAAGTTTTCACCGAAAATAGAAAAAGTATCAATAGCTCCATTTCGATTCCGTCCATGGTATGTTAGCGTCCTTTTGGGGGAGTCCCTCGCCCCCTTCCCCGAAGAGAGAAGATCCAAAAAGATCGATAGTGGGGTGAGGGAGGCTGGGAAAGAGAGAGGAGCCGGGAGGGAGCAAGCAAGTGAGCGGAGAAAGAGGGAATGAGACGGAGCGAGAGCTCCCTCGGGGGAAATGCGAACGCTGGAGAGAGGCACCAATTATTATAATTGAAGGTAATGGTGCCGAGGCGCCAAGGAGCTCCGCTCTGTTTTACATCACTCAGCTCCGACCCCGGCGCCTGCGCCCGGCTCCTCCCCAGCCGCGACCGCGCCCCAGGGGGTTTCCGGGGCCCCTTCCCCGCCTGCCGGGCGGGACCACTGGCCTAGTCCCCGGCGCTCGGCGCTCAAGTTCAGGTGCGCGCCGCTCTGCTGGCTCCTCAGTCCCGCCGCTCCAGCTGTTCTCCCGTCCCCCCACCGCCTCCCTCTCTGGTGACTAAGGGAGCAACACCAACACCTATAAAACGGGGAGAAAACACCTTGCTCCGGACAAAGTCCACCCCTGGCCCCCCATGCTACAGTATGTAGAACTTGGAGGTGATCGAGGCGTCTGTCCCCGGTCAAACTGTGGTACTGCCTCACCCACCCCAACCTCTTTCCCTTTCGCCCCATTAACTCAGGGAATTTATTATTAATTTATTAATTTTTACAGTACTGGGGATTGAATCCAGGGCCTCCACACATGCTATGTATCCTGGGACCCAACCCGGGAAATTTAAATAGGAGAGTTCCTCAAAAATAAACCATGAGATGAGCATGGTGAACAGGATGGGAAAGGAGTTTATTTTCCTTCAATTTCTCACCAAAATGGGAACCCTGAAATCATTTAATTTTACAGCATTGTTTCTGGTCAGAACTCCAGGTTCAGAGCAAAAGTAGGGAATTGAGGGGCCACCTACGTGTGAAGAAGTATATATTTTAAAAACTAGTGTTTATCGTTTAATTGATTTATCTGTGATTATAGAAGTGATGTATCGCTGTAGAAAACTTAGAAAATCCAGGGAAAAAAAGTGTAAAAACTGTGTGACTGAGGCAGGCCCTGCTTTTCTTTCCCAGATGGCACCAATACAGCAAAGCAGCAGGGGTTGGGTTTGGCAGCATTAGCTTGGGGTTCAGCCACCTACCAGTGTGTCGCTTTACCTAAACATCATTAAACCTCTCTAGACCTGTTTGCCATCTATAAAATACAACTAGCCGGATGACCTCTGAGATTCCTTCCAGGTTCTGTGAAAGACAGCCTCAAAAATGAAATCAGTCCAGAACAGCAAGTGATATTAGCTTCTCCATAAAGTTAAATAAAGAATGACTCCTTTAAAAAAATGCTTTAAGAAAGCCTTTAAAAAGCAGCCATATGACCCCATGTGTCCTTCAGAAGCCTGGTCTCTTTAAAACAGATGTGAATAATAATGCCAAGTATTTGGTAGGGTAGTTTGGTGCCAATACATGCTAAAAGTCCAGCACAAGATGATGACCATTCTGCTGGAAACTGCACTGATCAGAATATTCTAGAAAGGTAAATTCAGTTCAGAGTGTGGTCCTTAAACAGATAGATCTTGGATGAAACAGAGTGACCCAGTAGAAAAAGGCCCTTAATGCCATGTTCAAACAACAAATGTTCACTTTCATAACAAGAAAGGGAACTTTGTACAATTGCAGAAGGCACAGTAAGGACTGATGGGTACTGGGTAAAGGGAATTGGCTTCTTAAAGTGAGGAAGAACTTTCCATAAATAAATGCTGTTTGTGGATAGAATAGGTAGCTTAAGAGGCTGTGGTTCTCAAGCACCAGAGGAAATACATACATAGATGAACACATGCTAGACCAGATGACCCTCCAAAGTCATTTGCAATGCTGAGACACTATGATGTCACCTATAGTGTCTTATAATTTCCTTTACATTAAAGATGACAATACTATATAATTTTCCAAAACAGGGAGCTATGCTAATACGAATCTCCCCTAAGGAGAAAGTGTCATCTCATTCTCCTGAACTGTTCAAGACCAGAGGTGTCAGTGGAAACAAGGAGTCAGGTAGACATTTAGTTCCCACTTTTGAGAGAGGGTTGTGCACCCCAGTGCTGTCTGGGGTCACTTTAGAGGCACCTCACCTTTTCTATTTCAGGAAGAAAAACAAGGAGTGGGACCGGCTAATTCCAGTCCCATGAATTTTAGGTAGTTCTGCAAAGAACAGATGACCTGCATGAAAACCAGGATCTCAATTCAATTTTGGGATCCCTTTTAAACTGATATTGATTCTCCCACACCTATATTGCGTCTGACCAAATAGTACTCCTATCTCTCTTACCTGCCAGGCATCTAAACAATGCCTCACATTCATTTTCTTTCAGTCAATAGCTGGGCAGATTTAACATTCTGTGGGTACAAAAGGAAATTCTATTTGGCAGGTTCTACCAACCTTCCTCATTCCTCATTAGTCCTTTGATATCATATTTTAATTCCAAACAAACAACAAAACAAAACAGAAGACCAACCAAACAAACAACCAAGAAAGAAAACAGTTGGAGGAAAGAGGAGGGGAGGAGAGAGAAGGAAGGAACAAAGAACTATCCTAGTAGGTTCTATCAATCGGTTTTTGCTTGTTTGTTTCTTTGTTTTTGTTTTTGTTTTTGAGGGCGGCAGGTATGCTAGGCAAGTGCTCTTCTACTGAACTATACCCCACCCTCTTTCTTCTTGGTACAAGTGTAGCTTATTTCTTAGCTTTTGCTAACACATTATTCCTTGATAAGTACCTCTTGAGGTGCACTTCAGACTTGGACCCTCTAGAACCAGGAACAGAATCACCATCACCTATGTTAGGCGCTTTTCTTCTCTTGAAAACACTGCCCTCCTCCCTTCCTTTCCCAGGTCTCCTGCAAGTCACACAGCCCCATAGCAAGAGCTATAGCGCAGGGAACAGAACTTCTCTCCAAATCATCAGACCCTCTTTTTTTTTTTTTCTTTTTCTTTCTTTCTTTTATCTCTTGCTCAGATTTTTACACATACATCATAAAATAATGTGTTCATTCTCTAGAGAAAATCACATTCGAAAATGGGGCGTGAAAAGATCAGGGAAAACAAACAAAATCCTTGAAACAATGAAAGAAACAAAAAAATCCACCAGGAGCTGACCCATAGTCCCAGCTACTTGGGAGGCTGAAGCAGGATCTTTTGAGCCCAGGAATTCCAGACCAGCCTAGGCAAAAATGGGAGAAAAAAACCCACCAGGGTAACCATTCTTTTCTAAGTCAGCTCCAGGACTTTGGTCTCTATTATCGCTTTTATTTTCCAGAAAATGAAATGCATTGTAATTGCAATTCAGAGCTTTTCCTCCTTAGGACACATCCTGCTGGCCCGGAGGGAAGAGATCCTAGCACATGTCTTTCTCGCCCTCTTGTGGTGAGAGGGAAGCAGTGCCCCACTGGGAAGACAGCAGTTGCTGTTTACTGTTGAGAAGCAAGGTCATTCTAGGAGATATTTAGACTCAATATTTTAATGACTGTGTCTCAGTGTCTTGCGATGACCTCTTTAAAGGAGGACTGTGATCCCTGTTCCCAGAATCTTTTTAAAGCTTCAGACAATAATGAACACAATTTTCTCTGTGCTTAAGGTGAAGAGAAGGGGTGTACCCAGTTCCAGTATGCTGTAGAGGACAACAGTGACCATTGTTCTTTAAAATGGCCTAGAGTGTTTGTGTCACACAATAGAAAAAAAGGAGGCATTTCCATTCTGTTCTGGGTGACTCTGGATCATTCCTGGTTTTTGTTTGTGTTATTGTGTGTGTCCCCCCCCACACACCAGTACTGGGGATTGAACCTATATGTGTTCTCACACTGAGCTAACCCCCTCCCCTATCTTTTTGAGACAGGGTCTCACTAAGCTGCCCAGGCTGGTCTTGAACTTGTGATCCTCCTACCTCAGTTTCCCAAGTTGTTGAGATCAGAAGCCTGTACCACCACAACCAGCTCATTCCTTGTTAAGTATTTTTTAATGGTCATGAGCAAACCAACCACCACAAGGCATTGTCCCTCTAAAATCTGATGTGTGGGTTGTTCTACACATTCCCCAACTGTTTTGACCAACTTGACTTTTAAAAGCAAACTGTTAAACAAAGAGATCTTCAAACAGGCAACCTAAACCTAAGCCTGGAAAGGACCCCTCCTTTCCAGATATGTATCAAACCAAAAGATGGGTGACTGAATTTTTCTCCATAACTGAGCATGGTCACATTGTTATCCATGAAAATCTTACTCACACTACCAGGAAAATTCAACCTCCAACACTACATTAGTTTCCAGTCTACACTAGTCAAATTCATGTGTGTACCAAGAGCTATGTGAGACCACATCCGCCACTCTTTAAATGATACAAATCATGACATTCATCTCTGACTTTACCGTCAAGGAAACCAAGACTAGGTTAAATGGCTCCCCCAGGGTCATGCACTGAAACTCTGGGCTCAGGGCCCTACCTTCCATTTCAAAGAATGGGAAGCCGTGAAGAGTCATGCTATTCACTGGTAAATGGTGGTTTGTTTCTCCTTCTACAGGATGTGGCAAGAACTTGAGAGAGGAGAGGAAAGAGGAGGGGAAGGAAAGGAAAGGGAGGGGAGGACGAAGGAGGGGAAGGGAGAATAAGGGTTGTTTATGAGCTGATTGAATCACCGCCACTCCCAAACCTCTCTTACTTCCTGTGAGCCTGAAGTAAGGATCTCTGGGAATGAGTTTTGAGATCATTCTTGGATTTCAGCTTTTAGTTTGCAGGAACCAACCTGCCTAGGTAACTGTGAGTGATTAGTTTTCCTAATGCTTTATTTTATTTGCAGGCTCCTGTTCAGATCTTGGCCTTCTCCTGTGGAAAAATCCTCGATGGGAAATCTGATCCTGACCTTCAACACTGATTAAATGCACGAATAGAAGCAACCAGGTATCACAACCTTCACATCAGCCAGGATCCTCCTACCCATCACAGAAGGATCTTCCATGCAAGTGATACCCCAGGGCTCTTGGAGTCTGTACCTGATTCCCTTTCAAGGATCACAGATGGGAAACCCTCCTGCAGACAGCTTCATCTTCCAGACCAAAGACAAGGAAGGAGGCCATGACTTCCCTGGGGTCCTGTCCTCTTATCTGGAAGTAAGCGGGTTTTATGGGTTGAATATGAAGCATCCCTCAAAAGTTCCTTTGTTATAATGCAGGAATGCTCAGAGATGAAATGATTGGATTGTGAGAGCTATAGCCTAATCGGTTCATCCTAGGTTGAATGGAATATGTGGTAACTGTAGACAGGTATGGCATGGCTGAAGGAGTTGGGTCATTAGGGGTGTGCCCTGGAAGGGTACATCCTCCCTATGGCCCCTGCCCTCTCTTTCTCTGCTGCTTCCTGGATCCCATGAATGAAAGCAGTGATCCACCACCATACCCTTCACAAAGTGCTGCCTGACCTTGAGCCCAAAGCAATGGACTCAAAACTGTGAGCACCAAATAAACTTTTCTTCTTCTAAGTTGTTCTCATCAGTAATTTTGGTCACAGTGATGAAAGAGTGACTTAAACAATGGGTCTTAGCTTCTTCACTTGACCTTTTTCCTCCCAGATCTATATCTTTCTTTGAGTGGCAACTGCGTGGTGCTTTTTGTTCTGAATGCTAAAAGGCAGTGGGAAGAGCACCAGACAGGGTCACTTTGACACCAACTCTTGGCCTAAGTTTGGATCAAGCCTCACTTAGCCTCTGGGGCTATAGATTCCTCGATGACAAGAGGAAGCAACCTGAGGATCTGCTTCTCAAGTCTTGCTGGCTCTAGAATTCTAAGCTGCTTTTGTACCACTTGCTTACACTGCCTAGTAAGAGTAACTGGCTATTAAAGTGGCACTGTTTTTCTCAATTGTTGCAGGGGCGCCAAAGACTTAGTTCAGAGTTCTCAATGTTCAGTGTACATCAGAATGGTCTGGAGGGCTTGTTGAAACAGATAATGGGCTCCATCTCAGAGTTTCTGATTCAGCAGGTTCCAGATAGGGTGGAGAATTTGCTTATTAAATTTATTAGAAAATAAGTTTCCAGAGGTGCTGATGCTGCTGAGTTGGGAGCACACTTTGAGAACCTTTGGTCTAGAGCTAAGTAGGAGGCATCAAGTACCTTCCAGTTCTCCCAAGATGGGCCTAGAGATTGTAAAACAGCAATAGGAAGACTCTTAACAGATAGACAGCTGAACCAATATCTGTCAACAGATTCCTAACTAACCTATCTTCTAGGGTTAGTCTCATGGGGAAGTAAGCAATGTTACCTAGTATTTATAGGGTTTTACAGTTTTAAAAGAGCTTTGTTTGGCTTCATGTACTTCTCCTATGATAGGGATAGGGAAGATTATTAGGGAAGATTATTAGAAGACTAATTAGAGGGAAGATTATTAGAGGCCAAAACTATAGTCACAAGTGGCCAAATCTTTGATTACTATACACAATTAAAAATAAGTGACCATCCAGGTCTCACCGAAGACTTTTTTTGATTTTCTATGCTCTGTGTACTTTCCCAGGCTGTCCTGCAATATACTGGGTTATTGGGACACTATATCTAATCAAATAATTACTTCTTTGAGGTGCTAAGTGCACACACATGCAAAGCCATATTATTCAGTTGGCATAACCCAATAGAAACCTGAGTTAGCAGCCCTTCCTCCTGTGTTAGGAAATGGCTTTGAAATAATTTAGTGGAACTATATTTATTTATTTGCACTATATTTTAGTCAGTGTCATCAGTGATATCAAATAATTTTCCTATACTGACTGATGTAGTAGATAAGGGCTCCTGGATAGGATTGTCAAGAGATGAATTTTGAAACTTAGTTCTCCATTTTGATTTTTAAAATCTGATGGACATAGTGGGGCATGCCTGCAATCCCAGAGAGTGGGAGGCTGAGGCAAGAGAATCACAAGTTCAAGGTCTGCTTCACTGTCTTAGTAAGACCCTGTCACAAAATAAAAAATAAAAAAGACTGGGGATGTAGCTTGGTAGTAAAGCATCCCTGGATTTAATCCCTAGTACCAAAAAAAATCCCCAAAACCCCAAACCAAAAAAACCAACCAAACAAACAATAAAACCCCTCCAAACCCCCAAAATAAACAAAAAACCTTGCATCACTCTCTTGATTCCTTTCTGTCTGCAGTTAACACAATTAACGGCAAGTCCTTCAAGATATTTGGCAGACGGATCATATAAAGTGATGGCTGCAAACAGAAAGAATGAGGGCATTCTTCTCTACACAACTATTCTGAACTTCCCAAATAATGTAACTTAAGTGATGTGTCAGGTTCATTCTCAGGCCTACATGCTGCATGCTCCTGTGCAGCTGTGTGAAATTCAGATTTGTTTATTTGAATAGGGGAAAACACTCTCTCTCTCTCTCTCTCTCTCTCTCTCTCTCTCTCTCTCTCTCACTCTCTCAGAACTATCACCCATCACCGTAAATGACTCCAGTACAAATGGACTATCTCACAATGACTTAACTATATTTGTTGGATTGTGAAAAATTGACTTTTGGAATAAGAGCTCTAGAAAGAGAGATTAAAGAGTAATAGGGAAGGTGAATACAACTGAAACATATTATATGCATGTATGGAAAAGTCACGATGGAACACATTAATTTGTACAATCAATACATACTAATTAAATTTTTAAAGATCTTGTCTGGCCATCCTGAGATTCTCACCCCATCACAGGGTCCTGCATCCTTTGTAGGTGATGCTGCTAGGTGTGTGGAGTAAGGCATAGGAGTAGGTTGAGACCAATGAGAGTCCTCGAAGCCACAAGGTGCTGAGAGAGTTGGGCTTTCTGGTCTCAGCAAGGAGAAGCTAGTTCTCCCATGCCCACTTTCCTGAGATAAGAATCTAAGGGGAAAGCAAAGGAAAGATAGCATTGGCCTCAGGCTCTCTGGCCAAACTGAAAGTAGGAAAGTGTTATGGTTTGGGTCTGAAATGTCTCCCAAAGACTCATGTGTTGACAACTTGGTCCCCAATGCAGCAATGTTCACAGGTGGGCTTCTTGGAAAGTGATTGCATCATTAGGGCTCTGACCTCATCAGTGGGTTAATCCATTGATAACTGAGCAGATCACTGGGAAATAGAAACTGTTGGCAAGTGGGGCATGGTTGGAGGAACTAGGTTATTGGGGCCATGACCTTGGGGACTTTTATCTTGTTCCCACCTCACCACACCCACTGGCTCTGCTTCCTAGCAGCCTATAGCTGAGCAGCTTTCCTCTACCAAGCCCTTCTCCCATGATGTTCTGCCTCATGTTCTGTTTCAGGTCCAAAGTAATGGAACCAACCAACTATGGACTAAAACTCTTGAAACCATGAGTCAAAATTAATCTTTCCTCCTCTAAGCTGTTTTCTCTGGTATTTATCACAGTGATGAAAAGCTGACTCAAGGAGTTACTCTCCAGTATTAGCTAGAAAGAAATAGGTGTGGAAAAGTAGCATAGCTGAACAAAGAAAGGGCAAAGCCTAGATTGATGTGTGAACAGGGGTGTGCACAGTGTGAGCACCAGGGCAGGGGCAAAAATAAAAAAAGACCTCGATAAGTTGGCAAAATGAATTTTAGCTAACAGATTCAGAACTGTTCAGAGCAGCAGTTAGTGTCTCCCTATATCTTCCTGGCTTGGATTTAACACACTCAACTCATTACTTTCTCATCTAAATTTACTTGCCTATCTTTGGAAGGGGCTACACCTCTTCTTCAGTTATTTTTTAATTTTTTTAAAATTTATTTTTATTGTAAACAAATGGGACACATGTTGATTCTCTGTTTGCACATGGAGTAAAGGCATACCATTTGTGTAATCATACATTTACATAGGGTAATGCTGTTTGATTCATTCTGTTATTTCTTCTTCAGTTATTGAATGGTTTTGGATAATAATCACTGGCTTCTGAGTTAATGGTTCAACAATGATGCTTTTCTGCCAAGAGACTTCCCAGCCTCCCATCCACTCAAAATGTTTCTCCTTGAGACTAAGGAGATGATGGAACAGAAGGTGAAGGGCACAAACTTTGGACTCAAAGCTCCACGTGACCTCAGTTGATACCATTAATAGGTCTGTGACTCTTTGAGTGTTTTAAATTTTTTCCTGTAATAATAATGAATTTACTGGAGCTGTTTGTTTTGTACGTGTAAGGGACTGGTATCTGAGACAGGAAAGTACAGACATTTCCTTCTTAGGATTATGTCCAATGGCTACCATAGCTGTCTTTGAGAAGTCTAGCTCCCCAAAACTCAGTTATAATGCTGATGCTTGGTTTGTCCCATAGGCAACACTCTAATATTACTTAACTATTTAAGTTAAGATGTTCTAGATTCCCTGTTTGTTTTCTCTGGGTTGCTGACAAACAACATGCAGATAATGACAAATACTACCAGCATTTAGGATGCAAGGCCACTAGGCTGTGCTCCACCCTCCGCCTGCTTCAGGACGATCCATCCCTATCCTCAACTCATCAGCCCTGGAGAGATGGTGCTGGGTAGCAATTGCCTCTATGGCACTTCCATTCCACCAGGATGAGGCCCACCAGGAAAATGGTCTAGCTAGAAAAATATATGGACATTTACCGTCTTACCCAGAACTAACCTTTGAACACACAAGAAAATGAATAAACACACAAAATATTAAATTATCACAAGCTTCATTTTTCTTTGATGTAACAAAAGCCACAATGTGCTTGTTGAAGTCAGATACCCTCTCTGTTCCTCCCTCCTGCTGCAGGTTCTTCACTAATAACATTATGAGCTAAGACTGGAATGTCAACTTGAACTTTAACATTTGTGGCACAAGTAACTATAACAGCGTAAGCATATGCTTTTCAAAAAAAATTTGATTAAGTGTTTGAATTGACTCTATACTTCCTGAGGCCCTTAGGTTAAAATAACATGATCTAATGCAATAAAAACCAGCCAAAAAATACATTCTTTGCTTCCAGTAGCACGAGGCCAATTGAATCTACCTGAAGCCTACTTGAACTCTGTTAATCAGTCCAGATACTAAATGATTTCTCTCTTATTTTGGTGTCCATATATTCAATTAAGAGGCTCCTTATTCTTCCAGTGGCATATAAATGTGCACAATTTCAGGAGAACTAAAAAGTATCATTAATAGTCAGTGCCTAAGGAGATTCCTGAATAGTTGTCAGGCAGATTAAGCCAAGAACTGAAGTTTAGTCTTTAATAATTAATCCTAATTCCATGACTCCTGCCAGAAGTGTAGAGTAAAATAACCCTCCGATGTTCTTTTTTTTTTTTTTTTTTTTTTTTTTTTTGCGGTGCTGGGGATTGAACCTGGGCCTTGTGCTTGCAAGGCAGGCATTCTACCAACTGAGCTATCTCCCCAGCCCTTCCAATGTTCTTGAAGACATAAAACCAGGAAAGGGAACCAGGGAAAAGTTGATACTTGACTTAGGCCTGAAAGAAAAGACAGGACTTCACAGATAAAGGAGAACCGAGGATGTGCTGGCTAACGGAGTCACAGGAGTGAAGGCAGGTATGTAGAAGAGGGCACAGCAGGCATGTGCTCAGCAAATACTAATAGAACAGGTGCTGTGTGCCAGGAAGTGGACCAGGTGCCAGGACACATCAGGGGGCACACGGGTCTCCCAGACTTACATGCCCCTGGGGGGACACAGACAAAAAAGGAATTGCTAAGTAGCATATGGAAGTTCCAGATGGCAACAAGGACTATGGTGAAGAATAGATCTTGGAAGGGGAAGAGGGGTCTTGAATGAGTGAAAGTAGAGTACTTTTAAAAATAGAGACCAGAGAGACCTTTCCAATGAAGTGACTGTTTTAGTAAGACTCACAGGAGGTGAGAGTTAAGTTATCACAACCAGAAGAGTTATACGACCATAAGAGGGAAGACTGTTCTGGGTGAAGGGTACAGTAAGTGTCAAGGCCCTGAGGTAGAACTCTGCTTACACAGTGAGAGAATGCATTCCCAACAGGGACGTCATCCCAAGGGGGGTGAAGTTCATTCCTGGAAGATGACAAAGAATGCTTCCTCTTTTAATGTATATAGCACAGACACAGATATGGTAGATAAACATACATCTGTAGTATTCAATTTTCTTATCCCTGGTAGGAGCAATAACTTAAAAGCATTGAGTCAGGGGAATAGTAATGAGGTCAAAATGACCAGAATGTAATGACTAGGGAAAGAGCAGAGAGGATAGGAGTGTACTGGGAAGTTGTCTTACACAGGTCATTGTAAGTACTTTGGCTTTTCCTCTGAGTACAATTGGGATGACGGCAGGTTTCTGACAGAGTGATGTGACTCACCTTCCAAGAGTGCTGAGCATAGACTGCAGGAAGAGCTGTGGAAGGTTATTGCTCTAGTCTAGGCGGGAGATGATGGTGTCCTGTCTGGAGTGGTAGAGGATGATGGGGAGAAGTGGCGGATTCTGTATTTACAGTCAGCCCTCAATAGATAGGGGTTCTGCATCCATTGATTAAATCAGCTGTGGATCAAAAATATTTGAAAAAATATTGCATCTGTACTGAACATGTCAGACCTTTTAAAATTATCATCGTTCTCTAAACACTACAGTTCAACATTTACATAATATTTATCTTTTGTTAGGTATTATAAACAATCTAGAAATTATTTAAAATACACTGGAAGGTGTCCATAAATTATATGCAAGCACTACACCATTTATAGAAGACACTTGAACATCTGCAGATTTGGTATCCATAAGGGTCCTGGAACCAATCCCCCATGCATACCAAGGGGCAAATGTATTTTGAAGGTAGTACTGATAGGATAAAAGTGGTATTGGATGTGAGGTATGAAAGAAAGAGAAGAGTTGAGTGTAACTTCTATTTTGGCCAGAAGAACTGGAAGGATGGAGTTGCCCTGGCAGAGGGGAGCGGCAGGGAGGAGAGTAAGAACTTGGGAGCTCAAGTTTACTATGTTAAGTGGGAGATTCCTCTTAGAAACCCAAAGGCAGATTTTGAGTAGCAGCTGAATATAGTACACTGGAGTTCAGGGGAGAAACCTAGGCTGGATATATGAATCTGGGAGTTAGACATGAACATGGCAATGATACTAAGGGGGCTGCGGAGGGGCAGAAAAAGAGAGAGAAAAACAGAGTAGACAAAAAGAAACTCATAAAATGGAAGATACAAGCCCAAAGGTATCAACCTTTAAAGGACTACACACTACAGTTAAAAGGCAGAAGTTATTAGAATGGATCTTGGTTTTTCCCTAAAATAAATGCAGTTTAAATATAGAAACACACAGGCTGAAAGTAAAAGAATGGAAAAAGATGCACCATGTAAAAAGTTAACTCAAGAAGGTTGCAGTGGCTATATTCATACCAGATGAAATAGATAATCAAGCCAGAAAGTATTCCAGAAACCAAAAGGGACATTTCATTATGATTAAATTGTTCCTTCATCAGGAAGACAAAAACCATAAATACATATGTATCTAATGGCAGAGGTTCAAAACCACATGCAGAAAATCTGATATAATTATAGAAAGAGACACTTCCGAAATTATAGAGTTTTAACATCCTTCTCTTGGCAATTGAAAGGACAACTAGGGAAGGGTTGGAAAATACACAGAAGGTCTGAACAATTCTCGACTACCTTTTAAGAACACTATATATGACAAGGACAGAATATGTATTCTTTCCAAGTACATACAGTATATTTACTAGAATTGACTACACGCTGGCTACCAAAAAGCCTTGATAAATTATAAAAGACTGAAATAGTTCAAAATATATTCTCTGACTACAGTGGAATGAAGTGAGAAACTAGTAAGAATAAGATAATTAGGGGGGAAAACCCCCAAATATCTGAAAGCTAAACAGATTTCTGAATAATCCACAAGTCAAAAGAAAAAACTCCGTGAGCTAGGCGCGGTGGCACATGCCTGTAATCCCAGTGACTGGGGAGGCTGAGACAGAATTGCAAGTTCAAAACCAGCCTCAGCAACTTTGAGGTGCTAAGCAACTCAGTGAGATCCTGTCTCTAAATAAAATACAAAAAAGAGCTGAGATTGTGGCTCAGTGGTTTAGTGCCCCTGAATTCAATCCCAGGTATACCCCCGACATAAAAGAAATTATAAGAGAAATTTGAAAAGACTTCAAACCAAATGATAACAAAAAGATAACATATCAAAATTTGTGGAATGAAACCAAAACAATGCTTATAAGAAAATATATAAATGACAAGGATTTAATTTAATCAAGATACCTAGGGGCTGGGGATGTAGCTTAGAGGTAGAACATCTCTCTAGCATGCATGAAGACCTGAGTTAGATCCCTAGCACTGCACAAAGCAAAAACAAAACAAACAAAAACCCATAAAATCCCCCAAACTAGACACCTAGTATAAGGATAGCTCACTTTATATTTCCAGGGTTCTTGACCTTTTAATTCTACCTCAATAAGGGAGTCCTCACCGAACCACTAAAGTTCTGTACGCTTATAGCAAAGCCCTACATCAAATGGTGAGGAGCCTGCCCTTCTCCAGGCAAGTCCCTTGGGCAATGGAAGAACCCAGGGCAGAAGGCAACCCTCTAGCTCAAAACCCTACAAGCTTGCTGTGATGCAGATTTCTGAAAGATTGGTGAATAAAGGTCATAAAATCTAGTAGGTTTTTGCAAAGTCCCAGAACTTTAGACATCATTATCCTAAACTGTAAATGAAAAGATGGCACAACAGGACTCTGAAAACTGTAAGGATTTTTTAATTTTTTTAACCCACTTCCAGCAGATACGTCATAGTCTTTTGGTTTTAGGTCCAACTCTGATTGAGTTTTCTAGGTAAATAAACCCTCCTAAAACCTGATCCTGTAGATATGCTTGAGTAGACCTCATCTGACGTCAATGGAAGGTCTGCGGCACCAGACTTCCCAACTGAGACCTGAGCTAGTATTTGATCAGGTGCCTCCAAGGCTCTGTGATGGGACTCTGCTTCTGGAATTAAAAAGTCCCCTCAAAGGCATTTCTGCTTAGGTGTCACTGGTAAAAACTGTTTGTCAAAGGCATGAATAATTTCTTATTACAGTGGCATCTCTCACTTCTCTCAAGATCGAATGACAGAAGGGATCAGTGTTAAACTGTATACCACTTTGGACACCAAGACTTTCATTCTCAGATACTTGTTGGTCTCCACATGTTCCTGTTTTCATGAAACCATTTTTTGGTTAACTTAGATCACAGATCACCACCATCCCAAGTTAGAGGGGAGCTTCTCCATTTAGGTCACACTCAACCCAGAGCCACCCTTGAGGTAATCCCACTTCTTTATATGTCTGGGGCTCTGTGACTTATACTACTTATACTTCCCTATCAAACCCATAAAGTTAACAGAGTTTCAGAATTTCATTGTCTCATAGATAACCCTTAGTTAAGGCCAAGAACAATTGTGTGCCATCCTTCCCGTGTTACCTCTTCACATATTTGAAGACCACTTAAAGACATGGCCAAGCTCAGCTTATTAACTATTCCAATCCCTTTCCAAAATTTAGCTATCAATTCAGCTGTCTGTCCTGTGATTTCTTTTTAAGCCTGGGTATCACTTCTTTCTTGCAGAGTTCTGCACTGGATGCCATGACTGTCTAGTGAGGGTCTGATCATCCTCAGCTACATTATCAACATTCTGTGCCCCTTAGTGATTCTAAGCATTGGTTGGGGGGTACTACAATTCTTTCCCCCATATCACTATAAAATAGTGAAAAAGGGCTTCCCTCAATTTCTAGCTTCTTTGTCTAAGCTATAAATTAAATTGACACAAAACAGAATAGTCAGGAGAAAATACATATTTAATTAAGAATGTACCACAAAACATGAGACTTCAAAAAGGATCAGATGACTGAAGCTAATACAGTATCCTGAGCCAGCGAAAGGAATAGGAATTTGGAATTTCTGTGGGATGGGGAAGACAACAAGTTATAGGAGGGTGAGGAAGGAAATGTCTAGTGAATAGAGTTTACCTTGTTATGCAGATAAAATTCTCTTAGGTAGAAAAGATTGTTTGGAGCAGCCCATTTCCTGATACAGATAGTTTTACTAATGTACTAATTTTCCTTTATAGATGTAAATTTACTTTACAAAAGGATAGCTTTTCAGAGCTACTTCTGTGTCTGCAGTTTCTCAAAATAACCAGCTTGAAATATGCCAGAGAAGTACACAGATAATTTTTCTAATGTAGATTTCCTTTATAGATGCAAATTTCTTTTACAAAAAGATAGCTTTTCAGAGCTATTTCTGCCTGCAGTTTCTTAGAATAACCAGCTTGAAATATGCCAAAGAAGCATATGCTGGGGTGGCATATTCTGGTCTCTTCTACTTCTGTTTTGCACAGTGTATCCTGAGTCCCACTACCATCTCCCTTAATGGCTCTGGTGTTGCAGAACTTCAAGGTCAGAACTTGTGGCAAAGGTTAGAGGTGGGGAGCAGGGAAGAGAGGGAACAGCACTAATTCTGCTGTTTACTCCTGTGGACTAGGTAGGATGAGGCTGCACTTGCTGTCTCAGTGGTTTTTCTGCCAAAAATAAATGCTCAGATGTTAAATTTTGTGAGAAGAACTCCCTATGCCATATCCATCAAGGGGACTGTCTCTTCTTCTTGCAGGACAGGTTGATCCCCAGCTGTCGAGGAAGCTTCAAGGTTTCCATCTCAGGTTTAGTGAGTCTCCAGAGGTGATAGGGCAGGACCTGAAAGGGGTTTTAGTGATGGGGCAGGAGGGACAGAGCCTGTGGATAGACCTGCCTTGGGTAGCTTTATCCACATACACCTGTGCCCAGTCATCGGCTTGAAGAGAGGAGCATGAAGTTGAACCCAAGAAAATCTACCTGTCTAGCACCTCTAACCCACGGCTAAGGATCCTTCACCCACAAAACAAAGAGGGAAGTGGGGCCAATGCTGCAGAACTCACACCTTAGGGTCAGGAACTAGCCAAGGGAGACTTACCTCCCCCATTACACTGGACTCAATAAAGGGCTTCCTTTCCTTCCCTAGACAAGAGTGCTCCTTCCAGATATTTCACTCCTTAGTGGATGACTGAAGATAAGGAGTCCAGGAAGTGCTGCTTCCTGGAAAAAGGAAGGAGTGTAATCAAATGCAATGGATTTGTCCATTGATGAGTGCAAAGTGAATAAGCACAACCAGGAGATAAAAGGGTGAGGAAAAGTTTATTACTTGCAGCCAGAAAGGAATGAAATGGAGATAAATCTCAAAATAGTACCTATCTGGACAAAGAAAAAGGGGCTATTATTAGGGAAACTCATACATCTTCATACAGGAAAGACTCATCACTTGTGTAGGCAGGCACACTTCTGAGCATGCTCCATTTGAGGTCATGCTTCTTCATACATCCCATATTCAAAAATGGCAAACTAGAAGAACAAACTTTGCACAGTGCTGTCATTCAACACCTCAGCTAAGAGGAAGCTGCAAACACCTCAGCTAAGAGGAATTTTGCCTAGCTTTAGCTACAGACTTCTGTTTGATCCCTGGTGGGTACTAAAACTGAAAGAATCAAGAGAAAAGCCCTGGATACTGTCCTGTTGCCCAGGCATGCATAGCAGTGGAAGTTGCAGGGACTGGGGGGAGTCTGAGAGCCCACTCCTGGATGGGCACACCCAAAGTAGCAGCAGAGAGGAGAGAAATAACACTTTTACTGGCACTTGGCCTATGCATGCCCACACCTTGTCTGATCACATGTCACTGAGAAGACTAGGTGTGAGTGCAGCAGAGCTGATGCTGTGAGTTCTGTCCCTGCCTCTGGACCACGATGTATGCTTCAGGCCCTTCGCTGCTATTGGAGCCACTAATGCCAGACACCCATTCAAGTAATAGAACCGGAAGCGCCTGTGGAAACCTGCATCATCCAATAGGGGCCACTACTGCACATAGGATTAATCATACATGGGGCACCACACACACTCAGCTATCTACACACTTGCTTGTACTACTAGAGCATTCGCACTCTTGCATGACTCACAGAAACAGTGAGTCTTTCTAAATCTGATATAATATGTGCTATACCCATACTCACTGATCATGGCCTTAGGGAGTTAACACTACAGTACACAGCTGGAAATAAACTTGGCATTGCAAAACAAACATATACCCCTAGACATATCTTCAGGAGAAAACCATTTGTAAGAGGGATATCCTATAAAATTGGTTGAGGAACCCATTTTACCAGATGTGCAAATCTCAAATAGGAACAAAAAAAAATACAAGAAAATTAGGGTAATATAAAAACTCCCTAAAGTTTGTAACTCTCTAGTAATAGGTTCCAAAGATATTGAAATGAATGACAAGGAATCCAAAAGAATGATTTTTTTAAAAGCTCAATAAGATCCAAGAAAATACAAATGAACATTTAAATAAAATTGGGAAGACAATGCAAGATATGAATGAGAAGTTCAGCAAAAAGAGATTTTGAAAAAGAACCAGTAAGAGATCTTGTAAATAAGAGCTCAATAAACCAGACAAAAAAATCAGTTGAAAGCCTCAATAACAGATTAGATTGAGTAGAGGAAATAATAGAGCATGAAGATGAGTCTTTTGATATATTACATTCAGACAGAAAGAGGGGGTGGGGAGAATGAATAGAGCACATAACACAGATCTTTAGGACATCATTAAAAGATCAAATGTCCACATCATCTTACCCAAAGGGGAAGAAATAAAAATTAAGGACATAGAAAACTCATTCAATGAAATAATAACAGAAAACTTCCCTAATTTTCCCTAAATAGACATGACCAGAAAAGATCCTCACCACAACAAATTATAGCCAAACTGTCAAAAGTACAGGACAAAGAAAGAATTTTAAACTCTGCAAGAGAAATGTGCCAAGTTGCAACCAAGGGCAACCCCATTAGACTCACTTCAGATTTCTCAGCAAAAACCCCACAGGTCAAGAGGGCATGGGTGTTGTATTTCAAGTCACGAAAATAAACAACTGCCAATAAAGATTGCTATGCCCAGCAAGGCTAACTTCAGACTTGAAAGAGAATTAAAGACTTTGCAAGATAATGGAACACTAAGGGAATTCATGCCTTACAAATGATTCTTAAGGGAGTCCTATACCCAGAAATGGAAGAAAGATAACTACGAGCATGATAACTAGAAAGATAACTACTAGCAATGTGTAAATGTATAAGTTCCACTTAGATAATAGATACACAAATGAACGAAAGAATCAAACAGTACCAATACATTAAATCATCAAACCACAAAGATGAATGAGAGAAAGAATCAAAGAACATGCCAAACAACTAGATGAAATCAACGAAATGGCAGGCACAAGTCCATTTTTGCTTATAAAACTGAATGTAAATTCAAGTTAAAAGAGACTAGCTGACTCAGCAGCTCAGGAGGCTGAGGCAGGAGGATCATGAGTTCAAAGCCAGTCTCTGAAAAATTGAGGTGCTAAGCAATTCAGTGAGACTCTGTCTCTAAACAAAATACAAAATAGGGTAGGTGATGTGGCTCAGTGGTTGAGTGCCCTGATTTCAATCCCCCGTACCACCCCCCCAAAAAAAGAGACTAGCTGAGTGGATTGAAAAACTAGACCCAGCAATATGCTGCCTATAAGAAACTCATCTCCACCAGTAAGGACACACACGGACTGAAAACGAAAAGATGGGAAATAATATTACAAGCAAATTAAATCTGAAAATAAGCAAAAATAGCTGTACTTCTATCTGATAAAGCAGACTTAAGACAAAACTGCTAGAAGACACAAACAGCACTATATAATGACCAATGGATCAATTAATCAAGAAGATATCATGATTATAAATCTACATGCACCTACTGATGAAGCACCCAATTTTATAGATCTCAAGGGAGAGACGAGTTCCAATACAATAATAGTGGGAGATTTCCATAATCCAATCTCACCAATAGATAAATCATCCAGACAAAAAAGAAACTTTAGCAATTAGAGAAACACTTGGGGACTGAACAATAAATTTTGAATGAACAAGTGGGTCATTAAGGAAATTAGAAGAGAAACAAAAATTCCTCAAAACAAACAAAAATGAAAGCCCAGTGTACCAGAACTTCTAGGATATAATGAAAGCAGTACAAAAGTATGGAAGTTTATACCGATGAGTACCAACATTAAAGATAAATAAATAAAAAGAAAAGTTTAAAATAAACAATCTAATGATGAATCTCAAGAACCTAGAAAAGCAAGAAGAAATTACTTCCAAAATTAATAGAAGGAAAAAATAACAAATATTCAAGTAGAAATAAATGAAATGAAGTCTAAAAGAACAACACAAAGGATCAAAGTAAAAACAGTTGGCTCTTGAGAAACTTTAAGAAAAAATAAAATTGACAAACTTTTAGCTAGATTAATCATTTAAAAGAGAGAGACAAACCAAATAAATGCAATTAGAGATGGAAAAGGAGGTATTATAGCTGATACTACAGAAGTTCAAAAGATCATTAAGGATTATTTTTAAAAACTGTAGTTTTAATCAGTGCATGGAATTTGCTTACAAATTAGAAAATCTGGAAGAAATCAACACATTTCTGGACACATTGTTCCACCAAAATTAAACTCAGAGGATACAAAAGACATGGATAGAGCAATGACAAGTAATAAGATTAAATAATAATTAAAAAAAAAAAATCCCAAGAAAGAAAAGTCCAGGACTGGATGGCTTCACTGTTGAATTTTACCAAATTTTAGCAATAAGAATTAATTAACAGTTTGCTTCTTGAACTATCCATAGAATTGAAAGGAAGGGAACCCATCCAAACACATTCTATGGGATAGAATCACCCTGTTACCAAAACTAAACAAGAACATAGCAAGAAGAGAGGACTGTATACCAATATCCCTGGTGAACATAGTTGCAAAAAATCCTCAGAAAATACTAGCAAATCAAATTTAGCAGATCATACACTATGATCCAGTTTTTCTCATTCCAGGAATGCAAGGATGGTTTATCTTATGTGAATCAATAAATAGAATATACCACATAAATAGAATAGATAAAAATTATATGATTATTCTAGTAGATGCAGAAAAAACATTTGACAAAATTAGATGTTCCTTCATAATAAAATCTCCGAAAAAAATTAGGTATGGAAGAATCACATCTTAAGACAATAAAAGCTCTATATGACAAACCCAGAACTAACATCATACTGAAAGTATTAAAAGTGAAAGAATTTCCTCGAAGATTAGGTGCAAGACAAGGTTGTCCACTGTGGTACTATACTGTAGTACTATATTATTCAATATAGTACTAGAAATTTTAGTTAGAGCAAATTAGTCAACAGAAAGAAATAAAAGGCATACAAATAGGAAAATGGGTTGATATTAAAATATATACTAAAATACATTAAAAATTATTCGATTATTTTCCCATTAAAAGGTGAATTCTAATTATTTTCCCCGTGAGTCTAGGCTAGACTTAGGGGTATGTTTGTAATGAATAGGGAAAAGTGGATGTGATAGAGGGTGATTTAGGAGCCTAGCTGGTGAAGAATACTTTATTCCTCTCCTCCCCCAGATCAACTGCTCTGGCAAAAGTCAGTTGCTATGTGATGAGGATGTTCAAGCAGCTTTGTGGAGAGGTACATGTGAGAGGTCTTCCGCTAACAGCCATGTGAGCAAGTTGTCCTGGAAGTGGCCCAGTCAAGCTATCGTAGCCCTGGTCCACTTTTGACTACACCCTGCTGAGGTAGAGATGGAGACTCTGCATGGACCCTAAGCCAAAACCATCCAGCTAAGCTGGTCCTGGATGCCTTCAAGTCTATGGAAGGTAAAGTCAATGTCTACTGGTTAAAGCTGCTATGTTTGGGGAATAATCTGTTAGACAGCAATAGAGAACTAATACAGTCTCTAACAGTCTCTCTCTTCCACACTTATATTCTTTCCTCTTAGAAATTATCCAGATAGCCAAAGATTATTTAGCAATTAATTCTACTTATATTTTCTTAGATCTTAAAAAATTATGCATCTGGAACTTATAATTTAGCTAAAGCATTACCTTATGATTTATAATATTATAAGAATCCTGTAAGATCAAAATCTTTTAAAAAGATAGCCATTGTTAAAATTTCCTTTAGCTTAGTACCATTTGATAGCTTTTCATGTTTCAAAATTTTGGAAATGGTAATTTTACTTGACAACATAAAATCAGTGTAGGAAATTTAGATCCTGTCTCAAAATAAAAAGGGGTGGGGATGTAGCTCAGTGGTAAAACATCCCTGGATTAAATCTCCAGCACCGCCCCCTCAAAAAAAAAAAAAAAAAAAAAAAACAAAACTCAAAACGGATCAAAGATCTTAGTGTACAACCTGAAACTTTGAAACAACTAGAGGAAAACACAGGAGAAATACTTGAAGATATTGGTACGGGCAAAGATTTTCTGGATGAGACTCCAAAAGCACAGGAAACAAAAGTAAAAATTGACAAGTGGTATTACACCAAACTAACAAGCTTTTGCCCAGTAAAGAAAACAATCAACAGAGTGAAGAAACAATCAGTCTCAAATATTTTCTCCCATATTTGCCAGCTATTCATCTGACAGAGGGTCAATGTTCAGAATATATCAAGAACTCAAGGAACAACAACAAAAAAGTAATCCAATTAAAAAATAGGAAAATGATCTGAATAGACACTTCTTAAAAGAAGAAATGCAAATGACTGATAAATATATGAAAAAATTTCAATGTCATTAGCCTCCAGGGAAATGCAACTCAAAACTAGAATGAGATTCTATCTCACCTATTTAGAATGGTTATTATAAAAATACAAAAAAAAAACCATGCTGGCAAGGATGTAGAGAAAACACTGTAGGAATACAAATTTATAACCAGGCAGAGGCTCCTTGATTCCTGTCTTCTCAAAAGATATAGCAGCCAAGAGACAAAAATGGTTCTTAAATCATTTGATAACGTATAAGAACAAGACCAACCAATAATCTAGTGGTGAGTTAACTCTATTGCAGCACTAAGGACTGCAGTTTATTCTAGGAGCAAACACACACTCCTGATAAAAGTTTGTCTTTCCTCCCTTTAGGACCTCAGCCAGTACCACTTTCTGAGAGTTTATCAAGTGCCTGATTCATTGGAATGGGAGCATAGCATAATACTGTGCCAGTGAGCCACAACCATGGATCCTTCTATGGTTTAGATATGTCTCTCAAAAGTAGGAATGTAAGACAATGCAAGAAGTTTTAGAGGTTATCAGAGCCTAAACATAATCCGTGAATTGATCTTCCAATAGGGATTAACTGAACGGTAACTGAAAGCAGGTAAGGTGTGGCTGGAGGAGGTAGGTCACTGGGGATGTGCCTTTTGGGTATATATTTTACCTTTGTTGAGCAGAGTTCACTCTCTGCTCCCTGGCACTGTGTTTCCAGCTGCTTTCCTCAGCTATACTCCTCTGCCATGATGTTTGCCTCAGCCCAGGCCCTAAGGAATGGAGTCAGCCATCTATGGACTGAGACCTCTGAAGTCATGAACCTCCAAATAAACTTTTCTTCCTTACAATTGTGCTTGTCAGGTCCTTTGGTTACAATAGCAAAAAAGCTGATTAAAACAGATCCACTCTTTTGTCACATGTTGCAGTATGTCAAAGCTGCTGACGTATAATTATTAGGATGTGTTGCTGGAAGCATGACCAGTATGAGCTCAGTTAGAGCCAATATTCTGTGAGGATGGGAGACTATCATTTAGGACACAGCGTATACATTAAATCTAATGTCATAGAGATTACTAATATTCCAAATGATCCAGTTGAAGACTTTGTTCTTCCTGTTCCCATAACTGGAGGCTATGAAAGGTTAAAGGGCCTGGTGTACAACGGAACATGTTCTCACCAAGGGATGCAGCAAGGGATGCACTCTAAATTATTAGAGTGACCACCTAGGAATGTTGGGCTTTTTTTGTCCAGGCATTAGCAGAGAAGATGAGAGATCACCATCTTGACAAGGGTAATTATACCTGATCATCAAGAGGAGACTGGGCATCTCCCAGGAATATGTATGTGCCCAACTGATCCAGTTGTGCTGAGATAGGCTTGGTGACTAGGGCTCAAAATCTTCATTATTGATTCTAAGATATGTTACTAGGAAATCCACTGATACCAGCCATAGCTGAGGTAGGAAAATCTTAAAAGAGATACTGGATGAAAGAAATGATGACTACCAGTTGTGGATCCAAGCCTATTGAATTAGTAGGATTATTGTTTGTCTCACTAACAACCTTCTTCTACAGTCCCCACAGAGAAAAAGGCTCAAGACTCCTAAAGCAGTTTTTCCCCCAAAGTATATGAAGTTGTACCTAAATGGCTGAATAGATGATGGGTACTAAATAGGGAAATGCACCACCAGATTCTCCTCCACTGATAGAGCCTGTGCTCAGCTGCAAGGCATGTGATCAGCTCTTAGTATCTTTGATCTGCCTCAGTGAGCAAGGCCACCTCACTGAGGTCACATCAGTACCACATCTGATATTGAGAAAGTTGGGCAGTGAAGTTTGGCCTGACATGGGACATTCTGATGGGCAGTTCTTGTTCCACAGTGTCCAGCTGGTTGGCTGATTCTTGAGGGACCTGCATCAGATTCAACCTCACTCTGCTGGATTCTGCTTCTGCCTTCTTCCTTTCACAGGTATGAATCCCAAACAAAACATCTTTAACCTCAAAGTGTAAGAATTTGCTTCTGCAGAACTCAACCTGTAACAGTTAACTATTTAGAAATCCCAGTTTAAGCAGAGAGTGGAAGAACACATCTGCAATCCCAGCTATGGGAAGCTGAGGTAGGATCGTCAGTTCAAGGTCAGTCTGGGCAACATAGTGACAGCTCATAAAAACAAAACAACAAAACAAAAACAAACTCCACTTAATTGGCATTGGTGAACAGGGGGGTGCTCGGTGCCTTATTATCATGTGATAGTAAAAAACAATGAATTTGATTGTAAGTGCTAAGAAAGTGTTGTTAGTCACTAATGAAAGGGAAAATCTTAAAGAACTCACAAATACAGAAGAGAGAAGAGATGAATAGCAATTGATCAAGCCTGCAAAAATAAAGAAAAGGAGGAAGAGAAAAGAAAACATAATGAAAAATAATTATAGAGCTGGGGATGTAGTTCTGTGATACAGTGCTTGCTTAGAATGTGTGTTGTGGTTTAGGTATGAAGTGTTCCCCAAAAGCTCATGTGTGAGATAATGCAAGAAAATTCAGAGGTGAAATAATTGGGTTATGGGTTTTAACCTAATCAATGCATTAATCCCTGATAGGAGTTAACTGGGTGGTAATTGTAGGCAGGTGGCTGGAGGAGGTGGGTCATTTGGGGTATATGTTTTGCCCCCGGGAAGTGAGACACTCTGCTTCCTGATTGTCATGTCCTGAGCTGCTTTCCTTCACCACACCTTCCACCATAATGGTCTGCCTTGCCTCAGGCACAGGGCAATGGAGCCAACTGTCTATGAACTGGAACCTCTGAAGTTTATTTGAGCTCCAAATAAACTTTTTCTCCTCTAACTGTTTTTGTCAGGTCTTTTGGTCACAGCATGGAAAAAGTTGACTAAAACAAAGTTCAAGGTCCCGGGTTTGATCTTTAGCACTGCAAAAAAGAAAAAAACAAAAACAAAAACAAAAACACATATGAAGATAGAAGTAAAAGGATAAAATGTCAGTTATTGCATTGATTGTAGTCAGACTTTGAGTTTATTTACCCTTTATATTGGTTTTTCTATGTCATTAATTTTTCATTGCTAATCATTTTTAAAAATATTTTTAAGACAAGTGTTTTTTTTGCCATTCTCTTTATTTCTTAACATAAATACTAAAGTATTTGGTAAAAATGGACTGAAATCTCCCCCTAGAAACAGATACCATCATACCGAGTTAAGAAAACAAGCTGGGCCCAGTGGTGCACACCTGTAATCCCTATAATCCCAGCAGTTTAGGAGGCTGAGGCAGGAGGATCACTAGTTTAAAGCCAGCCTCAGTAACTTAGCAAGGCTTAAGCTACTTAGTGAGATCCTGTCTCAAAATAAAATATAAAAAGGACTGGGGATGTGGCTCAGTGGTTGAGCCCCCCTGGGTTCAATCCTCCATACCAGAAAAAAAAAAAAAAAAAGTAGACAAAAGTCAGCTATGTTCTATCTATAAGAAATTCATTTAAAACAACATCATAAAGCAGGTTTGAAAACAGAAGGATGACAAAGAAATAGCAGGTAAACGCAAACAAAAAGAAAGGAAAACCAGGCAAAGTTAATGGGACAAGATGAAATTAAGTTTGAAAGCAAAGATAAGATTATTACACAATGCTAATAAGATCAATTCATGGACAAAGCATAGCAGTCCTAGATATATATTTATCAACACCTAGCAGCTAAATCTAAAAATAGCTGTAAGAAATGCAAAGGACTTGCTTATATGTATATTTAATTTTAAAAATGAAATTTTAGTACACTCCTGTGTAAGTTAGAAAATGAGTTCATCCACTTTTTTGGGAGGTGAGGGGTTAGGTACAGAGGATTGGACTCAGGGATACGTGACCACTGAGCCACATCCCCAGCCCTATTTTGTATTTTATTTTGAGACAGGGTCTCACTGAGTTGCTTAGGGCCTTGCTGTTACTGAGGCTAACTTTGAACTCACAATCCTCCTGCCTCAGCCTCCCAAGTAGCTGGGATTACAGGTGTGTGCCACCGTGCCCAGCAAGTTCAGCCACTTTAACAGAACAAAATTATAGTAACTTAAAAATATGAAGTGATTTGGCTTCTCTTACACACAAAAGCTTGTGTTGTAGTGCCTTCAACAATGGCAGAACGGTAAGGTCCAGCCCTCCTTCACCACAGATACTTGCCTTAAAGATAATAAGCCTTTATGAGAATTCCAGAAGCCAGAGTACTTCAGGCACATACCAAACCAAAGAGAAGCAAGGAAATTAAGTCCAACACTCTGGCTTTTCAGAGTAGTGGTTTCTGTCTTGCGTGAAACAGAGCTGGTGGGAAGCAGGCATACTTGGATACGTAGGGGCCCCTAAGAACACCCAGCTGAACACGAGGGGATCTGCAGTACCGCAGATGGGCACCAGGGGGAGGAAGAGATTATGAGCTTCCGTCAAAGAAGGGCACAGCTCTCCAACTGGACCTTTTCCTGCAGGAACCGCAGAAGACGCGTCCCCAGAGAGGTTGGAGAGGCGAGGGGAGTATCTAGCCCAGCTCATTGACGAAGGCCTTCCTGTGTATGAAGCTGCTCATGAGAATATCCAGGCTTAAATTCTCAGCCACTCAGAAACCTACTGACAAGGTGGAAGAGAAACAGAGCGGTGCTATTAAGACTGAAGGACTGAATAAGAGAGACCTTAGAAATTATGTTAATAAGAATGGCAAAAACAACAAAAATTAATGACATGGAAAACTCAATATGAAGGATAAATAAATCCAAGTCTAACTGTACAAATGAAATAATTTGTTCTCAATCTTAATTAAGGGAAAAAAGAAGGCAAGTGTAATTACAATATTATTAAGGAGAAAGAGAAATAACCACAAGTATGGAAAAGATTTTAAAAAAGAATTATAAGAGAATACAGCATGAGATATAAGCAATCGATTTAAGGACCAAGAGGAAGGAGTATTCTTGAATAAAATTTAATATATAAAAATAACTGGATGTCAAACTCAAGTAGATGAATTGCCATATCAAAAGGATGACTATCAGGTACTGTAATAAAGGCAATAAGACAAGATGGTTTCCTAGGTGGTTTCTAGCTAACTTAAAAAACAGATCATTAAATTCTAAGGAGTTTAAAAACATTCCAGACCATGGGGAACCAAAATGGACCACTCACTGCTTCATTTTATTAATTTGGTACAACATTTTTAATACTATAATCTCATAAGATGGTGCAAAACTGTCATTCTTTAAGTAATAAACTATTGGATTTAATTAAATAAGAAAAGGAAATAAATGGCACACACACATGAAGAGATAAAACTGTTTCTTTTAGTAATCATGTGACAGTTCACTTAGAAAACCTGAGACTATAGTAAAAATTGCCACTGATATTTTAAATTTGCAAAAGGATATGGATAAAAGATAAATTTAGAAAAATTAATAGCTTTATTCATATTGGGAAAAAATGTCTTAAAAATGGAAATGAGAGAAACAGCTCCATTCAGAACTTTGGAAAATCTATGTAGGACCTGGAAGAAATAGAACTGAAAACAAATCAAGATCAGAACAAAGAAAAATACACCTTGCTCTAGGATGGGAAGAGGTAATGATGTAAAAGTGAAAATTATGCTTAAAAACAATACAAATTTAGTGTACTGCAATAGAAAATTTGTGTGTTTTAATTGAACAACAATATTTTTTAAAAACTTCTGAGCCCATCATGATGGAGCAGACCTGTAATTCCAGGGACTTGGGAGGCTGAAGTCAAAAGGATGGCAAATTCAAGGCCAGTTTGAACAATTTAGCAAGACCCTGTCTCAAAACTGAAGAAAGATTGGTGATGTAGCTCAGTGGTAGAGCACCCCCTGAGTTCAATCCTCAGTATTTAAAAAAAAAAAAAAAAGTCTGATAAAAGTCTAGTTAAGTATGATAAAAAAAGAACACTAGTAAGAACTTGCTTCACTTGATATCAAAGTTACAATAATCATATTATGAACAGAATGAAGATTGTAGAATAAATCTAAAGTTAAATAAGAATTCAAAATATGGCAAAGTAGATCTTTTAATTCTTTATTAAGAAGTTACTTTTTTCAAGTCTTAAACTAAAATTTTAAGATTATGTTGTTCCTTCATAGGTCCATTTTAGTCCAAAATGTGGATGATTTTATTTTTTAGTACATTGACTGAAATAATTCTAAAACTGACACTGTATAGTTACTCTTTGAACTGGTCAAAATGGGACAAAAGCCTCCTGGGTAAAACTCCAATTTTATAAAACAGTATTTCTCTTTCTAAACCCTAATCTATTGATCAAAGGAAGAACATTATTGGAGGAAAGACTTCAGTGTATCCAAAATTGTATCCATTCCTTGGTCTGGTTGCCAAGACTTCCTCTTCTTGCCTGAGGTCGACTGTAGCCTCAGTTCACTTGTAGTAGAACTACTTTTCAATCTGAAGATAGCACATTTTCCATTCAGCTAACACTCTCAATCCAGCATCCGCAGTACCTCATGATTGTTTCTATAGTTTGAAAAGCACCTATGACCAGAACTCCCATACCAGATCCTGACATAATATTATTTATTGGTGGATCTTAAAATTGGGTTGTTAAGAGTGATTAATGTATTTCTCGTGGGACTGGATTAGTTAGTGACTGGGTGGTATAAAGTGAGGAAGCCCTTTGTGCATGCTGCTTCTTTATGTGCCTGCTTGCTCTTCTGACTTCTGCCATATTATGAAACCTCAGAAGGATTTCACCATATAGGGACACTAATCTTGGACTGTTCAACCTCTAGAACTATGAGTCAAAATAAACTTCTTTCCTTTATAAATTATCCAGTCTCAGGTACTCTGTTATAGCAACAGAAAATGGATTAAGATATGCTACATGGGCTGCTATGATAAAAGTCCTTATATAAAAATTTCATGAGAACAAAATTAAAAAAATCTATGAAGAGTTTCAAGGATTCCATCATGAAGGCACAAAAACTGATCTGCAATTCTGAACAGTCACACTGAAAATGATAAAATCATAATATTCCTGAGGATAGGATCTGGCAAAACCAGGGTGGCCACCTGGTAGTCACAGATAGAGGCAAATTCATACTTGTTAAAATTCCCTATTAGAAAATGGAAGACATCACGGTAGAGACAAATAGTTTTTGCTATAGAAAAAACACTGATGAAGATATATTTCTAAGACAGCATAGGATTTGGATAACTCATCATGCCTATCACCTATATAGTTGTGGAAAAATTGAGAATGAGAAGCATGAAATAGAAACACTTCCTAAGAAGTCCATCAAGCATCTTCTAAGGGATTTTCTACTGTTTTCTCCCTTGATAAGTTTTGAGTATCAAACCCATTTTGGGGTGGGAGGGGGGCAATAAATTGAAGTATTCTCTTTCTAAAAGTCACAGAAGTCACATTGGCTAAAAAGTTATCATAGTTTATGTCACCTAATTAGATAATTTGAACTTGTCTATCCAATGATAGGGACATATTTTATAGGGGAAGTTGTTTATATATTATGCAAGGCTTTGCCTCCTGTGTATGTGTGTGTGAGTGTGCACCACACTTGCTGGAAGTTGAACCCAGCACCCCCGACATGCTAAGCATATGCTCTACCACTGGGCTATATCCCCAGCCCTAAGGTTTTGCTTGTTAGAAATTTCACTGTCCTTATCATCACCAATTGATGGGATGGGGGCAACAACTAGAATATTAAAGATGTGAGAACCCAGAAACCGCTCCAGATGTGGGAACTCACATAAGAGAGTTTATTAAGTAAACAGGCAGAGTGTCTCCCTGAAGGGTAAGAGAGAAAATGAGAGGAAAAGAGAGAGAGAGAGAGAGCATGAACACAAGAGAGAGTGAAAGCCATGAGGAGAGAGCATGAAAGCAAGGAGGAGAGAGAGAAAATGGTGCAGGAGCTTCTTCTAAATATTGGAATTTTGTGGGCTAACAAGGGACCAATGACTGAGAAGGAGACTTGCAGGCTGACTAATGGACCAATAGCTAGCTAGGATGTTCACAGACTGACAAGCTAAGTTGTAAGATGGGAGGGGGAGAAATGGCTGCAGCATAAAGGGCAGGGGAGCAGCTTTATAGTATATTCCCCTGTTTTTGTTTTTATAAGAAGATCTTTTGTTCTCCAGTTCTCTCCCCCATTATCTCTCCTTCCTGCCTTTGTGACTAGGCCTGGTTTTGCAGGTGAGATGTAAAAAGAAGTGGATGGAGCAGAGGGAGAGCCAAAGTAATTCAGCCAGGCATGGGCCCAGGGGGTGTTAATTAGCAGCTCCTTGCTTGCAGTCCTTGATAAGGGCAGAGAAATTTGGTAATCAATGGGCTCCGAAGATCCTTGACATTCCATTCTCCCAGAGGCAGTCTCCAACTTCCAGACTTCCAGAGGCAGATGGCTTTCATGGCCTCCATTTCCTTGATTTGTCCAATCCCCTATTTCTACACTAACTGCCTGTTCCCAATTCTGGCTTCTTTCTCCCCGTCTAGTTTTAGGAACTCCTTACTGCTGTAGGGAAAGGGGGCAATGACCACTCTGACTTCTTCTAGCTGGAAGGGGGCAGCATGGGGCAAGCAGTTTGGAGTTCTCTTTTAAAAATTGGGTCAATCAAGGGGTCCATGGTAGAAGTCTGGCTGGGGAGGAGCAGGTTGTAAAGGCATCTGGGGGTGGGTGCTTCTATGAGAGAAGAACAAAAAGACATGAGTACTGAAATGAGATTAATACAAAATAAATGTTGCAGAATCTGAAACATGTCAATGAATATCATAAAGATGACAGAAGTCAATAATGCCTCACCAGGAGGTGGAAGAACTGAGAAACTTTTCCCATAACAAGGCCTAACAAAGGTTGGAGAGGACAAGGCCTTTATTTGCTTTATTTGGGAACTTTAACATTATCCAGGTTATCAGGAATGTAAACACAACATTTAACTCTTACTGTCATTAATGTCCCCAGAAAATATAGTTAAGCTACATAATGTCAGCTGAATTTTATAAAACATCCTTTTATTGGTATAACCTGTGTTTAGTAGAGATCCCTATATTTCTGTTACTTAGGGCTAGATAATCTTACTAGCGAACATAAGTTAAGCCTACCTGTGTAGCTTAGGAAGTTCTGTAGGCCTTAAACTGACTAAAAATTTCTGGCTCTGGCACTTTCTCCTGATAGTTATCAGGCACATTTCCCTAAGAATCTCTCTTTTGTAGCTTCCAGCCTTTATTCTAGTGGGCTAACATAAGAGTATATTTTAAGTTATATTTAACTATTTTTTCTTTTAAATGCCTAAGAATGGCTATATTTTGGTTTTAACTGTTTTGCTAGGTGTTTAAGATCAAACTGGTAAAATTGACTTGTTCCTGTCTGTTAAGAGTCAGCTGAGTTCCCACAGGGGTCACTCATGGAGAACTTGAGAGCAGCTTCTTAGCTCCTTTAGTGTCATTCGCTAGGTAGGGTCTCCTTGGTGAAGTGACTTCCCTTGGAAGCATCAGGGATGTCTCCCATTTTCCATGATCCTCCTCTGCAGCAGGTGCACTGATTGGCTTTTCATCCTCCAGTGGTCTCATCAATCTCCCTGATTGGGAGGTCGTGTGGCCCAGAGTTGCAAAGCTACTTAGAGAAGTTCTCTTGTTCCCTGGGTTCAGGCTGACACTGAGGGCAAGATCCAAATACTGGTTTTTCTTGGCCTCTGTATTTAATCTCAATCTCTAAGTTTGATCTTAACCATCAAGTAAGCCAGTCTCACCAGTTATAAAGTAAGAGTACTGGGCTTTAACTTTAATGTTTTTTAATTTACAGTTATTTACCCCCTTTTATCTAATTGGGGTCTATATTATCTGTCCTATCGGTGATGGTTTACTATTTCAAGTTAATTTATGGTGTTTGCTCTTGAAGCTGTAATTCTGCAAAAAATTAATCAGACAACAGTTACAGAGTTTACAAGGAAAATACAAAATGGAGTCACCAACAGTAAAACATTTAGTTTGTGTAATAGCTATCTCAAATTTTGACTGAGTTACACATTATGTCCCCTGTTTGAGATCACAGTAATTTTACAACAAGAACCAAACTTTTCACTATAATTTTAAATAAGCTGAAGTCTGGCTTATTTTGGAGTCACTCTAACATGGATTAAGATGGGAGGAAGAGCCTTATCTCAGGTAAGGTGTGGCTCTTTACAAATCTTAAGTGAAGTGTTCTAATTCTGATGTTGATCTTTGTTTCTTCCTTAAATGTCATTTTAAGAAGTATACAGATTCATTTACATGCAGTCAATTGCTTTTTAAAACACAGCGGTAGAGTTGAGGAGGTGAGACACAGACAATCCACACCCCCAAAACCAAAAATATTTACCACTAGGCCTTTTATAAAATACGTTGGCTGATTCCTGCTTGACACCCAGACTCTTGAGTTAAATTTTGATTCTTACGTATAATATTTGAGTTGCCTTGAGAAAGTTCTTTAGTATTATCATGAAGAAACTCACACTTCCTCCCACTTCCCTATCATGAAGAATGAACTGGGGGAGGTTTCAAGATGGCGGACTAGAGGGTGGCTGCATTTCATGTTGCTCCAGGACTCAGGATTCAAAAGAGGAGATAGTGAGAGACTTGGGACCAACTCAAAGCCGCCGGGTGAAATACAAAACATAATTAGAAGCTATTTTGAAAATCTATACTCCAACAAAATAGAAAATTTCGAAGACATTAACAGGTTTCTAGAGACATATGAATTGCCTAAACTGAACGAGGAGGACATACACAATTTAAATAGGCCAATTTCAAGTAATGAAATAGAAGAAGTCATCAAAAGCCTACCAACAAAGAAAAGTCCAGGACCAGATGGGTTCTCAGCCGAGTTCTACAAAACCTTTAAAGAAGAGCTCATTCTAATACTTCTCAAAGTATTCCATGAAATAGAAGAGGAGGGAACCCTCCCAAACTCATTCTATGAAGCCAATATTACCCTGATACTAAACCAGAGAGAGACACATTGAGGAAAGAAAATTTCAGACCAATATCCTTAATGAACATGAATGCAAAAATTCTCAACAAAATTTTAGCAAATTGCATACAAAAACATATTAAAAAGATAGTGCACCATGATCAAGTGGGTTTCATCCCAGGGATACAAGGTTGGTTCAGCATCAGGAAATCAATAAATGTAATTCACCATATCAATAGACTTAAAGTCAAGAATCACATGATTATTTCAATAGATGCAGAAAAAGCATTTGATAAAATACAGCACCCCTTTATGCTCAAAACACTAGAAAAAATAGGGATAGTGGGAACATTCCTTAACATTGTAAAGGCCATCTATGCCAAACCCATGGCTAATATCATTCTAAATGGTGAAAAACTGAAAGCATTCCCCTAAAAACTGGAACAAGGCAGGGATGCCCTCTTTCACCACTTCTATTCAATATTGTCCTTGAAACTCTAGCCAGAACAATTAGACAGACCAAAGAAATTAAAGGGATACTAATAGGAAAAGAAGAACTCAAACTATCCCTATTTGCTGATGATATGATTATATACTTAGAAGAACCAGGAAATTCCACCAGAAAACTTTTAGAATTCATAAGTGAATTCAGTAAAGTAGCAGGATATAAGATCAATGAACATAACTCTAATATATTTTTATACATAAGTGATGAATCTTCAGAAAGAGAAGTTAGGAAAACTACCCCATTCACAATAGCATCGAAAAAAATAAAATACTTGGGAATCAATCTCACAAAAGAGGTGAAAGACCTCTACAATGAGAACTACAGAACGCTAAAGAAAGAAATTAAAGAAAACCTTAGAAGATGCAAAGATTTCCCGTGTTCTTGGATAGGAAGAATTAATATTGTCAAAATGGCCATACTACCAAAAGTGCTATACAGATTCAATGCAATTCCAATTAAAATCCCAATGATATACCTTACAGAAATATAGCAAGCAATTATGAAATTCATCTGGAAGAATAAAAAACCCAGAATAGCTAAAGCAATCCTTAGCAGAAAGAGTGAAGCAGGGGGTATCGCAATACCAGATCTTCAACTCTACTACAAAGCAATAGTAACAAAAACGGCATGGTATTGGTAGCAAAATAGAAAGGTAGATCAATGGTACAGAATAGAGGACACGGACACAAACCCAAATAAATACAATTTTCTCATACTAGACAAAGAGGCCAAAAATATGCAATGGAAAAAAGATAGCCTCTTCAACAAATGGTGCTGGGAGAATTGGAAATCCATATGCAACAGAATGAAACTAAACCCATATCTCTCAGCATGCACGAAATAAACTCAAAATGGATTAAGGACCTCAGAATCAGACCAGAGACCTTGCATCTTATAGAAAAAAAAGTAGGTCCAGAGCTTCAACATGTCAGCTTAGGACCAGACTTCCTCAACAGGACTCCCATAGTACAAGAAATAAAAGCAAGAATCAATAACTGGGATAGATTCAAACTAAAAAGCTTTCTCTCAGCAAAGGAAACTATCAGCAATGCGAAGAAAAAGCCTACAGAGTGGGAGAAAATCTTTGCCAATCATACTTCAGATAGAGCACTAATCTCCAGAATCTATAAAGAACTCAAAAAACTCTACACCAAGAATGCAAATAATCCAATCGACAAATGGGCTAAGGAAATGAATAGACACTTCACAGAAGAAGATCTACAAGCAATCAACAAACATATGGAAAAATGTTCAACATCTCTAGTAATAAGAGAAATGCAAATCAAAACCACCCTAAGATTCCATCTCACCCCAATTAGAATGGCGATTATCAAGAATACAAGCAACAACAGGTGTTGTCGAGGATGTGGGGAGAAAAGTACACTCATAGGGAGAAAAGTACACTCATACATTGCTGGTAGGGCTGAAAATTAGTGCAGCCACTCTGGAAAGCAGTGTGGAGATTCCTTAGAAAACTTGGAATGGAACCACCATTTGACCCAGCTATCCCACTCCTTGGCCTATACCCAAAGGACTTAAAATCAGCATACTACAGAGATACAGCCACATCAATGTTCATATCTGCTCAGTTCACAATAGCCAGATTGTGGAACCAACCTAGATGTCCTTCAATTGATGAATGGATAAAGAAACTGTGGTATGTATATACAATGGAATATTACTCAGCCATAAAGAATGATAAAATTATGGCATTTGCAGGCAAATGGATGAAATTAGAGAATATCATGCTAAGTGAGATAAGCCAATCCCAAAAAACCAAAGGACAAATGATATTGCTAATAAGTGGATGATGACACATAATGAGGAGTGGGAGGGGTTAGTGTTAGGGTTAGAGTTAGGGTTAGGGAGGGGGCAAGAATGGAGGAAGGAAGGACTGTATAGAGGGAAAAGAGGGGTGGGAGGGGTGGGGGGAAGGGAAAAAATAACAGAACGAATCAAACAACATTACCCTATGTAAATTTATGATTACACAAATGGTATGCCTTTACACCATGTACAGAGAAACAACATGTATCCCATTTGTTTACAATAAAATTAAATTAAAAAAAGAAGTATACATTTATTAATTCCTGAGTCTATATGAACATTAGTTAACACAATTTAACAACGTATCTAAAACATGGTTTAAAGGCTGAGAGAGCTTTTAACTTTCCCTTTGTGTGGCAAAATGATGAAATGCTTTCATGTTTCATGATATTAACCTTTAAACAAATCAGGCTCTCACTAACTCTTAGAAATATATTTACATTTAAATTTTTTATCTCAGTGTAAAAAGTAATAAATTTTATATATACCCTATTGATAACAGGTCCTAAAACAGAACATTAAATGATAGAAATAAATCCCCAATAAAATTTAACCTTTATAAGTTTAAAATTACCATTGCAGACAAGTTTAGTTTGGAGAATAGCAGCTTGATAAATTTTCTGCTTTAAAGGTTGTATACCTGGAAAATATGAACACATTTAATATACAAAGAATGACAATTCCACAATCACTTTTATATTACTAAATTTAGTTTTTGAAGAAAAATTTAGACTCTGTAACATAGTACAATACTCTAACAGTTCTTTAACCATAATTGTAAAAACCTCAATATTTAAGATTAATTGTTCTAAAGAATAAAACTTAACAGACATAATGTTAAGAGTAAATTCGTGTTTCTAAGAAATTCTTTTCATTTTAACATATAGATTAAATTTTGATTTATATCAGTACATTAGTATTTAACCTTAGGAAAAACCTTAAATAGCTTTGACTGATTGTCTCACATACATATAACCAACTTAGTTACACACAAACTTGTTGAAATTTGCCCTTTATTTACACACAGACTTTATTAGCTCTTACTTAGACCCTCATGTATTTTATCACATAAGCACTTTCTTACCCAGAAACATTTTGTTCTTCACTAAATACATTTCCATATTTAGAACCTTTTATTTTCTCTTTCCTATCTATTGACCCCTTTTTGTTCACATTCTGAAACAACTCTTATGAAATTTCTGAATTTAAATAAAATAAATTGCTCCATTTTAAAAAGATTAAACATTTTGTTATTTATAGTATTTTAATTGAGACACAGTTGAAACTTTTGGAGCCCTTTGTACATAGAATTGTACCTGTTAGGACATAACTCTAAGTAAACTTGTTTTTAGTAATAACACTTTTTTATTTACCAATCTATGAAAACACCAATAATGTTTAAGTATGTTACCCCATGGAATTTAAGGAGTTAAAGAGTACTCAATGTTATTTAATAATTAGCATTTTAACTTTGTAAATTAATCAGATGTCTCTAACAAACACATTTGTGTAATCCCATACATTTCAACTCTAATTCACTCATCTTATTGTAAAAAAAACAAAAAAAAACAAAAAAAAACCAAGATATCAGACAAGTGTATTAAACAGTATTTGCCATCTCTTTCCTGTTGAAGAAAAGTCCTAGAAAAAAATGATGTTAGACATTTTATAAACATCAACATTTTATTAGTTTGACCACCTAGAGACTTGTGAGTTAATTTTAAAGACATTTTACTTTTATTAGTTTACCCAATTTAAATTGAACCTTTTTAAATCATGTGAATTAAAGGTATTAGGATCCATTTTTTAAATTTTAATTTTATGCATGCTTATATTTAGTTGCACATAGACAGACAACATGATATACACAACACAAAAGCAAGGGCCTTGTAATGTTTATCACCATTGCAATGTAACAGATGTGTATCTGTAGAGTTGGATAAAAAGAACTGATCAAAAAAATTCATGAGCTCAAACAAATATATAATTTAAGGGGAAAAAAAAGAGTCCTGGAAAAATGATATGGTCATTAATTACTTTAGTAAAGCACCATAAAATTTACTTTTGCTGGAGTTCAGGTAAAACTTGTGTGTGTGTGTGTGTGTGTGTGTGTGTGTGTGTGTGTGTTTTCCCTTGGGTTTGAGCCCTGTCTCCTACCGAGCCTTCAGTCTTCCTCTATTACATTTCAATACAAGCCTTGACTGAGATTTGAAAGGAGCTGAGAAAATAGGTTCTAGCAGAAACTTGATGCCTAGGGCATTTTAACCCTTTTTCCTGGTTAGTGATCAACTCAGGTTTGGATGCAGAAAATTGTGAAACATTATCTCCCACTACTTGTGAGGAATGGGGCTGCTATATCATACTCCTTACTGCAACATGCCACTGACCATTGGGCTGGTTACTCCCTCCTCACTGGCCACCTCCCATAGGGAGACTAGAATATGGGACCTTGTGGGTGGGCTTGGCAGGGGAATGGAAGCAGAAACAGAATGGGACAAAAGAGATGGAGGAGCAGGGACCAGAGGGGCCTCTGTCCCAGCGGACCAGTATCAGGGTGGTTTGTTAGCTGAGTCAAAGTTGGAGGAGGAGGAGGGATTAAGAGGTGGAGAAGAAGCCAAAAGGAGGAATTCAAGTTTGCAGGAAGAGCAAAGAAGTGCAAGAAAGAAAAGACTTGGAGATAAGGACTCCCTTTCCATCTGCCTGTTTGCCCACAGAAGCTGTGTGCCATTATGTGGCCATTTTGGATTGATTACATAGGCCAGGGGTCAGGTGAAGGGGTTTAAGATTGTCTAGTAGACACCCCAGGGGTGAATCTGCTGGAATGGAGGACTCAAATCCCATAGTGGAGACTGATACAGCCGAGTCAGTGTCCAGGGCATCCCGAGGTCACAGAGTAGTAGGCTGGAGATGAGAAGACAGCACAGTGCTGGGGTTGTCACCCAAGCATCAGTGTGTGCCAGGCAAAAGCCGAGAGAGTTGAGGACCTGACGTCAGGATTTTCCAGAGTGCACATCCCGGACCATAGCGCAAAGAGGAGCCTCAACCCTGAGAGAGAATCTCCACCATAAAGATCAGGGACCCACAAATCTGAAGCCTTTGGTGGATGTGGAGGAGAGTTTCTGGGTGAATGGAAGGTGAGACCAGCGTGTGGAGCTCTGGGGTGTCAGATGAAATTCCACCTGCCTATGTGGCAGTAGAAGAGCCCATCCGAGTCATGGCACCAATGTAAGAATCCAGAAACCACTCCAGATGTGGGAACTCACATAAGAGAGTTTATTAAGTAAAACAGGTAGAGTGTCTCCCTGCAGGGTAAGAGAGAAAATGAGAGGAAAAGAGAGAGAGAGAGAGAGAGAGAGAGAGAGAGAGAGAGAGAGAGAGAGAGAACGCACACACAAGAGAGAGTGAAAGCCAGGAGGAGAGAGCATGAAAGTGAGGAGGAGAGAGAGAAAATGGTGCAGGAGCTTCTTCTAAATATTGGAATTTCATGGGCTAACAAGGGACCAATGACTGAGAAGGAGACTTGCAGGCTGACTAATGGACCAATAGCTAGCTAGGATGTTCACAGACTGACAAGCTAGGTTGTAAGATGGGAGGGGGAGAAATGACTGCAGCATAAAGGGTAGGGGAGCAGTTTTATATTATAAAAGATACCTAGGCTACCAATACCTGTAGTCTTCTTCCTTCCAAGATGTCATGAATAGTTTTCCTATGAACAGGTCATAGGCGTGGCCCGGGATCAGTAATATTTTTATCCTTGCTTGATGCTATGCTCAGTCTTTTCATTGACAGTTCCAGATTTCCTTTCTGAGTCAATTATCTAATCAACTGTGCCTGACATAAACCAGAGAGACTTGATGCTCTGCAGAAGACATCTGGGAAATTTGGCCCTTTATCCTTTTGAAAAGATTATTTTCAGACACTCTCAGCTTCCAGTACCAAAGTCAAATCACAAGGAACTGACCCTTGGAAATGTATTTCCCACTGAAAAAAATCATTCACCATATTCAAATGATAATATTTGCAGAGTTATATTTATCATTGATTTTAAACCTAGTTCTTCTGAGAACATGATCCTTGGAAGTCAACTACTGACTGAAAAATCCTTGCAAGTAGGTTTCACTCAACACCATAGATGACTTAACCTCTGGTTGTCCGTCTCCTTTGCATGGATTTGCTCTTTAGTCTTTTTGGTCATAATTATCCTCTTTAAGAGCTGATGATTACATACTTCTGTCTTAGTTTATTTTTGCTAACCACTAACTCACAACTTGGCTTTATTAGTCTATACTTTGCTAGGGACAATTTCCAACATTGTCCTATAATTTTTTTTTCCCAAAGCTATTGCTGGTATAGCCAATGTGAAAAATTGTCAGATATATCTCCCTATGTATCCTGGAAATGACCAAATGTGCTACCAATGAATTTCAATCAAAGATAGCAACATGAAACCTTAAAAACTGTTAGACTGACATATATAGATAAAATCCAAGATAGTTGTTACAACTGTATTTATGTAAACATCCTGACTCATCTTGATAATAAAAATTGGTCCAACTTCCAACTGTTCTTGGTGATTTTCTTTGTAGTAACACTACAAATCAAATCCCCTAAGATTCTCAAACCTTTGAAGTTATGAATTATTCCTACTAAAATGACCAAAAGTTAATAATATTCAATCATGCAACAAATTGGGCATGTTATAATGGTACATTGCATTGAACTTACTGACTCAATTGAAGGTAAATATTCTTCCACTGGAAGAAGAAGAGATAAATATTTTTGTGTTATCACAGTGACTTGATCATAATACTGAGATGGTTCCATAACAGATCACTCTCTTGTGCCACTTCTAGGTTCTTTTTCTTACCTGGAAACCAGGCTCTTCAATTAACCAAGATTAATTTTTCTGTGGGGCTAATGGACCATTCTAATTGTGTGATTCCCAAGTTTCCCAGAGGTCTCTATCACCTTGTGAAGAAATTAAAAGTACAAATCCTTCCTGAAGTAGAGCAGATGAAAGGAAAACAGAAACCTGTGCATAGTGACCCTATTATAGCTGGGCAATTTAAAATTGTCTTCAAATATTTGTCTCTCACATTGACTGATGTGATGACACAGATGACACAGCTCATGCTTTGGAGGCTTACACAACTGGGTAAGTGATTGCAGCAAATAATGTTACAGATGACAGAATAGGTTTTAATGGATTTTTTGTTTTGTTTTGTTTTAACTGATAGTTATCTGTTCCACTGCTGACTTTGTTATACTCAGATTAACATTGCAAGCAAGATGGAACAATTCATGTTTAAACTGGGAGAAAAAGCAACTTGACAACTAAAATAGACTCATGTGGGACTTGTTTTACTGTCTAGCACTGGAAAATATTGGGTCTTGGGTCTGGGTGCCTCCCAACTCCTTCTTATAATATTTATCATTATTTTTGTCTCATAATTATTGCCCATTGTTTAGAAGCTTAAATCCTTCAGCACAGCTATTGTTGTGACAAATGATTTAATAAGTGATACAAAGAGAAAAATGCATGAAATCTTGCTGATTGATGCTCTGAAAACCAGATCCCTGCTATGAATATGTCTCCTCTAAAATTCAGGTATGGAAACTTAATGGCCAATGAGATGGGAATAAGATGTGGAGTCTTTTTTTAAAGTTTGTTCTTATTAGTTATACATGATAGTAGAATGTATTTTGACATATTATACACATATGGAGTTTGACTGCTCATTCTTCTGGTTGTACATGATGTAGAATTACTTTGGTTGTGTAACATTATAGGCACATAGAATAGTAACGCCTAATTCATTCTACTGTTTTCTATCCCCATTTCTCTTCTCTTCCTTTCAGTCTTCCTTGTCTAACCCAAAGTACTTCTATTCTTCCCTAACCTCACCCCCTGCCTTATTGTGAATTAGCATCTACATATCAGAGAAAACATTTGGCCTTTGGTTTTTGGGATTGGCTTATTTCACTTAGCATGATATTCTCCCGTTCCATCCATTTATCAGCAAATGCCATAATTTTATTCTTTATGACTTAATGTATTAGGGTTCTCTAGAGGAACAGAATCAACAGGAAGTATGATTATAAAAAGGGAATTTATTAGATTGGTTTACACAACAAGAAGCTGGATAGTCCATAATGGCCTTCTGCAGCTAGAGAACTGGAAGAACCAGTAGCTGAGCAGTCCAAGAGGTGGAAGCCCAGAACAAGAGAGATCAACAGTGCTTTAATCTGAGACCAAGGCTTCTGGAAACTCTGTGGAGAATCACTGGCAGAATTTGTTTTGGAAGAGTGAAGAAGCGAGAGTCTTATATCCGCAGATGATTGAAGCAGCAATCAAAAACCCTTTCAAGAAGAATTGAGCTTGCATCTGCATCTGCTTCCTTGTTCTTCCAACTTTTATTCCATTCAAGCCACCATTCTATTAGGCAGTGCTGCCCATGCTTAGGGAGAATCTCCACTTCAGTTTGCTATCCCACATTCCAACCATTCCTAGACATGCCCTCATGGACACACCCATAAGCCTCTTAATCATTAGCATATCTTAATCTAATCAAGTTGACAATTCAAATTAACTGTTACAATGAGTAATATTCCATTGTGTATATATATGACAGTTTCTTTATCCATTTATCTGTTGAAGGGCACCTAGGTTGGTTCCACAGTTTTGCTACTGTGAATTTAGCTGCTACAAATATTGATGTGGCTGTGTTGCTGTAGTATGCTGATTTTACATCCTTTGGGTATAAAGCAAGGAGTGGGATAACTGTATCAAATGGTTCCATTCCAGGTTTTCCAAGGAATCTCCATACTGCTTTCCATAGTGGTTGCACCAAATATTTATGATTGTTTTGTCTTGTTGATGTATGATTCCTTTAAGCAGCATGAAATGTGCTTCTTTGTCCCTTCTGACAAATTTTGTATTGAAGTCCACTTTATCTGATATGAGACTAGAAACCCCTGATTGCTTATGAGATCCATGTGAGTGATTTTTTTCCCCATTCTTTTACCTTCCATCTGTGAATGTCTTTGCCTATGAGGTGAGTCTCTTGAAGACAGCATCTTCAATAATACTTGAATACATAGCATAGGGGAGAGAACAACCCCAAACGGAAGATCAGTTCCCAAGTAGGAATGGCTGTGTGTTGAGGAGAACCCCTGGTCCCACTCATGGATATTTGCTGCTTCAGTAAAAATAGAGAAAGATTTCAAGACAATGACTCAAAGATACCTATAATGTTACAAAGCTCTCCAAGAGTGAATTAAATCAGCAGTTCTGCAGTGAAAACTTAGAAACATTGGATTATACTGAGCCTGTGTTGAAGCTAAGATATACCAACAAAGGATTTATTACATGTATTATGCTACTTACCAAAGAATTCCCTCAGTAAAAAGGAAGAAGAGTCCATCTTGACAGACGCACAAGTGTAAGACCTCTGAAAACATGAGGAAACTAGCAAACATTTCTCTCCCCCAAATTTACAATCCCTGTACAAAGGAGGCCACTGATATTGAATGGGATGAAATTCCAGAGAAAAACTCCAAAAGTTGATTATTAAAATGATTAGTTATCAAAAAAAATAATTTTAAAAGTCTAAAGAATGAATTAAGAGAGCAAATACAGGAGGAGAAAGACCATTTTGATGAAATAGAGATATAAAAAGAAACCAATCAGAACTGGAAAGGAAAGACACAATGAATCTAATAAAAAAAAAAAAAAAAAAAACTCACTTGAAACATCCTCAGTAGATGTAGAAAATGGAAACTCGGGCCTCTGAAACAGAACTTCAGGCCTTGAAGGCAGGCCTTAGTTATGAACTTCAATACTTAGTATGAGAGAGAGAGAGAGAGAGAGAGAGAGAGAGAGAGAGAGACTCAGAGTTTATAAGAACTCTACCAAGATAAAAGAAAATATGGAGATGCAAGTTGATGGCATTAAGAATCTCTTCAATGAAATAATAGCAAAAAAAATTTTAGTCCTTAGGAATGAGATGGATATCCACATACAGGATGCATAGAACTCCAAATAGGTACAATCAAAATAGAACCTCTCTGTAGGAAGCCATCCTTATCTAGCAGAATCAAACTAGGTTGAGCCATGGGACACGGAGGCCTGCTTCTAGAACTGCTGGGAAGTATGTGGCACAGTATGGGAGTGGTTTCCTGCCTCCTGGAATTTTCTCCCTAAGAGAGTGACTTCCTTAACTCCATCCTATCCTGTCCATAGGAAGAGCAGCTCCTTTCAGTCCTGACCCCGTTTACCTATGTATTATAAATAGAGGAGAGTTGGGTGAGTTGTTGTAAGAGGCCAGAGCTGGTATGGCCAGACCTGTCACACCCCCTTTCATAAAAAGAGTATTGGCTCTTGTGTGTTCATTGAGTAGATAAGTTTTTGGGGTAATAGAAAAACCATCAACATCCTCCTCCAGCAGTTAACCCTTTTCTCCTCCATGCAGGATATGGCAGAGAGGACCCCCACATTTGGCACCCAGACAATGACTGTTCAAGAGGATTTTAGAAGAAAGAAGAAAGGTAAGAATGTTTGATCCCTTTCCAGTGAGAAATGCATGCATATGAGTATGTTTAGTAGTAAGAAAGGAAAGAGAATTTAATTGTGTGAGGTTAAGCCTGGGGAATACACTCTCTACAGAGAGAGAAATAAAAATAAATTTATTCAGCTATATTCAGTACTTAACCAGAGTGAAAATTCAGTGGAAAGAGTGCAACTCCTACAGTCCTTGAAATGTAAATGAAGACCTGGTTGCTTTGAATACTGCAGATTCAATCAGGTAGGTCTGCCTGCATCTCTGTGACTGTATGAGACTGGGGACTAGCTTGGCTGAGATAGGTGCAAAAGTTTAGAATCTTGAAAAGAAAACATCCTAATCAGGAATGAAGAGAAAATTTCTGACTTAGAAGGGAAAATTCTTCAGTGAGTTTCCTAGTTTAAATATGTGTGGCCCCACCACAGCTTCCAGCCCTCCAGAAACAGCCTATAGAACATGGCTGCTCCCTGCTCAGGCAGAGCCCCTCAGGGCCAAGCTCTTGATGAGAGGAGAAATAGCACAGGAATTGACAGTACAATGGCAGGATATGGGAATTTAGTTTTGGACTGTAATCGAAACTTGCTTTTATTTGGACCAAGATGTTGATTTATGGTTTTTGGAAAATTTGAGCATGAGTCTTAGAAGTGCTATTAAGAGGTTTAGATATAAGAGTCAGAAATGCTCATCCTCCAGGACCTCTTTGTCTTCTGGGGAATCTTTGGTTAATAAACAAGAAAAAGATTCAGAAACTAGCCCTAAGCCTGTTTCTGTGGACAGAGTCACCTGATAGTTGGGACAAAGTTTCTATTCAGAGAACTGGAAGGCATTCAGCTGTAGAGGAAGATGAGTTAGCATGGAACTTGTGTAATTTACATTTGAAAGGTCCTACTCTAGTGTCTCATCCTACCCCTGGAGAAGTCATGAGACCAAGAATTGTGACTGTGTTAATATGGCAGAGAAGAAATTAACAAAATTTAGATTATACCCTATTTTTGAGCAAGATTGTTAGGTCAGAATTTGAGTGACTGTAGGAGGGAGAGTGGAGCAACTGAGACAAAGGGCAGCACACCAAACGGTGACCAATCAAGTGGACAGGAAAACTCCACTGACTCTTATATCCACCTGTCACTCAGCAGGACTCCCGTCCATTCCAATCTATAAAGACCCTGGGCAGCCTGGGCCATGTGCGATTTTCTCCGGCTCCCTACCTTGACCTGTATCCGGGGTGGCCTGGAGTTTCACCCAAAAGCCAAATTCCAATAAAGCTTGCTTTGGCCGCTTTCTGTCCGATTTTATTTGGCTGCTAACCGTGCCCCCGAGTTTACATTTGGTGCCAAAACCCAGGAGAGTTTTTGGGCTTCCCCCAGTCAGGGTTGAGGTCCACACCCTCCCTCAGAAGAACCAGGAGATTCTGTTCCATTTTGCTCAGCTCCGTTCTGCTCCATCCCATTTCCCTTTATCAAGCATCAGACGGGGTAAGTTCCCTAGGGTTTTTCCCATTTGCCTTTCCAATCTTTACCCTCTGTTCTGCAAGGGGTCTGTCCGTGCATGCGCCACAGACCCCCCTCCCCGCCTGTTCCGTTTGGGTTCTGGTCACCAATGGAGATGTCCCGGCCTCAGTTAGCTCCCCATTTATTCCATTCCAGACCCCCGAAAGTCGAAAGACTTTTTGACTTTTGGCCAATCTGCCATTTTTCCGGTGTGCACGAGCTAAAATTGGGACACCTTTTTTTGCTTCTGTATACCTATCTGGGTAAAGTTGAATGGCTAATGGGAAATACTGGTAGCTCATTGGACCCCAAAACTCCTTTGGGCTATCTCTGCTGTAATTTAACTAAACTGGGACTCCCCCAAGACTTAAGCCGTAAGTGGCTAGTTTTTTATTGGACCGTGCCCTGGCCTCAGTATATTCTAGATAATGGCTCAAATGGCCACCAGAGGGCACTCTTTACTTTCAAATTGTCACTGACTTGAGTAACCATTGTCAAAAGGCAGAAAAGTGGCAAGATCTTATTTATTTGCAAGCTTATTGGACTTTGCACGCTCGACCCATTCTTCTTTCTTCCTGTTCTACCACCCAAGTCCTTCTCGCCAGGGAGGGTTCTAAGCCTCCCCCTCATTATTCTCCTGATTCTGTGTCCACATTTTTGGATGCGCCTGAAATGCTTTCAGCTCCACCCACTCGCCCTCCTCCTCCATACTCTGGCCAAACTTCCTCCCCCTCTTCTCCTACTCCTCTGGCTGAAAGCCTACCCCTTCCTCCTGCAGACGCAGCTCCTCTTACTTCTCAAAGCCCTCCCACCTCCCCTCCTCCAGATGTTCCTCCACCACTCCATTTCCTCCTCCCCTGTTAGCACTCACACATGATCTCATTAGACCCTCCCACCACCTAACCCAAAGCTTCTTTGTCCTCTCCGGGAGGTGGCTAGTGAAGAAGGTCTTGTGCAAGTCCACGTTCCATTTTCACTCCAGGATCTTTCCCAAATTGAGAAACATTTAGGGTCTTTCTCTACTGATTCCTCTACTTATATTAAGGAATTTAAATATCTTTCCCAAACTTATAGTCTCACCTGGCATGATGTTCACGTTATTCTTTCTTTCACTCTCATTCCAGATGAATGAGCCCATATCCAACAGGCAGCACAGGACCACGCTGACCAAGCCCATTTAACAGACATAACTTCCCACAGGAGCAGCAGTGGTTCCAATAACTGAACCAAACTGGAACTATCAGGAAGGCCAGCAAGGCCACCATTATTGTGCTCGCATGGTCCAACAGCTCATAGCAGGCATGCAAGCAGTATCCAGTAAGGTGGTAAACTTTGATAAACTGAGGGAAATTACCCAGAATCCAGATGAGAATTCAGCTCTGTTTCTTAACTGCCTTACAGAGGCCCTTACTAGATATACTGAACTGGACCCTGAATCTCCCTCTGCAGCTACAGTGCTAGCAACCCATTTCATTTCTCAATCAGTCCCTGATAAAAGAAAAAAAGCTCAAACAAGCTGAGGAGGGCCCTCAAACCCCTATCCGAGATCTGGTGAAAATGGCCTTTAAAGTCTATAATGCCTGAGAGGAATCAGCTGAATTGGCCAGGCAATTTCATTTACAGAAAAAGGTGACATTCCAATCCCAAGCCTTGGTAGCTGCCCTGTGGCCTGGGGCTCCAGCAAGAGCTTCAAAGAGGGACCAGCAATCCTCTCCACTGGGGCTTGCTTCAAGTGCGGACACAAAGGTCACTGGGCTCGTCAATGTCCAAACCCATGGCACTCCACCAGGCCATGTCCTGCCTGCAAATAAGCAGGACACCGGAAGAGTGACTGCCCTATGGCCAGTCCCTCCCTAGTGGCTCTACGCAGGGTGTGGCCAGCCAGGTGGTCCCTTCCCATGAACTTTTGGGATTCACAGAAGACTGAAGGAGCCCAGACTCAAGGACTCCCATCACCCTCACTGAGCCTAGGGTAATGCTCCAGGTAGTGGGTAAGTCCATAACTTTCCTTGTGGACATGGGGGCTACCTATTCTGTCTTGCCTGCTCACTCTGGGCCTTTATTTCCTTCCCAGGTTGTGGTTATGGGAATTGATGGGAAACCCTCCTTCCCAAGCAGAACAGCTAGATTAACCTGTGCCCTGGAGGGACATCCTTTTACACACTCATTCCTAGTTATTCCCTCCTGTACAGTCCCCCTCCTAGGAAGAGATGTTCTCCAACTCCTAGGATCCACCCTACAGCTTCTTCCCAGGCACACTGCTAGTGCTCACCTTCTTCTACCTCTGTTTCATACATTCTCTAGCACCCCCACATCACCTACCTACCGTTGCCCCCAGAATTGGTTGGCCCCCAAGTCTGGGACACTTCCAAGCCAGTCATAGCCTCCCACCACAAGCCAGTCCTTATCCAACTAAAACCTCAAGCTAAGTTTCCTTCATGTCCCCAGTTTCCAATTTTCTGTACTCACAGGGAAGGACTTAAACCCATTATAGACTGGTTGCTTACCCAGGGACTCCTTATCCCTACTGACTCCCCTTGTAACACCCCCAATACTGCCAGTATGTAAATCCTTAGGAACCTATTGCTTGATCCAAGATCTCTGTCTAATTAATGAGGCAGTTATTCCCATCCACCCAGTGGTTCCTAACCCTTACACGCTTCTTTCCCACATTCCCCCTTCTACCACCCACTTCACAGTCCTGGATCTCAAAGATGCGTTCTTTATAGTTCCCCTTCACCCTGACTCCTATTACCTCTTTGCCTTCACATGGGAGGATCCTACATCCTTTAGGTCTCAACAGCTGCCATGGATAGTTTTACCCCAAGGCTTCCGAGATAGTCCTCACCTTTTTGGGCAAGCCTTAGCTCAGGACTTGGGAGATAGCACACTCCTACAATATGTGAATGGCCTCCTCCTATGCAGCCCATCCCTCAAGGCCTCCCAGACTCACACTGCCCAGCTCCTTAACTTCCTGGGATCTCGTGTCTATTGAGTCTTTCCAGCCAAAACCCAGCTCATCACCCCTTCAGTCACATATTTGGGCATACTCCTCACTCCTACCTCTAAGAGTCTCACAACAGACAGAATCCAAGCCCTGCATGACTTACAGCCACCAGAAATGACAAATTACATTCTCTCCTTCCTGGGTTTGGCTGGTTTTTTCAGACACTGGGTCCCTAATTTTGCACTTCTTGCCAAACCCTTATATCAGGCAGCAAAGGAGACTCCACATGGGCCTCTAACCTCCCCCAAGATGATGGCTAATTCTTTTTACAAGCTCAGGGATGCTCTCACGTCCTCCCCTGCTCTCTCTCCACAACCCTAACAGTCCTTTCCACCTCTTCACAGATGAAAAACAGGGTGTTGCCACTGGCCTCCTCGAGCAACCAACTGGACCTTTCTGTACTCACAGGGAAGGACTTAAACCCATTATAGACTGGTTGCATATCTCTCCAATCAGCTTGATTCCACAGTTCATGGGTGGCTACCATGTCTCCAAGCACTGGCAGCAGCAGCTGAATAAAATAAAGGAAACTCTAAAACTCACCCTACTCCAACCAATAACTGTGTTTTCAACTCATTGACTGCAGGACCTCTTAAGCCATAAATCCCTTCCACTCCTGAGTACATCACGGATTCAAGAATTTCATCTCCTTTTTATAGAAAACCCCACCATTACTCTCTGTTCTTCTCTCAACCCAGCTACGCTTTTCCCACTGTCCCTGTAATGTATAAAGCTGCTCCCCCTGACCTTTCCGCTGCAGCCATTTCCCCACCTCCCATCCACTTGTCAATCTGTGAACATCCTAGCTAGCTATTTGTTCATCAGTCAGCTTGCAAGTATCCTCCGATATTAGTCCCCTGTTAGCCCGGCAGAATTCAATTGCTTTACTGTAGCTACCCCGCCATCTTTTCTCATCCCTCTCTCTCTCCTCCTCATTTTCTCTATCCTACTGGCTTTCACACTCTCTCTAGCACGTGCCCTTTCTTATTCTCTTTCTTTTCCTCTCATTTTCTCTCTTGCCCTACAGGGAGACACTCTGTTTGCTTAATAAACTCCCTTATGTGATTTCCCATGTCTGGCATGGTTTCCGTGGGATTCCTTACATTGGTGCCACGACTCGGATGGGATCTTCCACTGTCTCTTAAGTGAGTGGAACCCCATCTAAGCCCCAGTGGCCCCAGGACACAGCTCCACCTTCCATTCTGCCCGGACGCTCTGCTCTGCATTCATCACCGGACTTCAGGTTGGTGAGTCCTCTAGGCCGGTTCCCCTAGACTGATTTATCCGGGACCCTCGAGGCGGCTGAGGGGAGGGGGGTACCCCAAGCCACAAATTTTATAGTTACGGCTGGCCCCTCTAGTCAGTCTTATCTGCCGGGTGGATTCCTGATTTTATGGTGGAGATTCTCTCTCAGGATTGAGGCTTATCTCGTACTTGCATTCGCAATCGAAAATCCTGATATCAGGTCCTCAACTCTTCTCGGCTTTTGCCTGGTCCCACATTGATGTTTGTGTGATGACACCATCTATGTGCTGCCTTCTCATCTCCAGTTGACTACTCTGTGGCCTCAGGATGCCGGGGCACAGACTCAACTGTATCAGTCCCCACCATGGAATCTGGGTCCTCCAATCTGGCAGATTCAACCCTGGGAACCCTTTGCCTGACTTCCGGCTTATATTTGGCCACAGTACGCTTTAGATAATCAATACAAAATGGCCACATACATCCTGGCCACAGACTCGGCTGTATCAGTCCCCACCATGGGATCTTGGTCCTCCAATCTGGCAGATTCAACCCTGGGAACCCTTCACCCGACCCCTGACTTAAAGCCATCAAAATTTGTTTGTGTAATGGCACACAGCTTCCGTGAGCGAGCAGGCAGATGGAAAGGGATTATCTTCAAGTCTCTTCTTTCTTGCTTCTTGGCTCTTCCTGCAGGCTCAAGTGCCTCCAGACCCTGCTTCTCCATCTTCCCCTGCTTACTCATGTAATATAAGCAGCCCCATTCCCCACAAGTAGTGGGAGATAATTGTTTGACAATTTTCTGCGTCCAAACCTAAATTAATTACTAACCAGGAAAAAGGGTTAAAAGGACCTAAGCATCAAGTTTCTACTAGAACATTTTAGCCCCTTTCAGATCCAGATCTCAGTCAAGGCTTACATTGAAATGAAAATGAAGGAAACCAGAATTCTCAGTGGGAAACCAGTCTCAAACCCAAGGAAAAAAGTGTCCATTTTAAATTTCTCCTGGGCTACAACTCAGAATACTTCTCTCCCTTTCACCTTTTCTCTCCTTCTCATTTTCTCATGCTTTAATTAATGACCATTATCATTTTTCTTCTAGAACTTTTGTTGTTCTTAAATGCTATATTTTTTGAGCTCACAATTTTGATCCTACATACCTAGGTTAATGATTGTTGATAAGTTCTTTTTATCCAACTCTAGAGTTATTTTTGAACATCTGTTACATTGCAATGGAGATAAATATTACAAGGCCTTTACTTTTGTGTTAAATATAAGCATGCATTAAAAATTAAAATTTAAAAAATGGATCCAAATATTTTTAATTCACGTGATTTAAAGGGGTTCAATTTAAATTGGGTAAACTAATAGAAGTAAAATGTCTTTAAAATTAACTCACAAGTCTCTAGGTGGTCACACTAATAAAATGTTGATGTTTATAAAAAGTCTAACATCAATTTTTCTAGGACTTTTCTTCAACAGGAAAGAGATGGCAAATACTGTTGGTACACTTGTCTGATATCCTAGTTTTTTTACAATAAGATAAGTGAATTAGAGTCGACATGTATGGGATTACTCAAATGTGTTTGTTAGAGACATCTAATTAACTCACAAAGTTATTCCATGGAGTAACATACTTAAAAAACATTATTCTTTGTATATTAAATGTGTTCATATTTTCCAAGTATACAAGCCTTTAAAGCAGAAAATTTATCAAGCTGCTATTCTCCAAATTAAACTTGTCTGTAATGGTAATTTTAAACTCATCGTTTAATGTTCTATATAGGACCTGTTATCAATAGGGTATATATAAAATTTGTTAAATGTATTTCTAAAAGTTATTGAGAGCCTGATTTGTTTAAAGGTTAAGCATGAAAGCATTTTACCATTTTGCCACACAAAAGGAAACTTAAAAGCTCTCTCAGCCTTTCTTTAATTCATGTTTTAGATATAATGTTAAATTGTGTTAACTAATTTTCATATAGACTCAGGAGTCAATATATGTAAACTTCTTAAAATGACATTTAAGAACGAGTGTAATGCGCAGTAGCAAAAGTGGGATAACAGTGACTGACATTGGGGTCTCTGATGACCTCATGGCAGAGGCATGCCTGGTGCCTGGGAGTGCTCCTATGCAGAGGCACAAGATGCCTAACTGCTGTGGCAGTACATTGATCTCAGGCACACAGCTCTTGGGCAGGAAGGAATTCTTTTGCTAGATAACCAGTGTTTCATCAGCTCCCTTCTCTGGTTCCTGCCCACCTTACAGTAACTTTGAACAGTGGACTTCCTTAAGAGCTACAGAGAGCTCCTAACATTGCACTTTGCAGCTCTGAAAAAAAGTTATGTTAATGTCCTAGTCTCTATAACTTTCCTGAAAACAAAGAATAATGCTTACATACATATATAAAGATTGCTGACATAACTCTTTAGATCTGCATTTCCATCAGAGAACAGAGTTCCATCTGATCTCAGCTTAATTTTCAAAATCTGTGTTTATAAACCTTTATTTCCTAATATTCCTTTGTCCCTCACTAAACTTGAGAATTTGGTCATGCTGGTCATGGAAAAAAAGGAAGCCCTGCCTTACCTGAGATAAGGCTCTGCCTCACAACCCTGCTGCACATTAGAATGGCTCCAAAGTAAGCCAGACTTTAACTCATTTAAAGTTGTGTTCAAAAGTTTGATGTTTGTTGTAAAGATTACTGTGATCTCAACCAGGGGATATAATGAATAACTCAGCCAAAATTCAAGATAGCTATTGCACAAACTAAATGTTTTACTGTTGGTGATTCCATTTTTTATTTCCTTGTAAACTCTGTTGCCTGATATTTTGCAGAAGTACACCATAGATTAACTTGAAAAGCCATCACCTATAGAACAGATAATGTAGACCCCAATTAGATAAAAGGGGGTAAATAACTGTAAAGTTATAGACATTGAAGCTAAAGCCCAGTACTCTTACTTTATGACTGGTGAGACTAACTTGATTGATGGTTAAGATCAAACTTAGAGATTGAGATTAAATACAGAGGTCAAGAAAAGTCCATATTTGGGTCTTGCCCTCAAAGTCAGCCTGAACCCAGGGAAAAAGAGGACTTCTCTAAGGAGGTTTGCAACTCTGGGTCACACAACCTCCTGAGCAAGGAGATTGATGAGGCCACTAGAGGAAAAGCCACTCAGTGCACCTGCTGCAGAGGAGGGTCAAGGAAAAAGGGAGATATCCCTGGTGCTTTCAAGGGAAACCACTCATCGAGGAGACCTTGCCTAACCAATGGCACTAATGGAGCTAAGAAGCTGCTCTTAAGTTCTCTATGAGTGACCCCTGTGGGAACTCAGCTGACTCTTTAACAGACAGGAACAGGTCACTTTGACATACTTGATCTTAAACACCTAGCAAAACAGTTAAAACCAAATGTTGCAGAATCTGGAACATGCCAATGAATATCATAAAGATGACAGAAGTCAATAATTCCTCACCAGGGGGTGGAAGAACTGAGAAGTTGTTCCCATAACAAGGCCTAGTGAAGATTGGAGAGGATAAGGCCTTTATTTGGGAACTTTAACATTGTCCAGGTTATCAGGAATGTAAACACAACATTTAGTAGAGATCTCTATACTTCTGTTACTAGCAAACATAGATTAAGCCTACCTGTGTCTGTAGGCCTTAAACTGACTAAAACTTCTGACTCTGATAGTTATCAGGCACATTTGGCTAAGAATCTCTCTTTTGTAGCTTTTAGTCTTTATTCTTGTGGGCCAATACAAGTATACATCTTAAGTTACATTTAAGTATTATTTCTTTTAAGTGCCCAAGAATGGCTATATGACCCAGAGTTGCAAACTCTCCTCCTCAACTCTCCTCCTTCAGCATCTTATCTACCCTATCTCATGCTCTTGCACAAACTCCTAAGGGAACACACAGACTGCTACCTTCCAGCGCTGTCCACAGCCTCATCTCCAACTGGACTGCAGACCGAATTGGCCATTGTTCCTCTCCAACTGGGCAATGCAGTTTTGCTTTGAGAATTACATCCTCAATTGCTACAACCTCACTGGACTGGACCTCACACAGTTATACTTACCACCCCAACAGTGGCCAAACTTCTGGGCCACTGCCCTTGGTACCATATCTCCCACCTTAAAAGAGCGCTCTTCTGGGATACCCAGTCCTGGACTTACACTGCGCTGGGACCCACCAAACTTAAAATCTCTCTCCAGCCCCCTAGTACTGTTACTACTCTTTAATTTCTCTCAAGCCCCTGACCCAGCCTATAGGTGGCGTTTCTATGCCCAGGAAATGTGGCAGATGGGTAGAGACTCCTTCTCCAAGATCGTGGCGGAAAAGACTGTTCCCCCACAGGATGTGACTGGGAAATCACCCTTGATCCCAAGGATTTTAAAACTGTATCTGTCTCTTCTTGCTATGTCTGTATGGTTTGCTTCCTATTTGACCAATACCAGTCATACTGCAAGACGGAGCCCGCCATATATGGATGGTGCCCCTACAATGCCTGTAAAAGACATTTCCCAGAGCCCTGCTGGAGTAATGCAATAAGAATCAACATCAAAGACCCATGGACCCCAAGATGGGCCTCAGGGGTTGGCAGTAAAGTTTATACAGTGCCTTGCCAACTGTCCTGTGGCTTCACTTAGAATCCGGAGAGTTTATACTCAGGTAATTCCTCAGGTTCACCTAACCATTCAGGAACAGGAAAAGGAGATCCAACCCCAGCTCAACACAGCTACACAGCCTCATGCTAACTCTTTCTCTTGGCTTACTCTGATAAGTCAAGGTCTCCAACTTCTCAATCTCTCTAGAATCAATAATATTTCAGATTGCTTTCTCTGTGAAGGTTTGAACCAGACCCCCCTTACAACTTTTCCTATGAGTACCCTATTTAACACTTCCTCACAACCTCAAGGAACCCCCTCTTCACCTTTGGAGGGAGTTCCCCTTTATCACAATTCCTCAGAAAACTTTGGTTACTGTTACACTTCCTCTAATTCAGTGCCTTGTAACCGAACCGTACAAGTCTCTTCTCCAATATTTGCTCCTCCAGGATTCTTTTTCTGGTGTAATGGCACTCTGATGAAAGAATTTAGATTCCAATGTGCCCTTTGCTTTATGTGTGCCCTCTATTTTAGTTCCTTAATTGACACTATATAGTGAAGCTGAATTAATCTGGTTTTCTCAAAATCCTATCCCTAGGGTAAAATGGGCCATTTTTCCACTGGTGGTGGTTGGACTCTCCCTAGCCTCCTTGCTTGTGGCCTCTGAGTTGGGAGCAGGAGGACTTGGTTATGCAGTCAGTGCCACCCAAAATCTAGAACAGCAACTCCAAGAGGTATTAGAGGCATCTGCTGCCTCCCTGGGATCCTTACAAAGACAAATAAAATCTATTGCCCAAGTTTCTTTACAGAACCATCGAGCACTAGATCTTCTGACAGCAGACAAAGGGGGAACATGTCTATTCTTAAGGGAACAATGCTGCTATTACATCAATGAAACTCTACTGGTCAAAAAGAACGTTAAAACTCTCAGACATCTGAGTGAAAGACTGAAACACTTCAATCAAATGACCCCTGACCAGGATGGCTGAACTCCACTCTTGTCACCTGGCTGACCCATATCCTTACTCTCCTATTTGTGATAGGATTTCTGCTAATGATTGCTCCCTGTTTTCTCAGGTTTGCCCAGAACCACATGAGTGAGATTGCCAGGGTGACATACAACCAGATGCTTCTACACTCTTATAGCTGCCTCCCCACTGACCTAGAACCCAAACCTTTTTCTCCCCATGACGCCCCCTAACATGCAGGAAGTAGCCAGATGGACTCCAGCACCCTATATCACCAAAAAGGTTGGGATGTTAGGTCGGAATTTGAGTGACTGTAGGAGGAAGAGTGGAGCAACGGTGACAAAGGGCAGCACACCAAACGGTGACCAATCAAGTGGACAAGAAAACTTCATTGACCCTTATATCCACCTGTCACTCAGCAGGACCCACGCCCATTCTGGCCTATAAAGACCCTGGGCAACCTGGGCCATGTGCAATTTTCTCCAGCTCCCTATCTTGACCTGTATCCTGGGGGACTGGAGTTTCACCTGAGAGCCAAATTCCAATAAAGCTTGCTTTGGCCGCTTTCTGTTCGATTTTATTTGGCCGCTAACCATGCCCCCAAGCTTACAAAAATGATTCTCAAAGTTCTAAAGGGACAAAGAGAACTCATGTGTCTATTCCTTTTACAACATTGAGTTAAAATCTGCATGCTCTATGTATGCAGCAAACACTCCATTAGTACTAAGTCTTACAATCCATATGTAATGAGGCTTTGCCACCTAAGGATTGGCTCTTACTAGCTAGCTCCTGCCTTTCTGAAGGTGAGTATTTAACATGGAAATGCAATTGGATAGAGTATTGTTCAGGTAGAAATTAATACATTAAATGGAGTTCAAATTACCTTGGATATGCTTACCGGCTCAGGACAATTTGCTGATTTGGGACAACTGACTTATGACTTACAAACTTATGCTCGATTAAGTTCATATGCACAAAAAGTATGGAGAGAATTACCTGCCCATGGAGAAAAAACTCTAAAACTCAGCCAAATTTGGCAGGGGTCAGAGGAAAATTTTTCAGACTTTGTAACAACTAACCTGGACAGTGTTGCTTCAATGACTTGGAGACAGCCCTCACCTGTTTGGACAAACTCTAACTAAAGACTTAACAGAGTCTTTATCAGAGATAAAACACTTGTAATTGTTATTTAATATGTAGGTGACATCTTTTATGTGTTACCACACCTGAGGAATATCAAGGCATTACAGAGGCTTCCTAGGGATAACTGGGTACTGCAGGCCTTGGATTCCTGGGTATAGGGAATTAGCTAAGCCTTTTTACAACTGCCCTGATGTGAGAACCAAAACATACTAAAGGTTTTTAAAATATCAAAAAGGGACCTTACTTCAAGCCCCTGTTTCCAGCTTATCTAAGGAACAAGATTTAACCTGTTTGTCACTGAGAGAAAAATAACCCTAAAAATATTCACCCAAAACTGCTGGATAGACAGCCATGGATGACTCAGGTCAATAACCAATGGCATGTCTTTGTAAGGAGCTTAACATAGTAGCTTCATTCTCAAAAGTAATAGAAAATAAAGTCTCATAATTTTCTTTGACATCCAAACCTGTCCTAAAAATAAGAAATGGTTAAAGTGCCCTCAGCATCAAGTTTTTCCTGGAATCACTAATCTTTCTTTTAGTTTCTTACAGGTCTCTTACATTGAAATGTAAGTGGAGATGCCTGAAGGCTCACTAGGAAACCACTCAGACCCAAGGGGCGGTAGGGGTGGTAAGGAAAAGAAAAAAAATTTTTTTCTGAAGTTGATAAAAGATGTTCTAATTGTACTTTTTGCTGGATTACTCTTTTCTCTTTTAGGAATGATTTTAAAAGTGAATAACAATCATTGGGAAAAACATCGGAAAACCAAATTATTCTGAAGTATTTCTTTTTATATCTTAAATTCTTAGGCAAATTAAATCAATGTTCAATACATGTTTGTTCATTGCTATGTAGCTTCACTTACAATAAACTATTAACATTTCCTTTTTTTGATTGGTCTACAAATGTGTGCACAAAATGACTATTTACATGATTTCAAAACTTACAGTTCAAGGAGCATGCTCACAAGTTAAAATTAAAATAAAAGTGGATTCATATAATTTTAATTCATGTGAATTAATGAGATTTAATATACAATGGGTAAACAACTAAACACAAAAAAGTCTTCTTTATACTTAGTAACTCACATTTTTCCAGGTAAAAAGGCTTCTTAATTAATTCACATTTTTCCCAGGTGGTCAAGTAAAAAAAATTGCTAAATTCTATAATGCTTAAGATCTATATCCCTTGTTTCTAATGATTATTTTAAAACAGGAAAGAAATTATTAATATTATTTACATTTGTTCGATGTCTTGACTTTTACAATAAAGAATAAATAAATTTAATTTGAGGTAAATAAAATTAATCATCTAAGATTTTATTATAGGAGATGATTGATTTACAAGGATGGGATGCTAAAAGATCATCAATTGGAACATCATCTACTAAATATGAAAATAACAGATACTTTTAATTAAAATATATTTAAACATTAGACATATTTATAGTTTGGTTAATATAAAATTCCTTTATTCTCTATGTTCTCATTGAGAATCAAGATAGTAGCACTTAAACTATCAGGTGTGATATGTGTCTAAAATTTTTTTTTCATGATAAAATAGAAAATTACAACATGAATGAATTAAAACAAAATTTGTGCAAAATAATTTTCAGAAGATTTGCATGTAATTAAATTGTTTATATATAACTGGCTGTATATATAATTAAATTGGCTATATATAATTAACACAATCAGCTAAGGTTCTTAAAAGTTTTTTATTCTTTAAATTCTATTAAGTTTCTGTCATAAAGGCTATTTGCAAATATAGATGAGATCTTTTCACAAACCTCTATTAATTGGACCTTCGAACTAAAGGATAGAAGAAAAAAATATACCTAAAACATTAATTACTCATTCTAATAAAATAATTTCTATGCCTGTTGAATTTCTATGATAAAAAAAAAAGGGTTAATTTCAAAGACATGGTTTCTACAATTTGGCTTAATAATAACTTATTTAAAAATACCACCTTGCATTCCAAATTTCATATTTCTATTTAAAGGCCAAATTTGATTAATATAAAAACATCAATGACTATATTTTAATTAGTACTTATTATGTTAATTATATCCTTGTTTTCCAAATAAAGAAATCTTTAAAATAATAGATTTACAGGGACACGTTATTAAGTTGATGCTCCCCAAACTAAATCTTTTTCAATAATGGTCTCTTGCAAACTTACATAATAACAAATTAATTAGAAAATTAATTATATTATTTAATATTTTAAAATTAAATAAATTTAATTTATACACTTTTATGTTACTCTCTACACTAAGAAGTAAACAGCTGTATTTTTAGAGGACATTCAGGAGATAATTGTTTATTTAAAGGCTAACAATATGGGATATAGAAGTATTTTGACACCCTCCCCCAAGAACGGATGGAATTTCTTGGTTTGTCTGATTCATGTTTCAGATGTGATATTAGATTATGCTCCTTAATTTAAATTAATCCAAATAATTATATATGGAAGTTTTATAAAATAATATTCAGATAAAGAGGCTAAAGATGGTTTCAAGATTGAGGTACTTTCCCTAGATTTTGTCAAGAGACCCACTTAAGAAAAATTAAGTATACATAAAAAAGTTTTTTTTTGAGGTTCCAAGGACAACTATTATTAACATTTGCTAAATTGTCTAAACTGTTTTCCATATGTAAGCACAGAGATATACATATTTTGTACATATAGAATTATATTGTTCATTTTAAAGTTTATAACACTACTTTAGATTGCACATAATTAGTATTCTTTTATAATATTATTTTTAAGGCCAGAATTTTGTCATATAGTTCATTTATCCAAAATCCTATGTTGGACATTTGAATTAATTTTACTACTTTAAAAACAAGGTTATTAAAGATATTCATACAACTGTATCTTTATACATAGAGATTGTCTTTCCACAGATCCCTTAAAATATAATTGTTGGATCAATGAAATAAACTTTAAGATTTTTAAATAAATTATTGAATATTCTCCTGACAGATACTACCAATTCTAATATAATAGCTTCAGTTAATTTAGAATAATAAGACCATTACCTATAGAACACGCATGTCATTAGACTAATTTTCAATGTCTGTACTGACTGCATTTTATAGCTTTGTAACTCAGCCCACTATTAGAGACAAAATGAGATCATATATTTGGTGGAAACAGGGCCTATTTTCTTTTATTGTAATGCCCTTTACAATTCAACATCCTTGACTTAATAGGTAATTTTATTAATCTTCCTGGCCAAATAGAAATATTTTTTGTCACTTCTTATGGTTTAAATGTTTGTTCAATACTAGGTCACTGTCTACAATTTAAGGTTAATAATGCTCCAGTTTATAGCAATCTTTTTCTACAATTAAAAAAATAAAAATGAGGAAACAGATCCCTATGTAAACCTACTTAATTTCAAAAGATTTTGTCTTAAAATTATGATATTAGGAGTTTCACTGCTGCTGAGTGACACATGGAGCTATAGAATGCACCAGACTTTGCAATAAGGAGATCTTAAATATCCAACTACAATATGTATATGGTAGCTCTTTGAGCTCTCAGGTAAGTGAAATATATGGAAAATCTGTTGGGCCCATTTCCCAGATTCACCCCTAATACACCCAACCATGTGGACTGAAGAATCAATCCCAATATTTACTGATGATACTCATATGATGGGAGGTTTTACAGATATTCACATTACACCCATCCACGTGACTGGGTTTGACTATACTGACAGTAATGGAAACTTAACCTATGTGCTGGTCCCACGATAGACTCTCTGGCTATCTATGGGTAACCTTTAAGAAAAAGACAGCATAATGAATACCTAAGCCAGTCAATTACCCTGACCCTTGGAAATTAGGATTACATGTTCAAACAGTTATTGGGATGGGACTTTCTCACATAAAGCCAGTTATTTCTATGAAATAACCACAAATATCTTACTGCCTTAATTGTTCTGTGATAGAATCTGGCACCTTTCCTAAATGGATAAAATATTCAAATGTCTTGTCAATACTACATATTATCTCTAAAGGTGGTGGGTATATTTTTGGATTGACTTTTAAAAAATTGATGAAAGACAGTTATATCAAGTATTTTCCTCTAGAAGATTCAAAACCATCAAGGTCTACTGTGGCAACATTGCCACTAAATTTTTCACTTTCACTTCTTAAAAAGAATTTATGAGCAACCATGTTTAATCTAAATCTTTAATGCTATGAAAGATCTAAGGAACTAGGTAAATAACTGAGTTGTTTAAAAACTATTTTCAGTATATAAAACTAAGATTAAGCATACAATCATTCTGATTTTTGAAATTCCATGTTATTTGGACTATTCTCTATTATTTGAATATTACTCAGCACTAAAGGTAATCATGTAATAAAGACCAAATTAGAATCCAACAAACTGATTGATATTAACTAGAAAGATGAATAATTCATATCTATATTCTAACAGTTATTTCTTTGATGATAATTTGGTGCATATATATTTTAATGTATTCTTTTAGTTTTCTATCTAGTCCCATATTCATTATATCTAGGGGCATAATTGTTTCTGTTAAGATTCTATGATCCCTTAAAGTTAAGTATCAATAGAATGATTGAGATTAAATTAAATGCTTTTATAGCTACTATTTCAAATATCAGTGATGAGCCTTTTGCTCTCAAATTTAAACAAAGGCTTAAATGCCATAATGATTGTAAGCATGTATGTTGTTACAACTAAATATCATACTTCCCAATGGGAATAAGAGATAATTAAGAATCATCTAATGACATTTGACACAGCAGTAATAATAGCCTGGATCTTGTAAAATTGCATCACCACATCTAGGATATTCAAAAGATAGAATTGATCTCATGGATTTTGCATTCCTGGTTGATCAGATATTTCCTAAATTGAATGGTATTGAAATGATATGTTTGCTACTAATTCTTTTTGTATTATGATAATAGATTACCATACCTTTGGAACCAAGAGCCAGGACCTTAGAGCAGGCCTCCAAACTAAGAGCCATGACCTGGAGCATCTCTCAGAGCCTCAACATAACTGCCCATTATTTGCATTTTAAAATGTTAAAAGGGGGGAGATGTGGGAAGCTGTCCTTATTTAGCAGAATCAGACTGGATTGAGCCATGGTACACAGAGGCCTGTCTAGGTACTGCCAGGAAGTATGTGGCACTGTGTGGGAGTGGTTCCCTGTCTCCTTCTGGAATTTTCCCCATAATAGAATGGCTTCCTTAACTTCACCCTATTCTGTCCATCACAGAAGAAGATCCTCCTGGTCCTTGCCCCCTTTACCTGTATATTATAAATAAAGGAGAATTGGGCAAGTTGTTGTAAGAGGCCAGAACTGGAATGGCCAGACCTGTCACATACCCTCTCATAAAAAGAGTATTGACTCTCATGTGTTCATTGAGTAGATAAGTTTTTTAGGTAATTGATAGAAAAATTGCCAACATCCTCCTCTGGCAGTTAACCCTTTTCTCTTCCATGTGGGATGTGGAAGAGAGGACCCTCACACATCTCCAAGAACCATCATAATTAAAAATGCATAATATAGAGAATAAGGATAGGATATTAAAAACTGCAAAAGAAAAATGTCAGGTCACATTTGAAGGTAAATCAGTTCAGACTCTACAATCTAGAAGGGTGTGGAATGAGATAATTCAAGTTCTGGGAGAAAAAAAGACAATTGCCAACCAAGAAGGCTTTGTACAGCAAAGCTATCATTCAGAATTGAAGAGAGTGTAAAAACTTTCCAAGATAAGAATAAACTAAAAGAATCCTTGATCACTAAGCCAGCATTACAGAAAATTCTTAAAGAAATAATACACTTAAATAACTCAAAGATAAGTTAAAATAACCAGATTAATTAAACAAGAGAAAATTAAGACTGTATTAAATACATGAAACAAACCAAAATGGCAGAAAATAATAACCATCTCTCTGTAATAACTCTGAATGCAAGTGCTCTTAACTCTCCAATCAAAAGACAGACTGGCACAGTAGATTAGAAAACAAAACCAAACAATTCCAATTGCAAAAGACTCATCTTATAGACAAAGATATTCACAAGCTGAAAGTAGAAGGATGGTGTTATGGTTTAGACATGAGGTGTCCCCCAAAATCTCATGTCTGAGAAAAAATACAGGAAAGTTAAGAGGGGAAATAATTGTGTTACAGGGACCATAACCTAATCAGTGCATTAATTCACTGAAAGGGATTAACTTCATGATAACTGTAGGTAGGTAGGATACAGCTGGAGGAGGTGGGTCACTGGAGTCTTACTTTTTGGGTTTATATTTTGTCATGGTAAGGGGAGCTGTCTCTCTTTTTCTCTTCTTCCTGTTGCCACGTCCTGAGTTGCTTTCCACCTCCACACCTTTCTGCCATGATGTTCTTCCTCACTTTGGGCCCTGAACAATAGAGGTAGCTGTCTGTGAACTGAGACCTCTAAAATTGTGAATAGTAAAAAAACTTTTTCTCCTCTAAAATTGTTCATGTTGGGTCTGGTCTTTTGGTTGCAGCAATGAAAAAGCCAACTAATAGAAATTTGTACCAAGAAGTGGAGGTGTTGCTCTGACTAACAAGACTATGTGGCTCAGAAACTTAGAGGTTTTTGGAATTTGTGGGAGGAATTTTGAAAATGTTAGAGATGCAAGCTAGAAAAGTTTTAGAATGTTGTAAGCAGAATTTAATGGGCAATTCTGGGGGGAGTTGAGAAGACCAGGATGCTAACAGGAATGTGTACAGTAAAGACAGGGTTTATGAGGTTTCAAAAAAGCAGGACACTCTTGGAAACTGAATTATAGACCATTTATGTTATGTTCTGGCTAAGGAGTTGTCTACATTTTGCCGGACCCTGAGACATTTTGTGAGGCTGAATTTAAAGGTGATGGAGTTCTTAATCTGGTGGAATGGTGTGCCATTCAGGTGTTGGCACAGATATTGCTAGTGATTTTTAGTCAAGTATACTGTGATAATCAGGAGGAGAAAGCAAGCAGAAATATTTGAAAAACTTGCAGAAAATGTGCCCAGGAAACTGCAAAAACTGCAAATAAAGCTGGGACTAAGGAAGGTTTTGTTGTTAAAGAGATTATAGCCACTAAAGAAACTCTAAATAATTTACCTAGAAACAATAGGAAAGATGACTTGAGAAGAGAACATTGCGGCATCCCACTTGCACAGGGGGGCCTAGGAAGTTGTTTCACCATGCTGTCTCCCAGGAATTCAGAAGCTGCTGTAGTCAAGGTCCAAGGAAGCTTGGCTATTGCTCAGGATGGTGACTGACCTTTGTGTCAACCACATGGTGCTCTTTCTGCAGGAATGCAGGATGCTGGAGTTTGGGACTCAGGGACTTCCAAAGAGATTTCAAAGGAAGGCCTGAGAGTTCAGGCAATGTGGAGCAGGATTTGAGTCCCTGCAGGCTGCTCCTGAGAGATTGATGCATGGAGATGTGAAAAGGAAGATGAAGCTGCAGTGGAGGACCCTGAAATGAACAGATAACAGTACTGTGGGATGTTTGCCAAGGAAAAATGAGGGAATCAAGCAGAATCAAGTCAAGAGAGAGAGGCTATGTGGGCTGTAACCAGCAAAGTCATAGAGCCAGAGCTGCACAACCCCTTTGGAGAGAACATCAGGATGCCATGTTCCCCAGAAGCTGGATATGGAGCTACAGGACTTTTTTGCCCAGTTGGATTTCAGTTTTGCTTTGGTCCCATCCTTTCTTTCTATGCTTCTATTTCTCCACTTTGAAATGCAAATGCTTACTATGTGCCTTTGTGTAATGGGTACATATAACTTGATTTTGATTTATACAGGGGCTAATACTGAGAGTTTGCCTTGAGTCTCAGAGGAAACTTGGGACTTGGACTTTTGAGCAATGCTAAAGCTGATAAGACTATGGGGATCCTTGAAAATGAACTAAATGTACTTTGCATTGTGAGATAAACATGTACTTCTTGGGGTCAGGGGTGGAATGTTTTTGTTTAGATATGAGGTGTTTTAGTCAGCTTTTTCATCACTGTGACTAAAGGATCTGACCAGAGCAAATTTAGGGGAGGAAGTTTATTTAAAGGCTCACAGTTTCAGAGGTCTTAGTCCATAGAAGACCACCTCCATTCCCTGGCGCTTGAGGTGAGGCTGAACAACATGGTGGAGTGTGTGGCAAAGGGAAGCAGCTCACATGAGATCAGGAAGCAGAGAGAGAGTCCACTCCCTGCAGATACAAATATATACCTAAAGCCATGGCCCAATTCCCACCTCCTCCAGCCACACCCTACCACTTCAGTTACCACTCAGTTAATCCCTATCAGGGGATTAAATCACTGATTGGGTTAAGACTCATACAACCCAATCATTTATCCTCTGAACCTTCTTGCACTGTCTAAGCTTTAGGGGGACACCTCAAATCCAAACCATAATATGAGGTGTCCCCCAAAAGTTCATGTATAAGACAATGCAAAAAGTTTAGTAGTGAAATTATTGGGTTACAAGAACCTTAACCTAACCAGTGCATTAATTCACTGATAGGGATTAACTGCTTGGTAATTATAGGCAGGTAGGGAGTGGCTGGAGGAGGTGGGTCACTGGGGGTTAATTTTTGAGGTTTATATTTTGTCTGTGGTAAACAGAATGCTCTCCCTCATTTCCTGATGCCATATCCTGAGCTGCTTTCCTTCCCCCACACCTTTCTGCCATGATGTCCTGCCTCATCTTGCCCCAGAGCAATGGATGTGGCCATCTATGAACTAAGACCTCTGAAAACTGTGAGTGAAAAATGAACTTTTCCTCCTCTAAAATTGTTCTTATTGTGTTTTTTTGGTCACAGCAGTGAAAAAGCTGAGTAAAACAGATGAAAAAACACTCCATGAAAATGGAATCCAAAAAACCCAGGAGTATCTGTTTTCATATCTGACAGAGAAGATTTCAAGCAAAAGTTAATCAGAAGAAACTAGGAAGGTCATTACATAATAGTGAAAGGGAACAATCCAACAAGAAGATATAGTAATTGTAAATATTCATGCCCAAAATATCAGTACACTTAATTACATACAACAACACTTCTTGACATTAAGTCCCAGATCAACCTCAACCATAATATTGGGTAATTTAAAGACATCCCTCTCACTAATAGGTCATTCAGACATAAAATCAATAAGGACACTCCTGACTTAAATAATAAATGGACTTAACAGACATGTATAAATATGTTCTCCAACAAGAGCTGATAGGCTTTATGAACCATTCCCCACTCTGGGTGTCAAGCTGGCTAGGGATTTGTTAATCTAGGTAGATTATGATCTTGGAGTAAGACTGAGTTCTCAGTAAATTCTGAGAAAGAAAGGATGGTAGATTAGAAGGCTGCACTTTCCCGTTGCTCTGTGGTTCAAACAGTGGGAGTTCTGCTTCTTTGTGAGGTGGACAGCAGAGGAAATTCACTGAAATTCAATTTTGGACAGGAAGTGAATCATAGAATCACAGAAATGCAGGTACTTTGCACATAGGACACGAAAGAGTACACTGGCTTGTGGTGCCAAGGGCTCCAGTTCACCACAGGGGGGAGGGGCAACACAGACAGAAAGAGAAAGAAACAATAAACAAAGTTGGCACAGGAGAACTTGTGGAACAGAAAAGCAGTCTGAACTTAGCTGAACCAGAGGCTGTGAAGCAACTCATATTTGAAAAGTGTGATTGCACTCAGGGATTGATCCACTTTGAGTGGAGTTTTGTTCAGGGTGAGATGGAAGGGTAATTTCATTGTACTAAATATGCATTTCCAATTTTCCCAGCACCATTTGTTGAAGAGGCTATCTTTTCTCCAATGTATATTTTTGGTGCCTTCATTTAGTATGAGATAACTGTTATTTATGTGGGTTTGTCTCTTTGTCTTCTATTCTATTCCATTATTGTCTTTTGGGGAAATCCTTTAACCTTCATGAGCTGATCTGCCCATGGAGTTACCAGACTACATCTAAGACACAGAAGAAGGCCTGCTTCTGCTTTTCCATGACACCTATCTGCATTCATAGTAAGGATGCCTACGAGTCAGCTGTTGGCATTTTCCTTCAATCTAGTTCATATTTGCACATTATGTAAGAGAAGTCCTACAAAATGGGAGGCATTTTGGGTGACATCTTGGCTCTTGCTCATCTTGGTTTATTTCTTTTATCAGTCTAGCAATTTCTGGGAAGAACGTGTTTGACACCTCTCCTCTCACAGAACCATGCTTCCTGGAAGCCAACCTATATGCTGATTTTAATGTTCTGGGCCATCTCTCAAAGACATTTGCTGATTACCTTGTTAATGCCTGAAAAAAGTTTTGAGTTTTTTTCATGAATTCATTGCCTCAGTGTTTGGAATTAAGATCTATCTCAGATCCAAAAATCAAACTGTAATCATGGAAGCCATTTTTTTTTCAAGGAATTGGAACTTCCTGTCTGAGAAAACAGAAAATGTGATTGTTAAGGAAAGATGTCTACCATGTACTAAAAAAGGAATAAAGAGGCTTTATTTGGGTGATTCAGAACACTGAAGGAAAGGATTACTTAAAGTAGGCCTGATTTTGTCATAGATAAAATTTTAATTTTTACCTCTTGATAACCACAAGGTGGCACCATTTCCCATTTTAAAAGTTTGAGACATTGTTTTTCATTTTTACTTTCTTTCCAAGATCACCAAGCCATTGGATGAGGTTTGGTTACAACTTTCCTTTAAAGATGGACTCATAGACTATAGAACTAGGATTCCTGCATTAAATAATAATCCACAGAAGGAATAAGATTCATAATTGGCATTGCTTCTATCATGGCTTCAATGCAGAGTGATGACTCTAAAGAATAAAGTGGAATGCTTACCAATTTTGTTCACAAACAAGTACAAAGTAAATTCCAAACTCAGAGCTGTATAGAGGCAATTTAAAGAGGTTTCTCCTACACAAATTCATCAGATTTATTCTATTTTATTCATTTTTGAAAAGGAGAGAGCTGTGTGACTACAATTATTCATGAACCACCCCCATCCTTAAAACAAAACAAAACAAAACAAAACAAAACAAAACCCTTTGGAAATCTGTTGGCATGCTTCAGAATCAGGTAATTTGTCTTGTGTTTCTTACATGATTTCTAATGCATTTGTGAGTTTTGATGGCCAAGATCATTAAAGAGTATTGCATCTAATTACTTTTTCTTGATTGTTCTATAAATTGAATTTGAATTTCTCAAAATTCCTACAAGATAGAATTTGGCAAATATTCTATTATCACATTTGAAATTCTGCTGTACCAGTTCTACGGCTCTGAGACTCTAACTCCTGGTAGGTTTGGGATAGGAAATGATGAGATGACACCAGATTAAGTGTGTCTGTTATAATTTTTTTCTGTATTAGTTTACAAATATTAGAACATCTATCTAAAAGACAAGAGGCAAAGATGAATTTTTACTTTATCGATCAACTGAAAAATTCACCTAGTTTCCAGTATAGTTGGATTCCAGACCCACACAATACCATTAAAGTTTTCTCTCTCTCCATTTCTCCTCTGCCTCTCTCTGGATTGGCTTCATGTGCAAGTCCCTCATTATATTTCCTATAACTTCAAGATTCTCTTTGTGTTGCTGCAAATAACGCAGAAGTTCTGTTCTCAGATGAGTCTGAATCAAGCCCAGTGAGAACCAGTAAGATCTTCCACTCATACATGCACACCCACGAACCAACTTCTATGGCCAGCAGAATGTGATGTGCTTATTGGCTTGGGCCTGATACATGTGGTCCACCTTTGCAGCAGTTGCTGAGCCCACTAAAACATGTAGACTAGAATGAGGGAGGAATAATCACCAAGTTAAAATAGGGAGACTGATGTGAGAATGGGTGTATGTAAAGGTTAATTGGGGTCCAGTTATAAGGGTTAAGGGTAGAGCTAATAAAGAGGCAAGCACACAGGATGGCAAAGAGCAAGAAGTGGCTTCAATGGGAAAGTCTGTCCAGTTTATTATCTATTCCAGGGTCATATCAAGTTACCTAGGTTACATAGTACAGTTAGCTTTGTGCTTGTGCAGATCATGTAACTTGCTTGCTTCTCAGAGTCCACTACTACCAGAGGTTATTATAACAAGATAAAGTCTTCAGGCCTCAAGGACAGAGGAATTGCAGAGCATCTCTAAGCTATTCAAACAGGGCACCTTTTGACCTGAGGAATGTGCTTGACTAGAAGGACTTTCACTCCTCTGTACACTGACTCACTTGAAATTCCTACAACTCCAATTTTTTTGTTTTGTATGGCCTTTTGAATAGACATGACTTGTCTTCTGTTTAAGAAAGGTGGAGGGAGAAAGCAATGCAAACATTGGCAAAAACAAGCACAGCACCATAAGGTAAGTATCAATAAATGTCCTCCAATGAAAAACTGTTTGATCCATGTAAAATTTTGTAGCCATGAGGTTAACCAATCTAATAAATCCCAATCTCCATAGTCTTGTTGTATTTCTTTACAATGTCCTTAAGATGATCCAATTCCCTTTGAATGGGGTTATTACTATCAGTTAAATTGAAAGAAAACATATTGTTAAAATCTTGGCATCCCATATAATGTAACAACAACAAATAATCAATAGCAACCATATAATCAAGAATAGCTTGATGATACAAATTTTAGAAGAATTAACAATTTACACTAAGTATGGAGGCACCTCCAACAAGGATACAATAACAGAGAAATAAAACAATAATACCCAGCATAGTTATAGAATTTTGGGTAAGTTTGGCAAACAGAGCTGTAATCAAATTTTGGGGGGTACATTCTAAACCCATCTAGCTAGCAATTGTTGAGCAGATGTTTATATTCCCCTAAGTCAGTAGATGATTAGAAGACAGAGGGTTTCTTGGGCCTCTTGTTCTTGCTGGAGGTTCCTTCTTTGAATCAGGGTCTCTGCATGCAGGGTCAAATGGAATTTGGGAATCAGATTGTGAAGTCCTTGATGCCAACACATGATGATTGACGGGTCTCGCACACCAGGCAGAAATCCAGACAGGACCTGTAGGAGTAAGAACTGCAGCTTATCTATCCCTTCCCCCATGTAATCAAAAGTATAGGGTTCTGCCAAATTGGATCTGGTGGAACTTAATATTTTACATAAATCTTTGGTAGTGGTTCCTTAGGGGTAAAGTTCCTCTCCAATGCAGAGGATCAGCAAAGCGCATTAACTTTATACTGTATATTAAGAGCATTTATTGTGAACAAGGCAATATTGAGACCATTATTAATGTGAGCAAGTCTAGGTCTCCTTTTTGTTTTTGTTTAAAAAGTCACGTCTTAAGCTTGCAATGTGCACGTTCAACTAAGGCCTGTCCAGTAGGATTGTGAGGAATTCTATGGGTTAGAATTATATTCCATTGATTACAAAACTGAACAAAGGCACTAGAAGTACAAGCAGGGGCATTGTCAGTTTTTAAACAATGAGGTTTACCCATGGTGGCAATGCAAAGGAGCATATGAGAGATAGAGGCTGAGACCTTCTCTGAACGATGTGCATTGGCCCATATAAGGCCTGAGGACATGTCTACGGTAACATGTAAAAAGGAATAGGGATGGAAGGAGAGAAATGAGTTACATCCATCTGCCAAAGGGCATTAGAGTGTAAACCTTGAGGGTTTACAGTTTCCTAAGTAGGGGAATGAAAGGGTATGCAATGAGAGCAATTATTAATGATGAAATGGGCCTGTTGAGAGGAAATAGAAAAGGTTTTTTATTAAGGAATGAACATTTTGATGAAAAAAATTGTGTGATTCCATGGCATCTGAAAAGAGAGGATAAAGTGATTTTATAGCAGCATCAGCTTGAGCATTTCCTTCAGTGAGTGGTCCAGGAATATTAGTGTGACTGCATATGTGAGCAAGAAATACTGGAGCTGTACAATTCCTTAAAACAGATTGAAGGGTGATAAACAAGGATGAAAAATTAGAGTCCAAATGAGGGGACAAAATTGCAGATATGATGCATCAGTTTGTCTATATACTGAGAATCTGTAATGATGTTTAAGGCAGTGGGAAACATACGAAGAGCCAAAATAATTGCAACTAATTCTGCTTGCCGAGTAGAAGCTTGAGGCAATGTGTAATAATTAGTCCATTTTTTTTATCAGTGAATATATATACCACACCCCATTGTTTTCCTCTGTCAGTATAAACAGTAATCCCACTGGACAGTGGAATGGAGGAGATTATAGAAGAAGCAGCATGAAAGACTTGACACAACAAGGAAAGGTGTTCATCCTAAGGTGCATGGAAAGAAATAAGAGCTAAAAAATCAGTTAGGACAGCTTGATAATATGAAGAAAATTGTAAATACTGTAAACGTAAAGTCTTTCCATAAGTAAGATAAAGTACATGAATATCTGTTCCTGTAAGAGATAAAATACCATTGCAACCGTCTGAGATCAGTTGAGCATACATTTCAGCACAAGGGAGAACATTTCTATCTGAAAAGTGAGGAGAATATAACCACTCTATATATATGAGTTTTGATTATGAATGGCAACAACTGCAGCAAAGGCATAAGAATTTCCTGTAAAAATTGTTAGACATAAAGGAATGTTTGAGTGTTGGGAGTCTGTCTATTTAACATGCTGAAGAGTCATAGTCAGTGCAGGAGTTAACTGGAAAAATCTGGTGGGATTATGTTGCTTTTTTAACAGTTGAAGAAAAGGTGACAACATATCAGTAGTTAAAGAAATATATGGCCGAGCCCAATTTAAATGTCCTAAAAATTGTTGCAAATGAACTAAGGAAAATTTGGAAGGAAGAGTCAATTTTGGAATATGAGGAATGGAATAATGCTGGAGTATCTTATGTCCTTAATAGTTAATAGGGAGTTGTCATTGAATTTTTTTCTGAGGCCACATGGAGGCCAGATTGTAATAGAATGTGTGGTAATTTAAAGTATCTTCTGTAAGTATTTTGATTAAAATATCATCCATATAATGATAAACAAGAATATGTGGGAATAATTGTTGGAAATGTTGAAGAGCCTTATTTATAAAATGTTGACATAATGTGGGGCTATTTAACTTACCTTGAGGAAGAGCTTTCCACTGATATCTATCTGCAGACTTACGATGATTGAAAACAGGAACTGTGAAGGCAAATTTTTCTTGATCATGAGGAAAGGAAAGAATAGTAAAAAACAAAACAAAACAAAAAAACAGTCTTTTAAGTCTATTACATTTAAGGAAAAGTCTTGAGGAATTAAATTAGGGTTAGGCAATCCACATTAAAGTGAACCCACAGGTTGTATACATTTATTAATTTCTCTTAAATCTCATAATAATCTCAATTTCCCTGATTTCTTTTTTATGATAAAAAATGGGTGTATTCCATGAGCTGGTAGGAGGTTTAATATGTCCCAATTGTAACAGTTCTTGAATAAGGGCCTCTGCAGCTGCCACTTTCTCCTTAGACAATGGTCATTTTTCTACCTAGAGAGGAGTGGTGACCTTCCACTTTAATGGTAAGGTGGTCAATTCTGCAGAGGCCCCTATAAAAAAAAAGGTGACTCCATATACACTTGTAACTTGTGTAGGATGTCTCTGCCCCATATAAGAAAGGGAATTGGTTGAATATATGGTTGAATACGAGTAATAACTTCTTGTGAGTTGGAAGGGGTGGAGTATCGCAACCATAGAGAACTTTTAGACACCTGTTCATTGTTGTCTGCTATGCCCCAAACCGGGGTGGCCCTCTGTAAGGGCCATGCATGAGGCCACATTGAGACAGGTATAATGGTAACATCAGCACCAGTGTCCAATAACCCTGTGAATGACTGTTCCTTTAAACAAAGGATTAATTTTGGTCTGTTTTCAGTAATAGGTAAGCATACTCCTATAAGAGTGGAACCAAATCCTGCATTTCCTCTTTCATTTAGAGGTTGTGGGCAGTAATATAAGGAATGACAATTAATTGAGCTATGGAGGATCCTTTGGGGAGATTTAAGGGCTTATGAGACCAAACTTGAATGTGTATTACACCAGTATAATCAGAATCAATCACTCCAGTAATTTAAAATTTTTCCTCTTTAGCACTGTGAGAGCAGAGTAAAATTAAACCAAAGGTATCTTTAGGTAGAGGTCCTTGAATTGAGTAGCAATTTTACACACTTCCCCAGGGAGATGTATTTGAGCATTCTCAGTAGTAATCAAATCTATTCCTGTGCTCCCTCTAGAGGCATGAAAGGAATTGTGGAAGGAGCTTCTGTTTGAACTGGAAACCTCTGTGAAGGAGACATCTGCATCTGTAGATGAAAAGGGTTCCTCCTCCTTTGGTCCTGGGTTGGGAGGTGTCCTGTAATTGGGTTTCCAGGCATGTCTGTTTTAGGTCTGCATTGATTAGCCCAATGAAATCCTTTATGACAGATTGGACATTTCCGATTGGGTCATTTGTGTGGCCCTTTTTAAAATCTTACTGTCCTTTTGAAGATGACCAGGTTTTTTACAATTGTAACATTGTTTATCAGGGGACTTTAGCACAGCAGCCAGTAAAGCAGCTTTATGAGTTTCAGTGCCAACATTTTGACATGCCTTTATTAAATTGGAAAGTGTAGTATCCACTTTATGGTAAATAGATTTCATAACTTCCTTGCAATTTTGGTTGGCATTTTCATAAGTCAGTTGTTTGGTAAGAATATTGGTAGCCTCCAAACTGTCTACTCATCTTTCAATAGCTTTAGCCAATTGGTTAATGAAATTAATAAAAGGCTCCCCTGAGGCTTGTCAAATTACATCAAAGGACTTGGAAGGATTCCAAGTGTCTGGGATCCTCTTCCATGCTTTACAAACTAAAGTTCTAACCTGGGCAATGGCAGCTGTGAGCAACTGAGCTTGCTGTGGTAATGTCCCTCTTCGCCCCATGCCAAACAGGTCATCATAATCAATATTAACATTTCCTTGAGCATTATCCTCAGCTTGAACATGGGCTAAATCAGAGTATTCTTGTGAAAACACTATATTTTGGGCAAGAGAAGTAACCATTCTCACCAATGCTTTCCAATCACTGGGAACCAAGGCATAAACCATTACCAGCCCCTCTATCATATTAAGAGTAAAATTACTATTAATTCTACTCTCCAACATTGTCCTTCTTAATTCTTTAAACACAGCAAGAGGCAATTGTTCATAAACTGACTGATTTGCATTGGTTAATCTAATGGGGCAGACAGTCAAGGTATGAGTTTCTCCCTCTGCAGCTGCCTGCCTGAGACACTCAGATAAACAAGGCTGGACTGGGGGTGGGGTATGAGAAGGAATGCAGGGAGAGGACTGAGAAAAAGCTTCAGTCTTAGAAACTACTGGAGAAGTTTGTGGCTCTGTGAAGTCTATTTTTGAGATAGTGTCTTGACATAAATACCAAGCATGTAACACAGGTATAGGACCCCTCAGCTCTTCATGCAATTTTTTACCTATGTCTTCCTAATCTTTGGGTCTTAAGGACCCACTCTCCAGATACCATGAATAGTAATAATCTATTTTAGACAGCAAAGCAGCAAGATCAGAATTACTTACAGTATGTTTAGCCTTATGAAGCAAATAAGGAAGTTCAACCCAATTACAACATTGAGCATCAGACATGGAATTCCCCATAACTTACCAGTAGGCTGGTATCAACCAATGAGTGATGCACATCAAAACCTGTTCCAGGCAGTAAGCTAACCCTTTCTCCGGTCAACACATCCAGAAGGGTCCCTGTTCGGGTGCCAGCTGTAAAGGTTAACTGGGGTCCAGTTATAAGGGTTAAGGGGAAAGTTAATAAAGAGGCAAGCACATAGAATGGCAAAGGGCAAGAAGTGGCTTCCATGGGAAATCCTGTCCGGTTTATTTTCTATTCCGGGATCATATCAAGTTACCTAGGTTACATAGTATAGTTCGCTTTGCGCATGTGCAGATCACATAACTTTCTTGCTTCTCAGAGTCCACTACTACCAGAGGTTATTATAACAAGATAATGTCTCCAGGCCTCAAGGACAGAGGAGTTGCAGAGCATCTCTAAGCCATTCAGAGTGCCTTTTGACGTGAGGCATGTGCTTGACTCGAAGGACTTTCACTCCTCTGTACACTGACCGATATGAAATCTCTACAGATGTAGCAAAGGGATCTTGCTCCAGAAAACTTTAACATGACCCTGAGCCTAAGAATAAAGAGCTCTCTGTACTTCTGAAAATGTTATTTTTTGAATGAGTATTTAAAAATCTTTGGAAAATGACAAAACTAACAAGTATGTGACTGGGTCACCTATTTCATTTTAAGGGAAAAAACCCACAAAACTGTGGAGGCAGAATTTCCTTTGATGTTTCCTCTTGCATCTCCTGTCTACACTCACTATTCAGATACCAGTTGTCCAGGACTTCTCCAGAATTCCTGTATGTTCCTGAACTTCCTTACACTGTTTTCAAAACTCACCTTTTCTAAACATCATTCTGAGTTTGTTGTAATTTAAGTACTTAATATTACTTACCAAATTTTCAATGCTTTAATTCAAAGAAGGACCGGCAACATTGATTAACTCTATGTCTACCCACATGACACATTATGCTATGGACTTATTGGGTACAAGCAATGTGCCCTTTTTATTTCTATGACTGACACTTAGCTCTAAATAGATATTGTTAAAATGAAGGAATGGATAGTAAAGATTTGAAACTTAAGGCATATGGTACAAGCTTTTCATAGTTTACAAGCATTTGCCTATTCTGACAAAGATTTCTAAACTGCCTACCTAATTGAAGCTCTTAAAATATTACCACACATCATGGTTAAGGTCAATGCTGTAACCTCTATGAGATAGGTAGTTTGGGAAGTATTTCATTAGTGCTTCTCAAGTTGTATCTCCTTATCTGATTCATGATAAGCCTTTCTAAACCTTCCATTCATTTTTTAGAAGTAGTTGGGGACAGATAGTATTAGCTGTTCACAAAAATAATCTGACACAGAGTTATATATGATAATCTTTGGATTTGCTTTTCTCTGAATCAGAGTAACACTGTCTTGTACTGAGTAAAGAGAAAGGGACTGCACAGGTGAAATGCAATTAATTGGAATTATTAGTAAATATGGGCATTAAGTGGTTCATGCCTAGTAAAGAGAACAGAGGGATACTCAAATGAAGTACAATCAATTCAGTCACCTCCCCATCAATACAGTCATAAAAGATGTTTTACTGTATTGATGGGAAAGGTGTCTGAATTAATTTACAAATGTCCAATTAAGTATAATAAGTAATAGTAAATATTGCCTATAATTTATTTGAAGTATTTAGGAGATATATTGCCTAAATATGTACATGGGCCATAACTATTCCTTTGTACTTTTCTTAGCATACAAGTGTTTAGATTTACTTCATGTGTGTAGAAAGATTATACTGTAAAGGCAAATGCAGAGCATAGACAAACTTTCTTTGTTATAAGGATAGGAAGGAAATGCTTGGAATCTCAGTGGGAGAAAAGGGGGTTTTACAGGAAAAGAGGCAAGTAGGCAATCTAAAGAGGCTTTTGCAGAAAGAAGTTAAATGTAAAGTGGTTTTGACCAGGAGTTCCCTGCATAGGTCCAAGGGTATGAGTTGACTGAGCCCATGGACAGGGTGAGAAAGAGATAGAAAATCAAAGAGCTAAAGCTTAGAGTTAGGACTCTGCAAAAAAAATATTTTTGAAGTGTGAGAGAGACTATGCGAGTTTGAAGAAGGAAGTAGAGAGAGGAGAGGAGAAGCATGCCCAAGGCATAACAAAAATATGGAAGACAATTCTACCTACTTCCCAGTTTTTCATCTGGTTTGGAAAACAGTCCAGGGCCTTCAAAAGTTGGATGAAGGGAACCCACAGGGAGCCAGCAAGCTTCCTTTATGAATGCTGACTTTAAGGCTTGCTAGCTACAGCCATGAGAACTGTCTCGGCTTACCCTCTCTGTATCATCTGCTTTCCTCTTTTGCTTTAGACAAATCTCTTTGGGTTGCAAGTGACAGAAGCCCAGGGCAAACTAGCTGAAGCAAAAGGGAATCTATTAACTCACAAGACCTAAAAGTTTAGGGTTTGAATGACTTCAAACAACTGCATATAGGTGCTCCACTGTTGACTGTTTTCTTTGTTGTGTTCATTCTCGCCCTCATCCATTCAGGTAGTGGAAAGAGTGCCCCAGTAGATTTTTATAACCATCAGTCTCAAAATCCATCAGTCTCTCTCTTCTAGTATTCCTGCAAAGGACTGTAATTGATTGGTCTGGGTTTCATGCCCACTTGGCTGATAGCCCCATAAGAATCACATGGACAACATGAGGTTGTGATTTTCAAAAGAAAAGGTTTGTGGGTGGATTGAAAATGTAAACCCCTGTTCATTATAGCTTTCTGGGAAAGGATCAGGACTGCACATGGCCTTCAGTCCAACCTCTGGGTGCATAAGAGCTCTTCTACTAAATGCAGTTCATGTGCGCAGCATAGCCAACTACAGACAAGGGCTAGGTTTAGAGTCTTCAACTTAAGCCCAGAGATCTTCAACTTAAGAAGAAGGTCTCATGGAAATAATTGCTTGCTTAACCAGTCTCCCATTTTTTAACAATTCAATCCCATGGCTAAACTTTAAGGTTGACAGATTCACCTCCAAATTTCTGGCTTCAGTCTTCTGACCTAAGGGTCTGTCCGTCTCTCTGTCTGTCTTAAGGTGACTGGATTTTTCTTATCCCATTCTAAATATTACTTGCTCAGAAGCCTGAAATGGGGGCATTCAAAGAAATTCTAGGACTCCAATCTCTGTGTTCAACATGAGAACTGAGGATGCTGCTCATACTGATATGTGGTCATACAAGTGTGCTGATAGTGAAACCTCTAGATGTAGCTACTTTATGCTAGACTTGGACTAACTTCCATCTCAAAAATTGAGTTCACATTGAGTGAACACAGGGAGCACCTGAGAAGGACGTTCTCACCAAATGTTGATATTTAAAAAGAGGAATTCTGGGTGAAAAATTCTACTCTCATATTTTAGGATTTTCAAATCTATTTGTTAAAATGTGAAACCCATTTTGTTGATGGAGTAAGTGTGCTCTTCTCTGGGGAAACTTGAGAAGTAGACTAATGATATATCTTTCCCCTGCTATGAAGTCTGTATTAGCTTTAGTTTAGAGAGAATCCACTCTGGTTTATCATAACCTCCTACCCTATTTTGGAAAGCATTCTCCAGGATACTTAACATTTACTCTGGCAGCAAAGCTGTGGAAAGAAAGGCCTCTGATTAAGTGGGTTTACACTAAATATCAGAGAAGAAACCTGGCTGTTTGTCATAGTTTCTGTACATTAATTCTGTGGGGAAATGAGGTAGGGAAGAAGAACACACTCATCCATTCCCTTTTTCCCCCAGAAGAGATTGTTATTCCACTTCCTTTCCTCTATAGTCAATTAAGAAGCAGATTAATTTAAGAAAATTTAATTAATTTAGGAAAGTTTCCAGAGTTCCACACAAGTTCTGGGAGCAGGACACAATAATGAGGGGCCGAGCTGTGGGTAAAAACAGTTAATTATGCTCCCTACTCACTGGGAAGTACTACAGAAGTTTCAAGAAGTGTTACCAGAAAAACTTGTTGTTCATCTACTTAAGAGTCACGCTGTATTTTAGTCAGTTTTTTCACTGCTGTGACTAAAGAACCTGACCAGAACAACTGTAGAGAAGGAAAATTTTATTTGTGGGCTCATGAATTCAGAGGTCTCAGTCAGAAAGAGTCTGGCTCCATTCCTCCAGAGCTCAAAGTGAGGCAGAATATCATGGCAGAAGAGTGTGGCAGAGGAAAGTAGCTCACATGATGATCAGAAAGCAGAGAGAGAGACTCCACTTGCCAGATACAAATATGTACCCAAAGTCATGCTCCCAATTCACACCTCCTCCAGTCACACCCTACCACTTCAGTTACTACTCAGTTAATCCTTATCAGGGGATTAATTCACTGATTGAGTTAAGGCTCTCACAACCCAATCATTTATTCTATGAACTTTCTTGCATTGTCTCTCACAGGTGAGCTTTTGGGGGACACCTAACATCCCAACCAAAACACCCTACTTTCCCTCTTTGTGTAGAATCTTTATTTTGTTCTAGTGTGCCTCACCAACCCTATGACTTGAGAAAGGTCACACTTTTCATGCCTCTGGAATAAATCCTAATTGATTTATTGTGTCATTGTGTTCTGGTTTTCCTTGATGATTATTGGAGTAGATGTAGGCATGTGTTGCAGTGTTGACCTGTGAGATGTGAGAAGTTTTCTGGGCTCTTTGAGAAAAGTTTCCTGCCTCTTTTTAACAGGTATAGAGGATAAATGGTCCCTGTCCTTCTGCTTGATGCTATTGTATCTGATTGTGGTTCTAAATGTGATGCAGCCAGCATGTGACAATGAGGGCTTACCTGAGAACAGGACTTCTCTGAGTGTGGCAGGAAGGGAAGATGGAAACAGTATATGCTTGATGATGCAGCTGGGTGGGTGTTCTTGTTTGATCACACATATGCAAATTAGTGTTTGTGCATTTGCAGAGTCTTTCTACTAGTCTAACATATATAGATTATATCCATCACAAAACTGTCTTATAGGCATGAGTTTCAGGAATAGGAGTTGTAATGGTTAATTTGAATTGTCAACTTGATTGGATTAAGAGATGCCGATGATTAAGAGGCTTCTGGGTGTATCCATGAGGGCGTGTCTAGGAATGGTTGGGATGTGGGACAGTGAACTGAATTGCAGACCCTCCCTAAGCGTGGGCAGCACTGCCCAATAGGATGGTGGCTTGGATGGAATAAAAGCTGGATGAACAAGGAAGCAGATGCAGATGCAAGCTCGACTCTTCTTGAATGAGTTCTTGATTGCTGCTTTGATCAGGACTCTTGCTTCTTCACTCTTCCAAAGGGAACTCTGCCAGTCATTCTTCAGGGATTTTCCATAAGCCCTGGTCTAGGATGAGGATAGTACTGTTGATCCCTCTTGTTCTGGGTTTCCACCTCTTGGACTGCTGAGCTACTGGTTCTTCCAGCTCTCCAACCTGCAGACAGTCATTGTGGACTATTCAGCTTCTGGTCATGTAAGCCAATCTAATAAATCCCCTTTTTATAATCATACTTTCTGTTAATTCTGTTCCTCTAGAGAATCCTAATACAGGGGTGGACAATTTATTGATTTCATCTCTTTCCAAGTGGAAGAAAAATTGTGACATGGCAAACATTGAGAAGTTCCTCAGTCTTTAATGGTCTTCTGGGTATAGAAAAAAAAATACTGTTTATCCCTGAGGGCTATTCCTGATGGTGGTACCTGTCAGACTTGCTCACTACACTGCTTTCCAACTTCCTGTTGCAGCAGGCATTTCCTCAAGCATGTTCTAGCCTGCTTCCCTCATGTAAGGCCCTACCTGTTTTCCTAAGAAATTTATCATCCTAAGGAACGAGATTATTTCACTTGGCAATCTTAAATCTTGGCCTGTGATTTCTGAGCAAAGAACTTACCTATCTCTTAACTACAAGTTCTTTAAACTTCAGAAATTCCAGAAATGTGGACATTTTGGGGGGATCATTATTCTGCCTATCACAAATACCTTTGTGGTCTTCATTTACACCTTTTTTAAAAAGTCATTCAAAGATTTATCCATTTAATAAACATTTGAGAACTTGCTATGGAACTAAAATTTAGTAATATCTTTCTTATAAAATGTCATAATTTCAGCATTCAATTTAATACAATCACCTAATAAAATAGATACTCTTAGTTATTCTGTTTTATTCTGTTGCAGAGATTCTAGGGAGCTTCTTCATTTTGCACTTCAAATGCAGACATTGAGAGAAAGGATGAGGTAAAACAGTGATGTGGGAGGGGGCTGCAGTGGAGGGATGACCCATAAACAATTTAAGGTTGCAAGGGTGGTACAAAATTTTTCTGTGTGTATGTATGTGTATGTGTGTGTATTTACTTCATAGATGGGTAACTGGGAGTTTCCAGAGGTAAATATACTCTTACTCAGATACACAACTAGAAAGACATGGAGAATGCAAATTGCAATTTTCTGACTTGCCTAATATTCTTTCCTATATATTAGTGGATGTATTCTGGGAAGTGCTTCCTTAATGTAGAAAGATTATAAATCATATTTTTTAATTTCATACTACCTCACAGATATGCAAAAGGAAATAGGAGTGAAGCTTTTCATAGAATTTCAACTGAAGACAGAAAATATAATAATGGGTGACAAAAACCTTTACTGCATCCATATTTTGTTCTTCTTGCCTTAAGAATTCAGAAGCCAGGACTTTGGTGGGAATTATCCACTATGGAGGCCAGGAGAAAGGGCAGCAGAAGAATTTATACCATTTGGAGGTAAGGATATGTGATCTCATGAGTCAAGTGAATATTTTTGAGGGGATCTGGGCTTGAATGAACTGGACCTGTCCCTCTCCAGAGGGCAACGGGACCTCAGCAGAAAAAGGTTGTGTGGAGTGAGTCACAAAACAGGTCTTACTTCAAGTCAGTTGGGCAGTGATGAGGCTAGCAAGATGGCAGAGTAGAAGGTTCCCTACTCTGATTTCTCCACAGAAACACCAATTAACAACTATCCATGGGTGAGAGTCCCTTTGGAGAGTTCCAGAACCCAACAAAGAGGTTACAACACTCCAGCAGAGCACAAAAACTGAGGAAAACTGCATTAAAAAGGACAAGAAAAAAGTTTCATTTTGCCCATGTCTGGAGTGCCAAGGGTACCCCCAGCCCACACTTCATTTAATGGATAAAGAGACAAGGTGAATGTCCAATTTACTCAGAATTTTGAGGTGCTGCCTGAGACACCCACTTCTGTCTAACCTCACATGGAGCACTGAAGGAATTAGCATGTCTAGGCCAACTAGGGACAACTAGGAACAAGGAAAGAGGGTAGAGGTTTTCAGTGGCTACTGTGTATGGATCTCAGCAATAGTCCATAACCATAGTCAATGACCCTGCCTGACTATGGCCCCTGCCAGTGACCTCACCTGACTGTGGAGCCAAGCCACCTGGCCCTACCTGAGTGTAGATTCAAGCTATCCAGGCCCTGCACAGCCCTGGAGCACCATCCCACCAGAAGCCTTGCCAAGGCACCAAGTCAACTGACCCTGCCTCATTACAAAGCACAAGCAGCAGCCTCATCTGACCATGAACTCTGAAGATTCTGAGAGCAAGACCTGCCAGTCCACAGATGACACCAGTTGAAGCCCCCACACTCCCAGAATCCCAGACTGGATGACTGCTGAAGGTTTCCTCTGCTGAAGTCAGCCTTAAAGGCTACAAGGGGTGACTAATTCTTCAAATGCACTGCAGCCCATGAATCAAGGATTAATTTCAGATTTTATCTCATTATTTAAGAAATATATTTTGTAAGAGTAGAGCTGCCATTGATAATGATTCCTCTGATGGATCCAGGCAAGTAAACTGAGAACCTTCTGGGAAGGATTAAGCATTTTGTATGCCACTAAGAATATTCATGTTTTGTGTAAGGAAGTCACAATATCACCTTTAAGGGGACTTTGGAAGATGATGTTTGCAACCCTCATGGATGACTCTGAGGGCATGGATGACATCCTCATGGATGACTTCAGTAGAGGAAATCATTGCAGATATGTAGAAATAGCAAGATAACTGAAACTAGAGTCTGAAGTTGTGGTTGAATTGCTGCAGTTTCATGATCAAACTGTAACAGGTATGGGGTTTCTTCGTGAGATGGAATCTGCTCCTTGTGAGGATGCTGTGAACATTGTTGAAATGGCAACAAAGGATTTAGAACATTCAACTTAGATAAAGTAGCAGTAGTATTTGAAAGGATTGATTCCAATTTTCAAAGAAGTCTACTTTGGGTAAAATGTCATTAAACAGCATCACATGCTTCAGGGAAACCTTTTAGGAAAGGAAGAATTCATCATACAAACTTCCTTATTGTCTTATTTTAAGTAAACATCACAGTCATCTCAACCTTCAGTAACTACCACCTGACCAGCCAGAAGCCATTAACACAGGCAAGAACCTTTGACAACAAAACAATTACAACTTGCTGAAAGTTCAAATGACTGTGAGCATTGCTTAGCAATACATCTTAACTGAAGTATGTGCATTATTTTTTTAGACATACTACTATCACACACTTAAAATAGTTTAGTGTAAACATAGCTTTTATATGCATTGGGAAATGAAACAAATGTGTGATTCACTTTGGTGAGATATTGCTTTATTGCAGTGGTCTACAACTTAACCTATGATATCTCCAAGGTATGCCTAAAAAAATCCATATGCATGCAACATGTACCTACATGTATAAAACAAACATTGACACATCTGAAGGGAGAAATAGACAACAATGTAATCATAATAGAAGATGTTAATACTCTACATTTAATAATGGATAGATCGCTCAAATAGAAAATCAACAAGAAAACCTTGTTGAACAACACTATAGATCAAATGAAAATGTACATAACTTTCTACGAGAGCAGGGTAGAAATCAGTCTTTCAGGTGCACAGGGAATATCCTCTAGGATAGGTCACAAATACAACTTTTAAAAAACCTTAGAAACAAAATCCTTCCAAGTAACTTTCCCAAACTCAATGAATAAAATTAAAAATCAATAAAAAAAGTAAATCAGGGAAACTCACACACAGATGACAATTAAACAATTTCCATGAAAACACGCTAGAGAACAACAATGAATCAAAGAAGAAATCAAAAGGGAAATTATAAGGCATTTCAAGAAAAATGAAAATAGAAACACAACACTCCAAAACTTGTGGGAGTCAGCAAAAGTGGTAGTTCAGAGGGAAGTTAATAGTGAAACATGGCTACATTAAAAAGGAAGAAATGTCTTAAATAAGCAACCTAATTTTACACCTCAAAGAATTAAAAAAAGAACACACTAAGATCAAAGTTATCAAAAAGAAAGAAATAATAAAGATTAGAGCAGAAATAAATGAAACAGAATAGAAAAAAATAGATGAAACTAAGAGGTAGTCTATTAAAACTTTATTTTAATTGACACATAAAAATTAGACGTATCTGTAGAGTACAGTGTGATATTCAGATACATGCATACAAGGTGTAATTCTCAATTAGCATATTCATCACCTCAAAATTTATTATTACTTTTGTGGTAAGATCACTCAAAATCCTCTCTTTCAGCTACTTTGAAATGTAAAAGAAATTATTGTTAACAATAGTCACCCTACTGTACTATAGAACACTAGAAGTTATTCTTACTGTAACTCTGTACCTGACACCAACTTCTCCCTCCTCCCTCCTTTCCACCCTGCCCAGTGCCTGGTGACCACAATTGTACTGTCCACTTCTGTGAGACTAACAACTGTTTTAGCTTCCACATGTAAGTGAGAAATGCAACATTTACATTTTTGTTCCAACTTGTCTATTAGATAAAATAGATAAAACTTTTCTTAGTTAGATTAAGGAAAAAGTGAAGTCTCAAATAAGTAAAGTGAAATATGAAAGAGGAGATATTATAACCAAATCCACAAAAAATTCAAAAAAAGATTATAAGGGACATGTGAACAAATGGGACGGCTTAGAAGAAAAAGAAAAATTCCTCAAAACATACAACTTACAAGACAGTGTAAGGAATCCCACGAAAACCATGCTGGACACAGGAAATCACATAAGGGAGTTTATTAAGCAAACAAAGTGCACTTATGAGACACCCATTTCTGTCTAACCTCACATGGAGCACTGAAGGGTGAGAGAGAAAATGAGAGGAAAAGAAAGGGAAAGAGAAAGGACATGCACTAGAGAGAGTGTGAAAAGTGAGGAGGAGAAAGAAAGTGAGTTGGGGGAGAGAAAACAAGACAGAAAAGATGGCAGTGAAGGGATCCCGCAGGGCTAACAGGGGACCAATAACGGAGAAGGATACTTGCAAGCTGACTGATGAACCAATAGCTAGCTAGGATGTTCACAGACTGACAGTAGTTGGGAGGCAGGGAAATGGCTGCAACGAAAGGGTGGGGAGAGCAGCTTTGTACATTACAGACAAAATCAAGAAAAAATAGAAAGCCTCACCCAACAATAATTAATGAGATTGACTCAGTAATCAAAAACCACATTAAAAAAATCAGGATCAGACAGCTTCACAAGTGAATTCTATTAAACATATAAAGAAGAATTAATAAATAAAATTTCTTGTTAAAATTTTACCCAAAGCAAAAAAAAAAAAAAAAAAAAAGCAAAAAAGCATACTTCCAAACTCATTTTATAAAGCCAATACCTTTCTAATTCCAAAACCAGTCAAAGACCCCACAAGAAAGAAATCTCCAGGCCAGCATCCTCCATGAACATGGGTATAATAATCTTCAAAAACCATTAGCAAACTGAATTAACAGAATAAAGGACAAAAATCACACAATCATCTTAATAGCTCCAGAAATAGCCCTTTGGCAAAATTCAATACCTTTTCATGATTACTCTCAGCAAATCAGGTATCAAAAGAATTTACCTTAACACAGTTAATACCATGCATGAAAGGCCACAGATAACATCATACTCAAGGATTAAAAATTGCTAGTGTGCCCTCTACCATCCTGAACAAGTCAGGGATGCTCTCTCTTGCCACTTTGACTCACAGAAGGTCTACCAGATGTTCTCTTCAGAAAAATTAGGCAAGCAAAAGAAATAGCAGGAATCCAAATCAGAAAAGAAATAAAATTGAATCTGTTTGCTAATGATGTGGTTTTAGGTGTAGAAAGCCCTAAAGATTCAACAGAATACATGAATTCAGTTACAGGATACAACATCGAAAATGAGTAGTGTTTCTAAGCACTATTAATGAACTATCTGAAAAAGAAAGCAAAAAAGTGATCCCATTTGTGATAGCATGAAAAAGGAAACCAAGGAGGTAAAAGATTTGCACACCGAAAACAATAAAACACTAAAAGAAGAAATTTAAAAAGACAAATAAATGCAAACACCTCTCAAGTACATGGACTGATATTATCAAAACACTCATACTAACCAAGTGATTTACAGATTCAATGCAATCCCTTCCAAAAGACCAAAGATATTAATACCAAAGATATTTTTATAGAAATAAAAATTCCTAAAATCCATAATGAACCAGAAAAGACTCTGAATAGCTCAAGAAATTTTTGAGCAGTAATGAAAAGACTGGAGACCTCATGTTTCTTGATTGCAAGTTTTTTTATAAAGTTCAGAAATCAAAACCATTATAAAGTATAGTAATCAAACCTCATGCCAATGATATAAAAACAGATATCCCAACCCATGGAACAGGATAGAGAATCCAGAAATAAACTTTAAAATGCCCAATCAATTGATTTTTGAAAAAGATGCCAAAAATATACAATGGGTAAGGAAAAGTCCCTTTGATAATGATGGTGGGAAAGTTGGATATCTACATTCAAAATATAAGTAGACCCTTGTTATGGTGCATATATCAGATGTCCCCCAAAAGCTCATGTGAGAGACAATGCAAGAACATTTAGAGGTGAAATAACTGGGTTATTAAGAGTCTTCACCTAATCGGTGCATTAATCCTCTTATAGGGATTAACTGGGTGGTAACTGTTGGCAGGTAGGGTGTGGCCAAAGGAACTGGGTCACTGGGGATGTGCCTTTTAGGTCCTGGTGAAGAGTGTGCTCGCTCGCTCTCGCTCTCTCCTTCCCTCCTTCCCTCTTTCCCTTGCCTTCCTGGAAATGTCCCCAGTTGCTTTCCTCCAACACATGCTTCCGCCATGATATTCTGCCACATCTCAGACCCTGAGGAATGGAGTAAATCATCTATGGACTGAGACCTCTTTGAAACTGGGAGACCCCAAATAAACTTTTCCTCCTCTAAGTTGTTCTTGTCAGGTCTTTGGTCACATAGGCTAAAAATATGACTAAAACAGGAAATTAGTACCGAGAGGGAGTCATTGCTATGACTAACCTGACCATGTGGTTTAGAAGTTTTTAGAGATTTTTGGAATTTAAGGGAGGAAATTTGAAAAAGTTTAGCAATGCAAGCTGGAAAAGATTTAGGAAGTTGTAAGTAGACCTTAATGGACACTTCTAGTGGGAGTTTTGAAGACCAGAATGCCAATAAGACTGTGGACAGCAAAGATTGGGGTCATGAAGTTTCAGAGGAAAAGGAGGACTCCATTAGAAATTGGTCTATAGGCCATCTGTGTTACCTTGTGGCTAAGGAGTTGTCTAAATTTTTCCAGAGAACTGAGACTTTCTGTGAGACTGCATTGAAAGCCAATAGACTTCTTGATCTGGCAGAAAAAATTCTAGGTAGCTAGTATTGAGGTGGTAGCATGAATATTGCTGGCAGCTTTTAGCCAAGTTTTTTGTTTGTTTGTTTGTTTGTTTGTTTTGGTTTTTTGTTTGTTTTTGTTTTTGTTTTTTTGGTGATAATCAGGACAAGAAAGCAAAGTAGAACAATCTGAAGAACTTGAAGTTCTGCCAGAAAAGAGGGAATAAAACTGGGGCTGAGGATTGTGTAATTGTTAAAAACATTACAGCCACTAAAGAAATACTAAAATCTTTGCCCAGAGATAACAGTAAAGATGGCTTGAGGGCACCTTAGGAATTGGTAAGACCATACCCATCTCAGGCTCAAGGGTGTAGAAGTAAAACTTCCTTTGAGCAGAGACTAGTGGGGCACCCTGCTTGCATAAGAGGACTTAGAAAGTTTTTTCAATATGCTTAGCCATCCAGGCACTCAGAGACTGCAATAGCCATGATTTCTGGAGGCTTGGTTATTGCTTAAGATGGTGGCAATCCCTAGCATGAACCACAAGGTGCTGTTTCTGCAGGAATGCAAGATGCTGGAGTTAGGAGGTCATGGAGTCTTCCAACACGATTTCAAAGGAAGGCCTGGGAGGCCAGACAAAATGCAGCAGGGTCGGAGTTTCTGTAGACTGTCCTTGAGACAGTAATGCGTGGAGGTGTGAGGAGGAAGCTGAAGCTGCAGTGGAGACCCCCCAAGATTAAGAAATGCCAGTACTGTGAAATGTCTGCCAGAGAAAGATGCAGGAAATGGGCACAAATAAGCCAACGGAGGGAGCATGGGGGCTGCAACCAGCAAAGTCATAGGGGTAACTATACAAGCCCTTTGGAGAGAACATCATGATGCCGAGTCCTCCAGATGCTTGATGTGGACTGTGGATTTGTTTGCCCAGCTAAATTTTGAACTTGCTTTGGTCCCATCCCTTCTTTCCATGCCCCAACTTCTTCATGCGGAAATGTTTACTACATGTCTTCATATATTGGCTATATCTAACTTGCTTTTGATTTGTATAGGGGCTCCCTGAGAGTTGGAGTCTCAAAGGAGACTTCAGACTTGGACTTTGGGAGCATTCATGGATTGTTAAGACTATGGGTACTCTTGAAAATGTACTAAATGTGTTTTGCATTATGAGATGGGCTTGAACTTTTGGAGGTCAAGGGCAGAATGTTATGGTTTAGATAATGAGGTGTGTCCCAAAAGAGCTCATTTGTAAGACATTGCAAGGAAGATTAGAGGTGAAATTTGTGAAATGACGAATGCCTTAATCAAATCAGTACATTAATCTTCTGATAGGGATTAACTGGATGGTAACTGTTGGCAGTTACCCTCTCTCTCTCTTTCTCTCTGTCCCACACACATTCTTCTCCTTCTCTCCTTCCTGGTAATGTCCTGAGCTGCTTTCCTCCAACACATTATTCTGCCATTATGTTCTGCCACATCTTGGGCCCTGAGAAATGGAGTGAGACCTCTGAAACCACGAGCTCCCAAATAAACCTTACCTCCTCCAAGTTGTTCTTGTCAGATCCTTTGGTCACAGAAGCAAAAAGGTTGACTAAAACAACCCTCATCCTACACCATACATCCAAATGAACTAAAAATAAAGACTTCAGACTGGATTCCATAAAATTCCTAGGAGAGAGGCAGGGGGAAAGTGTGACATTGGTCTCAGTAATTTTTTCTTGGAAATGATACCAAGAGCACAAGCAACAAAATAAAAAGACAAATGAGATTATATAAAACTAAAAGTTTTCTTCATCATCAATAGAATAAAAAGGTAACCTGCAGAATGAGAGAAAATATTTGCAGTAAACCACTGATTAAGGGTTAGTTTTTCAAAATATGTACTTTCTACGACTCAGTAGAGCTTTCTCTTTCTGTCTCTATTTCTCTCCCTCTCTCCATATGTAAAATCTGATTTTTAAAATGAGCAAAGATTTTAATATCCATTTTCCAAGGTACACAAATGGTCAACAGGTATATAAAGAAATGCTTGACATTGCTAATCATGAAGGAAATCCAAAGGGAACCAGGGAGATATCTCTTCATAACTGTTAGAATGGCCATTATCAACAAACAAAATATAACAAGTGTGGTGAGGTCACAGAGAAATTGGAACTTCTGAACACTCTTGGTGGGCATATAAACTGGTATAGCAGCTATGGAAAACAGTACCAAAATTCCTTAAAAAAATAAAAATGGAACTATCATATGATCCAGCAATCCCACTTCTGGGGATATATCCAAAGGATTGAAATCAGGACTTCAAAGAGATACCTGCTGTCCTATGATCATGGAAATCTTATATACAAAAACCAAAATCTAGAAACCACCTAAATAGTCATTGAGAGATAAATGAATGAACACAATGCGGTATATAATACAATGTAACATTAGTCAGTATTTAAAAAGGAGGAAATCTTGCCATTTTGATAACATGGATAAACCTGGGAGATGTTACACTAAACAAAATAAATCAGTTTTAGAAGGACAAATGCTGCATGATTCCTCTTCACACGAGGCATCTAAAATAGGCAAATGCATAGAAGTAAATAATAGAATGGGGATAGGGAGATAGAGGGAGTTGTTCAATGGGTTTGAAATTACAGTTATACAAGAGTGATTCCAGAGATCTGCTATATAACATGGTACCTACAGTTAACAATGAGGTATTGTGCACTTAAAAATTTTGTAGACAGTAGATTTCTTGTTGCACTCTTACCACAAAAACATCAAAGGGATACAAGGAAACTTTGGGGGAGGATAGATATAATTATCACTTTGCACTGATGGTAACATGAGTGCATACCTATGTTCAAACTCACCCAACTGAATACATTAATTACGCACAGTTTTTAGTATTCAAATTACATCTCAATAAAACTAGGAGGAAAAGAAGTCAGTTGAAGGGTATTTGCACTGAAGAATGTGAAAACACGCACACACACACACACACACACACACAGAGAAATGGATCCACAGAGAAAGGCTGCCTTAACAGTGTGAAAAACAGCCAACACGGTACTGGCAGTAATTTATGCCTTTGTCCCTTCTCCCTCTGCCATAACCTCTGAAGAAATCAGTTGGATGAAGAAGGAGGAACGAAGAGTGAATGCAGAAGGGAAAGAAAAGACACAAAGCCCCTCAAACGCTTATGATGTCATATTTACAGCTTAAAATAATTAACACTAGATTGAGGAGAATAAGAATCATGCAAAAAAAAAAGTCAAGATCTGTGTCGAGATGGCGAAAGAGCACAATATGATCATTCGGCTTGAATTTTGTCATTTTCTTCTTGGGATTTGTGGTACTATCCTCAAGGTGTATTGGTCTCTCATCTTTAAGACATTACATGGGGTCACTGTGCCGGTAGATAAAATCACTTCTTATCTGTGGACACTGTATCTGTACCAAGTGCGTTTGGTCTATGGCTGGAGGTGGCCAAAAGAGGAAGTGACCCAAAGGGAGGAAAGTCCACTTAACAATCCTTTCAGAAACCTCTGCTTCTCTCAAATGGCAGAGATAGGGTTATCATCTCTGCTCTTCCAACCCCAAACTCCATTTGTAAGAATATGTACCCAACACTCACAGCATAGTGAAACCCAGAATAAATGTGACAAAGATTTATGCAGTATGATGTGCCTAAGTTGATCTCCGATCATAAACACCCTCCGGTGTTGCCAAGCATTGCTCATTGAAAGATTTCTTCTTTAGTCAGCTGAGGATGACTTATTCAAACTAAGGCAAATAGCCATTGTTAATTGGTAAATTTCAAATATTGCCTTTTCTTCTAACCAGTAGCAAAGAGAACAGAGTGAGAAAAAGAGGTGAGGTATGTTGAGGTTTCCCTAGGAAGCAATCCTCTGAAGAGGTTTTGGTCCCAGAGGACTTTGCAAGGGTGAATGATTTGGGAGCAGAATTCATATGAAGGAAATAATGAAGCTTTCCCTAGCAAATGGACAGTGTATTTGTTCACAATCCTGAAATTAACCTGAATTGTAAGCACACTGTCACATTTCAGCCAGAAGATGAGAGGGCTGGTGGACCATGGCTAATCTTGAAAATATTTGTGGGAGGATGAAATAAACACTAAACTGGGTGGAAAATCTGCAAAAATTATTGAAAAGGGTATTGAAATTTTGGATTATACTTCTTCATACTTACTGGCTGAAGAGATATGTAATGGGGACAGGAGTTGTAGCTCAGTGATAGAGTGCTTGCCTAGCACGTGTGAGACACTGGGTTTGATCCTCAGCACCATGTAAAAATAAAGTCATTGTGTCCATCTGCAACTTTAAAAAATATGTAATACACAAGAGTTTACTAATTTATTCATAAATTTTTGGCAGAAGGACTCTGTAATGTGTTTTCCTTTAAATATCAACTTCCAAGTTGTGAAATAAGCTATTTTTTTTATTTCTTATTTTTTATTTTTTTGATTCATTGTACACAAATGGGGTACAACTTTTCTTTTCTCTGGTTGTACATGGAGTCCCACCATTTGTGCAATTGTTATGGGGCACAACTTAAGAACAGACCAATCACCACTGAGAAGTCCAAATTTGAGAGTCTTTATTAGCCAGCTAACTATCTCACACAATGCCTCAAAAATGGTTATTGGGAGAATAGCCCTGATCATATAGTTGCAGGGGTTTTTATACCACAAGTCAGTACATCAATCATAAGTGTCCGTTGCTATGATTCAAAATTACAGACTTACATCATGAGATCTGAAATCATTAGCAGAGGAGGAAGTGGGTCAAAATGACCTTACTTGGGTACAAACTAAAGAATGGTTACTAACATCTAAACAATCACTGTTAACATCACCATTAACATGGTACATTGTTTAGGAAAATAGGAATCGAAAAGAGAACAATTTTTCATTATACAAGAATTACCATTTCGTCATTTTGCATTGCAAATCATGTCATGCTAGGCAACAATTGATGGGTACAGAGGTGGGGCGTTCGTTCCAATGGGAGAAGCATTTCCTATGTAACATGGAGTCTCAGAGCAAAATAGAGTCTGTTTAGTCATTGCGCATATAGCCTGGCCTTTAACAGTTCCATGGAACCAAATCTGTCAGCCCGTCACATAATCATACATGTACTTAGGGTAATGATGTTTCTCTCATTCCATTATCTATCCTTCACCCTCCTCCAACTCCTCCCCATTTTTCTCTACATGATCCATCATTCCTCCATTCTTCCCTTACCCCCATTATGTTATTTTTTTTTCTTTTTTTTTATTGTAAACAAATGGGATACCTGTTGTTTCTCTGTTTGTACATGGCGTAAAGGCATACCATTTGTGTAATCATAAATTTACATAGGGTAATGCTGTTTGATTCATTCTGTTATTTTTTCCCTTCCCCCCACCCCTCCCACCCCTCTTTTCCTTCTATACAGTCCTTCCTTCCTCCATTCTTGCTCCCCTCCCTAACCCTAACTCTAGCCCTAACACTAACCCCTCCCACCCCCCATTACGTGTCATCATCCACTTATTAGCGATTTCATTCGTCCTTTGGTTTTTTGAGATTGGCTTATCTCACTTAGCATGATATTCTCCAATTTCATCCATTTGCCTGCAAATGCCATAATTTTATCGTTCTTTATGGCTGAGTAATATTCCATTGTATATATATACCACAGTTTCTTTATCCATTCATCAATTGAAGGACATCTAGGTTGGTTCCACAATCTGGCTATTGTGAACTGAGAAACTATGAACATTGATGTGGCTATATCTCTGTAATATGCTGATTTTAAGTCCTTTGGGTATAGGCCAAGGAGTGGGATAGCTGGGTCAAAAGGTGATTCCATTCCAAGTTTTCTAAGGAGTCTCCACACTGCTTTCTAGAGTGGCTGCACTAGTTTGCAGCTCCACCAGCAATGTATGAGTGTACCTTTCTCCCCACATCCTCGCCAACACCTGTTGTTGCTTGGATTCTTGATAATCGCCATTCTAATTGGGGTGAGATGGAATCTTAGGGTGGTTTTGATTTGTATTTCTCTTATTACTAGAGATGTTGAACATTTTTCCATATGTTTGTTGATTGCTTGCAGATCTTCTGTGAAGCGTCTATTCATTTCCTTAGCCCATTTGTCGATTGGATTATTTGCATTCTTGGTGTAGAGATTTTTGAGTTCTTTATAGATTCTGGAGATTAGTGCTCTATCTGAAGTATGATTGGCAAAGATTTTCTCCAACTCTGTAGGCTCTTTCTTCGCATTGCTGATAGTTTCCTTTGCTGAGAGAAAGCTTTTTAGTTTGAATCTATCCCAGTTATTGATTCTTGCTTTTATTTCTTGTGCTATGGGAGTCCTGTTGAGGAAGTCTGGTCCTAAGCCGACATGTTGAAGCTCTGGACCTACTTTTTCTTCTATAAGATGCAAGGTCTCTGGTCTGATTCCGAGGTCCTTAATCCATTTTGAGTTTAGTTTCATGCATGGTGAGAGATATGGGTTTAGTTTCATTCTGTTGCATATGGATTTCCAATGTTATTTTTTAAATAACCACATTTCTGTTTCATAAATATGACTTTCCTTATAGATAATATTGATAATTGAGGAAATGAACTACATTTCTTGAGCAGCAATCTGGAAAATTCATAATACCCTGTCCCCTCCTTGAACCTACCAGTGGGAGATTGCTCACACATAATTTCCATTAAAGTTGATGAAAGACACAGGTGCACTTTTAGAGGGAACAATATCTGGGGTCTATTATTTGGATAACATAAAAGATTTCTTTAGAGACAATCAGCATGGGCAGAAGATAGGACCTGAGAAAGGAAAGCTTTGTATTTATGTGGGCGTATGTTATGATTTCACTAGTTACTTAGTTCAGAGAAAGAAATTAGTCATAGAGAAAAACATGAGAAAAAATAACTCAATAAAAAGGGAAAAGTGGGGAAAGCGAATTTTATTCCTTAATAAAATCTGGGAATTCGGTCTGGTATTGCATTCCTTTGCATGTGTGTGTGAACAGTGGTTACCACCTCAATTGGTAACATCTACTTTAAAATCATGATACCTAGCAAGAATAAGAGTGTCTTGGGCTCAACCACCTTTTTTCCAAATGTCTATTTAACAAAAGATTTTTTAAAAAACTCAGTAGCTTCATCGTGGTCCACAACTGATTCTTGGCTCAAGATTTAGTTGGCTTTAGGTTTTTATTGACTAGCTGTGTTTTTTTCCTATTAACATTTTTGTATGATTTCCATGGCACTTTAACACCTGGAATGCAGTTCGTGTTTTGGAGGAAAAAGACTTATTTTATTTATATCTAGATATTTTAAAAAATCATGACCTGATTTTCCTCCCCTTGTTACGGATGATAGTTATTTGAATGATTGGACAGTTCCATGGGCTTACTCAGTCTGTCAAGTGTACTTCATTTTGTTGGACCAGCATTGCCACAAAGGAAGGAATAAACTTCACCATTCTGAATGTTAAGGAGGCCTCTGGACAGCTGGCACACCTGTGCAAAATGTAATCACCTACTCTCCCTCGAAGCACAATCCTATACTTTTTACTATGTATATCTATTGCTAGATATTTGATTTTATATATCCCAAAAGTCAGTCTATTTCCCTGTGACCTGTCTGTGTCAATGATTCCCCTGTGTCTGGTACAATGATTCCCCAAAATGTTTGGGGCACACTGGACTTGAGAAAAATGTTCCTATGGTTGGATTTAATTTCACATTTTGGGATTCCTTTATTCGTCTCTTTTGTCATCTTTAAAAAAGATAGTTCTCTGTAAAATATGTTTTATGATTCTTGCACATACAATCAAATCTTCCAACACAGCAAGTGTGCTAAGGTCCAGAGGGCTTGGCTGGAGTGTCTGGTGAATGAAGACATCTGTTATGGCAAAGTAACGAGGTGCCGGCTTTTTATTTCCAACTCCCTGGAATATCAGTTCTTTTTATTATTTTCTACTTACCCAAAATGAAAATCCTTACAGTGAAATCTGAAATAAAATAGTTAAAATAAATAATACTTTATGATTCAAAATCAATTCTGTTGATATTCAAGAAGTTGATGCTGACCCCAAGTCATTTTAGTACAGAGAATAAAACAATAATCATGATTGACAACATGTATGAGTGCTCTACTTCCTTTACCCTACCTTAGTCTCCAGGTTGATGTATGATAATATGCTTATGATAAAATGTTTGCATTTTTCCTTGGTGGTCACATACTGCAGTGGCCATGACCCGCACATGGGTGGACACTGGCGCAAGTCCATGCACACATTTTCCTACTCAGTGGGAAGGATTTACATTGTCCTGCTGGTTTTCATGTTAATTGTGGTGAGGGTTCACTAGGATAGTCATCACCTCCTAACATAGTATAATTTTAATTATTTGTCTTGTGCGTTTTCTTCCCCAGTCACTAGGAGGTAACTTCCCTGGAGGCAGAGACTTTTTAAAATTTGTTCATTTCTGTATGGGCAGTGCCAAGAAGAGTGCCTGCCCTCAGACAAATGCTTGAGGAAGATTTGGAATATCCCTCTGTGTTTAAGAATATGGAAGCATTACCAATTGCCCTCTTCTGATGTTGGGTGTTCTTAGAATCTATTCTTCCTGGTAGGACTGAAATGGTGGCAAGAAATATGGTTTTAATAGTTCTTTGTGGATGGTGACTTCATATTCTAGCCCCTGTCCTGCCCCTTTCTTGAAGAAAGCCTGGGGGCGGAAGGACTGTGTCTCAGGGCATGATCTGTATGGAGGGGAGGTGATGAGACCTGCAGGAGCATCTGGTCTGTGACTAGAGTTCAGGCCAGAACCTCTTTAAAAAATCCTTAATTTTTGACCTCTTGAAACCTTTTTCCTTAAAGAAAAAAAATAATATATTATTTATCTACACATAAAGAGAAAATCAACTCTGTTATTCTCTATGGATATTAGAAAATTAAGTAAAATCATTTTAAATATTGTCAGGACCATCAGCTCTCTTCTGCATAGAATGAGATAACAGATACTTTATTTTTTTATCCACAGCATATGTAAAAACAATCCCAAATATAGTTATGGACTGAGTAGCCGATTAAGATGATAATTATGTATGCTTGTGCTATAAGTATAGCTATGATTTGGTTCTGATAGGTCGGCAAATCCTTAAACTTTGGAAAGTGTAACTACATACTTGACCAACACTAACCAACAAAATCATACTTAAATTTCTTATTCATCTCAAAGACCTTCTGCCTAAGAAAAAGGGACAAATGTGTGTATTAAGGGTGGAGGAGGAGGTGTCACTTTTATCTTGCAGACTTGCAGCAGAAAGAGATTTAATTTATAGTGGTGATTCTGAAATGTTCAGGCAAAATGTTATTTGGAAAATCCCTTCTGAATTTTCTGGGCAATTGGTATAATACATAACAGTATATTTGGCAATTGTCTTGAAAGTCTATTTTGTTTAAAAAAAAAGAGTCTTTTAAAAAAATTTTAAAGAGATTCAGAGTCAATGAGGGATATCACAAAAAATATTTGGAGTACTATTTTTCCATTAATTTATTGAGAACAAAAGGGAATTTCCATATATTTGAAGTGTGATATTTACTGTAAAGCTTACTTTAAGCAGATGAACAGAGAATACAAGAAACATGGAAGACACAACTGCAAATAGAAAGAGAAGCATTAATATAGACAGTACAGTTTTTTAAAGAATGGCAAGTGGGTACTATACCTCTAATATCAATAACTTACAAGACAGTCAAGATTTTTTTTTTCTTTTGCAGTCCTGGAGATTGAACCTAGCACCTTTTGCATGCTGGGCAATCACTCTACCTCTGGGCAAAATTTCCAGCTAGATTCCTGTTATAAACGACACAAGGTGCCAAATCTCACCAAGAAAAAATAAAGAACTAGATAATAATAGATATCAGAATAGTTCTGTATGTATTTAAAAAAATCGAAACTGCCAAAAAGAAATCTAGGCCAAGAGACATGAATCATATCAAACATTGGTGAATCATATCAAACATTTAAGGAAGAAATGATACCACTTTACACAGGTCTTTTAGAATTAAGGAAGAAGAAAACATTTCTCAGCTTATTATACTAGGCCAACATTACCCTGGTACCAAAAACACACATTACAAGAAAAGAAAACTGCTTGTCAATATTCCTCACGAACACAGACTTAAGAATCTTCAACAAAATAATAGCGAATAGTATCCAGCAAAATACAAAGTGGTAATATATCATGACCAACTGGGTTCCTTTCCCTAGGAATACTGGTTCAATGTTCAAATGTTAATCAAGATAATTCACCAAACTAAATCTGATGTAGAAAAAGACTTTGACCAAATTTGACACCTACTTTAGATAAAAATTCATAGCAGTAAGAATAGAATGGAACACAAAACTGGCTGGGAACTTCACTCTTAATGGTAAATGAGCATTTCTCCTTGGAAACAAGAAGCCCTTCGATTAGACATTGTATTAGAAGTCTTACCCAGTACAATAACAACAAAAAAAATGAGACTTATAAATTGAATAAAAAAAAAAAAGAAAGAAGGTTGTCTACATAGAAAATCTAAAAGAGTCTACAAAAAAAAGTACTAGAATAAATTTAGCAATTATTTAGGATATAAGGACTATATACTTCTATATATCATTATATATTTGTATATATTAACCATGTTCAATTGAAAATTGAAATTTAAAAGTACCATTTACAACCAGATACAGTAGTGCATACCTGTCATCCCAGTGGTTTGGAATACTGAGGCAGGCAGATTGCAAGTTCAAGGTCAGCCTCAGCAACTTAGCGAGGCCCTAAGCAACTTAGTGAGACCCTGTTTCTAAATTAAAAATAAAAAGGGCTGGGAATGTGACTCAGTGGTTAAGCACCCCTGGGTTCGATCCTGGTACAAAAAAAAAAAAAAAAGGTATCATTTACAAAAACATGAAATATTTGGGTATCATCTAAAGAAATTATTTGCAGGATCTGAATAGTACAAAGTTCAGTGAAAGTTGAGAAAGAAGATCAAATAACTGGAGAGAGATGTTGTGTCTATGAATTAGAAGTCTCATTAAGTGTTAATATGTCAATTTTCTCAATCTATTTTATAAATTAAGTGTAATTCTAGTAAAAATTCCAGTAAGATTTCTAGAAATTGACAACCTGAATCTAAAATATGTGTGAAAAGGGAAAGGAAGTAGACAAAATAATTGTGAAAAAGTTGGTAGACTCGCTACACAATTTCAAAACTTACTATAAAGGTACAATAATTAAGATAATATGATATTGGGAAAAATACATATGTATCAGTGAAATAGAATAGAGTGCCTAGAGATAGACTCATTCAGATATGAAAAATTACTTTTGGAAAAAAATGAAATTCCATGGAAAAAGTATAATCTTTAAAAACAAGTCACTGAAACAAATAGATATTCACATTCCAAAAATAAAAATTACCTTGATTTATACTCAAAACATATGCAAATATTATTTTAAAATGAATCATTGACCTAAAGATAAAATCTAAAACTATGAAACTTTTAATAGAAGCAGGAGAATGACTTCATGATCTTGGGAACATAAAGATTTCTTTATCTGGTAAAAATGCATGTTCTATAAAAAGTAAGAGATCGTATATGGAAATTAAAGTAAAAACATCTGCTATTCTAAAGACACTGTCATTAAAACAAATAGACAAGGCTGGGAGAAAATATTCTCAAGACATCTGCTAAGTGACTTGTATCAGAATGTATAAAAATATTAGTAAAGGAAAATAATGTGTTTGATATAATCTTTATCATTTATTGTATAGCTTTCATAGTTAATATAATGATTATGCTTTATTTTTTTACTGCCCAAATTTAAATACCTTAGAAAACTGGAAAGAACTTTTTATGTGGACTGAACCTTGAGCCAAGGGTAGATTACAGAAATTAAGTTTAGGCCAAGAGACTGGAAATGTAAAGGTGAAGGTGTATTTGAACTGATCTTCAAAAACAGCCTCACTCAGGTGGATATGCAGTGGTTATTCCCAGAAAACAGGCAGGCAAGCATGTAGCCACTGGAAGAGGTGGGGCAGGGCTGCTTTCCTTACTGGAGGCTCTGATGGAGAACCTCTTCTCTTGACTTTTCCAGGTCCCAGAGGCTACCTCCTTTCCTTGGCTTGTGGTCACATTCCTCCGCTTTTGAAGCTAGAGGCATATTATCTATTGTGCATTGCTATATCTCTCTCTACAGACAGGAAAGTTCTCTGCTTTAACCTCCTGTGATTAGACAGTGCCCACACAGATAATCCAAAGTAGTTTTTCCACATCCAGGTCCTCAACCTTCATTATATCTTCAGTCTCTTTTGTCATGTAAGATAATACAGTCACATGTTGTGACACTTAGGATGAGGTCATATATGGAGGACATTATTGAGCTACTAGAGCTGCTAAAATAATTAGGAAAAAATAAATATTTTGCAATGGGTGGTCCAGGCTTATAATACCCAAACATATTAGTGAATTTTGCTATCACAGGAAAAGGGAGCCTGTCATTAAGCACCTCTTGATTTAATAGATTGAAAGTTTACAATGCTACCTTTCAAAAAAAAAAACCAAAAACCAAAATCCAAGACCCCTCTGATTAAACTTATCATTCCCATACCAGGGGGTCTGAGGAAACTGTTAACATAACACATGCAATCAGTAAAACCCAAAATGTGGGAAATTGCAAGACAAATGATTTTTATTTCTTTAATAAATAAATTGCAAGGGGAAAAAGGGGGGAGAATTTGTAGACTAAGAGTCTTAGGAGACATACTAACTACAAATCTTGTTGGGATCCTGATTAAAACACAAGTTTGTTTTTTTTTTTTAAATTACAAGTTGAAATTTTTTATTAAAATAGACTTTTTTTGCTTAAAGAAGTTTTAGGTTTACAGTAAAATTGAACAGAAAGTACAGAGAATTCCTGTATAGTCCTTGCCCTCATATACTCACAACCTCTCAATCAACATTCCACACTAGAGTGGTACATCTGTTATAACTGATGAATTCACATTAATATATCTTTATCACCCAAAGTCCGCAGTTCCCATTAGGGTTCATCCCTGTCTAGGGTATTATAGCAGCCTGAACTGCAATGCATCCACACGATGGGCTCTCCAAAGTGAAAAAGGAAAAAGCCTAACCAGGCAGCTGCCTGGCCCTCCTCTGCCCCACCAAGTTTCGTGTTGCTCAACATGGGCTGCAGGACTGTTTAAGTGTCCATCTTACCCAGGTCAGATGGGAGTACCACTCCACTAACAAGCTGTCTGGATGTCCTTTCCTTAGTTGCTTTTCCATCATTCAAGGCTCCCTTAGCCTGTGTATAACAGGGTACATGTCAGGTCAATCATAATCTCGGAGTAGGTCCATTGGCAGGTTGCTTGGGTAGTGAAGCATACTTCTTCAGTTAGAGGTCTCATAGGGATCCAAAAACACAGAAAAAGTTCTTCTGAAGGGTGGCTATTCTCCTCATAAGTGACACATAGTTGTTCCTTCCAGGTAACGTGTTGTTATAGTCTTTGTCCTCACACTAGTCCAGTCACTCAGTTGCCATTTTTCTGACCAAATAGATAGGGTGTTGGCAATGGCCCATGAATTGGTAAAAATGTAGCAAGATATGGGGTTAGGCGTGGCATGCAATTTGGTCCATTGGGAGAAACATCCAGTCTCAGTCAAAAGATGGCCACCCACTGGCCTGATGGCAGATGCAGCCCACTGATCCTGTCTGTTTTCATTTTTCAGAGCTGCCAGTAGATTATGTCACAATGATGTTAAACACGTCTTTGAATTGTGGGTCCCATGTTGCCATAGGAGAAACTAAGCATCTTATTCCATTTTCTGTTGCTATAACAGAATAGCACCCCCTGGGCAATATATGAAGAGAAAGAAGCTTATTTGGCTCATGATTCTGGTGGCCGAAAGGATCAAACAGCATGGTGCCAGTATCTTGGAGGGGAACCCCTGACTGGCAGAGAAGTGGAAAAGGAAACATCTATGTGCAGAAAGGCAAAATATATGGGGTGGCAATTTTATGATAATCCACTCTTGTGAGAATGAGTCTAGGCACATGAGATCTAAGACCCTCCCTCAAAACAGTATTAATCTGTTCATGAGGATGGAGCACCCATGGCCTATGTACCTGCTTCCCCTAGCCCCCACCTTTAAAGGTTTCACCACTGCACTGGGGTCCAAGTTTCTAGCCCATGAGTCTTTGGGGAACAAACTCAAACCACATCCAAACCACAGCACAAAGCATCCCCTTATGCATCTTTTGGTCCCTTCTGGTGAGCTAGCCTTTTGTTCATGGTCTACTGGTCCCTTGGGGTTCCTGCCAGGCCTGATCTTGAATGTACCATTTGTATTGATAACTGAACCCTGTTGAGCCTGTCCAGTTGTAGTGGTGGGGTTTGTGCATGTGCAGTGAGAATGGGCTGTTCATGTCATGGCATCACATGTAGTGCTTGGGCTATAAGATTCTCAGTCTTCACCAGAGCCCAACAGCAAGCAAGAAGCTACCATTCAAAAGGGGTATGTGTGAGGCCACTTCAGGCAACTTTCATGTCCAAAATCTGAGAGACTGATACATCCCGTGGCAGTTTTCTACTGCCACAGACTCCAGTCTGCATGCATGGAGATTGAGGACAATGAAATTCCATTGGGCCAGTTGGCTCTAAAAGTTTTAAAGGCAATGTCAAGGCCATGGTTTGTTGAATGGCTTCTAAGTAGTGCTCCTGCAATGGTGGCTTTGCCGGTCACCTTCAGTAAGGAGGCCAAAAGTACATCCAGGTGAGGTGCATGTTGTCTCCAGCACCCAAAGCTGCCTATCAGCTGTTGAGCCTCCTATCATTGGTTACCTCCAGGGTTAAGAATGTTTTTGTTTGACCATATCTGGGATGTTTCTTTAGCTTCCTGATCAGGTGACCTTGGCATTCAATCTATGAAAGGTCATTATTAGTTTCCATACCCTGAAGGCCTTTTGTGACCAGCCAGATTAGTCGTTACATTGTTTCAGAATAGGTTATAACACTTTAAGTCTGTAGTGAGTTAGGAATTAGCACAAATGTCCTACTGTCCACTTAGTATGCAGTACTGCTTTGGGCAGCTTAGATGACAGGCAGGAGTGGATTTGGCTCACTGCTATGGATCCAGTTCTTAGCTGTGAGGGGGCATCCTCCCTCTGATGGTAAATGTTCTGTGCCACAAGGAGTTTAAATGTCAATGTTTATAATTCATGCAGCTGTGAGAATCATGGTCACTGGCATCCAGAATCTTCCAAAAGGCCCCACCCACAAACATCACAAGCAAATACGGATCAGGGGTGGTCACCACATACATTCCCAAATCCTCCTGATGTCCTCAGTTTAACTTTTCCCTGAGGGGGCCTGGAAATATTGTTATGTGGACTCTAATGTCCAAGAACACCAAAGGAATCTGAATGCCCTTTTCTTCCCTTTTTCTCTTCACAGTAGTATACTGTTGTGGTGTGCAACTTAAGAACTGGCTGATCACCACTGGGAAGTCCAAATTTGAGAGTCTTTACTAGCCAGCCAACTGACTGTCTCACACAATGCCCAAAATCGCTGTTGGCAGAATAGCCCCGAGCGTAGGGTTACAAGGGTTTTTATACCATAAGTAAAGCATGTCGGTACATTAATCATAAGTGGCTGTTGCTATGATTCAAAACTACAAACTAACATCATGAGATCTAAAATCATAAGCAGAAGGGGCAGTGGGTCAAAATGACCTTAGTCGAGTACAAGGTAAAGGATGGTTATTAACATCTAGACAATCGTTCTCTGCCAGGGTACATTGTCTGAGAAAAATAGGAACCAAAAAGAGAACAATTTTAGGTTATATAAGAATTGCCATTTTGTGTTGCCAAACATGCTATGCTAAGCAACTGTTGATGGGTACAGAGGCGGGGTGTTCCTATGGGAGAAGCATTTCCTTCATGACATGGAGTCTCAGAGTAAAATGGAGTCTGTTTGCTCATTGCCCATATAGCATGGACCATATCATAGGGCCCCTGGTCTCTGGTAGAGAAAGGAAACCTTCGTCCCATTCCTAACTGCCACTCAGACTAAGACATCTAAATCTGCAATGTCTCTCTATCAAGCAAACATACCACCAGGCTGCATAAAACATTGATGGCCTGTCTCCATAATGTCTTCAGGTGATGAATTTCCCTTCCTGTGAAGACCCAAATAGGTTCCCTTTAGATTCTTCAGGGGCTGAATATTTCTTACTCATTCCCTCTCAAAGTCCATCTGAGTACCCACCCCCTCAGCTCTCTGGTTCCAAGAAGAAGTGATCAAATAAGTACTCAATGACTAGAGGACCATGTCTGTCCCTCTTTTGTTTCCACATAGCTTTCTCTCTGCTTCAATCCATGTAGTACCCTTCCTTTCCTATGAAACATCCAGCCATGTATCCAGATCCTGTGCCCCAAGGCTGACATTTCTGCTGGGGGCTGAGTATGGGGGCGGGGGAGTGGGGAGGTATATTGCCCCTCCCACTCCACCAGGAAAACCACCGGTCTGTCACAGCAGACCCTGATCTCCATAGGAAATTTGTGAAGCAGTCTCACTCGTGTGCTGGTCACCAACTTGCCTGAGTCAGTGAGACAGAACATATTAATCCTCAACAAGTTATATTAAGTGAATTTATTTCTTACACATGGGCAGCAAGGGACACCAGAAGCCAAGGATTGATGGTGAGTTAGTGCTAGCTACAAGACTCAGAAAACTGCCCAGGATGGGTGGTAGTTTTGACTTGACAGCAAGTGCCCCACTTGCACCATAGCTGAGGGACCCTGGAAAGCTGACCACCCAGGTTTCATACTTCCGACGCAACATGACACACTGGGCTAATGCATGGAAGGACACTCTGTTTGTAGCGGGGGATGGAGGGAGTTTGAAACAGAACCCAGGCTGTTCTTGCCAGCTCCCCTTTATCTGGAGTCGTTAGTTTCCCCACACATTCTGTAGTTACTCTTGAGAAATTTAAGCAAGAAAGGAGGGAAAGTGTGTTGATGCAAGGCCACTCAAAGAACTGTCCTGCAGGTGTCTACTTTTCCCACTAGAGCTCTTAATATATTAATCATAGTTGTTTTAAATTCCTGGTCTGATAATTCCAACATCCTTGCCAAATCTGAGATTGGTTCTGATAACTCTGTCTCTTCAAGCTGTTCTTTGTCATTTATTAATGAGGTATATTACATTGACTGATTTTTCTTGTGTTAATCCATCCTTGCATACCTGGAATGAACTGACTGTCTTAGTAACAATTATTTGTGTTGGATTTGGTTTGTCAGTGTTTTGTTAAGGATTTTTGCATTTATAGTCATACATTACATCAGTCTGTGGTCCTTTGACTTTGGTACTGGGGTAACACCTGGCTTCATCAAATAAGTTAGGAAATATCTCTATTTTGGGAAAAATTTTGAGAAAGATTTGTGTTAATTCTGGTTTTAGTGTTTAGGAGAATTTTCTTATGAGGCCACCTGACCTGGACATTTCTTTGCTGGGAGGGTTTTGATTACTGATTTATCTTCTTTAGTTTTTATGTAACTCCTCAGATTTTCTTTCATTAAAAGTCAAATTTGGTAATTTGTATGTTTTCAGGAATTCTACAGTTCATCTGGGTTATCTGATTTGTTGGTGTTCAGAATATTTTTAAATTGCTCTAAGGTACATAGTAATCTTTCCACCTTCATTTCTGATTTTAGCTATTTGCATTTCTATTTTGGTTCAAAGAAACAACTTTCAGGTTTTTTTTTTTTTTTTTTTTTTTTGATTATCTAGTACTTGTCTATTTTCTTATTTATTTTATTTTGCCTCCCTGTCCTAGCCATAGTTTTATTTTCCTCCTTGTCATAATCATCTTTTTTTTTTTTTAATTCTGCAAGGTCTTCCATCAGGTTATTGATTTTTAAAGTCTTTCTTTTTTTAACTGAAAGCATTACTGTAGGGCAATTCCCCTTACCATGCAGGACACATTCCAAGATCCCTAGTGGATTTCTGAAACTGCAGACAGTATGTATTTTCCTATAGGTATATACCTATAAGCTTAATTTGTAAATAAGGCATAAAAGAGATTAATAACTGCCTATTAATAAAATAGACTAATTATAGCAACATGTTGCAATAAAAGTTATGTGAGACTTATTAACTATTTCTACATTTTTTCCACTTGATATTTTCAAACCATGATTAACTGCAAGTAACTGAATTGTGGAAATTGTGGATAAAGGGGCAGTTATTGTACTCATAATTACTGTATAAGAACTGCTTTTACTGCATCCTGTGGTTTATAGTATATTGTGTCACCATTTTCTTTCATCTCTGTTTTCTAATTTCTCTTGTAATTTATACTTTGACCCATTGGTTATTTAAGAATATGCTATTGAACTGGTGATGTAACTCAGTGGTCTAGCATGAGCAAGGCCCTGGGTTCAATTCTCTCTCTCTCTCTCTCTCACACACACACACACACACACACGCACACACACACAGAAAGAAAGAAAAAAAGAAAACATGCTCTTTAATTTCCATGCATTTGTGGAATTTCTAGTTATTCTTCTGTTTATTCTTTTGTGGTCATAGATGCTACATAATATTTCAGTAATTATAAACCTCTTTTGTTCCCATACATAGAATCCATCCTGGAAGTGTACATTCATGTACACTTCAGAAGAATGTGTAAAATACTGTTGTGGCAGGTGGTCTATAATATCTGGTATGTCTAGTTGGTTTATTGGGCAGTTCATGTCCTCTGCATTCCTACTGGCCTTCTGTCTCTGTGCTCTATACTGAAAGGTTACCATTGAAGTCTCCAACCGTTATTGTTGAATGATTTCTCCCTTCAATTCTGTCAGGGTTTGATGAATATATTTGTTGTTTGGTGGATATATGTTTATATATTCTTAATGAATTTTATATGTATATATACATATATATATGTATGTGTATATATATATATACACACACACACATATGTAGATAGAGACATGGTGTCACTAGATTTGGCAATCCTTCTGCCTCTACCTCCCCAGGATGTGGGGGTTATAGGCATGTGCCACTGCACCTAGCTTAATATTTTTTATTGTAATAGTTTTTCACTTAAAATCCCTTTGTTTTTTTATTAGTATAGTCACCCTCATTGTCTTTTGTTTATGATTTATATGGAATATATTTTCTGATTCTTGTGTCTTTGAATCTAAAATGAGTCAGACACAACATATCATGGGACAAATTTTTAAAAATCCAATCTGCATATTTATGCCTTTTGTTTCTAATATTTAATACTTTTATGTGGAAAGTAATTACTAATAAGATCTTCTTATTCTATCAGGCTGCTGTTTTATTTCTCTTCCCATTTCACTTCTGCCTACTTTTTCTATTAAGTGGTATTTTCATAGTATACTATAAAATTCCCTTTTCATTTCTTTTGTGTACATTTTACAAGACATTTTCTTAGCAATTATCATGAGCATTACAATTGACATTCTAAATTTATAACAATATGAATTGATATTTTCAACTTCAAAAGCACTTAAAAACCCAGATCCTAAGTGTTTGTCTCCCTACTTTGTGCATCTTTATAGATTGTGTAACCATTATCATAGATTTAGAACTATTGTTTTATGCCTTTGTCCATTGAGTCATCTAGGAGAAAAAATAATCTACAAATTGAAATTACACTACTGCTGAATCTTGTATTTACCTATTTACTTTCCTTAACTGAAGTTTATTTCTTCATATGGTTTCCAGTTACTACGTAGTCTCATTTATTTCAGCCTGACAAACTCCCTTTATCACTTCTTGTAGGACAGGTCTACTAGTGACCAACTCCTCAGATCTAATCTGGGAACATCTTAATTTCTCTGGGTAGTTTTGCTTGTTATAAAATTCTTGGTTGTTAGGACCTTTATATTTCAGTCACGTAAACATGCCCTCCCTTGCTTTCTGGGTTGCATGATTTTGGAGGAGAACTCGTCTCTTAATCTAAGGGTGCATCCCTTGTATGAGGCTATGCTCTGTTGCTTATTCAAGATGTTGTCTCCTTTTGCTTTCAACAGTTAGGTCATAATATGTCTTTCAACCTTCTTGAGTGTATATATGTGTGTGTTTTTATCAAATTTGAAAGATTTTCAGTCATTGCTTCTTCATTTTTTTTTGTACCAGGGATTGATCACAGAGCCATATCCCCAGTCCCCTACTTTTTTATTTGAAACAGGGTCGCACATAGTTGCTGAGGGCCTCACTAGGTTACTAAGGCTGGCTTTGAACTTGCGATTCTCCTGCCTCAACCATCCACACCAGGATTACAGGCGTGCACCACTGTGCATGGCTCTTCAAATACCCTTTATGATTCTCTTTCTAGCTTTCTCCGTCTGAGGTTCTCATTTTAAGTATGTTGGTAAGCTGGAAGTTGTCCTCTAGGCCTCTTAATCTCTCTATCTTTACTCTTTTTCCTTTCTGCTCCTTAAACCGGATAATTCTAATTGGTTTTCTTCCAATTTACTTATTCTTTCTTACTCAGATCTGTTATTAGAATCCTGTAGTAATCTTTTAATTTTAATGATACTTCTTAGTTCCAGAATTTCTATTTGATTGCTTTTTATATTCTCTATCCACACATCTGTCCCCTGGTTTTCTTTTACTCTTTCAGCATATTTCAGATAAGTGATTTACATTCTTTGTCTCATAATTCCAGTGTGTGTGCATCCTAAGAGAAATAGCTGTTTATTTTCCTGCAAATTGGGCCATGCTTAGGTTTCTTGTATGCTTTGTAATATTTCATTGAATACCATACATCTTAAATATAACATGATGACTCTGTAAATCAGATTCTTCTCCCTTTTCATGGCTCTCATTTGTTTTCAGGGTGTGCCTGTTTATTTGGTGAAATTTCTATTTTTTTTTTTTTTTTTTTTTTTTGTGGGGATTGAAATTAGAGGCACTAAACCACTGAGCCACATCCCCAGTCCTATTTTGTATTTTATTTAGAGACAGGGTCTCACTGAGTTGCTTAGTGCCTCGCTGTTGCTGAGGCTGGCTTTGAACTCTCAATCCTCCTGCCTCAGCCTCCAACCTCCTGAGCCACTGGGTTTATAGGCTTGCACCACCACTCCCAGTGAACTTTCTATTTTTTAAGTCTACATTTTTTTTTTATCACGTGTGATCTCTGAAATCTTTGTTACTTAAGATGGTGTTGAGGCAGTTTTTGATACAAATTTACTTGAACAGTAGGAGCCAAAAAGGTCAAAAATGAGGACAGGAAACAGTGTTTGCAGATTGACATGTCCTGGGGCTCTTCTTCAGTGCTTAGCCATGTCATATACAACTCTGTTGTAGAGTCACTTCCTCCTTACATTGAATGAGCAGCCAAGGGTTAAAGTTAAGGATTTTTCCTGGTCTTTTTTATATGATGGGTCCTGAACATGTGCATGACTTTTAAATCCCCAGTATAGAAGTGCGTTTAAATGTCTTAATTTGACAGAGAAACTCTTACCCTAGGTTTTCGTCCCTGGTTTTCAGTGTACTGTGGTATATATCAACAGTGAGTTTTGCTTCTAGTGGCTTTGAATTATTGGTTTGCCTTTCTCTAATCTGCCTGTTTAATGTTAGATCAGGGAGTGCAGACAGAAGAGGACAACATTCATGTTCTTCTCTTTTTCCTTCTGACAGTCACATGGGGATTGAAAATGTTAGGTGGCCAAGAGAGGATGAAGTTAAAGAATTGATTGAACTAGCCTCCCCACCCCCGAAGTTAAAGAATTGATTGAACTAGCCTCCCCACCCCCAACCCCCCGCCCCGCCACCTTTTTTTTTTTTCAATGAATTTACTTAAAATTAAACACCTAATTAATTTTGATGGGCTGAAATCATGACAACTAAACTGAAGAAGTGGTAATATCCAGGAAAGCAATAAAAGTTACTTTTGCTGAAAAGTGCAAGTTTCAGTACCTTTCATGGAAGGTTGAACTAAAAAGGAAGAAGCACAAAAGTAATGAATTGGAAGTATCAGAAAACCTTTGCCACATGTTAACATGCGATATCTCTTTTCATCTTTATAGCCAATTGACAAGTGAATTCAAATACAATTTAAATAAAGTGCATTTCTTTTAGGAAGCACATAATTGAATCATATGATTTTTTTAATCTAGTCTGACAATCTTCTTTTTTTTTTTTGTACCAGGGACTGAACCCAGGGGTGCGTTACCACTGAGCCACATCCCCATCTCTTTTAATTTTTAATCTTGAGACAGGGTCTCACAAATTGCTTTAGGGCCCTGCTAAATTGCTGAGGCTGGCCTCAAACTGGTCTCAGCCTCCCAAACCGCTGGGTTTATAGGTGCACATCACAATGCCCAATCTCTCTTTTAATTGAAATTTTTAGAACATTTTAATTTAGCATGATTATTGATATACAGTTGACCTTTGAATAATGTGGGGTGAATATTGCCAATCCCTGTGCAGTCAAAAGTCTGTATGTATATTTCATTTCTGTAAAAGCTTAACTACTGGTAATTGTTTTTGGCCAGATGCCTTACTGATGCCATATACAATTAGCACATATTTTGTATGTTTAATGTATAACACATGGTGAAAAAGAAGCAAGAAGTGCCAAGAAATCACATTTTTCTGTGGTAGGAAATTTACTGGAGAGAGGAACTGCTGGCCTGGAGATAATGTTCCCTGACCTTTTAAAGGGTGCTTGTAATGCTTGAGAGCTCACCACAGTAACAAGAAGACAAGGTATGAAATTATTACCGTGGTGCAGTTATGTAATATGACATCTTTGTTTTATATTTCTCTAGACTTGAAATGGTACCAGGAACATAAAGTCTGGTAATGTTTGCATGTTTTTATAAGTTTTAACTTTTTGTAATAGATTTGTTCATATTTCATGGTACTAAATTGATACACTAGAGGAGCATCTACATATATTTTATGTATTCATGACATTCCTTTTGTAAAACTTTTTTCAATACTTCTGGACCATGTGGTTCTTCTGGGAGTTTTCTGAAGAAAACACAAAAATCCATTTGGGTTTTTTGTTTTTTTAATTTTTTCAGGTTGTTGATGGACCTTTATTTTATTTATTTATACATGGTGCTGAGAATCAAACCTGTACCTCACCACATGCCAGGCAAGCGCTCTACCACTGAGCTACAACCCCAGCCCCCCCATTTGGGTTTTAATAAATATTTTTATGCCTTTTTCTTTTCTTTTTTTTTTTTTGCACTAGAGATTGAACCCAGAGATGCTTTACAACTAAGCCACAGCCCCAACCTTTCATTATTTTTTTATATTTTGGTACCAGGATTGAACCCAGGAGTACTTAACAACTGAGCCATATCTCCAGTCCTTTTTTATGTTTTGTTTAGGGACAGGGTCTTGCTAAGTTGCTGAGGTGGGCACCGAACTTTCCGTCTTCCTGCCTCAGCTTCCCAAGTTGTTGGGAATATGCCGGACCATGTATTTTATCTTGAGGCAGGGTCTCACTAAATTGCTCAGGCTGCCTTGAACTTGCAATCCTTTTGTCTCAGCTTCCTGAGCCACTGGGATTACAGGCATGTGCTACTGCACCTGGTCCTCTTTTTTTTTTTTTTTTTTTTTTTTTTAACTTTTATTTTGGACTATAGTTATTTTAAAACAGCTTGATCTTTCCTGGTCTTGTTTTTGTGATTTGTTAGGTGTACCAGAACAGGGCTCATCCTAGTGTGGATTCCTCATTGCTGAGGCAAGACCTTTCTTAAATCATGAGTCTTTGCAGCCCGGCTGATGGGACTGTCTTCCTGGCATTATGTGAGCAGAGACACAGTTTCCTCCAATTTTTTCAGTTGTTTCTTTCCTTGGTCTCAGTTTCCTGGCACACATACATTCTTTGTAACTCTGCTAAATATTCAAGGGGGACCCTCTGCAGATCTCCAGGACTCTTCCTCTGTACCGTCTCTCCTCTTTAGTGTTCTGTCCTGTGATCTCTATCTGCCTCCGTTTCACCAGATAATCGGCTTCAGCACTTCACTTCAGTGAGGTAGACTGGACTTCAGTTCCTATATGTCATGGCCTGGAGCAGGGACACTGGGAAGGTTTACTTCATTTGTGTACTATCAGGGATCATTGTATTCATTGCCTGAAATCTGTTGTCTTGAAAATGGTTGTTCAAGTATTTCATCGTTTTCGTTTGGGTTGTTTTGTTACAGGGTACGGGCATGCCACCAAGCTGAGGCAGCCACAGCAGTGCCTTATCAGTCCAGCACTAGCAATCATGACAAAGATTTCAGACATGTCACTCAGAGTAGCCAGCAAGAGTTTACTGAAGGGATAGGAAAAAGGAAAAGGGGACATTCCAAGGGAGAGAGTGGGTCCTTTCAGAGGATAGGACAGAGTGCCCCTCCTGCGTTCAAGTTTTAATGGGAGTCCCAGGGAGGTTTCCAGAGTCCCACCCAGGTCTACCTCTTAATTTTTGACTAACAGCAGAATATCAGACTTTCAAGTCTCCACTGCACATGACAACTCCAGATTACTTTGTCCCATGCTGACTGGTTCTAACTGAAAACTGCTCTAATAGATTTTATTGGTAGGAGGAATTTATCTTATCTCCCTAAATTTTGGGATCTGGTCTGTGTAAGGGTCACAAAAGTCCTTCAGGGTCACGTTTCCTTCAGGATAACTAACATGTTCTTTTTTTTCTTTATTTCTTTTTTCGTACTGGGAATTGAACCCAGGATCACTTTACCACTGAGCCACATCCCCAGCCCTTTGTAATTTTTATTTAGGGTCTCACTAAGTTACTGAGGCTGGCTTTGAACTTGCACTCCTCCTGCCTCAGCCTCACAAATCACTGGGATTACAGAGTCTAGCAATTTGTGTCCTTTTTATTGACATTTGGGACCTTCATTTCTCCTATAGATAATAGGCTGTTTGCTAAGGAATGTAATGTATCCTATTGACTTAAGCCAGGCAGGGCTACAGGTAAATTGCTTTCTTTTTTCCCTTTTCCTTTTTTTCTTTGTACTAGGAATTGAACCCAGGGCACTTTACCTCTTAGATGCATCTCCAATACATTTTTTAAAAAATTTTATTTTGATATAGGATCTCAGTAACTTGCCCAGACTGGCCTTCAATTTGTGATGCACCTGCCTCAGAGGGCTCCTGAGATGCCCATAAATTGTCTTTTTTTAAAGACAGCGTGTAGGGGTTAGCACAGTGAACTCAGTCCTTAGACTCATGTTCCCACCACTCATGTCTGTCTGTCCCTTATCAGTTTCAGGTAGGAAAATAAATCGGTTCCTGTTACTCTACCTTGTCCAGAAGCAGATTGCAATGGAGCCTCAGCACATGCTGTAGATTATCTAGCATGCTCTTCTCACCCTCTGCCTGTTTCCTGCTTATCCTTCATTTCCCATGGTATCCCTCACTTCTTCAGGAACATCTTCCCAGGCCCAGAGTAGATTCAGTTCCTTGACATGATTTCAAGGGATTCATTTTATTTGTATTCTCCACTAGACTTTAAGCTAAATGAGAGTGGGAGTTTTGTGTTTATCTGATGAGCTTCCACTTTAGAGGCCTTCAGTCTACATTTGTTCACGGTATGTATGAGCGATTGTGAAAATGTGCAGTCCTTTATATACAAAAAGTGATTGTATATTTTATTTCTATCTTGTTTTCTCCCTGAAATATTCTGCTAGCCTGTTAAAAATTGAGAATGCTGTTTCTTCATATAAAAGATTAATAGATTAATAGTGTTCACAGGAACCAGGCTTGGTAGCATACCTCCAGCAATTTAGCAAGAACCTACTTCAAAATCAAAGATTTTTAAAAGTGCTGGGGATATAGCTCAGTGGTATAGTGTCCCTGTGTTCAACTCCTGTATCAAAATAAATAATGTGTTGGTTTAAACACTAATCAGTGCCTAGGAAAGCTTGCAGTGAAATAAGGACGACTCTAAAAATATAAAATAATGATAATAATGAAGGAGAGGGGGAACTTCTGGGCACTTCCCTAATCTTCAGTCTTGAGGAGTGATTCTAAATGTAGTGACCCTGGTAAAGGTCATAAACACCTGAGGAAAGTCACTTGTGCTGTAGGCACACAACCTATCCCATATATTCCCCTGCCTGCAGGTGCAACGTGGCCTACCAAAGGAGTTTTCAAAAACCAAAGATGTGAAATCATACTTATAGCACGAAAACATGAATGGGAACAAGAACTCTGCAATTTGAGGAATGCTTGATGTAGGAGAGATGAGGCAGACACCCAAGGAATTAGCAGGAAGCAGGTTTATTGGCTGCAGCGGGTCCAGAGTGTATGAAATTTCATCCTCTGAACCACAAATCTAGAAATTCTTTGGACTTTATACCCAGTTGGGGGTTGGGGGCTTGGAGATTTACATTTTTACAGGAGTCTACATAAAAGTAATTTTTCTCTGAGTTCTGAGAAAGTGTTTTTTGTCTCATTTTTTAGAACAATCAGAGGTTTTATGCATTTTACCACCAAAGCAGGAGTAACATCAAATCCTTGGTTAAACTTAGCTTTTGCAAGACAGAGCAACAGGAAACAGGAAGTTCTAACCACATGAGCTCTTTTGCAGAAATCTTTGCTGATATACTGTTAAGAACAATTACGGTGAGGGTCTCTGGAGAAGCTTAATTAAGATACATTGGTGGAGGAGAGGCTCCGCTACATCCTATCCTAGTTTTGTTTGTTTTATGATGCTAGGGATTTAACCCAGAAGTGCTCTACCTCTGAGTTATATCCCCAGTCCTATTTTTTTTAATTTTATTTTGAGACAGGGTGTCCCTAAGTTGCTGAGTTTGACCTCAAACTTTTGGTCCTTCTTTCTCTGCCTCCCAAATTGCTGGGATTATAGGTGTGCCCCACTGCTCCTGGCTTTCATATCCTAGTTTCAAAGAGATGTTTGAGCTATTTACTTTATGCTACAGACACATAGGGCAATTTTTGTAATTGCTGACATCTGGGATTTTGCAGGAGTCTTGTGGAGTGTGAAATTCTTAGAACTGATGTGGCAAGTTGTTAACCACCAATACTTCCACTAATTAAATGCATATTTTTTCCAATCACAATTTTAATGTCTATGTAGAAGTCCACCAAATAGAAATCTTGCTACTTATGTAGCAAGTATAATTTTGGGTTGTTTTTATTTTTTTTTCTTATTACAATTAATGCTACAAGTAACATTATTTATGTGCATATCATTTTCTAATTGTTTACTTTGAATAAATCCTTTAATATAATTATTTGGTTAAAATATAAGAGTTTTTTAAAAAGTTCTGATCAATATTTCTAAGTTGTTTTCAAGAAAGTTTATATTAATTTACAGTTCCACAAGAAGAACATGAATTGGTCATTTTTCTCAACACCCCCAATTTTTTTTTCTTGGCACGTATTGGTGCACTATAGTTGTGCATAATAGTTGGGTTCATTTTGACATAATCATACATGTGTGAAATTTAAATTACTCCCTTTCAGTTCCCAGTCTCCCCTTCCCTCCTTTCTTCTCTCCCTCTAGTCCTCTTCTACTCTATTGGTCTGCCCTCCATTCATTTATATATTTATGTTTAATTGGTGCTTTATACATCTGTGTAAAGGTAGAATTCACTGTGATATGTTTATACATGCATATAGCTAATTTTGTCAAATTCACTCCACATGTCTTCCCCTTTCCTATCCCTCTCCCTCCCCGCAACCCTCCTTGTTCTCTGCTCACCTTCCCTCTGTCTTTGTGACATCTGATCACCCCCATTCCCAGACACTTTTATTCCCTTACTTTGCTCTATCTTCTACATATGAGAGAGAACATTCAACTCTTGACTTTTTGAGTCTGGCTTATTTCACTAAGCATAATGTTCTCCAGTTCCATCCATTTGCCAGCAAATGCCATAATTTCATTCTTCTTTATGACTGAATAAATCTCTATTGTGTATACACATCACATTCTCCTTATCCATTCATCTATTGATGGGTGCCTGAACTGGTTTTATGTCTTGACTATTGTGAGTTGGGCTGCTATAAACATTGATGTGACTATATCACTAAAATATGATGATTTTAGTTTTTTTTTTTTTTTTTTTTTTGGATAAATACAAAGGAATGGGACAGCTGGTTCATATGGTCTTCTATTCCTAGTTTTTTGAGGAAATGTCATACTGCTTTCCAGAGTGGTTGTACTAATTTGTAGTCCCACCAACAATGTATCAGTGTACCTTTAACCCTATTTCCTCATCAGCATTTATTATTGCTTTATTAATAATTGCCATTCTGACAGGAGTGAGATGAAATCTCAGTGTAGTTTTGCGTTTCCCTGAGAGCTAAGAATATTGAACATTTTTTCATATATTTGTTAGTCATTTGTGTTTCTCTTGTTAAGAACTGTCCGATTAGTCCTTTTCCCCTTTTTTTTGTCAATCCAGAATTTAAAAACAAATAGTTTTGTGGTGAGTGTGTGTGTTGTGATGCTGGGGATCAAACTTAGGTCCTTGAAAATACTACCCAAATATTTTATCACTGAGCTATACCTTCAACTACAAATTCATTCTTAACATGTATGAAATAAAAAGCAAATACGAAGTGATTACTGACTATTCATCATCTCTCACACATTTTTATTTTTGGAGAGGGTACTGGGGATTGAACTCACCAGCACTTAACCACTGAGCCACACACATCCCCAGCCCCTTTTTGGATTTTATTTAGAGACAGGGTGTCACTGAGTTGCTAAATTGCTGAGGCTGGCTTTGAACTTGGGATCCTCCTGCCTCAGTCTCCCAAGCCGTTGGGATTACAGGCATGTACCACCCCACACCTCATATATACATTATTTACCATATATATGATTACTAATAAGAGAGGTTGAAAGTGTTACCAAAAATATATAAAATGTGTGATAACAGATTATTAACCTCCTTAGTCATCTTGAATTCTAGTAATATGCCAATATATGTTACCTGGAAATCATCTGAAAATGCTATCTTATACTGTAAATATTTTTTTAGGGATACCTATAATAGTTCATGAAGATAAATTTTTAATTTAAAAAATTTATAAACTATGTAAACAATAACTTAAAAATATTTGACTTTCAAGTATCTGATTTAAAGAGTAATTATGACTGCTGTGTAAAAAAGATAATTTTAAAATTGTAACTTCAGATTTATTTACCATTTGAAAGTGAATTCAAAATTCTTTTTCTATAATATTTACTAGTAATACTACTGGTAGCCAAGTCAGGAAAACTGCCTGGCTGCCTGAATCTTGGCTGACTGAATCCATTAACCCACTTGAATGAGAAATAAGCAAATGGTGGAAAAGGGAAAATGATCTTCATGCAGTTTGATCAAACTGGGGAGAAGTAGCTAGACTGTTTATCCACTGGTCCTATAGAAGTGGTTACAATTCATAGAAACAAAAGTCAAGTGATATACATATGTAAATTTAGCTAGGCTGTGTCTCCAGAAAACATGTTAGTTTCAGCCTGCTGGCACCTAAGAGGCCAGGGGCAACTTTTTAAGTTTTCATTCTCAGCATTAGGAAACTCTGGATACAGAAAAGCAGTTATCAGGAAGATGCTTTTAATTCTAAAGGGGCTCTGTTTCTGTAGTAGAAACTTACCAGGTAGCAGAATGTTCTTTGATTACTGCCTTTCGAATATGCTTGTCCTTAGGAAGAGATTGAAGTGAGAAATTAAAAACATGAGAACTAGAAAGGAAAAGTAGTTGAGAACATACATTTTATTAGGATAATAAATCAACGTGTGAAAAGACAGATCACAAAATGAACTTTTAACTTCTTAATGCAATGAATTATGGGATAAGAATATTTAACTGCAGATGCGCCTTAAAACAAAAAGATGAGAAGAAATGCTGAATGGTTTTATGAAAAATTAAGGAACAGGTAACAAAAAATAAGCAATTGAAATTGAGGAGAAATTGAAGAGAAACGACAACTTGAAGTCTTTCAGAATACATACCAAGTGAAGACTAAAATAATTTTATCAGGTTAGTTAATCCTTGATAAAATATTTCATATTTCTAACTTTCTGCCACCAATATTACTTATAATAGCCCTTTGATTCAATTTGTGTAGTTAATATATGATGATGGGGATATGATCTGAGAAATATGTTGACAGCCTTGTTATTGTATACACATTAGTTGTACTTACACAAAATTAAGACATCTACCACATCATCAGGTGATATAATCTTATAGGACCACCATTATATATGCAGTCCATTGTTGACTGAAACATTGTTATATGGCACAGGACTGTATTATTTAGGTTGAAATAAAATGTTATTTCAACAGGGCATGGTGTCACACACCTGTAAACCCAGACACTTGGGAAGCTGAGGCAAGAGCATTTCAAGTTCAAATCTGGGTGAGACCCTGCTTCAAAATAAAAAATATAAAGGACTGAGGAGGTAGTTCAGTAGTATAGTGTCCCTGGGTTCAATCCCCAGTAAAACACACACACACACGTACGTTATGTTACCCTAAAAATAAATTATGACATTTGTAACCAAAATTATTATAATTCTTGGCATGTAAGTGACAGTGTGTTGTCTGAATGAGGGAATGGAAGATAACTTGAGTTTAATTGCTAGTATTGTTAATTTAGGGATCTTGGTGTTAAAATACAAGCTAACTAGCTTTGAAACTATTTTGTAAAGAAATTTCATCTCACAATACTAAAGAACTGTTTTTGCTCTTTGACAAATTTGGAAATTAAAATTTGAGTAATTCTTATAGGGTAAATGTCCTTATCCTTTAATAGATACTTCCTTTTCTTCATGTCAGAAAAGAACCACAAGACATATTTAATAATAGTTTACATACTTTTTTTGGTACCAGCAGATCAAACCCAGGGGTGTTTAACAATGAGCCATATCCCCAGCCCTTTGTACACTTTATTTTGAGATAAGTTCTTGTTAAATTGTTTAGGGCATTACCAAGTTGCTGAGGTAGGCTCTGAACTTGAAATCCTCCTGACTCAGCCTCCTGAGCCGCTGGGATTACAGGTGTGCACTACCACACCTGGTGTAGTTTACATACTTTAAAATTTGTTCTTTTAAAATACACAATTCATTGTGGTTTTTGTTGTTGTTGTTGTTGTTTTTAGTATAAAAAACCATCGGTACTACCCAATTTAGAATATTTTCATAATTTCCCAAAGAAATCTCTTATCCATTTCCAGCACTAATACACTTTCTACTATATGTATTTCCTTATTCTAGGTATTTCATAGAGATAAAATAGTGACTCTTTGCATCTGTCTTCTTTAACTTAATGTTTTCAGAGTTCATCAATGTTTTAGGACATATCAATGCTATTCATTTTTATGGATGACTCCCTTATTTTGTTTTTTAAACTTTGCTTTTGAAGGATTGCTCTTAATTCAGTTTTTAGACATTTTTCTACCTAATGGTAGGAGTCCAAAAACTTAGTGAAATGTATGTCTAAGTTTTATAGCAAAAATTACTTTCTAAGGCAACTTTCTTGAGAACAGAATGCCAGACTATTACAAGATGAAATTCTGACAAACTCCTTTGCAAACAAAAGGAGAAAGAAATGACAATAGAAAATGAGTTCTGAAATATTTCACCATTTTCAAATGTATATGTATATATATTTGTGTGAGTATATATTTCAAATAAAAGTCCGAAATCAAGCAAAGATGTTTGTCACAAAATAAGTGTAAGGAATGTTTTAGTGACTTTTTTAACATTGGTGGATTTTCTGAGTAATTTGAAGGAACACATTCTCAGAATTTATATGTAATATTTCATTGCAACTGACTTTAATTCAAAATTTGTTATTGCTTTTGTGTTAGATTATTCTCAGCCTACTTTCTTCATTATCAAACTATATTGTGTTATTCAGACTGATGACATTACAAGAAAACTGGAAACTGCATCTTTGAAATCTCTATCTGGAGGGAAAAAACCTATTTCTCTAGCAGCAGTTATAATCTATGAAAATTATTCAAGAGAAATGTAAAAAAAGGGATATTAAAAAATTGCAACAGGAAGTAATAAACCTCAAAAAGTGATAGAAATCGATCAAATAGAACAATATAAACAAGAAGTTGAAGAAAGAGCAAGACAGAAAGGAAATAGCGGAAGCATTAAAACAACTGAATCTATTTTTACAGGTTTATCTTATGATAGGCTTTAATTCATTTCACTGTTAAATACATGTGGATGCATTGTATGTCTTTACCTCCCTTAAAGTGATTTGCTTTGTAGATTTCTAGAAGGAAGATGACATCTGATTCTCCCTTTAAATATTTCAGTTTCCACCATCATACTAACTAAATTGATCTTTCAGAATAATGATTTTCATTCAAGAATCATGTAATTCCAAAAGAATGAATGACTTGTCTATGATCTCAAAATCCTTGCTTCTAACAATATGATCATTTGGGGCAGTGGTTTCATCCCCTGGATATGTCAATGTGGAGGTCTATTACTTCCACTCCCAGGTAAGGAGAAAAAGTATAGCCAGAAGGTGGTACCATATTTTAGATGTCATTTCCTCCCTTTTTAGAAGAATAGCAATTTGCTCCAAATAATCTCCTATTTCGACTAAAGAACTTTTAAAGATAATAATGTGTCATAACATATACTCAGACAAAAAACTGTAGCACTGAGCTATATCCTTGAGTTTTTTTATTTCAGTACTTAGGATGAAACCCAGGTCCTGGTGCATGCTAGGCAAGGTCTCTACCACTGAGCAGTATACCCAGCTCCAGATCTGTGTATATTTATTTCATCAATTTCAAGATAGTCTGCACAGAAAGGCCATTATACTTTTCTCAAAAATGCAAATGTTTTGGCTTAATTTTTAAAAACGTTTGAAAAGTTAGGCATTTCCTTCCATTGCTTCCATTTTAGACATATTATGAAGGCATAAAAATATTCAGATCATGGAATATATTTATTCAATGTTGGATATTTATATTTAATTTAAGAAAATTATCTAGATTTTGCCACTGAATTTTCTGAGAAGCACCTTTTTTGAGACATATGAACCTACCATACAGTCCACACATTTAAAGTGTAAAATTTAGTGTCTCTTTTCAGTTGCATAACCACAACTACAGTTGATATTAGAACATTTTGTGACCTTGAAAAGAAACCCTGAGCCCCTTAGCTATCACCACCCTACTCCCTTCTTTCTCAGTCCTAGGAAATCAACAATCTATTTTTTGTCTTTATAATGTCCTTATTTTGGACATTTCATATAAATAGAGCAACAAAAAGTATTTAGTCCTTTTGGACTGGCTTCTTTCACTTAGCATGTTTTCAGAGTTCATCTGTGTGGTAGCGTGTGGGTGCTTCATTTCTGTTACTGAACACTATTCTATCATATGGCTATTCCACTTACCCTTTGGCCATTTCATGGACCTTAGTTTACTTCCTTTTTCAACTATTATGATGCTGCTATAAACATGTTTTTATTCCCCTGCCATTCGATTTTATCCTGAGTTGATCCTGAGTTCACTGGACTGATTTCTTCACCTTTATGCCTTCCTCAGGCTGTCCTCTCTCCAGTTTTTATTCATTTGGCCTCACTTATAAAAAAAACTGGTTGACAGTTTGCTCTTTTTCATGACTATTTCTCTGTTCTCCTGTTGACTTTACTCTTTTTAAATCTAGTTTTTACAGAACAATTTAGCCCTTAATTTTACATTGCTTTTTTCTTTGGGGGGGTTGTTTTTGCTTTTGTTTTTTGCATAAGAGATAATCCTATCTAAGTATAAATTCACCTAAGGGAGATAATATCTGATATACATGACACCTCTTGGAAATAAATTGAAAATATTTTAACAGTTGCTAGGATAAAATTACTTTATACCACATCAATAATTTGCACTTTGAGACATTGATATAAGGCTCTTATTCTAAATATATTTAAAGCAATTAAATATAAAATTGGAAGCACTTACTAAAATAGAGTAGAAGTTTCTATCAAATACTTACACTTTTCTTATGATGGGGAAAAAAAAAAAACAGATTTGCCTTCCTTCATTATATAGCCAAAACAGGGATTTATAGACTTATAATATTTGACCAACTGAAAAGCCCTGGCTAGTTTTTCTGATAGGCCATACCACATGACCTTAATCTACTCATCAGAGTGCTTGCTAAAGAAACCCAGGACAAACAGGTGCTAGAAATGAATTGATTTGGGAGTCCAGTATTTTTAGGTCAGTGGCTTTAGTATGCTTCTGATGGTCATATCAATTGCATACTATTTCCTCTAGGAGGTGCTGTTTGCCTTGTATTCCATGATTTTTGCCCACAGTTGTACTGAGACCAAGTAGTCTATAAATTATTACGAGAAAAAGTACCATTGGCTAGTGGAATTCGTGAAAGCTTTATGAAGCACTGGAATGTATTTTAGGCCTCTTGCTTCCCATTTGCTGCCACTTTCAATGGTGTGAAATTCATTGCAACTTGAACTCTTCACACTGTCATGTTACCTGTCTAAAACATCAAATTAGCACATAAAATACAATATTACTAATACTAATAACAAATATGTGCCATGTACTCTTCTGAATACTTTTAAATGTGTTTTCTATAATTTAATTGTCCTAATAATCCAGTGAACTACTGTCTCCATTTAACAGATGGAAGAAATCCAAAACAAAGTTAACTTGTTCAACATAACAGTTAGTTAGCTGGGATTTAGACCCAGGCATTTCAGCCTCTGTGTAGATAGGGCCTCTCACACTATACCACGAGACATTGTCACCTAAAGCATCTTGTTAATTTTTATTATCCCTTGCATGGCTGTGGTTGGTCATATATATGAATTTTTCGAATTATAGTTAATGAGGTGGGACTTAGAATGCAAAAGTTAAAAAAGGGTGTAGTGCCTTTCCCCCTATTTAACCAATTTTGTCATTTTGAGGATCTGATAATATAATTTAAAAACAAGAATAGTGTGTTTTCGTTTAGACCCCTGACTGGAGTAGGGGGTCAATAGACTTTTCTGAAAAAAGATCAGATAGTATTATTTTAGGCTTTCATGGGCCATAAGATCCCGTTGCAAAAACTCCATTAACACTGCAGCTACAGTTTTAAAGGTGGGTGGGGACATTTAAAGCAGCTTCTTCCTATTATACACACATGCCTTCTACAAAGCCATAAGTCTTCAAAAGATGGAGGGCATTTCCAATTGGCCAAATGTGGTGTGTTACTTTGGTCTGTCTTTGGAAGAATAAAGTCCAGTTCCCGGATGACCCGCTAACGATTCCACCTGCCAGTCAGCTAGCCGTTCCATCTGCAGTCAGCTAACGGACCCACCTGTCATTCAGTTAACCGTTGCACCTGTCATTCCAGATCGCCTTCCAGGACAGTTAAAAGTCTTTGTTAGTTGTTGGGGGCACAAGGTTCCCAGAGACTGCTGCCAGCAGGTCATAGCAGTGGTGGCGGGGAGAGAAGCAGGGTCCTTCGAGGTCTGGGCCCCGCCCCTGGGCCCGAGCCCAGGCTCAATTTGTCTCCTCTCTCTGCCAGAACTCACATTCATACACTTCAATGATTTCGAAAACAGTAACGACAATGTCTTTGGCATATAATGTCGACTGCCTTCTTCTTCACACCTACCTTGAATTTAAGATATTTTTGCTCAGCTCCCTCTTTTAGGTAATGCCCTTCAGCGTTGCAACATTTGAATGTCTACAAGTCTACCGTTGTCCTTCTTTAACAACATCAAAAGTTATCTTGACTTAGCTTATATTTTCTCTCTGCCTCATTCTTGTTATATATGATGGAGATGTACTCAGTTTCCATGTGTATGTCTCATGTGTCCATGATGTACGTCTGTGATTGAACTTATGTTTTCAATAGAGGCACATATATACAGTCATTCCTGGGTGTCTGCAGGAACCCCTGCAGGTACCAAAATCCATGAATACTCAAGTCCCTTATATGAAATGATATAGTCACCTATAACTACTCATGTCCTCCCATATACTTTAAATCATCTCTAGATTACCTATAATACCTAATGTAAAGGCTATGTAAATAGTTTTGTTGTTTAGGGAATAATGACAGGAAAAGCGTGGCTCCGTACACAATAGTTGTTTTATTTTTGTTTGTTTGTTTTATTGATAGTCTACATTTGGTTGAATCCTTTAATACAGAATTACAGATGTGAAGACTGTGTGTATATATGTCTCATACATACAAAATAATATGTGACTTAAAGATGAAGAATGAAATTAATGAACACTCTTGTTTCTACTACCAGACAGAAAAATTATGTCTTCTGGTGTCTTTGAACACCTTGACAACAGGTGTTTTTCTATTTGCTGAGTACTTGAGTTTGTTTTCTGATTCTAATATTTTTCTTTCATTTTCATACATGGTTTTGCACATCCTACATTTTGTCAACAGTATACTAGCAAAAGCCTCCAGATTTTTTTATTTTTACAATTGAGTCTTTACCCATTATTTCTGTTGATTTCCTTTCTGAAAAGTTACATTTTTCTTTTCCACTCTAACTCGCAACTTCAAAGATCTTTTCCCTGTTTCTTTTACTTCTTTGAATGCCCTGCTTGGTATTGTGTTTTGTTTTGAGTTCTGGAATTGAACCCAGGGTCCTGAACAAGTTAAGGATGGCACTTTGCAACTGAGCCACACCCCTTGAGGTTTTGTGTAGGTACTTTTTATGCTTGCAGACCATGGTCAACAGGTCCAAAAGTGTATTTCTCTATCTTTTTAAAGCATTCATACATGAATTTTTTTTCTTCTTCACCTTGGTTACTAATCTCTGGGTTATAACTAATATTTAATAAGTCAATATTTTATATTAACATACTAAAATAGATCTCAATAATTATAAGAATTCTGAATATGGTTATAATATTAACTATTTGCTATAAATGTACAAGTTTTTTTCATATTTACCTAAGATAATTTCACTAGAATCCTTTCAAATAATTAGATTGAAACAAAAGAAAGATGATAATTTATAGATGTCTTTTACATGATAGAACATATCAGCATAGGTAATCATTAGTCTTCAAAAATATATTCATTCTGTATATTCTTGCCTTTTTAAGAAACTTTAAAAAGATGAGAATTGAACATGGAAATAGAGATTGATTGATAAGCTAAGACAATATAATTTTTAATCACCTTTGTAATCAAAAGTCACTTAATTTTGGAAAATTTAAATTTCCTGATGCTTACTACAGTGACATAGCCACTCCAATGTTTACAGCAGTTCAATTCACAATAGCTAAACTATGGAACCAACCTAGATGCCCTTCAACAGATGAATGGATGAAGAAAAGGTGGTACATATGCACAATGAAATATTACTCAGCCTTAAATAAGAATGAAATTATGGCATTTGCAGGTAAATGGATGGAACTAGAGAATATTATGCCAAGTGAAATATGCCAATCCTAAATGGCCAAATGTTGGTAGGGAAGAGTGAAGGAGCTTTGGATTGTGCAGAGGGTAGTGAGGGGAGGGATGGGATCGTGGGGATGAGGACAGTAGTTTGACTTGTATGTAATCATACTTGTATGATTACACTGCTGGTGTGACTCAGCACCAGGTACAGCCAGAGGAATGAGAAGTTATGCTCCATTTGTGTACAGTGTGTCAAAATGTGTCAAAATAATCATTTAGAACAAATTAAAAAATTGCAATATTTAAAAAAGAAAAAAGAAATTTCCTGATGCTTTGAGCAATGAAATGAGAGTTTATTTTTTAATTTTGCAAATTTGATATCAGGGAAAATTATATCATTTTTCTATTAAAAGGACATTATGTTGGTTCTGTTACCTCTTGAACCCTAGCTAATGATCTAATACCAAGCAATATACCATTATATGACCCCCAAATTATAAATATCAAATTAATTTTGGGGGTAACAGTATTATTGAGGCATAATATACCATGTACATTTAAAGTCCACAATTCAGTGGCTTTTACTATATTGACAGAGTTATGCGATCATCAGCACAATTTTAGAACATTTTTGTCACCGTAAACAGAAACCCCATACTTTTTAGCCATCCCCTTCCCTGCTCAACCTTAGAAAACTACCAACCTACTTGGAATCTATAGATTTCCTATTCTGGGCATTTCATACCAGTGGAATTGCACACTATGTAGTCTGGCTTCTGAGCATAATGATTTCAAGTTTCATGGTTATAACAGGTATCCATGCTTAATTTCTTCGTATTGCTGAGTAATATCCTATTATATGGATACATGGTAGTTTTTTTTTCATCCACCTATTATTAATGAACCTTTGGGTTGTTTCCATGGTGCTATTATTAATAATGCCTCTGGCACTATGCATTTATAAGTTTGTTGTATCTGCATATGTTTTCATTTCATTTGGCTGGATACCAATGAGCAGATTGGTCGAGTCATCTGGTAACTCTGCCGGTGTCTGTCTGTTTCAAATGGCTACAGTGTTTTAGATTCCATCAGCACTATGCAAAGGTTATAATTTTTCTAATTCCTTGCCATCACCCATTTCCCATCTTTTTGATTGAAAAAAGATTCCAAATTGGTGATGTGAAGTGGTACCTCGTAGTAGTTTTCATTTGTGTTTCCCTAATGATAAATGGGGTGGCATGGAGCATGTGTCTTTTCATGTACTTATTAGCCACTTGTGCATCTTCTTTGGAAAAATAATCCTACTTAAATTCTTTCTCTGTTTTTAAATTGGGCTATCATTTTATTTTTTAATTCTGAGTCCTTTATATGCTCTAGACATAAATCTCTTATCAGATAATGATTTTCAAATATTTTCTATCTCTCAGACTTGCCTTTTCACTTTCTTAATGCTGTCCTTTCAAGCACAGTAGTATTTAATGTTGATGAAGTCTAGTCATCTGGGCTTTTTTGTTTTTGTTTTTCATTTTGCTTTTGGGGTGTCATATCAAACAATTACCAAATCCAGTCATAAAAGGTGTATGTTGATATTTTCTTTTAGGAGTTGTGTAGTTTTATTTTTCATATGTAGCTGTTACAATTTGAGTTTTTTTATTTGTGGCATTTGAAACTTTATTCTTTTGCATATTGATAAAAAGTTGTCCCGGGGCTGGAGTTGTGGCTCAATGGTAGAGCTCTTGCCTAGCATGTGTGAGGCACTGGGTTCAGTATTGCATATAAATAAATGAATAAAATAAAGGTCTACCAATATCTAAAAAAAAAAAATTTTTTTAAGTTGTCCCAGCACCATTTTTTGCTGAAAAGACAATTTTCCCCCCACTTAACTGTTTTGTCACAGTTGTTGAAAATTGACCATAAACATGCAGCTTTTGTTTTGGGATTTTCAGCTCTAACATGACAATCTGCATGTCTATCCCTATGCCAGTGCCAAATGAAATTGAGTTCTCAAATGAGAACTTTTCCAGTGGTATTGCATATTGCCAGTTGTCTTATGTGATAATAAAAAGTCAGTGTAGTGGGATGTTTAACTTCAGTCCTGTGGAGAATTTCACTTCTCGAAGGCACCTGTGATGAGTTTGTCTTGTTGACTCCATGACATGATGGGAAGTTGGGCTTGTAAAGACTGTCATTCCCTTTTATCATTCAAATCTTTAATCTCTCACCCAGTACTTCCCTCCTCACTCCAATTTCCACAAGTCATGGAAATTATTTACTACATTATAGTTAACTCCTTGTCATTTATAGATTCATCTGTAGATTTTTACCAACTCAGAAAATCAAGCCTGGACTGTCAGTGTTCCTCTTTGGAAATCAAGCTGTCTTTCATCTTAGCTTGTAGTAAGATCCTCTTTTGACCTGGAATCTGGGACTTGCACATAATCCTGGGGTTGGTCTTTTTCTTGGCACTGAGCCTACACTCTCAGAAACCTCAGTTCCCTATATCCACTTCCTTTTCCTTCAACACAGAGATGCATTACCTGTGCTTTACAGTTAAACACAGGCTTTATTTGGTAAATATTTCAGCCCACCCAGAGAAAAATATTTCAGGAGTGTAACCTTTAAAAATCAAGTAGTGTTCAGGAAATTTATCAAAGACAAATAATAACCTACGTAGTCATTTAAACTTAAGAATGTGAAAGCCATTTGCATGATATGGTGAGGCTTTGTGGTGAGATTTAAAACCAATCAGCATGAAATAAAGGGAGAAATTTTTTTGTTTTACTTTGAAAGACATTAGCTTTCTTTTACTACTGAGGTTAGATAGAGATATTCCATTGTGTTCTCCTCACTGAGGAAAGCAAAGTGAACATTTATACTTGATTGCTTAATTGATACTCAGTTACCTCCACCTTTAGATTCAGCCTGTCCAAATCAGGTAAAACATCTGATTTTGATTATTAAATATTTCCAATTAGAATTATTTTCTCGCTTCTCATTTTTCCATATCCCCTAACTTGAGGGAATAATGACATGGTGTAGAACCAGCACAATTTCCCTCTTTCCCCTGGAAAAATACACTCATTCCCATTGACCTGCCACAAGTGTCAGTTATTATGTCATCAAGTTCAGACCTGAAGTGCAAAATCCTACTACCATCTATCAGATCCAGATGGGGATGAGGTAACCAGGTTGTGGTTTCCTCTCACTATAGACCTCAAACCCAAGAGGCAAGGCATCTCCTACTCACACACCCAACTTTCTGCCAAACTGCTAAAACCCCTCCCATTCAACAGAGGGAAAGGCAACTCTGATGCATGCTGCCACTTCTGTGATCAGAATTTGCACCAAGAATGGGCTGCCTCTCTATCCCTCTGGGTTCTGCTCCTATACTTGTCACAAGCAACAGTTTGTATTTGCATCTGAGTAGTTTTCTCAGCTGACTTCTTCCTGTAGAACTTCCCAAGATTCAAAAGCTCCTTAAATTTTTACATCTTGGATTTTTTTTATCCACCCATAACATAGTTTTTGCTACTACATTTCTCTTTAAGAATTTTGAGTCTTCTGTGAATTTTACTGGGGTTCATGCAAGAAAAAAAATTCACTTTTGCAAAACTTTTTTGAGATAAGATCTTTACCCAGGACTTCTTGCAAAGTCGTACTAGGACAATGCTTTTACAATCAGAAAAATGAGAAATTACACTTCATTGTGTATGATTTATCAAAATGTATAAATGCATTCTACTGTCATATACAACTAATTAGAAAAAGATTTTTAAATTAATAATTTTTTTAAAAATCCTTAAGGAAATTTGAAACCCCACCATAAATCTTTCTATAGTCTTAGCCAAGGGTTTTATAATCAGGATCTTAACTTCTTTAGAATGTTCACAGCAGCAACCTGAATTTGATTTTATCTGAGAAGTTATTTATTTTAGCATTACTTGTCAATTTTACATGTAGAAAGGCTACAAAGGGAAACAGAACCCAGTAGGTCCTGTTTTTATTTTTGTTTTTTGTTTTTTTTTGTTTTTGTGAGATTTTTCTGTTTGTTTAATAGTCTTTGTTTAGCTTAGCTCTCTTGCCAATTTTACTTTTTAGGTACTATCTCCCCCAAATCCCATATTTCATATTTACTCCATGGGCCTTGATGTCCTTCCTGCCAATCTCTTTAAGGGTCTTGTGGCTTCCTCTCACAGCCCCTTTGAAATCTTTTTGACTTTCCTTATTCTTTAAGTCTTTTCCTGATTCCTCTTATCTCTGGGTCCAAAGTCATTCTACAGTTGTTTTTTTTTTTTTTTCTCCTAGTGATAACCACTAATATTTAGCATCAGTTTCAGTGTTCATTATTGATATATAATAAATCACCTCAAAAATAAACATTTCAAGGCAACATTTATTTTGATTCATGATGAGTAGTTTTGGCAAGACTCCGTAGTTCTCCCTTTGGCATTGGCTGGGGTAACTTGGAACTGGGAACCAGAATCATCTGCAGTCTCATTCATTCACGTGTCTGATAGTTGAAACCGACTTTGGACTGGGCTTTTAGTAGGATCTGCAAGTAGATCACTTAACATCAGGACTCACCATGTGGTTTGTGCTTCCACACAATATGATGGCTGAATTCTAAGGGCAAGCTTCCCTAGAGAAAGTCAGTGGGAGCTATATCCCATTTGCTAGCTAGCCTTCAAAGTCACATAGCAGTTGCATAATATTCTGTTCACTAGGGAACAGTTACTAGGCCAGAATGTCCCTAAAGCATCTTTAGAAATTAAGGGAAGAGATGATGGCAGGAAGGGGTAAAACACTTTCTAAGAGGTGACTCAAGAGAAAAAACATGACACAGAGAAAAATTAAAATCTAAGATTTATTTTTGGTGACTCCTGGTTGTTTTATCTTTTGTTGATTTTCAAGGGAAATTGTTGAGAAATTCAAGGGAACAAATTCTCCGAACCCACTATAGACATTTTATTACAACTGAATTTATCTCAATATTTGTTAATAGTTTTGTGTTAGTCTTTTCTCAGCCTACTTCCTTCATTACCAAACTATATTATGTTTATTCAAGCAGACTGATGACATTACAGCAAAACTGGAAACTGTATCTTCAAAACGACTGCATCTGGAGGAAAAAAAACGCTGTTTATTCAGCAGGAGTTATAATCTGTGTAAAGTATACAAAAGAAATGTGAAAACTTAAGAGGGAAAAAAGTTACTTTAAGTTGTAAACCTCAAAAGTCATACAGAAAAGAATGTGGTCGAGAAAGAATGAGCTGGAAAGGATATAGCAGAAGCATTAAAACAACTCGATTTATTTTAACAGGTTAATTTATTTATCTGTACTATACTTTAATTCATTACACTGCTAAATATGTTTTGGACATATACATTGTCTTCCTCTACCTCCCAGTCTGTTTTGTAGATTTCTTGAAGGAAAATGATATCTGATTCTCCCTTTAAATATTTCAATGTTCACCATCATTAAACTACTTTTTTTTTTTTTTTTTTTGCAGTGCTGGGGATCAAACCCAGGGATTTCTGCTTGCAATGCAAGCACTCTACCGACTGAGCTATCTCCCCAGCCCTACCATCATTAAACTAAATTGATGTTTCAGAATAAATTTTCATTCAAGAACCAATTGAGTCTTCAGACTAGTTGATATAAAATAAGACTTAGGAAAAGAAAAATTGTGATGTAGAAATATAATATTTCTTGAATAAAGTTTGAATTGATTTTTTTTTTTTTTAATCAACTGATTACATGAGTCCAAGAACCATTCACAGCTGAGGATGGAGCTCAGAGGTAGAGCACTTGCCTAGCATGAAGGACCTACCTAAGTTTGATCCCAAGCAGCGCATAATAAATCAAAGATAACAGAAGAATGATTGAAAACATTTTATTGCACACATTTAATGCAGTTGATACGGACAATGAGTGTTTTAAAACTCCCAGCATTTTTTCACATATTTAAAATTGCAGTCTGAATCACTGACTCAAAACTAAAGGAGACAACTGCATAATAATGTTACAATTATTTATAAAACATATCGTTTAAATTTTCTTAGGCACAAGTTGCAGCTAAAGAAAGTTTAAAGCCGTTAACAGAGAATCATTTTCCTTCAGTAAGAATTAAGATCTGGAATGTGAATTATCTAAAATGAAAACTCAAGAAAATGCTACTAAAATAGAACTGGAAAAATATAAACAACTCTAGGAGAATTCAGAATTAGAAAATCATTATCAGATGAACTAAACAAGTAGTATAAAGATAAAATCAGAAGATAAATTAAGGTCATTATTTCTAAAGCATAATTTTTAGTGAAACTGGTTCATGGCATCAATGGAGAGCAAAAAAAGGTAACTAAATAAAATTTTGGAAAACAATGTAAATGAATAAACTTCAAAATATTACTTCTTACCTTGTTTTATGGTTTTATATGACTTACCCCCCTTTATATTCTTTAGCCTAACTGACCTATTAGCGATATAGCTAGGTACTTTTGAAGTTTTAGAATTAACACAGTGATATTGTTATCAAATTGCTCATCAACATTCCCTCAATTAGATGTATCAGTAACTGAATCACTTGGGAAAGATTGTAACTGAAACCCTTACAGTTGGGTTCTGATAATCCTCCTCCTCTGGGTGCATTCTGGTACTTGGTCAATTAATTTTCCTTGTTGGTGATCTTTTGTGTGATCCCTAGAGGGTCCCTGGAGGCAATCTGTCCTTTAGAGTTGTTCAAGTCTACATAAAGGCACACTTGTGATGTAGGGAATGGTTAACACAGGATGAAGGGAAGAATAATTCACAAAGGGGTTTAAACAAATCCCTTGGCCAAGGGACTGAGTGGAAGACACACAGGGCTGGCCCCACCTCTGATGCCTTGCTAAGGATACTAAGAGCTAACTGCCTTCTATGCTGTTTCAGTTCTTCAGTTCTTCTGGTCACCAACTCAGTTATCTGGTTCTCCCCTAGAGGATGCTGCTCTGAATTATTCCTGAGGACCAAATGCTCAATTTCTACCAGTTAATGTGTGGAATGTGCAGACGGTGAGAGCAAATGTTTGACAAAGCCTTTGAGGGATGCTTCATGAAATCCCTGTTTTTATAAGTACAAATATTCCTAGATTTCAGTTTTATTTTTAATTGTACATATTCAAAAAGCACTTTTCATGTATTTATAGAGTGACATGGCCACTATAGTGAAACTAGCACATCCATCATCTCAAAGAGGAGCCCTTTAAATACAAAGTATTTCTAATAGCATCCATATCTCTCTTACTTTGTTTGAATGACTAGGTATTTAGGAATTGACCTAGAAAAGAATGTACTTATTTAGAATAATTTAAAACCTATAATTGTGTTCAATAGGTATGTTCTGACATTTTCAGTGTGAAAATACTACTTGATGGGAATTTCTGCTTTCTCTTAATGGAAACTTTTTTTTTTTTTAATGCAAATCATTTAGAAGTCATTTAGGGAAAAATGAGAAACTTTTTCTTTTCCAATCTACACAGGACCAAGTAGAGACTAAAGGACTTCAATACCAATGTCACATAGAGAAATTGCAGAATAAATCTTTATTCAGAACTCACTACAAGGTCGGTCCTAGAGTGTTCTTGTGTTGGAAATCTTAATAATGGTTTGGACTCAAAAGAAGTTTTATTCCACAAGAAAACTTGGTAGTTTCTCTCTCATACCCATAACCTTGAAATCGCAGCATGCAGAACTACCTAACCAAGGTAGGTTTTTTCCCTTTGGTTTTCATATTTGTTATGTAATTCTTATTTTTAATTTAGTGATATATTGAATTGTTTAGTTGATTTTTCTATGTTATGCAAAGGACACAATAATCTGTGTTAATAAAGAAGGAAAACAAATTTTACTATTTTTGAAAAGTCCAGGAAGCTCTCACTTTTAAGAGTTATCCATCAGTTAACTTGTTTCAATAAATGTAACTAAACTGATACATATTTTTAAAAAGCTGCATTTAAATTAGATTTTAGAAAATGAGTATCACTGTCTATATCTAAAGGTATAATTTGAGATACTTTGACTTACCTTCCAATTGATGTTAATTGAGCTGTGTACATGACACTTTTAAACTTTAAACTTTAAAGTGATGGAAAACTTTAAAACTAATGATAAGTGAAAGATCCAAACACTGAATCATATGTGGATATTTTTACTTTAAAGGAATTTCTGATAAATACCTTTTTTATTTTTTGGTGGTATTTGGAATTAAACTTAGGGGCACTTTACCACTGAGCTACATTTTCAACCCTTTTTATCTTTTGTTTTGAGACAGGGTCTCACTAAGTTGCTGAGGCTGGTCTTGAACTTGTGATCCTCCTGCCTCGGCCTCCTGAGTCACTGGAATTATGGGCATGTACCACCATGCCTAGCTAAGATAAATATGGTTATGAATTACATAAATTTGGAACACTAAAAAAAATTAAATTAAAAAATTTATAAATTCTAAATTTATAAATTCTAAAATAAGAATGAATATATCCTTAATTGCTATTTCACTTACAAAATCTTCATCTCAATCTTTGTAAAATGCTTATTGCTCTTATGACTGTTTTTAAGTTAGGCAAATATTTAAACTGTAGATCTTCCTATGAAGATCTAAGATTTAGAAAATTTTGGAATGAAATTCACTTATGTCTACCCTGCTTCACTAGAATGATGGAAGGCTAAGATGGTAGTGATATCAACAATCTTTTATAGCAACTACCATCAAACAGAATCAATTCTATTCTTCCTCTCCAGAATCTCATGTAAAGCTGCACATCTCCTCTGGAGATGTAACTAGAACCTTCCAATCCAACCATGTGATCTCATTCATAGTGAAAATCCATTTCTGGGAACCTAGATATGGTCCCGACAATGAAAAGCTGTATCAGTTTCAGAATTGGGGAAAAAATGTCAATTATACTTGACCCACTTTAATATATGTGCCGAAATTTAAGCATTTCCTGACCAGGGGGAAATATTAAAAACAAAATAGCTGTTTGAATCAAATATAAATAAAGAGCAGCCAGTTTTCATTTTGTATCATTGTTATTAAAATACTCAGTGAGGCTGCATTGGTTTACAGCTTGATGGAGTTTTCATTATGGCAGCGTCGGTCTGTGTAACAAGAGACCTCAAGCTCCTGTCTCCATTTGGTTTCGTGTCCTAGCCAAATCATGGTAGATCACGTCTAACATTTCTTAGATAGCATTCCAGTCAAATAACTGAATAGGAAACAAGTCTACTGTTTTGATACTGAAATTGTAAGATCTTAGTTAGCTGAAATTTTATCATCTTTTGTTAACTAAGTTTAATCTTTTTCTGAAAACATGAGAGGCTGTGTCACAAAATTGGACTACTGTGTACAAAAAGAGATGGAATGTCAAATAGTGCTGCGAGTTATTAGGAATGGTGCGATACAAAATATTCTCCTTGGTACTTACCAGAAAAATCAGCTCATGTATCATTTCACAAGAGAATGAGGGATGAGTGTGTAAATGGAGAGACTGTGCAAAGGAAGATTGGGGGGAAAATATTTGTCCTATTCTTTTTTTTAGGAGAAAAGAATGAGTATTTTAGTATTTCTAGATTGGAGAATGTTTTCCTTATTTTAAACTTGATCTTGTAGTACCTATGTGTCCCTGTTTTCCTTGTGGGCATTAGTTTGCAAAATCATGCTGGACTTAATAAGATCAGAAAGTGCTCTTCCTATGAAGATCCAAATGCATGTCTCTGTAATGACAGCTGAGCCTCCTGAAAGAGTTCTTGTGCAAGTGTGATTCACAAAATTCTCAGAGTTGAAGAATGCTTTGTAGAATTGCTGGGAATTTATTTGTGCTAGGAAAACAATATTGCAAGGTGTGGTGATATACTGTCTAAAATGATAGGAAAGGGCGAGATTAGGGATGAGGTATTACAAAACGACAGACTTGTGAAGATTTTTAGCCATGATTCCCGAGAGTCAAACTAGCATGAACAGTGAATTTGTTGACTATCTCTTTTATTTGCAAGGCTTTAACATTTGGATTACTTCTAGTATGAAGTTCTGTCTTACTATCATGTTTCTGACTTTAAGGAAGATGATTATAATAATTGTTGCTCTAGACTGTGATTCAGTTCTCCTGCTGGTTGAAGCAGGTTTTCTCCATTTTCAGAGCATTGAGCCCTTATGGCGTGTCTACCATCACAGGACATCCAGCCTTGCCCTTCAGCACCGCTGCAGTGTTAATAGACTGCTGTACACGTTTGCGAGTTTCTACTCTGTCTTCGTATTCTAGTTTAAATCTTGGATGCTTTGTTGTTCTGTATCCCAGAAGGGATTACACAGTTTTATTGGTTCCTTTTTGATTTTTATTCTTTTAAAATACAAAAGCTGAAATTATCATGAATAGTTACATCAGTACTTTGATTTTATTTATTTATTTTTTGCACATAAAATTCTGATAACTGATATCTTTTTTTTTTTTTTTTTTGAGCTGGGAATTGAACTGAGAGCTTCTGAAATGCTAAGCACATGCTTTACCATTGAGCTCCAGCCCCTCTCCTGATAACGGAAATCTTAAAAATGTATATCGACTTTATAAAAGATAAAACTCAACGGGTTTGAATTTTATGTTTAATTGTTGCTTATACTTGTGTATCTAACACAATGTGTGACAGACAAGAGTCACTCTACAAATGGGGATAGAACCCAGGGCCTCCTGGATGCTAGTCCACAGTGGCTCATACTTGTAATCCCAACTACTTGGGAAACTGAGGCAGGAGGATTACAAGTTTAAATCCAGCCTTGGCAATTTAGCAACACCCTTTCTCCAAAAAATAAACCAGGCTGGGGATGTTGCTCCGTGGTAGAAAGCCCCTGGGTTCAGTCCCTTGTTCCAAAAAAAAAAAAAGTGAACACCATTGAGTCACATCCTCAACCTCTCCCTAAGGGATTTTGACTGGCAACTCTACTATTATCAACTCTTATTAGTATGATATGTTAAAAATATTTTTTAAATTCAGCATTTCAAATTATATTTAGGAAAGCCCTGGTCTTAACCATCTAGTTTACCATTTCCAGAAAAGGATTTCCTGAGTTTTATCTCGTTCTGTTGCCTTTGAGATCTTTCTGAACCCTAAGTATTGTTGCACAATTTTGTATTTGTTACACTGGTTAGGATCTAGTATCTGAGTAAATAAAAGAGTCCTGGTGATTAAGAAGTTTCTCCACCCCTCTGCATTTCAGAAACTGGCATGTGCATGATATCACTTCTACTTAAATGAGGGTCTGTTCCCCGCGGTTCTCAGAAGACTCAATTTCAGACTCCAGGCACCTGACAGGCCAGGCCACCTTTTCAGTTTTCATTCTCAGCATGAGGAAACACTGGATGAAGAAAAGCAGTTATTAGGAAGTTGCTTTTAATCCTAAAGGGGCTCTGTTTCTGTAGCAGAAACTTACCAGGTAGCCGAATGTTTTTTTCATTAGTACCTTTTAAGGATGCATGTCTTTAGGAAGAGACTGAAGTGAGAAGTTAAAAGCATGAGAACTGGAAAAGAAAAATACTCAAGAACGTACAAATTTCATTAGGATAATAAATCAACATGTGAAGAGCCAGATCAAAAAATGAACTTTGCATTTTCCAACACAACGAGTTAATTTAATTGTAGATGTGCCTTAAAACAAGAATATGAGAAGAAATGTCGTATGGCTTTATGAAAAATTAAGGGACAGGTAACAAAGAGAGCAAGGTAAAGAATTCAAAGTGAAGTGATGACTTAAAATCTGTCTTAGGACATTTTACATGGAATTGAAGACAAAGATAATTTATCATTGGTAAAAAAGTTCATATTTCTAAATTTGTCAACAATATAATCACCTTTTGATTTGATATATACAATATGTGATTATGATGATATGATCTGAGAAATGTGTTGTTTGACAGTCTCATCATTGTGTGTACTTATACAAATTACACTTACTATCATAACACCAGGCAATGTAATCTTGTAGGACCACCATTATATATGCAGTCCATTGTTGACCAAACATTGTTATGTGGCACACGATTGTATTATTTAGATCAAAATAAAATGTTTTTTCAACAGGGCATGGTGGCACATGCCTGTAAACCCCAACACTTGGGAGGATGAGGCAGGAGGATTTTAAGTTCAAGCCTGGCTAACTTAGTGAGACTCCGTCTCAATATAAAATAAAAAGGTTCTCCATGATACAGTCCCCCTGTGTTCAATCCCCAGTGTCTGTCTGCCTGCCTCTCTCTCTCATGCGCGCACACGCACACACACACATTATCTCATCCTAAAAATATGATATCTATAGCCAAAATTATTTATTGTAAGTCTTAGCATCTAATTGAGGATCAGTATGTTTCCTGAATGAGAGACTGGAAAGTTGGTTGAATTTAATCACTATTGTAAGTGTTACTTTAGGCATGTTTGTTAAAATACAGGCTAACTAGCTCTGAAACTATGGGGTTTTTTTTCTTTTATTAGTGCATTGTAGTTATATATACTAGTTGGGTTCATTTTGACCTAATCATACATGTATGGAATTTAATTTTCTCCATTTAAGTCCCCAGTTTCCCTGACACCCCACTTTTCTTCCCTCCTTCCTCCCCATTTTCCCTTTACTCTACTCTACTGATCTTCCTCCCAACTAATCTATTTTTAAATGGTGGTTTATACATACACATAAAGGAGGAAATCACTGAGGTATCTTTAAACATGCACATAGTAAATTTTGTCAAATTCATTCTACATTTTCTCCCTTTTCCTGTCCCATCAATCTCCTATTCCACTAATCTGCCCTCTGTCTTTATGATAACCACCATTTCTTCCCCCTTATTTTGCTCCTTCTTCCTCATATGAGAGAAAGCATTCTACCTTTAATTTTCTGAGTCTGACTTATTTCACTTAGCAAGATGTTCTCCAGTTTCATCCATTTATTTGCAAATGCCATAATTTTCTTCATTGTTTAACTGAGTAAAATTCCATTGTGTATACAGACCTTGTTTTCTTTATCCATTCATCTGTTGACTGGCACCTGGGCTGGTTCCATAATTTGGCTCTTGGGATTTGAGCTGCTATAAACATTGATGTACTTATCACTATAGTATGCTGATTCTAGTTCTTTTGGAAAATACCAAAGAGTGGATAACTGGATCGTATGGTAGTTCCAGTCTTAGATTTTTAAGGAATTTCCATTCTGCTTTCCAGAGTGGTTGTACTAATTTCCAGTTCCAACAACAATTAACGAGTATATCTTTCCCCCCATATCCTCGCCAATATTTGTTATTAGTTTTATTCTTGATAATTACTATTCTGACTGGAATGAGGTGAAATCTTAGTGTAGTTTTAATTCTCATTTTCCTGAAAGCTAGGGACGTTGAACATTTTTTCATGTTTTTGTTGACCAGTTGTGTTTCTTCTTTTGAGAAGTGTCTGTTTAATTCTTTGGCCAATTTATTGATTGAGTTATTTGGGGTTGTCTTATTTTGTTTTTGGTTTTGGTGTTAAGCTCCTTGAATTCCTTATATGTTCTGAACATAATTCCCTCTCAGAGGAGTAGCTGGCAAAGATTTTCTCCTGTTCTATATGCTCTGTTGTCTTTACACTCTTAATCTTAATTTCCTTTTCTGTGCAGAAACTTTTTAATTAGGTTCCATCCACTTATTTTTTTTCTTGGGTTTTATTTCTTGATCTCACCAGTATGTTGGAGTGTTGACTGTATGCTTTCTTCCAGCAGTTGCTGGAAGTCTTTGATCCATTTCTATCTGAATTTTGTACAGGTTGAGATAGGGAAACAGTTTCATTCTTCTACATATCGCTAACCAGTTTCCCAGCACCAATCATTTAAAAGGCTATATTTTCTCCAACATATATTTTTGTCACCCTTGCCTAGTATCAGATGACTATAATTATGCAGGTTGTCTTTGTCTTCTATTTCATTAGTCTTCATGTCTGTTTTGATCCCAATACTATGCTGTTTTTGTTACTACAGTTCTGCAGTATAATTTGGGGTCAGTGTTGTGATGCCTACAGTATCACTCTTCTTGCTCAGATTTCTTTTGCTATTCTGTGTCTTTTATTATTCCAAATTAATTTTGGGACTGTTGTTCCCGTGAAAAATGTCATTGGTATTTTGATGAGGATTGCACTGAATCTGTATATTGCTTTTGATTGTATTTTGATGAGGATTGCAATGAATCTGTATATTGCTTTTGGTAATATGGGTATTTTGACACTATTCTGCCATTCCAAGAGCATGAGAGGTTTTTCCATCTCTTAAGGACTTCTTTAGTTTCTTTCTTCAGTGTTATATAACTTTCATTGTAGAGATCTTTCTCCTCCTTGGTTAATTCCCAATTTTATTTTTTATTTATTTTTTTTGGGTGCTGGGGATCGAACCCAGGGAACCCAGGGCCTTGTGCTTACAAGGCAAGCACTCTACCGACTGAGCTATCTCCCCAGCCCCCTAATTCCCAATTTTTAAAAAAATTACTGTGAACGGGATGGTTTTCCTAATTTGTTTCTCAGTAAGATCACTGTTGGAGGATAGGAAAGCTATTGATTTATCAGTGTTGATCTTGTATCCTGCTACTTTGCTGAAATTATCAAATTGAGTCTGAATTTATCCATCTTCTGGTGGTGTTTTGGGGTCTTCTAGATATGGGATCTTGTCATCAGCAAACAGAAAATTTGACTTTTTTTTTGTTATTGTTATTGTTTGTACCCTTTAATTTCCTTCTCTTGCCTGATTGCTCTGGCAGTTTCAAGAGCATTACTGAATAGGAGTGGTAAGAGTGATTGATTTTCAGAGGAAATGCTTTCAGTTTTTCTCTATTCAGTATAATATTGGCTTTGGGTTTGTCATACATAGCCTTTATGAAGTTGAGGTAAGTTCCTGCTATCCATATTTTCTCCAGCATTTTTAACATGAATGTATGCTAGATTTTATCCAAGACCATTTCTGCATCTTTGAGATAGTCATGTGATTCTGGTCCATAATTTTATTTATGTGGTGAATTATATGTATTGATTTGCATATGTTGAAGGAACCTGCATCTCTGAGATGAAACCCACTTAATAATGGTGTACCATCATCTTGACATTTTTTGAATGTGGTTTGCTAATATTTTATTAAGGATTTTTGCATCTATGTTCATCGGGGATATTGGTCTGTGGTTTTCTTTCCTTAATGTGTCATTGTCTGGTTTTCATATCTGTTTTAGTCTGTTTTGTGTGTGTGTGTTTGATTTTGGTTTGTTGTTGGTGGTGTTTTGCTGCTATGGCCAAAACTTGACAAGAACAATTTTAGAGGAGGAATAGCTCAAAGTTTCAGAGGCCTCAGTTGCCAGCTCCATTGCTCTGGGACCAAGATAAGACACAAAATCATAGCAGGTAGTTATAGCAGAGGAAACCAACTCAGAGCATGGAACCAGGAAGCACAGAAAGAGAGACTTCTCTCACCAAGGACAAAAATACTCCCTGCTTTACAGTTACCACCCAGTTAACCCCTATCAGGGGATTAATTCATTGATTAGGTTAAGACTTTCATAACCCAATCACTTCACCTCTAAACTTTTTGCATTGTCTTGCATATGAGCTTTTAGGAGATACTGCATATCTAATCTATTAACAGTATCAGAGTGATACTGGCTTCATAGAATGCAGATATTTGGGGATGTCCCCTCCTTTTCAATTTTGTTGAATAATTTGAAAAAGACTGGTATTAGTTCTTCTTTAAGGGTATGAGAAAACTGAGCTGAGAATCCATGTGGTCCTGGACTTCTCTTTGTTGGAAGATTTTCAATTGCTGTTTCAATTTTATTTTTATTTATTTTTTGATTGGTATGTTTAGATTACATATATATTCCTAGTTCAATTTGGGTAGGTCATATTTGTCTGGAAACTTGACAATGTCTTCTAGATTTTCCAGTTTATCAAAGAATAAATTTTCAAGTTTTCTGAGGAATCTCCACACTGCTTTCCAGAGTGGCTGCACCAGTTTGCAACTTCACCAGTAATGTATGAGTGTACCTTTTCCCCCACATCCTCGACAATACCTATTGTTCGTATTCTTGGTAATAGCCATTCTAATTGGAATAAAATGAAATCTTAGGGTAGCTTTGATTTGCATCTCTCTAATTACTAGAAGTGTTGAACATTTTTTCATATATTTGTTGATCAATTGTATTTTCTTCTGCAAAGTGTCTGCTTAGTTCCTCAGCCCATTTATTGATGGGTTATTTATATTTTTGGTGTTAAGTCTTTGAGTTCTTTATAAATTCTGGAGATTAGTGCTCTATCTGAAGTGTGTGTGGTAAAGATTTTCTCCCATTCTGTAGGCTCTCTATTATTTCCTTTGCTGAGAAAAAGCTTTTTAGTTTGAATTCAACCCATTTTTTGATTCTTGCTTTTATTTCTTGTGTTTTGGGAGTCTTGTTAAGGAAATCAAGTCCTAAGCTGACATGATGAAGATTTGGGCCTACTTTTTCTTCTATTAGGCACAGGGTCTCTGTTTTAGTGTCTAAGTTTTTGATCCACTGAGAGTTGATTTTTGTGCAGGGTGAGAACTAGAGATTTAATTTCATTTTGTTACATATGGATTTCCAGTTCTCCCAGCACCTTTTGTTGAATAGGCTATCTTTTCTCCAATGTATATTTTTGGTACCTTTGTCTTATACAGTATGAGATAACTGTATCTGTGTGGGTTTGTCTCTGTGTCTTCTGTTTCATACCATTGGTCTACATGTCTGTTTTAGTGCCAATACCATGCCATTTTTGTTAGTTACTATTGCTGTGTAGTATAGTTTAAGGTCTAGTATTGTGATGCCTCCTGCTTTACTCTTCTTGCTAAGGATTGCCTTGGCTGTTCTGGGTCTCTTGTTTTTCCAAATGAATTTCATCATTGCTTTTTCTATTTCTATGAAGAATGTCATTGGGATTTTAATAGGAACTGCATTGAATCTGTATAACACCTTTGGTAGAATGGCCATTTTGACTATATTAATTCTGCCTATCCAAGAACGTGGGAGATCTTTCCATCTTCTAAGGTCTTCTTTAATTTCTTTCCTTAGTGTTCTATAGTTTTCATTGTAGAGGTCTTTGACCTCTTTTGTTAGATTGATTCTCAAGTATTTTATTTTTGTTGAGGGTATGTGAATGGGGTAGTTTTCCTAATTTCTCTTGCAGAGGATTTGTCGCTTATTTATAGAAATGCATTAGATTTAAGGGTACTGATCTTATATCCTGCTACTTTGCTGAATTCATTTATGAGTTCTAGAAGTTTTCTGATGGAATTTTTCAGATCTTCTAAATATAGAATCATGTCATCAGGAAATAGTGATAATTTGAGTTCTTCTTTCCCTATTCATATCCCTTTATTGTGTTATTTTTGAATCATCTGATTACGTGAGTCCTAAGAACCATTCACACACAGCTGAGGACAGAGCTCAGTGATACAGCATTTACCTAGCATGAGCAAGGACCTTATTTTGATCCCAAGCAGCACAAAATAAAACAACAAAGAGACAACAGAAGAATTATTTAAAACATTACACACACTTAATGCAGTTGATATGGATGATAAGTGTTTAAATTCCACCATAATTTTTCACATATTTTAAATTGCTGTCTGAACCACTGACTCAAAACTAAAGAAAACTACTATACAATAATTATTTGTGCTATAATTATTTTAATTTGCTTTAAATGCAAGCAGCAACTCAAGAAGATTTACAGCAGTTAAGAGAGAATCACATTCCTTTAATAAGTCCAGAGAAACTCAGAATTAAGATCTGGAACCTGAACTCTCTAAAATGAAAACTAAAAATTCTAATAAAATAGGGGCTGGGGATATAGCTCAGTTGGTAGAGCGCTCGCCTCGCAAGCACAAGGTCCTGGGTTCAATCCCCAGTACCCAAAAAAAAAAAAAAAAAAAAAAATTTAATAAAATAGATCTGGAAAAATGTAAATAACTCTATCTAGGAGAATTCAGAATTTAAAAAATCATTTCAGATGAATAAAACAAGCAAACATAAAATCAGAAGATAGAGTAAGATCATTAACTGTCTCTAAAGAATTTTTAGTGAGACAGGTGCATGGCATTAGTGGGAAGTAGAAGATAATTGGACAATAAAATTTTGGAAAACAATGTTAATAAAACTTCAAAATATCAATACTTCTTCCCTTGTTTTTATGGTTTTATATGGCTTACCCCCTTAATATTAGTTTAACTGATCTTGTTTAGTTTAACTAGTTAGGGTTACAGCTAAGCACTTTTGAAGCTTTAGAATTAAGACAGTAATATTGTTATCAAGTTGCCCACCAACATTCCCTCAAATAGATATATCCATAGTATAACTATTTGTGAAAGATTATGAATTAACCCTCAGGGTTGAGCTCTGTCCTCCTCTGGGTGCATTCTGGGTACTTGGTCAATTAATTTTCCTTGTTGGTGATCTTTTGTGTGATCCCTAGAGGGTCCCTAGAGGCAATCTGTCCTTTAGAGTTGTTCTATATAAAGGCACACTTGTGATGTAGGGAATGGTTAACACAGGATGAAGGGAAGAATAATTCACAAAGGGGTTTAAACAAATCCCTTGGCCAAGGGACTGAGTGGAAGACACACAGGGCTGGCCCCACCTCTGATGCCTTGCTAAGGATATTAAGAGCTAACTGCCTTCTATGCTGTTTCAGTTCTTCAGTTCTTCTGGTCACCAACTCAGTTATCTGGTTCTCCCCTAGAGGATGCTGCTCTGAATTATTCCTGAGGACCAAATGCTCAATTTCTACCTGCTAATGTATGGAATGTGCAGGCGGTGAGAGCAAATGTTTGACAAAACCTTTGAGGATGCTTCATGAAAGGCAAAAAATGTTTCACTAAAGACAAGTATTACTGCCTTGACTTTTTGAGTCTTGTTTTTCATCGTATATATGTAGGAAGTGTAATGTGGTATTTTAATATATTTATACAGTGACATTGCCACAATAGCCAAGGAAATTATCACATCCATCATCTCACAGAGTTGCCCTTAAAATACAAGTATTTCTAATGGCATCCTCCAGAACCTCCAGAGCCCTTGCAGAGCGCAGAGCTGTTGCCTGTTACCCACTCATCATTGGAACCATTTCTCTCTCTTACTTTGTTAGAATGACTAGTTATTTAGGAATTAACCTAGAAATGAATGTACTACTCTAGAACAATTTAAACCTATGATTGGTCCAGTAGTTATGTTCTGACACATTTTCAGTGTGAAGACACTGCTTAATAGGAAATTCCACTTACTCTTATGGTAATTATTTTGAAAATTCAAATCATTCAGAAGTTATTTTCTCAGAAATGAGAGACTTTTCTAATCTTCACAGGACTGAGAGTCTACAAGATGTCGATATCAGCATCACGAAGAGAACTTTTCAGAATAGATCTTTATTCAGTACTTATTACAAGGCCTGTCCTAGATGCCCTTGTGTTGGAAATCTTAATAATGGTATTCAACAGACTTATTTGTTTTTTACCCCCTGTATCTCCTCTTTCCCTCCCCTTTTCTTCCCTCCTGTTTCCCTTCCTCTACTCTACTGGTCTGCTTCCTATTTATTTATTGTGTTCTAAATTAGTTTTTATAGCTATGCATAAAGTTGAAATTCATTGTGGTATGTTCATATGCATATAGATAGCATAATTTAGTCAATTTCATTCCACCATTCTGCTCTTTTCCTTTTCTTTCTCTCTCCCTTCTCAGTCCCATTCCTCTGTTCCACTGATCTCCCTTCTATTTTCATGGGATTCTCCCAACCTCACCCTCCACACACCCCCTTTATTTTGTTCTAGTTTCTGCATATAAGAGAAAACATTCCACCTTTGATTTTCTGAGTTAGGTTTATTTCACTTAGCATGATAATCCACAGTTCCATTCACTTACCAGCAATTGCCATAATTTTCATTCTTCTTTATGGTTGAGTAAAACTCTGTTGTATATATACACCACATTCTCTTTATTCATTCATCTGTTGATGAGTACCTAGACTGGTTCCATGATGTGGCTACTGTGAATTGTGCTACTGTAAATATAGATGTACCTATATCACTATAGTCCACCAATTTTAGTTCTTTTGGATAAATAATAAGCTGGGTCATTGTGGTGGTTCCATTCCTAGTTTTTTGAGGAATCTCCATACTGCTTTCCAGAGTGATTGTATTAATTTGTCTTCCCACCAATGATGTATGAGTATGCCTTTTCCCCAAAAAAATCTTGCTAGCATTTATTATTTGTATCCTTGCTGGTTGCCATTCAGACTAGACTGAGATAAAACATCAATGTAGTTTTGATTTACATTTTTCTGATTGCTAGGGATGTTGAAGATTTTTTCATATATTTTCAACAGATTTGTTCCACAAGAAAATTTGGTGGTTCCTCCCTCACACCCACAGCCTTCAAATGAGAGCACGCAGAACTCCCTATCCAAGGTTAGTTATGTCATTCTTTTTCCTTTGGTTTTCAGGTTTCTGATACAATTTTTGTTTTTAATTTGGTGAAACACTGAGTTGCTTAGTTGATTTATATATGTTAAGCAAAGGTCACACTAATCTGTGTTAATAAAGAAGGAAAACAAATTATATAATTTTTTAAAAAGTCCAGGAAGCTCTCATTTTCAAGGGATATTCATCAGTTAACTTGATTCAATAAATGGAACTAAACAAATGCATTTTTAAATTTCTTTAAAAGTCACATTTAAATTAGATTTTAAAAAATGAATATCACTGTCTACAACTAAAGGTATACTTTGAGATGCTTTGGCTCACATTCTGAGTGACATTACTTGGGCTGTGCTTCATAATACTTTTGAGAGTTTTCCTGCACCAGGTCCTTTGTCACCACTAATCATAGTGAATGACTGACATACAAACACTGAATCTCATGTGGATGTTTCTATTTTAAAGGAATTTGAGTCAAAATTGTTGCTGCTTTTGTGGTTGTTGTGCTGGGGATTGAACCCAGGGGCACTTTACCACTGAACTACATCCCCAATATTTTATTTTTTATTTTGAAACAGGGTCTTGGTGAATTGTTGAGGCTGGTCTTGAATTTGCAATTTTCCTGCCTCAGCCTCCCAAGCAGCTGGGATTACAAAGGTGTGCCACCATGCCCAGTTGAGAGAAATATGTTTTATTATTTAAATAAATCCATAACACTAAAAAAATTCTAGATTTTAGCCATTTTCTTAAATAAGAAAACATCCTGAATTGCCATTGCACATATAGCATCTTTATCTCAATTTTTGTAAAGTGTTTATTGCTATTATAATAGTTTTTAAATAGTTAAATTAAGCAAATATTTGAAAATTTTTAAATGACGTTCCCTTGTGTCTATGCTCATTTGAATGATTGATAGCTAAGATGGTAGCGATATCAACAGTCTTTAAATAATGACTACATCAAACAGAATCAATTATGTTCTTCTGTCTAGAATCTCACATAAAGCAGCTTGCTAGTCTCATCTCCTCTGGAGATGTAACCAGAACCTTCCAATCAAACCATGTGATTTCATTCATAGTAAAAATCCATTTCTGAGGATCTAAATGTGATACAAATAATGAGAAGCTCTATCAGTTTCAAAATTGGAAAGAAAAAAACCATTCAATCATAATTGACCCACTTTGGGATGTGTCCAAACTTGACCATTTATTGACTGGGGGGAAATTACAAAAGCAAAGTATATGAATAAAATATAAAGAGCATCTCATTTTCATCATATATTTTTGTTATTAAAATATCCATTTCAGTCAGGCTGCATTTATTTACAGCTTTGATGAAGTTTTTATGATGTTAGGATAGGCCTGTCACATGAGGCCTCAATCTTCTATCTCCACTTGGCTTCGTGTTCTAGTCAAATCATAGAAGATCATGTCTAATATTTCTTAGGTAGCATTACAGTCAAATAACTGATCCGAAACTAAATTGTCTGGCTGCTTTTAATATTTGAATTGTAAGGTTCTACCTAGTTGAAATTTTGTAACCTTTTGTCAGCTAAGTTCCATCTTTTTCTGAAATCATGAGAAGGGTCAGTGTCTGATTCAGAGTCATGATATTGGACTACTGTGTACAGAAAGAGATCAAATGTCAAAGTGCTGTGAGTTGTTAGGAATCGTGCAGATACAAAATATTCTCCTTGGTGCTTACCAGAAAAATCAGCTCATGTATCATTTCACAAGAGAATGAGGGATGAGTGTGTAAATGGAGAAACTATGCAAAGGAAGATTTTGGGGAAAATACTTGCCCTATTTTTTTTCAGGAGAAAAGGATGAGTATTTTTGGTATTTCTAGATTGGAGAATGTTTTCCTTATTTTAAACTTGATCTTGTAGTACCTATGTGTCCATGTTTTCCTTGTGGGCATTAGTTTGCAAAATCATGCTGGACTTAATAGGATCAAGTGTTTGTAGAGTCACTAGGAGTTTGATTATTTCTAACTAGGAAAACAATACTGCAAGATGCGGTAACATACTGTCTAAAAAGATGGAAAAGGGAGGGTTTTAGGTGAGGCATTACAAAACGACAGACTCGTAAAGATTTTTAGCCATGATTCCCGAGAGTCAAACTAGCATGAACAGTGAATTTGTTGACTATCTCTTTTATTTGCAAGGCTTTAACATTTGGACTACTTCTAGTGTGAAGTTCTGTCTTACTATCATTGTTTCTAACTTTAAGGAAGACGATTATAACAATTGTTGCTCTAGACTGTGATTTAGTTCTCCTGCTGGTTGAAGCAGGTTTTCTCCATTTTCAGAGCATTGAGCCCTTATGGCGTGTCTACCATCACAGGACATCCAGCTTTGCCCTTCAGCACCGCTGCAGTGTTAATAGACTGCTGTACACGTTTGCGAGCTTCTACTCTGTCTTCGTATTCTAGTTTAAATCTTGGACGCTTTGTTGTTCTGTATCCCAGAAGTGATTGCATAGTTTTATTGGTTCCTTTTTGATTTTTATTCTTTTAAAATACAAAAGCTGAAATTTTCATGAATAGTTACATCAGTACTTTGATTTTATTTTTTTTGCACGTAAAATTCTGATAACTGATATCTTTTCTTTTTTTTTTTTTTTTGAGCTGGGAATTGAACTGAGAGCCTCTGGCATACTTAGCATGTGCTTTACCACTGAGCTTCAGACTCTCCCCTAGTAACTAAAATCTCAAAAATGTAAATTTATAAAGGTAAAACTTAACTTGCTTGAATTCTATGTTTAGTTGGTGTTTCGTACTTGTGTGTCTAACACAGTGGGTGACAAATAAGAGTTACTCTACAAATGTTACAGATAGACTTTTTCCTTTTCTTGCCATGCTGGGAATAAAACCAAGGGCCTCCTGGATGCTAGTCCACAGTGGCTCATGCCTATAATCCCAGCTACTTGGGAAGCTGAGGCAGGAGGATCACAAGTTCAAAACCAGCCTTGGCAATTTAGCAAGATCTTTTCTAAACTAAACCAGGATGGAGATGTTGCTCAATGGTAGGAAGCCCCTGGGTTCAATATATATTAAAAAAAAAAAAAAAAAAAAAAAGTGAACACCATTGAGTCACATCCCAAGCCTCTCCCTAAGGGAGTTTTACTGGCAACTCTACAACTTATCAGCTCTTATTAGTATGTTTTGTAAAAATATTTTTAATTCAGCATTTTAAATTTTATTTAGGGAAGCACTATTCCTAACAATCTAGTTTATCATTTCCAGAAAAGGATTTCCTGAGTTTATCACATTCTATTGCCTTTGAGATCTTTCTGAGCCCTAAATGTTGTTGCAAAATATTGTATTTGTAAAAAAAAAACTGTATGTTACACTAGTTTGAATCTAATATCTGAGTAAATAATTGAATCATGTCTTTTGAAAGACTCTCTTCTTTCTATGACAATGCTGAACCTTGCCAGAGCCCTATGTCCTGGAAAACAGCAGTGGTTACAAGTTTCTCCACTCTTTTCTATTTCAGAAAATGGTACATGTATGAAATGAATGATACCTTTATGAAATGAAAATCTGTTCTTCATGGCTCCCAGAAGACTCAAAGATGACTTCCTGTACAAGGCCAAACACAGACCTTTTTCCTCTTTGCCTGACCTTCTGACAAGGCCAGATATAGACCTATCAACTCTTGTGTTTTTTTGTCCCATGAATCGATAGTCAAACTATTGCCCCCTGAAGTTGGCTAGACACAGAGATAAACATATTGCTCAGCTGACTGAGGCTTCCTTTGACTGCAAAAAACAACCTCAACTATAAATCACCCCACCTATGTTTACTCCTTCCTGTAAAAAATAAGGTAAAACCATTTTCCCAGATACTCTGATCTTCAGATCTGGGGCATGTTCCCTGAATAAAATAAATATCCTAGCTGGTTGGTTTTCATCTTTGACACTCATAACCAGTAAGGCTGTGAACTGCAGGAGTAATTTTCAAGATATACTAGCTCTATTTAAAACAAAATATTTTATAACTAACAGAAACTAAAATATAACAAAGAAATAGATAAGTCATTGCAGAAAATATAAAAATGAAGACCTAAGCATGGGAAATTTTATATATAAACAACCAGTAGTTCCATTTTCCAATATTCTTCCTACTCTCCCTTGAAAATAGGAGGTGTCAATAAGAATCTAATCATTACTTTGTATAAAAGGTAAAGTATTTTCTACATTTCCAGAGTTTGGGGCTGTCTTGTACGTATCACTTTCAGAATGAATATCTCTCACCTCTTATCTAACTTAAAACTAGACTTGAGATCTTTGCTTGGATTGGCCCCACTCTGAGTCAAGTGAGAGTTGTGCATAACATGGAAATGAGCACTCTAGGAAGGAAGGACGGTGGACCTTGTCCACACACTTCAGTGTTCCACAGGTGTTCTGCATGGAGGAAGACCAAGAGCAGCACATATTTGGCCACAGACATAACATACCTTCACTGAATCGAGGTGCATAGCCACACCCTCACTCAGCTGGAGCCATGGTTCATAGTCACAGGCCAGATTTGAATTACTGTCGTTGGATCACTTAGAACAAGGCAGTGGTTGCTGGACACCATACAGAGCGCGGGGAGCCAGAGGTCTTGCTGCCGGGCAAGAGTGTGCAGGAGCCAGCCTCTGACCAAACACGACCTGGCTGCCTCCATCAGAGTGCAACCAGACCCCTTGGACCCAGCCTGGTGGCCAGGATGAGTGGGACCTTCACTCTTGAGTTTCCTTAGGCTTTCTCTTACTGATTGCTTGCTTTTTATTCCACTGAAGTTTTCTGGATCCATAATAAAGGACTAACCTCCCCTGGGATGCTGACATGTGAAAGGAAGTCTTGGCTTAGCCCCTTGGTGAGAAAGACATGAAAGATATTGATGAAAGTTTGAATTTGTGGTCCATCTCGTCCCTTAGTCCTTCTAGGCATGTATCTGAGGGAAGAAATGTAAGAAAGCCGCCTTACACTGGCAAGCTACTTAATATATAAAATAAATAAATAAATGAAAAAAACTAGAACCTTAAAGATACCATTTCCCCCAGAGTCCTAACAAGTGGAAGCAATTTATTACCTCACAGTTGGAGGTCATTTGGGTCCAGAGGAAGTGCTCATGTTCTGGTTGACTTTTGCCTTCGATTTCATCCTTATCAGATGGCAGGGAATGAAGTTTATCATCTCTCACTGGCAGCCCATCTGCCCTTTTCTGTCTGTCCTTTCACTGTGTGTGCTTGGCTAAGCTCCAACTCTGTAGATGGACTAAGTGTCCTTCTCTTTACCTTCTTTAGGCATCTTAAGTGCTGCTGCAAAAACTCACACAGTGCCCCTCAGACGCCACTACCTCTCCTGAGTTGATCTGAATCCCCTTTCTCCATAAGAATGATTTCAAATCTCCTTTTTCAAAATGAACTTCATGCTATTTTCTCTCACACCAGATAGTCTTATTTATCATGACCAACTTCTCGAAAGATTTGCTGTCTCCTTGATGGCAGTTTATCTCCACCCACTTCCTGAGACTGTGAAAGCCACTGATAACTTCTGTACTGCTGAATCAAAGTGACTCTTCTCACTCCTTAACTTCCCATTCCTTGTGGCATTTGATAGAGTTGACCTTGTTTTGGAGACACTTTCTCCTTTGGGTTGTGTTGGGCTTTTAATATTAATTGGCAACCTGAATGTGCACACAAGGTGTTCTAATCAAAGACACTGAATACCTTACAGTAAACAAGGGTGGTGCCCCTTATGCCCCATTGCCAGTGTTACCCGTGGTTTGACACACAGAGCAGGTCAGTTGTCCTACATGGGTAGGCAAGGGAAGACAAAAATGATTTTTCTTTGCTGCTTATCAAGGGGCAGGAGGCAGCTGACCTCACCTCTGGAAGTCTCATTACTCCAGCCTCTGGTGTGAAAATCTTTCTAGGTGCTAACCTTTCCAAAATTTCCAGGACACTTTCCTCCTGTAAATATCAATACCTAAGGAGACAAATCACTTTGGGCGTCTTCACCTATATATCCACTCTGGGCTGTAACTCTTTGATCTTCCTGCAGAGATAAGAGATATCATTCAAATCAGAGCACTTATCTGACTAAATGGCCATAGATCTCAATCTCATATTGCACAGTTCCTATCCCTTATTCCTAAAATAGCGTTAGCCCCAGAGGAATTTTCTAACATCTATGCTATATGATTAGCCACTCTAGCCAGTTGAGTTGAAATTGGCCCTGGTGTGAACTTAATTTTTTGACTTGTCTTAGGTAACAATTTGAGCTATGATCAGCAGGACCTGAACAATGAGATGAGATGAACCTGTGACATTGTGACAGCAGGAGCTAGAAACATGATAGGCAGGCATGGTGGGACTCGAACTGCAATCCAAGTATCTGATGGAGCTGGAGGGTAGGAGCATATGAACAGCACACAACATCCTGACTGCAGTGGCGGCAAAATCACTGAGCGTTTCACTCTCACTGGATGAAGATATTCCTATTCCCGAAAGTCTTCAGCCAATAGCTTTAAAGGTCACCTCCAACAATACCATATAAACCCCTAGCAGCACTATTCCCCAGCTACCCATTCCAGATCCCACCCTTGTGGGAGGTGCACTTCCTCTCTGTTAAAGAAAGAAAATTGTCACTTTACCCTCCACTGAGAACATACATGCACTGCTTGTATGTCTCAGTTGGTCTTCCCCAAATACTCCAAGATGTCATAAGCCATTAGGTCCTCTGATGATTTGAACATGATTTGAATTTTTCAAGGGCAAAAAGTATGTGTTGTTAATTTAATCTGCAGTGTAACAGAGTTCGGAGGTGGGGACTAATGGGAGGTGTGAACTAATGGGAGGTGTTCAGGTCACAAGGGCTCTACCTTCCTGAAGATATTAAGACTGATTATAAAAGGGCTAGAGACTGAGTGTTCCATCCCCTCTCCCCTCATCATAGGATGCTTGCCACCATGTTATGAAGCAAAGAGCAGGCCCTCACTAGATATGGGCCCCTTGATCTCTGATTTCCCAGCCTCTGGAACTATGAACCAAAAAATAAAATAAAATCTTTTTTTTTTTGACCTATCTTTTTTCCCCCAGAATTCTGTTCTTTATAAATTACTCAGTCTCAGGTTTAGTGTTGTAGTAACATAAAACTGACTAAGACATGGTTTATCTTGGAAAGCTAGGTGGCTTCCTTTTTAAGTTTCTGTATTAACATTTTCTTCATGGCCTAAGGCATTACCCAGGTACAGCAGGATAAGTTAATTTGCACAGACATTGTCTTGGCCTGCATGGAAGAAACACGCTTGGGACACTGTTATGCATACACCACTAGCGGTGAGTTGAAGCTCACCTGAATGCCTTACAGGTCCAGGTGGGGCCATTGTTCACTTCAACAGAAATCAGGGCAGCTTAAATACCACCCTTCTCACGTAATAACTTCCATTGTAGGCAAAATTGCTGCACAGTGTATGTGTAGAGAACGTGTGCAGACAGAGCCATTTCCCTTCAACCCTGGAACATTTCTGTAACTGCCCCTAGGTCTAAATCACAGCACTTTCATCAGAAAGACAAGTTTCTGCCATACACAACCCCAGAGGGCCACACAGTACCCTGGAAACAGAGGTTTTGGTTGTTAGGAACTGCAGGTTAGACCTAGGTTAGTCACAGCACAGTGGTCAGGGCCCCCAGCTTGGCCTTCCACAGTCAATTAGCTTCTAAGGTTTAGTGTCCCCTACCTTATCCTTAACAGTTCAGTCCAAACACTTGAGGTCAGTTCAGTCCTTTTTTTTCAGAAGAAGTTTCTAGCATTCCTGCTGGCTCTTGGGCCCTCACCCCCATTTCATCTGTTCCCCGAGGTGCAGTAACATCTGGAGATGTGTAGTGTGGCAAGGGCAAGAGCTGGGCCATTCCCTCCTCTCTCACAGTCACCTGGAATTCAACAGCAGCTTGGAAAGCAATGTGGGGCAGGTGGAGTGAGCAGAGTGGGGGGTTTTCTTTGGGGGAAGAGTGCTCCCTGAGTGGTTTCTCCCATCCTTTCGAGTCTAAAGTGTTCCCTCCCCAAGGAGTTGTGATTTCTGCTTTCTCTCCATTGTTACAGAACATGTGTCCCATTTCAGCAAGTTATAACTTCACATTTTCCCTAGTCATCCTTGACTCTCACCCAGACCTTTCATCCTGAAGGCTAGTGCTATGGTTTGAATGTTCCCCCCAAACTGCATGTTGAAACTTAATCTCCATTGTACAGTTTAAAAAGGGTAGAAACTTCATCCAACAAGGTATTTGAAGGTGGGACCTTTAGGAGGCAATCTAGACTAAATAAGACCATAAAGTGTGGCTCTAATACAATGGGACTGTGACCTTAAAAGAAGGAGAGCTTTTTGGCTAGGATGTTCTGTCTTGCCATATAATGTCCTGCCCACCTTGGGGCTATACAAAGAGTCCCCAACAGTGGGAAAGACCTCACCACCTGTAGCCACCTGCTCTTGAACTTTTCAACCTTCAAAATCATGAGCCAAACAAACTTTATTATGTGAACCAGACTGTGGTATTCAGTTATAATAACAGAAAATTGACTTAGGAAAGAGAGAGGAACAGAAGTCTTTTCACAAAAGAATATTCATTTATAGCTGAAACAAAGACAAGTCTGAAGTCTCAACATCCCCGTTCAGTCAGACCAACCTGGGATTACAGTCAGAAGAGACACAACAGCCCAGGAAAATGGTTAGGGTGACTAATCTGCACTTTCAATCAATACCATCTCCCCCTTCTTTTGTCTTGATCATGATTTATTAAAAGCCAACAGAGATTAACCCTTTCCGAGGTCAGCCAGACTGAATGGTCAGCACATACCCTGCTAAGGTATGTGTACTAGGAAGAAGGAGGGAGGTAGAGTCAAAGGATCAGCTTGCTGTTGAGTAATTTCTGACATAAAGGGCACAAAATGTCAGAATGTAAAGGCCAATCACAAAAGGGTAACAGGAGTGAGGTACAAAACTACGCAAAAGGGGGCTGAAAATCTGATTTGATACACCCTGCCCCGAGCAGGTGCTCTGAGCATGGGCACCTGTCCCCAAGCACTCTTCTTTCCTCCAGGCCCATAGAGACAGGTGCCTCTTTCTCCAGCAAAGCTGCATTACTTTTGGGCCAAGCAAGCAGTGTTCTAGATTCAAATTGATCTACAAAAGATGGGTACACCCATTTCCACAAGAACTCATTTGCAAGTTTAAAAGCTGCCTTTCAAAAATGTGCATCTTGTCACTGTGTCAAAACCTCCCAAAGATACTTCAGTCTGAAGTCTGTCTTCCCTTAGGCAAAAATCTTAGCAAGAATCCACCATGAAGACTTATTCTGTCTCCTGTACTCAAGAGCCTAATCCTTCCCCTCCTCCTCCTTCTGTCTTTCTGTCTTTCTCTCCCTTCCTTCCTCCCCTTTAGAAAAGAAAAATTACTAAGTTGGCGCAGTGGCACATGCCTGTAACCGCTGCAGCTTGGGAGGCTGAGGTTGGAGGATTGTGAGTTCAAAGCCAGCCTTAGCAACTTAGCAAGGTCCTAAGCAAGTCAGTGAGACCCTCTCTCTAACCCAAAAAATATAAAAAGGGGTTAGGGATGTGGCTCAGTGGTTAAGCATCCCTGGGTTCAATCCCCAGCATGAGAGAAAGAAAGAAAGAAAGAAAGAAAGAAAGAAAGAAAGAAAGAAAGAAAGAAAGAAAGAAAGAAAGAAAGAAAGAAAGAAAGAAAGAAAGAGAGAGAGAGAGAAAGAAAGGAAGGAAGAAAGAAAAAGAAAGAAAGAAAGAAAGAAAGAAAGAAAGAAAGAAAGAAAGAAAGAAAGAAAGAAAGAAAGAAAGAAAAAAGAAAAATACTGCCCTGCCTAGAACTTCCAGTACAACTGGGAATAGAAGTGGTAAGAGCTGACATCCCTGTCTTGTTCCTGATCTCAGAGAGAAGCTGCCAATCTTTCACCATTATTTGGGATGTTACCTGTAGTGTTTTGTTGTTCTTTTCTTTTTGTCTTTTGTAAGTTTATTTTTAAAACAAAAAAGAAAAGTTTGTAGAAGGAAAATAGGACTGGGAGAAGAGGGGTAAAAGAGGATATGGGGCAGGTTTATTTTCTTATTGAAATGCAGAGAAAATTTCACAGAGTTTGTAGAGACTGCCTTGTGAAAAAAATTATATAGACCCCAATACTCATTATCTTCCTTATCAAAATAGCATGCATAACCTGCACAAATAAAATCATAAAATAGTGTTGCCAATATTTTCAAGAAAACAAAACAAAAATTGGTGTTTTCTCCCTTTCCTTATTTAATGTCATCATCATTTTTAAAAAACATCAGAAGTAAATGTATTTACAGTATTCAAGGTTGGTCAGAATGCTACTATTTAACGCAAATGGCAAGTGCACTAACTTTCAAACAATGAAACAATTGTGCAAAGAATCCTTCCAACAAAAAGAAATGTTAGCCTTTAAATCAGCACGGATTTCTTGGACTGAGCACTTTTCACTTCTAGGACAGGCACAAAATTCGTTTATGACAAAATCAAATCCTCAGCGCAACCCCTCCTGCTGGTAACTTGAGAAGGGATCGCTGGAGGCTGATCCGCAGGAAACTGCTACAGGAAACTGCCCTATCTGGAAGTCCTGTCCTCTCAGTCCCAAATCAATTGTAAATGTCTTCCCTGGGGACCAGAAAGATGGGCCAAATCCTGTTCATGCTTGAATGGGCTTCTGATCCAGCCTCGGCTGTCACTCCACCCACCACCACCATTAAATAACACTAACTTACTCCGAAAATAAAATTATATCTAAATTTATACGACACTCCCCAAACTCCCAGCCCTCCCCTTTTTGGAATTTCCGGGGTCTATGATACAAGTGATGGCAAGCATTCGCTGGTTGTGGGCAAACCACGCTGGTGGGTCGTGACCACACTCCAGCCCGTAGCGTGCACCTGAAGACCACAGGCGAGGATGGGGTGAAAACGGGTAGGAGGAGTAAACATACATAGAGACACACACTCTGAGGCCTGACTTCAGAAAAAGAAGTTCAGGGTCCCTTTTGGCACTCGGCGGGGCGCTCAAGTTTGTGCGGCACAATTGGATGCAGACACTAGGAAACGGGCGCCAAAGGCCACGCCAAATCTCTGCACAACAGACAGAGCCACCAGCAAACACCAGGCAGTTCGTTGGGGTCCTCCGGGGATACTGCCCTCCCTCTCCCCTTCTCAATGCTCTTGAGGGACTGGCCAAGGAGGTGGAGCGGCGCTGGCTGGGACAGGCGGGGCGGGCGCAGCCCTCACAGCGCCTTGCTGCAGTTGGTGGAACGGTTCTTGGAGTCCTAGGGCTTCTGCAGCGCCGCGCCGCGCGGGTCTCTCAAAAACTTGCGCTCGCCTCCCTTGATCTTGTCCCAGTATTTCAGGTAGTCATGGGCCTGGGATGCGCAGAACTATGGCATGGCCCTCATCGGTGCGCAGAGGTTTCTGCTTCCTGCAGGCGCGCTCTGTCCAGGATGTGCTCATCACTGCGCAGGTCCTGTAGGCCACCAGGATGGTGGGCACGTTGGAGGCAAAAGTGCTTCACCTTCCGCAACCACTCCTTGCGGATGTTCTTCAAGGAGTCCAGGCTGTCCGCTGAAAAACACTTGAGGATGACGTTGGTGTCCTGGTAGGAGAGTGTCAGCAGTCTCTCCAGTCCTGAGCGGCCGTATCGCCCAGCACCAATTCCACCTGCTTGCCATCCACCTTGCTGTTGGCCACATAGTTCTGGAAGACGTTGGGCACATACACCTAAGAGGGCTCGTCCAGCAGGGACTTCACGCCACATCGGTTGTCGACTCCACCAGCTTCTTGCAGATGATCACAATAAGCCCACCCCGCGGGGCAGCAGGAGCCTCGCTGGAGTCCCGCCAGCCCCTTGTCGCTGCTGGGGGCAAGGATCGCTAGCTGCATCTAAGTTGCTGGTGGCTTGTTCTCTCAGTGTGCTGTGGCGGCGGGAACTGTGGGGACACCAGGACTAAGGGTGAACCCTGAATCTCACCGCGACAACTCTGGGGTGGTGACCACTCTTCTCTCCCTGGCCCTGGGGTCAGCCGAGCTATGCACCAAGGTGACTAAAGCTGCCTAGCTCCCTCCGGTGTCTCTCCATGCCTCGGGTACAGGGACGTTGAAGACGAGCACAAGCCTAAAGTGGTAAATGCTGAGAATTAATCCGATACAGGGTTGCTATAAAATCTTATAGCAAAATCGTAACTGAAGATGAAATATTGAAAGTTTTCTCCCTTAGGAAGTAGGTTCACCACTTCTATTCAACAAGAATATAATTGGATGATATAGCATTTGCAAAGGCAAGAAAATAAAAGGTATGAAGTTTTCAAAAAGTATACAAAATGCACCATTATATACGCATGAAAATTCAAAAAAAATCCACAAATAAGCTATTAAAATTCATAACTAAATCTGACAAGATTGCTGGATACAAGGTTGAAATGCAAAAGCCAACTGTATTTATGCCGAATGTACCATGTATGTGATGACCCAATATTTGTAAAGAAGTTAGTTTTACTCAAATTGAACCACAGATTTCATGCCATCTCAACAAAATTCCCAACTTTTTTGTTTTATTGTAGAAATTTCAAAGTTGACCTAATTTTTGTTTCAATCTGCAAAGGACTGAAATTAACCAATGCAATCTTGAAAAGGAGAACAAAATTAAAAGACGTATACTATCAGATATTAAGACCTAGTATAAAACTGTGGTAACTAAGTCAATGTGGGATTAATCAAACCGACCAAAAACAATAAGCAGGAAATCTAGACACACACCTATCAAATGCAGTCCCACTTTTGATTAGTGACAAAGATGATATTGCCATGCACTGAGGGAAAATGTGATCTATTTAAAGAATGGTGCTGGATGTCTTTAGGGGCAAAAATGTATCATGAGCCCCTCCCTCACATGATTGACAGCACTCCATTTCAGACAGATTATAAATCTAAACTTGAAGGCAAAATGATAAAGCTTCTAGGAAATAACCTCATGAAAAATGTACTTTCATGAACATGGGATAAACAAAAATTTCTTAAGTAGAATATAACAAGCACTAGTCATAAAGAAACATTATTAAAATAGAATTAATTAAAATTCAAAATTTTCATTCATTGAAAGACAGCATTGAGAGAGGCGAAAATGCAGGCTACACAATTTGAGACAATATTTACGTAACTCTAATCTGAAAAAAGGATTTGAGCCCAAATACTGTAATCCCAGCAATTTGGGAAACTGAGGCAGGAGGATTACAAATTGCACATTATAGCCTCAGCAACTTAGTGAGGCCCTAAGCAACTTAGCCAAATCCTATCTCAAAATAAAAATAAAAAGGACTGGGTATGCATAACTGATGTGATCCTAAAATATGTATAATCAGAAAAATGATAGATAGCACTCCATTTATGTATGATCTACCAAAATGTGTAAATGCCTTCTACTGTCTTGTACAACTATTTAGAACAAATAATTTTTTTTTAAAAGGACTGGGTATGTAGCTCAGTAGTTAAACATCCCTGTGTTCAATTCCTACTATAAAGAAGAAGGAGGAGGAGGAGGAGGAAGAGGAGGAGGAGGAGGAGGAGAAAAAGAAGAAGGAAAGATTTGCTCCAAAATAGATAAAAGAATTATAAAAAGTAAGGAAAAGACTGACAACCCAATTTAATTTTTTAAAACATCATCAAAAGATTTACATAGGTACTTCACAAAAGAGGATACCCAAATGGCAATAAATATGATAAAAGTTTCAACCTCAAGAACCCCTAGGGAAATACAACATAAAACCATCATATCTATCAAAAGGATAAGAAATTTAAAAAAAAAACCCTGACAATAAAAAGTCTGGAGTAGGCTGTAGAGCAACTGAAACAGTTATATAATGCACACAATTTAGTAGTTGCACATTTTCAATCACATAAAAGCAATACATCTTAAATTCTCAGGGAACTGTGAGAAAGGGTCAACTTTAAAAATGGAACTATAGTATATGAAAATTTCCCTCTTAATGAATTGTATTTTATGAAGAGTTATATAAACTAAGAAATACTGACAGGGTTCTGTCAGATATTTTTCTTTTTTAAAAAATTTAACACGATTGCTTTTATCAATGTTAGAGAAGATGTTTAAATAGTTCTGTTGTAACTTTTAATAGTTTTGTGTATCATTCAACTTTTTTTCTTGCAGCACTAAGACACATTTGAAAAGATTGGAATTGAAGCTGTTTTGTTCAATGCTGTGTGAAAATGAAGAGTAGTCTGCAGCTGTGTGGTAGTGGTTTAATTTGCAGCATTAGCACTGTGGTGTCAGGTTCTAAAGTTACTACTGTCACCAAGCATTTTCAGTCTCCATTTTGAAGACTGCCTAAGCTTAAAAGTCTGCTGGCTTAACTTTTAGAGAATAAGATTATTCCTTGCATTTCTGAGTATTATGTAACCTATTTTTGCAGAAAGTATTGTTACATTAAGTGCAACTGTGTATCCTGGTTTAAAAAAATGCAATCTTTTTTTAAATAAACCCTCATATTCTGTATAGTTGCTAAAGTGTTGAGAACCTTTTTAATTGTAAAACGAGAACTGATTTTGAGTTTAGTATAGTAGCACACTTGTTCAGATTTGCATGGTATGAATCCAAATAGATTAATGAAACTTTGGCCGAGGTTTGTATCATGAAGTTCTTAGACTGAGTTGTGCAGTTAAGTGCACTTTTAGGTAATCTGCACTGTAAGATGGATAAATTCCATCTCTGGGAATTGTGTGAGTATTAATGTTTCCATGTTCCCAACTATGTTGTGAAGTGGAAAAAACCCAGATTCTAGATTGGTGAATCAGTTGGGTTTTGTAAATACTTGTATGTGGAAAGATATTGTTGTCTTTTTGTGAAAATAAAAATCTACACCTGGAAAAAGAAAAAAAGAAATACTGAAATGCAGAGCAAAGAAACCAAGGATATATTGGTACAGCCTCATTGAATAATAAAGGCTCAACTTCAAAGTATCATAAATATAATATTTTATCTTTACCTGTTAAGGTTTAGATATGAGATGTCCCCAAGAAGCTCGTGTGTGAGACAATGCAAGATCGAAGACTTAGGAATTAGACTAGAAACCTTGTAACTGCTAGAAGAAAACGCTCCATCATATTGGTGCAGGCACTAACTTCCTCAACAAGACCCCAAAATCTTAAGAAATAAAACCAAGAATCAATGAACAGGACGCCATCAAATTAAAAACTTCTGCACAGCCAAGGAAATGAGTAAGCAAAAAGAGAGAGCCTATAGAATGGGGAAAAAATCCCTGCCAGCTACTCCTCTGTCAGGGGCTTAATATCCAGCATATATGAAGAACTCAAAAAACTCAATGCCAAAAAAAAAGCCCAATCAATAAATGGGCAAAAGAGCTAAACAGAAAATTCTCAAAAGAAGAAATACAATAACCAAGACGTATATGAAAAAAAAAAATGTTCAGCATCTCTAGCAATTAGGGAAAGGAAAATCAAAACTAAGATTTCATCTCACTCCAGTCAGAGAAGCAATTACCAAGAACACAAATAATAATAAATGTTGGTGGGGATGTGAGGGAAGGTATACTGACACGTGTTGGTGGGAATTCAAATTAGTACAAACTCTCTGGAAAGCAGTATGGAGATTCCTCAGAAAACTAGGAATGGAACCACCATATGACCCAGGTATCCCACTCTTTAGTATCTATGTAAAAGAACTAAAATCAGTATATTATAGAGATACAACCACTTCAAAGTTTATAGCAACACAATTCTTAATGATAAATTATGAAATCAGCCCTAATGCTTGTCCTTAGATGAATGAATCAAGAAAATGTAGTCTATATACTACATACCATGGCGTTTTACTCAGCCATGAAGAAGAATGAAATAATGGCATTGGCCAGTAAATGAATGGAACTGGAGAACATCACACCAAGTGAAAATAAACCAGACTTAGAAAATCAAGGGTCAAATGCTTTCCCTCATAGGTGGAAGCTAAAGCAAAATAAGGGGGAAAAGGCAGTTGGTCGGGGATAGGCTATCATAAATATATAAGGAATATCAGTGGAGTAGAAGGAGAATGAGAAGGAAGGAGGGTGTAAGGAGCAAAGTTAAATGTGTGACATTCTGTGTGCTGTGTAACTTACAAAAAACAACTTGTGCTGTGTAACTTGCAAAAATAACTTGAGTGCTCTGTGCTGTAACATGTGCAACTGACCCCGAGTAAGATAACTAACTTCCCTTGGACCAAGACCGGCTGGCAGGGTCTGATAAAAAGGACTTAAAAGGACTCAGGATGAGCCTAGCTCCAGTTCCCATTTTACACCAATGACGCCAGTGTTGCGCCAAGCCTGAAGGGGACTCACTGACTTGCTCCTTGCTTGATGGACCATCCATCATCCTGACCGTGACTGAGTCGTTCCTGTGGAAGTGACAGCGGAGCTGCCCATGTGCATCCTGCCTGAGACGTCTCCGCCTGGCCTGCCTGCCGTGACCTCGCCGCCCTCCTTCGCCTCCCAACCGTCCTCGCCCATCAGGACTCCAGCTGGAGGGAGTTCCCCAGCGAGATCTCCTGAGCTGTCTTCCTGACTGACCTCTGGGAGCTGCTGCCCTTCAACTCAAGACACGTCATACAGGAGTGGACGTTAGGAACGGGTCTCAGCAAGGAGTGAGTCTTGTTTATTCAGGGCTTATAATAATTTAGTGATTGAGTTATGTGTGATATTGGTGTGACTAAAAGTTAGAATAACTATAAATAATTGTGTGATCAGCATCAAATAAAAGCCAATTGATTTTGGACCAAATTTACTCTCATTGACTCCTCCTTGCTGCTTGTGACAGAGGGAGGACGAGAAAGGGGAAGAAATATGGAATGAATTCAACAAAATCATGTTATATGCATATACAGATGTACCAAAGGGAATTTCACCTTTTTGTATATGTAGAACATACCAATTAAAAATAAAGAAAGAAACAAAAGGGAGATCAGTAGAGTGGGGGAGGGAGAATAGGCAGACTAGGGGAAGAGGGGCAGAAAATGGGGAGGAATGGGAATTGAAATCAAATTCCTTGCATGTGTGATTTTGTCAAAATGAGTACAACTACTGTGTATAACTATAATGCTCTAAAAAAAACCACTTCATAATTCCTGAACTGTAATTCCCACTCTGTAGAGTCACTGTAGCAAATGCACATCATTACCCTATGTACCTGTATGATTACACGAATGTATGAATCTACATGGTGCACAACCATAGAGACAAAAAGTTGTACCCCGTTTGTGTACAATGAATCAAAATGCAGTCTGTAAAAATTTTTTTTAAAAATTTTTAAATCATATCCTAGTGGGACCAAGAGAACTTTACTATGGAAACGTTTTGCCTTCTACCTGTACTGACCTAGAATCAAATAATCCCTGCTCTGGATATTTTCAAGAGATATTGGTTCTGGGAGGAATCCACAGGGACAACAAAATCTGCCTTCAGGAAGCCATTTAAAATCAAACTGAGCCAGGTGAGGTTGCGTTAGGACGCCTGTAATTAATTACAGCAGCTTGGGAGGCTGAGGCAGGAGGATCAAAGCCAGCCTCAGCAAGAGCAAAGCACTAAGCAATTCAGTGAGACACTGTCTCTAAATAAAATACAAAACAGGACTGGGGATGTGGCTCAGTGGTGAAGTGCCTCTGAATTCAATCCCTCGTAACTGCACCCCCACTGCCAAAATAAGAATAATAAAATAAAATAAAATCTGCAGCACATTTTAGGATCAGATTCACAGGTAAGAGAAATATCATCATGTGAAAGGCATCATGTGACAGATTCCAGATGGTTCCAGATGTTCATTCATGGTAGGTCAACTTCATAGCTCTAGGTTCAAGGTGAGGCAGAACTTCATGGCAGGACAGAGAGGAGGAAAGCAGCTCAGGATATGGCAATCAGGAAGCAGAGAGTTACCTGTAGATATTTTAAAGATGCTGTTTAAAATATAAATTCTCTTATATTTTTAATTTGATGAAGTTTTTTTCATGAGGAATGGATGTTGAATTTTGTCAAATGCTTTTTCTGCATCTACTAACTAATCGTATTTTATTAGTTTGTTAATATGGTGATAGTATTAATTGAGGTGCTAATTTAATATTTATTAAAATAAAATTTTAGACTTGTGGCTAAAAAATTTACTAGAACTTTCCCCCTCTTTCCCCACTCTTAGGAAATACATACGTAATAGAGTGATGGAGTGAGATTTGTTTTCTCCAATTTGTACAAAAAAGTGCTGCTCTTGGGTAAGAAAGCAATGGGTGTTTATGGGAATATTGAAGTGCATATTCAAAGTGGAAGTACTATAAACTCATAATGACAAAATGGATATCAAGTAAGTTTTAAATCTACAGCTTAGTGTCATTGGAATTTCTGGGGATGAGGCAGGTTTGTTAAACACCAAACTGTTAAGACTGGTGAAGGATCTGAGCTCCTCCTACTTGTTGGGTGTCAGTCAGCTGTTTGTTAAACACTCATCAGTGCCTAGGAAAGTTTGTAGTGAGATGAGGACCCTAAAGAATGTGATAACAAAGGGAATGGAGAGGAGAAGCTGGTCACTTCCCTCATCTCCAATCTTGAGGTGAGAATCTAAACAGAGTGATACTTGTTGTAAAGTAAAAGAATCTACTTATAAAACATCTGGAGAAATCCACCTGCAGAGCGGGCACACAACCTACCCCACATATCCCCGTGCAGTGAGGTTGTCCATTGTAGCCCAGCCTGCCTTTGCCAAGGGGCATATGAGTAATAAAATGCCCCAAACCTCTCCACTGAGTCCTTTAATTTCTTTCTTGTGATCAGTAAACAGCATGCTGCAGCATTTCCAGGCCTGGTGTTGAACAATTGGTGTTTTCAGCAGGATCCCAAAGGGTCATGTGTGGAGTTGACCACAGAGTTGGGAAAGGACATAGAGTCTGTGGGGAAGTCCTGGGCTGGCCTCATACCTCAATGTGGTTGGAGGTGACTTCCCTACTGGAGGGGTGGGAAGCACTCTGAGAGTACAGGGATGCCCTGAAAATACAAAGAGGGGCGCTGCAAGTATTGGAAGCATCATCTGAAATAGTTGCAGGAAAGCAAGGGTAATCCAAAGTAGTCATGGGAAAGCAAGAAGGAAACAATGGTGACAGGGCCCCTGTGGTGGCAGGCCCCTGCTGTGTACATTAAAGTGAGCCACAGACCAGAAGCTAGAGTATAGGAAGTTAAAACTAGAAAAAGATGTCCTCTGAGCACAGAAAGATGTGCTTAGAACTTTCAGATGAGCATCTGAAGGCCATGGCATGCTGTTATGGTAAACTGAGGGGACATTACAGACCCAGGGCTGTATTAGGGCCTTGGTGACTAGTGAAAACTGGACCCTCAAATGTGTTGAGGGCCGTCTTGGACAAGATGGCGCCTGGCAGTGAGCCAAAGGGCACTGACTACCAAAATAAGGAAGTACCCAAAAAGGCTGCTTGCCTACTAGTTCCTTGGAGACTTATGATGTGTTAACGCCAGGCTCTAGGATTGGCTATCTAATATCGTGCCACGCGTGGACAGCTCGTGATTTATATAGTGCTATGCTGACATTCCTCTGCATACTCTCCTGCATGAGAGAAAGCTTTGCTATAATTGGCTGATAAGCTAGGAGCCTGGGGGAGGAGAGAGGGAGAGAGATGAAGGAAGATAGAGAGAGAACAAAGGAGACAGAGAAACAGGGAGGACACAATAAATCTCATCAAGCTAAAGATTAGTGGTGTCTCCTTTCTCCGCGCCGGTTCCGCTGAATGGAACACAAATGTGGGATTCACTCAGGGATCCCATCAAGTCACTAGTTCCAGTATCTCAGAAGTTGAGGTGGAAGATGACAATACCATGGAAACTAGACCAATAACTGTCCAAAAGTTAAAGACCCAGCAGGAGCAAACTGAGCAGGTGGATCCACATCTGATCTTTGCTTCAGAGAGATATTCACATACACCATGGCACTGTATATCTCCATGAAGCTTGTGGAACTTGGGTCCAAATTCAGGCAGAAAAACGAAAGGAAGTGTACCCACATGACTGCTCTGTATGTGGGAAACCACAGCAGATAGGATTATGTTGAATTGTATAGAGTTGTCTAAAATGGCTTCAATAACCACTCACCTCAATCTATGTCAATGACTTTACACAAGTGTCACTGATGAGCATGTGGGGTCATTACTAGTCTGGCTACTTCTTGCCATTCACAATATGTGGCCAAATTCAGGAGATATTTCTATGCAAAGAGGAATGTGGCCCTCTATGGAAGAATTATAGAGCTATTTGTGGAATCTGGGAATGAAACATGGTATTTATGTGCAGCCTTTCCCAAGACATGACCTTTTCTGCTGGGATGAGGGATGTAACCTTACACATGGCCTCTCCATCCATTTATGGTGCCCTGGAATTAATTTTATCCCTGTAAGTAGGGCAGACCCACCAGTAAGCAGCACAGCTGATGGCAGATCTAAGGGAGACAAAGATTGGAGCAGAAAATGGGAGTCCAAAAACCCAGGCAAAATCAAAAGGACTTCTCCAAGTCTGTAAACAGTCATGAGTGGACTTAACAGCAGCAGGAGTGGATGAAAGGAAAACAGGTAAGCGACCTAATGCCACTCTGGTACAGCTAAGGAAGCAACTGCCAAAGGATAAGAGGTTTTAGCCATTACCTCTTAATAAGGAAAAAATGTGGGGGAGGCGATCAGAAAGGTAGAGTGGATTCCTGCTCCAAGAAAAGATAAAAACAAGCCTCTCCTGTGAGGAGATATAACAAAAGAGGGGGTTCCATGGCCCTTCCTGAGGACTCTTTGAGTCATTGGGTATGGGATGACTAGGGAAGAGGTCAAGGTTCAGGGATCCAAGTATGTCTCTGAATCAGAGGACATATTTAGAATTGACAATGCATTGGTATTCAAAAAATATTCAAAGAATAACAGCATGGTGGACATGGGAACTGAGTTTACACTGATTTGTTAATGCTGACAAATTCTCATCAATATGATACCAGGGGAAAATGGTAAGAGTCTGAACTGTAATGTTTACCTTGCATTTTGGATACCTGCCATCTACCCCCTACCTAGTGTTCATAATTCCCTTTCCTAAATACATTATAAGTGTTGAGATCTTGTGGGGCAATGTCTATAAACTACCATAAAGGAGTTTTCATTGTCAGGAGATTAAGCATGTGTCATCTCTAAAGTCAATATTAAGAAGGCAGGCTAAACACGCATCTGTTGTTTTGCCTGCGCCCCAGCAAATTGTTGACACCAAACAAAAATTGACTCCCCAGTGGCCATCAAGAAATAATGGTGACCACACATGAATTGATTGAAGTAAGCAAAATTTGCCCAGCCTACAACTGTCTTAACTTACCTGTGTGGTCAGTAAGAAAGTCAGTTGGAACTTGGCACGTGACCGAATTGTAGAATATTAAATAAGGTGATTCCTCCACTTTATAAAGCCATTCCCAACATAGCCTCTATTCTAGAAGAGTTAAGGAAAATAGCACAGTGTGCTGTACCTTGCTAGTACCTTTATCAAAGACAAAGGCCTGGAGAGCCAAGCCCCATTTGCCTTCATGTGGGAAGGCCAACAATGAATGTTTCCAATGTCCCTCATTTTTACCTTACCTGGTAAAAATGTTTACATGATGACCACATCTGATTCTCTTTCAGTGCTCACCAAGGCTATACCCCCTTTTTGATTCACTTGCAAAGGAGAGGATGGGCTGTACCCCTGACAAAATGCAGGGCCCTGGCTTATTGATGAAATGTGTGGGTATTATCTGATTGCGTAAGACAAAGATTATACCTCAGGCTGTACTAAATGAAGTTCAAGTGTTTCCACTTCCTAGCACAGTAAAGCAAAACCAAATCTGTGGGGCTATTGGGTCATCGGAGGGTTTTCATCCCTCATCTGTCTCCGTTTCTATGACCCCTATATAATTTGAGTAGGAGAAGTACATTAGGGAACTGGACAGACTGGCATACTGAAGTGTTTAATCAGACCAAATGGACAGTAAAACAGACGCAAGCCCTTGGGACACTAGACATGTTGAAACCTGTTGAGGTTATTGTCCATGTCACTCCAGATGGCTTTGGATGGACTTTATGACAGTTGATTAAGGGACATAAGCCTCCCATTGGATTTTGGTCATAGTTATGGAAGGGCGTAGAGGAACATTACAGCTTGTTTGAAAAACAAGTTTGTGCTACTCATGCTGCTCTTCTTGCCACGGAGCCCATCATCAGAGAAGCGCCAATGGAAGGCTGCACAACTGACAAAGATAAATGGCTAGAGGAAGCCCCAGCAGAAAAAATTACCACTTGGTTACACTATAGATTAAATAATACAAATCAAAAGACTATGTGGGCAGTGGTGACATGCTGGGGGCTGGCCATAAAGATGTCTGATGTTGCTGCATGCCACAACCCTCTTGCCTGCTCTCCGGGCTACCCATAATGACTGGATGCCACCAAGGGGCATATCAAACAAGGTGATGACCCTTTTCAGCAGTGATAGCTAGACTACATTGGCCCTCTTTTGTTATCAGAAGGGACGGAATATGTATTGAGTGTATGGACAGGTACAGGCTTGATGCAAACATTCCCCAGCAAATGAGGCAGTCAAAAGGCAACTATTAAAGGACTGATCCATCTGGGTTCCATGTATGGCACACCACAGGTAATTGAGAGTGACCAAGGAACTCATTTCACAGGCTCAAGACCAGAACATACTATGGATTTTCTGCTGGCCATACAGTCTAACAGGAGCTGGATTCATTGAAAGAATGACTGGCCAGCTGAAGCGAGTCTTAAAGACTGAGAATAACTCTGGACTGCTCATCTGCCTGAGGCACAAAGGACGCTAAGTGAGAAACCCAGACATGAGTGACCTGCAGTCACTTCTATGTTATCTTGCCCATGACCTCCATCATTAAGGTTACAGATAAAGGACACTTCTGCTGAACATTTTCTCTATTTTTATTATAAAATAAGTCTATTGGTAATAACCTTATATTATTTATTCCCAATATTTGATGTTACAAACTTTAGGGTCTTTGAGATATGCAGGATCCTTGTATGTAAGTGGCATAAACCCCATTATTTGAGCTCTCTTAATCACTTTTGTAATTTCTTTTTGTTTCTTCCCATAAAGACCTGTTATATGCCTTCCATAAATGCATCCCGTAAATGGAGAAACAAATTGGGACAGAAGCTGTACATTTTTTTACACGTTTCTCACACAAGATAACATTTCTTAAGAGGTTCCTTATAAGGATTTTCCATTAGAACAGGCAGATCCTCATTGCCAGTGACCTGTTTGTATTGTAAACAATCCCTTCTCCAGAGCACCAAATGAGTTCTGGAATTTGGGAGGCAGACAGCAGCCATTATACAGTGTGTCAACTTCTTCCCTAAACTACAGCAAGAAGCAATCACAGCTGCCATGGTTTCTGGTTATTCCTCTTCCCTGAGCATTTTCTTAGACCTGCCTGGAGCACAAGTAACGTGCTGTTGCTGGCTCCTCAAGACATCACAGCAGAGAAGGATAATTAGTTGGCCATTGATTGTACACCTAAGTCCTCAGTGGTTTGCCTTACTGACCCCTTGGGGGGAGGAAGACTACCTGAATTTACAAATCCATCTTACTGCGTTGGGAACCTGGCCCCCACAAGCACAGGTGATGTTATCCTCTGATGTCATCACCTGAGGAACACTTTTTATCAGTTTATGAAAGTTGTATATTTCAAGCTGACTTATTCTTTCTAAATCCTTGAAGTACAAACAGAATGGTTTGGTACACCTGCCTGGGAAAGCTTACTGTGCAGGCTACCGTACAACCTTGTGTTAGTTGTACAGCAGCCTGTATTCTGCCTCATGAAGCTGATTTTCCATTATTGGTGCTCATTCAACATTTGACAACAAGTAACCTAATCCTGGACTGAGTAATGAATATTGTAGATGATTCCAAAGAGACTAACTGTTGGATCTGCTCAGATCTCCCCATGGCTGCAGCACAAGGACTTTGCTGGGTCATCCCACCCACAAATGAGACCAAATGGATTTTGATATAACAGAACTGAACTAAAACACAATATCTCCCATGCTTTAACCCAAGTGGCTAAACACATCAGTGTTATCTTTATTTCCTTAGCATGTTTGCTGATAGGCTTTTACTCTTCGTACAGCTGTCGTAAGATATAGATGCCATGTGTCTCTGGAGCCCTAACCCGAGGGACTCACAGAAGACAAGGGATGGTCTGAGATCGTGAGGGACATAAAGGGGCTTCCGAGACATTGAAGGGGTAAAATGTCGGGCTAAACACTAACCAGTGCCTGGGAGGGCTTGCTGTGAGATAAGGTCTCTAAAGGATGTAATAATGAAGGAAATGGAGAGGGGAAGCTGATCACAGCCTTTATCTATAAACTTTAGGTAAGAATCTAAACAGAGTGAACCTGGTTGTAAAGTAAAGACAAGAACTCAAAACATCTGAGAAAATCCACCTTCATAGTGAGCATGCACCTCTCCTATATATTCCCCTTTTATAGGCATGGGGCAGCCCTCTGTTGTATCCCAGTCCACCACCTCCAAGGAGTGTGTGAATTATAAAATGTCCAAAACCTCTCTGTTGAGTCCTCCCAGTTCTTTCTTCAGGATGAGTATGCTTGGGTCATTTGTAGCTGTGAGGTTGAACAAATACCTGAGAAAAGCAACTTAAAGGAGAAAATATTTATTTTAGCTCACAGTTTCAGAAGTTTTAGTGTATGGTTGACTGACTCCATTGCTTTGGGCCTGAAGAGAGGCAGAGCAAAAGGGTGTGACAGAGCAGAGCTGCTCAATTCATCATGACCAAGAAGCAGAGAGAGAAAGAAGGGGCCAGAGACAAAATAGAGTCTCCAAGGACACGTCCCCAAGGACCTGCTTCCTCCATTGGGGTTTTACCTCCTACAGCTTCCACCACCACCCACTAACGCCATCAATGTTTAATCCATCAATGGGTTAATCCACTAATGAGGTCAGAGCCTTCATGATCCAATCAGTTTCCAAAGTCCCACCTCTGAACATTGCTGCATGGGGGACCCAGCCTTCAGCCACTGGGGAACATTTCATATCCAAGCCATAACATAAGCTAACAGTTTAGCCTGACAGTTTCACTAATGCTGGCAGGAAACACAAGACTCCTGTGTTGGGCAAGGTTGTTAGTAATCTTCTTTAAAATAAGGGGACAAGGGATGTGACTCAGTGTGGCACTGTGGGCGCTTATTATGTGCAAGGCCCTGGGATCAATACCCAGCACCTAAATAAATAAATAAAAACTGGAATTTCTTCAGTGCCAAGCTCTGGCTGTGACATAAGCCCACTGCACATGCAGCTTCCATCTGGGTTATTCTGCTCTGTGAGGTGGGACCTGGGCTGGGCCTGGGGTGCTGAGGGGAATGAATGCAGACATGGAGGCCATGAGGGCTGCTATACCAAGGAACTCCCTGCACACACAGGGAGTTTGTGTCACAGTCAAGGAACCTCAAGCTTAGGAGATCCTAATATTTCAAAGGAGTATCAATGAAAATATAATTTAAATTTAAGGAATGGAGCTATGAGTAAGTCTCTCCAAATTTCCCCTACTCCCCAAGGAAGTCATTATTTTTATAAATCTGGTCTCTGCCCTAGAGGGAGATGTTATCTCTATCCATTTAAACATCCTTGAAAACATACAAACTGCTGGTATGCAATGTACTGGTGTAAGAGTTGCAAAAAGTCAAGATCTATGGATAGGGGTTAGTTACAGCAGGAATGTGATATATAAATCGAGTGACTTGTCCAAGCCCCCATTCTTTTTTTTTATAATTAATAACAATGTTGTATGCATGAAATTGCTAAGAGAATAGATTCTAAGTGTTCTCACCACATAAAAATTAGCGAGGTGATACGTGTTAATTATTTATTCCAAAAACTATACATAAACCCCAAAACACAATGTTGTATACCATAAATATATACAATTTTGGTCACTCAGGATAAGATAATTGAAAAAATTTACCATCTTAATTTTAAGTGTACAGTTCAGTAGTACAACTATAGTAGTAGTGCACTACTGTGCAATCAACCTAGAGAACATTTCATCTTGTAAAACTAAAACTGTGTCCATTAGATAATAATTTCCCATTTTTCTCCTGCCTCTAACCCTTGGTAACCACCATTCTACTTTGTTTCTATAAATTTGACTACTCTAGTTACCTCCTATCAGTGGAATCATATGGTATTTATTTGTGGCTAGTTTATTTCACTTAGCATGTCCTTGAAGTCCAACCATGTTGACACCTGTATCAGAATTTTCTTCCTTTTTAAGGTAGAATAATATTCCATTTTCTTTATTCATTCATCTGCCAATGATCACTTGGGTGACTTCTACCTTTTGGCTGTTGTAAGTAATGCTGCTATGAACATGAGTGTGCACCCATCCCTTGGAGACCCTACCTTCAATTATCCTAGTTCATATACCCAGAAGTGGAATTGCTATATCACATGGTAATTCTATTTTTTAACCTTTCAAGTAACTCCCTTTCTGTTTTTCATAGGGCTGTCCTGTCTTACATTCCCACCAACATAAATTTTCTAGTACTTCTACAACCTAGTTGAAATTCCCTTCCTTCCCTTCTACCTTCCATAAGGTACAAATACTTATGGGGGTGAAGTGGTATCACCTTGTTGCTTTGATTTGCACTTCAAGCCCCCATTCTTTACCTAATTTGAGAAAAGTCATTTTGTCAGTAAGTAGAGTCTGAGGAGGTCCCTCAAAAGGACAAAGGGGATGTCAACTCAGCCTTCAACTGGCAGGTTCTTGATTTACAGCATAGAAAAGAAATTTTGGATCCTTCAAAAAAGCCATAGGTAAAAATTTAATTAGGAGAGCAAGGAGATCTATTCAGGAAAGCAGACAAGGAATTGGAATATGCACTAAAAGAGAGGATTGTGGAGGCTCCAGAGGGAGTCGCATTTTGGGGTCTCAGTCTTCTATTTTTAAAGGAAACTTTGTAAATGGTGAACACCAGCAGCATGTGGGGTGGCTTCAGCCTAAGGAGCTGGATCCCTTCGGTAGAGCACAGAGTGGGCCATGATGGTCTGGTTCTTGTCAGCATGCTCGGGTTGACATTATCTAGTTAATAGATAGCACAATCTTTTTCTAGGCTTCTTCTAATCCATCTAAAAATACATTCTATAAGCAAAAAGAAAAAAGAAAAAAAGAAAAGGGGGGATATAAATGCTAATCAACTGAACTTACAGTATGCTAAGATTTATTGGACCTTTAGAATTTAGACCTGGAGGAAAACAGCCCTGGGGAGTGAAGGTGAGGGCGTTCATGGAGTTTTTATATTCAAAACTGCAGTCCCTCTTTCCTTCACTGTTTGTGTCCTTTCTGCCTGTCCTCATTTCTTCTATCCTTATTTCCCTGATATTAATTTTTTTAAGTTTCCAATCAAATTAATAAAACTTGGGGGGAAATGATGTGGTTGTGACCCTGGAAATAGAATACCATTTTCCAGGAAGTAAGAGTGATGATAAGAAGACAAACACAATAACCCATAACCTATGTAATGTGATCAGGAAAAGTATTAGCTGAGGGGCAGCTGGGAGCCTGGGAACAGCAGATGCAAAGTGTCCCCCATTCCGTTCCCTGAGCACCCCCCAACAAAGATGTTTTTCTAATAAATTTCCTTCAAGTTATTTTTCAGAAATAATGTCCCTCAAGTCAACCTAAGGAGTCTGTGCCAGTGGACAAGAAGCAAGCTTTACTTCATTATAATACCAAAATCTCCACCCTGGGAATAGCTAATGCCTCATGCTCATAACACAGCAAGTACAGAGGAGTATTTGTCAAAGTGTACCTGCACGGCATGGTCCCTGCCCATGTGTGTGATGACTCTTTCCCCTCCCAGACATGCCTGTCCTGCCCAAAGAAACTGCAGCTTGCCTGAGCTTTAGGGAGTCATGGTTTTATAAGCAATTCCTTGTTATATCCTTCTTTGTTGCAAATGAACTTCACTCTATGAGACAACTGCTCTTAGTGTTTTATTCTGACTTGATTTCCACTAAGAGGCAAACCCATTGACCCCTTGTCAAAATTTATGCCATTTACAAAAGGAGCAGGAACTCACATTTAGGGGCTTACTTTGTGCCAGACCTGTGCTTTGAAACGAACTTTTTGCATTTAAATGGAAAGCATCTGCAGTGCAGAGGGTACATCGTCCAGGGTCCTGAGGGACAGGAAACAGAAACAAGCCGTCTGCCAGATTATGTTCCTTGTGAAATTGTATCCTTCAGTTATGCGTGTGCTTTTTCTTTTTAATCTTCTGGAAGGTATATATCCAAGGGACGGTCTTTCCTTCAGAATACTCTGGGAAACTAAGGTTCTTACCCCAATGATCATACCCAAAATATCTGTAGAGTTTCTCTTTAGAACCTGTATGCAGAAATAAATTTATCATAAACTTGCTAAATGTCTGCCAAAATATTAGAGAAGTGATTCTGGCCAAGTGACCAAATAATCCCTCTAATTTAACAGTTATATACTTGCAAGTATATCCCAGCTGAGGAAATATAACTTCAAGATAAGCCTCAGCGTAGCAGCCTCCTCATTTCAATTAGAACTACATGATACAAGAAGTACAATGATTACAAAATAGAATAAGTAAGAAGAAATTCAAAACTGATATTTTATAATGAAATAGCAGATATCAAGACAAAGAGATTCTAACAGTAGTGAGAGAGAAAAAAATCACCAACCAAGGGACAATAGGAATTAGCTGACAGTACTTTCCTAAATGCAACAAAGAAGTCAAAAGAAAGTGAAATGTCTTCAAAATGCTGAGAAAAAAAGAATTCTCAACGTAGAAGTGTTCTAGGAAAATTACCTGCTATGAATGCAAATAAAATGAAGATACGTTCAGACAAGCAAAAACAAGAGCATTTACTCAGGTTAATGACTAATAATTTAGACCAAGAGACTGAATTAATACCTACTGGACATGTTTCAGGAAGAAGGAAAAAGATGCAGAAGTAAAGTTGGAATGTACAAAGGAGCGGTGAGCCCAGAAAATGATAATTATGTAGGTAAATCTAAGTGAACTTTGTCTGTAAAAAAAAAAATAAGCATGATGATGTCTAATTTGTAGATTTATTAAAAAAGGAACATACAAAATATTGGGCAATGCTATGTAAGGATAGAGAGTATTTTTCAGGAAGGGGGTTAAAATATTCAATTCATATTTTTTAACTCATTATTAAGAGAATATTTTAAGGATAATCACAAAAATAGTAGATATAGAGGGTGTGATATTCACACCAGAAAAATAAGAAAATGGACTGAGAAAATAAAAAGGAAACATCAATAAGTTCTTAAAAACAGGTGGTAAAATAATAATGTTTTAAAATAGAGAAAGAGGACAAATAGAAAATAAAAAGTAAAATATCAGAAACATCCCAATTTATCAATATTATAATAAATTGAATGGGGTATAGTTAACCATTTAAAAAACAGAGATTGCCAGGCACGGTGGTGCACACCTGTAATCTCTGCAGCTCAGGAAGCTGAGGCAGGAAGCTGGCAAGTTCAAAGCCAGCTTCAGCAACTTAGCAAGGCTGTAAGCAACTTAGCAAGACCCTGTCTCAAAATAAAAAATAAGAAGGACTGAGGATATGGCTCAGTGATTTAGCACCCCTGGGTTCAATCACTGGTAATCCCCAAATTCTTTTAATTAAAAAAATAAAATAAAAAAACTGAGATTATGAAGTTAAATTAGAAAACAAAAACTTAAACTCTATGCTAAAAATAGGTACACATAAACAATAAAAACAGATGAAAAGGGAAAACATACAAGGCAAACATGAGTCAACATAATTATTAACTATATTAAAATCAGACAAAGAACTGGAGATATAGTTCAGTTTTAAACCATGTTTGAGGCTCTAAATTGAATCCTCAACATGAAACAAACAAACAAACAAACAAAAAAATCAGAAAAAAAATAAACTTTAAGAAAGAAAGCTTTGTTAGGGAGAAAGTCAGTAACTACAGTGATTGTAGAGCATGTACCTAACAAAATGAACTCAAAATAAAGCAAAAATTCATAGACTTTTGAAGAGAAATTTACAAATTCATTCTCCTAGGGGATTTTTCCAAAATTCTTCTCTCAATTATTGACAACTCAAGGAAATTTTTAAAAATAACTTTTAAAGTTAGAAATGATTTGAACAACACCATAAATTTGTTTTATAGGACATATGTTGAGCCCCAAATCCAACAATTAAAGGATGCACATTCTTGACAGAAACAGGGAATATTTTTAAGATTGGGGCAATGGTTCTGACCCTGTGATAGTTGAGAGTATGAGATCAGAGGCAAACACTCCTCCTTGTGTCTGAATTTCAGCTCTGCTACTCACCGGCTCTGAAACATCTTGCCAATTATTCAACCTTTATCAGTTTTGGTTTCATCACCAGTAAGATGCTATAATAACACTATAACCACTTCACATGTATATTGCACGATATAATCCACACAAATGACGTAATGTAGTGCCAAGAATGTAATATTTCATGAATATTTCCTATTTAAATATTATCATTATTATTACAAATGCACAAACAATGTATAATTGGAGTGAAGGACCGAAGACAATCTCCAAAAAGAGGTTTGGATGATGATTTCAGACTTTTCCCTTCATACATATGTATCCTGTCCCTTAAAAGACTCATTCTATTTTATTTTTTTCCAGTGCTGGGGATTAAACCCAGGCCCTCATATAAGCTAAGCATGTGCTTTACCCCTGAGCCACAACCAGCCTCTTTCAAATTCCTTACAATAGTAAGTCTAAAATAGTGAGCAAAAGGATACTAGAAAACAGCTTAATTTCATTAATAAAAAGTCATTTTAGAGAAGAGAAAATCAGTTGGTTAATCAGTTGTTGTAACCTTAACTTTCCAACATTTTCCTGCCCCAAATCTACTTATGAAAGAGATTTATTTTGAATAATTAGAAAATTCAGTTAAGCAAAAAGAAAATGATTAAACTAATTAATCATGGATGTTACACACAGGGATACTATTTTTGAACATTCAGGTTTATATTATTCTAGATTTTTGTAACATAAATACCAGTATGCCAAAACTTAAAACTTCTTTTTTTAAAGTCACATTATAATTAACATCTTTCTACATCAAAATAATTTGCTGCTAGATAGATTTCCTTGTTATATAATATTGGAGAAAGCATAAAGTTCAATGATACAACTAAGCTTTTAAGTTTTACTTGAATTACAATGAGTTAAATTTATCTGTTTTCCTAAATATTTGGAATAGATCAATTAATAACAATAAAAACTATATACTATATACAAGAGGAATGTTGGAAACAAAATGATCCAGAAAGGTTGAAAGTACGAGAATGGGCAAATATTTACCAGACAACAAAAAACAACAAAGAAAGTAGGTGCTGGCTTAGTGTTGTGATACAAAGAATATTCAAGATAAAGCGGGAGCATTTTATAGTCATAGAATACAGTTTCCATGAATATGAATATTATTATTGTGAATCAAATAAAATATAATAAAATTTTATAAAGTAAAACCTACAAGAAATCAAAGAAAAATACAAAACAATCGTAGCAGGCAATTTTAAGTCAACTTTCTTTTCAAGGCAGCCGAGCGACCAAAAGAATATGTTGATATAAAGACAAAAATAATATAGTTAAGAAGGCAGGTATAATTGTTTATCATACTTGATACATTTAACTGAATACACCTTCAAGTAGCTACTATTTAAAAACACACACACATTAAGGCAAAACCTTAATAAATTTTTTTAATAGAACACAGCCTGTATTCTCTAATTATGATTACAAATTTACAAATGAGTACAAATCAAAGCCAAACAAATGAAAAGGAAAAATGTTTACATTTTTATTTTCAATAATTTTTATATCAGAGGAAATCAAAACTAAAGTTAAAGAATATATTGAAAATTCTACTAATAAAATAACAATTTGTATAGCAGTACACAAAGGAAAATTGACACATTAAGCCTTTAGTCAAGTAAGAAGAATAAGTCAAAAAGAACTAAATATTCACATAAAAAAACAAATACTTAAAAATTTTCAATATTTAAAATATAAAAACTTAAATATTTAAAATATAAAAAATTGAAAATTGAAAAAATTAGGAAGGGAACTGTAGAGTTGAATAATAAAGATGAAAGAAAAACCCAATAAGTTAGATCAAAGTAAAACAAGGATTCCTAAAAATTCCTACTTAAAAGACAAACTCCTAACCAACTTAATTACAGAGAAAAAAGGAGAGAGCCACAAAACACAAGTAGAAAGACTTTAAAATCACAAATAAAGACATTTAAAAACTAAATGAAATAGATGATTTCATAGATAAACATAACCAAAATTGATGACAGAGAAGACAAGATAGTCTTATTGATGAGAAAAAAATGAAGAACCTTGTCTTGGCACCATTTAATTCTACAGAAGATCTAATCAACTGTTCAGAAGAGCAATAATTATTATAGGAGACAAACTGATTACTTCCCCATGAGGAAAAACTTCCCAATTCAGTTTTAAGAAAGAGCATGACTTTGACAAAGGAAGGACTTAAAAAAGAAAGTTATCACGCCTGTAATCCCAGAAACATGGGAGTCTGAGGCAGGAGGATTACAAGTTCAAGGCCAGCTCAGCAACTTAGCAAGACCCTGTCTCAAAATAAAAAATAAAAATAAAAAAGCCTGGGGCTGTAGCCCAGAGGAGAAGTACCCCTGGATTCATTCCCTAATAGCACACACACAAAAAAAAAGTAAAAGAAAAGGGAAAAAGGAAATTGTCTTACGCTATTAGTTAATAAAGCAATCAACCCAAATAAGGTACCCCTAAATAAAGAAAGCACAATACCTCAGTCTTAGCCTCCCAAGGCCACTGTGTCCCCATAGGAAAGAAAAGAGACTGACTGCACAACTCACATACTGTGAGGCTCCAAATATCCACTAAGTCGTGGCAAGTCTTACAAGCTCAGACAACTCACGGGAAAGCCTGCTCAGAAGAGTGAGAATGCCCACCAGGAGAATTCAGGAATTGGCGTATTGTCAGGCTACTATTCTTCCAAAAGTCAGCTTTATGATCACTCTGATGAGATGGGAAGCCTCTTGCAGGTAAATCGAATGCTATTTCTTCTAGCTGGCTTGCTATTTGGTTGCTCGGTTGCAGGGGACTTGAAAATAGCTCTCTGTAGCGGTGTGGGCTGCATGTTACCTCCTACAGTTCATTCCAGGTTGAGTAAATCCAACATGTGCCATCTCCAAACGGAATGAGCAAACCCTTCTCTAGAAGGACAGATGGAAGCCAGGTGCAGTTGTGCACGCCTGTTATCCCAGCTATTTGGGAGAATGAGGCAGGAGGATTTCGAGTTCAAGGCCAGACTTAGAAATTTAAAGACACCTGGTCTCAATGAAGTAAACAAATAAATGTAGATAGATATGCAAGTGGAGGAAGGCATGGTGTTGTCCCCTGAGTCTCTGAAACCTCTAAGGAAGGTCTGTCCATTTAAAGACCATTCACAGAATGGTACACTGAGCAATTAACTTGAGTGTGGAGCCATGTACTAACTTGATGAAGGTACTGTCCCTGCTCTCTTGGACTTTGATGCTCAAAGTGCTGTCCAGGCACCAACAACATGATGGTATTAGCATTGCCACATGTTTGATAGAATGTAGAATTCCAGGTACCATCCCAAACACTCTACATTGTAGCAAGACAATTCCTATGCAGACTGAAGTTTACAATCTGTTAGGGAAGGACATTCAAAGAAATTAATACTTACACTGCAGTGTGACAAATTTATGTTAAATATGGAGTGTTACTTAAATCACTTTGGAGAAAATGAGTTTTAAAGGTTAAGTCAAATTTGCAGAAGAGAGTGATGGGTGACTGTTGAGGAATTAAAGTTTTATTAGGCAAATGGAACAAACTCAACGACAGGCAGGCCTGAGACAGAATGATGTGAAACAGGAAGAGGAGCAGCTATGGTCTCAAAGAAGTTTCTGGAAATTAGTTGTAACAGTTACTGTAGACTCTGTCATCTCCTGACTAGGTGACTTTGGGCAAATGACAACATTTCTGTGCCTCTGTTTGGGGTTCATTTAAATGGAGATGGCAATAATGTACATATCTAATAGGCTTGTACCAAGAATTAAGTAAGTTAATACTAAAAGGCACTTTGAAAGGTGCCCAGGATATAGTAAGCACCATATGAGTGTCAGTTGTTATTGTTTTGTTAAAGACTAAGTGCATGTAACATACACTTTAACCTCCTCCCACATCTGGCCTATGTAAACTCTGTCTGCCCAAACTAATTTTAGTGTTGTTGCCCCAAATACAACTTTTGATTCCAGGGTCTGAACTTTTGACTGAGCCATTGCCTGGAAAGCCCTGATCTATCTTCCCTATCACATGTTCCCAAATCTTCTGTTGATTACTCCAAGTTAGTTATCAAAACTCTTCAAAGAAGCCTTTCCAATTCCCCCAACCCCCAAATAATTTTTCCTTCCTCTAAACTCCTGTGATAGTTATTATTGTCACCATAATACACAGAAGCAATTTCTCACCAGCCTGGATGGGACACAGGCTGTGTTTCATTTGATATCTAGTGATAGCAATGTTCATTGAGTTCTTCCTCATGCCAGGCTCCGTTGGAAGTATTTTGCATAAAATAGCTGATTTAATCCCTATACTCCCTGAGATGGGTACTTTAATAGTTCTCTTTATAAATGATGATAATTTAATCCCTACACTGAGATACATACTTCAATAATCTTCATTTTATAGATAATAAAGGTACAAAGAGCTGCTCAGTAACTTACCCTGCATGGCCCCTTGCAGTGAGTAGCTAAGCTGAGACTCAAGTCTAGGAGCCTGCTCTACATGTGCCCACCCTCACAGGGAACTGGTTCCACCAAGGCTGTGCTGACTTTGGGGTAAATTGCCCTGGAATTGAGTTTGGGAACAGAATTTCAAATGACATATTTCTTTTTAATTGAAAATCACGTTTTCTTAGGAATGTTATACTTAAAGTCCTAGCATAGAGGATCAGTCACAAGAATGAGGTTTCACTTTTTTTCTTTCTTCCTTCCTCCCTCCCTCCTTTCTTTCTTTCTTTCTTTCCTTCTCTTTTTCTTCTTTCTTTCTTTCTTTCTTTATTTCATCTACAGGAAATATAACTTCAGAATTCCTTTCAGCAGAGAATCCCACAGCCTTATAGTCACAAAATTCTCCATTTAGGAAATCTTATCTCCAGATATTTGAGATTTCAAGTCAAGAAAGATATTACCCTAAAAGAAGTAAAACTCAAAAAATAAATGACCTAACGCTACAGCTCAAAGCCCTAGAAAAAGAACAGACCAACACCAAAAGTAGTAGAAGACAGGAAATAGTTAAACTCAGAGCTGAAATCAACGAAATTGAAACAAAAGAAACAATACAAAAAATTGACAAAATAAATAGTTGGTTCTTCGAAAAAATAAACAAAATTGATAAACCTTTAGCCACACTAACAAAGAGAAGACAAGAGAAAACACAAACCACTAAAATTCGGAATGAACAAGGAAATATCACAACAGACATAACTGAAATACGAAACATAATCAGAAGCTATTTTGAAAATCTATACTCCAACAAAATAGAAAATTTTGAAGACATCAACAGGTTTCTAGAGACATATGAATTGCCTAAACTGAACGAGGAGGACATACACAATTTAAATAGACCAATTTCAAGTAATGAAATAGAAGAAGTCATCAAAAGCCTTCCAACAAAGAAAAGTCCAGGACCAGATGGGTTCTCAGCCGAGTTCTACAAAACTTTTAAAGAAGAGCTCATTCCAATACTTCTCAAAGTATTCCATAAAATAGAAGAGGAGGGAACCCTCCCAAACTCATTCTATGAAGCCAATATTACCCTGGTTCCTAAACCAGACAGAGACACATCAAGGAAAGAAAATTTCAGACCAATATCCTTAATGAACATCGACGCAAAAATTCTCAACAAAATTTTAGCAAATTGCATACAAAAACATATTTAAAAGATAGTGCACCATGATCAAGTGGGTTTCATCCCAGGGATGCAAGATTGGTTCAACATCAGGAAATCAATAAATGTAATTCACCATATCAATAGACTTAAAGTCAAGAATCACATGATTATTTTGATAGATGCAGAAAAAGCATTTGATAAAATACAGCACCCCTTCATGCTCAAAACACTAGAAAAAATAGGGATAGTGGGAACATTCCTTAACATTGTAAAGGCCATCTACACTAAACCCATGGCTAATATCATTGTAAATGGTGAAAAACTGAAAGCATTCCCTCTAAAAACTGGAACAAGGCAGGGATGCCCTCTTTCACCACTTCTATTCAATATCGTCCTTGAAACTCTAGCCAGAGCAATTAGACAGACCAAAGAAATTAAAAGGATACGAATAGGAAAAGAAGAACTCAAACTATCCCTATTTGCAGATGATATGATGGTATACTTAGAGGAACCAGGAAATTCCACCAGAAAACTTTTAGATCTCATAAGTGAATTCAGTAAAGTAGCGGGATATAAGATCAATGCACATAAATCTAATGCATTTTTATACATAAGCGATGAATCTTCAGAAAGAGAAATCAGGAAAACTACCCCATTCACAATAGCTTCGAAAAAAATAAAGTATTTGGGAATAAATCTCACAAAAGAGGTGAAAGACCTGTACAATGAGAACTACAGAACACTAAAGAAAGAAATTCAAGAAAACCTTAAAAGATGGAAAGATCTCCCATGTTCTTGGATAGGAAGAATTAATATTGTCAAAATGGCCATACTACCAAAAGTGCTATACAGATTCAATGCAATTCCAATTAAAATCCCAATGATGTACCTTACAGAAATAGAGCAAGCAATTATGAAATTCATCTGGAAGAATAAAAAACCCAGAATAGCTAAAGCAATCCTTGGCAGAAAGAGTGAAGCAGGGGGTATCGCAATACCAGATCTTCAACTCTACTACAAAGCAATAGTAACAAAAACGGCATGGTATTGGTACCAAAATAGAAAGGTGGATCAATGGTACAGAATAGAGGACACGGACACAAACCCAAATAAATACAATTTTCTCATACTAGACAAAGGGGCCAAAAATATGCAATGGAGAAAAGATAGCCTCTTCAACAAATGGTGCTGGGAGAATTGGAAATCCATATGCAACAGAATGAAACTAAACCCATATCTCTCACCATGCACGAAACTAAACTCAAAATGGATTAAGGATCTTGGAATCAGACCAGAGACCTTGCATCTTATAGAAGAAAAAGTAGGTCCAGAGCTTCAACATGTCGGCTTAGGACCAGACTTCCTCAACAGGACTCCCATAGCACAAGAAATAAAAGCAAGAATTAATAACTGGGATAGATTCAAACTAAAAAGCTTTTTCTCAGCAAAGGAAACTATCAGCAATGCGAAGAAAGAGCCTACAGAGTGGGAGAAAATCTTTGCCAATCATACTTCAGATAGAGCACTAATCTCCAGAATCTATAAAGAACTCAAAAAACTCTACACCAAGAATGCAAGTAATCCAATCGACAAATGGGCTAAAGAAATGAATAGACACTTCACAGAAGAAGATATACAAGCAATCAACAAACATATGGAAAAATGTTCAACATCTCTAGTAATAAGAGAAATGCAAATCAAAACCACCCTAAGATTCCATCTCACCCCAATTAGAATGGCGATTATCAAGAATACAAGCAACAACAGGTGTTGGCGAGGATGTGGGGAGAAAGGTACACTCTTACATTGCTGGTGGGGCTGCAAATTAGTGCAGCCACTCTGGAAAGCAGTGTGGAGATTCCTTAGAAAACTTGGAATGGAACCACCATTTGACCCAGCTATCCCACTCCTTGGCCTATACCCAAAGGACTTAAAATCAGCATATTACAGAGATACAGCCACATCAATGTTCATAGCTGCTCAGTTCACAATAGCCAGATTGTGGAACCAACCTAGATGTCCTCTAATTGATGAATGGATAAAGAAAATGTGGTATACATATACAATGGAATATTACTCAGCCATAAAGAATGATAAAATTATGGCATTTGCAGGCAAATGGATGAAACTGGAGAATATCATGCTCAGTGAGACAAGCCAATCTCAAAAAACCAAAGGAAGAATGATATCGCTAATAAGTGGATGATGACACATAATGGGGGGTGGGAAGGGTTAGTGTTGGGGTTGGAGTTGGGTTTAGGGAGGGGGGCAGGAATGGAGGAAGGAAGGACTGTATAGATGGAGGGGAGGGGTGGAAGGGGTGGGGGGGAGGGGAAAAAATGGCAGAATGAATCAAACAACATTACCCTATGTAAATTTATGATTACACAAATGGTATGCCTTTACGCCATGTACAGACAGAGAAACAACATGTATCCCATTTATTTACAATAAAAAAAAAAAAAAGAAAGATATTACCTGAGTTTCAAGATGGCGGACTAGGGGGCGGCTGCATTTCACGTTGCTCCAGGACGCAAGATTCAAAAAAGGAGATAGTGAGAGACTTGGGACCAACTCAAAGTCGCTGGGTGAGTCTCTCCCATTGGGGAGGCGTCCCGGATGGGGCAGTAGCCCCAGAACACAGGGACCTTTGTGAAGTAGAGTTGCTCGGCGAGACGCCCCTCCCCCCACTGGAGCAGTAAACTCGGACAACTGGGATCATCGTAGAAGAGGCGGCTCAGCACAGCGCTTGGACTCGGAGCAACCACTGGGGCTCCGGGCGGCTGCCTGAGGAGGAGCTGCGTGGCGAGCTGTTTAGACCCAGAACGACTGCTTCTGAACATCAGGGGGTTTCCCGGAGGAAGAGGAGAAGCGCAGCGGGTCGCTTGGTCTAGGAGTGACTGCATCAGAGCTACAGGAGGTTGCCAGAGGAGGAGCTGCGTGGCAAGCTGTTTGAACTCAGAACGACCGCTCCTGAACACCGGTGGCCTGCCTGGAGGAGGAGCGCGGCGGGTCACTTGGTCTGGGAGTGACTGCATCAGAGCCACAGGCAGTTGCCAGAGGAGGAGCTGCGTGGCGAGCTGGTTGGACTCAGAACGACTGCTCCTGAACACCGGGGGGTTGCCCGGAGGAAGAGGAGAAGCGTGGCGGGTCACTTGGTCTAGGAGTGACTGCATCAGAGCCACAGGCGGCTGCCAGAGGAGGAGGCCAGTGGTGAGTTGATTGGACTAAAAGCGACTGCTCCTGAACACCGGTGGCCTGCCTGGAGGAGGAGCATGGTGGGTCACTTGGTCTCGGAGCCACTGCTCCTGAGCACCTGGGGGGCTACCCCAAGGAGGAGGAGGAGGAACAGGGTGGGTCACTTGAACTTGGAGTGACTGCCTAGGGCTACAGGCGGTTGGCGGGAGGAGGAGACGCGAAGTGAAGTGCTTGGGCTCCTAGTGACTGTGTCAGAAACCCGGCCGCTGTCCGGAGGAGGAGGTGTGTGGCGGGTCTCTGGGTATCGGAGCTATTGTACGGGGCTCCAGGTGGCGGCTCAGAGGAGGGGCCGCATAGCCAGGCGATTAGGTGCAGAGCAGGGTCCCAGGAGCTAGGTGGCTTCTTGCTGGAAGAGCGGCACAGAGACACGCCTAGGGGCGGAGCGAAGTTTCCAGGACTGCGGGCAGATTCTCTGGGAGAGGCAGCCTAAGGAGACTCGCCTGCGAAGGGTGAGGCTCCCAGGCCCAGGAGGTAGGTCCGGGCCCCTGGGAACGTTGCAGAGGAAGACAGCCCAGCCCAGGCGGTAGTTGTAGATTGAGGGGAACCTCTAGGAGGGGAACCGATCAGCAAGACGTCCCCACTGAGTGAGTCTTCCCTGCCGGGTGAGGTTTTCCCACAGGGATGGTAAAACCAGAGACACAGGCACAAACAGGCCTTGCCTCAGCCCGCAGCCTAGTTTCCCGTTGGATGACCATTGGTCAACAAGTGGAGGCACCTCTGCCCACTAGCAGGGAATATACACCACCTGAGGGTCACCACCCCTAGAGAGGCAGGTTCTTCGTGGAGCTGCATTATCAACTTCCTCCAAGACTTCAGGCTACTGAAGGATAAGAGGGGATATACTAGCAATCTTCAGGGACATTATAAGTTGATAGAGGAAATCTGCAATATCTTAATGACCCACTGATTCCTGAACAATATGAGAAAACAAGGAAAGAAAATGCCCCAAACAAATCTAGATGTTACATCATTAAATCCAATGACAGCATGGCAGAAGAAATGACAGAAAGGGAGTTCAGAATGTACATAATTAAAATGATTAGGGAAGCAAACGATGAGATGAAAGAGCAAATGCAGGCATTGAATGATGAGATGAAAGAGCAAATGCAGGCATTGAATGATGAGATGAAAGAGCAAATGCAGGCATTGAATGATAACACCAATCGACAGTTAAAAGAGCAAATACAGGAAGCAAAAATCATTTCAATAAAGAGTTAGAGATATTGAAAAAAAACCAAACAGAAATCCTTGAAATGAAGGAAACAATAAACCAAATTAAGAACTCCATAGAAACATAACCAATAGGATAGAACACCTGGAAGACAGAACTTCAGATATTGAAGACAAAATATTTAATCTCGAAAGCAAAGTTGAACAAACAGAGAAGATGGTAAGAAATCATGAACAGAATCTGCAAGAACTATGGGATATCATGAAAAGGCCAAATTTGAGAATTATTTGGATTGAGGAAGGCTTAGAGAAACAAACCAAAGGAATGAATAATCTATTCAATGAAATAATATCAGAAAATTTCCCAAATCTGAAGAATGAAATGGAAAATCAAGTCCAAGAGACTTATAGGACTCCAAATACACAAAATTACAAAAGACCCACACCAAGGTACATTATAATGAAAATACCTAACATACAAAATAAAGACAGAATTTTAAAGGCTGTGAGAGAAAAGAACCAAATTACATTCAGGGGGAAACTAATACGGATATCAGCAGATCTTTCAATCCAGACCCTAAAAGCTAGAAGGGCCTGGAACAACATTTTTCAAGCTCTGAAAAAAAATGGATGCCAACCAAGAATCTTATACCCAGCAAAACTTACCTTCAAATTTGACGATGAAATAAAATCATTCCATGATAAACAAAAGCTAAAAGAATTTACAAAAAGAAAGCCAGCATTACAGAACCTTCTCAGCAAAATATTTCATGAGGAACAGATAAAAAACTAAGAAGCATATCAGCAAAGGGAGGAATTACCCTAAAGGAACTGTCATATAAAGGAGGAACCAAGATGTGTCAAAAAATAAATAAATAAATAAATAAAATTTTAAATATGAACCAAATGACCGGGAATACAAATCATATCTCAATAATAACCCTGAATGTTAATGGCCTGAATTCATCAATCAAAAGACATAGACTGGCAGATTGGATTAAAAAGAAAGATCCAACAATATGTTGCCTGCAAGAGACTCACCTCATAGAAAGAGATACCCATAGACTAAAGGTGAAAGGATGGGGAAAAACATACCATGCACATGGACTCAGCAAAAAAGCTGGAGTATCCATCCTCATCTCAGATAATGTGGACTTCAAGCCAATGTTAGTCAGAAGGGATAAAGAAGGACATTTCATACTGCTTAAGGGAAGCATAAATCAGCAAGATATAACAATCATAAACATCTATGCCCGAAACAGTGGCTCATCCATGTATGTTAAACAAATCCTTCTCAATTTTAGAAACCAAATAGACCGTAACACAATAATACTAGGTGATTTCAACACGCCTCTCTCACCACTGGACAGATCTTCCAAACAAAAATTGAACAAAGAAACCATACATCTCAATAACACAATCAATAATTTAGACTTAACAGACATTTATAGAATATACCATCCAACCAAGAGCGAATACACTTTCTTCTCAGCAGCACATGGATCCTTCTCTAAAATAGACCATATATTATGCCACAAAGCTAATGTCAGCAAATACAAGAAGATAGAGACACTTCCTTGTATTCTATCAGATCATAATGGATTGAAGTTAGAAATAAATGAAAGAGTATAAAACAGAAACTACTCCAACACCTGGAGATTAAACAATATGCTATTATATGATGAATGGATAACAGAAGATATTAGGAAGGAAATTTAAAAATTCTTAGAGGTAAACGAGAACAAAGAAACATCATATCAAAATCTCTAGGACACTATGAAAGCAGTACTTAGAGGAAGATTTATTTCATGGAGCACATTTAATAAAAGAAGTAAAACTCAACAAGTAAATGACCTAACACTACAGCTCAAAGCCCTAGAAAAAGAAGAACAGACCAACACCAAAAGTAGTAGAAGACAGGAAATAGTTAAACTCAGAGCTGAAATCAACAAAATTGAAACAAAAGAAACAATACAAAAATTGACAAAATAAATAGTTGGTTCTTCGAAAAAATAAACAAAATTGATAAACCTTTAGCCACACTAACAAAGAGAAGACAAGAGAAAACACAAATCACCAAAATTCGGAATGAACAAGGAAATATCACAACAGACACGACTGAAATACAAAACATAATCAGAAGCTATTTTGAAAATCTATACTCCAACAAAATAGAAAATTTCGAAGACATCAACAGGTTTCTAGAGACATATGAATTGCTTAAAATGAACGAGGAGGACATACACAATTTAAATAGACCAATTTCAAGTAATGAAATAGAAGAAGTCATCAGAAGCCTACGAACAAAGAAAAGTCCAGGACCAGATGGGTTCTCAGCCGAATTCTACAAAACCTTTAAAGAAGAGCTCATTCCAAAACTTCTCAAAGTATTCCATAAAATAGAAGAGGAGGGAACCCTCCCAAACTCATTCTATGAAGCCAATATTACCCTGATACCCAAACCAGACAGAGACACATCGAGGAAAGAAAATTTCAGACCAATATCTTTAATGAACATCGACGCAAAAATTCTCAACAAAATTTTAGCAAATCGCATAAAAAAACATATTAAAAAGATAGTGCACCATGATCAAGTGGGTTTCATCCCAGGGATGCAAGATTGGTTCAACATCAGGAAATCAATAAATGTAATTCACCATATCAATAGACTTAAAGTCAAGAATCACATGATTATTTTGATAGATGCAGAAAAAGCATTTGATAAAATACAGCACTCCTTCATGCTCAAAACACTAGAAAAAATAGGGATAGTGGGAACATTCCTTAACATTGTAAAGGCCATCTACACTAAGCCCATGGCTAATATCATTCTAAATGGTGAAAAACTGAAAGCATTCCCTCTAAAAACTGGAACAAGGCAGGGATGCCCTCTTTCACCACTTCTATTCAATATCGTCCTTGAAACTCTAGCCAGAGCAATTAGACAGACCAAAGAAATTAAAGGGATACGAATAGGAAAAGAAGAACTCAAACTATCCCTATTTGCTGGTGATATGATTGTATACTTAGAGGAACCAGGAAATTCCACCAGAAAACTTTTAGATCTCATAAGTGAATTCAGTAAAGTAGCGGGATATAAGATCAATGCACGTAAATCTAAGGCATTTTTATACATAAGCGATGAATCTTCAGAAAGAGAAATCAGGAAAACTACCCCATTCACAATAGCTTCGAAAAAAATAAAATACTTGGGAATCAATCTCACAAAAGAGGTGAAAGACCTGTACAATGAGAACTACAGAACACTAAAGAAAGAAATTCAAGAAAACCTTAAAAGATGGAAAGATCTCCCATGTTCTTGGATAGGAAGAATTAATATTGTCAAAATGGCCATACTACCAAAAGTGCTATACAGATTCAATGCAATTCCAATTAAAATCCCAATGATGTACCTTACAGAAATAGAGCAAGCAATTATGAAATTCATCTGGAAGAATAAAAAACCCAGAATAGCTAAAGCAATCCTTGGCAGAAAGAGTGAAGCAGGGGGTATCGCAATACCAGATCTTCAACTCTACTACAAAGCAATAGTAACAAAAACGGCATGGTATTGGTACCAAAATAGAAAGGTGGATCAATGGTACAGAATAGAGGACACGGACACAAACCCAAATAAATACAATTTTCTCATACTAGACAAAGGGGCCAAAATATGCAATGGAGAAAAGATAGCCTCTTCAACAAATGGTGCTGGGAGAATTGGAAATCCATATGCAACAGAATGAAACTAAACCCATATCTCTCATCATGCACAAAACTAAACTCAAAATGGATTAAGGATCTCAGAATCAGACCGGACACCTTGCATCTTATAGAAGAAAAAGTAGGTCCAGAGCTTCAACATGTCGGCTTAGGACCAGACTTCCTCAACAGGACTCCCATAGCACAAGAAATAAAAGCAAGAATTAATAACTGGGATAGATTCAAACTAAAAAGCTTTTTCTCAGCAAAGGAAACTATCAGCAATGCGAAGAAAGAGCCTACAGAGTGGGAGAAAATCTTTGCCAATCATACTTCAGATAGAGCACTAATCTCCAGAATCTATAAAGAACTCAAAAAACTCTACACCAAGAATGTAAATAATCCAATCGACAAATGGGCTAAGGAAATGAATAGACACTTCACAGAAGAAGATCTGCAAGCAATCAACAAACATATGGAAAAATGTTCAACATCTCTAGTAATAAGAGAAATGCAAATCAAAACCACCCTAAGATTCCATCTCACCCCAATTAGAATGGCGATTATCAAGAATACAAGCAACAACAGGTGTTGGCGAGGATGTGGGGAGAAAGGTACACTCTTACATTGCTGGTGGGGCTGCAAATTAGTGCAGCCACTCTGGAAAGCAGTGTGGAGATTCCTTAGAAAACTTGGAATGGAACCACCATTTGACCCAGCTATCCCACTCCTTGGCCTATACCCAAAGGACTTAAAATCAGCATATTACAGAGATACAGCCACATCAATGTTCATAGCTGCTCAGTTCACAATAGCCAGATTGTGGAACCAACCTAGATGTCCTTCAATTGATGAATGGATAAAGAAACTGTGGTATATATATATACAATGGAATATTACTCAGCCATAAAGAATGATAAAATTATGGCATTTGCAGGCAAATGGATGAAATTGGAGAATATCATGCTAAGTGAGATAAGCCAATCTCACAAAACCAATGGACGAATGACCTCGCTAATAAGTGGATGATGACACGTAATGGGGGGTGGGAGGGGTTAGTGTTAGGGTTAGAGTTAGGGTTAGGGAGCGGGGCAAGAATGGAGGAAGGAAGGACTGTATAGAGAGAAAAGAGGGGTGGGAGGGGTGGGGGGGAAGGGGAAAAAATGGCAGAATGAATCAAACAACATTACCCTATGTAAATTTATGATTATACAAATGGTATGCCTTTATGCCATGTACAAACAGAGAAACAACATGTATCCCATTTGTTTACAATAATAAAAATAAATAAATAAATAAAAAATAAAAATAAATAAATAAATAAAATGAAAAATAATTCCCCCCCCCCAAAAAAAAAAGATATTACCTTTGTTAATTAACTTAATAGGTGAATTATGGTGTTCCTGAATTTCTAGGGCCCTGTGAATAGTATTCATATTATGGAAAGAAAAAAATTATCTTCTTCAAAAGATTACTATCAAAACATAAGTAAAACATATTCTAGTTCTCAAAACCTTTTTTAAAATATAAAATTTAGTAGTTTGAAACAATGACTCTTTTATTATATGTCAAGATTTAGCAATTCAGAAAAATGACCAGGGCCTGCCTGGGCGACTCTTCCGCTCCAGAATAGTATGGACTAAGTCACTGGTGGCATGCAGCTGACAGTGAAGCTGATCTAGGTTGGCCAAGATGCTTCACTATGTGCCTGGTACACCTGTTTGCAGAACACCTGGAAGATGGGTCTAGCTGTGACCTCCTCTTTCTCCATGTAGTCTCAGAACCTCTCCATGTGGTCTTTCAGCAGAATAGACTGACTTTTTATGTGTGACTCAGGGCATCAGAAAACCAGGTGAATACTACCAGTTATATTAAAAGCTAAGTACCCAGAATTGGCACAGAATCATTTCTGCCATGATCTATTGGTTTGAGCCATCATGGTCTAACCCAGACATAAAGGAAGAAGAAAGAGGCACTACCACTTGGTGGATAGAATATGTGGTCATTCTTTATCTTTCACAAACTATACATACACTGAAAAAGTCTTGACTAAATTTTATGTTACTATTAGATTGGAAGGAGAGAACTGCAGCTTCCTTTGTAGTTCTGCAAATATTTGTCAGGAGAAACCACAAAATTGCATTCAAGTGATGTGGCTTTTTATGGAACATTTTATGTTCCATAAAATGGAAGCTTTCTTAAATGAATAATTCCTTTAGCTTTCTCTCTTCACTGACTAGAGTCCAAATAACCTGCTAGCTTGTTCTGTGGGGTTACTGTTGTGTCTCCATCAGTGGATAGTCTACCTGTGCTGGGAGGCCAAATTCATAAAACGTTCCTCTAAGTCAGGTACCTCTGCTTCTGCCACTCTCCACCTGAGGTGGGCTCTCCTGCCAGCTGGGAGTCACATTGCCTTAGGTAAATACATAATTATTCTTGATATTGTCATTTTGTGTCTAATGTCCACTTTTCTTCATTCATGCCCCTCAAAGAAGTGTCTGAGGAACGCTTCCTCCAGAGTCACTGCAATGTTGATGATCCCACTCAACCCTGCCCTTGTGGTTGTACTAAATCAGGACTTTTCCAAGAAGGATCAGGAAAACAGAGATCTAGCAAGGTTCCTGAATTTTTAATACACTTTAAAATTGGGAAATTATTGTGTTAGGTAATAAAGAGGAAGAGGTAAAGAACCATGTTTTGTTAAATTCGAACCACCACAGTATTAACAGACATTAAATACTTACATTATTTCCCTTATCATAAACATTACTCTTGCAAAGCATTTAGGAGTGAAACTAAAAAACAAAGGAAAAGTGGGATGTTTTTATTATTCTATTATCAGGCACTAGAAGACCATAACAAAGTGTGGGGAGTCATTGATGCCATTGCTGTTGATCAAGGACGATCAACTAATCCCTTCAGCAGACTACCCAGGCGGCAACAGGAGAAGCTCCTACAGAATGTCTATATGAATCACGTTGACCCATTAATTGTGCTGTACATCAAGACTTATTGCACAGGAACTTTTGCTGGGGACCCCTTTGAAGCTGACGGTTTAGGGAACATTGTTGAAAGAAACAGATCACAGAGGTCCCTTGCTCTGAAGATTGGGCCAGTTAAAAGCAACATCAGTGTTATGGTTTGGATGTCCGAGGTGTCCCCCAAAGTTCACACGTGAGAAAATGCAAGAAGGTTCAGAGAAGAAATAAATGGGTGACAGGAGTCTTAACCCAATATGCGAATTAATCACCTGATGGGATTAAGTGATAACTGAAGGTAGGTGGGGTGAGGTCAGAGGAGGTGGGGCATGGGGGCGTAGTTTTGGGGTATATATTTTGAATCTGGAGAATGAAGTGTCTCTGTGTTTCCTGATCATCATGTGAGCTGCCTGTGCCACACTCTTCTGCCATGATGTTCAGCCTCACCTTGAGCCCCCAGGAATAGAGTCTGCTGTCTATGGACTGAGACCTCTGAAACCATGAGCCCCCAAATAAACTTCCTCTCCTCTAAAATTATTCTGGTAAGGTCTTTAAGTCACAGCAGCAAAAAATCTGACTAAAACAATCAGCCACACAGAGTCTGCAGCAAGAATAGCAGGCCTTATTAAAGAGCTTCTACTGATTCATCATGAAAGGATCCTTCCACATTTGTACTCTTCATAGCGTGCAAGCAGTATAGACACTAAGAGATTGAATCTGTCTATTCCAATTAGCCTAGAGGCCTGGGAAGCATCTCAAGAATTGCCAAGAGGAGCTGGGGTTAGCAGTTTTAAAGTGGGGGGAACCACAATTCATGTTGTCATTAGGCAGTTGAAGCAGCAATCCCTGAATCTTCCTCTTAGGAGGCCATCTGAAGTACATTCACTATCTGGAGCCCCAGGAAATCACCCCAACTGACAAGGGAAGACACAGTTAATTATCTGGGCCAACATGTCCAGGTATCACTACAAAACCTGGCTTGCACATCAGACTGCAGAAGGAGCCACATGAGAACATTTGTAATCACATCTTTCGAGTAGCTAAGACAGCAGCTTGAATCAGCAGTCAAGGAGGAACAGTTCAAATTCACAGACATTCATGTTCTGTGAAACTACCAAGGGGTGGGATAGATACTGCTTAAGTGTGAACCAGTTGTCAGAAAAAAATTGCCACAAATCTCTTCAAAATGAACCTACATGTCTCTTTGAGTTAATAGAAAAACGACTATAATTTTTCAAATCCTGAGATAACCCTGCCTCTCTTTTTTACATTCCAAGTAGCTTTGGTGACTCCCCTGAGGTTCTCAGGTGTTAAAACCTGATGCCATGTTGGGTTCCTCGATGGGACAAGTTGCTCCTACATACTGTGCAGGGGTCATTGCCCTTGAAGATGCTGTGAAGGTGACTCAGTGTCAGAGCAGATCACAGGCAAAGGGGGCTGTAAGGAAAATGGTGGAAGTTGGAAACATCTCTGTGAAGGAAATGTGGAAGAATCCAGATTTCTTCTCTGGGAGGGTCTGCATTGTGGCCTTTAAAAGTCATTGCTCCTGTTAAGTGAGGCAGAAGTTATAGCCAAGTGTCATGAGGAACTGGCTCACCAGTTTAAGTACAGGAACATACTGTACTTCTTACCAGTTCCAGTTGCTTATCACCATTGTATGATGGATCCAATACTCGAGGATGTTGAAGAGAGCAGTGAGAATTTGTAGAGGAGGGATCCAGGACTGGGACTGATTTCAACAGTGACAGGAGAAAAGCTCCTGAAGAAGAATGTACTACTCACATATATTGGTCCAGGACCATTCAGTAGCCATTGGTTTTGATGCACATGATCACAACTTATGTTAAAGGAAGGGACAATGCTATATTTGTTGAAATAGCCCCTAAGAGAAGGTTCAGGGAAATCTTAGGTGAAGAAATCTTAATTTTCCCTTTTCTTATAAGCAATTAAAATGTGTTTGTGTGTGCATGTGTGTGTGACTCTTCAATTTAATCAAATCTCTGTCTGAGTTTGGATACAACCTTAATTGGTCATCTTATATGGTTCATAAACAACTCCAACCAGTCACCCAAGATACCCATTTGATTATGAGAGTCTTATGGCTTAAAGAGTCTTCAGTTGAAGAACAAAACTGCTTACTCCAATCACTCTCTAGTTAGCAGTGTCAATGACAACTTAGATGTCACCTGCTTCATCACCTTGGATAGAGCACCCTATGTTTTTGAGCACAAAAACATGGGACTCCTTTGGTTCCTAGTCCCTGTTTTTTGGAACTTGATATGACTTGTGTGATGGACAGTTTAAGCACTAGAGCACCTCAGAGTACATCAGGCCAGAGTGGGAAGCCAAAACTCTTCAGATATCAATATACAGTTGAAATCAAAACAGAGAGGACTAACTTTTAAATTTCTCTTCCTCTTCAGCAGTTTATGTCGCAGAAAAAATTACCAAAAGAAAGCAACAAAAAACTTTGAGTGTAAAAAAAAATATTCCTCTTGTGAGCATCTTTCAAAACTAAGTTGATTTTAACCAGTGATGAAGATTATGAAAGACTCTTCCATGTTAGTTTTCAATATGATACCATTTTTTTAAACAATTAAAAGTCATTTCATTTTGTGATGTTCTAAAGGATAGTATAAAACTATCAAAGTTAAGGAACAACTCCAAAAAGAATCACATCCATCTAGTGCTGTTAGATTGTTTCCTGCAAATGACATTTGTCATGCAACAAGAGACACAAATATTGAAGGAAAAGCTGATTCTCTTTCAAAAATAGTAAAGCTGACAGTTTTCAAAAATCTGGAAGGAGAAATGAATATATACCTAAAGGTCATCCAATGTACAGAAAACTACTTTGAAATATGTGGGTTCTTTACAGACAAAAATCGTTCCATTTTATCAAGGCTAGAAGAGATTGGGTTCTTGTATAGTAGACGAACAATCTACTTTCTTTCTAGAAAATGCATGGAAGCAAATGTCAGAGATTCAGATGCTTGGGGTCCCTGGCTAAATTCATCAATTACCACTAGTTCTAGATGACACATTGGAATAGCTCAACAGCTTGAAGTATATTTGCCTTAGACATATATTGTACTTCAGGAATGGGTAATGAGATCCTAAGATAAAAGTAAGTGATAGGGGGCTGGGGCTGTAGCTCAGTGGTAGAGTGCTTGCCTTACCCATGTGAGGTACTGGGTTCAATTCTCAGTACCACATAAAAATAAATAAAGATATCATGTCCATCTACAACTAAAGGAATATATTTTTTTTAAAAAGTAGGTGATAAGATGGAGACTGAAATGAAGGACTTCCATCACATTTTATTCATGTGGGGAACTCAAAAACTGAACAAAGAGAACCCAGAAACACTTCTTTAATACCTAACAAAGTGCTGTGAGGAATTTGATAACCTGATTTGACCTCAAAAGACTGAAATGCTGATTACTCTGTAATAGTAATCACTTGTAGGATAGTAATAAATGTGCATATGTCAACACAAGATTTGTTCCCTTTTGATGGAAAAGTCACATATCACATTTCAGATGATTGTGATTAGTGATACAGGTTTATGCAGCATCACAAGCTTAGTGGAGCAATTAAGTGTGAAGGGAAGGATTATACAGAGCTCCATATTAATCAGGGGACAACATTCCTGAAATCAGGTGTATTTTCTTTTAAAGGATTTAAGGCAGCCAACCCCACAAGGGCAATCAGAATTCTGAGGCATTCACTCCATACACCTCAGATCCCTACATTGTAACAGAGGTGGCAACCCAGTTAGAAATACACAGACTTGCACTACTCAGTGACCAATGTGTGGAAGTTGAGGCTGATAAAATACACATCCACTCAGAAGATTATTCTCTATTTACCCCTCCAGCTGCAATTTTGGAAATACTTTGTATTGGGCTGGTGACATAGGGTAAACATAAATTACTGGCACTGGTCTTTGGTGGTGCTGTACCATCCATCAGTAAGTCCATTAAAGTCCTGACAATCGGTGATCACATTGCCACCTATCATCCTGCTGTGGCACCATCAAAGGTTTTAATCGATGGCACAATGTGCATTCACAGCAAGATGCTTCCAGTATTTAGAAATGTACCTTGGGCATCATACTTTATAATAGCCTGGAAAACTCTCACCCAGATATTACCAAATGCCAGCCCATCTCTCCACACTTGCTACCATCTCTCTACTGCCACGATTGGCTCTAGATGAGGTGCTGACCTGGGCTGCTAAGGAAGAGACTGGGTAGCCCCACTCTCTCTCTACCACCTATGGCAAAAAGTGGAATGCTGCCAGCACGTGTGTGACTCCCACCTTTAGAGGAATTCTTTGAAGAGACCCTCTCTGACCTTTCCCCGCTCCAAGGCATCACATTCATATGTTGTCAACACCCACCTGATGTTTTACAGCAATTATTGCAGAATGGTCACATTCAGGACCATATTCTAAATCTTTTTTTTTTCTAAATTATTTTTAGTTGTGGATGGACCTTTATTTTATTCATTTATTTATATGCAGTGCTGAGAACTGAACCCAGTGCCTCACACATGCAAGGAAAGCACTCTACCACTGAGCCACAACCCCAGCCCCATATTCTAAATCTTATCCAAGTTTTACAGAAATCCTGTCTGATGGCATCCAGTAGAGCTGTCTGTTAGAGGTTAATATCAATGGGTTTAGAAAAAAATAAAATTTGTCTTGCTCTCTTTCAGCAAACTGAGCTGGTCAATCCTACTTCTTCATAGTGCATGCATGGGGCCCTTCCTCTTTCTGTGTTGGGAGTCAATGTTCCAGAATGTCAACATTCACTAATGTCTATGTCACAGAGCACAGAAGGAACTTTTCAAGGCAAATGGAAGTGTGTTGTGTCAGGAAGACTTTCTGGCCTTGGATTTGAAACTGTGAAGTTTGTTGTACAGAGAAGAGGTAATTCTGTTGGAATTTTTTATAAATTCTGAGCAATCCAAATTCTGAGCAGTCAAAAGAAATGTGATTGCTGGAAAATCAGAATGCCTTCATTCTGCAGGATCAGCAGCCCACAGTGTAATATCAGTTTTAGTTCCAAGGTAGAAAAGACAATCAATTCAATAGGAAGGATCTTTCCAGAAGGTGAAATTGAAGGTGTATTTCATAGTGATACAGTCTTGAATTGTGGGCTTCCTGAAGCCCTCAACATTCCTCAATTTGAGAAAGTCTTAAACCCCGAGGTGGCTGAAGCAGTAAATCTTTACCTTGTTATGGGGACAGCAACTTGATTATATTGTGTTCTATTCTGTCTTTGTTGAAGTACTGGGGATCAAACCTAGGGCCTTGTTAAGCAAGTGCTCTAACACTAAGCTACACCCCAGCCCCTGAGTAGGCATTTTTCCAAAGAAGATGTACAAATGGCCAACAGGAATATAAAAGGAAGCTTAATACCACTAATCATCATGGAAATGCACAATGAGCTATCACCCCACACTTGCAACAACAACGTATATATATTTATATTCATATACATACAGAAAGTAACAAATGCTGGTGAGACTTAGAGAAAGGGAAGCCTGTGTGGCTGTAGGAAGTGTAAAATGGTGCCCCTGAATGTATTTTTAAACATCTCTTACAAGAACAGATTTCAAGTTAGGTGGTTGGGTTTTTTGTTTGTTTTGCATTTTTTTAAAGACAACAGAGGCTTACTTCTTTTTAATATGTTTTATTGATGCATTATATTATTATGTTTCCATGAAATTTTTTTTCAAAGTGAAAGAAGTAATTTTAAAATAAATGACACATGCTTATTAAAAAAAATCAGAAAAATATTAAAATGTATAAAGAAAACAAAAACACCCTGTAATTGCACTACTCAAAGGTGACCACTGTTCATATACATCTTTTTCTAAGTTAACATAAACAAACAAAATCCATGCTTACAAAAATGGAATCATTCTAGCCACATTGTTTTGTGGGATTCATACTAGTGGGATTCATTGCAACATATTCATACATGCACAAAATGTAATTTGATCAATTTCATTGTCCACTACCACCCTTTCCTTCTCCGCCTCCCACCCTCCTTCTTAATTCCCTTCCTCTGTTTTACTGTTTCTCCTCATGTTAAGTATTTTATTGCACAATAAGAAAATGAGGATAGACTTGAACATCTAATTTTTATCCTATTTTTCCCTTGATATTGATTCATAAGCAATTTTCTCCATGTCACTAAATATCACAGAAAACAAAACAAATAAAAGTGGTAAAGAGTGAAGCAAAGTTTATAATGCACATATCAATCAAAAAGAGTTAGTATCTTTCCTATACAGAGAGCTTTCTCAAATCCATTTTTTAAAAGAGCCCTTTCCCCTAACAGATTACCTCATATATAATAGGAACCATAGTGTCCGGGCCAGAAATGGCACAGTAAGGGCATTCTCCTAAATGCTGTTAGGCAGATAAACTATATAGTCTTCCTGGAGGTGGGGCCGGCATTTTTGACATCCTTGAAAATTGATATTCCTTTTGACCAAGGAATTTTACATCTTAGAATTTCTCCTAATATAAAATAAAGTAAAATTAATATACAAGGATATTACCTAAAGCACTATGAAAATTAAAAAAAAAACTTTATTGTTTAACAACAGGAGAGTGTTGTTAGGAAATAAATGGTGCAATAGGTGTACTTAAAATAGTATTCAGGCAGTACAAAAATCAACATGTGATTCTATGTCCTTGACATGCAAAGATATCCATCCATACATTTGAAAAGAGAAATTAACAAAACAATGTGGCTAGAATGATTCCATTTTTGTAAGCATGGATTTTGTTTGTTTATGTTAACTTAGAAAAAGATGTATATGAACAGTGGTCACCTTTGAGTAGTGCAATTACAGGGTGTTTTTGTTTTCTTTATACATTTTAATATTTTTCTGATTTTTTTTAATAAGCATGTGTCATTTATTTTAAAATTACTTCTTTCACTTTGAAAAAAAATTTCATGGAAACATAATAAAAGTTTTGTATTCCTATTATAATAAGTGACTGAAAAACTGCTAAACACCCATGTGTGGCTTTGCACTTTACCCCCAAGACAGAATGTTCTTTGTCCACAGCACCCAAGAAGAGTCCTCTTCCCTTGGATCCTTTTATCCTAAAGCTTCCCTGACCCTTCAAAAGAGGTGGGTATGTTTCAACCTAAAAAACAAGCAGCTAGGCCCAGAGCGCCAGTCTCTGCATTGGTCCCCTGCTCCTAGAGGTTAAGAACAAAAGAGATGCATCTGAACTTTCCCCAGAGCCTTCTGCGTTTTTAAGCATCACGTGGAATTTGGGGTTCTCTGGCCTGGAGCTGCACTTGCTTGATGAAAGTAGAAATCAGCCCTATCTTCCTCAACGGACAATTTGTTACCTACTTTGAGTGTCTTCCACTAAAGTCATCCATTGTTCCTTGAGCCACATAAACCTGTGCCCAAGCTTGTCTGACATCTGCCTTGTCAAGTATCCATGACGCTGGGCTCTGAGGGAGGTGAAGGTTTTGTGGTCAAGCTCTGTGGTCTGCCCTGGTCCTGCTCAATTGAGAATGTGCAGAACTTTCTCTCCGACTGCACAAGTCACGATGGGGTTGCAGGTGTCCGTTTCATTTACACTAGAGAAGGCAGGCAGAGTGGTGAGGCTTTTGTTGAAGTTGAATTAGAAGATAATGTAAAAATGACCCTGAAAAAAAAACAGGGAAAGCATGGGACACCGGTACATCGAGGTGTTCAAGTCACACAGAACCGAGATGGATTGGGTATTGAAGCACAGTGGTCCAAACAGTGCCGACACTGCCTATGACGGCTTCGTACGACTTCGGGGACTCCCATTTGGATGCACAAAGGAAGAAATTGTTCAGTTCTTCTCAGGGTTGGAAATTGTGTCACATTGCCTGTGGACCCCAAGGGCAAGATTACAGGGGAGGCCTTCGTGCAGTTTACCTCACAGGAATTAGCTGGAAAGGCTCTAGGGAAGCACAAGGAGAGAGTAGGGCATAGGTGTATCGAAGTGTTCAAGAGCAGTCAGGAGGAGGTTAGGTCATACTCTGATCAGCCTCTGAAGTTCATGTCTGTGCAGTGGCCAGGGCCCTGTGACCGGCCAGGCACAGCCCGGAGGTACACTGGCATCTTGAAGCAGGCGGACCTGGAGAGAATGAGGTCTGGTGCCTACAGTGCAGGCTATGGGGGCTATGAGGAGTACAGAGGCCTGAGTGATGGCTACGGCTTTACCACTGACCCGTTTGGTAGAGTCCTCAGTTACTGTCTCTCAGGAATGTATGACCATAGATATGGAGATGCTGAATTCACAGTGCAGAGCACCACTGGCCACTGTGTGCACCTGAGGGGGCTGCCCTACAAAGCAACCGAGATCGACATTTACAACTTCTTCTCTCCACTCAACCCTGTGAGAGTCCATATTGAGATCGGCCCTGATGGTAGAGTGACGGGCGAAGCAGATGTTGAGTTTGCCACCCATGAAGAAGCTGTGACAGCTATGTCAAAAGACAGGGCCAACATGCAGCACAGATATATAGAACTCTCCCTGAATTCAGTAACGGGCCAGCAATGGGGCTTATAGCAGCCAGGTGATGCAGGGCATGGGGGTGTCACCTACAGTGGCCTAGAGAGTCTGTCAGTGAGTGGCTGTTATGGGGCCGGCTATAGCGGTCAGAATAGCATGGGTGGATATGACTAGTTTTGTAGTAACATTTGAGTTATTTCAATCAAATATTCACAGGCAGTCAACAAGCAGTTAAAAGCAATTTATAACTAGAGGAAGCTGTGGGACACATTTTGCACCGTGAGATTGTGAAATCTGGATTAAAAAATTACCTCTTCAGCCAGCATATTGATGCCTTTTTTGAGTGAAGATTGCTCACTCTCAGGCGCCTATCATCCGCCATTTGCCAGTCTCTCGCCTGTGCATCACCTGCCTTACACCTATCCATCTCCCAACGCACGAGGTTCACCTCCCGATTGACCGACAACAGCCAGCAAACTGATCGCCGACCGCCAGTGGAGCACAAGCTGTCTGCTGTTGCCTGGAAGTTCACTGTTACAGTACCTGCAGGTTTGATTACACGTGGCTGCCGCCATTTTGAGACAACAGCCAGGTCTGGACTGACTGAGCCCCGTCTCCAGTGTCCCTCAGCCCGACCCATCACTCCCTGCCTCTGGGGCCCTCACATGGACTGCCTGCTCCCTGCCGCCAGGACCCCCAGACCAACTGCACCCAGCCTCCAGGATCCCTCAACCACACCAAACACACCCAAACTCCAGGACCCCTGCCTGACCAACCGCACCCCGCCTCCAGGACCTCCAGCTGACCACGTCCACACCCTGAGCTGCAGCTCCCCATTTGCCAACCCATTTGGAAGCCAGAGCGGCCATCTTGGATTATCCTGGAAGCCGGAGCTCCGATCTTTAGGTGGGGCAAATCCCATCCTGAGACTCCTGCCGGAGACTAGAAGCTCAATGTCAGGTACCTCTCCTGCATCAGGCTACTAAAGATGGGGAGGTTTTATTACTATATGACTGTTATACTGTAGATTTTCTTTTTTCTCCTTATTGAAAATTTTTAAGTTTTTATTTCTTTACTTTTCTTGCTCTCTTTTCCTTTTGTTTACCTGTTCCCTCAGAGTCTCTTTCTCCCTTTTTTTTTGCATGCTAACATCCAATTTCTTTTCATTACACTCTCACCCTTTCTTTAATCTAGAACTTCTGTATATTCTTTTCTCATCCCATTAACAGTCACATTCTACATCCCTCTGCATCCTCTTTGTCCTCCATTAGAGACTGCAGACCTATTGCAAATCTGTTTGTTTTACTCAAGATAATATTTGAACTCATTCTGTTATTACGACAATTTTGTTATTGTCCTCATAGGGGGCTATTTGGTCTAGGATTGCATAGTGTCTGAATTGGGCACTGCTAATACTGATCTCCCCCTTAAAGAAAAGGTTTTGGAAATCTATAGGCCACTATAAGGCTATAGGGGGAAATCTGCAATAACCCCAAATCTGCACTGCTAGAGGGAAAATACATGAACAATATGAAAAAACAAGGGAAGAAAATGATCCAAACAAATCTAGATCCTATATTAATAGAATCCAATGACAGTATGGTAGAAGAAATGTCAGAAAAGGACTTCAGATTATACATGATTAAGATGATTCATGAAGCAAAGGATAAGATAAGAGAGCAAATGCAGGCAATGAATGATAATACCAATAAGCTGACAGAGCAACTGCAGGAAGCAAAAGATCATTTCAACAAAGAGGTAGAGATTCTCAAAAATAACCAAACGGAAATCCCTGAAATGAAGGAAACAATAACCCAAATAAAAAACTCAATGGAAAGCATCACCAAAAGACTAGACCACTTTGAAGACAGAACCTCAGACAATGAAGACAAAATATTTAATCTTGAAAATAACGTTGCCCAAACAGAGAAGATGGTAAGAAATCATGAACAGAATCTCCAAGAACTATGGGACATCATGAAAAGACCAAATTTAAGAATTTTGGGATTGAGGAAGGCTCAGAGATACAACCCAAAGGAATGAACAACCTATTCAATGAAATAATATCAGAAAATTTCCCAAGCCTGAAGAATGAAATGGAAAATCAAATACAAGAGGCTTACAGAACACCAAATGCACAAAATCACAACAGATCCACACCGAGGCACATTATAATGAAAATACCTAACATTCAAAATAAAGACAGGATTTGAAGGCCACAAGAGAAAAGCATCAGATTACATATAGGGGAGACCAATACGGATAGCAGCTGACTTCTCAACCCAGACTCTAAAAGCTAGAAGGGCCTGGAACAACATATTTCAAGCTCTGAAAGAACATGGTTGCCACCAAGAATCCTTTACCCAGCAAAACTAACCTTCAGATTTGAAGATGAAATAAAATCCTTCCATGATAAACAAAAGTTAAAAGAATTTACAAATAGAAAGCCTGTGCTACAGAATGTTCTCAACAAAATATTCCATGAGGAGGAAATGAAAAACAACAATGGAGGTCAGCAAAGGGAGGAACTACCTTAGAGAAAAACCACTCAAAGGAGAAACCAAGCCAACTTAAAAACCAAAAATAAGCCCAAATGACTGGGAATACGAATCATATCTCACTTATAACCCTGAACATTAATGACCTAAACTCATCAATCAAAAGACATAGACTGGCAGAATGGATTAAAAAGAAAGACCCAACAATATGCTGCCTGCAAGAGACTCATCTCATAGAAAAAGACATCCATAGACTAAAGGTGAAAGGATGGGAAAAAACCTACCACGCACATGGACTCAGTAAAAAAGCAGGGATTTCCATCCTTATATCAGATAAAGTGGACTTCAAGTCAAAGTTAGTCAGAAGGGATAAAGAAGGACATTTCATTCTGCTTAAGGGAACCATAAATCAGAAAGACATAACAATAGTAAATATTTATGTCCCAAACAATGGTGTATCCCTGTACATCAAACAAATTCTTCTCAATTTCAGGAATCACATAGACCACAACACAATAATTCTGGGTGACTTTAACTCACTGCTGTCACCACTAGATAGATCTTCCAAACAAAAACTAACCAAAGAAACCATATAACTCAATAACACAATCAATAACCTAGACTTAATACACATATATAGAATATTCCATTCATCAATGAGTGGATTCACTTTCTTCTCAGCAGCACATGGAACCTTCTCAAAAATAGACTATATGTTATGCCACAAAGAAGCCCTTAGGAAATGCAAAAAAAATAGAGATACTGCCTTGTGTTCTATCAGATCATAATGGACTGAGTGTAGAAATCAATGACAAAATAAAGAACAGAAATTACTCCAACATCTGGAGGCTAAATAATATGCTATTGAATGAAACATGGATAACAGAAAACCTCAGGGAGGAGATAAAAAAATTCTTAGAGGTAAATGAGAATGACGATACAACATATCAAAATCCCTGAAACTATGAAAGCGGTTCTAAGAGGAAAATTCATTGCATGGAGCGCATTCCAGAAAAGAATGAAAAGTCAACAACTAAATGACCTAACATTACAGCTCAAAGCCCTAGAAAAAGAGGAACAGAAATAACCGCAAAAGTAGTAGAAGAAAGGAAACAATTAAAATCAGAGCCGAAATCAATGAAATTGAAACAAAAGAAACATTCAAAAAATCGACAAAACAAAAAGTTGGTTCTTTGAAAAAGTAAACAAAATAGACAAACCCTTAGCCACACTAACAAAGAGAAGGAGAGAGAAAACTCAAATTACTAAAATTCATGATGAAATAGGAAATATCACGACAGACACCATTGAGATACAGAACATAATGAGAAGCTACTTTGAAAATCTGTATTCCAACAAAATAGAAACTACCAAAGACATTGACAAATTTCTAGAGACATATGCTCCTCCCAAACTGAACCAGGAGGACATACACAATTTAAACAGATCAATATCAAGCAATGAAATACAAGAAGCCATTAACAACCTACCATCCAAGAAAAGCCCAGGACCAGACAGATTCTCAGCCAAGTTCTACAAGACCTTCAAAGAAGAACTCATTCCAGTACTTCTCAAAGTATTCCAGGAAATAGAAAAGGAGGGTACCCTACCAAACTCATTCTATGAAGCTAATATCACCCTCATACCCAAACCAGGCAAAGACACATCAAGGAAAGAAAATTTTAGACCAATATCCTTGATGATATAGATGCAAAGATCCTTAACAAAATATTGGCAAACCGTATCCAAAAACATATTAAGAAAATTGTGCACCATGATCAAGTGGGGTTCATCCATGGAATGCAAAGATGGTTAACATCCGTAAATCAATAAACGTAATCCATCATGTCAATAGACTTAAGGATAAGAATCATATGGTTATATCAATTGACGCAGAAAAAGCATTCAACAAAATACAACACCCTTCATGCTCAAAACACTAGAAAAAATAGGGATAGTAGGAACATACCTGAACATTGTAAAGGCTATTTATGCTAAGCCCATGGCCAACATCATTCTTAATGGAGAAAAACTGAAACCATTCCCTTAAAACAGGAACAAGACAGGGATGTCCTCTTTCACCACTTCTATTCAACATTGTCCTCAAAACTCTAGCCAGAGCAATTAGGCAGACTAAAGAAATTAAAGGAATATGAATAGGAAAAGAGGAACATAAGCTGTCACTATTTGCTGATGACATGATTCTATATTTAGAGGATCCAAAAAACTCCTCCAGAAAACTTCTAGACCTCATCAATGAATTCAGCAAAATAGCATGCTATAAAATCAAAATGCATAAATCTAAAGCATTTTTATACTCAAGTGACGAAACAGCTGAAAGGGAAATGAGGAAAACAACTCCATTTGCAATAGCCTCACAAAAAATAAAATACTTGGGAATCAATCTAACCAAAGAGGTAAAAGATCTCTACAATGAAAACTACAAAACATTGAAGAAAAAAATTGAGGAAGACCTTAGAAGATGGAAAGATTTCCCATGTTCTTGGATAGGAAGAATTAATATTGTCAAAATGGCCGTACTACCAAAAGTGGTATACAGATTCAATGAAATTCCAATTAAATCCCAATGATGTACACCTTACAGAAAGAGAGCAAGCAATCATGAAATTCATCTGGAAGAATAAAAACCCAGAATAGCTAAAGCAATCTTTAGCAGGAATGAAACAGGGGGTATCACAATACCAGAACTTCAACTATACTACAAAGCAATAGTAAGAAAATGGCATGGTATTGGCACCAAAATAGACAGGTAGATCAATGATACAGAATAGAGGACATGGACACAAACCCAAATAAATACAATTTTCTCATACTAGACAAAGGTGCCAAAAATATGCAATGGAGAAAGATAGCCTCTTCAACAAATGGTGCTGGGAAAACTGGAAATCCATATGCAACAGAAAGAAACTCAATCCCTATCACTCTCGCCCTACAAAAAATCAATTCACAATGGATCAAGGACCTTGAAATCAGACCAGAGACCCTGCATCTTATAGAAGAAAAAGTAGGTCCAAATCACCTTGTTGGCTTAGGATCAGACTTCCTTAACAGGACTCCCATAGCACAAGAATAAAAGCAAGAATCAATAACTGGGATAGATTCAAACTAAATAGCTTTCTCTCAGCAAAGGAAACTATCAGCAATGTGAAGAGAGAGCCTACAGAGTGGGAGAATATCTTTGCCACTCATACTTCAGATAGAGCACTAATTTCCAGAATATATAAAGAACTCAAAAAACTCTACATGAAGAATACAAATAACCCAATCAACAAATTGGGCTAAGGATGAACAGACGCTTCACAGAAGAAGATCTACAAGCAATCAACAAACATATGAAAAAATGTTCAACATCTTTAGTAAGAAGAGAAATGCAAATCAAAACTACACTAAGATTCCATCTCACCCCAATTAGAATGGCAATTATCAAGAATACAAGCAACAATAGGTGTTGGAGAGGATGTGGGGAAAAAGGTACATTCATACATTGCTGGTGGGGTTGCAAATTAGTGCAGCCACTCTGGAAAGCAGTGTGGAGATTCCTTAGAAAACTTGGAATGGACCCACCATTTGATCCAGCTATCCCACTCCTCGGCCTATACCCAAAGGACTTAAAATCATCATACTACAGAGATACAGTCACATCAATGTTCATAGCTGCTCAATTCACAATTGCCAGATTGTGGAACCAACCTAGATGTCCTTCAATTGATGAATGGATAAAGAAATTGTGGTATACGTATACAATGGAATATTACTCAGCTATAAAGAATAATAAAATTATGGCATTTGCAGGCAAATGGATGAAATTGGAGAATATCAGGCTAAGTGATATAAGCCAATCTCAAAAAACCAAAGGACGAATGATCTCACTTATAAGCAGATGATGACACATAATGAGGGTGGGAGGGGGGCAAGAAAGGAGGAAGGAGGGACTATATAGAGGGAAAAAAGGAGTGGGAGGGGTGGGGGGGAGGAAAAAATAACAGAATGACTTAAATGCCATTACCCTATGTAAATGTATGATTGTGCAAATGGTATGCTGTTACTCCATGTACAAACAGAAACAACATGTATCCCATTTGTTTACAATAAAAATAAATTTTAAAAAATTACCTCTTCAGTATTTTCTCATGCAAACTTTTCTTCTAGCATGTGATATTGAGTAAACTAAAAACTATCTTCTTCCGCTTTTCTTGATTAACATTTGGTAGTATACTTCAGAGTGATGTTATCTGAGTTAAAGTAGTTTTAAGTGTGTTAAATGTGGATATTTTACACAACACCACAGTGAACACATTGGGGAGATGTACTTTTCTAGAGAACTCAAAGGTGCTAGATTCCTAAATTCAAAGAGAAACATTTCTCATGTTTGTTTGTTCTATTTTTTTTTCCTCTTCATTTAAAATTTTTAGGTTAAGATTAAGCTTTTTAAAGTTAGTTTTGAGAACTGAAACACTAGTACTGTAAGAATTGTTGAGGACTTGACTTAAAACTTTCTTTGTATTGTGATTTCCTTTTGGGTGTATTTTGCTAAGTGAAACTTGTTAAATTTTTTGTTAACTAAATTTTTTTTCTTAAAATAAAGACTTTTTCACAATAAAAAAAAAAAAAAAACAAGCAGCTAGTTAGACTGTAAGTTAAGTCACTACAGCAGAAGGTGCAGAGAAAAAATACTCTGGAAGCAAGGTCAGAACCTACCTTAATTCAGACCTTCTTGCAATCAGCAAAATTCTCATACCATGGAGACAGCATTGACCCAGGTCAGCAGCCTAGGGAATCAGGAAACACATGTTGGGTCAGGACCCTGGATACTGGACCAGAGGCACATAGTGCTCAATAATCTAAGAGTGGCCGTATATTGTATCATCCAAGCTGGAAACACTTGTTTTTTCCCAGTACAGGGAATTGAATCCAGGGGCACTCTGCCACTGAGCTACATCCTCAACCCTTTTTATTTTCCACATTGAGATAGGATCTTGCTAAGTCTCCAGGCTGACCTCAGACATGTGATTCTCCCTCAGCCTCCCAAGTAGCTGAAATGACAGGCATCAGCCACCATGCCAGCTGACACTAGAACTCTTGTGAGAGTGAAACTTAGGGTTACTTAAGGAGCTAAGATAACAATTTTAAAAGAAGCGATGCCAGGCAAACCAGGAGACATGGTCACCCCCTGCCCACAGTGCTCACTGCCCACCTTTAAGCTAAAATGGAGGAATGTGTTTGCACCTGAAGAAGCACAGTGCCCCTACTGCCCCTGCCTACTCAGGAATTCCCAGGAGATGAGTCTTCAGGTAACGGGATTGTTGGTTTTAGCCCGATTAAGTGAGGACAGAGAAAGAGCTCACAAAAACAAAGGTGGGTTTCTATTTTATCTTATTTAATAAACCACATCTTGCCTGCTTGGCAGGTATGTAGCACACCTGGAAGAGCACCCCTGCTCCATGTGCAACTTGTCACATGCTTGTCCCCTCAGTTCTCACGGGCTATAGGTGCAGGTTCTGGTGGTCACTGCTGAGAATCCACTGGCATCAGCCCTCACCTGGAACAAGACCTCCCTCACTGAAATCTCGCCTGGTCATTTTCTGGTGAACTGCCCTACAAGACTAACATTGTTGCTCCTTCCAACCACCTGAGGGCCGTGGGGGTAGGTGGCAGACGTGTAGTCCTTCCATTGAACCAACAGACCCCTTCCTGGATGAGGCCTCCCACTAATCCCAGTGTGGCAAGATGCCCAAAGTCACACTGTCATTCACAGCCTTCAGTGTAACAAAGAGGCACTGTACCTTCCATACAACTGGCAGAACCTCCCCACCCCACTCTTCTGTGGGGTTTTCCGGGAACCCCAGCCTCGGGCATGGTCAAGATGGCGCCTGACGCTGAGCCGGAGGCGGCCAACTATACAGTAAACAACCAGCGAATTCCAATAATTGGCTAGTTAATGATGTGACTAGAGCATGCCCCCCCTCGTGCACCCGTCCTGTGCCTGCAGCTGTCCGCGTTTATCTTGTGTACTCTCCCCTGATTGACTGAAGTGTATATAGTCTGGTGGGTGGGAGAGTAGGGGGAGAAGCTGAGGAAGGGACGGAAGAAGCGGAAGAACCGGCGGCGGCGACGGCAGCGACGGCGGCCGCGGCAGCAGCGGGAGCGGAGCTGGAAGGAGGAAGTACGCGGGAGTGGAAGGAGCTGGGAAAAGGAAAGCTGAAAGTGCGCAGAAGCTAGGGGTAAGAGAAGCGTAGGAAAGAACCTGTGCACAATAAACTTCCAAAGCTTCAGACGTTTGCCGTGTCTCTCTCTGTGGCCAGAGGGACGCGACAGCTGGTGCCGAAACCCGGGACTATAAAAGGGACAAGGTAAGATATCTTAAAAAATTTTTTTAACAAGCTAAACCGGTTATAAAAGAAGTTAAAAAGGTAAACAGGTAAAGAAGTCAAAAAGGTAAACAGGTAAAGAAGTCAAAAAAGGTAAACAGGTAAAGAATCAAAAAAGGTAAACAGGTAAGGAGAGGCGCCTCGACGTTCGCGGTATAGCGACTATCCGGATATGCGGAATGCGGTCCAGTTAAAGGGTATCAGGACACGCTATCAGCGTCCTGGGGGCACGCGAATGCGGTCCAATTAAAATAAAAAAGGACACACGGAAGGTGTCCGGTATCGGGACACGCCATCAGCGGTCCTGGCGCGTGAACGCGGTCTAATTAAAGTGAAAGTAGAAACACGTTTGAAGTGGTCCTACGTGAAAGCCGCTATAAAAATTTTAATGCGCACTTGATAGTTTTCCTTTCAGCAATCTCCTTGCTCCTGGCAGCTAGGCCACTGTTATTGTAATTGCCATAACTAAGCTATTCAAATTAGTAACAATGGGTCTGAACGCAGCAACCCCTTAGGGAACCATTAAAAAACAATGGGACGCCATTGAGGAAAAAAAAAAAAAAAAAAACAGCTAAAGTAAAGAAAGCTGCTTAGTGTGCCACAAGGGGTATCTTCATGAACAGGATTTAATAGTAACAGAAAAGAACGCTTAAGAGAATAAAGTGAGGAAAGATTGAGTGGTGGTGACCTAGAAAATAATTGCTTAAAAAATCTAAGAACAAGGGAAAAAAGGGAATTAAGTCTAACACAAAGAACCCCCAAAAGGAATAACCAAGTGGTAGTGAAAACTTAAGAACAAGGGAAAAGGTAGGAGAAACCTAAGCCTAATAAAAGAGCTTCAAAATCTGTAGAACCTGCCCGTATTTGAGGAGTAATGGAGATACCATCAACCCTTAGAAAACTTTAAAGAGGCAGTTAAGACTTGGAGATAGCTATGCAGAGCATGTTATCTGGAGAACAATGGCTAATTGGAGAAGCTCAGTGGCAAGAAATAGCTGTTGAAACTGCTTGCAGAAACATAGTGGCAAGGTTTCCCGATAGAAATGTTAATAGGAGAAGGCCAATACGTTTCAATAGATGCACAAAATCAGCAGCAAGAAGATAATGCCCTAACAAAAGTAAGAGATAACTATAGTAAAATCAGTTACACCTTATGCCCCAGGGCTATGTCCAAGATGCAGAAGAGGAAGTCATCGGAATAGTGCTTGTCAGCCTATTAGAGATAGGGAGGATAATTTCCTAGGTTTAAATCCTAAACTTCAAAAAACGGGAGACAGGGCCCTCCCCGGGGCCCGCAACAAATACGGGTATTCAACAAGTTCCCCGACGGTGGTATCCTCCCACAGAAAGGGGAGTGCAGGGCCACCTCAGGGAGTGCAGGATTGGACATCTGTGCCACCTCCAGACTCATACTAACCCCAGATATGGGGTGCAGATGGTTGATACCGACTGGCATGAAAAATCCCACAGAACAGTGTAGGGCTATTACTAGGTAGAGGTTCCTCAACACTAAAAGGACTTATAGTACACCCAGGGGTTATTGATCCTGATTTCACTGGACAAATAAAAGCCTTAGTCTCTTCACCAAAAGGAATTACGGTCATCTCTCCAGGGGATCGCATTGCACAAATGCTTATATTGCCCAGTCGACATTCCTTGTGGCCCAGTGAAAATACAAATAAAAGACAAGGAGGTTTTGGATCAACAGGAACCACTTTAATAAACCTTACTATGGATATGGAACAGAGGCCCCTCCTAAAATTAAAAGTGGGAAATATGGAATTTACAGGTTTATTAGATACAGGCAGACAAAGTATTATCAGCGCAATGGTCTGGCCAAAGCACTGGCCATTGATCACAGCAGCTCAGAGCTTGAGAGCTTAGGAGTAGCAGAAAGCCCCAATCAAAGTGCTTCCTCATTATCATGGAAAGATACAGAGGGACACACAGGTATATTTCAACCATATGTCTGTAATGTTCCTATTAGCCTATGGGGACGAGATGTCCTGCAGCAAATGGATATGAAACTCACCACTGACCAGATTTACCAAGGGACTCCTGTAAGAAATATGTTACAAAATATGAATTATGATGATAAAAAAGGATTAGGAAGACATAGCCAAGGATCTACCCAACCACTGCCTTTACTTCCACCAAAAATGATTCTCATGGATTGGGTTTTTCCTAGGGGCCACTGATAAACCATCAATCCCTATAATATGGAAAGATGATAAGCCTCGCTGGATTCCACAGTGGCCCCTAACAAAAGAGAAGCTAGAGGCAGCTCATAAGTTAGTACAAGAGCAGGTACAAGCAGGTCATTTACAAAATTCTACCTCTCCTTGGAATACTCCATTTTCTTAACAAAGAAAAAATCAGGAAATGGAGGTTATTACATGATTTAGAGCCATAAACGAACAAATGTACCCTATGGGACCCATCCATGTGGACTCCCTCTTGTCACTGCACTACCAAAAATTGGCCTACTATATTCTGGATTTAAAAGATTGTTTTTTCTCTATACCCTTGCACAAAAATGATTGTTGGAGATTTGCCTTTACTTTGCCCTCTCTTAATCACACTCAGCCTGACCAGAGATACGAATGGACTGTGTTGCCTCAAGGTATGGCTAACAGTCCTACTATATGTCAAATACGTAGATAAAGCGTTAACAACTACTAGACAAAAGTTTAAGAGATTGTTGATTTATCACTATATGGACGATATACTTATTTGCCATCCAGAAAAGAAGTTTTGTTAGAAGCATTACAATTTATGACTCAAGCATTAGAAAAGAGAGGACTAACGATAGCCCCTGAAAAATTGCAATTAGAGGAGATCCAAGAATATCTGGGTACAGGCTCCTACTACTACAGTCAGACCAAAGGTTGACCATCAGGACGGATCAATTGAATACCTTGAACGATTTTCAGAAACTCTTAGGTGACATTAACTGGGTCAGATCCTATTTAAATTATCCACAGGGGAATTAAAACCTTTATTCGATATATTAAAAGGTAATCCTGACTTGAATTCCCCTAGGAAACTTACTCCTGAAGCACTATCCTTACAGCTAGTAGAGAATAGACTTCAGCAGTGTTACGTTGATCGTTGTGATCCTACTCAACCATTAAGTTTAATCATAATCTCGGAGAAACATACCCCTTTTGGCATAGTTTGGCAAGGAGACCTCTGCAAAGTATAAATCTCCCTAGCTCTCCAGCTAAAACATTGCAATCATATCCCAAGCTATTGCTCAGGTAATATTCAAGGGAATAGAATCTTGCATTACTGTTTTTGGAATCCATCCATCTATTATTATAACTCCTTATTCCACTCAGCAAATTAAATGGTTAATTAAATGATGAGATTGGTCAGTATTATATTGTACCACTTCAGCTCAGTTCGATAACCATTATCCCCAACATCCCTGGATTCAATTCTGTAAAAATACTCCCATAGTTTTTCCAAAAGTGACTAGTGTCCAGCCTCTTAAAGATTGTGTAACCATTTTTACTGATGGCTCCAAAATGGAGTAGGTGCAGTACTTATCGGTAAACAACTTCATACCATAATAGTTCCACCCAACTCTGCACAGGTTACTGAACTTGCAGCTGTAATATTAGCCTTTAAATTAGCAGATAATCAGCCATTCAATCTTCTATCTGATAGCTTATATCATTAACGCTTTACAGGTTCTTGAAACGGTACCTCATATTTCTTCCATGTCCACGGTAGCTTCTTACTTTACTACACTACAAAACCTTATCCTACAGCGTAAACATCTATTCTATGTAGGACATATTAGAGCTCATTCTAATTTACCAGGACCTTTGGCCAATGCTAATGACTTGGTAGATATGGCCACCAAATCAATTTTGTCTTTTCCATAGAGGAACAGGCAAACTCTTTCATGAAAATTTCACGTAAATTCCACTACTTTGGCAGAAAATTTCCTATATCTAAATGTATGGCTCGACAAATAGTAAAAAATTGTCAACATTGTGCTCCTTTAATCCCAGTACAATCCTTTGGAATTAACCCCAGGGGACTGCTGCCTGGTCATATTTGGCAGATGGATGTAACCCATATTCCTGAATTTGGTACTGTTAAGTATGTACATGTGTCAGTAGACACTGCTTCAGGGGTCATTATGGCTTCTGCTCATTCTGGAGAAAAGGTAAAAGATGTCATTCAACACTGCCTACAAGCATTTGCTGGCTGGGGCATACCTAAAGTCATTAAAACAGATAATGGTCCTGCTTATACTTCCAAAGCTTCCAGTTGTTTTACAAACATTTAACATCCAATCAGTCACTGGCATCCCCTATAATCCTCAGGGACAGGGCATTGTGGAAAGAGCACACCTTACTTTAAAAAATTGTCTAAATAAACAAATAGGGGAATAGGAGCCTCCTACAAGTCTCCTAAAGATAAACTTAACTTAGTTCTTTTCATTCTAAATTTCTTAACTTTGGATAGGGACGGCCATTCTGCAGCTGATCGACATTATAATCCCCATAATACTTCTCAAGTATGGGCAAAATGGAAAGATACCCTGACAGGTTGTTGGAAAGGACCGGATCCAGTCCTTCGTTGGGTCCGAGGGTCTGTTTGTATTTTCCCACAGGATCAACTGACTCCAGTCTGGATTCCAGAAGGCTGGTCAGAGTTTTACAACATGCAAGTGATGCTGTTTCCTCCTCGCGGTGACGAGCCTGAGCCTTCCTCCAATAACAGAAACTCAGACGGAAAGGCAAACCCGAACCTATGGGCCATTGTTAGCCTGGCCATATTTTTCATTTCTGACTAACATATTTTTATCCTTCCTTTTCTTGCTTTTCACCAATTTCTCTACAAGTCTGCCAATTCTACTGATGATTTTTCAGGTCGTGCTATTTTTGGTGACAAGGATATTTCTAGCCTTTCTTTGCTTTAACAGGAGAAATCTCTGCACTTTGCCGTTGGAATCATGCTACAAATCAGACCCAGAGTAGAGCAATTCGTTCTGCTGACCCTAGCTGTGATATTGCTTTTCCTCCCACGTCAGCTTGTGTATTTTCTCTCTTTTATGTTTCTGCCAACTAACATTTCTAATAATACCTCTTAACTGTTCACTGTGTCCTATCTCTCACAATGCTGGAATGGTTCTTTTGCCACCTGTGCAATTTGCACATTTCTATCTTCCTACCAGTCCTAGTTTCTGTTGCAGATACAGAATTGTCAGTGCTATTATCAAGAAACAGAAGAGGTTTTGACATTGCAACAGCCATGATCACTGCCACCACAGTCCTTGCAGTAGCAGCATTGACACAACCACAACGATCATTCGGCCGAGAATGCAGTTGCAGCCTTGCAGACCATAGAGACTCTATCAGAGAATGGACTCATTATAAGAACAAGTGGATACCTTGCAAGAACTCTTGGGGCTGGGATGCGTTTATTCCCTGAGAGCTGCTTTGTGTTACCCATATTGTAACTCTATTGGGATGTATATTGTTTCTGTATTTATGGCTATAAGGTTCCTCTTCTGTTTATAGATTTGTCAAACAGTGGGCAAGCTTAGGAGCTATAGTGGTACCCCTCTGCCTTGGCCTTCTTCTCTTCATTCGTTTTGGCATGCATCTGCAAGCTAGCCAATAGAGAGATCAAATTATTTTTCATCAGGCCATGACCGCCCTAAAGGCCGACAGCCCCCCATTAGTATGGCTCTTGATGCTGGATCGGTAGTCAAGGACGGGTAATGAAGGAGGTGGCTGTGTACCAACCTAAGACAGGAGCTGCAGCATGCTCTGCAGGCTCTGATGACGGGTAAGGACATATGCTGACCACTCAGCCTAAGACAGACACGGTCCCGAGCCTTAGTTAATATTAAAGAAGGGGGATCTGTGGGGTTTTCCGGGAACCCCAGCCTCGGGCATGGTCAAGATGGCGCCTGACGCTGAGCCGGAGGCGGCCAGCTATACAGTAAACAACCAGCGAATTCCAATAATTGGCTAGTTAATGATGTGACTAGAGCATGCCCCCCCTCGTGCGCCCGTCCTGTGCCTGCAGCTGTCCGCGTTTATCTTGTGTACTCTCCCCTGATTGACTGAAGTGTATAAAGTCTGGTGGGTGGGAGAGTAGGGGGAGAAGCTGAGGAAGGGACGGAAGAAGCGGAAGAACCGGCGGCGGCGACGGCAGCGACGGCGGCCGCGGCAGCAGTGGGAGCGGAGCTGGAAGGAGGAAGTACGTGGGAGTGGAAGGAGCTGGGAAAAGGAAAGCTGAAAGTGCGAAGAAGTTAGGGGTAAGAGAAGCGTAGGAAAGAATCTGTGCACAATAACTTCCAAAGCTTCAGACGTTTGCCGTGTCTCTCTCTGTGGCCAGAGGGGACGCGACACTCTTCCGCCACGTGAGCCTTCCAGAAACCTTGGGGTCATTGACTCCTTTTTCTCTCTCACTTGACCAGTATCCCCAACCCCTCTGTTCCACTGGGATGCCTTCAAGATGTTCCCGGGGTCCTGCTCTCACCACTAGGCTGTCGATTCTCTCTGCCAAGTCACTTCCTCTGCACCTGGATTATTGCAGACATCCTTCCCAAGAGTGTCCTTGTCACCAGCCCATTCAGTCTCTTCTCAATACCTCTCCTTTCAACAAAAAACACCACATTTTGTTTACAGAACAGACACTAATACTGCTACTAATTACAGTATTGATTACTAATTTGGTATTTCCTGAATTCTGTTTCCTTTTGTCTTCCCCATGATCGGAGTGAAATAGCGAAGATCAGAGCTTAGCAGACCCATGCCGATATCATCAGCCTTCTTCAGGGTCTTTTTCCCTTTTAATTTCTTGCCAACTCTTTAGAAATAAGGCTTCTGTTCTTTTATGAATGTCTGCTTTTCACCAAATTATAATAACATTTATTGAGTCCCTTTGATGTATCATACATTAGGCTAGATCTTTATCTACTTATCTCATTTAATTTTTGCAACTACTATCCAAGGAGGGTCACTCAACCCCACATTACAAATGAGGAAGCCTGTATGTCCAGAGCAGGTTTGTAGACAGTCTCCTGGCTGGAAATCAGCGCGCCTGAGATTTGAATTTGGGTTCAATCTGCATTTGTTTTTCATTGATTGTCCTGGTGGCAACTCAGTGATCACAGAAGAGGTTAACCCATCTTGCTCTGGATTACAACTACATAACGTGTTGAGAATGCCCAGATGAGTTTCAGCTTGTCCCCAGACTTGACACAGTGTTGGCCTGCCTCAGTTTCTCTACCTTCCAACCCAGGCCCTGTTGAGGACCGAGCCCTGCCCCAAGATACACTGTGAGCTTCTTAGTAGCTGGAGCCCTCCTGCCTCACTAGAAACTCACTACATTTTCAGGTTTTGCACTGGACTTCAGTCTCCCTGCCCTTGAACCAGTCCTTTTTCTCTTCCTTCCAGGTTCCCACCCTGAGGAACAGCCTGGCTATCAGTTTCTGACTGGCATCTTCTTGTAGAGACGGATCAAAGTCCACTTCGAGCTATTGCTCACCTGCAATATTGATTCTGCTGTATTTTTCTTATTTCCAACAAGCCTAGTTTCCTTTTCTTTGTCCTAGTCCATTATCTGTTGCTATAACCAGTGGTTGTGACCGGGTAATTTGGTACAAATGGAAATTTACTTGTCTCACTGTTCTGGAGGCTGGGAAGTCCAAAAGGAAGGCACCTCAGACTCACGTGAGGGCTTTTGCTGTATTATGACATAGGCGAGGGCATCATGTGGTGAGACAGAACCAGCATGTCAGCTGGGGTCCCTTTCCCTCTCCCTATGAAGACCTTAATGTCATTGTGGGTACACTACCCTCTTGACTATCTCCCAAAGACTCCACTTTCAAATGCCATCAACATGAATTTGGCATTAAATTTCCAACTCGTGAACTTTGGGGGGACACATTAAAACCATAGCATTCTCCAAGACAGCCTGAGGCAGGTGGCACCAACACATCCTGCAGCCAGGGCTGCTTGCCTGATTAAAGTGAGTTGGAAATAGCCATTCCAGTCACAGGCCTTTGGATTTTTCTGAGTAGTTAGAATAGGATGGACAGACAGCTTCCTGTAACAACTCTGCACATCTTCCTGCAGGTCCCGTGTTGCCAAAAAAATGTGCTCCTTCTTTCCTATGTCCCAGGCAATGTTCTAGACTGTTTATCAATAAGTGCGCATCTAAGTGGCATTGTCCATAGTGACCAAATTAGTGACCTGGAGGATCATTTCCAATTCTGAAATTCTGATTCCATACCATACTACATGATAAACTTAAGCCAAAGAAATAGCCCAAAACCCACCATGGGAGTACTATGCCCAAGATAGGCACTCCAAAGGATATGCATTCAAGAGAGGTGGTGGTAGACATTGCTCATCAATCATTGAGGACTGAAGATAAAAACAGTCCCAAAACTGTCAGTTTAAATAGAACAATCAGAGAGATTCTGAGAAAGAGCTGAGGGCATTTTCCAGAAGGTATGATTGCTTTCAGGTTGGAGACAGGGAACTCCATGGAGTTAATCTTCATTGGGCATTTACTTTGTGCCAGGTCCTATTCCAGATTGTTGAGCTAGACTTTGTTTCAACAAACAAGACAAAGCAGTCAGCAAACAAGATAAAGTCCCTGGCCCTGTGGAGCTGATTACTTAAGCAATGGGAGAGAAACCACAAACATATTTAAAATACAATAACGTGACCTTTTTCTGGCTCTCTTGGATAAATTATTGTAAGTTTAGAGAGTGATAAGTGCCAGGAAGAAAATATCCAGAGTGATAGGATGATGAGTGACAAAGAAAAGAGCCCTCTCCTCATACTCCAAAGATGCCATTTAAACCAAGACCTAGAGTGTGTAAAGAAATCCAGGCAGAGGAAGGAACTAAGAATGGTAGAGAGGATTGGGGTGTGAGCAATAGCATTTGCATTGCTCATGAAGAATGCTGGGTACAGAAAAAGAGGGGAAGGATGTGCATTCCCAGAAGAAAGCCCGAGGAAAGATGGGGTCAAGCAGGGAAGGACACATATCATGTCACCAGCAAGAGGTCAGAAGGTGGGCCTGACACAGGTAGTGAAGAGCACTGTTGGGAGGCTCTAGGACACCTTGAAGGCTGGGAAAAGTCTTCTAGCAGCCTTCCACACACACCCTTAGAAGTCCTTCCACACACACCCTTAGAAGACACACAAAGCAGCTGGTGTGGATGCTCAGGAGGTAATCATCTAAAGCAGGCCAAGGGCTTCGGTGTTTACAGTCACAGTTAATTCTAGGATGCCTTTGTGCCAATGTGAATGCATTTATTCCACAGGACAGGCTCCATGAGGCCCAGGTTGATGCAGAAGCCTCTGAGTTTTGTACAGTCCTGCTGTGAATACCTAGGTGTGGTTCACCTAACCAACTTTACAATCGGAGCCACTGTGCACCCATTAGATAGCTCTGCAAAACTGGCTGACTGGGACCGAGGCAGAGGAAGCCTTAGGATAAAGCCAACAGGACTCAGCTGTGGAGGGAAATGAATAATCAAAACTATAGTCAACATGCTGTTCACACTTGCAGCAAGTCTAGTCCCAAGCTGAGGGTTTTCCATGCATCCTCACTTGTCCTGCCTGTAGTTCTACATATGAAACAAAACCAAGCCTTCTATGGATCCAGATAACTGTCACTGGCAAGTCAACTGTGAGAGGGCAGAAACAAGAGTTTGTTTGGAATCAATGTTCAGTGGAACATTGATTCATGAAACAATGTTCTACCTATGCCCCCAAAAAGAATTGTGCTCCCTTGTTAAAATAAGTTCCCCATAATTTTCCCCCTTCTATCTCTTCAGGGATATGACATTTACTTTGAAAGTGAAACCACCCTTCTCCTGCTCCATCCCTAGCAAGATCTTGGGGGCTTGCTATATAGTTTGGATCAGCTTTCTGTGAGTAGCCCCACAGCGCCACCTGGTGTCTGGAGCTGGATGGCGCAGATTCATGAAGGGTCCACTGGCTACAAGCATTGTTGAAATTTGGTGGTCCTGACAGCAGTTCAAAAAACTTTGTATTTTGTTTCTAACTGCAAAAAAAGCATGCTCATTGTAAAACTTTTATTTGAGACTGGATCTCGCTGTGTTGCCCAGGCTGGCCTCAAACTCATGATGCAGTTGCCTCAGCCTTCTAAAGTAACTAGAATTATAGACCACAGGCCTAGCTCATTGGAAAAATTTTAAGTGTGCTTTTAAAGAGCAGAAAGTCAAGTTTGTCCTGCTTTCACTGCCATATGAATATTATCCTTGGTCTGAAACAATCAAAAGATATCTGTTATTTTGATAACAATATCATAGTTATATAGGATAGTGTCCTCTATTCTTAGGAAAGGAGTGCTAAAATGTTTGCAGTTGACCTAGGTTTGGAGGATAGAGGGGAGGCTAAAAGAGGGCGGGGGAGAGAGAGAATGTTAATTATTGAATCCAGATGTGTGATATACAGGTAGTTATTGTATAGTCCTTGCAAGTTTTTATGTGCTTAATATTTTTCAAAATCAACAGTCACAAACACTAATGAGATGCATGAAGGGAGAGGACAGACATGGCCTGAATGACAAATATGGAAACTCAGAAATGCAGACCATTCATGCCATACAGGCAGAACTTCTAGGGCTGCCCACTACTAGTGGGAAAACTGAACAATCTGGGACTGGATTCCAGCCAACAACTTTGAAGGTAGCATCAAATTTTCATGGTTCTGGGGAGTGAAGCTCTGATTAAGAGTGAGTCCATTTCCATGGTGGAAATAGTAACAATGTGGTAAATTTCAAGATGTTGATATGAGGTCACTATGCACAGAGTCGAGAATACATGTGCACAATTACACAATCAACTCTCTTGAGTTTAGCTCCTGCACACCATTGAAAATCACAGTAGAAAATACATATCAAATGGAATCACATAACATCAGTCTCTTCCTTCCTGCTAGTCATTCTTCTCAAAGTTACCACTATTAATGGTTCTTCATGTATATATTCAAATATAATTTATGCACAAGCCTCTATGTGTGTATACGTACATCTCATGTGTCTGCTTTATAATTGCATAGAATTCATACCCTACCCTCTGTTCTGAATCTTGCATTTTTCCCTTAATAAAAATCTTAGAGTTCTTTGATAGTATACACAGATCTACATTTCCCTAATGTCTTCAACAACACTCCATCTATGGAAGTACCGTGAATTATTAGTCTCCTGTTGATGGACATTCGGTTTATTTCTCTCATTCTCTTTCATTAACATAAACTATGCCACAATGATCATTCTAGTACATCTTGACCTACTTTTGTGAATATATCCATAGCAGTGAATTTGCTGGATCATGGGGGTATGCACATTTGAAGATATAATCAAATATATTTCACATATATTTACTAATATTAGGCTTCAATAAGTTTCTGATTTGATTTTTGTAAAATTTGATTTACCAATCAAAATCAATTTATAAAAGTTGAAAATTGTTGTCTCATCACTTTGATCTGCATTTCATTCATTTGCTCATTCCAGAAATATCTTTTGAGTGCTTCCTCTGTGCCAGACACTAGTGCAATCTTTCATATTAAATCTTATAGATTATATATTTATATGTCTCCTTTTAGGGACTATTTATATCCTTCTGCAATTTTCTATTAGGTTGTTCTTATTCCTATTTCAGATTTGTAGGTTCTCTTTGTGAGGACATCTCCTACTTCCCACACACATTGCAATTTTCCCCTAATAGTTTTGGCTTGCTGAATTTGAGATTTTTCCATTTTGCATAGAAAAATGTTTATTTTCTATGTAGTAAAAAATAATATATCTCTACTTTCTGGCATCCCGGTTTTGTATCTGACTTAGGAATACGTTTCCAATCCAAAATTATAAATAAATATGCCCATGAATTCTTTTGCTATTTTTATACTTAAATTTTCAACATTTAAATGTTTGATTTAATGTTTGAATTTATTACAAGAAAAGACTGAGATCCAGATTTATAACTGTCAAAATTAGTGCTGTTTTCTATGACCATTTGAAATGTTACTTTTATTCCCTTTATAAGTCCAATTTTCAGTTACTTCAGTTACTTCTGTGCTTCTTAGTATCTTCTCTTATATTATCCACTTATATAATTTGTACATCTTATTTAGTGTTAATGTATATCATGCACAAAACATTATAATGTTTTGATTCATGTTTAAGATACAATCCATTAATTGCCTTAATGATAGTTTTTCAGGATCATATTGAATATATTGAGGATTTTGATGGTTTATTTTTCAAGAATATGCATATTCTCATAGAAGGAAGACCAATAGAGTTGGGGAAGGGGACCAAGGAGAGCAAGGGAGCAAGGAGGGGAGGGAAAAGAGAGGTACTGGGGAATCAAATTTATCAAATTATATTATTATATTGTATGCATGTATGAATATGTAGCAATAAATTCCACTATTATGTATGTAATTATAATGCACAAATAAATTTTTAAAAAAATATTCATGTTTTCTGTTTTCTGTTTCTCACAGAAAAGCTTTAAAGATTTTTTTCATGGACACTATTCATGTATTCTTAACTCTGTTGCTATAGTAAATTAAATCCCTACTTCTACTTTAAAAAGCTATTGCTTATTTGCAGTAATTATAATTAGCCCTATAATTGAACTTTTAATAGTTACTATTTTCCAAGAGACATCACTGAAAAGAATCATAATTTTCTTCCTTCCCCTCATTTATGGTTCACTTCATTTTCCTGATTGCATTGGTTAGTATTTCCCAGTATATTGAAAATAACAGTGGGAATAGTAGTTGTTCTTTCTTGCTCTTGCATTTTATGGGACAACTTCCAGTGTTTTGTCATTAAGCATGATAAAATGATAAGCCTCACATGAATATCTTGTCCCCATTCTTCAAGCTTCAGTCCAAAATTTGTCATCGGGGACACTTAAATGATCTAAAGTCCCTCATCCCCATTCCTTTGTTAGTATCTAAATTATTACCTTGTTTTATTTTCTTCATAGCAATAATTACAGGATTTATTGTATTACATATGGAAGCATAAATTATTTTGTTATGTTTACTTTTTTCTTTTGCCTTCACTTAAATAAAAGCTCCACTGGAACAAGAACCCTGTCTACCTAGTACATAGTATCTTTCTATTTCTTGGTCAATGAATATTGGATGGCCTATCTAGGAAAGAAAAATGAATGCATTCATAGCATCTTTTCACTGCCTTCCATTTTAATATTAGTTCAACATTGCCATATTTTACTACACTTTCATAACACATTCCCCCTAGTTTGGATATTTAAATTGCTTCAATATCACTAAGGGTGCTATTATATTCAAGGTCTCACAAGTGCAATAATAGCCTAACTTTGTGGACCTTGCTTCATTCTCTTTTGTCAAGAGTTGTTGCTCAAACTGGCATACTCTGTCCTCCCTTGTTCTACTAGTGGAGTCAAGGTGTGCTCAAACAGGCTATTTGCCTGTTTGTTTTCATTCTTTTCCCTTCTCAGCATGGCAGGAAACCTCCCAATGTGTCCAGGTAGTCTTGCCAACATGGGCACTTGCTGAAGACTAGAGAGGAAGGGCAAGGCCTGGAATTCCCCCTCTTGGCTTCTGCGGGGATCGTGCTCAGTGCATTGTCTTTTCCTCAGATTGAGAACTCCATACACCATCCCTCAGTCCATAGTCCAGTTCTGTGCTTTGTAATTTCCTTCGGTCAGGCCTGTTGTTTCTATCCACCAGTAGCTTCAAACTCCCTCATATCTCCTTTTGAAATACCCATGGGGACTTCCATTTTCTGACTGAACCCTGACTCAGAGGTGATTAGATGTGTTAAACTAGTTAAAAGAAGCACTTAACTATACCCCGAATTTTCTATCCTCTTTTCTCTATGGACATAACTTTTGATTACAGGATTGTGTACTTTTCATTTTGATTGTGTAGTAGTATTCTGGCTCTTTAAAAATGGAGGAATATTCCTTCTGCAATCTCATTATCAGTATTTTTCATGTGACAGTTGTCATTTATGTGTACATACAAGGGTTTCATACACTGTTCAATGGTTATCGTTGTACCCATCTCAAAGGCAGGGAATTTTCACTTCTCACTGGCCAATTTACTCCTGAAATGTGTTCACAGGCAGCTTTTTATTGTTACTGGTTCAGAGGATTACTCTTGATCTCATCACATTTCATAATGGAAATAATTAAGAAAGGTTTTGGTCTTGTCAACCAATAGTTAAGTGTAATCATTTTTATTAAAAAAGGTATTTTGCTGTTCGTTCCTTGTCACAAGGCCCCAAATCAAAACAAAAACCTTCAATTTTTAAAATTTTAATCCAGGTTTTATCCAAAGCCCTTTAATATTTGTGATTTACTCAACAAATATTTATAGAACACTTACTACATTTCAGGAACTGTTGTTTTAGAGAAAACCTAGAGTGAAGAAGTGATGGAAGGTGCTCTTTTAGATGAACAATGAGGATAGGCCTCTTAACAAGACAATAAGTGGGTAGAAATTTAAAATTTCTAAAATAGAACTTTTAAGGGAGAGAAAATGCTAACAGCTGGAGGGACTACAAGAAGTAAGGCAAAAATTAGGGTGGGGGGGAGGGGCCTGAGCCAGGAACATGGTAATATTTCCAAGGCTTGAACATGAAAGCCATGGTAGGTGCTTTCAGTCTTGCCCTGAACCTGAAGTCATTTAGGATTATGAACAGAATGACACAGGTGGTTTACATTTCACTTAGGCAGCTGCCATGGAGAACTGACCCTGCACGTGCAAGGATAGGTGGGGGTGAAAGCCTGGGATTTTAAGAGTAGAAGCAGAAAGGTTAGGTTGTAGCCATGGTTTTCTGCAAGATGACTGGATTGGACTATAGTGGTAAATATTGTAGTGAAGAACTCTTAGATCTGAATATTTCTGAAGGCAGCTGGCAGATGGATTAAATGTGGGGTGTTGGAAAAACTGACTTGAGTCTTTAACTGGGGGAATGATGGTTATCAATTACTGGAAATGGGAACACTAGAGAACAAAGCCTGAAATACCAATCATGAGTTTTTAAGAGAACCTGCCTACTACTGTAAAATATCTAAAAATGACCATTTCTGTGAATGAAGGTCAGGGTTCATCAGGGTGTAACTGACATACAAATGGGATTTTTACAGACAAACCTGGATGAGATCACCCAGACAGACTACTTTAGGGCACTCACAAAGTTCAAGGCTCAATCAGGTACAGGGGCAAACAGCAAAACAAAACAGGATCACAAAATTAAGCCAAAAAAACTGTTTTTGTTGGTGTTGGAAAGCAAATCTGGGCCTCACACACATTAGGCAAGTGCTACTCCCCAGACCTCAGAATTTTCATTAAAATAATTAAGAACTACTGAAATACAACTGTTAAAATTTAAGCATATCTAGTTCAAATTGCATTACACAAATGCAAATTTTGCATTGAGTTCCCAAACACAGTTCTGAAATAACTGCACAATATAATCAAAACATATTTATTACTTTTTAGTGTCATTTTGTACACTTCCGTACAAATACAAGAATATAGGCATATTTACAGGTATTGAAAAGAAATCTGTATATTCAAACCCAACATCTAAATACAGTAGCTTTAAGTCCTGAACTACAGGAGTCTGGTATGCACTGAATTTACGGTCTGCTCTTCACTCTCCCCTTTAAAGTAGTCCCTTTAAAGCTAAGGTGTTTAAACAACATGAAATTTTTGAAATGGGGTAACAACTCTTTACAAGATTTTAAGTGATTCCCTTGTAATATTTTACAAGCATAAAATATATATAACTAGAAGAAAAAGTCACTCGGGCTATTAAAAGAAGCATGATGTCTTGAAAAAAATGGTGGCATATGGAGTTCAGTGTACTTAAAATTTGAAATTATAGTCCAAGTTTTAAAATCAAAGGTTAAAGAAAAATGGTGGAAGTTGGTTCTTCAGGGGAAAGACTAACAGGCCCACCATCACAAAATTCAATTGCAGTCCTTAAGGTTTGAATATTGACTACTTGTCTTTTAAAAGTGTGGGGGCGGGGGAACCCCTAAGGTTACCTAGAGCTATTCAGTATTCTTATTTTCATATTATCCAATCCCAAGGAAGGTATGAGTTCAAATCCATGACAACAAACCAACTAGATATTGAATATTCCAGAGTATTGTGCCTATTCTAGTGGATATTTCCTAGTTACCTCAAGTAGGTTAGGAGCTGGACATCATGTCTGTATTAAAGTGCAATATTTAAAATAATTTACTACAGAATCTTAAGTGGATCAAATATTATAAAAATATTTCCACAAGAAAAATTTTGTTTAAAAGGTTACCACTAAGAAATTTCAAATTAGGCATCTTGTCCTGAATATGTGACTAAGGATATAAGCAACTTTTAGAACAAAGGGACAGATTGACAAATTATTTGAAAACCAAATTCAAAGTCACCTAAACCAGGAGTCAAGTTGCCATCTGATCAGGAAACATTTGCCTATTACATTACACATTGCTTACTTTTCCCCCCCCCAGAAAAGATACAGTAAGAGTTCTAGCTTAACACGGCTCTTCAGGGTTTCATTTACATGCACTAATGAAGTTCAGCAAATGGTAACAATCTCACAGATATGAACATTTCATGACAATATGATTCATGACATTTATCTTTTCTTACATTTAAAAGTATTGTTACAAGAAAAAAAATCAGCTTCCAGTATAAGATTTTAATTCCTCTCAATAACACTGGAACATTTTTGTGTATTTCAGAAAATAAACAATACTATTGCTTACATTTTACTTTTATATTTAATGAAAAATTTGAATGTTCATTTCTATAGTCTAAATATGATTAAAGCACAAGAGCAATTTTGAAAATTTAGTATCTCAGAAAGTAATAACATTGATGTTGATGTAAAACATCAAAAATAAGCCCTTGGTGCTGGCAGTTCTGGAAGCACATATCTGCCTCAACAACAAAAACCCTCTAAGATGTTAAAAATTTTTAAGTTGAAAGGTTTTTCTGCATACAGAAACTCTTGTCACTTGATACAATACTGGCAGTGTCATGCTAAGGCCATGTGACTAATATTTTTAGCAAGAAAAAAAAGCCAAGGTAATTTTATAGTAGCAATAGTTTCTTTTTTTATTTTAATATACTTTAGGAAACAATATACAAAGCTGAGCTTTCCCACCATTTCCAGATAACAGCAGGAAGCTCCAATTACACAAATTTAGCGTTTTGTGATGGCTAAGAACAGCAGTCAGCACCAGACTTGAACAGTTAGCTACAACACAAACATCCTTCAAAATGAAATGTCATAATAGCAAGACAGGTAAACTAGGGTTTAACAAAAGACAACCACTGGGAAAGTGACAATCATTCTTGTTGAATTTCATATTTCATTAAATATCTTTATTCACAATTTGTTAATGTTTTAAACAAAACCTCCCATAAGGAATTATTTCAATTAAGTATAAATATTCAACAAGAATAGTTCTGATAAAGAATTCCCAAGTAGTTCAAATTCTAATATGCATTGACCGAAGGAAAAGAAAAATAACAATTTTTTGTTTGTTTCAACATGTTTATTACAACAGATACAATTCACATCTGACTAGCTTTGTTTCCTCTTTCCCCTCCCACAACCATGTTCATTGGGCCATTTCTTATATTTGAGCAATCAATGTACTTTCAGCACACATGCCCAGCAGTACTTTTAAGTCCATTCTTACAGGGTGCAAAATGGATTTCAATAATTTATACAAACAAGTGGGTTATGCTCAATCACTGCAATTTTAAGCTACTGTACACAGGAATGAAAAGGTTATAGAAAAGTGCCATAGCAACAGTGCCTTAAGTAAGGAGAAAAAGAGGAGCCTTAAAAAAATGGATAAAATCAGATCAAGGATTCCAGAGGGAAATGGAACACATGGGAAATGAAAAACATTTCTCTGCAAAACAAATGGAGAAGCACTGCTCTTGATCAGGTGCAAGTGTGGAAACAGTTGTTTCATGATATTTTGTACACTGCCCATATGGTTCAAAATCGTATCCTTAGACACAGATCGCCTGGCGCTTGCACTGAATTTTTGAAAATGCAAGATTTCTGAATGATAAATTAACCCCCCCAATTTTTTTTTTTTTTTTTAAAAAAAGCTAATTTTGCAGACAGGTTTACATGTAAAGGCTAGGTATTTAGCCACCTTAGCATTGATTAGTTTTGGATGTCTAAGCTCTGTTACACATGGCTTCCCATGGCTTCACTCTACAAAACATATTTACAACGTGAAGAATACATCTACAAGAAATCTACATTTCAAGGGTTTTACAAATCAATCTTGTATCTTTCCCCTGAATTGACTCTCACAGACCCCGTCCCCTTGTCATTTCCTTTGCCCAGCTTAACGGTCCAAAGTCTACTTAAATGCAGCTCAAAAATGTTAAGACTGGGCAACAGATTTACAGTTCCTGTACTCAAAACCATGTGCAATTATTCACATCTTCACACCATGAAGGAATTCTGATTTTTTAGTTTTTCGAGTTCCTTAATTTGTTGTCTCAAAAATAGTATCCTGAAAAAATAAAAACAGATGTTAGAATTTGTGTGTATAACATATGTTTAAGAAAAACTATAAAGCATCTTACAAAATTATAATTAACACGATATAATTCAAACTTGTATTAATAAAGACAAAATAACCATTTGATTTATGATATGCATTAATGTATCAGGATGCCAAAGTTAGAATATTTTTAAATTTTCTAACCATTTCTCAATAATTATTCTAAACATAAAGAATGATTTAAATTTTATTGTTCTATATATACACTGCATCATCACATTAAAAAAGGCAATAGATATTAAATATGAAATAAACCTATGTTGTTTTCTAGGTCTGAGGGGCTAATCTGAAGAGCAATATTTGATGTAGATGTAGATACATACAGAGCCAAAATAACTATGAATGACAATTGTATATTTTAAAATAGCTAGCGAAGTTAACATTTTGGTTTGGTGTGTATGTTTTTGTGTTTTTTTTTTTTTTTATACAAGGAAATTTCACGCAAAAAAAAATTTTACTCACTGCACTCATTTTACATGTAAATATTCCATTTATAAATTATCTTCTAAAGCAGGTCGTCCTCTATACTGAAGAATATTGAATAGTTTTTTTTAAACTATTCTAAGTATTATACATAGTAATAATTAATAAAAGTTTAAAGTATAAAAGTAAAAATAAAATAGCTAGCAGAGAGGATTTTGAACATTCCCTACACAAAGAAAAAGAAATGGCTGTGGTCAACTACCCTACTCTGATCATTATATACTGTATATGTATATTAAAATGTCACACTATGCCCCACGAATATATATACTGAAAAAAGAAAAAAAGGGCTGCAGGCATAGTTCAGGGTTGAGTGGGAACAACCCCTAGTAGCAAAACCCCACCTCGATTTTGTTCTTTAAATGGAACCAAATCAAATTCCTACTGATGTGTTGTATATTTAAAATAAAAGATAAATAAACTCCACAAACCCACCAGTTAACTAGATTCCCATAGACTTCATAAAATCTTTCCTCTTCTGTGAACTCTGGTATTTATTGCCTGTACAACTGGATATTAAGCAAAATCCTACACTGGCATATCTGGCCATGTACACATGTAATTTTCTGCAAGTCAAATAGTCCATCTAGCAAGTCAAAATGAGGTTTTTGTGTATGTTAGAACTACTTCCAGAGCAAACACTAAAGTGAAAGAATCCCAGTTAATAGAAAGTATCTCGATATTTTAGTAACTGAAAAGGATAAAAACTCAATCTTCCAAGTTTACTATAAATTTCAATTTGTTATTTTCAAAATATTTATAGTTTTACAACAAGATTAACTCTTCCCTCTGATCTAGTGACTTATATTGACAGGATGCAAAACCACTGAAAACATGTCCGCAATTTTAAACAAGGCATCTAAAAACGTACTTCTTTCTGAAATTTCCAAGGGATATATAGGTGATGCAAGGATAATATAAATAGTAATAAGGAATTCCAAATGAAACAAATATCCTCAGCAGAATAATGGTAACCTAAAATCAAGTAGGGACATTTATAATTAGCTGCTGTCGACATTTCATTTGTTAAATAATGTAAAGGAGAAAAAAGCCTAATAAAGCATTTATCATGGGTTAAGAGAAATAAAATCAAGATGCCTTATCGTTCATTAGGATTATTATTTTCTTTCTGTGGTTTCAGTTACTTGCAGTCCAAAAGTAATTAAATGAAAAGTTTCAGAAATAATTGTTATTTTTAAATTGTGCCCTGTTCCGAGTGGCATAATGATTTCTCTCACTGTCCATTCCATCCTACCCAGGATGTGAATCATCCCTTTGTCCAGTATAAACATGCTGTACATGCTACCTGCTCGTTAATCATTTAGTTGCTGTCCTAGTCTTCAGAGTGACCTTTGTAGTATTCACAATGCTTGTGTGATCAAGTAATTCTTATTTTATTAAATAATGGCCCCAAAGTACAAGAGCATCAATGCTGGCAGTTCCAATATACCAAAAAGAAGCCATAAAGCGCTTTCTTAAGTGAAAGGGTAAAAATTCTCAACCTAATAGGGAAAGAAAAACAATTGTATGCTGAGGTTGCAAAGATCTGTAGTAGGAGTGAATTTTTTACCTGTGAAACTGTGAAAGAAAAGACATTCATGTTAGTTTTGATGTTGCACCTCAAACTGGAAGCTATGGCCATAGTGTATGATACATGCTTAGTTAGGATGGAAGAGGCATTAAATTACAGGATTTGGTATTAGGCACAATTTCAGGCATTCAGTGGAGATCCTGAAACACACTCCCAGCAGAAAAGGGGATTACTGTACAAAGTTCTAAGAAAAATATTTATCCCAGTGAAAAATTTACCTTTGCTCTCGCAAAGTTGCTTGAATTTCACATACTCGGACTAAAGATCTTAAATTTTTTAATTCAGTACAAATTTCTGACATGTGAACACTCCCCATGTTATGAGCTTCTTCACGCAATCTTGATGCCTTTAAAGAAATGAAGATTACACAAAATATAAAATATTAACATACACATAAAACATCCTTATTTTCAAGAATAACTTTAGACTAAGGTCAGAGACTAATTAATTTCCTTTCAATGCACAAAAATACTGGCAAATATAAGGGGGAAATGATTATTCTTTTAAGAAACATCTCTGATGGAAGTTACTTTCAATTCCTCTTCAGGTTTCTTAAGAGAATAGCATTTCCAACTTCTGGATAGTAAAGCACTAAGTTGGAAGGACTCAATTTGAGTCACTAAGTCAACCAATAAGACTGTCAACTATAAGTTCAGGTAGAATATCAATAGAAGAATCTCACTACTGTTATTTAAGGAGAGGAAAATGGCAGTGATGGAATGTCCTAAGCTCTTTAATCTTTAAGCAAAAATGTTTCTTAACTTCTGTTAGTCTAGTGAGAACCATTCATGAAATTCATAGTTCTAACAGATTCTTAAACCAGAGTGGCCAAGTCGAAAAAGAACATTGGCTTGAGTCACATAACTGACCCTGGAATAACCTATTTGGCCATAGGCATAGGGGTTTCAATGGCAAAATGGGAAAACTCTTATCTACACTCTAGCAAATCCTAAAACAAACAATGAAGAAAATAAATACAAGGCACTTATTAGCATAGTGTTAAACACTGAGTACCTGATTTTGGCAGCTACAAAATTGTATTATTTTGTGAAACCAAAGAGTTATTAGTTCATAAACTACTCTCTAAAGATCAAATATTTTTAAAACTATAGATGATATAATTCCAAGTAAGTTATTATAAATACAGCTCAAACTCAGTGGTTCAGTTTGGATTTACTACAATCAGGATTTTTTTTTTTTTTTTTTGCCAATGTACTAAAATATTTACTGTGAATCATACCTGCTTCTCTGCATGGTCTGCGGGCCATCCTTGAACGTGTTTTATGAGATTTTCATTGAAGTGTGCTGCTAGCGTAGGTGTTAATGAACACGCAGGTCGGGCAGATGAATTCTGTGGTACAACTGCTGTATTTGATGTGTTACTACTAGAAGTATGATTTGGACCAGGTGATGGACTTCTCTGGCTACTGGAAGAAAAATTTATGTTTAAAATGTAGAATGTATAATAATTAAAAGTGGTATCATAGAAACTACCTGTTAAATATAGTCTATTAATTTAAAGATAACCATGTTCTTAAAAATACTCTGGTAATCCAAAGCATATCATGTATTCCTCAATACACTTCGGGGAGAGAAAAAAGAGCCTTTTTAAACACTAATGTCAAAATCAAATTATAGTAACTGTATTTCTCAAATTCAACAGCAGAACCTGTTGACTCTGTATACCATAAACACTACTATAAATAACAAGTGGTCATATTTTAACAGCTGTAGATATAAGTCACATCTGAATACCACACCTCATATATCTAAAGAGAGGTCTTTGTTCAACATCAGAACAAAGTTGAATCAGAGGATAATATAATGTGAAGCAAAATAAGGGCATTTTATCAGATAGCACTGAAATGAATGTAGTGGCAAAAAAAGACACAAAAAGTTACTAAGATTAGTTATCTTCTTTTAAAACTGAATGGTTTGGGCCAGGGTTTGGGGATATGGTGTGAGAACCAAAAATTTAATCACCCAAGTTGATTTCCTACCTGCTTCACCAGACTTGGCTCTGAATGAATTTCAGTTATTTCCAAAAACTAAATCTCCCAAAGGATGAAGAGTTTTCATCACTGAGGATATTTAAAATAACACTGCAGCCTCTAAAGACAATTTAAAAGAAGAATTTCCCAAAAATGTCCTGAGCAATGGCAACATTGCTGGAGTAAGTAGACAGCATCCAAAGGTGATTATTTTGAAGGGAACAACTCTCATTTGGATGTATAAGTTCTGAAATGCTTGTTTAGAAAACAACAATAAAAACAACAGTTGAATTATTTTGCCACCTTGTAGCATGAAATAAAAATAGGAAAAAAAAAAATCAATCAAATGAAACCATTCATTCAACAAGTTTAATTTAAGGCTGTATTGCTAATGAACCAAGGAAAGTGAAAATACAATACAGTGCTATATAATATGAAAAGCAATGTGTATAGGATCAGAGTTGAAGCTATTGGTAAACTCTGATGTACACCACTAGTTCAAGTTTCAGATTTTTGGCTTCATCAATACACTAAAATCACAACTGCTATGAGGAGGTTAAAAGGTGATGCAAAACCAATCAATAAAATATTATAAAAGCATCTGCCCTCTTGGTACAAGTATTCCATATTTTTAGTTCATATACTTAACTAAGCAAAATTTTAAAGAAAAAGAGTCATTATCTTCAAAATAACCCAGACTTCACTTCTAGAGATAATTATTTTATATAAAAAATTTGTCTTCATATTTATTTATTTATTAACTTATTTTGCAATACTGGGGATTGAACCCAAAGTTGCTCTATCAGTGAGCTATTTCCCCAGTCCTTTTCTTATTTTGAGACAGGGTCTCATTAATTGGCCAAGCTTGCCTCAAACTTGTGATCTTTCTGCCTCGGACTCCCAAGTTGCTGGAATTACAGGTATGAGCCCCACTGCACCCATTGTATCTTTGCAAATTTTATAACATAGAAAATTACACTAGGTTCTCCATGGATTCTACCAAAATTGTCATTGTGTTGTATGTGTGTATAGATATAAAAATATTAAAATAATATAGCACCTCATATTAAGGATAATACAGTCTAAATACACACCATCAACTTACCTTGAGCGCTGAAGACTTCGAGGAGAAACAGGTTCATGACCTGGTTGCTTGTCAGCAGTTATAGGCTGCTGTGTGGCTGATTGTGACACTGGTCCTTGCTTAACTACTGGAGTACTAACCTGAAATGTTAAAATCTGTTGAGACAGGCTTCTAGCACATAGGCACAGAAACTAGAGAAGCACAAAAGTTCTATTATCAATGAAATTTTCCTATTATTTCTATTCTCCAGTGAATAAGATAATGGTTATCTTAATTTTTGTTCCATAAGATTAATAACAGTGATATATAATTGCGTAAATTACTGGTTAGTTTCTCAAATCCAATCCACATCCTTCCCTTCAAATCTAGTTAATAATCTAAAACACTATACAATCTGGATTTTTCAGAGAGAGTAATCAGAGGGCTTGCCAAATTCACACAAGAAGACAGTCAAATTTTGAAACGCAGATCTCATATCTTCATGAAATGGCCCAAGGCCATAAAAGTATTACTAACACCAACAGAAGAAACTAGTTCTCCAACTTCTCAGCGGTTTTCATTCTAATACACTGCAATATCCCTCCTGGTTTACTATTATGTCTGCTAACAATAAAATAAAGTCACATATAAATATCGATGCTAAAATTTCAACAACATATTGAGTATACACCACACACACACACTCCCTATATATATATATATATATAAATAATTCAACCTGGGTTCTCCAAGAGATGTTACCTTTTAGAGAGAAACCAAGAAGTCCATAATTGCCAATGGTGATAAATATGCTATTTATATTCAGATGTCATAGATAAAAACAAGGCAGTTTAAAAAGGAAGCCCCAAAAGTCAGTCACAAAGGTAGACAATGCAAAAGGAAAAACAGATAGCTATTCTCCTTACAGAATTTGAAATGCTCAATTTATAAGAGACTATAAATCCAATACTACTACTCATCTCACTTTTAGCCATGACTACACTCTTAAAATATTAAGCTCTAAGGATATTAAACTTTGCTGAAATTCATAATTTTTACCCCTTCAAAATGCAGGCAAATGGTAAGGAACTGTGTAATAAACTAACTATAACCTAGAATTTAAAAGTTCAATTAGACCCTAAAACATACATTAATCAATTGCTGAGAAAGGGAGGGGATGATGGTTACCACCATCTTCAACTACTAGAAAGAATTTCCTCCTACATTTATCAGTTAAAAAAGAAATACTAATTGTATATAGTGAACTATAAAAATATTTTACTGATGGCATGTCTAAAAAGCAAAGAATGAGTGCAACTGCCATTTACTTCATGCCGTGGTGCAAAACTTCATAGTAACATTGTAATGGTTCTATTCAGAGTCCAGAAGGAACAGAAAAGCAGTTTTCTGTGTTCTAAGGCATCATCTTTTAAGATTTTGCTTAGACACACATAGGCATATTGACTGCCAAAATATATTCTGTATTCAGAAAGCCCTAGGTTTCAAATTGTCATAAAACTATCCTTTACCTGAAAATTAAATGATATAAATAGTATGATTCTCATGATGTGAAAATTAAATATAATATACATGGTTAAGAGAAATAAATTCATTTTTAAAATGAAAAAGTCAATGAAAAACACATTTTCTCATCTTTTAGAGTTTGAAACTCTACAAATACTTAGATTCAGATTCACTTAGTATACCTTCTTTATCACACTCTCCGCGCCACAAATCTCAAAGTCAATAGGGAACAGAATTAATGTATAAGCGCCCCTTTCTGCATCTACTATCAGTCACCTGTCATTCATTCCACTACCACCTCCTAGGCCCTTTTCCACAATACAGATTCTAAAACATTATTAATTTGCCCAAAGTAAGTAGTTTTCCTCAAAGGTGACATACCTTTGGCTGTGATGAAACTGGAGGAGTACTAATCAAAGGTTTGATAGGGACTGTGTTAGTTTGAGGTGTGCTTATTCTTGGAGACACGTAAGATCTTGGGGATGAAGCATCAGATGTTAAAGACATTGGAGATTGATTAGATGGCTGGGCTATAAAAGTGTGAAGAAATAACGCCAAATAAGCCAAAACCTTTGTAACATACATGAAGATCTCAGTACCACTCTACATACCCCATACCTTATAGTCCCCAGAGAACATTTTTCTGAACAAGTAAAAAATGTGACATCCTCACTGGATGCCACACTAAGATAGCACCATTAAGCAGTAAGCATACTCAGTGTAAGATCCATTCTCCCTTCTGAGGTTGGACCAGGAAGCTAAACCTGAACCTATTCTCACAGGGTCCCATCTTCACTATCTTTCTTTCTTTTTTTCCAACTCTTCATTCAGACCCAGGCATCATGCAGTCCCCTGCTTCATGAAGCTAGTCAGAGGGTTTCAGGTGTATTGGCATCATTATACTTCCATTCTAGTTTAGGTATTACTGTTCAGTTTATCATTTTCTGACAAAGTAATTCTTTTGTTCCTGTTTGTCTTTCTCCACTTCGATAGCATCAAATTCAAACAAGAATTGAGCATTTCTGCATCCTCTAGTCAAAAATCAGCTAACATCAAACTCAACCAAATTTCAACTTATCAAATATATGTAATGTTTCACAGAGACTGAAGATATATCAAAGTTTACTTTCAGTTTTGGAGTAAAATATCTTATTAGCAATTTAAATTATTCTGAATTAAATATATACTATATTACAGACCTGAAGGAACTACCTTAAAATAAATGTCAAAGCACACTTCATACAACAAGGAAATAAAATAAAATGGTATATGCCAATGTTACAAAAACCAAAAATAAAATAAAATCACTGTTTTGTAGCACTCTCTCTTCAAAAACAGAGTTAAAAAACAAAAACAAAAAAACTTGCCCTTAATTCCAAAACAAAACTAAGAAACAATTTTAGAAATATCTAAGAATATGAATGAATACCTTGAGTAGAGAGCTGAGCAGCTTGAGAAATCAGAGATGTTATGTTGAAAGCAGATGGTCCAGCAGTAAGAAACTTATGAATTATAGACTGCAGTGAAGCTTGTGTCACAGCTGCTGTAAGAACTAAAAACATATCATCTACTAAATTCAAATAAAAATAATGAGGCTTATGTGGCATTGGTAACAACTTGAAAATTCAAAAGAGAATGCAGAAAAAAAAGCAAGTATTTCAAGTTAGAACTTTCAAAATAAAACCTGAATAACATGAATACTGTAACAGGTCTAAAGATTTTAAAATGATCTAAGGCAGAGAAAAAGAAAAAGGGATTTACACTAAAGTAAACCAATGTTTTCTTTTACAATAAAACCCCTCAATGAGCCTTTTTTGAAACACCAAAGAACATTCACTGGAACTTCTGATTGTGTCAGAAGCCTATCCATATATAAGTAGAGTGCTCAGTAAACTACTTGGAATTAACTGAAAAAACAGTTGCTGCTTCATGTGATTGCTTTTTAAAAAAAGCGGACCAATGAAACTACACATCAATATCCACCAACAATCTTTTAACAATGAATATTAAAAAGCTAGTACTTAGGAATACCATGTATTTCTGCTGCTTAAGACATTTTATTATTGACTTACTTTTATGCTATTGTTTCCCCAAACTATTTAAAGTTCTACTATGCCTAAGTAAAGCATTTACCTACAAAATCAAAGAACTACATAAATTATTTCAGACAATAAGACAGAAAACCAATTCCAGCCTGAGATAGCTCTTTTTAGAATTAAACTATTCACTACTCTTAAATATATTATGTAAAAATGTACACAAACACAAACTGATTAATCAGAAGATTATGCAGTGGTCTTAGGGTTTCATGTCTGAATCTGGTTTCCAAATTAAAACCACAATCACTTTTGTTCAGATTTCTTCAAGTTGATTGCCTGAACCACTTTCGTACCATACTGAAAGGAAAACCTAGAATTAAACAATGTACTTAACCAGAGGGGCGGGGAGGGGGCGAAATTTTATTCAGTAACTCCCTCCATTGTGAGAATCTTTTACAAGCATTTTAAGTAACAACCTGTATTCCTAATCGTCTAGTAATTAGCATATTTAAGTATTTCAAAATAAGTGTTCACATACAGGTTTTTACAAAATCCTAGAAATGCTGAGTTTTTAAACCAATTTTTAACAAATATTATTTATTTCGTTTCTATACTAAGCATATAGAAGAGCTCATCTCTAGTAACAGATACCCCACCCCAGCAAAGATTTAAAAAATATACAGAAGTGAGTTAGGTATCGCTCAATGGTAGAAGGTTTGCCTAGCATGCTTGAGGTCCTGGGTTTGATTTCCAACATCACAAAAAGAATAAAGGAAAAAGAAAAAATATCTATAGAGAAGAATTACTAACTCAATTTTACTACCAATGGTTTTAAACTATGGAAGACAATAAATTTTAAACTCTAAAAAAGAAGTTTAAACATGAATTTCAAAAGAAACAAAAGACCATTCCTTAGTTGGGAATTTAATTGATAATATAATTTTGCACAATGCAAATACATTTTTTAAAAACTGTTACTATAAAAATGTACCTTCATTGATTTTGGATATGTCCACATTAGAATTATTAAGCTGCAGCGTGGCTTGCAAAGCAGGAAGTAACTGTCTAAGCAGATTTGGGTCCTGAAGTAATGGAGGTATTGGTGACTGTGGAACAGGAGAAACAGGGACTGCCGAAGCAGATGTTGGAGGTGCTGATGTGGGATTCAGTCCAGAGGCAGAAGATGTGGAAGGAGTTGTGCAAGAATGTGATACCAATTTGTCTCCTGATGTAGACTCTAAATAAAAAAAAGATAATAAAATTGAAAAAAAGTACCTGAATGTTGGAACCTGAACAAAATTCATGGAAAGCACCTCCCATTTAGTCCTCACAAGAGTACTCAGTAAATATCTGCCCGACTACAATAATGAGATGGGAAGTTTAGAAAGCTAATAAGCCATATTCATATCTGATGTGAAAAAGTACACACTGTGTCTACAAGTTAATGCTGCTTCAAAGTTGTATATTAACTACATAAACAGCTTCCATTAGAAAAAGGAACAATACAATACAACACATCTTGATTTACTTGTCCTATAAAATAAAGTTAAAAAAAAAAAGTTTATGGTCATAGCAATAACCTAAGACAAGGCCTTGATACATTATAAGGAAGGACACCATGGTTTTCCCTGTGTTTCCCGTATTTTAGCTTAAAACTAGAAATAAACCACATGTTCACCACAAGAAAATAAGCAATTCTGGTATTTACATGCCATGAGATTGTATTAATATAGTGACTTCAAAGCAGGGTAAGAGTATAACAAACACGAATCCTAAGATAACAACATTCAAAATGAACTTACGACATTGATCAAAAGACTAAATATGGGCTTTTGTGAAAGCACCTTTAATTTCCCATGCATATTCACTTAAAGATTTAAGATATTTTGTATGTCATATGACTGAATTAAAAACTTCTGTTGTGAAGTCATGTATATACTTCAGGATGACTGCATTTCAGTTTTGTACTGTTATCTAATAATTGTAAATCCTCATCTTTAATACTAGAAGTAAGTATTCACCAACCTTCATAGTCCCAGAGAGGCTGGGAATTACTAGCAAGCTTACTGAATAGACAAGACTCCTCATTAGTCTATGCACACTACTATAATTGTCAAAGAAGCAGGGGCAGCAAGTCTGAAGTAAGAATCTCATAAGTCCATTTCAAGGATATGTTGATTAAAATTGCAACCAACTCAGAAGGCCTAAGATATTTTTATTTTTATAATGCAAAATACTTCAAGTTTGACACACTGTCATTTCCCACTTTGCTAGTCTGGATTAATAGACAAATATGAAGAAATTTGATTAAAATGACTGAATTTTTTTCCCTTCAGAAAATCTGCTGTCCATCATTATATTTAAGGGGAACTATAGTTTATATAAGCAGATTTCTCCACATCATATTTCTTAAAGGTTTTTTTCCCCTACATACAGCTTATGGACATCTTGATTAATATTCCAAAAGAAATTCTATATTTTTATTTACTGCACAATTAACTTCACGTTTTGATCTGTGATCTCCTGCTTTTAATGACAAGTAGAAGCGAGTTGGAGAAGAAGTTATGAGGTATTTTCAATTCTGTTTTGCTGCCATCAAATTTATTCACAGACTTGGAAGTCTTAATAGAAGACATTAAAAGTTCTTCAATGTTGCCCTAAATTTAAGTCACTCAAAGAAAACACTGCAAAATAGAATACTAATACATATCACTGTAAAGGAAGTGACAAAAACTAAACTTCTGAATTTCTAATTTTAATAGGTTTATTTCCCTTTTTAGATTTTTGCAGTTTTGTGATAGCTGGGTAGCGTTAAAAACCAGTTAATTCTATTTGGACCCACGGGCAAGTGACATCTTTAAAGGTCAGAATTTCTCTATTACAAAGTCTGATTTTTAGTATTAGGTCCCAATAGACCGCTTAACAGAACATCATCACTTCTAAAGCTTAAAATAATACAGATATACTGGGGCTCCAACTTAGGAATAATAAACCTGGGAAGACCTACACATATGTACACATGATTTTGGCACCCACTTCCAGTAACAAAAAATAGACACAAGAACCTCGAAGATTCCTTATAACTTTAAAAACAAAGGAAATATAACCAAAACAAGATTTGAAAATAAGAGTACAACACAAACTAAGCAGAGTAAGAATAAGACCAAAGACGGAATAGTTCAAATTGTTTTCAGAAAGGCCTTCAACATCCCATCTTTATACTGCTTTTATTAGCCCTTCCCCCAAGACACAAATGCCTTTCCAAACCATGTTATAGCTTATTCAGACATTTGAATATGTACCTCAATCTACCTGTGTTAACTGGAAACTAATAACTGAGTTTAATAATTAATAAAGTGCTATTCTGAATAGTCTCCATTTTACCATTAAAATACTAATAAACGTAGAAGTTTTATTTTATATTTAAGGGTATATTCTCTTATACCTTCATCTTTATTCATAGTGCTCTAAAACATCTACCATAATACCAACCATCTTATACAATAATGTTCTACTCTATCAAAAAGAGCTCTATCAGGAGAGGAATTTTGTTCTGTGTATCTCACAGCTTTAGAGTAAAATGGGACTTGGCCTGAAAACAGCATCAACATATATTTGTGGAAAAGATCTCCAACTGCAATACAAGAAAACATGCACATTCTCTTCGCTTCTAGGTCAATCTTTTGAATTGGCCTCAAAATTGATCAAGCTGGGTCTCCAAGAATAAAGGAATTATTGTTTATTCGATGCTATCTTCACTTTATTAGGCTTATTTTAAATACTCATAAAATACTCAGCTCCTTTTTTTCATTAACGAAGGAAACGTAGTAAGAATTCCTTAATTACTTATGTTATTCACACAAATCTAATTTTAATTAACTGAAATCTTTTAAGATAGAATCTAATTTGTTAGGATGTAAGGCTAATATACTCAATACAGTGTCTAAAAAGAATAAATGTAGTACCTTGTAATAAAGTTATCTCAACTGGCTCTTTTGTACTTAAAGAGTATCAGCCTCGGGGCTGAGGTTGTGGCCCAGTGGCTGGAGCGCTTGCCTGGCACTGTGAGGCACTGGGTTCAATCCTCAACACCACATAAAATAAAGATATTGTGTCTGTCTACAACTAAAAAATATTTTTTTTAAAATCAGTCTCTACTCTCATTTTTTCAATGTGAACTTCCCTAAGCATTTAAGAAATTGTGGCTACCTTAAAGATTCTTTGTCAAAGGAATGGCATATAGTTTAAGCTCCCGTACTTTGACGGTTTGTCTATGGTCTTTTTAAGAATATCTAGATCTCTACCTTAAGCTATTTTAAACTTCAGTTACTTTCCTGACACTTCTATAACCCACAGAACTTGAATCAATTCTTTAATTGAATCATAAATAAGTAGGATACCCTTTTGTTTTTAAACTGTCTGCCAAAAGAGATAAAGCAACTTTCCTTCTCCTTATTCTTATAATTATGAATTGATTTGTATTTCCATTTTTCCCCCAAAGGGGGAGTAACTTAACCAAAATTAAGAGAGAAATGTTTTATCATGCAACTCTTCTAACCCGTCCTTCCAAGTCACCTAGAGAACATATACTGAAGTAAAATTTTCTGGAATGGCAAACAACTCTTTTTTTGATATACACTTAGGATTTTAAAAGATACTGATAATAACATTTCTAATCAATTTCCTATGATGTTTGATGGCTGCTGTAACACTAGACAGGACATATGAACACATACAGCTCAAACTACAAATAATACAGATATACTTGGGCTCCAACTCAGGAATAATGAACCTGGGAAGACCTACACATATGAACAACTTGTAAATGCTCTACAGTCTGTGAATAAATTTGATGGCAGCATCTGATGGCTCTACTACATCAAAGGCAATCTTTTGCCATTTTGTAATGGTGGTATAGTCAACATGGAGTAGTTTATATAACAGTACACAAGTATAAGAAAAAAAAACAACATGGTTCTAAGATGGCAATACCTGCTAAAAATATTACTGTGACTTTCATTTTATTTTACTTTCAATTATAAACTGCAAATATTTTAATCACATATCCTTCTAAAACTTCTATGCAGTACATGAATGTTGCTGTTTTGTAGAAGTTTTTTTACAACTTGCTTTTTATTCAACTAAGAGAATTTTCACCCTACTAGTACAAAAGTATGTTTTTCCATTTTTAACAGACTTTGTTAAACTGACCTCAACACTAGCACTACTGACTTACACACTCACCAACCACATTACTCCAATCGTTGTCAACCATTGTCAACCAATCTAAAAATTTAAAAATGACCTCACATCTTAAACTTAATGCTCAGTATGTATTTGCATTTTTAGTCTGATAAAACAGACATAACATTTACCATTTTAATCATTTAAGTGTATGATGCAGCAGCATTACATTCACATCTCTGTGCAACTGTCCCAACCTCTAAATCTCTAAAATTTTTCAACTTGCAAACTACTCAAACAACAACTCATCAAACACTCCCACCAACCCCTGGAAACCACAATTCTATTTATGAACTTGCCCATTCCAGGCACCACATATATGTGAAATCATCCAATAAATGAAGTCTCTTACATGTCTTACTTCATTTAATATAATGTTCTCATGGTTCATCCTCATTCTACAGCATGTTAGAATTTTCATTCCTTTCAAAGATTGAAAATACTGCACAGTATGGAAATATGCATCACATATTAATTAGTCTTTAATCTGTTAATGAATACCTATTATTTTTTCAAGTTTGTGTACAATGAATAACTGCTAGGAACAACAGAAAAAATTTGAGTCCTTGGCTTTCAATATACAGGAGAATTGCTGGACATTGCAGATAAATCTATGTTTAACTTTTTAAGGAACTAACTAATCCACAGTAGCTATATCATTTTACAATCCTACCAGCAAAGTGTCAGGATTTCAATTTCTTCACATCCTCAAAAACATGTTATTTCTTTTCTTCTTCTTTTTAAAGTCACAAGTCATCCTAATGAGTGTGAAATGTGTGGTTTAGATTTGTATTTCCCTAGTGAATAATGAACTGATGTTGAGCATCTTTACATGTGCTTACTAGCTCATCAAAAATCTCTTCTCTGAAGAAATGTATTCCAGCCCCTTGTCCATTTTTGAACTGAATTGTTTTGTTATTGCTAAATTAGATATTCTCAATATCAATTCCTTACCACATATGGAATTTATAAATATTCTAATTCTGTAGGTCTCTTGGTAGTTTCCTTTGATGCATAAAAGATTTTAACACTAATGAAGTCCAATATCTATTTTTTCTTTCATTGCCTGAGCTTTTGGTGTCACTGACAACTCCAACATTAAAGATTTCCCTGTTTTTCTTTTAAAAGTCATAATTTTAGCTACTGAAATGTGATCTTTCATTCATTTTTTAAAATTAATTTTGTATATGGTTCTAAAGTAAGGTTGTCCACTTAAAGTTCCTCTTTTCTAATAGCTGGTTAATGTTCTTTTGCAAGGTTTATCTATTCAACCATTTTTTTCACATTGCTTTGCATGGATTCTTAATGTATCTATCTCATCTGCTATGTATGTTGTAAATATTTTCTCCTAACATTTTTCAATCGATTATAATATTTGTCACAGAAATTTTTAAAAATCTCCTATGGTCAATTTATCGACTTTTTATTTTTGGTACCGGGGACTGCACTCGTGGGTACTTTACCATATCCCCAGCCCTTTGTGTTTATTTTGAGACAGGGTCTTGCCAAGTTGCTTAGGAACTCATTAAGTTGCTGAGGCTTGTCTTGAACTTGGAATTCTCCTGTCTCAGCTTCCAAGTTGCTGCAATTACTAAAAACATGCACCGTCACACCCAGCTAAATTTATCAACTTCTGAAAAGGTAAAAATGCACTCTGGGTCTTAGTTTAAAAGGTCACCCTTATTCCTAAGTTATTAACAATATTTCCTAATATTCTTTTTGTCACAGTTGATTCTCCTGCTCCACTGTTCAAAAATGCCATTTTTATTGACTAAAATTACACTTATTTATTAAGACAAAATTCCTCCATTTATGTATTGTTATTCAACAAACATTTGAGTAACTATGGCCAACTTAATTTTTCACCAATATTTAGTTACTCTAATAACTTTTAAAAACAAAGCAATTGACAGCTGAAGCTGGTCCACCTGAGAAGTAAATAACCTTTTATGTCAGCTCTAAGACTACTGCTGCCTTAATGCATTACTGAAGTCTTAGGGTTTATTCACATTTTAGTTAGTCTACAGATACCATAAAAACACAAAGGGGAATTTTATTCCAAATGAATGACACCTTATCTGAATACATGACTAATTTCTCTTCCCTCTCCCACTGAGAAACAAGCATGTTAACGATCTGATTATTCAGATATGCTAATTCTGAAAGCTTGACTGAGGACAGAGACTGCTTTTGTGACTACTTTCTTTACAAACTTATCTCTTAATAAATTATAATTCTAAATTACTAAACTTTTCTGACATTGGCATTTGGCCATAGTGAAGAAAAAGAACCCACATCCCCTTTTTGCCATTTCACTAATCTAGAAGGTTCCATGGAGTTAAAGCCCGTTTAGAGAAGGGTTACTGAGGTACCAACTTATAAAAATCAGTTTCATATTTTTAAGTATAGTTAACAGTGACTTTGCTGTATGATCATCCAATAAAATGTCTCACCAAGAACTGCTCAAATGTCATCTAGATAGATACAGACATAAATGGGGGCACCTGTCCTTTTGTTTCGCCTTAAGACCAGGATTGTTTTCTAAGTGTTTCACAGCTTCTACCCCTCAAGCAAGCACAAACTTTGAGCTTATCTTGGGTTCATTCGCCAAATGACAGAATGATATTAAACAGAACTAAATCTATTGCTAGGATTCTTTAATTAGATACACAATGCACACTTACTCCAAATACATTTTTTTTAACCTATACCAATACAGGTGTTCCTCCAACCCCACAATACTTTCATTAACAGTTTTATAGGTGTTTATCCATCTGCAACAAGTATTTACACAGTAGTGCTTATTAGTTGTCAAGAAGCAAATAAGAAAAGATCAGGCTCTTGTATTATATTTAATACAGCAAACTACAAGTAACATCCTTAGATACTAATACTTAGTCATATTATTATCACTTACCAACAACAACCTTATTTGAACCATCAACTGCAGAGGAAATTATTCAATTGTGTGATTTTTGGGGGGGGGGGGTTCCTACAGTGCTGGAGATTGAACCCATAGTTTCACTCATGTTAGGCAACTGTTCCACCACTGAGCTAAACCCCCAATCCTAAATTATGTTTAAGGAAAATCATGATGTTGACAAAGAGTCAACAGGAAGTTTAATTTAAATAACATGGATTCTCAATTAAGAAACAAATACATTTAAAATTAACAGACACTTCACAAATGTAAACTAACTGAAGGATAATCTAAAAAGATCAAAACTATCATAATAAATTTAAGAAAGTTAACATTGTCTTCAACTAATATGCAGGGAAAAACACTGGGTAACTTCAAAGGTAAGTGTGTTTCTTCCTATAAACTTAAAATTACTAGAAATTTTGATCACGTTAGCTTATCAGGGATGGTGCTAAAAGCACGGAGGAAGAGGGTAGAAGGTGACAAAGTACAAAATGCACTAAAACAAAGTCAAAACCTAAAAAAGGATATTTCATTGAAAAAACTAAATTTAAAAGTGCTATTTTAGAAAAAAGCACAAAGCATTTGGGAAACTGGGAGAAGTTAAGTGACACAAAAATTAGAATGACATCAGAGCTGGGTCCTGAAGAAACAGTATTGAGTTCAACATGTTATGAATGGAAAAAAAAATGATGTGTGTGTACCCAATTTGGCAACATTCAAAACATGAATGAACATGCTCTAAGAAATACAAAAGTTCACAACAGACAAATGAATCCAAGAGTGCAATGGTTAGAGATCAAGATAGTAAGAGACTGCAACCAAAGTGGTTCAGTACTAGCTATAATCTTAGTAAGATAACTTTTAGCTAAGAGGAAATAATTAGAAAGTTTAAAGCAAGGAAATGGCATAATCCAATCTAAATTTTGTAACAATGCCACTTGAAGGACAGACTGAGACAAAAACAAAGTAGTAAGAAAATCATTCAACCTGAGTTTCAAAAATGCTGGAGGGAATTAACAGCAGACAGGACATACCCAATGAGATAAATAGATAATCCAAGATACGTGAAAGGATAAGTAGAACTATTAAGTGAGAAAGGTGAAGAACAAGGAAAGTTTGTGGGAAAGTGCTGTCAAGTATTAAGAAACTAAAAATAAATTGTGGGAAGAGGGAGAAATTTTTGAACACTGTATCTAAGGAAATACAACAAATACTAAGATCTTATAGAAAGGAGTAGCTAAATTAGTGTGAAGTGGAACTAAAGGTTTGGGTGTCAAGAAAGTCATGAAGAAAAAGAGGACATCTTAAGCAAGAAAAAGGACAAAACAGGAAAAAAGGTGACTGATACTAATATAAGAAGTGGGAAGTGAAAATAATTAGGAAATTGAAGGAGAGTATCACAGAAGCCAAAGAGAAAAATTCAAAAAAGAGAAGAACTAAACAGTGTTAAATATGCAAACGTGAAATGAGATAAGGACTTCTCCAAGGTCATTAGATTTTGTTTTGATACAGTGTCTTGCTATGTTTAGCCCAGGCTAGTCTTGAACACCTGAGCTGAAGTGACCCTCTCACTAGTCTCCCCAGTAACTGGGAGATGCCACTGAACTCAGTTTGTTTTTTGTTTTGTTTTGTTTTTAAACGAAACAAATTTTTCTGTGACCAAATAAAGTTATAGTAACTAAAAAACTAAAACATTCTTCAGAAATTAATGCATTAATTCAGATTTCCTCTCAAGAATTTTCTTTGCAAATTTATTCAACAACAGGGTAAATCTGATGTGTATGTAGGGAATTTGGTGCAAACCATCTTTAAGGAGTTTTATAGTATTTGGAACAAGCACTGATCTGTTTGATGTATTTTTCAACTGTATGATAAAAGTATATGATTTAGTATATCTAACAAAACTGCCACAGTAACAAGGGACATTCAAATAATATGCACGAAAGAGGAGGGAAAACAAGATGTAATAGAAACCCTTCATCAACAAATTAAGTCAACATGAAGGAATGGATCAAGCAATAGATTTGGCTTAAAGAAACATCATCTCAACCTAAATCCACCAAGCATGGAAAAGTTCCTCAACACTTAAACAGTATGCTATTGGGTCTACTCACAATTTGTTTCTTCACTGCCTTTTAATTTCCTTAGATTCTTAAAACATATACTATGAAGTTCAAGTTTGGAATTGTGAAAGGTCTAAAAACACATCACACTGCTTCTTCTGTAGTGTGTCATCTCCCAAGCAGCTGTCATCAATTTTGCAGACTTTTTTGAACATGCTAATCTTATGAACACTGAGTCTTATAAACACAACTTGGGTTACAATGTTTACTTCTACTCTTCAAACTTAAGAAGTGTTAATATCTGAATCAGAGCTTATTTTGTGGCCCTCACAACTCAAGTTTTCTAATTGACATATTGAAACCAGTAATTGCATGTTATAGAGAAATGCTTCAAAAATGTTTCTATTCACAAATTTTTAATTAAGAAAAATTCATACAATTTCTAAACTATACGAACAAGAATATAAAAATTTAAAATATCAAGTATAAAGGGATAGTCATTTGACTTTGATAAGTTGTTTAAACCATTGCTAAACATTACAAATTAAGGACTTGACCTCAAAAGCAAAAAAAAAAAAAAAAAAAACAGTTTTGAGTCTGGATATTATAAAAGAAAAGGCTAAATATGACTAACTCTAGACCTAAATCTATGCAGTAACATTATAAAAGACTTAAAGAATTTATAATTGAGTCTTATTTAAGCCAAAGGAAATAATGTAAATACCAGAAACTAGAGTTTAACGTGCAGCATCTAGTAATAATGGCATACCTTTTCTTTCTGTTTTCTGTGCAGGGACAGAAGATGTGGGTGTAGGCAGTTTTGATAAAGTAGATGCTCCATTAGCATCAAATGATTTCTTTGGCTGGTGATCAGACTGTAGCGAAAATGGACTAGAAGGAACAGTGCTTGGGGTAGCAGTTGGATGAACCACTGGTTTGATGGGGTGCTGTACTGGCGTAGAACTACTGTGAGTCTCTGCTCTTGGCAGTCTGTAGTCTCTGTCATTGTGTCTGCTTGTCTGAGACAAAATATTCTGTGGGAGCAAACTACTGGCATCACTGGAATGCTTGTCTTCCACTTTAGTTCACAGTTCGAAAAAAGATGTTGGAATGACAGAAGGGGGAAGAAAAAAGATTACGTTAGAATCCTGTCTTTAACACCAGCTAATTTAGCAACATACTTGTACTTTATCTTTGTATAAAACTGCAAGCCCAGTTAAGTGTCTGCAGTTTTACCACTGTCATGTAAATATTCAAATACTGGAAGAGGAGTTTAACCTGACTATAAATATGAATCTATACTCAGATTTCAAGTGGGCTAATTTCTTAGGATTCCTAGAGTCACACTGTAGTTCAAACAAAACACTTGAAAAAAAAAATACATGGAGTTATAACATTTTACTCAAATAAAAAAAATTCTAATGTTTTAAAAAGTAAATAAATGTTCCATTCTTTTAAAATACGGATCATAGATTCTAATAAGTGACTGAATTATCCACAGTGATCCAACCTCAAAGAAATATTAGATTATTATTAGCTTGATTTTTTTTTAAATACTAAAGTAGTGGGCTCTAAAGTAATTTATGCAAGGGCTTAAATGCCATCACTTTCAAGATGTTTGAACTTATCATGATATGTGCATTAAGTAAACCAATATTTTTAATAATGCTGACAATAAAAATGATACATGCTCTCTGAAAACAAGTCCTGTATCTGAAGTATGAACAAAATCTACTTAACAAAGTAAAAACAGATCTTTCAATGTAAAGGCACTGTAAACACAAAAGTGAAGTACTAATTTTAACTATCAACAATTTAAATCTAGCACTATGCTTCCACAAAACACCACAAAGGAAAGAGAATTTCAAAAATCACATTAACCACATTTATTACTAATTGAAAAATCTCTAACCTAAACAATATACCAATCTACATAACCAAAAAATTAAAGCAACCTAGAAGTACAAACCCTAAGATTCAAACATATGACAGGTAATAACAATTTTAACCAAGGATGTCCTCTCCATTGAATACCGTATATTTCCAAATTCATGTTCCTAATTCTAAAGACTCCAACAGCAAAGAAGTGCTCTCAAACTAAAAGTCACTTTAAAGTTATCAGCTATATCCCAACAAAAAAATTTCAATCATATCAAAACACAAGGTCTTTTGACAATGAGTATATAAAACTCAGGGTCAAAAGTTACATGATATACTATGCTACCTTAGAAAACTGAACAAAAAATAGACTGGCTACCATCAAAATAAATGTACTCAGATGAAAACTAATGATGATATTTCAAATTAAAAGAAAAAAGGACAGCAGCACTATAGGAACTGAGAAAATATAGGTGCAAAAGCTTTGTATTACAACTCTAGAGAGAACACTATTAGATGATTATTTGCACATAACCCCTCCCTAGGACATTTTTGCATTGTCATGACTGGAAGGGAGGTATGCAACTGGCACCTGATAGGTATGATGCTCAACAATCTACAACACAGGACCAGCCATACACAACAAAGGAACACCTGATCCAAAATATCACTAGTGCTATGACAAAGCCCAATTAAAGTTTCTTTAAACTTAAAGTGAACACCCCAGACAGATTAGAAAAAGATCCAGTAACAGTTAATATAAAATTAAAAATTTTAGCCAAGTAATTCTTAATATCAAGTTGTGAAGAACATGTGAAAATCTTTCCAATCCTACCCTTCTCATTTATTTTATCAATCATTAGAAAGAAACTTTAAGCCTTACTTTACCTGAACACTAATATGCTGGACCCAAGAAAACTGCAAACGTGTTTTGGAAGGCAACATTATACAGTATTAACTGGTTTTTATACTACCACTTTTATAGCTCAGCTGACCCATTAAAAACAAAGTGTGAAACAAAACTACATTTGAACACAGCCACTGTCCCACTACCCATCATTTGCATATCTAGGAATTCAGCTTCAGGTAAGAGGGGGCAAATATAGAAACAATCTTGTTTACAGCGGAAAAAGGTTAAAACCTACCCAAGAATACTCAATATTCTTGAATGGGAGTTATTTATAAAGGTACATCCAAACACTGGAATATAAGGTAGGCAATAAAACAAATGTAGAATTATAAACTGACATGGAAATAAAGCTCTAAAATAGTATTAAACAAAGAACAGATGAAAACAAGTAATAGATAATCTCATTTTGGGCGTAAAATACACACATGCAATTTCTACATACATTTATGTATGTTCGCAGAAAGTCTAAGTTTCAAAATCATCCCAGGTCACAGGATTTAAAAACTTGACCTCGCTTCCAATTTCTTAATAAACATGCCTTAATTTTTGATATTACGAATAAAAAAATTTAAAATTGAACACTGAAAGAAAAAAGCTATGTACATGTTATGACTGCACACACACACACACACACACACACAAATTGCCACTCCCATCAATTTTCCTAAATCAGATCTTTAATTCTCCCCCCCTTTACTTACTCTCTAACCCCAGGGAAGAATGACTTAAATGAGAAGCTATTTTGAAGAGAACATACCAGGTATAAGAAGCTCTGATGTTTTTCCTCTTTGGGAAATCTCGGGAACATCACCAGCCTAAGTGGAGACAACTGGTCCAATTCAATGCTGCCTAACCCCAGGACCTACACTTAGCATGAACACAACACTGCATCCCTCAACCTGTATTTTTCTTTACTGTAGGTTATTTCTATACTCATCTGTCATACTTCCTCTATGGTTCCCCTTTCTCTCCTTGCTCAGGGGGCCCCTAAGATGGGTGTTATTTATTTACTTCAACAACTTTGTTTCATTTTTAATTGTTTGCCCAAAGTCACAGTTACTTAAGAAGTAAGATGTGACTAGAACCCAAGTCTTCTCAAAACACAATATACTTTTTTTCCTACTTTCAGTATTTGATATCACTGCTTTCTGTAATAAATTTACAAAGACTGCAGCACTCCAGTCATGAAAATTCAAGTTACTGGTTCATCTTAAATAAATTTTCCCCTCAAAAATTCAATATCCCTTGGTGAGACCAAATACACCCCCTACTTTTGAGTTTTGAGTTACAAAAAGAGTATTCAAATTCTTAAAACTAAGATTCCCAGAACACACCATCTTAAAATTTCTTCTCAGAAACCTCAACATTTGGGGAAGTCACAGGAATAAAACCTTTAGTTAAATATTAAATTCAAAGAATGCATTAAAAACAAATGGCGATACCAAAAAACTGTCCCACTTGAACGAAATTTGGCCTCAAAAGAACACTAAAAATAAGCCCATAGTTTGATTTACAAATGAAGAGCAATTTAGAACAAAATGCTCTAGAATAGTATTCTAGTAAACACTTCAATCATTTTGTGGAAACTCAGGACAGAGTTATACTACAGATCTATAACCCTTGACTTATGAAGGGGGTTACATCCCAATAAACCAACTGAAAGTTGGAAATGTAAGTTGAAAATACACTTGATAACAAACCTGAAAATCAGATATTAACCTTACCTATCTTATACATGCTCAGTACACTTATATTAGCCTACAGTTGGGCAAAAACCACTCAACTGTTTTATAATGTGTTGAAGTGCACATGAGATTTATTTAACACTGTACTGAAAATGAAAAACAATGGTTGTATGGATAGGCTTCCACAGTACTGCAAAATTAAGAAATCCTAAGTTAGGGAACATTTACATGCAGAAAAATAGTTTCCCACCAAAAACATAAAAAGTTAATGGACACTTTGGTTTTGCTTTCTATATGTTGCTAGGATTCAATTATTTGAGATAAATTCAACCAAGGGGAGAGGGGTTGTTAATAGTTTGGACATGAGGTGTCCCCTGAAAGCTCACGTTAGACAACTCTGAAATGTTACGAGGTGAAACAATTAGATTATGAGAGCTGTAACCTAATCAATGGATCATTCCATTTGATGGATTAATAATTTAAAATGACCACTGTACTGGGTGATAACTACTGGCAGGTGGAGCATGGCTAGGAGGTAGGTCCCTGGCTTTGCAATTTATATCTTGACCCCGGTACCTCAAAAATCCCTTTTTGCTTCCTGGCTCTGAAGAGCTGAGGCACTTTCCACCACCATGCCCTTGGTCCTAAGCAATGGATTCAGCTGGTTATGGACTGAAACTGCAAAGCTGGTTATGAACTGAAACTGCAGTGCTGTGAGCCAAAATAAAAATTTCCCCCCACCTAACTTAGTCTTCATCAACTTGTCGAAAAGCTAACACAGGGGTCACCACCTGGGTTTTTTTTTTTAAATAAAAGTCAATCTAAAACATGATATCCTGATATCCTATTGTTTACCAATTTAAAGGTACTGTAGCCATTATTAGTTGTGGAAAATATATTCATGTACTATTCTACTATGGTTCTCTGACTTTATTCGCTATTCAGGAAATAAGCTGGTAGGGGTTGAGGAGAAAGAGTCAACATAAAAGAAATCATGTATATGTTCCTATTTATCTTAATTTACAAATGTAGATGACAACACATATAAACTTGTAAAGTAAACAAACAACAGGGATGAATTACCCTGTTTCAAAGAAAAAAATTAATACTTACTTCCACTGGCAAACCCACTAGTAGCTGTTGCTTGCATCACCTCTCTTCTGTAATCCCTATCTTTGGGGAAGCTATTAACTGCCACCTTATTTGCTTCTTTTTGTCTCTGTTCTCTAAAAATAAAAAATAAACTCATAAAAATCACATTGAGGGCTTGAGTGTGCATAATAACTGTTCTAGCCAAATGCTCAACGAAACGGGAAATAAAAAAACCAAAGAATTGAATGTAGCCTAAAATTTAACTGGAGTAAAATGGGATGGAGCAAACAGAATACTCAAATGTTTCTCTGATGGCAAAATTATTCCAATTATTCATACCATCAACCCTAAAACCAAAACTCTACAAATTCAACATAAGGTCAAGAAAAGTATTAGGATATAAAAAAAAGCCTATTACAAGTTATAAGATGCATTCACGCAGATTAATAATATAAGTACTTTATTAAATATACTGATTGCTCCCAAGGGCCCTCACAAGAGCAGACGCCCGGGTCTACTAGATTTTTTTCTTTCTTTTCTTTTTCTTTTTCTTTTTTTTTTTTTAAAGAAAAGAGAAAGTATAGAAAACAATGACAATGGACCAATCACTGAAATTAAGAAGGGGAATGACACTATAAGGAAACTAAAATTAGAATGTTAAATGATATAAGATGTTAAACTGTAGAATTAGGAATATTATTTAATTTTTATATTAAAACAAATACCTTTCAAGCCATTCTTTTGGTTTTTCCCATTGTGAAACTTCTGTTCGACAATTGTAGTAATATTTTTTCCCAGACGAGCTAATGTGCTCAGACCAGTCATCTGCAGAATCATAAGGCTTAAAAATACATTTTTTAAATTAGAAAATGTTAATCACTTGATATGAAATATCAAGATGTCAAAGGTTTTCAAAGCATACATGAGAAGATTTACTTGTAACCTGATCAGGAATCTAATTATCTGTATATGTATTTTAGAAGAGTTAGTCTATGAGAAAATATTCAAACATAAGAAAACCCTACAAAGGATCAAAAGTAAACATTAATAAATATTAGTTGATTAGGCACAGGAAGAAAAATGTGAAATTAAAAACATCTTAACTTTAGAAAGCATTATTCAAAAGTTTCCCCTTTATCATAATTTTAGCTGCTAAAATCCAGTAATGGGTGCAGAACCCATTCTCAACTAACTGATGATGGCATGATATCTGCAATTCTAAACAGAAGTAATCATATACAGTACAGAGAACAGCCTGCCTTATTTATTGTTACTTAATGAAAAAAGGAACCAAAATTATAAAAATATTAAATACAAACACAATTAAAAGCTATAAACTTGGTTCACCTTCAAAATCCATGGGTCAACTAGAACCATGTCTAACGTAATACGTAAGACCAGCAGTTATCACTCATTTTCCCATGACTATTAACTAAAACCGGTCTTTGAAATATTCTCAGACATAGTTCTCTCCCAGATATTTTACAGGTAATATAAAATCAGAAAAATCTGAAAGATTCAATTTCCAGGAACTGAGCTCCAAAAATATTTAAGTGCCTAAGGCGTCAGGAAATCTGGCAAAATCTCATGTATTCTTCTAGTTGAATTTCTTTTATTTTCAGACGTCTGAGATAAAAATTAAATAATATTATACTATGATAACATATTCTCAGTTCACCAACTCACAGAACACAATTTTAAAATCTGAGGAAATAAACTCATTTACTGCCTTGCCTCCACCTAGCTATAATTTTACCAACTGGAAAACAAGCTCAGAGAAATCAGGAGTTATCCATAGGTCACAACACTGAAGGTTTAAAGAAAGCCTCAAACACTCTGATTTCCAAATTGTACCGCCACCACCCAACTAAATCAAAATCAATTCTGGAAAAACCCACATAATTTTGAGGACAACTGGAAAAAAATGTTTCAGATTCAGCTATATGTTTATACTCTCAGGTGTGTATTTCAAAATGAGGAGATACTGAACATCAACCCTGTGCCTCCAGACCTCTAAAGAAAGGCAGTAGAGAGTTAATTCTTGATCCCCAGCTTCCAGAAGTACACTATAACCAAGTTTTAGGAAGCTAATCACAAAAGGCCGAATTCAGAAATTCTTCTCCATCACCTATATTTAAGTGATACAAAATGATCCCTTTTATAAATATTATCAGGTAGACTTGGTTTGCTTGCCAAGTGGTTCTGTGGGGTTACTGAACTTGGTTAGAGGCAGAATGAGATTTGAGACTAGCAAGAGAATACAGTAGTATTTTCTACACCAGCATTCTTCAAAGTCATAGTCTGCCAACTGTCCCTGTCCTAAAGGAGATAAGAGTTTGCATAAGAATATTTAAACACTGCTTCTTCGATCAAGTCTTGTTTTAAGAGGGAGGGGTTCATTTCAATTAAATAATCAACAATTCATTTACATTCATGCACAATCTCAAGGACAATTTTTAAAAATTCACACCAACGGGCATGCCTAGCTCAGGAGGCTGAGGCAGGAGGATCAAAGCCAGCCTCAGGAACTTATAAAGGCCCTAAGCAACGCATCGAGAAATACTAAGAAGGGTTAGAGATGTAGCTCATTGGTTAAGTGCCCCTGAACTCAATCCCTAGTACCAAAAAAGTTCACAAACCAGAACCTTGAAGAGCACTGGTCTACTATATTACTGTCAAATCCTATAGTTGTACAAGCTAATGTCTTGCCTAACAAAACATTTATCAGGGTACTGCATTATAATCACAGACTAAATAACTACCTCATCTGTACCCCATTTCCATACTCAAACAGGTTAAAGAAAGAGAGAATGCTTCAAGTAATGGGGTAATATTAAAAAATACTGATGTGCAGTGCATGCAGTGGTAGGTTTCAAACTTCTTGATTTTACAAATAAAAAATTCTAACACTGAGAACTAAAAAGGCCTGTACACGAAGTTTCCTAAATTAGACTTGAGATGGTAGCCAATATATGCATTCTCTAAGTGTCATCTAGGAAACCCTGTGGAACCCTGAGATCTTTCACAAGACTGAAAATATTTTCAAAACATTACCAAAATGATTCTAATTGTCTTCTATAGTTAGGCATTAAATAAGATGTTCAATGTCTATTTTTTTGTTTCAGAAAAGTTACTTTTCATAAAAATGTACACGCTAACATTTAATGGGTTTAATTTAATATATATTAAATTATTATAACCGTTAATTATTATATTTAATAATTAATAATTATTTAATGATTACTGATGATTATTTAATATTTAATGATTATAATCATTATATTAGATATGTATTTAATATATATTAAATTAAATATATATTATATATATATGTGTGTATGTGTGTGTGTGTATATATATATATATATGGGGGATACATGGGTGAGCCCAGGGGCACTCTGAGCCACATCCCAGTACATTTTTACATTTTATTTAGAGAGAGGGTCTCGCCAAGTTGCTCAGAGCCTCCTTAAGTTGCCGAGGCTGGCTTGGAACTTGCAATTCTCCTGCCTCAGCCTCCCAAGCCACTGGGTTTATGATATTTTAAATGAATTGTTTTCTTAGTATATTTTGATTTTTAATGTGGTAAATATTGTGATGAGCAAACATAAATAAGTTTCTTGGGGGGAAAAATCTGAGAATGGATGCTCTTCAAAAATGGAAAAAAAAAAAAAGGCACTAAACCAAGGTACATATCATATCTCTCCTTAAATTCAAAATATCTTTTATAGTTCTTAAGTGAATACAGCTTCTCTCTTCTTAAAAAAAAAAGAATCTCCCTTTCTACTCTCCTAAATTCATACTACCACTTCTCTAAAATTATGGAAGATGGATAAGTTAATCTTAGAATTATCTTCTGAACTGTTCATTAAATAATATTAAAGGTGGCTGGGTGCAGAGGTGCACACCTATTAATCCCAGTGGCTTGGGAGACTGAGGCAGGAGGATAATAATAATAATAGTTAATATTAAAGGTGGTATTTCCTTTAACAATTTCATAAAGTTGTAAGAATTCTCTGATAAATGTCTTAATAATTCCAGGTCAGATTGGTTAGACAGTAGATCTCAGGAAGCTCAAACTTAAAAAATCTGAAATACATATAGGATACTTAGTTAACAACAAGAGGAACTGGAATATGAATACAAAGCTGCAGTTCCCACAGCTTTAAAGTAGCAGAGGATATTTAGAAAAGTTCCATGACAGTGTTTTTAAGTAGAAACATTTTTTTCTAACTGAAGAAATTCAGAACTCTTTTAAAAAAGAAATCAAATAAGCATCATGAATTTAAAACAGATTACTTGTCTAAGCCTGTCATAATTCTAATTGAAAAGAGGCATTCAACAAGCTTTTCCTTGAGATTTGTCATAAGCCAGGCTCTAATCTTAGACATAAATGTTCACAATAGCAGTGAGCAAGGACCTGAACGTAAATATCTTTATCAAATAATTGAAGATTTTTATCTTGACTTTCAACAGTTAACTTCATAAAAAGAAAAACTCAGCCACATGAACAAGTGAACAAGTCTGTGTAAGTAACTAAATAATACTGCTAATGATTTTCAACTATTATTATTGATTCAAAGTCTGAAGCCTTCAGAGAGAAAAAAACAGTGGGATGGCATCAAATTATAAGGTTCAGCACAGCAAAGCAGAGGAAACAATTAAGAATGTGAAGACAAAATCTACAGAACAGAAGAAGAAGAAAATCTTTCTCAATACTCTTTGACAGAAGATTATATCCAGAAAATAAAAACAACACCCCCCAAAATCACCATTCAATTAATAAATAGGCAAATGAACTAAACAGACACTTCTCAAAATGGCCAACAAACATGCAAAAACATATTCAATATTTTTATCAATCAGGGAAGACAAATCAAAAACTATACCAAGATTTCATCTCATACCAGTTAGAACAGCAGCCATGAAGAATACAAACAATAAGCTGGAGAGGATGGAGAAAAAGGAACACTACACTGTTGGCAAGATTGTAAATTAATACAACCACTATGGAAACCAGCATGGAGGTGCCTCAAAAGACTAGAAATGGAACTACCATATGACCCGGCCATACCATTCCTTGGTATTTGTACTAAAGAATCAAGGTCAGCATAGCATAGTGACACATGCATCACCATGTTTATAGCAGCACAATTCACAACAGCCAAACTATGGTACCAGTCTAGGTGCCCATTAATGGATGAAACAATAAAATATGGTACACATACACAACAGTTATACCCAGTCATAAAGAATAAAACTATGTCATCTGCAGGAAAATGGATGGAACTTAAGAACATTATGTAAAGTGAAATAAGTCACTCGGGGAAGTCAAAGGTCGTATGTTTTTCTCTCATATGCAGAAGTTAGAGAGGAGAAAAACACGTGTATGGGGGAGAATCTATGAAAATGAAAGGGAGACCAGCGGAGTAGAGGAAAGGAACCCTGGGGAGAGAGGAGGAGAGGGAAGGGTGGGGGGAAATATTGGGGAACAATATTGGTCAAATTATATTGTTATAATGGGTATATGTATTAATACGTAACAATAAATCCCATCATTATGTATAATTATAACACACCCATAAATATATGAAAAAAAGTTGTGTAAGCACGTTATTCCTCCATTTTTCAAGTATTGGATAAAAGATAATTTTTATGTTTACTAGTCACTCAAAAACTGAATCTTTAGAACAAAAAGAAAATATAAGTTGACAAGTAATCCTCAGAAATGTTCAAAAGCTAACTTCTCAATTAAGATTAAACAATTTGTAAACACTATTTTTGTCATGCCCACTGGATACATTAATGCCAAAAAACAAACAAGAAAAACCTATTACACTAAAGTTAATTATATACACCTACAGTTGAAATCTAAAGAAAGGGAAACACCAAGTTTGAAAACACAAAACATTTATTCCATTCTGGTAATGGCTTTCAGTTTCCACTCACAATGAAATTCCCTGGCATCCAAGTGATTTGATCTTTCAAACTTAAACTGATGCCCATTATTTATCCTTTCTGATTTCACCAATAACCCAAATAAGAAAAATGTTTTCCCTCAATAAGTGGTTTTTGTTTTGATTGTTAAAAAAAAAAAAAAAAGCACACTCTGCATGAGCTGCCACTGATAACAGCAAGTTACCACATCTAAATTTTCAGTGATAAATAGGACTGTAGGTTAATGTTTGTAAATTAATGGGCCATTTTTCATAAAAACAGGAAATACTCCTAAAATCCTTGAGCCTGCAGCTCACTAAACATGACTCAATCTCAAGTAGTTTGATGATTCTCCTATGAAAGTATATAAAGCTATTCTCTCAGACTTGATCTCACCCTTCTATTTTGTCTGCTCTGTGAGGGTTAAGGATGGAAAAATGCAAAATATACTTCTATTTAGTCAGATGACTTGCTGTTAGACGAACTGCAAGATGACTGAAAGGCAGGAGGAAACTCTAGCATCAACAGTAGCTTCCAGTTTTTAGTTCCACACTATCCTACCTGCAGAACCTGTCTCACTGTACCCTTGGAAGTACTACCATTAGCTCTTCTGGGATACTCCAAGATATTAGGTTTTGATAACCTCAATTTTTTCCTACTCTTCGTGGCCCTAAGGGAATATAATTACAGGTAACCCCAGGGTTCCTTTTTTGTTACCTGTATTATCTGATTAACCAACTCCATATATTAAATTCTCAGAGTCAAAATAACTAGCATTTCTTTTTTCTTAATTGAATCCTAAAACAAAAGTATACAGGCATATATTTATCCAAATATTATCCTTAATATTTTCCCAATTTTCTGTGAAAATGTACTATCCATACTGCTTCAACAAGCAGCAAAACAGTAAAACCAAAATTCTTTCAACACCATTTAAGGTATGATTATGGGCAAAATATCCAAGGCAAAATTTGTTGACAGCCTTTCTTCTAACTGTTGTTTCTTTCCTATAATGTATGTTCCACATTGACACATACTGGGATTATTTTAAAACTTGCAAATCAGATGTTACTTTACCTTTCACTAGCTCTCCACTGCCTTTGTATATAGTTCATATTCACTGGTAAGATACCCCATTTTTTACAAACTGGCCTTATCTCTGTAACCAAACTTCCGTCATTTTCCCAAAAAATCCTTGCAGTTCTCCAAACATCCTATTACGTCCTGCAAATCTTTGTCTTTCTAAGTGTTAGACTCTGTAGACTATAATAAGTCGTTCAACTGGTTAAGTTATATTTAAGCATTACTTGTATCTTCCTAATTCAAGGGAGTCCTGTCTTGAGTGCTCTCCAAAGCAAACTTAACATGCACTGCATTGTTTACTTTTCTGTCTCCACTACAGGTCTAGAAGTTCCTTTACAACGGGCTACATTATCAAAGTTCTTTGTCTATCATCTAATGTATGCCTAGTAAATTGAAATCTTACTTATCTTCTATCAAATGACTATATTAGAAATTTCATTTGAGTCTATGACACTAAAAATTCAAAAGGAGTAACAGTGACCATGTTCCTAAAGACTTTTGCAAATATTTGAAATTCTTTATGGGTTTCATGTCCCTGAAAACAGGAACCTTTTATCCCTGGAGTCTGATAAAGAGTATATAAAACATGATAGTAATAAATACATGCTATAAGAAATTTACAAATTATGGAAAGAAAGCAATCTTAAATTAATCCACTTTATTAACTGGAAGTTTTGGTCTGAAGTTCTTTGTATTTCAGATAATACAAAGGCAAAATTTTGTTTTGTATAGAAATACTCATAAAATTAGTACAGATAAATACATTAGAAAAAGGTCAATTTTCTTGGGAGGCTGAGGCAAAAGGATCACAAGTTCAAAACCAGCCTGAGCAACTTAGGGAGGCCCTAAGCAACTCATTGAGACCCTGTCTCTAAGTAAAATACCAAAAAGGACTGGGGATGTGCCTCAGTGGGTAAGTACCCCTGAGTTCAATCCTTGGTACCAATAAGAAAGTCAACTTTGATTATAACATTTTTAAAAATCAAAAAACATTAGACCTAAGATGACCTGTTGTGGAATTTATTTTAATTTTAGAATTAACATAATACTTACTGCATCTGAAGTTTTGCTTGGATTATTGCTTGGATTAGAAGAATGTGAATTTGAACTATGAAGAGCACTGTGGTTGTGTGAATTTTCTTGTGGAGAGTAACTGGTCCCTTAAAAAATAAAAAACAAAGAGAATTAGAATTGTATTTCATCTGGTTTTCACCATATCACAGATCATTTAATATCTTGTTATCAACACTTCATATGACCATCAGGAATATAGATATTACATTTTATATCATAAATTTATTACCCCCTATGAATGTGCACTAAAAATCATTACATGGCTGATAACATGGAACAATGATGTTTACAATTAGATGAACAAAATCTATATCACTGCTAGCAAGTTAGATTTTTTTAAAAGAAAAATTTATTGAAAAACAATGTACACAGAAATTCACAAAAAAATTCAACTGACAAAGTTTTTACATATTATCACTGTTTTTACAATCATATTTTAATTTCTTAAATAATTCTAACTTACTAACAGTATTGCCAACTGAAAAGTCTGAACCTGTCCTTCAAGGGAGGGACCCTCTTTCAAGATGGTAAAGATGACATCAAGTGTCTACTCCTAACAGGACCAACTCCACTTAACAATTGCTTCAGATAAACATGTTGAATCTTATGAATAATCCACACATCTCAACGTCTACCAAGGATGATAATGTTCTCTAATATTTAAGGAAACCAATGTATAAAAATCCAAACTTGCAAAAACTTGTTAATCAATGATACAGAACTGAAAGTGGGGGGAAATCACAGTAGGTAAGACTAGAAATGAGTTAAGAATTATTTCAATCAACAGAAAAAACTAAATGGATGAAAGGAAAAGTTAACTGAGACAGATGATGACAACTCTTAAGGTTTTAGGTACGCAAGATGAAATAGCAGATCTATATAAGACTAGATATTTTCAGGAGAAAAAAAAGGCATACTTAGCTTCCCAAGTCTTTTCCATTAGAGGTCAAAAGACAACCAACTGCCTTACAAGTAATAAACACAAGCAAGAGAAATGGCATTGGCCACAATTTAATCCTGAATAAGGGTGCTCTTTATAAGAGAAGCTGCAAGCAGATTCAAATATTCAACAAAGTTACTGATGTCATAAAAGACAAAATGAGAATTGGTTACCTAAGGACAATGTAAATGACAGAATAGAGGAAATTTCTCACGGAACTTGATGATGGAGAGAGACTGATTTCTTTTTATCTACTTGTTTTACTATATGTTATCTACTTATGTAAAACACCCTAAAACCACTTTTTAATATATTAGGCTTTAAGAATAAACATGATCAGTCAAAAATAAGCTCAAGTGTACAAAAAAGTTAACAAAACAGATATAAGACTACTACCCTTTCAAAAGCCTGCTTGCACAGAAGGCCCTTGGGCAGGCATATGTGGAACAGAATTTCAGGGAAGTTTAACTTTTCATTGTACCTAAGCTAAAATAGTCTGTTAAATATCTGCCTTACCAAGGGAATTCTGAAGTGTTGTGTGTTAAGCAAAGGGTACCTACAAACTAGCAAAATCCAATTTTTAAAATAGAAAACATTAGTATCATCACAATCTGCTGCTGAAAGAAATGGAGTGCATCCTTTGTCCCAGGTTATCAGGAGATAATCTCTTTGGAAGCCTTCATCTAGATTCCTCCACTTTGCCCCCATATGCCTTTTCCCTTTGCACTTTTTAACTGCAATTAATATAAGCCATAGTCATGACAATGACTACTGATTGGATCCTGTGAGTCTTTAGACAATCACTGAACATAGGGTGTTAGGATCCCCAATGCTCAGTAACAAAGAAAAATTATTTACTCAAGTTTTCAATAAAATTTTGGACCTATGCTAAAAGTTCTGCTTTTCAGATATAACTCATTTTTTTAGATTAGGTTTATGCCTTAATAAGCAACATTTAGATAAAGTAAGGACTCCTAGAATATCATTTATACTCTACATGTTGATAATTTCATGGAAATTTCCATAAAGTAACAAAGAAAAATGGAGGAAAAGTCAATGTTACTGATTAAAATGAACCCCGTAGTAATCTATTCAAGAAGCCTGGATTAGATACCCTCCTAAACATTTATTTGCATACATTCTTAAAATGGTTTATGCTTAAATCTATGAAATAAAAAGGGGCAAATTAAGTGTTCAGACATAATACATAAAGTGCTCTATGAACTAGAGTTTATGGATGAAGTCAAGTGATCGCTCACAAGGTTAAGACCCAGGAATACATTTGCTTTAGTGATTATCAATGGAAATCCAAATGAGATCCCAATAAATAAGCTCTTTCCTCAGAAGAAATGGTAAGTCTTCCACCAGCCTGATAAAAGACATTCGGTTAACTTTTTTTCAGTAGGCATGGCATAATAATTAAAAAAAAAAAAAAAATTAAGCGACAAGGGACACAAGCCCAAGAATTTAAAGAGAAAGCAATCAGCTGTTAAAAGGGAACACATTTTCAGAGAGGGTAGTTTTCTGTATAGGGATCAGATTCTACATTCTATTGAACAAAATTTACTCAACAAAAACAAAATTTAACATTAAAAAAAGGAGAGGATCAGGATTAAGATGAAATTATTTTAGGAGAAGCCTAAGAATAACACTCAAATAAAATTCAATTCCAAAGAACTTTTATTGAGACCATGGTATGAGGATATCTCTTTAGTTTCTTGTCAAAAGGATGCCCTTAAGAGCTTAAGGTAGAGCAGATGTGTCCCCATTATAAAATAAAAGGAAGCTAAACAAATTTAACTCTCACATTACCTTACAAAACATTTTTTTGGGGGGGAGAATATTTCATTTGCACTTCTTACTTTCTCCAAGCAGTCTTTTCCAGCCTCAAAAAATATGCACACTCCTCAGGATCAGGAATTAACATTGTTGATGGTAAAGATGACTTTTGAGTCATATCCAAAGAAGTACCACAGAACAAAATTCCTTTCAAAAGTCCCATTTTATCTTAAAAGTTTACGTTAATTTCTATATCCAGCCCCATGAGCAATCTGTATATATTCTGGGTGAAATATATATTTCTCTTACTATAATACAGAGTCTAAGGCTAAGAATAAGTATTTCTGGATGTTGTTCTATCCAATGCAATTATCTACAACTGCACCTTCAGTGATTATTCAAATGCACAAAAGAAGATAACATACATATGCTGTTAAGAAATAGACTCACCATGTGTGACCCAATGAAGCAATGGAAGCAAACCTGTTTACAAGGTCTAGTGTCTTCTATGCTTTCTGTACTATTACACCAAGAAAAATGTCACTACCTTAAGGAAATATCTATCCAGGAAACAGTATCAGTGGATTAGTAAGACAAAATTAGACTTAAATGATAAATATTTTAGCCAACACTAAGAAATTAAAATTAGGACCAATAAATCAAGTCTTAAAAGGTTCTAAAAAGGGGATATTACCAAGAATTAACTGTGTGGGTTTTTTTTCTGGGGGGAGGGCAGGGACTAGGTTTTATGTTTATGCTTGTAACCTGAACAACTTAAAGGATGAGCAAAGTTTTCTCCCTTCCAGTGCTTAACCTAAGAAACATGAATTGGCGATATAACAACCTGATTCTGTTAGTTCCTTACTGGACTTCAAGGACCAGAACTCCAGCATAAAAAGTTTTACCAAAACACAGTTGTACCCAAAAATGTAAAAGTATTACCTACAGCTACTTTTGCTCTTAATTATACCTATGTACCCCCTTAAAAAAGTTTGAAGGCCCCTGAACTAAAAAATGTAATGTCTACCAATGTAAGTAGTTAATGTACTATAACATAAGAGACTGACCTTTTCTAGGACAAAATATTAAGTATTTAAAAGGCAGTATAACTCCTACTTGGTTATCTCTAAAACGTCAAAAACTAGAGTTTAACAGTGGGAAGGATGTAATCTACAGTCTGAGAAAGTTAGGCCCCAAGAGAATATTCTGAGAAACAGGCCAAAAAGTATAAAAAAAAATACCTGACAAAGCAAGAAACAATCATTCATTAAGCAGTTACAACGTTCACCCAATGAGAAAAGGGAACTTGGACATTAGAAGGAAAGCAGAAGCAGCATATACAATTCTCTGGGATCAAACAGGGCTGAGAAATGTAATCACCTTTTCAAAAGGTAAAACACTTTGATTTTCAATCTACTCAGGAGTAAAATATCGTAACATTTATGTCCTCATTCAGAACATGATAATCACCAGAATTCACTGCCAGATCCTCTGACTTAGAAGTCTTAGTGTTTTCTACAAATAACTGGAATAGGTAAAGCTATGCACTGAATGGAAAATTTCAAGGACACCTATCAACTCCAAACTGCAGTCAAACACGAAAGCAAATAGGTATGACTGAAAGAAGTTCAGCATTTCAAGGTTTAATCACTTAGAGATTCTGATTCACAGAATATGGGACTGGGCTCTAAACCTGAATTTTTAATAAACACTCCCCTACTGGTGGCAAGATGGTTCTGGTATCTTGGTAGCACTTTGTGAAAAACTAGTTTACAAAGTCAAATGGCAGAGGACACTCAACATATCTCCCTCGAAAAGATAGCAATATACTATAATACTCTGGTAATCATACCTCCTTTGCTTAAAAAACGACTGAACGCTGCAGGTTTCCTCCTAAGTGTCTTCCAGTATTCTCTCATGTTGTAATGCCTTCCCTTATCTTGGGCCCTACTCACCACTCCAAGCCAGAGGCCAACTAAGCATTTAAAAACAAGGGGATTTCACCAAGAAAACCACACACCTGTAATGGGTATTTCTGCTTTGATGTTTTCTTTGAAAAACTTTGAAATTCTGCAAAATAGCACAGTAAAAATAAGTCTTGTGAAAGAGTAGGAGCAAACCACTGCACTATGCAACCAGAGCACTAATGAAAACTTGAACAGCACAAGCAAGCAGTTCTGTGTAGTCATAGACTGCTTCGAGGGATATTAAAAATGCAAAGAAGCATTAGACGGTAACACAGCTTACTGGGGCTGAGTACACAGAGATGGAAGTGAAGCTCTTAGCATTGAAGCTGTTGTTATAATGAACAAAGAAGAAAATGCAAGTTGACACACATAGTAATGAAAGGATAAAGAAGCAAATTTGAATTTTCTTTAGGGGTCTTGCATGGGCAGCATCAAGTAACAATAACTAGACAATGTCTCCGGGGAAGAAGAGAACAGATCTGATGTGTTAACCATAGGCTTGCATTTTACTTTTAGATCTGTGCTCTATTTAATAGTAGCCACTGGTCACACAGAGCTACTAATTGAAACAAGGCTTAAGAATTGAGATTTGCTGTATGTATAAAATACACACAGGATTTAAAGACAATACAAAAGAATGCAAACTATCACAGTAACATTTTTCATTCTGATCACATGATGAAATCTTTTGGATACATTTCATTAATAGTACATAAAATTAAAACTAATTTTAAATGTTGGCTGCTAGAAAAGGTTAAATTGTGTACCCAGCTCACTGGATAGCAAATGCTCTAGATGAAGGTACCCACTGACTTTAAGTAGAAAGGGTGTAGGGATGTCTATAGGACATTAACCAAAAAACCATACTATACCTGTCAGAAAAATCTGTTTGTAATCAGATGAGTTTAGAACCCATTCCTTCCTTAAGACAGTATGCTGAATTTCTAAAAATATGAGTTCTATGTAAATTATAAGGCATAAATAGCACTTAAAACTGTGGAACTTTTAACAATGCATTTACCACTTGGGAAAATTTCATCACTGACAATGCCAAAAAGTACATCTGTACTTGTATCCATCACAAATAAATGTTATCAAGGAGATTCCTTTGTTAACCAGAGTTAGAACCAAACATTAAAGAGAGAAAACTGAAAAATGATGCTTTCACTGAATTACTTTAATAAAGCCTGAAAAATAGTACTACCACACTAAGTTTATCCTGAATGTACATGCCAAGTATTTTTAGCACAGGGATACAAAACCCAGTTGTGCAAATTTCATAAACATTACCTCTTTTGGAGCTATCATCTTTCCTACTTACATGTGTAGGTTGCATATATTAATGAAAATTTTACAAAAAATTTTAAAAGAGAAGGAGCCACAAGAAAAAGAATGACTCCCTTCCAAACAACCTATACAAAAATGAATTCGAAATGAATCAGATCTATAGGTAGGATATAAAATTATAAAACTCCTAAGAATCAGATCTACAAGTAGGATATAAAATTATAAAACTCATAAGAAAAAAATACAGGCCTCAATTTTCACCAAAACTATAAGAAACAAAGTAGGAAAACAGATAAATTGGACACTGTCAAAAAACATCCATGCTTTAAAGGATACCATCAAAACGTGAGAGATAATCCATAGAACAGAAAAAACAAACAGCTGGCCCTCTGTATCCATAGTTTCAATCACAGATGGGACATTTGGGGAGGTAGTTCAATGACAGAACAGTTGCCTAGCATGCCATGCATGAGCTCCTGGATTCCATCCCCAGTACCACAAAATTTCTGATGGAAACTACTCAGGAAAAAAAAAGTACCTGATTGAACATGCACAGACTATTTTTTAAATCATTACTCACTGTAGTTAACAACTATTTACATATAGCATTGACATTGTATTAGGTATTGAAAGTAATCTAGAAGATGATTTGAAGTGTATGGGACGAAGTGCGTAGATTATATGCAAGTACTATGCCAATAAGGAACTTGAGCATCCACAAGTGAAATAACCAGGAAGACCACATATTATATTGTCTTCCTGTACATGAAACATCCAGAGTAGGCAAATCTGTAGAAAGAAAATATAGTTTCCTAGAGCTGAGGGCAAATAGGAGACTGAGAGGGATTGACAGCTAAATGATTTCTTTTTAGTAATGTTCTAAAATTGATTTCAAGGGCTGCGGTTGTGGTTCAGTAGTAAAGCACTTGCCTAACATGTGTGAGGCACTGGGTTCGATTCTCAGCACCGCATACAAATAAATAAAGGTTCATCAACAACTAATGAAAGCACTAAAAAACAAGTAGCAGGCTAAAATTGATTTCAAATTGGTATAACTTTGTGTATACCAAACACTACTTTCTTAAACACTTTAAATGGTTGATTTCTATGGCGTGTGAATTATACATCAAAAACTTTACAAAAATCAATCTATGATACTTTACATATGACTTGACTAGACTAGCTTAAACACAGTACCTACTTCATCTTTTCTCAAAACTTAATCCTATAAATTTGACCAGAAAAATACCGCATGGCTATGTAAATCTTGAAGAAGCTATAATAATTTTTCTCTCATAGAAAAATTTAAATATACTTTATAGAATTAGAATTACTGAGGTAAGAACTTTAACCTGAGACTTTAAAAAATATTAATACATGATACAACACAGATATACGTGGAAATCAAGATAACATGTGAAATAAGTCAGTCACAAAGACCAGACAATTCACTTATATGAAAAAATACCCATAATAGGAAACTCTACAGAAACAAAGCAGATCTGTAACTGGGAAGTTGGGTGTTGAAGGAAAAAAATAAAAGGAACTGCTAAATGGCTATGGACAGCTTTTGGTTGGAGGAGATGGTGATACTCAAAGTATGTTATAATTCCTCAAATTTTTGAAATAGCCATGGTAAAATATTTTTAAAAGGGCTAGCTGAGTCTAATGAGATTGGGAACCACTCATTTAGTGAAAAGAGAAATCAGGCAATCTAGGCTTCAGTTCAGATTTGTGCATCTAAATAAATAAAAACAAAAGCATCTTAACCCATGGTCACTGACACTTGTCAAATTAAGATATTGCTTGACCATGTGCAGGACTGCAAGGGTCACAAAGTCTCTTTTGATCCCTGCTGACTTTTCAGACCCTTCATACAGTCAATCCATCCTGTATTTCTTGCCTATATTTCTTGGTCAATCTTCACACCTCAGACTCTTGAGATCTCTTAAAGACCACATCCTCAAAAACACCTTTCCTGACCACCCAATTTAAAAGAAGCCTTCACAACACACCTATCCTGAACAGTTATTTTTATGTATTAAGACTACATTCTACATTGATTCTTATGATTTCCTGATTTTAAGAATTAGCTAAGTGGCTAGTCTGAGGAAGGAATGTATTCCTCTGCCAGGCAGAGAATCACTTGAGTGTACAACTTGGGAGACCAGCCTGGGAACACAGTGAGAACTCATTTCAAAATGATGATAATGATGGTAAGTGTTACTGAAGAAAAGAATAAGTTATTTAAAACATCAAGTTTAAGAAAAATTTACCAAATTACTATCTAAAAGGATGAGTAAGCAATGAAGTTGAAAAACAGAGGATAATCCTTTTCCAAGCTGATGGCTTTAAATAAAGTACAGTATAACAAAGAAACAGCAAGCCCTGACATGTCTGTAGGTGTCTCCAAATAATTTCACCTCGTGGCTGTATTCAATTAAGTGAACTGAGACAGAATGAAAATGAACATAAAGAAATCAAGTATGTGTTACACCCTCCTTATAACTCACACACTTAAGCTGTTACATTAAGACACTACAAAAACATTATGATCATCTAACAGAAGATATTTCAACTTGGTTCAATGAAATGAAGAGTAAACTTTAAGGGAAAAATATAAGCAACAACATGAAAGTAGAAAGATGGTTATAATGAGTAAAAGTAGTCTGACAAAAATATGAAGTTTCCATATAGACATAAAAGGGTGTAAAGCTGAGTTAAGCCAATGACTACTCAGGGCCCCTGAATGCCAAATTAAGGAAAAAAATGAACCTCATGTTCTAAGCAAGGAACCCTCAAAATTACTTCAGAATCTATCTTTCACTTTTGAGTAAATTTCTTTTGCTTGTGCAAAGTGTTGAGGGAAGCATGAAAAAGCATGCTAAAGAACATTTTTAAAGACAACCCAAAAAACTAAAGACAATTTTTTTTCTAGAGAAATGGTTTCCTCATTTCTCCACACCTTTCTAAAGCCACAGAATTCTTTCCTTATAGAGTTAGCTATCTGCTCTTTAGGTGTTTATACATTGGTTAACCTCTATAAAAGCCTTTCCTTTCTGCCCATAACATTTCAACTATTTTCTTTATAGCTTAATCAAAATGTTATGTTTTCCCGGTTTATATACTTACAAGTCCACTGTAAGAAAACTCATTGAGTCCAGGAATCTGGCCTGTCTACCATGAATATAAACTGAGTACAACATTGCCTGCATAAGTTAGGAAACAAATGCATCAGGGCTGGGGTTGTAGCTCAGTGGCAGAGTGCGTGCCTAGCATGCATGAAGCACTGGGTTTGATACTCAGCACCACATAAAAGTAAAGGCATTGCACTCACATACAACTTAAAAAAAAAATCAATAAAAAGGGAGCTGCCCTTATTCTGGGTATTGTTGACAAATTCTGTTTCACATAACAAAATCATCAGTTAATCATAATTATTATGGCAAGGCAAAAAAGTTTCAAGATGAATAATACCTGCAACACTCACTGAAAATATCACTTGATATTGATTAAAAATTACTTTAGCTTCCATTCTATTACAGATGTAACAAATTCGAACAGTGCTTTTCCCAAAAATATGTAAAAAGAAAAAAGGTGGCATATCATTCAGAAAATTACAGATAAGATGTTTTCTATATTGCTCACGTGTATCTCAGTAGAGACATGTGCACACCAGATAGGATTATTCTAAAATCCCATCTGTTTTTGCTGTTTAGTCATCCTGCTTTTGAGACAGTAAGGACTGAATTTTTGGATATAGCTAACTGAAAAATATAACACTAGACACCTTATGTCTAGTTGTTCTCCAACTGTGATACACATTAAAGGAGAAAGAAAACATTACTACATTGTTCAAAACAACCTGATACACATTAAGAGACAAATGTAAATGTTATTTATCATTAGATACTTCCAATAACAGCTACAATCAGGCTTAAATTACATATGATCAGGTTTACTGAAGAGCTGTTTCAGACTTTCAAAGATTAAGTAATTCCCATGAAGTATAAGCTGTTCCAGAAACAGATTCAATCACAAAAGCAACCAACTACAAAATCTTACCAAGATAACAAAAACCAGACTGGGGACAAAGTTCAGGGGTAGAGCTCTTGCCTAGCATACACACACAAGGACCTGGGTTCTATTTCAGTACTGCCAAAAAAAAAAAAAAAAAAAGAAAGAAAAGAAAAAGAAAAAAAATGAAAAAGAAGAAACGGAAACTACAGAACAGGGATTAAGCGAATTCACTACTATATATGCCTTAGCAGAAAAATGCATAATGAAAAGACAAGAATGAATATTATTCCTGAATGTTATTATTATTATTTTTTTAAATGCTACCAACAGATATCAAGAAAGTATGTGTGGGGCTTAAGTTGTAGTTCAGTGGTTGAGCGCTTGACTGGCATGTGCAAGGCCCTGGGTTCAATACTCAGCACCACATATAAATAAAGAAAATAAAAGATCCACTGACAACTAAAAAAAATTAAAAAAAAAAAAAAGAAAGTATGTGAGAAAATTCTAACAGATTTAAACAAAAACATTAACAGCTGTAGAAACACAAATGTTCCCTTTCCATGATAATTTACCAACAGGTAGTATCTTTTAACAATAAGAACATACTCAAAAGTCTATTTTTATCTTTTTTTTCAATTGTAATACTACTTTATTATTTTAAAAATACAGAATAGGCATTAAAATAATCAGAACTGAAAAGCATTAGCAAAGAATTCTATCCTTGTAAGCTCTTTTTCTACATAAAGAAGTTATCCCCCAAAATAGAACTGTGATATTTTGGGTTTTTTTCCTACTTAATATCCAGACATCTTCATTCAACCAAAAATATAACTATGTCATAATTTTTAATGACATTATCCTCTTCCACATGTGCATGCATATGTAATATAAATGAAGGGACTTTTATGTCTCCACCAGTTATTCCATTGTTGGAATTCCAAATTCGGGTAAGAAGAAATTAGCAATATCTAATATCAAAATAATCATAAAAAGTTATCTTAAGAGACTATTTCCAAAATGACTTTAAAAGCCATTAGTTCAATGATTGAAGTAAAATTCTGACAATAAACCACACAGCACAATTTATATTAAAAATTACAATAAAAGCAGACTTTAAGATGACAGCTTGACACCATGTTTCTAATATTTGCCCCCTCCCACACTACCAAAATTAACTAAAATAAACAGCCTCAGCAATTTAGCGAGGCCCTAAGCAACTTACCAATATCAAAACAAACAAACATAAAAAGGGCTGAGGATGTGGCTCAGTGGTTAAGTGCTCCTAGGGTCAATCTCCAGTACCAATAAATAAATAAATAAATAAACACATATATACATACATGCATACATAAATACACACAAAAATAAAAAAGGACACGCAATCAAAACTGAAAAGGGAATAGCTACAACCCAACTGGCACTGTCAAATCATTTCAAGACAATTAAATCCATACTAAAGTGCAAGAAAGTATTAAAATTCCAATTCCTCTAAAATATATATATTTTGAAAATGTGGCAGGCAAAAGAAAGAGAAAAGAAAGGTCACCTGCCCTATCAAACTGGCTTTTCTTTTAATTTAACAAAGTAGAAATCTGCATGAATCAGAGAAAAGCCTGTCTAAATAAACCTTTGCCTGGACCTCTAGATGTGATCTCCGGAAAAAACTCATCAAATACAGTGAAAGCACTCACCTCTAAATACACAACTTTCACTGATATGTACTCAGATTATAGACCTTCCAATTTTAAGGGTACAATTCTAAGTGTTCAGGTGAATGATCAGAATCAATGAGAATTTAATCTTACACACACACAGCCCAAAAGAATGACTTTACTCAAGACAAATACAAAGAAATTTCCCATGCAAAGCCTATACAGAGATCAAATGAGTATACAACATAAATTGATGAAAATACTTTGGAAAAAACCTGAGAGAATAACAAAAACAAGCTATGAAACAAAGCATAAGGACAATGCAAAAAGGGGGAAACTAAAATAAGAGGAACTAAAGAGATGAAATCAAAGAAATTAAAACCACGTTAGAAGTAACAAAAGAATCAATGTTGCTGAATCAGCCACAAGGAACACAGGTCAGAGATCATAAAGCATATAGGGCAGAAGCACAGACATGAGAGCACACAGAGAAAAGATGCCAGATATGAAAAACGAAGGCAACAAAGGCAAAACTGAAGGTGGGAAAGGGGGAAATTTTTCCAAAAAAAAAAAAAAAAAAAGGAATAGAAAGCAGGAAGGACACTCAAGGGTATAATGAAACAAAACTTCCCTGAAATAAAGGAAGTTCTGATGAGCTGGAGTCCTTGTCCTAATGCTTTTATCATTTCCTCACTCTAAAACACACTGATGGTGGCTATCTTGTTTCAAATATACTGTTACCAGAAGACCTTGACCATTTACCATTCTCTTCCTAAAACACACTTCTCTTACCCCTACATCCACAATTCCCAGTTTCCTCATTTCTTAATAAAATAACTTACTTCCCAACATCTTACTTTCCTTATTCACCTTAATTTTTCTACAAAGCAGCACTTAACTCTTTATTACATATTTTGTCTCTCCCAAGAGAACATTGGGTTTCCTTTAAAAAAATAAATTTTCTTGAGAACGAAATTGTCTACAATACCCACAGTATCTGGCATACAAGAGGTGCTCAATATAGACATCAGTGTATGCTATATGATATTACATCAGTATCTCATGAAAACCACTACACTCCCACTAAAGCTTTACATTATACATTCCACTTATTTTATTAACAAATATAGCTGGGTTGATTTGTACCAAATATAATACTCCCATCTGTCATTCTAGGACTTTCTGGTATCTTCCAACTTGTCCATAGTACTTAACAGCAGCACTTGCGAATAAAAAGTGTATGGTGTAAACAAATCTTTTTGGAGCATCCTTATTCCATGATAGCCTGGGGATTCCTGAATTTCCTGAGTGTAGATTCTGATTATGAAATAAGCTCTTTTAATGGCTTTTTGTTAATACAATGATTTTAGTCTGATATACTAAAGTGCAATAACAAGGGACAATGTGGAAAATTCTGAACATACACAGGTTGGTTTGCTTGCATAAACTTTTTTTTTTTTTTTTTTTTACAATTTATAAACAGATTGCTACACATAACAAAATAAGTAGACTAGAGGCCATCAGATTGAGGCAGTTCTAGCACTGACTTCCTTCATAAGCAAAATTAAACTTAAGCTCAGCTAATCACAGGCAGCCAACTGAGTATTAGTAATACTGTCTTGAACTTTCCACAGGGATAGTCCAAATAAGAAAACTGCTCAACCTTTAGCAAATTAATGTCTTTGTGCTGCTCCTGATTGTCCCTCACAACCTCTGGTGGGAAGACCCCAAACTGCTTGTGGTCTAATCAAACTGTTGTATGCTCAAATCAGCTCTGTAAAACTTTTAATGGTAACACAACCAAGACACAATATGACTTCTGGTAAACAGCTGACAGAGTGTGAATAGCCTTTGGGTGGGAGAAGATGGACAAACATGACTTAGAATAAGAACCAAGCCAGGGCACCAACATTACCTGTTCTTATTAGGAAAAAAGCCATTTCAACAAAGCAATTCTAAAGTGTGCATTGAAGCACAAAAGATGCCAAATAACCATTTTGAAAAAGAAAAAGAGGTATTACGGTTTCTAACTTAAACTCTTAAGCTACAATAATCAAAACAGTGCAATAATCTTAAAAACAGACACGTATTAACTGAACAGAATAAGGGCCCAGAATTAAACCCACAAATTTAACTCAAACTGGATCATGGATTAAAGACTTAAATGTAAGGTCTGAAACTATAAGAGTTCCTCTTAAAAAAAAAAAAAAAACAAGATAATGGTAAAACTCCTTAATATCAGTAATATCAGTCTTGGCAATAATTCTGTGAATAAGAAAAGCAAAAATAAGTGGAAATATATTAAACAAGTTATGCAGTAAAGCAAACAATAAAATGAAAAGGCAACCTACAGAATAAGGAAAATACTTCCAAGCCAATATGTGATATGGTGTTAACATCCAAAATATATAGGGAATGCACAGCACCAATTCAACAGCAAAAAAAAAAAAAAAAAAAAAAAAAAGAAAAAAGAAAGAAAAAAAGAAAACCCTTCAATTAAAAAACAGGCAAATGACCTGAACAAACGTTTTTCTGAAGACATTATAAATGGCTAGTAGGTGCATGAAAAGATGCCTGGCGTCACTCATCACTAGAGAAATGCAAATCAAAGTCACATGATCTATATGGATAGCTATGATGAAAAAGATAAGACAGATGTTGAGGGCATTAAAAAAAAAAAAAAAAAAAGGAATTCCTGTACACTGTTAGTGAAAATGTAAACTGGTACGGCCATTAAAGAAAGCAATATGATGGTTCCTCAAAAAATTAAAATGGAACTAATATTCCCACTTCAACCTAAGTTGTGTATATACACACACATACATCTCGAAAATAAAGTAAATCAGCATCTCTAAGAGATATCTGTAACCCGTGTTCATTGAAGCATTATTCACAACAGTCAAAATATGGAAGCGACCCAAGTATTTATCAATGCATAAACAGATAAAGAGGTGGTAGGCTGAGGCAGGAGGATTGCAACTTTGAGGCCAGTTTCAACAACTTAGTGAGATTCTAAGTACCATGACAAGACCCTCTCACAAGATAAAAAAAAAATAAAAGGGACTGGGGCTGTAGCTCAGTGGTAAAGCACCCCTGGGTTCATTCCCCAGTACCAAAAAAAAAAAAAAAAAAAAAAAGATATATGTATATATGTGTTATACATGAACACACACACAGAGATAGATAAAAATATAGACATGTATTATTCAGCCACAAAAAGGATACCATCCTGCCATTTTCAACATGGTTGAACCTACAGGTCATTATATCACTATATCAAATGAAATAAGACAGAAAAAGGAATACTATATGATCTCACTTATACATGGAATCTAACGTTGAACTCATCAAAGCAGAGAATGAAAATGGTGATTGAGGGTTGGGCTGAGGAGTCGTTGGTCAAAGCACACAAACTTTTATTTATAAGATAAATCATATTCTGGAAATAATATATTTGCTGTTAATTTGTTAATTAAACAATGTACACATTTATCAAATCATCACACTGAAAATCTTCAATGTACAATTGTTTTCAATTAAATATTTTCGAAGTTTAAAAAAATACAGGTATTATAAACCTTAAAGTTTTTGAAACAAAATGGGAAAAATATTTATTCACATAATAAAATTAAAAACTTCCCAGATAGATCCTCCCAACACCCCCAAAAGAAGTGCTGACTTAGACTTTTCAGGAATGTAATTAGTATGCAAATGACCATTATCTAATGTCTAAGACAATCTCCACACAAAATTAGAATAAATGGATTAAAGAAGCGAAGTTTACTGAGTTAAAGGATTGCTAGCAGAGAAAAAAATAGCATTCCATAACACAACACAGCATGAATCATATCTAAGCTAAAAACTGAGTGATGTGTTCACAAGCACTGTGGAAAAATATCTGAAAGATTCTAAGGCCTTAAAAAAGATGTATATATCTCTTGAAAGTAGCAGTATGTTTCCTTGGTTTGAATCAAAGGGTATTCCCAAAGTTCTCTAGTGTAACCACAAAATGACAAAATGTTATTAAAAGGCACCCTATTCAAAATATGTCAAAAAAAAAATATGGTTAAAAAAAAAAAAGGGAATTTACAACGGTCAGCCCCGTGATCCATGAGTTCCATACCTGAAGATCCAACCAATCATGGATCAAACTGGGGCAGAGGGGTCTACATCTTCACTGAAAACACAATAGAAAAGTCTAATAAGTAATTTAGACATGATATGAAGTACATGGGAGGATGTATGTTATATGCAAATACTATGTCATTTTATATAAGGAACTTGAACATGGGCAGATGTGGAGTATATGGGAGGATCCTGGAACCAATTCCCCAAATAGAGATAACTATACTTCTCCAGACTTTGTTTCCTCACTATCAAGGTTTCTAACTATAGTTTTAAAAGTTTTAAATACATTTAAATATATTTTCAAAGTTTTAACTTAATGACCATCCCAGACCTCCTGCCACTAATCAATCATACCATGGAATTCAATACTTAGCTCCTCAATTCCATTGTAATTCATTCATATAGTAGCACAAAGTGGTTTCCAAACTTTCAAATGTTATCATCAACCTGAGTTCCAGGAGCAAGTTCAATGTGCACAGGTTCTCATTCATTTGGTATTAAATGGAACCTTGTAGCATTCCTAAGTACCTCAAGTGATTCTAGGGTAAGCTGTCCATACATTAAACTTTGAAAAACAATGGTACAAGACCATGCAAAAATGTCAGAATGTTTTCTTGTTATTTGAGTAAACTAAAAGTATGTTCCTAATAACAATGACATAACTTAGTATTACTGGCAGAACATTTTATAATAAGTATTCACTTTTTATTAAACATAAACATGCACAAACCTTCCACAGACTCTACATAATTTTACTGTATTTAGTCTAAGATATCTAAGTCCTCTGGGTAAGAAATAAAGATTAAGGAAAAGTCAAGCATTTGACTAGTCTGTTTCTACACTGAATATAAAATATGGTTACCACATGTCACCTTTGATTATTCCATTTCAATTAATTTGTTATTGCTCTCTAATAATTACTCTTCATCAGAGATTTTATATTACTTTCAAAATCCCTAAATGATAGTCTATATCTGAAATATCCAGTAAGAAAGACATAGACTCTGAGGCAGGAATATGCTTGAAATGCTTCAGGACAAGATCGGATGGTTAAAGCTCACCAAGTGAATAACCCAGAGACAAGGTCAGAAATGTAATAATAAGGGGAGTAACAAACAGCACAGAGCCTTGTTGGCTGTTCTAAAGAGTATCTGAGAAGGTTTTGGGTCAAGGAGTAACTTGATCTGAATGCTGCCTACATATACTTAAGGGCCAAGAGGCAAAAAGGCAAAGAAAGGTAGAAAAGTTAAAAGACTAGTTAATAGTTAAGAAAGATTACTAGGGACTAGGGATATAGCTCGGCTGGTAGAGTGTTTGCCTTGCAAGCACAAGGCCCTGGGTTCAATACCCAACATGGAAAAAAAAAAAAAAAAAAAAGGTTCCTAGCTTGAGCCACTGGAAGGCTGTAGTTTCTATTTAGGAAATGCAGAGAAACTGTGAGAAACGCAGGTTTGAGAGAATAAAACTTTTAGACAATACAATACAATAACCAAAAACAAAGTGTTAAATGTGGTAACAGATGTGCTAAATAACCTAAGCTGGGATTGGGAAGTTTGACAAAGTAACTTCTACACTGAAGCCAGAAGAGTAGGAAGGAATTAAGAGTTAAAATGGGCTGAAGGAGAAACAGTTTTCTGGGAGAAGGAAATAGCGTATGTGAAATACCCAAGATGTTTTTAAAGAACTGAGAGATTGGTATAAAAGCTGGGAAAGTTAAAAAAAAAAAAAAAAAAAAAGTAGCTAACTACTCCTTGAAATTGTACTGTATCTTAAGGGCAAGAGGAAGGCACTAACAGGTTTTACATAAAGAATAAGCCAATGTGATCTTCTTAAAAGGGGATACTGGTTGTAATGTGGAGGGAATGGTATGCCATTTCTTTAACACAGGCCAAAAGAGAATCATCTTCTGAGTTAGAAACAGAACACAGATTCATGAGCTATTTCAGATGGAGGATCTAAAAGACACAATGAATACTGGGGACAAAGGAGGAAAATGACATTAAGTATCAAGAACTAAGCAAAATAAGTAAAATCAAAACACAAACAGAACAATTTCACCAAACCTCACTGCTCCTTCTATTCCAAGCTACAGTGTCCTACAACTTTACAAACATTTACTTATTCTAGCTATTTACATGTTGAAAAATTCCCAAAAGTAAATAATGACATTTAGGCATTAATAGTTATACTCACATACTTTAAACCTAAAAACTACAATTACTCCTCCTTTAATCTTAAATGGCACTATAAAATTCTATGTTTTTTTCCTACAGTACCATTAATATTTATTAAAAAAACAGCGGGGGGAAAGTACTTACAATACAAATAATTCCCAAGAATTTTGGGAATATGAAATTAGTACTTTTTTCTTTTTTAAAAAAGTAAAACCACCAGAAACAGAAATTAGCATTTGACCAATTAATATCTAGTTACTTCAAGGGTCTAAAACAAATTAGCTCCTGACAATGCAGAAAATGAATAGTTTTTGGTTGACAACTTAGGACATAATAAATCACAAGCAGCATTCCCAAGTTTATAAACTAAACCACTTTTTATATAAACAAAACTTGTTAAAATTAAAGTATATATCATATACACAGTAAAAAAAAAAAAAGTACAGCAAAAACTCTTAAGGACTGTTGCAAAACTCAGCCTGTTTCTCAATTTTAAACTTCGTAAGTTCAGAGTTAAAATATTCTGCTGTTCTACTTTCTTCATGCCAGGGATTGACCCCAGAGGCACTTCATCACTGAGCCACATCCCCAGTCTGTTTTATTTATTTATGAAAATGTTCCCAATAAATGACTGCTAGCAAAGTAGCAGATAGAAAACCTAATGGATTTTTTTTTTTTTTTAATGGTCATGTCCACAGCATTTATTTTTTATTTTGAGACATGGTCTCACTAAGTTGCTTAAGGCATCGCCAAGTTGTAGAGGGTGGCTCTGAACTTGTGATTTTAAAGCAGAAACTGAAAGTACAAAACCCTAACTCATATACTGGTTCATGTATATGGAAAGTCCCTTGGAAATTAAATCCAATCTTTTTTTTTTTTTTTTCTGGGGGGGGGAGTGTTTCAGCAACCAATAGGTTACAGGATTTATTCACAATTACGATGCTAATAATTAACAAAATAAAATTACAACATCCAGACCTCAAAATTCATCTAGTGCTCTTTCAGTTGATATTTCTCACTTTGTTATCAAGTTAATAATCTCTAGTAGCATACAATCCTAAAAAAATGCATACATCCAAATCCCAAAAGAAAATTTCTCATAAGCATTAGAATTCAAAGAAACCAATAAATAGACAAAGACTTCTGGCTGGGTATTTCATCATTTTTTTTTTTTTTGTACTGCTGGGGAATGAACCCAGGGCCTCATTCACGCTACTCAACCTGACATTTTTGTTTTACATTTTATTTCCTAGTTCCATAACATGATGCTTTGACATGTACCTTAAAGACCCAAATGTCAACCAATAAGTCTTCTGAAACACTGCACAAAAAAAAATCAAAAGCTCTCTATATGCTTGTCCTGGCTTCCTCCACTGAAACAAACATGAATGATACTGAAAGGATTAAAGAGAGGTAACATACCTATATGCCACGAAGAAGCAGGTCTAACAAACCAAAAATTATCATTCTGAATCAACAAGCCTGTTTTCCAACTCATGTAATCAATTCTGAGCCTACATAAAGGAAAAATAAACCAAAAGATACACCATTCTAGCAACCCAAAAATAAGTTAATGCTTTTGTAAACCAGAAGACGGCTTTTTTAAACCACATAATCTTCAAAATAAACACCAAAAGGGAAAAAATTAGGTGACAAATAATGTGATTTTTTAAAAGAAAACATCATCAAAATACTCACCTTCAAAAGTACATAGGAAACATATTCACCATAAGCAATCTAAAATGATACCAATTCTCAAAATAGTCTTCTAAGAAACCATTTCAGCACCTAGAGCATTTTCACTCAAATATCCTAAGGGAATTCTTTAATCACTGAGGATGGATTTAACTATTAAAACCAAATGCAGCCAGATGTCAAGGCACATACCTGTAAATCCCAGTGGCTCAGGAGGCTGAGGGAGGAGGATCAAGAGTTCATAGCCAGCCTCAGCAAAAGTGAGGCACTAAGCAACTCAATGAGACTCTGTCTCTAATAAAATTCAAAAATAGGGCTGGGGATGTTGCTCAGTGGTCAAGTGCCCCTGAGTTCAATCTCCAGTACCCTGCCCACAAAAGAAAACAAAACAAAACAAAACACAAAAGCAATGAAAATACTGTAAATAAGGTATGCTGGTTTACACTGCTTCAGATAAAAATAAGATGTGATTAAAGAGAAATTGAGACTGTATAACAAGAAATAAATTCAACTTCCAAGACTTTTTAAAACTAAGCCACTGCCAAATCAGAACAGTATTTATCCTTTCAATGAGTTTTTTCTAAAGTCATAGTTTACTATCAAAATGCACAAGATAAAGAGCTAAGTTTGCTCGGGTAAGAGCTGTATTCTCTTTTTTCCTGATACAACATGACTTTCGATTAACCTTAGTCACTTTAGAAATAAACCACAACACAACGAATCACTAGTCCAAAATAATCAGAACCATGACTGTCAAGGAATAAAATGAAACACTACATGGAGTTTTTATAGATATATAATATTCAAATAAACATTTATATCTGGAAAAGAGACCACCACCCACCACCCCAAAAGAAATTCCATTACTCTAATACACTATACCATAAAAGCTCCTTAGCTAGTTGAACTTTTAAGGTTGTACTTTCTATAGTGGAATTTTAAAGGATTTGAGAAATGATTTTTAGGAAAGGAACAGTAAAAAATTAGTAAAAGCTTGAACTGTAGAATTTAAAATGTTATTTAATTATTCAAATTACATTTATAGGATTATGATAAAGTAACTGGTACTAATAGCTTGCAATTAGCATTACATACAAAAATTTTTAAAGGTTTATAAGATTTATGCATTTTTCTGGTAGTCTGAATAAGCTATTTCTTCTTTCATAAATAATACAAAAGCAACTTGAATCTAAACATGACAGGAAGGATTCTAGAGTAATAAATTGTTGATTTTACTCAGGAACTCATGGTGTAGCAGGAACCACATGTACAAATAATTACAAATCACTATGAAAGAGCTGTAACAGAAATAGATTCAAGAAAGGCTGAGATCTTAGAAAAAGGTTTGACAAGAAAGAGAAGAGGGGTAGAAAGGGACAGTTTGGGTTCTGAAAACAAACACAAAGAGACAAGCATAAGAAAGATGTTCCAAGACTGGGTAGTTTTACATGACTGGATTACAGACAGAGAGGGTGACTGGGGAAAAAAAAAAAAAAAAAAAAGACATTTGGATGCTTGGCAACGCTGACTCAGATTTTTTTTAAATTCAAAATTTCAAACCAAATTCACAGGCAGAAAATTCAGTATGAAAAGCTAATATTTGTGGCATGAACACAGCAATGCTTTTTTTCATCTCAGTGTCCTCTATATACACTGATGGGAAGATTTCCCTGATAAGACACCAGGAAGTAGAGAAAAATACATCATTTGGACAATTCTGTCAACAACATAATGAAGACTTCTAAAATTCAGGTTCTAAAAGTTAATGAAGGGAACAATACATTCAAATTTATAACCTAAAATTTTTATTCAGACAGCAATAGGTAAGCAAATGAGGTAACAGATCTTCTAAGGAGTATAACGCAATAGTTAAGAAAATGACAATGAGGTTTAGAAGTTCCCCCTAAACTCAGAGAAAAGAAAAATAGGAATTAAGACAACTTTCCATGAATTAGGACAGGGAATACTCAGGCACAGATTTGGGAAAAATTATCTATGGAACATCAAGTTACCTAATAAGCAAAAGGTACATGGGCCCAGAAATCAGTGATAGTGTCTTGAATAATGATAGGTATACCCAAATAGGGTTTGAAAAATCAGAGGTAGCAACTGGGCATGGTGGTACATGCTCGTAATTGGTGACTCAAGAGGCTAAAGCAGGAATCACCAATTCAAGGTCAGCTTCAGCAATTTAGAGAGACCACATCAAAAAAAAAAATTAGGACTGGGGTTGTAGCTCAGTGGTACGAGCACTCGCCTTGAATGCCTGAGGCACTGGGTTCGATCCTTGACAGCACGTAAATAAAGGTATTGTGTCCATCTATAACTAAAAACAAAACAAAATTTAAATAAAAAATTAAAAATTAAAAATAAGAAGGAATAGGAATGTAGCACAAAGGTAAAGTGCCCCCCTGAATTCAATCAATCCCCAGTCAGAGTGAGCAAGCATGGGAGCACCCTCCTCAACACCTGAAAAGCAGCAGCAAGGATGGACACACCTCCACAGGAAATGCTAACTTCTCAATGGCAAGCAAATAAGACTCAGAAGTCAGAATGAGATTAACAGTAACAAACAAAAATCATCATGAAAAAATTTTTAAAAACTACCAATAAGAAAATTTCAAAGAATTTAAGGCTTTTAGTGGACTTGGTAACCACGGAAACTATCAGCAATTACAAAGAAAGAAATCTCAATAATGAGAAGGCTAACAGCAATGGGCTAAACTGAAATGTAAGCTCAACAACATTTTAAAAAATGAGTTTCTTAACTGCACTATCCACATTACAAATGCTCAACAGGCACCTGTGGCTAGTGGCTACCACACTGAACAACTCAGATGTTAAACATTTTCAACACACAAACGATGTAGGCCTTTCTACAATCTCATCCCCAAATATGAACAGATTACTACAAACAGCAAACTTCTGAGGAATTCAATAACATAGAAGAGATTTATCAAAGCCAAAAGAGGACCTTCTTGGGAAATATAATCGACACCAAAAAAAAAATCCCTAAAATATAATTTCCAAGGTATTCTGGTAGATTAGATTCATAAAATTACAAGAAACTACAAAAATTTAAAGTAGAGAAAACAGAATACTTTCAGTAAATAGATGAAATGAATATAGGTTTAAATATAGTTAAGTATTCTGGAAGCACATGCCAAAGGAATTCCCACAAGAATACAGTTGCCTCTTTTGCTTAAAAACCACCTAAGTACCTACTATTTACCAGACAAAAAAATAAGTAGAATAGAACCAAAAACATCTACAACAGGAGTTCCAGAAGGAGAAGAGTCAGAAACAAAGAAGAGAAGGGCAAAGAGTGGCACTGGACAAGAAAGAAGGTATGACACTAGGGGCGAGCTTCAGACTAATAAGGCCCTAAGCAGAAATAATGAAAAAAGACCTTTTACACTTTACAAAGAGAAAATGGGAGGAAACAGATCTAAAGAGAAAGAAAACAATATCCTAAAGATTCTCAAGCTGCAGCATAGTAAACAGGAGACATGCAACATAAAGAATCCCTACTTAGGAACAACTAGGTTTGATATAAGACTTCTCATTTGCAACAACAAATGATAATCATCAACTCAGAAGTGTCTTTGGGAAAATTTAAAAAATTCAAGGATAAATTTTTTTAATCGTATGACAACAATGACACTTCCCTACGTACAATATCTCACTACCATTCACAAAAAAGTTAGAAACCTCTAAACAAACTTAAAAAACAGTATCAACTGTACTTCAAAATTATCTCACTTGATTACAACTTAACTGAAGAATGCCAAATAATGGTGATCCACAAAACCAATTCATTTAGACATGAGCTAAAAAAGAGAGGAATCAGAACTGAAACTTTAGGCTTAAAGAAAAAATAACACACCACTCTACATCAAAACCTATGCAGTATTACAAAGCAGCAAAGTTTAGAGAATTTACAAGTTTAATAAATAGAATGCTGCCTATCACACACTGTGTTCCAACTTCCCTAGTTCTTCTCCATCATAATGAAAATCTATTCACCAACAGGCACTCACTCCCATGAAGTTAGATTCAGCAAACTGATTCTGCAAAATTATTCTTCACCAATTATTAAATGCAGAAATATTTTGTGCATCCTTTTTCATCACAGCCAAAATATCCCAGCATAATTTTTTAAATTAATGGTTTTTGTATGTTTGCTACCAAAACAGACTAGTTGTATGAATAAAAACACGTCAAAACTTTTCAGAAGATGGTGTTATGTCATGATCTGACAGTCATACAAATTCAGAAGTAATCGAAGATTATAAACAAAGTCTACCCGTTCTAACTTATATCACATACATCCAAAGGTTCTTTTAAAACATACATACTTCTAAGAAACAATTTGATAAAATTAATCACTAACACCAAAAGTCAGTGTAAGTTTATGAGTTTGAGTGAAGGCTAGTTTGTAAACCCACACAAAATCCAGTAAAGTCTACCACCAAACTGTCTCAGGACAGCATAAGGACTAGAATGCCTAGGACAATTTTATCTAAAGGAATAGTGGTGGCTGCAAAGACAACTAATACACAGTTGCTAATACTAATTAAACAAACTACTACTGGGTATCAGCTCTACTGGATGAACATCAAACATCTCTGCCATGAGATATTAAGTTAGCTACTTAATATGCATATAATCACAGCATCTGTGAAACTAGGAAGGTGGTTAAGAAAATTTTTTGCAGTACTGGGACTGAACCTAGGAACACTCTTACCACTGTGCTACATTCCCAGACCTTTTCATTTTCTTGCATTGAAATGAACCTTGAACTTTCAATCTCCTGCCTCAGCCTCCAGAGTAACTGGGATTACAGGCAAGTACCACTGCATCAGGCAAAATTCTTTACAACTCAAGAAAACACACAATACATGCTCTGGCCAATAACTACTCTAACATCCAGATTTTTAATCTTCAACTGGAGTTTCTCCTATGTGTAATCTCCCTAGACATGCAATTTATAAATATCTAAATTAAACCAGTTTTTATTTTCAAATTGTTTTCTAAGCTCCATTCCCCATTACTCTGATTCATGGTAATTCAGGCTACAGTAGCAAACTTCTAGGATAATCCTAATAAGCAGTCCTATTTGGGAACCACAACTTCAAATTTGTGCAGTTTTTGTTTAACTCCTCTATACTGAAAAATCATTTAATTACCAAGTCTGGGTTAGGGTTCTGTGCCCAAATAATGTCCTCAAGGCCTTCCTCACATGACTCTCACCTGCCAAACTACTTAACATTTTCCAACTCTAAAGGAAGGAGGAAACAGTAGCTTGAGACACAGGGCTGCTAATCTGACACAAATTTTAATTATTCAGAGGAATAAAAGTAAGCCTACTGTTACAGTCCACACTAACCTCTAAGTGTTTTTACATAATTTTATTTTAACTACACAACAATCTTAATAGAATGGACACAAAAACTTAAAGAGACAACAAGTAGCATGCTTAAGATCACCTACAAGTATCAGAGCCAGACTTAAAACACTGAAAGTTTAGGTGATGGAAAGAAAACTTCACTTATTAGTTAGGGATGAAAGCAGGTTAAACGCCCTGAAACGGATTACTATTCAATTCTTTTGGACTAATATTTCCAGCACCAAGTAGTTACTGAATCCACTACGCAAACATTAAGAGAGCAACTAAAAAAGGTATAACAATATTTATATTAAAAATCCTGGAAAGACCATTTATAGAATCTTATTTTATGGCCTAAGAATGTCTCCTATAAAACTAGAGATTCACTTGAAGCAATTTTATTTCCCTCCACTTCTCTGCATTTCCTAATTTTTTCTAATGAACGTGTAATAACAAAAATGTTTGTAAAAGCAGCACTATATAGCTCAAGGATCCAATAATTCTAATCTTGCTTGGCAGAACTCAATCACATAAAAAAATTCTTTAGGACTGAAAATGCAGGTCAGTAGTAGAGTGCTTGCCTAAAATATATAGTCCTGAGTTTGATCCCCAGCACCACCAAAAATAAATAAGAAATAGGAACATTTGTTAACACCTTGTAACAGACCAATCAAGTGGTTATATCCTCCAGAACTGCAATGTCCAGTTCAGCAGCCACTAACCACAAATTGCAATCAGACACAAAATGTGGTTAGTCCAAGCTGAAATGTGCTACACACATATAACACACACTGGATCTCAAAGACTGTATAAAACAAGGACTGTCAAGTATCAATTAGATGTTAAAATAAGAATTTTCAAAAATATATTAGGTTAGACAAAATACACCAAAATTAATTTCACTTCATTTTTACTTTTTAAAATGAAGCTACACATATGGTTTGCATCTGTGACTAAAATTTCTACTGGACTGGGCAGTGCTGCTCTAGAACCTTGCTACTTACTCACATGAAGCCAGCAGCCTAGACATCACCTGGGATCTTGTTAGAAGGCACTCTTGGGCTCTACCCCAGAACTGAACCAGAATATGCACAATTCCCCAGGTATACACATTCAAACTTGAGAAGCACTGTTACAGAAAACTGCAATTTCATTACCCTTAAATCATAACAATCTGAATATTCTTTTATCTATTAATGAGTTGAAATGGTACAAGGCACCATTCTAGGAATATAAAACAGATAAAAACATTAAATATAAACTCACTACCTATCTTGTGGGAGCTCACATTCCACAGAAGGCAAGCAAACAAAAACTAAATACAATCAGTTCTGCTATAACATGTTTTGAAAAGTGCAAACTCGTTCAAATACTACAATACTACCGATGTATCAGGGAACAGTAACATAAATTTCCACTTGGGAAATACCAGCTGCATTCGGCCAGAACCAAGATGCAGAGGAAGTCACAAAGAACACAGATATACAGACCTCTAACACCCAATAGCTACCTTTGTTCATCACATAAATTATAAGTCCCATCCATCCACACAGTTTAAAACTTTCCATCTGATTTCCTGATAATCCTCCATCCATGATTTTACAGTAACTCATGAGCTACATACAACCTTGCCACTGGATGCCCACTTTCACAAGAAACTTCAGATTTCTGTCAAGGTAAAGTGTCACTCATTATAGTATTGGTATATTCTTTAATTAGTTAAAAATAAAACCATGCTGTAATTTTAATCAGGTTCCTCTTTTCTAATGTGTCACTAACAATGTTTACTGAGTACTATGCTCCTAAAACTCATTTTCCATAAATCCTGTGGTACAATTTTGCATAGCAAGGTGACTTTCAAGAAAACATGCCACGTTACCATAAAATAACTGAAAGTAAACAACATAATGTAAAGTAAAAAGAAGAAACAAAGCAAGGGAAAGACACATGAGGATGGGGATGGCTGTCTTGGAATGGTCATAAAGGATAAGAAAGGGCAATATTCAAGCCGACAACTTACTTAACTGAAAGAATACACCTGAACATACAAAAAGACTATCCCTAAAAAGAGAACAAAGTGTAGAATCCCTGAGGCAACAACAAACTTTTCCTACAAGGACAAACTCGAGTACAACAAGTAGCAGAAAATGCTGAAGAAATGCCTAGACACTAAACTACCCTGCAATACCCTGGTATTACAAGCCTTGAAAAGTAACGAGGAATCACTGGAGGGCTGTAAGCCTGAGAGTGAGATGAGCTCATTGGTATTTGATCACTGGCTACTGTGTAGGAAAACTGTTATGAAGCAAAAAGGAAGCAGGAACACCACCATTTGGGGGGCTCTTGCACAATCCCAGTAGGTGGTGGTAGCCAGGACTAAAATGGTTGTACTTTATGTACACCAAAGTTACACACTTTGAAAATTACAAAGGATCATATAAGTCCTAAAAAGCAGACTGTTCATGGGATATATTAAGCCCTAAATAATCTCCAGTACTTGGTATAGTGGTACCAGATGCCAACTCATTACTATCTTCACTCTTTCTAGCATCATAACAAAAACGACAAACTACTTCAAAATCATTCTGCAGAATAGCAAAAGTATAACAGATTTTTCAAAGATAAACAAACTAGAACATACTATTTTCTGTAAATTATGGACCAAAAATCCTAGGTGTGTTACACCAAAAACTTTACATCAAGCCCAAGTAGAAAATGATTCAAATTAAGACTGTCTTAAAGGGTCAAAGTGAACCATTCCAAAATAATTTTACTACTGTAAAACAGAAATACCATTAAACATAAAGAGTACATAGTCTCTCTAAAACTACCAAGAATGTTGAAATGATGTGATGAGAAACTGTAAGACAAATGACTTGAAACGAGCATTCAGATATCACAAATCTACAGGTTTGGATGTTTAGATCATACATATATTTTTCTAAAATTAAAAAATACCAAACACTTGAAACATTAAGACTGCTAAACGTTCAACCTTATTCTGTTTCTCTTGAAATGGAGAAAGTTTCCTATAATTTTAAAAACTAACGTATGTAAATCTGATTCAAATGTTTCTGCCTAACTATCTTACTAGAAAGCACAAATAAACAAAAAGGTCACATTTCTCCATTTCAATAGAAAAATACTTATTAGTCAGTAGTATAACTGAAATCCAAGCACCAAATTCTGTGCAAAGTTTCCAAGTTTCTTTGTAAAAAAGTATCTAAAACTTATCTTGAGGAAAGATGGCTTCTTCCTAGTGAATTTTTTGGCATGCATTCATGTTAAGACTTCTTCCAGGGCTCAGTAGGGTTGTGGCTCAGTGATAAGAGTGCTTGCCTGGCATGTGTGAGGCACTGGGTTCGAGTCTCAGCACCACATAAAAATAGTAAAATAAAGGTCCAAAAACTTAAAAAAAAAAAAAAAAAAAAAAAAAAAAAAGACTTCTTCCACAATAAAACACTACCATGTGACAACTTGGCTTAGAAATGCACATGTACAATTGTACCCATGTGTACGTGAAGGTTCTACTATTATATTATAATTAGGCTAGATGTAATCAACTACTGAGAAAAGTTGGTTGAAGGTATAAAGAGAGTAAAAGCAAAAGTATCTTTAATTTGTGCTAAACACTATTCAAGTGAACTTTCAATATACCTGGTTTCATTAACAATTTATACAATATACCAGAGCAGAAAGAACTAATTTATAATCTCAACTATGTCACTTTTGGTTCAATTTTATAAAGCTAATTCTCCCTCACCTGTAAACCTGTAAAAACTGACCTACCTACCTTCAGTGTGGACATGAGGATCAAATGACTTTATAATACTTTCTAATATTACTAATGCAAAGCACATTTCATTTTGTTCAAAATGTAGTTATTTTAAAGAACCATATAATTTACTTTCAATATGAAAAGATTCAAACATCATTAAACTGTATGAAAAACTGCGAATTATCCTCAATGGTCCTTACTGAGCAATTCCTTCAAATAATGTAAATGTTATCCAAAATGCTTGGAATCAGAAGTGTTTTAGATTCTCAAGTTTTCTGCATTTTGAAACATTTACATAGACTACCAGTTGAACATTCTCATCTGAAAATTCAATATCTGAAATTTTTTGGCCATTTCTGCATGCCACTCAAAATGATTTCAGATTTTCAGATTAGGGTATGATCAACCTGTAAAAAAGTTTGTTTAAAAATACATTTTCAAATTTCCCCAAATTAACACTAGCTGGCAAACAATAAAAATGTCACTAGGTAGCTTTAAACTTCAAAATCCTCAAAAACCAAAGCTTATCAACTCCCATAAGGCAAATTTTCCTTTATACTAAAAAAAAGGGTGAAATTTTAAAAAGTCATGTAAATTTACTAAAATCCCAAATTCAGGAATCAGTAAAGGCTATCCTTCAATTAACCAATTCAGTTAGCCCTCCCCAAAAGATGTTTCTAACAAATATTCCAAATATACCTTCAATTATTCTTACAATAATTGAAGGTGACAATATATCCCCAAGTGATTAGTTTGTATAGTTATTCCCAAATTTAAAATTATTTGGTAAAATATTCAGAGCTGGACTTTAAGAAAAACAAAAGAATGAACGAGGGAATCATTCAAGATTTCCTTCTGCTTTGAACTCAAAGAAAATAGACCTGCACTGTGGGTTCTTCTGTTTTTTTGAGGTCTGGGTGACAGATTCATCTTTAAAAATATATCTAAACTATAAAAACAAATAAAATGGTTGAACCTTTAGATTTTTGTTTCCGGTTAAACAAAAGTTCACATTTACATACAGAACAAAGTATATTAAAATAAAACTTCTTCACCAAGAAAATTATCTTCACATAAAGGTAATTACAAGACCTTCAATAAATGTTAAAAAGGATAAGATCTCTTTAAACTCTAGATGGTAAACTGCAGTCTTACTTTAACATCAAGTGTTTTAGTAGTAAAAACAATCCTCCTCAATACCTGCTTTTTAACACTATACCTTTAAATCCTTTTATACATCATTTCTGAACTGATGATTTTCAAGAATATCCAAGATATCAAGAAAGAAATGCAGTGATTACTGAAAATAATAGTCTGATGCCAGTAAAGTTCAAGCCTAACAAAAACTAGTAAAATACATTTTACCAGTTTATCTGTTTAATTTTCTTTGTAAAATGCAAGTCACAAATCATAGCATATAGACTTTTAAATTAGATATTTATACTAATAGTCATTGATTAAAAAAATCAAAGTGAAAAAATAAAAAAATGAAGTAATTCAATGAACAATGTAGTAACTGTTCTTAGTTATACATACCTAAGAGCACAAATAGTCCCATTTACTTGCACTTAATTTTTAATAGATTTGAATTTATACATATACATCAATGTATACACACATGAACACTATTTACACATATCTGAATTTGTACTTAAAAAATCTAAGAGAATTCACAATGCCTATAATAAAATCATACTTCAGAAAGTTTATTACACTTCACATATTAGCAATAAAAAAAAAAAAGGAGATCCACATGTACCTCAAGTTAAAGTATGACTATTAAATGAGGAAAAAAATCACCATTTTATATCTTTAAAAAATGGAATTAACATCAAGAATTTACTCTGGACTGGCTCAATGACGCAGACCTGTAATCCCAACAACTCAGGAGGCTGAGGCAGGAGGATCCCAAGTTCAAACCCAGTTTGGCACTAAGCAACTCAGTGAGACCCTATCTCTAAATAAAATACAAAATAAGTCTAGGGATGTAGCTCAGGGGTTGAATATAATACCCCTGAGTTCAAGCCCTGGTACCAAAAAAAAACAAAAAAACAATAAAACAAAAAACAACTTTACTCTGAAGAGATATTTTGTGGTATTATTCCTTAGCAATATATAAAGGACTATGGCAACTAGATATATTAAGATTGGGCAGACAAGAATGAACTAGTATTTGGCTCCAAAGGAAGATATAAGAAGTGAAAAAGTAAATTAGAAAGTGGGGCCTAACTTAGCAAAGAGCAAATGACCAATTAGAAAAATAAGTAGAAAGTTTCTTAAAAATGGAGCTAAAGTAACATCAGCAAAAACACAAATAAAAAGGAAATTAAAAGCCACCAAGTACCTGAAATTCACAGGTAGTAAGAAAATGAAAATCAAAATGAGTAAATTACAGAAAAAATAAGCAAATACACCACCACTAGCTCTCAAAGTCAGAGCATTTAAGAACAGGTTTAAGGACAAGGATCACACGTTATCTTGACTTCCAGGAGTATCACACAATTTTTGGCACACAATGGATACCCAATGTTTGTTGAATTAATAAACAACAGACTGTATTTGGGACTATTTCACCTGTAAAAGAATTGGGCATGGTTCACTAAAATAGATGAAAAACAATTACATCTAATTTGCTGGATCTGGAGATAGATAGATTAACTGGGTCGCTCTAAAATAAGAACTTGAAAATCTACTAAGAACTTAAAAAGTATGTTTACAAGGAGATCAGGTACCATATCCTACTCTGTCACAATTGCCAAATTTAGCAAAATAAAGCATAGTATAGCACAACTAAGTAGTACCTGTATCCCAAGAGCTACCATTTAAAATGAAATCCACTATCAGAGTGGTTGATAAATATTATCCCAGGGTGTAAACAACAGACATGCAAAATTAACACACAAAACTACAAACATTAATTCTGCCACCAAAGAACCTCTGACACTAATAATGAAAGCCACCTGCTTACTTACAAACATATGCTTATCTGCATAAGTAGCACAAAGCTACAGCTATATTTCAGAGAACAATTTTCTTCCCAATCATCCAAATTATTCCATCCCAATACAATCTTCTGACCATTAATAATTTCATCAACTCTGAAATTATGTAGAGGAAGCCAACGTTTCTCAGTGTATCATTACACTTGAGTAAAGTTGTTTCTATTCGAAGAGGCAAAATTAAAAAGACCAAGATGCCTAATACTTTTTTAAACTAAGCAAAGTACTGGGAAGCTATTTATCAATAGGGGCAGAAAGCCACAAGGTACTTCACTGAGTGTCCCTGGAAGCCTGCAAATAACATTTTATAACTAACTCATGTATGTTATATACTTAAGCAATATGAGATCTTACACTGAAAGAAAACATAGGTGTTTTAAGTACCTTAATGAAATTAGTTTGTTCCTTAACACATGTTTCAAATATGAAATCTGTTCCTTTGGGAAATTTTGAGCAGTCTGAAAATTTACTTTTTCTCAACCCCCATCACCAATTTTTGAGGTAAGGTCATAATGGAAGGGTATCAGCACTGGGCAAAAGAAATGGCACTAACTTTCAATGAACACTGTATAGAAATTTAAAAGACCTTAGAGAATATGGAAAATAAAATTTTAAATGTTTCCAACAAAAGCCAAACATGAATTTCTAAATCACAAAATGTTTTAAGCCGAAGTTTTTTAAAATTTATAATTTACATTATCATTAGTTAACAGATTTTGAACCCCTTAGAAAATACACTGAAGGAGCAACAAGGATCTTAAAAGTGAACTGAAATCTTCACTTGAAAAACTTGAAGTGCCTTCCCTAAAAAAATGTCCTGCATCTCTCCCATCAACATTTGGTAGACTATAGTCATAAATGCATTCCCTATTAACAGACACTAGAGCCCATGCTCACATCAGCATCTTATTTCTATGGCACCTTGTTTCTGAAACAAACAACAACAACAAAAAAAATTGATAAATAAAACACAGAGGCCATATAATCCCATAGTAACTTCCTCACTTTGGAAATTTTACTATGTCCACTGTTTTATTTAGGTTTGTTGTTAATATCTGTGAAAGTTTCAATAAGAAAGCTACTCACCACCTTCCCTCTCTCTAACTCTGTGAGTATGCACATTTTTGGCCTTATTGTGACCTGTGCTGTCACTATATTTGTTTTCAGGACTATCAGATCTCCGCAACATTTTATTTGGTGGTGAAGGATCTGCGGCGTCTCGCATCTTTTCATGTCTGTGATCACCGCTACTGGGGTGACTCTTCGATGAGTACTTAAGTGCCTGTAAAACATCACCCCCCCAAAAAAAGGAGAAAGAATTGAAACTTTAAACTAATTGAAACTCACCAAACTAATTAAATCACAATTTTAGTGTATTTACTTTATTCCATTTTATGAATTTATACCAACAAAATTAAAAAGTCCATTTTCAATCCTTACTCTATTCAGACAAAATCTAAATGCTTAAAAGTTAGTTTGAGTGATATCACATTTAACAAAAAGAAAAAAGAAAGGAATCCAGTCCATTATCACATATAGAAAATCAAGTACTTTGGCACACAGATTCCTCAAAAAATTTGAAGTATTTGAAATCCCTTTTTGAATATTTAATCAAAAGAAAACTGGAAAATAGTACCACTATAACCAATTTCTGTTCTATATCTGATTTATAAAGGCACATGTATAAAGCAGCTAAATAATTTTCTGCAACCCTATATTTTTAAAAAGCATCACTTTCTCCATTTCTTTGATTCAATACAGCATCTCAGACCTTGCTCACCTACTCTTCCAGGTGTAAAAAATAAAAATTGAAGCTATAAAAATATTGTTCAAAATAAATTGATACATGAGCAGTGTTTTCAAGAAAGCATAAGTTTATTGACATGCCTCAAGATAATGGTTCAGTTTTTATCTACAAGTATCTTAAAATAATCATGATATACCACTCTTTTATAATGGGGAATTATGTTTTGGGGGCATATTGGATGGGATTTAATCTTTGACATATGCAAATATAATGGGCAATGTTTTAACATCAGGGGACTTAGTGTTTTAACTGGAGCTTTAACTCATGCCAGGCAGTAACAGATCTATGAGATTAAGGACCTGCTCTCTTATCAAAGTGATTATAGGCAGAGTATTCTGTTGCTATCTGAGTGTTCTCAACCATTTATGAGGCTCCCCTACACACACATACTGGGACCATATCTATTGTACATTTTTTTAAAACTTGACATGCATCAATGCAGTGACAAAAATGGAACCTACAAGTCTAGAACCATCTACGCTGGTTCATTAGAATGAACTTTCCAAGTATTCAAAGATTTAAGTCTTACTAAAACGCATGCATCATCTTTCACTTGTAAGGCAATTATTTGCACCAAAAACAATTAAAATGCAAAGAGAAATTACTTTACAACTGATTTACGTCACTTAGCTATTTTCCCAGATCTTCTATCTAATTTTAATATCTTTACATTAACTTTCAATGCAATAGTAAGTAAGCCTCCGAAGTCACCTATCACTGCATTGCACGGATTCTTCACTTAAATAACCAAGTCAGATCTTCCTGGCTGCTAACCATTTTTTTTTTTTTTTCCATTAAAAACGGAACTTCCTCCAGTCACCTGTCAAAATAAGTCACTATACCTTGCTGGAGAGCGCTAATGGAACCCAACTCCAAATTTTAAGGTGGCCCGCGGTGCTAGTTTTCGCATTTGTTGCACCGAAGGGCCTGTAGCGACTTCTGAAGCCTGCGCTCGAGTAGTAGTCCCTCCCTTCCCCCTCCGGCTCCTTCCAATCCCTCCACCCCGGTCTCGGTTGGTACCTGGTAAGGCTGCGAGTCCCCCCTCCGGTCGTGACAGCTGAAAAACAGGAAGAAAGATAGCGACATGAGACTTTGAGGGGAGGGGAAGGAAGGAAAACGGGTCCGCTTTCCGCCCCTCCCCGCGGGAGACCTACCAAACCTACCGGCGCGGAGCCCCCACACGCGCACACCCCGTACACACACGGGACTCCCAGGAGGGCGAAACCCTGCGAACCCTGCCTCCCGGTCCACCCCCGACTCACTCTTCCCTCGCCCCTCGCGCGGCCGCTCCTCCTCCCCAGCCCGATCCGGATCAGGGTTAACAACAAAAATGGCGGCTCGGCCAGCTCCAGATAAGGAGGAACAGCCCCCCCGCCACCGCCGCCGCCGCCGCCCCCCGCCTCCGCTGCGGCCCGGCCCGAAACGAAAAGACAATTTACCCATCACTGAGTCTCTGCTGTTTCCTCGCATACATTACCATCAATGCCCGGCCTGTGAGTGTGTGTCGGGGAGGGGGGAGAGCGGCCGCGAAAGGCGGGCGGGCGGGCGCGCAGGCGGCGGCGGGCGGGCGGCAGCCCCGGCACCAGGGCCAGGCGCGCCCTGGGCAACTCTCAGCACCTCCCCGTTACTGGCGCCGGCGCTCCCGGGCCATCTCCCTCCGTCGACACCACGCTCACTCTCAGCCCGGGCAGCGGCGCCAACTACACGGCGGCAGCGCGAACCGGGGGGAGGGGGGCAAGAAGACGCGTCCGGCTCAGCCCTGCGGAAAGCGACTGCTGCCTCCGCCTTCCTCTCCTTCTGCTCCGCCGCCTCCTCCCCTCCTCCCCCCGCCGCCGCCGCCGCCGCCGCTGCCGCCTGGTCCTTCTCCTCCTCCTCCTCCTCCTCCCGCCGCCGCCGCCGGTGCCGCCGCTGCCGCTCCACCAACTACATCCGGGCAACTCGGACGCTGCGGCCTTCGGCAAACCTCGGCAGTTTCCGCCGCGCCCCTCCTCTCCCACCGACGGCCTCCCTCCCCACCCCGCGCGGCTCCGGAACGCTGCCTTCGGCAAACCTCGGTTCGCTCCGGCCTTCCTCTTCCTCTGAGGCCTGGCTCGCCTCCTCACGACCCGTCAGGCCTTTCCGGTTGCCGCTTCTTTTCCTCTCGCGCAAATCTGGTCGCTGCCGTTCCAGTTTAGGGATAGTCCTGCTCGGCGCCCTGCTCGAGGCTAGTCCCAAGGGCCCCGGGCCGTGTAGGGTGGGAGCTGCCTTTGGGAGGAGGACCGTGGGGCGCGAGGGACGCCATCGCGGACTAAGTAAGGGAGGCTGCGGCGGCTGCGCGTGCGCCCAGAGGCGCAACGGCGGCGCGGGGCGGGGGGGTGTGCCCTTCGGCGAGCTCTCCGGCCGCCGGCCCCCGCCCCTTCGGGCTCAGGCGCGGTGGTCGGAAATCCCCTAATTGGGCGACTGGCGGACGGTTACCTCGGAAGCTGCCTCGTGGGCCGCAGTAGAAGTCGCCCTCTGGGAAGTGGCACCCGTGCTCCTGCGCCGTGAGGCGCGGCCTCGGAACCCGGAACCGCGACTGGGGCACCTGCCGCTAACCAGACGCCGAGCGCGTGTCCGGGCAGTGGCTGCTGCGCGCTCGCCCCGCGGCGCATTAGAAGCTGAAGGAAAGCGAGCTTTCCAGGCAAGAAATGGCGAGTATGGAGGATTTGAGGGTGCTCTCCCGAACGCGAGAAGGCCGAGTGCCCGGTCGGCTCTTAAGGTCTCCGGAGAGCCCTAATTGAGGGAGCGCCGCTCTGGCAGTGAATTAAAACGGCGGACAGGACCGGAGATGTAGGGGGATGGGTTACTTGAAAACCAAATGCCGGAACCGTCTTGTGATTTTTTTTTTTTTTTCCCGTCCCCAAGCATATCCTCTCCATCCCCCCGTTAGTTCCCATTTTTTCCCTTATAGTTCCTCTTCCTTACTGAAGTTCTTTGGTGAAAGAACATTCTTTTGGAGGTTCTGGGTGTGAATAAAGTCATAGGATGTGCTAAGTAAAGTTGCTACAACTTTAATGTTTTGTACCGCAGTACACAGATTGGGAGGCAAAACTTCCAGTATACCGAACAATTAATGTCGTGGTATTCCAGTGATTTATTATTTCTGCCCTAAACTCTCTAAGGGGCAGTGATTTAATGAAGGAGCGCAATAAATGTAAAGCGTAGAAAAGACAAAATAGTACAAATCAGAAAAAAACAGGACTTCAAGAAACAATTATCAGAAATTGGTATTTCACAAGATACATTATTGCTAGGACTAATGAAAAAATGGAATGATGGTGAAGGGGGAGACCCTGAAATCACTAGTGATTGAGAAAAACACATTTGCCACATCCACCTGCCAAATGTTATTACTGGTTTTAAAGACCAGTTAAAAACCTACTTAATGCCCACTTAAGCTATAACTAAGAAATTGCCAGAGTTTAAAATGAAGGGGGAAAAAAAGTAGTCTCGTGTGTAATTTCTAACTTTTTTTTTTGTATTCAATACATTGAAGACAAGAAATATCAGATTGGAGTTATGGGATGCAGCCCAGTGGTAGAACACACGGATTCCAGAGGCCCTAGGTCCAATCCCCAACCCAAATACACAGGGCACATCAGATTAGAAGAGTACAAAAATATACAAGTCCTATGCAGAAACTTTGAAGACAGGCAACAATATTACTTCCGTTTAATAACAAAAGTGTCTGCTGAAATAGCTATATCCCATATGATCAAAAGCAGCAAACTGGGCAAAGCTATGGGGGTAGTTCCAGACAATGTCCAGTTGAACCTCATCATTACATATTTCAGATTGCCTACTCAATAAAATAAAAATCAATAAAAACTAAAATCAGTACATATTTTTGCATTCATAGATGTGGGCAAAGAGGTGACATTTCACTTGCTTGACACCTGTGGTTAAAGTCAAGATTAAATAAAGCAACACTGCCTTATTATTTCAACTCTCATACTATAAACAGCTGTCATCCTTAGTGTATATTTAGGGCCATGTTTTTCATATATGTGTGTGGGTATTTTGTTGGTGATTTTGCTCTTTTAAAGGCCCCTTAAAAGTAGTGCTTGACTGCTGTTGGCATTTCTAAACAGGAGGAAGGCTGTCACAAGCCTTAAGGAAAAAACATGTGGTAGATAAGTCTCAGGCTCTTGGCCATAAGTTCCATATTAATGTGTCAGCTATATGTTAAAGTAAGGTATCTTTTAAACACAAAACATTGGTCAATGAAAATATGACAGAAGCTCACAGAAATTTAATCCTGTATTTATCTGAGGAGCATTTTAGTGTTCTGGATGACTTTATTAAGCATAACTACCAAAAATAACAATCATCTATATTTAATAAAGGGCATGTCAAATGTTACACTCATTTTTTAAAACTAGAAATGTCCTTTGAAAAGTATCTTCATTCTTTTCCTCTCCTCACCTGCCTAAACTACAACCCTAGCTAATTTACTACAGTATAGTACTTCAACAGAGCATTTGAACTTGGCTGGAGAAAACCACAAAACCATGCTAACTGAAGTTAGCTTGTATTCCTCACCCACCACCCCAATTCTTAACCAGCTGTTTCACATTTTCTAAACCTGCCAATAGTTCCTCACATATAGGTTATTATCTTCATACCTCTGAAAAAACAGAAGTCAGAAAGCAATAATTAGTCCCACCTTTGCACCTACCAACTTTTTTGCCTTTGTGGTGCAACACTCTGGTAACTGAATAGACTATAGAAGTTCCTATGGAAGACCAAACATGCCACTTTTGCATTGAGTTGCATTTTACTCATATATAAATTATTTCCTTTCAATTGTATCACTTTTATCAACTTACAAACATACCTGCACCAAGTACCATCTTAGGGGAAAAAAAGACCCTTGACCTGCATTGCCTTCCAAATGCTACCCCATTGCTCTTTAATCTGATCTCTTTTATTGAAATACTTTATTTTCTACTACTCTTTCTTGAACTGATAAAATTAGGCTTTATTCTCATACTCCTGAACTTGCTCGAGATCATCAGCATCTTCCATGTTCTTAAATCTGATTTTTATTACTCAGTCTTCATATCACTTCACTTGTCAGCATTTGACACAGCTAAAGGTAATATTCCCAAAGTTTACTATCTTGCCTGCCAGAATTCTGTCTTTTATCTCTTCCTTCCTAAATGACTGTTGCTTAGTCTTACTGGTTCCTCCTCACGTTCCAGTCTCTAAATCCTAGAGTGCCTCAAGATGCAAATCTTAAAATTTGTGTTTCTCTGTTTTCTCTCCCTAGGCAATACCATTTACAGATCTGGCTGGATGAAACCCACATTTGAATCTCCAGCCCACACCAGTCCTTGCAGCACTGGACTCACGTTTACCCACTTACCTCTTTAGCACTGCCTGAATTTTTAAAAGGCATCACAAACTTAATGTTTCTAAAAATCAAATCTCATGCTCCCCGACACACACCCCAAAACCAGTCCTGCTTAAGTCTCCCTATTCCATTAAATGCCAATCCCATTCCTCTAGCAAAGGCTAAAAATTTAAAAATCATCTTTGACTCTTTCATACTTAAACTCCATCAGCAAATCATGCCAGCATTACCTTCGAATATATCCAGAATCTGACCTCCATTTACCACCTCCGTCACTTTACACCTGGACCATGCCAAAGTCCTCCTAACTGATCTCTCACTTGTTTCCACATAGTCTACTCTTACACTGCTAAGTGATCCCTTTGAAAGTCAGTATTATTCCTATCTTAACTTTAACTAATGACTTTCCATCTCAAAAAAAGTCAATTCCAATGATCCACAAGGCCATATGTTTTGTTTGTTTCCCACTAGAATGAAAGTTCCATATTAGGTAAGTAGTTGTTCAATAAATGGATATTTGACTACAAAAAGAAAATAGCAAAGTGGAATTATCAAAAAGAAAATACTCAATTCTATTTCTGCTTACATTCTAAAAGAACAAGAGTTATAAATCCAATCCTGTTCTCAAAAATAAGATAGGGGAAAGCTGGATTATTCATAATAAAGGCAAAATATTGCATTGGAACAAAACATTAGAAAATGTATATACACCTGTGTACATAGCAAGTTTTAAGCAGACATTTGCATTGCTATCTTATGAGATAGGTTTGCAAGTAAATGAAAGACCTATGTTTCCACCGGTAGATTAGCACATATTAACCTATAGAGGGGAAGAACTTTCGGTATAGGTGACCAAGGTATAAATGTGATACTATGGTGGAGGTGAATCAAAAAGTGAAGACCTCAGGCCTCTGATTGTGAAAGGTACTTTAAAAAAACTTTGCTGCAATTTCAAAAGTGTCAAAATAAGGGTATATCTCCTAAATTTTCATCCAGCTTTTTTCATCTCTCTCTTCTCTGTCTTTGCCTTCTCTCAATTTTAGCACAGTATACTAATTAAAAGTATGGGTTTAATAGAATCATTTGCAGGACTGGGAATGTATCTCAGTGGTAGAGCACTTGCCTAGCATGCATAAGACCTTGAGTTCAGTCTCCAGAACTGAGGGTAGGGATGGAGGGAGTTGAATCATTGCATACGTGAAGAGCTCTGGCTACATTATCAACTTGTTAGTAGTGTGACTTGGGCAAATGATCAGAGGTTATGCTTCCTCATGTGTAAATTTGGCTTGATAGAGTTTAGTGCTGTTTGTAAAAGGTAAATAATGGCACCTGGCCCATACATGTTTTACTACTGGTGGTTATTATTCAAGTTTTTTTTTTTTTTTTTTTTGAGCTTCTCTGTATCATGTCTTAGGAACATAGCATTAAGCAATATTACTTGGTCTCTGCTTTCATGGAGTTTATGTTTTAACCAATTACAATATATAACTAAAAGAGATTTTCAATTCTCCAATTTGTGGGTACGTGTTGTTCATTCATTTATGAGGAAAAACAGGACAACTGTAACAAAAATTACTATTTAGAGAAGGGGAGTAAAAATCTCCAGTTCAACACTATATCAGAATATGATGGGTCCTTCTAGGCAAGGACAATGTAAATAATATAATGAAGAGATCACATGAGAAATGCTTATTTACTCTTGTGTGGCTGGTAGAGAGAAGTGCTGGATTTACCAAAGTGGATGTTTTTTAGAGTTCTTCCAGGTAATAGATAACTAAAATTTAACCAAGAGTGATGAGCTCTATACCCAAAACTCTTTGCCTTTATCTGGCAAAGCTTCACCATGGATTAACCCAACTCTTCACTTTCTCGGTAAATCTGAGCAGTTGTACACTGCTGAAGACTAAAATAATAGATCAAACTGACTCCACTTTAACTCATGACTCCCAAAATCAAAAGGACCCTTCATATAGCCAGGCAATCTACATATCTCTTTTCAACTCTTCTGAACCACTCCAACAAGTTTTCCACACTTGCATTCTCCCCAAACCTATCTCCCTCACTTTACTACTTTTCCTTCACTCTCAGAAAATAATCCTTAGTCCCAAGCTGAAGTCACCAAATGGAAATTCCTTCCTGCCTCCAAAAATTCAAATCTACCTACATTCATCTTTCTATATACTAAGGACCTACTCTGTGCTGAGAATACATCTAAATAAACAAGGCAAAGGAAAATCTGTACCCTCCTGGATCTTATATTCTAGTAGAGAAAGAGGTATAGAATAAATATCTGACAGCAATAAATACTACAGAGAATGTGGGGTAAAAGAAAATGTTGGATTGAAGAGTAATTTTATAAATAGTGGTCAAGGAGCAGGTAACATTTGAGCAGAGTCTTGAGGTGAACATAAAGCAAACTGTGAGTATCGGGAGAGGAATGTTCCTGGCAAAGGGAACAGCAAGAGCAAAGGTCCTGAGACAGGAGTATAGCTGGTGTATTTAAAAACAGTAAGGAAAACTGCTTGGGGACAAGTTAGGAAGTGAAGTCAAATAGGTCAAACAGATCATTAAGCATCTTAGAGGCCATTAGAAGGTTAACTTTTATTCTAAGTGAAATGTGAATTCACTGAAAAATTATGAGCACAGAGAGATGTTGACAATAGTCTCTATGGAAAGGAAGGAATCAGGGAAACAATAGGCTACTGCACTACCCAAAGATCACTGTTTCAAAGCAATAGTTAATCCTCATAGCTGCCATTTCCTTCACCTGCTCTTTCCTTCCACCCCTTCATTTGCCTTATATTCACTTATCCCTTTCATTGTATATTCAAACTCTCCCTTTCATTTGGCTCATTTCCACTGGTTCTTAAACATCTTATAAAAAACCATTCCTTAATCTTATATTTTCCCCCTTTACTGCTCCAACACTTTCCTCACATCAGTCTGACTTTTAAGTCTTGTTTGTTGCACCTTATTCTTCATTCACTGCCTTGTTCATATTTCAGGCATTTACCCCCATAACATTACAAAAATAGATTTTTTCCCAAGATAGTCATTTCTCAAGAGACAATGCTGATTTTTCAGCAGATATTCTGGCATTTGAAAACATATGACAATGTTTTTGGTTATCACATATATTTATGGTATAAATATATACCATACGTATATGGTATGTATGCTACAGATGTTTTAGTTGTCAGAGTTCAAAGATGCAAAACAGACACCTGTATGCAAGACACTTTTTTAATTTTTTATTCTAATTCGTTGTACTTAACAGTGGAATGCATTTATACATTTTGATTTATGTATATTTGTAATTGTCCTGCTCAAACTGGGCATGGTGGCACATGCCTGTAATCTCACCTACTCAAGAGGCTGAAGCAGGAAGATCACAATTTCAAGAACAACCTCGGCAACTATCTCAAAATAAGAAATAAAAAGAGCAGGGGATATAGCTCAGTGGTGAAGTGCCCTGGGGTTCAACCCCCAGTACTAAAAATAAATAAGTAAACTATGCTAGAAATAGGGTGGGGATGTAGGCACTCAAATTAACATGTGTGAGGCCCTGGGTTCAATCCCATGCACTGCAAGAAATAATAATAAATAATTTTATGTCCAGCAGAACTATTGTTCACAAGTGAAGTAGAAATTCAAGTATTCCCAGATAAATAAAAACTGAAAGAGTATATCACTAATAAACCTGCCCTACAAGAAATACCTTTGCATTAGACAGTAACCAATAATACCTAATAATAATAATACCTTTGCATTAGACAGTAACTCAAATCCACTTGAAGAAATTAAAAAAAAAACTTGTAACTATATAGTCAGTACTGGTGTATTTTTTGTTAGAAACTTTTTTTTTTCCTGTGTGATTTGAGAGAAAAATCATCAGTGGGTATACAGTTTATAAAGATATAATTTGTGATGATAGTGACATTAGAGGGAGAGGAGAAAAGAAGCTAGAAAACTTAAGCTAGTAATTGTGTTCCCTAAGGCAACTGCTAAGAAAATAGCTAAAAATTTCTAGAAGAGAACCAAAATGGTATGACAGAAAATATCTAATATAAAAACGGCAACAATGAAGGAATTGAAAAAAAGTTAGAAGACATGGAAAACATATAGCAAATGGTAAAGTCCTTCCTTAGTTATGTTAAATGTAGATATACTAAACTCCAATTAGCAGGCAGAGAAATTGCCAGAATGGATTTTTTCTGTAAGTGTCCTAACTAGTTCCTGTCTACAGGAGACTCACGGTCTACAGGAGCCAAAGATACAGATGATCTGAAAGCAAAAGGGTGGTTTAGTCCATTTGTACTTCTATAACAATACCTGAGACTAAGTAATTTATAAATATAAATTTATTTTCTCACAGTTTTGATGACCAGGAAGTCCTAGATTGGTAGACAATCCGATGTCCCAAGACACTGGCAGATTTGATGTCTGGTGAGGGCTTCTCTACTTCCAAGATGGCACTTTATACTGCATCCTGCAGAGGGAAAGAATGTTGTATCCTCACATGGTGGAAGAAAGTAGAGCAAAAAGGATGGACTTTCTCTATCAAGCCCTTTTATAAAGGCACCTAATCTCTTCCATGAGGGGAGAAGCCCTCATGACCTAGTCACTTTTTGAAGGCCCCACTTCTAGTACCATCACATTTACCATTGAATTTCAAAACTTGAATTTTGGTGGGCGGACATTCAAATCACAGCAGGTCAAAAAAGATGTTCCAGAATATCTCAAGTCTACATGGAACATTATTCCAGGTAAAACATGTTAGTCCACAAAACAATCTCAATAAATTTTATAAGATTGAAATTATACCAGGTATCTTCTCTGATCACAATGGAATGAAACTAGAATTAACATACCCTTAACCAAAAGGTAAGAGAAGAAATCATGAATTAGAAAATACTTCTAGGTGAATGAAAAAGGAAACAACATGCTAAAACATAATGCAGAAAGTAGTTCTCAAAGAAACTTAATAGCTGCAAATGTCTAAAAAAAATTTAGGGCTGAGGATGTAGCTCAGTGGTGGAGTATGTGGTTGGCATGTGCAAAACCCTAGGTCCAATTTCCCCACCAAAAAGAAAAATAAAAGACATCCCAACTTAAAAATGAGCAAAGGGGGATGAGAATGTAGCTTATCTTAGTCATAGAGTACTTGAGAGAACTTGAATGGACATTTTTCCAAAGAAGATATTTCTTTCTTTTTTGGAGGGAGGGGGTGCTTGGGATCATGATATTTAAATGTCCAACAAGTACCTGGAAAGGTGTACACATTTTTAGTTATTAGGGAAATGCAAATCAAAACTACAATGAGATACCACTTCTCACCCACTAGGATGGGTATTAATCACAAAGTGTTGGCAAGGATGTAGAGAGTGAAAGCTCAATTGCAAGTGGGAATGTAAAATGATATAGTTGCCATGAAAAACAGTTTGATGGTTCTTCAAACTTTTAAACGTGGAATGATTACCCCCCCCAAGTTCTTCTAAATATCTACTCAAAAGAATAGAATGGAGGCATTCAAACAAAAACTTGTACAAAAGTTTATACATAATGTTTATAGCAACATTATTCATAACAGCCAGAAAGTAGAAACCCAAATGTCCATCAACAGAAGAATGGATAAATTGTGGTATATCCATATAATGGAATATTACTCAGCCATAAATAAGAATAAAGTACTGATACATTCTGCAACATGGATCAACCTTGAAAACATCCTAAGTGAAAGAAGCCAGATACTAAGACACATATTGCATGATTCTTCTTACATGAAATGTCTAGAATATGCAAATCCATAGAAACAAAGTAATTAGCTGTTGCCAGGGCTTGTGGAGGGGTAGAATTAAGAGTTACTACTTAATGGGTGTGGGGTTTCTTTTCATAGTGATAAAAATGTTTATATTTAGATAGTGGTGATGGTTGCAAACATCACGGATACACTGGCTGTCACTGAATTGAATACTAAAATGATTTAAATTATGAATTTTATGTTATGTGAATTTTACCTCAATTTGAAAAGAAGAAAAAACAATTCCTCTCTTCACTAACTTCTTTCCATACCTTCATTCATTCCCATGACTTTTGTGTATAGTTAACTGTCTATACACCTCCACCTCACTAGAGGCAGTTTGTATATACAACCCTCATCTTTTTATCTAAGTTCCAGGCCTGAATATCCTACTGCTTAATTATCCGACACCTCCATATGTATGATTCAAATGCATCTTTGAAACATACAAAACTGAGCCCATTACCTTGCCTTCAAACTTGGTCATCTTTAAATATTTCCCAACTCACTAAACACCAAAGATACTCATTGAGGGATTATTTTTTGTTGGGACTGAAATAAGTGCTATATCCATTCATTCACTTAATCCTTACAGAACCTTAAGTATTATTGTTTTTAGTGAGAATATTGAAAGCTAAAATAACATGGGAGAATCACACACCTTGTAAGTAAGGCAAACTTTGAACTAAGGCATCCTAGCTTCTCAGAGCCTATGTTCTTGATAATGCTACACCATCCACCTTATTATGGAAACCTGGAAGACATCTTGTCACTTTGCTCCTTTCCACACCAGTTCATCCTTGAACCCTATTCATTTGGTTCCTAAATAACTCATTCCATTTGTTGTTCTTATTACCAGCCTTTTCTTGCTACTACCGCCAGCCTTATCCAAGCCGCCATCTTTTGTTTATACCATCTTTTGTCTAAACCAAATTCTCCATATTCACTAAGAAAACCTAATAAAAATATTGTAAATATAATTTTATATCCCACAAGTAGGGAATTCATATTATTCTCCCATGCCTGAGGAATGTTTTCAAATATTAATCATAAAGTTGACCACATAGCAACCATTAATTAATTTCAAAAAGTAGAAATTGGTAAAAAGCTACTCTAGGTTTCAGTGCAATAAAACCTGAAGTCAACAAAGATTACCTTTATTTCCTGATTATGTTTTTCCCTATGTTCTTAACCGTGGGTACATTGTCAGTCTCTCCACCACTTCTGCCTTCATTTCTTGGCAGTTTTAATATGCACATTGATGATGTTTCCAATACCTTGACACCTCCAACTTCTTGGACCCTTCTTTCACTCTCCCTGAGGTCATTCCATAGTTAGACCTTCTTATTTCTAGTAACTGACAAACCGTCTATTTCAATTGTCTATATCCCTCTCTCTGACCCTACCTTCTATCTTCACCTCCTAGATCTGTAGTTCCTAATTAATTCTTCAATTTCACTGGGAATTTCAACATATCGATCCTAACACTGTTTCACTGCCCTCTACATTTATTTCTCACTTCACTGTACTTTAAATTCCATAGTCAGCGTTCACTCCTTTAGCTAGTCCCTTGATTTCTTCTCCTGATTCATCATACTTAACAGCAAAACCATAACTTTAACCAGAGTTTCACTCGTCCACTTTTGCTTCTGTGTAGCTGAATATGACTGGAAGAAAATGCATACTAAATTCACAAACACAAACCTCATGTGATCTCAGCCTACTACCAAAGCAATCAAACTATATTTTCTCCAAGCTTATTCACTCTTCCTGTCTTAATCTGTTTGGGCTGCTATAACAAAAGAACATAAACTGGGTAGCTTACAAACAATAGAAATTTATATTTTATAGTTCTAGAGGCAAGAAGGTTCATGGTCAAGGCACCAACAGATTGGGCGTTTGGTGAGGGCCTGCTCTCTAGATTATAGATGGTGCCGTCTTACTGTGTCCTCACATGGTAGAAGGGATCAAGTGTCTCTTTCCAACTTCTTTTACAAGGATACTTATCCCAATCTTGAGGGATCATGACCTAATCACTGTGACCTGCTCCCTTCCTGAAGCCCGCACCTTCTTATACCATCAGCTTAGGGGGTAAGATTTCAACATAGAAATATGGGGGGACAAAAACATTCAGACCCTTCACCTTTACTTCGAATAGTTTAGCTTATTCTTCTCTCCAAATAGCCCAGGTTTTTGACTCCCAGTCTTACCCTCAGTGATAACTGTCTATTCTATTTCCTGGAGGGGAAATGAAGTGATCAGGAGACCTCCTCCTCCTACATCGATATCCTTATCAACATCTGAACTCATGTACTATGCTTTCCAGCCTACTGATCTACACACTAGCTATGCATGCTTTTCATGTTCTTATCTAAAATCAGCGTCTTTGCTTGTTTGCTAGATTAGGGTCTGCAAACTGCAGCCTGTGAACCAAATCCTGCTTTGTTTTTGTATGGCCCATAAGCCAAGAATGGTTTTCACATTTTTAAATTGTTGGATGAAAAAATATACAACAGAGACCATGTGTGGTCTACAAAGCCTACAGAATTCACTATCCATCTTTTTAGAGAAAAAAAAAAAATTGTTGATCCTTATAATAGATCCCACCTCTTTTCGCCTACTCAATATTGACCCAGCAGTTCTCCCTTCTCTCCTACATTAACCAGCATTATCTCCTTACTAGACTATTTTCATCTCATTCAAGCATTGTTATTTCTCCCATCTTCAAATCAAACGGAAAAATTCAGTGTCACTTCTCTTAGTAATTACCATCCTATTTCTTTGTTTTCCCTTTGCTACACTGCATCTAGAAATAACAGTCTATACTTGGTGTTCAGAATTCCTTCTAGTTCTTACTTGAACCAACTCCATCCAGGCTTTCTCCTTGTTACCAAAACAACTGCCCTTGTCAAGGTCATTAATAGCTTCCATATGCTTGTTCTAATGGATGGTCTTCAAGTCTGTTACTATTTGACCTATCAGCAGCATTTGACAAAGTGAGTCATTCCCCCTTCATTGATATATTTTCTTCACCTAATTTCTAGATCACACTGTTTTCTCTAACTCATTGTTCTAGGGCTCAGTCTGTCTTTCTCCATCTGTACGTCGTAAGAATCTTAAGAATTCATGACTTTCAAATCTACTTATTTTCTGTCAACTCCCAAATTTATATGTAGCCTTGACTTCTTTCCTGAAATTCTGACTCCTATATGTAATACCTATTCAGCATTTCCACTTGAATGTCAAATAAATGTTTCAAATTTATATTCAAAACAAACTTCTGATCTTTAACCTTAAACCTAAGTCATTATCCTCACTTCACTATGTTAACTCATTCTTCTTGTTGCTAAAGTTAGTTTGGAGACATCCTTGACATCCCTCTTCTACATAATTCTATCAAGAAATTCTGTTGGTCCCACCTCTGAAATAGAACCAGAATCTGACCACATCATCTCTCACCTGAACTACTACTCAGTTTGCATCCTACTTGATCTTTGTGCTTCTACTCTGGTTCCCTACAGTTCAAACTCAATGTAGCAGCCAGCAAGACTTTCAAAATATAAATCAAATCATGCCATTCATCAATTCAAAATTCTTCAGTAGCTCCCCATTTCACTCATAGTGAAACCAAAGTCAGAACAATGGCCCAAAAGCCCTAGATGAACTGGTTTCCCTTACCTCTCCAACCTCATCTCCAATTTTCCCTCTTTGCTACTCTGGGCATTCTACTAATCTAGGTCTTTTGCACAAACTGTTTGCTCTACATTTTTCTCCTGTATATCCACTTGACTAACTCCCTCATTTCCTTTAAATGCTTGCTTAAATTTCACCTTCTCAGGTGCCTACCTTGATCACCGTATTTAAAATTGTAGCCCTTCCACCTGCACCACTGGTTCCCCATTCTCTATTCTGTTTTTGTTTAACACTTACAACCTTCCAGCATGCTATATAATTTACTTACTATATTTACTATCTTCCAGCCCACTAATGTAAGTTTCGCAAGGGTAGGAATCACTGTAATGTATCCTGAGCATAAAACTTATAGCTGAAGCTTAGTAAATGCTTTTATTCTGCTCCTGGAGATCCTCAATAACTTTTAAGAAGGTAAAAAGGTTCTGAGACCACACAGTTTGTGAAATACTGAATTAAACAATTCCCTTCAGAGAACTGACTGCTGGGTTAATTATGCTTCAATCTCCCTTTCCATTTCTTTTGCATACACAGAGCATACCCTCTGGGAATCCAGGGCTTTCCCACAAGAATAAAATCTCTAGGAGGGTCCTCTAAGATAGAACAATGTTTCCCAAAGTATAGTCAGGAAGAACATGTGAGCTGCTATCAACATGTGGTATGGAAGAATGTAAGAGATTAGCCCAACTCCACTCCCTAGGCACAAACCTGTGCACAAATACAAACTGTCCATTGAACAGCACCTCAGATGCCATTGGGCTTCTTCCCATTAAGAAGAGGGCATGCTTATCTAGGGCTAACAGATGGATGTCCTAGAGGACAAAGGAGTAACAAACGTTTGTAATCTGCTGTGCCTTGTGAGACAATAATTCTGGTTTTCCATTTACAATACTGATTTTAAACTTTCTTTTAAAAATAAATTTAACTTTCAAAATTGAGTTTATTTAAATAAAGTATTAGAAAAGTATTAAATATTTGAATATGGCAAAATTATTAAGTGAGGGAAGCATAAGAAGCACTGCTTTAAGCTTAGCAAATCATCTATCTGTGGTGGGTCTTTGATGTAGTTGTTTGGGGGTATCTCAGAAAAATGAAGAGAACTTCGGGTAAATTTTGACTTCCACACTAACAGGGATAAACAGTGAAGGAGAGGGGCAACTCTGCCTATGAATGAAAGGGCAAAAACCTTTGTTTTGGCATTGGTGCAGGGTTTCTACTTGTTTCTTTCCTAATGAAATTTGCTTACCACATTTCGTTCATTTACACAAAACTTGTGTTCATTCCCGTGTGTCTCCTATAGCTTCTAAGGCAACATTACAGACTTCTTTCCCCCCTTAAAACATAATGTGATCATATATCTGATAAGGGTTTGGTGACTGAAATAAATAAAGAATTCTCTGTTACTCAACAACAAAAAAGCAACCCATTTGAAAAATGGGTAAAGGACTCCAACAGCCATTTCTCCAAAGATAAACAATGAAGGACTGATAAACACATGAGGAGGTGATCAGCATCACTAATCATCAAGGAAATGCAAATCAAAACCACAATCAGATATGAGTTCATACTTATTAAGGTGGCTATTATAAAACAAACAAAAGCCCAGAAAATTGGGAGGGATGGGAAGAAGAAAGATAATTTTCCTATGTTCACATATGAATACACAACCAGTGTAACTCCACATTATGTACAACCACAAGAGTGGGAAGTTATGCTCATGTATGTATAATATGTCAAAATACACTCTACTGTCATGTATATCTAAAAAGAACAAATAAAAAATATTTTTTAAAAAGAAGTTTAATAAAAAAACCAGAAAATTAATGTTGGCGAGATTGTGAGGAAACAGGAACGCTTGTACTCTGCTGGTGGGAATTGTAAAATGGGCAGCCATTATGGAAAACAGCTCTTAAAATTTTTTTAAATAGAATTATCATGTGATCCAGCAATTCCATTTCTGGGTATATACCTAAAAGAGAGCAGGAACTTGAAGGATATCTGTACACTCATGTTCACAGCCACATTATTAATAATAGTCAAAATGTGGAAGCAATCCAAATGTCTATTGACAGATAAATGAATAAATAAAGTGGTAGATACACATAATAGAGTATTATTCAGCATTAAAAAGAATTTTTTGACACATACTACAATATGAATGAACTTTGAAGACATAATTCTAAGTAAAACAATCCAGTCACAAAAAGAAAAACATTGTACGATTCTACTTGTACATTAAGTAGTTCGTTTCATAAAGACAAAATAGAACGGTAGTTGCCAGGGGATGAGGGAAGGAAGGAATTAGGAGTTCTTGTTTAATGGGTATGGAGTTTCAGTTTGGTATGATGAGAAACGTTATGGAGATGGATGGTAGAGATGTTTTCACAACAATGGGAATGTACATAATGCTACTGAACTGTACACTTAAAATGGTCTTAGTGGTAAACTATGTTATATATACTTTACTATAATTTTAAAAAACACTGTGAGGAATTATTATTCACATACCTTAAAATATAATCTGACTATATGTCATACTGTAAAATGTATAACCAGATATAGTAGAAATAACACCTAAGACACTAACCAGTCCCGCTCATGAAACCACAATAGTTAATGTAATTTGCACATCATACTCATGCTACACACATGTTAAGAATTAGGTTGATTAAATATTTCTTCTGGGTTCCCATTTAGGCTTTTCTTCCTGGTAATAGTACAAGAGAGCAGACTGGAGCCAAAAAGGAAGCTCTGGGGCCCGGTTGTGCCAGGAAGTTGTCCCAAAACAGAAATACCAGTTATCCAACTAAGGTGTGATGCAACTGCACAGGGCCAGTGAGTTACAGGGCTCCAGTAGCAGTTGCTCAGGCCCTACCTATTAGACTTCTGGTTTATCCAGATCATTCTGTTATGCAATGCAAAATTTCCTCTGCAAGCTTCTTTTTACAAACAGTACTTGGTACTTTTTAAATTGTTTTTTGTTAATAGGAAGTCCTTTTCTTTTCTTTCTTTAGTTCTTTTCTTCTTTCTTTATTTCTTTTCTTTCTTTTTTTTCCTTTTCTTTTCTTTTTGGATTGAACCCAGAGCTTTGTGCATGCTAAGCACATATTCTACCACTAAGGTATACCCCCAACTCAGGAAAGATGATTCTTACATTGAAAAAATTTTCATTTTATCTGCTTTTTACCAAGATGCTGCAATTAATTACTCTTTCTTGTGAGCCAATGTTTGTTTGCTTTTTTATAATATGAGGAATTACATAAACAGGCAACATTTCTTAAAAGAGTTTAGATATGAAAACAGTTCTTTTACTTTTCCTTCTTAGGTGTGATATCTCTTGCGTTTCTCCCCCTGGTCTCTCATATGCTGTCTTCTGTCCCAAGTGCCACATTCATTGAGGAAGACTTCATCCTTGATTGAGTCTCTGAGCAGCATGCAACTTTCCCAGCCTAAAATAGTAGCAGGAGGGCAAATTCTCAGGGTAGGTACAAATTAATGAGTGAGAATTGTTGCCTTCTTTAGGTTACCCACCTCCTCTTGCTGGGGATCTAATCCAGGGCCCTATGCACGCTAGGCAAATGCTCTGCCACTGAGCTATTCCCCCAGCCCTAGCTAAGTTTTTAATTCTTGCAGTTGTTTTGCCAGTGAATAGTGTTATTAGGTGGACTTCAGGTAACTCTTTAGTTCTAATTTCTTATTAAAGTCTTCTTAATTATTCTTTAGCTATTATTTGTGTTTAAACCAAAGCAAATGAAAAGCCTGCAAGTGGTCTCTTAGGGCCCTTTTATTCAGCTAACTTACAGATCTTTGCTGAAGCAAAATTTGCTTACGTTGTGTGGTATAGAATCTTTGAGATCTAATACTTGTTGCGATTATGTCTTCTTAAAGTAGGGTTTTCCTGGCTCCTGCAGCTAGCAACCATTACCTTTCTGAACATTCTATCTTTACAGATTTTTAAGCTTCATCAGATTATCATAGGATCCACTGCTGCAAAACCTTGCAAACAAGCATTATTTGGGTATTTTGTTCATATTTTGAATTCCTGGTAGTCAGACCAAGAGAATTGCATAGGCTATAGTTTAATCCAATTTAAGATAGAATTACCAGGTACCCAGTTTTTCATGCAGTATTTAAGGAACTGTAATAATTCCATTCAAAAATGTCCAGTATTTCCTAATTAATCAAGTGTCATTATCATTTAGAATATATAACTTTTGCAAGAATAGTCTTTTAAGCCCAACCTTGGAGTATATTATGTACTTTTAGGCAGCTGCATCCAGAGCTTTGAAGCAAGGAGTCTGCTGAGCACATGTAAGCTGGTGTGTGTCCTTGCAGCTAGCCCAGCAGGGGCATATGACTCCATTGGCCAGGCTCCAAATTTATATTAGTATTGTCTTCTTGCCAGGTGGTATGGAACTGTGTGGCCGTACTGAATTCTTTCCTTTTGAAATGTTGTTTTCCATCTGGTTTTCATACTTTCTTTCATCACAAAGTATACCTCTGGAAAAAAGTAATATTCTTCAGTTATATTAGTAAAAAACAGGACATTTTAAATTAACAGTTTTAAAAAGTTAAATTTCATTTGAAAAATTCTAAAAGTTTTGGTGCTTTTTGGTATGGAAATTATTTTTGTGCTTGAAGGAATTTTGACCTGTTTTTATAGTGGATGAATTTACCTGTAGAATACCACAAATAGAAAAACCCTTTCACAAAGAGGTTTTCTCCTAGTATCTTTTCTCCTTTTCTTTCTTAGTAAAATTCTTGGTTTTTAGTGGTCCTACCTCTATGCTGGAAAAAAAAAAAATTGTATTTCCCCACTTCTCTTGTAACTTGATGTGGCCATGTCTGCCCAATAAAATATAAGTAGAATTAGTACATGGACTTGCCAGGGAATGTGCTTAAAGTGAATAGGTTATTCTACTTACTACTTTGTGGTTAGAAAATGTGAACATGATAGCTAGTGCATAAAGAGCCTGGAAGACAAAGCAGAAGCCATTGGCCAAGAAGGATAGAGCAACAAATGGGAGCCTGGTTTCTTAGCACTGAGGAATAGCATATTTGTCTAAAAAGACTAATTCCAGATTTTTTAATGTCAGGGATTAACTAATCTGCTATTTTGTTAAATCACTGTAATTTTGGATTTTCTGATACTCATTGAACCTAATTCAAATAGTTAAACTCTCAAATATATTGAGAAATTATCTCCTTTTAAAAACACAACATATTTCTAGGCATGGTAGTACACACCTATAATCCCAGCAACTCAGGAGACTGAGGCAAGAGGATGGCAGCCTCAGTAATTTAGTGAGGCCCACAGCACCTTAGCAAGACACTGTCTCAAAATAAAAAAAATAATAATTTAAAAATGACTGGGGATGTAGCTCAATGGTAAAGGACTCCTGGGTTCAATATTCAGCACCAAAAAATAAAAATAAAAAGAAGAGGAAGAGGAAGAAGGAGAAGGAGAAGAAGGAAGAGGAGGAGGAGGAAGAAAACCATATTGTTCTCTAAGTTGTTTAACTTTGGCTAACTGTGGCATCTCCACTTAATAAAGAATTTCAAGTCTGAATGATGTCCCCATAGTAAATAATGATAATATGACTCCAATTTCTTTGGCCGAGGACACCTTCAATATGATGTTCATTTTCTTTGAAAGAACAGCATGACGTGACAAGTAGAAATAGGTTATTGAAAGCAAATAGCTTGCTAATTCAAACCTGCCAAAGAAGTTTTGCTAATTCAAATCTGTATTCATTTTCAGTTTTTATGTCTAATCCACTGTGGAAAAAAATCAGTGTCATGAGTAGTTTGTGTTTTGATGAATTCAAAAATTGAAAGATTGAGTGTTGAGTTAATGAAAAGTATATTTTGTATTAGAGAGGATTGCTTTTGAAGGGTTGTAATGTTTTATTTATTGACCTGAATGGTAATTTCATATATTTACTTCATAATTTTCCATTAAACTCTACATATATTTATGTTCTTTTCCATATTATACATCTCAGAATAATAAGTGAATTTTGTGTTTTTAAAATACAACTCTCACTTGTCTTGAAGCAAATATTGTTTTTGACAAGAAATATAAAATACAAATTCATATTATTATAAATAATTTTCCCAATTAAAAGTGTATTGCTTTGGTTAGCACATTTTTATGAAATATATGTGGTATTTTTATTGAAATCATCCAGTAGGGTTTTTTTTCCCAGCACTCTGGATTGAATCCACAGCTTCCTGCATCTAGGTAAGAGCTCTACCACTGAGCTACATCCCCAGCCATTTTTATTAAATTAAATGAATTAATTAGCCAGGCACAGTGGTGCATACCTGTAATCCCAGATACTCCAGAGACTGAGGCAGGAGGATTACAAATTTGAGACCAGCCTCAGCAACTTGGTGAGACTGTGTCTCAAAATAAAAAATAAACAGGGGCTCAGTGTAGCTCAGTGGTTAAGCACCCTGGATCCCATTTCCAGTACCATTAATAATAATAATAATAATAATAACAACAACAACAACAACAGTGAACTACATCCCCAGTCCTTTTTTTATTTTTTATTTTAAGACAAGACCTCATTAAATTTCCCAGGCTGGTCTCTAACCTGTGATCCTGCCCCAACCTCCCAAGTGACTGGGATTAGAGGTATGCCACCACTACTCCCAGTTTATCAAGTAGTTTTAACAAGGGATAATTCCATAAAATTATCCAACATTCAAAATATAGCATCTACTTTAGTTAAACCCATTCACATATGGGAGCTAGTTGAAATACAACCACTTCAAATCTTTTATAAAATACTTTTAGAATAAATAGTTGGACAGATCCAATTTAAAAAGCTGCAGAAAGGGTCTAAGACATCTTCCATAAGAAATATAACAAAGTAAAAGAAGCTCTGGTCTTCACTAGCATGCTTGAGCAAGGTACATACTTTTTTTTTTTTTTTTTATCTTTACTTCATTCTATAAAAGACACAAAGTTTCCTGCCTCACAAAGTTGTAAAACTGCAGTGAGATAATGCAAAAGACCTTCGAACAAGCACTTTACAAACCTGTTATTAATATATAGATTTTATTTAATATGGACATGGTCCAGATTAATCCGAGTTATTTGTGATTATATATCAATAGAAGAAATGTATTTGTGAGGTTAAAGAATTCTATATTCTTGGACTGGGGATACAGCTCAGTTGGTAGAGTGCTTGCCTTGCAAGCACAAGGCCCTGGGTTCGGTCCCCAGTACCACAAGAAAAAAAAAAAAAAATGTTATATGCTTTAGCACACAGACTTCTTAGTGATTTAAAACAACAAAGACTTATTCCTCTATCTCAACGTAATCCAGTGTGTCAAGAGGATATCCGTGGTGGCTCTTCTTCAATTCTGGGACCTGAGATGCCTACAACTTACAATTTTGTCATCGTAAAGTTCTTTGTGGAGCTGGGGTTGTAGCTTAGTGGTAGAGCCCTTGCCTAGCACATGTGAGGCACTGGATTCAATCCTCAGCACCACATAAAGATAAATAAATAAAAGAAAGGTATTGTGTCCATCTACAACTATAAAACTTTTTTTTTTAAAGTTCTTTATTTTCAGCCCTACAGATGGGAAAGAGAAAACAGAGGAACCAACATCTGCCCTCTACTATCTTGGACTGAGGGTATCATATATCCTTCCCCTCACGAGTCCTCTGGTCAGAACTACTTCAATAGTCCAACTCAATTACAAGGTAATACAGGGTATTTGTGAACACTGCCTCTTACACCAGCCACTTAAATGGAAGTCACCTAATTTAAAGCAGGAGTTCTTAAGTTGAATTCCATGAAATTGCTTCAAGATATCTGGGACTCCCATATAATTTTATTCTAAAATTTGGGCTTCTTTTGTGATGTTTATTTTTCTAGGGAGATGGTCTATAGCCTTCTTGAACCCCAAGGGGTGCTGAGAAAAAATAAAAGTTAAGAACTACTGATTTAAGGCAAGAGGAAAACTAAAACCTATAAGATTGGGTGTTATCCTTCCTCTTTTTAAAAAAAAAAAATATTTCTAGTTTCAGTTGGACACAAGATCTTTATTTATTTAGTGTGGTACTAAGAATCGAACCCAGTGCCTCACACATGCCAGGCAAGCTCTCTACCACTGAGCCACGATCTCAGCCCCTATGTTATCCTTCCTCTTTTATTTAATATGGGCTACAGTTTACTGCCTGTTCGATATCTATGACACATGGATAGTAGAAGTTCCACACAGAGTGGATGGCTTAGTCATTAGGTTAAGTGTTTTTTCCACATCTTATCTTTAATCTTCACATTGCCCTTGAAGGCAGATATTCTTATCCCCTTTGTGCAAATGGAATCTAAGAAGCATAAAGATCACATAAAATGCTTCAGGTTATTCAACTAGTAGAGGGGAGGAACTACAATTTGAATCTAGGCCTTTGTAGCTTCAAAGTCTCCCTATCGCACTGGGTAGGTTAGGTGTTTATTATCCACAAATAATGTGATGTGAAAGACAATACAGCCTGAACATATTCATGATTGTTTTTTCTCCTGCACACTGAACCAATCAAACAAAATGTTAGTGTTTAGCACATAGTATTGTAGAAATTTCTGTGGTTGAATTGACAGACCACAACATTGATTAAAATCTGTTGCATACAGAACTGGCTACAAATGGTAAAAGACCAAGTAGCAAAGAAGCAAGTGAAAAACCTTCTTCCTGATTCATGGTTTAGATAGAGAAAAGGATAGATAAATAGAAAATGTTGCTTATTCTGATTTTGAAATAATTTGTAAATAATTTTCACAATAGTTGTGTTTATTCAGTGAACCCATTTTTGTTTTTATTTTCTAACTTTTTTCTGAATTTTCCAAAATTTTAATGAGATGTAAAAACTGTTTCAAAATATTAAATATTTCCATAAAGTACCAAGAGCAATTAATGATCCACATAGGCACTCAAGAGAACACTGTGCAGTTGTCATCACAGAGCATTCTTGGCAATATTACCAAGATATTGTTTTTTTATATTTGTTTTTGTAAGGGACTCAGAAGTAGGAATTTGTACATCAGCTAGGATTTTTGTTGTTGCAAACAACAAGAATCAGCTCTCGTTGTATTAAACAAAACAGAATTTATTAAAATAGCTTAGAGAATTCCTAGAAAGTTAGAAAGACTAAGCTTGAACAAAGAACAAGACCCAAATTGTTCTCAAGGGTCAGGAGAGATGTTCTCAGCAAAATTCATAGGACACTAACAACCTTGTGTCAATTTCTATGTGGTTTCATAACAGTGCTTCACTGATTCAAAATTTGAAAGTGTCTAACTGTCGAAGTCTGAATCACAGGCTCAACTCCCCATCCTTTCTACTTCCTCACCCCACACCCCAAATTCTCCTAAGGGAGGGCAGACACTCCTCCAAAATTACAAACAATGAAGTGTTCTCCAGAAAAGAGATTAGGATGCCAAACAGGACAGCCAAACAACAGTAACTGTTTCCACTCTAATTGACCTTCCATCATCTCACTGACAATACAGGCTCTTTGTGGATAATTAGGAAAGGAAATTAAAAACTCAAGTATCTTAATCAAATATCTTAGTTCAGTTACATATGCTAAATTCTAAATTAAATACATAAATAATATATTAACTTAGAAATACTGCTCGTCTCTTATGTACTCAATATTATCAAAGAAACAAAAACTGAGTAGACATACATATTTACAAAGAATGATTGGTTATACTAAACTAGGTGCAATAAGGAAAGAAACAAAAGATTGTGAGTGAGTAGTTAATTAAAAAAGAAGAGGTACACAGAAAAAAAAAAAACAGATGAACAGAAAATGTAAAAGAAAAGAAAGGAAGAAGGTGGTAAAAAACATGGATACAAGTCTTTGGCCATTTCTTCCTACTGCAGCCTGACTCCTTTTGCTAACATGTCTCTCTTTCCTTCCCTTCTCTTCACCATTGCTTGGATCAGTTCCCTTCCCTTCTCTCAAACCAGAAGGAAACGCTATTCCAAACCCCGTACAGGGACTGAAGGTTGATTCAGATCCCAGAAAACCAGAAGAACAAATTCCTGCCACATACGGGTTCCCTAATATAATCAAATCAGGAGTTCCAGAGGCTGTGGTGCTGGCAGCAGTAGCAAGGGTGGGCTTGGACAGAAGCCTGACAGACACAGGCAACAGTGACCCAAACTTCTCCAAAGGAAAAGGAAGCAACTCCTATAGCAGAACCCAGTAAACAAACCAGAGGTCCCCACCTCAACCACCCACCTGTGGCCCACCAAGAAGTTCAGCAAAGCTCATAGATTGAGAAGTACTGTGACCATCTATCACATTCTCCCTTTTGCTCTGCTGAAACAGGATCTTGGGTTTAGCTATTTCATTTTCAAATTTTTCTTGGATGAGCTTATGCAAAAGGAACTGCTCTTGATAAACAGCTTGCATTAACATAATCACTGGTTACTGAAGTCCTAAAGTCCATACAGCCAGAAATTATAGTCTACTTTGAAAATGAATAGCTGTATTAGACAAATATGCAAAGTCTAGCAGTAGTAGCCTGTGCTTAGATATTTGCATACAACTCTAAGATTTTGATAAAGTTAAAAAGTAGAAAGAGGTAGATAGAAAAAAAAAGATTGTGATGAAATCTTCCCACTCCAGGTATTCTCGAAAAAATATTTTTCTTTTCTTTAGAGTCACCCTTTTAATTCCCTTTCCCTGTTAACCAGTGTCTAAACCATGGTCAAGTTTTGCTTCATTTCATAAATCAAAAAGTTTTTTTTTTTTTTTTCTATCAGAAATAACAATCATGGAAACTTTAAAAAAGGGAATGACTATCAGGACAAAGAATTAAGGAAGACTAAAAATAGGTCAATTTGGGCTTCATTTTATAGCAGGTAGTTTTTTGAAAAACACAACAGCACCAAAGTAAATAGTTCTATGTTTGGAGACATTTTTTGATAAAAAAAAATTTGCTATTTCTTAGAAGTAACAAGACTTTAAAAAGGAGATCTGTAGACTTTGCAAATTCTACTTGAAAATTAGTAATGGATTTGGGACTATATCCTGGTACTTGGGTGTAGTAGGCTGATTGCAATGTTTGACACTGAAGACAATGGTTTCTAAGAAAACCACAACATGAGCTTTGTGATAGTGAGATGGGCTGTGAAAGTTGAGAAGAGGAATCAAAATCCTTTTTAACCTTTAGAGCAAGGATGCTTTCTTTCTTGCATGGATGTAAGAGCTTTAAAGAAGGAACAGTGTAGAGGAGATAAGTCTGGCTCTAAATTTCTAAAAAAAAAAAAAAAAAGGGAACTGGAGTTCAGGAAAATTTGAAAACAAAATCAGTCTAAAAGTGGGTAGGGGTTTATTTGGCTATCAAGAATGCACTCTTTACTTGGACAGAAAGGTCAGACTTAGGGCCCAGATGGAAAGGAATGTACTTTATTAATACTCAAGGGAACTGAAAAGAAGAAATGTAGCAGCTGCTTTAGTTCTTCACAGTAGCAGGAAGGGTATATATCTAAGCTAACTAACTAAATAAATGGCTCTGGTCTCAGCCTGGCAGTGGAATAAGTAAGCTAGAATGGAAACCAGAAACCATTTAAAAGACAATAATGTGTGGGAACATGAGTTAAATGGCTTTAAGCAACATGTACATTTTTTTGCTTCCTTTGTTTATAATTTGTACCTAACTATTGTCGATTGCCCTGGACTAGAGTAAACTTGTTTACACACCCTAAATGGTAACACTGAAATTTATCTAGAATGCAAGAACATAAAAGACATGATTCCAAGAACTCCCAGGAAGATTGTGAGTTCCACAGGTCACTCGGGCCTCAGTAAGTTTGGTAATGAAAGAATGAACCTCACCTAACTTCAGAACTCCTTGAGTTGCTCCTGCTCATTTTCCCCTATCTCTTTTTCCTTTTGGTAGTTATTCCACTATCTTGTTGATAAAAAAGGCTATACGTTCATGCTATCTGTAAGGGGACATTAGCAAATAAAATGTAAGCAGAGGCTTGATAAGCACGTGTACACCAGGGCCTGTCCTCACTTGCTGCTGCAGACTCAGCCACTTCTTCTAGTTTCCAAGGAAATGAAAGATCCATCCCAGTCCTTCCAGCCTCTCCAGAGGAGGCCCATACTTACAGAGTGAGCTCAACTGTAGAACACAGACCACCCAAATTACTGACAGAATTAAGAGCAAATGATTGCTCACTACTTTAAGTAACTACATTTTGGGGATGATTCATTATATAGCAAAGTGAAACACCATTACTAAAGAATAGACACCTGTTACTATTGTTCAAACAAAATTTTGCTACAGAGCCTTAGCAATCCTACATGATATGGGAGGTTACTGTGGTTTACATCTCTCCCAAAGAACCATTAAGTTGAAAACTTTATCCCTAATGCAATAGTATTTGGAGGTATAACCTAATGGGGACTGTTTAGTTCATGAGACTCCGCTTTTATAAATGGATTAATGCCTACTATGAAAGGGCTTGAGGCTGCAAATCTACTCTCCTGCTTTTTCTTATCCTTTCTTTGCCCTTCTATTAAGGAAAGATGAAGCCAGAAGACTCTGGTCAGATCCTGGCCCCTTGATCTTGGACTTCCCAGTCTCTGGAATCATGAGCCAATAAATTCCTGTTCATTATAAATTACCAGTCTGTGGTATTCTGTTATAAAGTACTAAATAGACCAATGCAAGGGTGATTTTTTTGAAGATTAAAATAAATGTAACATTACTTTTATGCTGATTTATTTTATATTTTAAAGGTAGAACAATTTAAAGCAAAAGTTAAAGTGTAACATCTAGAAACACTTAAGTAATTAACTGGAATTCAAATATTCTCAATACTTTAATCCAGGAGACAGCAAAATACAGGGTCCTGACAGTGGCCACCTATTTTTGCTAAATAAAAATAGGGACACAGTCATGTTCACACATTTACCTGTTGTCTACACATCAGAGTTGAGTAGTTGAGACAAAGACCATATGATCACAAAGTCTAAAATATTCACTGTCTGGCTCTAAACAGAAAAAGGATATTAACTTCTGTTCTAGTATTCAGTAAGTGTTAGCTATCATCATCTTCATACATTATCATCATTATAACTATTACTGTAGCCCAATGGATACAAATGAAAAATAATTTTCTTTTGATGAAAGAGCAGACACCTTAAACTATAAAATTATGATTCCTAATCTTTATATAACCATAATAGTCAATGTGTAAAGAGAAATATTCTTTGATTCTTAGTGTTAATAAGGAGGCTTTCCTTGTATTAAAACATATTTTTCTACCATATAAGACCATGTACATAATTTTTATAAAATTTGGAAGATGTGATACTTTTGGAAAATGTTTTAGATCACCATTAATCAAAATCATTTTAAAGTAAAACAAAAAATGGACCAAAAAGCGAAAATTAGACTTGCTTTCTCATGTGAAACTAATTGCTAGTTGTTCTAGGAAATGTACCAGCTGTTATGAAAAATCTTAAGTCTGTGTTTCCATAGATGAGTATGATATTCTGGGACCCTCAGAAATTATGGTTTGGATATGAAGTGTCCCCCAAAAGCTCCTGTTAATGTAGGAATATTCAGAGGTGAAATGATTGGATCTTGAGAGCTGCAACCTAATCAGTTCACCTCTGTTTGCAGGGACTGATCCGGTGGTAACTATAGGCAGGTGGGGTATAACTGGAGGAGGTGGGTCACTGGGGGCATGCCCTAGAAGGGTGCATCTCCCCCCTCGCTCCTTTCCCACCTCCTGTTTCCTGACTCCACCATGGAGGGAGCAGTTTTCCTCTGCTGGGCCCTTCCGTCATGATGTACAACCTCACCTTTGGCCCAGAGCAATGGAGTTCACTGTCTATGGACCGAGACCTCTGAAACCATTAGCCTCAAATGAACTCTTCCTCTTCTAAGTTGTTCTTGTTGGGTGTTTTGGTCACAGTGACACAAAAGCTGCCTAAAACAGAAAGGAAGCATAATTCAGGAGCAGAAGGGGTATGTTTTTGTCTCCTTTTATTTTCTTTCTTCTCCTTGACTTTCTTAAAAACTAATTATTTGAATTTGTCTTTAATTCTGTGAAATTTAAGTATTGCCCTACCCTGTTCTCTTTCTTACTTGCTTACATGGATATTACTGTAGCTCCATGTCTTTTAATTTCACATATTCTATTCCATCATCTCTCTTTCGCTATGTCTACTGCATAATCAATCTGTTGAATCTCCAAGTTCAGGTGTTAAACTTTCATTTCTAGAAGTTCTGCATGACTTTTTAAAATATCTGATTATTTTTTCTGGTCTTTTATTTCCTAGTAATACATCTGACAATCTATTCACTTAAGCAAATTATGCCTCATTATTTTATATTCCAAATATGAAAAGTTTAACAACTCTAGTCTTTGCAAATCTCATCCTATTATTGATTACTTATGCTGACTCTCACTCGTTGTGGCTTGTCTCCTTAAGTGTTTCTGATTGTGAGTTAATTTCTGTTGAAAATTTGCCTCTTGCTGTTCCTTAAAGTCTGTAGGTTCCTCTAGATGAATTTACTTTTCCTTTTTCCAGGCATCTGGAGACACTTTCTGGGCATTTAGAGACACATTTTTAGTATGACTTTATGCTTTAAATCCATCAGAGAACCTACTTGTTATTAGAAATGTGCAGGAAAACTCTTCCTATCAGCCCATCTCCAATCAGAGCCAAAGGTAAAACAGGCAAGTTCCATCACTATTTTACGCTAGGGATAGGATGAACACATTCAACAAATAAAAATAAAGAACACCATTCAAATACAAATTCCAGGTAAATAAAATTGAATGTAACTGTATCCCTTATTTAAATATGAATTACTTTCTCATTCATCCACCGTGGGGTATTCTTTCAAGGTTTCTACTTTATGTGGGGTCTCTGAACTGACTTTTCACCTTACATGGGTCCATAAACTGTAGCTGATTTACCCTTCCAGTCTACAGAAATCAGCAAATGCTTTCAAAATAGCTAATGCTTTCTTTGGATTAGTGCTTACTTATCCTTTTTTTTTTCCTTCTTTTTTTCTTCACCCTGCTCCTGAAGGATTTCCCTTACTTTCTTAACTATTGAGTTTTGCCCTGAATATTTGTACAAGGAAAGTTACCTAAGACATGAAACCCCTTGCATTTTGAGCTTTATGTGTTCAATAGTGGCTAGTGACTTTGTTTAAAGTCCATAACTACCACATCTTCTTTATCTTGCCCATTTGGAATGGTTAAACCAATGAGAAAAATGAATCTTTAAGGAATACATTCAAATTCCATTCGATCAAAATTTTTGGAAATGAAGAAAAATACGGCTACATAATTATAATATCAAATACCAGGCTGCTCAGGTTTTAGTATGTAATTTTACATTTAAAGACTCTTCTTGCTCAGGGAGTTGAAAAGTATAAAAGCAATTCCAACTTTTCAAGATGAGTGACTAAATACCAGTCTTGTTAAATTTTATTTTGCTTGGGGATATTTTCTTCTATTATTTATGTGGTTATTTTCTTTCTTCTTTTCCTCCCCTTTTCTCTGTCTCTCCTCTTCTTTTACCCCTATTCTTTCTTCCTGGAACTTTATTCTCTTGAATCACAATCCTATATGTCTCTTTAATTAATTGGTCATATTTTCTGTCTTTGAAATAGAAAAATCTGTTTGGAAGATTTCCTTGATTTTAGCTTTAAGGTTCCTTATTTTTTTTCTTTTTTTTTTTTTTTTTTTTTTTGCAGTGCCGGGGATTGAACCCAGGCCCTTGTGCTTGCGAGACAAGCACTCTACCAACTAAGCTATCTCCCCAGCCCCAAGTTCTTTTATTTTTTAAATTTGGCAATCCCATTCTTATTTTCTAATAATTCTCTTATTTTATGATGTTTCTTTTCTTATTATCTTGTTCATGGTTGGGAGATTTAATATATACTAAAATGTATTCAAGGACACTACTTAGAATATTTTTTAAAATATCCTGAATTAGATCTTCCCCCTGGGATTTTGTTAAGTGACATTGCTTCTTCTCATGTGACCTGTTAATTCTATACAAATATTTGTGACCTTGGTTGTTAATTCAAATATATGTATGATTGGGTTGATTGAACTACCTTTCATGAATTTCCTTCACCATTATCTGTAAAGATTGACTTAATTTTGGGTGCCTGGAACTTTAGCAAATCTTTGTTTTCTTTAGACAGCAAATTCATGTTTTTATTCTATGAATAATTAGTGTTTTTATGTGGGGGTATATGTTAGTGGTTTCATTTGTCCCAGCTGTTTGCTGAGAGTCATTTTGTTAAATACTATGAAAACAGAACCACAATCCTCTGTGGTTTATTATCTGTTGATTCTATGCTTAGAGCTTGTCTCAGGCCTACAAAGCAGATTAGGTCCCACCTCTACTACTGTCTTCTCTGTTTTCAGATGCAACTTGATCTCTGATTTGTTTACCACTAGAAGCCTATCCAGCTTCCATCTACAAATATTTTGTTTAAGTGTCTGGTAGTCCACAAATATTTTGTTTAAGTGCACGGTAGTCCAAAAGTTCTTGCTTTTCTTTATACTGATCAGAATTGATTTCTTTATTATATCTTTAGGTCATTTCATAGGACTGGAGAAGAGGGAAAGTAAAAATGTATGTGGATTAGTCAGGATTTCCCCCAGAAAAACATAAGCAATAGATGCATAGATATGAAGAAATTTATCATGGGAATTGACTGATGTGATTTTAGGGCTGAGAAGTTCCACACACTTCTACCTCTAAGCTGGAGACACAAGAAAGACAGTGATATGATTCAGTGCAAGTCCAAACACCTGAGAAACAGAGGAGCCAATGCTGTAACTCCCTGTTTTAGTTCAAAGACCTGGGAGGGTCACGGTTGGAGGCCGCTGATGAAAGACCTGTCCAAATGCCTGAGGATTTGGAGCTTTGGTATCTCAGTGTAGAGGAGGGTGGCTTTCACCCTTCCTCTGCCTTTTTGTTCTGTTTGGGTCTTCAGAGGATTGAATTTAGATGATACCCAATAGCATTGGTGAGGGCAATTTTCTTGACCTGATCTACTGACTTACATATCCAGAAATAACTTTACAGACACACTCAGAAATAATGTTTTATCGGTTATCTGGGCACCCCTTAGAGCAGTTGACACATCAAATTATCTCAGTATGCTTTGTCCAGAATTTGAACCCACAAGCCTCCAGATCTGATCTGTTATTTCTAATTCACAAATATGATCTAAATAAAAATAAATTATCTTCAAATATAACTGAATTAATTCATGCTTAATTTTTTGTATTTCTATTGCCATAGTTAAAATATACTAACTGAAATTAAGCCTTATTTATTAATAACAATTTTCATAAATTTTATAGAAAGTTATTGCCTATCAGAAAAAAATGATCTGAAGACGTTAGCTGATTTTGGCTACTCATTTCATAAATGACTCACATAAATAACAAAAGTAATTAATGGCAGAGTTAAATTAAGATCTATTAATTCTGAATTGGGTCTAAGTGAATCTATAATGTTAAGTATTCTTATAAGTTTACTTCAAAATGAAAGTATCAACTTCTAACAAATATATTTTACTTGTCCTTATAGTACTATCAGTATCTTTTAGTACTCACTGTTGATAACCACTAACAAATACCTGCCTTACCAAGAAAGGATAACTATTAAATACTTATAGACAAAAATTTTAAACTGAATGATACCTAGTTCAATGTCTTCATTTTAAGAATGAGAAAACTGAAGCACAAGAATGATTTGTCTAAGATAACACAGCTAGGAACAGGGTTTCTTGATCCTTACCTTATTAAAATACAGTTCACTATCTTAATCATTAGCATGATTTATAACTGGTAATAATAAAAGGTGGTCCTGGTAACAAGTCAGAATTATTAGAAAAGAAAATACTTGTGCACAGAGCTGCTTCTCAGTAAATCACATCAAAGTGATCTCCATGAACACTGTAGGGCCCAACCTATCATGGACACAAAGAGTTGAACTCAGAGAGTAGCAAACTAGGGAAAGAGACTTAAATTCTTACTATAAAGGAACTTTAAAGCCATCCCTTGCTTCTCTCTTACTCACTTCTCCAAGCCTCTTTCCCTTCTTTACCTTGTTTTCCCATCAGTGCTCCCCTTGTTAGCTTATTTTAACCAAATTATACTCCCTTTTTTTTTTCTTTGGTACCGGATATTGAATACAGGGGCGCTCAACCACTGAGTCACATCCCCATCCCTTTTTTGGATTTTATTTAGAGACAGGGTCTCGCTGAGTTGCTTAGGGCCCCCGCTCAGTTGCTGAGGCTGGTTTGAACTTGTGGTCCTCCTGCCTTAGCCTCCCAAACTGCTGGGATTACAGGAGTGCACCACTGTGCCTGGCAGCCATAATTAATTTTTTTTACACAGTAGAGAAAAGGGTAAAAAATAAGTAACAACATAAGCGGTGTAATTTACTCTAAATCCTGAATTTTCTAGACTTATTCTTAAATATAACTATTTAATAATTTTTCCTATATATTTAAGTATAATTTAAAAACATTTCCTTTAAAAAAAATCACAGGGCTTTTGCCAGGCAGGTGGCACCAGCCTGTAATACCAGAGACTTGAGAGGCTGAAGCAGGACAATTCTGAGTTCAATTCAGAAATTCAGCAAGGACCTAAGTAATTTAGCAAGACCCTGTCTAAGTAAATAAGTAAATAAAATAAAAAGGTCTGGGGATGTGGCTCAGTAGTTAAGCACGGCTGGGTTCAATCCTGAGTACAAAAAAAAAAAAAAAAAAAAATCATAGGGTTGCTGCATTATGCACCTAATTGGTCCAAGTTTTGGGAGAAAGACCTTGAAGAAAAATAAAGGGAGCAGGAAACATCATATATATGTATATATGTTACATACATATACATATATATATGACTGGAAGTACCTTTCTCTATGAAACTTGCTGCATAGAGGATTAAATACATTTAAGTAAGTAATCCATTAAGCTCACCAGATGGAGGCTTAACTACTGGAAAAGAAATAAGAAAATAGCAGAATCATACTAATTCTACTTTTTTTTTCCAACTATGCATTTTCTTATAAATACAATAGTCCCCTCTAATCTCTGGTTTCACTTTCTGTGGTTTCAGTTATAAGTGGTCAACTGCAGTATGAACATACTACACAGAAAATTCCAGAAATAAACAACTCATAAGTTTTAAATTGCACACCTTCTAAGCAGTGTGATGAAATTATGCACTGTCCTCTTTGCTACTCCAAACATGGATCATCCCTTTGTGCAGTGTATCCATGCTGTATATATTACCCATCTATTCATCCTTGGTTATCGAATTGACTGTTGCTGTATCTCAGTGCTTTTGTTCAAGTAACCCTTATTTAATGACCCCCACAGCACAAGATTAGGAATGTTGGTAATTTGGGACATGCCAAAGAGATGAGTGAGTTGCTCCTCTGAATGCCACATTCTGTGATTATATATCTAGGAGCTCCTCTCAAACCTCTCTGACATTATCTCCATCTCTTTCTGGAACTTTTATAAAGGCCTGGTATTGGATGCCTACCAGTCACCTGCCTTTGCTGACAGCAATGTGGCAAAGCTAGGATTTAAGCCCAGATTTCATCACCTCCAGAGTCTGGGCTTATCTGCACTAGATCCTATTCCTATCTATTTTGACATTTTTGAAAGGTTCCCTGAATAAGAGTCTTCTTATAGGGGACTTAAAAAAAAAATAGCCTTCTTGAGAACACTGACTTCCTAAACAGTTACCATATAGGGACAAAAGCCAACTCTCTTAGTCTAGTTAATGTCAGTATTTCTGAAGGGCTATTGCTCAAGATGAGATATTCTCCCCTAGTATGGAAGAATGGCCCACCATAAGGTTACTTTCTTATTTGGCAGCACAGAGAAACTTGAAGATCTTTTTTCTCCATAAATCAGTCTGTAAAAAGAAAGAAAATCTTAAACTAACAGCAACTAGATTTGTGGAATCAAATATTCATCCAATGCTCGGCATCTTGAGTCAGTGTATTTCAGAGGCAAAGGAAGATAATGTACCTGTTGTATTTTAAAATGAGGGCCGAAGTTATTTTGCTACAGAGCTAAAGCTTAACATTTTCAGCAAAATATGTTTCCCTTTTTTCAATCTTCATTTAGGTTGTTCTGACTACTACTCCCTGCTCAAAGTTAAGTAGAATTGAGAATAGAGTCCAAAAGGATGATCGAAAGCTAAACCCCAAACTTACCTTGGACATATAATCGTTTTGGATAAATTCAGAGGGCAGCAAAGCCTAAATTATGCAAACATTATCTGTAGCAGTCATGAGTATCTGCCTCTCAAATCTCCTGCCACAGGAAGTGTTATTGATCTCCAGTCCTAGCTTCTGGTGTGTCAGCCCTGAGACCACGCTTGCTTCCCATAGGCTGCTTCGCTAATGGTAGCATGGCAGAAATATCAAGGAGGGTCATTCCTGGAAGACAGGGTTTCTTCTAGTGGGTAACTTAGTTTCAGAGACTCCCTTTAAACCTTGCCGAAACTTTCTTAGAACTACACTGGAGTCTATGACCTCCATTAATTCCTTCCTTTCTTTCCTCCCGCCCTCTTTTCCTTCTTTCCTTTCCATGTCCTTCCTTCACAGGGGCCAGGCCTGCATCATAGTCTAATGGCTCTCCCATCATCCTCCTGCTTCCTCCATATTATCCCTCATAGATAATTTCCCCAATAAATCTCTTATACAGGGACTGGGGTTGTGGCACTGTTATAGTGCTTGCCTAGTACCTGCGAGGCAGTGGGTTGAATCCTCAGCACAACATTAAAAAATAAATAAAGTTATTTTTAAAAGATCTCTTATACATATACACCCTTCTTAGCAGCTGCTTTTCAGAGAACCTGAATTAAACCATTTAAATACTTTGCATGTGTAATTTAGGACCAAATAACATTATTTCTGAATTTAGGAGAGAATGTCATTCATGAGGAGGGTGAGGAACTAATAATGAAATTATATATATATAATAACATATATATTCTATTGAGCAATTCATTCTGTCAATCTACACATGTAGGAAAGTATTCCAATTCTTTTTTTTTTATTTTATTGTAAACAAATGGGATACATGTTGTTTCTCTGTTTGTACATGGCGTAAAGGCATACCATTTGTGTAATCATAAATTTACATAGGGCAATGCTGTTTGATACATTTTGTTATTTTTTCCCTTCCCCCCGCCCCTCCCACCCCTCTTTTCCCTCTATATAGTCCTTCCTTCCTCCATTCTTGCCCCCCTCCCTAACCCTAACTCTAACCCTAACACTAACCCCTCCCACCCCCCATTATGTGTCATCATCCACTTATTAGCGATATCATTAAAGTATTCCAATTCTGAATAACTTAACATCTCTAGAGCAAGGACCTATACTTTGGAATAGTTATTGGAAGAACCAAAAAGAAAGAGGTGGAATGAACTAATTCTCATGCTAGGTGGAGTGGAATGAGTTTACAGAGCAGGATGTGCAATCTAGAAACCACAACCCTGCCTCAAGGCTTGGCTGGAGGTGATTAGGCTCTGAGAGATATGTTGTCCTTTGTTATCTATCCACTCATCCACACAACGAAGACCAGTGAGTACCCACTCCTTTAGGCCCTGGACATAACAGAGGTTAGACAAAAGGCTTGCCCTAAGGAACTCAACTCTACGGGGAAGAGAGGCTTGGAAACAGACTGGTGATGTAAGTCCTAAGATTGAGATGAATGACTGGGGAGCCTGAGAGGGACATATGCCATTGTGCTTGGCAGGTACAGAAGCATTTAAAGGGGGAACTGAAGGACACAAAGGTTGATCAGACAGTGAAAACGAGTGGTGTGAAGGAACTCCATTTAGAGAGAAGAAAATGGAGATATAGCCAAAACCTTTCAAGGGGTCCCTGAGGCCCTGCAAGATGCTTCTGCCTACCTGCTGGCACCACACTGCACCCCTCTAACTTTGTTGGCCTTGCTGCAGGCACTTGGCCTTCTCTTCTTCCTCCAGAATGCCAAGTTCCTGCCTACTCATATTGTTCATCTAACAACTAACTCCTCACCTAGCTCTTACTGTGGACCACATGCTGAGGATAAAGTGAGCAAGGTGGATAAGATATCTGTTCTCCTGCTTCTTATATTCTGGTGGGAGAGAAGGAAGATCAGTAGCAATAAAAAAATATTTTCCCATAATGTATGTGGAGAGGAGACTAAAACAATAATATCCTGGAGAGCATTAGGCAGCTGCTTGAGATTTGCTCACAGATCTTCCAGTGTAAAGGCTTCCTGACCTCTGATTTCAATGGTCCCAATAAGGTTCAAATAACTCTAAACCAAAAGTTCCTTAAGGGACAGTACTGAGTTGAGTGTTCGGAAAGGACATGACTAGAAGTTCAGCGTGCTTAGAATGAGGAATGTGATGTAATCCTGACCTTTGAATCATCCTCAGGAGCTTAAAGTCTAAGTAGGAAAGTGTAGTAGTTTCCTAGAGCTGCAGAATACTATGATGAACTGACTTAAAACAACAGAAATGTATTGTTTATTATTTATGGAGGTTAGAGGTCTGAAATCAAGGTGTCTTCAGGACCATGCTGTCTCTGAAGGTGTTGAAGAAGTCTTATTTCTTGCATCTTTTAGCTTCTGATGATGACCAGTGTTATGTTTTAGATATGAGGTGTCCCCCAAAAGCTTATGTGTGAGACAATGTAAGAATTGTCAGAGGTAAAATGATTAGATTATTAGAGGTATAGCCTAATAAGTGGATTAATACATTGATAAGGATTAATTGGGCAGTAACTGTAGGAAGGTAGAGTGTGGCTAGAGGGGGTAAGACTTTGGGGTTTATAATTTTGTCCCTGTGAGTTGACCTCTGTCTCTGCTTTCTGGTTGCCATGTCCTGAGCTGCTTTCCTTTGCCACACCCTTCTGCCATGACATTCTGCATTGCCTTGGGACCAGAGCTATGCAGTTGACTGACTATGGACTAAACCTCTGAAAGAGTGAGCCAAGATAAATTTTTCCTCCTCTAAATTGTTCTTGTTGCAATTTAGCCAAGGAAAAGCTGACAAACAGCTAGCAATCCTTGGCATCCCTAGGCTAGTGGGCACACCATTCCAGTCTCTGCCTCCATTACTACATAACATTCTCCCTGTGTGTCTTTCTGTGTCCAATTTCCTTTTTTTCTACACAAATCAATTTCAAAATTTATATAAACTTTAATGTAGTAGGAGTATTTTCCCTTTTCTTATAAGGATACCAGTCATTGGATTAGGACCAATGCTAATTCAGTATGATCTCATCTTAACGTAATTACATCTGCAAAGAATGCATTTTCAAATAAGATCACATCCTGAGGTTATGGGAGGACATGAGTTTGGTGGAGAAAATACTATTTGATCCAGAGCAGGAAGGGAATGGAATCATCATATGCCGCTTTATGGGATAACATAGCTACAAAATTTACACCACACAAGGTAGGAAATGGAGAATGTGGGAGACCTGGTGGGGTCTGGAAGAGGTAGGCCTTTCCAAGCCATCACTTTGCATTTTCCTTTTGGTTAGAAGCTCAGGTGTCCATCACTGTTCAGAATTCCTGTGTTTTCAGACTGTGTCTAGGAATCAACTTGACCTTCATCTGTTATTAAAGTTACATTGTAAAAAAAAAAAAAAAGTGCATGGATTTATAGTTTCCTTTGTATTTTTCTATTTATTTAAAATCTGTGCTATTAAAATTAAGTAAAAAATAGTTCATGTGTTAATTTTTTCCTTTATGTGGAAATAATTTCAAATTTATTTGAAAAACAAGAATAATATTAAGAACACTCAAATCATTTAAAATTTTGTCCTACTTATTATCATTTGCTCTGTATATATATTTATTTCTAATATTTTCTCTTGAACTATTTGAAGATACGTTTCGTATGTTAAGGCTCTTTGTCCTTATGTACAGCAATGTGCATTTGCTAACCACCGTACAGTTTTTAATTGGCAAATTTAACACTATACAGTGCTTTTGTATAACCTAATCTATCATTGGTATCTGTATTCTAGGTTTGTCTATTACTTAAATAATGTCCTTTTAATAGAATTTTTCCTTCCAATTGAGGATTGTGTCTAGGGAATGACATTTCATTGTCACATCTCTTTAGTCTCCTTTAATCTAGAAAATCTACAATTTTTTTCAACATTTTTGAAAAATATAGTTTCCCACAATTTTTTTTTTTTTTTAACTCAAGTATCCTCACTTTGGTTTGGTGAATGTTTCCTGGTGATTAGATGTAAGTGTGCATTTGTGGTCAGACTGCTACATAGGTGATGTTCCCTTCTCAGGCTTCACTCTGGAGGTGCATGATATTCATATGTTCTTCAGCAGGAATGTGAACTTGGATCACCCAAGTCAAGATGTTGTTTTGACTGTATACTTACTGTTTTCTTTCCTGTTGCATTTATGAGGCAGCGTTGGGGGACACACTTTAAGTCCAAGCTTCTCACCAACTACCTCGTTAGGCTGAGCATTCATTGATTCTTGCCTGACACGTGCTTTCTTTGAAGTATCCAACTCCAGTATCCTTCCACATTGACCAGCAAGTCCTGCATAAGAATCCTCTCCTCTTTCTACTCATTTATTTACCTGTTTATTATTGGTGATAACCTGTCGTTATCAGTATCGATTATTCCCAATGGTTTATAATGTATTGGCATAGTTATTTTGTTGTTCGAATTGTCCTAGATCTGGCTTATCAGAGCCCCATCAAGCTGACTCTGGTGTCTTTGTGACATGACATGGGCATTATTATTGTTGTTTTAAATGACTATGAATTTCTGATACTAAATTTTACTATTACAGGGGAAAGAGAAGAAAAAAAAAAAAAAAACCCAGCAGATTTTTGGTGCTAGGGATTGAACCCAAAGGCTTATTCATGCTAAATACACCCTGCACCACTGAGCTACATCCCCAGCCCAAGCAGATGTTTTTAAAATGCATGTTTTATCTAAAAGAACCTCAGAATGTGGCCCCTTGTTGTTGTTCAAATAGCATTGAACAGAATCACTTTTTTTATAAAGGTTTTTAATTTTTTAAAAATATGTAAGCATTTATTGAGCATTATTTATATAAAATTCTGTTAAGGCACAAAGGAAGAGTAACAGAATCTTAAGACATAGGCCCCTTACATTAAGGAATTTATAATACAGTTGTAGACAGAAAATCTGTTAGGGTTCTTTTAATGTTTGAATACACATGAAGGCAAAGCACATGTAAAGATAATCAGAAATTTAATAAAACCCTGTGGTTCTGCCTTTATGAGCTCCCCAGAGGCTGCCGAAAGCCTGAACCCCTACTTTACAGACTCTCCCATGCACAGGGAGGCTTCTGAGAATTGAGGGGTGGATGAAGACGAGGAGAAGCAGTTATTTCCCAGAAGCACGTGGACATCAGCAGATATAGAGAGCTGACATCAATGTTTGCCAGGGGGGTTTTGGTTATCCTCTGAGAATCACCCATTTCAGAACTGAAGGACTGGTGGTGGCTGCTCTGTAACCCCTACCCTCCAGCGTTCATGTCTTCCTTATCTTCAGAGGCTGCACAAGTCCTTAGTTCCCACTAATAAACTTCCTACTCAAATTACTTAAGTGACTCCTGTTTCCCTGACCTATAGCATGTGACACATGTTTCTTATTTGTCACACATTTATATAGCATTTACTATGTATGTGCCTTGAGACATGCTTTACAAATATTAACAAATTAACCCCCATGAAATAGGTATGATTACTTTTAATAGGCACAGAGAGATTAAGTAACTTGCCTAAAGCCACAGAGCTAGTAAGTAGTACTACTCTGGTTGGCTCCAGAATCTATGTTTTTATTACAATTTTTATAAAAAATGCCTATGTGACTATATTAGTCTGCTATAACAAAACATATAGGTCAGGTGTATTAAACCACAAATTTGATTTCTGTTGGTTCTAAAGACTTGAAGACCAAGATCAAGATTCCAATTGATTCATTTACAAGTGGAAGCTCTCTTCCTGACTTACAGATGACCTTTTCTCGGGGTAAGCATGCAAACAGAGATGGAGAGTGAGAGAGAAGAAGAAAAAGGAGGAGGAGAAGGAAAGAAAAAAGAAAAGAAAAGAAAATTATCTAATGCTTCTTCTTTTAAGAACATTAATTCTTTTGGACCAGTACTCCATCATTTTAACCTCATTTAACCTTAATCACTTCCATAAAGGTTTTATGTCCAAATATAGTCACATTGGGAATTAGGAATTCAACATACGAGTTTTGAGATCATACAAATATTCAGTCCATAAGAGAGAACAGCAAACATCAGCTACCATTGTTGTGTGGTCCTAAGAATTCAGTATCTTTTTTTCCTGAGCTCTGAATGAAATGTCTGGTTTGAATCTTCTTTTTACCTCTTTCTATTGTGGGGCCTTGCCTGAGTTATTTAATCTGATTGAGCCTTAGTCTCCCCACCTGAAAACTCTAATATCTATTTTGCAACGTTGTGAGTATTAAAACAACAATACAAAATGCACAATCTAGTACCAGTCACTTAGTAGGTACTTGTTAGCTCCCTGGCTCAAATTCTCTTCAAAGGGTGGTCATCAATACATTGAATCTATCCATCCTAGTTATTCTTTTGCAATAGCATTCTCATCTGTGCATATTTTTTGGCTATGGGTCATGTTGGAAGAGACATTGTAGTGTGGTTCACTCTGTTCCATTCCATGTGTTGAGTAGGCCTAATTCTATATGTCTCAGAGACTAGCAAGATGGAGACCATATCCCTAAATCATGTACAGCTTGTAATATGTGCAATATATAATCTTTCTGTTGCTTCCTGGAGACATTTGATTTTCCTGAGGCAGGGGTAGTAGAGAGTCAGGGTGAAGGTTGACTTTGCTAATGTGGACCATAGCTGAAAGCAGTGCAGTCCCAGAGCAGGGCAGCAGCTTCCAAAGTCTCTTGCTTCTTTATGGTAACTAAAGAGGTAGCAACTTTGTGGGGCTAGTTCCTTGTTCTGGAGTTTATTCTGACAGCTCAACCAGGGTCTGCTTCTCCAGCACTGGCAATGACTTTGCATGTCCACGTTCCTGTAAAAATCCCTTTCTGCTTCCATGTGCTTAAGTCATTGCTGTCTGAAGCTGAAACTGATTCAGACAAATACTCAGAAACTGGAGAAAAAGTTATATTTTTTTTATATGGGTATAAGCCCCATGGAAGTGGAACTTTTTTCCCCTTTTGCTCACTGTGTTACTCTCAATGCCTAGAACAGTACCTGGCAGGATTCAATAAATATTAAATAATTAGTAAGTAAATTTCTGTTCACTGAACAATATTTTTTTGCATTACAAATTACCCCAAATTTAACAACTTAAAACAACAAACATTTATTATTTAACAGTTTCCATGGCTCAGGAATCTGGGAACAGCTTAGCTAGGTAATTCTGGGTTGGGCATACTCACAAGGCTGTTGAGAATTCCTTCTCAGTTCTTGCTTATATGGATCTTTCCCCAGACTACTTGAGTGTCCTCACAGCATGGCACCTGACTTCCCTCTCCTCACAGCAGTGACTTTCCCCAGAGAGCAGGTGACCTTCTCCAGAGTGAATGATGATGATAATGTTGGGGTGGGGGGGAAGAAAGAGAGAGAAACTGAATGAATGAATATGACACACATCCCAGACAGGAGAAACAAGTCTTTTCATTTCGGAAGTGGTATCATTTCACATCCCTTAGAATGACCATTACCCACCCCACCCCCCCAAAAAAAAAGGAAAGAAAAGTAACAGGTATTGGAAGGAATGTGGAGCAATTGGAACCCTTATGAACTTATGTGGGAATATAAAATGACACAGCTTCTATGGAAAATGGTTTTGCAGCTCCTCAAAAGATTAAAAATAATACTGCTATGTGATCCAGAAGTTCCAATGTAGGGAAATACCAAAACAAATTAAAAACAAGGTATCAAAGAAGTATCTCTCTGCCCATGTTCAAAACAGTATTAATCCTAATATCCAAAAGGGGAAGCAACCAAATGTCTATCTATGACTGAAGAACAGATTGATGAACAAAATATGGTATATAACTACAAAGGACTATTATTCAGCTTTATAAATTAGGAAAGAAATCCTGACATACACTACTAGATGAATGAACCATTGTTATGGTTTGGATGTGAGGTGTCCCCCAAAAACACATGTGAGATAATCGAGAGGGTTCAGAGGGGAAATGATTAGGTTGGGAGAGCCTTAAACTAATCAGTGAATTAATCCCTGATGGGATTCACTGAGTGGTAACTGCAGGCAGGTGGGGTGTGGTTGGAGGAGGTGGGAATTGGGGTGTGACTTTGGGGTATATATTTGTATCTGGCAAGTGAAACCCTCCCGCTCTCTGCTTCTTGATCATCATGTGAGTTGCTTCCCTCTGCCACACTTTTCCACCATGATGTTGTTCTGCCTTACCTTGAGCCCCAAGGAATGGAGTCTGCTGTCTATGTAATAAGACCTCTGAAACCGTGAGCCCTCAAATAAACTTTTTCTCTTCTACAATTGTTCTGGTTGGATCTTTTAGTCACAGGAGCAAAAAAAAACTGACTAAAAGAAACATGAAGACCTTTTTTTTCTCCAAATTTTTACTGGTGCATTATAATTATATATAATAATGGGATTCCTTATGCCATATTTGTACATGCACATAATTTGATCAATCTCATTCCCTATTACCTTCCCTTTCCCTCCTCTCCTTCTTTTTCCTGATCTGTTTGCTCCATTCTACTGATCTTCCTTCTGTTATTATTATTTTAGCTAGTACATTATGATCATATATAGAGGTGGGATGCATTGTGGCATATTCATATGTAGACATAGCATAATTTGGTAGATTTCATTTCCCAGTACTTCCCCAGGCCCTCCCTCCCTTCATTCCCGTCCTCTACTCTATTATTGGTCAACCTTCTGTTTTCATGTGACCATAAAGACATTGTACTAAACAAAATGAGCCAGGCACAAAAAAGGAAAGATGCTGTATGAATCCACTCGTACAAGTGACCTAAAGTAGTCGAACTCAAGAGACAGAAAGCAGAATGTTGGCTGTGAGGGGCTGAAGGGAGGGGGTGGTGGGGGAGATTTTGCTGAATGGGTACAGAATTTTACTTCGATGGGATAAAAGTCATGGGGGTGGATGGTGGTAATGGTTGCACAGCAATGTGAATGTACATGATCCTACTTGAAGTTTTTCTTTCTTTTCTTTCTTTCTTTCTTTCTTTCTTTCTTTTTTTTTTTTTTTTTTTTTTTTTGGGTGCTGGGGTTGAACCCAGGGCCTCGTGCATAATAGGCAAGTGCTGTACCACCGAGTCATGCTCTCAGCCCCAAAATGGCTTTAATGGTTTTCTGTTATGAAAATAAATAACAGGATAGAAGTGACATCTCTTAATTTCTGCCATTTTCTATTGGCTTAAAAGTGAGTACTAGATTTGACAGACCCTCCAGGAGCAAAAAATTGAGCTTCCCCTGGTAAGGGGAAGAGAACCAAAAGATTCATGGCTATACCTTTAAGACTACCATGCCCTTTAAATGCTTTCAGTCCAATATAGACATCATTGGTGTAAAAATAAAATAATACACAACTTGCTGAAGGTACTCGTCACAGACCTTTTAAGTGGTGGACTGTTTACAAAGACTGACCCATAAAGCAAAGAGATAATTTATCCTAATGTTGTCACATAGTACTTAGCGTTTATTTACTTACACATGTGGGACATGAAATCGGAATGGGTTTAGTAGAGAGAGTAAAATGCTAGTAAAAGATTTGTATATATGTGAAATATTTCATTCAAACTCAGTAAGTTCTTATTCTTTCAGAAAGAAGATTCCATCTTTAATGATTTCACATCAAAGGTAAATCCCTAAAAGACTGCATTTGAAGTTATAGCCACATAATATACACAATTTGTAAAAAAACTTGTAATCTGCATGTTAGCTGGACTGCTAAGGGATATAGAGGGACCATATTTTAGAGGTTTCTTCATGGATTTTGCTGGGTATACTAATACCATGGGCCTCTCATCACAGAATGGATTGGGGTGGTCATAGACTTTGGTACTGATAAGAATCACTGCCAGTGGCCATGTTTGCCTCTTGTTCTACTAATGCCCTCAAAATTCTGTGCGAGATCATAATCAGACAGCAAATATTTAAAGGAACATTTTCCATTCCATCCCAAAATAATATGGGTACATACACATATTCTGTATGCATAATATGTACATAATATGTATGTAAAATAAGTAGCTTATTTTACCTGTGTATAGAAATATTATTTTGTTTCTTTTAGACATTTCCCCCCATCTGATGAAAGACCAAACCATCAAACCATTTCCAATTTAAAGTAACACCACACAGGCTTTTTTTTTTTTTTTTTTTGGTGGTGGTGGGGTAATACAAATTGTGTTTGCTTCCCTTCCTCTTCTTTTTTTTCTCCAGAGAATGTAACAGAAGAGATGTAGTTATTTCTCAAGTTTAAGCAGTTGCTTTCTGGGGACGTCAATTGTCAGGAGAGTGAACAAAGGAAAAAAAAGAAAAAAGAAAGGAACAGAAAAAAATCAAATAAAAGGAGATCGGCACATTTTCTCTTTCTTTTTATAATTTTACATGTTATTCAACATGCTTATAATGACACCTCCCATAGGAGTCAATAGAGCTTTATCAAAAGAGGTGCATAAATTACCACCAATATTTACCAAAGCTGAGATTTCTGTGTATCAAGGGCTTCCTATTTTCACATGCTTTTCTTGGATCATTTATTTCTCTTTCAAACTCCTTTCCCCCCATCTGCACTTTTCACCTCATTCCCCCTTTTCCTCTTTCTATCAGGGCTTAGGGAAGTGACATTCATAGTTCCATTTATGGCAGTATTACCACCACCCAGGGTGCCTCCAGTGCAGAGTAACTGCATGGTTTTCCCCTCTTCCCCTTCCATTCCTGTGCAAGCACAAGCACCTGTAGGTTAGGAGGTTTCCTCTTTTGTCTTTGTTGAAGGGATGGGAGCGGCTGCAAGGTGTTTTATTTGAGGGAAGTTTGCTAATGTGCATTTTCTCACTCTCCTGCTAGTAGAGGAGGAGATCAGGGTTAAACTAAGGAAGAACTGAAGATCTGACTACTGGAAGTGAGGTTGGGAGTGTAGCTCAGTGGTAGAGTGCATGCTTAGCATGCATGGGACCCTGGTCTCCATCCCCAGAATCAAACAGACAGACAAAAGGTGAAATCTGCCAGGCATGGTGGTAGTTTCAGCCACTGGGAAGGCAGGAGGATCACTTGAATTAAGCCTAGGAGTTCAAGGCCAGCCTGGACAGCTTAACACTGGTAGTGAATTTGGCCTCAATTGTGTTGTTCCCAAACATCACATTTTTGCTTGGCACATGAGAGACCTTGAATGGTATAACTGACATAACCTCTCAGACTACAAGTTCACTTCCTATATTTTTAAAATTTCAATTGTTAAAAGTTGTTTAATGATCACCAGTTTAATCATTTATTTTATAACCTTAGCTCAATACTCAGTCAATGCCCAGAAGAATATCAAGAACTCGTTCCGTATCTAAGACTGTTTTCCCTGCCCATCCAAGCTCCTTCCCTTCCTTCCTTCCTTCCTTCCTTCCTTCCTACCTTTCTTTCTTCCTGGTACTGGGGATTGAACCCAGGGGCACTATACTACTGAACTACATCCTCAGCCCTTTTTATTTATTATTTTGAGGCAAAGTTGTGTAACTTACAATCCTAAATTGCCAGGATTACGGGTGTTCACCACCATGCCTGGCCACTAAGACAGTTTCTACATAGAATTTTGAAAACATGCAATTATTTTCAAAACAGCAAAACAAATGCTAATGTTAAGCCCTCCCAACTCCTGCCTGACCGCCCAGAGCAGACTCTAAGATGGACGCTCATGCATGGAATGTTTATTAAGGAGCCCTCCTGGACGTTTACCTCTGAAGGGAGAGCACGGACTCAGCAAAAGGGGAAGTTGGGCATTGATGGAATTCTGAGAAAAGGCCTGGCCAGCCCCACAGAGAACTCTGAGCCCCAGATGGCCCTTCAGAACTGTCCCAGATGAGTGGGCCACTTGGGAAGGTGAAGGACCTTGGGTGAAGAACTTCTTTTTGCCTAAGATGTTTCCTAAAATGGCCAACAGCTGGGAGCTGTCTCTTGACATCACCCTCATTCCTGAGGGATCTATGTCTTTAAGTACAATGTTCACTACAGTCTGAATGCCCTTTTACAAGGAGAACATGGCAAGTTGTGAGAGGGGAAAACTCACCTAAAACTAGGGCTAGGTTATCTCCATGATATAGGCAGAAGCCTCTGCACCTCAGGACTGGTCCACCAGTGTGCTCTGACCACAGCAGTCAGAAAAGAGGAGTAGAGAAGGAGGGTTATGGCCACCTTCCCTCCTCTGGGTCTCCTTCGCTGTTCTGACTTCTCTGGATGGCAACTCAAATGACCTCATCCCAGGGCAGGGGAAGGGTTGGCTCTCCAGCTGGGATTGCACAGACTTGATGTCATGCCTGCATTATACCTTGCCTCGTCTTACATCTGCCCTCAGGTTTCAACCAAATTCTTCCTCTGTCCCATACATGAGTCCTACTAACCGTTTGTTTGTTTGTGAGCACCTGAAAATACAGCCCCTGTCTCCCTTTTTCCTTTCTCCCTTCTATCCAGTTTATCCTGAGCTCCACACTGAGGGGGTATGGCTCTCAAGAATCCCCCCAGGCTCTCCCAGTGCCATTTTGGAGGGTAGATAGCAAGAGCAGCTACCACTTTCTGACATCCTGGTATAATTAGTGTCAAACTCACAAAGATAAATGGAAGAATTAAGGCAGAACTGTTTCAAAACCATGGTAAATCCCTCCTTTTGGGCTACAATAGGTAATGTTTTCTTATTTCCCTTCAAAGCTTTCTTTTGGAGTTGAGCTTTGTAAAGATGCTTGTCAGACCATAAGGCAAGTTCTGCAACTTGTTTATATTTATAGAAGACATTTAAATTTACATCTAATTCGAAATCTTTGGATTTTGTATAATGAAAAACAATAAATCACTGTTGGGTATTTTAGCCTGAATGGAATCAAATAGGGTTTTATCTGTATACAATGGAAAAATAACTGGCATGAGCATGTAAGGAGTTGAACCTGAGTTCAGATTCTTTCCTTTCTTGCTAGATAAGAAATTTAGAGGAGCTGATAGACCTTTGGTGAGACACAGGACACCACATTGAAGTCAGAAGGTTTTCTTCTATTTTAAAAGGAACATATGTTTCTTTTTTTGTGGTACTGTGGTTTGAACCCAGGGGCACTTTACCACTGATCTATATCCCCAACCCTTTTTATGTTTTATTTTGAGACAGGGTCTTACTAAATTGCTGAGGCTGGCCTCAAACTTGAGGTCCTCCTATCTCAGCTGCCAGAGTCACTGGGATTACAGGTGTGCACCACCATGCCTGACTTATTTTAAAAAGAATTTTAAAGTTATAAAAGAGAAGAAAGCACAGAGAACAAGCATTGCATGATATGAAAAAGAAGTAAAAAGAATGGTAATTAATAATCTATGTGAAGGGATCTCAAAGAAAAAGGAGAAGAAATAATCCTTTAGAGACATCAGATTAATACCTTAATTCTAATTCGTAAGGTTCATGATTTGAATTTGTCTTGCTTATGAGAGAAAATGCTAATTTTTAAAATTTATTTTTGTCTCAGAGTTTCCATTCAGTTTAATGCTGGTGATAAGAAGTGCTAAAAGCCCATTTATTCTGAAAAGAGTGCTTGACACAGCCACATACTAATCTTAAGATACTTACTCTGCATTTTACCTTGACTGTAAAAGAAAAAAAATGGACTGATGAAGTAAGAGACCCTCAAGAGATCCCACCTGTTCTCCATTATCACTCAGCCAATAGGCAGTAAAGCCACTATCTAATCCAGGCATGGGTTATCCCAAAGTTCATGTTCTTTCCACCAACCCAGCCTGACTCCTAAAAAGATTTCTCTGTAAACATGAAGAACCTGATACTAAAAAGGTAAAATTGAAAAGATGAAAGAAACTGCCAGAATCAGACTTTTATGGGGTAACTGGAGTTCAGAGGAATACATTAGGGGAAGGGAATTAAAGCTTTTTAGTTGAGGACAGAATTTCTACCTCTTAGAGATTGTTTGAGTTCCTAAAGATAGCATATGAACAATTTTCCAAGGAGAAGAGTTGATAGATTGTACCAGATTCTGAAAGATGTCTGTAACAACCAGAAATGTTTAATTTTTATGCTAAATGATTAGACATGGAAGGCAAAGACAAAGTAGAAAACAGAGGAAAAGAAGTAAGGATGGAAAATGAAATAAAAAGTAAAGGGGCAAAGGAAGAAGGAGGAATAGGCAGAGTAAAGCAGTTCTTGCCACTTCTTTTTAAAATATATTCCTTATAGGTATAACTTATTCTAATTAGGATTCCATTTGTTATGGTTTGAATGTGAGGTGTCCCCCCAAAAGCTCACGTTTGAGACAATGCAAAAAGGTTTGGAGAAGTGATTGGGCTACATCCTTAATCTAATCAGTGAATTAATCCCTAAGGGGATGAACTGAGTGGTAACTGGAGTTGGGTCGGGTGTGACTGGAGGGAGTGGTTCATTTAAAGTCGTGGTTATGGGGTATATATTTGTATCTGGCCAATGGAGACCTCTCCCTCTGCTTCCTGATCACCATGTGAGCTGCTTCCCTCTGCCACACTCTTCCACTATGATGTTATGCTTCACCTCAAGCACAGAGAAATGGAGCAGGCCTTCTATGAACTAAGATCTCTGAAACTGTGAGCCCTCAAATAAACTTTTCCTCCTTTAAAATAGTTCTGTGTCAGATCTTCTAGTCACAGCAGTGAAAAAGCTGATTAAAATACCATTCTTGTGGTTGAACATGATGTGGAGTTACATTGGTGGTGTATTTGTATATGAACACAGGAAAGTTATGATTGATTCATTCTACTGTGTTTCCTAGTTCATCCCTCCTCCCTTCTCTTCATTTTCCTTTGTCTAATCTGATCAACTGTTATTCTTCCCTCCTCCTCCCTTAATGTGTGTTAGCATCCTCATATCAGAGAGAATATTTGGCCTTTGACTTTGGGGGACTGGCTTATTTCACTTAACATGATAGTCTCCATTTCCATCCATTTACTGGTAAATGCCATAATTTCATTCTTCTTTACGGCTGAGTAATATTCCATTGTGTACATATAACACATTTTCTTCATCCATTCATCTGATGAAGGGCACCTAGGTTGGTTCCACAGCTTAGCTAGAATTGAGCTGCTATAAACATTGATGTGACTGCATCACTTTAGTATGCTGATTTTAAGTCCTTTGGGTCTATGTAAAGGAGTAGAATAACTGGGTCACATGGTGGTTCCGTTCCAAGTTATCTGAGGAATCTCCATATTGTTTTCCAGACTGTTTGCACCAATTTGCAGTCCCACCAACAATGGATGAGTGTACATTTTCACCCACATCCTTGCCAACAAATATTGTTACTAGTATTCTTTTTTGCTAGGGGAAAGAGTACCAGGGATTGAACTCAGAGGTACTTGACCACTAAGCCACATCCCCAGCCCTATTTTGTATTTTATTTAAGAGATAGGGTCTCACTGAGTTGCTTAGTACCTCACTTTTGCTGAGTCTGGCTTTGAACTCGTGATCCTCCTTCCTCAGCCTCCCGAGCCACTGGAATTACAGGTGTGGGCCACCATGCCTTGTTGGTACTTGCATTCTTGATAATTGCCATTCTAACCAAAGTGAGATAGAATCTCAGTGTAGTTTTAATTTGTATTTCTCTAATTGCTAGTGATGTTGAACATTTTTTCATATATTTGTTAACCATTCTATTTCTTCTTCTGTGAAGTGCCTGTTCAGTTCCTTTGCCCATTTATTGATTGGGTTATTTGGGTTTTTTGGTTTTTTTTTTTTTTTTTTTTTTTTTTGGTGGTTTTGAGTACTTTATTTATCCTGGAGATAAGGCTCTATCTGAGGTGCAGGTTGCCACCTCTTTTTAAAAAAATCTATTCTCAACCCTTACTTTCCCTCAAAAGTTTTGTTAAGCACAGAGGAAAAAAAGACTCAAATAACTAATGCCAAAGGTGCAGAAGGGAAGTGGGTCCTTGTTTCCTCTGTTTTACAGACTTGCGGGTAGGGTTGGGAGGATAAGAAAGGCTCTTCTACCCTCAAAGAGTGGAAGATTTGGCACAATTTTAAAGATCAGCATGGAGTTAAAATAACAATCTATATGGCAGCTCTAAGCCACACCAAAGTTGAGTAAGATTATCCCATCTGACTCAACAATAAATGATGCAGCAAGCTTACATAAAATACATATGTACTTTGGGATTTGGGAGCATAGCTCAGTTGTAAAGGGCATGCTTAGTAACCATGAGGTTCTGGGTTCAATCCCCAGTACTCCTCGAAAAAGTAATAATAAAATAAATACATATGTATTTTGGAAATTTGAGGTTTCATGACAGGTATATGAATAAAGAAAAACCTTATTTTTGTGAAAACAAGTGACAGAGGAAGTTCTGGATTGTTTCCCCAGGTCAACTACTAATTCATTTTTACTTCATTAGCTTTTTAAAAATCATTAAGTTTCCTAATATCTTTCCTTCAAACACAGAAAGTTTTGTCTCTCATTTACACAAACTCAAATATGACAAAATTAGGTTAAAAAGATAGAAGTTCATTTTTAGGAGTCCAATATTTCAATAAAGCTCAATGATATAGAACTGAATCCCTCTTATTCTTACTTTAAATTAACCTAGGACATACAGGGTCACTGATGATTGAACAAGAAATAGGGGTTTCAGTTGATTAGTCAGAATAAGACTGGGTTCTGCTGCATTGACAAATAACCTTAAAATCTCAAGGAATTGTGGTTGAAACTGTCATTGAAAGTTGGCAGGGGTTTTGCTTCATAGATCCTAAGAGACTTCAACCAACATTGGCTCCACTACCACCTTATCAAGTGGCTCCAAGGACACCAACAGCCTACACAAAGTGCGGAGGACTCAAAAACTAAATCCTACTCTGGTCCTAACCTATCAGCAAGGAGCTACAAAGGAGAGGCATACTAGAGGTGGTGATGCTCATAGTCTCACTCACATCATGTTATTTGGAAATAATAGCATGCTGTGTGTACATTGTGTTGGTACTGCTATCAATTTAGAAACATTCTAAACAGACTTTTTATTGAAAAGGCATGACGGGAAGGAAACTGCAATGCCAGCGTATACAGTTAAAGTTTTTACTTAAGAACTCTTGTAAGCTATAGAAGTTTTTACATTTAAAAGAGTACCAGAATCATTAAGGAGCTCAGTAAAGCACAGATTTCCTGGTTCCTACCCTCCAAGATTTTAAAGCAGTAACTAGTTTGAGGCACAGTCTAGGAATTTGAATTTGAACAAGCTGCTGAGGGTTGTCATGCAGGCGGTCTTCAGGGTCTAATAAACACATGTTACTGGTGTCTGTCTTCTGACAGTAATACTTCAGGATTTCAGCAAGTGTGTGCATGGGGGGTGGATTTTATTTTGATGAGTAGGGTGCTAAGAAGTAAATGGCTATTACTCCCATTACATTGATCATCACAAGATGAAAGCCCTGGTAGAAGTGGATCCCCAAAGTGCAGAGGTGTGTGGATAAAAGCAGCAGGAAATGAAAGAGAGTAAATAGAAGGTAGAATGCAAGAAACTGTGGAGGACCCAAGGATCACAAGAGATCCAGAGGAAGAACAGAAATGAAGGTCATGAACATCCCTTGTAGGCCGATCATTTTTGCTGAAGAGATGAGTTTATCTGGATCAGCATATGGTATGGTGGAAAAAAGATGCTGAAAGTGTTCCACGATACAGCCAAGGATTTTTATGATTTATTTAATACCACTTAACTGAGAAACTAAGACAGGGCTGAGAAGGGGTAAAATATCATTGAACTTCTTATCATCACTGAAAATAGGTTAACTTGCTAAAGAAATGATCAGGGGTGTGCATAAATATCTATGTATAAAGGTTTTATAGCATTTTTATAATAAGAAAAAATTGCAAGTCATCTAGAAGTATGCTAATTGGGAATTGTTTATACATATCAGGTTTCATCCATGAGATGGGATGCTATGTAACCACCAAAAGAAAAAGTAGTAATGTATTAGCAGTTTAACAAAATTTTCTTCCAATGCTGACTGGAACAAGTAAAACAAGATACACCAAAGAAAACATCATCTAACGACAAATCTAGGAACTTTTCCCAACCTCATACCACAGACATCAAGACATCAAACTCCAAATACAAAACATCCAGTATATTCAAATACAAAACAATTAAGCCCAAATTGAAATAAAATTCTGGGAACCCATCCATGACTCCCTTTTTGGAGTGAGCTCCCCAGTGTAGTGACAAGAGCTGAATTTCTGAAAAATCCCACTAATACATCTCAATTTGGAGGGACAGGAAATACAGGCCTGAGTTGGCAAGAGAAAAGATCTGGAATGTTCCACATGAGGCCCTTTTACCCCACAGTAAAGCCAAACATCAGTCCAAGGCCACAGTGGTGGGAAAGAGCCAGAAATAAGCTTCTAGCAGCGATTGTCCCTGAGGGCCAGGCAGCTGCAAGCTGGGTGGAGGAAAGCGCACGTGGCCACAACAGACAAAGCATTCACACGCTGCTGGGCTGGGCTCTAACTCCACATCCGACCAGCCAGGGAGGGGAGGCAAGCCCAAGTCTCCAAACCCACCACACATTCATGGAAAAGCTCTACTTTTCTAGTCATTGGATCAGGCTTCTGGTCAAGAGTTTCAACAAAATCAGAAATAAAACGAAGGTAAACAGTTTCCAGCTTTGACTACTCACTCTTCTCAGACAGCTTTGAGAGGGGCGATTACAAATGATGCTGATTCAAGCTGTAGTCCACATTCCGTAGGGAAGCTGCAAATCACGCTCAAGCAAATTGGGAGATAAGAAAAAGAGACAGACAAATGCTATTTTGGAGCTAGTAGCAGACCCATGTAGAACTGCCACTCTTTCAAAATGACTAAGCAAGAAGAAATGCTGTGTGCCTTCTATGCAATTCTCCTCCCATTTCCCCAAAAAGGAAGGAAGAGAAGAAAAGGAGCTTAAAACATATAAGACAAAGAAAGTTCACCTCAGAATAAAGTTTTAGAAAATTCCTTCTACTCTCAAGCAAGTTAAAAAAGTGACATGGGATCAAAATAATGGAATGGAGAAGACTGCACATCTGAGACCCAGGACTGTACACAGTAGTTGGAAGAGACATCTCATTGTCTCCTTTTAGGAAGGGGCCACGAATATTTTATGAAGCTGTGAATGTTTTTTAAAATCTGATTTGTGGGAAAAGTTATAGGCCTGTTGGATAGTCCTAGAGGGGTACGGAAGCAAATACTGTTGATTTTTACCTCGTCACTCACCTTCCCTCTTTCCCAGCAGAACTCCTACTGTGTTTAGGAGTCCACCCTTCCTCCACACATGTGCTTCAGACCAAGCCGACTCCTTCCCCAGGCTCTACATACTGCTCAGTCCCAGTGCATCAGTGAATAGTATTGTCCTGGTGACTGTTATTGGTCAGAGAGGTCAAGTGACATAAATGGATGCAATTAGACTAAAAGAACAGGGTCTGTTCCCTTGTAGAGGGACATAAGGACCCTGAGCATTGATAACCACAGGAAGTCACCTCCTGACCATGAAGAGAATGCCCCACCAAAGATGGAGGAGACAAAGAGAAAGAACCGGGGACCTTGATGGGGTCATTGAGTCCATTCATACCTGCGGTCTTGCCATTTAGTTGCTTTTACCAGCTGAAATCATGCTTCCCTAAATACTCTGGGTTTTTTTTTTTTTCTTTCCTCTTTACACATTTCCATAAATTTAATTTTATCTTTTTTATTTTTGGTGAATGGGATTAAAATGTTTGAGACTTTCTGATTTTTTTTTTCTTTTTAAGAGACAGGGTTTCATTATGTTGTCCAGGCTGATCCTAAACTCCTGGGCTCAGATAATCCTCCTGCCTCAGCCTCCAGAGTAATTGCGACTATAGGTGTGCACCGTTGTGCCTGGCTCTTATTTTAATTTTACAAAGTATATTTAAATACTATCTATGCCTGGGGGTGGGGGCAGTGGGCAGAAACCTGAAGGAACATATAACAAAATAATTGCTATTTAGGATTAACAGGTTTTCTTTTTGTCAGGATTGTCCTTTTATAATGAACATGGAATGAAATGCACAAAGATTTAAAAGACAAATGCAATTTTTAAAAAATTAAGCACTTTGATTTGATCAACAAACACTTTCAGTTTCTTTCCTCTCAGATTTGAGTTTAAAATATTTTGCAACTATAAAATAAGAGAGAGAGAGGGAGAGAGAACTAAAGTCACTTCCCTTCTCCCCAGTTCCATCATTAAGTGCAAACAGGCTCCACATTGTTAGATCCAGGCATAGTCGGCCTCACCACAACCCCATGACTCTTCCAACTGGAACACCGAACACTTTTCCTCTTTCTTCTCAAGGGGATAAAGCTTCCCAACACTAGTAGTTTTAGGAATTTAACTGATACCAGTTTCCCTTAAAGGGTTTTACTTCAGATATATAGCAAACCCAGCACCAGTTCATATTGTGATATTATATTTTAAACATCAATAATAAAAACAAAAGATGCCCTGAAAATAAATGCTCCATCCAAAACTGCAAAGGAAATTTTGTCTTTAGCATCTCCCTCTCTCCATCTTTTTTCCTAATATTTATTCTTATCACATCCTATGTGGTAGGTTTGTATTAAAACTATTTTACAGATAAGTCTTGGAACAGGGTTTCTCAGCCTTGACACTAGTGACATTTGCCACTGGATAACTCTTTGTTACAGTCCTGTGCTTTGTAGGGTAGGGAATAGTGTCCCTGGTCTCTTTCCTCTAGGGGTCAGTAGCACCTCCCTCTCCCCAAGACCTGTTGGGACTACCTAAAAGGTCTCCAGACATTGCCAAATATTCCCCAGGGGTAGGCAAAAATCACCCCCAGTTGAGAAGAACCACTGTTTTGAAGATTAAGTAACCTACCCTAGTATTATTGTAGAGGAGTCAGATTTTGAATCCAGGTCTGAATCAAAGCTTAAGCTCATAACCATTATGTGTTGCCTGTCTGTCCCACCTTCACTTCCTGAATCCCTCCTCACCCTGTACGGTTTCCTGCCACGGTTCCTGCCCTAACTTTAGCCTGGAGCTTTCATCCTTTCCTGATCTGACTTGGGCAATTCTGACCCTTATTCAATAGAGAGAGTTGTCCACTGAAGCAGCCCCACCTCCAAATCTTGAATTTCATGATGTCAAGCTCTGCTCACAGCCTCTGTGTCCTCCACTGGGTTTCTTTTGCCCGGGGATCAGTAAGACTAAAATTGCCGGCAGTTTATGGGCTGTGGTTTGCCTAGGATATAGAACAGACTTCATAATTGTTAAATCTAAGCTGAAACCCACTGCACTTCCTTCTCTGTCTCATTAGGATACCTTGTCACTCAACACTCTGTTTCCCTCAGTTATTTAACGCATGGTTATTCACCAAATACTTGCCATGTGCCACATAGTCCCCCCTCTCAGAAAGCAAGTCTGGGGTACAAGTTGGAGAATTCTATTCCTGTATAAACACACCCATGAAGAGGGGTCTCTCCTCCTTCTTCCCTTTCCCACTTTCCTTTTCCTTCTTTCGCTTTCTATCTCTCTCTCTTCCCTTGTTATCTTCCTCTCACTTGATGTAAATTTCTTGTTCATAACCATTGCCCTTTTTTTTTTCCTGTTTGTATTTGGCAAAGAACACATCCTCTCTACTCCTGATGGAGATTCCACATGAGTAAGTGTGAACATCCTGGATTCTGTCCCTTCATTGACTATACCAGGAGAGGTCACTTGACCTGCTGATGGATAAAATGACCCCTGGTCATGCTCAGTCAGAGCATCTTCTCCCTTTTTCTTGCAGAGGTAATCCTGCCCGCCTCAGTGAGCTCTACCCTATTGCAGTGCTGCCATGACAGTTACATGCATGGTATAATTCTCATATTTGGTTTTAGGAAGACTCTGGCCTCTCACCCTAAACTGCCTCTTCTGTCCTAGCCACAATTCCACAGTGAGGGTGATATTTTGGCTTCCATCTGCCTTACTCTTTGTCACTCATCTCAGTTTGTTCAGAATTCATGTTGGAAAGGATTGGATAACACCCATTCAAACATCCCCAAATTTAATGAACTTGTTCTTTTATCAGTTAGGGTAACCTTTGTATATCAAAAGCTATCATTCCACCTCATGTGACTTATTATATAGTATTTGTCTTATGGTTTTATTTATAGTTTTTCTCCTTCTATATAAGTGTCTAATATTTATGTAGTCAAATATGTTGGCCTTTTATTGTATCTTCAATCAAGAGTTATACAAATAGATATTGTTTTAATTTTTCTTTAAGCTTTTTAATGCTTATGTTTTAGTCATTAATATGTCTGAAACCTTTATCTATACCCTAAAGTGGGGGAGTCCAACTTTATATTTTACCAAATGGATATTTAATTATGCTAGCATTTTTATTACAAAAATCAGCCTTTTCCTAGGGACCATCTAAGAGTTGAGACACACCCCAATCTCAACTGGTTAACCTTGTTTTCTTTTCTGTACTCTTTAATGAAAGGTGGTTTCACCTCAGTGCTTGCCTCTTCTATTTCCAGACATCACTTACATACTTACACTTTCTCAAATGAGCATAGTGTTTTAAAACTTCTATCAATAATTATTATAGAAAAATTAGAAAAATGCAAAAAGCAAAAGCAAGAAATTTTATGCTTTATCCCAACCATGTTGCATATTTCCCCTTTCCTTTCACTGTTTTCAAAGGAGAGTGGCTGTAGGTGCATTATTGTTACCAAGCCAAACCCATTTTTCCCAGCACATAGTACGCCAATCTCCAAGATGACCAGTTCTTTTTTGTTTTTGTTTTTTTTTAATTTTTGTTTTAAAGAGTTTATTCATGAGGTGCTATTAAGTCTCCTATCTCCAATCAATGTCTCCAAGGACAGGGTTTGAGGATATTTATGGACTGAGATACAGGAATTTAGGATGTAATCAGTGGTCTGTCCATGCGTAATCAACCTTATCAGCTGTTAGAAGGCACACGTTTGAGGGTTAGGTTTACCTCTAAAGCCGGTGGTTTTTGAAGTTAATCCAAAGCAAGTAACTTTAGAGCAGGCAAAATGGGTTTAGTCAGGTTTTCCGTCAGTTTCATTATCTTCCTTTCGTCCACCCAGATCTGCCCTCTACACTTCCTACTCTGTTCTCTTCCCCAGGAAGATCACCAGTCTGGACAAAGTGGACAAGTTCCCTCACTCTCTGGCTTCCCTTTGACTATGGTCAACAGGGAGCTCCAGCAGGTTGATTGTAGGGAAGGAGAAGGAGGGAAGGACATTTGTTTCCCACTTCTCTTGTTATTCCCTAACTCCTCAGACTGACTGCATCCGAAGCCCATGTGCCATGGTGACCCTTCAAGAAACCTGATTCCGTGCTTCTGGGTTCCTGCAACTGCCCTCCCCCTCATCACTTTGAATTTAGGGGAAACAACACTCCACTGTTACTCACTCTGGGGTCCATCACTCTCCTAAGGTTCTCCTGAATCCTACCCGTAACTTATCCTGTCATTAATTTATACCATCTGTTTCCTGTGGCACTGTGGTCATATCAAGGGGGAAACTAAAAATGAATTATACCATTAATACATGAATATATTCTTGCTGTAAAAAAATTTTGAGCAATATCTACAAAATGACAAAAATCTACCTTAACCTTGAACCTCCCCACTGCAGTCCCTGCCTCAAAAGTAACTACTGTTTTCAATGTGAACATCTTCCCAGATCTTTATTTCTTACATTTTCTCTTTAAAGGTTTATATAGACAAATACTTTTTTTATGTTTGCATATGTGTTTATATAAGTGGCATCATAATATATGTATTGTTTTATACCTTGCTTTTCTATATTTATGTCTGGAACCCCTTTTTTTCCACTGCAGAACAAGATAGACTTAACATATCTTTATAAACTTTCTGCCTCCTACTCTGTACTGTGGAGGTACAACTTTTTAAACACTGCTCCATTGGCGGGCAGGGTATTTACAATTTTTCAGTAATATAATTTATATACTTCTGAAAACCCTTGTACTTTCCTTTTAATTTGCATGAGAAATTATTTCTCTAATTCAGATGCTGGGAAATAAAATACTGGGCTGAAGGTAAGTATGTGTTTATTTTTGGTGTTGATGAGTGCACCCAAGGTCTTGCACACGCTGAGCACATACTTTACTGAGATACACCCCAAGTCGCATTTTTGTTTTTTTGTTTTCATATATACTGTCAAAATGCCTCTCCCAAAGTCCAGAAATTCTTCTATGTGCAGCTACAATTATGTATGTGATGGCAAGTCCTGGAGGACTAGACACTAAGGCAGTATTTTTAAAGGAATGACTTTTATTTAAAAGTAACAAGAAGATTTCTGCCTCTAGAACTCGAAACTCTCACTTTGAAGTCTTCTGTTTCATTGTAAGGTGGATGTGATTCTCAAGTCACCAACTCAGAGGTATGACACATATCATTGTATTCATTATGCTGGTTTGGGGAGCCTCTCTGCACCACCTAGGACTGCTTGCTTGTTTGTGGTGGAAATCAGAGAGATGCTGGTTGGGAGTGGAGTGAGGGTGTGTTCTCTCTCACTGATATTTATGGTCATAAGCCCCTGCAAGGCACACACGCTCCCATATGGCCCTTGTTGGACTGTGCATATCTCTGATGCATGTCCTTGCCAGGCCTGGCTCTTTCTGGTCTATTGCTGACCGCTTGGAGGCAGAGAAAGCATTTGGCCACGCTTCCTCGACAGGTTGGTGTGTAGGGAGTGGCATCAGGCTGCTTTCACCCCTATAGAGCTGCCATGCTTGGTAGCTACACTGCTGCGCCCAAGCGAATTGGGAGAACTGAGACCTCTTTTTCCCAGCTCAAGTTTTACAAAAGCATGAAGGGGCAGGAGCTGTCCTTTCAGATTCCCTAAGCATATCAGTGATTTCCCAAAACCTGCACCTCTACTTGGTCCTGGGCCAGGTGTGGGGAGTGAACATATGTTAGTGCCAGTCTACCTGGGGCCATCCTGATTCATGCCTATGGCCCCAACACAGTTATTTATAGTGCTGCTTTTCACTTTCACAGTGTCCCGGTTTAAACTCTAAGATCACCCTACCCACACAGAATCTAGTTTACCGATTTCCTTTCTAACTCTCCTCTCTTCCTGTATCTCATTTTAGCTTGGATAACATGGCTTTTACCATCACCTCCTATTCTGCCTAATCTAGTGTTTATTGCACAAAAATAAATGCTGTGACTCTTTCAAGGTCAGGTGTTTGATATTAAAAACACCCAGCTGTTGGAAACACCAAAAACCCTTTCCTCTGCTTTTGGATATCCCTTTCCTGGGATATATAATTGATACCTCACAGTCAGCTGACTGGTAAAAGGTTCAATCCCTGGCACCTAAATAAATAAACAAATAAATACTTATCCTAACCCCCATTTTCCCTCCTTCCCTTACCAAAAAAGTTTAGTCCTCATAGAGATGTTCTCAGCTATCTTGCTCCCCAGGAAGTGGAACTGAGTCTCAGCCATAAGCAAGGTGCTCTAGAGAGTCAATTCCAAGTAAAAGATATGGGTGGGTTGCTGACCTAGGACCATCTGGGATGACCTTGGTCAACAGCTGGCCTGATGCATATCCTGATCATCAGTACTGCCAAACTACCAGGAGATCAACACAACGCACATGGAATTCAAGATTCTGTGCTGAGTGAGATTACCCAGCATTCACTGAAGTAAAAGTTTTGGCCACCTGGTGGAATGTGTCCACAAAATAGAAAGTAAATGGAGTTATGGAAAAATAAAGTAAGTTACACTGTTTGCATGTCTGAGTTGTGGCCTCACACTTACCCTGCTACATGTAGGGATTCATGTGGGTTTTACAATGATGATGATGATGACAATGATAATAGCAATGACAAGGGCTAATACTTATTCACTGTTTACTATCTGTGAGGCTCTGTCCTAAGGGTTTTACATGTTGTTATATTGTAAATACTATTATTTGTTCTAGCTTACAAGAGCAAACGAAGTCACAGAGCAATGAAAGGATTGTCTAAGGTCAAAGTACACATTAGCCTACAGACCGATGACAAACCCTAGAGTGGAATTTGTGGCAGGTCACTCCAGGACATGAGAAAACTGGTGTGTGGTGATGAGCCTATCATCTCAGAAATCCTTGTTGATTTCGAAGTATTAGTGGGCCGTGGTGACTGTGTTTGAAAAAAATACAAGTTTCTGTGTATATGTAGGATAGCCAGCAAAAGGAAAACATTTAGGAGAAGGAAAGAATTTAAAAGCTCTTCTGTGACTTCCTAAGTGAAATGAACTTTGTCCTAGAAAGGGAAAGGCTATGTAACTTGCAGTTTCACATCAGGGACCCCAGCACTGACCATCCAGGTAGAGGAACCCCAGGTCTTACCTGTCATGAATTTCTTTTGCTATTTCAGGTTTGCTGTGCTCTGGAGGAGGATTCCACTTTTTGTCGCCAGAGGGGAAAAGCCTTCCCCATCCCAAAGAGGATGAGGATTTTGTTTTATTTTATTTTATTTTGCTCTTGAGACACCTCTAACAGTTTCTGGAAGAGCAAAGGCCTCTATGCACTTACCAATTTTATCAGTGGGAAATGGAACATTTGGCAGTGGACAGCACATGGAAGCTAAGTAAGTGCAGGAAACTTCTACAAGTTGGACAGGACTTTGCAACCTGCAAGGACATAGGCTCATCCTGCCCTGCATTTCTCTGTCTTGCCAGACAACTGAAGTCCAGAGAGAAATGAAGAAGGGAAGAAGGTAGGGGTGGGCACCAGACTGAGGAATCAATCTGCATCACATGCTCTCTTCAAGAACTTGCTCCATATCCTACGTTCACTAATTATAACCTCCAGGCAGGTGAGGAGTGTGAGGGTGCAGATGTGGAGGAATGAAGAAAATGCTAATTCCTAGGGAAAAGAGTTTTTATTAGTATCTTGACTGTTGTTGGCAGCAATAATCAAAGGGAAAATGGAAATATCTGCCTTTGAGAAAGACTGAAAGACTCCAAGGAAGTGGAGTGCCATTGTGGACCCAGGTTACAACGTGAGGGTGGATCCCAGCACCTCTCTGGCACTTATGGGGGTATTATATTAAAGGACTACTGGCAAAGACACTGGTGACCTAGGTTCAGGGTAACAGCCAGCCTCCTTCAAAAAGCCTTGTGAACAATAGGAACCCAGAAAGAAGAACATGGCAGCAGGAAGACTGAGCCATGGAAATCATGGAAGCTAGTACTTGAAGGACTTCTGGATATAAATGGAAGATGCCGAGACTTGGAAACGTAGATTACACATGATAGATGTGAAAAGCTCATTAATAATCACATGCAAATAAATCACATTATTTTTCTCAGTAAAATTAAATCTTGTATAATGGTCATTGCCCTGGTTAACAGAATATTCCAGGCAGTCAGTTTTGGAACTCTGTTTCCAGGGAAAAGCATTTCTCCTCTGCGTGTCCAAATTTCCCAAACAGAATCTGAGGGCAAAGGAAGTGAATGACTTTAGGTTGGTGGACGATTTTGATAAGTCCCCCCATCTGCTACCACTTTACCCCTTGGATTCTGGGTCCAGCATATCTTGGCTAGGAAAAAAGAGCAGCCCTGGTCAGAGAAGATACTGTATCACTGCAAGGTGTCTCTCCAGCTGGCCCAGGAAATGACTGCCAATAGACCATTCTTCTCTTCTCCTGAGCCACCTGCTTCTGGTGACAGGATACTGTGATAAGATCAGGGAATCCCACAGGCCTTAGCTCATTGGTTTACTTTTTCTCGGTAAAATGCGTTTCTTGGTCAGAAGAAATATTGTGTGGAAGACCATGATTAAAATACAAGGCATTTAGCAAGTCCATAGAGAGAGTACTGGCAGCAGCATGGGGACAGCCAAGGAAACCCAATCCAAATCTGGAATAAATGCCTGTTCCAAAGGGAACAAATTGTTGCCCCCTCCCTGATGGAAGTTGTCCAATGTAATCAACCTGCCACCTGGTAGCTGGCTCCTCCCCCGGTTTCCTCATTCCACTAAATGACGCGGTCAGTCATTCACTTGATCAGGCCAACGTCCTAAGAGTCCACTGTTGTTTTTCCTTTTCCCTCACACTCAATATCAAACGTCAGTGAGTCTGATCTTTACTCAGATACCTGTACCTCCACCATCACACTCATCCAGGCTGCTGTCATCTCACCTGGAGCATCGTATCAGCCTCCTACCTCTGGCCAGCCTGCTTCTATTCTTTCTAGCAGACGTGCTTCTCCACGCAATAGCCAGAGTGATATTTTTTCAGTCTTAAAATTTTTTTAAAATTTGATAAAATACATACTGCATAAAGTTATGTTTTAACAGTCTTAACCATTTTAAAATATGCAGTTCAGAGATTCTAAGCTCATTCACACTGTGTAAATTGCTACAACACTTTTATCCTGTATAACCAAAACTCTAAACTCATGAAACAACTATTTCTTCCTTCCCCAGTCCCTGAAAAATCTACCTTCTATGAATTTGAGTAGTTACCTTATATAAGTAGAATCATACAGTATTTGCTTTTTTGTGATTTTCTCATTTCACTTAGCATAACGTCCTCAAGTCTGATCCATGTAGCATGTGTTATAATTTCCTTCCTTTTTAAGACTGAGTAATATTACATTGTATAGATATGCCACATTGTTTATTCAGAGTGAATTTTTGTTTTTGGTATTGGGAATTGTAATCAGGAGAACTCCATCACTGAGTCATATCCCCAGTCCTATTTTAGAGACAGGATCTCACTGAGTTTCTTAGCACCTCGCTTTTCTTGAGGCTAGCTTTTTGAACTTGCGATCCTCCTGTCTGAGCCTCCAGAGTGAATTTTAAAAACAAATATTAGGTTCAGTTTGTTCAACAAATCAATGACAAGGGAAAGTGGAAAATCAACCAACTGTGATGGTGGATGTTGCTTGTAAACTGATTTGAACAAACGAACTATAAAGAAATGTTTGAGATCATGAGGAAATTTGAGCCAGAAGTGAGAATGCATTCAGGAAAGATTTTAAGAAATCATTGTTGTTTTTGTGATCAGGGTAGTGTGACTAGGTTTTAAGATTTTTCTTATCTTCCACAGATATTTCCTGAAGTACTGATGAATAAGATGCTCATTCTGCCTGGAGTTTGATTTAAGTACTCTAGAAAAAGATGTATAGGTGAAAGGAAAAAATAGGTGGAATGTAATAACAAATTGGTGATCATTGCTGAAGCTGGGTGATGTACAAATGGGCAATGATTATATTTTTTCTCTACTTACAAATATACTTGAAAATACTCATTAAAAAGTTCTTAATGAACTCAGTTTCATTACTCTTCTACACTTCCCAACACTCATAGAATGAAATGCAATGGGACAATATTCTTGCAGTATTGTACCATAATAGCATAATGCTTCCTCATAGAATTACTGTGAAGAGTTTTTTTTGTTTTTTTTTTGTTTTTTTTTTGTTTTTTTTTTTTGCGGTGCTGGGGATCAAACCAGGGCCTTGTGCTTGCAAGGCAAGCACTCTACCGACTGAGCTATCTCCCCAGCCCTAACTGTGAAGATTTAATGAATCAACATATACAAGGCATTTGGGGGAGTGTTCTGCCCATCTTAAGTGATATATCACTGTTTACTTCTTCATTTTGTTATTTTTATCCCCTCAACCCCCACAGCCCCCTACTTCTAGGGGTCAAGTCGAGGGCCTTTCACATGCTAGGCAAGTACTCTAACACAGAGCTTTCCAGGCCTGGAGAAAATCTTAAGGATTGAATGATAAACAAAGACCACCAAAAGCCTGATTCTATAAAAGGAAAAATTAATAAAACTTTGTCAAAATTTTAAAATTTTTGCTTTCTTCCTCTAAGAGGAAGAAAAAGCAAGCTATATTCTGAGAGCAAATATTCCAAACTACATGTCCAGCATAGAACTAATATTTAGAATATAAAACTCTTACAACTTAACAGTAAAAAGTCAACAATTCAATTAGAATATGGGTAAGAGATATTTCATATATATACATGAACCTGGGGGTGTAGCTTATTATGTGTGATACTCTGTGCCAAATGCACACACACATGTATGTATATACAAACCTATATACATGTATACAGATGGCAATTATGTACATGAAAAGGTGTTCCACATTGTTAGGCCTTAAGGAAATGCAAATTAAAACCACAAAGAGATTTTGACATCAACAAAATATTGGAATAGGAAGTCCCAGACCCTCCTTATCCCTTGACACAGATTCAAGAATGATTTGTGGACCAGTTCTTCTATGAGAAATTAAAAAACCAATTAAGAGGCCCCTGTACAGCATGTGAACACGAAGCCAGCTTCCTGCAAACTGAATGGAAAGTTTCGCACTGATTTTCCAGTCTCTCCCCCTGACTTAGCATGGTGTGCTCAGGAGAAAACTCCCAGCTCCCAGCAACTCTCTGGGGAGGGAAAGAGAAGAACTAAAACATATGTCCAATGTTCAGGCTGTCCAGAGGATGGTCTAAGGGACTGGTTTCTGTTGTCCCTGAATCTAAGCCATGACAGGAAAGGGTGCCAGGTTGAGGGACACAGAGAACAATGGTTTGGATAGCATGTACTCACTGCCAAAATGCTGTGTAATCAGGAAGAAAAAAAAAAAAAAACAGCTTCTATGTTGGTGGGGAAAGAGAAGAATGGAATTTAAGTCCCATGTCCTAGTTTTTCAGAGAGCTGCCTGAGAGACTGGTTTCTGTCTTGTCTGTATTGGAGTGCTTATAGGACTCTAGATACCTGTGGGTTATTGAGAATAGAAGTGAGCCAGGTGGCTTGCTGCTGCTCCAGACCTGTAGTATCAGAAGAGGCTAGCACTAAGAACAGAAAGTAAATCACCTCAACAAAATAAAGGCCATCCACGACAAGCTCACAGTGAGCAACTGAAAGTTTTTCCTCTAAGATCAGGAACAAGTATTCCCATTCTCACCACTTTTATTCAATGTAGTACTAGACCTCCTAAATCAACATTAGACAAAAAGAAAGATAAAATACTTTAAAAATAGAGATAAAATCATCTATGTACAGATGACATTATCTTATAAGTATAAAACCCTAAAGATTCCACAAAGAAACCTGATAGAATAAATGAAATCAGTAAACTTATAGGATATGAATATACAAAAATCAATTGTGCTTTTATATACAAAAAGCAACCAACCTGAAAAGGGAAATGAGAAGAATTATCCCATTTAGAACAGCATAAAAATAATACTGAGGAAAAAATCTGAGGTGAACAACTTGTACACTGATAACTATAAAACATTGTTGAAACAGATTAAAGAATACACAAATAAATGGAAAGATATTTCATGTTCATTAATGGAAAGACTTTATATTGACAATATGACCTATGGATTCACTGCAATTCCTATCAAAATCTGAATGGCATCTTTGAGGAAATGGAAAAAAAAAGACGTCCTAAAATTCATATGGAATTACCAGGGCCCTGAATACAATTGAGATCTTTTTCAAACAAAAGACCTCAATTCTTGAAATAATCTTGAAAAAGAACAAAGCTGGAGTCTTCAAAAGTTCTGACTTCAAAACATATTACAGAGCTACCATAATCAAAACAGTATGGCACTAGCATAAAGACAGATACACCAATTCAAGAAAGAGAATAGAGTCCAGAAATGAGTCCACACATGCAGCGTCAAATGATCTTTGGCCAAAAGTGCCAGGACTACACGATGGAGAAAGAGTCATCTCTTCAACAAATGGTGCTGGGAAAAACAAATATTTACAGTAAAAGAATGAAATAGGACTCTTATCTTACATCATACACAATAATCATCTCAGAATGGGTTAAAGACATATTAAGATCTGAAACTACAGAGAACATAGGAGGAACACTCCACAACATCTTAACAATAATTTCTTGGACATGACACCAAAAAGCACAGGTAACAAAAAAGAAAAAAGTAAACAAGTGGGACTTTATCAAATTAGAAAGTTTCTGTGCCTCAAAAGAAATAACCAATAGAATGAAAAAGCAACCTACAGAATGGGAGAAAATATCTGCAAACCATAAATCTTATAAGTGGTTAATATTCAAAATTTGTAAAAATCTACAATTAAATAGCAACAAAAATATGCTGGTTTAAAAATGGGCAAAAATTTTGAATGGGCATTTTTTCAAAGAAGACTTAAAAGTGTATATTAAAAGATGCTCAATATCATTAATAATTAGAGAAATGCAAATCAACACTGTAACAACCTATCATCTCAAACCCTGTTTTGTTATAAAAAACAAAACAATAATTTTTTTATTTAATTTTTTTTCTAGTGCATGTATATAGGGTAATAATGTCTGTCTCAATCTACTATCCTTCCCAAAGCTACTGGCACTGCCCCTCCCCTCACTCCTCTCTGTACAATTCCAAATTTCCTTCATTCTTCCCTACCCACCTCCCACCACAGATCAGCATCTGCTTATCAGAGAAAACATTTGGCCTAAAAACAACAATCATAACAATGAAACTCCCAGAAAATAAACATGCAAAAGTGAGGAAGTAGAGAAACCTCAACCCTTTGTACGATTTGTGGGAATGTAAAATGTGGAGCTGTTTGGGAAACAGTGTGGAGATTCCTGTGTATATCTCCAAAGAACTGATATCAAAAAAAATTGAAAACAGAATCTTGAGAAAATGTCTACACTCCCATCTCATGACAGCTTTATTCACAATAGCCATTCTTACTACCCCCTTCAATGGATGCCTAGAGAAGCAAAACATGCATACTGACAAAATGTCCATATAAAGTTTATGTACACACAAGGGAATATTATTCAGCCTTTAAAAAGAAGGAAATCTTACCATATCCTACTATGAAGCTTGTGGATATTAGATTAAATCAAACAAACCTGTCACGGAAGGGCAGATACTACATAATCCCATTTATATGAGGGCTCTAAAATGTTCACTCTCATAGAAGCAGAATGGAAAATTGTGGTTGCTAGGGGTTGTGGGAAGAGGGAAATGAAAAATCATTGTTCAATGGATCTAAAGTTTCAGTCATGCAAGGTGAAAAGTTTCTAGAAATCTGTAGTACTTTTATGAGCTTATAGGTAACAACACTGTACTGGCTGCTTAAAAGTTCAAGAGCGTCAATCTCATCTCATGTGTTTATTACCACATTAAAAAACAAACACCTATTTAACCAATCTACTGGAAAGAGAAAGAAAGAAAAACATAAGCAAATATCACTATACATCTATCAGAATGACAAAAATAAAAAATAGAGACAACATCAAGTGCTGGTGAGGACGCAGAGCCACTGAGCCATTTGCAGAATATAAGACCCATATACGGAAGTCGTATTTAAGCAGCACCATTCACAGTAGCTGAACTATGAAACCAGCCTAGGTGTCCATCAACAGGTGAATGGATAAAGAAAATGTGGTGCATATACACAATGGAGTTTTATTCAGCCATAAAGAAAAACGAAATTATGTCATTTTCAGGAAAAATGGATGGAACTAGAGACTATCACGTTAAGTGAAATAAGTCCAACTCAGAAGGTTAAGTGTCCTATGTTTTCTCTCATGTGGAAGCTAGAGAGGAAATAGGAAAAGAAAGATGAAGTCGATCTCATAAAAATCAAAGGGAGATGAGTACAGGAAAGCCAGGGGAGAATGCTGGGGGATGATATTGGCCAAATATGTTGTTATATTTTGTATTGTGTGCCTGTGTAAACATGTAACGACAAATCTCATTGAATGTACAATTATAATGCACAAAGAAAAAATGTGGGAAGAAAAAAAGAGGAAGGTAAAAAATTCATATTTATCCCTATGTACTAACAATAAATGCATGTAAACTGAAATAAAAAAATAGAATATCATTCTGGTACAACATGTGTGATGGCAAAACCAGACCTGGTTGTGAAATGAAATTACAAAAACGTTGTGGGAAGAGTCCAGGGCCTGGGGAGGGGTCAGTTCCCCTTCCCTCTCAGCCTTTCTCCAGGAAGCCTAATCAACTGTGGGTCTCTACCTTTTGCATTGTCAATAACTGCCCTGAGAGTCTGACTACTCCCTCCTGAAATGTAATAGATGCCTGTGAAAAGAGCTGTTTCTTCTTATCTGTTCTGTGAGCATGCTTTGTGTTAGAGACCCTGCACAAAGCCTTCAGCCTCATAGATTAGGAATTTTTTTTAAAAAAGAGGAAAAAGCCCAATGATGGGATGGGTCTAAGATGATGTCAAATAACCTGTAAATATTGTGAGAAACTGTGGATCAGGGCTCAAAATTTTGGAGTGCAAATCTCCTCTGGGCCCGCTAGTGTAAAACAGAGTTTGGTTTCTCCCACTTTCCTAGTGCCTTCTTTTTTTTTTTTTTTGATACTGGGGATCGAACTCAGGGCCTTGCGCCTTCTTGTCGTTTCCACAACACATGTACAAGAAATTTAGCTTAAAACTATAAAATGCTGCAGAGAGAAACAGAAGATCTAAATTAAACAAGAAGACGTATATTGTGTTCATGGATTGGAAGATTCTACACAGCAAAAATGTCAGTTCTCCAAATTAACATACAGGTTTAGTGCAATTCTTATCAAAAGATTTATTGTGGATAAAAATAAGACTGCTCTAGAATTCATATGCAAAGTGAAAGGAACTAGAACAATAAAAACAGTTTTATGAAAAGGAGTAATCATGCTAAAACAAAACACAGTTTATGCTTTCCATCAAAGCTCAGAGTTTTTACATCTTTTAACTTCTTACCATTTTTTCCTAGTTACCTTTGTTGTAAACTATTGCCAGTTTATTTTTTAGTGTATTTAGTGTTATTTTGTGTTTGTTTTATATTAAACATAGAAAGCGAAGTTGTAAAAGAAATTTTTTAAATATTTGCAGTATACATAACCTTGAGATATTTCATTTTCTTATCATTGAGCATAAATATTACATAATCAGTCTCAAAAGAGATATTTGAACTGATTATAGAAAGCATTTGAAGATAGTGTCCACTTTCAACTAAGAGTACTTCTTACTTTTGAAGTCAGAAGTCCAATTCTCTTATACTGACAGGGCAAGGTGTGTAGTATTGAACCATAATCTTGAAAACAGGCATATGATACATTTTTATTGATAATTTTGACATAGACTAAAGATATTTCTACTCACTACTGAAAAATCATCTTCATGTGAAATCTGCATGTTTTTACAAAGCAGAGTGCTCTGCTGAATTACTCCATATCTACATATTTCTGCTAGAATGAAGCTGATTCATTCCATATTGTCAAATGGAGTTGAATACAATCATTTTTAAAATGTTCATTTCCAAGTTCTAGGTTCTTTGTTTTTATAAATAAGTCTTCAACATTTCTTTGGTTTAGAAATGGCTTATAGTCCTTGGTTTTCTGAAGCTTGCAAATACAGGACTCCACACAGTGTGGAACTCTCTTCCCTGGCTGGACTTGAATAGAAAGCTGCTCAAGAGCCAGTGTGCGCCTTCTGGCCATTTCCATCACTCTATTCCCTGGAGAGTGAAATCATTTTCAGATTAGATTGTGCAAACACATATTTTTGTGCTTTCTTCCATGTTTTAATTCACTCCGTGATTATATTTTGTTTTGATGATAATAGAAGAGAGATTTTTCTTGCTTATTTATGTGAAAATTTGCATTACATCAAATAATTTTAAACTTTTAACTTACTACCCTGTTTTGCTGAGGGTGAAGATAATTATGTCAAATCAGTCTCTACCTTATAGATGCATACTGTTTAAAATAGATACCCAGGCAAAGGTATATTGATAGTATAATAAAAATATTAAAACAATATACTATGTTTGGCTTTCTAATTGAGAATTTTCATTGTTGTTTTGTTTTTCTGTCGCTGGGGATTGAACCCAGGGCTTTGCACATGCTAAGCACAAGCTATACTACTGAACTTCCCACCATCCCTGGGATAGTTTTTCAGAGACAAAATGACTCCATGTATCAAGTTGATCTGAGTCTATTTACAGCGCCCTGGTCATACTGAAAGTAGGTAGAAGAGAGACTATTCTAACAAAAAGATCTGAAATGAAAAGGAGGTGAGAATTTTGAACTTGAACCTAAAACACTATGTGTCCACTGTAGAGTACGCACCAAGGATAGTCTGGGGCAAATGAAAAATCACCCATTGATAAAGTAGATAATTCTTGTTCATTCCCCAGCTCTGCTATTTCCTAGCTGTGTGATTTTGGGAAAGTGATTTAACTTCTTTGAGTATGTTTCTACGTTTAGAAAAGCAGAAAAATATTGCCCACAGGTTAGGATCGTTGGAATATTCAATGTAAACACCCGTGCAGTTGGGATTTTCGGGGGTTCTTTGAGAGCAGAGTCTGTGTTGAAATTGAACAGCTGGCCTGTGGTTTGGGGGTTTGCATCAAAGGGAAATGCATGTGTGCCTGTTGTAAGCCTATCAGAAGGTAAAGTAGGGCGGAAGGCAGCAAGGCCGGTGGGTGGAATTGCTCCTCCCAGCTTTGTATCTCCTTTCCTCTTCCTCTTCATCGATTTCTTTTTTAAATGGCTAATGATTTTTTTATATGTTAATTTTATTATAAAATGCATGCTCATTGTATAAGAAATCTGTAAACAATATAGATTAGAAAGTCAAAAGAAGAAAAAGAGAATCACTACCTGCTGAGGACACATCTTTATTTTCATAAAATTGAGTATTGGAGGGAGTGTTATTAAGTCAACAGGTTTTACAATTTTTACTGTCCCTGGGCCCACTTATAAATGCTTCTAGGATGTTTGCAGAAATTTTTGCTCCCACTAGTATGGGCTGGGAGTACTTGTGTCCAGGGACATTTCTAGACCTTCAGAAGCCCAGACACTTCTGTATCTGCATCTTTTTTTTTTTTTTTTTTTGGTACTGGGGATTAAACCAAGGGTACTTTACCACTGAGTTACATCCCAGCCCTTTTTGATTTTTATTTTAAGACAGGGCCTCACTAAGTTGCTTAGGGCCTCGCCAAGTTGCCGAGGCTGGCCTTGTTTCAGCCTCCAAGCCACTGGGATTATAGGCATGCACACCACACCCAACTTGTTTTTGTTTTAACTTCATTGATTATTGGACAATCACACATACCTGAGAATTGTTGCAAAACAAAACAATCTATAAAAACTGTTTTTCAGATAATAAGATTATTCTGAATACTACAATAACAACTAAGAAAGTTGGATTATTGTGGTTGTTGACATTAAAGCATTTATTAATTTTATTTTTAAAGTTTTATTGCCAAATCTTGGAGCTAATAAACACTTTTCAGGTCCCTAACATATGTGCAGTCTGAAAAATCCCATCAACACTGGGCCTCAAACTAGAGTTGCTAACAGAAAAAAAAAAATGGCACTACCTATGTCATCTTTTCTAATTGATAAGGAAATATGACATCGTTTTGTTTTATTTTATATTTTGAACTATATAGTCTATTTCCAGACATTTGTTGGGTATTTCCTATGGACAGTCCTGTACTCAGGAAATCGAGCCTAATAGGAGAGGAAACAGAACACGGATAATGACTGGAAGAAAGCGTGTGCTGATTACCCTAAGCAGGTTTAAAGAATTCCACTGTGGGAGATTAAGAGAATTCACACAGCAGCCATGGGAATTCGGAGAATAAAGAGATTATTTTCAGCTCTAGTAGTCAGAGACATCTGGATGAGGCTTTATTGTTTGAGTCAGGCAAGGGTAGAACTTTAACAGGGAGAGGGATGGAGAGGGGTTAACCCATAATATACAAGTTATTACATAAATGTACACATTTTCTTATCTTGTAAAAACCTTCTAAGAAAAATACATGTATATGAACTATTTGGGGGTCTTATTACCATGCAGATTCTGATTTTCTAGGTTTGGGGTGTTCCCTTTCCAACAAGCTCCTATGGAATGCAGGTGCTGCTGGCTCTTGGAGCCAGGGGTTAGGTGTTCAGGCTGGGTGAAGTAGCACAAGCGAAGGCACAGGGGTGGGAAGGATAACGGGAGCTGTGGTTAACTGCAGTGTGGCTAATCAAGTGTAGTCTCTCTGTGCTGTGGGAAGTGAAGGTATAATGGCAGATCAGATCCAAATTGTAGGAAATATGCTGAATATTAAGTTTCAACATGTGAACAAGCAATAGGGGAACTGAAAACCATTGAGTAGGGGAACAACAGGATCAGAATGAATATCAGTAAAATTAATCTGACCATGATAGTTGAGAGTAAGGAGACCAGGTAGGAAGAAAACTGTAAGAGTTCAAGGAAGAGGGATTAAGAGCAAAACTTGCAGCAGAATGGGAAGGAGAAATATTTTATGTAGCAAATGGATGCTCAAAAACTGTAAACCAGATAAATAAGTGAATCCATCAATAAAGCAAAATGCTGACCAAAGGAAGCATACACAGAATGTGGAGGTTGACATATGACCTCAGTTTGATAAATGAGATAGTGATGACACCATTAACCAAAAATGGAATAAGAGGCTCTTGTTTTATGACAAAGTTTGATAACAGCAGTGCTTGCTACGTACCATTTATAGTTTTGAGGGCTTTTTTTTTATTGTAAACAAATGGGATACATGTTGTTTCTCTGTTTGTACATGGCGTAAAGGCATACCATTTGTGTAATCATAAATTTACATAGGGCAATGTTGGTTGATTCATTCTGTTATTTTTTCCCTTCCCCCCACCCCTCCCACACCTCTTTTCCCTCTATACAGTCCTTCTTTCCCCCATTCTTGCCCCCCTCCCTAACCCTAACTCTAACCCTAAAACTAACCCCTCCCACGCCCCATTATGTATCATCATCCACTTATCAGCGAGATCATTCTTCCTTTGGTTTTTTGAGATTGGCTTATCTCACTTAGCATGATATTCTCCAATTTCATCCATTTGCCTGCAAATGCCATAAATTTATCATTCTTTATGGCTGAGTAATATTCCATTGTATATATATGCCACAGTTTCTTTATCCATTCATCAACTGAAGGGCATCTAGGTTGGTTCCACAATCTGGCTATGGTGAACTGAGCAGCAATGAACATTGATGTGGCTGTATCTCTGTAGTATGCTGATTGTAAGTCCTTTGGGTATAGGCCAAGGAGTGGGCCAAGGAATGGTAGTTCCATTCCAAGTTTTCTAAGGAATCTCCACACTGCTTTCCAGAGTGGCTGCACTAATTTGCAACCCCACCAGCAATGTATGAGTATACCTTTTTCCCCACATCTTCACCAACACCTGTTGTTGCTTGTATTCTTGATAATCACCACTCTAATTGGGGTGAGATGGAATCTTTGGGTGGTTTTGATTTGCATTTCTCTTATTACTAGAGATGTTGAACATTTTTCCATATGTTTGTTGATTGCTTGTAGGTCTTCTTCTGTGAAGTGTCTATTCATTTCCTTAGACCATTTGTCGATTGGGTTATTTGTAGTCTTGGTGTTGAGTTTTTTGAGTTCTTTATAGATTCTGGAGATTAGTGCTCTATCTGAAGTATGATTGGCAAAGATTTTCTCCCACTCTGTAGGCTCTTTCTTCACATTGCTGATAGTTTCCTTTGCTGAGAGAAAGCTTTTTAGTTTGAATCTATCCCAGTTGTTGATTCTTGCTTTTATTTCTTGTGCTATGGGAGTCCTGTTGAGGAGGTCTGGTCCTAAGCCGACATGTTGAAGCTCTGGACCTACTTTTTCTTCTATAAGATGCAGGGTCTCTGGTCTGATTCTGAGGTCCTTAATCCATTTTGAGTTTAGTTTCATGCACGGTGAGAGATATGGGTTTAGTTTCATTCTGTTGCATATAGATTTCCAATTCTCCCAGCACCATTTGTTGAAGAGGCTATCTTTTCTCCATTGCATATTTTTGGCCCCTTTGTCTACTATGAGAAAATTGTATTTATTTGGGTTTGTGTTCGTGTCCTCTATTCTGTACCATTGATCTACCTGTCTATTTTGGTACCAATACCATGCCCTTTTTGTTACTACTGCTTTGTAGTATAGTTGAAGTTCTGGCATTGCAATACCCCCTGCTTCATTTTTCCTGCGAAGGATTGCTTTAGCTATTCTGGGTTTCTTATTCTTCCAATTGAATTTCATGATTGCTTGTTCTATTTCTGTAAGGTATGTCATTGGGATTTTAATTGGAATTGCATTGAATCTGTATAGCACTTTTGGTAGTATGGCCATTTTGACAATATTAATTCTGCCTACCCAGGAACATGGGAGATCTTTCCATCTTCTAAGGTGTTCTTTAATTTCTTTTTTTAGTGTTCTGTAGTTCTCATTGTAGAGGTCTTTCACCTCTTTTGTGAGATTGATTCCCAAGTATTTTATTTTTTTTGAGGCTATTGTGAATGGGGTAGTTTTCCTAACTTCTCTTTCTGAAGATTCATCACTTATGTATAAAAATGCATTAGATTTATGAGCTACTTATATCCCGCTACTTTACTAAATTCACTTATGAGTTCTAAAAGTTTTCTGGTGGAATTTCCTGGTTCCTCTACGTATATAATCATATCATCAGCAAATAGAGATAGTTTGAATTCTTCTTTTCCTATTCATATCCCTTTAATTTCTTTGGTCTGTCTAATTGCTCTGGCTAGAGTTTCAAGGATGATATTGAATAGAAGTGGTGAAAGAGGGAATCCCTGCCTTGTTCCAGTTTTTAGGGGGAATGCTTTCAGTTTTTCACCATTTAGAATGATATTAGCCATGGGCTTAGCATAGATGGCCTTTACAATGTTAAGGAACATTCCCACTATCCCTATTTTTTCTAGTGTTTTGAGCATGAAGGGGTGCTGTATTTTATCAAATGCTTTTTCTGCATCTATTGAAATAATCATGTGATTCTGGACTTTAAGTCTATTGATATGGTGAATTACATTTATTGATTTCCTGATGTTGAACCAACCTTGCATCCCTGGGATGAAACCCACTTGATCATGGTGCACTATCTTTTTAATATGTTTTTGTATGCGATTTGCTAAAATTTTGTTGAGAATTTTTTCATCGATGTTCATTAAGGATATTGGTCTGAAATTTTCTTTCCTCGATGTGTCTCTGTCTGGTTTAGGTATCAGGGTGATATTGGCTTCATAGAATGAGTTTGGGAGGGTTCCCTCCTCTTCTATTTTATGGAATACTTTGAGAAGTATTGGAATGAGCTCTTCTTTAAAGGTTTTGTAGAACTCGGCTGAGAACCCATCTGGTCCTGGACTTTTCTTTGTTGGTAGGCTTTTGATGACTTCTATTTCATTACTTGAAATTGGTCTATTTAAATTGTGTATGTCCTCCTCGTTCAGTTTAGGCAATTCATATGTCTCTAGAAACTTGATATCTTCGAAATTTTCTATTTTGTTGGAGTATAGATTTTCAAAATAGCTTCTAATTATGTTTTGTATTTCAATCGTGTCTGTTGTGATATTTCCTTGTTCATTCCGAATTTTGGTGATTTGGGTTTTCTCTCGTCTTCTCTTTGTTAGTGTGGCTAAAGGTTTATCAATTTTGTTTATTTTTTCGAAGAACCAACTATTTATTTTGTCAATTTTTTGTATTGTTTCTTTTGTTTCAACTTCGTTGATTTCAGCTCTGAGTTTAACTATTTCCTGTCTTCTACTACTTTTGGTGTTGGTCTGTTCTTCTTTTTCTAGGGCTTTGAGCTGTAGTGTTAGGTCGTTGATTTGTTGAGTTTTACTTCTTTTATTAAATGCGCTCCATGAAATAAATTTTCCTCTAAGTACTGCTTTCATAGTGTCCCAGAGATTTTGATATGATGTTTCTTTGTTCTCATTTACCTCTAAGAATTTTTTTAATTTCCTTCCTAATATCTTCTGTTATCCATTCATCATATAATAGCATATTGTTTAATCTCCAGGTGTTGGAGTAGTTTCTGTTTTTTACTCTTTCATTTATTTCTAATTTCAATCCATTATGATCTGATAGAATACAAGGAAGTGTCTCTATCTTCTTGTATTTGCTAACATTAGCTTTGTGGCATAATATATGGTCTATTTTAGAGAAGGATCCATGTGCTGCTGAGAAGAAAGTGTATTCGCTCTTCGTTGGATGGTATATTCTATAAATGTCTGTTAAGTCTAAATTATTGATTGTGTTATTGAGTTCTATGGTTTCTTTGTTCAATTTTTGTTTGGAAGATCTGTCCAGTGGTGAGAGAGGCGTGTTAAAATCACCTAGTATTATTGTATTATGGTCTATTTAGTTTCTGAAATTGAGAAAGATTTGTTTGACATACATAGGTGAACCACTGTTTGGGGCATAGATATTTATGATTGTTATGTCTTGCTGATTTATGGTTCCCTTAAGCAGTATGAAATGACCTTCTTTATCCCTTCTGACTAACTTTGACTTGAAGTCCACATTATCTGAAATGAAGATGGATATCCCAGCTTTTTTGCTGAGTCCAAGTGCATGGTATGTTTTTCCCCATCCTTTCACCTTTAGTCTATGGGTATCTCTTTCTATGAGATGAGTCTCTTGCAGGCAACATATTGTTGGATATTTCTTTTTTATCCAATCTGCTAGTCTATGTCTTTTGATTGATGAATATAGGCCATTAATATTCAGGGTTATTATTGAGATATGATCTGTATTCCCAGTTATTTGACTCATTTTATTCATTTATTTGTTTATTTTTGACTCGACTTGGTTCCTCTTTATTTGAGAGTTCCTTTAGGATAGCTCCTCCCTTTGCTGATTTGCTTCTTTGTTTTTGCTTCTTTGTTTCTCTTCCTCATGGAATATTTTGCTGAGAATGTTCTGTAATGCTGGCTTTCTTTTTGTAAATTATTTTAGCTTTTGTTTATCATGGAATGATTTTATTTCATCGTCAAATTTGAAGGTAAGTTTTGCTGGGTATAAGATTCTTGGTTGGCATCCATTTTCTTTCAGGGCTTGAAAAATGTTGTTCCAGGCCCTTCTAGCTTTTAGAGTCTGGATTGAAAAATCTGCTGCTATCCGTATTGGTTTCCCCCTGAATGTAATTTGGTTCTTTTCTCTCACAGCCTTTAAAATTCTGTCTTTATTTTGTATGTTAGGTATTTTCATTATAATGTGCCTTGGTGTGGGTCTGTTGTAATTTTGTGTATTTGGAGTCCTATAAGCCTCTTGAACTGGATTTTCCATTTCATTCTTCAGATTTGGGAAATTTTCTGAAATTATTTCATTGAATAGATTGTTCATTCCTTTGGTTTGTTTCTCTAAGCCTTCCTCAATCCAAATAATTCTCAAATTTGGCCTTTTCATGGTATCCCATAGTTCTTGGAGATTCTGTTCATGATTTCTTACCATCTTCTCTGTTTGTTCAACTTTGTTTTCAAGGTTAAATATTTTGTCTTCAATATCTGAGGTTCTGTCTTCCAGATGTTCTATCCTATTGGTTGTGCTTTCTATGGAGTTCTTAATTTGGTTTATTGTTTCCTTCATTTCAAGGATTTCTGTTTGTTTTTTTTTCAATATCTCTAACTCTTTATTGAAATGGTCTTTTGCTTCCTGTATTTGCTCTTTTAACTATCGATTGGTGCGTTCATTCAATGCCTGCATTTGCTCTTTCATTTCATCGTTTGCTTCCCTTATCATGTTAATTATGTACATTCTGAACTCCCTTTCTGACATTTCTTCTGCCATGCTGTCATTGGATTTTATTGATGTAACATCCAGATTTGTTTGAAGCATTTTCTTCCCTTGTTTTCTCATATTGTTCAGGTATCAGTGGACTGCTGAGATGTTGCAGATTTCCTCTATTGACTTATAATGTCCCTGAAGATTGCTAGTATATCCCCTCTTATCCTTCAGTAGCCTTAAGTCTTGGAGGAAGTTGATAATGCAGTGCTCCACAAGGAAGCTGCCTCTCTAGGGGTGGTGGTCTTCAGGTAGGGTATATTCCCTGCTAGTGGGCAGAGGTGCCTCCACTTGTTGCCAATGGTCATCCAAAGGGGAACCAGGCTGCGGGCTGAGGCAAGGCCTGTTTGGGCCTGTGTCTCTGGTTTTACCGTCCTTGTGGGAAAACCTCACCCGGCAGGGAAGACTCACCCGGTGGGGAGGTTTCGCTGGTCAGTTCCCCTCCTAGAGGTTCCCCTCAGTCCACAACTACCGCCTGGGCAGGGCAGCCTTCCCAGGCAACATTCCCAGGGGCCCGGACCTACCTCCTGGGCCTGGGAGCCTCACCCTTCGCAGACGGGTCTCCTTAGGCTGCCTCTCCTCAGAGAATCTGCCCGCAGTCCTGGAACCTTCGTTCTGCCCCTCAACTTGTCTCTGTACCTCTTCCACCGAAAAGCCGCCTAGGACCTGGGACCCTATTCTGCACCTAATCGCCTGCCTATGCGGGCCATCCTCTGGGCAGCCGTCGAAGCCGGGCAGTTTACTCTGAAACAAAGCGCTGTGCTGAGCAGCTTCCTCTGCAAAGTTCCAGTGGTCCGTGTTTACCGCTCCAGCGGGGGGAGGGGCGTCTCGCCGGGCAACTCTACTTCACAAAGTTCCCTGCGATCCGGGGCTACCGCCCCATCCGGGACGCCTCCCCAACGTGAGAGACTCACCCGGCGGCTTTGAGTTGGTCCCAAGTCACTCACTATCTCCTCTTTTGAATCCTGAGTCCTGGAGCAACATGAAATGTAGCCGCCCTCTAATCCGCCATCTTGAAAACCCCTTTGAGGGCTTTTCTTACTTGATCTCATTTAATCTTCACCACAGTCCTGTGAAAGCTACCAAGCTACCATTTACATGCCCTATCTTAAGGATAAGGAAACTGAGACACAATGAGTGACTTGGTCAAGGTCACAAAGTTAGTAAGGGAGGAACCAGCTTTGCAACCAGGCAGTATGGGTCAAGAATACAATTCTCTTAATGCAAATCAAAACTACTCTGAGATTCCATCTCATGCCAGTCTGAATGGCAATTATCAAGAGTATAAGCAACAATAAATGATGGTGAGGATGTGGGGAAAAAGGTACACTCATACATTGCTGGTGGGACTGCAAACTGGTGCAGTCTTTCTGGAAAGCATGTGGACATTCCTCAGAAAACTTTAAATGGAAGCACCATTTGATCCAATTATCCCACTCCTAAGTTTATATTCAAAAGACTTAAAATCAGCATACTATAGTGATGCAGCAATATCAATGTTTATAGCAACTCAACTCATAATAGCTAAACTATGGAATCAACCTAGGGACCCTTCAATAGATGAATGGATAAAGAAACTGTGGTATATATACACAATGGAATGCTACTCAGTCTTAAAGAAGAATGAAATTATGACATTTTCAGGTAAATGGATGGAACTGGAGAATATTATGCTAAGTGAAATAAGCCAATCCCAGAGATCCAAAGGCCAAATATTTTCCCTGACATGCAAATGCTAATTTACAATAAGAGGTGGGGAGAATAGAGGTACTTTAAAGGATTGGACAGAGGGGAGTGGAAGCGGGGAGTGGGTATGGGGGTAGGAATGACAGTAGAATGAATCAGACACTATTGCCCTACATGCATATATGATTACACAACCAGTGTAAGGCTACATCATATTCAACCAGAAGAATGAGAAGTTATACTCCATATTTTATGTATGATGTGTCAAAATGCATTCTACTCTCATGTGTAACTAATTAGAACAAATAAAAAAAATAACCAAAAACAAAAAAGACATTTGACTAAGATACAAATAAACTATAAATTGTTTAAAAAAATACAATTCTCTTAATTGCTGCCTTAAATCTCATAGTGTATTAGATATATTTGGGGTGGCTCCATCATCCACTCTTCCTTTGGGGCAGGGACCTTTTGGATTCTACCCGCCCTGGCCATAGCTAAGTGTCTAAGGGAAGAGACCTGACCTGACAGATGACCTCACTGGCTCACCTAAGATCTAATACCTGGTGGTCTTATGGGAAAAGGGAATTAGACTGATCTATTTACTTTCCTGGGAATTTGCAATGAGGAACACAAGAAAAACCATGGTCTCTGGTCTCTGCCTGCCTTGAAACTTTTTCTCTCCTCCTGTAAACTTCCTGTGTGTGTGATTTTCCATTAAGTTACTCTTTTCCCAAGATAACCCAGGCTTTGTTTTCTGTACAGGATGATCTTGACTTCAGTTCAATAATTTACTTCCCTGTAAGAATTTATTCAGACTCATTGGAAAGTGAATAAAATACTTAGACAATGCTAGGTAAGTGTTAACCCACCAGTTTTCCTTCTGTCAGCTTGGAGGTATGTGGAAATATGTGGGGTAATGTACATTTGCAGCATTCCCAAGTGAAAGTTTAGAAGTGAAACCCCAGTCTACACCAGCAGAAGTGGATGGTTTTGGGGGAAAAAAACATGGTTTTTAGAAAAAAAGATAGATCATTCTGCAGGGTCCTTTTTCTTTTAAAAGAACTTGTTAGTTTCCACAAGATTGACCCCTGACTCTGTCTTCTTGACTCACCATGTGACTTCTTCTGTGTTCAGATTGTTTCCTTTCTGTTTTTCTTGCCTGATGCCTTGCAGCCATGGGGGCCTTAGCAAGAGAATGAACAGATGGGGCTGGCAGCTCTTGGCTTTTAAACCTACAAAATTGTGAGCTAAATGAACCTCTTTTCTTTAAAAACTGTCTAGCCTCGGGTATTTTGTTCTAGCAACAGAAAACAGACTGGTAATGCTCACCAAGACCCATGTTTTCTTCTTCTTAGAGTCAGCTCTTATTTCTAGCCTGCCTGGCAGTAAGGTATGACCATATACTTGCCTTCAGTCATTGGGTGGTGATGGAGCCCAAGAGGATCTCCCTGTGTGCTCCTTCGTGCATTTTCCTTGTCTGCAGGTGGATGCCAGGACCTTATGATTAAAAATAGACCTGCCCCTACCACCTGACACTGTCCCACAATGCACACACATTTGAACTCTTGAAAAAGTGAGAAATAACCTTGTGTTATGTTAAGCCACTAAGATTTAAGAGCATTTTGCTGCATTTTCTGCATTTTTACTTGGGGCAGTGGTAGGCAGGACTTATCTCTTGCCTAGTTATAATGAAAGAGAAGATCCTAAGGAAAAGAAAAACAAAAACAAAAAACAAAACAAACAAATAAACAAACAAACAAACTTCTTCAACTAGGATGGAGTATTGGAGAAATTTGATTTGATTATTGAAAGATATTTGACTTAGGCTTGTAAGTGAGACTGGAGAATGGGACACAACTCAGTTAATTTGAATCTTATGGTGAAGAGTAAACACTTTGTTTTAATTCTCCATTCTCCCATTGATTAATTATTTTTATATTAGAGAACTGTGTTTAATACTATAAGAAAAATTTTAAAGCAAACTGCTGAGCAAAAAAGGCTACTATTAAAATAGCATGTTTAGCATAATCCCAATTTAAAGAAGAAAGCTAGTAGTCTAAATATGTGTACATACACACTGACCTACAAAAGATGGCACCAAAATACTCAGGGGTCATTAATGTGCAGTCGTATTAAATGTAGTACTTTGTGTTTATTTGATGTTTTTCTAACTCTTCCATGAACATTCTTCACTTAGAGATTAACAACAGGAGTAAAAGCAATAGAAGTTATTTTTAAGGGAAAGGTAGAGAAAAAAATGGTGTCTTGTAACAAAAATAAATTCAGTCTGTTCACTCATCATCACTGTGTGTTTTTGGTCAAGTTCACATTCCAAACAAAGACTTGAGTTCTATCAGAATGTTATTATCGGGGCGTTTCAAGATGGCGGACTAGAGGGCGGCTGCATTTCATGTTGCTCCAGGACTCAGGATTCAAAAGAGGAGATAGAGAGAGACTTGGGACCAACTCAAAGCCGCCGGGTGAGTCTCTCACGTTGGGGAGGCGTCCCAGATGGGGTGGTAGCCCCGGAACGCAGGGAACTTTGTGAAGGAGAGTTGCCCGGCGAGACACCCCTCCCCCCGCAGGAGGAGTGAACTCGGACAACTGGGAGCATCGTAGAGGAGGCTGCTCAGCACAGCGCTTGAACTCGGAGCAACCACTGGGGCTCCAGCGGCTGCCTAGAGGAGGAGCTGCGTGCCAAGCTGTTTGGACTCAGAGAGATCACTTCTGAACACCGGGGGTCTGCCTGGAGGAGGAGGAGGAGCACGGCGGGTCGCTTGGACTTGGAGTGACTGCACCAGAGCTACAGGCGTTTGCCAGAGGAGGAGCTGCACAGCGAGCCGTTTGGACTCAGAGTGACCGCATCTGAACACTGAAGGGCTGCCCAGAGGAAGAGGAGGAGTGCGTTGGGTCGCTTGGTCTAGGAGTGACTGCATCAGAGCTCCGGGTGGCAGCTCAGAGGAGGAGGCGAGTGGTGAGTTGTTTCGACTCAAAGCGACCCCTCCTGAACACCAGGGGCCTGCCTGGAGGAGGAGCGCGGTGGGTCGCTTGGTCTCGGAGCGACCGCTCCTGAACACCTGGGAGGCTACCCGGAGGAGGAGGAGGAATGGGGTGGGTCACTTGGACTCGGAGTGACTGCCTAGGACCACGGGTGGTTGGCAGGAGAAGGAGGCGCGCAGTGAGTTGCTTGGACTCCTAGCGACCGCATCGGAACACCGGGTGGCTGTCCAGAGGAAGAAGCGTGTGGCGGGTCACTGGGACTAGGAGCGACTGTACAGGGCTCAAGGTGGCTGCTCAGAGGAGGGGCCACATAGCCAGGTGATTAGGTGCAGAGCAGGGTCCCAGGACCTAGGCGGCTTCTTGGTGGAAGAGCCCCACAGAGACAAGCTTAGGGCGGAGCGAAGTTTCCAGGACTGCGGGCAGATTCTCTGAGGAGAGGCAGCCTAAGGAGACTCATCTGCAAAGGATGAAGTTCCCAGGCCCAGGAGAGTCTGGGCCCCTGGGAACATTGCAGAGGAAGGCAGCCCAGCCCAGGTGGTAGTTGTAGATTGAGGGGAACCTCTAGGAGGGGAACTGACCAGCGAGACCTCCCACCGGGTGAGTCTTCCCTGCCGGGTGAGGTTTTCCCACAAGGACGGTAAAACCAGAGGCACAGGCCCAAACAGGACTTGCCTCAGCCCGCAGCCTAGTTCCCCTTTGGATGACCATTGGCAACAAGTGGAGGCACCGCTGCCCACTAGCAGGGAATATACCCCACCTGAGGGTCAGCACCCCTAGAGAGGCAGCTTCCTTGTGGAGCACCACATTATCAACTTCCTCCAAGACTTCACGCTACTGAAGGATAAGAGGGTATATACTAGCAATCTTCAGGGACATTATAAGTCAATAGAGGAAATCTGCAATATCTTAGCGGTTCACTGATACCTGAACAATATGAGAAAACAAGGGAAGAAAATGCCCCAAACAAATCTAGATGTTATATCAATAAAATCCAATGACAGCATGGCAGAAGAAATGTCAGAAAGGGAGTTCAGAATGTACATAATTAAAATGATCAGGGAAGAAAACGATGAGATGAAAGAGCAAATGCAGGCATTGAAGGATGAGATGAAAGAGCAAATGCAGGCATTGAATGATCACACCAATCGACAGTTAAAAGAGCAAATACAGGAAGCAAAAGATCATTTCAATAAAGAGTTAGAGATATTGAAAAAAAAACAAACAGAAATCCTTGAAATGAAGGAAACAATAAACCAAATTAAGAACTCCATAGAAAGCACAACCAATAGGATAGAACACCTGGAAGACAGAACCTCAGATATTGAAGACAAAATATTTAACCTTGAAAACAAAGTTGAACAAACAGAGAAGATGGTAAGAAATCATGAACAGAATCTCCAAGAACTATGGGATATCATGAAAAGGCCAAATTTGAGAATTATTTGGATTGAGGAAGGCTTAGAGAAACAAACCAAAGGAATGAACAATCTATTCAATGAAATAATTTCAGAAAATTTCCCAAATCTGAAGAATGAAATGGAAAATCCAGTTCAAGAGGCTTATAGGACTCCAAATACACAAAATTACAACAGACCCACACCAAGGCACATTATAATGAAAATACCTAACATACAAAATAAAGACAGAATTTTAAAGGCTGTGAGAGAAAAGAACCAAATTACATTCAGGGGGAAACCAATACGGATAGCAGCAGATTTTTCAATCCAGACCCTAAAAGCTAGAAGGGCCTGGAACAACATTTTTCAAGCCCTGAAAGAAAATGGATGCCAACCAAGAATCTTATACCTAGCAAAACTTACCTTCAAATTTGACGATGAAATAAAATCATTCCATGATAAACAAAAGCTAAAATAATTTACAAAAAGAAAGCCAGCATTACAGAACATTCTCAGCAAAATATTCCATGAGGAAGAGAAACAAAGAAGCAAAAACAAAGAAGCAAATCAGCAAAGGGAGGAGCTATCCTAAAGGAACTCTCAAATAAATGAGGAACCAAGTCGTGTCAAAAAAATAAATAAATAAAATTAAAAAAATGAACCAAATGACCAGGAATACAAATCATATCTCAATAATAACCCTGAATATTAATGGCCTGAATTCATCAATCAAAAGACATAGACTGGCAGATTGGATTAAAAAGAAAGATCCAACAATATGTTGCCTACAAGAGACTCACCTCATAGAAAGAGATACCCATAGACTAAAGGTGAAAAGATGGGGAAAAACATATCATGCACATGGACTCAGCAAAAAAGCTGGAGTATCCATCCTCATGTCAGATAATGTGGACTTCAAGCCAAAGTTAGTCAGAAGGGATAAAGAAGGTCATTTCATACTGCTTAAGGGAAGCATAAATCAGCAAGATATAACAATCATAAACATCTATGCCCCAAGTGGCTCATCCATGTATGTCAAACAAATCCTTCTCAATTTCAGAAACCAAACAGACCATAATACAATAATACTAGGTGATTATAACATGCCTCTCTCACCACTGGACAGATCTTCCAAACAAAAATTGAACAAAGAAACCATAGATCTCAAACACAATCAATAATTTAGACTTAACAGACATTTATAGAATATACCATCCAACCAAGAGCGAATACACTTTCTTCTCAGGAGCACATGGATCATTCTCTAAAATAGACCATATATTATGCCACAAAGCTAATGTTAGCAAACACAAGAAGATAGAGACACTACCTTGTATTCTATCAGATCATAATGGATTGAAATTAGAAATAAATGAAAGAGTAAAAAACAGAAACTACTCCAACACCTGGAGATTAAACAATATGCTATTATATGATGAATGGGTAACAGAAGATATTAGGAAGGAAATTAAAAAAATTCTTAGAGGTAAATGAGAACAAAGAAACATCATATCAAAATCTCTGGGACACTATGAAAGCAGTACTTAGAGGAAAATTTATTTCATGGAGCGCATTTAATAAAAGAAGTAAAACTCAACAAATCAACGACCTAACACTACAGCTCAAAGCCCTAGAAAAAGAAGAACAGACCAACACCAAAAGTAGTAGAAGACAGGAAATAGTTAAACTCAGAGCTGAAATCAACGAAATTGAAACAAAAGAAACAATACAAAAAATTGACAAAATAAATAGTTGGTTCTTTGAAAAAATAAACAAAATTGATAAACCTTTAGCCACACTAACAAAGAGAAGACGAGAGAAAACCCAAATCACCAAAATTCAGAATGAACAAGGAAATATCACAACAGACACGATTGAAATACAAAACATAATTAGAAGCTATTTTGAAAATCTATACTCCAACAAAATAGAAAATTTCGAAGACATCAACAGGTTTCTAGAGACATATGAATTGCCTAAACTGAACGAGGAGGACATACACAATTTAAATAGACCAATTTCAAGTAATGAAATAGAAGAAGTCATCAAAAGCCTACCAACAAAGAAAAGTCCAGGACCAGATGGGTTCTCAGCCGAGTTCTACAAAACCTTTAAAGAAGAGCTCATTCCAATACTTCTCAAAGTATTCCATAAAATAGAAGAGGAGGGAACCCTCCCAAACTCATTCTATGAAGCCAATATCACCCTGATACCTAAACCAGACAGAGACACATCGAGGAAAGAAAATTTCAGACCAATATCCTTAATGAACATCGATGAAAAAATTCTCAACAAAATTTTAGCAAATCGCATACAAAAACATATTAAAAAGATAGTGCACCATGATCAAGTGGGTTTCATCCAGGGATGCAAGGTTGGTTCAACATCAGGAAATCAATAAATGTAATTCACCATATCAATAGACTTAAAGTCCAGAATCACATGATTATTTCAATAGATGCAGAAAAAGCATTTGATAAAATACAGCACCCCTTCATGCTCAAAACACTAGAAAAAATAGGGATAGTGGGAACGTTCCTTAACATTGTAAAGGCCATCTATGCTAAGCCCATGGCTAATATCATTCTAAATGGTGAAAAACTGAAAGCATTCTCCCTAAAAACTGGAACAAGGCAGGGATTCCCTCTTTCACCACTTCTATTCAATATCATCCTTGAAACTCTAGCCAGAGCAATTAGACAGACCAAAGAAATTAAAGGGATATGAATAGGAAAAGAAGAACTCAAACTATCCCTATTTGCTGATGATATGATTATATACTTAGAGGAACCAGGAAATTCCACCAGAAAACTTTTAGAACTCATAAGTGAATTCAGTAAAGTAGCGGGATATAAGATCAATGCACGTAAATCTAATGCATTTTTATACATAAGTGATGAATCTTCAGAAAGAGAAGTTAGGAAAACTACCCCATTCACAATAGCCTCAAAAAAAATAAAATACTTGGGAATCAATCTCACAAAAGAGGTGAAAGACTTTTACAATGAGAATTACAGAATACTAAAGAAAGAAATTAAAGAACACCTTAGAAGATGGAAAGATCTCCCATGTTCTTGGATAGGAAGAATTAATATTGTCAAAATGGCCATACTACCAAAAGTGCTATACAGATTCAATGCAATTCCAATTAAAATCCCAATGACATACCTTATAGAAATAGAGCAAGCAATCATGAAATTCAATTGGAAGAATAAGAAACCCAGAATAGCTAAAGCAATCCTTAGCAGAAAGAGTGAAGCAGGGGGTATCTCAATACCAGATCTTCAAGTCTACTACAAAGCAATAGTAACAAAAAGGGCATGGTATTGGTACCAAAATAGAAAGGTGGATCAATGGTACAGAATAGAGGACATGGACACAAACCCAAATAAATACAATTTTCTCATAGTAGACAAAGGGGCCAAAAATATGCAATGGAGAAAAGATAGCCTCTTCAACAAATGGTGCTGGGAGAATTGGAAATCCATATGCAACAGAATGAAACTAAACCCATATCTCTCAGCATGCACGAAACTAAACTCAAAATGGATTAAGGACCTCGGAATCAGACCAGAGACCTTGCATCTTATAGAAGAAAAAGTAGGTCCAGATCTTCAACATGTCAGCTTCGGACCAGAGTTCCTCAACAGGACTCCCATAGCACAAGAAATAAAAGCAAGAATCAACAACTGGAATAGATTCAAACTAAAAAGCTTTCTCTCAGCAAAGGAAACTATCAGCAATGTGAAGAAAGAGCCTACAGAGTGGGAGAAAATCTTTGCCAATCATACTTCAGATAGAGCACTAATCTCCAGAATCTATAAAGAACTCAAAAATCTCTACACCAAGAATGCAAATAATCCAATCGACAAATGGGCTAAGGAAATGAATAGACACTTCACAGAAGAAGATCTACAAGCAATCTACAAACATATGGAAAAATGTTCAACATCTCTAGTAATAAGAGAAATGCAAATCAAAACCACCCTAAGATTCCATCTCACCCCAATCAGAGTGGCGATTATCAAGAATCCAAGCAAGAAAAGGTGTTGGCGAGGATGTGGGGAGAAAGGTACACTCATACATTGCTGGTGGGGCTGCAAATTAGTGCAGCCACTCTGGAAAGCAGTGTGGAGATTCCTTAGAAAACTTGGAATGGAACCACCATTTGACCCAGCTATCCCACTCCTTGGCTATACCCAAAGGACTTAAAATCAGCATACTACAGAGATACAGCCACATCAATGTTCATTGCTGCTCAGTTCACAATAGCCAGATTGTGGAACCAACCTAGATGTCCTTCAATTGATGAATGGATAAAGAAACTGTGGTATATATATACAATGGAATATTACTCAGCCATAAAGAATGATAAATTTATGGCATTTGCAGGCAAATGGATGAAATTGGAGAATATCATGCTAAGTGAGATAAGCCAATCTCAAAAAACCAAAGGATGAATGATATCGCTGATAAGTGGATGATGACACATAATGGGGGGTGGGAGGGGTTAGGGTTAGAGTTAGGGTCAGGGAGGGGGGCAGGAATGGAGGAAGGAAGGACTGTATAGAGGGAAAAGAGGGGTGGGAGGGTTGGGGGGGAGGGAAAAAATAACAGAATGAATCAACCAACATTACCCTATGTCAATTTATGATTACACAAATGGTATGCCTTTACGCCATGTACAAGCAGAGAAACAACATGTATCCCATTTGTTTACAATAAAAAAAATAAAAATAAATATTATCATCCTCAAACTGTAAACAACGGATTTTTGTTAGTGTTAAGTGAGTGCTTAATCTAGAACTTGGAAAGTAGAAAGATTTCACTGGCAGGTTTGCATTTTAAAGAGCTACTCATTGTTTTCCAATAAGCACGTTTATACACATTTCTAAGACCTGGGAAATACATTATTTCAGTTTTTTGGGCCTTCAGTTCTGCAGGCTACACTCAGACAAACCTAGCCAGGTGAGTATTGCAGTGTTGCTAGCATCGGAACACTGTTTTTCTTCTGCTCTTATTATTATATTTTGACTAAGAATATTGATGGGTCTTCCTTTCTTGAGATGAACAGAGTTCCACCAGTATGTTAAAAATCCTTCATATTCTAAGGCAATAGCAGTTTGACTTAAACCAGGGTTTCAGGAACTTTAGGTAGCATGCAGGGAACTGAAATTTCAACACCCCTTCCTGCCTCTACTTTGGTTACCAGTGCTATCTCCAGTCTCTCTCTAATGTCCAGGCTTTAGTATCAAGCCTGTAACATAAATGTTATTTGAACCTGTGGATTTTGTAATAGGAAAGTCCTCACATTTGGGACACTTCCCAACTCTCTGTTCAGAACCTAAACATAAGTCAGGGGAAAGGCAGGGGGATTAGATTACTATATTTATACTGGACTTCATCACTCTCTCAGTGATGATAAGCATTTACATAAAAGAGGATCTAGATAGAAAGTGTTATAAATATGGGAAATAGAAACACATTTTTTTGAGAAAGTATGGCATATTGGGAAAGATATAGATTTTGAAGCCCAACATACACAAGGTCAAATCCCAGCTATCACTTAAATTCCCAATAGGATAATGAAGGCCCTAGGATCAATCTTACAGTATTTTAGGAGCATTAAATGAAAAATGGGACTGGGGAGACAGCTTAGTTGGTAGAGTGCTTACCTTACAAACACAAGGCCCTGGGTTCAATCCCCAGCAGTACCAAAAAAAAAAAAAAAAAGTATGACAAGCACTTCACATAAAACACAGTAGACACCCATTAATGCTGGCCATTAATGCTGACTCTCTTTCTTCTATCTTTATGGGTGGTTGTTGGATTAGATTTGGGAAGAGGCTCAGATAAAACAAAGCCAGACTGGAGGAAAATGAGTGAAAATGGGGATGTGGTGTAAAAGAGATGCACTTATAGAATGTGAAAGAGAAACAGTTTTACTATAGGGCCTACCACATGAGTATAAGGAAGGGTTATGGAGAAAGCTACCCAGCAAAAACGTAGAGCAGGCTTTCAGCTTGCCAGAGCTATCCCATGCTGACAATGACTTGGGCCAAGTATGGGCCAGGACTGGTCAGCCTATGAAAGCCACCACCTTTCATGCTGTAGAAAGGAGAGCTTTTCAAAATGCTAATTTTCACCATCACAATGCCACCCCCCCTTAATGGGCAAAAAAAAAAAAAAAGAAAAAGAAAAAAAAAAGAAGGAGGAGGAAGAAGAGGAGGAGGAGGATAAAGGGGAAGGGGGACGGGGAGGAGGAGGGGAGGACAAACGACTGTTCACATGTGCATTTCTTTTACATCTGTAGTCATTAAGGAATTCCAGTTGATTTCTACCCCTAAAGGAATCAAGTTCTATGGGTAGCATAATCTACTCAATCAGAATGTGATTATACTTTTTTGCATTTTTCAGTAGCTATATTGATACATACCAATATCTGGTTTAGGACCAGCATTTGAAATTTGTTGATTCAAGGGATTATTAGAGCTATAAGTAATTCTGTATTCCTAATTCAAATCTAGGTCTGAAGTCAGTAAAAAATTTTAGGGGCTCAAAGTACAATTCATGGAAAACTAGTTTTTGCCTCTTTTGATCTTCCAGATCTATAATTTTAAGTGACTTTATATCTCTCCAGGGGGAGCTTTAAGTTAGACATCCCTGTGTAGAAGAGCTATAAAACTAGGTTTTACTTTTGCTATTGAAAACATCTTTACATAAAGGTCAGAATGGTGGTGCACGCCTGTAATTCCAGTGGCTCGAGAAGCTGAGGCAAATTCAAAGCCAGCTTTAGCAATTTAGGAAGGTCCTAAGCAACCTTGTGACACCCTGTCTCAAAATAAAAAATAAAAAAGGATGGGGATGTGGCTCAGTGGTTCAATCCTTAATGCCAAAAAACAAAACAAACAAAACTTTTATATAAGGAATTATGCTTATAACAAAATATATACATGTAGTTGCTACAGTGAACTGGTTCTTTCCCTTCCTCCATCAATCTCTCTCCCCAAGGGAAGCCACTTCTAACAGTAGGTTAGATTATATATTGACTATAGACTGTTTGTATGGGACTGTACTATCTGTACATATATTATGAAGAATCTCTTTTTAAATCTCAACATTACATAATATATATCTTTTTACATAGTAAATACAAATGGTTAATTTTACAACAGCACAGTAAGAGAAGCAGTAGAGTATGAGGACCAAGAAATGGACCACTTGAGTTTGAAACTCCTGTGGGCCGCTTTGGTTTTGTGTGAACTTGAACAAATTCACCTCCCTGTGTCTTAGTTTCTCCATCTGTAAAATATGTCACAACGAAATGCTTGTTGTGAGGAATTAATGCAGATAAAGCACCTAGTATGGCACTTGGGCACATGGCAAATTTCATGGTAATCACAATCTAATCTTTTCATGTCTTTTTTTTTTTTTTTTTTTTTTTTTTCAGTACTGGAGATTGAACCCTGGGCCTCACTCATGCTAGGCAAGTGATCTACCACTAAGCTATCCCCTAGATCCCTGTCTTCTGTAAATTTTAACAATTATAAACAATGCTCTGATGAACATTCTTATACACATATTTTTGACTCATGTTAGTGTTTGTTTTTTTAGTTTTTTTTTTTGTTTGTTTGTTTTTTGTACCAGAGATTGAACCCAGGGGCACTTAACTACTGAGCTACATCCCCAGCCCTTTTTTGTATTTTTATTTAGAGACAGGGTCTCGCTGAGTTGCTTAGGGCCTTGCTAAGTTGCTAAGGCTGGGTTTGAACCAGGATCCTCCTCCCTCAGCCTCCCGAGTAGCTGGGTTTCTTGTCCGGCCATACTAGCATATTTATAGGACACAGTTAGAACGAGGGCTCATGTAGGATGTTCACAGACCTGGGATGGATATCACCTAATTTCTTTCTAAGAGCTACACCAACTTACCCTCTAACCATCTGTCTTCACAAAGGTTCATTTATCCAGAATTTTTCCCAAAATGAATTTTATAACTGATTTTTGACCCATTTATAATACAAAGGCTCAAAAGGCCCATGAGACAACCAAACTGGACATTTTATAATTTTGATAGAAAGTTCTTCCCTTTATATTACATTAGGATTTATGAAATTCTTATCTTCTTTCTGTACAATGCTTCTTTGTGCTTTTATTTTGAACAGATGGTGTATGAAAAATAAATTTTACTTCCCTTCATTCCTTCCTTTTATGTTCTTCAGACTTTGTGAATATTTAAGCAGTCAAGGGAAGTTACATGCTAGTTGGTACAAGCATGCAAACCCTGTCATTAGATTGAGAAATACATGGTCATTCTCTCCTCTTTACATTTTCTGAGCAACAATCTTTCTAATACTGGTCGCTAGCACATGAATGGGCCAGGTTATAAGGATTTAGTCTCTATCACAGACTAAACTCCTATGGAAACAACTTGGAAATGCCAGGTTGAGGTCCAATTAGTGCTCAAGGCCATATTTATTCACTTCTGTGTTCTTGAGTTAGGCTGCTGCTATTCCAAAGGGAGAATCACTTCCCAAGTCCCTCTGGTCAGCTTTGTGGGTTCCACTTGTTTAATTTGCCATCTTGTCCGCCCTCTGCTGGTTTTTCAAAAGAAGAACATGAATGACAAGAGCGACTTTCTCTGCCCCTCTGAGATTTTTCTTGTTTATTTTTCTTTTGGGAAATTGAAATTCCAGTAGATGCCTTCATTATAAAAAGGCCAAATGAATACATGGGCATTTTGATGAATGAGATTTATTTGAATTGCTGGGTACGTTCAGAGGTGGGGTATGTGGACAGAAGAAAACCCCAGCTTTATTTCTTTCTGTATAGGTCTTACTGTTGCATTTTTCAGCAGGTTTTTCTCATGTACATAAAGGCAGTTACATTAACCTCATGGTGTGGAATGCACAGGAACATGCATATTCTGGAATCCTGTCAATCTGGGGAGCTCAGAGCTGGAAGCATCCGAAGACTGAAAAAGAACACAGAGGAAGAACTTTCTATTTATAACCAGACTTTGGAAATTCAACAAAATGTTAACAGAGTGTTTTCAGAATCTTGAAAGATTCTACTTGATTTTCAAGTTCTGTATAATACCTATTCTAGGAAAGCCTCAAAGCTTGCTGGCATTTGGATCATAGCAACTCATTTAAGAGTCAGTTACTTCAGGTGTTCTGGTCTGTATGGGACAGGTACCCAGAACTGCAAGGGAGCTGGTTCCCCTGTCACTGAACTCCACTCTTTATGGATTGTGTTTTTCTTTGTCTGACATTCTTTACTTCTCCAAGGTTAAAATAATTGACAAAAGACCCAAACCTGGCTATTTCTTTGTGAATTTATGTTAATGCTGGGAGAGAGAAATTATTTCTTTCCTCTAGGGTCACAAATCTGGGATTATGAAAGCCTGATTTGGTCCGTGACACTCTTCTCTCTCACCTGCTTCACGTTGGGCTCCTAGGATAGCAGACGTGGAAATAGGTGGATGGATTTTTTTGGGGGGGGGATGCTGGGGATAGAACCCAGGGCCTTGTGCTTACAAGGCAAGCACTCTACCAACTGAGCTATCTCCCCAGCCCCGGTGGATGGATTTTAATTGCATTTGGATTTAGAGTCTGCTGGGAGGTTAAATCAGAAGCAAGAGATGAGCAAAAGGGAACATTGAGAATAACTTCTAGAGTTCTGAATCAAAAGGCATTCTGCCGTCATGTATAACTAAATAGAACAATCCATTTTAAAAAGGATATAGTGTAAGGAATATCCCACAAATTCTCAATGTCATCTCTGCTGCTGGTGACCACCATTCCTTTTTGACCTTCTGCAAATGAGTTACTATTGGGGGGAGAACCAGGAGTGAGTTGGAGGTTAATCCAGGACGTTGAGGCGACAATCAGGAGTTTTGATTTGGATGTGTGAACTTGGAGATATCTGTGAGATAGTTAGTGGAGATATCAAGAGTGCAGTTGGATATGTGACTTTGGAGCAAGGGGAGAAATTCAGAACAAAGATATTAATTTATAATTTTTTTTTTTGTGGTGCTGGGAATCGAACCCATGGCCTTATGCTTGCAAGGCAAGCACTTTACCGACTGAGCTATCTCCCCAGCCCTATAATTTGTGACATAATTGTTGAGATTTTGGAGTGGATGAGACTATATTTAGATAACATTCAAGAGAAGAGAGCCTAGAATCAGGTTTTGAGGAAGATCAAGATTCATGAAGGAGAATTTAGCAAAGAAGACTTAAAAGAAGAGGCTAGTAAGATAGGAGAAAAAGCAAAATAAGAATAGGGTATTGAGGAATTGGAGATAATAGGGGTCCAGAAAGTGGGCTGTGGTCAGTTGAGTTGAAACTTGCTAAGAATTAGAGCAATTTGAGGTCAGAGAACTAATTACTGGGTGTGGCAATACAGAGGGAATTGGGAAGTTGACAAGAGTATTTTTGGTAAAGTAAAGGGCATGAAAACTAGTTTGCAGAAGGTTAAAAAGGAATGGTGGTAACCAGCAGTATAGATGACATTGTGAGTTCGTGGGATATTCCTTACACCATATCCTTTTTTTAATTGATTGTTCTACTTAGTTATACATGACAGCAGAATGCCTTTTGATTCATTGTACACAAATGGAGTACAACTTTTCATTTCTCTGGTTGTAACAATGTAGACTCACACCATTTGTGTAATCATACATGTACATAGGGTAATGATGTTTGTCTCATTTCACCATCTTTCCTTCCCTCCATCCCCTCCCCTCATTTCCCTCTACACAATCCAATGTTTCTCCATTCTTCCCTTACTCCCCCACACCCCTGATATATAACAGCATCCATTTATCAGAGAAAACATTCGACCTTTGATTTTTTTGGGATTGGCTTATTTCATTTAGCATGTTAGTCTCCAACTCCATCCATTTAACTGCAAATGTCATGATTTTATTCTTCTTTATGGCTGAGTAATATTCCATTGTGTATATATACCACTGTTTCTCTACCCATTCATCTATTGAAGGGCATCTAAGTTGGTTCGACAATCTAGCTATTGTGAATTGAACTTCTATAAACATTGATGTGACTATGTCGCTGTAGTATGCTGATTTTAGGTCCTCTGGGTATAAACTGAGGAGTGAGATGGCTGGGTCAAATGGTGGGTCCATCCCAAGCTCTCTGAGGAATCTCCATACTGCTTTCCAGAGTGGCTGCACTAATTTGCAATCCCGCCAGCAATGTATGAGTGTACCTTTTCCCCCACATCCTCGCCAACATCTATTGTTGCTTGTATTCTTGATAATAGCCATTCTAATTGGAATGAGATGAAATCTTAGGGTAGTTTTGATTTACATTTCTCTAATTACTAGAGATGTTGAACATTTTTTCATATATTTGTTGATAGATTGTGTATCTTCTGTGAAGTGTCTGCTCAGTTCCTTAGCCCATTTATTGATTGGGTTATTTGTATCCTTGGTGTAAAGTTTTTTAAGTTCTTTATAAATTTTGGAGCTCTATCTGAAGTGTTTGTGTGGAAAAGATTTTCTCCCACTCTGTAGGCTTTCTTTTCACATTATTGATTGTTTCCTTTGCTGAGAAAAAGCTTTTTTAGTTTAAATCCATCCTATTTATTGATTCTTGATTTAACTTCTTGCACTTTTGGGGTCTTGTTATGGAAGTCTAGTCCTAAGTGAAGGTGATGAAGATCTGGGCCTTTTTCTTCTATTTGTCTTACACCATATCCTTAAACACAGACACACACATGCTCGCATGCACACACACATGCATACTTACAGCACAAATAAATACCAGTAACTGAAAGAGAACTGTATTTAAAAATATTTGAGAGACTATCACTGTATTCCATGATAGAAAAATTCATGCCTTAGACATTTTGCTCCTAAACCATCAGAGTCCAGAATCATGAAGATTGTAACAAAAATACTGTGTACTCATTGTTCACCAAAGTTACAGTCTATGAATTTGCTGCTAACACTGAAATAGCAAATAATAAACCATTGTTCCAAGTTGGAATACTGGTTTTAGGTTCCTGTGAGCCTCTGGTCATAACATTTTTGTTGCCTGAAACATCACTCTCATTATATAGGTCTATTTTTCCAACATCCTTGTCAACCAAGCCAGTTTTATCAGTTTTGAAAACCTACTTTTCTGCACAACCCTTTCCTGTTTAACATTAACAGGTATTTAAGAATTCTTCAGCAATCTCCTGATCTGCAGAATCTGCCTCACCTGCAAGCTTAGCATTTTCATGCTCTATTACCTTTTGAAATATGTGAGCCAGCCAGTACAATTCTAAAAGAGTTAAAAATTTTCCTCACCCCAAGTAAGATGATTAATTTTATATTCAACTTGACTACAGAATGTCCAGAATTTTATTAAACACTTTTTCTGGGTGTGTCTATGAGGGTGCTTCTGGATGAAATTCGTATTGAGTCAGTAGACTGAGTAAGAAATCATTCTCTCTCCCCTCCCTTTCTCTATCTCTCTCCATCCCTCCATCTTCATCTTAGTGTCTTCAAGTTGGTCTTCTCTTGTCCTTAGAATTGTACTGCAATTTATACAATTGTCTCTCCTGGGGCCTAGACTAGAGTTATACCATCTACTCTCCTGTGTCTGAACTTCCTAGCCTTCATAATTACATGAACCAATCCTTAGAGTTTCTCTTTTGATAGATGATGAATGGAAGGATGGATGGATGGAAAGATAGATGAATGGATGTGTAGATAACCTCCTACTGGTTCTGTCTCTTTGGAGGACACTCATACACTGGTCTCTGGAGAGACTGATGTATGAATAAGTGGATTTCTTTGATGTTTTTCTGGATATACAGATTGGTGATTCATTAGCTCACGACCGACTGCACTATAATTCATGCCTAAGCAAAGCTTATCTAACATATACATTTTCTCCATAAGGTATATCACGGCATTCTTGTGCTTAGGAATACCACACAGGGCTTCAGCGTTATGCTTGGGGGAGCATTTTAACCAGAAAAATTAGTTTTTTTAAACACAGAAATGTGGAAAACATGACACTAAATAGACCAAAATAACAATACTTGTTCATAGTATGAGATCTGTAATAAGAAGGCAGAGCATTACTTTGTTCAATCTGAGCTGGAACCATGTACAAAGAAGAATAACCTGAATTTTTCACCACTCTGAACATGTCATCAAATGACATGAAAATGCTGTCACTGTTCATTTTGTGGTTATGAACAAATTTTAGCCAATAGGTAAATTTGCAAATATGGAATCCACGAATGATAAGAATTGACTGTGTTTTGACTTTGGGAACACCACCATCATAGATTGACTGTTAGTTCAGAATCTACTATACCATGACATCAATTCTTTGCCAGCTTGTGCTAGCATATTATGCAGAACCATCTGCGATCCAGGTTCAAATATTTCCTACTGGGTTAACTGGATAAATAAACTCTGCAAAAGCCGTGTTTTGAAATTGAAGTAGCAGGGGACAGGAGTAAGCCTGCTGGGAAAATAAGCCATCTGTTCACGCGATTCATTTGTGTCTACAGGATTTACTTGCTCTGGGTTAGGTATCTGGTACTTCCACTTGATAAGGTAGTGCTTCTAGGTACCTCAACTATGTAAAGAAGTGACTCACAGAACAACCATTTGGTCTTGGGTATCCCAAGTCCCATAGTCATGTCATGTCTCATAGGCAATCAGTTTCTTCTAACAGTCCAGTGGCAAGCCACTAGCTGTTTCTCAAAATCAAGATTGTTACTAATGTAATTCTGTATAACTTTGCTCTCAACTCCTATTCCTCAGTCAAAAGTAGCTTCAACCACATGCAGACTTCTTTTGCTCTGTGTCCAGCTCCAGATGATAACCAACAACCTTTTAGTTCACTCATTTTATTCACTTCAGAAAAAAAGACCTAAATGTGATAATAAATAGCCTCCAAAATCCACAATGGCCCAGCAAGTGCTGTGCTCCACCCCCCACCTCACCACACCCCCACACACATTTTCTTATGGTTGTATATAATGGTGGAATTTGTTGTTACATATTAGTACATGCACATAATATAAATAAGATTTGGCCAATTTAACTTCCCAGCACTTTCCCCCTGTGATTCTTTCTTAATGGGTAGGAGTTTCATATATTCAAGATACTTTCTTTCCACACTTTAGAAAGTCTTAGTTGGGTATCTAAAGAACCTCTTAATTTTAGTTCATCCTTATAAACCTTATCAAAACAGTGAATAGTGTTATACATATGGTATATACATATACCATATATATATATATATATATATATATATATATATATATATTATATATAATCAATAGTTTCCAAAAGACTCCCTTGGAAAAGGCCAGGAAAGAAACAAGGCTGGCTAGTGAAGGTGCACTGCTGTCCCTGCTAGGAGAAAGCATTGGTTTCTGGTTTTCTCTGTTTAATGAATCTGGGTGGACAGCTTTTCCCAAATTAATAGTACCATAGTATGTACCTGTGCTTGTGCTGCCTTGCTGCAGTAAAGACATAATCTCCAGAAGAGCAGTTGTAATTAAAGTCACTTACTAATTAGACTTAACATAGACCATTCCAAGACCTGCCTCACTTCTCAAAGAGTGTACAGAGGAATTTAATGGGGATTAAATAGGAATGGCACCTCTTCTTCTTTCAAAACATTGGAGAATACATCAATTCCTACAGTTCTTCAGGAATATACTATTGCTTTAGGCTCACTCTTTTAGTGGGAAAGAACTCAGAGGGTTCCACTTCGTCTTTCTAATCACAATTATCCTTATTCCACAGGTCTGTGAGTGATGGGGGATTTTACGCATTGCTAAAGGCAGAACTAGAGAAAATTTGTTATTAATTGTGCCTCTTTTCAATTCAGAAAATTTGTCGAGACCCTCTCTAGCAAGTTGTCACTTCAAGTCTTACTGAAAAAATCTTGCCACTGACCTCTAGCTGCCCAGGAAGTTAGAAAATCAAATATTTAAAGTTTCCAGTCTCTATAACAGAGAGCAAAGGAGAAAGCTTTGGGAATGATATGTAGTTTTCCTACAACTCTTTATGAGTCAGAACTTATCACAGATTTGGTGTTCTGACCCTTGCTATCAATTACACCAGGGATCTGCTATTTTCTGGCTTCTACAAACTTTCCAGCTCTATGTATGTAGCCTTGCCATCATAAAGCTTAGAGTTTTATGGGGAAAACAAGCACAGTAGGGAAGTGTTTTGCTGTGAAAACATGTATTTCCTATTTTATTTTACCATCTCTCTACCAATAAGAAATCAGCAATGGTTTTTATTATGCACTGTCCCTAGGGGGAGGGTGGTTAGCTTAGTGTAAAGTAGTTATTATTCAGCTTTGAACTTCAAAAATGATCTTTCAACTCCTTAGCTAACATAAGGGTCTAAAAGCCCAACCCTGGATATTCAAGAGGTAGGTATGGTTGAGAAAGAAAATGTATGCCTTACAAAACCAGACATTCAGGGGCTGGGATTGAGACTCAGTGGTAGAGTACTTGCCTAGATGTGTGAGGCACTGGGTTCAATTCTCAGCACCACATATAAATGAGTGAATAAAATAAAGGTTCATCAACAATTAAAAACATTTTTTTAAAAACCCAGACATTCAGTTTTTAGAAAACAGGAACATAGATTTTTATTAAAAATCAACTCAATAATGAGGGTAGGAAATAACAGATTTTTGTAAGGTTAATGGGATAAACCTGGAGATATTTTAAAAAGCTGGAAGAAGTTAGGTGACCCAGAAGTGTCTTTGGATCCTCCAGTTTAAATCTGCAGTTCCCCTAGGGTAATAACCTCTTAGAGAGGTTCAAGAGGACCTCGGAGAGAAGCATCCATGCTGTGTTCCAAGTGGTTGGCAAACCTGTAGGGCTGCTCCACACTGAACATGGGGTGACAGAACAGCATATTAACCAGGGCTGAAGGGTTTGTCCAGTTATATGAGCCTGAGAGCACTCCCATAGGAACCCCAAACAGTGATATGAAGAAAATAGGTCAGGGTTCCTCTGTCCAAGGAGAAAAGATAGTAGAAGAATAGGTGCCGAGAGGAAGAGTATGGGAGTCTGGAGCCAGGAGGGTTGGATAAGATAAAGAATGAGTGGACCCAGCGGTTTTGCCAGAGGCCATGTCAAGAGCATTTGTATTAGCAACTTATACCAACCCTCCGTCTAAATTCAGATGGGAGTGCTCCCTCCTCATTAAGGGTCAGCGAGAACTGGGGAAAGGCATACACTCCAGACACTATATAACCCCAATGTCAGGATGTTTTTGAAGGCACTCAGAAACCTGTGTCAGAGAGACAGCCAGCAGAAGGAAAATGATAGGATCTTAACATTGTCTACGTATTTACTCAAAAGAGATTAAGTTTTATTCCTAAAGTGATTCTAGTGGCCACAGTATGTGTTCCCTGATCCGTGGAGATAAATGGTTTGGGAGTTGGTTGAATTTTATTATAGAAGATAAAGTTGGGCATCTAAGAAACCATATACATGTCATTGAAATAGTGCATAAGCAGGATGTTGTATATATGGCAAAATTATCTAGTTTCCAAAAGATTCCCTTGGATGGGGCCAGGGAAGAAATAAGCTTTAGATAGTGAAGATATGCTGCTTTCCTGCCTGAAGAAAACATCAGTTTTTGGTTTTCTCTGTTTTTTGAGTCATTTTCCAGATTAATAACATATAGTAGGTAGCGATGTGAGTTTTATTATAGAAGATAGTTTCCAATTCATCTGAATTATGACTATAAACTTTATACCACCTTCAAAAGCATGTGAATTGATAATTACAATGGAAGTTGATATGTGATCTGTAAAGGGTTGATTAGAAGCAGTTGGAATTGAGAAAGGAAGCAGCTTTTTTTTTTTTCTTTGATGGAATTGAACTCAGGGTCTCATCCATGCTAGGCAAACACTGTACCATGAGGGCTACATTCTCAGCCTGGAAACATCTATCTCTCTCTGGAGAAAAATGGAAATGATTCAAAGACGAAATTACATTTGAGATAAAATTTTAAAATCTGAATATATGGCCTTTATTTTCTTTAGAGTTGAAGTTTTCATGATTAAATTATAAAAATGGGTCTGTTTTGTAACCTAAAATATTTACATATTAAACTAACGTTAATATCTTAATGATTATACAAGAAATATAATGAGACAAACATGTGCATTTACAGAACTGCATGTCAGTCAGGCCAGCTCCCTGCAGAGCAAATTCCCATCCTGACCTCTTTCACCTGCAAGGACACAGAGCAATCCTTGTTTAGGCTTGCACATTCATCTACTTGTCCAGTATGGTCAGTCCTCCTCTTCTTGATGGTTTCCTTCTGCTATGAATGCGCTAGTCCGGTCATCTGCTTCTTACAGCAGACATTTACCATTCTCATGCACCAGCTGTTGGAGGAAGGGGCTCTGAAGATGGTGAATTTGAGCCATTCCTCAGGGAGGGTTTCCTCCTGGCTCCCTTCCATTGTCCTTTCTGAAATCAGATGACTTTCTGGAGTTTCTCCCATCGTTCACATCTTGCTAAAACAGTTTTGGAAAACAAAACCACAAACTTGGCTATTCTCCCCACCCCCCATAAGAAAACTATTATCAAAGATAATCTCCACGAGATTCAGGCTGACTGTCCAGCACTTGTCTGTATATTAAAATTCATGGATTTACCACTTGGGTAAACATTTTGGGTACCCAGGGGTTGAGTTATACTAAAACAGCTCTTCCAGATTGAAAGACAAATTTGTGCCTCTTGTATCTCTTACCACCATGAAGAAAATACTCACCTACCAGTCTTCTTCACATTCCACATCTAGGCACACCACTCCAGTCACATAGTAGCTGCAGGTGGCAGCTTTGAGTGCACCCTGCAGGATAAAAGGGCTCTGCAGCAGATGCAGACTGCACTACATCAGGTTTTGCCATCTGGGCTATTGAACATGGAAGGTGCTGGAAGGTCAGTGGTGGAAAATGATGTTATATGCCATTTATGGCAAGCTCCAGAGTAAGAGGAACCACAACTGGTTCTCAAATACCTTTCTCAAATACCTCTTAGTGTGTAAATGGGCCCTGTTTTGTTTTGTTTTTATCTGAAATATCTTTTGCCAATATTTCCTCCCAGTCTTCAACTTGTCTTTTTATTATCTTGACAGTGAACATTCAAGGTAATATAATAAAGAACTGATGGTCTTTTAAATCAATGATGCTGAAATAATTGGACCTCCATAAGTCTAAACACAGATCGAATACCCTTTACAAAAATTAGCTCAAAAATCATCACAGACCTAACTGTAAAACACAAAAGTATCAAACTCTTAGAATATAACCTATAAGAAATGTAGACCTTGGGTTTGGCAATGGCATTTCAAATGCAATACCAAAAGACAAGACTTTATTAAAATCAGAGCTTTGTGATCTTTAATTTTTTTAAAAAGAATGCAATCTTATGTATAATTTAAAGACTAGCCAAAGGAACCAAAATTTGAAGGAAGTTGGACATTAAAAAATGGGGATAACTGATACAGCAAGATCTTGGAGGAGCTTAGAGAGGGTATGCTCCAGGTCAAGCGGGAGATCTTAATTGTGGAGGCTGAAGGTACAGAGGTAAGTGTGAGTGCTGGTGCAGGTAACTGGGAGGAAAAGGGGAAGAAGAGTAAGAGAAATTGGGTTTGGTGACAGTGGAGCAAGTCTCCCAAATGGGACTCAGTGGGCAAGGTAGTTATTGCTATTATGACTACTTGAAATAGTAGTGTCACCTGACTCAGAATCTGCTGAGGATGCTCAAGTGTGCTTCAGGGCGTGCCAATCCCATGTCACTGGGTGGAGTAATTTGGGCTGAGAGTTTCAGGCATGGTGTTTAGTAACATTAGTAACATTTCCCATGACCTCATTTAGAGCAAGTTTTCTCAACTATGGTATTATTAATATTTTAGACCAGAGAATTCTTTGGGAGAAGGGTACTATCCTGTGTATTGTAGGATGTTTAACAGTCTCCCTGGTTTTACCTCCTAGATTCTGGTAACAACCTTTTCCCCACTTTTTATAACATCCAAAAATGTCTCCAAGTATGTTCAATGTCCCTTAGGGAGAGAGCAAACTCTTCTCTGGCTAAGAAGTAAGATTCCGAGCTGGAGTTAGTGATCCCATACCGGGGCTGCTTCTCAGGAATGCTCTTCCTGGAAATGGCCTGCCTTGCCTGTCTTTGTGGAGGGAAGGGAAGCCTCTGGCATTTGGAGAAGGTATTTGCCAGGAAGCCACACCCAGACTCTCAGTGCTGTTCATGTCACATGTGCCAAGAATGGAGGTTGCCAGCCATTCAACTTTCTCCAAGTTAACTTCTCCCAATCACAGCCTTGGAGAAGAGGAAAAGATTTATCTCCCCAGATATGGGTCCATTATGTTCAAAGCCAAATGTTCTTTATTCTCTTTTAAATTTCTCTCCTAGCATTTTCCCTTTTACTATATCCAAATATAAGAAGATACCCAGGGCTCTCTTGATATGAAGTTCACAAAATTAAGCCAAAGTAGTATATCATACATTTTTATCAGATAATGTCATAAAACATCCTCCCCTCTCTTCTCAGATCATCCTGTTCCCCTTTCCCCTTTATCTATGCAAAATTTATTGGAACTCTCTGCCTTTGGGGCTTTATGTCTAGGGGGGGCTGTCTAGGGATCCAGATTGACAGGACTACAGCCGTTTGGATCATAACTGTTATTTTACCCACCAGGAGACCCTGGCACACATCCCAAACTCTATAGAACAGACAGTTATTATGATAGTCAGTCAAGCATGTTGTGCCAGACTGTTCCTTAACTAGTGTTCATCATGTTAATAGTTTTTGAGAAAGACCAGGTACATTCTAGGCAGCTGACTTTATTCCATTTCAACACCCTTCCTCCTGCCTTGGGGTGCAGGGATACTCTTGTCTTGCTGCCACCTAAGACACACTTATTTTGCCTGTACGTCCCTAATAAATTTCCCCTATGCAAATCCTGGATCTGCCTGCCTCCTCTTTCTTCCATCTCATATCTTCTTTGACAGCTTGTTCTCATATATCAGCTTTTTCTGAAGCTGGTTGGATCCCTAAGAATAAAAGTATGCCCCCTGCAGTTGAGGAGTTCACATCAAAGAAACAAGACAAAAAAGAGTGACAAATATTAACATGCTTACACACCCAGTAATTTGAAATCATAGCACAAGGAGAATGCACGGAGAAGAGATGGAGTCAGTGGTTAGACAGGCATCTCTGGAGCAGTGACATTTTGGTTAACTTTTAAAGGATGCTTAGAATGCCAGACAGCCTGCACAGGGAGAACATTTCAGGCAGGAGATTATGCAAAGGCTGTGAGGCGTGACCACAGGTTGTGTTTAGAAATCATGGAAAAGGTTTACGTAGCTAAAGTGCAGTGAGCAGAGAGATAAAATAAATTAGGGACTGAATCACAAAAGCCCTAGCAAATTGTATCAGGAAATGTGGACTTATTCTGTAACTATGACCATTTCAGGCAGAGGAATTTTTCAGTTACTGGGTCCATCTCTGATCTTGATCTCTTTGGGTGATTGACCTTTCCTCTTTCCTTTTATTCCAAGTTGTAACCTTTGGCTACAGATAAATATAATCCAGTCATTCATTTGGACTCTCTCAGAAAAATTGCTTCATGATCTTTCTTATTTATTTATTTATTCATTTATTTTTCTGTTTCAACCTCCACAAAGAAAATTCTGTAATTTCCATTGGTCTACTTCCTAGGGTCTTCCCAACTTTGTTAACTTCTACTTTATGCTTTTCAGAATTCACAGGGGCCCACCACTTGTAGGTCTTGCCCAAATTCATTTCCTTCTTTCTATCAATGTAACCAGGAAAATTCCCTTACTCCTAATGGGATGTCATATTCAGCAGGTGTTAAATATTTAAGTCCCAACTTCTGGGTACCATTCTTTCTTAAGAAGAATTGGCATATCTGACATTTAATAAAAATGAATTCTCCTTGTACCAACCACTCTGGTTATAAAAATACATATAGTGAGATTTTGAAATTTTTTTTTTCTCTTTGGAGAAAGTAGCTGCCAAGGTGAGTGATATCATGGGCACAAGCCAGGTTCCATAGCTCAGTCTCCCTCTAATAGGTTCCAATATATAGACATTTTTAACTCTGAAAGAACCTCTGAAAAGAGAATATATGTTTAAACCATCACCAGAAAAATTCTTTTTTTTCCCATTTTTTTAGCACACTATATTTGCACAGAATGGTGGGATTTGTTGTTATATATTTGTATATGAATACAAATACAAATCATTCCCCAGTATTTCCCTTTTACCTCCCCTCCTCTCTCCCTTTCCTCTAATCTACTGATCTCCCTTTGATTTTCATGAAATCCTCCCTGACTTTTTTTTGTCAGAAGATTATCTACTGAAAATTTTCTCCCAAACTATAGGTTCTCTCTTCACACTCTTATTTCCTTTGCTGTGTAAAACCATTTTAATTTGATGCCATCCCTTTTGTCAACTTCTGATGTTATTTCCTGAGCTTTAAGGGTCCTATCAACAAAGCCGTTGTCTGTGCCTATATGTTGGAGTGTTGACCCTACATTTTCTTCTAGGAGTTGCATAGTTTCTAGTCTAATTCTTAAGTCTTTGATCCATTTTGACTTTTAGCAGGGTGGGAGATAAGGGTCTAGTCTCATCCTTTTACATATGGATATCCAGTTTTCCCAGCACCGAGGGTTTAAAAAGCTGTCTTTTCACCAGAGAAGTTTTTTAAGCTTGTGGAGGTTGACAGATTTGGAGATGCCAGAGTGCAGAAAGAGACAGAGAGTCAGAGTTGAAGAGAAAGACAAAGACTGGTAGAGAAAGAGAGAGAGGTGGTGGTGGCGGGGAGGACAAAGAGAAACAAAGAGAAAAAGACGAGTCAGAGTGAAAGAGATGAAGGAGCCCAGCTGGTTCCACATCATAATAGACTCAGGCTTGGCTTCTCCTAGGGCCTTTCTACCTTAAGAACACCAATGTGGAACCAGGCATAGATCCAAATTCCTGTTCTGAACTCTGAACCCTGCTCATAGTGACCTTTTTATAGGTCTTCACTATCACAAAGACACACCCAACTGGTGCTAAAGGTTTACAGAACAGACATGGTGGCAAGGGGTCTGAGGTGTAAAGAGAAGATAGTGTCTTACAGGTTTTGATGATGACTCTTACTCTGGTCCTGATTTCTGATTAGGTGCAAACCACCCCACAACTCTTCTTCCTCCCTTTCCTTTACATTTTCTTAATGATATGTTTTAATTTGTTGGTTTTTTTTTTTTTTTTTTTTTTTTTTTTACTTTTTCCTTTCCTCAAGTGAGAGGAATTAGAGGAATAAAGCCAAGGAGTGTCAAGCTGAATTTAGGTAGCAGAGTCAAGAAAATGCAGGAGTTTTAAAAATGTTATCAGTCGTTGGTATTTCTAATTTTCCACAATTAAAAGAAATTGGAGTGAACAAAAAGATACTTTCAGAATTTTCAGGTGATGAAAGTTAAATAGGGAGGATTAAAAATTGGCAAGAGAGTCTATAAGTTTATCAGCACCTTTGTTCTCTCCCGGTTGCCTGGTGATATAGCTTAGTCAAGATAACCAAGAAAAAAATCTTTTGCACTTCTACCCTCAAACAAGTGCCTTCCACATGGAGTTAAAAGTTTAGGTTTTGCCAAGCTCATCCCACTAAGACCTGGAGGGCAGGCCATGTCCCTATGGAGGGCTGCTACCCACTGAGATCAGGAAAACCTCCCTGCTCCCAACTGGTCCCTGCACACCCTGATGAGCCTCACTGTGGCCAGCTGCAGAGGGGCCAGGTGTCCCTGGGAGATTCAGCCATAGTTCCCTCCCTCATCCCAGCCTGAGAATACCCAACCTCTTCTCTCTTCACTATGCATCTATGGTCTTTACAATGTTGATTCTCCAATAATTTCTCTGTCACTTTATGGTCTAATCAGAATTTTAGTAGAATTCCTTCTCTAGTTGAATTTTGGATCTTTTGTTCTTTTCAGAAACGTTCACTCTGTTACTCATTATCTTTGAGTTTTCGTAATTCAGAATTTAGAAAAAGAAATTAAAATGGAAACAAATGGTAGATTTCACTAAGTATTATTTTAAAATTCTCCTCTGTCAGTTACCCAAATATAATATTAACAGTGGATGAACTGGAAAAGAATATTTGTAATATGCCAGAATCAAAGTATTCATGAATAATGTTAATCACACATGTAATATTAATGCTATAGTTTGGATATGAGTTATCCCCCTGAAGCTCCTGTTAATGAAGGAAAATTCAGAGGTGAAATAACTAGATTATGAAAGCTGTGACCTCATCAGTCCATCCAAGTTTGAATGGACCGACCTGGTAGTAACAATAGGCAGGTGAGGCATGGCTGGAAGAGGTGGGTCACTGGGGGCATGCCCTAGAAGGGTACATCTTCCCTGCAGTCCCTTCCCCCACTCCCCATATTTCTTCTCTTTCTCTCTCTCTCTTGCACCTGTCATGACTGTCACGAGGAAAAAGTTTTTCTCCACTGGGTCCTTCTCCCATGATGTGCTGCCTCACCTTGGGTCCAGAGCAAAAGCAGACTAAATAATAATATATAAGTATTAATATAGAGTATATATTAAAGTCCTTTAGAATGTGATCCATAAGAGACTATATCCCAACACAAACAACAACAAAAAGGATATAAAAGTCAATTCACAAAAGAAGTGGCAAATCAAAATGATCAACCATGTTAATTATCAAAGACATATCAGTTGGAACAACTACAACAATGTTGGGGAAATTTGTTATACCCTGATAAACTTCTGGTGGGGATAAAAACTAAAAATATTTTCTGGAAGACCATTTGGAAATTCGTGTTAAAAGTTTTTACAAAGTACTGATCTTTTGATCAAGCAATTCCAAGTCCTCGACCTAATTGAGGTTGTAGGTACAAGAATGTACCAACATTGTTCTGTTTTACAAACAGAACTTTAAAAAGAAAAAGACCTAAATCCTGTTAGAAACTAATTTTAATTGCATTTATAACTTAATAATGTATGTTTGTATTTTAATTTGTAACAACAATTTTGGGGAGGGAATCCTTCACATCTGAAGAAATATTCTTAATAAAACATTAAGTATAAATGCTTAAATAGATACACTTACATGTGTATGTTCAAAAACTATAAGGACATGCAGTGTAGCCAAACAAAACAACTGGTTAACTCTGAGAATGAGATTAGAGATAATTTTAGATTTTGTCATTATACTATTTTCCAGATTTTCTATAATTGAAATATGTTACTTCTGTAATCAGAAAAAAAAATACGTACTTTTTTATTGCTTGAGTAAAAGCAAACTGACCTTCATACCAGAGAGGAAGAAATGGTTTGGGGGACTGAAGATGGGGGTGGGGGCCTGGAGTCAGTTAGACATGTGTCATGGTTTTCCTGTTAGCTAGAAATGTGATTTCCAGTCTGTTACAAGTTCACGATGCCTCAGTTTCTTCACATCTGGAAGGGAAACAATAACATCTCTCATAAGGCTACTATGGGGATTAAATGAGTTATTTCATTCAAAGCATTGGTAACGGTGCCTCCCCTAGTGTAAACACTTGATAGATGGCTGAAACATTAATTAACAATAATCTGTGGGGAGAATCATGTTAATATCATTTCTTTATACCCAAATAAATTTCAAAGAAGTTAAAACCATGAAATAAAAATTAAAGAGAAAATATAGAATTGAGTTTGAAACCATCACATGATATCCTGAATTCCAAGAAAAATACAGATGTATTTGTCTGCATAGTGTCTTAATATAGAGAAAAATAACTAAAATTGAAAAATAACAAAATGGGGAAAATGTCTGCAACAGATATGAGAGATAACATGTCACTATCTCTTCCACAAAATAACTCATGCAAAATAAGATAGACAAGAGAAATTTGGGCAAAGGGCATGAATGGGAAACTCAGCAACAAAAATTTAAGTGTATCTTCAATCTCCCCAAAGAATTAAAAAATGCAGATGAAATCAGAAATACATTTTCCCTATCAGATTTGTCATGATAAATACTTTTAATAACCCAATTATTGGCAAATATATGGTAAAATGGACCATACTATAAAATATTAGTGATACTACAAATTGTTACATTATTGTAAAGTAGTTTGGCAATATCTATCAAAATATAAAGTACACATATTTTTGATATGTTATTCTCACTACTAGGAATTTGTCCTTAGATGATAATCCCCTAATTTTTCAGAGAAAATGTATAAGGATATTTAGGGCGGTGTTGTTTGTAATAGAAAAAAAAGCCATCTAAATGTTAAATTGTTAAATAAACAAGAGGCATGAAGGTATGATATACAGCTATGTTCACTATGAGAAAAGATACCCATATATCCATAATGCATGACTCTGGGTAGTAGTAAATATAGAAAAAATTTATTAAAAATTTTGTTTTTTTAATTTAATTTTATTTTAAAAAATCTGTACATACAAACATATCACACAGTCTCTATGTGAGTGTGTTTACATGTACATGTATATATGCCTATTTCCTTAGAAGACTAGTCACAAAGATGTTGAATTGTGGAGTTATGAATTATACTTTTTTATACTTTCTGATCCTTAAAATGTGTATTGTTCTCCTTCAAAAGGAAGCTATTTCAAAACACTTTTTTAATTTTGAAAATAAATTCAAAACAGTTACTGAGTGAGATCAGTTTTCTGGAGAACTGGCCTATCCCCCAGAGACCACAGCTGAGATGATTCCAGAGCACGAATCCACAGTTGAGTGACTAGGGGCCAGGCTCAATAAGCACGAAGTCACACCCTAATCATTTGTATTAATAGTAAACAAATGGTAAATTTGTATAAGTGCAAAAGGATTTAATTGAACTTTTTCTTTGCTTTTTTAAAAAAAGACATATTTATAGAATAAACATTGTTTGCATAGTTTCCACAGAGAATCCCCAAAAGTCATTCATTAGTAGAGTTTATCTGATATTTTCTGTATTGATCTCAGTGACTAAATTCAGTGCTGCTCATTAGGAGTGAGGAGTGGTTCCCCCACCCAGTCATTCAGGGTCCAGGTTGTCCATACGTGGCTTCTCAAAGAGAAGCTTTGAGAATCTTCCTGTCTTCTGATGACATGGAAGGAGACACTGACCACCAGAGCTGCAAGTTCAGGGTCAGGCTAGAAGCAGCATCCACCTTTGCTCCCATTCCTTTGGCCAACACTAGGCACATGGCTCCACCTAGATGCAAGGGCCCAGGGAAATGTCATTTTCCTGTGTGTCCAGGAGGAAGACTAACTGGTTTAAGGAGCTGTTTTTGCCATTCATTCAGGGAAGAAAGTTTCCAAATCTGGCAGATGCCCGTATTTTGGTTATTTTCATATGATCTGAAGGTAAATCTTGAGCTTCATTGTATTGTGAATAAAATATTCCCTCAAGAAAGTCCATTTGATGTTGCTCTGAACATCTTTCTAATAAATAATTTAGTGTCCTACATATCTTGATATACAAAAGGAGTCAGATAACAGCAGAATTTCTGTTTCTAAGAAGGAATTGGTTACTTTTCCTTCTTACTGCCAATATTCTAAGTTCTCTTTCTGGTTGATGTACCTCTAAATTTGGAATTTGAGTTCACTGTGAAAATAGAATTTCTGACTCGGGAAGACTTAGGTGGGACCTGAAACCTGATGACCACATAAATGTCCTGCTGTCTCCTGGGTCTCTGTCTCACTCTTCTCATGTTACTATCCCTTAGTGTTATCTAACCCAAAAGACAAAGTGGAGCATCGGAGAGGACAGGCTTGTTCAGAAGGCAAAGGGTCAAGTTCAGAAAATCAACAAAGGCTGGATAAGAACTAAAACCAGGAATTCATAATATGGAAGGTGGAAAATGAGTTCGAAATGTATTTTAATTAGTAGGTAAAGTAAAAATAGTGCAGGATAATTAGATATCAGTTTTTTAAGACAGGGTCTTTTTCTCACCTTCTGGGATTTACTCTGAGAATGTGGGAGAGCCCAATTACAAAGGAAGGTGAACTGGATCACCAAGAATTGAGGAGGGTGCTGGGGACGTAGCTCAGTGGCTCAGCACTTCCCTACCATATGCAATGCACTGGGTTCCATCCCCAGCACCGCAGGAGGAAAAAAAATGGAAGAGGCAAGAAGGGCTGAGGACCTGAGGAGCCCAGAATCTGGGGTGGAAGGAAGGAAAATACCAGTTCCCCTTATTCAAAACTTTCCAGTTCACACCACAATAAATCCAGTTCTCTGCTCTAAATGTTCATTTCTGCTCTATTTCATCTTAGAAGGTGTTGAAAGTAAATATTCCAGAGGATTCAACAAACTCCATAAGAATCAGCTCTTCTGTTCACCAAATTTACTCAAATGAAAAGGCTTTAGGTTCAGATATTAACTTCTGTTAGCTTCAGAGCTAAGACTGGTGAAAAACAGCTCAATCGAGGCTTTTTTTTTTTTTTTTAATCCATTACATTTTGATCCAAGAGCCCTTTCTTTAATTTGGGAGATATGGTATTCTCTTTGGATGCACACTGTTGAACTTCAAGTGGGTAATTGGAAAAACTGAGTGGCTCCAACCAGCAGGGTGATTATTCAGGAGACGCGCAGAGTCCATTCTGCTTTAAAAACAAACAAACGAAAACCATTATTAAAAACCTTTCCTGAAGACAATGGTGCTAGCCTGAGTTCTTAGGAAGACCACAAGTAGAACTTGACAATAATTCGCAGGACCCAGGGCAAAAGGCAAACTCAATGCCCCTTGCTCAAAAATTATGAAAAGACTTTGAAGATGGTGACAGACGGCATTAACCAAAGGTGGAGCTTTTCCAAGTGCAGAGACCTTGTGCTGGTGAAGTTGATCCTGCCCAGAGGTTGACTTCAAACGCTGTAAATTACAACCGACTGCCTACTTTCCCTTACTTGGTCGTATTCTTTTATTCCCGTACTTACTATATTTAATGCTCCATTGTCTACCCAGGGTAAAGCTTGAAATCATTCCAGATTCCTCTCTCCCCTCACCCACCATCCAACTCATGAAAATACTTGTTAATTTTACTGGAAAACCTTTTTTCAATAAATTTCTCATCTTAATCCCTACCCCATTTTAGACTCTCATTATGCCTCACTGGCATCGACCTGCCTGAATCTATCTCACAGACTCATCTTTCTAAATTGCTAATCTGATTATATCACAGCCCTGATGAAAAACCTTCAAAGACTCCTTAGAACTTACAAAATAAACCCCGAATGTTTAGCATGCCACATGTCATCCTCTACAATCTGGCTTTCCTTACTGCCTAAACGTTACCTCCCCTCATCTCCTGCTTCACATCTGAGGCTCCCAGAACACAAAGCTACTGCTGGTTCCTTATGCTCTATGCTGTGTCATGCCACTGTGCCCTCTTCTGTCAGAAATGTTCTTTCCTCTTTTTTTTTGTACTGGGGACTGAACCCAGGGACACTTAACCACTGAGCCGCATCCCCAGCCCTTTTTTATTTTTTATTTGAAGAAAGTCTCACCAAATTGCCTAAGGCCTCGCTAAGTGACTGAGCAGCTGGCCTTGAACTGGTGATCGATCACTCCAGCCTCAGTCTCCTGAGATGCTGGGATTATAAGTGTGTCCCACCATGCTGGGTTCCTCTCTTTTTATACCTTCTGTGGTAATGAGTAATGGTCCTCCAAAATCCAGGTCCTCATCTCTGGAACCTAAGAATGTCACCACAAATATCAATAGAGTTTTTGCAAATGTGATTAAGTATTTTGAAATGGGGAGATTATTCTGAGTGATCTGGATGGGCGCTACATGCAACAAAAAACATCCTCACAAGAGGGAGACAGAGAAAGATTTGACAACACAGTAGAAGAGAAGAGGGTGTGAAGACAGAGTAGAGAGAGATTTGAAGATAATAGATGTTGGTCCTGATGGTACTGGAACAGACCATGATGCAAGGAATTAGAGGAATGGAATTCTAGAAGCTGGAATAAGGCAAGGAAAGAATTCTGCCCCCGAGCCTCTCCAGAAGTGCACAGCTTTGCCAACTCTTTAACTTCACTGAATCAGTTTCAGACTTCTGATCTTCAGACCTGTAAGAGAATAAATATGCCTTGCTTTAACCTACAAAATCTGTTTTTCTATATTGCAGTAGACAGAGAACTAAAACACCTCCTTCCGAAGTCTCCCTTCCTCCCCCTACATGCCCTTACTCTGTGCACCCACAGCATCTATTTATACTTGAACCACAGTGTACTGATTGCCTGCTTCTGATTTTCTCATTAGGTCACATGCTCCTGGAAAGCAGGGACCATATATTCTTTCTCTTCTCCGTGGCACTTAGCCCAGGGCCTGGGACATAACAGGCATCTCCTACCTAGTTTTTGAGGGTGGCTGCCCGATAGAGTGAAAAGGGAAGTGTATAGGGTGAAAAATGCCTACTTCTGGGTTAATAAATTACTCTACCTAAGCTCTCCATTTCCATTGCTCTAGGATGGGCAGAACCCAACTAAGTGGAACAGGTGGTATCACAGAGTCCTCAGATTACAACCAACCAAGTCAGGAAGGAAAAAGGAAAAAGTGTCCAACAGAAAGAAAAACTGTCACAGCATGAGAACTATCGTGCATTTGATAGAGCAATTTACAGAAAGCAATATTCTCAGGATGGCATTGGAATATCAATGATAAAGACTATTCCAAACTGCTATTTTTGAGAAGTGGATAGGCACAGGCTACATTTTTTTTTATTTTAATTTTTTGTGCAAGCAGTGGTAGGGACTCTGATATAAGGCAGCAATGCCCTTACACAGATTCACTAAGGAACATGCAGACAAGCATCAGTAGAGAAAGAACAGGGAAAAGATTTGGGTCTGAAGGAAAAACTGTGCTCAGCCATACTGACTAAGGGTTTCCAGCAACCCCCTAATAAAGCAGAACTGGAAATTTGTGTCATATCCTTGCTGCTAGTTATATATAGATTTGCAAACTTTTGCTTATTTCCTGTGTAGTAAAAACCATATGAATCGTTATTACATAATGTAATGTAGTGATCAGTTGTAACCAACCTATCTTTTGCTGCTTTTATAAATTCCATAGTTACTGAGATTTTATTATAGAAAAGCTGTCCTGGATGGGTCCTGACTACTGGTTGCCATCAGGAACATGGTGACCACAGTGATAAAAATGAAGTGAGCAACTCCCCTTCCAGAAAACTACTTTAATGCTTATCTCTGCCCAGGTGGGCCACATATCACTGACACAGAAGAGCTAGACAGTTCTTGTGTATGATATGACTCACGTTAAAATTCCGTTTATTAAAAAGACAGATGTAGAAAGGGTGGGAAAATTACCCAGACTAACTGAGAAACCTCTAGTCTTACAAAATTAAAGAAAGAGACAATACTAATAAGCCCAGCTCTCATCACTCTGCCACAGCAATAAACAGTGCTGCAGACTCATTGTCTATAAAACCGTGTTGGCTCTTCTTGTTCCCCATGGATTGTCTCTTGACATGACATGGCCTCTCTTGCCATCTACCACTTCTCTAGCTAAAACCCAATCCAAGTAGGCCCCCTCTAGGAAGTTTAGTCCTGTTAAGTGGTTTAGAGTCATAAAAATTCATTGCAGGACTAGGACAGACAATGATGCCCGTTGCTACACAGATTTAAAAAAACCATCACTCAAATAGATGTGGAAAACCAGGAAGGGAGTTAGGCTAATCATTTCATTAAGAGTTCATGTTTCCAAATAGGAAGCCCTTACTTCAGACTTGGTGAGCTCTGTAAGGTGCCTAACATGCTTAGGCACTCAACAAAAATTAAATTAACATAGCAAGACATTGAAGGGAAAATGCATTTTTAGACATAAGAGAACACATCTGTGTTTGGGATCTGTTGACTGTCTCAAATTATTTTGAAAGCATCTTGTTTTGGTAACATATTTGGCAAGCCCTCTTCCTCTTCGTTTTCATACCCATGTGTATTTAACAGAGAATTTAATCCATATGTTCCTGATTCAATTGTACTTGACTCATCCTAGTATTGCTTTGTGAAAGTGATTTGAAAGCCAAAAATCTTGCACGTTTCCCCCAAAATTCTGAAGTCTCCTGCCCTCCACAAGATCCAAGAAATATAGTTTTTGTTCATCCAAAATTCTGAGAATATTTTGAGGAAACATGTGGACTTTTCCTTATCACTGTGTTAGTATTCAGTTACAACTTGGAATGGTGAGTGGCAAAAATGACTTGACTAAAATGGCATTAAGTGTTGGTTTCTTGGCATTCCTGTTACATAACTGTCCAAAAAGACATCGACCTCGAAATTAGATCACTGTAGGAATTATTAAACTCTTGGAAGCTCTCTACTTGGTCCAAATCAATTTAAAATATTGAGCGTGAGCGAGTGCAGGTCACTCTGCTGTCACAGCAGACAAGTTCTGGGATGCTTGCCCAATTCACAAATTAAATGCCTCCCCCACCCTACCTACCCCCTCACAATTCGCCAGGAGGGCTTTGGGGTCATGTTTGATTATTGGACTGCGCAGGCACTTAACTGAAATGGACCCCACCAGAGTCTCCTGTTAACAATTTGAATTGAGAGAATGAAGGAGAAAACTTGGGAAAGGGGGTGGCACAGGGTAGGGAGAGTAAGAGGGAGAGAAGGATGAGAGGGAAAAGGAAGATAAAAAGAAAAAAGTGGGGTTGGTTTAGTCTGTTTGTGTGGCTCTTATCTGTACTATAGAAACTCAAGTGCCAAGTTTGGGTATTTTGTCCCATGACGTGTGTGGCACAGAGAAATCAAGTACAGCACACAAACACAGAAAGCACCAGAAAAATCCAAGTGCTGTTTTTCTCTATAATCTGTTATAATCAATGAATTTTAGAATCTGAGAAAGTCAGTGTGCAATATTATATTCTGAAGAAATAACACAGAGGCATTACTTGTTTCATAAAGGAGTGGGAAGAAAGGATGATCCATACTAATTGGTTTTGATGTATAAAATAGAATGCATATAGGGAAATGTTGAGAATTCATTTAAAGACTAGTTTCATTTAATTAGAGAACCAAGATCTACAGTATTACAAAAGTTATAATCCATGCAATTGAAAGAATGACACCAATTTCTAGTAGCTAAAATTATAAAAGTATCAAAGACTAAGCTAGTTGAGTCTACCAAATCTAATTTCTGCAAAATTAACTCATTTTTCAAAGGACAAAAAGTTCTACTTTTAAAATTCCTATTGCTAGAAAGATCATAAGGAACAAATGGACTGCAATTCCAGAAAAAAGAAACCTGGAAAGCTAAACTGATTCAATTTAATATTTCTCATTAATTCATCATCATTATTGTCACCATTACCATGGTAATATCACATTTGCTAAGTTATTTCTTAGGCAAGTCAGTATGTGGTTTTAGCAATATGATATGCAGACAGTATGGCATAAAAATGACATATTCACATCCAAATATAAAGATGAGTAAAATAAAGAAACTGTGAAGGAAATACACAGATTTTTTTTTCATGTTTTTATTCAGTGGAATGCAGTGGATTCATTAATGGAAATGGAAGCTCCAGGCAGATGAGGATAGAAGTCAGAAAGCCGCACTTATAAGGAAGTTCTAATGGTCAGTTCTTGATAAATAACACCCTAGGGTACTGAAAGAATTTACTAGCATAATGCCAAACACATAATGAAAATCTCAGAATCATAAGAGAGGTTCAACAAGTACTGAATGGTGGAAACACTAAGTTTTTTCTTTTAAAAGGAGAAAAATTTCAGCAATTTAAAACCAGCAACCTTACTGGCAATCAAAATCATATAACATATTGTTAAATAGCTGTTTTTAAAAATTTTATTAATGTTTTAAGTTGACAGATAAAATTATATTTATTTGTACATCATGATACCTTAAAGAACATACACATTGTAGAAAGTTAAACAGTCATTTTTGAAACTACAAAAGGAAGGAGTAGTTACAAAGTGGTAGATAGGAAAGAATTATCATGTCATCTTATGACAGAATAATGCTCCCAGAGTGAACTAAGCCTAATAATAAAAAATAATAGCAAAAGTTGTGAAGTGTTTCATATGATCTCAAAACCAAATGCAAAAGAATGGATGGCATTAGTTCCCTGGAAAAAGGATCAGTATGAGTCTATGTTGAGATATGGCAGGTCTCAGTGCATTCAGGCTGCCATAGACAACAATTTATTGCTTATAATTCAGGAGGCTGGGAAGTCCAAGGTCAAGGTGCCAAGAGATTTGATCTTTGGTGAGGGCCCCCTCCTGATGATAGACAGAAGGCCATCTTTCAGTGTAACTTCCCATGGCAGAGGGATGAGCTAGTTCCATAACTTGCAATCACAGACTCCACCTCAAGATCTAATCACCTCCCAAGGGCCCTAACTTCAAATACCATCACCTTGGGGGCGAAGGAATTTCACGGGAAACATTCATTCAGACCATAGCGAGTTAACTTGACCACAGTAAAATTAAAGGAAAGACTATATTACTCCAAGTCTGACTGATTCTACATGAGAGCAAGCAACTGTTCACTGTCCTATCCAGGGCTCAGCGCATGTTGGATACTACCATCCCATTACAGGACTGTATTTTAGGAATACTGACAAATTCTTGGACAACCAGAGAAGACACATAACAACATGAGGCAAATCTTCAAATACTTGCAAGCCTCACATGGAATTGAATTTGTCTTGTAGAACCTCAGGAGGCAGATAGAGGACAAAGCCAAAAGTCAGGTAAAGGGAGATGTAAGAAAAGCCAACATTTACTGACTGTTTGCCAGACATCATGTTAATTATACTTATTGTCTCATTTAATGCTCTTCAAAAACTGAAAAAGTATGGGTCCTATAACTTCCATTTTACAGATAAGAAAAAATGAACACCAGAGAGGTTAAATACTTACCACAATCACACCAGCAGCAGATGGTGGATGGAGACAGCTTGAACCAGTTTGCCTGCTTGTGAGGAAGGAACTGAGATAATGAACTTGAGCTGAAGGAAGCATTCAGAGGATGCCTGATGGTGCTACAATCCATGATGCTTTAGAGGCACTTACTTCCTTCAGAGGGGTATCTGCACATTATCACCAAGCATGCTTCCACCTCTGAGGATTGATTAATTTGAAAGTCTGAAAGAACATGTTCCAAGATGTCACCAGTATTTATTAACACCGAGAATTGGGATTACAGAGTATTTTTACTTTTTTATTCAGACTCTTTCTTTTCTTGGTGAACACTTTTTAATTTTATTTTTTTTACAATGAGCATGTATTACTGTTATGTGCATTTTATAGCTGTTTCCTTCTGAGGAAAGGGAAAGGAACCTATGAATTCACTGTGTGCACAAAAATGTGAACAAATGATTTCTATGTTGTTCACCCTGTGAATCAAATAGGCTTTATATTCTTTCAGAAATTTAAAAAAAAAAAAAGGTTTCTCAGACTATAATTTTTTTCTGGGAAAAAAGTTTAATGATTTTATATAATTTTCCCTTTACTATAAGTTAAGAAAGTCATTATGTTGAACAAGCAGGACTAATGAGATCTGATCTGAAACAACTTAATTGTTTCCTATTTTTCTTCCTCCCACTCACAACCCATCCTAGAGAGTTATTTCTGGGTCCTTGAGGACTTCTCCCCACCTAAATCAGCATCTCTTGCAAAACTACCTTCTGAATCTCTGATTATAGAGGGTCAGTTCCAGCCTCCTGTTGCTAACATCTATCCGCTGGCTGGTCACACTGTCCCACAGGATTTAAGATAACCCCAAACAGGCCTTGTCCTGCGTGGCCTACACCTGGCCCATAGAAAATGTTTCCCCAGATCTGCCACTAGAGGGCGCGCAGCGACTTCCCAAAAGCACCTCTGTACTGATTGGGGCTTTCAGTCCTGCAATTGCTTGTAGTTGATTAATTTTTTTTTAAATTTGTTTCTGATTTATTTTTTTAAATTTGTTTCTGTCATCTGTACAGGACAGGACAGTTATCAATCTTCCTGTCTGGCAGAGGGACGTTCACAGTGCTCCCATCATATCCTCCTGAGAAATCTTATTTAATCTCCAACTGCAAATACTTGATGCTCACAAAGGTGAGGACTGGGTCAAGGGTAACAAAACTGGTTTGAAATCTCTGCATTTCAGATTCTGACTAGGTGGCCTGGTGCCTCACTTTGGGAAATGGAAGTATTCGGCATCTTTGCCTTGGGCTGTCTGCAGAAACAAAGAATGACTAGGTCCCCTTCCTGTTACATGAGGATTCACATATACATAGAATATCATCAGTATTTTGTCATTATGCTTCTGCAAAGAAGAAATGGAATGTGAGATGGAGAATAGGAGGAATTTTAAATTTTCCTGAGCACCTATTATTAAGAAACTATCCATCAATTTCCAATTTGTTAGCAAAGTTTCCATTTTTAACAGGGAACCGAGGTTAGGTTTTTTTTTCCTCAGATGTCTTTTCAGGGTGGATAATTGTATGATTTTGTTCCTAATCTATTAATGAGGCAAATGATATTGCTGCTGCTACTCCAGGCCTTTGAAATATACATATTTGAGGTGTTGTTATTCTATAATCCAAAAGTGAGAAAAGTAAAGGAAACTCATAGAAGAGAAAGAAGTTGCACAAGGTGACACAGCCCAGAAGCAATGGGATCCTGAGTCTAGTGCTTTTCTACTATAACTACGCTTCCTTTCATGACAATATCATGATTAAGGAGTAATCTATATGGCAAACCAATGGCTTTTTTTGTAAACATAGATACACTGTAGACCAGAATATTATTTTAAAATATTTTTTAAAAAGCATTCCTTTTAAAAAGGAAAAGCTGGATAGATGAACACTATCCTGTTATCTGAGCCTATAACTAGACTATTCCAATGTTCTCCAGGATCAGGCGCAGCAGAATCACCTAGGGGGTTTGTTACAAGTGTAGATTTCTGAACTGACCCTGTACTCATTTCGTATTGCTGCTGTAACAAACCATCACAGACTTAGTGACCCCAAGCAACACTACTTTATTACCTTACATTTCTGGAGTTCAGAAATCTAATATGGCTCAGGAGGGCTACTTTCCTGAATGGTCTACAGAAGGATAATTTCCTTGCTTTTTCCAACCACTTCCAGAGGCTGCTGCATCCCTTGATCAAGGGTCACATCACTGACGGTCTGCTTCCACCCTCACGTCTTTCTGACTCTGAACGTATGGTCTCCTTTTTCACCCATTAGGACCTTTGGACTCCTCGAATAATGCAGAAAATCTTTTCATCTTGGAATCCTTAACCAAACCATATTTGCAAAGTCCCTTTGCCATACAAGAAACATATTTACAGGTTTTGGGGATTAGGGCATGGATGACTCTGAGGGACCATTATTCTGCCAGTTACAATGCCTCCAAGATTCCTTTACAGAAGTCCCATGTGGGTCTCAGGAAACTTTGTATCTGACAAAGTCCTCTCTGGTTGTTACACTAAAGGTAGGGAACCATTACTATTAATGACTACCTACCCTCTTTTAAAAAATGACCATCCTAGGGCTGGGGTTGTAGCTCAGTGGTAGAGCACTTGCCTAGCATGTGTGAGGCACTGGGTTCCATCCTCAGCACCACATAAAAATAAATAAATAAAATAAAGGCATTGTGTCCATCTACAACTAAAAATTTTAAAAAAAATTTTTAATGACCATCCTAGGAGATTTAATAACTTCTTCAACTTCTTCTAAATACAAATTTGTTTTAGCAAATGAATGATTAGAGGAATTAAAAGTATGCCTTTTGCCCTAACCCCATGATCTAAAGTCACATTATTGGACAGTAGTTGAGAATCTCTTCTTATTTTGTTTTCGTCATCTTAGGTGTCTACCTGTCCTCTTCCTAGAGTGCTTGCCTACTGTGCACAAGATCCTAGGTTCAATTCCCAGCCCTGATAAAAACAAAACAAAACAAAACAAAACAAAACAAAAAACAAAAACCCCAAAAGCAAAATGTTCTGTCTCTTAAGGGTGTAATGAGGATTAAAGAAAAGTGCTTAGATTAGCACCTACTATAGGAGACCCACTTAATAAGTGCTAGCTATATTATTATTATTAAATTATAAATGATTTCCCATATTTCTGTCAGTGGCCAGTGCTTGTTGGTGGGGCATCTTTGTTTTCTCTGTGGGGTTCACTTGTATAATTTGGCAAATGAATTAAGCAGTCCTAAAGAGTTGGGAGACAGAGGGTATGGTCCAGAAGTGAAGGATTTCCCTGCTTAAAGAACAACAGAATGTGGTGACACACTGGTCACTCTCAGTTGGAGATCAGAATCAGAGTCCTGTATTCTGTTGGTGGGAGGGCGAGATGGACTCTCGAAGAGAAGGTGGTATGTGCCAGGGACCCACAGAGAGAAAGGGCACATTCAAAATGGGGTAATTTTAATGTATCAAATGAAAAGATGAGTCCTGGGATCTGGACAGTAGTCCCATGACTGTCCTTCATCCTGAAGTGTACAGGGAGGGTCAGAAACAGAGCTGGTCATATTGAGGGAGTCATGGGGCACAAAGTAATGCAGCCCCCCTGGCAACCTCTAGGGAGAAGGGGGAGGGAATAAAAGCCCTGACTTGGTCTCCTGCTGATCCTCATGGGGCAACCCCAGTGGGAAGCTGGAGGACTTCTGCGTGGGGCCCACAGGTCCACAGGTCAGCCTCCAGGGGTCCCCAGCATGGCAGAAAAGGGTGGTGAGTGGATCTGGAGAGGGAAAGAAAGATCTCCAGGACAAGGGGTATTTTCGAAAGTGTCCCCGCCTTAGAGCAGGTGAGCAAACTGAAGAGGTGGTAGAGGAGTGTTAATCCAGGGATAAGCAGCTTGGGAGCACAAGGCAGCCGAGACATTAGGACACCCAGCAGACCACGTCAGCACACGGCCTGAGAAACCGACAGCCCCAGTGGGACAGCTGCCAGGGCTTGTGTGAGCAGGCTGAGCCGTGCTCAAGGGAGGGGCCAGGAGGGGTGGTGCCCACCCCTGAGGCAGGGAGGGTGCATCTCAGGGCCAGAGCGCTTAGTCCTCTGTCGTGGGAAAACACAGACACTATTTCATCCCAGTTATGAAAAGACTTTTGCTGACAAATGAGAGTGCTTTAGGAGCTAAAACACTTGACATGTTCCTTGGAGAGTGTTTCAGAAGTCTCTAAGCAGAGGTGGAGGCCTAGGACAGGGTCCTTGGTGCCAAGGGTACACCTGGGCCCAGGGTTATTTGTTTATTCTACCATATCTGGATGTTTAGAATGCTCTGAGGAAAGATATTATTGTAAGAAGCTTAAAGATTCTAGATACTCAGAGAGCAAAAAAAATAGCAAGAAAGAAAATGAAAAAGGGGTTAACTCGGAAAACGAATGGTGTATTTGGGAATCTAAGCAGAACACCCCATTGTTAGCAAAGACGTGCACAACAGTCATGTCAGGAGGTAGAAGGATACTCAGTGACAGGGAGCACTTCCAACTTTGCCTTCTGCCTCCTCAATCAATTTTCTACCCAGCACTGAGAACAGTCTTTTAAAAATAGATAAATTTGAATGTGTCACACATCTGCTTGGAAGCTCTCGGTTGCTTTCCACTGAGCTTTGAATAAAACCCAAACTCCTTTGCTGCCAGTCATGGGATGATCTGTCTCATGCTTACTGCTTCTCCAGTCACATCTCCTGCTGGTTCCTCTTTGTTTACTGTATTTTGCCAATATTCAACATCCTTTTCCTAAAAGACATGCTCTTGACAGCTTTAGGATCATTGCACTGTGACTCCTTCTGCCTGGACTGCTGGGCGGTTTCCTCCACCAGCCCCTGCAGAATTGAAGCTTTCCCAGATCAGTTAAAGTCAGGCCCCTCCTATCTCAGCACCCTATTTGTTTCCCTGATAAAACTCTTTTCAAGATGTAGGATTTGTTGTTGTTGTTGTTTGTACTGGAGATTGAAATCAGGAGCGGTTTACCATTGAACCACATCCCCAGTTCTTTTTATTTTTTAATTTGATACAAGGTCTCCCTGAGTTGCCGAAGATCTCACCAAGTTGCTGAGGCTGGTCTTGAACTTGTGATTCTTCTGCTTCAGCCTCCCCAGCTTCTGGGATTACAGGTGTGTGCCACTGGGTCAGGCCTTAATATATGGTTTTTATTTGTTAGTTTATTGTCTTTTCCACAAAAGTACAAATTCTATGAGGCCAGAATTGAGTTCTGTCCTGTTAAATTTGTTGTTCCCATTCCTGACATGTGTGAACAGATAGATGGGTGATAGGGGGTTGTATGTATGTAGGTATGTGTGTATGTATGTATGGTAGGTGAGTGGATGATGGGTGGATGGGCAGGTGGATGGTTGGAAGAATGATAGGTTGGGAGTAGATGAATAGGTAGGTGAATGGATGGCTAAATCTTCCAAAACCTAGTCTTTCTCTGTGGATACTGGAAAACTGTTATTTAACATATGATTTGTTTGGATTTTGCTCTGCATAGACACTGCTAAAAGCTTCTTGGCACTTCAAAACCGGAGAGAACCAAAACAATTAGAGACAAAGCAGGAAGTGATTAGACACGGAGGAAAGGCCACGTTTATTCATTGTTGAATAATTGCTCCAAAAAGAACAGTTGTTATGTTCCTCATTTTAGAATTTAAAATTGGCCTCACAAAAACTGAAAGGTCAAAAGCTGAATTTCCTTATAACAGAGATCGTAATGTGAGTGTCTGTGTGTGTATGTGCACATGTACATGTGTGCACCTGTTTGCTTGCGTGGCCTTTATGTACGCGTGTAACAGAAGGATTCGAGGCTCACAGAAGTTTCACCCAGTGCTTTTGTTTAAACAGAATATTCCTTCTTTGCAAAAAGCTAAAAATTTCCAGGCAAATCTGGAAAATCTGTTTTTGTCTCAAACCTCTTAGAGCTCTTTCTCAAGGATTTATGATGTCTGAGAAATTTTATACTCTGAGACACTGAAAGCCAAGATGGACAAAAATTAGAAGGAGTAGTTGGAAAGAATTCTACCTCTATATACCATTCCACCTCCAAATTTGTTATTTAATATGGGTCTAGGAAAATATGGAAGGGAGAGAAACTTCTTTTTCACCTAACTATACAATTTACTGCCAGGTGGTCTTACAGGGGACAGGGGGAAGGTCTATGACAAAGTCACACAACTGGTCAGGGAAGAGGAGCAAGGAAAGGACATCAAGAGGAGTAAGACCAAAGAGAATCCTGCTGGGGGATTGCATTGTGGACAAGAGCCATGACTTTAGATGCCCAATCTCTGGTTCAAGTTTAACTACAGAGCTGTATTCCTTTTTCATCTCTCAATCTCAATTTTCTGAGATTTTTTTCCATAAAATTGGATGATAACAATGTCTATTGTAATGCTGTTGTTAGGAAGATTAAATGTAAAGCCCATGCGCATAAAAGTCCTATCCTAGTATTCCTATTAGGTAACCCTGAGTACACAGTATGCACTCAATAAACATTAGTCATAATTGTTTGTCAAACTCAGCACCATGCCATAGAAAATAATTTGAGTCACGCACATCATTTAAAATTTTTTAGTTGGCATATTAAAAAAGCTGAAATTAATTAAAATAGTATATTTTATTTCATTCAATATATCCAAAATATCATTCCTTCAATATTTAATCAATATAAGTAATTAGCGAGACATTTTGCATTCTTTTCTTTCATAATAAGTTTCGAAGTCCTGTGAGTATTTTACACATACGGCACATCTCAGTTCAGACTAGCCACTTCTCAAATGCCAAAATAGCCACCTGTGTCTCGTGGCTACTGTATTGGACAGAACGGGTCTAACATCTGTCCCTGAATCCTATAGAATGATCCTTTCTGCACAAAACTCCTTCTCAGTAGTCATGCAGATGGATACCAGATGGAGAGTCTCTTCATGCCTTGCAGCTAATCCTATTTTACTGAAAACAGAGGATGAAACAATGTCGCTATAATGGTGAAGTAATTTTCTGTAGCTTGACTCATACTCCCCATATCCCATCTCCCTCTCTCTGGAAACTGTAATGTCAACACCATGAAACTAGAACTGGATTTGTTTTGTTTTTTGAATTCTCTAAGTCTTAAGGAGTGTGTTACCCTTCAATAGTATTATAGTACAGTATTGGTTTATTCACGAATCCTTCTAGAATTCAGAAGTTGAGTTATACTGCTAGGTACCAAGAGAAAATGTTTCCACATTCCTTTTAAGTTTACTGTTGTCTCATCTGGAAGATTACCACCACCCCAAAATTTCCCCCTCCTAGTGTATTCCGTTTCTTTCTCATGAATATTGGTGTGGAACCAGCAGATGGCAGTCAAATACTTTGGACCCTAGGAAAGAGCAGCTGAAAGTATCAGTTCCACATGTTTTTTGAGAAAGACAGTGGCGTATGTGAGGTCTTTGCCTAGAGTTTATGAGATAATTATAGGATCATGGCAAAGACAGTTTAGTTATGACTGAGGTGGATATTCCAATATAAATTTCTGTCTTCACTTGCTTAAAATCTTTTAAACTGCTTTTTGGATTGTTGTTTACGTTTCTTTTTCAACTCAAAAGATCATGATTTTAATTGTAAATTTCAAATGTATGTGCAATAGTGGACATTTCCAGTTATTATTCGTTGATTCTCCCCCTTCCATATCATTAACTCTCTGAGAAGCTTTTTTTTAAAAAAGTTTAACTTATGTAGTTGCAGGTTACTGAGGAACACTTGTTTTGCAAAAATCTGGAACTTTGTTGGGTAATGTTCACAATTAGGCAAAGTTTGGAGTCCCATGTTGTAAGTCTATGGCCTCTTCAGTTTCCATAATCAAATAACTTTGCTGAGATTGTGGCTTCTCAGAAGAAAGCATGAGAATGAAAACTGACAGACATTGAAGGTAGATATCTGATTACATACTTAAGTAAAGCCCATGTTTGCTTTTGGCAAAAAAGTTTTGGCTTATTTCAAACTGATAGAACAATTAGACGATGTATAGGTTATCAGGTCAATACAATGGATCATTATTTTTGGAAAGCTGACAAGTAAATAATATATATGTCCTTTCTTTAAGAGTTTTTTAAAATATTAAATTGTGGGAATTAGTTAAAACAAATTACTTTCAGTAAAAAGTAGAGAAATTAAAGATTTTATTTTATATACCACTTATTAATTTTTCCTTCATGTATTCAATGCATTACATATTTATTGAGTATTCTGGGTTTTGTTTAGTTTTTGGTTTTTGGGTGGTGAGCAGTATTTTCTATGAAAATCACTGTGCTGGGCATCATGGACAAAGGAAGATGATCCTTTCTTAGACTCTTACAGTATAGAGGGCTTAAATACCACATCCTGAATCTTGGAAGATTGGTAGATCCATCAATAGATGAATGAGTAAATATAATGTAGTATAACACAGAAATGAATATTATTCAGTCATAAAAAGGTAGAAAATTCTGCACGTGCTATGGGCAAACCTTGAAAATGTTATGCTAAGTGAAATAAGCCATTGTGTTGCTTATTATATGTGTCAACTTGACTAGGCCTAGGGGTGCCCAGATTAAACATTACTTTGGGTGTATTTGTGTGAATGTTTCTGGGAAAGATCAGGATTGAATCAGTGGATTTAGTACAGCAGATTACCAATGTGGATGGACATCAATAGGTCACCCCCTTTGGCTCCCGCCTTTCTGCTTGTGCAGGAAGGTTGGTCTTCTCCTGTCTTTAGATTTACACCATCAACTCTATTGGTTCCCAAGCTTTGAGGTTGGTTCAGAGTGAAATTACACATCAGCTTTCCTGGGCTCCCAATTTACAGATGGCTGACTTCTTAGCTTCTGTAGTTGCATGAACCATTCCTCATAATAAGTCTCTTCATGTTTATATTTGGTTCCATTTCTCTGCAGAACACTGGCTAATATACCCAGACACAAAAGAGCAAATATTGTATGATCCTACCTAAAAGGTGCTGAGAATAAGCACATTGGTAGAAACCAAAAGGAGATTAAAGGTAACCAGCAGCTAGGTGGAGGGAAAATGGAAAGTTATTAATTAGTGGGAAGAGTTTTTGCTTGCGATGACACAAATGTTCCAGAAATGGAGACGACAACAGTTGTACAACATTGTCAATATACTTAATGTTACTAAGTTATAAACTTAAAAATGATTTAAATGGACTGGGGATGTCAACAGGGGTAGAGCACTGGCCTGGCATGTGCAAGGCTCTGGGCTGAATCCCCAGTATCAAAAACAAAACAAGAAATTTAAAAGGTAAATCTTACATTATATATATATATAACCACAATTTTTAAATGTAAAAAAAATAAAAAGATAGGCAGAAACTGCATGATGGTTCATTGGGGTGTTCCAAGTGAAAGGAACAGCAAAATCAAAGACTCAAGGGACCACAAAGAATAAGGAAGAACTGTCCAATCTTAGGAAGGCCCCCAGGCACCCAATGTGACATTTTAGTAACCTGGGGCTGAATGGTGTTGGAACATGCCCAGAGGAGGGGCATAATGTCGTGGAGTCTGAGACTGGCATAAACAGGTGAGTAGTTCAAGTCATGCTCTTCAGGACGTAGTGTCCTTAGGCAGGGGTTGAGTAATTCATGCACAGGGTACTGTGTTGGGAAACCCAGCTGCCAGTTCAATACAGAAATCAAGAGGGCTGAGCAGAATCCAGCTTGAACCTGCCCAGAGTTGTGTAGAACATCAAATCTTCATTTCTTCCTATTTCAGAGAAACCGGAAGATAAAGGGAAACAGAGCAGAGGCGCTCTAGGCTAACAGCTCACCTAGAAGCAGGGTTAGCAATGCTAAGTAAGTCTCTCTCCAGGCTCCTGACTCTCAGCACAGACTGACTGTGAAGACTTAGGAGCTCAGGACTCAGACCAGGTTCATGGCCATTGGCCACCAGGAAGCATGAGCTAAATTCGAAACCAATCAGAAGTTGGGTTCAGGCTATTGATTCACTTGTGACAAGATTTTTTTGGCACCTGCAAACTGCATGGAGCTAGGAAGATCAAGGCAGAAAAAATAAAAGGAGATTGACAGGATCATAGGAAATGGGGAAGACATGGAAGTGGTTGCAGGAAAGGTTAGGTCCAACTGTGGACATATTTAATGCCATGCTAGAGTTCAAATTGAATTCCATGAGTAACAGGAAGGCAGAAAACTCCTAAAGCAGTAAGTAGAAAGTATTGCCCTTTAAAGATTAACCTGGCATGAAGGTTGGTGTGTATATAAGAGTTAATAAGTAGGTGGAAGATAATAATGTCCAGAACTAGGATGATGAAATGAATGAAATATTTAGATGTTTAAGTTATTTTTTGGTTAGAAACAGGGAAGTATGCTACAGTTGTATTTCCATGTTTCAATTTATCAGTCATTAAAAAATGAAATATATAATATATTATCTTTCATTACAAATGTTATATAGCAATAGCAGAAGACTTAGAACTTGTTTTAATAGAGGGTAGAAAATAAAATTTCTCTCCATCTTTCCTGTACCAGGATAATTATCACTGATATTTTAGTATATTTCTTTTGTTTACTTCTATTGAGGCACTGGGGATTGAACCCATAGGCTCTTTACCACTGAGTCACATCCCCAACCTGTTTTATCTTTCTTTTATTTTGAGACAGGGCCTCTCTAAGTTGCCCAGGCTGGTCTCACACTTGTAACCCTTCTGCTTCAGCCTCCCAAATTGCTGGAATTACAGGCATATAATGCCACTGTACCTAGCGTTATATTTCTATTTAGTTTTTTTTCCCCCTATACCTAGATATTTAGGTCATTTGCTTATTTGTTGTATATATCATGCTTTTTACATATATATAATTTTATGTGTTCCATAGAACACAGTCATATCATCTAGTGAGAAGTTGCATTGTACATAGTTAAAAGAGTACAGACTCCATGCCATCCAGGCTACTTGGGAGATTGAGGCAGGATGATCAAGGCCAGCCTGGGCAACTTAGTGAGACAAAACAAAACAAAACAAAACAAAACAAAACAAAACAAAACAAAACAAAACAAAAACTAAAAAAGGGGTAGGGATGTAGCTCACTGGTGGAGCCCATCTGACTTCAATGTCTGGTACTGGGGGAAAAAACAAAGTACAGATTCCAGAACCAGATTGCCCGCATTCAAATCCGAACATCTGCCATTGACTGGGTGACAAGCTCTCTGTCCCTCAGTTTCCTTAGCTGTGAAATGGTAGTAATAATAGTTATAATTTTGTAGAGTTTTTGTAAGGATTAAAGGAATTAACATAGGGAAAACCTTTAGTGCATGACATATAGTAATCATATGTGTTTGGCATTTTACTAACTATAAAATTATATAATGTGAGACATTTTGAAGATTTTTGCTCAAAGTGGAAAGGAGGCAAATTCTCAAAGAATATTGGTGTCATTATTATTTATAGAAAGGCAGGAATAATGATTGGGGAGTGATAAGGAATATACGTGGATTTAATTGTATCCAGTTGAAATCACAGGCAGAAAGTACAGGTAGAAGTAATTAGGAGGGCTTGGAGGGTTGGGGATATAGCTCATTTGGTAAAGTGCTTCCTCACATACACAAGGCCCTGGGTTCTAATCCCCAGCACCACCTAAATAAATAAATAAATAAATGAAGGGCTTGGAGATACAGTGGTGGAGTTCAAAAGAGAAATTGTAACTAAAAAATGGATTTTGGAGGTATTTGCCTAGAGGTGACAGTTAATATCATAAAAATGAGATCACGAAAGGAAAGGAAAGTGTTGAGTTTGAAACTTTGGGGAAGACACACATTTAAAGAATGAAAGAAGGGCCACCATAGTGGTAATCCTAGTGTCTCAGGAGGCTGAGACAGGAGGATGGCAAAATAAAAAACAAACAGGGCTGGGGATAGAGCTCAGTGGTAGAATGCCGCTGGGTTCACCCCCACAGCACCACAAAAATAAAGAAGTGGAACTAGGAAAGGTGCGGGATAAAAGGTAAAAATCAGAAGAGGAAATAAAGATAGGGGAACTAAGGGAGTATAAAATGAGGTTGGTCATGGAAGTCAAGTTTTGCTTGATGTGGCTGAGACCCACAGGGGTGCCCTGCAGGACCAGAGATGACCTCTCTAACACTTTCACCTCTTCCAGGACAGCCCTAGCCAAGGGAGTGAGGACTCAGGTCTGCCAGTTCTGCTTCTTCCCTCTTTTATCTTCATCCGCTCTGTCCCATTCTCCTTCTCCAGGACTCTGTCCACTGGAGCTCTGCTAAGCCTCAGGTTGACTTGGGTTTTCCCACAAAACCTGAGAGCCTTGTGAGTTGATCCCTTAGAGCAGGGCTGGTTGAATGCAGGGATGGAGGTGGACAGGAATAGAGGCTAGGAATTTGCCACCTGACCCTGTTTTGTATGTCAGAGGATGATTGTGACCTCACTTCAGGAACTATTGCCATTCTTCCTAATCCTCCATGTTTACAGACACCTCAGGACAATGAGGGCAAAGGATTGTGTGTACTAGGCAGGGTAAAATAGAAGCATATTGATTTTCACAGTACTGTCCTGTTCCTTATTTTAATTGGCTTATTTATGTCTTGCAGTGTTGGGGAATGGAACCAAGTCTGTACCACTGAGCTACATTCCTAGCCCTTGTTCCGGTGTCTTTTTTATTTTTTAAAGGTAAAAGAAGGGTATATAATTGGAGGTATAAAAGAACCCAAAAAGAAGAGCAGAGTGCAGGTACAGGGGGAAACTTGAAAAAGAGGGATGACGATTTTTGAACAAATACAGAGAAGACTGAATGTACACAGAAAATTTGAAGTAGACAGTAGAGAAGTTGAAGGCTATCATGTAAGGACCTTTGGGTTAGGAATGTGGGCAGGATTGTAGCTTGTAGATAAAGTGCATGAATTTTGGAGACAGACACCTGGTTCCAAACCTGGTTAGGCCACTTCCTACCTGTGAGAACTTGTATCTCAATTTCTGCATCTGAACAAAAATGTAATAATAGACAGGCATGGTGGTACACACCTGTAATCCCAGCTACTGGAGAGTCTGAGGCAGGAGGATCACAAGTTCAAGGCCAGCCTTAGCAACTTACAAAGACCCTATCTCAAAATAAAAAATAAAAAGAAGTCAGGATGTAGCTCAGTGGTATAATCCCCAGCACCACACACGCACACACAAAGTAACAATGACATTAATAATATGAACCTTGTAGGTTTGTAATGAGTATTAGATGCATTACTATCCCTAGATATTTAACGACTATTATTCTAGATAATTGGGCCAACATTTGACAGATAATCTTGGGAAAAATCCAGTGACAGAAGCAGAAGAAAATGCATCTGATCATTGTTGACAGCAATTCAAGCAGTCAGACATCACTATCAGGGAGACTCAGGGCCTACTTCATTTTTGTTTTTTCTCCTTATCATCACCTGATTATGTATTTATGTATTATGCATTATATTGAGTATGTTCCATATGGATGTATAATATATATTATGTATGTGAGCATTTACTTATAATTCTGATGATCAGCCTTGTCCACCAGAAGTCTAAGTTATCAGAACAGAGACTCTGGTCTATTTTGTTTATGATTAACACAATACTCGTAAAAGCAAATAGCTAATTAAAAAGACATTAACTTGTGGGAAAGTTGGTTCAGAATTGAACTGGCGTTCCACAAGAGAGGAGCGGATGGAACAGGGTGGTGATCCAGGAAGGGCTGCAGTAGGAGGTGGGGTCTGTGCTGGGGGAAGCTGGGGATGAAAGAGGGAGGAAGCAAAGGGTAGGAGTTCAAGCTGCAGAGATCTGAGCAGCATTCTTGTTGGAATGTTCATGGGAGGATTTCACGGGACCCAGGCCAAGGAAATACATTCCTATTTGATCTTTTCCAGTTTTGTATCTCTTCTGTTGTTAATTTCAGGAAAATTGCATTCGCCTGGTTTAAAGTATAGATTAAAGTTAAAATAATGGTTTACAGTGATCTCGTATGTGTTTATTCCGTGATCTTCCTTCTTTTCTTCTTCTTTCATTTGTGTCTCTATTAAAATTTGAGGGGTTAGTCAATTTTGGTGGGAGAATTTTCTTATTAAAGAACCCTATTTGAATATGTATATTGATCTAAATTATTTCCTGGTTCCTAATTTGTTTATTCATAAGTCATATTGCTTTCTTCTTTCTGATATTATCAAGATTTTATTATTTTCTAAAGTCTTGAGTGTTTAATATTAACAAATATTTGTGTGGTTCCTGAAACTGGCCTTTGCTGGTGGTCTCCCTAGAGTCCTAAGAATGAGGCAGGGAGTAGGAGGGAGGAGGCAGGCAGATCTCTGCTGATTTATGTCCTCAGTGGCCTGAACTTGTGTGTGTGTGTGTGTGTGTGTGTGTATGCACGTGTGCTCGCACACGCCAGGGATTATTGTTGCCTGAATTTTAAAATGGCTCACAATGTTAAATCCTAAACTACTGTATTTATTATTATTATTATTATTATTATTTTGCAAACCTCAATCACCTTGAAATTACCTCTGTTTATAGTTTGAAACTCAGCCTTGCTTTATTTCTCTCTGCTGCCACCATCCTACAGTCTCACCAAGTGCTGTGCCCAATTCTCCCACCCATGTTTTGTAGGCAGAATACTTGATAGTGATAAAAAGTAGGGCCTCTGAATTTATGCAGTTTGGGGTTTGCATCCCAACTCTGCCACCTCCTAGTCGAATGACCTTAGGCAAGTTATGGGACCTAAAAGTTTGGGTAATGATAGCACCTGCCTCAAAAAGCAGCTGGGCACATTCAAGGCAATGCTGGCCATCAAAGACTCTTCACGAAGGGAGTATTAGCTAAGCTAGTTTGTTGTTCTTTTCAAAGGGCTTGTACGTACAGGATTTTAAAATGTCATCTACACACTACCCTATGTTTTAACTTTTGTTGTCAGTTCACATTGAGGAAAATGAAGACACAAAGATATTAAGTGCAATATCGGTGGGAATTCCGAGACTCCCCATGCCCAGCCATGTCTTGTACTCTTTCTAAAGCTGTAAGTTAACTCTTTATAAAAACTGGAAAATAATGTTTTTGCTGAGTGCACAAATGCCCATACTCATATTTTCTAATTATATTTTTATCCTCCAATGAACATCTTTATAGATACATTTTAACATGTTACCCTCCCAGCCCACATTTGTATTTTATCAGTAAATTCTTAAATCAAAAATCTCTCAGGAAGTGAAGAATGTATATTTAAAATAAATTTTAAGGCCAGGAACAGTGTTGATCAAGGGGCCTTTTCAGTGACCACACTTTCTTACTGCATCTTGTGGTGGACAGAATGATGCCCCCAAAGATCTCCATTTCCTAATCCCCAGAAGTTGCTGTGTCACTTAGCAAATTCCCTTGGCAAAAAGGGACTTTGCAGCTGTGAGTAAATGTAAGATCTTGGGGTAGAGATATTTTCCTGGATATTATCCATGGCAGAATCAATGTAATCACAAAAGTTCTTATGAGAGGGAGGCAGAGGTCAAAGTCAGAGGAGGAAATGTAATGATGGAAGCAGAGGTATGTGTGTGTGTGTGTGTGTGTGTGTGTGTGTGTGTGTGTGTGTGTGTGTGTGTTTGTGTGACAGAGAGAGAGAAAGAGAGAGGGAGAGAGAGAGAGAGAGAGAGAGAGAGAGAAAGACAGGACAGAGAGAGAGTTGAAGATGGAATACTGCTGCTTTCAATGAGGGAGGAAGGGGCTACAAGCTGAGGAATGCTTGTGACCTCTAGAAGCTGAAAAAGACAAGTAAATGGGTTCTCCCACAGAGATTCCAGAAGAAATGCAACTGTTGACTTCTAGGAGGTAAAATGGTATGATAATAAGTTTGTGTCATTTCAGGTCACTAAATTGTGGTAATTTGTGATGGCAGCAACAGGAAACCAATACACATTTCATATTCCATGTATAGTCAGACTTACACATCTTTCCCCAAGTTCATCCTTTCCAGCCTAGACCAAGGGGTTCAAGGGCACGCAGAGCTGTGAACCTACTGCAAATTGAGCCATAGAGTCACAGTCAACCAAAAATTCAAACTTGAAACCATTGACTTGGAGATGTTTCAATATAGGGAAAACAAAAACTGTTGATTCCGGGCCACTTCATGGTACTGTACAAGTTGCACCCAGCCCAAGAATGCTTAACTGAAGGGGTCCGTGAGAGCTGAAATTCAACCAGCTACCAAGTAGTACACCCAGCCATGGAGCATATTTACCTGGATGCGAGGACATAATTTTTTTAAAAATTTACTCAAATGTACCAGATGGACTACAAGTGGTCTTCAAAGATTTATCTTGGTTCTAGCAAGGAAGGATGGGGTGAACCAAAGTTGATTATCACTTATCATTTTGGATAGAAGCTACACTCAATTATGCAATTGACCTCTTTGACATTCTTTTGCTTAAAATGGAGACTTCAGATAGATAAACTCACCTTTACTAACTCTACTCTTACCTTCTTGCTATTTCCTGAGTGCATACATTCTACCCTGGAGCCTTTGAACTCACTATTTTCTCTACTCAGCGCAAGGCTTCCTTCCTTACTTCATTTAGTTTTCTGTTAGAAAGGTATCTATTCAGAAAGACCTTCCTTCATTGACCATCCTATTTAGGAAATTGATCTCATATTTTTTTCTTTTCTTAATTTGCCTTATTTTTTTTCTTACTATCTAATATTGTAATATTAATATTTGTTTCTCTCACTAGAATAAAAACTTCATAAGTCCAAGAACATGGATTTGCTATGGCACCCTCAGTGCCCATTACCTGGCTGAACACATAGTAGGTGCGTTAATCAATTTTCCTTCCCTTTGAAAAAAATGCCTGAGGTTCAATAACTCAAAAGGAAAATATTTCAGCTCATGGTTTCCAAAGTTTCAGCACATGGTAGAGCAAAACTCTTCACTTCAAGGTGACTAGGAAGTGAAGAGAGAGAGAGGAAGGAGTTGGGGCTCCCTTACGCCTTTCAGGGGCACACACCCAATGACCTACTTCTTCCAACTAGGTCCTACCTCCTGCAGATTCCACCACCTCTCAAATAGCATCACCAGCTGGGGACCATGCCTTCAACATGTGAAGTTCTGGGGGGCATTTAAGATTCAAATCATAACAGTAGGTGCTCAAAACTATCTGTTGAATACATGAACTTTTCCCCTTATGCTAAACCTGCCTTCCATAAAAAGATGTTGAGTGCTTCATGGTGTGTGTGTGTGTGTGTGTTTACTCTTGATCATGCATGAAAATGCAGATGTGAGTGACCAGTGCATTGCTCCAGGATTTGTTCTAGATCCTTTCTCACCAGTGTCACCATCTTCTAGGGTGTGACCAGAGAATTATAAGGTATATAGCAAAATATAATATTTTGATTAAAATCAAATTGGGCAATGTAAGCTATCTACTAAGGGCACTGCTTGTCATCACCTTCAAATCCACAAACTCTTTAGGTTATAAGCACATTGCTATAGTTTGGGTCTTGAGTGTCCTCCAAAGTCCCATGTGTTAAAAGGTTAGTCTCTGGTATGGAGCTGCTGAGAGTTGGTAGAGGCTTTAAGAGTGAGGGCCAGCAGGAGATCTTGAGGTCACTGAAAGTGGGTGCCCTTGAACTGGAGTGTGGGACTCAGTCCCTTCTTTGATCTCTTTCTTCTCGATGATAAATTGAGCGGTTTTGCTCTACCACTTACTGCCACTATGATGTGCTGCCTCCCACAAGCCTCTCAAAATAGGGCCAATCCATCATGGACTGAAATTTCCAAACCTCTGAGCCAAACCTTATCTCTTTATAAGTTTACTGTCTCTGGTATTTTTTTACAGTGGCAGAAAGCTGACTAACATACTCATGCTTACCAATGAAAAATGCTTACATGCACATTAAACACTGGAAGACACCAAGTCAATATTTGGTAAGAAGATGCTTTCATTCCTAACTCCAATACTTCAATGATTTTTCCTTTGCTGGCCATTTTCTGGCCTCTCTGAACTCTCTGATACCATGTCCTTACCCTTCTACTTGGGTCTGGGTAACTCTTCAGGTGGAGCAGAAGGCAGAATCTCCCTGTTGTTCTTCTTCTCAAAAGAACATGAAGTTGTTGTAGTTCTTTGGCTTGGGTACTTTTATTAAGTTCATGACTGAGTAGACAAATCATCCTGTTTCCTGATTTTCCTAACTGAAAGTAGTTTATTCTTGCGCCCAGGAATAACTTTTAGCCCTTCTTCTTAATTCTTCTGACTTTAAGAATCCCCATATGGTGGGAGGTCTGGAGTGGAATTTATTCCACTGAGACTATCTGTGTATATTTTTTCCTGACAGCTTCTCCTTGTAAGCTGTGAGTCTTTAATGATAACCATATGCACAGGCCCATATGGTCCGAACCTCCACTCAGCATGTGCTCCTTGATAATAACTCCACAGAGCAGCATGGCTTTTCCTGTGAGGTGTACCTTGTGTAATATAGGATGGTGACAGATACCTTATTCAGAGTCAACATTCTTTACTCTAACATTCTCAGTGCATATTCCAAAACATTGACTGGTCCCTCGAGGACACTTAAAATACAGATTCATATTTGAAATACCCCAAGTGAACAGTCAAAATTTCACTGTAAGTTCCTCTGTTGAGGATGGATAGATGCATTTGGAGAGAAATTTGAGTCTAACTTTTATCTCAGCCAAATATCTCATCCTTCTTTGCAACCATACTAAGGACTTTGTCCCTCAGTGACTGAAATCCACATTAAACAGCACACATAAAGTAGAATTTCATCATCTGAACAAAGTAACTTGGCCTCATTGTGGGAAGCTCCTTAATTTCGAATGGAAAATAATCAGTTCAGAAAAGGATGGGTGGGATTTTTGTCTTCCTTTTTTTCCTGTAAACTAGAGGAAAATGATTTTTGGCTGAAAGATAGCTTGGCAAGAAGTTTGATCCTCCAAAGGTTAACCCCTGTGAAGCACAGAGAGGTTATGACCGCCCAGAAAGGAAACTTTATAGGGAACACAGAGGAGGGCACATGTCTGCATCCATCTGTCCACGCCTCTGAACTTGGCAGTGGTCTCTGCTGCTCACATCACAAGAGGGTTTCCGTAAGGAGAACATTCTCCAGAGAGGGTTCTCCAAAGTTTATGAGCCATTATTAGTGGCTAGGTACAACTTTCCAGGAGGCAACTTCCTTTTTCTGCTCTCCTCAATTCTAGGTTATATCATTAGCGACTGAGAAGAGACTGGGAGAGAAGATAAGAAAAATTATAAGAATTTCTAGAGAACTCAGGGAGTAGCTCAGCGGAAGAGCACTTGCCTAGCATGCAAAAGGATTTGGTTTTCATCACCAGCACCACAAAAAATAAAAATTAGAAAACAATTTTAGCTTTTAAAATAGCATAAGGAAAGCAAAACTGGAAAAATCACCGAGTCATATACCCTAGTCTAAAAAGAAGCAAATTATCTGCAAACATTTTATCTGCCTAGGCAACTCATTTTTCAGTTTCTTTCTTACATGGTTTTCCCCACTCTCTCCTTCATCCTCCTTTTTTTTCTCCTCCTATTTTTCTCAACTTGCTTCATTCCTCGCCTTCTTTATTCCTTCCTTGTCTATTTTCCTCCTCCTCCTCCTATTCCTCCTTTTCCTTCTTCTTCTTCTCTTTCCCATTGTCTACTTATTCTGTAATTTCTATCCTCTAAAGTAGGCAATTAGGAGCCAGCTGCAGTGGGGCACACCTGTAACCCCAGTGACTGGGAAGGCTAAGGCAGGAGGATCACAAGTTTAAGGTCTCAACTAAGAGAGACCTTGAACTAAAATAAAAAGGACTGGGAATATAACTCACTGCTGGAGGGCCTCTGGGTTCAATCCCCAATGCCAAAAAATACCTACCTACATACATACATAAAAATATAATAGACAATAGGAAAGTTTTGGATTTTATGTTCCACAATCTCAGATTGGAAAAAAAGTCTGAAATCACTTCGTGGTAGGACCAATCAAGTCTTTTAAAATATTTACAGGAAACCAAGAAATTACTTAGAATAAAACCTCTTTCATTGCCTCTATCTTGTCTTCTTGGATTAGGATTTTTTAAAAAATTGTACCATTATAAAATTTGTTCAATAATTCAAAAATTTTTGGCTTGTAAATATTTCAGTTTTGTAAAAATTAAAGCTAAGATGTGTGATAGTTTCATGCTCATCAATGAAATCAGATTATATTTTACCTGATGTGAGGTTTTTTTTTAAATTAGTCTCATTTTTTAAAGTTTTCAAAAATAATTGGTAAAATAGACCATCATAACATTGTCTGGATTAGAAAAGTTTTCTTAATTATAATTAAATTGGTTAATTGTTCAGATTTAGAAAAAATAGTTGATGATGTGTCAAATTGTCAAAAGAAGTTGGCAGATAGCAAAAAGTGTATTACTTCTCTTTGGGAATATTTTATGAACTGGGTTGCCAAGGGCTCTGACATGGATTCTGAGGCAGCCTCGTTTTTGCCTGTCAGAAACCATGGCCCTGACTCAAGCTCCCTCAGCACTTTCCACAACACTCTCAGCAGCCCTTTGCCCATGACTTGTTTATAATGCTCCATATCACCACCTGGGTGGGGCCTCCACTCTTCCCCATCTACTCAGGTAGCCTAGGTTGATCAGACCATCAGTGTGCAGTCCAGGGTGACCACCGCCACCTGTGAATCCTGGAACCCATCAGCAGCCTGTTTGTTGGTCCAGGTGAGGATTCCTAATTCTCCCTTGCATAATTCTCCTTTTGCCTGTAGTGGAGATTCTGATACGTTCTATTACTTCATAGGAATGTCTCTATACAAAGAAAAGTATAAAAATAAAAATTGAACAACTTAATGATGTCATCTTGAAAAGACCTAAAATAAATCTTGAAATATAAATTTATATAAATATAAATATAAATCTTGAAAATAAATTACTGATGTTCACTAAATATAATGCTGACAATAAAACCTTAGAATCATAATTAGACTAACTTATATTTGTATTCTCAGGGCACTGCAAACATCTGGCACATAACAGGCTCATCATAAATTTCGAATGAAAACAGAATGAAGTAAATAGGTTCCAATAGCTTTCAAGAAATTTAATGAGAGAGAGAGAGAAAAAGGACAAAACATAGTAATATTTCAGCATCTGCCCTGTCCACTCACTCCTCAACTCCAGGCAACACTGATGTATTCTCTGTCACTATAGATTAATTTACATTTCCGAGGGTTTTATGTAAGTGGAACTCATACAGCATACAGTAGGTACTTTTTATTGTCTGATTTCTTCATTTAGCACAATATAATTATGCTGCTGTGTGTATCAACTATCTGTTTCTTTTGAATGCCTGACTACTGTTCCAGTATATATATACACCACAATTTGTTTATCTATTCCCGTTTGAATGTTTCAGTTGTTTTCAGTTTGGGGCTTTTACAAATAAAGCAACTATTGTATAAACACTCCTGCACCACCTTTCCAAAGTAGTTGTACTGTTTTATATTCTTGCCAGCAACGTTTGAGGGCTCCATTTGCTCTACATCCTCTCCAATACTTTGCATGGTTAAAATCTTTAACTTCAGCCATTCTAGTGGGTATGTAGTGGCATCACATTGTGGTTTTGATTTGCATTTTACTAATGACTAACGATGTTGAGCATCTTGCATGTGCTTCTTTGCCATCTGAATATCTTCTTTGGTGAAGTAGCGATTCAACTCTTTTGCAAATTTAAAAAACTGTTTGTTTTCTTATTATTAAGTTTTAAGAATTCCTTCTATGTTCTAGACACCAGACCTTCATCAGATATGTGATTTGCAGTATTTTCTCCCAATTTGTGGTTTGTCTTTTCATTGACATAATAATGGTTTTCAAAGTTCTTAATTTTATTCAAGTCCAATCTATAATTTTTTTCTTTTACGAAATCTTTGCCCAACCTGAGGTCAAAAATTTTTTCCTTGGTTTTCTTTTAGAAGTTGTATAGTTTTGTGTTTTACATGAATCTATAATCCATTTTGAAGGAATTTTTGCATATGACCCAAGACATGAATCAAAGTTCATTCTCCTTTTGCCTCTGTCTTTCCAGTTATTACTGCACTTTTGTTGAAAAAAAAGTTCTTTTTTGCATTAACTACCTTTAAGTTTTGGTGAAAACCAACTGACCCTGTATAAGTGGGCTTATTTTTGGATTCCATTTGGTTCTACTAATCTATTTGTCAGCTTGTGTTCTATTTTTGCTCTTGATTGACAAGTTTTTTACATAAATAAGAAAATAGAAAAAATTTTAAAGATGTGATCAATAAAACTAAGTAGAGTGATAGTTATTATTGGAGACATTTTTTGTTAATAAAGATTGATGTCTGGTTTCATTGTAAGTTGTTTTAAGTAATCTAATTGATATTTAATATCTATCTACAAAAGGTCTCAAAAAGATTAACAGGACTTTTTTTTTGTGGGAGGGAGAAGAGAAATCCTTGTAATTCTAAAAAGAAAAATACTATATAACATAAATTAGTACAAATAGTGATTCTATCCTTTCTAACTTTAGGAAATGATTTTCTTCCATTCAACGAAGCATTGATGATTGAATTTATCAGTAGAGCTATTTTACTATCAGCTTCAAAAATTTAAAATTTTCCTTCTATTTTTAATTTATATGTTCAGAGAAGCCCATAATTCCCCTGGCAAGTAATAAATATTAAATGTATAATATTAAATATATTATTAATGTTAATATTTTAATTGTTTTATAAGAATGAATGTCCTTCAGTGTTATCTCCTTGACTATTCAGAATAAAGAAGACAGTGAGTATATCTTGGTCCAACAATTAAAGGATATACAACAAATATTCCTTATATTTCATCAGTGCTTTTTATCATCTGATTTGTGCACACGTGTACTATAGTTTGGCTATTCAAAGTCCCCCAGAGGTCCATGTGGTAGCAGCTTGGTCTCCAAAGTGTCACTATTGGGAGGTGGTGGGCCTAATGGGAGGTTTTTAGGTCATTGAAGGCCTGCTATTGAAGGGGATTGTAGGACGCCAGCCATCTCCTCCATCTCTTTTGCCACCTGGCTTGTGACGTGAGTGGTTTGCTTCACCCTGTGCTCCTGCCATGACGTGCTGCCTTGCCACAGGTCCAAAGCAATGGGATCGATTGATCATGGACAGAAACTTCCAAAACTCTGAATCAAAATAAACTTTTTCTCTTTATATGTTAATTATCTCAGGTATTTCATTAGAGTGATGAAAAACTGACAAACACATTCAGATATTTTACCCAATAGTTTAAAAGGTAACACAATAATGTTTATGATTCACTAAAAAAGTCGATTTGAGAAAAATTAGGTCACATACATTTTGCATGTACATTTTCACTAAATCTGCATATTTCAAAAGTTGAAGTTATAAAATAGGAATACCTGAATATAGGAGTTTTTTCTCCAATTATATAATTGTCTACCCTGTAATAAGGGGCAGTCTGCCTATTTCCTCATCTATAAAATTGGAATTATTCTACTGGTAATATAAAGATATTTTGGAAATACACAGTCTGTCATGTGACAGGAGAGGAAAGTTGTGTAGTAATGCATTGTATTTCTGTACTGTGTGTGTTTAGAGATTTTCAGCATCATTTTCTCACCTGGAATCTCTAGTGAAGAGATAGGCAAGTGGGGCTCAATGTCTCCTTTTCATGACTTTTAAAGGCAAAAAAAGATGATGAAAATAATAAAAATAAAAGTCCAGGTGATAGACTTTATATTAACATGACATATACATTCCTGTGTTTTCTTGTGTGAGAACCTGTAAGTTCATGGATAATAATGAAAATTTATTTACATATTCCTCTAAAAGATAATGTAACATCATGTTATGATTGTAGCGAGTACATTCTCTTTATATTCTGTTTTTGTAAGAGGAACATATGCTGTCTATTTGTGGAAGAGAAGAGTTAGTCTCTAAAAGAGAATTCCCATCTATTCTGAGAGGACAGAGGAAGATAGGGAGACTGGGCAGAGGAATGAGAGTTAAGACAGGAGGAGAAAGAACTGGAAGCTTGAAGAAGGCCCCTTGTATAAAGTGTAGGGAAACAGGCACCAGCCTGCAATGGAGAGGAAAGACAGCCAAGGAGGAGAAATGTCACCAAAGAAATGATAGAGTTAAGATGGGAAGGAAAGTACATTCACTGGCAGTAGGGTAAGAGGAAATAGTACTGGTCTGGTCTCAAAGTTTCAAATATGGATAAAAAAAATCAACAGAAAAGAGATGGAAGGGGGGGGAAGGAAGGAAGGAAGGAAGGTAGGAAGGAAGGAAGGAAGGTAAGAAGGAAAAGGAAATGGGACTAGTCAAAGAAAAATTGTTATTTTTATTGAGTTCCCAAGACTTCAGTTGTAGAAATCTTAATCATAAGATCTATGGGTGATTTCAAGGGGCAGTTTACTTGGCCGTTGATGTCAGGTGCTCAAGAGAAAAGAACCTAAGGAGTTGGCCAGTTTATAGTCTATTGCTTAAAGAATCTCTAAAAGAAAGGAAGACTATTGGTGGAACTTTGTCACAATGCCAAGGGGCAGACTAAGGACAGACTTTTCTCTTATTGAGATGTGAAATCGTTGTGAGATTAAACAGTTGTGTAGTTAAAATGACATTGCAGGGTTGGGGTTATAGCTCTGTGGTAGAGTGTTTGCCTAGGGACAGGTAGTAAGGGGACTGATATAAGAGGGGAAATAGCTTTATAACTAAAGGTAGAGGATTCCTAAAGGATGTTTCAATCAAAGACAGTAATGAAAAAACCCACACAATCTAGGGAATAATATCTCCCTCTTCTGTAGCCATGCTCGTGTTTAGAAATTATTCTCTCTCTCCCTCTTTTGCTAAATCTTGAGAGCTACTCCCTACAGTCACCTTGGAAATCAATGAAAACCCTCACATCTCCAAAAGAAGAGATAATACAAGCAGAACAACTAGAACATGCCTGGCACTTAGGATGAAGTCCACATAGGTTCTTATTGCCCAATATTTGACTATGTCTGGCATGGGCTCAGGATTCTCACATTAACTGCCCTCTTATTGGCGCTTGTGAGCTTTTTCCTATTTATGGCCCAGAAAAAGAGAGGGAAAACGTCTGTCCAATATCATTCTGAGCCAGGCACTGTTATAGATACAGATTTATACCATTTCAGCATTCACAGTGATCCATGCATTGGTCCATGCACTGCTATAAAAATATCTGAGATTAGGTACATTATAAAGATATTTATGTAAATCACTGCTTTGAAGGTTGAAAATCAAAATGGCATGACACTGGCTCTGGCAAGAGCTCCCTTGACTGTGACACATCATGATTGATGACATCATGATAGGAGCAAGTATAGGAGCAATCACATGGTAAGACAGGAAGCTGGAGAAGGGGGAGGGCTCAGACTTGCTCTTTTATAACAATTCCCTCTGTCAGGAACTAACCAGGGTCCTGTGAGAACTACCTTAATCCCTTCTGTTTGCAGTGCCCCAATGACATAACTACCTCCCACTAAGCCCCACTTCTTAAAGGTTCCGCACCTCCCACATTGCCACACTGGGGACCAAGCTTCCAACATATGAACCCTTGAGGGACATGCTTAAACCACATCCAAACCACACCCACTTACACACATCAGATCTACAGCACCTTTTACAAAAAGAAAACAGGCTCAAGAAAAAATTGATCTTCCAAAGCCATGGTGCTAGTAAGTGGTGAAGCTGACAAGTGGGTCAGGTAGCAGATCACTAATTTAAGCAGAAATTGAGGTACATCAGGGAAGTGGGGAAAATGAGACGAGAAAGAATGAAGTCAAATTCTGGAGGAACATGAATTTATCCTATGATGACACACAGCTTCCAGGGTAAAGCAAGGAAGGTAGTATGAGTAATTTGTTCTTGTGAAAGCTGTGGGACAGAATGAGGATAGCAGACCAGGAGAGCAAGGACTGACCAGATCCTGAACTTAGGAGGTCCGGATGACAGAAGAGCATTTCATTGGAAGGTCATGGGTAGCTCAGAATCAATGGAAGGGCCCACATGAGGCTGGGGAAAAGGGGAGAAAACCAGTGAGATAGTGCAGAAGGAACCTGGGCAGGCAAAGCAGGCATGAAAGGGACCAGCCACTGCCCTTTAAAACACATCTGGCTGGAGAGAGATTGCTATTTTAGGGTCCCTTGCCTAGGATTCATGGTCATGGGTATGGCTATGGGCAATCATAGCTAACACACATGCCCTAGTTGTGAAGGAGAAAGGATGTCCCCTGATCCTCTCTGACTCCAGTTTCTAAAGTGGCAAGGAGTTATCTCCTTTGAAGCCTCATGAACAGAAAAATTTTCCCCAAATCAGATACTGAGCAGACAGATGACTTCCAATGATAAATATCCACTAGAGATATAAAATTGATATGGAGATTTATAGGTGGCTGTTGGAAATGCAGCTTTAAGGTTTGGTGTTTTTTTTTTTTTTTTTAAAAGGTCCAGGCTAGTGCTACTGATCCATTATTAGTACCCATGTAATCTAGCCGGCAGCTATCTGAATACCTCTAGTTGTCCGGTAGAAGGGCTTAAATATTTCATATGTAATTACTCTTTCCTGTCATTTGAAAGTCAACTCAGGTTGAGTCCCTAGTGCATCTTACACTAGGAAATCCAATCCTACCCATCTCCTGCCCTCCCTCACAAATCTTTAGGGAATTCTCAGGGGTCTCACATGTCTTCTTTGCATCTCTACCTCTGATTTGTGGCTTCCCTGATATTCTTGGTCTGTTTTGCTTCTCCTATTCTGTGTGTGCGGTTCCTTTGCTGTGTAATGATTTCAAAATTTATCCTCACTTTAGAGTTAAAGAACTTAAAACTAAAGGTTAAATTGTATGCCCATGGTAAGAAGAACTCAGAACAAGCTCAAACTTTGGAAATGCTCGGCGAAAAATGTATAAGAACTTGAGGACAAAAACTAGGGTAGAAATGCCCTGTGACTGGGTTTGAAATGGAGCTAGTCAGCACCTGATGAATGTCCAGAGGGGAAAATGTTCTAGAAACCACTACAGTCTCCAACTTACAATAGTTTGGCTTATAATTTTTTGACTTTCTGATAGTGTGAGAGTGATATGCATTTAGTAGGAACAATACTTCAGATTTAGAATTTTGATATTTTCTAAGGCTCATGACATGTGGTACAATACTCTCTTGCAATTCTGGACAGTAGTAGCCAGCTATAGCTCCCAGCCAGCCAAGCAACCATGACAGGGAACATGACAGTACTCTACCCTTGTTTTATTGCCAGAGCTTCAGACATGCTAAGCCCACACTTTTCTTTTCTTTTTTTTTTTATTGTAAACAAATGGGATACATGTTGTTTCTCTGTACATGGCGTAAAGGCATACCATTTATGTAATCATAAATTTACATAGGGTGATGTTGGTTGATTCATTCTGTTATTTTTGCCCTTCCCCCCACCCCTCCCACCCCTCTTTTCCCTCTATACAGTCCTTCCTTCCCCCATTCTTGCCCCCGCTCCCTAACCCTAACTCTAACCCTAAAACTAACCCCTCCCACGCCCCATTACGTATCATCATCCACTTATCAGTGAGATCATTCTTCCTTTGGTTTTTTTAGATTGGCTTATCTCACTTAGCATGATATTCTCCAATTTCATCCATTTGCCTGCAAATGCCATAATTTTATCATTCTTTATGGCTGAGTAATATTCCATTGTATATATATGCCACAGTTTCTTTTTTTTATACCATTGCCTGTTTTATTATGTATATATGTATATGTGTTTCCATACATATTTTATTTTTTTATTTTTATTTTTATTTTTTTTATTGTAAACAAATGGGATACATGTTGTTTCTCTGTTTGTCCATGGCGTAAAGGCATACCATTTGTGTAATATAAATTTACATAGGGCAATGTTATTTGATTCATTCTGTCATTTTTTCCCTTCCCCCCACCCCTCCCAACCCTCTTTTCCCTCTATACAGTCCTTCCTTCCTCCATTCTTGCCCCCCTCCCTAACTCTAACTCTAACCCTAACACTAACCCCTCCCACCCCCCATTATGTGTCATCATCCACTTATTAGCGATATCATTCGTCCATTGGTTTTTTGAGATTGGCTTATCTCACTTAGCATGATATTCTCCAGTTTCATCCATTTGCCTGCAAATGCCATAATTTTATCATTCTTTATGGCTGAGTAATATTCCATTGTATATATATACCACAGTTTCTTTATCCATTCATCAATTGAAGGACATCTAGGTTGGTTCCACAATCTGGCTATTGTGAACTGAGCAGCTGTGAACATTGATGTGGCTGTATCTCTGTAATATGCTGATTTTAAGTCCTTTGGGTATAGGCCAAGGAGTGGGATAGCTGGGTCAAATGGTGGTTCCATTCCAAGTTTTCTAAGGAGTCTCCACACTGCTTTCCAGAGTGGCTGCACTAATTTTCAGCCCCACCAGCAATGTATGAGTGTACCTTTCTCCCCACATCCTCGCCAACACCTGTTCTTGCTTGGATTCTTGATAATCGCCATTCTAATTGGGGTGAGATGGAATCTTAGGGTGGTTTTGATTTGCATTTCTCTTATTACTAGAGATGTTGAACATTTTTCCATATGTTTGTTGATTGCTTGTAGATCTTCTTCTGCGAAGTGTCTGTTCATTTCCTTAGACCATTTGTCGATTGGGTTATTTGCATTCTTGGTGTTGAGTTTTTTGAGTTCTTTATAGATTCTGGAGATTAGTGCTCTATCTGAAGTATGATTGGCAAAGATTTTCTCCCACTCTGTAGGCTCTTTCTTCGCATTGCTGATAGTTTCCTTTGCTGAGAGAAAGCTTTTTAGTTTGAATCTATCCCAGTTATTGATTCTTGCTTTTATTTCTTGTGCTATGGGAGTCCTGTTGAGGAAGTCTGGTCCTAAGCCGACATGTTGAAGCTCTGGACCTACTTTTTCTTCTATAAGATGCAGGGTCTCTGGTCTGATTCTGAGGTCCTTAATCCATTTTGAGTTTAGTTTCGTGCATGGTAAGAGATATGGGTTTAGTTTCATTCTGTTGTATATGGATTTCCAATTTTCCCAGCACCATTTGTTGAAGAGGCCCACACTTTTCCACTGGGTTATATCCCCAACCTGTGGTAGGTAATTTTGCCCAACTGTGTCCTAATAATATAAATGTGCTATACACATTTAAAGTAGGGTAGACTAAGCTACAATGTGCAGCAGTTATGGTGTAATTAATGCATTTTGGACTTACCATATTTTCAACCTAAAGTGGGTTTATTGGGGCATGGCCCCATCTTAAGTCAAGAAGCACCTCTAGTTAAAGATGTCCCCCTGCCTGAGATGTTGCATAGGCAGTAAAGCTGCCTAGCCCCCATCAGATGCAAGGTCTCCCCCTGCCCCACTCCCAAACATGTATTTGCTAGGTGTCTATTCACACTGCTTATATTCTACTGAAACTAACAAACACACAAATGAGCAAGGAAATGCAGGCATGCATACAGTGATGAAAAGAAACTGGGGACAGGCAGAAGGGTATGATGCAGAGAGATTCAGGATCATTTTGGACTGAATGGTCAGGCAAGGCCTCCCTGAGAAGTTAATATTTAAACTGAGAGCTGGTACCAAGAAGGAGCTCAGTCTGTGCCAAACTGTAGGAAGAATAGGCCAGACAGTTGGGTCAGCAAGTGTAATGACCTCAGTACAGGAAGGATCTGGCAATGGGATCTGGGAATATTCAGGGGACAGAAAGCAGACAGGTGTGACTGAAGCATGTTTGAAGGGCCAAAAGCGAAACACTTTTTTTTTTTGGCAGTACTAGAGTTTGAATTTATGCAGAACTCATGTGTGAGAGACTGAAAGTCAAACACCTTTTTTTTTTTTTTTCAATACCAGAGTTTGAACCTGGGGTACTCTGTCACCGAGCTGTATCCCCATCCCTTTTTGTTTTTTCACTTTGAGACAGAGTCTCGCTAAGTTGCCAAGGTTAGCCTTGAACTATCTACGCTCCTGCCTTGACCTCTGAAGTAAATGGGGTTGCTGGTCTGCACCACCATGCCTGATCATTTTTATTTGTATCTTAGGTGTTTTCCTAGGTTCATAAATGGATAAATGCAGGAAAGCCTTCAGGATAAGGGTATGATAATAGGAGGAGCTTTGGGGGTCTAATGGCATAATGAAAACCATGATTGACTTGGGCTAAGGAGGAAAAAGAGAATTGGGTAATTAGAAGAGGGACGAGATACCCTGTCTGGGAATATGATTAACAAATTCAGGAGCAGTGCCATTGTCGTTGGTGAAAGGATTGGAACTGTGGAACTGGGAGAGGGTAGGGTATGTAAATCAGACTAGAAGGTTTAATGCAAATGGGAAAAATAAAACCATAGAAGAGGATGAATCCTGCAGACCCATGGAGGTAAGGACATAAATTGAAAAAAAGGTGTTTGCTTACAAAAAAGAAGCTTCCAAGAAGAGATTGGTCAATTGACAATCAGGTATTAAGCAGCAAGTGGAAAGAGAGAATATAAACCTAGTATTATCACAGCTTAACTTTCTGTGTTAGAAGAAATCAAAATGATCAACCTCCTTAATATCTCTTCAACATATATATATTGCTAATGTCCTCATACTTTTATATGTAAAAGGAGATAATTATAGCATGCACAAACTGAGGTAATGGACATAAAGTACTTAGCATATTACCAGACTTCAGCATGTGTTAGATTGTAAGCCCATAGGGACAGAATTGGGTCTTTATTATTGAATTTCCATTGTCCAGCACAGTGCCTGACAAAGAATAGGCATTTAATAATATGTATAAAACAGAGATGAATGAATGACTCCTTATGGCCACACTATGGCCTTAACATTTGTTTTAGGTTGTTACAGGATCCACCATATGGGTTTGACCTTGTCTTTCTCTAATCTCTTCCAAAAAGAAACCAGGGTTTTCAAAAAGACAAATGTGATCATGCCATTTTTTGGATTCATTCTGAAGAGGCTCTCCATTGACACTCAGACAAAACTCAATCTCCTTAGAAGAAAAATTTCTTCAGAGCTTGGGACTCCTTCACATGTGAACATTCTTCTTCTCAAGGTATATTGATTAGGACCCGAATTTTTCTGTTTATTATACTAATTATATAGGCTTAGCTATTTTTTTTTTTTATCCACAAGAAATCTGGAAGTGGGCAGTCTAGAACTTGTCTAGTTGTTGAGACCCAGATTCCTTCTAGTCTCTTTATCATTTTTATGATTGAAGCCACCTACGTCAACAATATAACTATTAGGACTAGGGACTGAGACCAGTTGTGTCAACTACTGGAAGCCAACAGGAAGAAAGAGGGAATATTTGAGATCGAAGAGAGTGTGGAAATGGAGAATTCAGCATGGCCTAGGTGTTGGTTCCAGGAAAACCTTGACCCAGGGAAAGATTCTAACCAGTAACTTGATTGTTACTTCAGGAATTAGTCTATCTGAGATTAAGTCTGTTATCTGGGCAGAGAATATCAGTTCACTTTTCAAGACTCATTTCAAGACCCTAAACCTGCCTATATGTTCCCATCCTAAACTTGTATGTCATGAACTTGGCCTAGTTCCAATCAGTTCCCTGCCTTGAAAGATCCACCTTAAACCACCTCAATCTAAACTCAGAATCCTATAAATAGTCTCCCCTGACTTTCCTCTACTGGGACACAGCTAAGACATTGTCAAGAGGATGTTCTTTCTTCCTGCAATGAGTTCTGATACACATAGCTTTGTGTTTTAATACCAGGTTGTCTGGTGATATTTGGGGGATTTCAAAACTGTTGTTAGCTTGTGGCTTCTGTCTTCTGTTTGGAGATAACATGTCTTTCTTCTAAGCTCAAAGAAACAGGGAATCATAAAGGGCTAAATGTATATGCCAACCAAGGCTTATCTCTCATTAATAACTGGGATCATTGAGGACTTCAAGAGCACTCTGCTGATAGGAAAACAAAAGACTTCTCTGTCTCATAAAGCAGATATATAAGACAGGACAAATTCTTCTGTTTCTGTCCTCTTACTTGTTCATTTCCACATTCTCTCAGTTCCTGCATAAAAAATACCTTGGAAAAAGATTGTGGAATGACATAGCCAGTTTGGATGGAATTAAATACCATCAATACTGAACTGTTTAGATGGAAATGATCATTAAAAAAAACAAAAAACAAAAAGTAACAAAACAAAAATAAGTCGATCCTCATGATATTTGCAATAGTGAAAATACATATTCTAAGTTACCCATCCCCAGGATGGTCTCAGCACATTTCTAAAAACTAGAACAAGAAAGGGAGCTAGCTCCATGGAATGTGGAGGCCAGAAACTTTGATTCTTAATTATGACTTACTGAGTTCTGCCATATTTAAAAAGAAGAATTTTTCCAATTTCAAATCGAATATGCTTTTTGCAAAAGTTTTGCATTGTAAAATAAAAGCTCCCACACCCCACCGACAGCAAGCCTATCCGTTACACCACCTCCCAGAGGAGAACACTGCCAATGCTTTGGTGTGTCGCCTTTCAAATCATTTCAATGCATTTAGAAACATATGCATATGTACAAACAAACAGGAAAATGGTTTGTGTTATGTTAATCATATTACATCCAATTTTCCCCAAATTGGTTTCTCCCTATTTCACGTTTTTTTAGAGAACATTCCATGTCCGTATCCATAGCTCAAACAATTCATTTAAATCCCTGCAGGGTTCTGTTGCATGAGTGAACCCTAACCTGATTAACTCAGTTTGCTGTTTGAACTATGCTTTTTTCCCCTTTCCCCTGTTTCCCTTCTTTTCTTTTTGCTTTTACAAACAGTCCCACAACAAACTTTTTGGAACCTAAGATGAGTTTTAAATAAATTTTGTTCTTTCAGTGTTTGTCAGTGTGATGGGGAGAGAAATGTATTATCTCATTGTTTCTTTCATTTGGATTTCCTTAATAGTAATGAGGAAATAGTTTAGTCTATGGATCATTTCTATTTCTCCTGTGAACTGCTTAGATCCATTTTGTCCAACGTGGCAGCTGCTAGTGGAATGTAGCTGAGGAGCATTTGAAATATGCCTAGCCTAAACTGGGTTGTGCTTTGAGCATAAAATACACAGAAATTTAAAAAACAATCAAAATGATGTAAAATATCTCATTCTAAGCTTTACATTGATTACATGTTTTAATAACAAGATAAAATATTTTAAATAATTGCATGTAGGGAGGGATTCTGGGGACTGAACTGAGGACATGCTGGGCAAGTGCTTGTAACACTGAACTACAGACCCAGCTCCTACTTTTAAATAATTTTAATGTGGTTACTGAAAAATTTAGAATTATATATGTAGCTCACATGATGTTTCTGTTGGATAGAAGTGGTGTAGGTTTTTCTTTTAATTGGGTTGATTTTTTTTAACAAAAGTTCTTGATATATGGTTAACACGTATCTTTGACTACTATCGTTATAGCAAATATTTCTGCTCAGTTTGTAACTTACTTTTTACCTAGGATTATGGATTTTCTTGCCATACAAAAGTTGAAAGTTTTTAAGAATTTGTCCATTATTTCCTTTGTTGCTTCAGGGTTTTGTGTCTTGTTAAGGAAATATTTCACCATGCCAAGAATAAAAAATAACTGACTGGTTTCTTTTTTTCTTTTTTTCCAGTACTGGGGATTAAACTCAGAGACTGGGGTCTCGCTAAATTACTGAGGCTGGTCTCAAACTAGCCTCCCAAATCCTGGCTTCTTAAAGTCATTTCTTTCTTTGTTGTTCAACTTTTTAGGTATCAAATTATTTTGGTTTGGTGTGAGTTAGGAAGCTTGTAAACTTTTCATTAAATCATAAATAGAGAAAAGAACAAATCAGACATGTATAGCTAGATATATACAATTAAATGTCATATATACTATACATATATAAAATAGATTATATAAATGCTCAAAACTCATTATGTCCTAATTATAATATGATATTTTACCATTATCTGTGCTCTTGAGGTTACTTACTTTATTATTTCTATGGATGGAAATTATTTATATAACAGTGTGACCTCTACATTCTGTGAAGTTACTTTGGTAATTTGAAAGCGACCACTGCTGTAGTATTTCATGGTTTACTATAGAAATGAGCAGACACCCCAAATCAGATTTTGATTCATTATTTTCTTAATTGTCTAGATTTAATAAAGCAATGGAGAAAATATTAATAATCAAGATTAAACTTTAAAAGTTTGTCCTGACTGTGGTCATCACATTGTAAATGGCACATCTAGTAGCATTAGAAAACTATATTTTCACTTTAATCAACAAGTTACTCACACCATTGACCAACAAGTGAGGTTTAGACAAGTTCTTTCACTTTATTTTATTTTATTTTTTTTAATTTTTTTTTTAGTTCTTTCACTTTAGTCTTACTCAATGTTTATTTTATTGTTTGGTACTGAGGATGGAACCCAGGGGTTTTTACCCCTGAGCTACAGCCCCAGTCCTCCTGCACTCCTTTTGTTAAAATTTGAGACAGGGTCTCTCTAAGTTACTGAGGCAGGCCTCAAACTTATGATCCTCCTGCCTTAACCTTCAGAGTCACTGGGATTCAGGGGTGCACCACCCTGAATTAGTAGTCTTATTAATGTAAACAGTAGCATCAATGGACATTCATATGGGAAACACATTCAGAGAACGGAGTATTTAACATATATTATTACACCAGTGATTTTACAGCATGGAAATAAAGTTTCTCTCCTTTTCAAATACTCCATCTCATTTCATTTTTTCCATCTATTGCATTGGCTAGGATCTAGTACAATGTAGAATAACAGCAGTGTTACTTGACATTCTTGATTTGATCCTTAACATTTCTATTTTAGCAATAAGAATGATGTTTGCTCTGGATTTCTGGTAGATACTAGTTAAAGTTCTGGAATTTCATTTGAATACTTTCCTACATACTAATGGGAAACTTCTGCAATTTGTTCTTAGTAAAATTTCCTATTTTAAAAAATTCTTCCATTTTCTACAATTCTCTATTTTCTTTCCAAAATTTTATGACCATATGGATTCCAGAGTCCTTGCAACATTTGGCACAATCTCTCACTTAAGCAAAACACCTCTAATGACTGAAAAACTTTCCTATACTCACCATTCTCTTTCCTAACCTGCCATTGCTCTGCTGTCCACTCCATAATGCTTTATCTCCCTGAACCCTGTATCACTGAAGCCACTCCTGCCAAAGTCACTGGAGAACTCCACTGTGCCAGATCCAGTTAACGGTTTTCAGTCCTCATCTTAGCTGCAATATTATATACTCCCTTTCTCTTCTTGGCACCAGGAACACCATGCTCTTTCTGGTCTTATTCCCACCTTTAATAGCCACTCCTTTTAAAATTTTTTTTATTTGTCCTTTTTAGGCATACATGACAGTAGGGTGTATTGTGACATTATACATACATGAAGCATAACTTATTCTAATTAGGATCCCACTCTTGTGACTGTACACCATGCTGAGTTTCACTGGTCATGTATTTATATATGAACATAGGAAAGTTATGTCCTATTCATTCTACTGTCTTTCCTCATCCCATCCTCCCTCCCCTCCCTGCTTTCCCCTTTGTCTACTCCAATGAACTTCCATTCTTCCCTTCTCCCCTTATTGTGTGTTAGCATCCACATATCAGAGAGAATGTTCGTATCAGCCACTCCTTTTTAGTTTAGTTTGTTGTTGCTGTTGTTTTAATTGCATTATCCCTCATTTTTGCCTCTGTATGTGGAAGGTTCTGGCACACCCAGAGCTCAGTCCTCAGCCCTCAGCCATCTTTTCTACCCACTTCCATAGCTTTGTGTACAATGTAGTCACTGATGTCTCCCATATTTTAATTTTTACTGGACATCTGTCTATAGTATTCAAATACTTGTTTCTACATGTACTTGGACAACTCATAGATATCTTAGTCTTAAGAAAGCCAAAAATCATATTGTCAATTCTCAGTCCTTCCACCAAATCCAAATCCATTACTTTTGTAATTATTTTTTTCTCAATGAATGACACTATTAGTTGCTTTTACCACAAAGTGTGTCCACTCATACTGGATTCTTCTCTTCCTCTCACCTCACAACATGATCCTTTAGTAGGTTTTTTTTTTTTCCTCCTTTAAAAATACAACCCAAATCCAACTACTGCCTCCCACTAATATCACTTTATATCCTGGTCCAAACCCCACTTTCACCTCTCATCTGGACTTCTATAGTAATCTCCACATTGTCTTCATTTTCATTCTTCCTCCTTCCACAGAAACCACAGAAATCATATATATGAATTTCATGTCATTTTTGTGCCAAAATAAAAATTAAAAAAAAAAAATCCTCTAGTGGTCTGCCATTTTGCTTAGGAAAGAAAAAACAAAATGCAAATTCTTCAATGGCCTGCCAGTCCCCTATCTATCCCTTCAACCTTATCTTGCACCCACCTCTGCCTCACATAGCATGCCTTATCTGCACTGTGTTTCCTACTGCTCCTGTAACAAACCAGTTCATTCCTGCCTCCAGGCACTCTACTCGCTGGTTTCTCTGCAGGGAACATTCTTCTGTGGATATTTCATGTGAACAGGCTCCTTATCGCCATCTGTCCTCTCCTTAGTGAGGTTTCCCCTAACCACCTTCTCCAAATAGCCACTGTCTATCACACTTTGCATCATTTCCTCATAGCATGCACAGTACCTGAAGTTACAGAATGTATTTACTTAACATATTTATTGCCTGACTTTTTCCATCTGAATGTGGGGGGTCGAAAGTGTAGGAGGCTAGTTTGCCTTGTACCCTACTGTGTTTCCAGCTCCTAGAACAGCGCTTTGTATATTGGAGGACTTAATCAATGATTGTGCAAGAAAAGAAGGAATAAAGAAATAAATAGCTCATTTGCCTACCATGATAGCTAATTAAACTTACTCATTTAAGTCTTTAAATAAGTAAGTAAGTAATAAGTACTTAAGTAAGTACTGAGAAAGGTGCAAAGATTCACTTGGAATCACAGGTCCGAATATTGCCGCTTGGTTCCCCTCTTTGCAACTTCCCGTCTGCAGATCACTCAGTGTTGGTGCCATTCTTAGGCATCCATCTCTTCATGTCAGCATCCTCAAACCTCCCTCCTCCACTTGCATATGCATCAGATAGCATGATTTTCTTTTCCCAGCACAAAGTTTTCAAGTTGAGTCTCGTTAGATTTGACCGCACCATCTATCTTTCCCTGGACAAAATCCTGTGACTAAGGAATGAGATGCTCTAATTGAGGGTTGGCACCTACAGTCCACTAGCCAAATCCAGCCTGCTGCCTGTTTGGAAAATAAAATTTTACAGAAAACAACACACAATTCATTTATGTTCTTCTCCCCCACCCCTATAGCTCATTTTGTACCATCAGGGCAGAGTTGAGTAATTGAACAGAGATCATATGGTCTATAAGGCCCAAATGACTTAGTGTCTGGTGCACATTTTTACTGGGTTCAATCCTCAGTACCACAAAAAATAAAATAAAGTAAAATAATAAAAATTTTAAGAAGAAAAAATATTTACCAATCCTTCTCTTAATTGGTCAGGATGCCCCGGCACAACTCAAAGTACTAGGCTGAAAATGTTTATGTTGGGAGTGTTTTACTTATCCATTGCTGTGCATCAAAATACCACCAAAGTTCATGACTTTAAAACAATGATACCTATATAGGAAATATAGGAAATACCTATATTTCTTTCACGTGGGTTTCTCTACATGCCTTCTTGGACTTCTTCATGAACACTTCACCTACGTTTGTTCCCAGATAGATGAATTCCTAGAGAATAATCACGAAAATGCAAGTACTTATTAAGCCTCTGCTTTATCACATGTAGTAATATCTTGGCCAAAACTAGTTGCATGGCCAAATTCAGAGTAAATAAAGAGGAGTACACAAAGGTGTGAGAACTGGGAGATATTATTCCTTGGGAAACCCAAAATACAGCCCAGAAGTGGTTCTGGAAGGTGGTTCCAGAAGTACCCAACAGAAGAGAGAATGAATGCTGGCAAGGCAAACTAAAATGGAATCTACTGCAAGTTACTAAAATTATAATTTACAAGTTATTTGTAACTTGAATAAGAGGTTGAATTTGATAAAATCCTCCTTCAGCATTTTTACTTGTATCATTTTAAAATTTTTGGTTTGTTGATGTAGTTGTTTTATGATTATATTTAATTCACTTAAAATGTTGGACTGTTTACTGGATAAAATGTATTAATCATAATGGATTATTTACTGTAGGATTCAGTTTTCAATAGCTTGCTTAAGACTTTGGATTTAAGATCATAAACATTAGTTCTTATTAATCCTTTATTCTAATACATATTGTTTTCTTTTCTCTTTCCTTCTTCCTTTCTGCCTCTTCCTTTCTTCCTTCATGATTTGTATGTGACTATTCTTGTCTGGTTTTGGAATCAGGATTGGTTTGATTTGAAAAATAAATCAGAAACCTTTATTACTGTGTACTCTGCTGTAAGTCGAAGTCTCTTTGCAGGCAGAAACTTCCTTACTATAAACCTGCTCAATTCACCATAGCCAGATTGTGGAACCAACCTAGATGCCCTTCAATGGATGAATGGATAAAGAAACTGTGATATATATATATATATATTTATATATATATATATATACACATACACACACACACGATGGAATATTACTCAGCCATAAAAAATAATAAAATTATGGCATTTGCAGGCAAATGGATGAAATTGGAGAATATCATGCTCCAATTTGATGAGATAAGCCGATCTCAAAAAACTAAAGGACGAACGATCTCGCTGATAAACGGATGATGACACATAATCGGGGGTGGGAGGGGGGCAAGAATGGAGGAAGGAGGGACTGTATAGAGGGATAAGAGGGGTGGGAGGGGTGGGGGGGGAAATATCAGAATAAATCCAAACTATTACCCTAGGTAAATGTATGATTACAAAAACAGTATGCCTCTACTTCATGTACAAATAGAGTAACAAGATGTACCCTATTTGTTTACAATAAAAATGAATAAAACAACAACAACAACAACAACAACAAAAAACCCAGCACCTCAAACATAAAAAGAGCCACGCAGTGGCACAAGTCTGTAATCCCAGCTGCTGCTGCAGGAGGCTGAGGCAGGAGGATCTCAATTTCAAAGCCAGCCTCAGCAAGAGGAAGCGCTAATCAACTCAGTGAGACACTGTCTCCAAATAAAATACAAAATAGGGCTGGGGACATGGCTCATTGTTTGAGCACCCCCTTACGTTCAATCCCCAGTACCGCGCACTGCCCACCACCCCTCCTCCCTCCCACAAAAAACACCATTCAATAAACCTTTATTGAGTAACTGAATGAGTCTTCCTCAAAGCATTAGCCCAGATCTGAATGGTGTGTTATTTTCTGAAAGATCTTTTGCCACTTTTTCAACTGCTTCAGGGTTACTAATATTCTTTCCTTCATGAGTTTCTGTGTCTTTTTAAATGAATTTGTTATTCATATTTTCCTGAAAAGTAATTGACTTTGTTAAACTTTCAAATTAGTATATAGTACTTCTAGTAATTTTTAAGTATCCTTCTCCTTGTCTAATTTTAGTTTTTATTTGTATTTTCTCTTTTATTCTTGATCAGACTTTCAAAAATTTTGGTAATTTTATTGACCTTTTAAAAGAAAGAATTTTTGGTTTATTGTTCAAGAATACTTTTAAGAACTTTTCACATAAAAGTAGAAAAGAGTAACTAATTATAATTATTTGAGTTGAACATCTAATTCATATATTTTCCTATCTTCTGTGTTTTCTAAGCTAGGCTATAAATTTTCCCCTAAGCATTAATTTGACCACATCCATAGGTTTTTATATCCAAGGTTCTCTAAGAATTCTATAATTCTACTTACTTTTTGTTGTGCTGGGGATATGAACCCAAAGTCACATGCTAGGCAAGCACTCTACCACTGAGTCATAACCGTAGTACTTGTTATTTCATTTTTAGACAAGGTCTCACAAAGTCGCTCAGGTTGGCCTTGAACTTGAGGTCCTCCTGCCTCATCCTCCCAAGTAGCTAGGATTACAGGCATATGTCACCATGCCCAGTGTTTAATTACATTTACTTTTTATCAAAAAGTCTTCAAATTTTTTGGTCTTCCAATGACTACTCTTTCCCTTTTTCCTGTACTGCCTTGCGTTTATCATTTCGTGCTGGCCGGCCTCCAGGATAACCCCAACAGTACCGGCACCCACGTCCTTATTAGTGCTCTCTCACATTGTTTCCAAGTTAGTCTGTGTGACTAATGTAAGATGGCAGAAATGATGGTTGTGACTTCTGAGGTGAGGTCTTAAAAGACCTGTGGCTTCACATTACCCCAACTCTTAGATCACTACTGAGGGAAGCCAGGTGCTATTTCAAGGGGATGCTCAGGTAGCCCTCTGGAGGGTTCTGCGTGGTGAGGAACTGAGGTCCCTTGCTCATAACTATGCGAATGCACTTGATGGTGGATCTCAGGGCCCAGTCGTATCTTCAGATGACTGAAACCTCAGCTGACATCTTGATTACAGCCTCATGACAGATCCTAAACTAGGAAATTTCAGATAATCCATTGCCCTAGTTTCTGACCTACACAAACTGTGAGATTCCAAAAATGATCGTTGTGTCCAATTCCCAGGTTGTGGTGTAATTTGTTCCACAACAAGAGGTAGCTAACATAACTTCACAATATAGTTTACCTCATTGATGTGGAAGGGGAGAGAAATAAAATTTATCTGTTTTCTTAAACCAGAATCCAAACATTTATATTTATAGAAAGAAAGATATTGTGAGAAATAAATGTTCATAGAGAGAAAAAAAAATTTTATTTATCTTTTAATTTTTTTTACAGACTGCATTTTGATTCATTGTACACAAATGGAGTATATCATTTTGTTTCTATGGCTGTACACAATGGAGATTCATACCATTCATGTAATTATACATGTACATAGGATAATGATGTCTGTCTCATTCCACCATTTTTATACCCCTCCCTCTCATTTCCTTCTACATAATCTAAAGTTTCCCCATTCTTCTCTCCCTCCCCACTCTCCCACCCCCATTATATATCATTCTCCACTTATCAGGGAAAACATTCAGCCTTTGGTTTTTTGGGATTGGCTTATTTCACTTAGCATGATATTCTCCATTTCCATCCATTTATTTGCAAATGCCATATTATTCTTCTTTATGGCTGAATAATATTCCATTGTTTATATATACCGCAGTTTCTTTATCCATTCATCTGTTGAAGGGCATCTAGGTTGGTTCCACAAGCTAAGTATTGTGAATTGAGCTGCTATAAACATTGATGTGGCTGTGTTACTGTAGTATGCTGATTTTAAGTCCTTTGGGTATAAACCGAGGAGTGGGAAAACTGGGTCAAAAGGTGGGTCCATTCCAAGTTTTCTAAGGATTCTCCATACTGCTTTCCAGAGTGGCTGCACCAATTTGCAACTCCACCAGCAATGTAAAAGTGTGCCTTTTTCCCCACATCCATGCCAACATCTATTATTGTTTGTGTTCTTGATAATAGCCATTCTAATTGGAGTAAGATGAAATCTTAGAGTTGTTTTAATTTGCATATCCCTAATTACTAGAGATGTTGAACACTTTTTCATATATTTATTAATTGCCTGTATGTCTTCTTCTGTAAAGTGTCTGTCCAGTTCCTTGGCCCATTTATTGATTGGGTTCTTTGTATTTTTGGTGTAAAGTTTCTTAAGTTCTTTATAAATTTTGGAGATAAGTGCTCTATCTGAAGTGCGTGTGGAAAAGATTTTTTCCCACTCTGTGCGCTCTCTCTTCACATTCTTGATTGTATCCTTTGCTGAGAAAAAGCTTTTTAGTTTGAGTCCATCCCATCTACTGATTCTTGCTTTGATTTCTTGTGCTTTGGGAGTCTTGTTGAGGAAGTCTGATCCTAAGCCTACAGGATGAAGATTTGGGCCTACTTTGTCTTCTGTTAGGTGCAGGGTCTCTGGTCTAATTCCTAAGTCCTTGATCCATTTTGAGTTGAGTCTTGTGCAGGGTGAGAGTTAGAGGTTTAATTTCATTTTACTGCATATGGATTTCCAGTTTTGCCAGCACCATTTGTTGAACAGGCTATCTTTTCTCCATTGTATTTTTTTTTTTGCTCCTTTGTCTAGTATGAGGTAACTGTATTTATGTGGTTTTGTCTCTGTGTCTTCTATTCTGTACCATTGGTCTGTCTGTCTATTTTGGTGCCAATACCATGCTGCTTTTGTTACTACTGCTTTGTAGTATAGTTTAATGTCTGGTATTGTGGTACCTCCTGTTTCACTTTTTCTATTCATGATTGTTTTGGCTATTTGAGGTCTCTTGTTCTTCCAGATGAAGTTCATGATTGCTTTCTCTATTTCTATGAGGAATGTCATCGGGATTTTAATTGGAATTGCATTGAATCTGTATAGCACTTTTGGTAGTATGGCCATTTTGACAATGTTAATTCAAACATGGGAGATCTTTCCATCTTCAAAGATTTTCTTCAATTTCTTTCTTCAATGTTCTGTAGTTTTCATTGTAGAGATCTTTCACCTCTTTTGTTAGATTAATTCCCAAGTATTTTATTTTTTTTGAGGCTACTGTGAGTGCAGAGGTTTTCTTAATTTCTCTTTCAGAGGATTCATCACTTATGAATAGAAATGCATTAGATTTACAAGAGAAAATATTAATATTAGAATTCCACAAAACATTTTAACCCCTGTGAACGTGTATATTTCAGAACCACAAATCTTTTGCATCAGAACAAATAAACACTGAGGGCAATGGGGAAAACATTCAGGTGAACACTGAGAGAAAGCAGTCACTTCAGGCACAGAGCTGTCACCTCGCCCTGGATTTGATCGTTGTGGTGAACAGTCGAGTGTTCAGATGTGGCTGGTAAGGGTGGTAGTGCGTGTCCTATGTGAGTGCTCCTTCATCTTGATCAAGATTGTGTGTGTGTGTATGTGTGTGTGTGTGTGTGTGTTTAATAGCTTGAATTGGAGTGTTCACTCTAATTACTTTTCTCCAGTCTGGGCTGGAGTTGTGGCTCAGTGGTAATGTGCCCACTTAGCATGTGTGAGCACCACATAAAAATAAATAAATAAAACAAAGGCATTGTGTCCATCTACAACTAAATAAAAAATATAATATATATAAAAGAATTTTATATATATATAAAAGAATTATATATATATAATATGTATATTATGTATATATAAAAGAATTTTCCCCTTTCCTAGTGGCTTGAGTGGCTGAGACAGGAGGATCACATAAATAAGTAAAAATAAAGAATTCATCCCTTTTTTTCTTATCTCCCTGATGACCACCCCTCAGTTGCTTTCTTCCTCCTAGTTCTCCAATGGCACACACAAATTTTCTCTCAACCTGAAGTTTGTGTGTACATCTGAGTTTGGATGTTTTAGAGGCATTTCCTTGTTTCTAGATTGACTTAAAAAATCAATTCCAGTTATTCTACATGTGTCTTTCTGAAAAAAAAAATTGTGTCCACATGTGTCTCTTGTCAAATGGAAACTGTTTCTTTAAAAAAAAATGTTTGGAACAAATTACATTCTAAGAAATGAGATTAAAATTATTTGCACTGCCAAATTTTTAACAGACTTTAGTTACACTATTTCCTGTGTTATTCTAGTTTCACAAATGCATAATGTTGCATAATGGAACATCACAAAACTGTGTGCAACCTTTTCCTGTTACTTCTGAGTGATTTATTTCAGCTGAAAATTTATGATGTGTGTTAAATAGGGTCATATAATTGCAGAACTCAGGAATTAGAACAGTACATTGTAGAATACTGGAATTCTAACACATGGGGTTAAATTAAGTAGAATTCTCACAGTGTCACAAGCACAGACTTTTTAACCAGACACAAATGGGCTTAACTTTTGCATGTATATATCAGCTGTGGGACACTGGGCATAGTACTTAACTTCCCTATGCCCTAGGTTTCTCCTTGGTAAAAAGCATATGATAATTCTTGCTTGCAGAGTTGTTTGTGGGTTCAATGCAGTAACATAGGATAAAATATGTGAAGAGTTTAAGTGTTCAAAGATGTCAACTTTATGCAATACACACATATGCTAAATAATGTAAGTTTTCTAGCTACATCTAATAATTTCTGGAAGGGTTTTACTAGTCATATTCTAAACTACTACTTAGATTCTAAGATGTGTATAAGCTGCCAACTGTAAAAGAGTAACTTTAAAATTCCCATGCTTCAAAAAATTTTAAATGATACCCTTTCAACTCTAATTTATGTCATAAATCACTTAAATAGAGTGAGGGTGAAATTTAGTTAGGACAGCCTTAAGGATGGAAAATAGACACTGTTCCCAGGATAAGCCAATTGCAATTTAATAATCACACACACACACACACACACACACACACACACACACAGGCATGCACACTTGACAAGCTGACAGTGCATGGGCCTCAAACATTATCTAAGCTAATGAAAGCATAGTGCTAATGAAATAAAGATTTGCAAATCTCTTAATTTCTATAGGAATAAAAACTCCCCAATGCATTCTGGTGGTTGGAAAGGGAACTCAAGGAGAGGATTGATGGAGTAACCCACACCCATACCACAGCTGAATAAACAAAGCAAATGCCTATTCAATCAACTGTGAGTCAGTAGCATCACATTTCCTTAGACAGTACAGGGTAGAACATATCATTTCTAAAGGTCTAAAAGCTGGAATTAGTGCCTTGTGATCTCAGCAATACTGGGAGATGAAATGTGAGAATAAAAATTGTTCAAATTGTCTACAAAAGGTAATATTTTTAAAAACTAACAAACTAAAAATTACTTTTTTGGATATCATCTTTAGTTTTTTTCATAATTTCCATTGCAAACTGGCTGGTTAAAATATGGCTGACTGAAACCAAGTACTGGGGTTAAATATTACATTATAACAATGAGTGTATAGTTTCCTGCCTTAAGATTCATACTGTAATTTTTATTTTAAAGTTGTTCCAAATAGTTTCTAAAGACCATCCCTTGCATTTTACATTAGGAAATAACTGTTACAGATATATTTTCTTGAGGCCTCTCCCCTCAGTGATATTAATGTGGGAGGAAGAGGAAGAAATCAACAGAAGGTAGGCCCCTTCAGATGAGGAACCAAGAAGCTGGTAAGTAGGAGAGGGTCTAAATGATGTCTGCAGGGGTTGCTCTCCACCCATTAATTTATCAAGTGTCTGTTGAACTAGACCCTGAGCTAGGCATAAACAAGGGTAGACAAATTAGGTATGTGTATGCCCTCACTGAGTTTATATTCCAGTAGAGTAGATGGTAGATAAACAAAACATACCCAATTCCAAATTGTCCTCAATATAACCAAATGAGTAGGATGCAGTGTTGGAGAATAACAAGTGGTATAAACTTCAGATGGGAGACCAGGGAAGGTATTTCCAAGGAAGTCACATTTTAAACTGAGACCTGGAAGAGAAGGAGCTAGCTATTCAAAGAAATTAGGGAAGATTACTCTAAAAGATGAGTATCTCCTATGAAGTAGAAAAGGCAGAGCTTGCCATATTAGCATTAGTACATAAAATTTAGGTGCAGATGGAGGACAAGAAACAAGGTGAAGACTTCTAGGAGATGAGTTTGGAGCAATAGATCCAAGTCTGAATGTGCTTTCAAAGATATGAGTTTTGTTTTAGGTGTGATGGACACTATTGAGTGAAGCTGGCAAGTGAGGGAGAGCTGATTTAACACTCAAATTGTCACTGCTGTTGATGCCTGTGGGGAAGCTAAAGGTGGACAGGAGTGGGGAGCAGAGAAGCCAAACAAGTGGCCATTTCAACAGTTCATGAGAGACATGATAGCAGCCTAAAGTCAGGTGATGACAGTGGAGAAAGAAGAATCAACAGTCCCTGGTAGGTTGAATTTGAAGATGAAGGAGAAGGAGGAAGCCCAAGTGCCTCCTGGGTTTCAGGTGTGACATGATTTGGCAGGTGGAGGTACCATGTGCTTCAATAGGGGAGGAGCAAGTTTGGGGAGGGAATCAAAAATTTAGTTTAGGAAAGGGTAAAGAACCAATGAATTCAGATGATTGTATGTACTTGATGTGGTTTAGAAGTGTACCACAGAGGCTTGGTTCCCAAGCTATGGCGCTATTTTTTTTTGGGGGGGGGGGGGATGTGGGGGGGTAGAACCTTTAGGAGGAAGGGAAAATTTAGGTCACTGGGGGCATACCCTTGAAAGGATAATGGGACAATTGGTGCCCCCTCCACACTTCTTGGCTGCCATGAGCTGAGCAGTTCATCTGCCATGCACTCCTGTGGGAAATGTTTATCTCAGGTGTTGCATAATGACAGAAATGTGACCAACACAGTACTCCTCTACTATCTGCATGGATGTGCTGCTGTCACTTGAAGGCAGCAGGACTAGCTAGACAAGTTCTGCATATTGTCTCATACACTTTGAGCAAAGCCTTTATTCTTCCAGTTCTTTTACTTCCTTATTCTGACTATTTCTTTCTTTGGCCTTTTAGAAACTTACACTTTCTAAACCCTTGTGTCTTATGCTCAGTTCACTGGACATCTTCTAATGGGGCTTTGTGTCCTAGCTAGCTTGAATCACTGGTCAGTAACATGTCACTTTCTCAGAAGCCCTCCCAGTTTCGCATGTTTTTTTTTTCTCTCTTTCAGACTGTACAGTTATTTATTTATCAATTTTTATAGAGTGCTCTACTTATTAGGAAATTATAGAGTTGCATTGGTAAAATCAGGAAGCCACCTCTGTGCTTTTTTCCTTAATTTATGATAGTTTCTATTAGATTAACCAAGATGAAGGAAGTGGTAAGATCACCTAAATTACATTGTTCATCCAGGAGGGAAGATCTTTTGGATGCATTTCTAAAAGAGCTAACTAAGGTCTTGAGAGATAGTTTTCCAGCTATGAAAATCTAGAACCTTAACTGAATTGACCAAATCCTAAGTCTGAATGAAGTCCTCAAAAGCTATGCAGTAATATATTTTCCCCAGACCATTACAGGTTTTTTCCCTGTATCTCTCAGCTTTTTTCTTTTTGCTCTTTAGGTATTGTCTTCTTTTTTAAAACTGAATGATTTTTGTTGATTTGTGTTCAAGTTCACAGACCCTCTTATTTTCCTTCTGTCCAATCTACTGTTAAATCATTGTGTTAGTCAGCTTTCCATTGCTGGGACAAAATGCCTGAGAAAAAAAACTCAAAGGAGGAAAGATTTATTTTGGCTCATGGTTTCTGAGGTTTCAGTCCATGGTTGACTGACTCCATTGCTTTGGGTCTGATGCCAGGCAGAACCATGGCAGAAGTCATGGTGAAGGAAAGCTGTAAGCTTATGGCAGTCAGGGAGAAGAGAGAGAAAGGAAGGGCCCAGGGCCAACAAGAGTCCCTAAGAGCACGCTCCCAAGAACCTACTTCCTCCATTAGGTTCTACCTTTTCCAGTTTCTAGAACTTCTCCATAGTCAGTTCAGTTATGAACCCTTTGATGGATTATTCCACTGATGAAATCAGATCTTTCATGATCTAATTACTTCCTCAAATCTCCACTTCTGAGCAGTGCTGGGTTGGGTAACAAGACTTTAACACATGAGTATTGATATTTCATATCTAAATCATATCATCCATCCAAGGATTTTTTTCCATTTTAGCTATTGTATTTTTCAGCTTTGGAATTTCTGATTCTTTTAAGGTGTAGTTTCCATTTCTCTGCTGAGGTTCTTCCCTATTCATCTATTATGATCATCTTTCCCTTTAATCTCTCTATGTATTTGTAATAGTTCCTTTAGTGTTCACATTTGCTACTTCCAACATCTTGGTCGTCTCAGAATATGTTTCTATTGACTGTTTTTTTCTTTTTATTCTGGTTTACATTTCTCTGTTTCTTCATATTTATAGTAGTTTTTAAATTGATATACAGAACATTGGGGATGACACATTATAGACACTTTGAAATCAATTACATTCCTTAAAGAGTATTGACTTATGTTTTAGGAGATAGTAAAATTAAAGCTGATAAGCTTAACTTGTGCAAACTTGGTTTTACAGATTTTTAGGGAGGGTCTATTTTGGTTTTGCCTTTAATCTGAGACTGAAGCCTGTGAACCCAGGACATAGTCTTTACTTATAAGGTAAGGCCCTTCTAGAGTTTCAAAGGGAAGTCTGAGATATTTACCAACTCCCTCCAACTTGTAGATTTCAAAACTTTTTAAAAAATTTATTTTGTAGTGGAAATTGCATGCTGGGCAACTGCTCTACCATTGAGCTATAGTCCCCAGCCCTTTCTAAGATTTTATTCTGAGACAGAGTCTCACTAATTTGTCCAGATTGGTTTGAACTTCTAATCCTTCTACCTTAGTCTCCTAAGGAGCTGAGATTACAGGTAGGTTCTACCACATTCAGCAAAATAAGTAATTTTTTTCTTTTTCTTTTTCTCTTTCTTTCTTTTTTTTTTTTGCAGTGCTGGGGATCAAACTGAGGGCATCACTCATGCTAGAAATACATTCTACTGCTAAGCTGCATTCCCATCCCATCAAAACTCCAAGTGTTGTTTGCTTAGTGATGATCAACAGTTGGAATTTCTCTCTGCTCACCTCTTAAAGTCTTCTAACTATTGATTTCCGTTAGGTTCCCTGGAATCTTCTCAATGTATATGGTTTAAAAGTAAGCAGAAAATCTCATAGGATTTTATGTTCAGCTTTTGCCACTACCTTCTTTGCAGTTCTCTTCATTCTAGAATTATTGCTTTTATTGTCCAACCACTCAAATATTCCCATATTTTATCTTCTGACCTCCTGATCTACTCAGATTGAGACTCTTTTCTTGAATTCTAACCACCCCACACTGCAAGGACCAGAGAGTGTCCTTAGATGAAAAGTCACACACAGGGGAAGTGTTCACCCAGTTTCTGGGTGGTTTTTGTCAACTTCAAATCAGTGCCTTTGAATTGTTTTTGGACAGTATCACAGAATCAAAATTGTCATTTAAAAGAAAATGGTATGATACAAACCACTCCACTAGTATTGACACTAAAACTCTGTGAGAAATATTCTTTTTGGTGAGTCTTTGTGATTGAGTGGTATGCTACATGTATGTATTGGAAAGCCATTAACAGAATCTCACCTCAGTGTCTTATTATCCTTCTATAACCTCAAGGTAGGGGAAAAGAGGGAGTATCACTCTTTTTACTGTACAAAAGTTAAAATTCATAATAAAGAGGAGAAAAATGCTTATGATCAGAGCATTTTAGCCAAAAAGTTGGAAGTAGATTCTAAGCCTTCCTGTTTATATGATGTCTACTGGACAAGGTTAAAATCAGTGAAGCTGTGAAGTTTTGTTTAATGACTTTCCATTACCTAAGTGCTTTAGCTAATAAGATTTAAAGAAATGTGCATATCCTCAGTTTCAGCTAAAACCTCATTCCATATTCTACATTTCGATAATTTAATTTAAATTACAAATATTTCTCAATTTTGCATTATCTATTAAGGAAAACTTTCTGACCTTAAAACCTATTAGAAATCTTAAAATAATTATGCAGATGACTTTTAAGATAACATGTTACTTTCCCAAACAAAATACAAAATAAAAATATCAAGTAAGAAAGATGGTATTCATTCAGTTACAACAAACTAAAAACAAATACCTTAGAAATTAACACAAGAAGGCAACATTCAAAGAACTTCAAATCTTTTTTAGAAACAGCAATGTTTTGAAATATTAATATTCTCTAACTCAATCACTCAATCAATCAAAATATAGCTAAGTCAATTTAAGAAGAGGAGGCAGGAAAGGAGACTTGATATATTAGTCTACAAACCATTTAGAGGTTATAAGAGTAGCCAGGATCATTTTGGAAAGGAATTGAAAAAAGCAGTACCTTTATAGTACATTTAAATATGTAGTATAATAAATGTAAAATGTATTACAATACACTACAATGGTTAAAACAGTGTGGCAACATAAAAGCTATAATGGTTAAAACAGGGGGGCTATAAAAAGAAATAGACATAGTAATGGGGCAGAATAATGAGGCCAGTATGTATAAAATTTAGTATACAATAAAAGTATTTTAAATCAGTGTCACATGGCATTAAGGCAAGTGAAAAGTCATTAAACAAAGCTGAATGTATACTTTATTCTTTATATCAAAATACAGTCCAGCTGCATAGAAAATACAGATGCTGAAAATATAACTAAAAGGTATTAGAAAGAAAACCTGTGTCAATATATTTGTAATTTTGGTATAAAATCTTTCCAGTGTAGGAGAAATGCATGTCAGTCTTTCTTCTTTTTGGTAGTAAAATATGATCAGAAACATGAGTTTATCAATTTGGAATAAAAAAATCAACTTTTTTTGTCAAAATTAGGAAACATTTCCAGTTTTCATTCATAAGATCATTAATTGAAATTGCAAAAGTGGATTTACAGAGCCACATGTCAGTAACAAAACAGGAGGACAATGAGACCTTCCAGAGATAGCTGGAAAAGTTCCAAAGAAACACACGCTAGGCTAGAAACCTACCGTTAAATGTGGTTGCACAACCAGTTACATCCACTCATGCATTTTCTCAGTAACTCTTCCTTGTGTTTGCCCTTCTTGTTTCCAAATCTAGATTTGACTTTGCCTTCAAGAATTTTTTTTTTCTGATCTTTATCCAGTTTTAGCCTGGTAACAACTACTTTGGTTGGGCTGAATGTCCATGTGGTTGTTTGTGCCATTGGCCTCTTGCAGTACCTGCTCCATGTGGATGCATGTACATTGCTTTCTGTATATGTGCACTACCTTGGTGATTTATGACCTTTTAGTGTCCTCCAACCTTCAACCTACTGGCCCTTGTTGTCCTTGCTGATGGGATTGAGCAGATGTTGGAGAACACGAACCTGTAGATCCTCAGAAAACCAGGACCACAGGATCTTCCTGCCCGTGTGCAAGGATGCACTGAAGTGACTTTTGTGGTTTTGGCTGTGGTCTGAGGTCACAAAGGGGTTAAACATCACGGTGACTACTAACCTGGTGCCGGGCACCAGAAATCAACTTTTAATCAAAAAAAGTGCTCACTAGGTAAGGAAAAGACTTCATAAGACAGATGCACTTTTCTTTTTGCTGTTCTGTGAGCAAGCTCACAGTTCCTCACCCAGGGAGGTGGGGTGGGGGTGGGGAGACCCAAGAATGCTACCAGAGCTTAGAACTTAAACTTAACTAGGGCTTATAAATTTAAGCTCTACTGGCTTTATTTTGGTAAAGTTTACAAAGTCTTATCCTTGCCATATTTATCTGTATGTATTTATTTTTGTGATGTTGGGGGTCAAACCCAGGGCCTTGGGCATGCTAGGCAAGCACTGTATCACTGAGCTACACATCCAGTTTAAAACCACCATACTGCAAAGGAAGAGACTATTATGATTGATGTTCAATTTCAAGTTATTAAAACAATTTTTTTTGAGGTCTGGGAATCAGACCCAGGGCCTTGCACATGCTAGGCAAGCTCTATACTACTGAATTACAACCCCAAACCCTGATTCAAAATTTAAGAACTGTAGAAGACCTTAAAGAGCAGTTATTCTATACTTTTTAATAAGTGAATTTGAACATGAAGCCTTTGCAAGTAGGTAAAAGTTTCAATTAGATTTGATTTTACTTAATTTTATTTTTTTCTAAAAATTTCCAAAATTAAATCCAACTGAGCTGAGATTTTTATTTGCCAGGCATCAAGACTCTATTATATTAATGAAGCACTAGAAGCTTGAGTCAAATAAGAAAAGCATTCATAGGTCTTCTTAGCACAGAACCACACTGTACATGAGAACAAAAACTTCTTTGCTGATTGGCTGTAGATAGAAGTTTGCATCAACTTCAACAACTGAAAGATACAAAATCATTTTCTTGTTCACTATGTCAGGGGACTGAGGGAACCCCATTTTAAATGCCATCTATTTCCTCTTATCATGGAAGGAGTTATTATCCAAGCTATTTTTCGTTCATGGAACTCTTCCAGGCACCTCTGTTCTGTGTAATACAATCAGTGCACACACACAAACATAATGTCAGAGCACAATGGGTGCTAGTGTGCTTGGCTTTGAGGCTCTGGTTTGGGAATTAAAATTTCACTTGGTTCTTGATTTGAAAATTCATGTTCTAAACATGTCCCTACATGGTCTGACCATGACTCACCCCCAATGGTAAAAATAGAAACTTCACTGGAACAATGGGAGATAGGTTAAACAACTTCTGTTAAGGTAGGTAATTGTGTGAATAAGTCGGAACTCAGATATATCTGTAAATTTACATCTTTAAAAATCATTAAATATTTTTAAAAGTTTCCTTTTTTTTTTTTTTTCATCCAATTCTTCCTATTAGCCCATGTTTTAAGGAGGTGGTTGTTTTTCTGTTTTTTTTTTTTTTTTTTTTCTATGCTATGAATTGAACCCCCAGGGACTTAGTACATGCTAGGTAAGTGCTCTACCACTGAGGTATATCTCCAACCTACAGAATCCTTTTACCAAATTGAAGACCAGACTGACCCACCAGTTTTTCTTGTGATAGTGAAATTATAAGAAAGACAAATACTTTTTTTTTTTAAGTTCAAATCTTTCTCATTCTTTTGCTGAGACGTTAAAATGAATTTGAATTAAGATAGTAAGAAGGTGAAATATATGTATTTTTAATCTCTTTCCAAATCGTAGTTTAAACATTTTTTTTAAACCTCTTTGGCAAGTTGAAATCAAAACCTGAGAGGCCCTAAGACTCTGCCCAATCTGGGCTATGCTGTATGATGAGCTATTTTTACTCCGGCTTCAAGCCATCTGGTTTCCCTGTGAAGGTTCACGTTGGTATTTTTCAGCGCAGCTGGTCACATGGGCTCTTTTCCCAAGTAAAGACTGGTGACCTGGGGAGGAATGTGTCCAGATTCTCCAGTCGTCTCTGACCTCGCCATATCCTTCTGCCGGTAGTTGATACTGTTGATTCTCCTGTCTTAATCCTGGGCTTAGTGGTGAACTAGCTCTTATACTCTCTTCTTGCATTTAAATGTTGAAGTTTTTTCTCCTCCATGGGAGCTTCCACAGTATCAGCCCAGCAGATAAAGCCTGGGGCTCACAAACACTTTCATGAACCCATTAGCATTTATCTGTGTGCCTTGACACCTCCTGCCACTTTTCTGCTTTGCTATTGGGAACAGTGCCAGGTGAACGTTAAAGAACTGGGTGCCTCGTTACAGTAAAACTATGTTATGGACAGGCATTTTTTTAAAAAATACATTTACTGCACTGACATGGGGAATGAATAAATTATCTGACTATGCTCCATTAGTCTCATCCAGGACTGGCTTTCCTGGTTGCTGTCACCCAGCACTGCCAGGAAAGCCTTTCTAACCATCTGGACTCCTTTCATTGTCTTTTTCTTTTAACATTGAACCTGAAGACTGTCACTATTTGGAGAAGTGTAAATTTCCTTACCTTATCAACACCTTTCAATTCAATTAATATTTATAGAGTGCCCACAGGAACTACACTGTACCAGCACCCCTGACTGTTCACATTTACAAATGACAGTGAGGAAAAATAGCAGCAGCATTCATTTTGAGTAGCCCTGCTCTGCAAGATGAACAGTGGCCTCTTTTATTCTGCTTGATGATTTATGTTCTAAAGATTTTTTAGTGATAGTGGTACTACAAGGGCAGAAAAATCCCAATAATTAATATGGGATTATACAAATAGAAACAAGAGATTTTCACAGACTCAAAAACATTTATCTGCATTATCACATCCACTCACTAGACTTTGGTGTTCAGTTCTAGAAGGGTAATCACCTACAGAAAGCAGTGAGGTTGCAGGTACCTCAGAGATTTAGAGAAAAAGGCTTTGCTGTGTTCTGTAGAGCTAACTTCATCACTACAGACCAGAATGTACTCTTTAAGGATATTCTTAATAGTAGAAACGATTTCATATTCCCTAGATTTCTTCAATTACCTCTACTACTTATTATAATACTACTTTCAACTATTAACTAATGCTATGAACCCTCACTATGAGGTGATCTTTGTACTAAGAGTGGGCATAACAGATGGGGAGAGAAGATTTTTCAAAGTTTTACTGTGCAAACCTTCTTCCCAAACTAAAGAGTTGTGAGCATTTTTGTTTGTTTGTGTAGAGAAACAGGAAAAACTTAATAACAATGTACAAATGCTTGCTTTAATATTACTTCTTTGGGACAGAGACCACAAGACATTTTAGTTTTTACATGGGTAATAATATCTACCCCATCTGCCTCAGGCAACACGTAGTCTCCACCAGTATTTTCTCTCCTACCCCTACTTCCCAATGATGTCAATTGGCTGCTAAAGGTCTCCCAAGTCCTGGAGTGCAGGGTTCCTGGTGTAGGATTCAAAGCTCACTCCCTCCTACCTCTGTGATTCCTTTTGTCATGTGGCACTGAAGTGCACAAAATGCATCTAGTGTCTCTCCGAGTTTCTCATAAAGCAGGTTTTTACCTTCTATGTCTATAGAAGTAAACGCACACATCACACACAAAACAATGGTTCAGTCACCTCAGTTTTAAAAAAGGTCTTTTAAAACATTTGGGTCAAGAGAACAATAAGAAAGGTTTAGAATGACAGTTGAGGTATTTTACTTTGGCATGAAGGAAAAGGTTTGATTCCCAGTTTACTCAACTATTAATCATCTAAATATGAGCATTTAATCTAATTTCCCTAGGCCTCTGTTTGTTCATCAGTAAAATGAAAAGAATAATGTATATCCTATGATGTCTATTGAGAAGATTGCATAAAAAAATCCAAGGAAGACACTTCGTGGACGTTCACCATCATGGTCATTTAACATGAAGCCATTTAGATATTTGAAGCAATAACTGAAAAAAAAAAATCTTTTCTCATTGAATGTTATAAACTATAATCAACCTTTTTCTCATTTTCCAGAACAGTTTGTCCCAAAGCTATTCTGTACTCTAGTTTTTGCAGTAGAGAAACTGCTTATATGTTTGAGACGTCAGTTTTTCTTCCTGGCTGCTACCAACCTCATGAAGACTTGAACCTTCCAGATCCAAGTTTTGGCCTGGGCTAAAGCTTCAGAAGTGGGCAGCTCCTGGCTCTGCAATGGAGAGGAAGCTTCTCCTCATATGTGTGTCCAAACAGGCACGGGGCCTGGAGCTTCCTCCACCTGCTTAGATCTGGGAAACTGCCTTTGAATTGCGTCACGGTTATGGTTAGGAGGATGAGCTTTGGCAGGGGCTATTCCAGTGTCTTCCTTTGTTATAATCCTCTCTAAAAACAAACAACAAACCAACAAACAAAAAACACCAGGTTTTAAAATTTGGAAGGGGGGGGGGCGGTAGCTATGATTTGAGATAGAAATTAAGAAATTATTTTAAATTAATGAAAACATACAACTCTATCACCAACTGTGAAGCAAAGATTTGGGGCCCACCTTGGATAGTTAAGGTATGGAAAGCAAAATAGATATGAAAGGATGTGCAGTGATTTTAATCTGACTTCCTCCCACTCTTGGTAAGTAATTGGTAACTCAGAGTTTTCTCTTCTTTCCTCTCTTCCTTTTCTTCTGATTTTTCTTCTCTTCTATTTTTTTTTTTTTTACTTAAGAAGGCTTATTATAAGGATCTTCTTTCTTGTTTTCATTGTAAAAATAAAATAAATAATTTCCATTACTTTTATTTGAAATTTTTTTTTTCCTTACCAATTTATTTTGCCTTAAGTGACATTTTCTGCTCAAGCTGAAAATTCTTTAGTGACTCCTATTGGTTTTAGATCAGGTCCAAATTCCTCAGCCTGGCAAGGTGGGTCATTCCACAGTTGTCTACGTCTTCATCCCAGAAGTTTTTGGTTCCTGATAGCCTCAGACTTCTCCAAACATATACAATTCAGTACAGTCTCAAAGATTTTGTTCATGATGAATCCCAGAAGGAACACTTTCCTAAAGGCACCTTCTCAGTCTACAAAAATTTTCTCATCTTTTACTTGTTTCTTTTCCTTCAATTCACATTGGTGTCTCAGTTTCGTTCTCTAGTGACACTGACTCCTTCACATGGGATGTCCTTTCCTTGACTAGAAGATGTAATTAAAGGGCTTCCCATAGTACCTTACTAGAAGATGTAATTAAAGGGCTTCCCATAGAACCTTAAATGGGGCAGTTCTCCTACTTCATGCAACATAGGGCACCAGCAGAATAATTTGGAAGGTCATAATGGGGTATTTTTAAAAATAGCATTTTCAGTTTTCAATATTTAAATATCCCCTCAGAGTTTATATCCTAAATTTTCACTGCAACCAATGTAGCCCATAACACAGCTGACTTAATATATAAAGTTTCAATCTAGGTAGATAATATAAGTCAATATTTTTCAAAGTAAAAGAATGTCTTTGACATAGATTTCTAAAGCTTCATCATGTTATATTTAGAAATTGATTCTTTAATAAAAACAAGTCATAAGCTGCTTCTTGCAATTTAATTTGTGAAAACATACACTGTCTACAGAGGGTTAAGACATTTGGATTTGGCTTCACTTAGACAAAGCAAGTAAAAAACTTTTCAATTTCCTGCACACTGAAATGTAGGACTAGAGCTGGGGTTATAGCTCAGTGGTAGAGTGCTTGCCTCGTGTGTGCGTCTGGGGTGGATTCTCAGCAATGCATATAAATAAAATAAAGGCCCATTGACAACTAAAATAAATTAAAAAAAAAGAAATGTAGAACTATATATCTACTTTGTCAAGAATGATCCTCTGTCTTTTCAACAGGTCTCATAAGCCATATTACGTTGATATGCAGAGAAGGAAAACCAAGTGCTGATGGAAGGCTCATTATCTGCACTGTGCTTAATGCTTCTATATGTCATCTTATTTAATGATTGTAACATCCCCATGCAATGTTGTTATTATTCCCTTTGCTATGATTGAGGCAACTGCAATTATAGGATCTGTTTAAGAGTTGTATTTTTAAATTTCAATCCAAAGTAAACACAATAGGGATTATCGATGATCACTGGAATGCCCACTCTGTTGGAAGAATTATATATAACGAGGTATGAAAATATGTCACAGTTGCCAAGACTCTAAATTGATGACACATGCACATAATAGACAATGGTTCCCAGAGTAGCAGCATGTGACTGTGGCTTGTATAGTACACTTGACTGAAGCGTCTCATTCCAATCAAAGCATCATATTATAACAATTTCCCAATTAATGGATGTGTAAGTCATCTTGAGGAAGGATGCTTTTTCCTAATTAGTGTCAAGACACCAACAGCACAGGTTAGCAGAGGCCAGGGATGGTGGCACCTTAAATCATTAACTGCCCCATGCCTCTCCTAGCCAGTCTGCATCTGACTCATCTCATTGTCTGGCATCAATGTTGCAAATCTTTCATTATTTCTATGATGTTGAGTACTTGAGGCCATCCCTTTAATATAGTTAAAAAGGGAAGAGGAAAAGAACTGTAAGAGCCAGGAAAGCTGCCATGATTACTTGGGAGTTAAACCAATATTTACAGAAAAAATTTGTATAAGTCTTTATTTATATAATCTTGTAAAATCTCCAATTAGCACAGAAATTTTTCTAGCACAGATAAATGGAAATGACAAAGATGCTCCTTTGTTCTGAAATATCTTGCCTTAAGTTTTAGAAGATTGGAATTATCAGTTAAGCCTCTTTTCTAACATCGTCTTCTCAGCAGCTCAGAGCTTAAAGAGATCTTTCTACCCATATGAAAATGATCATCCAAACAGACTTAGGGATGGGTACCGTGATTCTACCACAGATCCCAGTGCATGATTAACAGATCCAGCTTTGACCCAGGATGAAGAAATACACTTTTCTCTTTGAGGAGTTTGACATGTGGAACTGAAAGACACAAAGGCTGGATGATGAAGGAGCTGAGTCAAATCAAAGGTAGAGCTGTAAAGGGAAGATGCTGCTATGGACCTGATTCCTTCCACTTGCCTTCAGTGTTCAAATCTTCCACTGATTCTTGGAGTTGCTTCATTATCCTTCACATATATGTACATATTCATGCATGCACACATGTATATATTCTCCTTAAAATCAACTCTGTTGTTTAGAACAGTTTAAATTTACAGAAAATTGACAAGTTAGTAAGAAGTCTCCCATAAGACTATTTGTACCTACTTTCCCTTATAAATTCATTAATATGGAACATTTGCTATAATTAATGAATCAATATTGCTACATAGTCATTAACTATTCTGATTTCCTCAGATTTTACATGACATCCGTTTACTGTCCCAGGATTCTATCCATAACATTACTTGTCGTATCTCTTTGTTCATGACAGTCTCAGACTTTCCTTGTTTTTGATGAATGTGGCAATTTTGAGGAGCACAGTTTAGGTATTTTGTGGAATGTCCCTCTATTAGAATTTTTTTTTTTGCAAAATATTTTTTATTGGTTCTTTTTAGTTATACATGACAGGAGAATCCATTGATTTCAACTGTCAGTTATATCCTCTATTGGAATTTGCCTTATGTTTTTCTCATGATTAGACTGGTTATGAGTTTTGAGGAGAAAAATCTTATCTATTGGTCACATGCCTTATCAGCACTGTTGATGTTGGCCTTGATCATCTGGTCAAGGTAGTGTTAGTCAGGTTTCTACACTGTAAATTTATGCTCTCCTCCTCTTTGCATACTTTGCTCTTAGAAGGAGGCAGAAATGCACAGCCCACACTGAAGGGGAGAGAGGTATGGTCCACCACCTCAAGGCTGGAATGTTTACATAGATTATTTAGAATTCTTTTGCATGGAAGATTTTGTTTCTTCTCCCTAATAAATATGTACATAATACATATGTATGTATTATATATGTGTGTCTATGTATATTTTAAAATTCATACTAACTTAAAGCAGTGCCTATAGCTTTTGGAAGCAAACACACACACACACACACACACACACACACACACACACAGACAAGCTCTTAAAAATGACTGAGTTCAGGAGATGTAAACTCAAATATCTACAGTGGCCAGGAGGACAGCAGGTTGGGCATGGTATATGGCAGACTGCAGAGCATACGCCAGTTTTGAAGCACCCACATCTCTGCTCCTGGCAAATGTTCCCACGTGGGAACACAGGTCAGCCCACCAGATCATCCTCTTCTGAGAAGGAGAAACTAGTAAGTTAAACTTTCACATGAAATCTGATTTCAAAATGTTGGTAACTGATTAGAATTTCTCCAAACTCCATGTTTGCTCAGTATAACTCCAGTTGGTGACTTCTTGGATAGATGAGTCACTGCTTATGTTATTACTAAGAAGACAACCTTAGAAAACAAAGTGAGGTAGCCAAGGCGACACTTCTACTAGTTCTAGTGTCTTGACTGGGATGCCATTTATAGACAGTTTTTACCTTTCTCAGAATCATCTTGTTCTAGATTTGCTATCTTTAATGAACATACGTGGATGATGAAACCTCTGCTATAATACCTCTTTCATCAAGTCTGCCATAATCCTAGCCAGGAACCATTTTCTTTAATTTCCTTTGTTTCCTGTTAGATACTACAGTTCATTTGCTTGTATAATCCTTATAGTACACTGGAGATGAATAGCAACTTGGGCAAATGACCAAATCAAAACTAATAGAGGCCATGAATTTTCTTTTGCCCTAAACAGTATGAGAAATAGGGCTGGGGTTGTGGCTCAGTGGTAGAGTGCTTGCCTAGCAGATGTGAGACACTGGGTTCCGTCCTCAGCACCACATAAAAATTAATAAGTAAAATAAAGGTATTATATTGATTTATAACTAAAAAAAATTTTAAAAAAAGCAATATGAGAAATAGAAAGTTTAGTGGTTCATTTTCAGAATATAGCATTTAGCCTTAATTGGAATGTACGATCCAATTGTAGCCATTTTAACTATAGCAATTCCCTTTGCTCACCCCAACTTTAAAGTTAGCCAATTGTGTAATTGTAACCAGAGTTCCTCCTATCAGGGCAAGGGGGAGAGCTGTGTTAGGGATAAAAGCAGGTTTACTGCCTGCCCAAGGGTACTTGCTAGTCAGGTTGGGTAGCAGACCCTTCTGGCAGAAGTGAGGTTTGCTTTGCCCACTCACTTCTGAGCATGTTTGATTTTTTTTGCGGCATTTTGATTTTTATTTCTAACAACATGTTTGTTTTCTTTTCCTTTAATCCAGTACCTGCCATGATGCCTGGCAATGGGTAGGCGCTTAATAAATATTTGTTGAATGAATGACAGTCATCAATGACTTAAGATGAAGTATCAACACATAATAATATCAGTGTAACCTAGGAAAAATCTAATAGTGCAGAAATAAATTTATTTGACATTATAAACAGCAAGGATGCTTTAGTTTAAAAAGCTATTATTCAGTTATTTACAGATCATAATGAGAACCTTAAATTTTGAATCTCATAAATCATTCTTCTCTGTGAGGACATTAACTTCTTTAGTCAACTCTTTAGCTATATCCTGTATGTCTTGCATTTTTAAGTTTCTTCCTATTTAATATGTCTCTGTACCTCTTTTTGGTTATATGGTGTCATTTTTTAAGACTCTTAGAATCTAAACTCATATGCATCAGAGACTTACCTACCTATCAGTTTCTTTGTTGCCTTCTCATATCATATACCAAGGAGAGGAAATATTTTGATGACAAAATAGGACACAGTTACAAGTTAAGAAAATAGAAGTGATTTAGCAAGAGTTCCATCTTGAAGAGTAACATCTTTGCTGGTGATGTAGTGTAAGCCCCAGAAACATTCACGTGTGGGTACTTTCTCATACCCCATCTCCTGCTGCGTGGTCATGGGTCTTTTGTTCCAGTTCCTTCATACTCCATACCTAATTCTCTCTGAACAAGGAGTTACTCAGTTTTCAAGGAGCTGAGAAGAGGAAGGTTCTGCTTTCCAGGTCAGCACAAATTAATTAATGATAGTGTAGAGTCGTTTCTGGGGTAACGTAAGTAGCACAAGAGTAACTCTGCCTGCCACACTCTCTTGGGAACCAGTGTGGTAAGTACAAAGATGACTGAGCTTAATTAAATATAGATTCCAAACGACTCCTCTTCTGTACTGCATACAATTTTTTTTCTCAACTTTTCTATCAGTGCCCTTCCTTCTGAATGTAAAATGTTTATCCCAATCATAGATATGACAAAGTAGAGATGTTCTTTCTTCTTTGACTTTCTTCCTACATGGTGAATATGGCTAACAAGTCACGAGAATAAATTTTTGCTATTGTGTATAAGTCATATTGATTTATAATTTTTTAAAAAAGATAATTGCAATTAAAAAATTATTTCAGACCCCAATTTCAAGCATTATAGGTATGAAGAGTGTTTAAAGAACACTTCAAACAACTTCACATTTATAGTTTTCCAGATAAGAGCAAGTAGAAAGATGGAGGTTTATTTACTTTAATATGAAAATCTAAGTGTTCTTTTGTTTGTGTATGCATGCACATGTGTGTGTACATATACACACCTATAGGTATATAATTCAATCAGATAGTGTCTTAGTTCATTTCTTGTTGTTTTATAAGGATATCTGAGACTGAGTAATTTATGAAAAACTGATCTCTTGCAGTTCTGGAGACTGGGATAGCAAGGTGCTGGCACCTGGTGAAGGCCTTCAAGTTGTCTTATAACATGGCAAAGGGCCATGGTGGGAGTACACAGGATAAAGCAAGAGGGAGGCAGCAAAGGAAAGTTGAGGAAATTGAACAGGCTTTTTTTTTTCTACTCCTGCCACTACAGCCTGATCTATTCATGAGTGCTGTGTCCTCAGGATCTATGCACCTTTTAAAGTCCCCACTTCCTACTATTATCACCATGCAAATAAAAGCCGACATGAGTTCTGGAGGGTACACTGAAGCCATAGCAGATAGGCATATCACTGGGCACATCTTCTTTGAATAGCCAAAGAATAACCTACAAACAGGCTGAGTCTCCTCAGGTTAGTATACCACATTTAAGCAATTAGCATCTTTATTGTGCTTTATCATCTCTGAAGTTCTTGGCTATTTTACTATAGTACATATGCTATAGTACTATGCTGCAGTCCACACATAAGTTTGTAGAGAGGAATTTATGGAGTCATTAGTAATCAAATTTCAGACACCCCACACACCACACTGCCTTCCCTCACTCTACTTCTCAGAGCTGGATGGCTCTCACCTTACGTACAGCAATAGTCCTTGAAGAGGCAGCCAATTACAAACTGTATGTGAAAGTCATATTTTTCCTTCTGTTTTTTGCAGTGCTGGGGATGGAACCCACATTCTTGTGCGAGTACTTTATCACTGAGCTATGTCCCGAGCTAGAGAAAGCAATCTTGAAGAATTGCCAAATAAACAAAAATGAATAGAATGGATCCCAGTCACTGCTAGTAGTTTCGATGAATGTTTCTTGCTCAGATAAAATTGGTGGATCAAAACTCTCCCATTTTAAAATGTGTTCCAAATTAATGAATCCAGTAAGTGCTCTTTGGGCATTTCCTATGTGTCAGACCTGTGAGGTAACTGGGGATAATGTGGTGAATAAGTCAGAAAAAGACATCATAGGGACATTTTTCCCCCCCATTTATATGTAAGACCAAGTCTGTATTTTTAGCTGACAGAGAGAAAAAACATTCTCCTAACTTAGAAACTTAGAATTTTGATAAGGGGTTTATCAGATTAGTGAGGAATAGAGTTTCTAACCTCATCCCAAATATACCTGATAGTATTCTACCATCTTTAGTAGGATTACTGATGTGATAACAGCTATGACTATACATTTGGGGAGAGAATAAGGAAAGGATTGTACCAGTATCTTATGGCTTACAGAATTTGAAAAAGTCCCTCGGGTAATTTTAATATTCTTGCAAAGTAACAGCATAAATAAATTACACTTAAACACAGAACCTGGGAGTAGTAACCTCTGCTGCAAAGACTGGGTCATTAATGATAAAGTCCAGAAGTCATACCCCACCAGAAAAAAGCCTACAGTGTAACTCAGTTGAGCTTATGAACTTATGACATAGAAGAGTGTGACAAGGACCCTTGTCAAACAAAGACTGAGTCCTTGTGGGATTTGGGGAGGGGGTGGAGTTCATGTAAAATTTTGAAGGTAAATCTTGAGATAGACTCAAAGCAGAACAAGACTATATAATTATTTTCTTTCCATTTAATAACATTTTTATTCACATGAGGTTTGGCCTCAAAGATAGATTCAGAGTACTATTTCCTTGGAAATAATAAAGTTAAGATAAATACAGAATACAAATTCTGGAACGGAAGGAAGATCTGCCCCTGGGCTGGAAATCAAGGTTGCTTCCCTGTGTCAAGAAACCCATAGGCAAGAGGGGTATGCCATTCTGGCTCACATTCAAACAGCAATGTGTCTGACACTATGATTTTAGAGAACAAGTTTTCTTTGCCCTATGCCCTTAACCAAAACTGTTTTACAGATTCATATTAGTATGACAAGATGGAAGTGAAGTTTTGACTGAGGCCTGGAAGAAATAATAGGTGTGAACTTCTAAAATAAGTTGCTGCAACAGGAAACAAATCTGCAAAGGAAATTTAGCACTTGGTAAATCTTAAAACCCCTTCACTCAAAATAGGATCATAAAAGGTGGAGGGTGGAGATTTGGAAAGGATCTATGGAGTTTTCTTTGAAGAAAGCAATGCTATGAGTCCCATAAGTTCTCCTTCAAGATCTTGTTCTTTTTTTTTTTTTTTCTAGGTTGAAATTTTTTTTATTTATTTTTTATTGTAAACAAATGGGATACATGTTGTTTTTCTGTTTGTACATGGCGTAAAAGCATACCATTTGTGTAATCATAAATTTACATAGGGTAATGTTGTTTGATTCATTCTGTTATTTTTTTCCCTTCCCCCCACCCCTCCCACTCCTCTTTTCCCTCTATACAGTCCTTCCTTCCTCCATTCTTGCCCCCCCTCCCTAACCCTAACTCTAACCCTAACACTAACCCCTCCCCACCCATTATGTGTCATTATCCACTTATTAGCGATATCATTCATCCTTTGGTTTTTTGAGATTGGCTTATCTCACTTAGCATGATATTCTCCAGTTTCATCCATTTGCCTGCAAATGCCATAATTTTATCATTCTTTATGGCTGAGTAATATTCCATTGTATATATACCACAGTTTCTTTATCCATTCATCAATTGAAGGACATCTAGGTTGGTTCCACAATCTGGCTATTGTGAACTGAGCAGCTATGAACATTGATGTGGCTGCATCACTGTAGTATGCTGATTTTAAGTCCTTTGGGTATAGCCAAGGAGTGGGATAGCTGGGTCAAATGGTGGTTCCATTCCAGGTTTTCTAAGGAATCTCCACACTGCTTTCCAGAGTGGCTGCACTAATTTGCAGCCCCACCAGCAATGAATGAGTATACCTTTCTCCCCACATCCTCACCAACACCTGTTGTTCCTTGTATTTTTGATAATCGCCATTCTAATTGGGGTGAGATGGAATCTTAGGGTGGTTTTGATTTGCATTTCTCTTATTACTAGAGATGGTGAACATTTTTCCATATGTTTGTTGATTGCTTGTACATCTTCTTCTGTGAAGTGTCTATTCATTTCCTTAGCCCATTTGTCGATTGGATTATTTGCATTCTTGGTGTAGAATTTTTTGAGTTCTTTATAGATTCTGGAGATTAGTGCTCTATCTGAAGTATGATTGGCAAAGATTTTCTCCCACTCTGTAGGCTCTTTCTTCGCATTGCTGATAGTTTCCTTTGCTGAGAGAAAGCTTTTTAGTTTGAATCTATCCCAGTTATTGATTCTTGCTTTTATTTCTTGTGCTATGGGAGTCCTGTTGAGGAAGTCTGGTCCTAAGCCGACATGTTGAAGCTCTGGACCTACTTTTCCTTATATAAAAAGAAGATCTGATTCCGAGATCCTTAATCCATTTTGAGTTTAGTTTCGTGCATGCTGAGAGATATGGGTTTAGTTTCATTCTGTTGCATATGGATTTCCAATTCTCCCAGCACCATTTGTTGAAGAGGCTATCTTTTCTCCATTGCATATTTTTGGCCCCTTTGTCTAGTATGAGAAAATTGTATTTATTTTGGTTGGTATCCGTGTCCTCTACTCTGTACCATTGATCTATCTGTCTATTTTGGTACCAATACCATGCTGTTTTTGTTACTATTGCTTTGTAGTAGAGTTGAAGATCTGGTATTGAGATACCCCCTGCTTCACTCTTTCTGCCAAGGATTGCTTTAGCTATTCTGGGTTTTTTATTCTTCCAGATGAATTTCATAATTGCTTCCTCTATTTCTGTAAGGTATATCATTGGGATTTTAATTGGAATTGCATTGAATCTGTATGGAACTTTTGGTAGTATGGCCATTTTGACAATATTAATTCTGCCTATCCAAGAACATGGGAGATCTTTCCATCTTCTAAGGTTTTCTTTAATTTCTTTCTTTAATGTTCTGTAGTTCTCATTGTAGAGGTCTTTCACCTCTTTTGTGAGATTGATTCCCAAGTATTTTATTTTTTTCAAAGCTATTGTGAATGGGGTAGTTTTCCTAATTTCTCTTTCTGAAGATTCATCACTTATGTATAAAAATGCCTTAGACTTACGTGCATTGATCTTATATCCCACTACTTTACTGAATTCACTAATGAGATCTAAAAGTTTTCTGGTGGAATTTCCTGGTTTCTCTAAGTATATAATCATATCATCAGCAAATAGGGATAGTTTGAGTTCTTCTTTTCCTATTCGTATCCCTTTAATTTCTTTGGTCTGTCTAATTGCTCTGGCTAGAGTTTCAAGGACGATATTGAAAAGAAGTGGTGAAAGAGGGCATCCCTGCCTTGTTCCAGTTTTTAGGGGGAATGCTTTCAGTTTTTCACCATTTAGAATGATATTAGCCATGGGCTTAGCATAGATGGCCTTTACAATGCTAAAGAATGTTCCCACTATCCCTATTTTTTCTAGTGTTTTGAGCATGAAGGGGTGCTGTATTTTATCAAATGCTTTTTCTGCATCTATTGAAATAATCATGTGATTCTTGACTTTAAGTCTATTGAGATGGTGAATGACATTTATTGATTTCCTGATGTTGAACCAACCTTGCATCCCTGGGATGAAACCCACTTGATCATGGTGCACTATCTTTTTAATATGTTTTTGTTTGCGATTTGCTAAAATTTTGTTGAGAATTTTTGCATCGATGTTCATTAAGGATATTGGTCTGAAATTTTCTTTCCTCAATGTGTCTCTGTCTGGTTTAGGTATTAGGGTAATATTGGCTTCATAGAATGAGTTTGGGAGAGTTCCCTCCTCTTCTATTTTATGGAATACTTTGAGAAGTATTGGAATGAGCTCTTCTTTAAAGGTTTTGTAGAACTCGGCTGAGAACCCATCTGGTCCTGGACTTTTCTTTGTTGGTAGGCTTTTGATGACTTCTTCTATTTCATTACTTGAAATTGGTCTATTTAAATTGTGTATGTCCTCCTCGTTCAGTTTAGGCAACTCATATGTCTCTAGAAACCTGTTGATGTCTTCGAAATTTTCTATTTTGTTGGAGTATAGATTTTCATAATAGCTTCTAATTATGTTTTGTATTTCAATTGTGTCTGTTGTGATATTTCCTTATTCATTCCGAATTTTAGTGATTTGGGTTTTCTCTCGTCTTCTCTTTGTTAGTGTGGCTAAAGGTTTATCAATTTTGTTTATTTTTTCGAAGAACCAACTATTTATTTTGTCAATTTTTTGTATTGTTTCTTTTGTTTCAATTTCGTTAATTTCAGCTCTAAGTTTAACTATTTCCTGTCTTCTACTACTTTTGGTGTTGGTCTGTTCTTCTTTTTCTAGGGCTTTGAGCTGTAGTGTTAGGTCATTGATTTGTTGAGTTTTACTTCTTTTATTAAATGCGCTCTATGAAATAAATTTTCCTCTAAGTACTGCTTTCATAGTGTCCCAGAGATGTTGATATGATGTTTCTTTGTTCTCATTTACCTCTAAGAATTTTTTAATTTCCTTCCTAATATCTTCTGTTATCCATTCATCATATAATAGCATATTGTTTAATCTCCAGGTGTTGGAGTAGTTTCTGTTTTTTACTCTTTCATTTATTTCTAACCTCAATCCATTATGATCTGATAGAATACAAGGTAGTGCCTCTATCTTCTTGTATTTGCTGACATTAGCTTTGTGGCATAATATATGGTCTATTTTAGAGAAGGATCCATATGCTGCTGAGAAGAAAGTGTATTCGCTCTTGGTTGGATGGTATATTCTATAAATGTCTGTTAAGTTTAAATTATTGATTGTGTTATTGAGATCTATGGTTTCTTTGTTCAATTTTTGTTTGGAAGATCTGTCCAGTGGTGAGAGAGGCGTGTTACAATCACCTATTATTATTGTGTTATGGTCTGTTTGGTTCCTAAAATTGAGAAGGTTTTGTTTGACATACATGGATGAGCCATTGTTTGGGGCATAGATGTTTATGATTGTTATATCTTGCTGATTTATGCTTCCCTTAAGCAGTATGAAATGTCCTTCTTTATCCCTTCTGACTAACATTGGCTTGAAGTCCACATTATCTGAAATGAGGATGGATACTCCAGCTTTTTTGCTGAGTCCATGTGCATGGTATGTTTTTCCCCATCCTTTCACCTTTAGTCTATGGGTATCTCTTTCTATGAGGTGAGTCTCTTGCAGGCAACATATTGTTGGATCTTTCTTTTTAATCCAATCTGCCTGTCTATGTCTTTTGATTGATGAATTCATGCCATTAACATTCAGGGTTATTATTGAGATATGATTTCATTCCTGGTCATTTGGTTCATATTTAAAATTTTATTTATCTATTTATTTATTTTTTGACACAACTTGGTTCCTCTTTATTTGAGAGTTCCTTTAGGATAGCTCCTCCCTTTGCTGATTTGCTTCTTTGTTTTTCATCTCTTCCTCATGGAATATTTTGCTGAGAATGTTCTGTAATGCTGGCTTTCTTTTTGTATATTCTTTTAGCTTTTGTTTATCATGGAAGGATTTTATTTCATCATGAAATCTGAAGGTAAGTTTTGCTGTGTATAAGATTCTTGGTTGGCATTCATTTTCTTTTAGGGCTTGAAAAATGTTATTCCAGGCCCTTCTAGCTTTTAATGTCTGGATTGAAAAATCTGCTGATATCCGTATTGGTTTCTCCCTGAATGTAATTTGGTTCTTTTCTCTCACAGCCTTTAAAATTCTGCAAGATCTCGTTCTTAAACTCACCACAGGTGGGTGTCAGTAGGACCACCAGGGCAACTTGACTGATGTCCTCTACTATTTGGAGCTACTGACATAGACCTGAAAAATCTCAAGTTGAGAGGCTGAAGGGATTGGTTTGAGGCAGTGGGGGTGGGGTGGAGTGGGTAGAATGGAAGAGAAAGAATGCTGAAAATGGCTCTGTCCTGGTGTAGCTGCTGGTCCACATCCGCGGATGGGGGTAAAGTATGTCTGAGTGTTTTTTGAGGACCAGATGAGAGCCATTCATTAGAGAGAGCTGGGCTGGAGGAGATGTTTAAATCCCGCCCAAGAAGAACACCTGGAGAGGCCAGGGGAACATTCCTTCCCTCCTCTTCAATAGGAGAATCTATAGGACGAGGTCTGCAGGGAACCAGTAACTAAGGAGGAAGAGGTATCCAGGGAAAATTGCATGGCCCAGATTCTGAGAGGTGCAGACAGATGTTTCAAGTGCAGGTCAAGTTTCAAGTGCAGAACACCCAGAAATACCCAAGAGGGAAAAACTATAAGCTTTAGCCTTTGGCCAGGCTCAGAGAAAACCCTCCTGGCAACAGTACTAGTTAAGCACAAACATGCTAGTCCAGGATTCTTCCTGCTTCTCACATTATGAATTGGAAGAAGGGCTTATGGGATAAAGACATGGAGTCCTTTCCCCTCTCAAGGAGTACAGGACCTGTCAGCATTGATCCTAGTTGGGAAGTGGAAGAAAGGCTTACCTTTGGATGAAGCTTGAAGTGTTCATCAAAATGTTTGCACTGAGATTTAAATTCCTGAATTGAAATTGTATTTTGGGGCTTAAGTTGGCCAAAGGATTTTTAATACGTAATAGCATCAGAAAAGTTATGGGATTGCCCCAGGGCAGGGATCGTTCTCCTCCCACTGACTCTTTATTCATAGGATATTGGCAGACAAAGGTTGGCCTCCTGCCTCCCTCCATTCCGCCAGTTCTGGGTGTTCTACATACCTATCTCACTGCGCTGGCAACAGTGGGTTTATTTATTGACATTTACCAACCAGGCAAGTGCTTTTGCTTTTTAAATAAACTGAGGTTATATAGGCATATTTCAGACAGGAAATGGAAAATTAGTAGAAGACCTAAAAAGGGAATGGCAACTTGAAACTAGAAGAGACAAGGAGGGTACTGAGTGCCTAGGATCCAACTAAAGTAGAATTTCTAGAGACAGCTGGTCTCTTCAAGATTGTGTGCCTATAGCACCCTTAATTTCTTCATCATCTGCGTAGTAATAGTTTGTCTAAAGATGCAGATTCTGTGTCCTGTTCATTGTTATATCCCCAGACCTAATCTGTCCTTGGCAAATAGTAACTTCTTCATAGACCTGTGCCTGATGGACTGACTGAATGAATGAATGCCCATTTCTTTCATTACTTTGAAAAAGAAAAGAAATAACAAAATATGATTGCACTTCAACATTAGAAGTGTAATGTCATACCTGTCAGGAATCCTTGTAATAAAACACAGAGTTCTTATCACTGTCTTCAAGGGTCCCTCCTTCCTCTCTGACCTGACTAATACCACTCCTTTTGTAGGCCAGTCTGCCCACACTAGCTTTCTCCCTTACATCCGTTTTCTTCAGGGCCTTTGCCCTTACTGTTTACTCTCTCCTGGTGTTTCCTCACTTAGGTAGCAGCTCAAATCTTAGAATTTCTCCTCAAAGCATTTCAACATTCTGTGTCCATCCATGCTAAGCAAGTTTGTGATGCAGGGAAAGTAGATTTATTTACTATTTTTGAGACAGGGTCTTCTTGTTCAAGTTGTTCTCAAACTCCTGGGCTCAAGCAATCCACCTTCCTCAGGCTCCTAAGTATCAGGAACTACAGGCATGTGTCATACCTGGAAAGTTATTCCTTTTCCCAAATAAACTATCTCCTGGTCACTTTTTCATTTTCTTCTTCATCCCTGAACCACTCTGCAAGTTGACCTGTTACTAGTTCATTATCTATCTTCTTGTACTGATGAGAATAGCTTCAAGTCTGTCTAGTGCAAGGCTACATTCTGAGTGTATAGCATTAGAGAATTAATATCGATTATAAGCTTAATGAGTCAATGGATAAAAGAATCATCTTAGACACATTATTTAATCTCAATTAAAGAAATTTAGTGGTGGAATTTCAGGTATTATCATAGAAAAGATTTTTGGATTGTGTTCTTCCTTTTCTGCTCATACTAGGCAACACTAAGTTCCCCTTTTTTTCTTAGATGATTTAAAATTAAGTAGAGCTGAACACTAAATTACTTGCCCCAAGCACTTACTTTCAGGACATGTATTTTCAGACTATTGTTTAGGATTCCATTTATTTCAAAGGTTCTGTCAAAACCCTTTGTTAGGAAATGTGGTTACTTTGTCCTCCAAAGACAAAGTTTATTCTTAGGAAGAGAGAAAAAAGGATTGTCCTGCTCTTTGAATTAGCTTTTTTGTCCTTGCTTCTTTTCAAGTTTATGTTTACCTTAACATTCCTTTCCTTTGCTAGGTCTGATTTTTGTCAATCTCCATTTTTTTTTTTTCACTGTTATATACTTCATGAAGTTTTGGAGGATGTAAGTGCTTAATTTCACACAGCTTGCTTTAGAACTTCGGGGGAATGACAAGAAGAACAAAGAATGATATGGCAGCCAGAGAGAATTGTGCTAGAGTGGTCTTTAGGTGAGATATACTACACCCACTTCTAAATTGACCAAGATGACACCCTGCCTGACTGAAGTGGTCTGAGAACTCAGATTATTTGAACTATGGGTCACAGGTGATCCTTATCTCAATTCCCTCCTTCTCTCAGATTTTAATTTTCAAAGACTGACACACTGTGAAGTACTGTCACATTCTTTTCTCTCCCTTCATTAGCTGAGCTTTCCAGTTTGTATCTGAATTTCTTTCTGTAGTCTTTTTTGTACTTTGGATTCCAAATTCTTCCTATGAAGGTGTTTTTCTATAATAAAGCTGTGTACAGTGTAGTGCTAATCTACGTTATGTGCTGCAAAAATAGTGGTTACCCAGGAAAGAAATGAAGGCGCCTGTCATGTTTGCAAAGTTTTTTAAGAGCTGAAGTGGGCTGTACCAGTTCATATTTTTTGATGGTCCTCGAATTTTAAGTGTATTTACTGTACTTTCTTCTGCTGTAGATGAATCAGTTCCCTGCTTATCCTCAAAGTTTATTTTTACCTTTCTCTACATTTTACTCATTTTTCTATTCTTACAAATTTCCCCCTAATGATGAAAGTAACACACTATAAAATACGAAAAGCAGGAAGAAAAAGTCATATATTATCTAAAAGGTGAACACAGTTTGTCTTTTCTTCGCATGTGACAATATCCACCAGAATCTTATGCATTTTTTTTTTTTAGCAAAACCAACAGACCTAAGTTCACGTGATGTTTAAAATAGTTGTTATTCATCAAGTTCACACAAAACTTAAAGAATTGCCTGGAGATAAGAAAACTCGTATCCGGTAAATGAACCTGGGCATCCGGGGTTTTCTTCAGAGAGGCTGTTTGTTCCTCAAACACACCCCATTCTGCAGCCACCTGGGACTGAGGAACCAAGGGCAAGAGAACCAGGCGCTCGGCGCTAGGCTTGCGAAGGTTGCGGGTAAGAGGAGGAGCTACAGAGCTGTCACCAATCAGGGCTACGCTTTGTTTTCCCTTACCGACCAATGAGGCAGTGCTTCTGGAAAGGCTGTCCTCAAGTTTGAGACTCCCACTACTTTCGCAGCCTATTAGCAGGCACCTCTTACAAAGCGTCCGCGGAGCTCACGCCCAGCAGGCGGTGCGGCCCCGCCCTTCCCCCCGCCCCTCGCCCGTGTCTCCACCCCTCCGAGGGAGGGGGCCGGGTCGGTTACTCGCCGGGCTGGAGGTGGGGGCCGGTCTCCCACTGGGTTGGTGCGTTTTGCGTTCACCGCTCCGGAGCCGAGCCCGCTGGCTCCTGTTGGTCCTTTGCAGCTGCTCTGGTGGCTGCCTACTTACCCCCGGGCCCCAGGCTGCAGGGGCAAGAGCCAGCGCGCCTCCCTAGGACCACGGCTACCAGAGCAGGTAATGGGGCGCCGGGACTGCAGCGCCAGTCCGAATACCCTGCTTAGTGCTGGCGGCGGGGTCTGTTTTCCTTGCTGCTCTGGACGCCGGCGACCGGGCGGGGGCAGTGGTCACCCGGAGCCTCCAGCGGCCTCAGCCCCTAGCCCGCCGCGGCGTGGGCGGCGGCACCTTGCGGGGAGGTGGGGGCGGGGCCGGGCGCGGGGGTGTGGGGGGCCGCCGCGGGCGGGACTTTGGGGACCCTGCGGGACCCGGGTGGGGCGGCGGGCGATGGGAGGGCGGGAAGACGTGCAGGTGGAGGGGAATTGCAGAGTTGAGTCAGGCTCCTGAGAAGGATCTACTGATAAGTAAACGGATAAGAGAGGTAGGTGTGTGAGTGTGTGTGTGTGTGTGTGTGTGTGTGTGTGTTGTGTTTTTCCGCTAGTAAGGCGTCTTTGCTGTGGTCGGGTTGATTACATTTTCTGGAGACAGGGTCTTGGTAGTGCGATGCACACGTTAACGATATTTACACATTTATTATTTTTAGAATTAAAAGTAGCCTTTAACGTGAACTTGTTTGGAGGCTTTTCCTTAAATGACAAGTAGACCCAGCAGTGTGACTCAACCTTTGTCTGGACTGAAGTGGGGAAAGGTGAGAGAGGAACGAGGGGGAGTAATGTTCATAAGAAATGCCTGTGCAGGTTTGAAAGGATTGTGGGGGTGGGACCTTGTTGCTGTCACTCTGCGGTGAGTAGGAGTAGAATTGTGATTTGGTTTTTTTTTTGTTATTGTTGTTGTTTTGTTTTGCTTTTTATGATTTTAAATAACAGTTAATTTTTAAAAAGCTTCTCCTGAAGCAGTCACTGGACTTTAGGCTTCAAGGGATGCACCTGCTACCCATGTGGTACTACTTTGCAGACAAGCCCTAGGCAATTCAGTGCGTGATTTGATGTATTTATAAAACAGTACTTTGGATTGCTGTTACTTTTTTTTTTTTTTTTTTCTGCTTGGTACACCATTTATTCACAAATGAAATGATAAAGGTCATCGAACTTTAGTAATAATGGCACAGTGATAACTCTTGAAGAGCATTTTCTCTGTCCAGGTTCACTAAGGTTTTACAAAACAGTATTTCCATTTAGATCTATTGGTCTGAGAAGTTCATATCCTCTGCCGATTTTAGTATGTCATCCTCCTACACAATACTGAAGTAGGCTGTGCATAGCATGCCCATTTTTAAGGCACATAAACTGAGAGCTGCAGAGGTGACAGGAATCTACCCTAGTCACTTGACTTCTAGGTTTTTTAAAATTTTTAATTTTTTTGTTTATTTTTGCAGTACTGTGGATCGAACTTCAGGGCACTGCACTTGCTAAGCAAGCACTCTGCCACTGAGCTACATTTCCAGCCCCAAAATTTTATACCTAGATTTAAATCCGAGATCTGGATAAGGTTTTTTCCATCAAGCCAGCTTCTGCTTACTGATTTGATCACATGTACAGGAGTCAAATACCAAGATGGTTATTTCCAAGTAAAAGAAATTGTTTATTAGCTTTCTTTTTCATTTTTCTTTTTCCTTCAAAGTTGCTAATATAGTTTGAATTTTGCCCAAAGATAATTTTCCACACAGGCAAAACAAAAATAAAAACTGGTAGTGCTATGAGAATCTCTATTTTAAAATTTGGGGGGCTTTCCATATATGGAACCTTGTTTATGTTTTCTTCTCTAACTTAGCAGTGATTTCAGGACAATTATTTCAGAATTGACTTGAAATAATTTGCATAAAGGCAAATCCAAATGAAGTGTGATGTATTTTTGATTATGACTTTAGGGAAATCTTTAGATTTATAGAAAGGTTGAAAATGTAATGAAAATTTCTTAATTAGAATAACTCATGCAAGAAAGTTGAAGGTCAGCATGGAGCAGGTTTTGCTGGGTAGTTGGGAGTAACCGCTGTTGATGTCAAGGCTTAAGGAACTCTAGAGAGTTGTAAAGTTTGTTAAGTGTATTTTGCAGGGCAATGTGGAAATGTTTTATGAATTAATGAATGGGACTCTTTGAATCATAAAGTAATCCTTTGTGGCTAATGTATGTTACAGGTCTATTTTGACATAACTTTTTTTGTGTAATATTCAAGACACAAGGCTTGTCAGTTTGCCCTGCACTAATTTATTTATTTTTGCTTTAGTACCTTTATTTAACTTTTACTCTCCTGTTAACTTAGTTTCTAGCACTGAAGCAAAAATTTCCATAAGGAAACCTTTCATCATCTGTTAATTTGTAAGGATGAGTCCTTTCTTTTGAGGAGCCCAGACCTCCTGCAGTGTGGGAAATTGGAAAGAGATTTTAGCTGTTTGTAAAGTATTTGCCTGAATTCATAGCTGAGTTTCTCCTTCCAACCTATATGGTTTTCTAGGTTTCTGTGATTTTTTTCTTTAAAAAAAAAAATTAATTACATTACATTTACATTACATGACTTCCACTAGATGGTGCACTGAATGCTGCTTATTGGTGATTTCAAGCCGATTTTAAATTTATTATTATAAACATTTCAATGACAAAAATGTTCTGCAGCTGTTTCTATTGTAGCAATGAATGACTTAAATTTTATTAAATAATGTTATTTGGATGGATAGGGTAGCTTAATTTAAAGGGAAGGAAATTGCTAGTAATTTCATAAATAACCTCTACTCTAAAGCATTTTGGTTGTTCTTGTGGTCAGGGACCCAGACCAGAATGTAGATTTATTGGTCCTTATTTATGTATACTTGAACTTTTTACAAAATGCTTTGTGTTTTGTTGAAATCTTATATAATTTTGTACTGAGTTATTTGAGCAAAGCCTTGTGCTTTTCTTTTCTTTAGATTTCTAATTCTTTAAAAGAAGTGGTGAATGGTGTGTGTAATAAGATTATTCACTATAAACAGCTGCTTAAGTAAAAGAAAATTTTTTGTAGGCATGTGAAATGTTTTTTTTTCTTGAATACTCAATAAAGCTTTGTTCTTTTAGGAGAATATTTGCTGGCTTTACGTAAGGAAGAGGGGAGTGAGTATTCTTTTCACTCTGGTAGGTACTATTAGTTGGGCTTGTTACTGATCAGGTTGCTTCTTATGGATGGTTACAGAAAGAAGATGAGAAAACACAACTGTTGCTTTGATAAAAGCAATACTTATTTTAGGTACAGGAATGGTTAAAGTTCTTGGAGAACCTGGGATGACTGCATTTTGCAAGATACTTTGAAGGAATCACTGGGCTTTTAAAATGCAAGATAGGAATTTAAATGAGAAGGTCTTTAGGTGGCTGGTGTGTTTATTTCAGTTCCACTGTGCTGTGGATGGGAAAGAGAGCAATGATAACTTGTCTTGGAACCACATCTTGTTCTCAGGGGAGTGATGGTGATTTGGAAGGAAGGAAATAAATAGGGTTCATCCTTTCTGGTAAGATAGTTCTTTGGCAGTGCTGCTAACCCTTGGATGAGTGTGGGCTTGGGAAGGTGGGTCCTTGTGAGTGACCAGGCAGTTCAAAGTTGTCCTGGTGTAGGCTTCCCAGGGTTCTCTTTGTCTTTAAAGAAACTTAATCATGTCAGTGAGCATTTAAAGTCAGATTTATAGCTCGCTTGTGGTTTAGACTTGGGCTAGGTACTCTTTAGTCTTCCAGTTGATGCTTTCAGTTTTTGAAATAAATAGAATCCTGAACTTTATAAAATTAATGAATGAAGTATACAAGTGAATAGCTTCAGAGAGTTATTTACCTTATGATAAGTTCCCAAATTATCTTGGGTGCTTGAATATACTTATTTCTCACTCTCTTCCATTGCTCAAATTGAGGACATGGGTTGGGGATAAAGAGTCTTCTTGGTCTTGATATAACTTTGAAAAGAGAAGGGTCAGGGAGGATGTTGTTAGGGGCAGGTGTAATAAAGGGCAGGGATCATGTTAGTGGCTGCTGTGTAATTAGGTGTTGACTGGCTTTACTCATTATTAAAAAATTCTCATGGAAAGAGTTCTATCTGTGTACTTAAGTAATTTGAATCTTGAGAATCAAATATTTCTGAAGGCTGTAATTTCTTTTTTTGGCAATTGAAAGTTTGTTGAACTGATGTTGTAAAAATTTGGAGTTGAGCCCAGGATAAAAAGGATTATGGAGTTATTGCTCAAGATTTATCAAACTTCTACTGCCCAAATTCAAAATATATTTTTTCTTCCTATTATGGCCTCTGATTTTTTTGGAGTTCTTGTGGACTTCTGTGCTCCTTGCCTATTTTGCATTCCGCTCAGTTCCTGGTATGGACCATTAGAGTTATACATTCATTCCTTGGTATCCCTCAGGGATCTGGTTTCAGGACCCCCTTGTGGCTACAGATCTGAGGATGGATGTTCAAGTTCCTTATATAAAATGGCACAGGATTTGCATATAACCTACACATGTCCTCTCATAAAATCATCTCTAGATTACTTTATCATGTCTAGTACATTGTAAATGCTTTTTAAATAGTTGTTATACTGTATTGTTTAGAGAGTAATAAGAAAAAGTCTGTATGTTCAGTATAGACACAATTTTTTTTCCTTAGTATTTTTGACCCACACTTGGTTGATTTCCTGGATTTGGAACCTATGGATTCAGAGGGTCCACTGTACTTTTTTAATGTGGCATAATCAGGGTACAGATTAGGTATTTTGCCAGTTTTGGGAAAGAGTGTATGTCCTCTGGACGGTGAGGAAATGAATTAACATGGTTTTGATTTTTATTCATTTAAAATAGAAAAAAAAACCTCTAAATTTTGGAGTTTTCAAAATGGTAGTCATTTCACCTTTAACATTAAACCAGCATAAAAAAATATAGACAAGTGATTCTCAAAGTTTAGCTTGCTTTCAAATCACCTGGAGGGCTTAGTAAAATGTAGGTTGCTGCCCTCTATCCTGGAGTATCTGATTTAGTAGGTCTGGGCTCATTGCATTTCTGATTAGTTCCAGCGTAATGGTGATGCTGTTGGTTCAGGGACCACACTTTGAAAATCATCGAATAGATTCTAGATGGAATAGAACGGTGTAATTGCTGGCATAGGTTTTGAAGTTTGAAAGATGAGTTGAATTTCTGTCCAGTCACTTACTAGATCTTTGACTTCAGGCAATTTTCTGAACTTCTCCTTTTCATTTCTAAGGTGAAAATAATATAGTATTATGTTGTTAATATTAAATGAACTTATGGGTATAGAAACAGAACAGTTTGCAAAACATGTAATAAATGTTGACTTTTAAGAATAAAAATCAGTGTTTGAAATAAGGAGAATCCTGAATCTTAGGAAATTGAAGGAAGATCCTTAAAGACAGAAATTTTATATTTATCCTCATTTCCTGGCATTATACTGAGAAAATAATTAGCACTCAATTACTATTTATGATTGTGGATCCTAATAAATTTTTAGAAACATTTGTTTACACATGTAGATATGCATATTTCTGGTTGCTGCCTCCCATCCCCACCATTGAATTCTTTGGTTTTGAAAATGTGTTGGACTCTAACAATAGTTCTTGTAGTCCACACTTTATGTAATAGCATTTCTCAAGGTTATTCAATTACTGAAAGTATCTGAAAGTCATCTTCAGAACACAGCCTCACCTGTAGTACTCTGGTGACTTTGACCTTGAAGGTATTTCTTGGCGCTCTCTTCCCCATTTGCTGGGTGCCTTTCTTTCTGCAGTTCTCTTAGTGTCCTTCCCCTTTTTTGATGATCTACCAAAAAGTAGAACCCCTTTCTCCATTATTCTGGCTCAGTCATTTGCTTTATTTCCTGTTTGGCAGTTACCATACTTAAAATTTTTATTGTTTCCTTCATCAGAATGTAAACTCTCTGAGGGCAAGGACATGATGTTTTCTACTGGGACCCCAAAACAGGGCATAATGTTTGGTATATGGTGACTTCATATCTATTGGCTCAATGAAGGAATGTATGGCATGGAGACCACTCCTTACATCTTTTCCCAAATCAGGTGCTCAGTTCATGGCTCACTATCATTTTTGGTCCATGCAGAGTCTCCATTTCATTTATTATTTTTAGTTTTTAAAATTTTTACATATTTTTACAGGATGCATTCTGATTTGTTTCTATTTCATTTATTGTATTTCCCCTTCTTCACCCATCCCCATTCATGTGTCTCTTATCCCTGTAAAGACTCTCTTTCAAGCATATGCCCGGTTTCATGAAGTGCTGCTAGTTTATTATCTAGGATAGCTGTGTGGTTTACACTCTCACCAGCTGTTGTTGCCCACATTTTTGCTGGCACTACTTATTTTCTGACTTTGTATTTTTTTTTTTTTCCGATCTGTTGCAACAGGTGGAGAAATCTAGGCCCAAAGTAATATGTTATTGTTCTCATTTATGATTCTTTGGTTACTAGACAGCTGAGTATCCTGTTGAATGTTTACTAACTGTGTGAGTTTCCCTTTCTGTGTTTGGGCATTTTATAGCTTTGTCTTCTTTCATATTAGGTTTTCCTATCTTTTCCTTTCTCTGCCTCTATGCCCTAATTTATAGGTTTTTTTTTTTTTTTTTTTTTTTTTTTTTTTTAGAGTGTTTGTATTGTAGAATAATTTTTTACTGGATTTTAAATAATGCATATATCTCTATTTCAGTCTCTAGCACTGGGAAAAAAAAATCTGTTTTATACCTGTCAGTTTTTTCTTTGAAATCCTGTTTTAAACGGAATCTTTAATTTTGTTATGATCCATCCATTTTCTCACCTTCTGGGTCTTGTTTAGAAAATATTTTTCCATTCCTGGTTGATAAAGGTTTGTTTCTACATTTTTATTTATTTATTTTATGGAAAGCTATTCTCCCAATCTCATTTACTAAACGATTTAGAGGACTGGCCTGGGATGCTACCTCTACTGTAGATCCAGGAGCATGCACCTCACACCCACCTACTCAGTCACCCCCACCTAAATCTATTTTTAGGTGCCCTGCACTGTTCTGATTAATTTGTTCCTGTTCTAATTCCACAGTGGTTTTGTTTTTATTTTTACTGCTACAATTTTTTTATATGTATATCGATATAGAGAGATGAGTCTCTCCTGCATCCTCTTTTCTAGGAAAGTGCTTATAACATTTTTTGGTAATTATGTCTTCTCAGATTATCAGATACTTACACAGACACATTACTTTTTAAATTTTTTAGACTCGATACCTAATACGTTCTTAATAGATGGTGACTTAATTTTGTAGATCCTAAGTATTTTTGCAGTTTAAGTTCCCTGAGGTTGATTTGTTAATAGGTCTTAAGTATTTCTCCAAATATCATATATTTGGCTAATGTTTTGCTTTAGGCAAGAATTCCCAATTGGAATGAACTAGGTTTTATTGTTTTCATGGCTAATCTGAGTCCCTAGTTAATGATTCTTGCTAAGTCATTCAGTCCAAAGGAGCTAGGTTTCCTGGTCTTCGAAGTATTAGTTCTTTTATCAGTTCCTACATTGGATTTACCTGAGAGTCTGTTTTATCTACATCAAACAGGTCTAACATTTGTTGGTATATGTTAATTAGAGGTATGTAATGTTTATATATACAGTTCATTACAATTTTACTACTTAAAAAATTTAGAAATAACCTAAATACACAATATAGGCATTTATTATTCTTGTTTATGGGAATTGTTAGTATAAAGCAGGCAAGAGATTACAAAATCCTCTAATCAGAGTCATTCTAATTTAGTAATAGGGAATAAACTTATGGTCATGAAAAATTCTGTAAATTGTCCATGTACCATTCATGTCCATATTCAAATAAAAACAGTTCAAATAACAATGGTAGTGGGAATTAAGATTATAGGTGAGTTACTTCTTTGCTGTTTTTGTTTTCCTAAAATTTTATAATAGCATATAAATACTACAAATACAGTGATTAAAAACAACTGCATAATAATCTGGGGTGGGAAGGTGGAGGAGTTATAGAAATTGAAATAAAATTGACCATGTGTTGAAGATGAATGATGGTATATTGAGACTCATTCTATTATACTCTTCTCTCCACTCTAGTATGTGCTTGAATATTCCCTAATAAAAAGGAAAAGGAAAAAGACTATAGAATTTTTCAGTGGGGCCATTTACAGAATATAGGACATAATCCCAGGCAGACTTTTTTTATTGCTCCATGGGACACTTCATGTATCTTATCTGTCAATAGTAGCCTTAGAAATGGTTTCGCCTTACTGGGCAGCATTAAATAATTAAGTTGCCCTTGCCCCTAAAACCTTTTCTCCACACAACATTGGAGGTAGACTTAGTTGGGTCACGTCACTCATCTGCTCTGAACCTTGCAGCAGCTGGCTATTTGCAAAGCCTCTGCAATAATTACTCATCTTACATTCTGTGTTCCTGATTGGAAGATCTTGTCCATACATCTCATTAAACGCTGGGAAAAATGTTTGAAAATTGAGGCTGCCATACTTCAACCCTTGAGGCTTAAGTGCCTTTTTTTTTAAACCTGGTCCTGAGGAGTTTACCAGCCTGGTATAAAAGGCAAGAGATCAATTTTGCTGTAACTCTTAAGTATTTTTTTGAGTTAGCTAGAGAAAAAAGAACACAGGGAACAGTTTACTTCTGGCTTTCTTAATCCACCAGAATGGACGGAGGCACTTGAACTAAGAGGGAGTAAGTGCTGCCCAACCCCCCCCCCCCCCAGGTCTCCTAACCTCCCATTTGTGGCTTAATAAAAAATTTGCTCCGAAGACCCTTTCTCGGTGATGGCTGTGGCTGATGATGAATGTTCTTGGTCTGTCAATGGACTCCTGCTGGACTCTCAACTTGTAGTGTTCCTTTCAAAGAAGAAATGGAGTCTGAGCTCTGCATGGTGGTGCATGCCTATAATCCCAACTACTAGAGAGGCTGAGGCAGAAGGATCACAAATTTGAGACCAGTCTAGGCAATTTAGGGAGACCTTATCTCAGAATAAAAATAAAAACAAGGACTATGATGGACCTCAGAGATAGAGTGCTTACCTAACATGTGCTAGGCCATGGATTCAATCCCAAGTATAGGAAAACAAAAAACAAAGTGAAAATAAGCTCATTTGAACAAGCACATCCTTGACCTTGGCTTTATTACCTTGGAACCCCAGGTTTCAAACTTGTGGTTCCACTTCATGCTTTTAAAAGTAGGATCTATCTCAAGGATCGTTAAAAAATATCGGTCAGTATTTACCATATTAGAAATTTAAACAGGAAATTTTAGGGTGTTTATTAAATAATTAAAAATAAAAACCCCATTGCACATTCACATAAATAACATGTCTATGAAAAATAAACTTTGTGAAGAGAATTTAGTGAGAAGAGTGTCATTCATCATATTTTTGTAGCTCCTTTTTTAATGTCTGACTTAGTACAAGGAGATATTCTCATGTTTGCCTCTGCATTCAATCTATCACTATTTGGTTGCAGTATATGAAGGAAATTCATTCTCAGACAAACCTGCAGTTGGAAAAGGGAGGAGTATTTTAATAGTTGTTTCAGGTAAGTATGAATATTTTCTTAATTATAGTCTCTTAATAATTATATTACATTTGCAAATGTCATTTGCAAAATTCTAATAATTGTTTCTTAAAGTTTAATTGCAGTTTGGAATCTGAAGCAGTATCAGTAAACTCTTCTCACTATGTTACATTTAAATTGATTGGTTTTGCTTGCACTTTGAATCTCTTTACCCCTGGATGATTTGGAAACTATGATTTATTCCCCAAATGTTAGCACATTTTACGATGCCATTAAAAAAAAAACACATTTGTTAAAATCTGGTTCCATCAGAAGAGTACCCCCCTCAGTTTTATTGAGATACAGTTGGTATAATAAAAACTGCACGTAGTTAATGTATTCAGTTTGATGAATTTGACAGATGAGTTTTATAAAAAAACTTTTTAGATGTTGACAGACTTTATTTTATTCATTTCTTTATATGTGGTGCTGAGACTTGAACCCAGTGCCTCACACATGTGAGGCAAGTGCTCTGCCACTGATCCACAACCCCAACCCTTGACAAATGTTTATATTCATAAATATGTCTATCACCTTCTCCCCATTTTTGGTATCAGAAAAAACATGTAACTTGAGATCTGTCCTCGCAACCATTTTTTTTTTTTTCCGTACCAGGGAGTGAACTGAGGGGCGCTTAACCACTGAGCCACATCCCCATTGTTTTGGGGATGGGGTCTCTTAAGTTGCTTAGGACCTTGCTAGGTAGCTGAGGCTGGCTTTGAACTTGTGATCCTCCTGCCTCAGCTCCAGCCACTGGGATTACAGATGTGTGGCACCTTGCCCTGCTCAACCAATTTTTAAGTACTTAGTACCTTATTGTTAACTATGTAAATATTGGGAAAGCAGTCACATTCTTGGTGACAGATATGATTTTTCCAAAACTCTGGTATGCAGTTGAAAGTTCAGATTTTATCATCGGCAACAAATATGTTAATAATTTTCCTTGGAGGAAGAGGCTTACTTCATTCATTTTTGACAAAATGACTGCCATAGTTTATCTTGCAGTTATTTCCCATAAAAATGATATGGGGAAAATGCTGCTGGTTCAGCTTCCTGATCAGTTACCACAAGTGCTTTTCCTTGAGACAACCATCATTGTTCAGTGTGCAGTATAAATCCCAGTGTGCAGTATTTCCCATTTCATTGCACAGAACCTTACAAAAGCCCATGTATTCAAGAATTGAGATTTCACACCATTGTTAATCTTCACTGTTTCATCAGGGATATTCTTATCTGAAACATTTTTTCCCCCTGGGAGTTCAAAGTGGTACTGACTACCCACACATTTGGTGTCACTGGTGTGATTTATGCTAAGGTGTCGGCAGTTTTACATACTTGTTTTTGTTGTCATCAGTACAACTGTCAGTATAGCAAACATTGCATATAACCTCTTAGCGTTATTCTGTTGTCTTCATCTGCTCCACCACTGAGCTATGCCCCCAATCTCAGCATTATTATAAAAATAGTTTTGATTTTATGGACATCCTAAAAGGTTCTCAAGGACCTACAGAGTTGGATCATAGCATCTTTTGTCAGTTCAGTTGAGGGCTGGTGTTTCTTATTGATTTGTCTCCTCTGGGGTTGCTGAACTGGATCTACCTTCTCCATTCATTCCTAACTCTGTCTGGTTAGAAGAAGCAGAATCTGCTACTTTGTGGCTCAGTTGGACTCTATTTTTCCAAGTGAAAGGAAGTTTATTATCACTAGGAAAGAAAATGTGTCTGAGTGTAGCAACTCCTGACCTGTATTAAGTTGTTAATTGTGCTATTTTAGCACAATAAATACATCCATGGACATGTGGGCACTGGATCAACTTTTCTCATTTTTTAAGATCCAGAGATTTCATAGAGAAGTTCTGTTTGTTTATCAAAAAGTCTTTGTTTCATAACATCATAATTAAATATAAAACAGAAGAACAGGTTGCCACCTGTAGTTAATGATGGCTTAACTTGTTCTGTTTCCTGTAAGTAGTTATCAGATCTTAATTTGATTCAGTTTCTATTTTTTGGCAAAACTGCTACAAAGGTGACCTATGCTTGTAAATGGAGGTAGGTAATGTTGGTTGTCTATTGTTCTCTCTCTCTCTCTCTGGTATTCATGAAGTCTATAATCATTATAGATTATATTAGATTATATTAGATCCATTATATTCTCAGAGGTTTGGAAAAGGTTGATTGATATTTTATTCCCACATTTTTGTTAGGGTATTTTTAAAAAGAGAAACCCCCCCCCCCATTATCTCTGAGATATAGTTATAGAAAGGCAGGTTAAAGTGTGGTTCTTTTTTTTTTTTAATCATATCTCAACATTTTAAGTTTATCCATTAGATTATAGAACAAATCTGTTCAGTATGAGTAAGTTAAATTTGCTTCTGTATTGTTTTTCTTCGAAATACCAAGCTAAAATGCAGTGATTTTTTTTTTTTTTTTTTTTTTTTTTTTTTTTTTTTGGGAGGGTAGGTAAATCTAAATGAAACTATTGCTGGGCCTGGGAAAAACTTTTGCTCTGCTCTCTGTAGGTTTGCTGAAATGAACTGACAAGAGAAAAAGGGTGTACAAATTTATTATTGTGCACAAACACAAGAGCCTTCCAAAGTAGGAAACTCAAAGAAGGGCCAGATGGTTGAGGCTTAACTATCCCCCTCTTAGGGGAGAGGAAAAAGTGCGGGGGGGGGGGGGGGGGAACTGTAGACAAATCTTAGGGGAATAAAAGATTTTAGGGAAATTGAATGGGTCCAAAGAATGGACAGTAGTTTATGAATGATTCTGTTTGGAAGCTGAATGAATCTGGAGAATAGACAGTAGCTTGTGACGGTCTGTCCAGGTGTGTTGACGTTCTTCTGTCTTCTTCCTGTGAGTTAATCTTCCCTGATTAATGCAATTTTAGGAATGAGGTCTAAAACAATGTGATTCTTCTGGAAGAGCTTCTTTCAGTCAGATGGGGAATTCAGGGAGCCTTCCTTGCACTTGAGGGAGAAACAAGGGCAGGGTAGAGAGACTTGGACTTCGAGGCAGTTTCTAAGACCTTCCCATTTTTTTAAATTCAAAGTATTCCACAAACCAGAGCGCCACACTTTGGGATATTGTTTTCTAAGCCCCAGCACTTCTAATGGAAAAGTCTTGTTATATTCTGAAAGTAGCTTAATTCATTTTGAATTAAAAAATGTAGACACATCTTGGAACTGTTAAATGGGAACGTAAAAAAAATTAAAACAAGATGTTTCTTATCTTTAGGAAAATATATGTATTGCATGTGATTATCCTGTTATGTGTCTTGTGTTGTATTCTCAGATTTGAGAATGTATAACACAATTTTGCCTCTAAGATGCTTATAGTATAATCACATAGGTGAAAGGTTGACCTTTATTATTATTATTATTATTATTATTACATTAAATTAACATTGAATTTGGCATTCCATGGGTATAATGATGAACAATCAAAAGTTATATTTACAGCATTTTCCTCTTTTTAAAATTTAACACAGGGCTGGGGTTGTGGCTCAGTGGGAGAGAATTTGCCTAATATGTGTGAGGCACTGGGTTCAATTTTCAGCACCACATAAAAAAATGAATAAATAAAATAAAGGTGTCCATCTACAACTAAAAACAATTTTAAAAAAATTTAACATGGTGAGAGATGGATGATGGACAGCAAAATAAAGTTTGCTTTGGAAAAAAAGTAGTAGTAGTAGTAGTAGGTGAAACATTATTTGGGAGGGCAAATCAGGTTCAACTCAAGGGCTCCTATCCTAATCAGTGTGAGAGAAAAGGAAAGGGAAGTCACACTTTCATTCTGCTTTCCTGCCTGTGCTCACTGGGGCTTGAAACAGGTCCTTCTGCAGGTCAGACCTGTTTCCAGCTGCTCCTCCCTCCCTGAATTCCTTCTCATAATTTGCATGATTGCTGCATACACACCACTTACAACCTAGCCAGGGAAAGACTCTACTGAGTGTTTGTGAATGTTTGCAAACCCCTCCTGGGAACCTGTTTCCTGCTGTCCATGATCAGCAGAAGGAGGAGATTTGGTGGCACTGGTTTTTCCTGTCCTCTTCCTCTCCTGAATATTTCATAATATACAAACCACTTTAGTTATTGATGTGCTTGCTATCAATTCACCAGGATCTGTTAAATTGTTTTCAGTTCAGTGCCTTATACTTTATAAATGATCCCTACAGTGATTTTGATGTGACTTCTGTTGTTCTCCACACCTCTAATCTCCAGATGGATCTAAAACTGAGTAGTTAAATCTACTCTTATTTTTGCATAGGAGCCTTAAAGTATCCCTCCGGTCAGACTGTGAACCATATGGCAAGACTGCTTATTGAAATAGACATTTTGCTGTCCAGTAAGTTTGAACTTAACAAAAATTATGGAGTGCTTTAACAGATTGGGACAAGTTTGGAATTCATAGATAATAGGTATTATTTATTGATCCCAGTCCCACCCTAGATATTTATGCAAATCTCACAGCAGCAGTGTGAGTATTATCATTTTATTTTAAAAAAATGAAAACCTGAGTCATGAAGAAATGAAACAGTTTATCCTTGAGCCCTATAACCAGATAGTAGTAAAGCCAGGAGTTAAACCAGGTTCCTCATTCTCCAGCACCTGAGAGATCGGTGTGTGGGAGAACTACATGATTTGAATTCCTGTTGAAATTTTCCTCTAGTTTATCCATCTTAATCTTTCCTTCCTTGGTTCCTTGCCTCCATCTGGACAAACACACATCTCACCTACTTTGGCCAGTACTCTAAAATTTTTTTCACCAGAGTGCACAACTTAATGACAGAAATTTGCCCAGGAGAAGGCTGGGGGTACATCAAACAGTAGCTGGCTGCTAGCATGAAATTATTCTGAAATTTTATGTTTGATCTAATAGGTTAAAAATGGCTTCCTGTTGTGTGGAAAGATGTGTTATTTCTGTGACTTCCCCTGAACCATACAGTATGTTTCATTTTGTGGCATAGTCTATACAAGGTTGATCATGGTCAAATGGGAAATGCAGATAATTCACTCTGTTGGTATAGTGGGGTCAGATTGGAAGGAGGTCTCCATAAGCACAGATGGACAATAGTGAGGGGTTGAACTGAGGCATAAGGGGTGTTGGACTGGGAGTGAATTTGATGGAGATTTGGGCAGCATAAAGGAATAGATTTGATGACTATCTTAGCTTCCTCCTGGTTTTCTTCATGTTCCTGTTCCTTAATTCTGGGAATATCCTCAGTTCTTGACCCACTTTTCAATTTCTGCTTCCATTAAACCTTTATCCATGGTTTTGGTTTTAGTTATCATTTCCTTATAAATGACTAAAGTAAGCTGTGGTTTCAGTGAGCTCCAGTTCAACAAATGCACCTGGTGATTTGTTCTCCGAAATTTGCAGTTCAGTGGATATTTCAAGGATATTTGAATGTCTCAGAGTTGGCAGGTTTCATCCGAAATGCTTATCCCTCTTAAACTAACTATTGCATTTTTAGGTAGTTTATGAATTGGTAGAAGAGGTTGTCCCCACATGCACTGTAGATTAGACTCAGGTCCCTAATTGATTAACCAAGGGTACAGAACACCCTGGAAGGTGGATGGTCACATTGGCTGCCACCAACTCAACATACTGTGGTGTATATATATACCTTTCTTTGGCCCGTTGGTTTCCAATGAGGCATGCAGCTGCCTGTGATAGGCCAGGGATTACAACACACTTCCAGTGGACCTCACAGGAACTATATGTACACTTCCTGCTGTTCATCAACAGTAGGTTCTTGATCAAAACTTTGCTTCCTCCAGGCCAAAAGCCTCATTGCAAGAAGGAAGAGTTGCTATTCTTCTTAACAATGACTGCGTATAATCACTATTGTCCTGGAAAGTCTGTTCCCACAACTCTCTTCTTTGTTTAATCCATGTCCAGGCCCTGCTCACCCACCTGAAAAACCTTAAGGCCATATTCTCAAAAGTTGAAGAGTATGAACTGTAAAGCAACTCATTTAGGATTAATCTAATTCCAGCTCTTGGTCACTGCTGGTCTTATGGAGTTAGGCAAGTGTGTTAGCCAGTTTTTCGTTACTACAACAGATAGGAGAAAATCAATTTATAGACAGAAAAGGATTATTTTAGCTTACAGTTTTGGAGATTCTCGTACATGATTGGTCGACACTGTTGCTTTTTTATGCCTGTGTAAGGCAGCACCTCCTCGTGTGAGCATGTGGCAGAGCCCCTGTCTCACATTTCCAGTTCTTCTTACGGGGCATGTGCCAGTACTGATAATCCTAAGCAGTTCACCTCAGGTCTGGGAATCAGGAAGAATAAGAGGAAGGCATGGGGTCCTATGTCCCCTTCACCGGCATGTTCCTGATGACCTCCCCCTCCCCTTGGGGACTAGGCCCCACCTTTTAAAATTTTCATTATGACCCATTTGTTGCCAAGCTGAGGATGAACATGGGCCTTTGGGGGACATTGTGGATTTAAACCGTACCAGTGAGTAATTTCATCTTGCTTAGCCTCAGTTTTCTTTTCTGAAACAGACTGATGAGCATACCTATCACAAATGGTGGTTGTCGTAATTAAATTAGAAAACACCTATGAGGCATAGTAGAAACCAAGGGTCAGTTAATAAGAGTTGCTATTCATTATTCATTAATAGCATTAGTGTTTAAGTAAAAAGCTGTTTTTTTTTAAACCTCTGCTGTCTGGTCACTGCCTGCATGTTGCTGTCTCTTCCTTTCCTTCACGTCTGCTGCTGCCACCATCTTAGATACTCCTCGTCACTTTTCTAGGCTGCTTGCTGACCTTCATGATTCCGCTTCACTCTGTGCATCAGTCTTCCTTTTTAGAAATGGTCCTTGATTCTTTGGGTCTGTCACACTGACAAATTGCTGTCTGACCTTCAAAGCCTGTCATATTGGACCTCTGTATGGTTATTTTCCATGACTCTCTTTCTCATAGCCTCCACTCTAGTCAGACTTGGGAATGTGTTCCAAGTCATGCGTTCTCTTTCCCTTGTCTAAATTGGCACTCTGGATCACTTCACTGACCACATGCTCATTCGTCTCTCATGAGACTGTTTTGCCCTGTTCTGTAGAGATCACATGTCACCTTCAACTGGTCTGATTTTTTCCCAGGTCTGAGTTGATCAGGACCTTGGCAGTCATACCCTCCTCCAGGCTAGGCCCTGTTGTGCCCTTGGGAGTCTAGAGCCTGAGGAACTTCATTACACTATTGCTAATATGAATTCAAGAGAACTAGAAATTATACCAGTGTCCTGTTGCCTCAGCCCTGATGAAGGGAATTCTGTTTCTTGAAATTTAAACTCCATCATCACTACATTACTACCTTATATCTTATTGTTCCTAGAAAAAAGGAAAAATATAAAATATAAAGAAGATGCATATAGAGTAGGTGTAAAATAATAATGTTCCCTTGGTGTTTATTTTTGTCCTCTTAGCTGTAGGGGTGTTGACACTTGCTGAACTGAATCAACCTGACTGGTTTAAAAAAAAAATAGAATACAAGATGAACGAACATGTGCTCCCCTTGTTCTCTTTAATTCCCCATCGTCCTGGAGGTACTTGGTAGTCAAGTTTACCTGCTATGGTTTGGGCACATTAGAAAAGCACAGACCACCTAAGCTGGTGCCCTCTTCATTCCCCCGTCACACATTTCCAGTTCTCCTTACTGGGGCTTGTGCCAGTCCTCGTAATTTCAGGAATCATGTAGCCACAGTTTAGATGTGAATTTTTTTGGATCTAATGATGGGAATGTCTTAAGACTAAGAAATTGAGAGGAGGAAAAAATGAACAGAGGCATCTTTGAGGGTAGTTGTTTTTCCCCTTTTCTTACATCCCTGGTGTCCATCTGGTATAAATAATTATTGAGTGACTAGATTTCTTAAAGAGCATGCTGTACATTTCTAGAGTGAGCAAATGACTCGCACAGAAGACTTATTGAGAGGTTTATCTTTTAAAGGAAAAAGGAGCCACTATCTGGTAGAGATTTCTGCAGGTGGCTGACTTTTGAAGAAAGGAATAAGGGACAAAGGCATTAGGACAAGATTGGGGATGAGATGGAAGACACTGAGCTTAGAAGATTATCTTTGATGGCTTCTTTCCTCTAGAATCTTCCTCTTAGCTCCTTTAGGAGACACTTGAGGCAGGTGCCCTTCCTGGTTGCTGCCACTGGAGACTTGTCTATAGTTAAAACCCACCCCATCGATTCACTTTGGGAACTCAAACAAGAATTTAGATATGCTCATTATACAATTCTATTTCAAGAGAAATGTTAGGAGTCCAAAATAGAAATTGGCTGCCTTGGGGAAGAAATGAGCTTTACCTTGTTCACCCTGGAGTTATTCAGGCAGGATATGTCAGATTAGTTTCACACGGTATTTTCATATGTGAGAGAAATTGCATTCAATCCCCTTTTCTTTTCATTTTGTTAAAATTTCAGAAATACAGAATGGCCATATAAATGTCAGATGATGTGCTCCTACTATTAACAGTTGTTAACATTTTGGTGTATTTGTTTCAGATTTTTATTTAATGAAAGAAATGAAACATCATAGATAAAGTTGAAATATACTTTGTTTCTCTTCCCAGTTCAATTTCCCTCTCTCCCCAGAAGCAGTTTCTAATAGGAATTTGTGTATATCTTTTCATCTTTTTCTAAATGTACTTTTACTATATATATGGGTTTTATTTAAAAATTGTATGTTGACAAATTATAGCTATACAAGGTAATGTGATGATTTTTGAATACAGTGTGGAATGATAAAATCAAGCCAACCAATTCATCCAGCATCTCAAACATTGACATCTTCGGTGATGAGAACATTTGAGGTCCATCCTCCAGTGAAACTGAAGTAATCAGATGTATTTAACATTGTTGTGCAACATCTTTTAAAAAATCTTACTTAGTTCTGTATTTAATTGAGACTTTGTATCCTTTGATTATCATCTTCCCGTGTTTCCTTAATTTGAGGACATGTACTGTGTTAAGTGTTCATTAACATAAATGACACACTGCATGCTTTTTGCATTTTCATTTTGTCTACTTTGATAATATCTAGTCATGTTGATATAAAGACCAGATGACATTTTCAATTCTAGTTTTTTTATGGTGTGCAATATCTTCCTTATGTACCTGGTTGCTAGTATAAATCCATTGTTGTTTCCTTAATATTTAGTAAAAATCCTTATTTGTTTGCACACCTTTGCACACATATTGATTAGAAATTTAAAAATTGGTGTTACCAGTAAGTTGAAGTCTAACATTTGGTTGAACTTTTCTTATATTAGTGGACAGTCTCAATATTTTGTGGTCCAGAATATGCTGCACCATATTGGTTTCATAATGGGTATGGGATGGTTTGCAAGGGACTTGAGTAGGTGGCAGGGAATTTTTGACTCATTTAACATATGCAGAAGTGCTGTTGCTAGGGCCACTTTGGGAACTTGTTATTGTGGGGGGGGGGGAGTGTTATAAGTTTTTTCTTTCTTTTGGTAACAGTTGTTTGTTTTCAGTATTAAAGCATTAGTTTTAACTGGCCCAATGGAGTTAGTTTGAGAAATATACTAATATCTGTAATATTAGTTTATCCCTGTTCTTCTAATTAGGTCTCATTGCTCCTGTTGCCTTGAGGTATTTTCATGTGAATTATCTCATATTTACTTCATTCAGAACTCCTAAATTGGAACAGCATGTCCACTTTTTAGTTGACCCAATTGCCATTTATGGGACCCCTATGCTTTTCATGAAACTTAAAGTTTAATCCTAATGACTCTTTGAGTTTTCTATTTTCAGACTTGCGTTTTCCCCTTCATGTCTCTCTTGCACTAATCTCTTCTAATCTCATTGCCATCTTCCTGGTCTAATTATGTTCGCCTCTGGACCAGGCGACCTCTGCTGATGCTTTGCTGAATGTGCAGCCTGCAAATTACCCTGTTCCCCGTTATTGAGTTTTAAAACATTACTCACAGCCCTCTATTGTCACAAAGGTCTTCTTCTGGATTTGTAAGGGCTCTGAAGTTGGTATATTCAAACTCAGATTCTACCACTTACCAGCTGAATGACCTTGGAATTGTAAATGTTTCTTAAACTCAATTTCTACTGTGTGAAATAAGGTAGTAATAATGGTAGGTAGTTATATGGTTGTAGTGGGCTTAAATCAGAGACTGTACCTCAACTTCTGAAACTGGCACAGTGGAGTTACCCACATTTCATTGTTCTTCATGTTTGCTGCTCTTGAAGTATGCAGCCTTAACATTTAAAAAGCAAACCTGTTTTGTAATCAGATCAGTCTCTTTGGTCTTTTACTCCCCTCCCTTCAAGTCAAACCTGTACATGTGTGATATGTGCTTCTGTAAACATGCATGCCCCAGGATTGGGTACTTTCATAGGTTAACATTTGTTATGTCCTCCTGTTTTATTTTTATTTTGGGTGCCAGGCATTGAATGCAGGGCCTTGCACAGGCTGAGCAGGTTTCTACCACTGACCTACATCCCTGCCTCCTAGTGACTTCCTTTGTGTTTATATTCTACTCATCCTTTAACAATCCAACTTACACACATCGCCTTTCATTTGTTTGCTTCTTGCAACGCTAACTTACAGTGATATATCCTTTTATTTGTCTTAATGCAGTACCTTCTTGTTAGTTTACTGCTCTGCATGTAGAAGCTCTTTCTTCATCTCGATTACAAGTACCGTCTGGGCTGGCTCTCTATTTTGGATTACTTCTGTAGCCTAATCACGGCTAAGGTTTATTTAATAATAACTCAGTAAAGCTTCTTACTTGGTAATGTTCATGCTTGGGGTGAAAAGGACATGATAGTGTGATCAGGAAAGTTTGACAAACAAATGGGCATTCATATTTGTTTATTGTGAACTATGTGCTGTGTGTACTCCAAAAAATACAGTGATATGTAAGATATATAAGGTTTCTGCATGAATGCACACACGTGTGCACACACTTATGCTTGTGCATGTACACACTTTGTAATTTAATCATTACTTTTAAATATTTCTCTATGACCTGGGTGTTAGGGGCAGATAATAGTAGATCAGTGGTGTGAGATTCGTTAAGAAGTTGTTCAGACATTAAGAGAGTGGTGGCTTGGACTACCATGTCGGCGGTAATGCAGATGTAAGAAAGAAGACTAATTTTAAAACATCAGGAAGATGGATGACAGGACATGATCATGGAATGGATGTAAGAGGTAAGGGAGAGGTAAGACTCAACCAGCACTATAGGATTTCTGACACGGATGTCTGGGTGGATGACCGTGTTGTTCACAGAGGGCGTGCTGGGTGGACAGCTGTGGAAGGTAGCTAAAAGATACAATCATTTTTAAATGTGTTGAGTTTGAGGTTTGTGTACATTAAGTGAAGATTACACTTGGTTGTCTTGGGGGTCTGGTATAGGGACAGAAAATTGGAGACATCAGCTCGAAGGTGACAACTGCAGCAGAATTTGTTGTTCTTTAGTGCCAACATTTTCAGATTTGACAGTACCTTTTAAATCTGTACTATAAACATTTTGGCTGAATGATTTCATCAAGTTTTATTGGATTCTTACTATTCGAAAGACATAGTGTGGGTTCTGGGCAGATACAAAGATGAATACTATCTACTTTCTTGGAGCCTTAGATTTTAAGGGTAAACTAAATAAAAATTGAAAGCAGAATGAACTATGAATAGACAAGCAAATGAGAATAGCTTGTGTTTGCTGATTTATGATGCAGAATTTGATGGCATGTAGAAAATTAGGAGGGGATGGTGTTGAAGATAGTTTATTTTCACAGGCATATATTTTTCTTTACTAATAGCAGAATGTGGGGAAGAGATTGTCTGGGCAGACTCCTATGTGCCGTGTGATTTGAGCCATGTTATACTTCCATTGATGTAGGGTAGGCACTGTGTAAACATTGGGTGGTGGATGATTGTTTTGCAAATCTGTATATTTGGTTTTGTTGGTTCTGGGAGCCAAAGAATCTTTTAGTTTATTAGGCTATTAAAAATTGGTAAATGTTATAAAACCATATTATCTTATGCGTTTTGTTTCCATGGCATTAATACTATATGAAATGCTTGCTTTTGATTGTTGGAGAACGTGGGGCAGAATTTAGGAGCACCTACTTTCTAAATGAACATTCTGAGATAGGTGCCGTTTGCTGTTCTTAGTATTTCTTCAGGACTAGGAATAAAAATCTGTGAGGTCTAATACATACAGATGTTTACTTGTTAATGCAAAGAATAATTGTGTTCTAAAAAGAGGAAGAGCTTCTTCCATTGTTTGCATTTGTTTTGTGTTTTGGTGCTGGGGATTGAACCCAGGACCTTGCATACTGAGCAAACATTCTTTCTCTGAACTACACCCCCTGACCTGTGTTTGCATTTTGTGATAGCCCCCTTGATGGTATTTGTTTTAAAATAGTTCTTTGCTTTTCTAGATTCTGAATGCTTATCTCTTAAGCATTAAGGTATGTGTGAGTGACCTGGAATGTAAGGAAGGGTAGGATTTTCTTACTGCATTGAGATTCCTCTTTGCCACATGAGAGGATATGCTGAGTGATTGCTTATGTAGGTTTCCAGTTACCCTGTAACTGTACCTATGTGAAGTCACCCAAGAAATGTTGATAAAATACATTGATCTGAGTGCTTTTAATTTTTCTAAGGCTTTGATCTTTTTCTAGATAGAATTTTGTTGTAATTGTTTTTATTTTTCTGGTTCTGGGATCAAACCTAGGTACGTGCTCTACCAATGAGCTACACTCCCAACTCCCAGCCCCAGAGTTCTTTTGTCATTGTACCAGAAGACACAGACAGCATTTCTAATTAATTTGAGGTATGCTGACTTAGTCTCTTTTAAAACTACTCCATATTCCTTTTGAACTGTTCATATCAGCTAATTTTGTTGATGATATAAAATGATATTTTGGGTTCCATTTGGTTTGTAATAAAATTATTTTTTTCGTCGGAAGTAGTAACAGGTGAGATTTCATAAGTGCATTAAAAAATGAAGTTATCCTGACACCTCTAGGCATCCGCATCCGTATACCGTTTTTCTTTCCCTCTCCCTTCTTCCTTCCCTTCCTCTATTTATTTACTTATTTATTTTGTGGTACTGGGGATTGAAGACAGGGCCTCACACACTGAAATACATCTCCAGCTTTTTTATTTATTATTTTGAGACAGGGTCATGCTAAGTTGCCCAGACTGACCTTGGACTTGCAGTTCTTCTGCCTCAGCCTCCCTAGTTGCTGGAATTAGGTGTGAGCCACTGTGCCTGGTTTATTTCTATTTTTCGATACCGGGGATCGACCCCAGGGCTTTATACTGCTAAACACATGCTCTACCACTGGGCTGTACCCCCAGTTTTCTTTTTTTAAGAAAAATTCTGACACTTTTTTTTTTTCGTGGTGCTGGGGATTTGAACCCAGGGCCTTGTGCTTGCGAGGCAAACACTCTACCAACTGAGCTGTATCCTCAGCCCTCATGTTTTTGAAAGTAAGAAGGTGTATAAAATTGAGATCTAAGGAAATATAAAAACTCAGTTAATGAGAAGGCAAAATCTAGCTGAGGGAGTCATTTAGCTATATTGGATTATTCATCAGTAATTGCTACTTTAACTAAATTATTTCCTAGAAGAAATTTCTAGTCTTTCAATGGTTTTAAATAACAATTCTATAAAGGTATCACCTCTTCATTGTTTGAGGATCTATCAATATCTTACATTATCTTGGTTCATTATATGTATGTAAATAAATGTACACATGTACTACATTGATGAATATAAACAAAACTTTTAGAAGTAAAATACAGAACAGTGTGAATATAAGCATGTAGATGATGCCTTTTTGTAAATTGGACACATTTGTTGAAGTAGCCCATTTTGTAGTTTATTTTACAAGTAGTTTTTCTTGATTTGTGTGATGAGAAAAAGTACTCATCTAAATTTTGAATCTAGAGATACATTTTAGTTTGGCAGAAGGTGTGTGGCTATTCTTCCCTATGTTAGTCAACTCTAATGAATACCTGAGATAATCAATTATAACGACAAAACTCTTAGTTCTGGAGCCTTCAGTTGCTTTGGGGCCTGTGACCAGGCATCACATCGTGGTGGAAAGTAAGTGCTGAAGCCAGCCGCTTCCCTCATGGCTGGGAAGTAAGAGAGGAAGAACCTAAGTTCTTAAGGTTCATTTGAGAACAAGCCCCTCTTCAGTGACCTGACATTCTCCCACTAGGTCCCACCTCTTAAAGGTTCTACTACCTCGCAGTAGCTGGGAACCTGTGTGTGTGTGTGTCGGGGGGGCATTCCAGATTTAGACTACAGCATTACCTCAGGTTTATCAGGCTTAGCTGTTCATGGTCAGGCTATACAGACCACAACACTGAGGACTTGAGATCCTTTGGTCTGCCTAATTTTCAGGAAGGAATCTGGGTCTTGCCCTCTTCTGCTTCCCCAGAGCTGCAGCAAGTTACCTTTTTATTTGAGTTTGGATCCTTATAAACACCTCAACTTTCACAGAAGAACCTCAGATGCATCTGCATGAATCCAGTAACTTCAAATAGATGTTCTTCCTACTGTTCAGTATTTGTCAAAGTCTTTGTTTGAAAGGAACAGTGTTTAGGAAGGCGTGTATAAAGCATCATAATGTACATCATACATTACACTAGATATTTTAAAATATATTCCCAAATTAAACCAGATTAGCAAGATAAAGTGTCCTTATTTTAAGTTGTTTTATTTGCATACCAAAAGACTTCTATTGAATTATTAACTAGCGTGATTTTAGTTAGTGGTGTCGTGGCCAACTCTCGGAAATCCCCTGGCCCCACCACCCACTATTTTTCCTTCTTAAATAAAGCAACAGGTTCAGAGCCTGTGATTGTTGCTGTCTTAAGTGACTTCTCCCTCACATTTCTCTCTTCCTTCCAAAAAGACTGCACATCTGCAAATAGGGGAAAGCACATTGCAAATCTTGCCTAAATCCCTTTTGCTGGGGGAACCATGTTTGTGAACTCTTTTGTGTCTTTTTAAATTATGCACACGAACTATTTCAATTAATATAATTTAAAAATTACAGTTCATGAGTTGCAGGTCATAACAAGGTCATACACTTTTTGCTTTTAATTACTTGTTTCTAGTTCAGCTGATATTGGTACAGTATTGAGCTTACTATTGTGCCGAACAGTCCAAAAAAAGCAGATGGTTGGGGATGTCCCACAAAGAGATCCTGACGTCATTTAATGGCAATAGAGGAAAAGCAATATGTTCTTGTTTCAAAGGGTTGTGGTCTTCAAAGCAGCTCTCAGTCTTCCTAACTCCGTCTCCACAATTGCAGCCCAAGCAGTGCAGCTGGCGGCCTCTGATAAACTACTCAGCAAGTTCTCCAAAGACATTTTTAACTTGTGATCATTTGATATTTTTACACATCTTTTACAATAAATATTTTACTTTCATTTCCTACTGAACGTTTAAGAAAACAGGATGGAGGATGTGCACATTGAGCAGAGCCCCATAGATAGAAGCAAGTAGGCGCACACGTGCCTCCCCTCTGTCGCACTCTACAGGGAGACGTGCTTGCTATCCATAGGCTGGCTGGCTGACTCTTAAAATAATGTTTCCTAAACCTGTAAAGCCTCTGTAGTCTTGGATTGTTGTGTGTGGCAATTATATCCATGAGATATATTTGACCTGAGAGGAAATGTTGTGATTTTTTTTTTTTTTTTTTTTTTTTTTGCTAAATTAAGGATGAAGGAGTGGTCAGCAATCTCAAAGTTGAGATTTGCCTCAACTGCATCCTTCTGTGTGTTGAAGTCCTCAGGTTCCTCAAGGACCAGCTCAGATACCTCTTCATCCTGGAGCTTGGTCACCCTTTTAACTGTACTGACCTTAGTTTAGTGGCATCATCCAACCTAAAGTCATTGGATAGAGAAGCTGATATAGATCTGGTTTATCCATTAAGTTTTGCAGATAGGAAAACCTTCACCCTATTAGAGTATAGGCCTTGGCATGTCAGTATTGCTGACAGAACCAGTGCAACCCAGGCTACAGCCCACTTTCCCTGACTCCACTGCAGTTCACTTTCTGTCCTGGGAGCCTGTCCTTTATATTACTCCGATTGGGGGCTGGGGTTGTGGCTCAGTGGTAGAGCGCTTACCTAGCATGTATGAAGCACTGGGTTTGATTCTCGGCACTATGTGTGTGTGTGTGTGTGTGTGTGTGTGTGTGTGTGTGTGTATATATATAATAATGGTCCATCAACAACTAAAAAAAAATATTTAAAAAAAAGAAGAACAACAACAACAAAAAGAATAGTCCAGTTGGGAACACTCTACATTAACCCAAATTTCAAGTACAGTTTTCAGATTTTAGGTAATTTAAAACACCACTTATTGATTTTATACTTAAAGTATACTTAAAGTATTTTGAACTTTGAACATCTGTTCCTCTGTATAATCAATCCTTTATGTAGTTGGTAATTCGGAAGGACAATGATGGAATGACTTACTTTGTGGTACTGTCTGAAGATGTTGAGGACAGAGTGGGTTTACGAGTTGGGGTCACACAAATTAGACACAAATTAGGAATTTAGTTGGAATCTACCAGTTTACTGAGCATCTAGCGCTGTCAGTCACTGCTCTGGGCATTGAAGATATGTCCAGGAGCCAGCCTCGTGTTGTACCTGTGGTCATGGAGCTTACTGGGTAAAGGAAGAGCATTTTCTAAGTTGAATATTGAATTATTCCATTGTTTTGCTAAAGTAGTGGGATTAGAACAGCAGAAAAATTCTTCACCTGCCTTTAAAGAATGTCCTAAATAAGTCAGATGAATATGTTTTATTCAAATAAAGTATTATACAACCACAGATTCAATAGATTCAGCTGTCTTGATCCATACATAGCATCTGGAATAATCAGAACAGGAGCTTTAGAATAAAGGTGCTTGACTTCCCAGATCTCAGTTTCTGTGTATGTGAGTTGGTACATAACAGCTTGTAAATAGCAAATGAGATTACTAAGGTAAAGTGACTGGCCTAGCATATAAGAGATGTTCAGTAAATGGTTGCTGCTATTATTACTGCTGTCTCATTGCTCTGTGTATTTAAGGAAGTGAATAACAGATGCGCTTAGGTTTCTTAGTCATCTTATTTTTTTCTAGCACCACAGTTCTTAACCTTCTGTCAGTTTATGTTTTCTTGTGGCAGCACAGATAAATTAAGTTCATGGGAATACAGACTTAATGCCAAGAACATTCCTAGGAAATTAAGAGAAACTGCACTCCAAAATGCAAATCAGTGAGAATGATTTTACTTTCAGGAGGCACTGTGCCCAGTGGTTAGTACCATGGACGGGGTTACCTTGAGCAATTTACTTAACCTATAAGTACCTGAATATTCTTATCTGTAAGATAGAGATACAAATATAGTCCCTGTTTTACAGAGTTAAGGAGAGTGAATGAGTTTATGTGGGTGAAGTGCTTAGAACACTTTATTTAAATTAAAACTATTAATTTTTTATTTGTTAATTAAGAAAGTCTTAATTCTATTTATGGAAGAATACATCAAAAACTTCATTTGTAACAAATTTGAGTCTCATTTTAATTTACAAGTTGTGTAATAAACCATTATTTTTGTATTTTTATTATGAAAATAGTTATGAGTATTTTAGTTAGCAGACACTTTTGTACCTGTTATAAAAATGTGTCAGTCTGAAATTAGGACAGATGGTTGCCTTTGCAGCAGTTGATTTGTTGGAGAGACTGAATGTCTTGTTAATCATAACTATGGGGTGATAACTCAAGGTAACCAGAATGTTTAAGAAAGTATAGATAGTTATGAAAAAAGGAAGTCCTTAGTCTCGAGTAATTAGAGGTAGACTTGGTATTATTATTGTTGTGAATATTCTTGAAGGAAGAGCAATTTTGTGAATCTGAAATCTTTCTCAATTGTTTTTATAATAAAAGTGTGTTTTAGTCAGCTTTTTTGCTCCTGTGACCCAAAGACATGATGACAACAATTTTAGAGGAGGAAAGTATATTATGGGGCTCCCTGTTTCAGAGGTCTCTGTCTGTAGACAGCTGGCTTCATAGCTCTGTGCTCAAGGTGAGGCAGAACATCAAGGTACAAGAGTGTGGTAGAGGAAAATGGCTCAGGGCGTGGCACCAGGAAGAAGAGAGAACTCTACTCTCCAGGGACAAACTCTGTACCCCAATGACCCACTTCCTCCAGTCACACCCCCCTGCCTATAGTTACTCCCTATCAGTAGATTAATGCACTGATTACATTAAGGCTCTCATAACCCACTCATTTCACCTCTAAACTTTCTTGCATTGTCTCACACATGAGCTTTTGAGGGACACCTAATATCTAAACCATAACAGTGTTTTTCAGAAATTTAAAAATGAAGATTCAGATTGCAAAATGACTTGCAAGGTACCACATGATGTAGTCTGACTTGCTTTCCCACTTCGTTTTAATCACTATTTCACGTGGGCTTATTATGTTCTAGCTGCACCTCCTTTGAACATCGTAGGCCCATTTCTTCCTCAGAGTCTAAGCTCATGAAGGACTTTCCGCTCTTCTCTCACCAGTGAATAATTTGGGTCTCAGTTTAATTTCCTCTTAAAGAAACTTCCCCTTTTACCCAATGAAAAATAGTCTACTCATAGTTGTTATTCTCTCTAGTAGTATTATTCTAAAGTAGTATTATCTACTTTTTCTTTGCTATTGATCATATTTAATAGCATTTATTGGCTCTTTATCTATTTGGCTACTTGTATTTTGGCTTTTTTGCTTCACTGAGGACCTTCTCCTCTTATTACTTTTTTCTGCTTCTTCATGGCAAAACTCTGAAGAAGGTATTATGAGGACCTGGCCTCTGTAAAGGCCGGGTTTTTGCATTGTTCATCACAACAATCCCAGCACCTAACGGCAGTGGCTGATTCACAGTAAATATCCTTAATGTTTAATGACTTACCAAATGGATACAACTAATGGGGAGGTTAGCTGATGTTTTCTATAAATTAGCAATTATATTAAATTAGCAATTATATCAAACTTGGCAGGCTTTGTGGTCTGTTGCAGGTATGATGCCTTTGTAACACAAAAGTGATCACAGATAATATGTAAATGAGTGAATTTGGCTCTGCTCCAGTGAATCTTCATTGCTGGAAGAAGGTGGTGGGCCAAACTGTTGCAATTTGCTGACCTCAGAACTAATGCATATAAGCAGAACAGATTGCATGTGGGTTACCTGAACTCATTTATGTCTGGAATGATGTTAATCGGCCTAATGACTAAGGTTTCAAACAGCAGACAAACTAAGCAGATAGAATGCTTGGGCTCCATGTTAACCAGAATTAATATTCAGCACTTACTACATGCCAGACATTTGGAAACCAGGGACTAAAAGCTCATGATGGGCAAATGAAGAGCTACTCTTTGGGAAGCAAACAAGCAATTTTTTTACATGGTTTTAGTAGTGTTAAGAGTACACGTTTAACATCTTAGGAACAGAGATGAGGCAGGACCGTGGAACAGAAAGATCAGTTTTAAAAAGTTGCTTACAAAAATTGAGGAAGGAGAGAAGGAAAACAGCTTCACTGAGGGACCTTCTCCTTTTACTACTTTTTCTTCATGGCAAAACTCTAAAGAAGGTATTAAGAGGACCTGAAGCTCGTAGAGTCAGAAGAGGTAATAAAATGTGACATTACGATTTGAGGATGTAAGAAGATTTATTTTCCAAGCCAGACTGAAGTCCATATCCTACCTCTTTCTTTATTGACTTGGGTAAGTTGTTGAGCTTCTTAAGAAAGCTCTTGTGAAGGTCAGATGAGAGTCTTACAGATCACTAAGAATGGAATTACTTAGGCTTGTAAGTATTCAAGCAATGATATGGTTGTATTGATGTTAAAAATATGTTGATTTTTTTTATTGATATTTTAAATATAATGTTGATGTTAAAATTATCCAGGTCTGGATAATTGAAAAACTCATTCTTTACCCCTTCTATTGTACTTACTCTGCTCATTACATTTCATAAAAGAACACACTTCATGTCAAAATTTATTAATTGCCTTGATAAAGTTAAATACATACTGTGACGTGTATTTAATGGTTTTTGGACACTAGAACAGACACATTATTAGTATTGAATAGTTTGTAGGGGTTTTATCCTGAGAAATTCTTCATTAGAAAAAGATTCAAAGTGAATTCTTTTTTAGATGTGAAGGCATTTTGATATGACCCAAGCTCATAATTTTATTCTTTTTAAACATCCTTTGCTTGTCATTTACCCAGTTTCATTTCTTGCATCTTTCATCTATTAGCTCAGGTCTACCTGTCTTTAAAAACGCCAACAACAAAAACCATGCCTTTGTTAGGAACCCAGGGAATTATGTCTTGCTTTCCTATTACACACAGTTCCCTTGATGCAACGTATGTATGAATGTATCTGTTTCCTTGGCATTTATAGTGAGTGGTACTGGTTAAGTTTTTTCCCTCTCTGACCACTTATTTCTTTTGCTTTCCTTGGCTCTGCCCTTGACCTACCTTCTGACTCTAGGATCCCCACTTTAATAAATCTGGTGGAGAGGATGCCTTTTGATTAGTAATTTTATATTTCTTACTATCCATAGCATGTAGTGGTAATGATTATTCCTTCTTCCTGAATTCATTCTTCCTTGATTGGCTTCTCCGATGGAACTGGTGAATTAATTTTCTAAGTCACAGTTCTTAATGTCTTCTTCCTTATAGTCCCCCCATCCCTTCTATTAAACTGCTTAGGCCGATGTTGGACATCATTCTTGTCTAATCTTTTTTCTTTCTTTCTTTCTTTTTTTTTTTGTTTTGTTACTGGGGATTAAACCCAGGGATGCTCTACCATGGAGCTACATCCTCAGCCCTTTTTATTTCTTATTTTGAGATGGAGTCTAATTTACTTATGTTGGCCTTGAATTCATAATCCTCCTGCCTCAGACTCACAAGTTACTGGGATCTCAAGCAATTCTAATCTTAGCTCCCACCTTTTTTTTTTCTTTTGGTACTGGGGATTGAACCCAGGGACATTTAACCACTGGGCCATATCCCTAAACCTTCTTTATATTTTATTAGAGACAGGGTCTTGCTGAGTTGCTTAGGGCCTCTCTAAGTTGCTGAGGCTGGCTTTGAACTCCCTATTCTCCTGCTTCAACCTACTGAGCTGCTGGGATTATAAGCGTGTGCCGCCATGCCCGACTCGTCTCCCACTTTTCATTCCAACATTTACCTTGTGTTTTATCCCAACTGTAATAAACAGTTTCCTTAACATGTTCTGTGCTTCCCACTTCCATATGTTTGCTCAATCTGTTGGGAGGCAGCTTACATTAATGCTTGGTCTCTTCAGTCAGACTCTTGGTACTTTGATAGTTTGAAATAACATTTTATCTAAAAAAAACCTCCCTGGGCCAGAACTGGTACCCATTTTGCTTATCTCTAATTCTCTGATTGATCAAGGCAAACACCACGGAGGCGGGATTTAAAGCTCAGCCTCATGCTGGAAGGTTTATTGTCTGCCATCATCCCGCCCTAGATTTCTTGCTTATACAGTGGACCCTCTGTATCCAGGAGTTCTGCGTCCATGAATTCAACCAACCGTGGCTTGAATATATTGGGAAAAAATAATTGCATCTGCATTGAACATGCTTAGAACACTTTTTTTCATGTCATTATTTCCTAAACAATGCAGAATGACAACTTTTTACACACTTTTTACATTGTATTGGGTATTATAAGTAGTCGAGAGATGATTTAGTGTATGCAGGAGGATATGTGTAGGTTCTATGCAGCTCTTACACCATTTTATATAAGGGACTTGAGCACATGTGGGTTTTGGTATCCTCTGGGTCCTAGAACAAATATCCCACAGGTACTAAGGGCTAACTAAGTACAATTACCATAATTGTTTTCTTACCTGTCAGCCTGGGCCCTGATGCTTCTATTTGTCCTGTTCCTTAGTTAGAATGTGGCTTCTCCTTTGGTTCCTGCAGCCCTGTCCAACTCAAGTCTACCTTTGTGGGAATGAAAACCTTGAGTCCAGGGCCAGTGGCTCCTTGGGACTGCCTTCCTAGATGGTGAGCACCCTGTCTACATGATTCCCAAGTGCCCCAGGCTTCCTGGTTTGTCCCCTCACCTGAGTCCTGTCCTCATCTCCACATTTGTGGGATGTTTGCTTTCCTCCTCCAGCTATAGGCAGCCTCTCCTTTCCATCCTCCCCTCCCATCCTTTCCTGTCTGCAGATTGTGGACCAGCTCCAGGATCCCTCCCCCTTCCTTCTAGCTGCTTAGATCATGCTTCACAGCCAAGTTCTGAGAAGGGGAAATACTTCAGTGATGATTTTATACAGAGTCTTCTGATTGTGGCTCATGAACCAATTTAATTTCTCATCACAGCCGACACTGGTGGAACTTTAAAGATCTGTCTGACAGTGGTGGACTGGAGTTAAGAGGGATATTTTGGGGCTTTATCCCTTCTGTAATACCCACTCCCCTTTATTAGATATGAACAATTGCTGCTTTTTGAATATTTATTTCAGGAATTGTGCAAGCACAACTTGAATACCTTGTGACTCCACCCTCTTTCACCCCATCAAGTCATATCCCTAATTTCTCAAATTCAAGAGCTGCTGCTGTTAGTTGGTAGAAGCTATTTCATTTAGTGTATGGAGGTGCAAAGAAATTTGAATATACTAAACTAGAGAATTTTGGATTTTCTTTTTTTAAAATATTATTTTAGATGTTGATAGACCTTTATTTAATTTATTTATTTACATGTGGTGCTGAGAATCAAACGCATTGCCTCACACATGCTAATAAGTAAGTGCTCTACCACTGAGCCACAACCCCAGGCCCTGGATTTTCTTTAAAATGTTTCCTAATAGCATATGACTTAGATGTGCTTGGTACTTAGACACCCTGTACCAGCAGGTTCATTGTGAGGTTTAGCCTTGTCTTAGCCTTCTCAAGCCACCAGGGCAAGAGTTCATGAGCTGGGTATACGATCAGACTTCTATCCTCTGAACTTATGACCTGTTTATACTTCAGTATAGGTTGAATATGCCTTCCCCAAGATGCTTGGGACCAGAGGAATTTTGGTTTGGGTATTTTTCAAATTTTGGAACATTTTTGTATACATTATATCTTGGGGAAGAAATCCAACTCAACACACAAAATTCATTTTTGCTTCATATACAATTTATACATCTAGCCTGAAGGTAATTTTATATAACATTTTAAATAATTTTATGCAGGAAGCATAGTTTTATGGTATAGAATTTTCCACTTGTGATATCCCATGGTACTCAAAAAGTTTTGGATTTCAGAGCATTTTGAAATCATATATTTAGATTAGAAATGCTGAAGTTGTATTATTTATGCAACTTAAGCAGGAACTAAAACATAAATGTCAGCTTTTTTAATAAAAAGTACTTGTGGTAATGGGTACCCAGCTTAATGCATGATGCTTAATTTTGAGCTCTATTTCACTAGAATTTACTAGTTCAGTCAAAAATTTTACAAGGAGATATAGAAAGTAAGACAAACCAGTGTCTGTGTGTCTCTCAGGATAGAGTAGCTTATTTTTTAGTGTATCATAATGACCAGAGGATTTCCTTAAAAATTTGGATGGTGTTTGCATCGTTACCATTGGCATGTTCCTGAGTTCCACCCTGTCTTCTCAAGGGTCGTCTGATGGAGAACAACCTAAGAGATACATAATGGGAGGAAAGGGAAAGAATGGAGGTACTGTTGGCATTGAATAAGTACTGAGGGTTTCTCACTGCTGTTCCTGTTATGAGCACTTCCAGGATATGATGGCAGAGAGTGCTTTGCCATACTTAAATCCTGTGGTAGTGTAGTGATTGCTGTGGACCTGGTCTTCCACACATTTCATCATCAAAAGCGCCGTCTGGTAGAGTGTGAAGCCACCCTGCTGGGGTTGGTACATGAACACCATAGGGTTCCTGCCCTGTGAACCGATTGGTGGTCTTACCTAAATGGTGGTTCAGGTCACTGTTCCAGGTGCTGGTGAGGAAAGGGTTCAAGGCTGGCTGTTTTTCTCACCTGTGTACAAGATCTGCTTTTGCTAATGAACTTACATTATCTTACTGTTCACATGGTTAATTCTAGATAGGGAACTAGTGAGACTGTAGGTAAGAACAGTTTTTCTTGGTTGAGAGATTAAAGACAATTAATTGAACTTGGGGCTCCCTATGACTGATTTGCTGGATTGACCTAAGAAAACTTACTTACTTTGATAAGGAACTAGACTAAAGAATAATTTTACAGTATAAATTAAAGCATCTAAACTTCCAAAAAACATTGAAATTATCTGTAATGAGAATTGGGGACAAAATAAATCTTTCACTGAACTGAAATGTGTCATGTAGAAAATAGGCTTTTCATTTCATTTTAAATTGGATCAGAAGAAAGATGCTAGCTACTTGACTAGAATATAGTTAAGTGTGATACATGATGTTTTTACATGTTTTTAATTTCTCTATCTTTATAGGTGATAGAAGGGAAGAATCATCTATAATTATCTGTAGGCATAAGGCAAATTTATATAACTGCTTCAGATCATTAATTAATAACTAGATATAGACAATATATTCTTTTATAGAGAGTCAGGGAGATTGGAATGAAATGGATTTCCTTTGGGAATAATTGAGTCTTTTTTAGGTAATTATGTATAAAGTAATTAACAAGTAGAAAAAGGGATGACAGTGATACATTCATGATTGTGTCACACTGCTTACAAAACAGAATTTATAAATAGTTGCTAATATAGTGGTTTGTGTTTCTAATGCCACTTTTCCCTAAGTATGGTTGCGTAGGGTTATTTTAGAACTGTTCTAGTGAAAATTTTTTGTTTTAAGCACTGTATGTTTATTTTCATGTGTATTCGAAAACTTAACTAGCTCTTCAAACACATGGTTTCACTGTATTTGTTTTAAGAGGGTTTAAAGCAGGTATTTAAATTAAAAAGTGGGATTTAAGAAAAATGTTTAAAAAGTAGTTTTAAATGTAAAAATTGTAGGGCAGCATATGAAGGAAAGTTGGAACTACCGATGTAGATTATTGATGACATAGTGGTTTCTGTTTAACTTTGTCGAGTTGGTATATTTTAGAGTACAAGTAACCTGGGGAGCAATGTTCACCGTGGAGGAGTAATTTTCCTGGAAGGTTGACCCTAAGCCTTTTCTAAGTAGGCGAGGCATGATCATGTTGCACTGTCTTTTCTGATATCCCTTTAGTCACTGTTCAGCAGTGTGTGGGGCCCTCAGTGTGCTCCTCAGAGCAGGGAGAAGATCCCTTTCTCTGTGATTCTAGCCTAGGGCTTTATAGTTGCTCAGTGAATGTTCTTTGGATGCATGTAATTACCAGTCAGTAAATCTAACCAGAGCAAAGCCATGTGTTTAATCAGTCCTCATAGAAAATTGAACAGATAGTTTTATGTATAGACAAGCTATAGATTTTTGGTACAAATAGCTTTAAAAGATTACCTTTTTAAAATAAGAACTTGCTTTTCTTGGTGGTCTCACTGTGATCCTACCTGGAAAGGCAGCATGAGTCAGATGGGGCGGGAGGACCGTGGGGTCAAGACCTGAATCTGCCCCATTCTCACATAAACAGGAAGGGTAAGATGGAGTTGCAGCATGCCTGAGAGGGCTGTGGGTCAGGTGAAACAATAGGTGTGTAAGTACCAAGGTTGTCAGGTTCTACGGTGTGTGTGTGTTTTAATCTATGTGCCATGGGAGTCAGCACATGATATAATACCTAACCTAGAGGCTTTTGTACTGAACCCCCACCCACCCTCTGCCACCCACTTGTTTCCCCCTTTCTCACTAAGAAACAAACAAAAAAACAAAGCCCCATCAACAAATAACAGAACAAAAGCCTGGCTTCTTGTTTACCTCAGCCCTTTTTTGGGGGAAGAATATGAATTGATACTTTTGTACTGTTTATAAAACAATTTTCTGAAATGCATTGGTAGTTCCAGAATACATTCTTGGTGATTAAAAACATAGCAAAACAAAAATAGACGTGGATTTTTTCACTTGATACTTTTTTTTTTCTTTTTTTTTAGGAGAGTTGATAGTAGTATATGATTCTGCTACATTGAAAGGGAAGTGTGCAAAGAAACATGGTCCTGGGTTATCTGATCTAATTCTGATCTAACATTTATTGCCCATCACACACGACAAGGTTTATTGACTATTGGTATCTGCCAGTGTGTCAGTTTTCCAACTCTGTGACAATACTTGAGATAAACAACTTCAAAGGAGGAGATCTTTATTTTGACCCAGCATTTCAACTATCCATGGTTGCTTGGCTCATTTGCTTTTGTCTTGGGGTGAGTCAGTACATCATGGCAGAAGTGTGTGACTGAGGGCAAGTGCTTACTGCATGGTGTCCAGTAAGCAGAAAGAGGAAAGGGCTAGAGTCCAGTATCCACTTCACAGCCACGTCCCCAGTGACCTAACTTCCTTCTACTAGGCCCTACCTTCTAAAGACGCTACCACTTCCCAGTAGGGCCAAGTGACCAAGCCTGGTGATACATGAGCCTTGGGGGGGACTTTTAAGATCCAAATCGTGATGGCCAGATACTGTGAAAGGCTTTTAATTATAGTAACACTAGGAGGAAGACACAGTTAGTAATCTCTGTTACGGGGGAAGAAAGCTGGTAAGTGGCAGAGCTTGGATTTGAACCTAGGTATGATTGATTCCAAAGCCTAATGTCTGTTCATTTCATTCCTTAGGGCAACTTTATAGATATTGGTGACATTCTCCTTCGGGTTTAAAAAATTTTTAAACATAAACTAACTTTGATTAATGTCTTTATCTGTTGATTTTAACATCTGTATTACGTGTAGTTTTTTTTTTTTTTTTTTTTTTCTTTTGGTGCTAGGGATTGAACCCAGAAACACTTTATCATCGAGCTACATCCCTTGTGTAATACAAGCTGCTGCCCTGCCCTTTCCGGTACAGCCATTTTCCTCACCTCCCAACTACTGTCAGTCTCTGAACATCCTAGCTAGCTATTGGTTCATCAGTCAGCCTGCAAGTATGCTTCTCCATTATTGGTCCCCTGTTAGCCCAGAGGGATTCTTAAAGATAGCTTCACCGCCATCTTTTCTCTTCCTTTTCTGTCCTACACCTTGCTTTCTTTCTCCTCCTCGTTTTTCACTCTCTCTCTAGCGCATGCCCTTTCTCTTTCCCTTTCTTTTCCTCTCATTTTATCTCTTACCCTGCAGGAAGACACTCTGTTTGCTTAATAAACTCCCTTATGTGATTTCCCGTGTCCTGCGTGGTTTTTGTGGGATTCCTTACACCTTGCCCTTTTTATTTTTTGAAAATAAAAATGAAAATAGTTCAGGGTTTTACTAAGTTGCTTAGGGCCTTGCTAAGTTGCTGAAGGTGCCCTTGAATCTGTGATCATCCTGCTTCAGCCTCCTGTGTCACTGAATTACAGGCATGTGCCACCATGTCTGACTGTTGTTGTTTTTTTTTATTTTTCTTTCTCCCATTGGTTCTATCTCTTGATATGTCTAATAATTTTTGATTGAATATTGGACATTATATATGGAAAATTGTAGTGGCTCTGATGATATCTTCCCACACAGGATTTTCTTTAGCTTCTTCTGTGAGAGATTAAACTGGTTAAGAGACTTTGTTTAGTCTAGTTTATTTTGAGTTCTCCCTTTCCCCATTGGTGGAATTCTTTAGAGGTCTCACTGGATGTAGTCCTTTAGGGGTCCCACTCAAACGTGGTAGAATTTGCCACTGTCATTTCTTCCTTGCTAACACCTGAACTCCAGTTTTTACCTTCCCAGTGTGTTGAGACAGACTATCTCTGCTCAGTTTTTCATTCCCTGAGCAATTCCATTCTACCCAGTGGCTTGGTTTACTTTATGAATCTGTGACTCTTGTGAGAAGAAAAGCAGCTCAGTCTTCTAGGCTCACATCTTTGTGCTTTTCCTTTCTCTGGAATCTTGACCCCTTAAGTTAGCTCCCTTCAGAGCCCAGTTTTTGTCATTCTACTCCTGGCAAACTGACAAAGCCCCCACTCAACTTCTGTCTTCTAACCGTTGTCTTCTTCCTACCTTCTTAACCTCTTGTCTCCACTGCTTGTGAATTGGGAAACGTGTTGGGGAGGCAGTATAGAACATTGGATGCACCCCAAGAATATGCCCCTTTTTCTCCATGATTTTGGCCATTCTAATTCTGCTTTGGAAGCTTTTAAGCAACACAAAAAAAATTTTTTTTCAATCTGTTCACATTTAATGATCATGGTTTTCCCCCTTTCCCTCCTCCATCATCATCATCATCATCATCATCATCATCATCATGTATTAGGTACAGTATGAATTAATCTTGTTTGTTTTCTTAATTGTTGCTTTTATATGTGTTTGGTTTTTGAAGTTAACAGTTAGCCAGAATCTGATCTTGATAGACTTTTATAATGACATTTTTCAAAGAAGTAATGTTTATTTCTAAAAACAAATAGTTGAACCTAATTAAATTTAATTAAAGGGACCATTAACTTAAAGCTTTAGAAAAACAATTTTCCCACTTTTGATTACAGATGAATGTAATTCTATAATTTACTTTTACAGAATTGTATTAAGGTAAATGAAAATTAACTTTTTATATCTTTCTGTTTTGCTTACTGAGTAATCTGGTTTTTCCCCCCCATGGAATTATTTTGAACAGTCATAGAATGAAGGTAGCCTAAAATATTTTGAAAAATTTACATTCTTCAGCTGTAAATACCCAAAGTTCCTTTGAGTACTTCATATATTAATGATTTAAATGGAAGATACTCATTTTCCTGCACTAGTCAGACACTTTTAATGTTGAAAGTAATAGACTAACAATATGAACATAGAAACCTAAAATTAAGTTTGTCATTAATTAATATAGTAGAAGATGATCTCACGTCTGAACTTGTATACTGTGATAATTCTTCTCTTTCTCAACCTAAGTGCCTCCTTTGTGTGGAATGTTATTACATGATGCAGTGGTACCAGGTAGATGATTCCAGTACCTCAAAACATATTGCCTATCTTGTACTGCATAAGATTTTTAGTTTTTCTGCTGGGGGCAAAATCAGAAGCAAAAGTCTTTTATGAGTTTAGTTATAACAGATTGAATTGTGAAATGAGTTATAGGGACACACAATTAGTTAGTTAGTTAGTTATTGGGCCCAAATGCATTATGGAATTCAGAGTTGTTTGTCTTGCCCGAGTACCAAGGAGCCTTGAACACTGTGTTAGGAACCAGTGGAGAAAAACATTCAAAATGTTTTATTTCTAAACAGTATCTTTCATAAACCTGTTGATGACAAGTAAGATTAGGTAACTACAACTGTTATCTAGGCGTTTACTACATCACAAAAATTCCATTTAAGATGAACCAACAGAAGTTAGCAGCTGAGGTTTACTAATAGCATTCCCTAGAATTCTTAAAGACAGATGCTTGAAAGAATGAAGAACATGTTTTGTTCTGAAGGAAATACTTGTACTCTACTAATTTTTGAAGTATTCAGAGTGACAGATGAATAGTTTGAAGCAAATAAAATATTACAGAATTAACACTGGTTATTTTTTGGGGGAAAAACTTCAAGGCTTCTATTGTTTTACTTAAAGAGAAGTTTTTATATAGAAGTTTCCTGTAAACCTGATTTCTTTATTCACTGATGTTATAAAAGTAGTGAATCTAACAATGGCCTAGCCCTTGAGGTTGAATTTTGGCCCACACCCTTTGTTGTTTAGTTTTAACTTAAGCAAAGGAATGGGGTCAGCATACCAGTCTCTGCTTTTTTATACTTTGTTAGTAGACCAAAAGAAATATTAGCCAAGAGTTTGAGAGTAAGAATTTATATTTTTGTGAATGGTCTCACTTTGTAGATTTGCGGAAGGATGGTTGTTATTTAGTTGAAAGATAGTAGCCAGGTGCAGTGAAGCACACCTGTAATCCCATCAGGATCTGGAGGCTGAGGCAGGAGGATAGCGAGTTCAAAGCCAGCCCCAGCAACTTAACAAGGTCTATGTAACTTAGTGAGACCCTGTCTCAAAAAATAAAAAGGAATGAGGATGTGGCTCAGTGGTTAAGTGCCCCTGCATTCAATCCCCAGTATGAAAAAAAGAATGAAAAAGAAAAAAAGGTATTTACTTAAGTAATAAAATATCTTAATGAGCTTGGGGCTGGGGATGTGGCTCAGTGGTAGAGTGCTCGCCAAGCACATGTGAGGCACTGGGTTCCAGCCTCAGCACCACATAAAAATAATAAAATAAAGGTATTGTGTCCATCTACAACTAAAAAAATAATTTTAAAAAATCTTAACTTCATACAAAACTGTGAGAACTGTGTAGGTATATGTTACTTTTTTTGGCAGTTTTAGTTCAAAGCAAAAACTCAATTTAGGAAAAATGGCATTAAAAATGATGTCTCATAGATGTTTAATACAAAGTATTTAAGACTAATAGCATATGTTGTTTGAAGGACAACATTAAACAATCTGATACAAAAAAAGTGTGGATTTAAAACCTATTTGCATTATCCTGACACATTTTTAATGAAAGAACAAGAGTCATGAACTTTAATAACATCTTTGATCATAAAAAAGATTTACATTTTCTATTACTTTGGGTGCCCACAGTTTACTATTAATTGGGGTCTATCCAATACATGAAGAGAACATCTTTGCTTTTAGTTATAGATGGACACAATACCTTTATTCATTTTTATGTGGTGCTGAGGATGGAACCCAGTGCCTCACATATGTAGGCAAACACTCTACCACTGAGCCACAACCCCAGCCCAAAGCATCTGTCTTGATCAGTGATTTCACAGCCATTATAAGCAGAGTCCAGTGAAAGATAGTTATGCGCATGGAAACAAACTTTTGTTTTTATTAAAGTATCTGAGATTGTTTTTGTAAATTTTAAGTTAATTCATATTTTAAACTTTAATACTTTATTTCATATTTTTAAAATCATAATGATAAAATACAAGGAAGATAAAACGGATTTGTTTCACACAGCCTAGACTTTCTGTCCAGGTACCAAATAAGTGTTGTTATTTCCAATTTGTTCTGTGGCACAAAACCCTGAAGCGTACTTACTGCTTTTTAGTACTGTGAAGACTTCACTGCTGCAACTTAGGTCGTGTTTTTTTGTTTGTTTGTTTGTTTGTATTATTACTTTTTTATTTCTGACCTTTTTAATTTGGTGGTGGGAATTGAAACCAGGACCTTACCCATGCTAAACTTGTGCTCTAAACTAGTATCCCCAGCATCATTGCTGTCATTTAATTTTTTAATATATTGCAGGTGATCTTTATTTTTATTATAAACAAATGGGATACATGTTGTTTCTCTGTACATGGCGTAAAGGCATACCATTTGTGTAATCATAAATTTACATAGAGTAATGTTGTTTGATTCGTTCTGTTATTTTTTCCCTTCCCCCCCACTCCTCCCACCCCTCTTTTCCCTCTATACAGTCCTTCCTTCCTCCATTCTTGCCCCTCTCCCTAAACCTAACTCTAACCCTAACACTAACTCTTCCCACCCCCCATTATGTGTCCTCATCCACTTATTAGCGATATCATTCTTCCTTTGGTTTTTTGAGATTGGCTTATCTCACTTAGCATGATATTCTCCAGTTTCATCCATTTGCCTGCAAATGCCATAATTTTATCATTCTTTATGGCTGAGTAATATTCCATTGTATATATATACCACAGTTTCTTTATCCATTCATCAATTGAAGGACATCTAGGTTGGTTCCACAATCTGGCTATTGTGAACTGAGCAGCTATGAACATTGATGTGGCTGTATCTCTGTAATATGCTGATTTTAAATCCTTTGGGTATAGGCCAAGGAGTGGGATAGCTGGGTCAAATGGTGTTTCCATTCCAAGTTTTCTAAGGAATCTCCACACTGCTTTCCAGAGTGGCTGCACTAATTTGCAGCCCCACCAGCAACGTATGAGTGTACCTTTCTCCCCACATCCTCGCCAACACCTGTTGTTGCTTGTATTCTTGATAATCGCCATTCTAATTGGGGTGAGATGGAATCTTAGGGTGGTTTTGATGTGCATTTCTCTTATTACTAGAGATGTTGAACATTTTTCCATATGTTTGTTGATTGCTTGTAGATCTTCTTCTGCGAAGTGTCTGTTCATTTCCTTAGACCATTTGTCGATTGGGTTATTTGCATTCTTGGTGTTGAGTTTTTTGAGTTCTTTATAGATTCTGGAGATTAGTGCTCTATCTGAAGTATGATTGGCAAAGATTTTCTCCCACTCTGTAGGCTCTTTCTTCGCATTGCTGGTAGTTTCCTTTGCTGAGAGAAAGCTTTTTAGTTTGAATCTATCCCAGTTATTCTTGCTTTTATTTGTTGTGCTATGGGAGTCCTATTGAGGAAGTCTGGTCCTAAGCCGACATGTTGAAGCTCTACTTTTTCTTCTATAAGATGCAAGGTCTCTGGTCTGATTCCGAGGTCCTTAATTCATTTTGAGTTTAGTTTCGTGCACGGTGAGAGATATGGGTTTAGTTTCATTCTGTTGCATATGGATTTCCAATTCTCCCAGCATCATTTGTTGAAGAGGCTATCTTTTCTCCATTGCATATTTTTGGCCCCTTTGTCTAGTATGAGAAAATTGTATTTATTTGGGTTTGTGTCCATGTCCTCTATTCTGTACCATTGATCCACCTTTCTATTTTGGTACCAATACCATGCCGTTTTTGTTACTATTGCTTTGTAGTAGAGTTGAAGATCTGGTATTGCAATACCCCCTGCTTCACTCTTTCTGCCAAGGATTGCTTTAGCTATTCTGGGTTTTTTATTCTTCCAGATGAATTTCATAATTTCTTGCTCTATTTCTGTAAGGTACATCATTGGGATTTTAATTGGAATTGCATTGAATCTGTATAGCACTTTTGGTAGTATGGCCATTTTGACAATATTAATTCTTCCTATCCAAGAACATGGGAGATCTTTCCATCTTCTAAGGTTTTCTTTATCTTTCTTTAGTGTTCTGTAGTTCTCATTGTAGAGGTCTTTCATCTCTTTTGTGAGATTGATTCCCAAATATTTTATTTTTTTCGATGCTATTGTGAATGGGGTAGTTTTCCTAATTTCTCTTTCTGAAGATTCATCACTTATGTATAAAAATGCCTTAGGTTTATGTGCATTGATCTTATATCCCGCTACTTTACTGAATTCACTAATGAGATCTAAAAGTTTTCTGGTGGAATTTCCTGGTTCCTCTAAGTATATAATCATATCATCAGCAAATAGGGATAGTTTGAGTTCTTCTTTTCCTATTCGTATCCTTTTAATTTCTTTGGTCTGTCTAATTGCTCTGGCTAGAGTTTCAAGGACGATATTGAAAAGAAGTGGTGAAAGAGGGCATCCCTGCCTTGTTCCAGTTTTTAGGGGGAATGCTTTCAGTTTTTCACCATTTAGAATGATATTAGCCATGGGCTTAGCATAGATGGCCTTTACAATGTTAAGGAATATTCCCACTATCCCTATTTTTTCTAGTGTTTTGAGCATGAAGGGGTGCTGTATTTTATCAAATGCTTTTTGTGCATCTATTGAAATAATCATGTGATCCTTGACTTTAAGTCTATTGATATGGTGAATGACATTTATTGATTTCCTGATGTTGAACCAACCTTGCATCCCTGGGATGAAACCCACTTGATCATGGTGCACTATCATTTTAATATGTTTTTGTATGTGATTTGCTAAAATTTTGTTTAGAATTTTTGCTAAAATTTTGTTTAGAATTTTGTTCATTAAGGATATTGGTCTGAAATTTTCTTTCCTTGATGTGTCTCTGTCTGGTTTAGGTATCAGGATAATATTGGCTTCATAGAATGAGTTTGGGAGGGTTCCCTCCTCTTCTATTTTATGGAATACTTTGAGAAGTATTGGAATGAGCTCTTCTTTAAAGGTTTTGTAGAACTCGGCTGAGAACCCATCTGGTCCTGGACTTTTCTTTGTTGGTAGGCTTTTGATGACTTCTTCTATTTCATTACTTGAAATTGGTCTATTTAAATTGTGTATGTCCTCCTCGTTCAGTTTAGGCAATTCATATGTCTCTAGAAACCTGTTGATGTCTTCGAAATTTTCTATTTTGTTGGAGTATAGATTTTCAAAATAGCTTCTAATTATGTTTTGTATTTCAATCGTGTCTGTTGTGATATTTCCTTGTTCATTCTGAATTTTAGTGATTTGGGTTTTCTCTCGTCTACTCTTTGTTAGTGTGGCTAAAGGTTTATTAATTTTGTTTATTTTTTCGAAGAACCAACTATTTGTCAACTTTTTGTATTGTTTCTTTTGTTTCAGTTTCATTGATTTCAGCTCTGAGTTTAACTATTTCCTCTCTTCTACTACATTTTGTGTTGGTCTGTTCTTCTTTTTGTAGGACTTTGAGCTGTAGTGTTAGGTCGTTTATTTGTAGAGTTTTACATCTTTTATTAAATGCGCTCCATGAAATAAATTTTCCTCTAAGTACTGCTTTCATAGTGTCCCAGAGATTTTGATATGATGTTTCTTTGTTCTCATTTACCTCTAAGAATTTTTTAATTTCCTTCCTAATACCTTCTGTTATCCATTCATCATATAATAGCATATTGTTTAATCTCCAGGTGTTGGAGTAGTTTCTGTTTTTTACTCTTTCATTTATTTCTAACTTCAATCCATTATGATCTGATAGAATACAAGGTAGTGCCTCTATCTTCTTGTATTTGCTGACATTAGCTTTGTGGCATAATATATGGTCTATTTTAGAGAAGGATCCATGTGCTGCTGAGAAGAAAGTGTATTCGCTCTTGGTTGGATGGTATATTCTATAAATGTCTGTTAAGTCTAAATTATTGATTGTGTTATTGAGTTCTATGGTTTCTTTGTTCAATTTTCGTTTGGAAGATCTGTCCAGTGGTGAGAGAGGCGTGTTAAAATCACCTATTATTATTGTGTTATGGTCTATTTAGTTTCTAAAATTGAGAAGGATTTGTTTGACATACATGGATGAGCCACTGCTTGGGGCATAGATGTTTATGATTGTTATATCTTGCTGATTTATGCTTCCCTTAAGCAGTATGAAATGTCCTTCTTCATCCCTTCTGACTACCATTGGCTTGAAGTCCACATTATCTGAAATGAGGATGGATACTCCAGCTTTTTTGCTGAGTCCATGTGCATGGTATGTTTTTCCCCATCCTTTCATCTTTAGTCTATGGGTATCTCTTTCTATGAGGTGAGTCTCTTGCAGGCAACATATTGTTGAATTTTTCTTTTTAATCCAATCTGCCAGTCTATGTCTTTTGATTGACGAATTCAGGCCATTAACATTCAGGGTTATTATTGAGATATGATTTGTATTCCCGGTCATTTGGTTCATTTTTAAAATTTTATTTATTTATTTTTTTGACACAACTTGGTTCCTCCTTTTTTGAGAGTTCCTTTAGGATAATTCCTCCCTTTGCTGATTTGCCTCTTTGTTTTTTATCTCTTCCTCATGGAATATTTTGCTGAGAGTGTTCTGTAATGCTGACTTTCTTTTTGTAAATTCTTTTAGCTTTTGTTTATCATGGAATGATTTGATTTCATCGTCAAATTTGAAGGTAAGTTTTGCTGGGTATAAGATTCTTGGTTGGCATCCATTTTCTTTTTTTTTATTTTTATTTATTTATTTTTTTTACGTTTACATAGGGTAATGATGTTTATTTTTCCCCTCCCCCCCACCCCTCCCACCCCTCTTTTCCCTCTACACAGTCCTTCTTTCCTTCATTCTTACCGCTCTCCTTAGCCTAACTCTAAACCTAACCCTAAACCTAATGCTAGCCCCTCCCACCCCCCATTATATGTCCTCATCCGCTTATCAGCGAGATCATTCGTCCTTTAGTTTTTTGAGATTGGCTTATCTCACTTAGCATGATATTCTCCAATTTCGACCATTTGCCTACAAATGGCATCCATTTTCTTTCAGAGCTTGAAAAATGTTGTTCCAGGCCCTTCTAGCTTTTAATGTCTAGATTGAAAAATCTGCTGATATCCGTATTGGTTTCCCCCTGAATGTAATTTGGTTCTTTTCTCTCACAGCCTTTAAAATTCTGACTTTATTTTCTATGTTAGGTATTTTCATTATAATGTGCCTTTGTGTGGGTCTGTTGTAATTTTGTGTATTTGGAGTCCTATAAGCCTCTTGAACTTGATTTTCCATTTCATTCTTTAGATTTGGGAAATTTTCTGATATTATTTCATTGAATAGATTGTTCATTCCTTTGGTTTGTTTCTCTATGCCTTCCTCAATCCCAATAATTCTCAAATTTGGCCTTTTCATGATATCCCATAGTTCTTGGAGATTCTGTTCATGATTTCTTACCATCTTCTCTGTTTGTTCAACTTTGTTTTCAAGGTTAAATATTTTGTCTTCCATATCTGAGGTTCTGTCTTCCAGGTGTTCTATCCTATTGGTTATGCTTTCTATGGAGTTCTTAATTTGGTTTATTGTTTCCTTCATTTCAAGGATTTCTGTTTGTTTTTTTTTTCAATATCTCTAACTCTATTGAAATGGTCTTTTGCTTCCTGTATTTGCTCTTTTAACTGTCGATTGGTGCGTTCATTCAATGCCTGCATTTGCTCTTTCATCTCATCATTCAATGCCTGCATTTGCTCTTTCATCTCATCATTTGCTTCCCTGATCATTTTAATTATGTACATTCTGAACTCCCTTTCTGTCATTTCTTCTGCCATGCTGTTGTTGGATTTTATTGATATAACACCTAGATTTGTTTGGGGCATTTTCTTCCCTTGTTTTCTCATATTGTTCAGGAATCAGTGGGTCATTAAGATATTGCAGATTTCCTCTATTGACTTATAATGTCCCTGACGATTGCTAGTGTATCCCCTCTTATCCTTCAGTAGCCTGAAGTCTTGGAGGAAGTTGATAATGTGGTGCTCCACAAGGAAGCTGCCTCTCTAAGGGTACTGACCCTCAGGTGGGGTATATTCCCTGCTAGTGGGCAGAGGTGCCTCCACTTGTTGACCAATGGTCATCCAAAGGGGATCTAGGCTGCGGGCTGAGGCAAGGCCTGTTTGTGCCTGTGTCTCTGGTTTTACCGTCTTTGTGGGAAAACCTCACCCGGCAGGGAAGACTCACCCGGTGGGGAGGTCTTGCTCGTCAGTTCCCCTCCTAGAGGTTCCCCTCAATCTACAACTACTGCCTGGGCTGGGCTGTCTTCCTCTGCAACGTTCCCAGGGGCCCGGACCTACCTCCTGGGCCTGGGAGCCTCACCCTTCGCAGATGAGTCTCCTTAGGCTGCCTCTCCTCAGAGGATCTTCCGCAGTCCTGGAAACTTCGCTTCACCCCTAGGCGTGTCTCTGTGTGGCTCTTCCAGCAAGAAGCCGGTCCTGGGACCCTGCTCTGCACCTAATCGCCTGGCTATGCGGCACCTCCTCTGAGCAGCCACCTGGAGCCCAGTACAATAGCTCTGAGACCCAGAGACCCACCACACACCTCTTCCTCTGGACAGCCGCCCGGTTTCCGTCGCAGTCACTAGGAGTCCAAGCAACTCACTTTGCATCTCCTCCTCCCGCCAACCGCCTGTAGCCCTAAGGAGTCACTACGAGTCCAAGTGACCTGCCCTGTTCCTCCTCCTCCTCGGGGTAGCCCCCCGGGTGTTCAGGAGCGATCACTCGGAGACCAAGCGACCCACTGTGCTCCTCCTCCAGGCAGGCCACCGGTGTTCAGGAGCAGTCGCTTTGAGTCCAAACAACTCACCACTCGCCTCCTTCTCTGGCAACCACCTGTGGCTCTGATGCAGTCACTTCTAGACCAAGCGACCCACCGTGCTTCTCCTCTTCCTCCGGGCAACCCCCCGGTGTTCAGAAGCGGTCGTTCTGAGTCCAAACAGCTCGCCATGCAGCTCCTCCTCTGGCAACCGCCTGTAGCTCTGATGCAGTCACTCCTAGACCAAGCGACCCGCCGCGCTTCTCCTCTTCCTCTGGGCAACCCCCCGGGTGTTCAGAAGCAGTCACTCTGAGTCCAAACAGCTCGCCACTCAGCTCCTCCTCAGGCAGCCGCCCGGAGCCCCAGTGGTTGCTCCGAGTCCAAGTGCTGTGCTGAGCCGCCTCCTCTACAATGATCCCAGTTGTCCGTGTTTACCGCTCCAGTGCGGGGAGGGGCGTCTCGCTGAGCAACTCTACTTCACAAAGTTCCCTGTGTTCGGGGGCTACCGCCCCATCCAGGATGCCTCCCCAACGGGAGAGACTCACCCAGCGGCTTTGAGTTGGTCCCAAGTCTCTCACTATCTCCTCTTTTGAATCCTGCATCCTGGAGCAACATGAAATGCAGCCGCCCCCTAGTCTGCCATCTTGAAACCTCCCTGCAGGTGATCTTATGATGAGTGTTTGCTCCGGATAACTTAGATCCTTACAAGGGATTGTGGAATTTTTTGAAATTTATTATATGGTTTCTGAGAACCATCTTCATCTTCCCTGTGGGTCAGGCTGACTGCTCAGAGGACTTTGATCAGGACTGTAGCCAAGTGTGTTCTGCATTAGCCTTAGGTCAGATGTGTATTTTGCGTGTTCATTTGTTCACTCAGCATGCATTTAATGAGCATCTCTTTGCCAGGCATTGTAATAGATAATTTTTATTTATCTTTGTTCTGAAATAATTTATAGTCTAATGGAGGAGACATACAGATACTTATATAAATGTATTAAATATGGTGATTGATTAAAAAGACCTTGAGATCTACAGTAGAATTGTGGGCCATGGGTGCCATTTGATTTCTTAAAGATTGTAATAGTATGCATGATTTGCTTTTTTTAATTATATAAGACTTCAATGACTGTTCATTGTTAAATTCAAAAAGTGCCAAGAATGAGGCTAAGAATTAGTCCAACCCTCCTCTGTGTTCTACTTTTCATTTTAGGTTGTTCTTTTATTTCCTCTGTCATTAATGAGGCTTGGTAAGTTTCTTTGTCCATGTATATTTGATCATGTGTGTAAATTATATGTATTGTGAAAATTCCCACAAGTAGAATCCTGGCTAAAGTTTATTTCTCTGGGATGTATTTGCTTATTACGGAAATCCTTAGAATTAATAGGTTTTGCTTTTGAAGATAACTAAAACCTTGGAAGGCTCGTGGGCGTTTGCAGTTGGCAGTAGGCTGGAAGACAGTCATCTTAAAGGTTTAGCGGCAGCATCTGCAGAGGTCTGTCTCAGAGGAAGAATTCTGGGTAGCTGTGTTCGATTCCTCTTTAGCTCTCTGCCTCAGTGCCCCACCTCCTCACCTTGCCCTGGAGCCCCTTCTGCCCTCCTGTCATCCCTATCTAGACATGCCCTCTTCACATTGTTTCATATTCCAAAATGTCCTTCTGCACCGTGTGTCCTCTTGACCTTAGGCATAGTTCTGATAGTTAAGGCAAAGACAGTTGACCATGGGTGACTCTGCAGAGTAGCGTTTCAGGTTCTTTCATGAACTCCAAAGGAATGACTCATGTGGAGCGACAGTTCTCCAGTCCTAAAAGAACTAAAATGCCTGTACTTGATTGCCATGTGATATCACTTCCTTCTCATCATCTCCCTTGGCTTCTCTTCCAACATTTCAGGATACCACTAATGAAAGTAGAAGTATTCATGGTTACTCCACCCCACATGAATGAGAGCACTCCTGAAAACAAATGCATATCCATTGTTGAGCTCTGTGATTAGAATTTTATGAGTTCGAAGAGTCGACTAGGGAAAAAAAAAATCAATAAAGTTGTAGAATTAAGGAGAAATGGATTTCTATCTCTTTCTTTTTTAAATACACTTTCCCCAGAATTCCTTTGTACCAAATTAGCACGAGTACAAAAAAGAGAACAAAAGGGGAGAAAGGTGAAAATTCAGTGATTTCCAGTTTCCCTTTTTAGAGTACTTTACAAACAACTAGAAAAGCTGGATAAATTCATGTTCATTTTTGTTGCCAGCTTCCTGCAAAAATCTTTTTTCTCTGTAATCATTTTCACAGCTACCGTACATAGCAATGACACGTGAGGCCTCAGTAGGCTTTTCTTCAGTTTGTGTAGGTTCTCTTGTTGCCTGAATTCAGCTGTTCTCCCTGAGGTGGTCATCAAGTCATTTGCGTGTCTGGACAGGCCAGCTGCGTTTCCAGCCAGCCCTTCACTGTTGATGAGTAAGATGGCAGGTTGCACCTTGTTTCTTCCTCTCAGTCATTCCTGTTGGTGTGATGGTGAGACCTGTCTAGGGTGTAGGTTGTGTAATGACTCAGTTAAATATACTCTGCCCAGGTTTTTACTTTGAGATGAATCTGTTTTTGTGGTTGTCTGTGTAATACTTTTTATTTGCACTTGGGATAATTCTATTGGGTAGGTTTTAAGTAATTAGCTCTGGTCTCTTTTTATTGACTATTTAAGGTCTATTGCAGCTTGACTAATCTTGGAATCCTTATATTAAAAAGATAAGATCAAATTATTAACTCAGAGTGATTCAGTACTATTTTGTTATCTGCATTTGTCATACCTTTGCAAAATTAGTAGTTCAAAAAAGAAGCCAGCAGGTTTTTGGCTCACTAAAATATGTTACTGATTTCTGAATGCTAACCCTTTATTTTATTGGGCCCTTTGTTTTTTTTTTTTCTTTCTTTTCCATAGCATTTTATTCTAGGGCTTAGGGTAAAGAAATGCAGTCTTTGATCCATAAAACACAATTTAGCAAGATTTTAAGAATTTGTACAACTATGATTTCTCTCTTCAAAATTTTGACTTATTTGTGAAATTAATGATTTTGAAAAAGTTCTCAAGTGTCATGCAGGAGAGTATGAGGGATCTTCTTTTGAAACATTGTCACATGTTAATCCAAGGGATTTATGGTGCAACTGAAGATAATTCACAAAGGAGCAGATAAAGCAAAGGTATCTCTCTTTAATAATTTGGAGATGAGGTCTTCAAACAGCCAAGTAGAAACAATGATTTGGCTCACTTTGTATAATGTGTAGAAATTAGGGAAGATGATTTTTCATTACAAATCTTGTAAAGCCGATATAGGCTTATCAAGTGGGAAGGAAAAATATTAGTAGTTTCTTCATTATGATATTTATAGGTCTCCTTGATGTTGAAATAGTTAACGTAGATTTATTATTTTTTGTCTTTCTGATTAATCCAACCTTTGAGTTTGGACCTACTTCTTAAGCTGCAGAAAAGTCAGAGTTCTCATCTTTATAGGTACTTTTTTCTTTTTCACGTATCTGGTTAACCACTTAGGCATTCCCAGCAAACTTTAAAACTCTAATCATAGTCCTAAAAACCCTAGTCTACTTTTGGGTGGCAGTATTTTCCTCCCTGATAACTTACCTTTTACCAAAACCCCCAAACCAGATTGATCTTTAAAGAAATGAGACTGAGAAGAAACTCGTTATAGACAACCCAACTGTGATATGAATGGATGAATGGGGGATTTTAGCTGACATACATGTCAGTAATGTAAGCTTTTATTTTCAGGAGGTTATTTGCTGGTCAGTGTTACTTAAACAGGTTCAGATTTCAAGAGTCTATTGAGTTTCCACTAGTAAGACTTGATTTTGCCAAGTTTGAAAAAAAAATCTTATCTGATTGCCTTTTAGTGCCTCTGTTTGATATTAGATGTAGGGTTATTTTTTTTGCCTTTTACATATCAAGCAAAACAGTGAGTGGTTGCAGATTGTCTAGAAATGGGGGATAGTGATAGGGAGAGACTGGCATGAAAGTTGATGCCAGCTTCTCGTATTACAACCTAGACTTGAGTAATAGCCGATTTTTAATTCTTTACAGAAAGCTGGATAAATTCCCGGGTATCCTGGTTCTATTCTTGTTCAATCCCATCTCTCCTGTTTTTCAGATAAGGAAGAAATCTAGCCATCATTATAGAGTACACAGCGGAATGTCTTGAATGCTCTCAGTGCAACATGCCCCAGGAGTCCCTAAAGTTATCGAGTATAACTGCAGAGTAAAATCTATACACATAGATTCAGCGTTTTAGAATTGGATGACTTGATGGAAAGATAGTGAAATCTAGGTATGTGTATCATTAGGTATTCCCTGTAAAACCTATGGCATAGTACTGTGCAAATACATGAGTTAGTTAATTTTTTTATAACTATAAGCAATACATAAGTTGTAAAATGAAATGATTAATGTTGAAAGTATCACTAAACTCTAGGTTTTATTATCCTGTCAAAAATGTGGTCACTTAATTGTCAGCCCTTTTCTAAAACAGGAAAAACCAAATCTAAAAACAGACCTGAAACTACCTTAGGTAGTACAGACTAGAAAGCCAAAAGTGAAACAAACTGCATGAGTTTGAATAGAGGTGCTAGGGAATGGGGGCTTCCTGCGTTGATGCAGGTGTATTGAAGGGGAAATATCTAGAGTCCATTCCCTACTGATGTTGTGAATGAAGTAGTAACTCTGCAGTCCAAATATTGCCATTAAAAACCTGAACATTCTTTTGTTATATTTTAGTGTAAATGAATTGACTCATAGTTTGCATACTTGATTATTTCTTAGGGTAAATTTCTTACAGGTTAAATTATTGGTTCAGAGAGTATGATCATATTTAGAACTTTGATATATTATCAAATGGTTTCTTTCTTTTTTTTAAATAAAGATATATGTTCAGGTTTAATTCATATCAGATATTTATTTTTCTGATTCCCCCTTTTTAATTACAAAAAATTTTTTGTAGTTGTAGATGGACAGCATGCTTTTATTTTATTTTATTTTTTAATGCAGTGCTAAGGATTGAACCCAGTGCCTTACACATGCCAGGCAAGCACTCTGCCACTGAGCTATAGCCCAGCCCCCTGGTTCCTCTTTTATTGGAAATGTATTTTTTAGATTGTTTAAGAGTTCCAAACTGCAAGTTTGTTATGATCTTCATTTTCCTTTATATAAATAAAAGTATGGCACCCTCTGCTGATTTTGAAAGGAATTGCTGAATAACAATTTTCAGGATTGAAAAAGAGAATGCATGTTTATATTTTGGTCTTGTTGTCCCTCAGTCTTTCTATGACGTTCTTTTTTGCTCATCATTAAGCAGTGTGACATTATCCATGCAAATTAAACCATATTTTGAAACAGGCTGAGGAACTCAGGTTGAGCAAATACCTCAAGAGTTGAAAGAACACAGTGTGTTCAAGGATGTAATTTTATAGAACCATTGAGGGCAAGTGTCAGTGTGATTTTGCAGAGAAAGAAGGCAGAAATTTCAGAGGGCACATGTGATTTTAAGGAATTTAAAGCTTATCACAGAAGTGCCATTGATTCATCAGGTTGTTTTATTTAGAGCAGTCATGTGAGCATGTAAATATCTGAGAGGCCACTAGCAACTGGCAGCTGGCAGCCATGAGCAGTATGAGCTGGAGGTGGGGACAGTCCAGCGTGCCAGTCATTGCATTTGATAAGTTGGCTGATTAGGGTCCTCAGGAGACATAGCTTCAGGTACAAGAGACTGGGAGACATGGAATTTTTTTTTTTTTCTTCCCAAAGACATCATAAAAATTTGAGACACAAATATTGAAAGAACAGTAAAATAAATAGCTATATGCTTATGTTAGACCCAGCAGTTTGGAACATTTGGCCATATACAGGCTCATGCTGTCTCTCTCTCTTTGCTGAACATTTTTGAGTGACTCACAGAAATCATTACATCCCTAAATACTTTAACAAGTGTCTCTCCAAAATTGACTTGTCAGGGGAGAGATATTTAGGGAGATATAATCAGAAAAGTTAAGCTTTGAGGGTTTAGAGAATAGGTCCTGTTGTCTCTAAAAAAACAGAACCATAAAAGCTTGATTTGATGGTTACTAATTTATAGTTATACAGTGTTTCCCTACCTTGACCCTTCTGAGACTTTTGGTAAATGAATGTATAGCAAATGCTATTAAATTTAAGATCAAAGCTTTTTAAAAACTTAGAAAACTTTTGGATTAGAGCAAAATGTCAAATGCACACAATAGTAGTAGAGCAGATTGTTGTTGTCTAAGGCAGTGACCGGTGGGAGGCTTCTTCATGGGGAGAGAGAGGGTGATTAGAGAGGAGATGGTCAGACTTCTCCCTCCCTGTCTGTAATCACTCCAGAACCCAGAAGAGAGGAAGTTGGAGAAAGCAGGCGCACAGGGAGAGCAAATGTGGTCCAGCCATATGCAGTGGCAAGAGTGAGCAGAAGGCAAGCCAGTGGCAGGAGCATGGACCACATGCTAGAGAAGGGAGCAGGAAATGCCAAAGGGCAGGGGCACGGATGCTGACCTTTAATGAGAGATTTTTCTGGCCTTACCTTTGGTCTAGTGAATGTTACGGATTATGATAAGTGACGTTAGCTTTCTTCCTCCATTGACCAGGAGAACTAGGAAGGGGATGAGCCAGGGCATAAGATGAATAACAATGTCACACGTAGAACATTTGATATTATCATAACTAGAATTGTCAGGGGTTCCAGTTCACTCATTCACTTCTTCATACACTCAAAAAATAGCCTGTGGAACCACCTGTTACTATGTCAAGCATTATTCTCAGACACCAAGAATTCAGCAGTGAACAAGACAGGCAAAAGTCCCTGCCCGTGATTTGTACCCAAGATAGAATACACAAGACACTTAGAATATATGTAGCATATTAGATGGTGATGAGCACAGTGAAGACACGGGGAGTGTGTGTGTGTGTGTGTGTGTGTGCAGACAGTAGACAGGGAGGCCGAGAAGACTCCCCTGGGAAGATGCCATCTGAAACCTGAACCGCAGTAGCTGTGTCCTGTGCAAAGTGCCCTGCTCAGAGTTGGCACCATTTGTCTTGCATCTTGTGGGCATGTCTCAGGAATGCGCACATAGGAAGTCATTTACAGCTGGTTTCCACACGGTCTTTATTTTCTGTCCCAATATGTCCTCCCACCCTTCTCTTTTTCATTCAAGTCCTAACCTTCTCGTTTCTTGACAAATTCATGGGAAAGTGAGTTTCTCCTTACCAGACTCATTCCAGAGGGTGTTAGTGTAAGGGAGTTTACCTGCTAGCCCTCGAAGAGGCTTTGCATGGTTCTGTGAAATGTTCTGTCCTGTAAACATTTCCCATGGTTTTTGGACAGTGGTTGGCATGTGACTTTCCATAGCAACTTAACTTTCCTTCTGTCTTCACAGAAGACTTTGTAAATGTTAACTTTTTTCCTTTGTCATCTACTTGTTTCGTCCTGGAAACTAAAATAGTCTTGTTCAGACAGGCAAATCAAAACTTCTACAAAGTTGAGTCAGTGGAGTCCAGCATCTAACTCAAATGAAGTTTATTGAGGTTATTGAAGAAAATAACATAAAAATTTATATGGACAGTGCAGTACTCTGAAGATTAAATTTGCTAGGGTATAATTGACTTCACTATTTAATACATAAATACTTCTTCACTATTTAATACATAAAGGGCCAACGTAGACTAGATTCTCTTTTAGTTTAGCATTCACTATTTTACTGCACAAGTAGTACAACATTAAAGTTGTCTGAGGGGCTCCTCCCAATGTGCTTTTAGCTTCAGAAATCATTAAAATAGATGGTATGTTAGAAGACAGAAAAAAAATGAACATAAGATCACGTAAGGGGAGTGAGGATCCTTTTGAGGGTGAGGGTGGACCACCAGGGAGAAGAACTGAAGTTTACATTATGTTATTTGTATTCTAAATTAACAATGCTTTGTAATCTTGTATTTTCTTTTGTTATTGTCTATTTTTAATAGCTTCAAAAAATATATATATATAAATATGTGTCAGCATAGCCATTGTGTATTAAATTTAGTTTGACTATTGCTGTGCTTAATGTAAAATATGATTAATTTTGGTATTATATTTTATAATGAAAATGAGTTTTTGGAAAGTTGTTTTTTGGTAGCTCCTGATATAGGGCCTAGGAAACTGACAAAGCTAGACAGTTTGCATGATTTTTGTTGTCAAATTAGTATTAACACATGAAATCATATTTATAAATATCCAGATTCTTTGTAGATGCTTCTAGTAGTAAATAACAATTGATTTGTGTTGTTTAAAATAATAGTGTTAGTTTGTGCAAATGAGCAGTGTATCAGTTTTAGCACACTCAGTTGTGCTTCAGTAGCAAACAATCCCGATAACAAATGTTTATTTCTTGCTCATGTTACATGTCCATCATGTGTTGGTGGGGTGTTCTGCTCCACGTCAGGGACTTGAGCTGATGGAGGTACGATTATGTGGCATATTAGACAGTTTGAGAGGGCGGAGATATAGAATCCTGCATTGGTTCTTGAATGCCTCTTCCTAAAGTGACAAACCTATCACTCTTACTTATTAGTCAAGGCCAGCTGTAAGGCCTCAGCTAACCTCAAGGGGATGGTGACATGCGCTTACTTACTTCTTCCTGTGCTTGGAAGGGATAAGTCACAGAAATGTTGTTGAGTTGCACCATTGCCCAACCACAATTAGGAACATTTCCAAAATAAATCAATATAGTCAGGTTCTCTACATTGTGTATTTTGGTATACCAATTGATTCGTTATTGGTAGTGATGTTTGAAATCATTTACTGCATATTTATAGCATAATCACTTGTTATTAGTCTGCCCTTTCTGACAAAGTGTGTGTGAGTTTTAATACAACAGTGACTTATGTCTTTCAAAGCTGACTTCCTGAACTATTCCACATACCATCATGTAAAGACTGGCATGTCCTTGCAGCTGTTCTTTAAATCAGTTTGCTTGTTGTTTCCCATCTGTGAGTGCTGCTAACAAGACTGGCAACTCTTTGGGCTCCTTTTAGTTGGTAGTTACTTCCTTGTTGTCAAAGCATTATGCTGATTTTTTAAAAATTATGGCAAAAGCCCCGTGTAGCATTTATTTTACTTTTTAATTAATTTATTTGTTTTTGTGCCAGGGATTGAACCCAGAAGCACTAAGCCACTGAGCCACACCCTCAGCCCTTTTTATTTTGAGACAGGGTCTCACCAAGTTGCTGATGCAGGCTTTGAACTTGTGATCCTCCTGCCTCAGCTTCCTGACATGTTAATTTTTCTAATGTATGATTCAGAAGCATTAAGTGTATTCATATTGTAGTATAACAGATCTCTAGGACTTTTTCATTGCAAGACTAAACTTCTGTACACATTGAACAATAACCCATTTCTCCTTCCCGGTATCCACTGGCAACCACCATTGTTACTTTCTGTTTCTATGCTTTCACCTACTTTGGATACTATGTATAAGTGGAACCATGCAGTATTTGTCTTTGGGTGACTTTTATTCTTTTTTTTTTAACAGCTGAATGATATTCCATTGTAGGTATATACCACATTTTGTTCATTCATCTGTCATGGACATTTGGTTTGCTTCTGTCCTTTGGCTGTTGTGAATAATGCTGCATGCAAATATCTCTTTGAGATCTGTGTTCAGTTTTGCTGGGTGTATAGCAGCAAAGTTGCAGAGACTGTCTTGAACTTTGAATCCTCCTACCTCAGCCGCCCAAGCTGCTGGGATTGTAGTCACCACCATGCCCAGTATCTATTTTTAGTTTTTTGAGAAACTGTTGTTTCCCCTGGTGCCTGTATCATTTCACATTCCACCAACAGTGCACAAAGGGTTTCAGTTTCTCCACATCCTCACCAATACTTGTTGTTATTATTTTTAATTGTACCCATACCATCCTAATTGGTATGAGGTGATCTTATTGTGGATTTAATTTTTTTTTTTTTCCTATTGATCAGTGATGTTAAGGATCTTTTCATGTGCTTTTTGGCCATATGTGTGTCTTTTTTTTGAGAAATATCTGGTCAGGTCCTTTTTATGGTTGAATTGTAGGAATTCCTTATGGATTCTGGATGTTAATCCCTCATCAGATTTATGATTTACAAATATTTTCTTCCATTCTGTGGATTCCCACTTCACTCTTTACAGTTTTTCCTTAGATGCTCATAAGTTTCAGGGTTTATTGTGGTACCGTTTGTGTTTCTTCTTGTTGCCTGTGCTTTTGGTATCATAGTCAAGAAATCATGGCCAAATCTGTTGTTGTTAAGCTTTTCCCCTGTTTTCTTCTTTGAAGTTTTAAAGTATTAGGTCTTATGTTTGGGCTTTAAATCCACTTTGCTTTAATTTTTGTGATTTATATAAAGCATGGGCCCAATTTTATTCTTGTGTATGCAAACATTATTTTCCCAACACTATTTGTTGAAGCTGATTATTTTCCATTAAGTGATTTTGCATCTTTGTCAAAGATTACTTGACCGTGCACACGAAAGTTAATTTCTTGCTTCTGGTGTGTTTTATTGGTCTATGTGTCTATCTTTAAGGTCATACTACACCGATTTGATTACTATAGGAATCAAGTGTAATTCAGCCTCCAGTTTTGTTCTTTTCAGTGTGTGTGTGTGTGTGTGTGTGTGTGTACACATATATATATTTTGGGGGGATATTTCAAATGTTGAGATTCCTTGGACTTTAAGATGGGTTTTATTTCTGTAAAAAATGTCATTTGAATTTATATATGGATCTCATTGAACTTTTAGATCATTTTAGGTAGTATGGACATTTTAACAATATTGTCTTACAATCCGTAAATGTGAGATATCTTTCCATTTATTTGTGTCTTCTTTAATTTTTTTAATCAATATTTATAGTGTTTATATCTCTTCCTTGGTTAAGTTTATTTCTAAAGTATTTACTTTATTGGGTGTTATAGATAGAATTTTCTTAATTTCTTTTAAAATTATTAATTTTGTAAATAAGTGTAATTGATTTTGTGTAATTTTGTATCCTGCAGCTTTGATGAATTCTTTTATTAGTTTGAACTGTTAATTTTTATGTGTGTGTGTTGAATTTTTAGGGTCTTCTACACATGAGATTATGCCATTTGCAAATAAAGATAATTTTATATCTTTCTTTATATTTGAATGCATTTTTCCTTGCCTAATTATTGTGGATAGAACTTCCAGTACTGTGTCAAATAGAAATGGTAAAGGTGGGAATCCTTGTCTTGTTCCTGATCTCAGAGGAAAAACTTTCATTCTTTTACCATTAAATATTTATTTTAGCTATTGACTTCATATATGGACTTTATTATGTTGAAATAATTACTTTTTATTTCTAGTTTCTTGAGTGTTTTGTTATGTAAAGGAGATTTATTCTATTTTTTTTGCATATTAATCTGTATAGAAAGTGATAATATTTTTAATAAAACTTGCAAATTGGATGATCTATTTTTAGACCCCTCATGATATTTTGGAAATTACTAACTACAAATTTTTGATAATACTATGATGACATTTTGTTTTTAAGAAAGACTCAAAAGTCTTAATTATGTTCTTGAGTTCTGATACTCTATTATTTTATTATAACTGTATTCGACATAGAAGTTATCTTTTGGCTACCATGTAGGCTTTATGGTAGCCTTTAGAAATATCTGTGGCTTTTATAGGTTATGAAACTGTAGGTGTGTTTTGAACCTAAGTATTGGTGATCAAAGGATTGAAGGCTGAGAAGATTGTTTTCTGAACCTGCTTGATGTTTTGAATTTATCAGAGAAGGCATGATATAAGGTGCCTGAGGAGCAAATTAGAGGATGTGGATGTGAACTGGGCAGTCCTAAGCTGATTAAACTAAAGGATATTAATGGAAATGTGAATGACCTAGTGTTTGAACGTCTTGCAAGTTTTATTTAGTCATCACAATAAGTGAATGAAGCATAGATAGTATTTTGAGTTGATAACCAAGAAAACTGATTGAGGGAGTTTAAGCAGAGTTAAGAGGCAACATTGTATAGTGTCATTAGGTGTGAGCACTGAATTCATACTACCTGACATTAGAATCCTTTCAAGGTGGGGCTTAGGACAAATTGCTCAAAATTGTTTCCTTATCTGTAAGACTTGAAATTCTGTTTATAAAACAGGATTACTATGAGAATTAAATTCAACAATATATGTTGAGTTTTTAAGCTAATGTAAGTTAGCTTAATGGGAAGTTGTATGTACTCAGAATGAAAGCCATCACCAGCATTCCTATGTATATTCTAAATGATTTTATGTGTTTCCTAACCTTTCATATCTTTTTAACTTGTAATAAGTGGTAGAGTCAATTTTTTTTTTTTCAGTACTGAGGATCAAATCCAGGGATGCTGTACTACTGAGCTATATCCTCAGACCTTTTTATTTTTTATTTTGAGATAGGATATCACTAAGTTGCCTAGCTGTCTTTGAACCTGTGATCCTCATTCTTCAGCTTCCCAAGCAACTGGGATTGCAGGTGTGAGCCACTATGCCCTATCTTCACATTTTAAACTAAGGTCTGTTTTCTACCAAAGGATGTATTCTTTTCATCATAGGCTCTCTAAAAGTTTGTTAGATTCGAGGACGTGGGAAGTAGTGATGAAAATGGGAATGGAAAGTGTTAATAGAAACTGTCATCTGTTGATTGACTATTATATAGGCATAATTTCATTAAGTAGTTTGGCTAAGGTCATATAATAAGTAAGGCAGAGCTGGGATGTGACCTTAGGTCTATCTGAATTCAGACTCTGTGCTATCATTATTATGCTGAACTAACTTCCCATAAGTAAAATATGGGAAAGGTAAAGAAAGTTTTGGCAGGTTGGAGTTGGCCACATATTGAAAAATTTATAAATAGGACAAACCCCTCTTAAATGTTCTCCTGCCTCTTACATCCCTATGGTGGGAACCAAGCTTCCAGCACATGAACACTTGGGGTCCATGCTCAAAATATCCAGACCATAGCAGGACCATTGTGCAGTTTTAAGGATTCCATCCTCAAGGAAATCTTATCAGGGATATAAGTCAAACAAAACATATAATTGCATTGGTGTATCTTAATTATAAAAAATGGTTGTAAAGATTGGCTTCTCCAGTAGAGAGGATTTAAGGGAATGCCAGTGGAATGCTGAGATGGATCTGGAATTGAGAATTCTTCAAAGAAAATGTAACAAAGGAGCTATATCATTCTTCCCTGCCCCCAGCAATGAGGAAAAAAGCCAAAATTAGAGGAAAGTGTGACAGAGCAAACACAGCAGTTCATGGATGACTGATAGTGTAATCCTGAAGATGGAGTCAAGACATTTTAGTAGTAGGTAACAGCGGTCATCAGAAAGAGCAGGTGAGGAGATGGTGGGTGTGCACAGAGCTGTAAAATACTGTTGTTTGAGGAGGGGGGAAAAGCAAAACAAAACAAAATTGGAGTCCTGGTGCACTGGCTGTTGTGCCAGAGGTCATCCACTCCACCTGTGCTTCCAGGAAGGCCAGCTGAGTGTGGGGGCAGGCGCAGTGTGCACCTTCTCCAGAAAGCACTCCTGGTTGATGTCCTTCCCGGCCAGAGGACCAAGGCTCCTGGCCGACTTTTCTGTGGAAACGTAAGTGTATAAAGCAGCTTGTCCTCCCTTTCCACTTTTCAGTCTTTAAAACTTTATAGGATTCTTTGAATGAGATGTTTCTTGTCTGTTGCTTTGGCATTTCCCTTTCCATTTGTGGGAAGAAGATACGTTAGTTTCACATTCCATAATCCTCGAACCCTGTGGTGTTTGTTAAAATGTGGGGCATTTTGATCTTTCACAGTTGTTCCTTTTTTCTTGAAAACTAGGATTTTTTGATTTGGTTCATGTAAGGCATATTTTCTTACAAACAACACCTGAAGACTTTGGAAACTGCAAGCAGATTTTAAAGTTTCCTATGAATACAGATAATTCACTTCATAAAACTTCACTTTTCTACTGTACAATGGTGTGGGGGTGATAAGCATTGATTAGAATCCGTACTTCAGACTTTGAATTTGGATGTCTTCCTGGGCTAGCAACATGCAGGACAGTCCTCTGTTAGGATACTGGACAGTGACGGTGAGCACAAGATTCTTAGGATAGCCAAAATTGGAGTCTAATTTCATTGATGATTAGAAAGTGCATCTTTAAAAATTTCTTTCCTCTAATTTTGCATCTGGTTTTATACCACAATGTTGTTATTATTTCAGTAATAACCAATAAAAATGTTTCGAGCATATTGCCTTTAGATCTTGAAGTCACTGGCAAGTAGGTGCAAGGATATAGAAGCGTGGTCAGCATACCTCACCATCCGCATTTCTGGGAATGAATGAATTATGGGATCACAGTCACACGCACATGTGTGTTATTTATGCTGAGACAGAGTTCATATAGATCACAACACCTGAAGTGTTTCCTGTCTGGTCCTTTACAGAAAATGTTTGCTGGGTTTTGGCCTAGAATAACCATTCTCAACACTGTGGAACTTCAGATCTTTTGACACTCTTAAGAGTTATTGAAGACTCTAAAGAGATTTGATTATGTGGATTATGTTGGTCAATATTAAATATTAGACTATGTTCATTTAAAAAATATTAAACTTGTTACTAGTTAATACAAATAACATTTTTGCAAGAAATAACTCTTTTCCCCAAACAAAACATTAGTGAGTCGCAAGTTTATTTAATTACTGGCTTAACAGGAGACAGTTATTTTCTCATTTGTGTTTATGCTCAACTTGTATTATGTGTTTTGGTTGAAAGCTATGAGGAAAGCCAACGTAACACAGAACTGTAGGATGAGTTTAGTAGCTTCCTCAGTCATTTGTGGATATATTTTGCTCTTATACCAAAACATGGCATGTGGCAGAGTGAGCTGCAGTGCAGAATTGGAAAACATGTCAATAACTTAGGATGTTAGAACTTTAGATCTGTCTTGTGCTTTATATGAATCTTATTCATGAATGATTTTCTAATGTGTTACTAGAAAACAGGAAATTCTAAGTTCACTGAATTATGTAGGTCTTCCAAATGTTGCTGCAATATCAAAAAAGTCACATTTGTTAGTATCACCACTGATTTTCTCAGAAAAGCCTTCAAGTATTGGGATGCTGATAGAATCAGGCAAAGTGGAGACTCATTTACCTCCTTTTGCACTTGTTTTTGTTAAGTGGTATTTACCATGCAAAGAGAGGGCCATCTCTGGTGGATGCAAGCTTTAAAATACCTTTTCTTGAAAGCTCATGTTTTATCATTAGCAAAACATACTGTTAGTTTCTCTTGAAGTTTGACACACATCATTCATGTTCAAGAAAATTTTGTCAAATGCACAATTACTATTGTTTATCATCCATTTGCTCTTTTAAGTGAAAATGGCGCCCATGAGAAGGGTGACCAGTTTATGATCACACAAATGTTTCTTGAGATATCCTTTGCTTTGTTCCCAACAGAAGCACTTTATGTGTACTTTCCATTTTGTCAGGGAATATTAATAAGTCAAGAGTCTATTAATTTTCAGTTTTTATTACTCCATTAAGGATACTCTACAGCAACCCTTTTCCCTGTCCCTTCCCACCTGCCCTGCCCCTCCTGTACTGGGAAGTGAACCATGAGTAGCTTGAGTTTGGTGCCACTGTTCTGATTGATGCTGAGGTGCCAGTGGTCTCACCTATTGTTGTTTTTGACCATTGGTGCACATGTTGACAGTGCAAAAGGCAGATAACATCTCACTATATTTCTGGAAATAATTTACCTCAGGAACCACTCTGGGAAAGGTCTTGGAGACTACTGGAGTCCATGGACCACACCTTGAGAAGCACTAAATACTATACGCTATACGCTAAATACCATTTCATGTAAGCAGATTTATGCTTTCTTACAGATAGAATTATATTCTTACAGATAGAATTTATGAAGATTCAAATATTGTTAACAGATGTCAGTCTGCCTCTGGCATTGGATAATATAAGTAATGAATCTTTCAAATTAATCTTTCAAGAAAAAAATTTGTGATATTAGATTTATATTTCTTGTTTGTTATTTTATTGCTATCTTATGTTTAAAAATGTAACTTTAGAGTACTTTCACCTTGTGAAATAGTCTGCAGTTGGATTACTGAGTATAGTTATTGTTTCCTGAAGTGATACATAACCTATTAATATAATTCTTCAAGAGGTTATTTGTGATGTTGTTAATTAAAAGTTTTCATATTCTTGAACACTCCCCCAAATTGAGAGGGAACATGTTTGGAAATTTCTTGATTTCTTATTTATATTTATTGACTGTGTGTGTTCACATTAATAAAAAGTTTTGCAAATAACTATGTCACTGGATGGGATGGAATTTTTACATTACTGAAAACAGACCACTTCCTGCTCTAAATGCTTGCACTTCTGTGGTTGACCACTAGATGTCATGAGTGCCACAGGAGCATTAAGGGTTAGCCAGGGACAGTAGAAATTGAACATTGAAAGCTCATAGACCTTCACATAGTTCACTGTTTCCACGTGATCAATGCCAGAAAAACCTGATACAGTGTGATATATAGAAGCAAGGTACAACTGGAATAATGAAATTTCAAAAATAAGCCTTTTAAAAGGAGGGTTGTAATAGTTCTATTGGGTATTGTAAATGCTTCAGGTGCACTTGATACAGCTGTTATGTTCCTGGCGTTTGGGTCTTTCTCTTTTTTATGGAAAGATGGATTGAACTTCAATTTAAGAATATTCAGTAATCCCTCTCAGGACATACTGTAACAGCTGGTATTTTTGTATTGTAGTAAATCGATTCCATACAACAGTCAGTAATAATTATGGCTGGGTTCTGACAAATTCCAAAGCATTTTCAATAAATTTAGCCAAAGAAAATAACATTGTTACACAAAAATTTAACTCAATTCGAAAGTTAAACCCAGCAGCACAACTTTGTTCCACCAAATTTTAAGTATTTTGCTGATTAGGATTCTATCAAGCCATTTAAAAAATCCACATGGATGTTCTGAGAAGATAATTACTTGGCAATATATATATACTTAGATGATAATTACAGTGTAGTAAATATACAGATTTGGAAAATCTTACCTTGAATGTTCATTATGAAAAAAATGAGAGATGTAAGTCCTTTCACATGTGGCAATATCAGCTCAAAGAGATGTTTTGATGTGGATTGTAAGGTTTTCTGTAGTATTAATACAGTGAAGTGTTCCACACTCTTCAAGTGTTAATTTTTTTTATATAAGCACAAGTTACTTTATATGATATACATGGATTATAAAAGCAAAATATTATAAATTCTTTAAGCCATTAAGAAAACTATAGGTTGCATAGTATTGATTTTATATTATATATCCATTTCTATACTTACAGTGGCAATATATACCATACAAATTATGACTTTTCTTAAGGCATAAGGAGCTTAAATTACACACATGTGCACATATAATAAAAGCCTGCCAATGTACATACATACATATTGCGCTAAGTAGAAATGTATGTACATACGCTTTACAAATTTTAACTGGTTTTCATTTTTTTTCCTTTGAGCAAACAAATGTTCATTAATTGATTGCATTCTTTAAATCATCTGTAGTCTTTTTTGGACTTGCTTTGTGTATGAATTACTTCATTTCTACCCTTTCTTTATATAAGGAATATTTTCATGGAGTTGAATCTTAATCCTGATTGGAATAATTTATGAAACCAAAGCAAAGCTGCCTTTTAAAATTATTGGGAAGATATCTTCTGAACTGAGCAAACCTTGCTTTGTCTTTTTTTTCTCATTTAAAATTTTTAGTTTAGTGATTTATATTTTCATTTGGTATTTAAAATAATGCCCTTGTATTTTTAATTAGCACTCATCTTTGTGTGAATTTGTGTGCACGTTTTAACTACATGAGGCTTTATAATAATATGAAGCAGATTTCAAGACATCGCAGCAGATAGTCTAGTCCAAGAAAATCTATTTGATGAATTTTTTTTTTTATACTAACGTTCACTTTGACAATTAAAAAGTTAATTTGGAAGGCTTTAATGGGATTTTACAGTTGGATTTTTTTCAAGTAAAATTTGGCAAGCTCATTTTCTTTATTCTGTAATATGAATCAGCAATTTTAAAAGGTTTTAGGAATTGAAGTGAGCCAGTTTTTCCAGTGTTTACAGTGTCTGTTTTTCTTGTTGTCCTTAATATATGTTAAAATATGCTTTCAAATGACTGAATTTGTTATAGAGATTTGGGGCAAAAGCATTTAAAAATGAACTTAAGTGCATTGTGTAGTTTTGAGTTCTACAAAAATGTAAATAGAGTGTATATTTTCCGTTATTAGGCAGCAGTGATCCAAATTTAAACCACATGGCCTCCTTCTAGGTGTTAGGCCAGTGTAAATTTTAATCTTGCTACTTTCTTTTATGTCTTAATTTTATAATTATGTTACCTGAATTAAAAAAAATCTCTGGTCACATTAAATTTATTGTTTGCTTACAGGGTATGAAACACTATATTGTATGCCTTAGCATATTTAATTATCAACAGTTCTGCATTATCTTCATTTGTAAGAAAATTAATCTTATTTAATAAGATTAAAAAGTTGTGCAAAGTCACAGAGCTAGCAGGTTTAGAGATTAAAGCCAAACTTTAGAGCCCTTGTGCTAGCTGTTATGCTATATTGCCTATACTGCCTATTTGGGGATAAACTTTGGATAGTTATTGAAAAAAATATTTATATTTTCCAAGATACATCAAAGCTAGTTTCTACTAAAAGAATGTACTTATTAGCTTGTATCATTAAATTTAGTTTAAATTACTAACACTTTTGGAAATCTGTAATAATGTCTTACTTCAATTTTAGTAAAAAAAAATCTTTCAAGGTTCTTTGCAAGCCTTCAGTTAGAAAGCTTTGCAGTCGTCATATTAGAATGAGCTCTTTACAAAATACAATTAGTTATAGGTTGCTGACAATTCATATGGTCTTGGTTATGCGTTTAGAATTATAGCTTGAATTATGATAACAGAGGGAAGGAATTTTAGAATGGCATCAACTTACAGAAGCTTCTTAAAGTTCTCCATGTGTCTGATCAGTGGCCCCCATGCTAAATGTAAAAATCTTTAAGGAAGCCTTGATACATGCGTGAAGAACATTCATGTTTTCAATTAGAAATTGCACATCAGAGTCAGAAGCTTTCCCACGGAATATCTATCTGCATGTCATCTGTAAAAGAAATTCTGCAGGATTGTGGTCTCTTTGGTAATGTGTGGCAATAAGAATTTAGAATTGGTTATCGAATGTTGCCTTTTAGTGATACTTTTTTTTTTTTTTATTTAATGTGTAACTGTTCCTTTACTTTCTAGAAAGGACTCAAACAGTATATAAATCCTGGGCGACGAGACAGCGTGGTTGCAGGCCGTTGAACTGGAGCTCCCTGTGGCTTTCTGAGGCGAGAGTGTGTGGAGAGGGGTTCCTTGCCCGCAGGCTGCATCATGCCAGCTCTGTCCACGGGATCTGCTAGTGACACAGGTATGCGAAGCCAAGAGGGGCAGATTTCCTTCCACCCCTACTTCAGTCTTGTTCATGGTGAGATACAGCATTGCTGTAAGTCAGCACAAACAGCTCATGCCTGTTTTTATGTGACCAACATGAGGGGCATGAAACCAACTTAGATGTGTCCCAGGTCAAAAAGTCACTGGAGGCCTCTCTGGCTGCTCTTTTCTCCAGGTAGTAATGCTCTGTGCTGGTGCTCTCACACTGTCTTGCTTTTGGAATAGTGCCATGCATTTGATTTTTAAAAGTGAGGTATTTTAAACATACAGAAAATTCTGGCAAATATTACGATATCTACCCGTGTTGCCCTTCACACAGATTTAAAAATAGACAAACTTTTTACCACCTTTGCTTCAAACCTCACTTTATTTTTTCTTCAAGGAAGAAAATATCCTCCCCAGTCTATTCCTTTCTTTTCTTCCAGACATAATGCCTATCTCCAAATTGATAGATGTCATTAAGAGATTCAGTTAAAACTCATAAACATATTTCCTCTTATGAGTTGTAAGATTTAGAGATGAATAAAGTATTTCTAAGAAAGGAAAAAATATCCCACAAGTATATGTAAAATTGCCCCTTTCTGATATGATTTAGGGTGTGCAGTGGAGGTGGCAGATGCCTCTTGGAGGTCCTTCTAGGATTCCTCAGATCTGGTACTTTTTCCCTTGGATGCCTATAAGGATGTGTGTGTCTGGGAGAGGGGGCATACGCAGGACTGGAGCGTTTGCTTAGCATGTGTGAGGCACTGGGTTAGATTCCCAGTATCAAAAAAAAAAAAAGTGTGTGTGGTTGAAGGCTCTGCTGTGCATTTTGAAGATCCTTGAAAGAAGTGGTGGCATTCTGTGATTGAAAAAAATTTCCTCCATGTCACACTGGCTGAGCTGAATTTGGTCCTACTAGTCCTGTTTTCCAACCAGCTGACATAGCTATTTCCATGTACCATTCCAGTCCCTTGCTCTTTATTTTCAAAAACAGCTGAGTTACAAATGTAATTTTGTGTTGTTATTATGTTACACTGGCATTTTTATTTGCATGGTTTGCAGATATCATTCTTTGCTATTTTCTGGCATATGCATACTTAAATTTTGGAAAGTTTTGTCTCATCTTTATCAAGAATGTTTTGTTTTTCCCTCACTGAGATTGACACTGAGGATTAGTTTTTGTCAGGAAGAAATTTTGATTGTTAAGTTATATAAAATATTTCTCTGTCAAGATATTGACTTGGAAATCAGCTCCTTTGGAATTTTTTTCTCTTTTGTGTTTATATAGTCTCACATTGTGTTCTTCTATATAAAAATGATTTAAATTTTCCATAATGGTTTGAAAAGTTATAGATAAAATTTATTTGAACCATAAATTTACTGTAGTTGTGTATTAAATGTTTTATGCCTTGCTCTTCATCAAATAAGTGTTAGTTTAATTGAACGCAAGGTGTTTTTGCTTCTGTATAACTCAAAACATGATTAAAATGATCTATTTATGGTTTATTGGGCAGTCATGAAAAATAGCATAGGTTACTTAGTATTTATTTTTTATTTTCTGCACGTAGCTATCTCTCTTGATGCATATCTAAAGTACCATCTAATTGACACTCTACTTTATGGTATTTTTTGGAATCAGGCACAGAAGACCCTCTTCCAAGATTAGTGCACTTAAGGAAGCCCCAGAGTGTGGTATTCTCATCAGATGTTTGTAGTTCCCTCATAAGTCCTCCTTGTCCAGATGCACTTGGCCATTTGGGGTCATTTTTACCATAAGCTCTGTTGCTTAGCAATATGGTTGATGTTGACCCATCACTGTGTCTTGAGAACAGAGTGTAACTGAGGGGATGGCACCCGAATGACAGCAGTCCTGAAACTTTCAGTATTTGTTTGGGAAGATGCTTTCAATGTAAAACTTTTGCTACTCCTCGCTCTTCCCTGTTCTACTTATTTCGCTAGGAAGAAAAAATTAATTATACAAGTACAACATGGTAACATCTTTCTCATTTTGATAAGAAGCTTCCAAGGGTTTTCTTGCATTGAACAAATCATTTGGATGCGGCTCAGTAGTAGAGCACATGTTAGCATGCAGAAAACCCTGGTTTTGATCCCCAGCACCAGAAAACCATAAACAAACAAGATATAGACACAGAAATAACCAGACATATGAGTGTACACAAATACATTGTTTTGAGTTTTTTTTTAAATAATGAATTTTATTATTTACTATGATTTGTTATTTTCTGTATCGAGCAATATGTCTTGGAGAGGTATTTCCATGGTATATATACATTATAAAAGTGTGTGTTTATGTTTATGTATATTTTCCTATATATATTCCTGTACACATCTATATATCTACCTCATTCTTTTGAACTGTTTCATAGTTTCTCGTAGTGTCACAATGTAGTGGACAATACTACTATTAATGAAACCCTGGTTTTGTTTCTTTTAAATATTTTGGGAAGAAAGATGTGCACTTTTAATGGTACCATCAAATTGTCCTTTGGACTGGTTAAGCAACTTGATGATTTATGAACAGTGCATTAGAGAGCTTTTCTCCCACATTTTTGCCAATATTCAGTACTTCTAGCCTCAATAAATTTTACCATCTGATGGTAAAAACAGTGTTTTAAGTGTTAAAGGTGCATTACTACTGATATGGGGGATATTTTCATTTGTTTAACAAACATTCCTCTGCAATTGTTATGGTTTGGATATGAGGTGCTCCCCAAAAGCTCATGTATAAAACCATACAAGAACATTCAGAGATGAAATGATTGGGTTATGAGAACCTTAACCCAATCAGTTAATCAGTTAATCCCTATTGGAGTGGTAAGTGACAGTGGGTAGGATGTGACTGGAAGACATGGGTAATGGGGGTGTGCCTTTGGGTTATATATTCTGTATCTGGCAAGTGGACTCTCTCTCTCTGCTTCCTGATCATCATGTGAGCTGCTTCCCTCTGCCACACTCTTCCACTGTGATGTTCTGCCTCACCTCAAGCTCCAAGAATGGAACCAGCCTTCTATGGACTGAGACCTCTGAAACTGAGCTCCCAAATAAACTTTTCCTCCTCTAATATTGTTCTGGTCACAGCATTGAAAAAACTGACCAAAATGGTGATTTAGCTATTCAGATCCTTACACCACTTTGGTGTTGATTTATCATTTTCTAGTTTATTTGCAGAATTTCTTCATTCCTATTTTACATATCCTCCTTTGGGCCTTATAGATTGCACAGTTTCTTCTGGTCAACTGTTTGTCCTTTTTTGCTTCTGAAATAATATCATTTCTTTTATAGAGTGGAAAACTTTAATGTAGTCAAATCAATCTTTGTGTTTTTTTTTCTTTTGTATAAGTAGATCTTTCCTGTCCCAAGGTCATGTAGATATTCTCTAAAATTTTTTCTAATTATTTTCTATACATTTGAAATTTTAATCCAACTGCAAATTGTATGTGGCGGCAACAATCTAATCTGATCTTAATCTAATTTTGTTTTCTCACATGGATTGTCCCTAGTCCCAGAATCACTTATTCAATATTTTATTCTTTCCACAAAAATTTATAGTAGGTCCTCTATCACATATCAGCATCACATTGATCTGGGTTCTCTTTCTTGGCTATAATGGTCCACTGTATTTTCTCTTAAGGCATCTTTTCTTTGTGATTTGTTAGTGCATTATAGTTATATATAATGGTGGGCTTCATTGTGATGTATTCATACATTGCTCCATTTCTTTCCCTGATGTCTCCCTTTTCCCTCTCTCCTTTTCCTCACTGATCCCTGTAGACTCAAGCAAGGGAATCAAGGGGGAGAGAGGAGGAGTGGAAAAGAGAGAAACAGCAGAATAAAATTGACTAAATGATACTTGTGCATGTATGAATATATCACAATGAATCCCACTTTTATCTATAGTTAATGTACCAATTTTTAATAAGTAAATAAATAGAAGACCAGTGTCTTAAGAAATTTTTAATACACCAATTTTATAGTAATTTTAGAATTACAGAAAATTTAATAGATAGTATAGAAATTGCCAAATGTATATATGAACATTTCTATATGTAATAGCTATAGCTATATTAAACTAACATAAATTCTGACTGAAGTCTCCAACTCTGATCTACTAGCAAATGGATCATTCTAGCCTTTTTATCTTGCTTATCTGTAAATTCCTTCTATAACAGTTAAAAACTTGCCTCTGCCATCCATCACAAGTTTACCTAAGTTCAAGTCCAGTTTACATGTATAAAAGTATGAGAGTTGTTAACCCATGGGAAACAGCTTTCATCAACTAGAGAGTTGATATTTTTTTTCCTGTAATGGTGCCATACTTTTTAAAATCTTATGGAATCGTTCCTTTCCCACATAAGACCCATGTTAGTTTTAGTTTTATAATTTCATTAAATATGATTTGTATAAACATATAATGTGAAATATAATATATGTACAGAAATGTATGTAAAACTTTTATAAGTGCAGTTTTAAAAGTGCTCATAACACTAACGTCCATGTGACTACCACCTAGGTTAAGAAATCGAACACCTTGAAAGCAATTGCTTCCTAGTGTCGACCTCCTTTGAGATGGGCAGGGAAAACAGAAAAGATTCCTACTCCACACTATGCATGATACATAGCTTATGATTTGCCTGAGCATTCCTGGGCAACGGGTTAAATTTTGCTCATTGTCAAATTTTATAAATGGAATTAAGCCATGTGGATTTTCTTAGGCTGAAAGTGAGTATTTAGAATGAGAAAAATTTTAACAAATTGCAAATATTAAAAATGGATATATATAATTATTTTAGTATCCATGAAAAAGCATAATCTTTTTATTGATTAACTGCTTGACATACTTCTATATTTTCTGTCTATCTGCTCTTTGATCATTTCTTCATGTGTAATATAGTTTTTAAGAGAAAAGCAATTCAATCTTTATTATTTTAGTCTTGGTAGTTTGGATGTACACTACACTCAATTTCACACAAAGATTCTGAAAAATTTTTCTTTGCATGATACCCAATTTAAAAATGACCAATGGTGCATTATTGAATATATTCCTAACAGAATTTGTTTTGACTAGCTCTAAATGAGAATAGATTCCTCAGCATACAATTTTGTAATAAAACTTCAATGATTGATACAAGCTTTACAAACTGCCTTTTGGCTTGGTACACTTCAAATTACCCTCATACTTCTAGTGCTGGGGGATAGAGAACATGGTCATGTAAGGGTATATACTCTGGACCCGCATCCTGTGTTATGAAGCCAATTTAGCACAGAGGGCTGCTGTAGTTATCCTCAAAATCTTTTTCCACTGGATGGCTAACAATAAGTTAAACATATACAGCACTAAGGAACTATGTAACTAAGCCCATACATAATTACATTCCCACTAAACCCAAATTAAATTTATCTTCAATGGCAACTCATCCTTAATTAGATTCCCTCAAATACCACCAGCCTTTATGTATTCTTTTGTGGCTTGTTTTCTCGCTCTTTATGCTGTCTTCCCTGACTTCCATGCCCAGAAGTTATTAATTTCAGTGTAGTTGGGCACCATTTTCCTTTGGCATTAGTGATTTCCATATTTTATGCATGAAATGTTTCCTTATCTTAAGATCATGGAGTTATTGCTTTCCCCTTCTTATATTAGTTTTAAGACTTTAGAATTGATTTTGGTGTAAGGTGTGAGGATAATTTTTCCACATAGCTATCCACATGCTTCATGACTTCTTATAAAGACTGGTCTTTCCTCTTTGCTGGCAGAAGGCAGCATCTGGGACCTTCATGGCAGTGGTGTCAGTGGTGAAGTGAGCATCATTGTTTTTAGTTCTACATCTCAAAGGAATTATTTCAACATTTCTTCTCCGTCATATTTGCTCAGCATTTTTTTTTTCCTTGTATATCTTCACCCCCTTTTTTTGTTGTCAGATGATCCTTTATTGAAGTATGTTTCTTTGTACTTTCTAACTAGCTGAACATTCCACTGCACCACTGTTGATGTCATTTACTATGTCATGAGAGTGGTGGCCACCAACATTGCAGCCCACAGACTGGGCAGCCCCCAGGCTCTTTTTAATGGTTCCAGGAGTTCTCTGAGTACAGATTGGTGTCGCATGTTGGCAATGTTGACAGTTTCATCAAAGGGGATATTTCCACTGTGTTGAATGTTTTTCTGTTTCTTTCTGTCTCTTGGTGATTCCTGGAGGACTTTGATGATCAAGGCAGAGGCAGGAGGTACCACCTTGATTTGGGCCTGTCTGTTCTGAATGGATACTTTCACTGTGATCCTCCGACCCTTCATTCACAACTGGCCTTGACAGTATCATCAACCTCTTTTGGAGACAGGCCCAAGAGTTAGATCCAGGGGACCACTGCAGATGTGCACTAATTTAGCACTGGTGCACTTCAGTTATACCATTTTGATTTTGTTGGTGTTGAAGGTGGCATGGTGGCGGCAGATAGTGTAGAATCAACTCAGGTTTGGAACACTTGAAGAAGGTTCCACTTTGTCCTCCTCTGAGACAAAAACTGAAAGTCCTGTATATCCTTTTTTTTTTTTTAGAAAGTTTTCTACAAAATTTTAAAGAAATGATTAGCTATTGAATTTTTGCTCTTTTATTTATTCATCTTAATGATCCTGTGATTGGTTTCCTGTTAATTTTTTAATATAGCAAATTATATTGATTGTTGAATGTTAAACCAACTTGGTTTTTAGGTAAGTTTAGGTAATGTTTCAAATCCTTTGTTGTTTTTTCAGTGTTTTCCCACCATCTTCACCTGTCTTACATTTTATTAATTTTATTTTGAGCTATATCTGATCTCTTTTATATGCCAGTATTTAAAATTTTTAGTAATACATGTTTTTATGAGAAATTCTGTTTAGATATTTTAAAAATTTCTAGCAAACATTTGTTTACACCATATATCAGTCTGATTAGGAAATCTTAACCTTATTTCAAACGTCAAAATCATGATGCTTTTATCCATAAAGTATTAGTTTCAAGTTATTGAAGGTACTAGATAAGGGAGATTTGCCACTAATGGAAGCCTTTTGAAATAGCAAGAATATACTTTTATTTTTACTGTCAATGTCATGAAAATATGGTTGTCATTTTTAATTTTTAAAAATGCCTCATGTGGTCTTTCTTTCCCCTTGATTGTTTATTTCATTGTGGAAAAGCAAGTCTGAGCTTGGTGTGCTTTTCTTTTAGTAATTCCCAGAAAGAAGTATCCTCTGCTGATCTGACTTGATCAGATTTAATATTTTCACAGTTTCCTTTCAAAACAGGATTGACAGGCATGTAACTGACTGTTAGCTGTTCTCTGTGAACAACAAGCAGTGTGCAAATTGGCATTTGGAAAACTCTGTGTTAGCATTACTATTTTTAATCATTATATTGGCGCTTCTGTGAACAAATTCTAAGTATTTGATCTATTTTAGTCAATGGAATACGTGACTTTGTATAATCGGAATTATGTAAAGTGTTATTTTTCCAAACACAATGGCAGTAAGCCAATACTAGTGAATGAGCACAGATAAGCCTCACCTCTGCAGCATTTGTGTGGCCTTGAGAGCTTGTCTGGAGCTTCTATCAGGGAGGACAACCCCTAGTCCACCTGTAAACAAAGAAACACCCTTTTACCTGGGAAGGTCATCCTCCTTGAACACACAGCTTTGGTTAGTAATATATATGGATCCATGAGAGAGGAGGGGACACCATGTGAGCCAGATCATCCCTGATGATCAATGACTGAGAGCTGTTGCAGCCAGATCTTTCACTCACCCTCACATCCTTGTACAGCCTCATGTAACAAGGATGGAACAGATTTCTGCAAAAGTCATAGTATTATAAATTTGACCATAGGTGAACAAAATATTACTGATTTTTTCCTTTGACAGTGCTAAAGTACTAATAGAAAGGGCTTGTGGACTTGAAAGACCACCAGGACCTTCTAATGTTCAGCAGGCCACCTTAAGAAACAAGAGTTGATCTAATTTCTTGCACTGTTTCCTCAGAGGCTTAGAACCCAGTGAACAGTTTGGAAAATGCCCATCTTTGCTTCCCTAGCAGGTTCTTGCTCAAGAGAAAATGCTGTTAAAGCGCCATTTAAATTAAAGAGAGTGTAAATTAAATTAACTTTTTGTGGTCTTATGAAATAGTTATATTGGGAAACTTTTTATAGCAAAATTTTTCACATATGCTTCTGTATAGTACTGACTTAGATTGGCTAAATTGCTAGGTTTTATATTATGGTGGGCTTCATTGTCACAAAAATATGTTCTTTCTTAGCACAATCTTAGTGTTCTTGAAAGAGTTTGTGATGGTTTAAGTGACCAAATATATAAAGGATTGTCTTGGTAGATTTCATATCCCTGTTGGTGTATAATAGTTCAGTATTAAAATGGTCTTTGCTCTTTGGTGATATGAGCTTTTTCTGTCACTGAAAAGACATAACTGCTTTTCTTTTAGAAGTGAACTTTAGGGATTCATGGCAAACAATTCAACTAAAAATGGTGATCAGATATCTATTTATCTATTAAGATAATATTAAATAGCTGTTGAAAATTTTAACAAACATTTAAAATATTTAGCTGGGAGTGAGCTCAGTGAGCATATGCTGAGCATGCATGAGGCCCTGGGTTTAATCCTCAGCTTCATAAGTCAATTAATAAGAAAAAGAAAAAAATTAAAATATTTGCCAATACTCACATTAAATATTAAAGGTCTATTTCTGACAGAGTGACTTGAATCTCCTGGTTTTTTTTTCCTTTTTTTTTTTTTTGCATTGCTGGGGATTTAATGCCAGGCCTCAAGCATACTGGGCAAGTGCTCTACCACTAAGCCACATTGCTAACCTCTAGAATCATCTAGATTTTTAAGATTGTTCAGGAAGGTCAAATGAACATATTTTAAGATAAGGAATAGGATGAAGTCTGTGTATTTTTCTTCATTTCTTATCAAGTTAGAGATTGTGGAAAATCACCCTTGCAAATATCAGGAGAGATTTTTACTCTAGCTCATGTCTCTCTGGCTGTATTTTCATAATGTGATTTGGACCCTATGAGATTATTAGGGATTGACATTATTATATAGGCATCTAGTTTATTGGATTTCACTTTTATTGAAACGGTAATCCTAAAGTTAAGTGCTCTCAGTAGAACATTTCCTCAGTATTGAACTGACTTGAGACACCACCCTTACTTTGTATTCAGTTCTTTATGTATCCCCAGTCTAATTCTCAGTATTCTTTTCTGTTTCAGCAGATTTTCCTGGTCACTCTTTTGGTCATTTGGCCAGGGGGAATTTACCCCCAGTAGTCATAAATTCTGTTGCAAGCAAAAGGTCATTTGTTTAGAGAAGACTTGAATGTGGTTGAAAGGAAGCATTTGGCTTGGCACTTGCCACAGGTGATCCACCAACTTGTTATATTCAGCTAAAATAAAATAATTTATAATTTAGGTAACTTAGTACTAAAATCCATGTATGGAAGTACCTAAGTAATTATTAGTTGGGAATTCTCGAATCTGTTATAACCTTTTCCTCATTGAAAGTGGACTTTTACATCTTTTGTATGATTAAGGTTATTTGGGATTTCACTCATTACATTCTTGTATAACAGGTTGTTCTTGGGGAACAGTGTAAGGGATATTTACTTGAAGAGAGGGCCATTTAAGATACTTCTATCCCTAGAGCTCTGCTAGGAACTTTTCTTTCACTTCAATGCTTATTGACAAGTTCTGAGAAGACAGGATAAGGATTTTGGCAGCGGGTCTGTTTACTATAGGTTAGCCATGTGCATTTTTAAAAAAATTTGTTTTGATTCATTGTACACTAATGGGGTACAACTGTTGTTTCTCTGGTTGTACATGAAGTAGAATCTCAACATTTGTGTAATCATACATGTACATAGGGTAATGATGTCTGTCTCATTCTTATTTTTCCTTCGCCCCACCCCCTCATTTTCCTCTATACAATCCATCCTTCCTCCATTCTTGCCTCCCTCCCAACCCTGGTTATGTATCATCATCCACTTATCAGAGAGATCATTCAGCCTTTGATTTTTTGGGATTGGCTTGTGCTGGACATTTTTGATGCTTTCATTCCATTGCAAAACAGGCATAAATTAGGAGTTACATACTTTCTCACTCTTTTTTGTCTGTTACTTTAATAGTCTTAGTATAAAAGCCTACTTCTGTTTCTATTACCCCATTGCTTTCCTCTCTCTCTCTACATTATTTTGTACAACCAGCAGGCTGCTTTTAACTTCCTCACTTTTCTCTTGGTATTACTTATCTTCCTGATTAAGGAAGATCTGTTGATCTTTTACCACTTCGTACACTGAAAGGAGACACAGTAATATGATGAGGAGTTAGATTTAGATTGCTACTGCAGTATAAGTTACAATTCAGATTTACTCTTCAGTTTGGTCTAACCATGTGTTATTGCTAAATTCTAAATACACAATAAATATAAAAATAAATTGAAGTAAGTCTTATCATACTATAACTACCATGAAGCATGTATAGTGTTTTAACTTTTATAGCAAACTACTCCATCCTGGTTTGCCCTATAATTGGTTTAATGTACTATAAATACAGGACAGCTATAGGCCATAATCTGTGAGAGGTTTAGAAGTAATTTGCATTTCATTATGCCTTTATTTTCTGAGTGAGTACTACTAAAACCAAGCTATCATATTCATTTTGGTAGTGGGGAATATATTATGTAAAGCTATAGACAACTGGCACAAAATTAATTAAAAATTGGAACCTATTTCTAGCTTAGTGATAGCTTCTAAAAATGAAAGTACAGTTGTATATACGCACTTGCCCTCAGTTAACTCAACCTGATTTTATAGACTTTAAGGTAATTCTATGAATTGTTATTGAACAAAGTGCAATATTATAATTATTTAGATTGTTTTGTATATTTAGAAACTCATCCTGCCAGATGCTTTACTAGATTATTTGGACTTGAGGGATTGTGTAAGAAAGAGAATACTTGTGTCAGGGTTGAATTAAAGTCTAGTAGGTACTTATGGAAATAAAACACAACTTTAAATGAGAAAAATTGAGGCCTGTTATGAATGGCACTAAATAGTGCTGATTATTTTACCTTTGACAAAGTGGAAAATTTAAAGCTTGGTGTATCCCATTTTATTAATATAATAAAATTTAATAGTGTTGTTCTGGGCGTCGATATATGTTCTTTAGTGTTTATTAGCCCTAGGTTATAGTAAAACGTTTTGGTCCATTGCCTGTCTATACTATACAGAATGCACATATCAAAACTAAGAAAAAACCAAATAAATACTTATTTCTGTTTCTCAAGTCTTTTCCTATATGATTTCTAAATATTTTGGTTGCTTAACTATCAAATATGATTGAACACACAGGACACATTTTTTATCATTTAACATAAGTTTATAGCTTCCCCAGACTTGTTCTAATAATGAAGCTATGAGGGATATGACAAGAATGGTGATATTAAATTTCTCTAGACTACCAGTAAATTTTTCCATTCTGATGTCAGGAATGTTGAGCATCTGGAATCTGCAAGAAGAGTGAATTGTTCGCTGTAGGAACACTTTCATCATATTCTGAGCCTTTTATTCTCTTAGGAACTACTACTGTCTTGTACAGAATATTGTATTTTTACAGAAGCAATTTTCTGGAACTGGAAAAAATTTTTTTGCTCATGCTTCTGTATTTTTTAATGCTTTCAGGTTTTAGCTATGCCATTGTTCGGAGAATTAATGCTACTCTTAGCATTCAATTTATTTCCTTTGGCTTAATAACAGTAATTTATATTTGATCAAATACAGAAATAGAAAATGAATTGTTCCAAAATCAAGGTTTCTTTCCTTTTTGTAGGTGGATATTTGCTCTATCATTTTTGTCATTTTTTTCCTTGAATTTTCTGGCTCTACATTACGTATCTTGATGGCTTATATCTTGATTATGACATTTCTTTCTTCGAAAAGTGCTGTGGAGGTGGAGGAAGGAACACACAACATTTCCATTCTCTTCATTTTTAAAACATTTTTGAAATCAACAGTTGAAATTAAGTATAAACTGGTGTAAGTTTCCTGTTTTTTTTTTTAACAGCTTTTATCTCTATGTAGTAAATTTTTTATTCTGAATTAATCTCTGAAGGGTTTTTTGTTGTTGTTGTTGTTTTCTGTTGCTCCTTGATTGGTAGATGGCATTGCTATGCTAGAATTGAGATTGTATGCCTAAAATATGGGCTGGATTCCCTGATTAGAAAGGTTGGTCTTAGGTCTCACTCATGTCTTATGACATATCTAATATGTGTTTAAAATTTATTGTTTTGTTTACTTACAATGAGGGTTCTCTTCTTCCCCTCTGGGTAGTATTAGGTAGTTAGTCTCGACATACAGGTTTCACCTGATATTGTGTCATCAGCTCAGATGGAACACAGAACTAGTAAAGCTACATCTCTTCTTCCACACCCTGTGTTGCTCTTTGAGTGTACAGGAATGTGGTTCACCAAACATATGAGCAGTCTTAGTGTCATCTTGATCCTTTACCTCAGAATCATCTTGCTTCCTAGTCTGCCCTGCTTCCTCCTCCCCAGCTCCTTGCCTTTTTACTGCACAATCTCAGTTGAACCACAGCCACTTCTCCACTGGACTGTTGTGGTCTCCTCCTTACCGACTTGAAGTTAGTCATCATTGTTGTTTTCAATTTTTGTTTACTTGTCATTTTGATAAGGCCCTCCAGTAACTTTAAATTGTATTACACACTATTATTTTCATTCGTGCTTCAAGTCTGCATAAGCAGATATGAATCATCTTCAATCTGAGTTAGTAAAACCATAGTTCACATACTTTGCCACCTAATTCTCTTTGGGCTTTCTGAACCACTAACGCTTGGTCAGTTAGAGGCTTTTATTTCTGGCTTTGTCTTCTGTTCCTTTTGATGTGGTCCAGATGGTTTGCCCCCACTTTATAGGCATCTTGATGAAAAGACCATTCTCTTCTTTGACAGACACAACTCTGGATAATTTTCCTTTTTCACAAAGCTTTATGAGTTTACTCTTGCCTATGTAGGAAGTAAATACATTCTTGACTTCTTTTTCTTCCATCACTACTTCCTTTTTTCCCATCCTATCTAACTGATTCAAGAGATAATTTCTATAATAAAGATGAATTTTGTGGTGTTATTTCTACCAAATGGTAAAACCTCTGTGATGGTTTTGCTATGAGTTCTTGATCAATGCCCTAATTCTGAGCATGTTACATCCTTGTGTGAAGGGTAGCCTTGTTGACTTTCAAATTCTAGAATCTTTTCCTTTGTAACTAATAGAGCCTTTGAAACAGAAGGCGAAAATGTCAGAAATTTTCAACAGTAAACAGGAACCTGAAAGGGTAAATTTTCTATAGTTTTCTTATGAATAATTTTCATTATATCAAGAACTCTTGGAAAAGGTGTTGGGAAAACTAATGCTAAAAGGTCTCAAAGCAAGGTCTATTAAAAGAATTCTACTCCTTGAGATAAATTATATTTCTGAACATGGCTAAGATTTTTCCTATTATTAGTTTGGCAAAAAGAATGAGGATAACGGTTCTTGTACTTACAAAATATTGATCCTATATCTAATGAACTTGTTTCCACTGTTAGTATAAGAGTTAGGGGCATAAAGATCCAGAGGGATTAAATAGATTGAATGGACAATTGTTGGATCCATTCTCAGTTAAACGTTTTGGTATGACAGCTTGGGGGTGCTGTAGTTGTTCGCTTCCAGTGTGTTTATGATGTCCAACACAGGTAGTCTGCAGGGAAGTGGAAGTTATTTATCACCATCTCTAAAAGGATTAATATTATATTTCTACATCATTTGAAGAATTTTGTAAGATGAATCCACAATTATTTTAGTGTGTTTAGTGTTAATGGTGAAACGATTGGTTACCTGGAGCCTCATTTGGATTTTGATATAGCATAAATATGAATAAAGACAAGTGTCCTACATTGGCTTACAGTTTATGTAAGCTAATATGGTAAGTACATTGTCAACACATAATATTGATACCCCCTACATTATTGATGTTCCTTACAAATACACATTGAGTTTTTATCTTGAAAGTTGTTAAGTTGTTTGGAGACAGATCGTTTTGTTGTTTCCCTTTTTCTCCCTGTTCTTTACAGTGTAAATGTCTAGACTGACAACTAGGTCAGGGGTGTGTGACCACATTCGTCATATCTCATCTTTCTACTGTATTTTTCATCCAATTCATGGGTGCCATCATTGTCTGTCTTTATTGCCTGTGGTGAGATCCTTTTCCCCATTAATCCATTTCAGCAGGATAAACTTACATTTTGTAATATGTCTACTTAATGTTTGGGCATGCTCACACAGTTAGCATTTAGTTTGGAAGTTAGTTTTGCTTAAAAGATGCTTACATAGATTGTTCAGCAAAGTGAGTCATCATTTTAAGCTTTACAGATCCCAATAGTCAATTCTCATACCAATCCTTGTTATCAGTCCATTTTCTGTTGTTAGAACAAAATACACAAAGCAGGGTAATTTATTTAGCTTACAGGTCTGGAGGTCTTAAGAGCATGGCACCAGCATCTCCTCAGTTTTGGTGCACAACATGGTGGATGGTATGAGGACAGGATTACTTGCAAAACATGGTGAAAGGAAGGAAGAGAGATGCAGGGGCCAGGCTTGCTCCTTTAATAACAAATGACCTGACCCTCAGGAACTATATTGATTCCTCTGAGAGTATGTCCAGGACTTAATTCTCTTGCAATAGGCCCCACATCCAGTGGGAGGTTGTAGAAGCTCCCAGAATCACCACACTGGGGATGAAGCTTTTAGCACATGAACCTTTGGAGGATGCAGTCAAACCATATCCAAACCATAGCTGTACTACCACACCTGGTTTGCAGATTAAGAAATGGATGCTCAGGGATCTGAACTAATTTTCCCCATTGCAGAGTTGGCATTTAAGGTATTTATGTTGTTTGGTTAGAGTCTAAGCATTCTGCCCTAGGGCCTCTGTTAAGTGCAATTCTTTTTTCATGAGCTTTTCTTAATCACTGCTTCCGTTTGCCCCCTAGCTAATGGCCATAATCCTCTCAGATCTCAGCAGTCATCTCTTCCACGGGGAAGCTGTCCCTGAAATTGTTCACATCCCACTGTTATATTTTTCCTGGTGCCACATCCCTTCCTTATAGCACAGAATTAATTCTTTACCTTTATTATAATGATTATTAATACCTGGTGCCTGCACTACCCTGGGAATGACTTTGCTCTCTTTTCTACTCCTTATTGTACTCTTAGCCCTTCACAGTGCCTGGCACATAGTGAGTCCTCAGTATTTGTGGAGTGAGACTAGGAAACTATCAAAAGGGATTTTAAAATGTGGAATGACTTGGAGTTAGCAGCCCAGATGCACCCCTCGAATGTCAAGTGTATCATGTTAAGTCTATTAATGGAACTTTGGTACAACCATGATACCATCCTTGTTTTGCCTTCTGGATAGACTCAGGGGTCCTGAAGTCTGAATATGACAGCAGTAGTAGTCATGGGGAGATTAATTATCTGTGAGTTGGCTTCAGGTTGCGTGGATCCAGTACTGCTTTCAGCATACAGCACGTAGAAATCCACTGTGGCTGACACATAAATTCATGGGAAGTTGTGAGCTATGATGCTGGAAAAGGGTTTATTTACATCAGGTTATTACTAAGAAGTACAGTTTTGAAAATTATAATGTAGTATCTGGCTTTTAAAAACTCTAAGAAGTGTAGAAGTATGTATAGTAACAATGAAAGTAATTGCCTCCTGTGCTTTCCAGTGTTTCTTCCCTGATTAGTCACCTGGCTACAGGTCCTGCAGGTGGCCCTCTTGCCTACCTAGAACTGTAATCAATGAGTGAATAAAGACAAATGTCCAGATGAAGGGTATGCAAAGTTTAAATGATCACCCTGCCAACAATCTATATCCATTTATAATGTCCCTGGTTCACTCATTCCTCCCTTCTCCTAGAGGACTCTGTCAAACCCCTCTTTTTTTTTTTTTTTTTTTTTTTAACACATGGCCAACTCTTTTATTTTCATATTAACAAAATACAAAACATAAACATTAAAACACAGAATTAAACACAGAATTAAAAAAAAAAAAACAGAAGTCCTACTGCTCTATTTTCAAAGCAGGTACAAGAATATTATATACATACATATATATATATAATTATATATATTATATATATATAATTATTTTGAATTTAACTCTACACCCCCTCAAACAACCTGAGATGTAGAGTGAAGGAACATGGTAGAACATGCTTGGGAGTAGAATCTGGGTCTATAGATGAAGTCTCCTACAATTGGGCATGGGGACAGGGATAGGAAGTGGGGTGAGGTTTTCTTCTTTAGTGAAATCAATGTGACTGTGCTTCTAAAAATTTGGGCTTAGGATGGAACAGACCTTTTTTTTTTATTATTGTAAACAAATGGGATACATGTTGTTTCTCTGTCTGTACATGGCGTAAAGGCATACCATTTGTGTAATCATAAATTTACATAGGGTAATGTTGTTTGATTCATTCTGCCATTTTTTCCCTTCCCCCCACCCCTCCCACCCTTCCCCTCCCTCTATACAGTCCTTCCTTCCTCCATTCCTGCCCCCCTCCCTAAACCCAACTCCAACCCCAACACTAACCCCTCCCACCCCCCATTATGAGTCATCATCTACTTATTAGCGATATCATTCTTCCTTTGGTTTTTTGAGATTGGCTTATCTCACTTAGCATGATATTCTCCAATTTCATCCATTTGCCTGCAAATGCCATAATTTTATCATTCTTTATGGCTGAGTAATATTCCATTGTATATATATATACCACATTTTCTTTATCCATTCATCAATTGAAGGACATCTAGGTTGGTTCCACAATCTGGCTATTGTGAACTGAGCAGATATGAACATTGATGTGGCTGTATCTCTGTAGTATGCTGATTTTAAGTCCTTTGGGTATAGGCCAAGGGGTGGGATAGCTGGGTCAAATGGTGGTTCCATTCCAAGTTTTCTAAGGAGTCTCCACACTGCTTTCCAAAGTGGCTGCACTAATTTGCAGCCCCACCAGCAATGTAAGAGTGTACCTTTCTCCCCACATCCTCGCCAACACCTGTTGTTGCTTGTATTCTTGATAATCGCCATCCTAATTGGGGTGAGATGGAATCTTAGGGTGGTTTTGATTTGCATTTCTCTTATTACTAGAGATGTTGAACATTTTTCCATATGTTTGTTGATTGCTTGTAGATCTTCTTCTGTGAAGTGTCTATTCATTTCCTTAGCCCATTTGTCGATTGGATTATTTGCATTCTTGGTGTAGAGTTTTTTGAGTTCTTTATAGATTCTGGAGATTAGTGCTCTATCTGAAGTATGATTGGCAAAGATTTTCTCCCACTCTGTAGGCTCTTTCTTCGCATTGCTGATAGTTTCCTTTGCTGAGAGAAAGCTTTTTAGTTTGAATCTATCCCAGTTATTGATTCTTGCTTTTATTTCTTGTGCTATGGGAGTCCACTTGAGGAAGTCTGGTCCTAAGCCGACATGTTGAAGCTCTGGACCTACTTTTTCTTCTATAAGATGCAAGGTCTCTGGTCGGAACAGACCTTTCTTAAGCACAAATGTTTCTTCCCTGTCCTCACTCTCAGCAGATGCCCATGTTTCCGAGTTATTGGAAAACACTGGAGCAAACACAAGGGAATTAACCACATATTCCCTCCACCACATTGGCTCCTTGATGTGCTGCTTGCCTCATTGAAACCGCAGGCCAGCTTCCCACAGCTCTGTCTAAAGCCATCCTTCTACATGCACACTAGACCCCAAGCCTGCTCCTCTGCCAAAGGATAGAACTTTATTAAATGCTTCCTCCTTCTGAATCTTCAGAATTTCTCAATGGCGGAACATTGCTGTTAGCACACAAATATGCTCTCAGCTTTTTTATCCTTACTCCCTTATAAACATGAATTCTCTTTTGTACCCAAACTTCTAATGGTTTTCTCTGTATTTGCTTTCTCCAATGTCTTTTCCTATTTTTAGCACTTTACATTCAGTTTTCTACACTTGTTACTCTGCCAAATCTAAATCAAATGATGAATTCTCAAGTCTTTATTTTCCTTGTATTATCAGTTGCATTTACACTATAGATTGTTCATTCTTCCTTGATACATTGAGTTTCTGGGATATCATACTCTGAGTGGTTGTGATCGCTCCTGTTTTCTGCATCTCCTAACTATTGAGTTCTCAGGGCTCAGTCCTGGGCTCCTCCTCTCTTTTGTGTCTCCCATCTCATGCCCTTGGGGATGTCATCAGGCTCCTGGCTTTAATAATTCATATGCCAATGATTCCCAAGAGTGTATCTTTAGTCCAGACTGCTCTGCAGGACTCCTGGCTACTATATCCAACTCTCCACTGCATCTCCACCCAGTATCCAATAGATAGCTTGAATTAAATATCTAAAATTGAACTTTTCCATTATGGGTGATGGTAATCTCAGAAAATCCTGGAGTTATGTGTGTTTTCTTTCCTTTTTCTTTCTTTTTTTTTCCTCATCCCCCTCATTGAATCAGACAGAAATTCATATTTAGCACTTTCTTCAAAATCTATCTAGAATTTTGACTGGGGATATAATTCAGTGGTAGAGTGCTTGCCTAGTATGCACAAGGTCCTGGGTTTGATTTCCAGCACCACAGAAGAAACAAAAAACAAATCCAAAATTTGAATATTTATCACTACTTCTGCTGGCTGATACCTGAGGCCAGGCCACCATCCCCTTCTGCCTGGACCACTCCATTGACCTTCCAGTATAGCTCTCAGATTCTTCCCCTGCCTTCCTGCAGTCCACACTCCATTCAGCAGCCAGAGCAAAGCTTCTCTGGTGTAAGTTAGATCTTTTCACTTTTCTAGGCACAGCCCTGCCAGGCCCTATTGATGCCTTCCTACCCAGATTTCCTCCCTTGCACCACCTCTTGTGCTCTCCCTTTTCCTCCCTCTGCCACAGTCATGCTGGTCTGTTGCCACTTTTCCTTAGACACCTCGCCCTGACTTAAGGGTTTCATTTTTTAAAAAATTTTCTAACAATTCTACCGAGATTACAGATTACCTCAGATGCCCATGTGGCTAACTGCTCCCCCTTCTTCAGGCCTGTGCTCCTTTGCCGCCTTCTCCTTGTGGCCCACCAGACTACTTTACATGTCACTGCTGTTAGCTTAGTAGAGCACTTGGGATCCACCTTATAGTGCCCTACTGTTGTCTTTTGCAATTCATGCTTGTCACCTTGCCACATAGGACATGGTTTACTCAGGATGCCTTTTACAGTTTCAAAGTTCTTTGTCATGATGAAAATATTTTGTGAAATCTTCCTCTAGTACTTTTATGGTTTTGCAAATTATTTGAAATATTTGATCCATATGTAATTTGGGTGTCAGGTAAGGCATTCCATTTTTCTCTTATAGGTAGCCGGTGAAGATTTTTTAAAAGATTAACATGATGGGATTATTACAGGAAGTTCTGGCTAGAGCTGAGTTTAAGTTTTGAGTATCCTACATAATGGGGTGCTTGTGTGTCCTTCTATAATGATGTGATAGTGCTAAATGAGATAGCCCCTAAAGCACTTACATAAGTGCCAGAGCTCTGAAAATATTATGCATAATTAATGATACTGGGGATTGCTACTGGCAATAATTATTGCTTAGTATTATCTTAGGAAGCTTCATCAGTTTGTGGTAGGAAGAGTAGATTAAAGGGGAGAGAGGATAGAAACAGGCATAATTTTTAATAATAGTTTTATAAGGCAAAGTAAAAATTGATGGGGGGGGTCTGCCTGTGAAGATGACACTCTTTCTTTTAGTTAAAAATATTATGAAGTCCAGTGGGTAACAGTAAAAAGGCAATGAAATATATTATTAGCACAAGATGATGATACTTTGTGACTACTTTCTGATTAATGTATTATAATAATGTATATTGGGTGAATAGTTTATTCAACATGGCTACATTTCCTTATGGATAAGATAAGATCAGTGTTGTCTGCCTTCCCCAATCATCCGTCGGATCACACACATTGCTTACGTATATACTATATAAAGATAGTAAGGTTATGATACAAAATGACTTTAGCTCTACAGTATCCCTCTTATCTAAATATTGCAAACAAAAATTGCAAGCCAATTTCTGTGAAGTTGCAAAAGCATCAAGCATATTTAAACTGTATGTCAATTGCTACCACTGACCTTCTGTCTGTTAGGTTGCCCAGAGCTTGGGAAGCCTCAACATATTTGGACTATAAGTTGTTGCAGGGAAAAAGCATAGTCTTGTATCTTTAAGAATAATGACAGCTGTGTTTATTCTTCAGTGTAACATGACTACAGGGAAGTCAGACACAGCATATTTAAGACCAATCAAATAATTCATTTAGTTTTTATCTTCAAGGAAAAGTGACAGATATATTTAAAACATGGTTATAGGGAAGACAGCTGTAGCACATTTAAATGTGATCAAATAAGTCAGTGAAGTTAAATTAAGATCATAGTCTATATAGGAGATGACTTAATGAACTAGCTCACAGAGTGAGCTGTACTGGAAACCTTCTCATTAGTATTACTTTTCATGATTATATAGAGCTAGAATTTGCTATATAAAATTCCTCCAGAAAGGGGAGAATAGGTTACAAGATTCCAAACAACAGGAGTTGGTAACCTATTTAAAAAATCTTCAAACATCTTTTCATCTCTCTGCAATTAGATCCTGTTACAGTTAACAGGAATTAAATTAGCCCTCAAAATTTTTGCCCACTATGTACTTTGTTTTGTTTTCTTATGCTTAAGAATTATTTATTATTGTTAATACAGTGCTGGGAATTGAACTCAGGGCCCATACACTCTGGGCAAGTGCTCTATCACTGAGCTATACCTCCAGCCCCTATTTTTTTTTTAAATGTTGGTATTTTAATCAGCTGTTTCACTGCTGTGACTAAAAGATCTGACCAGAACAATTTTAAAGGAGGAAAATTTATTTGAGGGCTCATGGTTTCAGAGGTTCTAGTTCATAGAAGACTGGCTCCATTCCTTGGGGCCTGAGGTGAGGCTGAACATCATAGTGGAGTGTGTAGCAGAGGGAAACAGCTCATGTGAGAGCAGGAAGCAGAGAGAGACTCCACTCTCCAGATACAAAATATATACCTCATAGCCACGCCCTCAAATGAACCACTTCCTCCAGCCACACCTTGAGGGATACCTCACATGCAAACCATAATAGTTGGAAAACCATGATCTGTCTTTGTCAACTTTAAAGTAACATTCTTTTGTGAAGAGGCAGAAGTTAAGAGTTCTCTTTTGATTGGAGTTATTTGAAGGTTCCACAGAGAAATGAACACAATAGAAGATATGTATATCTAAATATGTGAACACACATATGCATACATGCACATACATATATATATGTATGTGTGTGTATTTGTAAGAGGAGATTTATTATGGGAACTGACTCACTTGATTATAGAAGCTGAGAAGTCCCACAATCTACCATCTGCAAGCTGAAGAACCAGGAAAGTTGGTGGTATAATTCAGTTTGAGGGGAAAGGCTTGAGAACCAGAGGAGCCAGTAGTGTGAGTCTTAAGGCCAAAGAACTAGGGCTGGAGGCCAGAGGGGTAGGGGCTGCTGTTGAAAATCCTGGAGTTGGAAGCCCTCAGAACCAGAAACTCCCATTTCTGAGATGAGGGGAGGAGAAGATGACACACCTAGAAATAATACTTTGTCAGGCACCTGGGCATCCCTTAGCCCATTTGAGTTGACACATAAAATTAACTATCACATGTTCATTTGTCATTTGTTGAACGTAGAACTCTTTCTTAATGATCTTCAACTGAGCTATTGGGTCCAGGCTTAGCATACTGTTAAAATAGGCAAATGTTACAAATACAAACCTTTGATTTAATAGTATTTCCCCTTCAGATGACTCCATATTAGTAAAACTTCTACCTTCATCAATCACTAGATATTTTTTATTGTAACCCTACTTGCCAAACAACAGAAAGCCACACCAAAACAAAATTGACCCTGCACCACCCTGAAGAGGCACACACACGTATACACACAGTTAAAAACCATTTGTAGAAGATTGAGCCTGTTATCATTTCTTTGCCTCTGAATTCCAGATCTGTATTTCATTGTCTGCTCTATGAAAATAGAGTTTGGCCCTTTATACGTTTCTCCTTTGCTGCGTGTATGATGTTAAATTTTGTCATAGAGGGAACTGGAGGGACACTGCAGCAGGAGGAGGAGGTGGCTTTTTTTTCCCTCGTGGTGGTTTTTCATTTGCTTCCTGATTTTGTCCTGGGCTGCTTGACAGCACCATGTGAGAGTGTTCAGTGGCACTCACCCCCCTTGTATTTAGCACCATGCCCATTGACATCCCTGAGGTTGACTTCTTAGTCCCCATGTGCCTCTGTGCTAAAAGGTTGTTCCTTGCCTGTCAGCCCCTGTCAGTTTTATGCAGTTTTATGTATGTTTCTCTCCAGTCCCTGGAGAAGGTTTATGATCTCATACTTGCTGATGTTAATGATGCTTTTAAAGTTGCTAAGTGGTTCTGTTGTAGAGGCAAAATGTGGAGGTATGTGGCAAATGAAAAACCATTCAGCTTTAGGCAGATACCTAGTGACAGCTTCTTGTATGTAATAAAATAAATGCTATTTCTTATTCAACTTATCTAGAGGTGAAAATGTTTTATTCTAACTAAAAGTGGAACCAGTGATAGGAAGTCATTGTGAAGAGTTTAAATAAAATGGTTACATGAAATGTACAAGTAAAGTAAAAACCAGATATCTAAACTAATATATCTTGCCTCTTAGGGAATTTAAAGTACTTTTCCTAACTAAATTATAATTTAACTGTTATAACCAGGTATGAACATTTTATCAACATTGATAAAAATGAATTAAGTATTTGAATTATTAATTAGGTATAATTGAATAATTAGATGTATTTCTTTGGCAGCCTAATTATGTCTTTATTTAGAAAAATGTTTTGGGTCATTCCTTGGGCACATAAGAGATCCTTATATTTAGGATTGTTTTGTGCTTGGTCAGGACTGTATGCAGTCTGTATCATCAAAGATCATAAGAACTCTGGAGTATCTCCAATGATTAGCATCGTTCTATGAATGTAAGAGCTCAGCAGATGTTGCTTCTCAGGAACATAGTTTTTAAATGCCATCTTAGTCCATTTCATGCTGCTATAACAGAGTACAGTAATTTCCAATGATGTTGATTTCTGTAGTTTCCATTATCTGTGGTCAACTGTAGTCCAAAAATATTCTGTGGAAAATTTCAGAAATAAACCATTCATGTGTTTTAAATTGTGCACCATTCATTACATTCATCAGTGTAATGAAACCTTGCCCTGCCCCACCTGGGACACGGATCACCCTTCTGCCCAGCATGTCCACACTGCGTGTACTAGCTGACTATTAATCACCTTGTGGGTCTCGCCAGTCAGATCCACTGCCATGCTATCACAGTGTTTATGCTCAAGTAGCCTTTGTTTTACTCCATGATGGCTCCAAAGCATGAGAGTAGGTATGGGGAGAGATGGTACATGTCGGGTTTGGTACTCTCTGATATTAGGCATCCATCGGGGATCTTCAGAAATATTCCCCTTGGATAACGGGGGAATCTCGTGTTCCAAAGACTGGGTAATTTATGATAAATAGAAATTTATGGAAATACCAACATTGAGGAGACAGAATGTGGTAAGGGCCTTCTTCCTGTGGCGTCCCATGGCAGAAGGGCAGAGAGAGAGAGAGACAGACAGAGCTTAGCTTTTATGATGAACTCACATGATAAGAAACCCATTCCCATGATGAAGGTATTGATCCATTTGTGAGGGTGGAGCCCTCAGGGCCCAATCACCTCCCTTTGTTCCCCACCTCCTAACACTCTTGCTTTGAGGGTTAGATTTCCAAACATGCTTTTTGAAGGACACAGCCAAACCATACCTAAGACTTAGGTGTTAAGGACTTTTCTAAGACTTTCCTTATGTCTTCTTCATCCTTTGCAAGAATTGGCCCCTTCCTTTGCCTTTGCCCAGCATTCTAACCATGTGCCGCCCTCACTAATGGACAAGTCTGTGCTTGTCTTCTGTACTGTAAACTCCTGAGGATAGGAACCATGTCTGATTTGTCTTAGATCTTTAGAGCTTTGAACAGATCCTGATTCGTAGGTACTGTGTTTTCTGGAATGAACCATTTGTGACCTTGAATGACTGCAAAGGGCAGGCTAACTTTCATTATTGTGGTTCTTTCTCAAGGACCAAGATTTAGGTAAACATTTTTGCTAACTAAACTCATTTCTTGCTCTCTGGATCTTTAGGACCAAAAAGATTTGGATTTCATAGCATTCTTCACTACTGGAACTCTAGGAACTGAATATAGGAGTATTTTAAGACATGTTGAAACACAGATCAAGTTTTATGTGTGGACAGAGATGGTTTCTAGGGCCTATAATATTTCTTTGAGTGGAAATGATTGTGTTGCCTTCATTCAGAATGTGCACACCTCTACCCTGTTATTTATTTATTTATTTATTTATTTATTTATTTGAGCCATGTCTTTAATTTCTGGTTGACACTGTCCTATCTCTTCTGACTTTGGTCCTGGTTATCAGATGTGATAGCTGAAAGGGAAGGGCTTGCTGTTTTCACTAGGGTGCCATACTGTGGTACCATATAAATTACAATTGCATAAAGCTAATTAAACCCAGAAAACTCAGGTTTATGAGCTTCTGTTAACAGAAAAATTATTTTTTAAAAATTTAAGCATAATATGACTTATTCTAAATGGAAGCAGTATTTGTGCAAAGTTAACATTTTCCATATGTAAAAGACTAGGGTGGTTTTATTTCTGAGTGTAGTATTATATCCAGTGGAATGTATGGCTAAGCTGTTGTTTTTTGACTGGACCATTAAATTGAAATAGTATTTCATTCTAGAGAAAGAGGGATTAAGGAAATGAGAAGATTACCTTTTATCAGGTGCCTATTCTGCCAGCTGTGATACTAAATGCTGCCATGTGCACTGTTCTGTTCAATTCTTACAACCATTTTTTACCACCATTTCTTTTTTTGTGTTAATATTTTATTCTGAGATGATTGTAGGTTTACATGTTAATGTAACAGATGATACAGAGTAACCTCTACCCTTCACCCACTTTCCTCCAGTATAACCTCCTGCATAAGTCCAGCAGAGTTGGGGAACTAGGAAATTGTCATCAGTACAGACAGCAGTGGTTTGAATGTGTCTATAAGAGTTCATGTATTGAAAACTTTATCCCCAATGCAACGATGTTAGGATACTGGACCTCAGAAGAGGTGGTTAGGTCATGAGGGCTCTGTTCTCACAGGTGGATTGATATTCATGCAGGAGTGGGCTTGCTGTAAAAGTGAGTTCAGCCCCCTCTTGTTCACTTGCTCTGTCCTTCTGCCTTCTACCATGAGTTGACACAGCACAGAGGCCCTTACCAGGTTTCAAGTCTCCAGAAACATAAGCCAAGTAAATGTCGGTGATATTCTGTGATAGCAACACTCCATGGAATTTATTCAGATTTCACCAGTTTTCTGTGGACTTTCATTGTGTGTGTGTGTGTGTGTGCGTGCGCGCGCATGTTTAGTCTGTGCAATTTTACCTTTTGACAGGCTGTCATTTCTTTCCTAATTCCCCCCCCAACCCCCCCCTGGGGCAGTACTGGAGGTTGAACCCAGGTGCTTGTGCATGCTAAGCATGCACTCTGCCACGGAGCTGTGCCTGCTTAAACACATGAGGGAACAAGGTTCAGATACTTTTATGTGAAATGCACCAAGCATAGACATGGGGTTTGAATCTAGGTCTGTTTGATCTGAACTTGTGATTTTTCAGTAATAATCTGATTAATATCAATGATTAGATTGACAGTGACTGAATCTGAGTTACATAGGGAACGTGTTGAGTACTGACCTTTGTAAGTTATATCACAGCTGAATTAGTATCATTAATGAAACTAACTCATATGACCAAGGATAGGTAATTATTTTTATAACTCCTGAAATCAGTAGTAAAAGATTGAAATTCCACTTTCTTTTAACATGATTTTACATTTTGAACCTCTGACCTTAACCACTGATTTTGGCAATTGTTGAGTGTGTGTGTGTGTGTGTGTGTGTGTGTGTGTGTGTAGGGGTGGTGGGGGTAAGGAGAGAGAGACAGAAACAGACACACACACACACACACACACACACACACACACACATACAGACCTATGTTGTTATTGATTGAGTTAGGTCAATATACTTTAAAAATAGTTTTACAAAATGGTAAATAAGAGCCGGTTTAGGCAGGATTCCAGATTTTTAAGGGAATAAATGTAAAGTATCAAGAATACTTAAGAATGTAATTGTGAAAAGTTTTTTGTTTTTAATGGAGTTTCTAGTTTTTTGGTGGGGTCTAAGTACAGCCCCAGGAATGTTTGAACTTGGTCAAATCTCCCAAGTGGCCTGTCAAACTTTCATAGTGGTACCTAATGCATTTGGTTGTGAGTTATCACTGATTAGCAGGGTGTGATCCTGCTTTAGGAAGATAATAGATATACTAATCAGCAGCCCATAATATACTATTCTTTGCTAGCTAAATATCTTGTAAAGCTGTCCTCATGATGAACAGCAGCACTTATTCAGACCAAAAATAACATCGGTCCCATGTGTTGCTGGTCCCAGGAGGTCTTGTTGTTTTTGTAGACAGCAGACAGAAATAAAAGGAATTTTGTCCTTTTTACCTCATGTAATCCCACTGGAAAATGAAACATGTGCTATGAGTTGATACTGACTTCTGCCAGGTCACCTCCCTAAAGAGTCTCAGGCAAGCACTGTTGCAACATTTCTTGGACAGGAGTCTGACGGCCTGTGATGGAGATGGATGGTTTGTGTAGCATGCTACTGTGGAACACTATGCTACTGTCCGCCCCTAGGAGTCTTCCAGTGAGCAGTGCCATGGGGAACCTGTGTCTGCTGTTTTAACTCTTTGAGGGGGGAATTAGATAAACTTTACATATCCCCAGTTTAGACTCAGTTCTTTATAGCTTTCTCTTTTTCAATTATTGACCATAATAATGGTCAGCACCATGGGCAGATTATTTGGTCTTCCTTAGTAGAACTTTATTTTCAATGGTAGATTATACAAATATTTTGAAGCTATATATTATTAGGAACTCTTTAGGTACTGCAAAGCCTTTTTAATAGACCATTCTATCAACTTTCTGTTCTCCTAAGGAAGTTTTTCCTATTCATGACTCATTTCACTCTTTGGCTAGCAGTGAGGGAAATGTAATAACGATTAAGGAAAGGAATGTATGCGTTTTCTTCTTTTTCTGAAAACCTGTACACATTTTCTGTCTCGGGTTATGTAAACTTGGATGACTGCAGAATGTTGACAACCATGAAAGGTAAAAAGCTTGTCTGTTAATACATACTTCTTTGGAATTTAAAAATCAAAAAACTTTCTTTGCTTCTTTGGCACCGTGTTTTGCTTGATGACCCAGAATACAAATCCAGTCAAAATGACATGTTCCAGCCGTCATTTACACACACCTTAAGCGAAATTAATGAGATCACTCTAAGATTACGCTTTGTGTTTTATTTTCATTTTATAGGTCTCTATGAGCTGTTGGCTGCACTGCCAGCCCAGCTGCAGCCACATGTGGATAGCCAGGAAGACCTGACCTTCCTCTGGGATATGTTTGGTGAAAAAAGCCTGCATTCACTGGTAAAGGTAAACCATGCTGATGTCAGATTCTCTTTGCGAAAAACATATGGAAAAACATTTTGAGTGCCATCTAGTAAACCAGAGATCAAATTGTTGCTCTCTGAAAACAAAACAGCCTTGTTTCATTTCACTGACAGGCGTGGAAGTTGTTAAAGATCCTACCAAAAATACATAGATGATTTCACTTAATGGTGGTGATCTGGCTGTGCATACTAATGCAGCAAACATGTGGTCGCCCTTGTTTAGAAAAAGAATATGAAATAGTAGCAGGAAGGTTTAGACTCCTTTATGGTCAACATTCATGAGCTGGAATTTAACTTAAATAAATAAATGTTCACAGCAAAAATTAGAAGGAATATATTTTCTGAGGTCAAGGATGGCAGCAGTTCAGTAGCCACATTAATTTAAAATAATTTCCTTTAACAAAGTCAACTGAAATTCTAGTAAGCTCTTTTCTTGTATTGGCCCAACTCCATTGAAATGGTATTTTGTAGATAAATACACCGAACCTAAATATGAATAAAAACAGTTTTGGGAGACAGTTTTAGTAAAGCATCATGCCATGAAAATGATCAGCCACCAGGAACCAGATCTTGTCTTACAGAAACACTGGGAGAACTCTTAAAATAGTAAAATGAGAACAAGAAACTTACTGGAAAATCTGCCACTCTTGCTTCTGGAAATATGAATTGCATTTTCTCTCATTTAACTCAAGCTGAAAGAAATTTAGAGTCTTACTTGAGTCTGTAGGAGGTAGAAACCTATGTCTCCATGAAATCTGGACCTATGCTTAATTCATCTAAATTTGTTATGGTTGTCTGTCATGATAGGAGGCTTTTAATTGATGAACAGTATTTGAAAAGGAGCCACTTCTAGTTGCAATTGCATTATGGAACAGAATTATTCTTATTTTTTTTTCTTGTTGTGCAATTTACTAAGATTTGTGTGCTCTGAGTAGTAACGATTCTCACAAAGTGAAAGTTGATACATGGCATTTCCCTGGCAATGCACTTAAAGACTGGAATGTTTTATTTGTTCATTTATTTACTTTTTCATAATAAGGTAATTGCCAAGGTATCTTTGTGCTCTAAATAATTTTAGGCAGTTTAGTTGCTTTCTTGGGGTTTCTTAGAAATGGTTTTGGAATTACATTCGATGAAGTTTATGACTCGGTGAGGTAATCATAAAAATATTTCTGTGTTGTATGTATGGGAGTCGAATAGCTATGGATTGATTTATATTGACTTGATCCTTTGATGGGGGAATAGAGTGTATTTGACTTGGCATCATCATTCCTTCATTATTAAATAAAACGTCCCCAAACAATGACTGTATGTTTGTATTTTTTTAGTGCATGACTACTATATCAGTTTCCTTACCTAAAATGGAAGTTAGAATGTCTGTTCATAGAGCTGCAAGTTTCAGATAAAATAATGAAGACCCTAAGTTCTTTGATAGATATGTAGGTTAGGCAGTGTTAAATAGGCATTATTAAGTATTGAGGCAAAAGATAATTACACACCATGTGAAGAACTACAGAGGCGGTTGTTATTTCTATTAAAAGAACAAAACTAATATATACAACAGATTCTCAGGTTACACTGACTGGTGACTGCTAAGCATAGGCTGTTTTCCAAAGTGTATGTCAGTAACAAGTAGTTAGGAAGCATCCCGGAAGGTGTCGATATCTGGTTTCTTAAAAACAGTAAAGCAAATAAATTGATGTTGCCAGTATTTAGATAGCACGGTTAACATGCGTACTATTCAAAATATTTTTCAGTAATTACTATAAAATGTCTTTTTAAAGTTAATTTTATTATGTACCTCTAGTACATTCTCAATTTCTTAATACTTTCCTCTGCACCCAGCATTGATAGGATGCAGACCTCAAGTGTGTCCTTTGACTGACCCATTCTATTAGTTTTAAATAAGTAAAGTCTAAATGCCTCCAGGAGGCAGGCTCATGGGATTGTAGCTTTAAACAGCTGGAAAAAAACCACTTATCTGTATTCCAAGTGCCTCTATTCAAGGTTGGAGGATAGAGGCTTCAGCTTTTATACATAAATCTTGGTAGAGCAAAAGGAATTTGTTTGAAAAGATTTGTTTTAGAGTGAATCAAAATGTGCTTTGGTTTTATGCTCTTTTGCCTGAAGTTAAAGCTGTTAGTCTGTGATTTAGAACTGGGTGAACATAAGATTTGATTTTTATCCTAGCACAAAATATTCATCATCTGATTTTGTATGTAAAAAAGCTAGTTGTTAATCACCACAGAGTTTTAAACACCCATAACCTTTGGAGAAAATGTAAAATACACTTAAAAAGTGGCATGGCATTTCAGTCTGTAGCAGGTTACAGCATGCCACCTTAGGATATTGAGCTTATCAATGGAAAGAAATAGAATCATCCTTCTGGATGTAACTGAGGATTTTTTTTTTAAGCTATTAAATAGAAAAACTGAATAATAAAATCTGTGAGCATGAGATTTTGTAGGAAAATGGAAAATACCATATATAAGGGGTGGAAATTATATATAGGGGGGAGGGTGGGCAGGAGATGCATATTATAATTCACTTGACCTGGTGAGTTTAATGGAGCACCAGTCTTAAATGTACAGCTACATTTTTGACCCATCTTTAGCAAATATACAGGTCCATGAAGCATATATTTTATGTTCTAACATTTGTAGACTTATCTTCTACTCCTGTCTTTTTTTTCCCTATTGAGATCTCTTTAAATTTTATTTTATTTAGTTTGTATGTTTGTAATCTGATTTAATTTCTCTTTAGAAAAAAATATGACATAGTCTAACTTAAATATTATATTGCTTTGAAATTGGGTTGTAGTTTCTGCAAGAAATTTCTGTTTTTAACTCATAGTTATGTTGCATTTTTAGGATAAGAATATCAAATGGTCATTACCTTTTAAATAGTGCATGTGCATTCTTCTTTTAAATACCCATATATGTGTGAGGGCAGGAGGAAAGTAGTTACTTGAATTTTATTCTTTTTTCAGATTCTGAGGAATTTTAGCAAACACAAATTGACATTTTAAAGACAAAATTCCATATATGGTTGAATTATTGTGTATATTTCTGTGATTTCAGTTTTAAAGGAATAATGGTAAATACTCAGCTAAACCCTTATAATGTTGTTACATAAGTTTAACTTTTGATTATTGATTAATTTGTCCACACTGTATTTGTTGAGTACTTACTGTATACCAGTCACTATAGGGACCACATCAGGACTGAAATTAACATGGCAAATATAGTCTCTTTCCTTGTTGAATTTCCAGTCTCCCAGAGGACTTAGATGAAAAGATGTCAATTAAAACATTCTGTGGTAGATCACATTTAGAGCTTTTATGAGAGGCACAAGGTGTGTAACTCAACACTGGCCTCAGGGAGGAGCCCTTGGAGGATTTGGTATAAGCTAGAACCTGCATGCTGAATAGGAGTTGCTCAGATATGAATTTATGGGGACAGTGGGAGTTTAGGCCAGAGGAGTAATATGCAGAATGTCTGAAGGTAAGAGTAAGAGTTGTATCCTTAGAATAGGGACTATCTTTTGGCTGGTATGTGAATTAAGAAAGAATGTGGAAAACATGCGGTAAAAAGTTAAGCAGAGTCCTATTCTTGAATGATTCTGTAAACCACCCAAGGTGTACAGAGGGGTGGAGGAGCCATTGAATTGGAAGGTTGAAAGCAGGGGAGTGAAGAAATGAACATTTTTCTAGCTGTTAGAACATTTTCTTAGCTACGTGTATATATCCTTTAGAAAAATGACCACGTGGGACTCTTTGCCCATTGCTTTCCCACTTTTCTTATAGAAGCAAATTGGTAGGCTGTGCAGACTGATGGAGCATGGGATTCCAGTTCAAAGATGATGGTGGCAGAGTATTGAGAAAGGGGAGCTGATTTTTGGTTTTAGAGACAGAGGTTGATCCCAGCATGTGTACTGTGCTTAATGTATCAAAACTCCTCCCTCCCTGGGATCCAGCCACTAAGGTTGATGGCCACTGGGAATTGAGAGCAGACTACAAGAGACGGCCAACTCTTTTATATTTGCTACTCCTCAGAGGAAATGAGAGGTAATTTTAGTTTATGTTTGTTTGGTATTTGGGGCATAATCAAATAGAAATGCCTGTTATATAGTTGGATACATGCACCTAGAATGGAGGATAATTATGTTCCAGGTTGAGGAAAATCAGTATGAAGGAAGGGTTGCCTTGTGAAGTACAGAACGTCTAGTTAAATTTAAATTTCAGATATATGATGTGTAAACTTTCAGTATAATTATGAACCATGCAATATTTGTATTTTGACTTATGAAACCTGGCAATTCTATTTGGGATTCATCAACATTTAGGTGATAACATTTTTTTGGTAACATTTGTTGAGATATAATTTGTATGCTATGCAATTCACCAATGAAAACACAATTCTGTTATTTTTAGTGTATTCACAAGGTTGTGTGTAGCCATCTCTATGGTCAACTTTAGGACCTTTTGCTCACACCAGAAAGAAACCCTCTACCCATACTTATCATCCTCTAATCCATCCATCCTTCTGCCCATCCCCGGCCTAAGCAGCTACTGATCTACTTAGTCTCTGTGTATTTGCCCATTCTGGATATTCATAGCGATGGAATCATGTGCTTTTTTGGTGACTCGCTTCTTTCACTTAAACTTTAATACCAAGCTTCACCCACATCTGGTACGTATCTGTACCTCATTCCTTTTGGTGGCAGAAGAGAACAGTATGGATATGCCACATTTGTTTATCACTGATGGCCATTTGGGTTGTTGCCACCTCTTGGCTGTTAAGAAGAGTGTTCCTCAGAACACTGGTGTTCAAGTATTGTGTATATATTTAAGAGTAGAATTGCTTGGTCAAATGATAACTGTGTTTAACATTTTAAAGACCTGCCAGAATATTTGCCAAAGTGGCTACACCATTTTATATTCCTAACAGCAGTGTATACATCCTTACGGCACTTATTTTTAATCTGAGTTTTTGATTCTATCCATCCTAGTGGATATGAAGTGAGGCATGACTAAATGATGTTAAGCATCTTTTCATGTGTCTATTAGCTGTTCATGAATCTTCTTTGGAAAAATTACTCCTTGGGATTCTTTAGCTCACTTATTTCACATTGAATTCTTTTTAAATCAGTAGACTACTTTACAAAAAAAAATATATTTTTTTAATTTTTATTTTTACAGACTGCATTTTAATTCATTGTACACAAATGGGGTACAACTTTTTATTTCTATGGTTGTACACAATGTAGTTCACACCATTCATGTAATCATTTGTATACATAGGGTAATACTGTCTGTTTCATTCATTCTACTGTCTTTCTTTCCCCTACCCCCTCCCGCCCCATTTTCCTCTACACCATTCAAAGTTCCTTCATTCTTCTCTTCCCCCATGCCACTCCCCCTCATTATGTATTGTCATCCACTTTTTAAAAAGTTTTGATTTATAGAAAATTTGAGTATATGATATAGATAACTTTCAGAGCACTCCCACCAGTTTCTCTTACTGTTAATCTCTTGTGTTAGCATGGTATGTTTATCAATTAACATTGATACATTATTATTAACTGAAGTTCATAGTTGGCATTAGAGCTCTTTGTGTTGCATGATTCTGTAGACTTTGACAAGTGCACATTGTTAAGTATCCACCATTGCAGTATCATAAGCAATAGTTCACCTCCCTATAAATCTACCTTGTGTACTTTATCCATTCTCTCTCCCTACCTCAGCCACCACTGACTTTTTATTGTCTATGATTTTGCATTTTTTTTCAGAGTGGCATGTACTTGGAATCATATAGGCCTTCTCAGATTGACTTTTCAATTGACTTTTTAGTGATAAGTGTTTAAGGTTTCATCAGATCTCATGACTCGATTACTCATTTCTTTATGTCACTGAATAGCATTCCATTGTATCCATGTACCTCAGTTTTTCTCCTTTCACCAATTGAAGGACATGTTCATTGCCTTCAGTTTCAAGTAATTACAGGTAAAACTCCTATAAATATACATGTGCAGCTTTTTATATGAATATGTTTTCAACTCATTCAAGCAAATAAGGACATGATTGCTGGATCACATAGTAACACTGTTTCAGTTTTCTAAGAAACTGCCAGATTGTTGTCACCATCTTTTCTTTTTTTTTTTTCCTTTCGTATTGTGGATTGAACCCAGGGGTTCTTAACCATTGAGCCACATCCTCAGCCCTTATTATTTTTTTATTTTGAGACAGTGTCTCACTAATTTGCTTAGGGCTTTGCTTAGATGCTGAGGCTGGTCTCGAACATGCAGTCCTCCTGCCTCAGCCTCCTGAGCTGCTGGGATTACAGGTGTGCACATCCACACCCGGCCTGGGTTGTTGTCTTAAGTGGCTGTACCATTTTTCATTACCAACAAAGATGATGAGAATTCCTGTTGCCCAGTATCCTCATCAGCATTTGTTATGATCAGTTTTGTTTTGTTTTTAAGTTTCCATCACTGTAATAGGTATGTAGTGGTATCTCATTATTATGTCAATGTGCAGTTTCCTTAAAACATGTTGTTTCTTTTTGTATGTTTGTCATCTGTAGACCTTCTTTGTTGAGGTGTCTATTCACAACTTTTGCCTATTTCTAATTTTTTTCCCCTTATTGCTGAATTTTAGCATTGTATCTTTTACATATGTCTTTATCAGATAAGTGTTTTATCAGACTGTGGCTTGTCTTTTCATTCTCTTAAGGGTATCTGCTAGAGCGTAAGTTTCTCATTTTAATATAAAACCCCTCATCAGTTTTTCTTGGATTGCACTTGTCGAATTAGTTATAATGACATTTCTGTCTACAATGGACTGCATATACCACTGAGGCCCCGTAAGTTTATATTGCCTAGTGGTGTCCTAGTTCTCTTAGTTTGTATATGCACAAATGAGGACACCATCTCACAGTGCATTTTTTGGAATGTGTCACCAATATTAAAATGTATCTCCATTAGAAATGCATGACAGTATCTAAAACTCATTACCAAACTCAAGGCCACCTAGGTTTTCTTTGTTATCTCCTAGAAATTTTATAAGTTTTGTATTTGTTTACTTTTGGATCTATGATCCTGTTTAGGTTGTTTTTTGTGAATGTTGTAAATTCTGTGCCTAGATTAAAAATTTTCCATATGAATATCCACTTGTTCTGGTACTGTTGAGAAGACCATCCTTTTCCATTGAATTTCCCTTTCTCATTTGTCAAAGATCAGCTGATTTTATTTGCATTTATCTGTTTCTGTTCCATTGTCTGTTCATCTATTCTTTTAGCAATACCACTCGATCTTGATTACCATAGCTTTATGGTAAGTTTTGAGGTAAGGTAGTAGGACTCCTCCAGCTTATCTTGTCTTCAGTATTATGTTGACTATTTTGGGTCTTTTGCCTTTTAATTTAAACTTTAGAATCAGTTTGTCATATTCACAAAATAACTTGCTGGATTTTGATTGGAATTGTGTGTTCTATAGATCAAGTTGAAAGTTGACTTCTTAACAGTTTTTTTGTTTTCCTACCCATGTAGGTAGAATCTCATTCCATTTATTAAGATCTTTGATTTCTTTCATTTGAGTTTTCTTTATTTGGATTCTATTCATATTTTGTTGAATTTGTATCTTAAGTATTTCATTATTTCATCATATCACCAGTAAACAAAGACAGTTTTATTTCTTCCTTTCTTGTCTTACAACTTGAACTAGGAATTCCTGTGCTATATTTAACAGTAGTGATAAGAAGGGACATCTTGCCATCATACTGATCTTATGGGAAAAGAATCTAGTTTCTTACTAGTGAATGTGACGTTAGCCATAGCTATTTCATTCATGTTCTTTATCAGGTTGAAAAAATACATTCTTTTCCTAGTTGGCTGAGAGTTGTTATCATGAATGGGTGCTGGGTTAAAAAAATTTTTTTTCATCTATTGATATGATCATATGATTTTTTTCTTTATTAGCCTTTTAATGTGATAGATTATATCCTTAACCAGTATTTGCATATCTGTAATAAATCCAATTGGTTATAATCTGATTATTTTATACATTGTTGGATTCAATTTGTTAATATTTTAATGAGAATTTTTGCATCACTGTTTATGAATATTATTCTGTAATTTTCTTACCTTGTAATGTCATTTGTCTGGTTTTGCTAGGGTAATGTTGGCTTCATAAAATGAGTTATCCATGGAAAGAGAAGTATACTCTCTGCTTTCTGCTTGTTTTCCAACCCCTTTCCCTGGGAAGACATTGTATTTGATTGGTACTTTTAATTCCTGAAATGTTTTGTAGAATTCACCAGTGAAACCATCTGGGCCTGGTACTTAATATTTTGGAAATTGACTAATGGTTGATTCAATTTCTTTAATAATAGAAGTCTGTTCAGATTGTCTGTTTCTCTTTGGGTATTTTTATCACTAGTATTTTTTTTTTTTTTTTAAACAGGAATTGGTGCATGTCATTTGAGTTGTCAAATGTGAGGACATAGAATTATTCATAAGGTTGTCCTTGAGGTAATAGTCATGACTCCGCTTTCATTTCTAATATTAGCAATTTGGTTTCATTGTCTCATTGTTGTGATTATCTTCTTCACTGCTGCCTCCTTTTTTCCCCCTTTTTATTTCATTCTTTCTTTTTTTTTCCTTTTTGGCTAGCCTGGTTATAGGGTTATCAGTTTTTAATTTTGTTGCTTTTTTTTTTCTGTTTCAATTTCATTTAATTTTGCTCTAATTTTATTATGTCTTTTCTCATGCTTGTTTTTCTTTCCATAGTTGCCAAAGGTGAAGGTTAGATTATGCATTTTAGATTTTTCTGTTTTTGAAATACACACTTTCAGTGTTCTAAATCTCAGTCTAACTATTGGTTTTTCAGCATCCACGAACTTTTTTAAGTTCCATTTTCATTTATTTCAAAATATTCTTGAGAATTATTCTTTGATGTATGTGTTATTTAGAATTTTTAATCTCTAAATATTTAGAGATTTTTCCTGCTGTCTTTCTGTCATTGATTGGTAGTTTAATCCCATGTAATCTGAACTTCATGCTGTATGATTTCCATTCTTTTAGATTTAAGTTTTGTTTTATGACCTAGAATATGGTCTGTTTTGGTGAGTGTTCTATGTGAGCTTGAAAAGAATGTCTATACTGCTATTATTCAAGGAAAATTCTATAAATGTCAGATCCAGTTGGTTGATGGATCTAGTTGGTTACCAATATTTTTGCCTGCTGGATCTGTCAGTTACTGATAGAGGGATATTGAAGTTTGTAAGTACAAGAGTGGATTTGTCCCTTCTTGCAGCTTTATCAGTTATGCTTCATGAATTTTGACATTCTCTTCTTAGGTCCATAAACCTTAAGAATTGTTATGTCTTCTTGGAGAATTGACCCCTTTTTCTGTCTCCTGCTTTGTTTGAAATTGGTATGTGTACTGTAGCTTTCTTTTGGTTAGTGTTAGTAAGGTTTATCTTTCTCTAGCCTTTTTCTTTCACTCTGTTTTTCATAGACAACATAGAGTTGGGTCTTCCTTTGTACCCACTATGCTATTCTATTTTAATTGGCATGTGCTATGGTTTGATGATGTGTTTGTCTGAAAAAGTCCCTATTTGTCCTTCACTTTTGCAGTAAAATTTCACTGGAGACAAATTACATTGCAACAATTTTTTTCTTCCAACACTTAAAAAATATTTCACTCCATTTTCTTTTTGTTTGCCTGGTTTCTGATTTTTTTTTTAAAAATCTGATTATATTCTTTTTTTTTTTTTTTTTTTTCTGAAATCTGATTATATTCTTACCCTTGCCTACTAGAGGGAAGGTATTTTCCCCCTCAGACTTTTTCCCATGCCTTTCTCTTTGTTTTTGATTTTCTGAAGTTTTAATATTATCATAAGTCAAGGTGTAGATTTTTTTGGTGTTCCTTCTATTTGGTGTGTTTTTTTGCTTCCTGGACATGTTATTTGGTACTTGTCATTAGTTTCAGATTATTCTCTGCATTATTTCTGCAAATATTTCTTTAAGTTTTTTTTTCTCTTCTCATGATGTTCTCTTTATGTGTATGTGTTGTTCCTCCTCTTACTGCCCACAATTCTTGGATATTTTGTCACCCCCACCCCCACCTTCTCTTTCATTTTTTTGTTTGCATTTCAGTTGGGAAGTTCTTTTAGCATATCTTCAAGTTTTCCTTGGCCTAGCTCATTCTACTGTTGAGCACATCAAAGACAGTCTTCTTTTCTGTTATAGTCCTTTCTGATTTCTAACCTTTCACTTTGATTCTCTATCAGAGTTTTCATCTCTCTGCTACATGACCCATCTCTTCTTGCACATTGTGTACTTTTTCCATGAGTTGATTTAGCATATTAATAATGCTTATTTTAAATTCACAACATCTTAATTCCAAAGTCTGTCATATCTGAGTCTGAGTCTGAAGCTTGCTTCATCTCTTCAGACTGTTTTTCTTGCCATTATCATGCCCTGTAATTTTTTGTTGAAAACTAGACATGATGTATTAGGTAATAGGAACTAAGTAATTAGACTTTTGATGTGTGATTTTATGTTAATATGGCTTGGAGCTGGCCTGTTTTTAAGGCTTGCTATAGGCAAGTGCCAGAGATTTTAGTTTCCTTAATACCCTCCCCAGCCACCCAATCTGTTGTCTTTGGATTTCCTTCTGAGCTCTTTCTAGAGCCTGTGTCATATAGCTCTCTGTTACAATCTACTATTATTTATCCTGACACTTGTTGATGGTGATAAGTTGCTGCAGAGTGAAGGTATTCCATAATTTTATAGTTAAATGTCAGTTTCTTAGTGACCTGAGTCCCTCAGAAGCACTTATTACCCTGTTTTTGTTTTTTAAATTTCTTTCTCTTTACTTCTCCCATTAGGTAAGGGGAAAAAATGCAGCAGGGGATTAGGGTTGTCTCATTACCCTTTTTTACAGGTCTAATGAAGCTCTAGTAAAGCAGTTTTCCTTAGAGGGCAGGCTTTTGTTATGCAGAAAGTTCTAAGCATGTGTAGTTCAAAATAGTCACATGACCCCCTTCTCCTCCAACTGAAACACTGGGGAATTTTTTTCTTCCTAACTCCTCTCCTGAGAACTTGGTGAGGCTCCTAGAGGAAAGTGGGGGATACTTCTTAGATTGGACCCCCTGAAGTTTTTAACTCTCAGGCTAGTTTTTACTCAGCCACCATCAGCTCATCCAAATTAGTATTTTAAGTGTTCTCTGAGTTCCTGGCTTCAGTAGCTTCTGCTCCTGGTTTCTGAGCTCAGCTGTGATTCTCTGCATTCCCCTTTCTCTCCAGATTTCAGTGTGGCAGTTTGCCTTGTGACTTAAATTCTCTGCTAGATCTAAGAAAAATCACTTATATTTGAATTTGTTCCTTTTTTTTTTTTTTTTTTTGGTTGTTGTTATGAGGACTGGAGTGGAGACTTTCAAGCTTTTTATGTTGGAGTTGAGACTAAAAATCTCCCATTACCCATATTTTAATTTGGTTATTTTTTTTTTTCAATTACTGACTTGTGGGAGTTTTTGTTGTTGTTTTTGTTTGTTTTAATGCATTCTGGTAAAGCTTCTTATCAAACTTGTACCAGAAGTTATTTCTTAACTTGCAAACTTTACAAATTAACTAACTTGAACTTTATTTGCTTACTGTTTTGATCAATTTCATTCAAGAGAAAACATGAAGGAGACTTTTCTATAGAAGGTAATCTTGGCCTTGTTATGATTACTCTTCCTTTCAGATAGACAAGTTCTCTAGTTTGGTTGTAAGTCTGCTGTAAATCACAATAGTACATATAACCATGTTCAGGTGACACTTGGAAGTACCATGATAATCTCTTAGTTGCCCACCACTTGATAAAGATAACACTTTGAAGTAAGGAGCATTCCTAGTTTTATTTATCTGTAATTTAAAAGAAATACCCACTCCTTAGAATCAAGGAATAATTATATTTGTAATACAAAATATCCAGTTTCTCTTCTTAAAATGTTTCCTGAAATTTTACTTTTAAAAGGACACATGAAATCATGGGTATGTTAATTGATTGATAGAAGCAAAGTATGGGAGGAGAATTAGTGGGAGTTTGTTTTGAATCTCCATATTAATATGAATTTATAAAGTTTTTAGGACTCATGAATCTAGTTTAATTCTAAAAGTGAAAATCCTCTTAGTTTTCAATCTAAACAAATCCTGAGCAGATGAATGCTCATAGAGAAACCCATGAATAGAAATGTACTTTTAAAATTTTATATTTCCAACCTGGGCACTTCAGAAAATGAACAACTAGTTTGAAGGTATATTCAATCTTAGTCTTTTAACAGCTCAAATTTTTGGAATAATTACTACTATGGAATTAGTTTGGAAAGTGATTATTTTCAGGATAATTGATATGGTGAAGCTATTAAATAAGAAAGAACATTTTATTTTGCAGTGGTTTTATAAACAGTCACTTTTAAGTTCCCCTCTTTAATCTAGAAGAAATGAAATGCATCATACTGGAGGTGGGGGTGATAGGTACATGGTAGTGAATCAGGTTTAAGGCCGAAAGACTATTTTATAAGTTATTTGCAGGTATAGGGTCTTTTGGAAACAAATTGTGCTGTTTGGGGAGGGGAGACGGTGTTAAGTTCCAAGTGAAAACCCATCAGGGAGGTTATGTTACTTGCCTCTGAAATATCATTTGCCTTGGGCGGGAGGAAAAAGAAAGAGACAGCCAGACATTTCGAATGATCCATGGCCACCTGGTCTGACAGAGTGGAGAGTTGGGTCTCAACAGCTAGTAACGCTCCTCAGCCAATCAAAGGTAATTGTCCAGCCAGCTCTGTTGGAGAAGCCAGACAAAGTTATTTCTTACGTTATAGTTTACATTTTTTCAGGCACAGAAACATGTACAGTCTGCCGAAGATAGGAATTCCTGAGGCCCTGAGTAAATTGTTGCTTTTGTAATTCATACTCTCAAAACAGTGGCCATATGCAGCCCTTCCTAGAGATTTGCCAGGGGAGTAGGGATGAGTGCATGGGAGCCAGGTTTGTGAATACTTGCTGGGGCTGTGTCTTCCTGCCCGGCCTGCATTTAATTGAATGGAATAGTGCCTCTTGGAAGCTATTGTGCATTCAGGTGATTACTCAAATATGCTTAGCTTCAGAACCACCATCTTCCATTTGTATTTAATCATAATTGAATGATAAGGAATTTACATGCATCACAAAAAATGGTTTCTTACTTAGAACTAGAACTTTCTTAAGGGACAGTTCATTCATTAGAATGTGTGGAGTCGGGAAGTCTGTAACATTTTCATTTTTCTTGTGGAGGCAATTCCTATTACTCCCTAATTCCAGAGAACAGGAATTCTAGTAGGGAAATACATGGCTTCTCTAGATTTTATACCCAACAGTGGAGTTGCAGGGCCACAGAGATGTGTATCTCCTGCTTCATTGAGTATTGCCAAATTGCTCTACTAAGTTGATTACACCATATCCAGTAGGGGAATGACTGACTGGCTAGTGAAATATATATTTGCAGTTCTGGCACCCTGGATCAAATTAGAATTACTAGAAAACTTGTTGCATTAACTGTTTGATCTGGGCAGTTTGTTTGATATATTAGACCTTTGGTTAATAAACAGAATGAATAAGTGAGTTCATTGTGTGACTAATGGAAATAAAAGTGATTTCCAAGACAATGTTCACGATTCATTCTCATCAAGTCGAGACCTTTTGCTACCTCCATTCTTTTTCTTTTTCTTTTTTTTCTCTTTTTCTCTCAGTCTCATGACCATTTCTTTCTCATTTCTAGGAATACCTCAATTGCAGACAGGTATGCTGAGTACTGTTCTACATATCCAGAAACCCAAGCTGCATTCTCTGCCAAGAGGCATTTCTAATTGTAGTTCATAGCAGGTCCTGAGGGGTCACATTGCTTGAACTCAGTTTCTGGCTCAGCCAAGAATAAGAAAATAATAACCTTATGGTATTACTTAATTTCACAGTGCCTCATTTGCCATATATATATATGAGGGACAATAGTAGTACCTTCCTTGTAGGCTTGCTGTGAGGGTTATGTGAATTAATACATAAGATAACCTTTAAACAGAGTCTGGGACATAGTCGTTATGATGAAGATGGTTACTATCCTTATCATCTCCCTTTTTATCTCCTGTTAGCTATGTTTAATGCTGTTTGCCAGGGTTTGTATCACTCTTATGTTCCTTTGGCTGCATGACTATTTTTTCAGGACAGTACTTTTCTACCTTAATAAACTTTTGTTCTATTTTAAATTGAAACAAAAACTGATACAATCTGATTAGACTCTTGAAAAAGTTCTTGAGTTGCAAAGTGTGTTTTTTAACTTTTACCGTAAAAATGTGGAAGCTAAGTACTGTGGTGGACGCCTGTAATCTGAGCGGCTTGGGAGACTGAGGCAGGAGGATCACAGGTTCAAAGCCAGCTGGGGATGTGACTCATTGGTTAAGTGCCCTTGAGTTCAGTGCCTGGTACTAAAAACAAAGGGGGGGGGTGGAATATTTTGGGTATTAAAATGAGAATAATATGCTGAACACCCACATAGCCACCACACATCTTAAGGAATAAAGTATTAGAGAGTCAACTAAAGTCTGAACATCTCTCCTTGTTCTCATTCTTTTCTTTCTCCTACCAGAGTTAACTGCCATCTTGAGTTTGTTTTCACAAAGAGATATTATTTTATATGTTTTAAAACTTTTTATATGTAGAGTCATACTTGATACATTAATTTTTCTGCAGGCTAGTTTCTCACTTAACATTTGGATGGGTTTATGGTGCTCTAATTCATTCCTCTACATTGCTTATATAGCATTATGTGACTATATCCTAAATGATCTGTGTACTTCTTAATGGTTATTTACATTGAGAGCTACCCTCTGGGTGCAAGAGCCCTACAGTCAGGAAACCACCTTTCTCACCATGTCACTGTTGGCAGCAAATAACTTTTGTGTATAGGTTCCCCTTTAACCCATAGGGGACGACTTCTCCAAGTGGTCACACCTGAGCAGAGTTGCTGGACCACAGAGATGTGTATCTCACACTTTATTTGATGTTGCCAAATTCCTCTTCCATGTGATTGTGTTACAGTCTGATAGTTGCAGTTGCCTCACATACATGTCAACACTTGGAACTATGACTTTAATTTTTGCTAACAGTATTGATTTGAAATACTATCTCCTAGTTTCATGTTTGAGTATTAGAGGTTGAACATACCTTTATGGGCCATTCCAGTTTCCTTTTTATATCCTTTGTATACCCCTCCCCATATTTGCCTATTTCTAGATTTGTAGGAATTACTTGAACTGATTATGGATCTTAGTTTACATACATTATAAATATCTTCATGGTCTGTGCTTAGTTCACTCTAATTTACTGTGTTAAAACATACACCTGGGGCTGGGGAGATAGCTCAGTCGGTAAAGCGCTTGCCTTGAAAGCACAAGGCCTTGGGTTTGATCCCCAATACCGCAAAATAAAACAAAACAACAAAACAAAACATACACCTGCATAGAAAGTCTCCTGCCCATCATAAATACAGAACCAAAGCATCTTTATAGACCCACCATCCAACACAAAACCCTCAGCTCAGTGAATCTTACTAAGAGCAAGTATCAGAGTCTGAGATGTGTGTAGCCCCCGGTCAAGTCTGAGCCCTGGTTTATTTTTATTTGCTGACTCTAGAGGGGTCCTCAGGGGATGTTTGCACTGACCTTATGTTCCTGTTTGGTTGTAAGCATCTATATAATGTATTTTTAGCACATAGTGTAAATATAGGCATAGTTCATTGAATAAAGTCTTTTGAGGCAGGACCTGTGAATAATTTATCTCTGTGTATCCCACATTGCCAGAAGTGTGGTAGGTGTTCACAAGAGATGCTTGATTACAGGAGACAGGGAAACCTTCCATTCCAGTCTTTTCTTGCTCAATCAGTTGTTTTCCATTCATTTTGCAGCAACTTGAGTGAGTGCTGAAGGCACAGTAAGGTGTGACTACACCCCATTGCATTTGTTTGTTGAGGTGTCAGCAGTTATCCATGCTTAGTCATAGGTAATTGACTAATGCAGTTTGCTTTTTCAGTTGTGGCATAAGTTGTATCATCTTTCTTACAGATAGATGACAGTTAATGAAGAGGTTTTTTTTTGTTTTTATACAACTGGTTTCAAGTGCAAGTTATGTTAGTACTGATAATGCCAAGTATCAACATGTCACATTGTTAATATGTCAATAAAGGCAGGAATTAGGAGTGTTTTTTAATGATCATGGTTTAGAAATAATATAATTTCAAAAGGAAAGAATTGAGCTGGGCGCATTGGATTACGCCAGTAATCCCAGCGGCTCAGGAGGCTGAGACAGGAGGATCACGAATTCAAAATCAGCCTCAGCAACAGCGAAGCACTGAGCAACTCAGTGAGACCTTGTCTGAATAAAATACAAAATAGGGCTGGGGATGTGGCTCAGTGGTCAAGTGCCCCTGAGTTCCATCCCTGGTACTGCCACCCCCACAAAAGGAAAGATCTGAATTTGATGTTTAAATTTTTTGTATTTTCACATAAAATATTCAAAAGATCTTTAACATTTCAAGTTATTTTAAAAGTTTCAAAACATTATTTAAAATATGTCATTGTAATTTTATGAGTAAGGCATTAATACAAAGAAAGCATTATAAAACCCCTAAAAGTGAACTTTCATGTATCTAAAAATTAATTTCAAATGATCCACTCTGAATTTAAAGAAAAAAAGTATTTTGTATCTTTACCCACCTACTCACTCATCCACCCACCCATTCATCCATGTACCCATCTGTTTGCCTGTGGTAATGCTCTTCACAGGTACATATAGAATTGGACTTTCCTACCCCTTGACCCTAGTTATGGACATGTGGTTTGTATGGTAATTAAAATGTGGGCAGAAGTGAAGCACATGACTGTTGGGCAGAAACCTTAAGAACCAGTGACACTATTTACCTCATCTCCTCACCTCTGTTTTGCTGATGGTGGTGTTGCAGACAGTGGGAGCTCTCTCACTTGGGTCTGAGCATGTGGGGATGTGGAGCCAGGTTCCATGAGGACATTCATTGGACATGGAATGTCAGTGCAAATTTTCATTGTTATAAGCCACTAAGATTTAGGGGTCGTTTATTACCACAGTTTCACTTATTTAATTCTAACAACTATCTTTACTATATTGCATTTCAAGTCTATTTTTCAAATATACCTTAGTGATGTAGAAATTAAAATAAACGTGATTATTAACATTCCATAAGGTTATTTTTAGTGGCTGCTATCAGTCTGACAGTTGCACTATAAAAAGTTAATACTCATTTTCTTGTCAGACTTTGTAACTTCTACATTTTCTCCCTTGATAGACATGCATCTCCCTTCTTACCACTGTGGTAAAGCTGGAGAAGGGGTGATAGGATTATACGGTGTCATTATTTTCCATAGTTTTTCCAGTGTCATGTAATGGCACAAGAGTGTGTCATCCTGGACCACAGCACCCTTGGTTTCATGGGCTCTCATCACAGATAGACAAATGTATCTACACCATTCTTATAGTCCCTTGATTTGTTACTAAATTTCACATGATTATTTTTGTTTAGCAAGCAAGAACTTCTAATATCAAAGTATCTCACACATACATACATAAATACACCTTCTAATAATTAGCTTTATGTTTTTAAAAAAGTGACCTTTAATATAACAAACTGGGATGATAGGATTGCTCTTTTATTCCTTGTTTACCAAGAAATTTTCTACTCACTGTTTGAGACTCAATGCAATTGTCCCTTTCTCTGGAAAGTCTTCAACTTCTCTCTTTGTGCTGGAACTGTTCATTGTATATAACTATTATAACACCTTTAAAATGGTAAAAACATGCACACACACACACATATATGCATACATACACATATATAATTAGGCATATATAAAATATATATAAAACAAACTGGGTTTTTCAAATGTAATTAGCATTTTAATGGTATCTTCATTTTCTTTTGCACTTTGAATGCATAACACCTCTAATCACCTTTTACCCTCATGTTTATTTCTGTGTTTAGCTCAGTTAAAAGCTAAATTAAATGGCATTAACTGGCAATTTAAAAAATAAATTTTAGTTGTTAATTTGTCTATTTCAGTTGGTATGTTATGAATTATATAGATAGTAAAGTTTTTGATTTTCATTACTTAACAAAGTTAACTGTCACCTTTATCTTTACTTTAAATAAATATTTGGTTGTTCCCTAAAGTATGCCTAGTAAATGTAGGTAGTGCCTCAAGTTGCTTTTTAATCTTATGTACTTCCACTAGATGGTGCTCATTCCTTTAGGAAATCTGAGACCTTGCTGAAGAACTTGTCAATTCTGTCACTGATGGGTTAAAAATAAAAGAAGCAAATTCAGGCCAAAGCAGTATGAAAAAACTTGTGAAGTTTTTGTATGTCATGTAAAGAGCTGTGGAACTCTGTGGCAGATGTATTAATATTGTATTATATTTCCTAAGAATCTGTGATTTTATTATATGACTCATAAAAAATGTATTTAAATGCTAATTGTATATTGTGTTAGGTGATGGCGATAGAATGGTTAAAAAACAGGCATGGTAGTCTTCAGCCACATGACTCTTGGAGTCAGAACTCAATCACTTGAAGTGTAAATTTGTAACTGAGTATGTAATGGATGGAAATGGGAGTGTTTGCTCAGATTGTAGGAAATTTTGTTCAAGAATTGACTACTAAGCTGGTTAAATGAACTCTAAAGAATTGACCAGTAAGAGTGAGGAGGAGGAGAAATTTCCAAAGGTGTTAGTGTGGAGTTGGAAGTTCTTCATCAGAACACTATTCATTGAAATGGTTGAAATGTTTGGACCTTTTTAGTCCCAGAGACTTGTGTACTTTAGCTCTTATTTCTTTGATAATTTTTTTCCTCAGCTCTTTTCCATCTTTCTGGATGCCGGATGTTAGGTGGATATTGGTCTTTTTTGGATTATAGTTTAAATGTTTTCCTTCTGCTTTTGCTTTCTGAAAGATTTCCTCAACTTTTGCTTTCTTTCTATTTAATATTTAAGAAATTGGCATGGTAGTCTTAGTCACATGACTCTTGGTCAGTATTTTAATTGTAAGTTTGGGTGGGTATCTGTTCCTTTTTCATAACATTCTAGTCTTATTCTATGGATACACTGTAGAATCTTTTTGAGGATAATTTAAACAAACAGAACCTCTTTCCTTATTTATTCATCAGTTAGTGTGTTCCACGTGCTTTACATAGTTCAAAGTGCTGTGTTCAGTTCTTGCAGCAACCCTATAGATATATACTAATCTTTGTAGTGGAGATAAAGAACCAAGGCACTGTTTTGACTGGTTATACAACCAGTTAGGTGATGGAGCTGTTGGTCTGTTTTAAATTCTGTGCCTTTAACATCACGCTGTTCTCCATATTAATGGATACTCAGTAGAATGTTTGGGCTTTATCAATGCTCTTCATGCTATTCACAATCCTTCATTACCATTTGACTTTTCTGTTTATCTGCTTTGGTGTTTCTCCTGGTGGAGTCTTTTTTCAAATGTCTACTAATTCTTGGTTCTCTGCATTTTAAAAATCTTTTATGTATGTATGTATGTATATATGTAACTGGGGGTTGAAACCAGGGGCACTCTATCACTGAACCAAACCCCAAGCCCTTTTTAATTTTGAAACAGGGTCTTACTAAGTTGCAGAGATTGACCTCAAATTTGCAATTCTTCTTCCTCCGCCTCCTGATTGCTGAGATTACAGGAGTGTATCATCATGCCTACCATCTGCCTGTGTTTAATAGTGAGTGATTAACAAGGTGATTAGATGGTTCATGTGCCTGATGGATTCTCTTTAGAGACAGTTCTCAGCCATGAATGGGGTACTTTGTGCACCTGCCCACCTCTCATCACTTGGCAGCATCTGGAGAGATTTTGATTGTCATAACTTGAGGAGAGGGGTACTTCTGGCATATAGTGGGTAGTTGCCCCAGAGATGCTGCTGAACATCTTATAGTGCACAGGGATAACCTTGTACAATAAAGATGAATTCAACCTAAAATGTTTAAACCAACATTAGAGAAAAGGGACAGAAAAATCACCTGCTATTGGTTGTGGGAGGAGAGATTGCATATTTTAAAACAGATGCTGTCTCCTCCATGGCTTTACAATGTTTTCATCAAAGAAACCAGGCATCTGCTGCTGCCTGGGTCTTAGGCGACTGGCTGCTTGACCTTCTCAGCTGGCCGGAGGGCGGGGAGAGGAGCCCCTCTCAGTATTATCCTCCTCTCTTTCCACACCTGACAACCCTGACAGTGTTCTTTGGGCCAAATGGCTCCAACTTTGTTCCAGTTCTACATTATGACTTCCTTTTTCTAGAAATTTGTTGACTGTTCTAGTTTTCTGACTGCCGCATTCCCATTACTTTTAGTTTAAAAAATTTTTTTAGTGCAACTTAGGATGAAAGAAGAAATTCATATCTGTTATTCATCACTGAATTTTGTAACCATAATTTTTGGTGACTTTTTTGCAATCCATCAGCTGTTCATGACATAATTTATCTTTTTCTTATAGTTAGATACATCAGTTTTCCTCATTACTTCATTTTTCTTTAATATATTTTTTAGTTGTTGGTAGACCTTTATTTTATTCATTTATTTATACACAGTGCTGAGAATCAAACACAATGCCTCACATATGTGAGGCAAATGCTCTACCACTGAGCCACAACCCCAACCCACCTTATCACTTCTTAAAGTATGATTTATATAGAAGCCATAGGATAAACGCTAAGTCTTTCCTGTAACTCACTAATTTTCAAAAAAAAAAAAATTATCTTGGCATTCTAGTATCCTGCAGTTTATCAGTATTGATCTTTTTAGTATCATTATGAACACAGAGATCTTCATATACTTAATGGGACTCAAACTGTTATGGTTATTATTCTTTCTGATGCTCAAATTCCTTCATCTTTGGCCAGTGGAAGCCCCTTCAAGTTGGCTTCTGTGGGTTTTTTTATTGTTTATTTTTAGTTTTTTCAACACAACTCCATTAGGCTTTGATAGTTTCTTTAATTTCTGAACTGACAAGGTGTCTTAGGACTATTTTGTGTTTTAAGATAGATTTCTAGTCAAAATTGAGATTCTTTTTTTGATACTGTCTATTCATTCCTGATAGTCACCTATAAAAATGCCTTTACCAGCTCTTCCCAACTTCTAGTTTAAAGCATGAATTAAAAAAAAAAAAAAAAATTCCAGTTAATACCAGTAAGGTAATCCATGGGTTCACGTTCCATATAATATCCTTCTTCTCTTAACTGTTTTTGGTTGTGTTTGACCTGCACTGCCACATCTTAGATGAGTTATATCATGCTTTTTATGCTTAGCTCCACCATTTACCCTTGGTTAAATATAGTGATTGGTAACCACCTGTCCTTACCTAGAAGCTTCTTGTTTTAGAAATTCATTCTCTAGTAGGCTTGTCATGGGTAAGGCTCATAGAAACAATTTTCCCTGACCTCTTAGAAGTTTTTCTGTGGTCTTTGCATTAATATTTGAGGGTCAGTTTATCTCAAATGAAAATCCTGAATGCATATTTTTTTCTTCCTCCTTCCCTTTTTTTTTTTTTTTTTTTAAACTATCTTAAGTGTGTTACTCCTTCAGCTTCTGGTACAAGGTGCTCCTGTTTAAATCTGATCCCAATATAACTTTCTTCCCTTTGTGTATTTTGTCTTGATGTTAAAAGGATTTTTTTGTTTTTTTCGAATCTTTAAAGAATATTTCTCAATGGTGCAGGTTCTGTGTCAGTTTCCCCAAGTATTCAGTGTGTGCTTTTAATCACATATGCTCCTCTGCATTTATATCATGGTAGGATTTTTTAAAATCTTCCTTGAGCCCCACCTTGGTTGCTGCCTCACTTCCAGTTCTCCTTTCTAAGAGTAAATCACTATTCTAACTTTAATCTTTGTGGATAGTTTTGCCCGTTCTTGGAATTTATTTAAATGGAAGGACACAGTATCCTGTTTGTTTGTGTCTCCCTAATTTTCCTCAGATTCATTTACGTTGTGATTATATTAATTCATTTTTGTTGCTGTAGAGTATTCTCTAAGAATTCCTCAATTTGTTCAACTGTTGTTGGACATACTTTCTTTCTTATTCCAATTTTTGTTTTGTTTTGTGGTGCTGGGGATCAAACTTTGTGCATGCTGGGTAAGCATTGTACCTCTGTCCTGTGCCCCCAGCCCTACTTTCTGATTTTTGACTGTTGTAGATAACACTTCACTAAGCACTTCTATGTATAATAATGTCCTTAGTATCTCTTTATACATGTACACCTGTCTGTTAAGTATATGCTGAGGAATGGAATCATTGGGAAGTGGGGTTTTCGTTCAATTATTTGTGTTCATATTTCTGCAAAGAATATATTTGAGAATAGAGTTGCTAGGTAATGGGTATTTCTTCAAAATTTTGTTTTAGTTCACATTCCCATCAGCAGAGTATGACAGTTGTTACTATTCCACACACATTCTTGCTAGCCCTTAGGATAGTAGAATTTGGTTTTTGTTTTTAAGCCCACATTGGGGGGGTGGTTATAATAGTATTTCGTTGGTTTTAAATTTGTAACCCAAGCTGGTCAATAAAGTTGAGCACTTTTTTCATATATTTATGCACCACTTGTATATCCTTTTTAATGAAGTGCTTGTTCTGCTTGTTCAAGTCTTCTGCCTAGTCTTTTTTTTTTAAAGGGTGTCTTTTTTTCTTATTGATTTGTAGGAATTCCTTATAAATGCCTTATAGTGCTCAACTGTAGATTGAATACTTTATTGGTATTACAAATGTATCCTATCACTATGTGGCATATATATATATATATATATATATATATATATATATATATATATATATATTTGTTTTGTTTTGTTTTCCTGAACAGGGATCAGATGATGGGCCTCACACATGCTAGGTAAGTGCTCTACTCCTGAGCTATGCCACCACCCGACTATAGTTTTTCTTTTAAATGAGGTCTTGATGAACAAAAGTTCTCAGTTGTAACAGTACAATTTATTAATCTTTTCCTTTGTGATCAGCACTTTGTTGCGTGTCCTGTTTAGAAAAACTTTATTTACTCCAAGATCATGAAGATATTTTCCTGTATTAAATTCTAGAAATTTTAATTGTTTATCTTTCAATATAGATATACAATTTACCTTGAGTTGATTTCTTTCTTTTTTATTTTTTTTTCCATGTATTTTCAGTACTGTGTAAGGGAAGGTCTTCATTTCTCCACAGCCCTATATTTCTAACTTTATCATTAATCCAACGTCCTTATATACATGGGTCAGCTTCTGGGCCATCCATTCTTTCTGTTGTTCTGTCCTTATGCCAGTGCCATGAATCTGTTCATGTGATTATTTCTGCATTGGATTTATGGTTCAATTTGGATAGAATGGATATCTTTATAATAAGTCTTATAACTCACAAATGTGACATATTTTCCTATTTATTTTTAGTTTCTCTCAGAATATTTATCATTTTATTCTATAGGTCTTGCATATCCTTCATTAGATTTTTTTCCTAGGCATTAAGAATTTTAATTTTTAATTGTTTGCTACTGGTACCTAGAAATATACCATATTGTTGCACTATACTATTCTTGCATTTTGTCCTATGCTGAATTCACTTAGACTTTTTATTACTTTATCTGTAAATTCTTCTGTAATTAATGGCAATTTGTTTCTTACAGTCATTATGTATTTCTCTGGTTTTGCTTTACTGTTTAGGACTTCTAGTACATTATTGAATAAGTATTATAATAATGAATCTCTGTGTCTTTTTCCCATGTGTTCTTTTTGAAAATCAATGTCTTAGTATTTATTCTTGTTCAGTTTTCATCTGAAATTGACTTTTCCCCCCATATTTTTTATTGGTGCATTATAATTATACATAGTGGTGGGTGGGATTCATTGTTACATATTTGTTCATGCACACAACATAACCATATAATTTGGCCAATATCATTCCCATGTATTTTTTCATTATTACTCACTTGCTCACTCTGAACACTGTCTCCCATGCCTCCAGTATTCCTTTCTTTCTTTAGTTCTACTTTCAGCAGTTTCTCCAATCTGGTGGTCCTCCTCCCCTTTTGGAAAGGAGCTTCTGCCACTACCTCGCCCTCTCTTGGCTTGTGCTTTATTATTTTTTTAATTTCTCAAATATTTTACTTCATCTTAACCAAACAGATAATATATAGGTAATCCATGGTCTGGAAATCATAATAGCATTGCTGAAAAGATTAAAGAGGTTAACCCACTTGAAGTACCTAGAACAGTCTGACCATTGTAAACACCCAGTACTACTTGGTATGACAATTATTATTGACAATTATAAAATGCCGTATGCATTCATTCATTCATTCAACAAATAAACAATTATTTGAACAAAATATTAATGTTGACAGTGGTTAAAAGAAAATGCAGAAAGTAAGACTAGTCTACTTATTGCTAGTCTGATTCATTTTTTGGCAAACATGTAATTAGATACACAGGGAACAATCAGTAGTATAATTGCTGTAATTTCTTATAGCTGAGAAAGTATTTTTTTGATTATTGAATTCCTTAATATTATTAGATTTATATTTCTTGGGAACTTAGTGAAAAGTATTATTTCATTTTAGTTAGAAAATGAATATTCTGAGGCTATTCATTGGCACATATTTGTTATACCCACATAGCCTGAATTAGTGTAGTAAAAATCTCAGTACATCCACAGTAGCGGCTTTGGCAGAAGTAGAAACATAATACATGTATGTCTAGGGCAGAGCAAGTGTCTAGAATGAAATAAGTCTTCTGCATGTGCTGCATGGAGCTATTCGACTTTCCTATATAAATCAGCAGAGAGAGAGGATTGACTAGGATTGAATCGTGTCTGACTTTTGTGAAGTTTTTTTGGTATAATTCCAACAGTACCACTTTTTAAATCACAAATTTTACCTAGTGATATTTTTATTTCTACTCAATTTTAAAAATCGACAATATGTTGAGGTCCTAACTTGCATTTTAGTAAAATGTACTCTTGAGATTCATAAGACAATTTGATTTGGTATCTTGCGACTTCATGAAAATATGTTGCCAAAGTCTGTGACATCATCCTCTCTAAAGACCAGTGAAAGTACATTGCATCATCTGAGATCTGGCAGTTTGTAAGATTTGCAAAGACTTAGCACATGCTCTATGACTGCTGGGATAGTGATGACTGCCATTTTGGCAAAATTATTGAGTGCATCCAGGGACCAGCTCACCATCTAGAATAGAGAGAGAGACTAGCTACCCTCCCCCGCCTCCTCTTCCCACAAGGCTCTCTCTTTGGAGCATTACCATGACATGAGCCTAAATAAATAAATAAGAAAGAGAAAAAAAGTAAGACAAGCCAGAAAGGAAAGGTGTAACAAAACTATAGAAAGTCTTCTAAGCCTGGTGCTGTGGCACATGCTTGTAATCCCAGTGGCTTGGAAGACTGAGGCAAGGAGGATCAAGCATTTAAAGCCAACTTCAGCCAAAGCAGGGTGCTAAGCAACTCAGTGAGACCTTGTCTCTAAATAAATTACAAAATAGGACTGGGGATATGCTCAGTGGTCAAGTGCCCCTGAGTTTAGTCCCAGTACCAAACTGAAAAAATGAAAAATAAATAAAGTCTTCTATATAGAAAGAGACTATACAAAGAATAACTCAAACTGTAGATGGGCAGTGTAAACATTTGATATCATAATCCAGATTTACTCAGAAGATGTGACTGTGTTACAAATGATTTGTTTATCCAAGGATTCCACAAAACACTTACTTTGCCTGCCAAGTTTACAATACTGGTATGGTTAAAAAGTCTGGTCTCAGGCATAAACTTTTAACAACATACCTGTCACATAGAAATGATGAATTTTTGTGGAAATAGACATGCTTGTTACCCTTATTTGATATTTGTATCTGCGTCTGGAATTGTTCTGTTCTGTCTCATTAGTAAATACAAATATGTCTCAATGAAAAATAAAAGTCAGAAAAACTGACTCAGTATGTGTGCAGAGAAGATCTAGATAAAATAGTTTCTTTTTCCAGTGAGATAACATATTTTTACTTTTTAAAAGTCCTAGGCCTACTTGAAATGTCATTGATCCCATAGTTTGGCCTCCTTTACATATCACCACGAAGTCTAACTAGCAATTTTTTCTTCAGCTATTAAAATTAAAAACCATAAGGAAAATAGACTTTACCCACAGTATAAAATTCTGAGGTTAAAAATAAAAAGGAACATAGAAGTGGTAGATACAAAATTTTCCTTTAAGCTTCTGGTTTTCATTAATTTTAATTTTCTTTTGCTTAAGACATCTTTTTTTTCTTCTTTTTTTTGAGAAAATAAGTTAAAAAGAAGTTAATCAGTTGCTTATTGTCAATCCCTTTACCTAGGATACTAAAAACATCCAGAAAAAAGGTACCCAGTTTGTTTTATATCCTTTCCTGTATCCTTGATCCTGACAGGGCAGGTTACTTAATATCTAGTACACATTTCTTAATTTATATTTTTGTACATATGTGACATTTTCAAAATTTTTATAATTTACGTTTTGGAACTATTGTAGTATGCTGAAGTTGCATAAATCAAATGTTCAGTAACATTTGTGGGTTGTTATTATATAACTGTTATACTATTATGTGAGAAAACAGCAGTCTAAGCGTGTTAACTGAATCTAAAACTAAAAGGGAGAAAATGAATAAAGATATAAAAGATGTTATCACAAAAATGAGCTCCAGTTAGAGGTTACTGAGAATGAACAAGCATGTATGATGGAGAATGTGACTTCTAAGAATATAATTGTTGAAATAAAAAAATTCAGTGGATTTAATGGTTTAAATTACCAATGAGTTACACCTGAAGAGAACTAGTGAACCTTTGAATCTAAAGATAATAACAAGAAAGCAGACACGCATCTATAATTGCATATTATATATTGCATGATATTACATAGTAATAAAGAGTGAAAAATAATATGAAAGAAATGCTAAGAAATAGGAAAGTTAGAGTCAAAGTGTAACATAGTTCAGCTGGAGAACCAGAAAACAATGATAGAGGACACAGAGCAGAAGTGATTTTGAGAAAGAAAGGCTACAAGTTTTTCAGAACTGACGAATCAAGACTCCTCTTCAGATTCATTAGGTATGGCATGCTGCAAATAATTTTTTTTTTTTTGGTATGAGAGATTGGACTCAGAGGTACTTGGCCACTGAGCCACATCCCCAGCCCTTTTTATATTTTATTTTGAGACAGGATCTTGCTAAGTTCCTTAGGGCCTCACTAAGTTGCTGAGACTGGCTTTGAACTTCTGATCCTTGTGCCTCCACCTCCCAAGCTGCTGGGATTACAGGTGTGCGTCACCTCTCCAGGCTGCAAATAGAATTTTAAAAAGTGTGTCTCTATGTGTGTGTATAAACAGAGATAGGACTAGAATATATTGAGCACATTTGGATACAGTAGCATGGGAGTTGGGAGGGAAGTGAATTAATTTAAAGTGTTCTAAAGTCCATGTGGAGTTTACCTTTTAGACCTTCAGTTAATATGCATGGACAAATTCAAACTGATTCTCTACATAATTGCATAAGTTTCCAACTATTTTGAGGGAGGAAAGAAACCACTAAAAATGAGGCAATTCATACAAAAGTAATTGCAAAAAAAGTCATGATAGTTATGTAAGTAACTGCATTTTTGAGTTAAAGACCTATAGATAGGTTGATAACAATTTGTTTATATAGAAAAAAGTATAAAAATAATGAGCTAAGCATTTGGCTTAAGAAGTAAATAATAATAATAATAATAATAATAATAATAATAATCACTTCCCTAAAGTAGAAGGAAGGGAATAGTATATGTAGGAGTGGATCTAGGTGAAATTGGGGGGGTGGGGTGGAGAAGGTCCCCTGAAGCCAAAAGTTGATTCTTTAAATAAACTAATAAAATGGGCAATCTTCTGGCTCCATTGGTTGAGGGAAAAGCAAAAAAAAAAAAAAAAAAAAAAAAAAATGGTAAACACATACTAGGAAAGAGAAGAGAGCTTTCATTCCAGGTCCAGGAGAAAGGAAAGGTTATTAGAGAATACTATGAACAGCCTCAGAGTAATTGAAAACCTAGATGACATGTGAGAATTTCTAGGAAGACATCATTACAAAATTGGCAAGAAGAAATTGGAAGTCAAAAGTAGATAAAACACCAGGCTCTGACGGCTTTCACTGTTTCATCCTACTGAACTTTCAAGGAATAGGCTATTCTAATCCTCTGCAGATTCTTCAGAAAATAAAGAGAGTGTGCTTCTCTCTTTCCATGGGACTTGATACCAGAACCAGAGGTATCAGTGTGAGTAAGGAAAATTTCAGTCCAATCTTAACTCATGAATGTAGAAGTAAAAGTGTTAGCACAGGTGAACCGGCAGTGAAGCTGCAGATAGTACACTGCTGTGTTTGAGGAAGTATCCACCAAAGGCCCATGTGTTGAAAGGCCGGGTCCCCTTGGCACTATTAGGAGGTGGTGAAACAAGAGGTGGGGCTGGGTGAGAGGTCTTAATGTCACTAAGGGTGTGTCCTTGAAGGGGACTGTGGGACTCTGGTCTCTTCTACCTTTCCCTATTGCTTCCTAGCCTCTGTGAGGTGAGTGATTTTGCTCTTCCACATGTTCCCCCATAATGTCCTGCTTCACTGCAAGCCCACTGCAGCAGGACCAGTCATGGACTGGATCTTCTGCAACCATGAGTAAAATAAGCCTCTTTTCTTTATAAATTGATTATCTCAGATATTTTGTTACAATAAACAGAAAGCCAGTTAACACATATACTGTAATTAAGTTGGAGATACCATTATGAAAAATCTGTAATTATAGCATACAGTTATCCTGGCTTGATGTAGGAAAGGTAAAGTTGATAAGATTTAAGCTTCATGTTTTTAATTAATAAAATAAAAATGCTCTCAGAAAATAGGAAGGAATAGGAAGTAACTTGTACAGTTATTATTATTTTTAATAGAAAAAGAGCATGTGTTTAAAAATCAGGAACAAATAAAAATGCTTTTTGTCACCACCTTTTAAAAATCTTGTAATGAAGATCTCAATCACCACTATAAGACAAGATGGAGGAGGACAAGGACTGGAAAGAAAGACAGAACTGGTTTCATTCACAGGTGATAATGGTTGTCTCTACATGGAAAACCCAAAAAGAACTATAGACAAGTTACACAGAGCCCAGCACTGGATGGCTAACTACAAGTTCTGTATACCAAAATTAGTTCTATGATCATAGTACCCAATAGAAAATGAAATAAAAATGCTTTTTCAAAAAGACCCTGTTTACAAATGAAGTGTAAACCTTAAGTTACTTAAACATAAATGTAACAAAAATATTCAAAATTTATACCCAGAACATGGCAAACTCATCAGAGGCACAAATAAGTGGAGAGAGAAGCCCTATTCATGGACAAGGCTTAGTATTATAAAGATGTCTCTTCTCTCCAAAGTGTTCTGTGGCTTTTAAAGATCAGCGGAGCACCCCCAAAAGCTGCCTGGCACCGATTATGTGAGGGATGCTGTTCCTGCCAGATATCAAGGTTATCATAAAGTGTAGGTAATGAAGATGACATGGTATCAGCACAGAGTAGGCAAGTGGGACAGAGGAGCAAACGAACTCCTACTTACAGACCTGCCAGTGCCTGGAACTGAGCCAGGACCGTGGGGAAGAAGGATGCCAAAGAGAGAGTTTACCCATATAAAAATGATGGATTTGGAACCTGCCTCCACAGGATAAACAGAAATCAATTTCAGATGGGTTATAGATGTGCATTTCAAAAGCGGAACTTTGAAAACTCTTAGAAGGTGAAACGAGAGACTATCTTTCTACTTTGCCCCCACAAAAGAAGTGAAAATTTTATTATGGTAAAATTGATAGGCTGATTTTCCTGGTAGTCTACTCTCTGATAGGCTGATGTTCTCAATATAAGTCTGAGACTTGTGGAATAAAACCCTTTTGGTTCCTGTGATCAAAAAAAAAAAAAAAAAGAACTTAAATGCATCAAAGTGTCTCATAAATGAGAGACCATAAACTGGGAGACGATAATTACAACACATAATTGACAAAGGTTTTGTTTCCTGAAAATATAAAGAACACCACTTATCTACAAAAGAGCAAGAAAACAATTAAAAAATTGGGTAAAAGCATCAGATACATCTAGGAACTGTAATCTCATCAGTAAGTACAAGATTCAAATTAATATGACAATGTTCTAGCTACTCATTTGAAACACTAGATTGGCAGAATTTAAGAAATCTGTTAATACTTTGGTGAGTATGGAACAACTTTTACATTTTGTTAGTATGGGTTATAAATAGATAATACCATTCTATAAAATAATTTGAGGCCAGCTATGTTAAAATACTTATTTCCTCTGATCTGACACTTCTCATAAGAATAATCTCAGGGAGTCTCTTACATATGTATCTTAAGGAACTTTTACAAGAATGTTCTAGCATCAGAGCTCTCTATAGCAAAAAATGGAAATAATTCAGATGGCCATTGACAGAAAAGCAGGTAAATAAATTGTGTTTTTTTTCTGCACAGTAAAGTATTATGCAGCAGTGAAAAACAAATCATTTATAGGACATGAAACAAAATCTTCAAAACATTGGGGCAAGGGATGGCCGGGGGGAGAAAGCCCCAGAAAACTACTTATAGTTTGATATCTTTTATAAAGTTCAAAAAAACTTAACAATATATTGTTGAAACAGTCACACAACAGTTTATAAAACCAGCTTCTTAAATGAAAAGATACAAAAATATTCCAGGTAATGGTTACCTTTGGGAGGAGAGCTTGGATCGGGTGGGGTTGGAGGAGAAAAGACAAGATGGTCGATGGGCTTGCTTCAGTGGTAAAGCCTGGATGTTCCTAATTAAACATGCCTTATTAACCTTTTGGGAAAGTGTTTATGTGCTTTTATAAATGCTATATGTTCTTTTTTGTGTCCAATGATATATTAATAAGATAAAGAAAAAAGAAATGATGCTAACTACATTACATAGTATCCTTAAAGATGTTATACAGTTAAAATACATTAGGATTTAGATTTAATTGATGCTTGAAAAATAAGTACCTTCAGGAACTAAATTCCAAATTTTCTTTTATTCTGATGGGTCTGGCAGGAGTCAGCACTTATCCAAATGCTTTTGGAAGATGTCATACCCATTTGTGTGTGTGTTTGTGTGTGTGTGTGTGTGTTTTATGTGACTAACTGATGATGGCTGCCTTTAAAATATTTAAGGCCAAAGTCATTTGGTCCACATCCCTTAAAATGAAGTTCTTTTAAAATGTAATGCACTAGAGATCATTTCTTTGATTTACCTCTCTTCTCATTCAACCTCTTTTGATTTCCCCCATTTGTTTGTTGATTATTGGTTTGTGAAAGGAGGATCTAGTTTGACAAGCATAGGTAGTTGGTTTTGTCAGTCTTTCCCCCAGCATGGTGGGTGGAGCCTTCCTGGAGCAAATGGCCCTGAAGAAGTCATCAGACCTCTGGTTCTCATCTGTCCAGTCAAGGTAGGTGGTAGGGATAGGAAGTTTTCAAAACCTAGGATGTTGTTTGTTATCTGTACCAAGGAAATATTTGAAGCCAAGGCAGCTACACTGACACCCTTCCTAAACCTCTTTAGTTTGTAACCCTTATTATTTTCCTGTTTGAGCTGAAACACATTACCAAAAACTCGGAGGCTTAAAAGAGCAGACTTATTCTTTTATTGTCTAAGGTCAGAATTCTCACTGGGCTGAGATGAAGTGGTTGACAGAAATTGTTCTTTCTGGACCTTCTAAGGAAAATCTGTGACCTGACTCAGTTTCTAGAGCTGTTCCCTTTCCTTGCCAAGGTTCCTGCCTCACATTGTTTTCTTCTCCCTCTGTTTCTGTTGTTACAAAGTCTTTCTCTGTATAATCTTCCCATATCAAGGATCCTGTTATATGGACCCATGTGATTACATTGGGCCCACCTGGATAATTCAGGGTAGTTTCCTTATCTCAGTGTCTTTATTTTTAAAAACATGACTTTATTTTAAAGAGACATCTGCAAAGTCCCTTTACCATGTAGGGTAACATTCACAGGTTTGGGGTTTGGATGCAGGCATGTTTGGAGTACCATTTACTGAGCTACCACATGCTCCATTATTGTCCCTGGCATATTTTTATCCTAGCCTCTGGAACTTAGAATAATCAGATATCTGTTCATTCAGAGCCGTAGGTACCAGTGGGAAGGAAAAGAAGAATTGCCAGATAGGCCAAGAGCATTTTAGAATGCCTTTTATATATTGAGCCATTTGTTAACTCTGTTCTCCATGCCCCGCCCCCACATGCCAGTTTTCAATGGAAGCCTATAATTGCAAGGTGACTGCTTTCCTTCTTTAGGTATTTATGTTTGGAGCACCCTGTTGTAGCACCCCCACTCAGTTACCAGTTTCCATTAAGTAAAGTCAAGTGAAAAGTTTAGCTGTGTAAGTGAGAAGGTACGAGTTCAGCTCCGGAATACCTTCATTTTGTCTCTTCATAAATGTCCTTAAAACCTCTTCCTTAGAATTCTGAGATGCCAAGATCTTTGGGATTTCTTCCCTGACTTCAGTCTCTCTCTCACAGTCTCCTCTTTTACCCAGCCTTTGCTGTGGGGAGATCCACTGGGCTTATCTTCAACCTCACTTCTCAAACTGTGCACAGTATTTTCTCCCTGGGAGATTTTTTTTGCTTTGGCTCATTTCAAGTTACCATTTACATTCTCTTACTTTTGAAATCTCAACCTTCAGTTTTGATCTTCCTTTTGAAAGTTAGCCTATATAATCAATGACGTATTTACTTATCCACTTGTATGTCTCACAGGACCTTATACTTGATATACCTAAAACCAAAGTCCTGATTATCCCTTTTAATTTTGGTCTTCATCCTTCAGAATTCTGTTTCAGTAAGTGGCAACATTATTCCTCCAATTCTCCTAGAAATGAAGGACTCATCCTAGACATGCCCTCCTCCCAACACAATCAAACTTGATGTACTTTTTATTCCACATGCTAAATCTCCTGCAGTATTCTAACCCTAAGCATATAGGGATGAACATGGCAATACCAAGGTTTCACAGAACTTGTATTAAGAAGTGACAAAATAAAAGAAGACAACTTCTACACCATAAGTACTGTCAAAGTAACAGAAGAGGGTGATGTGAAAAGCAGTAATTCAGATCACAGAAGACCTCTCTTAAGAGGTGACATTTTAATTGAGAGCAAATGACAAGGAACCAGCCATTTGGTAGAACCAAAGCATTTGGGACAGGAGGAACAACAAAACCCTAAGTTGGGAAAAACTTTGGTTGATCTAAGATATGGAAAAACCTGATGTGATCAGAGTTCAGGGAATGGGAGAGAGGCAGTGCGGCGGGTGTGTACTGACAGGACCAAGGGGCACTGACCACAGGAGAAGGGGAGTGTGGTAGACAGGACAGTGCCTTCTGCCCCTGACCATGAAGATGGCTGTTTTTTTCCCTGGAACCTTTACATGGCAGAAGGGACTTTGCAGACATGATCAAATTTAGAATCTTGAAATTGGGAGATTATGCTGGAGTATCCAGGTGAGTCCAATATAATCACAAGACCTTTATAATGGGGAAGCAGGAGGGTCACACTGGGGAAAAGATGTGAGGACGGTGGCACAAGTCAAATGGGAGGATGGAGAAGGGGAGGACTAAAGTCAGCTTTCTATATCCTCATCTCAAAAGGGACATCACATCACTTCTGCCTTTTCAGTTCCTTAGAATCCAGTCACCAGATCCAACCTGTGCAGGGGGACTGATTCTCCTGGAAATGAGTGCTGGGAAGGGAGACTCCTTGACAGCCATTTTAGAGGCAGCTGACCACAGCACTTAGAGCTGACATCCTTCCCCCACTCTCCTTCGGAACCTCTGCTTCTCTGTGTGTGGTGGTGTTTGCAGCTCTGATGGCCGTACTTGTCCAATTTTCTAAGCAGTGAATGCAGACTTTAAATGCAGTGATTCGGATTTTCCTACAAGCTTATCTTCATATTTTCTAGAAATATTCCACTATTTCCTGGCCTTTTAGTAGCATTTCTTGCTATTATGCATTTTTGAAACTGTCATTTAATTTTTTTTTTTAATTAGTCACTTCAGTAGGATTTCGAGTAGGAGTAGGTGATAAATTTGTGGGTTCAGTTTACCATTTGGAAACTGGACAATCTTGTTCTGTTTTCAAGGTAACTCTTCTTGCCTTTGGTGGAATTGTTAATATTTTCACACAGAATGTTAATTTGATGAAAAAAAATTATTCTGCTACTTCAGAGAGTTTTCTTTGCTTCCCTGTGTCCAGAGCTTGTTTCATGTAAGTTTTTGTATTAAACTCTGCTTTATTTTAATTGATCTGGGAGGAAATGTCAGCTTGATTTCACGATTTGATAGATTTAGTCCCAAAGGTTGAATTCACTTGTTTTGTGAATTGTGGTTTGGTTTTCTGGGCTCCTAAACTGTACTAGCAATGTGTATTAGCTTTCTGTCATTTGAAAATAATCAAATGTGTGAATTTTTGGTATGAACCATAAGATCATTTGAAAGCCAGTAGAAGGAAGGACATAGTAACAATTTTACAATTTCATTCCTATAAATGAATTTTAAATATGTACCCATATGAATCTAAGGACTTAATAAAGTGAAAATTTTGGAAATAATTTGGTTAGAAAATTTTTATTTTTTTACTAGAACTAAATTGCACATATTTTTAACTTAAAGTTTTGAAGCCTATGATGTGTAGCCTTTCAGGTGATAGGAAAATTTGGATACAAGATCAAAATGATTAGTTTGATTCTGAATTTTGCCTGTCTACCTAGGGACCATCTTCCTATATGCAAATTGTTACAAGGTTTTCTTTCTGACTGAGAGGTATATTTGATTACTTGTGCCTGCAGAGCTACATGTATAATAGCAGCTTTGATTTGCTATTAAAGAATGAATTCACAGTGAAAAATATTTTTCATAGGAAGATAAACATTTTAGGTAACTGCCGGGAATAAGAGGAATGGTAGCTGTGTTGTATATAAGACCTAGATGGGGGAAGGGGGAAGGGTAGTACTGTTTTTCAGGATACACTACTACTACTACTACTACTACTACTACTACTACTACACACACACACACACACACACGTATTTGAGTGCATTAAAATTTCCCAACTGTCTATGATGGCAGCAGTGCAAGCAGATGACATTTTATGTTATACAGAGCAGAAAAAAAAGAACAGAATTTAAAAGCATAAAAATACATGAAAGTTAAAATATACAGTTGAAAAACACATGTTGACGTGTGAAAGAAGGGACAGTTTTGAAGAGGTGCAATAAATAAGAGAAGATGATAAAAGCAGTCCTGGGCTGGTGCCAGAAGCACTGGGTCTGGGACACTGTCATAAATTGCTTAAGTTTAAATGACCTGGCTGTTGCGGCAGTAGGTCAGAATGAAAGGCATCAAAGGCAGAACTGGAAAAAAATGTGAATAATGAAACATTAAGGGACCAAGAAAACTTAAATTTTATGAAATGCCAAAACCTGATTCTGTGACTCTGTGTAAGTGAATTCACTGAAATTATGCTAGTCTTTCTTAAAGCTTCTTGTCACTTCACAGATCTCAGAATCATGGAGTTTAATGGAAAAATGACTCCTGGTTCAGACAGTAATGCATATCACAAGCCTGGACCTGTGACTTCAGGTAAAATGTCAGGTTCTGAAGACAGTGTAATCAGGTAGAAAGTATTCCTGTCCTAGAGTCGTGTAAGTCACGGAGTTGTGCAGCCACAAAGAAGTTTTAACACTTATGTATTCAAAGTTCGTTTTATTGGTGGTTCTCAAAGTGTGATTTGTGGATTTCTGGCGATCTCAGACTATTTCACAGGTTCCACAGTATCACAACTATTTTCACTATAATGCAGTGATGCAGTTTGTTTCTTTCACTGAGTTAACCTTTGCATTGTGGGGCAAAAGCATTGATGGTTGGTACTACTGGTGCCATCATACAAATTGAGGCCAGGACACCATATGATACTAGTTAATGGGTTCTATGTTCTTTACCACCATGCATGCACATTTAAAACACACACAGACACACAGACACCAGTTTTAATTTAATTAAGAATGTGTTGATGAAGCAGTAAAAATTATTAGTTGCATTAACCTGAACCATTGAATGCATGTCTTTGCTGCAAACCAACTTTCTAGTTGCCCCCCCCCAAAAAAAAAAAAGCTCCTGTGGAATTTCGTGATTTGTGAACTGTACTATCTGCTTTTTTCATAAGATACCTTTAGAAACTCTAGGTTTATAAGATAGTGTATTCAGATTGACTGGTGTTTGGAAGACATTTTCTTTTTCAAATGATCCAAGTGAGTGTCATTTCAAAGACAACAAAAAAATATTGTCAATAATAAAGTTTCAGCTTTCATGCAAATATTAGTATTTTTAAAAACTTGTATCTGCTGTACCATGAGGTTGCCAGCTTCCCAGTGTTTAATTTTTTTTTTCAATGACATTGTTGGTGGTATTAACAAATGTGATTTCTGTTGTTGTACCATGAAATGGGTGAACATTTGGAAAGTCTGCTTAACTCAGTGAAGTAATATTTTCCAGATGGACCAGTGCATGATACCACAAAACCATGCGTGGGTAAGAGCCATGGAGAATGCAGAGGGACCAATGATGGTAATGTCATGGAGTATGGAGGATTCATTGAAACAGCTGCAGAGTCCACACTGCATCTTACCTGTGAGAAATCACCACCTCTACACTTTCAATGTAGTATTGTTTTAGGTCAGCTTTTTTGCTGCTGTGACCAAAAGACCTGACAAGAATAATTTTAGAGGAGGAAAAGTTTATTAGGGGCTCACAGTTTCAATGGTCTCAGTCCATAAGTGGCAGACTCCACTGCTGTGAACCTCAGGTAAGGTGGAACATCAAGGCAGAAGAGTGTGGTGGAGGAAGGTAACTCAGAACATCACCACCAGGAAATAGAGACAAAGTTCAGCTCACAAAATATATGCCCCAAAGGCCCATCCACAGGAACCCATCTCCTCTAGCCACCTACCTACAGTTACAACTCATTAATCCCTGTCAGGGATTCTTATAACCCAATCATTTCACCTCTAAACTCTCTTGCATTGGTCTCACACATGAGCTTTTGGGGGACATATTTAAACTACAAGTGTTAAGGAGTATCTCCAATTAGCTTAAAAGGCCACTAAAATGTGTCTTTATTTTCCAACTGCAAGTCTGTGTGAGGTCTTATTTTCTCCATGTATTCAATACAAACAATATACACCAACAAATTGAATGCAGGAGCAGATAGGATAATTTGGTTCTTTTCAGCCAAAACTGAAAGATATTTGCAAATCTGTGAAACATTGCTACTCTTCTTAAATTTTTATTTTGCAGAATGCATTCATTTTTTATAAACATGTTATTTTAACATTTTTAGTTTGAATGGATTAGTCTAAATATTTCTTGGTTTTAATTTTAATACTAGAATTATCAATAGGTAGAATGTACATAAGGATTCTGGATTCTAAGTAAATTTTAAGAGGGTCAAGGGTTTAGGAGACCAGAAAGGTTTTAGATCTATTGGTCTGTACAATTCTTGCCAATAAATTGAGCAGCTCAATTCAATTAAGAGACAATTTAAATTTTCTTAAGTTACTGCACCAAACTGTATTACACTGAAACTAATTTTTCTATCCTTTAACAAAATTTCTGGAAAAATATATAACTTATAAGGCATTTTCGGTAATTACAAGACCAGTGTATACTACTTTGTCTTTGTATCTGACTTAAATTTCAACCTTTTCCTTTCCCTGGTGACAGTCAGGGGTGGGGAATTGACATGGGGCACAGTGTGTTCTTTTATCTCACACTTCTAGCACCCTTGGGAAATGGACTTGTTCACTCTGAAAGGCGATCCTACTCTTCTAGTGTGTTGGCTGGGAGACTGAAAAAATAAAAATAACAAGGGAAGGGGACAGTATTTCTTTCTTAATTAGCCATGTCATTGCTTCTCCTCAAGCCAACACTGTCTGGCATCCTGACCGGCATCCAGCACTGACTGGCAAGTGCCCAAGTGCTGTGTTTCTTGTAGGGTGCACTGTTGGTGCAACCCAGAACCTTTTGCAGTGCTGTTGGCTTGGTCCTCAACAAAGTGGTTCAAGCCCAGCTGCCTTCACGGGGGCCCACGTGACCCCTAGGAACCTCTTGCATCATTTGTGAGCCAAACAATGGTGTTCTGTGATTGGTCCCTTTTTAAAATTCTGCTCTCTCTTCTCATTTCTCTTCTCCCCTTGATTAGATAGGCACCAAAGCCCACCAGCCAGTCTGCTACATGTATGTAGGAACTAAAGAGGATCTTCTCAGTCTCCTTATCTCTACCCCTATTCTCACACTTCTTTCCTGTTCTCCTCTTTTCCTGTTCCAATAATTTCGTTTCATCAGTCTCTCTCCCTCCCCACCAAAGTGGCAGATAAGATGATGGAGGAAGATAGTTTGTAGCTACATTTCATCCTTCTCTTAAGTTCTAAAAAGGTGCATATTTTCATTTTTTGGTACACTTTCCTTGGAGTGTGCAATTTAATTCTCTTTCCTCAACTTTGAGTGTTAGTTATCAATTTTTGGTCAAAAAATAAAATTATACTCACTATCCTCTTGTACCTCTTGTATCCTCACCCAACATTGAATGTTTTTTCATCATTCACAATAATTATAATTTTTGAGCATCTATTTATATGATCTCTTGGGCTATGAGTCAGGGACAAAGTGGTGACCTCTGTCCCTAATCTGCGGATTCATAGATTTCCCCTAATCTATGAATTTCTTTACCCATGGGAATAGGTGGTAGCAGATAAATGCAATAAGAATACAAAGTCTGATAAGAGTAATGAGCAAAAAGAATAGCTATCAGAACCAGTGGTGGGAGAGTTAATTTTGGTTAGATAGGAACTTGGGGGAGAACTTCTTCATATAAGTCACATTAGAACTGAGACACAGAATTGAGTGTGGATACATACCTCTGCCACTCCCTCACCCCCACCCCCCTCATCAAGGACATTGCGCAGAGAAGACCTTGAGAGGAAAGGGACCTTGTAGATTTGAGGACCTAGCCTAAGCTTCTTATAGTTGGAACTTGGAGTGCAGTGGTATGAAATGGAATTCTATAGGGGCTAAGTTATGCAGAGCCCCAAAGCTAGCTTGAATTTCTCATTGCATTGACAAGCGTACCCTTAATGTCTGTTGCAGTGGCAAGCCATTGGAAGACTCAAATAAGGAAGTGACAACCCAGTTATGATTCCTGAGTGTTTCCATTGTGAACAAAGTCTGTTTTTTTTTTTGTTTTTTCTCCAGGACACATTTTCCATACAGTCACATTGGAATGCGCTCCTTATTCCCTACCCAGATACTAGCTCATCTCAAATTGATGTGTTTTCTCATTGATTCCAATAGAATTTGGGACTGTGGGCAAAGGGTCTTTAAACTCTTACAGGGAGGAGAGAGCAGACAACAATGGTAGCTCCTTTTGTATGGTCTGTGAAATCTCTGGTGACTCTTTTTTCTAAAAATCTTTCCATCTAGCTGTGATGCTTTTTTCTGTGTGAGGATTTCATTCTTCTCTCCTTTAGGAATAGGGCACTGGAGTGAAGGCTGCTTCAGGACAGGTCCTGTTCCTATATATTCATAAACATGTGGATTTTACATCACCGTCCTCCTCCTGCCTGGAACTTACTGTATTTCTCATCTTGTTCTTTCAACCTTTCCATCACTTGCCGTGGTCAGAACATATTTCTGCTTCTTCTTTGTCCACGCCACTTCCTTAAACCCTGCCATCGCTGCCTTTGTTCAGTTCCTGTTTTGTTTTTGTAACTTTACTGCTTGGAAGAAATGTCAAAGGGGTGGCATTTAGTTCTGACCCTTAGAAAAGCATATTCTCTCTGTGAGCACAGATGGTACCTATTCTGTTTTGATTTTTATCTTTAGGTCTTACTTTTGTCTTACATATATAGAATACCAGTGGAGGGTAGAGGAGGATTTGGGACTTAGATTATCATTTATTGGGTATTTTGTTTCCAGGGGTAGCATGAAGCTCTTTTAATGGCAACTTTATTTAATTCTCATAATGACCTTAATTCTCTACTACCTTGTGTAGTAGGTGTTGTTGTAATCTAACTATAAGGAAACTAAAGTTTAGAAAGTTAATAAGTTGCCTAAAAGTAAGTAAGGGACAGAACTGGGAATTAAACTGAGATTTGTTGGACTTCTTGGTAAACTATCTTGACAATTTCTTTTAGCTGAAAAATGTTGTAAGTTCTTGATTCTCAATAATGGGATATTAATCAATAAGACATTTCACAAAATTTTAAAGGATGATGTGTATTATATACCCTTTGAGGTTTAGGTTCTCACTAAATTAATGATGCTGGTACCAAACTTGTGATCCTCTTTCCTCAGCCTCCCAAGTTGCTGGGATTACAGGCATGCCTCACTGTGTCCAATTACTAAAAATTTCTTGATAAATTTAGAATGGCTGAATACTGATTTCACATGATAAGTATAGATCTACAGCAATATGAAGTCAAAATCTATCATTAAAGACAGGAGCAAATCAAGGATGTGAACTTTATTATTTTTTTCTGTAGTTATTAACCACAAGAAAATTAACTACAAGAGAGGTTAAGCATATCAAATTGGAAAGGAATGTCATTTCTGTTGTTCCTTCTGTCCTCTTTGTTGTCCCATTTTCTTTTCTTTTTGTAGTTATAGATGAACAGCATTCCTTTATTTGCTTATTTTTATGTGGTATTAAGGATTGAACCCAGTGCCTCACACATGCTAGGCAGGTGCTCTGCCACTAAGTCACAACCCCAGCCCCCCATTTTTCTTTTTACTCCCAATATTTTTCTTTTGGTGAAAGATTAAATTATTATTTTTTTTAAAAAGAGTCCAGCCATTACATGTAAAAATTTATTTTTACACAATATAGTGTATAATTTACAGCTCTCTTGGCTGTGATTTTGTCATTTGGGTATCCTTTTTTTTTTTTTTTTTTTTTTTTTTAATAATCAGAATTCCCTCACAACCACCTCCATTTTTTAAATAAAGTAGATGGGGTATGTGTGTTCATACAAGTGTGAATTCCATATTGGTTACTACTGATTAACATGTAGAGATTCAAACTACTGAGCAGTTATTTGTACTGCTTTTTATACTTAGAAACCTGGGAAAGGAGCTGGGGTGTGGTGGTGCAGACCTGTAATCCCAGAAGCTCCAGAGGCTGAGGCAGGAGGATCATAAGTTCAAAGCCAGCCTCAGCAAAATCAAGGCACTAAGCATCCTAGTGAGATCCTGTCTTTAAATAAAATACAAAATAGGGCTGGGGATGTGGCTCAGTGGTTGAGTGGCCCTGAGTTCATTCCCTGGTACTCCCCTCCCCCAAAAAGAAAGGAAGAAAAGGAAAGAAAAAGGGAGGGGAGGGGAAAAGGATTATAGCTTTAGTTTATTTAATATAAAATAATTCAGAAAACTATGGTGGAGTTTTTCAGTGTCTATACTTCTACACATCATTCAGAGGTTTAGTACAAATAATTGTGTTGAGACTAGTTTCTAAGTTCTATTCATACTCTGACTATGGAAGCTTCATTTAAGAAAGTTCTTCTGTGTGTAACTAAAATCAGATTGTTGGCACCAAATTCCCTTACTAAAAATAATAGTTTTGGTAGAGATATAAATGAAGGTAACTATAGTTTTCTTATAAGACAGGTTCCATATAGAAATGATTTTTATTTTAACTGACTTTTTCTAGCTACCACTGTAACTAGAGAAAACAAATTCTTAGGGACATATTCATATACACTGTTTAATAGAGCATAATGTATGTAGGTTTTGAAATATCTTCTTAATAGTGTATTTTAAACATGTCAGCATGTCATTTTAGGATCTTACTTTGGACTAAGTATGTCTTTCTTCTCTCCAGACATCTTTATCCCTAACTTCTTTCCTCCCTTGATTGCTCCTTATTCCTGATGCTCAGGGGAGAAAAATAAAACACACTGTTATTATTACATGGTTAGATCTGCTGTGGGAAATATATAGGTAAATGAGATCTGGTAGGTTTGACTATGCCTTCCATTTAATAGTAGATGTTAGCTTGTTGATAATTAAGCTGCCTCTTTGGTTATACATCTGCCTATTGGATTTTAAAATGTTCCCCTCAGGGAAATTTGCCAAACTATATTAGTGAATTTTTCTGGGGTATAAAGGAAAATTATAGAGAGCGTAATATAAAGCTGGGCTATGTTCTCCAACAGGAAAGCTAGTAGCCACATGTGAGTATTTCAATTTGAATTAATCAAAATGACATAAAATTAAAAATTCAGTCTCCTATGTACACTAGTTATAGTTCAGGTGCTCAATATCCTTGTGGTTTGTGGCCAAGAGCACATGACCACTGAGCCACATCCCCAGCCCTATTTTGTTGCTCAAATAGCTATGGAACATTTCAACTCCATAGCAAGTTCTGTTGCACAGCCTTGAGTGATGTCTATAGGCAAATTTTAAAATGATTTTCTTCCCTGGATATTATAAATACTAATACTAATTTTTAGAACAGGAGTAACTCAAAATTATTTCGTGTGTACATTTACTTTCCTCCCAACTTAATTTTTAAGATTTTAAGATTAGTGAAATAAAACATGCATCAACCTGGGGTTGCCAGCATTTTGCAATTCTAGAAGAACGTTTAGAAAATTCTTGATAATAATATAAAGTGCAGGGGAGGGGAGAGGGACGGTGTGTGGGCTGTTATCTTATTGGTGCAGGCCTAGAAGATGGAGGATGAACTGTTTGTTTTCATAAGACACTCAGAAGAAGCAAAGTCAGTGGAGAAATAATGTGTTTCTTTGGGACATATAATTTTAGGTTATAATTATGGTATTAATCCAGGAAAACTGGGAACCATCAGAAAGAGAGATAAGGGGGAGGGATGGAGAGGAGCCAACATAATCCTCTAGTATTTGGGGACAGTCACTGCTCCTAGCCATCTCTCTGGAGTCCTTTCCCTGCCCTGCATACAGGTTACGTTCACTCAGTAGTGAAGGCAGCCGGTGAGGAATACAGACTCTTGAGATGTTCATCTGAGAGGCAGGAGAGTGGGTGATTAAGAGCTCTGACACGGAGCCAGATGGCTGGAGCTTGAGAGTCCAGTTCTGGCTTTTACTGTCTGTGGGAGCATAGCAAGTTATTTAGCTCCTATGTATCTGTTTATCTGTAAAATGAAACAATCTTTACTATCTACTTCTTTATGTTCTCATGATGGCTAAGGAATGAAGATGTAAAACTCATTAAAGCCTATATTGCTAACAACTGTTATATAGGTAATATGTAAGTGCTTAATAACAAGGTAACCTGGTAAATGCTTAATAAGTGTATGTTTCTATATTTGTTATATCAGGGAAGAAGACATTTAAACAAGTAATTGCAGTAAAGTTGGATGAGTTTTATAGTAGGGCGAGTTCAGTATTCCATGATCATATTTGTCGAGGTGACCCAATTCCTTGATAATTATTTAAACAAAATTAACTTAGCTTTTAGTATGCCTGGTTTTTGTTTCAAACTACACTGTCATAGTTTCTCATATCTTATTCTTTCCATGGCTTGCACTCTTTAAAATTTGTTTATTACCCCAATGTGATAACTGTTTAAAGGTTCCAAGATAATAAGTAAAAATGTCCTGATCATTCTGGTAATATCATAACTGTCAAAGTTTTTTCCTGAATGCTTTACATTATGTACCATGTTGCCAAGAACGTAATGGAATCCTCTCTTAGCAATAGCCTCTGGCTAATCAAAATAAAATCTGTCTTCCAGACTTTTACAGGGGAATTTGGTTAGCTTTGAGTATAATTAAAGAGTACATTATTTGATACCTATTAAAGACAGGAAATTGTGAGGTGCAACTGGTTTTCATATATATTTGGACAGTTTACAAATAAGAAGATGCTAACATGAGTTTTCAAGTATAAAATGTGAAGGACACCTATGTAAGAGCTGAAGATTAAACTTAAGTACCAATCGTTACACCTTTGTCAAAGCATCTTTTACTTCTCAACTTTATATCATGAGATTGTCTTAAGGAACTCAGTTTGTCTCCTTTAGCATTAAAATAGATTCTTTTGTGTTTCTTGGGTCACAATGACAGAAAATGGAAGGCTAAATTACTTTTTATTAATGTAAGTTACATGTTTTATAATATGGAGAAAGATATTTAAACTAGATGTGAGGAATGTCTCTAGTTAATGAGGAATCTCTTTGTTTCATTGAAATCTGAATTTGGGGTAAAGGTTGACGATTTCAAAAATAAATGAGCAATAGGTCATAGGAACAGAGTACTTGGCAAGGTGTTTCTGGACTTGATACCCCGGTGTGCACCACATTAGTTGCTGCAACCTGTCAGAGTGTGGTTGCTGACTGATTGCTTTGTTTTACTTATAACTTATCTTTTAAGGAAAATAAACTACAAATAATGTGTGAGGTATCCAACCTATTTATTTTGGAAATTATAGAGCTTTAGAAACCTGATGTGCTTATCCAGGAGGAAAAAACGAAGGTATAGTTTTTATGTGGGTTCTATTTGATGATGGTGTTTTTTCCATTTCACGCCACATAGTAAATACTGGATCATAGTAATAGATGAATTTCTTCGTATACATGTGCCATCTACAGGTTTATTTAAACACGTGGCTGTGGAAAGTTCAAGGAATCCAATTCTATTTACATTTATAAAATATTTAAATGTCTGTGATTGTTTGCTAGCAGGTAAGCTCAGATTTGTTTGATTTTCTTCCAGATTCATGAAAAACTCCACTACTATGAGAAGCAGTGCCCGGTGCCCATTCTCCATGGTGCGGCGGCCTTGGCCAATGACGTAAGTGTGCCTTTCTGAGCTCACAGGACGTGTCTGCTGTGGGCCTGGCAGAGGTGGAACTCATCCTAGTGCAGACAGATGTGTGTGATCTTAGGAGTGAAAACCAGAAGAAGTTGCAAATGTTTCCAAAAGCCCTGTCATCACCAAGCTTATGCTGATATTCTGTTGATTTTCATTCACTTTCTTGTTCTAAAAATTGGGCATGCAGCTACCCCCTGTGAGTTCTGCCTTGGTAACAACGTAACAGAAATTTTCGGCTTCAAACTCTATGGAGAGAAAGAAGCTGTCAGGCATTGGTGTTCTGAGAAAGTCACAGACAAGGGGGAAAAGCTTTGGAGAAATAAAGACAAATGAGATATTTATATTGCTGACAGTACTAAAAAATGACAGGTACTAGGATAGGAATGAGGCATATGAAATACATAAAAAGACAGAATTGTTTTTAAAATGGATTATAAAGCACGTTGATGATTTATGGATATTAGACCTTTCCAAATTACCTTCATAACCAAAAAATAAATTTTAGAAGCAGTTGGCATTGATGGAGTAGTTAATTTCCTGTAGCTATAATTTTATTTTAAGCCTGGGGGAGGGGAACTAACTTGCTGATTCCTACTGTTAACTTTCGGATTCGGATGAATTGAGAGCACACCTGGATAAACTATAAAGGACACTCCGCTAGACAAGAAATGTGTTTAGTGTGTGGTGGTGATATCCTGTAGCTTACTTGTTGCTTTTTAATTTTTTCCCGTATCACCATAAGGCTAACTGTAATTCAGGTTAGTAAAATGCCAGGACCATAATTTAGTAAGAAAAAAAGAATCGTCCAGCTTCAGAAGTCGATGTTCTCTGTGTTTTGTGTCCTAATTTAGAAAATAAAGCATATGTAATGAGTATTGGTTTAGTCCTCAAATATTTTTCATTCTCTTTTTATCTACAGACATTACAAGTATGTTTCCATACATGTGTTAAATGAGGAAGCTTACCTCTGCACTATAGAACTTAAACTTGAAAAACAAAGGTGAATAAAAGTGTAAATGAAGTTACATAATTTAAGCTGCAGTTAACATTTGACAAACACTTTAAAACCATTTTCAAACATCTACAGCTGAGGATTTTATTGAAAAAACTGTGTAGAAACCTATGTAATTGAGCCCCAAGCATAGTACATAGTAATTTTTTTCCCAAAAAAATTAGAATAAGAGATTGAGGATAGAACTCAGTGGTAGAGCACTTCCCTAACATGCAGGAGGCCCTAGAGTTGATTCCTAGCACTACAGAAAAAGTAAAATAAAATAAAAATTTATAATTTACTATTATATATGATCAACACAGTATTTTTTTTTTTTTTTTTTGCAGTGCTGGGGATTGAACCCAGGGCCTTGTGCTCGCAAGGCAAGCACTCTACCAACTGAGCTATATCCCCAGCCCTCAACACAGTATTTTTAATTCACTACAATATTATACTTAAATGTTCAACATATTGTTATGTATTAAGTGACTGAAGAACATGAAGAACCCTTTGTGTCCTTTTGTAAGTTTAAAATTCTATAAAAGTGTTACCCTGAAAAAGTAAAAGCAGTTTTTGTAATGTTATTAACTTGTCAACTTTTTCTGATTTTATTTTCTGTACAAAAAGTCCATTTCTAAAGATAAGTACCATTGTTTTCAGCATAGTAGAAACATTTGGGGCAAATGGAAAGTTCATGCAGTGTTTTAAGATAGGTTTTTAGATTAAATGATTTTATATACTTTGAGTTATAAACCACATGTTGCTTAACCCTTATCATTTTCTATGTTTGTGTCTTGCTTTTCTTCTTATAGAAATCACATGATCCTAACTATAGCCTCAAATGAGAAATTTTGATAGGAAAATCTCTTAAGTTTTTATTTGTAATTGGCAAATGATAATTGTACATATTTATGGGACACCATGTGATATTTTGAGTCACACACACACAAATGATTAAATCAGTCTAATTAGTTTACCCAACAGCCCAAACATATACCATTACTGGAGAACATGAGGCACATTCAAATTCTAGTCCTTTGTTTATATTGAATCGACAAATGGGAATTCTCAACAATTACAATAAAGTACACTCAGCCTTTTTGGTGCCAGAGTAGTTGTCAAACTATTATGGGTTTATGGTTTTTATTTAACAGACTTCTTAGTCTGTGTAGGTAAATATAATAAAAGTTTCAGGTCATTTACTCTATTAGGATCATTCTAGTTCGTTTTACCCCAGTTCTAAACAGCACAGCTACTGTGGATTTTTGGAAACCCTGTGGATTTCACCACCTCATTCAGAAGCTCTCCATCTTTTTTTTTTTTTTTTTGTGCAGTGTCAAAACTTGATCCAATCCTTTTTACAAATGGTCCTTTGTCTACGTGCAAAAGACCGTTCACACAAATGAAGTGCTGGGATTTGCCCTCATTGCAATAAATCAGAAATGATGTGGCTGATATGATCATGCAGGTTGTACTGAGCCCAGAGCCTGGGCTTGAATCTGCTGTACAAAGAACCTGAAAAGAAGAGCACTGATTGATTTCTTTCATGCTGACTTAAACACTGAAAAGTAATAGCCTTGAGCAAAATAGATTCTCAGTGTTCTACACAGAACCTCACAATGCTCTTGCTGAACATTACTTATGTCAATGTAATCTTCCTTGCAGCTGGCGGAAGAGCTTCAGAACAAGCCATTAAACAGTGAGATCAGAGAGCTGTTGAAACTACTGTCAAAACCCAACGTGAAGGTGAGGACATGTTACTCCTGTAATAAATACCTTCTGAAAGGGCCACTTTCTGAGTCTTCAGATGAATTCTGTTTCCAGCATCAATTTTCAAGTAAATGTGTTTTCAAATAGTACAAAGTATTTTATTAACCTGAATCCTAATAAGGGAAAAGAAGTATAATGTTGTGGCAAACTACACAGTACTTTAATTGGGAAGCTCAGAACTTTAAGTTGACTTAATATAGTGCAACTTCAAGGTCATTTTCCTTTACAATGAAGTTAACAATACAAAATACAAAACTCACTTGTGATTTTGTTTAGGTTTATTTCACTTGGCCAGTTAATGATTATTTTAATGTATCTGACAAATATCTCTATTTTTCCATAGGATTATTTTGGCATTCCTTTCTTCCACATCCGCAGCCCCATTTTCTATCCCATACCAATTCATGTTTCAAAATATCATACCATTTTGTAGAACAGAGCAGTTGTCCAGTGTCAAATACCTCTTAAAATATTGATAGACCCACTTCAATTCTGTCCTGCCTGCTTTGTCCTGAGTTTATCTTTTTTTTTTTTTTCTGAATGTGATTAATCTGGAGAAGGCATTTCACAATTTTCCTGCTTTTATTCTAATGTTATCAATACATAAAATCTTATAATGTATACATTTGGAATTTGATAGTACAACTGTGTATAAAATAGTTTCTATGAGTCAAAATTACATATGAATTTTATAATTGCTTACTATTGGTAAGGACAGAGTGTTGAATGAAAACTTCTGCTTAGGTGCAAAAGCTGGTTTCTACCTTGGAGAAATATCCTTTGGAATTGTGATGTATTTGATTTTAAATTTATATTTTTAAAAAGTTGTTAAAATCAAGTATAGACAAGAATGAACCATAATGTCTAACCCCTATAAGTACATGAATATAGTAAAGTCAAAAGTAAATGGACTATGAATAATATGAGGGTAATTGATATCTAATGGTTCAGGGGGCTAATAAAATTTTAGTTCTAAAAGAACAAAGGTCAGATTAGAGCAGAAAAGTTGTTTAATAATAAAAAGAAAGTGTGCACATGGTTAGGAGCTCCAAAAGGGAGATTTGTAGAGACTGCTGTCAAGATTTCTTTAAGTCTTGAGATTTAAAGAAGTGTTTAGTGTCAACCAGCTGTAAGAAGTTAGTATCAACCAGAGCAGGTTGAGGTGAGCTATGAGAAGCTTGTTAAATCCCTTTCTGAGACTATTAACTTGGTTCAAGGATATTAGAAATTAAAGAGGTATGTTTCAGATTTTTCTAAGAAGTGATTTTGGTATACTACTCAACAGCATTTGAAATGGAATGGCTGAAAAGAGATTATACAAGATGTAGACTGGTATTTGGTTTTAAAGGGAGGTATGACTTAGATGGTATTACAAAGATCCATTTGATAAAATTTTATAATAATTGGTTATATTTCATTGTGTGGAATGTATTTTATATGGATTATGTTGTTTTTTTCATATTTATATGACTAATCGATTAGAAGTTGGCATAAAAGATGTATATTAAAGAAATATGTGTAGAAAGCGGATGAGATTTCAGACACATGGTGTTTCAGTTGGCATTGACAATCTGTGGTTAGCCAGGCTTGGGAAGAACGTATCTTTCTTGCATTTTTCACCTAACATATAATACAGTTTTCCCTGAAGTAATTTGTATTAACTGCCATCATTTTGAATGTCACCTATAAGTAATTCTTTTAAAAGTTCAGCCCCAAAATAAATGTTGGACTTTTTCAGAATATAATCAGTCAGTTCTTTGTGTCCTGGGAATTAAATTAAAATATTTGCTTTATTTCCCCTCTTTTAAAACAGAAGTAAGATACAGTAGAATATGGTATCTACTCATGGGCTATTAGTTGAACTGACAGCTTAAATATGAAAGATGTAATTCTGGTTTGTTAATTTGAGTGTCGCCTGTAATTTTTAGCACATAAAAGAAATTATTTACTTTTTAGATGGTTATTCTATTTTAAATATTTAATTCATAGTAACTGAAAGAAAAACCTGACATATGCCTCCAAAGTAATATGACTTAAAAAAAAAACCTCAAGATACACACGACCTAATAGGGAGCCACTATGGAAAAATAATACATGTATTCTGCAGATTTGCTAATAACTCTTTTCAAAAAGCTTTAGAACTTTTCTTTGGTGATTTGCAAATTTTGCTAGAGACAGATCTTTCATTTATTCGTAGATATTTATTCAATGCCTATAGTGTGCTGGGCCCTCTGGATATGACTTGTAGAAGATAGATTAATGAAGACATAGGAGAAATATTGGGTTAAAGAAAAAGGGTGGGAGGATGAATGGAAATGATGTGAAACATATAGGAATGGTGCTGAATCCAAAGTTGGGTTGGGGATGGTGGTTGAGGAAAACTGTAGAGGAAATGGCATGTTAAATTGAGAACTGAAGGTTGCATATGGGGTAACCAGAACAGAACAGGGGCATGTGGAATGGGTTGGAGGCAAAAGTGTGAAGAATAAAGGTTTTAGGCAAAGTGAATAGTATGTGAAGTGTCTTAAAGAAAAGAACTGAAACTTGAGATTGGAAAATAAGTTCAGCATGACTAGACAGTAGCCTGTGAAAAAGGACTAGGCAAGAGTATGGAGCAGGAAGTGAAGCCTTTTGAGTTGGGCTTGTCCCAGAGAGTCTGGTTTATACCCATAGTTCCTGGATTATTATTAATGGCCCTTCTTTTACTTTTAGTCGCTTCCTTATTTATATGTTAAATTATGCGACCTAATTTTGAGCATAATAAGTTTGGATTTCATCCTAAGTGTAGTGGAGAACCCTTGAAAAGATTTAAGTAGGGCAGGGACACTATCACTCCATATGTAGAATATGGAGCAGTTTTTTGGGATGGAGGGTGGGAGGAATGGAATACTGCAATCATGGAAGACCAGTTGGGAGTCTGTGGAAATCATCAAAGAGGAACATGATTGTGGCCCTGATGAAGGAAATGGGGGATAAGTCATTTTGAGGGATAACTTCAACACATAATGTTGGGATAACTGGTTAAACAGTGGGGGGAAATGAAAAGAAAAATCCCACTAAAATGAATTCCAACTAGGATAAAGGTTTAAGTATTAAAAAAAAATGGACGAAGAAATATTAGCTCAGTGGTAAAGTTCTTGCTCAGTGGTAAAGTTCTTGCCTAGGTTTGATCCCCAGTACTGCAAAAAAAAAAAAAAAAAATTTGCAAATAAAAAAAAGATAATTATTTGACCATGGGATAGAGAGGTGTTCATAAGAATCGAGGCAGACAGACACAAAAACACATACACACACCCATACCAATAGAAGTTTTTAAAAATCCATGAATGAGTTTAGAAGGAATACTTTATCTACATAAATGATTTGTGATATTTATCATTAGTAAAATGTGAAATTTTCACTTTAATTTTACCTTTTACAAACTTACTTGAAGACAAATGCATTCTTTTTTGATAATACATAATTGTGGTTTTAATTCAGACTATGGAGAAAGTTCAGAAGCCCCTCTTCTCATTGCTTTTTAGTGAAGGTGAATATCTTCTGATATGCATAATCACTATTTCTTCTGTGAATTGTATGTTCATATACCTTTGGGAATAACTGTTCTTAGCTGGCTGTATTACTATTCCATTTTTCTAAATATCAATACTAAATGTACATTTTTCTACATAAGTGTGATCATAGCATATACTACTTAACTGTGGGTTTGTTTGTTTTTAACATTTGGGCATTTTGTGAACTTCTCTTGGAATTAATATAATTATCTGTTTAACTTATCACTTATAAATAGATCTTTCTGTCATTTCTGTTTTTTTGTTTAAAAAACTGATGTACATTTTTTGTATATTATAGAATTGTATGGAATGTTGGATAAAATATATTTTATTATGTCAGTAAATTATTGGACATTTGTATTTCCACATTTTAAAATTTTGATAGTTATTTCTAGCTTGTTCTTAAGACAGGTTCTCAGTGTACAGTATAGTAGTGCATGAAAAGGTCTATTTACCTATGCAATTTTAATTCATATGCAGTGAATCACATATGCATGTTCAATTAAAGTTCTTTTTTGAGCTTCATTAATTGAGCATCACTACAATATAAGCTACATGAGAGCAGGGGTAAAAAGTTCTGGGCATGTATCAAGCTTTCAGTTAAGTATTTTATGATCACTGGAATAACGATCAGTGAAAATCTTGTATTTTTCTTCATGAGAGTATTGTAAGAATATTAACCATAATTATGTATTTCTAATTTTTGTTTTTAATCCTACTTGCATTTTTTCAAGACAACACAGAAATACATAGCATTCTTTTCCTTTATGACTTCTGGGCATTGAGTTAGTTTAAAGCCCTCTTGTTCCTTGTTACAGCTTTTGAAAATTATCTTCTATATTTTCTTTTGGCTTTTTTAAAATTTCATTTCCTTAATTTTGAAGTCACTTATATGAAAATTTGGTATATGGCATAGGTATGTTTCTAATTTTGTTTTGAAAAAATGGATAGCAATTTTCTTACATTTTAAAATATTTTTATTATATACCTGAATCTATTTTGAACTCTTACTTTGATCAATCTAGTTATCTGATTGTTTCAGTTGGTATAGATTTATAGTATGATACTCAGTGAGAACCAATTCCTATCATTACTCTCACAAATGTATTCTTCCAGAAGAAATTTAGAATCTTTTTTGTGTGTTATCAAGTATCTTATTGGTATGCAATTGAGTTTTACATCCAGGAACATGACAATTTACTCATATTATTTAGTTCTAATAATATTCTAAATATAATTCTTCAATTCCCCTACCGAATCTGTCCCCAGGCCTGGGGCATGTGGTGTGTTTGTGCACACACATCTGTGTGAATCAACACATACACCATATATAAATTCATATATAGTAGTGATTTTTCATTCTTTTTGGTAAGTATGTTGTTATTCTCTAGTAAAGTATTGATTTTTAAAATATACCACTTCACTGAATGATCTCTTTTAATTTTCAGGTTTTTTTGCTATGCATGAAATCACATCATTGTGAAAATATTTTATCTTTTCCTTTTTAAGACTTATAGATCTTTTTCCCTTTATTGCCTTGATAATGACCATGACTTGCAAGGAGGAAAATGCTCAAAATGTATGGTAATAAAGGGTATGCTTTGGTTTCTCTATACTTCAGTGAGGATGCTTCTGTTTAGTATGTTTGTGTTTTCTTATATAATTCTCTTTTTTAAAAAATAGAGTTTTGACCTCCCATCTTTTTTCTTTTTTTTTTTAATTTAGTTTTATTTTTTGACATTGGAGATTGGACCCAGAAGTACTTAACTACTGAGCCACATCTCCAGCCCTTTTTAATATTTTATTTAGAGACAAGGTCTTACTAAGTTGCTTAGGGCTTTGCTAAGTTGCTGAGGCTGGCTTTGAACTCGAGATCCTCCTACCTGTGGCCTCCTAAGCTGCTGGGATTATAGGTGTGTACCACCGTGCCTGGCTTCTTTCTTTTTAAAAATAAATCAGGAATATGTTAAATTTTGTCAAATGCCTTCTGGTATTCATTGAAGTGATCATAAGAGCTTTTTAATTATCAGCAAAATAATACTGTGCATAAATTTATATTAGGAAAACATTTGTAAGAATTAAACCTTCTTAATATGCTAAACATATGATTTTCTAATGTAATTCTCAGATGTTTTGTAAAAATTCACTCTGATGTGAAAGTTATGTCATCATCATCATTTTGTACATTCTGTTTAGGTTTTGCACTTTGGTTCTGATACTTTGAAAAAAAAAAAAAATTGAAGACAGGCATGGCATTGTGTGCCTGTAATCCCAGCTACTTGGAGGCTAAATTGCTTGAGCCCAAGAATTTGGGGCCAATCTGTGCAGTATAGCAAGACCTATCTCTCAAAAGGGATCTTAAATATATTCTTAAATCAAAAATATTTTTTTATTTTTGAATTTTATATTTCATGGTTTTCTGAGTGCTGGAATGCTTATAAATAACATAGAAAACATTAGTAAAGTCTCTTGGCTCTAGTACCATCTGGGAAGAAACTTTTTGATAGTTCTTTTGGTTTCTTTTGTTGTCTTTAATCTGGTTTTCAACCTCTTCTAGAATTGTTTTTATTTTTTCCTAGTGAACTTAACATTTTTAAAAGATTTTGAGGTATGTTAGTGGTATTCTGCATTTTTTATTACTAGGTTCATATCCAAAGTTCTATCTTATGTCCCAATACTATAAATGCACATATTTTCTTTTCTGTTTATTTTTATACTGTGCATAGCAAAAACTATTTGCCTCATCTCTCAAAATAACTGGCTATTTAATATAAATTCTGTTTCTAGTTTTTTTCTTCTTTTACCTTCCTTTGATTTCTATTTGTCTTCCCCTCTAGTTCTTCAGCTGAGTACTTGGTCTATTTTTTTCACACTGTGTAATTATAGAAGCATATATAAATTATGCATGTTACATATGACATAAATAAGCATTATGTAAGTTAAATATGTATATATATAAGCATTATATAAATTATATGAAAGCATATACATTAGATAAAAACATAAATTCATAAAAGCTCAGTGTGACTGTTTTTGAATTTGATAAGCTTCCATGTTCATTGTTTATGTCCTATTGGTATTGACATTAATTTCCCAATAGTCTCTAGTGAATATTGATAAATTTATTATCCTGACTTGTTTAAATTTTTCTGGATTGTTTGGATTTTCTTCTTGATATTTAACTGTATGTTTACTTCTAGTATGATTAGTATTAATCACAGTATACAATCTGTTTTATGTAAAATTTGTTAAAGATATTTTTTGTTTGGTCATTTTTTTGTAAATGTAACTATAAGAAAGTATTCTTTATATAAGCGTGATCCTGCACAAGTTTATATACAAAGTTAAATATAACTGTTTTAAATATTAGGAACACTAAAGTTCAAAAATTTGCATTGGGAAACTAAACTAGACATTTAACATGTTTGTGTGTGTTGTGTTTCAGGGGTGTTCTGTTTTCTGTACTCAACAAAGAATACAAGTCCATTTTTCTCACTAATGCACAAGAGAGATGATCTTGTTTGTCACTAGTACATAGTATGTAGCTTGCAACATAGGGGACTCCCAGTAAATTGAAATCAGTTGAAATTATTAAATGTTTGAGATTTTTATTTCATTATAATCTTTTATATCTCTTCATATAATTCAGCATATTTATATGCCCTTTAAGGTTTTCATTCATGTTCTTGAATTCATAATAATATAAAGTCATGATCCTGTTCATTTTACTCTTTAATCATTCTGTGCTTCTGAAGGGTGTTAACACTTGTCTCATATAACCTGTTGCTCTTAAGTCTTTAACAGTTAGAAAATGATTTACCATTCTATAAAAATAAACTCAGTTGAGAAGATTTTAAAAGATGATACCAACATGAATTATCAATTAACACATACTTAAATAAAGTATTCTTATAAGTCATTAGTATCTATAAAATCCTATTTAGATCTTAAAGTCTCAGAAAAGTAATAAAATATAAAAGAAACAACAGATGATGAGAAAAGGAAAAGTTAATGAGTCACCAGATGCTTCCTGCAGTGTGGCAGGAGGCAAGAGCAATAATGTTGTTAGGGGCATTCATGGAGGAATATTGCTCTATACAGAAATTTTGTTTCTAGGGGAATCAGTGTTACTCCCTGACAATTAGGAACCACTTGTAGGCATCAAATTGCAGTTGTACAGGCAAATTAACTGGTATGAGTCATCATCCAGGGGCTCATTTTGATAAAATAGTGAAGTGAGTGACACTATTTTGAAAACATGGTATAATAATTTAGGAAGTCAGAGAGAATTTGGTAGAATAAAATAAAAAGATCTTTAGTAATTTTTCAGCTTTCAAAAGCATTCACTTACCAGAAATTACTCATTGCCTGAGTATGCAGGATGGATGAGGCTTCATTAAAGCATGCTAAAGGAAAAAAGTTAAGCTTCCTTCTGGAGGGATAAATCAATGTTACTCATCCTTGTGAGCTGGCTACTCAATTCCGTGAACCTGACAGATACTCAGAACTTAGAGTTGACTCCAGGGGGTCGAAGGCAGTGAGATCTTGTGAGCCAGATGAGTTACAAGGCCTAGTGTTCAATTTCCTGCAGATTCTTCTGAGCAACAGGTAAACCCATCAGTTGTGATTGGTGGTTATGGCATATGGAAACACAATTTTCATTTAAGTATTGCCTTTTGAAAGGAAAATCTATATATTGAAAAATAAAATCACCATAGTTAAAACAGGAAAATGGAATACAAAATGACTTTTAGTCGTCCACAGTAAAAATGTTGCTGAACAACAGTATTAGTAAAGCAGAGCTATCGTAAATAATAAACTGGAAATCCATAAAGTTCTGGAATCTAGACATCTCCTTAGTTTTGTCCAGTGAGAAAAGATGTATAGCTAGTACTCTTTTTTTTTTTTTTTTTTTTTTTTTTTTTTTTTTTTTAGTTGTAGATGTACACAATACCCTTATTTAATTAATTTATTTTTATGTGGTGCTGAGGATCAAACCTGGGGCTTCACATGTGTGAGGCAAACGCTCCACCACTGAGCTACAACCCCAGCCTCTAGCTGGTATTCTTAATTTTGCATGTACTATCACAACAATGATAATGTTTTATTTAAACATGTTTTCATTGGCTACTTGTATTGTTGTTACTACATGCAAGGTAATTGCATAAATACCTAGTTAGTGAATTTTTCTGGTATTCTTTATTTGTCTCTATAGAATCATATTCCCATGTGTTGTTTTTCTCCTGTATAAAAGACTCCCTGTAACATCTCTTGCAGTGCAGGTCTGCTACTAACGAATTCTTTAGCTTTTGTGTGTCTTTAAAAAGTCTTCATTTCTTTGAAAAGTCTTCACTGCTAAGGGATATTTTTGCTGGGTATAGAATCCTAGGTTAACAATATTTTTCTTCATGTATTTTAAAGATGTTACTCTATTGTCTTATGGCTCATATTGTTTATGATGAGAGGTATGCTGTCATTTTTCATAATCATTCTTTCATATGTTATATGCCCCCACCACCATAACCACCTTTGGGCAATTTTAAGATTTTTCTCCCTGAGTTTAAGCAATTTGGTCTTGTTTCTTGTGCTTGGGTACTTTGAATATGTGAGTTTTTTTTTTTAAATATCAAATTTGAACCATTCTCTGCCATATTTCTTAAAATATTTTCATCACTCTGCTGTTCTTTGGCCATGCCAATTGTAGTAAGTCATTTAAAGTTGTCCCACAGCTCATGAATATTCCTTTCATTTTTTTTTTTTTTTTTTTGCAGTGCTGGGTATTGAACTCAGGGCCTTGTGCTTGCAAGGCAAGCACTCTACCAACTGAGCTATATCCCCAGCCCTTCCTTTCATCTTTTAAAAATATGTTTTCTCTTTTGTGCTTCATTTTGGATAGATTGTATTAATTAGTACACAAGTTTACCTTTCTAGTATCTCACCCATGGTAATGTCATTTAGTGTGCTTTTTCTATTTCATACATTTTTCATCTCTGGAAACTTTGACTTGGATCTTTTTTATATATTTTATATTACATTCAGTCTCACAGGTATTTGGACATTTAGAATATAACTATAATAATAATTTCCTTGTCTGCTATCTAACTATAATTTCAGGGTTTGATTTTATCTAGTTCTGCCATCGGTGTAATTTTGGGGCTTAGTTCTGTTGCTGTATTTTTTTTTCCTCATTATAAGTAATATTTTCTGCTTTCTTTGTTATGCCTGGCAATTTTTGATTGAATTCCAATCATTGTGGGGTTTCTTTCATATGAAACTGAGCATTTTTGTTTTTCTATAAATTAAAATCTCAAGCATTTTTTCTGTTAAACAGCAAAGTTATTTGGAAACATTTTGATTCTTCAGAGGCTTGTGTTTAAGCATGGGTAGATGACACTATACCAGCATTTAATCTCAGGCTTATTTTTAACTGTTGAGGTCTATCTGACAACTCTTCTCAATGTTTTGTGTATTACTAGGTTTTTCCCCTCAGGTGAGAACAACTATTCCTGCTTCAGGGATTGCTTCTTGTAATGCAGAATGTATTAATATGTTTTCTGTTGTTATAATAAAATACTTAAAACTGTGTACTTACAAAAACAAAAACAAAAACAGGTTTATTTAGCTTATAGTTTTAGAAGCTGAAAATCCAAGATCATGTAAAAGGGACCAAGCACACAGGGCAGTCTTGATTTTTTAACAATCCAGTCTCTCCAGAGCTAACTTCTCTTTCAAGACTAATCTGTTCCCATAGTGGTACTCCCAATGACTTAATTCCCTCCCAGTAGGCACTACCTCTTAAAGGTTCAATGCACCACTTAATAGTGCATTGGGAATGAGGCCTCTAGCACATGAACCTTTGGGGTACAAACCACATATCCAGACTATAGCAGAAGAGTTTTTCAACCTTGGCACTGTTGACATTTTTGGCTGGATCATTGTTTTGAAGGTCAGAGGGTTACTCTTTGTGCTGATACTTAGGAGAATTCCTTGCCTCTGTGCACTAGATGGCAGTAGCATCCCCAAAATTGTGACAATCAAAAATGTCTCCAGGCATTGCCAGATGTTCCCTAGAGAGTAAAATCACTTTCAGTTAAGAATCACTTATCTAATTCTTTCTGGTAGTATTTATTAAATTAACACATAATTTTACATATTTATGGTGTACAGTACAGTGAGATATTAAGATGAAATGAATAATTAGCGTGTCCATCATCTTAGACATTATCATTTCTTTGTGTTGATATCATTCAAAATCCTCTTTTTTAGTTATTTTGAAATGTTCAGCACATTATTGTCAATTGCATTCACCCTGCTGCACTATAGAACTTAAAACTCAGTCTTCCTAACTGGATTTTTGTATCCATTAACTAATCCTTTTATATCCCTTTTCCCCCTATAACTTCCCAGCCTTTAGTAACCACTGTTACTAAACTCTACTTCTATGAAATTAGCTTTTTCAGTTTCCACATATTATTGAAAACATAAAATATTGGTCTTTCTGTGCCTCGCTTATTTAATTTGAACACCTAATGTCCTCTCACCTGTTGCTGCAAGTGACAAAATTTCATTCATTTTTAGAACTGAATAATATTCCATTATGTATATATACCATTTATTCATTGGTGGATACCTCAATTGATTCTATACCTTGATTATTGTTAATATTGCTATAATAAACATGAGAGCAAAGATATATCTTTGGGATACCAATATCCTGTTTTTTGATAATAGTGGAATTGCTGAAACACATGGTAGTTCTGCTTTTAGTCTTTTGAGGAGCATACATATATATTTTTCATAATGCCTATAAAATTTACATTATATTCCTATGAACAGTGTACAAGAGTTCCTCTTTCTCCACATCTTCACCAGCATTTATTTTTTTGTCTTTTTGTTGATAGCCATACTAACGGATATGAAGTAATACCTCATTGTGGTTTTGATTTTCATTTCCCTGATGATTAGTGATGTTGAGCATTTTCTCCTATTTCTGTCAGTCATTTGCCTATCTTCTTTTCATTGGTCCATCTTTAAGTCAGTTATTTTTTACTGTATTTAGAACCTTCTATACTATGAATATTAATCAAACCATCTGGTGGTTTTTGCATATGCATCTAGGGTTTAGGACCTGGCTGTCCTTTGTATCTCAAGAATTCTGTGTCTGTCTAGCTCTCTTCTCTCCCATAGCCTTCCCTGAGAACTTTAGCCTCTTAACTTCCCTGGATTCCTACAACTGTTTTCTCAACTGGCAGAATTCTGCGTGGGTTCTTTCTCCTCAGATTCTGCCTGGTAGCTCTCTAGGCTGTCAGGTATGGCAAACAAAGAGTTTACATCATTAGTTTTCTGTTTCTCAGTGGTCTCTGACCTTCATTATCTAATATCCAGTGGGTTTTGTTTTTTTTTTGTTGTTTTTGTTTTTGTTTTTGTTTTTTTTTAATGTCATTCTCCCTTTTTTTAAAAAGGTGTTTTCCAGTTGGGTATTGTAATTACATCTTGGCCCTCATATTCATTCTTGAAGGATATTTTTGCTGGATATAAAATGCAGGCCTGGCTTTTATTTTTTTCTGAGTACTTTCAAAGTATTTCAACTATTTTCTAGTTTCCATTGTTTCTGCTGGTCAAACTTTTCTTTCCTTAATACTTTTTCTTTTCTTTTCTTTTTTTTTTCTTTTTCTTTTCTTTTTTCTTTTTTCTTTCTTTTCTTTTTTTTTTTTTTTGCCTTTGACATTCAGCAGTTTCATTATGATATTTCTCTGTGGATTTTTAAAAATTTTTTCCTGTTTTCTAGATCTCTTATTAATTCTGAGAAATGTGCAACCGTTATCTCTTAATATTTTATCATCTTGATGCTGTTCATTTTTCCCATTGAAGCAAACTCTTATTGGATACAAAAGCATTAATTGAGCTTATTAAAATTAGGATCCTTTATTGATTGAAAAATGCCTTTGAAAAAGTGAAAGCAAGCTACCAAATGAGAGAGTATGTGTAACTGACAGTGATCTTAGTCCAGTATATCGTAAAGAACTCTTACAAATCAATAAGAAAAAGATAGGTGCAATGTAAAAATGTGAAATGACCTTAAAGGGACATCTCACAAAATAATATATACACATACTTAATCAGTATAATAGGATTTTACCTTTTGCCTCATAAATTATTAGAAAATTGCAACCATGGAAGATGGTCCATTCTCAGAATTACCCAAATTTAAGTTAATAATGTAAAACATTGGGAGATGAAAATAATGTAAAATGTTGGGGATAAAAGTAGACTCATTGATGCTGTTAGTGGGAGTAAAATTGAAAAACTATCTACTAATGCTGAGTATACTTATAACCAGTGGCCTAGGCATTCCATTCTTAAATATACTTAGCCAAAATTATTTATCTGTGCATCAAAAGACGTGAAATATTTACAGGAACATTATTTGTAATTGTCAGGAACTGAAACAAACTATATGTCCCTTGAAGGTATAATGGTAAAGAACTGAAATATTCATGTGTTAGAATACTATTTATATGAAAAATGACAACTACCACCAGTAACAGCATGAACATTACTTAATATTAGTGAAGAAAGGAATCCACTCTTTTTAACCTTTATTTCTTTAATTTTCTTATGTGGTACTGAGGATTGAACCCAGTGCCTCACATGTGCTAGGCAAGCACTCTACCACTGAGCCACAACTTCAGCCCCATGAATCCACTCTTATAATTCTGTTTATATAATTTTCAAATAGAGGCACCCTTTGGGGAGTAGAACCAGCATGATGACTAGTAAAATGCTTAGGTGGGGGCTTCTGGGGTTCAGTTTGTTTCTTTTGGTGGGATGGTTATGTGGGCATATTCATTTTTTTAAATTCATCATCCTGTGAATTTACAAGCTTTACTTTCTGTGTAATGTTGGTACTCTATATCCATGTGTTCCACATCTCAGATTCAACCAACCACAGGTTGAAAATATTTGAAAGAAAAAAATTGCATCTATATTGCATAGATATAGACCTTTGTTTTTTTTGTCAATTTCCCCTAAAAAATGCAGTATAATAACCATTTACATGACTTCTACATTGTACTAGGTAATATACATAATCTAGAGATGACTTCAAATGTATGGGAGGCTATGCTTAGATTAAATGCAGATACTGCACCATTTTATGTAAGGGACTTGAACATTAGAGGATTTTGTATCTGAGGGAGTCCTGGCACCAATCTCCTGTGAATACTAAGGCTGACTATGTATGTTAGAGTCATTAAAAAAAGATACCATTTTTATTACCTTAAAGCTTCTGTTTCAGTATATAGCCACAATTAAACATATAACCATAAAATAACCTATGCAATTATAAGTTGTGAACACTTATGAAGGCAAAGAATAAGGTACTGAAATGAAATGGAGGGAACTATTTTTATATTGAATATTTGGCCATACTTCTATGAGAAAAAATTATTTGAGGAAAAAAAATGGTGTAAGACAAGGTTGGAAAGGCATACAAGACTTTCAGAAGATGTCAGCGTTCTGTCTTCCAAGATCTGTGAGTGGGCTTAGAAGGGTTAAATTTCGGAATAATCAGTCTTGCTACTATGTGGTTTATGGATATGAAAATGGGTCAGAGGTGAATGCAGCCAGACCTTTTAGAGGCTATTACAGTACTCCAAACCGAAAATGATAGCATTGATTATGTAGACTGGGGGTAGCCAGTGTTTTAGGTAAGAAATTATCTGTTCCAGCTACTAGATTTAGCCATTATACCATGAAAGCAACCATAATTACATAAATGAATAAGCATGACTGTGTTCTAATAAAACTTTATTCACAAAAATAAGCAGTGTTTTACCAATCTCTGATCTAGAGAGAAGAGAATAAATTTTAGCTATATTTAGGGAGTGGATTTAATAGGGTATGGATGGGATATTAGGAATATAAGCAAGGGGAGAGATTTCAAGAATGATCGCCAGACTTCCAACTTGAATAATTTATAGTCAGTTGTGCTGTTGATTAGGGGACAAGTTAATTGAAAGTCTAAAACCCACTCATCTAAAATAGTAGTGGCATTCAAGGTTCCAGTGTTTTTTTCATCTTTGATCCATAATGACAACATATTAGTGCATTGTGGAGTTTTGTCTCCATACTAATCATGGCTAAGAATACTTTTTATTCTTCTGTACACACTTGTTACCCAAAAAAATTAAAGTGAGAAAACAGAAGAATCACATTTTGCCAATAGGAGGAAAAGTAGTAAAAAGGAAAAAAAAAAAAAGATATAGTTTTCTTAGATTCCTTCTGACTCATTGTGTATCTGTAGCCTCATTTTCTGCCTTCATACACCCACTCCTCTTTTGCTTCCAGTTGCCATCTTTGTAAGGATAAACCAGCAATAGCCAGGCTAGAGGAAGGTACATGCTGATTCTTGTCCTGCATTAATGACCTGGGGATGGAGGTGCAGCTAGGTAGCACTTACCATCCCTGTTGGGGAAAGACCCCTTTCAAGAAGTTGTTTTCTTGTCACCATGTCAAAATCATAACACTGTTTCAATGTTCTTTACAGTTTGAAGTGTTCGCACTTTTGTGTTTGATTAATGCTTTTTACCAACCTCTGAAATTTACAGGCTTTGCTCTCTGTACATGATACGGTGGCTCAAAAGAATTACGATCCTGTACTGCCTCCTATGCCTGATGATATTGACGATGAGGAAGACTCCGTAAAAATAATTCGTCTGGTGAAGAATAGAGAACCACTGGTGAGTTAGGCCTACATTTTGCATTCAGACACAGATGAATATCGTGGTAAAGGCAAATTGAATGGGTACATACCATTTTTTTCTTTCCTTAAAATGAGCTCACCTTGTGACCTCAAGCTTTAAAATATATGGAACATTGTGTTTTAAAGAATATGATTTAGAAAAATGAAAATGAAGCCAAATAAAATGACAGGCATTCTGTTGGTTATTAATAAAAGTAATTTTGAAAATATGAGCTACTGGCATTTATAAAACAAAGCATAACATGTACCAAGTATGGCTGATTTGAGATGAAATGTTGCAATTTAAAAAAATATTGTTTTGGGCTCTTCTGGAAAGCTGATTTATTTTAAGGCAATGAAGAGTATTTAATTGGGTGCCTGATATTTCAAAATGTAAATATGACCATTTGTTTTAGCCCCAAAATTTATACAGTGTTCAGTTATAGCAAGGGATCTGTAGCAATTGAAAGGATCCCTTTCCCCCCAAAGATGTCATGTCCTAATCCCCAGTGCCTGTGAATATGATACCTTACGTGAACTTTTCATGGTTAAGGGTCTTGAAATGTGGAGATTATCTCAGATTGTGACCCCGTGGGATCACATGGGCTTTTAGGAATGTCAAAGAGGAAAGCTGCAGAGTACTGTATTCCTTGATTTTTAGCTCTGTAAGACATATTTGACTTTCTGACCTCCAAAACCATAAGATAATGAATTTGGGTTGTTTTAAGCCCACCAAATTTGTGGTCATTTGTTATAGCAGCAGTTGTAAACAGTACAGTGCCAATTCATGTTTTTGTGAAACTATTTTTGAAAAAAAAATAATTATATATTCTAGCAGTTGATTTTAAATATATAGTGACCCATTTATTCTAATTAATACATTTTTTTGTTCTTAAAGCAAGTAACAGTTGATAGTATAACAGTTGCTGAAACTGTATCAAGTACATTACATATATTTAATGTTCAGAGTTGGTATGATCTTTTATTTTTGTAGTCTATAAAACTGATATTCAAGGTAGTGAATCGGCTTAGTAGAACTAAGGATGTAAATTTTATTTTTGCCGGGTATGGTGTTCCATGACTAAATCCCACTGACTCAAAGAGGCTGAGGCAGGAGGATTGTGAGTTCAAAGATAGCCGCAGCAACTTAGTGAGGCCCTAAGCAACTCAGTGAGACCCTGTCTCTAAATAAAATTTTAAAAATAAAGGGGGTGCTGGGGATGTACTTAGTGGTTAAGTGCCCCTGGGTTCAATCATCAGTACCTAAAAAATAAAGAATAAATATATTGTACTCTTTGTCTTCAAATACTAGTTTTTTTCTTCTATATTATGTTGTCTTTATATTCTTTCTGATAAGTTTTTATCTTGTTTTATTTGAGAGCAATGTAGATATATTGATAAATGTATTGGATTCTCTAACCTGAAAAATTTGACAGATGAGTTCTTATATTATATAAGGATTATTTAATTCTCGAAGCTCAATTTTAGGTATCCTAGGCCTTTCTGTATTTCCATTTAAGGTTGTTTAATTTTATAATTTACATGCTTTTCATCCATGATAACAACTCTGTAATGGCAACTTAAATGCCTCTTGATTTATATTATGGTCATATGCTTAGTAAGAATTCATAATATTTGTGCTGGGTACAAAGAAAACTGTTTCAGGGCCCTGTCACCACAAAGTTACTATTTCTTGGTAGATGCTGCATATCTACCAATAGGAAGTTTTTTGGTTTTGACAAATTCAGCCTCTTAGTAATTGAAAGACTGACCCTGTTGACAAGTTCAGTAACTCATTAGTAATAATTTCTTTGACCAGTCATAGTTTACCCAGGGACAGTAGTTTTTGGTGTGGTGATTTGGTGAGCTGACATTGTAGGCAGTCATCAGCAACATTTATGTTGTCTCCTGACCCTTCAGACTTCTCAAAAGTTTTAGTTGAGCCTACTATAACTTCTGTCAAATATAAAAAGAAATCAAGTGAAGGTATAAAATAATCTAAAGTTGTGTAGTGATTGATTGTTACTGAGCATATTATTACATCCTTTGACCTAAGAAGCAGTTAAGAACTGAAATAGACTTTAATGAGAGTTGGCAATTAATTCTTTATCTGTTGGCCCTTTTTTCTTGCAGTTTATGTAATACAATATGGTTAAGATGATATAACTAGATACTGGCAAAAGCGACATAAAAGTTGGACTTGAGATGTCCAGGGACATCTTTGAATGAAGAGGACAACAGGAGAGGGAAGTCAGAAAGTAGCACAGCAGGTTTTTATTTAGGAGGCTAGGAGTTCTGGGCATTCAGCTAACAAGAACTGGAGGCAATGCAGGGGATGAAAATAATGAATTTCTTTAAAGATTACTTCCAGTGATAAGTTGTTGAAAAAAATAAATATTTTTCTTAAGTGTGAAGTTTATTCCAGGGATAGGCATTTCTCAGAATTGTTCATAGTGTATCATGGTATACCTCAGCAACTTTGTAATATGCTTCATTAATAGTGTTTTTCTATCTCCCCCTGGATTTGGAGGTATTTAAAAATGATAGTTCTATTTCATCTCATTCATAATTCCCATTGTGCCTTTTTACACATCCTTATATGAGTTTATAAAATTTTTTCTCCAATTTCAGTTAGTTATTTAAAAGTAAATTAGTATAAGATCCTTCCCCCCAAATATATGTAAGTAGCTTCTCTAAACTTTCAGTTTAGTATTCTATATTTAATGTAATTTAAAGTTATTTTAAGTACTTTTACATTTCTTTACTTTAAAAATTTTAGTTGGTGATGCTGTCTTCCAAGTCAGCCTCAATTTGATTGCATGTTTCATGTTTGTTGGGTGTTCCTTTAAAAAAAGTATTAAGATTTTAAATGTCATTTTCACATGAGAATATGAAATCAAGTGAGGAGAATTAATTGTCTTGAATTTTGTTCTCATCCAAATATACACCTAACATATCATCTTTAGTTTGACAATTGTTGTAAAAATAAAATAAGACTATTGGGTGAACAATTTTTTTTTTTTTTTTTTTTTAATACAGGGGATTGAAACCAGGGTGCTTTACCAATGAGCCACATCCCCAGCCCATTTTATTTGTTATTTCGAGATGGGGTCTCTCTAAGTTGCTTAGGGCCTCCGTAAGTTGCTGAGGCTGGCTTCAAACTTGTGATTCTCCTGCCTCAGCCTCCTGAGCTGCTAAGATCACAGCTATGTGCTACAGTGCCCAGCTACAAATTTAAATTTTAAAAAATGTAATAACCAAAAAATTCGAAAGTATTTATTTTCAATATTAGTTGTCAAATTATATTTGTCAGTTTGGGGAGAGATGGTTATTAGAAGAGCCACGAGACTGCAAAGTTGACAACAATAAACTCCATAGCAGGTTAAGAGTCAAAGGCATCTTCAGGAGAAGGAATTCTAGTAATAAGAATCAAAAGTAGGTGTCCTCACAATCGTGTGCAAAGCACTGAATAATCTGGCTCCTTGCTTCCATCTGATGCTGCTCTTCCTGTTTTTCCTCTAGCCGAACTCTTTTCTCTTCCTTGTACATTCCATTCATAGGTTCTCCTTAGCACCTTTGAACCGGCCTTACTCCTCTGGCTAACACCCTCACTTCTTCCTAGTCTTTCTTTACTCAGTTCAATGAGGCCTGCGTCTTTTCACTGTTTTCCCTCTACCTGCCCTGGCATCCTGATCTTTCTTACTCTGCTCTGTTTCCTTCTGCTTCTGCAGTGCTTACTACCTTCTAACACAATATATAATATATCTAGAGTATTTCATCTCTTTGTATTTTTTCTGTGTCCTTTTTGATTTGTTCACCAACATACTGCAAATCCTTAGAACACTGTCTGGTACACAGTTCTTGGTTAACGTTTGTTGACTTCATTGACGAAATCAGAGAGAACCAGCATTAAGCACAAAAAATGGGATGACTCTACACTAAGAAACAGCACAATTCATAGGATGGAGAGAGAGAGAATCACTGTGGTTATCCAGTTGTATTTTACAAAATATCCCCAAATGTGTGGCTACTAACATATGTCTCACAGTTTTGAGGGTTAGTAGGCTTAGCTGGGAAGTTCTCAGTTGAAGTCCCCTTGTATATACCATCTGATGGTGGCTGAAGTTGAAATCATCTGAGGGTTCCTTCATTCACATGATTGATGCCTAGACTGGGAGCTGAAAAATTGGGGACTGGCCCAGCATCTTTTTCTCTTAAGTGGCATCTCTATTTCACTAGTTTTGGCTTCCTCATAGCATGGCGGTGGTTATGATTTCTTACAAGGCAGCTGAATTCCCATAAAGCAGGTGTTTCAAGAGGCCCAGGTGATAGCTGAAAGTCTTGTCATAGCCTTAGAAGCCTCAAAACCATGTTCCGTATTTTACATGGGAATGTCACGTGCACATACAAGAGGGGAAGAAATTAATCATGTCCACTTTAAAGACAAGCTACCATAAATGTTGTCAACTCATGAACTTGCAGGCAAAATGAGCTATCGGCAAAGTTCATGGAAAGAATTAGGAAAAGCAACAATGAATGATAATTAAGAATATCTGGTCAGATTGCCTTAGAGTCCTGTTCACCTCATACTAGTTATTTGATGTTAAATGAATTATAACCATTTGGGATTTGATTTCTCATCAATAAAATTGAAACTTAGATTACTAAACTCTTCTATAATTTAGCCGACTTTGGTGGGAATATTTGAGACACATTCTTAAGGAATAAATGTTGATCTAATTAATTAGTTGTAATAACCATAGACATTGCCAGTCATTATGGCCAAGAGTTAACTATTTAAATTAAAGCAGAAAATACAAGTAGTAGGTGGGTCTCAGTTTATGACAATGGAGAGATGCTCATTCAAGTACTTGACCTTGACTGCATGTATAGGTGGGAAAAAACAGCACATTCTATCACTTAAATTTTGATTTTTATTGTTAGATATATACCTGGTAGTTGCCACATTTTATATATGGAAACTATTATTACAAACAGATTGGTTCTATTTACATATCTATTCTTCAATGAAATTCATGTGCTTATTTGACAAACTTGAGAAAAGTTGCACTTCCTCAGGAAGAATTCTTCCACCACTTCAGGTCCACCTTTTCAACATCTGATGCAGCCTAGGATAGCTTTTCTAAACTAATGCCAGTTTCTTGGGAGGAAAGTGATGCAAAGGCTTTCAAAGTAACCATTCATGTCTGATATTCTTACAAAGCAGCATTTGGTTAATTTTTCTCTTTTTGAGATTTTCTTAATATTGTGACCAAGTGTTTTTTCTGTTTATACTACGTACAGTCTGAGTTGATTAAAACAGATCTGTCACCGGGCATGGTGGTGTATCCCTCTAATCCTGGAGGCTCAGGAGGCTGAGGCAGGAGGATCAAAGTTCAAAACCAACCTTAGCAACCTAGCAAGGCCCCAAGCAACTTAGTGAGACCCTGTCTCTAAATAAAAACTAAAAAGGGCTGGTGATGAGGTTCAATGGTTAAGCGACCCTTGGGTCGCTTCATTTACCTTAGCAATAGCAATAACTAATCTCCAGGGTTTATCTTTTTTATTTTTTCTTTTTCTTGAACATATTCATGAAGCTTCTTTACTATCACAGCTTAGTGTAACAGAAGGATCATTAAAGTCTGATAACCTGGGACTTACTGTTTTTTTCCTTCCAGAAGGTGCTGGGGATCCATACCCAAACCTTGCCTAAGCTCAGCAAATGTTCTGCCAGAGTGTACACTCAAATGACCTCTTTAACTCATTGTCTGATGTCTTGCCTGTTGACATAATCATCAGCATTCCATCTTCATTAAGGGGTATTATAAGGATAAAATGAAGTGAGAAAGTGCTTTTAAAAAATAAAACAACATTCAAATGCAAAGTGTTTAATAGAAAGAAAATTTCTTTCCTTAGTTTTGAAGAGATTAAGGAGTTTAAAAAATCTTCAAATTGTGCTGAAATACTTAGGTACTACATAGGTAGAACTTTCTGTACCTTGTAAGGAGTGTTTTGGGACAGATGGTATGATGTCTCTTCCTCCTGCCTCATTTCCATTCTTTTAATATTTTTTTGTAGTTGTTTTCACTTTTTCCGGATGAATGTCGTTATTTCTGTCTCCCTGTCTACCACCCAGTGCACATATTTTCCCACAATTTATTATTTTTTTTAAAGGGAGCTACCATTAAGAAGGACGAGCAGACTGGGGCAATTGTTGTGGCTAGAATCATGAGAGGAGGAGCTGCAGATAGAAGTGGTGAGAGTTTAAATGTTCATTGAATATAGACAAATCATGTTGTGTTTCCTAACATTCCAGTAAATAACTTAAAAGATAGCAGTCTTTTGCTGTAATACAACAAAACAAGTAATAAAACAGTTTTATTTGTGTTGAAATGTGGAAAGCTCCATAAATAAATGATAAATTTCACTCTGTGGCCTTAATGTACACAGACTTTCAAGTTATTTTAAGACCCATTGTAGTATTTCTCACTTGCAAAATACCATTAAGAGCATGCAGCGTTTTAAATAAATAAAAATTATTTTATGAGATATCAGTAATGTTTGTTTCTAGACAAAGACCAAGATACTGTTAACATTTTTGCTGTCATTATTATGTTGTGTTCTCTGACTCATTGTAATAGAGAGGCACCAAATCAGAAACCTGAGAGATGTAAAGATCTCCTTCCCAATCTTAAAATGTACTAAAGGAGCTAATGATGCTTTAGTTATGGAAACAATTGAAAATTAGTTTCTTTTGTGGGTTACATTTCCAATTCATCACATTTTATATTTTGTCAGGTCTTATTCATGTTGGTGATGAACTTAGGGAAGTGAATGGAATACCAGTCGAGGATAAACGACCTGAGGAAATAATACAGATTTTGGTAAGCTGTAAATTTATTTTAAAATTACAGTGAAAATCAAATTTAATCACTAAATTTCAGGTTTTTCAGATATAGTTTGAAATGTATGGGATTTGGATTTAGTAGTCCAGGATTCAAATGCCAGCTCTCACCCTTTAATCCCTGTGTATCTTTGGAAAATACCTTAATTTATTTGTGTCTCAGTATTTTCATTTACAAAATGAAAATGGGCAGAGGTAAGTGTCTCACTGTCATGTTTTAAGGGTTAAATGAGGTAATGTATATAAGGAATTTAGGGACAGGACACTGTCTCTCCCCAAATAAGTATGCAGTCAATCTGTGGTATCTATACTGCTGGAGGGGATGCACTGGTTTTTGTCCTCCTCTTGAGACATAGCCATCCTACAGGCTGTGAATTCTAGGTATGCAAGTAGTGAAACTAAAAGTCTCATGAAAACCAAAACTTGAAGGAAATTATTTTAGGCCTGCACAGTATTGATTCTTAAGTTTGAAGAAACTCCATAAAGAAATGACAAATATGAAGGATATATGCTTAACTTGATTTGAACATTACACAAATACATACATGTATTGAAGTATCACATGGTACCCATAAATAAGTATGACCTTTATTTTTATGTATCAGTTGAGAAAATAAATTTAAATTTAAAAAAGGGGGGAATTATATAGGAACATGTAGAAATAATGACAGAATACATGAGAAGACCTCAAAGGGAGATTGTTGTTTCAGCCAGGAAAATTCTAAAGAGACACATGCCTCATTCATCTATTCCCTCGTTCATCTCCTTACTTGTACAGTGAGTTTGATCACACCCCAGGACAAGGAGCTGGGCCTGAACCATCACCTTCACGGTGGGGCAGAGGAAGAGAGGAGGGGAGTGTGGGGGAAGAAAGCATGTTTAAATCAGTGGGAAATCATTTTATAAAATCATTTAAAAAATAGATTAATTGATGATTCAGTTAGAAAAAATAAGGACAGTCCCTACTACACAGCACACACTAAAATAAATTCCCAACAAGTCGAATATTTAGATGCCAAGCATCACAAAAATTACACAAAAAAATTCATGCAATTTTTATAATTGTAAGGTACAGAAAGACTTTTTAACCTGGATGGATGTAAATAGGAAAATTACAGCTGTTTCTACTGAACTCAAAACTTTACAGAAAAAAGATACCATATATAAACTTAAAAGGCAAGTGAGATTATAGGGAAGTATTTGCAATATATATTATAAAAGGATCATATTTTAATATGCATTGAAATTATAAAATTCCTTAAGAAAATATTATAAAAATCAGGAATATTTATATGTATGATTTATCAAAAAAAAAAAAAAAACCCACAATGTTTGAAAAACTTTGATTTCTTTGGACTTAAAAGCTTACTAATGCACAGAGTTGACCAGAGTATGGGGAAATAGATGTTTATGTACTTCTGGGATATGGGGTGAGTCAACAGGGCTTTTGAGGTGGCCTTTTAAAAATACCAAAATTTTAAATGTACATACCCTTTAATCAAGAGATTCAACTGTTAGAAATTAATCCTAAAGAAATAACTTGGCAAATGTGTGAAAACAAAATTTTTAAAATGTTTAAAATGTTGGAAACTTTCAAGAAGATTGCATTCATCCAGGTGATGGCTTATGGAGGAGTAATCACAACAGCTGATAGACCTATAGGACGTAAAAATAATAGTAATAATAATAATTGCTAACAGTAATTGATCCCTTAATAAATGACACCCTTTTGAAAGCTTTACTCCATTTTAAAAGACATACATAAGCCAGGAGTGGTGGCGAATGCCTGTGATCCCAGCCACTTGGGAGACTGAAGCAGGAGAATCACAAGTTTGAGGGCAGCCTCAGCTACTTAGCCGGGCCCTAAGAAATTTAGTGAGACTCTGTCTCAAAAAATGAAAAGGGCTGGGGATGTGGCTCAGTGGTTAAGCACCCCTGGGTGCAATTTCTGGTACCGAAACAAATAAACAAATAAATAATACACATAAAACTGGAGAAGTATGAATGGATTATAGAAAAGGTTTTGCTTTCTCTTTACCTATGTAATTCAGTATTAGACTGAATTCTTAGTAAGATTTGTGAACTCGTTTTATGAAAAGTAAAAATATTACCATTTCAAAATAAATCACTCCTTTATAAATTATTATTTACTGTGTTGGGCTGAAACTGCCTCCTTTATAGCTTGATAGAGCTAACTCTGTGACATTTTCCAACCCAACTTTCAGAAACTGCCAGTGAGTTGAAATTGGCTAAGGTGGGAGCATTTATACCATGGAAACTAGCAGACACCACTTATCAGCCCTACCCCTTTTCGTGGAGTCTTGATTTACCAGCACATCACTGATAGTTGCATGGAGATGTCTTCCTCCTCTCTTTTCTCCCTTTTCACCTTCTTTCCTTTCTGTCTGCCTGTCTCATTTTCCTATTCCTTTCTTCTCTCCCTTTCTCCCCTCTTCATCTCTTTTAAATATGTGCCCCATGTATTTAGTGCTTTTATGGAGCTTAAAATTAAGCAAGAGTAACAGATTTTAAGAAATAATTGCATAAATAATAATGGCTACGATCAATGCTAAAAAGAGACAAAAAGAGAATATGAGAGTGTATTTAAAGAGGAGGCCTACCCTTGTCTGAGTCAGCAAAAATTGGTGCTTGTTTTGATTAAATTTATAATAGACATGTCTTTTCATCTTTTAATGAATCTATTGTATTTGGTATCTTATGAACCAGAATACAATATATTTGAATGTTCATTATTTTCTCTGATGGTCACTGCTGCTAAATGAATCTTGTATTTATAACTGTAGTACTGACAGTAGAGGTATTTTGTCTCCAAACACATGAATGCCAATATGTAAATGTAATAGCCTTTAGAACTTCACATGTACTTTCTTCTGGTTATTTAATATTGTGTTTATTTAAGACACTGTTCATAGTTTGTGTTCTATTTTGAAGTAACTTGACATGGATGATAACATATTCATGGATACCTTAGAAGTACACAGAAAGTAAAAGTGGATTTGGTCGTTAATGTTTTTTAACTTATTTGACAAACTTTAGAGCTTTCTCACATTACTGGAATTTCTACAAAAATAGTTTCCTCAGTTTGGTCTAAGAGTAGTAATCCCAAGCTTGTAAATTTTTAGATGTATTTAGCTTTCTACCTATTTTATCTTATTTTTCCTTGGCAATAGTTTTCTTATGACTCTTTCTTTCATCCAATATCAGGGTCAGTCTCAGGGAGCAATTACATTTAAGATTATACCCAGCATCAAAGAAGAGACACCCTCCAAAGAAGGCAAGGTAATCATTTCTTAAAAATATTTTTGCATGTGGGAAGTAATTTTTTTCTTTTTAATACCTATCCACTTTTTCACCACAAGTTTATTTTCATATTCTAGTGTTTTAGATCCTTTTTTCTTAAAATATACATTGCAAGAATGTAGGCCATTTCACATTTATTTTATATTTATTCTTCTTCAATGAAACTTTCCTCCAGATGTTTATCAAAGCCCTTTTTGACTACGATCCTAATGAGGATAAGGCAATTCCATGTAAGGAAGCTGGGCTTTCTTTCAAAAAGGGAGATATTCTTCAGATTATGAGCCAAGATGATGCAACGTGGTGGCAAGCAAGGCATGAAGGTGATGCCAACCCCAGAGCTGGCTTGATTCCCTCAAAGCATTTCCAGGAAAGGTGAGCTCCTGGCACAGAAATGTGGCCTTTCTTCAACTGACCTTTTGTTCTCTGAAAAATTTCATTCCATCATAGTTGCGATAAAATAAGCTCTAAAACCCTGCCTTAGAATTCATTATCCCTTGGGTTTGGATTTCTGTTTTGTCTAAGTAAGTATGAATAATGACCAAAAATAATATGACAGTACCAGGTCATCGTAAGTTTTTGTTACAAAGCAAATGGAAAACAGCCCATTAATATCCAATAGTATTGAGGTGAAAGGTGGAGAAAAAGCATAGTTGTTTCAGGAACAGGGCAAATAAATAGGGAAAAATTAAAGTACATGGTTTGTTGTTTAACTTGAGGAAATGCATTGTGTTTTCCCCTCCCTAACTTGCAAGGTTGGGTGTGTGTGTGTGTGTGTGTGTGTGTGTGTGTGTGTGTGTGTTTGTGTGTTTTAGGATTTTTAATATTTTGCTGCTGCATTAACTCAGACATATGCTGAAAATTGATAGGCATATTGACCTTTTATTCCTCCAGGAGATTGGCTCTGAGACGACCAGAAATACTAGTTCAGCCCCTGAAAGTTTCCAACAGGAAATCATGTAAGTTTGTTAATAAGAATGCAGAGTAACTAAATCCTGCTGTTTATTTTTGACTATTAAAGCAGGTGCTCATGGAAGAAAACAGGATCATATTATCTTGCAATAGCTTTTGGATTATCATTTCTCAGGAACCAAAGACATAAGAAATCCACAGTAGGAATATTAATGTGAATCTTGTGAAGAAAAGTGTGGTTGAGATGTTTATAATAAACCCATGACTCACTCTTTAAGAAAATAACTCAAAACTACTACTCTCTTTGATTTCCAAATTTAACTATTTTGTAATTGTAACCTAGACTACAGCTCTTCTTTCTCCAAATTCAGGAGATTTGGGTAGGATATTTCCAGATAAGGATTAGTGCAAAATGCCACTATTTTCTTGGGCACAAAAGCATTTGTACCTAAAAACAATTATGCTTCATAATTCCTTTCTTATCCACCTATTGTAAAAATCTGACCTTTGTTCCATCCGATTGAATTTATTAGCAGACTAGATTCCAAGAAAATGAGAGTAAGAAAAAGGATGATGTAGAACTACTGAAAAACATTAAGTTTATTTTTTTTCTTTCATCTTACCCTTTTCTCAGCTTTTTTTTTTTTACTTCCCACCTCCTGCCCTCTCAAGTCTCCAGTTCATAAATTTCAATTTCATCTCCCTAAATGTTTCATGGTTCTGGTTTTCTTTTAATAGTTTAAAAAAAAAGTCCTTTGTTTTAAGCATAGAAATTGTACATTAAAAAGTAAAATGAACAAATAAATGGCCCTGGAATTTTACACCAACATCTGTTTTTAGTATTGTTGCATTTTTCACATCTCCTGTTACTTCTGTCAGTTTGTAGAATCTTAGAGCCCAGGAATCACATGGTACGGGAGCCAGACTACAGTTGAGTATAAATCCCATAGCAAGCAAATACTTTAAGTAGAACACTGATTCAAAAGCCTGCTTGTTCTCACTACATTAAATCTGTGTGGAAGGAAAAAAAAATTGCCATAATACATGTAGCATTCTAAGACATTAGAAGGCTTAAAATTTAATGTTGTGTTGTTTCTAAGCATGGCAACTTTTCTTTGGCAACTCCCTGCTGAAAGGAAGGTTGAGACATCTACCTGACTGGCTCTTTAAGGGAGCATTAGATCAGAAGTGTACCCATATTTAATGTGTTTGGTACTTAGGGGTAAACATGTATCACTGAAAAATGAGGAAAATATGACTACTTAAATCTGAATGCAGACTCAACTTCGTTTGAATCATAACAACTTAGAATTTATGATTTAATATAATTATGAATTTTGTTATTTAAAATTTTAAATAGATGTATGTGTTTTTTTGTTTTTTGTTTTTTTTGCAAAACTATATATAAAAAGGTGATTGGCTTTTCAATAGCTCTCCCAAATTTGATTTGGTATAGATGTGTGTGAATTTGAACATGAGGGGAGTGTGTGTGTGTGTATATGTGTGTGTGTGTGTGTGTATATGTGTGTGTGTGTATGTATGTATGGGTGTATGTGGAAGCATTAATTGTAATAAAGTTTTTTGGTCTGTTGATTTGCAGAATTTCTTTTTGGTGTTAATACTTTAGTGTTTAGATCTGAGAAGTATTTTTTTTTTTTTTTGGCTTTTTTCTTTTTCTTTTTTTGCCTCTTGAATGCCATTTAGAAATGTTTCTTGATCTTCCTCCCCCCCCCCATGTCTCTTTTTTCTTTTAAACTAGGTATTGATCCATTAAAGATGTATTATTTGTACTCATATGTAGGTGTTACATATTTTCAAGTAAATTTAGCCAAGATTATCCAAATAAATCTTCAGAGTATGGCAAATATGGCCTTGTTCAGAGACAGTATGTTTGTGTGAAGATTATAGAAGGTTAGTTCTTTATTCTGAAAGAAATGAAATTCTGTTTAATTTTTCTTTGAAAATTGTTTCATAAAGTTAAAGTCTGTTCATAAGTCATTGTGTTGGTTTTGAACATTCTTAGTGGCATTTAAAAGCATTTTAACCTGTGGATTTGGTAGTGATTCTTTAAATTTAGCTGTATCTTTTAAAGGTCATCTGACTCACTGCTTCTTAGAGTCAACATTTGGTGCTCAGATTTTGGAATAAGAAGTTCATGTTACCATACCCTTTGCTAAATTATAATCTATAAGGAAAGTTAAAGTTGATCCAACATAATTTTTATGATTTTTGGATATTAATTCATGACGCAGGTTTTAAGGAAAGCTTCTGATAGTGTTAAATTAAATGCTAAATTTCTGAAAGAATAATTCATGTTTGTGTTGAAACTTTATAAAAAACTATAGTGATGAAAATTTTCCACACTTACTTTTACAAGTGCCTTTAAAACCTAGGAAGATATTGTAAGCATTGGGTCTGGAATAATGAACTTAGTCATGTAATAATATGTGTCAAATTTTGTCATTGTGTGATTGCTTATATTGGTATGATTTTACTCTGTATTTGATTCGTAAGTGTATCACCATACCGAAGTTTCCATGGAGAAAAAAATTTCATGGAAGATGACTCTGGAAATATGGAGGTTCAGTTAATATCAATATAGAAAGCAAAAAAGGAATGGCAAATCCTAATCCTGTCATCTTTGCAGTTATATTTGTGCTACAACTCTGGTTCCTGACTCCAAGGTAAATAAAGTCAGGAGACATGATAATAGTAACCTCTTTACGTGTTGAAACTAGCATCATTATGCAAAACTCTCAGTGTAGGTGCATTCATCTTTATAGCTTGGTTTTTATCCCCCCTTAAGAATCTTGGGGTGGGAGGGGTGGGGGGGAAGGGAAAAAAAAATAATAAATCAAACATCATTGCCCTATGTAAACGTATGATTACACAAATGGTATGCCTTGACTCCATGTACAAATAGAGAAACAACATGTATCCCATTTGTATACAATAATAATAAAAAATAAATTAAAAAAAAAAACAAAAAAAGGAAGAATTTTGCCGAATATTCAAAAAAAAAAAAAAAAAGAATGTTGGTTTATTGAATACATATCCAGAAAATAGACTTCTCAAACAAAATAATTTGCTTACTAAAATTAAACATCCCTAAAACTGAAAACATGGACTCTTAAAATGAAAATATTTTTAAATCTTAGAAGTTTAATATGGGGACTCATCTCCTTTTCCCCCCTCTTCTGCTTTTTGGAGGAATTGCCTACCCAACAACAACAAAAAAAATGTAATAGAACTTTCGTTTCCTTCCTCTTATCATCTAATGATAGGTAGCTGTCCGCCTAATGGATTTGTATCAGTAACAGAGACAAAAGAGCGGACCTAGATGTCTGATAGATTTTCTTTGATATGATGAACTTTGGATTATTACATAAAAGAGGGAGCTTAAGTGTTCTGGAAATAAGTATAGGTGAATCTTATGTCTCAAGTCACATACAAGAGTATTTTTTTAAAATGAAAACTTGGCAGCTTACATTTCTGTGTCAAAATAATTTAATTATTTTTGTAGTTCAGTTGCATTTATAAGGCATATGATATCACCTGACCTAAAAAAATGAATTTATTTGAAATATTGTTTGTTCCTTTTCTATTGAAATCTAAGTATGTGAATTAAGAATTGTCTTCCTAATTGCATTAACACTGACTTCAGTAGGATGTAATTTGTATTTAAATGCAGTATAAATGATCTTCAGGAAGGGTGGAGAAATAGCTCTTTGTTATATAGTGTATTTTAGAGTAGAATATTCAAGTATGATTTTTATTTTCAGCACTTAATTTCCTTTTTTAGTTTTCAAAGTATAAATACCTGAACATTTCTAATACGATAGTTTAAATAATACTAACTTGTAATCTTTTAGAAAATAGTCTTGTAAAATTCTTGTCATAAAAGAATCAAAAATACATGATTTTTGACATTTTAAAGCTTAGAACTTAAAACCAAAATTTTAGAATTTGTTTCAATCAATTTCAATTATCAATGTGGATAAAAAGAAAATATTTAACTGCAGACTTAGGATGTCCATTCAAACGGGGTGTAACCTTCCTTCAAAGACAAGCACACTGCGAAAGGCAGATCAGAATATCCAAGGAAAGAATTTAAACACTGAAATAATGAATTTCCTCTACATGGTCCCAGTATCTTAGAAGACCACACATGTAAGAATAATACATGACAGGAACTCAACAGGTTGTTGTAATAAAGCCCTTCAAGTTGAGTACATTCTTTCCTTCTGGCATACTCAATAATGTTTATTCAGTGTTTTCACACATAAAGTTAATTCAGAAACAAATAGATTGCTTATGTTGTGAAAATTAGGTTTGTATGTATAAACTTTGTCAAATGTTTTCTTAAGGTCAATGGGATTTTCAGTAAACAGAAACACATGGAGTTTTTAAAAATTCTTGAAAGTATTTCCCTCTATGGATTAGTCAACTTTCTGTTATCTTAACAAATACCTGAGATAATCCACTTATAGAAGAATAGGTTTACTTTGGCTCACAGTTGTGGGGGTCCCAGTCCATGAATGATGGGGCTTCATTGTTTTTGAGCCTGTGACTAGGCAGCACATTGGGGTGGGAGCATACAGTAGAACAAAGCTGCTCCTTGGGTCCCACAGTCCTTTAAGAGCATGCCTTCAGTGACTGGAAGATCTCCCACTAGGCACCACCTCTTAAAAACTTCCACCACTTGCCAATAGTGCCAAACTGTGACAAATGGACCTATGTGACAAATGTAACAAATAGTGCCTAATGCCTCTAACACATGGACCTTTGGGAGACATTCCAGATCCAAATTATACTGTTCTAATATTTACTGATAACATTTGAAAGACTCAAAGTTCAGGGTTTGTGTAGAAATAGGTGCAAATGAACTAGGTTGTAAATTTCACATCCTATTACTTCTTCCATCATCATATGGATGAGGTATTATTATTGCCTGCTAGTCTCAGTAAACTGTCTTCTCTTTGTATATCTGATGGTGTTGCTTCCAAAACACTCTCAGTAGATTCTTCTAGCTTGATGGGTTCTAAACCATTTCATCTCTTGGATTTTGTCCTGGGGACTCAGTGCCATGCAGGTAGGAAAGAGATGGTTAATAGTTCAAGAATCTGGTCTGTGGACATGGATTATTGCAGAATTTTAGGGGAGATTGTAGTAGGTGAGGGTAAAGGGAACATAAAAAAGCAGATTTGTGTCTTGCCCATGTGAATAATACCACAGCAGTGTAGACTTAAGATTGTTCCACTTCTCAAGAGTGTCGGAAGTGTCCTACTCAGAGTTATATCCAGTGGAATGACCAATTGCAGAGCTCATCCCATACTCCCCATGAGAGCCTTTCTAATCCATTCACTGAAACAGTAAATGTAGCTTTCTCCCCCATTTTTTGTTTGTTTGTTTTATGGTACCAGGGATTAAACCCAGGGGCACTTTACCACTGAACCACATCCCCAGCCCATTTTATTTTTTATTTTGTAACAGTGTCTTCTAAGTTGCTTAGGTCTCACTAAGTTGCGGAGAATAACACTGAACTTGTGATTCTCCTGCCTCAACCTGCCAAGCCACTGGGATTACAGGCATGTGCCACAGTGCCTGGCTTAAATTTATCTCTTAATGTGCTTTTTGGCCCCTTCTGTGGTTCTCTTTCCTCTCCTGTGCCTCAGTGCTGGAATTTAGTGTATAGTGGACTCCTGATAACACTGGGAACAGGAGCCAGCCCTCCCTAGGCTCTTGTCAAGAGAAACACTCTTGGGATGTTGACGCTGTAGGAGATAATGGGAATAGACAGGAGACTTGGAAAAAAACACCATGTCCTTACTTCCCTCCTCATTTTATTCTTTAGCCCAGCTCTTGATTAATCATAAAATTATTTTAGCATGATAATATGGCATTGTAATTAGACACTCACAAGTCTGGAATCAGATTGGATCCATATCCTCCATTTGCCACTTAACAAGTGTTGTCCCATCTATAAAAAGGGGGTAATAGTACTGGCCCTATATAGTTGTTGGATAAATAAATAACTATGCATTTAATATACCTTAAAATAGTTCCTTGAACGCAGTAAAAACTGTGTGGTTAGCTCTCTTCTGTGATCAACTCTTCATATATATTTCTTCCTTTTTCTAACTTGCTAATTCTTAGAGAATCTGTTCCTTTGCTTTTCTCACTGGATGTCTGTTAAGCATGAACTGCTACTGGATATATGTGTGCTAAAATATATCATTCCCTTCCTCAAGAATAGTATGGGAAATATTCTTTTGCAAATTTATGCAGCATATTCATGACATTTTATTAGAACATGAAATATACATATATGTAATATAGAGTTTATTTTTATGGTATATTGGTATTGGCATTTTAATTTTTTATTTTTGTTGGCATGGCTTTTATCATCTGATTACCATGACATTGAGTCTTTAATCAAGGGTGCAATACTCAATTTATCCTAATATTCCTGTCAAAAATGTAGACATTGTTTAACAATTCACTTTTGTAGCAGAGTATAAGAGATTTTGTGATGATCAGTCGTAATTAACCACTCATTATTTCCATCATGCCTAGATGTGTCTGGCAGGGTTAACCCATATCACATAGTTTGCTCTTTGTTTTCTGATGATTTGTTTTAGATGCACGTGACATTTTGGAGCTACAAGGAAATATGCATAAATAAACTCACAGTATGGGTAACTCATAAAATGAGCCTGAGTACTAATGGTTTGCTTATCATATTGCTAATACTTGTCAAGTAGAACCAGCGAAGACTAATGTGTATTTGAAAAATAAAAATATAATGGTATATACACTTTGCCCAAAACATCTTCTCTGACTGCCATTCTGTAGTTGGGGAGCAAGTGAGCAGAGATGTGTTCTTACCACTCCTATTTGCTCTATGTGGTCATGTTGTAAAATATGTTTGACCTTAACTCATGGTTAGGTTTGGTTTTTGGATGTTACTAGAACTTTTTTCACCCTTTACTAAAATTTAGTCTCATCAGATTTAACTATCCTATTAGTAATCTAAGAACTACAAGACTTTCTTTTTTAAAATACTTTTTATCTGATATATAGACAATGAAAATAAAGGGTTCCACCTGACTCATTTGATGTGTATAGTAAATGGATTATTGTCAGGATATTTAGACATTTCAAGGGCAAAATTTATTGTTTCTAAAATTCTTCTTTTTTATCATGAAATTTCTTCAAATGTCTTAAATATTGACTTGTAAAGAAAAACCAATTTATGAAAATAAATCAAGTTTCCTTATTCAAGTTATCATTTTGAAAAATTGCTGGGGATTTTTTTCTAGTTATTTCCCCTTTTGGTTGTTACATGAAGGCTTTGTGTTTTTTACTAAAGTGTGAAAGTAGACTAAGTTTATACTGCAGTCCAAAGTCTAATTGTTAACTAATAATTTTGAAACATTTAAATACTTGTGTTTTTTTCCCCCTTGGCTTTTCTAAGATGAGGAAGCAGTTGAGTGTGGTAGGTGTAGTTTGTTTTTTTCTTGGATGCTACATCTTTCTACTTTAATTGTGTTTTCTGCTCATTTAACCATACTTTCTCATTTTCTTTGTGCTTCTCAGAGGAAATTAAAGGTACATGTATGAAAGTTTCCCTGAATAGTCTAGTAATAGTACTTAGTGGTCCTAAGTATAGGATTAAAGCAAATATATCAAGCAGTTTATGAAAGAGAACTCTCTTGTACATCCAAACTTCCATCTTGACATTTCAGTACCAAAAGTCATGGTTGTACGTTGTTTTGGAAAGAAATGTATTTTGCATTTGTTTGTTTATTTATTTATTTATTTTTGCTTCATGTAGAAGAAATACAGAATGTAATCTCAAATAGCACATTATGTATGTATCTCTGTCAGTAGTCTTGAAGGTGAATAAAGAAAGTATTCATACACACTGATGTATGTTCAGTGTATTTAAATATATTGACAGACTTATTTTGATTAGGGATATAGAGACCATCTTCTCAACTTTATTATCATTAGTAGTAGTACCAGTAGTAGTTGTAGTTTTGGATTGAGCCCAGGCCTCACATATGCTAGGCAAGTACTCTACCTCTGAACCATATCTCCAGTCTGTGTTAATCTAGGGGTGTATTTATTTGACTATTACAGACTGAAATCTTAAGTACTTAAGTACTTCACTGCATAGCACATTATTTACTTTCAAATATTTTTATATATTTTAAACAAATAAAAATGGAAATATTATTCCTTTATTTCTTTCCAACATGGAATTAGTACCTGTCAATAGAAAGAATGTATTTTAATCTTAACTTTTTTATCTAATCCAATGAGCCAAAATAAGTGCTGTACTTTACATATTGTCCAAGAGCCTGATTTACAAAAATAAATATTCTGTGGGCATCAAATGCTGTAGTTTTCTTAACTGTAAAAGCAGAAACATTTCAGACAAGTCTTTTATAATAATTTTCTTGGACCTGCGTCAAGGAACCTCTGAAAAAGGTTGGAAAAAAAATTTGCATGATATTTCAAAACATGAAAACTTAAATATAAAACAAAATGTTTTATGTTTAAGAGTGGCATTGTGAGGGCTGTTCTATGCTGTGCTTTACATGATTGTTTTGAGTAATTTATTTTTTTGCATCTGTGGCTGGGCTTCTAACTGTTCTGCTTTATTTCTTGGCTTTTGTTCTGTATGCTTTTACACTCCATCCAGAGGATGCTGAATATGCTGGTAACAACAGTGGAACATATATAGGTGAGCAATTGGTCATGGAAGAGGATTTATTTCTTTTCATTGCTTTCTTCAAAATCATATTATTATTTATCTTAAATGAGCATATTTGCAATAGCACGCTCTGATATTAGTGGGGTAGCATGAACCTTTGTATTAAACAGGCTCAGTGGGCTGAACACAAAGGAGTTCATAATGTGCTTTAGTTCCTACTCAGGAAGCTTTCCAGACACCCTAGCTTGGAAAAGCATCATATACATTTTGAAAGAGGTTGAAAATGCATCCCATTGGTGCTGCCATTCTATTCAAGTAACAATATCTGTACTTTTTAAATGATCTAATTAACTGATTTATTTAAAACTTCTAAAAAACGTTTTCTTCTAAAATAATTTCTTGGTTTTATTTTGTTATGATTTGCTATTCCCATAATGACCATAAATAACCATTGGCTGAACCCCATATATAATTGAATCTTAACATTAACTTTGTAATATGTATTGGAAGGAGAAATTTTTTGTTTGGAGATTTCAAGGAATACTATGAACAGTGGCAAAGATATCTAGAAATCATTAGGGCATCAAATTATCATCATCTGCATTTCATTTCCAATCTCTCACATTTTAGTCATGTTCAGGCATGTTCAGAAGTTCTCTACTTTCATTACTGAGAGGTAGTAGTGTAGAAACACAGTTTTAGAGATGAACTGCTTCAGCAACCTTAATATTAACATTTTTACACATGATGATACTATCTCCTGGTTATTAAAGAAATGATCTAGGTATTGTACACTGTTTTTAAAATATATTGTCTCCAGTACTCTGAAGTTTGTAGTATTATATCTATTTTACAAAAATGAAAATAAGGCCCATAAAGTTTACAGTATTTACCCAAGAACTAGAAAATAGTAAATGATGCATCCTGAATTCATATCCACATTTGTATTGAAATACCCAACCTGTTATCTTTTACAATATGCTTCCCTCTGGATTTTCGTTTTGTGAAACAAACCAGAAACCCTGTGCAGAAATATGAAATATTCCATTTTGTAGTTTAGAGAAAATTTAAGAGGGAATTAAATGATCATTAATTTTTTTACTTGTTTCAGAAAAATACAGTGTGCTAGATCATCTGTGTGTTAACACCTCCCCTTCCATCTGCCAAATCTTTTAACAGTCTCAAACGCCAAGAATTTATTCCCATGATTCCATGATCAGCTGCTGTTCTTCTGGTGTGGTTCAACTTGGGGTTCTTTGCAGTCTCGTGGGTTGGTTGGGGCCTGGTTGGTTTGGGGAGTCAGCTGGGTGAACTTGCTTGTTTCACGTGCTTTCACCCTGCAGTAAACTCTGCTTGCGCAGGAGTCTCAGAGTCTGGAGAGCAGCAAGAAAAAGCGGTCTCCAGTCTGTGAGTGCTTTTGAAACCTCTGCCTGAATCATGTCTTCTAATGTCCCCTTGGCCAAAATCAGTTTCCTAGGCAAGTCAAAGTTGGTGTGGAAGACTCCCTGAGAGCTTGGATACTGGAAGGTGTGATAAGAGCAGGTATTACTGCATGCTTCTGCTGATCTCAAAAATACAGACAGCGGTACCTATTCTCCCTGCTTTAAGGTCTTAAGCTCAGTAAATTAGACAGTGAGGACATATACTTCCAGTGGATCCCTGTGACACAAAGTGTCACGTGACTATAAAATGCTGATTCCAGAGGAAGAGGATCCACCCAACTGAGGCAGTCAGAGCCTTAATTCTCAAGAGATGACATTACAGCTGGCACCAAAGGTCAAATAGAATTCTAGTTAGCAGCAGGGGATAAAAATGGAAGCAGCATAGGAAGAGGTAAATGTTGCAGAGCACAGGGCCTATTTAAGTTTGGGTGATATGTAGATAATAAGGTTGAAAATTTAGTTTGATTACTTGACATTGTGATATCTTAAACATCAAACTAAGTAATTTACACATTTATGGAAGTTTTGCCTGATTTTTATATTCAACATATTTCTTTTTTATTGTTGCTGTATAATAATACATAATAGTGGGATTCATTATGCCATATTCTTATATATATATATATATACACAACATAATTTGATCACTTTCCCTGGTACCTTTTTTCCCTCCCTTCTTTCTGACCCAATTGCTCTATTCTACTGATCCCCCTTCTGTTATTATTATTTATTTTATTTAGTACACTGTAATTACATATAAAAGCAGGATTAATTGTGGTATATCTGTAAATGGACATAATATAATTTGGTAGATTCCCCAGTATTTCCCTGTGCCCTTCCCTCCTCTAAACTTCTGAGTCCCCTTCTCTACTCTATTGGTCTTCCTTCTGTTTCCATGAGATCCCCTCCTTTAAAAAATAAATTCCTTGTTTTCCCCACCACCATCCTCTATGTATAAGAGAAAACATTTGACTCTACTTTCTGATTCTTTAGCATGATGTTCTCCAGATCCATCCACTTGCCAGTAAATGACATTAATATCATTCTTATTTAAGGCTGAATAAAACTCCATTTTATTCAGATATCAGATTTTCTTTATCCATTCATCTTTTGAAGAACACTTAGGCTGGTTCCATAACTGGCTCTTGTGAATTATGCTACTATAAGCATTGATATCAGCATTGTTCTTTGTATAAAATTGTATCCAAAGAATAAAATATGGGTTTTTACTCTGAGTCTCTTTTAGCATTTAGAAGTTTTTTTAAAATGAAGTTTTTTAAAATCTGTAGGTTTCAATTCAAAAGTAAAGAGATGGTCAACAATATGGATTTCTTTACAGAGTATGTAGAAAATGATATGCAATTAGATCTGTTAACTTGGAGTCACTGATAACATCTGAGAAACAATGGGAGTCAAATTGCAAGGAGTAAAAGGAGTAACAGTTGACAGTGAAAGATAGCAATTGAGTTCAAGGCAGCTTTTATAGTTGAGGATAGGAATATTTTAGTGAGTAAAGATATATGGTTACCTTTGTAGGCAGAGATGATGGAGCCTATGGTAGGATTGAATATCTGAGATAGGAAATAATTGCTAGAACAAGCCCAGGACTAGATTGGGTGGAATTAAGAGTTTGCTAGATGAAAGAATTTAGCATTAGCTGGTGAAATTAAGCATGAAAATATCCCATGACCTAGAAAAATTATTTCCTTGGAAAAAGCAGAGTTTTGTACCTCCAAGAGACAATTCTCCATCATGAGAATATCATGAATCATATAATAACTCATATCAAGCTGGTGGCTCACAGACAATTCACAGACTGTGTATAGACAAACATATATTTTTGGTTAGACCTGCAAAATGAACAATTTTATTAAAAAAATTTAGAGCTCCTTTGACAAAAGAGAAGATTTGACCACACTAGGCCTTTGCATCCCGACATCATTAATTGGCTCGAGGTGAGTTATGACTGACTGCTTAAATGGGACATAGGCTCTCTAGTTCAACACAATCCCTTCCACTCCTCATTATCTTGCCAATTTTGACAGGATATTAGTTAACATTCTCCTATTTTATGTGCACTTGCATCTGTAGTTTCAACTGTGGAGACATAAAAGTAACCCAAGAGGATTTCAGAAAGACAACTTATTTTTCAAGGACTGAATGTTGTATAGATATATTACCATTGGTAATATGCACCTGAAGATTTTTCTACATATCTGACTTAGGATTTTGAATTTGCAAGCCCTGATTATGGAGTACAGCCATTCACTGCTCTTCTCTGGCAAAGGGAAAAATTCAGCCAGTGGAGTGTAATGTGTGTGCATGTGTTAGTCAACTTCCTTCACAGTAGCAAATAACTGAGATAATAAATTTAATAGGAGATAAGGTTTATTTAGCATCAGTGTTGGAGATTCTCAGTCCACAAACAATTGTCCCTGTCACTTTTGGGCCTGTAGCAGCACATCATGGCAGCCACACATGGTAAAACCATTCACCTAATGACCAAGAGAGAATAAAGTAGAGACCAGAATCCCACAGTCCTCTTTGAGGGTGTGACCTAAATGTCCTAACTTTCTCCCACTAAACCCCATCTCTTAAATTTTCTACCACTTCCCAATAGCACCACTCTGGGGAACAAAGCTTTAACAGTGGTCCTTTAGGAGATGTTATAGACCCAAACTCCAGTATGCATTTTGATATAATTTCTTCCTGGTCTAAATACTTGCTATAACATGCAGCAAGAGACTACAAGGGTTATGCGCATAGAAGTTTCTTTAGATACCACTGAGATAAGAGACTCTAGGAAAACACCTGAGAATAGGAATATACAATAAAAGAGTTCTGTTTAAAAGAGAATGTGTTATTCCATAGTGATACAATAGTGTATACAAACAGTTGTTTCTGGAGAAAAAAAAAGATTATTCATTTGAGGAAACACTTCAAGTGACCACAGATTTGAAGTTAGTTCTTTTGTAGATTAAACAAGTTTGGTGATCATCTCTTTGTTTTATTTCATCTTATTAATAGTCCTTTGTTATAAATGATTGAACAGATCCACTGTGTTGTGGATTTCTGTTTTTTTTTTCCCCAAGAGCAAAATTATTAAAATACCTACAGATTCTATATGTTTTAAAAAGAAGTCTCATAAGCAGCATGCTAACATAAGTGACAAAACTTTTTTTGATGGTAGAAGTATGTATTTAACAAACACCTTAAAGTGTGCTGTGGTTTAGCGCAATGTGACTGTTTAGTAGTTTTTCTTCTTTTTCCTTTACTGATCATGTCTTTGCCTCTTTTTCTTGCTGAGTTCTTTTATCAGTTCACGTTAATTTAGTGAGCCTTTTCTGTAGTTTGACTATTAACTCTTCCTCTGTTGCTTACATTTTCTCATGCTTTATTTTACCTTTTTCTCTGCCAGATTTTGCATATAAATATTTTACTTTAACATAGCCAAGTCTGGCAATTATTTCCTTTTTGTCTTCTGAATTTTCATTTATATTCTCCACAACAAAATTATTTAGAATAATTTAAAATTTTATATATTTTTAAATGTCTTTATTAGTGCATTATAGTTATACAGAGGTTAGGGTTCATTTTGGCATAATCATGTACTTCAGTCTTATCCAAATACTGTATGCATTAGATATAAATTGCTGTTCTGTTGGTGGAAAGCCAATAGAATGTCAGAAATTTCATATGGCTGTATATAATAAGTTGTTTGAAAAGTCAAATGATGGGGCAGGGGGTGATGGGGCTAGTGTTGTGGCTCAGTGGTAGAGCACTTGCCTAGCTTGTGTGAGGTCCTGGGTTCGATCCTTAGCACTGCATATAAATAAATGAATAAAATAAAGTTCTATCAACATCTAAAAAATTTTTTTAAATAAGTCAAATAGTACCACAAATCTGCGAACTAAAGACAGGAGCCCCTACCTTCTTCTTCCCCAGTTCCATGTCCTCTCTCAAGAGAAGTCTCTTTAGCTTTGGTTGGCAGTTTCTTCTGCTATTTACAGAATACAAGTTTCTCACAATGCTATTTCTGTATTTTTTTTTTAAAGCATTTCATTGAGTGCCTGTTATGTTTTAGACACTGTTCTGGGCACAGAGTTTCAACAGGGATCAAAGCAAACATCCTTCTTTCCTAGCACTTCCATATTTGGAATAGGGGTGGATACTAAATAAACAGGGGTGTATAACTAAATAAATTATATAATCCATTAATTGGGAGTAGGGGTGGATAACTAAATAAATTATATAATCCATTGGATAGTAATAAGTCCTAAGAAGAAAAGTAAGGCAGGAATGGAATGGCGAAGGAACTTTCAAATTTTAATAGTTGAACAAGGTCTCCCTGAAAAGGTCATGTTTGAGCAAAAACCTGAATGGAACCTTGCAGGAAATAAGCATGCCAAATAGCACAACAACCATGCTCAACACCCCTGAGGCAGAATGCCTGCTGCACCTGAGGGTCCGTAAGGAGATCAGTGTGACCAGAGCAGCATGAACAAGAGGGAATTGAGGTGCTTGAGGCAACACATGGTTATGGTGAGGAGGGGCAGGTACTTTATCTTTTACTCTGTGAGAAACAGTAAATAACTGAAGAGTTCAAAGCATCAGAACATGACCTGACTTGAGTGTTTAAGGCTCACACAGACTGATCTGTTGAGAATGTGCTGGAAGAGAGCAAGGACAAGAGCAGGAAGCTACTATAGTAAGTCCAGCAAGAAATGATTGTCCCCTTGAACTAGGTTATCATCAGTGGAGGTAGTGAGATGGTGTCAGATTCTGGACAAATTTGGAAGATAGAACTAACAAAATTTTTAGACACTTCCAGAATGATATCAGCCAAATTGTATTGTTATATTGTGCGCATGTACAAACATATACTATATTGCATCAATAAAAAATGGAAAAAATTTACATATTGGAGACTCAAGGATGAGTGTATGGTATGTGGAGACTTACGAACTGCTAAGAATGGAGTTACTATTTACTGAGATGGGAAAGACTGGAGGAATGGACTTGAGGTGAGGGAAATTTAGGTTTTCTGATTAGAATATTGGGTTGGAAACATTCAGATAGAATTGAAGCTGAATGGAATCACCAGGGGAGTGAATATAGATAGAAACAAGGAAAGAACCTCAAATAGGAAGAAAACCAGGAGTGTCATTTTCTGGGACCTAAGAAAAGGTAGTTTCAAGGAGGAAGAAGTGATACAGCTGAGAGGTCAAACAAGATAAGGATGAGAACTGACCATGCGGAAGTTGTTGGTGACCTTAATGAAATCATTGATAGTAACTTGGTTGAATTCAAAGGCATTTGCAAAAATCCAGCACTTTCATAATAAAAAGAAACTAAGAATGGAAGGGAACTTCCTCAACCTGACAAAGCATATCTGAAGGTGGTCTTCTGGTAGAATTGCTTCTAGTCGGGGAGGTCTTTGTTCTATTAAGACCATCAACTGAGTGGGTCCACCCACACTATGGACAGTACTCTTCTATACCCAATCCCATCTTTTAATGCTACTCTCAATCAAGAAACAGAAACATCCAAAATAATGTTGACCAAATAAATATCTGGGTACTGTGGTCCAACCAATATGACATATAAAATTGACCATCACTTGATCCTACAATATTTTAAAAAATATATCTATCATAATTGTTGCACTGAAGAAAAAATTTTTCTTTGGAGATGTGATATGTTTTATGTAACAGATGTTTTTTCTCATAATTTAAATGGTGTAATTCAATAAGGTGGAATGAACTTGTAATATTTTAGTCATTCACCATGTAGCATATAAAGGAGCCTAGTATTCTGGGATAGAAACATCAAGTCCCAACAGATAATACCACTTTCCAAATACATGGTAATAACACTAGTTTTAAAGAACATGTGTATCAATCCTTGGCACATGGCGCTTTTATCTGGTTCTAGGGTAGCTCTGGAAAATAACCAAGGGAGTTTCTAGAAATTCAGCCTTCTCATGAGACCTTTAGCAAGGATTACTTCAAAGAATTTCTGAGACTCTGGCTTATTTTAGGACCTTACCCTTGGCTTATTCACTTCTGTGCCTTGTATTTACCAAAGAAGAAGAAAAAATAGACATGACCTACCTTACAGACAGAATGTCCTTGAACCAAAAATGGAACTGTCTAGAATCTATTTGTTAGAGCCATTGACTGAAGTGGATCTAAATCAAGCTCATTGATTTAGACATCTGATTATTTTTATTTTATCTAAATATTATAAAATCAAGCACAAAACAGCATATATAAATAGCCCTTGACCTGATGACCAGTGACATTTTTGAAAAATAAATTTCACATCAACATGATCTAAGTTGACATTTTAAAAGAAGTGATATTACAGTAGTCCAAGATTCAAATGTCGATTTTCATAGGAGTTGTAGTTTAAAAGCATTAAGTTTCACTAATGTGGAAGTACTTCTCTGTAGTGAGATTCTTATTGATATGTAATATAGCTCATCTCTTAGAGGTCAAGGTTTGTTTATTGGAAGGAAGGAAAAAGCTCAGTGACTGAACAATGTAAGTAATATTTAGTCTGCATACAATTTTGAAATATGAAGGTAAATAAGGAAATATACTATGTGAATTGCAGAAAGTTATATTTTTTGAAAATGATACTTTTTAAAGTTTAATCTCTGCAAGTCAAGAGCTGCCTATATATAAAACAATTGTCATTCATAGATTGATTAGTTGTAAATGTGTTTATATACTGCATATGTGTATATGAATTATTAGGATTAAATCCATGTTCCCCTATAACATTTTGTAAATTTTACTTAGCTTCGATGCATGGTGTGGAAGTTGTGTATTTTTGGTCTATGCACATGGTTTTGCTTACAAAGTGTAACTGCTTCATGTAGTTGAATAGTTGACTTTAAAGATTCCCTCTTCTTTTTATTACTACAGAACAAAATAGTCCATATGAAGAGTCACTAGGTTTTTTAACATTGGTAGGAATTACACAATATTTTCTTCTGGTTAATTCATTATAGAAAACTTGTTCTAATCAGTTCACAAGCATTGCAAATCAAGTATCTGTTTTCTGATGTTCTCTCTTGCAAATGGTTTCCTGAAAAGTGAATTTTTCTCCGCTCCTATCTTTGCTAGAGCACGTCATGCATTCCTCTAAAACAGGAACAGTTTTGCAACTGATTGATGTTCAGACTGTTGGTTCTATTTACCCAAAGTTTCAGTATAAAGTTAAATAAAAACAAAAATTTTCATTTGCTGTTATTTTTTTTAAAGATTAATATTTACCCATGCTCTACTTGTGCATTTTTTTCTAATCCTTTTTCTGTTTGTCCTCATTCTCCTGTATTTAAACACTATTGATCCTCAATAAGTTACAATGCTGGTTTTATAAATCTACTAAAAACTCCCATTTACTACATCATCAAGTCATTTAGTAAAGATTGTTGGGTACATAAGCACAGCTATGTCAGAATGTACTGCCTTAATATTTTAAATATTAAATTATTTTACAAAAACCATTCAGAGACATTCTTTTAAACGTTGTACAGATTTTCTTGAATTAAAACAATATGCATAATCTAACATATCTGAAATACTACTTGAAAATATATACTTTTTTTCCTGACAGAAAGAAGTTGTTCCTGCTTGGAGAATTTGAATTTTCAACCTAAAAAACATACTAAAATTTTAAGCCCATTTTTTTCCTCTGTTCAGAATTATTATTTTTATATGGAGTTTTATGTGTACATACTGTATTTTCTTGTGATTTTTAAATTGTAAATAAGAACTCATTTCTTTATGAGATGGCTATCAGAAAATTAAATTCTCATACAACTTCTCTATTTTTTAAGGTGGTCCTTTGATGTGCCCCTTGTTAAAAAAAAAAAATGGTCTGTGGTATCAGGAAAACTTTTTTTGTAAGAATATGTAATTTTTCCCTTGGAGACTGCAAATTGGTATTAGTTTCTATGGTTCTATCAGGTACTTTTGAGTTTGTTTTTATTTTTAGTCTGAGATGAGCTGAGCAACTTCGAATCTATAATATTCCAGAGTTGAATTTTTAAATTTGTTCAAAAGCCCTCTGCTCCTTTTCATACAAAATTAGCATGTGTGTGACTGGTTAATAAGATGTTGGTGCTGTTCATGTTTCTTTGATGATTTTTTTTTAACATTGATGATGAATATAAAAACTGACGTAATCAAAAGTATTTGTATCATATGTTATAACCACGCAAATACATCTGCCAATACTGCTTTTCATTTGTTTGATTTTTCACATATGAACTCTTGGTTTTTGTGTTTTCTTTTCCAATTATAAAATCATACAAAATTGAAAATAAAATAATTGCCATGGCCTTCCCAACCTGACACAACCATTGTTTTCTTTCAATTTATTTTTTCTATATTTCTTTATTCATAACAATTTTCATATTTATAAAAAAGTAAAACACAGAAAACAAGTATGATTATTGTATTCTGTCCAGTTTTTTCCATTTTTATTATACTTAATACATTTCTATGGTGTTGTATAGTTTTCTTACTATAATTTTTAATGACTTTAACCCTAGTTCTTTAAAGTATTTCATGTTTTAATTAAGCATTTCAATACTTCTGCATATTTTGGCTTCTTCAAGTTTTTTTAAACTATTACTGCTAACATTTAAAATTATAAAGTAGGTGTAATTTTATCTACAATATTGAAGCTTATTAACAACTGATTCTTAAGATTAATATGTAAGAATTATGAGTGTTAAGAATTAAGATTAATACTCCTTTTATGGGTGTGTTACACAAATTCAGTGTAATGAATCAGTTTTGAAAATAACCAAGTCACACTGCCCAGTTACTTTTTTATTTGAGAAAAATGTGAAAGTCAAATCAGACATTAGAATACTTGCAAAAAAAAAATCTTATAGTTATGGTCCTATGTTGTGAAAACTCCTTAAACTACAAGTATTGGAGGATAATTGTGTCCCCTAGTAGATTGGGGAGCTTCATGAGGTGGGACACAGTCTTACATATTCTTTGTAATTTAGACACCATCTGAATATAGAGGAATATAAGAAGTACTTAACTGTATTTAGAAGCTGCCTTTTCCCCCAGGGGGAAAAAAAAAAAGGTTATATATTTTAATTCCTAAATTACACTTCTATGTCTCTTTGATAAAATTTCCCCATAAATTATTTTATAAAATCACAGAAGGCTTATCATTTTTTTGTTAGACATCTGTGTATGTAAAGTGGCATTTCAAACATTTTTCTTTACTTCATCATTTACTACTTAAAGCAAAGCCTTGGCAAGCATTTTTTTTTATACTAAAAGGTCTACTTAGACACGCGGATTATTATATCTACTTCATAGGGTTGCTGTGAGAACTAAATAAATCCACATAGAACTAGATAAATTAATCCACATAATGTTCTTCAAGCAGAGCTTATCATCTAGCAAGTTCTCAATAAATATTAGTGACTACCACACTAACATTGTTGTACTGATAGAGAATGAGCTCCACTTAGACCAAGAATTACCCTTTCTGTCATGACATCATAAGTAATCTGTTCAGTACAAGATGTATATCAACGTAAATTAGTAAAAAGATTATTCAGTATTTCTTGATTCCATTGATTAATTATTTAGAAAAATATAAAGTTAAAATCATACTTTAGAGGCTTGATCTCATGATTACATTTGAGTAATTCCAGATGGGATTAAAAAAATTAAGTGTAAAGTCATGCAAGCCATTTTTTAAAACTTAAGAAGTTTTAGGAGAATATTTTTCAGACCTAAGAGTAGGAAAATCATTAAAACAATGGAAGAAATCAGAAGGAAAGAACATACAGCTATTTTAAATTTCTGTGGGATTAGTTAAAAGTTAAAAAGAAAATGGAAAATATTAGGACAAAGAGCTTATGTCCTTGTTAAAATTTCCGCGTATGTATTTATGAACATCATAATCAAAGCATAATCAAAATGTATTAACAAATAGTTTACAGAAGAAATAAGAAATGTGAGTGAGCAAGAAATATGAAAATATTCAACCCTGCTACCAGTTAAAATAGCAATGATGTGTATTTTTTTACTTGTCAGATTTAAAGAAGTGATTAGAAATTCTTTTAGGAAAGAACGGTGAAGTGGGTAACTACAGAATGCTGGTAGAAATGGCAGTGGAGATGCATCTGGACAGGATCTACCCAGCTTCCAGCGATTCGTGCTAATGAAATCAGTGACACGTACAGCTATGTACACAGTTATTGTTGGAGTCTGTTTCAGATAGCAAGATGCTTTAATGGACTCCTTTATGGTTTTTTTTTTTTTTTCAACTTTAAGCAAAGCTGTATAATTAAATGATAAATTAATTAGTTATCAAAAATCATATCTACTGGAAAACACTAGCTAAGTAGGATCTCCTTGTGGTCAGGGGCCAACCTGCAGTCTCATTCCAAAGTCACTTTCCTATTGTAACGAAGTGAATGTGCTATTCTTTCAAAAACACAAATCCTGTAGCAGCTGTGGGGTAAGCTCCCTGGAAAAAAACCTGTCCATAAAAGTATTGAGCCAATTATAAATTACAAAAATGTGAAATATAAGGAAAACATATTTTGTGTAAAACTGGTTCCCTTTCTCTGAATTCCATGTCAGTGCTCCTTTTCCCTGTTTTTCTCTTTTAAACTCAGCTCTTGCTAAGACTTTTGCACTGAGAATGGACTGAAATTAAGTGGATTCTAGATTATTTATTCACATGTCTAAAAGGCTTCTCTGCTCACTTTCAGTTTAAGTTCACAGTTTTGGGACTCCCTTTTAGTAAGAAACAAGTATGATGTGAAGGTAAGAAATTATTAATGTCCCTTTCTGACATATACAGTTTAGTTTCCTTTAGGCGTGGACTTTCCTTTAGGCAAGGTGCACTGACACATCACTCATTATTTTACTGAAGGTTGAAAATTAGAGACTGAACTGTCAGGAAGGGCATGCTAAGTACTGTCACCTCTGACTATCCAGGAGGACAGATTTTAGGAAAAATTGCTGTTTTTATTTCTGTAAAATAATCCCAAATGAGGACACCAGATTTCATACCTTTTATTAAATCCTTTGTTCTGACCTTGTTATTGGTCAGTCATTCTGGGCTGGGAATTTTTCTTTCTTATTTTCTTACTCTGCGTGTGTGTATGTGTGTGTGTATGTGCCCATGAGTGTGTGTGTGTGTGTGAATGAATGATGTGGGTGTGTAATTATAAAACGTGTAAGTGGAGCAGTGAAGTAAACCAAAGATATGATACAGAAAGGAAGGATTCTATTTAAATTTAAGTATGTTAACAAAAATAACATGCATTCCTAGAAAGAGAATCTTTAAAAAAAAATGAAAGCATAGTTTTAAATGCCTTACTATTGTTTAAAGTACTTTTGGTATTTTTAATTTATAATTAATTTGCTGGGAATTAAACCCAGGGCCTTGTGCATGCTAAGCATGCACTGTACCATTTATTCACACCCTCATTTTAATATTTATCTTCTCTATTACATTAACCAATTTAAGAATAATTAATGAGCCTCTGAATGTATTCTTCCTATTCTCTAGAGTCTATGCTATGTGAATACAGGGACTACATGTTCCTGCCTTCAAGGTATTTTCAAGTAGTTTGAGACATAATCAAGCATCAGTCTGTAGCTAACATGTAAAAGTATTTACCATAGGCTGGGGACTAACCCAGATGCTCTACCTGAATGATTTAATCTGTAACCACCTGAGAAGTAGATAATTGCCATTATCTGCATTTTAAAGTAGAGAAAATGAGTCCTAGAGAACTTTTCTGAAGCTCTCAAATATACACAGCAGCTGATTCGTTGGAGTCAGAGACTACTGTAGGTACAGGCTGCCCACCTCCAGCCTTTGTTCTAACACTCAGTGACTTTCCTGCACTCACAGATTCCTGTAGCCACCTGACCACCCTTGTCCTGTTTTATAAAACGAGTGTATTGGTTGAGGCACTGAATCCTCATAACCTTTATGTATTCCACTTGATTGACGGTTCCTACTGAAAAGCCGGGGGATAGGAGTATATGAATGACAGTGACCAGAGACATCTGTGCCTAGCAGGAAGCAGGCCTGGATGACCTCCAGAGTTCCTTCCAGCTCTATGTTGTTTGTTTCTGAAGTGTGTTGTCCTTTGGTCTGCTTCTGTGAATTTTAACTCTTGTGAAAACATCAAATGTGTCATGCTTGCTTTGTTGAATAACAAACAGGAACAACAGTAGTTTTGGTTACTGCCTTTTCTAATAACTTCAGTTCTGGAAAAGTTCATCAAACATCTGTTCTTTCCAAAGCCCTACACTGCTCACTACTAGCATCACCAAACCATCCTGTGGATTGTGGTCTCACTTAGAAATCTGATCATCATCTCTTTTTCCCCACTCTTTCGTCCTACAGTTTATGACGAAAGTTAAAAACTTAAGTGAATTGTAATCTGATAAATACTTGCCCTGAAATTTGGGATTTAGCTGTGAGTCACTGATCAGAAAATGTTCAGGATTTTCTTTTGGCTTTTATTTGCTTTGGATGTAGCATTTATGTTTTAGTTATGTTTATTCCTGTGCCAAAAGTTAGTAGTGACTTAAGGAAAACCCTCCCTCTATACAAAGAACAGTTGTGAAGGAATTCATAGTCTTACCTGCTTATCCTATAATTGCTTCTCAGGAGGCAGGAACCATGGGAACCTGAAATTAGAACACCGTGAAATACCCACATTTGACCTTTTCTAGCTAGAATAGTGTAATTTTTGTACTGAATTGTAAGACCTGTTATACTGGATTCCAGTCTGAGTTAGCAGTCACAAGTGACAGAGTTAGGGGTAGCCTGTGGGATGGAATAACTAGAGGCTGCAAATTAGGAAGAGACCCTTGTCCAAGAGCCACTGGACTAATACATGGGAGTCATTGTAAGTGCCTCACCTCCTCCTCTGCTGTTACAAAAACTACCCATAGAAGGGATCCTTTTTCTGGATTCTCAGAAATCCATCCCAGTATCCTAGGAAACAAGAAAAACAGCGTGTAATCTAACAGCGTTTCCTCTGGCCCTTCACACAGAGGATTCCATTTTCTCGGCAGGTGGGATTTTGGGGGTCACCTATCCCATGACCAAGGTAGTGCATTTTCCCTCTTGCTTCCTCATATCTTGTCTCTGGGTTTCATGAATGATGGGGTGTGCTTCTCCTCTTTACCTCTGTATGGGAGCTTTAGAGAGACTTCTTCCTTGTTTCAAATCCCTCATAATCATTTCCCTGAAGTAATCCAAGGATCAGAGGGCCACAGAAATACATTTTCTGATATACTTTTATCAGTCTGTTCTGAATTTTCTGACAAATTTTTGTTAAACTCTGAATCCATAAGGAAAGGTGTACAACTACATGTTTTAATATTCTTTATTTTGAATCTTATTAGATTTGTAAACCCAGTGGTAATAATTATTCACTTCCCTTATATTCCCTAAAATTCGTATAGTTCAATTATTTCATTTTTGCATTTTGTTTAAAAATTTTTGTATTTAAAAAAAAGTCTTCTTCCAGTTTGATCAATATTCTTTTTAAAGAAAATATATTTTTGTACACATACATGTGCTTAGATTTCATACTATGGAGCTGATATGGAATTAATATGTTTCAATAAGCAAAATGTTTTCTCTCCTATTCAAGTCTGGATTTTGAGAGACTATCAAGTTGGTTAGAGTTCATTTGCACATGTTAGTGCATTATTGAATGGTATGTGTGATGATTATCACATATCTAGAAAGGAAATAAAATCAAGCTCATGCAACAGCATAAAAAGTAGGCACAATGAAATTGGCATTAACTGAGAAAAAGAACTTTAGCTGAAATATTTAAGTCCACATGTGAAATGATATCAGTAAGCTGGGGAAGGCTAAAGTACACATGATATTTATTTAAGTGTTTAAAAATTATTTTAGTAAAACATCATATGACCTGTTGATAACAGTACAGTGTTGAGACCCTGAAACTTATTTTGTGTACTTCACATCGTAGATGCATAGAATTTCTACTGGAAGCTCAGTCATTTATTCTACTCCCTTAGAATCACATTAAAGTTGCTTAGGACTGACCTGTTCTTGACTGAGCCTGATTCTGTCTTCCCAATTCAGGGCATAGGCAGATTCAACACTATGCTTTCCCTAATTCAGTTTTGTTTTTTGTTTAATGATAGATGCTGTCTGGGCCACAGGTATGTTGTTAGGTTTTTACTGAAAATATAATTTTATTACCATTATGCATGAAAGAGTTTGTCATTTGTTTTATAAACTTGTATAGCATTTTTAACTTTCTCTTATCAAATGTCTTCACCAGTAAGTCCATGATAAATAATCTTTGTGTTTTCTGACTTATTTTGCTTCATTTTACAGTTATTCTACTTAATGATTTCTAAAAAGGGCTCTTCATGATTTAGAACCAAATAAAATTTATATTATTATTGCTACATAAATAAATGTTAGATAATCCTCTTATAAATTTCTGTTTTGATGAAATTGCTTAATATCTGGTTTTTCCATTACTAAATGCACTTCTAACAATATTGTGATTAAAATTCAACTCAACTTGAAAGAATATTTTTTGTCTTGTTTTGGGTCTTTGTGGCACTAGGGATCAAACCCAGGGCCTCGAATATACTGAGCATGTGCTCTACCCCTGAGCTACATTTCTAACTCAACTTTGAGTGTTTCATTTTGTTTTGTTTGAGGTTTTCTTTTTTGGTTATTACTACACTTTGTGTGTGTATGTGTGTGTGTATACAGATATGCATATTTTTTATTTGCAGCTGGTTTTAGAAGAAGTTTCCGTCTTAGCCGAAAAGATAAGAAAACAAATAAATCCATGTATGAATGCAAGAAGAGCGATCAATATGATACAGCAGACGTACCCACATATGAAGAAGTGACACCGTATCGGCGACAAACTAATGAGAAATACAGACTTGTTGTCTTGGTTGGTAAGTGTTCTTTTGTGTAATTCTGAGAAAATGTGCAAAAGAATAAATATTCCACTTTGAAGTGTACTATAGTTGACATTTACAAGCTAAAAATCACTTCATCTTGAACCTTCTTTGCTTAGTCTCTAAAATGAAATCTTTTTAGTCTTTCCTTCTTATATGCCTTTCAGAGACGTTTAAGGCTTCTGTGAGGATTAGTCCAGGCACACTGGGGAAAACTGTGTTGGAGAGGGGTTAGCAGACACCGCTGCAGTATTAGATGTATCATAGCAACTAAATAATAGAAATGAATATTTTTGAACATAATGCAAGTTCTTTTCTATTCATTTTGAGCAGTCACCATGGTCGAAGGTTCTTATAGCTTTTAGATCTTCAGCAAAGTGAATTACTATGGCAGAGTTTTAGACTGTTTCAAGCAGGGCAGTCATTTAATAAAAATGTCTTGAGGTACTAAGTTCGGTCTTTCTGCTCCCATTAACATTCTCGCATCTCTCTTGTCTAGCTTCACAGACATCCCACCCAGCCTTGTGCTGCTCCACCCCACCCTCATTGTGTTTCTTTAAAAATGAGGTGAGAGGCATGTCAGTTTCCAGGATCCAAGCCAATAATTTTGGAAAAGTTTTTAGAATAAAGGAGCATGGTGTCTCTTGTTAATTGGCTTTTTATAAACTCAAAATGACAGTTACAGGGAAGAGAAAAAATGGAAAGCCAAGGAATTGCCCCATCTCAGTAAGGTGAAGACCTTTGAAAGGTTATAACACATTAATTCAAACAAATGGTGGGTGACTCTTGGGAAATGATGCAGTTGCTCACATCTTATGGCACTGGAAGTGATCGTTCTCACCATCAGGCATTAACTCCAAGGACATTCCAAGTTTTCTTAATTAACCATATCCACATCTCCTCATCTGTGTACACAGAACCTCCCCACACCACACCTCTGTAAGAACTGATGCTACTTTAGAGCTCACAGTGCCCGGCTTCTAGTTCTGGTAGGGTCACACTAACAAGAAGGAGGAACATTCCAAGACTCACGTCAAGCCAGTGGTCACAGATAAATCCTGTGGTCCCTCAGTGACCTCCTGCCTGCCTCCCATCTTTTTGTTCCCATTGTGCCCCTCCCTCCTGGTACTGATCCCCACAGCATCTCTTCTGTTCCCATTGCCACTTCTCAGCCCAGGAGAGACTCGTTGTGATAAACAGGCAGAGATAACGCGATAGCGTGACTCCTCATTACTCTAACATCAAGGTGATCCCCACAGCTAGGCATGTGGTGCAGGCCTGTATTCCCAGCTACTAGGAGACTGAGGCAGGAGGATCACAAGTTTAAGGTCAGGTGGGCAGCTTAACAAGATTCTTGTCTCAAAATAAAAAAAGTTAGGGATATAGCTGAGTGATAAAGTGTCCCTGAGTTCTATCCCCAGCACTGCGGGGGTGGGGGGGAGGCAATGACCATCACAGTTATAACTGTGAGCTTTGTGCTTTCCATAGGAGATCTGACTAAAAGTAGGAATTTTCTTTCTTTTTTCTTTCTTTCTTTCTTTTTTTTTTTTTTCTGTAAGTGCTAACAATAAAGAGGGTGAGAAAGGGTAGATGGATGAGGCTAAACTGTGAGTCTGAGTAGTAACCCAGGTAAGAATAAAAGGAAGTCATTGTCTGAAACAGATAAAGATGGTTGATGGCTATGGAAAAGAAATAGCCAATCCTTAGACCCTTCCAAAGGAAAAGCAGGTTATGGGGAAACTGCCTCATGCATGTTGGACATGCTCATTGCGTTTTTTAGTTTTTTTAAATAGTTTCGTAGATAAACACATACCTTTATTTTATTAATTTATATGTGGTGCTGAGGATTGAACCCAGTGCCTCGTGCGTGCTAGGCAAGCGCTTTACCACTAAGCCACAACCCCAGTCCCCCTCCTTGCCTTTTGTCCCAGGGTACAGATGAATGAACATACCCCCTCCCTACAGTCCCCTTAGGGTATAAACAAGAGGAAGGATGCTGTGCCCATCAGCTTTTCAACACAAGAAGAAAACACTTTAGATAATTATAAAGAGAAAAGTTCATTTTGGCTCACGGTTTTGAGCACCAATGTGATTCCACAAGAAATCTCACACCTGGCCTCATGTGGTAGGTTGCAGCCAAAGCACAGGCACAGTGAAAATATGAAAAATTATCCTCAGACTATGTGTATAAGGTATATAGGAAACAACAGAGAATCTCAATTGACCCCATCACTTTGAGCCTGTGGTAAGTCAGCACATCATGGCAAGAGCATGAAGTGGAATAAAACTGATCACTTCATCATCAGGAAACCAAAGAGAAGGAGAAAGGGATCCCACAATTCCCCTGAGGAGTGCACACCTCCAGTGACCTAAGGACCTCCCCTCATGCCCCAGTTCTCAAAGATTCTACCATTTCCTAAAAGCTACCTAGGAGACCAGACCTTTAACATATGGACCTTGTGGGAGACATTTAAGATCCAAATCCTAGCAAATACCAAAGGGAAATAAAGCTGTTATTGAGCTGTAGTAAGTGCAGGAATTCCATCCAGGGCTCATTAACTGGAAATAGAACACAAGGGGATTTCCATCCTTACAGCTACTAAGCTCAAAAAGTGAGCCCTCATCCTTGATTTCTCACATCCACTCAGTGCCCACTGAGATGCCAATAGCAAATATATTAGATCCTTCAATATTGCCTCACAGTCCCTGAGGCTCTGGTTATATTTTTCTGGTACTTTTTTCTCTTTCAAATTCAGTAGTTTTTATTGGTCTATCTCCAAGATCCCCAACTCTTTCCATTATCATTTTGGTATTTAGTCCCCCGAGTGACCTTTTTTCTTTCAACTATTGATTTCTTTCTGTTGTGAAATTGCCAATTAATTCCTTTCCATGGTTGCTGTTGGTCTGCTGAGGATTTGATTTTTCCAACAGTTCCAAGTACATTTATCTTTAGCTCGCTGGGCTCAGTTAGACTGATGCTTTATTGTTTTGTACTCTAGCTTCAGAGACATCTTGGGGTTAGTGTCTGTTGTTTTTTCTTGAGAATTGGTCACCTTTATCTTGTTCTGTGTATGTTGCATGAGTTTGTTGTGTGTCCTGTATGTTTTAAATGTTGCATTTTACTGACTGGAAGTGTTGTTACCCCCACTTCTCTGCCCCAGAAACATTGGCTGCTTTGTAAGCTGCACTGGCAAATTCCAAAAGTATTCTCAGCTGATTTTCCTGGTCTTTCCCTCTGGCATCTACTCACACTTGTAGCAGCCCACCTGGGGTGACCCTGTCAGTCACCAGGAAAGGTTAGGTTAGGAAAGGTCAACTCCAGCGTCTGCCTTGGGTGTATCCCCTGCGTGTGGCACTTGGGTTAGTCAGAGACATGCACAATGGTTCACACTGAGTTCATTTCTCAAAGCCTTCCTTGTACTGCTCTGGATTCATTACATTGGTGCACAGCTCAGGGGTGAGCCCAGAACCTTTGTGGAGACTGAGCTGCTGTGGCCACTGCTCCCTTCTGCAACTTTGAGATGGGACCTCATGACGTTTAGGCAAAGCCCAAGGTGAGAGGAAAAAGTAAAATAGGAATCTCCCCCCTTGGGGGGAATCACCTGTCACTGTCACATCAAGTTACTGTCATAATCTGACTATCGTCATTTGCATTTTAGAGTAGTAAGTTTATTGTGTTTTGTGCTTCATACAGAGGGTTGGTTATATTCAGTGGGGAGATGGGCTCGGGTGGACTCCCCACCACTGTGGCACCGGAGCTCCCTAAAGCTGTAATCTCATAGGCATGACCTGGCCTCTCTCACGGGCATACTTCAGCCAGCCTCCTCAGACTTGAACAATGAACCCCAGCACTCATGTCTCCCAGGCAGAGTTTATCCCAGTGTCATCCCAACCACCTTTGGAGGTGGCAAAAAAAAAAATATGTCCCCCAAAATAGATAGCAAACTTTGCATTGTCAGCCCAAAATCACACAATAACGTGAGGTATTTTGGCTTCTGCTCTGTGCGAATGCTGTTGTCTAGAGTCACAATCATTGAACTGAGACTCTTCTGGCTAAAACAAGCAAATAGATTAATTTACTCATCCTGTGCACTTCAGTTGCCCTATTTTCCCTTGCCTTTCTGTTCTCTGGGTTCCTGGAACCTGAGTTCTGAGCTGAGTGTGGACTCAGCTTTATGGGCAGATGCCATACCTTTCTAAAAGACAAATCATCTCCCTCTTCTGTTTAGTCCCAACAGGATCATAAAGCTTTACTTATTTTCTGTCATGTGGTGTCAGCCCTGCTGCCATGACTGCTCTTCCTCTGTCTTCTGCTGGCAGTTCTTAAGATGCTAGCTGAGCCCTGATCCTCAGTGGAGATGCTCTCTTAGTCTCCTGGTGGGAGCTTCATCCTCAGGATGTTCCTACGCCAGAGCCAAATGTTGCTGCACCCCAGGGCAAAGTCAATGAGGGCTCATCCTTCCTTGCCATGTGTCTCTCCTCCACTCGGGGATCTTCCCTCTGCAGATTCTTCTGGGCTTTGAGTAAATAACCATTGAATTACTTCAGTAACAGCCCCATTCTCTCTTTTTGTTGCTTTTAACTACTTATTGTGTTTCTTTACTACTAAGGTCTAGCTGTAATGTTTCACCACATTCTCCTGTTTCTGGCTCCTTTCTCACAGTTCGCCCTGAATTTTTAAGTTTTAATTAGTTTCTCAAGTGGGGCCTGTCCTTCTCCATGACATGGAATGCCCATAACTAAAGGCTATGCATGTATTACTCCCTTCAGTCCTCAATATGACAGTGCAGTAAATACTTTTATGCACCCATTTTTACAGATGAAGAAATGAAACACAGAGAGAAGTAATAAGTAACATGTCCAAGGTCCCCCAGCTGTGGTGTGATTAGACCCAAGCACCTGGAGACCAGAATCCTCTTGCCTTTTTTTTTTTTTTTTTTTTTTTTCATTGGTAGCTGGTGTTTTAGTCAGCTTTTTCGCTGCCATGACTGAAAGACCCGACTAGAACAACTGTAGAGGAGGACAGGTTTGTTTAGGGGCTCACTGTTCAGAGGTCTTAGTCCACAGAAGGATGGCTCCATTCCTCGGGGCTCAAGGTAAGGCTGAAATCATGGCAGAAAACTGAGGTGGAGGGAAGCAGCTCACGTGATTATCAGAACGTAGAGAGAGTGACTCCACTCTCCAGATACAAAATATGTACACCATAGCCCCGCCTCCAATGAACCACTTCCTCCAGCTACACCCCACCTGCCTCCAATAACCACTCAGTTAATCCCATCAGGGATTAATTTACTGATTATATTAGGGCTATAGCTCAATCATTTCTCCTCCAAACCTTGCATTGTCTCACATGTGAGCTTTTGGGGACACCATATCTAAACCATAACACCAGGGATTGAACCTGGGGGCACTTAACCACTGATCCACATCACCAGCCTTTTATTTATTTATTTATTTATCTATCTATTTATTTATTTATTTATATTTTATTTTGAGACAGGGTCTCTCACGAAGTTATCTAGAGCCTCACTAAGTTACTGAGGCTGGCTTTGAACTTGCAATCCTCCTGCCTCAGCTTCCTGAGCTGCTGGGACTACAGGGATGCACCACCATGTCCAGCTAGAACCCTCTTTCTTATGTCACTGTGGAATGTGTCTTCCAATCTATAACATCAAGGCTGTGCTTTCCCTCCATGATATCTAAATATCTTATTTTTTCTTTTCTTCCTCTTTGACATAGGCTCCATCCATTCTTTTTCCTGACAAATACCTCCTCATTTTGTGAACATTTGGATCTGAGTCTAGCAGAAGCATACATTGTACCCTTAAATCCAGCCCCCTTTGCTACCCTCAGATTCTCTGCTGCAGCCCCCAGGTTGGTCCAGCAGGCTTGCCAGGCTCTCCTCTCTCTTCCCCACATTCATTCTACCTAGGCGTGGCCCCCTGTTGCACACATCACTGTTTCTCTGTCCCTCTTTACAATACACCAGTGAATTCCTCAAGTATTCTAGGCTGGTTTTCCTAGGCTTTCCCGGTCAAATCTGCAACCCACTTGGGGTAATTCTCCCAATAGCAGGGAAGGAACTTTTTGTGCCGCTCTGTCTTCAGAGTTGAGAGCTTGCCTCTTAGTGGTTTTTTGATAGCCACAGACAGAGCCTTGGAGGATACACCAAGAGAAGAGCCCAACCTTTCTCCTCTGACCTCTAGCCCCTACTTGAGGGCTTCTCATACTGTAGCGTGCATTCCAGTCACCTGGGGATCTTACTAATATGCAGTCTCTTGCTAGCCTGAGACATGTCTGGGATTTGTGTTTCTAATGAGTGTCCAGATGCTGCTGGCCCCATTGATGAGGCAATGCATTCGCCTGTTGCTACTGGTCATAATGCAAGTGCCAAAAGGTACTAGCACTGTGCACACAGGGGAAAAAAAAAAGAAAAAAAACCTCATTGCTCTGTTTGAATGGGTTCAGTTGTCATTAACTTCTTTGTGGGTGTTTGCAAACTGGCTGCTGATTATTTTGACTTTCTCCTTCTGGGGCATCACCTTTCAGTTTTGTGCTCGCCCATGCCTGTGTTGTGATGATGGTTAAAAACTTTGGGTTTTATCCTAATGTGCTGTTCAGAATTTGCTCAGTGACATTTTAGGTTTGATTTGTCTGTTATGTTCAATTGATTGATTGTTCTTTTTACTTCTTATTCTGAAAGCCCTGAAGGAAAAATAACTGAAACTCTTTAGCCCCATTTTGGAGCGGTGGCTGATATAATGCAGTATTTATATTGATAACAGTTCCCTTGTGACAGAACAGACTGAATGAAGAATATTACTCTTATTCTTTTTGTCATGTCAGATTACATAGTATACCCAGGGAATAGTATGTCCTGGATCTGTGAAGAATAAAGAGAATGATGTAAACATGTTATGTTCATGCAAACTTCTTAGTAATGTTTCTACTTATGGAAGATTTGTAAACCTGCCAAAATGCCTGTACAGGTAGAAGCCTGCACAGCTCCCCAGGTGCCACTGACAGCATTAGAGTGTGTCCTCCTACTCCCATCCACGCTGTGGTCTGCCATGCAAAATGACATTCTGCAGTGGAATCTGGTGACTGCTCAGGATAGTTTTATGAAACTGTCCTTCCAGAGTGTTCCCTATTATTAGCTTTCTTCTGTGTAGTCACTGCTCAGATATATCTTTGATGTATCAGAAGTTTAAAGTTTGTTGCCTGAGGAAATCTGCATTTGTGAGGCCAGGTAGTGTAGGAGAGAAACAGGCCTCTGGGGGCCTTACAGCAGAAACCCAATTCTCTTCTGCCCCTCAATGGTCATGTGACATCTGTGCCATTCACATTCTCTCTGTCCTTCAGTTTCTCCATCTGAAAAGTACCAATAATAAGAACACTTTCTAGATTTGAGGGCGAAACCTAATAATCTTTGCAAAGACTTAAACCAATTCCTAGCAGCTAGTAAGGTTTTAATAAAAAGCAGTTCTTGTATATTATCTAAAAATACTAGCAAGATAAACATGAAATGTTCTAGTGTAAGCAGGCTCCAGATGACTTTGAACCTCAGTGTTCAAAACATTTATAAGTTAGATCGTTTAGCAGTTTATCATCTGAAATAGGTAATCATGCAGGGGATTCGTGTTTTGGAAGCTCTAGCTTGCTCTTGAGTTCACTGTTTACTTTCATGGTCTTGTAAAAAAAAAAATTGCATACTTAGGATATATTTCCATGACTTCTACAACAGAAATATATCCAGTCTGTCTCTACCCAGTGTTTTCAAAGCCATTGAGAGTAATGATATTTGCCTTGAAACCATTAAATAAATATCATTGGGAAGGTACATATTATTTTCTTTTATTATTATTATAATAATACATAATTTTATTCTTGGACCCAGTGTTCAAAAAATAAAAGATAGACCAAGTTGTTACCATGGCAAAAGCGTGGCCTCAGAGAACTTTGAACTTTGTTTAGAGGCATTTAATTTTTCCTTCATCTCATTAAACATATTACTCCTGAGCCACATTTTAGCCACTAAAACTTCTCCATGATAGTTTCTGTTAAATTCCTTTCTGCATTTTATTTTCTAAAATGTGTTGTGAAAATAGGCATTTAGTGTGTTTTCCTACATGACAAATTTTATCTTTAATAAAATCTGATTTTTTTCAAAGTGAAGTAGTAAAGTCAAATAATGCGGGGGCACTGGGGAGAGGAGCAGGAAGAAAGCCTTGGTGTTAAAAAGCTACTAAAACACTTTTTGTGGTCTAAGCCAAAACTAGAGCTGAAATTCATCTTGTGGATATTCAGACAATTTGTGACTTGTTCTGTCTGGTTATGAGGCAGAAGAGGAAACTAATAATAAATCTTTCCATATATTTCACATTTCTAACTTGAGCATTAAGTACTGTTCTGCCCTCTTTTGTGCTGGATCTTATGTGCTGCCTGAAGACTGCTTTTCAGAGGTCATTTGAATAAATAGACATTTATAAGACTGTCATCATTTTTCCATAAAACGATGATGTAACACAGTCTCCCACATAAAGCAGAGACAAAAAGTACTCTCTCAAAACTAAAGGTGTAGGTTAATAGGTGTTTTAGAATTTTCATTGTTTTTGTTGAACTTCCATTGAAGGCTTGTAGGAATTAGTCTGCTTTGGAGGATTTTATATAGATAACCATAAAACCAAAAGTCATAATTAAATTTATGAGTGTGTGATGCATTTAAAATTATAATCCTTTGTCTAGAAGAAGCAAATATGATCTTCATTAGAATCACAGTTGGCTTTTGATGTCATTGGTCTTTTTATACTTGGGCGTGATTTCTGGGCATAAGTCATAGTGCTGTTCATTCAGCTGATTTTTACAGAAGACTGACTGCTGGGCTTTGTTCTGGACACGTGGGCTCATTAGTGAATACCATAAGTATTCTTTTCCTCAAGTTGTTTACATTCTGATGGGAGAAAATAGACCAAAACCATGTTTGTAATAAATTAATTATAAATGATAAAGGGGAGTGGTTTAAGAGGGGAATCAGGCATTTGGGACCAAGACATGATAGGTTTTGCTTCAGGATTCTGATTATCCCACAGGAAGGTCACTTTCAGAGCAAGTTCTGAAGGAAGGAAGGGGTACCCAAGCCCTTGGCTAAGGAAGATGGGCATGATTGTATCTTGACCTTTTAATTTTTTCTCACTTTTGCCATAACTCTGAGATAGAAGTGAGGCAGATACTTAAGTCAGTCTCTGTAAGTCTAGGGCAAATAGCTGCTGTGGAAAAAATTATACTCTTTCAGCAAGCTTTCTACTCCCATTTTGTGTCCTTGTTTTCTTCTTTTCTTGGCACTAGCATTACAAACTTATGCTTCATTATTAAAAATTTTTCTCCCATTATGAATGCAACAGAGGCAAGGAAATCTGAATTTCTCTCAGAGCTTCTTAGAACAGCTAAGTAGCTATACTTTTTATAGAGTTTGATTCCAAAGGAACTTTAAATTTAGTTTTATAAACAGACTTGTCACTCTCATGCAATAATCCAGCCACCCACTAATATGATCATTCTAAGATTGTGGGTCAAATGTACTAGCATGGTTTTTTTTATTTTATGCCTAGAGCAACCAGATATTAGTGCTACCATATGACAAGTAGACATTTTATAACACATGTCTGATCTGAGGGATACCTAGAGATTTTGTTTGATTTATCTTATAGTAAATCAAATGAATAAGTATGTTTTTTCAGGTAACAAGGCAGTTTGGATATTTATTACAGACTCCAGTAATTCTCCTACTTTTCTCTGGATAGTAAGAGCAACAAGTCTGGCCAGTATCATAAAAATGTCTATAGGGAATTGTGGAAGCATTTTCATGTGAAGTAATACAGATACACTGGGGTGAGCACATAATAAAAGCTATATCCATTTCAGTAGCCTTCCATGTAATATGCCATTTTTATGTTTACAACAAGATATACTAAGATCAGCATAAAACCTGAATAGTACTTTGTTAGAGCAACAAATATTCCTCCAATATACAACTTAATATTGGACATAAACTCTTGAGTTGTTCAATTCGGTAGTCATCAGCCTTCAGGAAAACTATACCTAAATTCTAAGTCAGACATTAACAAATGAAAAATACTTTAGGTTCATCATTTATAGATAGCATGTCATTTGAAATATACATATATAAACATACATAAATATATATCTCTCATTTCATTGATTGCAATAAAATTATTTTCACAAGAGTAATATAATATTGCTGTTCTAGCAAATACTTATTCATTCACTTAGGGTCTGCATGAATGTATTAGTAAGTAGATGGTTGAGGCTCCAAAGTACAGAGCCACAGGCATGACCTGAAACTTTTTTTTTTTTCCATGTATGACACTTTAAAGCTCTTTCAGTGCAGTGTAGTCTGAAAGTACTTGTCTAGGTACAGTTTTATTGCCTTAGTGCTTTTTATACTCACTTAGCCTTTTGGTTTTTTAATTATATGTGTGTTTCAGATTCAGGAAGTAGATCTCTTTGGGAACCATGTTACAGAATGAAAAACACATCAACTGTGAATTAATTTTGAAAGTATATTGCGCTAGCATTCTATTAAAAATATCCACCCATAGCATTTGTTACAAATAATAATCACTTGCACATATTTGTGGTATAAAAAGATAAAAATCTGAAATAAAACAATGAAAAAACTTGACCTCTTATAATGACAATAATGCCAGCTGATTTAGGGGGTCCTTTGGGGAAAAGTGTCATATATGTCTAAATGATCCTTGTATCTAAATGAAATTTGAGAATTAATATATATGATTTCTTAGCTTTGCTTTTTAAGATAAAAATGAATGTTTTCATGTGTTAACAGCAACTATTTCCTTAAATGTAAAATTTAAAAGAAACTTTACTAGCATCATTTTATTGACACTTTAAGTGGGCTATATTTTTTTGGCTAAAATGAGCTTTTTTATATAAAATTTCACACTTGACACATTTGCCTCCATTCAATAAGGAGTTACTAATTAAATCGAAATCATCAGCAGTCTTTTGAAAAGATCTTAGGTAGAGTGAAAAAAAAAAAAAAAAACAGACTTTTGAGCAAACAGATGGGCTTTTTAATACTACCTAAGACACATTCCAGATGTGTGACCTTCTGAAAATTACCTAACCTTGCATTGTCTTAGTTTTCTCATCTGTGAAATGAGGATAATGATAGCTTTCTTTTAGGGATGTTTTGAAGATTAGTCGTGGTGTATGAAACCATGTAACACATGCCTGCCACATGAAAGGGCCTCACCTTGTCCTTGTCATCGTCATCAGCATTCCAAAGCTTGCTGTCTGCAGTTTAAAGATGTGCTATGTGGATTCTCTCCTCTGCTTTTACTCTGCCATTAATTAGCAAGTGCAGTTGAAAACAAACTAGAATCTCTTCACCTACGTGTATATAAATGCATTTAACGTACGTATTGTAAAAATGTACGTACTGAAGGGTAAACTGAATCCATCCCACTAAAGAGGCATATGAATGAACCTCAGTTTACCTCCCTTTGTATTCTGTATAGAAGATGACCAACTAAAAATGTTGCAAACTTACGCCTAACCACATAAGGGGATACAGAACTGGAATGCCATCTAAGTTGTGTCCTTTTGATGTCAAGAAGAAACTGCCAGACTTCTCTAGTATGGATGGCAGAATTGATTCAAGGACCCTGCAGGGAAAAATGCTATTTGTAGGTCCGCAGGATGGTTTTATAGTGAAAATGATTGAAATTATGTCCCTATTTTAAGCTTTTTGCAACAATACTTCCGTCTTTGAAAATGACGATCTAGAATAAAAATCTTGGCATACGAATGTATATTCCGTGAATGTGCAATAGAGTAAATTCATTTATAAGGGTTAAATTATGAAGTTATCACATGGAGGCCAAAACTGAATGTGGTCAGAATCTCAGGATATCACTTTGGACAGGGCATACTTTTCCCTACAAATTCAAACACTTCTAGTTTTTTCCCCCACGGTTATTTTAATGTGGATAGTAGATGAGATAAGAAAATGCTAGTCATTCAGCAAAGTACCTCACACTCTGGAAAGTACTCCAGAGCTGAGACCTACTAAAGAAATGCTAAATTCACATCACTTCAGGATATCAGTGGGATATTGTGGTGTCTGTTATAAAAGGGAGTGTCAAGAGGCACTCTTAGAAAGTTAGAGGAAGTTGCTGGAGAATTGATACCTGGCAACAGTATGGGGAAAGGTAGAGGTGGTATTGAATGACCGCCAGGGGGAGAGGTATTTTCGTACAAGGTGAGGGACTGAGAAGCACAGTAGAGAAGGGAGGTGCAGTTGCCAACTCTGCCTCTGTCTTTGTTTACACTCTTCCCTCCACCCACACTGCCCACCCTACTCCTCTGTGTTCATCTGTAAGTCCCTCTGTGTTAGTCAGCTTTTCATCACTATGACAAGAGTACCTGACCAGATCAACTTAGAGGAGGAAAAGTTTATTTTGGCTCATGGTTTCAGAGGTTCAGTGCATGGTCAGCCAGCTCCATTGCTCTGTCTGGAAGCAAGCAGCATATCGTAGCAGAAAGGCATGCAGAGGAAAGTGTTAGCTTATGGCAGCCAGGAAGCAGAGAAAAGAGAGGACATAAGCACAGGACAGAACCCCCAAGGGCAAATCCCCAGTGACCTGCTTCCTCCAGTCATGCACCAGCTACCTAAAGTTATCCACTAATTCATTCAGATTATTAATCTACCCAATGGATCAGTCCACTGACGTGGTTGCAGCTCTCACCATTGCCTCAGAGCCCCACCTTTGCCCCTTACTGTATTAGGGACCATGCTTCCAAAGCATGAGCTAATGGGGGAACACTTCACATTTATACCAAAACACCATCATTGTCTGACTGTAAACAGTGTTCTTTTCAAAGAACTCCCTGACCCACCCATGTTGGAAGAAGAGGTGGGAAGTAGAATGAACCTCAAGTACCTGGGCTCTGTGCTAGGCACTGTGCATAGATCTCATTCATTCCTTCCAAGAAAGGGAATATTACCACTCAGAGTAACATCTACTCAGGTTCAGTGTCTTCACTTTCCAAAAGCACAGGAGAGGGAATAGTGGGTGGAACAGATGGGAAACCCAGTTCAGGGCAGGAGGGGTCCTGTATCCTACATTCTGTCTGCTGTACTACACAGTCCTTAAATGGACCCTAATGCAGTGCTGTGAAAAGCATTTCAATAGAAAAGGAATGTTTGGACTTGTGCCCTTCTAACATTTGATTTCAGACTTCTGTTTGAAACTACTCTTTGATTTTTTTTTTTTTTTTGCCTTAGTATCTTAATCAACTGGTTACTTTCCTTGAAAGTAGAATTTGTTTAGTATCTGTTATTATCACATTTACCATATGCCATTTGCTTGTTGTTGATGTTCAGTATGTACTGGTTACTTGATTTAAATGTGTAAGATCTTTGCAAGTTTTCAAATGCTTAAGGATTAACCAAAGATACATAGTATAGGAGAAAGTCTTGACAAAAGTAAATGTGGCTATGGTTTTGCAAATTTAAAATGCATAATGGAATTTACATCCTGAATGAAGTCAATGTCAAAAGTTGTCTTTTGTTCAAATCTAAAAATACTTAGAATTGAAATTAGTCCACTAATTTCCACTAATAGTCCACTGCAGGGACTATTGCCAATTTTTTTAAGTGCGCCTATTGTTTTAGGATCTTATGTATACCATTAGTTGTTAATATATTTCATGTAAGGCATTTTTAACCTTTTTGAAGGAAATGTCAGGTTTTAGATTTTAAAGGTAAAAAAGCAACAGAATAAATCCTAACTTTTTCTTATGTTCAGCTTAACAAGAAATACCTTTTTACTTGAAGTGCAAGTATTCTCAGTGCATATTCTCAGTGTAGCTTACAGATTCAGATCAGTTACAGAAATGTTTAGATAATGTTTTGTTTGCTAATGAATTTCTGTTGTCCTGTTTTTCAGGTCCTGTAGGAGTGGGGCTGAATGAACTGAAGCGGAAGCTGCTGATCAGTGATACACAGCACTACGGTGTAACAGTGCCCCGTGAGTTTTGTTCTTCTCAGTTCTAGTGTGACTGTACTAGTAAGGATTGCTGAACACTTAGAGAGCATGCACCCTGTGGACCTCCCATCAGCCCCCTGATGTGTGCAGTGACATTATCTAATTGTACAGAGGATGTACAGAGGCAGCAGGGGTTAAGGAATTGTCCCTAGATGACATACCTAATTGGTGGGATATTTGTTAATTGCAGCTTCCCTTCTTTTCGAATTTTATGAGGAATTTTAATTCACAGATAACATCAACTTATTATTTACAAATTTTCTTCTAAGTAAAAGACTTACTTTTCTATTTCCTAAAATAAGTGCTAATGTTTTCCAGAGTTTTTCTCCAGTTTTACAATTAGAAGGACCAAACCACAGAGAACTGAAGGAGACTTCTCATAATATGAACCTTTCTTAATTACCTTTTATATGTAGTAATTGGCAGATAGTGTTAAATGGGCTTTTCATGGCCATATAGACCAAATATGGTAGGCTTCTTTTCAGTACACAGAATTAGATCTATTTTTATAAAAGTGGTTTTCATAGGCATTCTTACAAATGAAATATGATGCTTGAAACATTTTGATCTCCAGAATAAATGCCATTTGACTACTTAATATGTTGATGTTACAAAGCTGTCTAAAAGGCTAAATTGAAATGTTGGCTTTTTCAAGTGGTTTTAGTAATGTCAGAAAAAATCGTTTGTCTATTGCCTTTAGCAATGTTCTCTAGTTTTGGAAGAGTTCAACTTTATTTTAAAATTACAGTTTTCTATTACTTCAAGTTACATCTTGTTACTACATTTTTCCAAATTTTTGTTTGTAATTATTTTCAGCCATAAGTTATAGGACTGCTGGTTTCTACCAGGGGAGATGAAAGTAAAGGAAAATGTGGAATTAGACAGTTTCTTTTTTTAATTTTTTCCTTTAATTCACTTCTCTTACCGAAGTTGAATTGCAATTTACAGGTAACTAGAAAAGTATACACACAGTTGTTAAGCTCACAGGTGAGCAACTCTAGAAGAAACCTGAGATGCAAAAACAGATTACAATGGAAAAAACAAATTTCAGTTTCCTACTGTAGATTCATCTCCATTGTTCATCTTAATTTAAGTAGCCCTCCCAACAGATGTAAGATGAGTGATATTTTCTTTATTTCTCAGAGAAGGAAAGAGTGCAAAGAGTACCTTGACTTTTTCAGAGTTCAATAGATGGTAGTTGCACTTAGATTTGAAATCAGGTGTTTTGACAGCACTGCTCATGTTCTGCTTCCTGTGTTTCTCTAGCCATGCTTTCAAATTATTTACTGAAAGCCTGGTGAGCAGTAAAAACTGTTGTGAAAATAATATCAATAAGACCATCTATCAAATGTAACCTGTGCTGGTTTTGGTGTTACCAAAGGGCCTAGAACAAGGCACTTGGGCTTCAGTTTATCCAATTGCTAAGATAACATATGTCTCTGAAGTTATTATAGAACTTGAAAATATCCAGAAAGATCCTGGGGCTCAAACTCTGAAGAAATCCTCAGAGTATTTATTTTCTACTCTGATTCACTTTAAATAAGTGTTAATGTCACAAGGTCCCCAGGTAGCAATGTTTTCCAGACATGTCTGATGATAAGAATCTCCTTGGGGTTGTGAGAAAAAATATGCCTGAGACTTGTTTATAGCAAGCATCCCTGGTCATTCATAAGTTCAGACATGTTTGGAAAATATAGCTATAGAATCAATTAAGGGTGAATTAATTTAAGAAAAATATATTTTAAGAGTAGTTTTTAAATTTTATTGTTTAGCTTTATAAAATAGTTTGGTCAGACTTTAGAATAACAGAAAAAATATTGAATATTAGAGAAATTTATTGCTTTGATTTTATTAGTATTGTTTGATGTTTAATGCTGTAATTCTTTCTGAAACATATAACATCTACCAGAATAGGTAGAATGATAGAGATGGAACTGTTGCACATGACAGATCAGAGTATAAATTAACATTTTAGCAAACTAAGCGATCATTATCTACTAAAACTTCTCTAATACACCATATGACCCAGCTATTCCATTCGCAGTTACACAGCCAACAGAAATGCACACATACATTCAGCAAAAGACATGTATTTAGATATTCTTAGAAACATATTTATCAGAGTTCAAAATTGGAAATTACCCAAACACCCATCAGAAGTAGAATGGAAGCCAGGCACGGTGGCACACGCCTGTAATCCCAGCAGCTCAGGAGGCTGAGGCAGGAGGATTGCAAGTTCAAAGCCAGTCTCAGCAACTTGGTAAGGCCCTAAACGACTGAGGAAAACTCTTCTCAAAATAAAATATAAAAAAGGACTGGGGGTGTGGCTCAGTTGTTAAGAGCCCCTGTGTTCAATCCCTGATACCAAAATAAATAAATAAATAAAAAAAAGTAGTAGTAGTAGTAGTAGTAGTAGAAGAATGGATAAGTAAATTAAGGTATATTTACACATTGAAATACTAGAACACATGGGGAAAAAACAGTCCACAAGTGCATACACCCATACGAATGAACCCCACAGACATCATGTGAGCAAAAAGAGGCAAGCCCAGAAGAGGATCTGCATTATTTTTCCATGCTTATAAATACAACAAAAGCAACAGCAATATGTGCTGTTAGAAATTTTAAGGAGGGAAAAACTGACCCTTAATTCATCAGCACTGGCAATTTTCTGCTTATTAGAGTGCTGATTACACAGGCATGTTTGATGTGTGAAAATTCATCAAGCTGTACATTTTTAAGTGTATGTATAACTTTATGTGAACTTTTCTTTATAGCATACTTAAGTTTTTAAATGTTCAAGAGAAATACCTATTAGCTTGGTTGGCTTGCTGATGTTGATTTCCTGGTTTTGATAATGGGCCGCAGTTATGTAAGTCCTACAATAGGAAGCTGAGGGATAGTTGCATGGGACACCTCTGTGTACTTTTTTATAACTACTTTTAAATCTATAATTATTTTTCTTTTTTAAAAAAGCACAGTCACAGTGTTTAACCATGAGATACCTCCTGAGAAATGCAATGTTGGCAGTTTCCTCATTTGAACTTTCACAAGATAAGTTGGCTATATCAGTGGACAATATTATCATATGGGACCACTGTTGTAGGCACAGTCCATAATGCAAAATGTCCTTATGAAGCATAGGACTATATTTAAAGGAGTTCTAAATCAGATGAATGCTGTTGTTCTTAGGATAAAATGACTGACAAGTAGTTAACAAAAGGTATTTTCGTAGATCCCAAATATTTAGTGGACTCCAGAATATCTATAGTCTGGACTTTGGGTACTCTTAATCAGTCAACCCCACAAATGAGTCACTTTCTGTGGTTTCCTATGGAAGCAAATATCACAGATTTTGTGTTTTCATGGATTTCCAAATACCCATGTTCTAGAATACTCCTTTGTTCATAGGATGCCTTTCTTAAATTTTCCAGATATAAATGTTTATAAACTAGGGTACCAGTTTAAAATTTTTTTTTCTTTTTTCACCACAGTAATTATTCTGGGATTTTGTTGGGGACAAGGAGGAGAGGCTAGAGTTTGTTTCATATGCGTTTAATTTTTATCTTAACCTATAACCATAGTGGGTACTCAGCAGTTGAGAGGTAGTAGCCTGCTTGTGGCCCTTCTTTCCCTTTGAATCCTCTTGTCCTGTGAGTTTCTAGGTCCTTCATTCAGAATCCCTCATTGTTACTGAGTTCATGAGATTCCCAGTGTTGCTCATTCTAATTAGACACTGAAATTCTTCAGCAGTAAAATAGCATCAGGCCAGGCTAATTCAGGTTGATTATGATACACAAACATTTTAGTTGTAGACACATTACTTTGGAAGTGTGTTCAGCAACATAATAAATATCTTACTCAATTACTTCTTCATGCAGTTCTAAAAATATTTTTAACCCTCTAGGGAGACTCCCATGTGTCAGGGAAGTGATGATTAACTGTTGTAGACTTTCAATTACAGTTGGATAAAGAAAGTCTTTGCTTAGTTAATGAGAAACAAATTAATGTGTAGAAAATTCTCTTGATTTTCAGCAAGACTTTTTTTTAAGCCTACCATTTGCTAAGGGAACACTAGCAAACAGTGGTAACAAAACTGATGAAGTAATAAATGAATATAAACCTTAATTCCAAAGCATGGTATCATATGAATTTTAATCTTTCATATTCTTAAATACCTATACATCCACCCAACAGAACATTTTTCTGCTATGAAACTTATTCTTAGTTTTTATGATAGAATAAAATGTATCAGTACTTCATCCAGTTCCTGTAAAGGGTGTGACATTCCATAAAGAATAGCACTGTTTCTGGGTGCTCCACCAGTGGAAACAAGTATGAAAAACTGTTTTCAAGAAATAAGAACTTTGTAGTAAAATATGCTTGCTAACTAAATAAAAGGGGAGTTAAATTTTGGACATAATTTAAATTAATTGAGTTTTATGAATCCATTACTGTTTGAATTAACTTACCTTTTTCCCCACTTCCCACATTTTTCTTTTATTAAAATTCTTATTTTTATTAAAATATAATTAACATAAACTTGCACATATTTTAAATATGTTATGATCAGTCTTAAATACCTATGAACATGTAAAACCATCACCACAGTGGATGTAACGAACATTTTCATCTCCTCAAAGATGTCCGTGTGCTCTTTGCAGTCCATCCCTCTACTGCAAACCTGATGATCTGTATTCTTCCTTTGTGGGTTAGTTGGAATCCTCAGTTGTGGGGGTCCTCTCCGCCACATCCCATGTGAATGAGAAAAGGGTTAACTGCCAGAGGATGATGTTGGCGGTTTTTCTATTACCCAAAAAACTTATCAACTCAATAAACATACAAGAGCCAATATTCTTTTTAAATGAGAGGGAGCATGATGGGTCTGGCCATACCAGCTCTGGCCTCTTACAACTTGGAGTCAGCCAACTCTCCTTTATTTATAACATACTGGTAAAGGGGGCCAAGACCGGGAGGAGCTGCTTCTGTGATAGACAGGATAGGGTGGAGTTAGGGGAGCATTCTCTCAGGAATATTCCAGAAGGAGACAGGGAACCACTCCCATGCAGTGCCACATGCTTCCTGGCAGTTCCTAGAAGCCAGGCAGTCATCTGCATCCCATGACCCATTCTAATCTGATTCTGCTAAATAAGGATGGCTTCCCATAGTCAGCACTTTATATTGATTTATACAGTATATAGCCATTTTTTTCTTTACCCAGTATTTCTATTCAGCATGAGCTTGGGATTCATTCATGTTATTTCATAAATCAATAATTGATCAATTTTCACTGCTGAATACCATTCTTGATATGGAAATGCCAATATTTATCTGTCTATTCACCTATTGATAAATACTTAGAAGTTTCTTTCTCCACCCCATTTTTGGTCACTGCAAATAAAGGTATTATGAGGTTTGTATACAAGATTTTTGATGGACATGTTTTTGTTTCTCTTGGGCAAGAAAGAAGAAGAATGACCGTGTTTCTGTGTCTTTATATGTAATATGTTTTTCTTACAGACTTATCAGCAGAAATGTACTAGGGTATTGATCATTTACCCATTTTGTAAATCTTTGCCTTTTAGTGGCGGTACAAAGCGCTTAATTGAGCTATGAAAATGATTGAATTTAAGCAACTCATTATATTCTGTTTGTGTCTTCTGTATTTCATTTTCTTTTTCTTCCTTTTGATTATCTCTGTGTGTTTTAGTATTCCATTTTAATCTACCTATTGGTACTCTGATTTTATCTCTTTGTGGTAGTTTTTTACTGGTTGCTTTAGGGATAACAATATGCATATCTAATCATTCACAATCTGTGGAGTTAACTTGGCATCATTTTACATAAAATATAAAAACCTTGCAACCATGGAAATCCCTTTACCCCTACTTTAATCTGTTGTAGTTATTGAATATATTATATTAGCATACATTGAAAATTCTATCAATCAGTAGTAAAACTTTAACATTGAAACAATCATATGTATTTTAATGAACTTAAGAGGGTGAAAGTAGACTTTTATTTTTATTCAACTATTTATTCTTTCTTCATTCTTAAAGATCCAAGTTTTTTTCTTACCATTTTATTTCAGCCTTTAAAAATGTCCATTTTTTCTTTTAGAACCAGAGGCTGGTGAATTCTGTGTTTCTCCTCATCTTCGAAAGTCTTTATTTTGCCTTTATTCCTGAAAGATATTTTGGTTGATAGATCCGTTCTTTCAGTACTTTAAAATCATTATTTCATTTATTTCTTATTTTTTTAATTTATGAAATCTGTGATGATTTAAATAATTCTTCCCTTATGTGTATTATGTTTTCCAACTGATTTCAAGATTTTTTATGTATATTTTATTTGAATTTTACTAGTTTGATTATGTGTGTAGGCATGATCTTTTTTTCTGAATTTATCCTGTTTGTGACCTACTGAGCTTCTGAATTCTTAAGTTTATGTCTTTCACCAAATTTTAGAATCTGGAACCATTATTTCTTCATTTTTTTTTCTGCTCCAATATCATTTTTCTCTCCTTCTAGCACCCTAATTACACATACAGTAAACATTTCAGTACTTTTTGTACAAATCCCTGGAATTCCATTTATATTTTTTTCAGTCCCTTTGTTGTTGTCAGATTATACAATTTTTATTGATCCATCTTCAGGTTCACTGTCTGTTTTATCTGTTATCTTCATCCTGCTACTGAACCCATCTTGTGATTTGTTTCTGTCATATAGTGTATCTTTTCAGTTCTAAAATTCCCACTTGGTTCTTCTTTTATAATTTCTGTTTCTATGCTAAGATTTGCATTTTCATTCAATTCAGGTGTTTCCTTTTACTTAATGAAGCATAATTATGATAGTTACATTAGAGTCTGTTCAGTCTAACTTCTGAGTCTTTCAGTTTCCATCTGTTATCTTTGCTCTTGAGAATGGTCATTTTTCCTTGGTTATTTATGTTGAACAACTTTGGATTGCATTCTAGGTATTGTGAGTGTTATGTTGTATGAACACTAGGTCCTGATCTAAAATTCTGGAGAATGTTGATGTATTTATCTTAGCAGGTAAATAACTCCCTGACACTAAGTTCTATCTCATTTACCTTTGCTCTATTGATTTGGATCTTTCCTGGTTCAAAGATTAGTCTGAGATTGTGTGCATGATTCAAATCCCAGCTCAATGCTTTAAACCTCTCCTACATTGCTAAGGGTGTGTTCAGTACACAACATGCAGGGCTTAGACTGAGACTTGTGTATTCTAATCTGGGTTCACTTCTTAAAAACTTTACTATGCTGATTTGAATCTGAACTCCATGTATAAGGGCAGGAGTTATTCTTAGATTAATGTTTCTTCATACATAGAATTAAAGTGTTTCCTTCTCTACATCTCTCCTCCTGGATTCTCTCCACATTCTTAACCGAAAATGCTTTTTTTTTTTTTTTTTTCCTTTTTTGGTGTTTTCACTGAATTGGCAGGACATCTATTGGAGTTTAGGCACACATTCCACTGTGAGTCCCTTGGAGTGATTCCTACCCTTGGGGCAAAGCTAAGAAAAAAATAAAGCTAAACTTTTCCCCATGCAGGTTGACCCCTTTCCACAATATTACCTGTTTTATTTATTTGTCAGTGTACTCACAATTGTTTTGGTTTCAGAGGTTTTCATTATATCAGTAGAAAGACTGGACTGTGGTTCATTTTTACCTGTCATATCAACAATGAAAAATCTTGGGTTTGGTTTGTAATTAATCCTGCATTTTCTGCTCCATTACAGTTCACGAAAAAATAGACAGAACTACTGAAATATTGAAAGTTCAGTAATATTCTAAGAGAGTGCCGCTTATAACTTTGCAAAGGGATAATGAATAATGCATAGAAGTATTTGACTTCATCCAGTGTAAAACAAAGCATTGATGGCATAGTGCTGTGTTAGGAAGCTAATAAAATAATTTCATAATTTATAACCTAGTGGGCAGCAGATTTTCTTCAGTGAATGTGGATCAATAAATAAAGATATAATAAGCATTATTTGCAAAAGGAGTTTTTCCTCAAGTATTTAGGATACCATTTTTATTTAATTATACTAGAGAGCCTTCAAAATAATGAGTAGTATCAGTAGAAAAATCTGAATTTATGACACTATACTATATTTTATTAACTAATTTGTTTATAAGTTTTTAAATTCTGTGTAGGAAAACTAGAGTATACTTGATCATTTCTTTAATATTTTCTGTGCTCTTTTTTTAATCAAATATAAACTTTTCTAAACTATTTTTTAATCAAATCACAGATACCACCAGAGCGAGAAGAAGCCAGGAGAGTGATGGTGTTGAATATATTTTCATTTCCAAACATTTGTTTGAGACAGATGTACAAAATAACAAGTATGTGGAAATTCTGTGCAAGTTTTTTATGTGACTATTGTTTTTAAGCACATGCCTGTATATCCAGCCTATAAATCCACTTAGGGTTTCCCTCCATTTGAAATGTATTTTACTTACCACAGTAATATTTGAAACCCTTATAAAGTGACAATTCAGTTTTTAATTTTACCAATATTTCCCCTTTTTTAAATAACTAGAGCTGTTACATTTCTGTTAAGTTTAAACACATAGGGATTATTTCACAGTATGAGGGAAGGTTGCTGGTCTTATTGTAACTTCTTTCCAGCCCACTGATTTAATCCTAACATGTAATTTGGATGAAATTTTATTTTTAAAATTGATGGACAGCTATTCACTATATCCCTAGTCCTACAATCTCTTCCGTACACACACATTTCATTCTTCCATTGACACTTTAAGAAACTGAAATAAGGGTAACATCATGCATGTCCCATCTCCTCTAATGAGCTCTAAGATCCCCTCCAACCCTGCACGGGTTTTCCATTTGCTTAAGCATGACTATTTTAGGATATCAAAAGCAGTGTGTGTTTTAATGCAGAATTGTGGGATTTTATTGAAATATCGAAATGCTTTCTTCGCGTTTGGCGCAATGATTGTGTTTTTATAGCACATAATCGGCTGCCCTGGTTCCATTAGCCACCACCCAGCTCCTGTAGTTCTGAAGCTAAGCTTGGTTACTCTGTAGTATGCAATGAAATTTCAGTAGTTTCTATTGTTTGGCTTATTCATGGTTTTATTGCATTGCATTAGTTCTGAGAAAGGGGTGATGGAAAACATTAGAGCTCTACTGGACTGAAGTACTTTTTTTCTGCTTAAGTGTAATACAAGCAAGTGTTACTGATTTGAAAATGTAGAATAGATTTTTTAAAATTGACATTCTGAAGTAGTTGGTCCTATTTATTCTATTAAACATGGTAAAAAATTAAATGTTCAACAAAAATGTCTTTTACCTATGAAATATATCTTGCCATCTATAATTTTAATTCACAGATGATTCTGATGAGCCTTTAATTTTCCACAGGTTCATTGAATATGGTGAATATAAAAACAACTACTATGGCACAAGTATAGACTCAGTTCGGTCTGTCCTAGCTAAAAACAAAGTTTGTTTGTTGGATGTTCAGCCTCATGTAAGTAAACACTGAATATCTATAATATTGATAATTACTTCAGGCTATAAAGAAACTGATTAGAATACTATGTATTTAAACCTTGTTTAAATACATATTCATTATAATTGTATCTTTGATATTGACATTAATCTTAAAGAAGAGTAGAATATTAATTAAAAAAAGAGAAATATTCAGAATGCTTGCAGCCCATGTAATCTACTACACTTCATGTGAGCATTTCAGTGTAAGGTAAATAAATATAAAGTCTTCTCCTTTAAATGTAACTTGATTTATTTTTGGTTGAGGAAGGAAAGAAGTCCTTAATTATGAAAGAGGAGTGGAGGGAGCTCAAAAATGTTTCTTTGTGACTCTCATTTCTATCCAGTCAGGTTCAATGACTTTTAAATATTTCTGTGTATTTCATAGTTTTTAAAAATGCATTGTTACATGTATGATGTATTTTTATGTTATGTATTATTCTAAGTGTTTGTTATTTTTAACAGTAGATATTTGGTTCTCAGTCCTCTCTCTTTGATTTGGGTCTTGTATATGTCCTAGAAACCTAAAACCTCTACTAGAGCTGAGGCATTTCCCAGGAATTGTGCTGGGCAAGATCCCTTTAACAGCTCTCAGGTAGATCTTTGTCCATGACCATGGTTATTTTTTTTGTTTTGTTTTTGTTTTTGTTTTTGTTGTTTTTTCTGGTACCAGGGATTGAACCCAGGGTCACTGACCCATGTCCCCAGCCCTTTTTTGTATTTTATTTAGAGACAAGGTCTTGCTGAGTTGCTTAGGGCCTCCCTAAGTTGCTGAGGCTATCTTTGAATCTATGATCCTCCTATCTCAGCCTCCCAAGCCACTGGGATTATAGGCATGCACTACCTCACCCAGCACCCTAGGAACTCTTAAGAACATTCCAGACTACAGAAGCCATTCACTTCCTTTTCAAATCCTGTATCTTCCCATTGATGACAAACCCATAGCATTTTCCTAGTCCTACAGGGGCCCAGGTTCTCCTTCCTCAGTGGTGGCACCCTCAGGCAAACAACCTCCTCTGGGTCTGTTCACGCCTAGACCCTTGCAGTGTAGTTTCTGCCTGTACTCCCAGTGCCTGCAGCACCCCTCTGTCCCCTCTGCCTCCACTACCCCCATTCCCCACACCCCCTCTGCTGCGCGCACGCAGCCCATCTGCCTAACCTTTTGGTGATACCGATCATTCATGGTCATATTCTGGAGAGGTCCTGACACAGGTCAAGAGCATCCCTCAGCCCTCACCCTTCTGTCGGTTACCCTTGGTGATAGGTGAGTCCTCAGAAGCAGAGTGTAAATAACATAAGACCCTTGATGAGGGAATGCTGGTGGCATCACAGAGAACAGGGGCCGCCCTTGTCACTCTCTCTGAGGGGGCAGGTGGGGGCGAAGAACTCCTGCTTGAGATCAGGAAAGGCAATAGAGATGGTCAGGAAATTATGATATTATTAGTACTATTATCCTTTACCCCATCACATTTTTTCGGTATTTGCTCTAAAAGCCAATTTCATGGTATTTTTAGCTACTTGTGTCCACCATTTATGATGATGTATTTCAGACATTTTTAAATGCAAGTTACATTTTCCAGCTTCTTTATAGGGGCATTTGTCACCTTTAATTGTCAACAACTGATTGAATAATAATAATATATCAAAAGACCTACTGACCTTAATTAGAGAATAAGTTTAGAAAAAAGTTAAGGAAATTAAATAATTCATGAGGTTATGAAGAAATATGAGAAAAAATTCTTCTCTTCCTTGCAGACAGTGAAGCATTTAAGGACACTAGAATTTAAGCCCTATGTGATATTTATAAAACCGCCATCCATAGAGCGTCTGAGAGAGACGAGAAAAAATGCAAAGATTATTTCAAGCAGAGATGACCAAGGCACTGCAAAGCCCTTTACGGTGAGTACACAGATGCTTAGGGATGGTACATGAGCAGTGCATGAAAGCATACATGCATCTGTGGCTACTCAGGAAGGCTAGTAAAGGCGAAGTCGTGAACTAAGAATCTGTGAAAGTTGGAATTGTATTTAGGCACATATTTTGAACCATTGTACTATAATTTATTTTTGTACTTCTGTGGATGGATCTTCATGTTAAATTAACTCAAAACTATTTTTGCATGTTATTATGTGTATATATTAGAATTTTTCTGGGCCAAGCATTTATGTTAAAATTAGTCTATTTTTCAGATTAGCCTTATATTTAAAGGTAAAAGTACCAAAATCAGTTACTGCTAATCCTTAATAGTCTAAATGAAAAATGTAATAACTTGCTTTGTCTCCTGGTATCATATTTAGCACAGTAAAAAGAAAAAGCACCATTTGAGGAGAAGACTAGTGGACTGTGTTATTATTTAACAGTGATATTTGCATTTCCTAGGAGTATTATTGGAAATGGTGACTCTGGTATGTCAGTGGTTATAATGACTTCTGGCAAGGCTTTTTATTGTTTTTGTTTTCAGTCTTCTCAAGATAATGTATTCTATGTTTGGATGAAAATAAGCAAAGAAGTTAAATGTTATGAACTCCTCCCCCTTCTATTTAACCTTAGTCTATATTAATCTATAAACTGTTAATTATGATTACAAAATACAGATTATGTTTCTGATTCCCAATATTTGATCTTTTTTCATAATGATAAACAGTATCTATTTATGTTGAATAGATGTTAATATATGATGTTACTCAAGGTTCTTGATTAACACTAACATTAAATTTTCTATTGTGAACTAAGGTGACATTGCAGTGTAGATTCTAAAATTATTTCAATATGCTGCAATGTGAAGAGTTATTTTCTTGTTATATAAATTTAAAGGTTTCTTGATGAAGATAAATGATAATATATTCTTGGGATTTGGCTTACTAACCTTTATGAGTATACTTATATGGTCTAAAGTTTTATAGCTAGCTCAAATACTTTCTGGTGTCAAAAAATGTGACCATGTAGGACTCTTGAAGCACTTCTAATGAGCCAAAAGAGGATGCTAGTAACTATTCTTTTATAATGTATCCAACCACGAAAATGTTTGTGATATAAATTCCTTCTATGCATAAACATAAATAATACCACAAACTAATGCATAAGAGTAAGCAAATCTTTATCCCCAAATAGCTATTTTAATAACTACATAACCATGTATTTATGAGTTAGTGACTATTTATCCTGAAATTTAGTTAAGGTGGAAGTTTTGAATCAGAGGAATTTAGTTATAAGCAGATCAGAGGAAAGAGTATTAGAAGTTATGACTTCTGAAGAACTAGTGGTTAAAGAAGGTAGTTTTGATTTCTGGATGAAGTGAAAGGCTAAACCCAGAATAGTATTAGGTAAGAATATTAATGCTAATAACAGTATTAGGTAAGAACTGTAGAATGTTTACATTGATGTGAGATGATGTAATTGCCTGGTTAAACAATTTTTTAAAAAAATACTCCTTTTTGTAGGAAGAAGACTTCCAAGAAATGATTAAATCTGCACAGATAATGGAAAGTCAATATGGCCATCTTTTTGACAAAATTATAATAAATGATGATCTCACTGTGGCATTTAATGAGCTCAAAACAACTTTTGACAAATTAGAGACAGATACCCATTGGGTACCAGTGAGCTGGTTGCATTCATAATTACATGAAATTTCCACACTTGTGGTTTTTTTTTTTTTAACATAGAATGCATGATTAAATCAGTTGCCATTTGGTGGTAGAATTTTTTAATTATATCACTATCATAGATGTATAATCTTGGTAAAAATTGGTGGTTTCATTTGTATCTTTTCACAGCTTTATTTGAAATATGTGTGATTCTAAAATCTAAAAATCAAAATGTGCTCAGTACTATATTCTGAGCAAAACTTTGGACCTTCCAGTTGTCTTTAATATATCTCTGTCTGCAATGTGAGGTTGGATTTTTTAGAGACATAGCTAGAGACAATATAGATAGATGTTTTGTACTCTAACTGGTCTCATCTGTGGCCTCTGCCATTCAATTTATATGTTAGTAGTTGTAGGTATTAACTAAATAATCTCAAGCAGCTCTACAAGCAGGTCAGCTTTGTATTTCCAGGCAGATCACCATGGACTTAACTGGGCTGGCAGTAAGACATAGTCTTCTTACTACTTTAAAAGTACAAACTTTTTCTTATATCTACAAAATATGTTCACAGTGTGTACATTTTAAAATCTTAAAGGAGTAACTGAATATTTACCTCGAGTGAGTGACCTCATATTATAGTTTAAGAGTAGGTCCTAGGAGTATATATCAGTGACATAACATGTAAGAAGGGAAAACAGACTTATTTTTTAATACAGAGGTCTCTCTGTGTTGCTCAGGCTGGCCTAGAATTTATCATCCTCCTGCCTCACACTCCCAAGTAGCTGGAATTACAGGTGTGTGCCACTACACCTGGCACAATTGACTTTAAAAATTATTATAAATATAACCAATAGCCTTTCCATATGGTATTAGTAATAGTGAGCAAGAAATAACTACAAAGGATATTTTTATTTGTAAATCTTCAGAAGACATTGTTGGAGTCACCAAAATGGTATTTTGAGCAGGCTTTGGATTTCCCTAATAAATTATGTTATTCCTGTTCTAAACCATGTAAAACATGTTTTATATGTTAGTGATACAGTTAAAAAATGATCACTTTTCTCATTTGTGCAGTTGATCACCATATGTGTAAATTGTGCTCTGTTTTAGAAAACTTTTTTATGTAATGTAACTTCTGTCACCAAAATGATTCTTAACACTGACCATATACCATCTTAACCTAAAGAAGTATAAGAAGGGCTGGGGATGTGACTCAGTGGTAGAGTACTTGGCTAGTGTGCACAAGGCCCTGGGTTTGATCTCCAGCACCACACACACACAAAAAAAAAATAAGAAGAAGAAGAAGAAATAAAAGGAAGACCCTTATATTTTAAAATATTTAGATGGTATATCTCATCTTTCTTTGGTACTATTGATCTTCATAAAGTGAATTATATGGTTCAAAATACTACAAATGTCTGTAAGTTCTATAAGAGAACACGTCCTGCTATTCTTGCATGCAGTAAGATCTTGCCAATCAAAATCATTGCATCTGCAACTTTCATTAAAAAAATTATTTTTGTTGCTTTGTAAAGAGTTTAGATGTCACATTTAAAGAAAAAATAGAATGTAGTAAAATTTTATATATTTATGAAATATTTGAAAGGCATATTTTTTTAATTATCAAATGGGGCTATTCATAAAATAAATTGATTATATGTAAAGATGTCATAATTTAAAATAGTAGTTTTATAGATCAAGGTCAACATTCCATGTAAATATTTGACCTTTACACAGATAGATTGACAAGTACATTATATGTACACTGCACATTTGGTAGCATTCATCACTGGATTTGTTTCAGACATGTCTAATTACATACTAGAAACAGGAACAAAACTACTTCAATGGCCTTGATACATATTCACACACAAATAGTCATATATTCAGATTAAATGCTATTTAACAACATAAAACAAGTGAGTTCTAAATTTATTAAGTAGCAAACCATTTCATTTTTAAAAAGTGAGGGACAGTTAACAGATTTCGCACTGAATCCATTCTTAAAGTTATATGGCTGCTCTAAAAGAAGTGCAGATCTTAAGTAGTTGGTTTGGGTAGAATATTCCAGGCTTTGAACACTGACTAAAATTTCCAGTGAAACAAGACTTCCTATAAAAGAATGGTGGGAAATGTATAATAGTATAGGCAATCTTCTGAATAATTTAGTCAGCCCAATTTCTTTACTCTGAAATATCTACATTTTTTTTTCTCCATTTTCAGATAAATGCCTCAATTCATTACTTTAGGGATAGAGATAGTGGAGGGTAGTGGAAACAGTCCTTTCAGGGGATGGTGGTGGTGGCTACATTATGAAACTACAACTCTACAGACCTTTCTCCCTTTTTAGACCAGACCTGAAAAAAATGTTTTTAAAATAATGAAAAGGGCAATTTGAAAAATCAGTAGTATACATAGCTTACAAGAGGTGTTTCTGGGTGCTTAGAGAGAGATTGGATCAAAGTTTAATAAGGTAGGCCAGCTCCAAGGACTTGTCAATAACTATAGCAAAAGGCCCTGGATTCTGTCCTTCACCCTCAACCACCATTGCTTCAGAGGAGAACAACACCAGGCTCCCAACAGGGAATGTCGGCCATGTTTGAGAGAAGAGGATTGATTAATTTTCAATTGTGTATATTTAAAATCTAGACCAAGAAGGAAATTCTCTCCTCTCATGATTGACTAATCAGTTAAAAATAAAAAAGGTACAATTGAAGTAGAAGGTTTTAAAAACTATGGTTTTACTGGTCAATGTGGAAATTCTTAGTATCTTTAAGGCTGACATTTCATGTATTGATTAATGATTGAATGTATCTAAATCTGACAAATTGTAAACTCAGGTTTATGAAACTGTGTTGTTAAAATATTCCTGGAGATACAGATTTTTATTATTTATATTCTTTTGGATATGGAAGGACAATGGAAAGCCCTTGGTCTTAATAAAGTATCTATAAACAGTATGTGTACTTGAAAATTCTTTTTGCACTTGAATATTGTATTTATACTGTTTTCCGTGGTAGGACACATTCTTTGCTGCTGTGATATGAAGTGATTTATTTCATCTCACCATGTCTGAAATTAAGTTATCTATTTTTTGCAAACAATGCTTTTCTCAAAGTTGTTGGAGACACAGAATTTACTAGTATTGCTCTTACCCATAAGTAGCACACCATAAAGATGTGGAGGAATACAGTGGGTTGGATCATCCAGGACCATCCATGATGGGACCACTCCTCCCCTTCCCCACTTCCTTTTTCCCCACCCCATCAGGATTGTTAAATCTTCCTGACCCAGTTATACAAAACTAAACTCGTTCAGCTATACCTAGGGGACACTATCTTCTGCTTATACAGACAAGTATTGTTCTTGCTGCAGTAGTTCAAGCCCTGCTTCCACAGAAGGATTTTATAATGTACCAAGTGAGAGTTTGGGATTTGCCAGGCACTGAAGCACACACCTGCAATCTCAACTACTGAGGAGGTTGAGGCAGGAGCATTGCAACTTGGGGCCCAACCTGGACAATTTTGCAAGACCCTGTCTCTAAATAAATTTTTTAAAGAGTTAGGAATGAAATTTGGTAGTAGAGCCCTTGCCTAGCATGCATGAGACCCTGGGTTCAGTCCCCAGTTTTGTTGAGAGGCAAGGATATATATTTTTTTTCATGTATAATTCATATATAAACGTGTGTTCATAGTCATATGAATGAACTAGGGATATGAAGCCAGAATTCTTGAGTTGAAATTCTGGTTTTTGCCTGTTACCAGTGTGCAACCTTGGGAATGAAAACATCAAAAGTCTCTGATCTTTATTTTCTCATCAGGAAAACACAGGTAATAAATAGAGTTTGCCTCATAGAATTGTAGGCATGAAATGCCAGAATCAATGTAAAGTACTTAGAGCAAAATCTGGAATCGAAGCACTCAATAATTGTGAGCTCCTCTTTTTTATAATGGTCATTATCACATCACACAATTTTTAAATAGGTTTAAATAGTTCCTGTTTTATAACAGTAAACTCATTAGAAGTTACTAATAATTCCTATTATAACTTTATTCTTTTAAAAAATTCCATTATGTCCCATCAAACAGTACATCAGGAACTAATAAGGCAATACCCAAAAGAAAACCAAGCCAAATTTTAGTTTTAACCACTGGGTATGATGCAATATGCTTGATAATAGTTTGAAAGAAATGCCTCATTTCATTGCTCTTTCTTTTGCCACCTTCTTTTCTCAGTGTTTTCCTAGTTACAATTAAGCTTCTGGAAGGCAGAAATACTTTTTAGAAGAGACTATCTTAGAGCCATACATTAGCCTAGTCACTGCCTGATTGAATTGCACTGTATTAATCTTGGAAGTTCTATGTGATTTCCATGCACTATCTCGTTTAATTCTAAATGATCTTATGTGGAGGATATGTTATCTTTATATTTGACAGATGAGAGAACTGAAGGACAGGTCTTCAGTACTCTGCCCAAGGACACATAGGAGAAGAGAGTGGCTTCCTCCATCTCCATGAGCTTTTCACTCAATTGTGCTTCCCTATGTTGCTATCACTTGAGGTAAAACTGGAAACTTGTAAGAGTTGAATAATTAGGAGAGCAGTCATACATCTTTGTTAGGCATATACATTCACGTGCAGTTTTCTCAGAACACTGTTGCTGTGGTCAGATATACCTTAATGTATCAATGCCAGTGTGAGTAGGTTAATCACAAACGGTGGCTATGATCAGAAACTTGCAAAAACATGGATTGCATAGTAAGCAATTGTTTAGTCTGAGTCCCAGTCCTTAGTGATGATTCATGATTTGTAAGTCAATCATGACAATCTCCTAGGGTGATTGATCTGAGCTGGTCATGCTACCAACTCCAGATAATGCCCCGTCTGTTGGAGGAGCTGTGGTAAGAAAGACACATTGTTCTGATCTAAACAACTGCATGAAGTGAAAATCCTATATGTTCCTGCCCCAATTCTTCCTGCTTGAGATGCCTTGGTTACGTTGTGATGCTTGTTAATAGGACAGCCATAATTCTAATCCTACACTAGAGGATGGTAAGGCCCATCTTCTGAGGATGACTACATAGAAAAAAGCCCCAAATCCATAAAACCACTGAGCTGCTGAACTAATCCCAAGAATTCTTTACTGCAATTGTTGAAGACAATATTTGTGTTATGATGGTTTAGATCATTGTTGGGTTTTTTGTTTTTATTGCTGCTAAAAGCACTCAAAAGCAGTATCCATGAGTAACATGGGCCATTCTCAATATCTGCTTGCACTTACCAAACCTGTCACATGCCCTGCCTGGATATAACTATTGAATTTTAAAACATCCTGGAACCTGTAGGATGGACCAAAGCAAGAGACTACATTCAAAATTTCTTTTTCTTGGGTTTTACTGTAATTTCTTTAGTAAACGGTATAAGCCAAAAAAGAAGAGCAATGAAGAAGTTAAGCAAAAACTCAAACAACAAAGTCACATTATTTGGTAATCTGTTAAATGTTTCTCATAGACCTTGAAGAGAAATGGTTATAAAGGGTTTTTCTTAATTCCTCATGTTGATCTCCTGAGTGTGGAAAGACTGTTTTGTCCTGAAAACTGTGATTACACAATATAGAGCTTCATTGAGCATTTATAAAATATAATCCTAAAGTAGGCCACTAGGAAAGATTCATTAATTTCCAAAATATTTACCTCAAATTACACTTTCTGACTATGGTCCAATAGAACTAGAAATGAATGAACAACCACCACAAAGTCCTAGAAAGATTTTCTTTTTCAATTTTAAGATTTTCGTTATTGAGGAAATAAAAATGAAATTGCAGATTATCTAGAATATAATGAAACTAACAGTCTGTGGAATAGGACTAAAACTGAGCTCAGGAAAATTTGTCACTTTTAAAACTTATAAAAAATAAAAATAAACATTGGCTCAAAGAACTCGGAAAAGAATAACATGAGTAGTATTTTGGCTCCTTTATTATATACACTGAATTTTCCAGGAATGCACTACCATGTAAATCAAAGGAAGATTATGCTTCATTTTTTTTTTTCAGGACTTTACCTAGAGCCTTTCACAATTTTGGAACATAATGTCACCAATGACCATGCCACTGGAAGTGTTTGGGTCTTTAATAGTGCACATCTGTACACAGACTTAACTGTGGCATGCACAGTGTCTGCATGCATTTGATTACTTGCCTGCCAGGGAAGTGATGCTTGAGTATTACAAGCCAAAAGATATATTTTTTTCAATATCTGTCCTCTTTTTCCCCCTTCCATTGTGATAGAATTTCTTTTAATTATAGCAATTATACTATCTGTGGATTTCATTTCAGGATGGAAAAAAAAGGGTAAAGTATCACTGCTTCAGATACAGGGCCATTCAAGCCCCACCCCCTCCCATTTCATACTGTTTAAGCTTTTAGTCTTTGCATTACTATTACAAAATGCTTAAGATAATCAATCTAAATAAGAAGGGTTTATTTTGGCTCACAATTTTGGAGGTTTCAGTTCATGGTCAATTGGCTTCGTTGCTTTTGAGCCTGTGGTGAGGCAGCACATGATGGCAGGAGCACATGGCAAAGGAAGCTGTTGAGCTCAGGGCAACCAGAAAGCAGAGAAGGAGCAGGAGACCAGCATATAACAATCCCCTTCTAACACACATTCCCAGTGAAAACCTCCCACTAGGCTCCATCTCATAAAGGTTTCCATCACCGTTCATTGGCACCAAGCTGGGGACTGAACCTTTAATGCCTCAGCCTTTGGGGGGGACATCAACATTCAAATTATAGCACAGCTTCACTGCCCATCCTATTTTAATGTTATATGATTAATATGTAATAGCATAAATAGTTTACTCAAATAGTACTGCTATGAATAGACTGAAAAACAAAATGCCTTTAAAACTATTTTCAAAAAAATGTCTAATAGGATTGAATAAAACAATGGACATTACTATGGACCTAAATATTTAAGCTAAAAAGATCAAGCTGACAGAGGTTCCCAAAACATAATTTAGAAAGGGTAAGGAATAAAAATTTTAAAAATGTGGAGACATGGATAATAGATCCAAGAGATTCAACTTCCACCTAGTACGATTTCCCATAAGAAAAAAGTAAGCTGGAGACATGAAATAGTAATAGAATAAATTTACCTAAATTGAAGACACATCTTCAGATTTAAATAAAATCCCCCTTCAGTGGTCTACCATAATGCTATAAAAAGATCCAGATACTTCCTGAAATTTTCAAAACCTAAAATAAAAAATTCTGTAATGAGAGAATGCACTCCTCAGATAATGGCGTGAGGGAAGATTTCCCCTTTTTAAGGTCCCACTTCCCAATATCATTACATGAATTTAAACATGAGTTTTGGAGGAAGCAAACATTCAAATTATAGCAAAAGTTATTGGTATTATTTATATATTTTTTTTTAATTTGAGACCCTCATTTCCAATGGAATTGAATTCCTTCCCTCTTGATTAGCTCTCACATGTAAACATGACCACCAGCACCTATGAGTTCTATCTCAGAAATGTCTCCTAAGGCACTGCCAGGGACCAATTCCATTTGGACCTATTCTAATATCTCTCAACTGACCCCTCTTCTTCACTTACACCCTGGGGTAATTCATCCTCAATATTTCCAGCTTGCTCGATTTTCTAAAACATAGATTTGTGACACTCTCTTGCTTAGATTCCTTCAGTGTCTTAAATAATAAAACATGGGCAAGAGATTTGAACACTTTAAAAAGGAAAATAAAGGTCTCATAAGCATATAAAAGATGTTGTACCTCATTAGTCAACAGAGAAATAGAAATGGAAACCACAATGAAATACCACTATACACCCATTAGGTTAACTAAAATTAAAAAAGACTGACCATGTCAAGTTTTGACAAGGATGTAAAACAACTGGTATTCTCTTACTTTGCCGGAGGGGAGGAAAATAGTGCAGCCACTTTGGAAAACAATTTCACAGTTTCTTAAACATCCTTCTACCATGTAATGCAACCAATCCATTCCTAGATATTTACCACAAACGCATGGAAGGCTATGGTCACATAAAACTTGTACACAGTGATATTGGCGTTATTTGTAATGGCTCCAAACTGGAAGCAACTAAATGTCTGTCAACAGGTGGAAGGAAAACAAACTAATACACCCATACAATGGATTAGAACTCCACACTAAAAAGGAATAAACTATGAAACATACAACAATACAGATGTGTCTCAAAATCATGCTGAATTCATAGAAAATTCAAAGCAATCTGTAAGGACACAGCAGATTACCAGAATATGTGGTAGGGGATAGGAAGAAACTCTGGGGAACTGGACATGTTTCTTATTTAAATTATGTTAATGACTTCTAAATAACTTGTCAAAATGGATCAAATTATACACTAAATACTGTATTTAAATCAAAACTACCCTAAGATTTCATCTCACCTCAATCAGAATGGCGATTATCAAGAATAAAAGCAACAATAGGTGTTGGCGAGGATGTGGGGAAAAAGGTACACTCATACATTGCTGGTGGAGCTGCAAATTAGTGCAACCACTCTGGAAAGCAGTATGGAGATTCCTCAGAAAGCTTGGAATGGACCCACCATTTGACCCACCTATCTCACTCCTTGACCTATACCCAAAGGACTTAAAATCAGCATACTACAGTGATGCAGCCACATCAATGTTCATAGCTGCTCAATTCACAATAGCTAGATTGTGGAACCAACCTAGATGCTCTTCAATTGATGAATGGATAAAGAAATAGTGGTATATATACACAATGGAATATTACTCAGCCATAAAGAAGAATGAAATTATGGCATTTGCATGCTAATGAATGAAGTTGAAGAATATCATGCTCTAATCTCAGAAAGCCAATCTCAGAAAACCAAAGGCCGAATGATCTCTCTGATAAGTAGATGATGATACATAATGGGGGGTGGGAGGGAGGCAAGAATGGAGGAAGAATAGGTTGTATAGAGGAAAAAGAGGTGTTGGAGGAGTGGGGGAAGGAAAAATAACAGAATGAGACAAACATCATTACCCTATGTACATGTATGATTATACAAATGGTGTGACTCTACTTCATGTACAATCAGAGAAGTAAGTTGTATCCCATTTGTTTACAAGTAATCAAAATAAATAAATTATTTTAAAAAATAATAAATTTTACTTCAGTAAATGTTTCTAAAATTAGATACAGGACTGGGCATGGTGGTACATGCCTGTCATCCCAGCGATTCAGGAGGCTAAGACTGGAGGATCTCAAGTTCAAGGTGAGTGAGCCTCAGCAACTTGGTGAGGCCCTAAGAAACTTAGTGAGACCCTGTCTCAAAACAAAATATGAAAAGGGCTGGGGATGTGGCTTAGTGGTAAAGGGCCCTGGGGTTCAATCCCCAGTACCTCAAAAATAAACAAACAAACAGATACAAATTCTGAAAGAAAAAAGAAAACAATGTAGAGACCTGGATCTCACAAACATCTGCAGAATAAAATAAGACAATCAATTCTGTTATAAAGAATGTCTTTGTCTTGTGTGATTTATTGTCTGCCTGGTCTTTCAGGCTCCCCTCCGTCCTTACAGCTCCCAGCATCTCATACATGTATTCATCAGCATTGGTCAGATCCCATTGTAATTATCTGCCCTTACCCCCTGTCTCTGAAAGTTGAATGTAGAAAATGTTTAATTATATTGGTTTCCTCTCTCTTGCCTGCAGTGCCTGCCATCTGAATAATTCATGGGAAGGTGGAAGGAGTCATGGAAATCTGTTTAAGTACAAAAAGCAAGAACATTTGGTAGCCTATGTAGTTGATACTTTAGACTTATGGATATGTTTTGAGGAAGAAGGAAAATTACCTTGTAACTTTTCACAGTGAGGTCTTCAGTTGATGGAAATATGCAAGCCCATTATCCCGCAGACTGCCATTTCCTGCCATGAGGTAGAAATACCACTGTAATGAAAATGTGGGGCCAGGTTCTCTTAAGAATTAGAGAATAAAACCCGGCCCCTAATTTTCAGGCACATTTTATAACCTATTATGTGTTTGAGGATATTCTTTAAAACTTTCAGATAGCTGAACAGAGCAAAATATTTTTATAAAGTATATTTCCTTTTACCCTACATTCCCTAAAGATTGGTTCCTTTTAGAAGCTTATTTTTTCCACCAATAATTTCATATTCCTGAAAAAAAGTACTATTGGGGTTCAGCTCTTATGAAGTAGGCTGATAGGAAGTGTTCTTATATACAAAAAAAAAAGTTACTTGAGATTGTTTTTCTCTTTAGCTCAGTACCTCATGTACCTAAATATGAAATCATATTCCCACCAAAATTCTTCTGCCTTCTATATTCTCAAGCTTAGTTAATGAATGGCTCCAGTGTCCCTTCAATGTGTCCTGACTGAATGCTCAGTCTCTCCTTACTACTCCTTATCTTTCACCATCGTGCAGAATTGGACCTCCAGGATACCTGTTCGCTGGTGTATATACACCTTCTCCCAGTTATTCAAACAAACACTAATCTAGGTGCTATTATGAAAGGATTTTAAAGATGCAATTTGAGATTACAAATCAGTTGGCCTTAAAGAGATTATCCAGACCTAATTAGGTAAGTCCTTAGAAGAGATCAGTCATTGGGTGAGGTGGTACATGCCTGTAATCCCAGTGGCTCTGGAGGCAGAGGCAAGAGGATCCCAAGTTGAAAGCCAGCCTCAGCAACTTAGGGAGACCCTGTCTCCAAAAAATAAAAAGGGCTGGGGATGTGACTTAGTAGTTAAGCACCACTGGGTTCAATCCCTGGTATTAAAAGAGAGAGAGAGAAAGAGAGAGAGAGAGAGAGAGAGAGAGAGAGAGAGAGAGAGAGAGAGCGCACACAAGAGAGAGTGATCAGCCTTTTTCCTGAAGAAAGAAATTCCAAGTGTGAGAGGGATTTAATGTGAGGGGAATTCTCTGTTGCTGGCTTTGAAGATAGCAGGAGTCATAAGGCAAGGAAGAAATACCAATGGCCTCTCAAAGTTGAGAGAGACCCGCTGACAGAAAGAAAGCAAAGATCTCCTGCAAGTGCAAGAAACTCTAAGCTCCAGATAAGATGAGCAGTAAAGCCTGCTGAGACCTTGACTTCAGCCATGTGAAACCCTAAGCAGGGAACTCAGCTAAAGCCATCTCTGAACTGTTTACCCACAGAACTGTGAGCCAAAAATGAGTGTGTTTCTAAACTGTTAAGTTTGTAGGAATGGGTTACACAGCAGTACGCTCGCCCTCTAGGAACATTCAGCCACCAAATCCTTTCAGAAATCTCTTAGCACCTTTGTCTAGTATGAGAAAATTGTATTTATTTGGGTTTGTGTCCATCCTCTATTCTGTACCATTGATCTACCTGTCTATTCTGGTGCCAATACAGTTTTTGTTACTATTGCTTTGTAGTATAGTTGAAGTTCTGGTATTGTGAGACCCCCTGCTTCAATCTTCCTGCTAAGGATTGCTTTAGCTATTCTGGGTTTCCTATTCTTCCAGATGAATTTCATGATTGCTTGCTCTATTTCTGTGAGGTACATCATTGGGACTTTAATTGGAATTGCATTGAATCTGTATAGCACTTTAGGTAGTATGGCCATTTTGACAATATTAATTCTGCCTATCCAAGAACATGGGAGATCTTTCTATCTTCTAAGGTTGTTTTAAATTTCTTTCTTTAGTGTTCTGTAGTTCTCATTGTAGAGGTCTTTCACCTCTTTTGTTAGATTGATTCCCAAGTATTTTGTTTTTTTCAAGGCTATTGTGAATGGGGTAGTTTTCCTAACTTCTCTTTCTGAAGATTCATCACTTATGTATAAAAATGCATTGGATTTATGAGCATTGATCTTGTAACCTGCTACTTTACTGAATTCACTTATGAGTTCTAAAAGTTTTCTGGTGGAATTTCCCAGTTCCTCTAAATATATAATCATGTCATCAGCAAATAGGGATAGTTTGAGTTCTTCTTTTCCTATTTGTATCCCTTTAATTTCTTTGGTCTGTCTAATTGCTCTGGCTAGAGTTTCAAGGACAATGTTGAATAGAAGTGGTGAAAGAGGGCATCCTTGCCTTGTTCCAGTTTTTAAGAAAAGATAGCTTCTTCAACAATTGGTGTTGGGAAAACTGGAAATCCATATGCAGCAGAATGAAGCTAAACCCCTATCTCTCACCTTGCACAAAACTCAACTCAAAATGGATCAAGGACCTGGGAATCAAACCAGAGACCCTGCAACTTATAGAAGAAAAAGTAGGTCCAAATCTTCAACATGTCGGCTTAGGATCAGACTTCCTTAACAGGACTCCCATAGCACAAGATATAAAAGCAAGAATCAATAACTGGGATAGATTCAAACTAAAAAGCTTTCTCTCAGCAAAGGAAACTATCAGCAATGTGAAGAGAGAGCCTATAGAGTGGGAGAAAATCTTTGCCTCTCATACTTCAGATAGAGTACTAATTTCCAGAATATATAAAGAACTCAAAAAACTTTTCACCAAGAATACAAATAACTCAATCAACAAATGGGCTAAGGAAATGAACAGACGCTTCACAGAAGAAGATCTACAAGCAATCAACACATACATGAAAAAAGTTTCAACACCTCTAGTAATAAGAGAACTGCAAATCAAAACTACCCTAAGATTTCATCTCACCCCAACTAGAATGGTGATTATCAAGAATACAAGCAACAACAGGTATTGGCGAGGATGTGGGGAAAAAGGTACATTCATACATTGCCGGTGGGGTTGCAAATTAGTGCAGCCACTCTGGAAAGCAGTGTGGAGATTCCTTAGAAAACTTGGAATGGACCCACCATTTGACCCAGCTATCCTACTCCTCCGCCTATACCCAAAGGACTTAAAATCAGCATACTACAGAGATGCAGCCACATCAATATTCATAGCGGCTCAATTCACAATAGCCAGATTGTGGAACCAACCTAGATGCCCCGCAATTGATGAATGGATAAAGAAACCAAAGGACAAATAATCTCGCTGATAAGCAGATGATGTTACATAATGGGCAGTGGGAGGGAGGCAATAATGGAGGAAGGAGGGACTATATAGAGGGAAAAGAGGGGTGGGAGGGGTGGGAGGGGTGGGAGGGGTGGGGGGAAGGAAAAAAAAAACAGGATGAATCAAACACCATTACCCTATGTACATGTATGATTACATAAATGGTATGCCTCTACTTCATGAACAGAGAAACAAATTGTACCCCACTTGTTTACAATAAAAAAAAAATCTCTTAGCTCCATCCTCCTCTCTCTACCTTCTCTTCTGCTATGTTCAAAGTTCATCATCTTGTTCCTCAACTAACACAATGACCTTGAAGGTTTCTTTAAGCATCTTCCCTTTCTGTTCAACTTTAATACTGTCACCATTGATCTCATGTCACCCCCACCTTGCTCTAGCTCTGTGCCTTTGCCTGTTGGTACTCTCAGTTTCTCATTTCTATAGCAGGAATCCACTAACAAGGATAGGTAGAACAGATGTGTTCACTTCCTTTATGGAAGAAACGTTTACTCATTTCCTGCCATATGTTCAGTCTGTGTTTGGAATGGGAACTGATAAGTAAACTAGTAGAGTCTTTCACTTCAAGGTCTCATATTGTGGAAGAAGAAATAGACAGATTAGGAATTATAAGATCAGATAGGAAGGACAATAATAGAGATATGCATGGGGATGATTAAAAGGGAATCTAATGCTCTGAACAGAGAGGGCAAGACATGGGAGAGAAGAGAAATGGGAGGTTAGAAAATTAGGTATTGTTGCAAGACAGGAGATGTGAGCTGGATCACAGTGGATAAAGAGAAGTTATGTAAAAGGAGGCTGGGGATGAAGGGCAGGAGCCAGAGGCATAAGCAAAATCATAGAAGTGAGACTCAAAGTATAGTAAAATACAGCCCTGGAGAATTGCCAAAGCATGGAGCTAAAGTCAGGGAATAGTAAGAAGTAAATGAGATCAGAGAGGCAAGAGCTAAGATCAAGGAAGGTCTTTTTATCATTGAACCAGATGTTCAAATACATGCAGCATTGAGGTGTGTGTGGAAAAGTTCAGATTGCTAGGAACCAGCTGGAAATTGTCATTTGGTGAGACTGGTGTAAGGTTCAAGAGTTGGAGTTGTCACAGGCACCTTAGGTGGGCTGGATGCAGATGTTCCTTGGTTGATGATTTGAAAAACGGTGTTATCAGCAATGATAAAGCAATTTAAAAATCTGAGTATGCTGAAAGCAATGGAGATATGCCTTGCCATGCTTCCATAACAGACCTTCTGGAAGTTTGTGAGGGGTTTGATCTGAAGAGGAAAAGAAAGATCTAGTCTGTAGGGAAAAGAACAATGATCCAAACTAGGGTAGAGGTGACAGAGATGGAGGGGAAAAGTCAGATTTTTAAATTCTTTGGTAGGCAAAATCTGTAGGATGTATGATTGATTAGAAATAAGATGGAAAAGCCAAGTTTCTAGCATGAGTGATTGAATGGATAGTGATGTTGCCAATCTAATAATACACAAAGAAGACCTAGTGGGCTGGAAGGGGTTTTATTAAGTGAGTGTTGGGCACACTGAATGTGTATGCCTTTAGAACATCAATGTGATGTTCAATGGGCAGTTGGATGCACAAGTCTGAAAACTCAAAGAAAGCTCTGGCATGAATACCCAGATTCTGAAGACCAGAGAAAAGTGGTAGTTAGGACACAAGGATTGTTGAGATTATCCATGGAGAGGATGTAGAAGGAGAGGAACAATGTGCTAAAGATAGAATCTCAGATACCACTAAATTTTACCAGGTGCCAGAGGAAAAGATGGTACAGTAGGCAGTAATGGAAGAGCTAGAAGTGTGAAGAAAATAGGAAAACAGTGATGTAGAAGCCAAAGGAGCAAAGAAAGAAATGATCATGATGCTAAATACATGAAAACTTGAGACAGTAAGGCCTGAATAATGTCCATTGGATTCAACATGAGTGAACACCGGTAACTCTAAGGAAGACATTTCAATATAAGTGGTGAAAGGAGAAATCAGAAGTGCATTGGGAGATGAGGCAATGAAAATAATAAATATACACTGTTTCTTTGGAAAGGTTGAGCAAGAATGATGGTAGAGTCTGGACCATACTAAAGGGAAGCTTAGTGTTAAGAGAGGAATTTTTTTAGGATGGAAGATGTAGTCACATTTAAAGCATATTTTCATATTGAAGGCAAGGAGACTATATAGAGAGAAAGGCTGAGGATGTAGGAATGAAACAGAGTGCCCAGATGTACAAGGTCCTGGGAGAAATGCAAAGGCTAAGGGTCAAAGGCCCAGGGGAGGTGTAAGCCTTACACAGCAGAATTACCTCCTCATGTCATAGTGGTAGAAGGGAAGGGGATGTTGATAAGAAAGCCCAAGTGACCTTAATTTTCTTCATAAGTTAGGAGGCAAGCTTCTCTGCTAAGAGAGAGTTCTCAGAGTTCAGTGACTTAAAAAAATTGAAATAAAAAATATTTTTAAAAACCTTATCTTTGTGACTGGCATAGATTAGCATTTGGATGTGATATTCCTTAGAATTCCTTTACTCTTAAGTGCTGAGACATCTGGTCCAAACTGGCCTCAGTTTAAAAAGGTAATTTTCTTTAGTATCTAAATAACCCAGAGCAAAGCTGGTTTGCAGTATTGCTGGATGTCAGGACTCCAGCAACACTCTCAAGACCTGGTTCTCTCTTCCTCAAGGCTCAGGGCTTGGCCTAGCTCACTGGGCTTTCTTCCACCTGCTGGCTTTACTCTCAGACAGGTTCTCCATTAGGGGTTATAAGCCAGTGGTACCAGGAACTGATTCCAACAGCTGGAAGAACAGGAGTCTTCTGGGAGCCTCAGATACAATCCTGACATTTACTCTAATTGACAAGTGTAGGTCCTATTCTCCTTGCCTGGTCTGGGTTGCCTGAGATTAGGGAAAGGAGTGATCCCCACTTTAGTGAAATTGTAATTTCCTGGAGAACCTGCTAAAACATGAATTCTGGGCCCCATCTCAGAGTGCCTGATTCAATAAGACCTAAGAACTAATTTTTCTAACCAGTTCCCGGAAGATGAGGTTGCCAGTCCTGAGACCATACTGAGAATCACAGCTCTAGAGACAATCAGGATGTTACCCAAGAAGGGGAATTGCCTGCCACAACAGTCTCTGCTTCCAAAGCTAGTTTCTGAGTATATATTTGCCTTTTCTTTTAATTGTTCCCCAAAGTTCAGATGTCGAAGCCCTAATCCCAATGTGGTGGTCTTTGGAGATGAGGTTTTGGAGGTTGGGTTAGATGAGTAGGGGTCTCCTGATGGGATTAGCAGCTTTATAAGAACAGGAAGAGAATGAGATGGTACTATCTTCATCATGTGAAGGCCCAGTGAGAAGGTGGCTATCCATAAACCAGAAAGAGGGTCCTTACCAGGAACTCAGTATACTGGCACTTTGATCTTGGACTCCCAGCTTCTGGAACTATGAGAAATAAGTCTGTTGTCTAAGTTTCCAAGGGCTTGGTTGTTTAGTTTTAGTAGCCCAAAAAAACGAATGCAAAGACCAAACACTGGTAAAGAAACAGAGAAAAGGGATTATCATACATTGCTGATGGGAATGTAATATGGTACCACCCCGGTGGAAATGTGAAGCTTTCAAAACACACATGCAAGTACCATATTACTGAGAAATAGCACTCCTGCACATTTATTTCAGAGAAACAAAGACTTGTATTCACACAGAAATCTGTATCTAACTGTTTATAGCAGTTTAATTTGTACTAGATCAAAACTTAGGTCAATCTGGATGAATCTCCAGAGAATTCCATTAAATGAAATGAGTTAATTAAAAAATGTTTACATAAAACAAATTTTACTTATATAAAATTATTCAAGTGACAAAATCATACAGTTGGAAAGCAAATTAAGTGGTTGCCAGAAGTTAAAGGGAGGGCAAAAATTGGAGGGATGTGGGTCTGTCTATAAAATTGCAGTGACAAGGATTCCTGGATAATAGAAGGGTTCTGTATCTTTATTACAGCTATGGTAATATTCTGATTATGATATTATACCACAGTTTTGAAGGGATTATTATTGGGAAAAGTATGTAAATGGTTCATGGGATCTCTCTGTATTATTTCTTACAATTGTGTGTGATTATATAGTTATTTCAAAATTCAAAGGAAGAAAACTACATACTACATAATAAAACTGTGTTTATGGACTTATAAAGTATAAAATATAATTTGCATGACAGCAGCAGAAAGGAAGAAGAAAGTAAAAAATGTATATTAGAGATAACTTTGTAAACATTATTGAAATTTAAATGTTATTACTCTGAGCTAGATTATTTTAAGTGAAATGTTCATTGTAATCTCTGGGGCAACCAAGAAGAAAATAAGTGAAAAATTTACTAAAAGAAACAACAAGGAAATTTAAATGGCTGGAAAATAAGTATTACTGGAGAAATAGAGAAACAATAAAAAACATATGATATAGGAAGAAAACAAGTAGCAAAATGGCAGAGGTAGATCCTACATTGACCAATCACTATGTTCAGTCTCTCTGCCATTGTGTTTGGGCACTGCCCTGGTTGATCCAATGTGAGGTTAGTCTATTGAATGATTGGGAACTCACTCTTCCACTAAACAAGGAAAAGGAAGCCTGGGGTGATGCTGGCCTTTATCTGGTGAGTATGAGGGGAGCTAACCTATGGATGTAACTGACATAGGAAAGGCAGAAAAGAGGTAAAAATAAACCAATTATTGGTTGACATTGCTGAGCTCAGAACTCCCACTGTTAACATATAAGGTACTTCTGGATAGATAAACTGTATTTAGCACTGTGCATTATCCACATAACCGAACACTGGATCTTTGCCTGAGAACTGTTCTTCCTCTGGAATTTTTACAAGAGTCAATACATTTTTTGATCAAGTCAATTTGAGTACCTCTCATATTACTTGCAGTCAAAAGCAGCATAACATATACAATTTGTTTTAGTTACATATAAAACAAAAAAAGAAAAGGAGATGTTCCAAAGTTACAAAGAACAACTTCTAAAATGGACAACTGTCTGAATTAAGAATGTAGTGGAAGGAAACAAGGCTGAGTCCATGTGTCCTAAGCAGGAAAGTTGGTGACCTTTACATGCAGTAAAATAGATGGTTAAAATATTTTTTATTGTACTTTGGGATTCTGATTACATTTCTTCCAAGGCTATAGCAATAAGTCATTTGGTAGGGGGAAAAAATCAAGATTTAGGAGATTTTGAGTACATCTTGTAACATTGAGTTAGTTCTTATGTGAGTGATATAAACTTAGTGTGCAAGTTGTTTTTCTAAAAGCAGAGAGAATATAATGCAATAGTTGCTATCTTAACCAACCTCTGCTGAAATGACTCACTTGGACATTTGATATGCTCCATTTTTCTATAAAAAATCCTGACCCATACCCATGGTCCTCAGCATGTTCTTGGCTATGTGTGCTAACCTTCCCCTACCAGGTGAACCTGTTTCCACCAGCTGAGTTTTATTGCTAGCACATTTGTCTTTGTTCCCAAACTATTTATGCCAGTTACATTTGTTGTTATTATATATTTTAAGTAAATATTGCAGAATTATAGGAATTACAGTGGACTATGATTATGAAAATAGAGGATTTTTTCTATGAAAAATAAATGCTTTGGAAAGATTTGGTAAAGGTCAATTGCTTTAAAATTTGCTCTTGAACTATAAAAATTTGGGGCAATCATAAAAATTTTAAAGGATTCTGCTTTCATATACTTCACAGAAGTCTTTAAATTCTTGCTTCACAACATCATCATCATCAACAAGAACAACAAAAAGAAACTGGAAATCTTGAATACCTTCATGTGTTTGGGCTAAGATTCATGTGAAAAGACCCACATTTGGAGGAAAAACTGTACCTTCACACCAAAATATTAGTAAATGAGTTAAAATATTAATAATGTATATGTAGTTTATAATGTTTCCTTTTAAATTTATGTTGAGCAACATAACAGTTCTATCATGTTGAATAAGAAGTTGCTCATGTCTGCCTTTGCAAATAGTTAACTTTCTATTGGACTTGCCATTCATAGACTCTGGTAGTCCAATAATCTGAAGCCTTTCAAAGTTGAACATATTTCGCCATCAAAGCTAAGCATGGTGCCAGAGAAAGCAAAAAGATATGTTACCAATAATAACAAAAAGCTCGGGTTAAACCTCACCCCAGTCTCCTCATTCATTTCAGATACCTTAGCTCATACATTAGTGGCCAGATGAATAGGGGGAAGGGATAGATAAATTTTTAAGGAAATTGTATTTGCAAAAAAGTCACAAGCTTTTTCTATAAATTCTGGTGATTCTTAAAGTCTAATGTTGAGAAAAGGGACATTCTTTCTCTCTTCCCGGACATGCTCCTGGTAGCCATTCTGCAACCATGAAGCCAATCATGAAGAGGTTAGGGACTCTGGAGACCTCAGTGGGCTGTGGGTCAAGACTGGCCAGAATTTACCCTGACCCTTGATTTTTAATTATATGAGCTAACCTATATCCTTTACTGTTCAGTTTTTGGTTTTTTTTTGTTTCCAGAGACAAAGAGCAGCCTTTCAACTTGGGGAGGCAGTGTCTAAAAGCAAATTAAAAGTTCAACAAGGTAAAAAAAAACATATCACCCTAGAGGAGCTTTGAGAAATACAAGATTTTCTTTCCCCTCCAGCTAGTGATATTTCCACAGATGTTTAATGCCTACTGATCACATAGTGCCTCTTGTAGGTTGGTGCTGTGGACAACGGCCCAGCTGTACTTCTATTTAACCTGCCTCTGATGTTGTTGTAAAACAACGTATATAGCATCGTCAATAGATGAATTATAGCAGGACACCCAGACTAAGAGCCAAATGGGTCTTTTAAAAAAAATGTGTATGGACAAAATGAAATATTATTTTAAATACTGCAGCAGAGCAACACTGTCAAGAAGGCAAGGAACAATCAGGGTGACTCTATTTGAGCAAAGGCATTGCTCAGGAGAGAGAGAGAGAAAGTGTGTCAAAGTCAAGGTTCCTCCTGGTATGATCCTGGTCCCCCACAGTGGGGTATCCTCCCCAGAAAATAGGGTCAGCATCTGCTGATGCAGACAAATACAGTGCCGGTCCCGGTCCTGTTTGTCCTTACATCCATTGCTCACGCTTTCCCTGCTCTGCTTTGTCTTGCATGAGGGATGAACTCTGCTGAATATTTCTTAAGCTGAGAGTGGACTGGACAGACACTAGTGGGACATGAGACAGGAGGGAAAAGTAACCAGGCTATTTCTTCCACTTCTTCTCTAGCCCAGGCGATATCTGATGTAATTGTTGGGTCTCTTCTAACTCCCCGCTAATGACCTTGGTTCTTTGCCTCCTTACTCTGACCCAGGAGGCAGACTTCCTGGGACTGTGAATCTCTGAGTCATCTTCCCGTTTGCTGTTGAACATTTCCATTCTTCTTTCCCCCAGGTGATCAGTTTCCTGAACCAGGCCCCTCTGTTTCCCTTACCTGAGAGGACCCTGACTGATAGAGTAGACATCCTAAAGCCTTAGTACAGAGTTTTGGAAAGATGGGTCCAAAACATACAGCCTCATTGCCATTCTATATCTGAAGGGGTTTTGTCTATTTGTTTCATGTTTTATAAGCACTCATGTTATTATTTTCCCCAGCATTCTCAACATTTTTTCTATTTATGACTTGAAGTTACACTTCAGCTCATAAATGGACTTTCTTGTTTTCTAGTTATTACATCTTGGCACAATACTTTCCAAACACTGTTTTATTATGTTCCACACTTAAAAAGCCACCTGGATATTCTCCCTTTCTAGTCTTTTTGTTAAACTATCTTTAAGCCCCCTTGCGTGTTTTTGTAATGTGTAACGCAGACTCTGTTACGACAGAAAAGTTTCAAAAGACTTGTGCAGCTGGGAACTTTTTGATGATTTCATTTTATAAGTCCTTTGGAATGAACGTGGGCATTAAGAGGCACCATGAATACAATATCAGTTTAACAAGATTTGAGTGGCCTTAGTTTTACAGAGAAGTTAACATTTTGAGACATTGTGATTCCACCAGTGACTTTCTCTATAATGTTGAAAAAATGGAATTTAGCAGACATATAAAATGGAAAAAATAGAAAAGTTGTCATAAATCTTTTATACTAAAGTGTTTTTCGATTGCTTCAGAAAGAAACAAGATGAGAAAGTCCAGGTGCTATTTGTTAAAGTATAGGGTTGACGTTTCAGCATCTCAAAGGGATATAATGAAAGAAACCGAAGAACACAGGTCACATGTTTGACAGGAACTCACCAGAGAAATCAGGCCCATCTGGCCTCGCTGCACAAAACAGGAATGTACACGGCCCGCCCGAGTAATGATGAGTGCACAGCGTGGCAGGGTTTACCAGACCTCCCTCTGTGGCAGGCCCTAAATCTGTCCCCTCCTGGCCATAGAGCTTCTCCATGTGGTCACAGAAGGGCAACCAGAGGGCAGACAGGAGATGTGGGATCACCATGCTTTTGTGGCTACTTCCTATGGTGTACTTAGGCCACCAATACTATTGTCCCCGCAAAGAAGATCGAAAGGCACATCCCTGGGGATCAAAAAGTAAGGAGACCTCTCAGGCAGGTGCTGGTTCCTGCTTCAGTCTGCATGCTGACACGCACCGGGAGACTTCAGAGTTGTGTCTTTGGGCCACTTAGAGTCCTCCATGGACTTTTATTTCTGTTTGGTGTCTTAGATTTAATAGATAGTTTGCACTTCACTCTCTGAAAAATATTTAAAGGTTGTTCAACATTTTGATTTAAATATATGTGTGTGTGTGTGTGTGTGTGTGTGTGTGTGTGTGGTGTGTGTGTATGAGCTTCCTACATGTCTATGTCTCTGTGTTCTCTCACCTCTTTTTTTTAATTTATTTTTATTGTAAACAAATGGGATACATGTTGTTTCTGTTTGTACATGGAGTAACAGCATACCATTTGCATAATCATACATTTACATAGGGTAATGATGTTTGATTCATTCCGTTATTTTTTCCTTCCCCCCACCCCTCCCACCTCTCTTTTCCCTCTATACAGTCCCTCCTTCCTCCATTCTTGCCCCCCTCCCACCCCCAATTATGTGTCATCATCCGCTTATCAGTCTCACCTCTTTTAATAACTGTGTAACAATCCTTCATGTGAATACAATGAATAATCAAATTGTGGCTATTTGGGGGTATTTCCCATTTTTTTGTCATTGCGCACATTATTGCAGTAAACATCCACAGTCATTTTTCTTCAGTGAAATTTCTTGCCTACTTCTTTAGGATGAATTTCTGGCAGTGGGATTTCAGGGTCAAAGGTATACACAATTTAAATTTTGATAACATCACTACAGTGTCTTCTTGAGTATTTTTTTTGAATTTATATTCACACATACAAAAAAGAATGTTTATATATGCAAATCATTATTATTTCTCTTTAGTTTTTAGAGCTTTGTAGTTTCCTGATTTCATGTCAATATTAAAGAAGGGTGGTTCCTAGCAATTAATTACAGAACTTTCGTTTTCTGAGTGCCTTGGTGGGATGGGCTTGATAAAAAAGTTTAGAGGCAGAGGCTAAGGTATGAATAAATCTTTCTGAAAATTTCAAGAGAGGAAAACTTGAAGCGGGAGGTATGGGAATCCGGAGCAGTGAGACTAGGGCTATGGTGATCTGGTGCTGGGAGGGGCATGGGAAAAAATAGAATGGTTTTCTTGGCACCACAGCATGGAAGGGATATTGGAGAAGAGACGTCAAAGATGCTTTCAAATTTTCCATATGGAATGAGTGTTGACAATTTCTCCTTCCCTATGAAGTTCCAATAAATTCTGTATTGATCATTATTTTTTGAAGGAGAAATAGGAATCTAAATTAGAGCATAGAAATACTGTAATTATAGTACACAGTAAGTGTAGTATAACCACATTGTATATCATTTGGAAAATCAAAGTTAAGGTAAAAAAAAAACCCATGGTTCGATAACCCTAACACAGCCACTACTACAATTTTAGCCACTTCCTGGCCATCCTTTTTCTTTTTTGTATGTGTATTTTATATAGTTGTAATAATAGTATGTATAGAATTTTGCATTCTGCTTTGTGAATTAAATGTATAATTTAATTAAATGTATAATTTAATTCACAAATGTACACTAATATGTATGTGTGTACTTACAAACAAAATTACAAGATAGAGAAGCAAACCTTTTATATTCATATTTTTCACTTTTATTTCCAAGTTTTATTGTGCTCAGAAATAATCAGATATATGTATGTAGTGCATGTTTGGGATTCTAATCTCAGGGCAGAAAGGTCAGCATGTATGTTGCAGAGGGGTGTTTGGAGAATAAAAATACGACAATAAATAAGTTGTTGAAGACCAACCATGGTACTTTTTAGTTCTAAATGTGGAAAGAGGTATTGACTGAACCATTTATTCCTTCAACTTTTGCAGATATAAGCATTTTGCTAGTGTTTTGGTTCTTGATCACACCTAATTAGTTTTTAATAGGCAAGAGAAAGCTAAAAATTCAACCTGATTATACACAACACAAAAAAGGAATGACTATGCTTCCTCCCTGAGGTGGTGTTTTTCCAAAATAGAGTTTCGCTTATTGAATTTCATGATTTATTCACTGTATGTGTACTGATTTCAGTACAGTTAAGGATTTAAGCATAGAGTTAAACACTTTAGCAAAGGAAATTAAAGAGTTGACTAGATACTTTGCTTACTTGCTGCCAACTAATACACAAATTATGTTTAATATTCAGATGGTCAGTAGTCTTAGCAATGGCTGCTAATCAATATTCAGCATAGACGATGAAGAGATGTTTAAAAAGAAAACCAAATAATTGTCTTCATAATAAACAAACAATAATATGTTGTTGTATAGGGCAGAATTTTAGAACTTTTCAGTGAAGCCGAAGTGTTCACCTAGGCTTAGACTCCAAGTAAGGCCTTCTATGCTAATGTCATTTTGGTACATTAGTGTCCTGGAGTAAAAGTTTAAGCCACTGAGATATTTCTACCAGCTTCTCTCTAATCTTAGTGTTCTACAGTAATTCTAGGGCCTCAACTTCCTACTTTTGATTTGATTCAACTCATACACAGTGTTCCTAAAATCTTCTTCCATTAATTGTGTGTGCTTCCCTTCTAATCTCAGTATTTATTTTGACCCTGGAAGATATCCTATCCCCAAATTCAGAGAGTTCCAGGACTTGCTTGATAATTTAGGTAGGTAATTTTGACCCTGATATATCAGATTCCAAATGATATGATTATAGTAATTTAACAGGAAGGGCTAGCATCTCTTATAATACAAAAATTAAATACAGTTTTACCGAGGAAGCCCAAGATTTACAGTGCTCACCAGTTGGTGGCTTATCATGAGAAAGTCAGTTATGTCCAGTCACTTATTCTTTCAGGCCATCTCTGTACTGATGATAGAGAATTATAATTCTAAGGATCACCTCCCCTCAACCATCTTGTCCTATTAATTTTGAGTGATCAAATGAATCTGAGTTTTAAAAAAGAGAATTCAAATTTTTTAACTTTAAGTGGGTATGTTCCTGAAATAAAATAAAAAAGAATATTTGATTTTTAAATGCAAAGAATGTTCAAAATAGTAAGATTTTCGGCGATGTGCAAAATTTGCTAAGACTTTATTGTTATCTCTTCAACTTTTGAATCAGTCCTAAATCAGATGAATTTGTATGTTTGTTAATATATTGGGAAATTTTTGAGACATATAATTTCTAAATCCTGCTAATCCTTAACCTTATGAGGGTTAATCAATTTTGCTTCTTAAAATATAGATTTGATTTTTAAGACAATGCCATATTTCTCATCTAAGTGCTTATCCAACTTGAATTTATATACTACTGTATATTTCTGGTTTAAAAGCAATACATTTAAGTGCTATGAAAATCAAATCAGTTTTTAAAAATCTTTGATGTTTTATCATTTTGTATGTGTTCTACAACTAAAGATAGTATTCCAAGGGGAGAATAAAAATCTTTTCCTTATTTCTAAGTTTATTTCAATGTGTGAAGTCAACCAATTCATACTATAAAGATCTGTAAAAATCATTAACAATTACAGTCAATGTTTTATAATTGTCACAAGTCTTGCTCAATAACTTTATAAAAGTTTATGGCACAAAATAATTAACTGAATCAAGAATGATTTTTATCAGAAACTGATTTTAATAGTCATTTGAAAAATAAACATTTTTCAAAATAGTGAAATGTGAATTAGTAAAATTTTAATTTCCAACAATGATAAAATCTACAAAATTTTTTTTCATATAAATAGAACCTCTAAATAAATGAAGAAGACAAAATAATATGGAGAAAATTCGTTACCTGGTAAGCACTTGAATTTTTTTTAAGTAAAAAGCCTCTTTGAAAATAAGTATTCTTCTAGTAAATCATTAAAATTCTAAGTGAGAATATCTTCCTAACTATGATTATTAGCACATGAATCTCCAACACCTTTTTAAAAATATTGAGGAAGCAACTGGATTTAATTTCACAACAATGAAATGTATAATTATAGCTCAATGTTAAGTTCTTTTGCCTCAAAAGAATATTAACATATCAGATAAAGCATTCATTTTATTATGAAAAAACTTTTAATTTATACAAGCTCATATGTATATTTTAGAAATTATTCTTGTATGAAACAATTAAAGGAAAGGCATTAACATTCTTAAGTTCAAATAACACCTACACATTCCTAAGAGAATGATTCAGGATAAAATATAAAATGAACTAAGTAAATGATAGCCAATACATATAAGCAATATATTCAGCCATATTAGTCATAAGATACTCGTATTTTAAAACAATAATATTCTCATCAGAACAGCAAGATTTAAAGATTGATGGCATCAGTGCTTTTGAGTTCAAGATTATATATTAGTGGACTGTAAACAATAGAATCTTTTTGAAAAGTCATGTGTAGCGTGTATTAATATTTTTTAAAAGCCTATTCTCTTTGACACAGCAGTTCCACTTTGGGGAATATATCCTTAACTGTATCTATATCAATGTATACATACATATACACATGTGCATGTGCGTATAAAAGGTGAATTATGCTTACTAATAAAAATGTACATTTCAGTGATACCTGTTTCTAGTAGCAAAAATTTAGAAACAATTTAAGTCAATCAATAGGAGAAGGGTTAGATCAATTACAATATATCCATATTATAGGATTCTATGCAGTGGATGAATTAACTTACTTGGAATGATGAACATCTCATCATGTACTGTTAAAAGAAAAATTGGAAACCAAATATATAAAATGGTACCAGTTGTGTTAAGTAGTCTGAGGTATGCAGTGCCCCCAGCTATCCGACAAATGCAAATGCTAGTCCTTTCTGAAAGAGGCTTATTTTCCTCAATTATCAAAGAATTTCCTTGAAAAATAAATTCCCCAGGGAAATAAGAGCTCACAGTCAAAAAGCATTCAAAATATAATGGAAAAAATGAGCCATAAAATAGAAACAGCAAAAATGAATATATCAGAAATAAACTGAGTTACTTCCAATAATGTTGTAAGACACAGATTATAAAATAATTATGTTTAGCACATTTAAATAAATGAGGGAAACATTTAACATTAACATTCTTAAGTTCAAATAACACCTTACTCCGTAAAGAATAGTAAACTAACTGGGCATGGTGGCACATGCCTATAATCCAGCAACTTGGGAGGCTGGGGCAGGAGGATTGCAAGTTCAAAGCCAGCCTCAGCAATTTAGCAAGGCCCTCAGCAACTTAGTGAGACGCTGTCTCAAAAAATAAAATAAAATAAAATAGAAAGGTGGGAGGGAAGCTGGGAATGTGACTAAGTGGTTAAGTGCCCTAGGTTCAATCCCTGGTACATTATCATCATCATGATCATCTATACAGAACGATTACTTGATCACTCAAATTTGAACCAGACAGAGCACCTAGAAATGAAAAACTCAATAACTAAGATGAGCAAAACCCCTCAATGGATAGGCTTAGCAGTAGATTAGACACAGCTAAAGAAAGAATTAGTGATCTCACAAACAAATAGGCATGAAGAAATTATGAAAAATGTTGCCTATAAATGAGATGCAAATATTGGAAGTTTAAGAAAGGTAGAGTGGAAGTGTGTTTAACTGGATCTAAAGGAAAAGAAAGAAAACAGGGAACAGAGAATAAAATTTTATTTGAGAATAAAATGACTGAGAATTTTCCAGAATTGATGTAGAGTATATTTCTCCAGATTAAATCTGGAGACAGGACAAACACAAAGAAAACCCACAACTAGACAAATCACAGTACAACTGGACTTCAAAAAAGACAAAGAGAAGATCTTAAAAGGAGATATATTACCTTCAAAGGAGCAAAAACTGACAGCTTATTTCTTGACAGCAGTAAAGGAAGCCAGGAGACTGTGAAATGACACATTCAATGTGCAAAAGGAAAACTATTCTCAACCTAAAGCTCTATGCTTAGGGGGGAAAAAGTCCTTTTTGCATGAAGCCAAAATGATGACATTTTCAGGCCATCAAAACAGAGGGGAGTTTGTCTTCAGTAGATTTTCGCCAAAGGAAAATCTAAGAGTGTGCTAGAGATGGAAGGAAAGTGATCTCATATTCCAAGTCTGAGATACAAACAGAAATAGGGAGAGACTTCCACTAATAGCCAAGATAAGGATTTGTCATTTAGGCTTCTGCCTGAAATACCACCACCATCAACAATAAAATGAAAGGGCAGAAGTGAAGGATTTAAAAGGGCAAGGGAAATATTTTGGAGGTAATGATACACACATTGTCTTGAGTGTAGCAATTGCTTCACTGGTGTCAAAACTTACTTGTACAATTTAAATATGTGTAGTTTATTATGTTAAACTATATCTCAATAATTTTATTTCTGAAATAAGTGGAAAGCACAGAAATTGGTAAATACATGGATAAATATAAATAACAGTGGCATCTTAATACAGAGGAGGATACAACTCTGGAAACATTCAGCAGCTGGGTAAAAATATTGACTAACTTAAGACTTTGATAAATTAAATATACATATATATGTGTGTGTGTGTGTGTGTGTGTATGTGTACGTTTTGGCAAATATTAAAAAATAGTATCAGAATGCACAACACCCAAATATTAATGGGCACAGTAGAATTAGAAGAAAATAATTAACTCAAACAGCAGGACAAGAATCATAAAATAGATGGGACAACTAGTACAAAATAAGAAGACCCATAATGAAAATAAATAACTGCCTTCATCAAACACAAAGATTGTCAGATTAGATTTTTTAAAAATCAGCTATATTGTTACAATAAACATATGTAAGTTTTAAGAAAGGCTGAAAGTAAAAGAGGGTGAAAGAAGTATATGAGAAAAACACCAAAAAGAAAACTGGTAAGCCTCTGTTAAACTCAAATCAAATATACTTCCAGGTAAAAATCATTACTAGGGAAAAAAAGGATCATTTTATAATGATGAAAGAATCAAACTCCAAGAAAATATGACAGATTTAAATTTCTATGGACCTATTAAGATAGCTTCAAAATGTAGAAAGCATGATTTCCCCTTCCTATCAGCTGTAATGTGGTCTTGGTGGTTGGACATGGACAGATCTTGGGGACATGGTCCTTGAACAGTGGAGGAAGAACCTGGGTCTCACAGGACTTTGCAGAAGAGAGCCATGACTGCAGACCTTAACTGTTCACTCCAGACTATTGTGAACAAGTAATTTTTCTCTTCTGAAAACCACTGTTTTCGGGAATCTCTGTTTCCCACACCAGAACCTAATCTCAGTTAATACAGATTGAGTTTACTGAAACTAATGAAATAGATGCTTTTGCAAAGGAGGGAAAAATAATCATTACTCATTCTTGAGATATTATGGTAACACTTAGGCAATTAACATGACAGAAAAAAGTAGTTTCCTCAAATGACAACTGATGTTATATTGCATATGGTTTATTAATTTATGCTTCTGCTCTTACTTTGAGCTAATTAACCAGTTAGGAAGGAAATGGAAGATTAATTTGGTTCATTCAGACTTCCTTTTCTTCCCCCACCCCTACTTCAACCACTTAATATCCATGCAAATTGCCAAATGGTCCATTTGTTTTTAGTGTCCTCTATAGGAAATTTAGTTGATTAAAAGGAACAACCCATTGGAATGTACACATTCTAATTTCAATTTTATAATATCTGATTACAATCTGTTTGTGTTCCTTAAGAATTAGTTTTGCTTTGCTACTCTTGCTGTTGTTTTTCAAGCCAGTGACAAGACCCAGAGAATTGTTCAAGTGCAAACTCCTGCCAGGTAATATGGGAATGAAAAAATTAATCAACAAGAAAGTCAAAGGGAAGATTTCAGTATGGAAAAACTAAAAGCCAGTGACCTCACTAAGTGTTTTTCATAAGGCCAACTCTGAGAGCTCGTGGGTTCTGCACATTTTGATAGGTACCATAACTCTATAACTCCACAAAGGAGTGTGTTGGAGGAAATAATTTAAGACTTCAAAAGACACAGGAGTTTGGGAATGCTAACAATGAACTAAATCAGTGTTCTTCAAACCAGAGTACATGTGAATTCTTTCCAAAGGACTTGTGGGTGTAAATGGTTCATAGGAAATCAATTTTCAGATTCCAGAGTCTTTAAAAAATTTGTGTATCTAAGGATGTCCCTACGTGCAAATCATCATTCTGGTTTTCGTGTCCTGTCTCCATTCTTACAATTATGCTTCTCTCACTATACAAGACATTGAGGTATATCTCAGCCAGTGAAATCAATGAAACTCACTGTAAAATCTAATTCATTTCTTTTCTAACATAAATAATGTTGAACAGTGAAACTAGTTTTCATTCCATCTAGTTTATCCATCATTTCATTATTTGAAAAGGCTAATGCTCTTGGCTTTTATCTCTTTAATAATGTTACAAAGTTGATGTGAAAAATACTACCAGCAACCCAAAGAATGATTTTTTTTTCTCAAAATAAGAAATATTCTCTGTTAGCCACGTTCTCATTTAGTATGGACACATGATTTACTAGGCATCTGGAAGCCATTCTTTTAAGACGTCTTCAGTGTTTCCTTTGGTGTTATTGGGAGACATCACCCGGATATTATTAATCCTCAGTTTGTTTTTCCAAAATATCAAGTCTCACATTAAATCCTTTATTCTCCATGAGGATTTCTGGAGTAATCACTTTTTGGCTAGACTACACATTTTCTATATCAAATAACTTTCCCTACATTCCAGTGTATTTTGATCTGGGTTTGTACTTTTAAAAAATCCAGAACAAGTGCACCTTGACAAAAATCAGTTTTAAAGTTTTTTTTAAAACAATATTCTGTATTCTTATTTTTATTTAGGTAAAAGAAAGAGCTTATAAAATAGCAGGGCTTCAAACACAACTTATAAAAAGATTTAACATATTTAAGATAACTACTAAAAAGAAGTAAATTCAAACTATTAATTCTGCTATTCATCCTAGATATTCTAGCTAGAAGGTAGAATTTGATAATGTATTGGGAATGTTGGCGAAGATTAGAATACATCTGATGAATGGTGAATGATATAATAAAGAAGGGTGCTTTGGCAGATTGAATTATTAGCTCCAATTATTTCTTTACTCTATCTTTTCAAAAAAAATTTTTTTGTAGATGGACACGATATCTTTATTTATTTATTTATTTATGTGGTGCTGAGAATTAAACCCAGTGCCTCACACATGCTAGGCAAGTGATCTACCACTGAGCCACAACCAAGTCCTCTTCACTCTGTCTTAGTGGTATTATGCATCTATACACCATGGCTTCATGGTGGGAAAATTAGAATTTCTCACTCTATTAGTCAGCTTTCTGTTACTGTAACAAAATACCCATTAATCAAATTAAAAAGAGAAAAGGTTTGTTTTGCCTTAGTTTTGGAGATTTCAGTCTGTGCTTGGTTGGCCCTGTTGCTTTTGGGCCTATAGTGAGGAATACATACATCTTGGTAGTAGTGTGTGGTGGTGAGAGCCCATTCACCTCATGGCTAGGAGCAAAAGAGAGAAAGGAAGAGACCAGAGTTCCCAAATCTCCTTCAAAGGCATGTCCCCAGTGATCTATAACTTAGGTCCTGCCCTAGGTCCTGCCTCTTAAAGATAATACCATCTCCCAATAGTGTCAAGTTGGGGACCGAAATTTTAATGTATGAACCTGTAGGTGACATTTAAGATCCAAACTGTAGCACCCACACTTTGTTTTGGGGTACTATATGACCTATTTTGGGTGCTTTATGACCTATTTTAGTCATTAGAATATAATTGAACATGATGCAGTTAGAGTCTTGGTCTGTCAAGTGGACCACATGATGAGAACATCCCCATAAGTAGCAATGGCCCCTCAATCTGGGCTTTGGAATGAGATACATGAAGCAGATTCATAGCCATAACCAACTCAGAAGGTTCACAGCCTGAAGCAGAGAAACTTAGGTCCAGCATAGATCAACCAAATGGCAATTGAAACCACAAATTACTATAGATCCTCAAGAGTAAGTATAAATACCCAGACACCTTGAATTTTGGGGCAGTGTGTTATATAGTATTATTTCAGTGATAGTTTACTGTCACAGAAGCTTTATCCTTTTCTTTTTGGTCTGTGTTCATCAGGATGGGATTTATTTGAGCCTTTGTGATGATTGACCAGGCCTGGATAATGGAGAACAAATCTTCCACAAAGTGTTTGGCCCATATTCTTCTTGAGAAGTTTATTTGCTCCTGGTTATTCTTCTCTAAAAGTCATAATTATGAGCAACAACTCTTACCATTCATTGTCTTCATATTGCTTAAACATTCCCATATTTTTAAACAACATATTTTAACAGTTATTTGCTTATTTGTTTAGAGATTATTATTGGCTTCTTACTCTGAAAGAAGAGGGTATAATTCTATTACTATAATTTCTTCCCCACCCTACCCACACACATCCCCTACTTCAGCCTCTGTGTACTGTTGTCCCATGGGAGATTAGTTTTAGGACTGCCTCAGATATCAAAATCTAAGGATACTCAAGTCCCTTATGTAAAATGGCACAATATTTGCATAGAAAATATGTAATCCTCTTGTATATTTATAAATCAACTTGAGATTACTTATAATACCTAGTACAACATAAACTCTATGTGAATAGTTGCTATACTGTATTGTTTAGGGGATAATGACAAGGAAATAAAACATCTGTACATATTCAATAAAGAAACAATTTTTGCCAAATATTTTTGATCCACGGTTGTATCCATGGATGTGGAACTCACAAATCTTGAGGGCTGACAGTATTTGATTGGAAGGGTTCTTAAATGTGAGCACCTGTAGATGGATCTTTGCTTTTGGGCTGGTCAGTCTCAGCTCTTTTGCCTGAAGATATAAGTTGTGTTGCCAAAGCAAGGAAAAGGATGAGAGGACTCAGGACTCAGTGTGCCCATGACTTCAGTACAGTGTTTTCAGCTGTGCCTGGAGCCCGAGTTGTAGCCCTTCCTGTTGGGAGAAAGGGTTTGGGGTCCAGCTACCCTTGAACGAGATGTCTTCCTGTTTTCAGTCCACTCACTCTGCAGTCTTCAGAGATGCCTCCAAGTTCTGAGTCTTTCCAAGGTCTATGATTTACGATTGTTTTATTTTTGTTGGCTTTGACCCCTTTAAGCTATTCAGTTTCAGCTTTCCCCTCACCGCTAAGCCACTTCAACCCTTTTGCTTTCTATTACCCACATTTTATTGACATGTTTTGCCCATTTCAGCTTCCTCCGGGTTCTCTCGCTACACTGTAATTTTAGCTGAGTTAAAGGACATGCATAATGCCTATATTTCACTGGGAGTGTAGTGGTGTAGTATGTAGATTTAAAATACCAATGATTACATAAACCACCTTCATTATTTCTAGAGGTGTTGATCAGACTGTGAAAAGAATATACCGCCTTAGTTTTCTTTTATATGAAACACATGATATACTTACTCTGACCCCCAAAACTTCAGGTTCCAGTCATTTTGATTATTTTCTTGCTTAAGTTTTCCATTCTAAAGCCAAATAACTGGAGTGCTAGACAAGGATTAGAAACAAAACAAAACAATACAAACAGCTTTTCTACATGAAGTTGTGTTGAAATAATCTATTATATTTTGATATTTGATATATGGTCTAATTTTTATAAATAAATAAATAAATACATATTTACATACATACAATGATTAGTAAATTTAAATACTTATTTAAAAATAAATATATATGTAAATAATTTAAATTTACTTACATGTTCTATGTCTATTGATTTTTACACTGTCCTATATTTTTACTATAGGTTAAGGTCAAAAGACAGGGGTGTATTAATTAGGAGAATTAATAATTCTTCCCCATCCATTCATTTTCTAAGGCAAAAATTACATTATTGATGACTGTGTAACTATCCACAATTTGAACACATCCCTAAGAAATAAGTTGCTAGAAAAAAATCTGAGAGGGTTTCTCATGGTCCAGATTTAGGTTGCGGTAGAAAAATATACTGGTGAGGGGAGTGGGGGGGGGGACAGTTATAGGACCTCAGTAAACAGACAGAATGAACTCCCAGGTTCCCAAGTATAGGGTCAAAATGGACAGGCTCATTTTGGGGTGGAGTGAAACACAAAGGAAATGGCATCAAGGAGGCAAGGTTTCTGAGGAGCCAAGATAAATGCCCACAGGAGAAAGAGCCAGACTAAGTTTCATACAGAGAATAGCTCACTATGACAGGGCCGGACAATGAAAATATTCCTGGTCTTCTTTCCTCTTCTTCCTTCCCTGTCCTTTCTCACCCAAAGGGTTAGAATGCAGCCATGGGTAAGAAATAGTGAAGACAAAGTAGGAGGAAGTAGAGGTCACACATTTAAATGCCCCTAGTCCTTCTCTGGCACTTTGGCTGGTCTGGTATGCTTAGTTAGTAGGATGACCCAAACCTCTATTTCTGAGAGTCTGAGCTCTTAGTTATCCTTCCCTCATGAGGTTATGGTTGCTGTAATTTCTAATTCACAATTGTTGAAAAGCTTGGAAGAGCAGACCAAGTGAATCCCCTATGCCCTGGGTTCTAAACATCTTCCTTCCTGGTGATAGCGCTGTAGCCCTCATATAATCATGACCCGCGAATGACAGGCACAATGCCCCCACCTCCCTGAGGCTGCCTTGTGCTGGTTCACTTGCATAAGGAACTCAAAATAGCCATGTGGTATTTACACCTTTAAGTTAAAAGGAACATTTACTGTATTCCCAGGTAAGTTCATCTCTTCATGGTAACTTAAGATCTGTGATCTGGTAAACCCCAAGATTGTGGGAATGGAAAGCCCAAATTTCACAAGTATGTCATCAAATAGTTATGATGAAAAGATTCCCTCTTTGCTTCTGTTTTTGTTGTTATTTATTCTTTTTTTTCTTTTTTGTTTTTAGGTATATATGACAGTAGAGTGTATTTTGACATGTTATTCATACATGGGGTACAACCCATGCCAATTTGGAATGGAAAGCCCAAATTTCACAAGTGTGTCATCAAATAGTTATGATGAAAAGATTCCCTCTTTGTTTGTTTCTGTTTTTGTTGTTATTTATTTATTCTTTTTTTGTTTTTTGTTTTTAGGTATATATGACAGTAGAGTGTATTTTGACATATTATTCATACATGGGGTACAACCCATGCCATTATGTACACCCCTTCTTGTGGGTGTACATAATGTGGAGTTACACTGGTCATGTATTCATATATGAACATAGGAAAGTAATGTTTGATTCATTCTACTATCTTTCCTATTTCCATCCCCCCTCCCTTCCCTTCATTACCAATGAACTTCTATTCTTCCCCTTCCTACCTGCCCTTGTTAGCATCTGCATATTAGAAAGAACATTCAGTCTTTGATTTTTGAGGACTGGCTTATTTCACTTAGCAAGATAGTATTCAATTCCATCCATTTACAGGGAAATGACATAATTCCATTTTTCTTTATATAAGATACTTTATATAATATTTCATTGTGTGTATTTATACTACATTTTTCTTATCCATTCATCTGTTAAAAAGCACCTAGGTTGGTTCTCTAGCTTGACTATTGTGAATTGAGCTGCTATAAACATTGATGTGGTTGTGTCACTATAGTATACTAATTTTAAGTCCTCTGGATATAAACCAAGGAGTGGGATAACTGGGTCAAATGGTGGTTCCATTCAAAGTTTTCTAAAGTTATCTCCAACTGCTTTTCATAATGGTCGCACCAATTTGTAGCCCCAACTGCATACATTGCAGTAATGTATGACTATACCTTTTTCCCCCACATCCTTGCCAACAGTTATTGCTACTTGTATTCTCGATAATTGCCATTCTGACTTTCTGACTGGAGTGAGATAGAATCTCAGAGTTGTCTTAATTACTCTAATTGCTAGAGATGTTGAACATGTTTTCATATATTTGTTCACCAACATATTTCTTCTTCTGTGAAGTGTCTGTTCAGTTCCTTTGCTCATTTGTTAATTGGGTTATTTGTGTTTTTTTGGTGTTACATTTTTTGAGTTCTTTGTATATCCTGGAGAGTAGTGCTCAATCTGAGGTGCAGGTGGTAAAGATTTTCTCCCATTCTGTAGGCTCTCTGTTTATATTCCTGATTGTTTCCTTTGCTGTGAAGAAGCTTTTTAGTTTGATAACATCCCATTTATTGATTCTTGATTTACTTCTTGCACTTTGGGATCTTGTTGAGGAAGTTGGTTCCTGAGCCAACATTATGGAGAGTTGGGCCTACTTTTTCTTCTAGTAGGTGCAGGGTCTCTGGTCTAATATCCTGATCCTTGATCCATTTTGTCACTCTTTGTTTTGTACATACATTAATTTTAGCTATTAAGGAAAACAGCACAACATAGATGCCATACATCAACTGTTAATTCCAAGCATGTACCACATCTTGGAGGATGGGGAACCAACTCTGAGAGGTCTTACACCCTATTGGCACCTTAATTGAACCCTCAATAGGTCATTTCACTATCCTATCAGAATGGTTGCTTCTGGACAACGTGATTCATGGTAATATTGGTGAATCTCATAGTCAGGAGCCTATTGCTAAATCTCTGTTGCTCAAAATGAGATCTTGCCTTGAGGTAATCATTCCTGAGTGCAATGCCATATTGATGTTAATGTTGGCACATCCTGTGGGCAGAGAGGGCCCACATATTTGGAATACATATCAGTATTATTAAAAAGGAATCTTTTTGCCATCCTCAAGATGAAAGAGACCTATCATGATAGTCTGGTTGGTTTCCTCAGGAACAGGGATTCTTTGCTATTGGCCAACTAGACACTTAACAGTGGCATTAAGTAGATCAGTATTGGCAAGAGGACACTCATGTTATTAGGCTTAAACATGATCTCCATCCCTGCTAAGTTGTTTTACATTTCTTAATATAGCTGGTCATGCAGTTTCAACACTTTCAGTGAAAGGGCACTGATAATCTCCAAAGTTGTTAGTTCATCCTGTTGGCTACTGTCCTAGTAGAGCAATGAAGCCCTCTGAAGGTGCTACTGAAATGCCAGCTTGGAGATAATACCCTGTGAGGGTTTGGTGTCTTCCTCCAGGCTGTGGTGTGTACCCTAAATCAACAGTCATTATATGGGACTGTGGCTCCTAATAATAAATTACATGGGTACTGGAACCAAGAGATGGAAGTAGAAACGACCATATTTACCTATCATTTGGGGAAATTTGTGCTCCCAGTCACACAAATGTGGGTTTGGCATATTTGGAAGTACTGGTTCCTAGAGGAGGAATTTGCCATCAAGTTATGGCTAGTACTTTGTGACTTTGAGATCTTTATGCAACAGATTAATAGACAAGTAAATGAGTTGTGATCCCAAAGGCGAAATTGATGCTTATCATTAGGGGGAGATAGAGTTGCTGTTATATCAGGAATAAAAGAAGAATATACTTGGAACCCAGGATCCACCTATGAATTGCATGAAACTTTCTTGCCCAATTTTGATGGTAAGGGTAAAACTAGAGTAGCCCCCACTTGAGAAGTATATGTTACTGGGAAATTAGACTCTCCATAAGGTAGGACCAACATCAACCAATCAGGGAAGCAACCTAGATAAGCAATGGTACTGGTGAAAGTTGAGGGGAATCTGAACTAGTTGATGGTGGGGAATGTAAAGACCTAGCCCCTTTGCCTCAATATGGGAAACTGTAGGATCATCCCAGTTTCAGGATCCTCCATGGGGTATTTATGACTGCACTGCAATTCAACTTCTTTGTAAAACCTTGTTGACTTCTCTCCCCTGAATGCACTCAATAAACTTCTCATGTTTTTCTTTTATCTTGGAGTCTATGTCCTGGGGAACCTGATGTAAAGGGGCTTATTAATAATATCTTTGCTTCTACTCTTGTATGTCTGTAAGTTTATTTCCCAAGTATAAATAGACTGACTTCTTAATAGCACAAATCAGATCATGCCACTTCCTATTTAAAATCTTGTGATAGGTTTCATTTGTTCTTAGAACAGAAATTTAACCTTTATTATGGTTTAAGGGGCCTACTTCAAACAATCCTGCCCATCTATTCATGCTTCTCTCCTCTCTGTCCTTTAGTTGCTGTGCTACATGCCACTGAACTTCTTTCTGTTGCGGAAACCCTAAATAGAATTTGGTAGATTTTTTTTAAGAAACCAGGACTCAAGTTGGATAACCTAGTTCTACCAACAGACTGCTGGCATATACTGGTATCCAAAAGCATTTATTGAGTAAATAAATGTCAAGAGGTTAGAATCTAAGGAGAAGTCATTTCACTTCCAGACCATGGGGCTTAATCTGCAGCGCATCACTGAATAATAGCTCAGGACATATGCAGACAGTTGAGACTGGATGTTTTTGATTCTTTGTCCTCGCTAAGGGAAGGTAGAATCTGGTGGACTTGATCTTTAGGACTTTGTAAGATTTCATACAGTTTTCTCTCATTAGCATTCCTGTTGATATCCCCTGTAAAACTCCACTGAGAAGCAATCCTGCCTTAGAATGAAACTTAATTTTACAATTGAAATGACTGCACTTCCCTGCAACCTCTGGAGACCTCATCCATCCCAGTCCTTTCCTGACAGAGGTGTTGAACACGCAGGCCAACCTTGCCCATCACTTTTACCCTCATCGTGGCCAATAAGTACTTCTGTTGGTGTCCTCATCAGATGGCCCCACTCTCACCCAGGATTCTTGAAACCTGCTGACTCACCTGTTCACAGAAGGGTATGTGTTGAATTATGTCCCCCTCAAAACTATTATGTTCAAGTCCTAACTTGCAGGACCTCAGAGTACAATCTTATTGGATGTGGGGTCCTTTCAGAAGCAGTGAGGTTAAAGTGAGTTCACTAGGTTGAGTGGTAATCCACTAGGCACAGAGAGATAGGGATACAGGAAAAATTTCATGAGAACTTGAAGACAACCATCTATTAACCAAAAAGAAAAGTATGGTGGGAATCCTTCCCTCACTATGGTACCTTGTTCTAATAGCCCTACAAACTGCTGCACAGAATCTGTGCTTGAAATTCTACTCTGTACCAGAGGAAGTGGTTTGTTCAAGCCAGGATAGATGCTTTCACAGGAAGCATATTTTAATGGCAATAAAATCACAGAGATGGGTCCAAATCTCTGACATCTTTCCCAGAAACCCCTGGCAGATTGTCTCTGAATTTCCACTGGACAGAACAGGGTCATGTGCCTATGCTCTCTAGGTGTATTCTGTATTCAGTGCTGGGAAAGGCCATTGCTTCAACAAACTGCTTGGTGTACTCTTGGTGTTGAAGGTTCTTTGCCAGGATACTCCTGCACTTAGAATCTTCTAGTTGGTTCTACCAATCATGTCCAAGAAAATGTGGGCCTTGCCTTTCTTGTGCCTAGATCAACAAAGAGCATCAAGAAACAAACTATCGTTCATTAGGCGATTTGTCAATTTTGTTCCTTTCGTGTTCTAGGCTTGGATGAGACAGTATTTTCTAGAGCTTTCTTTGTGGTGGTAGAAGACAGGTGACACGACAGACAAGTCGTGGTGAGTCCTTCATGAGGAATATGGAAGATCCTTATGTTGGGTGGTCAGGAAAGGCCTCTCTGACAGTCATTCAAGCTAAGAGGAAAGTTGTCCAATGAAAATTTCAACATGACAAGGAAAAATTGGACACTCAGCTAGGACCTCTTCAATTTTGAATATTATGTACTTTTTACTTGAAAAAATCTCAGGTAAAATACATTCAGATTTTGCCTTCAGCAATGGTACATTGTAATATTGGTGTGAGTTTGGCAAAAGATGACATGAATGCTCAGATCTTGGTGGTACTGACTTTTTCCAGCTTTGCAAACCAACATCAAATACCCTGAACTATAGATTTCTGGCTGGTTTCTATGTTGGGTCCAGTAATGCTCCATCATATTATAAAGATGATTAAACTATGCAAGTGAAAGTATGTACCTAAAGAAACTTGGCTTCTTTCAGGAATGCTCCAGAATACTTCTAAAGGGTGAACTCTGCTCTTCACCATCTCTGGCCTGCATTAGCTCCACAGGTATGACGCTGTTGTTGTCTCAAGGTGTCTCATCCATCTTTTTAAAGGGTTCCCCTATATATCTAAGGACATTGACCCCTTTCAGACAGGTCATAAGTCTACACTTCCCTGCTGCATGTGGTCCCTTTATGCAAAACTAGTCTACTCCTAATAACTGTTATACTTTTAAAAAGAGAAGGACATAAACAAAATAAAGCAAAGGTCAAGTATCTCTATCTCATTTCCCTAAGCATCTGCAGAAAGGTTCCATTCTTGAATTGAGGCAGTCAACATCCTGACATACACTACCCTAACACCATTCCCAAGCTTATTTGACTTTGAGAAAGAATCAGATTTACTTTCTAAACACTCTTTGACCTTAATTTATCCAGAGCTTAGTTCCTAAACACTCTGTCCTCTAAAGTAGTATATTGCTCATTCTGTTTTATTTATTTATATTACTAACAATATTTTCTTTTTGCCACTTCCTCAGCCTCCAGGGTTTTTTCAGAGCTGGAATTCTTGATAGTAGAGTGTCTCTCGGTGGGGTCAAGATCGTCTTAATGGACAAAGGTAAAAGAGATTAAAGAGCTAAAATAAAAGTTGGGGGAAAAGGTTTCTTTTCACTCCAGTTCTTTGACTTAGACTACTGAGGAGCAGTTTCTGCTTTTCCAGTGATATTAGAATGTTCTATCCTTATTTTGTTCTTGGAAAGAGAACTGTAAGCCTCAAATATCCTAAGGGAGGCCCCATGCTGTTTTTGAGGGTACTGAAGACTTAAGGTACATAGAATACACTTGTCTGGAACTCTTCGGAGAATCACAGAAACCATGTTTCTAGGACTATTTTCTATTTGCTTTCTGTTTCATTTTAAGTGGCTGCTAAAAGTCCCTCAACTGTCCCCCAGTTTAATTAAGGTAAACAGGTCCCACTGCCCAGAATGAGTTGGGATGAATACCCCTGTCCTAGAGGAAGAAAGTTGAATGGAACTGTTTCCCAGGAGGGGACTAGCGGCAAGCAGCAGGTTGCCGATGCGGCTGGAACCCAAAGCGGGCGCAGAGCATCGCAGGCATTCGGAGCAGCGGTTCGGAGGGAAACTTGGACGTGCTGGAGCTCGGGGGACCACGGTGGCAGACAGGGCTGCGGTTAGGGCCGGGTGAGCGCGGCATCTAAGGGCTGCAGCGGCGCGCAAGGAGGTCACTGAGGCCGAGTCCTCCGCGGAGCGGCGACGCTGAGCGCTGCAGCACCGGCGCGGGGTGTTTACTGGCGTCCTAGCAACCGGCGCGGACCCGGAGGCGCGAACCACGGTGCGGGCTTCCGGAGGCCGCTGCAGGTGAGTGCAGCCGCGGGGGTCTCGCTGCTCCGGGGACCCCGCGCCCTGCTGAGTGTTTGCAGGCGTTGGCGATGACTGAAAAACCGGGGCCCTCCCAGGCCCCGCTGCTGTTTCTCTCGCAGTCTTCCCTCTCTCTGCGAGGAGCAGAGCTCGGCTCACTCCCCATCCCTCTCCCACCTCCATCTGTTACCTTCCCCACCTCTGCTCGGTTCTGGGGGCCTCCGGCACCTCTGACCCGTTTCCACCGGTTCCGGCTAAATCCGCTCCCGGAGCCGCTCGGGTTCCCCGTCGCTTCCCGCCTCTCCTTTCCTTTCCCTCCTCCCTCGCCGCTTTGCGTCCTTACTCTCAACTTGGTCTCTGCTGCCCCTTCTCGACCCCGTCTCAGAAAACTTAGCGCGCCAACTCCGACGCCTCACTCTTGTAAGGTGTCAGATGGGTGCCAGCGTCGCACCGCGTTTGGGTCGGGTTTTATTCAGGGCCTCGTTCGTGTCAGTTCTGAAATTTTCATTTTTCTGTAGGTCCGGGTGTAGCTTCTCGATGCTGAGAATGCTGGTGTGTGCGCTGACTCCCCATTGATGTTACCAGCAACGAGTAGAGATTTCAGAGTGGATGGCCACATTTCCATTGCCTTCTAAAGAATTTGGTTTTGCTTCCGCTCCAGTGTCACAGAAATTGTTCACAAATGGGCTTCATTTTATTAATGATAGTGGAAGCTCAAAACGGATTTATAAAAAGAAAAATTCTATCTACTGGATCTGTAGAGAAAAGGAGTGTGTGATTCCTAGTTTGTGTAAACAAACACACACGGAAACATTTTTCCTTTTATCCTTGAACATTTTTCTTTAAAATTTACTTTAAAGATATGCACTTATGTGTTTGCATGTATTCATCATAATCATGTTTTTTTAAGGCCCAAACCCCCCAATGGTTTGGTGATGGGTAGACACCAGAAGCAGCCTATCTTGATAAGTCTTGGGTTTTGTATATTTACCTGAGTTGTACTGACCATGTTTGAACACCACCTTTTTTTTTTTTTCCAGTAATATTGCACTTGTCTTCTGGATTGGCATAGGCCCCCTAAGGTTTTCTTAGGGTTTCTCCTAACCAGCCTTCTTGAATAAAGCCTGTGTATCCCTGTGGTTCCTGGATCCCTTGCAGTAGAAAACAATTTGAAAAGATTCGAATGTAAGTTTCACTTACATTTTTATAAAATTTCTCATGACAAAAAGAATTTTTTTTTTTGCATTTATTAGTTCCTTTTAAGATGTTTTCCAAGAAGTTATTCTATGGTATGTTGACCTCCACAATCTTATGTAATCTATGCAGTTTCACATTTTTCTTTAAAAAGGTGCAAGAAGGAAATGATGCAATCATTACATTTTTATAAGATCACCTCAACAAATGTTATGCTTGAAATTAAAAAATGAACAGAACTGTCCATCAACACCTTTCTGTGTAAGATAAAACTATTTGCACTTATTCTTAGTTTATACTTATTCTCATGACATTGTGAAACTCAAGCGCCATACAAATATCAATATATGCTTATATGTTTGAATTTAAAGCATTTTCTGTCAATTAACAATAGAAACAAAATAACAAAATTTGTACACTAATTATATATATTTTATTTCATTAGTGCTCATCTGTCTATCTTAATCAGTTGTTCTCAAATCTATTTGATCCAACACTTGGTTTTTGTAATAAAAATTCTGTAATGCTACTTTCGTATTCTGAAATCAAAATCATAGATAATAATCCTACATATGTAATATGTTTTAAATATTTTAGTTTTAAATATTTATAGTACTCTACTTTTAAAATGAAGGAAAATTGAAAATAATTGTAAATGCTTGGGTACCATTACACTAGAATATATAAGGAAGTTGTCAGATGCTCCTGCCTTACATAGAATTACTGTGAATATAAAGTAGTTTCAAATGTAGGCTGATTCATATCTGTCATTGCAACTTTAATTTTGTCTATAACATTGCTACCAATAACATGCCTTTCTAAAATGCTGAGCTCTTGGTAACGTTCAGTGTAAAATGTAATATGTACAGTCTTCCTTTAATTTATATGTCAGTTACAATCTTGGAAAATTCAGTGTATGTTAAAACTGTGAAAAAATCCTTGGTGATTTTTGTAAAGTAAGAAAAATTCCAGGCTCACATATTACTTATCTGAAGTTTTTCTCTGATCAGATACCTTGAAGTTTCAACAGAATTCTTCTTGTTGGATTATTGTCCTACACAAAAGGACATTGGGCATCCTTGGTCTTCATCACTAAATGCCAATGATGTCCCCTTTCTTTCATTTTGGTAACTAGATATCTTTACAGTATTTCTTTACTGCTTCCTAGCAGGAATTAGTGTCCTTTTCAGAGTGCCGAAATCCTTTTATTAGATTTCAAGATTTAATACAGTAGGGAAAGTTAAATCTCCAACTCACTTCTGTAGAATCTTATATTTCTGGATCATTGTAATAATGATGGATAAAAAAATCCTGAATATATTCTATATTTAACTTTGTAACCATTTAGCTAGTATTTTGGAAAGAAGATTTTAACAATCAGCATTATTACAAATGAGAACACATACAAGTATAGTTTATTTGAAAACAATACCCATTATGAATTAATATCAGAACTTGTTTTCAAACTTGATTCCTATTTAATATCACAGATAATGTCATCTTTTAAAAGATTTTTTTAAAAACTAATTTTGATTTAGCCAAGGTGAAATTTATTTCATTTTAATTTTGGTTTTAAATTTTATTATCAGACTGTTTTGATAGCCAATTTAGATAACAGTCTAAGACTTTCACTTCTTGTGTCTGTCTTAAAAAAGTTGCGACTTACAACAAAATATTTCCATTCTTTGCAAGATGAATGGGCAGGGAAGATGGAATTTAGATTGTTAAAATATTCTGAAGATAGGATCAATAGGTTCTATACTAATTTTCAGAAAAAAATAAAATTATACTTCACAATTGCATTCTTATCATGTTTCTTATTAATTCAGAAGGACTTGGGGAACTTACAAAGTCTCAGAGTAATTCTAAATGATGTCTGGCCCACATCAAATAAGCACTTCTCACTTAAACCTCCAGCACCGCAGCAAAGCTGTGAAGCAAGGCACTTGTGCCAACCTCCACCAGTTCTTTTTTCCACTCTTTGAATTTTCTGTTTGGGTTTTCTGTCCAGCTGTTTGAATTCTCTTTCTTAGGCCTGAGACTATTAGAAAGAAGATATTAATTTCAGAGCAGGCAGATATTGGAAAGTCCTTTGATACCAGTCAGTTTTACTTATTATTTAGTGTTAAACTATTTTATTGAATTGAGTAATTAGATAATTAAAAACGGAACCTCTAAGATGAAGAAGCAGAATGTGGGTTGGGTTGTACTGGTTTAAAATCTTGAAAACTGCTCCAGTGGGAAGGTGGACGCCGCTGCCTGGTCTAATTCTTTCTACTCTAACAGTGTGTGAGCTCAGATCAGAGGGTTAGCTGTTCCCATGGGCGCGGCACTCACAAGATCTGCACAATGGACCGCTGCTGGTTATGGCTCTGGAACCCTGGAGAGAACCCCTCTGAACGAGGAGATATTGAAAGAAATTATTGTGTTTGTGGAGCATTTTATTTATAAATATCCCCATGAGGCGAAATTCGTTTTTGTAGAACCACTTGAATGGAATACAGATTTGGAGCCCTCAGCATTTGAATCAGGTTATATTGTCAGGTAAGCCATTTAATTACTTCTAGAATTGAATATCATCATTGTCCATATTTTTATTGATTGATTGTGGGTTTTGGGCAAGTCAGTTAACCTCTTTGAATCTCAGACATCCTCTAAATGAGGGATTGTAAACTGGAGGCACTCAGATGAAATTTGAAGATATCTTAGTTGGCCAACAAAACTTTTTAAATTTAAATTTCATTTTTTTTTAGAGAGGACACATCCTCCAGGTCACCATTCCCAGCATTCACTGCTGCTTCATGCTTAGCCTGTCCATCATCCAAATTACCTGTCAGATGTCAGTAGTCACACAAGTTTTGTGACCTCTGATATAAACAAAATCCCTTCCAGTTCTTGAGTCTCATTTCCTGGAGTGATGGATACAACAATTAGTGCTATTCTCAAATGAGATTCTTTTGAATAATGAGATTTAAAAAATCCTACCACCAGCTTAAACACTCAATGGGGTATCAGTTCATCTCTTTTGATCATAAGTAAATAAATATACATACATACATATATATATATACACACACATATACGTGTACACACTTAAATTGTATAATAAGTAAACAAAAAATGGTAGTTTTAGCAGTGGTGGAACCTCAGTTTATTGTATACCTAAGGCATTCTCTTTTCTATTTCCTTGTCCAATTTTGATTTTGCAAATACACTTTTAAAGTCCAACCTTTTCAAAAACAGTTCCCTAGCTGACCAAAGGTTCCTACACCTTTCCTCCTTCTTCCCTTTGGGATTATTTGTGACAATAAAGTCAGAAATTCATTTTTAGAACTGAAAATACATTCTTGAACTGCGTTTAAGAACTCTTGAGTTCATATTGGTCTTCCTTCTCTGTGAATTAAAATAACAAAGTTATTGGTGTATTTTATGTTTGACTCTGCCAAGGGTCACTTTTTCCCAAAGTGCTGGGCATTTCTGGTTGACTACCCCAGTCTGCATTGATCCCAACTAAGTTCAGTGTTTTTTCTAACCCTTGAAAGGTGAATTCATTTGCAAAACCAGTTAAAAATACATGAACTACTTTGTACAAAGATGACTTTAAAGCAGATGACAGGAACAAATATCAAGATTTTCACAGTATCTGGCCTCTGTACTCATTCTATGTTCCAAGTACAAACACAACCACATCTGCCTACTAATTACATGGGTATAACACTCCTCCAATGTGTCACTGTTTTTCCTTCTCTATCCTTATTCAAATTCTTTTTGCTTTATTTTGTACTTATATCTCTTCATAGTCTTTATGTACAGCATTCCCTCCTAAGTAAGGTGTTTTGATACCATGTGCATTTTGAAACAACTACTCCAATTGTCTTCCTTCTGACAGATTTACTATGCAGCTTTTTCGTAGGGTAATTTTTGTAGCCATTGATTTAATTTTTGATCTTCATTGATGATATCGTTGATGTTGAGGATGAAAGAGGTTTGGTACTATCCTTATTGTTTTGGAAGGAATCCATGCTTGTGTGACTGATGAAAACTGGATAGGTACTGCTTGCTTCGAAGAATGCAAAGAATACAGCTGAGATTTTGGTGACAAAAGAAGATACCAAATGCTTCCCTCCAGGTCTTGACTATACTTCTTGTTCTGTGCACCAAACCCAGCGATGTTCAGCAATGCATAACCACTCTGCATTTGTTACCTTTAGCAATGAAACAAATGAGATAAAACAGAGATGCTCTTCTTGACTAGAAGAAATTATTATTAAAATAGCCCCAACAGTAGTGCCTTCTTTGCTCTTTGGTTTACCTGAATTCATCTGGCTTAGCTTCTGACTCTCGGTGCACTATTTATACATTTACTTGAAGTGGAGACGCTGTTTTCCTTTCAGGTCTGTGTGAAAGGACATAGTCGTCACAAAAGACTTGGGTCTGGAGTCCCTTGGTTGTTTCTACCACTTCAGAATGTCATTGGATGTTTTCGTATAAAGGAAGACGTTTTTCCTGGCACATGTACTTTCTCTCAGGTCTCTCATTCTGAGACAAATCAGTTTTATCTACCCTGAGTCTGTGAAGTAGGTAAGCGACCCCTTTGTATTGGTCTCTGCTGATGTTGATGGGACTATATTTATATTTGTGGTCTCATTTCTCATTTGCTTTTGTACATCTCCAAATGCATTCTCTGTGGCAGACAATAAAAGTTGGATCAGCCTTCTGAATTAGGCCAGTGAATATCTGATACTTGAAACAGATCCTTTACACATATTTAAAAGGTCTTTCATTTCATCACCATCTTCTTTCCCTTTTTGGAGGCTGCTATTAATTGCATAACCACCACACTTTTCACATGTTGCATAATTCATCTTTTCCTCTAGAATTGTTTCCAACCAATGTATCCTATAGTAACATCTGTCATCATCTCTCCATGTTTAACTTGTTCTGGGAAAGTATCTTTACATTAATTTCCATGGAAATCATAGATCTCTTTTATTACCATTTGCAGTTGCTTTTGTTCTTATCAGGAAAAATGAGATAAATAATCTTCCTAAAACATCTCAGAATGAACTCCCAATTTATTGTCAACTAAGGACAATTGACACCAGTCAATGTGTAATACCATCCGTATCAGTCAGTTTTTCATTGCGGTAACCAAAATATCCAACAAGAACTATTTAGAGGAGAAAAAGTTTATTTTGGCTCATGGTTTCAAAGGTTTCAGTTCGTGGTTAGCTGAGTCCATTGCTCTGGAACATTGCAAAGGGCATAGTAGAGGAAAATTTCCCAGCTTATGGCAGCAGCAAGGAGAGAGAAAAGGAGAGGGTTGGTGGGGTGTGGAGGTGTGTCAGGGACAAGTTATAGTCCCCAAGGCCATACTCCCAGTGACCTACTTCCTCCAGCCATGCCCCGCTTGCCTACAGTTACCACTTAGTAAAATTATTAATTTATCAAATGGAGTAATCCACTGATGAGATTACAGTTCTCATAATTTAATCAGTTCATCTGTGAACATTCTAGTATGCCTAAGACGAGTTTTTTGGGGGACACCTCAGATCCAAACCCTAATATCATCGATTGGTGGTATACAGAGCTGAGTTGATTTGATTTCTAGAATGGAGATTGGGAAATTTATAAATTGGACAATAATTCAGAATCATTATGGGAAAAATATTATTACTTGTTGTTTTCTTTCCTTCTCTGATGGAGCTGTTTTTTGAATCATATCTGCTCTGTTATTACAAATATTTTACTTGCAAATAACATTCTACTATGTCTCAGTGATATGTATGAGTTGGGACAAAATTAGATGTTAGTTGGAGTTCTGTGTAAACAGTAAATTAGATTATCTGAACAATAGTCCTGGTCCCTGCATACTTTGTAATGCACACTTTGAGCACAATTTATACTTTTTTGGGCCTTAGTTTTCTGATCAATATTGAGTAATGATCACCCAACTTAAGAAAATGAGTATTTTGAGTTCCCTTCCCCAATTTCAGTTTGAAAATCTTTCCATCAGGACAGTGGATTTCATTAGCACCACATTCTTCTTGACCTTCATAAACTGGGTGATTTATTTTTCTTTCCAAGAGCATATCCTTCACATGTTAGAAATGGTGAAGCTGGAACCTGAAACTTACTCTTATGCATCCTCTCTAAAGCTGGTGTTTCCCACTTCTCTTTTAAAGTACAGACTTCAATGGGTACCAGCCGTGAAACATGCCACCTCTGCCTTTCTGTTCTCCAATTCTTCATCAAGGTGTTGGCAGAGCCATTGTTCCTTCTGGAAGATCAGGGAGAGTTTGTCCTTTCCTTTACCAGCTTCTTGAAGGCCCCTGCCTTCCTTGGTTCATGAGTTTGCATCATTCTAACCTGCTTCCATTGTCATTTCACCTTCTCTGACTTTGACTCTCCTGTCCTCCTCTTATAGGGATAATTGAATCGCATCTGTCCCAGATAATCCAGAATAGTCTTCTTATCTCAAGAACCTTGACTTGATCCATTTGCAGAGTCCCTTTTTCCATGTAAGGGAATGAATTCACAGATTTGGGGGATTAGGATGTGGGCATTTTGGGGAATATTACTCTGCTTCCCATAGTCTCTAAGTACTTGTGTCTATTCTAGTGAGATAATGACATGGTTTGGATAATTGTTTCCCAAAGGCCCATGTGTCTTAGTCCTCAGTTTGGTGTTTTAAGAACCTTTAAGAGATGGTAGAACTTTTAAGAGGTGTAGCCTAATGGAAGGAAGCTAGGTCGTTAGGAAGGGGATGTTGTTTCCCTTGGCCCTTCTTTTCTTTTTGCTTCCAATCTCCATAAGGTAAGCAGATTGCACTACCATGCTTTCCCTGCCATATTTGCTTGCCATAGGCCCAAAGCAATGTGGCCAAATAGTCATGAACTGGAACTATAAGGCAAAATAAGCCTTTTTCTTTTTAAGTTTAGTATCATCAGTATTTTACAGTAACCAAAAAACTAATGGTAACAGTGGCAAGTAATATGGATCTGTCATATCCATTCTTCCTGGTGAACGAGGCACATTTCATATCTACTTATCTTCATTGCAGTTTAAAGACATTAGATCAGGTCTTAACATGTGAGCAGTTTAATCAGGGATATCAACAGGTAATAAAAAATAACATGGACAGTTTAATCAAAGTGATAGAAATTGGTAGAAATTTCATTTCCACAAAAATGCCTTAATACTTTTAAAATGCCAACCTAAATATTTTAAATGGGAAAAAATTAAAATTGACAGAAACAGAAATCCAGGAGACCCAATAATTTATGATCAGGAAAAGCCCATTTAGAAAACTGCCTATTATCCTAAGGTGAACCAAATGAGTGAGTTCAGCGTGGGAAGATAATCCACAAAGAGGATGTAGTTTGCCTTTTTTTCATAGCTTTTTTGTTCATAAATACAGTGTAGAGAAGAAAATTCCTAACCACTAATCACCGTGGTGTAAAAAATTTATAAACAAGATAAAATTAGAAATCCTGAAGCATACATGGTTCTGTAGAACTAGTGCTTTTTAATAAAAAGATATCAGAAACTAACATATTGTTAGAGAAACAAAATTGAAAGCTGCGATTTGTTGAGTTCATTTGTGAATTCTGGAAATGGCTTAACGTTTTCTTTCTGGATAAATCCTGTTGCTCACTATGATTGCTGGTAAGTTTGGGGATTTAAATGTCTGAGTGTGTAGACAAAGAAGGAAAATAGATTTGCTTCCAAACAGAGGTATTTATAGTTCCTGTGTTTTAGAATACAAGAATCTGTCTAAATGTCTTAAATTTAACTTCCACTGACTTCCAGGTATCATGAAGCTTTCATTTTTTTCTTTCCCTTTTTAGTGAAACGACAGTCAAATCAGAAGAAGTTGATAAAAATGGACAGCCTTTGCTGCTTCTCTCTGTACCACAAATTAAAGTTAGGAGCTTTGGGCAACTGGGACACGTTTTATTTATTGCCAAAGATACAAAGCTGAAGGAAGCACAAGCATGTATTGAAGGTGATATTTGTGCCCCCATCTGGGATTTGAACTTTTAGAAGCATAATCTTTTGTGTGTGTGTATGTGTGTGTGTGTGTGTGTGTGTGTGTGTGTTCGTGTGCGTGCACGCGCATGTGCACCACGAGGTCATTTACTAAGGTCTCCTAAGAAAAGATCCACCATTTAAAAGGTGAAAAGTCATATGTAGCACTTCATGGGAATGCCATTTATTTTCCTAACTAAACTGCTATGCTCATATCAAATTTCTGCTTTAAAATAAAAGGCCTGATCCTTTACCATTAGTAGGCTTGTAGGATTCTAATTTTTGCAGGTGGTTTAACTGGAAAGCCAAGTGTCCTGTAGTCTATAAGGTCACATTGGAAGAGAAGAGAAATCTCCAAGACCAACATTTGAATTCACTCTCTCCCCTCACATACTGCCATGGTGGATGATAATTTGTTTCCTCTAAGTTGAATGTAGGCTCTTCCTTTAGCAGAGATAGTCCTTAATATATCCCATTTCCATTTTTCTTGGTCATATTCCACTGTACATCTCACAACCTTCTGTGAATAGTTATGTTCATTCAACTCGGCAGGAAATGTGTTTCTTCTTCATTAAAGATATGCGATGAGCTCATTATTATCAAACCATCTAACATGCAAAAAATAATGTGATTGGTTTCCTGCTATAATTGTGTTATATATATTTCTTTTCAGCAGAAATGCCTAATCATAGGTAATGATGTGTTGTCTGTTATGCTTTTTTTTTATTATTATTGTATACAAATGGGATACATGTTGTTTCTCTATTTGTACATGGAGTCAAGGCATACCATTTGTGTAATCATACGTTTACGTAGGGCAATGATGTTTGATTCATTATTTTTTCCCTTCCCCCCACCCCTCCCACCCCTCTTTTCCCTCTATACAGTCTTTCTTTCCTTCATTCTTACCACACTCCTTATCCCTAACCCTAAACCTAACCCTAAACCTAATGCTAACCCTTCCCACCCCCCAATATATGTCCTCATCCACTTATCAGCGAGATCATTTGTCCTTTAGTTTTTTGAGATTGGCTTATCTCACTTAGCATGATATTCTCCAATTTCATCCATTTGCCTGCAAATGCCATAATTTTATCATTCTTTATGGCTGAGTAATATTCCATTGTATATATATGCCACAGTTTCTTTATCCATTCATCAACTGATGGGCATCTAGGTTGGTTCCACAATCTGGCTATTGTGAATTGAGCAGCTATGAACATTGATGTGGCTGTATCTCTGTAGTATGCTGATTTTAAGTCCTTTGGGTATAGGCCAAGGAGTGGGATAGCTGGGTCAAATGGTGGTTCCATTCCAAGTTTTCTGAGGAATCTCCATACTGCTTTCCAGAGTGGCTGCACTAATTTGCAACCCCACCAGCAATGTATGAGTGTTCCTTTTTCACCACATCCTCGCCAACACCTATTGTTGCTTGTGTTCTTGATAATCGCCATTCTAATTGGGGTGAGATGAAATCTTAGGGTAGTTTTGATTTGCATTTCCCTTATTACTAGGGATGTTGAACATTTTTTCATATATCTGTTGATTGCTTGTACATCTTCTGTGAAGTGTCTGTTCATTTCCTTAGCCCATTTGTTGATTGGATTATTTGTATTCTTCGTGTAGAGTTTTTTGAGTTTTTTATAGATTCTGGAAATTAGCGCTCTACCTGAAGTATGGTTGGCAAAGATATTCTCCCACTCTGTAGGCTCTCTCTTCACATTTCTGATAGTTTCCTTTGCTGAGAGAAAGCTTTTTAGTTTGAATCTATCCCAGTTGTTGATTCTTGCTTTTATTTCTTGTGCTATGGGAGTCCTGTTAAGGAAGTCTGATCCTAAGCCAACAAGTTGAAGATTTGGACCTACTTTTTCTTCTATAAGATGCAGGGTCTCTGGTCTGATTCCGAGGTCCTTGATCCATTTTGAGTTGAGTTTTGTGCAAGGTGAGAGATAGGGGTTTAATTTCATTCTGTTACAAATGGTTTTCCAGTTTTCCCAGCACCATTTGTTGAAGAGGCTATCTTTTCTCCATTGCATATTTTTGGAACCTTTGTCTAGTATGAGAAAATTGTATTTATTTGGGTTTGTGTCCATGTCCTCTATTCTGTACCATTGATCTACCTGTCTATTTTGGTACCAATACCATGTGTTTTTTGTTACTATTGCTTTATAGTATAGTTGAAGATCTGGTATTGCAATACCCCCTGCTTCGTTCTTGCTACTTAGGATTGCTTTAGCTATTCTAGGTTTTTTATTCTTCCAGATGAATTTCATAATTGCTTGCTCTATTTCTGCAAGGTACATCATTGGGATTTTAATTGGAATTGCATTGAATCTGTATAGCACTTTAGGTAGTATAGCCATTTTGACAATATTAATTCTGCCTATCCAGGAACATGGGAGATCTTTCCATCTTCTAAGGTTTTCTTGAATTTCTTTCTTTAGTGTTCTGTAGTTCTCATTGTAGAGGTCTTTCACCTCTTTTGTGAGATTGATTCCCAAGTATTTTATTTTTTTCGATGCTATTGTGAATGGGGTAGTTTTCCTAATTTCTCTTTCTGAGGATTCATCACTTATGTATAAAAATGCATTGGATTTATGAGCATTGATCTTGTAACCTGCTACTTTACTGAATTCACTTATGAGTTCTAAAAGTTTTCTGGTGGAATTTCCAGGTTTCTCTAAATATATAATCATGTCGTCAGCGAACAGGGATAGTTTGAGTTCTTCTTTTCCAATTCGTATCCCTTTAATTTCTTTGGTTTGTCTAATTGCTCTGGCTAGAGTCTCAAGGATGATGTTGAATAGAAGTGGTGAAAGAGGGCATCCCTGCCTTGTTCCAGTTTTTAGGGGGAACGCTTTCAGTTTTTCACCATTTAGAATGATATTGGCCATGGGCTTAGCGTAGATGGCCTTTATAATGTTAAGGAATGTTCCCATTACCCCAATTTTTTCTAGTGTTTTGAGCATGAAGGGATGTTGTATTTTATCGAATGCTTTTTCTGCATCTATTGAAATAATCATGTGAATCTTAACTTTAAGTCTGTTGATATGGTGAATGACATTTATTGATTTCCGAATGTTGAACCAACCTTGCATCCCTGGGATAAAACCCACTTGATCGTGGTGCACTATCTTTTTAATATATATTTGTATGCGATTTGCTACAATTTTGTTGAGAATTTTTGCGTCGATGTTCATTAAGGATATTGGTCTGAAATTTTCTTTCCTCGATGTGTCTCTGGTTTAGGTATCAGGGTGATATTGGCTTCATAGAACGAGTTTGGGAGGGTTCCCTCTTCTTCTATTTCATGAAATACTTTGAGGAGTATTGGAATGAGCTCTTCTTTAAAGGTTTAGTAGAACTCGGCTGAGAACCCATCTGGTCCCGGACTTTTCTTTGTTGGTAGGCTTTTGATGACCTCTTCTATTTCATTGCTTGAAATTGGTGTATTTAAGTTGTGTATGTCCTCCTGGTTCAGTTTAGGTAATTCATATGTCTCTAGAAATTTGTTGATGTCTTCGAGGTTTTCTGTTTTGTTGGAATATAGATTTTCAAAATAGCTTCTAATTATGTTTTGTATTTCACTCGTGTCTGTTGTGATGTTTCCTTCTTCATTCCGAATTTTAGTAATTTGAGTTTTCTCCCTCTTTCTCTTTGTTAGTGTGGCTAAGGGTTTATCAATTTTATTTATTTTTTCAAAGAACCAACTATTTATTTTGTTAATTTTTCCAATTGTTTCTTTTGTTTCGATTTCAATGGTTTCGGCTATGATTTTAACTATTTCCTGTCTTCTACTACTTTTGGTATTGGTCTGCTCTTCTTTTTCTAGCGCTTTGAGCTGTAGTGTTAAGTCGTTTATTTGTTGATTTCTACTTCTTTTTTTGAATGCGCCCCATGAAATAAATCTTCCTCTAAGTACTGCTTTCATAGTGTCCCAGAGATTTTGATATGATGTGTCTTTGTTCTCGTTTACTTCTAAGAATTTTTTTATTTCCCTCCTGATGTCTTCTGTTATCCATTCATCATATAATAGTGTATTATTTAATCTCCAGGTATTGGAGAAATTTCTGTTTTTTATTCTGTCATCTATTTCTAATTTCAATCCATTATGATCTGATAGAGTACAAGGTAGTATCTCTATCTTCTTGTATTTGCTAACAGTAGCTTTGTGGCATAAAATATGGTCTATTTTAGAGAAGGATCCATGTGCTGCTGAGAAGAAAGTGTATTTGTTCTTTGTTGGATGGTATATTCTATATATGTCCGTTAAGTCTAAATTGTTGATTGTGTTATTGAGATCTATGGTTTCTTTATTAAATTTTTGTTTGGACGATCTATCCAGTGGTGAGAGAGGTGTCTTAAAATCGCCTAGTATTATTGTGTTGTGGTCTATTTGATTTCTGGAATTGAGAAGGATTTGTTTGATGTACGTGGATGAGCCAATGTTCGGGGCATAGACATTTATGATTGTTATGTCTTGCTGATTTATGCTTCCCTTAAGCAGCATATAATGTCCTTCTTTATCCCTTCTGACTAGTTTTGGCTTGAAGTCCACATTATCTGAAATGAGGATGGATACTCCAGCTTTTTTGCTGTGTCCGTGTGTATGATATGTTTTTCCCCATCCTTTCACCTTTAGTCTATGGGTATCTCTTTCTATAAGATGTGTCTCTTGCAGGCAGCATATTGTTGGATTTTTCTTTTTAATCCATTCTGCCAGTCTATGTCTTTTGATTGATGAGTTCAGGCCATTAACATTCAGGGTTATTATGGTGATATGATTTGTATTCCCAGTCATTTGACTCATATTTGTTTTTTGACATGATTTGGTTTCTCCTTTATTTGGCTATTCCTTTAGGATAGCTCCTCCCTTTGCTGATTTGCTTCTTTGTTTTTCATCTCTTCCTCATGGAATATTTTGCTGAGAATGTTCTGTAATGCTGGCTTTCTTTTTGTAAATTCCTTTAGCTTTTGTTTATCATGGAAGGATCTTATTTCATCGTCAAATTTGAAGGTAAGTTTTGCTGGGTATAAGTTTCTTGGTTGGCATCCGTTTTCTTTCAGGGCTTGGTAAATGTTCCAGGCCCTTCTAGCTTTTAGGGTCTGGATTGAAAAATCTGCTGATATTCTTATTGGTTTCCCTCTGAATGTAATTTGATTCTTTTCTCTCGTGGCCTTTAAAATTCTGTCTTTATTTTGTATGTTAGGTATCTTCCTAATAATGTGCCTTGGTGTGGGTCTGTTGTAATTTTGTATATTTGGAGTTCTATAAGCCTCTTGTACTTGGTTTTCCATTTCATTCTTCAGATTTGGGAAATTTTCTGATATTATTTCATTGAATAGATTGTTCATTCCTTTGGTTTGTTTCTCTAAGCCTTCCTCAATCCCAATAATTCTCAAATTTGGCCTTTTCATGATATCCCATAATTCTTATAGATTCTGTTCATGATTTCTTACCATCTTCTCTGTTTGGCCAACTTTGTTTTCAAGATTAACTATTTTGTCTTCAATGTCTGAGGTTCTGTCTTCCAGGTGTTCTACCCTATTGGTTATGCTTTCTATGGAGTTTTTAACTTGGTTTATTGTTTCCTTCATTTCAAGTATTTCAGTTTGTTTTTTTTTCAGTATCTCTAACTCTTTATTGAAATGATCTCTTGCTTCCCGTATTTGGTCTTTTAACTGTTGATTGGTGCGATCATTTAATGCCTGCATTTGCTCTTTCATCTCCTCCTTCAATGCCTGCATTTGCTCTTTCATCTCCTCATTTGCTTCTCTGATTATTTTAATTATGTACATTCTGAACTCCCTTTCTGACATTTCTTCTGCTGTGCTGTCATTGGGTTTTATTGATGTAGTATCTAGGTTTGTTTGGGACATTTTCTTCCCTTGTTTTTTCATACTGGTCAGATGTCAGTGGGAATCTGAGATATTGCAGATTTCCTCTATTGGCTTATAATGTCCCGGTAGATTTCCAGTGTATCACCTCCCAGCCTTCAGTAGCCTGAAGTCTTGGAGGAATTTGATAATGCAGTGCTTCTGAAGAAAGCTGCCCCTAGCCCCTACTGGTTCCAGGGCTTGGAGCTGGCTCTGTGCGGAAAGGCTCTCACCGGGGGCCTGCACCGTGCAGCTGGCCATGTGGGGGGAGCCCACCGCCAGAGTGTGGAAGGCTACCTTGGGAAGACTCTAGCTGCCCTACCCTGCTATGATAAGCCACCCCTATCTGTGCCTGGCGCCCAGGCCAAGTTTCACCCAGTGGGGGAGACTCACCCCGTGACTCTATTTTTGTCCAAGTCTCTCAATGCCTCCCCTTCTTGAGTCCTGGGTTCTGGAGCTACTGGAGATGCAGTCACCCTCTAGGTCGCCATCTTGGATTGCCCCGTGGAAAGAGCCTGTGGCCAGAGTGGGCAGAGCCACCTGAAGAAGTCTCTGGCTGCCCTGCCCTGATCGCAGAGTCTGCTTGCGGATCGAAGCTCTCTGTTGGCTCGGGGACTTGTGGCTGTCTCTATGTAGAAAGGCTTTCACTGAGTGGTCTGTTCCAAGAAGCTAGCCTTGAAAGGCACCTCCCACTGCAGGGGTCCAGGCTGCTTGGGGAGGTCGCTGGCTGCCCTGTCCTGGTCCCTGAAGCCGCTTGCGGGCCAGAGTATATCTATGCTTTTTTTGAGTTACGTGCCCATGGATCCCAACATAAAGTCCTTGAGTTCTGTCCATTTCTGTGTGAGGTGGGCAGATTGTCCTTAAAAAAAAAAAAAAATGTCAGTCATCTCAGGATAGCAACATCTTTTTGTCTCATGCCTACTCTTTATTTTGGGGGCTCTGTGCACATCAAAGCTGCTGTCTTGAGAGGAATAAAATCTTGTGTGTAAAGCTAACTACATGGTGGTTAACAGATGAGACAATACATGGAATGCAATATATATCTGATTTGGCTAAATATTCTTTCCTACATTTTGCCATTCCTATAAGAGTTTAGATAACATCCTTAGTTTCAAGTCTCAGTTGCATAGTACATGGCAATTTGGTAGTCAGGTTTATATCTTCTCTTAGAATTCACCTTTATGAATTTTTTAATGGTTTTTAACATTTTGTTTTTTATTTTTATTTTATTTTTTATTGGTTCTTTTTAGTTATACATGACAGTATAATCTATTTTGGTATAATCATACAAGCATGGAATATATCTTCATTAGGACCCCAGTCTTATGGATGTACACGAGGGTGAGATTTACTGTGGTGTATTCATGTATGTACATAGAAGTATTATGTCCAGTTCATTCTACTGTCTTCCCTTTTCCTATCACCACTGTCGTCCCTTTTCCTATTGCCCCTGCCTTCCTTTCATTCCCCTTTGTCTACTTTACTGAACTTCTGTTCCCCGCACCCTCACTGGCCATTGTGGGTTAGCTTCCATGTATCAGAGAAAACATTCAACTTTGGCTTTTGGGGATTGGCTTATTTCACTTAGTATGATAGTCTCTAGATTCATCCATTTACTGGCAAATCATTCTTTTTTAATTTAATTTTTTCATTTGTCCTTTTGCAGTTATACATGAGTGTAGAATATATTTTGACATATTATATGTGGGGTATAACATCCCCTTCTTGTGACTATACTCAATGTGGAGTTACACGGTCATGTGTTCATATATGAACATAGGAAAGTAATGTCTGGTTCATTCTATAATCTTTCCTATTCCCATCCTCCTCCCTTCCCATCATTCCCCTTTGTCTAATCCAAAGTACTTTCTGTTCTTCCCTTCCCTACCCTTATTGTGCTAGCATCTACATATCAGAGAGAACATTTAGCCTTTGGTTTTTGGGGGGATTGGCTTATTTCACTTAGCACAATAGTCTCTAGTTCTGTCCATTTACCAGCAAATGCCATGATTTCATTCTTTGTAGCTGAGTAATATTCCATTGTATATATACACTGCATTTTCTTTATCCATTCATCTGTTGAAGGGCACCTTCAAACAGATGAATTTTAGGAAAATTATCCCATTCACAATAGCCTCAAAAAAAAATAAAATATTTGGGAATCAATTTAATAAAAGAGGTGAAAGACCTCTCCAGTGAAAACTACAGAACACTAAAGAAAGAAATTGAAGAAGACCTTAGAAGATAGAACGACCTCACATATTCTTGAATTGACTCCATAATTTAGCTATTGTGAATTGAGCTGTTGTAAACATCGGTGTGGCTGCATCACTGTAGTATGCTGATTTTAAATCCCTTAGGTAGATACCAAGAAGTGGGATAACTGGGTCAAATGGTGGTTCCATTCCAAGTTTTCTGAGGCATCTCTATACTGCTTTCTAGAATGGTTATACCAATTTGCAACCCTACCAGCAATGTATGACTGTACCTTTTCCCCCACATCCTTGTCAATATTTATTGCTACTTGTATTCTTGATAATTGCCATTCTGACTGGAGTGAGATAAAATCTCAGTGTAGCTTTAATTTGCATTTTTCTAATTGCTAGAGATGTTGAACATCTTTTCATATATTTGTTCACCAATCGTATTTCTTCTGTGAAGTGTCTGTTCAGTTTCTTTGCTCATTTATTGTCTGGGTTATTTACTTTTTTGATGTTAAGTGTTTTGAATTCTTTTTATATCCTGGAGATTAATGCTCTATCTGAGGTGCACGTGGTAAATATTTTCTCCCATTCTGTAGGCTCTCTGTTTACATTCTTGATTGTTTTCTTTGCTGTGAAGAAGCTTTTTAGTTTGATACCACCCCATTTATTGATTCTTTATTTTTCTTCTTATGTTTCAGTTGTCATGCTGAGAAATTCTGTTCCTAATTCACTTTGAGTTGAGTTTTGTGCCAGTGAGATACGGGTTTAATTTCATTTTGCTATTTATGGATTTCTAGTTTTCCCAGCACCATTTGTTGAAGGGGCTATCTTTTCTCCAATGTATGTTTATGGTGCCTTTGCCTAATAGGAGATAACTATATTTATGTGAGTTTGTCTCTTTCTTCTATTCTGTTCCAATGATCTTTATGTCTGTCTTGGTGCCAGTACCATGCTGTTTTTGTTATTATATCTCTGTAGTATAATTTAAGGACTGGTGTTGTGATGCTTCCTTCTTCACTTTTTTTTTTTTTTTTGCCAAGGATTGATTTGGCTATTCTGGGCCTCTTATTTTTCTAAATGAGTTTTATGACTGCTTGTTCTATTTCTATGAAGAACTTCAATGGAATTTTAATAGAGATTGCATTGAATCTATGTAGCACTTTTGGTGGTATGGCCATTTTGACTACATTAATTCTGCCTATCCAAGAATATGTGAGGTCATTCTATCTTCTAAGGTCTTCTTCAATTTCTTTCTTTTAGTGTTCTGTAGTTTTCACTGGAGAGGTCTTTCACCTCTTTTATTAAATTGATTCCCAAATATTTTATTTTTTTGAGGCTATTGTGAATGGGATAATTTTCCTAATTTCTTTTTTGGTTGATTCATCACTGATGTATAGGAACACAATTGATTTATGGGTGTTAATTTTATTTCCTGCAACTTTGCTGAATTTATGTATGAGTTCTAGGCATTTTCTGGTAGAGTTTGTTTTGTCAGAGAGTCATTCTTTAAATGGTTAAGTAATATTCCTTTGTGTATATATTCACATTTTCTTCATTCATTCTTAGGTTGAAGGACACCTAGATTGGTTCCATAGCTTAGCTATTGTGAATTCAGCTGCTATAAACATTGATATGGCCACATCACTATAGCATGCTGATTTTAAGTCCTTTGGGTATATACTGAGGAGTGGGATAACTGGGTGAAATGGTGGTTCTATTCCTAGTTTTTTGAGGAATCTCCATATTGCTTTCTAGAGTGGTTGCACCAATTTGCAGCACCACAAGCAATGTATGAGTTACCTTTTTTCCCCCACATCCTCACCGTTTATTGTTACTTGTATTCCTTTTCTTTTTTTTTTGTACTGGAGATTGAACTCAGTGGCACTCAACCACGGAGCCACATGTCCAGCCCTATTTTGTATTTTATGTAGAGACAGGGTCTTACTGAGTTGCTTAGTGCCTTGCTGATACTGAGGCTGGCTTTGACTTGTGATCTTCCTGCACCAGCCTCCTGAGCCACTGGGATTACAGGTGTGTTCCACTGTGTCTGGCTTTTTACTTGTATTCTTGATAATTGCCATTCTGATGGGAGTGAGATGAAATTTCAGTGTAGTTTTAATTTGCATTTCTCTAATTGGTAGAGATGTTGAACCTTTTTTATATATTTGTTGACTATATTTCTTCTTTTGAGAAGTATCAGTTCTGTTCCTTTGCCCATTTATTGATTAGGGTTTTGGGGGGGATGTTAAATCTTTTGAGCTCTTTGAATATCCTGGAAATTAATGCCTTATCTGAGGTGCAGGTGTTGAAGATTTTGTCCCATTCTGTGGGCTATCCCATTCTTCATGCCCTTGATTATTTTCTTTGCTGTGAAGAAACTTTTTAACGATGTCATCCCAATTAGTGATTTTAAATTTTACTTCTTGAATTAAGGATCTTATTAAGGAAGTCAGTTTCTGACTTGATATGTTGGAGTGTTGGGCCTATATTTTTTTCAAACAGGTGCAGGGTTTCTGGTCTAATTCCTAAGTTTTTGATCCATTTTGAGTTGAGTTTTGTATAGAGTGAAAGATGGGGTAAATTTCATTCAACTACATATGGATTTTCAGTTTTCCTAGCACCATTCATTGAAGCACATTTGTTTTCTCCAATATATATTTTCGGTGTGTTTGCCTAGTATGAGGAATCATATTTATGTGAGTTTGTCTCTGTGTCTTTTATTCTGTACATTGGTCTTCATGCCTGTCTTGGTGCCAATACCATGCTGTTTTTGTTATTATAGCTCTGAAGTATAATTTAACACCTGGTATTGTGATGCTTCCTGCTTCACTTTTCTTGCCAAGGATTGCTTTGGCTATTCTGGGTCTCTTATTTTTCCAAATGAATTTCGTGACTACTTTTTCTAATTCTATGAAGAATGTCATTGGAATTTTGTTGGAAATTGCATTCAATCTGTGTAGCCCTTTTGGTAGTATGGTCATTTTAACAATTTGAATTCTGCCTATCTAAGAACATGTGAGGTCCTTCCATCTTCTAAGGTCTTCTTCAATTTCTTTCTTTAGCGTTCCATTGTTTTCATTTAAGAGGTCCTGTACCTCTTTTTTTTAGATTGAGTTCATGTACTCTTTTTTTGAGGCTATTGTGAATGGGATGGTTTTACAAATTTTTATGACATGACAACCAAAGGTTGATGAATTGAATTGCTGGGTAAATGGCTGATTCCTTGGTGTCTTTCTCATGGCTTCTTTTCTCCCTACCCAGGCAGTCTTTTCCTCAGCCTTAAGCCTTTAATGAAATTTCCTGGTGGCATAGCCATTTCCTGTTGGAAAGTTAAGGCCACCATTTCAATCAAGTCAAGCTTTCTGAACTACTCCAATTGGTATTTCCCTCTCCCTGTCCCAATGAGTATGTATTTTCATCTTTCTTCAAGTGTTCCATTCCAAACAAGTTTTTCACCCTTTCTCCCTCATTTCAACTACCTTATTTTTTGATATTTATCTGTTTTAAGCATCTCTAGGTTCATATTGTACATCTGTGTCAGTCTTGATCATGAGTTTATATTTAAATTTTTGTCTATAATAGTGGTACATATGTAAGTGGCTATATCTGTTTTTCTAACTCTAACATCAGAAGGCATTGAGAATATAAGCAGTTAGAACAAGTGGGAAAGACTGACAGTAGATCTGTAGTTGAAGGGATCCTGCTGTTTGGGAAAGAAAGCATTTTTGAACCTTGAGCACCAACACACAGACACATTTATAGAGCTGATTCTTTTAAGGGGATTAGTATTTATCTCTAAATCAATTCTGATTCTAGGAATTGAATACCTATTCCAAACAATGCTTCATCATCAATAAGTCCAGGAGAGCAGAGGCCGGGGGAGGAAGCCAATTGGTCTTGGTCTTTGTCCTGTTAGGGAGAAAGTATACATAGATGATATAATACAAGCAAAACATATCAAGAGGTCTAAGAAAGTTCCTAAGTATAATAGAATCTCAGAAGTAGAGATGAATTGGGTCAATCAGAGAAAACTTAATGAAGGAAATACATATAAGGGGGGGTTGATAGATTTATTAGTCTTTGTGTTTTTGTAGTAAAAGACAAGAGGATTATTTTTATTCACCTTTCTTTTTTGTCAGGTAACAGAGACCCTGTAGTAAAAATCTTGGGCCCTGACTTTGGTGAAATGAAAGAAGACTCCATGGCCCTACATATCCTTAATAAAATCAGCACAGGTGATGACCCTGAAAATGAGATTAAGATGAAAATTGCCATATTGCTTAAGCAACTGGATCTGCACCTTCTCAATCATTCCCTAAAATATATTTCACTGTGAGTGTTTTATCAGAGAAATCTCTAAAACTTAGTTGCAAAAGTTGCTTTCAGAGTTTAGGGGAAAATTGCAAAAAGAAAAAATGTATGGAAATTATGTATTTTCAAAGACTCTTAAGACAATGAAAAAGTCTTAAATTATAGCACAAATACCATAAAGAGTTTGTGTAGTCCCAAATGTGTTCATATTTATAGTATTTTCTAGTTGTATGGAATTATTAAAAATGTAACAAATATTTGCATATAATTAATGTTACATCCAATATGAATCACTAATTCCTCAATGTTTTGATAGCGCTGTTACAAGATTAAAATGTGGCTAAATTTAACTGCAATTTTAGTTACAAAAAAAGAGAGATTCCTTTTTATATAGTGAAATGTATTCATGTGTTTTAAAGCACTTAAGATAATTTTTAAAACATTTATTGCAGACAAATAAATTTAAATCCAAAGACAGTTAAGAAAGATATAGAACTGCTCCAACGTTTCTCAGGAAAAGGAGAACAAACAGTCTTGGAATCTATTGAATATACCTCAGGTTTTGTATCAGATTCATTTTACTTATTTCCTTTTTCATAATTACATTTCCAAAATTCTTTTCTTGGCTATATCAGAATTGCATATTTAAGAAAATGAAAACTTAAAATTTGTACAGTATTTTCTTGAGGCCAACACATTTTACAGAACTTGAGGTTGAGCTTCATTAATGACTTGATGATTGGTTTCAGATTATGAATTTTCAAATGGATGTCGAGCCCCGCCTTGGCGACAGATGTATGGGGAGATATGTTATGTGCTGGTAAAACCCCACGATGTTGAAGCTTTCTGCATTACTTGCAGCGTAGAAGGAGTGTTTTTAAATGGTGTAAGTAAATTCTTGAAAACATAATTAAAGCCAGTTGACTTAAGGTCTTCATAAATGCTGGTTTGTGTCTTGGGTTGAGTCCTAATGACCACAGAGATTAGAATACTGTGCTGTGGGAATGAAGCAAATTCCTTTTCTGTTCTTCTGCTGGGCAAATTCAAAATTGTCCCAGAATCAGCTTCATTGTTCATCATTTTGGGTCGTTAAGTCAGCCTCCTAAGAAACAGACTTCAAAGTGACCCATTTCACTTTATAAAACTAAAACCTCCTTCATATATTATGTTCCTGGATTAGTTACATAGCCACTGAAGGAAAGAAAAGGCAAATGAGGGCACTGAGGTAATACATAAGTAATAACTTCAGCTTCCATCCTAAGAACTGAAGGGACAAAGAGAAGTAGAGGGGATTATCCAAATGTAAAAGCTTAGAGGAAGTGTTCCATGACACTGGGACCTGGACCCCTGGAGAGGAGGCCACTTCTAGGCTGTGCTGATTCCTCTGAGCCCATCAGTCTCTACAAAATTGAGACACAGACCTCTGGGGAGCGGGTACTACCCAGTTAGTGCTGGTAACTGAGGAGCTCAGAGGAGAATCCAGAGGTGGGACCAGGACCAATGAAGATGAAGCACTGGTCAGCCGATGGTGATATTTCCGAGGAGGTGTGATGAGTCTGGTTGTGGGACTGTGGAAACAACAACAACTGGAAATTGGTAGCAGTGGTTGCTTCTAAAAGCAATCACCACTGCCGGGGTAAAGCCATTCCTGGATAAATCTATCAGGGAAGGTGGCCACAAACAGGAAGTTGCATGTCCCTCCTTCCTCTTGCAGCTTTCAGTCTTGAGCTTCCTGTCTCCTGAATCTAACCTAACCTGGCAAAGAAGAAGTATAGCTTTGCAAAGTCCCAGTTCACATATCACAGAGTCCGGGTGGGTAGGTGGACTCTGAGCTGAGATAAGCAGAACATGGCTTTTTGAATCTTCAGTATTAGAACACTTTATTTTGGGACTTATCCCAATTCACAGAACTAAATATAAACGTTGTCAATCGGTCCAGGGTTCTTTTGCTCAATTTGAGATAGAAATCCTTATCAAATGAAGGAGATGTTATTGGGGCTTATGCTCAAGAACAAGGGAGGCAACACAGGGGATGGGGTTTCAGGACTGACTTTCTGCGAGATGGCAGATAAAATTTTTATAGTTTGCTAACTGTGCAGGTGCCATCGTGGTTTTCACACAAGGTCCAGGATTTCTATACGTGTCTCACATGATCTGCACTCAGCATAGAGGTCTGTACTTCTGCACAGTGATGTGCTCAGGTGCATTGGGTCCCTTGGTGCTCCCCTGGCAGAAAAATGGTGGAGGGCTCCTTGTGGCCCCTCCAGGAAGATCATATAGTTGTCAAGCCCAGGTCTCCTGTGCAAGTGGATGCTGCAGGTAAGATGATCTTGAAGAAAGCTGGTGGCTTTAGATAAGTCTGTCTTGGGAAACATATTCTGTAAAAACCAGCTTTATATTAAAGATGGAGAACATGATGAGGAAATTGGGCTTTTTTAATTCTGCTTAGCTTTCTTCTCTGCAACATGCAGTCCTCAGTATCTTTGATGCAAATTTTGGACTTATAAGCAAAATTCCACAAGGAGGAAGATCCTCAATGAGGAGCAGCTATTACAGGGGACAGCTTGGAGAGCTGTTAACACCTTGGCTTGGGTTAATATCAAAATGCTGGTGCTTCTTCCTTGGTTATATGCAGGTATCTCTCTCTTCAGGTGCACTTTTAAGTGCTTTTCTTATTAGCATACATGTCATGTATTTCTGCACAGAGAAGGTAGACCACAATTTCACTTTTTGGTTTGTTTTGATATTTTAGAAAAATAAAATCTCTAATTGGAAAATAGACAAAAAGAATGATTTTATTTGACCTAGATAGAGGGGAATCAAGGAGTCTTTGTTTCCATCAAGGGCTATTGATCTCTATATGTACAATTTTACTTGATATGGAAAAGTCTTAAGTATTCCTCTCAGGTTTAAAAATTGAAAAGGATGATAAAAATATTCAATAATTTAAAAAATATTAAAAACAGAGTGGTTGTGAGTATGTACATAATCTGTTATGGCAGAATAGTGGGATAGGAAAGAAAAGGAAAATGAGGAAATAAAGGGACAAGAAGGAAGAGGAACAGGAGCAGAAGGATGGAGGGATAGATGGTTCTACAGAGATGGTAATCCTGAAAAATGAACCCATAAAACCCTGTTACATGAAGAGCAAGAGCAGAATATGATAAACAGAAACATAGGCTTTTCTATGGTGACATTCTACCCTTGAGGCGTTTTTATGACTTCATCAGCTAAGGCTCTTGATGTCACAAAGCATTTTTCACAGTAGAGAACTATAAGGAATAGAGTTCTCTGCTGAATAGCCAAGTTCTCTACGTGCATTTGGAAGGTACTGAGTACATGCTGAATGGATGGTGAATGAATGAATGTATAATATTAAGTTCAGGAAGGAGGGTTTAGTCTCTATGTTTCATGTACAATGACTTTCACATGACTGGGCGTGGTGGTGCACACCTGTAGTCTCCACTGTTTGGGAGGCTGAAGTAGGAGGATCATTTGAGTTCAGGATGTCACGACCAGCGTGAGGAACACAATAAGACCCTATCTTAAAAAAACAAACAAACAAACAAAAAAACAAAAAACCAGTAGAACTACCACATGGATGAGAGGGAGAGAGAGGGAGGGAAAGGACAAATCTATGTCTATGCTTACTTTTACTGTACTGATCAGGTTCTTTATTCCTATCGCTTTAATCATAGTACCAAACTTTTTCTCTCAAAGGGCAAAACAGATGAAGAGGGGGACATTGATTATGAAAGAAAAGGTGAAGTTTATAAAGACCTTGTCACATTTTTAAAAGAAAAGTCAGCAGTATTTTCAGAAAATATGTCAAAACAGGTACGTTTTGTTTTGTAGTCTCTTGAACTTTCACAACTTTATCTTACTAGAGCTTTCTATGGCATAGAATATCAGAAGAGTAAAGTTGCCTATTTTGGACATTGTTTTTAATTAGTAGAGTGTTTTCACAATATAATATAAAATAAATATTGGAAAAGGAGCACTTGAAAAAAGTTTCTGATGGGGCTGGGGTGTGGCTCAGTGGTAGAGTGGGTTTGATCCTCAGCACCACTAAATAAATGAAGGTAAAAATATGTTTCTGATTTTCTTTAGGTGATAAGCTAAATATTAAAAATTGCTTTCTAAGTAGGATTTTGTCCTCTTTGCTTTTGAACAAATGACACTAAGAACAAAAGACTCAGCTCCGTTAATGACTCCTAGATGTTCTGATTACGTATTCTTTCTGGTCATCCCATGATCATATCTACTTCGATTGCCCCAATGAGTGTTCAGCACATGTGCACAAGAATGTGCTTCTTAGGGGAAATGCTTTTAGGCTTCCACCATTGAGTAAGATGTTAGCTACAGGTATTTCATACATGCCCTTTGTCTTGCTGAGGAATTTCTCTTCTGCTCAATTTTTCTTTTCTTGGTACACCTCATCATTTGGTGCGTTTCCTGGAAGAAAGAAGCACATAAACAAATGGAAACAAATTGATAGCACATTCAAAACTATCCTTATTCTTCTTTTTCAGTTGTTGTTTCTGGAATAATGGTTCGAAAATCTTTTACTTAGCATTTTAAGGCTTTTCCTCCTATTTGATCTGCTTATTTTGTCTTTCCCCCTCTTCAGAAGCCTTTAGGATCTTCCCTGATGTTCTCTGATCTTCATGGTATGTTTTTGCTAGTTCTTTGTTTTTCACAAATTATGGTACATGTCCTTCAGAACTGGAAAAAATATTTCCCACATTATATCTGTAATTGTTTTTCATATCTGGTCTCCGGAACTCTTTGTTAGTTGAATGTCGGGCCTCTGACTTTTCTGGTCCTCTGATTTTCTTTTTTCTCATCCCTACCCCAGCATGACTTTCTGAAAACATTTTGTTTTACTTGATCTTCCACACATTGTACATGTTTTCAGATTTTAAATTCTCTTGTTTTTAATGTTATGTTTTTTAATTTTTATAGATTTTTGGCACTTGTTCAATGAATTTTCTATCTTCTTTCAGTATATTGCTGGTAGTTTTTTTAAAAGCTTGTTTTTTGTATTAGTCAGGGTTCTCCAGGTAAACAGATCCAATGGGGAAGGAATGTGGGAGAAAAGGAGAGAGAGAGGGAAAGAAAGAAAATGACAGAGAGGGGAAGATATTGGCTCATGCAGTTGAGGGTGCCAGTAAGTCTGAAATTTGTAGGGCAGTCTAGCAGGCTGGCAACTCAGGTAAGAGTGACATTTCAGTCTGGAGTCATAAATCCATAAGGCAGCAGGTTGGAAACTCAGAAAGGGTTTCTATGTAGTCTTGGGGAGATTTCTTTCTTTAGAAAACTTGTCTTCCCCATAAAGGTCGTTACCTTATTGAATGAGATCCACTCACATACAGAAGGTAATCTACTTTATTCAAAGTTTACTGACTCAAATGCTTATCATGTCTGAAAAATACTTATACAGCAATATTTAGAAGACATATTTGACCAAAATACTGATCCTAGCCATGTTAACACCTAAAATTAAACACTGACAGCTAAATTAACCACTGGACCTAAAATTAACAATTATACTTTGTTTGCAGCATTATTTCACTTGCCTTCCCCTCTCTTTTTGTTTTGGTTTCTCTCTTATGTTAGATATTTCTCATAAGGGTATAAATTTCTCAATTTCTCCGAAGCCAGGCAGATAAGCCCTGTGTCTGTGGGTTGGACTACTCAGCAGCTAGACCTGACTGTGGACTCTTTCAAGAAGGGTTTATTTGAGGTACATAGATGCTCCATTGTTTGGGGCATAAATATTTATGATTGTGTGTCTTGTTGATGTATGTTTCTATTAAGCAGTATGAAATGCTTCTTTATCTCATCTGATTAATTTTGGCATGAAGTCCACTTTATCTGATAAGAGATTGGTAACCCCTGCTTTTTTACATGGTCCATGTGAGTGGTATATTTTTTTCCCATCCCTTCACCTTCAGTGTGTGGATTTCTTTGCCAGTGAGGTGAGTCTTTTTCAGACAGCTAATTGGGTCTTGTTTTTCAATCCAATCTGCCAACCTGTGTCTTTTGATTTAGATCATTAACATTCAGTGTTATTATTGAGAGGAGATTTTTATTTCTTGCCATTATAATTCATTTCCATTGTTTAAACTGGATTTGATTCTCCTCTGATTGACTATTCTAGTGGAACCTCCCAATGCTGGTTTTCATTTTTACTTTTCATTTCTTCTTCATGAAATATTTTGAGTATGTTTTGTAGTGAAGGCTTTCTACTTATGAATTTCCTTTAGCTTTTGTTTATCATGGAAAGTTTTTATATCACCTTCAATTTTGAAGCTTGGCATCTATTTTCTTTCTTTTTTTATTTATTTTTTTAAAATTTATTTTTTATTGTAAACAAATGGGATACATGTTGTTTCTGTTTGTACATGGAGTAACAGCATACAATTTGTGTAATCATACATTTACATAGGTAATGTTGTTTGATTCATACTGTTATTTTTTCCTTCCCCCCACCCCTCCCACCCCTCTTTTCCCACTATACAGTCCCTCCTTCCTCCATTCTGGCCCCCCTCCCACCCCCCATTTTGTGTCATCATCCACTTATCAGGGAGATCATTAGTCCTTGGATTTTTGAGATTGGCTTATCTCACTTAGCATGATATTCTCCAATTTCATCCATTTGCCTGAAAATGCCATAATTTTATTATTCTTTTTAGCTGAGTAATATTCCATTGTGTGTGTATATATATATATATATATACACTGTGGTATATATATATACCACAGTTGCTTTATCCATTCATCAATTGAAGGGCATCTAGGTTGGTTCCACAGTCTGGCTATTGTGAATTGAGCAGCTATGAACATTGATGTGGCTGCATCTCTGTAGTATGCTGATTTTAAGTCCTTTGGTTGTAGGCCGAGGAGTGGGATAGCTGGGTCAAATGGTGGGTCCATTCCAAGTTTTCTGATGAATCTCCACACTGCTTTCCAGAGTGGCTGCACTAATTTGCAGCCCCACCAGCAATGTATGAGTGTACCTTTTTCCCCACATCCTCTCCAACACCTATTGTTGCTTGTATTCTTGATAATCACCATTCTAATTGGGGTGAGATGGAATCTTAGTGTAGTTTTGATTTGTATTTCTTATTACTAAAGATGGTGAACATTTTTTTTTCATATGTTTGTTGATTGCTTGTAGATCTTCTTCTGTGAAGCGTCTGTTCATATCCTTAGCCTATTTGTTGATTGGGTTATTTGTATTCTTGGTGTAGAGTTTTTTGAGTTCTTTATAGATTCTGGAAATTAGTGCTCTATCTGAAGTATGAGTGGCAAAGATATTCTCCCACTCTGTAGGCTCTCTCTTCACATTTCTGATAGTTTCCTTTGCTGAGAGAAAGTTTTTTAGTTTGAATCTATCCCAGTTATTGATTCTTGCTTTTATTTCTTGTGCTGTGGGAGTCCTGTTAAGGAAGTCTGATCCTAAGCCAACAAGTTGAAGATTTGGACCTACTTTTTCTTCTATAAGATGCAGGTTCTCTGGTCTGATTTCAAGGTCCTTGATCCATTTTGAGTTGATTTTTGTGCAGGGTGAGAGATAGGGGTTTAGTTTCATTCTGTTGCTTATGGATTTCCAGTTTTCCCAGCACCATTTGTTGAAGAGGCTATCTTTTCTCCATTGCATATTTTTGGCACCTTTGTCTAGTATGAGAAAATTGTATTTATTTGGGTTTGTGTCCGTGTCCTCTATTCTGTACATTGATCTACCTGTCTATTTTGGTGCCAATACCATGCCGTTTTTGTTACTATTGCTTTGTAGTATAGTTGAAGTTCTGGTATTGTGATACCCCCTGTTTCATTCTTCCTACTAAGGATTGCTTCAGCTATTCTGGGTTTCTTATTCTTCCAGATGAATTTCATGATTGCTTGCTCTATTTCTGTAAGGTACATCATTGGGATTTTAATTGGAATTGCATTGAATCTGTATAGCACTTTTGGTAGTATGGCAGTTTTGACAATATTAATTCTGCCTATCCAAGAACATGGGAAATCTTTCCATCTTCTAAGGTCTTCCTCAATTTCTTTTTTCAATGTTTTGTAGTTTTCATTGTAGAGATCTTTTACCTCTTTGGTTAGATTGGTTCCCAAGTATTTTATTTTTTTTGAGGCTATTGCAAATGGAGTTTGTTTTCTTCATTTCCCTTTCAGATGTTTTATCGCTTGCGTATAAAAATGCATGTTGATTTTATAGCCTGCTATTTTGCTAAATTCATTGATGAGGTCTAGAAGTTTTCTGGAGGAGGTTTTTGGATCCTCTAAATATAGAATCATGTCATCAGCAAATAGTGACAGCTTAAGTTCCTCTTTTCCTATTCATATCCCTTTAATTTCTTTAGTCTGCCTAATTGCTCTGGCTAGAGTTTTGAGACAATGTTGAATAGGAGTGGTGAAAGAGGACATCCCTGTCTTGTTCCCGTTTTTAACGGGAATGGTTTCAGTTTTTCTCCATTAAGAATGATGTTGGCCATAGGCTTAGCATAAATAGCCTTTAAAATGTTCAGGTATATTCCTACTATCCCTATTTTTTCTAGTGTTTTGAGCATGAAGGGATGTTGTATTTAGTCAAATTCTTTTTCTGCATCAATTGAAATAACCATATGATTCTTATCCTTAAGTCTATTGGCATGATGGAATACGTTTATTGATTTATGGATGTTAAACCATCCTTGTATTCCAGGGATGAACTCCACTTGATCGTGGTGCACAATTTTCTTAATATGTTTTTAGATACGGTTTGCCAATATTTTGTTAAGGATCTTTGCATCTATATTCATCAAGGATCTTGGTCTAAAATTTTCTTTCTTTGATGTACCTTTGCTTGGTTTGGGTATGAGGGTGATATTAGCTTCATAGAATGAGTTTGGTAGGGTACCCTCCTTTTCTATTTCCTGGAATACTTTGAGAAGTATTGGAATGAATTCTTCTTTGAAGGTCTTGTAGAACTCGGCTGAGAATCCGTCTGGTCCTGGGCTTTTCTTGGATGGTAGATTTTTAATGGCTTCTTCTATTTCATTGCTTGATATTGATCTGTTTAAATTGTGTATGTCCTCCTGGTTCAGTTTGGGAGGAGCGTATATCTCTAGAAATTTGTCAATGTCTTCGGTAGTTTCTATTTTGTTGGAATACAGATTTTCAAAGTAGCTTCTCATTATGTTCTGTATCTCAGTGGTGTCTGTTGTGATATTTCCTTTTTCATCACGAATTTTAGTAATTTGAATTTTCTCTCTCCTTCTCTTTGTTAGTGTGGCTAAGGGTTTGTCTATTTCGTTTACTTTCTCAAAGAACCAACTTTTGGTTTTGTCAATTTTTTGAATTGTTTCTTTTGTTTCAATTTCATTGATTTCAGCTCTGATTTTAATTATTTCCGGTCTTCTACTACTTTTGCTGTTATTCTGTTCTTCTTTTTCTAGGGCTTTGAGCTGTAATGTTAGGTCATTTATTGTTGACTTTTCATTCTTTTCTGGAATGCGCTCCATGCAATGAATTTTCCTCTTTGTAACGCTTTCATAGTGTCCCAGAGATTTTGATGTGTTTATCGTCATTCTCATTGACCTCTAAGAATTTTTTTTATCTCCTCCCTGATGTTTTTTTTCATCCATGTTTCATTCAATAGCATATTATTTAGTCTCCAGGTGTTGGAGTAATTTCTGTTTTTTATTTTGTCATTGATTTCTATTCTCAATCCATTATGATGTGATAGAACACAAGGCAGTATCTCTATTTTTTTGCATTTCCTAAGGGCTGCTTTGTGGCATAACATATGGTGTATTTTCAAGAAGGTTCCATGTGCTGCTGAGAAGAAAGTGAATCCACCCATTGATGGATTGAATATTCTATATATGTCTATTAAGTCTAGGTTATTGATTGTGTTATTGAGTTCTATGGTTTCTTTGGTTGGTTTTTGTTTGGAAGATCTATCTAGTGGTGACAGCGGTGCATTAAAGTCAACCAGAATTATTGTGTTGTGGTCTATTTGATTCCTGAAATTGAGAAGGATTTGTTTGATATATAGGGATGCACCATTGTTTGGGGCATAAATATTTACTGTCATTATGTCTTCCTGATTTATGGTTCCCTTAAGCAGTATGAAATGTCCTTCTTTATCCCTTCTGACTAACTTTGGCTTGAAGTTCACTTTATCTGATATAAGGATGGAAACCCCCGCTTTTTTACTGAGTCCATGTGCATGGTAGGTTTTTTCCCATCCTTTCACCTTTAGTCTGTGGATGTCTTTTTCTATGAGATGAGTCTCTTGCAGACAGCATATTGTTGGGTCTTTCTTTTTAATCCATTCTGCCAATCTATGTCTTTTGATTGATGAGTTTAGGCCATTAACATTCAGGGTTATTATTGAGATATGATTTGTATTCCCAGTCATTTGGCTTATTTTTGGTTTTTAAGTTGGCTTGGTTTCTCCTTTGAGTGGTTTTTCTCTAAGGTAGTTCCTCCCTTTGCTGACCTCCATTGTTGTTTTTCATTTCCTCCTCATGGAATATTTTGTTGAGAATATTCTGTAGCGCAGGCTTTCTATTTGCAAATTCTTTTAACTTTTGTTTATCATGGAAGGATTTTATTTCATCTTCAGATCTGAAGGTAAGTTTTGCTGGGTATAGGATTCTTGGTTGGCAACCATATTCTTTCAGAGCTTGAAATACGTTGTTCCAGGCCCTTCTAGCTTTTAGATTCTGGGTTGAGAAGTCAGCTGCTATCCATATTGGTCTCCCCCTATATGTAATCTGATGCTTTTCTCTTGCGGCCTTCAAAATCCTATCTTTATTTTGAATGTTAGGCATTTTCATTATAATGTGCCTTGGTGTGGACCTGTTGTGATTTTGTGCATTTGGTGTTCTGTAAGCCTCTTGTATTTGATTTTCCATTTCATTCTTCCGGTTTGGGAAATTTTCTGATATTATTTCATTGACTAGGTTGTTTATTCCTTTGGTTTGTATCTCTGTGCCTTCCTCATTCCCAATAATTCTTAAATTTGGTCTTTTCATGATGTCCCATAGTTCTTGGAGATTCTGTTCATGATTTCTTACCATCTTCTCTGTTTGGGCAACTTTATTTTCAAGATTAAATATTTTGTCTTCATTGTCTGAGGTTCTGTCTTCAAAGTGATCTAGTCTTTTGGTGATGCTTTCCCTTGAGTTTTTTATTTGGTTTATTGTTTCCTTCATTTCAAGGATTTCTGTTTGTTTGTTTTTTTTTTTTTGTTTTTTTGAGAATCTCTATCTCTTTGTTGAAATGATCTTTTGCTTCCTGCACTTGCTCTTTCAGCTTATTGGTATTATCATTCATTGCCTGCATTTGCTCTCTTATCTCATCCTTTGCTTCATGAATCATCTTAATCATGTATAATCTGAAGTCCTTTTCTGACATTTCTTCTAACATACTGTCATTGGATTCTATTAATATAGAATCTAGATTTGTTTGGGTCATTTTCTTCCCTTGTTTTTTCATGTTGTTCATGTATCTTCCCCTCTAGCAGTGCAGATCTGGGCTATTGCAGATTTCCCTCTATAGGCTTATAGTGGCCCTATAGGTTTCCAAACCCTTTCTTTAAGGGGAGATCAATATGAGCAGTGCCCAATTCAGAAACTATGCAATCCTAGACCAAATAGCCCCTATGAGGACAATAACAAAATTGTCATAATAAACAGAATGAGTTCATATATTATCTTCAGTAAAACAAACAGATTTGCAATAAGGTCTGCAGTTTCAAGTGGAGGACAAAGAGGATGCAGAGGGATATAGAATTTGGCTGTTAATGGGATAAGAAAAGAATATACAGAAGTTCTAGAAAATAGAAAGGGTGAGAGTGTAATCAAAAGAATTTGGATGTTAGCATGCAAAAAAGGGAGAGAGAACTCTGAGAGAACAGGTAAACAAATGGAAAAGAGAGCAAGAAAAGTAAAGAAATAAAAACTTAAACTTTTTCAATAAGGAGAAAAAAAGAAAATCTACAGTATAACAGTCATATAGTAATGAAACCTCCCAGAGTTCAGTAGCCTGATGCATGACAGGTGTCTGACAAAGAGCTTCAAGTCTCTAGCAGGCATCTCAGGATGGGTTTTGCCCCACCTAAAGATCGGAGCTACGGCTTTCAGGATTATCCAAGATGGCCACTCTGACTTCCAAATGTGTTGGCAAATGGGGACCTGCAGCTCAGGGTGTGGACGTGGTCAGCAGGAGATCCTGGAGGTGGGATGCAGTTGGTCAAGCAGGGATCCTGGAGGTTGGGTTGTTTGGTGTGGTTGTGGGGTCCTGGAGGCTGGTTACAATCAGTCGGTCTGGGGTCCTGGTGATAGGGTGCAGTCAGTTGGTCTGGGGGTCCTGGCAGCAGAGAGCAGTCAGTCGATGTGAGGGCCCCAGAGCCAGGGAGTGATTGGTCGGGCTGAGGGATCCTGGAGACGGGGCTCAGTCAGTTCGGCCAGGGGTCCTACGGTGCCTGGCTGTTGTCTCAAAATGGTTGCAGCCACGTGTAATCAAACCTGCAGGTACTGTAATAGTGAACTTCCAGGCAACAGCAGGCAGCTGGTGCTCCACTGGCGGTCAGCGATCAGTTTGCTGACTGTTGTCAGACGATCGGGAGGTGAACCTCGTGCTTTGGGTGATGGATAGGTGTAACCAGGTGATAGACAGGCGAGACGCAGGCAAATGGTGGATGATAGGTGCCTGACAGTGAGCAATCTGCACTCAAAAAATGTGTTGATATGCTGGCAGACTGCAGGTGATCACAGCAGATAAATGGGGTAAACAGCAGGGGATGGATAAGCAGCAAAAACTGCCTTACCAAGAAATAGATATCCTCTGCTTGAAACTGGAGTTATGGAGCGACAAGGACCGCAGCCTCCCCTAGTCCGCCATCTTAAATCTCCCCGGCATCCATTTTCTTTTAGAGCTTGGTATATATTATTCTAAGCCCTCCTGGATTTTAGGGTCTGGGTTGAAAAATTAGCTGAATTCTGAGTTGATTTACTTCTAAGTATGACCAGTTGTTTTTCTTTTGCAGCTCTAAAAAATTCTATTCTTATTTTGTGTGTTAGGCATTTTTAATAATTACATGTCTTGAGTGGATCTGTTGTGATTTTGTATATTTGGAGTCCTATATACCTCCTGTATTTGAATTTTCATTTCATTTTTAAGGTTTGGAAAATTTTCTGGTATTATTTCATTTAAAATATTGTGCATTCTTTAGTTTGTGTTTCAGAGGCTTCATCTATCCCAATGAATCTTAAATTTGGCTTTCTAATATTCCATATTTCTTGAATATTCTGTTCATTGTCTCTCAACATCTTTTCACTATGGTTGACCTTATTTTCAAGGTTGTATACTTTGTCTTCAAAGTCTGAAAATCTGTTCTCAAAGTAGTCTAATCCATTGGTGATGCTTTCCATTGAATTTTTACTTTGATTTGTTGATTCCTTCATTTCAAGGATTTCCATTTGATTGTTTTTCAGAATCTCTATCTCTTTATTGAAGTGTTCTTTCACTTCCTGTATTTTCTCTCTGAATTCACTCCTTCCACCTCCTTTTAGCTCATAGATTAGTTTAACTATAAACTTTCTAAATTCCGTCTCTGACATTTCCTCTACTGTGGTGTCAGTGAATGTGTTGAAGCATTTTGGGTTGTTGGGATGGTTTTTCATATTGTTTTTATGTCTCCCCATCTATCAGTATATCGTTCTAACTTCTTCTTTTAAGTGAAGGAGTACTATGTGAGCTCTTAAGGGCCCTTGGTTGGGTGGATATCTAGATTATGATATTTTGATTCAATATGTGCCCTCTGCTGATCCTAATATTAGCTCCACTTTAAGAGATAACACTGAGCCATATTTATTGTAATCACTTCTGAGTCAAACCTTGTGTTAGTTAGCTTTTTCACTGCTGTGACTAAAAGATCTGATCAGAACAATTTTAAAGGAGGAAAAATTTATCTGAGGGCTCATAGTTTTAGAGGTTTTAGTCCATAGAAAGCTAGCTCCATTCCTCTGGGCTCCAGGTGAGGCAGGATATCATGGTGGAAGAGTGTGGCAGAGGGAAGCAGCTCACATGGTGATCAGAAAGCAGAGAGAGAGAAAGAGACTCCACTAGCCAGATACAAATATATACCCAAAGCCATGCCCCAATTCCCACCTCCTCCAGCCACACTCTACCACTTTAGTTACCACTAATTAATTAATTAACTAATAGGGATTAACTAATCCCTATCAGGGGATTAAATCACTGATTGAGTTAAAGCTCTTACAACCCAATCATTTCTCCTCTGAACCTTCTTGCACAGTGTCACATGTGAACTTTTGGGGGACACCTCACATTTCAAACCATAACAAGCCTTATACTACTAAACCTTGTAAAAACAAAAGCTGTTGCAATTGTTCTCTGTGGTTCCTCAAATTCAGGTGTAAGCTTATAATAAAGTTCATGAACAAGTCAAAAAGTTAGTAGTTAAATTTACTAAACTAACTATAACCTTAAGTGAGCTGAAAGGAGGAAGAAAACTTGTGCAAATGTTGGAGAGAAAAAGGATAGAGAGAGTGAATGAAAGAGAGAGAGGGAGAAAGAAGCTATAAAAATTTATGAATTGGTGCTATTTGAGGTAGTAGTGGATAATGAAAGAGGATGGGTAGGTGGTAAGAGAAATAGGTATAAGAGGAATACAAAGAAAGGAAGATTGATTCCAATTCATGCTTTAAAACTTTAGATGAAATACATTCAAATGGGTTGGAGGTACATTGCTGGCTATTGGGTTAATAATTATCATTCAAGCCAAGGAGTTATTTATATGATCAAAGTTGACATTAGAGTTGTTTATAGTCTTGGAGGGTGCAGTGTTATGAGTTGACTGATTCTAATGTTGTAGAAGTTCAGGTTGCAGGCTCTGATGTGCCTCTGGGTTTGCTGTGGGTCACCTGTGTATCTGTTCCACTCTGATAGATTCTTTTCATGGCAGTGAAGATCCTGGTAACTGTGTGTGAGTGAAAGCTCGGGTTGAGGGTTTTCTGCAGGTGTTCTGTAATACAGTACCATTCTTGCTGCTTCTGCACTCTGAGGTGCTGTAGTGAAGGGTCTCTGGCAATTTATCTGGACTCTAGTTTCCACTGACCCAGGTTATGATTAGTGGGCATTGGTTCCCTCGGTTTAATAAGTCTGGTGCAAGGTCTTACAAGTATCCATCAATGCCCTGTCCCTTGCAATCACGGTTCAGGCTGTGTACCTATTAAGGCTGGTCTCCAACCCTTTCTGTTGAGGAGCCTCTGGCAATTTCCTGCTGGGTCTATATGTCACTGGATTTTCAGGCAGCTTCCCTCTGGTATGGTACTTTGATCCTGGGAACTGTATCTAGGCTTCCCGTGGTGCCTCCCCCCAGTGCCAGTGGCCAGGGCCTGTTGAATCAACTTTCCTTTGTTTGGGGCCAGAGCTGCTTCATTGTGGCCTCAGAGTCAAGAGAGCTTATGCAGAGGTTTTACCCCATGCCTGGGTCCTTGAGGCTACAGGGGCCAGACCCGTATTTCCCTTGGCCCAGGTCCTTTCCAGTCCACTCTGTTCTCCTTATTTGTGAGTGGGAGGGAGAAGGAGGGTTTCTGATATTTATGCTAGTAGTGGTTCTTTTAGAAGTTCTTTATGACTGGATTCTTAGGATGGCTCACTGCAGGGGTTTCCCTCTGGTTTAATTTGGGCTGTCTGGGCATGGGAAGACGCCTTGTTGATTTAAGAGGGTGACTGGTCAGCTGTGGACTCCACAAGAGGGCTGAGGGAGCCCTGCTCAACTTTCTTTTCACAATTTGGTTTTAAGTAGCTTGTACTTTTTAAAGAAGCCTTCTGTACTTTAAATTTTGTCTCTCTTTTCAACAGTTTTTAAGTGGGCGAGCTTAAGAGAATGTCCACGGCCCCTCTCTCTCTCTTTCTCTCTCTGATGCCCCCGCCCCCACAATCCACAGGTTTGGGTTAGGGCACTTTGAGTTTGATTTCTAACCTAGTAACCTACCTGCCAGTCTTTCCAGGTCTCAGACTACATAGTATAGCGTCTCAGAGCATTGATTTTGTCACCCACCTCTCAATTCTGCTTTTATTTACTGCTTCCTGTGAGGAGACTGGAACTCGCTGCCTAGTTCACTTCCATCATCTTCCTCCAGCAGTCTGTTCTATCCATCTTTTGATTATGGTTTGCATGAACTATTTTCACCGGCCTTTTATTTAATGATTTTATATCTTTATATATGGTTTCTTCAGAACACAAATAGTTGGGTTTTCCTTTCCATCTAATTTGATGTTTCTCTTTTCATTGAGGTTTAAAAATCTTATTTAATTGATAGAACTACTGATCCAGTTAGATTTAAATTTACTTCCTTGTTAGTTGTTTTCTATTTGTCCCATCTGTTCTTGTTCTTTTTTCTTCTTTTTCTGCCCCTTTTTCAATGAGTTTAGCTTCAAAAAATTATTCCATTTATTTATGCTATTCACTTATCAGTTATATTTATTTTTGAAAGTTTCTTCATGGTTGCCCTATGACCTATAAAATATAGATCTTTAATTTTCATGTTTGTTTTTAAGTGATATTATATGATCTCAAATAGTTTAAGAAACTTATAGTAGCGTTCCTTGAATAACTCTCCTTGTCCTCTCTGCTATTGTTGTTGTACATTTTATTTTTTTATTTGCTGTAAGCCTCTCAAAACATTGTTATTTTGCTTTTGATAGTCCATTATTAAAGACTGAAAATGACATAAAAGCCTTTTGTATGTCTTTTTACTATTTCTGAAGCTTTTCATTTCTTTGTTTCTGTCTGGTGTGACAGAAACATGGATCTCTACAAAGAAATGTGTAGACTTGAAGCATCAGTCTTCAGAATGTTTCTTTTGTTTTTCTGTGAAAGTCTTTAATTTGCTTTCATTTTTCAAATATATATATATATATATTGGTCTCAATATAGAATTTAGGGTTGACAGTTTTTTGTTGTTTGTTTTCTTTGAAGTACTGTAAAGGATATCACTGTCTTTTGACTTTAATCATTTCTCATGAGAATTCTCTTAAAATTCTTCTGTTTTTTTCCTCTGTATGTGATGTGTCTTTTATCTCTGGCAATCTTCAAGATATCCCCTTTGTGCTGGGCATGGTGGTACCTATAGTTCCACCTATTTCAGAGGTTGAGGCAAAAGGATCTCAAGTTCAAGGCTGGCCTTGGCAACTAAGTGAGACCTTGTCGTCTCAAAAAAAATAAAAAATAAAAAATAAAAAGGCCTATAAATATAGCTCAGTGGTAGAGCACCCCTGGGCTCAATTCCCAGTACTGGAAAAAAATAAAATATTACCTTTACCTTTTTAAAAGTAATTTGCATATGATACATGCCAGTCAATGTAGGGACTGAATTTAAGTTTTTCTAGATATGGGAGGAATATGTAGGTCCAACCCTGCTATTGCATCTGTATGTGCTGCAGCAGAAGTGCAAATTTAGAAACAACACATTACTCTCTGCCTAGCTCCAACAGAGGCCTTGGTCTTGAAATTGCATCTGAGAATTCCTTTCCAGGATTTATCACCAGGGTTTATCTTCAGATCGTGCTCTGTCATTCAGAAATGATATCATTGTAAAAGTTTATTCTTAATTTTTTTTATAAAGGAGATTACATTCAATGAAGAACAAAAAAATCAGATTGAGGAAGTACTGACCAAGGAAGAAGCAGCTGTCCCTCAAAAATCTATCTCTAGTCCAGACAGACTGAAGAAGAACCATATTAATTTTGTGAAGACTCAAATGTCCAAGAGATTGGAGCCAAGCTTAAACTGGAGAGCCAAAGTTGATTTTAAAGAGTATGTAAATATTTGCATGATGGGTTTTCTAATGCATCTTCAGTCACCACATATTTATCTAGTTTCTTCAGAACTTTGTTTCTTGGTACAAAATACAGAGAGATACTTTTACATCCTTCTGTCACACAAGTTGATTCCTTTCTGCTCCTCTCTCTATTCCAAGTGCAAAGACTTGACAACCACACGTTCACATTTGGAGCACTGTGAAAGGATGGGAAGAACATAGTTCATGTTCATGTAGTTGGTGAGTTAGGACAAATAACCATGAAAAAGATGATAAAATATGTGGAGAAGTAACATAGGAAATATAAACATAGTGGCAGGAACCTGATTGCCTATGTGCTAGGAAATTTTGAAATGATTAAACTTATATGGGGTTAAGCAGAGAAACCTTCATGATGACTGATGTGTTTTCTATGAATAGAACTCCAATCTTATAAAAAGGCTAGAGTCTTAAAAATATTAATAGGCCTGTGTAAAGTTGACCCTGTATTGATGAATGTATGAAATACATAAAACTAGTTCCATTTGGGACCTCTTATAAATAGGTGCCAAAGCAGATTAAGAACTAGTACTTCTTAAATGCTGAGGTAGTCAAAAGCACTGTCAGCTTTCTGTCACTGTAACAAAATGCCTGAGATAAAAACTTATGAAGAGAAAAGTTTATTTGAGCTCATGATTTTAGAAGTTTCAGTCTGTGATCAGTAAAACAAAAGCTTTTAGGCCGCTAGTGGAGGTGTCAGATGTCATTGGTGGGGAGCATGTGGTGGAACAGAACCACTCACCTCAGGGCCAGGAAGCAAAAGAGAGAAAGAGAGGGTGACTGAATTTTTACAATCTCTTATAAGATTGTGCTCCCAGTGACCTAAAGACCTCCCACTAGGCCACACCTATTAAAGATTCCACAACCTTCCTATAGGATGCCTTGGAGATCAACCCTTTAAACACATGGAACTTTGGAGAACACATAAGATTCAAACTATAGCAAGCGCTTTTTACAATTTAGCCAATAGCTTACAAATTTTAGCCTATATTTAATGTTCTATGTTGTCACATGATTAAGAACTGGGTCCTGGTTTATCATTCTAGTACCCTGACTGGTAGGGATTCTGAAAACCACAGGGTGATTCTCTTTGGAAGTAAATCCAGAACTGTGGGGAAGGAGAAGTGTTATGGAAAGAGGAGACATATTTGCTCTTCTGATTCTCATCAATTTTGTTGATGAGAATCTACTTGAAAAGAATGAGTTTGAAAATGAAAAATGTATGGGTAACTCTGTTAACTGGAAAGTGAATTTTCAAATGCTACTTTTATCATGTGCTTATTCTTTCAGTTATGAATTTCCTTAAGTATTTAGTGAGAGCAGAGTATGTGTTAAAGAGTGTGCTAAACCTGAGAATACCTGGAAAGCCAGGTTCAGACCCTGTTGTAGCATTAGGTGGAGAAAACTAAGAAGCCATAGGCAACTATAACTGAGAGCAGTAAGTACCCATAAAAAGCAGGGTCGGAGGATGTACACAATGAGAGCAACCTACTTGTGAAGATCTGTTTCCAGTATAAAGAAGTACTGGACAGAAATTTTCTTCAGTGTATAAAATGTATGACTCTGTATGAAGAACAACAGGGACATCTTCAGCTGTCAGGTGGGATTGGAGATCATCTTTCTCTGTGTCAGGAACACCCATCATTTGGGCACATGGAAGTGATAAACTATTTGTATATTATTATTCTAACTTTTATTTCTTATTCATTAACGTAAAGCTCATTTTTTTTACAGACAGAAAAATTTAACAAAAGATAGCCAAGAGGAAAAACATGGAGGAAAAGTTGAAAAGTCAAGAACATCTATCTCACATGGAAAAGTACAGCTTCGGTATGTTTCTGATGGCTTGACCAGCTCCTTAAAGCCTCCCTCACACACTGGGCTAGTTAGCTAATTAAAGCCATTTTTTTTTTTGTTTTTTGTTTTTTGTTTTTTGGTACCAGGGATTAAACCCAGGGTGCTTAACCACTAAGCCACATCCCCACCTTTTTTATTTTGAGACAGGGTCTCTCTAAGTTACTTACAGCCTTGTTAAGTTGCTGAGGCTGACTTTGAACTTGTAATAATTCACGTGTTGAAGAATATTTTAGTTGTTTTTAGCTTTTGACTATTAAAAATAAAGCCGTTTTGAACAATCATATATAGGTTTGCCTATAATATTTTTGGGTGTATTTCTTTGAATAGCTCTTTTGTATGCTCACTATAGGTAGTTATACATACATAACATCACAATTCACTGGTCTTGACCTTTCCAAATTTGAGTAGAGAAACCTTCTTCCTTTCTAAAACACAGAAGGTACTGGTACATCTATTATTTATATGCATGGTACTAAAATGTTATCATTCTAACTATGTCCATGTTCTGGCTTATATGAATGGATTTGTTGTTTTTGTTCGTAGTAAGAGTGTTGATAAGATTGAAGAAACTATTAGTGAGAGCTCCTCAGAGAGTGAGGAAGATGAAGAACAACCTGATCATCGTCAGGAAGCAAATGCAGATTTGCCATCGGAATATTGGCAAATTCAGAAGCTGGTGAAATATTTGAAGGTAAGAAATACTTTTTGTATTGTGCTTTACAAAGTTCATTTTAAATACTGTTGGCAAAATATATAGTCTGCATCTAAGTTTATTTTATGTTTCTTTCAAATAAGAAAGCACCCATGTTGTTATTTAAGTGTGCATAGGAGAAGGTCTTATTACCCTGAGATTTCAAGATTAGCAGCCAGGCTGCCTCGTACCAGATTTCTTTCCTGGTTGAATAGCAGGGAATGGGTATGGCAGACACAAGATTGTGATTTGCTATCATTTTATGATTTGCAGTGTGGTGTGATAGAAAGAGCATGGATTTTTCAAAGCTGGATTTAGGTTAAATTTTAAACTGGATCACTTATAAGAAGGTGGCTATTGAAAAGTTATGATTTTGGGTCTTAATTTTCTCAAACTGTGGAATTAAATGAATGAAACCTGTACTATAGAATTATTTTGAATATTGAGAAAACACACTTGAAATACGTAGTATGGTTTCTGATACATTGTAGGTGATAAAAATACGTATTGGCCTACTTCCATTTCTCTCAAGTCAGGTAATGTGTGAAAATATTGCACGTGACAGCTGGCCCATGTAATATATTTAAGCTCTTGAATGGAGGGTAGTATATGGCTTGACAAGACCAGATTAATATTCATTTCTGACTTTGAATAGCAGATATTGGTTCTGTCTAGGCCTTGTCTAAAGCTGGAGTCTAGAAGTACTTGTGGAAAAAAGCATTTCTATTCACCTCACCTTTTTTCTGCTTTTACACATCTTTGGTCAAATCAGTCAAAGTCATTTTCCAGTAGCTTTGAATATTTAAAGATATTTATGTACCTGTTAGGCTGCAAAAGGATACTTTCACAGCTTGCTGTTCTCAAAGTGGCATATAAAATTAGCCTGTGTGTACATTTTTGAGAAATTGACAAAGACCCTCTGTGTAAATTCAGTATTATAGGCATAAGAAAACTGAAGAAGCTTCTCCTACAAAAACAATATGTTCTTTACTTCTGATGGAGTTGGCTTTAATTGGAATTCCCAGCAATTCTCAAAAAACACTATTTTCTTGAATCTTGAATCCCAAGAAAAATTAATAAGGAAATTGGAAAAATGGTAATAAGTATTCTAATTTCCCTTTGAGAATTCAAGTTTAATAATTATTATAAGGACATTACTGACTCTGAGGAATCCATTAACATCATGGAAAGCAAGAATAGAAAATACTGATGGACTGGGTGTGATGGCACATGCCTGTAATCCCAGTAGCTTGGGAGGCTGAAGCAGGAGGATCATGAGTTCAAAGCCAGCCTCAGCAAAAGTGAGGTGCTAAGCAACACACTGAGACGCTGTCTCTACATAAAATACAAAATACGGCTGGGGATGTGACTCGGTGGTCAAGTGCCCCTGAGTTCAATCCAGGATACCAAAAACAAAAACAAACAAACAAAAAACAGTAAGAAAATGCTGATGGCAGAGACAAAGATGATGATAGGCATTTCCAGGCACGGGGCAGGAGCAAGCAGGAGGAAAGGGGCCATAATCTAATCAGACAGCCTTTCTGGTGGCTGTTCCCATCTCTAAATGTGTGTCTGCTCCTAATGTGAGTCTTCCTTGCAGAGATAAATATGAGTAAGCTTCTATACATAGTATATTTAATATAAATCCTATAAGTGGTGTTCCAAGAAATAAACTTTGCAAGCAAAATAAGTCCTTACATGTGAAATTTGGACCTATGTTTCCAATTTCAACCTGTGATTCTATGCAGCCTTATTAATCTTGCTTGGAGGTCTGAATGTCACTTTATTTGAATATAGCCAATAAGTTCACTATCATTTTTCAGTGTTTGAATATTTGCCATGTTTTATATATGTATATGTACATATATATGTAGATGTATTACATATTTCAATTAATTCTTTCTGAGTAATTTAACAGAAGAAATATATAGAGAAGATGTGTGTGTTGTGGTACACTCTACTGTGAAATGAGTAACCTATAAAATGTGAATTAGCAAAATCAGTGCAGATTTCAATGGCTCACTCAAAATCAAGGCAAACAGATAAAATATTTTCATGTTTATGCCAGACTTCAAAATCTATTACAAAGCTGTCATAATCAAAATACCGTGATACTAGCTTGAAAACAGACACACTGACCAATGGAACAGGAGAGATCCCAGAAATAAACCCATGCATATATGGTCAATTGATTTTTGATAAAGATGTCAAAAACACACAATGGAGAAAAGACAGTCTCTTTAATAACTGGTGCTGGGAAAACTGGATAGGCCTATGCAGGAGAATGAAATCAAACCCTTATCTTACATCAGATACAAAAATCAACTAAAATGGATTAAATATATAAATGTAAAACTTGAAAGTGTGAAACTATTAGAAAAGATTGTAGAAGTGGTCCAGGACAATAGTCTGGGCCAAGATTTCTTGCATATGATTTCAAGAATCCAATTTAAATATTGGTAGACCTATACAGATATTTCTCAAAAGAAGGCATAGGAGTAGGCAGTAGATATGTGAAAAAGAATGCTCATCATTACTAATCACCAGGGGGATGAACATGAAGACCACAATGAGCTATCCCCTACCACCTCTTAGAAGGGCTGCAATTAAAAAGTTGAAAGATAATAATTGCTGGTGAGGGTATAGACAGCAGAGAACCCCTGTGCCCTTTTACTGGGCATGTATATTAATACAGTTATTATGGAAAACAATATGAAAACTAAAAATAGGATTACCATATGGTAATTCCACTATTGGGTATATACCCAAAAGAAATAAAATCAGTTACGTTGAAGAAATGTCTGCACTCCCACATTCACTATGGTACTGCTCACAATACCTAGATGTGGAGGCAACCTAGGTGTACACCCGTGGATAAAGAAAATGTAAACACAGACAGTGGAATACTTTATAAAGGAGGCAAACAGATAAAATCTTTATAAAGGAGGAAATTCTGTCATTTGTGACAACATGAATGAACCTGGGGGGGAGATATTGTGCTAAATGAAATTGTCAGACTCAGAAAGACAAATACTGCACAGTCTCATGTTGGAATCTAAAATAATTGAACTCATAGAAGTAGAGAGTAGGATGGTGAATATGGAGGCCAGAGGAAGGGGTGGGTGAGAAAAGAGAAGACCTTGATCAGATGGTACAGACCTTCAGTTAGACACACTTTCAGTTAGATAGGAGCTCTAATATTCTATTACACAGAATAGTAACTAGATTACATAATGTGTTGGTTGTATTTTTTTTTTTTTTGGTATTGGGAATTGAACTCAGAGACACTTTACCACTGACCTACATCCCCATCCCTTTTCAGGGTCTAGATAAATTGCCAAGGCTGGGTTTGAACTTGAGATCCTCCAGCCTCAGACTCCCAAGTTGCTGGGATTATAGGAATACGGCAATATTCCCAGCCTTTCTATATTTCAAAATTGCTACAAGAGTAGATCTTAAATATTTTTATTACAAAAATGACAAGTATATGTGGTGGCAGATTTGTTAATTGCTTGATCCAATAATGCCACAATATAAAGATTTAACAAAACATCACATTGTACCTCATGATTATATAATATATACAATTATTTGTTAGTTAAAATAAAAACATTAAAATGTTTTTATATTTAAAAAAGTATGTAAGCATCAAATAATGATCATATAATGAGATATATATGTATATAGATATGTTTATATGTATATATATATATTTTTTGTGGTGCTGGGGATCAAACCTAGGGCCTTGTACATGCCAGGTAAGTCCTTTATCACTGAGCAATTCCCCCAGATAACCCCAGATTGAAATATCTTTTTTTAGTCTGTAGACTTATTTGTTATGAAGCAAAGATCAAGACTATTGAATGGGAAGATTAATGTTTTATACGTTTTAAAATTTCCTTTAAAGAATGACATTTTATAAATATTAATATCTTTATCATCTTTTTATTTTTAAAATGGTTTTTACATGGTCTTTGTTTAGGGTTAGTTCTCTCCTTTAGTGTTTTCTATTATCAAATATCTTTATTTGGTAGAGATCATTTTTGCAAGTTATTACAATATAAAATTGTGTCACATGTGTTTATGCTTTGCATCTGGAATGTTCCCCAAAAGGCCATATGTTAAAAGACTGAGTCCCCAACTAGGAGCTATTGGGAGATGGTGGAATGCTTAAGAGGTGGGTCCTATTAGGAACTTTATAGGTTGCCAGCAGACATGCCCTCAAAGAGAATTGTGAGGCCCTGGTATCTTTTTCTCTCTCTTCCTCTCTAGCCATGAGGTGAGTGATTTTGCTCTACCACATGCTCCTGTCATGATGCACTGCCACAGGCTCAAAGGAATGGGGCCAACTGATTATGGACTGAAACTTTTGAAACTGTGAGCCAGAGTAACCTTTTTTCTTTAGAAGTTGTTTATCTCAGATATTTCTTATAATAACAGAAATCCGACTAACATAAATATACTGCTTCATAATAATAATAATAAATCCTGTTTTTATAGTTTTTTTTTAAACAAGAAAATCTCTTAAAATTTTTGGTTTGACTCTTCCACTAAAAATGATTTACTATTTATTATTATGGAAATTATTCATTATTATTATGGTCACTCATGATTACCTAAAAACCTGTAAGTAATATATTAGGAAAAATATGGAATAACTTGTAATTTGAGGAATTCTTAAGAATTTCTAGGAAATTCTGATTTTCTCTTCCTAGATCTTGAACATTTGTATCTGTTGGGAATTTGGAAACCCTAGGCAAGAGCACCGGTACATTCACCACATGCTCTCGCACATCCCTTTTACAGGCATCTTTGTACATAAACTGTATTATTGAACAGTGGCCCAGCCCAACCTGCAGGGTAGCAATGCCCAGCCTTGGAATATTTACTGCAGTGCCTCTTCTCAGTGACTGAGCCACAGAACTTCCCATGATTGCCTCTTCTCAACTTTTCTTTAAAATGTTTTTTATTGGTACACTACAATTGTACATAATAGTGGGATTCATTGTGACATTCATACATGCACATAACATAATTTAATCAAAATAATTTTCTAGTGCTTCCCTTTTTCCTTTCTTGCTCTCTCTCCCCTCAATGCCTTTTCTTAACTCTACTGGTTTCCTTTAAAAAAAAATTGGAGCATTATTCATAGAAGGTGGGATTCACTCTAATACATTGGCATATATACAAAGCATAATTTCATCAGTTTCATTCCTCAGTACCTCCCTTTCCCCACTCTTCCTCCCTTTCCCTTGATTCCCTTTCTTTGCTCTGCTGTTGACTCTTTCCACCTCTTTAAAGGGCATGTCATCTGGGGTAAAAACTGGCAGCAGAGAACATTGTCACCATTACTCTAAGATGGGCATCTTGAGCTGGACAGGGTCACTGGGGCTCAGACATGGCCTTTTGGAATAATAATTGGAAGAACCTTTGATGATTTTCTGAAAAGTTCTGGTCCATTATCTTTATCTCATTAGTAAAAGAAAACACTTCATGGTGCAGAAACATAAGATGGGCCAGGAGATGGAATAACAGAGGAGGTCGAAGCATGATCTTTAATGTTGGAAAGACATTGGTTGGGTTGGAATTCTGCCACTTACTAACTAGGTGGCCTTGGGTGGATTGACCAGCCTCTCTCAGTTTTATTTTCCTCATTGGTGAAGATGGAAAAATAAAAGTTCTCATATGTTGGGATTATTATGAATATTAAATGAAATATAACACATGTAAAGTGCTTAGCATGAAGTCTTCAATAACTGTTGGCAATCATAATTATGCCTATTACATATGATTATTATTATAGAAAATGCATAATGGGGAGTCTTCTCAACTTGCCCAGGTGGCCCTCAATTTTTGCTTTAAGTTTTTTAGCAACCAATAAAAGGAGGAAAATACAGTGAGTTCACTTAGTGAAGGAAAGACTTACCATCCTTAAATAAAAACAAACCAGTTGCCAATGAGTGTAACTGATCCTGGTGCTAAGAGCAGAAAGAATTTTCTCCCTTAGTGAATGGGGCAGGCACAAAGTGAGAGAGCAAAAAGAGTCCTTGATAATATCTACCCAGTGACTGTGGTAAAGAGAGTTTCTCCTAATAGTCTAATTATTGAGTAAATATCTTGAGCTATTCAACTATTTAGGATAAGTCCATATGGTGCTGGGCCAAAAAGGGATGCACTATTTCTGTCCCAGAACAGCTAAGGAAAACATTTATTGATGAAGTGCTACTTAAGTTTGCACAAGTTATTCATCAATAAATCATGTGCAAATGTGATACTTTTGGCCAGACAGTAAATTGCTTGGAATTCTTATAGTTCCCACAGGTAAATATTCTTAACATAGCCAATAAAAGAAAAAGTATATCTACAAATGATTTCAAGGTTTTTGACACAGGTAAATGTTTTATATGGAGACACAAAAGGATATTAAAAGTCTCTGAAATGCAAAATTGAATGTCTCTAGATAATCTCTAAATACACATGACATTTTAATTTATAAAATTATGGCTTCAATGTAGACTTAAACTGGCAGAGAAATGTTAATGTTGACCTGACTTTCTACTTACCATTTTCCAAGTAGAGCAATGTCTGTGATTGTTGAAAAAATTTGATGAGCTCATTAATACCCAAACAGGTCAATGAACTTCAGCTTATTATTTATCCAGCACTATGAGCTCAGATCTTGGCACATAAGTAAAGGGAGTTCATATTTAATTATTTGGCTTTGACATATGTTCACTTCAACTAACAAAAGTTTCATATATGTATATATTCTTTTTGTCTGGGCTTTTGGAACACAATTTAATTTTTTAATTAATGAATACATTGCAGTTTTGCTAACTGACCTTCCAACTTCTTTTATTTCCCATAACTGATAACTCTGCACCCTAATTCTGAAGGAAGCATGACACCCCCTTTTCAGCTCTCCGATGAGACTTACATTCTGCCTTCTGCTATCATGGTAGTTCAGGTTGTCTATCTTATCAATTGCTCCTAGAGTAGGGAGAACTGTTAAATTTATTTTTGTATCTTTCAGGGATTCTTGCTAACAAGCAAGAGTTTGTCCTTTTACACTGTAACCAAATGGTGCAGGGGAGGACCGGGTTCCTTAGAGGTGAGGCTTTGCTGATCTCACTCTCAGTTTCTTGAGAGCAGTTCTTCCAGCCACTGAGCCAGAGCTGTTCCTTCTGCTATTGGCGTCCTTCCCCACTTGTCTTGCATCCTTTTTTCTTCCTGCTCCAGCTCCCTTTCTCCTTGGAGATATAGTATTTTATTGTGCATTTGTTAGCTTTATATAGATATTATTTTCACTCCTGGCCAGGACTGCTTTAAAAATCTTTCAAGGAAGAAGTTTTGCTTTTGATTATTTCCAGTGATTGGAGGAGATGGTTTGTTAATGTTCATGCTCCATGCTGATTTTATGAATCTCTAAAAATACAATGATGTTTCACTCATTTCTAAATAAGGCATGTGGAAGTTCCCCTTTGTGGAAAAGGAGGAGAATTGTAAGATACTTTATTTGTTTGAAAATGTGGATTTGTTAGTTAAAAGTATTATAAATTGATACAAGTAGGTAGGCTTGGGTAAAGTGAAGTAAAATGTAGAAAGACTGCCAATTATAAGTAGATCTGCATTTCAAGCACATTAGTGAAAGTGCCCTTAAACCGATGATGAATTACTGGACTGAAGAGTGAAAGTCTGTGAGACTCCATTTCCATGATGTGGACTGAAGGTGGGTTGGGTATGGAATTTAATGCTATAGGATCCAAAAATGGAAGAGAAATTTTGAGATAAGAGTGATGTCAGGAACATGGTTGGTCAGCTCTTAGGGTAGTGTGGAGGGATCTCTGAGACTGGGTCTAGAACCTTGCTTTGTTTTCCCTGTTGGCGTTTCTTCTGACTGTCATTTGGGAATAACGCATCCGTACCATCCCGGCTTCAGCTTTAGGCTCAACTAGAGTAATGTTACCAAGCAAAGTCGGAGTTGTTCACCCCTACTCTGCGGGGCTTCATGCAGCTGCTCTCATCCCTGCATACCTGCTGTAATAATGGAGAAATCCAGAGTTAAATCCCAGGGCCATTTCTTCATATGTCCCTTCTCCCTGCAAGATGCCTGTTTCTGCACCTGGAATCTTGACCAGAGTCCAGCTGGCAGAGTGGGAATAGGATGATGAAAGAATTGATTTAGAACGATGTGTCCAGCAGCAGGTGGTGTGCAAAATGAATCTGAGTGGAAAGGGACAGGAGGCCAGTGACAATAGTTTGCACCAATAGAGCGAAAGGATGATCACCACCACACGTTTATCCTCTCCATCCACCCATGATGGGTTGGTGAGGGGGAGCCTAATTTGTTTAATCTGTATGATTAGAGTAATAAAACAGCACTCTCCATTTCGCCTGTTAAGTAAGCCAGGGAACTTGCTAGCCATTCTTCTGTTCTATTTCCATAAGTTCAGAATTGCAGGCCACGAAAAAGAAAGATGGCTGGCAGATCCTCAGTAGTAGAGTCTAGCGCTCTACTTCAGAGTGACATCCAAAAGACATCCCCATCAGAAATCCCACTAGACTCTAAGCTTCAAAAATGGTGCCTAGGGATCCCTCCCTGGATGTTTTAGATTTTTCTCTCCAGAGGGAATTCTTGGCAGCGACATTTTTCAGACTTGAAAACATTTGTTAAAGATTGCTTTTGTGGGACTCAGCTCCTTAATGATCTTACATGAACACACACAGACGGGCACACAGGCACACACACCCTTAACTGGTTATGGAGTTCTTCTAAGTGGTAATTGGGAGTTAAATGATTTTTCATCACAGGAATTTGATGTACTTTGCAATCAATTACAGTTAATTAAATTCCATTCCCATTACTTGGGTTTTGGGTATGGAGTGGCAGGAGGTTTGATCCTTGTTTCATTGGTGGAAAAGCTGAAGCATACTTTGCTGCAGGCCACACAGAAGGCGGCTGCGGGCTGGGACTGTGTCCAGGCTTCTATCTTTATTGCCCGTTGCCTGGTTATTCTGACCCACTGTCAAGAAATTTAGGCCCCAGGAGGCCTGTAGACCTTGCTATTGGACTTTACCATCTTCTTTCGTTTGAATTTCTTCATTCAAGTAAGAGACTAAATGGGGAGCCCTCTTTATAAAGAGACTCAGTATTCGTTTTTGGAAGGCAATACCAGAGTGTGCTCTTTTGCTAGGTTTTTACTTAAAGAGTTGGAGAAGAATTGTGATAGTGCAGAGTTATTCGTGCTATAAAGGGTCTTTCAAAAATGGAAACCAGCAGTCATTGTTTATTCACCCAAATCAACTCCAGTAGTTAGGAAGGAAAACTAGCATGATTTTTCAGAGAACCTTTAAGTTCATACACATGTTGCTACATTGATGCGGATTGACTTAAAAAAAAAAGTCTCAGTGACAATGTGAGTAGAAAGGCTTTTATACCTTTTAAAAAATTACCTGTTAGAAATCATATTTCAGTTTCATCATCTAACAAAATTTCTGCTTGGTAGACTCTGCATTTATATTTTCATAAATATGGTAGTGTGAGAACTGAATGCATTTTAAGTATTTGGCTAACTTGAAAAATCTGTGTTATTTGTATGTTTACAATTGCCCACAAAGAAGCATTTCATCCTGTTATTTTTATTACAAAGAAGGTGGCAGAAATGATGGAGAATCTCTGCATCTTTAGTGGGGACCCTGTACTCTACGAATAAGTAGTAACCTCTTTAGTTTTTGAGTTTTAATCTCCCCTTGCTTCTTGACTATCACAAATAAATGTGAAGAAAAAGCTGAGTAATTAGACAAGTTTGGTAATTTAGTGCTACTGATTCATAACAGTTTATACTACCAGTAATTAGCATTATATGAGCACATCAATTTAACTGCTGGAAATGACATTATCAAAAATCTTAGAACTGGGCATGTAGCTCAGTAGCACAGTGGTTGAGTTCTGGCTCTTTGCATGCCCAAGGCCCTGGGTTCAATCCCCAACATTTAAACAAAAAATGAAACAAAGGAAAAAAACCTCTCAAATGAGGTCCCTGGAGCTTTAACTCATTTACTAATTCATTCATTCTTCATGTATTTATTCATGAGCCCCATACCATGAACTAACCCAGCTAAGGCATAATTATATGATACATATGCCCATCTACTTATTCATAATATTTTTTATTAGAAATTACTTTGATGTAGTTTTATGTAATTATCTGAAAAAAACAACAGCTCTTTTAGGGGAATTTGTTGCCCCATGTATTCACAGCAACACATTTATTTTTCATTCCTCAGTGTGCTTTCCCCAAAAAAATTATTTTAAGAAAATTAAATAAATTGGAGGAAAGTAGCACTGGCTAGTTCCTAGTTTACATAATGTGCAGGATTGCTTTGTTTTTTGTTTTAAAAATATATATTCATGTCTCTTATGGAAGTTTTCATGCTGAAAAACTTCTAAATGTCTGAGTTAAGGAGTTAAGAGGCACTGGAGTTAGTATAATTTATCTTGAATTTTATATCTGAATATGGATCTATTATAGTCATTATTACAGATGGCATATTTGTAGGAAAAACATGAAACTTCATAGCCTGCCCCTTCTTTCTTTTTTTGTGGTGCTGGGGATTGAACCCAGTGCCTTGTGCATGGGAGGCAAAGCACTCTACCAACTGAGCTATATCCCCAGCCCACCATGGCCCTTTCTGATCCACTGGCCTTTGGGATTCCTGCTGGCAGATGCTGTGACTTCTGTCTCAGCTTTGTTCTCTGGATGGGTGTGGCTGTCTGGCTGTGGCCTGCTGATGTTTCTGTGACATGCAGGGTATAGCAGAAGCACATGTGGTCTAATAGTCCCTTACTTACTCCCTTCTGGATTAAACTCTTAAAATATAATATAAATACCACACTAGTATGTTCTAGTATGTACTTATTATAAAAACTCAAGCCATACAAAAAGAATAAGCATGAAAGCTCCTTTCCAGATATTTCTGTTTATATACATGGACATATATAATTTCTACACTTAAATGAATCATACCATTTCTACTTCTACATTATGCTTTTATATTTAATATTATGAATTAGTAATCTTTCATATCTTCCTCGGTCCTTTTAATTACTACATAGTATTTAATTAGCAGGACATATCATTACTTTATTTAACAATTACTTTATTGATGACTTTTTAAAGTTGTCTCAAATCAATTTTTGCTACTATAACCCAAACCACAGCAAATATTTTTATGTATGTTTTGAAATATGTACACTGTTTCTGTAGGATGGTGATTTAGTCAGCTTTTTCACTGCTGTGACCAAAAGACCTGACAAGAACGATTAGAGGAGGAGAAGTTTATTTTGGGGCTCTTGGTTTCAGTGATTTCAGTCCAAAGACAGTTGACTTCTTCATTTCTCTAGGCCTGAGTTGAGGCAGAACATCATGGTGGAAAGGTATGGCAGAGGAAAACAGCTCATGATTTGGTACCAGGAAGCAGAGAGTAAGCCAACTCCCCTTACCACAAATTATAAATCCCAATGGCACGTCCCCAATGACCCACCTCCTCCAGCCACACCCACCTGCCTACAATTACCACCCATTTAATTCCTATCAGAGGGTTAGTGCACTCATTATGTTAAGGTTCTCATAACCTAATCATTTCACTTCTAAACTTTTTTGCATTGTCTCACACATGAGCTTTTGGGAGACACCTAATATTTAAACAATAACAAATGAATTCTCTAAAATTGAGTTGCCTGGGTCAAAGAGAATGTAAATTTAAATTTTGATAACTCCGATGGGAACTTATTCAAAGGGTATGACCTTTCATTTATGCAAGATGAACCAGTTGTAGAGTCTGCTGTACAACATGGTGATATAATTAATAATATATATTGTGCACTTAAAGAAATTTAAAAGGGTTGATCTCATGTTAAATGTTCTTACCACCAAAAAGGAAAGTGTACAAGAAAATTTTGTAGGTGATAGATGTTTATTACCTTGATTGTGGAGGTAGTTCATGGGTGTTTGCGTATGTCCAAAATTCATCAAATTGTATTAAACATGCACAGTTTTTTTGTATATCAATTATACTTCAATAAAGCTGTTTTTTTAAATTTTTTTTTTTTTATTTTTTTACATTTACATAGGGTAATGATGTTTATTTTATTTTTCACCTCCCCCCACCCCTCCCACCCCTCTTTTCCCTCTACACAGTCCTTCTTTCCTTTATTCTTGCCGGTCTCCTTAGCCTAACTCTAAACCTAACCCTAAACCTAATGCTAGCCCCTCCCACCCCCCATTATATGTCCTCATTCGCTTATCAGCGAGATCATTCGTCCTTTAGTTTTTTGAGATTGGCTTATCTCGCTTAGCATGATATTCTCCAATTTCGACCATTTGCCTACAAATGCCATAATTTTATCATTCTTCATTGCGGAGTAATATTCCATTGTATAAATATGCCACAGTTTCTTTATCCATTCATCAACTGAAGGGCATCTAGGTTGGTTCCACAATCTGGTTATGGTGAATTGAGCAGCAATGAACATTGATGTGGCTGTATCTCTGTAGTATACTGATTTTAAGTCCTTTGGGTATAGGCCAAGGAGTGGGATAGCTGGGTCAAATGGTGTTTCCATTCCAAGCTTTCTGAGGAATCTCCACACTGCTTTCCAGAGTGGCTGCACTAACTTAAAAGCTTTCTCTCAGCAAAGGAAACTATCAGAAATGTGAAGAGAGAGCCTACAGAGTGGGAGAATATCTTTGCCAACCATACCTCAGATAGAGCGCTAATTTCCAGAATCTATAAAGAACTCAAAAAACTCTACACGAAGAATACAAATAATCCAATCAACAAATGGGCTAAGGAAATGAACAGACACTTCACAGAAGAAGATGTACAAGTAATCAACAGATATATGAAAAAATGTTCAACATCCCTAGTAATAAGGGAAATAAAGCTGTTTTTAAAAAAGAAAAAGTGTGGACACTAAGTTTGAAAAGTCTTGCTATAAATTTGTTTTTCATTAAAAGAGTAATAATGAAGAGTACTAAACAAGTTTGGTTTACATAAAAGAAACTTTGTTAGTTCTTTACAAATGTCAGTAATATACCAATGGGTTTCAGCTTTGGACACAGAATGAAATTGGCTAGGGCTCTTAAAAATAAAAACAAAGACCCTGATTCCCAGGTACCGTTAACAGAAATTTTGATTGACTTGGTCTGGGTTGGAGTGTAGATATTGATAGTCTTTAAAATCTTTCCAAGGTTTTATTAAAATTATACATCTAGGATTAAAATCTTTTGCTACAAATTCTTACTAGTTTTCAGTATTTTGATATTTTGTCCAATTCTAATAGGGAGAAAATGTGTCTTAAATTTGCATATTTCTGATTACCAGTGAGGTTGATTAATTTTTTTCATATGTCAGATAACCATCATGTTGTATCCTTTGCCCATTTTTCTTCGTTACTGTTTATTCTTAGCAATGCAGATTAATCCTTTGGCTCTGTTTTATTAGTTTCAGATATTTTCTCTCAGTTTGTGACATGCCCTTTTATCTATAGTTTTGTATATTAATAAACTTAAACTGTTTTCTTCATGGCTTATGGATTTTGCATCTTCGGAGTTAGGAAAGCTTTTCTGAAGCCACACCAAGAAAACTATTTTTCCATTTCCTTCTGGTAGTTATACAGTTTTCATAAAAAATATTCAGATTCCTTGATTCATTTGGAATTCACTTTATGTATAGTGTTTGCTAGGTATCTAACTTTTTTTCCCCCGCAAAGGTCAGTGAATTGTATCAACACAAATTATTGGTTCATCCAATCTTCCCTCCAGAGTCCTCAGACGCTATCATTATCAAGCCTCACTCCTGAGAATTTGTTTCTGGGTCTTTCTCTGTTGCTTCCATTTACTTGGATGTTCCCATGCCAGTTTTATGCTATTTGTATTTGACTATTTGTTAGACCAGATTACTGTCTTAAAGATTTTAAACTAAGTTTCGGTATTTTTAATTCTATATCATTTTTAGAATGCGTTGAAAATCAAGTGAAAAACAAAACTGAAAAAAATCCTGTTGGGATTTTGGTTGGTTCACATGAATTTATAAATTATTTTTGGATAAATTGCAATTTTGATAGTATAACATTATCCTATTTAGGAAAATGGTTTGACCATTGATTTAGCTTGTCATGTACTTTGCTAAAGTGTCGTAGCCTTTCCTCATACACATCTGAAGCTTTTCTTGTAAGATTTAGTCATAGATAATTCTGTTACTGTTATTTTCCTAATACTGGCATGGGAACTTTTAACCAGTTATTCATTTTAGTTTATTATTCTTAGGGTATGGATAGTTACTCATTTTTAAATGTGAACCTTGTATCTGGCCATTTCACTAAATCATTTTTTATTAATTATCATAATTATTCAGCTCATTCTTCTGAATATTTTTTAGGAAGACAGTTTCATTTGCTACAAATTTTCCTCATTGCAGTCACTAGGATGTTCCAGTAAATTTTCAATTTCTGTTCATGTTCCATGGTTACTGAAAAATCATGTGTATGGAATCCTTGCATTGTACCTTTCCCATTTCTGATAAAAAATTTTTAGCAAACTTGTAAGAAAGAGAATAACTTGAGTCTATTTCTTTATGGACATGCACATACACACACACACACACACACACACACACACACACACACTTTTTTTTTTCTGGAACCAGTATTTTGTCTTTTTCCTTAGGATTCTGTTGAGTCTTAGGTTTATGAGTGTTGAGTCATCAGTATAAAATAGGTTGCAAATAAACAGAAGGCAAAGCAATATATTTTACTACTTTGACTCACATGGTTATATGCCACTCATTTGAGTACCTTTTACCATTTCTCATCCTGGGAGAAGAATGGTCTCTCTAAGCCAACCTCAGTGCTGGGCATGGGGCCCTCTGTCATCATTAATGAACAGTCATTGGCAGGGGTTCACTTTTCTTGCTCTGAGTGGCATGTTTGGAGGAAAAAATGCTGAGAACGTTCAAAGCCAGCTGGCTGGCTGGCTGTAGGATGGCTGTGTGGCTTTGCCAGGTCTCACCTTCTGCTTCTTGATTATAGATGGTGGGGGATGGGATGAAAGCATATTCTGGTTCCAGTCATGCCTCTGCTTGCCCTCTTGTCTCCCTGTGCTGACAGTAAGTTCAAATGACAATGTGTAGGTGTGTTGCCCATGAGAATTTCTGTGACTAGCTTACAGTGTCCTTTCCTAAGCAAAGAAAAAAAGAAGGAAAATAAAAATAAAAACCTTCATTTCAAAAGTCCCTTTATGGTGCTTGATGAGTCACTTCAACCTCCTACGCCAAGTTATCCTCTTTTCTCTGAATTTCTGCAGTAACCTGAATGGTCTCCACACGTCCACACTTAATAACATCTTCCAGCCAGGACCCTCTGTAACCGGACTGATCTTTTAAAAAATGTCCTTGGCCCATGCCAGTCAATTTTGAGTTAAAGATTGAAATTCTCCATCCAGCCCAAGTAGCTGCTGATGCCCACCTCAGTTTTTAAAAATTTCATACCACTCTCCCACTCGGGCCTTGGCCACATTGACTTTCTTGAGTCTTAGCTACACTGTGCTCCATATCACTGCAGGGCTTTTGTGCATATCATCTGCTCAGATGTCCCCTCCTCTCCCTGCAGGGGAATACCCCTACCTTTGATGTCCAAACCTCAGCTAAGACATTCTTTTCCCATGATGCCTTAGGTTGGGTTAAAGTGTGGCGCTTCCTTAGCCTCCACACCCCTCTCCCTTGTAGCACTTTTTCAGACTTGAAAGTTTTCATTTATTAAAGTGGGCTTTAAAAAGTTAGACTCTTTCTTCTCCACTAAACTGTAAACTCTATGAAGACAAGAACCATGTCCGTTTTGTTTATTGGTATGTCTGGCATGCCTACCATCAGGCTTGGCAAAGAATTACCACGTAACACATTTGTTGAATGAAAGAATACAAGTGACTTGAGGCGGCTTCCAACATTATTTATCTCAAAATACGCTTGGTAAACCTTATTTCCTCCTTATTGACAATAATAAAAAAATGTTGTTTAGAAAAATATCTTAAGCTTATCTTGTCTTTCAAAAAGATTATAAGTGAGAGAAGGCAACAGTCAATCTCTGCATGTTTGAAACCTGGATTTGACAATGAACAAAAGCCTCCTGGTCCTAAGAGAGGAATGTGAGTGAAGTGCAGAAGATGGGAGCTGGAGATGTCGGAGGAGAAGCAGGAGCCGGAAGACAACTAGCAAAAGAATTGCATTAATTTCAGAAATGGAAAAGTTTATTGGAAGCATTTTTCAAAACCCTTCAGAAGCTAGTAAAATAATATTTTACTATGTTTTCTCCAGCTCTTAAAATTTCACCAATGCAATGCGTGATAAAATGTGAAAATAAGTATTGGCAACTAATTATATTCTCAGGGGAGATTTAATTGAAAAGGGAGCATATTTGCACTATTTCTCCTCAGTTAGATGTTTACGGCATCTGGACAAAGTAGAATGAACATTTGAAAATCCTGACATAACTGGTATTTAAAGAATAGCAATTGGCTAACATTTGTGGCTCTGTACGTTGAATATTTTGGCTCCCGTCTTCTGGTATTCATTCTGAAAGATTTATAATCCTTTAGGGAGTGTGGTCAGTGACAAGAGTAGAACTAAATCCTGAAATGTGGAAAAACTAACTTTTCCTAATATAAAACTGTTCTAAAAAAAATCCCTCAAGCTTATGAATAAGTTTCCAGATTTTCAGAAAAAGCTGATTTACAAAAAATTTTTTTTCTATAAGGATCTCACTTCTTAATGACAAATGTAAATAGTTTTTGGAACTCAAAATCTTCCTGAGGTGGATATTTCAGAAAAATATAAACTCTTACCTTTTGGACATCTGCTGCAATAAAGTGACTTTAAAAAAAAAAGTATGTGATTGGTTATAGGGTAAAAAATGAAATAAAGTTCAAAAGTAGAAGTCTAGAAAACAAAAATTAAGACAATTTGAAATAAGAAACAAAGATTTTGCTGAGTGTATAAGCAGAAAATTACTACCAAAGTAAACATTATAAAGCAAGAATAGCAGTCAAGAGAATCCATGATCATGCACAACTGAGAATATCCAGACGATGCACTCTTCTTTGAAATAGTCCTGAAGTGGGAGGAGACTCTGGGTTTGACTGAAGCATGACAAGCTACCCCAAGTCTTTTTGCTCCCTAGTCATGCTTATGTCCAGAACCCTCTGCCCAGGGATCTCCCTCTCTGAAGCTCTGAGTTTGGACTTTCAAACACTTAATAAAGGAGTCCACCTGTAGTCCTTCTGAAACCCTCAGGGAATTTTCTGCCTCCTTTTAACCATTTAAATTCAGAGAAAGAGTCTTGTTGAAAGAATCATTTTTTTCCTTACTTTATTTGCTTTTCCTTTTTGTATGTCACTTCATTTTCTTTAATTAATTATGGTTAGCATGTACATTGTTCTTTAAGGTTTACAAAATATATGTTTCTGTTTTTCTGTAAAAGAAAAGGAAAGCACTCTGTGTGTTCATCTTATGCCCCCAAATAAGGGAGTTAGTAACCTGACTAGTAGAGGATTTATTATTTTAAAACCAACTATGGGAAAATGGTGGTGGTGTTGACACTTTTCTTAATAGTAAGAAGATGCTAAAAATCTATAAAATGTAACAATTTAAATGTAAATAATAAAATTAAGGTTCTTGTTATTATATTAATCTTAATATAAGGACAGCCTGGTTTTCCCACAGGGAGAAATAGTATGAAAAATAGACATTGTCAGTGACATCGCCTCAGGACACGTGTTCAAAACATTTCTAGAGAAGCGGAAGGAATTTTCTCAAAAGGAGTCAGAGGAAAGACTGAAGTTCAAACCCTTTCCTTCTATTTTTTTTGGTACTGAGATTTGAGCCCAGGGGCACTCTACCATTGAACTGCATTCTCAGCCTTTTTTCTTTTCTTTTCTTTCTTTGTTTTGTTTCGTATTGTTTTGTGTGTTTTGAGACATAGCCTTGCTCAGTTCCCATGGCTGGTGTTGAACTTAGATCCTCCGCCCTCAGCCTCTCAAGTTGCTGGGATTACAGGCCCACACCATCACACCCAGGTCTTTCTTCACTTTTTGATATATGCCCTGTAATAACCCCATTTCAGTTTCTTATTTTAGCAGTAATACATTGTATTGAATTTGCAAGATTTTCATATGTGTGCATGTGTGACTCAAAGGAAGAAGGGTTTTGACAGTCTACGTAATTTTCATTTTCTGTGCTAAGCCATATATATAAATATATATATAAAATCTTATATATTTTAATTTTTAAAATTTTATATTTATATGATGTATTTTAAAATATGAAGAAGTAAAAATTTATGTAATACAAAGAAATACATACTTTAATATATACATATAATATAATGCTTATGTATTTCTACATGTCAGCTCATTTTCTGAAGCTTTAAGAGAATATGAAGATGGGGGGGTAACTTATAAAGAAAAGATATGTATCTCTCACAGTCCTAAGGATTGTGGGAAGTCCAGTATCCAGGGCTGGTATCTAGTGAGGGCCTTCTTGCTACTTGAACCTTGCATGGCAGAGTGCATCACATGGGGAGAGGTCATGTATGAGAGAGAGGAAGAGAGAGATCTTTTATAACAATACTACTCCTGTAATACTTAGTGCACTCTAGGATAGCGGCATTAATCCTTTTGAGAAGACAGAGAACCCTCATGACCTAATCACTTCTTAATACCATGACAATGGCAATTAAATTTCAACATGAGTTTAGGAAGAAGCATCCAAATCATGGAGATATATGTATATTAGGTAATGGCAACATTAAATAATTAACAGAACAGACAATTCAAAGGTATTTTCCCTTAAAAAAAAAAAAAAGAGAGATTTGGGACCATTGTTTCTATTTCGAAACAGGAATCAAAAACTATCTTTTATGAGCACCTTTTACAAAATAGTTTCTTAGCAACAGAAATGCAGCTTTTGTGTCTTATAAATCATTTTGGTGCTTGTGCTGGAACTCTTATTGACCAGTCAGTCTCAGTGGCAGTAGGAGTAACATGTACTAGGCCATGTTCTTTGGGTTTTCAAAGCAGTAATGACCAGTGGACCTTCCTTGAGAATTCCTGTAGTGAATTCTAATTTTAATTTCCTGGCAGGTCTGGTTGACAATCATTAAACAATTTTAATCTCTCAGATTAGTTTTAATTAAAAGAACAGCTCACCACTGCTCTTCACATGTGGCGATGAGTTCCGTGCATGTCGACTCCTGTGATTCTCTGTGTTGGGCCAGCATGTCACTCACAGTGAGGCTTTCTTTTTCCTCCTTCATCCTGCCCCTCCCATCCAGCTCCAGATCTTACTGGAATTGCTTTCTATTTCCCCACAGTCCTCACTCTCCTCTTCTGGGTCCCGGTCTCAGTTTCTCTGCTGCCTTCTACACCTTTCTCCAGACTTTCTTTTCTGTGTACACTTAATGCAGAAAAAAAAAAAACATACCATATCCTCTCATGCCACAGGAGTCAACTCAGAAGACTTCTGTGATCTCTGAAGGCGTAGGAACTTCTCCCCACCAGCGAGCAATCAATCCTGCAGCAACAAGCACCAGATGGAAGTCCTCTTGTCTCTAATTTTTGTCTCTAATTCGTCTGACACACTCTGCCTGGAGATAGTTTTGGATCCTTTCAGGTTGAGGGCTCAGCCCTCAAGACTGGCCCTCCTATGCATTTCAGATGCCAATCACAGCCCCAGGTTGTGACCTGTGCTTCCGAGTAACTGTTAAATTGCGGTTGTCACAATCAGGTTTGCTTGAGCATGTAGGGGACTCAGAGAAACACTGGCTTATCCCAGAGCACATTACAAAGGATATAGATGAAAAGATGCATAGCGCAAATTATGAGGGGAGCGACTTTGGCCATACCACCCTCCAGGAGCTCCATGTGTTCAGCTTTTATTTAGGATTTTTTTGGAGACTTAATTACATAGATACGATTGATTAAATCATTGGCCATTGATAATCAACTTAACCTCATCCCTCCGCCCCTCCCCAGAGGCTAAGGGATGGAACGAAAAATTCCAGCCCTTTAATGTGACCTTCATCTTTCTAGTGATGGACTCCTTGCTGAAACCAAGTAGGTGAGGCCAGCATCAGTCACTTCAGCATATCAAAGATACATCATTTTGAAGATTATAAGGATTTTAGGTGTTACATGCCAGGAAACAGGGACAAAGACCAAATATATATTTATATATATATATATATATAAATATATATTAAAATAATATCTATTTATATTTCACAGCACCATAGACTGTAGGAATGATTTTCAGACTTGTGTTGCTTTGCACAATGCACCATGTTCAGGAACTGGGGTTCCCTCTCTTAACTCTGCATACAACTTCCATTCCTCAGTCACTCTCTTAAGGCGTGCCCCTTGACTCTCTTTAACATATTAATATTACCTAAAGTTGTAGCTGTTTAAAGGAGACAGACCACCTTTAAATGTTGACTCTTAATTGGAATAACATTTTATGATGCTCTGTACAGCTTTTCCATGCTTCAGCTCGTCAGGATTCATTAAACAAATTATAGTCCCACTCAGAGAACTTAAAAAAGGATTAATGTGCTATGTATGGGGAGACATATTTCCTAGTTCATGGATTTGTAACCATTTGGTGTATTTCTATAGGAACATGGTTCTATTTAACCTTTCTATGGCACTGCATCTTCCTAGGGAGGAAATCAGACTGCGACCGTGATTGCTTTGTGTTCAATGAAGGATTTCAATTTAGCTCAAGAGACCTGTCAGCTGGCGATCAGAGATGTTGGAGGCCTTGAAGTTTTAATAAATTTACTGGATACGGATGAAGTCAAATGTAAGGTGAGTGGTTTTTTCACAATGGTTGAGAAGTCTTGGACCCACCTTCTCATGGCTGTCTTTGAAACTGTAGGAGGCTGCTGGACCTTGCTGAACATTTCTTGTCTTTATCTGCTATTTTTGCTGACCGTCAACCTGCTTTTTCTGTTAGGGATGCTCTCTCCTCCCTGCTTCTCTTCTTTCTCTTGCTCTTTATCTGGAATGATGAATGTTTATTTACATAAATGAAGGGAAATAGGAGGATTGTGTAACCCCTGGGAATGGAAACTATTTCTTAAAAAACTTAATTGGGGAAGGATTTTAGGTAGACTTGAAATTTTTGAAAATATAGCTCTGGTTGTGTATTAAGCACTCATTCATCTATCATTTTTTTCCCATGTAGATTGGTTCATTAAAAATCCTGAAGGAAATCAGTCATAATCCTCAAATCAGACGTAATATTGTTGACCTTGGTGGCTTACCAATTATGGTTAATATACTTGATTCTCCATATAAGAGTCTGAAGTGTTTGGCAGCTGAGACCATTGCAAATGTTGCCAAGTTTAAGAGAGCCCGGCGGGCTGTAAGACAGCATGGGGGCATCACCAAACTGGTGAGTACCACTGACGTTCTCAGGGGCACGGAGCTGCCACCCACACGGTCACTGCCTCCTGGCCTTCCTGGCCACTCCAGACATTGAGTAGCTATAAAGGCATGCTGTGGGAGTCTTCTTTTTGTGTCATATGTCCTTAAGAATTACTTCTATATGTTTACATTAGCAAGTGTGTTCAATCTCATTTTTTCGAAGAAACAGAAAAATTTAAAGGAGATGTGATTGTCAGATATGGCATTGGTGGGGATCCATTTGTGCGTATGAACAGAGATGGTAAGAGAGGGTGAGACCTGTATGATGGAAAGCAGGCTGGAAGCCCTGGCCTCTGATGTGCTTACTGTGAAGACTCTTCCATAGTGACAGTCAAGTTAGTTAGAAATCTGAGAACTAAAAGTAGCAGTCGTTAATAATGTTCAATAAGTAAAACAATGTGTAGGATATCCATGAGACACATCTGTAGTCAGCCATTAGTACTGTGTTTGAGAAGACTATTGAATAAAAGGAATAAAGTGTGTATTATTTAATATTATATAAAATCATAACGGATAAGTTTTTAATGGTTGATGTTTATGATCTCAATTTATTTTAATAACTAGGAATAGAGTCCATTCAACCACTGAACTACATCCCCAAACTTTTATACTTTTATTTTATTTATTTTTTTTTATATTTATTTATTTATTTTTAATTGTATACAAATGGGATACATGTTGTTTCTCTATTTGTGCATAGAGTCAAGGCATACCATTTGTGTAATCATACGTTTACATAGGGCAATGATGTTTATTTTTTTTTCCCTTCCCCCCCACCCCTCCCACCCCTCTTTTCCCTCTATGCAGTCCTTCTTTCCTTCATTCTTACCGCTCTCCTTATCCCTAACCCTAAACCTAACCCTAAACCTAATGCTAACCCCTCCCAACCCCCATTATATGTCCTCATCTGCTTATCAGTGAGATCATTCGTCCTTTAGTTTTTTGAGATTGGCTTATCTCACTTAGCATGATATTCTCCAATTTCGTCCATTTGCCTACAAATGCCATAATTTTATCATTCATCATTGCGGAGTAATATTCCATTGTATAAATATGCCACAGTTTCTTTATCCATTCATCAACTGAAGGGCATCTAGGTTGGTTCCACAATCTGGCTATGGTGAATTGAGCAGCAATGAACATCGATGTGTCTGTATCTCTGTAGTATGCTGATTTTAAGTCCTTTGGGTATAGGCCAAGGAGTGGGATAGCTGGGTCAAATGGTGTTTCCATTTCAAGCTTTCTGAGGAATCTCCACACTGCTTTCCAGAGTGGCTGCACTAATTTGCAACCCCACCAGCAATGTATGAGTGTTCCTTTTTCACCACATCCTCGCCAACACCTATTGTTGCTTGTGCTCTTGATAATCGCCATTCTAATTGGGGTGAGATGAAATCTTAGGGTAGTTTTGATTTGCATTTCCCTTATTACTAGGGATGTTGAACATTTCTTCATATATCTGTTGATTACTTGTACATCTTCTTCTGTGAAGTGTCTGTTCATTTCCTTAGACCATTTGTTGATTGGATTATTTGTATTCTTCGTGTAGAGTTTTTTGAGTTCTTTATAGATTCTGGAAATTAGCGCTCTACCTGAGGTATGGTTGGCAAAGATATTCTCCCACTCCGTAGGCTCTCTCTTCACATTTCTGATAGTTTCCTTTGCTGAGAGAAAGCTTTTTAGTTTGAATCTATCCCAATTGTTGATTCTTGCTTTTATTTCTTGTGCTATGGGAGTCCTGTTAAGGAAGTCTGATCCTAAGCCAACAAGTTGAAGATTTGGACCTACTTTTTCTTCTATAAGATGCAGGGTCTCTGGTCTGATTCCGAGGTCCTTGATCCATTTTGAGTTGAGTTTTGTGTAGGGTGAGAGATAGGGGTTTAATTTCATTCTATTGCATATGGTTTTCCAGTTTTCCCAGCACCATTTGTTGAAGAGGCTATCTTTCCTCCATTGCATATTTTTGGAACCTTTGTCTAGTATGAGAAAATTGTATTTGTTTGGGTTTGTGTCCATGTCCTCTATTCTGTACCATTGATCTACCTGTCTATTTTGGTACCAATACCATGCCGTTTTTGTTACTATTGCTTTGTAGTAGAGTTGAAGATCTGGTATTGCAATACCCCCTGCTTCGCTATTGCTACTGAGGATTGCTTTAGCTATTCTAGGTTTTTTATTCTTCCAGATGAATTTCATAATTGCTTGCTCTATTTCTGCAAGGTACATCATTGGGATTTTAATTGGAATTGCATTGAATCTGTATAGCACTTTAGGTAGTATAGCCATTTTGACAATATTAATTCTGCCTATCCAGGAACATGGGAGATCTTTCCATTTTCTAAGGTTTTCTTGAATTTCTTTCTTTAGTGTTCTGTAGTTCTCATTGTAGAGGTCTTTCACCTCTTTTGTGAGATTGATTCCCAAGTATTTTATTTTTTTCGATGCTATTGTGAATGGGGTAGTTTTCCTAATTTCTCTTCCTGAAGATTCATCACTTATGTATAAAAATGCATTGGATTTATGAGCATTGATCTTGTAACCTGCTACTTTACTGAATTCACTTATGAGTTCTAAAAGTTTTCTGGTGGAATTTCCAGGTTCCTCTAAATATATAATCATGTCATCAGTGAACAGGGATAGTTTGAGTACTTCTTTTCCTATTCGTATCCCTTTAATTTCTTTGGTTTGTCTGATTGCTCTGGCTAGAGTCTCAAGGATGATGTTGAATAGAAGCGGTGAAAGAGGGCATCCCTGCCTTGTTCCAGTTTTTAGGGGGAGTGCTTTCAGTTTTTCACCATTTAGAATGATATTAGCCATGGGCTTAGCGTAGATTGCCTTTACAATGTTAAGGAATGTTCCCACTACCCCAATTTTTTCTAGTGTTTTGAGCATGAAGGGATGCTGTATTTTATCGAATGCTTTTTCTGCATCTATTGAAATAATCATGTGATTCTTAACTTTAAGTCTGTTGATATGGTGAATGACATTTATTGATTTCCGAATGTTGAACCAACCTTGCATCCCTGGGATAAAACCCACTTGATCGTGGTGCACTATCTTTTTAATATATATTTGTATGCGATTTGCTACAATTTTGTTGAGAATTTTTGCGTCGATGTTCATTAAGGATCTTGGTCTGAAATTTTCTTTCCTCGATGTGTCTCTGTCTGGTTTAGGTATCAGGGTGATATCGGCTTCATAGAACGAGTTTGGGAGGGTTCCCTCCTCTTCTATTTCATGGAATAGTTTGAGGAGTATTGGAATGAGCTCTTCTTTAAAGGTTTTGTAGAACTCGGCTGAGAACCCATCTGGTCCTGGACTTTTCTTTGTTGGTAGGCTTTTGATGACCTCTTCTATTTCATTGCTTGAAATTGGTTTATTTAAGTTGTGTATGTCCTCCTGGTTCAGTTTAGGTAATTCATATGTCTCTAGAAATTTGTTGATGTCTTCGAGGTTTTCTGTTTTGTTTGAGTATAGATTTTCGAAATAGCTTCTAATTATGTTTTGTATTTCACTCGTGTCTGTTGTGATGTTTCCTTGTTCATTCCGAATTTTAGTAATTTGAGTTTTCTCCCTCTTGTTAGTGTGGCTAAGGGTTTATCAATTTTGTTTATTTTTTCAAAGAACCAACTATTTATTTTGTTAATTTTTCCAATTGTTTCTTTTGTTTCGATTTCGTTGATTTCGGCTCTGATTTTAACTATTTCCTGTCTTCTACTACTTTTGGTATTGGTCTGCTCTTCTTTTTCTAGCGCTTTGAGCTGTAGTGTTAAGTCGTTTATTTGTTGATTTCTACTTATTTTTTTGAATGCACCCCATGAAATAAATCTTCCTCTAAGTACTGCTTTCATAGTGTCCCAGAGATTTTGATATGATGTGTCTTTGTTCTCGTTTACTTCTAAGAATTTTTTTATTTCCCTCCTGATGTCTTCTGTTATTCATTCATCATATAATAGTGTATTATTTAATCTCCAGGTATTGGAGAAGTTTCTGTTTTTTATTCTGTCATTTATTTCTAATTTCAATCCATTATGATCTGATAGAGTACAAGGTAGTATCTCTATCTTCTTGTATTTGCTAACAGTAGCTTTGTGGCATAAAATATGGTCTATTTTAGAGAAGGATCCATGTACTGCTGAGAAGAAAGTGTATTCGTTCTTTGTTGGATGGTATATTCTAATAATGTCCGTTAAGTCTAAATTGTTGATTGTGTTGTTGAGATCTATAGTTTCTTTATTCAATTTTTGTTTGGACGATCTATCCAGTGGTGAGAGAGGTGTCTTAAAATCGCCTAGTATTATTGTGTTGTGGTCTATTTGATTTCTGGAATTGAGAAGGATTTGTTTGACGTACGTGGATGAGCCAATGTTCGGGGCATAGATATTTATGATTGTTAAGTCTTGCTGATTTATGCTTCCCTTAAGCAGCATGTAATGTCCTTCTTTATCCCTTCTGACTAGTTTTGGTTTGAAGTCCACATTATCTGAAATGAGAATGGATACTCCAGCTTTTTTGCTGTGTCCGTGTGCATGGTATGTTTTTCCCCATCCTTTCACCTTTAGTCTATGTGTGTCTCTTTCTATGAGATGAGTCTCTTGCAGGCAGCATATTGTTGGATTTTTCTTTTTAATCCAATCTGCCAGTCTGTGTCTTTTGATTGATGAATTCAGGCCATTGACATTCAGGGTTATTATTGTGATATGATTTGTATTCCCAGTCAATTGACTCATATTTGTTTTTGACATGATTTGGTTTCTCCTTTATTTGGCTATTCCTTTAGGCTAGTTCCTCCCGTTGCTGATTTGCATCGTTGTTTTTCATCTCTTCCTCATGGAATATTTTGCTGACAATGTTCTGTAATGCTGGCTTTCTTTCTGTAAATTCCTTTAGTTTTTGTTTATCATGGAAGGATCTTATTTCATCGTCAAATTTGAAGGTAAGTTTTGCTGGGTATAAGATTCTTGGTTGGCATCCGTTTTCTTTCAGGGCTTGGTATATGTTGTTCCAGGCCCTTCTAGCTTTTAGGGTCTGGATTGAAAAATCTGCTGATATTCTTATTGGTTTCCCTCTGAATGTAATTTGATTCTTTTCTCTCGCGGCCTTTAAAATTCTGTCTTTATTTTGTATGTTAGGTATTTTCATAATAATGTGCCTTGGTTTGTGTCTATTGTAATTTTGTATGTTTGGAGTTCTATAAGCCTCTTGTACTTGGTTTTCCATTTCATTCTTCAGATTTGGGAAATTTTCTGTTATTATTTCATTGAATAGATTGTTCATTCCTTTGGTTTGTTTCTCTAAGCCTTCCTCAATCCCAATAATTCTTAAATTTGGCCTTTTCATGATATCCCATAATTCTTGTAGATTCTGTTCATGATTTCTTACCATCTTATCTGTTTGGCCAACTTTGCTTTCAAGATTAAATAATTTGTCTTCAATGTCTGAGGTTCTGTCTTCCAGGTGTTCTATCCTATTGGTTATGCTTTCTATGGAGTTTTTAACTTGGTTTATTGTTTCCTTCATTTCAAGTATTTCAGTTTGTTTTTTTTTCAGTATCTCTAACTCTTTATTGAAATGATCTCTTGCTTCCCGTATTTGGTCTTTTAACTGTTGATTGGTGCGATCATTTAATGCCTGCATTTGCTCTTTCATCTCCTCCTTCAATGCCTGCATTTGCTCTTTCATCTCCTCATTAGCTTCCCTGATCGTTTTAATTACGTACATTCTGAACTCCCTTTCTGACATTTCTTCTGCTGTGCTGTCATTGGGTTTTATTGATATAGTATCTAGGTTTGTTTGGGACATTTTCTTCCCTTGTTTTCTCATATTGGTCAGCTGTCAGTGGGACCCTGAGATATTGCAGTTTTCCGCTATTGGCTTATAGTGTCCCGGTAGATTTCCAGTGTATCACCTCCCAGCCTTCAGTAGCCTGATGTCTTGGAGGAATCTGATAAAGCAGCGCATCCGAAGAAAACTGCCCCTAGCCCCCTACTGGTTCCACGGTTTGGAACTGGTTCTGTGCGGAAATGCTCTCACTGTGGGCCTGCACCTTGCAGCTGGCCGTGTGGGAGGAGCCCACTGCCGGAGTGTGGAAGGCTACCTTGGGAAGACTCTAGCTGCCCTGCCTGGCTCCGATAAGCCACCTCTATCTGGGCCTGCTACCCGGGCCGAGCTTTACCCAGTGGGCAGACTCACCTGTGGCTCTATTTCAGTCCGAGTCTCTCAATGCCTCCCCTTCTTAACTCCTGGGTTCTGGAGAGACTGGGGGTGCAGTCACCCTCTAGGCTGCCATCTTGGATCGCCCCGTGAAGAGAGCCTGCAGCCGGAGTGGGCAGAGCGCCTGAAGAGGTCTCTGGCTGCCCTGCCCTGATCCCAGAGGCTGCTTGCAGATCGAAGCTCTCCGTTGGTTCGGGGACTTGTGGCTGGTTCTATGTAGAAAACCTCTCACTGGGCGGTCTGGTCTGAGAAGCTAGCCTTGAAAGGCACCTCCCACCGCAGGGGTCCAGGCTACTTGGGGAGGTCTCTGGCTACCCTATCCTGGTCCCTGAAGCTGCTTGAGTGCCGGAGTACGTTGCGCTGCAGTGGCTCCGGGACTCGGAGCTTGTTCTGGTCAGAAAGGCTCTCACTAGTGGGCCAGTTCCGTTCCGAGAACCTGGAGAAGCTGGCTGTGTGGGCGGGGCCCACCGCTGGAGTGCGCAGGGCTGCCTGTGGATGACTCTAGCTTCCCTGCCCGGCTCCGATAAGCCACCTCTATCTGGGCCTGCCACCCGGGCCGAGCTTTACCCAGTGGGCAGACTCACCTGTGGCTTTATTTCAGTCCGAGTCTCTCAATGCCTCCCCTTCTTAACTCCTGGGTTCTGGAGCGACTGGGGGTGCAGTCACCCTCTAGGCCGCCATCTTGGATCGCCTATACTTTTATTTTGATACAAGTTTTTCCTATGTTGCCCAGCCTGAACTTGAATTTATATGATCCTTCTGCCTCAGCCTCCTGAAGAGTTGGGACTGCAGGTGTGCACCAGGCTCAGCTCTGATCCCAATTTTTAAAGAGCTACACACAAGCATGTGGCAAAACACATGCAAAATTAAAAGTGGATACACAAAGCTCACAAGGGTTTTCTCTGAAATACTGATATTATTAATAGAAAAAATGTTTTTTGACATTTGCCAGTTCATCTTCTATGTGTGTCTTACTTTTATAATAAGAAAAAATTATTTCAGTAGCTATCATCAAAAGAAAAGAATATATCAGCATTCTGCTCATACCCTTTGCAGCCAGGTGTGGTGGTGCATGCCTGTTATCTTAGAGACTTAGGAGGTTGAGGTAGGAGGATCATAAGTTTGAATTAGCCTTAGCAAATTAGGGAAAACATGTTTCAAAATAGAAAAATGAAAAGCCTGAGGAAGTAGCTCAGTGGTAGAGCACCCTGGAGTTCAATCCCCAGCACCAAAATAAATAAATAAATAAATAAATACAAAAATACATAAATAAAGCACAATGTAGAAATGTGTTTTGGTCCTCCATAGTAAGGATTAATATATATTTGGTCTCTCCCACAGCTTTTAATTTTCTGGATTGTCTCCATTTCTTCACCTAAAATTCCTTAACACATCTTAGTGTCTTTCACAGTGTTTGAACCCCTGTCTTACACATATAAAGGGTTAATATCCATTGGATGAATGTGAATTTTAATGTGAATATGTACAATGAGAAGTGTGTTCAGAAATTTACTAAAAGATATTTTGTGTGTTCAGTTGTCATCTGCAAAATTCTATAAGATATAATTGCTTCAAAATGAGTTAGACATATTTGGATAGATGGATGAATAGATATGTGATAAAACAAATAAAGCAGATTTTATAGAATCTAGGTGGTGGAAATATAGATATTTATTGTGCAATTGCTGTACAATTCTATTAGTTTTTCTTTGAAATTTTTCATAATTAAATGTTGGGAGGAATGTAATTATTACTATGATTATTATTATTCTGTTTAAATACTGAAATCAAATGGTAGATTAATGTGGTTGTTGACTGAAACCTCTCCCATTAAATCATAAGAATGAATAATGCAAAATAAAACTGAAACATGTTTGTTGAGAGTTTTCTGCATCACATTTGGGGGCCTGGTATTTGAAAATTGTACTTATCCAATCAAGATAATAGCACACATTTTAATATAATTTTAAATGATAGCTAAATTAGAAACAGGAATGACCAATAATGGATAGACCAAGAATGATAGACTTGCAATTTCTGGGTTGAGAGCACACCTGGGAAAGATTAGGATTTGGGATCTGCTTTTTGGTTTGCTAGGCATGTGGAATGGGGTTAGGTAACATATAGATAATAGTTCCCAACTAAAACTGGAAGTAAGGAAGATGACTCAAAACAGAAGTGTACCAATGGCTTGTTATACCCTCAGAGCAAGGGCCCCGAGTTTAGGGTCAGAGCAGGTAGGGTGATACTGGCCACAATGTGTTTTGGGTACCAGATGGATGTCAGTCTTGGAAGACAGGGCAATAGATGACAGGGCAAAAGACACAAAGTCTGAGAAAGCAGAAAGCATCCATCTAGGGAAACATTACAAGGTCTAAGTGATTATGTGAACATACCAGTGCTGTCACTACCATGACCCGTTTCCATGTTCCTCTTACCTTTTCTGGACACTTCCTAAGTGGCAGTGTGGAGGTAGGTACAGGATCAGGTAGTGGGAAAAGAAATGAATGTACCTCCTTGACCCTATCCATGTCACGATCTAATGGTGGAAGGAGTGTGGGGGTAGGGAGGATATAGACCTAAGGTGTAAGACTTATGGTGAGCTTCAGGTGTCTAATTGAAGCCAGTACAGGGAATGGTAGAGGAACAGAGGAGGGAATGGTCAGTTGATTCTACCAGGAGGAAGAAGGTCTAGAAAGACTGAAGAGGGAAGATGTTGCTTACTGAGGTTTGGGGAGGTAAGTTTTGTCAGACATACCCACCAGGGAAAGGCATTGCAGGAAGACAAAAGTATGCTGATAAAGACCCAGAGCTGGGAAACAGCATTGAGTGGGAACTGCCATTGACTCAGTGTGGCCAGAGTCAAGGTGAGATGGGCCAAGTAGCAAGATAGAGGTGGAAGGCCATGATGCTCACTCAGGGCTTTATTCAGTGAGTTAGAGTTTGGACTTCATTGTGATAATGAGGGAATAGCTACAGCAGACAGACACTCTTATGTGGTCTGCCCTGTGTTCTATACCATTGTCTTAGAATTTCTTTCCTGCATTGCTATCCCGTTTGTATTCTGTAATTAGAAAGTGTGTAAATACTCCTTTCCTTCCCATGTTGGACTCTGTCTTTCCTTGAGCCATAATGAGACCATAACTGTCTACTTGACTCATGCTAGTCCCAGGAATTTGGAATTGGGATTGAGAGACTGCTTAGCCTGTGTTACTCCTTTCTAAACTGGGATGAGGGTCGGCATGACTAGGTGGGCAGTATCCATGGAATTTGACCAACAGACAAAGAAGAATGGAGTAGATAATGGTGCCAGTGTCCCCAGATAAAGATGGTGAGCCCAGAAGAATGGGAAGCAGCTTCTTGTGGTTCCAGTCACAGCTCTGGGAGGCCTGGCTTTACTTCCTTGGGGAGCAACCTGACATACTGCTGTAACCTTTTAGTAAATTGCCTTTCCCTTAAGGTCTTCAGTGACTTTGATTATTGCAAAGGAAGGGGAGGATGTTGGCAGCTGTACCATTTGATTCAATTGGTTTTGGTAACACATATGGAAGGCTGTGTGCTTCCTAAAGTTCTCATGGTATTAATGGGTTTAGATCATTCATTTCTCATTAGAAAGTTCTAACAGTTTTAGGAAGCCTAGTTTTCTGAGATACAAGAAAGACTAAGAATATTTTTTTATAAATATTATTAATGTAAATATTAGAGCCATATTAAGAAAATACTATCTTGGTGAGATTTTCTAGTGGGAAGGAAAGAAAAGAGCTCCCAAATCTGAAGGAAGTTTTCTTGAAGGGTTTTGTTTGTTTCTTTATTTTTACTGGTTGCTGTGTAGTGTAAATGTTGATTTTTAAAAGATGATGACAAAGGCGAGCTTGGTAGCAACCCTGTAGCTATTGAAGGGTGAATTAAGTTTTATTTTAAAGATGTCCAAGTTCGTTGCATTCATCTCTTCTTGTAGGTTGCTTTACTTGACTGTGCACAGAATGCAACAGAACCAGCTCAATCAAGTCTGTATGAAACCAGAGACGTGGAAGTGGCTCGCTGTGGGGCTTTGGCACTGTGGAGTTGCAGTAAGAGTTATTCAAATAAAGAAGCCATTCGTAAAGCAGGGGGCATCCCTTTGCTGGCTCGGCTACTGAAGACTTCTCATGAAAACATGCTAATTCCAGTAGTGGGGACATTGCAAGAATGTGCATCAGAGGTACACAAACCAATTCTGCTTCCTTTCCTTTCTTACCTTGACTTTCTTTAGTTAAAAATAATATTTTTAAGATCATATAGCCATTAAGGATTTTTTTTTCAGAATATTAGCTTTCTGTTAGAAAAAGATCAAACTTTGATGTTGACTAATTCTCTTATTGTATAGATATGTTCAACTTAGACTTCAGTATTTATTTACTTAGGGAGTTTGCTCACCATTATTATTAATAAATGTAAATAACTACTTATATTCATGCATTTTATACACATAAATATTTAAGCTCATATTCCTAGGAAAACTACCGAGCCGCAATCAAAGCTGAAAGGATCATTGAAAACCTGGTAAAGAACCTAAACAGTGAGAATGAGCAACTGCAGGAGCACTGTGCCATGGCCATTTACCAGGTAGGAGAATCACTCTTGCACCTCTGTTGGTGTTCTTTCTCATGTAGCTCAAAGCAGTGTCTCTAAACACATAACTTTTCTCTGGGGAGGGGACTCAGGAATCTGCATTTTAAGAAAGCATCTCAGAGATGTTCATGTCCGTTTAGTTCTGAGAACCACTGTCTGCTGTAATGGTGGATACTGTATCCATTGTATATGTCAGAGAAAAACATGCTTCAATATATCTGCTTGCTTAAACTTCTACAAGACACATATATCTATGTTTCCTAAAACAATTTATTTAGTGTGTAATCGCTAAATAAGTACCTGGTGCTCCTATATTGCTTTATGTGTGGCCTATTCAAACATAGTAATCTTGAGAAATGTATCTCCTGTCAAACCAATTGGTGTGTGTTCCTGTTTTATCTTTTTATTAGTTTTTGTATTTTAATCTTCATTAACTTTTTGTGAAGTATAAGATTCATAGTCTACCAAAAAACAATAATAAAGAGGGAAAGATGGCCTTGACAAATGAGTGTCTGGCTCATTCTTGAACACACCAGCTTCTACCCATTTAGAGCAGACTTCCTAGAGGAAGATACCCATGACTCGTTTCAGTAGGGGATTGGATTCATTTCCTGGCTGCCATAACAAAGTACCATAGATTGGATGACTTAACCAAAATTTATCTTCTCATAGTCCTGGAGGCTGGAAGTCTGAGATCAGGGTTGGTTTCTTCTGAGGTCTCTTTCCCAGGCTTGAAAAAGAGGCCTAATAGATGGTCATCTTCTTCCCATGTCTTCATGTGATGTTCACTTTGTGTGTATGCCTGTATCAATCTCTTCTTACTAGGAGACCGTCATATTGGATTAGACCAATCTTGATGATCTCCTTTAGCTTTAATTACCTCTTTAAAGACCCTGACTCCATATATAGTCACATTCTGAAGTACCAAGAGGACTTTGACATATGAATTTTGAGAGGACACAATTCAGTCCATAACAAGAATTTACAGCCTTGACTTATACATATCACTCATATGAGAAACCATTAAGAGTTGGTTAGAAATAGTGACTGATTTTTAAAATTTGCCACTGAACCAGAATTGGTAATCATACTCAGAAGATAAACATAGCAAGTTTATCTCTGTGGTGCATTACAATGAGGATTTCTTCTAGGGACCCTCATAGATGGCACATGACATGCCTCTACATAGCCTAGCGTCAGAAAACAGTTGTATGCTTGGGATAATAGGCAAATCTATACTGAATTTATCATGTGTTGGCTCTTTAACCTGAGAATAATAATCAGTTGGGGATATTTATACAGACGATATTTATTTCAGAGGATGAAACAAACATGGGCAAATGTTTGAATAAGATGTCAGGTACTACTGATGGGAATCCACTGCTCTGGGCACAGAAACTCTACTGAGAAAATTCTTTGTCTTCAGGTTTCAGGGGTCATTTGAGGTCTGACTAAATCCCTGTCACTTGTCTGTCTTCTCTACTGCATTTTCCTAAAACTCTAAATGTCTCACTATATACATTCTTCTCCAAGAATGGGAGTTTTGTAGGTTTCTTACTGAACTTTGCCTCTAGCTCTGTAGATGCCCAGGCTACCCCAGAACTAGCTTGGGAGAATTGCCAAGTTTGTAGAAACTGCTGTGCATTCCCAGAACCATGGAAAGGGAGACATATCATCAGATAATGTTGGTATGGGAAAGAATTATATTTTGCTTGGATACATCTTCAGAAAATGATACTTTGTGAAAAGAAGTTTCATAGTTTCTATGCTCCTTGACTTATGGAATTATATCCCCATAACCCCGTGATACATTGAAAATATTGATGTTCATTGAAAACTCCTAACCTACTGAACATTATTACAGTTTACCAACACAGTCTACTGTAGCATATTGGTTGTTCACCATTTTAATTGTGTGGATCATTGAAAGATGCCGCTCACTACTGCTGCCCAGCATCATAAGAGTATTGTACTGCAGATAAGTAATCCAGGAAAGATAAAAATTCAAAATTTGAAGTGTGGTTTCTACCGGGCACATGCCACTTTCATGCCACTCTGAAGTTGAAAAATCATAAGTGGAACCATCATAAGTTCAAGACAGCTGTAGAATGGCAACTTGCCAGCAATTGTTGAATGCTGGAGATGCGTTACCACTGACACCCTCTAATTTGACTTTTTGTATAGTGTGCTGAAGATGAGGAAACCCGTGACCTGGTGAGGCTCCATGGAGGACTTAAACCCCTGGCCAGTCTACTCAATAACACTAAGAATAAAGAACTGTTGGCTGCTGTCACAGGGGCGATATGGAAATGCTCCATCAGCAAGGAGAATGTGATTAAGTAAGAGAAGGCACTCAATATTCTGTGATAAAGATTTGGCCAAGGAAATACATTTTTGGAATTTCAATGCTGTTTTCATAAAGGGATGAATCTAATGTTATTCAAGGATGCACATTCTGGGTTAAGTTGGCAAGATGAAGGAATCCTCAGAAATTCAGGGCCCCTCTCCACACCCCACCACCAGACAATGATTGATGTACCTCAGTAGGGTGAAGGGCTTTGCTGACATGACCTTTCACTGTGAATAGGCTGTTTGGCATACAGACAGTCATTTAAATCAGAAGTAGCTTTGATATTTTCTGCAGGAATCTATCAAGGTGAAGGGATGAATTTCTCACTGAATCTTTAGAGATGAAAGTGTTTTCATTCTTTTTCCTCTTCTAAAGATAAACAGATGAGTCAGCAGAATGCCAACTAACCACTCCTGGAGTAGTTGTTTTCAAATGTGATTTTTTTGATATTTTATTTTAATATGTTCATAAATTTTGTTATTTCAAAGTGCCTGTAAAATTTTTATTTATTTTAATCTTCAAATTTATCTCTTTTTTATATGTTTAGAGTTCACACTTTCAATGAGTATTCTGAGGCAAGTCCTTGTCTCCATCTGATGAGTTCCCTTAACAGGAAATTCATGTGTCCTGATTCAGAATAAACATATTTAACAAAGAATGTATAATGAAGTTGTGATAAGATTAGGGTTAGCTCAGCTAATTAAATTTTTATCTTAATTAGAAGTTCCACCAAATTTCAGCAGTAAAAATTCAGCTGCATTATGATACTTGAAAGTACTGCTGATATTTATTAGAAAGGGAAAAAAGTTCTATTGAGAAACTATTGATTTTTGAATATCTACCTTTAAATATCATACTTTCTTTTAGCTTAAAATATAATTAAATAATCAATGAAATTGCATGACAAGAAAGATGCTAAAATGTATAATGGTTAATATTGAAGATATCTGAAGTCGACAATTTTTTAAATGTAAGTAGCACAAGCTACTAATTCTGGGAGGCTTATTATACCCAAATTGGTGCGGAGAAGTTGTGTTTAATGTGTTTAAAAGCAAAAATGTGTCATTTGTTTTCATGAAATCCTTAGTGTACTTTGTCCATGTAAGATCTCCTCTCTGTAAGGTGGGGGATACTCTGAGCAGAACGGAATCACAGAACTCATATGTGGTCATAACCATGGCTGTCTTAGAAGCTGTTAGTTTAGTGACCCAGGCACAGATCTGGAGCAGATGGCTGGCTGTGGATGGCAGCCTCATATTTACCAAGCTTCAGATTGGCCAACTGATAATGGGAATTCAATAGCGTCTACATTGTAGGGTTCTGTAAGGATTGAATAAGAATGTGGTTTTAGCTATTAAAGAAACATTATTTTCAGCATAAACCTAGCTGATAATTGCAATTAACTAGTAGTCAAATGTCTCATGCTTTTGTGATGATCTTAGGTTTCGGGAATACAAAGCCATCGAAACTTTGGTGGGACTTTTAACTGATCAACCCGAGGAAGTGCTCGTGAATGTGGTGGGGGCCTTGGGAGAGTGCTGCCAAGAACATGAAAACCGAGTCATTGTCCGGAGATGTGGAGGCATTCAACCACTTGTGAACCTCCTCGTTGGAATAAACCAGGCTCTTCTTGTGAATGTCACAAAAGCAGTTGGTGCTTGTGCAGTAGAGCCCGAGAATATGGCGTAAGTACACTTGGAGGAGGAGAGATTTTATATGCTCATTGCAGGACACCTTTGGGTGGTCATAGAATAACATCATCACTTGGAATTGATGTGTAAAGATGATGAAAACATAAAATGTGTTATAAGTAATTACAAGTTTACTGAAGCATGACTTATTGAGCCAAAATGTTACTTTGGAAGAAATAGAGGGCAGAGCCTGGCATTTGGAAGGATTTCCAATAATTGCTAATGAAATTCCCATGTGGAAACCTTAATGCAATCAACATATTTCTCTCCTCCCAGAGAAGAATTCTCTCTCTTTATCTACCTAGGGTACTGTGTAATTGTAGTAGTGTGCTCGTAGTATCCTACTTCTTATTCTTGCTGATTCAGCTGAGTACCTAACAAGAACTGCAAACTGTGAAGGGAAAAGACAAAGGATTTTAATCTCTGCTCTTAGTCCTCAAGCAAATTGTGGTCTATATTGGAAAGAAGACTTAAACATGGATCAAAAATACCCAGAAACCTAATTGTATCTGTGCCAGGTGTGGTGAAGCATAATTGCATCTGTGCAAGGTATGGTGGCACATGCCTGTAACCCCAGTGACTTGGGAAGCTGAGGCAGGAGGATCAAAAGTTTGAGGCCAGTCTCTGCAACTTAGTGAGACCCTGTCTCAAAATAAAAAATACTAATATCTTGGGATGTATCTCAGTTACGAAGTGCCCTGGGTTCAATCCTTAGTATCAAAATAATGAAGTTGTTGATGATGATGATAATAACAACAATAACAATAATTTCACCTGTACTGAACTCGTACAGATATTTTTCTTATCATTGTTCCCTAAACTATGTAGTATAACAACTATTACATTGTATTACATATTGTAAAAAATTTAGAGATGATGTAAAGCATATGGAAAGATATGCATAGATTATGTGCAAATACTGCACCATTTTATGTAAGGGACTTGAACATCTGTGGATTTGGGTTTCTTTGGATGGCCTGAGAACCCATCCTACGTGGATACCAAAGGACAATTACTTATCTTTATCTATATTTGTATTTCTATCTATATCTATCTATTATAGGAGTTGATTCTTGGAACTGTGAGGTTTGGTGAGTCCAAAATCTTATGTAGTAGGCTGGCAGACTGGAGACTCAGGAAGGAGTTGTAGTTTGCTGGTAGAACTCCTTCTTGCTCAGGGAAGGTCAGTCTTTGTTCTGTTAAGGCCTTCAACTCACCATATGAGACCCACCTACATTATGGAGGGTCAACTACTTTATGAACATCCACCACCTTAAATGTAGATCACATTCAAAAACCACTTTCACAGAAACATCCTAAATAATGCTTGACCAAATATCTGGGCACTATGATCCACCCAACTTGACTCATAAAATTAACCATCAGCAGTCTATCATCCCCAATCAATGTGAAACCTAAATGCATCTCCTTAAATCACATTTAATCCTTAAATGAAGACTCCAACAAGATCCTACTTCAGCCTCCCTTGAAATAACTATTCTGTGCATGGCTAGAAGTGCATGAACTGTTTCCCCAGAAGAATTCCTTGGAATTTACTCTTCTTGATATTCCCTAACTTAAGTACTGTTAGGTAAAGTTAATGTTACTTAGGATATAGAGGTAGTAAATCTCATGTTACATGTTGAGATATGTAAATAAACACACATAAAACATATGCATAACAAAATGAGGAAGACCTTCTTATGATAGATACAATCCTCACTTCCATAGCTGGTGTTATGGTTTGGATGTGAGGTGTCCCCCAAAAGCTCATATGTGAGACAATGCGGGAAGTTTCAGAGGAGAAATGATTGGGTTGTAAGAGTCTTAACCCAATTGGTGAATTAATCCCTGAAGGGATTAATTGAAGCGGTAGGGTGTGACTGGAGGAGATTGGAACTGGAGTGTGTCTTTGGGTATATATTTTTTATCTGGAGAGTGGAGACTCTCTCTGCTTTCTGATGATGTGAACTGCTTCCCTCTGCCATGCTCTTCTGCCATGATGTTCTGCCTCACCTGGATCCCCAAGGAATGGATCCAGCCTTCTGTGGACTAAGACCTCTGAAACTGTGAGCCCTCAAATAGACCTTTCCTCCTCTATAATTGTGCTGGTCAGATATTTAGTCACAGCAGTGATAAGGCTGACTAAAACAGCTGGTTACGTGATCATAGTTGGTATTTATAACTTTTTTCTACTACCCATCCTGTTATCCCTTTTACCCTAAGCAAGCACCTTACCTGATTGTGGTTCTTTTCCTGGTGGGTGACCCAAATCTTTATTCCTGATTGGTCTGGACCATTAGTAGTCTTGCCTGGAGTAGGCTGCCAAAGTTTTCCATTTATTTTAATAAAAGGTAATGGAAATCCTAAGAGATGCCATAAGGGATCTCCCGTATTTCAGACACACTCTTCCTGGCCTCTCTAGTATCATTCTAGTCATCCTGCCTAGTCAGTATCAACCACCCCAGCTGACACAGTAACTTGCTTCTTTGCCTGTTGACTTAGAGGTATGAGAATACAAAGTAACCTTGTGGCAGTTTTAATTTCTAAAACAACAGAATCGTTCTTGTGTCTCCTATTGGAAGAACTCCCCTTTGGAGCAAAAACCTCTAAGCCAGCAGATCATAAAGGCACAGGAATAGGAAATAAAAATTTTGCCAGTGGGCAATTTACTTGTGTCTTTCTATTTCTATCCCTGATTCCTGGACTCACAATCCTGGTTGTTTGCTTGAGGTTGCTCTATTGGTCTGATCTGTATAATTCTAGAAGTTTGATGACCTTTTGATTTTATCCCATCTCTGTCAGCTTCAGTCCAAGATAGCAGCATTTCTGCTGTTTGGATTTTTAGATTCAAGAGTATCTAATAATCTCTCTATTATATTATTGTTCCAGGAAGTGTATTAGTCAGCTTTTTGTTACCATAATGAAATACTGACATAGGTCACTTATGAAGAAAAAGTGGTTTATTTAGTTCACAGTTTTGGAAGCTAAACAGAGCATGGGCTCTGTGGTGAGGACTGTCCCTTGGCTGCATCACCTCATGGCACAGACAGCGATAGTGGGAGAAGGCGTACAGGAACAGACAAGTGATTACATTTGGAACCAGCAACAGAGAGGAAGGAGGAACCAGGCTTGCTTCTTTTATAACAACCCTCTTGCAAGAACTCAAGGGGTTGCATGGGAATTATCTCATACCTGCCCCCGCAGTGAACTAAGGACCTCTAGGTAGTCCCCTTCTCTTAAAAGTTCCACCACCTCCCAATAGGGCCACCTTGGAAATATGAACCTTTTGGGGGGGTATAATTATGTCACATCCAACTCACTCTTGGATCCTTAGTCTCAGATGTTTCAGACACTGAAGAATACAAATTACACACCTGATATTGACTGGATTTATAAGACAATTTTTAAGATATTTATCTTTTTAAAACACGTTATTCATTAGAACCTGATAAGTGCTTGTCAGAAGTGGATATATGAATTTCTTTTGATCACTGATTCCTCTCTCTCTCTCTCTCTCTCTCTCTGTCCCTCCCTCTCTGCCTCCCTCCCTCTCTCTCTCTTTGTCTATTCATATTTACCTAGCACTTAGCCTTAAGATCTCAAGATTTTGGCCTAAGTAAATGCCATAGTCCACTTTGTACATGACATTTTTTACACATAAAGAGCAGAGATTTAGAGGGAAGTGAGTGGGCCTTTGAAGAGTGGAGAAGTTCCCAACAGACACCAGTGTTTCACATTATAAAACATCAGGAGAAGTTGAACCTAAGGAAAAGTCACGTGGATATGTCATTTTATGTTGTCCACAATAGCTGTCTAGCGCAAGGAGATGGCTGGAGTCACAGGAGTGAAAAGGGTATGAGAGACAATGGTTGCCAAATTGCAACAGTCACTATAAACTTTTAGAGATTTGGAGTGGACCAGATTAACTCTGACTACTCAAAACTGCATGGAGATGTGTTCCCAGGGCAAACGGAATGGCAGATTTTTGTGGGATTGTATTTGAGGTCATTCCATCATGAAAAAAACCAGATAAATTCAGACAAATAATTTTCCCACAGTCACAAGGCTGTTAAGACAATATATTCCCCTTTAGTAAAATGGCCAAAAGAAACCATAAAATTTTACAAAAAACTTTTATAACACAACTTAAATAATTTAAAAAATCAAATAGTCAGAGAACAGAAAAGAAATAGAAAAATTATTGGACTAAAAGCTTGGATAGAGGCAAAAGAAATATAATAAACATAACTGAAAACAGACAGGAATGTGGTACATAGAACATACAAAATGAAATGAAGAATAAAAAATATAAGAATGATAATAGAGAAATCGATACATATGGAACCCAAGGAGATCCAACATAAACATAATTGGTGTTCAAGTAGATGTTGGAACCAAAGGAACATGTTTTTAAGGTATAATAAAAGAAATATTTCTGATAAATGTGCAGGTCAAAAAGACCCTAGTGATACTGATTACAGAATGATCTGTAGCAGCACATCCTGATAGTTACCAGCATTTCAAAAACAAAGGAAAAAAATAAATAGGCTATCTTTTGTTCAATGTGTATTTTTGCACCTTTGTTGAGAATCAGATGGTTGTATCTGTGTTGGTTTTCTCTGTGTGTTTTATTTTATTTCATTGATCTGTGTGTCTGCTATTTTGTCAGTACCATGCTGTTTTTGTTACTATGACTCTATAGTATAATTTGAAATCTGGTAAGGGAATATGGGAGTGAAACTGATCAAATTAAAATGCTATATGCATGTGTGAATATGCCACAATGAAATTCACCACTCTCTGTAGTTAAAATGACTCAATAAAAATTTAGGAATAAAAAACCAGTAACCTTAGGTCATTCCTCAGCCCATTTTTATAAATTAAGTTTGGATCACATGCTGCCCTTTTTTTTTTGCATATTGTCTGTGGCTTATTTGCCTACAAAGGCAGAGTTAAACAGTTGAGACAGAACACATACAGTCTGCAAAGCCCCAAATATGCATTATTTGATGCTTTACAGAGAAAGTTTACCTACTCCTGACTTAGACTATTACCAGTTTATGAAAGTACTAAAACCACCTCTTATTTTATAGTTATAATTATATATTGTTATTTGTGGATTGATTGGGCTATTGTATTGCCTCAGTTTATTTTAAAACCATATCATTGAGAAGTAAAGCAGAAACACAGAAACTTACAAAAAATATTCTAAGGGAGTTAAAATATTGCCCAACAATTTCATACTAGCCAAGCTGTCCTTCAAATATGAAGGTGATAACCCATTCTCAAGCATACATAGGAGTAGTGAATGTAGAACTCACTAGTTCTCCTAGAAAAAGCTGCTTGATAGAAACTTAATAAATTGCTCAAAACAGCCAGGCGCAGTGGTACCTGCCTATAATCCCAGCGGCTTGGGAGGCTGGGGCTGGAGGATTTTGAGTTCAAAGCCAACCTCAGCAAAAGCAAGGTGTTAAGCAACTCGGTGAGACCCTGTCTGTACATAAAATACAAAATAGGGCTGGGAATGTGGCTCAGTGGTCCTGTGCCCCTGAGTTCAATCCCTGGTATCCCCCCAAAAAAGTATTTCAAAACTGCAAAACTACAGCTAAAAGATGCCAGTGGTTACTATTGAATTCATTTGAATATTAAACTAGGACAAAACAGTGAAGGAATTATCATCAGAGGAATCATCTAAATTTTATGAATATTGGTAATGATAGTGTAATAATACAACTGACAAAAATAAAAATAAAGATGGTGGTGCAGATTGGGTGTGTAAGTGTGGAAATGTGATGATCTTTTACATAAATGGCAGTAGATACTATACCAAATACTATTTTTATCTATCATCCATCTATTGTGTAACCTTTCACTTATCCATTTTACCTAGGCATAAAGAGATAGCCAGAATAATTTAGATTAGCTATTAATGGTTATTGTTTCTGGGGCATAGGGTTTGGTGTCATTTTTTTTACTACTTGATATTTTTCTATACAGTTTGTATGATTAGTTTGTATCATTTTTATAACACCAAATTTCCTGTTTAATACTTTGCACAGTTCTATTTTGTTCTGTATTTTGTATAAAGGTTGAGCATATGGATTCTGGAATGACCTCCTGCAGTGCCAGTCTTACCACTTACCAGTTATTTTTCCTTCAGCAAAGTACTAAATGACTTAATGCCTTGGTTACCATGCACATAAAATGGGAATGTTGCTGGTAACTATTTCTTTGGGTTGTCATAATCATTAAGTGAATTAATATATGTAAAGTGTTTGACACATAGAAAGTGCTAGGTGAATGTTGGCTAGTATTGTTGATGTAGCAGTAATTTTCATGATCAGCAATTTTAGAAGATAATAGAAAATGAAATAGAAAATAGAAAATGAAAGTCAGATTGTACAGTATCTGAACTTATCTATGGGTGAATTACTCATTATTCTTTGACTCTCTTAAATATAATTAATCTTGTTATTGAATTTGCCATGAATTGAAATAAAGTGACCCCAAAAGGTGACCAGTTTGTCTTAAACTCTCACTTGAAATCAAGGCACTTAAAGGGTGTGGTTGATATGTAAACAGGCAATTATAATTTAGGCCTTGTGTGCCTTGCTAAGTTTGGATTTTTTTTACAGTCTACCGAGAGTCAGTGAAGGGTTTTAAGCATGAATAGAGACAAGAAAACTTGTTAGGGGATGATTTCAGGTCAAAAGTGAATATAACTTAAACTAATTTTGTAATGAAGAAGAGAGAAATCCATTAAAGGACTATAAAGGAAGAGGATGGGACCAGGTGAATGAATGTGAGCTGGAAAGAAGAGTGAAGAGTCATGGATAGTATTCAGATTTATGGCTTGGGTAACTTGGCTAATGTTACCTCTAAATGATACAGAGGGAATACAGGTGAAGGGCTGGTAAAGGAAACCTGAACTTCATAAGGGGAGGGACAAAGTCAGACATTCAATGCCTAAGCCAGTACCAGGCTCAAGGTAGGCAGACAACAAACATTAATTACATGAATGAATGGTGAGTTCAGTTATGATTGTGTAGACATTGTTCTGTGGGAAATCCAAGTGGCAATGGCAACTAGTCAATTGGATATTCACATCTAAAGTTTAGGATAAAGATGTGAGTGAGGTATATATAATATTTAGAATATTCAGTAACTGAAGTCATGGATAATGCTTGAGAAATTTGGTGGGAGATAAAAGTGAAGAACAAAAACAGAATCCTTTTGAAACCAGCTTTTAAGGAGAATAAATGGACAAAAGGAAAGTTACCCATAAAGAAAGTGAGGAGAATCAGCCAATGATCTGGGATGAAAACTAGAAGAGTAGACTGTTGAAAAAAACTCAAGGAAGGCAGTGTTCAAAGGAGAGAAATTGATAAAATGTAAATTTTAGAGATAACCTTTAAAGTTAAGAAGCAAAATATTCCTTTCTATGCAACAACTTTTGTATTTGTGATATTATTTTCCCACAAGTGTTTTTATAAACACACTAAAACAGTTTCAGAAAACAGTATTTTGAGTTTGGTAAGAACTGGGCATGTTTCTCAGACATGGTTATTATTGCTGGAATTGTAGGATTTATTGCATCTTTGAGTTTTAAGTTAGATGTAAGGAAATGATAAACACTTCTCCCGTATGTAAGTTTTATATAATTCATGGTTTAAGAACTCATTTTAATGACCAGCAATTTCATGATTTGGTGATGTGGCTGTAGATAAAACTTAGGTCACATATCAGAATAAACATGCAAACTCTTAACACTGTTTTATTAACTTTATGTAATAGACTACAAAAGCAGCTCTCACTCCCTAATATATTTCTCAGTAAGAATAAGAAATGTCATCTTAACAATAACTATTAGATTACTGAGTCAAAAGTGGTTTTGATGAAAGCAGGATTCTGTAAAACTCCATTGGTTTTTCTTCAGAGCTTCAGACTATTGCTTTCAAAACTCAATGTAAATGGTTTCATATTAATTATGCCTCACTGTAGAATCTAAAACAGCATAGTAGGTATCCTAAAGTACTAAGTTTATGTAAAAGTAAATTTATTCATGTTGAATTTTCCCTTCTTGTTGACTTTTAATGTCTCTATTTGATATGTGAAGAATTCATCTGGAGGTAATTTGGCCTTCAAGTATATAAAATCACACCAACATTGCAAAAAACCATTAACACTTGTGTTTTGGGGAGCATAATTTTCTAATAAAGCACTATAAAATTTCAAACATCTGAAAGTATTGAAGCCAAAAACTCCAGAAATATCTGTGATTTATTGTCCACACCTCAGGATTTTTATTGTTTTTTAAATATATTTCATTTTAACTTTTACTTTGAAGTAGCATTGGACTTAACAGAAAAGTTGCAAAAACAGAGTACAGAGGGTTTGCATATACTTTTTACCTAGTTTCCCTTACTCTTCACGTCCTACATAGACATAGTAAGATTATAGAAATCTAGCATTGTTCAAGTCCAGGTTTTTGACTTTGAAGAGTGTTTTAAAGTTCTCTTCACATGAATTTTGGTCATTGGCTAATAACTTCATTGGTATTATTTAATCATCTTTATTGATGGGATAAGAGTTATTTTTCCTCTACCTTTGTTGAGAAAAAAAAAAAAAAGTTCATCAGTTCTCTGTTACTGTAACAAATATTTGAGAAAATCAGCTCACACAGAGAAGAGGTTTATTTGACTTATGGTTTTGGAGGTCTCAGTTCATGTTTGGTGGTTCTTTTGCTTATGGATCCATGACAAGGCCTCCATCATGGCAGCAATGCTTGGCACATAAGCACATTCACCTTCTATCCAGGGGCATGTCCTACAGTTCTCCGAAGGGCATGCCCCTACTGACCTAAAGCCTCCCAAAAGGTCCCATCTCCTAAAGGTTCTACCACTTCCCCAACAAGGCTATGGACTGGGGACTAAGCCTTAACAAAGGACCTCTACAGGATATTCCAGATCTAAACTTCAGCAACCATTGTGTCCTTTCAACAGTTTGTCTTTATGACACTACTGAATTTTGTATATCAATTCTCTGTCCTGCTACCTTGAAGAATTCTCTTATTGTTTTGTGTCATTTTGTTGTTCATTTTCTAGGACAATGGTTGACAAACTATGGTTTATGGGTCAGATCTTGTTTTTGTAAATAAATATTGATTCTAACATAGTAGCCCTCATTTGTTTATACATTATCTTTGGCTGCATTTGTGCTATAATGGCAGAACTGAGTAGTTGCCATGGAAACTGACCCACAAAAATTCCTATCAAAATCTTTATAGAAAACATCTGCTGAACTCTGCTCTAGTGTATTCCAAAGAAATTTTTATTCCTTTACAAAATATTATTCTTTAGATTTATTTGTTTTCTAATTTCATTAGCTAATTCCCTAGAAATATAGTGTTGGATAGTACTAGAGGTAGTGACTCTCTCTGTCTTGCTCTTGATTTTAATAGAAATGCCTTTAGTGTTTCCCTATGAAGTAAAATAAAGGCTTTAGTTCCATTACATATATTATATATGTGTATATACTATATATATCATATTAAAAAGTATCTCTTGATTTTTATTTCTAAAATTTCTTAAACTCAGCAATAGGTGTTGCATTTTGTCAAAGGCTATTTGGGCACTTACTGGAGGTTATGTTTCTTATGTTCCCCTATGATATTCATTATATTGATTAATATAGTGAATGGTAATAATGCCTTTCCAAACTTTGAACCAGCCTCAGGATCCAGGAATAATTCTCACTTGGTTAGGGTATACTGTTTTCTTAAGGTCATGCAGGACTCTATTTGTTACTATTTTACTTTGTATTTTTAGAATATTTATTGGTAGTACTAGTATGTAGTTTTTTTCTGGTTTGGAGTTTTATTTTCAACTCTCTTTATCAAATCTAGATATCAGTGTTATACTTGTTTTGCAAAAGGAATAAAGACATTTTCTTTTATTTCCTATACCCTGGAATGACTTATTGAGCTATGTATTATCTGGGCTTTGAAAATTTGGTAGAAGTTGCTTATGCATCTGTGTGAGTCTACCAGTTCCTTAGTTCTTTTCTTAGTCATTTAAACAGTTTGTGTGTTTTTTTCCCTAATCGGGTTAGCTATAGTTCTTTTTTGTTTCTTTTTCTGAAAAAGATTATTTTTTAAAATGTCTATTTATTTATTTTTCTCAGAACTAGGGGTTAAGCCCAGGGATACTTTCCTACTGAGCTGTGTGTATCCCCAGCCCTTTTTATTTTTTATTTTGAGTCAGGTTTCACTAAGTTGCTAAGGCTGGCTTTGAACTTGCAATCCTCCTGCCTCAGCTTCCCGAGTAGCAGGAATTACAGGTGTGTGCCACCTGCCCTGCTAAGATTATTTTATTAATTGGATGTGCTTTTATTATTATTATTTTATTATTTTATTTATTGTTATTTATTTTATTATTATTTTATTAATTGGATGTTCTTGTACTGCATAATTTCTTCTTTTATCTTTATTGCTACCTAATTGCTTTCTTTTGGTTTATTTTCTATTTTTCAAGTTAGGAAATTATTTAAATTCTTTTTGAAAATACTAAACATAGTTTGTGCTTTGAGTTTTATAGTGCTTTTATTGTCATCATTTTTAAGAAGTTCCTTCATTTTAGTTTGTATTTCTCTTTCTGGTCCAGGAGTTGTTGAATACATTTTTTTTTAAATTCCAAAAGGAAGATCCTTTTTTAAAAATTTTTATTTTTTTGGTATTAAATGACTGTTTAAATGACTAAGAAAAGAACTTAGGGGCCCTCAAACACTGAGCTACATCCCCAGCCCTATTTTGTATTTTATTTAGAGACAGGGTCTCACTGAGTTGCTTAGTGGCTCACAGTTGCTAAGGCTGACTCTGAACTTGTGATCCTCAGCCTCCAGAGCTGCTGGGATTACAGGCATAGACCACTGCTCCTGGCTTTATTTTTAATTTTTTAAAAAATATTTTTAGTTGTAGATGGGCACAGTATCTTTTATTCATTTTTTTTAGTGTTGTGCTGAGGATAGAACCCAGTGCTTGACACATGCGAGGCAAGTGCTCTACCACTGAGCTCCAACCCCTGTCATATTTTTAATTTTTGTTAGATACTTACATTATACTGAATTTTGGTCAGAGAATGTAGATTATTTTTTCTATTTTTAAGGTGCTTATTGATGTTTTCTTTATGTCCTAATAGATAAAGAATTTTTGTGAATGCTCTACAGATAATTGGAATGAAGATGTATTCCTATCAATAGAGTACAGTTGATATATCCTTAAGATGGACTACGTTAGTTAGGTGTTCTCTCTCTCCTCATTATTTTATGTGCATTTGACCTGTGTGTTGAAAATGGCATAATAAAATCTCTTAGTAGTGTACTTCTAATCTGTGTCTTCTTACATTGCATGACGTTTTTGCTTCTGAAAGACCACAGCTGTATAATTTGGTCCATAAGTTGCTAATGGCTGTGGATTGTGGTTTTAAATATTTAGTGCTATACTTAATGTATTTTGTCCTGTTTTCTATTTTATGTGCTATCAGATCTTTAACCCTTGCTTTCTTTTTATTTCCATTTACCTGTTATATCTGCCTTTTTAGTCTTTCTAAATCCCTTTAAGTGTGCCCTTGTATACAGGATAAAGATGGGTCTTGCTTTGGGAGCTACATTAAACACACTTTTCGTTTTAATAAGTCAGTTAAACCCATTCACATTTATGAATAAAATGTTTGGTCTCAACCATGTGTTTTTTTTTTTGTTTTTTTTTTTTTTTTTGTAGTGCTGGGGATCGAACCCAGGGCCTTGTGCTTGCAAGGCAAAGCACTCTACCGACTGAGCTATCTCCCCAGTCCTCAACCATGTCTTAATATTTTAAAATTATTTTCATTTTATTGCATTCACTATGATTCTTTATCAGATTTGTAATCTTTGCACTTCAAATTTTCCTGTTGTTATTTAGAACGGTTTGCATTTTTGTTCTGGTGGTTCTGTTTGCACTTACAAAATTTTCTAATGCCCTTATTCTCCTTTTGTTTTAACTTAGTCACTCGCTATTTAGTTTTTCCATTTTTATTGGTACCTTTTAATCCACAGTTATCAGTAGGCTTATCCTATTTTCCTGTCTCCTTTTCCTCCCACATTTTTAGTGCATCATTTCTATTTTGTCAATGTAACATTTGAACATTATCATTCTATTCTGTCCTCTGCCTTTGTTTTAATCTTAGATTGACAATTATATTAATAGGCACAAACATCACCATCATCATCATTATCATCTTCAGTGTTTGGCTGAAGTTTTACTATCATCTTTTAATTGTTTGGAGCTTGTCTTCCAGTAGAATCTTCAAGAACAGACCCTGACTTACTTGCTCAAGATTACAGAAGTTCCTAATAGATCGAAATGATTTTTCTATAAAAACCTGGAAGACAGCGTTGCTAGATATAACATCTTTGGTTCTCACTTTCTTTCATAACATTTTCTTCATAACAGACAACTTTTGTTGAAATGCCTGATGTTAATCTAATTTTTTCTTTGTAGGTTATTTGACCTTTTTGTCTGGGGGTCTTGAGGATTTTTTCCTTTATCTTTATAATCTAATAATTTATTAGATTATATCAGACTTGAAGGCTCTGCTATCTCACTATTGGTTGACCTAAAGTATAGCTCACACAGGAAAGGTAAGATAAATGCTTCATTCTTCCTTTAAAAAAATCAACTTTTAGATATATGAATTGTCAAGGTCAATATTGATAAAGGCTTCTTTAAAAAGTTATTATAAACTCATATATCTTCATGCTTTATTCAGTCTCCATTTTATGCAAAATACCTGGTCATATATGATTTAAAACATGCTGAAATCCCAATGTCCTGAGTTTTTCACCACAACAAATAACCTCAAGATTTAAAGGTCAGCTTCAAGTCTAAGGAAGTACTTGCTATAAAAGAGTTAGATTTCCTTTAGAAGGAAATCAGGGCAAAGTGATTTTATTAATGTTCCAAAATGCCTAGGATTCTAAGAAGTATTACCTAACCATTTACTTTAAACTATACACTAATTTCCCACAATTTATCCTATAAAATATTTTCCCTCCACACATTGTAAAATAAACATTTGTTGAACTGATTGTTACATGCTCCAGTGTTATGTGATCATGTAATGAAAGACTCTTTTATAAAACATATACACAAGGATAGAATTAAAATTTACCACGGAATCTGTAACTCCAAATTTTCTGTCCTCTGTGGTTTAAGCATAATTATGTTACATTTACATAGTTTTTTAAAGACTTTTTACATGGGCTTATTTGTTCTTTTTAAGAAGGAAAAAAAAGTAAAGCTATGCTTGTTTGTATACAGAAGGGATTTAATCTCTTTGTGGCTTCCCAGATATCCCTTTTGCCATAGAACCAGCGTCTGCGACCTTTCAGGGTTTATACAAGGCACAGAATGTGTGTTTTGCCTCTTTGTCTCAATGACAACATCTTTCCTTCCAGTCACATTTCTTTTGTCTTTCATCTGCATGCTTTTTAAAACATGCAGATTTAACTGAGATACAAAAATGTGAAATGAAAAGCTTTAAATGAATCATTCACTCTTCTGAAACTTATTTTAGGACATGTTCTAGGGATTTTGTTATTTGAGCATCATGTTGTTTTTATTTTACCGCATTGTATATCTCAACCGGTTAACTGTAATATATACTTAGTTTAATAGCTGCATAAATGAGCTCCTCAGTACTATTTCTTGTGTGAGAGCACATGTGTATGTCGGTTTACAATGAAACAAAAACAACATTTTAAAACTGTGAATTAGTGAAGTATATAATACACACAAAGTAAAGTACAAAGTGAAAACGAATACATCAGTAAGCTCTCCAAGCCAAGAATTGTGTCTGTGATCATATCGAGTCCCCTAGTTGTCTCTTCTCATCATAACCCATCCAATGTACCTCTCTTTACTCTGCAGATTGTCCTTTTCTTGCCTTTCATGGTTATCAATATCTTGCTTTGTTTTCATAATTTTATACTTAGGCATGCATCCCTGTAAACTATAGTTTGGTTTCAATTTGGAGTATATTTGAATGGACAGCATATAGTATGTGCTTGTGTTTTCTGATTTATGTTTTTCAAAATTAATGAGTTGTTTTTGCATTTAACCATTCAGTTTGATGAGTTTTAGCAGTTACATACACTCATATAACTGTCAACCAAAAGTAGATGCAGAGCATTTCCTTTACCTTGGAAAGTTGTCTCATGCTGTCTTCCAGTCAATCCTCATGTCCACCCCAAGAAACTACTTTTTATTTCCATTACTGCATATTAGTTTTGTATAGTCTTAGCATTGGATTCTTGGATACATAGTAAATTTTTCACTACGAGAAACTTTCAAATAATGCACAAAAGTGATTGTACGATTTTACAATCCCACTTTAGTGTTATCAGTCTTCTTTAAAATTAGTCAGTCTAATAGGATCAAATGGTATGCCATTTTATTTTCATTCTCTGATAATTAATGACATTAATTTTTCATGTACTATTACCCATATGTATATATTCTTTTGTGATCCATTCAAGGTTTTTATTTAGTTTTAATTGTATTGTCTTTGTTAATTTAAGAAGGTCCTTTACATATTCTGGATACAAATCCATTACTACATATCTGTGCTGTGCAATAACTTCTTCCCAATAAACATTTAGGCTGCCTTTTAGCAAGCACTTGTAATTCAATGAAATCTGATTTATCAGTTTTTCTTTCACAGTTAGTGAATTTTGCTAATTTAAAGTATGGAGTAAAAGGGGGCAAGTTTTTTCATGCAATATTCAATGGTTCAATATAATTTCTTGAAATTATTTTCCTTTTGCTTAACTTGGTGTCTTGGTTGAAATTCAATTGGTTGTCAATGAGTGGGTCTATTTCTGAACTCTTTTTTCCATCAATCCAGTTTTCCTTCCTTCCCTATGCCAGTACTGCACTATCTTGAGTACTATAGCTTTATAATAAGTAGTATAAATCCTCCAAGTTTTTGAGCTTTGGGCTACTCTAGATTTGAATCATTTCATCTAAATTTTAAAAAGTATTAGCAGATTTTAATAATTATTGCTAGGAATCTATAGATCAATTTAGAGAGAATGGAAATCTTTTTAAGAAAATATTTTTAGTTGTTGATGGACACCATGTCTTTATTTTATTCACTCATTTTTATGTGGTGCTAGGATCAAACCCAGTGCCTCACATATGTTAGGCAAGCGCTCTACCACTGAGCTACAACCCCAGCCCCCAAGAATGGAAATCTTAATGGCACTGAGATTGCCAGTTGATTATGATGGTACACAGTATCTCCATTTACTTGGATTTTCCATTTCTTTCTGCAATACTTTGGTACTTATCAATATAGAAATCCTACTCATTTTTTGTCATATTTTGCTAGTATCTATTTATGCTATTGTAATTGGTAATTAATTTTAACTATTTTCCAGTTTGTTTTAAACAATAGATATATAATTTATTTTTAATATTTTTATATATTCAGACATACCTTTATGTATTCTTGCAACTTTGCTAACTTTGTTTTTTCTAATTTTTTGTAGATACCATAGAGTTTTCTACATATAGAATTGTGTTATCTGCAAATCATAAGAGTTTTCTTTCCTTCCCTCTTCCCTAATCTTTACACAATTTTTTCTTTTTCTTATTAAACAGGAGAGTACCTTTGTTACAGTGAAGTTAGTGCAAACATCTTTCTGCCATTACTGACCTCAGGGAAAAAGCATTTAATTATTCAACATTAAGTATGAAGTTACCTACTTGATTTTTGGTTGTGGTTCTCTGCTTCTCTGAAAACAAGTTTTTTAGTTTCCACACAAGATTAAGAACATGCTGTATTTATCTTACTGTGCCTGACTTATTTCACTTACTATAGTATCTTCCAGTTCCATCCACGTAACTGCAAATTACAGTTCATTCTTTTTATGAATAATTTGTATATTAAAGATGATTTTATTTATTCCTAGTGCAAGCTTTATTTTCAAATATAAATGAATTTTAGATTGAATAAAATGCTTTTTCTGCCTCTCTTGAGATAATCAGATGGTTTTTATTTTGTTCTGTTAATAAGGTGAATTACATTGATTGATTTTGGAAGGTTGAACCAGTCTTTCTTTCCTTTGAAGAAATCATTCTGACTTTGTCGTTTTACCCTTTCAATGTATTTTGCATTCAGTTTGTTGGTGTTTTGGATTTTGTGTTTATTTTCATGAGTTACATTGGTCTGTGGTTTTATTTTCATATAATATCTTTGTCAAGTTTTAGAATTAGGCCTCATAAAACAGGTTGAGAAATTATTTTTCCTCTATTTTCCTGATAAATCTTGTGTAGGATTATCTCTTAAATTTATGATAGAATTCACTAGCCAAATCTTGTGGATTTTGTGGAAAGAGTTTTTATTATTTATTTTTTAAAACCACAAATGCTTTTTTTAAGATTAGATATGGCACCATTTAGGTTTTCAATTTCTTCTTGAGTCCATTTTGATCATTTGTGTTGCTCGAGAAATTTACTTCTAGTATCACTGTGTTAGTCTTTGAATCATTCTTTTATCATTTGTAAGTTCTGTAATGATGGTAATTTGTCTTCTTTCTTTCTCTCATAGATCAGTCTATTCTGGGGAATTTTTGACCCATTTTTTAAATAACCTGTGAGCTAAAAATGGCTTTTACCTCTTTAAGTTGTTTCATAAAACAAAGTAGAATATATGACAGTAATCATGTGTAACCAACAAAGCCCATTTACTCTCTGACCCTTTACAGTAAAAGTTTGTCAACCCTTGCTCTAATGGCTTATGAGTTTTTCATCTTTCAAAAAAAAAAAAAACCCAAACTTTGTTCATTTTATCCACTTTAGTCCATTCTCCATTTTATTAATTTTTGTCTTTATTTTTGTTATTTGTTGTCCAATGTGATATTTCAATACATGTATACAGTGTATAATGATTAAATCAAGTTAATTATCATTTCCTTCCTAAACATTTGTCTTTTGGGGTTGGGAAGCTTTGAACTCCTTTTCTCAAGTCTTTTATATGATTATATAACCTATTGTTGTAAACTGTAGTCACTCTACCAAACACCGGAACTTATTCCTCATGTCTAACTAGCTGTACTTTTGATCCATTATCTGACCGCCTTCTATCCCCTCTTACCTTTCCTTCCTACTGTCTAATTATCACTATTTTGTTTCCTACTTCTGTGAAAATGACTTTTTTAGCTTCCACATATGAGTGAGAACATTTGTGTTACTGTATCTGACTTAAAAATTCGTAGGATTTCATTCTTTTAATGGCTAAATAGATTTCCATTGTGTATCTATAACACTTTTTATTTATCCATTCATCCATTGATCCAGTGCTGCAATAAACACAGGAGTGCAGGTATTTCTTTCATTTCTTGCTTGCCTTTATTTATTTTTTTAGCCCTCCTTGAATCCAGGAGTCATTTGTAAATGTTGATTTCCAAAACATCGAGTATTTTCTAGATATCATATTGTCATTGATTTCTAATTTCAAACTGTAGTGTCAGAGAGCATATTTTCTGTGATTTGATTTCTTTCCTATTTGGCTTTATTGCCTGGCCATATGCTTACCTTTGTAAATATAACATTTGCACTATGGAAAAATGTATATTCTGCTGTAGTTTTGTGTTATGTTTTAAAAGCACTGATCAAATCAAATTGATTGTATTGTTCATTTTTTACAAATTTGTTCTATTCTTTCAGTCATGGTTGAAAATTTGTTTATTTCTGCTTTTTTCTTTATTTGTATTACTTTTTCATTGACAGTGAAGAACCAACTTCCATCCTTACTTATTTGATCGTTCTACCTGCATATAACCAATCTTCCGCCCCTTTGCAGATGTTCTTTCCCTGCTGTGGTTCTGATTCATCACGTTGGACTGACTAGCCATGAGATGCTCTCTTCATCCTATTCAGTCTCTTGTACTGGGCTGTGGTTAATCCTCCCCTGGTCTTTTTACCCCTTCACCTTGTTTAGCATCTGACTTCCCATATAAGGCTTCTCCTTTGTGTTGGTCCCTCTCCTCACCTGTCCCAGCTCTGTCCCCAGATGTCAGGCTAATTCTCCTTGGTGATTTTCCCAAAGGAAAAAAAAAAGATTAGATCTCTACCTCCTTACAGAAGATTCAAGTAATTAAAACATTTAAACAAAGTAAATTATAAGAGGTTAAGAGAAGTATTATGTTTTCATTGTCTTGGAGTGTGGCTTTTCTCAACATAGGATGAAATAATTGATAGACTTAACTGCACGACTATTTAAGTGCTGAGGAAGAATGAACAAGAGAGAAAGAGGTGGAAAATCTTTTTTGCTTTCAGTGGCAGTAACCAGAAATTGGTCGTTAAAGGGGAAAAATTAAATATTCATCTTATGATTCATCTCTAATTGATGAAAGGAAACTTTTTATAGAAGAATGTTACTCCTAAATTGGTAGATGGACAGAAATGGAACATCAGTTTATGACTCTGAATAAAATATTTCTTTTAAGCAAGGATAATTATTAGATACTTTTATGACTTAGATATGAGGGGTCCTCCACAAGTTCATGTGTGAGGCAATGCAAGAAGTTTCAGAGGTGAAATGATTAGATTGTGAGAGCTGTAACGTAATCAGTGGATTAGTTCATTGGTATGGATTAAGTGGATAACTGTTGCTGGAGGGTAGGGTGTGGCTAGAGGAGGTATGTCACTAGCAGTGTGCCTTTGAGGTTTATATTTTGTCCCTGGTGAGCAGTGTTCTGTCTGCTCCTGGTTGCCATGTTCTGAGCTGCTTTCTTTCTTCATGCCTTTCTGCCATGATGTTCTGCCTCACCTTGGGCCCATAGTTGGCTCACTCTGGACTGAACCTCTGAAATGCTGAGCCTAAAATAAACTATCCTCCTCTAGTTGTTCTTGTCAGATCTTTTGGTCACAGTTATGTAAAGGTAAAACAGAAAGCAAAACTGTAAAATAGGAAAAGGTTATTGAGACAGGACCATCTTGGGGTGACAAAGTTATGACCTCACAGATAGTTACTCCATGAAAAGGGAAAATTGCATCTTTACAAAGGAGAGATCTGTTGGTCCCCAGTATAATTAAATGACCCAAATGCTCTTTGAGCATTACAAAGAGTTGGACAAATGAACATTTTCTGCCATATGTTGCAATAGCTGACTGTGTGAGTGGTGAGTGAATAATTTTTTCTGATAAAAGAATAGATTATTTTTCTACCGTACCAAAACCCAAACAATCTTGGTATACTTCTCTAGTGACTGTCTTTTCTCTACATTTGGTCACCCAATGTCTCTTTAGAATAATGCATAGAGATAAAAATCACAAAAACTGTGAGGAATTTTCTAAAGCAAAATTCTTTTCTAATTTGTTTTTTTTAAGGATGATCATTTTAATTCTGACATGCATTTATATTTCCCTTTATACTGACTTTCCAACATGGTTTCCAAATCTGTAGATTTCAGTTGCATCTCTTCGTGTTGTGGTTTAAGAACATCATGGGTTTTTGGGTCACTTGATGTTATTCTGCCTGCCATACTTGGTTTGAGCTTTTCTGTTGTCATACGATAGTGTTCATTAGGGTAATTTGCAGCAAATACTGTGAAATTTTTAGAAAACATGCAAAATTATGGTTTCAAAATAGATACATTGGTTTTGCCAGAAGGAAACCCTACCTAACCCTCCCCATGCCCAGGATATGGTCACAAACTGTTCACATTTGTTCACATATGTGGCCTCAACAGTAAGGCGAGCCAGCCAGACTCTGTAACAGTTCTGGCAAATGTTAATGTAACAAGAGAAATCAAGAAACATAACAAGCAGCTGTGTCTTTTTGGTTTGTTTAAAAAAAACAGCTTGAATATGAACATCTAGAGCTGTTATTCTAATAGCCAGGCAGTTTGATTTCCATGATAAAGTTGAAGATTTTGAAAAATGTAATTCAGCTTTGTTTTTATAAAGTCAAGCTATTATTATAAAATTCTGTTGGTAAATGGGAAGAGCTAACCTACTACCAGAAATAAATCGAGAAGAAGATGGTAAAAGAACTAGACAAAAGTGGTTAGACCCATTGAAAATGAACAGTGATATAAATCAATACCATCTATAAACCCATCAGGATATATGCAAAAAACAGTAAAGTCGTAAAGAAATTCTGTGTAAATATTCCTTCAACCCAAAGACAGCTTCAAAGGAAAGTATTACTGGTAAGATACAGAATTTGAACATGTACTTTGGAAGTTGAAGTTCAAAAGGAATGTATTTATACTGGGAAAGATTTTTGATTCTCTGAAAGAGAAGTAAGCCAAAGTGTCCTGTTTCAGATCCATTTAAGAAACATTTGCTGGCCATGGTTTTATGCCCTGTGCATGGTGGGCAATAGATGATTCCTGCTGTGAAAGAAATCACACAGTATTTGAGGAGATAAGAAGTGTGCACATGCGGGTACAAGGCGAAGCAGTGTACTTCAAGTTCCAGCAAAGGGGATGGCAAATTTTTAAAGACATTAAAGAAGGGAGAAACTAGAGGATTTATGATAGAGATGTTTTATGACCTTAAATGACACCTTATTTGAGTAGAAACTGGAGGAGGCATCGGCATCTCTGATAGTTGAGAGAAGAGTTTGTGTAGTCTTGTAAGAGTGTCTTCTCTGTGACCACATGGGGGAACCCCAGGAAAAAATCTATTGTGGCATCATTCTAATAGGTTGCAATGACCCCTCACTAGACTGTCGTTTCCTGAAGGGCAATTGACATACTGTCAGCCCTCATTATTTGTAGATTCTGTATTGATGAACTCATGCCTTCACTGAACTTTATATGAAAACAAAGTTTACAAATATGCCTTCATACTTCCGCTCTCATCTGTGGACATGAGAGAGCAGGGAAAATTTCAGTTTTTCAATTGCCCAGTGTACATGTTCCCAGCTGCGATCAGGAGACACCTTGTCTCCTCATGTCAGCTCTCATCCTGTAAATAATATGCTTTTGACAGTTTTTAGTGCCATGTTTTTCATATTTTTGTGCTTTAGGTTTGTGGTTTAGGTTTGTGATTAGGTTTGTGTATCAGATGACCCCTAAGCATTATCCTGACATGCCGTCCAGTTTTTCTAAGCACCAGAAGACTGTGCTTTAGAGAGGAAATATTTGTGTTCAGGCATGAGGTATAATGCATATGTTTGATGTTAGTGTTTCAACAAAATATTAAAGTGTTTTTAAACAAAAAGAAAATAAGACACATATTGATTGATTGATGAAAGTGTTCAGACAGGAGACTCACAGGAAGAAAATTTTATATTTCCTCTAGTTACAGTGTGGTTCAGTATTTGCTCAGTTAGTGTTAGCAGTGACTTTCTAGAACATAACTACCCTTAGTAATGAGAATTGGCTGTATATGTTATTTCTGTGCCTAGTACTTAGTATTTAGTAGATAGTCAAGGAGTTTTATGAGCAATTACTTGAATTGGGAGGAATAATACAGCTGCCTTAAAATTTTAAATATTGACTCAGGAATTGGGGTTTTAATATCCTACAGGCAGTAGGAAGCCATTGGAGACATTTTTCCCCTGAAAAATTATCTTTTGATTGTGAATTGTTAACAAGCATTGATAGAATGGCATTTGCTGGTAAATGGATGAAGTTGGAAAATATCATGCTAAGTGAAATAGGCCAAGCCCAAAAACCAAAGGCCGAATGCTTTCTCTGATAAGTGCATGACAATATATAACGAGGAGGGGATGCTGGGGGGAAGAGAAGAATGAAGAAACTTTGGATGGTGTAGAGGAAAAAGGGGTGGGGATGGAAAAACAGTAGAATGAAACAGACAGTATTACCCTATATATATGTATGATTACATGAATAGTGTAATCTACATTGTGTACAACCATAGAAATGAACAGTTGTACCCCATTTGTGTATAATGAATCAAAATGTGTCTGTAAAAATAAAAAAAAAATTTTAATGAAAAAAAACCAGAAGAATGGTCTAGATAGTGTCATGGAGTCTGAATATCCCTGGGATCCTCATCATAAGAAGCTTCTGAAGAAGCTCTAAGTTTCTTTAGGAGAGTTAGTTTCACAGGGATTTACAGGATGCCTGGAAAAGAAGAGAGAATGAAAACACAATGGAGCAATCTTGACTTAAGATAGTAAAGACCTGGATTGGATGCTGGCATAGAGAACAGGGAAGCAGGGGCAGGTACTTGAGTTCATGAAGTAGAAACCAGCAGTAAATGATTTCATGCAGAGGCTGGGACGATGGAAGGGCGAGACTAAATTTCAAAGTTTGCTATCCCTGTATTTGTTCGTTTCTGTGTTTGCAATTTTTTTTTTTTTAATAATGTCTTTCTTGTGTCTGGTTATTATTCTATGCTGTGCTGAATCTTCTTTTAGATACTAGTATTGGGGCTACAATCCTCATCCTTTATAGCTGGGCAGCTAATGAATTGCTTAGTATTGGGGGTGAAAGTGGGAAAATAATAGATCTAGTTTTTAAATTAATAATGAATTTTTATAGTTTATTGTGAAATTCTGTCTGGGGAAGGGTGTTCAGGTTTGAGCTATACTTTTTAAACTCTGTGTGTAAAAATGACTTCCACTCTAATGACAATTTATGTCTAACAGTGAATATTTAAATATTCAAAATGCTAAATTTGCTGAAAAATCTGAGAAGGAAGACAATCATTTACATTTTTCACTGTAAAATTTTGTGAAAAAATGCAGAGATGCTGGGATCAGCATTAGTTACATTTTCAGTAGCATATATAAGGCAGTAGCCCTTTTAATTTAAATTTTAAGAGTAAATCCTTCTTTGTGAAGTACCTAGTGTGTTTCTTTATAGTTTGCATACAGAAATAAAACTGTTCTCAAACATGAATTGTCAGAAAGCTATAGGCCTAACAGACGTTTTAGTTAAATTTTCATGTAAAATGCACCTTTTTTTCCTCTTAGAAATCATTTTTTAGAGAGTTTATATCTTACTACAGGCTATTTACATCACTCATTTTACAAGATTATGCAAAACTGATATCCTACTTGGAAGAATAATGCTTTTCTTTTTCTGGCAAACTCATCTCAGGTAATCAAGAAAAGTAGATTTGTTTTAATGTCAGTGTTCAAGGAATAATTTGCATGGCATTTTAAGCTAGTCGAATTTATTCTGTGGCTATAAACTGCATGTGTTTAATTCAAATGGATATTAAAAATCAAAGAAATTCTGATGTTCTTTATCTTTTTTCATCTGCTTTGAGTTTAATATATCTTTTTGAACAAAGCCATGTTTGTGAAGGATATTAAGTTTTGTTTGGCCTTCTCAACTCCAAGTACTCCGTGGACCTTATTGCAAGGTTATGCTCCTGGGACTGATTGATATATAAACAGAAGACAGATGGTGTAGAGATGACTCTGATGATAATTCATTTTTCAGCTAGTCATGAAGATATTTTGATTACAGTGTGTTTAAGTAATTATAACACAGTCTGCAATGTTAGTCTTGCTGGGAAGGGAGCACATGGAAAACAAGTTATGTGTTATTCGTGCTCAACAAAGGATGCACTGTGGTGTAATGATTTTAATTCCTAATGCTAGATTAGGACCGAAGGAGTTCAAAATATGTCATACAGTAAGGTAAGTCAATTAAACATAGACCAAATAAAAAAGGTAACTACACAGCTTTGAGGCATAAATATTTATTTTGGAAAGTATTTAGATGTTATTATATGAAAGAAACCAGTATTTTTAAATTTAGCTAACAGTCTGTGTACCACTAATTAAAAAATTACGTGGCTTGATTTTAAGTTTATGTGACTCGTAATTATCATGCAGCTTGCTTTCGTGTTGTGAACTTAAAACCAAAATCAGAGGACTGACGATTCAACAGCATAATCCTGCTGTTCTTGATGCTTTGAAAAAAAAAAAAATCCAAGCAAAATGTCAAAATGAGAAAAAAATTAATTAGTATTATGTGACTAGATGGGTCAAGTTTTCATTTTCTCTTACTAATAATGGTTTATGCCACTACTTTTGGTTTCACCGTAGAATAATTGATCGCTTAGATGGAGTTCGTTTGTTGTGGTCCCTACTGAAAAATCCACACCCAGATGTGAAGGCCAGTGCAGCGTGGGCCCTCTGTCCATGCATTGAAAATGCAAAGGTAGGAACAAACTACAAATCAGTCCGTCAATCAATCTACAGTCTCTAATACTATATTGAATAATGTCACCACAGTTTACCAATTGCCTTTGACTTACCTATGGTTACCTTGATCTTGTGGAAAAAAGTGATAAACAATGTTTATGCAAAAGTAATTTTTGAGCAGTGCCTTTTTCTGGTCACTTTCAAAATGCCAAATAAAACTAGTGTCTGAAGGCAGTGCTTACAAAGTTCTACTTGGTTTATGCAATTGAAACAAATACCCTGTAAATCAGAATAAAGACAAGCCGAAGTTTTTAATTCTTGGATGAAAAGAAAATCATCCATGTTTTACCTGCTCCTTACAAAGAAGGAAAGCATTGTGGGAAGCTTGACTTCTTTTATTGTAGCTATAGCCAGCAGTGAAAGCCCACTCAGGTCTACATTACCTTGAAGAGGTCTCATAATTTTACTGTGCCTCACTCACTTTTCTTATCTCTCATTAACATCTGAATTAGAAGTTTCTGAAGTCTATTTTAGCTCTTACTTTGTAAATTGTATTATTTTCTTTTAAAGATCTCTTTTTTAGCTTATTTCTCTTTAGCATTTTTCTATCAGTTTTGAGATTTCCCTTGAAGATCCTTGTTGCCAATGCTATTTCTTTCTGTTGAATGCTTTTAGCTAAAGGATTTTATTTTTATAATAAATTTAACATGATTCTAAATAGTATCCTAAGTGTAATCATTTGTGAAAAGTGAATTGTGACGTATGCTAGAAATAGAGGAGACTTACTCCAAGTTCATTAATGGAACCATTATTTATCACAGCAAACTAATTGAAAAGTTCTCAAATGTCATTCTATAAGAAATGAACAATAAGACAGTAGTCTGTTCATACCATATCATACAATGCAACAATTAAAAAATGAAGTTAATGTTTTCATTGATATTGATAAATCTCACAAAAATATTAAGCAAGGGCTGGAGATGTATAGAGTATTTGCCTAGCATTGCACAAGGCTCTGGGTTCAATCCCCATACCACAAAAAAAAATGTAAATAAATAAATTAATAAATAAGTAAAAAAAACCTGCAGAATACATTATATAATACGATTCCTTTTAAAGTTCAAAGACATTTTTAAATACAAAATTTAAATTATATTATTTAGGGAGAAAGAAGCCTATTGGGGAAGATCAATATACATCCTTGAAGAATAACCACCATTGGTTACTTTCGATATCAGCTCAGTCCTTCATACATAAATGTGAACAGTGAAGGATCATCATGTATTTAAGAAATAATACTAAAAAGACAAACCATGTGGGGGAAATGGGAATTGAAATCAAATTCCTTACATGTATGATTTTCTCAAAACTAACTCAACTATCATGCTCTAACAATAAAAAAATGTCAAACCAAGATTAATAAGCAGAACTAACTTCAGAGGAAACCGAAAAAATGAAAGAAACAGAATATACCATTAAAATTTTAAAACATACTTTAAGGATCCTCCAAGAACAGTCCAAATAGGTGGTTATAAAAGAGAAATACAGAGAAGATTTTATTGAAATTAAAATTATTTGGCAAAACAATAAATATAATAGAAAAGAGGAATACTATGATCAAAATGACTATCTGGAAGATAGTCTAATAAATAAAAATATAAAATAAAAATAAAATGAAAACAGGACACAAAAATACATTAAAAGTAGGAAAGTGGTTGAGGAGAAGAAATAATCATTTTTTCTTGAAGAGGAAGGTTCTTTAAGCTTGATTTCTAAAGAAAGACTCTGGTCTTCAGATTGGAAAGATTAACTTTGTGCCAAGCAGGAAAACAAGCAAACAAAAAAGTCCATACCTATACATAAATTTAAACTTGGTGTTTCCAGAAATTAAAGAAAAAAAGTTATGAAAGAACAAAATCACATCACTTTGGCATTAGACCTAACATCATCCACAATAAATTCTGAAAGAATTTACTAGTAAGAACATAGCCCTTCCTGTCTTAGTGGAAAATATTTTTATCCTGGAATTCTATATCCTACAAAACTAGCTTTTGAGTGACGGTAGAGAGTAAGGATAGAATAGAGATTTTTTTCTTTTAGAAATGGCAGAATTCAGAAAGTTTATCCCCGATGAACCTTTTCTGGAAAAGAAAAAAAGGTTTTACTTTAGCATTCCAGCAAAATAAAGATTCCAGCTGGGAACAACGGCACAAGCCTATAATCCCAGTGACTCAGGAGACTGAGGGAGGAGGGTCACAAGTTCAAAGCCAGTCTCAGCAACTTAACTTAGTGAGCCCCTAAAAAACTTAGTAAGGCCCTAAATAACTTAGTGAGACCCTGTGTCAAAATAAAAATAAAAAATTAAAAGGTAGGGGCTGGAAATGTGGCACAGTGGTTGAGCACCCCTGGGTTCAATCCCTAGTACAAAATATTAAAAAATAAAAGATTCGAAGAGAGATTAATGTGAGTTATAAGAAGCAATAATGAGCAACTACATGATTGTAATTTCAGTTAAATATGAATTTATGTTGATAATATGACTTTAAAGTTTCATTACATTATTAAGACAGAATTCCTCTCAAAGTAGTGGCATCAAATAAAATTAATACCGATAGACCGTTATCGCAGTAACAAGCTGATTTCAAACTACCAGAGAATTAAAAATACATGTTTGGCGGGTGCAGTGGCACACACCTGTAATCCCAGTGGCTCAGGAGGCTGAGGCAGGTGGATCACAAGTTCAAAGCCAGTCTCAGCAAAAGTGAGGTGCTGAGCAACTCAGTGAGACCCTGTTTCTAAATAAAATACAAAATAGGGCTGGGGATGTAGTTCAGTGGCCAAGTGACCCTGAGTTCAATCCCCAGTACCCCCCCAACCAAAAAAATACATGTTAGGTAGTGGGAAACATGCTAAGGAAAAATGTTATAGAGACTAGAAAAAAATGTTATAGATACTAGTTATTTCTCAATTATTGAAAATGTCAGTTTAAATATAGAATTTAATATTATTGATGAGATGTTATTTTGTATAGAAACTATTTCTACTTAGTGCTGTTATTATGTATAAATTGTGTCTTATATTATGGATTTTCAACTCCACATCTGCCTATTTGTCACATTCATTATTCCTGTGCAGGCTTCCAGTTCTGGCTGGTCTTCTATGCTGGCAACCTAAACTGAACTAAGTGGGACCTTAAACATGATCCAGTCTTCCTCTTCTTTGCTCTTGGCCCCAGGGCCTAGACTAGATCCAAGACTCCACTGAGAGCTGCTGTTGGTCCTTTTCTCTTGAACTTCACCTGTCCTCCGCACCCTCCCCACCCTCATCAACTTAGTGTCTGAATTTTTCTCAACCTCAACTTTCTCCTTACTCATCTTGAAAGAGAGACAGATTCAGGAAGGAGAGATCTCTGCTTGTCCTCTTCTCTCACCAAGAACTGCATTGCACCAAGAACTTACGTATGCATTTGTTCTTTTGATAATGCAAACGTATAAGAGTCTTATTAAACAAGGAAGTGGCATGGGTAGCATGGATGATTGGAGAGTGTTTGAGTGGGTGACTAATTAAGCTGTTGCAATAACTGAGATGAAAATAATTAGAATTTGACCTAGTAGAGTGGCAGTTTGAATGGGGAGAAGAATCAATAAAAGAAATGAGAGGTAGAATTAGTAATTGGTGAGTGACTGAATTTTGGCTGTGAAGAGGAGGTCAGACTCAGACAAAAGACTCAGAATTTTGTTTAACTTTGACAACTAGGTGTATACCTTTATCAAATATGAGAGCTTGATTTTAGAAACGATGTTGAATTTGTTTTTCATCCAGTAGTGATGTCCAGTCATTTGAATACATGCATATGGATGTCAGGAGAGAATGTGTGGGCGTCATCAGCATGTAGGGGAGCTGATGAAAGGGAGAGGGAGCGGAGTGGGAGGAGATCACCATTGACAGCGCAAAATCAGAGAGGAAGACGGAGCGGGGATGGAATGGCCAGGAGAGGGTGATTGCAAGAAAGCCCAGAAAGGAGCTAAAGCAAGCAAGAACGGGCAGGTTCAATAGTGTCTTTGACCCCCGATAGGACAATTACCTGTGAAAACTAAAAATATGACATTAGAGAATTAGGACATAGCCATTTCCATTGAGAATTGAGTTTAAGCTAGTGGCAGTTGATGAGAAATGAAACAAGAGAAGGAAATAGAAGGAAAAGGGAATTAATAGCTCTTTCTACAGGCTGTTTCAGAGAAGACGGCCACATGAAATCCAGAAGATAGCTGAGGTTTCAGGAATGGTTAGTATGGGGAGGCCTGAGTGCGTATGTATCTACATTTAGAAAACACACACATGAAGAGAGAAAGAAAGGCAAGGCTCTCGCTGGTTCTTAATCACACACAAAAAGCACATTGCTTTGAGTGGTATAAAAAACTTGTGGAATGCCAAGCAAATGTATAGTTCAGGATGCAAAATTCCTGAGGGTGTGTCCAGTGAGAGCAAAGCCAAGAAAGTTCTGGGAAGTTCATCCAGGCAGCAAAGACACTGCCAGCCTCTCTCTCCCCTCCCTCCCTCCCTTCCTTCCCTCCTTCCTTCCCTCCTTTTTTTTTCTACCTATCTTCGATTCTGAATTCAAATGTGAGATACTTACCAAAGGGATTTATCTGCATTAATAACCTTATGCAAATTTAAAAACTTAAAGTCAAATTTTTTACTAGATTACTAATTTGGCTGATTATTTCAACAATAAGGACTGGCTTTTCTGATTGGGTAATATGGAGGACTTTTTGATAAATTGAATTAACTAAATATGCAGAATCAAAAATTAGATGGTATATATAACTATCAGAAGATTTATCTTTTATGACTCAATTTATGATGAAAACTTTTTTTAGATGTCCATTTAAAATGGATGAGGAAGATATGCAACCTTTCAAAAATATACTGGATGGGATATGTGTGCACAAATTTTGAAGACCATTGATTAGTCTAGGGTCCCAGATCTGGCCTTTGAAGTGGGAGAGGGGGAAATTTACATATCTTTCCTCAAAGAAGTAACCTGATTTACAAGGATGTATTCTTTTTGAGAAATCCTATTTTTCAGGGTCATAAGCTGAATATTATATTGGTCCTCCCCCCTTGCATCTTTTCATTTATTTAGTTGTTTGTTTATTTATATGTTGATTGGTACTAGGGATTGAATCCAAGGTACTGATCCCCTTTCCTTTCTGTTTTTCATTTTGAGACAGGGTCTCACAATTTCACTGAGGCTAGTCTCAAACTTGTGATCCTCCTCTCTCAGCCTCTAAGTACCTGGGAGTATAGGCATAGGTTACCAGGCCAGCAATTTTTTTCATATGCATTAGGGATGGAATCCAGGACCTTAGGCATGCTAGGCTGTACCACTGAGCTACATTCCTGCCCCTCCTTACATCTTTCTATACAAAATTCATTTTCTTAACACAGAAGAATACTTCAGGGGTAGAGCTTGATAGATCATGTGCTCAGAAAGGCAAGAGGGAGGAAAGAAAGCAACTTATAATACTCAAATTAGATAGCATCTCATTATTTATACAGATTCCAGTCAAACCAAGGTCTAAGAAAGCTCCAGCTAAAAAACTGTAATGATGAAAATGTACCACTCAAATATGGATACTACTGGCCAAGTACGGCTGTTGGGCGTTGAGATATTACTAATATGACTGAAGAAATGAATTTTTAGTTGTCTTAAATTTTAATTAAAGTTTAAGTGGCCACCTGTGGTTAGTGGGTATTGTTTTGGTACCCAAATCTAAAATAGACAAGCAATGAAGAGTGTTGTTTTTGTAAGACAACTGAAAAAAAGAGTGGTATATCTCAAGAATTAAATAAATTTGTGTATAGTTATATATTCATTATGCTAATTTAGGAAATAAAGCAGAGGAAAAATATTATCTGTAATTTCAGGACTTGGAGATAACCACTACAACAACTAGCATTTTTTTTCTCCTTAACAATGAATATCTGATTCTCTACATTATTTATCCTTGTCTAAGTTTCTTTGACCATCTAGTATTTTACTTTCAGGCAATGTTATAATTTATTTATGCAATTATGTTTCCAGTGTTAAAGAACAGAGCAAGCTTACATGAAACAAAAATTTCACTAGAGTCTTTCTAGAATGTTCTTTCATATAGGGAAAATAAAATTACCTCTGTCTCATTGGTAAAAATTTGAACATAACTCCCACGGAATACTTTTATAATGTCAAATGTCAACAGTAGTGTTTTCTCTTTCTTGGTTGTACATAAACTAATCCTGTATTTCAGAATCCAGTGCCTTTTGGATTGAAATGTTTTTTGAATATGTCAGGGTTCCTAGCTTGCAGTAAAACAATGGAACTGGAAGTGATCTTGGCAGAGATTTTGGCCCATCTTCCTTCTAAACCCTCCCCCATTTAGGTAAATTAATGACTCAGCTCTCCAGGAAAGATTGCCTTTTGCAAAGGAAGCCTTTCCACATTTTTTTTTCATATATGATGCTTTTGCAAGTAGTTTTCAGGGTGTTAACTTATGAATCATAGGATTTGACATCATTTTGAAATAGGTAACTTCTTTGGATTAATGACGCTGACAGTAATGCTACAGAAACCAGCCATTGTCGGTTATAGCTGAGAGTGACACAAAATGGAAAGAAAGCACAAGCTTGGCCTTCAGCCAAGTTATTGCTACTTTGGGGTCCCTGCCACGTCTGTCAGGCATCATGAAACCTAAGCACACTGAACACATGTGTCCATGTGTATGGATGATGATATGTCAACTGTTGGAAACAGATGTTTTCCATTTTTTATATTGTTAACAGCATATACATTAGAACACATTTTCAGATCTATCTGTTAAGAAAATGAGATGTGGAAATTGCTTCTAGTGAATGTTTTACATCTTTTCTTGTTGGGAAATATTTAAAGTTACTTATCAGGGAAGAAGCCTGACAATAAATTGCCAGAATCAAAGACTTCAGTATACAGGGTAATTCAGACGATGATTCACGATGTAAGTTGGCATTGTATTTGCCTTGTAGTTGTTTTGTTATTAGTTTGCATAAAACAAATATTATGTGGATTTTTTAAAACAAAAAATATTGACCTTTCAGTAGTAGACCAGTATCTTAATAAGAAATTTAAAAACTTTCTCTTCATTTCGGAAAGTATCTAATAGTTTTTGTTTACTTAGGGATAAAACTTACTAGATGAAAAAGATGTTGCCAGCTTAATAATTATCTGTCCATTCCATACATGATTGGAAAGTCAGAGTGTGAAATATGAGTCTATCTTACACCCTGAAAGAATATTTAAGGCAGGAAATAAGCGTCTTCAATTAGAGAGCTTCTCAGTGTTCTTCAGTCTAACAAGTACTGAAGAACAGAAGGTCAACTAAAATGACCTAATTACAAAAGATTCACTGTGTATTTTCCTAAGGATTTTTATTTAAAAGTTTACTGCTTAAGGTGTTTTCCATATTAGGCTTTGGGGAAATTTTATTTTTGTGTTTTGTTTTTCCCAATTATGGTCACTAAAACAACAGAGATCCTAAGATTTGACCTCTGTAGTGATGTTATTTGGTACAGTTCATGAGCTGCAAGCCTGGCTTTAGACTAATAACTGCTTTGTAAAAAAAAATGTGAGAGTTTTGTAAATGGAAGTAAAAAGCTGTTGCTTTCAAGCTCAATGATCAAACACATCTTTGGCGAAAACCGGCAGCTGAACAGGTGTTCAGTATTAGGAAGTTGTGATGTAAGAAATGTAACAACCGAGTCTGGCAAACACCCATGTATTAAATTCTTTGTTCTTAAGAAGCAAAACCTTCTGCTGTAGAAAGTCAACTTTTTTTGTGTTCCACAAGCAATAAGATACTGAAAAGTAGCATGCACTCATGTGAAGAATGTGTAATTATGTCACATCACTTATAATCACTTTCATGCCTTTTGCCAACATTTGTAAGAATTATGTATATTTCTTAAAATAGCTCATTTCATGAATGTTACTAAATAGTATTCAGAGTAATTTCTGTAATTCAGTTTCTTTCCATTTAACAAGTTTTTAAAAGTTTTATGAAGAAAAAAGCAAACATTTAAATATATTTGCCTTTTAATACGAAGTGCTATAATTCATATTACTTAGAATTCATATTACTTAGGAATTATATACTTCATACTAATTTATAAACACTAATTCTTTATGAATTGTATAGGAAATGGCTGTTCTTATTTTAGAGTACGTACTCTGAATGTATAAGTCAATTGTAGAAATAGGAAGAAAACTCAATTTTTCTTTCAAATCAGTAAGTTCTGTGTAATTATTTGACCTTGTAACCTTCTTAAATTTAATTTTGCTACTTGTTTAGAAAACAATGTCTGGTTTTGAATTTGATCTTGGAGGAAAAATAAATCTCTAGTCATTTTGAAACCAGTGACATAAGGATCTGCTCCAAATAAGAGAAGTTAATCAAAGAAATGTAAGAATGATTTCCCCCAAAGAGAATAGAAGTAGTTAATTTCTATGAGGTTGGAATACATGCTTGGGCAATTTTAGCCAGGAATGTTGAGCACTAAGTATGGATGAGGCCAACTTCCTGACCACAGGTGTGACAGAACCCAGCTGATCAAACAGGACAGGAATTTGACATCACTCTCTGTTTAACTTCAGCTGCCCAATGAGCCGTGCCCAATCAGGGAGCCAGAGAGAACCTGGAGAAGGCTTGCATAGGGGTTTAGTTTCATACTGACAGTACCGCTATAAACACAGTTTATGAGCTTCGATTCGCCTATGATTAGGCTGTAGAATGTATAGTTGTCCCATGGCGAGCCGACGAATCAACAAAGTTTAAAAAAAAAAAAAAAAAAACAAAAAACCTAAAATCTCTTTAAAATGTGATCCATGCTTATAGACTGCCTGGCTATTTGAGGTCTGCCATCATTTTTAAGTTACCAAATGGTGTGCTCCTTATTTGGTCTCTAGTTCCTAAAATCCTAGGAGAAAGATAACAAACTGGAATATAAACTTCTTTTTTTTTTTTTTTTTTTTGGTATATCAGATTTCAAGTAGGGACATGAAGGATCAAAACATGAGGGTGTCAAAAAAAAACCTATCTTCAGAGCACAGCTGGAAGGGCCACCAGCTGAAGCCCTATCTGTTGCTTTCACCTGGATTCCTACCCTACCTGCCTTGCTTCTCAGTCTCTACTTGACAGGCAGCTACAATGGAGGGTGTTAGTCTAGGAAGAAGTAGAATTGACAGAAGAGTAATATTTGAACAGGAAAGTTATGACTAAAGGTATAGGCCTTTCTAAATAGGTACTATATATACCAAATTGTGTACCTACACCTTACTACTTATGAAATCATTCAACCCATTTTGAAAGCATAGTTATCAGTTCCTGTTACTTTATTAAGTAAGTTTCCCACATTCCCAGTCAATTCTAAAAGGTGGGAATACCTTGATTCTAACATCCATAAACCTTACCCAAGTTCATATTTGCACCTACTCAAATTTAGCACTTTAAAAGTGTTAGTTTGCTGTTTCCTACCCATCACCATTTCTGATAAGAAAGAACTGTCATTTTTATCTTTAATTCTCTTTGTTTCCTTATGACTTTCCTCTTTAGCTGATTTTAGTTTTTTTTTTTTTATTTTTAGTTTTCGGAAACTAATGTGTGTGTGTGTGTGTGTGTCTGTTTTAGTAGTTACTCTGGTTCTTAGAGCTTTCTGTGAGTTTGTGGGTTGCTCTTTTGGTTCAATTTGGGAAGACATTTGAGCCATTATTTTAAAAGTTTTTCCTTCCACATTCTCTTTTCTGTCCTTATTCTTTAATTCCATGTGCTTCTTTACATACCTTGTGGGTTTAAAAAATTGTTTTTGTAGGCTGGTCATTGTATATATTATAATGTACATATTTAAAAAGTGCCATGGTATGTGTGTATGTATATGTATTTATATTTTAAAGTAGAGGGAGCATTCTTTCCTTCCTTGAGCAGCAGTAGTAAGGGGTTAATCAATTTGATGAAATAAAAAATCGAATTTGTTGGGAGCAGGATTACAGCTTTCTCCATATATCAAGATCTTAGAAATCATATTCCAGAAGTCTAAGTTTATCACTTTCTGTTATTCAGCTCAGCCTCCAACTACTCGAGTGACTTTGAGGCTTATTTTTTTATCTTGTCCAAAGTTGAATTTGGCGGGGCCTTGGCTGAACTTTTGGCTAAACTCAGGTCACCTGATTCCACACACTTTGGTGAAATCAAGTCTTGCCTACAGCAGGTCTTGGGACCAAATACGAAGAGATTGCTATATCTAAAAATTGCAAAATCGCAAGCTCTGGAATTTTCTTTTAAAATTTTTAGTTGTAAATGGACACAATACCTTTATTTTATATATTTATTTTTACATGGTGGTAGGGATTGAGCCCAGTGCCTCACACATGTTCAGCAAGCACTCTGCCACTGAGCTACAGCCCTCCACCGCCCCAAGATCTGGAAATTTTGAGGCCACAGGGCTGCTAGACAGTGAGAGTATGTCTTTGCAAGACTACAATCCTCAGACTTACAATCCTCTGAAAGCACAGGATTAGGAGAATTGGAGTGTGGGAGTGACCATCCATGAGACCTGACTTTGGGACACTGGGACTGCAGGTCAGAACATGGAACAGTGGGACCAAGGGACCACACACCAGGATGTGGGATTGCAGGACTGCAAGATTGGGAGGCCAAGGATGCCTTGAGACGCTTCCTGTTGTGGAACTTCAACACTGCCCACACAGAGCACACAAGATTGTAAGACTTGAGATGACGGGTGGTCCCTTTCTGTTTACCAGCCTGGCATCAAGTTTTCTAATGACACAAAATGCTTGTGCGAGAGAATCACTTGAGGAGATTATCTTTGTATTCCAGAATTATCTTGATTCAGATTGATACTCTGGATTTGTCAAAAGTACAGCTGTTTTCTTCCAGAGACCATCCCCTGGCATGTTTGTTTCTATACCCAACAAGCTTCTATCTTGGCAATAGCTCTCATTTTCCTCTGTCCCTGTCTTAGTGTTTGGCCACAAGGTTGGTCCATCACTGTCTCTACAGGCACAAATTGACGTAAGAAATAACTATGGCAGCCTTGAGTGGTAATGTTTTTTCACCTTCTTTCATGAATATGGAATCCCTTTTGTACACCTGTGTTTGAGAAGTGAACAAGATTTAGGTCTCCTGTCTGGAATTCTTTTAATTTTTCTCCTATAAAATCTGAACTAAGGTCCTTTGAGGACTTTTGGTTCTAAACTTACCAAACTCAGAACTTTGGCTACATTGTGCTTTGGATTTTTCCTTCAGAACATTTAACTGGGGGTCTTTTTTTTTTTTTTTTTTTTATTTTTTTTACGTTTACATAGGGTAATGATGTTTATTATATTTTTCCCCTCCCCCCCACCCCTCCCACCCCTCCCACCCCTCCCACCCCTCTTTTCCCTCTACACAGTCCTTCTTTCCTTCATTCTTACTGCTCTCCTTAGCCTAACTCTAAACCTAACCCTAAACCTAATGCTAGCCCGTCCCACCCCCCATTATATGTCCTCATCCGCTTATCAGCGAGATCATTCGTCCTTTAGTTTTTTGAGATTGGCTTATCTCACTTAGCATGATATTCTCCAATTTCGACCATTTGCCTACAAATGCCATCATTTTATCATTCTTCATTGCGGAGTAATATTCCATTGTATAAATATGCCACAGTTTCTTTATCCATTCATCAACTGAAGGGCATCTAGGTTGGTTCCACAATCTGGCTATGGTGAATTGAGCAGCAATGAACATTGATGTGGCTGTATCTCTGTAGTATGCTGATTTTAAGTCCTTTGGGTATAGGCCAAGGAGTGGGATAGCTGGGTCAAATGGTGTTTCCATTCCAAGCTTTCTGAGGAATCTCCACACTGCTTTCCAGAGTGGTTGCACTAATTTGCAACCCCACCAGCAATGTATGAGTGTTCCTTTTTCACCACATCCTCGCCAACACCTATTGTTGCTTGTATTCTTGATAATCGCCATTCTAATTGGGGTGAGATGAAATCTTAGGGTAGTTTTGATTTGCATTTCCCTTATTACTAGGGATGTTGAACATTTTTTCATATATCTGGTGATTACTTGTACATCTTCTTCTGTGAAGTGTCTGTTCATTTCCTTAGCCCATTTGTTGATTGGATTATTTGTATTCTTCGTGTAGAGTTTTTTGAGTTCTTTATAGATTCTGGAAATTAGCGCTCTATCTGAGGTATGGTTGGCAAAGATATTCTCCCACTCTGTAGGCTCTCTCTTCACATTTCTGATAGTTTCCTTTGCTGAGAGAAAGCTTTTTAGTTTGAATCTATCCCTTAACTGGGGGTCTTATGTTTGGAACTTTAATTTGTTTGAGTTAATTTTTGGTTATGTTATACAGTAGAGGGTCCTACTTTTATTGTTTTTGCATGTTGATATCCAGGTTCCCAGCACCATTTGTTGAAAAGACTGTCCTTTCCCCATTAGATGGTCTTGATACTCTTGCTGGACAAAATACAGGAAGGTTTATATATGTCTCTATTTTGTGGCATTATACCAGGATCGCCCTGTTTTGAGTATTATAGCTTTATAGTAAGTTTTGACACCAGGAAGTGTGAGCTCTCCAGTTTTTTCTTTTTCAAGATTGTTTTGGCTATTCAGGGTCCCCTTGAGATTACATATGAATTTTAGAAAGGATTTATCTAGTTCTGCAAAAATAGGGAAATCACTGGAATTTTGATGGTAATACATTGTATCTGTAGATCAACTTGGGTATGGTTGACATTTTAACAATATTAAACCTTCTAGCCCATAAATGCAGGAAGATTTTTACCTTTGTTAACTTTTATTCTTTTTGATGCTGTTATAAAAGGAATTATTTTCTTTTTGTTTCAGACTGTTCACTGCTAGTATATAGAAATGCAACTGATTTTGCATTATGATTTTGTATCCTGCAACTTTGCTGAATTTATTTATCAGTTCTAACACCATCTTTAAGTTTTTCTAATATAAGATCATGTCAGTTGTGAACAGAGGTAGTTTTCCTTCTTTCTCTCTAATTCAAAGATTTTAAATGTCTTTTTCTTGCCTTACTGTTCTGATTTGAAACTTCCAGTACTGTGGTGAATAGAAATGCTTAAAGTACATATCCTATCCTTATTCCTGATCTTTGAGAAGAAAATCTTTCACTCTTTCGTCATTGAATATGCCAATTGTTGGGTTTTTCATTTGTGGCTTTTATTATTTTTAAGATAGTTTGCTTCTCTATCCAGTTTATTGAGATGTTTTTTAGTCACGAAATGATGTTGAATTTTGTCAAATGCTTTTTCTGCATCAATTGAACTGATGATGTGGTTTTTATTTTGCTAATGTGGCTTATTTATAGATTGATTTTAATATATTTTTAAAAATTTAATATATTGAACTATCTGTACTCTAGGACTAAATTTTACTGTGTTGTGATATTATAATCCTTTTAATATGCTATTGACCTCAGTATGCTGGTATTTTATTGGGGGTTTTAGTATTGGTATTCATAAGGGATGTTTTGTCTATAGGTGTTTCTTGAGATTTTGTTTTAAGCATCTTTAAGCTTTGGTATTTGGAGAATTGTTAATCTTATATAATGAGTTTGAGAGTGTTCCCTCCTCTCCAATTTTTAGGAAGAGTTCAAGAAGAATTGATCTTAATTCATTTTTGAATGTTTGGTAGAATTCACCAGTGAAGCCTGTCCTGGGCTTTTCATTATAGGGAATTTTTTGATTTCTGCTTCAGTTTTCTTAGTCATTGCAGGTCTATTCAGGTTTCATTTTATTTTATTTTTCAAGATTAAGTCTTGCTAGGTTGTAAATTTTTAGAAATTTTTCCATTTCTATCTAGGCTATCCAATTTGTTGACATGTAATTACTTACAGTTCTTTTATTTATGTTAAATTGGTTTTAATAACCCTTCTTTTATTACTGATTTTAGTAATTTAAGTCTTTTTTAATCCAATTCAATCTAACTGAAAGTTCTCAATGTAGCAACCTATTGGAATAACCAACTTTTTTTTTCGTTGCTTTTCTTTATTGTTTTCATTGCTTTTCATTACTGTTTTTCTATTTATTTGTGATTACTGCTTTGATCCATTGATCGTTTACAAATGTGTTGTTGAATTTCCTCTTATTTGTGAATTTTCCAGTTGTCCTTCTGCAGTAGATTTCTAGTTTCATTTCACTGTGTTTGGAAAAGATACTTTATATGAATTCAATCTTTTTTAAAACATGTAAGACTTGTTTTTTGTACTAACATATGGTTTATCCCAGAGGATGTTCAGTGTGCACTTGAGAAAAATAAGTAGTCTGCTGTGGCAGAGTGTTTGTATATGTCATTTGGGTCCAGTTGGTCTGCAATGTTGTTCAAGTCCTCTGTTTCCATATTTACCTTCTTTCTTTTCATCCATGATTGAAAGTAGGATTTTGAAGCTGTGAATTTCTCCCTGCAGTTGTGTGGCTGTTTGCTTCATCTGTTTTAGAGCTCTGATGTTTGCTGTCCACGTCTGTAATTATGATATCTGGTTTAATTGACCCTTTTGTCCTTTTTTGTCTCTTGTAACAATTTGACTTACAATGTGCCTTGTAAGTTAATAGTATAGCCATCCCTGCTTTCTTTGGATTACGATTTGCATGGACTTTTTTCAACCTATGCATGTTCTTAGATGTCAAGGAATGTCGTAGACAACTTATTGTTAGATCCTGCTCTTTCAATACATTTTGTCAGTCTATCTTTTTATTGGGAGTTTGTTCCATTTACATTTAAAATAATTACTAATAGTGAAGTACTTACTTTTGCTATTTTGTTATTTGTTTTCTATATGTTTTATAGTTTTTTTGTCCCTTGTTTCCTTCAGTACTTCTTTTCCCTTGTGTGTAGTTGATTTTTATAGTGATTGCCTTCTCATTTACTTTCATACATATTTTATAGATATTTTCTTTGTGGTTACTAATGGGAATTGCATATAATATCCCAGAGTTATAGTGTTCTATCTTAAATTGATAATAACTTAATTTCAATCACATACAGCTCTACTTTCTCCCTTTCCACACTCTTGTTAATGATGTCACATCATGAAGATGAGGATTAGTTATAATTAACTTAATTGATATTTCACATTCATTATGAGTTAAATAGACTCTCATATGCTGAATTGGCATGATAACCACATATTTATAGAAAAATGTGGTATAACTGACCCAAGAAATAAACTTTTAGAAAGCACTCTCTTGAAGATTCCTGTTTTCTGCAGCATGATATTTTATATAGTTAATTTTTATTCTGTCAAAATTATTGTTTCAAGTGTATTCCTTGCCTGATCCACAAAACTCACTTTTCAGAAGCATCTGTCTGAATCTGAACAGGATTTTGCTTTATTCATCTTAATCTGTGGGTTATATTGAGTATAAGCAGGGAGAAAATTTAAATAAATATAGATATTTATATACATTTAAAAAATAAAAACATACATGTGCTTTTAAAATATCCATAAATATATACACATGTAGTTTATAAATAATAGCCATTTTATGATAATATGACTTACATTCGTTTAGCACCTTGTACTTATTATAAAGTTTTTTCGAGTGCGTCATTGGTTAAGAATGTCACATAATTAACTGTGTAAGCCTCTGGTTACACAATGGTTCCTCACAATTTAGACCTCCTCATTAACAGAATATTGCATCTAAAGCAGAATAAACATAGGAGGTGATAAAATGGAAAAATCACAGTTGTCCTATGATATTTAAGAAAATTGTCTTGTACTAGGTTAGGAAAGAAGAAAAAAAGAAAGCATCAATTTATATTCTTTATTTTTCTTGAGAGTTAACTGGATAAAATTATCCTCGAAGCATAATATATCTTTTTACTAGGTAAATCTGGACTATAAGGACTGTATCATTTCTTTTGCCTGAAATTAATTTACATTTCCTTCAGTTTATAAGGAAAAGGATAACTGACATTCTAATTCTGATTTTTGAAAAACTACATTTGAGAATATAAGGTAATTCTAATTCAGCAATAATTTTTTTTTTAAACTTTAGGATTTGTTAACTACTGGGAAAAGAACAAGGATCTTATTGTGATAGAACAGCACAAACAAACTCTGTTCTCCTTGAGTATATATATATGGTGTATTTAGAATTTTAGAAGGATTCGATTTATTGAATATGCATTTAGGACAAGATTTGACTGTTCGGTTTTGGTTTCTCTGACATGCTATTCTGATGTGAGTGTAGGATTTTTGAAATTTTTATATGCAATGCGCTATTTTTAAATCTTTTTCAAATGCCATATTATGCATCATATGGTCTCTATGTGGCATAGAGCCGTGTTTTTATAGCTCTTCTGGTTAAAAATTTTTGTCTTAAGTCATGTTACGCTTGCCTTGTATGTGCTTTAAAGTTGTATTATGTATATCTCACCTCATCAGAAAACTGCCAGTTCTTTTTGCTGGAGGCAAGAGAAAGAATTTCATACCCATTAATTTAATTGCTCTATGCCAAAACACCCAGTTTTCTGTTTTATTCATTAATCTGTAAATAACATCTTAATATTTTCCTATTAGTTGAATTTTAGCCAAATGTCAGGATATTGCTATTTTACATTTTTCATCTTATTTGTGTATTCGACTTGATTTTCTGTTTTGTTTGAACTTCACACCTTTTCCTATTTGTTCAATCATTCAATCTTTAATAGCATTAAGAAGGTGTTTCATATTCTCTTTTTCAGTGACTGTTTTTGTTTGTCTCAGGAAATGTCATTGGCAACATAACTTTATCTCTTTGGGAATTATTAGTCCCCCAAATTATAAAGATTCTTCTGATTATAAACCAGATTTAATCTGATAAATAGCATCGCAAGGGCTTCCAAGGCTAAGTGCACAGCATATAGTGAAAAGATACTGCAAGAGAACTCAGGAAATCTTAGGTTAACTTTTAGTTTTGTTCCTAACTCCTCATGAACCTTGAGCCTTTGTGATTATAAATTGAGGAAGTCATGCCTCCTTGAGGCAGTTTTGTGAGGGTCACCTGAACTAAGGCATATGGGAGGGAATCTTTTGTGAACTGCAAAAAATTAGGCAGTTATTATTATTACTAAGGCTTTTTCCATTATAGATGAATATTTGAATTGTGCATAACCAGCATTGTACCAGCGGTGAAACTGGCGAAGACTAGTTTTTAAGATATGTGAGAAGGTGGAAAATGTGGTGAATTTGCCCAGTCGTTTAGCGCTAGGGAAAGACAGTTTTGGCAGAGTAATTATTTTTTCCATCCTCAAATATACTGTCTCCCTTTCCATAGAAACTATGCGAGGCAAGACGTCATATGTTTAAAATCTTTGAACTTAAAAAGAAAAAAGGAAAAAGAAAGAAATCACACCTTCAAAACAAATAAACAAAGTTTGGCCCATAGGGTTTGAATCTAACATTTCACTGTCCTGCCGATTCTAAGCATTACGAGACCTCGGTGAGCGAGGCCCATGATCTCACCGAGTCTTTGGCTCCCTGTATCTCATACCATGCACCTTAGGAAGTTCTTGGATCAGAGGTAGATGTGATCACTTTTGTCACTTTTCCCAGTACAGCCCCAGTGCTGTGGCTTATTGTCTCTACTGATAAAGCGAAACGAGAGAATGGGGAATTCATTAGGCTCTGTGAGGCTGACTCCAGAGAAGCAAGGCCCATTTGGATGTGACTTGTTGACCTGATCCTATCAATTTATATTCTACTATACAGAGGGAATATTCTTTTTAGTGTTTATGACTATGTCTAAGTGTCTTAAACTTGCAGTCCTCTTTTTCTTTTTCTTTTTGTGTAATTCAACGAACATTTATTGAATATTCACTGAATCACAGCCTACATGCCAACAGAGAATCGATAAACAAGAGCAGGTGCCTCTGTTCTTGAAAAGCTCACAAATGACTGGGGTAAGGACCCGTAAGAAAATCATTGCAACATGATGAATAAAGAGCTAAAGATGCCTTTGGCTATAAATCTTGGAATCGGATTTTGGGATTAATTGGTTCAGAAACTCAACAATGTCATCAAGGACCCAGGCTATTTTCCTTTTGCCATTTTCAGTGTGACCTGTGATAATTCCTTACAACTAACAAAACATTTTCAGAAGATTGTAAGAGAACATTTCAGACTTCACTGGCTATAACTGGAGCCTTAAACAAATAGTTGGCAAATGGAATGGGACTTCTGTGTAGGGTTGGGCCAGTCCAGAATTGCCCTTGGGGTGAAGACCACCCTTCCTGAAGCTGTATATATGAGGTGGAAATCAAAATGAGGACTTGGCTAGCAAAGGAGAATGGAGAAACGAATTTTGGAGAAAAACATCTGTAAGAGTATAGAGGGAAGGAGTGACCAAGGGGTATGGTTTAGATATGAGGTATCCCAAAAGCTCATGTGCGAATCAATGCAAGTAAGCTTAGGGGTAAAGTGACGGGGTTATGAGACCCTAAACCTAATCAGTATATTAATCCAACAATAGGAATTAACTGGGTGGTATAGGCAGATAGGCTGTGGCTGGAGGAGGTGGGCTATCGGGGTTGTGCCTTTTGGGTGTATATTTTGTTCTTGGTGAGCACACTCTCTGCTTCCTGGTACCCTGTCCTCAGTTGCCTTCCTCTACCACATCCTTCTTCCATGACGTTTGGCCTCACCTTGGGCCCCAAGGAAAGGCTGTCTATGGACTGAAACCTCTGAAACCATGAACTTCAAAATAAACATTTTCTCCTTTAAAATTGTTCTTATCAGGTCTTTTGGTCACATCAATGAAAAAGTTGACTGAAACACCAATACTGAGAACGGGATTGAGATAGTCCTGAAGAAAATGAAATCAGTTGAGAATTTTAAGAAACCTGCAGTCCTAACCCTGACTCTCAGAAATGCTATTATTACAAAGACAAAAAAATTACAAATGTTGGCAAGCATGTGGAAAAAAATAACTCTCATTGACTGTTTTTGGGAATGCAGATTTGCAGAGCTATTATAGAGATCAATATGGAGGTTCCTCAAAAAACTAAAAAGAGAGTTACCATGCGACCTAGCATTCTCTCTTCTGAACATATCCAAAGAAATGAGATCAGCATACCAAAAAAGATATGTGTATAGCTAAGATATGAAATCATCTTAAATGCCCATTGATGAATGGGTAAAGAAAATGTGGTATGGATACACAGTGGAATATTATTTGGCCATGAAGAATGAAGCCATACCAGTTTTAGCAAAAATGAATCAAACTGGAGGACTTTATGTTATGTGAAAATAAGCCAGATACAGAGACAAGTACTGCATGTTCTCTCAAGTGTGAAAGTATTAAAAACATTCAACCTGAATATAGAAAACCAATTAAGGAAAGTTGGAAAGTTTTCTTTGGGGTGTGAGTTATGGGAGGTTGGATTTTGTTAGTGTATGCTATATGCATGTGTTGATATATATACACAGAATCAATAGGTACAATTAATACATGCTAATCAAGTAGTAAAAACAAGAAAAAAACAACATAAGAAAATTCACAGTCCTTTTGTCAGTGTCTTGCCAGTCTTTTTGGAAGCCTGACATTCATTCTCAAAAGTAGATTTCTGTGGGCTGGGGATATAGCTCAGTTGGTAGAGTGCTTGCCTTGCAAGCACAAGGCCCTGAGTTCAATCCCCAGCACGACAAAAAAAAAGAAAAATGAAAAAAAGTAGATTTCTTAGGTCATTCCTGTGTTGCCATCACTTCCCCAAATCTTCTATGTTTTTAACAGTCTTTTCTTTATAATTTTTATTTTTAAAAATAAAATTTTGATTCATTATACATAAATTGGGTACATCTTCTCATTGCTGTGGTTGAACATGATGTTGATCCACACCATTCATGTAATCATTCATGTCATAGGTTAATGATGTCTGTCTCATTCCACCATCTTTTATACCCCCCTCCCTCTCTGTCTTGAAGGTCAAATGGCTCAGTTTTAGAACCTTGATCAATATTTTCACTTGTTTAGTGGCTTAGATGTGTTATTCCCTTTCATTTATCATAAAAAACTGCTTTTGAAAAGCCTAATGATAATGTTTTTTCCCTTACAAATCACTTGGTCTTTTTGCCTAAATAACCAAAGAATTTTTTTTTTTTTTAATTAAAGTTCAGCAGTTGTATTAGAATGTGTTTTCGTGTTACCCCATTCTGGGTGAAATTTCCCAGGTACATAAGGTGTCTTTTCAATATACTCTCAATATTTCTTTCAGGAGAGAGTTGTCTCAAATTGTAAGTTTAGAAGTCCTCTCTATTGTGTAGTTTTGTTTTCCTTCTTGGGGACTCTTAACACGTGTGTTAGATCTTCTTGGCTTATTTGTTCTCTTGAATATTTTTTAAGTTTTTTCCATTACTTTGCAATTTTCACATCTTCTACTTATTTAAAGAGATTATCCATTATGTTTATTCATTCCTGTGTTCCTTCTAGTTTACTCTTCATTTCCAAAATGAATTTTTCTTTCATTTCTCCTTTGTGCATGTCTTTTGCTTCTCTTTAAAACTTGTTTTGTGTACTAATCACCCAATTTGTGGATTTTGATGATTCTAACTTGTTTTTTATCCATTGCTTTTTTAACCTTGTTTTAATTCATTTAAAAATGTTACTAGGGACTGGGGGTTGAGTTCAGTAGTAGAGCACTTGTCTAGCCTGAGCAAAGCCCTGGGTTCAATCCCCAGCATTTCAAATAAAATAAACACATTGCATTACAATTTGTATGCATGTCTTCTTGATGTGTTTTCATTTTCTGTAAGGATGTTTTTCTACTCCTTATTCTCTCTGTTTTATTCCTTGTAATAACTCCACATAGAAATTGACCAATGGGTTTTTTTTTTTTTTAATGTTGCTCATTATTAAGAGAAATGTTTTCCTGCTATTTTAGGGGAGAGCTGTGAGCAAGGACAGCATTCCTAGTTTCACATTCTCAAGATCTTTTTTCATTTCACAGTGATGGAGAATATACCTTTGCTGCTCTTTCCCTCTCCTCTTTTCTTTTCTTTTTTTTTTTTTTTTTTTTTTTTCTTTCTTTTTGAGGTGCTGGGGATTGGACCCAGGGCCTCATACTACCAAGGCAAGCACTCTACCAACAGAACTATATCCCCAGCCCCTTTTTCTTTAATCTGTCCTTTCTTATTCTTTCATCCAGTGTTTCTACTCTGCTTAATTTAGATACAGTTACCAGTCATTTCTCCTAAGTGCAAATGTTGTAGCTCTTAGTTTTCATGGGACTCAGCTACTGCTTCAAAGACTGACAGTTGCAGCTGCACCACAATCCTCCTGGAATTGGGGTCTTGTCCATTCATCAGGATCTGAAAGGCCCATTTTCAGCTCTGCTGCTGTTCCTGAGCTTTACGGTGAGAACTGAATGGCTACTTGAGATTCTCTGCCTTTCAAGGTCTTTGCAAATCATCTCTCTGCCTTCATTCTGCAGTTTATGGTTTGTCCCAGTTTGCTTTATTTTGGGGTCAGTGTGGATATCTTGTCATCTCATGTTATTGTATGTATGGTTTTTGATTTTTAATACTCATTGCTGTTATTATAGGAAGATTCAGAAACTTTGTCTTTCCAGAATTCCTTGAGTTCTTGAAAAAAAAAAGATTCTGTAATTTTGCAATTGACCTGTGTATAAGTTGAGCACAGATGTCATCACTTTAGAGAAGTCGAGCTTTAGGGCTATGTGTTTGAAGTCCCCTGAAATTTTGGAAGAAAGCCATTGTTTTTTATTTGGAACTTACATACACATAACTTCCTTTTGAACCAAGTTTGTGGTTAGCACTCACATAATGGTAATACAGTAGAGGGACTTTGGGATCAGACAGATCTGGATTCAAATCCCACTTCTGTCACTTACGGCATATTAGTGAATTCCTCTAAGGTTTTCCTCATCTATAATATGGGTAATTAGGAGTTGAAAGGTAATTAGGATTGCCCTTTCAGGGTAATTAGGATTAAAGGGTAATTAGGACTAAATTATGTTGGATATTTGAAGATTAATAAATTCATGTCTTTAATTTATGATTTGATTACAAACCTAATGCATAGAAGCTTGATAAGGTGACAGTGCAGACTATAGTTAAAATATTTTTTGTGTGTGTTACATAAGAAGCTTTATTTGTAGAATTCTGGAAAAAAAGTAGCAATTAAGTATTTTCCAAATAATTTTGTGAATACATCAGAACTTGGAAGTATGTTGTATTAGAAGTTGTATTTAAATTTGGCATTGAGCATTAGGCACCAATATTACTCTCACATCTGTTCCCACAGCAATCAGGAGAGGTAGGGAAGATTGCTTTGCACATTACCTGGCTTGTGTCCTACCTTCACTATTTACTGGAAGCTTGGTTTGGCTTGTGATGCCTGTAGGGAAAGCTTCCTTTTATAGCAGTGAGTTTGCAATCAAATTTGAGAAATGTTAATTGAGCATGTACTGACAACTAGAAGCTGGCATAGTCACTAGGCATACAATGATGAACAAGACAAAGAATCCCTGCCTCCTAGAAGTTACAATTCAAGGTCAAAAGCAAATGATTAAGCCGCAGCTACATCAAGCGATCATTTCTATAAGACAGAAGAATCCATATTGTAGGAGGAGCTGCTTGAGGTTTAGGAGATTTGAGGTTTAGGAGAGAGTCTCAGAAAAAATGATTCCTTAGTTGATAACTGAGGATGTGTAGGAATTCCCAAACCAAGAGGAAGGAAGTCAAAACAGAATGTGCAAAGGTGGAGACAGGGCAAAGCAGCAGGTTTGAGGGCGTGAAACCTGGAGGACTAATGCACAAAGCAGTGTTCCCAAGGTTGGCTCAAGTTCAGGCTCACCAAGAGAGCTTGACAAAGGCTCATTTTTATAGGCCACACCCAGACTTCATGAATCCCATTCTCAGGGAATGAGTCCCAGGGTTGTGACTATTGGTCATGTGGGGAGCCACTGGGTGAGGGTGTATGGGGCCATTAGAGAGGGGCCATCAGGGTGGGAAGGTGAAGCTGGAGACCTAAGCCAGGGCGTAGCATGAAGGGCATGTAAACTGTATGTGGAGTTTGAATTTTGTCCTAAGGGCTGGGGACACTGTGGGAGAATTTGGGGACATGGGGATGAGAAAATAAAATTAATGGTTCATAAAGATCTCTAAGTTGAGTAAGACACAGTTCCTGCAATCTAATTTATAAAGTTCAACATCTGTGATATCTCAAAAAAAATCAAAAATGGAAATATTGATACCTACTTTGCATGGTGATGCTGCGTCTTAACTGGGCTAATTTATGTGCAGTACATGCTACATGCATGACATACAGCTGAGATTCAAAAGATGCTAATTTTTCTATTATTTAAGAAAGTCATGGGGCCAAATAATTGGACCTTAGAGACCGTCTCCTATGTAGTCTCAGAGGATATGGAGATTTCTGTTCTAACATCTGTTTTCAAGGTCCTCTGACAAATTCTTTTCCCACACTGGGACACCAGGACAGAGCCCATTCTTACCACATTCCCTCATTCTTTTATAATCATTGTTTCAAGATTACAATCTTTATGCCCATGACTTCCAAATCCATATTTCCAGTCTACTTTACTTTTCTGAGCTCCAAACCCATATTTCCCACTAACTCCTGGACATGTCTTTTTAAATGTCTGTGATCACTTCATTCAAATTAGGTCTTCTCTTCCCAAACTTCACCCTTCCCCACCCCCCCAAAAACAAAACAAAACTCTGTTTTTCCAACATGGACACTACTGGGTCATCCTAGAAACATGAGAATCGTCAATCACTTGTTATCTTCTCCCATGAATCCTCCCCAATCTACACCCTTCTCTGTAGACTTCATTCACCCTGCTCCTCCACTCTGTCACCAACCTGTCATCTGGACTTGTGAAATAGCCTGTGACTTCCTCTCCCAACCCCAACTTTGCATCTGTAATCCTGAGAGATTTCCTAGGGTACAAGATTAATACCTCCCATACTTAAGCCTCTTCTGTGACTTTCAAATGAACTCCGAACTCCACCGAGCCTTTATAAAATCCTTGAAGAAATCACTTCTTCAGTCTAATTTTCTCCCAAGTTCCCTTTCTTATTTTAGGCTGTAACCATTCTGAACTGGGCAGGGGTTGGGGTGGGGATCTGTGTCATATGAAAAGTCATCCACCCAGAATCGCCTTCACATGGATAGCTCCCTATTCCATAGGCTTTAACTGACAGACATCCTCTTGGGGAGGCAGTCCTTGGATCTTCACCAGAGCTGAAATCCCCTCATGTGTATTCATAATACCTTCATCTGCTCCCCTCAAGTACTACTCATTATACTTGTGATTTCTCAATACCCATCTTCTTCATCCGTTATACCCAACTGGGTGGCAAAAGAGTACACATGTACAGTATCCACATTACTGATGAGTTCTTGCTAAAATTTATTTGTAACCCCCAAATTAATATGCAAGGCATTTTCACAGTTGTTCTCTGACCTGCACAGAAAGTTGAAAAGTTGGTGTCATCTGATGTGCACGTTCCCAGCATGAACAGGACAATGTTTTGCCCTCTTGTTTCAGTGCTTATACTGTAAAAGTATCCGTTCTGGTCTATGAGTCACGTTTCTCATACTTTCCTACATTTTGTTAGCTATTTCACTGCTTAAAAATGGTCTAGTTACTGAAGTGGTGCCTAGGGTTCTTTATGTTGTCATTGATTTTAATCCTGGGTTTGAACCCAGGACTTCCAACATGCTAGGCAAGCACTTCCTCACTGGGCTACATCACTAGGCATCTGCCTAGGGCTTTTAAAATTTTTTTTTATTTTTAGGTATAAATGACAGTAGAGTGTATTTTGACATATTACACTTACATGGAGTATAACTTATTCTAATTAGGATTCTATTTTTGTGGTTTTGTGGAGTTTCACTGGTTATGACGTCTTTCATGTTCCTTATAAAGAAAATTTGTGTGTTAGATAAGCTTCCTTGCATGAGTTACAGTACTGTTGACCATAAGTCCAATGTTAATGTTTTAAGAATATATATGAAAGGAGGTATCTTCAAACAGAACCATGTAAAAACAAGATTATATATTCACAAAATGATGAAAATTCTGTATTCAGAGACTGTAAGAACCCAACCCTCTGTTACCCCTAACAGCAGTGATTCAGTATTGGTTCATTCAGTGTTTGCAGTGATTTTATAAAATCAAACTACTTTATTTTATTAACTTCTATGTCCTTAGTAGCTCACATAGTGACTCTCATAAAATGAATATTCAAACTGAATTTTGTGTGTATGTTATATGTTGTATATATATTCATACATGTATATTCATATTACATATATGCACATATACTTTACACAGACATACACAGAGATTATATATAATATAAAAATGAATTAAGCTGAATTTGTCTTTCATCCCAAAGGTGTACCTCATAGCTTTTTTATTTTACTTTGTGCTTTTGGAAAAATAGTTTAAATATTGGTTGTTTTTTGATACCATCTTTGTTTTTATTTTTGTCTAGGATGCTGGAGAAATGGTTCGTTCCTTTGTTGGTGGTTTGGAACTCGTTGTCAATTTACTGAAATCGGATAACAAAGAAGTTTTGGCGAGTGTATGTGCAGCTATTACCAATATAGCAAAAGATCAAGAAAACTTAGCTGTTATTACAGATCATGGGGTTGTTCCTTTATTGTCCAAACTGGCAAATACAGTAAGTAGCACATCTTTTTATTTTAAATATTTATTTTCAGATTGTGGTGTAGTGAGTTTAAAGTCCAGAGACCTGAATTCACATTTAATATTCGCCACTTATGAAGTATGAAATTTTCTTCAACTCACTTAATTTTTCTGAAACCTAGGTGTGCAAAAGTGTATTTTAAATAATAAAATGTTAAAATGCAAGATCCCGGTAGAATAGAGACTTTTTAATTTGTCTCACTGGCAAGCGAAGTGGTGGCAAATAGCAGTGCTACTATGTAAGTGTTAACTATTCACTGCCACTATCATCATCTTTATTATTCATGCCAACATTAGAAGTTGAATGGCACCTCTCTCCACTTAGCCAGCTTGGACTGATAGCATTCGTAAACTGGAAGGTGTTGGCAACTATTGTTTACCTAGAGCTGTGCCAGATGGAATAGACAGCCTTGAGAGACAATGACTTCACCATAACCAGAGGTATTCACGCATAGCCTCGACTACCAGTTGGCAGAAAAGTCATAGAGCAGAAATTCAAACATTGGAAGAATACCTGGTGTAGGATACTTTGAGTTCCTAAGAGCATCTGCCAGATTGTTAAGTTTACCAAGTGGTTGCCTGAATCAGGAGAACATTATAATTAAACAGAAACTATGTTCAATTCAGTTATATTTTACCTGTACAAGGTAATTACATACAAAAAGGATCTAATGTGCACAAAGAATACAGAAAGAAAAATGGAAGACTCTGTGTATGTCATCATATTTGCTGCATCGTCTTCACCCTTTTGGGGGTCCAAGGTGTATTAACAAGATGTAAAAATATTCCTAAAATGAAGAAGCAGAATTAATCTTGTTATCCCAGATACCTGGCGGTATTCCTTGAAGAATATCCAATTTTCTATAAATATTTTTATTATTAAGAAACTTGCTGATGTGACTTTTTTTGTTGGGTGGAAACTTACCCACAAAGAAATCAAGCCCTGAGCAAATAACTGATGTCAGGTCCTTATCTCACCTTTGAGAGCACTGAGAACATCCAGTTCATCAGAACTGAACCTTGATCCATTGTTTGACCCACCACAATACTTGTTCCTTCAAAACACCACCTAAGTAGCCAACTAGTGCATCTTTCTACATTGCATTTTGGTGGCCATAAGCATAAAGTGCATAAATGCGATCACACAGGATGATTCAAATGCACATTTCTTAAATTGTTTTCCTTTGTGCAGAATAACGATAATTTGAGGCGTCATCTGGCAGAGGCTGTTTCACGTTGCTGTATGTGGGGCAGAAACAGAGTGGCCTTTGGTGAGCACAGAGCAGTAGCTCCATTGGTACGCTACCTGAAGTCAAATGACACCAATGTGCATCGAGCAACAGCTCAGGCCTTGTACCAACTCTCAGAAGATGCGGACAACTGCATCACCATGCATGAGAATGGTGCAGTAAAGGTACAGTTGAAAGACTTCACAGTTTAGTCCAAGTGTGGTAAACATGGGCTGGAAAGAAGCTTAAGGGGCATTAAGGTTTTAGTAAAAGGAATGTTTGGATGCACAAAAGTGCCTACTTGTTGGGTCAGGGCTATATTTGAGCCATGTGTTATCATGGTTGATGCTGCAGAAAAGTTGTATGAAGACAGGATTATTCTAAATCAAAGCATATGAATGTACTTCATAAAACAATGAATCATTCCATAATTTGAGTTAAGTTAAATAAAATGTATAGAACATGAACAATCATTAGCATTAATAATTCTATTTGATATTTTGTTTGTTTAGCAGGTAAATAATAAATGATAGGCACATCAAGAGACACCAGCTAAACAGCAAAAAGAAATGATGGAAACTCTTGTTGGACTAAGGCTTAAAAGTCTTTACCATAACAACAAAGTATTAATGCAAAGATAGTGTATAGTTTTAAATCTATGTGTCAGATTTTTTTTTTTTTTGCCTTTAACTAACTTACAGTTAGAAGAATTTCTGCATGTAGGTTTTAATGAACCTACACATTGAAAACTACCCAGAATATATTGGTGGCAATAAATATAAAAATACTTAGAGTACATGACCAGCTTACATGCATTAGGAAAAACTTGATTAAAATATTAATAGCTGTCTCCTTGTACCATATAGTTTTACTCTTTATTACCTTAATTTGGCACCAATGACAACCAGATGCATTTATACTTTGAAATGTATGCCCCAAGTTGATCTTTCAGATAAGATTTAAGATTTCCAGTTAATCATATCTAGTCAAATGTAGATATGCTAAATATGAAACATCTAAGGCAAATAATGCTCTTAAATGCCAATTAGTAATTTTTAAGCAATTTTAATTCATCCTTCAAACTTATTATAATTAAAAGACGTGATGTTAATTTTTCTGAAATGAAACCCAAATTACATTTAAATTTATCATTCTTTCCATTATAAATCTGTTTTTATGACTTATAAGTTAGGTTTATGTACTTTGTCAAGCAAAAATCTGGCGTAAAAAGCACCTTTTAAACTAAATAGCAATTTTAAAAAGTAAATTATAAAAAACATGGGAATGTTACTAAAAATAATGAAAATATCACTTCTATATGACTGTTTGCACTTCAAAAAGAAGAGATTTCTAATTTAAAATTATACATTGTTATTGAACATGATTTGTACAATCTAAGATGCAGTAAGCATGCAGCCTTTACAAAACAGAAGCTGCAAAAATTGAATAGCCTGGTAAAGTGTCTGACATATAGCATACACTTAGACAATTCCCAATTAGTTTAAGAAGAGAATTTCTAGACCGCTCAGAAGATTTTCAGATTTCGTCTTTAGGTTCAGTTGGCATAGATGCCAGGTATCTATGCAACTCTCAAGGATTTCTTCTAATGCAAATCAACACATAATCCAGAATCCCTTTTGTGTATAGTGTATAGTGTTCAAACTGTGTTCACCCTCCTACACAGCTTATTTCATTAGAAAAGGAAGGAAATAAGAATGATGGGGGTGTGGAGACAGAAAAGAGAGAGCAAAGAAGGTTGCTTCTGTTGTGCTGCAGAGCCTGACCCAGGTCAGCTTTGGTTATCATACGGTCCGTCCTAACTAGTGTTATTTCTACAGGAGGATAACTGTAAACAATAGGACTTTTTTTTTTTTTTTTTTTTTGGTAAGTCCTGCAATATTTGATACAGAGGTAGGCCTTACTGTGGGGCATTATCAGCACAAATGTACATTGTGGAGGTGACCTGTCCCCTTTTTTCCGCAACCTGTCCCAAACCCCAGACCTCATAGGACCATGCTTCCCTTCTCTGGTTGTCTTTAAGGAGAAAAAGAAAATGTGGATGTGGTATACTGGGATTGATAGAATAAACAGGATTTTTTAATTGCTTGGATATGGGGAATAAAAGAAAGAGTAGAGAACAAATAACTCCAAACTTCAGGCTAAATGAAGAAGAATCCATTATACAATAATGCAAGGAAAATGTATTGCAAATTAGGGTGATTTATTTACCTACAGTGAATATGTCTCAGGTGTGCAATTACTAACATTTCTGAATGCATATGATTCGTCCACTCTTGGCAAATTCCCGGCTGTTTCTGTTCCTAATTGCTACTACCCCTCTCTATTCAAATGCTTATTGTGTTATTTTCCATTCCTGCAAACTTGTCATTTGCAATGACAAATGTTGACAGAATCTTCCACAATTACCAGGCTCTGTCAGTCACCCATCACCCTGTTCATAAGTAATTCATTCTAGGATTAGTGCCTTTGTCCTACAGTTTCCTCAATAGTAACAGCTGATGTTTTGCAGTGTATCTCTCATGACTACTGATGTTTATGCTGTAGTAACAGTGGAGCAGGCTTGACTGGCTGCAATACCACGAGTTCAGTTTCTCATATGTTCAATTTGAATGGCCCATTTGAATTTTGGGTATAGAGCAGGGCTGTTGGGTAGAAATGCAATGTGAGCTATGTACATAATATTAAACTTTCTAGTAGTCATAATTTAAGAAAACATAAAAAGAAATGGATGAAATTAGTAATATATTTTATTTAGCTCAATGTATCCAAAATAATTATTTCAACATGTAATCAATATAAAATTACTAAAAATGTTTATTTTTTTTTGGTATTAAGTCTTCAAAATCCAATTTGTGTTTTATAGTACATCTATTTTGGACTGGCCATGTTTCAAAATAATTAACTAGTAGCTAGTGGTTCCCTTACCAGACAATGCCAATTTAGAGACAAGGAGATGGGGGACATTTGGAAACCATCAGCCAAGAGGTACAAAACCATGCAAGAGGGTGGATAAGATGTTTTTGGCAGAGTTTAGAGAAGCCTGGGGAATGTCTACATTTTCACTTTGGGGGCATGTAAACTAGGAAGAAGAGCTGTCAAAGTAAACTTGAGAAGTTAACAGGTTAACCAGGAGTTCTAGAAGCCAAAGAAAGAGTGCGTTTCAAAAGGTTGTGTTTAAACACTGTCGAGAGGTCAATAAAGATTTCCTGATTCACTTATGTTGAAAATAATCCTGTGTCAGAGCCTTCCCAGTAAGAATCTCCTCTAAATGGACCAATCAGTCCCCTCCCTGCTCTGGTAAATACAATACTATAGGAAATTTTCACTGGCTCCTCTCTGTGATTTTTACACAGATCTGCTCAAAAGTATCAGCCCAGGGACTTCATTACAAAATTTTGTGAATGTGGATACAGAGTTGTTGAAAACTATATTGAAAATATGGGAAGTCTAAGAGATATATCAGTTATTTACTAATTATAACAAACCTATAACTCAGGAGAGTAATCTAAGGAGGAAAAGAAGTTGTAGGAAAATTTGAGCAAACAAAAGCTCTTTCCTAAAGCAGAAAAAGTGATCAAATAGAGATGATGAGCACCCATGAAAAGGCATTAAGCTCCTTTCCCCATGGTGACATTGGATTTGTTTTTGCAAATGTCTATACCAGGCAAGTGAAAGCTCATTCCGGCTATAACTTTCTGAAAGGCAGGAAATTGAAAAGATTGCAGAAAATACAATTAGAAGTCTGCCCAGCACTGGCAGAGAGAGAGAAGTGCAATTCAATTTGGGTAGAGTCAACAGGGCTGTCTTGGGCTGCATCCCAGACTCAGTGCAGGTAGTGACCAGAGAGTCAGGAATAAGAATCCAGAACCTGCCCCACAGTTTTTGAAGGCTAACATAAGAAAAAAAAAAAAAAATACCACTAATGTTGGCGAGTCAAGGGAGTGGATTTTAGAGACTGAGGTCACCCAGGAATTCTCAGTATCTGTATACTTAATATTTTACCTAAATATATTTTCTGTTAATGTAACTTTGCAATTCTGAGTCCTTTTCTCCCATTTCATATGTTTCCTGGAGTTCTGGGGATAGTTCACTCAGTGATGATATGCTACTAAATAACTTAGGTAGGACAAAGAGGTGTCAGTGAATGTACACTGTTTACAGGCTAAGGCCACGGACTTTTCTGATTGACTTTTTTTCTCTTATGTCTCCTTTAAATTTTTCATGTTTATTTATATGTCTCCTTGAAAGTGAGAAAGAAATTTATGGAGGTATCCAGTAAGTTAGATTGTTGCTCACTGTGTTTAACTTTTTATACATATATCAAATGTTTTCCTTATTTAACTTTTAAACTTTAAGAAATCTTATTAGCCTTATTAAGGGATAATTAACATGTACACCCACATATTTGAGGTATACAGTTTGATAAGTTTTCTCTCTCTCTCACACACACACACACAAACCCACCATTACTGAATGAAGATAATGATCCCCTTATGTTTCCTGGCACCCCTTGGGAGTTCCCCTCTCTTGTCCTTCTTTGTTGTTGGGCAACCATTGATTTGCTTTCTGTCAATTCAGATTAGTCTGCAATTTCTAGAACTTAATATAAATGGGTATATACAGTATGTACTTGGTTTTTCATTTGATTTCTTCAACTAAGCTTATTTTCATTTTCTTCCTTATATGGATATATCACCATTTATTTATCTTTTCACTCAGAACATTTGAATTATTTCCATTTTGGGGTTACTACAAACAAAACTGGTGTGAACATTCATATAGGAATCTTCATGTGGACAGTTACTTCCTTTGTCTTAGGGGAGTGTCTAATAGTAAGTGGCTGGATCACATGGCATGTGTATGTTTAACTTTTTAAGAAATTTCCCAACTGTTTTCCAAAGTGATTGTGCTATTTTATATCTGCATTAGCAGTACGTGAGTGCCTCCTGGCTAGGACTTGGTATGGTCTTTCTTTATTTTAGACATCTTAAAAGGTCTGGAATGGTAACTCAAGATTTCAGTTTCACTTTTTCTAATCTGATTAATGAAGTAGAACATCTTTTTATGTGTTTATATGCCAACTGTATAACTCTTTTGGTAGAGTGTTCAAAGTTTCTGACCATTTAAAAATTTTTTTTCTTATCGAGTACTGAGAGTTCTGTGTATATTTTTATACAAGTTCTTTACCAGATGTGTAATTTGCAAATATTTTCTCTCACTCTGTAGCAAGGCTTTTCATTCTCTTACCTGTATCTTTTGAAGAACAAAAGTTCTTAATGTTGATGAAGTTAGATTTATGTATTTTTAAAAATGGATCATTTTTTGGTGCCATATCCAAAAGATATTTTCCTAACACATGGTTACAAGGATTTTTTTTTTTCTTCTGGAAGTTTTATAATTTTTGGTCTTACACTGCGATCTATTTGAGTAAGCATTTATTTATTTTGGTCTGTGATCTATTTGAGTAAGCATTTATTTATTTTGGTCTGTGATCTATTTGAGTAAGCATTTATTTATGATACTGAAGTTCATTTGGGGGAGGTATTAGCATCTTTTTTTTTTTTTTAATCACCTTTTCCCATTGACTTTCTTTTGCAACTAAAAAATGAATTTGTCTATTTATTTACTGTAGATTCATAATAAAACTTAAAATAAGGAGTGTAAGTTTTCCTAACTACTTCTTTTCATTATTCTTTTATTTTTTTAAGTTGTTTTGGCTATTCTATTCCCTTTATATTTCCATAGAAATTTTAAAATCAGTTTACCAACTTCTCCAGGAAATGTTTCCTGGGATTTTGGTTGGAATAGCATTGAATCTACATTTTGGAGGAAAATCAACATCTTAACAATATTGAGGCTTCTGATCCATGAGCAAGAAATATCTCCATCAATTCAGAGAGAATTAAAAAAAAAAAAACTCAGCAATATTGTATAAGTTCTAGCATAAAGATCTTTCAATTTGATCAAATTTATCTTATGTATATTTAATATTTTTGATGTTATTATAAGTGGTATTTTTAAATTTTTATTTTCTGTTTGTTTAGTACTATTAAATGGAAGCAAAATTGATTTTATATGTTACTCTTGTTTCCTCCAGCCTTGCTAAACTCACTTATTGGTTTTAATAAGTTTTTACAGATTACATCAGATTTTCAACATAGACCAGGGACTGGGAAACTTTTCTCTAAAAGTCCAAAGATAGTAAATGTTTTAAGTTTTATGTAGCACATACAGTCTGTGTTGTAGATTCTTCAGGTCATCGTTACAGTGTTGTCATTTGTTTTAGGCAGCTTTTTCATGGCTGTGACTAAAGGACCAGACCAGAACAACTGTAGAGGAGGATCAGTTTATTTTGGGCCTCACCATTTCAGAGGTCTCAATTCAGCAGGCTACACATTCCTTGGGGCTCAAGGTGAGGCAGAACATCATGGCAGAAGAGTGTGGTGGAAGGAACTGGTTCACATGATGATCAGCGAGCACAGAGAAAGACTCCACACTCCAGATACAAAATATATACCCCATAGCCCCACTGCCAATGAACCACTTCCTCCAGCCACACCCCACCTTCCTCCAGTTAACACTCAGTTAATCCCATCAGGGATTAATTCACTGATAAGGTTAGGGCTATAGCCCAACCATTTCTCCTCCAAACCTTCTTGCATTATCTCACATGTGAGCTTTAGGGGGACACCTCACATCCAAACCATAACATCATTGCAAATATTTACAACCATAAAAATGTAAAAACCATTGTTAATTTTGTAAGCCATACACAAATATCATAGTTGGGCACCCTCTCACATGAACAGTATGCTATTTGTGTTTAAATAGAAAATGAAAAACAGCATATCAAAATTTCTGGGATGCAACCAATATAGCATTAAAGGGAAATTTCTACCACTAAATACCTGTATTAGGAAATAATATGCTAGGAAATAACTTTTTGCTGGCACCTATGTTAGGTATCTGATATTAGGAAATAATACAAGTACTTAGGTACCTTCGTAGGTACTTCTTTTCCAACCTGGATCTTTTTAGTTACTTTTCTTGACTGATTGCATTGTCTGGAACATGCTGTACAATGTTGAAAAGAAGTAGGAAAAGTCAATACATTTATCTTATTTCTTATAATGGGGGAATTCACTCAGTCTTTTGATGTTAGCTATAGTTTTTTTTTTGTAGGTGGCCTTTATCAGGGTGGGAAGTTGCCTTCTATTTCTACTTTGATGAGAATTTTATCAGGAATTGGTGTGGGATTTTGCCAAATGTGTTTTCTATATTTGTTGAGATTATTTTGTGTTTTTTTTTCATGTTGATGTTGAGTTTATTATTGTGAGTTACATTGATTGACTTTCCAATGTTAAACTAACGTAGCATTCTTTAGGTAAACCCACTTGACTCTGGGGTCTTATTCTTTTTATATGCTATTGAACTTCAATTTGCTCAAATACTGTTCAGAATTTTACATCTGTGTTCATGGTGGATATTGGCTTCTAGTATTCTTTTCTTGCAATGACTTTGTTTGCCTATCAGGGTAATGCTGGATTCAGTGAATGAGTTGGGAATTATTCCTTCCTCTTCAACTTTATGAAAGAATTTTATAGTACTGTGATTATTTCCTCTTTAAATATATGGTAGTGATGATGTCCAGCGGAGTCAATTTGGTACGGGAAACAAACAAGTAGTGAGACTCTTGAATGCGGAACGGTTTATTGGTGATTTAGGAATCTGGAACACCGGTGCTCCAGGAGAGCTATTCCCTCCAGGAGGTGGAGGGTAGGGCCAACGCTAGTTAAGTGAAGATCCAGCACGGAGCTAGCTGTCCAATCACGGTAAAGGTAAAAAACGAGCAGGCACGATCAGGAGCACTCAGGAACACCTGTGCACACGTTGTGTGCATGGACTTAATTGAATACGGCCAATGATAAAGCACCTGGGTGTGCTTATGTTAATCAACCTCCTCACCACCGATGTGATCAAAACAACCTCTGGCTGGCTGCCAGGTGCCATCTTCGCGTAGTCCCTATGGCATAGCCCCCAACATGGTAGAATTCACAAATAAATCTAACTGGACATGACGTTTTCAGTGTTAGGTGTTAAGTTACAAATCTAATATCTTTAGTCAGTGTAGGCCTATATAAGTTAGTTATTTCTTCTTGAATGACCTTTGGTACTTTGGGTCTTTCAAGGAATTAGTTCAGTTCATCAAAGTTGTCAAATGTATTGGCATAAAGTTGTTCATAGTAATTTCTTATACTTTTATCATATGTAGAAACCATAGTTATACCTTCATTCCTGATATTTGTAAATTTTATCTTCCCTTTATTCCTAACCTAAGAGAAGACAAAATTTCTGGCTAGAACTTTATGAGCCTCTAGCTGAATCAGATTTTGGTTTCATTCAATGTTCTCTATTGTTTTTCTGGTTTTAATTTCATTGATTTCCAATGTGATCTTTATTATTATTTTTCCTTCTACTTTAGGATTTCATTTGCTCTTTGCCTAGTTTCTTAAAATGGAAACTAAGAATTATTTGGCACTTTTTTCTTTTCTAATATAGAAATCTTCTTCTAATGCTGTTCCAGTTGTATCCCAGAAATTTTGATATGCTGTGTTTCATTTTTATTCAGTTAAAAATATTTTCTAATTTCCTTTTCAATTTCTTTTATGATTAATGGATTATCAAGAAATTTATCATTCCAGATTTGAGGATTTTCCAGTGGTTCTTCTGTTAGTGATTTATAATTTAATTCCATTAAAGGCAGAGACATGTGTTACTTAAATATTTTTTAAAATTTTTTCAAGACTTGTATGACCCAGAATATGGTTTACTTGTTAAAGTTCCATGAAAAGAATGAGTGTTTTCAATGAAAAGAGTGAGATTATGATATTGTTGGGCCAGGTGTTCTATAAAGTTCAAGAAGTTCAAGTTAATTATTAATGTTGTTCCTCTACTCTACATTTTTGATTACCTACTTGTTTTATTAGTTATTGTGGATTTTTCAGTTTCTTCTTGCAGTTCTTATCAGTCTTTTCCTTTTTGTATTTTTAAACTCTTTTACTAGGTGCATACATGCTTAGCTTAGGAATATTGTATTCTCTCAATGACTTCTGAAACAAAGAACAATAATCAAAGACAAAAATAATTATTTCATAACTTTATGCATTGTATATATATACCATATATTTCATAACTTATGAAATAATTATTTTTGCCTTTGATTATATTCTTTGGAAATCTTTTTCTGTTACTAATATAGACATTCCTATTTTATTTGGGGTTTGTATTGACATTGTAAATTATACAGAATTTTCTGTCCTTTTACTCGATTTGTATATATATATATATATATTTTTTTTTTTTTGGTATAAATGGACTTTACTGAAGTTAGTGCCTCTGTACTGAGATAGAAGATTGTATTTACATGAGCACAAGTTGTTACATTTCACAACTTCTAAAAGGAATGTCAGTAATTACAATCATCATGCATACCATGGTTGTGATTTATGTTGTTTTATTTAAAATGGTTATTTGTAGGAGCATGAAATTGGGGCTTGCTTTTCTTTATTTAAATCACAATCTCTACCTTTATTAGGAGGGGAGTATTTACATTATTCACATTTAATGTCATATTAAGATTGTTGGTTTAAAAAATATACCATGGTATTTTTTGCTTTCTATTTTTCCCATCCATTCTTTTTTTCCTCCTTTTCTGTTCTTTCTTGGATTAATTGAACATTTATTATTCTACCTTAACTCCTTTGTTTGATTCTTAGTTACAAGTCTTTTTTTGCAATTTTAATGGTTTCTTTACAGTTTATATTATTCATGTTTAATTCAGTACAGTGAACCTTCAAGTTATTTTATGCATATAAACATGCATTAAGACATACAACAGTGTGTTTCCATATCTACCTTCCTGACTTTTGTGTTATCACTGTCATACATTTGACTCATATGAATGTTATAAATGCCCCAATACATTGTTCTTGTTTTAAGCTGTAAACAGAGATTTTTAACTTTAACAAATTTAAATACACAGAAAAAAAGATCTTACCTATGTAATTGCTATTTCCAGTGCTATTTATTCCATCTGTAAATGCAGATTTTCATCTGATATTATATTCCTTCCACCTAAAGGACTTTTAACTTTTTTTATAGTGCAGTAGTGTTTATGATGAATTATTTCAGCTTTTATATGTCTAAAAAAACTTTATTTTGTCTTTAAAAAATTTTTTTTGATTCATTGTACACAAATGGGGTACAACTTTCATTTCTCTGGTTGTTTACAATGTAGAGTCACACCATTTGTGTAATCATACATGTACATAGGGTAATGCTGTGTGTCTCATTCCACCACCTTTCCTTCCCCCGCCCCCTCCCCACTCTTGTTTCCCTCTACACAATCCATTCTTCCCTAACCCCTCCCTTTTATGTATCATCGTCTACTTATCAGAGAAAACATCCAGCCTTTGGTATTTTGGGATTGGTTTATTTCACAGAGCATGATATTCTCCAACTCCATCCATTTACCTGCAAATGCCATAATTTTAATCTTCTTTATGGCTGAGTAATATTGCATTGTGTATATATACCACAGTTTCTTTATCCATTCATCTATCAAAGGGCACCTAGGTTGGTTACACAATCTAGCTATTGTGAATTGAGCTACTATAAACATTAATGTGGCTGCATCACTGTAGTATGCTGATTTTATTTTGCCTTTGTTTTTGAAAAATATTTTTGCTAGGTATAGAATTTTATGTCATTTTTTTTTCCTTTCAGAACTTTAGATATGGTGCTCCATTTTATTCTCACATTGTTTTCATGAAATCTCTTAGTAATCCTTATGTCTGGCCACCTATATGTCATGTCTTTCTTCAACACCTTTAAGATTTTAGCATTTCCACTAGTTTTGTGCAGTTTGATTGTGGTGGGCTGTCATTGAAGTTTTCTTCATGTTTCTTTTAAAAGACTTGGAGTTTGTTAAGATTCTTAGATCTATGGACTTACAGTTTTCCATCAAGTTTAGAAAAATTTGTCAGTTTTTCAAATACTTTTCCTCTCTCTCACTCTCTTTCTACCATCTTTAATTACTCTATTTTCACCTGTTTTTGGCTACTTGAAATTTCTTCATAGCTCTCTGAGACTCTGTACATTTTTTAGTCTTTTTTTCAATCTGTGTGTCTTAATTTAGGGTGTATCTATTTCTATATCAAGTTCACTTATCTTTATAATGCTTAGTTTGCCTTATTTCTATCCAATGTATTTTACATCTACAATATTGAGGTTTTCATCTCTTGAAGTTTGAGTTGGGTCTTCTCTGATGTCTTTCATGTTTCTGTTTAACAAGATGAATCTTGTCTTTAGCTTCATACACATGTGATTCACATACAATCAAGTTCTATCATTTTTCTGTTACTTTCAGTTGCTTGATTTTTTTTCTCATTATCAGTCATTGGATCCCAGACATACTAGTTTTCAAATTCTGTGGAGTATTAAATTTTGATTTTTTTTAGTATATCTCTAAATATTTTGCCTAGGATTCTGGTATGTTACTTTGAAGCAATTTGAGTCTTTCAGTTCATGCTTTTATGCTTCTTTAACAGGACCAGAGTAGGCCTAATTCTTTCCCATTCTAAAGCCAAGAACCTTCTGAGTACTTTACCTACTACTATATACATTTTGAAGTCTGCTCCGTTTAGTGGAATGCGGCATTATTCCTTACCTCGTATGAGTTTCAAAGATGATTTCGTCTAATCTTTTCAGGTGATTCATTTCCTACCCTCAAGTAGTTTTCTCTCAGGTGCTGATCAGCCCTGCCTTGGAGATTCAAGAGGCACCTACTGCAGACCCCAGAGTTCTGTGTTCAGCAATCTTCTCTCCAGTGATCTGCCCTGGAGATTGTGTCCTTGTGGTTCTCCAAACTCCCAGCTCTGTCTCCTCAACTAAGGAAAACTGCCACACAGTGTGGGTTCTCCCTAGGTAGCAGACTCTCTGCAGGAAGTAGACTGGGAAGATCTTAGGGTTCACCTTTTTTATTTTCCTTTCTCAGGAAAACTGTCCTTAGTTATCTGACTTCTAATACCTTGGACATGATTGTTTGACTTTTTTTTTTTTCCATTTTTAAAATTATTTTAGACAGAAAGGTAAGCCCAGCCTCTGTTATTCTATCTGGGCATGAAGCAGAAGTCTTACTTTCCTTTTATATTTTCTTTCTTTCATCTAATAAATTCACGGAAAGTTGGAGTGGGTAAAGGGGAATTTTCCATTTTAAACACACTGTTTGCAGATGAGGAAACTAAGGCCCAAATAAGTGAAATAACTAAACCCATACAATCAATACATGGCATTACATCATACATTATTGTGATGCTCAGTTTAGTGCTGTTTCCACTAGATTATTGGATTGCAAACTATGTCTTATGGGGCTAGTAGTCAGGGAAAGGGGGAGACAATGACAGGAAGGGGCAGTTATAGAAACTCTTTTTTTCTATTTTGTATGTCAGAATTTGGCATGTGACCTGATTTTGAAATAGTTTTTTGCTACTTTAAAAAGGATTGGAAATTATTGCAATAGACCATGTTGTACTTTAATAGTTCTTTCATGACACTCATTAGGAAGCATCTCTTTCATATTTATTTAGCTCCTCACTTCTCCTTGATAGAAAGGTTTAAAAACTAAAAATATCTTCGGTAGGAATGAAAAATTATACTCTTAATTATTTGTGTTCTTACAAGTTTATATAAAATTCTGACACTCTGATACAGGAGAATGACTATTTAAAGACTTTTCTCCCCTCATAAGTTTTCCTGGGAGAGTTCCAGGCAAATGTCTTTGTTTCTGAGATGGTTTATTTGTCTTATAAAATATCCAGGGAGCACTTGGGAAATATCATGTGTCTAGGAGGGTCTTAGATAATAGAATACCTGCCTCCTTCATCCATACCAGGAAGCTCTGCTCCACTGTAAGGAATACACCTGGGTTTGGCTAAGTCTAATCCAATGCCTCCATCACCACCCCATCCCCAACCCAGTAAAGTTCCTTTCCCTTCTTGAGAGCTAGAGGCGAGAAAAGATGCAAAAGAAAGCTCTGGAGGTGTAATGAAAACAATATCATTTTCATTTATTTAGCTTCCTGTGTGCCAGACATTATGCTAAAAACACAAGTATTCTTTACATATACATATATATGTATTTTTTTTATTATAGGTGGACACAATACCTTTAATTTATTTATTTTATGTGGTGCTGAGGATTTAACCAGGGCTTCACGCATGCTAGAGAGCTTGCTACCACTGAGCCACAACCCAGCCCCACATGTATTCTTTTCATCAATCTTCTCCATAATCCAGTGAGTTTGGGAACTGCTATTATTTCAGCTTTACCGATAAAGAAACTGAGTTTCATAGAGCATAAATAACTCACTCTAAATAATGCAGGTCATAAGGAAAGAACGCAGGAAACCTTGTTCCAGAACCCACCATGGGAAGGTTGAGCTGAAATAGTCAGATGCACATGTGTGACGGTGGGTGCCTGTGTTTAAGATTGGTTCCGAAGGACTGAGCCTGCTTTAGAAACACTGCTTTATGAGGCAGAGCACAAAGGGAGAGGGGACTTGGCAGAGAGGATCCTTGTTTTATGGTGGAATGGTGTCTGTCTGCCCTTCCTGTTACAACCCTCACTTCCTCTCTTGGAAATCTGTCCCCAGGGCTCTATTTCTCTCCTTGGTTTTAATGACTTTCCAGCCTCTCTTGCTGCCCTTGCCACTTTTGTGTATTCTTAATTTATGCCAATTAAATATGATTACCAGTAAGACATAGCATATGAAGTTAAAACCAGATGAATTCATGATTTAAAAAAATTACACTTGGGTCTATTGCATAAACTTTAATAAGGGTAACTTTACTTTCCAAAGATAATGATATATTAGTTAATTTAGTGACTATTAATGATATTATAAGCTGTGCATGATTGTGTGTGTGTGTGTGTGTGTGTACACACACACATACTTAACACTTTTACAATTCAATTTTTTTTGAAACTAAAAAATCTGAATGCTTACTCTGGGTTTAGTTTACACTTTTTTCACCATCCTTTATGAATTTTAGAAAAACCTACCACTTACATGATCTGTTTTCCAAAAGTCTATGATCCTCCTACTTCATTACTTTTTACGTATCTTTTTTTTTTTTTAACTTAAAAATACCTCTTACCACCAATGGACACACTTGGAGCTACTATAAATAATAGCTAATTATATGTTATGAAAAGGAAAATCCCCAATCAAAGAAATTAAATTGAAAATCCAAGTTCAAACTAGAAACCAAGGACAAAAAATTCCATGCCTCTAGCATATCATAAATAATAGCATCCATTCTTTTTTTTATTTATTTTTTATTTTTTTATTATTGTACACAAATGGGATACATGTTGTTTCTCTATTTGTACATGGCGTAAAGGCATACCATTTGTGTAATCATAAATTTACATAGGGTAATGTTTGATTCATTCTGTTATTTTTTTTCCTTCCCCCCACCCCTCCCACCCCTCTTTTCCCTCTATACAGTCCTTCCTTCCTCCATTCTTGCCCCCCTCCCTAAACCTAACTCTAACCCTAACACTAACTCTTCCCACCCCCCATTATGTGTCCTCATCCACTTATTAGCGATATCATTCTTCCTTTGGTTTTTTGAGATTGGCTTATCTCACTTAGCATGCTATTCTCCAGTTTCATCCATTTGCCTGCAAATGCCATAATTTTATCATTCTTTATGGCAGAGTAATATTCCATTGTATATATATACCACAGTTTCTTTATCCATTCATCAATTGAAGGACATCTAGGTTGGTTCCACAATCTGGCTATTGTGAACTGAGCAGCTATGAACATTGATGTGGCTGTATCTCTGTAATATGCTGATTTTAAATCCTTTGGGTATAGGCCAAGGAGTGGGATATCTGGGTCAAATGGTGGTTCCATTCCAAGTTTTCTAAGGAGTCTCCATATTGCTTTCCAGAGTGGCTGCACTAATTTGCAGCCCCACCAGCAATGTATGAGTGTACCTTTCTCTCCACATCCTCGCCAACACCTGTTGTTGCTTGTATTCTTGATAATCTCCATTCTAATTGGGGTGAGATGGAATCTTAGGGTGGTTTTGATTTGCATTTCTCTTATTACTAGAGATGTTGAACATTTTTCCATATGTTTGTTGATTGCTTGTAGGTCTTCTTCTGTGAAGTGTCTATTCATTTCCTTAGCCCATTTGTCGATTGGATTACTTGCATTCTTGGTGTAGAGTTTTTTGAGTTCTTTATAGATTCTGGAAATTAGTGCTCTATCTGAAGTATGATTGGCAAAGAGTTTCTCCCACTCTGTAGGCTCTTTCTTCGCATTGCTGATAGTTTCCTTTGCTGAGAGAAAGCTTTTTAGTTTGAATCTATCCCAGTTATTAATCCTTGCTTTTATTTCTTGTGCTATTGGAGTCCTGTTGAGGAAGTCTGGTCCTCAGCCGACATGTTGAAGCTCTGGACCTACTTTTTCTTCTATAAGATGCAAGGTCTCTGGTCTGATTCCGAGATCCTTAATCCATTTTGAGTTTAGTTTCGTGCATGGTGAGAGATATGGGTTTAGTTTCATTCTGTTGCATATGGATTTCCAATTCTCCCAGCACCATTTGTTGAAGAGGCTATCTTTTCTCCATTGCATATTTTTGGCCCCTTTGTCTAGTATGAGAAAATTGTATTTATTTGGGTTTGTGTCTGTGTCCTGTATTCTGTACCATTGATCCACCTTTCTATTTTGGTACCAATACCATGCCATTTTTGTTACTATTGCTTTGTAGTAGACTTGAAGATCTGGTATTGTGATACCCGCTGCTTCACTCTTTCTGCCAAGGATTGCTTTAGCTATTCTGGGTTTTTTATTCTTCCAGATGAATTTCATAATTTCTTACTCTATTTATGTAAGGTACATCATTGGGATTTTAATTGGAATTGCATTGAATCTGTATAGCACTTTTGGTAGTATGGACATTTTGACAATATTAATTCTTCCTATCCAAGAACATGGGAGATCTTTCCATCTTCTGAGGTTTTCTTTAATTTCTTTCTTTAGTGTTCTGTAGTTCTCATTGTAGAGGTCTTTCACCTCTTTTGTGAGATTGATTCCCAAGTATTTTATTTTTTTTGAAGCTATTGCGAATGGGGTAGTTTTCCTAATTTCTCTTTCTGAAGATTCATCGCTTATGTATAGAAATGCCTTAGATTTATGTGCATTGATCTTATATCCCGCTACTTTACTGAATTCACTTATGAGATCTAACAGTTTTCTGGTGGAATTTCCTGGTTCCTCTAAGTATACAATCATATCATCAGCAAATAGGAATAGTTTGAGTTCTTCTTTTCCTATTTGTATCCCTTTAGTTTCTTTGGTCTGTCTAATTGCTCTGGCTAGAGTTTCAAGGACGATATTGAATAGAAGTGGTGAAAGAGGGCATCCCTGCCTTGTTCCAGTTTTTAGAGGGAATGCTTTCAGTTTTTCACCATTTAGAATAATATTAGCCATGGGCTTAGCATAGATGGCCTTTACAATGTTAAGGAATGTTCCCACTATCCCTATTTTTTCTAGTGTTTTGAGCATGAAGGGATGCTGTGTTTTATCAAATGCTTTTTCTGCATCTATCGAAATAATCATGTGATTCTTGACTTTAAGTCTATTGATATGGTGAATGACATTTATTGATTTCCTGATGTTGAACCAACCTTGCATCCCTGGGATGAAACCCACTTGATCATGGTGCACTATCTTTTTAATATGTTTTTGTATGCGATTTGCTAAAATTTTGTTTAGAATTTTTGCGTCGATGTTCATTAAGGATATTGGTCTGAAATTTTCTTTCCTCGATGTGTCTCTGTCTGGTTTAGGTATCAGGGTAATATTGGCTTCATAGAATGAGTTTGGGAGGGTTCCCTCCTCTTCTATTTTCTGGAATACTTTGAGAAGTATTGGAATGAGCTCTTCTTTAAAGGTTTTGTAGAACTCGGCTGAGAACCCATCTGGTCCTGGACTTTTCTTTGTTGGTAGGCTTTTGATGACTTCTTCTATTTCATTACTTGAAATTGGTCTATTTAAATTGTGTAAGTCCTCCTCGTTCAGTTTAGGCAATTCATATGTCTCTAGAAACCTGTTGATGTCTTCGAAATTTTCTATTTTGTTGGAGTATAGATTTTCAAAATAGCTTCTAATTATGTTTTGTATTTCAGTCGTGTCTGTTGTGATAATTCCTTGTTCATTCCGAATTTTAGTGATTTGGGTTTTCTCTCGTCTTCTCTTTGTTAGTGTGGCTAAAGGTTTATCAATTTTGTTTATTTTTTTGAAGAACCAACTATTTAGTCAATTTTTTGTATTGTTTCTTTCGTTTCAATTTCGTTGATTTCAGCTCTCAGTTTAACTATTTCCTGTCTTCTACTACTTTTGGTGTTGGTCTGTTCTTCTTTTTCTAGGGCTTTGAGCTGTAGTGTTAGGTCGTTTACTTGTTGAGTTTTACTTCTTTTATTAAATGCGCTCCATGAAATAAATCTTCCTCTAAGTACTGCTTTCATAGTGTCCCAGAGATTTTGATATGATGTTTCTTTGTTCTCGTTTACCTCTAAGAATTTTTTAATTTCCTTCCTAATATCTTTTGTTATCCATTCATCATATAATAGCATATTGTTTAATCTCCAGGTGTTGGAGTAGTTTCTGTTTTTTACTCTTTCATTTATTTCTAACTTCAATCCATTATGATCTGATAAAATACAAGGTAGTGTCTCTATCTTCTTATATTTGCTGACATTAGCTTTGTGGCATAATATATGGTCTATTTTAGAGAAGGATCCATGTGCTGCTGAGAAGAAAGTGTATTTGCTCTTGGTTGAATGGTATATTCTATAAATGTCTGTTAAGTCTAAATTATTGATTGTGTTATTGAGATCTATGGTTTCTTTGTTCAATTTTTGTTTGGAAGATCTGTCCAGTGGTGAGAGAGGCATGTTAAAATCACCTAGTATTATTGTATTATGGTCTATTTGATTTCTAAAATTGAGAAGGATTTGTTTAACATACATGGATGAGCCACTGTTTGGGGCATAGATGTTTATGATTGTTATATCTTGCTGATTTATGCTTCCCTGAAGCAGTATGAAATGTCCTTCTTTATCCCTTCTGACTAACATTGGCTTGAAGTCCACATTATCTGAAATGAGGATGGATACTCCAGCTTTTTTGCTGAGTCCATGTGCATGGTATGTTTTTCCCCATCCTTTCACCTTTAGTCTATGGGTATCTCTTTCTATGAGGTGAGTCTCTTGCAGGCAACATATTGTTGGATCTTTCTTTTTAATCCAATCCGCCAGTTTATGTCTTTTGATTGATGAATTCAGGCCATTAACATTCAGGGTTATTATTGAGATATGATTTGTATTCCTGGTCATTTGGTTCATATTTAAAATTTTATTTATTTATTTATTTATTTTTTGACACATCTTGGTTCCTCCTTTATTTGACAGTTCCTTTAGGATAATTCCTCCCTTTGCTGATTTGCTTCTTTGTTTTTTATCTCTTCCTCATGAAATATTTTGCCAAGAATGTTCTGTAATGCTGGCTTTCTTTTTGTATATTCTTTTAGCTTTTGTTTATCATGGAAAGATTTTATTTCATCGTCAAATTTGAAGGTAAGCTTTGCTGGATATAAGATTCTTGGTTGGCATCCATTTTCTTTCAGAGCTTGAAAAATGTTGTTCCAGGCCCTTCTAGCTTTTAGGGTCTGGATTGAAAAATCTGCTGATATCCGTATTGGTTTCCCCCTGAATGTAATTTGGTTCTTTTCTCTCACAGCCTTTAAAATTCTGTCTTTATTTTGTATGTTAGGTATTTTCATTATAATGTGCCTTGGTGTGGGTCTGTTGTAATTTTGTGTATTTGGAGTCCTATAACCCTCTTGAACTTGATTTTCCATTTCATTCTTCAGATTTGGGAAATTTTCTGATATTATTTCATTGAATAGATTGTTCATTCCTTTGGTTTGTTTCTCTAAGCCTTCCTCAATCCCAATAATTCTCAAATTTGGCCTTTTCATGATATCCCATAGTTCTTGGAGATTCTGTTCATGATTTCTTACCATCTTCTCTGTTTGTTCAACTTTGTTTTCGAGGTTAAATATTTTGTCTTCAATATCTGAAGTTCTGTCTTCCAGGTGTTCTATCCTATTGGTTATGCTTTCTATGGAGTTCTTAATTTGGTTTATTGTTTCCTTCATTTCAAGGATTTCTGTTTGGTTTTTTTTCAATATCTCTAACTCTTTATTGAAATGATCTTTTGCTTCCTGAATTTGCTCTGTTAACTGTCGATTGGTGCGATCATTCAATGCCTGCATTTGCTCTTTCATCTCATCATTCAATGCCTGCATTTGCTCTTTCATCTCATTGTTTGCTTCCCTAATCATTTTAATTATGTACATTCTGAACTCCCTTTCTGTCATTTCTTCTGCCATGCTGTCGTTGGATTCTATTGATGTAACATCTATATTTGTTTGGGGCATTTTCTTCCCTTGTTTTCTCATATTGTTCAGGAATCAGTGGGTCATTAAGATATTGCAGATTTCCTCTATTGACTTATAATGTCCCTGAAGATTGCTAGTATATCCCCTCTTATCCTTCAGTAGCCTGAAGTCTTGGAGGAAGCTGATAATGTGGAGCTCCACGAAGAAGCTGCCTCTCTAGGGTGGTGACCCTCAGGTGGCGTATATTCCCTGCTAGTGGTCAGAGGTGTCTCCACTTGTTAACCAATGGTCATCCAACGGGGAACTAGGCTGCGGGCTGAGGCAAGTCCTGTTTGTGCCTGTGTCTCTGGTTTTACCGTCCCTGTGGGAAAACCTCTCTCGGTAGGGAAGAGTCACTCGGTGGGGACGTCTCGCTGGTCAGTTCCCCTCCTAGAGGTTCCCCTCAATCTACAACTACCGCCTGGGCTGGGCTGTCTTCCTCTGCAATGTTCCCAGGGGCCCGGACCTACCTCCTGGGCCTGGGAGCCTCACCCTCCGCAGGCGAGTCTCCTTAGGCTGCCTCTCCCAGATAATCTGCCCACAGTCCTGGAAACTTCGCTCCGCCCCTAGGTGTGTCTCTGTGCAGCTCTTCCAGCAAGAAGCCACCTAGCTCCTGGGACCCTACTCTGCACCTAATCGCCTGGCTTTGCGGCCCCTCCTCTGAGCCGCCACCTGGAGCCCCGTACAACAGCTCTGATACCCAGAGACCCGCCACACACCTCCTCCTCCGGAGAGTGGCCGGGTTTCCGACACAGTCACTAGGAGCCCAAGCAACTCACTTCGCGTCTCCTCCTCCCGCCAACCTCCCGTAGCCCTAGGCAGTCACTCCAAGCCCAAGTGACCTGCCCTGTTCCTCCTCCTCCTCCTCGGGGTAGCCCCCCACCCGGTATTCAGGGGCGGTGGCTCCGAGACCAAGTGACCCACCGCGCTCCTCCTCCAGGCAGGCCAGTGGTGTTCAGGAGCGGTCGCTTTGAGTGCAATCAACTCACCACTCGCCTCCTCCTCTGGCAACCACCTGTGGCTCTGATGCAGTCACTCCTAGACCAAGGACCCGCTGCGCTTCTCCTCTTCCTCCGGGCAACCCCCTGGTGTTCAGAAGCGATTACTCTGAGTCTAAACAGCTCACCACGCAGCTCCTCCTCAGGCAGCCGCCTGGAGCCCCAGTGGTTGCTCCGAGTCCAAGCGCTGTGCTGAGCCGCCTCCTCTATGATGATCCCAGTTGTCCGTGTTTACCGCTCCAGCGTGTGGCGGGGGGGGGCGTCTCGCCGAGCAACTCTACTTCACAAATGCCATGCGTTCCAGAGCTACCGCCCCATCCGGGACGCCTCCCCAACGGGAGAGACTCACCCGGCGGCTTTGAGTTGGTCCCAAGTCTCTCACTATCTCCTCTTTTGAATCCTGCGTCCTGGAGCAACGTGAAATGCAGCCACCCTCTAGGCCGCCATCTTGAAAACCCCCCAGCATCCATTCTTAAAGTCATATAACTTCTTGTGAGTCAGAATGCTCATATCTACACACAGTGCTCTGAGCATTATGGAACAATTCCAAGAATTACTCCTAGGTTGTATTGATGTACTGTGTCCCATTACAGCAGTGTTTACAAAAGTGTAGTCAGTCTACCAGTCTAGAAGCTCTTTGGGGTATGTTGCTGGACCATTCCCTAGATTAACTGGTACCATCTCTGTGAGTAAGACCAGGAACCTGTATTTTAAGCAAGCTCCTAAGGTGACTGGGAAACACACCAAACCTTGAGAACCACTGACCCAACAGGATTTTTAATGGCAAGAGAACTAGACCATTATCACCATTAGTCTACCCATGATGCTGTCCACAGAGAAACACAAACAGACCTCTTCAAAGGAAATAGTTCACCCCTGATGATGATGAACTGACTTGAATGGAGAACTTAACTCACTGAATAAATACTGACGGTGTACTTAGGATGCTCCAATGTGTGCTGTCATGCTCAACAGGGTGGGTATGGCTCTGACTCACATGAAATCAGGAAAGGCAGGTGCATGCAGGTCATAAGGAAAGAACTTGACTTTTCAATATTCCTGTGGGTACAAGACAGTCCATTTTATTTGTTCCTTATTTTAAAACAAACAAACAAAGATACAAGAAGGAGGATTTTCTGCAAATACTAGAAAAAAATGTTAATTACTACTGTTGAGAAAAGACTGAATTTGCTGCAAATTTTGAAAATAACAATGTAAGTTTTTAAACAGGGTGACAGATCCCTGGCCAATCCAATTCATGTTATTCACTTTGAAAGGGTTTCGAAAGATAGATAGATAGATAGATAGATAGATAGATAGATAGATAGATATGAATGATTATATTCTAGAATATCAACCTTTTTTTCCCTTTTAGCAGAAAAACATGTAATGTTTGTTTGGCATACTGGGGTAAAATGCACAAGACTGTCTCCGTCTTTCCTTGCACTAGACATCTTCTTGCTGCCCTGAGAGCTAAGGACTTGCTATTCAAAACGAGCAACAGTCTTACCTGGGTTAGAAATGCAGAATCTCAACCTCCACACCAATCTGCTGGATCAGAATCTCCTTTTAAATGAGACCCCTGCATCATTTATATGCAGAATAACATTCAAGAAGTGCTGGACTCAGGAGTGCCCTCTATTTGACATAAATGTAGGAGAAGGAATCAATCTATGCTGAAATATTCCTTCTACAATTGCCTTTATTAGATATTCAAACTTTATGTAATTCTACTTCTTTCTAAAAAGTTTATTTAAATGTATACTGAATGCAGAAATATAATTTAGTTTCTATCCCTTACCAAACTTTTTATATAAATTGATATACTCCTAATTTTAGAAGAATATATGGTCATTATTATTTTTCCAAACTTTTCTTAAATATATCATATTATCCCAAACCACCATCTGGTCAGGAAGACCCTTAAGTCTTCTACTTTTTACAAAGCAGCCTTTCATTTGTCCTTGCTTTACTGACTTTGTTTCAAGTGGATACCATTTTGTTCTACTATCCCAAAATGTAATGGACTGATCCACATTTGGTCTATTAGTATTCTTAATTAATTTATTAATCTCCAGTGTCTAGAATATTTTATTCCTCATTAAAAAAAGACAAAAGCAGGAATTTCTGCTAATAATAGAAAAATTAAAAATTACTGTAGCCAAGAGAAGACTGAATTTTATAGTTATAATTTATAGTTACCTCTTAGTTAATAATGAATACCGTGCACAGTCACGCTCCATTAGCCAGTTGCTTTTTCACTTAGTTTTGCTGGATGGCACACTACAGCATCTGCTACAATTATATTCATACTTTATGTATTTATGGACATTACTGGAGTGGTTTGTACGTTATTAGTGATTCAGCTTCTAACCCTCAAGACTTATTTTCTTTCTTTCTTTTCCTTTCTTTTTCTTTCTCTCTCTTTCTCTCTTTCTTTCTTCTTAGAGCTTTATAGTTATGCATAGTAGTTGGGTTCATCCTGACGAACTCATACATGCAAGGAAACCTTTCCTTTATTTTACCCTAGTTTCCATACATGAGAGAAAACATTGGACCTTTGAGTTTCTGAATTTGACTTATTTCACTTAACATGATATTTTCCGTTTCCATCCATTTATGGCAAATGCCATATTTCATTCTTTTTTTTTAACGCTCCATTGTGTGTGTGTACACGTGTGTGTGTGTGTGTGTGTGCGCGCGCGCGTGTGTATCACAATTTGTGGGGTGGGTATGGGAGATTGAACCCCCAGGGACACTTAACCACTTAGCCATTTCCCCAGTCCTTTATATACATATTTTTTATTTAGAGACAGGGTCTTGCTGAATTACTTAGGGCCTCACTAAGTTGCTGAGGCTGGCTTTGAACTCACAATCCTCTTGTCTCAGCATCCCAAACTGCTGGGATTACAGGCATGTGCCACTGAGCCACAATTTCTTAATCCATTCATCTATTGGCAGGCGTCTAGGTTGATTCTGTAATTTAGCTATTATGAATTGTGCTGCTATAAACATTGAGATGGCTATATCACTGTAGTATGCTGTTTTTAGATATTTGGGGAAAATATCCAGGGTGTCATATGGTGGTACCATCCCTCATTTTTTGAGGAATCGTCACAGTGCTTTCCAGAGTAGTTGTACTAGTTGCAGTTCCACCAACAATGTACAAGTGTTCTTTTTTCTCCACAACCTCACCAGCATTTATTGTTGTTCATATTTTTGATCATTGCCATTCTGACTGGAGTGAGATAAAATCTTGGAGTAGTTTTGATTTGCAAGAGATGTTAAACGTTTTTTCATATATTTGTCAGTCACTGGTGTTTCTTCTTTTGAGAAGTTTCTGTTTAGTTCTTTTGCCCATTTAATGATTGTAACCCTGAGGATTTTCATGTGTAGTTTTATGGCTGTTTCTATTTTATTCTAAGACTTTGAACTTAGTAATAATTGGTTTCACTTTACTTTTTAACTATGATACTGGTTTCTAATTTATTCCAGAAATGTTATTCTAATTTATTTTAGATACGAATTCCTAGTTTGTTCTAAAAATATGTTACTTTATATATAACTGCATATATACTATATATATTGTTTACAAATTTTACAGCATTTGTCTAACATTCTGAGCAATTTATGAACGGGTAACTTGAACATGAAGTTTTTGTGTTAGACTCCTCTATTTATTAGAACAGGAGTTTGTTAATAGTACTGCTATATAACCACTAAAAAATTGTTGAGTAAAAGGGTATAGGGATAATTAGATTTAGTAATTATTTTTAAATGATTATTTTAACTACAATAATTTCATGCCAAGTGAATGTTTAAATATAAAAGTTGGATGAATATTTTTGTTGAGAATTTCTGTTAATCAACTGACTTGACTTGCCCTTTTAGTGTACTACTTAAATTTATTTAAAGATCTTACTATTACTAGAGGGTTTTTTTTTTTTTTCACCTACTTTAAGTTAATCTATCTGGACATGGTCCATGACTCTACAGGATCCTTCCTTCCTTCCTTCCTTCCTTCCTTCCTTCCTTCCTTCCTTCCTTCCTTCCTCTCTCTCTCTCTCTCTCTCTCTCTTGCTCTCTCTCTCTTTCTTTTCTTTCAAGCTCAAACTCAGGACCTTGCACATATTAGGCAAGTACTATATCTGCCACCAAGCTACACACCAAGCCCCTACACAGTTTTTTTAAAAAATAACTTTACATGCTTTTGAATTTCCTGTTCAACAAACTAGTCCTTTGAATGGCAGAATATTGATAAGTACTTGTGAAAGAAGCAACTCCACCCTATTCCCTTTCTAGATATTGACTACAAATTTAGTGAAATCAGAGGAAAATGTGCATTGCTACTTGGGAACAAGACCTCTTAAAAGTGTGGTAAAGAATGATCACTATGCTTAGTGCCAGTCTAGGAAATGACTCCTACTCACAAGGTATCTTTTCTTCAAAGGAATAAATTAAATAAATATAAAGTACATAGGGTCTCAACAGGGGCAAGGCCCACCCTTCTCTTTCACCCATCTGCTAAATTCAGATGGAGAGAGCAGGTCCAAGGTTCTCATAACCCTCCTCATATATGATCAAAAACAAGAATGTTAACAAAAAAATTTGTAAGTGTGTGATAGGAATAAACAAATGGATGAAGACTAATGGAGGGAGAGCCAACTTTAGACCAGACAAGGCGTCTTTGAGGAGATGCATCTACACTAAGATATGACAGAAAGTGTGCATACAGAGACTATAGGATGGAGTATGATTAGAGTTTCAGAGGACCTACAGGAAGGTCAGGGCATTTGACTCTGAGCAAGGGAAAAGGAAGGTGTGTTTGAAGAGCTGGATGGGGGCCCAATTATATGGAGGCTTCCAGTCCATAGCAAGTACTTGGGATTTTATTCTAGCATACTGAGAAACCATTGAGACATTTTAATTGGAACAGTGGCTTGTATTTTTAGAAGATCTCTCTTGGAGGTATGCAGGGAGTGGGTCAGTAAGAGGGGAAGCAGATGTCTGTAGGAGGCTGGTGACCTATCAGTACATGAGAACATGGGGGCCAAAGCAGGTCTTCCTTACAGAATGGATGAAAGAATAAGGGAACAGGAAGAATTAAAGACTCCATTCACAAACCCTTGTAGTTTATTCAACATGGTTTCTTCTACAGAAAGGGAAATAACTATAGTGATAACAGTTGCTAGCAAGTCTATTTTTATTTATATTTCCCCAAATAACTTGAAGTCACCTATTAAGTGAATAATTAGCAAATATGAGAACGTTAGATTTAATAAGAGAATGCAGTGCTTTTCTTTCATTAGTAAATGCTTACTAAAAGTGACTGTCATCTATTTTATATAATATGTATTGGGGGGGTGATCTTTTTTGGGCTGGGAGTGCCAGAGATTGAAACCCAAGGGTCCTTTACCGCTGAGACACATCCCCAGCTGTTTTTCATTTAGAGACAGGTCTTGCTGAGTTGCTGAGGCTTTGAACTCAAAATCCTTCTGCCTCAGCCCCTCAAGCTTCTGGGATTACAGGTGTGTGCCACAACCCCCAGCTTTGCAGGGTAATCTACTTTTAAAAAGTTGCAGTCAATAACTGAGTGTTTGCCACTAGGCTGGGTGCTTTATTCCTAACTTCATTAACCCTCACAGTGGCCCTGTGATGCAGGGATCAGTGTCTCCATTTCAGAGATGGGAAGCTTTAGCTTCACAGACTCAATGGTATGTTCAACCCATGGATACAACACAGGATCCATTAGGATTCAATGAACTGGTAAACAGCATAAAGAACTCAAATAAGCTTAGGCACCAAAGAGCACATGGACCAGAAAGTGGCATAGCTTAAGAAGGTGCTGGAACAAGGGAACTCAAAAGCCTCCTTAGCATCTTTTTCACTTGTCTCTGCCCTTCTTGCAGGTTTCATTTTATTCTTTCTCTGCCTGTTTGCTTTCTCTGTTTCTTCATAGTTTTTCTCTACTTATTTCCCCTAGGTTTACATTCCTAGTCACCCAAGGAAGCCTCTTTATTTTTTTAAACTTACTATTTAAAAAAAAAAATAAGGGAAGGAATCTGACCCAGTTTAGAATAAGTACCCATTCCTCATCCAGGTACTGTGGACAAGAAAACAGTGTGATACTTTACAAAATGACTTCTAAGACTTGCCTCTGGGGGGTGAAGTGAAGCAGAAGGGCATCAAGGTTATTCCTCCTGAGCTAGAAAGATCCTCTTCAAGATGTGGTCTAATGTTAAGAGCCAGGATTTGAATGTCTGGACAAGACAGACATGGAAATTTCTTAAGTCAATTGACATTCACTATCTTTTCTCATGCTGTTATTTAGGGTGTTTTAGAGTTTTGTGTTTTTTGCAAGCCTTTTAAAAATGTACAGAGGGCATAAATAATAATTATTAAATTCTAGAAATTTCTTCCTTATGTGTTAAAATGACAAGTTCTTTCTGATACTTTGGTCAATTTTATTTATTATTGTTGCTTTATTTTTTAAAGAAACTCATATAAGCATGCTTCATAAATTACAAAACGTGAAAGGTACTTATTTATAATTTTTATTGAAGATGCTCCAGACTTAGCGATTGCCAACTGCTGGTATAGATTTAAAAATCTGATATTTAAGCAGAATAACAGTTGGTTCTTTATATTTTATTTCTGTCAAATACTTTATGATTACATGAGGTGTGCTATTATACCGTCAGCCTCAGTTTAAGAAAAGAACTCCTTCGCCATTTTAAACATATGCAAAATGGACTTGACTTTACACACATATAAACCTGTGAAGTATTCACATGTTGGTTTTGGGATTTTAAACTTGGCAAATTAGAGATGCTCATTTTTATATCTGTCACTGTTGGTTCCAAAATTTAGATTGAAACCACAGGGTTTACCTGGCACCCACACTGTACAAAAGCTTTTCCCTTACTTTAAATTAGCTGCTACTTTAATGATCAAGAAAGAGTGCAGTGGATGGCAAATAGCATTAATAACAATAACATCCAAATCACTGTGGACAGTTCAAAGCGTGCCCGAAGTTTGGGCAAAAATCTGTCCATCAGATTGCATTAAACAACATCGTGGTAACATATGAAAACCCCTCCTCATCTTTTATTTTTTGTTCATTTTAGGGGAAACCAAAGAAAGATTAAATGAAAAAGTCATTTCCATCTGAGTTGCATAAGGGGCTTATCAGGTGTGAGCTTCTCTTTCCTCAGTTGAGTGAAGCCAGAAACCATTGCCTTGATTCTTGCCCCTGATCATAATAGTCTTCGAGATTCTTACTTATGTGTCCTAATAAGTTTTCTCTAGGATTACTGCCAGCTAAGGAAGAGAAATTGGGTGGAGAAGTACTGGACTCCATGAAAATATGATTTGGAACCAGAGAGTTCTACTTTTCTTAATATCATCATACTACCAAGATTAGGGATGTTAGGTTACATTATAGATTGTTTTATTTTATCATAAAGAGAAGAAAATGACATTGCTGGTAGCTTATCTTATCTACATTGTTCAGTCTGGGATTCCTCAAATTTAAGTAGGTTTGAATATCAAGGTGTCAGGTTGGCATAAGATGATGTTGGCACATGTCAGAATCTTTTGGTTCCAAAGAAAGACGCTCTCCTGCTGAGCTGCAGGTCTACTGGTGCAGTTTAATAGAAGCTATGTCCCACAGCTTTTTTTTTTTTTTTTAATGATAAATGATCCATTTCAAGTAAATGAAATTGTTGCCAACTCTGCAGAAAGAATCACTTTCTTAAAGAAAGAGACGGGAGGGTCAAAAAGGCACAAATAGTATGGTAAAATAGTCGATGCTGTTCCTCTTAGTGGAAAAGACCTCTGCTGGTTACGTTTGCCAAATTTAATCAGCATGCCAAAAAGTCGAGGAATCTGGCAGAAGCTATAGAGAGCAGTTCCATCTTTCATCTATATTTCGTTTCTGTATTTATCTTGCTTTAGAAAATGTTGGGAATGTCTTTTCCTTCCGACTTGGCCCTTTTGCTAAACCACAGAAATACACCGGCAGCTTCTCGTAATTGTTTGGTTACGAAGTGCAGTCAGCCTTTAAGCTCATGAGAAATGCATACTCTCCATCGGAAATTTATGAAATGCACTAACGACTGTTTGTTTTCACTTTTTGAAATTTATCCTAGGAACAAAAAATAACAATCGATTTTATTAATTGGCAGCCATTTGACTCAATACACAAAGGCAGGAGGCCAGCTCATTATTTTTGGCCTTCAGCTGACCCAAAATAGTTTCCTCGTATAAGAAGCTATTCACAGATGCTAGGCATAAGAATTACTACTAATAATAATGGTATTTCAGACTTCATGAATAAGTAGTTTTTGGCACTCAGAAAGTATCTTCTGTTTTTCCCTCAAACACAGCAATCCTGTTATATATAAAAAGTAAACAGTACTTGAATTAGCACGTTGGAGTCTTTAATGTACCAAAAATATGCATGCATTAACATTCCCTTCTAAGACTCCTTTTTTCCCTTTCTTCAGGATTAGTCAGTTTTTGTTACTTAAAAAAAAAATTGCAAAACTCGTAGCTGCTTAGAAGCTGTGCTCTGTGCTCATCACTGCAGCTTAAGATGTCTCTCTTTGAAATGTCTTTGCAAATTTCAAAGTACAGGTGCTAAAAAAAAAAAGTTACACTTGAAAAATCAAATGAATCCTAGCAAATTTAAATCAAAACAATTGTTTCTGAGGCCCAGGACTGATCAAACACAAAGACCTATCCTTATGGTCTTGTTTATACTATCTTAGTTTATAATGTGCCTGTGAGGAAAAAAAGTACTTCATTCTCTGTGTCTTTGTTTACCTGTAAGTAAAAGTAAGGAAAATATTTCTGAAGTTTATTTTATCATTCTTTATAACCCAAGTTTAAATTTTTAATCCCTGAGGGAAAAAATAACTAGAAAAGTACCCTTTATGTTTTGTTTATGGCAATGAAAACAAATGTTCAATTTGATGGCTTAGTCTGTATCTATACCTTGGTGTATTGTAAGAAATAAATTAAAATATGCATGCTAACTACTGCAGTGATGGTATTTTTCACTAGACCATGATTTTCTAATGGTGGGAAATGTGATCAAATTTCTGTGAAAATGAATTTTTGAAGGTATTTTTTTTTAAGATGGTTACTTGCCAATGAAATTCCTTGCCAGAAAGTCAACCTAATATTTCTCATTCCATTTTTCATACAGAGAAGTAAAAATGAAAACCTCTTTGAACATTGCTGTCATCGACAACAATGTTCAAGGTAGAAACGCAGTCATCTAAGACGTGTGTGTGGCAAGATTGTCCTGTGACAGGGGTCACTCTGACAGTGCCACCAGCACAGTGCTGCTCAGCAGTGCCCAGCAGAGATGGGAAGGGGCATCCTCAATCTAGCTGCCCTGGCTAAGAAAGCCAGCAAAGATTCTGATTTATTTTAAGGTGAAATTGTATTGACAGCACCTTATCCACTGGATGAATAAACCTTTCTTGCACAAAAGTCTGTCCTCAGTTATGCTTGTAAAAGTCCCCCAAATCGTCTTAGTGTGCAGTGCGGGATCTGGAAGAGCTTTTTAAGAGCCTGATGTAAGCAATATATTATTCTACTTTCCATTATTATCACAAAATACCTGACTCTGGGTAACTTGTGAAGAAAAGAAGCTTATTTAGCCCACAGTTTTAGAAACGGAGCCCCATTGATTCTGTCTCTGGTGAGGTTCTGCTTGACTGGTCACTGCATGGAATACAGTATCGTGGCCCAAGTGAGGGACAGATCACATGGTGACTCAGGGAGCCAAAGAGCAGGATGGGGCCAGTCTTGCACTTTTGCAAGAACTAACTGGCTTCCCGTGAGAACTACCTACATAATCCCTTCATAATCCCTTATGAACTACCTATATAATACCTACATAAGCCAAGTAGCATCCCACTGACCACCCATTAGGTCCCCCTTCCAAAAGTTCCCATGTCTTAAAAATTTGCCACCCTGGGGACCAAGCTTCTAGCACATGAACCCTTGGAGAAAAAAACCTCATCCAAATCATAGCAAGCAGCATTTGGCCCCACTCTTCTCTGCAAAACCGGGACATGTCTTCATTTACTTGATTCACTCAACTATGTTCTGTAGGTTTGATGTGTATTAAATCAGGACTCTGTGTTTCAGCACCATTTCAAGTTTTCACTCTGATAATTATTTAACTAAATAATAACTGATTAGTAACCAATACTTTGTTATTATCAACCAATCAGTAATGATTATCACTTATTAATTAAAAATCACTAATATGACTGACTTGTAGTTCTGATATTCCTTAAAATCCTTAAAGGTTTGTATCCTGATATAACAACAACAAAAAAGATGGTAGAAGATTTAAGAGGTGAGACTTGGTGGGTGGTCTTTAGGTCACTGGGGGTGTGCCCTGGGAGAGGATAGTGGGATCCCAGTACCTTCCTGTTCCTCTGTTTCACTTCCTGGCCACGAGGTGAGGGAGTTCGCTTTACCATATGCTATTGCTATGATGTGCTACATCACCCAAAGCAACAGGGCCAACTAATCATGGACTAAAACCTCTAAAATCATGAGCCAAATAAACTTCATCTCCTTATAAGTTGATTATCTCAGTGTTTTGTTTTTTTAAAGTAACATGCAGTTGACTAACACAGATAGTGAACAATAAACAAAGACGTTAAGCACATAAAAACAAGGACTGTGAGCACTACAGTTGTCATAAAGACATTTTTCAAGATTAAGAATGTAAGGGACTGGGGTTGGGGCTCAGTGGTAGAGTGCTTGACTTGCATGTGTGAGGCACTGGGTTTGATTCTCAGTAATGCATATAAATAAATGCATAAAATAAAGGTCCATTGACATCTAAAAAATATTTTTTAAAAAAGAATTTTCTGACGCACTTTTCAGAGGCTAATAGTAATAGCTTTTATACAAATTTAGATGGATCTTTAAAAGAAAATAGTTTTAGATGGTAGAGCTATATAATGGCTTTACACTTAACTATGATGTGAACAGATGTCCCGGAACTATTTTATTGATAAAATTTAGAAAACTGATACATTTGAGAGAGAAACCCACCAAGGAGTGAATCAAGCATGGTGTAGGGAAATGAGCATGCGTTTGGTCTCATGCAGATCTGGGTTTGAATCTGGCTGCTGGTGCTGCTGCCAAGTCACCTGCTTCCCTCGGATCTGTATTCTCATCAATTCTATAAAGAGGATCATATTTTCCTCAGAAAGTCACATGGAGACCAAACACCATGCCTTACAAGAAAGCATGCTCTTGTGCTTTTTTGGAGAATTCTGAAGTTGAGGCTAGGAACGTGGGAGAGGTTTCTAAGTGGCTGCTCCTCACTCCAACCTCCCTGGATTCTAGTTCTATTACTGTACATTGAACCCACTCTGATAGCAAGGATCAAGTCTTTGGTCTCTGTGTTTTCAAGTATAGACAGAACTTGCAGTGTTGACTTTCTGCAACAGATCTCAGGGCCTAAGAAGCCATATGGAAAGCCCTGTGTCCATGGCCAGATCTTATAACCTGCAGTTAAGGACGTTGCCACTCTTGAGAGAGTGGTTTTGTTCTTTGTTCACTTGGGCAAGATGCAGAAATTGCACTTGTATTTACAAGTATGGATATGCTGGTGTAGCAACCTCTTCACCTTCAGTGGTGTGTTTTTTCAGGACCTAGGTGACCATGTGCAAGCTCAGAGCACAACCTACAATCACTGACAGTATAAAACTGCATATGCAGGACAGCTTGGGTTTCCATCCACAATGATGGAAAATCTTTCTGTTAAAATCCAAGCACTCAGGCAATTTCTTCAGAAACCACATGACTCAGATATATGTCATCTTAATGCAGAAAGTAGATGGTCGGTGAACAAGGAAACTGATGAATAAATGAAGAATCACTGGAAATTTTGGCTTGTATCTACCTTGATCAAGCCTTTTCTGTAAAAACCTTTTCCGCCAACAAACATTCATAAACCTATCACTGCACTTTCTAAAACACCTGCATTCTGTCTCTTTGCTTTGAACAAGGCCTTGTGTGATCTCACCCTGCCTGACCCTCTGTCATCATCTTGTTCCTCTCTCCCTCTCCTCCCTGTTAGTGGCACAGACTGCTATTCACTAACATCCACCCTCCCCTCCCCTCTTTGATGAGTGAACAGAGCAGTAGCCACAAAACACGTTTCCCAGCTCCCCTTGAATCTTGATGTAGTTGTATGACTAAGTTCTCACAAATAAGATGTGTGAGTAAGTTATATGTGCTATGTATGTTTCTGACTGTACATAAGGCATGCATGTGTATTCATGAGTCCTATCCCTAGTCCTGAAAGCAAAGGGATAAACCTACTGGGGCAACTTTGGACTCAGACTGCCAACATATCACAGATGGCAGAGTGATGCTACAAGCCTGAACCACTTGCCCATGTAATGTTATACCCTTTGAGTGTCCCTTATATGAAATGCTTGGGACTAGAAGTGTTTGGGATTTGGGATTTTTTTCAGATATTAGAATACTGGTATAAACAAATGAGCTATCTTGGGGATGGGACCTAAGTTTAAATACAAAATTCTTTTATGTTTCATATTCACCTTACACATACAGTAGAAGGTAGTTTCATGTTATTTTTTGTGTGCTTGTGTTTTAACTGTGACCTGACACATGAGGTTAGCTGTGCAATTTCCCATTTGTGACGACTTGTCAACACTCAAATTTTCAGATTTTTGAGCATTTCGAAAGTCGGATTTTCATGTATGTGCTCAAAATGATGAGGGAAAATCAATTTCTAGGTTGTCTCACCGCTACATTTTGGAATCTTCTGTTAAAACAGTTTATCCTGAATTCAAATTAATACATCCATACAACATGTCAGTCATTTGCTACCTTCGTGTGCATAAAAGCATGCTCTTGGGAGTCATGCTGTCCAAGCTGGAGAGCAGAGTGAGGGCTGCATGTCACTTACCTCCTCAACTGGAACTTGTGTGGTAGGCATATGCTGAAAGTCCCTTAAAGATGACTGTTGTGGTTTAGATATGAGGTGTCCCCCGGCCCTCGCAAACTCCCGTGTTAATGCAGGAATGTTTGGATGCAAAATGATTGGATTTTGAGAGCTATAACCTATAACCTAATCAATCCATCCTAGTTTGAATGGACTGACTGGGTGGTAACTGTGGGCAAATGGTCCTGACTGGAGGAGGTGGGCCATTGGGGGGCTCTTTCCCCCATCTGTCTCTTGCTTTCTGCTTCTTTGTGGCCATAAGGGAAGCAGCTTTCCTTTATCATGCCCTCCCCCAGTCGCCATGATATTCTGTTTTACTTTGGGCCCAGAGTAGTGGAGTCCACTCTCTATGGACTGAAACCTCTGATACTATAAGTCACTTTTCTTCTCATCAGGTATTTTGGTCACAGTGATGCAAAAGCTGACTAAAACAGCAGCCCCACTTGGGGCCTTCACTGTGGCTCTTCCTTATCCTGGAATAATCTCCAGATCCCCATATGACACATCGCCTTGCTTATATTCGTCTTTCAAGTTTCAGATTTGCCCTCATTCTTCAAGGAGGCCTATATTCATCTCCCTGTCTCCTGGGTGATAAATCTCTTCTTCCCTGCTGTAATGATCAATTGTGCATGTCAATAAACTGCATGATTCCTGAGGGCAGAAGTCATGCCTGTCAGGTGCACGCCTGCATTCCTAGGAACTGGATCAGTACCTGCCACAGAGAAGAGCAGACATTTATCAAATGAAACCATATATTTTTTGTTCCACCCCATAATTATAATATCCTAATATCCAAATATCCAAATACTCTATAAGCATGAAGACAGAATAAAAAGTATTTGAAGAGGGTTTTCTTCTACATTGCCACATAAGCCACAGAGTTTAAATTGTTTAATTCTTAAACAATAGAGAGAGGGGCTGAGTTCCTACAATGCATTTTATTTTCAACTCTGTATTTTACCTGCTGCTATAGAAGTTTAGTTTCTCTGTTATACTTTTATTTTTTCAGTTTATATCCTGGAAAAAGTAAGGTGATAAATATGGGCAATCATTGCAAAGTATGACTGTTGCCAGGTGCTAATGTTTTAAAATTGCTGATGATTTTTAGGGACACCACAAACTGGCCATAATGTCAGAAGCATTTGGCAGTCATAACTGGCAGCAGAAATCAGACTGTAAATTTAGAAAGTGTTGCCCCATATTTGGGAATGCACCTTAAAGTCACCTCCAAATATGTCATGGTCACGTAGCTGGGGTTCAGAGTAAATTGAATTACCCTTTATTATGTATTTTGTGGCATATGAAAAACTTCAAAAAGCATGACAGGGGAAGGGGAGAAAGCCAGTCTGTTCTGTTAAGGTAAAAATTTCATCACAGATTCCACCTGCCACTGCCAAGTTGGAAAAGTCATATTGCACTGGTACTTTGTTCTTATACCCTATTACTTCAAAAAAATAATTTAAAAAATTATTTCTATTACTTATTCCTTTAATGATCACCAGGATCATTTTCTCAGCAACTGCTTATGTCACAGTAAATTGATATGCTGAAAAAGAGATGTTTAGTTCATAAATATAAGAGCTGTAACATTTCATGGGATCGTGATGAATGGGTTTGCACTGTGAATGGGTCCTGTAGAAATGTAACATTAAGTTCTTTTGGCCTATGTGTTAGGCCATAAAGGTTAAGGGAAAAAATGGTATTACTGGTTATGTTATTCTGGTAATTCATGAAATGTGCTAATAGATAGTTTATTGCTGTTGTGCCAAAAGGAGCAAGCCAGGCCATTATGTAGATTTTCAGGATGCTTTTGACAAAGTTCAGTACCAAGGCAGTTAAAAAGAAATGTGTGTGTGAGTGTGGCTTTGTGTCCTTTTATGGGCCATAAAACATGAGGGGGAAAGAAGTTGAGCTTGCTTATGGTTAGGGGACCTGGCAGTGAGACAAGAGATGAGAGATTAAGACATGAAGTCCACCTCGGCATGTGCATGTGCTCAGCAGTATTCTTCAAGGGTCAGCACTAGGAATGAACTAATGGAACAACTTGAAGATATCTGAAAGGGAAAATACACAGTGAAACCAAGTGTGTGTACACAAATAAGCTGCAAGAAATATTGAATCAGAGAACTCAGGAGTCACTGTACTCTGGCAAGAGTAATAAGTTTTATTATGTACCAGAGAAAAATTATTCAGGTACATTGAAAAAGGATTGTGAGTTACAGTGAACAAAAGGTTTGGAGGAGCAGTTTCTATTTCTCCGACTTATTGGTTGCTGGAACTGAAATGCGCCAATCATCTGAACTTCCCTAAATAGTGTTTATTGAGTTAGCTGTGTGTTAGCCCCCAAAGATGCAAAGATAAGAGTCCAGCCTTCAGGAGAAGCCTTGAATGTGCTTGACTGCAAGTCCATTTTGGTGCAGGAGCAGTGATGTACCATGGGTGGAGGCAGGCACCTGGAGGGGAGAAGTATAAGTAGGAGCTGTTCGCTTCACAGACAGTTCATGACATGCAGAGGAGCCACCCATCCCCATGTGACCCACAGGGAGGGTTTGCAGAAGAAGCCTTGCTGTGTGGAACCTTGCAAATGGAGGCAGTTGGCTGGGATTGTAGAGTTCAACATTGAGAATGGGCATGACAGATCAAGGATAAGGGAGGACCAGCCCAAGGACTTCAGGGAATACCAGCCTCAGGCCTCCAGGGACCAGGCCAGATCATCACCTCTCTGTGGGCACTTAGACCAGGGGAGGCAGCATGCCTGATGGTCAAGAGCATGAGACCTGACACTTGATTTCAGATCCTGACTTCCCCAAATTCTGGACAAGTTACTTAAATCTTTCTATGCTGCAATTTCCTCATCTGAAACATTTGAACTTTAATAATATCTAATTCTGAGTTTTTTGAATTAGTATATATAAGGCACTTTGTGTAGTGTCTGATATGTGGTAAGCATTGATTGTTTGTTGAAATTTTAATTCTTATTATGTCATTATCCTCCCCATCCTTATTGAGAGATAACAGCTCCCCTGACTTTCTGGGGTCTGTAATGGTAGAATTTGAAGGGCAATGTCATTTCAGAGGGAAGTTGGGTGATGATACAAAAACAAATAGGTCTAGCATTTTCTAAGGTTAATATATAATTATATGTAAATATAGGTGTCATGTTTTCTAAATGTTATTTCAGATACACATTACATTTGAATTAGTATGAAAAGAGAACTAGAAACTCTACAGATAGTCCAGGGTCTGTTAGAGTCTCAGCCTGAGGAGGACTTATCAGCAAAGATAAAAAGGCATCAGAGCAAAATGCAAAACGACTTCTGGTTTGAAACCGGCCTAGCTTACAAACTGCAATTAGCTTCTGCCAGCCTCTCTCTAAAGCATCTGTTGAGATGTAAGAAAACTGCAAAACTCACAGCTATGTTCTGAATGTTTGTGCTATCCCTACGCCCCTACCAGCTTTGTATGTTAAAATTCTAACTCCCAAAGCCATAGTTATTTGGAGATGGGGTCTTTAGGAAGTGAAGAAGAAGTGATGAAGAAATGTGAGTAGTGCCCTCATAAAAATACCCCTCAGAGACCCCTTGTCCCTCTGCCCTGTGAAGACTGAGCAGGCACTGTATGAGGAAGCAGGTTCTCGCCAGATACAGATCTGCCCATGTCTTGATCTTGGGATTCAGAACTATGAGACATACATTTCTGTTGTTTATGAGGCATCCAGTTGATGGTATTGTGTTATTGTAGCCCCATGGACTAGTACACCCCGACAATACAGGAAACCAGGGCAGTGTGAGAAACCAACTCCAGAATCACAGAGAAGTCTTCATTAAGTACAAGGCAGATGGAGCCAAACTGGGAAAAGCCAGCCGAACTTTGGCTTCTGTCCTGCCTGGGCTCTTTATCTTTGCAGGCTTCACTTCTTTCTGGCTAATCCACTTGTTTCAGCTTTTAATTTTTTTAAATGAAAAATAATAGTCATATGAGTTTATGAGGTGCAATATTATTTTTGACATGTATATATTTTAGAAAGATCAAAATCAAGCAGATGAACATATCCATCACTTCTTCACCTACTTATTATTTATAGTTAAAATGTTTACATTTCAAAATATACAATACATTACAATTAACTATAGTCACCATACTGTGCAATAGATCTCCAGAGCTTATTCGTTTTGCCTAACTGGGATTTTGTTTCCTTTAACCAGCATTTTCCTTTTCCACATCCCACCCCAACCTGACCCAGCTTCTTATAACCTGTGCCACTCTATCTTCTGAAAGTTGAATCTTTTTAGGCTACACATATAAATGAGATCAAGTATTTGATCTGGCTTGGTCCACTGGACCTAATACCTTCCAGGTTGATCCATGTTGCACCAAATGGCAGAAGAATTTCCTTCTTTTTTAGGGTTGAATAGTATTCAATGTGTAAGTATACACATTTCCTTTATGAATCTCTTGATGGACATTGAGGTTGATTCCATATTTCAGATATCGTGAATAATGCTGCAAAGAGCATGGAAGTGCATATGTCTCTCCCACATACTGACTTCATTCCCTTTTGATACATACTCAGAAGTGTAATTGCTTGATCATAAAGTAGTTTTTTTTTTAATTTTTGGAGGAATTTCCAAACTTCCAAATGTTAATTACTGGCTGCACTAATGAACATTCCCACCAACAGTATTTAAGGGTTCCCTTTTCTCCACCTCTTTTACATTTACTTTCATTTGTTCGATAACCATTCTAATGGGGGTTTTTGCATTTTTGTTTGCATTTTTCCAATGATTAATGATGTTGAGTAATTTTTTAGTTACCTCTTGACATTTTATACTTCTTCTTTTGATAAATGTTTATTCATATTGTTGGCTCAATTTTAATTGGATTATTTATTTTCCTACTGACTTCTTTTACTTTCTTGCATATTTTAATGCTTTTATTAATTGGATTCATTTTGACATCATCATAAATGCATGAAATTTAATTTGCTTCATTTTAGTCCCTTATGCTTCCTCCTCCCCCCCTCTTCCCTCTCACTATTCCCCTTCCTCTACTCTACTGGTTTTTCATATATTTATTAATTCATTTATATTTAATTGGTGCTTTATAGATATATCTAAAGGGTGGAAATCAGTGTGGTGTGTTATACACGCACAGAGTGTAATTTTGTCAAATTCATTTTGTGTTTCCTTCCCTTTTGATCCTTCCTCCTTTTCCCTCAATCACCTTCTTCTACTTCACTGATCTTCCCTTTATCCTTGTGGTGTCTGACACACACTCCCCATGCACACTTTTTCCCCTTCCCTTTGTTCTAACTTCCACTTATGAGAGATAACATTTGACCCTTGGTTTTCAGAATCTAGTTTATTTCATTTCACATGTTGTTCTCAGGTTCCAACTATTTACTCTGCCATAGTTTCATTCTTCTTTATGGCTGAGTTAAACTCCATTGTAATATATATAACACATTTTCTTAATTCATTCATCTGTTGATGGGCACCTGGGCTGGTTCCATAACTTGGCTGTTGTTGCTGTGAACATTGATGCACCTGTATTAATACAGTATGCTGATTTTAGTACTATAGGATGAATATGGAGGGGTGGTATAGCTGGGTCATATGGTGGTTCAGTTTGTTTGTTGAGGAATTTCCACACTGTTTTCCAGGGTTGTTGCACTAATTTGTAGTTCCACCAACAATGTATGAATGTGCCTTTTCCCCACATCCTCACCAGCATTTGCTATTATTTGTGTTTTTGATAATTGCCACCCTGACTGGAGTGAGATGAAATCTCAGTGTTTTTTGATTTGCATTTCCATTTTTTAAAATTAACCCTTTATCATATGTGTGGCTCACAAATGTTTTCTTGCATTCTGTAGGTTGTCTATTCACTTATTGATTGCTTCCTGGGTTGTATATAAGCTTATTTAGATGACATTGCATTTGTATAATTTTGTTTTTGTTGCTGTGCTTCTGGGTTTATTTCCAAAAACAAAACAACAACAACAACAACAATAAAAACTGACCAAGTTAATATCATAGATATTTCCCCCTATGTTTCTTTGAGTTGTTTTATAGTTTCTAATCTTATGTTTAAGTCTTTAATCCATTTTTGAGTTGATTTTTGTACATGATGTGAAATAAGTCTAATATCAGTCTTCTGCATATGTGTATCCAGTTGTTCCAGTACTGTTTATTAAAGTGACTGTTCATTCCCCATCATGTGTTCTTGGCACCTTTGTCAAAAATCAATTTGACTATAAATGTATGGGTTTATTTTGGGGCTCTCTATTTATTCCATGTTTGTGTTTATTCCATGCTTATTCTGATCTGTAGCTTGAATATGTTTGGAAGTCAGGTAGCATGATGCCTGATGATTCCTTTGTGCCTTTTGCTCAAAATTATTTTGGCAATTTGGGGCCTTTTGTGATTCCACTTGAATTTTTGATATTTTTATTTCTGTGAAAAATGTCATGTCACTGGACTTTTGATAGGGACGCCATTGGTTCTGTAGATGACTTGAGTTTGTGTGGACATTTTAGTAGTAATTTTTCTTATCCATTAACGTGGCATATCTGCCCATCTGTTTGTATCACTGTTAATTTCTTTCATCGATATTTTGTAGTTTTCAGTGTAAAGGTCTTTTACCTCCTTGGATAAATGCGTTCCTAAGTGTTTATTTATTTTTGTACCATTGTAAAAGGAATTTCTGAATTTTTTTCTAATAGCTCATTGCTAATGTCTAGAATATTACTTATTTTCATAAATTAAGTTAGTATTCTGCAGCTTCACTGAATTTATTTAGTGGTTCCAACAATTGGTGGGATCTTTCTATATAAGATCATATCATCTGCAAACAGGGACATTTTAACTTTTTCCTTTAAGATTTGGAAGTCATTTTTTATTTTTTTTCCAATAGTGAGGAATGAACCTGAACCTAGGGCTACTCTACCACTGAGCTACACCCATATCTCTTTTTATTTATTTATTTATTTATTTTGAAACTGTCTGTGCTATGTTACCCCGGCTGGAACTTATGATCCTCCTGCCTCAGGCTCCCAAGTAGCTGGACTCACAAGCATTCACCACCATGCCTATCTTTGAATGCCTTTTACTTCTTTTTCTTGCCTAGTTGCTCTGGCTAAGATTTCCAGTACTACATTGGATAGAAGTTGTGACAGTAGGCATCCTTGTCTGGCTCCTTGTCTTGGAATGAGAGCTAATTTATCATGGTGAATGATCATTTTTATGTGCTGTGTATTTTTATAAGGATTTTTGCATGTATGTTCATCAGGGATATTGACCTATGATTTTCTTTTCTTATGATAGATCCCTGTCTCTTCTTTAGGTTTTTGGAAAAGTTGAAAAGATTGGTATTAGTTCTTCTTTAAATGTTTTGTGGAACCAGTGAAGCCATCTGGACCCAGGTTTTTCCTTATTGGATTTTTTTTTTTTAATTTCTGCTTCAATCTCCTTACTTGTTATTGACCTGTTCAGATTTTCTATTTCTTCATGATTCATTTTTGGTAGATTTTATGTCTAGGAACTTATCCATTTCTTGAAAGATCTCCAATTTGTTAGCATGAAATTGTTCATAAGTAGTCTCTTATAATCCTTGTATTTGTATATATATTTGTATATTTATTCATTTTTATATTACTTATTTCAGTTTTTTTTTTTTTAGTCTATCTAAAGGTTTGCCAATTTTGTTTATCTTTTAAAAATGCAACTCGGTTGGATCCGTCTTTTATGTTTTATTTTAGTCTCTCTTTTTTTTTTTTTCTTTCCAATACTGGGGTTTGAAACCATGGGCACTTACCCACTGAACTACATCCCCAGCTCTTTTGATTTTTTATTTTGAGACAGGGTCTCACCAAGTTAGTTAGTTTAGGACCTTGCTAAGTTGCTAAGGCTGACTTTGAACTTGCAATCCTCCTGCCTCAGTCCTCCTGAGTTGCTGGGATTATGGGTTTATGCCACTGAACCCTGTTTAATCTCTGTTTTTTAAATTTCTGCTCTAATCTTATATTTCTCTCCCTTCTGCTAACTTGGAGCTTAGTGTTCTTTTTCTAGTTCACTGAGGCATAATTTAAGTTTTTTTTTTTTATTCGCGATCTTACTTCTTTTTTTATGTAGATATTTATCACCATTAACTCACCTCTTAAAAGAGCTTTGGCTGCATAATCCCATAAGTTTTGGTATGTTGTGTTTTTATTTTTGTTTGTCTCAAGATATTTTTTAACTCCCTTTTTAATCTCTTTATTGATACACTGGTTGTTCCAGGAATGTTATTTAATTTCCATGTGTTTGTGAATTTTCTGAAATTTCTTCTGTTACTTCTTTCTGGTTTCATACCATTGTGGTTGGAAAAGATACTTGATATGATTTCAATCTTCCTAAACTTGTTTTATGGTTTGGTCTGTCCTGGAGAATGTTCAGTGTGCACTTGAAAAGAATCTGTATTCTACTTTTGTTGGATGGAATGTTCTGTATATGCCAGTTAGGTCCGTTTGATCTAAAGTCTAGTTTAAGTCTACTCTTTCCTTATTGATTTTCAGTCTGTATGATCTGTCCATTGCTGAAAGAACATCATTAAAGTCTCCTATATTATTGTGTAGTATAATCTATCACTTCAGATTTATTAATATTTCCTTTATATATGTCAGTGCTGCAATGCTAGGTACATGATAATTTATATTTTATAATTATGTTTGTAATGAATTGACCCTTTTGTCATTATATAATAAGCTTTCTTGTCTCATTTTACATTTTTTAACTTGAACTCTATTTTATCTGATACAAGTATAGTTAGCCATCCCTACTCTTTTCTGGTTTCCATTTCAATGGAATATCTTTATTCCATCACTTCACTCTTAGTTTATGTGCATCCCTTAGAGGTGAAATGAGTCTCTTGAAGTCAACATTATAGTTGAATATTGCTTTTTTCTCTAGTCATATACTCTATATCTTTTAACTGATAAATTAGGTTCCAGGTGATTATTGATAGATAAGAACTCATCTCTTCCATTTTGCTCATAATTTCCTGCCTGTTTTATAGATTCTTTGTTCCGTTCTTCCTCTATTTCTGTCTTCCTTTTTGATTAGGTGATTCTTCTCTTGTGATATGCTTTAATTTCTTGCTTATATCTTTGTATATCTACTATAAGTTTATGTTTTGTGGCTACCATGAGGCTTACAAAAAACAGCTCATACTTATAAAAAGCTATTTTAAACTGGTAGCAACTTAACTTCGATCATATATGAAAATTCTAGTTTTACTCTATTACTTCCCACATTTAAATTTTTTATATAACAATTTACATCTTTTCTATTGCATATCCTTTAACAAATAATCAAAGCTATTATATCTAATAGTTTTGTCTTTCAGTCTTCCTACTAAAAATATGTGATTTACACACCACCATTACAGAATTAAAATATTCTGAATTTGATGTGTGCTTACCCCAGTGAAATTTATATTCTCTTATGTTTTGTGTTACTAATTAGCATCCTTTTTTTCTCAGTTTAAAGAACTCCCTGTAATTTTGTTGTTGTTATTGTTTGGTTGGTTTTATTTTTTTAATTTTCAGTACTGGAGATTGACCTGGGGGACATTAACACTGAGCCACATCCCCAACCCTTTCTATTTTTTATTTTGAGACAGCACCTCACTAATTTGCTGAGGTTGACCTTGAACTTGTGATCCTTCTGCCTCAATCTTCCAAGTCACTGGGATTGTAGGCATGTGTCACTGCACTGGCTCCCTGTAGGATTTCTTATAAGACAAGTCTGATAGTGCTAAACTCCCTCAGCTTTTGTTTATCTGGGAAAGTCTTTATCACTTCTTCATTGCAGTAGGAAAAAATTTTGGGGGAATAGTATTCTTAGTTGGCAGGGTTTTCCTTCAGCACTTTGAATGTATCATCCAGTTCTCTCCTGGTCTGTCTTGTTTCTGCTGAGATATCAACAGCTAGCCTTATTGGAACTCCTTCAAGTGCTATTTGCTTCTTTTATGATGATACTTTTAGAATCCTTTCGCTGTCCTTGATTTTTAACAGTTTTATTATTACATGTATTGGGATTGTTTCAGTTGACTCTGATTGGAGAATTTTGACCTTTCTATACCTAGAAATTTATATTTTTATTTTTTATTTTATATTTTTATGTTTCCCTGAATTTAGATAATTTTTTAGCTATTATTTCTTCAAATAAACTTTTTATCCCTTTGTATTTGTCTTTGTCTTCATAAGCTTCTATGACTAAAACATTTGCTCTTTTGATGATGTCTCAAAATCCCATAAGCTTTCTTCATTCCTTTTCAGTCCTTTTTATTTTTATCCCATCTAAATGTATATTTTTCAAATAACCTGTCTTCAAGTTCATAGATTCTTTCTTCTGCTTGATCAGTGCTGCTATTCATGGCCTTTGTTGAATTTTTCATTACAAGCATACATTGTAGTTTTTAGTTCTAAAATTTTTGCTTAAGTATATATATAATTTCAGTATCTGTTAAATTTCTAATTTGGGTTATGTCGTTGATGGATTCCTGATTTCACTGAATTATTTCTCTCTTGTTTTCTCAGTTCACTGAAATTTCTTAAAACAATTATTTTTAATTCTTTCCAGACATTTAATATACCTTTATTTATTTAAGACCAGCTGCTGGGTGGTTATTGTTTTGTGTTCTTTTGGTGATAATGGTTCCTTGGTTTTTCACATTTCTTGTTGCTTTATATTGATCTCTGTACACTTGAAGAAGTAGGGGCTTAATCCAGCCTTTGCAGACTGACTCTTTCTAGGAAACTGTCACCACTCAGTCATCCAGGAGTTTGGGGCAGATCATTTGGCATGGTCCAAAGGTGAATTGACTGCTGGAGTCCTGAGGAAGGTTGGCCTGGTGCCAGAAAGAGTGGGCAGGCCTGTGTTGGGGTGCCCTGAGGCTGTGTTTGCAGCATATGATCAGGTGCTGGCTTAGATCTGGAGTCTGATTCTGTGGGAGATGGCCTAATATTGTAGCTCAGTGCCACTGAGAATCACCTGGCACTAGATTGAGCCCAGAAACACTGAGGCTGGTTGGGTACTGGGACGAGTTCAGAGATTGAGTCTGCAGAGAGCTGGCATGGAGCTCAGGGCAGAGTTAGAGGCTCAGACTGTGGGTGCCATCCTGGGACTTTTGGCATGGCCAGCACTGAGTTATATTGGGACTGGTCTTAGCAATGGGGTCAGAGACTTAGAATTTTATGTTAGGGAGCTGTTCAAATCTTGAACCTAAATACAAGTTCAATTTGTCTTCTAGAAGTTTGGTTTGAGAACAGATGGGATCAAGGCTGAAAGATGGAGAGAGAATACTTCATGGAGAGAGAATAATGGCTTCAACTAAGGTCGTATCACTAGAGATGGAGAAAAATGGGTGTGTTGAGGCAGGCCCCAAATGGCTATAGCTGGGCTCCCTCGCTGAGACTTCCAGCAGGCTATGTTATGTTTTTTAGTGTGTAGCAAGGACTCGGAACTGACTACGTTATGGTTAGTCAAGGTCAGAAATATGTTCAAGGTCATAAACATTACCTTGTGAGCAGGCCCCCCTACCCCCTCATGTAACTGGTTGGCAGTGTGCCTTCTTTGTTCGACCTACATATAAAAAGGGCCTGTGGAAAAGACTCAAAGTGAAATGGGCTAATGAGGGCTACTGAGTGTTAATGAGGGGTAATAGGGACAAAATGGGGGCAAAATCAGGACTAAAATGGAACTGGGTTGGAAATGAAGCTGAAGCCAGAGACTGGAGGCTGTGGCCACCACTGAATAAAGCACATCTCCTTTCCTAACTGCATCTTGCATCTTCTTCCACCTGTCAAGCCCTGAACCTTGTTTCCTGCATCTAAGTCTCCACATGATAGGGTGGATTCAAGAAATATTTGAAAAGTAAAAGTAATAGACTTTGGTGAGATTTTTGCAAGTGAAGAATGAAAAATAAGAGAGATAATGCTTAAATGTCTGACTTGGACAATAGAATTTAAGATTGGTAGAGGGAATCTATTTGTGAAGGAAAATGAAAATTCATTTGGGACATAAGTGGCCTTGAAATCTTGGAAAACGTAAGTGGAGATGTGTGCACATAGACACAGAGACATGCATACATACACACACACACACACACACACACACACACACACACGCAAACACATACACACACTTGATAGGAACATGAAGGCTGAAATACAGTTTTGAGAGCCATGGCTCATGAAGTGGTAAGTGTGACCAGGATTTCCCTGGGAGGGTATATAAAAAAAGATGAGAGGGTTCAAGGACCTGCCATGACATTCTGAGTCATATCATGATGAGCTAAGAAAAACTATTCAACAAGAGAAACAATTAGAGCCCTAAAAAAAATAATAAAAAAAAAAATCAGCAAAGTGTTATTTTAAAGATATCAAGAGAAAATATATTTTAAGCACAAAGATATGACTAAGGGGACGAGTGTTATTTGAAAGTAAATTAAGACAAGAACCGAAGTGTTTATTGGATTCATAGCAAAGCACTTAGCATTCATTTTGAAAAAGACATGAGGAAATGGAGGCAGCAAGTGGAGGCTGCTCTTGAAAAGTTTGGCTAAGAAGGAAGGGGAGCAGTGATGGTCCCTGGAGCGGAAGGTAAAGGAGGTTGTGGTGTTTGTTTGTTTCTTTTATTTGATGGTTTTATTTCTGTTCTTAGACAGCAGAGACTCAAGCATGTTTAAATGCTAATTGGCCAGAGCAGGAAGGACTGGGGATAATGGTACAGTCAGCTTCTGGAGGAGGAGGAGAGGAAGCCAGGGTAATGCAGAGTACCGAGGACAAGGAGGTGAGTTTGGCAGGAGGGCAGACACCTGTTCCTTGTAACATGGGAAGGAGGAAAGCACAGGTGCACTGGCAGTGGAGATCTGTAGTGGGATAGAAGAGTTGGGCCATTTCCCTTTTGTTCTTTCTCTTTTCCCCACCAAGTCGTAGGCAGAGGCATATGCTAAGAATGAGGCAACTAAAGTAGTGGGGCAGGTAATCTGAGGAGAGTAGAGAAAGTTTTAAATAGCTGCTGTGGAGAATGAAAGTTGGAGAGAAATAATCCTACCTGGGTTGCCTATCCAAATTGAGAACTGGTTGAGATTAGAGATCATGAACAGCTGTGCTGTTTTCCTGACTTGAGTGAATGATTCGGAAGCCTTGTTGAGATCCAGGATTTCAATTTGTAATATTGGTATGATACTACAAATCAGAAGAATGGTAGAGAAAAGAGTTAAATCTGGTGGCAGAAATGCAGTTGATGTGGTAGACCAGAGTGTAGGCCAGAGCAGCAGGACTGTGAAGATAGATCAGCTCTTCTTATGTTCCTGAACCCCTTCTGCCTCCTCCAGATCCTCGCATTTCGGATAAGAGGCAATTAGAAGTAGAGATGGGGCGGTCACAGTAAGTCCCAGGTATAACCATGAGAATGGTTGACTAATGTGGAGCAGAGGTAAAAATCAGCAGAGTTGAAGAGGTCAAGGTCTGAGGCTAGAGGAGAAGTTATTATTTGGGTCAAAGTGATTTTGTTTGTTTCATTTTGAGATGTGATGTGATCTTGATGCACAATTTTATTCATACTTTAGAAAAACATACTTCCTATAACTCAAGATGTCATTTGGGGCTGCTATACCCCTTATCATGTTGGAAGCATCTTAAGTACCAAAAGCTTTCCATGCCCTAGGCAAAGTCTAATTTGGAGGGGAATCTAAATATTGTCAGACATCCCTTGTTTTTGAAAACCAGATTCAGGTTATAATTTTTCTTGCTCTTGTAAGCATGTTGTCCCTATCTCTTATAGACCTGGCTTAGACTTGAAGCTCAACCCTTTTTACTTACCCTCTTAATTCCTCTCACTATGAAAACAATAAACCAACTTAAACAACCTGAGCAAAACAAAAAGTCCCATGCCATTTCTGAGCTGTCTTCATTTTCCCAGAGGATCACTTAGGTGTCATTTTTCTTCTCTGCCTTTTCTCCTTAAAAAGGAGGGAAGTTTCTTCTCCAGTCTGAATGTTTTACTTTTCTCCAGGCTGTGCCTTCAAAGTCAGCTCTAGATCTTTTTTGCATATCAAGATTTTGTCTAATCAGTAAATTCACTCAAGAGTGTGAAGTGGTTTAGTTAACAGCTGTAGGGATAATGAGAAAAGGTCAGATTTGGGGGATATTTTGAAAGTAGATTCAATAGGTTTTGTGCATATCTTGGATAAGGGCTATGAGAGAAAGGAAGGAGTCAAAGATACTCCCAGGTTTCCAGTCCAAGAGTTGGCATTAATTAAGGAGAGGAGGCTATAGAAAATCGGGTTTGGGATGGGATGGTCAGAAGGTCAGTTTTATCCATGTGAACTTTGAGGTACCATTTTTATATACAAGTGGAGATGTCAAGTAGGTTGTCAAATGACTTGAAGTTTGGGTTAGGGCTATGTATATATAATCTTCTCCCAAGAAATTTATTTCTAAATATTTTCTCAAATTATAACTAACAGTGGGACGCAGATAAACACATAGATACTTAATCTCTCACCAATGGGAGAAACCCCAAATTAAATGCAGGTACTTTATCCAGAGTTGATATCAAGAGGACATTGTTCTTAGAGCTGGGAGAAAACCTATGGATTGTTCCAGATATAAGGCAGCAGATTCAACTCCTGAATCTTAATTTTACTTCTTTCTGAAGTCTACTAACATAACAAGCAAGGGACTTAAAAAATAAAGTGAAAAAACGAAAACATAGGCCAACATGGAGAAAAAGAATTGGAGGATTGTAGAGGAGACAAAGTAACAACATTGTGTAAATTGAAATTCAAATGAAAGAGTGGCAACTGTCTAGCTGACCTGAGGAATCAAAGTACAAAGCTTGGGATACATTAAACTTACTATGTAGAAGCCCCCTGGTACATAGGAACTGGCAGCATTTGGTGCCTGTAGAAGTGGTTGAGGGCGAAGGCTAACATAAGGAAAACTGAGTGAAAGCCAGAGCCCCTTCCCCAACTACACAGCTAAGTCACTGCCCCCCCCCAACCAACCCCATCTGGAAAGGGTAAAACAGGGTGTTTGGACTAAAGGACAGCAGTGACTAAGAGTATAGGTACAGTACAGAAGATGGTAGAGTTTAAGAGGTTACATATCTGTAAACGAAAGGGGGCCTCTACTTCCAGGAAGACACAGCTCCAGCCAGGGTACATGAATTGGGTGGCAAGTGAGGGCTGTATTTCAGCTGCCTTCAACCTGGTGTCTTCAAGAAGAAATAAACTGTGAGTAGCTCTGAGACCACCCAGGTCACCCTGTAATAATGTACGAAGTCAACTAGCCACATGTGTGTGCTCGGAACTTCCAGTGACCCAACAAAGTAATTGACATTTGAAGGATGACTTAACTGTGGAAGATAGAGACCAAAACAAATATAAAAAACACATGCATCTTTGGAAGAATTAGTGTGGCAGAGAGAAGAAAAAATTCAAACTGTTAATTGAATTAGTATGATTAATACCTTTAGTCTGGTAGGAAAGTTATTTCCTTCATGAAACTAGAACAGAATTCTATAAGAAAAAGAACATTCAGGAAACTCAAACTCAAAAGAAGAGTTGGAAAACAAAGTTTTGTTTTTTTTTTTTTTTTTTTGACAGCTCACAAAAATAGAACAAAAATATAGATAAGTGGGAAAGGGAAGATAAGGAAATTAGAAAACCAATACAAAAGATCTTACCTCAGAATATCAGTTTCAGAAAGAGGTAATAGAAAATGGAGGGAAGAAAATGGAATGAAATAATTCATGAAAGTTTCTTGGTATAGAATTGTATAAATTGTCCTCTTGGAAAGTCCCATCAAATGCCTTGCATACAATGGATAAAAATAGACCTGTGATGGGTTACAACACCATGACATTTTAGAAGATAATTACAAAGAAAAAGAAACGGTTCTATAATTTTCCAAAAGAGATAGAGCTGGAAAGAGGGACAGCACAACCCCACACCAAGAGTAAGAATTACTTTGGGCTTCTCAATAAAACTGGAAGCAATAAGACTGTCAGTTTACCTCCCTTGCACATTTTTAAGGACACTACTACAGGATATGATTATACCAGTATCTGTTCAGAGAGAATGCTGGTGAGCCCAACTCGCTTTCTAATCCATTCTTGGTCTTGTCTCTGTTGGGTCAAGTTCCTGACTGCTGGATCTCCTGAATCATTTTACCCCATGGAAATATTCTTTGACCCCCTACTACTAGAACCAGAGGAAAGCCATGATGAAACCCAAAGCAGAGAATTCTGTGCCATGTACTGTATTTCTATGGCACATTTAGTACCCAGTCCATACTACAGCTACCCAGAGGTTGAATGCTGTAAATCCTGTCTCTTTGTACTCACATTTTTCCAGAAGGGACTCTGGAATCTATCAAAGAAGCAGAAGCTGACAGTGTCTTAAGGGTTCTGTTTTGGTGACCTTTCCCTGGGATTTTTATCATTCCATGCACAGAGAAGAAGTGTCCTGACTTCTTCATGAGAAGGTCAATCAAGCCAGCTAATACAGCACATTTTGTCACTTGTCACTTGTTACTGGTGTCAGAATGAGCATACAGTGCCTGAAGTTCTTTTCTACTTGAGTAATAATGGCTAACAACTGGAGAGCATTGACTGTGAGCCCGACCTTATTCTGAGACCTTTACAAATGCAACTTTACCTCCTTGTTGGAGATACTACAGATAATAGTAAACGTGATTATCAGTGAGACTTCTCTGTGCCTTTATCATAAATGGCACCTTTTGCTAGCTCTGTCAACTTTGAGAGACATTGAGAGCTGGATACAGATCTTTCCCAGGTCAATCAGGGAAAGAAATGAACATTGATAATTTCAAATACTACCCGTTGATTTCACTTCTCTATTGTCTTCTTTATATTTCTTTGCTTACATTGTATTTTCTAACTCCAATATTTTGCAACCCCTCTTAATACCTCACTGTGGGCATTAAATTTCAACGTGAGTCTTGGTGGGGACATTTAAACAATAGAACATGGCATGCTCTTCTGTCATCGGTAGCACGACAGACATCACTAAAAGACAAGCCTGTGAAGACCAAGGCTTATTATTTCACTGACCAAGCAGAATCAAAGGTTTTGCCCCAACCAGCAAATGTGAAATGTATCTTGAGGCCCCTGGTTCTGGTGCGATGTCATATGAAGTGAATTACCAGGGCTCAGAGTCTGGATGTGAAAGAAACCGCGGTGGAGTCTGTTGGAACAGCAGCAGAACCCCAGCCAACCCGAATAGTTGAGAAGTCCTTCTGCAAGCAGTCCAAATGCATCTCTTGTTTCTGAGTTGTGCCTTTATGCTACAACCACACAATGCCATGTAAACAGGAAAATGGCAAAAACTTTCTCAGTTCAAGTTAGCTCTGGGAACTCAAGATCTTTCCAGAAAACCTATTAAATTGGGTGTGTGCACAGGTATTTCAGAACTCATCCGGCTCTAATTAAAACTCATATTTCTAGTCTCTGTTCACCCAAACAATGCGGAGTCAAACCACAAGAAAATCTGTTATCACTCAAATTGGTACATATTTTTCATACAACTGAAATGTTATATAAAACCATGAACTGTTAAATATAAAAGTAAAAATCAAATGCAGACATCAGTTCCATGCTACCTAAGTCTCACCTTCCAGAAGATGTGAGCTGCGAGTCACAGCTGCACATGGAGGGCACCAGCCTTGAGATCAAAGCCTGTTATGCTGGAGGAAGTATTCATGTCAGCCCTGTCCACAGACTGCTCATTGTGCCCTTGCATGTCCTCATTCACTCCAGCATTGTAAAAAGTTATTTGTTTCAATGATGTTTTAAAGTGCTCTGTGCAATTAAGTTTTAAAGCAAGGGGGCTAGTTTTCCTTCGGTGTATATATGAAACTCACAAAAAATTTAAAAGTCCTTGACTGTTCTGGGAGAAGTGGGAGGATTAAAAAGAGGAAAATTTTTGAAAGGAACAAACACTTCAAAAAGTTAAACCTGAGGTGTTTTTCCCCCCTATAATATTAAAAATTTCTTTATAGTCGGAAAAAGTCAATAGATCAAAAAACATATAACCAAAAAATATTGTATATCATTTCCATATTCACTTGTATCCAATTTGCATCTCACTTTTTAAGGAAACCACTGCTTTTAAGAATAATTGTCACAAAAGACTGCAAACCACCTTCACCTGGCTCCGTGTGTTCCTGATTTGAAAACATGTGCTGTTCTTCATCTCTTAGCTGCCCACCAAATTCAGGATTTTGTACAAAGTTTCTGTTATGTGAATGTTTCTGTTAGTTTTAAAGCATTCCATGGAGTGCCCTAGTTTTCTTGGGAAGCTCTTAGAAAAATAAAAGCATATTCTGGAGTCTGATTCCAAACCAAGACACATATATAGTGCATATTGTTGTGATGGTGGTTTGGGATAGTAGCGTATCCTTATTCAATTTATAAGACAGCATTAGATGCACACCCTCTGGGTGCAGAGCAAAGAAAGAATAATCATTGACAAGGAAAATAAAATTCAGGAAAAACAATGAATTCAGATTCAGCAGAAAAACCAAAAGAGGATCCTGGGAGTGCTTCTCAAATATCAAGTTGTTCATACCCTGGGCACACAGAAAATTCTAAACTTCTAACTCTATACCCTTAATTGAGAATGTCCCTGGCTAAGTAAAATGGGCAGAATATTCACCAGTAAAGAATAAATCACAGTGTCTGGCACATAGTAAACTTGGTAGCTAATAAAATCATTTCATGTTATCCAAACATTAAGTAACCTGTGGGCTTGATGCCATGGAGACACTAAGCAAAACTGAAGGAAGTGACTCTCCCTGCCCACCATGTGCACCATGCTAAGCCACATGCTTCCTCCTTGTGTCTGCTTCTTTTCTACTATGTTTACAGTCCCCCATAGTTTAGGCCTTTAAAACAGTGAACTGCTAGGCTCCATTGGTCTAGATGTTAGGCTAAAAATTCACTAACCACCTTATGTAATACAGAATGAAGCCTCACAGTAAATATAAGAAATTTAGGCAAATAAATTACCCCAAAGAGCAGTAGTCCTTCTGGTACATTCAGTATTAGAATTTGTCAGGTAAAAGGAAAATTCACTTATGAGTCTTAAAAAGGGCACCTGCATTGATTAAGCATTTTCTTCTAAAAAGAAGAACATGAATGCTCAGAGATGCTCTCTTGAACACCCTTACCTGTCTGACTGACTCCTGGAACAGCCAACCTGCTGCAGGCTGTCCAGGCTCACAGTTTATTGACTGATGCAATGTGAAATTATGACTGGCATCAAGCATCTGGGAATGAAGACAACTATTCTTGGAAAGCCCAAAGGGGATCAGAGAGCAACAACCTGGTCTGAGGGAGTATAGGCAAAATGGATATTTGGTTTTGAAAGGCATCAGATCAAGGGGTTCCTATCTAAGGAAGCACTGCAGGGCAGCCACAGCTGATGCCCAGAGAAGCCTGGGTCACTGGAACCCAAGGGGGGCTGGTGCTGGAACAAGTGTCGACAGGAGCTAGACTGCCCTCAGAGCCAAAATTCCTCCTTCCTCATTCCTCCCAACCTAACCAGGGCTGGCCTCCAGAAAATCAGTGCCAGATCCAGACTTTGGAACTGATGAAATAATCACCATGAGAACAAATACCATGTATGGATTTCTTGCTTTTTATTGGACACTGGGACTTCTCTGTTCAAATGCATAGCCTGTATGAAGCCATGGTCCAGTCCTGGACCATGAAGTCAGAGAAACAAAAGCCTGGCAACCAAGTAGTAACTAAAAATAATTTTAATCCCAATTTTGCTCTCTCTTGAAAAGAGAGCAGAAGATTATATACTGTTGAACTTCTTCAAGATCTTTCTTTTATATCATCATTTTATCTCTCTTACTTCAAAATAAGCTCCCTATTCTGAATTTCAAATTCTGTCTTCAAAACAGGATGGAAATTGTTCCCTTTTTCCCCTTTACTCGCCTCCTTCCCTTTATGTTGTTCTTTTCTCTTCCACAAGGACTCCTCTACCCTAGCCTAGCCTGGGCTTCTCCATGCTTCCCTCTCACAACACTGCAAGCTTGGTCAGCATACCACTCAGGGAACAATCAGACAAAATAGAAAGGGAACAATCAAATGATGTAGACAGGAAAAGCACATGATTACAGGTGTTCAATTTAAACCTACAAACATGTTTAGATTACTTCATTTATCTTCACAATGACCCTCACAGAGAGATAATTCCACTAGGCATATGAAAAGATATGGTTAAGAGGAATAGTTGGGATATAACTCCAAGATGCCATGACCTCAAAGCCCACACTACTACTGTTTTACCTGGACTCTAAAAAGGAGATGAATTATCTTGTTCTCATCTAAGATAGATAGGGTTTCCCACGAGGACTCTGTTTTACCCTTCCTAGATTTAAAAAGCAATGACAAAACTATCCTAGGGGAGAACAGGGACCAGAGCAGAAGCTAGATGAACTGGCCCTATAAAATAGACTTCTATAACTGCTATAACTGCTATAGCTGGCAATCTGTTTTCCTCCAATTAACTGAGCAACAAATAGAGTACAGTTGGAGAAAAGATTATTATAGTTTAGATATAAGGTGTCCCCTGAAAGCTGATGATTAGATTCTGAGAACCATAACTTAATCCATGGGTTAATCCACTTCATGAATTAATAATTTGAAAGGGTGATAACCATAGACTGGTCAGTGTGGGGAGCCATCTGTGACTAGCAAAACCAGGCTTGGTGAGCTGTCAGACACGGAAGTCTGGTTTTCAGGAACTAGCAATCATTGAGAGATTGTTCCAGATGGCCTGAGGCATGTGGTATCCTGTACAGAGTTGCTCACCACTGGAGTTTGCATGTCCTGGATGTGTCACGTGACCTGCTGGAGCAAAATGACTTCCTTAACTCTACCCATCCTGTTCCTCACAGAAGAAGCTCCTCCTGGTCCCCCTTTTACCTGTACAACTATAAATAAAGGACAGGTGGGTTCTTACATTATTAACATTATTAGAACCAGATTAGTATGACTCATTAGGTCATGTCCCTGCTTCAAAGGGTAATTGTCTCCTGTGGTTCTTCTATTAAATAAGTTTCTTAGTGATTAATTTACAGCCAGCCCATCCCTCTGACAGAAACCTTTTTCCTCACCCATGCTGGATGTAGAAGAAACTTGATAGGTGGATTATGACTGGGAAAAGCAGGTCACTGGGGCATGCCTTTGGAGTTTATATTGTCTTTGGTGCCTTGCTTTCTCTCTCTCTCTGCTTCCTGGCTGTCATGATCTGAACAGCTTTCACATGTCACACCCTTCCACCATGATGTTCTACCTTACCTCCAGCTTGGAGCAATGAAGTGGGTCAACCAAGGACAGAACCTCTGAAACTATAAACTTTTCCTTTTCACAATTGTTCTTGTCAGGTATACAAACACACAGATTATTTCCACATCCCATTTGCCTGTGAAAATCCGTATAACATGAAACCCTCTAATCCAGGGCCAAGAAAAATCCACAGGTAACTGAGGTTCATTGTGATAACTCAGCTATAACAATACAATTAATATAGGAATAAATATTGTCATTTAAAATGATTTAGAATATTGGGAGAGTCTTACTATTATATTTTATAATACAAAGGAATCAGTGAGGGAACTCAAGCCTTTATGAATATCTACTTGGGAAGAGATGGGAGAAAATAAGTCATATAAAGGAAAATTATTAGTAAGTTTTTAAAATCCTCAAGAGTTTATATAATTTACCAAGAAATTGGTTGGAGTATTTTGGGCTTTTTGTTTGTTTGTTGTGTTGGGAATTGAACCCAGGGCCTTGTGCATGCAAAAACATACTTTACCACTAAACTATAATCCTTGCCCTGGAACATTTTGTTCTGATATAAGAAATACTTTAAAGATTGGAAAGCAGAAATTTAAAAATAACCACTTCTGGGAACAGAGATGTGTTATTATTTGGCTTCTCTGACATCAAGGCTGGAACTGCTCATTTTTAATGATTAATAATGATGAGGAAGAGTGAAATCTCCAGGTTTATAGCTAACACTCAGTACTCAAGGATAATGAGGATTACAGTGGTGGAGGTGGGCATAAATAAGCAGTAAAAGATGTGTAAGGATGAATAAAGCAGAGGATGAACTATACCTAAAGTTAACATAATTATATGTTTTTAAAACTTTATAGCAAAGTGAGGTATAAACCAATAAATTGATGAAAATATTAAACTTTAGTTCATGAGTTGAAGCTGCAAGCTAGGAAAAAGATTTAAGTGTAAGTTTCTATACAAAGATATCTAAGTCATGTGAAAGGGTGACCAAGGAGAGCTGCCCATTCTGTTCTTCCTTCCCATTATCATTGCCTCTTCCTGAAGAGAAAGAGAGGTGGAGAATGAGAATGTTTAAGTGTGTTTATGTGTGTATGTGTGTGTGCATGTTTGTGCATGTGTGTGTATGTATGTGTGTGTGTGTGTGTGTGTGTGTGTATTTATGTTTGCATAATAACCTTATTCTGACCTACATTCCCATGCACACACCCTGGACTTGGTCAATACTTGATCTATGAAATATTAAACTTGTAATATTCTATTCTTAGACTAGAAAGTCCTAATTTTACCTTCTTCTCATGCTAAAGTAAAATTGTTTTCCTGCTTCATTGAGGTCTCTCTTCCTAATTCTCTTAGATTATCAGTAGTCTAATGCTTTTACTTTCTTTCCAGCCCAGCACAGACCATATGGTTCTTCAAATGAATTACAATCCTATAAATCTATTTCCTCTATCCTATACCAAGGTCGTTGAATGATGTGGAGAAAATAATGCAAATGAGAATGAGCTTCCCCAAACTGCCCATTTCTGTGCTTTAGAATAAAATATAATTGACTTTAAGAATCCATAGGAAATTGGTTCAAGGACCCCCAGCAAATATTGAAATTCACAGAAGCTCAAGCACTATATGCAAATGGCGTAGTATTTTCTTATAATGTACACATATCCTTCAATACACCTTAAATTATATCTAGATTATTTATATTACCAAATATAATATAAATATTATATAAGTAGTTGGTATTATATTACTTAGGGAATACTGACAAGAAAAAAAAGTCTGTACATGTTTAGTACACTTCTTTTTTTTTCAAATAGTTTTTGATCCACTGTTGGTTTACTCTGTGGATATAGAACCCATGGACACACAGGGCAGTTTATTTCTGTTGAATCTCAGGGGACTGTTAAAATTTTGTTTCTCTGCATTTTTACCTATTATAGGGGACTTTTCACAATTTAGAAAATTACTTTGGATTTGCTATGAATGATAAATTAGAGACAATTAATTAAGTGCCTAAGACAGGATGCAAGGACAGTGGGAAGTTGCTATAGACTTTATAGGGGGGTGACAATGGCAATTGATATAAATGACTTTCAAAAATACGTAGGCAGTTGGATCACAAGGATATGGTAATTACTGAGAAGAAGTAGGAGAGATGAGGGTAGAAGTGAATATGAGAGAGGATTTCTGGCTTGAACAACTAAGTGGTGATATCTGTTGATATTGATATGGAAAAATAATGAGAGGGACCCATGTTTAGATAGAAAAATTAAATTTCTTTCAGAGTATATCAAGTTTGAGATGACTGTGAGACTTCCAAGTAGAGATGTCTAAGGAGCATTAGTTATGAAGTATGTCATTTGAAAGAGAGTTCTGAGGCAAAGAGATAAATTTAGAAGATTGTTTCATATGAATGATATTTGAATTTATGTAGTAAAAGAAATCATCCAGAGAAGGAGAGAACAAAATGAAAATTGGAGAGGAATTGTTCTGAGTAACTTTAACAAATTATGTATGAGAGGAAGAGAAAGAGACACTGATGAAGATTGAGAAGAGAAAAGTGGATAGGAAGAAAACCAGGAGAGTAGGGTGTAGGATGCTAGAGACTGGACTGGGGATCTAGGTGAGTGGTAAAACACATGCTCAACATGTGTGAAATCCTGGGTTTCAGTGCAGCACCATGAAAAAAAGTTTAAAAGACAATGACAAAGTATATTTCAAAAAGGAGAAAGTAGTCAATGATATCAAATGCTGTTAAGGGATCAAATAAGATAAAAACTCAGAAGTATTCATTCCTTTCATTTATTTATTTATTTATTTACTTATTTATTTATTTATTTGGGGGTGGGTACCAGGGATTAAACTCCAGGGGCACTCAGCCACTGAGCCACATCCCCAGCACTATTTTGTATTTTATTTAGAGACAGGGTCTCACTGAGTTGCTTAGTGGCTTGCTTTTGCTGAGACTGACTTTGAACTCAGGATCCTCCTGCCTCAGCCTCCTGAGACGCTGGGATTACAGGTGTGTATCCCATATCAGCCTCCATTCCTTTTAACAGCATGGAAATTACTGATGATCTCTCAGAGCACCTTTTCAGTGGAAAACTAAGGGCTAAAGCCAGTCCTAGTGAGTTGAATAGAATTTAAGACTGGAGATAGTAAGTCCAGACAATTCTTAAAAGAAGTGTGACTATGAAATGGGGATAAAAATAGTATCATTTTTGTTTTGTTTTTAATGTGAAAATGTACATTTAAATGATATAGAAAAGAGTCATTAGGGAGGGAGAGGTTAAAGGTAAAGTAAGAAGAAAGGGAGTGCTTGGTACTAAAATGTGCCAAGGAGAGAGAGACTGGATGGAAAACAGAGGTGGAATGGCAGCCTTTGTATAGGAGAGAGACATCTGTTATAGCTGCAAGGAAGGAGGAAAAAACATGTGCTAAGATGTTTGGTTGAGTTTTAGTTAGAGTAGTTCCTGTCCAGTTGTTTGCATCAAGTTTGAGATGGTGCCCTTAGAGGTCATCTGCTGAGAATAGGGGTTGCATGGAAGCATTAGAGACTGGAGGAAACAAAGGAGATTTAAAATAGACATTGAAAAGAGTGAGAACGTTACCTGATTAGAGAGAGACATATTTAGATTGCTGGGTAATGATAAATGCAGTTGCTGTTGAATATCTAGTAGATTCATTTGCCTATTGTTTGCATATTGCCTTCAGAAAGTCTCAGTTATTGGTGAAGACATGAAGAAGTCAGAGTTGGATTCCTGTACCATTATGGTTTTCCTGCATGGATGTCATAAATAGGTTTAAGGAACTCGTAAGGGAATTACTGAGGAGATGGACTATGGAATCTGAGCTGGTTATGGAGGAAACAAAGAAGAAGACTATTAAAGTAAAAGTACCAGTGGACCAAAGTACATGGTCATGATGAGAATAAACAAGAATGTTAAATAGTCAGATCATAAGGGAAGACATGTGGTCAGAGAGCTTGGAAGTGGACTGTTGGGTGTGATGAAAAATAAGGACCAGGGGGTGACCCTGGAGTTAGACCAGTGGTGAGTATCAGTGACAATTAGAGGTCAAGGAACCGAGAAGCCAGACATCCTTCAGTGCCCCAATTTGATCAAGATTTGTTCGTGTAAAACCTTCTAAATGTTTTCCATTTTTTCCTTTCTTATTTAACCCATTTTGTCTCATCATTCCAGATGTGAAACACCTATAAAAACTTAAATTAAGCAATAAATTGATGACTTACAGTAACTTTTAAATAATATTTAAATATTTATTATGTTTGAAAAATTAAAAACTTAGAACTTAATGGATTCATTCATTAATCCACCTGGAGTTGATATTTATTTGTTTTTTTTTTTTTTTTTGGTGCTGGGGATCGAACCCAGGGCCTTATGCTTACACTCTACCAACTGAGCTATCTCCCCAGCCCCTGGAGTTGATATTTATGTATAAAGTGAGATTACTATTTTTATTTTCATCAGAATAAGCAATAAGCAATATTTCTTGGGTTATTTATTGAATAGTTACTAAGTTCTTAAATAGTTTTTTAGTAACTTCTTTCCTCATTATCCTTATCCTTTATTAAGTCCTTATCACATTTAGCAAGGTAATACATTACCTTTCAGTATCTTCTCTCAGTAGTCCATATTCCATAAGTTTCTATAAAAGTTATTTTTCTAGAACATAAATATGATCCTGTAACTCTCCTTATTAAAGTACTTAAATCACTTCCTTTTATTACTAGAGAATAAAAGTCAAACTCCTACATATGGCATATGTACGTCACAATATTTCTCTTTATTATATTTCTTTACTTTTCATGTCATATGCATTTTCTGGCATCATCCATATCTGTACCCAACTGCTACTATAGAGAAAATATATTATTGAAATTAATCTTTTTTAGCCTTTATCAGAACTAATAATAAGAACCAGAGTTGCTAGATTTTAAAAGTTGTAATTTGGCATTTACTTGGTATCTACTATATACTCTAGGTACTATATGATCTTAAAAGTTTAAGCATTTATAATCTAAAGGACAGAAAGCATTAACTCAAATATTTGTTAGAAAGGGTATAACCAATGAGCATTAGAGTAAACTCCTGCGAGAGTTCTGAGAAAGAAGAAATGACATTTTTGTTTGATGGAAATCTGTGATGGCTTTGTGGAAATGTTGACTCATCCATCTTCAAAGATGGATAAAATGAACAAAGAGATGAGTTGGGTGGGCACTTTACGTAGAGGGATGGTATCAATAAAGGCAAAACAAATGGGGAAGTATGACCTTGCAGTACCTGACAGAACAGGAGAAAGATGAATAGCTGGAAAAGCAAACTGAGGCTTAAAGATATAAATCCTCTAAGGATATGTTAATAAATTAGGCTCTAGATTTTTGGCATTGGGAGTCCTTATTAAGGGATTGATATAATCGGAAAATACCATGATTAGATGGACTGGAATTCAGAGAGATTACATCTAAGAGGATGCACTAAGAGTCTAGGGGTGGTGTGCTATTGGTTGTTTTGGGAGGTGAAAAAGTCAGAAAGTATGCAAAAGAAATTTCAGAAGCAGAACCCATTCTAGAAATGCCCAAAGTAACCATCTAGCTCAGCTCCAAAAAACGTAAAAGGTGAGAATTACATGATGAATTCCTTCATCTGATTAAGCATCATGTTATATTTGCATTTGCCTAAATGGAATTTCTTATGCTCTTTTTGGTGGCTTTTAAAAATACTTACTGTTTAAAATTATTTTTATAAAGTAATTTTATGTCTTTAGATTAATGGTTTTATTCTTGTTTCCCTTCTTTTCCTCCTCTATTACATACGACAGCTGCTACTGGATATGGTTGGGTCCCCTGATCAGGAGCTCCAGGAAGCTGCAGCTGGCTGTATATCCAACATCCGCAGGTTGGCCCTTGCTACAGAAAAGGCACGATACACTTGAAACTTGAAGAGTTTCTTGCCATGACAAGATATTAAGTTTTATATAACTCAGGACATGTCACTCCCGTGGCCAAGAAGCCTAAATTGGGAAACATTGATTAACAAATCTTGTAAACGGTCTAAAAGAAAACATACACATTAGAAATTCAAATGATATTGTATCTGAAAAATGATACTGTATCTGAAAATCACATGGGTGTTTTTGTTCTATTTAATGTTTTAGGGATATGCCATGTAATGAAATGTAAAACCAACAAATTTGTGATAATTTTCCAAGAACTTGGAATATGTGTAAATAGTATATATGTAACCAGTCTATATATATATATATATATATGTATATACATATAGACACATATCTTTCGATGATGCTTTTGTATTTGTGGAGATTTTAATAAAGAATATGGCTTCCCCAGTGTGCAGTTTTATAGTTGCTCACGAGTGTCTTTAGAATTCCCTTTCTGTTAAACCTATCTAAGAGTCCTGTCATAATGGTTTTGTCTGTTTGAACACTTGCAACCCACGGGAGAGTTCTGAGGAGATGTGCTGATTTCACAAACGGTTATTAAATGGAATTTAGAGTTAAGCAGCTGGACTTAGAGAGATCATCCTGAGGTCATCCCAGACTTCTCCTGAATACTATCAAACATCTGAGAAGATAATGTATAACTGTCACCATATCAGATAATTCAAATCACAAGAACATAAGCAATGAGTTCGTCTTTATTCTTCAACGTACAGAGCATAAACAATTATGTTTTATTTCCCTCACAGGGTTTCACCAACACTTTTATTGAAAGAAATTAATTTATGCTGATGTGAGGATAATATTATTACACATAAAATTGCTTTGCATTTCTGAACTTGTTTTCAGCACACAAAGTACTTTTTAGAAAGTGGCTACAAAGGATTAATAGCATTTTATCAGGTTAAAAAACATTAGAATCCACTTAAAACCATCACATATGTAACCTCAGTGTGCTGAAATGTTTGGGAACTGACTGTTCTGAGCACCTAATAGCCAGAAAAATAACTTTGTATGCATCAACTGGGCAAGCTGACAATCTCGGTTAATGCTTTAAAGAGCAGGCAAGGCAGTTTTATAGAAAAATATTAGGTACTGTATATGTTTGTCATAATTTGGAGAAGATCATAAAATTAATTGAATTAAATGTAAATAATTTGTACAAAATGAAAAGCCTGTACAGGATGAAAATTATACTAGTGATAGATGCTCCAATAAAAAGATAAAGCACTTCTGAGAATTTTAAGGTTTCATAAAATAACCATTCATCTCCACTGCTTTTTAAAGGAGGCTTTGAAAGAGGATAATATGAACAAGGAAATGGTATTAATGCTAAGAATTAAATTTTAAAAATAGAGTAAATCTGTTAACTTCCAACAGTAAATATTTCTGTTAAAGTCACCATTTAGCCTTGTTTCACAACCTTAAAAAATACATCTAGAAACCATGGATTATGATAACTACAAGCAATGAATTAATATGTAATGATTCTATTATTATTAAAGGAAGCTTCTACCACTGTCTTCAGATTTTAAAATACTCTTATATTACTGGTTCCTGAAAGTGAAAGGAAACCACAGGAAAAACACAGCAAACAACAAAAGCAACCCTATGGGCGTTGGAGGGAAAGCACTGATATTTTTTACAGTGTGCTGGATGGAAGGAGATGGGGTTTCTGTTTTTATGGTTAGTAAATGCATAAAATAAATGCAACAGCGCTATTATAAAAGAAACTAATCGCTTGGAAACAGAAAATTACCATGAAGATTATATTGCATTTCGAAGGAAGAATTTTAAAATAATTCTCTAACACCAAAAAGTAGTATCTTTAGAGTGAACAATGGAGAAGTTCAACTTAAAGATCATTTGTGACTTATTTCTGTGAAATGGCATAATGGAAAACTCTGATCTTACTTGAAAATATCTAAGCCAGTGGAAGCACCCACAGCTTTCAAAGAATGTAGATATGGATGATCACAACATTGTTCTGCACTACATGCTGTCAGAGTACTCATTTTTTTTTCATTTGTTTTCATGTGAGGGTTTTCTTTATATTTATTTTGTGCTATTTAAGGTCAAGGACCTTAATTCTTTATAAGTTTTCAGTGATAAGTTTCTTTCTTATACTTCATTTCCCCCGCCCCCACCCCAGGGAATACAATACATTCTCTTGGTAATAGATGCCTGTTTCATTTTGAAGGGAGGAAGGATTTTAAGGTGGAAGGAATTTTAAACAGACCTTCCAGTAGATCTCCCAATCTCTTTAGTTGTAACGTTTCCTTGTAGAAATCCTTGCCATGATCCTCGTGTCATTCACATTCAGAATGCCTTGCACTGAAAAGCAACAGTTTATTTCTTTTTAAAACTTTTCCTAGCTTTTTAAAGTGAATGGAAGGTTAGTTTTCTTAAGGCTTGGCGTTGTGGATCCTGTTATTTTGAACTCTGATTTTACATCTCTAGGGCCTTCACATGGAACTGATTCCACGTGATTAAAAATATTTGGAAAACTGATTTCCATGCAGGAACATGAGAATCTTGGTTGTTGATACACAGACAACCAAGAGCAGTGACTAAATCCTTTCATTTTCCTGTACGTAATGGGATTAGGTTTACAAGGTAAAACTTCCCAGTACAACTAATTTAAGATGTTTAATTCCATTTCATGAAGATTTGAGAATGGAATAGACTATGTCCATTCCTGCAATTCAATGAAAACATTAAGAAAACCTACTTATTTAAAAGTCTGACAACTTTAAATGCATTATATGCCCAAATAACCAATGGTCCACATGTCCTTATGTGTAAAACGTGAAAATCTCTGCCTAAATGAGAATGGAATAGAAAGGGAACTAAGTTTTATACAGTGCTACTTCATACAGGCACAGTGTTAGGTACTTTTGATCTCACTTTAAAATACAGGAGAACTGACAAAATAGATACCCTCATCTCATTCTGCAAGGACAATTTGGCAGTGCATACGAAAAGTTTTATAACTTTTTGTGCTTTTTGGATTATGTCCAGAAATTTATCTGTAACGGTGTTCCCTACTTCTATGGTTTAGGTCTTAAATGTCCCCTAAAGGCCCATGTGTTAGAAGCATGCTTGGCATTATTGGGAAATGTTGGGAAATTTAAGTGTGAGGGTAGGGAGTTGAGAATGATCTTTGGGTCATTGGGGAGTGTTCCCTCAAAGGAGATTATGGGACTGTGATCTCGTCCTTCTCTCTTTCACTTCCTGACCTTGAGGTGAGTGTTTTGTTCTGCCGGGTGGCCTGCCACGATGGTACTGCCTTTCCACAGGTCCAAAGCAATGGGATCAATTGACTATGCCCTAAAAATTCCAAAACTGTGAGCCAAAGTAAACCTTTTAGCCAGTCCCAAAAAACCAAAGGCCATATGTTCTCTGATGCTAACATACAATAAGGAGGGAGGAGAGAAGAATAGAAGTTCATTAGATTAGACAAAGGGGAATGAAGGGAAGGGAGAGGGATGGGAATAAGAAAGAATCTGACTGCATATGAATACACAACCAGAGTAACTCCACATCATGTTCAAACACAAGAATGGGATCCTAATTAGAATAAGTTGTACTCCATGTGTATATAATATGTCAAAATATACTTCACTGTCATGTATATCTAAAAAGAACAAAGAAAAACTTTTATTTTTATAGTTTTATTATTTGTTACTTTTTATAGTGATAGGAGGCTAACACATGCATATCTTTTTTATAACAGTAGGAATCATAGGAAAACTTAGGTTAATTTAATTATGGTTCAACCACATAATGAAAACATGTTGTGGAGTAAGAGTTAATGGCAGAGAGCTTTTCAGAATATATTATTAAACTGCAAAGCAAGTTCCAAAGCAGTGTACATTATGGGAGTGTATTTTAAAAATTTATGCATTTAGCAAGGTAGTCACAATGAGAGAGGGATGATTTTTGTTTCCTATTTTTCTCACTGGTATTTTGAATCTATTTTATAGTGAATATGAATTATTTTTTAAAAATTAAAAACAACATTCCCTATTAATTTTTATATTTTTGCCATTTAGAAACATCTAAGACAGACATTCTTCCTAACACTAGCTTTAAAAGAGAGAGGATCAGTTTACATATGGGCTGTACAACACATACATAAGATGAAAGAGATTTTGACAATATGAGAAAAGTAACTTCAACATCTAACATACCATAAGAATGTTTTTAATCTATATTATACACATTTGAAATAGCTTTAAATTACAACTAATAATGGTATAGTATTATTGAGATATCCTGAAGTAGATCTTGTATAAATTCTGACCATTTCCTTATTTGGTTTTTGTCAGTTAAGTAGCTTAATTCTACTCTAAAACCATAGAAATCACATGAATGAAATAACTCATAGGATTATTTATAGATTGCTTCATACAATAGTTTTGTTTTGAGAAGAAAAGAATGATTCATACCCATCATTTGCTCCATCATATATTACTAAGGCTGTACATTTTTCCTTAGTAAATCTACTAGAAGTTCACTCTTAACCAGATTATGACAACTTTCAAATAAATTTAATAGAGTTTCATAGACTTTAGTACTCCTTTAAAATGTCATGTTTTTCTCCTTTGTGCTATTTTTTTATGCTTGAGTTGTTAACGTTAATTTCATTTCATTCCAATATTTGTTTTCTCCATTCTAATCTCTGTGTCTCCAATTTATACTCCTGTTTTCTCTGACAAATGGTTATTACATTTTCTGGCTCTTAAACTATTTTATGCTTCAATTTCTGTAAATGCAAGATGTAAAGTTGATATTTCAATATGTTTCTGATGTGCAGTTTTCATGGCTGACTGGAAATTATGTAACAGATGGGATCCTTATACTCCCAATCCATTATTTTCAAATTTTCAAGTAAAAGTGAATTATTCTTTATTCAAGACAAATGGAAACTTTCCATTTGCCATTTCATACTACCTTGATTTATTAGTTGATAAAAGACAAACTTTTACGAATTCTACTCTAAGAGTAAAGAAATCACATAAATTAATTATGTAATTCATCCATGATGTTCAGAGTCAAGATTTTTCATTATAGTTAAGATTTATGTCCTAATTCATTTTTATGATTAGAAAGATATATTAGTATGTATCAGTATGGTTCATATAGACTTCAATGATGGTTGGGTTACTCATGAAAGATAACTCTGTGTGTGTGTGTGTGTGTGTGTGTGTGTGTGTGAAAGAGAGAGAGAGAGAGAGAGGGAGGGAGGGAGAGTAAGTGTTCAAAGGAGCATAGATAGTTAAATGTAAAATCTTTCTCAGTATTGGAAAAAAATTTGACTTTTGCCAGTAGGTGAGTTACATTTGCAATTACAAATCGAAAACATCTGCAAAGACCAGGTGAATAATCCAAATGAGAGAAAAGACCTAGATATTAAAAAAATAACAATAATAGTGATGTAATTGCCAATTCACCTTTAGCCTCTATGTGTGGGTAACAAAAGTGGGAGGTGGAAACTAGACTGTGATGACTGGAAAATATGGACAAATTACTACTCACTGCTAGCTGGCTGTTGACAGATCTCTCAACTAGTCAGAGAAATTTACATTGTTTATGGTTAGGCTCCCAGTTACTAAATACGGCAACTATATTAGCCTGCTAGGGATGTTGTAACAGAATAAAATCTGAGAGACAAACAACAGAAGTGGATCTTCTCACTGTTCTGGAGGCTAAAGTCCAAGATCAGGGTGCCAGCAAGTTGATTTCTGGTAAAACCTCTCTTCCTGGCTTCCGGAAAGCCATCTCTTCACCATAACCTCACCTGGACTTTTCTCCGTGTGCAGGTGAGTGATTCATCTCTGGTGTCTCTTCTTCTTATAAGGACACCAGTCCTATTGGATTAGGGTCTCATCTATAGGAACTCATTTAACCTTAATTGCTTCCTGAAGAGTCCTGTCTACAAATATCATCAGTTGTAGGTTAGGATTTTGATATATGAATTTTGAGGACTCACAATACATAGCAGCTACTCAGTCAAAAAAATCAAAAAGATTCTGTGAACCAGATATGGCCCTTAGTTCAGCAATCTGTAATGTCATCATCTTCATCTATTAGAATGAGAGTGTATTTGATAAAATCCTAATATTACCATACCTAAAGAGGCCCGTAGTTGATCAATAGAAAACCAAAGAAATTAATTTGTGAAAAAGAGTACATCAAAACTATCTTGGTCATTATAGATTCATGTTGTGATCTAAGCACTACAAAATGCAACCTTGAACAGGCTGACTGTCCTGCATTCAGGCAGAGGATTGAAAAAATTTGAGTAAACAGATAATCATAATGGTAAATTAAGGGTCATAGAATGATAGAGCTGGCGACATCTTTAGGGTCAACTTCCTCCCCTCAATTTGGCAAACACCTGAACTACTCAGGACAAAAAGCTTATTTCTTCCAGAAGTTGTCTAGATATAGCTGTTCCCATCTACCCTTGGACAGATTAGACCAAAGCCATAGAATGAAGGTGAAAAAAAATTACTTAAAAATTACTTTGAGAAATTTGAGTTTAATCTTACAGGCCAGTATTCCAGCATTCTGCATGAGGGCAAATTGGATACTTGTTAAAATGCAAAGTCTGATCCCACACCAACCTAGTAAATGGGAATTTCTGGGGAGCCCAAACCTGTAAATTCCGCAGACTATACTCACTGGGTTTTGAGTATGGAAAGAAAAATCTACATAAGGGTTTCTAAAAGTTAATCTGGTAGCGGTACAAAGGAGAGTAAATAAGACCAAACAATATTTTGTTTATTGGACTTAGCATAGAGTTGTAGAGGGCTAAGACCAGGGAACAGGAATAGAAAGGAACAAGGATGGAAAAACAATGTGAAGAAAACTGGTATTACTGAGAGAGTATTAAAAGTAACCATCAATGTTGACCTCTTATGCCTTAGAGAAAGAGTTCACAACCATGAAATGAACTACATCTTCATGCTGTGATACCAGGAAGCATCCCAATACACCTCCAGAGTGGTGCTATTCAACAGAAATATGAGTCAGTGTGTAATTTTAATTTTTATAGAAGCCATATTTTAAAAATTAAAACAGGTAAAATTAATTTTAATATATTTAACCTAATACATCTAAAATATTATCATCTAAACATTTCATCATAATAAAATTATTAATATTATGTTTTCTTGTTGTACTGTGCTTGGAAACTGCTACGTATTTGAAACTTACAGCACAATTCGAATGAGTCACATTTCAAGGGCTCAGCAGTCTCATAAATGGCCTGTGGGTATTGCACTGGACAAATCTTAGTCTACCCACTCAGGTAGATTAAGGGCTTTCCTCCATCAACACATTTGCTTCAATTTACATGAATTTTCACTATTTCCTTGGATTTTGTCGAGTCATCAGTCTTTTTGTCTCGGGGCCTTTTCTCCTGTTGGCAAAACCTCAGTCATGCTTTCTATTAGCATGATGGTTTTTAAAATTAAAATTTGTATGACTTTAAATACAATTCATCTTCAAGAATGTAATTATATTGGGGGCATATTTTTATATTTGAAAATTTATTTTTAATCACAGTAAATATACATAACATGAAATTTACAACTTAAAAATTTTTTAAATATAAAATTCAGTGGCATTAAGAATATTCACATTGTGGTGCAAACAATGCCACTATCCATCTCCAAAATTTTTTCATCATCCCAACCTGAAACTCCCAATCCACTAATTAAGCTACTTCCAATTTCCCCTCCCCTCCAACCCCTGGTAACCACTACTTTCTGTCTCTGAATTTGCCTATTCCAGATACTTCACACAAATGGAGTTGCAGTATTTGATCTTTTGTGTCTGGCATATTTCACTTAGCCCAATGTCTTCAAGATTTATCAGTGTTTAGGCAAATATTGTTAAAATGACCATACTACCAAAAGCAATAAACAGATGAATTCAATCTCCATCAAACACCAATGGCATTCTTCACAGAACTAGAGAAAAAAAAAAGTACTAAAATTCATTTGGAAGAATAAAAGATGCAGAATAGTCAAAGCAATTCTAAGCTGAAAAAGCAATGCTGGAGGCTTCACAATACTGGACTTGAAATCATACTACAGAGCTATAGTAACAAAAACTGCATGGCACTAGTGTATGGTCTATGGACACATAGACCAATGGTACAAAATAGAAGACAGAGGCAAATCCACACATCCATAATCATCTCATCCTTGACAAAGGTGCCAAGAACATACATTGGAGAAAAGACAGCCATTTTAACAAATGGTGCTGGGAAAACTGGTTATCCACATGTAGAAGAATGAAACTAGATCCTTATCCCTCATGCAGCACAAAAATCAACTTCAAATGGATCAAAGACCTAGGAATTAAATCATAAACTATGCAACTCCTAGAAGAAAACAGGATCAGCACTCCCGCATATAGGCAAAGGCAACAACTTTCTCAGTAGGAACCCTATAGCTCAGGAAATAATGCCAAGAGTTAATAAATGGAGGAGTGGCATCAAATTAAAAAGCTTCTGCACAGCAAAGAAAACAATTAGGAATGTGAAAAGATACTCTACAGAATGGGGAAAAAATTTTGTTAGCTACTATTCTTACAGAGGATTAATATCTAAGCTACATAAAGAGCTCAAAAAAAATCACAAACAAATAACCCATTTAATGAATGGGCAAATAAACAGACATTTCTCAAAAGAAGAAATGCATTTGGTCAACAAAAAAGTCTCAACATTATTAGCAGTTAGGTAAGTACATATCAAAACTACACTGAGCTTTCATCTCATACAAGTGATAATGGCAATCATCAAGAATATAAACAACAATAAAAATGCTGGAAAGGATGTGGAGAAAAAGGAATGCTTTTACACTGTTTGTGGGATTGTAAATTATTATAACCACAATGGAATTTAGTATGGAGGTTCCTCAAAAGATAAGCATGGATCCACCATATGACCCAACTATACCACTCCTTGGTATATATCCTAAAGAAGTAAAGTCATCATACTTCAGTGATACATTCATACCCATGTTTATAGCAGCAAGATTCACAATAGCCAAACTATGGAACCAGATTAGGTGTCCATCAGTCAATGAATAAAAGAAATGTGATACACACACACACATACACACACACACACACACACACAGTGGAATAGTTCATTCCATTCATCCACAAAGAAAAATAAAATTATGTCATTTGCAAGAAAATGGATGGAACTTGAGACCATTATGTTAAGCTAAATAAGCCAAACTCAGGTCAGGAGTCATATGTTTTCTCTCATATGTGGAAGCTAGAGAGGAAAAAGGAAAAGAAGCAAGCATGGGAATCTCATGAAAATCAAAGGGAGCTAAGTAGAGAAAAGGGATCAGGAGGGAGAAGGGGAGTGCTGGGAGTGATACTGGCCAAAATATATTGTTACACTGTGTGCATGTGTATATATGTAACATAAATTCCATCGTTATGCATAACTATAAGGCACCAATAAAAACATAAAATTAAAAATGTTTCATCTATGTTATAGTATGTGTCAGAATTTTCTTCTGTATTACAGCTGAATAATATATGACCGTGTATCTATACCACATTTCGTTTATCTGATCATCTATTGATGAACACACAAGGGCTATTGCCAAATTCTGGCTATCGTGAATGATGCTGTCATAAACATGGATATAAAAATATCTACTTGAGAATCTGCTTTCAATTCTTTTGTGTATATACCAGGCATTGAAATTGCCAGAGTGGGAACAGTTCTTTTTTCAACTTAACTATTCAAATTCATGACAAGGAAAAGTGATTTGGGGCATTCTAAATAGCAGGGACAATGAATTTGAGATGAACTCACAGAATGTCTAGAAGGGACTCTGTTTATTAAGCATTGCAACAGTTTCTCATCACTGGATCTGAAGACAAAAATTCCTTTGCTATGGTCTGAATGTTTGTGCACCTCCAAAATTCATGAGTTGCAACGTAGCTCCCAAATTGATGGTAGAAAGAGGTGGGGCCTTTGGGAGGTGGTTAGTATTAAAGCCCTTTTAAAAGAGGTATGCAGCAGCTTATTAGTCCTTTCACCATGTGAGGTCACATAGAAGGTGCCATGCATTAGGAAACTGAATCCACTGGCACCTTAAGCCTGGTTTCTGGAACTGTGAATAATAAATTTCTATTGTTTATAAATGACCCAGCCAAATGTTTTTATTATAGGAGCCTGAATGGATTCAAACACTCCTCAAGACAATCTAGTATATTCTTAATTCTGAACGAGCCACATTCTCCCAGAGCATGATTCAGTGAATTCAACTAAGCATTTAAGAAGGTATGATCACAGTTTTTCCAACAGTAGTAAGATCTTAACAACCAGACCTCTAAAAGTACCCAGATATCCTAGAAAATGAGTGGAATTCTCATAAGTTCTACTGTATGATGTCTAGGTAGGACTAAAGGGTAAATTCTAGGTTTCCACAGCTCCTGTGTGCAATCTGGAACTTTTAGAAAGAGAGACAGAAGGCCATTGAAAAATTGTGCTGGAACTGTGAGAAGTATTTCTTTGGTGGTATGCTGCCATAAGCATTTGCTCAATTTCCACTGTGGACATAACCCAAACTTACAAACAGACCCATAAAGATGGTGAAACTGGTTCCTTGACTGCTTTCATCTGTCTATCTGCACTTCTGCTTGGTATTATCCTAGTTCATATCCCTCCACTTGCAGAGAAGTTGGTACTCCAACCAAATCTCCTCTTGCTTGAAGGTTGTGCACACACAGGGAGGATCTCACAGTTAGACAGGAGTTTTACTTTGAAGGAAATATATTGCTTTTTTCAACCTTTGATGGTTATCCCTAATCTTCAATTGGAAGGTGTAGAACATTAAGGGATCACTTTAATTATTTTGTACTGTTTGAAGCAATAAACAGCTGCTGACACTGATTTAAAACAGAAGACAAGCTAACACATTTTAATCTGTGAGGTCAATTTATTTGGATTATTCGCTTAAACTGATCTAATTATGAGCTAAAACAACAAACTGGAAGGTGTAAGGGAAAGGGCGGTCTTTTCTTCCCTGCCTATGGGTATTGTGAATGTGCAAGACAGATGTCTGAGACAGATGTGCTTAGCCAAAACTTGCTTTCAGTCTCCTCAGAGTTCTAAAGCATGTCTTCACATCTTACTCATGACCCATCAGAGCCAAAATTAACTTTTCCTGCACTGTGGCCATGTGAAGTCTTTCTTCTTTGGATAATATTGTTAATTTCCTCAAAAAGAAGGAAATTTCTTATTTATGCCCTTTAGAAAGAAGACTTGTGTTTCAGAGAAGGAATGAGGATTCCTTATGAGCACTAGAAAAACTTGCATTAATTCTTAGTTGATCAGATTCAGTCCTGGACCACCACCTATTCAGTCAAGATCTGCAGAATCAACATCTGTCCATGATTTCTCTTTCCTCAACGCAATCCAATCGAGTTTCAGTCTACCTCCTTCTCTGACCTCCCACTAATCTCCTTCAAATATGTTGTACATGTACTCTGATCCAAAAAGAAAAAAATTCACGTGTGTTGACTCAGATGTGAAAAAATTTACGTCACTTCCTTTAATTTTTACATGTCTTTCCACTGATGGGTGAAAACTTAACTTTGCCAATTAAAAGTGTCAAGCCTCTTGATTTAAAATAACCTCTTTGGGTTAACTCTTTCATCTCTCAGAGTCTTTCCCTTTTCTCAGGTGTAATCCCTTTTGCTCCTCAGTCTGTGTGGGCAGAGCAGATCCTGAGGAGAATGTGGTCACCACCAGGGAAATTCTGTTACTCTGCTTGGAAGCCACTGGCCTGCATCCTCCCTATGGCTGCAGGGAGCATTGGTTCTCCTAGTCACAGGGCAGCCTGTGGGGTGGTCATGCCCTGTGGTTAGTGTCTGGGGTGCTATTGCAGGCACTATGCTCATGGCTCCTAACTAAGAGGCCTCCATCTTGTAGCCTCTCTTGAACTCCCAGCCCTTTCTGGTAACTGGGTCTTCTCAGTGCTACTGGGTCCTCCCAGGAGGTTGGGAGCTGCTGGGCTGCTTTCCCTATATCACAAAATCCTGTGTGGGGACTGTGAGTCTTCCCTGGGCTCCCTCAACTTGGCCAGACATGGTGATTTGTGGAAACTGGACCTTCTCTGAGAAGCCTAAACCCCTCCAGGCTGCCTCTAACATTTTTTTATTTCGTCCAACTCCAAAGTAGGCCAAGCTCTCACAGGCAACCTGGTTCCCTTCTCTTCTTGCACTCCCAGGCATTTCCTCCCAAAACAGAGTTTTTACTCTGTGTGGCAGGAACTTTTTCAATCATATTCTCCTTCATCCTTCTCTGAGGTCAATCCTCCCAATTTTGGTTTTTATGTAACAGCTCTGCTCTAAGAGGTCTGAGAAAACCTTCTACTCCCGCCTGAAAGCCCAATGTGGGGGACTGTTATTTATTTGCAGACATTATTTTGAAAAACTAGTTTGAAACTCCAAGCTGAGCAAGGACTTCTTTGTGTGGCCTTCTGTTTCTCTTTCCCTGAAAAACATTGTCTTCAGTCTCCTGGCTTAAAAAGAGAGAAGGCTGCAGGATTTTAAAAACAACCAACTAACCAAACAAACAAACAAAAAACCAACTCTGGAAATACTAAGAAGGAAAAATACATCATATGGTATTTCAAAACATTGCCAACTATAATCAGCCAAACTAAACTGTTTCTCTTCCCTGAATGTGCTAGACTCTCTCCCCTGCTTCCACTTCTTGTCTGTGTTGCTCCTTTCACCTCAAGTAAGTTCGGGGATTTAGTTTTAACTTCATACTTGCTTTGCTGTTGTCTAGCTTTTTGCATCAGTTGTTTCTCCTTTCATTCTAGATTTATTTATCAAGATGAAAATCAGTCAAGGAACTGACTTTCTACTGATGCCAGGGTTGAACTGGGTGCCGCATGTTTTCTTCAGCAGACACCATACATTGAGAAACAAATGAAAATACAAAATGTTCTGTATGGTAGAGAGAAACTTTGCAGAATCTGATGTCAGCTCCTAGTAACAGAAAGTTATCTGGTTTCTGCAGATGAATTTATCCACTAAGATTTTGATGAAATCACATAGCATGAAAAACTCAACACTCTTCCAGTATTTCCATAAATTCTTGAGTGAAACTTATTTTTCTATGTTACCTCTCGGCTCTAAGTGTTGCTCTATCAGCTAGATTTTTGGTCCTCTCTCATCCCACCTCTTGCAAAAACGGGTATTCCTCTTCCTTTCCTCCTTTTATCTGCCTATGATTTCAGACATAACACAGCCCCTATTCTTTGATTTCTGAAGAATACCACTTACCCAAGCAAACAGGAGTAGAAGACATTGACTGATGACTCAGGGATGAAAGCAGGATGGAAGAAAACTTTTTAGATGTAACTATATCTGTATCCGTTATCTTTTTTCTGTGGAACAAACCATCGCTAACAGCCATTTGTTCAGTTCATGATTCTGCTGGTCAGAAATTTGGATTTAGTTGGGTGCCTGCAGGATCTGTCATCTGTAGGTTGGTTTTGTTTTTAGAGACTGGGCTCCTACTTGGCCTTAGCTGGGACAACTAGACTGACTTGATTCTGTTCCCTGCAGTCTCATCCTCCAGTAGGCTAGCCTGAGCACGTAAAGGTTGAACTGAGTTCCAAGAAAACAGAAACCAGAGCTTGCAAGGATTCGATACTTGAAGCCTAAGAACAGCAGGTACACCATCTCTTCTGCTGCATTCTGTCAGTCAAAGAAAGTCCCAAAATCTCCCCTTGACAGGAAGCTACTAAGTTACATTGCAAAGAGGTGTGCATGTGTTGGGGTAGGAGGAAGGGGAGCAAATAGAACAGATCCCAGGGCTCTCTTTCTATAACCAAAATAGTCCATAAGTTGTTCTTACTAAAATACATCTCTTTCCACTCAGAAGAATGTTGTAGCTATCTCTTAAACTTCTAGATTTTTTCTTCCCAAGAACAGATGGAATAATAGTGTGCAAGTGTGTGCGCATGTGTGTGTGTTTGGGGAGAGTTTGCAAAAAATAAAAGGGATTATGGTGATAATTTAAATTTTTATTTCAACACTTCTCATTATAATGTTCTTGAGATAAGACAAACAAAATAAGTGCATATTTCTTTCTTTTTTTTGAGTTATCCCACACAGAATTACATGAGGACATACATCTTAAGGGTCTAATTCAGTGGCTATCAGACAGGTTTCTAACTATCTTGATATTTGCTTGAGAAAATAACACAAGCATAAACTGTCAAATAGATCTGAAAGTACACTAGAGATCATTACTTGTTATGAAATGCATCGTAAGGCAAAGATCCTTTTAAATTCATTTTTCAATAATGGTCAAGTGAATAAAAAACTAAAAGAAGATTGAACAGTCTGTGAAAGTAATAATAATAGTTTTTAAAAGCATAGCATTCCTTTCCTAAGGAAAGGGAAAGAGGCTGATGAGGAAAAAATAATCAGTTCTGGGAAAGTAAATTTCAAAATTTCAACAAGTTTAGGGCACTGGCAAAAAAAAAAAAAAAAAAAAAAAAAAAAAAAGTCCTGATAGGAAGAAAGGAGTCCAGAAGAGCTGGATGCTCTTTAAACAAACAATTTTGGCAGGTGAACAAACTATATGGGAAGTGCAGCACAGGGAACAGGGTGCCAAATTGGCAAAGCAGAACAGTGCTAAGTTCTGAACTGCAAATTAGAGAACCACAAGAAAATATCAAGCCAGATCACCAAGGATGAACAAAAGAGGGGCCCCAAAGGTGTGGGGACCACATCAAAGTGAAAGAGATAATGTAGTGTGGGGTAGACATAAAAGACATCAGGAAGCTAGTAATCAGATGTAGTAATAAAAACCAAATTATTACTGACAATTTGACTAAATAACCAGTCCTGGATTTAATTTATTTCTCTGAAGGTCTGCTGCCTGGCTCTCCAGTCAGCTTCCACTAAGACACTTTCAGTTGTGAATAGCAGAAATTCTAATTCGAAATAGCTTAAAAAAATTTTTTTTTCTGATGCACTACAGATCCAATCTGGGAACTTGCACAGGCTAAACGTGTACTCTTCCACTGATCTACACCCCAGCCTCTCAAATGACTTTTACAAAAATGGGAATCTGTTGGCTCATGTAAATGAAAAGTTCAAAGATAGATTGATTATGGGGTAAAGTTTGGTCAGGGTTTGAATTCTATATTTCTGAAACTATCTCAGCTGTGTCCTCAGACATGCCTCATTATATTGTGCTTCACTTTAAAGCTTCATAGATAGAGTGGTTTTATTGTTTTATTTTGTTTTGTAAATTGAAGGTTTGTGGCAACCCTACGTTAAGCAAGCCTATAAGGGCCATTTTCCCAATAACTCAGCAGATCATTAACATTTTTTAGCAATATGTATTTTCTAATTAAGAAATACACATTGTTTTTTAGATGTAATTCTATTGCACACTTTATAGACTATTCATAACTTACACATGCACTGAAAAACAAAAAATTTATGAGACTTGCTTTATTGTTATATTTGCCTCATTATGGAGGTGTGGAACTGAACCCGCAATATCTCTGAGGTATGCTCACTTTGGCTTTATTCTCAACTGACTTCCCACGTGGTTGGAAAGTGGCTGCCGCAATTCCAATTCTCATATCTGCATATGGCACCATTCAGAGGAGTTCCCTTCTTCCAACCCTAGGGTGAACTCTCTAGGCTTCAGGCTGATCAAACTAACTCAGGGCATTCCCACACAGATGGGCTTAAGTCCAGTTGTGTTCATCCCTGAAGAAGCAGACATTGCTAAGGAAATGATTTATGCTGATTCATTTGGGTCATAATAGAGACTGAGACATGGGAAGGCCCATCTTACCCAACCCACACAGCTGATGGTGTGGTAAATGTACAGAGGATAAAGCCAGTAAAGTGCCTGCTTTGGGTGGTTTGGACTCTGGAGGAGTAGCAGAAATAAATTCCTCTTTACAGGTCTCTTCTGCTTTGGGTGAATAATTACATAAGTAATCAAAGTTACTACATAGCAAACCATGGCAGGTTAGAATAGCATCCTCAGGGAGTGCAATTTAGCCCAGATATTTCCCATTTCTGCCTTAAAGAAAAGCAACAGTTCTACATTATTAAAAGTGAGTACAGCTCCTGTAAGGTCATCTACCTTCCAACTTACTGTGATCACAAGATTTGTGGGATCCATCACACTGGATCTTCAAAGGGGTCAAATACTCTTGTGCTTACATCTCACTTCATACGAAAGCTAAAAACATTTCAAATAAATTCGGTTTTGCCATATGTAACTGCTGGCTGAATAAATCCTGATTTCAATGAAATTTAACTGGGGAGAATAATTGTGTGGAATGCATTCTCATGCTCTTGAATTAACAAAGTGGTTTTTGCTCTGTGTAGGATAATTTCAGTGTTTTATCTACAATTAGTACCCCTGATGTCTGAAATTTCTAGAAAAACGGTTTTATCTCTTAGAGAGTTAGCTTCTAAGCCTCATCTGCAAAATAAGAATAATTATACCTACTTCATAGGATGTCATGGGAATTAAAGGAAATAATCTATGAAAAGTAAGTACACAATGCTTGTCATATCTAATATATCCTTATTATAGTAGATAGGTAAGATCACTATGATACAAAATTTCATTATTATGTCTTTGTATCTATATTTATTCAGTCTTCAGTCTAAACGTAAGTTGGTATTTATTACCTCATTTTACAGAAGAGCCACAGAGAGGTGATAAACAAGGTTTTGGCTTTCTAAAGTAACAAAATGACATAATTTTTTTCTTGGTAATTTACTGAGTAAGATTCACACTTAAAAATAACTTTAGATTTACTAAATCTCTTTTACTTTCCTTGAACTTTGTTCTAACCTACTTACTCAATTGAAACAGAAAATGCATGAATGAGGGACTATTTCTGCTATTCATTCATGATCAAAACAATCTATTGGAGTTTTATTTTCTAGACTCTTCTGTCTTCCAGTCTTCCTTTTGCTATTTTAGGCTTATAGTTTATATAATCTTGCAGTTAGGCTTAAATGCCTAGCCTCACAATTAGACTTATGTATCTAGCATTTGGTAGGTACTTGCTAATATTTATTAAAGGAATGAATGAATAAAGTGTACATAACTTTAACTTATAAGGAAAAAATAGCTTACAGGAAAGACTTAGAAACTAATTCTTACATCGCCACTCTGGCCATGATATAAAGGAATATAAAAGTTGGAGAAAGTTTGGGCTAGTTGTGGAAACTAGGAAAAGGTGACATTTACCTATCAAAAACATAATAGAATTTTTGCTAAATATAATGGAAATGGGAACAGACTAAAGGAAGTCACAAAAGGTCAAGGGTTAAATACAGTTTTACAAACAACTTTTACCATTGAGCAATAGGTCTTGTAAAAATTTCCAGGTAAAGATCAATATTACCACTTCAATTGCTAATAAACATTTCATTATTTGTATGGATAACTATTTAATTTTTTTCTAACATTTAAATTGCATCAATTTTTGCTTTTACCAAAATAACACTGAACATCAAATTTTTTTCTTATTTTTAAAGGCAATTTTTGTGGAAGGAAGAGTTTAATTTTCAAAAATTATAAGGAGAAAAAGCAAATAAAACCAAGTCTATATAACAACAACAACAAAAGAAAGCAAAAGAAATTGCAAAGAAACTGAGAATAGCAAAGTAAGAAGACAGAACAGAAAATTCATTATTAAATTAATATAAATAGATGACTACTTCTTAGGAGGTTAAACAAACAACAACACAGTCCTCTATGTTGACCCTCAACCTTACTCAGTGTATATAAGGCACTAAAAGAACATTACACACAAAAATAAAAAAGACATGCAAAATAAATTAAGCAGTAGTTGTATGAAGAACCTAAATTCTTTCCTTCTCTCTGCTTGTCATCCCCAGTGTTGGTTTGGTTTTTTCAGCTTGTAGCAAAATGGTTGCTGTGATTTCAAGTATCATACTAGAAACTATAATATTCAGGTTGTAAAAGAAATCTTGAGTCTTGATCCGAAGAAGGGGACTTTCCCAGAGGATCCTTATCTGTCAGACACTTCCTCTTGACCAGTGTTTGACCTCCTGCCCAATAAACAATCAACTGGAAAGCCTGAGGGACTCACCCCTAGACCAATCACATTGTCACCTGAGACACTTACCTACATAGAAAAGAGATGGCTACCCAAATAAATTGAGGTTCTAGTGGAAAGAAGAGGGATAAATGGATTCTAGTTAGGCAACCAATGATGATCACATCACTAATAAATGTCAGCTAAAGAGAAGCTGATGTGTCCTAAACAGACTTCAGGGCTAAAGTGCAGTTATTTCCATCAAGAATTGCTTTACCTAGCCAGTGGGGGTGGTATATGCCTGTAATCCCAGCGGTTAGAGAGGCTGAGGCAGGAAGATTGCTAGATCAAAGTCAACCTCAGCAATTTAGCAAGGCCCCGAGTAACTTTTAGCCCTGTCTCAAAATAAAAAAATAGAAAAGGGTGGGGAATGAGGTTCAGTGATTAAGCTCCCTTGGGTTCAATCCCTGGTACCAAAAAAAAAAGGAGAACTGCTTTACCCCAACAATAAATTTAGCAGGACATTATAATTATTCTGATTCTGCATCCTAAAAATGTTATCTTTGAAATACATGAAGCAAAAAAGCAAAGCTACAAGGGGATATTAGTGACCTAGGATTATAGATCAAAATGGAAATTTTTCAACATACCTTTAAAAAAGACAGATTGAACAGAACACTTAGTAAGAATTGAGAAAATATTATGAACAACAGAAATGCTAAGCTTGATATGATTGATATATATGCCTGTATATATGTTTGCTCTTACATATGCTGTCCTGCAGACAAAAAAATAGTGAAAGCATATTTTCAAGTACACATTGAACATCTACAAAAGTTGATCACCTCTTGACCACACAGCCCAACTCAACAAAAGAACAGGCCAATAAAATTACAAATGCAATCAATAGCTAAAGATAGCCCAGAAATCAATACGTTTAGAAATTTTAAAACCCACTTCTAAATAATTCATAGTTCAAGGAAAAAATCATATTGAAAATTACAAAACAGAACTGATTGACAGTGTCAGCTCTGCATATTAAACACTCTGGTAGGATTATGTGCAGGGAAAATTCATTCCCAACAAACTGAATCTAGTTGTCTTCTAAGAGCCTATTTTCATCCAAAATGTTGACATTGATAGAAAATTATAGGAAAACATTTCACTTCTTCCATGTATATTGGGAAGACTGCCCTTTGTTCTTTCTTTCCTTGGGTGTTTTCATGAAGTTTCAGCCAGAGACCATATGCTGTACATTTTCTCTGTATTAAGCATTTTTATGGCAATTTTACACAAATAACCAGTTCAGTACTGCCAGCCTTCCCTCACCCCCCATAGAGAAACACTTTTCCTTATTCTGGTCAGATAACTTTCAGGAGAATCTCTTACTCCTTTCTGACCACTACATGAAGAAATCCAGATTGTTCCACGTATTGCCCACTTGTCCATCTCCTTGTGGACTCCATCACTTCCCTGACAACTCTGCATAGTGGTAGCCTCCTCTTGCTAGAACATTCTCATGTGTGCATTTACAAATCTATGCAAAGGATAAACGTTTGTTTAAAGCTGTGCAAAATTTCCCTTCTAGCAATAACTCAAATGAATTGCATGCAGAACCTGATTCCAAGAAGAAAGAAGGAAGAAATTAACATTTCACTGTCTGCCACGTAGAGATGGGGTTTTCAGAGCGCCTTTTCCTTGACTTGTCTAATAGGGATAATAATGAACCCAAATAAGAAAGATGAGTGCAGTGATTTCAGCTTCAGGTGAATTGTAAAAATAATACATGATTCTTTCATTTACAATTGATTCCTTCTCCTGGGTATTTAAAAAGCACAAATACTGTTACAGATCATCTATTACAGTAAAGAATGATTTTGCACATGGTTGCATTAAGGAAAACCCATTTTAATTTTCTTTGACTTCATTCTAAGATCCCAACCGTTGGCACCCTTAACTGAAAAAAGGACAGACTTCCTTAAGCATGTTTCATGATAATAGCTTTCATTTTATTTTGGTTGGCTGGATGTATATTGCCTCTCCAAGACCTCAATTATATAACCTGGGATTTCCACATTGTTTTTGACAGAAAAGTAGAACGAAAATAAGTTATGCGGGTAAAATTTGAAACACATGATATGGAATTGAAAGGACTTAGTGATGAAAAAACTTGTCTGTGTTAGTGGTAATCAAATCTTGAAATAGATTTTTTTCTTAAACAAGCAAACATTTCCAAGTATTTGGCTATGCATCACTGTTTTTTAAGCCTGAAAAGATTATATTGTTCCATCCCTCAACTATAGTATATTTACAGCTGGACTCTGAAATGGATGCAGTAAACATCAAACTTTGATTCCAGTCTCGAGCTGTACTTTGTATTAACCAGCCTTCATCAGACTCTGGCTTAAGTATCACAGAGAGCAAGCAAGACTGCAGAATTGAGGAGAAATAACAAGGTTTTGAAAACACCCACTGTTGCAACAGATGTTCTGCTTTTGTCGTTCCAATTCAATGAAGCTACTTTAATCTTTAATGCTAGGCAGTAAGGTTATGTTGAGTTCTTATTTAGTATCTATAACTTAGTACTTTTTGGATTATCAATTTATTTTGTGTCCATATTCATGTGATCAAAACTATGGATTTATATTCACAAACAGTAATAAACCTCAAACTTTTTACTATAATTTTAATAAGTTCATAGACACATAACTTGACTCATGAACCTCAGTTAAGAACACTAATCCTCTGGAATCTGAGATGGCAAACTCTAGAGAAAATATAGTTTGTCTTTGGAAAAAAAATCTCTTATTGAAATTTTGATGTACATAGGAACAATCCATTTTGGGTCAATTTAAAAAAATTCATGAGACATTTTAAAGGAAAAAATTATGTAACTATTAGAAGGATTATAACATTTTCAAAAATCAACATCCATCTAAACAGGGATAGTTAACATGCTACATCAATTTCTGTACTCAAATGATTTTATTTTTTCTGCTTTACTTTGCTAGATAAGAAAATTCTAACTCATAAGTCATCAAAGCTGGAAAACTATACTTTATGGCTCTGACAAATGGCTCTGGATATTCGGGTTGAAATTATGGAGATGTTTCCAACTGAAAACTACTTTTAACATTTTGTCAAAGACAGAACATACTACGCCTAAAAACTGGACCGATATATGCTTTGAGTTGGAAGACAGGGAAAATTGGTTTCCATTCTGGAGAGCATTCCATAACTTCTGTTACAACATATGTATGTGGTTTCATAATATGCCCAATATGATATTTTTTTTCCTAAAGGAAGAAAATTGAGCATTTGGTGTTTGAAAAGAGTCATACATACAGTTATAGAGCTGTTTGCACCACAGTTTGATTATCTTAAGAAAACTCTTCAACATTAAAAATTAAGTTATTTTTTGACTCTGAAGCAATAGAATCAGATTATTAACAATACCAAATATAATGCCAACATGCACAGCTTTATCAAGCTACTCAAAGTGATGGTAATGTTCTTCACTTACACTTCTCTTTAGCAAAATTGAAATGTATGATATGACATTTCTCATTGAAGTTGAGGTCTTTCCTGTCATTCTAAATGTGTGATAGAGAGGAATATTATGTATATTGTTCATTTGTTCACTGAGCACACAGGATACAATTTATGATCACTGGCTTTAATTTGATTACATCCCCATTTTCCAGTATGACCACAATATTTAACCAAGAATAGGAAGTATATGAATGGTCACTATGTCACTTAGGACTTAGACACTGCTGCAAGTCAAACCAGAATACAGAGTGTGGAATAAGAGAGAAGTTAGTTTTTCTTCATTGCAGACTTCCAAGCTGGTACCAAGATTTGCCACATAAATCATCAGGTAACCACATTTCTCCTCTCTTGGTTTAGTGTCCTTCTACAGAGTTGTTCTTGTCTGCATATTCTAAGACAGAACATGAGTAGACATTGGCAAGAAAGAAAAAGGAAGGCAGGATGCAAGCCTTGGATTGGAGATTGTACCTATCACCCTTGCATATAACCCACACAATAGGGCACATTCACAGAGCTGCACCTGCCTGCAAGAGAAACAGGAAAATGTCACATTTTTCCTGAGAGCCCAAATGCCCGGCTAAGACACTCTAAGACCATTAAAGTAAAGATGGATGCCATTGAGGACAATTAGTAGTCTCTGCCAGAGTTACCAACAATTTCCTGTTAATCAAGATTTATGGGTTTCACCTTCAGCTGTTATAGGCTTTTATTCCCAAGCAGCAGCTATCTGTTCACAGAGCTTGTGTTCCACCAGAACTGCTTCAAACTCAATATTTTTTCTGGTCTTTATCATGGATTGTAATAGAAATTCTTTATCTCTAATAAGCGTTTTCAGTGATAAACAGAATAGCAAAAACAAAAAATCAAAATCATAGAACATTTTCTCCTAATACTTTCACAGCATGCATTCCTTGAATGAATTAATATTAAGAATATGAATAATTTAATGCAATTATAAAGTAAAATATCTGCTAGCATGCATATAAGATTAGAGTTTCTTTAGGTCCAACCAAATTGGGAACTTGTTAGTTCTCACAGTGGGGACATCCAAAGGATGCTGCTAGCTTCCAGCACCAGCTGCCCAGACTCCACGACTGGGGAGCAAACTTGGGAGTAGGCACCAGAGGTGTTTTTATTTTTTTTTTAATTGCAAACAACAGATATGACTATGTCTCCCTTAAAAGAAAAATGAAGGGATTTATCACAATTGTATGGTGACTGTTCAATGAAGAGAAGAGAAAGCTAAAGGGCCAGATCTCAAGAAAGTCAGAGATCAGGGCAGAGTAGCCCTAGGACTATATAGAAAGACCCTTCAGAACAACCCTGCCATAGTGAACAAGCCTTTGTCACGTTCTGTCCTATCACCATGCCCTGGATTTGAACTCCCAACCGAAGACTTGGAAGGTTGGTATTAAGGGATAAACTGTGTTCCTCCCTAAATTCCTAGTTAAAACTCTAACTCAGTACCTCAGAATGTAACTATGTTTGGAGATAGGGACTTCAAAGATCCTAATGAAATAAAAATTAATAAGATTAAATCAAATTAATGAAATTAAAATTGATGAAATGAAAATGAGATCATTAGAGTGATCTCAAATGCAATATATCTGGTGTCCTTTTAAGAAGAGGAAATTTGGACACAAGTGCATATAGAAGAGAAAGGCCCTGTGAACATGAAGATGCCCATCCACTAAACAAGCAGAGACCTCAGATGAAACCAGCCTTGGCAACCCTAGCAAACTAACACTGTTGGCTGATCACTGTCTGTGATGGAGCAGATGTAGTCTGCCAAAAGAAGAAAGAAGGAAAGAGAAAAAAATTGTACAAAATAAAAAATATGATGCTTATCTCCAAAAAGATGATGGCTTTTTATTTGGAAGACACATTATATTTATTTCATATTTTCAAGAAAAGAAAATTAGTATCACTGGAAGTTCTGAAAAAGTACATAATGTCTAATAAACAGCTTCCCAAAAACTACAATGGAATTAACTACCTTATAATATAATTGTAATTAAATCAACTATTATGATTACTATAGCTAACACTTATTGAGTGTTACTATGTGCAATGTACTATGTGGGGTACTCTTCCTAATTATATTATTTAATATACCCAACAGCCTCATGAGCAAGTGACTATTATTCACATTTTATAAATGATGAAACTAAAATATATTAAGTGATAAAAATCACATTTTTTAAAACCAGGTCTATCTGAAGTTGGAACTAGAATTCTTATCCTCCTGGAAGTCTTTGTTTTGGCTGTTGATTTCTAGACAATTTGCAATTATCTTTTCAGTCCTGATTAGTACATTCTTGGGGAAAATGGAAGATGCCTCAAGAGCAGCAGTTAATGAAGTGCTTTGGAAGGTGACGAGATTGTCGACCTATGTGTTACACTGTATAGGCCAGTTAGAAACTTTTAGGTGAAGGCAAAGACTGGGCAGGCTCACAAGCTATTTAATTCAAATACATTCTATGCATGTTGGAGGAAAAAGCCCTCAAGTCAGGAGTTACATGTTTTGTATCTTGAACCATTAGGTTCTGGACAATGGAAGTGACTCAGTGCTAAATTTTTGTAAGATGCCCACTTTTGAGGTCAGACTGAATGTTAAGAACTATCTCCTGTAGAATGTAATCATTCCTCTTATGATAGCATCTGCCAGCCCAGGCTGTGCGTTACAACACCTGGGAAAGCAGTTAAATGGTATATAAGTCTGGGCCTCACTCCCAGGATGGTAGTTCAGATAGTCTGGGGCCTAGACCTGGATATTTTAAGAATGCTCTTCCATTGTTTCTAATCTTCAACCAGGATTGTGAAGAGCTTCCTAAGAACTAAATGGTCTAACTGTACTTCAAACTAATAATGAAACTGTTTTTCAATAAGAAACCTACCTGAGCTATTTTTTAAGGCATAAGTACATCAAACCCTGACTCTAACTTCCATCCTTCCAGGTCTGATAGTATAAATAAATTCATTTCATCAAATGATGTGAATGTGAAATTTCTTCAAATTCCCTATCAACAATACAGGAGATTACTGATATTGACATAAAAATTTACAAGACAATGTCTAAATCTTTTTGTTCTAGACTTCTATACTTTCATATAGATGGTCCCTGTCTAATGATATGGCTGACAATTTCTCAACTTTATAATGGTGCAAAAAAATACACATTTAGTAGAAATCATATTTCAAATTTTAAATTCTGATATTTCCCCAGGCTTGGGACATGTGGTATAATACTCTCTCATGATGCCCAAACAGTGTCAGCAAGCAGCAGCTCTCAGCCAATCACATGATCTCACAGGTAAACAACCTACACTCCACATATACTGTGTTTGCTAAATATGATGTTTTGTAGGTTAAATGTATTAAATGTATTTTCCATTTATGATATTTTCATCTTACAATGCATTTATCAGGATGTAATCCCATCACAAGTTAGATAACATCTTTATTGTCTATTTTTTTTAATGTTTATGAAGAGAAGTTGCTTAGAAATAGGACTTTAGTCAATGCTCCCTTACCTATTATTATAATCTCACTGCATAACAAGTAGATTCAAGCTCACTGGCTTCAAGCCTCACTGGCATTTAATATTGTGTTCACTGTTTGTGCATCTGGAATGAGTTGAGGATTGGCTTACAGGCTCTGCTGATCTTGGCTGGACTAGTTTGCACAACTGAGAGTCAGTTAGCTATTGTCTGATCCAGGTAACAAAGCAGGACTAGAGTGACTTGGCTCTGATCACATTTTTCACACTCTCCAGCAGGCTAGCCTAAAGATATTCTCATGGTGATGAGGAGATGCCAGAGAGCAAGTCATATATGTAGCCCCTTTTCAAGATGTTGATTATGCCAGGTCAGTTGGAATCCCCTTAGGCCAAAGCAAGTCACCTAGCCACGGCCACTGTTAAGGGATGGACACTCACTCTATCCTCTTGCAGCAAGAAGGCAAAAGATGTGAATACATGGAAGGTCAGCTAGAGCCACTGTTGTAAGTTGATAACTGTTGGGGAGACAATATAGTCAAGCCCCAAAACACAGTACAGGAGCCAAAGAAAGATGATGACATGGTGAAATGTAATGTTGGAAAGGCAGAACCTTTAACATAGTCAGCTTTGAATCTACTAAATACCAGAATATGAAGGAAGGAATTGGCTTCTACTTTCTACTTTTCCACCTTCTACCTAACATATGACCATTAAACCCTATGGCATGGGGTTAAAAAATAATGTATTCTGGGAAAATTGAAGAAAGAAAGAACATGTAACCATGAGTATATTTCAAACAAAGTAGTTTTGTATTATGAAAGATCAACAAAGTTATTAAAATTTTCAAGGAAATAAATATGTTTGAGTTACTTATGAAATATATTCATTACATATGTTGTTAAATCTCAATTATTTCAAACAACTTTGAGATACTATTCTATCAAATTTTGTATTATTTGTGTGCTTGATTTTACTTAACAAAATAGATGTCTAGGCCAATGTTCTTAAATAAGGAGCCTGACTTCTTCCTGTTGAAAATCTATCACAGTTCTTTTTGGTCTTCTCAATATCAGCTACATGATCTTTAAGGTAGATTTCACTAAATCTAAATAAAAATGATGTTTACATCTTTTATCAACCCAAATACAGACTGGATCTTGATCTGAATAATGGGATATAGTTTTTTTAACTTTTCAAAAATTATTTGAACAGACTCTATGATAATTAGGGAGATAATAACATTATTTTGAAGTTTGGGAATACAGAAGATGAGTTTCTACATTAATGTTAAAACTGCTTTTTTGTATTCGATTAATGACAGAAACAAAAGAACTTATTACTAGCCATCTCCACATGAAACAGAAAAATAGAAATCTGTGGTAGAATTTTAAACTCTGGCATAGCTAAGATAATGAGAAATAGTGAAGTATGCATGCTTTTGAATGTTTACTATTTTTCCACATTAAAGAGTACTTTTCCTCATCTATATTTAGTATTGGAGCATTTTCGTTCATTCAAGGAAACATAGAGGTCATCTAAGTTTCAATTTATAGAACTGGAAAATTCAAGTAAGTTAGAATAGTCCTTTACCTCAAATCTACAGCAATTTAACTGTTACCATGATAATATCTAGTACTGATATAGTTTAAAAAGCATTTTGCATTCACTATATAAAATGTTAACAAGTTAGAAATTTTAACAGTTGTGTTCAAGTTTGTAGTACAGTTTTTGTTTGTTTGTTGTTTTGAGATAGGATCTCACTATGTTACCACTTACCCAGTACTATATTTACAATTTGCCTCATCATTTTTTTTTGAGATGAGTAAACCAAGGAATAATAAAATTAAATAATTTATCCCTCCCACAAATGGTAAAGGCATGCAGCACATCCACTGTACCATTGTGGCTCTTCAGTATCAAAGTATCCTGACTGGAAATAAAATGAAAACCACAATTTGCCACTACCTTTCCATTAAAATCAGAATGTCTAAACTCAAAAAGGACTGATCATACCTGGATTGGTGAGGATTGGAGGAAATGAAACTCAGATCCTGCTCGTGGGATGGGATGTGGTATAGTACTTTGGAAAACGGTCTGGCAGTTTCTTTAAAAGTAAAATATGTACCTATCATATGACCCAGTCATTCTACTCCCAGATATATACCAAAGAGAAGAGAAAGTATATGTCTATACAAAAAATGTCCACAGAAACATTTTTGCAATAACCCCAAATTAGAAATGCAAAACATAGATGATCTCAAATAGTTACTCTGATTGAAAGAACCCAGACAAAAAAAAGAGTACATGATTTGTGATTTCATTTATCTGAAACTCTACAAAATGCAAACTAAACTTCAGTGATAAAGAGCAAAGAGATAGTGGGAAGGCACAAATGGTCTGGGAGGTTTACAAAGAGTGGGTAGGAAACTTTTGAGAGTGATGAAGAGGTCCACTATTTTGATTACAGGGATAGTTTCATGTGCATATATTTGTGAAAATTTATCACATTGAAAACTTTAAAATATTCAGCATGTTATGTATTTCTGTATATATGTATATCTTAATAAAACTGTTGAAAAAAAAAATCTAGCACAGCCTAAGTCAAGATTCTGAAAAATATACTTAGTTATACCCAAACTTGCTAGATCACACTGATCCAACAAGCTTCTTTCTACTTTTTAATTGAAATAAACCCTATTAATCAGAAAGTACTTAGATTTTTAAAAAAGATGCCCAGGGTATTGCCTCGCCTTTGTGACTTTTAAAGCACTCATTGTGATTTTTATGCTCTTTCTAACCCAATAACTTCTTAAAGATAAGTTAGTTTTAATTTTTGTTGAATCATTTGGTGATAGTAAGAGCAAGAATTCCATCAGAAAGGAGCAGTTACTCCATGCTAGTTAGTGTGCAAATTAGAACAATCTTTCTAGGACACAGTTTGGCATAGATACATCAAGGGCCCTAAAATCATCCTATTCTTTGATCAGGTAATTACATGTTTGCAGTTTAACCTAAGAAAATGATCTTGAAGCAAATAAAAAAAAAGTTTTGCAAAAATGCTTCTCCAAGCATTATTTATAATAACCAAAAATGGAAACAATTCAGTTTCCAAAAATAGGAAAGAGTTCTTAAATAAATCATGCTATAGTCACTCAGTGGACTATTACATAGCAATTAAATAAATAATTTGTAATCATTTTTGGAGAATCACCTGAAGACTGTCCCGGAAAGAGTGAAAGCAAATTGGAAAATGGCTCTTCCCTTAAAACTAATGAAATAGGTAAAAATAGGTAAAAACAGAGGGCAGGAGTGGGGTGGAGGACAAATGAGCACTCAGACAGAAAGCCAACTTCTCATAAGAGTACTTGGAACATGGTGATCAGAGCAAGAGAGAAACCAATAAGTCTCCCTAACCATCCCCAGCAGTGGGAGGTGGGAGGGGGAAAGAGGGTGAGCAGAGGATACCCTCTGCTTTTCCAGTTACTCCACTCAGTTTTGGCAGAGGGAAATTGGAGCACAAAGGAAGAGAAAGGATGGAGGCAGAAAAGCAGAAAGGAGGGTCCATTCGCCAGGGACAGGGAAAACTGCTACAGCTTGCCAATTTTCTTTCTTTGGACCAGAAGAAGACCAGGAGCTGACAGAAGAGTCAATAGTGAGACACAGAAAAATAGCTAAACAATAAACAAGGCTTTTCCAGAACAGAAATTGAAGGAGAAAGAAAGATAAGGCAAGGCTATTTGGGGGAGTAAAGTAGGAGGATGGGTTGGAGAAGCCAAGAGAAATCTAAGAATCCTCCCATCCCCATCTAAGAATGTCTGGGCTCAAACCCTGGGAATTGTCTCCTCTTCAAATCTCTGAATCATTGCAGCATTATTCATCACAGTTAAAAAAGTGTATGAACAACCTAAATTCCCATTAACCAAAGAATGAATAAAAAATATGGTATATCCACACAGAGGTATATTATCTGATAGTATAGTAATGTATTTTGTTCAAAGTGGTCCACACATGTTAGCAGTGGTCCCATAAGATTAGAACGGGACGGAAAAATCCCCATCACCTAATAATTTTGTAGCCAACATAATGTGGCAGTACACTGCATTACCCACATATTTGGGGTAGTGCTGGTGTAGACAAGCCTACTGTGCTGCTGATCATGTAAGGGCACAGCATGTACAGTCATACTGTACATACTGCTTGATTACAAGCAACTATGTCTCTGGTTTCTCTATAATGGGTGGAGTTTCTTTTCAGGGATGATGAAAATGTTCTAAAATTAGGTAGTATTGCTGTTCATATGACTACAAATATACTAAAAATGCCAAATTGTATGCTTTAAGAGAATCAACTTTATACTGTATGAATTACATCTCAATAAAACTATCAGTCATAGATAACAATACATTCAGTCTTCCAGGGAATGCTGGTCTTCTCAGAAAAATCTATTATTTATTTTTTAAGTTGACTAATAAAAATTATATGTTTATTATGTACAACATGTTGTTTTGAAATATGTATAAATTGTAAGATGACTAAATTGAGCTAATGAATCTGTGCAAAAGTTTCTTTGCATATCATTTCATGTGCATGTGTGTGGTGAGAATACTTAAAATTTAATCTTCCAGCTATTTTTCAGCTATTTTTTTTCAGCAATTTAAAAAACAATGGTAAATACATCTCCCATTTATCAAAGGACAAATCAATTCTGAAGCAAGCTAATGATAGCAATCTCATTGTTTATGACAATTTTGGATGCTAAAACATTAATGTTAGTATGTTTTAGAGGGTTAGAAAGATTTTTCAGTTTGAAAAGGTCACAGACATCCCCATTTCTACCTCAAAAAGTTGTGGCTGAATGAAACAACTAGAATTGTGGCAGCAATTTTGAGATCCTGAGAAAAGGAAGGAATTCCTAAATGGAATTGTAGAGTGAAAAGATGAAGGCATCCAGGCCCTTGATAGATCTGTAAGGTACTGAGTTACCCAGGTATTCCTGAAATACTGAAATTCTTAAAAAAAAAAAAAAAAGTCTAACCCCCTTTTGATTGGGCTTTGTATAAAGTGCAGGTGAGAGACCTTCACTGATTCAAAAGAATGTATTCAAAAGTTGTATTAGGCAACTCTGGCTTCCATAACAAAATATCATAGAATGGGTAGTTTAAAGACAGAAATTTGTTTCATACAGTTACTGGAGCCTGAAAATTCAAGATCAGGATGCCAGCAAGGTTTAGTTCTGTTAAGGGGTCTCTTCCTGGCCTTTCCTCCTATGTCCTCAGTTGAAGAGGCAGAGGGATCCTAGCTACTTGGGAGAAAAGGCAGGAGGATCACAAGTTCAAGACCAGCCTCAGCAACTTAGTGAGACCCCGTCTCAAAGTGGAAGATAAAAAAAGGGTCGGGATATAGTTCAGTGTTAAAGCACCCAAGTTCAAACTCAACTACCACCAAAACAAATTCCAAAAAAAAAAACTGGAGAGAAACTGTAAAATGTGTGTTTGGTTTTAGAATTTTGGAAAATTTGCATGTATCTATTTTTGATGTGATTATAAACAGGTAAAATTTTTTGAAGGATAATTAGCCTCTACAAACATTTTAAATGTGCAAAGTCTAACTATACCACTTCCAGGAATCTTTCCTGCAGAAAACTTTTGTATTTTATATATGTACATATAAAGTTACTTATTTTACTATTATTTTTAGTGGGAATTTAGTTGGAAATGATACAAATGCCCATTTGATAGAAGAATGGTTAATTAAATTCTGGTACATACATACAATGAAATACTATGTGATTATTTAGAAGAATGAAGTCTATTTTCTATACTGACAAGGGAAAATTTCTCAATGGATAAGGGAGAAAAGTTTGATCAAAATCCATTTGTGAATGCACCTGTACAGACAAGCTGGAAAAGTACACACTGATGTTGTCCAGGAGATTGGGCATATTGCATTTAACTCTGTATCTTTTGAAAAATTTCAAATGAGAAAGTTTTATTTCACAATAAAAATAAATTTGTTACAATAGTTGGTAAGGAATATTTTTTCAAATTTTAAAACAAAAAGAATCTAATATATGTATATGTATCCAAAAGGAATTACTAAAGGAATGTGTATGTACAGTGGTCTACCTAAGATACAAATATATCTAATTTTAGGTTTAATTTCAGATTTATGTATCAGTAATATGTCACATTTTGTCATATATATGTTATTACAATCACTTCACAATTTAATTTAGATAATACAAAAAATCCAATTTAATAAAAAGGTAGACACATTTGAAACTTTTGAGAGTGTTTTGACATTTCATTAAAACCTCAAATATTTTACAACTTTGGCAAAATAAGTGCTTATAACCATTTTGCTTGTATCAGTTTGTTTCATCTTAGAAGCTCACCACAGTTTTTTAAAAAAAATCTGCAAAAACTACATTAGGAATAATATTTTTAATACCCTTGCTCCTTCCAAAAATCGCAGCTATTCTCCTTTTCTCTGTCTTGATCCCAATGATGCAGACAATCTGATTCACACTTCAAGAAAAGGTGGAGGGATATAGAACAGGAAAAAATGAAAGTAAAATGGCCTCACACCAACAATGACCAGAGGATGAATCAATCAATATCAAAAATATCCATGAGCCAATGTGAGTCTCAATTTTGATGAAAAACCTGGGCGTTTTTTAATGCCAAATTGATTTGTCTGAAGTGCTATTTTCATCTCAATCTTCCAGAACAAAACTTGCTAAACAGCTGTTCTCTTTGACCAAGAAGCCTGGATACAGGCACATGCAGAGAGAAACTCAAAACCACAGAGTGATCTTTCCAGGAGACTGAGTCTGAGCCTATGAGGGCCCCTTAGCAGCCTGAACAGTCTTGTTTTTTTTTCCTGAAAGAGACCCCTGTCCATGGAGTAACAGTCCTTTTCTGATACCAGGCCTCCTCCAGAGCAATCCTGTTGTGGTGTGAGAGATGCAAGAGTGAGTACTCTGACCCAAGTGACAGTCAGTCAATTAACGTAGATATCTTTTGAGATATTTTAGAAATCAAGAGGGTTTTCTAAACGGAATTTGGTATAAATGGCCCAAGAAGAAGATTTAGCTTCCTTTCTTATTAGTTCCCCCCTCCCCCGACAACTCGTTTTACTCTTTATACCACAGAAGTTCTCCATTCTTTGAGGAAGTCATGCTCATAAAAAACACATTCTCATTATTGACGGGCTTCTGTGACAGCCACTGGTGTAGCTACCTTAGCCCCACCTAGACAGAGCGGGAGGAGCTGGGTTGCTGAAGGTTTGCAATGGTTAGGGTCTATCCTCACCAGGGGAAGGCAATGATTTAGGGAGTGGAAAGCCCTCACCCTACACGGACTGACGACAGGATTCCGAATGGCACGTCTAACGGATGGTTTGTGAAAACTATCCCAGAGAGCTTATGAGTTTCTTCCAGTTTTAAAGGGCCTGTTAACACTGAGCCACATGAAAAAATAACACTCTGGAGGGTTTTCCCGCCCCTCCATGATGTGATTAACATCTGAAACCACTCAAATTATTCTCCAATGAGGAAAACTTAAACAAGAAAAAGCTCTCTTGAACATTAAAAGAATCTACTTGTTTTGTAATCTGTACTTTTCATTTCCAAAAGCCATTTCATTCCAGGTCTAATTCTGCAGATACTCTACTGCTACTTTTTTTTTTTTTTTTTCTGGCTGCATACTTTGATGTTCGCATCAATCTTATTGGTGGACCGTCCCAAGTTTTTGAAGTATTTTGAAAGCAGTTGCCTGCTAATAGTGGAGACACATGAGTTTGTATGTCAGTCCCTGATGGGAAAAAAATCTGATGGGATTTGGACAGTTTTGCTTATAGTTCTTATGCCAGGTTTTATCATCTAAATTTGGCACTTTGTCTTCTTTTTTATTTTCTCTTTCTTTCCTTAAAAAAATTATTTGCTTTGACCTTTGTGTGCTCTTGTATCTAATTTAAATTTAATTGTCATCTAAACAAAAGAGAAACTACTTAAAGTTAATAAAAAGTTTAGAGAGCAAATAGCAAGAAGATCTGCATGTTGAAGGCAGCAGGCTAAGTCAGATTCTGTGACGTGAAGATGCCACCATATTTTCTGAGTGGTCTCGCTTTCCTCATCCCCAATTGGAGTTAATCAGAACAGATAAAGCAGAATTTCTAACCCTGATTAATTCATGGAGATACATTTAAAAAGAAACAGAATTCTAGTGCTGACTCAAAATACTTCCTAATTTAATGTTGCTGAGTACATGGAAACAGAAAAACAGGTATGAATTCTTTATGCATGTAATTCTGATACCAACGTATCAGTCAACTACTATGAAAATAACGCTGCACAACTGACTTCAGAAATCCTGGTTAATCGCAAATGCAGACAGTGTGTTTCATATCCACAGTAGTAAGTAGCTGATCTCAGCTGGGCTGGATGAAGGTTAGCACCAAGTTGCAAGTAGATATGATTCTGCTTCTTGTGTTTTCATTCTAGGATCAGAAGTTACACAAGGCATAATAGGTTTTGTTTTGTTTTTGTTTTAATGATGTATCACAGGACTGCAGAGGCCAAATTGAATCAGGAATATATATTTAAAGCCTCTTCCTGTGTGATTCTCGCTAATATTCCAGCCCAATTCAGACTCAATGGGGCAAGGAAATAAATTTGCTGACTCTGGTGAAAGTACTACAAGTCCCATGGCAAAGGGACTTCAGAGGTATAAATCTGTAACTGGGAGGAAAGGAAATGTTGGCAACACTAGTTCAATCCGCCAGTCTCCTTTAGATCGTTCATTATTCATTATTGGTTTCCGTGTATGATATATCTACTCACCCACCCCACTCCCTGTGCTCTTCAAGGCACACAAAAAGCCTCACGCAGTCATGGCATGAGGCTCAAGAGTTCAGGATCTTGTGCTCTGTACTGAGGACAGGTGTGGCTCTTCCTGATCCAAATATTCATAAACTAAAAAGACAAGGAACCCATCACCCTATGCACCCAACATATAATGGTGAAACAGAGCTGAGGAATAGTACTAAACACTCTGATCCAAAAAGAAGACTGGAGGCCATATGGTGGTCACTGGGCCATAGAAATTCTGAATCCTACTATGAAGGTATTGACCAGTTTCTCTGCTAGGGTACAGAATATTCCTTTATTAGGCCCTGGCCTGGCTCCCTGAGAGTAACACCCAAGGCCACTTCTCTCCGTGACCCAGCTTTGTCCCTGGTGTCACCTTCCTTTTCCATCATCATCCCTGGCCACCTCTGAGGAGGGTGCTGGAGTGCACTGGGGCAGCTCTCTCACCTACTTCCTACCTGTTAGGAGGCTGGAGTCGAGAGATCTTTTGCATTTTGTTGTCAGTCTGTTTTAACATAGCATGGCAGCACTTTCACAAAGTCAACTGATCCTCTGATTTCTGTTAGGTTTCGATACAATTAATTACAGACAATTCCATGTGCCAAAAGTCATATTTGTAAATCTTGGCGAAGTACATCTCTTTCTCTCTACGCTTAGTAAAAAGTACTTGGGGTGCATCAGGCATTAGTGAGACCACTTAGCCGCTTTGTAAAAGTCATTTTGTCCAGGCTAAATACCTACTATTAGCTTTGTCTTAATGAGATTGTGCCTGGATTTTGCCATTTTCCTGAGGCTACATTAGTAGGTATTTCAAAGACAAGGTTTAAATTTTTCTCTTACTGATTAGAAATGAAAAGCAGGTTTATTTATCAAATCTAAAGCTTCTGGAATTTCCAGGCTTTCTTCATTCCCCATCAATTTTGCTTGCAAACTGGCCAATTCTTTTCTAAGCTTTTCTCTTTTCATACCTTTACAAATACCTGTTAATATTATCAACACTTGGATTCAGAACCTGCTTGCTCACTACCACCAGTACATTAGATATGCTTTTGCCTTCCATGTAACTGAAAGTGACTGTTCTACTGAATATTTCCCTACCACCTAGTACCCCTGCCAAGCTCCTATAATGTTCTATCTTCTCTAATGAGAGAAATTGCAAAGTCATAGGCAAAGTGCTTTGCTACAGAATTCTGTAATAGAGAGGGAGTGAAAATGGGGAAGAACAATCTACACAATGATGTATATCAAAGCAAATTCATAAAAATATTCTTATAAAAGCAATGAAATCAAAGAAATGATTTCAAATCAATGTGATGCTGTTGTCTTGCTTATATCCAATCGTAGCTTAAAATATGAAGGTGACGCTACTGTAATACATGTCCTTTGGAATATGACTTCACTACCATAGGCCAGGTGATGACTCAGATCTTTTAGTACAGTTGTGAATTGCAATTCCTGAAAAGCTACCATTCATTTCACACGTTGCCTGGTCTTTTGGCCTGTACTTCACATATATGTGTCACTGACATACTAAATTCACCAGTGTCTTTTCTCATGAGCCCACCTCAACTAAAGCAGCACAAGAGCTATTGTAAGTCTCTGGTATATAAGTGGTCAATTATAAAATAATCTTCCTGATGATCCAGGATATGCTCATGTTAACCCCTTTACTAATATTTTTGACATGAAACCCAAGCATTTAAAAACCTTATCACTTATGCACTACTGCGATTATGGTCTGTAGATCCCCCAGATGGGAACATTGATCTGGGGGGTTATTGGGAGTTTTAAATGACATGATATTATTTAAAGAGCTTAACAGAAGACTTGAGTAAGTGCTCAATAATTTTTAGTTTCCTTCCCTTCCCTTTTCACTTTATAGATTAGAGTTTTGTAGTCCACTGTGAGTTCTAATTTGTTCGGCTCTGCCTTCAGGTGGAACATCTGTCTAAATCCAACTTTGTGAGTATTTTTAAACTGAGAGATTTTCCATCTGTTTTGGAGTTATGGCAGCCCACATTATCCTCACTTGAGCTCTTAATGATATATGTGTGATGGAAACAGGACGTTTTAATATGTAAGTATTCATAGCCTCCCTCATTCCTGTCTGTGTGGATTCTGCTCCTCCCCCACCATCTTAAGAATTTTTTCTTTGCCAGTCTCATTCTTGGTATTTTTGTAATATGAAATCAGGAGACAGGGAGAGCAATTGGGCCAGAGGTGCATGAACAAAAGGGAAAGGATTTTAGCTTTCTGGGTCAGCCCTAGGTTCTCTCTCATGGAGAATCCAGGTAATGAGCAAAGCAGAAATGAAGCTATAAAAAGAAGCCCAATTCTAAATTGATATAAGTAAGAAAGAACTTGAGGTGGGGGCAGAAGGAAGAAACAGAAAAGTCATGCTAGATTGATGTCAGGAGAATTTGGGGAGTTTGGAGAGACTTGGAACAAATACAGAGTTTGAAAGAAGTATGGAAATAAGATGATGTTTTTAAAAGTAAGGTTGTGGGTTATACCATAGATCCTCTGTAACATTTCTTGAGAAATGCACGTAAGACATTAAAATTCTTCATCAGTTACTTTCAGCTATTGGAGTACATATTTCTTCAAATGGGACACAACGTTTAAATTGATCCATGTTGATTCTTCCCCTGTACACACACACATGCACACACACACACACACACACACACACACACACATACACACACACTGTATTTGGAATTGTTTAGTTCTTCTTAACTAAACAATCAGCATCAAAATTACATATTGATTACTCATTAAAGCTCAATGATATCACTACAGTTCATTTATTTTCTGAAACATCTTCCATGTATTTAATAAGATTTTCATTTGAGCATACATGTCAAGAAGGGCAAGTTACCTGGGTTGGGGGTATAATTGAGAAGGAGACCACTTGCTTAGGAAGGTCTTGAGTTTGGTCATCTGCAACAACAACAACAACAACAAAAAGAATAGAAAGTGACTAATAATGATATCACCTTTGTATCAGATTTCTTAATACATTATACAACTCTTAGTCAAGGTTAATTTACACACATGTTCAGGTACATAGTATTGAACACAGCTAGTTGATCCTTAGCCATCTCTCAACTAATCACTCAGTTAGAAGCTAATCCCTAGCCTCTTATAGTACTTGGCTACTGGATTACGTGTGTGCCAGTGGAAGGTGAGCAGAAGTGAATGTGCAAGTTATGATTCAGTAACTTAAAAGAAAATTGCTTGCTGTGTAGATTTTCTCTGTATCCCTTTCCTACAGGCTGAATTGTAAATAAGGATCTGAGCCAATTTCAACCCATTGAGTGAGAACACCACCATAATGGCAAACCACAGAAGGAACTCAAGTCCCTACATGATCTTTGGTCCCTGTTAGTCAACTTTCTGTAACAAGTACCCAGGATAATCATCAACTAATGCAGAGAAAATGTTTATTTTGGCTTACATCTTTGGAGGCTTCAGTCCATGATCAATTGGTCCTGTTAGTACTGGGCCTGTGACAAAGCTGCACATCATGATGGGAGTGAGTGGTGGAACAACACTGCCAGGAAGCAAAAGAAAGAAAAAGACCAGGGTCCTGCAGTCTCCTTCCAGGCCACACCCCCTGATGAATCAAAGACGGCCCCACCCTGCACCTTAGCCTCATCTCTGAAAGCTTCCACAACCTCCCCATAGCACCATTCTGGACACCAAGTCTTCAACACAGGGACCTTTGGGGGACATTTAAGATCCAAACTATAGCACCCTCCAAGCATGGGAAACCACTTCCCAAAAGACGGTCTGAGAGGGAAGTACAATTCTATTACATTGAATAAGTAACATATGGAGGAATCTGTTATTGCAGTTTAGCCTGTGTCATAATCCATACACTTAGAAGATATTGCTCTCAATTTAGGAAGTGATTGACTAGTGAGTGATATAACCTAAATGTACTATCTTTTGTATTATGCAAACAGTGTGTTGTAGTAAAAAATATCCAATTGTGGATCACTGTTATGTCTGAGAAGTACTATTCACTGGTATGAAAATTCATCTCTTCCTGTACAATTAAATTGTGATTAATTAAAATGAAGTTCAGACATTCAAAACTAGAGCAAACAATTGTAGTGAACCGGCTAATAGCTGCACATTCTTATAGCATTTACTCATTTATTTAAAAAAAAATTGTGGAACATCTGATTCCCAGTCCAGCATATACAAAGCTTGGATGCCGTATTTCCCATCACATTAAAAAAAAAAAGTTGAATAAAATGAAAATTAATAACTCCTAGACTCATAAGAAAACTGAGGTCACAGGGCAAACAAATGCCACAAAACTGGAAAGCACACAGGTGAATGCAGAAAATCACAACATCTCAAGAAAGAAGCTGAAGAGCAGAAACCTTCATGGGAACCAGTCCAGGGTAGAAAAGCCCAAATTATAATTGATGAATTGCTGGAGTCTTAGTGTGGACAAGTTTGAGAATTTAAAACTTGAGCAAGGCCTGGTTTTAGGGGGATTGAAGAACACTTTCATGAGTTCTACCTCTGTGTTAGTCAACATTTTGTCACTGTGACCAAAATACCTGACAAGAACAACTTAGAGGAGGAAAGATTTATTTTGGCTCATGGTTTCAGAGTGTGTGGTTGGCTAGCTCCATTGCTCTGAGCTTGAGGTGAGACTTCATCATGGTGGAAGGGACTGGTGGAGGAAGCTGCTCAATTCATGGCAGTGAGGAAGCAGAGGGGGAAGCAGAGGGGCCAGGGAGAAGTTAACCCTTTCAGAAAATAGCCCCCTCCAACTAGGTTCCACTTCCCAGTAGTCTATTCAGCTGATGGCTTAATGGATTAATCCACTGATGATGCCAGAGCCCTCATGATCTAACCATTGCCTAAGAGCCCCACCTCTGAACCATGCCTCACTGGGGACCGTGATTTCAATATGAGCCTTTTGATCCAAACCACAATGGAGTCCTACCAGGTTCTCACAGTAATTGTCAGAGAAAAGTACCTTTCTGTTTCCAGCAGTGAGTTAGGAAAGTAAGCATTCTGAGATACTCCCAGAGGGTTCTGTTCCTCTATAATAATGCCTGTCCTCCAGAAAAACCCCAAGCAGCCCCCCTTGTCTGTGATTTTACTCTTTGTGGTTTTAGTTACATGTGGTCTACTGTACTACTAAAAAGACTAAATGGAAAATTCCAGAAATAAAAAAATTCATGTATTAAATACCTTTCCTTACAACATATTTTCAAAATTGTTTCATTTTATTATTAATTATAATTGTTAATTTCTTACTATGTTTAATTTATAAATTAGAATTTTATCATAGGTTTGTTTGTATAGGAAACAAAAATGACATATATAAGGCTTGGTACTATCTGTGGTTTCCAGAATCCACTAGGGGTCTTAGAAGACACCTTCGTGGATAAGGAGGGAATGACTGTATGTTGTGAGAGCCTAACCTGAGGTTTTGCTACAGCCTACCTGACCAGGAAGAAGGGAAATACCCCACTCCAGCTCCATCTAGTCTTCCTGTCTCACTAAAGATGCGGGTAGAGGATGTCCCAAGAAACCCAGGGACACAGGGTCACTAGAAGATGGAGACCTGCTCAAAGGAATGGATAGCACCTATCTCCCACTTCTAACCACCTCATCAGTGTGGCTCCTGCATAAGGGAATACAACTAAGAGAAGTGTGCATCTCAGTTTATTAGTTTACTAATAAACCTCTAGGGAAACCTAAAAAATACTGAGTGCCTGTTGTGACTAGGCAGTAGCCTATTTGCTGAGATCACAACAGTGTTAAACAAAAAACACTTCTATCAGGAGCATATATGCTAGTGTACACACACACACACACACACACACACACACATGCATTCACAAAAAAAAACTGTAATTTTAATTAGCTATAAGGGGTATGAACAAAATAAGGTAAAAAAAAAAAAAAAAAAAAAAAAAAGACCTGGAATATGGTAGAGGAGGGGGCACAGCTATTTTAGGTAAGGTGGTCAAGGAGGATTTTCCTGAGGAGGTAACATTGAATATCAAAGAAAACCTTTGATATTCAAAAGCAGGTCCACATTGTGTCCATTTATCTTTTGCTCCTGATCCTTGGGACATGCATGAGCAAGCATGGAGCTCAGAGAAGTTGACAGAAATTCGATCCAACATCCAGTGCATCAGAAAGATCAACCCCTTGATCTCTAACGGGGGAGAAATGTTATCAAATCCTGAGCGAGTCTTTCCAAACATCTGGTGCCAAACTTTCCCCAAAACAGACCATCAATTTTTTTTTCTCAAATAAATTCTCCAGAATTTTTATCACCTCTTTGTTGACATCACTTTTCAAGGGATGACTGATTCATTGTAGTGTATTATGATAATGCATCTTATTAAATAAAATGTTCTATAACTGGTTAATACCTCGTCCTGTTTATTTGAACAATATGACTTTATTTCTAAATGCTAAACATATTTATTTCTAGCTGATGGAACATAGCAACTGTTATAGTTTTTATTTCAGAAGCTGTGTTTTGTATTCAGCACTGTTAGTCCCTATTTTAATATTGTTTCTGTGGAAAAGTCAGATTCAAATTATAACTCTTAGACTAATAGTACTCTTTGCAGAAAAAAATAGACTGAATTCTATATATGATAATTTAAAGTCTGAAAACAATGATTTTCATACTCTTTCCAAGCAGTGGAAGTTCTATATGTAAAATATCAATTCAGGGTTGTTCTTGATGGAGTGTGATGAGAGATTAGCACCTGCTTTCTCCACTCCCAATGATGGAATGGTTATTTATCATTCCTTCATTTATGTGTAATTGTAATATTCATTTCTTGTACAGTTTTCTACATTCCAAAACCAGAGGTATTTTTAAAAGAACAGTTTACAAATGGTACTCCCCAGAAGTAGTTGACTGGATTGCCTTAGGAGATAGGACATAAGCAGAGATAAAGAGAAGCAGAGAAAGGCTGGGGTTGGAGCAATGGAAATTGGTGACCAGGCAGGACCTCCAAGCTGACCTTTTTCAACAGAGAGTGACTATGTTATGATAACAACCTCAGTGGATGTCCTGTAAAGTTTATTTCTCATTTCTCAAACACTGGTGCAAATCAACCAACCCTCTCTTTCATCCAGTAAACCCAGGTTCCAGCTGCCAACCTTGTGTGGTGCCACTCTATCAATACAAAGACTCCATTCAATGTTGTTGCAACAGGGAAGGGAAAAAATGGAAGGTTCACAGAAGACTTTAGGGCCAGGTTGGAAGTGACAGGTCCATTGGTCAGAATGCAGTCAACATGGTGTCCACCTAATTTCAGGCAGTGTGGGAAACAATGAAGCACTCAGAACATACTGAGTACAAATTTTTTCTGCCACAAGGTCTTTCCATGCTTCAATGAGAGCAGTTATGTATGGATCTACTTGTATATAATATTTCCAAAGGATATTTTATTTGAAGAAAGAGTTTTATGGTTTAAAAAAAGTGCATGAAGGCACAGATTCAATGATAAATATAACTATTTCAAATTTAAAGTTGACCAATTTGGGTATCCTTTTGAGAATGCAAAACTTTCATGCTTTCCTGGTTTGACTGACAAGCTGAGGGCAATTTTTGATAACAGTGACATGCTGGCTTGTCAAGAAAAGAGATGTCATCACATATACAGACATTGAGTTGATATGTGGCAGTATGGCTTCCCATCATTCATTCTACCCTCTTTCTCGCCTGCCTTATTGAACTACAGAGACTGGGAAACTCAGATCTGTATTTGTCAAAGTCCCTTGCACCTTGGATTCTGAATATGATTTAAATTTGACAAATAAAAAATATTCCATGTGGAATCTGGCATTTGAAAGTAAAGTAGAGTCCTCATGTGTTAGTCAGTTTCCCATCACTGTGACAAAATACTTGAGATAAATAACTTGAAACGAGGGAAGATTTATTTTGTCTCATGGTTTTTTGAAGTTTCAGTCCATGGTAGGTTGGCTTCTTTGCTTCTGGACCTGTGATGAGGCAGCCTGTTGTGGCAGGATGCAGTTGGTGCAGGGGGCCTGTTTATCTCATGTAGGCCAGGAAGCCAAAAGAGAGAGCAAGTGACTGGGTTCCCAACATCCCCTTCAAGAGCACAGCCCTCATGATGCAACTTCCTTCTACTAGGGCCCACCTCCTAAAGGTTCTACCACCTCCCAATAGTGTCAGAGGCTGATAACTGAATATTTAGCATCTTGTCTCTGCAGTTTTACTGTTTCCACTGGAGACATTTCAAGATTTTTTGTGACAACATTAACCCGTGTCCAGAAGCCACACCATGGGTGTCAGAGGCCTCATGTGGGCCATTGATACTACTCATGAGAATCATAGTTCTGGAGCCAGGAGCAGTGGTGGTTTCTTAATCATGGCACTTCCTGACTGTGGTGCAATGGGGGTGATGTTCTGGAACTAGTACCAGAAAAAAGACAGGAGCTCTTTGGGTGTTTCTATGCTACTGTGTACTTACAGAGCCATTTCTGAAAATTGGCATAGTGTTTATTTATTAGCACCTCTCTTCTCCCCACTCTTAGGCTCATAATGATTTTGCACATTATTTAAAGTCCTATAACAAAACCCTTCCTGATAAAAATAGCTAGAGTGGATTCTGTTTGCATCAAGTAAGCCCTGTCTGATTATGACCCAAATATGGTACAATTATTACTCTTATCTTAATAAAATAAAGACAAATAAAACAATATGTGAGAGCATCTTAGAAACTTACTCAAGTGGTCTTCCTAACATCCTGTGTCAGGGTAAGTGCAACTCTTAGGCAAGACCCTATTTCTCAGCATTTTATGGAAGCTGATGGATTTTATAAATGAGTTGAACTTGGCTTAAAATGACAGAGGAAGGGATTAGAGCTGAAAGTTGTTCCTCCTTTTCTTTCATAGCAGGGATCAGCAAATATTTTCTGTAAAGGGCCAGACAGAAAATATTTTAGACTTTAAGAGTCATATGATCTCTTTTGCAACAATTCAGCTCTGCAATTATTTTAGTGTATGGCAATTGAATGAGTAGGTGTGGCCATGTCCTAACAAAACTTTATTTATAAAAAATAGGCAATGAGCCAAATTTGGCTTACAGATCATAGCTTGCTGATTCTTTTTCCATAGTAATAGTATCCTCAATTTTTGAATGGGCACACAGCCATCTGGAATAAAGAGTCCATTTCCCAGTCTTCCTTGCAACTAGGTGAGGCCATGTGATTAAATGTGATATATGGGATGCAAATAGGGAGGACCATTAAAGAAATGGTGGGGAAGAGAGGAGTATGCATTTCTATCTCGTTTTCCCTTTCTGAAAGCTGGTTGGAATGTGGGCATAATGGCTGAAACTTCAGTTGCAATTTTAGACCAATAGTCATTTCAGGACTAAAAGTCAAGTACTCCTTGACATCTGGGAATATGAATTAGACTTTTTGAATATGTGAGAGAAGTAAAATACTATTTTGGTTAAGCTATCAATAAAAAACAATGAATTGAAGTATTCACTATACAAAATAAAACTACTGGGACTTGTCTTGAAAGATGTAAATGTCAGCTTTATGTACAAAACAAAAATTTTTCTTTTTATGGTATTTGCAATACCAAATTTCTGTATTTAAAATTTCTATGCAAAAAGTTATTTGGTATATTCATGACATGAAATAGAAATAAATTTTATTAAAGGGGAGTAAAACAAGTCTAAATGTAGCTATAAAGTGTAGACTTAAAATTCAAAATTAAAACACTCAACAATTATACAGTAAACTGCCTCTGTATGGAGCGTTCAGATTTTTAACACTATTCCAGTCACTGGGCCACAGAAATAGCTTTATTAATTAATTTTACAAATATTTCTCTATACCAAATAATATCAGAAAGGTATTTTTTCTTTTCCCTATCCATGCCCCCACCCCTCTTTATAATGAGAGATCTTATTGGGTGCTAGTCATTCTTCTTGATTAAGGAGAAAAAGGCTGAATTAAGTTAGAACTGAGTTCTTACAACCTTGCATTCAAAGTGTGGTCCTTGGTCTATCAGGACCACTTAGGAACTTGTTAGAAATGCAGACTATTGGACCACACAATATCTGATTTTAATAAGATCCCCTGGGTTAACAACATGACGTTTTAGAATACTGCTTCTCAATTCTTCCCTTGACATCAAGAAGTTAGACCCTTTAACTTCTCTGAGCTTTTTCAATCTCAAAAATCCTGAACACTAAATAAAATACTTCTGTAATCCTAAACTACTCATCATCACCAAACCAGAAGGAAGACTAAAATTAAAATATATGTCTCAAAGCATCACCTTGGTTCTGTTTTACGAGTTCAAAGTACTTCTTTTTACTAGAAAGCATCTGGGATTAGACTTATCTTTGGTTATGAGAATGAAGAATGAGATTTTGGTAATAAATCCTAGCAATAAAATGTCATATTTGTAGACCCTCTTAGGGATCAGATCCTACAGAGTCTGTTAAACTCCGATAAATAAAATTAATAGTCTTACTCTTTGAGACATCAATTTTATTGAGCATCTCCAACAAATTATTATTTAATATTATTTGTACTTCATATATGTAAGTTTCATGAGTGCTATAATTTAAAGAATATGAAAATTTATATTACAAAGTGTAAATAGTTTCTGCTAAAGAAATATCTCTTCTTGCATCCTTCTTAGTACATATACTCAAATCCATGCTGCAGAGATTTGGAGGAGAGTCACCTATATAACAGCAAGTATGAAAATACAAACTTCAAGTTAAAAGCTTCTAGAATAAAAAAACCAAAAGGAAACATAAAAATAATCTCCAGCCCTTGTTAAGGAATGGTTCTCAACTTTTCATAATTTCTAGCATCAACCAGAAAAAAATGCATCAAACAAAACATGACCATTTATGTAAGGTATAAAATTAATAAAACATCCCCTTCTTCAAGGTTATTTAAAATATATGAGGTAGAATTTCATCATGGTTTAATTGAGGTCTCGATCAGATGTGGAAAAAGATTCTACACTTCTCAATGTCCCTTTCAGCCTAGCATTCAATGAATAATCTCTCTATAAATACTAACCAGAAATATATATTTTATTATATAGTTTAGTATCTTATATGTAATGATAGATTTTGGACCATGGTTTTAGTTTTCAGTCCATGATCATGCAGACCCATTGTTTTGGGCCCATGGTTCAGGAGCTGGGTGGCAATGGCAGGGTGTATGTGGCAGAGCAAAACTGCTCACCTCCGGTTTGGGAGCAAAAGGAGAGAGAGTGTGTGTGAGGAAGGGGACAGGGTCACACTATCCTTTTCATGGAAGCTCCTTCAATGACCCAAGACCTCCCACTAGGCTCAACCTCTAAAGGTTCTGCCACCTCCCAATAGCCACTTACTAGGGACTGAGCCTTTAACACATAGGCTTTCAGGAGACACTTAAGATCCAAACTATAACAAGGAACAGTGTGCTTGGATGATCTTCACTAAAATATATGTCTACATATATGTTATATGTGTATGTGTTTATATATAAACAAAATATACCATTTTTTCTTTATAAGTTGATCATCAAAGGCATTTGTTGAAGTAACAGAAAGTTGATAAACACATTTCTTTTTCCATATCATTTTCTAACTCTAGTTGAAATATACAGAAAATTGACAACCATATAACCTCTTTGGAAGAAAAAAGAGGTATCAATATTCTTGGGCCCTTTTATACTGGAAGTTTTGGAGTATTTTAATGCTTTCCAATTAACTTCTTAGCATTCATATTGATATGTACTTAAAAATGATTTTTCTGTCAATTTAACATGTCAGTTGAATTCTAAGTTAAAGGTCTATTTACATGTCTGAATCAAGTGTAGGAAGACTGATCAGAGATCTATTGCTTGAATTGCATGCTGTTTCTTATCTGGCAATTTTAGGGCAATCAACCATCACATCTTGCCCTTACTAAAGGGTTTATTGGGGCACATGACTTTCAGTGCTCAAATGGAGACAGCTGGTCACCTACAATTCAGTGTGTGTCTGTGTGTCTCTGTGTATGTGTGTACCTGTGTATCTATCCTTGCATGTGTATGTATGAGTACACATATATTCAGGCACATTCATTGGTATCATTTTCTTCTGGTTTAACTTCCTTTAAGAGGACAGAAAAAAGACCAAACAAATATAAACCTTTTTCCAATTTATAGCCTGCATATTGAACTGTACAAAGAAGCCAGAATGAGCTATTTATCAACTCTTTAAAAAATGAAAATTAGGAAGTATAATATCTGTATTGTTAAGTAAAAAGAAAAAAAAATGCCAAAATACAGACACCTTGTCTTCGTGATGGTACAGGTGAACAGTCTCAGAAGGGTGCTTCCCTTTTAGCCTTAACAAACCCACCTTTCAGGAGCAAGATCTTCTTTCATCATGTGAGGCTGGCAGGCTGAGCCTGACATACTGCAACTGTGGAGGACTTTCTCTGGGCTAAGTTGTTCATCATGTAAAATGAAGGGATTTTCACTCTGATGTCAATTCATTGTTAGAAATAGTCATAAAATTGTACAGTTGGTTTTATCTGTTTCTTTAAAATAACGCCTCAGTATAAGACAACTGATTCTGAGTTGTTCTACTTATATCTTCTTAGAGTAAAAATGTTATAAGGATGTAGAGATGATTATTAACAAGCAGCTATCCCCTCAACACACACACACACACACACACACACACACACACACAAATACATCATCATCATCATTTGAGCCAATTATTAAATTAAGCTCCTTATTTTGAATAAGGAGCTTAGGTAAATGGAAAAAATCAAGCATTTATGCATGCTTTCCTGTAAGACTATAAGGGTCACTTGATGAGAGAATATTTTATTTTACAGAAGAATACCTCCTTTGAAGAGAGAAAGAAGAATCCAATTAGATTATAATCATCGTCAATGCATAATGAAATTATTGACCTAGGTAAGAAGTATCAACTGGTGCTAAAAGCATTAAGCACACAAATAATGAGGAATCAGACATTCACAGAGTGCCAAAGGAAAACTAAAGATCCCTTTCTTGTTACAGGAGAATGTAAGTATACCATGGAGGATTCAGATTTTCATCATCCTAATCGAGTGTCAGTCAATTTAGTTCCATTTATGGCAGAATCATCAAATATCGTGTCTCTTGCTGTGACACACAATAAAAAGCAAACCATCACCTGTGATGTATTTTACCGAAATGCCTAACGCATCCAGCAAACTTTTAGCTCTAACTTTCAGTATATAAAAAATAGGGGAGATGTGAAGAATGAAATGACAGCAACAGAATGCACCTCAGTGAGTCATTCTGTGGGGTCCCTCGATCCTGTCATCCAACAAATCCATGTGTAAAAAGAAAAGAAAATGAGGATGATGCTAGATTGGAAAATAAGTGAGAGCCAGACACAGTGGCACACACCTATAATCCCAGCCGCTCGGGAGGGAGGCTCAGGCAGGAGGCTCACGAGGTCAAAGTCAGCCTCAGCAATGGGGAGGCACTAAGCAATTCAGTGAGACCCTATCTCTAAATAAAATACAAAATAGGGCTGGGGATGTGGCTCAGTGGTCGAGTGCCCCTGAGTTCCATCCCTGGTACTGCTCCCCCTCCCCACCCTCTCAATAAAAGAAAACAAGTGAGAGACATGAAACTTCATTTAATATGTGGCCCTGGATTTGACTCTAGTTTGGATGGAGTAACTCTAAAGGGCACTTAGGGAATAATTGAGGATTTTGAATATGGGTAAGATTAAACTTCTTGACTTAGGTGAAGATCATTAACTTAACAGGTGAGAAACTAAAGCAGGTGAATAAACAACTTGGAAAGTATTTTCTCATTTTGATAAAAATACATATGTATGTAAAACATCTAAAAGAAGAACAAAATGGTATTAACAGAGATAATCTTTGGGTGGGAGGAATATAGAGCTTTTATTTTCTTAATTTTTGGTTTCTTTTACTTTGTAACTTTCTCACTGTATATGTATATGGCTTTTGTAATAATAAAATGTATGTCTCTATTAAGAAACTAAAAGATTTGTACCACCCTAAGATTTTATCTCACCCCAATTAGACTAGCTATTATTATTAAGAATGCAAGCAATAATAGGTGTTGGTGTGATGTGGGGGAAAAGGCACACTCATACACTGCTGGTAGAATTGGAAATTGGTGCAACCACTCTGGAAAGCAGTATGGAGAGTTCTCAGAAAACTTGAAATGGAACCACCATTTGACCCAGTTATCCATTCCTTGGTTTATCCCCAAGGGACTTAAAATCAGCATACTACAGCAATGCAGTCATATCAATGTTTATAGCAGCTCAATTCACAATAAGTAGATTGTGGAACCAACCTAGATACCCTTCAATAGATGAATGGATAAAGGAACTGTGGTATATATGCACAATGGAATATTATTCAGTCATAAAGAAGAATAAAATTATGGCATTTGCAGGTAAGTGGATGGAGTTGGAGAATATCATGCTAAGTGAGATAAGCCAATCCCAAAAAACCAAAGGCAGAATGTTGTCTATGATAAGTGGATGAGGATACATAATAGGGGGAGAGGGGAAGAATGGAAGAACTTTGGACTGTGTAGAGGGAAATGGGGGTGAAGGGGGTGGGAGAAGGAAAGATAGTGTCATGAAACAGATATCATTACCCTATGTACATGTATGATTACACAAATGGTGTGAAGCTACATTGTGTTCAACAATAGAAATGAAAAGTTGCACCCCATTTGTGTACAATGAATCAAAGTGCAGTCTATAAAAATAAAATTTGAAAAAAGAAACTAAAAGATTTGTGAACTGAGGGTGGAAGGGCTATTGTTCAATGCCATTAGAATTTTTAGACCACTCTGGTACCTAGAGCTGATTATGGCAATAAAATTGTTGATGACTTTAATCAGAGAACTCTCGATCCTAGGAAAAGATATTAAATTTCTGGTGAAGATTTCACCTTTCTCTTGTTTACTATTAATAATGTGTCTTCCGATGATAAGAAAGCAAATTTTTAAAGGAAAGAAAGAAGAAAGCAAACAGAAGGACAGATTTGCAAAGAGAGAGGTGTGGAATGAGAGAGAGAGGAACTTGATGTCCATTTTTAAGTACTAAGGTAAATCAGTGCGTGAGACCTTGCAAAGGCTCTTCCCCACCCATTCCCCTGCACCTGCTATCTCCAGAACATTCCTTTTGGAAGACTTCTTTATCTTCCAAAGTATATGCACAGTCATCCTTCATCCTATAAGTGATCTCAACACATTGAGATGAATTACCTACCCATTTACCTGTTTCTCTCTAAACATTAATCATCTGAAAGTAATGAACAGAATTTCGAAACCATTGTGTCTCAACATTCTAGCACAAAGCCTGGCATAGAACGGATGTCTCTGTGTGGACTCATTCAGGTGAAACCCTCCAAAAGGACACCAAGTAATATTTGTAACAGTCCAAGAAAATGTCCTGCCACTAATGTTACATCTCTATATGTCAGTGAAATTCAAGAAATGAATCTTGAAGGAAATAATATTAAAGCAAGACAGAATTCCTGCTGAGAACTCTATGGATGTCAGAAAATCACTGTTCCATGAGATCAGCTGATGACTTCAGCTAGTCCAATCTCTGATCTATTTGCTGATGCAGGATTACAGAGGGTAGCTTCAGCAGGAGGGGGTTCTGCTTCCTAGGCATGTAGCAGCCAACACCAGGTGCCCTGGAGCACCTTCCCCATCTCACTAGGAAGCCAGAGTTGAGGCAAAAGCAGTAGATCAGTGCCTCAACTCCTTACGGCTGCACCAAAGTCATCATTCTCCAGGGAACTCTCTGGATTCCTAACTACTTAGCTATATGACCTTGAGTTCAGATTCTCATCTATGAAAGCATGACAAGCAGACTATGTGCTTTAGATGTTCTTGTGAGTTTAAAATGAAGTGATACGCCTAAAAGCCCTAGAACAATGCCTGACACCTAAGAGCACCATAAATGTCAGCTGTTGTCACTGTTATTATTCTCTTATGATGAAGGAATCCATTACCCATCTACTCACTCAGGGCTAAAAGACATCCAGCAGACCCTTTGCCCTTCCCACAGTGAATCCTTGATGTTTATGATTGGCATCTATGATTGGTTCATTTTTATAGAAAAAAAAACCAAAGCATAGTATATAGACCTCCCATTGCCTAACCTTTGCCCATTTTTTGACTGTCTTAGAATTTTCACAATTTATTTATATCTCCTGAGCTTCAACCTTAAGCTATAATAATTTGTTCATCTTCTCGTGAATGCATGACTTTCAATGAAAATCTACTTTATAGTTATTGAAAAACAAAACAAAACCAAAAACCATATAAAACACTCTTCATCTGCCCCCTTCAGGTAAAGATGCCATTTAACAATAATTGAAATAATGACTGCTCTCCAAAAGACACCTATGATTTATAAATGTATCCATCACTGTGAGATTTTTGTCTCTGAAAATAGCTTGTACCAGCTATTGAAACTCATCACACTTTAAAAAATTGGAAACGGAATTTTCAAATCTATTTTAAAGTCTCTCAGAGTCTCAGCAAAGTATTAAAGGAACTTTTGAAAATAAAAAGGTAACACTTGCTCACAATTCATAAGAAGAGCTGATTGATATCAAAAAAGATTTAAAGGCTTAATTTCAACCATATTCTTTGCATAATTTGTGGATGGGACTGAAAATGAGTAGTGGTAAGTATACTCAAAAATTTACTTTCTGTATAAATCTGTGTCTTGTCCTGATATAATTCTTATAAGGATTTTAGCATTGTGAAATAAAAGGATGTTGATTAGTAACATGAAACCATCAACGTAACTTAGTGTTGTGGTGCATACTTGTAATCCCAGATATTCCAGAGGCTGAAACAGGATTGCAAATTCAAGGCCAGTCTGAGCAATTTTGGAAGACCCTGTCACAAAATTTTTAAAACAATAGAGCTGGGGATAGAGCTCAGTGCTTGTCTGGCATGTGGGATTCGCTGGGTTCAATTCCCAAAGCCATAAAACAAAACAAATGAAAGAACATGAGAGTATAAAACTCACTGGCAAAATTAGGTACATAGTCAAATTCAGAATTCTCTAATGCTGTTATGGAGATGTATAAACCATTTATATCTTCAGTATGAAAGTTAAAAGATAAATATTAAAAATAATAATAGCTACAATAACTTGTTAAGGGATACATAAAATAAGTTAAAAATTTGGGGAGTGTAAAAGTGTAGTTTTTTGTGTGATTGAAGTTATTATCAGCTTACCTGTTGACCTGTTAAACTATGAAATGTTTTATGTAAGCCTCATGTTGACCACAAAACAAAACCCTTTTGTAGATATACAAGAGGCAATAGCACTATAAACAAATCTCTATAAACTGAACTTGGGTCCCAATAATTAAATAACTCTTAAACTATGATTTACAAAAAAAAGAAGTGTGAAGCAATTCAGATTATATTGATTTCAATAAAAACAGCCTGGTTGACAATATAAAAAATTAATATTCATTGACAATATTTTGGTGGGAGCAAAACATATTTTTTGTATTAATGAACACATTAAATGTTTAATTAATGAATCAGTTAAGACATTTAAAATATTGCTTGCTCCATTTTACATTTTTTAAAAATTCTATTTTGGCCTCTCTTATTATTTATATGATTTATTAGCACAACTGTATATCTATAGCATTTACCAATTACTGTATGTGTATTAGCACTGGTTGCCCTATTTTTACAGAGTGTGCAAAGAAGTTGATGACCATTTCTCCTTAGTGATTTTTCTCAAAATCTGGTTTAAAAAGCATCCACATCAGCATCAAGAACGGGCCTGAAGCCCAGAACACCTGACTTTGGGTATGGCAATACAGGACCTGGAACCAGCATTTCTCACAGATACCTCCTGCTTAAGGTGGTTCATGGGCTACATGTGGAAAAGCATGGTATTAGAGGAAACAAAATGCTATGAAAGGGATTTAATTGGCAGCCATATGCCATCTGCAGTACCCATACTCAGTCTCATTGGGATTGTTGATGAAAAGGTTTTTCAAACCCCACTATGTTGAAGTATATAAACCTCTGAACCTCAGTGAAGGCACTATTTCCTAGAGGATGATTCTGTGACATTTTAAGGATATGTGTTACCCTGGCAAGACTTCTTAGTAAGTCTGCCATTGTCATTTCAGGGATTGTTGTGTTTGTCAATCATTATGGGATCATCAGAAGATAAACTGATGAAAAGTCTTCAGGATGTTCAGTTTTACCTTGATTCACTGAGGAACAAGTTTAATACATTTTTAAAAAATAAGTAAATAAATAAGAACTCCCAACAACCCAAAGGGCTGCTGCCTTAACCTTGTCATTTAAAAAGCCTACATCACACACAGACATGCAGGGCACACATAAATATATAAAAGAACACACAGGTGCCTCTCTCCTTTGGAATTTAGTGCTCAGCAGGACACAGTGCAACTTTAAACCCAAACATCTGCTCTTGGAACTAACATCATTCAGATCTCATCTAAGCATCCTCATTTGCCTTCTGTCCTCAAAGTCAAAGGTGATCACATGTAAATGTAAAGACTTGGGTGACTGCTGGAGGTGAAGGCTGCTTCTAAGAGCAGGGGAAAAGCACATCAATCTAGTCAGCAGACCTCTCTTCATAGAGAGCATGAATGCAGTAGTTTCTCCTCGTGGAGTGTTTTTACCCTAGTAGTTCTGGATATGATGTTCTTGCTTTTCCAATACACGCTTTTGTATGTATGTAGCGAAATTTTGCAATTGTTGCAACTGACAGCAAAGAAACATTTTGAAATATTAAGCAATACTAAATGAGTAAATGTGTAAATCTATAGACAAATCAATCCAACTACACATTGAATCCTAGCAATGCAAATACTTTCTTTTGTATAAAAAGTTTTAAATTCTAAATTGATTTTCCCAAAATTTAAAGAAAACCTCAGCTGTAAAATTGCGCTATCAATTTTCTGTTTTAACTTCAAGCATAATTTGCATATTTTAAAATAGAAACATCTCATAAATAATACATAGGAAAAGTTTAATTTAAAATATTGTCATATTTAACATACATGCTTGATGAAAATGTATTCAAATTTTGGACACTTTTAGTAGAATTACACCTTATTTGTAACCCTTCAGAACACAGATTATGAGGAAATATTGATTATAATAAGACTATTATTGAGTTTTGATGAAAGGAAGATAAGAAAAACAAATTTAATGGAGTAAATACATAATAGATTATTAATTATATCTCTTTCATTTTATTACTAATTTGAACATTGTGAGCCCAACGACAAAATATCCAGATATTTGCAGTTAAGGATTAAATTTATTTGTTTTTGATATTTTTCCCAACAAAAATCCTAACTTCCACATGGTCTTTGGTTTTTCAGCATAATGGTATATTTGTAGACGAATGGGACATATTCAATTTAATAGTGTTTTCACTTTATTTGTGACTTTAAAACATTAAGACATATGGTATGTGGGTGTTCATTTGTACTCTTGCCTTAGGCCCACAAATGCTAGCAGCAGGCCTGACAGCTATAATAATGAAAATAAGACAAAACAAAACAAAACAGACAAAACAACAGGACAAGGATATGAAGCTGTAGGAGCTGCTGGTATCTCCTTAGGCTTCTCCATCAAAGCTACTGGTTTTTTTCTCTACTTGAGATAAGCTACTTACAATCATGCTGTGTCTACTCCCATAAGAAAATAGCACTTCAGGATTGCTGGGGTTCTTCCACAGCAAGTTATTTTTCATTGTCAAGTGGAAAGGATTTTCTCCAGATTTAAAGAACCCTCAGAATATTCAGCAGTTATTGGCTCTGAGCGTGTGCTCACACATTGAGATTTATGTGAAGTACAGCCTGATACTGGAGCTATGCAAACTTATCCTATTCAAAGTGACACAGATTCTACCTGCTCCCACCCAGGAAAAAATGTCATACAGCATGATAAATCAACACATTAGTATTGAATTTCCTGCTGTCAATCATGGAGCTAAAAGGCATGCAACCATGCATTCAGCTGTGCCAAAGATTATCCAGTCAAGGATTTAAAGTTCTTTATCTCTGCTCTTCCTATGTACCTTTAAATAAGTAGCATGATTAGACAATTCAGCACATAAACTCTAGTGCTTGCCTGGCTTGGTTCAAATCCCAACTCCACCAGTTCCCGTCTTTGGGCAATTAGATGCCTAAGTGTCCCTTTTCTACAAAGTGGGTACTAATGGTTTTTTACCCCAAAGGTGGCTGTAAGAAATATGGGAGTTTCATGATTGCAAAAGTGCGTGGGCATAAAAGTGCAGTGTGTGCAAAAATAAGCTGAGTGTGGTGGTCCATGCCTGTAATCCCAGCAACTCATGAGGCTGAGGCAGGAAAATTGCAAGTTCAAGCCTCAACAACTTAGCAAGATTCTCAGCAATTTAGTGAGACCCTGTCTCAAAATTTAAAAAATGTAAGGGCAGGTGATATAGCTCAGTGGTGAAGCACCCCTGGGTTCAATCCCTGGTACCAGAAAAAATAAATAAATAAAAAGAAATAAATAAAAAGAAGTATGGAAAAGCAGCCTCAGGAAATATGTCTTAAGGTGACTACATCTGCAAGTCCAAAAAGAAATTGTGACGGCTGAGCATTGCAAGACTCCCCTTATCCCAGACTTCAGTCCATTTTAATTACATAATAATACCTTTTCCCTTTCTCCTAGCCTAAGCTTATTTCTAACTAGCATTTGTGGTAGGTTACAAGATCATAGAACACTTAACAAAGATCAATGAAAATCAAAATCAAAAGATGGCTGATGACTTAGGATTCACCTCAGTCCATGTGTTTAGACCTGCTGGTCCCTCTGCACCTGTTGCCTATACTACCATTCTGGGGCCTAGATGCTTAAACAAGAATGAGTCTGGGGTCTAGAGGTGGCTTCTCTACATAAGTCCCAAGATTTGCTTCGCTGCGACACATGACAAGTTTATGTACACCATTACCTCTCCTTCAGTCCCCCTCTCCCTTCTACACTTCTTCAAAATAGGAGTGTCAAAGTGGGGGCCAGGAAGCATGTTAAAATGAGGCATGAACCAGGGAAGGAGGAAAGAAGATCAGGAGATAAACTAAATGCATTTTTTTGTTACCGTATTTTTTTTTTCTCAACGGAAGCCCTAAAAGTCTTTCTTGAAACCCAGAGCTTTTTGGCATAAACCTTGAAGAAGCCTGATGTAAGAGGTGAAAATACTGTTTTTCAATCAGGCTCAAATTTCTGAAATAATGCTCTCTTTTTGCATGTTTTTGGGAAGGATGTTGGTAATATGGTAACAAAACTTTTAGCAGACACATAAAATGGTCATTCTATCGTCTTCAAACTCCCTCATGCATTTCCACAGATGATTTATAGATTTACTGGATTCAAGCAATCTTTATATCAGATACCCTAAAACTTTTTAGATGAGGTACATTTGTTTTCCTGTACTTTCTTAACGGTTTTGTAAGCTAGGCAAGGATCATGTCTTTTAAATCAAATTTGACGTAGTTCTTGGCACAGGCTTTTGTAGGCAGGTGCCCCATAAATATTTATTGTTGATTATTAAAAAGAAAACAATGAAAAAACAGCTCAACTCTTGTGAGTATTTTGGGGGGCAGGGGGCAAGGTGGGAGAGTCAGCCAGAAAACAGTAATTCTTGAAAATAAGCACTATTATCCATGATAACGAAAAACACAAGTATTAAAAAGCCAAACATCAAAACTGTGCCTAAAGGTAGGTCAATAAGAAGGAAGGAAGGAGAGAGGTAAGAAAGAAAGAAGAAAGAAAAGAAGATAGGGAGGAAGGGAGGGGGAAAAGGGGAAGAGGAAGGGAAGAAAAAGGGTAGTTAAGAAAAAAAAGAACATAAAGTAAAACAATGTAAAAATAATTAGACTAATTCTCTAAACACATGCAACACGGTCTCAGGAGGGGAGAGGAGAAAGCACTTTTTCATTGCTTCTCCTTTCCAGTTCCGCCTGGTTATGGCACCTTTGGTCATCTAAACAGCACTTCTATTACACTCACCTGTGACCCTGAGGTCATCTAGGTACAGGTGTGTATCACTTAGGATACAGGTTAAATTCCTTTAGCAACAAAACCCCCAAATATAGTGACTAAAATAAGGGATGTTCATCTCCAGAACTGAGGGGTCTAGGTTAGCATCCAGGAACACTACCCTCCCTTGGTGAAATCTACCCTACTGTCTGTTCTGGTTCCTGAAATGAGAATCATTTATGCATCTTTCGATGGTTGAAAAAATTCAAAAGAAGAATAATATTATCATGGCACATGAGGATTACATAAAATTTGGTGCCGGTTAAATAAAGTTTTATTGGAACACAGACACACTCATTCATTGACTCATTCGTGGTCACATATTGTTAATGGCTGCGTTGAATAATTGCAGCAGGGACTATATGGCTCCAAACAACTAAAACATTTACTACCTGACTCTTTACAAAACCAGTTTGCTGAACCCAGGTCTAGATTGTCCTGACAGATCTCACCGAAGTGGTCCATTTGAGGCTCCTGATTCTTTTTGTCTTTGACTCTGCTGCTCTTTATATTGTTATCTGCTTAACTGACTGGGGTCACTGATTCTTATGGACTGAATTTCATCCTCTAGAAATTCATATTTAAAAGTCTTAACCCCAGATCCAACTGATTTTGTAAATAGAGTTTTTAACAGGGTAATTTAAATAAATGAGGTCATAAGAGTGGGGACTAAATCTGATAGGACCGGTGTCTATATAAGAGGAAGAGATACCAGATCTGATGTCCCCCTCTACCCCCCCACACACGTGGGCACAAGAGGCAAGGTCATGAGAAGGTGCTCTTCAAACCAGGAGGAAAGGATGCACCAGAAATCACCTTGGCCTTAGATGTTGAGCCTCCAGAGCTGTGAAAAAATAAATTTCTGTTCTTGAAGAACTCCAGAGTGTGGTATTCTGTTATGGTAGCCTGGACAGACCAATATACTGCCACATCTTTGCTTCAATCCTGGGAACCAGGGAAGCGTTAAAGGGGAGGGCAAGCAATTTCCTTGTAATCATGTTACTAGAAGTTGCACACATCAATTCTGCTCACATTTTTCTTTGATGATCTTTTCAGATATCCTACACATAGATAATAATGAAATTATAAAATAAAAGGTTGGATAGATTGGGGGAGAGGTCAACTGAAAGCTTGACACACCTTGAAGTGCATATAGAACTTAAACCTTTAAAATCTGATTACCTGAAGTCCATGAGGTTCCTCATATATAGTCCTACCAGCCAATGATCAAAACTCTTCACTCTATTACAGTGGCCATTGGGTTTGTTTGTTTGTTTATCCTAAGATAGGGTCTTGCTATGTCGCCCAGGCTAGGCTCCAACTCCTGGGTCTCAAGCAATCCTCCCTCTTCAGCCTCCTGAGTAACTGGGACAACAGGTGCTTGCCACTTACACCTGGGAAAATGGGGACTTCTTGACATAAAGGTAAATTGGTTTTCGAATTGGAATAGTCTTCCAAAAATAATTTTAGTATTTAAATATGCATTTTAAGCATGACATGTTCTCAAGAAACCTAATGGATAGTGTATTTTCATGTGTTTAATGTAATAGATTCAGTAATTGTTGGTGATTACTTAAGATAGTTTGGTATCAAGGCAAAGAGAATATTATTTTGAGCCCTATGAGTTGGAATAAGAAGCCTACTTGAATCTCAGTTCTATTGATTTCTTATTACTTGTATTTTCTGTGGTTACACATAATTTTTTTTAGATTACAGTGACAAAATACTTGTATTTTAAAAGTTCAGGGTGAATTTGATTTATGTATAATCATTATCAAGAGTTCTTATCTTGAGTTGTTTTGTGGAGGGGAAATTTGTTTACATTACACTAAAATTAAACACAGAAAGAGATGCAGTTTATTCATCATTTTTATAAGCAACCCCTAATTGCTTGTGGTAATTTACGATGATTTGAAAAGCTATGTGTAGGTACACTGCACCTGAAGATTGTGACTGCCGGGAACTATACTCCTGCTTCTCATTTGATAAAGGACAACTTTATCCTACTCCATTGTTGAATCAACCATCTAAATTGGAACCATAACCAGGCGATTCACATTACTATGTCAGTATTGACATGTTCTGATAATAGAAACAGTAGATTATTGAAAGTCTTTGGAGTGCAAGGTGTTCTTTAAAAATTGAAGATAAAATTTATTAAAGTATATTGGGCATTTTGCAACATTTCCCAAAATCATGTTAGACCAACTTACATATGGAAATGAATTTTCCACATATATGATAAAAGTTACTTAAGTCAGTTGGGATAAATTATTTAATATATTCCATAGGAATAATCAGCTATTCAATTGGAAATTTTAAAAATTCAAGTTAAATTTCTACCTCACAACATACACAAATGAATTTCAGAAGGATTAAAGAACCAAGTGAAAACATTTTCTAAAAGTATTATAAGAAAATATAGTAAAAGTCTTTAAACGAGGCTCAGAACCAGGAATCCAGAAAAGAAAAGACAGAACCTGACCTATATTTATGTTTAAGCCTTCTGGAAGACAAAGACAAAATCGGCAAAAGGTAACATATTTACAAATACATAAAGAGTATATATCATGGAATGAGGGTTTACTAATGAGATTTTTAAACTGATAAGTCATCAAATAAGAGTGTAGGCAAAGGCAATTCAATTAAGAAACACAAATGTCTTAAAAGGGAAAAGGTTCTTGAATGAGACATTATTTTGCTCATTACATATCTAGGTAAACACAATAAAGACTGAATCTATGCAATGCTGTGTAGCACGTTAGGAAATGGAGACTCATCAGTGGGAGTATAGGTTGAAGGTGAATTTGGATTTATCGAAATTTAAAAACCATGTTTCTTTCAATCTAGCAGTTCTACTTTCTTGTAGCTATCCCTACAGGAATACTTAAGGATGTTTAGAAGCAAGCTGTACAAATTTGTTCACAAGTTCATAATAATGGAAATTAGAAAGAGAAATGTTCATAGAGGAATGATTAAATACACACCTCATTATATAATTGTTTAAAAGAGTTATGGTTATACACACTAATAGGAATGAACTCTGAAATAAATCATTGAGTGAAAAAACAAGCATTTTAATACTGTCTGTGTGAGTGTGTAACTTAAATACTGTATGGTCTCATTTATTTAAAAAAACCCTCATAAAACAAAACTATAATCTTATGTTTATGTATACACAGAAAAGGGTCACAGGGATGGACATCAAATGGACAGTAGCCATCCCTTGGTGGTTCCTTGGCAGGACATGATTGGATGGGAAGAGGCCTATAGGGACTTTCATTTGCACTCTATTCCTTGATTGAGAGTTAATTTATGGAAAAGACCTCTGACATAAGGTGTTAATTATGCAATTAAAATTAAATTACAAACTAATCAAAAATACCTTGTAAGATATTCTGGGGCCACATTCTACTCGTTTGCTCACAATGTTCTTGTGTCTTTCACCACTGATCATGTTGTTCCACTTAAGCACTCTGACACATAGAGCTCTACAAGTCAGATTGGCTAAGTGTGAGGTGAACTTGCTATTTGTTAATTAATTTGCTCTTTTACAACATTTAGGCAGAAACTCACTACTTTATATCATTTGGCCATTCCCTGCCTATAAGTAATAATTGGAAAAGGGATTTTAAAAGCACTCATTATTTTTAAACATTTTGACTTATATTTATTCTGAAATATAAGGGTACCTTGGTAAAAATATCAAAATGCTAAAACCAAAGGCTTTCTTACGTTGCTAGAAAGTAAAAATCACATATATTTATGTTTAATGCAATTAAAATTTCTGCCAAGTGTTCTTATTTAACATCTTTCTAGTTTCAGCAACAGCAATATATTACTTTCACATTTTAAAAAAATACAATAATAATAGTGTGAAGCAAGCTTGTGGAAAAGTTATCATCTTCATTTCATACTGTAGTAAATTCAGCCTAAACCAACATCAGATCAACCAGAATTAGGTTTAGGACTCAAGTTTTCTGACTTCTGGTCTAAGTTTTCTTTTTCTTTTTACTTTCCCTTACTTAAGACCATCTCCCAAAACTACATATATTTTCTGAAATCTTATAACAGTGTTGTCAATATTGGAAGTTTTACTTCTGAAGGTTATAATTCAGCATTTCATAGATTGAGATTGGAATATACCATAAGAAGCTAAGTAAAATGCAATTTTGAAAAAGGTGAAATCTAATATAATAAATATATTTAAATTGTGGATGAAGAAGAAACTTTCTTCTTGCATGGAGGATAAACATTGTAAAAGTAAAATTTTGATCTATTACAAAATAAATGCCCATTTGTTTAGCAGAGAGGGATTCTTCACACTCTTTCATTTTTAAAGTGGACACTCCATTGTTCTTTCATTTTAGTATGGATTCTAATTATTATACTACAGTTTAAAGGAATTATCATATATTAGTTTCAATGACATCACCTGAGACTAAGCTGTGTATTATTCCTATACCAAATAAAATAGTTTTGTGAAACATTTTTGCTGTTTATTTTATTTCAAGTTTCAAGAAAACAAATCTTACATGTCAAAATATCTTAAATTGAAGTCCTCAAAATGCATTTTAAAAATTTGTAAATACTTTCATAAATTTACAAAATTTACAAAGTAAATTTTAGCCCTTGTTAAAGTACTAAAAGAACAAAATTCATTTGTCTTATAGTAGCATGTACTATATAGCATACAGCTCAATAATCAGAATATTATGAAATTGCAAGGAACTGCATACATGCTTGTTGCTTTACTTGTACCGGGAAAGCTGATCAAAAAGAATACATCAGAGAACCATTTACAACTGATTTCATTATAATGTCTGGTGACCATTATCACTCATAGAGACCATAAAAGAGTATGGGACTCTTTCTTCCTATGAATTGTCAGTTAGACCTCCTTCTGTTCTAAAACATACTTGCTAGAAAAATCAATGACTGAAACCTTGTGATGTGTCCCTGTCTTTAGTTTCTACAGCGAAACCTGTTATTGAACCGACTCTACAAGTGCAGAGACAAAGAATAGCCTTGAGCTCTGCAAGGACAAGTCCTGTTTTAAAGGAGAACCAAGGAGATTGGGAAACGTGATCAAATGATAACATGTATCTCTCTGGTGAGCAAAAATGTAAACCCACCCTCCTACCCGCTTTAGACTGTGTCACTGCCTGGTTTCCTGTCACATATTTTGGGAGATGATAGATTTGAAAATTCGAGGATGTGATTATTCTTGGAAAGATCAGTTTTAGTGTATATTTTAAACACTTCTAGGATACAATAAAGAAAAATGCTTAGGTGGGCCCCTACCTCAGCACTGGTCAGTCATCTTTAGAGGATAAAAGGGCAAATAATGCTATGTCTTTTAAGTTTGGGGGAATCTACTTTCGCTCTTAAAAAAGATGAAAGGTGTCACAGAAGCAGCAGGATAGGCATCCAGAGCGCAGCGGCTTGATGCTCAGCGAGCGCCTTAGGGATATTCTAAGCTGCCAGAAACTCTGAGCTTACAGATACACCTAAGCCGGAGCTTGGTTCCTCATATTTGGTGGGTAGCAAAGTATCATCGATAAGAGAATCTGGTAGTCATTCTCTCTCTTTACACTGTGTCCTAGCTCGAGATTTTTTCCAAGTTCCATTCTCTTTGATGCATACAGATCGTTGGTTCTGGGCTCTCAATGTCTTCCACACTTGGGTCACCCTAGCTTAGGCACCTGGGCTCGCCTTGACCCATCTTTGCCTTCCGCCATTCCTATGCATGTGGCGGGTGCAACTTCTTCAGCGCTTGTCTCAGGAGTATGTCTGCCCTTGACTCAGACAACCAGGACTTCAAGAAATCCAGTGACACCAGAAAAGAGGCTCCCAGGACACAAGAACCTCCAGCAATACGCTCATGTGTTGGAGACGCAAATCAGATTTCTAACTTCAGCTAATCGCAAGGAAAATATAGCTCGGGTCACAGTGGCCTCTTCCGACTAGCCACGCGCGGTGAAATTTCCAGCACTCGAACCAGCTAAGACAGTGGATTTGCACCACAGCCTCTCAGCTCCCCGAGCAGGAGCTGAGCGCTCCCGGCGGCTTCTCCAATTTCTCGCATAAGTGCGAAGGAAATAGCCCCTTTTGCTCCGCGATTGCAAGGTCAGGGGCTCTGGGAGCTGCGCCTGGCAGGGGAGGACTCCGCTGGCCGGGGGCTCCCCAGAGGCGCCCGGGCGGCGGCTTTTCTCCTAGGGGTTAACAGCAGCTCCAGCGGCCCGGCGGGCGCGGACGCTTCCTCTTCGCCCGCCCGGGAACATGGATACTGCGCCCGCAGGATGTTCGCCGGCTGGGCCAGGCAGTCAGGAAACATGAGAAGGCCTCGGTATTCCTGTTCCCGGGCCGCGCGCGCCCGTCTGGGTAAATAAAGCCGAGACGACGGTGGTGGCGGCGGCGAGCGCGCTGAAGACCGCGCGGCGAACATGCGGCGGGGATGGGAATGCGCCTAGCTTCGAGGTGGGAGAGCCAGCCGCCTTGCCGCCGGCCGCGGGACCGGTTGCTACAGGTACAGCCCTTGCGCCGCTGTGTTCTCTCCTGGTACGGCGAAACGTGAGGCTTGCTCTGACTCTCCAGCTTCCCCTTTCTTCTGCCCTCGAGAGCCTAGGCTCTCCCAGCCCTCCCCCCACTTTTCTCCGAAGTCTGGTTGGGATGCGCCCAGGTGGTGGTCAGGGGTGGCCCGAGGGTCTGCTAAGAGCCTGAAAACCCACCTGGCCCCTCATCCTTTTCTTTAAAATTATTGGCTGGCCTTGGGCGGGGCAGATCACTCCCCAGCACAATTTGGGGTGAATTGAATAAGTGTGGAACACAAGAGCCGAGAAAAGACGGTGGGAACCCCTCGGGGAATCCTGGGGAGAGTTAAGAACCGCTGATCACGCGCCCCCGGACCCACTGCAATGGGACCAAACTCTGGGACCTTTGCCACCTCCTACCACTGTGCCTGCTGTCCGAAGACCCACACCGCGCGTGGAGTCCGTGGTTGCAAAAAGGGTCCGAAAAGGTAAACCTCGCCATGACTTCTCTAGGAAAAAGCACACCCTTGCAGAAGAGGACAGGGCTGGGATGGGGACAGATGGAGGGTCTGGGGTGGGATGTCTTGTATAAAATAAAGCAGAATGAACGCAAATCACTAAGCGCAGTGGTTTAAAAAGAAAGTGACTGTAGAAGAGGGACTTCGAGCACGAAAATTTGCTTTGACACTTATTGCTGAGGATGTGTGCACATCCCAAGCACGTACCTGTTTGCACGGGGGGACTCAGTCCTAGAGGACAAGCGACAACCGGCAGAGGTCTGACTTTAGCTTCCTGACGAAAAGTGATGGTGGCTGTCGTTTAATCACTGTGGCTATGGTCCTAAATGTCGCGCGTGGCCACTGCTGCAGTGGCCGGAGGGCGGGGCGGGGGGCGTTGGCGAGTGTAGGATCTCCGAGAGGTAGTGAATGTGTGTTTGTGAGTGTGTGTGGGTGGGGGTTGCAGCCAGTAGCGCGCGCGGCGGATTGAGGGGGCGTTGGCAGCGAAGTGGAGACAGCTCTGAGGAAAAGGGAGCTGCCCAGAAGCGTAAGGCGGAGAGAAGGGGTGGGCGAGGGCGTCCGCGCACCTCGGGGCGCTAATTGGGGTGTCTTCTGGCTGCACAAGCTGGATCTGGAGGTCCGCGCGTGGCGGGCAGCAACTCTGGAGGTAAACTGCAGGCTTTCGCTGACCTAGGAAACCTCAGGCTGAGGGGTGCGCTATCCACGCCGCCTCCTGTTTACGCTTCTGATACCTTTTCAACCTCTGAAATGGGCTCCGGATCTCTGGTCTCCCACCTGCGCAACGCTGGCTACAGTAACCCCGGGACTCGGACCCAGGTGTCTTGAACCTATCAGAACCCTGAGCGTCCTCCAACGGGATGATAGGAAGACTGAGGGGGTGGGGAGAATGTTTGTCCCTGATGCCACTTAGCTTTCTAATTCTGGAGGCCGTTCCTTACTTTCCCCTACCCTTACCCCAAAGGTTTCAACCAAACCATTCAGGATCTAGAACACATGAAAAACTCTGAAATCCCGATATGGCCTGTGACTCATTAACTAAGTCTTGCAAATGCAGTTGTTCACATTACCCTAACTCTTGCCTTTCTTCCAACCCCTCCGGACGACCCCAGTGTCTTTAATCTGATATTGTGATTAAATAACACGAGGTGCCCTTAGCCTATCATGGTCCGCTATTCTGAGTGTACTTCTCCCAAAGATCTATAGTCTTGTTTGGGAATTACTTTCCTGTGCCTCCGTGGGTAAATTATTCATGTTTGAAGTTCTAGAGGCGGAGGTGGGTGCTTCATCGCCCGAGCAAGGAGAAGGGTGGGGACCTGTCCCATGATTGTGTGATGGTGGTGGTGTTTGTGGAATGGAAGGGGAGGATAGCCAGGTAGGAAGAGGCGGGCGTTCCCTGGTCCAGAAGCTGCGGTGCAGCTCCGCCCCTCAACTCCGCAGCCTGTCTCCCCTGCCAAATTCAGGGCCCAGGACCTGCAGGAATCTGAGTACTGTCAGCGAGTAACGTGATGCACCTTTATCTCCTAGAACCCGAGCCCTGTTGCGGAGCTCCTGGCGGCCCGGCTCCAAGGCGCTGCGGCCGCGCCACGCGTCCCTACCAACCCGCACCATGAACACTATCGTCTTCAACAAGCTCAGCGGCGCGGTGCTTTTTGAGGATCGAGGCGCTCCAGAGCGGGAGCGGGGCGGTCGGCCCTATGGCGGTGTCCTGGACAGTCCACACGCCCGTCCCGAGGTGGGCATTCCCGACGGCCCGCCCCTCAAGGACAACCTCGGCCTGAGACACCGAAGGACCGGGTATGCCTACGCTACCGGGAGCACTATCGGCCTGCAACCCGGAGGGGTGGTGGTGGGGAGAGGGGGAGAACCACACAGGAGTCTTAGTGGACACTGACCCGCAGGTCGGGGTCCCAGAGTTCTCCCAAGAGGGCAGATGGGCGCCTTCTAGGCCCATGCGTCCTTATTTTGAGGGGTTAGCATCTCAAAGCATGAGGGATCAGTTCGTTAGAACGGTTCCAAAGAGGGGTGTCGGAAACTGAGTTGGAACTGTCCCCAGTCTTCTGCTACCTGGACCTTAGGGTAGTTTCTGCCCTGCCCGGTGCCGCGAACACAGAAGGGACTGAGCGGGATGCAGAGGAATAGAGCAGGGTTAAGTAGTCGGGGATTCCCAGTTCAGCATTAGAGGTTTCTTCTTGTCACTGGCGGCCCTGGCGGAGACCCCGCGGCTCGGCTGGCCTTGGGCTAGGTGTTGGGAAGGTCGACTTCCGCAGGGCGTCCCAGGAGCGCTCGCAGCTCGGCGGGGCCCGCAGCGAACCCGGAGGGGAAGGCCCCGGGCCTGCCGGACCGGCTTTCGGTTTAGCGGGGTGAGTGGGGTGCTGGGAACCGGGAACTTGCGGGTGGGCCATCTGCTACCGCTGCCAGGGCTTGGAGGGCAGTCTCCACCCGGCCAGGTCCCGGCGATTCCTGGAGGGGCCCCGCTTGGGAGGGGCATACGTCCTGGCCACCTCCACCTGAACGATTGCATCAGCTGCTTGTTCTGCGGCGTTGCTGGTTAGTAAAATAGAGATTAAGTTTCGTCAAAATGTTACTACCAGTGGTTCGGATGGAATTGCATTTCAAAGTGTTTAAAGAGGCAGAAGCCCAGAAGGCAGGGCAGAGGCGCAGGCGCACGAGCTCCATGAAGCGACCCAGCGAGCTGGCGGCTGCGGGGCGACACCTCCCGGAGCCTGCGGGGAGCGCAGCGCCAGAAGTCCGGCTTCAGGCTCTTAGCAGTTCTGCCTCCTCCACTTCGAATTTGCTTTACCTGGGGTCTTTTTACTTTACCTGATGAGTCAGAACTTTTCATACTTTTCACCCTCCATTAGTCGGGAAAAGATCCTCAAAGCGATTTTTAGATTCCGCATCCATCTTCCACAAACCTTTCCTTTGGAAAGTTCCCCCTTCCCCCAAAGGATCAGAAGAAGAAAATGAGAGCTCCGAGAGCTGGAGCGGCCATCATTCTTTGTTTTATTCCTGCTCTCCAGTGGGTGACCTTTTCCTTGACCACAAGTGACTGAAACCCGGGGTGCCAGGCAGAAAGGAGTTCCCTGAAAGGACGTTGGAAAGCGGGTGGCTGACCCAACTCTGCTGATGGTGCCAGGGCCGCTCAAGGGCGTGGTGCTAGCGGGCAAAGGACGAGTTACAATCAGTTCAGTTTTCCAGACCTTCAGTCTTAATAACAGTTTTCTTTAAATCACTTAACCTGATCCCCTGAACATCTGAGTTGCTGGGTTCGCGATATCCCGCCTTTCAAGTAAAACAGAGTCCTGTCCTGCACTGCCATATGACCCTCTGCGACAAGCAGGCTATTTCAAAGAAAGACGCTGAGGAGCTGATACTCCATCCAGAAATCGTGTGACTTTCTTCCCTTGCTTTGCCCCAACCTCGGGGTAACGCAGAGCCCGGGCGCACAACCGAGCTGAGGTGCTCTGCTGTACCAGGCTGGAGCTCCTCTACCATTGACCACCAGATGCGGGCTGCGGCCCCAGAAATGCGTCCTGGAATAGAGGGTTCTAACCCGCAGCCCCCAAATGGCTCCGCTCACCGCGGCCTCCTCTTTTCCCTGTGTCCCAGGGTCCGGCAGAATGGCGGGAAGGTGAGACACAAGCGACAGGCCCTGCAAGACATGGCGAGGCCCCTCAAGCAGTGGCTTTACAAGCACCGTGACAATCCGTACCCCACCAAGACCGAGAAGATTCTCTTGGCTCTCGGCTCACAGATGACGCTAGTGCAGGTAATCGCGACTTATCAAAGCCCGGGATCCGATCCGTTTCCCTGCGAGCGACTGAGGAGCCTGTAAACTTAGTTTTTGTACGGTTCTGCAGGTGGCGCCTCTCCCTGGGGTCGACTGGAGCCCAGCGGAGGGAAGGGCGGGTCAAGAAACCTTGGCTTTGCATTTAAGGATGTTGAGTAGTAGGCACAGGTGCAGAATTTGACTGTGGGGAAAATTTCTGAGTTTCTTCTCATCTATCATTTCTATGCAAATGATCGGTTCAGGAGGGATTGAAGGATGAGCTGTTAGAGGAATGGAAGGTCAACTGTGGAGATATGAGAAGGAAGTTGGAAATCTGGACTTTAGAGCCACGTTATGATGAATTCAGATGGTGCCATCCACAAGTAATTTTAAAACTTTAGTGTGCATCAAAATCGCCTGCAGGCTTGTTTAAACAAATTGCTGTGCCACACCCCGCAATTCTAGATTCAGTAGATCCGGGGTGGGGCCGATGATAATTTGCATTTCTGATAAGTTCTCAGGTGTTGCAGAAGCTGCCAGTCCTGAACGCAACTAGCCCTGGACCCAGCTTTGAGAACCAGAGAGCATGGTGCAGCATATTGGAGCCGCATATTAAAGCTCGAATACAGAATAAACTTCAAAATTACCAATGACAGAGGGTAGGAGGAAAGATGAAGGAAAAAGGAAAGGCAGGAAGTGGTTTAGGATACTTTTTTTTTTTTAATGGAAAGTATCATCATAGTATTAGATGGAATCCTCAGTATTTTGCTGCTGGTGCTTTTCCGCTGGGCTTAAGGAGAGGAGGATTTCAGATTTCAGATGTTTGGGTTACTTTGTCAAGTGTAGAGAAACGGTGCAAGCTTGTTTCTTCTCCAGTGAACAAACACTACTTCACATTTGACTAGCTTTTCTGAACATAATCTTATTTGCTATTCACAAAACAGGATGATGTAAAGCAGTTAATATTATGAGCATTTTATGGGCGGCATAACCAAGGCCTATGGAAGTTAAGTGTAAGGGGTGGAGGTAAATCTGGAAATAAAACAATAATATAATTCCAGATCAAATGCTTTTACCATCACACCAGTTTTCTTTAATAAACGTGGTGGCATGAACTTTTATACATGCAAACAGAACAGATAGATTCAAAAAGAGAAGGAAGAGCTTGATGGACTAGGAAATTGTTTATATTACAGTACTCCATGGCCGAAATTGTGAAAATTTGGACATTCCATTAAATTTACAGTAAGGGGAACCACCAAATTTTAAAAAATGATAAAATTAAAAGTGCTTCCCAGACACTTTTTGCCATTTAGGAATTACTGGAAAGTTTGACAAGCATGAAAGTTGGCCTCTAGTCAGGCTGATCAAAATTCTAATATGTATTTTTCTGTTTATTTTCAGAATACAGTTGTACAGAGAAACATCTGTTTTTCTTCCTATTAACAGGAAATTTTATTATTAGTTATTTGCTGTAGCACTGGAGGGAAAAATTAACTTAGTGTTCTTGGCTTGCTATCTGTTTAACATAAAACTATGGAAGTGATTTACAAGGGTAGTTTCTAAGTAAATTATTACAATCAGAAAAACTTGCTTATGAAAATAAAAGCATATGCTCCAATTTCAGTTTGAACAGGTATGCTACTTATTTTGAACATACACCAATTGATAGAGTTGTTTGAATATTTTACAATGGTGTCAATAAAATATTGTTTTGGTTGATTATATGGTTCCTTTTTAATGCTTTTCTTGTCATTCTTTCATAGAGAAAGTAAAAATATTTGACATTTTAGAACTTCCTTGTTATAAAAAAATAATACTTGTCATTAGGAGAGATATTTAATTTTTTATGTAGTTTTGTTGAGCTGCATTATGAGTAGTTATAATTTTACTCTTTTTTTGTGTGTGTGTGATGCTCCGGATTGAACCCAGGGCCTTGTGCATGCAAAGCAAGCACTCTACCAACTGAGCTATATCCCCAGCCCAGTTATAATTTTAATACATAATCGAATTATTTGATAGTTTGAATACAAATAGCAATTCTTTTTGCAGTTTGAATTTGGTAAGGCTATTACATTTTTCTAACTTACATGAGATTTTCATTCAACACTCTTTCCTTTCTCTTACTCTAGTTCTTAGAAAATAAAGATGAACAAAAATATGCAGTTTTTAAGTGGGGCAAATATTATTTATAATAAGTGATACCTGTATAATGATTTTCAAATGTTACCATAAGTAAAGTTTAAAGTGATAAATGGAAAATGTTGAAATATATAGAAATAGAGAGGGACCTTAATACATAAGCTGGTTTGGGTCTAGTTATTTTCAATTAGGAACAATTGTATGTCTGTGTAAAAAATATATGCACAACAAACACACATAACTATTTCTATATATGGAGATTTGTATAAAAATACAAAGCAAATTCTGATTCTACGGAAAACTGCATAAATTATGTAAATGCTTTACACTGTATCTGGAAAAAACATATAAAACTGTGATCTGAGTAAAGCTTTTGATTCTGGCAAATTAGTCTATGTAATGAGTCAGATTCTCCCAGTGAATAAGTTTCTCCTGCGAAGTCAGGCTTCTTGAGAAGAGTATCATGTCTTATTCATGGGGTTCACAGCCATATCACTCCAGCATAGTGCTTTCCATACAGTAAACTATCTGTACATGTTTGTAGGGTAAATAGCTTCCTTTTGGGAAATAAATCTATAAGGATCATGTAGCCTTCCAACATACCTTTCTGACAGCTTAAGAATGTCTTGAACTCTAAAAAAGATGTTCTAGATTTAAAACCCATCCCATTATAGAGAGTACACAGAGGGAAACTTATTATACTTAATGCTATATGATGGTTCTGCAGAATAAGCACAAGTATAAACTATTTTATTTTCAAAATATCTGAAAATATGTCATCCATCTATGTCTTCAGACAAATTCAGAGTGTTTCCCTTTATCTGGCCAACTCTTATTTCTTGTTTATTACAGTGCCTCCTATGTCCTATTTCTCATAGATTGTATTAACAAGCTGTCAGCATAACTGTTTTATTCCTTAACTACAAAAAATACCTTATATTCTGGGAATTTCTTTTATGCTTAATATTTTCCTTTTGATTGTGTCAGACTTTTCAGACAAATTAATTTTCCTTCATTTTGCTACTTTTAAATTGATAAGGAAGGATGTGAAACTTGGTCAACTACTCCCTTGAAGCCTAGAAATAAAAAGATGACTTCAAAAGATAAAAGATTTTTTAGTACTTCTGATAAATAGAAACTCCAAAGGCATTAATCAGCACCTACATTTTTTCATCCTTGAAAAATGGAACAGAAAGAAATGTTCATGCACCTTTCATTTATTTTATTTATTTGTATCCACTTGAATTAGTAGTTTATCCTACTTTGCTATAACTATGCTTAACTCTCATTTGCATTATTATTCTGGCATCTTCTTAATGAGATATAAACTCTTATAAAATTAACGGGGAGATGATTTTTTTGTGTGTATGTGCACATGCTTTGATTTGAACTGTACAAAATATTCCATCATGCTTGGTTCATTGTTCAAACATAAAAACATACTATGGACTTTCAAAATATAAACAGCTTTATTATGGGATAATACAAAGTCATATGTGATTGGTTTGTACTATTGCAATATATGGAATTTACCAAGGAATAATAATTGCATGTTGATACTTCCTCCTCTTATAATACAAGTTTCAAATTCCTGTGATGTGTCCACATACAATTTGTTTAAAACTTTTGTGTTGCAAGATTTTCCTCCCTCTGTTGACATAACTCTGTTTTTGCTTGGAGTTGAGTGCTTTCTTCTGAAATATGTATGGTCTTAATAATACAAAGCTCACAGTAATTGTTAAATATTTAACAAAATCTCACATTGTCCCTTGCACATTTTTCCAAGTGTCAGTTCTCACAGTATGGAAATGAAGTACTCCATATTTCAGTTGAGTAACTCAGAAGAAGTTTGTTAGTTCAGTGTGTTCAGAGATGGACAGATGCCAGTTTATCCCTTTGGGTTCACTATAATGATTGCTCTGTCAATATGATGAATGTAAACACCTCTGTTAGAGTATGATGAAAATTGCTTAGTTTTCTCTTCCAATTTCTAGATGTTTGACTTTTTAAGGTTTCGCTAAAAATTATGAGGTTTTTAAAGCACTGAGTTTAAAATGCTGTCCTAGAACTTCCCTGGGGCTAAAGGCCTGTTTCATGTAAAATACAACTTAAAGAGAATTGAGTAACAACCTGAGGGGATCGATAGTATGTAAAAGACAGAAAATGTGAACTGGTCTTTTTACTTTCAGTGAAATATAGAATTTGCACTAATGAATCAGAAAGAAATTGCAAAAGATATGCAAATTCATTAACCTATGATTTGCCTTCTATTTGCAGGGACTTACTGCAAGTAGATATTAAACACCTCAGACTATATCCATCTGTACTGTAAATTTCTGTTAATAAAATACTGGCAAAGTAAATATATTAGCAGATTGGGTACCAGTCAAACTTATGATATCAGTTTAGAAACAGCTTATATTAGATAGCAGCAAATCTTTCTGGAATATTTCCTAATTTATAACTATTATAACATGATAAAAATTGTGAGTATGTAAAACATTAAAAGGATGTCACCCCTATATGTGAAAAACTAGTTAATCCTCCATGACATTTAAAGTTCTTCATTTTTTTTACATTAGAAGTATAGTTCACTAATTTTTTTAAGTTTATAAGGCAATTGCATTTGTCTTATATGAAGAGTGTTACAAGAATAGGATTTTACCCTGTATTGTATGGGTACAGTATAAATTAAGAGTAGTTAATATTTAACTAGTTCAGTCTGAATTATATGCTGTTTAGTAAAGAAAGTAACAAGAACTTTTTCGATTTGGATTCTATTACGTATGAGTAATACAGGCATAGGAGAAGTTTCAAGCTGTTCTTGGAAGGACATAATTACACACATCTGATTACTAGAGAGAGAGTAGTGGTAAGAGCAGAAGGTAGATTTGTACCAACTATAAAGGGAATTAACTCCGGCCTAGAAGAGCTTGAGTTGTATTCACAGGTCGTAGTATTTTAGAGTTGGAAAGATTATTATGAACAATCTAAGCCATTTTATAGATGAAGGATTTGAAGTTCAGAAAAGTCGAATGACTTCACTAAATTCACACAGCATATTTCTGGCAAATTCAGAACAGGAAACCTGATCTCTTGTCATTAGACCACAGTTATAGGATAATAGGACATTAACGAGGATTTGAAGAAGTTAAGTGATTAAGTCAAAATGATGCATCAAAGTTTGAAGTTCATGATGGTTGTTAAGATCCACTTAAAAGAACAGAACAGAAGGTAGGGAAGTTTGAAAGATGATTATTCCAAAATTCCTATTTAGTAGTCATACGGATTTGGACAAAAGTTTTGGCAGTGAATTGAAGAATATGGGAAGTTTGTAATGAAGAAAGGGACCAGGTGCTTAGTGCTTCCATAGTGAATAGCCACCTGTGTATCACAGTTAATCATGTCACATTCATCACTGTTAGTCCTTCCTGGGGTGCAGGGGACAAAGCTTATCCAGTCCTGGCACTTAACACCATGGCTAATGTACAAAAGCTACTCAATGTATATAGTGGTTGAATGAGTAGTCCCAGTGAGAATTTAAAGTCAGATCGAATCATAGTAATAATAGCTCAGCTCGACAAGAAGTTGACGAAGACTTAGACTTCTGCAGTGCCATGGTGAGATATTACATCCTTGCTCATAAATGTGAAAGGATTTTATCATTGCTTAAGGCAGAAAGAGGCAATATTGAACATACTGAAATTATATGGGAAAACAATCATGTGTTAGCCATGGAGACAGGGAGAAAAAAATGTAATTCTGCTTTTTGTTTTTTAAGCAGAATTCACCACAGTTTTATTCAATAATTAGGGCTTGGGCAATGTGCAAAAAATGTGTATTTCTAGTATAACTCTAAAAAAAGAAAAGAAAAGGAAAAGGAAACTTCAGTGCCACACAAACCATTATAGTAACATGGAGTCATGTTCTGGAACAAATTAATAGAAAAACTGAATTCTCTTCCCATGTTTCATTCTTTTAAAAACAAATATTATCCTTTCCATTTTTAAAAATTTGTATACTGATGATATCTTGGGTATTTTAGAAGAAACCTCAAGTGTCATTTTAGCCTCTGGAAATCCAATGGCACCTTAAAAAAAGAACGGAAGTAATTTTTCTTTGTTTTGGAGTGTCTATTTCTTTGCCTTCACCCATGTGCTTAAGAAACAGTTGACATTCAGCTTAAAATGGGTGTTCTTTGGCTTTTCTCCTCCCCCTGCTTCTCTGCTCCGTGTCCTGTGGTTTTGCCACCCCTGCTCTTTCAAGAGTCCTACCTCCTTAGACACTATTGGTTTCCTAAGCTGGGCCCTTGACCCTCTTCATTCTGTCCACTCACAGCTTCAGTGATCACCTCTGTGCCTCTGCCTCTCAAATATGATCTCTCCTTGAAGTCTCAGATACCAGTTTTATTTTCTTGCTGGACATCTTGCTTGTATGCTTTTCTAGCACTTCAAACTAGACATTCCCCAAGCCTAAGACATCATCCCATCCTCACAATGGTGCTGTGCTTTCTTGGTTACCCAGGTTTGAGGACTCAAGGTCATCTTTTAACTCTTCCCTCTATCTCATCCCTCTCATTTCTGAAATTGGCCTTATATTTGTTTCCCTGACCTCTTTCTTGGGAAGATACTTTCTTTTCCATTCCACCCAGCATAGGCCAGCTTTCCTTCAAGGATTGACTTAAATCTTCATGAAGTCTTGAGTCACCTGTGAAATAATTCCTCTTTTCTTTGCATTCCTGTAACTTTTTTTTTTTTTTTTTTTTTTGAGTTGGGGGGTACTCTTCACTATGTTGTCCAGGGTAGAACTCCTGGTCTCCAATGATCCTGCCTCAGGCTCCCACGTAGCTGGGATTTTAGGTACATACCACTACACCTGGCTTCATTTTGTTTTAATACCTTATCTACTATTTATCATATTCTTTCTTATGACAGTGATTTGTATATTCTCCTGCCTCTCTTGCTAGACTTTACTTTTTATTAAGACCCTTTGCTGGCAAGGCCTCTGTTTTTCTTAGACCCAAAGGTCTCATTCTTTACAGTATGTGCTCAGCATGTTTGTTGAAGGGATAAATGGATATCAATGTCTAGTCCTCTTGTGTCTGATGATCCTAGATGTGGAGAGAGGCTTAAATTCTTCATGAGAAAATAATTGCAAAATGGGTAATGTTTGTATGTTTCGTTAATGGAAAAATAATACTGTTTTAGGTGTCGAATTGGTTTGCTAATGCAAGACGTCGGCTTAAGAATACTGTGCGGCAGCCAGATTTAAGCTGGGCCTTAAGAATAAAGTTATACAACAAGTATGTACAAGGCAATGCTGAACGGCTCAGTGTAAGCAGTGACGACTCCTGTTCTGAAGGTTGGTTAATAAATTTCCTTTGCTTTCTTTTGCTTGCCTCTACAATAAGTTCACCTAGATTGCTATTTTTAAGAATGACCACACAAAATATGTTGGTGCCATAGCAGTTCTCTTCTATTGCACGAGGTAACTTCATTTTTACAATACTGTAAATGACTAACAGAATTATGGCCTTTTCCTCTTTATAGATTTATCATGTGTGTGTCTGAATAACCTTTTCTTTGAAATTCATTAAAATTAAAATACTATAGGGAGAGATTGCATAGATGCCTGGTTTTTTTTTTTTGCCTAAAAATTAATCTTGTCTATCGAAGATCATTTTATACATTTTATATATTCTTCCTTTATATATATTTGTAATGGTTAAATATGACAACCAAGTGCTTGCAGAAAGTGTGTGTAAGTAATATTTAGTGATATTTCGTCCCCCTAGATGGAGAAAATCCTCCAAGAAACCACATGAATGAAGGGGGCTATAACACTCCAGCTCATCATCCTGTGATTAAGAGTGAGAGCTCAGTGATAAAAACTGGAGTGAGGCCAGAGTCGCGGGCCAGTGAGGACTACGTGTCACCCCCCAAATATAAGAGCAGCTTGTTGAACCGTTACCTTAATGACTCTTTGAGACACGTCATGGCCACAAACACTGCCATGATGGGAAAAACAAGGCAAAGAAACCATTCAGGATCTTTTAGCTCCAATGAATTTGAGGAAGAATTGGTGTCTCCCTCATCATCAGAAACAGAAGGCACCTTCGTTTATCGCACAGGTAAGCCTGTGCGTTCTGTGTGATTACTGTGATACCTTGTGTAAATTAGAAATGAAACTGCAGCACAGGAATTTATCTTAACAAGTATAACAACATCAGGTTACTCATGTTTTGTCCAAACTTCAGGTATAAAAGCTTTTCTTTTGTTTTAAACTCTTGGTGGATCTGTTTGTTAGTAGATGATGGTCTTAGAGATATTGAGATAGTTTCAATTTTAAAAATATGGACAAAAGTTTTCATTCTTAAGGATGATTTTAATCTTAATGATAACAATACTTAGAGAAGGTATTTGTTGCCATTTATGAAAAACTTACAATGGAGGAAAGTGCTAGATTACAGCCAGTCATGCAAATACTTTGTATTCCATCTTTTCCCTTCCATGTTTTGATTGCTAATAGTGATAGGAAATGAACACAAATTAGCACTAGTGCCAATTTTTTGTGAAAGAAAAGTATAGGTCTGACTTCAACTGATTCAGAAGTTTTACTTTCATTCCTGGAAAGCACAAATAGGACTGATGAATAGCTTTGAAATTTGTACTTTCATTCCAGAAATAACAAATTCACTTCTACCTGTCCAAAACATTCAGATGAAATAGCAGGTTTGGTAAAAAAAAAAAAAAAAAAAAAAAGTTGATCATGACTCAAGTCATTCAAATATAGATAACTGCAAAAAGGATTTTAAAAAATGGAAAGATAAAAATAGATCAACAAATTAAAAGTTGACTGTTTAAAAGCAGTAGTACAATAAGCAAGCAAAAATTGACACAAGTTAAAGCTGGAAATGACAAACAATTTTGTCACTCATCATTGTATCTAGGAAGAGATAAAAAAAAAAGGTAAAAGTCCATTTAGCCAATAATTAAAATGAAGAATCCTCATATTAGTATCTAACTAATGTGACCAGAGCGGATGATGGAGGTAATTCAGAGCTTTGTGAATATTTATTTTCAGAGAAAGAAATAGAACTCAAGTCATTCAAATATAGATAACTGCAAAAAGGATTTTAAAAAATGGAAAGATAAAAATAGATCAACAAATTAAAAGTTGACTGTTTAAAAGCAGTAGTACAATAAGCAAGCAAAAATTGACACAAGTTAAAGCTGGAAATGACAAAGGAGATGTGGCAACCAATACATAGTAAACACATTTTTTTTGGAGGGAGTTGCCAGGGATTGAACTCAAGGGTACTTGATCACTGAGCCGCATCCCCAGCCCTATTTTGTGTTTTATTTAGAGACAGGGTCTCACTGAGTTGCTCAGTGCTTCACAGTTGCTGAGGCTGGCTTTGAACTCGAGATCCTCCTGCCTCAGCCTCCTGAACCATTGGAATTTACAGGTGTGTGCTACCACACCTAGCAACAAAAAATATTTTTAAAAACCGTGATGAAGTATTATGTACAATTGTTTGACAATAATTGTGTATGTAAATGTGTATCTGAAATGATTTGGTATTGACCACATGAATTAAATTCATAAATAAGAAAAGTTTTTAATGACCAAAACTTAGGAAAAATTCAGGTTTTTGGCAAATATAGTTCCCAAAATATATCACATGATAGATCCATTGGTTTTTAACTTTTTTTCCAGACTTTGAAAAAATAATTCCAATGTCTGATATATTTTTCTGGAACAAATAAAATTATGAGAAGTATCCCAGGTTTGTAAAAATGTAATGTTATCCTAATCCCAAACTAGATTAAGATAGCATGAAAGTCAAAATTTTTATTTTTGATACTGAATATGTAAAAACAGGAGAATATTTATAATGTAGTAGTAAGTGAAATGAAATTCAAAATTGTGGAAACACTGAATGCAATTATGATAATACAAATGCTCATGGACAAAAGTAGGAAAGATTTTTGGAAAAAATGAAATCAACTTAATAAGGTAGGCTAACTTGTAATTAGTTATTTAAAATAATTTTTTTCTCAGAAATTTCTTTACATTGCCCAGTAAAAACAAGGTCATATGCCCTATGAAATTTATCCATTTGGTAAGGCTTCTGAAAATGCATAGTCTTTTCAAAGGTGACAAAATATAAAGTTAAAGGGTGTAGCGTGCTTGTAGTTAGTGCTTTTCAAAGTTAAATATCTTGGACATTCGTTTCTATTAAAACATTCCAAGTGCACTTGGTCCATATTAAGGACTATTCATTTGCCAAATTCTATTTCTAAATACAAGTCTATTTTTTAGTTATGTGACCAATTAGAAAGCAACCAAGATATGTAAATTTCTGGTTTTTCATCATGTGTGTAAAGAAGAGAAAGAGTTTTAATTTTTTTTTTATTTTTAGAGATGGAAAATTAAGAAAGACTGATGATCTAAGAGTGATCTACTGAGTTTCAGACCAAACAGTAAATGGCTGTCGTCTGTGAGAACTGAGTGACAGCATCTGGGCAATTGTAGCTGGATTAACATGCATGTATAAATAGTAGAATGGGACTTCAAGAGGTGCCTTCTGAGTAACTGCTATGGTTTTCTTTGGCATACAGGCTTGTTCTGAATTCCTTCAATTCTTCCCTCACCTAAACAGAAATTTTCTTAAGTCTGCTATTAACTCACCCACCCCTACCTCCACAGTGCTCCAGTAGTACAAAGATTTTAACTTTCCAAGTGTCTTTTAAGAACACCTCTAAGTACAAGTTCTTAGTTTTTCTTTGCTAAGAAATTTTATCCATCCACATTTGTATAAGAATTGCCATCTCATGATGTGTTTCATTAAATATATGGAATCAAAAAGCCAAATGAAAAAGTTAATGTGTGGAAGGATAATGGATCATTGAGTCTTACTTCACTTATTCTTATTGAATCTTAGGAAGGAGAAGCCTTGTGGATTATAAAGTAGTCATCTTCAGTGAAGATATTACTAGAAACCATCAAAGCAGATGTCCATGTTTTTTATTGATTTTATGTGGATGTTAGGTCTCTGTCATCTGTAGTCTTAGGTCTCTGTCATCTGCAGTCTTCCGCAGTCATGGTAGGGGCAGAGTAGCCTTTCAATAAATATTGGTTGAAACACTTCTGACAACAGTAGTTATAACATTACAATTGATCGGAAGTATTAAAGCCATTGCTTCTAAATACAATTAAGTAACACTCAAGGAAATTAGGCACTTGGTGTATTTGTTGAATGAAGTCATGTAAATTAAAGTTGCAATCCATTTTCATCATGATAGGTTAATGAACAGTAATTTTCAGACATTTAATGGGGTGAATTCCAATTATAAGCTTAGGTTTAGGTGTCTGGCGCCTAGAAGATTCTGAGGTGTCAGGATAAGAGCTCTAATCTTCATATTGCTCTCCACTCCCATCTTCTGTCCTCATATTCTCCAGAGGGGACCAACCATGCCACCTTATAGAGCAAGTACCCAGTGGAACCTTACCTAACTTGGATCAGAGTTTGACTTTAACCTCAGAACCAAGACTAAAGTCTTGGTTAAATAACCTTCTCTATAAAGGAGTGAGAAAAGTTTCTAAAAAGTGTGAAAAGGGGGAAATAGGCATTGAAATAAAATGTGGTTTCCCCTCTTCTGCTTTGCTTGAGGGCAAGTCCTTAGCTCATTTTTTCTTTTTTCTTTTCACAGTTCACAAATGAACAAGTTATAAATGTGTAACATTCAAATACTTTTTCTCTGAGCTCCACTGCTGGTATATAATTCATAAATGATACCTGCTCCCGAGAGGCTAAATATTTAAGCTACATCTTGTTAAACTGTCTTATACATATGGTACAACCAAAACATCTAGGTAAATAGGACTGTTTTCTGGGTTAGTGTGAATTAATCAGGTTAGCTTCCCCTCTGCTTGACTGAGCTAAATATCACTGAAGAAATGAAGATTTTGATTGAGAGAAAAAAGAAGTCACTTTACTTAGTTGGTGGAATACTATGGGAGGAAGGTTCTATTTAGATTGCCTCACAGTTGGAGAATTGCAGAAAAATGAGAGATTGAGGTGTTTGGGTTGCTGTAGAAAGAGGAAGTAGAAATTGGGAGGATACCAAAGATCAATTCCCATTTCTAAACCCTTTTTCTTGGCTAATGATGACTCTCAAAGGCAGAAGATGCCCCCCTGTTCTTTTTTTCTTTCTCTTTCTTGCACACTTGTGTAGTTTAGAATCTAAACTGGTAGCAGTAGTAAAATCCAGGTATGCTAATGAGTTCAGGAACCCTTGGATCAAACTGGGATTTCATCTTAATTTATAGTATTGTTTCTTTTTAGAAAGACACACTGTCAGTTCTAACAACTGAGGAAACACGTCCTCCTCTAGGAATAATCTGTTTGTATCTCAGGTCCTCCCACAGGCATTCATTCATGGACAGGAATGTTTGTAAAAGCCATTCAGTGAAGGCCCTCCTGCATTTCGTGCTGGGCCACTCATCAATGGGACATATCTAAATGAACCAGAAAAAAAGGTTTTAAAAGATGCTTTGGAAAACCTTTTGAATAGTGAATAATCGCCTCTAATTGATCTGTGTCAATAGTCAGGATTAGTATATGGAGGTAGCTTCAAAACAGCCCTGTGGCAGCCAAGAGGGGGCTGCCTTGAGCCTAAGGTCCGAGGGTCTCTATGTCTGTGCTAGGTTTCTCTGAGGTTTTGTTGACCAGGAAGTCTATTTTAGCTACTTGTCTCTTATTTTTGTTCCCTTTTTGTGCTGTCACTTTCTTGTTTCTTAGTGAAAGAATTAAGCTTTGCCATTTTGGATTATTCCAGACATTCTTTTCCTGGCAGACGAACAACTATTGATATTCTCCAGCAGAAAATAATAAAACCCTCTATCAGCACTCCAGCGAGTGACATTTAAAGGATACTTGAAAGTTGATCCAATTTCTTGTCTTGTACTTCACCTATTACACGCCATCTGGGAATGAGGCATTCTACATAAGTGAAATTTCCAGATAGCAGAAATTTAAGTACCAATTTACAAAAGGAATTTTCTGCTCTTCTGAAACTATACTATTAAACACTGCTTTGGGGGTGTACTCTTAGAAGTCCTCTCTTGATTCTTAATGCTCTTCTACCCTCTCAAATTGGTACCCTTAGGGTTAATCACAATCCTAACTTGCCTCTAACTCTTTTGAACAACCTTTGGAAAAGGGAACTTTCCTAATTACTTCTTTCAAATCGGTGGTCTTTTAAATAAGATTTATAGAAGTTCTGGTCTTTGGGTATGTGCAGGGTTACTGTGGAATTATAAGGACTGAAGCATTATTCTAAGTGCTATAGATTCTTAATATTTAACAGTGGTGATAATGGCAAAGCACATTTACTTTCTGAAATTCAAAGTCATCTGATTTTTGAAAATTGCATTTGCTTTATGGATTCATTCATGGAATTTAAATGGAATTTCAGGAGTGGTCTGCCTATTGTGAAGAACTGAGAGATTAATAGCAGACAAAAAAAGAGAAAGGAATATTGGTAGTTTGGGAAATTTGCTGGCTCCTCAAAAAAAAAGGGGTGGCTTTTCATTCACTTTTCTTTGTTATTTAGTATCATGGGAGAGCCTGAAAAGGTCAAAATGGAGATGCTGAGACTTTCAGCCTCAGACAACAACGTGACTTACAAACAAATTCAAAATATGTGGCAAATTAGCTTAGTTTGAAATGTAGTTTTTTTTTTTTTTTTTTTTTTTTTTAAGAACTGTGTTTGATCTGGATAGTTCTGGATAGTTCTATCCTTTTCCACGGTCGTACTTTCTTAAGATAGCAACACTGATTTCAAATTTTTTGACTATAGACAAATTATTTCTGAAATGTGGCCACATTCTCTCACTGTCTTGTGTGTATTAAAAGTTCCATGAGGTCCTGAAATGGTGTTATATTAATTTAATTTTTATAGGCCCCCTAACACTAAGTAAGGTGTCTTTCACATATTTGCTCCATAAATGTTTCTTAAGTGAATGAGTTAGTGTTTTAATGATTTAGTCTGTCTGCTCTTTAAATCATAAAGACATTTTAATGCACATAGGGATATGTTGGCCTGTGTATGTCAACATGACAAGAGAAAGAAAAGGGAACTGAATAAGTTTATATTAGTTAAAAAAAATTGTAAGACAGAAAGCCTTACGATTTTAAAAAACAGGAAAAGGGTTAAACAAAATGAAGCTTAAAATAATGAAATGTTTAAGAAATCCAAGATTGAAACTTTGAAAGTATAAAATGAAACCAAATTAATTTTAAGTAAAAGAAAGTCCTGCAGCAAAATGCATGAATGATAAATGGAAAAGGTTAACTAGTTTAATGAAAATACACTGAAAAATAACAAGTTTAGCAGATAGACCAAGTACTGGTATTTTTGTTTATCTTTACCTAGTATACAGCTTTGGAAGTAAGAATTAGGAAATGAAGCATGGATTTAGACCCACACATTTAAATTCTTCTTCACTTTCAGGATTAACAAGTTCCCTGAAACAAGTTTTGACTTTTTAAGAATGACTCTTTTGGGGCTGGGGGTGTAGCACAGTGGTAGAGCACTTGCCTAGCATATGCAAGGCCCTGGGTTCCATCTATACCACCACTTTAACAACAAAAGAAAGACTATTTTAAATCACATGTCAGAATGGGAGACAGTGCATGCAAAATTTTGACGTTTTCTGTTCTCTTTATATGTAAGAGTAAAAATGCCATACATTTTATATATTTTCCTATCAAAAAGAAGTTCGCCAATGTGAGACATTCTGCAGAGGCCTTCTCTGTATTTTGATTTTATTCTTCTACTGGCATTTATCAGTAAGTCAGTTACAATTGATTTTTGGATGCTCGGTGCATTGCAAACTTGAAAAAGTGGTCACTCACAGCCTAGTAGTTTCATAGAAGTGCTTGTTCATGTCACTATATTTAAGACTGTGTCAGTATTTCCATTAAGAGACTTTTTCATTCCCTGGGGCTTCTAAATAAGTCATAAAAATTCAAGCCAAACTAAAGCTGGCATAGAAGGGTCTTTTTTTCTTCTTCTCCTTCTTCCATGTATAAGGAATATAAGTTCATAATGTTCACTAATTCTTAGGTTTGTAAACTCTTCATGTACTGACAATACTGATGAGACCAAATAAGATCCATTGACATATCTGTGGCCTGAGAAAAAACATGGTTGTCAACAATTTTTTACTGTCTGTGAAAATAACAAGTCACTCTATTTAGTCAATATGGAAGTGGTTTCTTTTCTTTTCTTTTCCTTTTTTGTTATTTGCTATTGGTTTTCCCCTTCTGCCTCCCTACTTTGTTTCTAAAATTAAACAGGTATTTTTCTATGTCAAAATTTGTCTTCTTGATGTAATAGGAGTTTTACTCAGGATAAATATGTGTTTTCCTCCAATCCTGAGTTTTGGTACTTTCAAATTCTGGAAGCTTGTATTCTTGTTTTCTGTGATAAATGATATCATTTATAATTCTGAGTTTTGAGGAAGCAAAAAAAAAAAAAAAGGTAATAATGAATTTGTTTTCCCAGTTCACAAAATTCAAATTTTTTCTTGGATTGTGGTTTAAATAAAGGATGCATGTTAAATATTGTTTGCATAAAGAAGCTTTTCTCTCTTTGACAGTTTCAGTGCCTCATTTTTCTCAGGTTCATTGTACTGAAAATGTAAATAAACAAGGACTTTTGTAAATCCAGCAGTCAATTTTTAAAGGATCCTTCAGTTCAGTACCTTATTTTGCAGGTTAGGAAATCACTTTTGATATTCTCCAAGGCACTGAAAGTGGATTTTTAAATATGATTTCTTCATTGCTTGGAAATGTGATCCTGATTCTTAGTACAGTAAGTCAAATTGCTTTTGACAATTTCAGGTACTTAACTGATTTTTACTTAACAAATACTTAAATCATTAGTTTTGAACTTTTGAGAATTTGAGTCAGGTGTGCACACATTTCTAAAAATTTTTCTTAATGGCCACCATAGAAAGATCTGAATACAAGATGATATTATAAATTGTGGGCTGTGGTAGTCATACACATAGAGTACATAGAGCTTGTCTTTTGGATATTAAAGGACATAGGAATGGTTTGTAGAAGATCCCTCATAGTCAGTATTAGTAGCCAAAGTTCTCTGTGGTTGTGTGTGTGTGTGTGTGGCATGTGTTAGTTGTAGAAACTGAACATGGTTGACAAAACACAGTAGCTTTTGAAAGTGACCAGTGATATCTTCCCTCTGCCTCATGCATCACTGGAGATGCTGAAGTCATTACCAGGAAGTGGTCAGAAACAATTTGAGTGATGATAACAAGCCAATTGGAAAGTGGTTTGAGGCAGATGGATTAGTCTTAGCTTTAACAATAACAGCGCTCATCTGCTTCCAGCAGTTCTGAGTCTTCCTAGTCAAAAAGAGGAATCATGAACTAGTTTTTGCAGCCCACTAGGATGGAGCAGTGCAGGGTATGTGAGGTGCTGTGTGGTGGCACTTCTAACATTTTTTCAGGTCAGGCACCTAGGAAAAATGAAATTGAAGTTTGGACTTCACCATCTCACAGATTTAGGCGCACTTTGACTATGGGCACTGCAGTCTAAAACTCTTCAAGGCACATGGAATCTTCCAGAATCTCTGGACTACAGATAGGGTGAAAAACTGACTTTTTCACAATGACTTTGGGGCATTTTTGATGTGGTGATCAAGATATACATCTTTGATAGAGGGAATGTGTTCAAATATATATATATATATGTATCTATACATACATGTGTGTGTGTGTGTGTGTGTGTGTGTGTGTATTCCACAAATTTTGCCTTTGATCCGGTTTCATTTAAATAAAGAGAATAAAATTTTTTACAATAGTTGTTTGGAGAGGAATATTTTGGTAATCTAAAATTAAAATGGAAAAACACAGACCTCAGATGAAAATGAAACCTTTTAAAATGCTGAAAGGTGGGTCAGAGACAACCATTCATAAAGAGAGATTTCCAAGAAACAGTTTGCTCTTTAAGTTTTCACATAGTTGCCTGTGTGTTAAGAACTGATTGTCCCTTCAGTGGAGCCAGACTCAGGTTCTGGTGGACAAATCTCAGTATGGCAGAGACATTTCAAGTAAGAATGCCCTGTTCTGCCAAAACTGTCATTATGACACTAAATGTACCCTTTTGCTAAGGGCCAAAATTCAGAGGCTGTCCTTCCAGTTTCTACACTGATTTAGACAGCAGATGGATTAAAAGGCAAAGTGGTATTTAGGATCATTTGTCACATGGCTTCAGGGCAAGAGGATGGCTATCTGGCAAGAGCAAGAATTCCTTAAATGTTACTAGGTCTTACATTTCTGAACGTAAAATCCCTGGCCAGAAGTTGTTTGGTGCCAGGTGCCTTTGCTGTGATGTCTTAGCCTAGCATGAAGCTGGGCGGTTGTGATATGGACTGCACACAGCGTTCGCTAGTTTGCAACTAAGATTGAGTGACATTATTGTTTTCCAAGTCCTCTTATCTTTGGTTTGGTTGCATCTGTTCATGCTGTATTTTGTTTTTCCTCCTATAATTCTCTTTTGAGCTGCCAAATCTATCTTAGCCAGATCAAGGAGCTTTTTCACAACCCGGTCAGTACTTCCATTGTTCTTGTTTTAGTTGTTATTGTGTCTCCCGGGTTCCTTTATTTTAGACCTTCTAAGAAATAAGGCACCAATTCAGATTTTCTCATTACTCCTGGGGCCTCCAGTTTATCTAACCTGTGTACTTTTTTTCTTCCTGAAGATTTTTTTAAATGTATACTTTTGTTCTTAAATATACTTGGAAAATTATAAACATAAATCATCTGGAATAGTAATTCTCAACTATCTTGAAAGGTATTTGAGGACTATTTCACAGTTACTATGATTGAAGCAGTAAAATTTAGTTTATAGTTACAATAACTTTCCTCTCATTAGGAAAATATAAAAAAGCTCAACTTTATGATTTCATGACATATTACCAACCCCCAAATACCATTCCTAATCCCTACCCACTAACACACACTGACTTGGTGAAATGCTGAGGAATCTCAGAGAAGAATCAAAAGGCTCATGATGGGGCTGTGCTCTATTTGACCTCACCTGTCCCTCAACTGCTTTTATTAAAATGATAGTTGTAAAAGACCAAACAGAGCCTCCGTTGAAACATTACAAGTGTAATCTGTATTTTGACTACAGTTAAATTTCTGCTGCTTCAAATGTGGTTTGGAAAATGACTTTGCTGGGCCCAAATTTTCTCTCCAGTCAGCCTCCTTACTTGCATGAAATGACCACTTGCAAGTTCTAATGTGGAAAGAGCAGAGATCAATGCCCTAGAAATAAGGAACTCTGACAGGAGCAGATCTGTTAGCAACTGGGTTTGTCCTGAGGCAAATCCTTTTTATCAACCAAGACTCCATTCCTTTTGCTGTAAAATGAAGGTGTGCGACAAGATAATCTCTAAGTCCCTTACATTTCTGGCAATCTGTGATTCTAAGAAATTCATAAGGAAAAAAGGAAGCCCACAGTTTATAGAAAGTCGTAGATAAATGCATATCATGTTCGCTCTATTAGAAACAGAACTTGGGCTCCTAGCAGCAACATGGTAACATATCCAAGAAGCAGTAAGCAACAGTAAACCTTCACAGTAGCAGACAAAGGACCCCCCTCCCCAGGGAGGATGTTGAGCCCCTGAGGGTGGATTAGGAGGCCAAAAGGCTTTGTGTGGTGCTCTTTATGTTGTGTGCCATTTTTAGGGAGAGAAATCCCAAGATTATAGAAGTATGCTTCTATATTTTTTCTAACATTTTGTTCTTTTTAAATTATTGTTATTATTTTTTGAAACTGGGGATTAAACCCAGGGACACTCAACCACTGAGCCATATCCCTAACTCTTTTTATTTTTCATTTTGAGGCAGGGTCTCCCTAAGTAGTTTGGGACCTTGCTAAATTGCTGAGGCTGACCTTGAACTTACGATCCTCCTGCCTCAGCCTTCTGAGCTGCTGGGTTTATAGGTGTGTGCCACCATGCCCAGCACCTAACATTTTATTATTATAATTATATTTTAAACACTTATATATCTACAATTTATTTTTGTAAATTATATGCAGTAATGATTTGGATTCTGTTTTTTTTCCCAGATGGATAGCCAATTGTCCCAACACAATTGACTGAATACTACCTTTCTTTATTGACTAGTAATGCTACCTATATTATATACTAAATTCGGTTATATGTATGTCTATTTCTAGACTCCTATTATATTCTGACAAACTTAAAAATGTTCTTATATTAGCAGTACACCATTTTTGGGACTACAGTTTTATTGTACATTTTGATATATGGCAGGGTATGTCTACTTTCAGTTTAGTTTTCCAGTTGAGCTTTCAAATAAATTCGACAAGTTCCTTTGAAAAATCTTGGAAATTAATTTAGAATTGCATTGGATGTTAGTTTGAATATTAGCATTGAGTTGTTTGTTAAATATTTTTGTTTTTGTTCTAGCAAGTCTTCCCACTTAGGGATATTTATTCTGGTCATCTTCTATGACATTGTAAGTTTTCGTAGTTTTCTTTACATGGAGTTTGCATATTTCTCATCAAGTTAACTACTGGATATTTTATTTGTTATTCTTATTATTTCTATGGGGAATGAATTCTGATTAATTTCACATTATAATAGTAATCACTGATATATAGGAAAGCTATTGCATTTTGTATATTTTTCTTTCATCTAGCTGGATTGTTAAAGTACATCTTCAGATAGTGACAATTTTGTGTATTTATCCTCTTCCTTCTTTTTCTTCCTCCCTCTCTCCATTTATTGCATCATAATGATAACATTCTACAAAACAACTTTGGATAATGGCAGTGATAGCAAACATCAAAGGGAATTTTTCCTATATTTTGCCATTAAGTATGTTTGGAGGTTTCTGGTTATCGGAAAGGATAAGGGAATTATCAAGTTAAAGGATTCTCCTTTCATTCCTAAATAGTTAATGAGACCACTCTGCCTTCCAGCCCCTGCAAAGAAAACCAAGTCATACACAACTGAATAGTTTTTGTATTTGTAAAGTGCTAATTCCACAATTTCCAAGACTGTCATTGAGTTGTCCTCTTAATCTATTCACATAGTTATTCTTTAATAAATTTTTTAGTGTTTTACCTGTCCTTGAATTCTTGGGAAAAATTTTATTCCATTAAGATACATCATTCTTTGGGTATAAACCAAGGCGTGGGATAACTGGGTCAAATGGTGGTTCCATTCCAAGTTTTCTAAGGAATCTCCGTACTGCTTTCTAGAGTGGTTGCACCAATTTGCAGTGCCACCAGCAATTGTGTGAGTGTACCTTTCCCCCCACATCTTCACCAACATTTATTGTTGCTTATATTCTTGATAATTGGCATTCTGACTAGAGGGGGATGAAATCTCAGTTTTAATTTGCATGTCTCTAACTGTGAGATGTTGAACATTTTTTCATATATTTGTTGACTGATCGTACATATTTCTTCTTCTGTGAAGTGCCTGTTCAGTTCCTTTGCCCATTTATTAATTGGGTTATTTGTTTTTTTGGTGTTAAGTTTTTTGAGTTCTTTATATATCCTGGAGATTAATGCTCTGAGGTGCAGGTGGCAAAGATTTTCTCCCATTCTGTAGGCTCATCTCTTCACACTATTGATTGTTTCTTTTGCTGAGAAGAAGCTTTTTAGTTCGATTCAATCCCATTTGTTGATTCTTGATTTTACTTCTTGCGCTTTAGGAGTCTTATTCAGGAAGACGATTCCTGAGCCAACAAGTAAAGAAAACTTTCCTATGTGCATATATGATTACATGACTAATGTAATTTTACATCATGTACAACCAGAAGAATGAGAAGTTATACTCCATATATTTTAATATGTCAAAATACATTCTACTATCATGTATAACTAATAAGAACAAATTTTAAAAATCTGTTTAGATTTTCCCACCAACATGATGCTATATGGATTTTACCCTTCAAGAATTTCTCAAGTTTTCTGATTTGGCAATGATAATTTTATTGTTTTCCAGCACTGCTAGGCATGTATTTGATTTTGTTTACATTCTATAATTTTAATGGGATTTTGAGGAAGAAATGAAGTAAGCTTATTCAGTTCACTGTCTCAAAGGGGAACTCTTAAAAATATAGACTTTTAATAAGTGGTTTAATTAATGGTTTTATTGTAAAGCCATATGATGTTTCTTTTGTTTCTAAGAGTTTTTAGTGAGAATTGGCACACATTCAAAATTATGCATAGACTCTGAATGTCAAGGAATAATAAATACAAAGTGACTGTCTACAGAATGAGATAGTGGGAGCTCTTGCAAAATTCCTAATACGTTTTACTGCATAAACACAATACATTATGATAGGTAAGACCTCCTAAACTACAGTGCTTGAAATAAAGATCTAAATACAATTTAGTTAATACACTTTTTATAATTTTTACAATATGACATGGTAATACTTGGCAATTCTGCACCCAATAAATTTGACACTTTTGAAATGTGATTGGAATTCAGATGGATACTCTTCTACTCTGTAGTTAAACATGTGTTAGGACATGGTAGAAACTAACTTTTCTTTTTGTCTTTCCAGTGGAAAACTTAAGTTTTTTTTTTTTTAAATGAGTACTGTTGGGGATTTTTAAGTAAAAACAAGGAGCTAAAAATTCCATTGCTTTTTGCCAATCTTTCCTTTAAGCAAAATCATCAATTAATAGAGCATTACATATCATATGCTTTATATTGTTTTTATACCCTTTTGTACTTGAGTTACTTTAATAATTTTTAGCTAGTGCTACAAATGTAGTTGATTAAAATCATACATAAGAACAAAAATTGAACAGGGGAAAGGATTATCATGTTTCAAAAACATTATATTAATAACATATTAAAATTTGTACGTTTATTTTGAAAAATGTCAAAATATCTTCGGGTTCCCCTAATTACTTTCTTCATCTTCCTCCTTCTCATTCTTCTTTCTCTCCTAACAATAAAGTGCATTGTCTTTGCCCAGGACACTCAAGTTCAGGTTCCCTCTTGGCTTGTTTGACTGTGACTGAGTTCACTATTTCCCAGTACCTCTATGTCTGGGCAGTGGGACTGACCACAGATTATTTTTATATGTGTTTTCTACTAATAAGCTTGACTGTCCATTTCTGTCAACATATAGAAACTGTGCTGGTTATACAGAAATAAATTTTAAATAGGCTACTGCCCCCAAGATCTTTACAAAACCAGCAGCTTGTTTTATAGGAGCAACTAGCATTTCTAGAATTCTTCACTTTTAGTGAATTTACTCTCACAGAAGTAGGTAGGATCTGTCATAGCCAGTGGGTCTTTCCCTGGATTATATAATTAATGCTTTGGTACATCCTTTAAAAGGACTAGAGTTACTCTGATGAGGTCAAGGATTTTACATATTACTACTAGTTAACCTTGTTGTTGGGAAAAAAGCATAAACAAATATCCAGACTTAATTCTTAGCCAATAGATCATATGAGATCATGTGGTAATTTTACTTTTAGTTTTTTGAGGAATCTTCATACCATTTTCAGTAATGGCTATAAGAATTTACATTCCCATCAACAGTGTTCAAGGATTCTATTTTCTCCCTATCATGACCAACACTATCATCCTTTGGATAATAGCTAAACTGACAGGTATGAAGTGATCTTTCATTGTGATTTTAATTTGCACTTAGAGATGTTGAGCATTTTTCATTTATCTGTTGGCCATTTGTCTGTCTTTTTTTAAGAAATGTCTACAGAACTCCTTTTCCCATTTTAATACGGTTATTTGTTTTCTTATTGAGTAATTTGAATTTCAATTATATTTTGGAAATTAGCCAAAATACCTGTTGCATGATTTATAAATATTTCTTCCAATTTATGGGTTGCCTCTTTCTCTATGGTTTCCTTTGTTGTGCAGAAACTTTTTAGTTCGATGCAATCCCATTTGTCTGTTTTTGCCTTTATTGCCTATGCATTCAGGTTCATCTAGAAGAAATCACTGCCATCACCAAGGTTGTGGACTTTTCCCCTTGTATTTTCTTCTAGTAGTTTTAGAGTTTCAGGTCTTAAGTTTGCCTTTAATCCTGAAGGGGCTTCTCCTGATCCTTTATACATTTTGTTGGAGATGCTAAGAGAAAGCAGCATATCCAGGCACATTTTCTAAGAAAATATTAAATGAACCTCCTGCAGTAAGAAGGACAAAGAAAATGCCAGAAGGCCAGCCTGAGATCTTGGCACATACATTGCCAGGAATTAATAGCTTAGGTGTAGCCATCAGGAGTGTGATATGGTGTTTTTTAATTCATTAACAGTGTCAGGTTTGTGAAGATGACTATAGCTTTAATTTTTATGCCTATGAATTAGTTTTCTATTGCTGCGTAACAAATTCCCACAAGTTTGATAGCTTACATTTATTATCTTACAATTCTGCTGGTCAGCAGTTGGGCGCAACGTGGCTGGATTGTGTGCTGAGGGTTTGATCTCAAGGTATTTGTCTCATTGGGCTCTTATCTGGTGGTATAACTTATTCAGGCCCTTGGCATAGTCCATTTTTTTGTGGTTGTCAGACTGAGGTCACCATTTACTCCCTTTCAGCTTTCTAGAGCCTTTTCTCATCTCTTGTCTCTGGTCTGTTGTCATTTCCAACCAGCAGCTGTACACTGAATCCTTTTCGTGCTGAAACTCCCTGATTTCCCCTTCTGCCTTTGACCAGGAGAAAGTTTTGCCTTTAAGGATCCACATAATTACATTGAGCCCACCTATAAACCTACAATAAGCTCCCTCTTTTCAAATCAACTGACTGATAATTGCATCTGTAAAGTCTCTTTTCACGTGTAACAACATATTTACAGATATACAAAATGTATACAGGATCAGGAGCAGAAGTTGAAGAGGACAAAATCCTTCCTATTCCCACATGAATCATGTAGCAAGGGGATGGGGAAGGGGTTTGCCTGTTCATCTTCAAATTTTAGACAATAAACACTATTGTTAGTGTGATATTTTTAATTAAAAGTACAAAAAGCATATTGTTTTAAATACTTTTGCATGAAGGACCTATAAATTGAGTGATCAAATCCTGTCTAAATAAGCAAGTTGAAACTATCTACATATATATATGTATATACATACACACACATATGTATATATACATATACATATATACATATATATATGTATATATATACACACACACATATGTATATATATATGTATATACATATGTGTGTGTGTATATATATATATGTATACACACACACACACACATATATTCATATAACTGCATATGAGCACCAAAGTATTCATATGTCCTCTATTCATTGGTTAATATTACTTCTCTTCAGGTTACTTCTCTTCAGGTCTCATAACATGAAGTAGACCTCTTTCCTTGAAGATGAATATCAGGCCACTGACAGTGTACTTCCAAGGAAGCTGGTTAGAAAATCCACAGTGAGGGCTGGGGAGATAGCTCAGTTGGTAGAGTGCTTTCCCCATGTAAGCACAAGGCCCTGGGTTCAATCCCCAGTACTGCAACAAAAAAAAAAAAAAAAAAAAAAAAAAAAAACCCACAGTGATTCAATGAGTGCTGAGTGATAACGGCAGGATGGTGAGTGTGGTACATTTTGTATATGTGGTAATAAAAGCTGCCATCTATCACATACTTAATATGGACCTCATATTGAGTTAGGTGCTTTATATTTTATTCAGTTCTCACAGTAACTCTCTTCTATGTGTATTGCTGTTCTCATGTAAAGGATGAGAGAGTGGTCCTAAGTACTTAGCAGAAAGTGACCTATAAACTGTGATGTTGCAGAGTCGGATTCAAACTCACATTTGTTTGACTCTAAAACCTTGCTGTCAACCATTGTTTTACTTTTCCCCAAACCTGGAAAAAGTTACAAAGATAGTAATTTATCTCTGTGAGATCTCTCCACCTGCCTTACTGTCTTCTTCTACCACCTGGTTCCTTTGCCTCTACTCACAAAACATCCTATGTCCTATGCTGTGCTCAACTCTCAGCCCATTGCAGAAAGTCCTCTGTCTGCTCTCCTGAGTTAATGGCTGTACCTGTCATGATGAAGAACTGCATCTCAGGAGAGCTGATATCAGTGAGATATGGAAATAGAACTATCAAAGCAGCTTAATAATGACAAAAATATTGGAAATTACTGAGTACTTATTATGAACTGTGCACAGTGCCAATCATTTTAAATGTTTTTTTTTTTCTTATTCAACCCTCTTACTATTCCATGAAATAGGTGCCATTATTATCTTCATTTCCCATGGGATATTTTGAAAGCAGAATTTATAAATCTCTAAAGGACTTGCAGTGTGAGAGTTTTAAGGGAGACTCCTTAGCTACTCTGAGCATCCAAATCCTTTCATCATTCCAGAAGGTTAGGATTAACCTTGTTGGTCCCTCATCTTTGATAAATACCTTCAATCCAAAAGTTATTTCATCCCTTCATCTTCTTCCTAAAGATCTTTCTTTCAGAGTCATAGTGTGGGTATTTGAGGTTGCAGATATGATATTAGGACTGGGCCTTCTCTGTGGCACTGGTGTTGGGGGTGCCTAGAGCATCTTTGTAGACAAAAGAGAGAATCTGGAGACATAGCAGGGTAGCCAGAGGGGCAAGTGACTGCTGTAGCAATTCTCCTGAGAGCTATGAAGTCCAAGTGAAGGAACTAAAGCAACAAGAGTGACAGGCTCTTTATTAGGGGGAGCTGTTCCTTTATAAGGGGCAGCATGATGGTTGAGGAAACCACAGGACTATAGTCAAATTCTTTCCTGTGCCAGGTGAGGAGGAGGGCGGAGCCCAGAGCCTGGGGTTTAGCTTTTTACTTCCTGCCCTGCTTGTGGATTTGACTTAAATCTTCTCCTTCAGGCTACTCCATAATCCACAGAAAACAAAGGTGTGCCTTGATTTTCGGCATAGATGAATTCCAAAAACATAAAGTTTAAATGGAATCAAGTTTTGAGGACAGTGCCAACACTTGGTATTTTAAAATAATCCTGCAGTGAATTGTTTTGTTGTCTGGGCAGTATATTTCAACTTCTGTGTTTGATAAATTTAAAGTCTACTAGTGTTTTGGTTTTCTTTTGTTTTTTTAATTTCGGGCAAACCAATATCCACTCCCTTTTATTAGGTCTGTCAGTGTGTCAGCTGTAACATCTATTAAAATACTGCATCCTAGTACTAAAATGTAACTGAAATTACAGGAAAATACAATAGTGACTGGATAAACTATGACTATCAGAGTTTGAAAACCACAAAAACGTTTTCCTCATGCGTGTATGTGTGCTCTCTCTTTTTGATCTTCCTATATAGCAATGGAGATTGTTACTTTAAGAGAAGAATTAATTCCTAAAAAAAATAATTTGAATGCTTTCTTCAGCAGTGGAACTCAATAGCATTCCTTTAAAATAACTTTCACTCTTAGTCTATAATTAAAGCCAAAGTTTTCTTTTAATTTTAAAAGCTTGTCCTTGAACTAAAATAACATGGAACATTTTAAAACATGGCTCCAAGCTGCTGTAGATACATTTTATTTAAACCACAGAGACTGCAGTTAGATTTCTCCGTGCCAGACAGACTACAAATTATAACTGTAGCAGAAGTGACTGAATTTCTGGATGTTGTAGTACCAGCGAAGCTGGTTGTGTTTTTGGAACCATTCCTCTCTTTGGGCTCTACCCATGAATGACTTAATCCCTGCGTAAGATCAAATGTCATGCCCGTTGCCATACAGAGAAAAAGCCAGCGAAGCCTCTGTTGCTTCTGCACAAATATAATGCGCTCACCTACAGAGGAGAGGCCAAGAGGTAGGAAAAGACACAAAATAGACCCAAATTAAGTGAAGGTAGAACACAGTGAAGCTTCCAGAGTTGGATGTACCATAAAAATAATATTTTAAGCAGAGTGCCTTTATTTATTATGGCAAGAAAAGGGATATTATCAATGATTGAATTATAAAAATATTTTTACTAAGTTCATTTTTGTATTTACTATTCTGGTATTAGATTAGCAAATCTCATGCCAGATTAGATCTAATAATATATTGTGTTGCCCCATGTACTGTAGAAAGTGTCTGAACATCTGCTATTTTATTTGATTCTCATTACGACTCTGAGGTAAAAATAAGGATAATTATTCTCACTTTCACAGAGGGTGTGTGTGTGGGTGGGGGGTGGGGGGGTGACCTGCTGCTGCTCAGTTACTTAATGGCAGAGCCAGAAAGAGAAGTTAAGTCCCTCAGCTCTTGATTCAGGCTCTTTCCACTCGATTTTACGGTGTTTTCCATCCTGGTTAAGTGTACTCAAAATAAAAAATCATTTACAGGGTGAACCTCTAAAACAGTGGCTTTTAACTTATTTGGAGCTTTTCTTCCTTTTGTAGGTGGATAGCTTTAAAAATTGGATAAAAGGTTTTAGTTCCTTCTCCAGAAGGCACGTCTACCTCTCCCTTCACCCCCGCACACAACTTTTGCAAAACCCAGATGGCAGTGAGGGTGTCTGTGATCCTTTAGGCCTAAGTAGGATTCCCATGGATGCTTTAGCTCTTGCTGTGGACGATCGAACACTACTGCAGACGCCTAAGGGCTCTGTCGTCAAAGCATATGGTACTGCGTACTTTCCAAAGCACATTTTATGGGCTGAATTGCCATTCCACACATGTTCTCCTGTTCTGCATCATGTTGAGATATGAAATGTACTCCCTTCCTCAAATGCCAGAAGACCCCCACTCTCAGAAGGCATGAGTGTGTGGTAGACTCGATGGAAAATTCAGAGAGAATGAAAGAGGGCCTTCTCTCATGGCATTCATATGACTTCATATGTAGCCTTACTTACCTTTGTATATTTTTGGTGCTGGGGATCAAATCCAGGCTTGCACACATTCTAAGCACATGCTCTACCACTGAGCTACATCCTGGTCCTGCCTTAGCTCCTAAGTGTCCATTACCCATCCCACATGGCACCTCCCTGCCTGCTCCACCCCACACTGTCCCCAGCTCACAGCATCTTACTAGCTCTACTCTTCCCCCTTTCAATCTTTCCTCTTCATCTTCTAATCTCCACCTACCTAGAATCTCCCCGTTCTTTTCTTACAGTTTAGTATAATCCAGCTCTCTCTAGGTTCTCCTCCCAGTCCCTTTTCTAGTCTAACCATTGCATGCTCACACCACCAACCAAGGAGCTAGGCAAACCTACGGGACCTTGTAGCTCATGACCTTCACCTTCCTTATTAGGCACTTGTGATGTTAAATGGCAGTTAATTTTCTTCACTTATGCGTATTTATCAATTTAGATGTTCTAGGATTTCCTAAAACCTAACCATCATCCCTTGTCCCAGGTTTAGAAATCCATTTGGAGACAGCATTGCAATTTCTGGTTTTCTTGGGGTAGAATTTTACTGGGGTTCCTTTTTGGAGCAGAGTCAATATTTGGGCACACAGTATCCTCTTGGCCACTCTGGTGTTGGGTCTCAGTTAGGACAACTGATGTAGAGGTCTGTTGGAGCCCATGCTCATGGACCTGAATATTCCCTTCATCTGGCCAGTTGAGAAACAGAGAGTGGCATGGAAACATTCAGGAAAAAAAAATCAGTTAATCCAACAAAAACTACCTTGGTTCATGCTTATTATCCTGAGTCTTGTCCTTTATAGAAAAGGATACATGTAGTGTAAGGAAAAGTGAAAGTCCTGATATAAGAATCCAGAATGGCATAAAGTGTCTTTAAAAAAGTGGATATTGATTTTAAGAAAGGAGTCTTTTAAAATAATTTCTGAAATATGATTTGGACACATTCTGCAAATTTGATTCTAAGAGATGCACTATTTTCCCAATGATGGAACTTCTCTCCCTGGTGATGGTCTTCACTTTCAAAGCACAGGTTGCCTGAGATCTGTCTCAGTTATGGTTTTGTTCTTAACTTATGATTAAGCAATTAAAAAACATTATTACCATCTTACGTGAATAGCAATGATATGATTGGGCTAGAATTTATTCCATTTCTGGGGGAGACAATTCAGTACAATTACATCACTTAGAAATAGTTAAGAAGCTGTGGTACCATCGTCCATCCTCCTTCTACCCTTCAACTCTTCCCAGCTTCTAGTAATGAACACATTAGACAGAAGGAATAATTCCTAGTGTTGCACAGCACAGTGTGATGATTCTAGTTTACAGTAAACTATTATGTATTTTATGAAGAACTACAAGAGAGGAGCCCAGAGGCTCCAAAATAAGGAATTGATAAGAAAATGGAAATACTAATTACCACAATTTCAATACACTATGATTACTCCATAAATATTAGTTATTATTGCATGTTAATAAAATTTTAAAAAATTGAAGTCAATTGTAAAGGAAGGGAGGGAGAAAAAGATGGAGGGAGAGAGGAATAAAAGAAGGCAAGGAGGTACAGAGGCCCTATCCGCCATGTCCTGGAATTGGAATGGCTGCTGTGGTCCTTGTAGTTCTAGTTGCTCTTAATTTGATCAAGACTGGGAGGAGTGGGATGGCTGGTTCAAATGGTGGTTCCATTCCAAGTTTTCTAAGGAATCTCCACACTGCTTGCCATAATGGTTGAACCAATTTACAGTCCCACCAACAATATATGAGTGTACCTTTCCCCCATGTCCTCGCCAGCATTTGTTGTTGCTTGTATTCTTGATAATTGCCATTCTGACTGGAGTGAGACGGGCTCTCAGTGTCCTTTTGATTTGCATTTTTCTAATGGCTAGAGATGTTGAACATTTTTTCACATATTTGTTGATGAATTGTATTTCTTCTGTGAAATGTCTGTTCAGTTCCTTAGCCCATTTATTAATTGGATTATTTTTTTGAAATTTTTATCTTTTTGGTGTTAAGCTTTTTTAGTTCTTTATCTATCCTGGAGATTAACCCTCTATCTGAGGTGTGTGTGGTAAAGATTTTCTCCCATTCTGTAGTCTCTTTCTTCAGGTTATTGACTGTTTCCTTTGCTGATAAGAAGTTTTCTAGTTTGAATTCATCCCACTTATTGATTCTTGATTTTACTCCTTGTGCTTTAGGAGTCCTATTAAGGAAGTCAGGTCCTAAGTTGACTTGATGGAGATTTGGGCCTACTTTTTATTCTATTAGGTGCAGGGTCTCTGTTCTAGTGCCTAAGTCTTTGATCCACTTTGAGTTGAATTTTGCGCAGAGTGAGAGATAGGAGTTTGATTTCATCTTGCTGTATATGGATTTCCAGTTTTCCCAGCATCATTTGTTGAAGATGCTACCTTTTCTCCAATGTTTGTTTTTGGTGCCTTTGTCTAGTATGAGATAACCGTGTTTATGTGGGTTTGTCTCTGTGTCTTCTATTCTGTACCATTGGTCTACATGTCTATTTTGGTGCCAATTCCATGCCATTTTTGTTACTATTATTCTGTAGTATAGTTACCCAAAGGACTTAAAATCAGCACACTACCATGACACAGCCACATCAATGATTATAGCAGCTCAATTCACAATAGCTAAACCTAGATGCCCTTCAACAGATGAATGAATAAAGAAAATGTGGTATATATACACAATGGAATATTACCTAGCCTTAAAGAAGAATGAAATTTGGCATTTGCAGATAAATGGATGGAGCTAGAGAATATCATTCTAAGCAAAATAAGCCAGTCTCAGCAAACCAAAGGTCGAATGTTTTCTCTGATATGTGGATGCTGATCCATAATGGGGGCGGGGATAGGGAAGAGTGAAGGAATTTTGGATCAGGCAGAAGGGAGTGAGGGGAGGGGAGGAGGTACAGGAATGGGAAGGATGGTGGAATGAGACATTAGTACCCTATATACATATATATGATTGCAGGTACGGGTGTGACTATGTGTCATGTACAGCAGAGGAATAAGAATTTGTGCTCCATTTGTATACAATGAGTCAGAATGCAGTCTGCTGTCATGTATAACTAATTAGAACAAATAAAAAAAAAGACTGGGAGGAAGCAGTATCAGGCTACTGATTCATGGGAGCAGCTTTGGACACAGTTTGTCTTCTCTTGGTGGTTATTCATGATTAGATTTTTCACTCAATTCCTTTCTGCCTTTGTAGAGAAACTCAGCCAGAGTCAGAAGGCATTTTATTCGCCTCTTTATTTTGACCACATTTGGGTACTTGAGACAAATTACATATACATTTCTTTTCTGGGAAGGATGAGCTATTTTAGTAATTGATTATAGAGCAGATTAAGTCTGATATAACTCTTGAGATAAGCATTAGAAGATCTGATTTTGGAGAACAAACCACAACAAAAACAAAGCATAAATAAAATTAGAATAAGAAATAATGGTGATGCAGAAAAGACAGAAGAAATAATAATAGGAAAAAAAATCTAGAGGACATAGAGATTTAAAAACCTCATAGTAATGTCAGGGGAAGACATTTAAAGAATTGATTTGGTTAGAAAGGGGTGAGCTAAAGAGAGGAAAATTGGAATATAAGAGGGAATGCCTTTTATTTCAGAATTCAATTCTTCATGCTAAGGATGAGAGAATCTCTAAATATCAGGAAGTAATTGTTAAGAAATTAGGGTCAGAATGGGCTCTTGAAGGAATTTGTGAATTCCATGATGAGTAGCACTAGGCAAGTCTTTAACCAGTTTTCCTCATTTGTTGAGAACTGTGGAACTTGTGGATAAGCCTATCCATTCTTCTTCCAGAGTTCTGTGAGCAAGAAAACGATAGCAGAAAAATAGTGTTGAAGTGTGCTTGAGAGAGCAACATCAAGGGAACATTTCCTTCTCATGCTTATGGAGAAGCTAAGGATGAGCTGGCGAGACAGGAATGTACTTACTAGGACCAGTTAGTAGTGAATCTGGAATAAGAGGTTCTTTTAAGCCAAGGATTAAGAACAGGAGGCAAAGTACATGGCCACAAATCAAGTCCTAGCTCATATTCAGCTTTTCCATTGCAGATGATTCTAGGAATGTCTAATTTCATAGGAATGTTATAGGAAACTATGGATATCTCTGTACACTTGAAACTTTGCAAGAGGATAAATATGGCTTGATTCCTCTTGCATGAAGTATCTTAAGTAGTTGAATTCATAGAGAGAGAGGGAAAAAATGGTTGTTACAAGGGGCTGGAGGTGGGCAGGAATGGGAAGTTACTGTTTGATGAGCAGAGTCTAAAGATAGATGGTGGCAATGGTTGCCTAACAGTGAGTGTACTTAATACAACTGAACCGTATGCCTAAACAGGGTTAAAATGATAAATTTTATGTGTATTTTGCCATGAGTTAAAAAAAATCCTTCATCAAAATTGTATCCTCTGAAATAGTTTTAATAGGTCTAGCTCATTATCAAACTGTATTCTTTGAAATAGTCTGATAATGAACTGGAACTCTTTATACCTTTCATTTGTACTGTAATGACCAGTATATTTATTTCACAGCCAGGAACAACAACCACCACCAAAATTGGTCAAGGTTGGTATTATGTTCAGATACCAACAATAAAAAGTTCCTTGGTTTCACATTAAAAAGGTAATTTTCAGCTTTTTGATTTTATAATGTATGTGGGAAATTTTCCTGTAATACCACACGGAGTTACTTTTTTGTAGCTATGTAGCATTCTATCTCTACTCCAAATTGCCCACAGAAGGTTTGGTTATTCTGTACTCACCCTAATAATGATGGGAGTGCCTGTTTCTTCACAGCCTCTATACATGGTGTTATTTAAATTCATAATTTATTTTGTCCATTTGATTGGTGAAGAATGATTCTGAGGATCTGTGTACACTTAACAGCCACTGGTGATTCTATTTTTTCTGCATATATGTGTTTTGATAATTTTGAAGAGCATTTTAGGGAGAAAGATTAGACTATAATATTTGTCACAAATATTCTATACACACATGTAATTTTAATCATTATTTTCTCCCATGTACATTTTTTTTCAAAACCTGTTAATTATCACCTTTATTTAAAAATGTACAAATATTCTGACATGTAGAACTTAAGCTTGATGGATTCTTGAAACTCCACACAAAACTGGCACACCCAAGACATCCATACCAAATTAATCATTCATAGACTGCTAATTCCATCCACTAATTTAACAATACAGTATTCAGGATAAATTAAAGGATTTAATATTAACACTTTTAAAAACAGTCATTTGTAACATGCTGCTATAATTAGAACAAACAGTTTTTGGGTTCCCATGTACATTTTTAAAATGTCATTACATTTATCAATTTTTCATGGATTCTAGATTTTATGAGATTAAACTTCTACCTGTCAAAATTTTAGAAATAATATCCCAACTTCTCTTCTGATATTTTCATGGACTTGGTTTTTACATTAACTCTTTAATTTCTCTGCAACATGTTTAGTTAGTAGTATAATATAATGTGATGAAAACATCCAATTTAATTTTTTCCAGATAGTTCCCTAGTAATTCTAATAGCATTTATTGTTCAATCTTTCTCTTCCCTTCCTTTTTAGAAATACTTTATTTTAAATTAAGTCTATCTTGTTTTTCCATTATTCTCAACTGATTTTTTTTTTTTTTACTCATGCTTTAGTTCTACACACTTTTAATCATTGCGACTTTAGAACATGTTGAATATCTGGTTGTTCTTATTCTCTCTCACTGTTCTTTCTAAATAGTTTTCTAGCTGTTCTTGTTTATTTTTCCATATTAATGTTAGGACCAACTTGTCTATTCAAAAACAGAACTCTTTTGTTTCTTTTATTAGGGTTGTGTGATGTTTATGAATTAATTATAGAAAATCAATATTTTTAGGATGTAGAATCATCCAAAAACTTGGTCTGTCTGTTCATGTCCTTTACAGGTTTTAGTAGTGTTTTAGGATGTTGTAAATTGGTCTTGTACATTTATTGTTCAATTATTCCTAGGCATTTTACTTCTGTGTTATTTTATTGTTACAAGTAGAGTCCTTTATTCTATTACATTTTCTAACAGGTTAGTTTTTCTTTTTACATAAGAAAGTCATTGTACTCAACAACCACCACAAATTTGCTTATCATTTTTGGCAGTTTTTTAGTTGATTTTTTGTTTTTATAATGCAGTTTTCTTATTTGCAGAGGGATGGTTTTACATTCTTTCTGAATTTTTTTTTACTTTTTTTTTTTTTTTTTTTTTTTGTCATGAGTGTTTTTCTCTGGCTTATTGCATTGACTTTCACCTCCCCTGACTTTAATGGCAATACTTCTGAACACTTCTGGTGTTTTCCCATTATGTAAGAGACTGGCCTTGAGTTTCAATTAATTCCCACACAGATTATGGTTTTAAAGAGCCAAGTTCTAATTTTTTTTTTTTTTTTTTTTTTGCTACTACTTACTAACTGGGAAACATTAGGTAAATTGTCTAACTTCTCTGATTTATATCCATATCTATAAAATGAAGGAAACAGAAATATCTACCTCACAGGGCTGTTGTGAGATTCAAAGATGATAGCAATTGTGAAGGCAGTCTGTCCACTGAGCTATATAAATGCTTCTTATTATTTCTATTTCCTCCTATAGAGAATACTTGTTTCTACAACTTTCTTTTAGGAATTATAAAAACTGGGTTTCCCTTTGTGGCTCTGAGCCTTTTTCTAATTCCATTCACAACACAGTTTCTACATATACTCCAAGGTTGGAAAGAAAAAGTGTTTTTTGAACGATGAGCAAATTCCTTTGCTGACATTTAACCAAAACATATTCCAAACCTGAAGCTTTTTGGAAGGCTAAGAAAATGTTGGTCACCTTCTTGTAAAAAAGTGAAATAAAAAATGTTTATGTACCTCAGCGCTGCCTGACTTGAGCTGGAAGTAAGTGCACTAGGGTGTTGTTATTTTGTGGTGTTTCAGTTCTGGGAAAAAATGAAACCAGAAAATAAAGGAAAATTTTCAAGATTTTTGGGTTGGGAAAGCTTCCTTTTTTTCTTTTTTCTTTTTAATATATCCCCCTACTTCAGTTAACGTAAGTTTGATTCAACGGCAAATTTTCTGCAAACTAATTCTGGGTGGTGATCCATGACATTTTCTTCTCCTGAGTTAAATTGGGTGTTTTAGAGAAGGAACTGCCATGTCTAGAGATTCCATGATTCTTCTTTTCTTCCTTAGACACAACACTGCAGCATGATAACCTTGACTGAATGGAAAAAAAAATTGTGTATGTAGGACTTTCATGTTCCTATTTAAAAGTGAGCTTCTATAACTAGTTTCTGTTCAGAATTACATGTCTTGGTCCAATCTGATAAAATGCGCAAACATACTTTTCCTTTGTAAGAAACCACCCAGCAAGTGGCTCCGCTTCTTCAAGGGCTTGGTTTCTGGAAGTTTTGCTTATCAATTGTCATCCTTTCTCTTCCCTGGCAGCCATCTAACTTGAAAAGTAAAATGTGCCCTCTATGGTGTGTGCCTATGTTTTTAACACCCCCTACCTCCCTCTTTTAGACACTCCCATAGGACACAGTGTCACTCTGTGAAAGTTATTTTTTCCAACAGGAGCAGCCTTTTCGCTTGGCTTGCTGGCCGGTATCAGTGGCTTTGGAGATGTCTCTGGCTTTGTCATGTGGCTGGGCTTCAGAAGACAATTTCGTACTCCCTCATTTTCCTGGATTTGCTTCTATGACTGCACTTCGAATCTGAGGAATCTGCCCTTTCTGAGATATTTGTGGATCAGTTTTGCATTAAAGGCTAATGAGGCCTTAATGTATTCTCTCATGGAGATTGCTACAAGGACACTCCGGTGTCTGGCACATGTTATGGATTTGTTTGCTGACCTTAAAGGCACACACGTTTGAAAACACATTCCTTTGTGTGTATGTGTGTGTATGTATAAAATCTTTATATTTTATGAATATATTTTATATTATAAATATATATGTACATATATACATATAAGCGCATATATGTATATATATGAAGCCATTTGTGAATCTCAAAGCAAAAGCATAAGAAAGGTGGGAACGTGCCTTCACTTATTAAAACTTAAGTGGCAATTATTCCAACAGTAACAGTGCCATTATTTACATTAGCTTAATTTACAAAGTGATTATCAAAGAGAATTCAGTGGATTAGAATAAAAGCCAAACTAGAGAGCATCTGGTGAATCAGTCAAAAACTCAGCCCTGTGCAGACATAGCATGAATTGCTAGAGGGACATGGCACAGAATAGTATTGTGGCTCGCTTACCAGACTGCCTTTCTACATGAAAGGCTTCATCCCAAAGCTAATTCAATAATACAACAGGAGTCAGGGAAGAAAAAAATTTAGTTTCAGTGGGGGAAAAGTCTTTATAATTCTATCAATTAAATGAACAATCTAGAAAATGACAGTCTGTATTCAATTTATGATTTTTCTCAGTTGATAAACTTCAGAGGACAGGGACATACTCTCTTCATGTTCACTACTGTATCGTGAGCTATTCGCAAAAACAGCAATGAAAATCTGATGATTGATTGGTTTATTGGTTGATTGCTGGGGAATCTAAGTACTTCCAACCTTTAAAACAATCTCAGTTTGGAGAGGAAAGCATGGGTATCTTTTGTTGTGTAAATACAACAGCAAGTAACGTAAATATGATGGGCCAGAATAAATTCTTAGCTAATTAGGAACAGTCTCTATGCAGTGGAAATGGTTTACCTTACTCTAAAAGCCAAATTTTGCCTTTAGTGTAAGACAGAGTGGTAAAACATGGAGCTTTTGCTTTCTACCGATAACGTAAACATTACTCCAAGACGTCGTCTCTGGAAATAATTTACTTAACTCTTATTTTTATATGCATGTTCTGTTCTGGAGACTTGTTGCAAAAATTGATGGAAAGTTATTCTCTTTAAGTGACAGTTTGTTTACAAAAATTCCTTGAAATCTTGATGGTTATTGAAAAGACTGAAATAAATGTTGCCTGAAACTGCGTGTTTCAGACTGCCTCCACACCTTCCAAAGTGGTACCATATTTTGTGAGTAAATCACCTAAAATCCATAGAGGTCATGGAGACTGCTCCCTTTGTAAAATGAAATATTTATGTTTCAATCCCAAAAACATATTGTGAATCATTTTGGTGTTTCAAGTTGAGGGTACATAGTAAATTATTCCAAAATTATGGAGGCCAAATGTCATTCCCTCCAAAAGTTTGTGTAATATCTATTTATCTGTGGGCAGATGACTGTGCTGTATAATCAGAGGCAGACTCTGTCAAGTTAAGTCTAAGTAAACACAGCTGAACATAAGCAAGTTGGACTACAAGGTTTTTTTGAGCTTTGCCAATAGCATATGACCTTGGAGAATGCTGATTTTTTTTTTTTTTTACTACAATCTGCTTTCAATGGAAAAAAGAATTCTTTTTGCTTCAAATTAACAAGTGATGATTAGAAGCTTGTTATGTTCTAATTTTTAGATGCAGGACAAATGGTCATCATGCACGCACCCAACTAAAAACCACCTTCCCGGTCAGGGAGCTAAATATAAACTGGGTAGGTGAGGGTGGAAGCCAACCAAATGGAGTTGCTGTCTAAAAGGAACCCAATTTTGCTTTTAGTTTTTGTACCATTTGAAGAGATTAGAATTGTGATTCCAAATGCCACTAGTAAATGAACTTTATTGATTTATCCTTTCTTTAAAAAGCATCTGTCCTCAATAGCAAAGCAACTGTGTTGTCCTTAACTTTTGGTTTTTGGTAGAAATTCTCATTAACTGCTTTATGCTTCCCACAAGTCCCTTTTATTTCCTTCTCCTTTAAAAAAAAATAAAACATGTTTCTTTGCAGTCACCTAAGACCTTCTTTTAGACTAGAATGGAGTTCAATATTAAAAATTTTAAGGGTACTTTGTGGCTAATGTAAAGTTCCCATTAAATATTTCATGTCAAAAGGTGGAACTTTAAGTGAGTACTTTGGTAAAAGATGGATTAGTAGAGATTTGCCTTGAAAATTCTAGCTTTTCAATATTTTCTGACTGGCTGTCAGCCAGATAAATCTTCTGCTCTCTCTGTTCCTTCACTTAGAGAAACTATTTCTTTCCTTTTGAGAATAAATGCAGTATGTATGAAGCCTCTGTAACTAGTAATGATTCTTAAATAATTCATCTTTCAAGACTTTGGTATTTTACACTTTTTTAAAATTACATGTTGAATAATATTTGCTGAGCATATGGGAAAATATTTAAATCTGCATGCAAAGATATTATTCTGTAGTTAGGTTTGCATCAATTTTTAAAATTTATTTTAAGTACCCCTTTTCTCTGTATGCTGCTGGATTTCTACATTGACAAGAATGCTTTGAGAAGAAATTATCAAAATATTTCCAAACATGTTGCTAAGTACTCCAGCACTGCCCTTTCCTTGTTAAGAGTTGCATCGTGCATTTTTAAACATCTGTGCTTCAAGATCAAGATATCTCTTACTCTCAATATGTTGAAACCAAGCTCTTTATGTCCCACCTCCTCCAAACTGAAACTCACCCTTCTTCCTTTCCTTTTTAACTGGGAACATGCCATTGCCAACGACCCATTCACCCAAGGCAGGGATCTGAGAACTGTCTGGTTCCTGCCTCTGGCTCCACAGCCCCCCTCCCCGCAGTCATTAAACAAGTCTGTTTCCTTCATACCTCTCAAATCTTGCCTTCCCATCCATGCTGCTACTTCCTCAATCCCAGGACTCTTCACTTCTCCCTTAGGTTCCTGCCCGCATTCCTCTGGACTCCTCCCATCAGGTCTTACACTAGGGCAAGAGGAATCTTCTGTTGTCTAAATCAGATCCTCTCCCTGTTAAACGTCCTTCAGTGGCTGCTCATACCTTTCAGGATAGAGTTCCCATCTTTTATCTTGTACACCAGACCATAAACCCTCAATTCCTGGCTTTTGTGAATCTGCCGTGGCTCATCTCCAGCTGCCTCTGTACACACACAGTTCCCTTCAGCTATACCAGGGAGGGTGTTCCGCAGAGGTGTCATGACATGGCACTTTCACAGACTCTTCCCTTACTTGAATGCTTGCTGCTATCTCCCTCATCTCAGTGACTGTTGTAGCTCAGGCTTGTGCTTTCTCATCTTTTCTGAGATGTGGTAGTCAGATAAGGATGACATCAGTCAGTCAGGCTGATGTGAATCAAGGAGGCTTCTTGCCGCTGGAAGCCGGCGGCACCCTTGCCCCATGTGTATGATCTCCTTTGGAGCACCTTCATAACCTCTGTCCCTGCTGCCATTACTCCACCCTCCCCAGGATTCCACAGCTTTCATTACAGTTATTCATTTACTGCTTTGCAATATGAGTCTTTTATAATATTTATTTCTAGGGTCACAGTGGGCTGACATACAGCATGCATTCAATAAATGTCACTCAACTTTTCTGAGTCTCATTTTTGGGGACTGCTTTAAAAATGATATGTGTGCCCAGTAAATAGATAAATTATATGTTCATGATTTACAAAATGTTTTATTAATATGGTTATTATTATCATGAATTGTATTAACATGGCCTGGCCCTTAATTATACCACAAAGTGGGAAGAGGAGAGGTAAAATTCTATGCACAAAGTGTTGTTTTCCATGACATCAAAAGATCATTTGGTTCTCACTTAAGTTCAGTTCACTGTAATTTGGTTATACATTGTCTGTGAAAGTTATCCAAAGTTATCCAGATATCCAAAGATGGAAAAAAAATCCAAGGGAAGCCAGTGTTTCTTCTATTCAGGAAGGCAATGCAAAGAAATTTAGAATTGTCCATCTATTTATAAAATATCAGAAATATTAGAAATAATCTACACATTCCTGCAACAGTCAAAAGATGCTGAGTACACTGATTTAGGATGAAGCAGTGATATATTTAACTTCTTTTAGGTAATTTATATTTCGTTTTGATGGTGCTGGAGATTGAACCCACAGCTTGGAGCATGCTAGGCAAGTGCTCTTCCACTGAGCTATAGCCCCAGCCTCAAGCAATTTGTGTAATCTGTGTTTTAAGTAGTTATTTTGTCCCTTCGAAAAGGTAGGTATACAAGTTAGTTAGATCTTCATAGAAATTTCTAGAGAAACAACTTTTAAAAATTGTGAGCTTCCAAAGGTATTCCCCATGAATTCAAATGCCATACTCGATCTTAAGTAAAGATCTTCACATTTAAAACTTTCTCTAGGCATTTAAGAGTAAAACAATGTTTGGGAGTGTATCTTAGCAGTAGAGTGCTTGTCAAGCATGAATGAGGCCCTGGGTTCAATCCCTAGTACCCCAAGTGTAAAATCCTGTATCATACCTATGTGATTGAGTGATTTATATGCAAACAGATAATCTGATGACTGTTCCATGCACCAACCCAAAAAGTGAGCAGCAGAAGATCAGTAGCTGACATAAGCCTGGAATTTGCTTTTGTATGCTCAGTCTTACTGTCATTAAAGATTCCATTCAATTATATGTCAAAATACATTCTACTGTCATGTATAACTAAAAAGAACAAACAAAAAAATTAAAAAAAAAGATTACATCATAATGTTTTGCATATTATGGCTATTAACCATCTTCAGTGACCAGGTCATTGTAAAACTGAAGCTTCCATAATTATGCAGGCTTGCCCTTTTGAGAATTTTCCACACTGGAGCATCATAGACATAACATGGCTTAGGCAATTCAAATAACAAAAACTATTTTGAATTGTTGCATTACTTATTATCTGTTCCATTTCAAGGTAAGCCTTCAATGCTCACCAAAAGTTTACTGCTACTACAAAAACAGTATGTGCAATTGTGGTATCACTCTTGCTGCTATATATTAAACACTACTGGGTGTCTGGTATCTTATAATGATTATTTCTAATTTTCACAACGATCCTAATTATTTTCTTCTTTTATATTAATTTTACATATTAAAAAATGAGACTCAGAGAGGAACTAAGTGGAACTAAGATTCAGAACCCAGTCTCGCTGATTCCAAATCTATTCTCTTTCTGGTGTACCTTATTGTTAAAGTAATAAAGTATACAAAAGTAATTGGCCCCTTCACGGTTTGCACTGGTTAGCTGTAGAAATGTGTGTTCAATTCCAGATAAACCAAAAAAGGCATGAATCCCACTAGAAAGCAGCTTTAGGAATTTGAGTAACTAATTTTTATTCTCTTTTGTTACCTCCATGACTCCAAAAGTGAGTGTGGAATTTCCATTTGCATCATTCTTCAATTAATCATAAACTCTGATCTCCTGTCCTAAAGTACAAGTGATCCCCCGCTATCCATGGGGAATATGTTCCAAGACCCCCAGTGCATACCCAAAACAGTGGGTAGTAGGAAGCCCTGTGTATTAAAGTACAGTGAGGGTGACTTGAACTGCACTGCTGTGATGAGCTGATAATGGAGACAGCTAAGCGACTCAAGGCAGTTATTGTGTAAGTGAGGATGTGCTGGAAGAGGGGGTGACTCGGGGCCAAGGTGGGACAGAGGGAGATTTTATCATACCACTCACATCGGTGTGCGATTTAAAACTTATGAATTGTTCATTTCTGGAATTTTCCAATTAATATTTTTGGACCAAGATTGACTGAGTTACAAACTGTAGAAAGGGAAGCTGCAGATAAGGGGGATCGAGTGTGACCTTTTCATAGATGTTTTCAACATTTGTCCCTCATGGCTCCCATAGCTTCCTTTCTTCTTTCATTTTTTTGTGTATTTTCCCATCCACGTAAAAGTCTGTGTATTCGTAAACTGTGTTCTAAGATGCCTTTTAAAAACCTCCTAAAGTGAGCTGAAAATCAATTGGATAATGTATCTAGTTATTTAGAATTTGTAAAATATGAGAAAAAAGTTTTTTTTTTTTTCTCCTGAAGAGCCTGACTGACCTCAGTCTCTCCTTTCCTGCCTTCTAGGCCTGTCTGTGCTCAGGACTGTGTAATTAAATATCGCCTTGAGGCCTGAAAAAATGGTTCACTTCCTCATGTGTGTTTTGTAATGTCTTGCATCCAGCTCCCATTGTGGGTGGCCGGAAAGGAGCATTTCTCCTTCTGTGTCCTGTAGATGCCTTCAACTCCCTGGGGTTTGTTGGACCCATGTGCAAACCGTATGCATGACAGAGCGGATGTTACCCTCTGATGCGTCTAACTAAATAGACATCTAAAATGATAGAAGAAGACATGAGCACTGGTGGTGGGGTGCATTCCTCAGTTCAGGGGCCCTTGCAGCTCTTGATTTTTTGTGAGAAGCTATTCTGCCCATGAATCTCGTGTTGGCCTATACAAACCCCTCTTGCTTACGTCTTCTGAGTGGTGGAAAAATAACTAGAATTGCGGTCTACTAGAGAGAGGAGACGGCCTCATGCCTGCAAGAGCTTAGGAATCCTGCAAGGAATGTATGATTTTCCTGGTTGTTATTACACACACAAATACACACACACACACACACACACACACACACACGGCAATTTGTTTGTATTTCTATGGCAAAAATATGTAGCCTGTTTACTCCTGTGTATGAGAGCCAGGCTCTTTTGTGTAATACTTTGATTCAAGACAGTAACTACTATCTGCTTCTCATTGCTCATTCATCAGATATTTCTGGAAGTCTGGAGAGAATTTGGAATTGGGAAATCTAATTTTTAGACTACTTTTGAGCATGTGTAGAGTATATTCCATCACCAAACCCCCAAATATGGATAGGTGGATCTGGTTGTCCTGGAAATATAATGTTTGCTTCTTTTTCTTTCTTTCTTTTTTTTTTTTTCTTTTGCAGTTTTCTGACTCCCTTCCTCTCTCCCTCCCCCACATCTTTGTTTATTTTAAAACTGGTAAGATTATATTTTTTGTGATTGTTAAAATATTATTCTTCTCTCTCAAATCATCAAATGATGTGGCAAAGGTTAAAAAAAAAAGGTAAGGAATAACAGAGGATTGCTTTATTTTAAAAAGTATTAGATGCATTGTCCTTTTCTCTAAATCAATAACTGTTAATGACTAAAACAAATTTTTTAAAAAAATTTTAAGTTGTCTTATTTACTTATAATAACATATAACATCTATAACACTATGTATGGCAGCTGCTTGGCATTTAAATATATTTGAATAATAATGTGAACGCATCATTCTTTTGTGTTTAAACTTCCATGAAATGACTCTGCAAGAACTATTCTCTATATTATACTCGGTCTCCTTTCCTGGTATTTATTGAGCTTTGCTTTAAAAAAAAAATTTTTTTTAAGGTCCCAAGAGTGCTTGTGTCTGTCTGTCTGTCTCTCCTCTCTCTCTCTTTTTACTGTCTGATTCATGGTTAAGTGCTACATTATGTTTTGAATGTCTTGTAATGCCTACAGAAATGCCCCTCCTGAATATTACATTTTTCAAAGTTGTAGTGAGGAGCTTTATTGTTTCAGACTTGCTATGTCTGATGCTTGGCAGGCCAGAGCACATGGTTGTCTCAGCACAGAATGACCCCATGTGCTCTGGGGGAATGAGCTCAGCCCACTTGTCAGCAAATTCCCTGTCGAGTGTCATTCTCAGATCTCAGCCTCCATTCCTGGCTCTGTGAGATGGCCACCATAGGCAATTTGGTCCTTGTCTTAGTTGTTTTGTTTTGTTAAAATAGAACTCCACAAATTGGGTAATTTACAAAGAGAAGTTTTATTTTTATTTTTTCAAAGTTTGAGAGGCAGTCAAGTATTAGGGTGCTGACTTTCGGTGAGGGGCTTCTTGCTGTATAACCCCTGGGGTGGAAGCAGAAGGACAAGAAAGCAAGAGAAAGCAAGAAGGTTAGGGACTGAACTCATCTTTTGTATCAGGAGCCCAGATCAATAATAACTAATACACTCCGGGGATAATGCTGTTAATCCACTCTTGACCTGATTACCTCCCAAAGGCCCTGCTTTTCAACACGGTTTCACTGGGGATTAAGTTTCCAACACATGAAGTTGAGGGGAGGTATTCAAACTACAGCAGTTTCTGCAGCCTTTGGTTCCAGGAGCTATGATGCTCTGCTGTTGTTTGAAAGCAAAGTCAATAGCAGCACCCTGGATTGCAAACTATCAATCTACCTTCACCACTGAAACCACTATCATGGGTTTACCTGTGCTGCATTTTAGTATCTCTGTGCTCTACTTCAGTGATTTTGATTTTGGTAGTTGCCACTTTGTTTTCATGGTGGTTCTGTTCTCCATATCCTTATTCCTCTTTAGAAACCTTAAAAATCCAACCGTCTCTCAGGGCTGCTCTAGAAATAACAGACCAAAAATAACTCTGTTTGCAAAACCTTATCACTGTGTCCGTGTACAATAAAACAATACTCCTTTCTTTTGGAAGCAGGCCTGAATAAAATATTCTACTAAGGGCAGCAGAAACCAAGTTTACTGTAGTTTATAAAAGTTTATTATCCGATGCTAGAAAGAAGTTCTATGCTAGGTTGAATAATTTGTTTTTGATGACCTCATGTGGATTACTATTTGTCACCTTATTTTCCCAAAGGAAAGATACGAAAATAAAAGAGAAGACTTACAAAAATAAAAGGCTCCACCATCACAGGAATATAGAACTGGGACACCAAGTTTATTTTCAAAACCTAGATCTTATAACAGTATATTATTACCATAACTATGCCAATTAGAAGAAGGAGGGTGGATGTTTATTAAGCATTCTGTAGTTATAATGGAAATCTTGAGTTCCTTTATTCTGAAGTTTGTATTACTAATGACTCCATCAGTTATATTTCATAGCCTAGTAAAAATTGCAATAATGAGCTGGGCACAGTGGTGCATGCCTGTAATCCCAGCGTCTCAGGAGGCTGAGGCAGGAGGATTTTGAGTTCAAAGCCAGCCTCAGCAAAATTGAGGTGCTAAGCAACTCACGGGGACCCTGTCTCTAAGTAAAATACAAAATAGGGCTGGGGATGTGGCTCAGTGGTTGAGTGCCCCTGAGTTCAATCCCCAGAACCCCCCCACCAAAAAAAAATTGCAATAATTAGGCAAAAGTGATGCAAGGAAAATGAAGCATTTTCCCCCAAAGAATATGTTAATGGTTTAAGGAAGGAGACAATAAGAAGTATTTTTGAAGCTGGGGTTACGCATTCCTGAATAACATGTTCTCATAAAAGTATTATATCTGCTGTCTATTGAAAGGTAGACTCAAGAACTTGGTTGTTAGACATAGTCTTAAGACCAATATTTGGTCCTTGTTGGAATACTAGAAATTCAATAATGATTTCTTTTCTTTCTTTCTTTCTTTCTTTTTTTTTTTTAATGTTCCAAAGAAATACTGCCTTGAGCAGCTATACTTGAGAGGATACTTGGGAATCCAGCACTGTTCTTTATAATAGCAGTCCACTTCTAATTTCCCACAGCAGCTTTTCCTGCAGGGCAACCACTTTACCACATCCATCCAAACACATGCAGAACTTGTGTTCTCAGGCCGTATCTCTGGCCTACGTCATCAGTCTCAGAGATGGGATCCAGGGACCTGCTCTTTGGAGATGTTCCCCAGCGAATTTTCTTCTCTTCTTTGCAGAGTCCCAAGAAAATGGGCTACAGGCCTAGGGTATGGGAGAAGAAACCCAAGAACAGGCTTGGTACCCCCATGGAACTTGAGTGGCAATAGGAGGATTGGAATGTGGCTTCCAGAAACCATAATGCCACAGCTCCAACCATGTGCCAGGCATCCTTCCAGGAGCTCTCCATCTATTACCTAATTCATCTTCACAGCAACTCCAGTAGGTGTTACCATCATCCCCTTTTTACAGCAGAGAAACAGATACAAGATGTATAAATAGCTTGCCAAAGGTCCCTTATTTAGTGAGTCTGCTCACTGTTTTGCTATGGTCCTAGTTCAAATCCTGTGACTTAGATCAATTACCATACAAGCAGGTAACATGTGTACTATAAAATGTTTTTGTCCCTTCCCACAAAGGATCAACTTTTTTCCTGCTTTTTTTTTCTTGAAATCCCCTGCCTTCTAAGTTTAAATGAAAATAGTGAAATAGGATCTAAATGCCATTGGAATTTAATAAATGGATTTATTTTTAACTGATACATAAAAAGTGTATATATTTAGGATGCACCATGTGACAATAATGACATATTTAGAATTAAGCATATGTTTTCATTTAAATTTATTTTGAACTTATACACAAGAAATAAAATTATACATATTTAAAATATACCATGTTATAATAATTGTGAGCCTAATAAATGGCTAGGAAGGAACATAAGCAAATATTGCCACTTCGCCCATCAGCAGGAACTGTCCCCAACTGTACACACGTGCCAGAACCTGGTCTCCATTGTCAGTAGATGTGCCAGTGAAGCATAGGAGCAGGGCTGAATTGTCTATTCTTTTTCTGCAGGCTCCATTTCTGCTTGTTTAGGGATGTACATCCCTAGGCAAAATTCAGAGTAAATCCCTCTGGCTCGACTTCACATGGAGAGGAGTTATTTGGTATTCTTATAGTCAAAATGAGTCAGAGGAAGTCCACGAGATGAGAAGATCTCCCAGACCTACAGCCACAGCAGCTATCCCATGTGCAAGGCAAAGCGTTTGAACTCACCTTTACACGTGGTTCCTTTTCCACTTCTGTGTCCTTCAATACCATCAGCCAAATCTTCCCCATTTTCATTTCAATGCCCACCTTTAAATACTATTCCTGAATTTAAAGCAGAAAATAGCAGATATTAAGGTAGAACTGTGTGATCACTCTTATGCCAACTACAGTTTTAAAGTTTGAGTTTATTAAGAATATTGAAGTGTATTTGAAATATAGAAAGACTGGTGATCGTGTTCATCTTACGTCTAAAATACAGTTTTTTCTCTTGTAATAAATACAAGCCATTGAACTGAGACTAGGGCAACTGTCATTTGTTATTCTTTTGAAAGAGCCAAGAAGTTTGTGAATGTCATCTCTTTTATTGTGTCATTTCTGGCATTAATGCAATCAGACAGGTTTAACACCAAGATCTCCCAGTTTGAAGTGTCATTTCTGAAGATGGTAATTTGAGGAATTTGAAAGCATGGCAATAATGTGAGCCAATTCAGAGATACACTGCAGTTCATATATCAGAGGAAAAATACTTTCTTATGGTTTTTTAGAGATATTGAAGAGTTTGAAAATGCATGGATGGAGCCAAAGTTTCCAGCCAATTTCTAGATTATTATAAATGCACATTTTTTTCCATTTAAAAAGTTTTTTGCTGAACAAAGTCACATCAGTATTTTTTGTAGCCTAATGCCATTCAACTGTATATTTATTAAATAATTCAACTCTTTTAGAACTGCAGTGTGGCAACTTACAAAGTTGATTTTGGGAGAAACAGCCCTGGTGCTATTTAAGAAGTTAGAAGATGAATATCAATATTAGTATGTGGGGACAAAATTAAAGTTTAGCTAAGATCAGAGTAAGTATATCTTGGTTTAAAACTAGTGACCCAACTTGCATGTGAAAAAGAGTGCTTTTATAAACAATCAATGCTCCTTGCAGCACACAGGCTCACAGAGAAGTTATTCTTGCATAGCTCGGAAGTCATTTTCTGAGACTTTGGCTGGAAACATAGCTTTCATGGATGAAGCATTTGGGGTAACATCTCCAATATTCCCCTTGAGAAAATGAAGTAACAGAATCCATCAGAAACCCAAGGTTAGTAGATATTCTTTAATGTGGCTCCAGCACTCTTTGTCTTGGCATGTTGTGGTACTTTGGCACAGAAGAGCATCAGGAAAGCCATTTTGTCTTTGAAGATGATAGATTCTGCACACTTAATCCATTAATCTGAGCTAATGGGCTTTTCCCAGAGCTAAATTATGTTGACCTTATATAGTGGTTTTCATATAAAATCCCTAAACAATACTAATTTTCCTGATGACTGCATTCAACCCTATTTTCTAGATATAGAAAATTAAAATGAGAGACGAGATTAATTTTTTTGTAAGTATGTATATAGTACTTGGTAAATGTGCTTAAGTTCTTGTCTAACATCTTATAAAATAGTAAGTTGTGTGGTCCTCATAATTACCCCCTTAAATCTGGAATTCTTGTCCCCATTTTATAGATGAAAAAGTTAAGGATAGAGAAGTCAAGCATCTGGCCAGCCCCCCACAGAATCAGTGGAGGGCAGAGGCTCAGCTCATACTGTCAGGTTTAGAGGCTGGGCTCTGACCACTGTGCTAGGCTAATTCTATGACTCACAGTAGGCCACCCTTGTGGTTAATACCAGGAGCCAAGAATAGAAATGAGAATATTTAACATTTCCAGACCCTCTGTCTGGTCACCCACCAACACCTTCCTCCCCATAGACTACATTCTGATCTTCAAAGCAAAGTTTCAGACTGAAAGCTTTAGACTTGGGAAAGGCGGAGGCTTTGAGCTCAGAGGAGCAATCTTGGATGCAGGGACTATGCAGAATAATTTAGCATCAAGAAAAATTTAATGTGTTTAGTGGAAAAGACTGAAAGTGAGTTGAAACATTATCATTGGGTGGTATTCTATTTATTCTGAGAAGTCACTTTAAAGTTACAAATCCCACTTCCTGCACTTTTAGTCCACCAGCCCAGATGGATGAGGCCAGAATAGCTGTTCATTCTACCAGAACAAAGACAACAGAGAATTAATGAGGAGCCACCGGCCTCAAGCCCTTGTGCTCTGCCTAATAAGGAAAAGTCATCAAAGTTATAACTCGCTAATGGATCAGGAGCCAAGCAGCACTTTTACAGGTCTACCTACAGGCACCCGTACTCCTGGAACAAGAAAGATGTTCTGTGTGGTTGTTGTTAATGGCAATATCACCTATCCTGGAAGATTGGACTTGTCAACATACCCCCATTCTGACCAGGGAGCTCTTCACCATTGGTCCAAATGAGATGGGTGTGGCTTCTAATTTTTATTCTCTGGCTTGAGCTAGAAGGGGCGATGCATTGACAGAAAGGCAGCTGAAGGTGGGGATCCTGAGGATCCAGGACATCTGGCCATCATTAGCCCTAGTGGGGGCCAGCCCACATGAGAGGTAGCAGGAAGGAAAAGAATCTTTGGCCAGATGGTGGAAGTCATGGCTGGAGGAAACACTGGCTTAATTTTTGGAAAAGATTTTTCTTTAAACTCTGAAATGATTTTGGAAGCCACTTATTCTTTAAGGCTCCAGGATGAATAATTTAGCTAGTATATTACAAATAGAAAAAAAACAAAAAACCAAAAAAACCAGATCTATCCATAAAGATGAAGTGGGATTTATTTTACAATTCTCACTATTTAGAAAGCTTCCAAAGCTCCCATTGCTTACAAAAGTCAGGCTCCTAATTCTTCTATAAGCAGTGGCCTTGATAGCTACCTAGCTGTAATTGTAGTCTCTTCCGGTTATATTGAACTTTTAAAGTGGAACCCACGTTTGGTCAGTGGAGCTGTTAGAAGCAGCTTAGTCATTCACAGATAAGTGTTACAAGTTTTTTAGTATTTTGTTTTTTACTTTTTCCCCCTTCCTGTTTTGGCAGATATTGCTTGGGACGATTTATCTTTACTCATTCAAAAACTCTCCATCCCAAAGAGAGGATAACCACAAAAATTTCCACTAAAACTGAAGGAGCAACAGCTGTCTCGGAGTTATTTAACAGTAATTCATTCTGGGCTAATGGAAGGTGGTTACAGGGATATCATATCTCTTAAATTGTTGCTCTAAAGTGTGAGGAAACACTCAAGAGAAATTATTTAGATTCCCTATTTTGTCATTCAGATGTATCCCTAGATATTATAGATTAAATCATAAGGAGAAAAGAAAGTGTTTGTTTGTTTTTCCTTTTTATCTCTGTGGTCTGAAATTCTAGCAAGAAGTACAGAAAAAGAATTGAATAGATCTTTTAATAGATTATCATTCCATAGCCTTTCCATGAAAATAATGCATTTGGCCTTGCTTTGGGCTTTGCAGGTTGCTCTGTCCACAGAGATCACCTAGATCCTGGGATGCTGTGGTTAAAACATGGTCTTCCGTGTCAGCTGACGTGGAGCTGAGTCTCACAGCTCCCGTTTCCTATCTCAGTCCCTTCAGAGTTCCTGGCCCCTATGTCATAGTGTCACTTGTAAATAAGGATGAGGGTGCCATCTCCTAGGGTTATTGTAAATGTTTAACCAGAAAACATTTGCATAGGGCCTAGCATAAGAATCTGCATTCAATAAATGCTAGTAATTGTTATTGTAAAGATAACCCCTTCTCTTTGCTTCTCAATATTTCTCAATATTCAAGATTAAATTGGATAGAGCTGGATTTTGAATGCTTTCAAGCTGTTTCTATTTCACTGCCATGTCAGGGAAGGACAAACAATGGATTATTATTTACTAACACAGAGCAAGGAAAAATGGGAAATTCAGTGAAAAAAGGCAGGTTATAAGACATGTACAGAATGACCCCACTTTAAAACACATAAATAATACTAGCTTAGAAAGGACATATATTCAAATGTTAATATTAGTTATCCTTATTTTATACTTTTCCCCAGGTTTTCTACAGTAATCCTGTATTGCTTTCTCATTAGAGAAGAATAACAAATGTTATTTAGAAGAGAAGGGGGGGTGGGTACAGTCACAATGGAACCAATCTAGAGGTGTGTGGGTAAGCACAGCCAGACCTGTGATGTGGAGAAGTAGAAGTCGAGACCATAGCAGTAGGAGCAGGGAAACCAGGGATCCCTTGGTACAGGGGCAAAATCCTGCAAATTTGGAGCAATGAGAATTCTAGAATCTTCAGGTGAGGCTCTATATCTTCCCTACTCACCAGAATCTTATTTTTTCCCCTCAGTTGTTCCAAGTATGTGAATTACTCCAGAATCTGATCTAGTGTCCCTAAGCTTTCTGCTGTTCTGAGATCAAAAACATAGTATATCCTGGATGTCCACACCTGCTGTCACCAGTAATGTTCCCCAGACTGCTTGAGTGAGTGGAAGCACAGTATTTAGGCAGCTGGATCTCTGGTTTGCTTTAACTCATTGATAAAGGGCTCAAATTTTAAATTTCTCTGTAAGGGTGTTAGGCCAGGCCTGCTAGGTGAGGTAAATAACTTCTCCAGAAGTTTCTTATCTTCCACTTTCTCCATTTTAGTTTAGGGAAACATATAGTATCTGATTTTTTTTATTATATAATTAAAAAATACTCATACCTAATCATACTTACTTTTAGTTACATTTTAGTGGTGTGGGTAGTATTTTATAAATACTTTAAAACATGACTAACTTTAGGACCTATTTTTTAAACCTGGAAAAACCAATCTCAGAGAAAAAATATTTGGCCATATTTTTGTCCCTTTTTATGGCTACAAATGTTACTTCAGGAATATATATATCAAAATCAGTGAGTTTCTAAATGGTATTTATCAAAGTTGGAAAGGCCTTGGCCCCCAGAACTTTGTGCTTACACATCTTGAGTTGCTGTAAAACTGAGTTTTTTGTATAATTGTTTCTCTACTTAACTTTATAAGGAAACACATGTCCAAACTGAGGATAGCCCCACTTTAGATTTTGACATGGTTTAGGTTTTACAGCATCCAAGATTTTCCTAACTATGTACCTCTTTTTTTCTTTCCTTTTCTTTTTTGGTCTTTAAAACACGCTCTTTTGGCTGGTTCAATAAGTAGTTCCTGCCAACCAGTTGCTTTTATGGTAATTGACAGCATAGCTGATTTTTGGAACCTTAGAATCTAAAAAGGCATTTTAGCTCAGACTTTGGGGAGGCCAAGCCAAGCTACTTGCAGAGTAGGAGATACAGCTGAGGCAAATGTGGGGCAGTCAGACCCCAAGACTGTGCATGCTAATGAAGTGCACCAGGGAGCCTGCAGACCAGGAGGTAGCTTAGACTTTTGACTGCCCTCTGGACGTCAGCAAGTTTCTGAGTCCTTCCTTCTCCTGCCCACAGGCTTATTTCTGCAACCCCTAGGTGCCAGTTCTGGAGGGGAGCCTGTGAGACCACCTGTAGTCAGTGGGCTGAAGTGACCTGATCCCCGTGTCCAACAGTGATGGGGACAACAGACCCACTGCTTCTTAAATACTGACTATGGGCTGAAAAGGCACAAAACGATTGAACCAGAAAAGAGCAAGCAAGTTTTTACTTCAAAGGAAAAGGGCATAAGAAAAAAAAAGTCACAGCATTTAATACCACCACTTAATATAAGGAGCGAATTGTAAATTTCCTGAGTTCTTCTCAAATGATATCATAGTCCCCTAAAATAGGTGGACCATCTCTCCAGATAGCATAGTGAATAGGAAAAAACCTCCCCAAACTGCCAGCTCTTTGGAGTTCTTGCTCTCTGACAAAAGCACAAGTGTTTCAGGGTATAAGGGCGCCTAGTTGCCATCTTCCTTTTGCTGGTTGCTCTGTGCACTGGAACTCATTACTCTGCAGGAGGTGGTCCTGCACAATATCCTAGTGTCCCAGGGCAGCCCATCAATAATAGCAACAGAGAAATTGTGCCCTTCTAATACCAGTTTACATTTTGTACCCAAATGACCCTGGATAAGAAACCCCCCAGGAGTGGCGATAGTTTTTTCTTTGTAATCTTTGAGATTGAGCTTTGCGGCACACAGCTTGGACACTGTCTATTTTTTGTTGTTGTGGTACTGGGGATTAAACCCAGTGACACTCAACCTGAGGTTCATCCCAGTCCTTTTTATTTTTTATTTCAAGGCAGGGCCTCACTAAGTTGCTTAGGACCTTGCTAAATTGTTGAGGCTAGCCTCAAACTTGGGATTCTCCTATCTTAGCCTCCCTGAGTTGCTGGGATTACAAGTGTGTGCTCCCAAGCCCAACTATTGATAGTGACACAGGATGTTTCTTCATTACTTTTTATAAAGATTTTTTTTTTCTCTGTTCTTGAAAAGGAACCTAATTGACACCTAATGATATTGAATGTATCTACCTGCCTTAAAATAAAATAGAGGATTCAGTCTTTTGAATCTTGTCTAGGACACTGTTAAGATTTGTGAAACTAATTAAGAATACCCGAACAGGGGTTGGTGTCTGTGTTTTTACACTTGAAAGATATTTTCATAGCCATCAAAGTGTAAAACACATACACCCAAAGAGTAAGTATAATTTTATAATTTCACAGTTGCCTGCAATAAATTTGTTTCTCGGCAGCACAAATTCAAGGAGCTGGCCACAGGGAGTGGCAGCCTTCTCCGGTTGTACACGGTATTGCAGAACACAGGATTCGCTCCTCATCTTAAACAGAAGTTCTCCGTGGGCCTGAGTGGTGAATTTCGTGTTCTCCTTCCACACAAAGTCTACATGTACTGATGTCATTTCTGGGTTCCATATCCCATTACATATTTGGTAGCCACTGACTTCTCATGTGTCCAAATAGTAACCACTCTCAGGCTGACCGTTCGGATAGAGAACCAGATTCCGTTCTCCTTTGTATATAGGAACTCGCTTCATTTATGAACTGGAGCCTCAGTTACACGGTCTTTTCTAAATTATGTTTCATTACCTCCCTACTGTTATTTAAGCTTCATGGAATTCATCCTGCATTTGACAAATCTTTCCATTGAATAAGTATCTCCATAACCTATTGCTTCACTTTGGCAACAGAATTGTTGCAATTTGTGGGCAAAATTGAGCAAAGGCCGAAACTCATTTTTTTTCCTCTGTAAAGTGTCCAATGTTGCTGGCTTTCCTCTCCCAAACAAAGGCCTTGACTTGTTTCTGTTCTAGTAGCGCCTTGTCCCTGTCATTACTGAGTTAAGATTTATAGGAGATAGGACTGAACAAAGAATGACTTCACAGACACAGAAACTTGGTATCCATGTAAAGTTACTAATAATACATTAAAACACAAAACACTTAGAACTCTGCCTGGCACATAGTACCCGACCTGTAAATTAGAATTGTCAGAGTTCAGAAAACTAAACACTATTGTTGCTTACCTCCATTTACATGGGTGATTTTACAATCCCCAAATTATCCAAAGCAGCAGAGGTGGAACTGATCATCCAGGTCAACCTAGGAGAGATGCAAGATTCGGTGGCTGATAGAGCTCCAGCGGGTAACCATACAGCTGCTCACAGATCCAACTGTTTTACCCAAAGGATTCCCTAACACCTTACAAAATCTGCCTGAATATTCAATGAAAGGAGAGCGAAGAGACTAAAATGCTCTTGTGCATTGGGGTACGCACCCATCTCTTATTTCTTCACAAAGATCTTGCCATTTGCTCATAAAGTGCTCTTACTTTGCTTGTTCACTTTTTTTTTTTTTTTCAAAGTGCCCTGGATTCCTAGGCGAGGGGTGTGGGAGGAGCTCATGGTGACCCATCTTGTCTCAAGTTGTGCACTTCAAGACTGACTCAGGACATGGTATCAGGCTTTTTCATTCTTTTTCTGCCTACAAGGCATCGAAACTTAGCTGCCTTGCCTATGTGGTCATGTGATTTTTAATAGAACTAAGCATTGACTTCAAGGGGTGCTCTACCGAGCTACATCCTCAACCTTCTTTATTTATCTATTTATTTTTATTTTGAGTCAGGGTCTTGATTGGTTGCCCAGACTGGCCTTGAACTTGGGATCCTCCTGCCTCAGCCTCCTGAACAGCTGGGATTACAGGCATGTGCCACTATGCCTGGTTATTTTCTCTCAACCATCCCTGCCCTGGGAAATGTCCTGGTTGGACAATACTATGGTCATGTTGATGTTCTTCTTGTCAAGCCTCTTGTACTTTGTGTGACTCTTTTAGAGCTTAGAAGTGGACGTTATGGTACATTAACTAATGAGCCTTGAACATTGCAGAGATAATAATAAAAAAAACCTTGAGAAATATTGGGGAAGGGGGGAAAAATTGAAAACAGGAGAATGTCGTCAGGAAAGGACAGTTTTCCAAAGACCACAGAATGGGAAGAGGGCCTTGAGCATGCACTTTTCACGTTTCCTCTGTGCACTGCAACCCCCCGTTCTGTAGCTACTCTGTAGTGCTTACTGTTGAGGATGACCACAGTGGCTTAGCCACTATGTAGATCCCAAGTCTCAAACTGATGGGGAGACCTCGCTCTACTCCTTTGTCGGCCCTTCCCCAGCCATGCAGGTGGTCCTTCTTACTCCCATACCTCCTTCCCTGCAAGACATCAGTTTTTGTGTTCCTTATACCATATTCTTTTAGCCAAAGGAAATACCCAGAGAAATATAATCAAAAACCTGTTTTCATCTTTTCTTCTATCCGTGTGGTGTTGGGAATCATCAGTGTTCTGAGGGAGCAAATGTAAACCAAAGGTGAAAATGTAGACACAGGAGCCAGCATCCCCATCCATTTCCTGAGTCAGCAACGGGAGTTCTTTTGGAGACTGAAGACTGGTTCGGGCTTCTTCTCATGGGCCAGGACCTCCAGGTTGCTGTCAGCATTCGATCTGTTACTCATTTGCTCACGAACCAAAGACAACTATGTGTTATTCCTTTTTCTGAGGTTTGATTTCCATGAAATCACAAAATATTGAACCAGAGGCACCATCAACTCCTTCTAGGAACCTCCTTATTTTATAGCTGGGAAAACTGAATCCCAGACCTCGAAAGCATTATAATAGGCCTTAAAGTAACACAGCAGGTGAATGGTGAGATAAGACTAGCACCTGGCCCCAAGTATGGTCAGCACCTTTTTCCCTCAACTGTCCATCTCCTGATGGAAAGGCCCAATTTCTTACAGTAAATTGACCTCAGGTTTTGTGTATCTCTGAAAAGCTACCTTTATTCACTGTCTGCACTCATTTTGTCATTATCACTATCATCATTATTATTAATACTTTTTTTGCATCTTAACAAACATATTTATCTTGGCAAAAATGTAACCAGTTTTCAACTATCTTTCCTGATCATTAGTGATGGAATCCCTGAGGTTAAAAAAGAAAGAGAAAGAGAAAAGTAATTGATCTTTTGCTTCTCTTTACAGACACTCTGGAAAATGGATCCAGTAAGGGTGACAGGTGAGCAAAATGATTTTGTTTGTTGTGAGTGCATCACTGTAAGGCCATTGTCCATGCAAACTGCAGCGAGTTTGATCATTTTCTTTCTGTTTTGCTTAAATCCAGTGCAGCTAACAGAAAGGGACCGAGCAAGGATGACACATACTGGAAGGAGATCAACGCAGCTATGGCCTTAACCAATCTTGCGCAGGGAAAAGACAAACTGCAGGGAACCACTAGCTGCATCATTCAGAAGTCTTCCCATATAGCAGAAGTAAAGACAGTCAAAGTGCCTCTGGCACAGCAGTTTTAAGAGCTTGTTCAATGGATGTTCTTCATGTCAGTGTTTTTGCATAAATCCTCATCCAGAGAGCCGGAGCAGGAGTGAAAGTGACTCCCTTTCAAACCTCCTCTTATTTTTAATTATCCTAAATATACCATTTAGTTGCTTCTATAAAAGACATATAAATTATAAAAAAACTCATTTTAATCAAAACTATTAACTTATTTTATGCTACTCAAACTATGCATAAAACGTCTGCATTACCATTACAGTAAGTGCCTTGCTTACCAAAAATAAGCTCCAACGTGGGCATAGTGGGACAGCTATGCCTCAAAATGCCAACGCCATATGCTTATGAGTCTGTGTGCATCATTCCAGACAGACCTAACCATTTCAGGACTGAAACTAGAACTGCTAAAAGCCCTTGAAATATATTCAGTAGTCCACATGTTAAAACTTGGAAATCTGTTCGACCCAGATGAAATGTTCCTTTAAAAAATGTCTGCAGTGTTGAAACTTATTCAGTGTGCTTTTAAGAATGACAGTGAGAATTTTATGCATGTATTTTGCTTGCATATATGAAATGTTACAATCTTCCCAAATGAAAGGTGTGGTGATCCACATAATCTATACATTTAAGAAGTGATTCCTTCAAACTGATTTAAAATTTTAGTGAATACATGTAATCAGAAAAACATTTTCTAAGTGCTGCTAGAAAGTACTACAATGCCCTATAGAAATAATCTGGATTTTGTTTTCCTGAAGTTTTAAAAAACTTTATTATATAAATAACTGACATTTTTCCTGTGTAAAACTAAACCTATAAGTTTAGTTTAAAAACATAATACTGTTTGCATTAGAATTCAATGTTTTTGTGTGGTGGAAACTGTTTTTCACATGGAATGAGTAAAAGCTTTTATTTGGTTCATTTCAAATGATAATTGTTAATGGACAGTTTGTACTGCAATGAGAATAAGACAATGAAGGAAATGCATCTCTATATGCATATACATATACACACATAAAACTGATTTTTAGATTTAAAACATGGAAAATAAAACATTGAACAGTCTCTGAATTTTACCAAACGAGGACAGTTAAGTAAAAATTAACTGAAATCATGCATTAAGATAAAGAACATTTTGTTTCTAAATTAGACTACCATTGAATGAGAATGATCAATATCAAGAAAGAGTAACTTTTTTAATCAAACAATAATATTTTAATCATCTTGGGAAGACTTGAAACTTAAACAGTGGAGATGCCAAATACAATACAGTGTATGTGCAACAGAGAAGTCAAAAGGATTGAACTCTTTTATGGTGAGATTTTTTTTTTTTTTCTGGGTATGTAGTCTGTTTTGTAATTTTTTTTTAACTGGAAAGCATTTTTGTGAGTGTGAATGAGTGCCAAAAACACAGCCATGTGGTTATATTTTTCTTTAGTTTGCAAAATGCTTTGAAAAACCAAAGGCTGCCCTGGTTGATATATAGACAGTGTCAGTCTTGATATAAATTGTAGGACACTTTTTCATGTAACATAGCATTTGGGGATTGGGTTTATTTAGTGTAATGAAGATAATTTGATATAAAATATTTTGTATATATATATTTTTACTTTGTTTTTTAAATTGCAGTTTGCAGTAACAGTAAGTGCAAAGCAAGATATGTAAGTTATGACTGTATGATCAGATGAAGTACAAGTTCTTTTGGTTTACATCCTTAGCTAGTTAGAGATCCATGATGAAAACTTCGGATTTGTCACAGAACAGTTTTGCCAAAATGTGACCATGTCAATGAAAACTAAGGACAAATACTTCACTCTTTTTCATACTATTATAAGTTATTCTGGCATTAAATATTTTAATAAAAGTGTTTTTGTTTTAACATATTTCACTTAGAAGAAGGAATGCTGGTGTATTTTATTTGAATTAGTCATGATTAATTTTTTGCCATCTTTTTAAAAATATGAGCAAATTCATTCTGTGTTATAGATGACAAGCCAACATAGGATAGCTATTTGCATGATTTCTTCATAAAGTACCAAAGCTTGGAGTCTGACCTGTAAACACATCAAAAAGATTTTATAATTAGCACATCTTTGGAAATATCTCAATTGTAATTACTTTTAATTTATTATTTTTTTTCTTTTGCTGCTTTGACATTTCCTGGAAATTAAAGTTCCCCGGTCCGTTAAAAGAATCGTGAACAATGCTGAGCCAGCAGTTGAGAATCTAACTCATAAATTATATTGTAGAGAAATAGAATTACCTCTCTTCTTTATTTTGCCATATTGTAATCATTTTAATAAAATTAATAACTGCCAGGAGTTCTTGACAGATTTAAAATAAAAGTTAATTTCTAGACCTCAGTGATCATATGAATTTTGTTTTCCTTTGAGAGTTGACCAGGTGGAGAAAGCAGTAGAACAGAAGGGTCCATTATATTCTGCAATCCTCCTTTGATTGTGTCCAGGGATATGATATGTGAGCACTGCACTTGTATTAGGTTTGAATTTCTTCACTGTAGACCACCAACCCACTTTTTAATACTCAAAGAAAAGAAAGTGTGATGCTGACTACTAAAATACATCATTTAAAAATGAACATTTTTACTAAATTCCTTCTTTCAGTAGGTAATCCAATAAGCATTTGTACTGATGAGCTCAATACTGGAGAGAAATCGTTGGCTTTGAACCCTGTCAGATCTGTATTTGAATCCCAGCTTTGCTTCTGACTACTGTAAGATCTAAACTCTGTCTCTTTAAGCTTCAGTTTCTTCATCTGCAAAATGGGAGTGAGGAGTGATACCTTGGAGCATTTGTTGGAGAATTGAGATTTTATAGGGCATATAAAATGCCTTTAACAAGGCCTAGCCAATAATTCCTCTACATAGGGTTTATGCATGAGGAAGTAGAAATATAAATGAAATATGAGTGGATTAAAAGAGCAACTTTGTGAATGGAAAGATATCTGACATGAAAGATACCAAGAAATCGTGAAAGTTGGTATCAGAGGTAGAAAGACCTTTAAAGAAGATGAATATATTATCATCACTCAGAACTTCCTGAGAAAAGCATAAAGTAGAGCAAAGGTAAGGAAGAACAGATGTGCCATTAGGAAACACAATGTGTGCAATAGCTTCCCTCATTCCAATGAACCCGAATTGCTTTTTGGGCTGGGGATATAGCTCAGTTGGTAGAGTGTTTGCCTCACAAGCACAAGGCCCTGGGTTCAATCCCCAGCACCACAAAAAAAAAAAAAAAAAAAAAAAAAAAAAATTGCTTTTCTATTTGTACTGCTTGATACTGTTCAAGATGACCAAGAAGAATTCAAACTGCTGATTGTATTCTCTGCCTGCTCCAAGTAGCCATGTTAACAGTGGCAGCAGCCATCATCTGTTTTTATACACACCCAACCAACTCGGTGGCATAATGTCATGCAAATAAACAACAGAGCAAAAACAAGCTGAGCAGACTCTGCTGTCAGGCGTACTGTAGGTCAGCCATGCTTTGGAAGGCAGTATGGGGTGTGGTTAAGAACTTGTGCTGGCACATCCCGGTCTTTGCTGCTTCACTCCTTAGTGACTTTAGGAAGTAAACATGTCTTCTGTGCCCAGTGTTTGCATCAACCAAATTAGATCTATGAAATTCATCTACTTCAAATATCTATCATGAGGATTTAGTGAAACAGCAGGTGTAAAAGTGCTTTGCAAACTTGATGGAACTATACAAATGACTATGAGATGAATGTGTTCCATATAATTTAAATATGACCATAATAATATCCATATTTTTGGAAATATAAATTGTGGTTTCTATGAAGCATAAAGGATCCTTCCATTTTTGTCTGCCATCTTTGGGTCCTTCTGAGAACTAAGAATATCTTGGTCTAGGATTTTTTTGTAACAGTTATGACCGGAATTAGATGATTGATTGTCATGCTATGGGGGTAGGATCCTGACTATACAACTTCATGGCATTGAGACTCATATGGACTTAAGATTTAGTTTGGGAGGTATGTGCATTGGCCAAAATAAACTTCTTTTAAGGTGAAAAGTAGGTTTCTGGTTTGGAAAAGACAGTTGATGTGTTCTTACATCTTTATACAATGACTCCATATGAATTTTCCCATATAAATATTGTGTCGGTGTGTCTTCAAAAACAAATTTTAGCACAAAGTCAGTTTGGGAAAATTTGACCTGCAATGATTTGTTGATATTCTTCTTTGTAATATTTGATTGGTATTTTTTTTACTTTATTTTTAATCAACATGGAATAATTTTACAAATTTGTAGGGTATAATATGATGTTTCTGTACATTTATACATTGTGGAATGATCCATTTAGAGCAATTAGCATATCTATCACCACAAATATTTGTCATTTCTTTTGTAGCAAAACATTAAAAATCCTTTCTTCTCCCTATTTCGAACTATTCAACACACTATGATTGACTAAACTCACAATAGAACTCCAAAACGTATTCCTCCTGTCTAATTAGATATTTGTACCCATTGACCATTCTCTCCTGGTTCTCTTTTCTGCCCAGTCTCATAACCACTGGTCTACTCTCTGCTTCTCTTAGTTCAGTTGTTTTACATTGCATGTGGTCTTTGTCTTTCTGTGTCTGGCTTATTACACTTAACCTAATTTTCTCCAACTCCATCCATATTGTCACAAATAACATTTCCTTCTTTTTAAAAACTGAATAGCATTTGATTGTGTGTATGTGTATACCATATGGCGTATATACATGTGTGTGTGCTTGTGTGTGTGTGTGTGTGCGTGTGTGTGTGATACTTCTTTAGCCACATATGTGTCATGGACATTTAGATTATTTACTTTTTTTTTTGTTATTGTGAGCAGTGTAATAAACATGGGAATACAGATATCTCTTCAATATTCTGGTTTCATTTCCTTCAAGTATATACCCCATAGTGTTATTGCTAGATCATACATTAGTTCTATTTTTTAATTTTGGGAGTAACTATTCTACTGTTTCCACAATGGCTATATGAATTTACATCCCCATCAACAGTGTGTAAATGTTCCCTTTTCTCTATGTCCTTATTAACTTTTATCTTTTTGATAACAGCTGTTCCTACTAGAGTAAGGTGGTATCTCGCTGAGATATGTCCCTGATGATTAGTGATGTTGAACATTTTATTATGTGTCTGTTGACCATTTAAATGTCTTATTTAGAAAATTGTCTACTCAGGTCTTTTGCCCATTTTTAAAAATCGGATTATTTGTTTTTATCTTATTTTTTTTACAATGTAGTTGAATTCCTTATATATTCTGGATAATCATGTCTTATCAGATGTATAGTTTGCAAATATTTTCTCCCATTCAGTAACTCATTCCTTTACTCTATTGGTTGATGGATGCAAAAATGCTTTTAGGTTTGATGTCCTCCAATTTGTCTATTTTTGTTTTTGTAGTCTGTCCTTGTAGAATCCTCTACAAAAATATCTTTACCCGGTCCAGTGTCATGCAGTGTTTCTCCAATGTTTTCTTCTAGTAGTTTTATAGTTTGGGGTCTTACATATAAGTCATCTTCATTTTGATTTGATTTTCTTTTTTTGTTCAGTCAGAGGGTGACTAGTATTCTTGACTTTTACACAAAAATTTTAAAGTTTACTATTTTAGAAAATTATAGATGTAATTGTTTAATTGTAGAAAAATTTAATAGTATCAAATGGCACAAAACAGAAAGCTCCAGGCCCTATCTCTCTATGATCACAATTCCATATCCCAAAGATAACTATGGTCAATAATGTCTTTTGTATGCTTCTGGAAGTTCAAGTCATATACAAACTTATACCTTTTAATCTTGCACTTATTACTATGTTTATATTGCTCTGAAACAAATTTCCATTTCATCATGTCCATATTTTTAACCAACATATAGATTTCATTATTTTAAATGAATGCATATGATTTTATCTTTGGATCTATTATAATTTATTTAGCAAATACCTGTTGGACTTTTGGCTTGTTTCCAGTGTTTAGTTATGATAAACTAGTGCTACTCCAAGTTGTGTTAAATATTGAGATGTGGGACTTGTACCTAACATAAATCAATGCACTGCTTTCTTCATTAAGAAAATCTTTCTATGAAAAAAAAAAGTCAGCTGAAATCAGTGCCCTTGGAGATATAGTTGGTTCACATGGAGGAGCACCATTAAAAACACTGATTCAGTGAACATCCTTGTGCTTATGTGCCCAACCACTAGGCCACTAAGGAATTGATACTATGAAGGAGAATTAATATCTCATGTGATAGGATAGGTATGTTAATTTTTTGATGGATTTGCCAAATTACCACTGAAAAATTCTACCAATTTATACTTCCAACAATAAGGCATTTCTGTTTTTCCTAACATGATCAATAGTACCTACTTCCTAATATTGTGAAGGTTAATTGGCTATTACACACAGAGTACTTACAGTAATACCTGGCATATAGTCAGGACCAAGACTGTGAAAAGATTTGTCCATGTTTCCTGCCATTAGTTTTATGGTTATTATTTAAATCTTCAACCCATTTGAAATTTGTTTTGTATAACAAGTAAGCTAGGTATCTGTCTGTCCCTCAAACACTCCCCCTTTCCACCTCCCCACTCCTGCCCAATGAAAACTTAGTTGGTTGTGTCAAAATTATTTGCTAATCTAAGTATTTACTTTTGAATTCTTTATCCACCTTCTTCTTCCTCAGAATTTTCTTGGGTCTTTATCATTTTATCTTTTTAATGCAATATTATTTCTTTCTAGATTTACTAAGAGATTTTATTATTAATAGTTTTTTTTTCTGGATCTTTTTATTTAGTTTAAACATAGAAAACTTTCACAAACCGTAAGTGTACAATTCAGATTTTTATAAAGAGAATGTAACTGTGTAAACAGCACTCAAATCAAAATTGAGAAAATTGTAAGTATTCCAGATCCCTCCTCTAGAATTAACCATTTTTCTGATTTCTGCCTACCTTTGAAATTTAAGTAAATGTAAGCACAGTGTTATATTTATATTTTTCTTGTTTTGTTCACTATTGTGTTCGTGAGATTTACCCATCTTGTACATACAACAGCAATTCATTTTTTATGGACAATATTATTGCATCATAATGTGAATATACCACAGATTATTTAGACATTCTACTGCTGGTGGACATATGGGTTGTTTTTTGGTTTGGGAGCTATGATGAATAACACTTTAAAAACATTCCTGTATGGTTCTTTTGGTAAATTTATGTATGCATTTCTGCTAGGAGTGGAACTTTAAAAGTTCACTTTTAATGGAAATTATCAAACAGTTTACCATAGTTATAGCACCAGTTTACATTTCCAGAAGAAGAATATGGGAATCTTAGTTTCTCTACAAACTTGCCAATTTGGACATTTTCATTTTTTAATGTTTCAGTCATTGTGGTAGATTTTCAGAAGCATTTTATGGTTCATTAAGTGTTCTATAATACATTCTGAATATTTTGTCAGATATGTCTGTGTATGTGTAACAATGTGTGTCCTGTTTAATGCTAGTCAAGATAACTAAGAAGAAGTAAAACTGCTGTCTATTTTCTCTGCCTGCTCCATGTAACAATGGTTAACAAATGGTGGCAACAGCCATGGTCTGTTTTAAAACTCATCTAGAGTTTAAATTCCTCCAGAAAAATACCTAATGTAATGCTACAATTGAATCCCCTTAAAAGCATTTGTTTATTTCTCTCTTTATTGTCAAGTTGTAGTAATTCTCCAGCATTTCTGTTTTCGTAGAACCCACCTACTCTAGGTACTGTGTTATTCCTTTCTGGAAGCTTGGTCTTGATTTTTCATTGCCTGCTCAAGATGCTCTTCAACTTGAAACCCAGGTTTGTCCTAAACAGTGGAAATTCTGTTAATTGGAGCAGATGCTTTCAGCCCTGTGCTCAGAAGACAGACCAGCTGATACACTATAATCTCTAAGTGGGGAACCAAGAGCTACCTTCTGCTCTGCAAAAGTAGGAAGAACTTGGCCAGCTGCTCAACTTTTCCACAGCCCTTTGAGGGTTAAGACCTCGTACTTCCTAGCACCTCCTTATTCTCAGAGATTTTCACAAGCAATTTTAGTTACTTTTTTCATGGCTGTGACAAAAAGACTTGACAAGAACAACATAAAGGAGGAAAAGTTTATTTTGGCTTATGGTTTCAGAGGTCTCAGGTCCACAGTCGGCAGACACCATAGCTTTGGGCCTGAGGTCAGGCAGAACATCATGGTGGAAGGGTGTGGCAGACAAAGTCAACTTGGGACATGGCAATGAGGAATAGGAGAGAGAGAGAGAGAGAGAGAGAGAGAGAGAGAGAGAGAGAGAGAGAGAGAATGCTCTACACACCAGGAACAAAATAAAAACCCCAAAGTTACTTTCCCCATTACTGTTTCCTCCAGTCACACCCTACCTGCCAAATGAATGAACCACCCAGGTAATACTTCTCTCATAACCTAATCATTTCACTTCTGAACATTCTTGTATTGTCTCACACATGAGTTTTTAGGGACACCTCAAATCCAAACCATAACACAAACCAAACTTTCTCTGAGCACTTAGAGATAGATGTTCACCTTGAAGTTCTCTGTAGCAATCCAGGTTCTAGCCTATACAGGAAAACAAACAAATGATCTCTCTCCCTCCCTCCCTATGATATGTATATATGTATATGTGTGTGTATGTATGCATGCATGCATGTGTGTATGTATATATATGTGTGTATATGTATCCATCCATATTCTTGTAGAACCAACACCTTGCTCAACTCCCCAAGCTATGCCTGACAATTTCAAGATGGCTTCTCTGAGTTGGTTGAATTGGAGTTGGCCACGAGGGGCAGGACAGGTGAGGTGCACATGTGTGCTGATCTTCCCAAGCTTGAGTTCTTGAGCTATGCACTCTAAGTACTCTCTAGTGAATGTATATGAAAGGTAGAGTAACTAGAATTATTTTACATCTTATTCTCACATGCCATTTTAAAAGATTCTTTTAAATTTTATATTGTCGGTATATACTACTCAAATTATTCTCTGAAACCAGAATTCTCACCCTTACTGAAATAGGTGTAAAGCTTAATGTGAATCCTTCCACTTACAACCGCCCCTTCTTGTGCTCTTTATTTTGATTTATCTTTCCCTAGATGAATTCTGTCTTTATTTTTTGTTTTTAAGATGGTGTGGGGAATGCTGTGTTCCCTCACGTTGAAGCTATCTTCTGTGCCCTTATGTTCTGATAACTGAGTGGGATGTGCATGTCTGGCTCTTACTTTTCTCTCAGTACTCCTGTCACTAGGGCACTATGAATCAGATGGTGGTGTGGGAAACTCTAAGCCCTCTTTACAGTCCTTCTTGTTATATTGTCTGCTAGGTTTTCTTTCTATTTTTTTTCCTTGCCTGAATACACAAACAATTTCTCGCTTATTCTAAAAGTATAGTAACTTAACCAGGATATGTCTGAGGGTTATTCTGGAACATTCTGTGTCTTCTGAATCTACAGATAGAAAATAATTTCAGGAAAACAATACTTATCTCTAAATGATCTCCTAAGGTCCCCTTTTCTTGTTTTCTTCCTCAAAATTACCAATTTGCCTTATTCAGTTATGCCACTACTATTTGCTGTGTACCAATATATGCCGGGTACTATGTGGTGGGTTTGGGGGATTTAGTAATGTGAATAAAAGAATGTAGTGGAATTCTAATGAAATCCCTTATGTCCATCTCTCATGTCTGTTTTTAGCAGTATCAAGTTTTCTTTGTGTTGTTATGTCTCAGGGTTTAGTTTTGTCTTTTTAATTAGCTTCCACTTCTTTCCTGTCCTTAGGAGGCTCACTTTTGTTGCTATCCCCTCTGTGCTAGTTTATTATTTATTGTTTCTTTAAGCTTGCTTTTCTAAATCTTTATCCTCTTTAACTTCTCTGAGCTCAGAGAGCAGTCTATTTGTCAGAAATTTTCTTGGAAAATTGCTTTGCATGCAGGTTCTTCATTTGTCTTTTGCTGGTTATGTGTGCTTTTTCTCCCTTTTGAGAAGAGCATTTAAGTTTCACTTTCTGTCCCTGATACTTATTACTCTACTTGCTTAAGAATATTTGCAGAGGTGAGGAGGGCACGGTGTCCCAGCAGCCCCAGTGCAGGTTTGTGTTTTAGAAGCACAGCATGTTCATATTTCCTACCAAGTCTGCTCTGTGTCTCTGGAGGGCAGAACTATCCTCTCCAGTCTGGGCGGATCTCCCAGGCAGGGACTGAATGACTCACAGTGAAATATGGTAGTTCTCATAGATTATTTCTTTGTTCAACTAACTGAGTCAACTGATTCAGGTCAGCAATTGCAAAAACAAGGTTCCTGTTTTCTCTCACTTTTCAGGTCTATCTCCCTTCTAGTCTGCTTCTGGGTAGGAGAAAAGAAGTCTTTCAGCCCTGCTGAAACTAAACTCCTGTTGGAATTTACCCCTTTTTCTTGTGGTCTGCTCATGACTCAAGTTGTTGAATTTCTAAGTAAGGGATTATTTTGGGTTACTTGTTGGATATTTTAGGATTTTGTTTTATTCAATTTTTAGAGCAGATTTAGAGTAATTCTGGAGATGTAGAGAGAAATACATCAACTTTAATATAATCCCTCAACTTGGTCACAGTTTCACTGTATATAACAGATAATCATCTTCTGTAGTTGGTTCCAAGCCAAGTTTCATCCAAGATGGAACTCTGCCCTGTGTTTCTTCTTCTCCATGCTTGTGGGTGACTCTAGCAGAGGGAGTAGAGTAAGTATAACTTTGCACTAACAGCTTCCATGAGAAACCTCAGGGAAAATTGCTACATTCTTACTATTTTTCTTTATTGGGGTCTTAAAAAATTCATGTTGTGACAGTTCTTTTTTTTTTTTTTATACTTTCCTTTTTGTACCTTTGCTAGGTTCCTACAACTCTCTTAACACTTTTTATTTATTTAGCCTGACAATATCATGTTCCCTAGAAGTGATTTCCTCCTTCAAATAGCTTCAGTCTTGACTTTCCTAGTGTCTCAGGACCCCCCGAGGTCCATAATGAATGGAGTAACTACGAAGAAGTGATAACCTCTATTTCCTGTTCACTTTCTCACAGGCGGTTAAGCTTAAATGTGTGCTATAAAATCTCCTCAACCAACAAGCCCAACAATTTATCACTATAGCCTTAACCACCTCTGCTTTTTGGATATCTTAACTCCCCAAAGGACTGTCAATTTAACCTTAACTACCTAACAACTGCCAAGCCTCACTTTATGAGCTGCTGTTGAGAGTTTAGCTATTTAAGGCTGATTTTTAAAAAATTTATTGGCACTTCATGGCATTTGCTTGATTTACAGTGCTGTAAATAACCACAAATTAGGAAATTTTATTTTCCTTTAAGGTATAGGCAGAGATTCAAATGGATACTGTACCATCTTTCTCCATATAGTTAACTCCCTGCTGGATCATTCTTCTAAGCTTGCCCAAGCACCATAGGTCAAATGAGGGCAATGGGGTGAAGAGTTTCTAGGAAAGAAGGAATGAATCTCTTAAGGAAGCAACTCTTCCCTGTTCCAGCCTGAGCTGTCAGGTCTGTATCTCCAACCCTGGATCTTAAGACAAAGACTTCAGTTATACTCTTGGGCTAAATAGACCTCATCAAGGATTCTGGGTTTTTGCAAAGGTATTAGAAGTAGTAGAGAGTACATTGTTGAAAAAGAGATGTCAAATATTATTCAAGCATAAATAGGAATTAAATTGTGATACATGCTATAGCATGAATGAACCTTGATGACGTTGTGCTAAGTGACATAAGCCAAACACAAAGGGACAGACATTTCATGACTCCACTTAGATGAAGTACCTAGAATAGGCCAACTTCTCAAGGCAGAAAGTAAGCTAGGGAATTAAACTAGAGATTACCAAAGGCTGGGGAAAGAGGAACAGAGTTATAGCTTAATGGTTACTGAATTTCTATTTGGGATAATGAAGAAGTCTTGGAACTGGATAGTGGTGATCACTATATAATATGGTAAAGGTTATTAATAGCACTGAGTTGTTATATCTAAAATGTACAAAAAAAAAGATACTACTTTTTACAAGTGTCAAATACTGAAGTCTCTTAGGACTGCCACTTCCTCCACAGTTACCTTCTGAGGACACCATGAGTAAAATGTTCATCTTTAGGGCTCTGCCACAGGATCCTTCTTACTCAGACTGTCTACCTATCCTGCAGTGGCTCTCTCCCTGGTATCATCTTGTTCACCTTCCAATCTTGCTCCATTCCTTTCTCCCTCCCTCCTTCTTGGAGTCATCTGACATCAAATTCCTCCCACTGGGCCTCCATTGTTCTCATGGCCTCTACCTGTCTCCCTTCTGAGGTTGAATGACATAAAGGTGAGTGTGACAATTCCAGTGGACACTTACTGACATATAACAAAGCACAGTCACTGGATTCACGAAGACCTTCTGGGCAGAAGCCATGACTCTTTACTTTCCAGTAGCCCTTCATGAGAAACAGAACAGCTCTCAGCTGGAGCTGTCAACTTACCTAGTGATCATGGTGGCAGCAGCAGATACTGCTGAAAAAGCAGATACCAGGGTTAGAATGATGTCTGCAGGAGCAGAAGAGACAGTAAGCAGTCTTGTGTCATCTGTATGTTTTGATGTCACTCATTTATATGTTCAATGGCTGCAACAAGATAGAGGTGGAAACTTTTGGGGAATTTCTTATTCATCCAGGAAATTGGTTATTTTGTAAATTTGCTTTCAGAGAACTGACTTTTAGTAACTTGAGACTCCAGACCAGTGACTCTCAGTTAGAACTGAAACTAGTTTATCTAAAAGTTCTTTTCAGATTTCCCAGAAAATAACATTTGTCACATGAGTCCAGCAGGAGAAAACTGTCATGCTAATATATTTAAAGTTATTTTACCTTGTCATAATGATTTCATTCACCTCCACACTGCAGAGGTAGAAAGTCATTGCGTATATCTGCTTAAAGTCAAGAAGAATCATCAGAAATTTTCACATAAGCAGGTGAAGTAGGCATTACAAAAGAGGCAGAGCCACGTGGCAGCGTCACATGCAGCGTGTGCTGCAAGGAGCCATACTGTGTTGGAGCAGAAGGGGGACTGACTATTAGCCTAAGAAAAACATCATTAGGAAGGAAATCTGCTACTGAAAACCCTGCCATCATATATCATGCACTCCAAAGCCAATCGCACAGGAAGGTTTTTGTTTATTTGCTGTCTGGAATTTTCCATACTTTTACCATTGACCAGTGGAGAAACTGTCTCAGCTTTGAGCTGGTTCATTAAATCCTATCAGAAAGGAGTCAGTGAATTTAGCTTCTGGTCTGATGGCATTAAACCTGAACAGAGCTGTTTCCCACCCTGCGCTGTTAGTAGGAAGTGTAGCAACAGTCAAGCATCTGGAATCACATTTCACTTTCTTTTCTGCCATTGTTGTCCCCAGAAATGCCCTATGTAACCACAACCACATGATTTCTCCAAAGGAACCTCACGCCTTTGTCTTACTTTCTTACTTTCCCTTTCAATCTTTGCCTGCCCTTCTCTCTCCTTTTTTCTCTTTATGTAGCTGTGTGGTCATCTGGCTCTAAGTTGAAGTCAGAGTTCTGATGTAAACACAAACAAAAATCATAAAAAAGCAAAACCAACAGTCCGGGTGCAAAAACTTCTTTAGGAAAACTACTCTTTTCCATATTTGGGTACCCTGTTGCATGAAATAAATAGGGTTCAACAGTAAAGCTGTTGAATCTATGAGGCTCAAACTGGTAGGCAGAGGTTCTCTGGAAAGATGGTGGGATTCCTGAGCTGCCTTCCTTAGGCAAGATGGAAAAACCTCAAAGAGGACAGGAGCCAAGAGTATGGACTAGGAAGGAGTGAGAGAGGATTCTACTTTTCCTGGTCTGGACTTCACAGGGTCTAATGTTGAGGGAACTGCTCCTGAATGATGGAAGTATGGTACTTTCAAACCGGAAGTCTCAAAACAAGGGTGAAATTGATCCCTGAGTCCACCTTGGGGCTGCGACCTCTGGACCACAAACTACCTGGAAAGTGAACTGCCTCCATTTTCAGCATGTATCTCTCTTTGGCTGTCTCCATCCATGATTAAATACTTTTTCTCAAAAAGTCAAAGCAAGAAACTCTTTGCCAAAGTGTAGGTCTGAGTGTCTTAAAGGGGCAGAGTCCCTGTGGTCAGCATGACCCTATAGAGGAGAGAATCTGGGAGCAACAAACTAAGGGGTTTCTCTTGACCAGGAGAAGGCCCTTCTCATGATAATTTTACAATGTCTTGGCCTTCTTTCTTTATTAAAGTCGAAATTTCTTCACTTTTTCTTGCCCAGTTTGCTTAATGGTCCCATTCTTTGTCAAAATATTTGCAGTCAGTTGTTAATTTTTGCTCAATAGAATTAACTCAACCAAAAAAGAAATTGTGTGCTATGTTAACAATCAGTGCACGCTCTCTCCTTCCCTCCCTCCCTCCCCCTCCCTCCCTCCCTCTCTCTCTCTCTCTCTCTCTCTCTCTCTCTCTCACACACACACACACACACACACACACACACACACACACTGCAAGTGGGGTATGTTGCCACCAGGGGGTGCAGTACTTTAACTTTTCTGTTAAAACCTGTCCTTTTAAAAACTTGGTCCTGCCCTGTGTCAAAATGTACTGAAATTAAAAATAAATAAAATAAATAAATAAATAAATAAATAAATAAATAAATATATAATAAATATATAAAATATATATAAATAAATATATAATAAATATATAAATATATATATATAAATATAATATAAATAATATATATATATTTTCATTCTCTGGTCCTGTCCCAGATTTCCTCAAAACCTCTGAGGATAGAATTCAGGAAATGTCCCTTGGTATTCATTGTTCTCAGGCAATCTAAGTTACAACAGGTTTTCAAATTGTCCAAAACAAACTGTGACATGCATGTAAATTTTGCTTAAAATTCAACTGTTTGACAACCCAAAAGTCTGTTGGCTTTATAGTAAATATCTAAACTTGTATTCAACAATATATAAGACTCTTTATTAAGTTTACAAAGATGACCTCCAAAATCATCTCCTTAGAACATTTTTTCCCCTTTTCTCTACATTCTGGGAAATTTTCTTAAGCCTATCTTTCATATGACTAATTCAATTTTATGAGCTATAAATTCAAATCTTTTATTTCATCTTGAAATTCATAGCATTCCTTCCATTTACTATTTTTAAAAATCTCAGTTTAATGACTTCAATCCTATTTCATAAAGTCCATATTTTAAAAATTTTATGACAAGTCCATAGCAGATGCTGCCTACAATAGACTTTCTTTTCCTGTAGTAAATCTTTTACAGAAGTGTGTTCCCTTTGCCTTATGAGTATTCTTTCCTAACTTTAGAGAATTTCTTTCTAGGCCCTATATAAGTTAGGGTTCAATAAGGAAAACATAAACACTCAGATATCTATTTTAAACAGGAAAATTATACACAGAAAACTGGGTACAGAGGTGAAGAAGGAGATGGAAGGTTAAACAGGGACACTCAAGTTGCTACTCCAAGACTGAAGAGATGAGAGGGATATGTGAGTTGAGTCCAGATTCCAGAACACCTGGTAGAAGATGGGACGGGGCAGGCTGGCCTGAAGGTGCTGGTACAACACATGGACAGGCTGTCCTGGGGGACTGGAGCCTCAGAGATGTAGCCACTGCTGAGGGAGCCTTCTGAAGCAGGAGACCACCTCTCAGCTTCTCCCTTCCTCCCACCTTCCAATCTCTGATGGGTACCTCCAAGGAGAAATGCTTTGATGCAGAGCAGGGCAAGACCACAGGCAGCAAAAGAAAATAATCTCCACATTATCAACTTCCTTAACTTGTCTCCATTCTGCCCTTTTGAATAATGAGCGTTCTATACAGGCCTGATCTTTGTCCTGAAAAGATTTCTCTTGGATGCTCCTCCGGGTGCCTTACATCCTAAACTCACACAATCCCTTCACAAGGGGAACGAGGAAAGGATTTGGGGTTCTCCTGGCAGTGGATCGCCTTTCTCCTTTGGGCCAACTTTCTCTTCTAGCTCCTGCCCTGGGAGGTAGAGTCTCCTGCTGTGGCTGTGCCTGCTCTATCATGGACTTGCCTCACTGGGAGCAGTGTCCCCTCCAGGTAGCAGCCGGCAGCCCAGTGCTTCTCATTGTGTTTGAACTTCTTTCTGATGATGCCGCCTAGGAATTTTATAATTCCAAATGCTGACTGGAGGCACACACTCCACTCAGCCTATATTTTGGAACAACCTGGTCCCCAGTATAAGAGAACAAACATAAAAGTGCTGTGAGACCAAAGAAACAGGCAGACAGATCCAGGGTTGCATAGAGTACAGTTTATTGGAGGTCTTACTGATGGAGGCCTGGTTATAGGTAGCAGCAATACCAAGTGGACCAGAAATAAGGTCGGAAGTAAGGTATATATTGGTCAGAACAAAAAGGAGTTCATCCAAGCTGGAATGTACCTGATTTATCTTAAGCTAATATCAAAGATTCAAGCACATTCCTGGTGCCAGGGTCTAGTTGTAAAGCTCTGCAATCCATAATAATGGTTCTGTCTATTTATAGTATGCTGGGAAACTGTGCTGGGATCTCTGAGCAGGTTTACTGGGTGACACTCATGGTGGTTACAACTCAAGATGCCTGAGGTCATGTAAAGATGAATCTGTACAGCCTCCTAAAAGATATGTTGAAAGAAGACCCTTAGCACTTCTAGAAAGTTCTCAGCCCCCAAGGCTGCTGTCTGGGTTCCCACACCCTTGCTATGACTGTCTTTGTCTGAGGGAATGGGTTAAATATCTATTATAGTAGTCAAATTTACTCCAAGACAGCACCCCTTCTCTATTGCATCATCTATTCTTACCTCTGGGCCAGAGGATACTCACAGAGTTTGATATCCTATTTATTTTCTGCCAAGTCAACACAGCCAGGGACTCTGCAAGTCTCTAAGGATACAACATGAAGAGGATGCTGTCCCCCACCCCAAGGAGCTATGTCTCCACTAGGAAGATGGGCACATAAGAGGCACTTGTAGGACAGAGAAAGGGTTTACAGGGTTGGTAAGATTATATAGGGGATACAAGTAGGAGGGATACCTCGCCTTGCTCAGGACTGGTGGTGGTCAGAGAGGGCTTCCTGTGTGGGGATGCCTGGGGAAAGCTGAGGGAGATAGCAGGACTGGTCAGGCTGATGTTAGATAAAGGAGGTGCCGCGGAAGGAGGGCCTCTAAAGTGGAGAAAAAGACCATGGGTCCAAAAGTGGAAGAAAACCAGGTACAACCATGACCCGCATGGCAGGGAGAAGAAGGTGGAGAACTGTGGAGCGGGGTTGGGAGCTTCCTGAGAAAACTGGGAGATGTGGCACAAGATCAAGAGAGCTTTTCATGACAACGTGTTCAGATTCCAGGCTGAAAGAAGGGAGTGTCCAGCAAGTATGTGTCACAGTATCACATTTGAATATTAGCAAGAAATCACTCTGACTATGGTAAGTAGAATGTTTTAAACAGAGACTAGGAGGACAGCTAGGAAGGTTGTGGCAATTGTCAGGCCTAAAGATATAGGCGTCTCAGATCAGATGGTAGCAGGGGCACGGAGAGAAATGGACAGTTCTGGTTCAGAATCCTGGAGATTTTTTTTATTAGGGTGTGGAATGTTTGGAAAGAAGTAACTGGGACAGTACTGGGGTTCTTCTGTCCTGAGTAACCAGACAAATGGGAGAACCCAGGTAGCGTTGAATGTAAACCAGGTCACTAGGGTTGGGAAGTAAGAATTGAATTCCTTTGTGAACTTGATGTGTATGATGGTTAATTTTAGGTGTCTTCTTGATTGGATTAAGAGATTCCTTCACTGTATGACTTCTGGGTATGTCTGTGAGGGTGTTTCCAGAGAAGATTGGCATGTGAGTTAGTGGACTGAGTGAGAAAGATCTGCCCTCAAGATGGGCAGGCACAAACCAATAGCCTGAGGGCTCAGAAAGAACAAAAGGAGTGTGTTCATTCTCTCCCTCCCTGCCCTCTCTCATCTTTATCTCTTTATCTCTCTCTCTCTCCCTCCCTCCCTCCCTACATTAGTGCTAGACACTCTCCTCCTACCCTTAGATATCAGAACTCCATGTTCTCCAACTTTTGGGCTCCAGGACTTATTCTAGCTGCTGCCCAGTTTCTCAGGCCTTTGATCTCAGGCTAAGAATTACTCCATCAGCTTCCCTCCTACTGAGGTCATCAGACTTGGGCCGAGCCACCTTGCAAGCATCCCAGGTCTCCACCTTGTACACAGCCTATCATGGGAGTTCTCACCCTCCATAATCACATGACCCAATTCCACTAATACATCCTTTCGTGTGTGTGTGTGTGTATGTGTGTACACATATATGTGTGTGTGTGAATATGACATATATGTAATATGATATGATATAATAAAATAATATCTTCTACTGGTTATCTTTGGAGAACCCTAATGCAGTGAGTCTGAGATTCCTATGAAAAAATCTCCTTGAACTACATGTTTTTTGTGTGCAGTATCTGCCTATGAAATGTGAGAAGCCTAGTTAATCTGGATAACATTGATGTTCAAACTAACAATCTTATATTATTGTATAAACCAGGTAATGTCTGAAACAAGTGGCAAAGAATACTAAAAACACTATTCGGAAGTCCTTCCCAATGTTGCCAAAGATCATGACAGGGGCACAGGTTAGTGTTAATACTGATGATTGTGAGGAGAGTGTGTCTTGTAGTAACTAGTCACAGTCTTATAGTTCAGCAGGTCACCCAGCCTCAGGAGGCAGATTTACAGGCGTTGTGAGGGCAGCAGAAACACCAGCCTTCAGGCACAACGGACCTTCGTGGAACTGGCTGGCTTCTCAGGAAGCTCCACCTCATAGCTACAGGGCAGGACAAACAAGGCTGTCTCCCTGAGCAAATGTGGCCAAGTCAGGAACTCTGAATTTAGTCTCTATCAAAAACGTCTCCAGAGGGCCTGAAACTCGTTTTGAGCTGTTTCATAGAGAACCTGTTTGAGGAGCACAATGGGCCCGTACAGCACTTTTAAAATAACAGCTTTCCATTAAGCTGTGAACACTAGGAAAACATTTCTCACAAATATTTTTTAACCAGCTTCCAACAGAGCATTGCCTTATGCAGCCACCCTGGCTGAAACACTGCGCTCGTTCTGTGAGGAGCAGTAGGGCCTTCTGCAGACGTGAGTGCTCTCTCAGGGCCGGGCTCTTTGGGCTTTTTCTAGGAACAAGATGGAATGAGAATTCTCCACACTGTCTGTTCTGTGAAATATTCTTTGACTCTGTTTTATGTTTCATAAAAATACATATTAGAATGAAAGTAACAGCAAGGTATATAGGAATTCACTACTGAAATTCCAAAATAATTATTGGTACAGGGTGCACAATTAGAAGAGTTGTCTGGTATACTTAGTTATAATATTTCTCAGAGGAAATGTCTCAATTAATTCCAAATGGCAAGAAAGAGCCAGTCACAGGAAGACCACAGAGCAGCAAGTGCTGAAGTCAGCATGTATTCTAGGAACCAAAAGAAGATTCAGATACAAAAGCCCAGTGAAAAAGAAGAGTGGTAAAACATGAAATTGAGGTGTGGGCAGGATCAGATTATTTAGATCGGTGTAGCCACAGGAAGGAGAATTGGATTCAGACCTAGGAAACTTTATTAGGCATGGCTACCAGATCAGCCAGAGCCCCAGGAGACAAGAGACTCTGTTAGATGGACTTCTAAAGAGAACATAATGTAGGGATTATTAAAAAGCAAGATTAAGGGAATTGACAGGGGAATTTAGGGTTCAGAGCTTGGGAAGAACAAGAACACCTTTCTACAGACCGGGAACAGTCCAGTGAAAGCAAAGCCAGGGAGGAGAGACCATTCAATAGAAGATGTTACCATGAAAGAATGCAGGCCCAACTCACAGTGGGTTACAAAGCAGTGAGGGAGTAGGTGGTATGGTGAGAAATATTCCACTGCTCTTCTTTCCTGCCCTCCCATTGGCTAAAGTCAACCAAAAAACAGAGTGAAAATGTATCTTGATTACACAAAGTCTCTAAAGGTCATGACTCCTGGGCCAGGACTTGGCAGAAAGGGAAGATTTGGAGATTGGGTGAAAGGCTGAATAACCTAGCCCAAATGTTACCTATTTATTACAGCATTTCCCAAACAGTATTAATACAGGACAGCAGAGAAAAAACATGCCAACACTCTCATTTACTCCACTTCTTAGTAGATTAAAGACCCAAGGCCATTATGCAAGGAAAAGCAATTAAAATATAAGTGGGGCCCACAATTCCTGTTTGTGTTACAAAAAGAGTGAAGATTTTTTCTTTGAAATCAGTGTTTTCTGGTACATTTAATACCTAAAATCAATCTGAAGATATTAATTATACCCAGAGAATGTCATTCAAGTAGGCCAGAAAAAATGTTCTAAATTTGCAGGAATTTTTCAAATGCAATCCTGAGAAAAGACTGTGATAGTGTTAGACGGGATCTTTTATGATTTAAGAGAGTCTTATTTCGTTCAAGTTTCTCTTTGAAGTATTCCAGTTGACTCCAGGTCAGTCTCTGCACATCCCAATCCATCTGCAAGTTCTTCACCTGTTTCCTGTAGCAGGATAGAACATCCTCCCTGTCACGAGAGAGCCCGACACCTACCAACAGAGATATAGAAGTAGCATAGCTCAGTGCTTAAGAACACTCTGCCACTGGCCTGCCTGTGTCCCTGGCTCAGTCACTTACTTACTGAAAACCTTTGGGGATTTACTTAAACTCATTGTACCTTGATATCTCCATCTTTCAAACAGTTGATAATAATACAGGTTAAGCTTCCTTCATCCAAAATCCAAACTGCTCCACAATTCCACATTCTTTGAGTTTCAAATGATGCCACAAGTGGAAAATTGCCCATCATGAAACTGTTACATGGAGAAAATTATTTAAAATATTTTGTGAAATTAACTTCAGGCTATGAGTATAGCGTGTTTAGGAAACATAAATGAATTTCATGTTTAGACTTCAGTCCCATCCCCGAGGTATCACTGACAAGGCTCCCTGGCCACCAAGCCAAGCAGCTGGTCCTCTGGTCCCTGCCGAGAAGCGGCAGCTGAGCAGAGTGGTGAAACTGCGCATCAAAGACCTGGACCAGGTGGTAAGCATGAGCTGCAGCCACACAGAGCCTGCCATGGAGTGGGCCTGAGGTGGGATGGACCAACACTACAGGCCAGCCAAGGCGCACTGATCTGTCATCTCGCCTGGCTGGGTTCCCCTCATGCAGGCACCCGCTCCACCGAGTTCTACAGCTCCGGACACCCTCTCCCGCGGCTTGAGCATGCAAGATTCACCGACTTCAACCTCCCGCCTCTTGGTAGGGAGAAAATGGAAGCAGGGCAAAACTGAAAGGGATTCAGGGCTAACCAATAGTGTTAGTACTTTTCCAAACCCTAAATAGCATAATTTTAGCCCAGTAGCATTAGTACTTTTCCAAATCCTGATTAGCATAAGTTTGGACCCATAGCATTGACCCAAGTTCTATATAAACCGCTAGCATACTTAGATGGAAAATCTGTTATCGGTTCCCTCAGACAAGAACCTAGAAAGAAGAAGAAATTGATGGTGAGTTTCTGGGTTTTGCTGCAACCCTGGAGGGCATAGCCCACCATTAAGAGTTGCAACACTCTTGGTTGTAGAGACCTGTAACCGCAGCAGACCCCACCTGCCAAAAACAGAGAAACTCTGGTCTAACCTGCCAGCAGATGCAGAGAATCTAGTTTCATCTCACAACTCCAGATTCATCACAACACACACACACACACACACACACACACACACACACGTGTGTGAGTGTGCATGAATATATAGAAATATTATATATTCTAAATATGTATGTATACATACATGTATGTACGTGTATATGTTTATATATCCACACATGTGTATGTGTATATGTGTGTGTGCACATATACAAACACATAACTGTCACCCCCCCAAAAAATATCTGAAATATGGAACGGTTTTATTCTAAACACTTTTGGATGAAGGATATTCAACTTGTAGTACATTTCTGATACTATTGAATAAATAATAATTTCTAAAGGTTGACAGCAGTGCCAAGACATTAATGAGCACTAAGATGCTTTCCTCTGGAAAGACTCCATGTGGTCCTCAAGCATATCACTCAACTCCTTGCTGTAACCATGTGTAGCTATGCATTTCCTCCATTCTAGCTGGAGAACTCCTGCAGAGCAGAAGCTCACCTTTATCCAACTCTCACTCCCTGGTGCTTTCTTCACTGCTGCATTTCTTCATCCCACAAATAATTATAGAATGGTAACTATGTGCTTAATCTTTCTGGATTCCTCTTCTAGTTTGGTGATCAAGATGAATTGTATCATTGCCTTTTTCTGTATAATAACTTTCTCTTGTATAATATGTCTTGACTCTCCAAATAGATGTGTAATATTCTGCAGGAAAGAGGTAATATCTGAAATTTATCTTAACTATCTAAAAATTGTATTTTTCCTATATTTCACCTTGTTTCATCAAAGTCAGTGAAAGGAGCTTCAAAAGTAACAAGATTCCTTCAGTAACTATTGAGGAGATAAAATGTGCATATAAATAATTGTTACATAAGGTAGAAAAGACTGACAGGTAAAATACAGAGAGGATTCAGGAATGGGCGGATTACTTTTGGTTGGAAGGTCTATGTAGTTAAATTATTTGGGATACAAGTTATAGAAAGGACTATGTTAGCTTAAGAAAAACAAAACAAAACAAAACAAAACAAAACAAACAAAAAAAAAAACAAAAACCCAAAACCAAAGGCAACTTGAGTGCGAAAACATACCCAAAGAATTCAAGAGCAGTTAGGCATTAATAGGGCACCTAAAGCAGGAAATTTGCTAACCAAAGAAATCTTTCCATTTTCATACAACTGAAAACCATTCTTCATGAACATCTAATTCATTTTTTTTTTCTTGCATTTACTTTTCTTGTTTCTCTGCCCTAATGGCTCTGAAATGCACATTTTATGCTACTAGCCATAGCCAAAAATAACTGGCAATCTCTCAGTTTCAACTCCAAGGTCACAGAATTTGATGAATTTGATGTGGGGCTAACTCACAGAAAAGGGATATCAATCAGACTCTCGAACCTCAGAAAACACATCTACTCAAGGGTTTAGGGAAGACATTGTGGAAGATAAAGTACCTGTGTGTGGAGTAATATATTCCCATTGGTGCAAAATACAAAATCCTCAAATGATTGGTGGTTCTAGGAGACTAAATGATTGGTGGTTTCGAGTGGTGTGACGTGCTGATTGGATAGGTACTCGATAAAAGAAGCAGCAGCTTCCGCAATAAATGAGTCAGCAGCTCTCGCCTGCTCTTACCTGGCTCCCGGTGTCTGGGTGGTTATTGACACTGGGCCCTTCACCCCTCATTACACGAGCCCCCATGGGATACAACACCTGGGCCTCAAAAAGAATGCACAAGTAGAAACAGGAACATCTACGTGTAAGACTACACTCCATTAACTGAAGCCTTTTGGAAGTCCCCAGAACCTGGGTGTGTTGGAGGCAGCTTCATACTGACTTGCAAGAACTGATCATTAAAATTTCAGGAGTTTTTTTTGAGACAGTTGATAAAAACAGCCATTGTTAAAAACTAACCTATACAAATTTATAATTAGAAATAATATTTAATAAGTGAAGGTAATGAGATAGAGCTGCTTATTAGCCTGATTAAATTAATATATATTGTATACATGCCTTGAATTATCATAATGTACCCCACAAAGAAGTACAATTTTTAAAAATATATAAACATAAAAAATGAAGAGAACTAATACAGTTGTCCCTTGGTCTTTGAGGGGGATAGTTGGGGAACCAAGTCTCAAGTTCCTTATCTAAAATGGTATAGTATTACATACAACCAACACATAACATTCTATATACTTTAAATCATCTCTAGATTATTTATAATAGATAATACAATATAAATTCTATGTAAATATAAGTTATTATACTATATTGTTTAGGGAATAATGACAAGAAAAAAACTTCTGTGTAAGTTCTGTACTATTTTTTTCCAAACATTTTTGATGCTGGATTGATCTAGAGATGCAGAACTCATGGATATGGAGGCCTGACTATTCGAAATGTATTACTTCATAACTATTTTCTTATCTGCTATTATTTGCTATGTTCTTAAGTTTCTTTTTGTCCATTGTGTCTGTATGGTGAAAAAAGTAAATGGTGATATAACGGTGTGATAAAGGGGTTCATCTTCACATTCAGTGGCATCCCATTAGTAGCTTGAAATTAGCCAAGTGGGAGTATTCACGTGATGGAAATTGACAGATGCCATAAATCAGAACTGAATTTCATTTCTTTTAGTATTGTGGTTATTTTTAAAATACTTTAGAGATCAGCAAACTATAACCCAAAGGCAGTCTGCCACTTATTTTTGTAAAACCTATGAGGTAAGATTGGTTTTTATGTTTTTTGGCTGGGATAAAAAGATAATGATATTTTGTGACATTTGAAAATCACATATGAAATTCAAAATCCATAAATAAAGCTTTATTGGAACACAGCCATGTTTACATATTATCTATTGCTAATTTGTGCTATAGCAGCAAAGTTAAGTAGTGGCAACAGAGACCATATGGCCTAAAAAGCCAAAATGTTTACTGTGTGGTTCTTTACAGAAATAGTTTCTGATCTGGTCTAGATTTAAGAAAGTGGAAAGAAAGTGTTAAGAATGAGAAAATTCTTAAATGTTAAAATTAAAATGGAGTTTTGTCTTACTTTTTCAGTATTAATAGCACAGAAAATTTGAGGAAACATTCATTCAGAATTCAAGAACCATTATCCAAATCAACAAAGATATATCTCTGTATAAACAAATAAGTGAGGTTCCGATTACTTCTTAATTGCTTCACTTTCTTCATAATCCAAATAAATGAAAATGCCAACTGATATTCATGATATGAGTGATTTATTTGTTGAATCAGTGATCCAGCATTTTTTCGTAACCTGATTTTGTGACACCTTTGCTGGTTATAGTGTTATGAAAACTGATAGTGGAGGAATGACATCAGGGAAGACAGCAGAACCAGCAGTGCCAGGAATCCAGCTCTCCACCTAGATATCCGTATCACTGGCAAAACCTCTATAATCATTTTGGAACACTGGAGTCTATTAGAAGGCTTCCAACTATCAAGACAATTATCCTGCAAATCAGGGTTAATTTTGATCAATTTCAGCAGTTGACATTGTAATAATTACCCATCTCAACCTCCAGCTATCAGCCCTGTGCCAATTTTGCCACTATTTCTGAAGAAAATTGTAGGAGCTAGGGCAGCTGAGAAGACATTGTCCACTGAATATCTGAAGTCCGTATTTTGATAACTAATTACTGTTTCTGATCGCAGAGGTGAAGATAGAGAGCTAGGCTGCCATTGTTGCAAACTCCATCTACCAACTGAAATGGCTTCCAAGAAATGTAAAGAAACAGAGCCTGGGTTTTCCCCTTTGTTTGCTTTTTCTCTTTCTTTTGGGAATTAGATATTTAAGGATTAGGATATTTTTAAGCAACTGCACATGAAGGGAAATTTAGAAAGTCACTGCATAAGTCTAAAGAATGATACAAACTCAGAGAAGAACTAGAAGATCTAAGAAGACCCTAAATTTACACCTTAGGCTGATCCCTAGCATAGAGATACTCAGTAATAGTAAAAATAAATAAAACAATCAGAAAAACAGCAAACTCTGAAGAAGGAGTCAAATTTGATTTTCAGAGTTACCATATTATCATATTTGAAAGTCCAGTTTTAAATAACAGCAGTAACAACAATGAATCACAAAAGCCACAACAATGAATTCAGAAAAAAAAAAACAGAAGAGTATGGCCCTCTTGAAGGGCAAAAAATTGAAAGAAAATGTCTCTGAGGAATATCAGAAAGATGAGAGATCTACTAGACAAAGATATGAAAACATCTGTCTTGGAAATTCTTAAAGAGCAAAATAAGACATGAACAATATTAAGAAAATGATGTGTGAAAAAAATACAAGTGTTTTAGTCAGCTATTTCACTGCTGTGACTAAAAGATCTGACCAGAACAATTTTAAAAGGAGGAAAAGTTTATTTGAGGGCTCATGATTTCAGAGATCTTAATCCACAATAGGTAGGCTCAATTCCTCAGGGCTTGAGGTGAGGCAGAACATCATGGCAGAAGAGTGTGGTAGAGGGAAGCAGCTAACATGGTGATCAGAAAGCAGAGAAATAAGACTCCACTTGCCAGATACAAATATATACCCCTAGCCACACCCCCCTCAATGAACCACTTCCTCCAGCCACACTCCATCTGCCTCCAGTTACTCAATTAAACCCATCAGGGATTAATTCATTGATTAGGTTAAGTCTATAACCCAATCATTTCTCCTCCAAAGCTTCTTGCATTGTCTCACATGTAGCTTTTGGGAGACACCTCATAGCCAAACCATAGCATTAAGCATCAGTAAGAAACAGAAAACTTAAAAAACAAAACAAAAATAATTCTAGAAATGGAAATGACAATAGCTAAAATTAAAAATTTACTAGAGAAACTCAAAAGCATATTTGAGCAGGTAGAAGAAAGAATCAGTGAACTTGAATACAGATGATTGAAATATTGAGTTAAATAATCAGAAAAGAAAAAAAAAAAAAGACTGAAGAAAAGTAAGTAGAGCACAAGGGAGCACACCAACATATGCACTGTGGAAGTCTCAGAAGGAGAAGGCAGAGGGAACGAGGCAGAGAAATTATTTGAAGAAATAATGGCTGCAAACTTCCTAAATATGATGTAAGATATAAATCTGTAAACTCAAGAAGCTGAACAAATTTCAGATATGATACACTCAAAAGACTCACAATAAGACACATTATAATCAAACTGTCAAAAGACAAAGAAAATAAAGAATATTGAAAGTAGGAAAAAAGTGATTCATTACATACAATGGATCTGCAACAAGATTAGTAGCAGACTTCTCAGAAACCTTTAAAGTGTCAAAGTATTGAAAGTGCTAAAATTTATTCAAAAGTATATTCAAAGTAACTAAAGAAAAAAACTTCCAATCGACAAGTTTATACCTAGAAAAACTATCCTTCAAAAGTTAGGGAGAAATTGGTACAGTTTCAGATAAACAAAGTTGAAAGAGTTCATTACCACCAAATCTGCCAAGCAAAATATACCACAGAGATTTCTTCAGGTTGAAATAAAGGAAAACTAGATAATAACTAAAAAGCATATTAAGACTAAAATTCTCTAGGAAAGGTAAGTATGTGTGCAATTATAAAGGCTAGTTTTATTGTAATTTTGATTTTTAACATGATTTAAAAACACAAATGCATTTTTAAAATCATTATTAACCTATGTTTTAGGGCTCACAGTACATAAAAATGTAATTTGTGGGATTACTAACTGAAAAGGAATGTGGGAAGAGGTAATATATTAGACCCAAATGTTGGTATGTTGCTAAAGTTAAGTTGATGTATACTGAAACTAGAGTGTTATAAGTTTAGGATATTCAACATAATCCCCATGGGGCCACAGGAATAAAACATAGCTATAGAATATGCTTTAAAGAAAATGGAAAAGGAATTTTAAAATTTGACTACAAAAGTTCATCTAAAGACAAATGAAGTATTAATGCAAGAAACGAAGGACTAAAAGCCATACAGAGTATAGCAAACAAATGACAAATGAATAAGTCCTCATTATCAGTAATTAATTATAAATGAATTAAACTCCCCAATCAAAAAATACAGATTGACAGGATGGATTTAGAAAGCATGATTCAGGGCTAAACTATAGGTAGAGCATCTGCCTAGGATGCACAAGATCCTGGATTTGATCTCCAGCACTGGAAAAAAAATTCAACCATATACTGTACAGAAGATACTCAGATCCAAAAAACACAAATAAGTTGAAAGTGAAAACATGTGAAAGGGTATTCCATGCAAAACAGTAACCAAAAGAGAGTTGGAATAGCTATGCTAATATCAAACAAAATAGACTAAATCTTTAAAAATGTTACAAAAGACAAAAGGCATTGTATATTAATAAAAGTTTTGATTCAGTAAATCAATACAACAACTATGAACATTTATGTACCTAATATTAGATCAGCAAAATATATGAAGCAAACATTGTCAAAATTGCTCAGAATATCCCCATAGCAAAATTCTAACCCTGATTAAATCCAACATTCTCTTTGGACCTGCTCTGGTGCAACTATTTCATGCGATCTATAAAAGCAAGACCATGTTCATTGGTCTTGTTTAATTTATGATCACTGGACACTTGATGCTATTTGTAGGTTATACTACACTTTTCTGAATCTGCTCAATCTTCCACTATTCTAAAAAACCACTTTGTTTCTTTCTCAATCCTGCCTCTCAACTTATAATTTTACTTATTTCACTAAGAAAGCAGAAGATCTTCCATTAGTTTCGACCACCATACTCATCCACAAAGTATTTTTTGTTTCCATTTTCTTGCTTACTTTTATGTTATGAAAGGACAACTGACTGAGGTCAACCCCTTTTCTTGTGTGTTAGGTATTGCTTTCACTTGTCTATTAAAAATATTGCTCTAGAAATTCTTCCCTCTTTATACCAACTTTCCTCTTTGTGTTATATCATGAAATCTTTCATAAGATTTCCTTCTCTACTATTCCCAGAAATTGCTTTTGTCTGTGTAACTGATGAGCTCTATTTTGTTAAATCCAATGACCAAATCTTAGTCCTCACATTACTCGAAAGATCAGATTTAACATCTGATCATGCCATCCTTTCTAAAGTGCTTTCTTCACTGACCTTCCAAGACTCTCTCTGGCCACATCTTTCAGTTTCATTTTCTGAAGCATTCTCATTTCCCCGACTTCTAAATTTTAGTGTACCTAGTTCCCAGCCTGTAGGTCTCCACTCCTGTCCACCTACAGACATTTCTTTGGAGATCATAAACTTTCTTAGGGTTTTGAATACCATCCACCAATGTTAACTTCTTGTCCTACTTCTGTGGTCCAAACCACTTCTCTTAACTCATCTATATAAGTGTTAACCCAATATCTCCATTTGGATTTCTTGTTAAACTTAGTATATTCCAATCTGAGTTCTTGAAATTCCTACCCATGCCTGATCCACCTATTGTTGCCCCTTTCTCAAATAATAGAAACTCTGTCCTACCCCAAACCAGAATCATCATTGATTCCTCTAATTCTTTCACATCTTGTATCCAAATGGTCAGCAAATCATATCAGCTTTTCCTTGAAAGTACTTCAGACTTTGGTATCTCACTACTGCCCTGCTACTACTTTGGTGCAAGTTCCCATTCTTTCTCATCTAGACTGTCACAGAGCTTCATAATTGGTCTCCTTGCTGGTTTCCTGTCTTTAGTCTATTCTCAAAATACAAGCCAAAGTGATCCTGTTTGAAATTCATATCATGTCCCTACTCAGCTCAAATCCCTCCAATAATCTCCTAACTCACATAAAGTAAAATCTCAAGTCCCCACTATGACGAACAAGATCCAAAAAGATTTGCTCCCCCCTGGCACTGCAACCTCTCTGAAATCATTTTGTACTGCTCCCTTCCTTGTCAGTTTTTCCAGCCTCTCTTGGAGACAACTTCCTGTTCAAGTCTCCCTCTCCATGTTCCTACTGAGATGATGCTCCTTGGTTCACTTCTTCCAGGTCTCTACCTGAACACCACCTTCTCTGTGAGACCTCCTGCCTCTGGCCACTTGGCCTAAAATTTCAACTATCTTCTTTCGTCCTGATAAGATATTTCCTATGCTAACACCTGCTTCATTTTTCATTCTTAATATTCACCACTATCTAAAGATTGTTTGTGGGTAACATGTGTGTGTAAGTGTGTGTGTGTGTCCACTAAATGTTTAATGCATGGCAGCAGGATTTTTTTTTTGAAGGGAGGGGAGTCTGTTTTGCTATATTCACATCACTGGAATAGTGTTTGGAAGCAGGGGAAGGATATATGAGAAAGCAAGGACCCAGCATGGAATATTTCCTCTGTAGATTTTGGTTCTGTCATTCAAAGGAATATCATTTTATCTATAGATAGACAGTTGGTAAAGTGTGTGGGGGTGGGTGGGGGTGTCTGCAGTCATTTTGATAGGAATTTTGAAAAGCATGATTACTCAGATTTTCTTTAGAAACTCCACAGATGCAGATGACAGTGAAGTAGCATTAGTAGCATTTTAAATTAATACTTTTCAAAATTCATTTTTACCTGAATTGGGATTCAAGGAATTGGTGAAGGGCAGCATGCTGCATAGAAGGTCCTTGAGCAGAGAATAGGAGACCTCTAGATTAGGCAAAAATAATAGGGCAAAGCCAAGAGAAAAGGGCCAAGAATGATACCACCTTTGGCTCTTGTATCATAACCCAAATATAACTAGCGCACCCTTGGCCCAGCTTCAGCACATACGTTTTGATTCAAAGAACCACACTCTGCTGAAAAATGTAAATGAAATCAGTTCCAACATTGACTGAGGGGGGAAATTGCCAAGAAATGTGAAGGGAGCTACACTTTCAGCACACAGCCAATCAGCCCCAATCCTCTCTCTGGGTCTCTTCCACTCCTTATTCACCACAGAAATCACCAGTGACCCCAGAAACCTCCATCTCAACTCCCAATCCTGCTGCTCTGTTCTCTCTCGGTCCCTCTCTGAAACCCACCACTTTTCTTTCTCATGAATACTCTTGTCATCTTGTCATGTCCAAGGCAAACCCCAGGTCCTCTCTGGTCCTGTTGTGTCTCTGTCTCACCATCGCCTCAATTCTGCATAGAGAACCCCGAGGCTCTGAGTTGGCAAAGCTGAATTCTCTTTAGAGAGGCAGAGGGGTATGCAGGAAGGCTCTGACCACAAAACATTAATAATTTTCTTCCTCATCACAGTAGAAGAAAATCTCTTTTCCCTCTCTGGTTTTCAAGTGTCTTAAAATATCTAATATCAAAAGCAGGAGGAGGAATAACCCCTTGGAAAGACAGAAATACTGTTGAAAAGAGAAATCCCTCTTTTCGACTAGGAATCTCAGCCAAGTAAGTTAAAAGGCCAGGATTCTTTTTAACCGTCCATGCCACAAGATGTAAACGAATCTATTTACTCAGCAAAATATTTCCTTATTACATTTTGAGTAATTTCCCATTGAAAACAAACAGTGCATGTCAAAAAGCTTCCAAGTGTCCCTCAGGCCCTGGAGGCTCAGAATGGACCCATCTCAGCCATCTTTCGTCTTCTTTCAATAGAGAAAGCCAGACGAGTTTATTTTAATTTTTGTCTTGCTATTTTGATTTACCAAATGCCACTGCTCAATTGAGCTTTGAAAAAGCAAGTAAAAACTGCAATCATCTCAGTTTAGATTGAGTACAGAACATTAGAACTGGGAGAGGATCTTAGCAGGCAACTAATTCAACCACATTTTATATACTGATAGGAAAACTGGGAGTGGTCAAGGTTACCAACCTTGACATAGGACACCCAGCTCTCATGAACTCTTCACCAATCAACCATTAGAAAGACTCTAAAATAATTTCACTTTCCTCTCTGAAATGATTATCAATGCAACTTGGACATTATTGGACAACTCATTTTTTTCCTACTGCTATGAAAGTCACTTTTGTTACATATTAAACTTAGTCTCATATTTAATTCTCAATGTTTCTATTGATCTGTATGTTCTGGCTGAAGAGTTTTGGACATTTAGTATATGTAAATTTATAACAAATTTTAATATCTTCTATGATAAGTCTACTTTCATTATTCTTTAAAAGTTAGTGGCTTTATGTTCATTATTTTGGGTGAAATTTAGGGTAATTTGATTGATTTTATTGAAAACTTCCCGTTAAGATTTACATATTAAATTAAGGTACACTTCAGTGTAACTTCATTCAATATTTTGAAAATATTCCTTTTTAAAAAATTGGCTGTATTCTTGATTCAGTTATAATCCAATGTTAATGGCATTTAACAATTTTTTGATATCAAATTAAATCGTCTCAAATCTCCTCCCAAATGCAGGAGGAAACTCACAGTAGGTTAATAGGAGACTAGGTTGGGTTTTGTTTCTGAGGTCCCCAGGGATATGGGATCTTCAGCCACCTTGACAAACTGAAGTCTTACTGAAAGCCAGTTACCTGAACTCCAAGAGAACAAGGCTCTTGCAGGAATAGATGAGAGCCATCTTTCATCTGGGCTGGTCAGTTCCCTGAAAAGAATTAACAACTCTTCTGCTACAGAGTTGATGTGGCTGTTAATATTCTGAAAGTCATGTGAAGGAAGAGGGGCAGAGGTCTCACTGCTGAGGATGCTGATTTTCCTTTGAGTACTCTGTTTCAGGATGGCACCTCCTGCTCACTTTTCTGCCATGTCTGGTACATCCCAAATCCAGACAGTTAATCATGGGGAGAAGTAGGGATGTGACTGTGCAGGTCAGGGGAGGGAGTGTGACTGCTTAGTACAAGGACATAACCAATCTTCTGACTTCAGCTACACTCTAGAGTCTTGTCTTCATAACCTACTACCTAGAATTCCTAAGCTTCTCAGGAGTTATGTATGGAAACTGGTTTGTTTACTATCTATTTCTCTGCCCACAAAAGAAGTTTTCAACTTTTTCTCTACTTTAAGTCAATTTCCATTTTCCTGTTTTCAAAATGTTAGTAATATAACCTTACCATAATTTACTACCCTTTTTTCTTTCTGTCTTTGTAGATTTAGACCTTTCGCATGTTCTTTTCAGACATTTTTTGAAGTTTCTAGAAAGTGAAGATTAACTCATGTGTTCAATACATTGTTTCCATTATTTGTTTCTTAAATGTTCTCTGTCATTTATTTTGGGGTATGTCTTTTTAAAACAGTTGCATTTTAAAACCCAATTTAAGTCTTTGTCATTTCTCTTCCTCTGCCTTCTCCTCCTCTTCCTTCCTATTTTAGAGGTATGATTTTAAATCATACCACAAATCTTAAATGAACACTTGAATTAATTTTTACATATGTACATACTTGTATATTCAACTCCAAAATCAAATTATAGACCATTTCGAGGACCTTCCTAGCAGGCTCCCCTCTGACCCTAGGCTGCAGTTTGGGTTCTCTTAGAAGCCGACTCTGAGATGGAAGTTAGTGCCCAGGACACTTGTTATGGAGTAGCTCCGGGATCAATACTTTTGAAAGTGAGGAAGGGAAGCAGAATTGGGTAGAAGGATATGTAAAAGTGTGATGTGGGCTAATAGCCTCAGCCAAATCAGTTTTGGAACTAAAAGGACCCATCCAAATTGTTCTGCATGTTTCTTTCGGGCTATCCTTTACCATTACTCAGTTGAGGCAACTCTCTGCTGCTAATGTAATCCTTGGAGCACTTGCCAGTTGAAGGCTTTCAACTGACAACATGCCCCACAGAAGGATCTGGAAAGTGCCTCTACATCTCTACCACACTCTCCTGGTCATGTTTCCCCACAGAAAATATCATTTTAATTTCTATTAACATAGATAGCTTTTGATTGATTTTTGAATTTTTTAAAAATAGAAGCACACAGTATGGACTCATTTTATTCTAGTTAATTTTGTTCAACGTTATATCTGTGTGGTTTATTGTGTTGTGACATTTACAGACATCATTGCTCTTTCGTTGCTATATAGTATTTCATACTAAGATCTTACCAGAATTTATTTGTCTATTTTTTTATTAATGGAAATTTAGATTTTCATTTTTGGCTATTATGAAACATGTTGCTATAAGCATTCTTACACACACCTAATCCATGTTTCGTAATTTATCTTCTTTGGGAACATGTAAAAACTCACTTTTCTTAATATATATTCCAGAACTGGAGTTGCTAGATTATAGAATATATGCCTGATTAGTTTTAATATTTATTTATTTATTTATTTTAATTTATTTTTATTGTAAACAAATGGGGTACATCTTGTTTCTCTGTACATGAAGTAGAGGCATATCATTTGTGTAATCATACATTTACTTAGGGTAATGGTGTTTGATTCATTCTGTTGTTTTTTTCCTCCCCCCCAACCCTCCCACCCCTCTTTTCCCTCTATACAGTCCCTCCTTCCTCCATTCTTGCCTCCCTCCCACCTCCCATTATGTATCATCATCCGCTTATCTGGAAGGATGATAGTTTTAATATTTATTGATGAATGTTTTCTTAAAGTTGTTCGTACTTTCAATTTGTTGACTTAATTTCTGTTATAATTTTGCTTTGTATGTCACTGATTGCTTTAGTTTTATTTTTCCTTCCTTCTATTTGAGTTTAGTTTGTTCTTTATTTTGTAGTATTTTGTAGTATTTTATATCATTGCTTTCCAACTTTTCTTTATCTAATATATTTCATTTAGAAATATAAAATTTTCTTTGTTCAAAGCTGAATTCCACACATTTTGACATTTTTAAATTATTCAGTTTAAAATATCTCATAATTGTTGTGATTTCCTTTTTGATGCACATTTTATTGTTGCTGAGAATAGTCTACTGTCCTTTCTGTTATTGATTACAAGTTTAATTATTCTATGCCCAAAGAATACTCTCTTAGTCCTACGACATTTTTTAAGACACATTCTATGATCCAGAATATGGTCTATTTTGGAAAAAGTTCATACAAACTTGTATGTGTGTTCTGTACTGGTTAGATGTGAGGTTCTTTATCTGTGAATTAAGTTCAGATCGTCCATGTTTTACTCTTCTGTCATGTCCAGATGCTTTTCCTACTTACTGATATTGATTTCTATCAGTTATTGAGAATGATATATTAAAGTTTTCAAGTATTATTGTGTATTATCAATTTCTACCTCTAGCTCTAGCAACTTTTGCATTATATATTTTAACTGTATTACTAGGTATATGCAAATGTCTTGATGAATTAGTTTCTTTATCATTAACATTTCTTGCAGCCAATTAACATTTCTTGCCTTAAATCTTATCATCTGAAATTATAGCTATCAGTTATCTTTTTATTAGGATTGGGGGAAATATCTTTTTTTCTTTTCTTTTTCCATTTCCCTGTGCCCTTATAAATAAATCCTCTCATGAACAGTCTTTAAAGTCTGTCTCTTGTAAACAGCATGTGTAGTCAATTTCTTTTTTTAACCAGTTGACAAACAATCTCAACAAAGAAAGTAAAATTCCTACTTATCTAGTATTTTCATTTTCACAAATCTCCTTTGTTTTTGAAAACATAATCTCAGGAATTTCAGGACTGTTTTTAGTTACTGCATTGGGACCATTAGGAGACTATGATCCACTTATTGTGCCTGAAGTGCAAGTCTCTGAGTCTTCATCACTTAATAGCAAGTTTAACTACACACATTTAATGTGATAATTGCTTTATTTGATCTAAATTTTTTATCTGATTTAATGTTTTGTGGCTATTTTTTCTTTTCATTTTACTTTTGGATAAATTTCTCTTTTTAATTCTAATATTATAAACATTCCCTATCCCAGATGTCCATGGCTTCTTGATATTCAAAACTAGAATAAAACCATTGACCCTGTTCACCACATTCAGTGAGACGTCCTCTCCAAGATTTTGACAAGTTTGTAAGGACTTAAGTCTTTGTGAAGAAGTTTCCTTTTGAATGTCTGTCTTTCCACTCAGTATCTTCTAGTAGCACTCCCCAGCACTGGGCGACACCACAGCTTCATTCTTGTCCAGATGTGTTCCCTTTCCCTCTTTGCTTTATTCCTCCCCAACACTCACACCACTCCAAACTTCATTCCAAGCTCTTCCTTATTGCCTAGCTTTCTGCACAGCCTTTACTGAAGATATGAATTATAGCAACCCAGAAAATTAATGAGGCCAATCTCTTCTTGTATGTTCTTTGATCAACCTGACTTTAGAGTTTTCTCACAAATGACCTTTCTCTTGATGAGTTAACTTGACTCCTTTCTCTCACTGGACCTTGGCTTTCACACAGGCTACATTTTTTCTCTCCACCTCTTAGTCAACTCTACCCTCTTCTCTACAACCAAAAGCTGGTTAATGTACCATGCCAGAAAAGTGCATGTGTTCTCTGGATGCTATATTTACCCACACCAAAATATTTGCATGTGGTGGTAAATTTCAGTATTTTCCCTAAATTGTCTTTGTATATTAAAAAGAGCCAACATAAAAGCAAATTTCCCCCTACTAACATGATTTATGGTATAATTTTGTTCTTTCTCTATTCCTATGGTCATTCCACAGAAGGTTACCTTTCAGTAATATTTGCTGCTAAATTCCTGGTCACAGTCAATCAAGAAATATCAAGAAATATCTATTCACTGCTTGCCCTCCTATCTTTTTAAACAAGAAATCAAACAGCCTTTTACTTCATATCTTCCAACTCCAAATTAATGTTGACATAATCTAAGTTTCTAGATCCAAACTACTATTAAATTCTTTACTTTGTGTAAATTACCTTTCCAGTAACACTTACAGGTCTTCCCAGGAATAATAGCATGGAGTTATCAGGCTCAACCTTCCCTCTGCTTTCTCTTCTTTTCTAACTGGTATGCTTGTTTTATAGAAACCAGATAAAAATGGACACAGACTTCTCTGTTGCACATTTATTTGATTATTTCAATAGAAATTTGGAATGGGAGATGAAATTACCTGTATGCTTAAGTGTAACGGAAGTTACCTGCATCCTGAGTTAGCAAAATACGTTAATTTTTATGAAAGCAAGATCTCCTATTAAAACTCAATTCTTAGATTGTTCTATGACCCATTTTTAAACATACAGTCTGTTTTCACCTCTAGTCCTACTTAATTTATCCCCTTTGATTTTCCCTCCCCACATTGACCCTGCCGTCACAGTCTGAAGCCACTATCCACTTTTTGCCCAGTAAAAGTTTACTCAAGAAATGCAAATTTATTTGAATATTTGCCCCGGTCTGTTTTTATTTTAAAATGCCTATAACATTTCCACTGTATAACCCAGACTTTATTCCTAAAACTCTGTTTAAAATTGATTTTTTTTGGTAAATTAAATGCACCAGCAGGACTGTTATTTAAAGGAAGCTTTCAGTGAATCCATTTTGCAAAGTGAAGGGTTTTTTTTAAAAATTATGAATAAACTCCTATCCTAGCCCATTTCCACCTCCTCTTCCCACTAACAACAATAACAAAAAAATCTGTTTTATAAATTTGGATGTCTGAATAGTAAATGGGGCTTACCATATTTCATTTAAAAACCAAATATAAACATTTACAGGCTCTGCACCATGGTTCATTCATATCCATATGAATAATTATGCATTCTCTCTATTGGACAACTTACTATTTCTTTTTCAATGCTTTCACTTTCTTTTTTGCCCCCCACCCCCACCACCACAGACTATGCAGATGCTTAAAGGGAACTGAAATGAGACTCAGTTAAGATCAAAGAGAAATAATGTTTTTCTTTGTAAATATTATACACTTCTTAATTTTTCCCTGGAGCTTGAAACTCCTTTGGTTTTGTCCTGTCATTATTACTGGCCACTCAGAGATAAAGCAAACGAGCTAAATCGAATGCACACACACTGGCAGGTTTTGATGTTTACTGTGCTTTTAAGCAATGAAGCCAGCAGCTTAGAACAATCAATTCATTTGCTAGAGTTTAACTTTCTGGCAAATCCCCGACTCCAACATGAATGTCTAGTCCCATTTCAGGAATTTCTTTACATGGTACTTTCCCCAGTCTGTACCCTTGATGTAGTTAGTAATGATGACTGTTACAGGGACAAAGGGTCCAAAAAATGAGAAAAACTTGCAGTGAAAGATAAACTTTTGCAGTTGTCCAAGAAACACAATAAAGTGGTGTTATTGAGCTGTGGTGCTCACTAATAGGACCTGCTTCTGATGATTAAGGGAGAGTAGTCAGTAGGCTTCATGCTGAAGTAATTAGCAGAATTTTTGATTATATTCTGACAAGTTCAATACAGAGTTGTTTGGTTACTTTCTGCAGTCGCAAAACACATGGAAAACACATGTGGCATTGACTGGAGTTTGTTCCACTTTAGAGGTGTTGATAAAATATTTTTTAAAATGTAGTTCACAAGCCTGTAACATTCCTCAACCCTATAGGATATAAACCCACCTCCCAGTCTAAAGGCAATGCTTTGGCAGAGGACTCCATTGCTGCCAAGCTGTACCACCCCAAACCAGAATTGCTCCACCCCATTTCTGACCTTGGCCTCAACCTGGGCCATTTGCTGGAATAGGAGAGCTGTGCATTCTAGAGAGGGAGACACCTAGCTGTGACATGGTTCTAATTCCCTTCTTCTAGCTTGTGCAAGGGTTCTGTGTTCCTAGAACCATGGCACCAGGCTCCCAGCAAAATCCAGGTTAAAATCTTAGAAGGCAGTTCATAAATAGTGAATGAACACAGAGTAAATAAAATCACCACCTCCCCGCTATTCCTCACTCTCTCAATATCTCCCATGTATCTTGAATCCACCCATCATCATTATCAACATTTTCCCTGATTACCATCATCTCTACCTTGGATTAACACAACAGTTTCCTAAAATCTCTCTTGCCTCTACTAGTCTTTTATTAAAACCATTCTCTTACTGTGGTCAGAAACATTATCCTACGCTTGCAAAATAAAATGCAGTGATCACTTGTCTTCCCTTCTCGAAGCACTTCACTGCCTCCATGGGCCTTTTGGATTAAGGTCATGATTTCTGGCATGGATTAAATGGAATGGTATATCATTTGTTGTTTAGACCAATCACTACTGAGAGTGCAGGAGGGAGTTATCCTGGGACTGCAGATGTGAACAGGAACTATAGCAAGTCAAACCAGGACATATAGTCACCCAGAGCATTGAACATACACTTCATGGCCTGATACCACCTAATCCTTCCAACCTCACCTCAAAACTTATAGGGGTTTGGATCTTGAATGTTCCCCGAAGGCCCATGCGTTAAGGTTTGGTGGTAATTATGACTCTATTAGGAGTTGGTGGAGTCTTTAGGAAGTAAAACCTAATAGAAAGTTAGATCACTAGATGTGTGCCATTGAAGGGGGTATTAGGTTGGCAATTCCTACCCCTCTCTCTCTCTCTGCTTCCCAGATGCCATGTAGTGAATAGCTCTGCTCTACCACCACTTGCTGCCATGACATAATGCCACAGGCCCCAAAATGAAATCAAGTGACCATGGACCGAAACCACTGAAAACATGAGGCAAAATAAAACTTTCCTCCTTGTAAGTTATATCAGGCATTTTGCTACAGCAACAGAAAACTGGTCAACACGCACCCCTTTCTCATTTTTTTCATTCTTCTCACTACCTTGAATTCCAGTCACCTCTCCATTCTAAATGAGTCTGTTAGGTTCCTCCTTAGGCTCCTCTTGTTTTAGAAAGCTGTCCCACATCTTTGGAGATGAAAGCTAAGTGTTTCCTTTGGGGGCTTTCTTATCAACCGTGTTTATTTGTTTTGTCTCCTCTCAGCTCCTAGAGATTGTGAAGTTCTTTGAGAGTGGAGATCCTGGTATTGGTTGACTCTCAGCACCTAGGAGTGAATTAATAAACTCCATATGTTACTAGAATGTGGGGAAGGAGAGATCAGGAAACATTCTGAGGATAATGTCTGAGCTGGACCCTGAAGACTGGGTGGCATCAGGGAGCCTGAGGGAGGATACAGGCACAGCCAGGAAAGAAAAACCATCATGGTTGTTGCAAAGGGGACCAGGCACATGGCACATCATGGCAGCAGGGACTAGGGTTCATTTTGCCCTCAAGTGCTGGTGCAAAATAAATCATCATCATCTTTAGTGACTGGCAAGAAAAAGATAAAGTAAGATGTGATGATTAAGGGGGAGGGGTAGTACATAAAAGGGAATATGAGTGACATGTCTGTGGTATTGCTATTTTTTCCTGTGATCCAGGTACTGATTACACAAATGTGCTCAGTTTAAGAAACTTCACTGAGCTGATAGATGCATTTCTCTATATGTACATGATAACAAATCTAAAATAAAATGAATAATTTCTCTCTAAATCCCTTTTCCAAACTGGATAAGTAGGGTCATACAGGGTATTACATAAAAACTCCGGTTTTCCATCCTGTCCCCAGCTGTAGCTTGATTCTGGAAAGCCTGCCATGGGACTCAGTGTGTCTGAAAACCTTCTAGACTTCCTCCACAGCCAAAACATTAGGACAGCGAGTAAATAAAAATGAGCCAACTTATTCACTGCTTAGGTGCAAGTTTAATTTTCTAAGATATGCTTTCGTTTTTGTTAATTGAGCATGTGTTTCCAATGAAGGTTTCAAATGTGTATTTGAGCTCACCACCCTTTGGGGATGCTCACCAACATACTACAATCTCGCCTGTGTGTGCATCGACATTCAACCTGAAACCCACATTGGCAGACATGCATATTTATGGCTGCGCATCTCTGTTCAGTCCACCCATGGCCCTCCTCTCCCCAGCCTCATGCTCCTCATTTCCATTTTTGTTTTTCTGGAGCCCAATTTGCCTCGAGATGCCTGGAATCTTCCCTAGCCCATCCCCGTGGTTTCAAAATGACACCAGCTGCTGACATCCAGTGGCTGCTTGGCTTCATTACAGATGTATATTCAGTCTACTTATGCTGGACACTGTCCCTGTTTGAAGGGAGCCCTGCCCAGAGCTGCATAAGTGACCCCACCACCAGAGAACCCGATGGCTGCTGCATTGTGGGGAGCACAGATTCTCCCATGCCTGGAGCGTTGCCTGCTATCAGACATGGAGGAACAAGCTGAGGGCCTCATGGGGACCCAGTCAGCCAGTGCTCAGCCCAAGCCAGCCTGACTGGGGCAGAAGACAGCAGCCCCTTAAATCAGGCCTTCTCAGTCTCCTGCCCCTCCTCCCCCTCCCTTCCTGTCCCTCCCCTTTTTACCCCCTTCCTCCACCTTAAAAGCCTAAAGGGTAATCATTTCCTGACAGCAAACTCAACTTGAATTGTGAAACAGAAGCCATTTTAAAAGAACCCAGCTCCGCATTTTATTATTTTTCCAGGGAAAACAGGTTTTGCCTTGGCCAGGCCTCGGTGCCACGGTAGGATATGACTTGTGACAGGTCTGAAACGCATTCAGAACAGTAAACACGGAGCCGGCCACAGCACCCTAATTTAAACCGGGGGCACACTAGGCAGGCGGTGTTTACCACCGCACGTCGAGCACAAGTGGCTTTACTTCAGAGGAAGTCATTCCTTTTGAATCCGAGACTGGGAGAGAGAGAGAGAATATAAGAAGGAAAAAAGTTTGGTTTCAATATGTGAAATTAGTTCCCCTGGGGGAAACTTTAATTCTTGTCAAATGTTTAGGGAGAATGCAAATGGGAAATTTTCCACGTTTGCAGATGTATTCCCTGGCGCCCCGACTCTGAGTTTCTGTGCAAACCTCTCACTCTCCACCGAGGGGCTTCTGGAGGCCACGAGCCCTGGGATGGCCTGAGAAAGAGGAAATAAATGATGTCTGATGAGGTGGCAGAGTGGCTGTCCAGCTACAGAGAGGAAGATGTGCCTTGTCCTGTTAGGAGGAGGGGCCAAGGCAGGGACAAGAGACAGGAGCAGAGATCTGCCCTGAGAATGTAGCATTTCCTTCCCAAACAGCCAGAAACTGAAATGGACAAGTCAGAGCAAATCCCTCTCATAAAGTTGCTTTTCACCTTCCTTTCTTCTGGCTGCCCAGGCTCTGTGGGCCCTGGGCGTCTGTGGCCAGAAGGCAGGCCAGGCCAGGAGACCTTGACGCCCCCAGAGAGGGGGGAGAAGCACAGTGCACTCCATTGATCCTGCCAGGCTGTATAAACGGAGCCTTGGTGATGGGCGTCAAAAACACATTTTCCCAGCCCAAGTGTCTTAAATCCAATGCCCTTGGGATAGAAGTCAGAAATTCTAATTATAACAGGCGACTTCGGGGCACTGCTGAGCATAGCTGGTGTTTTGAAGAGGAAGGGGAGACTCAGTGGGAAGAACTGGCAACTCCAGCATTGAGATGGAAGCACTACAGACATTTTCCCTACAAAAAATAAATGACCCTGCAGTTAGGTAAATATTCTGTAGATAAACAAAGGCCGGGACAGTGCCGGGGTTTAAATTGAGTGGGGCTATGAAATAAATATCATTAGATCCAAGATGCAGATGGAACACTCAACTTTGGGAGCATCCAGAAGAGCTCCAGGCACTTAACTCTGGGGAGTCCCCAGCTACAGCGAGCTCCTCCTGGGCTTTTAGGTGCTCTCAGGTCACCCCTTCCTGTGTGACCTTCCCCATCACTGGAGTGACTTCTCAGCTGTTACTCGCCTGTCCTTCCTATAACCTCCACCTCAAACCGTGGTTTCTAATGTGTGTGATTCCTGTCTTCAAAACACCCCAAGGGCAGTGATTCCATGTTGTTCACCTCTGAATCCTATGTGCCTACCTCAGACTGGCACGAAGTAGGAATTTAATGACTCTGCCAACTAAATGGATGAACGAGCTGTTCTGCTTGTTGTTAATAAAGATGAGTCTTAGAAAAGCCAATGAGGAAAAGAAGAGATGGAAGTATTTAGAACCCAAACTCCTCTACCTTGGATCAGCATGGTTTAAATAAAGCTTTGAAGGCAAAAAACCCTTGAGGCCATTTTCTTTCTTTCCTTCCTTCCTTCCTTCCTTCCTTCCTTCCTTCCTTCCTTCCTTCCTTCCTTCCTTCCTTCCTTCCATTTATCCATCCTTTCTTCCTTCTTCTCTCTCTCTCTTTCTCTCTCTCTCCCCCTCCCTCTTCTTGATAAAAAAATTGTACAGAATCATGGGATAACATAACATTTCAGTACATTTATACATTGTGTAAAGTTCAAATCAGGATAAATCTAACTACCTAAACATTTATCATTTCTATGTGGTGAAATGTTCAAAATACTTTAATAATGTATATCACCCTACTGTGTGTACATCAGAACTTATTTCTACTATCTAACATTGTAGTTGGGCTATGAGGTATTCTTAAAAAGCTCCTGTGTTAGTGTACGAGGCGAAATGATTTTATTACGAGAGCTACAACCTAATTGCTCCACCCTAGTTCAAATGAACTTCCTGAGTGGTAAATGTAGGTGGGTGGGGTGTGGCTGGAGAAGGTGTGTCGCTGGGGGTGAGCCCTGGAAGGGTTCATCCTCCCTGCAGCCTCTTCCCCTCTCCCCCTGTCTCCTGGTCTCCACAACAGAGCAGCACTCCTTCACCATGCCCTTCCACCATGATCTTCCTCATCTTGGGCCCAGGACAATAGAGTCAGCTGCCTATGAACTGAAACCTCTGCAACCATGAGTCGCAAATAAACTTTTCCTCCTCTAAGTTGTTCTTACCTTGTATCTTTGGTCACTGTGACAAAAAGCTGACTAACACGCCAACTGTAACTTGGTAATATTGACCAACCTTCCCTCCCTACTCCTCCTTGCCCCTTGAAGCCATATTCAATACTGGCTAAAAAGAGACTAATCTAGGGACAGTGAGGATCCCCATAGTGTGGTGTGTGTGCTCACAAATGTGATTGTGGGTGGAGAGTTCAGAGGCACAAAGTCAAATATAGAGAGTAAGTCCAGCTTTGCAGAATAAGCAGCCTCCCAGGAAGTGAGATGGCACTAGTAACTGGTATTACCACAAGTTCCCTTTATACTCTTTTAGGCCAAGGCACAGAGAGCTACTATTAAAATAGAGGTGTTATCTAAGAAGGTAGCCTAATGGGACCTGAGTATTCTTTGATATTCAAAAAAACTCAGTACTTTGAATGAAGACAATAAGGTGGCCACAAAGGGAACCAGGGAGGATACCAATAGCAAAGAAAGTTGACCAAACAGATTCACAAGGATTTTTCTCTCTATTTAGAATAGAAGACTTCTCCCTACATGGCTACAATAGGTTCCTATGTGTAGATACATTTCTCTATATCAGATTTAGCTCCATTTTGACGTCTCCAAGTGGACAGATAAGGAAACTGCAGTGGACATGGTGTGCAATGATTTCAGCAAAGCCTGTGGCAAAATACCCAACAATACTTTTTATAGAAAATATAGTGAAATATGAGCTGAGTTCATAATGGGTGGTGAACAGTGAATCTGAAAAACAGTGGCCTGTTGTTTCTAAACTTTAAGTTTTTTTTTTAATCAGTGACTTTAAGAAGCCAGAAAATATCAACATTGCAAGTGAAAGAGTTCAAGAGAATTCGTCCTATAGAACACAGATTCAAGATTGAAAATGCAGTCGGCAATCTCACAGACTGATTTAAATGGACAGAATGAAACTTAACAGGGAAGAAATGTAAAGTCTCATGTTTAATATTCCAAAAGTGAATCACCAAAGAACAGAATGGAGGATACCCAGGTTGGCAGAAGTTCACATGGAAAAGATTGGAGGACTAAGAATAACCGAAGTGTATTCAGAGCAGGAACACTGGGAAAAGTTCTGAAAAAACATGAGAATTGAGAGGGAAAAAAAAATGGATCTATTGTGGAGAGGATGTTGTTGCAAATGGGAGAAATAAGGAGAGACAGGGAGACAATATTGTTGAACAAGAGAATGACAAGCGTCCTAGTAATGACAAGGGCTGCCTCTTGAAGCAGTGAGTTCTCTGTGGTGGTAAAAGCAAAGTCGTCTGCTGACAGACACTTTGCAGAAAGAAGTGTAGCACTTTATCTAGAGCCCTAAGAGCTGCACCAGAAGAACTGATGAGAATTCACATTCCCAAGGAAGAGTGACTACTGAATAGAAAACTAAAGCAAAGTGGATGGAACATTTTGTGCGTGGAATTTGGAGACGATGTTTTATTTTGTGGATAAGAACAATTAAAAGTTATGCGTTTGAGGTATTGGGCAGCAGGGAAGGAAGCTCCACAGCCTATTGCTGGGAGTTCTCGGGAGGAAAGGTGGCCTAGCATCTTAAATGACTTCCAAGGTTCCTCTCAGTCTTTTGATTCTAGGTCACTTTTTTTTTCCTGTCCCTTTCCCTCCCTGGTCTTGGCGAGGACACACATCATTAGGTCGCTGAGTTTTCTTTGTGAATCACTCACAGAACAAGCAGTTGCTCTGCCATGCCATAAAATATTTTTCCACTTAAGGACACAAAGGAATTTGTTGTGAACACAGAGAACTCTGACATGCTGTCCACTTGCCAAGAGTCCCAGAAATGGTCTGAAAGAAGGAGCAGGAGGGGAGAGGAGAGAAAGGGGTGTTTCCATACGCCAAGGCTCAGGGCTCCTCTGGGCAGGCCTGATTCAATCCGTCTAGCTGGTCTCATGAAACATTCTATTTTGTGCCTTCTCGGGCTGTTGAAGAAGGCAGAGTAGAGATTTATAACAACAGTTGTTCATTCCAGCCCAACTGGTTTGGCACAGGGAGGAGCTATGTTTTTTAGAACAGCTTTTCAACATTCCTGCATGAGTTGAAATGCATGAAAATTTCAGTTTTGAAACAACCAGATGTTTTTGTCAGGAGAGAAATAGATGACCCAAAGAGACTGGGAGGACAAGCTCAGAGGTTGCGGGAGGAAAATGGTAGTACAGAGAGCTCGTGTCTTTCTCATAGCTCCGACCATGATTAGCCTACTTGTACCAAAGCCAGACTCCACTTAGCATTTTCCTTCCGAGGATTCCACTTGGGCTGCAATGCTGCTAAAGGTCTGGGAGTAAAAGAAGCAGGCTGCTAACTTCCACTGGAAACTCTGGGATGGTGGAGAGTCAATAGCTGGAGCAGAATTGGCCCAGATGAAACAGATAAATGGGCTGCAGTATGCAGTAGAAATAATGCTGGGCTTAGACACGGGGACCTGTATTTCTCAGCCACAGATTTTGTCATTCTTTGAGACCATTTCATCATTGTCAAATGAGGAGCTGGAAACAAATTTTCCTCCGTGTCTTTTCTCAACCCCTGCTTCAGTGATTCCTGATTCCTTTCTTCCTTACAAAGAGATAATACATTGATATTGGTTATGAAGAAATAACTTCTTCATGATAAGATATTGGATAAAAAATAGAATTTTCTTTTTCAATAAAGGTGGCATTCCTGATTTGAAAATCATTATTACTTTAGTAGATTCATTGAATCAAACATGTGTCACACTGACCAGAGTCACGGGTTTTTCAAAATAGTCCCAATTTCAAATATTCTGACTTGCTTGTTATCTTACCATGAGTTCTGATTTTTTTAGTCAAGAAAATATGGGCCGGAGCTGTAGTTCAATGGCAGAGTACTTGACTAGCATGTGTAAAGCACTGGGTTTGAGCCTTAGCACCACATAAAAATAAACATATAAAATAAAGGCATGCTGTTCATCTACAACTACCAAAAGTAAAAAACAAAAACAAAAAACAACGAAAAAAAACATGGTCAAGGACTTTTAAACGACTGGTGAAGAAATGAAGAAAGGTAGTGAATACAGAGTTTCTATTTGATGTAACTTTTTTGTCCTGAGTATAAAATTTTCTTATCAGCGCCTTATGTCTTTGGAGATGAATCTTTTGTGAGGGTTCTTCAGCAAGAGTGGCCTTGGAAGTCATGCCTCTCCTATCCACTGGTCTCCAGGCTTTCTGAGTCCTCTTTGTTGTGTCTAAGACATTGGACTGTATCAGGCCTCTGCTGCTGCATCTGAGAACCAAGAGCTTCAGGCATTGCAGCTCATGTTCCTTGGTGGTCTACCACCTGATACAAGTTCCACTGTGCTACCTCTTTTCTCTGTTTCCCAACATCTTGTTTGGTTATAAGAGGAACAGGGTCTCTGAAAAGAGGATGCAACTGAGAGTGAATTGGACAGAGATCACTGGAGCTGCCTGTCTGCATTTCTATCCACCACATGCCACACTAGGTTGACTTCCAGAATCACACATTGGACTCCAGTGCTGCTCTTTGTCTGATGATCCACAGCTTCCCAGGCAGCTCCCCGTGCTTTCCAAGTGCTACCAGCACCTGGGTGATTTGTTTAACATTACTCTTGTAAAGTTGCTGCCTCTCCTAGAACCGCGTCAGCATGCCTCCCTCTTCTTCAGAAAGAGCCAAGAGAAACTATTAAAAATGTGTTTGAAATTACACATTCCCCACTCTCCTTGACAGAGGAGCTTTGCAAAGCTCGTTAAGAGAGCTGGAGAAAATTCCACAGCACATTTCTGGGTTTATGGTTATTATTTTGCATGTGCTGCTGAGCTAATAGAATGTGACTTTGGACATCCATGATCCAAGGGAAAATGGCTGCCTACATCTCTAGGCTTTAATACCAGAGCAGCAAAGGAGGCTACCATTTTGGCCATTCACCCCCATTCACTCCATTCGCAGACTTAGTGAAAGAGATGAGAGCCAAGAGGACAAAGACACAGAGGAAAGGAATAAATTAGGCCGATTTTGGAATGAGTCCTCTTTCTCCTCCCTCTTCTCTTTCTCTCCCCTCCTCTCTCCCTTGCCCTTTCAAATGTTGGATGGGCTGAATTCAGCTTACTTTACAGCTTTGCTCCAACTCCGTAAAACTGAGCTCAACCAGAGCTGGACTCTGAGACTTGTAAATAATCTCCTAAAGGAGCCTCACTAAGTGGAAGCAGCCTGTTCAGTTCAATTTTCTCCTCCGGTTACCATCAATGACCTCCAGACATCTCAATTTCTTCCATAATCCTCGAGCAAAGCAAAGTCACTGCTCCATTGCCTCTGTTGGAAAGAATGCTACACTTGACCTTCTCCTTTGCTGGTGCGCTAGCAAGACAATGTGAGAACCAGCACAACTCAGATCAGGAACCACCACATTGAAACTCCAGATACAGACCCTGTGCTTTTATATCTTCTCCAGCAGACTGAATGCCTGGTGAATATATTGCTGAACAGACGCATTAGAAGTGAAGTTCTCCACCACCTCATTGAAACTGATCTTTTGCTATAAAAACAATGAAGTCCAGTGGCATTTCTGAGGAGCAAAATGTGAAACAACACCATTTGACCTTGGGCCATGTAAATAACTTTAACAACCACAAGCTAAAACATGCTGAGTACTTCTAACAAGAAACATATATTGAGATACTTAGCATGTGGAAGATCTTTGGTGGAATTTAAAAAATCCATTAAAAATACCTGATTTCCAGTGTGTTATAAATTGCTGAAACAAAGGGTGAAGGACTTACCCTAGTGCTATGAATATAAATTCAATTTGATTTGAGATGTCATTGCTAAATGAGCTAGCTGCCCTTCAAAGTGTGAACACATGAGTTAGTTTTTTTTTTTCATATTAAATTGAGATTCTTTCAGTCTAAAGAAACTCAAAGAGAAAGAAAATATTCTTATCTTCTTAGATCAAATATATCTTTTGATAAAATAAATGTTGAATTCTTAACAGAACATTATTTGGGACACCAAAAGAATTCTTTATTCTGCAACATTTGAAGCAAAATTTCAGGTCACAGGGTTAAAAAACAATTTCCAAAAACAATTCCAAAACTATATCCATCTGTCTAAAAGGACTTCATTTCCAAAACTCTGTTCTAAGGTTTTTGTTTCTCTGGACATGTTTTCTTTCCATTTCAGTTTTTACCTAAAGCAAAGACCAAAGTTTATCTCAGAAAAATTTTCATCTGAGAATATTTTCTCTCCTTGACTTCTAAGCATACTTGCCCACAAAGTGGGAGGGAGCTCTTTATTTGTAATTGCTGCCTACAAGATTGGAATTTTATACCTGAAAGTTTGTGTTTTTCAGATAACGTTGACTTTACATTCAAGTAATTGTTCAAAGGTCACAGATTTTAAACATCACTTCCTTGGAGGAGTGAGCACCTTAATGTAACCACAAGACCCTGGCAGGGATATAAGAGGAACATTGCTTTTTTATTTAAGAGGCAGGCATGTGAGGTACGGAGCTCCTCAGAGCTTAGGATACCGGGTCCATGACACAGAGCCCTTTCCGCAGATAGGAGGCTCCAGTGCTCTATCCTCTGCCCAGCTGGAGAGTGGGAAACAAATGAAAAACTTGTGTATTCCATCTTGCAGCTAGACCTCAAACGGTTGGTCCAGAGGACTCGCATTTCCTAGCTGATCATAAAAGAATTCTTTCTGTGATTTGTGACAGGAAGTCCTTCCCTTGAAATGTACAGCTAACCCAGGCATGGAGGACAGGAGCAGGCACCTCAACGCTTCATTCACTTTGATGTAGAGACACAGGTGAAAAGAAGACCCTACCTCACCGGAGCAGAGCCCTAAGAGATAGGTAAGGAACAATGGATTTTTCCCAGGTGAAAATATCCAAAACCTAAAGCAGCCTTTGTAGCTCCAGGTTCAACTTAATTTCCCCCCTTTTAATGGGACTGTGCTCTGAGAAGGACAAAAATGTGCAGAGCATCTGCAAAGCAAAGAAAACTACAGTGCACAGAGATAACTTGCAGGTTAAGAGAAAATATTTGCAAGCCATATATCTGATAAGGGTTAAAATTCAAAATAAATAAAGAGTCCAAAAGACTCAATAATAAGAAAACAAAACAAAATTAAGAAATGTACAAAAGCCAAAGCAATCCTTAGCAGGAAGAGTGAAGCAGGAGGTATCATAATACCAGACCTTCAACTATAATACAGAGAAATAGTAACAAAAATGGCATGGTATTAGCATGAAAATAGACAGGAAGACTAATGGTACAAAATAGAGGACACAGAAACCCACATAAATACAGTTTTCTCATACTAGACAAAGGTCCCAAGAATATACAATAGAGAAAAGATAGCCTCTTCCACAAATGGTGCTGGGAAAACTGGAAATCCATATGCAGCAAAATGAAATTAAGCCTCTATCTCTCACCCTGTCCAAAAGTCAACTCAAGATGGATCAAGGACCTAGGAATTAGGTCCTAGACTAATAGACTCTGCACCAAATAGAAGAAAAAATAGACCCAAATCTTCATCATGTCAGCTTAGGTCCAGACGTTTTTAACAAGACTCCCAAAGCACAAGAAATAAAAGCAGGAATCAATAAATGGAATAGATTCAAACTAAAAAGTTTTTTCTCAGCAAAGGAAACAATCAAGAATGTGAAGAGAGAGCCTACAGAGTGGGAGAAAATCTTTAACACAAGCACTTCAGATAGAGCACTAATCTCCAGAATTTATAAAGTACTCAAAAAACTTTACACCAAAATACAAATAACCCAATAAATAAATAGGCTAAGGAACTGAGCAGACACTTCATGAAATAAGATTTACAAGCAATCAACAGACAAATGGAAAAATATTCAATATGTCTAGTAATAAGAGAAATGCAAATCAAAACTACCCTAAGATTTCATCTCACTCCAATTAGAATGGCTAACAATAGGTGTTGGTGAGGATGTGGAGATGAAGGTACACTCATACATTGCTAGTGGGATTGCAAATTGGTACAGCCACTCTGGAAAGCTGTATGGAAATTCCTTAGAAAGCTTGAAATGGAACCACCATTTGACCCAGCTATCCCACTCCTTGGTCTATACCCAAAAGACTTAAAATCAGCATACTACAGTAACACAGCCACAACAATGTTTATAGCAGCTCAATTCATAACAGCTAGATTGTGGAACCAACCTAGATGCCTTTCAATAGATGAATGGATAAAGAAACTGTGGTATATATACACAATGGAATATTACTCAGTCATAAAGAAGAATAAAATTATGGTATTTGCAGGTAAATGGATGGAGTTGGAGAATATCATACTAAGTGAGATAAGCCAATCCCCAAAAAACCAAAGACTGAATGCTTTCTCTGATAAGTGGAAGATGATATATAACAGGGGATAGAGAAGGTAAGGGAAGAATGGAGGATGTTTGGATTGTGTAGAGGGAAATGAAGGGGGGTCAGGGGGAAAGAAAGATAATGGAATAAGACAAGCATGATTACCCTATGTACAGGCATGATTACACAAACAGTGACTCTACTTCATGTACAACCAGAGAAATGAAAAGTTGCACCAAATTGGGTACAATTAATCAAAAAATAAAAATAAAGAAATGGACAAAAGACCTGTATAGGCACTTCTCCAAAGAAGACATATATATGGAAAGAACACTCAACCTCTGTAATCATCAGAGAAATTAAAATTAAAATCACTACTATCTCACACCTGTCAGAATAAATGTTCTCAAAGAAAAAAAAAAAAGGTAAGAAATATTGGTGAGGATGTGGAGGAAAGGGAGCCCTCACACTTTTGGTGAATAAAATAAGTATAGCCATTATGGAAAACAGCCATATGATATTCCTGAAGGAACTAAATATAAAATTATCATACAATCCAGCAGTCCCACTTCTGAGTATTTATCCAAAGTATTTGAAATCAGTTTGTTAAGGAGATAGCTGAACTCTCACAGTCATTGTGGTATTATTTGCAATAGCCAAGTAATGGAAGCAACCTAAGTGTCCATCAACCAATGAATGAATAAAGAAAATCTGGTACACATACACAGTGGAATACTATTCAGCCTTTAAAAAAAAAGGAAATTCTGTCGTTTGTGACAACATGGAACCACCTGGAAAACATGACGCTAAGTGAAATAAACCAATCATAGACAAATATAGCATGCTTTCACTTATACATGGAATCTAAAATAACAGAACTCATAGAAACAGAAAGTAGAATGATGGTTGCAGATATTGGAAATTGGGGAAATAAGGAGATGGTGGTCAAAGGGTACAAAATCTGAAAGGTTACAAAAAGAGGGTTTTTTTAGATCTAATGAACAATTGGTGAATATAGTTAAATAATAAAGTACTGTACACTTCAAAATTGCTAGAAGAGTAAATTTCAAATTTTACCACAAAAAGTGTTCGCTATCTGAGGTGATGGTTGATTTAATTATTAACAAAATTGGTTTAATTATTCCACACTTTATGAATGAACCATAACATAACATTGTACCCCAGAAATATAGCCAATTATAAATTGTCAGTGTAAAATGAAAAAACAAAATTAAAGAGTGCCAAAGAACTTGCTGTTATGGTTTGGATCTGAAACATACAAGCTCACGGGTGGAAGGCTTGGTTTCCAAGACAGCAGTGTTCAGAGCTGGGGAATTGAAAGGTGATTGGATCCTAAGGGCTCTAATCTCATCGATGGGTCAATGCATTGATGGATTTATGGCTCCATGGGTTTTGGGGATTGGTGAAAATTTTAGGAGGTGGGCCTCATTGGTGGACGCATGTCACTGGGGGCACGTCCTACAAGGGGATATTTTGTCCCTGACGCCCTGCAAGCTCAATCTTTCTCTTTTTGGCTCTCCTTCTTGTTTGCCATCATGTGAGCAGCTTTGCTTCCCCCATGCATGTGCTCCCTACCATGAGGTTCTGCCTCTCCATCAGCCCAGAAACAATGGAGCCAAGCGACCATGGACTGAATGTTCTGAAACCATGAGGCAAAATAAACCTTCCCTCCTTTAAGTTGATTTTCTTGCGTATTTTTATTGTAGCAACAGAAAGTTAACACACTTGCCTAACTTCAAATGGCTCTAAGTAGCCACCTTTCTCAGGAGTTGATTTAAATGAAGAAACTTCCTTTGAAGTGCAAACTGAATTCAAGGAAAAACAAAAATGTTTTTGGCAGCGCCTGGCTGGGTTTTTATCAGCACCATTTGATACAATAAAAAGATCAAATTATGTGGGGAAAGACATTTTTAAAGTATCATTGTGGAAACAAACGATTCAAGGAGCTAAAAGCAAGTGTAGGTAGAAAAATATCAGTTTACTTGGTGAGGAGAGTTTCTTGATGTTTTTTAGAAATTCAAAAAGGAGAGAGAAAAAGAACTGAAACGAGGAAGTCAGTGAATTCAAGCGTTAAAACCCTTGTGAATCTGGTCTGCTGGGCTGGAGGAGGCTCAGCAGCTACATGGGGGCCATTTACTTGCTTTTGATTTCCCTTCACTTGGTATATTATCTTCTTAACAGACTAATAACCAAATTAACACCAAGTTACCAAGTGGAAAAATTCTCTTTTATGCTTCAAATATCTGCAAACTTCACTTTTCCAGGAAAACCTCCCTGACTCCTTTTGACTAGACCAGACTCCTATTAAAATTTTTCATGAGCCCTGAGTTTTTTCTTCACAGCATTTACTGTGGAACAGTATGTGGGCTAAACATTTGGCTTTCTGTCTTCTCCACTGGCCTGCAAGCCTCATGAAGGTAGGTAGGTGTCAGTTTTGCTCACTGTTGATTATCAGTCACCGGGGGAGTACCTGCTGGCTCGCTCATTCATTCATTACTCATTCACTCATCCATGTTCACTGTGCTCCTTCCATGTAGCAGGAGTTATCACAGGGATGGAAGATATTGTGCAGGATGAGGTAGAAAAGGCCTTCTTTGCTCTACCAGTGTTTAATTCTGGGGCCAAGGAAGGAGGAGGAGGAAGGACAATATGGAAGTCAACACTTAAATGAGCAAGTTAGCTTCTGATACTGTTAAGTTCTATGAAAAAAGGTAGCAAAAGATGATATGTTTCTGAATGCAGCCTTGGGATAGGAGAACTGGTTGGAAACCATCTCAGGGGGTTGTCAAAAGCCTCATTGAAGGGAGATGTGTGAACAGAGAGAGGGGTGATAGGAAGTGGCCAATTACATGAAGGTCTTGGCAACAGAACATCCTGCACAATGCACACCTCCTAAAGTAAAAGTGAGCCCACTCATGGGAGAGGGAGAGAGGACCACTGTATCAAGCTTGGTGGGATGTGGGGAGGAGACAGGAGATGAAGTTGGAAAGAAAAGCAGGATAGATCATGTGGGTGATATAGGCCACAGTATTTGGGTTTTGTTCTCTGCTCATAGGAAATCATCAGAGAGATTTAAGTGAGCAGGAGAGTTGGCATGATTTAAATGGCCTTTTAAAAAGATGACTGGGTTTCATCTAGACAGTTATCCTAGCTGATGGGTTGAAGTATCCCAATAGCAAAGTTGTTGTTGTGAGTAGAAGAGCTCTCCAAATGAACTCTTCATGGCAGTTATTTCATTTGGGGGGAACTTGGAAGCAAGTTATGCAGGATTCCTGGTGGTTAGAACAATCCTTCAGAAACCTCGATTACAGACTTCATGAAACTGGTCCAGGCATTTGAGGCTATCCCCTCTGCAAAATATACCTAGGTTTGTTTTAAAATTTAGAAGTACAATGTTATAAAACATTTTTCCAATTAAATTATTTCTCTTTTTCTGATATGTGTGTGTGTGCGAGTGTGTGTGTGTGTGTGTGTGTGTGTGTGTGTGTGTATCTCCATCCTTCAAGAGGTCACAGGTAAACTGACACATCGCCACCTAACTCTGAACACCTGATCTCCTGTGTAAAGGTTAAGTTCCAGATTCATCACCACCATCTCCCTCAGCCCCAAGAATCTGGTTGATGTACCACAAAGGTGGAAGGTGGAGGCTGGGCCTGAGTAAAGGAAGCAGGAAGGGAGAAGCCAAGAATTCTGCTCAGGTTTCAGAATATGCCCAGGTTTTCAATGATGCTTAAGTTTATTATACCCAGCTCTCCAGGGTGAGCTCTTATGCTTCCAACAGGACCCATGGGGCCTGGGCCAATTCTAACTCCTAAAACTACTGCTCCCATTAGACCAACTTCTCCTCTTGCTTAGTTATGAAGAAAAGTCATGAGCTGTGCATTAGCAAAAGAGCACATAAGGGTCTCCCACTTTCCTATGTCTATTTGGATGAGTTGTCCATAAAAATCTTGTCAGTTTTTCTGTTTTGCAAAATCAATGCAATTTCTCACTTGCTGAGCCAATACCATAAGCTCAGCCAAATCACCCATCATCTGTTATCTTTTGAAAACTTCAAATAATGAAGTACTCTTACTTTTTTTTAATGCCTTGAAAAAGTTATTTCCAGGCTGACACTTTACTTGCCAGCTTTTATTTAGAAACACATTTTCATATATTCACTTCAATTCTCTGGGAGAGAAAAGGGGCCAACAAAGTGTAAATATAGCAGCAGCCAAGGTTATCCATCCATCAATCCCCAGGCCCTAATTAAAGACAAGCTGTGAAAGCACAGCCTTTCTTGGAGATGGCATTGGCCAGGTCCTCCTTAAAAAGGGACCCTTCTTGATCTTGAGGGTTTAGAGTTGAAAAGGAAAAACTTTTCAAAGCCATCAGAAAGTGAGAAATCAATCTAAGTGCATCCATGTAACACAAGAGTGTCAGGATTTATAATTTAGGGTCATAAATCTTTTCACGTTGGAGCAAAAATAAGTAAGCTTGCATGGATGCAAAACTAAAGACAGCAGGCACTCTCACACTTCAAGTGTCAGTTTTAATTTATTTCTTCACTTGGAAAGGGGAGACTGAAAGCTGGCTGCCAGTCTGGAGGGAGCCTCCTTGACTCTTCTTCTGGCCCAGACAAAGGTCTGAATGTTGCAGGGCAAATCCAAAAAAAATAACACAGGAAGTTTTTGACTTCTTAAAATTGAATGAGAGTTCTTTGGAAAGGGGAGGGGGGCAGTGGTAGCAGAGAGTAAACCTCTTCCAGTAATCTCTTCTATAGAACCCCAAAATGCTTGCCACATTAAAACCAAATACCAGCAAACAAACAAAAACAAAAACGGAGGAGGAGAAGGAGGAAAATCTGATTTACTGTTTGACACATCTGGAAGGGTTTTGAAAAAGGCATTCACAAATCGTTTCAACTGCATTGAGTATTTTGCTGTGACAACAAAGATATGTATATAGATATTGTACAATTATTCATACAATTCCAAATGTGGCAGTCAGAGCACATCATCATTTCCCTTGGGAAGAGGAAGAACATTATTGTAACCTTAAAATTGAAGGGAATCAATAGTAATGAGATTTCCTGAGAGCTGCACGTGGAAAAAGATCACTGAAAACAATACCTGTGGAACTGATTGCTTGTATTCGGCAGCATTTACAATAAACTTCCCCTCTCTTCTGTTGTCACTCATTCTAAGGCATCAAAATAGAAAGCTTCAAATCAGCAAAGTAAAAAGCCATACCAGAAAATTCTGGTGCTCTGGGAAGATGTGTTCTGCAGTGATTTTTCAACACTAGAGCAATGTTTAAAAGTTTATGAGTCAACATCGCATGTACAAGCTGACTGTTTATTGGGTCATCCAGGAATCAGGTTGAAAATTAGTTACCAGATTTCTGGGGTCACCCCTGTGTTTTTATGTCCCAGTTTCCCTTGTCTATGAAATAACTGTTCTTTCCTGCTGAATCATTTTTTTTTATGTTTAAGTTAAAATGAGATAAGATACTAGAAAATAAGATATTTTAAAGTATGAAGTGCCTTTTATATACAAGCAGTGTGTTACCAGATTACTCTAGGCAGCTTGAGTAGAGGGTAGGGGATGTAGGGCAGGTGATTACCCTCTCATGAAGCAGAGTTGACTTTCCCCGTTTTTCTTGATGGTCACTATGGGATGGAAGGTAGAACGTAAAGAACAGAACAGGTGACCATTCTGGGTGTGCATGCAGCTCGCTGGACTTGAGGGACTGGAGTTTGGGTGTCAGTGGCTTTGACTGATAATGCCCTGCATGTCGTTTTCAAATAGGGAACTCAGAGGAGGCCTCACTTTCCAGAATTGTAGCCCCATGTTTCAGACCCATCTGTCTTCCATCGTTGAGAATAGATAGAGTTCAATTCCCATTCAGAATTATGCTTTGGGAGGAAAATAGATGAGCCTTTTGATGGACTTCCCATCAGTTCAGAAGACAAAGTCCCTCCATTTATCTAAGGCCTACCCAGAATGCTAATGACCACAACGAATTGAGTTCTCATAACATAACCTGACCGTGCTAAGTTGTGGCTCCTGAGAAGAAGTCTCCCAAGAACCCGGAGTTGGTTGACGGAATCCTCTTGACTCTTCCCACAAAGCAAGTAAAGATGGAACAGGGTGTTTGAATGCAATGACTCAGGGCATGCCTCCCTATGTCACTACACTTCCCCCACATTCAGTCTGTCCTTCCGTCAGCACGTTAGCTCCCATTCATTTTAGGATTTTGTTCTATATAAGTATCCTGGCACTAAAATATTTGTAAAATGCAGTCAGCTTTCCATATCTGTGTGTTCCACATCTGTGAAGTCAGCCAACTTCAGAATGAAAATACTGGGAAAAAATTGTTCATCTATACTGAACATACACAAACGGTTTTCCTTGTTATTAAACCCTGAACAATAAAATATAACAATTATTTAAATAGCATTTACACTGCATTTGTACTTACTATGGTTTGAATATAGTTTTTTCTCCAAGGAGTCATGTATTGGAAGCTTGGTCCCCATTGGGGTGATGACGGAGGGACCTTTAAGAGGTGAGTTCTAGAGGAAGATCATTAGGTCATTGGAAGCGCTACTCTTAGGATTAAGGTATTTCTCATAGGACCCTGATTGGAGGGTTTTTATAAAAGAATAAGACTCCCCCCCTCCCCATTCTATCTTCCTGTCTTATTATGTGAGCTCTCCTTTTCACCAATTCCCACCATGATAACATCAGCACAAGGCCTTTGCCCAACTGAGTACTGAGGTGTTTGGACTTTGAACCTCCAGAATTGGGAGCTACATAAAATTTCTTTTCCTCATAAGCTACCTAGTCTCAGGTTTTTTAAAATTATAGCAACAGATATTGGCCTAATACATTATTATAAATAATCTAAAGAGGATTTGAAATATACAGGAGGATTGTATAGGTTATATGCAAATACCATTCCATTTTATATAAAGGATTTGAGCATCCATAGATTTTGGTGTACACAGGGGGGCCTGGAACCAATTCCCCATGGATAATAAAGAATGAATATATTGTGAAATTGATTATCTGCTAACGGAGCCATATGTAATCATTAGCCAACATAGAGGCATGTTAAAATTTGTTAATCCATTTTCTTTATATTGATATTCTCTCTTTAAGGCTAGCTCTCAAGGTCATCTAAATCCACCAAGAAGAGAAAATTATTTTCTCTGTTCAGATTTTTTTGAGTCCCTTCCTCATATCCCTTGCTTATTATCACAAAGTCTTAGTAACATAAGACACTGAACATTGATATTTGTTTACAAATTCTATGGGTGAACTGGGCAGAGGCTGATTTGAAAGGCTTATCTGATTTTAACTAGGCTCATGTGGGTCAGCTAGGAAGTCAGCTGAGGGAAGGCTGGGATGAGCCATCTCTGTTCCATGTGGTCTCTAATACTCCAGTGGGCTAGCCTTGGCTAGTTTGCATGGCTGAAGGGCAGGGTTCAGAATGAGGGCAAAAGTACACAGAGGCTCTTCAGACTTAGACTTGGAATTGGTACATCATTCTTCTAGAGCATTCCATCGGACCAACAAATCAAAAGGCTGGCTCCACAGACTCATCTTGTGGTGGAAGGAATTTGCTTTCATGTCACACTGGTGTGTGAGTCAGTGAAGAGGTGGAAATTGGGGCCATTTTTATAATCCACCTACCACAACTTTTCCCTAAATGGATAGAACAAACAAGGCTTACATTTTCTCATTAGAAAAGAACAGTAACTATTTTTACATGTTAGCCCAGATGTTCTGCCTGTCTAAACTCAAAGGTAACAATTTATCAGTTATGGAAATTTGTAACAGAAAGCCCTCAAAGGAAAACTGATATATATGGAATATGCCTTCTAGTAACTAAAAATCTTCATTAACAGTAGTTGATTGTGGAGGGTAGGGAGAAAGAAAATATATTGAACTTTCACCTTAACTTCAGGTTTAAAGTTTGTTACCTTTTCCTCTCTGGACTTAAAGAAAAGAAACTGTGCCAGAGGAGAGAATGGACTTCTTGGGATGTCTTTTAACAGAGGGTAAGCAGTTCATCTCCTTAACAGACTTTGTATAGCTTTCCGAAAGCACAGACTAGTGGGTTTTAACATGTACATCCATCCTATTAATGTGCCTATTCATCCCCTACACGTCTGCATCCAATTTGACAGCCTTTTGGATTTTATGTATTATAACCATCTAGTCACTGACACAGTAATTTTAGGAGAATTCAGAGCCAGGTTGGAAATAGTCCTGCCAAAGCCAAGTGTAGCCAAATCAGGGGAGATCCGGAATGGGGAAAGAGGCTTCCCATGGGCCCTTCTGCCTGAAACTGAGGCTTGGATCAATTCCAATACCCATGGGAAGCAACTATTTTTTTATTGGAAGTGAAAAACCAATAGACTAACCCTATGGTAAATAGATTATTGACCCTTCTATATTCTGTCCTTTTGTTATATGACTTCCCATTTCTTCCTTTCAAAGGCAGAATGATCTCCTCCCCTTGACTTTGGGTTCTGCCATGTGACTTGCTTTTACCAACAGCATGTTAGCAGCAAGTGCCAGCAGAGACTTTATTTCTAGAGCCTCTGTCATGAGAAGAACGTGCCCTGGGTAGCTCACCAATCCCAGGAAAATGAGTAATACCTGGGACACACTTGAACAGCTGAAATCCTCACAGCTGCCCCAATCAGTCAAAAGTTTGATGCTAACCTACCCCAGTCAATAAGCAGATACATGATCCAGAAAAAAAGTTTATTTTTTTAAATTAATAAGTTTGAAGATGGTGTGTCATATGACACTGTGGCAATTTCCTATATCAACCAATAGTTAACTGATAATAAGTTCTCATGGAAACTAGAATAGGTTATAAATTACAAGTAGAACCTGATGTTTGTTGTGTAATATAGAATTTCTTTTTACAGCTGCAGAATTTGGAAATTGCATCTTAGCCATGTGTCTTGATGGGTCTTCTTTGACATTTAGTTGATACTCCAGCTTCCCTCAATAACTGAGATAACATATTTAAACTGGATAGAGGAAAATTGGGCATTTAAAAAATATTTTTCATTGTTTTCACTTGCAAACTCCAGAGAAAACAGATTAATGAGCCCTCATGCAAACATCATGCAGTTTCAACAATTGTCAGAATTTTATAAACTGTGTTGTTTCTATCCCACCTGCTGTTTTCTTGAAGACTAGAGATTTTAAATTCTAGATCCACCAGAAAATATCTTTGGTAAGTTCCTAGCTCTTAAATTGGAGTTAAGGAATTCCAAAATCTTTAATAATTTATGTGAAAGTTGGTGTATGTAAATGTTCCCATAGGATGGGTCCACAGTTTATTCAGAAGATAAAATCCATTTCCCTGCAAGAAGAAAATCAGTCATTCTTATTTGTTCTCTCCCAGCCTCAGCAGATGCCAGCATCTTATGCCTTCTGCAGACAAAGGAAAGGCCATGAGGACAAAGAATCAAATCTGCTCACCCAAAGAAAACCAGTAACTCTCCAGAAGGCCAGAATCATTGATTTGCTTATGTAGGCATAGAACTCAGACAAAATATCAGCTTTTATTTTAACAGTACTAGAAGTCACAAGCCTTCAAATATCAGGAAGAACAACTCTGCCTTTCGATGAAATATTGTGGACAACTTAAGGGCTCAAGGTTCAAAACTTAGCCATCTAATTATTTTGGATGGCCTGGCAGGTCTGCCTCACTGGCTCAAGCAGAAATGTACTTGGGGCACGTACATTGAGCCTAGTGGAATTGCTCTTACATTTTAGAAAGCCTTATATTTTGGAAGCCTTTAAAATCCAGGTTTCTGGGTCCCATTCCAGACCTCCTGAATTGGAGCCTCTGTGAAATCTGCATTTTTAATAAGTTCCTGAGTGAAACTTGGTGCAGCTTGTCCAAAGACCACACTCAGAGAGCCTTTGCTGAGGGACCCCCAAGCCGATAGCAACTATCAGAAGCTTGAAGTAAGTCTTCTTTTCTTGATTTCATATTTCCTTTCAGTCTATAAAGTAGGTGGGGGGAAAATATCTCTTGTCTCTATCAGTCTAGAAATCTGCAGCCTCTTAAGATTTCTAATTTCCTCTGGGCCCCATGTACCTCCACTAATTTGTAGGACTGCTGTTCCACTGGGCTCATTTTAACAGTTCAAGCTCTAGGGGGCTTCTCATCGACTCCAACTGGAAAAAACTGGGCAGAACCAGAGGCCATCAGAAGTTATTTGGGCTCCACAAGTGGCAGTGCCAGGCATGCGACAAATCCTAGTTGAATTTCTAAACCACTTCTTCCTAGGAGAAATGTCACATAAGCAATGGAGGTCCCAGAAGTTGTCTCATACAAAAAGGAACAGAACATAACGAGGAGCGCAGAGTGGAGGACAGTAAATACAGCTGCCCACCCCCCCTGTGCTCAACATCAAGGCCACTGGTGCAATATGGGTTTCATTAATGGCTCAAGGACAATATTTCACAGAGTTATAAGTTCAAGATGTTATTGAAAAACCCATACAGTGTTTTTCTATCCCCACTGACCCGCTCCCCCAAGGGCTTTCTTAAATCATTCTTTAAAAAAACTTTTAAACATGGTTCCACCCAAGTGGTCATATTTCTAAGGGTCTGGGGCTATGCACACCAGGCCAGTGAAACCCAAAACGGTATGGTAGAAGGATGATGCTATTTCCTCTGCCTCTCAGGGGGAGCGAGGGAAAAGCTGTGAACCCGTTAAGTACATAAGCAGCACCGTGTGGGTGGCCCCAGAGAGGGACACCTGTTTTGCTACTAAATGCAGGATCACAAACACAATTTTTCCATAATACTATCCTATGTGAAATGCTGCCAGCGCTGCAAAGCCAAGAGAATTTCTGGAGAAATTTGGAGCAAGATCTTTCAAGTTCTTAAAGGCATGATCTTGAGAAAGAGTCACTGCATTTAAAAACAAAAACAAAAACAAAAAATGTATGTGGACAGTCTTTTTCATAGATGCAGACTATTCCATGGTATGGCCATACCATTTATTGGTGAACATTCAAGTGGTTTCCAGTTGTTTTTTTTTTTTTTTCCTCTTATAAACAATGCCATACTGGATAATAAACATGTGTGTGGGTGTGCTTTTACTGTGGAAAGTGGATTCCTACGATTGCTGTTGATGGGTTAAGCATGTACATTTAACATTTTAATAAATATTGCCATGTTATTTTAAAAAATTATATGAACAAGGCTGAAAACAACCAATAGTAGATCTAAATACCTGTTTTCCCACAGTTCTGTGAGTACTACTTCTTTTGTCTTTAAAAAAATTTTTTTTACTACTTTGATAAGGCATAAGATCATTTTATTATTTTTAATTGCATTTCTATATGTCAGGTTGAGGATATTTGTATGATTATTGGTTGTTTCATATGCATTAATGAATTTCTATTCACATCTTTTGTCATACTAGGTTGACTTTTTTCTTGTGGATTTGTAGGAGCTGAATAACATTAACAATTGGTCTTTCATATATGTGAAAGAGCTTTTCCCAGACTTGTTTTGTCTTTTAGATTTTACTTTTATCTCAAACTTAACAAGACCCTGCCTCAAAATTAAAAAAAAAAAATTAAATGTACTAGGAATGTAGCTCAGTGAGTTAAATCCCCAGTACCATGAAAGTATGTAAGTAAATAAGTAAAATATTTGCAATTAAAAAGATCAAAAACTTTAACCCATCTATGTTTTTCTAAAAAAATTTTTTTCAGTTATAGTTGACACAATACCTTTATTTTATTTATTTATTTTTATGTGGTACTGAGGATTGAACCCAGTGCCTGACACATACTAGGAAAGCACTCTACCACTCTGTCACAATCCCAACCTTAACCCATCTATCTTAAATTTATTTTTGTATATACGGTGTGCAGATTGGAACAATATCATCCTCTAATGAATTGAAATGATTATTTTGTTTATAATAATTTCATAGAAGATTTTAGTATTCTCTTCTTTCTAAAACCTTGGACAATTCTTGTATATCTATTTGTACACAGAAAGTTAGAAATAATTTGTCTATTTAAAAATTACCCCTTGGAATTCTGATTGAAATTACATCTTATGTTAAATTTTCTCATTCAGAAACATGGTAGGCTTCCATTTCTTCAAATCTTGTTTAATACCTTTCAGAATGGTTTATATTTGTCTTCGTCTGGGTTTTTAGTTCACAAGTTGGGTTGCATTGCAAATATGAATTAAATTTCACCATAAAATCAATCTTTGTTGTTTGAAGATTCTGCATTTGCAAATTAACTTACTAAAATGCTTTGAGACCCAATCAATATTCACTGCACTGTTGCAATTATTCACAGATATATGTGGAAAAGCAAAAAAAAAAAAATTTTTTTAGATTACCAGATGGACACATTCCTAGATGGATTTGAACAAGCTTCCATAGAAAAAGTCAATGTCCTTTTTTGCAGTTTATTTGATGCTGTGTTTTTTGCATTATTGTGGTTTTTCTTAATGATTTGGCTGATCAAATTGGCCTACAAACAGTGTTGACATGCTGTTCAGTATTTCTGAGCAATAGTCAGCTGTAATGTGCCTCACAGGGAAAAATACATGGGTTACATAAGCTTTGATCAGGCATGAGTTATAGAAATGAGTTGTCCATGAATTCAATGTTAATGGACCAACAGTATACATTAAATAAGGTGTCTCCTAACAGAAGCACACATAAATCAAGGTTAGTATTGATTGATTTGACAAAAATATTGTGAGACTCACAGGAACTTCATCCTGCCTTTCTTCTAAGAGCAATGGTTCAGAAATTGCTAATTCAGTATTTGTGACAACTTTATAGAACAAAACTACTGAAAACAATGAGATCCAACTATATATCTTTATCTGCAACCTTTATATCAGATTTTGATATTTAGTTTATGCTAATATACAATTAAGTAGTAAGGTTCGCATCCTTTGGTTTGGTCTGGAATAGTTTAAATACTCTCATGCCTTTCTTTGGGCCAATCTGTACTTGAGGATGAAAAATTCACTCCCTGTTCTCTTTTCCAATCCAATTATATTCAGCCCTATTGTCAGAGATTCTTCAGTAATGTTAAGAGACTCTAATAAGTGGGAGGTTGCTAGGGAAGAATAGAGGTACTTTGGATTTGGCAGGCGGGAAGAGAAAGGAGGGGAGAGGATATATGGGTAGGAAAGATAGTAGAATGAATCAGACATTATTATCAATATATGACCACATGACAGGTGTGATTCTACATCATATACAACCAGGAGAATGAGAAATTACATTCCATTTATGTCTGATGTGTCAAAACACATTCCACTGTCTTGTATAACTAAAAAGAACAAATAACAAATTTTTAAAAAGATACTCTAATACTGTTTATATAAAATTCTTTATTAATTAAATAGTAAAATAGTAAAGTAATATAGAGTAGCTTCCATTTTTAACATTAAACCTCCCCATTATAAATTTCCTTCTGAGAAATTAAAATTTGAAGATTAAATCCCAAAGAGACTGAAATTCCAAATTCTTACAGTCCAAAAGACATAATATAAAGTTTGCACCCTCATGAGTTAAAATTCCAAAGAAATTAAAGTTTAATGTCCATCCTGCTCCCTAATGTCAGACTCTGTTCAGTACTAGAGGGTCTTCAGTCTTGGTTGGAGTAAAGATTGCTCAGCAGCAGCAGACTGGGCTGCCTTCTTCTGCATGGCAATAGTTGATTCTGGACCATAGAGTTGAATCAGCCTCTCCTATGTCCTGCCTTTAAAAGGTACAATGTATTCAAAGAAATGTAAGAATATCACAGCATTGATTTTACATCTACCAACTTTAGTAAGTAAGCAAATTTATAGACCCTAAAGGCAATTATCCTAAATAAAATTAGATTACCAAAACCCAGTGATTGTTGTTGCCAAAGTCCAAAGCAAAAACTCATTGCTGTCTGAAAAAGGAGAAAATGGAGAAAATTTTGACCCAATTCACCAGAATACTGACTTTTCTATGTCAGTTGTTTAGTGTCCACAACCTGGGAATTTAAATTCCATTACAAGAAATCATCCATGGGAAGTCAAATTTAGCACTGGGCATGAACATATCTAAGCAATAAAGCTACTATCTATACTGTACCCCCTTCAGAAAGTGGTACTTTAAAAAAGGCTATGTTCATGCTAATGTGTCTGCAGTATAGCCCCAGCAACTATTGAACAAACCCTCATTTCCCACCCAGAATAGTGAATCATCTTAATTTCTTATTTTCTCTTTGGGCTCTGTGTCTGTGGCCGTGAATATTTTATTTAATGTGGCTCTGGTCATATTCTCATGTGAACAGGCAATTTTGGTGCTTGCTACAGTGGCAATTCTTCCAAAGCCTATAATACTTGTCCTCCAGGGTTGGCTTATCTTTCATTCCTAAAGTTTACTTCAGCTGGAAAATCAAAGTATGACATTTGGGCTCTTAGATCCCTACTGCAGGACAATTATTCCTGAAGAAGGCTGCTTCTAAATACAATATGCTGCACAACTTGGGTCCTGGGAATCTAAAGTTATGTCAGAAGTGTGTCTAATTCATCAGTCTAGTAGATATTAGCCAGATCAAGCAAAGCATACCCAACTAAATCTAAATTTCTGATAAATATCAAATACTTTTTAGTGTATTTCATTTGCATAAGATATGCTTAGAGTAGCAAAATTTCATTTATCTGAAATTCAAATTTTATTGAGTATCCTATAGTCTTATTTTTTCAATTTTAAATCCTAATCTAGAAACCATGTGGTGGAGGTGACACTTCAGCCTGAGGACAGTCACTTTAATTCAAGGTGGAGTCCTCCATACTTCCCTCCTTGCCCCTGAATAAAAAATGACTTCTGGAGCAGCTAATCTGGTGCCACATGAACCCAGTGCTCTTATAATCTAAGAGCAATAAATATTGCACCACCCACCAATACCTGAGGAGATCTAATCCTACATCAGTCTTTCCTAATAACATCTGTTCCAGTAAAAATATCATGCCTCATCCTAAGCTCTTCCCCTCATTTCAGCCTGAACACTTGCTATGTGCTTAGGGGTACAACTGACTGATACATCAATTGCACTAGGATAATATCACCCTCAAAGACATTGCATAATTGTTTGGTTAAAAATAAGCCCATGTCTGTGAATAAAAACCACTTTAAGTACAGTAACCTACCACAGGATAAGGAGGTTCTTGAAAACTTGAGCTTTAACCTATCCACTTAATGTACACCAACACTGGCCTGATGGAACATCCAAAATCATAATGTTTGGGGAGGAAAAAGTTTCAGTTTACTACAGAAGAAAAAAAGAAATAAAAGTTAAATAAGTTCAATATGCATATGAAAAAGTGCTCAATTTCATTTGTAATTTTTTTTCAATCAAAAAGAAGGAAATAAATTTTGGAGTCTGTATATTTGGCAAAAATTGAAAAGATTTATAGGTATTATCAAAAGTGTGAGAAAATGGGTATTGTCACATAGCTCTTGGCTAGTGCAAATTGGTATTTTTAAGACTGCAAAAATAGAAAGTATGATGTTTATAGTAACGAAACACTGGAACAGCCTAACTCTCAATCAGTAGGGATAAATGCAGGAGTGATAGTGAGATGGTGGAATAGGAGGCTACTTGTATCCTCCCATGGAAAAAACAATTTGGCAGCCATTTACAAAAGCACTTATTTCTGAGTGCTTTTGTGGGAGCTTTGACATCCAGGGAGTAGGATGCAAAGCCTCAGAAAAGCCCAAGACCACGGAAGGTCATTTTGAGAAGGTGAACCAGCACTCAGGGCACTCACTGACTGTGGTCCCAGCTAAAGGCCCCCAAAACAGCCCTTTTCTCCCATGGAGTCAGCTACAGCATCATTTGGCTTTGGTCCTGCCACAGCACTATCTGCCAAGGGACCCAGGAATAGTTATGCTTATTGATGTCTGGGGTAACAGGCCCATTTGACTTTGATCTTGGATGTTGACTCTCAAAGCCTATGACTTGGTGCTAGTCCCTTTTAGACTAGTTTGGAAGTGGTACTGCCTGCCAAAGGGACCTGGTCATTGGCATACTTGTCCAAGTCTTTGGAGGCAGGCCTGCTGATGTTGACCCAACTGCAGATCCTGAAACAACCCTGTGACTTGGTTCTACCTCCTCTCAACCGCAGTACAAGGGAAGTTTGTTTCATTAAGGAATCTAATGGGAAACACACCCATGTGTAACCTAAGAGATAGGTTATTCAACTTCAGTCCAACTGTAGATCCTGAAACAGCCCAGTAACTCAGTTGCAGCATCTCCCAGCCATGGCCCAGGAACTTTCTCAGGGACCCAGTAAGAGGCACTCCTGTCCATACCCCATGAGGCAATCCTTCAGATCTCATTCCTAGGTATGGACACTGAAGCATTCCTGTGACTTGGTCCCTCTTAGCTACCATCTAGGGCCAGTCCTGCCCACCTAAGGACCCACCAGATGACCCAGTGGGAGCCCTATCCATCTGTGCATCTGGTAATAGGTCCACCATCTGTAGGCTCAACTGTGAACCCTGAAACAAACTTTATTCCAGTGCCAGTCCTACTGGCCAAGGTCATGGAAATAGTCCTGTCTATCCAAGAACCAGGCTGGATCCACATCTTCCTAGACTCTGGTAACAGGTCTGCCAACTCTGAACCCCAGAAATAGCCACGTGATCCTGCTACAATCTATTGCACTATGACTCAAGTGAAAACACCATAAAATAGAAATACCAAGAAATAGAAACTGTAAGAACGACCAAATAGAAATGTTGGAGCTGAAGAATAATCTGTGATAAAATGGGTGAGATTGAATGTTATGGTTTGATTCTAAAATATACCCAAAGACTCATGTGTTGAAGGTTTAATACCTGATACACCAATGTTTAGAGGTGGGACTTTATTCTGCTCCACCTCAGACCCAAAGCAATGGAGCCAGCTGACCAGGAACTGAAACATTTGAAATTCTGAGTCAAAATAAATCTTTCCTTCTTTAAGTTGTTTTTCTCAGGTATTTGTAATAGCAACAAAAAAACTAATGCTGTAAAGTTTTGTATTATTTAGAACTAGACTTAATATCCAAAAATGTTACCTTTCTCACAGTTGAAAAGGAACTGAAAGCCATAGGATCTGCTAGAAATGCCATCAATGAGCATCAGCAAGAACTTGTGCTCAGAGAAAAATTACATTTTTCTGACAGCTCATCGAATGAGTAAGTTACCCAAGACATATTTCTTTTATTTATTTATTTATTTATTTTACTTGGTAAGACTAATTTTAATGAAATATCTACATACTTTTGTACCAAGACATGGTGATTTGCAGTAGACTTTGCAACTCACAAACATGACACATGATCCCCTTGCTTCACATTCATAGTTCTGACAACCATCGATTAAACATTTTTAAAGTTCCCTTCCATCTTACTCATCTCTCTCTAACAACTGACACTGATTCCTTTATTTTTCATTTCTAGTTGCATGACTTCTGTGTGAAAATCTCAACATAAGTAATTTCCAAATATCTACAAATTGTGTTTAAAGCTGATGAATATATTGGCTCTTCCTTTTTAGCAGAGTTTACATTAGCTTCCCCTTTTATTAATAAAAGCATGCCTTGATTCTTTTAAAAATCATCAAGTTTACTTTTAATATCAATACATGACATTATTTCACCACTTATCCAAGTAAATGCTGTTTCCTCAAGCTCACATATTTGGCCCCTTCAGTATCACACCCAACACATCCTAAAGCATCACTACTCCAACAATATATTTTCACCTAGCAAATAATCGGACAATTACAAAGGAAAATTATGAATATTGGGGATTTAATAATAAACAAGACAAAATTCCTCCATTTATGGAACTATCATTACAGTGGGGAGAATAAACAAATCAACAAATTGAGAAATTAGGGTTCTCTAGAGAAACATAACCAATTGTGTGTGTGTGTGTGTGTGTGTGTGTGTGTGTGTGTAAAGATATTTGTTGAAAGGTTTGGCTCTTTGAAATATCAGAGGCAGGAAAAGTCCAAAATCTGTAGAACCCATATCCCATTTGGATACAAAGGCTGGCAGACTGCTGGAAAGCTAACTAGAAGGCTGTCAAGCAGGAGATTTCTTACTTGTGGAAAGTCAGCATTTGATTTTTGTTTTTCGGGTTTTTTGTTTTTGTTTTTGTCTTTTTTGCATTCAGGCCTTTGACTAGATGAAGCCCACTCACATCATAAGGGCAAATGTTTGACTCTGCCTGCCAATTTAAAAGTTTAATCTCATCCCAAAACACCTTCACAGAATATAATGTGTGATCAAATATCTGGGCATCCCATGGCCCAGTCATGCTAACACATAAGATTAACAATCACAAGAGAAACCAATGAGTTGAAAAATAAGTAAGACATTTCATGACTGCTAGACTACCAAAGAAATAATCTCACTGTGATATGAGAAGAAGGGAATGGAAAAGGGAAGAGTTTGATTTATGCAAGTGTTTAAGTTACAGTATTGTCCTAGATTTTAAATACATCTGTATTCAGATGCCATCTTGTGGCTGATTATTCACATTAGGTCTTATTTATTTGGTGCCATTCATTTCACATCTGTTAAAATGTTTTTGGAGTCAGCAGAGTTGCCTTTTTAAGACTCCAGAATTTTACATCCCTATTTCACTGGTATTATTAGTAGCAATTCCATGCCTGATGGTTTCAGGATACTAGCAGCTGTGCCAGGTTCAAATGCCTCTTTTGATTGTAATGGATTTAATTCAAGAACACTATAAAATAAAATATTCATCATCAGTGTACATAAGGATTCCATAAGAGAAATATTTACACATTTAAACTAACATACAGAATCACTTTACAACCCCTATGTTTAGTGCAGTAATAACATCATTACATAGAATAAATAGTACTGAATCATTTTCCCAAATCTGGGTCTCCATAAATAGTAGTGTGCATTCTTGGCCCAATATTATAATCTCTGCTTAGTAACTTATGCACTATAATAAACACTTATTATAAAAAGGTCTCAGGCATTGTCTACAACTCATGGTTTATCTTAAGACACATTGTCATTATTTGGTGGGTCAAATCTTTACATTCTTTTCATATACCCATCCCTACCCACTTCTTACATCTGAATTGTTCAGAAGGACCACTGAAGTCAAGAAACTTAATTGCTGCCTTACTCTATAAGAAAAGTTTGTTAAATAATAAAATCACACTATGGAATATTTATAATGTATGTAAAAGGTACAATTACAATAATATAAACCTCCACATGTATTACTTTCTGATTGCTGTATAGCACATTAACACAAACCTAGACACATAAAACAAAACCCATTTATTGCTCACAGTTGTGTAGGTCTGGAGTCTAGCCTGGTGAGACAGAAATTCTGCTCAGGGTATCACAAGGAGGAAATCAAGATGTCAGCCAGGCTGAATTTTTATCAGAGGCTCTGGGGAAGACTTAGCTTCTAAGTTCACTCTAGTTGGCAGAAATCATTTCCTTGCATAGGATTTATGTTCTCATTTCCTTGACTTGGAGCCCTCCATCTTCAAGCCAACAATGGCATGTCAAATCCATCCCATGCTTTGAATCGTTGACTTCCTGTTCTGCAAGTAGTTGCAGAAAATGTTCTGCTTTCAAGAGTTTGTGTAGTCACAGTTAGCCTATTCAGGTAAATTACATTTTGATTAACTCAAAATCAACTGATTAGTGACCTTAATTACATCTGTAAAACCCCTCTAACTATATTGTATGACATAATCACAGGCATAACAGCAGGGGGAAGAAACCATTAGAACCATCCTAAAATTCTCCCCACATGGTATATTCAGCACCTAGGTAAAAAGACAAAAACAATGTCAAATCTCTGTGAGCACTTTTCCTGAATTTATCCCGTTGTTATCCTGCATTTTGGATCTAGCTTTTCCCTCTTACCACATTTGCATGTAACATTGAGCCCTATACCATTTCAAATTTAGTCTAGATGAAAGGACATGAAAATAACTTTTTTGAGATTTGTGTCTATGTTGATACATGCTCAAAAAATGATTATTGTTGACTGTAAGAATGGGCCATATTGTTTTTATCTATTTTCCACTGGTGAACATTTTTTCCGTATGCATTTTCTAGTGGCATTTTTAAAACTGATGTAGCTTCTTGTACATGTCTCCTGATTCATCCATACCAGGTTTTCTCAAAGATAGAAAACTAAGAGTTTAATCACAGGATCAAAGGATATGCATATTTTTGGTTTTACTGACTGATACAGAACTGTTTCCTACAGTTTGGGTTTTGCTTTTTAATTTAATGACATTAGGATCAGAAAACAAGATCTATATATTAATCCTTAGATATTGATCCTCTTGTGTGTTTCTATAGACTTTACAATATTTTTTCCAACTCCATTCTAGCCTTCTTTGGGCTGACTTTTCCTATCCACTAGTTTAATGCTTTTTATGAATTTCTTTGCAGTTTTCCCTAGCTATTTTATATGCATATGTGACAACTCAATGTTACTCCATCTCTTTCAACTTTTCCTTCCTGAGTAATGGAAGATACTTATAATGTTTCTAATAATTTTTTTCTCCAATTTTCAATACTACATTATTTCTATAGTTCAAAGTAGACATTATTATTGTTCATGCAGTCACTGCTTATTTGTTTATCAATAGATTTCTATTTATTCTTATATTTCAATTCACCCATTTTGGTGAATTGAATCATTTTTCTTTCTCCCAAAAAGTATCCTTTAGAATTTCATCTAGTGAGAGGCACTCTATTGTAATCCTCTTATGTTGGTTTGTCTGAAAATACTTTATATACTCTTATTCTTGAAAGATAACTTCTCTGGGTAAGTAACTTCAATTGGCAGTTTATTTTTCTCATCCTATCAACTATATTTTACCACTTTTCTCTTGCTTCAATGTAGCTGTTAGGAAATCAACTGAGAGCTAATTCCATTTACTGAGACATAGGTGTTATTTCTTGCTTCCTGTTTTCAACTTATTCTCTTATTTTGAAATGCATTTTCACTATGATGAAAATAGCACTGAATCATTGAATGATATATATCCTGAGAATCTTTGTCTTTAATCTATAGTGTCATCTTTTTACATTTATTGTATCAGTATACATTTAAATTGATTTCTTCTAATTATGTTTAAATTATTTTCTATAGCCTTTTTGATATTTTTCCAAATTCATTCTTGCTTCCTTTTAATCAAACTTTTCTCTCCACTAGTTTAATGTATTATAGGTATGATTCAGTGCTATATGAATATTTTAGATATATAAAAATTACATATATTTCCTAATGTTATGTAAACTCTAAAAAAGAGAGAAGTAAGTTGAATGTTGCATATCAATAAAGTAAATATAAAGATAATATTCTATACATTATATATGTATATAACTAAAGGTCTACTGATACATGCAGCAACATGAATGAACAATAATTGTGAGTGAAAAAAGCCAGATAAAAATGTTTGCCTTCACTAGAAAATGCAAGCTAATCATTGGTTCAAATGTAGTTCTCCTTTATTTACATTGTTTGTTTGCTTGTGTTTGTCATCATATTATGAAGAGTTATGAGGGTGTTGCCAACTGGGGAACCATAATCCAATCATTGTTTCTATCAACTTAATTCTCTGGCCTTCGAACTCAGTTCCCAAATTACCAACCACCCTGAGTTTTCTATTTAGCATTATCTGACACAAATATTAAAATACTGCTTAGCTCTTGATGCCCTTTAAACTCAAACAGTATTATTCACAAATAGCCAAGAGGTAGAAGCAAGCATAAAGTGCTTAAACAGAAGATTAGACAAGTAAAATGTGATGCATGGAATATTCTTCAGTCATTAAAAGGAAAGGAAATCCTGAACCTTAAGAATATCATGTTAATGAAATCAATCACACAAAGACAAATATTGTATGATCCAACTTAAATAGACATACTCGTAGAAAGAAGGTAGAATGATGGTTACCTTGGGGGCCTGGGGGAGTACAGGGAAATGGGAATTGTTGTTTAATGGGTACAGAGTTTCAGATTTCCAAGATGAATAAGTTCTGGAGATCTATTTTACAATTTAACACTACTGAATTTTATACTTTCCTGTTTTCTTCCTGGGATTATTTCTCAATTTATTCTAACTCATTAGTTTGTTCTTCACCTACATCCATTATACTATTTATACCTTTTTTTTTTTTTAAGTAATGGAAGCCAGACACAGTGGTACACACCTGTAATCCTAGCAGCTCAGGAGGCTGAGGTTGGAGGATAGTGAGTTCAAAGCCAGGCTCAGCAAAATCAAGGCACTAAGCAGTTCAGTGAGACCCTGTCTCTAAACAAAATACAAAATAGAGGTGGGAATGTGGGCCCAGTGGTCACGTGCCCTCTTCAATCCTTGGCACACACCACCAACAGAAAAAAGTACTAGGAATTGAACCCAGGACCTCCCTCATATAGGGTAAACTTATGCTAAACACTGAGCTATCCCCTATACCATCTTTTATGTTTATATTTCAAATTGTTTTACTTTTCATACATAATATTGCCTTAGGTTCATTTTGTGTTTTATGGTTTGATTTTATATGACCTATATTGCTCATGATGTCTTTTAATGTATTATTAAGTTTAAGTATCTTTGTTCACTTATTCTGATACTTTCAAGTGGTGTCTGATTTGTTGTTTTCAATTGAGATAATTATTCTCCATAAGCATTTAATTATTTGGTAATGGAGCCATGTGTTCCCATAGTTACCTTAAAATGTATGTTGGAAAAGGGCTCAAAACCTACAAAAGCCCAAACCTTGGATCTGTAATTCCAAATGCAAAGATTGAGCAGGAATGATCCTAAGGGTAGAAAGGTCCAGACACTATAAAACCAAAATCAATCACCCTCATTTGTCACCAGGCAGTATCTTCAGGTCAGAACTTTTTTGAGTTATAATTACTTATTGGGCATTAAAAATGCTGGCATTCAGGCGAACAGCCCCAATCAATTAAATCAAAATTCTGGGGTTGAGACCCAACAGTGATGGCATTTTATGGGGGAAGAAGGGGAAGGTGACCAACAGGGCTAGATAATCTCCAGATTTTCCCTAATTCTTCACCTGACAGGTTCATACCATCTTTGATGTGGCTTATTTCTGCAGAAATCAATTCATCAATGGTCATCCCACTAAAGATTGGTAGGAAAAGACTGAGTTTACAGTTTTTCTTTAAACATCTCCTAATAACAGGAGATACCCTCTGCCCTCAAAGACTTCCTTCTATCTCTGCACAAGTTTCTCACGCTATTTATGTTTTCTGGAATTCATGTTTTGTTCTATAATATGTTTTCTCCAGTTAATTCTGTAGGAAGGAACCTGCTCTTGTCAAGACTAACCTCTTATAAATTTCAAGTCTAAAAATGTACATTCCCAATCAATTATTATTTTTTGAACCCCTGGACATCTATAAATAATTAACTCCTGATGAATCACATGTATGCAATTATATGTCACAATTCCTTCTCTCATAATGTTTCTATTTTGGAAAAGGTTAACTTTGTGTATTTTCATAGTCAAAATGCTGTTTAAAAAGTTCACTCACAAGAATGTCTCATTCTTAACATCTCTTCCATGTATTTTGCTCCCAGCTAGTATATTTCTGTCTTACTGTTGGTATCAATACTACTCATTCATTTACCTTGATAGAAATGAAAAGAGAGTACTTTGTACTTGATATGCTTCATCCTTTACTATCATCCCAAGGTCCTCTAGTTATGTGTTTCATCCTTGAAATGTATTCCATAATACCTTCTTCTTTTACTTAAATCAACTTGGAATGTTTACCATGTGGAGAAAAAAATTCTCTCTCCTCTATGGGACTAATTGCCTCTAAAATCTCTTACTCCCTTAAAGTCATGTGTGGGCTGACTGAAAAGTCACATGCCATTACTTCCCAGCCACTTGTTTTCTGTTTCATTGCTGGGTAAGGAATTACCCCCAAATATAGGAACTTGAAGCCACACATATTTATTACCTCACAGTTGCTGAGTCAGCACAGAGTCTCAGAATGGGTAGTCTAGCACATCTTTGCGAGGTCCTCTGCATAAGGTCTTAGAAGACTGAGGTCAAGGTGTTGGCCAGGGCTGGCACTCATCTGGAGGCTCAACCAGGGAAAGATCTGCTTCCCAATTCATGTTGGCAGCAATCAATTCCTTGTGGCTTTAGGAGTTTTGGCAGCTTGCTTCTTCAGAGTCAGCAAGAGAGGAGAAGTCTCTAGGGCCTGTTAGCCAGCAAGACAGAGTCAGGTGATGTAATATAATCATGGGAGTGACAGGCCATCACCTTGGCCATATTCTGTTGTTTAGAAGCAAGTTATGGGTCTGACCAACACTCAAGTGGAGTAGAGTATGCAAAAGTATGACTATGAGGAGGAAGAGAACATGGGATCACCTTCAAGTTTGCTTGCCACATCACTCCTGCCACAAACCTATAAGCTTTCACGTTGCTAAGCCATGGACCTGGCTTCCAAGCTTCCTGATGTTTGGCAGAAAATAGTTCTCAGCAACCTCGTAACTTCTGAAGATTATCATCTAATAACTGACGAGAAGAGAGGACTTTCTCCAGTGATTTCATTCTTGTGTGCCAAAATTTAAATGTTCAAGGATTAGTTAGGATTTAAGTTTGGATGCATGCAACCAGACCTAAAATAAAGTGACTTAAAGCAAATCAATGTTTCTTTTTCTCTCACTGAACAGCCCAGAACTGAATGGTTCTTTTTGCTGAGGTTGTCTGGGGACCTAGCTGTGTCTACCTTGTTGTCCTGACATTGAGCATTGTCCTCATAATATGTCCAAGAAGGCTTGCTATTGGGCTCACATTTTAAGCCTCAGGATATAGGAAGAAGCAGGGCACAAGCCAGAAAATTATATATATCACTTTCCTTCCCATCTCATTGGCCAGAAAATACTCATATGGACACAGCTACCAAGGGAGGCTGACAAATGTACTTTATTCTGAGCATTCATGTTCTTGATTTAAAAAAAAAATCAGGGATTGTATTGCCAAAGGAAAATAGGAGAATAGAAATTGTTACAGCATTGTTCTGTAATCCACTGAAGTGAATCTTTACTTTAGACATCATTCTTTTTCATTTTTTTTTCCTGAATTGGTAAAGGAAATCTTTTTACTGAACTCTCCCCAAACATCTTACATGGCTCAACCAAATTGTGCTCTCTAAAATGATGTATTTAAGAACAAAATGACAATTTCTAATTAAAAATTCAAAAGACATTTATTCATTAAGATGATCAAAGGAAAATCAGGATGCGTGTCATAGCACTGACTATAGTTTAACCTTTTAGTATTTTCCCACCACCTTGAGGCTTCAGACTTTGGGTTAGCTCTTCCCAAGTTTACCTACTTCACTGGGATTTAATTAGAAATAGAGATTTACTTCTCATTTGTCATCCTAAGACCTAAGAAATAGGACTGGGATCTGTTTCTTATAGGTTTAACTATTTTCACTCTGCTACAGAAACAAAATAAAAAAAAATATGATGAATTAAAATACTGTTGTGGTCTAGATAGCAGTGATTGGACAAGAATGTCACCTCAATTTTTTTCATAATGCTTATAATTTGCATTCATTTTGGATATGTGTTCACATTTCTATGACTGTTCAAGTGATAAGATCACAAATAAAACTTCTTGTATAATGTAGTGATTCTTGATTTCTCTGTGCAGATGGAGAAGAGCCCTTCAACACATGTGAGTATCTGGGTGCAGCATATTAATGGTCTTGAAACATAACCACTAATGTTAACAGTGATTCGCTCTGGCTAAGGAAGGGACAACCGTGGGGCAAACGGAGACAGGTCTTGAGTGAAGTGGAGCCTGAATAATGATCCCCTACAAGGATGTTGGCATCTTAATCCCTAGAACCTGTGAATATGCTGCCCTATATGGCAAAAGAGACTTGATAGGTATGATTAAGTAAAGGACACTGAGAAGGGAAAACTGTTTCGAATTATCCAAATGGGCCCTAAATGTAATCACAATCCTTATAGCAGGTAGAAGGAGAGGTGACACAGAAGAGGAAAAGACATGGTGACAATGGGTTTAGGGGTGGAAAAGGTGATGTGATGTGGTGACAAGCCAAGGAATGAGGGCAGGATCTGAAAGATGGAACAGTCAAGGAATTAGAGTCTTCCATAGAGTCCCCAGAAGGGACAAAAATAAATTTGTGTGTTTTTTTTTTTTTTAAGTCTCCTAAGTTTGTGACAGTTTGTTAAAACAGCAATAGAAAACTAACATAACTCAGCTTTAACTTTTAACTTTGATCATTCTTATATGTTTGAGTTTTTATAACAGGCACTTATTTATTTATGTCATTTAAAAGTAATAAAAAAGAAAATAATTTTTATCATTAGATTAGTCCTGAACAATGTGAGATTTGTGTGTGTGTGTGGTACTAGGGATTGACCCAGTGAACCCAGTGTGCTCTACCACTGAGCTACATTCCAAGGACTTTTTATTTTTTTCTGTTTCCCTTTTTTTTAAATTTGGTACTGGGGCTTGAACCCATGGGTGCTCTCCTGCTGAGCCATATCCCCAGCCCTTATTGTAATTTTGAGACAGCATCTCACTAATTTGCCTAGGCTGGTCTTGAATTGTAACCCTCCTGCCTCAGACTTCCAAGTTGCTGGGATTACAGGCAGGCACCATCATACACTGCTACATCGTGAATTTTGTATATGTGTATACTATTACACATTTGAAAATAAAATATTTACAGTCATTTACCACATAATTACACCTAGGCTAATGATGAACAGCATATACAGTGGTGATCCCATAAGATTATATTGACGTGATATTGGAATGTCCTCTTACTTCCAAAAATACTGTGCTGCTTTCTTAGAAAAGGAAGAGACCTGTGACTTTTTCACATGTTCCTTCACTTGGTCCACATTGTAATGTATGCAGCAAAAAATTCCATGACATTTGTACAATGTGACTAGCATTGTTTCTAAGTTTGAGACTCATCTTATTTTGTCCTCTAAATTTGAATTATTTGATCATCAAAACACCTTTGAGAGGTGTTTTGGAATAAAGAATAGGAATCAGTAATGATTCCTATTAGGAAACAGTAATGATTGTTTATACTTTTCTATGTCTTAGTTACTCAAATGACTTTATTATGTGAAAAGCAAATTTCACCATTTACTTAAAAGTAAATGCCATTGATTTAAAAAAATGTTATTTTATTTGTTCTAATTAGTTGTACTTGGCAATAGAATGTATTTATACATTTTGATAGATCATACATAAATAGAGTGTAATCTCTTATTTTTTTGATTATACATATTGCAGGATCACATCAGTCATGCAGTCATACACGTACATGAGGTAATAATGTCTGTCTCACTCTATGTTAATTTTTGTTTGTAGTGCTGGTGACTAAACCCAGGACCTCATGCATGATAGGCAAGTACTTTGCTACTGAGTTACTTTCCAGTCCAAATCACATTAAATTTCATTCTAATATTTTCCAATCAATCGAATTTTGCAATAAATATTTAAATTTATAAAATATTCCAGGATGACATGAGCTAAGTTGCAATTGTCTATTTAACTAAAGACTCCTCATTCCTTCTATTTTTAGCATGACAATTATGTAAGCCAACTGAAATGCACCTCTACTCAGGAAAATATAGATGACCATTGCACAATTAATAAATTTCCATCCTACCTGAGGCATTCTCCTTCAAACTTTTCAATCCAAAGCTATTATGAACAGGATAAAACAACAACATTTAGATTAACAGCTGAATCTTGTTTAAAATATTTCCTTAATTATAATCTATTTAATTTTTTGCATTTACGGGATTTTGGTTGTTATTGTTATTGGAGAAAATCTCTTATTTGTGTTTCTTATACAACAATTTGTGTTTCTGGGATGCAGAGGTGAAAATTATGGTGGCAACTGTTTTGGAAAACTTGTCTTATAATTTTGCTCTTATAAATTTCACACCAAAAGCAATAAGTCTCTTTAGTGATAGGTCCTGGAAAAAAACTCACTAAATCATAAAGAAATAGACATTGCCCAAACTGGAAAAAAAACTCACTAAATCATAAAGAAATAGACATTGCCCAAACTGGAAGAAATTGGGAAAAAGGATTCTGGGTTTTCTCACTTCTCTGCTTTTTTGAGAGACTGAAGTGGCGGGGGGGGGGGGGGGGGATCATAACCAGCATAGCAGCAGTTCTGAGGGAGCAAAGGTGGAATTTTGTCATTTCCAAAGAGATCAATTTTTATTTTAGGACTCTACTCATGACTCACACTAAAAACCTTCAAACTACAGAAACTCAAAGCAAATTCTGAATCTATTCCCCTTTTGTCCAACAAAATATAAGCAGAAGAAACAAACTATAGTGTCAACATATGATACCAATGATAAGTTGACTCTGATGTCCATGTAGTGTAAAGGAAGAAAAGAAATTAGAAAAAAGAAACTAGTTTACTATTTGCTAACACTATGATGTTTTAGGAAGATGAGTAAGGCTCATAGCCATATATTTTTAGTAAAATATTCAAGAAATGGAATGAAGTCTATGATTCTCTTTTTCAAGAAGAATTCTGAAGTTGAGGTTGTCTTTTAGAGGGAAAGCATGAACAAGGAAAACCAAAAACAACAGTGAGATAAATAGAAAACAAATCATAAAATGATAGACACTTATCTGAGTATATCAGTAATAATATTAAATGTAAATACAAAATATTCTTATGAAAATGATCAGACTTGATTTTTTTAAAAGCAGAACCAAATTATGTGCTGTTCATAAGAGACACACAATGAATATGAAAACACTGATGAGTGATATTTTCAAATCTATCAGGCTGAAAATATTGCATGCAATAAAACGCTGGTTTGTCTATGTTATCAAAGCAGATTTTAAAAAGGAAAAGAAAAAAGAATTACTAAATATAAAGTGTTCCATAATGACAAAATGGCCAATTAATCAGGAAGACAAAATCCTAAGTGTTTATATACCTATTTCAAAATACATGAAACAAAAGCAAAAAGAATGAAAAGAAATAAATCCACAATTTTAATCCCACTCTAGGTAATTGGATAGAATGACTAGACAAATAAAAAATCATTAGGGAATAGAAAATATAAGAGCTATGTTATACATCACCTTTATCTAAACTGATACTTATAGAACACAATCCCCAATATGCAGGATGTTCACTGAAGTAGATTATACAAAATTGGATACAAAACAAAGCTCAATAAATTTCAAAAGGCTGAAATTTTACATAATTTTTTACCACAATAGAAATAAATTTGAAATTAATGACAAAAACATATCTAAACTTTATCCAGATGCTTGGAAATTAATACATTTGGATTATTTACAGATCAAAGATGAATAAGTCTCCCTTCTTTCTCTAACTTGCAGTGATACCATTTTTATATTCTTTTTTAGACATTCCCTGCATTTTCAAGTATATACATAAATAATCTCTGTTATATAAATGCAAGCATACATGACTACAGTTTGCTTCCTTCCTTGAGCAAATGATTTGAAAGTCTTTCTGTAATGAGTATGTTTAGAGATGTCTCATTTGTTGCAATGCATGACTGAACAATATTTTATATAATCAATTCTTTACTGGTGGTCATTTAGATTTTTTTCAATGTTTTGCTACTATTGAGGGGTAGAATTTATGGGGTCAAAGGATTATGTATTTCAAAATGTGATGGAGAATTCCAAATCACCTTCTCTGCAGTTGTATTGGTTTGCCTTTTAACCAGTAATGTATGAGCATGTAGAGCTCTCTTTAAAAATCCGTGTATTCCTGAAAAAAGCATCACAGCAAAAGGTCTTAACATTTTTACTAGAAGCAAAGTGATGGACTGGGTGACTTTATTCCAGAAAATGAAATAGACCTACATTTCAAGTTTCTATTACCACTACCCTACCCTGTGCAGAAGGGCCTAAGGACAGGTCCTTGATGTACATTAATACAGAGACCAGGGAATACATGGGCCTCTCATCCTTAGTGCCTCATTTCCAGATGTGACACCAACCCTGTTTCTGCCATTGCCTTTGAGACTGAACTCTGCAAACCAGGACCTTAACTACATAAGCATAATCTTCTTTTAGTGATGTTCCCATTTAACTTGTGAAGAAAATTCTTAATATCAACTCAACCTTCATTAGAGATGGGGTTTAAAAATCAAGGGTAAGATAATTGAATCTGTTATCTTGCCTTTGTTTTTGGCCACAGAGAAATCAGGGAAAAAAAGATAAAACTTTGAGTCTTTCCATGATATGGGGATTCTGAAGGAGACATTCATCAAATTAGGCCCCTGAATGAAAGGATAAATTAGGAAAATGCCCTCTTGAATAACAGTTAGATGCCAGCAATACAATGGAATAATTCCTTCATATATTATCCTGTTTAATAGAAAATATGTTGTATTCCCTACCAATAAAACAACAACAAAGCAAAAAGACAAAACACCTGTTAAGACCAAACATGAAATTAAGACTTTTTAAAAAAATAAATATGAAAGCCAAGCATCTATTCCCCTAAAGATTCTTATCAAAAGCTCTTCTAAAGAAATAATTTAGATTTATGACAAAAGAAAAGCTTAAAATACAAGAAGAGACAGAGAACAAAGAAATTGGTATACATGTGTTTGTAACATTGACTCTATAAAACAATAACGATGTCCTTCTGAGAAGACAGCTGTGGCCCCTTACGTACAAAAAAAGATAAAAACAAAACTAGAGAACTAAACCGGCTGAAATAAGAGAGACATAAATTAGTTGCTACAATTATGGGAAGAATTTTGCATTTTACTATAAGGATAATAGAAGATATTTATGCATAAGTAAAAAGAACCAAATATAAATAAATAGAGGAGTGTAAGGAAGTCTAGTAGAGTAGAAGGAGAACAGGGGAGAGAAAAGGGGGAAGGAAAGGGGATCATGAACAGAAATCAAATTCTTTGCACATGTAAGTTTGTTGGGATGAATTCAAGTATTATGTATTACTATAAAGCTATAAAAAAAGAAACTAAAAAAAAAGTGTCAAAATTTGTTAAATTTGGATCTAAAGTGCATGTTTTGCTCAGTAGTCTCTATATGTCTGTAGGATTTTATAATTAAAAAATATTTTATAGAAGAAAAATTTTTTACAATCAATAGCATGCATGAAATAATATATATTGTATCATATAACATCTTACTAAGTATAAAATATTAAATATTGAACTGATGGTGTAAAGTACTTGCATAGCATATGTGAGGTCCTGGGTTCAATCCCTAACATTAAAAAAATATAAAATAAAATGAAGTAAGATAAAATAAAATGTTTGATTAATGAGTTTGCTAGGACTTGGTTTTCTGCTGCTGCTCTATCTGTTCTTTTGCTTGTCTGCTCTTCCTTAACAGTACAATGTCATGGAAAGAACATTGGCAAGTTCAACAATAATAAAAGACGCTCTTGTTTCAAATGTAGAGAAGGAATGGCATCCTTAGCTGATAAGTTTTTAATTCTATCAGCAGCTCAGTTTAAATAAATTAAATACAGGCTCTATTGTTGGATTTCACTGCTTGAGAAAGAGGCATCTGTTAATACACCCAGAGAAGCAGGCCATCCATCAAACATAAAAGCTAGACAGGATGCACTGTACCGCAGAGAGCCTACCCCATTCTGCAGCTAAGCAGCAAAGCTTGACCATGTGGTTCTCATCAAAGACCTCAGAAAAGCTTTTCACATCATAATCTAAAGAGACGACCTTAGATTAAATGCAGGCCCAACACATATACATTTCAGGATTCAGTAGAGGCATTTCGATTGTATAACACATGTAGTCATTTCTGGTACATAAATTGGATTTTTACAAGTCTGTACAGAATCCATAAAGAACCCTACCTTCTTTTTTTATATCCTTTTTGACAATACTTTGTATAAATGTTGACGTTTATCCGTTGAGTTGTGTTAATTGGCCATTATGGCTTCTGCCTCCCTGTAGGATGACTTGGAAATATTAGTGTGGAGGAGAGAGGGAAAGAGAAAAGCAGGATACAGAGCAAGGGGGCTCAGTGGGGAGGCTGCTGGTGGAGGAGGTGGGGAGGTGGGGAAGTAGGGAGACAAAAAGGAAAGGGTGGAGGGACAACTAGAGACTCTACCCCAAACCCAGGATACCTCATCCCTTCTGTTCTTGAGACCACCCACTGCTGTGCCTTACCAGCAAAGGGGGACATGAACGTCTTAGCAACCCAACAGAGGCAAATAATGGTAGCCCACAAATGTTCACATCCTAATCTGCAGAACTACTGAAAAAGTTATCTTACATGGCAAAAAGGACTTTGCAGAGAGATAGTATTTATCCTCAAAGATCTGAGTAGGCCAATGTAATCACAATATAATCACAAGGCTCCTTAATTAAGGGGTAGGAAGTGTGATGACAGAAGCAGAGATGAGAGAGTGAGAGAAAGAGAGAGAGGGGTCTGAAGATTGCACCACCGGTTTTGAAGACAGAAGGAGGGCTCAAGGGCCAAGGAATGCAGGCCACCTCTAGAAGCCAGAAAAGGCAAGGAAATGGATTTTCTCTTACAGTCTCCAGAAGAGCCACAGTCCAGTCGACATCTTGATTTTAGGACTCTGAACTAAACTGTAAAATAACAAATGTGTAAGATAACAAATCTGTGTTGTTTTAAGTCACTAAGTTTACAGTGATTTGTTCTGGCGACAATAGAAAACTAATAGACCTCCCTACCCTCAGTGAAAAGTTTCTAATTAACACTTCCATTCCCTCAAGTCTTGATAGCCCATTTAGTCCTCAAAGTTCAGTTATCTGTGATTATTAACCAGGAGACTATGAGGAAATCTTGTTTTTTTTCTTTTTTTCTTCAAATATACTGAAAGTACATTCTTCTAAACAATTTTAAGTCCTGATACGAAAGACTCTGAGAGCCACAGATATGGGGTAGTATCACATCACATACAAACCACCACTGTTAAGAAGGATGGGAGCCCTGTATCCAGGAGACAAGGTAACCATTTACAGTGAGGGAAGCCCACCTCTTTATACCCTCCTTGCCTTTCTTGTGTTTTCCTCGACTACCTTGGAATCTTCTTTCACTTCAGGAACCCAAGAATTTTCAGTTTGCTGAAGGAATACCTTTCACCCGAAATGTACTGAAATGGAAATCCCCCTTCATAAATATAAACACATGTCTAAGCACCACCAGATATTTGAGGAAAATCAACAAAGTGAAAAAGAACTAACACTTGAGGAAACAGAATGTGCAGGAGAAACCAGAGAAATTTGAACAATCCTTAGTAACCTCAGAGAGATGACAGGCTATCACAGGAAGAAAATGCTACAGCAATAAGGGATCCAAGTGGTTGGAAAATAGGAAACATCATCATCATCCCCCATCTCCCAAATCAACCTCAACCTATGAGTGAGTTACAGAAGGGAAATAATTGAAGACTGAAATTAAAGGGTAACTTGGAAATGCAGCTGAGGGTTCTCTGGAGCACAAAATAAGAAGTAGTGAAATGATGAGAAAAAGTTGAGACACAGAACACAGATAAAAGAGTACACTGGGAGCCTGGCAGCATGTGCGGTGGCTAAAGCAGGCCAGATACATATTTTTTATTGGAATGAAGTTATTCAAACATAAAGGAAGAAATGAAAAAAAAAGAAAGAAACAAAGGAAGGAAAAAGGGAGGAAGGGAGAGTACTGAGGAAGGAAGGGGGAGAAATGGAGGGAAACATGCAAAATAGGTTACATATAAAAAATTTTAAGTAGACAGGCATATAACCATTTGTCTGCAAGAAGTCTGGGCAGAAATATAATTTCTGCAGTAAATAATTTTAAGTTTTGAATTTAAATACAGAACGATAGCACCATATAGTTTTGAAGTGGGGGAATCATTTTCAAATTACATGGATTCTGAAAGTTTGCTCCTCAGGGAAGACCCTATGAAATAACTACTTGATGATATATTTCACGAGGAAAACAAACAAATAAAAACAGTTGGAAGGAAGAAAATCATCATGGAATTCAAGAAACAATGAAAAGTAAAGAAATCAGTAAAATTACTACATTCTTATTTTATATGACTTGAAAACATAATGTGATAGGAAACTGGCTAAAAAATAATAAAAATTTGCAACTACAATTTCACATGATTTTCATATAGAAAAATGAAAAGTTCAGGTAAAGAGTAATATTGAAGAATGCAGAATTCTTAGCTATTCAGGTTATGAGAAAAGTAAACGAAGTAAGATCACTGGACAGGTCAAAAAGAAAGTATAATAAATGGCAACTATTCACCAAGGTAATTGGTACAAAACTAAGTATATTAATTACTGCAATAATAATGAATGGGTAAAATTCAGCAAATAAAAGACAGAGACTGCAAAATAGAAATAGAAGTGAAATTCAGTTGTATGCTATTTACAGAAAACTTACGTAAGTCAAAGCAACACAAAAATTGAAATTAATGGAATGGAAACTGATAAAGTAGATAAATTCTAGCACTCAGGCACTACTCTCATCAGTCAAAATATAAAGCATAAAACATATTTTGTTAGAAAAATACAAATAAGAGAAGCACCTTCTTTGCTTTAGTGAAAGGCACAGATAAACTGAAAAACACAGTGTTCCCTATAAAACAAAATCATTCATAGGTAAAATGAGGATAAAGAAAAGGGGAGAAGTTATAAAGCCAACGTGGCACTTATATGTATGACTCAATGAATTTAAAAATTTTTTTCTTACATACCCTTTTGGTTGATTCCCAATCTTCCTAGGTAATCACTATTCTTATTTCTATCACCACTGATCAGTTTTGCCTGTTCTTGAAATTCATGTGAATGAAATTGAACATTAATTTCTGACTTCTTTCAGTCAACATTGCTCAGAAGAAAAGGAGGGAAGAGAAACAGGAAAGGAAAGGAAAGGAAAGGAAGGGAAGGAAAGAGCAGAGACTGTTATAAATCTATAGATCAACTTGGGAAGAACTGAAATCTTTAACAATTTAGAACTTTCCATAATATGTTCTCTCCCTTTATTAGGTTTCCTTTAGTTCCCTTTGTAAAGTATATGTATCATGATTATTTTTCTCTCAATTAATTGGTGGCTTGTCTTTTTATATTCTTAATGATGTTTTCCTAATAGGATTTTAATTTGGATGATTAGTACTTTTATACTATTTTTCAGAAATCTTTAATATTGCCAAAGTTGCAATGATATTCTTCTACATTTTTTTCTAGAAACTTATAGACTTTTCTGTCTATGATCAATACCAGATTAGAATTTTTGTGATAAGGTAACTATCAAAGTTAATTTTTTCCATACACACTTTATAGTGGTTCTTCAACTACTTCTTGAAGTTTTTCCTATTGTCACCATAAACTACCTTGGAGCCTTTCTAAAACATCAATTCACTGTATATAATTTGTTCCAGCTCGTCTCTCCATTTAGTTCCACAGCAGTGTTTGCTATCTTTATACCGACACTATGTTGTCTTCATTCTGAGCCTTTATAGTAAGTCTTAATAACATATAATGGGAATCCAACACTGTGGGGTTGGAATACCAGGATCTTTTTTGTGTGTGATTTTATTATATTTCACATAAATTTTAAAATCAGTCTGTAAATTTTGATGGGAGAGAGAGGAAGGAGGAAGAAAAGGAGGGAAGAGAAACAGGAAAGGAAAGGAAGGGAAGGGAAGGAAAGAGCAGAGACTGTTATAAATCTATGGATCAACTTGGGGAGAACTGAAATCTTTAACAATTTAGAACGTTCCATAATATGTTCTCTCCCTTTATTAGGTTCCCTTTAATTTCACTTGGTATTATTTTATAGTTTCCTGTATAGAGGATTTGCAGATTTTTGTTACATTTTTTCATATTTTGTATTTTTTTAATTTTTTTTTTTAGTTGTCAATGGAACTTTATTTTGCTTATTTATATGTGGTGCTGTTAATTGAGCCCAGTGCCTCACACATGCTAGGCAAGTGCTATACCACTGAGCCACAACCCCAGCCCATATTTTGTATTTTTGATGCTATTTTAAATGAAAGTATTTGATTTCATTGTCCAATTGCTTGCTGCTAGTAAATAGAAATTAGACTTCTACATGCTGATCTCATAATATGACCTTCTATTAGTCCAACTTTTGTAGATTTTCACAAAAAGTAATTATTCCACATGAGTATAAATAGTTTCATTTCTTGCTTAACGATTTTTAGGCCCTTTATTTCTTTTGCTTGTTTTATTGAATTGCTAGGATCCCCAGTGTTATATTGAGTACAAATGATAACAGTACACTTTTGGTATGTTCCCTCCCAATTTTAGGGGGAAGTATTCATATTATTAAGAAGGATCTTAGATTTTTGGTAGATTAATGAAATTTCATTCAATGTATAGTATTTGAAAATAAAGAATGATTTTATCTAAAGGCCATCTACGCTAAGCCCATGGCTAATATCATTCTAAATGGTGAAAAACTGAAAGCATTCCCTCTAAAACTGGAACAAGGCAGGGATGCCCTCTTTCACCACTTCTATTCAATATCGTCCTTGAAACTCTAGCCAGAGCAATTAGACAGACCAAAGAAACTAAAGGGATACAAATAGGAAAAGAAGAACTCAAACTATCCCTATTTGCTGATGATATGATTGTATACTTAGAGGAACCAGGAAATTCCACCAGAAAACTTTTAGATCTCATAAGTGAATTCAGTAAAGTAGCGGGATATAAGATCAATGCACATAAATCTAAGGCATTTTTATACATAAGCGATGAATCTTCAGAAAGAGAAATTAGGAAAACTACCCCATTCACAATAGCATCGAAAAAAATAAAATATTTGGGAATCAATCTCACAAAAGAGGTGAAAGACCTCTACAATGAGAACTACAGAACACTAAAGAAAGAAATTAAAGAAAACCTTAGAAGATGGAAAGATCTCCCATGTTCTTGGATAGGAAGAATTAATATTGTCAAAATGGCCATACTACCAAAAGTGCTATACAGATTCAATGCAATTCCAATTAAAATCCCAATGATGTACCTTACAGAAATAGAGCAAGCAATTATGAAATTCATCTGGAAGAATAAAAAACCTAGAATAGCTAAAGCAATCCCTGGCAGAAAAAGTGAAGCAGGGGGTATCGCAATACCAGATCTTCAACTCTACTACAAAGCAATAGTAACAAAAACGGCATGGTATTGGTACCAAAATAGAAAGGTGGATCAATGGTACAGAATAGAGGACACGGACACAAACCCAAATAAATACAATTTTCTCATACTAGACAAAGGTTCCAACAATATGCAATGGAGAAAAGATAGCCTCTTCAACAAATGGTGCTGGGAGAATTGGAAATCCATATGCAACAGAATGAAACTAAACCCATATCTCTCACCATGCATGAAAGTAAACTCAAAATGGATTAAGGATCTCGGAATCAGAACAGAGATCTTGCATCTTATAGAAGAAAAAGTAGGTCCAGAGCTTCAACATGTCGGCTTAGGACCAGACTTCCTCAACAGGACTCCCATAGCACAACAAATAAAAGCAAGAATTAATAACTGGGATAGATTCAAACTAAAAAGCTTTCTCTCAGCAAAGGAAACTATCAGCAATGCGAAGAAAGAGCCTACAGAGTGGGAGAAAATCTTTGCCAATCATACTTCAGATGGAGCACTAATCTCCAGAATCTATAAAGAACTCAAAAAACTCTACACCAAGAATGCAAATAATCCAATCGACAAATGGGCTAAGGAAATGAATAGACACTTCACAGAAGAAGATATACAAGCAATCAACAAACATATGGAAAAATGTTCAACATCTCTAGTAATAAGAGAAATGCAAATCAAAACCACCCTAAGATTCCATCTCACCCCAATTAGAATGGCGATTATCAAGAATACAAGCAACAACAGGTGTTGGCGAGGATGTGGGGAGAAAGGTACACTCATACATTGCTGGTGGGGCTGCAAATTAGTGCAGCCACTCTGGAAAGCAGTATGGAGACTCCTTAGAAAACTTGGAATGGAACCACCATTTGACCCAGCTATCCCACTCCTTGGCCTATACCCAAAGGACTTAAAATCAGCATATTACAGAGATACAGCCACATCAATGTTCATAGCTGCTCAGTTCACAATAACCAGATTGTAGAATCAACCTAGATGTCCTTCAATTGATGAATGGATAAAGAAAATGTGGTATATATATATACAATGGAATATTACTCAGCCATAAAGAATGATAAAATTATGGCATTTGCAGGCAAATGGATGAAACTGGAGAATATCATGCTAAGTGAGATAAGCCAATCTCAAAAAACCAAAGGAAGAATGATATCGCTAATAAGTGGATGATGACACATAATGGGGGGTGGGAGGGGTTAATGTTGGGGTTGGAGTTGGGTTTAGGGAGGGGGGCAGGAATGGAGGAAGGAAGGACTGTACAGAGGGAGGGGAGGGGTGGGAGGGGTGGGGGGGAAGGGAAAAAATGGCAGAATGAATCAAACAATATTACCCTATGTAAATTTATGATTACAAAAATGGTATACCTTTACGCCATGTACAGACAGAGAAACAACATGTATCCCATTTATTTACACTAATAAAAAAAAAGATTGATTTTATCAAATGCCTTTCCTGCATCTATTGAGATTATATATTATATATAATTACACATATAATTATATATGTATATAATATATATAAATATATATTTTGTTAATACAGTAAATTACACTGATTCTCAAATGATTAAAAAACTCCACATTTCTAGGAAAAATACTATTTGGTCATAACTTTTTGTTTTCCTATACTGTTGTGTTTGATTTACCAATGCTTTTGTTAAAAATATGTGCATCTCCATGCATAAGGATATTGATTTGTAATTTTCTTTTCTTACATTTTCTTTCTCAGCTTTTGGTATCAATATTATGCATTTCTTTCTTTTTTTGGAGTACCAGGAATTGAACTCAGGGACACTCAACCACTGAGCCACGCCCCCAGCTCTATTTTGTATTTTATTTACAGACAAATTCTGAGTTACTTAGTGCCTTGCCATTGCTAAAGCTGGCTTTGAACTCTTGATCTTCCTGTCTCAGCCTTCCAAGCTGCTGGGATTACAGGAATGCACCACTGTGTCCCACTGTTATGCATTTCTTAAATAAAGATTTGAGAAGCTATACTTGTTTTTCATTTTCTAAGAGAATTTGAGTAAGATTTGTAAAATTTATTCCTCAAATATTTGATAGAATTCACATGCATAATCATCTGAGTCTGGAGTTTTCTCTGTCAGAGATATTTTATTTTGAATTTGATCTAATTAATAGATACAAGGTTATTCAAATTTGCTTATTTAGGTTCCGGTTTGGGGAGGTTATTTTTTTCAATGAATTTGTCCATTTCACTTTTAAAATTTATTGCCATAAATTTGTTCCTAGGTATTTGAAGACTCTTGTTATTTTCATAATCTCTGTAGCATTTGTAGTGATGCTCCCTATTTTCTCCTTGATATTACTTTTTTTTTTCTTTTTTCATGGGCAGTCATGCAAAGATTTTATCAGTTTATTCTAACAGTGAAATGTAATATTTGATCATTTTTCCTATTTCATTTACATCTCCTCATTATTATTACTTCACTTCTACTTACATTGGTATTAATTTACTTTTCTTTTCTGACTTAAAGTGGAAACTTACATTGCTGATTTTGATTCTGTTGAGGTCTCAGAACATATTCTGTAAAATTTTATTTCTTTAATTGATTGTGTCTTCTTTCATAGTCCAGGATATGATCCATTTTGGCAAACATTTCCATGTGCTTTTAATAAGTATAGAATGTGTTTCTATAAAACAGTTTTGTTGTTATAACTAAGTGGGTTAAATTATACAAAATAACAATCAAATGAAGTCAATAAGCAATAGCTGCTGTTTTGTTATTGAAATAATTTATATTTTTAAAGTAGGAGAAAAAAGGTACTCTTCTATATTTATCTATTTATTTACCATTTGGGTGGTCTTCATTCATTTCTGTAATCCTAGGTTTCCATTTGATATTGTCCTACTTTGAAGAACTTTATTCAGATCTGCAGTTTAAGAGCACTAGAAAAACTGTTTTCTTTCATTTACCAAAAAAATTCTTTATTTCACCTTTTGTTTTGAATGATATTTTAGCTAGGTATAAAAATAAGGATGAATAGTTTTCTTTTCTTTCAACATATTAACATGTTAGACATCATTTGCATCACTCTTCCCTTGGCTGTTTTCAAGATTTTCTCTCTAGATTTTGTTTTTAGAATTTGATTATAATATTACATAGCTGTAGTTTTCTTGATTTAACCTTACTTTGGCTTATCTAAGTAGATCTTAATCACTAAGATAGTAATTTTGAACTATGTTTTGAAAATTCTTAGACATTACTCTTTCAATTTTTTTCTCCATTCTCATTCTTTCTTTTGGGACTCCAGTTACACATATATTGGTGTACTTGGTATTGTCCTATAGGACCCTGATTTTCCCCCATTTATTATATTTTTCATGATGTTTTTCAGACTGGATATTTTCTATTGATTTATCTTCAGTTCATGACTTTTTCTTCTGCCATTCTCAATCCATAGGCAATCCCAATCAGATACATTTCAGATACAGAACTTTTTATTTCTGGAATTCTAATTTGATTCCCTTTATTGTTTCTCTGATAAAATTATTCATCTGTGGCCACTTCTCTTTAAGTCTTTGAATATATTCATAACATCTACTTGAGTTCTTGTCTGATAATTCTAATATCTGAGTAATCTATAGTGGTTTAATTTTGACTGACTATATGTTCTTGATTATTCAATTTTCTAGTAAAATTTCATTATATAAAGGATTAGTCTATACCATAGTTTTAATGTGTACCCCAAATTTCACATATTAGAAACTTGATCCTCAATGCAAAGGTGTTGGTTAGTGGGACACTTAAGAGGTGTTTAGGTCATAAGAGCATCACCTTCATGAATGTCCTGAATATACTAAAGCCATTATCATGGAAGTGAAATTATTATCACAGAAGTGGGTTCCCATAAAAGGATGATTTTGCAAATGTGTTCCTATACATCAGTGACGAATCCACTGAAAGAGAAATTAGGAAAACTACCCCATTCACAATAGTCTCAAAAAAATATTTAGAACTCAATGTGACAAAAGAGGGGAAAGACCTCTACAATGAAAACTACAGAACACTAAAGAAAGAAACTGAAGACCTTAGAAGATGGAAAGATCTCCCATGATCTTGGATAGGCAGAATTAACATTGTCAGAATGACCAGTCTACCAAAGCATTATATGGATTTAATGCAATTCCTGTTAAAATCCCAAAGACATTCTTCATACAACTAGAAAAAGCAATCATGAAATTCATTTGGAAAAATAAGAGACCCAGAATAGCCAAAGCAATCCTTCACAAGAAAAGTGAAGCAGGAGGTATCACAATACCAGATCTTAAATTATCCTACAGAGCTATAGTAACAAAAATGCCATGGTATTGGCACCAAAACAGACACATAGACATATTTGGTACAGAATATAAGACATAGAGACAAATCCACCTAAATACAGTTATCTCATACTAGAAAAAGGCACCAAGAAAATACATTGGAAAAAAGATAGCCTCTTCAATGGTGCTGGGAAAACTGGATATCCACATGTAGCAAAATGAAATCAAACCACTATCTCTTACTCTACACAAAACTCAAGTCAAAGTGGATCAAGAACAGGTACTAGAACAGAGACTGGGTGTCTAACAGAAGGAAAAATAGGCCCTTATCTCCATCATGTTGACTTAGGAACCGACTTCCTTAACGAGACTCCTAAAGCACATGAAGTAAAATTTAAAAATCAATAAATGGAATGGAATCAAACTAAAAAGCTTCTAAACAGCAAAGGAAGCAATCAAGAATGTGAAGAGTGAGCCTACAGAATGGTTAATCTCCAGGATACATAAAGAACTCAAAAACTTAACAGCAAAAAAGAAAAACAAAAAAACCAAAAAAACAATTACCCCAATGAATAAACCAGCTACGGAACAGAACAGACACTTCACAGAAGAAGTAATACGATGAGTCAGCAAGTCTGTGAAAAAATGTTCAACTTCTCTAGCAATTAGAGAATGCAAATTAAAGCTACACTGAGATTTCATCTCACTCCAGTCAGAATGGCCATTACCAAGAATATAAATAAATAAATGTTGGTGAGAATGTCAGGGGAAAGACTCATATATACATTGCTGATAGGACTGTAAACTGGTGCAACTTCTCTGGAAAGCAGTATGTAGATTCCTCAAAAAACTTGGAATGGAACTATAATTTGACCCAGTTATTCCACTCCTTGGTTTATACCCAAAGGACTTAAAATCAGCATACTACAGTGATACAGTCACATCAATATTTATAGCAACTCAATTCACAATAGATAGATTGTGGAACCAACCTAGATGCCCTTCAATAGATGAATGGATAAAGAAACTGTGGGATATATACACAATGGAATATTACTCAGCCATAAAGAAGACTAAAATTATTGCATTGGCTGGTAAATGGAAGGAGTTGGAAAATATCATGCTAAGTGAAATAAGTCAAAGAACAAAGAACCAAAGGTTAAATGTTTCCTCTGATATGTGGATGTTAACTCACAATAAGGGGGTGGGCTAGGGAAGAATAGAGGTATTGTGGATTTGACAGAGGGGATTGAAGGGAGGGGAGAGGGCATGGAAGTAGGAAAGATAGTAGAATGGCATTATTACCCTACGTGCATTTATGATTACATAACTGGTGTAATTCTACATCATGTACAACCAGAAGAATGAAAAGTTATACTCCATTTATGTATGATGTGTCAAAATATATTCTACTGTCATGTATATAACCAATTAGAACAAATTTTAAAAACAGATGATTTTGGCCTCTTCTTGCTCCCTTTCTCATGTGATACCTTTTGAATATTGTGTTGCATCAAGAAAGCCCTCACCCGTTACTGGCAACTTGGTTTTAGATTTCCCAACCTTCAGAACCATAAGCCAATAAATACCTGTGTATTATAAATTGCCCAGTCTATGATATTCTGTTAGAGATGATACACCATGAGCAAGTGAAATTTATCCCAGGTGTGCAAAAAAGTTTCAACATTTGAAAATCAATGAATGCACCACATCAGTAGGCTAAAGAAATAGTCCATTACAACATAAACAGATGCAGAAAAGAATTTGATAAAATTCAACAGTCATTCATGATAAGTATCACAGTAAACTTGGAATAGAAGGAAAACTTCCAACTTGATAAAATGCATGTCTAAAAACCTACATCATGCTTAATGGGGAGAAATTAGAAGCTTTCTCTTTATGATCAGGAACATGGAAAGGCTGTGTCCTCCTGGCACTCCTTCTCAGCATCATACTGAAAGTCATAGTTAATGCCAAGAGACTAGGAAAGAAATACAGTGTATATAGGTTGGGAACAAGGAAATGAAACTGTCCTTATTCACAGATGGTGTACTTATCCGTGCAGAAAATCTAAAAGAGCTGACAAACACAAACTCCCCAAACTAGTAAGAAATTATAGTAGGGTTGCAGGAAACAGATTAACATATAAGTGTCAATTGTTTTCCTATATGCCATCAACGAACTTCAAATTAAAACACATTTTCATTTACATTAAGAGTCCCCCAAATCAAATGTTTAGGTATCAATGTAAAAAATATTCATAACATTTATGTGAGGAAAATATAGAACTTCAATGAAAGAAATCAAGAAAGAAGTATATTAATGGCAAGATAGTGCATGTTCACAGATAACAAAAAAATCAATATCAACAAAATATCAGCTCTTTCCAACTTGATCTGTAGATCAAATACAATGCCAATCAAAATCTCAGCCAATTACTTTTTGGACACTTATAAATTGAACATAAAGTTTATGTGATGAGGCAAAAGACCCAGAATAACCTACTCAAACTATTGAAGGAGAAGATCAAAATTCAGGGGAATTACAGTGCCAAACTTATTATAAAGCTACATTAATCAAGACAAGGTGGTATTGATGTACATACAGGAAAATATTCCAACAGAACAGAATGGAGAACGTCAAAATAAACCTACATAAAAATAGCCAACTGATCTTTCATAAGGGAATGAAGGCAAAACAAAAGAAGACAGTATTCTTCTTAAGAAATGGTGCTAGAATAGCTGGAAACCCACATGCAAAGAATTAATCTAGATACAGACTTAACATTCTTTTGGTTTTTTTTATTTGTTCTATTTAGTTATACATGACAGCAGAATGCATTTTGATTCATTGTACACAAATGGAGTGCAATTTTCATTTCTCTGGTTTTGCACGATGTAGATTCACACCATTCGTATAATCATACATGTACACGGGGTAATGATGTTTGTTTCATTCCACCATCTTTCTTTCCCCCTTCCCCTTCCCCTCCCCGCATTTCCCTCTACACAATCCAAAGTTCCTCCATTCTTCCCTATTCCCCCTGCCCACTCCTTTGGTTTTTTGGGATTGGCTTATCTCACTTAGCATAATATTCTCCAACTCCATCCACTTACCAGCAAATGCCATAATTTTAGTCTTCTTTATGGCTGAGTGATGTTCCATTGTGTATATATGTATATATAATATATATGTATATATAATATATATATATATATTATCCATTCATCTATTGAAGGGCATCTAGGTTGGTTCCACAGTCTGGCTATTGTGAATTGAGCAGCTATGAACATTGATGTGGCTGCATCTCTGTAGTATGCTGATTTTAAGTCCTTTGAGTCTAGGCCAAGGAGTGGGATAACTGGGTCAAATGGTGGTTCCATTCCAAGTTTTCTAAGGAATTTCCATACTGCTTTCCAGAGTGGCTGCACATTCTTAACAAAAGTTAACTGAAAATGGATCACAGACCTAAATGAGAAATGCAAAACTATAAAACTCTTAGAAGATACCACAGAAGAAAATCTAGATGCTCTTGGGAATGGCAATGACTTTTTAGATTAAACACCAAAGGCATGATATAGGAAAGAAAGCACAAGCTGTACTTAATTAAAATTACAGTATTCCTCTCTAAAAGTGACACTGTCAAGAAAATGAAAATACAAGCTACAGAATGCGAGAAATATTTGTGAAAAACATATCGAATAAAAGAGGGTTATTCAAAATATACAAATAACTTGTACAACTCACCAATAAAAAAAACCAAACAACCCAACTATAAAATGGGCCACAAACTTTAATCAAAGATTAAAAGATGGTAAACAAAAGATGTTCACTATCATAGGTCTTTGAAAATTGCCAATGGATGTAGAGCACCGAGAACTTTCATCTCATTCATTGCCTGTGGGAATGCAGAGTGGTATGCCCATTTTGGAAAACAGTTTTGCAGTTTCTAGTATTCCCCACAAAGAACTGGAAACTTACGTCCATACAAAATCTGCACAGGTTCATAGCTTATTCATGATTGTGAAAACTTGGAAGTAACCAAGATGTTCTACAGGTGAGTAAATACACAAACATGTACAGTAAGAGAACGGAACATTCTTTAGCAGTGAAAAGGAATGAGCTATCAAGTCATGAAAAGATGTGGAGGAAACTTAAATGCACATTCCTATGTGAAAGAAGCCAACCTGAAAAGTTACATACTCCAAGGATTTCAACTACCGGATACTCCAGAGAAGGTAAACCTATGGAGACAGTAAAAATATTAGTGGCTGCCAGGAGATGAATAGGCGTAGAGAATTTTTAGGGCAGTGAAATCACTCTATATGATATCACAGTGGTAGATACAAGTAAATACTTGTCAAAACCCACAGAATGTACAAGAACAGAGTGAAGCCAAATGTTAATTATGGATTTCTGTTGATAATCATGTGTCAATGTAAGTTTATTGATTATCACGATGTCAGGACATTGATAATATATGATGGTAGAAGGATATGGGAACAGTTCTCAATGTTGGCTGTGAAGAAAACAATACTCTAAAAACAATACTCTAAAAATAAGTGAAAGCAGAAGGAGAAACTAATCAATATTGAAATGAAACTTAAAACATCAACAATAAAAAGAAGTAAACTTTATCAATAAAACCAACACCCTTTAAGTTACAAGTTTGATCAAGAATGTTAGCCGAAAATAGACTTCTGAACCTTCTAAAAAATGACTGTAACATTACAAACATATACTCACATCAAGAATGTCTGTCATTACTCCATCCAAAATAGTTGTCATTTAAGCAAAGAAAGACTGAGAAAAAGGGATAGTGCCAGATTCTGATGAAGATACAATGACAGAATTGTTTTATAATTTGAAACATTTGGAGAAGGAAGCCTATTAGAATTAAATGTATGCAATATACTAAAGTCCAAATCATCGAACAATTTAGTTTTAAAAGTTTGGTGCAATGATGTGCAATTTAAAGTCCTTTATTTTAACTGAGTGTTTCCAGAAAATACTTCTATATTCTCACAAAAAGAAGCCTAATATACTCTCATCTTAATTTTTAAGATAGTTTTAATGAAAAATATAAGTAAGTAAAGTTAAAACCCTGAATCAACAGTACTACAAAATACTGGTGACATCTTTTTATCGGTAATGACTCTATTGACGATTCAGAAAATTCTCCCTAAAAAGATAAAATACCATAGGAAGGAAGCAATTCTCTTATCCAAGATGCAAGAGCAATTATGCTTCTATTGAGTTAAGTCAATCTCTGTAGATGCTGAACTGTAATTTGGCCCGTGAATTGTTGTGAAATCTGTCTGTTGACTTCAGCAAAAACAGGCCATTTCAGAACAGAAAGGCCCAGATCTAATAAAAAGGTGATTCATGGCTGAACTTTGCCAAGAAGAAAAGAAACAAAGTCACCAAAAAAAAATCTGGCAAAAGAAAGCACAGCCTTGTAAAAATTCTCAGTTGGACAGTGTCTAAGGAGCTTTTGAACTTGACCTTCACTACAGTCTGTCTTGTGTTACTGAAGAACTGCTGCCACCTCATGGAGACCTGAAAGATCTCATTTAGACACATTGATTCTGCAATAACATTTTCATCTTCTTCTGTTTTATTAAAAAAACTAAAACGAACACAATGACAACATGAATTTCCTTATAAAAGACATATTCTTCCTGATATAAATTAACCTTTAAAATAACTAAATCAACATGGCTTTCTCTGCAGAAATGCCACATTGTGGGTGGTGTTTCACAAAAAAAATGACTTCTAAATATAAGGTGTAAATTTTACAAATAATATCCTTTACTGGAGATTGAAATGAGATTTTTAATAGCTGCACCTTGGTCATTTGGAATTAGGTGGATTTAGACATTTCCACGTCCTTCCCTTTGAATGCCTCAAACGTGTGCTATCCCCTCATCAAATTTGTACATGAAAGTGAGGTTTTGGCAATTTTGTTCACCTACCTTTGAATCCACCTAAACTCTGTACACTGTTTGGGCTCCCGCACAAACTTTAGTAAAGTTTGAAAACAAATTGGAATTCCTAATTTTCTATTTTTGCATGTCCTTTAAATTTTTCAAAGGTTGGAAGAAAAAAAAATCTATGAATACAGTCTTTTTTGAATTGTATTACCAATGCTAATTTATATAGAAATTTAAGAAATCTCCAAAAATAAGCTATACACTCTGTTTATGTATGTAAGTACACATAACACACGAATGGTAGGACTTCAATGGTTCTTCATCATATTATTCTTCATAATATATCTATATTACCTATACTATTTTATAAGATAAAAGTGGTATTAAAATAAAATAAAAACAAAAGAAGACATTGTTGCAATATCATCAAATTAAGCAAATTCATGACCCAAGCTAATTAAGCAAAAAAGAGCATTATGTAATGATAAGTTAACACAATAAAGAATATATACATTGTGTTTCTTCACAAACTAAATAACATAAAGTTCAAACTTCCAGAGCAACTAGTTCGAATCATCTATCATTATACCTTTAATACAACTGTTTCAGAATTTGTCAGTCTAGATACACAAAATGTTATAGATGTTAATGATACATGCTTTGTTTTAGATGTATCTGTGTAAAAGTTTATTTTCTATAAATAATACAAATCATTTCTCATAGCTACAAAGTAGTTTTAAAAAAATCAAAATCTCAACTCTGTCACTTATTGACTGTGTGACCTTGGGAAAGTTTCTTAATCTTTCTGAGTTTCCATTTCCTTCTGTGTACAATAAAAACCGTCACACCTACTCACTGGATTATTGTAAAAGTTCAATGACTAATGAGTAAAAGACTAGCATAGAAACTGATACACAATAATAAATAATAGTGTTCTTTCTATAATCATATTTCTTCTTGATCTTTACCTTCTTTACCAACTTTAAAACTAAATACTTTTTGCTCCATTTTTACATCACTGCTCTCCAATACTCGGGAAAATTTTAGATCTCTATGCTGGGCTAACCCAACATACTACAGTATTATTGCATCTCAAAGTGAGTCAGGTTGAGCAGCATGCCAGATGAACTGCTCCTGTCCTTGGCTGTCCTATGTTATCCAAAAATAAATCTAAAACAAGTGATGATAAAGTATAAACAAACCAACCAAAAAAATCATCAAATTAAATTCTTGGCCATGAAAACATGAATGGACACCAAAACATAGAGAGATTCTTGTTTCCTATCCTGCAACTGCAATTGAATTATAAAGCAGAAGTTTACAAAAAGAAAAATAACTTTACAGGGGAATAAAGTCCCTACAATATGAAATTAAGACACACTCTTCAAAAGAGGTTCTACCCAAAGATGAAATTAAAACTGTTACTACAACTAAAAAGGATAAAAGATATAAAACTAGAGTAGATTGTGGTGGTGTGCGTCTGTAGTCCCGTACTTGGGAGGTTGACGGGAAGATCATGTAAGCCCAGGAGTTCAAGGTCAACCTGCGTAACATAGCAAGAATGATCTTAAAAAACAACAACAAAAATCAAAATTGTGTGTATGTATGTAGCATACATAAAATGTCACTTTTATAAATGAACACATAAATTTAACACAGTTTCTTTCAGAATTCTTTAGGACTTTTCTTTGTACCTGAACAGAATGATAGCCATAATAGGTTATTAAAAACTATTCAGAACTTGCTTTATAAATATTTTATAAATTAAAATGCTCATGATTTTGGCATAGGACTATGTTAGTGAACCAGAATAGATTCTAGAAACAGATTCAACTCTGTATAGGAATGTATACTTCGATTGAAGAAATACCCAGCATCCATCTAGCCCTGGGCCTCTTCCCTTATTACCAAGCATTATCAAGCATATATAATAGCTATAACCTTAACCCACCTCTCCCCAGTCTCAAGGTCAAGCATCTCTCTGACATTGCTTGTCTTTCCAGTTCACTTGCCTGGTATACCCATACCAAAATATTTCAACTGTTAGGAACACCTGTTCTTTGATTCTACCTCTCCTCTAATTCTATCAACAACTTTTGTTGACCTCACTTTCCTCTTTATTCAGACTCCATAATAAATCATTGTAATATTGTCCCTTGCATTTTTGTTTTCAATAACTGATGCATCTATTTCCCACTTTACTCCCTTAGAAAAATCCCAGCTCAGGTAAAATTCAACTTCCCACTCACTCAGTGGCCATCACTGAACATACTGAGAAAAATGTAAAAACAGATTAGCCTCCATTTTTTACTGCAAATTTCAATCTTTGCACTGCTTCTTAATTCTACTATGTTCCCCAAATAAAAATTTCTTTCCTATTTTTAGATGATTATTCCCCTTCTTCTCTTTCCTGAAACCCTCTCCACTAATTACTTTAGTGATGACTTTAAAAACATGCATAACACAGAAGCAACTGGAAGAGAAATCTGCCACACTCCTACCCCAAACCTTCATGCCTGTCCACACCTGTGCTCATGTGTTCTTTCACACAGGGCTGCACTCTCTTCTCCTATGAAAAACTACCATCTTCACTCAAGCAGTGGATTTCATCCTTTCTCACCTATTCAAGAACTTTGTTCCTACAGGTTTGCCTGCTCATAACTATTTTCTTACTTTCAAGTAGAGCATTCCCATCAACATACATTCTGTAACATCTTCTATCCAACCTCTTCCTGGACTCAATTATCCTTCCATCTATAATTTCGTTCCAGCAAGGAATCCACTCTCTCTACTTCCACTTTCTCCTTTCCCAGTTGTTCTTTAACCACTTCCACCAGGTCCTCATCTCGTCACATCTTTAAAAGTTGCCAAGATCACTCACCCAAGACCTTTAGATTACCAAATCCTTTTCTGTCCTTGTGTGTCTTGACTTGCAAAAGAATCTAGAAGGCATCTAAAAGCATTTTACACTAAAGGGCAGCACAGGCTGTGGAGCCAGATGACTGGTCCTGAATCAGCTGTGAATACACAGGCAAGTTCTTTTATCTCCCAGTGCCACAAGTTTGTGACGATGATACTATTCTAACACTATGTTAAAGGGTTTGGGAAGATTCCATAATTTAATATGTATAAAGTACTTTGGAAATGCCTGGCAAACCATTAGCACTCAGTAATTGTTGGCTATAATTACTGTTGATGGTTCCCTTCTTGAAGTCTTTCCTTCTATTGACTTTCATGATAACATACACTCCTGATTTTTCTGGCAATTCCTCAATCTCCTTTGCTGAATTCTCCTAGTCTCTAGTAAAAGGTGGTCAGGTTTATTGCTTACCATTTTCTCCTGATTTATGCTTTCTCCCTTAGTGATTATGTATTGCGTTTGTGTTTATAACTTTAAATTTCATTTATGTACTGATCATTCTGTCATATATATATATATATACACACACATATATACATAAATCATATATATATGTATATAATTTCTAGCTCTCTTTTTTATCCTGAACCCTAGACTTGTATCCAAATTTTATTCAAAATTTCCATTTGTTTATCCAAAGGCAACTCAAATTTAAGTTCAAATTATTTTTCCTCTCAAGATCTGTTTCTATTTCCCACCTTATAATGGAGTGTCATTATCCTGTTATTAATGCTACACCCCCAGAAGTCATCCTTTGAGTCCTCTCTTCTTATCTGTTTCTCCATCCAATGGATTAGAAAGTTTTATTGTATCTATTTTTAGAATATAGTTATGCATTGTTTAATGACAGGGATACATTCTGAGAAATGTGTCATTAAGTGATTTTGTTGGTGTGAAAACATCATGGAATGTGCTTACACAACCTAAGATGGTAATGTTATCCCTAGGCAATATAATCTTACAGGACCACAGTCACATAAGTGGCTCATTATTGACTGAATTGTTATTATGTGGTGCATGACTGCAAATCTTGGATCTGATTACTTCTTACTACCTAATCTACCAGCATCCCTTCTTTAGAATTTTGTAAAATATCCTCTTTACAGAACTATTATGCCACTGAGAATAGCAACCGTCTAACCTATATTTTCTAGCTTTCTTTATAGTTAGGAGGCCAGGTGATCACATTGCAGTCAGTGAAATAAACAGGAACAAGAGTATTATGTAAATCTTTAAGAAGTTTCCCTAAAGGAAGCTGGCCCTGAGTATACTCGTTTGTTCCTCTCCTTCCTGCTGCCTGGAATATGGATATGATAAATAGAGCTATTTTCCTCTAGCCAGTTTAAACCATGAGGTAGTTTTGAGGATGGAAACCTTAAGGAGGGATATGGTCAATATGGCCACCACCAATAGTCTTGAATGATCATTTTTGGGCTTCTTGTATGTAAGAAAACCTTTTAAACAACTATTATCTTGAATTTTGTTATATAAAGTAGAACCTATCCTAAGTAATACAACTCCTCTTATTTAAAGCTTGTCACTGGCATCCTATCACACTTATCATGAAATTCAAACTTCAGTCAGGCCTACAAGGTCCTATGTGGTCCCACGTTCACTCATGGTCCATAAACATGGCCTTGTTATTCTGAGCTCACTAAGCTGGATATGCTCAAGCCCTTTCACATTTGATAGTCCCTCTGCCAGGAATGCTCTTATCCCAGATTTATGTGTAGCAGGATCTTTTCTTGTTGCTAAGGTCTCAGTTCTAACATTATTTGCTTCAAGAGGACTTGATTGAGGCCGACTGCACTTTTTATCCACTTACTGTGGTCATTTTCTTCTAGTTCTACTTGTTATTTCAAAATCATGCAATTTATTTAAGTTTCCCACTCTACTAAACTACATGAGGGCATTGTCTTTGATTTATTCACCCCTCTGTTTCTAGGACCTAGAACAGTGTCTAGGAAACAGGAAATATGGAATAAATCTTTGCTAAATAAATCAATGAATTATGGCATTTAATTCTAGGAAAAAACGGTTTATTTTAATAGATAGTGTTGGTGCACGTTGTTATCAGCTGGAAGAAAATAAACATTATAAAAACACCATAAATAAATTTCAGACAGATTATATACCGTGAAATGTGAAGACAAAAGGAAGCAAACAAAACTGTGAAATAGCTAGAGAAAACTTATAAGAATATTTGCATAAATTGAGATGGGGTTGTCTTCACAAATAAAGAGAAATTCAGAAACCATAAAAGGAGAGATGACTAGCTTTGAGCACACAAAATGAAATAATTAAAAACAAATGACTACTCTTGACTTGGAAGGGTATACTCAAGCACACATTGGTTCTTATACTTTTTCAAGAATGTGTTAAAATATATTAAAGGGGAATTGAAGAAAAGAACAAATTATAATAGTATAGTCCTTGAAAAATATCATATTGAGATATTTCTGTAGATTTATGCTAAGTGAAAAAAAATGGATTAGAGGAGAAAAAGGAAATCTAGAATCATAGTTGGAAACAGTCAACAGTAGCCAATCTGTTTGGGGGTTGCCAAGGAAGCCCTGGTCAGTGAAAAGAGAACCAAACATAATGTTCAAGGGAACATTTTCATAACAGGAATGTCATATATCTTGATTGTGATAGTGCTTACACAGTGTACATGTTTACTAAAACTCATAAAATGTCTTACATGGGTGCATTTTATGTAAAATACATCTCAATATTTTGAGAATTGCCTTAGGAACCTATCCTCTGTAGATTCAGGAACAATACATAAGATTATTCACTGTAGCTTAATTTATAATTTAAAAATATTAGAAGCATTATAGGCACCTATTTAAATAAGTTGAACAATCCAGTTTATTGTTCAAGGCAGTTTGTGCAGCCATAATGAAATAAGGAAGAACTCTATGAAATGATGATTTATAGAGTGACTTTTCAGGATACATTCTAAAGTAAAAAAGGAAGATTTTAAAAAGTATACATAGAATGCTACTTTCTGTGAAAAAGTGGGCTGGGGGAAGTTGAATTTTTGCAAAAAGAAACACAGGAAGAAAGGAAGATAAACCAGAACCTAGTGTTAATGACTCCATCTGGGAAGGGTGAGAGAACAGGATGAAATACAGAGGGATGGGAACATGACTTCACCTATATACCTTTTCATATAGAATCTAATTTTAACCATATCAATATTTTAATTTTTCAAAAGATTAAAGGATGAAAAGTAACCTTATAATTGAATACAAGCAGAAACAAATCAACTTAACTTATATCACACTGATAATAAAACCACACAGAAAAATAATTTATTCAAGTAATATGAACATCTGACTACATATCCATATTTATAGATAACACCTAAAGACAAAAAGAAAGCAAATTTTTATATTTCATTAGGATTGTGATAGGTAGTTTCTTGGAACTATAACACTGAAACCATTCCTAAGTGATTTAATCATGCTACTGTTAATGAACAGTGAACTGTGCTAGAGTAGGTATAAGCAGACATGTTTATAAACATACATGATTATGACTCTTATATGGTATGATGAAATTTATTACTGTTTTAGAGGAAACTTTGGTTGTGTGCTTATCCTTAAAACTGAGATATGAGCCAGGTGTGGTGGCACACACCTGTAATCCCAGTAGCTCAGGAGGCTGAGGCAGGATGATCCTGAGTTGGAAGTCAGCCTCAGCAACTTGGTGAGGCCCTAAGCAACTCAGTGAGACTCTGTCTGTAAATAGAAAAGGACTGGGGATGTGGCTCAGTGGTTGTGTGCCCCTGAGTTCAGTCCCTGGTACCAAAAAAAAGAAAAAAAATTATGAGTGTTACACACAGGAATATTTAATTAGCTTAAAATTCCTAGTGAAAAAAATATGCCTAAGAGAACACAAATCCAAAAATGATGTCTTGTGACCAGCACCTATACTACTTTGTGACATAGCAAGCTCAATACTTCAAGCTCCTTTTACACATGTTGATTTCACAGTGCTGAGGCACACCAGATGTTGTGTAGTTGCAGGGGAAGCCTGTTGTCAATATTCAGGTCTTCACCAAGAAGGGAGCCTGTTATGTATTCTCAACAGGTACCTCATTTGCAATTACCTACTCCATCTCTTTACAAATCATTCCTGATTTATCTCCAGTTCACTTTTCAAGACTTGTTGTCTAAAAGTGACAAAAAAAAAAAAAAAAAAACTGTCAGAAAGACCACAAATTGCTTGCAAAGAAAACAAATCAACCCAAACACCATACATATAATGCATACATACACACATACCCCAAATAAGGAACTTACTCAGAAAAAAAAATTTTTTTGTGGTATTGTTCTGGAACCCAGTTACACTCTATCACTGGGTACATCCCCAGTCCTTTTTAAATTTTTTAAGTTTAAAAGTGTCTCACTAATCTGCCAAGGTTGGCCTTGAACTTAAGATCCTCCTACCTTAGCCTTCTTAGTTGCTGGAATTATAGGTGTGCACTACCAGTACCAGTAGAAAAATAATTTACAAATTATTTTTAACTGCAATATGTCCAGTTTTGCTCTAGGAAAAATTTGATCCTAGCAAGACAATAAAGCATTGTTTCCCTATGTGAATTACAAAAATGGACTCAAGACAGAACAGAAAAGCTAAGACCAAAAGACCAATAACCAAGGTAGGTAATAATTTGCCAATAGTTGAGGGATACTGTGTTTTATGCTTCCTATTGTATTTAATGCTCACAACAAGCCTGTGATGATTTTGAGACCATTATTATGCTCAGTTTCACTATGAAGAAACTGAAATCCAAAATTTTGAGACCATTATTATACTCAGTTTCACTATGAAGAAACTGTTAATCAAGCTGGGTTGGGCTATGAGCCCAATTTTATTCCAAAAGACCACACTATTATGTTACACTGACTTCTGTGAAACTTGCAATAAACCATTTTTTAAACTCATTTTTAAAAATTATACTTTCCAGCACATAGAAAAAGACAGAAATCTTACCAATTTTAAGGATCTAGTCAAACATCGAGTTGGTAACAATAAAAACACAGTGGTTCAGTTTCCCACTGACATGTGAGAAGAAAACCATAAGGGAGAGTCTGGCATGCTAGGAGGACCTGAGGTCCTATTGGCCTAGGAGTTGCACATTTGAGTCTCCTCTATTCAAAGCTGAGCTTTCTATCAGTTGTTTCATAGGAGGTTTCCTCCAAATGCTTGTCAGAGTCCGGCTTCAAAATATTAAATTTTTATATGCCTACGATTTCCTCTGCATAAAAATATAAATATTCAAAAACTACCAGTTTTTTGGATTTTTTTTTTTTTGTATTTTACTTAGAAAACTAAAGAAACCCTACTTTAAATAAAGTATGCATGAATCTGGAGACTATAATGCTAAGTGAAAAAAGCCCCCAAACTAAAGGTCAAATGTTTTCTCTGATATGTGGAAGCTCACACACAATAAGAGTGGGGAGGGGAAGAACAGAAGTTTAATAGATTAGACAAAGGGGAATGAAGGGATGGGAGGGGGAATAAGAAAAGGAAAGACAGTGGAATAAATCTGACACAATTTTCCTATGTACATATATGAATACACCATGGTCAATCTTACCATCATGTACATCTGCAAAAAGGGGGTCCTAATTAGAATAAGATATATTTCATGCGTGTATAACTATATCAAAATGGATTGTCAGGTATAAATAAAATGATCCAATTAAAAATGAATAAAGGGCTGGGGATATAGCTCAGTTGGTAGAATGCTGGCCTCATAAGCACAAGGCCCTGGGTTCTATCCCCAACACTGCAAACAAAATAAATAAATAAAAAATAAAAGCATATAGGTTTTCATAAAGTTTAACTTCTGCCCTAACATTCTTGTGGCATAACCTATTATTTTAGTTATGCCAATACAAACTTTTTCTAAGTTTTCCCCATATTATCATCAGTATTTACAATCTTTATCAAACACTCATATGAATGTATTTGATTAGGGTGTTATTGGGAGTTAATTACTATAACTGGGCATGTAAAATTACGTGCTTTCAAATTAAAATGCTGCAAATTTATATAAAATTTTTATAAAATATTAATTTTAACATTAATATTTAAAGAATCATTTTTTAATGTAAAAAAAATAAATCAAGTACCCAGTTAAAGAAATTGATTAGGTGGCTGGATAGACCTAGAAAAGTCAATAGCTTTTATTAGTGACAACTCCATAGGTTCTGAAATTTAAAAAAACTTATGATCTATTCGCTGATGAAAAAAATTCCTAGGAGTAACTTTTATAAAGATGCAGAACTTTTGCGAAGAAAACTATAAAATACTGTAAAAAGTATAAACTCTGAATCATACAAAAATGTTTCATGTATCCTAATAGCAAGTCTTGTCATTAAATTATTGGTTTTCTCAAATAAACGCAGACTATCAGGTGATTTCAGTTTGAATGCTAATCTTTAAAAATTGATTAAAATCATTACACTTTTGTTTTTTAAAAACTTTTTAGTATGCAATGTTTCAAACAAATTCTAAGACAAGTCATGGGTGAATATGTGATACATATTAACAAGACTAGTATCTATTACACATTTTAGAAAAAAACCTCTTTCATATGAATATCATTTTAAAAAGGGACCATCAATAGGAAAAAATGAGCACAGATAATCTATAAACTTTATATGTAAAACAAAAATGACTTACAAGTGACTAAACTTCATAAGGACATTATTAACAACTTTGCTTTATCAGGCCCCTACAGCAGTCTGACAGTGAATGACTTGTGGAGCCATTCTAAAAATGTTTTGTAAAGCACAAAACAAAATACACAGGATTAAAGAAAATCAATTATACTGAAATACATGACTTTTCAAAGTTAAGATCTCTTAAAATAGAAGGACAAAGTAGAATACACAGTTATGGGAATTTCATTTAGAGAAAAGTAGTGTTTCAACTCAGTGAGAAAAGGAAGGTTTATTTAATGTATGGTACTGGCACAACCAACTACCCACATGTGGAAGAATGAGATGGCTCCTTAACTTGTGCTATACACCAACATGAATTCCAAATTACTACAAATATGAAAAAAAAAAGGCTAAAGAGACTGCATAATCTAAGGGTTGCAGAATCCATATGATATAAAATATATGTATTTTAAATCACAGAGGAAACAGGACAAAACACATTTTTAAAAAACAGCCAGTTTAGGACAATTTTGCTTATAAGATACACATAAGAATTGATATCTGTACTATTTCAAAAACTCACATAACTGATAAAAATTACAAAACACTGAACAGAAAAGCTATCAAAGGATATGAATGATCATTTTAAAAAAGATAACTCCAAATGGATTACAAATGTGAAAAGTACTCTTTAGAAAATGCAAACTAAAATAGCATTTGTGTTTCACAAAATGTATCTTATAAATATCAAGGTAGCAAAAATTAAAATATGAGAATACCTTTTGAGGCTGATGGGGATTGTAGGGAAAACAATGTCACATATTGTGAGAATGTAAATTGTTAACAGATTTTTGAAAAGCTATCAGCAAAATATATCAAATTTTAAAAATAACATGTTTTCTTTAACCCATGAATCCAAATCTTAGATCTAATAAAAATGTATGTGTACAAGAATATTTACTGTAGTGATACCTCCAGTGGCAGAAAAATGGAAATAGAATAATAACCATTACTAGTGGGATAGTTGAATAAACTGTGGTAGGTATAAATCATGCAATATTAATATTATACAACCACTGAAATGAATGTTACATGTACATAATAAGCTGGCCTGTAGGAATTTTCATATTCTATTATCAGGAAGAAAAACAACATGCAGAGATGAATATACAGAAGATCTCATTTTTACAATGTTCTTAAAATATAAACAGATTTTAACTATATAAAAAATAAAGCTATATGTGTATGTACATTTATGCGTGAATAAAGAGGCATGGAAAAATGCAGAGGGTACATAAACTGACACCTTGGGCAAGGAGGGGGGTGAGAGGGAATGCTTGGGTGACTGTTATGGTTTAGATGTGAGCTGTCCCCCAAAAGCTCATGTTGTGACAATGTAAGAAGGTTCAGAGAAATGATTGGGTTGTGACAGTGTTAAACCAATCAGTGAATTAATCCCCTGACAGGGATTACCTGAGTGGTAACTGAAGTGGCAGGGTATGGCAGGAAGGTGAGAATTGGGGCGTGACTTTTGGATATATATTTGTATCTGGCAACTGGAGACCTCTCTCTGTTGCTTTCTGATCATCATGTAGTTGGTTCCCTCTGCCACACTCTTCTGCTATGATGTCCTGCCTCACCTTGAGCCCCAAGGAATAGAGCAGGACCTCTATGTCATAACCTCTAGGTCATAACCTCTGAAACTGTGAGCCCTCAAACTATTCCTCCTCTACAGTTGTTCTGGTCAGGTCTAAAAGTCATAGCAGCAAAAAAGCTGACTAAAACAGACATAGAAATTAAATGACAGAACACAAGACCTTAAAAATCAACTGGCCTTAAAACAATGTATGAAGTTAACTAACAGTTTTGTATGTACATATCCATAAAGAAATATATGGAAGTAATCTCACTGAAATGTTAGTAAGTACTTAAGAGTAGTGACTTTTCGAGTGATCTACTTTTTTCTTCCTAATGCATAGATACATCAGCAAATTGAACCCAATGTACAAAGAACACCTAACAATAAGAAAAACACATGTACTTACATAGTATACATTTAGTTGTCAAAAAAAATCTACATCTAACTGGCTTAAACAAAAAAGTAATTTATTGGCTCACATAAGTCAATGTCCAGAAATATATCTCACTCCACATCTAGGGGTTCCAGATTGCACCAGGGCTCCAACTTAGAAGTCCTCTTATTTTCTTGGTATTGCTTCAGGTGAAAAACTAGCTGCAGCAAGAAATGTACTCATCACAGCATACTTTCTGCAAGAAGGTCACTTCAATATCTGAGGAAGCCAAAGCAAATATCTTCTTGTATCTCAATAGTCTGATCAGGGTCAGGTATCTATCCCTAAACCATTTACTACTGGGGAGGGGAACACTGCTTAAAAGATAACTGGGCCAGTCAAACTAGACAGATAAGCATGTAACAATGCCATCCAAACCACATACACAGGATGTGGAAGGGGTTATCCAAACAAACAGCAGGTTGTGTGGTATTGACAAGAGAAGAAAGTAGATGCTGATAGGTAACCACAACACACATGAACAAGGAATTCAAGTAATCCAAGTATCCAATAAGATATTACAAGGGCTCAATCTCACCAGTAATCAAAGAAATGCAAACAAAACTACATAATTTATTACTTCTCAACTATAAGAGAGACATCAGACAATAAAGAGACAAAACAGACACTGTTCCAATGTGTTTGTGCACACATTGAAATGTGTGTGCACATATGCACATGTGCATGTATATATATATGAAACAGCTTTACCTAAGAGGCATGTAAGCAAACTTTACACAAAAACACTACTGATTCTTAAATATGAAACAATAAGCTAGCAATGAAAATATTAAAATTTAAACCCCACAAAAGAGGTTGACTACCTTTTTTTCTTCCAACCTGATTGATGTTTCCACTAAAAAAACAAAGATTTCTAAGGAATTCTTTACTCCTTATTCCCAAGTTTGACTTCATCTATCTATGTGACAAGTTCTCATATTCTCTTCTTTCAACATCTTAGACAAAACCTGGGATGAAGTCTATAGTTGACTATCTATAGAAGAGTTGAAGTTAGAACCAAAAAAAGATCTTCTGAAAACTGCATGTTTTTACCTCTCTAACTAGGAAAAATACATGGACAAAAAACTTTCTAATATTTATTAGCAAACTGGACCCCATGGGATAGACATATAATGCTTGAATACTGAAATCTTTAATCTATAATACTTACAGGATTGTTGTCCCAGGTCACTTGAAAAACACAGAAAAAACACCTATCTGTACCTAAAAAATACTGTGGATATGAAATAATTCTGTGCTATCCCACAAGTAAAATAAGTAATGGTGTAAGAACTGCCTTATGAGCCAATATCACACTTAGAGAATTATGTGTATGTCTTGAGTATGCAAAGTACAATACATCAAAATGAAGTCTAATTCCACTACACTCAACTAGAAAGGTCAATAAAGTGTGAGTTTATAGATGAATATTAAGTGCTTGAAATAAAACTATCCCAGATTTTGACTTTAAGCAAAAGACTGTTTCCAAACTTAATTGCTTTCTTTCATGTCCAATTATAAATACCAAGGTAAGGTGCCATAAGTCCCCTAACATTTTACCTTTAGTAAATCAGGGGTGAGAGATCATATACTCCACTACCTAAATATTTAGGTTAAATGACTTATGGGGTAGCTTTACATCAATGGGATTTATTCTATAGCCAATAAATTTGAAATACTTCACACACACATAACCAAAGAAAATGATAAAGAAATAGGGGAACTCCTTTAAGTTGGCTATTGTTAAAGAGCTAGCAACTAGCCATTACAAAAGAAGTAATCAGTAAGAGTATGTGGTCAGAAGTGAACAAGACTTGGAATTCAACTTGCTCAATGATTAGCTATCTGACCTCTGGGAAATAATCTAATATGCCTGTTCCATTATCTTATTCATTAAAATGGACATAACATGAATACCAATCTCTTAAAGTTGCTGTAAGGTTTATGAAACAATTCAGCACTTAGAACAGCACATACCACCAAGGAAGCTTTCAATAAGTGTTAACTATTACTCATAAATTGAAAAGTTAATTTGTTTAGGTCTATGTTAGTATTCCTAGAACTCAAAATACTATATTCTAATTGTTATACTTTGTACCATCTGCAAAAAGCTCTTTAAGTCTACTTCAAATTATTCTGAAAAGAATCAACAAAATCCTCGGGTTGTAGATATGCCTGATTTTAGATATTATAACTATCTCCTTTGCAAATCTCCACTATGAAACACTATGCTTGCAACACAAAATAGTAAAATGAAAGTCACATAAATAAGAGAATTTGAATAGCACTATATTCAAATGTTCCTCAGCTAATGGGAGTAAAAGGGAAATGTATAAGTTCTGTACAAATGCATCTAGGGAAAGCAGGCTATATTTATTCAAAAACTACAAAAGATTACAATATAAATCTATCAAACAAAATTAATTTTTTAAAGTTATATGAGTGACTCATAGGTAACCAAATTCTGAGCAAATCAAGACAACAATCCAATGCACAGAAAGATTATTATGTCACTCAAGGAGCGAAACATAACACACAGAAAAGTTTTGTCAATACAGACTACATAAATACACAAATCTAAAGTTTAATGTAACATGAACAAATCATAAGTACACAGTTAACTACCTTTTTTCTAACATTATAGAAGTAAATGTTTTATATTTAGTGAAATATACAGAATGTATAAAATCTTTAATCACATGTAATGTAGACTAACAAGTGTAAACCAAGTAGATAGTGAGGTTTTCACATGTGAGAATGTACATTTCAGAAAGAACCCAACTTGAAGTAAATTCATTAACACATATTGCAAAGGTCCACAAAAATGTTTATCATTTATAATTGTACAGAGAATAAATTGTTAAGAAATTAATATTAGAATCTTACTGAGGGGTATTGTAGTGACTACCCTTAAAGGACTTATTATTTGGGGGCTTAAAATAGCAGAGATCAATGTAAATTAAATAACATATGGATGGAAAAAAAACATACAATGTACAATACCAGAAGTAGAAAACTGAATACTGCGGAAAAGATATATTAATGTGTACAAGTTGGTTTTAATAAACTATTGGTTACTTATTATAATAAATCATGGGGATTTTCATTGCAATAGCATTTTCCCACAAGGTCAGAATCTGGAAGCAGTATGCCTTTCTCAAATTGTCTTTTCTTTTTTTCCTTTCCTACCCCTCAAAGCACAGAAATAGGTTTTTGAATATCAATTGGCTACTTATGGAGGCCATAAGATGCAGATATTCATAAACATTACATAAGTTACAACCTGGACCAATTCTACCAACATTTATGAAAAAAGATGGTTTTAAAAATGGTCAGTACTAAAGGAGTTATGATAAACACACTATTTATGTCCTTCTGAAACCCCAGTGAGGGAAACCTTACTGCCATTCTGCCAAATGCAACATAACTAAAAGCACTGCACAAAGGATTATTAATCCAATGTACATATCAGAGGATTAAAAACAACTGAGCTAATTAATCAATGAAGTAAATTAGGAAGTAATATCAAACTTCTTTAATGTATTGGTACTATTTTAGAAGCATCATCAGAATAAACAGAGATTTAATTATGAATTGACCTGGGCTACATTCTGTACTGATAATTTTGCTTAGTACTACAAGAATCTCAAATATCCTAGAAAAGCTGTGAAATCATGCTCTCTGTTATTCCTCAAAGGAAATTTAACAGGTTTGATGATACCTGTATACCTCCCATGGTTCTAGAAGTTCTATCTACATAACCAAGTAATTCAGTAATTGACAGGAATATTTAAGCAGGAAAGAAAAACAAAGAAAGGAAAACAAAATAAACAAAAAAGCAGCAGACCCTATATCAACATATACTAGATGGATGTTTAAAAAAATTACATGATAAATGTAAATCATAAAATCAAATGTACTCATAAAGATACACCTATTTTATGTTACATATAAAACTGTAGATTGCAAACTGTGCATGCGTACATAACATTTTACCTGGGAAAGCCGATGAGTAGGATTTCTTGCAAATATTTTACTGCCATGATACAAAACAATTATGTGCAAACTGCAAGGTGCCTAAAATAGCAGTTAAGAGTTTATATACAGAAAGATGTCACTATCTGATCAAATATGCAAGATAGAATTTCCCAGAGTTTATAACACAGAACAATAACCACCACAGGCTCCTCCTCCATGGCTTTCTTCCATGTGTGACAATTTGACTCCTTTGTTCTGGTTCTCACTTTCCCATAGTCCAGGTGTCTGAATGATCTTTTCAACAAGTTCTTCAAAGGCACATTGTACACCATCACAGGTTTTTGCACTTGCCTCTGAAATTCAAGGAAAAAGGTCGTAATATATCCTTTCTGTCCATATTCCCATGTTTTTCTGGAAAACTCTTAAGGCATAAGTATCAGCCTACAATATATTGAGAGTTGATTAAGCAATTTCTCCTCATAGGTTTAACATTAGTGAATTTCGACTCTAAAATTAAGCTACTTAAATTGTATCCATAAGAATATAGGCATATAAGCCCAGAATTCTGTGACTGAATTATAATTTGTAAAGCCCTACTCAAATATTGTGTCCAAGTTTTTTCCTTAGTTTTTCAGTGAACTCTTAAAATGAACCCTAAAGCAGATATTATTCCTATTTTAAAATAAGGAAATTTGTGCCCTGAGTTTAACAATTTCCCTGATGATTCTGTGCATGCAACCAAACAGCTACACGTGCCTGCATAAAATGACATACAACCATGAACACTGGTCCTATTTTATTTATGCTCACCAAACTCAAGTGGACACTCAGCACTGATTCCTAAACTTACCTTACCTAGTGCTTACCTTTCTCACTGTCTTGAAAGGTGACTAATTTTATTCCTTTTTCTTACTACTCTTCTATCTCAGCTGATGATCTAGCTGAGAACTCAGGGCCTTGTACATGCTATGCCCCGAGTCCCTCAACATCTAGCTTCATACTGAGGAAAAACAATCTGGCAAAAAGTATCTGATAATTCCACTAATAAATAAATTTACCAAACTAACTACATTTGTATCTTTATTTACTGCCTTCACTCCCTTTACAATGGATGAACCTGCTCCTACCTAAATCCCCTTTACTAGCTCATGGAATCCCATTCTTTCTCATGTAGTGAAGGATCATGCTCTCCCTCTTCTCTAACATACCCAACGCCCTAAAGTCTGCCAAATTATTGAAAAAAAAATGAATTTTCCATATAACCCACACATTCTTCCCGCAACTATCCAGTTTCTCTAGTCTCCTAGGAAATTGTTTAAGCAAAGTTATCTAGAGAAGCAGCTTCCACTTTTTAATCTTATATTATATTCTTCAAATGATAGCAGTCCTCCCTTATCCAAGGGGGCTAAGTACCAAGACACCCCTGTATACGTTTTTTTCTGTATGTGTATACCTATGATAAAAGTTTAATTTATAAATGAGGCACAGTAAGAGATTAGCAATGAATAAAATAGAATATAACAATACAGTGTGATAAAAGGCATTTGAAATTTTGCACTGTAATTTCTAAAATCTTACATTAATATGTTAGACCAAGGTTGACCATGGTTTACTGAAATGTGAAAACAGGGGATTACTATTCCCTAATTAGGCTCTTGTTCCCCACTGTTACAGTTTGGATGTGAGGTGTCCCCTAAAAGCTCATGTGTGAGACAGTGCAAGAAAGTTCAGAGGAGAAATAATTGGATTGTAAGAGTCTTAACCAAATCAGTGATTTAATCCCCTGATAGGGATTAACTGAGTAGTAACTGAAGTGGTAGTGTGTGGCTGGAGGAGGTGGGAATTGGGGCATGGCTTTGGGTATATATTTGTATCTGGCAAGTGGAGACCTCTCTCTGCTTCCTGATCACAATGTGAGCTGCTCTCTCTGTCACACACTCTGCCATCATGTTCAATCTCACCTTGAGCCCCAAGGACTGGAACCTGCTGTATACCATGAGCCCTTAAATAAACCTTTCCTCCTTTATTATTGTTCTGGTCAGGTCCTTTAGTCACAGCAGTGATAATGCTGACTAAAACACCTACCAGGTCCATTAAAACCATTCTTTTCAAACTCACCAATACCCTTTGTATTGTCAAATCTAACATCCTATCTTTGACATCTTTCAGCACTTCTAATCACTTACTCATTCTTTAAATACTGTTTACTTGACTTCCAGGACAATAAACATTCCTGGTAATCCTATCTTATTGCTATGTCATTTACAACATTACTTGCTAGCACCTTTTTCTGCTAACTTCTAATTGTTAGAATGCTTCAAGGTTCAAACTTCAGAACTTTTAACCCATTATTTTTGAAATGATCGCCCTAATTAGAAGACATTAAACGCAATCTAAATGCCAATGACTAACATATCCACTGGTTATCTGACAAAATACCTTTTTATGTCTAAGCAAAATTCTTGACTTCCTGCTTCTCTGCCCCAACCTGCTCTTTTCTCAATCTACCACATCCCAATTTATGGCAGTATAATCCACCTACTTGCTTATGCCAAAAACACGGACTTGTCTTTGACACCTTTTTCCTTATCTTCCACACTCAATATAGATGTACATTCCTGTCAGTTTTACCTTCAAAGTACTTCCCAGAACTACCAGTTTTCTATCACCCATCATTGCTATGTAGTCCAAGTTACCAAGTTATCTGGGCCAAAGTAAAAGCAGAACAAGACTCTTGCTTCTGCTTCTCATAGACTATGGTCTACAAAAATAAATTTTAAAAAGAGCATCAGACTCCACGCTTTCTACCATACTTGAAATAAAATCAATCTCTTTACCACAACCCATGAGGTACAACATGACCTTTTTAGCCTTATGTGATCACTATCATCGGTCTTCTTCTTCCCCAACATATGCTATACTCTATCCCACAAGCTTTATTCCTGTTCCTTAAATACATTAAACTGGTTCTGGACTCAGGAAATATTTGCTCTTCTCTTAGCTGGAGTTGACCTCCTCTAAAACTCACATAATGAATTTCTGCTCAAACAACAATATCTCAAAAATTTTTTACTATTTGATCCCTGCCCTAGTCCTTCTATCTGCCCTAACCATGTTTTCTTTGCTTCATTGCACTACTTATTTATTTAAACCTGGTTTTCCTACCAGAATGCAGACTCCATGAGGGCAGTAAGTTTGTTTTCTTCACTGTTACATCCTCCATGTTTAATAAATACTGACTAAACTAATGAATGAGGGACATACTGCAAGTAAGGAGTAAAGGTAGTACTCAATTTTTTTTTCTTGAAAAATCTTATACTTTCTACTTATACCACTCTGCTTCTATCCATATATGCTGTTCCCCAAATCCACCTGAAAATTCCTAGTAGCTTCTAACACCATGGGATAATCAAATCAGTAATTGCTAAAGCTGCTTTCATACTGAAATCACCTTAAGTACTTTTAATAAAATGCCTTTGGTTTTGTGATAAGAGACAGGGACCTGCAGTTTAAAAATCTCCCCAGGTGATTCTGATGTAGCTGTCACTTTTTAAGATGAGGGGTTGGTAAACTTTATCTGTAAGGATACAGATAGTAAATATTTTATGGTTTGTGGGCTATATGGTCTCTGTGGTAACTACTGAACTCTGCCATGTACAATCTACATAGACAATATGTTAATGAAAGGGCATGGCTGGGTTTATTACAAATGATAGAGCCAGATTTGATCCGTCCTATAATTGGCCACACTCTGCTATACTATGTTCCTCAAATATTAATATGCATATGAACCATCTAAAAATCTTGTTAAAATAAAAATCTCATTAAAATGCAGATTCTAATCCAAAAAATCTGGGGCAGGGTCTGAGATGAAGCATTTCTAACAAGCTCCCAGGTGGTGTTAAAACTACGTGCACATGGACCAGGAAGACGCAACTTTAGCAATGGGTGCCAGGCTGAACTGAATCCATTAGGTTTTTAGAGAAATGATTCAACTGTGTTCACATAATGTGATCCTATTTAACTTTATAGAAAGAAAGAATCTCATTCTATTGTGAGATTTTTGTAGCACCATCAACTATAAACTAAATAATATATTTTGTGGTTCATAAGCAAATAAACTTAGCAAAAAACCCACTTTAAGTTTCCTCATTAATGAAAGTACTGATATTTACTCACATACTTACCGATAAATAACATGGAATGCTTTCGTGCAAATTTCAGGCCTTCATTTCTATCAACTTCACGATTTTCCTAAAAGATAAATGCTATAATTAAGAAAAGCTGCTGAAATGTAGAACCAAAATGCCAAGTATCTGCCTTCTTACCTTATCAATTTTATTTCCAACTAGCATGTTTACTATGTCATTTCTTGTACAGTATGTTTCCAATTCATTTAACCAATTATCCAATTTAACAAAGGTGTCTCTTCTTGTGACATCATAAACTGAAATAAAAGCAGAGTCATTTATTAAATAAGCATTAAAAATAAGAGGCAATGACATATTTTTTATATGTAGCTAGAAGCTGACACTACTATATAGGTAAATTTGTATTTTGTTAAGCCTTTAATGCTTAATGAGTGTCTAGTGTCTACTGACCTACATGGAAAAAGTTTAAGTGTTAAAAAAAATAAATCAAGAGAAGATAGAAAAATTAAACAGACCAATAAGTAACACATAATAAGATACAAGCAGTATTAAAAAGTCTTCCAACAAAGAAAAGCTCAGAACCAGATTCTCAGCTGAATTCTGCCAAACCTTTAAAGAAAAACTAATGCCAATATTCCTCAAATTATTCCATGAAGCCAGTATCGCACTCATACCAACACTAGATAAGGACACATCAAGGAAAGAAAACTACAGACCAATATCCCAATGAACTTAGATGCAAAAATACTTAGTAAAATATTAGCAAATCATGTTCAATAACATATTAAGAAGATTATATACCATGACCATGTTGGTTTATTCCAGAGATGCAAGGATAGTTTAATATATGTAAATCAATAAATATAATTCATCACATTAATAGAATTAGGGACAAATATCAACTAGTAATTTCAATACATGCAAAGAAGGCCTTGGACAAAATTCAGCACCTATTCATGATAGAAATACTGAAGAAACTAGGGGTAGAAGGAACCAACCTCAACAGCATAAAGGCTATATGTGAAAAACCCAAAGCCAACCTCATAGTAAATGGGGAAAAACTGAAAGCATTCCCTTTAAAATCTGGGACAAGACAAGGATGTCAACTTTTACCTCTCCTGTTTAACATAATACAAGAAATTCTACCAAGAGCAATTAGGCAAGAGAAGGGAATAAAAGGGATAAGAGGAAAAGAAGAAATCAAATTATTACTGTTTGCAGATGATAAGATTCTATACCTCAAAGATCAAAAAAATTCCACCAAAAGACTGCTAGAGCTAATAAACAATTTTGGCAACAGGTTACAAACTCAATATACAAAACTCAATAGCTTTCCTATATACCAACAACAAATGTGCTGAGAAAGAAATCTGGAAAACAACTCCATTCACAACAGTCTCAAAAAATAAAAACAACATAAATCTCCCAACACCCTAGAAATAAATCTAACAAAGGTGGTGAAAAACCTCTACAATGAAAACTACAGTACACTGAAAAAAGAAACTGAAGAAGACCCAAGAAGATGGAAAGACCTCCCATGTTCATGGACAGGCAGAATTAATATTGTTAAAATGACCATACTTCCAAAAGCAACATACAGATTCAATGTAATTCCTATCAAAATACTAATGACATTCTTCACAGAACTAGAAAATACTATCCTAAAATTCATTTGGAAGAACAAAAGATCCAGAATAGCCAAAACAATTTTAAGCCAAAAAGCAATGCCAGAGGCATCACAATTCCTGATTTCAAATTATACTACAAAGCAGTAATAAAAACTATAGTAATAAAAACTGCATGGTACTGGCATGAAAACAGACACATAGACCAATGGTACAGAATATAAGACACACAGACAAACTCACACAGGTATATAGTCATCTGATCCTTGACAAAGATTTCAAAATCATACATAGTAGAAAAGTTAGCCTTTTTAACAATGGTTTGAGCCAACTGGTTATCCACATGTAGAAGAATGAAACTAGACCCATATCTCTCACCATGAACAAAAAATCAACTCAAAATGGATCAAAAACCTAGGAAATAGACCAGAAACTATGCAACTCCTAGAATAAAATGTAGGGTTAACACTCTAATTTTTAGGAATAGACAAAAACTTTCTCAATAGAATCCCTAAAACTCAGGAAATAATGCCTAGAGTTAATAAATAGGATTGCATCAAATTTAAAAGCTTCTGCACAGCAAAGGAAACAATTAGGAATGTGAAGAGACAACCTACAGAATGAGAGAAAATCTTTGCTAGCTACTCTTCTGACAGAGGATTAATATCTACAACATATAAAGAGCTCAAAAAGCTTTACACCAAAAAAAAAAACCAATAAATAGGCAGAATTAAACAGACAATTCTCAAAAGAAGAAATACAAATGGCCAACAAATACATGAAAAAATGTTCAATATCATTATCAATTAAGGAAACTGATAATCAAAACTACACTGAGATTTCATCTCACACCAGTCAGAATGGCAGTTATCAAGAATGTGAACAAAAATAAATGCTGGAGATGATGTAGAGGAAAAGAAAGACTTTCACACTTTTGGTGGGATTGTAAATTTGTACAACCACATGGAAATCAGTATGGAGGTTTCTCAAAAGATTAGGCAAGGGAACCACCATATGACCCAGCTATACCATTTCTCAGTATTTACCTTAAAGAATTAGTCATCTTACTATAGTGATATAGGCATATCCATGTTTACAGCAGCACAATTCACAATAGTCAACTATGGAACCAGTCTAGGTATCTATCACCAGATGAACAAATACATAAATACGGTATATATACACAAAGGAATTTTATCTAGCCATAAAGAAAAATGAAATCATGGCATTTGCAGGAAAATGAATGGAGTTAGAGACCATCATGTTAAGAGAAATAAGTCAAGGATCTTTATGTTTTCTTTCCTATGTGAAAGCTAGAAAGAAAAAAGGAAAATAAAGGTGGGGGTGGATCAAAGGGACATCAGTTGAGGAAAGTGACCAAGGGGTGGAAGGTGAGAAGTTCTGGTGAGTGATACTGGTCAAATTATATTTATACTGTGTGCATGTACAAATATGTAACAATAAACATCAATATACACAACTATCATAACACCAATAAAAATGCGGAAAAATATTCAACACACATCTCAGTCTTATTAAAACACATGTTGTTACAGAAATGAAATTATATCCGATGTGATAACTGAAAGCTAATTACAGCAAAACAAAAGCTATTCCCATTCATAATGATACAAGAGATATGTCTAAATACCAAAGAGTGTTTAGATTCAAATCCTGGAAAAATATAAAATATATTTTATATAAGTTTAAAAGCCTATGACCCTATTAATTTCTTAAATGGGCCAAATATTGCAACTTTGAAAAAATTACAGTATAGTAAGTAGATGGGATCTTAAATGTCTTCCTCTGTTACTACCGTCATCATATATCATCTTACATCATAGTAAGAAGCTTATTTAATTGTTTTCTAAAATTACATGTCGAACCAAAATGGTAACAGTCACTATCAAGTCATGATGTAAAAAAATTCTACCTATGATCAATCAATATTCTTTATAGTTTTCCAGAAATATTGAGAAAACTTTTCAACTAACAGCACTTTTCAACAAATTACACTGAAAGTCCACATTTCTTTTTCAAATTGTTTGATTATAGATTCATAGTGTTCAGTGCTTTGTGCTACTTTTATAAAGAGAATTGATAAAACAGATTCTATTAAGCAACAAATACTCTTCTTCCTTTGTAGACTGAAGAAAATATTAATTTAATGATGAATAAAATTTTTGGTTAATACTCCAAGATAGGACCACATGTATGTGTTTTCAGTTATGTCCTCATCAACATGTACTTTTAAACAAAAGGAAATAATGTTATCTTTACTTTTTCATTGCCACACAATGGACTAAACAAAATTTTTGAAGTTTTAATATTAATTAATATTAAATAAAGTTAGTAGAACTTCAAATTACCTAAAAATGGTCCAAGAGAAAAATAAAACCTTTATAAACTTCCCAGAATAGGAAAATTAGAAATTTTAGTGAATAATATTTTTAAACATTAAAGTAAAGTAAAAACTTACCTAATATAACACCCTGTGCACCTCTATAATAGCTGGGAGTTAATGTTCTAAACCTCTCTTGACCAGCAGTATCCTAAAAGTGAAAATCAATCACTATTAAATAAAACAAACTATAAATAAAAGACCTTCAACATACTTTGTAAGAGTATAAAATCAATGTCATTATTAAAAATAATATCAATGTAGAAGCTCATTAAAAACCTGGAATTTAAATAAGTTGTATTTTTTAACAGATATTACATAAAATAAATATTGATTCATCTCTGGAAAACTGGAACCAAGTAAAAATTTTTTTTTGCTGTTGGGGTTTAAAATTTTTATCACACATGAAACCCATTCATTGAAAACCATAATTCTCAATCCAGTTGTGCAGTCTTTTCTGAGAGTCTTTGTCCAACACCCAAAGATTCTGACTTAATTGGTTGAGGTTAAGGACAGAAATTTAAAAAATCTCCCTAGGTTATTCTATGTGGAATCAAAGCTGAGAACTACTAACTTAAAGACAGTGTCTTGTTTTAGGTAAGGAATTTTGAGATTGGGCTCTGTTAAGAGATTCTATGTATCTTCTTTTAGGAAAATGCATAAAACCAAATTACTCTTTTATATGTTTCTGATTCATGTTAGGGTTAATGAACTACCAAAGATGTATACTAAGTATGAAACACAAATTTTATAAGGGCAGGGACCTCATCTTTCAACTACCAGTTTAATCCCAGCATACAATGCATTTGGGGGCACAGAACAGTTGCTCAGACATTTTTAGGGGGAAAAAAAGAACAAACTAATTAACTACTTCCAGGCTTGGTTTCTTCTGCCTTTTTTCTAACACTGACCTTGAATTGTGGCTTCAGGGCAACTATGATCAAATCAGAGGCAACCACTCATATTTTTATATAACATTTATTAAATAAAGTTTTAACAAAGATAGGCCGATTTATTCACATATTACCACATGTCTTGCTTTAGGGTTACACTGAATATTTACTACCTGGCCTTTTAAGAAAAGTTTGAAGTTTGCTGATTAAAAAGAAACCTGAAGAAAAGTAAAAACATACATCAAACCTCAATAATGCTATGACAATAGAGAATGTCTGAGGCTATTTATAGCACAAAGAGAAATTTAAGAGGAAAATAATTTTCAATATAAACTACTTTGAACATAAATTGTTTGTCCAGATACACTTATATAAATGTGGAATGTCCTTGCTTCCAGATTCTCAGTATTAGAGTAACTAACCACCATCCCTGTCATGTTTAAGTGAAGAAAAAAACACATCTAAAATTCAACTTTCTATACAGATAAATTTATGATTTCTCTCTTTACAAAAATTCTTTCAGCCTCCAAGTTTCTTAAAAAAAAACCTGCCTCTGATATTTTAAATTTTTCAATTTGCATATTTCAACTCAACTTTTCAAGACTTAACAATATAAAATAAAAGTTACATAAAGCAAAGTCAACTTACTATCTAAAGCAGATTAAAATTCTGATATCATCTATAGCTTGATATTTTAATTTACTAATCATTAACAAAATACTACATGGATGCCCTCTAGTCATTTTTGATCACAATAATCAAATGATCAACACTTTTGTTTGGAGAAAAAAGAAATCAACTAGAAGCCATGATGATATAACATCACTTTAGAAAGCAACTGACAAAAAAAAAAAAAAAAAAAAAAAAAATATATATATATATATATATATCTCACATATATATATATATATATATATATATATGTGTGTGTGTGTCAAAAAACTAGAAGTGCTCATAGCCTTACACCAGTACTTATCTGAAAAAAACCTGACTCAAAAGCTAAATTAAAAATTCTATTTCAAAAAGACAAATTATGAGAAATATATCCCAGCAATTCACTGACATACAACCCCCTATTAATTAGCAGCATTCAAATTATTCAGTATTTGGAACTCCATCATATAAAGTACTATAAGTCATTTTTTTTTGACAGAGCAGGAGAAAAAATAAGACTTAGTTTTGGAACAGAAAATTTGGAAATTTAAAAATTAGCTGTTTTTCCATACATGGTACACTATTTCACACTTAGAAAAAAATTTGGGGCAAGGACCAAACATGAAACAATTTAGTTCCAAGATATCTTCATTATGGCAAGGAAAAGAGTCGTTCTATTTGCCTAAGGAAACAATATCCATAACTTTAATTAATTTCAGACATAACAGAAAGCAAATGAATATGAACTTTGTTCTCTCTACTCCTCATTGAGATTAACTTTAAAAACTGCCTTTGATGAAATACAACATAAAAATACAAACTGTAATTCCAATAAAATATCTACAAAGCCTAATGTTTTAAAAGTAAAGATGGAAAAAGTATTCGCATATTAAAATATTACATATTATTTTTGCACTTAACATGTGGATATTAAAATAGACCAATGTTTAAAATCTTGACATTTTGGATTCACTAATAAAAATGTTTAAATAAGTATGATAATTTTGAGTGAAAAACACAAAACCCTGTGCCATAGCATTGGACCAGAATTTATAAGAACTATATGCCTAAACAGAAGTTACACTTTTGCTTCTCACTGTTTTCAAAAGCAGGAATATGTGGGAAGTGTAATGATATCATTGTGAGATAAAAGAAACTGATCTTTTAGTGTTTATGTTGTGGTTTTATTTTCTGAAATGATAAGGAGAGAAGGGACTATTATTGATATAGATAAACCAAAGGCTAGAAAACATCTAGAAATACCAAATAATAGAATGTGGGAGTGGAAGTGAGGAAAGGATACAGAAAAGGGCAACAGAAGAAAAGACAACTCTCAGATGCTATTTAGGTCATGATGAGTATGTGTTAGAGAAGACAGCAAGGGCAGGGCTAAGTTTAATTATTCTATTTGATCCTAGGAGTCATTCTCATGTGGGAGAGTAAACTCATTATATCAGTATGAACAAAACCATAGCAGTTTCATGTATTTCTAATACTGAGTGGAAAGGCATTCCTAAATACGACATGACACTCTGATGCCATGAAGAAAATAAATGATCTGACCATATAAATATTAAAACCCTGGTATGGTAAAATCATCCCCACCAGTCAACTCCCTAGCTCATCTCATCTTTAACAATATTTGAATGTAATGACAAACTGAAAAAAAAATCTGTAGAATATCAAAGAATTATTATTACATGTATAAGAACATAAACATTCATCTTAAGATTTTAAAGACAGATGACAGAGTAAAAAAATATACCATATGATAAAGAGCTAATATTTTTACTATATAAAGACTAATTGTGGAAAGATGAATGCTAATATAAAATGGGCAAAGTAAAAATTCATTTTAAAATATGATCAATAGATATATGAGAAACACTCAAAAGAAATGTAAGAATAACTAAAAAAGTATTACTCAGAAATGCAAAATTGAGAAATTAACAATACTTAGAATAAATTAAGATGTAGAAGAGTGAATATCAAAATACAATTGGTGGAATATAATTGCTAGCACTAAAAACTGAAAAATAATACTTTTTTGGTAGTACTGTTAAATCTTCACATTTTTTAAACCAACATTTCTAATTTCAGTTGTACATCCTAAGGTAACCAGACAAGTACACACAGACGTATAAATCATGATGCTCATGAAAGCATTGCTTATTTTTGTGAAAAACTGGTATTAAATATACTTCACTGAGGGATGACTAGTTAAATAATAACCATAAAATGGAATACCAGGTGACCATTTAAACTGACAAACCTCTATACCTACTGACACAGAAAATCTACACATTGTGAGCAGGTCAATGGACAGACAAGTTAAAAAACACATACATAAGTATTTAATACTATGTATATACATTATTAGACATTTTAAAAGATGTTCACTAAAAAGTTATACTGATTAAAGATGAAATTTTTCCTCTATTGATTTTTTGTCTTAATTATACTTTTTAGAATGAGCTTATTATTTTTCTTAGGGGAAAAACTTTCTTCTTTAAAAATATTTCTAAATCTAAGTTTAAAGATGTCTCTTCAAGAATACCTGCCTGCATTTTCATTGGGCAGGAAGTAGAAAATAAATTTAAAACAAAACAGAAAGAACCTTCTTGTATGAGAGAAAAATCACACAGCAATCATCAAGCTTCAGATCCTATTCTAATATCTGTGTTTCATGAAGCCATAGAAAAGACAGAAAGAAGCAAAAAATTAACCATGGAAAGCATATGAAAAATTAGGTTCTCACTTTAGTACAGAAACCAATATTCTTAAATTGTTCAATATATTTTACTATGGTCTAGTTCAATGTTTCCCAAAATGTTTCTGTTAGACATTACTGTTCTGATTCATATTAAATATAGTTAGGGAAGAAGGGCAAACAGGCTAATAATCAAATATGACATGTTAGGAAAAAATTAACATGAAATATTAAACACACTCAGTCATTATTTTGATATAAAATGTGTGATAGAAATAGTAAATTCAGAGAATACCAGACAATGAATGACATCATAAAATGCATGAACATCTGCTATTTCAGTCTATGACTGATGAACAGGCAGCATTTAGTATTTAGCCACCCTGTGGAAGCAGGTCACAATTTGATGCTTGCTAATCAGTTCTGATATCATTTATCAAGTTATAAAATATGCATATATTAATTATCATAGTATTTGTAGAAAATAGATATAAGTAATATGCATAATATATAATTATATAGTAGCAATAATGCCTCTTGGATGTTTCTGACAGTTAATGGTACCTGACTCAGCACTAGCAAGACGAGATCTAGTTAGCAGAGCAATGTGGACCAGAATAGTAGGATTCATAGAAATGAAAACAAGCCAGTAAAGAAAGACAAGGTATTAAAAAACAAATACAAAGTGGCAAACTCAAATTTTATAAATACCTATAACAACAGATAGGAAAAGTATTTTTTCCCCTAAGTATCACTTCCCTTCCCTTCCTCTCAACAACTGCCTTTAGTGTTGATTTAGTCTAGATGGTCTTTTTAAAACTCCAGTGACACATATCCCATAACAATGACTGGCAGACTAGGTAATTTTTTTAAAGTCTTCTGTTTTGAAATATTCTGAAGTGATTATAAATTTAAAAATTTTAAGTAAAACAAGTTTCTTCCTAATTACCCAATTATAAGATGTATTTATTGTGCATTCTCTAATTAACATCAAATCTCCCAAGTTATTTAAGTTCTCATTTATCTCTACAATACTAATCAATTTCTGCTTCCCTGAAAAGTTTAATTCTAATACTTATTAAAAACATTTAAAAACTCTTACCCAAATTGCAAGTTTAGCCTTATTTCCATCCACTGAAATTGTTTTCACCTTAAAGTCAACACCTTGAAGAAATGAAAAATTTGATAAGTCATCCAGAAATATACTTTTAAAATTCATTATTAAGAAAACCAGAAAATGGAAAAGCCACTTATCAAGTGCTCAACCTCTCATCCCGAATTCTTAGAATTATGGATGTGAGATAAAAGAAAAAATGTCATTAAAGATCAGCAGCTCTGAACTGAATGAAAATCAAATTCATTAGAATTCAAACACTCACCTACTTGTACTTCTCCCCAAAAGGAAAAACAAAATTCAAGGTGATTAACCACTTGTATTTAAAATCAAGAGGGAGAATTATAGTACTAAAAGAATATTAACTGTGAATCATGGCAGGTTTTCAGGGGCTCCCTAATGATATACACACCGTAGTTAAAAATCCTTCACTACCCATCAACCATTAACTCTGATCTTGCTATAAGCAGCTTGCAGGACTGGTTAAAATGTAAGAGGCCCATTTACTCCTTATCTTAGGTATTCTTTAGTTTTGTCCTAAAAAATACATTAAATTTATATAACTAATAAATGATCACTTGCTACTACACAATTTCAAAAAGAATTTACATACAGAAACATTTGTCCCCAATCCTCTAAAAAACTTCGCAATTGACAGAATCGTGCCCAGAATTCTATGAAAAGCTTCTCTAAATACTAATATATGCAAAGAGAAGAAGAGCTTCATAAGTTACCCAAGGTTCTATTACAACAGCACCCTCTCCCACGAATTCCCTCCTTTCCAAGAAAAGGAGCTGACACATGCCATCTGGCTTAAGTAAACAGAAACTTCCCATGTCTTTAGAAGAATCTAAAAATAATGTTCAGTCTAGCCACTGGGCAAGAGGGGAAAACATGAGCTCAAGAAATTTAGAGAAAAACTTACAAAAGATCTTACTAGCTTGTCACAATCAATTCATAAGCGCTCCAACAAAGATGAACAGCACCCTCATAATGTTACTAAATGCTTAACAGAACACCTGTCACCAATATGGAAATATATTAGTAATTTTGGGATGACTTTTAGTGATTATTACACAAATAAGGTAATAAAAATGCATACTCAAAATGTGCATTGTGTCTAGTTTTCTTGTATGCCCAAGATAAAGTTTTAAAAAAAGTTCAGCAGTTTGGATTAGGAGCTGATAAAATCCATCCTACAATGACAGGCAACCATTAATGAAAGGACAGCACTGATTACATAGTCCAAGAAAAACCTTAATGTAGCAACCAACCAAGCAAAAAAAATTTCACATACTAAATAAGAGAGAAGGAAGAGAGGAAAAGAAGGAGAAGGAAGAAGGAAGGAAGGAGAAGATTTAGGGAAGTGAAAGGTTCGGACTCAGTGCAGGAACTAAATTAAGGTCACTGGTAGACAATACATAGAGTCTCTCATGCATATCTTGAGAACTGACTGTTTAAATTCTCAGGGGAAAGTACAAGAGGAACTTTTCCCCCTTTAACTTCAGATAATGTGCAGGGCAAACCAGTCTCTTTCCTAATTAGTTTTCCCAAGGAAAGAAACTCACCGTTCCCAGAATATTTGTGTTTCCTTCCTTCCCCATCACCTTTTTCTCTTTTATTATTTCTTGATTTTGCATATGTTAAAAATAGTCCAATAACCATCTCTGTCATATGAAAAATTTGCATGTCAATAACTAACAATATTTCCAAGTTATTCTTTTGACACATTGTGTCTGTAATTTACCAATAACACTCAAAGGAGACAATGCCCACTGGAGTCCTGCTATCAAAGCCAATAGTAGTAGCCTGAAGGGGCACCTCAGCCGGATCCAGATCCCTAAAGCCTCCATTCTTCTTCCCTTGGTTCTTGGTGAATCTCATGTAGCAATTGAGCTCTTTAGTTTTTACACTCTAATACTCATTTCTTACCATGCCTGGTTCTTTTTTTGAATCTGATTGATATATTGTCTTTATTGGTAGCAGCAACAGGAGTTTTTTGTGATTAATTTGCTTTTGCCAACTTCTTACCAGATTTAAATAAATCACCTTCAGCTGCTTCATGTGGGTGACAAGGAGCTCATAACAGAACTGTTATTTCAGTTTTTCTTTTGTTCATCTGTTTGCATTTTCAATATGATGCTTAGTTCAGTTTCTATTTTTTAAGAAAATATAACTATATAATAACTATATAATCTATATAACTATATAATCTATTTTTTAAGAAAAATATAACTATTGTTTATTTTTAATATAACATCATAAATAATAATTATTTTTCTGAAACAATTTTTTTAAAGTTGAGGAGTTTAATAAGGAAATATGAGAGGCACAGACACCCCAAGTGACAGAAAGAAAACTCAGAAGATGTCCCTTAAAGTCAAGTGGGGCCCTACCCTTGAACTCTCCAAAAAGGAAATCAGTGGGTTAGCAACAACATTCTCTGGCAGTAACTGCCAGGGCACAAGTATCTCAATCAGAACTGCCCTCACCGCCCATCCAAGGTGGGGAGGAAGACAAAGACTGTCCACAAAATCAGTGCAGAGGCAAAGAGGAAAGTCTGAGAGAGAAACAATGAGAGGTGGAAGTACCTTAACAATGAAACTCAGACTTTTGGCTTTGAACACCTCAAATACATCCATAAGTAGTTCCATAAAATATTACTAAAAAGGTAAAATGTCTAATGTTGTTTCCAAGAGTTCCCCTAGACTTCTCCCCCATGCCACAACACACTCCCAAGATATACACACAGAGTCCAAAGACCAAGCTTTTGAAAAAAGGAAAACAAGAAAAGCCCTGTTGTTCCTTAAGGCAATAAGGAGCTGAAAGCTGCTGGGGCCTTTCCCACGTGGCCTGCGTTCTGTAAAGTAAGTTCCAGCAGCAGGATGGCATAATTCTAGGTGAGTGTCTCACCTTTTGTCAATGTACTCTATTCTCCTTTCAAGGGCTGTAAATTTCTCATTTAGTGTTGTGAGTCTTGAACAACAAAACATATCAAATGAGTTGGGAAGGTCCGCGATTTCTTGATGCTACTAGTAATGACTTCAATGTATTTCCGGCTCGCCCAGTCCTGGTGAATCTCCCATTGCACTGGATCTTCAGGTCCTGCCACAGCAGCTATCTGAGGAAGCCATAACTTATCTTTATAGTAACAAGTTAGCAATTCAAAGCTATTTTCAACCACAAGAATTATAATCAGAGGTAGAACCATGACTTACTCTTTTGTTTTCTTATAAAGTTACATAAACCGATGATTCTTTAAAATACAAATCATTCCAAAATCAAACAAGTTCAGGGATAATTAGCTAATAACAGTGTGTGAGCTAATGAAAATAATATAAAAGTCCAAATAAAGCAATATTGATAGTATTTATTTTACCACAGTGCATGGAATTTGTGAAGACTTTTTGTCACTTTTAATATTGAGAAGTTGGAGTTTTTCTGAACTGCATTTAGAAACTATAAAATCCTACGATGCATAGTAAAGTAGTGATTGAAAAAGCCCAAATGGGTTCTTAAAAATTACTACTTCTTTGATATTCTATATTGGCAACGAAAAATCCACAGCCGTGACTAGCTTCTTGGTACTATAACCTGATATGCAAATTCAGGATGTAAAGACTGAATGTTGTGTTCATGTTGCTACTTCCTATGTATGCCCAGATGCTTCCATTTTGCTACTAAAAACTCTTGCCAACTTTTTATTGGCATTCTTTTATGGGATGAAGTAGCTAATCTTACATAATTTATAAGATTATACATTCTTCAACCCTAACCCTAAACTCACCCCTTCATAGGGTCCTATAAAACAAATTTTTAGAAAGAAATAAGTGAATAAGTAGCCTATGAATATTTTTATTTCTCCTGAATTTTCTTGAGATAAAAATGTTTCTAACATTTAACATATATTTCCTCATTGTTCCTTTTTTTTTTCCTAATTGTTTCTTTTTTCTGGTTTTGTTTGTAGTCCTCAGATGCAACTATTTTAGTTATTTGTGTTATTTTTGCATATGTTTTAATCTCTTGTCTTGACCTCAGTTTTTCTTCCTATAGTTTGTTTCTTTTACCTTTTTTATCATTTTCAATTGATATTTGAAGGTATTCCAAAATTTCAATTACTCAGGATAATCTTCCCTGGTTCTTCAGATTAGGTAGATGCTTCCATTATGTTATCTTAAATTATTATAGAGTATTTTTCCAAATTAGGACTCACAAAGTTATGTGACTATTTAATTTATGATAATTTTTTATTCTAGTTGTAAGCACTATGGTATGAAGGATCTATTTTTCTAGAAATGAGTACTTCATTCATTAAGTTTTCGTTGAATATTTTAAATGGATAATTCAAAAATATATGAATGAGGAGTACAAAGAGTAGTCACTACCTCTGTGGTCTAGTGATGTCTATGAAGATACTGATATTATCTCTAGTTAGGCTTTAAAAACTATTGACATCACACCTATTAAACAACCGATAGCTTATGTTTCACAGAACTTTTTGTGAGAGTAGCATGTTGACTTCTGGGCCATTCATGATTTTGAAACTTTAGTAGATAGAAATTTTATATATGAAGATTTACAATAAGCATTTCAGCAATTTTCTAGATCAAACAATTGCAAACAATGGTTTGTATATTCCTCTGTGGGTGGATAAGAGGATAGAATATAGGCATTAATTAGAAGTAGGGAGACTATTGAGTTATACCAAAACATATCTCAATTTTCTAAAATCATATCAAGAAGATTAACTTGAGTAAATAATAACTTTGCATATATGCATTAAAACTTTAAACATACAAAGATGCTGGTATGAAAAACATTTCTTTATCCATAATTATTGGATTTATTGTTTTATTGTAATGCTTTCTATCTATAGACAATAAAACATAATTACTATTATGTAAGGAAATGGAACACATTTTAATACCAGTTTTGGTCATTCATACAGCTTAAAAAACAACTTCATGACTCAACTGCTTAAAACATAACTTATTTGCATTCACATGTCAGCAAGTCATCTCCTGACTGGATGATGTATACTGGGGTTGTCTGGACTTAGATTTAACTACAGAGTAGGGCAGGTCTGTTGCATGTGTCTCTCTCATCCTCTGAGGTCCCCTGGTCTAGTGGAGGTGTATATGTCTATTAGCAATGGAAGTGAAAGAAGATACATAATAGGAAATCTTTGGTGTCTGTTAAAGTCTAAGCTCACATCTGACACAAACTTAGTTTTGCCCACTCGTCCTTGGACAAAGAAGACAAGGCAAAATTGAATATCAATGGTTTGGAGTAATAGAAACTACTTTTTAGTGCAGGAAGTACTGAATAATAAGAAAATGGGATGGATGTCAAGGTGACTGAAGGATCAGGAAAAGAACACTCATTTCATCCCACAAAATAATTCTCTTGAGGAACTGAGAAAGTTGATTCTCTAAAATGTATCCCTATTAAGCCACAACAACAGAGGGGTGCTTGTTTGTTTTTTGTTTTTCCAGTACTGGGGATTGAACCCAGGGCTTCACACATACAAGGGAACTGCTCTACCACTGAGCTAAATCTTGAGTCCAAGGGGTACATTTTTTTAGCTGCATCACCAATTTGTTTATTTACAATTTGCTTACAATAGAATATATTCTTTCTGCTTGGTGTATGGTTCTCTGCACCTGGATAAATGCATGCTATATTACTTCCACCACACAAGATGCTCTTCAAGGGTGATTACCAACAAGATATATTTACCCTGGAACACTAGTTACTCTTATTTGGTACTTTGGTTTTTTTCTTCAGAATGTCATACAAATAGAGCCATTCAAGAAGTGACTTTTAGATTCTGGCTTCTCTCACTCGGAATGATGCTTTTGAGAGCCATTCATGCTGTTGTCTATATGAAGAGTGGAGTAGCTTTTTCTCTTTCTCCCTTAATTCTGTCATTTTTCAAGAATTTCACACATAAGGATTTAATATTACTATGATATTTTGCAGAATTGACCTTTGTATCATTACGTGGTGACTCTTTTTCTCCCTGGTTCTTTTTCCTTTCCTGAATTTTACTTTGATGATAATAGTACAGTCACTCCAATTTTCATTAGTGCTTGTATCCTGCATCATTTTCCATCTTTTTTTTTTTTCCAGTATTATTTTTCTCTTCTGTCTGGTCACAGTGTATTCTTTTCCTTTTTTTTTTTTTTTTTGTTTGTTTTGTTTTGTTTTGTTACAGTGAAAGCCTTGGCATAAGTAAAACTTTTCATACATATTCTGGTTTTTGTGAGGTCTTTGGAGTTAAGATGTACCCCTTATGTGACAGAGCTTATTACAAAAGAAAGTACTATAATTTTGCCACTTTTGGGACCTGACTCTTTTTTTTTTTTTTGATCTTTTAATTTTTTACAGACTGCATTTTGATTCATTGTACACAAATGGGGTACATCATTTCATTTCTATGGTTGTACACAATGTAGATTCGTGCCATTTGTGTAATCATACATGTACACAGGGTAATGATGTCTCTCATTCCACCATTTTTCATACCCCCCTACCTCTCATTTCCTTCTATATAATCTAAAGTTCCCCATTCTTCTCTCCCTCCCCACCCCCACCCTCATTATATATCATTCTCCACTTATCAGGGAAAACATTCGACCTTTGGTTTTTTGGGACTGGCTTATTTCACTTAGCATGATATTCTCCAATTCCATCCATTTATTTGCAAATGCCGTAATATTATTCTTCTTTATGGCTGAATAATATTCCATTGTGTATATATACCAGTTTCTTTATCCATTCATCTGTTGAAGGGCATCTAGGTTGGTTCCACAAGCTAGCTATTGTGAACTGATCTGCTATAAACACTGAAGTGACTGTGTTACTGTAGTATGTTGATTTTAAGTCCTTTGGGTATAAACCGAGGAGTGGGATAACTGGGTCAAAAGGTGGGTCCATTCCAAGTTTTCTGAGGATTCTCAACACTGCTTTACAGAGTGGCTGCACCAATTTGCAATTCCACCAGCCATGTAAAAGTGTGCCTTTCTCCCCACATCCATGCCAACATCTATTATTGTTTGTGTTCTTGATAATAGCCATTCTAATTGGAGTAAGATGAAATCTTAGAGTTGTTTTAATTTACATTTCTCTAATTACTAGAGATGTTGAACACTTTTTCATATATTTATTAATTGCCTTTATGTCTTCTTCTGTATAGTGTCTGTCCAGTTCCTTGGCCCATTTATTGATTGGGTTCTTTGTATTTTTGGTGTAAAGTTTTGTAAGTTTTTTATAAATTTTGGAGATAAGTGCTGTATCTGTAGTGCGTGTGGAAAAGATTTTCTCCCACTCTGTACACTCTCTCTTCACATTCTTGATTGTATCCTTTGCTGAGAAAAAACTTTTTAGTTTGAGTCCATCCCATTTATTGATTCTTGCTTTGATTTCTTGTGCTTTGGGAGTCTTGTTGAGGAAGTCTGATCCTAAGCCAACAGGATGAAGATTTGGGCCTACTTTATCTTCTACTAGGTGCAGGGTCTCTGGTCTAATTTCTAAGTCCTTGATCCATTTTGAGTTGAGTTTTGTGCAGGGTGAGAGATAGAGGGTTAATTTCATTTTACTGCATATGGATTTCCAGTTTTGCCAGCACCATTTGTTGAACAGGCTATCTTTTTTCCATTGTATGTTTTTGGCTCCTTTGTCTAGTATGAGGTGACTGTATTTATGTGGTTTTGTCTTTGTCTTCTATTCTGTACTATTGGTCTGTTTATCTATTTGGTGCCAATACCATGCTGCTTTTGTTACTACTGCTCTGTAGTACAGTTTAATGTCTGGTATTGTGATACCTCCTGTTTCACTTTTTCTACTCAGGATTGTTTTGGCTATTATTGTTCTTTGTCTCTTGATCTTCCAGATAAAGTTCATGATTGCTTTCTCTATTTCTATGAGGAAAGTCATTGGGATTTTAATTGGAATTGCATTAATCTGTATAGCGCCTTTGGTAGAATGGCCATTTTGACAATGTTAATTCTGCCTATCCAAGAACATGGGAGATCTTTCCATCTTTGAAGGTTTTCTTCAATTTCCTTTTTTTACCTCTGACCTAATTCAAATATATCCCTATATAGCATTTTATTATGGTGTTGCTATAAACGAAGGTGAATACAAACATTATTTCTGATATTAATGCATTAAGTTAGATGAAACTTACTAGCTTACTCTGTGTCTCATTAGGAGAGAACGCTAATAGAACTTTGTGTGTGTATGTGTCTGTATTAAACCAGGTTTTAGCACTGTAGTACATCCCAGTCTTTTATTATTTATTTTGAGTCTTGCTCAATTTTGCATGAATTTCTTTCAAGGCCTATTTTATGAAGGGTAGTTAGTTAAAACTAGGTAATATCCTTAATAATAAAGCCTTTGAAACAAGTAAGTAGAATATGAAAACTTAACAAAAAAATACTTAAAATCAACAAGGTATGTTTGTAAATGGAAGAAAACAAATATCAATGAAGTACCTGCTTGTCAAAGAGGAGAAAAATCAAGCAATAGAAATTGACTTCAAATTGAAACAAATGTTAGACACAGCAAACAAGGAAATTTAAACATGTTTTTAAAGTTAGGAAGACATAAGTGAAACAAAAGAATCAAATTAAATTTCTACATATAAAAATTGCAATATCTGAGATGAAAATCACACAGAATGAGATTATCAGCATATTAAACATTGTAGAAGAATATATCAGTGCATATGAGGACATAACAAAGAAACCATCCACAACAAAAGACAGAAGAGATTCAAGGAAAATGAGAGAAGTGGGAGCCCAGTGATGTTAGCAAGATGGCTGACTAGAGGTGTCTGGCCTGCTTCCCTCTGCAAAAGAAGACCAAAACAAAGAAAACAAAACAAAATAAAACCCAAACAAACGAACAAAAAAATGCTATTATCTGGCATGTCTAAGGCACAGTGCCAGAGCGTAGCTGGGGATGTAGTAGAGATGTCACAGAACATGGAGACTCATGATGGATTATAAAGAAAGGAACTAAGCCCAGTCTCTACTATCTCCTCTCCAGTTGAGATTAACTCTGAACTAAAAGGGACTTCACACACAGAGGAATGGGTAAGCGGAAGGTTGACGCAATCTCTGCTAATATTAGGAATGCCTAAAGTATTTGCTGCTGGAGAAGCCTGTAGACCTCATTGGCCCTGATTCTAGTTTAGGAAGCTTCCAGGGAATCAACACCACAGTGCCACCCCAGAGGAAGAGTCCAGTTCATGCTGTGCCCTCCCTCTACCAGGCTCCTGCTGAATAACACCATCTTAAGATTCTATATCCACCCAGGATTTACAACAGTTTAATATATTTTATAAATATAAAATATTTATAAATATTTATAAATAACTAGAACAGAGAAATTCAAAGCTTCCCAGAACAAAGAAGTAATAAGTGATTTAAGAAGAAAATGCAAATTACACTGATTTGACCATTATATAACATATATACCTGTAACTGAAATATCACTTTATCCCATAAATATGTATAATTATTATGCATCCAAAAAAAGAAAATAAGATAGCATCAATGATCTGTGGGACAATTTCAAATAGCCTAATTTGTAAGCAATCAGAGTTAATAAAAATGAAGAGAGGAAGAGGGATAAAAATACATATGAAAAAATATGGTCAAATGTTTCAAATTTGATGAAAAATAAAAGTCCACAAATTAAAGACACCTAATGAACTCCCAAGTACAGAAACATGAAGAAAATTAAAGTAAGGGACATCATGCGTAAACTGCTCAAAAAAATTAAATACATCTGAACTGGATATTTTGAACAATAAAAAAAAACACCAAATGATATAAAAATTGATGAACTGTGAAATGCCATGAAAGCATAATTAACAGGAAATTTATAGCACTAAATTCTCACTTTAGGAAAAAAAAAAATCTCAAACCAATCAGGACAATAGTAAAAGCAGATGACTAGATGTGTAGGTCAGTGGTAGAGTGTATGTGGCATGTTTTGCTCTGGGTTCAATCTTCAGCATCACCAAAAAGAAAAAAGCAAAAATAAAATCCAAAGCAAGAAAAAAGGAATTAAAACTCTTATTAAAAATCAAAACCAGAAAAAATGACTTTAAAAAAGTTAATGAAACAAAAAGCTGGTTCTCAAGAAAAGCAAAAAAGCTGGTAAACTTCTATCCAAACTGATCAGGAAAAAGAGAGAAAACAAATATTTCCATTAAAAAAAAGAAATTTCCCAAGGTTTATAGATAGTATAGAGGTTAAAAGAATAACAAAAGAATGTTATGAGCAAGTTATGCCAATAAATTAGGTAATTCAGATGAAATGAACAATTTCCTATTAAAAGCTACCAGAATTGACTCAGAAACAAATTACAAAGAAAATGCCTCCAGAATATATGTAAAAGGAAATGTAAAGGGAATCAAAGCATATCACTCTAAAATAATTAAGTAATCAAAAGGCATAAATGAAGAAAAAAGAAAAATTCTTTAAGAAAACAAACGGCAAAATGGCAGAAGTCTTTCTTCATCAGTAATCACATTAAATGTAAATAGATTTAACTTGAATCAAAGGCAAAAATTTATAGAATTAAAAAAATCCAACTATATGCTGTATACAAGAAACTTACTTCAAATCTAGAGACTTGTATAGGTTGAAAGTAAAAAAAGAGGGAGAGGTATTTCACGTAAATAGTAACAAAGAAAGGGCTGGTTATGTGAATTAAAACAAAAGAATTTTTAAATCAATAGTGATGTGAGGAAAAGAAGGACAAAATTGTTGATGAAAAGGCCAATTTATCAAGAAGAAATAATAATTATAAACAAGCATGCACTGCAGAATAGAGCCCAAATATGTATAAGGGAAACATTGAAAGAAATGAAAGGAAAAATTGTTTTACAAAAGGAGTTAGAGATTTCAATACACTACTTTCACTAATGGCTAGAACAACTACATACATCATCAATGGGAAATAAATGATTTGAATAACACTACAAAACATTTTACCAAACAAACACTATTTAACAATAAATTTTTCTTAAAAGTAGACAGAACATTCTCCAAGACAGATCATGTGCTAGTTACAAAATAAAGTCTTAATAAGTTTCAAAAGACTGAAATTGTACAAACTACCTTTGTGAATGAAAATGAAATGAAATAAAACCAGAAATAACAGAAAAAAAAAACTGGAAAATTCACAAATATGTGAAGATTAAACAACATTTTTTAAACAATCAATAGTTTAAAGAAGAAATCATATAGCAAATAGGAGAGTATCTTGAGACAAAAACACAATATAGAAAGACTCAAAAAACTCAATGAAAACAATACTAAGAGGTAACTTATTGCTGTAACTATATGCATTATAAAAGAAGGAAGATTTCGAGTAAATAAACTAACATTATACCTCAAGTAACTAGAAAAGAGCAAACTAAGTGCAAAACTATCAAGACAAAGCAAAAATGACAGAAAACAAGATAGAGAAAATTGAGCTAAAGTTGCTTTTTTCAAAAAATCAACCAGTAAACCATATTGACTGAAAAAAAAAGAGTGAACACTAAAATTACAAAAATCAGATATAAAAAAGGGCATTACAGGTTGAGCATCATTTATCTCAAATGATTGGGATCAGAAGTATTTCAGATTTGGGGGTTCTTCAAATTTTGGAATATTTGCATAGACTGTAGTATCACACTGGTGCATAAAAAGTTTCAGACTAGGAAACTCGTTTAGTCAGTTTTTTTTTAATCAGTGAGACCAAAAGACCTGACAAGAACAAGTAGAGGAGGAAAAGTTTATTTTGGCTCAGGGTTTCAGAGGTTCAGCCCTGGGTTGGATGACTTATAGCTCTGTTTAAGATGAGGCAGAACATCATGATGGAAAGGCAGAGCAGAGGAACACTGCTCAGGACGTGGCAATCAAGAAGCAGAGAGCGAGTTTGGCTCACCAAGGACAAAATATAAACCCTGAAAGTATACCCCTAGTGACCTACTTCTTCCTGCCACACTCTACTTACCCATAGTTACCATCCAGTTATTCCATGATTAATAGATTAGGCTAAATCTCTTGTAATCTATCATTTCACCTCTGAAAATTCTTTCATTGTCTCACATGTGAACTTTTGGGAGACACCTCATATCTACCAGTGGATTTCAGGTTTTGGATTTTTGGATTAGGGACACCTAACCTATACTACTAATTTTACAGAGAAGGACTATAAAATAAAATTGGACAACTATATATCAACAAATTAGATAATCTAGGTGAAATGGACACATTCCAAAAAACATACAACTTGTCAAAATTGGCTCGTGAAGAACTAGAAAAACTAATTCAGTAGAGAGAATGAATCAGTAATCGATGATGTTTCTTCCCAGAATGCAAGAATGGCTAAATATTTACAAAATGAACAAACAAACAAAAGACAAGGATCAAGGTAATATATCACATTAATAGAAGGGAAAAAGAACATATGATCATCTTAATTGATTCAGAAAAGGCATTTGACAAAATTCAAAACCCTTTCATGATTAAAAAAAAATCAATGAACTAGGAACAGAAGGAAAGTTCCTTAGCATAATAGAGGCCTTGTATGAAAAACTCATAGTGAACATCATACTCAATGGTGAAGGATTGAAAGTATTTCTGACCTCCCCTGAGGTCAGAAAAAAGAAGATTAACACTAACTTTTACCACTTCTATTCTACAGAGTATTGAGAGTTCTAGTTAGAGACATTCAGAAGGAAAAAAAAAAGCATCCAAATTGGAAATACAAAAGTAAAATTATGTCTATTTATAGATGACATGATCTTACATGCAAACAAACTTTAAAGATTCCACACAAATATACAAACACTGTTACAACTAATAATTGATTTCAGTAAAGCTGCAGGATATAATATCAACAGGCAAAAATTAATTACATTTCTATACACTAGTAATAAAAAATCCAACAAGGTAACTTTTAGAAACCACTCCATTTAAAATAGCATCAAAAAGAATAAAATACTTAGGACAAACTGTAACTAAAGAGGTAAGGACTTGTACACTGAAAACTACAAAAGTTGCTGAAGAAATTAAAGAAGACATAAATATGAAGAAAGACATCCTATATTCACGAATCGGAAAGCACAGTATTGTTAAGATGACAACACTAACCAAGGTAATTTACAAATTTAACACATCCCTATTAAAAATTCCAACAGCTTTTTTGCAGAAATGAAAAAACTGATACTTGAATTCATACAGAATTCCAAGAGGTACTGAATAGCAAAACTTTCTTAAAAAAGAATAAATTTGAGGATTCACACTTTGAAACTGCAAAACTTAATAGGAAGCTAAAATAATTAAAAACTAAATAGTACTGGTATAAACACACTTATGTAGACCAATGGAACTGAACACAGAGCCTAGAAATAACCCTCACATATGTACTTAAGTGATTTTGACAAAGGAGCTAAGATCATTCAATGGATAAAGAATAGTCTTTTCAACAAATGGTTCCAGAAAAACTGGATGTTCACATGCAAAGAAATGAAGCTAGACCCTTATCTGATGCCATAAATGAAAGTAATCAGAAAATGGATCAAATATCTAAATATAAAACCGAAGTCTAAAAAACTCTTTGAAGAAAACAGAAAATCTTTGTGACATGGAATTTGGCAATCATTTTTTGGATATGACACTAGAAACACAGGCAATAAAAAAACAGAAACTGGATTTTATTAGAATTTAGAAATTATCAAAGGACATTATCAAGACAGTGAGAAAACAACCCCTCACAATGGAAAAAAATACTTGCGAATCATTATAACTCAATCACAAAGAACCCAAATTAAAAAATGGCCAAAGGATTTGAATGAACATTTCTCAAAAAAAAAAAAAAAATATATATATATATAAATGGCCAATAAGCACACAGAAATATACTCATCATCATTTTGCCATTAGGGACATGCATATCAAAACCACAATGAGATACTATTTCATACCCATTAGGATGGCTTCTTTTTTTTTTTTTTTAAGGAAAACAACAAGTATAGACAAGGATTTAGATAAATTGTAACCTTTGTACATTGCTCATAAGAATCTGAAGTATTGCAGCTGTTGTGAAAAAGTGTGGCAATGCCTTCAATTCCACTCCTAAGAATACACCCCAAACAACAGAGGTCAGGGACTCAAACACTTGGACGACAAAGTTCATTGTAATAGTATTCATCATTGTCAAAAGGTAGAAGCAATAAAGGCTTATTGATGATAACCAAAATATGGCATATATACATACAATGGAACATTATTTAGCCGTAAGAAGAAATGAAATACTGATATATACTACAACATTGATGAACCTGACAACATTGTGCTAAGTGAAATAAATCAGACAATAAAAGACAAATATTTTATGATTTTTCTTCTGTTAGAGACCTAGAATAGGCAAATTTCATACATAAAGTAGAATAAAAGTAACCAAGAGCTTTGGAAAAAGTATAGGTAGAATTATTATTTAATTGGTTCACAGTTTCTGTTTAAGGTGATTAAAAAGTTCTGGAAATGGACAGTGGTGATAGTTGCACAAAAACGTGAATATACTCAAAGACAGTGAATTATTCATGTAAAAATGGTTAAAATGGTAAGGTTAATGTTATGTATATTTACCACAACACCAAAAAAAAAAAACAGAAAAAAACCCACCTCAACCCCCAACACTGTAAAATAAGTAAATAAATAAACAAATAGATAACCTTGGAGAGTTAAATATGTATTAAAGAAATTGAATCTGTAGTTAAAAACTTACCCATGCTGGAGTGGGGGGACTCCAGGGCCAAAGTGAATTTTAGTAAATATTTAAATAATAATCCATTCTAAAAAAGATATTGCAGGAGCTGGATTGGTGGCACATACCTATAATCCCAATAGCTCAGGAAGCTGAGACAGGAGGATCACAAGTTCAAAGCCAGCCTCAGCAACTTGGCAAGACCCTGTCTCGAATATTTTTTAAAAAAGGGGGTGGGCAAAATGCAGTCTGTAAAAATAAAAATAAACAAGATTTTTTTAAAAAGGGGGGTGGGGTAGAGTAGGAATGCAGCTCAGTGGTTAAGCACCACTGCGTATAATTCCCCAGTACAAAAGAAAAGAAAATCTTGCAGGAAATTGAAGAAAAGCAAACACTTCCTTCATTTCCTTGTCTTTCTTTAAGTCCTACATCACCCTAATGCCAAAAAATTACAAAGACTTTACAGAAAACTACTGACCAATATTTCTCACAGACATAAACTGAAATCCTAAACAAAATTTTACATAATGCATCAAAAAATGTATAAAAGAACAACATATCATGATCAAGAAGGGATAATCCCAAAAATGTAAGGAAGGTCTAACACTGAAAAAACAAAATCAATGTGTACTTTGCTATATTAAGTTAAAAAAGAATACTACATGATCATCTCAACAGATGAAGAAAACATATTCAACAAAGCCCCAAATGCATTCCTAATAAAACCTCTTGATAAACTAGTAATAGAAGGGAACTTTCTCAATTGGATAAATGGCATCTATAAAAAACACACAGCTAACTTCATACTTAGTGGTAAAAGACAAAAAGGTTTTACTCTTAACATCAAGAACAAAATAAGAAGATCACTTTTACCCCTTCTATTAACACTGTACAGTAACTGAAGATTTTAGCTAGGGCAATAAAATATGAGGGTATAAAGACTAGAAAGAAAGAACGTAAAAAAAAAATACTAGAATTTAAAAAAAAAACCTCCTAGAACTTATAATCAAGTTCAGCAACGTTAAAGAATAAAAAAATCAACATAAAAAAAATCAAGAATATTTCTTCATTTAGTAATGAACAAAGGAAAAATGAAAGAAACACCATTAACAATGAAAATCCACTGAATATTTAGAGTTAAATCTGGTAAAAGTTATGAAAAGATCTGTACACTGAAAATTACAAAATGTTCAAAGAGAAATTTTGAAGACCTAAATGAATGGAGAGAGAATAAAAATTCTGTTCTGAGATTGATTCTCCTCAAAATGATCTATATAGATGATTCCTCTCAAAATCTAGCAGGCTTGTATTTTTAAAACAAGAGGACTCTAAAATTCGTCAGGAAATGCAAAGGTCAGAAAAACCAAAACAACACTGAAAAAGATCAAATCTGACAGATTAACAATATTTGATTTCCAGACTTATTATAAGGCTACAGAAATCAAGACAGATGAGATGATGACATAAAGATAAATAAATGAAAGTAATAGAATAGAGTTCAGAAATATATTCACACATATGACAGCCAACATTTTCACAGAGGTACAATAGCTATTAAGTATAAAAGGACAGTTTTTTCAATTAATAGTGTCAGAACAACTAGATATCCATATGCAAATAAAAGAAAAACAGAAGAATTTTTACCCATACTTCATGTTGTTTTAAAAAATTAATTCAAAAAATTATGCTTAAGGTAATATCTACAACTGTAAAACTTCTAGAATGGAGAAAAATCATTGCGACCTTCTGCTTGGCAAAAGATACAACACTGAAAAACTGATGAGCTGAATTTCATTGAAATAAAAAACATGTACTTAGAAATATACTGTCACATAAATGAAGACAAGTCAAAGACTGGGAGGAAAACATCTGCAAAGCATATAACATCTAATAAGGGACTTATATGCAGAATATATGAAGAACTCTCAAAAATCAAGAAATAAACCCAATTAAAAACTAACAAAATACTTATACTTCATACACACACAAATAAATACATATATGAGCAAACAAGAACTTTAAGAAGATGCTCAACACTGTGAGTCATTAGAGAAATGCGTACAAAACCAAAATGCAATACCAATTTTGAATGGTTAAAATTTAAAAGGTGGCTCATGCTAAATATAAGTGAGGGCTGTGGAAGAACAGGAATTCTCATAAGCTCCTTGTGGGAATGCAAATTGATACACTCATAAAAATATAGCCAAACTGTTTTCAAAAGTTAAATATACATACACCATATGACTCAGCAATCCTACTACTGGATATGTACTATAAAGAAAAAAAATTAATATTCATGCAAAATCCTGTACATGAATGTTTACAATAGGTCTATTTCAAATTACCAAAACCTAGGAAAACTCAAATGTCCCACAATAGGTGAATGGAGAAACCAAAAGTGGGACATTCATACAATGGAATTAAACTCAGTCAAAACAAAAGGAATCAAATTATTAGCAACAACCTGGATGAAGCCCCAAACCATTAAATAGTATCAGGTTAAATAAAAGAAATCAGTCTCAAAAGTTATATACTATGTGGTTTCATTATAAATAACAGTCTCAAAAGACAAAGATCCAGGACCCATTTGGGGAGAAAATTATATTCATTCTCACCAGCATGCTATACTCTTAGTATTTGTTTCCACAGAACCCAAAGTCCTTTTAGTAGTAAGATGATCTATCATTCTACAACTCTCCATGTTTCATGTGAGTTGGAAATGAAGATACTTTTATATTATATTCAGGTTCATTCCTTCAGTCAAATCTGAGCTTTAGGCAAGCTTATTTTTCTACCAGTTACTACTCTTCTACTTCACATTATATATTACCAGCCATCTTCTCAACAAAATTGTTTTACTACTAAATAACCTTTTAAAGGAGCAAAAACACACAAAGTCAAGTTAAAATGGATTCTGAATTACTAGTGTTTTAAATGATTCCCTTTCTTATGGCACATATAAACCTATAAATATCATTGTCATACAAAAGTTAAGTAATGCCTGATTTTTACTAAAAATTTAGAGGCACTATGAGTTCATATTGAAAGGAAACAAAGAAGAGCTCTTCCTTATAGAATTTCAAATAAGAAATAAAAACAGAATGAAAGCATTTGAAATATCATTTGACAACCACAGCTAGGCTGACAGGATCATGTATTGTCCTTACTACCTGTTTCAGGCAAGAATTGTCTATGCATGCTAAAACAAGAGGGTAAAAAGTGTAAGAATCAGGATGTCTATTCAGTCTCAAATATCTCTCCTCTCCATAAGTAATATATGAGTTACAAAGAGAAAAATATAAACTTTACAGAGGAAAAAAATTGCCACATATCATCCTATGTGACCAAAGTTGTATTCTATTGGGACAAATGAACATGGTGTGCTCCTGACATAATGCTTTGAGCAGCAGTTTTGTGGAATTCCTACCAAAAATACATAGCCAGAATCTGACCCTGAGGATACAATGGACAAGCACAAATTGAGGGACATCCCGACAAAGTTCTGTAATCTTCAAAACTGTCATGGATATAAACAAACTGAAGAACCATTTGGATTAAAAGAGACTGAAGAGAACTGATATCTAAATTTAATGCTCTACCAGAACAATTCTTTTTCTTTTCTATACAGGATATTAATGGGACAATTAATGAAATCTGTCTGTAGATAGAAGAATTATATCCACGCTCATTTAGGAAATACACATAATGCACATTATTCAGATATTAAAACATGTCTGCAACTTATTCGCAAACAATTCATTAAAAAAGAACACTGCATGTAGGTAGAAAATAAAGCAAATATAATAAATATTAATATTTGGGGAATTTGAGTAGGATGTGTAGTAAGCACTCTTTGCTATTTTCTACAACTTAACTCTAAGTCTGAAATTATTTCACAATAAATAAAAACAAATAAAGCCAATGGAGAGAAAAATTTTCTTTTCCCTGACAGTGCTACTATGGTCATCTTTACCATATTCTAACTCAGTAGCTCATGAGATTTAGAATTGGAAGAAAAATGTTTCATCACTCCCTAAAACCTCTTAATTTACAGATGAAAAGAACCAAATGTCAAATGACTTGCTCAAGATCACACCCAGTTCAATAAGGAATCAAGATAACTAAACAGATCTAACTCAGCTCAACAATCTTTCAACTATCCCAAAATGTCTCCTGATGGCTTTATACATTGTCTACTCCCAGCACATGTGATATCAAAATATTTACCTCTATTTTCTCTAATATTCTAATATACTAGTGTAATAAACCACTTTCAGGCAATCTAAATTTTATTTCTTAAAAAGCATTTGGGTATCATTGCTTCTAATAATCTTTAATAGCTATTTTCAATAAACGAGGGAGTTCAGAATATATACCACTCACTACAGTAAATGTTAAAACTACAAAACTGGCATAATTTAGATTAATAATGATAGAGACCAAATATGTATTATTCACCATTATGGCCCCATCTCTTAGGACAGTGTCTAGTATATAATAAATACTCAAATTATTGTGTATGCTACAAATTAAAAGAAAATCCATAGTAGGAATGAAACACATACAGATAATCACATTAGCGATTTTAACAAAGTGCCATGGACAAATGATAAGGAAGTTGGTTTTGCTGGGTGAGATGGAAAAAGACCATAGATTTAATGACACCAAAGTTAAGTCTTAAAAGACAAATAAAATTTCAACACATGGAAGTAATGGGGTGGTGAGAAGAAGATAGGAGGATTTAGACAAAACAACCCTTCTAAAAATTAAAAAATTTCTTCTAAATTTTTAAACTTAGACTTACCTATTGTTGCTGCAAGTTCTGGATCAAAAGTATCATCTGTGAACCTCAAGAGCAGGCTAAAAAAGATTTAAAAAGACAGATTAGAAATTCAGCTGTTCATCACAGTTATATTTTGACACAATAGATGCAGATAAGAAGAGCTGATGTAGGTCAGCTCCTGGGAATACTGCCACAGGGAAGATATGTAAGGAGGAATTATGGAAAGGCAACTCAAAAATTCCAAGAACAAAGCAGCTTACTAATAAATGCATACCCTATGTTCCCCTACACAATTCCCCAAATGCAAAAAGATGTTTTTTGTTTTTGCTGTTGCTGACCTTAAAAAAAAAATCTATACTGGAATGCCCTTCTGAGAAAATGATAGCAACATGTCATGCTTTCATAGATGAAACTGGGGGTGGATAAACCAGCCTCTTGGAATGAAATAAAATCACTTAAAAAAATTCTGTTGGGTTATCTATTCTATACTCAAGTAAAAACAAGAAAATATAAAAGCATAGCATTTTGTAACAAGAAGTATGACTTATTCAAGTGAGAAGAAAAGATATGGTTAAAAAGGAAGGAGATAAAAGATCAGTGAAAGGCAGAATACATCTACTCTGGCAAATACTCCTCAGGTTGTATGAAAGCAAATAAGTATTTTGAACTAGTGAAGGCTTTTAAAGAAAGAAATGACAAAAACTATTTTTTTTAATTTGATTTTTTTTATTGTAAACAAATGGGTTACATGTGTTTCTCTGTTTGTACATGGAGTAAAGGCATACCATTTGTGTAATCATAAATTTACATAGGGTAATGTTGTTTGATTCATTCTGTTATTTTTTTCCCTTTCCCCCACCCCTCCCAGTCCTCTTTTCCCTCTACACAGTCCTTCCTTCCTCCATTATTGCCCCCCTCCCTAACCCTAACTCTAACCCTAACACTAACCCCTCCCACCCCCCATTATGTGTCATCATCACTTATCAGCGAGATCATTTGTCCTTTGGTACAAAAACTATTTTGAAAAGTTAATTCCAGGGGAAAAAAAGGAGGAAAATCAACAGAAGAAGGATATAACAACCATGATTATATGGTGATGATGGGGGGGGGGATTAAACTTGGAAATGGTAAAGAAATGAGAAAGGAATGAAAATAAGACATCCAATTGGAAGGGTATGCTAAGATTTATGTTTCCCAGCATTATTTTACTTAATATGAGGCAGAAGAGTCAGTTATTAAAACTTTTCAAAAATAAATCTATAATCATGCATGGTAGTGCATGCCTGTAATTCCAGCAACTTAGGAAGCTGAGGCAGGAGGATTGAAAGTTCAAGGTCAGCCTCAGCAATTTAGCAAAGCCCTAAACAACTTACAGAGACCTTGTCTCAAAATAAAAAAATAAAAAGAACTGGGGATTTGGCTCGGTGGTTAGCGACTCCTGGGTTCAATTCCAAGTACTAAATAAATAAATAAATAAAATAATAAATCTAAGACTTTGTTAAAGCCCAAGATTTACAAAATTAATCAACCTGTTCTCACATAACTCCTAAAGTATACGATTGTTTTATTAACCTGTTTGCATTAATAAAATCAGGGAAACCATTATTCCATGTCTGAGTTAGAAATTTTATGAAACTTCTTTAGGTTGTGATTACTGCTGCTAGAGATAGTTTTGTCCACAGAATTTATGGACTCCTGCTAGTTTCCAAACCCAATGTCATTAATTATATGTAAGAGATTTAAATTTGGTTTCGTTGTGTTTTCCATAAGACAGGCTCCACAGAAACAAAGTAAAACACAAGAGTCAAATTCTAGATTTTTCTACTTAACATCTTAACTATATTTTTGCTTACCTTCAACATGAGTCAGGTGACAGCACTAATAAGACTCCTAATGACTTTAATTTTTTCTTCCCTCTCACAATTTAAGAATAAAAGATATATATCTACACTTGGTCAACACAGAAAATATTACTACAAAAACAGGTTATCTGGTTACAGTGGCGGACTCCTGTAATCCCAGTGGCTCAGGAGGATAAGGCAGGAAGATAGCAAGTTCTAGGCCAGTCTCAGCAACTTGGTAGACCCTAGGCAACTTAGCGAGGCCTTGCATTAAAACAAAAGATAAAAAGGACTGGGGATGTAGCTTAGTGTTAAAGTACCTCTGGGTTCAATCCTTAGCACCAGACAATAAAAACAAACAAAAACAAAAACAAATCTTAGGTTAGTATATAGTATATAGTATAGTATAGTATATAGTATAGTATATAGTTAGTATATAGTATAGTAGTAATAACAATACCATATAATAGTAGTAATAACCTTGTATAGTAGTAATAACAATGCCATAATAATAAAGTGCCAGACACTGGGCCAGAGATTTTCCTTCCACATTGTTAATCCTTACAACAGTCATTAATGTACTTTGTAAGGAAAAGATAGGGAACTGGTATGGTGTAAAGCAATAAACCCAGACTGAGTGTAAGTCAGATTTTTGCCAGTACAGAGGTAGCCCAAAATGTACTCTCAACTCTATGAATGCATTTTTCTAGGCAGAGAGTCTGTTTCTCTATTAGATTTTGAAAGGAATCCAGAACCCCAAAATGTTAATAATACTCTCTTATGTAGTATAAAAGAGTATACATTTAAGCCTTCATATTTTCAATGTTAAAGGAGTAAAATATTCTCTATGCAGATATAGATGAAGAGTAACTACCACTCTGCCACTTAAATACAACTAAATTTATAATAAACAGTGTGATTACAACTAATTGGCCTTTCCTAATTTATAACTGGAATTCCCCTAAGGAATGGGAATGGAAGGGGTATGGGGAATAGCAATTTAGATAACATAAGAGTTCTGTTCTATAACTCCTTCCTGTTCTTGATACACTTTGCTACATTTTTATTTCATCAGATCTAGCCATGGAATCAGAATCTTAAATTGTACATTTAACTTTGGATAGTTACTGAGAGGTTTCTATCCCAAACCCTTCACTTTTCCAGTGAAGACCTAGAGCATTCAAGTATCACACACAAGGTTACACAAGCAGCAGCACTAGTTTCATAATTCTGGTATCACAAAGTTTTTACACTCTTAACAGTATGAAATAAACTAGAAAGAAATTCACTAATTCAGATTAAGACATTATTTGTCGTGCAATAATTTCTCAACAACACAATGTCATCTCACTTCTGCTTGATCTAGCTCTGTAAAGAAACAGAAGCAAATTACTAGTTAGAACAACACTTCATGAGCACATCTATGACAAATGTTTTTGTACTAACTTGCCTTAAAAAGAACATGCTTGAACTTTAGATTAGTCGTTTATTTTCACTTTATCTGTGAAGATAAGTGTTCACGGTTGCTTTCTATAACACATTACACTGACCAAGAATATCCATCTAGCTAGAAAAATAATAGCTACCTCTCTGGATGCAGTTTTTTCTTGAAAGAGATACAACTCTTAAAATTTTGCAGTGAGGGGCTGGGGAGATAGCTCAGTTGGTAGAGTGCTTGCCTTGCAAGCACAAGGCCCTGGGTTCGATCCCCAGCACCCAAAAAAAAAAAAAATTTTGCAGTGAATTCACAGTTCACCGTTAAGTACTGGTCACATTAAGTTTAAAATAAGATTGTCAGAGGGAAGTGAATGAGGGAAATTGATAAATCCACATAATAGACCATATTCTAAAATAGGAATTTCAACTATCTCCAGTTCACTGTACCTCCAGTTAACCCTCCAGAAAAAAATTCACACACCTTAATTCATCATCCATTCAATACATGAACGTGCCAGTCAATCATATAATGGGCTGAATCACATGAAATGACAACCAACTATTCTTGATTTCAAAAACAGCAATTTCATGTCTTAAATGAGGGCCCTATCTCAAGGGGAAAGGAGGAAAGAAAGATCACAAGGTTTTGCAATTCTTAGTAAAACACTATATTAACTAATTTTCAAAAACATACAAAAGTAGAGGGTAATCATGAAAATGATTTTGTTCACACACACACACACACACGCCATTCTATTAGGCTAATGCAGTATTTCATTAATCTACTTCTTAGTATGTGCATATTCTGCAATCTAGTATACAAAGTACATTAAATGAGAACTATGAGAATGTATTGTCAAACTTGAAAAAAAATATAAATTTTCAGATTTTATTACATAAGAAGCTTGCAAATCCTGAAGTACCAAAAAAAGTAAGACTTCATAATCTTAAAAAAGTATGTGAAAAAAAGGTATATCAGGAAGTATAGCTAAATATGAGATTGCTTACAGCCCCTGGAGTTGAAAGATCAATATGACCTAGAATACAATCCATCATAATCAGATGGCAAGGCTGACTTCATCTGGAGAATTCTGTTCAGACCTGGATGAAATAACAAACCTCTGTCAACAGTCACCTACAGCCACATCTTCCCTAGTATGCAACTCTTGTGAATTTTATTTACCCTAAAGAGAGAGAGTCAAAAAAGGAAAAAAAAAAAAAATGCTTATTTGTCCTTTTATCTCCATATGATGTGGCAAAAAGAGAAGGAACCATTTCGGCTTATGTTCAAAGGTGGCCACGGCTTAAGCACTCGCATCTTACATTAAAGTGAAATTTTCAACAGTACAAGGTCAATGGGTTCTTTCGCAGTTCACTAATTTTTTAAAAAATATAATAAGACGCGACAATAGGCTGCGCCAAATTAGGCCAGGAATGTGACCTAAGGCCTCACGAAACTTCCTGTGTAGAACATTACGTATTTAGAGAAAGCCCGACAGAAATTCCAAAGTCTCTGGGGGTGACAGGTACCCTGAACCCCCAAGGCCAAGGCAAGCGTTGCTCTCGACTGGACTCTGGCCCAAACCCCCCGCCACGCCCTGAACTCCGCGGTGGCAAACCCGCGGCCCTGGGAATTGTTTTTTCTCGGTGGACAGGAGGGACAGCAATCCAGAGAACTGGGGCCCGGTCGAGGCCGTGAACCCGGCAGGCGCGGGGTGGGGCGCGGGGAGCAGGGGTCGTAGAAGCGCGAGGCGAGAGGCCCACGAGAGCGCGAGCGAAGAGGGTGCGAGTCGGGCCGCCGTCGCACCAGCGCCGTTTACCGTTCCCGTCACGGCCCAGGAGACAGAGGCCGCGGAGGCAGAAACTGCCCCGCCGCCCTCATCACTGCCCGCACGCCGGCTCACCTGGACTTGCCCACCCCACTCTCGCCGATGATGAGGATCTTCAGAGTGGTCAATACGTCCTCGTCCATCCTGACCCTGCTCCGCTCCGAGCCCAGCTGGCCAACCCTGTCCGCCTCTCACCCCTTCACCGCGGAGGGCTGCCTGCGCATGCGCACCTCTCGATGGCTGCCACCTTCTTTTCACACCGGGTGTTTGGGTTGCTGAAGCTCAGGACGCCCGTTCCGCCTTGAGGTAGCTTTGCGTCTGCGCACGCCGGGAGTCCGGCGTCTTTCCGGAGAGGTTGTTCCTCTCGTGCGCAAGCGCAGATAGGGAGAGTCGCGTGTGACCATCTCTCTTTCTCTTCTGAAGCTTGAACTCCTCCCCAACCCTGAGACAGCCTTCTTAAGTTTGTGCAGTTGGGCGATGACTTGAGTCCAAAGAGTATGTACAAAGCTTCTTTTATTGCAGCAGTCGCTCATGACAGCTGTATTGCGTTGGGAAAATCATAGCGCTTTGAAGCAGATTATCATAAATGTAGGTTCAACACTACCATATAATCGTTTTCTCATATTACTTTGCCACCTCAGCCTGTTTCCCCATCTCAGGGAGACAATAATTATTCTTACTTGCTTCTTAGAATTGTTATGAAGACTAAATGAGTTAATGAAGTCCTCTATAAAAGATGTGAGCAAGTTTTAACCTCTAATAGATTGAAGAGTACTCTTCATATGTTAATTCGCCTTGAAAGGGAAATGTAGACTTCATGTAGATCGGGTGCATATAAATGTGGCACAATTTCAAACCAACTATTCTTGCTTATAAGAACTGCTTCGTCACAACTGCAGTAATTGTGTGTGTGTGTTTTTCTTCTCTACTACTCTTGGAGTACCAAATCTCTCATATATACCTAACAAAGTGCCTGGTATATGGCAGACACTCTATAAACTTTAGTTCTCATCCCTTATTTCCTTATACTTGCTGCTAATTTCATATGCAATAGACATTTGATTAAAGAAAATAAGTAAAACTTAGGAATTAATTAAGGAGTTAATTTGTCAAATAATTTTTAGAGCTCTTCTATCAGATATCCAAATGGTTCCTTCACCTTCTTAAGATCTTTGCTCACATTTCCTTCCTAATGAGCTTATTCCCTATTCATAATACCAAACTTGCAAATCCCTCCAGCATTCCCTCTACCTCTCTGCATTATTTTTCTATATAACACTTACCTTCCTCTGAAAGACTAGATATTCTACTACTTTGTTTACCCATCTAATTTTCCTCAAAGAGAAATCTCATTAGGGCAAAAATTTTTCTTTTTGACTGTTTTGTTTACCCATATATCCTCAGTGTCTAGAATGCTTTCTGGCACATAGTATGTTCTAAATAAATAACTGCTCAACGAATTAATTGCAGGTTGTTGAGTTCATACCTAAACTTGGAGAATGATGTCAGTGAGACAACCTCAATCCCTCTCTGCAGTTTTCTTGCTCATCATTTAACCATTCTTGTCCTTTGAGTTTTAGCTTGTTTTTATCTTCTTAATCTACATACCTTGTCTCCTGTTGTCTTCTTGGATTTACATGGTTTCTTATTCCCACGTACTTTGTCCCAGAGTTATTTCTGTGGCCTAGATTTTTCTCAAGTTCAGACCAACATACACAACTGCCAAGATACCTCCACATGAATATGCCCAGGTGGAATATGCCAACCTAAACATGACAGACACTAAACTCACTATCTTTTCCTTTACAATAGTTTTTCACCTGACTTCCTTCTTAATGAATGACATTAACACTCATTTAATTTCTTCTCTCTCACTTCCCACATCTGTTTAGTCCTCACAGATTTACTCCTTTAAGCATATCTGAAATTTACCCACCATTTTTATCTCTACCATCACTACTGTGTTCGTCATCTGTTTGCTGGATTACTACGTTAGCTGCACTGTACTGTGGTACTGCAGCCAAATTTGTATTTTAAAATGCTAATTTAATTGAGTTATTCTGCCTTCTTCAAGCTATCCAGAGGTTCCTCATTGCCTTTACATGTATTTGTTAGCTTATTGTAAATACTGATATCCCTCCAACCCATCTCTTGCTATTGTGTGTCGTACATTTTGTATTTCAGCCAGACTAAACTTCTTTCATATTTTCAGTGAACCAAGTTTTGCTTGTCTCCAGGACCTTGTGCATATTGTTGCTTCTGCCTGGAGTACTTTTCCTGTCCTCTCTTCTGCACATACTCTTACACATTTGCTTGGATAACTCCTATTCATTCTTTGAATCCAGCTCTTTGATTCCTTCCCTCAGACAACTTCCATGGCAGTGTTACCTGTTTCTCTTATGTGTTCCACTAATAGCCTATACTTCTACTGTGGTGTGTATCCCACAGTATTATATATTTACCTCTCTGTTCTCCTACCAAAAAGTATGCTCCCCAAAAGAAGAACCGATTATTGTCCTGTCACTGTTTCAGATTCAGCATTGAGTACAATGTCTAATCTTAGATTAGTTACTCAAAAAGTGTTGATGTAAAATTCCCAAATCAGCCTTAGGAATTTGGAACAATGTAGTCTACTTGTTTATATAGACTGAGTTGTCTCTTGAATCTCTATCTTGAACATTAGAGCTGGAGGAAAAAATGCTCAAATAATTTCTAGTGCACACCCATTATCAGGTCCTGCTAGGCAGAAAGAAAGCACTTATGCACAGATTAAGCAAGGTAGTATTTTACCTACTAAATGAGTGATGTAGACAATAAATTCATCAGAAGTTCAGCCAAGAGTACAGTCTTCCTCAGTATGGGAGATTGGTTCCAGGATCCTCTGTGGACACTAAAATCAGTTCCTTATGTAAAATGGCATAGTATTTGCATATGACCTATGCATTTCTACATGATTAAACATGTCTAGATTACTTATAATGCCTAACACAATGTAAGTGCCATGTAAAGAGTTATTATACTGTATTTGTTAGGATATAAGAAAAAAAATGTCTGTACATGTTCAGTACAGATGCAGTTTTTTCTGAATATTTTCAATCTGCAGTTGGTTGAATCCAGAGATATGAAACTCAAAGACCCAGAGAGCTGGCTGTAGTTTGTCACTGAATCTTAGAACAACCAGAAAAGTATTCATGAAGGAAGCAAGACTTAAAAGAAGGGTACAATTTAGACAAGCATGACGGACAGGGGCCTATACTGCTAGAGATGGAATACATGGAATGAAAGGACTCACCTGACAGCCCTGGAAATTTTATGGAAACAAATGGGAAACAAATAGTGAGAGGTAGACTGGGAACAACTTTGACTGCTAATCTAAGGTGTTTGTGCTTTATTTTAAGGACAGCTGGTTACCAGAATATCTTTGGCAATATTCTTTCTTTTTGTTTGTTTGGCATTGCTGGTGATCAAGACCAGAGATTCATACATGTTAGGCAAAATGCTCAACTGTTGAAAAGTCTACCTATCATATAATTCCAACTACATGACATTCTAGAAAAGCTACAACTGTAGAGATATTAAAAAGATAGGAATTGTGGGGAGGGAGGAACCAATAGGCATAGCATGAAGATTTTTAAGGTAGTGAAAGTATTTGGCATGATAATATAACAGTAATAACATGTCATATGCGTTTATCTAAGTCCATAAATTGTACAATCCCAAGAGTGAACCCTAATGTAAACTATATAGTCTTTGGAGGATAATGATGTTGCCTCATCAAATGTAACAAGTGCAGCACTCTCGTGGCAGATGTTGAGAAGGGGCAGTCTATGCATGTGTGGGGAAGGAGGTATATAAGAAATCTCTGTACCTTTCAATTTTGTTGTGAACCTAAAATTTTTCTGAAAAATAGAACGTATTATTTTTTTTTAAATAGTAAGATATCCCATTAAGGACACCAAGAAATAAGAATGGTGTAGGAGACTGAGAAAGATTACAAGTTCTGCTAACCAGCAAAGAGAACACAGGGAATATTGAGATTTAGGGTATCAATTTGCATAGTTTGAGCTGTGTTTTATTCCAAGGCTAGTGAAGCATTTTAATGAACCAGTTATATCACTAATCCTTCTGTATAGTACTAATAGTCATCATCAAAAGGGCTAACTTTGTGAATTATAAAATGGTTATTTCCCAACAGTTTATAGAAATACATGTTTTTAAATACCTTATTTTATGCTGGTAATTCAGGTTAAATTTTTTACTTAAAGTTATGATGAGTTGCTTGCATTTTTGTCTTATTTTTCCCATGTGTTAATATCTAGAACACAAATAAAATATTTTGAAGGTACACAAACAAGAGAAGTACCTACAAAGTATACCTTCATTTTTTAAAAAAGAAATTTGCATTAATTTCCTTAAATTCTTGACTCTCTTTGATATTTTAAAATATTTGACATATTTTGGCATAAATATATTTAAAATTCATAGAGGAAGACTTCTACTTTTTCATCCCAGTCTACTCTGAGAAGTCCATTCTTTGAATACCTTGACCTCCTAAGTTTCAGTCTTTCTTAGTTTAAATTACTTTTCAAATTCTGTTTCTATTAAGTTTCCCAATTTCATCATGATGATAAAAATAAAAAATTCTCTTATTTATATTTTAATTCTGTAGCTCCTCCAAAGTGTTATCATATCTATAAATTATTGAAAATTATAATAGAAAATATGGTAGTCCTAACTTTACTTTAGAATGGTTTTAAACCTAGAGAAATAGATAAGTACACAAAATAAACATTGCATTGATAGTACACTCCAATACACAATATGGCCAATGTTTAACAATGCGTAATTCAAGATGATATGTTTTAGATCAGTTTGAGGAAGTTTCCTTGTACTACAGGTTTTTGAGTTTTTATTGTGAGTGGTTGTCGATTTTGGCCAAATACTTTTTCTGCATCAGTTGATAAGAACATGTGGCCTGTTAAGGCAGTGGATTACATTGATGGATTTATATTTATGACTGTTGAACCAGGCTTACTTTCTAGATAAACCACAGTTAGTGTTGGTATATGATTTTTTAAAAATATTACAGTATTCAATTTGCAAATATTTTCTTGAGGATTTTGAGGTGATATTGGTCTGTAGTTTCTTTGTTTATACAGTAGTAGTCTAATTTTGGTATCAAGGGTAATGCTGATCTAGTAAAATGAATCAGGAAGTGTTTGCTCTCTTTTCTGTTTTCTGGAAGAGATTGTGGAGATTTGACCTAAACTCCATTTAAACTTACCTCTTCCCTAAATATTTGTAAAATTCACCAGTGAAATAATCTGGGCCTGGAGATTTATTTTTGATAGGTTAATATATTAGGAATTGAATAGTATTGGTGTTATTCCTTCCTTATATGTTTGGTAGAATTGACCAGGAAAATTAGTTAGTTCTGGAGATTTCTTTTTAGAATGAAATTTAAGTATTTAAGATAGTTACAGGATTATTTGGGTTATCTATTGCATCTTTGATTAGTTTTGATAGTTTTTTTCCCCAGAATCAGTCCAGTTCACCTTAACTGACAAATTAATGTGAATGGAGTAGGTTATTATCCAAATATATCAGTATATAATGATTTTCCCTTTTTCTTTCCTGATATTGGTAGTGGGTAAGATTAGACATTTTCCTTCCTTCTTTTACCTTTTCTTTTTTGTCTAGACTAGAAGTTTATCAGTGTTTTTGGTCTTTTCAAAAAATGAGCTTTTTGTTTTTGACTTTCTCTAGTTTTTCTGTTTTCAATTTCATTGATAGCTATTCTTTTATTATTTCCTTACTTCTGCTTGCTTTAAGTAATTTTGTTTTTTCTACTTTCCCATAAGGAAGTTCTAGTTATTGACTTGAGATTTTTTTTTTAATATAAGCATTGAAGGCCAGAAAAGTCCTACTGAGTACTGAGTTGGCTACATCCTATAACTACATTCAAATGTTGTATATTTTCATCTTATTTTATTTCAATGCATTTGCTTATTTCTCTTAAGGCTTGATTCTTGACCCATGAATTATGTAAACATGAGTGACTTAATCCCAAGTACTTGGACATTTTTTGTTACCTTTCTGTAACTGATTTCTAGTTTCATTCTATTATGGCTGGAGAACAGTTTCTATGATTTTTATACTTTAAATTGGTTAAGATTTGTTTATGAACCAGGATATCAACCTTGGTGAATGTTCGTGTGCACTTGAAAGGAATACGTATTCTGCTGTTTGAGGGTGATGTATTCTTTAAATGTATGTCTGATCCAGTTGGTTAATAGTGTTATTCAATTCTTTTACATCCTGGATGATTTTATGTGTTCTATCAGAAAGCAATATTAAAATATCCAACTACAACTATCTATTTCTCTTATCAGTTTTTTGTTCAGCTCCATTGATAGGTGCAAATTTAAGATTGTTTTGTCTTATTGATTAATTGACCCTTTGTTATTAAGTAGTGTTCCTGTCTATTCCTTTACTCCTTTTCTTTGCTCTGAAGTCTAATTTGATAAACTGTAATTATTTTAACTCTCTTTTAAATGAAGCTTGCATAATATAGCTTCATATTTAAAATAAGCTTCTTGTAGACAGCATAGAATTAGTTCAGATATTTTTAATCCATTCTGATAATCTTTGCTTGTAATTGGTATATTTAGACCATTGAATTTGATCTACAATTTTATTATTTAGTTTCTTCTTGTTCCCTGTTTCTCATTCCTCTGTTTCATGTTCCCTGACTTGTTTTGGGTTATTGCACATATTTTAGTATTGCATTTTAACTATATATTTTACCATAGTTTTTAAATATTGCTCTAGGAATTACAATAAACACACTCAACTTTCTACATACTACTTAGAACCAGTTTTACCTCTTCTAGGTGAATGTAGAAATCTTAGAAACTTACATATCTCTGTAATTCCCTCTTATGTTTTAGTTGTCTTACCTGTACCTTCCTTGAAATTCCTGTCACATACTGTTAACATTTTTTGCTTTCAAACATTGAACATATTTAGTGAACAAAAAAGAAAAATAATATTTACCCAGATATTTATCCTTTCTGTTGTTCTTCCTTAATTCTTCATATTATAGATGTATTTAGGGCATTGTTTCTCTTCTGTCTGAAAAATTTACTTTAGTAGTCCTTCTTATTAGGTCTGCTGGCAATGAATACTGTTTTCCTAATCTAAGAATGTCTTCCTTTTTCCTTCATTATATATATATATATGAATTATAAATATATATATGAATATATATATATTCATATATATATATTTTTTTATTTTTTTACCAGATATAGGAAGAACCTTTTCTTTCAGCACTTGACACACATCTTATTTCTGACCTCCATGATTTCTGAGGACATAGTCATTTGAATCTTTGTTTCTCTATAGGTAACAAGGCATTTTTCTGACTACTTCCAAGATATTTTTTGTCTTTAGTTTACTGTATACATACATACACACATTATAGTTTATAATGGTTATTCATTATAGTTCATATAATATCTATACTATGTATACACACATATACATATATATTAAATATGTGTGCATATGTATATACACACATACATACATATGGGAGACAGAGAAAGTGAGTAATGGATTTCCTTGGGTTTATTTCAGTCAAGGCTTGCTGATTTTTAAAAATCTGTAGGTTTATGTCTTCTGCCAAATTTCAGAATTTTTAACCATTTTGTCTTTATATAGTTTTTGACACTTTATGTATTTTTTTTTCTCTTCTCCTTCTGGGACTTTGATGACCTGAATGTTAGAACTTTTACTATTGTCCCATAAGTCCCTGAGTCTGTGTTATTTTTTTTTATCTTTTTTTTTCCTGTTCAGATTGGATTATTTGAACTGTCTTCACATATATTGGATTTTTGCTCTGACAGCTCTATTTTTCTATTGAAGTCAATCAATGAGTTTTTAATTTATTTTGTATTTTAATTCTAAAATTTCTATCTGGTTCTTTCTTAATGTGTTTATTTTCTGAGACTATTTTTTCATTCATTTTAAGAGTATTTCTAATTGCTTGCCAGAGCATTTTTAAATAGCTACTTTAAAGTGTTTGAAAATAACTTCAAAATCTGTATCATCTCAGCATTGGAACATATTCAGTATCTTTTGAGTTGACAGTTTTGGATTGTATTCCAGACTAATTAGATATTGTTATAAAATATCTAATATCTTATTTAAATCCTATGAAAAATGTTGGTATTTTCTTTAATCAGGGAGTCTACCTGATTAGGTTGAGGAAACAAATTCCAACCCACTTTCTGTTGGCTGTGGTTCCCGGATCACCTCAGTTTTCAGAACCCTTGAAGGGCTATTTGAATCTATACAGTGTATATACCACCCAGTGGCCAATCTAGTATATGGGCTGTGATAAATCTATTCTCCAAGTTTTCGGTATGCTGAACAGGATCAGACTCAATCATATGATATTGGGGATTATCCCAGGAGTTCATAATCAACTATAAGGAGACACTTCCTTAATCTGCCTAATTGTTTATTTTCTGTAGATACTCATATCGGTCTTCTAGGAAGAAAGCTAGCTGTGCTGTGGACTTATCATAACTAAGTCCATGTCTGTTGTGGGAGGACTGAGAGAGAAAAACAAAACCAAAAAAAAAAAAAAAAAAAAAGGTGGTTTGGATAACTTGGAAGCTGGGACAAAAGAGAACAAAGAAAATTTTGAAAAAAAGAGGAAACATAGGAGGAGGAGAAGAAAATGGAGATGATGAGCTCCATACTCTGAGCTCAGAAGTTACTTTCCCACTTCTCAAGTCATTACCAGAGAACTTCTGAGGCTCCATTGCCCGCTTCCGGGGCTTTAAGCTTAGACCATCAATGAAGGAAAGGGGAGAAAAGGTAAACTCATTGCTGATTTAGATGTATGTCAAATTCTACTCTTCTTTCCAAAACCATATGCTACTATTTACTTTTTAAAGTTTTCAAATAGGACTCCTTACATTCTTTCCAGGTTGTATATCTTAAATTAGTGGGACAGAGAGGGTGGAGTATATTTATTCCTTCTTACTTAAAACTGGACCCTTTTTACAAGTTGCTTTTAGGTTTTAGAATTTCATCATAGAATTCCATCATAGGGTTATATCTACTGAATAACAAAGAATAATCTACCATGACAACAGCTCAAACAGAATACCTGTCAATCATGCATTTAAAACATAATTATTTATTTTCTAGATCTTTCACAATCTTTGATAAACATGGAAGACACTGTCAGAGCCTTTCTCATAGTATTCTCAACCCAGTTATATTATCAAAGGAATATCCATTTAGGAATAGACTGCCTGCCCTCTGCCTCCAGTGAAGTAGTATTAAGCTGGCCCACCACACATCAAAATCTCTTGCCCTGCTGCTCTTACCTAAGGCTACTTATGTCAGGCATGTCTATAGCTCCGGTGTAGCAAGAGGTGTCGACAAATACACATCATAACAAAGTCTTCAATTCAGAGACTCAGGTTTCTGCCACTCCTGGTGCTACAGTGTCAGTGTCCTATGGATCAAGCCAGCTGGCTGCAACCTGCTTCCGGATTCATTCCTGCAAGTCCTATTGCCTGGGGACTATGTTCTGTTCTTCTCTAGCTCTGAGATAATTCTGAGAATGACCTGGCTCTGTAATTAATACTCTCACTTCCCTGTTCCAAAGAAAGCTTGTGTCCTTGTTCATTGTCAAGTTCTTATGTGGCTAAACTGGACTAAATCTGTCAATCTCTGTTAATTTGGTATTTTGATGGTAGAACAATTCTCCTACCTTCTATTTGTGATAATTTCATACCCCTTTTTTATATAAAGGACTTATATAAAATCCTCTAAATGCATTTGTATCTTAATGTTTTCCCCTTAATGCATTTACTACCATTTTGGAAAAAAAATTACTGGTGACCATAGCAAGATTCATTTTTTTCTTGCTCCTAATTCTTTTATTTTAAAATAATTTTAGGCATCAGGGGTCTTTCCTGGTTGCCCAGGCTAACCTGAACTTCTGGGTTCAAGGGATCCTCCTTCCTCAACCTGCTGAAATTGGGACCTGAGGTGCATGCCACCAGGCAAAACTTTCTTGCTCCTAATTTTAATGAGAATAGCTATAAAGTTTCAACTACTGTTTGTTATATGTTATAATTTATTAAAACGGTATATGATCTGTAGGTTTTGTTACGTTATTCTATCCTTAGATATTAATTGATCTTGGTAATTTTTGCTACTGTTCAACAATATTTTCTGGCATTTTATTTGTGAGTTTGCATATATATATTTATACATATATATAATATATACATATATATGTGTGTGTGTGTGTATATATATATATATATATATATATATATATATAATCCTGAGACTGATTCATATTTTCCTGTATGTCACTGTCACTTAGAGATGGTGAAGCAAAGCAGGCATTGTTCTATATAACCACAGATATTGTATATAGGCAAATCTTTGTGGAGGACTCATCATGCTAGATTATCAACTCTTTCTTATTAATTTAAATATGTTTCCCCCTTCTGCAGTTAGCACTGTCTATATTCCTTGAGAAATCTTTCTCTAAGTGTCATTTGCAGGAATTTTATCTCATATCTCACCAATTCCAGGGTATGGCACATAACTAAGGCACAACTAATCAGCTCACTCCCCTAGTAAAAATGATTTTAATCTAAGGATGGGACATGATTCAACAGGATGAAATTCTAGGATTCTTACTGAAACTGTTAGAAGTGAGAAGTGCATTTTGCAACAGGTGACCAAACATTAAGACTCAGGCCTAGAGGTACTAGTTGCCCTCATGCTATGGTAAATAAAGGACCTAAATAGGCATAATACTCAAAGAGATAAAAGCCAGCTAAGAGATGAAGAGAGAGAGCCCTGGCAATATCAAAATGACCCTCTAGATTGAGCCAGACACATATTCATACACTTGCATGAACTTTCTGTGACATGACTCCTCTTTTAAGGTTGATATTTTTAAGGATACACCAATGAGCAGAGAATGATATGAGGAAGACTCCTTTTATCAAATATGTTAAACATGATACATGAGGTGTTTTTAATATGACATGTTCAAAGACAGGTTTAAGACGCCTTATTGCTCCTCCCTGATTCTTTTCCTCCCACCCAGACATAATTGCTGTCATAAATTCAGTCTTTATTATGCCCACACATGGTGTTATATCGCTACTTCCTGTTTATGTATCACACAGTTTTAAACTGTATAATTTTGTCAACTTATACAGACACTTCTGCAACTTGCCTTTTTCATCCAGTGTTAAGTTTGGGAGATTTAACTATGTTGAGAGATGTAGCTGTTAGTTCATTTCAAGTGCTATATTCTACATTCCATACAATTATGTATTCATCTGTTCTCTCTTTGATGTTTCTGTAGGGGATCAAAATATGCCATCCTAAAATATGTCACATTGGCATGAATGTTAGTTTGAGCTGAAGGCATTTGGGATTCAACAGATGCAGAAAGAATCCTTCCCAGAGCTTCTCTAATAGACCCAAAGCAGAGACTTCTGAGAAATAAGGACTGAGAATTAAGGACTGCCATAAATCTCCTGGAGATGGTCTATGGCCAGGAAGAGATGGAAAGTTGGTGCTGAGACCTGAACAAACCAACCCCATTCCATTTGTTTACCCCATAAGCATAAGGCATAAGCCCTTGAAAGCCCAAGCATCTTCTCTGTCTTGTCACTTCTTTGTAAGTTTATTATTCTTTGCTAAGCTGCTCTTTAAATCCAGTTTCTAACCTCCCCTGTGAATTATTTATCACTGCATTTGTCTTGCAAATACGCCCACTGCATATGCTCATAAACTCTGTTATCCTCTTGTTAACCTGTATATTATCAGTCTAAATCATAGTTCCTCACAGCCAGAGAAACTGGGAGAGTGGAGACTTTTCCAAAGTTTTGATATTTACCCTAAATCAGGTTGAGTTTGAGTGCTCATTACTCTCCAACCAAAAATTCTTCATTGACCCATTCATAACATCTCTAAAAGTTCCCTGTATCTCTGTCTCTTCAAGTTGCCTAAAATCCACAGCATCAAAGTCAATTATGGAAGGCTCTCATAAAGGTATTAGTCAGGAAGAGCCAAAGGTGAACTCATCACGTGTTCCACGGAGTGTAGAATTATTACTACTTGGGGTAGAAGTCTCCTAAAAGAAGAGAGGGTCCTGGGTGGAAATAGTGAGTAATTCTCTTCATGTGAGACTGTGAAGAAATACAGCAAGCCTGAGCTGGGGGGTAATTGGAGAAGACTCAGTGTAAGAGCACTAGGCACCTGAGAAGGGTTAGCAGCTTTGCCTTAAGGTGAAACACAAACTATTGACCTTACTAAACTAGTCAGGGCTAATCAGACAGACCTGATTTCAAAGCTTCACTCAATAATTTACTGTCTGTGATCTGAGGAAAGCTGTTCAAATATTTTAGCCTTGATCTTTTGTGGAATGAAATGAATTATACCTACCTTTAAGTGTTGACTGTATTATGTAACATGGTGAATATATGGTGTTGGGTGAATATCAGATCCTCAGGAGGTGGTGTTATTAATTTAGCTATTCCCATTTTGAAATTGCCATCAGTGTTGGTGATTCTCTGGGGGTTTTATTGTATACTGTTTGGTTTGAACCCATTTTCAAAGATGGGTCTTAAATGTAAGAAGTTTATCAGAATCAGGGGGTATTCTTTTTCTTCTGGCAAAGACACTTCTTGGAAGTCTGGAATAAATCACCCAATGTGGTATTCCCAATCCAGGGAAATATTGGGCTAAAATGAACATGAAAAACAACTGAAAGGGGAGAATTAAAAAAAAATCAAAACAGAAGGAGGCAGAAAGAAAAGGCATAATTCCCAAATACTTTCTTTGATACTATAGAGAAGGGTTGGATTAGTCAGCTGTGCTTCACTATAATGAAATACCTGACACAGGCTACTTATAAAGAAGAGATTTGTTAAGCGTCCATTTTTGGAGATTGAAAGTTGAAACTGCATAGCACAAACTCTATGGCTGCATCACTTCATGGTGCAGGCAGCAATAATGGAATCATAGACAAGAGCAAACATGATTACATCTCAGACCAAAAACAGAGAGATAACAGGAAGTGACAGGCTTGCTCCTTTAAGTCTCTTGAAAGAATTACCAAAAAAAAAAAAAAAAAAAGAAAGAAAGAAAGAAAGAATGAATTACCAAAGGCATCACATGAAAGCTACCTGGAGGTTGCATGAGAAATACCTCATGCCCCAATGACCTAAGCAACTCCCACTGGCCCCACCCCTCAAAGGTTCCACCACCTCCCAATTGTGCTACCCTAGTACCTAGCTTGGGTGGACACCCAAGCCATATCCAAACCATAGCTGGCATTCAGTAGGGGCTGGAGATGTTGGGAGCTGATTTCATATGTGTTTATGAACTCCAGGCCTGTTGACACATCTCCTGTCATGCTTTCTTAAGTCATTGCCCTCCTTTAGTATCTACATCATGCAGGTAGTGGGGCAGGATATAATTTCACAGAAGGTCTTTTGGCTACCGCCCTTCCCAGTAATAAAGAGCCAGAGAAAGCAGGCATATTATCAGATTAAAGGAAACAAATACTGATTTTTCTTCTGTCTTTTAATTGTGGGAAGAATACTCAGCATGAGATCTGACCTCTCAACAAAATTTTAAGTGTGCAGTATAGTACTGTTAATTACAGAGATGTGTTGTATAGTGGAGCTCTAGAATTTATTCATCTAGCATAACTGAGACTCATTTTTCTTTGTAAGGCAAGCCCTCCCAACAGCTCTGCCAATGCTGACACCTCTCTTAGAACTCATTCCAAACTGAACTTCTAGGATACTCCCTTTCCTTGCCAACCACTTTGAGCAAACAATCTTCTTAACTCATTCTCCTCTCTTAGGACACCATAGCAGATTCAAAGAAAAAGATGTAGCCAGTGAGTGATTGATGATTGTTGGTGGTAAAACTGTCTTCCAAGACAATAGGGAGCCTCTTGCTTATGTGGCTGTACTTAGGGGTAGCCCTCCAGTCCTGAATTGAACACTACTGAATGAAAGTAGAAGAAGACTCGGCTTCCCTTGAGGATGGATTCTAATGAACAGATCTTCATGGCAGGAATTCTGGGTCATCTGATCATTCCTACCCAGTGTTCAATGAAATATTAGAAATAATGGGGGTAGTCTGTCAATTTCTGACAACCTTAAGGGTAATCCTTTAATTAAACACAAAAAGTCCTACCTTATGTTCAAAGGGTAACTGGAGAATCCAATTTGGGCTGAAATTTTAGTTATCTTCTGGTATTGCTGATATGCTTAAAATTGAGATTGAAGGGAGCTCCAGGAGAGGTTGAGAAGTTGTAATGTTTTCCAACATGAGTTATACTTTAGAGATACCCAGCACTTTAAGACAATTGATACTGGATGCCATTTCTCAAAATATTCTGATGTCTTGGTTTAGCGTGGGTCCCGAGGGATATTTTGCTTTTGTTTTATTTAATTCTGTAGGTAATTTTATGTAGTTCCAGAGGTGAGATCCACCAGGGTAGAGAATTCCCCCATACTTCAGGGGCAACATGTGCAGAGATGATTACAGTATAAAATAATGGTGGTGGTGATATTGAGAGCAGTAAACTTCACACACAGTATAAGATCTGATGGCAGAGCTGTAACCACTAATTAAAATATATCATGTCCATTGAAACTGCCATTGTTCTGAATAAGTGCCCCTGGAAGGCCCATGTTTGATCACCTTGCCTATAGTGCTTTTGGGAAGTGGTGGAACCTTAAGTGGCCTGGTGAGAGGAAGTTAGGTCACAAGAGGTGTGCCCTTGAGGTAAGGATATTGGAACTCTGATCCCTTTTCCTCCATTTCTCTTCCTGGATGCCATGAGGTGAGTAGCTTTTTTTTTACCACGTGCTCCTTATCATGATCTGCTGCCTTGCCAATGCTGCCTTGCCACAAGCTCAAAATCAAAGTAACAAACCAACCATACAATGAGACCTCTGAAACTGTAAGACAAGATAAATATTTCCTTCTCCTAAGTTGATTATCTCAGGTATTTTGTCACAGTGATAGAAAGTTGACTAACATAAAACCCAAAGAAAATTGAGGGTTCTCAGGTAACTAGGAGAGAACCTCACCTAAGAAAGACTGATGTACTCTGAAAAACACCAAGACAGGGATCTATGATGTTTCTGTTTACTTCTTGAAACCCTAAACCACAATATGAATGTGATATATTTTTCAATAACTTGATAACAAACTAATATAAGCAATTGTGTCTCATGGATGAATGTATGATTGAATGCAATAATAAAACTGTGTTATTCATTGCAAATCTCTTGGTTAGAGAGTATATTCTTGCATATGCAAACTGTCACCAAAAATATTTAACTGATTGGTAAAGGGAATAAGTAGGCTTCTGGAATGCTTGTAATATTTGTTTATTGTTCTGGATGCTGGTTACACAAGTTTTTCCAGTTAATAAAAATTAATAGAGATGTATGCTTACAAACTGTACACTTTTCAGTATGTAATTTACTTCTACATAAAGTATTTAAAAATTAAACACAGGGGAAAAACTTGAAAAAATGAATAAAAACCTCTTCTTTTCAAGGTGTCTATGGGAGGTTGGCTAGGTAATTCTTATCAATGGGAGAAGAAATTTCAAAATTGAATTCTTCCATCTAACAGAGCTTCAGAGAAGTTAGATGGGGGTGGGTTACAGAAGAAAGAAATTGTAAAGTCTTTGTCAGTTCTTCAGTGCTATACAGGGTGAGCGAGTGACCTTTTGGAGAAGTGATGAATGTGTCTTTAAACATGCAGAGATAAACCCCAGTGTGAGGAGGACAAACTAACAGCTTTACTCTGTAAATAAAGGGAAACTAATTTAGGAGAGAGCAAAAGAAGGAGGGACATAGGGAATCAGTGATGAAGAGAGTACTTAAGGGAAAGCTTGAGCTATGTGATGGCAGATTAGATAGTTCCTGAGAACAAGACACCTGAAAGAATTGGAAATGCATCCTTGAAGATGCAGTGACCAAAGGATTTTTAAGAAAATGTGTATCTAATATTTAATTTCAAATTTATTTATGTGATTGCATACCCTTCATTGCTGAAAATCCTCAGTAATATTTGCTACTGTACCTATCCTGATACTTAGAATATTCTTCTGTATGTTCCTATTTTTACCTAATGATACTTTTAATCCCAAACCAGATAGATAGATGAGCCTATAACTGAGACTTACAGCGATTGTGAGTCTGATAGTACCTATCAAACTAATCACTAATTGTGATAGTGCCTCTTATAGAATATTGAACTATATTTAAATGCTGATACATGCTGTATTGATCTGTTTTCCATTGCTATAAACTCCTGAGGTTCGACACTTCGTAAGAGTTTTGTTTAACTCACAGTTCAGAAAGTTCAAGGCATGGTGCTAATACTGGCTCAGCTGTGGTGAGGACTTCATGGTGGATGGCATCATGGTGGAAGCAAGTACCAGGAGAGATCACATGGCAAGATGTGATTTCACAGACAGACCAGGGTAGGGCCAGGCTTCCTCTTTTATAACAGCCTCTCATAAGAACTAACCAGGGTCCCATGCAAACTATATCAGTTCCTTCCTAGTGAAGCACGCTCAACAACCTAACTACTTCCCAGTAGGCTCCACCTCTTAAAGGTTCCACACCAGATTTCAAAATTACCTCACTGAGGACCAAGATCCATATACATTAATCCTTTGGGAAGACAAACCATATTCAAACCATAGCATAGGCCTGAAACTTGGTGATTTTGAACTAGAATCTTAAACTGTAAAATGGAAAAGTATGACAGTGCCATGAAAGAATGACTGGGGCCCTTATGATATAGCTAGTTCTCACACATAGATTATAATTGCTACTCGTACCTTCAAGTATAAATGATCAGTGTTTCACAGGGAGCTGTGATGTGGGATGGATAGAGTAGTAAAACCTGAAGTCAAATGGTCAACTGTATTCCTTGGGAAAGTTGCTTAACATTTCTAAACTTGTTTCCTCCCCTGTAAAATGGTGGAAAATAACTCCCAGGTAAAGATTCTGTGAGTTATAAATGAAAGAATATATTGAAAATAAGTCCTTTAGCAGACAGCATATAGTAAATACTCAATATTTACTTACTTCCTTCTCTGTCTTACATAATATTGTATGAATATGTTATAAATTGCAAAGTGTCAAAAAGAATTGTTAGAAAACTATTGAATTTTTTGACCATTTACTCACAAACTATTTCTTCTTAACAACAAATTTCAAGAAGCAGAAAGAGTATTTTTGTATAGTAAATTAGTGTTTTTAGTGCAGTGATTTTCAACCAGGATTAGTTTTGCCTTCCAAGAATCATTTGGTGAAGTCTGCAGACATTCATTTTTTACAGTTTGGGGATTGTACTGACATCTAGTCAGTAGAGACAAGGGATGCTGCTAAATATCCTACAATGTAGAGGATAGCCTCCTACAACAAAGAACTGTCCTAACTCAGAATGTCAATAGCACCACTGTTGAGAAATCCTGTTTTGGCGGAAAGACTAGTTCGTCTGGTAGGCTTTGGTTTCAATTTTGTCAAGTTCCTATGCACATAAATACATTCCTTAGCCTTAACAACATTCACTCTTTAGCCTGTAAACTTTCAAAAAGAAAAGTGAGAAGATTCATTTCGAAGGTGATCCCGTGCTTACATGTTCATGAGTGCCTGTTACATCAATGCAAAACTTGTGTCTGCCCCAGAGAAGTCTAGAGAACTCTCTCATTAGACATTCTTCTCCACACCCTTTAGAAGATGTATTACATTTTGTAAATGTTACCATTTTGAAGACCTGTACAGTCCTGCCTGTCTCAAGCAATACTTAGTAAAGCAAATTCCACTGTTTTCAATTCATTCCATGACTCAACACTGTGGATGAAGCACTTTCCAGTAGAGAAAATGATTGTTTCAGAGTAAGAGCCCTTTTCCATACCAATCCTAAATCTTTTTTTTTCCTAAATCTTAATTTTAAAAATCAGAATGAAAGAAAGAGTGAAAAGATTGCTCAGATACATTTCTGTTAACCATAATTTTCAGAAATATTCTTCCCAGCTATAAATCTAAAAGAGGGTGTAGCTAGCATTCTGAGTCAACAGCTTGTGTTCAGCTTCTTCATCTCCTATAGTTCCTGCTGTTACTGCTGTCATCCTGTCCCTGCTCCACGACAGGGTCCTGAGGTCCAATAAGAAGGTCAGAGCCAGGTCGGCCAAGCAGCACAGAGTCCTGTTTGTTATTTACTTTGAACTTTCATAACACATTATTTATTTTATGTTTCCAACAGCCAACTGGTGTGGACAAGATAAATATCATTATCCCCAGTGTATACATGAAAAATCTATAAATTGTGTCTTGCTCTAAATCATGCAACTAAGTGTCGAGAATCCAGGTCTTCCAACTCTTGAGTTCTTTACACTATAGCAAACAAAATTATAAAGTTTACCATGTGCTTTTTTCTTTCCAGTTCTAAATTTGATTCATTTGTCTCAACTGCAGAATTAGAGAGAATTGGACATATTGACCTGGTGTAGTGTGGACCCACAGAAAAGGGCAGAACTCTTCCAGAACAAATATATCTTAGCTTGCAGGTGTTCTCCAAACCAAAGACTATCTGTCCTACAAAAGTACCTTTGGGAAATCACTCATTTCCTAAAAAGTCATTTCATAACTTAATTAATCATTTTGGATGGATTTTTCAAAATTAGTCTTTATTTATTTGCTTAATTTCACCCATTACTCTAATCTAAACCATATTACTATGATTTAATGTGCTAGTCAAGGTGATTATTTTAAACATTTGAAAATTTTGCTCCAAATTAGCAATGTCATGATCTGAATGTATATGTGCATTTCCTCCATCAACTCTTAAGAGAGCTATTCACTCTTCCTTGGTCTTTTAATTCCCCTAACTACTTCTTACTTGAACATTAATTGTAAGTTTATGCAGAACATAAAGATCTTTTTTCTTTCTGAGAATGTAGAGTCATGCTTGTGCCAGTTGTAGGAAGTAATTTTGATGGTAGCTTTATGTGTGCACAGGTAATTTTAGTTGTATTTTTGTTTGTTTGGGGAGGAGTTACAAGTTTCAGAACTAATTTAGTACTATTTAAAGTTAGGATTCTTTTAATATATAAAATTGTAACTTGTCTATAACTATGATGGACAAAACCAATAATGTAATATTCCTATAGCAGTGTGTAACTTCTGAATTAGGAATATATATACCTTCTAACTTCTACAAATATAACCCAGTTATATTGTTATTATTCATTTTTGCTGTTGTGGTTTATAATTTCATAACTTCAAAGACATAACAAAACTCTGAGTGAATAGATGTGATTCATTCTCTTCTCCACAATAAAGGAGGCTTCAGCTTAGAAAAAAATATTCTGTTCTGGAATCTTCTAGGAGAAAACAGGAACATAGTTGTTTTAGGAGTCACTATAAACCTAAAAGAATTCAGCAAAAAGGGGATCAAATATGTCACTGGATGAAGCTCATTTGCTTGAGCTCACCAGCTCTTTCATATTTCAATTCTTGCCTATCTTTGAACTATAAAGACTTTCCTTCTTGTACCTGAATACTTATTTTCTCCTTTTCATTTTTTAAGATAGTAAAATTTTTATTATTGCTAATAAATTTCTGCTTTGTTGAACAAGTTTTTGGGACCACACAAACCAAACCAAACATCAGTCTTTCTCACACATGTGCAAATATACGTCTGTGTTTTGAGCCGTTACCCATATAGAAAATGTACATGCATATTAACAAATAGTTTAAAAATTAAACCCCATTGAAACCATCATGTAGGTTACAAAACAGAAATTTTGATCACTGTAGCAACTGCCCCAGTAGTCCTTCCTACTCCCAACCCCTGCCTCTTCTATAGAGGTCACTGCTATTCCAACTTTTATGCTAACCATATCCTGCTTTTCTTTATAGTTTGAATAAATATTTGTAATATGCATCTATATCGTGTGTAGCTTTAATTCAATTTCATTGCTGTGTAAGATTTATCTTACAAAATGACTACACTTTGTCCTTTCTGCTGATGATAAACATTTGTTTCCAGTTTTGATCAACTTTTTCAATAAAAGTACTGTGACCATTCTGTACATGTATCTAGCATATGGCTAGGAGTGAAGCTTCTGAGTCACAGGGTAGGCATAACACTACATACAGTGTTAAAATATTTTCCAAAGTAGTTGCGCCAGTTTAATTCTTGTCTGTTGTACTCGTTAGGGCTTGCAGTTCCACTTCCTTGCCAACTCTTGGTATTGTGAGACCTTACACTTTCTGTTAATCATGTAGCAACTTAGATAACTAAATGGTTCTAGGAAAACAAAGTTCTGGGTATCATTTTTGTAACTTTTCAGTACATTCAAAACTATTTACTAGGAAGATCTCAGTGCTCAATCTGGGCTAACATTCTCAACAAGTGGAGTTCCACTTACCACATATCTAGATATTGAAAATATGAGACAAGTGAATGAACAGTGAAGTCCAAAAAAACCTATCTGATGATATTGTAGTTGTATCTCATTATAACATTACCTGCATTTCCTTGATCCCTAATGAGATTGAGATATTTTTCCTATCTCTTGGCCATTTTGATTTCCCCTTTTGTGAAGGACCTAAGTGCCTATTTGGAGGCTTTTGCCCATTTTTAGCATTCTTTATGATTTCTCAAAGAAGAAATTCTCTAAATGTTCTGAATACTAGCCCTCTGTCAGTTCTACACAGTTAAAAATATTTACTCCTGTACTAAGCTATACTTATTACTGCTTTTATGGTTTTAAAAATGATACCCTTAATTTCAATATAATTGAGTTTTTGTATCTTTTCCTTTACGTGTTTTTAGGTTTTGGATCATGTTTAAGAAATTCTTCCTTTCTCTTAAGCAATAAAGGTAGTTACCTTTATTATCTTCTAAAATTTTATAAATTTGTCTTTTCCATTTTGGCCTTAATCTGATCAGATTCAATTGATATATATATAATAGAGATTTAATTTCATTTTATTCCATGTGGACATCCAATTATTTCAGAAATTTTGTGGAAAGAATCTTCTTTCTCATTCCATCACTTCTGTCAATATAGTAAGGTCCATATATGTGGAGGATCATTTGTGATCTTTCTACTTTGATCCATTTACTAGTCATCTAACTATTAGAGCTTTAAAATTATCTTAATATCTAATAGAGGAAAACCTCCCACCATGCATTTCTTTTTTCAGACCACCTTGGCTACTTTTGTCTTTAAAATTTTTCATAGACATTTTAAATTTAGGCTTATTTTTTCTTTTTCTTTTTTTTTTTTTGGTACAGGGGATTGAATGGAGGAATGCTTATGCCGAGGCTGACTTTGAACTCATAGTCCACCTGCCTCAGCATCCTGAGCCACTGGAATTATAGGCAATGCCACTGTGCCCGGTTTCTTTTTATCTTTTGTATACATTTTACCATCAATTTTTCAAATTTCACAAGTATGCACAAACATCAGTTGGAATTGTTCCTGAGATTTTACTGAAAAATATGTTATTGTTATCGTTTTGAATGTATAAATCAGTTTTTTAAAAATTTAGTCTTTGCATTATTGAATCTTTTAATCTATGAAGTTTTTTCAATTATTTATTTATAAATGTCTCAATTAAGTTTTTCAATTTATCCCATAAAGATTTTATATGTATTTAGTCCGATTTATTTCTAGATAATTATTTCTGTTTGATGCTATTGCCTGGTTTGCAGAAATGCAAATGAAGTTTATGTACTGATTTTTATATAGAGTTATCTTGCTAAACTCTCATTAACTCTAATATTTTATCTGTGTGTCATGTCATTTCATCTATGAACAACATATCCAAGAAAATGACTTCTGGAAGTTTTATTTCTTTCCAGTCACCAAAACTGTACTTTATCTTGTTTTGGTGCTCAGCTTAGAGTCAATACTAATTTGTTGAATCAAAGAGATGATAATGAATAGTCTGTCTTTCCTTGAACTCAAGGAAAACTTTTAATGATTCACCATCAATATGATGATTCTGGAAGATTTTTTTGTTGTTGTGGGGGGTAGGCTACAAATATTTTTTTCTGTTCTACAATTACTGAGAGTTTTTAATTAGTAAATGTTAATGGATTTCATCAAATACTTTTTTCTGAATATTTTCCAAATTTGCAATTATTATAGGTTTTATATTCTTTGTCAATAAATTACATGTATTGGTTTACTAGTGTTAAATTTGCATTTTTCATCTGAACCCATGTAGTGAGGAATTTTCCTGTATATGTAGTACCATTTTGGTTTGTTGGGATCTTTTCTGTATGTCCTTGTCAGATTTTAGTACAGAGTTATGCTGGTTTCACAACAGAAATCTTCCCTCTTCTTTTTCCTATTGTCTGAGAGATTTTATGCAAGATAGTTTTGACTTTCTAAACCATTAGAATGTCCCTCTGCTTGTAATCTCTGTATTAGCTTTCCATCTCTGTGACAGAAATACCTGACAAGAACAATTGAGAAGAGGAAAAGTTCATTTTGGGCTCACAGCTGCAGAAACTATTTAGTCCATGGTCATCTGACTCCATTGTTCCAGGCCTGAGTAAAGCAGAACATCATGTTGGAAGGGCATGGCAGAGGAAAGCTATTCTAGTGGCATACCGCTACCTGCTACAGCGTGACTACAAGTTTAGGAATTTTTCTGTCTGAATAGACAGGAAAAAAGCAGTTGTGGCAGGGCTGGAAGTGGGTAGGTGGAGGGGGCATCTGACCAGTTTAAAACAGAGCCTGTGTGCAGAAAGTAGAGTGTTGGGTACATGTACAGTATTGAACCCATGAGAACACCTTGTTCGGGGAAGGCAGTAGAAGTGAGTCAAAGTCTTTTCCTTTATTGCCATTATCCTGCTGCTCAGGTTAGAATTCAGAGCACACATAGTGTGCCTCTGCCCATGCCCCAGTGATATGATAGTGGGAATTGCGGAATTTGTGCTCAATTTTTGTAGTCTTTTCTCCTTCCTCCTGTATTTTCCAGTATTGTTTCTAATTTTATCTTTCTGAATTTTCTTTGGTATTTTAATGGGAGAGTTGGAGAGTTCATATCAGGCAAATAAAATCTGGATTTTTTTTTCATACAGGGAATAAAGGAAAGTTGGAAGAATTTTACAGAGGATATCCATATACCCACCAACCAGATTCTACTTAAAGTATTGTTTTTACTTATTAATGATGCATTTTTAGATGTTCATTATGACATATTGACATATTTCAGTTTAATTCAAGCACGTTGTCATTAAGCATATTCTCAGTAGTATAAGCATTAGGTGTGCTCTAAAATATTAATAATAAAATAATTAACCAGAGAGATAAAAACAGGAGTATATATCAGCAAGCTATAAATATGGCTATGTTATATTAATAAATGGAGGACCAAAGTGGTTGTTTTAATAACTCATGTTTTAAAAACCTGTGATAGTATGTCGAATGATTTTTAAGATTATCTAGTTCATTCCATAGATAAAAGGCTATACAGTGGAAAAGAGAAATAACATGATCTGGATGTCCACTGGGGGGAGCTATATTGTCCCACATAAAAATTTACCTAAAACAATTCATTCTTGAAAAGCAAAGAATCTCCTTTAGTAGATTTTTTTCTTTTTCAGTGCCAGGGATTGAACCCAAGGTCTGGCACATGCTAAGCAAATGTTCTGCTATCCAGGTACAGCCTTCCAGTCCCCTTGTAGATCATTTATTAAGGATATCATGTAGTCATATCATCTCATGCCAGGTGATGTGAAAACAAGATTCTTCTTGTCTTGTGATTTATTATTTTTCAATATTTCCATGATCTAGGAGGAAACAATAACAGCAACAGCAGCAAATGGATTTATTTCTTGAAAAACCACGGATTTTGGCTGCTTCAAAGATCTTTAAATGGAGTACTTAAATTCCAATTGCCTTAATAACAGTATGTTTTGTATGCAAACCTTGGTTGTCTTGTCTCTTCACTTTATAGTTTTTCCCCTTGTAATATATAGCCTTTGAAACAGGCCATCCAAGGGACCATAAAGAAATCTTATCCTTACATAACAATTCCCTGCACATTGTTACTTTTAAAATTGCATTTCCCTGGCACACATTATAAAGGCATTTCCCTACAGATCAAAACCAAAAGCTTGGACAGAGCCAAAGTTACTTTCAACTTGAATCACCACCCACCTGGGCCTGTCTCAGACTGGCAGTCCAAAGGGAAAATACTGCCTAACTACATTTCCAACCTTGGGTCTATCCCCTGCTCAGGTGTACAGAAACGAGATTAATCAGGAGAAGTGACAAGGTATATTTGACAGTAAAGGAATTCTGGGAGGCAGCAGGGTTTAGAGGCCCATACATGGCAAGGAGTAAATAGGAATGACTTTTGAGTGGAACAATTTGAAAAAGAACAAGGTTGTTTGTGTTTCCAAACTGTTGCCTGAGCTTGCAGAAGTTTTTAGCTAGAAACACTTTCAAGACAGAACTTTTCCTACTGGAGAAGTTTAGACCTGAAAACCTGCTGTGTCTGTCTATTATGGCAATGAACAATATGTAAAATTGTTAAAACAAAGACTCATATTCAAGAAATTACTTGAAACAAAAAGAAACCAGGATTGATCCATAGTTTGCTTCTGAAGATTTATTTCAACTCTAGATTTTTAGATACCAAAAGTTCAACCCCTTTTCAAATTGACTTTCAGGTAAAGTTTTTATTTGACAGATTTTTTTTTTTCCTGATTTCCCATTAACCAGATTTTACCGGATGAGTAGACAATGTTATTTGGCTGAGTCTGAGTATCTTTAGCTCTCGAGGATCTGGGACACTGTTTATTAAGGGCATATGTTAATAACTACCCAAAGGCCTCACAGTGTGGGCAGTCTTCTCCAGAAGTGGTGAACAGGAGGTATTATACACCTTATCTAGGCTTAAGCATGAACCCGAAAACCTGGGAGACTATGCTGGGTGCTCTTGGGAGATTTTATAGACACGACTGCTTGGAGAACCAGCACAGGGTTTCCAGTTGCTCCACTCAGTGGCTGGATAGATTAGGACAAGTTACTTAATCCCCCAGCCCAATTTCCTCATCCGTAAAATGGGGCTAATAGTAATGGCCACATCACAGTGCTGTATTTAGGACTAAATGGTACATCAAGAAAAAGAATGCAAAGTAAATGCTAAACACATTAGCTGTTGTTATCACATTTGTGTGTGCGTGTGTGTGTGTGTGATTCATGTAACTGTACCAAAATCGATTTTTATTTGTGTCAGCAGGGTTTTGTCATCAGTTTCACTCAGAAATACCTTGCTTTTAAGTCTATCTCATAATTTGGAAAAGATTTAAAAAAAAAAAAAGCAGAGAACTGTTAGCTGAGGCAGAGGGAGAACAGGAATCCCCTGAAATTGTTGCTCCCAACACTATGGACAGCTATTTTATTGATCCAGGAGGAAGCACTCTTGGTTTTCAAAGGCCTCTATGGTAAAATCTTTTTGTGTTTTTCCGAAGTTCCTCAACAAATACATTGTGTCATGTTTGGGGAATAATTCCATGATCTATAAAGAAATCAGTGGAAAAAAACATCATGAACCTGAAAAACATCACAGGGACTTCGCAGATGCTTGGCTACTTACTTTTTTTTTTATGTTTGATGAAGAGACTCTTAAAATTACTCAAAATGGCTCAACCTGCACAGACTATTAATCTCACTGGTGTCCATGTGGCATTTGGCTATAATTTAATAATTTATAATTCAAATCATCAATAAATTAAATTGCAAAATGTGATTCCTTCCCCACAGGAGCAGTTTTTAACAGGGTACATTTTTCAATGTAAAGACATAATTAGTGATAATAAAACTATAGGATATTAAGGAATGAATTTCATTAAAAGTCGTCCAGAGTCTTGGAAATTTTAATGTTAGTTTCTTATTTCCTATTTTCTTTTTTTTTCCCCTCCCTATGGAAAAAAGGTAACTTGTTTTTTGCTCCTATTGCCAGAGAAGTATGGAAGGAGTCTTTACTCCCATTTGAAACACGTTGCAATACACACTCTGAATTCCAATGCCTATGCATTCATTCTGTGTCACCAGGAAAAATCTACTTGCAAACATTAAAATTCATGATATGGCTGTTGACATCATCAGGAATTATTTGTTCCATTGGTCAAGTAAAATGAAAAATATCTGACATTCAACATGACTCTACTAAATATTAATATCTATGTATCTATGTGTGTAACGCGTTATATTCTGACATCACAAATGGTGCTGAAAGAAAATTTTTGTCTGGTTTGTATAAATTCTTGATGTTCATCTGAGATGTTGCTGTCTCATAATATCATAGATATCTTAATAGGTAATATGGCATGAAGCTGAAAGGATTTGGTCCAGCCACTGTGATGAATATATTTTGGTACAAATCCCTCAAATCTATTATTGGACTAATGTTTAAATCTACTGTAATGTAGCTACTTTAGGAAATTCTAAGAGAGAACACTTGATTTCAGTAGCCAAGTTGGAGTAAGATTTTTAATTTCTTACAACTGTTGATGCTCCAATTTATAGACACATTTTACTGAGAGGTATTTATAAGCAGTAATACATTTCCTAATCATGATTTTTAGTATAAAAAGTCACTACTTTAAAATATTTACGGAATGCTGGTAGCTTAGTAGTATACTGAGAGCTCAGCATGCCTGACGCTCTGGGTTCCATCTCCAACATCAAATAAATTTTTAAAAAAATATCAAATTAAGGAGCCAGCATTGCCAACTGTTTGAGGATATTTTCAATACCAAAACTTACTCCAACATCATTTCACCACAAACATTAACATTCCCGAAAACAACACTCTTGATCCCATCCTGCCAGGATAAATTTGTCTGGTGTCATTCAAATTAGTAAATGGCACCACCATTCACCCAAAACTGTTTGTTCAAGCCAAAGCCTTGGGCATCGTCCCTGACTTCTTTATTTCTCTCACATCCAGCATTCAATTTGAGCAAATTCCTTTGACTGCACCTTCTCCAGTTATCTCTGATCCAACCTCTTCCCATCACTTTGGTCAGCTAATAGTATCTGAGTCTAAACCACCATTCTTTCTAGCTTGATTGACTTTAGTAGTTTCCTAACTGCTCCCCTTCTACTCTTGCACCAGATATTTGATCTATATTCCATTCCAGAGTAATCCTTTAAAATATAGAGATTAGATTATTTTATCTCCCTGCTCAAAATTCACCTGTGGCTTCTCATCATCCCTTCCATGCCTTACTGAACTCTGAGCAATCTGACTATTCAAGCTATTTTGCTTTTGCCCTTATTCCACTCCACCTAAATTTAACTCCTTCCTGTGTTCAGGGCAACCCAGGCATTCACTCATCTTAGGACTTGCCCTGTATGGTCCATCTACCTGGAAGGCACTTCAGATATGCTCTTGGCTCACTGTCTTCATTCAGATATTTCTTCATGCTACCTAATGAAAAGGCATTCTTACCACCTATGTAAAATAGCATCCACTGTCACTCTAACGTAGTGGTTCCTGAATTTAGCTGCATATTATACTCAACCAAGAGGCTTAAAATCCAGATACTTGATTCAACTGAAATAGAATTATCCAGATAAGATCAAAGATTCAGTAAATTTTTTAAAGCTCTCTGGTGTTTGTGATGTTGAGACAAGATAGCTTGAGCTTCTGAGCCTGCTTCATTTCTGCTCATAGCACTTATTACTGTATGACATATTAATTTGACCTCTAGAATTTGCCCTGTGTGTTTAGAAACTTCCTGTGTTTGGTTCACCTAACTCATTAAGACCTAGAATAGTTCTTTGCAAATTGTAGGGGTTCTTAATTTCATAAGAGAAAGGTTTTCCTCCCCTCAAAATAGAAAGCACATCTGAGAAAAAAAGGACAGTCCATTCTAAGAAAGAAAAGGTAGAGACTTTATGCAAATTCCTTTCTAACAGTGTTTCCAGAAAATAAAATATTGTATGTTATGGCATTGTGGGTTTTGTGATCATTTTTCTCCTAGATATACACTACAAAATCAGGAGTCTTTATTCAGTATTTCAAGAAAAGTAGAACTCAGTTGTCCAGCTTGTTCATTTTTAATGCTGTACACAAAAAGGAAGTAATAGTTCAACAAAACACCAAGCAAATATCCAGCAGAGCACAGAAAGATCAGCCCTCACTACCTGCTTGATGTTAAAAAAACAACCTTTATTCACCAATTTTTTTAAAATCCTGAAATATGATAAAGACTTTTCACATTGAACATAACTGTTAAAAATGAAGGTCTTAAAGAGTTTACTTAACTCCAAAGATATAATCAGACAGACCATTTCAGAATATTCTTTACTGGTTACTTAAAACATTTGTGTTAATGATAAATGGTTACCATCTTTCAGAGGTGACTTTTTAAATTTTAAGATATAGGCTACTTGTTAGATACTAAATATATGTGGAAATGTAGTATAATGATCCAAGAAATCAAAATCAAATCCCTGTCATTTATTTCTGTATGGCCTTTAAAACTGCTGTGTAGCTTAAGATCCAACACATATTTATTTTTGGTAAAGTCTACTTCATTTCACACCAATAGTTCACTATCTTATGAACATTTTCTTTACTGTGATTTAGTACAATGTGTGTATGTATATATATATGTTTATATGTACATCTACATATAATTTGGGTAATGATTACAAAATTTATTTAACAAGTACAGAAAATAGTAGTTAATGTTTTCCATCTGTTATGTGATATATTACCAAAAGAACGACTGGCCCCACAAAATAAGGCAACACCTAGGTAAGTACGTGACCGAAATACACATGTCCAATGAGTTAATTTGGATCTACTTACACACTTTTGTAAATGCTACCATATGTTGTTTAACTGCCCATTGTCAAAATTAGTGTCCAAATGTTGTCACTTCCAGAGCTTTACTCTGGAATGTTTAAAAAATGGAATTATTTTAATTTCTTTGTTTAAAATAAATTTTGCCATTGGAAAAAATGAAACTACTGCCTTACCTAATGGAATACTTCTAAATATCTAATTTACAAAATTAAGTCTAGAGTTTTAAAGTCTTTTTCTTTTATTAGCTTTAATGATGTTTTGTTTGTTTGATAGACAAGTTCTCTAAAGAGTTAAAATCAAGAAATATGTCTAAGGGCTCACATGCAGAATATAAATTGCAGAAAGAAATGGAGAATCCTTGACCATTTTAATCTACAGGCTTGAAAATCATTGCAGATTGTTTGTGTACGGGGAAGTTGCCATAGCATGGCTCTATGCTGGGGCCCATCTCTCCCCCACCCCACCCCTTCCTTCTCAGAAATTGTGCTGGAGGAAGATCAGGATCAGGCAGAAGAGCCTCAGAAACTTCCTAGCTGAGCCCATATTACCAGCCCAGCATAAAGATAAGAAAGCCTTCCTACAATTGAAACCACCATTCTAAATATTATAAATACTGACATGATTATTTCAATTTTTAGGAAAGCATTTATTGAGTTTTTACAATATAACAGCACTATCCTACGCTCCTTGAGATGCTCAGTTCTCACTAGGTAACTTGCCCAAGTTTACACACCCAAGCTGCTGCCAACCCAGGATGTGAACACAGGTGCCGGACTACAGAGCCAGTGCACAATGCAACTTCTGAATGATTAAATGTGAAAGGCTAGATTTATTAGTAAAAATGCCACAATAATAACTTCTTGTGTTCTTGCTCTATACTACATTATCAGGGATGTAACTAAATAGTCATTCTGACCTGAGATTATTTTAGTTCTATTAAAGCTGACAGACTGGGCTTACTCTAATTATTATTGTACATACGAATTGCACACAGTGAAAATTTAAAGAAAAAAAAAACAGGGTTTATATCATGTAACTCCTCCTACATGTAATACGGGCAGAATAGGCCTCAAAGAATGTTTTGCTCACCCCTAAGTCAAAGATGGGCAACAGAAGGTCCATGCACTTCGGAAAACAGACAAAAAGAGCATATACACATAGTCATTTTGCCTGAAGAATGATCACAGCGCTTTTATCATCTATTTACATCTCAAAACATGAAGAATCACTACATCAAAGTCTCTAAAATATAAAATTGTGACTTCCCACATAGGTTTATTATATAGGAAGAATTTTAATCCATAAAAGAGAATCTAGTCTGCTTGATGTACTTTCATGGCAATAAATTGGTATTGTGAAATCTTCTAAAGCAAAGTTAGAGAAAATAAAAAATGTTTGCATTAAGCTTTAAAATGCGAATATAATATTGCTAGATCAATATTAAAATGATGCAAAATTTGTTTTGTCAATATATGTGTAGAATGTCTCAGAAATCTTCATTCATTCCTCAAAGCAAAATCAAATGACTCCTTTTCTGTATGAAAACCTCTACAAGATTCAAGCAATGAGTCAAGGTCCTTGTTTAGTCTCCACATTGGAGTTCAGCAATTGCACATTGCAGCATTTTAAACACTTCACTTGTATGTTAATATAATACTATTACTTGATTTTTTATTAAATCACTTAATATGCATTTGATTGCTTAAAATAGCAAATATGCAGAGATCCAACTACAATTACTTGAATTCTCAGTACCATATCAGAGTGGAGCAGGGCAGTTAAGAAATTGTTCATATAGAATGTGATCATTTGAGGAAAACCAAAGGTTATCCACATATTTACCCTCATTAGCATGAAAATACATCACAGCAAAGAAATATAATCCCCTTACATTTCACCAATCATGATTTTTCACATAGCAAATGAGTATGCCTCATGTATAGTGTAACATGAAAACTGCCTTTGAGCCACAGAGTATGTGCCCTCATTGATTTTTGTATTAAAGAGAGTGAGGAATTTAAACTTGTTCTGAGTTAACAAATATAAAGATTCCATCTTTCAGGATTCAGGAAACAAAGCAGAGAGTATATTCTTTTTATATTATCAGTGTGTAAGTGAAGTGATTGAATCTAAACTTGTCAAAATACTTGAGTGTATAGAATAATATTTATATCATATATAGTAATTGTTGGGTTTGCTTCTGTTAAGTGTTCTTTAATCTTACAAATGGTTGGCAGAAAAAAAGAAATGAAGTCCAAAGCAGCCCATACAAGAAAAGTTTTATCGAAGTACATATTCAGTATGTTGTTTACAAACATAAAAATAAAAGTACCTCTTGAGACATCACTGGTGCGACCTTCTTTTGGACACTTAATTGCAGATATCCAGAAACATTCTTAGGGGATTCGAAAATGATATTTGTGAATAACCTAAGATTTTTATTTTTCTTTATTGCACTATTTTCTCAATAGTACCAAGCTCACAGATTTCAGGCCTCAGGTAAAGTGAAGCCAAGTGACCAGAAAATCAAGAAAGTTAATATCACAGTGTAACAATTAAAAAAAATCACAGTGAACATATGTAGGATAACTGTCATTATCCAAAGCCAAAAGGAAAGCATGGGAAGACAGAGATGAGAGAAAGATATGAGAGAGAGAGAGAGACAGAGAGAGACAGAGAGAGAGAGAGAGAGAGAGAGAATGAATATCTACAAAAGTGGCCAAGAGGAAAAACATGCTGACCATCAAAAAGAACTTAGAGACAATTAAATCATGAGTCAACTATCTATCAAGGCTCAAATCAAAGAACCCAAACCCTTATTTTTATCCTTATTGTAGAAAAAAATGCTGCTAATTTGAAGTGTCCTGACCTAAGAAAACATGTTCACTCATCTTCTTTTAAGAATTTAAGCCCAGTAGATATGTATGGTCTTTAAATATAGATTATTAACTGAAATTGCAATTGAAATATACTTGCTATTCTCAATTCCCAAGCTATATTTCCTTTACTAATAAATGCTTCAGAGTTTTTACACTCTGCTTTCTCAGATGGTGATTTTGCATTTTTTTTTTCAATGCTGGGGACCATCCAGGGCCTCACTCATGCTAAGCAAGCTCTCTACCAATGACGCTACACTCCCAGTTCAATGATTTTGCATTCTTAATTCCACCTTTCTAGAAATGGTATTTCTCATGATTAGGTATCCTAATAAAGGTGTATAAACACATATAAATACATACCTCACTTTTCCTTAGTTTTTTTCTCAGTTTCTAATCCCATAAATCATGAGGCATTTCCTTTAAGTTTTCTTTTATTACTTTACCCATAAGAACAAGATACCAAATACTCTTTTCCTTCAGATCTCCTTTCAGCAAATTTAATGGCATTATGTGTAAACTTCAGTTAGAGTTAGTTGATGAAAAGAGGATTAGGTACTACAAAACTTTTAGCTATGTATATCTCTTGCTAACAAGTGGTATATAATGACATCAAAACATTAGTAATAAGCCTGTAAATAAATAATAAGCATAATCCACCAATTTCAATATGATCAAATTCTGTAATGTCTTTAGGCTTTCAAATGAATGAATTCCTTCCTACCCAACAGAGAGAATAATTAGTCCTCCGTACAATTAAAATGACTGAAACTATTCCATTTTTAACCTTTTTTTTTTTCATGAGTTACCTATTGAAATACAACTAAATGCATATTGCTTAGGGTTAATTCCAGGTAATCTACAGAAAACTAGAAAAATCATCTTTATTTGTCAATACTATAAGGAAAATCTCCATGTTTCCCTCATACTGATTTTACTTGTACTGCATCCATCCTTGGAACAGCAAACTGAAAACTTTTTGGTAGATTGTTTTTCCAGTCTTCTTCCACTGAGTAAAAGGAGAGAAGGAATATCAGTAATAACTGGTGAAAAAGTGACTCTCCCACAGACGTTTCACCCTCAAGTGGAACTGCTAATGGTTTAAATGTTTGTCCCCTCCCAAATTCATGTTGAAATTTAATTGCCTCTGTAACAGTAGTAAGAGGTGAGACCTATAAGGGGTGATCAAGCCATGAGGGCTCTGCCCTCACAAATGGATTAATACTTTTATCTCAGGGGTGGCTTCCTTTAAGAGGATGAGTGGAGTGCACCACCCACCCCCACCCCTTCCCACCCTTCAGCACTTCTGTCATGAGATAACATGGCAAGCAGGCCTTTACCAGATCCCGATCCCTCAATTTTGGACCTCCCAGCTTCCAGTACCATAAGTCAATAAATTCCTGTTCAATAATGCTGGCTGTATTCTGTTACAACAGCCCCCAAAGGACTAAGATAGGAGTGAACTACAATGCTGACCTAAGCACTCAGAGTTAGCATCAAACTCCACAGGTTTTAGGGCTCAGTCCTTCCCAAGGTCCTTCCCAAGGTCCTTCCCAAGTGGGGTCCTCTGTCACCTGCCCTCTGATCAACTGCCTACAAATTCAGGGATTCTCATCATCCACTCTGGTTTGATAATTCACTCAAATGACTGCGAGCTCAAGAATGTGTCTTACTTATAATTAAAGTTCTATTATAAAGGATAACGTGTCCAGATATGAAAATGATAAGCACTTACTCCTCATCAACATTCGCAAAGAAACTACTGAAGCGTGAACATCAGCAACAAAACTGATTCAAGGAGGAAGGAGGGACGTGAGCCAATCAATTTGGAAAATATATCGATAAATTCAAGTATTAGCTATAGGGGAAAAACATGGTAACTTTCATGAATGTATTTAAAAATCAAAATGAAATTAAAATTCCAGATAACAACATGGAAGTTGAGGCAGGATGTTTCAACAAGAAACTTAAAAATACTATGAACAGTTTTGTTCCTTTTAGAAGAAAATAGTTACTAGTTAACTTCAGAACTTATAAGAGACTTACAAAGTTGAGGTATATATTCAAACATCAAGAGTAACTTTTTAAAAGTAGATCATGGGAATAAAAACCATACTAATCCAATCAAAGGAGCAAAGCATAAAATATAAAAGCAAGTGGGGATAAAAGATGGCAAACAATACAAAATAGGATACTAGACATCAATCCCAAAATAAATCAAAAAGGTCAAAACACTTGAGATAAATCTTCAGCTCCATTAAAAAATCCTGCTGTATGTTGTTTATAAGAGATATATTTACAACAAACCATAAAAGTCTAAAAATTAAAGCTTGGAAAAAAACACACCCTCCAAAAAGAGGCTGCTATACTGATATTTTTTAGTAACAAATATTTAAGATATATTTGATATTGATGAAGAAATATCTAAGGAGATCATCAACAAAATAGACTGGAACATATAAAGGATATAGGTTTACAAGGATAAATGGACAAATTGACATGATGGTGAGATGATACATTGCTTATCTTCTCTTAGAAATCAGGAAAATCAGACAAAGGTTACTAAGATACAGAAATGTACAGTATATTTCATCAAAGGAATAACTATTATTTTCAAAACATAGAGAAATTTACCAAAAAATGATGACATATGAGACCAGAAAAGATGTCTCGGGTAAGTTACAAAGAACTGACATTATGCTGACAATTCTCTGACACTAAAATTGCAAATAGAAATAAAATATAACCAAGACAGCCAATTAGTTTTAGAAATGATTCCACTTTAAAATAACTTATGGGTTAAACAAGAAACTTCTAGGAAATTAAATTAAATTTTGACACTATCATTAGAACACTACACATCCAAAACCTGTAGAACAGAATTAGGCTAATACTTATGTGAAAATTTTAAATTTTAAATGCATTTGTTATAAAACAAGAAAGCAGTCACCTTAGAAATCATCTAAAGAACAAAGAAAACTGCAGGAAGGAAATCAAGGCAAAGATAAAAATTAAAGAAACAGATGACAGAATTTTAGAATAGAATAAAACTACAAAATCAAAACCTGATTCTCTTTTTAAAAAGCAGCAAACACAAAGACCTTTGAAAGTTTGATTAAGGAAAAAAGTAGACACAAATTAATACTAAGAATGGAAACAGACAGTTTTTTTAATCTTAAAAATAATATGAAAATATAGCTACTATTTTTAAAATGACATCAACATGCTTTTAGAAAAACAAATTACTGAAGCTTACTGAATAAATCTTTTCTAGGTTCACTTTTTAATTTTTTTATTTGTTCTTTTTAGTTATACATAGTAGTAGACTCTATTTTGATATATTTATAAAAACATTGAATATGCCCTGTAATCCCAGAGGCTCTGGAGACAGGAGGATCTCAAGTTCAAAGCCAGCCTCAGCAAAAGTGAGACACTAAGCAACTCAGTGAGACCCTGTCTCTAAATAAAATACAAATAGAACAAACAATAAAAAAATATATATATATACAAATAGGGCTGGGGATGTGGATCGTGGTTGAGCGCTCCTGAGTTCAACCCCCCAGTACCCCCCTGCAAAAAAAAAAAAAAAAAAACATGGAATATATCTTATTCTAATTAGGATCCCAGTCTCATGGATGTACATGATGTTCAGCTTCACTATGGTGTTAAAACCTGATTCATTCTACTCTGAAAGAAATTGGTTGTTTAGAATTTTCATTCCTTAAAGGCACTGTACCCAGATAATTCATAGAAGAGATTTAACAAATTTTAATTATCTGGTTATCCTTATTTTCAAGTAACAAATTTTCCTTATTTTGTAAACATTCTTGCAGAAAATAGAAAAAGAGAGCCCTGCGTGGTGGTGTACACCTGTAATCCCAGCAGCTCAGGAGGCTCAGGAGGATTGAGAATTCAAAACCAGCCTCAACAATTTAATAAGGCCCTATGCAACTTAGTGAGACCCTGTCTCTAAAGAAAATATAAAAAGGGGTGGGGATGTGGCTCAGTGGTTAAGTGCCCCTTGGTTCTTGATAAGATCTTACTAATACATTCATACACATGGTTTGACAAAATCTAACTCATTTATGATTAAAAGAAAGGAAAAATAAGATAGCAAATTTTTCTTATATTGACAAAAGAAACCCTTACACAATGGTGAAAATTATATTTCAAATTACAACAGCTAACAACCAATTCTCCCTTATCAAATTTCATGTGTTTTAAATAATTTCAGTTTTTATAATTTAATCTTCACAAAAACCCCATGAGCTAGGTATTATAATCTTCATTTGCTAGAGGAAGAGAGTGTAGCAGAGAGATGTCGACTAACTTGCACAAAATCACACAGACGGTAAGAGGTGTGAACCCAGACATTTTGACCTCCAAGTTCATGCCTTTACCCAGGATGCCATAATGCCTTTGAAGCACACCCAGCACCTTTCAAATTCCATTGTCTATGTATAACTCGGTTTTCTCCTGGATTTGGATCGTCTCTGAATCACTCAGGTTTCCTCTGTAAGACTTCTTTAGATTCTAGTCACTCTCTTGGATCTAACTAATTATCCAAGTATTCTTTTTTATATATCTATCTCAAAGAGCAGTTGGGTCTACTTATTTTCTTTTCCTTTTTGCATATTGAATGTGGCTTCAAGATCTCTTTTTCCTTTTCTGTCTAGTATAATCTCCAAAATTCTATCAATTCTTTGAAAGAAACCTGTTTTTCTCTTCCTTAAGCAATCTCCAGTTTGTCTTCTGCTGTTTCCTGAGCCATCTCTTTTGGCATCACTACACGACAGGAAATGAAAAATTCACTTTATTGGAGAAAAGGAATTTAAAGAAAGTCAAGAACAAAGCAAATGCTTCTAAGAGTTTTACTATCACTGTTGTGAGCTTGACCCAGGTCAGTAGAAACCTGCTCTCTCTTGCTTCCAAGCAAGGAAGCCCAAAATGCTTGTGTCACACTTGCCAATGCCCCAGGAGACCAAATAATTTCCATAGCCAAGCCAGACTCAGTGTGGGAGGGAACCACAGAAGGTCATAAATTTGAAAAGCCATGATTCATTTAAAATCATGAATATGAGCCTTCTACCCCACTGTAGCATTTATGTGCATTTTAGCAATCGGTTTTCCCCTGTATTCATAGACTATATTCACTTGTCAGTTCCTGCTGCTGTCAATTTGAGACCTGACCTTAGCTTCTTTTTAAATTATTCATGATTCCATTTTAGAACCTCAATGACTGATACAATATATTAAATCTTTATATTTTTAACTCAGAAAAAGAGAACACAGTGACTTCACAATTTCCTGTGGCAAGTTAAGAGAAACACATGTATATTCTTTTAATTCCCAATAAGGAAGAAAGGAAAGCTGAAGGTAGGAAAGAGAAAAGATGAAAAACACTTTCCTCATAACTCGGACAGAGGCATCTGAACAGAGCCTAGAGGAGCTACTTACAGAATTCATTGCAGCCATTACACCTGCCATATTTGAATTACATAATTTCAAGAACTATGGAAAGGCAGGCTGACCACCTTGGTTGTGAAAATAGATACATGATTGAAAGATTCTTATCTCTGCTACAGATGCTTTTCCTCTCTCCCCATTTAGGGTAACATAAGAGTGTCCTTTGAGTACCAAACACAGGGATTAATAAGACATAGTCCTTGCCTCTGAGTAACTCAAGGTCAAGTGTAGAAAACTCATTCAATCCTGTAAAGGATCCCATCCTGAAATGTAGTCACTTTTCCCAAATTGAAGGCCAGAAGTGTTGGCTAAAGTTGAAAGGAAAAACCCAGAAGACTTGCTTAAAACAGAAGTCATGTCGATTCTGGGGGTTGTGTTACGGTTATTCCTGAAGCAGGATCTAGAGCCTTGAAATCAACATGAAAGGGTTTCACAATTCAAAGACAGCAGAGCAGTTCATAAAACATTTGGCATGATTTTATTTCCTAGACATTTTAAGAAAGTCAAATTTCTCACACGAAGAGTAATTAAGGGAAATCTCTTAATTGGCATTCTAAATTCATAGAAACATTGGTAATCTGGATATCTGGATTACTAACATAAAATAAACTAGAATAGATCTAGAATCAGAAGACTAGATAAAATCAGATCCTGAAACACATACATGATTTTCTATGGAACGTGGTGATTTGTGACCCATTATAGATATTTTAGTGGTTGTTTTTAGAAGGAACATAAAATCTTCTGATGTTATGCTAAAGAAATACAACAAATATGGGCAGTGAGAGGCCCCAGCCTTGGATTTGCTCTTTGTATAGCACAGTGCATCCCTTACTCTACTTCATCTTAAATGTTTAGGAGAATGGTAGTGCCATTCTTTCCTTAATTGAATGTTGTTCAACAAATGGAATTCCCAAATGGGTCACTTCATCTGTCGACTTTAAATGTGACACTTGGGCTAGTAAGTTTATAGTTCATGAATGATAAACTCAAGAAGTAAGCTAGGCTTAGGGACCTGCAAAGATGAAAAAAAAAAAAAAAAAATCCTCAAAATTATGGAACACTGGTGACATCTTGTGGCCATTTTTAGTAAGTTCACTCTCAATGACTAAAATTCTGGAAAGCCAAAATGCAAAATTCTCCTCCCGCCCTCCCTTCCTTCCAAATATTGTTAAAGATATTTTCCCCTACACTTTTAGATTCACTGCTCTTATCACCTGGAGATTTCATGAAAATGCTACGTCTACTCACATGTAAGCTCAATTACTATTAAACTAATAATACCATATGTTTGCTTACCACAAAAAGCACCAAGCAATTATTGTAGTTCTAGGAACTGCACACAACCTGCCTTTCAAGGACACGTTAACAGGTAGGATTTTCATAAAAGTGGTAACATGGACACAGGGGTCCCTCTATGCTGGGAACTTCAGAATAGACCAAAGACATTTAATGAAGAAGAGACTTCCAAAAACACTGACGCTGAAAATGTTACTATAATGTCTCATGAATTTGAAGAATTTCTTGGAGATAGAGTGCAAAGGAAGCCAGATTAAAAAATGATACCAGGTACAGGCAAGTTATCTAAACGTGACTAGATCTATGCATTTACTTTATTCATAGATTCCCAATAACAGTATACGAATGTATATATTAGCAAAGAATGATCTCTTAGCTAAAATTAACATTGTGACATGATAGATTACATATGCAAATACAAAATACATAAAAGTCAAAAAGGAAATTCTTTTAACTAATATGATTCCTCCGAAATGAGAAAGAAAACAATATATCCACATGACACTTTTACACATATTTATGGCTTCCATGTGGGAGTTGTGGATGGAGGTGGATAGAAAATAACTTGGGTACAAAATTTTCCAAATTTGGTCTGACTAAATGAGACAACTCAGCTCCACGTCCATGGAACCCAGAAACTGAAATGGCCTTTAGTAATCTCATAATGTCACTTAGCCATCCTATTATAGCCTCCTAGATTATCACAAACTTACCTTTGTACATTCATGAAAAATAAAACATATTATAAGATTAATAACACAACTTGGTACACATCAAAAACCTGTTGCTAACTATCACCAATATCTTGACTTGTTCTTCTTGCCTCAGGTCACTTATAGCTTCAACTACATTAGTCAAAGCATCTTCAGGTTTTGTATGAAGAAGGATCACCTTCAAATTTGAAGATAGCACATTCAGTTCAATCTGTACTGATAACTAAAAGCATTCCAACTCCAGCTAGTTGATTATTTAAACAGGAAATATTCTTTTCTCCTGGTGTTTCTCTTCACTTACCTAATGATCTCAACCCAGCTACCTCGTGATTACATTTCAATAGTTTGAGAAGTATCTAAATTCAGAACAGATATCTGGATACTCCTATACTAAATCCTGAATTAGTATTGTTTGTTTATGAAAAAAGACTGTGCACTATCTTTACTTTAGATTTCCATGTGGAATCCACTCTTTCCCCCCAACCCACTGGATCAAAGGAATGTTTATTATAGCATTTATGGGCCTACCTCCTCCATTGGGATCCAGAAGCAACACAGTTTCATAGGACCAAATTTTGGGTCTTCTTTAACACATGCCAAATTACTGAAAGTTAAAAGGTAAGCATGTACACTGACAGGCTAAATATGTGTTTGAAATAATCCATGATATTGTAATACTATGAAAACAAATAACTTTATCTTTCTTACATACCCCATGCATAAGGGTCACACAAAACATGAACTATTGAATGCTTTGATGCTAAGAAAGCACTGTGTCTGAAAGGTAGAAGCTGACTAGAGCAGAGAAGACATACTGAGATATATCCTAAGGAAAGAACAAATCCTAGGAACTTCCAGAAGAGGGGAGAGAGTGACGAGAAAGATATTTATCAGAAGGAAGTAAAACGAGAATTACATCAGACTTCTCATCAACAACACTGTTGGAAAACAATGCAAAAAGACAAATGTCTTTAAATTTTCAAGGACAAAATGTTTGAGCCTGAACTGTAATAACTGCCAATCATTCAAGTGAGGTACAAACTACTATGGCAGGCCAAGAGACCAGGAAATATTTTATTGCCAACTTTTTTTTTTTATATCAAACCTAGAAACTCATGTCATTGGGTGATGGTCATAAAGGAAGAATATGCTAGGGAATGCAGAGGAGGAGTAAAGGAACTGCAAATATATAGTAGTGCCCCCTTATTTGCAGGAGGTACTTTCCAATAACTTCCAGTGGATACCTGATACAATGGATAGTACTGAACCCTATATATACCATGTTTTTTCCTATACATACATAGCAGTGAGGGACAAAGTGGCAAAGTGTGAGATGCACAATTTAAAATTGATGACTTGTTTATTTCCTGAATTTTCCATTTAATATTTTCATATACTGGTTAATAATGTGTAGCTAAAACCACAGAAGGCAAAATTGCAGATAAGTAGGGGCTACTGGTGTTGAACTTCTTGTCTTATTAAGGATAGCTTGTAGATTATTGACTCCTGTTACTGTTTCAGAAAGATAAGCTGCGGGATGTTTGTGAAAACCACAAGAGTTATAACTAGAATGATAGAAGCAGAATGTGTAATTTATAAAACACCGAAAGGAAATAAAGGGAACAAAGAAAACTGGCAATCCGGTCCTCTTGCCTTCTCCCAGGTCTAGCACTCCTGAGCTCATTGCATTCTTCATCCAGCTGCTCCACAGATTTAGATGTTATTTTATACTGGGATGGGGAAGAGCAGTCATCTCATAATAGGTTCTGGATTATTAATCTGCTGGTTTATCCCTTATACCAACTTGCAATCAGTTCTACTTTTAGCTCCACCTGGCAATCTCTCTTTCAAAATTAACTGGTTCTTTCCATTCTTCAACTTTAGCAGTTACATTTTTAAAAGAAAGGGACCAAAGGAGTTTTTCAAGATGGCAGATAAAAGAGGTTGCTTTCCTGCTTGCTCTGTGGTGTGAAATCAAGAAAGCAGAAAGGTAGCTTCTCAGCAAGTTGGGTGAAAAAAAAGCGTGGTGGGGGAGTACTTTACTGGGAATTAACACTGGACATTCAAAGCAGATTCAGGACTCAAGAGGTTGGGTATAATAAAATAAGGAAGAAGTCCTCAGCACTGCTGCCCCTGCTGCCACCAGCACTGCCAGCTAGAGTGGTCCCCATGAACAAAGTGGAGGGATAAGAGAATTAAAGGATCCTTCATTTTTAGGAGGCCTGAGGCATGTCTGGGTACAGAGAGATCAGAGATCAAAGACACTGCCCAACTAACCTGAAAGGCATGCTGCATGATATCCTTGTGTGGGAAAGAAGCTGCATCTCTCCTGGCTGCTGAGGATAAGGGATGGAACCATTTTACGGCTGCAGCGTGGGGGCTGGCAACCAGGGGAGCTGATTCATGGCAAATCCAAGGTTGGCTAGAAATAGAGACCTGGCAAACCCACACCACATGTAATCAAGTGGGCCTAAGCGACCAGGAGAAAATCAAATGTAGAGAGAGGTTTACACAGGGGAATACAGGTTGTGGAAACCCACCAGGCTTCCCTACCCATCTCCAATCTGGCAAGAATGACTGGGAGAGGCGAGTCCAGATGGGAATGTGAAAGGAAAAGGGTGGAGTCATGTGGGCTGGCAGGGAGCCAAAGGGCGTGCTTGGTATGCCTGGAATAAAACAGGAAGCTATTACTATTGGCTACATGTATGCTTGAGCTCATGATTGCTTGACATTTAATAGGATTGGGTGGACATATCTGATCATTGCTTATGCATGAGACTGCTTATATATAGAGGGTGTTATCCAAATAAAAAAAAAAGCTCCTTCATAACAATCTGAGGTGTACGTGTCTTTATGTCCCGCTGGATGGCGACATTTGGTGGCCCATACGGGGAACGGTGAGCGCTCAGGTAAGTAATAAAGGAGAAAATTTTTCACTAGCACAGTCAACCAGCAGGTTTCCCTATTCGAGGAAACAGTGGCCTTGAGGTACTAATGGAAGGCTCCCCTAGTGAGGGAACTTAACAGAAGGCTGTCCCAAGAGACAGCAAAGGATGTCCTGTAGTAAATGAATGTGTGTAAGGTATTAGTTGTGTTAATATTTTTGTTACTTTTTCTTGTTTGGTTTCTTTTTGTTGTGGTGGTGGTGATCAGAGAGGCCATATTATAGCCATGGGATCAGAAATTTCACAGATTCGCATGGAAGGCTCTCTTAAGGCATTGTTAAGAGAAAAATGGAACTCCGTTAAAGTCTAAAACTGTGCGGACGTTCCTTAAAACTATAGAAGAAACCTGTCCTTGGTTCTTAGAAGAAGGGCTACTTACTGTCCCTCAGTGGGAGCATTTGGGAAAGGACCTCTGTAAACAAAATGAAAAAATGCCTCTCCCTCTTGGTACTTTGCCTATATGGACATTAGTTCGTTTCTGTCTGACTTCCAAAAAACCAAAATTTCAAGAACAGCTAAGAGAAGGGGAAGAGATATTAGAAACTGTAAAAGAAGAACAATCAAGTCGAGCTTCTGAAAGAGAAAGTAGATGTTCAGACTCAGAACAGGGATGTGACTCTGAAGAACAGGAACTATCTGAGACAGAGCTAGAAAAGAAGTTCTCTCAGTGGTATTTAGCCCCTACTGCGCCGCGCCCTCCAGCGTATAATACAGGTCACCACTCTTTTCCAAGTTGTAGGGGCGCATGTACTTGCTGCACAGGGGCGGCCCCCAGACGGTGGGCTGATGTAGAATCTCAATTGGTGTTCCCAATATTCCTGGTATTTGAAGATCAAAACAATCAGAGATATCATCAAATATTAGATAATTAGTGAAACAGTTAAAAGAGGCAGTTATGTCCTATGGAGTACAAGCTGCATTTATCATTTCTTTATTAGAGAATGTTGCAAGTCAAAATCTTACTCTGACTGATTGGGGTAATTTAGCAAAAGCATGTTTATCTGGGGGACAATATCTTATGTGGAAGGTGGCCAACCAGGAGTTATGTTTTGATACTGCCCGACGTAATGCAGTTGTGGGCAATCCTCAATGGAATCTAGACATGCTGACAGGCCAAGGACCATATGACAGGCAAGGTAATCAGATTAATTTCCACCCCAGTGTGTATCAACAAATTAGTGCTGCTGCCACTAAAGTTTGGAAAATGCTTTCAGGTGCTGGCGATCTTCAGGGACTGTTATCTAAGGTTATTCAAGGCAACAATGAACCCTATGCCAATTTTGTAGACAGATTGATTCAAACAGCAGGATGTATATTTGGAGATGTAGACCAGGCTATGCCTTTAGTCAAACAGCTTACATATGAGCAAGCAAATAAATGGGGTAAAGAAGCAATAAGACCTTGGAAAAACAAAGACCTTGGAGTCTATTTAAAGACTTGTAGGCTTTTATTCAAGGCCAGGTGATGGCTGCAGTGCTTGCACAGGGTCTTAGAGGCAATGCCAACTCCCGCCCAAGCCAACAGTGTTATCGGTGTAAACAATATGGACACATAAAAAAGGACTGCCCCCAGGGTCCTGTACCAAAATTATGTCCCCAATGTAAAAAAGGGAAACACTGGGCAAGTGACTGTAAATCAACTAGAGACAAAGATGGTAACCCTTTACCTCCAAAAAATGGGAATCAGGGCCCCCGGCCTTGGGGCCCACAAATATACGGGGCTATCCAGTCCGTACCTCGGACCCATTATCTCTTGACTCCCCAACTAGACAAACAAAAGGAAGTGCAGGATTGAACCTCTGTGCCTCTGCCAGAGCAGTATTAACTCCAGAGATGGGAGTACAACCAATACCAACTTCAGTTGTCAGTCCATTACATAAAGGAACAGTGGGACTAGTTCTGGGGGGGAGTTCTTCTGCTTTAAAAGGATTAAATATTGTCCCTGGAGTTATAGACCCTGATTTTACAGGAGAAATAAAAATCCTTGCTTCTTCACCAAGAAGTGTAGCAATAATAGCTCAGGGTGATCACATAGCAAAATTGTTGGTCTTACCCAGCTGCCATGGTCAATATCCATCAAAGAATATTATTAGGGGAAATAAAGGATTAGGTTCTGCTGGCCAAAATATGGTCATGTTAACATTGGATTTAAAAGATAGACCTATGACAAAGTTAGTGATAGAAGGCAAAAGTTTTGAGGGCTTATTAGATACTGGGGCTGACAAAAGTATTATCAAAATTACAGAATGACCCAAAGGCTGGCCGCTTCAACAGGCAGATCAGACTTTAAGGGGATAGGGTATAGCTTCCAATCCTAACAAAAGCACAGCCATATTAAAATGGAAGGATGAAGAAGGTCATAATGGTACCATCCAACCTTACGTTCTTGAACATCTCCCGGTAAACTTGTGGGGGAGAGATATCATGGAACAGATGGATTTACATCTCACATCTGAGATCCAATACAGTAATCTAAAAGCTAATCAAATGATGTTAGCCCAAGGACACATATGGGGGAAAGGTCTTGGGAAAAATAGTCAAGGACCTACTTCACCCATTTTAGTTACTCCAAAACAAGATAGAAAGGGACTGGATTTTCATTAGGGGCCACTAAAGCAATTAAAATAACAAAGAAATCCGATAAATCTTGTCTGGGTCCCTCAGTGACCCCTCTCAAAAGACAAATTAGAAGCGATCCAACAATTGGTTAAAGAACAACTAGAGGTTGAACACATCAAACCATCCACCTCTCCTTTCAACACACCAATATTCATAATAAAAAAGAAATTGGGAAAATGGAGGCTATTACATGACCTAAGAGCAGTAAATTCTATAATGGAGCCCATGGAACGGATTCAATTAGGATTACCTACTTTATCGACTGTTCCAGTTAATTGGCCCTCCATTGTAATTGACATAAAAGATTGCTTCTTTTCCATTCCGTTACATCCCTCAGACACCAAAAGGTTCGCATTTACTGTGCCCTCACTTAATAACAGTTCTCCTAATAAAATATATGAATGGATAGTTCTCCCACAAGGCATGGCCAATAGCCCCACTATGTATCAAATATATGTAAACAAGGCCATTGAACCCATATGCCTAGCAAACCCTCAACTTTTAATCTATCATTATATGGATGATATTTTGTTAGCTCATAAAGAAAAAACTGTCTTGGAAAATTGTTATAGTTCCTTAATAAAGTCACTAAAAACGTGGGGCTTACATATTGCCATTGATAAGGCACAAATGACAGACACCGAAAACTTCCTGAGATCTATCATAAATGCAACTATGGTTAAACCCACAAAAATTAGTATTCGAGTAGACCAACTTAAGACTTTGAATGACTTTCAAAAGCTATTAGGTGACATTAACTGGATTAGACCTTACCTTCACTTACCCACCTCAAGTTTGGGCCCCCTGTTTGACACTCTTAAAGGTGATTCTGATCCCCTTTCTAAGCGGGTGCTTACCCCTAAGGCTCAAACAGCTCTCAAACTTGTTGAAACAGCTATGGAAAAGGTTCATCTTGATTGTATTGACCTAGCTAAGCTTTTATCATTCATTGTCTTGGCCACAAATAAGTTACCCACAGGAGTGTTTTGGCAAAAGGGTCCTATTCTATGGGTTCACATGAATTATACCCCTAACAAGGTCTTATCCTTGTTTACTAAATCTGTGGTAGAATTAATCCTTAGGGCGTTAAAAGTATCCCTTTCCACCTTTGGGTCACATCCCTCGACAACTACTCCTTATACTACTGATCAGATACAATATCTTATTAATAATTCAAATTCATGGACTATAGTCTTTACTAGTACTTCTGCTGTGTTTGACAATCATTTGCCATCTGATCCTCTTCTCCAATTTTGGAGTCAACATCCTATAATTTTCCCCAAAGTCACCCGAAAAGAACCTATTATAGGAGCTACCCTTGCATTTACTGATGGATCAAAAAATGGTACGGGTGCTATTACTGTAAATAATGTTACAGAAACATTGCTGTTTAATACTCTATGTGCACAACAAACAGAACTATTAGTAGCTATAGAAGTATTCAGAACCCACCATGAGCCCTTTAACCTATGCTCTGATAGCAAATACGTTGTTAATGCTATTCAAAATTTAGAATTAACTGGTCTGCTTTCCCTCACTTCCACCATCACTAAGTATTTACAGTCTTTACAAAAACTTATTTGGGATAGAAAAAGCCCTTTTTTAATTGGGCATGTTCGGCCTCATACTGGCCTTCCAGGTCCTCTAAGTTTACACAATGATTTAACAGACCTGGCCACCAGAGACCCACTTCTTTGCACTTGAAAATGCAAAAAATTTTCATTCCAAATTTCATGTAAATGCTTCTACTTTATGTTTACGCTATCAGATGACTAAGGCAACAGCTCGGGACATAGTCAAGTCTTGTGCTAAATGTGCTACACTTATTCCTAACCCCTCATTAGGAGTAAATCCAAAAGGGCTTCAGCCCAATCATATTTGGCAAATGGATATAACTCATTATTCAGAATTTGGAAAACTATAATTCATCCATGTGTCAATAGATACCTTTTCAGGATTTATTATGGCCTCTGCTCACACTGGAGAAAAAACCAAAGATGTAATAACACACTGTTTACATTCTTTCTCCATCCTAGGAGTCCCCAAACAAATTAAAACAGATAATGGTCCTGGATATACGTCCTAGGCCTTTAAACAATTTTGTTCCACATGTCACAGGAATTCCCTATAGTCCTACTAGACAAAGCATTGTTGAGTGTGCCCATTTAACACTTAAAAACATGTTTTATAAACAAAAAGGGGGAATAGGGGCATCATACAGATCCCCAAAAGACAAATTATCTGTTGCTTTGTTCATTTTAAATTTTTTAAATCTCAATTCTGAGGGCTGATCGGCTGCTGACTGTCATTCAGAGCCTAATAAAAAACATCTACCTCAAGTGCTCTGGAAGGACATTCTATCGGGACAATGGAAAGGCCTGGATCCAGTATTAATCTGGACCCGAGGATCTGTTTGTGTTTTCTCGCAGGACGCACAATCGCCAATTTGGGTGCCTGAAAGACTGGTCAAGGCTTCCTCAATAGAAAACCAAGAACAACAAGAAGACGTGGAAGTTCCTCCAACTGCTGTTGTTGATGATCCCTCACCATGATAATGGAGGAGCCGTGCGTTACCTATGGGGGATAGTAAAGAAGTGGCCTTGCCCTTTGCCCCTTACTAACTCTTCCAATCTATATCCTCCTATTCTTACCACTAATTCCACATTAAGGTTACCTACTGTACCCTTTTCTCCTGACTTAGCAACCTTCCCAAATGGCTCCTATGACTTAGCAGGTTATGTGGGAACCTCCCCCCAAGTTTGGCTATGCTAGACTGTTAGTCAGAGACGGGTAAGAATCATGAAGAGCTCATATCAACCTAAGACAGGGAATGAAGATATAAGTTTCATTTTCCAATGACGGGTCAGGATGTTGCTCTGTCAAGGACAACCTAAGACAGGCACGGTCTTTTTATAAACAAACAGGGGGAGATGTGGGCTGGCAGGGAGCCAAAGGGTGTACTTGGTATGCCTGGAGAAAAACAGGAAGCTGTTACAATTGGCTACATGTATGCTTGAGCTCCTGATTGCTTGACCTTTAACAGGATTGGGTGGACATATCTGATCGAAATTGCTTATGCATGAGACTGCTTATATATAGAGGGTGTTATCCAAATTAAAAAAAAAGGTCCTTCATGACAATCTGAGGTGTATGTGTCTTTATGTCCCACTGGATGGCAACAGGCACAGGAGTGATTGAGTTTGGAGACAGAACCGGAGATACTAGGTAATGTGGGGTTCATGGGTGACAGGGCTAAGGATTGGTTCTTCCACCACAGGAGTGGAACCAAGGGGACATCCCTGAATACACTTTCTTCTCAGCAACACATAGATCCTTCTCTAAAATAGACCATATCTTAGGCCACAAAGCAATTCTTAGTAAATACAAAAAAATAGAGTTGCATTCTATCAGATCATAATGGAATGAAGTCAGAAATCAACAATAAAATAAAAATAGAAGCTACTCTATTACCTGGAGACTAAATAATATACTACTGAATGGTCAATGGATAGCAAAAGAAATAAGTGATGAAATAAAAAAAATACTTAGATGTAAATGAGAGTAGTAACACAACATATCAAAATCCCTGGGCCCCTATGAAGGTGGTTCTAAGAGGCAAGTTCATTGCATTGAGTTCATTCATGAGAAAGGACTACAAAGTCACCAAATAAATAACCTAACATTACACCTCAAAGCCCTAGGAAAAGAAGAACAAATCAATACCAAAAACAGTATAAGATAGGAAGTAATCAAATCAGAGTTTAAATCAATGAAATTGAAACAAACTAACAAATTTTCAAAAAATAAATGAAACAAATAGTTGGGTCTATGAAAATAAATAAATAAAATCAATAAGCCAAACTAGCCAAGAAAAAGAGGGAAAAACTCAATTACTGACATTCATGATGAAAAGGAAATATCTCCACAGATACTACTGAATACAAATGATAATTTGAAAATTTACAATCCAATAAAATAGAAAATCTTGAAGACGTCAGCAAATTTCTAGAGAACTATGACCTACCCAAATTGAATCAGAAGACTATATAAAACTTAAACAGATCAATTTCAAGAAAAAAAATTGAAGATGCCATCAAAAGCCAACCAACCACAAAAAGCCCAGGAGCAGATAAATTCTCAGCTGAGTTCTCACAGACCTTCCAAGAAAGACTAACACCAATTCTCCTCAAATTATTCCATAAAATAGGAAAGGAGGGAGCACTTTCAAATCCATTCTATGAAGCTAGTAACACCCTGATACCAAAACCAAAGATACACCAAGGAAAAATATTTCAGACCAACATCCCTGATGAACTTAGATGCAAAAATTCTTAATAAAATACTGAAAAACTGCATGCAAAAACATATTAAAAATATAGTGCACCATGACCAAGTGGGGTTCATCCCAGGGATGTAAAGTTGGTTCAACATATAGAAATCAATAAATGTAATTCATCACATCAATAGACTTAAAGAATCACAGGTTTATCTCAATAGATGCAGAAAAAGCATTTGACAAAATTCAGAACCCATTTGGTGTTCAAGACACTATTAAAACTAGGGATAGCAGGAACATACCTCCACATTGTAAAAACTATATATGTTAAACCCAAGGCCAACATCATTCTAAATGGGGAAAAATTAACAGAATTTCCTCTAAAAACTGGAACAAGATAGAAACACCCTCCTTCACCACTTATATTCAGCATAGTCCTTGAAACTCTAACCAGAGCAATTAGGCAAAATAAAGAAATTAAAAGGGCTAGAAATAGAAAAGAAGAGCTCAAACTATCCCTATTTTCCTATGACACAATTCTATATTTAGAAAACCAAAAAAAAAAAAAAAAAAAACTCCACAAGAAAACTTCTAGAACTCATAAAAAAAATTCAGTAAAGTAGCAGGATATAAAATTAGCACCCATAAATCAATTGCATTCCTATATATCAGTGATGAATCTACTGAAAGAGAAATTAGGAAAACTACCCCATTCACAATAGCCTCAAAATACAGAGAGAGAGAGAGACAGAGAGACAGAGAGAGAAGAGAGGAGAGACCCTACAATGAAAGTTACAGAACATCAAAGAAAGAAATTGAAGAAGACCTTAGAAGATGGAAAGGTCTCCCACATTCTTGGATAGGCAGAATTAATATTGTCAAAATGGCCATATTACCAAAAGTTCTAAACAGATTTAATGCAATTCCTATTAAAACTCTGATGAAGTTCTTCACAGAAATAGAAAAAGCAGTCATAAAATTCATTTGGAAAAATAAAAGGCCCAGAATACTGAAAACAATACTTATATATGGGAAGCAGGAGGCATCACAATACCAGACCTTAAATTATACTACAGAGCTATGGTAACAAAAATGGCATGGTACTCACACCAGACATGAAGACCAATAGAACAGAATAGAAGACACAGAGACAAATCCACACAAATACATTATCTCATACTATACAAAGGTACCATAAAAATACATTGCACAAAAGATAGCTTCTTCATAAAATGGTGCTAGACAAATTGGAAATTCATATGTAGTAGAATGATATTTAATCCCTATCTCTCATCCTGTACAAAAATCAACTCAAAGTGGATCAAGGGCCTAGACTTTAGATCAGAGACCCTGTGCCTACTAGAAGAACACTCCATCATGTTGGCTTAGGAACCAACTTCCTCAACAAGATTCCTAAAGCACAAGAAATAAAATTGAGAATCAATAAATGGGATGAATTCAAACTAAAAAGCTTCTTCACAGTAAGGGATCAAACAAGAATGTGAAGAAAGAGCCTAAAGGATGTGAGAAAAATCGTTGCCACCTGCACCACAGATAGAGCATTTATCTCCAGGATATATAGAGAACTCAAAAAACTTAACACCAAAAAATCAAAAACCCAATCAATAAATGGGCAAAGGAAATGAACAGGTACTTCACAGAAGAAATACAAATGGCCAACAAATATATGAAAAAATGTTCAACATCTCTAGTAATTAGAGAAATGCAAATTAAAACTACACTGAGATTCCAGTTCACTCCAATCAGAATGGCAATAATCAAGAGTACAAGTAACAATAAATATTGGTGAGGATGTGGGGGAAAAGGTACACTCACATATTGCTGGTGGGACTGCAAATTGGTGTAATCACTCTGGCAAGCAGTAAGGAAATTTCTTAGAAAAGTTGGAATGGAACTCCATTTGACCCAGTTATCCCACTCCTTGGTATATACCCAAAGGACTTAAAATCAGTATACTACAATGATGCAGCCACATCAATGTTTATAGCAGTTCAATTCACAATAGCTAAGCTATGAAATCAACCTAGGTGCCCTTAAATAGATGAATGAATAAAGAAAATGTGGTATATACATATAATGGAATATTACTCAGTCATAAAAAAGAATGATTTATGACTTTTGCTGGTAAATGGATGGATCTAGAGATTATCATGCTGTGAAATAAACCAATCCCCAAAATCCAAAGGCCAAATGTTCTTTCTATTATGTGGATGCTAACACACAATAAGGGGTTAGGGAGGAAAGAATCGAATTTCAGTGGATTAGGAAAAGGGGAATGAAGAGAAGGGACAGGGGATGGAAATAGGAAAGACAGTAGAATAAATTGGACATAACTTTCCTATGTTCATATATGAATATACCACCAGTGAAACTCCACATCATGTACAACCATAAGAATGGGATCCTAATTAGAATAAGTTATACTCCATGTATGTATAATATGTCAAAATACACACTACTGTCAGGTATATCTAAAAGAACAAATTTAAAAAACAAAAGGCAACTTTCACACTTTCAGGATGTATGAATTACTTGCTTATTATTACTTACCTTTCCCTGAAGATAGGTTTTATCTTTATCTGCCCTTAAAGGTCAGTTATTACTGTTTGCATCTGTGTTGTCCCATTCCCTTATTCTCCTGGGTTTACATTTACAGAGCTCCTGAAAGAAGATTAGAAACCTAGAATACAAAACCTAAGAAAACCAAGGCAACAGATGATAGTACAAATATTAATTTGTAAGCATAACTAAAGATTAGTATGGACAACCATCCAGGAAATGGGGGGAGCAGTCACAAAGGCTTGAGTTTTCTCTTTCATCAAAGAAAACTCCCCATGAGACCATAAGCTTGGGCTGGGACAGAGAAGGTAATACAACAGGAAGAAGGCCCTGGGTATTTGAGCCACTTCTTCATGTAACTCCCTATGCCTCAAGGGTACTCAAACCAGTCCATGTGTATATATCACTTTTGTGTGATGATGGATTGTGGCTATGCACATCCGTGTTTATGGCTTACTGAACCAAACAACATCTAGGTGGGGTGGGTCCACTCATGTCACATGGCAACTTGGTCATCATTTTGATTTCCAGGATCCCATTGCTTCCCAATTAATGTTCTCACTTTAATAGATGCTGCAAGATCGGAAATTCAATTTGCATTATAATTCAGTCACTCATAGAGTGATACTCCGGGTTTGTTTTTCAGTAATCTCAGTCCTATGAATACTGGAAATGAGGATTTCCTTAAGGACAGACATTGGAAATTTCAGTTAATTCATGCAAAGCTTGAGATGAGAATTTGATGGTCTGAGCTCATTCTTTTCTTTCCCCTCTCTCCAGCACAATAGGAACCAGTCAACCTTACTATAATAGTTATTTTGACTACTATATCTTAAGGCATCAAATACATGGTCATACAGAAGCATGCCTTTTATAATCACTGGATTAAGAATAGCCAATAACATTGTTTAAAATACCTACTACGGAGCTGGGTCCAGCACAGAGCCACTGGGCGAGACTTCCCCACCAGAGAGGTAGGCCCAGAGACCCAGGCCCAGACCAGTGGGGCCCCAGCCCACAGTCTAGTGCCCAGGCAGTTGACCATCTGTCAACACATGGAGGTTCCTCTGCCCACTAGCAGGAAATATACCCCACCTGGAGGCCACCATCCCTAGAAGGCAGCACTCTTTTTGGGTCACTGCATTATCAAGTTCCTCCAAGACTTCAGGCTAGGAGATGAGTTATTGGAAACCTCCATAAACTATAAGTCTATAGGGGGGAGATGCAATACCTCAGATTTGCACTCCTAGAGGGGAAGATACATAAGCAATATGAGAAAACAATAGAAGAAAGTGTCCCAAACAAACCTAGATGCTACAGCACTAAAATCCAATGACAGCATGGCAGAAGAAATGTCTCAAAGGGAGTTCAGACTGTAACAATTAAAATGATCAGAGAAGCAAACAATGACATAAGACAGCAAATGCAGGCATTGAAAATGATTGCATCAATTAACAGTTAAAACAGCACATGCAGGAAGAAAAGGATCATTTCAATAAAGAGAGATTCTGAAAAAAAAAAACAAAGAGTGCCGGGGTCCAGCCCTAGCAGGAGTCCGTGGGTTCCACACAGGTAAACGAGGCTCGGGGAGACAGCGTCGGCGATGGATGGAGAATGAAAGACATAGATGCTAGTTCTGGTGCAATCAATCCCACTTTATTCTGGGGAAGGCTGGGTTTATATACATTTTTCTTCAGGCTATAATGGCAGACTTGTGGTTAATATTAAAGAAGTTCCCAAAGCATAGGGAGAAAACAACAACCTTGGAGGTTTCAAGATGGCGGACTAGAGGGCGGCTGCATTTCATGTTGCTCCAGGACACAGGATTCAAAAGAGGAGATAGTGAGAGACTTGGGACCAACTCAAAGCTGCCGGGTGAGTCTCTCCCGTTGGGTAGGCATCCTGGATGGGGCGGTAGCCCCAGAATGCAGGGAACTTTGTGAAGTAGAGTTGCCCGGCGAGACGCCCCTCCCCCCACTGGAGCGATAAACACGGACAACTGGGATCATCGTAGAGGAGGCGGCTCAGCACAGCGCTTGGACACAGAGCAACCACTGGGGCTCCGGGAGGCTGCCTGAGGAGAAGCAGCGTGGCGAGCTGTGTGAACTCAAAGCGACCACTCCTGAGCACCGGGGGACTGCCCGGAGGAAGAGGAGAAGCACGGCGGGTCGCTTGGTCTAGGAGCGACTGCATTAGAGCTACAGGTGGTTGCCAGAGGAGGAGCTGCATGGTGAGCTGTTTGGATTCAGAGCGATCGCTTCTGAACACCGGGGGGTTGCCCAGAGGAAGAGGAGAAGCCCGGCCGGTTGCTTGGTCTAGGAGTGACTGCATCAGAGCTGCAGGCGGTTGCCAGAGGAGAAGGCGAGTGGTGAGTTGTTTGGACTCAAAGTGACTGCTCCTGAACACCGGTGGCCTGCCTGGAGGAGAAGCGTGATGGGTCGCTTGGTCTCTGAGTGACCGTTCCTGAGCACCTGGGGGGCTGCCCCGAGGGGGAGGAGGAACAGGGTGGGTCACTTGGACTCGAAGTGATTGCCTAGGGCTGCAGGCAGTTGGCGGGAGGAAGAGAAGCGAAGTGAGTTGCTTGGACTCCTAGTGACTGCATCGGAACACCGGGTGGCTGTCCGGAGGAAGAGGTGTGTGGTGGGTCTCTGGGTCTCGGAACTATTGTACGGGGCTCCAGGTGGTGGCTCAGAGGAGGGGCCGCATAGCCAGGCAATTAGGTGCGGAGCAGGGTCCCAGGACCTAGGCAGCTTCTTGCTGGAAGAGCTGCACAGAGACACCCTAGGGGCGGAGCGAAGTTTCCAGGACTGCGGGCAGAGTCTCTGGGAGAGGCAGCCTAAGGAGACTCGCCTGCGAAGGGTGAGGCTCCCAGGCCCAGGAGGTAGGTCCGGGCCCCTGGGAACATTGTGGAGGAAGGCAGCCCAGCCCAGGTGGTAGTTGTAGGTTGAGGGGAACCTCTAGGAGGGGAACTGACCAGCGAGACATCCACACCGGGTAAGTCTTCCCTGCTGGGTGAAGTTTTCCCACAAGGACGGTAAAACCAGAGACACAGGCACAAACAGGCCTTGCCTCAGCCCGCAGCCTAGTTCCCCTTTGGATGACCATTGGTCAACAAGTGGAGGCACCTCTGCCCACTATCAGGGAATATACCCGACCTGAGGGTCACCACCCTTAGAGAGGCGGCTTCCTTGTGGAGCACCGCATTATCAACTTCCTCCAGGACTTCGGGCTGCTGAAGGATAAGAGGGGATATACTAGCAATCTTCAGGGACATTGTAAGTTAATAGAGGAAATCTGCAATATCTTAATGACCCACTGATTCCCGAACCATATGAGAAAACAAGGGAAGAAAATGCCCCAAACAAATCTAGATGTTACATCAATAAAATCCAATGACAGCATGGCAGAAGAAACGACAGAAAGGGAGTTCAGAATGTACACATTTAAAATGATCAGGGAAGCAAATGATGAGATGAAGGAGCAAATGCAGGCATTGAATGATGAGATGAAAGAGCAAATGGAGGCATTGAATGATCGCACCAATCGACAGTTAAAAGAGCAAATACAGGAAGCAAAAGATCATTTCAATAAAGAGTTAGACATATTGAAAAAAAAAACAAACAGAAATCCTTGAAATGAAGGAAACAATAAACCAAATTAAGAACTCCATAGAAAGCATAACCAATAGGATAGAACACCTGGAAGACAGAACCTCAGATATTGAAGACAAAATATTTAACCTTGAAATCAAAGTTGAACAAACAGAGAAGATGGTAAGAAATCATCAACAGAATCTCCAAGAACTATGGGATATCATGAAAAGGCCAAGTTTGAGAATTATTGGGATTGAGGAAGGCTTAGAGAAACAAACCAAAGGAATGAACAATCTATTCAATGAAATAATTTCAGAAAATTTCCCAAATCTGAAGAATGAAATAGAAAATCAAGTACAAGAGGCTTATAGGACTCCAAATACACAAAATTACAAAAGACCCTCACCAAGGCACATTATAATGAAAATACTGAACATACAAAATAAAGACAGAATTTTAAAGGCTGTGAGAGAAAAGAACCAAATTACATTCAGAGGGAAACCAATATGGATATCAGCAGATTTTTCAATCCAGACCCTAAAAGCTAGAAGGGCCTGGAACAACATTTTTCAAGCTCTGAAAGAAAATGGATGCCAACCAAGAATCTTATACCCAGCAAAACTTACCTTCAAATTTGACGATGAAATAAGATCATTCCACGATAAACAAAAGCTAAAAGAATTTACAAAAAGAAAGCCAGCATTACAGAACATTCTCAGCAAAATATTTCATGAGGAAGAGATAAAAAACAAAGAAGCAAATCAGCAAAGGGAGGAATTATCCTAAAGGGACTGTCAAATAAAGGAGGAACCAAGATGTGTCAAAAATTTTAAATATGAACCAAATGACTGGGAATACAAATCATATCTCAGTAATAACCCTGAATGTTAATGGCCTGAATTCATCAATCAAAAGACATAGACTGGCAGATTGGATTAAAAAGAAAGATCCAACAATATGTTGCCTGCAAGAGACTCACCTCATAGAAAGAGATACCCACAGACTAAAGGTGAAAGGATGGGGAAAAACATACCATGATCATGGACCCAGCAGAAAAGCTGGAGTATCCATCCTCATTTCAGATAATGTGGACTTCAAGCCAACGTTAGTCAGAAGGGATAAAGAAGGACATTTCATACTGCTTAAGGGAACCATAAATCAGCAAGACATAACAATCATAAACATCTATGCCCAAACAGTGGCTCATCCATGTATGTCAAACAAATCCTTCTCAATTTTAGAAACCAAATAGACCATAACACAATAATACTAGGTGATTTTAACACGCCTCTCTCACCACTGGACAGATCTTCCAAACAAAAATTGAACAAAGAAACCATAGATCTCAATAACACAATCAATAATTTAGACTTAACAGACATTTATAGAATATACCATCCAACGAAGAGTGAATACACTTTCTTCTCAGCAGCACATGGATCCTTCTCTAAAATAGACCATATATTATGCCACAAAGCTAATGTTAGCAAATACAAGAAGATAGAGACACTACCTTGTATTCTATCAGATCATAATGGATTGAAGTTAGAAATAAATGAAAGAGTAAAAAACAGAAACTACTCCAACACCTGGAGATTAAACAATATGCTATTATATGATGAATGGATAACAGAAGATATTAGGAAGGAAATTAAAAAATTCTTAGAGGTCAATGAGAACAAAGAAACATCATATCAAAATCTCTGGGACACTATGAAAGCAGTACTTAGAGGAACGTTTATTTCATGGAGGGCATTTAATAAAAGAAGTAAAACTCAACAAATAAACGACCTAACACTACAGCTCAAAGTCCTACAAAAAGAAGAATAGACCAACACCAAAAGTAGTAGAAGACAGGAAATAGTTAAACTGAGAGCTGAAATGAACGAAATTGAAACAAAAGAAACAATACAAAAAATTGACAAAATAAATAGTTGGTTCTTCGAAAAAATAAACAAAATTGATAAACCTTTAGCCACACTAACAAAGAGAAGATGAGAGAAAACCCAAATCACTAAAATTCGGAATGAACAAGGAAATATCACAACAGACACGACTGAAATACAAAACATAATTAGAAGCTATTTTGAAAATGTTTACTCCAACAAAATAGAAAATTTCGAAGACATCAAAGGTTTCTAGAGAGATAAGAATTGCCTAAACTGAACAAGGAGGACATACACAATTTAAATAGACCAATTTCTAATGAAATAGAAGAAGTCATCAAAAGCCTACCAACAAAGAAAAGTCCAGGACCAGATGGGTTCTCAGACGAGTTCTACAAAACCTTTAAAGAAGAGTTCATTCCAATACTTCTCAAAGTATTCCATAAAATAGAAGAGGAGGGAACCCTCCCAAACTCGTTCTATGAAGCCAATATCACCCTGATACCTAAACCAGACAGAGACACATTGAGGAAAGAAAATTTCAGACCAATATCCTTAATGAACATCTACGCAAAAATTCTCAACAAAATTTTAGCAAATCGCATACAAAAACATATTAAAAAGATAGTGCACCATGATCAAGTGGGTTTCATCCCAGGGATGCAAGGTTGGTTCAACATCAGGAAATCAATAAATGTAATTCACCATATCAATAGACTTGAAGTCCAGAACCACATGATTACTTCAATAGATGCAGAAAAAGCATTCGATAAAATACAGCACCCCTTCATGCTCAAAACACTAGAAAAAATAGGGATAGTGGGAACATTCCTTAACATTGTAAAGGCCATCTATGCTAAGCCCATGGCTAATATCATTCTAAATGGTGAAAAACTGAAAGCATTCTCCCTAAAAACTGGAACAAGGCACGAATGCCCTCTTTCACCACTTCTTTTCAATATCGTCCTTGAAACCCTAGCAAGAGCAATTAGACAGACCAATGAAATTAAAGGCATATGAATAGGAAAAGAAGAACTCAAACTATCCCTATTTGCTGATGATATGATTACATACTTAGAGGAACCAGAAAATTCCACCAGAAAATTTTTAGATCTCATAAGTGAATTCAGTAAAGTAGCGGGATATAAGATCAATGCACATAAATCTAAGGCATTTTTATACATAAGCGATGAATCTTCAGAAAGAGAAATTAGGAAATCTACCCCATTCACAATAGCATCGAAAAAAATAAAATACTTGGGAATCAATCTCACAAAAGAGGTGAAAGACCTCTACAATGAGAACTATAGAACACTAAAGAAAGAAATTAAAGAAAACCTTAGAAGATGGAAAGATCTCCCATGTTCTAGGATAGGCAGAATTAATATTGTCAAAATGGCCATACTACCAAAAGTGCTATACAGATTCAATGCAATTCCAATTAAAATCCCAATGATGTACCTTATGGAAATACAGCATGCAATTATGAAATTCATCTGGAAGAATAAAAAACCCAGAATAGCTAAAGCAATCCTTGGCAGAAAGAGTGAAGCAGGGATATTGCAATACCAGATCTTCAACTCTACTACAAAGCAATAGTAACAAAAACAGCATGGTATTGGTACCAAAATAGAAAGGTGGATCAATGATACAGAATAGAGAACATGGACACAAACCCAAATAAATACAATTTTCTCATACTAGACAAAGGGGCCAAAAATATGCAATGGAGAAAAGATAGTCTCTTCAACAAATGGTGCTGGGAAGACTTTAAAACCATATGCAACAGAATGAAATTAAACCCCTATCTCTCACCCTGCACAAAACTCAACTCAAAATGGATCAAGGACATCGAAATCAGACCTTGCATCTTATAGAAGAAAAAGTAGGTCCAGAGCTTCAACATGTCAGCTTAGGACCAGACTTCCTCAACAGGATTCCCATAACACAAGAAATAAAAGCAAGAATCAATAACTGGGATAGATTCAAACTAAAAAGCTTTCTCTCAGCAAAGGAAACTATCGGCAATGCAAAGAAAGAGCCTACAGAGTGGGGGAAAATCTTTGTCAATCATACTTCAGATAGAGCACTAATCTCCAGAATCTATGAAGAACTCAAAAAACTCTACACCAAGAATGCAAATAATCCAATTGACAAATGGGCTAGGGAAATGAATAGACACTTCACAGAAGAAGATCTACAAGCAATCAACAAACATATGGAAAAATGTTCACCATCTCTAGTAATAAGAGAAATGCAAATCAAAACCACTCTAAGATTCCATCTCACCCCAATTAGAATGGCGATTATCAAGAATACAAGCAACAACAGGTGTTGGCAAGGATGTGGGGAGAAAGGTACACTCATACATTGCTGGTGGGGTTGCAAATTAGTGCAGCCACTCTGGAAAGCAGTGTGGAGACTCCTTAGAAAACTTGGAATGGAATCACCATTTGACCCAGCTATCCCACTCCTTGGCCTATACCCAAAGGACTTAAAATCAGCATACTACAGAGATACAGCCACATCAATGTTCATAGCTGCTCAGTTCACAATAGCCAGATTGTGGAACCAACCTAGATGTCCTTCAATTGATGAATGGTTAAAGAAACAGTGGTATATATATACAATGGAATATTACTCAGCCATAAAGAATGATAAAATTATGGCATTTGCAGACAAATGGATGAAATTGGAGAATATCATGCTACGTGAGATAAGCCAATCTCAAAAAAACCAAAGGATGAATGATATCGCTAATAAGTGGATGATGACACATAATGGGTGTTGGGAGGGGTAGTGTATTGCACTCCCTGCCCGCAGAGAGATAAGACACAAACCTGGTTCTTTTGAGCTCTTTATTTTGCACGCTTACTTCCTCATAGTTCTTTCTTTGTTCTCCCTTTGAGGAACTTACACTCCAATATATACAGTACTTGTAACCAATCAGCCTTTTAGCACGAGGGGAGAGCATGCACAGATATAGGCAGCAAAGGCAGGCATACAGTGGACCTGCACTGTCCATCAGGGAGCTCAGCCAATCCCTCGAACTTCCTCAATACGATGTCAGTTGTTTGTGCAAAAGTTAACTGCTCTGGCTCACTGCCAGGTGCCATCTTAGCCTTGCCACACCTAGGGCCAGGGGTCCGGCCGAAACCCCGACAGTTCCCCCTTTTTTCTTTTAAAAAGAAAAGGAAAGCTCGGGACCGTGCCTGTCTTAGGCGGAGTGGTCAACCACCGTCCTTACCCGTCATCGGATAACTGCAGAGCATGCTACAGCTCCTGTCTTAGGTCGGTACCGGGGTCACCTCCTTCCTTACCCGTCTGGCTAGCGATCCAGCATCGTGAGCCATACTTGTGGGGAACTGCCGGCCTCTAGGGCAGCCATGGCCTGATGGAAAATGATACGATCTCTAGCTTGATCTCGGCGCATGCGCATGATAAAGCGTGTGAGGAAGACAACAGCAACAACCATGAACATACAAAAGGCTCCCATACCTGCCCATTGTTTTACAAAACTGAAAGAAGAGGATAGCCAACTTAGCACTTCGGACATAGGGGCTACATTAACTCTAGTAGCATTGAGACTAACAATTTGAGATCTAAGAATAGCAGTAAGATTATCAAATGTATAAGACCAATTTGTTTGTAGCTGAGCAGACAAGATTCTAGACAAGTTTGCTGCATAGCTGAAGTTATGGTAAGCTACAGGTGTAACGCACAGTCCCGCCAGATGATAAATACATCCCACGTTTAACAGTTCCTGTAAAATGTCCATTTGTTCTTGAAGTAAGTCCACTCGCTGGTTTACTAAAAGAATCCCTGCTTTTAAGTGTTGATCCACTGTCTGCTGAGTAGATAAGGCAGTAGCAGTCTGTTGAACCACCTTATTGATTGTGGCTGCAGATTGTACAGATGTAGTTAAGGCTACAGCTGCTGCAGTGGCAGCTGCCGCTGATGCAACTATGGTGGTAATGACTGCTGCGGTGATTCCAAAGTCTCTCTTGTTTCTAGAAAGCAATACTGGCAATTCATCATCTGTAACATAGACTGGGACTGGTAGGAAGGTAGGAACACACATTAAGTCTGCCAGCAGGAACCTAGAAGCATTTTAACATTGAGAGATAGCACAAATCTGAAGTACAATTGAAAGAAGCAGTTGTTTTGTTACATAGTTGAACTGTTCCTCCTAAGAGACTAAAAAGAGGTTGTAAGTTAGTTTATTCCGTGGAAACACACAAACTGAGCCGCAGCTCCAGTAAAGCACCGAGTTACCCTTATTACCCAGAGTTAAAAAAAAACCCCAAACAAAGAGACAAAGAGAAAGTTTATCTTTAGGGGACCTGAAGGTCTCCTCTATTCCCCCTTTTTGTTTATAAAGAGCATTTTTGAGGGTGAGATGTGTATGTTTAACAATACCTTGTTTTTGTGGGTTATAAGGTACATCTGTGGTTAGAGTTATTTTAATTTTAGTGAGGAATTGGTTCTTACCAATTTTAGTTTTTAAAGAAAAATTTAGACTTTATAATGTAGTACAATCTTTAACAGTTGCTTAACCATAATTGTATAAACCCCTATTTTTAAGACAATTGTTCTAAAGAATAAAACTTAATAGACACAAAGTTAAGAGTAAATTAGTGTTTCTAAGAAATCCTTGCCATTTTATCATGTCCTTTTACCATGTAGATTAAACTTTGGTTTATATCAACACATTAGTATTTTACCTTAGGAAAAACCTTAAATAGCTTTAGCTGTTTTACATACATACAACCAATTTAGTTATACACAGACTTGTTGAAACTTGCCCTTTATTTACACACAGACTTTTTTTACCCAGAAACATTTCCTTTTTCCTTTTATTAAATATATTTCCATACCCAGAACCTTTTATTTTTTTTTCTATTTGTTGACCCCTTTTTGATCACATTTTGAAACAACTCTTATGAAATTTTTGAATTTAGATAAATCACCCTATTTTAATAAGATTAAAATTTTGTTGTTTATAGTACTCTTAATTGAAACACAGTTGAAACTTTTGGGACCCTTTATATATAGAATTTCACTTGTTAGGACATAACTTCTAATAACCTTGTTTTTAGTTTAGTGATGACACAAAGCAATTTTAAACCCTTTTTATTTACCAACCTATGAAAACACCAATAATGTTTAAGTATGATACCCCATGTAATTTAAGGAGTTAAAAGTACTTGATGTTATTTAACAATTAGCATTTTAACCTTGTAAATTAACCAGACGTCTCTACAAACACATTTGAGTAATCCCATACATGTCAACTCCAATTTATTTATTTTATAAAAACCAATATATCAGACAAGTGTCCTGAACAGGATCCGTTGCCTCTTTCCTGCTGAAGAAAAGTCCTAGAAGCAATTGATATTAGACATTGTTTAACATTAACATTTTATTAGTTTGACCACCTGGAGACTTATGAGTTATTTTTAAAGATATTTTACTTTCATTAGTTTACCCAATTTAATTTTAAGAGCGCTCAGTTTTGACAAAACATGACATTAGACAGCACAACATAACACATAACACAAAATCAAAGGCCTTGTAACTTTATAGGTAAATGTTCATTGCAATGAAACAGTTGTTTAAAAACTTCAGTTGAATAAAAAATAGAACTGATCAAAAAGAAAAAAAATCATTAACCTAGGTATGCAGGATCAAAATTATGAGCTCAAAAGTACAGCATTAAAGAAAAAAAACAAAACAAAACAAGAATCCTGAAGAATAAGTTAGTTTTTTGTAGCGGCCCAGGAGTTTAAAACGGACACTTTTTTTTCTTCTTTTCTTCTTATCTTTAGGTTACCCCCCTTTTCTCCTTGAGACGCTGTAGTTACATTCCAATGTGGCAGGGGGAGGGAGGATCACCCAGGACTTTTTAACCCTTTTTTACCTGGTTGAGAAATCAGGTTAGGTTTGAATGTAGAAAATCACAAAACATTACTTTTTACTACTTTTAAGGAATGGAGCTGCTGAGCTCTCTGCCTAGGGGGACCCTCCCCTAAACTGATTTCCCTCTTTTTAGCAAGTTGTTCCTTACACCCACTTTCATTTTTATTTTTGTTTGTCCCTGATCTTATTGACGCCCTTTTTGATGTTTTAGACCTTTTTTTTTACATTTTCTCCAAAACCTGACTGCCCTCAGTCAGAGGCTCCACAAAAGAGTGTTTTTTAACTATTGCCCACAGGTCTCGAGTCTTCACCGGTGTCAATGTCATCATTAATAGGGCGCTTAGACTGCATTGTTAGCTTCCCAAATGTCCTTTCTAGCTCCTCCCCTGAAAGTTCCTCTTTTGAATCTTCCCCTTCTGAGTTATTATTTCTTTCTGAGTTCTGAGAACAGAACCGTTTCTCTTTAATCTCTTCTAAAACCTGACTTCCCTCTTCCAGGGGTCCCTTTAGATTTTGTTTATCTTTATGTTGTAAGCAAGATTTAATCAGGGACCAAATGGCTAAAGTTCCAACAGGTAACAGCTTTTGCTTTTTTGTTATGCGTAGATCCTCTCCCAGGTGCTTCCATTGAGGAATATATTTAACAACCCTTATCTAAAAACCACGGAGAGACCTTTTTTATGGTATCAAGGAATGCTCAAGCTGTTAGGCTGCTGCATTCCAGTCCCGGATAGTTCTGTTCCTATGATTAAATTTTACAGCACTAAGAGCTCCAAGCACACAAACAAGCCACACAACAAACACAAAAATAACACACCACACACACAATTTGGTACCACTGCATCTATCTATGTAGACTCAATTTTTTCTGGGTTCTTTACCCTTCACTGCCGGCTACCAATGACGGACTCAAGGTCATAAATGAACTACCAATGACGGACTCAAGGTCATAAATGAAATACCAATGACGGACTCAAGGTCATAAATGAACTACCAATGACGGACTCAAGGTCATAAATGAAAATAAATAATTACCTCTTACTTTATCTGTAGATTCCCGGGTTTCGGCGCCACCTATCGCACTCCCTGCCCGCAGAGAGATAAGACACAAACCTGGTTCTTTTGAGCTCTTTATTTTGCGCGCTTACTTCCTCATAGTTCTTTCTTTGTTCTCCCTTTGAGGAACTTACACTCCAATATATACAGTACTTGTAACCAATCAGCCTTTTAGCACGAGGGGAGAGCATGCACAGATATAGGCAGCAAAGGCAGGCATACAGTGGACCTGCACTGTCCATCAGGGAGCTCAGCCAATCCCTCGAACTTCCTCAATACGATGTCAGTTGTTTGTGCAAAAGTTAACTGCTCTGGCTCACTGCCAGGCGCCATCTTAGCCTTGCCACACCTAGGGCCAGGGGTCCGGCCGAAACCCCGACAGTAGTGTTAGGATTAGAGTTAGGGTTAGGGAGGGGGGCAAGAATGGAGGAAGGAAGGACTGTATAGAGGGAAAAGAGGGGTGGGAGGGGTCGGGGGAGGGACAAAATAACAGAATGAATCAAACAACATTACCCTATGTAAATTTATGATTACAAAAATGTTATGCCTTTACGCCATGTACAAACAAACAACATGTATCCCATTTGTTTACAATAAAAAAAAGGAAGAAAAAAAAAAGAAAACAACAACCTTACAGATTATCCTTACCTAATCACAATTGTTTTAGAATATCTATGTCAATGAGCTAATACAATGTTTATTTCCTTAATATCTAAACTCTATGTGACCTAAGACTATTCTTATTATTCTCGCGGTTAAAGTGATAGACAAGTAATCTCATGTGACCATTTCTATTATGTCCATCTGGTTAATGTATAAATTGCTGAGTTAAGGGCTACAGGAGGGCAGCCGTTGCAATGGTTCTCGTGGCCAAGTTTTTTTTATTGAATAGATTACCTTGTCTTATGTAGCTCTTTTTTTTCCAGAACAGGGCATTGTGCACCAACATTTATTATAGGGGTGACCTATTCTTTGTAGGAAGGAAGGAATGTTGTGAAACCTTATTCTTTTACCCCACCACCATCATTAGAATTTAACCAGCCTGTTTGAGACGAAGGCAGATCTATAACTATTTTCTCCAGAGGCTTTCAGTGACTCATTGCATGGTTGTAAAATTATCTTTAATTTTGTTAGTGGTAAAGACCCACTGTTTTTCAGATTGTAGGTAATATTTTCTGGAATTTTTGTTGTATTCCCCTCATCCCCTTAAGCAATCCGTTCAGACTGAAATGAGTAATATATTATCAGAAAAACACAGCAGAGAAAACACCATGCTTCAGAGCAAAACATCCAGCAATTCCTTTTAGGATGAGCCTTTGCAGTCATCCTGCAGAGGATCTTTGTCAAGCACTGGATGGAATTCCAGACGCCCCCGCAAAAGAGAAATTCTGGAAATGAAGGAAACCAATAAACCAAATTAAAAACTCCACAGAAGGCATAAGCAATAGGATAGACCACCTGGAAGACAGAACCTCAGATATTGAAGACAAAATATTTAATCTTGAAAATAAAGTTGATCAAACAGAGAAGATAGTAATAAATCATGAACAGAATCTCCAAGAATTATGGGATATCATGAAAAGGCCAAGTTTGAGAATTATTGGGATTAAGGAAGGCACAGAGAAATAAACCAAAGCAATGAACAACCTATTCAATGAAATAATATCAGAAAATTTCCCAAACCTGAAGAATGAAATGGAAAATCAAATACAAGAGACTTACAGAACACCAAATGCACAAAATCACAACAGATCCACACCAAGACACATTATAACGAAAATGCCAACATACAAAATAAAGATATATTTTAAAGGCTGTGAGAGAAAAGCATCAGATTATGTATAGGGGGAAACCAGTATGGATATAAGCAGATTTCTCAACCCAGACCCTATAAGCTAGAAGGGCCTGGAACAGTATTTTTCAAACTCTGAAAGAAAATGGGTGCCAACCAAGAATCTTATACCCAGCAAAACTTACCTTCAGATTTGAAGACAAAATTAAATCCTTCCATGATAAACAAAAGCTAAAAGAATTTACAAATAGAAAGCCAGCACTACAGAATATTCTCAGCAAAATATTCCATGAAGAAGAAATGAAAAACAATGATGTAAGTCAGCAAAGGGAGGAACTACCCTAAAGGAATACCAAATAAAGGAGAAGCCAAGTCAAGTTACAAACCAAAAATAAGCCAAAATGACCAGGAATACAAATCATATCTCAATAATAACCCTGAATATTAATGGCCTGAACTCATCAATCAAAAGACACAGACTGGCAGATTAGATTAAAAAGAAAGACCCAACAATATGCTGCCTTGAAGAGATTCATCTCATAGAAAAATATACCCACAGAGTAAAGGTTAAAGAATGGGAAAAAACATACCACACACATGGACTCAGTAAAAAAGCGGGGGTATCCATCCTCATATCAGATAAAGTGGACATCGAGTCAAAGTTAGTCAGAAGGGATAAAGAAGAACATTTCATACAGCTTAAGGGAAGCATAAATAAGCAAGACATAACAATCATAAATATTTATGCCCCCCAAAATGGCTGATTCATGTATGTCAAACAAATCCTTCTCAATTCCAGGAACCAAGTAGGCCACAACACAATAACACTCTGTGACTTTAACACACCTCTCTCACCACTGGACAGATCTTCCAAACAAAAATTGAACAAAGAAACCATAGATCTCAATAACACAATTGATAATTTAGACTTAACAGACATATATAGACTATTCCATTCATCAATGAGTGAATACACTTTCTTTTCAGCAGCACATGGATCCTTCTCTAAAATAGACCATATTTTATGCCACAAAGCTACTCTTAGCAATACAAAAAGATAGAGATACTACCTTGTATTCTATCAGATCATAATAGATTTAAATTAGAAATCGATGACAAAATAAAAAAACAAACTACTCCGACACCTGGAGATTGAATAATACACTATTGAATGATGCAAGGATAACAAAAGACATCAGGGGGGAAATTAAAAAATTCTTAGAGATAAACAAGAACAAAAATACAACATATCGAAATCTCTGGGACACTATGAAAGCAGTACTAAGAGGAAAATTCATTTCATGGAGAACATTCAATAAAAGAAGAAAAGGTCAAAAAAAATATGAACTAACACTATAGCTCAAAGTCCTAGAAAAAGAAGAACAGATCAACACCAAAATAGTAGAGGACAGGAAATAGTTAAAATCAGAGCTGAAATCAATGAAATTGAAAGAAAAGAAACAATAAAAAAATTGACAAAATAAAAAGTTGGTTCTTTGAAAAAATAAACAAAATTGATTAACCTTTAGCCACACTAACAAAGAGAAGGAGAGAGAAAACTCAAATTACTAAAATCCAGGATGAAAAAGGAAATATCATGATAGACACTATTGAAATACAAAACATAATTAGAAGCTATTTTGAAAATCTATACTCCAACAAAATAGAAAATCTCAAAGACATCAACAGGTTTCTAGAGACATATGATCCACCTAAACTGAACGAGGAGGACATACACAATTTAAATAGATCAATTTGAAGCAATGAAATAAAAGAAGGCATCAAAGGCCTGCCAACAAAGAAAAGTGCAGGACCAGATGGGTTCTTAACCGAGTTCTACAAGCGTTCAAAGAAGAGCTCATTCCAATACTCCTCAAAGTATTCTGTGAAATAGAAGAGGAGGGAACCCTTCCAAACTCCCTTCATGCTCAAAATACTAGAAAAAATAGGAATAGTGGGAACATTCCTAAATATCATAAAGGCTATCTATGCTAAGCCCATGGCCAATATCATTCTAAATGTAGAAAAACTGAAAGCATTCCCCCTAAAAACTGGAACAAGGCAGGGATGCCCTCTTTCGCTACTTCTATTGAACATCATCCTTGAAACTCTAGCCAGAGCAATTAGACAGACCAAAGAAATTAAAGGGATATGAATAGGAAAAGAAGAAATCAAACTATCCCTATTTGCTGATGACATGATTCTATGAAAAATTTCACCAGAAAACTTATAGAACTTATAAACAAAGTAGCAGTATATAAAATCAATGCTTATAAATCTAATGCATTTTTATTCATAAGTGATGAGTCTTCTCAAAGAGAGTTTAGGAAAACTACCCCATTCACAATAGTCTAAAAAAAAAATACTTGGGAGTCAATCTAACAAAAGAGGTGAAAGACCTCTACAATGAGAACTACAGAACACTAAAGAAAGAAATTAAAGAAAAACTTAGAAGATGGAAAGATCTCCCATGTTCTTGGATAGGCAGAACTAATATTGTCAAAATGGCCATACTACCAAAAGTACTATAAAAATTCAATGCAATTCCAATTAAAATCCCAATGACATACCTCATAGAAATAGAGCAAGCAATTATGAAATTCATCTGGAAGAATAAGAAACCCAGAATAGCTAAAGCAATCCTTAGCAGGAAGAGTGAAGCAGGGGGTATCACAATACCAGAACTTCAACTATACTACAAAGCAATAGTAACAAAAACAGCATGGTATTGGCACCAACATAGACAGGTAAATCAATGGTGCAGAATACAGGACATGGACACAAACCCAAAAAAATACAATTTCCTCATACTAGACAGAGGGGCCAAAAATATGCAATGGAGAAAAGATAGACTCTTCAACAAATAGTGCTGGGAAAACTGGAAATCCATATACAGCATAATGAAACTAAACCCCTATCTCTCACCCTGCCCAAAATTCAACTCAAAATGGATCAAGGACCTTGGGTTCAGACCAGAGACCCTGCACCTTATAGGAGAAAAAGTAGGTCCAAATCTTCATCATGTCGACTTAGGATCTGACTTCCTTAACGTGACTCCCAAAGCACAAGAAATAAAAGCAAGAATCAATAATTGGAATAGATTCAAACTAAAAAGCTTTCTCTCAGCAAAGGAAAGTATCAGCAATGTGAAGAGAGAGCCTACAGAGTGGGAAAAAATCTTTGACACAGATACTTCAGATAGAGCACTAATCTCCAGAATCTATAAAGAACTCAAGAAAATTTACACCAAGAATACAAATAACCCAATCAATAAATGGGCAAAGGAAATGAGCAGACAGTTCACAGAAGAAGATCTCCAAACAATCAACAGATATATGAAAAAATGTTCAACATCTCTAATAATAAGAAAAATGCAAATCAAAACTACCCTAAGTTTCCATCTCACTCCAATTAGAATGGCTATTATCAAGAATATAAGCAACAACAGGTGTTGGTGAGGATGTGGGGAAAGTACACTCATACATTGCTGGTGGGGTTGCAAATTAGTGCAGCCACTCTGGAAAGCAGTGTGGAGATTCCTTAGAAAACTTGGAATGGAACCACCATTGGCCCAGCTATTCCACTCCTTGGCCTATACCCAAAGGACTTAAAATCAGCATACTACAGTGATGCAGCCACATCAATTTTCATAATTGCTCAATTTACAATAGCTAGCTTGTGGAACCAACCTAGATGCCCTTCAATTGATGAATGAATAAAGAAACTGTGATATATATATATATATATATATATATATATCACAGTTATATATATATATATATATATATATATATATATCACAGTTTTATATATATATATATAAACACACACACACATATATATATATACACACTGTGTATATATATATATATATAAACACACACATATATACATGATGTAATATTACTCAGCTGTAAAGAAGAATAAAATTATGGCATTTGCAGGCAAATGGATGAAGTTTGAGAATATCATGCTAAGTGAGATAAGCCAATCCCAAAAAACCAAAGGCCTAATGATCTCTCTGATAAGCAGATGATGATACATAATAGGGGGTGGGAGGGAGGCAAGAATGGAGGAAGGATGGATTATATAGAGGAAAAAGAGGAGGGGGGTGGGGAGAAGGAAAAAAAACAGAATGAGGCAAACATCATTATCCTATATACATGTATGATTACACAAATTGTGCTACTCTACTTCATGTACAACCAAAGAAACAAGTTGTACCCCATTTGTTTACAATGGATCAAAATAAATAAATTATTTAAAAATAAATAAATAAATAATTTTTAAAAATACCTACTGCAGAATTATGACATAATCTTAACTCTCTCTGCCCTCCTTACCACTGGAAACAGAATCATTAGTACCTTGAAATGAATCAGATTAAAGAAACAACTCCAGAAAACTCATATTCTATTCATAAAACTTGACCTTAGAGAATCAAAGATTGTGAACTAGAGCTAGGCTGCACTCCTTGTCACTCCATAACTTGGGTTTCAAGAGGAAAATCTATTTCTCTGTTAGACAGTCTTTGCTGCTCATCCATCCTCTGCTGTTTACCCCATTTTTCCACCTCACCTCATTTTTCAATCACCCGGAGTCTGCCAGCATATCGACTACTTTTTGAGTGTAGATCACTCACTGACTGTCACCTATCATCTGGCATTTGTCCATTTGCCTGCCTCTTGCTTGCCCATTTCCTGCCTTTCATCTACCCATCACCACCACCTGACGTGCACCTGCCAATCATCTACCAGTAACCTGCAGACCACCTGCAGACCACCAGCGGATTGACAGCTGCCTGCTGTTTCCTGGAAGCCCACTGTCACAGTACCTGCAGGTTTGGTTACATGTGGCTGCTGCCATTTTGGGACAATAGCCAGGACCTGCAGGATCCCTGGCCCAACTGACTGCACCCTGCCTCCAGGAATCCTCAGCCTGACCAACTGCACCCCACATGGACTTGGTGACCACACTCTGAGCTGCAGCTCCCCATTTGTCAACTGTTTGGAAGCCAGTGCAACTGTCTTGGATTATCCTGGAAGCAGAAGCTACCATCTTTAGGTGAAGCCAATCCCATCCTGAGATGCTTACTGGAGACTGGAAGCTCATTGTCAGGTACCTCACATGCATCAGGCTACTGAAGACTTGGAGGTTTGAATAGTATATGACTATTATACTGTAGATATTTTTTTCTCCCTTTTGAAAAATTTTAAGTTTTTATTTCTTTATTTTTCTTGCTCTATTTTCCTTTTGTTTACCTGTTTCTTCAGAGTCTCTTTCTCCCTTTTCTCATGCTAACAACCAACTTCTTTTGATTACACTTCACTCTTCCTACAATCTAGTACTACTAATACTCTTTTCTTATTCCTTTAACAGTTACATCCTACACCCCTCCCCATCCTCTTTGTCCACTGTTAGAAACTATAGACCTCATTGCAAATCTATTTGTTCTACTGTGGATAATAATTGAACTTATTCTATTTATTATGACAATATTATTAATGTTTTCATAGGGTCTCTTTGGTTTAGGGCTGCATATTGTGTGTACTGGGTGCTGCTAATATTGATCTCCCCCTTAAAGAAGAGATTCTGGAAGTCCGCAGGGTCACTATAAGCCTATGGGGGAAAACTGCAATACACCAGAGCTGCACTGCTAGAGGGGAAGATATGTGAACAACATGAAAAAAAAAGGGGGGGAAGAAAGTGTTTCAAACAAACCAAGATTCTATATTAATAGAACCCAGTGACAACATGGTAGAAGAAATGTCAAAAAAAGAGTTCAGAATATACTTGTTTAAAATGATTCATGAGGCAAAGGATGATATAAGAGAGCAAATGCAGGCAATGAACAATCACTCCAATAAACAGTTGAAAGAGCAACTGCAGGAAGCAAAAGATCATTTTGACAAAGACAGATTTTTTAACAAAACAAAACAAACAGAAATTCTTGAAATGAAGGAAACAATAAGCCAAATAAAAAACTCAGTGGAAAGCATTACCAACAGACTAAATCACTTGGAAGACAGAACCTTAGACAATCAAGACAAAATATTTAATCTTGAAAATAAAGTTGACCAACTGGAGAAGATGGTAAGAAATCATGAACGAAACCTCCAAGAACTATGGGATATCATGAAAAGACCATATTTAAGAATTATTGGGATTGAGGAAGGCACAGAGAAACAAACCTAAGGAATGAACAACCTATTCAATGAAATAATATCAGAAAATTTCCCAAACCTGAAGAATGAAATGGAAAATCAAATACAAGAGACTTACAGAACACCAAATGCACAAAATAACAACAGATCCACACCAAGGCACATTATAATGAAAATGCCAACACACAAAATAAAGATATATTTTAAAGGCTGTGAGAGAAAAGCATCAGATTACCTATAGGGGTAAACCAATACAGATATCAGCATATTTCTCAGCCTAGACCCTAAAAGTTAGAAGGACCTGGAACAACATATTTCAAGCTCTGAAAGAACATGGTTGCCAACCAAGAATCTTATATCCAGCAAAACAAACCTCCAGATTTGAAGACAAAATTAAATCCTTCCATGATAAACAAAAGTTAAAAGAATTTATAAGTAGAAAGCCAACACTATAGAACAATCTCAGCAAAATATTCCATGAGGAGGAAATGAAAAACAACAATGTAGGTCAGTAAAGGGAGGAACTACACTAAAGGAAAAGTCAATCAAAGGAGAAACCAAGTCAAGTTAAAAACCAAAAATAAGTCAAAATGACTGGGAATACAAATAACATCTCAATAATAACCCTGAATGTTAATAGCCTAAAATCATCATTCAAAAGACATAGACTGGCAGATTGGATTAAAAATAAAGACCCAAAATATGCTATCTTCAAGAGACTCATCTCATAGAAAAAGACATCCACAGACTGAAGGTGAAAGGATGGGAAAAAAATACCACATACATGGACTCAGTAAAAAAGTGGAGGTTTCCAACCTTATATCAGATAAAGTGAACTTCAAGACAAAGTTATTCAGAAGGGATAAAAAAAGGACATTTCATATTGCCTAAGAGAACCATAAATCAGGAAGACATAATAATAGTAAATATTTATGCCCCAAACAATGGTGCATCCATGTACATCAAACAAATCCTTCACAATTCCAGGAATCAAATAGATCACAACACAATATTTCTGGGTGACTTTAACACACTGCTGTCAGAATGCATGAGAAAATGCTTCCTCTCCAGAGTCCTATCAATAGAGTATGTTAGCTAACTTTGAACTTTTGCCAATGGAGAGAGAGAAAACAGTCTTCCATCTGCAGTTTTAATTTATATTTCTCTTTTTTAATGAGTGAAGTTAATTATCTTGTCAAATTTTATTTCCTTTTTCTATGTTTCTAAAGGTTTATGATTTTGTCAATTTACATGTTAGGAAGGATAGCTCTTTGTGATATGAGCTGTAAATATCTCCCTTAGTTGTCTTTTTTAAAAGTTTGTTTATGATGCTTCTTTCCATAATAATATTGATTTTTATGTGACAAAAAGTACCAGTGAAATAACTTATGACTTGGGGATTTTGAGTCATGAAAGGTTAGATAGTTCTTGCTAACTCCAGATTTATAAAGAAAAAATTTTCAAGTTTTCTTCTTATTATTTAATGGTTGTGTTATTTAAAAAATATCTTTGGTATATATGGAATTTGTCATGGTATATGAGGTAAGGGAGAGATAATACTTTACTTATCCCTATAACATTTATTGACTACTTCTTTTTCCCAGTGATTTGAGATGATGTCCTATTATACTTCAATTTCTATACGTACCTGTGTGTACTTACTTCTGGGTATTCTTTTTTGCTAATAGACCAGTATGATACTCTTAAATTATTTAGGCATTTAAAAATGCCTTCATGTGTTTTAGTGCTAGTCCCACTTCTGTTTTTTTTTTTCCACTAAATTTAGCATCAGGTGATATAGCTCAAAACTTTAAGTTTTCATTGAGATTTTATTAAATTTATAAATTAATTTACACAATAATATGGTCCTTCTATTTGTAGAAAGGCTATTTTTTTCCTTCAGTGGTATTTTAATTTTTATTTTGAATAGGTCTCACATTTTTATTGACAAACATATTAATATATATTTTGTTAGTGTTATATTTGAAATCTTTTCTTCCATTAAATCTTCTAAAAGATTGTTTGAATATATGGAAACTACTGATTTTTCTATGTTGATTTTGTACTTGGTAATCCAGTGGAGCTATCTTACTGTTTGTAGTAGCTGTTAATAAAATATTTTGAATCTTCAAAAAAAAAAAAAGAAAGAAAAAGTTATGGCAATTTAACAGTAATATTTTGTGTGTTGAATCAAATAAAGTGTTGGGGACTATATTAAAACAACAACAACAACAACAACAACTTGACCTTAAGATTCCACTCCTCTAGCTGAGTGTGGTGATGCACACCTGTAATCCCAGGAACTCGGGAGGCTGAGAAAGGAGCATTGCAAGTTCCAGGACAGCCTCAGCAACTCTGTGAGACTCTGTATCAAAAATTTTTTTACAAATGGCTGGGGATGTGGCTCAGTAGAAAGTGCCCTTTGATTAAAGCTCCAGTATCCGCTGCACCACCCCCATCCCCACCTCTCCCAAAAAAAAGAAAAAGAAAAAGATTTCATTCTTCTAGAATAACTCTTGACACTAAAATATGTTAGTCAGGATCCTGCAAAAAACTAAAACCAGTAGGATGCCTCTATGAAGGTAGGCAAGTTAATAGATAAGACATATATGACACAGTTCAAGAAATTTGCCTAGACAATTGTGGGGACTGACAAAACCAAAGCCAATATTCATATGGCAGGCCAATAGGATGGAAATCCTTGAGCTGATGTTGCAATTGAGGTAGAAATTTTTTTCCTCCAAGCAACCTTGTGTATGTTCTTAAGGCTTCTCAACTGATTGGATGAAGTTCATCCACATTATGAAGTGCAACTACTTACTTAAAGTCAACAGATTACAGAAGTTAGTAAGATTACCAAAAAAAAAAAAAAAAGAATTACAAGATACCTTCATAGGCGTAACCACCCAGATGAACATTTGATTAAATGACTGGTTACTGTAGCCTAGTCAAATTGACCCTACCAAGTAACCAGCATATGTGGGGACTATTTTTCTTACTTCATTCAGTTTTATTTTTAGAGTAATATTTTATCTATGCATCACAGAATATAAATTTGTCTGAATAATTCCTTTACAAGACTAAAAATTTGATGAAATTTTAAATTTAAATATTGTACAGTGATTGACCCTCTTTGTTTAATTTTCTCAGGTTCTGCCTCACTTTTGTAGTGGTAATTTCAATAGTTTCTCACACAAACTTTGGTTTCAGTAATTGCATTTGGCTAAAAATTTTAAAAATTTGGCTGATGTTCCACTCATTGAACACTTTGATTAAAGACAACTGGTTTTGAAGAAATTACAACAAAAATAAACAGGACACTCATTCACAAACTAGTTCAATACCTTTGTAGGGCACTACACTGATTTTTGAAGTGCTTCTTCAAAGACTTAAACATTTGTAAAATAGAACTAATGTTGGGCAACACAAAAGTACATATTAATCATGCTTAAACATTTAAAAATTCAAGGTTGGTTAATCACCAAATATTTGGAATTCAGTTACTTTATCCATTAGCTAACCTTCTCCTTCTTCATGTATTCCTCAGATGTTGGTTATTCATTCATATTTATAAGTGAAGGACAATTTTGGTGATTATTTACATCATTGATAACTGTCCTATGCAATTATTAACTCTCTCTCCAACAGCCAAAACTGATTTCTTCTGCTATTCTGGTAAATTGTGTAATTTAAATTTGTTCTTGATGCCTTATTTTAAGTGAACTGTTGTTGATAGTTGAACTAAAACAAACATGGATTGGTTTGCTGGACCTTTCTTTTTTACTTTTAGATTCTACCATGATCTGGTTTACTGATATGAATGACATGGGAGCACTGAATTAAATTCACTTTAACATCTGGTTAAACCTGAAAGTCATCAAATGATAAACCATCTTTTTCCTCTGATCCTTTACATGTACTATGTGACTAACACCTCCTTCTCAACATCAGTGGGCAGAGTACTCACTGAATAAAATGAAGTGCGCTCAGACACAAGTGGTTAGGAACAGCTCTTTGGAGGCTGGCAATCTATGATCAAGACACTGGCATGTTTAGTGTCTGGTCCTGGTCTTTGTTTTCAAGATGGCACCATGTTGTTACATCCTACGAGGGGACAAAAGCTGTGTCTTCACATGGTGGAAGATAATGGTCAAAGGGCATTGCTAGTTCCCGCTAGACTTTTTATAAGGTTGATAATCTCACTCATGAGAGTTTAGCCTTACCAGCTATCAAAATGGGGTTTAAGTTCCAACATATGAGTTTTGCAGAAATAAGTACAGTCAAACCAGAGCAATTATAATTATAAAAGGGAGAGAGAGGTATGTCTACTATGATACAAAATTTAGAACTCATAATAGAAAAACATTAGCTAATTCAAATACAAAAATAAGACATGGCAACCAGCAAAATGAGGGAGGGGGGAGTAGTGAGGACATGTAACTATAATCACAGGAAGAGTAGTCATGTCTTCAATACATGAGTGGTTCCTATAAATCAAGAAGAAAATCTCAGCATTCCAATAGGAAAATAAGCCAAAAGGAAATATAATGACACTAAGAAAAAAATTCAAAATTAAACTAAAGACACCAATAGCACAAATCATTTTGCTGACCTGGTAGAAACACAACAACTCAGACATTGCTTATGAGGATATAAGATGATACAGCTTCTTTGCATATTAATTTCTGAATAGTTGTAAAAAATTTAAAGGACTAATCTTTTAGCCTAGTATATCTGCTCTAAAAATTATTTCACAGATGTGGTTGCTGTATATGAGTTAAATAAAAGACATTCATTCCATGAGTCATGAGTACTGTTTGTAAGAGCGAATAACTTGAAATCTATGGGTCCATCAAAATGATTCTGGCTAGCTTGGGCTTCATCCATACATTGAAAAGCAATGGGAGAGCAGTTGAAGAAAACTAGTGACTCTAGACATACTGAAACGTTAAGATTCCCTGACATACTGGATGAAAAATGTAATCTGCATAACAACTTTTGAAATACTATTAATGAAAAGGGTAAATTTTTAAATGTCTTTGATGTGCAGGGAAATTCATAGAAAAGCACGACTATATAGATTCCCATTTGACGCTTCCTTTGAGAAGAGGAATGGGATAGAAAGGTTTAGACCTTTGCACTTCCATTCTAGGTACTCACTTCTAATTTTTGCAAGGGCAATGCATATACCCATTACATTCGAAGCCAGAGAACAGTAATAGTAACTAAATCAAGTGTATGAGGTTCACAGAAACCTTATCTGAAAACTGCTACTAGATGAATCCCTGAGGACAGGCCACTAACGCAAAATGTATCTTTTCCATTCGTGTGCCTATAAATGGTCATTGAGGACCAATATGAGTCCTTTAGGCCAGGTGCGCATTTGATCACTGTGGAAAAGTGTTTCTTGTGTTCATTAAGGATTGACAAGCCGCCAACAAATCTCGAGCCAGTTAAGGGAGGGGCCAAACCACGTGCTCCGGAAGGATGGCTCCAGCTTCCGGCGCGAGCAGCCCAAGCTCAAAGACTTCCTAGAATTTCTCCAGGAAACCGTCGGGTGGGAGGAGACGGGAGCGATTCTTTAACCCTCTGTCCCGCCTGAAGACATTCACTGGGCCTTCCGGAAATGAGCTTTAGTTCCTCTAAGGTGGCGCCACAGGCGGAGATTGAGACTCAGGTGGACCCAGAGTCAGAGGGGCTCCAAACTGAGACCCCGTGGGAGTCGCCGTCAGAGGAGGAGTCCAAGGCGGAGCCGGTGGAGGGGCCTGAACCCGACTCCCAGGAGGCGCCCAAGAGCCAGCCGTCGCTGATCGACGTCAGGAAGCCGGAGTCCGAGGAGATTAGGGCGTCCGATGAGGGACTCGAATCAGACCCCAGCTGGTCGTCAGGGCCGCGCTTAGAGTGGCTACCGCCGTTGAGGCAAGAATCGAAGCCGCTCCAGGAACCGGAGCCCTCCCAGGAGCCCAAACCCTCCCAGGAGCCCAAACCCTCCCAGGAGTCGAAGCCCTTCCAGGAGTCGAAGCCCTTCCAGGAGCCGAAGCCCTTACAGGAGCCCAAACCCTCCCAGGAGCCCAAACCCTCCCAGGAGTCGAAGCCCTTCCAGGAGCCGAAGCCCTTCCAGGAGCCGAAGCCCTTTCAGGAGCCCAAGCCCTTCCAGGAACCGAAGCCCTTACAGGAGTCGAAGCCGCTACCAGAGCCGCACCCGCAGTCACTGAGGACCACTGCGCGAGAGTCACAGAGGGCTATTCAAGAGACTGAGGCTGTCCACAGATCTCGCTGCCACACCAACTGCCTGGAGGGGCCGCTCTCCCCGCGCCTTCGAACGGCTGGGATGGTTGGTGGGTATGCACCCCTGGATCTTCCTGCTGGTACCCATCCTACTGACGGCCGCCCTTGGCATCGGTTTTATTTACCTGCCCAAGGATGAAGAAGAAGATCTCGAGGAGCAGTACACTCCGATTGGGAGCCCAGCCAAGGCCGAGCGGCGATTTGTGCAGGGACATTTCACCACTAATGACTCATATCGCTTCTCTGCTTCCAGAAGCAGCAGTGAGACCAATTTCGCTTCAATTCTGGTGGTCTCCAACAGCCGAACACTGCTGGACTCAGAGATCTTTGAGGAAGTTAGTAGATTGGACCAAGAGGTGCAGACTCTGACTTTGACAAAGGAAAACGGAGACCAGATCCCCTACAAAGAGGTGTGTGCCAAGTACAGGACTCTCTGCGTGCCCTCCAACCCACTCCTGTACACCTGGCAGAGGAACAAATCCCTCGAACTGAACAAATTCACCTTCCCCCTCCATAAACTTCACAACCGTTTCATCTACCTGGCTGGCTTCTTTGGTGGAAATATTTTAGGTGATGCCGTAGGAACGAACCAGTTACTTCTGGAGAGCAAATCCATGAGGTTATTGTACTTCCTAAAGACAGAAATGAAGGAGGACAGCGATCGGAGCAAGGAGTGGCTAGTTCATTTTCTGAATGAATTTTACAACCTTAAGGAGAGGATGGCTTTTAAAAATATCCAGGTACAGGGAGGTGGAGAGAAGGTGGGAGGTATGAGGAAGGCTTATTGAAGGACAGTAACAATAGCACTTCCTATTTAAGGAGGACTGTGACTTAAAGCTGGGTGTGCCCTGCAGCATTTGGCACTTAATCCTACTTTCTTAAAACACTGATGGATACCATTCATCATAAATCCTTGGTAACATTCTGGTCCATAACACAAATCCTGTTTAGGATTCACATTTCATTTTGGGTTTTGTTTTCTAATCAAATTATTGTGAAAATATTACCTTCAGTCAGTCTTTTCTGATTTCTGGGATCCCCCTAAAACTTGTTTGGAGCTCATTGGGATTAAAAGACAAATGAGCCTTTGAGGGAAGTTCCATGGTCTTAAGAAGATAACTAGCTCAGCATTTTTCAAGTTAGGATAGAGCACCTAGTTTAGTGTAAGGCACATGGTAGGTGTTCAGTAATTTTGGCACCAGCAACACTGGTGAAAGCAGGACACCTACTGAAAAGAGACTTTGAAGACCAAGCCTTCTTGAAATGATGCTTTTGCAAGTAAAATAATAAAAGATACCAACCTAGTAAAAATTTAGAAAAAGCCACAAATTTCAAATAAGAAAGACAAGATTTCACAACTTATATAACATTAGTTTGGGTATATTCCATTTTAAAAGTTTTAGAGTTTGGAAAGCACAACTGATTTTGTGGGAAGAAGCAAATCTATATTATCTATTCTAAAATTATAACCCATGTATTTTTATATTTGTTGAATTTTACATGTTTCTATCAATAAGTTAAAGCATTTTATTAGTGTTTGTAACTCATACACAAATATTGAAATTGAAAGTTATTTACCTGAGTATATTTTTGTGGCAGGTGGTCCACTTTACATCGATTTCCAGACAACTGGAATTTGAGGCAACTTCTATGACAGTGGTCCCTTTGTTTCACTTGGCCTACCTTCTAATCATAATATTTGCAATTGTATCATGCTACAGGTAAAACACTTTTATTAGTTTTGTATTTCTTACTTTGGGAAAAATTGTGATAAATATATATAATATATAACATAAAATATACCATCTTAATGATTTTAGAAGTATAATTAATGACATTAATTACATCCACACTGTCTTGCAACAGTCTGTTTCCAAATTTCTCCATCACTTCAAATAAACTCTGTGCTCATTATGCAATAATGCACTGTAGCTCCTTCCTCACAGTCCCAGTTAACTTTTAATCTCAATTCTATCTCTATGAATTTGCCTATTCTAGAGACTTATCCTTTTCTGACTGGCTTATTTCATTTAACAATGTTTTCATCTGTCTTATAGCATGTATCAGAACATTCCTTTATATAGCTGAATAATATTGAGTCCTCCAACTTTGTTCTTTTTCAAGATTATTTTGGTCATCTGGGGCTCCTTACAATTGCATAGAAATTTGAGAACTGTTTTCTTCATTTCTCAGGAATAAAGGAATTATAGGAATTGTGTTGAAAGGTAGATTGTTTGTGGTAGGATTGACATTTAGCAATAAATGTCATGAACTATCCATCCTGTCCATTTATTTATGTCTTTAGAATGTTTTCACTAATGTTTGGTGCTTTCAATGTACAAGTCTTTCACTTGCTTGGATAAATTTATTCCTGGCATTGTATTCTTTTAGAGCTATTTAAACGTAATTATTTTCTTTTTTGGATTTTTCATTGCACATGTATAGAAACACAACTGGGTCGTGTGTTGATCTTGTATCTTGCAGCTTTGCTGATTTGTTTATTAACCCTGGTAGTTGTCTTGTAGATTCTTTGGAATGTTTGTATATGGGATCATATATTCTATGAAAATGGATATTAATATTTCTTTCTAATTTAAAAACATTTTTTCTATTTCTTATCTAATTACTCTGGCTGGAACTTCCAGTACAGTGTTAAATATCAGTGGTGAAAGCAAGCATCCTTGCCTTATCCTTAATCTTAAATGAAAATCTTCCCATCTTTCAGTCTTGAATATGATGTTAACTTTGAAATTTTCATAAATGCCCTTCTTATTTGGAGAAATTCCCCTTCTATTCCTAGTCTTTGATTGTTTTTTTTATCATGAAAGAGTGTGGGATTTAGTCAAATGCTTTTTCAGCATCTATTGAAATGATTATGTATTTTCTTTGTTCTATAAATATGATGTTTTATGTTGATTGGTTTTCTTCTGTTGAATCACCCTTGTATTTCTGGTATAAGTCCCATTTGACTATGCTATATAATTATTCTATTGTGTTCTTAACTTGTGTCTGCTAGAATTTGTTGAAGACTTTTGTATCTATATAACTAAGAGATAGTGGTCTAATTTCCTTGTTATGTGTTTGGTTCTGATATCAGTGCAATGATGGTGTCCTAGTGTAAGTGGGGAACTGCTCCCTCTTCTTCAACTTTCTGGAAGCATTTGAGAAGGATTAGTATTAATTCTCTTTGGATGTTTGGTTGAATTCACCAGTGAAACTATTTGGTCCTGGATTTTTCTTTTTTTCCCCAGGGCAGGGGTACCAGGGATTGATCTCAGGGGCACTCGACCACTGAGCCACATCCCCAGCCCTATTTTGTATTTTATTTAGAGACAGGTTCTCACTGAATTGCTTAGTACCTTGCTTTTGCTGAGTCTGGCTTTGAATTCTCGATCCTCCTGCCTCAGCCTCCCGAGCTGCTGGGAGGCGTGTACCACCGTACCAGTCTGTCCTGGATTTTTTTTGGGTGTTTTTTGATTATTGGTTCAATTTTAATTGTTATGTCTCTTGAGAGTTTCTGTTTCATTTTGAGTCAGTTTAGGTTGTTTGCATGTTTGTAGGAATTTGTGCATTTTGTTTAAGGTACCTGATTTGTTTGCATACAGTTGTTCTTAGTATTCTCTTATAAAAGTTTTTATATTTCTTTAAGGGTAGTAGATTTAGCTACTTTTATCTTCTTATATTTTCTTTGTTGTCCAAAGTAAAGTTTAATCAAGTTTATTGATCTTTTCAAAGAACCAACTTTTGATATTATTGATTCTATTGTGTTTGTATTCTCTATTTTACCTCTTTTCTAAATCTTTCCATCTTTCTTACTATGGTCTGAATAGTTGTGTCTTCCCAAAATTCTTATGCTGAAAGTTCCCCTTAGTGATGGTATGAAAAGTTGAAGCCTTTGGGAGATGACTAGACAGTTTAGTTCTGGTGGAGCTTGTTAGCCCCATTAATGATGTGAAGACAGAGTGAGACAGTGCTTGTTTTATTCAGCTTTTTCACTGCTGTGACTAAAAGACCTGACAAGAACAATTTTAGAGGAGGAAAATTTATTTCGGGGCTCATGGTTTCAAAGGTGTCAGTTGTCAGTGTCAGTCCATAGACAGTTGGTTCCATTCATTAGGGCTCAAGGTGAGGTAGAACAGCATAGTGGAAGAGTGTCGTGGAGGGAAGTGGCTCAAGTCATAGCACCAGGAAGCAGAGAGAGAGAGACTCACCAGATACGAAATATGTACCCCAAAGGCTTGCCCCCCATGACCTACCTTTTCTAGCCATACCCTGCCTACCTTCAGTTACCACTCAGTTGATCTCAATATTTCAATTAGGGGATTAATTCACTGATTGGTTTAAGGCTCTCATAACCCGATCATTTCACCTCTAAGTCTGCTTGCATTGTCTCACACATGAGCTTTTGGGGGACACCTAATATCTAAACCATAATACTAACATATAATCTTAGGGAATGCATATTCTCCTATTGTTAGGTTGAATTTTCTACATATCTCTGCAGATTCTAATTGGTTTGTAATGTTCTTCATTTTCTCTATGTCCTTATTAGTCTTCTGCCTAGATGTTTTATTCATTATTAAAATTGGTATATTGAATTTCTCAACTATTAGTGTGGAACTTTCTCTCAGTTACTATGTATCTCTGTACTTTCACTTTCATTCTATTTATGTCTTTGATCTAAAGTGAGTGTTACAGACAGCATGTAGTTGGATCTCATGTTTTATCCATTCTGGGAATGTATGTCTTTTGATTAGAGAATTTAATCCATTTACATTTAAAGAAATTGCTTCCCCCCATTATGCTTTTTTCATGTTTATTTTATATTTTGCTAGGGAGCTGTTTTGATTCCCTTCTCATTTCCTTTTATGATGTTTCTTAGAGTTTTTTTTAGTGTGTGTGTGTGGCCATGGGGATTAGATATAACATCCTAAATTTAAAACAATCATACCACTTGATGGGTGAAAAATGTGTTGTTAGGCAATTTGATTGTTGTGCAAACATTACAGAGTATCCTTATACAAACTTACATGGTATAGCCTATTGCTTCCTGGCTATAAACCTAAATAGTGTATTACTACACTGAATACTATAGGCAGTTATTACACAATGGTTAGTATTTGTGCATTCAAACAAACCTTAACATGGAAGAGGTACAGTTGAAATGTGATATAAAAGATAAAAATATTATACCTGTATAGGGCACTTGCCATAAATAGAGCTTTCAGGTCTGGAAGTTGCTGTGGGGGAGTCAGTGTGTGAATGGTGAGTGAATGTGAAGGCCTAAAATATTACTACATTACTATTAATGTTTAAAACTCAGTACACTCATCTTATGGTAAATTTACAAAAATAAAACAAAACAAAAAACCAGTTCAGTACTGGATTAATCTTAGCTAACTGTAATGTTCTACTTTATAAACTTTTATTATTTTAAAACTTTTTGACAACACTTAACCAAAAACAGATTGTACAGGTGTACAAAAATATTTTCTTCATTTATATCCATATTTTAAAATCTCTTCTATTAAAATTTATTTTGTATTTTTAAACTATTCATCTTAAAACTGAATACATACATACTAATCTCGGTCTACACAGGGTCAGGATTATCAATATCACTGTCTTCCTCTTCTACATCTTATCCTACTGGAAGATCTTCAGGGGCAATTACGTCCAGGGAGCCGTCACCTCCTATGATAACAGTGCCTTTTTCTGGAACATCTGAAGAGTTTGCCAAAAGCTTTTCTTGAGGCGGTATCTTTTTTTCAGAAAAATATGCACAGTGGTTTGCTTGGTTTGTTTCTTTTTTTCCCCATTATAAATTGCTTATAAGTAGATAATGCACCATGAACATTCTTCTCTATTAACAAAACCTTTTGGTATTGGGATCCAAATTTTCTAACTTTTTAAGGAGTTCGTTGAGGTCTGCAGAGCTTCTTCTGAACTCTTCATTAGGAGTTTTTTTTTGGTAGGTTCTTTCTCTTTTCCTGAAGATTTTTTTTTTCTTGTGTCTTCTTCAGCTAATGTATCCTCTAGGTGACAGGAATTTTTAGCTGTTCTCATCTTGTGGAACCACCATTATATATGCAATTTCTCATTGACTAAAATATTTTAGCCAAAACATTTGGGGCACATGACTGCATATTGAATTGTTACTAGTTTAACCTCACAAACACAAAAACTCTGCTCTTATACATCTCTGTCCTCTCCCCTTTTGTTGTTCTCAAATTTGTCTTTATATATTGTATGCCCAGTAACATAAACTACTGATTATTTTTATTTGTTTGTCTAATAAACCCTATAGGAAATGTGGAGGTACACCCCAAACACAGTAGTACTTGTTTTTTATATTTATCAATGAATTTATCTCTACTGGGGATTTTTATCTCTTCGTTGAACTTAAGGGTTACTGTTTATTGTGACTTTCTAAATTATCCAGTGAATAAGATTGTTTTTGAATGTCCTAAATTCCCATAGAAATGCATCTTTTTCTTCAGATAGTCTTTTGTATGTTTGAGCTCCAATATTTTGCCCCAGGCATCTGAGGGGTTGGATTCAGCTTGCATGGTTTTCCAGCTCTTTCAACCTGAGTTATAAGTTAGGCAGAATATAGAGGGATGGCTTGTATCCAGGTAGCCCCAGATAGGTTAGAACAGACATAGGTAACATTTTGTGAATAAGTCAGCTCAGCTCCATCAAGGTCTATGGAAATAGTTCTACCTTGGTAACCTGGGATGTCACCACTTTAATACTGCTATTTGAGACTACTGCCACTTGAAGACCATGTCCATTTTTATACCCTTGACACTTTAAGACTGCCACCACACCAGGAAGAGGGTAAGTATAGGCAGGTGAAATTACTACAAAATCTGTTTTGAAGTGCCATTTTTTGGATTCTGTACTCACTTGGTGATCTCTTTTGACTATTTTCCAGAGTTTACAAAATTGGTTCTAATAGCTTCTGCTTATTTTTTGATGCTTCTGTGAGATGAGAGTTTCCTTCTCTACCATTTTGCTGATGACTTTTGAAATTTTGCCCTTCAGCAATAGTGGAATAGAAAAAAATTATAGCTAATTTTGTTTGATTTGGTGTATCTTTTTTGACTTATGTATTGCATCAATTATGACTAATTACTTCATTTGAAAGGCGGATAGGTTGATAGGACCGAGAAGCAAGTCCTATTTCTGCTATAAGCTTGAAGTAGTAATTTTTACTACATAAAAACAAAGCTCTTATTTAATTGACTTGGGTGTTTCCATTGTTCTTATGTGAGCACTTCGTTAAGCACTTAAAAATTGAACTGGACATGGTTTGACTTCTTGTGATTAGAAAGCTAAAATTTAAAAAATAGCAGCAAGCAGAATTTTTAGAAGGAAGCTTACAGATTATATGATCCCAGTTATTCTCATATTAGAGTCTTCCAAAGAGATTTAATCCATATCCTCTCGTAAATTTGACCTTACCTTACTGAATAAAAATATCTCAGGGTTTAATCTGATAATTGATATTTAAAAATTTTCCTGTTTCTCATGTAGAGGTAGGTCTAGAAACAAATCATATGATTTAGCTGTCTAGATTTAAGGAAGAGAAATATGAGGCCACATTAATCAATGGGACTTGACCACAGTGGGATCTCTTCAGAGGCAATAAAATACTTCATTAAGTTTATAATTCTGGAAAGAAAGATGACATCCATTAGAAAGCAAAGAAACCAGAAAAGAAAAAAAATCAGTCTTGTTAAAGTGTTAATAGCACAAAGTGTATTTAAAATACAAGGTACTGATCATTGGTTTAGTAAAACTTTTCTACTAGATAGCTGGTTTTGAAGATACAAACTAAATAAATTTTTGCTTATCTTTACAAATGATTGCAGTCAACAATGTAGATATGAATGCAGAGATTTATATCTCTCTTTGAAAACTTTTTATGCTTATGGAACCAACATCCGGAACACACAGGACTCATGAAATGTAAAAATTCAACTTTACATTTGTCTCCCTGTATTTTCTTTAAGTTTTGTAGGTAAACTGAGTCTTTCCTCTGCCCCATGAAAACTCAGGCTGGCCCTGTGACTTTTCTGGTAATTTTTAGGTAAGACAAAGTCCTCTGGTCAGAATTAAAATGTTCACATCCGTGGAATAAACACAAGTGATAACTTAATTTGATGCTAAGGTTTTTCCACCTCTCCTGACTGGAGCTTGCTACTTGGGATTGCCCTTAATGGGGAAGAGGGACTTGCCAGCCCTCCCCTACCACTTCTTTTTTTCTCTGTCTTGCTGATCTGGGTTGTGAGTTGGAGCATGCTCAAAGAGTAGAAGAAACGTAATGAAAAAATTCTTAAGACATGGATGCTGCATGATATGCTTTCTCTGAGCTTGAATAAAAAATGATCCTTCTGTGAATGATTCTGTAAGTTCCTTAACATGTCTGGTTTCTCTTCTTTTGGAGCACTGAGGGTCTCTTATCTATGTTCTGAGTGAAGCCTCCTAGATAGTCCCTGAGACATATTCCATTCTACCTGTCTCAACCCACATATATGAAGGTTACACCTTGCATATATGCATTTACCTGATGACAGAACCTTATTCCAACACATTTCAGGGATCTATATTTATTATATTGCATTGAAGTCACTTGAATAAGAAAACTTTTTCAGAAGTTTATGATGATCCAAATTGAACTTCATTGTAGTTCACACTGTAGCAGGTAGTGGAACCTTGCGCTTCCAGAGTATTTCAACATTGTGTGATTTTCTGGAAATGATAAAACCTGCACCAGATATTAGATCAACTTTTGATGAAAACTGAAAACACTTCTCAACACCCTATAAGCTTTCCTTTACTTGTTATAAACACCACTACCTTTCAAGTGAGATGCAGATGCTTTGCTAAGCATAAACATGATTTTCTAAATGTAATAAATTCTAGTTTGGACTATTCCTACTAAGTAAATAGAAAATTTGGAAAATTGACCATTCTGCTGCTGGATTTTATGCACAGATCTTCCTGTGCTTTGGAATCATATGAGCACAATTTTAGACACAAAGATTCTGCAGCTTCACTATAAATACACTGAATTGGAATCTAGAGTTGGGTTCCTGGAAGCTTAACATTCTAACACTTCTCCTTGGTGGTTCTGATGAACTGTTTAAACCAGGATCCTTCTTGGGGACTAGGATATCTGCAAGCATATTCATCAAATGCCTTTAGTGTTCTACTTTGAAAACTTTCCTTCCATCATCTATTGGACTTTAAAAGAAAGGTCATGTAGAAACTAAGTCAACATATTAATGCAACAACTAGTCGGAGTCACTACAACCAACAATATACTTCACTTCCTTCTTTCCTGAAAATTTTACACCAAAAAAAATTTTTTTCCCAAGAAATCAGGAGGAAGAAAGGGAATGAGCATGATATATATAACTTCTATTTTTACTGGTCTTTCTGATTTATTCATCTTTGTTCTTAAGCTCCTATAAATGAATATTGATGTTTTTAGGAAGTACTCATTCTAATAAAATTTTATTTGGAATTTGTATGTATATGTTTATGTGAGTTGATTTGAGACTCTGAATTGAATTCATAGCAACAGCAGATTGGGAGAAAGTAAAATACAGCCTCAATGTAGGAATTTTATGTGTAATAAGAAATTTTATCTATTTAAATGTGATCTTGCCTGAAGAAGGTCGGCAGTCATAATCCTGCTGTTTTGGAATCACTGGCTCCAGTTCCTTAGTTGTCCCTCTTAGATTTCCAAAATAAACTTGATTTGTCTCCCTTACTAAAATATCTGGAGGCAGATATTCACTATTTGTTTTGAATCAATTTTCAGCAAGTAAAATCTAAAACAAAAGGTTATTGCCAATATTTCATAATGTAATATTGTGGCTATAGGGGAGAAAAAGCACTGAATCATACCTTAAAATGTCTTATATATATCCTTACTTCTGCTGGTCTGACAAGGAAGTAGGCACTGGTTGAGTCATTTAAAATATGGTATGTTTTAACCTTTTTTCTCTAAATTAGTAGCAACTTTTCCATAGACCCCATGTCACCAGTAGAGGAGAATCCTGAAAATGATTTAAAACAATGTCTTCATACATTTTGTCTACCACAATATACACTGAACTGGTTTTGAAATGCAGGAGCTATTTAGTATTGCATTATGGCTTCCTGGAGTTCAGGGGTGAGTGAAAACATAAATGGATATGTGTTCTGTCTCTGGTATAGCTTTCCCTCTGTCATAGTCAGGATATGATTTGAGTGTATTCCTCCAAAGGTTTATGTACTGGAAGGTTGGTCCCAGGGTGGCAGTGTTAAGAGGTGGTAAGACCTTTAAGAAGTGGATTTAGCTAGGCACACCTGTAATCCCATCTATTTGGGAGACTGAGGTAAGAGAATCTCAAGTTTGAGGCCAGTCTGGGCAACTAACCCCCAAAAATAAAAATAAAAAGCACTGGATTGTAGCTCCGTGTTAGAGGACTTGCCTAGCATGCATAAGGTCTTGGGTTCCATCCCCAATACAATAAAATAATAGATAGATGATTGATATATAGATAGATAGATAGATAGATAAAAGGAGTGGGGTCTAGTGGAAAGTGATTAGGTGATTATGGGTGCCACCCTCAGAAGTAGTTCTCATTGGACTCTTCTAGTTCATGAGAGCAAACTATAATTAAAAGAGCAAGCCTAACCCCTGAATCTATCTGGTTTCCTGTCTTACCATGTGTAATTTCCCTCTCACATTTACTCCCACTATGATGCCATCCACCATGTTATTACACAGTGAGGGGAGCCTTGCCAGTATGCCATCATGCCCTTAGACATCCAAAACTGAGCTAAATGAACCTCTTTTCTTTACAAATTACCCAGCCTCCCATATTTTGTTACAGAAAAAAAAGACTAAGATACCTTCCATCCTTCCATTAACTATTATATCCCATTTACACCCTTCTGAAAATCAGAATGGATTTGACCATCTTCAGTGCTTCAATAAATCTTTGAAATCCTGAAATGTTAGTCCATGTATTATTGTTTGACTTACTACATAAAAATCACCTAAGAGAGTTTGGTAAAAGTACAGATTTTCAACGTTTCTGCCCTATACCCCATTTTCTGTCATTTGGTCTGGGATAGTACCTAGGAATTTAAGGAAATTCTGCAGACAACTGTGGAAATTATTGTCCCAGAGGTTTCTGACTTGTTGTCCAATTCAAGAATGTTATCAATTGATGGAATTTCAGTATGGAAGCTACCACCGCAAATTCCATGATTTTTCCCTCCAAATTTACAGGTTTGACTGTGTACGAAACAAAATGTGGGTTGCAATCTTTGGAGTGGTTTCTGTTGCCTTTGCAGTGGTGAGCGGCTTTGGCCTGATGTTGTACATTGGGGTGCCATTTGTGATCATAGTTGCAAATTCACCATTTCTTATTCTAGGTGAGTAAAACAAAATGTGAGGCTACACATTGTGTATGTAGCGGGGGTGGGGTAGATAAGGGAAGGAATTGTATTTAGGTGACTGCACAGATCCAAATGAAGTGTCAGGAAACAGGAAAATCATATGGAATCATGTATCTTTAGAGCTGCAAAAATCTAGTACCCCAAATGAACAAATAGGGAACATGAATAGCATCTCTTTCTCTCTCTCTCCCTCTCTCTCTCTCTCTCTCTCTCTCTCTCTCTCTCTCTCTCAAACACACACACAGACACATAACTGAAAATATAAGGAAAAGGAAAAAAAAAACCCTTTTGAATTAATCAAGGGGTATAAATTAGACTAAAAGTGAAACAGCTTGTTTTCTTATTAGAATAATCAGTTCTAGTAAGATTGAAAATTTGGGGAAGGTTGTGTGCAAATGAACACCCTCATATTCTTCTGTGGGAAAATGTAAAGTGACACTTTTTTTTTTTTAGTTCAAGTTTGCAACAAATCAAAAAATTTAAAAAGGGAGCATTGTTGACCTACCAATTCCACTTCTAGGAATTTGATCTAATAATTGGACAAGTAATTAAAAGTAGAAGTATGTTCATTTCAGTATGATTTAGAAAATATTGGAAATGACCCAATACCATATCAATATGGGATTTTTCAAGTTGAACATACTATACTAAAATACTGGAATCATATTCAGTATTTTTGATAAGATATGTAAGTTAAATGAAAATTTCTGGTTATAAAGCAGGATGCTTGAAATGGAGAGAATAGTTGTATGCATATACTTACATAAGCCAAATTCTAAATGGATGTTATCTCTGAAGTGTGGAATTACAGTTGTTTTCCATTGTTTTCTAATGGTATCTTCAGAATTTATTTTACAGTAAGCATGAGAAATCAAAGGTACTTAAAAATTGGAAAGTAAGCAACTTGAACAAAATAATTTTTGGTTTTCTGGAGGAGGTGGTAGATGAACTGTACAAAGGGTATCAGTTCATGCTGGCTTTTCAAGTAACACCTTCTGTACATAATCACTCAGTGTATACTCTGCAGCCATAAATAACAAAAGTTAAGGTGCTTTAACTGATTAATATAAGCCACTTTTGTACAATCTCGGTATACATAGGTGTGCATATGTACATATATATATGAGTTCAGCAATTTAAACAAGAAATATGTGAGAACAATTTCTGAACAAGGTTATATAAGTAATAAAATTAATTTTTAAGGACCTAACATATCAATGAGTTCATTCTTGGTCCTTAGTATTTGTAATTGTTCCCTTTTGTCCAACTGAACACAACTGAAATTCTCAAAGCAGGTGGTAATAAGGGTGCCACAGTGCCGGTTATGACAGCCTACATAGCTTTGTGCTTATTTGGATCATCCTACCTTGATCATACCCATGGAATATCTGAACTGGAGACAGGTTACAATTCCCAGTATTCTCCCAAATTATCATATAGTCCATAAAAAATAAATTGAAATTAAGATCCATACTTCAGTTCCAAGTATTGATGTTATATCAATACACATGGAAACAGAGGCTCACAAGAGTGAAAGTAATATGAACTTTATTAGAAAGTTTGAGGGAAGTGCAATTTATCTGCAACTGGTCATGCTACCCTTTCTAGTTTCCTTTCTTTGCAATCCTTTCCCAGGCTTTATTGATGACTTCAGAATCCTCAAGTGCTCTTCAGTTCTATTTCAGGCCATCAAGAATTAATTGTCTTTGTGGAAAGGAACTAATTACTTAGTAGGCATTGATAAATAAAGGATTCTTAAGGTTTACTGTGGTACATATTTCTGATCTCAGGAGCACTGGCCTTAGAAGCAGCGAGATAATGCCTTATCCTCAGCAAGTGAAATTTGAATAATAGCATTCTAGGTGTCAAAGACAGACTAGGAGGGAAATTGCATTTGTGTAGTTTTCTGGGTGTATGTCTATAGAATATGAGATACCATTCAAATTATACCGCATAAGTAGCCTGATGTTAACTATACAACACATATATCCAGCTTATATTTTAAGTAACAGAATTTTGGCTGGGTGTATTTGTATGTTGTCGTAAAATGTGTTACAAAAGGAAATGATCTTTTATTCAATCTAGTGAAATCAAAGATATATTGCTGATGCTACTTCAGCTAACAATCAGCCAGGTTTCCTGATCTCATCACTCAATCACCTTAAGTGAAGGCTAGGGTGAGAGTATACCATGCTCTGTGTAAATAACAGGAGCATGTGTAAAGCAAGACTTAATATAGAGGATGGAGTGGTAAATTCTGTTGTGGATTCAGAAGCAACCTGAGAAAACATTATAAAAAAGTTCATGTTTAAGCAGAGGATGGGCAAGATAAATAAGACCTTGAGACAAAAAAGGAAATGGTCAATCTGTTTAATTTTTGCTGTATATTAATATGTATGAAGATTCTGTTTCTTTTTTTTTTTTAACAGGTGTTGGGGTTGATGATATGTTTATCATGATTTCTGCCTGGCAGAAGACCAGTCTTAGGAATAGCATAGAAGAGCGGATGTCCAATGTCTATTCAAAGGTGGCAGTGTCCATTACAATCACCACTGTCACCAATGTCCTGGCCTTCTATACAGGGATTATGAGTTCTTTCAGGTCCGTACAATACTTTTGCATCTATACAGGAACAACCCTGCTCTTTTGTTATTTTTATAACATCACCTGTTTTGGAGCATTTATGGCCCTGGATGGTAAAAGAGAAATACTCTGCCTACGCTGGTTGAAAAAGCCAGATCAAAAATATTCCTCATTAAAAAAGGCCTGCTGTCTCCCATTTTCTTCTATGCCAGATGAACAAGGAACTGATATCCATCCAATGAATTTGTTCTTTAGAGACTATTTTGGTCCTTTACTCACGAGAACCATGTCCAAGTTTTTTGTAGTGGTGGTATACATTTTGTATATCACAAGCAGCATATATGGGTGTTTCCAGGTGCAGGAAGGTTTAGACCTTCGAAATCTAGCAAGTGATGATTCCTACATTACACCATATTTTAATATAGAGGAAGATTATTTTTCAGATTATGGTCCCAGGGTTATGGTTATTGTTACTGAAAGTATTAACTACTGGGAGGAAGATGTAAGGAAAAAATTGGAAAAATGTATGGAGACTTTTGAAGAAAATGACTTTGTAGATAAAAATCTTACAGAGTTTTGGTTACGCGAATATATGAAATTTATGAAAAGTAGTGGACAAGAGCCTAATGATAAGGATACTTTTATGAATGGTATGTCTGAATTTTTAGGTAGATTTCCAGTTTTTACATATGATATTAATACTTCATCATCAAATGAAATCACTTCCTCTCGGGGCTTCATTCAGACTATGGGTGTTTCTTCCTCAACCAATAAGAAAATAATGTTACTCCAATTACGAGAAATAGCTGAAAAGTGTGAAGTTCCTTTAATGGTGTATAACCAGGCATTCATATATTTTGATCAGTATGCTGCAATCATAGAAAACACTGTGCGGAATATCATGGTTGCGTCATCAGCTATGTTCATTGTGTCCTTATTGTTAATTCCTCATCCAATGTGTTCCTTGTGGGTAACTTTTGCTATTGCTTCTGTGATTGTGGGAGTAACAGGTTTCATGGCATTCTGGAATGTCAATCTTGATTCCATATCCATGATTAATCTTGTCATTTGTATAGGGTTTTCTTTTGATTTTTCTGCACACATATCTTACGCATTTGTTTCCAGTACTAAGATTTCAGTAAACCAAAAATCAATTGAGGCATTATATCTGCTAGGCTATCCAGTGTTACAAAGTGCAATTTCAACAATAATAGGGGTGTGTGTTTTAGCTACAGCTAAAGCATACATCTTCAGGACATTTTTCAAGATTATGTTTCTTGTTATGGTATTTGGGGCTGCTCATGGCCTAATTTTTATTCCAGTCTTCTTAACCTTTTTTTGAAGGTTTGTTTGAATAGCCACTAACAAATCAAAGACCAGTTATAGAATTCCTGATTGCCTCAATCCAATCTGATAAAAAAAAAATGCATTATTAAGAATAGTCAAACTTTTAACAAAGGCATGTTTCCTTGACTTGGAAATCCTACTTTAAATTGTTATTTAACATATCCTGAAAAAAATTAATTAGTCTTCCATTAAAATATCTTTACTAAATTAGAAAGTGTTGTCATCTTTATTATAGTGTCTACAATCAAGTATAAGATTAGAAATTTATTCCTGGAATTCAAGTATTTCATATATTATTCATACTATAAATGGAATATTATTTTCATTGTGCTTCTTACATGCATTATTATGTGAAAATGCAACTTATTATTTATTCTCCCACTTAGGGGCTTTTCTGTGCATTTTAATGGTATATTTTGGAGAATAGAAGTTTTTAAAGTTTGTAAATACAATTTATCATTCTTTTTATGGTTAGTGATTTCTATGTCCTAAGAAATCTATGACAACTCAAAGGCTACAAAAAATCATCTTCTCAAAACTAAGATTTAAAATTTTACAATGATCCATACACATGTATTTGTTAGGAGATATGGAAAGGGGTTCATTTTCTTCCCAGAATAGCTACCTAACTGTCCTAGCCTCATTTGTCAAGACAATACTTAGTATAGGATTAACCTCACACCTATGTTAAAAAATCATGGACAGTTTGTATGTGGCTATATTTCTGTGCCATTGATCTGTTTGTCTACACTAAGGATAATACCACACTGCCTTGATTATTGAAACTTTATATCAATTTTTAAAGTTAGGTGTGTAAATGTCCAACATTTTTCTTTTCCAACTTGTTTTGGCTACTCTAGGTCCTTTGAATTTACATGTTAGTTTTGGAATCATTTGTCAGTTTCTTAAAAATGTCTCTGGAATCTCCACTGGGTTATGATGACTTACATGCCTACTTGGGGAAAATACATAACTTGGTGATATTAGGTCTTCCAGCCCATGACCATAATTTATTTCTTCATTTTAAGGTTGTTTTTAATTTCATCCAAGAATATCTTGTAGTTTTCAATAGATTTACTCCTAAGTATTTTAAATTATCTATGTCATTGTAAATAATATTAATTTAAAATTCCTTTTCAAGACTTTTTAATTAGTACTTAAAAATACAATTGATTTTGTTATACAATACATTGTGTAATCTTGTCATGTTCATTTATTGGTTCTTATAGATTTTTGTATAGTTTCTTTAGTATTTTTATCTACACAATTATGTAATGGCTTATAAAGATCATTTTATTTAATTCTTTATAATCTTTCTCTCTTTTTTCTCACTTGCCTTAATGAACTGGCTAAAATATCCAATAAAATGTTGTAAAAAAATAAAAAAAAAACAGAAAAAATTGCCTTGCTCCCAGTTTTCTAGGGAACATGTTTCACTTTCACTTTTTCATCAGTACCATGAGTATAAGGGAGTTTTCACAAAATCTTCTTTCAGACTGAAGAAGCTCCTTTATACTCTCAGTTTGTGTAGATATTATACCATGTATGGGTTTCTTAAATACTTGTCCATCTATTAATATAGACATATCATTTTCTTTCTTATTCCGTTAATACAGTAATTTATGATAAGTTGTTTTAAAACAATACACAAACCTTGCTTTACTAGTATGACCCACATTTGGTCATAGCCTATCATCATAGCATATCATTCTTTTCATATATTGCTAATATTTTTCAATGTTTTTTTTTTCCCATGCTCGTGAGGGCTATTGGTCTGCAATTCCCTTTTCTGTAATGTCTGTCTCAGGTTTTCATATCAGGGTTGTGCTACCCTCAGGAAATGAGCTGGTAAGTGTTCCTTCTTCTCTGTTTTCTAAAATAGTTGATGTATGGTTGATGTTATTTCTTCCTCATTTTTCCTTAAATGTTTAATAGAATTCATCTGAGTCTGGAGTTTTCCTGGAAATTTTTGTTTTGTTTTGTTTTTAATTTTCAAATTCACTTTCTTTGATGAGTTACAAATCCATTCAGATGTTCTATTTCTTCTTTGGTCAATTTTGATGTTTTGTCTTGTGAGGAATTTAACCGTTTTTCAGCAAAGTGGTCAATTGATTATTTTCTTATTCTTTTAATGTTTCTAGTGATGGTCCCTGTGGAATTCTTGATATTGGTAATTTGTATTATATCTGTTTTATCTTTCGATCAGTATGGCTAAAAGTTATGAATATTATTAAATCTTTCAAAGAACCAACTTTTGGTCTTTGGGATTTTCTCTGTTATTTCTCTAGTTCATTGATATCTGCTTTCTGTTGCTCCCTATTTGCCGTCTACTTTAGGCTAAATATTCTATTTATCTAACTTTTTAAGGCAGTAGATTAAGCCATTGATTTCAAACCTTTTTTATCTAAGAAAACTTTTAATGCTATAAATTTCCTTCTATACCTCTACACACATTTTTACATATGAATATTCATAATTATTTCAAAATAAATTTAAATTTCCCTTGTGTTTTTCTTTGACCCATGGATCAAAAGATACCTTTATTTTCTCCTCATTTTAGAAAAATTCTTTACCTAGATTCAGAACTTTGAGTTGAGAGGATTTTCTTAAGCACTTTTTAAGATGTCATTGCATTACCTTCTTTATACAATGCTTTGATTATACAGTGCTTTCATTAGAATTCAGCCTCATTCCTACATCATTTCTGTCTATGAAGTATACCTTCATTTTCCTCTAGCCACTTTGACAATATTCTTTATTACTAGTTTTCTGCAATTTGACTGTTTTTTTTTTTCTATTTAAACTTCTTTAGTATCTTTGAATTTGTGGAATCTTTGACTTGATAAAATTCTCATCATTTTTGGAAATATTTCACCCTTCTGGGCATTCAATTGCAAGTATGTTGTTATTTTTACTCAATTCATACAACTGTAACATTCTTCATTAGCAAATTTGAATTATTGATGCATTGAGTAAATTCTGCTACAGCCCATATTTTATTGAAAAAATACTTTTCCTATAAGTGGCAAGATTACTGATAAGCAAAGAAAATTCTGCTATGTGACAGCTATTCATTATGGAATTTTTTTGCATTTAAATATTTTAATCATTATGTTATTTTATTGTGATTATCACTTTAAGCAAACCCATCAAATGATTTCTTTTTTCTGATTATCTCAAATGTTTTGCTAAACCTAACAGTGATGCTATAAAAAAAAATAGACCTTTTCTAGTTCATTTTTCCTTTAGTACAGAATATAAACCTATTGTTAAAAAAAGTCAAAACTTGGCCAAAAGCTTTCTCACAAGTTGAGAAAGCACAAGACACAATCATAAAATTTCAGAATTAAACTGTGTACAGTGTTTAAACTCTTGTTTAATTTGTTTTCTTCCTCTTTCACTTTTGTGGTGGTAAAAAGTGACTGTCATTTAAGCAGATCTTTTCTCAGTAATCCCATTTTGCTGAAGGCTTCAAAACTTTTAAGTCTGGTATTTTATTCAGTGACTACTTTGATTAAAGATTCACGATTGATGTAAAACTAGTTGCAACAAAAATGAATAGATGACTCATTTAAAAAACAGAATTCAAATCCATTTTATAAAAGATTGATTTGCAATGTGATCCTTCAGAGCACTTCTAAAGTCTATTGTCAGACAACAGAGAGAGAAAAATGCATGCTGCCACACTTAATATTTTAAAATTCAACATCAGCTTAATCCCCACATATTTGTAGTTCAGTTCTTCAAGTACTATATGAAATCATTTTTCTCCTCCCTTGTATATTCTTCATTTTCAATCTTTTGTATCCATTCATACTCACAAATGAAGGGTTCGTCTGCTTAGTATATGTTATTGGTAATTTTTAAATATAATTGTTAACTCTGTCTCCAGCAGCCAAAACCGGTTTTCTACTAATGTCCTGGTAAACAATCTAGATAAAATTTATCCTAGATGTCTTATTTTTAAATGCAGTATTATTACTAATAGTGGAATTAAAATAAGTCTGGATTGGTTTGATATACCTCTGCTTTTTACTTTCAGATTCTGCCATTGTCTAGTCTAGTGATGTGGATGACACAAGTGCACTGAATAGAATTCTCACTTTAACAGTGGTTAACTCTGAAAACTCACCCACTGACAAACTGCCTTTCCTCTAGATCCTTTACAAATACTATGTAACTAACACATCCCTTTCAATGTCAGTGGGCAGAGATGTCACTGAATAAAATGAAGTATGCTCAGATATGGATGGTTAGGGACAAGTTATGTTTTCATTGGATCCTTTATTAGTAAAGCCAAACTAGCCATTTTAATAAATTAGCCCCAACATTTAACTGGCTCAGATGATAGAATGTGTTTCTCACTCATGTAGTAGTCACTATACAGTTGTCTTATCCAAGTGATTCAGGAACCCAGGTTCCTGCCAATTTATTATACCACATTTCAAATTAGCTCTCTGTTACCTATTTTCTAGGTGGTGGGATGGGACAGAAAACTTCTTAAAAGTTTTTCTCTGGAAGTGACACATCACATCCATTTATATTCTATAGCCAATTACTGGTCACATGGCCATTCAAGGAAATAAAGGACTAGAAAATATCATCTTTGGGTGGGCAGCCATAATTCAATTGAAATTTCATAGTATGGAAAGGGTAGCACAATTTTTGATTCTTAACTTCTGGTAATACACTAACATAAATTCCAGATGGGTCTATTATTAATGAAAAATGAGTGGAAAATTATAATCACAAAAAGGGAAAAGTTTGTATTTTATGACCCAAAATTTAGAACTCATGAAAGACAAACAGTAGCTAATATAACAAAAAATAAGCCATGATAACCAGCAAAAAATGGGTGATGACATGTAACTATAAAAATAGGAAAAGTGCCATTTTTTTAGTGTATGAATGGTTTCTATAAGTCAAGAAGAAAATCCCAGTGATTTTCCCAGTGATTTTTAATAGGAAAATGAGCAAAAGATATAATAGTTCATCCCAAAAAGAAATAGAATGATACTAAGCAATAAATTCAAAAGTAAACCAAAGTAAGATATCAATGACACAAATCAAACACTTTGTTGACATTGTGGGATATGCTATGGCAACACAAACTAAGATATTGCTTATGAAAATATAAGTTGATGGAAATTCTATGCATATTAATTTCTTCCTTTAATAATTTGTATTCTTTTTTAATTTTTCACAACGCAGGAAGCACTGTTGTATATCTGTATTTATTTATTTGCATTGCTAAAGATCAAACCTAGAGCTTCATGCATGCCAGGCAGACACACTACCACTGAGCCACATCCCCAGCCTGCGTATTCATTTCTCAGTAGCAACTTATGGGTCCATCAAGAGAATTATGGCTAACTTGGGTTTCATCCATGAATCTGCATGCAGTGACACATTAAGATGCTCTGACATGTTGGATGGAAAATGTAATCTGCATAAAAAGCTTCTGTACTAGTATTTATGAAAAAATTATGTTTGTAATTATCTTTGAAATGCATAGAAAAGTATAGGTACAAAGACCCATATTTCACCCTTTGAGAAGAGCTGTGGGATAGAAAGGTTTAGACATTTGTGCTTTCCATTCCTTGTACTCACTTCTAATTTTTATAAGGACAATGCATATACACATTACATTTGAAACCAGATAATAGTGATGGTAGCTAAGGCAAATGTATCAAGTTACTAGATGAAACCCAGGAAAGGTAAAGGGTGCCACTTAAGTCACTTATCATATCTTTGCCATTTATGTGTGTGTGTGTGTGTGTGTGTGTGTGTGTCTGTGAACCAGCCAAATTCTTTCAGTAAATCGTGAGTACTGAAGGTGAGGCATGCATTTGATCACCTTTGTGAAGTGTTTCTTGTATTTATTAAACTTCTAAGAGGAATAAGAAGCTGCAAACAAGATTCAGACCAGTTAGGCAAAGGATCAGACCACATGCTCCTGAATGATGCCTCCATCATCCAGCCACAAGCAGCCAGAACTCAAAGAGACTTCCTAGGATTTCTGCAGGTAACCTTCAAGTGGGAAGAGATGGTAGCTCTGTCTGTTACTGAGCCATTCCAGCTGCTAACCCCTACCTCAAAATTAAATCTAGAGATATGGCCTCTTTTTAGAATTTAAAATACCAGGCAAAGGGAGAGGAAGTTAATGTATTAGGGAGGGGAAAACTTTGTGGAACTCTGCCAAGGACAACTCCCTAAAAGAGCTGCCCTGTTAAAAGTCCAGAAGCTATCTTTTAACCTGCTGTCCTGTGTGAGACTCTCACCTGTGCTTCCCAGGTGAGAAGATTACTCCAGAGGCAGAGCCCAGGCTGCAGGGAGATTCCTCCTACTGGAGGCAGATCTTCCAATATGGGGCCTGCAGCTGGAAGTCAGCTGGACTTAAAAGGAGAAGTCCTATAGAAGGGACCTGCCTATAGCCCAGAGAGGGTTTGCCAGTGACTGTCAACACAAAGGTCAAAGCAGCTGGGATAGTCAAGGCAAGGGTTGGAGTGGCTTCAGAGATGGAAGCTGCTGCTATAACAGGTGCCACAGCCAAGTTGTGAGTGTCCCTGAGTATAAGAAGAGGTCCTAACCCAAGTAAAGTCCAAGGTCAGGGTAGGAGCCTGAGATGTTGGAACCCAGGTCAGAACCTGGACTAAGAAGGGAGTAAGACAGAGTTCTTGGGCTCTGAGAATAGATTTAAGGAAGGGAAAGAAGCTGAAGGTTAGCTGAAGGTGTTGAGTCCTTGGATAAAGAAGACTGCAGCCACTGGTGGTCCCAACAAGTCCCCAGGTATGGCCACTTGTTCCAATATGCCAATCAAAGAGAAAAGCAGCAGTGAAGGTCAAGAAAGGAAATTTCATCAGTGTGGCCACACTGGGGAAACAGATATAGTGATACAGTGACCAAAGGTCTGTCTTCAAGGAAGTGACAGAAACTTTGAGGTTTCTACCCTTTGATAGAAAGGAGAACAAAGGTGAGTACTGGGAGTTTACATGGCTGTGGTGTTTGCACAACTGGTAGAGTAAGTCATCCTGGTCAAGCTATGGTTTGGTTCGTCACTATCTCAGCACTGGTTTTGCAAGTTAGCCCTGGAGAAGTCAACTCACCTGAGCAGCAACCTGGTTGCCATTAGTTGATTTCTCCTGCTTGGCAGGGAGGGCAGCACAAGTTTCTGTCATGGGGGTAATTGTTGCCATTTGGGGGATGGTAATCTCATCCATGGGGTGATCTATGTGAGGCTCTGCTTTTCCTGGAATCTAAGATGACTGTAGGTTTAGGGCAATGGCTGGAGACTTCCAGACAGTAAAGGTCTGGCCATTCAAAGTCCCTAGTTACTGTTATATTGGTGTCATCAGTCTTGAAGGGTAACAAGATATGTTAGATGATTTTAGTCTAATAAACCTTGTATTATGCTCCTTCAGTCATTAACACGCCTATATACAGAGCTGAGCAGAAACCTGACCCAAATTTAAGGTAATAAAAGGAGACAGACACAAAGTGAAAGCAGATATACCAAGCTTTATCCTTTTTGTTTACCCATTGTGTGGGCCTATATGAAGAGTCTCTGCTTTTAGAAAAAGTAGCCTAAGTCCCTGTAATAAAGGGACTTGACAACAGTGAGTAATTCTGTTCAATCAATCTCTTAGCTGGGAGTTTGGTGCCTGGGACAGCCTTTGCAGGGCCTCTCCTATGACTTTTCTTCCTCAATCTTGCTAAAGTGGTTTCTGGGTTGGAATATACTCGAGTAGAAGAGAAAAAGGAGCAGGAAAATTAAGTCACAGATTAAGAGTGGTAGTCTAATAATGGATTCTCAGCTTGAATATAAATCTGATTCTCTTGCAGGTTCTTTTGTAGCCCCTGGGTACCTCTCTTTCCTTCTTTTCTTTTATCACTGAGGGTCGTTTATATCTGTTCTGGCAAGAGTTGCTTAGTCAGTAAGATTTTCTCAACCTATATCTTACTCACACACATGTGAAGGTTGTACCCTACATATACATGCACTGACCTCATAGAGAACATTTATTTAAGCACATTTTAGGGTTCCATTTTATTATCTTGAGGGGAAGTTATTTAAATAACGGTAAGACCTTTCAGAAGTTTATGCTCCAAATTGAATGTTACTCTATATCAAGTAGTAATATATTGATCTTTCAGAGTATTTCAACACTGATGTTTTGAAAATGATAAAATTCAGATATTAAATCAGTTTCTAATAAAATCTGGAAAATAGATTATTGCACTTTCACTTTGTAACACTATTTACATGATTCAGAAAACAAATGCATAAAAGAGTAGTACTGAATCTATGATAATATTTACATAATTTATAAAGATGTATAAAAACAAAGTAGGGGCACAAATCTGGGTAGATTCAGGGTTTTATATTCTTTTGAAGTTAACTTTGACTTACAATCAGTTCACACTACATTGCTATCAATGTAAGATTACGATGCTTATGATAACCACAAAAAACTATTTTTTAAAAATGTATACAAAAACAAATGAGAAGGGAATCAAGAGAACACTACAAAGCCCCCAGTTAAGCCCCCAAAGTAGGCAGGAGTGAAAAGAGTTAGGGGGATGTGTAGGATACTGAAAACACATGGGAAATGGATATAAATCCTTATTAATAGTTTGAAGGTAAAAGTTTGAAGAATTAAAAAAATTCCATACAAATAGTAACCAAAAAAAAAAAAAAAACCTAAGGCGGTTATACCAATAAGAGACCAAAGAGACTTTGGGTCAAAAACTATTCCAAAAAAAGAATAACAATACGTTGGTGAAGGGTCAATTTGTCAAGAAAATAGAGATAACATATATCCAAAAAATAACATATATTCATCAAATATTGACAGAATTGAAGGCAGAAATAGCTCTATAATAATGATGAAAACTTCAATACTTACTTGTCAATGATGGATGGAGCCACATAGATTGAAGGCCAATAAGGAAGCAGAGGACCTAAACTACACAATAAACAAACTAGACCTAATATATACAAACCACTCAACACAGCCAAAGTAAACTACTCTTCTCAAGTAAACTATTCTTCTCAAAGTAAACTATTCTTCTCAAGTATATATGGAACATTTTCTAGGACAGACCACATGGAAAGGCACAAAACAGGTTTTAATAAGTTTATGATCATTGAAATCATACAAGATAACTTCTGTGACCACAATGAACTAGGATTCAGTAACAGGATGAAAACTGGAAAACTGAAAATTGTATGGAAATTAAAAAGCACATTCTTTTTATTTTTTCAGTGCTGTGAATCAAACCCAGGGCATTTCACATGCTAGGCAAGTGTTCTATCACTGAGCTACACCCCAATCCAAAGCAAATTCTTAATAATTAACCAGTGGATCAAAATAGAAATTACAAAGGAAATTAGAAAATAATTAGAGATGAATGAAAATGAAAGCACAATAAACCACAGTGGTTTAGTCAGCTTTTTTCCTGCTGTGACCTAAAGACCTAATAAGAACAATGTAAAGGAGAAAAAGTTTACTGGAAGCTCTTAGTTTCAGAGGTCTCAATCCATACTTGGCCATCTCCATTGCTCTGGGGGAAGGGCATGGCAAAGGAAAGCAGCTCGGGATATAACAACAAGGCAGCAGAGAGAGCTCCACTTACCAGGAACAAAACATAACCCAAAGGTATGCCATCCCTTCACCTGCTGTAACCCTCCTCCTTTATTCACTCCCCAGTTGCCTGTAGTTACCATCCAGTTAATCCATATCAGAGGTTAATGCACTAATTAGGTTAAAACTCTCATACCCCACTCATTTAACTTCTAAGCTTTCTTGCATTATTTCATACATGAGCTTCTGAGGGACACTACATATCCAAATCATAACACATGGGATGCAGTAAAGTAGTTCTCAGAGGAAAATTATTACTGCAATAATCCCCTTTATCTGTACTATCACATACCACAATTCGTTACCCAAGTAAATATTGTTTGAAAACATTAAATGGAAAGTTCCAACGATAATTCCAAGCTTTAAATAACTGTTGGTACAACATGTCATTATAATTAGTCTACTGTTGGTTATTTTTGTTCATCTCTCTATGTGTCTAACAAACTTACCATAGGTATGTATGTATAGGAGAATACATAATATAAAAAGGGTTTAGCTCTATCCACAGTTAAGCACTGGGTCTTAGAATATATCCCCCAAGGATAAGAGTGGACCACTGTAGTAAGGCTTAAATTTTAAAAAGGAGTAGGAAAAGAAGGAGGAGGGAGAGTAAGAAGGACTTCAAATTAATAACCTGCATACCTTGTAGGTTTTTAAAATAAAGAAGAGGAGGAAAATAAATGTAGAAGAAGGGAGGAAATAATAAAAATTAGACTACAGAAATAAAAGTGAATAGGCAAATAATACATAATCAACAAAACCAAAGGTTATCTTTAGTCAACACACCTGACCAAAAAAGATGAAACTAAGTGGGACAAATTAAGCTACATTTAAAGTCTTATGAGAGAGTACTATTAACAACTACTCACCAACAAATTAGATAACCCAGATGAAATGCGTAATTTCTGGATTAGCTTTACCTCACTGCAACCAAAATACCCAACGCGAACAAAGAGAAGAGGAAAATTTGTTTTAGCTCACAGGGATTCAGACCTTCCATGCACAGTTGGCCAACTGCAGCGCTGTGGGCTACAGGCGAAGCAGGTTGGAAGAGCAATGGTGGAAGAAAGGCCCTCACCCCAGGGCAGCCAGAAAGTGAGAGGGAGGAGTCTCAGGGACTAAGGTCTTCTGTCTCTTCCAGAGTCAGGGGCCCTACACTCCTGTCAAGAAAAAAAAAAAAGAAAATGGTGGGGAAAGGGCATTCAGATTTGGTTGGTGTTCTTGGACCTTGGAGCCCGCATGACAATTTTTCCAGGACCCCTCAGGGAAAAGTTAAACTGATGACATCAGGAGAATTTGGGAATGGGTGTGGTGACAACTCCTGGTATTTTTGATACTTGTGGGTGGGTCTTTTGGACCATTTTAGGTGCCAGTAACCATGATTCTCACAGCTGCATGAATTATAAAAGTGATATTCAGGCTCCTGTGGCATAGAACATTTACCACCTGAGGGAAGATGCTCCCTCACAGCTAAGAACTGGAGCCATAGCAGTGAGCCACATCCACTCCTGCCTGCCACTTTAGCTACAGAAGCCTCAATGGAATCTTCACCCAAAGCAGTACTGCATAAGTGGACAGCAGGATGTTTGTGCTAATTCCTAACTTGCTATAGATCAAAGTGTTGTAACCCATCCTGGAATAATGTAAAAGAGCAATCTTCCTAGTCAAAAAGGCCTTTAGGGCATGGAAACTAATAACAGCCTATCATAGGCTGAATGCCAAGGCCACTAGGGCAGGAAACTAAAGAAACCATTCCAGATTCGGTCAAACAAACAAAAAAATTAACCAATGATGACAGGAGGCTCACCAGCTGTTAGGCAGCTTTGGATGCTGGAGACAACATGCACCCCACCTAGCTGTACTTCTGGTTTTCTTACTGATGGTGACTGGCAAAGTCACCAACTCAGGACCTTTGTAGTAGAATTACTTGGAAATCATTCAACAATTCATGACCTTGGCATTTCCTTTAAAACTTTTAGAACTAACTAGCCCAATGGAATTCTGTTCTCCTTAACTTCATGCACAGGGGTTGGTTTATGTAGCAGTGGAAAACTGCCACTGGGGTGCACCAGCCTCTGGAATTTTGGACACATAAGTTGCCCGAGTTGGCTCCAGACATACCCCCTTTGAATGGTAGCTCCTTGCTTGCTGTTGGGCACTGGTGGAGACTGAGACTCTTATAGCCCAAGCACTACATGTGATACTATGACATGAACAGCCCGTTCTCACTGCACATGCACAAACCCCACCACTAAAACTGGACAGGCTCCACAGAGTTTAGTTATCAAATACTAATGGTACATTCAAGATCAGGCCTAGCAGGAACCCCAAAGGACCAGTAGACTATGAACAAATGGCTAGCTCACTAGAAGGGACCAATCAATGCTTATGTAATGCTTTGTATTATGATTAGGATGTGGTTTGAGCTTATATCCCAGGTTCATGTGCTGAAAACTTGGCCCCCAGTGTGGTAGTGAAGTTTTTAAAAGGTTGTTCCTATGGGAAGGTAAATAGGTCACTGTAATTCCAAGATAATGAATAGATTAATGTTGTCTTGAGGGAGGGGGTCAAATGCCATGTGACTGGATTCCTTCTTATCTGAGTAGGTTATTATAAAATTAAACTACCTGACATACTTGGTTTCTCTGCACATGGATATTTCCTTTTCAACTTCTCTGCCATGTGATGCAGTCAGGGAGCCCCTTCCAGAATGCCAACACTATGCTGTTTAGACTTTGCAACCACCAGAATCATGAGCCAAACAAGTTTCTTTTTATATACTACCCAGGGTGAGATACTCTTTTCCAGCAATACAAAACAGAATAAGATTTTGGGTTCCTTTCGTGACTAATCTGGGGCTCCAGAGTCAAAGATGTGCCTACCATCATCATGGCATGACTTACTGATGGCTCTGAAAAACTAAAAACGGACAGGGTCTCTGGACTGCATCTGCCATCAGGCCAGTGAATGGCCATTGTATTAGTTTTCTGTTGCTGGAACCAATACACCTGACAAGAACAAGTCAGAAGAGGCAAAGTTCATTTTGGCTCATGGTTCCAGACATTCAACCCATGTTCAGTCAACTCCACTGCTCAAGGCCCAAGGTGAGGCAGAGTATCATGGCACAAGTGTGTGATGGAGGAGCACTGTTGATGTCAGCCAGGAAGCAAAGAGAGAGAGTGAGGACCCAGGGACAACGGATAATCCCCAGGGGCATGCCCTCAGAGACTTTCTCCAGCCATACCTACCTCCCTACAGTTAACATCCAGTACAGTAAGTCTTTCAAATTATTAACCCATCCAATGGATTAATCCACTGATTAGATTATAATTATCATAATCTAGTTGTTTCACCTCTAACATTCCTGCATTGTCTAACACATGAGCTTTTGGGGGACACTTCATTCAAACCATAACACAATTTTTTGACTGAGACTGAACGTGGATGTTCCTCCCAATGGGCCAAATTGCATGCAATGGCAATGAACATGTAGGTCACCTCTATCACCACATCTTGCTACATTTTCATCAACTCATGTGCCATTACCAACAGTCTAATCATCTGGTCAGAAAAATAGCAACTGAGTGACTAGACTATTAAAGGATTTCCTGTGCAGGGAGAAAGACTATGACAAGAGCTTGCTACCTGGAAGGAACAAATATGTGTCACTTATGTGGACAGTAGGAGTACTTGAGAAGTCACTTGAGAAGAACTTATTCCATGTTTTTGGATTCCCATGAGACCTCTCTCTAACCAAGAAACATGCTTCACTGCCCAAATTACCTACCAATGGACCTACTCAGATTATGATGGACTACTTGACATGTACTTGACATGTTACCCACAGTCCAAGGGAGCCTTGAATGATGGAACAGAAACTAAGGAAAGGACATCCAGACAACTTGATAGTGGAGCAATATTCCCATCCGACCCGGGCAATATGGACACTAAACACTGCACACACATGCAAGGAAAACAGCCCTGCAGCACCTGTTGAGCATACAAAACTTGGGGTGGAGGTGGGCCAGGCTGCCTGATTAGGCTGTGTAGCAAATTCACACTGTCCCCAACCATTCCTTTTCCTTTTTCCCTTTGTAGTGCATATCCTGTGGGTGACTTGCACTTCAGTCTGCCATAGTACCCAGATAGGAACCTCTGACGCTAATCTGGAAGTGATATTCCTCTCTATGGGATCCCACAAGGGTAGGGTAATAGGACCAGAAAATACCAGAGTCGTAGGTCCCTCTAATGATGCCGTGGACATCCCAGGGACATTTTCAGACATGCCAAGTTTGTACAGGATTTAACCTCCTTTCCTAGACTGGACAATTGAGGACAACAGATCTAGGGCAGGTGACAAGAGCAACAAGTGTGTGCAGAGGTCATTGCCTTGGAATAGAGATAGTCTGTGTCACTGTACCAATTCAATATAAACCTATCCAATAGGGAGGGGACAGCTGGGACAACTAGAAGGGAAGGAGGGGAGCTCTAACCTGCCAATCTGCTTTTACCACAAGGGTGGGGTAGCAGAAGCATTGAAATATAATGTGGCTCTCCTAAACTATGGTACTTTACCTGTCACACAGGTAAAGTATTGGAAAATGCCACCCAGATCTCATTCTGCAACAGACCACCAGCAACCTTCTTGTCCTACTGGTGTTGGACTACGGCAGTATTGTTAATGCCACACACAGTGTACACCAACAGAATATGAATCATGGCTTACTAAGTGAGGATCTGGCACCTGCCATGTGTGTGAAAACCCAAATAATACACAGCATGGAGTGAACCCTAATGGAAACTGAAATTTGGTTGATAAGGATATCCTAGCATAAACTCCTTGATCGTAACAAATGTATAATTGTAGTATGGAATGTTAATAGAGGTTGTGAATATGTGGGGGCGAAGTCTATATAAGAATTCTCTGAAATTTCTGCTGAATTTTACTACAAATCTAAAACTTCTCTAAACAAAAGATAATGTATATTTTGGTAAAATCCATCACCTAATAATTTTAAAAACCTTTTTGTTTGAATTATGGTTAGTATGTGTAATGGTTAATTTGAGTTGTCAACTCGATTGGATTAAGAGATGTCAATGATTAAGAGGCTTCTGGATTTGTCAGTGAGGGCGTGTCTAGGAAGGATTGGAATGTGAGATAGTGAACCGAAGTGGAACCCCTCCCTAAGCTTGGGAAGCACCACCCAATAGGATGGAATAAAAGCTGGAAGAAACAAGGAAGCAGATGCAGATGCAAGCTCAGCTCTTCTTGAAGAGCTCTTCTTGATTGCTGCTTTGATTATCTGAGGATATTTGACTCTTGTTCTTCACTCTTCCAAAGTGGACTTTGCCAGTGATTCTCCAGGTAGTTTCCAGAAGTCTTGTACTCAGACTAGGGGAGCACTGTTGATCCTTCTTGTTCTGGTGCTTCTTCCTCTTGGACTGTACAGCTCTTAGTTCTTCCAGCTCTCCAGCTGCAGATGACCATTTTGAACTATCCAGCTTCTGGTCGTGTAAGCCAAACTAATAAATCCCCTTTTTATAATCACACTTCCTGTTGATTCTGTTCCTCTAGAGAACCCTGACTAAAACACTCTATCTCTTAGGACAATCTACAAGTTCTCCCTCCTCCTTTTTTTTTCTTTTGCAATTTATTTGTTTAAAAGAAACAGGTAATTCATCTTGCAGAGCTAGTTTTCCACATTTTGGGTTTTGCTGATTTTATCTCTATTGCATTTAACATTTTCCTCTGACCCTTTTATAAAGATAAGATAAATTTAGTCAGAGGGGTGCTTGGTTCTGCGTGTATGTGTGTTGTTGTTGTTTTTACAAGGTAGGCTTGTGAATTTTAAATTTATTATATCAAGAGGTACTTAATGATTGACTCCTATTTTTTGTGATAGTAAAATTCACTAATGTGTTCAGAATTTGTCATCCTGGTCCACCCATTGCAAAATATTTAATCAGTGTTTTGCTCTTTATTTTAAAGCTTTGATAGGCAGAATAATGTCCCCCAATATGCCCTCATCCTAATTGTCAGAGCGTGTGACAATATGCTCTCATCTTAATTGTTACAACCTGTTACTGAAGATGTTACTAAGGTAAAGGACTTAGATGTGGAGAGACTACTCTGGATTATCTGTGCGGGCACAGTCTAATCACAGGATTTTAAAGCAGAGAACTTTCCTGGCTGTGGAGCAAGATATAGCAATGAAACAAATAGTAAGATAAGATATTCCTAGGCAGAAAGATGGAGGAATGCAACCACCAGCCAAGGAATGGAGGCAGCCTCTGGAACCTGGAAAAGTCAAGAACCTCCAGAAAGGAAAGTAGCTCTGCCCTGCTTCTCCCAGGTGTTCCCGAGCATCTGGCTGGGAACAACTCCAGTGCATCCTTCTGAGTGAGGTTGTTTTGAAGACTGATTCAAAGACACCATCACATTTAAAGTCTCAGTCTCTTGGCCTAAGCTTGATTTCTATGATCCTGGGCTCAAGATTCAGTCCAGGTTACATTTAAGCAGTAAGAAAAACAACACCCACCATAATTAACTATGTAAACTATATAACAAAGTAGAAATTAAATGAGTTAAACACACTAATTTCATTTTTCTTTTCCAGTTGAGTGATTTTATGTATTCTGATACAAATTACTTATCAAATTTATGTCTTGCAAATATCTTCTCCCAGGTTTGTTGTTTTGTTTAATAACAGTACCTTTAGAATAGCAGAAGTTTTTATTTTCAAGTCCCATATATTATTTCTATTTTTATAAATCATGCATTTATGCCATATGTAAGAAATCTTTGTGTACCCAAGGTCATGTAGATATGCTCCTATATTTCTTTTCTTTTTTTTTTTTTCTTCCTTGAAATACAGAATTTTATTTAGAAACTGTTTAAAAGTAGAAAAAAACCCTGTCAAGAAAGACCAGGTGGAAAATGGGTTCCCAACAAAAATGGAATTTTAGGGCAACAAAAATCTAAAAGGCCACAAAAGAGAAATAGCACCACTGCCATTTGAACAATGACTAGTTACTTGCAGTTTTTGGCATTGTTAATCAATGAGTCTGGGTTTTCCTCTGAATTCCATACAGAGCATGCACTACACAGCAATTTTATCATAAAATACCTGTTTTCTACACACATTTTAGGACAAGCTACCACCATAAACAAATCAATACAAACACATCAGGAGGTTGAACAACCTCAGTAGTGGGTAACATACATTTTGCAGAATTCTGCCAAACAAGGGGACTGAATAGGCCATGGGCAAAGCAAACGAGGGAGAATTAAGGAATGAAATATTTTAAATATTAATAATTAATTCAGACATGGTACTGTATTTTCTGCAAAAGAAATTTACATTTAGTAACATACTAGTGAATTTTATCTCCAAAGAGATTAGTGCACTGGCAAAGTATTCAGATAACAGTGGAGAGCCGTGGACAGCAGATGCCGAAAACACCCCAGCCTTGTAGATCCCAAGATCACGATGACCTTCACTGATCACTCCCTTTACTAGAGGTCCAGCAAGAGCTTGCAGCATGATCACCTGCCTGCTTTACTTCCAATGCTAAGCAGCAAACTTAAGGAGCCAAAGAGGAGTTCCCAGTGGGCAAGGGGAGCAGAGAAAAGAAACATGTTAAATGTAAACTTAAGATAGTAAAACAGGACAGAAACCCATCCAAATCCCAGAGATGGGGGCAATTCTCCAAAAGTAGTTATTAGATTAAAAAAATGGACACACCTCATTTTTCAAAAACTCAATACACAGGAATTTCAGGAATAAATGGAAAAATCATCAGAGAAACTCAATGAAATGCTCTTCACCTCAAACATCTCAGGGCTTAAACACCTTCTATTCATCCAGGCAACCAAGCTGTTTGTATTTAGCGGGGATGTGATTGGTCAAGGACACCAAATGGCTTTACAGAGTAACTTCTTAAACTTTGCTTTTGGGACAAAGCCTAGGCCTGTGGGGATTTAAGCAACACTTCAAGGCCTGTGACAGCAGTTTCCAAAGGTTCTGAGGTCTGGTCCTTCCTTCCCAGATAGAATGTCAGACACATAAAATCTCCTGTCAAGTTACATTTTATATTTTGAAATATGGAAGCATATTTTAAATACTCTTAAGGCATTCATTTTATTAAAATGTTCTCTGCCAAGATTTCACATTAGCTTAAAACTCAATTCAGTCTTTACTGAAGTCGCCACCTTAGTGTATTACATAAAAATACCTTCTCCAGCAATCAGTGTGACCAGCAGCCACATGGGAGCCCCATGGTCAGCCTCTTTGTTCCCCAGGTGAACGAACTAGATGTTAATACTGCTCTGCTACAAGGTAAAAGCTCCTAACTCAAATGTATTGGTAAAGGAGTGAAACTTCTGCAAAGTGCAATTTTTAAAAAGAGGTACTTTTTGCTTATGAAAAGAAACCAGTGAATCCTCTAAGAATAATAAAAAGGAGTATTTTACAGTTAAGCACATGATTTGGAGTGAAGAATTCGGATGTTACTCTGCTGGTTCAGGCTGTTAATACTCTTCTTGTTCCTCCTGTGGGCCCCCTTCATCAGGTATCACAAAGCCTTTGTCTGTGGCATAGAGAATGTCTACAATCCCCTGCAACATAGGGTCGTTTTCCCCCTCATTCTCCTGGCAAATCAATTCAATGTTCCGTAGCTTTCCAAAGTAGAAATCTCTGTCCTTCTCCAACTCTTCAACAGTAAGTTTCAACACGTTGACCCGCTGCATCAATTCAGCTGCTTCATCATCCCCATTGCCCACACCAGGATTCTTACGCACCACCCCTGGTCCAGCCTTAGGAGTTGCAGTAGTTCTCTGTGTTGAAATGGGTCTCTGTGGAGCTGCACTGCTCAAGCTGAGAGGTTTCTTTGGTTTATTCAGAGCTGGAGCAACGAGGGAGGGAGCAACTGCAGTTTCTTGACCTTGTCTGGCAGCTACAAGGGTCATAGTCTTTTCCATCATAGTTTGCATCAAAAAACTTCTTGAACACTGCATGAATTCAAAATTATCCTGAAATTTTCCTTTTACTAATTTATCCACGGGAATTATTTTGTCACCTCCCATCCTCTTAAAACCTGCTTGTAGTATTTTGAAGTTCTGGATATATTCATGTTCTAGTTTAGCTTGGAACTTCACTTTCTTCAAGGCAACAGAGCCAGGGAACAGCATGTCCATAAACTGACAATAGGTAGCTCCTGGGCACAACTGTTCGATCTTTGTCAGATTCAACTGGAGAGACTCATTGATCCAGGCCAGCATGTCATGTTGACTTAGGTTATCACTGGTGACTGATGTCAAGTATACGTTCACTGCCATCTTCAGCTCTCGGAGGAACCGCTTCCACTGCCTGTGCCCGGCTCTGGTTCTTCTCCTATATTTCTATTAAAAGTTTTATAGTTTTAGATTTTTGTCTTTAGGTCAATAATTTATTTTAAGATATTATTTATATATAGCATGAGATATGAATCAGGTAAGTTTTATTTTTAGAGTAAGGATATCTAATTTTTCCAGTGGTTTGTTTTAAAGGTAATGCTTTTTTCCATTGAATGACCTTAGCATTTCTGTACCAAATTAGTGGTCTATATCAAATGAGCCTATTTCTAGGCAACCTATTCTGTTTTTTTTTTTTTTTTTTTTATCTATATGTATTCTTTTTCTAATATTACACACTCTTTATTATGGTAACTTTGCAGTAAGTCTTGAAATTGGTTAATTTGAATATGCCAATTTTTTCTTTTTCACAATTATTTTGTCTACTTCTTTTCCCTTCCCATGTGTATTTTAGTTCACTTGTCAATTTCTATAAAAATCCTGCTGGTTTTTTTTTTATTAGATTTACCTTGAAAGTAGATTGGGAAAAATTGGGGAAAAACTCAACACTATTAACTTTTCAATCCATAGACACAGCATGTCTCTCCAACTATTTGACTATGGTTCATGCCTTTCACTGAAACTTTGTAGTTTAAAGTGCATGAATTTCACACATCTTTTATTTAGATTATACCTACGTATTTCATATTTCATAGTACTGTTGTAAATGATGCTTTTCATTTCAATTTTCAATTGAGTATTGCTAGTATGTAAACATATATATTTGATTTTTATATTTTAGTCATATAAAATTATTAAATTCACCTATTAATTCTAGTAGTGTTTCCTGTAGACACTTTTAGATTTCCTATGTAGAGAACCCTGTTTCTTTCTCTTTTATCCCCAATTTGCCTGTCTCATTTTTGCATTTTTATTGCACTGAGATTTCTAATACAACATGGAATTGGAGGGCATCTATTTTCCAGTTTTGAGGAGAGTATGTTCAGCCATTTACCATTAAATGTGAGGTTCACAGCAGGTTTTGTATAGATGCTATTTATTAATTGAAAAATTTCCATTATATTAGTAATTCCTGAGAATTTTTATCTTAAATAGATACTGAATTTGGTTAAAGTTTTTCTTTCTTTCTTTTATGCTTTAAATGGTTATTCTTTCATTCAGTGAATTGCCCTGATTTGTATTTCCCATTCCTAGGGAAAAGAACCCCTTGATCATGAAGTATTATCAATTTTTGTATTCTGCAGGATTCCATTTGCTATTATTTTGTTGAAGATTCTTGCGTCTGTGTTCTTGAGTGGTATTGACATTCAGTTTTCTTTTCTTGCAATATGTGTTTTTGTTGCCAGCATAATGCTGCCGAGTAAGAGCTGGGAAAGGTTTTCCTCCTCCTATCTTGTAGGGAACATTCCTCAAGCTTATTTGATAGCAGTTGCTGATACAATGATTTAAATAAATCCAACAGTCTGGATGGGGATACTGAGGAAGTGGTAAAGACTTACCATGGACTGCAGGCCTTTGCAGTTACTGAGGCTTAGCTATGAGCTAAGGGAAAGCCTCACTCAACAGGCATCATGGCAAGCTGTGATGTGAGTTCGCCCATACTGCCTCACCTCATTCTGTGTGCTGGAGCCTTGCCCTTCCCCCAGTCCTTTGTCTCAGACTTGTTGCTGGACAAGACCACCTAGGGATACTTGGTTTGTTTTTATCAATACGATGTATAACTTACGATAGGTTGATTCTGTTATGTTTTAACAAGTGTCTTAACCTGATTGGATAATGTGCCTATATATGTCTTGTACAATCATAAGTAAAATTAGATCTATGCCTTCCGAGCCTGGTCTCCGATGTCTGCGTTCTTTGGGTGACATCGTCATCCTCACTCTCAGCTCCACCCCTGTTTGAAATAACTTCACTATCTGTGTAAACTTTTCTTACATGTTTGATATAATTCACCAATCAAACCATCTCTGGACCTAGATTGCTTTTTGGCACTATTTCAGTTTTTTAATATACATAGGACTAGTCTGTTATTTATTATTATATAGTTTTCAATTTCTTCTTGGTTGAACTTTGGCAGTTTGTGTTTTTTTAAAAGACATTTGTCAGGTTGGGGACATAGCTCAGTGCTTGCCTACCCTGAGCAAGGTGCTGGGTTTGATCCCCAGTACTGCAAAAGAAAAAAGTCATCCATGCCATAATTATCATTTTGACCTTATACTCAGTCCATGAATATATTTGTTATTATTTTTAAATATGTTGTGGATAAAAAATAAAATATTATCTAATACTGTGCAGAGGGGAGCTGATGTTCCTGACAAGTCAAATATAGATTTGATATTATTTTTCTAATATTAGTAGAGAATAACGGTTCATTTAATGGAGATAAATGAAAATACTATATTCTTTTCTCTGTCAAGAAGAAGTTTTTGAGAGATCAAAAATTGAAGATTTTGTTAGAGGTTTGGATGGAACTCTAGTCACAGACCAGAAGCTCCCACAGGTCTTGTCACCTCCCCTCTATACAGATGATGCCCTGAGACACAATTTGTCTGCCCAGGCTTTCTTCAAGAAAGGGGCAGAATAGGGGCTGGCAGATGAAGTCACCATCCACAAAGAGCCATTAAAACCATATTCCTTGCAGCCATTTCAGTCCTGCTAGGAGGAGTAGATTCTAAGAACACCCAACATGAGAAGAGGGAGGGCAGAAGGGGGCAGTTGGTAAGTTCTTAAGCACGGTAGTGATAGTTATAAATATTCCTCAAGCATTTGCCTGGTGGCAGACTCTCTTCTAGGCACTGCCTATAGAGCAATGGACAAATTAAAAAAACCTCTGCTCCCAAGAAAGTTACTGCCTAGTGACTAAAGAATAAAATATACAAGATAAATATATACAACTATATTATGTTAGGAGGTGATAACTATCCTGATGAACCATAACAACAATTAACATGAAAGCCAGCAAGATAATGTAAATCCTTCCCACTGAATAGGAAAGTGTGCGCATGGACTTGTGCCAGTGTCCACCCATGGTCACTGCAGTATGTGACCACCGAGGAGAAATGCAAACATCTTCTCATAAGCAATATTAACATTAACCTGGAGACTAAGGTAGGGTAAAGGTAGTAGAGCACTCATACATGTTATCGATCATGATTATTGTTTTATTCTCAGTACTAAAATGACTTGGGGTCAGCATCAACTTTCTGGGTATTAAGAGAATTGATTTTGAATCATAAAGTCTTAATTAATTTAACAAAATTTATTTTATTTCAGGTTTCACTGTAAGGATTTTCATTTTTAGTAAGTAGAAAATAATAAAGAGAACTGATATTCCAGGGGGTTGGTAATAAAAAGCCAGCACCTCGTTACTTTGCCATAACAGATGTCTTCACTCACCAGACACTCCAGCCAAGCCCTCTGGACCTTAGGCACACTTGCTGTGTTGGAAGATTTGCTTGTATGTGCAGAAATCATTAAACGTGTTTTACAGAGAACTATCTTTTTGAAAGACCACAAAAGAGAAAAATGAAGGAATTCCACAATGTGAAACTAAAATCCAACCAAAGGGATATTTTTCTCAACCCCAATGTGCTCCCAACATTTTTAGGGAATCATTGTACCAGACACCACATATCACAGGAAAGTAGACTGACTTTTTGGAATATACAAAATCAAATATCTAGAAATAGATATACCTACTAAAAAGTATAGGATTATGCTTTGAGGGAGAATAAGTGATTACATTTTGCACAGGTGTGCCAGCTATCTAGAGGCTTCCTTAACATTCAGAACAGTGCAATTTATTCCTTACTTTGTTGTAATGCTGATCCAACAAAAGGAAACACACTTGATATTTCAGGCTGAGTAAGCCCATGGGACTGTCCAATCATTCAAATAACTATCGTCAGTAACAAGATGAGGAAAATCATAGAGGTCATGATTTGTAAAGATCTAGAAATAAATAAATGAAATGAAATAAATAATTGAGTCTTCCTTCTCCAAAACTAGAACTGCATTCCAGGTGTTAAACTTCCATGGAAATCATAAAAGAAATGTTAATAGGAAAAACATGCAGCTAGTCAATAAAACCTAAAGCCAACTAAATTTTGAGCCAGGAATCAATTGTGGACCATGAAGAAGTTATTGAGGTTTTTTTTAAAAAATCATTCATTGAATAAACAGACATTTGGAATAAAGCTGGTTGAGCCCAAGACACTCTTAGTAGGCATACATGGTTTTAAAATAGATGTTACCAAGTGAGGTGGCAGTTACTCTTCTTAGACACACACACATACAGAAGGATGCAATACCAGACCAGATTCCAAGATTTATTAAGTAATAAGATTAATGATTCCTTAAGATTTCACTTTCCTCATTTCTCTTTTTACTGAGTTGTTTTTTTCCTTATGATGCTTTTCTCTATAAAGAATTCCTTTCTCTGAACTAGGTAACTGGTGAAATCATACCAACATATGCCCACATAAACAAACACAACAATTTCCTTTCTCAGGTCCTGTCTTCTGCCCATGCTGAATATGTCTCTAAAGCAGGTTTTTAAAAATAATGTTATTCAAACAACAGGCTCCAGATATCTTTCCCTCTAAAAATGCACCTGTGTCTTTCATCAACCTGAACAGAAATTATGTGTGAGCAATCTCCCACTGCTAGGTTCAAGAGTCAAGGAGGGGACAGGGTATTATGAATTTTTCAGATTGCTGACCAAGAAATGTAGTTCATTTCCTCCATTATCAATATTATTTCAAAGGCATGTCATGATAGTTCTGAAATATACCCAAGAAATACTCAAGAAATATGGTAACAAGAAAATGAGCAATAGCTTATTTCATAACTCAAGGTAAGGTATTTAAAAAAAGGGAAACACATTACTGAGGATTTTTGCTAAAAATGTGTTAGAAATAAAATCAATTAAAGCTAAAAATCTGTTAGTAAAAAAAAAACTAGTAACAAAATCAATAGAATACAATAATAAAATCAATAATTTATTTGCCTCCAAGTTATAAACAAGTATTATGTATAATTTCAATATTCTTTTCAATAATATTTGCAATTTCCCACCCAGTTGATGACTTGTTTCAAGCCGTGTTCCACCAGCTCTCTATTGTCTCCTGGCTGAAATGTGACAACGTGCTTACAATTTCAGGTTAACTTCAGGAATGTTAACAAATATACTGCCCATTTGCTAAGAAAGAGCTTCATTATTTTCTTCATATGAATTCTACTCCCAATTCATTCACCCTTGGAACATCATTCTGGGACCAAAAGCTTTTCAGCAGATTGCTTCCTAGGGGAAAGCTCAACACACCACACCTGTTTTTCTCACTGTTCCCATTGCCTCTGGCTGAAGGAAAGGGCAAGTTTTGAAGTTTACTGATTAATAATGGCTACTTGCCTTAGTTTGGATAAGTCATCCTCAACTGACCAAAGAAAGAAATCTTCAAATTATCCATGGTTGGCGACACAGAAGGGTGTATATGTGAAATCCAAGTTCAACTTAGGGCAAGTCATACTGAGTACAAATGGATTTCTGTCTTTTTAGAAATACTGAATAATATTACATTTTGTATGTGTGTGTGTATGTATATATCACATTTGTCTCACTGGTCAGCCCAGCTTGGGATTCTGTGAGCTAAATGGCAGGGCCTGCTCTTGGAATCTCCAGGGTCTGTGATCAGGTGGGGCGATTTTGGTAACATCACCACTACCCAACTGATTTCTCATAAGACCCCTTTTGTGACTCACTCCACACAATCTCTTTCCGTTGAGGTCCCCTTGCCCTCTAGAATAGAACCAGTCAAGTTCATTTAAGCCTAGCCTAGATCTTCTTGGAAATATTTACTTGATCTGGGAGATCATGTATTTTTAACTCCCAAATGGTATCAATAAATCCTTCTGGTACTCTTCCTCCTGGCCTTGATAGTGAATAATTCCCATCAAAGTCCTGTCTTCTGAATTCTTAAGGCATTAATCATGCATTAGTCTATGGTGGTTAACGAGTCAGATTCAAGTCTCTGCTCCACCTCAGCTCTGGTAGCAGCAGCATGGGGAAGACCCACCAAATTTGCACATCTTGGCCATCATCCAGTTAGGGAGTAAGGCACCAGGCCCTTCACTTGAAGACCATCAAGGTGCCTGTGACCATGGTCTCTGTGACCTTGTAATGGAAATCACACACAGCAAGAGACCAAGCATCACTCTTGTAACTGAAAGCTGGGTTCTTGTCCCTGATGCCAGTGCAATGCAGAAGACACAGTTTTGAGAAAAAGGAAAAAGAAGTTTCACTGATTTGCTAGCAAAGGAGAAACACAGGGGATTCCTGTCCCAGAATCTGTGATTCTACCCATCAGTAGGAACAGGGAGATTTTAAAGGAGCTATTCAAAGACAATGTTCCAGGTGGGCCTTGACAGGGACAGGGGTTCCCAGGGCACCCTGATGCTGTTTTGACATTCACTTGTTAATTTGGAAGATATTCACTTCCTAGATCCTCTGGCAGATATCTCCTTCCTGTGGAGCACAGATAACTCAAGGTAATCTTGTTTTGCACCCAGGTTAGGGAGGGAAAGAGCTAGAAAAAGAAAAACATGCCCCTTTAAAAATAAGCCTCAGAGCTATGTTCGAAAGGTGAAGTGGACCACTGTTAGACTCTGAGGGTTGGAGAACTCAGGTTTATTTATGCCTGTGTACCCAGTTGAGCTAGTGCTCTGAAGTTCTGGACCCCAAGCTGAGGTTACATGGGACTTTTATAGGAAATTTGACATTTCTTAATCATCATAACATTGGTGGGTTTGAATTCGTGGCCTACATGACCAAAGACCATGCATAGGGACTTTATGATAAGTAACTCAAGGTGTAGAACCAAGACAGTAAAATACTTGGGAGTGTTATCGTGAAGTGATTTTCACCACAAGCAGAAGTAACCCAAGATGACTTGAGTTTATCTCCCTAAGTGAAAGCACCCAGAAACCACTCCGGACTCGGGAACTCACACAAGAAACTTTATTAGCAGACAAAGTGTCTGCTCTTAAGGGCGAAAGAGACAGAGAGAAAGAAAGAGTGAGAGAGTGAGAGCAAGCAAGAGTGTAAGTGAGAGAGAAAAGAGAGCAAACAGCAGGGGAATTACCCTTAAATAGTGAAAGCCCATGGGCTAATTGGACCAATGACTGACAAGAAAGTTAACAATCTAGATTATAAAATGGTGTGTGGGGAGGGGCAGAATCAGGGGAGAAATAACTGCAGCCTTGTTCCTTACACTAAGCACTATATTTCTAAGAACTAAGTCAACAAGGTTATAGTTTGAATGAATTTAATTGGCATAGCAATTAAGTGATGTAGCTACATTTCTACAGAGTTCAGAAAGTTTCAAAGTATAAGAAGAAAGGACTCTTTTTTCACAGGCACCTGTTGAATCTCTGACCTTGAAAGCCTGTCACAGGAATGTTTACATTTGAAAAGGGAGACTCTCAGAGACAGCTGTTTATAGTCCAATTGACAGAGACCCATGGTTACTTAGGTTCCCTGAAGAGAGGCTGAAATAGGGGAGGGGAAAAAATTAACCCTTTCCCAGGCATTGATTTTTCATTATAATATTCATATGATTTCATTTTATAATCAGGTCTGATTCCTCCATCATTCTCATCTTGGCCCTTAAATAAAAGTGAGGTCCATTTTTAGAAAACAGTATTTAGCTTTAAGTATAAAATGACTTGGGATATAAGGAAGGCAGCTGAAGGGGAGAAAAGAATGAAAAGTTACAAGCAGTTAACACTGGAGTGTAAAAATGAACAGCCCCTTGACAAAAAGGAGATGGGAAAGAAGGCTCCCCCACCCCCACCTGACCAACAGAAATAAACTGTGTATGTGCCAAAAGGCAGTCAACCCAGTGAGACTTTCCTGCCACAGGAGAGCAAAGGGAGATAGAGACAATTAAAGGTATTTATTTAAATAACCCAATAGGAGACAGTGAAACCTAAGTGACATTTGGGAAGATTGTGTAACCCATAGTACTCAGCCAATGAAGAACTGGGGGAGGGAATTTGCACTTTAGGGGATAAAACTCTGGTTGTACCCAAGCTGGTGGTTCCTGACCATCAAGAACCCAATCTTTCAAAACTGTCATTAAAGTCTTGCTTTTTGCTAGTCCTTGCGTCTCTCAGTCCATTCTTTGGACTTGGATAGGTGAGTGTGTTTCTCACAGCTCCAATGAATGAGAAGAGTGAATGGTCAGCACCCAGAAATTATGGGCCCCAATTGAGATCTTGTTCAAATGCAGAAAACATACCTGGAGGCTACTGGTAGACATATTCTTGAACACCATCAAGGCCTATTTCACATGTGAAAGACCTTGAGACTCCCCTGTGAGACCGTCTCTAGCCAGCTCTTCTGTCCCAGAAATGGGGAAAAAATGAAGGTGAGCCTTGATACTTTTTCAATGCCTGTTTTACATAGATTTTGCTCCATGTTCTACTCAGAACCATATATAAACTCCTAAGCTAGCACACCAAAATGTGTTTTTCTGCTAACAGGCACCCCCTTGCATAGCGGGAATTCTCTTTCTTCTCTTCTCAAATATATCCTACTGCAAGTATTCTTTCCTTCCATGATTGTTCATGGATTTTATTCTTCAAAATTTGTGAAACAAGAATCCAGAAGGAATTGGCTAAGCAGGGAATCTAGTCTCACTTGAAACTTCAGTTTCACCAAGACATGGAGATGATACCGCCAGTTATCAGTTACCTTGACAAGTGTTGCTTCCTTAAATGTTGACGTATAACACCAGAGAAGCCTGCCAAAGGCAAGTGTAGAGCAGAAAGTAAAAAGCTGCCTTAGAGGATAGTAAAAGACGTCTTCCTGGTGGAAGAAGGGGACCCAAAGGTGGAATCTGTGGGACGAGGAAGTCCTGTTCCTTTTATACATCTAAAGTTTCCTTTGTTCTGCATTCTTCTCCCTTATTTTGTTTCCCCATCCTGCATGGTGACTGGGAGATGTCAGTGGAATGGGCAGGGAGTGAGCGGTGGACTGGAAGGGCCAAAGTGGAGTGCTAGACAGGAAGGGAGCGGCAGCCGAGGGGTCACTGATTAGTAGCTCTCTGCTCTGGAGCTGCTTCATTAACAACCTTTTTGGAAGGGGTGGTATCAAAGGGCTCTGGAGACAGGAACATTCCAATCTCCCAGGGATGGTTTCCAAGTTCCCAGAATTGGCTTCCATTTTCTCCATTTCACCTGATTACCTATTCTACACTAACTGCCTGTCTTGAATTCTGGCTTCAGAGAGAAGACTCGGCACAACACTCATTACACACCTGTGCTTCCCCTTCAAAGAGTACTTCAATAAATCTCTAAGTTTCTCTTCTTACACTGTTGTAGTTGACAGTCAATGAAACTTGTGATTGCAAGAAGAGTTCGGTCATCTCGAATATTGGAAAAGTAAGAAAATTAAAATTTTCATATTATCACCCTACCTTTCCAGTTTTGTGTGTGGGTATAACTTTACTTCCGTAAACTTCCAGTAACTTATCTATAAAATAAACACACACACAAACACATAACAACACACACAACTAGAATTTCTGGAGCAGAATAGAATGTATAGAACATTTAATTTATTAGGTGATTGCATTAAATTGAATGTCACAAACTATGACATTTTATGAGAAAGATGACTAAGTGTATTGAGACAAGGAAATAATAGGATTGCTATAGTTGTGTGTTATGTAGTAATAATAAACTGTATTTGGTATTTGCCTGGACTTGTAAAACTAAAATCATAAAAGGTGCCGGGTGACAAACTTGCTGTGTGGCAGGATGACACTCCGGAACAATGCTGATATGAACCTTTATCTAAGAATTGAGTGGTGGCTCCTAGTATAGTCGTGCTCTGGTCTTTCTCAATGAAGACCAGCATGACTGGGCTGAAAATCACTACTTAAACCCCTGGACTTTTGGAGCAAACTGTCAGCAGCACCCTGACCAGAGGACTCCACATCACTGTCTCTTGACTGCCCTGGCTGCTGTCCACACTATCGCTGATTGCTAATCGACCATTGTCATCGAGGCCAGATGACTGATCACCACTCCCACGATGATGACTGCCATCCAGTCTCCGACTCATTGGACACCAGAGGACATCTGAAGACATCTGAGTAGCTGAGAGAGGCTATGGCTGAGAAGAATCCCCTTGGTCTTATTTACTCACTTCTTGGCTAAGAGACATTGCATTAAGTCCATGGGGATTGGACTCAAGGTGAATAAGGGGGTGAATCGTCAATGTATTTACGACTTGCTATTATTGGGAATGTTAAGTTGAGTGTGTATTGCATGAATAAAATCCACTTGTTGGAATCAAATTTGATTCCTCTCTTACTCACTGCTTGCAACACTAAATTATCAGTTTCTTAAGTGCAGGGATCATGTCTTATTTATATATCAATAGCAAGTGCTTGCATATTTATTAAGTGTACAAACCTATGAATTAATTTAAAGTGAAAGTGGTGTGATGGAAATATGAAGACCACAGGTAATTGTGATAGGTAGAATGGTCCTGCAAAGATGTCTACATTTGTACCCCTGGAACTTGAAAATACATTATTTTACATGATTCAGGGAAATTATAGTTGCAGACAGAATTAAGAATGTTCCTCAGCCGACCTTGAAATAGAGTATCCTAAATTATTCAGGTGGATCTAATATAATCACAAAATTCTTAAAAGTGAAATAAAAAAGAAGAAGAGGGACAACCAGAGACATGGCAGCATGAAACTGCTCTGCTTGATGTTGTTTCCTTTGAAGATGGAGAAATGGGGCCAGAAACCAAGGAGTGCAGGTGTCCCCCAGAAGGTAAATAAGGTGACAGGTTCTTCCTGAGTGTCCAAGAGAAATGTTGCTTTGCCAGAACCTTGAGTTTGTCCAGTGAGAGTCATTTCAAATTTCTGATTTCCAGAAGTAAAAGACAAAAAAATGTTGTTTTAGCTACCAATTTTGGGTAATTTGTCATAGCATCAATTGGAAACTAACACAGTATATAAAATTAACCATGAGTAAAGATATCAGATCCAAGCTGGCATTTTGAGCACAAGCTGATATCAAACTTATATAATTACTACAAAAAGAAAGAAAGAAAAAGAATATACATGTAAAATGAAGAACTCAATATCTCTACTATTAATAAAAGAAACATCAGTAAACCAGTGTCTATTAATTTATAAGATCATTTAAGTTGTCATAATTAAAATTCTTTTGACTTTGTTACCAAAAGCCCAGTCCTTGTCCCTGATGTCAATCCAATAATGAGGACACAGTTTTGAGAAAAAGGAAAAAGAAGGTTTATTGCTTTGCTAGCAAAGGAGAAGCACAGGGACTCCTGTCTCTGAGGTTGTGGCTCTGCCCATCAGGAGAAACAGGGATTTTAAAGAAACTTCAAGGGTTGCATTCCAGGTGTGCTCTGGTAGGGGGGTCCCAGGGTGTCCTAATGATGTGTTAGGGTTCGCTTGTTAATTTGGGAGATATTCACTTCCTAGATCCCCTGGCACACCTTCCAGGTGTGTTCCAGGACAATTTACTAGGGGAAAAAAAGATAACGCTGTCTCCCTAATCTTGTTAGGGAAGAGGAGAGGGGAGAAGAGAGGAAAAAAAGATATCCTTTTAAAAATAAGCCTCAGAGCAAGGAGGGCTGTATTCAAAGGGTAAAGAGGACCACTGTTACAACTTTACATTCTATATAGCATGTCAGAGAGAGTGACACAGATATAAAGAGAATGAAGATCTTCTCTGGGTGGGGAAGCAGTAAGAATAAAATGATGACATTTTTTAACTTTCTGAGCATGAAATTAGAAATCCCTGCATATTTCCTTTTTCCTCCCTCCTTCCACCCACAAGTCAATCTGGGTACAGCAGTGAGTCTGTAACACAGATTTAGGAGAAGCTCTGAGCAACAGCAGAAACTATGACTGCTAGTCTGTTGGTCTGAAGAGCAGAGAATAGTGAAAGGTGCTTTCAAGTATACTCATAGCAAATTTATTCATAATAGCTTAAAAGCTTAAAAGCACCATACAAATCCATCAACTGATGAATAGATAAACAAAATGTGTTATACTAATACAATAAAATATTATTCAGCCATAAAAGTAATGAAGTATTATTACATGTTACAAAGCAAGAGTGAAAGAACTCAGTCACAGGAACATATATTAAATGATTTAATTTATACAAAATGTCCAGAATAGATTAATCCATATAGGCAGTGGATTGGTGGTTTCCAGGGTGTTGGGTTTGGGGAGGTCAGGAGCAATTAGGGAGTGACTGTTAATGGCTCTGATATTTCTTTCGGTTGAACAAAATGTTCTATGATTTATTTTGGCAGTGGTTACACAATCCTGTAAAGATACTATAAATATTAAATTTTACATTTTAAATGGACACAGCGTGAAGTTCTTTTCTAAAAAAGGCCATTAAAACTGCCATGGGGACATCCATCTTGGGGAAAAATGACACCTCAGCATAGTGAGAGAGTAGAATGTTCAACCAGTACCCTGGAGTGTGGCAAACATAAACGGACATGAGGAGTAAAAGAAAAGAACAGAAAAAACTTACACTGCTGAAAATGGTAATCACAAGTCACATTTGGTTTGCAATTTGAAATAGTTTCATTTAAATAAGTTAAATCAGTTCCTCAGTAACACTAGCCACACTCAGTGATCAATTACCACATGTGACTGGTGGCTACCATATTCAACAGGGCAAATGTAGAACACTTCCATCATAGAAAAAAATGGTGGACTAGACAAACCCACTGTATGGTTGCTGCTGTCTGAGAATGAATCAAAACAATAGTTCTGCAGTGCCACAATGAAGTAAGAAGACAACTCAGAGAGCTATCAACCAGGTGAAAACCAGAAATAAAGTTTGTAGAATAGAAAGAAGATTAATAAAAGAAGTAGACTGTGGTAGCACCAGGCATCTGGTGGCTCAGTGGGAGATGGGAAACTCCAACAACTAGGGAGAAAGTTTTCCAGTGAGAGTAAGAAAAGCAGACTCTGCTGTCCTGCAAATTCACAATCTGAGCAGGGAAAACAGATACTGGGAAGTGAGTCAAGGTGTTAAGAGAATCCTGGGACTTCCTGCTGGATTTAGTAAAAGTGAGGAAGAAGTTCCAGCCTAAAAACGTGCTTGCTTTGAGTTTTCTGAGCAGATTAGAAATCCCCCCAGTTTTCCTTGAATCCCACTCTGTGCCCCACTGCATCTTATTCTTTGCTTTCTTTTCTTGTACTCAAGACCCCAAAGCCAATTACGTTTTGCTTTTCAGTGGATTGGTGGGTGCCCAAATCATGAGTCAATATGGACACAGGAGTGAGACTAACACAGATTTAGGGGAAACATCGGGCAATGAGGCAAACCATAGCTACTAGTCTGTGGGTCTGTAGAGAGCATAGTGGGGGCACTTTCACTTGAAATTTGTGATCTGAATTCTTTGGTAAAGGAGCAAGGCTGACAGCAAGTAAAAGTGGTTTGGGTCAGTGTTGGGTGGAAAACTACTACCTGCAGCATTCTACTATGGGCCTGGTCATCTCCCCCATACCAGAAGCGTCTGGAGGATCTGCTATTGTGACCTGAATGCTTCTGGTTTAGTCAGTTGTTTTTGCTGCTATAATCAAATGATCTGACCAGCACAATTATAGAGGAGGAAAGGTTTATTTGAGGGCTCAAGGTTTCAGAGGTCTTAGTCCATAGAAGTTCAGCTCCATTCCTCAGGGTTCAAGGTGAGGCAGAACATCATGGCAGAAGAGCATGGCAGAGGGAAGCAGGTGGCATCACCAGGTAGCAGAGAAAGACTCCACTCTCCAGATGCAAAATAAATACCCCATAGCCACACCTCCAATGAACAACTCCCTCTAGCCACACCCTAACTGCCTCCAGTTACCACTCAGTTAATCCCATCAGGGATTAATTCACTATTAGGTTAAGTTTCTCACAACCCAATCATTTCTCCTCTGAACCTTCTTGCATTGTCTCACATGTTGGCTTTTGGGGAATACCTCAATCCAAGCCATAAGAACTTCCCACACACCTACTCCCATCATATGAACTGAGGTGTTCTGTGTTAGTTAGCTTTTCATTGCTGTGACCAAAATACCTGACAAGGACAACTTAGAGGAGGAAAGTCTTATTTTGGTTCATGGTTTCAGAGATTAAGTCCATGGTTAACTGGGTCCAAGGTAGAAACCTCTGGCAGGAAGGCATGATGGAGTAAAGCTACTTAGCTCATGGCAACTAGAAGAAGAGAAAGAGACAGAATGGGGCTGGAGAGAAGACAGACTCATCCAGGGCATGCCCTCAACAACTTATTTCCTTCAACTAGGTCCCACCCCCCAGTATCCCTTAAGTTATCAATCTACTTGGTGGACAAATCACTGAAGAGATCAGAATATTCACTATCCAACAATTACCTAGAAGTCCCATCTAGTATCACTGAAACTTCTGTATGCTTCCCAGTGTGTAAGGAACAATATCAACTATTTTTCAATAGTTAATCTTAGATTATTTAAACCATCCTCTAATGCTATCCTGGTTCTATGTTTAGTGTGTCATTCTACCTGAAAATGTTCTAGATTTATTTCACTTAATCTTCTTTTCAACTTTTTATAGAGTAAAGGAAGTGGAAGCAACTATCTATTCTGGGAAATTAGACAGTTTTCTTCAAAATCTCCTCTAATAGAACACACACCATGGCCTGCTATTCTTCCTTCCTCCTGTGCCAGGAGTTTCTGCCATCCATTTCACAATGACTCCCAAGTCTAAAAGTAACTGTGCATGACTTGGAAAATGACTATAAAGCAATAAATCAAGATTTTAGTAAACAAATATTTAATATTGGCATTGAAGTTTAATTATTAGCAAAAGTGACATGATTCATGACCACATGGGGCTTATGGCCAATAGGAAAGAGATATGTTGGCCAATATTAACATGTGCCAATGTAAAATTATAACAGTAATAAGTTCCAAGAAAGAGATGCAATGGGGGGCTTGTCAGGGAAGGATGATCTGAGGAAGGGGAGGAAGGGAGTTTTATGCTTATATTGAGCAATCCTAGTAAATACAAGGGACAGAAGATTGTACCAAACAAAAGATGAGAGAGGGAGAGAGAGAGATTCCTCCTGAGAGGAGGGAGTTCAGAGCTGAGTGAGGGTGTCTTATCCCTTTGTAGATTTTATATTTCCTTTCTTCCCATGCCTATAAGACCAAAAGTGACCAAAAGGTGGGAAGAGAGTCATCTGGGTGTAGGTGATTGCAAGTGTTGGAAAGTGCAATCCTTTCCTTCACCAAGAGGCTGTTCCATGTGATGGGGAAGTGCTATCTTTGATAATCAGTTACCTATCCTTTGCTCTGGTCCCATTTCCTCCCCTAATTAGGAGAACAATTACTGCTATAAAGGGAAATGGACAATGATTGCCCTGGTTGCTTCAGGTTGAGAGGGGTGGGGCGGCAAGCAGTTTGAGTTTTCCTTTGAGGAATGTTTTGGGTTGGTCAAGAGGTCTGTGGTAAAAGTCTAGTTTGGAAAGAACTGGTTATTAAGTTATCTGAGAGGTGGGTGCTTCTATGAGAGAAGCAAAAGACATGAGTACTGGAATGAGATTTATACTAGCAAAGAGATCAAGTCTGATACAAATGCATATCTTAAGTTACATTTTAAAAAAACTACTGTTTTTCCTTTTAAATGCTCAGATATGGCTCTGTTTTGGTCATAATCATTTTTGCTAAGTGTTTAAGACCAAGCTGGTCAAATTGAACTTGTTCCTATTGTTAAGAATCTGCTGAGTTTCCTCAGGGTGTCACTCTTGGGAACTTGAGAGATGCCTCTTAGCTCCTCTACTGCCATTTTCCCAGGATACATCAGGGTCTTGTTGACCATGTGGCTTCCCTCTCCAATGCCCCTCCTCTTTGCAGCATGTGCACTGGTTGGTTTTCTGTTCTCTAGAGTCTCATTGATCCCCCTGTTTGGGAGGTCATGTGGTTCAGAGTTGCAAAGCCCTTAGAGACATGTCCTAGTTCCTTGGGTTCAAGCTGACCTCAGAGGGTAGGAGCAAAATACTGACTATTTTCTTTTTTGACCCTTTTATTTCCCTAACTTTTGTCTCCGAATTTTGGTCTTAAATATTCAGCAAGCCAGTTTTACCAGTATTAAAGTAAGAGTACTGGATTTTAATTTTAATGTCTATAATTTTACAGTTATTTATCCATTTCATTTAATTAGGGTCAGTATTAGTACTGGAAGTTAGCCTTATATCCTTTCTGTCTTATGGGTGATGGTCTGTAATCTCAAAGTAACTCAGGTTATTGTGTTAGAAGTTGTACTTTAGTAAGGCCCTAACAGACAATAGTCATAAGGTTTACAAGAAAAATATAAAATATAAATATAAAATATAAATACATATAAATATAAATAAAAATATATATAAAATAAATAAATATAAAATATAAAAATATGGAATATAAAATGAAATTAATAGAGTAAAGGCATATTAAATTTATATAATAGCTATGAACTAAGAAATGTAATTTTTGTAATCCCAAATCTTACTTTAATCTTTAGTTTGACAAAATGTTCTTCTAAACCTTATAAAGATTTGTATATTTGGAAGAAATGAATACATCTAGTATACACAGGAGCCAGTAACAGCACCACAATTAAACTTATAAAAGTTTAACTTTTAAAGACAAATTCAAAAAATGTAGTGTAATGTAATAGTAATTGTTTAAGCAGTGTTGTATAAACCCTGATTCCTTTAAGACTAGTTTTCTAAATAATAAAACTTAGCAGACATAGAAACTATCTTGATAGATAAGAGCAGATTAACATTTTTAGAAACTTTTATTACTTCAACACATATAGGATTAAATTTTGGTTTATATCAATACATTAATATTTGACCTTAGGAAAAAAACCTGGTATAACTAACAGATTGTGCTAATTATAGCCAACTTAGTTACACACAAACTTTTTGAAATGTACCCACCACAACCTTCTGCAACTTACTTAGACATTCTACAACTTTTTACTTTATCATACAAAGACATTCTCATCCAGAAACATTTTTTCCTTCTCTTTTCCACATTAAAGTATATTTCCATACCTAGAACTTTCTTTTATCTCTTTCCTAGCTGTTGACCTCTTTTGAAATTCCCACTGCAAAACAATCCTTATGAAATTTCTTGGTGCATGGGGCTGCAACACTGGAGACCTTAACTTGAACCTTTTAGGAATGTAGGGACAGAGACCACACCCTGAAATCCAAGAAGAAGAGCTTTATTTGGGAGAGATGGAGCACATGTCACATAGGAAGTTACTTCTGCCTTTTCTGTGTATAACACTGTCCTTTATATGCTTGCAGTTAAGCCTAGCCATGCATCTTAAAGATCAAGCCTCGCATAAGCAGTTATTAGCCTATTTGGCAGTCGGTTGGTAACAGAAAGTAATAAGCAAGTCTGTAAACCCAGGAGGTGACAGGCTCACAAGCCACAGAAGGGCTATTTTATTGACCACAGAACATCCTATTCACAGCACACAGGATAAGGGGTATAGGGCCCTAGTCCCCAAGTGGCCTGTTCAGCATGTCTGTCTCCTGACAGAATGTCACATAAGCCTCCTTCCAGGAGACAGGTCCCACAATTTCTGAAGTCAAGAGTACTTGATTTTATATTTAGCAGTTGAAGTTTTAGCATTTTAAGTTTTTAAATTAATCAGATATCTCTGCCAACAAAAACGTTTATAAAGATTAATCACACTGATGTTAAATCTAATTTACTCATTTTTAACAGTAAAACCAAGATAATCAGACAAGTATAGTTAACAGCATTAACCATTTCTTCCCTGTTAAAGAAAAATCCTAGAAGCAATGGATATTACATTCTAGACATTTTAAAGAAATCAACACTCTGTTAATTATCCAACCACCCAGAAAAACTTTTTAGTTAGTAATTTATAGACATCTTTACTCTCATCCATTTACCCAGTTTAAATTGAATGTTTTTTGAAAGTTACTTGAACTAAAATGTATTTGGATTCATTTCTCTTTAAATTTTAATTTATGAGTGCTCATTTATCTACATGCTAATTTTGAGTCCATATACATGATATATGGACACAAGCACATATATAGACCCAATAATACAATGCACAGGCATGTACACATACATAAAACAGACAGGAAACAAAGTACTTGCAGCTTTTTGTAGGTAGATCTCCACAGGTAGAAGACAATGCTACAGATGTTTATTAAAGACTCTATGGAATTTAATCTGATAGAAATTAAAATAGAGCCGATCAGACTTTTACTTTATGACTTAAATATAGGGAAGGCCTGTACCATTAGAAATGTTAGGTGTAAAGTCTAACAGTCAAGGTGGACACTGAAATCGAAGGTTCAGGTAGCCACTTGTCCTTGATGGTTATCAGATTTAGAGATGCCATGTCTCTGTCCCTCTTAGAATTTGGTGAAAGGATATTTTCCAATGTATTTGCTAACCCTTGAAAAATTGGCCTCTGAACAAAGACAGAGTGTAAAAATCTCTCTAGTTAGATAAAATAAGATGGGTCAGAAAAATATATTAATTTAGGTGTGCAGGATCAAATGTGAATTTACCATAAAACTATGAGCTGAAAAATATAGAAATTTAAAAATATAGGAGTTCTTAAAAAATGACATAGCTATAATTTCTCTAGTAAGGGAGTCTGCAGAACATCTTTATCAGATCAGAGTGTACTTTTGGTTTGAATTAGAGGCAGTCCAGATATTTTAAGAATGTGAGAGTACTGAAATCCTCACGTAAAGAAGACTTGTATATATGAGATCATTCCATTTTTCCTCCCTGTTCTGTAATATATAGGGAGGAACTTGTTAAGAAAGCAGGGTGGTAGAGTGTAAGAGCAAATAGACTAGCCAGCTATTTATGTTTCACAGTAGCTTGAATTCAAGTGTTGCCTTTTTTCTTTTGGCCTCAAACCAGTTTGGGATAATCACCTCTGCAATTTACATTTCAGATGCAAACCTTGGAAAGATAAAAGAGATCTGGCAGAAGCTCAGAAGTAAGGGAAGCTACTGTTCTGAACTTGATAGGCATTTTAATCATTTTTTCTTTTTGTAAAAGCAGTCTCTTAAGGTGTGGTGTTATAGTTTATGTTTCCTCTGGAGACCATTTCTCAGTCCCCCAGTTGGTAATCAGTCCAGATTTAGATGCAGAAAATTATGAGACACCATCTCCCATAAATACTTTTGAGTATGAGAGTACCATTTGAACAACAACAACAAAATGAAATAAATAAAAGAGAACAGAAGCACTGAGGTACTGTCTCTGGCTAGGGAGTGTCTTCCCAATGTTGGAGCCTCTAGCTCCTGGAGCCTCTAACAGCCAGCAGTTTCTGACACTCTTCCCATTCGTGATTTCTGGGTTTAGCTGCTGCATAACAGTGTTGTAATCACCCCTGTGCTTTTTCATGGGTGAACATGAAATGAAGCAAGCCTCTGGATTTTCCAACCTTTCTATGTGACTTGTAACCCTGGGAGAACAGGGGACCTTTTGGGTAATGAGTCCTGATCTGTCTGTGTTGAATAGCTAATGAACTTTGGGGTGGGGGGTTGGGCCTCACTTAGAATGGAGGACCATAGCTGAATCTAATTTATATTTTGTCACAATTTGGGTTTTTTAAACAAGGTCCGAGAAGTCCATAGTCCTGCACATAGGAACCCTGGACTATTTCCTACCTTTTTACAGAACAGGCTAACTTGTAGAATGGTACTCAAATTTATATTTACCTCTGATGGTCATAATTCTCTATCAGAGAGTTTGTATTGAGACCATGTTTGGCAACAGAAGAACATTAGGGGTAAAGCCTGGAATAAAGTTTGTGCTCAATATGGGCCAAAGGATTCCCCACAGGGCAAAGAGGACATCTGTTCTTGTTGAATATTTAGCACCCTTTTCCCAGAGGAAGCTAAGCCAAAGGTGAATTGAAAGGCTGTGGGTATAAATCTCCCTTTTTTCAGTCAAAGAAGCTAACAGAGCCACACAGGAGCACAGAAACTACAATGGGGACAATTCCTAAGGGCTTGTAAAGGCTTAATATGTGAACAAAAGCACTTCCTTACAAACCACTCCATGTAAAATGTCCCTCTTTCAATGGTTAGAGTCTGATCAGTGAGGGGAAGGGAGTGCTTGGGAGGAGCAAACATAGGAGGAAAGTGCACTTTGGCTCATCCAGAGGTATATGTCACTGGGGCTTTGGCTGAGCACCATTAATTCAGTTACCACAGGATATCCTATTAGCGCTGTCAGAAGAGGAGGTCAGGGGAAACACTTTTGAGATTCACCTAGGGAGTGGCCTTAACTGGAATCTTGCAGGTCTTTCAACCCCTTATTCCTCTCCATTCATCCATAGGCAAACCAGGATTAAGGGTCATTGTCTACCAATGCCAGATATGTTCCAAATCTGGATAGGACAGTCAGAAATTGCCGGGGTCCAGCCCTAGCAGGGGTTGTAGTGGTCACATGTGATGGAGTAGGCGTCAGCGAGGTGGAGAAGAAAGCAACACAAACTCAAGGAATGGATGCTAAGTTCTAAATTTTATTTCTCCCAGCCAGCTTTTTATACATTAAAAGGTTGACAGTTACGCATGTTTTTCCAGAACAGAAAAGGATCACATGGAGAAATAACAAAAATATCTTGTATAATCATTACTCGAGCAGGCAATGAAGTATTCTAATTATTTTTAGTAATTGCTTAGTCGTGATAACCTATAACTAAACAATAAGACATATTAATATTGCTTAACTGTTTTCAAGATGGCAGACTAGAGGGCAGCTGCATTTCATATTTCTCCAGGACTCAGAATTCAAAAGAGGAGATATTGAGAGACTTGGGACCAATTCAAAGCCACTGGGTGAGTCTCTCCTGTTGGGGAGGCATCCCAGATGGGGCGGTAGTCCCAGAACGCAGGGAACTTTGTGAAGTAGAGTTGCCCGGGGAGACACCCCTCCCCCCGCTGGAGCAGTGAATATGGACAACTGGGAGCCTCATAGAGGAGGCCGCCCAGCACAACGCTTTGTTTCGGAGCAACCACTGGGGCTCCGGCAGCTGCTCAGAGGAGGGGCCGCATAGCCAGGCGATTAGGTGCAGAGCAGGGTCCCAGGACCTAGGTGGCTTCTCAGTGGAAGAGCTGCACAGAGACAAGCTGAGCGGTGGAACAAAGGTTCCAGGACTGTGGGCAGATTCTGGGCAGCTTCTCTGAGGAGGGACAGCCTAAGGAGACTCGTCTGCGAAGGGCAAGGCTCCCAGGTCCAGGAGGTAGGTCTGGGCCCCTGGGAACGTTGCAGAGGAAGACTGCCCAGCCCAGGCGGCAAGACACCCCTCCCCCGGCTGGAGCAGTAAACATGGACAACTGGGAGCTTTGTAGAGGAGGCCGCTCAGCACAACGCTTGGTTTCAGAGCAACCGCCGAGGCTCTGGCGGCTGCCCAGAGGAGGAGCTGCGCAGCGAGCTGTTTGGACTCAGAGCAACCTCCTGAACAACGGGGGGGGGGAGGGGCTGCCCTGAGGAGGAGGAGGTGCACAGTGAGTTGCTTGGACTCCAAGCGACCACACAGAACACCAGGTGGCTGCCTGGAGGAAGAGGTGTGCGGCGGGTCGCTGGGGCATGGAGCATCTGTACAAGGCTCCATGTGGCTGCTCAGAGGAAGGGTCGCATAACCAGGCAATTAGGGGTAAAGCACGGTCCTGGGATCTAGGCTGCTTCTCGGTGGAAGAGCTGCACAGAGACAAGCTGAGGGGTGGAGCGAAGGTTCCAGGACTGTGGGAAGCTTCTCTGAGGAGGGGTAGCCTAAGGAGACTCATCTGTGAAGGGCAAGGCTCCAAGCCCAGGAGGTAGGTCCGGGCCCCTGGAACGTTGCCTAGGAAGGCTGCCCTGCCTAGGTGGTAGTTGTGGATTGAGGGGAACCTCCAGGAGGGGAACTGACCAGCGAGACCTCCCCACTGGGTAAGTCTTCCCTGCCGGATGAGGTTTTCCCATAAGGACGGTAAACCAGAGATGCAGGCACAAACAGGCCTTGCCTCAGCCTGCAGCCTAGTTTCCCTCTGGTTGACCATTGGTCAACAAGTGGAGGCACCTCTGCCCACTAGCAGGGAATATACCCCACCTGAAGGTCACCACCCCTAGAGAGGCAGCTTCCTTGGGAAGCACCGCATTATCAACTTCCTCCAAGACTTCAGGCTACTGAAGGATAAGAGGGGATATACTAGCAATCTTCAGGGACATTATAAGTCAATAGAGGAAATCTGCAACATCTCAGCAGTCCACTGATACCTGAACAATATGAGAAAACAAGGGAAGAAAATGCCTCAAACAAATCTAGATGTTACATCAATAAAATCCAATGTCAGCATGGCAGAAGAAATGAGAGAAAGGGAGTTCAGAATGTACATAATTAACATGATAAGGGAAGCAAACGATGAAATGAAAGAGCAAATGCAGGCACTGAATGATCTCACCAATCGACAGTTAAAAGAGCAAATACAGGAAGCAAAAGATCATTTCAATAAAGAGTTAGAGATATTGAAAAAAAACCAAACAGAAATCCTTGAAATGAAGGAAACAATAAACCAAATTAGGAACTCCATAGAAAGCACAACCAATAGGATAGAACACCTGGAAGACAGAACCTCAGATATTGAAGACAAAATATTTAACCTCGAAAACAAAGTTGAACAAACAGAGAAGATGGTAAGAAATCATGAACAGAATCTCCAAGAACTATGGGATATCATGAAAAGGCCAAATTTGAGAATTATTGGGATTGAGGAAGGCTTAGAGAAACAAACCAAAGGAATGAACAATCTATTCAATGAAATAATTTCAGAAAACTTCCCAAATCTGAAGAATGAAATGGAAAATCAAGTCCAAGAGGCTTATAGGACTCCAAATACACAAAATTACAAAAGACCCACACCAAGGCACATTATAATGAAAATACCGAACATACAAAATAAAGACAGAATTTTAAAGACTGGGAGAGAAAAGAACCAAATTACATTCAGGGGGAAACCAATATGGATATCAGCAGATTTTTCAATCCAGACCTTAAAAGCTAGAAGGGCCTTGAACAACATTTTTCAAGCCATAAAAGAAATGAATGCCAACCAAGAATCTTATACACAGCAACTTACCTTCAGATTTGATGATGAAATAAAATCCTTCCATGATAAACAAAAGCTAAAAGAATTTTCAAAAAGAAAGCCAGCAATACAGAACATTCTCTGCAAAATATTCCATGAGGGAGAGATGAAAAACAATGATGCAAATCAACAAAGGGAGGAATTATCCTAAAGGAACTGTCAAATAAAGGAGGAACCAAGTCGTGTCAAAAATAAATGAATAAATAAATAAAATGAGTCAAATGACCGGGAATACAAATCATATCTCAATAATAACCCTGAATGTTAATCGCCTGAATTCATCAATCAAAAGACATAGACTGGCAGATTGGATTAAAAAGAAAGATCCAACAATATGTTGCCTGCAAGAGACTCACCTCATAGAAAGAGATACCCATAGACTAAAGGTGAAAGGATGGGGAAAAACATACCATGCACATGGACTCAGCAAAAAAGCTGGGGTATCCATCCTCATTTCAGATAATGTGGACTTCAAGCCAAAGTTAGTCAGAAGGGATAAAGAAGGACATTTCATACTGCTTAAGGGAACCATAAATAAGCAAGACATAACAATCATAAATATCTATGCCCCAAACAGTGGCTCATTCATGTATGTCAAAGAAATCCTTCTCAATCTCAGAAACCAAATGAACCATAATACAATAATACTAGGTGATTTTAACATGCCTCTCTCACCACTGGACAGATCTTCTAAACAAAAATTGAACAAAGAAACCACAGAACTCAATAACACAATCAATAATTTAGACTTAACAGACATTTATAGAATATACCATCCAACGAAGAGTGAATACACTTTCTTCTCAACAGCACATGGATCCTTCTCTAAAATAGATGATATATTATGCCACAAAGCTAATGTTAGCAAATACAAGAAGATAGAGACACTACCTTGTATTCTATCAGATCATAATGGATTGAAGTTAGAAATAAATGAAAGAGTAAAAAACAGAAATTACTCCAACACCTGGAGATTAAACAATATGCTACTATATGATGAATGGATAACAGAAGATATTAGGAAGGAAATTAAAAAAATTTTAGAGGTAAAGGAGAACAAAGAAACATCATATCAAAATCTCTGGGACACTATGAAAGCAGTACTTAGAGGAAAATTTATTTCATGGAGCGCATTCAATGAAAGAAGTAAAACTCAACAAATAAAAGACCTAACACTACAGCTCAAAGTCCTACAAAAAGAAGAACAGACCAACACCAAAAGTAGTAGAAGACAGGAAATAGTTAAACTCAGAGCTGAAATCAACGAAATTGAAACAAAAGAAACAATACAAAAAATTGACAAAATAAATAGTTGGTTCTTCGAAAAAATAAACAAAATTGATAAACCCTTGGCCACACTAACAAAGAGAAGACGAGAGAAAACCCAAATCACTAAAATTCGGAATGAACAAGGAAATATCACAACAGACACAATTGAAATACAAAACATAATTAGAAGCTATTTTGAAAATCTATACTCCAACAAAATAGAAAATTTCAAAGACATCAACAAGTTTCTAAAGACATATAAATTACCTAAACTAAATGAGGAGGACATACACAATTTAAATAGACCAATTTCAAGTAATAAAATAGAAGAAGTCATCAAAAGCCTACCAACAAAAAAAGTCCAGGACCAGATGGGTTCTCAGCCGAGTTCTACAAAACCTTTAAAGAAGAGCTCATTCCAATACTTTTCAAAGTAATCCATGAAATAGAAGAGGAGGGAACCCTCCCAAACTTATTCTATGAAGCCAATATCACCCTGATACCTAAACCAGACAGAGACACATCAAGGAAAGAAAATTTCAGACCAATATCCTTAATGAACATCGACGCAAAAATTCTCAACAAAATTTTAGCAAATCGCATACAAAAAATATTAAAAAGATAGTGCATCATGATCAAGTGGGTTTCATCCCAGGGATGCAAGGTTGGTTAAACATCCAGAAATCAATAAATGTAATTCACCATATCAACAGACTTAAAGTTAAGAATCACATGATTATTTCAATAGATGCAGAAAAAGCATTTAATAAAATACAGCACCCCTTCATGCTCAAAACACTAGTAAAAATAGGGATAGTGGGAACATTCCTTAACATTGTAAAGGCCATCTACGCTAAGCCCATGACCAATATCATTCTAAATGGTGAAAAACTGAAAGCATTCCCCCTAAAAACTGGAAGAAGGCAGGGATGCCCTCTTTCACCACTTCTATTCAATATCATCCTTGAAACTCTAGCCAGAGCAATTAGGCAGACCAAAGAAATTAAAGGGATACAAATAGGAAAAGAAGAACTCAAACTATCCCTATTTGCTGATGATATGATTATATACTTAGAGGAACCAAGAAATTCCACCAGAAAACTTTTAGAACTCATAAGTGAATTCAGTAAAATAGCAGGATATAAGATTGATGCTCATAAATCTAATGCATTTTTATACATAAGTGATGAATCTTCAGAAAGAGAAGTTAGGAAAACTACCCCATTCACAATAGCTTCGAAAAAAATAAAATACTTGGGAATCAATCTCACAAAAGAGGTGAAAGACCTCTACAGTGAGAACTACAGAACACTAAAGAAAGAAATTAAAGAACACCTTAGAAGATGGAAAGATCTCCCATGTTCTTGCATAGGCTGAAATAATATTGTCAAAATGGCCATACTACCAAAAGTGCTATACAGATTCAATGCAATTCCAATTAAAATCCCAATGATGTATCTTACAGAAATAGAGCAAGCAATCATGAAATTCATCTGGAAGAATAAGAACCCAGAATAGCTAAAGCAATCCTTAGCAGAAAGAGTGAAGCAGGGGGTATCGCAATACCAGAACTTCAACTATACTACAAAGCAATAGTAACAAAAATGGCATGGTTCTGGCACCAAAATAGACAGGTAGATCAATGGTACAGAATAGAGGACATGGACACAAACCCAAATAAATACAATTTTCTCATACTAGACAAAGGGGTCAAAAATATGCAATGGAGAAGAGATAGCCTCTTCAACAAATGGTGCTGGGAAAATTGGAAATCCATATACAACAGAATGAAACCGAACCCATATCTCTCACCGTGCACAAAACTAAACTGAAAATGGATTAAGGACCTCGGAATCAGACCAGAGACCCTGCAGATTATAGAGGAAAAAGCAGGTCCAGACCTTCAACATGTCGGCTTAGGATCAGACTTCCTTAACAAGACTCCCATAGTACAAGAAATAAAAGCAAGAATCAATAACTGGGATAGATTCAAACTAAAAAGCTTTCTCTCAGCAAAGGAAACTATCAGCAATGCGAAGAAAGAGCCTACAGAGTGGGAGAAAATCTTTGCCAATCATACTTCAGATAGAGCACTAATCTCCAGAATCTATAAAGAACTCAAAAACTCAACACCAAGAATACAAATAACCCAATCGTCAAATGGGCTACAGAAATGAACAGACACTTCACAGAAGAAGACCTACAAGCAATCAACAAACATATGGAAAATGTTCAACATAATAAGAGAAATGCAAATCAAAATCACCGTAAGATTCCATCTCAGCCCAATTAGAATGGCGATTATCAAGAATACAAGCAACAACAGCTGTTGGCGAGGATGTGGGGAAAAAGGTACATTCATACATTGCCGGTGGGGTTGCAAATTAGTGCAGCCACTCTGGAAAGCAGTGTGGAGATTCCTTAGAAAACTTGGAATGGAACCACCATTTGACCCAGCTATCCCACTCCTCCGCCTATACCCAAAGGACTTAAAATCAGCATACTACAGAGATACAGCCACATCAATGTTCATAGCTGCTCAATTCACAATAGCCAGAGTGTGGAACCAACCTAGATGTCCTTCAATTGATGAATGGATAAAGAAACTGTGGTGTATATATACAATGGAGTATTACTCAGCCATAAAGAATGATAAAATTATGGCATTTGCAGGCAAATGGATGAAACTGGAGAATATCATGCTAAGTGAGATAAGCCAATCTCAAAAAACCAAAGGAAGAATGATCTCGCTGATAAGTGGATGATGACACATAATGGGGCATGGGAGGGGTTAGTTTTAGGGTTAGAGTGAGGGTTAGGGAGGGGGACAAGAATGGAGGAAGGAAGGACTGTATAGATGGAAAAGAGGGGTGGGAGAGGATGGGGGGAAGGGAAAAAATAACAGAATGAATCAACCAACATTACCCTATGTAAATTTATGATTACACAAATGGTATGCCTTTGCTCCATGTACAAACAGAGAAACAACATGTATCCCATTTGTTTACAATAAAAAAATAAAAAATAAAAAAAATATTGCCTAACTAATCATAAAAGTTAAAGCAAGTTCAGCACGGTTGAGTAAATGTCAGTTGTGTGGCTACTGCTGTGGTTAATAAGTGCTAGACATTTTAAGCTAACAATAATTTGACATCATCTTCTACTGTGTGAATTTAACATTGAGGAACTTTTTTTTTCTGGGGGGATAGGTGGCCAATAATATTACAGCATTTAGTAAATCCTAATCTTTAAGAAATGGAATATCTTGCACTCTTGTATGTATACTTTCAAACCAGATTATAACATGTCCTGATTTTATATCTAAATATCCCGTGGGAGATAAAGGAGGGTCTAAATCCAGGGGCTTAAGAGGCATCCCTCTGTAAAGATGTCATGGCTTTCCATTAATTAAATAAGCATTGTCATAAGGTGTTTTAGCTGTAGGAACTCTATTCTTTATTTCTTCCGTTCCTGTTAATCATTCCTGATGGGCTTGGAGTTATTTGCCTACATACTTCAGGTCATCTGAGAGTAGTCAACAGGGGATCGACAGCTAGAATCTATTTTTGTATTTTCTCATGACATTCTTGGTTACACAAAGTTTCATAGCAAATGAGTAAATCTGAAATCACTGTTCCATTAGAAGTCTGGTTTTTATGTTTTATCCCTGGTTCTGTTAAGACTCCTGTTTTCAGGGAAAACATATAAAATATTAATAGTAAACCTGCACATATTAAGCAAGCAAGAAAGGAAAGTCCACAACCGAATTCCCAATATGATGAGACTTTGCAAATACCTTTATTGCTCAGTGGAATCCTTGTCAAGCACTGAGGGGAATTGCAGGTAGCGTAACAAGAAATGACTTTGGCAGAACCCAATATACCTGACCTATAGGACAAGTGATTAGGAGCTGCCAAGACCACAAATCCTCTCACCCAAGTCTTACAGAATGGCACCTTGCACTAACTGCATTTAATTATCCAGCAGGTGCCAATTATCCTCTAAAAAGAAAGAGACAGAGGGGCACACCTCAGAAAGATGTGGGGTGTGGAGGAGCTTAACTGCCGTGATGATCCCAGAGGAGCTCCCAGCTGATACTGGTCTTGAAAATCAGAATGAGGTCCTTGTTCCCCCAGCATTGAAGATTAAACACCTGAGAAACTCTGAAGCAAGAACGCGCATTTTATTTCAGAAACAGAACACATTAACACAGCACAGAGAGAGAGAGAGAGAGAGAGAGAGAGAGAGAGAGAGAGAGAGAGAGACTCCTCTGGAGAGGAGGGGATCCAGAGCTGTTGCCTGAGGCAGTGGGGGTGTCTTGCCTTCTTTTAGATTTTAGGTTTCCTTTCTTCTCATACCTGCATGACCAAAAGTGGCCAAAAGGCAGGAAGAGAATGGTCTAGGGGGTGATTGCTTGTAGTGGAAAATGTGATCCTTTCCCCCAGTGGCTGTTAGAACTGGTTGATGGGGAAGTGCTGTCTACCCATTTCCTTTTCACTGATAATCAGCTACCTGTCCTTTGCCCTGGTCTCAGTGCTTGGCCAGTGTGGAGAGGTAGGAGGTGGGGGTGGGGCAGGAGAAGGTCAGTCTTCAGTAGGGACTAGAGTGGGCAGGCCTGGGATTGTTAAGTTTAGAATTTGTATTATGTGTGTAGAAGTTTAGAATCTGTATTATGTGTGTGTAGAGGGTAACTGAAATGTTTTGTCTGGGGGATAGCATGATCAGATTTATTTGGAAGTGTCATTCTCCCAAGACGTCAGATCGGATATAGGAAGACCCCTTTTTAAGACTGGTAGACTATATTACAGGTGAAATAGCCCTGTCTTGGACTAGTATTAAAACTGAGAGACTACAATAATTCAAAGATAGTAAGGAGGTAAAAGTTCATACATTCATAGAGGAGTAAGCTGGCAAAGACAGATAAATGTTGGAGCAAGTCAGTGAGAAGGGAACAAAGAAGTATAAATGGATTAGGGGCTAAAAGATAAGTTTTAAAACTGCAAATCTTAAGGTGCCACTGAGACATCCAAGTGAAAATGTCAAGGTAGCAATTGGATATATAGGTCAGGTTTCAGAGGATGAAAGAAGACATCTGTCTGTGAGTCATCTTAACATAGGTGGTTCTTGAAATATTGAATATCAGCAAATTTAATCAGGGGATGAACAAATTCAATCAATGGAAAGTGCAAATCCATGGGCTGAATAGGAAAATAAATCTGCAAGTTAGATTGAGAAATGACAAAGAAAAGGGAAGGGAATAAAAAGATTAGGTCACAGAAGTCAACGACAAAGAGGATGACTCAAGGACAGTGAGTGGTCTTCCACATTGGGTGACACTAAGAGCTCAAGCATGATTAGGGAGAGTGTTGGATTTAACCACTTGGAAGTAACAGTGACTGTAGTGAACAGTGTTGGGAATAGGCAGAGGCTCAATGGGAATGGATTTTATAGCAAATGGGAGATGGGGAAATGGTGCTGTGTCCATATAATTTTGCAAGGAGTTTAGATGTGGAGATGAGTAATACAGGAGTGTTGCTAGGGCAGGTTATGACAGTCAGAGTACAAGTATCTTTAGTGGGACAGTCTTTAATATGCTTTAAAAAACAAAAAAACCTAATGGAAAGATACAGGCACCAGTACAGATGAAGTTATAAAAGAGAGAGGGGATTATTATTATTGTTACAAAATACTGAGGAAGGAAAAGGAAAAGAGAATCCAGAATCCAAATAGAGAGATTGACCACTAAGGAAAAGGGAAATATAAACTGTGAATTGTAAACAAAGGAGAGAGGTCAATACACTAGAGCCTGCCAGTACTAGTGGGGTTGAGAACAGCAGGGAGTGATAACCATGTGATCTGGAACAGAGGGAAGTTGTGGTCAGAGGGTAGAATGCTAACTTTTGTGACCTTGAGAATAACATTATGGATGGTGGCAAGATGCAAGGTGTGATCCTGACAGTGACTACAAGGTACTGGGAAGGACAAACTATATTGTTATATTGTGTGCAGGTGTAAATAGGTAACTGCGGGGAGCCAGACCCAGCAACTCATGGGTTCCCCGAAGGATGGGTGGAGTCGACACAGAGGAACGACATGAACCCGTGGAGCAACTTGAAGTAAGTGCTGCTCAGATTTATTTTAGCTCTTCTTTTATAGTATTAAGTAAAGCCAATTAAACAAGATACAAGTTATAGAGAAATTACCACGAGATTTGTCATTAACCACACTTTCTAGCAGGTGCCTAACACAGAGTGGGTACATTAAGGTCAACTTTCTATGTTTACTTAAAGTTTCTCACATAAGCATATTAGTGAAAGATATTTTCCTCTTTTCATTCTACCGGCCTTTGTTTACCCTTTGGTGTCAGACCTATTGTCAGCATAATGACTCTATTTTGTTTTAAGCTAATTTTAACAAACTGCTAAGCAAAACATGCACTTACTCTTTAGCTCATTATGTTTTTGATTTAACCTTAAAGGTCTACTTAACCTAAACAAGCTCAGTTAAGACTAAGTTAGGTTATTTACTGCCCAAAAATCAGTGTATTTAATTTTATCCTATTATTTTTTATGTCATTGATTCATCCTCTACCTATTGTAATACATATGTGAGACCTAAGCCAGCATAAACTACTCATAACCAGTTAACATGCAATGAGGGCATTTGATCTTAAGATATTTTTCTAGTTGTTTGTGTATGCTGTTTCTTTGTTCTTTAGTCCTACATTTCCAGGGTGACCCTTGACGTCCAAACCTTTGAAGGAAGGACAAATATTGGACATTTGTCCATTTACCATTAATATTAATTATTCATTTACCATTTTCATTGTACACTCCTGTATAGGGAAAAGGTGGATCTGTGGGAGGTGGGTTCTTATACTTATTCGCTTGTTTCCCTCTAGGTGAATACCACAAATGTCCCCCAATCTTGTAAGCTAAGTAGGGTGGTCCTAGTACTGTGGGGAAAATAAGTCTCCTGTTCCATTTGTTAGGCTATTTACTGGTAAAGTGTTAACTGGGGCAGGTGTGGTCAGCATAGGAGCAAGCAATTTCGGTAACTGTAGTTTTCTGAAGAACTCCTCAAACTCTGTACTTTCAAACTTATGTGTGATATAGTACATTTTTTAAATCATTCCTCATCCTCCCCCAAGCTCCAAAGACTCATTGAGGCTAAATTCTTATCACAGCAATCCAGGGAATATGATTTGCAGTTGCATAGTTATAAGTATGATACTTACAAGAAAACACCCAATTCCTAGGAGAGATGACAGTGGCCATTTCCTGGAATGGTGGCCTTGCCAAGCCCTTCCCCATGCTCAGACTTTGTCAAGCAGCATGGCGAAAATGGTCCCCATCAGGTAACAAAAAATTTCAACCATAATGTACCAATAAAACATATTTTACCAATATGCTTTTTAAGGAAGATTCCTTTGTCTAATGTTCATAATTGTTTTTGTTCTAGTCTGTTTTATGTTCTAATTGTATGAGATAGAAACAAATTTCCAATGATGGTAATAACTTTTCAGATATCTCTCCTCCTCCCCAAATGAGAATGGATTGGTCATTAGGGATTAAATTAAAACTACTCTGAGATTTTATCTCAGACCAGTCAGAATGGCAGTCATCAAGAACACAAACAACAATAAATGCTTGAGAGGTTGTAGAGAAAAATGAACACTTTTACACTGTTGGTGGAATTGTAAATTAATATAACCACTTTGGAAATCAGTATGAAGTTTCCCCAAAAGACTAGGAATGGAACCACCATATGACCCAGTTACATCACTCCAGGGTATTTATCCTTAATAATTAAAGTCATCATACAATAGTGATACATGACTATGGAACCAGGCTAGGAGTCCATCAATGGATGAATGTATAAGAAAATGTAGTATATATACACAATGGAGTTTTATTCACCATAATGAAAAATAAAATGTTATTGCAGGAAGGTGGATAGAACTTGAAAACATTATGTTAAATGAAATAAACCAAACTCAGAAGGGTCATATGTTTTCTCTCCTATGTGAAATCTAGAAATGAAAAAGGAAAAGAAATGTGGAGGGGAGTAGTCTCTTGATAATTGAAGGGAGATGAGGAAAGCAACCAGGAAGAGAGAAAGGGGAAATATTGGGGAATCATATTGGCCAAATTATATTGTCATGTTGTGTGTAGGTAAGAATACGCAACAATAAATCCCACCATTACATACAATTATAATGCACCAATAAAAAATATGGGGAAAAAAAAGAATGTAATGCTCTAAGCAGGTACAGTGGCACACTTCTGTAATCCTAACTCCAAGGGAGGCTGAGGAGCACAAGTTTGAGGCTAGCCTGAGCAATCTAGCAAGATCTAGTTCCAAATAAAAATAAATAAATAAATAAATAAGAAGGACTGGGGATGCTGGAGTGCTAGACCCTGGGTCCAGTCCCCAGCATTATTTGTAACAACAATTATTTTCTACATAATTTCCCCACAAAAGAATTAGCAGGACAGAAATTATCCAAGAAGCCTGGATTCTAATCTGATACTTGGTTCGAAATCACTTAATCAGATAGAGCCTTTTTCTTTCCACATCTTTGTTTCTGGAGTAAAAATATCAAAATTCTTGAGAATAGGGTAGGAAATGTCCATGCAAGGTTGTAATAAACTGGATTTCATTCTCTAAGAACTAAAACCAAAAACGTTTTCAGAGTGGCAGGAGCAGATCTATCTTTAGTCTATTTCCCAGGTATTTCCAAAGAGAAGCAAAGTTCCTCTGTCAATACAATGGGCTTAATCTTTTTAAAAATACATTTGGAAATCCTGAAATATATAGGTATGTAAGTAAAATTTGCAGTATGCTGTCGAGTTCTGTAGCAGCTTCCAATACCTGGCAGCAAGAAGTTTTTACCTATATCTCTTCTCTTCCATATATATTTTTCTTTGACTAGAGTCATCTTGCTAGATGCTATGTGTTCACTTAATTTACTTTGTGAAACAGAAGTTAATGAAGGCCCAGTGTAAAGTAGACACATCTAGAGGTTTCACTATCAACACAATTATTTGACCATACATCAGTATGAGCAGCATCCTCCATCCCCACTTTGAGCAGAGATTTTAGCCCTAAGATTTCTTTTGAATGCCCCATTTCAGGTTTCTGGGTAATGTGCACAATGGGTGAAGGACAATCCAGTCACCTTTGGTGAGAAAGATGTAGGTCGAGAGACTAAACTCTGAAATTCTGAAGTAAACCTGTCAACCTTAAAGCTTAATCTCAGAAGTAGATGGAAAGAAGAAACCGGATACTGGAGGGAACAAAAGGTCAAGCATGCAATTGTGTACATGAAACCTCCCCCACAAGTTGAAGATCTCTGGACTCTGAATCTAGCCCTTGTCTGTAGTTCCTATGCTGTGTATTTAGTAGAAGAGCTCTTACTGTATCCTGAAGTTGAGCCTGAGGCCATGAGCAGTCCTGATCCTTTCTCAGGAAGATATAATGAACAGGGGTTTATATTTTTAATCTGCACACAAATCTTTTCTATTGACAATTGCAACTTCATGTGGTCCATGTGATGCTTATGGGACCATGCATGAGTCAAGTGGGCATGTAACCCAGAACAAGAAATTAAGACCCTTTGCAGGAATACTGGAAGAGAGAGACTGATGAATTTGGAGACTGATGGTTATAAAATCTGCTGGGGCCATCTTTCCTATCACATGAATAGATGAGGGTGAGAATGAAGACAATAGAGGAAAACAGTGGAGCACCTATATGCAGCTGGTTGAAGTTATTAAAACACTGAACGTTTAGGCCTTGTGAGTTAATAAATTCCCTTTTACTTCACCTAGTTTTCCCTGAGCTTTTGTCACTTGGAATCAAAAGAAATCTGACAAACAAGAAGAGGAAAGCAGTTGATACAGAGAAGAGCAGAGAAAGTTCTCATGACTGTAGTTTAGCAAGCCTTAAAACAACATTCATAATAGGAAGCTTGCTGTTTTCATATTAGCTCATTTCATTCAGCTTTTGAAGGCCCTGGACTGTTTGCCAAACCAGAATATGTTAATAGTCAGACCAAAACTGAGAAGTACGCAGAATTGTCTCTATTTTTTGGTTAAGCTTTGGGCATACTTCTCCTCCTCTATTCTCTACTTTTTCTCCTCAAACTCCCAGAGTATTTCCCTCATTTCAAAATACTGTTTCACAGAGACCCTAACTCTAACCATGGCTCTTTAACTTTTTACCTCCTCCCCTATCTATAGGCTCAACTGACTGACCTAGCCAGGGACCTGACCTAGGCAGGGAACTCTGAACCAAAGCCACTTACATTTGACTTCTCTCTGAAAAACCCTCTTCTGTTTGCTTGGAAAACTCTCACACATACCATTTTCTCTCCCATTGAGGTTCCATCCATTTCAATCCCACCCTTGTAACAAAGGATGCTTCTCTATGCTCTACATTTGCCTTTACAGTATAATCTTTATACACACATGAAATAGATCAAAACATTTGCATGCTAAGAAAAATATAACAAAGAGATGATTATGATCCTTGGACATAGTTAAGAAAACAAAACTCATCTCTAAACACTTTGGTTGTGAGCTGGGGATTAGCTCATTGGTATGATGTTTGCATAGCATGCATGATGCCCTGGGTTCCATCTCTGGCACTGGGAAAAAAAAACTTTTTGGATAAATTATAGACAACATTGAGTATTCTATTTGGACGTGTTGTAAATTAATTCAGACACTTTCTATTAATTCAGTCATATGTCTTTTAGAATCTATCATACTTCACTTAAGTAACCCTCTGTTCTCTTTACCAGGCGGAAACCACTTAATGCCCACATTTACTAATAATCTTAGTCAATTAATTTTCAGCTGTGAAACTCCTTTCTCCTTATGTAATAAAAGCAATCAATTGGTACTCTATTTCAGAGAAAGGCAAATGCAAAGATTATTACATATTGTTCTGTGTCAGATTATTTTTGTGAACAGCTAATGCTGTATGTCCCCAACTACCTCTGAAAAATGAACAGAAGACTTTAAAAGGATTATCATGAATCTGGCAAGGAGATACTATTTGATAAGCAAGAAACACAATACTTTCAGAACTACCTACCTCAGAAGGGCTACAGTATTGACCTTAACCATGGTAGTGAAGCAAGAATTAAAGAGAGGCAGTCCATGTAGATAGGTAGTGGGGTGGAGTGGAGGGTAGTTTGGGTTCCAGAAGTTGGAGGCAGCCCCTGAGAGATTGAAATATTAATGCCTCCAGAGTCCTTTGATTACCAAGATTACCTGCCTATACTGTCCCTCCCAGAACGTTGTTAATGAGCAGACAAGGAGCTGCTGATTAATGGCCCCTAGGCTGCTACCTGCCTGGATCACTCCATTTGGCTCTTCCCCCTGCCCATCTACTTCTCACCTCTTGGCCATCCCACTAGCATCTTTAGTCACATAGCAGGAAGGAGAGAGGTAAGGGGGAAGAGAACAAAGAAAATCTAAAACATATAAAAGGGGCAGGATGCTCCCACTTCTTGGGATACCAGGACACCAGCTGTGGCCCACTTCTCCCTTCAGGGACAAGTCTGTGTTACTATCTTTAAAATAAAAGTTGCTTACTACACTTGCCTCAGTGCACTTCTCTAAAGTTCAAACTTCAACATTTGAGGAAGCAGAACTCATTCCTGATAACCAGTGGTATCAATATGTGGTAATGTTTTAAAAGCTGTGATTAGGCAGGAAGATTAGGAATCTTTGTCAGAATAGGCAAATGAAAAGCTTATTCCATATGCCCTAAGTTTCAAATTTTTGCTGTTCATCCTCCCATTTTAAGAATATCTATCAAGAACTAAGTGTCATCCATAGAAATGAATAAAGCATGTTGAAGTACTCAATAAATCCATAGCATAATACATTATACCAGCAGACATAGAATTAATTAATTTTGCCAGTCATTCTCTGAATTAAAGGACTGAAAATTTAGTGGGTAATGTTGATACCGCCGTTTAACAGTGACGAGTTCTGCTCCTTCTAATGTTGAAGATTGAACACTAGAGAAGCACACCAAGGCAAGCAGATTAAGCAGGTTTTATTTAAAGGTAATAATACAGATTTCTTCCGGCAGGAAGAAGGGGGCCATGACTGATGTTCTAAAGTCCCAAGAAGTGAGTGCACCCTACATCTTTTATAGGTTAAAGTCTTTTTTGTTCTCCAGTTCTCTCCCCCTTTATCTCTCCTTCCTGCCTAGGTTTTACATTAAGTGTGACTAGGCCTGGTTTTACATTAAGTGAGAACATGGGCAGGGGGAGGGCCAAGGTGATTCAGGCAGATAAGGGGGGGGGAGCATTAATTAGCAGCTCCATGCTTGCAGTCCTTGATAAAGGCAGGTAAATTTGGAAATCAATGGGCTCTGGAGATCCTTGACATTCCATTCTTCCAGGAGCAATCTCCAACTTCCAGAGGCAGATGGCTTCATGGCTTCATTTCCTCGATTTGACCCGATCCCCTATTTCCACACTAACTACCTGTCCTTAATTCTGGCTTCAATGTAGCACTTCAATTACAACAAACTGAATGGTATTCAAAAAAGGTGGGTTTGGGGCTGGGGAGATAGCTCAATTGGTAGAGGGCTTGCCTGTCAAGCACAAAGCCCTGGGTTCGATCCCCAGCACCGCAAAAAAAAAAAAAAAAGGTGGGTTTTGAGGCAGAGTATACAAAGGAATAAAGGAGAAAAACTGAAGAACCAGTATCTCCACAGAGAGGATACAGAAAAGATATGGGAGAGGGCACTAAAGGAGGTTCTGTCTTCATAATTTTATCAGTGTTTTCCTAAGAATGCAAGTAGAGACCTAGTCACAAACTACTTCAATTTGCCATTTTCTAAAACTTTTTAAATGCTCATTCAAAAAAGAAAAGAAACATTTCAGAAGTATAGAGAAACCCTCTGAATCCAGTAGTCTTATTCTTAGGCCATGGGTCATGTTAAAAGTTTTCTGTAGCAGAGCCCTTTGCCACACCCATTATCATATCAGCCTCCCTGTTTCAACTTGGTGATTACTCCTTCTCCATTCTAGTCCATGTGCTCCTGTGGACTCTACAGCTGTTCTACCACATGTCTCAGGCCCAAACCAATAAGCACAGTGCATTCTCCTGGATGTGGAGGTTGGTTCATGGGTGTGCATATGTGAGTGGAAGGGCTCACTGGTGTAAGGCAGCTTGGGACCCACGGCAATTCTAGCCACCACTGCGCAATCCCACTGAACTGCCGCCCGCTCGCTCGTCTCAGTCGCGGCTCACCAATAGCTCCCAGAAAAATGCACCACGGACACAAGGCCTCACACAAGAGACTTTATTATGTGTACGACTAACACATCCACTCAGGGTGAAAAGAAAGGAAAAAAAAGAAAGATGGTGTGTAACTTCTCCCAGATATTGGAATCTCGTGGGCTGGAAGGAACCAATAGCAGAGGAGAATACTTGAAAGCTGACTGATGAACCAATAGCTATTTAGCATGTTAGGATGTAATGTGGGAAGCAGGAAAATGGCGGCAGCGTAAGACGGAAATTCCTGTAACTTAAGAGGCGGGCAGAGCGCAGATTGACAAGTGGTTGGGAGGCGGAGTATCAGGTTTATATTACATTCCCCCATTTTTGATTTTATAAAAAAAATCTTTTTGGGTACAAGGATGAAGGTCAGTCTTCTGTAATTACTTCCTGCTGAGTGTGGATGTAAATTGATTCAGGGGAGAGATCATCGTGGCAGGAAGAGTTGGGGACTTGATAGTTCCTCTGGGGGCACACCTGTAGCCGGACTCCAATTTCTGCAAGATCCTGATATTTCTGTAATACAAGCTGATTAGTTGCATGGAAGTAAAAGACAGGGGGCTCCCCTTTTTCTGCTGGCATTCTATTGGAAAAAAAAATTCAGTGCTTAGGAAAATTACAAACAGGAATCCAGTCCTCATGGCTGGGCGTGGTTGTCTGGTGTTTCAGTTGTCTGGTTCCCAATCTCTGGAATGGGAGAAAGGGTGGAGGGCTTCATGATCTTCAGTCTGAGATGAAGGGGTCCCACAGGAGTGGCCAAGTATCAGTTAGAAGAAACCTGTGAATTAGGAGCTGGAGAGGGGTTATCATTTGACCAGAGATGAGAGCTGTCTCAGAATCCCTGTGGGAGAACTGTCCAGGTTATCTAAGAAGAAACTCGAATGAAAGGGTCAGTCCAAGTAAAAGCAAAGAGATCCTGTGAATCAGGGTGAAGTGGGACAGTAAAATATGCATCCTTGAACTAGCACTGAAAAGTATGTGGTGGAAGAAGGGATAGAAGAAAGCAGAGTGTAAGGATTGGACACAATGGGAAAGATGGGGACCACTGCTGAGTTAATGATGTGGAGGTCTTGCACTAGACGGTAAGATCCATTAGGTTTCCTAACAACCAGGATGGGAGTTTTATAAGGTGAGTTGGCAGGGCACAGGAAGCCTTTCTGCCTTAATCCTGGATGATTGGTGGAAGTCCTATAAGGCTCCTTCGGGGAAGGGGATATTGGGCCTGGGCTGGGTAGGATGTTGGGTCCTTTAGATGAATGAGTACAGGTGAGCATTTAGCTACAGAGGGTGTATGAGTGTCCCAGACCTTGGGGTCAACCAGGGAGGGAGGAAGGGGATATGAGGACTCTGTTTGAGCTGTACATTCCTGTAGAGTCATAAGGAGAGGAATAGCAGAGGAGTCTTGGCTGAGGTGCATGGTGGGTGAGAAGGAAATAGAGGCACCCAATTTGGTTAGGATGTCCCTTCCCAGAAGGGGAATGGGACATGAAGGAATTATTAAAAAGGAATGGGTAAAGCCAATTTGTCCTATATGGCAGCTTATTGGAGGGGTTTGTAAGGGGTTATATGGTTTTCCCTCTAGTCCGACAATAGAGGATTTGGCAGGGGAAGTGGGTCCCCAAAACTCCCGCAGCACTGAGAAGGTGGCTCCAGTGTCTATAAGGAAAGGGATCTGCCTGCCTGCCACCGTAAGGGTCACCCGGGGCTCCTGAGTGGTGATGGTCGTCGGGTGCAGAAGTCCCAGGCCCCTTCAGTCATCCATTGCCAAACCCAGCAAGTCGCTGGAGGGAGGGGCCAAGGATGACCTGGCACTTCTCTGAGCGCCAGGGCAATCCATTGCCCAATGTCCCAGTTGGTGGCATTTTGGACAAGGACTTGGGGGTTGCCAGGGGTTGGGGCAGGCTCATGCCCAGTGGCCCTCTTGCCTGCACTTGAGGCATGAGCTTGGAGGTCTTCTGGGAGCTTGGGCGCCCCTAGTGGTGGACAGTTGGGCAGGTCTAGCTGACTGAAAGGCTTTGGCCAGCATTTGGTATTTTAATTTTTGGTTTTTTTCTTCCCGTCTGTTATAAACCTTGAATGCCACTGCTAGAACCTGTGGCTGTGGGGTAAGGGGCCCCCTATCCAACTGCCTCAATTTAACCTTTATGTCAGGGTAACTTTGGGAAAAGTAATAAGTCACAAGTAGCTGCCGTCCCTCCGGGGTTTCAGCTTCCTGGTTAGTGTACCTGAGCATGGCCTCTGTAAGGCGGTTTAGAAATGCTGACGGGTTTTCATCTCTGTCCTGTATTACTTCCTGAAGTTTGTCATAGTTAATGGGTTTAATAGCAGCCTTTTGTATACCTGCAAGGATGCAGGTTTGAAACCTATCCTGCTGTAGACACCCAGCCTCGGTATTATAGTTCTATAGGGGCTCCCTATCTGGTACTGCTTCAGCCCCAATGGGGTGGGTTGGGGTTGATTGATGAATCTCATCTGCATAATTGCGCTCCTGTTCCCAAACTCTCCTGCGTTCCTCAGGGGTTAGGGTGTTGGACATGATCATGTAAATGTCATGCCAGTTAAGGTTATAAGACTGGGTAAGGTACTGAAATTCCTTAATAAAGGTTGCAGGGTTGGTGGTGAAGGAGCCTAGCTGCTTCTCTATTTGAGACAGATCAGACAGTGAAAAGGGAACATGGACTCTGATTACTCCCTCCACGCCAGCCACCTCCCGTAAAGGAGCAAGGACATGTGCACGAGACCGCGTGGTGGGAGGACTTGGTGGGCTGAGTGGAGGAGCGGAAGGAGAAACAGAATGTGGCAAAGGAGAGGAATGAACAGGGGCTTCTGCAGTAGGAGGCCTGTAAGGAGATGATTCATCAGCTGGATCAAACTCAGAAGAGAAAGAAGGGTTAAAAGGGGGAGGAGAAGCCAAGAGAATGTGTTCAGGTTTTTGAGGAGAGCAGAGATTAGGTTTAGCACGAAAGAAAGGAAAAACACGAAGGGGAAAAGTCTCTTTCCATTCACCAGGTCGTCCACATTTGTACTTAATTATAACTAGTATAATTATGCATATACTTATACCTAGTATAATGCTAGAATTTAGGGTGTCATAAATAGACCATTCTGATTTACTATCTAAAGGACGGTTTGACTAATTCAGGGAACAGGTGAAGGTGTTTGAGATTGTTTAATAAACATCTCAAGGGCAAGTTTGCCAGGGTGGAAGTCCTAGATCCTATGACAAAGACTGAGAAATGCCTAAGTTAGTGATTGGGCATCCCACAACCACATGTTAGGCAATGAGAAGGTAGTACACAGGTCTGGTCATTACACAGTACCAGTGTCTACTGGGCATTAGCTGAGAGAGTTTGAGGACCTGGCCAGGATTTTGAGCGTGATGAGAAAATAAGCCTCAAATCCTGAGAGAGAATCTCAGCACCATAAAATCAGAAATCCACCCAGCAAATAAGACCACTATAGGGACCAACCGTAACTTTGAAAGTCATGGCTGGGGGTACCCCCACACCTCAACAGCCTCGAGAGCCCTGGATACTCAACAGTCGCTTCTCAGATCAGCAGAAGTGTGTTTAAGTGGTCTAGGGGACCTGCCTAAGGGGAACTCACCAATTTGGAGTCCGGTGTTGCATGCAGAAAACTGGGCATCCAGGTAAATGGAAGTGAGCCTGTATCCAGGGGCACTGGGGCATTTGGATGGGATTCTGCTTGCTTAGTTAGTGGAAGGACCCATCCTGGGTTTCAGCACCAGCTTGAGACCCACAGTGATTCTAGCCGCTGCTGCACAATCCCGCTGAACTGCCGCCCGCTCGCTCGTCTCAGTTGCGGCTCACCAATAGCTCCCAGAAAAATGCACCACGGACACAAGGTTCCATGCAAGAGACTTTATTATGCAGATGACTAACACGTCCACTCAGGGTGAAAAGAAAGGAAAAAAGAGAAAGATGGAGTGTAGCTTCTCCCACATATTGGAATCTCGCAGGCTGGAAGGAACCAATAGCAGAGGAGAACAATTGCAAGCTGATTGATGAACCAATAGCTATTTAGCATGTTAGGATGTAAGGTGGGAAGCAGGAAAATGGCAGCAGCGTAAGACAGAAATTCCTGTAACGTAAGAGGCAGCCAGAGTGCAGATTGACAAGTGGTTGGGAGGCAGAGTATTGGCTTTATATTACAACTGGTTTCCACGGGGCTTGATTCAGACTCATCTGAGACCAGAACTTCTGTAGTTATTTGCCATTAAAACACAGACAGCCTCAAAGTTCCAGGAGTTCTAATGAGAAGCTTGTACTTCAAAGCCTTTGGGAGGCAAAGAGGAGAAATGGAGAGGAAAAAAAAAAATCAAGCACTAATAATATTTTTTGAGTCCAGAATCTAACTATACTGGGAGTCAGATTACCTGTGAACTTTTTCAGTTAAATGAGAAAATAAATTCCATCTTTACCTTAAGTTCTTTGGGCAGATGTTCTGACATTTGTAAATACAGAAAAAATTATTATAACAGACATGCTTCATCTAATGCCATCTTATTTCCAGGCCCTGTCCCAAACTCACCAGGGGTTAAAGTCTCAGAACTATAAAACCGACACAGCAGGATTTCATGATTTCAAGTCAGTTTGTTACTGAAAGATTGGTCCTCAACCCTGATGCCAATTTATGCCATTTAATAATGAGGACATTTAAGTTTTGAGAAAAAGGAAAAAAGAAGGTTTATTGCTTTGCTAGCAAAGGAGAAACACAGGGGACTCCTGTCCCCAAGGCTGTGGTTCTGCCTATAAGGGAAAACAGAGGGCTTTTAAAGAAACTCTTCAAGGGTTGCATTCCAGGTAGGCTCTGGTAGGGGGTCCCAGGGGGCCCTAATGGTGTATTAGGATTCACTTGTCAATTTGGGAGATATTCACTTCTTAGATCCCCTGGTGGACATCTCCTTCCTGTGGTAGGTGTGTTCAAGGACAATTACCTAGGGGAAGAAAAGATGACACTGTCTCCCTAATCTTGTTAGGGAGGAGGAGAGGGCAGAAGAGAGAAAAAAACACGTCCTTTTAAAAATAATCCTCAGAGCAAGAAGAGCTATATTTAAAGGATGAAGTGGACCACTGTTACTCATTCAAAACCAACATCACAGAAAATGTAATCATAGAATGTTTAGCCAAATTCCATTCCATTTATAGAATAATCAAGAATAACCAGCAGGAGAGTAATTAGATGCAAATTTGCTTTGATTATAGGTCTTGGCCATCAAAACTCACAATGCATTAAAAATCATGCAAGAAAGGCAAGACAAATAACCCGATCCTGAAAGAGCAAGTAGATATCCAAAGTATTTATTGCTTTTTATTGGCTGATTCATGAATAACTATAGTTACATAGCTCTTTTTTTGTAATAAAATTAATTTGATGGATTTGTAAGAAAGAAGCCTCATAAAATTGCCAATGTGTGGCTTTGAATTTGAAATTTACTTGGTAACTCATTTGTGAACAAAATTACTAAGTATTCTGATACTGCCAGTTATCAGTGACAAGTTCTGCTTCCTCAAATATTAAAGTTTGAACATTAGAGAAGCATGCTGAGGCAAGCATATGGAGCAGGTTTTATTTAAAAGTAGTAACACAGACTTCTTCTGGGAGGGAGAAGGGGGCCACAGATGGTATTCTGGTATCCCTGCCCCTTTTGTGATGGGCTGACAGATCTGGCTCCATGAGAATGTTACAGGCCAGACTATGAGGGAATTGATTAAACAGACTCCATTTTGCTCTGAGACTCCATGTTATGTAGGAACTAAGTTTGTCCCATGGGAATACCCGCCTCTGTCCCCATTATCAGTTATTTAGTGTGACATGTTTAACAACACAGAATGACAATTCCTATGTAAAGAAAAATTGCTCTCTTTTGATCCCTATTGCTCCTAAATACTGTACCATGTGAACAGTGATTGTGTGGATGTTAGTAACCATTCTTTAGTTTGTACGGAGGAAAGGGTCATTTTGACCCACTTCTCCCTCTGTTGATGATCTCATGATATTAGTTTGTAATTTCAAATCATAGCAACAGACACTTATGATTGATGTGATTTTTAGTATAAGAACTCCTACAACGCGGCACCTAGGTTGGTGCCATCACTGGTTGGTCGCGGTCGCGGAGTGTTGGGGGCTATGCCATGCGGACTACGCCATGATGGTGCCTGGCAGCCAGCCAGAAGTTGTTTTGATCACATCAGTGGTGAGGAAGTCAGTTAACATGAGCACACCCAGGTGCTTTATCATTGGCTGTATTCAAATAAGTCCACGCACACAACGCGTGCACATGTGTTCCCAAGTGCTCCTGCTCGTGCCTGCTTGTTTTGACCTTTACCATGATTGGACAGCTAGCTCCTCACCTGATCTTCACTTAACTAGCGTTGGCCCTACCCTTCGCCTCCTGGAGGGAATATAAGACGGCTCTCCTCGAGCGCCAGTGTTCCCGGGTTCCTGAATCATCAATAAACCGCTTAAAATTCAAGAGTCTCGCTACCCGTTTGTCTCCCGTGCCAAATTGACTCCTACATAGCAGAGGTAGGCGGCAGGCAGCTAACCCACCCAGCCAGCAGGCCAAGGACAGATGTCATAACTGAGCGACCCTGCCTGACCCCTGCACCTAGGTTGGTGCCATCACTGGTTGGTCGCAGTCGCAGAGTGAGCTGGCAGACAAGTCAGGCCATTTGCATAGCGGATGTAGCAGGTGGGCACCCAACCCACCTGCCTTGTGGAGCTGGGTGGCGGGCGGGTAACCAACCGGCCCAACCACCAGGCCAAAGAGAGATGCCACCACTGAACAACCCCGCCTGACCACCACGCCTAGGTTTGTCGCCATCACGGAGTTAGCCAGAGGCTTCTTTATAGGCTGATGCAGGCATTTTGAATTACTCCTGAGGGTGTGGTGATCATCATTGGAAGGGCAACTCCCTTCCTGAGACACCTACAGGATAGAGGACCTTTGACAAGACCCAGGAGCCAAGAAGAGGAGGTATTGAGAGACTCGGGACCAACACAGAGCCACCAGGGACTATACCCCACCTGAAGGGCACCACCCCAAGAAGGCCAGCTTCCTAGTGGAGCACTGCATTATCAAGTTCCTCCAAGACTTCAGGCTACTGAAGGCTAAGAGGTGAGTTATTGGAAATCTACAGAGACAATATTAGTCAATAGAGGAAATCTGCAATATCCCAGAGTTTCACTAGTAGAGGGGTAGATACCTGAGCAATATGAGAAAACAAGGGAAGAAAATGTCCCAAACAATAGCAATAATGGTAAAGCAATAATATCCAATGATAGCATGGCAGAAGAAATGTCAGAAAGGGAGTTCAGAATGTACATAATCAAAACGATCAGGGAAGCAAGTGAGGAGATGAAAGAGCAAATGCAGGCATTGAATGATCGCACCAATCGACAGTTAAAAGACCAAATACAGGAAGCAAAAGATCATTTCAATAAAGAGTTAGAGATATTGAAAAGTCAAACAGAAATCCTTGAAGTGAAGGAAATAATAAACCAAATTAAAAACTCCATAGAAAGCATAACCAATAGGATAGAACACCTGGAAGACAGAACCTCAGATATCAAAGACAAAATATTTAATCTTTAAAACAAAGTTGACCAAACAGAGAAGATGATAAGAAATTATGAACAGAATCTACAAGAACTATGGGATATCATGAAAAGGCCAAATTTAAGAGTTATCAGGATTGAGGAAGGCTTAGAGAAACAAACCAAAGGAATGAACAATCTATTCAATGAAATAATATCAGAAAATTTCCCAAATCTGAAGAATGAAATGGAAAATCAAGTACAAGAGGCTTATAGGACTCTGATACACAAAATTACAATAGATTCACACCAAGGCACATTATAATGAAAATACCTAACATACAAAATAAAGACAGAATTTTAAAGGCTGCGAGAGAAAACAATCAAATTACATTCAGGGGGAAACCAGTATGGATATCAGCAGATTTTTCAATCCAGACCCTAAAAGCTAGAAAGGCCTGGAACAACATTTTTTCAACCAAGAATCTTATACCCAGCAAAACTTACCTTCAGATTGATGATGAAATGAAATCCTTCCATGATAAACAAAAGCTAAAAGAATTTAAAAAAAGAAAGCTGGCATTACAGAACATTCTCAGCAAAATATTCCATGAGGAAGAGATGAAAAACAACGATGTAAATCAGCAAAGGGAGGAACTACCCTAAAGGAACAACCAAATAAAGGAGAAATCAAGTCGTGTCAAAAAAAAAAAAAAAAAATAAGGAACTCCTACAATGCTATGGTCGGGGCTATTCTCCCAATACCCATTTTCTGGGGGCATCGTGTGAGACAGTCATCTGGTTGGCTTAATAAAGACTCAAATTTGGACTTCTCAGTGGTGATCAGTCTATTCTTAAGATGCGCCCCATAACACTTTTATATACTAGAGTTTCCTTTGTTCTCTTGCCCTCTCCCCCCTTATCTTTCTCCTTCCTGCCTATGTGACTAGGCCAGGAGATGCAGGTGGGATGGCCAAAATGGAAGAGGATGGACGAGGGAGGGTCAAAGGGCAGGTATCAGCCTGGGGGCATTAATTAACAACTCCCTGTCTGCAACCTTTTGGGAGGGATAGTATAGGCAGATAATCCTGGTAATCAAAGGGCTCTGGAGACACTGACATTCCAATCTCCCAAGTTTATCTCCAACTTCCAGGACCCAAACTGGCCTCCATTTTCTCAATTCAACCCAATCATCTATCTATTCTGACTGCCTATCTTTAATTCTGGCTTTAATTCCACCTTACTAATTAGAGTTATTCTTCCCACATTGAACCCATGATAGAAACAATGCAAATAACAAATCTTATTCCTTCTATGGATTTTTATTTAATGCAGTGACCCTACTTTTATAGTCCATGAGTCAACAATTAAGTCAAATTCTAAAGGCAGTTCCAACTAGATGCCATGACCTACCCAGTTGGCTAAGACCAACATTTGTAATGTTCACTGCATAAAAGTGACCACTTGCCAAATTTCACCCTATAGTTTATGATCTTGAAAAAATTGTAAAAAATGGAAAAGTGTATCAAACTTTTACAATGGGCAATTGGTGCCATCTTGTGGTTATGAAGAAGTAAAAATAAAAATTTCAACTTGTCATATTTTAAAAATCATGCCCAAATCAGAACCACTCCAAGCAATCATTTCATTTAGTGTTCTGAAACACCCAAATAGTCTCTTTATTCCTCCTTTAGAATATTGTTAAACTATAGACACCTTCCCCTGACAATCACACATACTCTTTTTTTCGGAGAGGAAGTTTCAATTCCCTAAGAAAATGTTTTTCATGATTATACCTTGATTTTTGGATCTGAGATAAATCATAATTCCAAACACTAAGGTGATATATTCATGGAAAAAGCTCAAAACATTTTTTTAGGAATTAACAAGGTCATCAGCAAATGTCTTTGAGAGATGGCCCAGAACATTAGAATCAGCATGTATGTTGCCTTCCAGAAAGCACCGTGCTGTAAGAGAGGCCGAACTTCTTAGAAATTGCTGGACTGATCAAAGAAATAAGCCCAGGTGAGCAAGAACTAAGATGTCATCCAAAATTTTTTCCATGTTATAGAAATTCTCCTACATAAACTACAAATGCAAACTTGACCAAAGGAAAATGCCAACAGCTGACTCATAAGGATCCTTAATGCAAATGCACACTGGTGGAATGTAAACAGCACAAAATAGGACTATCCAAACCACACCTGCACACACAATTTAAAGCTCACTTATTCACGAGTTCTTTGGTTTGTACATGAAATCCGTAGGCCTGGTTGAAAGTCAGATTATCAAATCCACAAATAATTACTCTGGTCCCATCTCCAACTAAGGTGTTCATGTCCTTATAAGTGGATCCTTTTTTCAGCTGCACTTGTTACTGCACTAAGGACCCATGTGAGGCTTGTCAAATATCAGTGTTGTTCAAAATAAAACTAGAAATACAAATTCTAAAGGCAGTTCCAACTAGATGCTATGACCGACCCAGTTAGCTAAAACTAGCATTTGTAATGTCGACTGCATCAAAGTGACCACTTGCCTATGGTCAAAGAAGCTATAAATTACAGTGACTCACTAATGCCAAATCACATATTTTGGAAGGCTTATACCTGTATGCCAAGGGTCGCAAGAGTAGGAGCAACAAAAATCACCACAGTCACATTGTACAATATAGGTCACTGTGAATTTTTTAGGATATGAAACCATATGGCCTGGCACTAAAAAAGCCCCAGTCTATGAATATTATTTCTCTTTTGATGTGTAAATGTTAGATAGTAGTTAGCCATAGCAGTGAAATGCATACCAAGGTCATAAGTGTTCTTTACTTCAGAGTCTTCTTTAAACTACTCCCAAAGTGGATCAGAAAGCAAATGGTGGCAGTTAATTTGTAGAAAATAAACAGAACCAAAAAGAGCTAAGATCCACTACTGACCCCAATGCCCACACTAACATGAGATTTACTTATAGATAAAACTCCTGTAAATAGGATGGGGTCACCATGACAGGTCTGGAGAGGACTAACTAAGGCTGAAAACTCCTCCACCCAATGCAGAGGAGAAGTTGAACACTAAATTGGCAGAGTGCAGAAGGTGTTCCCCAGTTCTCAAGGCGAACATCAAATATTAATAAATTTGAAAGCAGCATTGTTTCCTTTTTTCATTCTCTGCTCAGAGATGACCCGCTTTCTCCTTTGAGAGTGCTCTCTGCTTGAACCTTACTTTATCTTTACCTTACTTTCACTTTACTGTCTCCTATAATGAAGTTCTCTTTCATGATTTTTAGTGTCTGACTTTAAATTTTCTTTGATAGGAATACAAGAACCGAATTCTGGAGTTTCAGCTGCTCACTCTCCTGTGACATGAACAGAAACAGGTTATTTGTAACTTTCTACATAATCTCAAATTCTCAAATGTGAACTAAATATAAAGTTCTTGTATGTAAAATGATATCAAAAGTTTTAAATATATATATGTAAACACCAAAAACCTATACTCCAAAATGATTTTTGCAAAAATGATAATAATAACTACCTTTGAGTGATAGAATAATGAATTACTTTTATCTTGTATTTTTTAAACTCCAAATTTTTTTCCCATAAATATTATAAACAATCAGGAAACTTCCCAACTGCCAACTGTATGTTAGGGGAAGGTCACACTTCTTGTTCTTGTCTCCAGAGGCCAAGGGACGTTTATAATTCTGACACACTTTCTAGTAATTTTTGCAGCCTCCTCACATTGAAATGAATCAAGATCTCACAGTTGTATCACCACTAGCCTAGGAGCCTCTATTTATCTTATAACAGAATTCCTGAAATGATTAGCAAAACAAAATACAACAAAGTGACTAAATACTTTGTTTTTATCTTTGTGTACCAAATAGTAAGTTCAGAAAAACATTTGCTGTCTTCCAAAGAAAGTTGTAGAGAACATGCCACATTTGCAAAGAGCCCACCTTAAATAGTCACACAATGGAATATTATTCAACCATAAAGAAGAATAATATTATGGCATTTGCAAATAAGTGGATGGAATTGGAGAATATCATGCTAAGTGAAATAAATAAGCCAATCCCAAAAAACCAAAGACTGAATGTTTTCCCTGATAAGTGGAGAATGATATATAATAGGGGTGGGGGTGTGGAGAGTGAGAAAAGAATGGAGGAACTTTGGATTATGTAGAAGGAAATGAGAGGAGGGGTATGAAAGATGGTGGAATGAGACAGACATCATTGACCTATGTACATGTATGATTGCACGAATGGTATGAGTCTACATCATGTACAACCATGGAGATGAAATGATGTACCCCATTTGTGTACAATGAATCAAAATGCAGTCTGTAAAAAAATTAAAAAATAAATAAATATGATAGACAAAAATAAAGGAAAAAAAAAAGAAATAGGTCACATTAATAAGAAAAAAAAAATAGCCACACAAGTCCACCAAATACAGCTATGACCTTTTCAAATTAAAATATTCTCTGTACCAGGAAAATAAGTATAAGCAGGTTGGACATTAAGCAGATACACTGTATGGTGAGGTCTAAACATTTTAAGTTAAAAGAATGTTTTCATGAAAAAAATTGACTATCAGCATGATGGAAAACATGCCAACATATATAAATTCATACTCATAACTAGGTAGCTAGTTAGCCACCATCAGGGAAGAGACATTGAAGGTGCACTAAAAATGTCAGGGAGCCTTATCTGACAGAAAGTCACCTGGAAGATGGGGGCTTGGTATGTTAAAACCTACCCCAGTCAGACTGACATCCTCTTAAGAAAAACTATTGTTTCAAGATCATGTCACAGCTTCCAGGTGGCCTGGAACCTCCCTTATCACTGAAACAATCACAATCACAATCACGTGGGCAAAACATCAAGACCCTTACAAAGAAAGCTTACTATTCAAAGGATAGTAAACCAGCAGGGCATGGTAGCACATGCCGATAATCCCAGTGACTGGAGGATAAGACAGGAGGATCACAAGTTTGAGGCCAACCCCAGCAACTTATTGAGGCCCTAAGCAACTTAGCAAGACCCTATCTCAAAAATAAATAAATAAATAAAAAGGGCTGGGGATGTAGCTCAGTAGTTAAGCACCCCTGGGTTCAATACCTGGTACCCTCCCCACCAAAAATTTAAAGGGTAGTAAGTTGATTTTGGGGACAGAAAATTGAGGCAAAAATGGAGATTCATATATGATCATCTCAATAGATGCAGAAAAGGCATTTGACAAAATGCAACATGAAGCAACCCTTCATGTTCAAAACACTAGAAAAAATAGGGATAGTAGGAACATAATGTAACATTGTAAAAGCTATCTATGCTAAGCCCACAGACAACATCATTCTAAATGGAGAAAAACTGAAAGCATTCCCTCTAAAAATTGGAACAAGACAGGGATGTCCTCTCTCACCTCTTCTCTTCAACATCGCCTTTGAAACTCTAGCCAGAGCAATTAGATAAAAGAAATTAAAGGGATATGAATATGAAAAGAAGAACTCAAACTATCACTGTTTGCCAATGACCTGGTTCCATATTTAGAGTATCAAAAAAAATTCCACCAGAAAACTTTCAGAAGTAATAAATGAATTCAACAAAGTAACAGAATATAAAATCAACACCCATAAATCAAATGTATTTCTGTTTATCAGTGATGAGTCCTCTGAAAGAGAAATTAGGAAAGCTACTCCATTCACAATACTTTCAAAAAAATAAAATATTTGGGAATAAATCTAACAAAAGAGATGAAAGACCTCTACAATGAAAACTACAGAACACTAGAGAAAGAAATTGAAGAAGACCTTAGAAATTGGAAAGATCTCCCATGTTCTTGGATAGGCAGAATTATTATTGTCAAAATGGCTATACTATCAAAAGCATTATACAGATTCAATACAATTCCAATTAAAATTCCAACATCTTTCCTCATAGAAATAGAGAAAGCAATCATGAAATTCATTTGGAGAAATAAGAGATCCAGAATAGCCAAAGCAACCTTAGCAAGAGTGAAGCAGGAAGCATCACAATACCAGACATTAAAGTATACTACAGAACTATAGTAACAAAAGTGGCATGGCATTGGCACCAAAATAGACAGGTAGACCAATGGTACAGAATAGAAGGCAGAGACAAACCCACATAAATACAGTTATCTCGTACTAGACAAAGGTGCCAAAAACATATTTTGGAGAAAAGATAGCCTCTTCATCAAATGGTGCTGGGTAAACTGGAAATCCATATGCAGCAAAATGAAATTAAACCCCTTTCACACTACACAGAAATCAACTCAAAGTGGATCAAGGACCTAGGAATTATACCAGAGACCCTGTGCCTAATAGAAGAAAAAGTAGGTCTAAATCTTTATCATGTTGGCTTAGGACCTGACTTCCTTAACAAGACTCCTAAAGTGTGAGAAATAAAATCAAGAATCAATAAATGGGATGGATTCAAACTAAAAATCTTCTTCTCAGCAAAGGAAACAATCAATAATGTGAGAAGAGAGTGGGAGAAAATCTTTACCACATACTTCAGATACAACACTAATCTCCAGGATATGTAAAGTACTCAAATACCTTAACACCAAAGGAAAAAAAAAAATCAATAAATGGGCTAAGGAACTGAACAGACACTTCATAGAAGAAGAAATACAATCAATAAACAAACATGAAAAATGTTCATCAACTCTAGTGATTAGAGAAATGCAAATCAAAACTACTCTAAGATTTCATCTCTTTTCAGTCAGAATGGCAATTATCAAGAATACAAACAACAATAAGTGTTGAAGAGGATGTGGGGGAAAAGGTACACTCAGAAATTGGTGGTGGGACTGCAAATTTGTGCAACCACTCTGGAAAGCAGTATGGAGATTCCTCAGAAAACTTGGATGGGATGGTTTGACCCAGCTATCCCACTCCTTGGTCTATATTCAAAGGACTTAAAATCAGCATACCACAGTGAAGTCGTCACATCAATGTTTACAGCAACTCAATTCACAATAGCTTAACTGTGGAACCAACCTAAGTGCCCTTCAATAGATGAATGGATCAAGAAACTGTGACATATATACACAATGGAATATTACTCAGTCTTAAAGGAGAATAAAATTATGGCATTTTCAGGTAAATGGATGGAATTGAGAATATGCTAAGTGAAATAAGTCAATCCCAAAAATCCAAAGGCCGAATGTGTTCTCTGATATGTGGATGCTGATCCATAATGGGGGTGAAGCAAGGGAAGAATGAAGGAACTTTAGATTGGGCATAGGGGAGTGAGGGAAAGGGAGGAGGCATGGGGGTGGGAAAGATGGTGGAATGAGATTGACATCATTACCTTAGGTACATGTATGGTTGCACAAATGGTATGACTCTACCTTGTGTACAACCAGAGAAATGAAAAGTTGTGTTCCATTCGTGTACAATGAATCAAAATGCACTGTGCTGTCATGTATAATGAATTAGAAAAAATAAAAATAAAAAATAAAATTAAAAACTGGGGATTACATTTCTTTACAATCTCCCAACACTATTAGCACCACACCATCCTCTCTCGGATGTGGTCCATGCAGGTACTATGCTGTCAGTCAAAAGTCCTGGGACCCATAATAAAACTGAAGAGCAGAAGGGGCTCCATTACTTTCCTCTTTGAGAGGATCTGGCATTTCCCTTGAGAGTGTCCCCCTTTCCCCTTTCCTAACCTTTCTAATAAAACTTCCATGCTATGTAATACTCACTATCCCAGAAACGCACGGCTGATAATGTTTAGAAATGTATGGGTTAAAAAACAAAAACAGTAAACTATCTCCCTTCCACTTGATAAAGTAGGCAGTATGATTTAGGTGAGTAGAAATTATTTAAAATTCCTTCCCCTCCATCTTAAGAGTAAACCAGCAGTCCCTCTGCAGTGAGGGTCTTGGAGGAGATGATGCCACCTGCCCAGGAGCAGACCTGCTTTGGGTTGTACTGTTCCTTTGTAAGGGGAAAGATAGATGAGGATGATGGGAACATATGGTTTAAGTGAATAGTTCTATACAATGAGCTACTGAACTGACTCCCCACATGCTTTCTTTGCCTAAAAGCAATCTTCCCGCAGCAACACTTGGCATGAAGGGACAGGATATGTCACCTTCCTCAATAAACAAAGCAGGGGGCAAAGGTCTGGAAGTCAATGTAGGTAATGAATGATGGGGGTTGAGAAGATGAGAACTGGTTAGCAAAGAAAAGACGATGGGTTGCCAACAGCTAACTGAAGGGTACAAGGAATTGCTAAAGGTTACCCCTGTGCTCCTGCTCCTTCCTGCCCTTAGGCATTTACACAGAGAAGAAAGAGAAGGTGGAGTGTTTTGGGGTCTAAAAAAGGGCAATACACTCCCACTCCCACAGGAAGCCCAGCTCTGGCCCCCACTTCTCTCCGAAGAAATCTGTTGCTATCTCTTTTTTAAAATAGAACATGCTTTCTATACTGACCACTGTGTTTCTAGGGCATTTAATCTTAAACATAGGGGGAACAAATGAAACTGGTCTTGGAGATCGGGAACTGTTTTCCCCAGCATTGAAGATTAAACACCTGAGAAACACCAAGGCTAGCATAGAAAGCAAGTTTTACTGAATACAGGGACAAAGGCAGAGGTAGACTTCTCCAGAGGCAAGGAGATCCAGAGCTGGGTGACCCTGGGAGTGGGTGTGTCTTGCTCTTTTATAGACCCCAGAACCCCCTACCTTCTCTTTATTCTCTGTGTAAGTGCCTTAGGGCAGGATGTAGCAGGAGCACAGTGGGTATCAGCTGGGGACTTGTCTCTGATCATCACCAAGGTAAGTTTCTCCACACCTTACATCTTTTGGAGATATGTCTTTGCATCTTTCTTTCTCTTTCCCTATGGAGGACACAGACTTTGCAAAAGTCACTTCCCACTTTTCTATCCTGTCTCAGAGTATGTCTGGTGCTAGTAGGCAAACCAAATCCTGGTTTACCTGTGGATGTGAGGAGTTGAGCAAAGGAGGGAAGCAAGTGCAAGATTCTGGCCAGGGTCACTCGCAGTGAGCCTCTAAGGCTTCTCCCACCTGACCTCCTTTCCCAATAGCCCTCTAGATATCCTGTGGTGACTGGTTGATTAAGTGGTGCTGAGTGAATGCCCTAGTAACATATATACCTCCATATGAGCTGACCACATTATCCTCCCTCTGCTTGGTCCTCCTGAGCACTCTGTTTCCCTCACTGATAAGACTCTAACCATTGAGAAAGGGACATTTTACATAAAATTGTCCATGAGGAAAAGCCTAGGTCTTTCAATTGACCTCTTTCCTCAATTCCTCTGGGAAAAGGGTGTTAAGCATTCAACTCCTAGATGTCCTCCTCATCCTCTGGAGATTCCTTTGGCCCACAGTAAGCATAAACGTTTTATTCCAGCCTTTACCCCTAGTGATCAGGAAAGACTTAATTTAACCCCTGTGGCACTTTCTCATACTGTGGGGTTCTACTATTGGCTTGTTGCTTCTGAGATGCTCAAGCAGTCACCAGGGTTTCCATACGTGGGGGTAAACATAGTACAGAGTAATCAGGGTTTCTCTCTTTAAGAGAGAAGGAACAAATAAGGGATTTTGGGGTTATGTGTTGATAAGGAACAACTAAATCCAATCTGCCCAAATCCTAGTCAGGCCTCAATACATAGTTGCTAACATTTTTAGGATCACAGGAAATAAAGGAAACCTGAGTGAGGGGACTTTGAGGAATGCATTGGTAAGAGACGACTTATCTGACCTACTCAGGAGTCCTAGTCAGGCCTCAAAGGGTGGTCACCAAAGATTTTGAGGTCCAAAGGAGATAAGAGATGCCTTGATCTGGTTCAGACAATGGAGGGATACCAAGGGATGCCCTCTTCCCTGTCGTCTTTCAGCTGTGTAACACTCCATCTGGCACAAACACACACACACTGGAATTCCTTTCACCTCCAAACTGGAGGGAAAATTGCTTGATCCAAATAATAGTTGGAGGGAAAGATAACTCTTGAGGGAAACATAAATTTTAATTCCATCTTACAGCTAGACTTACATGAAAAATTCATGTAATTCAAGACCAGAGGAAAAAAGTGTCATTTTAAAATTAAAGTCACTTGGGACCTAAATGCCTATTTTATCAGCGCTTACACTCTGTGACTCTGCTGCCTTAACATGTTCTGCCCTAAATGCTACAGCACAGGGAAGGAAAATGGAATGATTTCATATGTACAAGTCTTATTTACCTTGAGAACATTTACTTGAGGATTTCAGGGTTCTCACATTCTTTAAATATCCAGACTGACTCTAATCTGACCCAAAAGTGCACTCTGGTCTGATAAAGATGTTCTTCATACTCCTTTACTAGAGTAATTATGGCAATGTCATTATTTAAAGAAATCCTTTATTTTAAAATTTTCTTTATTTTTGAGCTCCTGGTTTTATGCTGAATTCACATTTGATCTTGCATTCCTAAATTAATGTCGTTTTCTGATCAATCTTATCTAACTATAGATTTTTTTGCCTTTTAAATATTATTGTTTTTAATTATACATGACAAGATAATGTATTTTGACATTTTATGCTTACATGGGGTATAACTTCCCATTTTTGTGGTTGTACATGATGTGAAGTTACAGTGGTTGTGTATTCATACATGAATATAGGAAAGTTATGTCTGATTCATTCTACTATCTTTCCTATTCCCATCCCTCCTCTCTTCTTTTCACTCCTCCTGTCCAATATGGTGAACTCCTCCCTCTCACTCACCTATTGTGAGTCAGCATCCTCATATCAGAGAGAACATCTGGCCTTTAGTTTTTTGGGATTGGCCTATCTCACTTAGCAGGATAATCTCCAGTTTCACCCATTTACTGGAATATGCCATAATTTCATTCTTCTTCATGGCTAATATTTCATTGTGTACATATACCACATTTTCTTTATTCATTCACCTTGTTTGTCACCTCCCTCGTGGGAGGGAGAAGATGGTCTACTCTACATTGTCATGGGCTTCTGTGAAGGAGATGATCTGTACTGGAAGCTCAGGAGCAAAAAGGGCAACTTCTGCCTGAGAAGGTGGTAGAATGGTTTGTACAGATTACTATGATTTTGCAGTATTTACATGAGAAGCACATCCTTCACTGAGATCTGAAAACTCTAAATGTCTTCCTAACAAGAACAAACATTATCAAAGTGGGTGATCTAGGAATTGCTTGAGTATTAGTAAAAACCACTGTGACCTGGCAAGCACTCTCACTGGCACACCCTGTGTTATAGTCAGCTTTTTCACTGCTGTGACTAAATGATCTGTCCAGCACAATTATAGAGGAGGAAAGGTTTATATGAGAACTCACAGTTACAGAGCTCCTAGTCCATAGAAGGCCGGCTCCATTCCTTAGGGCTGGAGGTGAGGCAGAACATTATGGTGGAAGAGTGTGGCAGAAGGAAGCAGCTCACATCATCAGGAAGCAGAAAGGGAGAGAGAGAGAGAGAGAGAGAGAGAGAGACTCCACTCTCCAAGTACAAAATATGTCACTCCCCATTTCCAATCTCTTCCAGCCACACCGTATCAATTCAATTAATCCCATCAGGGATCAATTCACTGATTGGGTTAAGACTCTTATAACCCAACCATTTCTCTTCTGAACCTTCCTGCATTGTCTCACATGTGAGCTTTTGGGGGCCACCTCACACCAAATATAACACCCTAGTACTGGAGTCCTGCATTGTTCTCAAACAGACCCTGCAACTATAAGTCTGATATTTGGGCTTTGGGATGCTGTGTCTATGAAATGCGCACCCTGAAGCATGCTTTCAATGCAAAAGACACGAATTCTTTAGTTTATCAGTTTGTTGAAGGAAAGTTGCTACCAATACCAATGTTTATAGCCCATAGCTGTCAGAACTGATAAGAACAATACTGAACAAAAGACCCGAAAAAAGACTCTCTGTGAGGCGCATCCTGAGGCAGCCTCATATAAAATGCCAAATCTTCTATTTCATTGCTTGATATTGATCTGTTTAAATTGTGTATGTCCTCATGGTTCAGTTTGGGAGGAGCATATGTCTCTAGAAATTTGTCAATGTCTTCAGTAGTTTCTATTTTGTTGGAAAAAATTTTGTTGGAGATAGGGAGAAAGAGAGAGAGAGAGAGAGAGAGAGAGAGAGAGAGAGAGAGAGAGAGAGAGAGAATAGAATCCCCTCTTGAACTCTGGTAGTTAGAGATGGGGCAGGCAGCTCTCAGATGGCTTTATGTCAGAGTTTTCCCACCCCCACACCATTGACATGTTAGGACAGATGATTCTTTCTCATGGGAGGCCTTCTTGTGCACAGTAGGATATTTAGCAACATCTCTACCTACTACGTGCCAGTAGCATTCCCCTACTTGTGACAATCAAAAATGTCTCCAGAAGTTGCCAAATGTCCCCTGGGTTATGTTGGGGAATAAGAACCATTGATCTGAATGAAGCATTAAAAAAAAAAAAAAAAAAAAAAGGCATAGACTGGCAGAATGGATTAAAAAGAAAGACTCAAAAATATGCTGCCTTCAAGAGACTCATCTCATAGAAAAATACATCCACAGACTGAAGGTGAAAGGATGGGAAAAAACCTACAGTAAAAAAAGTGGGGGTTTCCATCCTTATTTCAGATAAAGTAGACTTCAAGGAAAAGTTAGTCAGAAGGGATAAATAAGGACATGTCTACTGCTTAAGGGAACCATAAATCAGGAAGACATAATGATTGTAAATATTTATGCCCCAAACAATGGTGCATCCGTGTACATCAAACAAATCTTTCTCAAATCCAGAAATCAAACAGAACACAACACATTAATTCAGGGTGACTTTAACACACTGCTGTCATCCCTAAATAGATCTTCCAAACAAAAACTAAAAAAAGAAAACATAGAACTCTATAACAATCAATAACCTAGACTTAACAGACAAATATAGAATATTCCATCCATCAAGGAGCGAATTCACTTTCTTCTCAGCAGCACATGGAAACTTCTCAAAAATAGATCATATGTTATGCCACAAAAAAGCCACAAAAAAATAGAGCTACTGCCTTGTGTTCTATTAGATCATAGTGGAATGAAATTAGAAATCAATGACAAAATAAAAAACAGAAATTACTCCAACACCTGGAGGCTAAATAATATGCTATTGAATGAAACATGGATAACAGAAAATATCAGGGAGAAGATTAAAAAAATTCTTAGAGGTAAATCAAAATGATGATATAACATATCAAAATCTCTGGGACACTATGAAAACAGTACTAAGAGGAAAATTCATTGCATGGAGCACATTCAAGAAAAAAAAAAAAGTCAACAACTAAATGACCTAACATTACAGCTCAGAGCCCTAGAAAAAGAACAGAACAACACCAAATGTAGTAGAAGACAGGAAATAATTAAAATCAGAACTGAAATCAATGAAATTGAAACAAAAGAAACAATTCAAAAAATTGACAAAACAAAAAGTTAGTTCTTTGAAAAAGTAAACAAAATAGACAAACCCTTAAACACACAAAGAGAAGTAGAGAGAAAACTCAAATTACAAAATTTGTGATGAAAAAGGAAATATCACCACAGACACCACTGAAATACATAACATAATGAGAAGTTACTTTGAAAATATATATTCCAACAAAATAGAAACTACCGAGGACATTGACAAATTTCTAGAGACATATGCTCCTCCCAAACTGAACCAGGAGGACATACACAATTTAAACAGATCAATATCAAGCAATGAAATAGAAGAAGCCATTAAAAACCTACCATCCAAGAAAAGCCCAGGACCAGGCGGATTCTCAGCTGAGTACTACAAGACCTTCAAAGAAGAACTCATTCCAATACTTCTCAAAGTATTCCAGGAAATAGAAAAGGAGGGAACCCTACCAAACTCATTCTAGGAAGCTAATATCACCCTCATACTCAAACCAGGCAAAGACACATCAAGGAAAGAAAATTTTAGACCAATATCCTTGATGAATATAGATGCAAAGATCCTTAACAAAACACTGGCAAACCATATCCAAAAACATATTAAGAAAATTGTGCACCATGATCAAGTGGGGTTCATCCCTGGAATGCAAGGTTGGTTCAACATCCATAAATCAATAAATGTAATCCATCATGTCAATAGACTTAAGGATAAGAATCATATGGTTATTTCAATTGATGCAGAAAAAAGCATTCAACAAAATACAACACCCCTTCATGCTCAAAACATTAGAAAAAAATAGGGATAGGAATGTACCTGAACATTGTAAAGGCTATTTATGCTAAGCCCATGGCCAACATTATTCTTAATGGAGAAAAACTGAAACCATTCCCTTTAAAAACCAGAACAAGAAAAGGATGTCCTCTTTCACCACTTCTATTCAACATTGTCCTCGAAACTCTAGCCAGAACGATTAGGCAGACTAAAGAAATCAAAGGGATACAAATAGAAAAAGAGGAACTTAAGCTGTCACTCTTTGCTGATGACATGATTCTGTATTTAGAGGATCCAAAAAACTCCTCCAGAAAACTTCTAGACCTCATCAATGAATTCAGCAAAAAAGCAGGCTATAAAATCAACACACATAAATCGAAACCATTTTTATACACAAGCGATGAAACATCTGAAAGGGAAATGAGGAAAACAACTCCATTTGTAATAGCCTCAAAAAAAAAATACTTGGGAATCAATCTAACCAAAGAGGTAAAAGATCTCTACAATGAAAACTACAAAACATTGAAGAAAGAAATTGAGGAAGACCTTAGAAGATGGAAAGATCTCCCATGTTCTTGGATAGGCAGAATTAATATTGTCAAAATGACCATACTACCAAAAGTGCTATACAGATTCAATGCAATTCCAATTAAAATCCCAATGACATACCTTACAGATATAGAGCAAGCAATCATGAAATTCATCTGGAAGAATAAGAAACCCAGAATAGCTAAAGCAATCTTTAGCAGGAAGAATGAAACAGGGGGTATCGCAATACCAGAACTTCAACTATACTACAAAGCAATAGTAACATGCATCTCTTTTGATGCATGGTATTGGCATCAAAAGAGACAGGTAGATCAATGGTACAGAATAGAGGACATGGACACAATCCCAAATACATACAATTTTTTCATACTAACCAGAGGTGCCAAAAATATGCAATGGAGAAAAGATAGCCTCTTCAACAAATGGTGCTGGGGAAACTGGAAATCCATATGCAACAGAATGAAACTAAATCCCTATCTCTCACAAAACTCAACTCACAATGGATCAAGGACTGTGAAATCAGACACAGACCCTGCATTTTATAGAAGAAAAAGTAGGTCCAAATCTTCAACTTGTTGGCTTAGGATCAGACTTCCTTAACAGGACTTCCACAGCACAAGATAAAAAGCAAGAATCAATAACTGGGATAGATTCAAACTAAATAGCTTTCTCTCAGCAAAGGAAACTATCAGCAATGTGAAGAGGGAGCCTACAGAGTGGGAGAAATCTTTGCCACTCATATTTCAGATAGAGCACTAATTTCCAGAATCTATAAAGAACTCAAGAAACTCTACACCAAGAATACAAATAACCCAATCAACAATTGGGCTAAGGATATGAACAGACACTTCACAGGAGATCTACAAGCAATCAACAAACATATGAAAAAATGTTCACCATCATTAGTAATAAGAGAAATGCAAATCAAAACTACCCTAAGATTCCATCTCTCCCAATTAGAATGGCGATTATCAAGAATACAAGCAACAACAGGTGTTGGAGAGGATGGGGGGAAAGGTACACTCATACTTTGCTGGTGGGGCTGCAAATTAGTGCAGCCACTCTGGAAAGCAGTGTGGAGATTCCTCAGAAATCTTGGAATGGACCCACCATTTGACCCAGCTATCCCACTCCTTGGCCTATACCCAAAGGACTTAAAATCAGCATACTACAGAGATACAGCCACATCAATGTTCATAACTGCTCAATTCACAATAGCCAGATTGTGGAACCAACCTAGATATCCTTCAATTGATGAATGGATAAAGAAACTGTGATGTATATACACAATGGAATATTACTCAGCTATAAAGAATAATAAAATTATGGCATTTGCAGGCAAATGGTTGAAATTGGAGAATATCATGCTAAGTGAGATAAGCCAATCTCATAAAACCAAAGGACAAATGATCTCGCTGATAAGCGGATGATGACACATAAAGGGGGGTGAAAGGGGGGCAAGAATGGAGGAAGGAAGGACTGTATAGAGGGAAAAGAGGGGTGGGAGGGGTGGGGGGAAGGAAAAAAATACCAGAATGATTCAAATATCATTACCCTATGTAAATGTATGATTACACAAATGGTATGCTGTTACTCCATGTACAACAGAAACAACGTGTATCCCATTTGTTTACAATAAAAATAAATTTTAAAAAAGTCTTAAAATAACTGGGCGTGGTGACATATGCCTATAATCCTAGTGGCTCAGGAGACTGAGACAGAAGGATTTCAAGTTCAAGATTAGCTTCAGAAACTTAGCAAAATATTTTGTCAAAATAAAATAAAAAGGACTAGGGTTGTAGCTCAGGGGTAAAGAACCCTCAGGTTCAATCCTCAATACTGCAAAGAAACATAAACAAAACAAATGTATTAATATAAATTTAAGACAGTGCTGAGAGTGGAGCGGGACATCAGCAGATCACACATTAACTTGCATTTCCAGAAGACAGAAAATAAATGAGATTCTATTGACATAGAAACCAGAGCAGGAGAACCCTTGCCTAGAACCCACCCTGGAGGGGCTGGGGATGGAGCTCAATGCTAATAGAGCACTTGTCTAGCATGCATGAGGCCCTGGGTTCATCCTGGCATTGCCAAAAAATGAGACAAAACAAAACCTACCCAGGAGAAGCCTCAGGGAGGTGAGGGAGTTCAAATAGAAGGCACTGGACCTGAAGAGAGGAGTGGGAAGTGGGAGAGAGAATGACATAATTAATTAAAGGATGATCTCATAACCTCTCCATGGCCATCCCTGTGTATGGACACAGTATTTCTTTCCTGGACAAAAAAAGCAAGGATCACGAATACAGTGCATAAAGTGGCCTAGCAGATGGCACAGGTGAGGGAAGTGGATGAAGACTTGGAGGTAAACAGAGACCACCTGCCTGATTGTCGAGGTGGTTGCACGCAGCCCAATCATCTGAATCACCTGAGTTTCCAGGAAAAGCTAGAAACCTGGATTTTTAGGTGAAAGTTGTTGATAATTTCTTGAATATACATGTAAATCTCTGTCCTTAAAAGCCACATGGGGCCATGGACCACCCAGTGGTGGTCTTTTTTAAACAAAAATTGAATAAGTTGCCCTGGAAGTCTATGTCTTTTGATTGATGAGTGTAGGTCATTCACATTCAGGGTTATTATTGAGATATGATTTGTATTCCCAGTCACTTGGGCTTACTTTTGGTTTTAAACTTGGCTTGGTTTCTCCTTTGAATGGATTTTTCTCTAAGGCAGTTCCTCCCTTTGCTGACCTACATTGTTGTTTTTCATTTCCTTCTCATGGAATATTTTGTTGAGAATATTTGGTAGCACAGGCTTTCTATTTGTAAATTCTTTTAACTTTTGTTTATCGTAGAAGGATTTTATTTCATCTTCAAATCTGAAGGTTAGTTTTGCTGGGTATAGGAGTCTTGGTTGGCAACCAAGTTCTTTCAGAGCTTGAAATATGTTCTTCCAGGCCCTTCGAGCTTTTAGAGTTTGGGCTGAGAAATCTGCTGATATCCATGTTGGTTCCCCCTATATGTGATCTGATGCTTTCCTCTCGCAGCCTTCAAAATCCTATCTTTATTTTGTATGTTAGTTATTTTCATTATAATGTGCCTTGGTGTGGATCTGTTGTGATTCTGTGCACTTGGTGTTCTCTTGTATTTGATTTTCCATTTCATTCTGCAGGTTTGGGAAATTTTCTGATATTATTTCATTGAATAGGTTGTTCATTCCTTTGATTTGTATTTCTGTGCCTTCCTTAATCCTGATAATTCCTAAATTTGGTCTTTTCATGATGTCCCATAGTTCTTGGAGCTTCTGTTCATGATTTCTTACCATCTTCTCTGTTTGGGTGACTTTATTTTCAAGACTAAATATTTTGTCTTCATTGTCTGAGGTTCTGTCTTCTAAGCGGTCTAATCTGTTGGTGATGCTTTCCATTGAGTTTTTTATTTGGTTTATTGTTTCCTTCATTTCAACGATATCAGTTTGTTTTTTTTTTTGTTTGTTTGTTTTTTGGTTTTTTTTTTTTTTTCTTGATAATCTCTATCTCTTTGTTGAAATGATCTTTTGCTTCCTGCAGTTTCTCTTTCAACTGCTTATTGGTATGATCATTCATTGCCTGCATTTGTTGTCTTATCTCATTCTTTGCTTAACAAATCATCTTAATGATGTATAACCTGAAGTCCTTTTCTGACATTTCTTCTACCATACTGTCATTGGATTCTATTAATATAGACTCCAGATTTGTTTGGATCATTTTCTTTCCTTGTTTTTTCATGTTTTTCATGTATCTTCCCCTCTAGCAGTGCAGATCTGGTGTACTGCAGTTTCCCCCTATAGGTTTAGAGTGACCCTATAGGTTTCTAAACCTTTTCTTTAAGGGGGAGATCAATATTAGCAGTGCCCAGTTCAGACAGTGTGCAACCCTAGACCAAATATTGCCTATAAGAACATTAACAATATTGTCATAATAAACAGAATAATTTCAATTATCTTCAGTATAACAAATATATTTGCAATAAGGTCTGCAGTTCTAATGGAGGACAAAGAGGATGGGGAGGGGTGTAGGATGTAGCTGTTAATGGGATAAGAAAAGAATATATAGAAGTTCTAGATAATAGAAAGAGTGAGAGTGTAATCAAAAGAAGTTGGTTGTTAGCATGCAAAAAGGGAGAAAGAGGGAACAGGTAAACAAAAGGAAAAGGAAGCAAGAAAAGTAAAGAAATAAAAACTTAAAATTTTTCAATAAGGAGAAAAAAGAAGCCTACACTATAACAGTCATATACACTATAACAGTTTCAGTAGCCTGATGTGAGAGAGGTACCCGACAATGAGCTTCAAGTCTCCAGCAGGCATCTCAGGATGAGATGCCCCACCTAAAGATGGGAGATATAGCTTCCAGGATTATCCAAGATGGCCGCTCTGGCTTCCAAATGTGTTGGCAAATGGGGAGTTGCAGCTCAGGGTGTGGACGTGGTCAGCTGGAGGTCCTGGAGATAAGGTGCAGTTGTTTGGCAGGGGTCATGGAGGTGGGGTGCAATCAGTCAGTCTGGGGGTCCTGTTGGTAGGGCACAGTCATTCTGGGGGTCCTGGTGGTAGGGCGCAGTCAGTTGGTCTGGGGTGATGGGGAGCAGTCATTTGATATGAGAGCCCTGGAGGCAGGGAGTGATTGGTCGGGCTGAGGAATCCTGGAGACAGGGCTCAGTCAGTCCGACCAGGGGTCCTACGGGCCTTGGCTGTTGTTTCAAAAGGCGGCAGCTGCATGTAACCAAACCTGCAGGTACTGTGACAGTGAACTTCCAGGCAACAGCAGGCAGCTGGCGCTCCCCTGGCGGTCTGTGGTCAGTATTCCAGCAGGTATCTTTGCATTCCAACAGTCACTTCCTTAACTTTTGCCTTCACATCCCACTGTGGGAAAAGAGGCTGTCCTATCAACACAACAAACTGTTGAAAACCAAAGAAGAATGCTCATTGGGTCTAGGAGCAGTTCAAGGAACAGTAAGACGTCATTATTAAAGGTTAGTGGGAATCCCCAAAATACACACATGGAAAAATAAATAAATAAAAGGACTGACCATTATCAGCCAGAGAGGCGGAGATTAAAGCAGTCCTAGGGAGAGATGCTCCCATCAGGCTTTACAGTGCAAAAGTCTCTGAGTACAGTGGGGCCAGGAAAACTGCAGCAGGAAAGCCAGCCCATCCCTGCCAGATGGTTCTCTTCTGACTGCAGTATCACTCAGGAAAGGAAACTGATTCATTGCTTGTCTGAGGATGAGTTAAGTTCTTCTACAAGTTCAACTGATAAGTCAGATGGGAATTCCAGGGAAGGGAAAAGTCATACAAATGAAATGAGCGACTTGGTACAATTGATGACTGAGACCCTTAAACTGGATTCTAAAGACAACTGTGAAGATCTTCCATTACCAAATCCAGCATCAGAATTCAAACTTCATCTAAAATATCAGGACACACTGGTACTTCCTGGAAAAGGTGCAGAAAAGACAGAGGAGTTCTAATTTAAAGAACTGCCTTCAGCTATCATGTCAGGTTCTGAAAAGATCAGAATAGTCGAAGTCTTAAGAGTGGATGTCAGCAGGGGCTTAGAAATTCAGATTTTAGAGCAGGTATATGATCTTTTAGGAGAGGAGGATGAATTGCAGAGGCACATTTTCTGGAGCATATGGGTGAAAAGTATACAACTTACAGTGTGAAAGCTTATCAGTCGAAATCGTTTGAAGAAAATGTGAGATTTTGAGAATTTGTTCTAATCTGTCAGACCTAAAGACCTATTTTCAACGTTTTGGACTTTGAAAACAAATTATAATAGTTATTATAAAGCCATTCATCACCCCTTTATATCTCTGGGAAAAACATGGACAGAACAGAGTAATTATGAGGTATGTTCACAAAGGAAAGAAATCTTTGACTTTCATATTCTTTTTATGAGGAAAAATGTTACTTTTTTGGATACTGTTTACTGAACCTAAAAACACTTAAACTTTATATCTATAACTTAATTTTAAAGGTGTTAATTAGCTTGAAAACAGGACCCTAAAACATTGGATTGGAAGTTTTATATTGTACTGTAGTGATAAAAACAAGAAACAAATGACATATATCCAGGGATGATATCTGCTTTTGTTAATAACCTTAGGGAGTAGTTGACATTATTTAAAAAGAAACAAGTCAATTCACTATTCTGGGAATAGATTCAAAGAATATGAACTTCTATGTAGTATTTGAGCAGCTACATCTCATTTTTACACCCTGATGAATGTTTAATGTTTTCATTTAATATGAATCTCATTTAGGGTGTATAAGAATTGAATCTAAAGTTTATTGGCTTTGTAAATCATTATGTTTTAACATGATAATTTTGTTAGATTTATTTTTCCATCAGTGAAAACATCTCTTAATTACTTTTCCAATTAAACAATTTGTAAATGAAGTTAGTTTTTTTGTTATATTGGATATACATAAGGAGGTGTGTATATATATATACACGTTTGTTTTCTCTGGAAGTTTGTCTTTCCATATTTTAAATGTAGGGTTTTATAACACACTTTATTACTTGTTTAATAAGTAAATTGTTTTAATAAAATATGTTTTGATTAATGTTCCATCCAGCAGAACTGGCGCAGAGAAAGGAGACACCACCAATCTTTAGTTGACCAGATTTATTGCGTCCTCCCTGTTTTTCTGCCTCCTTTGTTCTGCTACTCTCTCCCTTCTTCTACCCTCTCCCTCTCTCTTCCCCCAGGCTCCTAACTTATCAGTCAATTATAGCAAAGCTTTCTCTCACACAGGAGAGCATGCAGAGGAATGTCAGCATAGCACTATATGAATCACGAGCTGTCCACGCGCGGCATGATATTAGATAGCCAATCCTAGAGCCTGGCGTCAACACGTCATAAGTCTCCAAGGAACTAGTAAGCAAGAAACCTTTGTGGGTACTTCCTTATTTTGGTACCCAGTGCCCTTTGGCTCATAGCCAGGTGCCATCTTGTCCAAGACAGCCCTCAACAGATTAAAAAATTTTAATCCTCTATGTATCGAAGTAACAAGGATTTCTTAAAACATTAATCTGCTGTTATCTATCAAGATAATTTCTTGTGTCTGTTAAGTTTTATTAAACTAGTCTTAAAGGAATTAGAGTTTGTACAACTCTGGTTAAACAACAAATTAATTTTAGAGTATTACACTACACTACAAATTCTAAATTTTTCTTTAAAAACTAAACTTAGTTAATATAAGAACATCAGTATAATTGTAGTGCTGTTACTGTCTTCTTTGTATACTCGATGAGTTCATGTCCTCCAAGTATACAAGTCTTTAAATATAAGGTTTAGAAGAGCATTTTATCAGGCCTGTTCTTTGAACTAAAGTTTTCTGTAGCAATACTCTTTCAGACTTATATAGATATAACAAATTTAGTTGGGAATTTATTTATGTTACTTAATATTTTGTAATTGGATAAAATATTCATTTATCAATAAATTATGTATAACATTTTGTGTTGCTCTTTACACTGGGATGGTATCACGCTCCCTCTGCCCGCAGAGAGAGACATGACAAATGTCTGAAGCTTTGGAAGTTTATTATGCACAGTCCCTCTCCTACACTTCCCTTACTCCTAGCTTCCGCGCACTCCCAGCTTCTCTTCTCTCAGCTTCTCCCAGCTTCCACGCACTCTCAGCTTCCAGCTCAGCTTCAGCCTCCGCCTCCGCCGCTTCTTCCGCTTCTGCCTCTCTACTCTCCCACCCACCAGGCTTATATACACTTCAACCAATCAGGGGAGAGTACACGAGGTAAATGCGGACAGCTGCAAGCATAGGATAGGTACACGAGGGGGGCATGCTCTAGTCACATCGTTAACTAGCCAATCATTGGAATTCGCTGGTTGTTTACTGTATAGTTGGCCGCTTTTGGCTCAGCGTCAGGCGCCATCTTGACCATGCCCAAGGCTGGGGGTCCTGGAAACCCCGACAGATCCCCCTTCTTTACTATTAAACTAAGGCTCGGGACCGTGTCTGTCTTAGGCTGAGTGGTCAGCATATGTCCTTACCCGTCATCAGAGCCTGCAGAGCATGCTGCAGCTCCTGTCTTAGGTTGGTACACAGCCACCTCCTTCATTACCCATCTTTGACTACCGGTCCAGCATCAAGAGCCATACTAATGGGGGGCTGTCAGCCTTTAGGGCGGTCATGGCCTGATGAAAGATAATCTGATCTCTCTATTGGCTAGCTCGTAGATGCATGCCAAAACGAATGAAGAGAAGGAGGGCCAAGGCAGAGGAGTACCACCATAGCTCCTAAGCCTGCCCGCTGTTTGACAAATCTATAAACAGAAGAAAAACCATATAGCCATATTAAATACAGAAACAATATACATCCCAGAAGTGTTACAATACGGGCAACACAAACAGCTCTCAGGGAATAAACGCATCCCAGTCCCAAAAGTTCTTGCAAGGTATCCGCTTGTTCTTATAATGAGTCCACTCTCTGATAGAGTCTCTATGGTCTGCAAGGCTGCAGCTGCATTCTCGGCCAAATGATCGTTGTTATGGTTGTGTCAATGCTGCTACTGCAAGGACTGTGATGACAATGATCACGGCTGTTGCAATGTCAAAGCCTCTTCTGTTTCTTGATAATAGCACTGGCAATTCTATATCTGCAACAGAAACTAGGACTGGTAGGAAGATAGAAATGTGCAAATTGCACGGGTGGCAAAAGAACCATTCCAGCATTGTGAGAGATAGCACACGGTTAGTGAACAGTTAAGAGGTGTTATTAGAAATGTTAGTTGGTAGAAACATAAAAGGGAGGAAATACACAAGCTGACGTGGGAGGAAAAGCAACACCACAGCTAGGGTCAGCAGAACGAGTTGCTCTACTCTGAGTCTGATTTGTAGTATGATTCCAACGGCAAAGTGCAGAAATTCCTCCTGTTAAAGCAAAGAAAGACTAGAGATATCCTTGTCACCAAAAACAGCACGACCTGAAAAATCATCAGTAGAATTGACAGGCTTTTAGAGGAATTGGTGAAAACAAGAAAAGGAAGGATAAAAAATGTGTTAGTTAGAAGTGAAAAATATGGCCAGGCTAACAATGGCCCATAGGTTCCGGGTTTGCCTTTCCGTCTGAGTTTTTGTTATTGGAGGAAGGCTCAGACTCGCCATTGCGAGGAGGAGCAGCATCACTTGCATGCTGTAAAACTCTGATTAGCCTTTCTGGAATCCAGACTGGAGTCTGTTGATCCTGTGGGAAAATACAAACAGACCCTCGGACCCAACAAAGGACTGGATCCGGTCCTTTCCAACAACCTGTCAGGATGTCTTTCCATTTTGCCCATACTTGAGGAGTATTATGGGGATTATAATGTCGATCAGCTGCAGAATGGCCGTCCCTATCCAGAGTTAAGAAATTTAGAATGAAAAGAACTAAATTAAGTTTATCTTTAGGAGACTTGTAGGAGGCTCCTATTCCCCCTTTTTGTTTATTTAGACAATTTTTTAAAGTAAGATGTGCTCTTTCCACAATGCCCTGTCCCTGAGGATTATAGGGGATGCCAGTGACTGATTGGATGTTAAATGTTTGTAAAAACAACCGGAAGCTTTTGGAAGTATAAGCAGGACCATTATCTGTTTTAATAACTTTAGGTATGCCCCAGCCAGCAAATGCTTGTAGGCAGTGTTGAATGACATCTTTTACCTTTTCTCCAGAATGAGCGGAAGCCATAATGACCCCTGAAGCAGTGTCTACTGACACATGTACATACTTAACAGTACCAAATTCAGAAATATGGGTTACATCCATCTGCCAAATATGACCAGGCAGCAGTCCCCTGGGGTTAACTCCAAAGGATTGTACTGGGATTAAAGGAGCACAATGTTGACAATTTTTTACTATTTGTCGAGCCATGCATTTAGATATAGGAAATTTTCTGCTCAAAGTAGTGGAATTTACATGGAATTTTTCATGAAAGAGTTTTGCTTGTTCCTCTATGGAAAAAACAAAGATCGATTTGGTGGCCATATCTACCAAGTCATTAGCATTGGCCAAAGGTCCTGGTAAATTAGAATGAGCTCTAATATGTCCTACATAGAATAGATGTTTATGCTGTAGGATAAGGTTTTGTAGCGTAGTAAAATAAGAAGCTACCGTGGACATGGAAGAAATATGAGGTACCGTTTCAAGAACCTGTAAAGCGTTAACGATATATAAGCTATCAGATAGAAGATTGAATGGCTGATTATCTGCTAATTTAAAGGCTAATATTACAGCTGCAAGTTCAGTAACCTGTGCGGAGTTGGGTGGAACTATTATGGTGTGAAGTTGTTTATTGATAAGTACCGCACCTACTCCATTTTTGGAGCCATCAGTAAAAATGGTTACACAGTCTTTAAGAGGCTGGACACTAGTCACTTTTGGAAAAACTATGGGAGTATTTTTACAGAATTGAATCCAGGGATGTTGGGGATAATGGTTATCGAACTGAGCTGAAGTGGAACAATATAATACTGACCAATCATCATCATTATTAATTAGCCATTTAATTTGCTGAGTGGAATAAGGAGTTATAATAATAGACGGATGGATTCCAAAAACAGTAATGCAAGATTCTATTCCCTTGAATATTACCTGAGCAATAGCTTGGGGATATGATTGCAATGTTTTAGCCGGAGAGCTAGGGAGATTTATACTTTGCAGAGGTCCTCTTTGCCAAACTATGCCAAAAGGGGTGTGCTTCTCTGAGATTATGATTAAACTTAATGGTTGAGTAGGATCACAACGATCAATGTAACACTGCTGAAGTCTATTCTCTACTAGTTGTAAGGATATCCGTGCTTCGGGAGTAAGTTTCCTAGGGGAATTCAAGTCAGGATTACCTTTTAATATATCGAATAAAGGTTTTAATTCCCCTGTGGATAATTTTAAATAGGATCTGATCCAGTTTTAATTCCCCTGTGGATAATTTTAAATAGGATCTGATCCAGTTAATGTCACCTAAGAGTTTCTGAAAATCGTTCAAGGTATTCAATTGATCTGTCCTGATGGTCAACCTTGTTGGTCTGACTGTAGTAGCAGTGAGCCTTGTACCCAGATATTCTTGGATCTCCTCTAATTGTAATTTTTCAGGAGCTATCATTAGTCCTCTCTTTTCTAATGCTTGAGTTATAAATTGTAATGCTTCTAACAAAACTTCTTTTTCTGGATGGCAAATAAGTATGTCATCCATATAATGATAAATCAACAATCTCTTAAACTTTTGTCTAGTAGTTGTTAACACTTTATCTACGTATATTTGACATATAGTAGGACTGTTAGCCATACCTTGAGGCAACACGGTCCATTCGAATCTCTGGTCAGGCTGAGTGTGATTAAGAGAGGGCAAAGTAAAAGCAAATCTCCAACAATCATTTTTGTGTAAGGGTATAGAGAAAAAGCAATCTTTTAAATCCAGAATAATAGTAGGCCAATTTTTTGGTAGTGCAGTGACAAGAGGGAGTCTACATTGGATGGGTCCCATAGGGTACATTTGTTCGTTTATGGCTCTTAAATCATGTAATAACCTCCATTTTCCTGATTTTTTCTTTGTTAAGAATATTGGAGTATTCCAAGGAGAGGTAGAATGTTGTAAATGACCTGCTTGTACCTGCTCTTGTACTAACTTATGAGCTGCCTCTAGCTTCTCTTTTGTTAGGGGCCACTGTGGAATCCAGCGAGGCTTATCATCTTTCCATATTATAGGGATTGATGGTTTATCAGTGGCCCCTAGGAAAATCCCAGTCCATGAGAATCATTTTTTGGTGGAAGTAAAGGCAGTGGTTGGGTAGATCCTTGACTATGTTTTCCTAATCCTTTTTTATCATCATAGTTCATATTTTGTAACATATTTCTTACAGAAGTCCCTTGGTAAGTCTGATCAGTGGTGAGTTTCATATCCATTTGCTGCAGGACGTCTCGTCCCCATAGGCTAATAGGAACATTACAGACATATGGCTGAAATATTCCTGTGTGTCCCTCTGTATCTTTCCACGATAATGAGGAAGCACTTTGATTGGGGCTTTCTGCTACTCCTAAGCCTCTCAAGCTCTGAGCTGCTGTGATCAATGGCCAGTGCTTTGGCCAGACCATTGCGCTAATAATACTTTTGTCTGCTCCCGTATCTAATAAACCTGTAAATTCCATATTTCCCACTTTTAATTTTAGGAGGGGCCTCTGTCCCATATCCATAGTAAGGTTTATTAAAGTGGTTCCTGTTGATCCAAACCTCCTTGTCTTTTATTTGTATTTTTACTGGGCCACAAAGAATGTTGACTGGGCAATATAAGCATTTGTGCAATGCGATCCCCAGGAGAGATGACCGTAATTCCTTTTGGTGAAGAGACCAAGGCTTTTATTTGTCCAGTGAAATCAGGATCAATAACCCCTGGGTGTACTATAAGTCCTTTTAGTGTTGAGGAACCTCTACCTAGTAATAGTCCTACACTGTTCTGTGGGATTTTTTCATGCCAATCAGTATCAATCATCTGCACCCCCATATCTGGGGTTAGTATGAGTCTGGAGGTGGCACAGATGTCCAATCCGGCACTTCCTGAGGTGGCTCTGCGCTCCCCTTCTCTGTGGGAGGATACCACCATCGGGGAACTTGTTGAATTACCCCGTATATTTGTTGCGGGCCCCGGGGAGGGCCCTGTCTCCCGTTTTTTTGAAGTTTAGGATTCAACCCTAGGAAATTATCCTCCCTATCTCTAATAGGCTGACAGGCACTATTCCAGTGACTTCCTCTTCTGCATCTTGGACATAGCCCAGGTCCGGTTCCCAGGTTATTCTTTGTATAGATGTTCCCACCCCGGGCAAAGGGTGGCCTTTTGTTTGGACAAGTGGCTTTTAGATGTCCCTTCTGTCCGCATACAAATCATGATCCTAAAGGCTCTTTATTAGTTCTTGAAGGGAACCTCCCCTGGGCTTGTGCAAGTGCAGCAGACAACAAGGTGGTTTGTCTGTCTATGGCTGCTACAAATGCACTGCTCTGCGCCGAAGTATCATTTACATCTCTACACACTTTTAAGTAGGCGGACAAGTCTTTGTTTCTCCATGGTCTTATGGCCTCCCTACACCACCTGTTAGCTTGTTCGTAAGCCAACTGTTTTACTAGGGGCATGGCTTACTCTGCATCTCCGAAGATGCGTGATGCTGTTTGAATTAGCCTATCGACAAAATCCGCATAGGGCTCACTATTCCCTTGAGTTGCCTTTGACAACTGGCCCTGCAAATCTCCTGCTCCTTGTAATGTTTTCCAGGCCTTGGTTGCAGCCACGGCAATTTGCGCATAGACTGCTGGATGATAATTAAGCTGTGCCTGAAGGGTTTCATAAGGTCCTACGCCCATAAGCATGTCCCTATCAATTTGGGGATTCCCCGCTGCTGCATTTCGGCGGGCAGTATCCGTAGATATTTCTTGCCATGATGTTTTCCACATAAGGTACTGTCCCCCAGACAGAGCGGCCCTAGCAAGATTAGTCCAGTCCTGGGGCACTAAGTTTAATGATGTCAAGGTATCTACTAAGGCTATAGTAAAAGCTGACTGAGGACCATATGTGCTAACTGCTTCTTTTAACTGTTTCACTATTTTAAAGTCTAAGGGTTGGTGGAATCTTTGATTTTGAGCATCCTCAAAAACAGGATACGCTACAGATCCAAGATGACTCCATTCTGAGCGTAACCCGAAACCGGACGCTTCATGAGGGGGTTCCCTATTTATGGGAGGTGCACTAGGCAACACGGGCACTAGAGGGGGCTTTTTATCTAGTCTTAATCTTTGTACTCTTTTTTCCAGTTCCTCTCCTGATAATTCCCCTTCCGATAGTTCCTCATGTGAGTTAGTTCCTTTTTCTGAATTTTGAGAAAGATATGAGCGTTCCTCTTTTATTTCTTCCAAAACCTGTCTTCCCTCAGCTAAAGGCTCGGTGAGTGAAGGTTTTTTGTTTTTATCTTGCAGACAGGATTTAATAAGAGACCAAATAGCCATAGTGCCTACTGGCAAGGGATTTTGCCTATCCGCTATACGAAGGTCTTTCCCCAGCTGTTCCCACTGTAGGGTATTCAAAAGGCCCTCATCCAAAAACCAAGGGGAAATCCTTTCCACAGTATCAAGAAATACTTTAGCTGTTTTTTCCTTTAATGGCGTCCCATGGCTTTTTAATAACTCCCTGAGGGGCTGCTGCATTCTGAATTTAGACATTTCAGACCCCATTGTTACTAATTTAAATAGCTTTAATTATGGCAGTTACAAAATCAAACAGTGGCCTAGCTGCCAGGAGCAACGAGATTATTGAAAGGAAAACTATCAAGTGTGCATTAGAATTTTTATAGCGGCTTTTCACGTACTACCTACACCCTAATTGGACCGCTTCAAACGTGTTTCTACTTTCACTTTAATTAGACCGCATTCCACGCGTCAGGACCGCCGACGGCGCATCCCAATACCTTTTAACACACGTTCCACGCGTCAGGACCGCTAATGGCGTATCCCGATACCTTTTGACCCGCGTTCTACGCGTCAGGATCCCGATACCTTTTAACCCGCGTTCTACGCGTCAGGACCGCTGATGGTGCGTCCCGATACCTTTCAACCGGACCGCACTCCGCGTGTCCCCAGGACCGCTGATAGTGTATCCTGATACCCTTTAACTTTTTTATAACCAGTTTAACTTGTATACAAAAAAAATTTTTTTTCAAATATCTTACCTTGTTTTCTTTTATAAGGCCTTCATCTTCCCTTCATGTCCCGGGTTTCGGCACCAGTTATCGCGCTCCCTCTGCCCGCAGAGAGAGACATGACAAATGTCTGAAGCTTTGGAAGTTTATTATGCACAGTCCCTCTCCTACACTTCCCTTACTCCTAGCTTCCGCGCACTCCCAGCTTCTCTTCTCTCAGCTTCTCCCAGCTTCCGCGCACTCTCAGCTTCCAGCTCAGCTTCAGCCTCCGCCTCCGCCGCTTCTTCCGCTTCTGCCTCTCTACTCTCCCACCCACCAGGCTTATATACACTTCAACCAATCAGGGGAGAGTACACGAGGTAAATGCGGACAGCTGCAAGCATAGGATAGGTACACGAGGGGGGCATGCTCTAGTCACATCGTTAACTAGCCAATCATTGGAATTTGCTGGTTGTTTACTGTATAGTTGACCGCTTTTGGCTCAGCGTCAGGCGCCATCTTGACCATGCCCAAGGCTGGGGGTCCTGGAAACCCCGACAGGATGGGAATTTAAATGTATTTTGGAAGGTACTAAGGAAAGCCTGGTTTATTTAAAGATTAACAATGTGGAACATGAAAACATTTTGCCACTTTCCCACAAAAAGGTGTTAAAATCCCTCAGCTTGTTTTATGCATGTGATGTTGGATTGTGTTAACTGATATTCACTTAAACTCAGGAAGTAATATATGAGGACTTCGTAAAATAATATTTAAGAAAGAGGCAAAGATCGTCTTCAAAAATAAAACACTACCTAAGATTTGTCAAGAGGCCACCTCACCTGAGTTAAGACTCTACCTCTCACCTTATTCCATATTAGGATAAATACTTCCATTCATTTAAAATTAATTTCAAATATAGATATTTTTGTTATAAAGATTACTGTGATCTTAAAATAAATAGGAAATATAATATATAACTAAGTAAATGTTTGGAATTATAAAATTATGTTTCTTGGTTCATAGCAATTATGCAAACTGAATATGTTATTGCTCTTGTTAATTCCATCTTAGTATTTTCCTTGTAAGCTTTTTAACTGTTGTCTGTTAGTGTTTTGCAGAAGTACGACCTCTAATAGAATAACCTGTGTTAATTTGAGATAATAGGCCATCACTTTTAGGACAGACAGAATTTAAGTTTGACTTCCTCTACTACTACTGACTCCAACTAAATGGAAGGGGTGAGTAACTACAAAATTATAGATATTAAAATTAAAATCAAGTACTTCTACTTCAAGACTGATAAAACTGGCCTGATAGATATTTAAAACCAAAATGTAGAGACTAAATATAAAAAAATAAAGGATCCAAGAAAGAAAATAGTCAATATTTGTCTCTTGTCTCTGAATGAGGGGATTCTCTAAAGGCTTTGCAACTCTGGGCCACATGACCTCCCAATCAGAGGTTTCAATAGGACCATGGAGAATAGAAAACCAACCAGTGTACATGCTGCTAAGGGTCATTGGAAAGGGAAACATCCCTGATGCTTCCAAGAGAAGCCACATGTGATCAGCAAGAACTTGACCTATTCTAGTAGATGGCTAAAGAAGCTTAGAGGCTTCTTCCAAGTTCCCAAGAATGACCCCTAAGGAATTTCATCTGATTCTTAATGGTAGATAGGAACAAGGTCAATTTGACTAGCTTGGTCTTAAACACATGGCAGGAGAGTTATAACCAAAAGTCAGCCCCACCAAAAGCAAGTAAAACTGGAGGATCTAAAGGAAATATTCTTAGATAGGAGGGTCTAATAACTGTCAAAATAGACTATCAGAGTCAGAAGCTTTTCATAGTCAATTTGAGACCTGCAAATCTTCCTTACCTCCTACATAGGCAGGCTTGATCTGTGTTTGCTAGTATGATTATCTAGCCCTAAGTGACAGAAATAAAAGGATCTCTAGTAAACATAGAGGTAATGTCAATGGAAAGATGTTTACTGAAATCAGATGGCATTAAATATCTTAACTACATCTTATGAGAACATCTGTGACAATTATAAAACCTAAATGTTGTATATATATTTATAACAACTCTGCTAATGTTTCTAAAGCCTCAACTGGTCTTCACTCACAAATAAGTGGCATGTGGATACCACCTAGACCATTGATGAATTATCATCTTCATGGTTTGCAGAGACTAGTTCATAACACTAATTTTATGCTAATTATTTACAAAAATAATGCTTTGCTATCTTATTGTCTTCTTAGTATGATCCATGTCCTGTGCACAGCAAAACCAGTTACCTACCAACTGCCACCATGGACCTCTGGACTGTTCTGATGCTAAATACCCTTAATTCTCCCAGGACTTCAGGTTTCCTTCCCCTAAACATCACTTCTTTTCAGCAGGAAGTAGCCAGAATAGGTTGATGCCCAAATACCCTAAAAGAATTTAGGGGCCCAAAGTCCTTGAGGGGGGAATATAAATGGTCAGATAGATGAGGATGAGGATGGACAGACAAGGTTAAGAGAAAATCCCATAAAATAAGCCCACTCGCTAACTCCCCAGATGCTCTCTTTGCTGAAAAGTCATCAGAGTTTTTCAGGTGTTTAATCTTCAATATCAGGGAAGAAGGACCTGTTCCTGTTCTCCAAGACTGGTATTACCTTCTTCCTCATCTCCTAGTCACTTCTCTACTTCCTCTAAATGGCTTGCCCCCACCATGCTGTTGTGATTGTTTTACCCCAGCTACAACATCAGTCCCATTTTCTTTCTCAAAGTGCCCTCCAAACATGACTCCTCTTTACCAATACATTCCTGGTTTCTCTCCTATCTGAAGGGTCATTTTCCTAGGTGCTTCAGCTGGCTTCCCTGCTGTTGACACAATGAATGTTGCAGTGCTTTAGGACTCAATCCTTTCTGTCTTCCCTACTTATACACTCTCTTGGAGACTCTTCATCAGTTGTATGACTTCAAATACCATATACATCCTGCTTTGTTTTTCCAGATCAGAGTTATCCCCAAATTCCTATCTGTTGTAGGGAAATTTTTAGTTTACCCTTTCTGAATGAAGTTTTGTTAACATTAGTCTGTGAAATTAAGGCAGATAATGCAAATAATGAGACAGGGGTAAAGATTAGGCAGTCAGTGCAGGTAATGAATGATGGAGGTTGAGATGGTGATGACTGGATATCGAAGGGAGAACAAAGGGTTGCTAACAATTAACCTCTGCATTCATGCCCCTAGTCATATATAAGGGACAATTAATGAGAATGTTTAATGAAAGAAAGAAGTTCTGGGGTCTGTAAGAAAGTGAGTTGCTCCCTCTCCCACAGATCTTTGACTCCAAGATCCTCTTCTCTTTAGAGAAGTCTGTCTCTTATCACTTTATTAAATAAAACTTGCTCTCTGCTTGCCTTGGCAGTTCTCTCAGTGTTTATTCTTTGATTCTCAAGAACATAGAACAAATCTCCACTAGACTGGTATCAATAACAGGGAAAAGAATATATTAACTGTATTACCTGCCTAAAAAAGCACAGGAGTATGGAACTCCAAGAGGGACAAGATGGTTGAACATTGCCTAGAGCTTAACAAAAGGACAGGGACTTTTGGAAGGAAGGAGGGTGTGCAGAGTAAGTAAGGGTTGTCTTGTTATGAAAATGAAGTCTTCCAGGTAACAGTCTCTGACTGGGCCAGGTGTCACATCCTCAATCTCCACTTATTATGTAAAGACCTTTCCTAGAGAAAAGGGGGATTTCAGAAAAGTTGGTGCCTGCACACACTGTTTGCTAATGTTGATAGATGTAAATTTCTTTTCACAGAGGACACCTTACCAGAGGCATTTCTATGTTTGCAGAGGTCTGCAGTTTCTCTTTAATAATCAGTTCAAAATTTGTCAAGAAAATGTATTTGGGGTGGGATATTTTACTCTCCCACACTGCCTACTCAACACCTCTAACTGAATGTCTAAAAATCTTCTCAAAATTAACATGTTTCCAAAGGAACATTCCATTTTTTCTTGCCTTTTTGTATCAGAATGTTTCTTCCTCTTCATGCTCTGGCTGCATTCTTGAGAAGGGAAAGGTTATATCCTTATATGGTGCAAGGTGGAAGGATAAAAGGGGTGAACATTCAATATCAAACGCTTTTATAAAGGCATCTAATCTGAAAATAACATTCTGACAAGGTTAAAGGGCAGTATTTCCCAGATATCTTCTGATCACTGTTTTATGTCACCCATGGTTGATTGGGTAATTGGTAGGAAAGGAAATCTAGAATTATGGATGAAAAAACTGAGTATGTAACCCTTTAGAGTACTTATATCTATCAACTTGTAAAAGATTGAAACCAAACATGGATAAAAATACTACCAGTCACAGGGGCGTGCCTGTGATCTGTTCATGGGGAGCAATCCATGATTTTCTGAGGGAAGAAGGCTAAAGTTGACTGATGTCTTAGGAAGCATTAGATTTAATATTCTGTTTGTTTTCTGATCTTTTAATGATGTTAAAGACAGTGAAGTTTCTAAGTGAGAAGGAAACCCTCACTTTCTGAGAAGTTTCTAATGGGATGTAACTCAATGGTAGAGTATAAACTTAGCATGTGGGAGGTCTTCATTCAATACCCAGCACAAAAACAAAAGCAAAAACAAAATCAAAATTAAAAAAACAAAACAAAACCCCCCAAGGAGTTGGGGGAAGTCTTGCATAATTTACAAATAACTGTACCAGTAAAATGTGTTTCTGAGTCACTGGATAGGTAAGTTGTAATTTTCTAATCAAGGGACCTAAAATTCAATAGCTTTTCAAACAGGGTGAATCTTCTGTGACTTTTAGATAAGGGAATGCTTCTGTTTTATCTATGCCCTCCCACCCCAAATGGGTTTGATGTGAAAAACTAATCAATGGAGAAAATTGTAGGAAATCTTGTAAGAGATCCTTGACAAGACTCTTAATGTGGTTCTATTTCGTACTTCTCATTACCTGCTTTTTAAATTATTATACTGGTGACAGGCGTGACATGAGTTATCCATATTCTCTACTATCCTGAAAAAATATCACCATCAGTGCATTTTCTGTATCAAACAATTTGTCCTTACCATGATCAATAATCTAAAGGTGACTCTTAAAGAACATGAATTTGCATCTATCTGGGACTATCAGATAGCTACCCTGATTTTGCTAGATGATATTCTCAAAGACACCATAATCTATTTCTAGTGTGACTGTTCAGAAGAGTAGGTCAATTTTTGTGCATTTATGGTAGAATTCTTAAAAATATTCATGGATATTTCTCTCTGTTCATAAGGAATCTTTGTATAAGGACTTTCACAAGGGCAGCCTATATAGCATGTTTTAATCTGTTTTCTGTTGTTGTATAACAGAATACCTGAGACTGAACAGTTTATGAAAGAAAGCTTATTTGGACTCACAGTTCTTTTTTTTTTTTTTTTTAGTTTGTTATCACAACTATTTTTTATTTATGAATTTGATTTTAATTACAAATCATAAACCACATTTTAATTGAAAAAAATCACCCAAACATGATTGTATTGGAAAACTTTTCTTTTTTTTTTTTTGAGTAGCTGAACTATTACCTAAAAATAAGAGCTGAGGGGGGGTTTTCAAGATGGCGGACTAGAGGGCAACTGCATTTCATGTTGCTCCAGGACTCAGGATTCAAAAGAGGAGATAGTGAGTGACTTGGGACCAACTCAAAGCCGCCAGGTGAGTCTCTCCCATTGGGGAGGCGTCCCAGATGGGGCAGTAGCCCTGGAACGCAGGGAACTTTGTGAAGTAGAGCTGCTCGGCGAGACGCCCCTCCCCTGGCTGGAGCGGTAAACACGGACCACTGGGAACTTTGCAGAGGAAGCTGCTCAGCATAGCACTTGGTTTCAGAGTAAACCGCTGGGCTTCGGCGGCTGCCCAGAGGATGGCATGCATAGGCAGGCGATTAGGTGCAGAACAGGGTCCCAGGTCCTAGGCAGCTTTTCGGTGAAAGAGCTGCAGAGACAAGCTGAGGGGCGGAGCGAAGGTTCCAGGACTGCGGGCAGATTCTTTGAGGAGAGGCAGTCTAAGGAGACTTGTCTGTGAAGGGTGAGGCTCCCAGGCCCAAGAGGTAGGTCCGGGCCCCTGTGAACGTTGCGTGGGAAGGCTGCCCTGCCCAGGCGGCAAGATACCCTTCTCCCCGCTGGAGCAGTGAACACAGACAGCGGGGAACTTTGTAGAGGAGGCCGTGCAGCACAACGCTTGGTTTCAGAGCAACCCACTGGGGCTCCGGCGGCTGCCAGAGGAAGAGCTGGGCGGCAAGCTGTTTGGACTCAGAGCAACCTCCTGAACAACGGGGGGCTGTCCTGAGGAGGTGGAGGTGCACAGTGAGTTGCTTGATCTCCAAGCACCCACACAGAACACCGGGGGGCTGCTTGGAGGAAGAGGCGAGCAGCGGGTCACTGGGGCTCAGAGCATATGTACGAGGCTCCAGGTGGCTGCTCAGAGGAGGGGTCGCATAGCCAGGTGATTAGGTGCAAAGCACGATCCGGGGACCTAGGCGCCTTTTGGTGAAAGAGCTACACAGAGACAAGCTGAGGGGCGGAGCGAAGGTTCCAGGACTGTGGGCAACTTCTCTGAGGAGGGGCAACCTAAGGAGACTCGTCTGCGAAGGGTGAGGCTCCCAGGCCCAGGAGGTAGGTCCAGGCCCCTGGGAACGTTGCCTGGGAAGGCTGCCCTGAACAGGCGGTAGTTGTGAACTGAGGGGAACCTCTAGGAGGGGAACTGACCAGCGAGACCTCCCTGCCGAGTGAGGTTTTCCCACAAGGACAGTAAAACCAGAGACACAGGCACAAACAGGCCTTGCCTCAGCCCGCAGCCTAGTTCTCCTTTAGATGACCATTGGTCAACAAGTGGAGGCACCTCTGACCACTAGCAGGGAATATACCCCACCTGAAGAACACCACCCCTAGAGAGGCAGCTTCCTTGGGGAGCACTGCATTATCAACTTCCTCCAAGACTTCAGGCTACTGAAGGATAAGAGGGGATACACTAGCAATCTTCAGGGACATTATAAGTCAATAGAGGAAATCTGCAACATCTCAGCAGTCCACTGATACCTGAACGACATGAGAAAACAAGGGAAGAAAATGCCTCAAAAAAATCTGGATGTTACAACAATAAAATCGAATGACAGCATGGCAGAAGAAATGTCAGAAAGGGAGTTCAGAAGGTATATAATTAACATGATAAGGGAAGCAAACGATGAAATGAAAGAGCAAATGCAGGCATTGAATGAATGCACCAATCAACAGTTAAAAGAGCAAATAGGAAGCAAAAGACCATTTCAATAAAGAGTTAGAGATATTGAAAAAAAAAAACAAACAGAAATCCTTGAAATGAAGGAAACAATAAACCAAATTAAGAACTCCATAGAAAGAATAACCAATAGGATAGAACACGTGGAAGATAGAACCTCAGATATTGAAGACAAAATATTTAACCTTGAAAACAAAGTTGAACAAACAGAGAAGATGGTAAGAAATCATGAACAGAATCTCCAAGAACTATGGGATATCATGAAAAGGTCAAATTTGAGAATTATTGGGATTGAGGAAGGCTTAGAGAAACAAACCAAAGGAATGAACAATCTATTCAATGAAATAATTTCAGAAAATTTCCCAAATCTGAAGAATGAAATGGAAAATCAAGTTCAAGAGGCTTATAGGACTCCAAATACACAAAATTACAAAAGACCCACACCAAGGCACATTATAATGAAAATATCTAACATACAAAATAAAGACAGAATTTTAAGGGTGTGAGAAAAAATAACCACGTTACATTCAGGGGGTAACCAATACGGATATCAGCAGATTTTTTCAATCCAGACCTTAAAAACTAGAAGGGCCTGGAATAACATTTTTCAAGCCCTAAAAGAAAATGGATGCCAACCAAGAATCTTATACACAGCAAAACGTACCTTCAAATTTGACGATGAAATAAAATCCTTCCATGATAAACAAAAGCTAAAAGAATTTACAAAAAGAAAGCCAGCATTACAGAACATTCTCAGCAAAATATTCCATGAGGAAGAGATGAAAAACAAAGAAGCAAATCAGCAAAGGGAGGAGCTATCCTAAAGAAACTCTCAAATAAAGAGGAACCAAGTCATGTCAAAAATAAACAAACAAATGAATAAAATGAGTAAAATGACCGGGAATACAAATCATATCTCAATAATAACCCTGAATATTAATGGTCTGAATTCATCAATCAAAAGACATAGACTGGCAGATTGGATAAAAAAGAAAGATCCAACAATATGTTGCCTGCAAGAGACTCACCTCATAGAAAGAGATACCCATAGACTAAAGGTGAAAGGATGGGAAAAAACATACCATGCACATGGACCCAGCAAAAAAGCTGGAGTATCCATCCTCATTTCAGATAACGTGGACTTCAAGCCAAAGTTAGTTAGAAGGGATAAAGAAGGACATTTCATATTGCTTAAGGGAATTATAAATCAGCAAGACATAACAATCATAAATATCTATGCCCCAAACAGTGGTTCACCCATGTATGTCAAACAAACCCTTCTCAATCTCAGAAAACAAATAGACCATAATACAATAATACTAGGTGATTTTAACACGCCTCTCTCACCACTGGACAGATCTTCCAAACAAAAATTGAACAAAGAAACCATAGAAATCAATCACACAATCAATAATTTAGACTTAACAGACATTTATAGAATATACCATCCAACGAAGAGTGAATACACTTTCTTATAAGCAGCATATGGATCCTTCTTTAAAATAGACCATATATTATGCCACAAAGCTAATGTTAGCAAATACAAGAAGATAGAGACACTTCCTTGTATTCTATCAGATCATAATGGATTGAAGTTAGAAATAAATGAAAGAGTAAAAAACAGAAATTACTCCAACACCTGGAGATTAAACAATAGGCTATTATATGATGAATGGATAACAGAAGATTTTAGGAAGGAAATTAAAAAATTCTTAGAGGTCAATGAGAACAAAGAAACATCATGTCAAAATCTCTGGGACACTATGAAAGCAGTACTTAGAGGAAAATTTATTTCATGGAGCGCATTCAATAAAAGAAGTAAAACTCAACAAATAAAAGACTTACCACTACAGCTAAAAGGCCTAGAAAAAGAAGAACAGACCAACACCAAAAGTAGTAGAAGACAGGAAATAGTTAAACTCAGAGCTGAAATCAGCAAAATTGAAACAAAAGAAACAATACAAAAAATTGACAAAATAAATAGTTGGTTCTTCAAAAAATAAACAAAATTGATAAACCTTTAGCCACACTAACAAAGAGAAGATGAGAGAAAACCCAAATCACTAAAATTCGGAATGAACAAGGAAATATCACAACAGACACGACTGAAATACAAAACATAATTAATTACAAGCTATTTTGAAAATCTATACTCCAACAAAGTAGAAAATTTTGAAGATATCAACAGGTTTCTAGAGACATATGAATTGCCTAAACTAAACGAGGAGGACATACACAATTTAAATAGACCAATTTCAAGTAATGAAATAGAAGAAGTCATCAAAAGACTACCAACAAAGAAAAGTCCAGGACCTGATGGGTTCTCAGCCGAGTTCTACACAACCTTTAAAGAAGAGCTCATTCCAATACTTTTCAAAGTATTCCATGAAATATAAGAGGAGGGAACTCTCCCAAACTCATTCTATGAAGCCAATATCACCCTGATACCTAAACTAGAGAGAGACACATCGAGGAAAGAAAATTTCAGACCAATATCCTTAATGAACATCAACGCAAAAATTCTTAACAAAATTTTAGCAAATCGCATAAAAAAACATATTAAAAAGATAGTGCACCATGATCAAGTGGGTTTCATCCCAGGGATGCAAGGTTGGTTCAACATCAGGAAATCAATAAATGTAATTCACCATATCAACAGACTTAAAGTCCAGAATCACATGATTACTTCAATAGATGCAGAAAAAGCATTTGATAAAATACAGCACCCCTTCATGCTCAAAACACTAGAAAAAATAGGGATAGTGGGAACGTTCCTTAACATTGTAAAGGCTCACTAAGCCCATGGCTATTATCATTCTAAATGGTGAAAAACTGAAACAGGCATTCCCCCTAAAATCTGGAACAGGGCAGGGATGCCCTCTTTCACCACTCCTATTCAATATCGTCCTTGAAACTCTAGCCAGAGCAATTAGACAGACCAAAGAAATTAAAGGGATACGAATAGGAAAAGAAGAACTCAAACTACACCTATTTGCTGATGATATGATTACATACTTAGAGGAACCAGGAAATTCTACCAGAAAACTCTTAGAACTCAAAAGTGAATTTAGTAAAGTAGCAGGTTACAAAATCAATGCTCATAAATCTAATGTGTTTTTATACATAAGTGATGAATCTTCAGAAAGAGAAGTTAGGAAAACTACCCCATTCACAATAGCCTCAAAAAAAATAAAATACTTGGGAATCAATCTCACAAAAGAGGTGAAAGACCTCTACAATGAAAACTACAGAACACTAAAGAAAGAAATTAAAGAACACCTTAGAAGATGGAAAGATCTCCCATGTTCCTGGATAGGCAGAATTAATATTGTCAAAATGGCCATACTACCAAAAGTGCTATACAGATTCAATGCAATTCCAATTAAAATCCCAATGACATACCTTACAGTAATAGAACAAGCAATCATGAAATTCATCTGGAAGAATAAGAAACCCAGAATAACTAAAGCAATCCTTCGCGGGAAAAATGAAGCAGGGGATATTGCAATACCAGAACTTCAACTACACTACAAAGCAATAGTAACAAAAATGGCATGGTATTGGTACCAAAATAGACAGGTGGGTCAATGGTACAGAATAGAGGACATGGACACAAACCCAAATAAATATAATTTTCTCATACTAGACAAAGGTGCCAAAAATATGCAATGGAGAAAAGATAGCCTCTTCAACAAATGGTGCTGGGAAAATTGGAAATCCATATACAACAGAATGAAACTAAACCCATATCTCTCACCGTGCACGAAACTAAACTCAAAATGGATTAAGGACCTCGGAATCAGACCAGAGACCCTGCATCTTATAGAAGAAAAAGTAGGTCCAGATCTTCAACATGTCGGCTTAGGACCAGACTTCCTCAACAGGACTCCCATAGCACAAGAAATAAAAGCAAGAATCAACAACTGGGATAGATTCAAACTAAAAAGCTTTCTCTCAGCAAAGGAAACTATCAGCAATGCGAAGAAAGAGCCTACAGAGTGGGAGAAAATCTTTGCCAATCATACTTCAGATAGAGCACTAATCTCCAGAATCTATAAAGAACTCAAAAAACTCAACACCAAGACTACAAATAACCCAAATGACAAATGGTCTAAGGTAATGAACAGACACTTCACAGAAGAAGACCTACAAGCAATCAACAAACATATGGAAAAATGTTCAACATCTCTAGTAATAAGAGAAATGCAAATCAAAATCACCCTAAGATTCCATCTCACCCCTATTAGAATGGCGATTATCAAGAATACAAGCAACAATAGGTGTTGGCGAGGATGTGGGGAAAAAGGTACACTCAGACATTGCTGGTGGGGTTGCAAATTAGTGCAGCCACTCTGGAAAGCAGTATGGAGATTCCTTAGAAAACTTGGAATGGAACTACCATTTGACCCAGCTATCCCACTCCTTGGCCTATACCCAAAGGACTTAAAATCAGCATACTACAGAGATACAGCCACATCAATGTTCATAGCTGCTCAGTTCACAATAGCCAGATTGTGGAACCAACCTAGATGCCCTTCAGTTGATGAATGGATAAAGAAACTGTGGCATATGTATACAATGGAATATTACTCAGCCATAAAGAATGATAAAATTATGGCATTTGCAGGCAAATGGATGAAACTGGAGAATATCATGCTAAGTGAGATAAGCCAATCTCAAAAAACCAAAGGAAGAATGATCTCGCTGATAAGTGGATGATGATACATAATGGGGTGTGGGAGGGGTTAGTTTTAGGGTTAGAGTTAGGGTTAGGGAGGGGGGCAAGAATGGGGGAAGGAAGGACTGTATAGAGGGAAAAGAGGGGTGGGAGGGGTGGGGGGAAGGGAAAAAATAACAGAATGAATCAACCAACATTACCCTATGTAAATTTATGATTTCACAAATGGTATGCCTTTACTCCATGTACAAATAGAGAAACAACATGTATCCCATTTGTATACAATAATAAAAATAAATAAATAAATAAACCTGGGTAAAATAACTTAAAAAAAAATAAGAGCTGAGGGACCCAATAGAACTAGCCCATCATCTCCATGGTAACCTATAAGAAGATTCATCCTATGACTTTGAAAACCCTTTATTGATTGTTTACAAGCAAACTACTGAGTTTTTTCTAAGAACTCCACACAAATGAAGGAGTCCAAATGGGTTCCAGTTCTTAGCTATATTTCACAGCAAAACCATCCTTTTTGTTGTTTTGCTGTTTTCATTTCTCTTTTATGGTGCAGGGGATAGAACCCAGTACCTTGTGCCTGTTAGGCATGCACTCTTCCACTGAGCTACACCCTCAGTTCCCAACCATGTCTTTGTATGTCCACATGTTGCAAGCATTATTTCATATATTCAACTGGAAACATGACCTTCCCCTTCTCATTTATCTTCCTCTTGGTGAAGAATCATGCTGGTTTCTTGGATGGAATAGGGAGGAGTGGTAACACATTCTAGGAAAAAAATAATAATAAAAAAGATCCTTTCCCTCTAGGGTATCTCCAAATCCAAAAAGGGAAGGCAAGAGGCAGGACCATTCACTAATTCATAAAAAACAAAGTTGACTTAGGTTACCACAAAGAGATGCTTCAAAAGGTGTTACAAACCCTCAAAGGAATGGAGTACAGAATGAAAATAACAACCTGGACTAAAGAAGGTGCTGTGTCTGATAAGAAAATGTATCTCTGGGTTTCCTGGCAGCCAGGGCAAATGGGAAAATAAAGCAAGAAGGATGTTCCCTTTTATTTTTTTATTTTTTACTTTTTTTTTTACTTTTATGATGGAATCCTTTATTTTTTTCTCTTCAGCCTTGTAGGCTCTCTCATCTGATTTTTAAAATTTTTTTTTAAATTGTAAACAAATGGGATACATGTTGTTTCTGTTTGTACATGGAGTAACAGCATACCATTTGCGTATTCATACATTTACACAGAGTAATGATGTTTGATTCATTCTGTTATTTTTTTCCTCCCCCCCACCCCTCCCACCTCTCTTTTCCCTCTATATAGCCCCTCCTTCCTCCATTCTTGCCCCTTCCCACCCCACATCACAGTTCTGAAGGCTGGAAAGTAAAAGATTCAGTGGCCATAAGTGGTGAGGGTCTTGTGCTGCCTTATAACATGGTAGCAGTCTTAAGAACAAGCAGTTACATACAGGGGACTTGCTCACTTTATAAAAACCCACTCCCTCAGTAACTAATGCAGTCCCTTGAGTGTGATGGGCTGACAGATCTGGCTCCATGAGAATGTTATAGACCAGACTATAATGGAAATGACTAAACAGACTCCATTTTGCACTGAGACTCCATGTTATTTAGGAAATAATCTTCTCCCATGGGAACACCCTGCCTCTGTACCCATCAACAATTGCTTAACTTCTCCCATGGGAACACCTTGCCTCAGTACCCATAATTAGTTACTTAGTGTGACATGTTTAGCAATACAAAATGACAATTCTTATGTAATGAAAAATTGCTCTTTTGATTCCTATTGCTCCTAAACAATGTGCCATGTGAATGGTGATTGTGTGGATGTTAGTAACCATTCTTTAGTTTGTACCTAGGTAAGGGTTCTTTTGACCCATTTCCCCCTCTGTTGATGATCTCATGATGTTAGATTATAATTTCAAATCATAGCAACAGACACTAATGATTGGTGTGATTTTTAGTATAAGAACCCCTATGACGCTATGGTCAGGGCTGTTCTCCCAATGACCATTTTTTTGGAGCATTGTGTGAGACAGTCAGCCAGCTGGCTTAATAAAGACTCTCAATTTGGATTTCTCAGTGGTGATGAGTCTGTTCTTAAGTTGTGCCTTGTAACATTGAGAAATGCAGTAATCACCTCTTAAAGTTCTTATCACCTCTCAATACTACTGTTACATTGCTGGAAGCTTTTGATAAACTGAGGCACGGTGAAGACCCACCCATCAAATCCCAATTCTTGTGACCAAGTGAAAAAGATTTCAAACATGTTGCTCAGTGTTAAAGGAATGAGTTTATTGAAGGGAAAAAGAAAGGGAAAGGGGACACTCTCAAGAGAGACAGTGGGTCCTCCCAGAGAGGAGAGAAAATATGCTTCTCCTGAACTCCAGTTTTCAGTTCCCACTGAGATGTTAAATGGTTTTCCCTCTTGGGCAAGACCATATTTTCCAATAATTGAGGTTTTCAGGGAACCAACCACCATTAGTGGAATGGGGAAACATGGTTACAGTATAGGGCTCATGGGGGTACAGCTCTTTAGCTTCCCATGGCCATTGGTCCCTCATATTAGTTTCTCTACTCACATAATAAGAAGAGATGTCCAGAGATTGAACTATAATCTCTGCCATAGTTAGGAATAGATTTTCTGGTTGTGATGGAGACAGGAGGTGGGCTTTTCTCCATTTCCTCATAAAAGGCATAAGAGATCTGGTGGGAGGAAGACTTAAGTGAAGTTGTGACCCTTTTGAAATATAGTATGGTTCCTGGTTCAGTACCTCATCCTGCTATATGTATGACAATTCAGTGGTCTGTTTTCCTTCTTGCGTCTTCAGGGTCAAGGATATTGAAATTAACAGTGTTATAGACTTACAGTTTATAGTTGGGTGTGGTAACACCCTTTTGAGGTATGGTAGTTTTGCTCTCACTCTTCCAAGTGGCCCATGTAACACAAGTTCAAGAGGGACAGAAAAAACCTCAGCGTGATCAGTACACATGAATCACATATCATTTGTATAGGCTGTTTGCACATATACTTGTCATTCAGCTTGTCCCTCCTTCCCCCAGATAAATCTCCACATGTGGAGGATATATGGCAGATCCTAGCAGATGCCCAATTCTCACTGATGACCCCACATGCATCAAAATGCACTGACACTGGTTGTTTAAATTAGCAAACTGAACTTTGTAAATTAATGTGTCCTTTCCAAATTGCCTTCCTACAAACTTTGGACATCCGGCCTTTCCTCAGTTGGGGAATATGTGGATCAAAACAAGTGTATTGATCTCCCTGATGGCAGGTAGAAGAGGTGGTCTTATTATACCTGCAGGTCCCTAAGATTGGTCTCTGGTAGAAGATATGAGTATGATAAAGTATGGTTGTGGTGATACCTTGGCCTGATCCAGTCATGTGAAAGCATGAGTCACAGAATGAGGGGTTTAAGTCTACGAATGCGAGCCAGATCAGACACAGCCAATAGCAACAAAACATCCTATCAAAAGGAGGTAAAAAAAAAAAAAAAAAAAAAAAAAAAAAAAAAAAAAAACTGCTAATGGAAACATTTTAGCCCAGTACCAATCAGCTGGAGGAGTCTCTGTTAATCTTACAGGGAAAATTAAGGCTAAGATTGTGACAACCAAGAGGAGTAAGGTGTGACAGTGCCAAAGTGTTCAGTGAAAAGATTAATATAGTAAATAAGAATAGCCCATTTATCCTAAAAGGCAGTCAATTCCTCAAGCTTGTGCTGTACATAGATTAGTCAGCTTCCAAGGTTACTGAAAAAGGACTGATGTCCTAGGGAGTCTCTTGGGGTGTAGCCTGATTGTTTTGGATGGTCGTTTTGCTCAATACAGCTGGATCAGGAATGCACTCCCAGTTATGAGAAGCTGGTTTACTCTGCTATGAACCACCTCGGCCACCTATCACTACAGTAGGATAGATAAAATGACAGTCGTAGGGGTGCCAGGCTAGCTCAGGCGCAGGTAAGAGCCACAGAGTCAAGACCCAAGACTCCGGGAATTGGGTGGAAGCAGGCTTGTGGCGAGCAGCCTGCAAACTTCTTTATTGAAGGAACAGGCATACATTTTATAAGTTTCTTGCCCAATCACAATGTGCCATGGGGGATCAGACCACCAGGCTCCTATACAGTTTCCCTTGGTAACACTAGGTCAACTGGGGGCAGTTGTTTACATTCCTAGGTGGTCTGAAAATGCATTCATTTCATAAAGTGAAAATTTTATGCTGTAATTTCACTGAAAAGTTTATTAATGTCATTAGTTTGTACCTCAGTACCCATTCTGATTCCACACTTTTTTCATTGGAATCCTTTTATTCTTATAATTTCATAGTTTGTTTTGGTATGTTTAGGTTTTCTATATCCTCTTAATTCTATTTAGGTAGATCATATATGCATAGAAATTTGTCAATATCTTCTAGATTTTCCAATTTGCTGAAATAAAATTTTTCAAAATAGTTCCAATTGATCCTCTGGATTTCAGAAATGTCTGTGTGGATATTTCCTCCTTTATGTTTATTTTCATTGACTTAGGTCTTCTCTCTCATTCTTTTGATTAGTTTTGCTAAGCATTTATCAATTTTGTTTATCTTCCCAAAGAACCAACCCTTTGTTACATTGATACCTGTTTCTCTAAGTGTCCATTTAATTTTGACTCTGATTTTAATTATTTCCTATCTCCAACTGGCTTTGGAATTAGTTTGTTTCTGCTTTTCTAGGACATTGAGATGTAACATTAGATTGTTTATTTGGGATGTTTCTAGGGTTTTGTTTGCTTGTTTTGCTTTGTTTTTATGTAGGCACGAAAGGCTGCACATTATACTACTTTATAGTATCTCAGAGTATTGATATATTGTATCACTATTCTTCTTTGATTCTAGGAATTTTAAAATTTCTACCTTCATCTTATTGTTAAAGTTGTATTGTGAAATCTTCAAGTTTTTGTGTTGCTTTTATAAATTTTGCTGTTGACTTTTAATTTTATTCTGTTACACTAAAATGCAAGGAATTATGTTGATTATTTTGTATTTGCTAAGACTTGCTTTGTGACCTACCATGTGGTCTTTTTTGGAGAAGTTTCCATGAGCAACTGAGGAGAAAATGAACTGAGCTCTTGTTGGATGAAATACTTTTTATATTTCTGTTAGGCCCATTGGATTTATAGTATTTTTAAGGTCTGTACTATCTGACTTTATTCATTTCATGCCTGGATGACCTACTTATTTGTGAGAGAGATATGTTGAAATCCTATAATATTGTTGTCTATATGAGTCTTTACATCAAAAAGTGTTTGTTTGTATAATTAGAGGCATGTTTGGGGCATACACATGTATCTTCTTGATGGATTTTTCCCTTAATCGGTACAAAGTGACTTCTTTGTCTCTTTTGATTATTTTTTGCTTGAAATCTGATTTGTCATATATGAGAATAGATTTTCCTGTTTTTTCTCAGACTCCATTTGCCTTTCCATCCTTTCACTTTTAGTCTGTGGATATATTTTTCTGTATATGACTGGGTCTTATTTTGTAATGCACTCTGCCAGTCTAAGTCTTAAAATTGGTAAGTTGAGATTATTTACATTCAGCATTATTATGAAGATGTGTTTATTATTTCTTACCATTTTGATTTGTTTTGCATACATAATTTAGTCTTAATTCTCATCTACTTAATTGTTCTTCTAGTGAACTTTTTCCATTCAGTAGCTCTGGGGTTTGTTTTCAAGTTCTTCTATGTATAGAATTTCTTTAATTCCTTTCTGTAGGGCTGGTTTAGCAGTCATGAATTCTTTTAGCTTATCCTTATCTTTTATTTATTTATTTATTTATTTATTTATTTATTTATTTATTTATTTATTTAGTTTTGCTGGGGATTGAACCCGGGGCCTTGTGCATGCAAGGCAAGCACTCTACCAACTGAACTATATCCCCAGCCCTATCCTTATCTTGAAAAGTTTTTATTTCTCTGTTGATTCTGTAGGACAGCTTTGCTCTGTATAGTAATCTTGGTTGACAGATGTTTTCTTTTCCTCTTGTATTCTAGAGTATGTACTGAGAGTTAAGTTATCATCTTTGGTTTACCTCTAGATGTAACCTGATGTTTTTCTCTCCAGTTTTTAAAAATTCTATTCTTATTCTGTATGTTATGCATGTTAATTACAATGTATCTTGGAGGAGCTTCTAAAATTCTGCCTGTTTAGTGTTCTATATGCTCCTAGCTATGAAAGTCTATCTTACTCCTATGGCTCAGAAATTTTTATGCTATAATTTCACTGAAAAGTTTATTAATGTCTTTAGTTTATACCTCAGTACCCACTTTGATTCCAATGACTCTTAAGTTTGTTCTATTAATGTTCTGCCATTTTGATTGCGGTTTTTTAATTTTATTTTTCTTTATTGCTGACAAAGTGTTCTAGTTCATATACCCTATCTTCAAGGCCTTAAGTTCTGTTTTCTTTGTAGTCTAATTCATTGGTGAGAACTTCAACTGAATTTTTGTTTTTATTTATTTTCATTTGATTTATTTGAGTTATTGTGTCTTTCATTTCCAGAAACTCTGTTTGGTATCTTTTTAGAATCTCTATTTTTCTTGAAATGATCTTTCATATTCTGCATTTTCTTATTTCAATTTTTATATCTTCTTTTAGATCATTAATCATTGATCAATGTTTTGTAGATTTTACCTGGAATTTCATCTTTTTCTATATCTTTGGTTTCAGCTAATGAGTAGTTGTAAATTTTTGGCAGTGTCTTAGTCGGTTTCCTCTTGTTTTCAGAAGTCTTAGATGTGTACATCTATTGACATGTATTCCCCTTCCTCTTTTATTTTGGGATCCTTTGGTATTTATCTCTTTACAATATGCTTTGTAATAGATATATATCTTAGCTTCAATGCATATGATTAGTGTAATCAAAGTGTTAATTTCAACCCCAATGCCTCTTTGAAAGGAGAGAGCTGCAAGTAACAGGGTTAGTTTGAATAAGTCATATATCAACACATACTATAAATGTAATTACTAATGATTTCTATGACTCCATTAATCCAGGTAGACCATGGATAAGGAGTAATATAGAACAGGATGAAAAAGTTATGCATTAATAATTGCATGCTAGCTGGGTGCTGTGGCACATTCCTATAATCCCAGTGACTTGGGATGCTGAGGCAGAAGAATTGTGAGTTCAAAGCCAGACTCAGCAATGGCAAGACACTGAGCAATGCATTAAGACCCTTCTCTAAATAAAATACAAAATAGGGCTCAGTGGTTGAGTGACCATGAGTTCAATCACCAGTAAACTGAAAAAAAAAAATTGTATGCTGAATTGAAATTGAAGGTGGGATAAAAAAAAAAGAAAATATAGGAAAAAGGTAAAGAAGAAAAATTGTGGGGAAGCAAGGGGAGACAGAGGATTAAATGGGAGAGTACAGTGAATGCAGAGAGGGGGCTAAGATAGAGAAAATATTTTTTGAGACATTATGCATTCATTAATATCAATAACTTATCAGTGTACTAATTGTCATACAGAGGTTCAGATTACTTCTTGCTGAAATTTTTTTTTTAATAATTGTCTTTTTGTATCTGAAGTTTTAGTTTTAGACACTGCCAACAGTGAAGGAAATCTCTATTATGTAAATCTCATACGCTTTGTAGCTTTTAGCTCTGACCAAACTCTCAAACTTGTTGAGTCTGGGAACTGAATTCATCCCCCTTCTTGCCTGGTCATCTCTGTTAGAGGGAGTATGAAGATCATAAGATTTCTCTCTCAAAATGGACTTCTTGTTGTGTCTGGAGTGAAAGTGTCACTCTGATAGGCAAATGACCAGTTCCTTTGTCTGCTCTGCCTGTGGATTGATATGTGTTGAATGGCACCTCTTATTTCAAGAATTCTTATCTGTGCACCACGGAGAAGTGTGTGGGAGCATTTCTATACCTTCCAGCCTCTTCTAGGTTTGGTGGAGGTGGGATATTCCATCTGACTGGAATCTCTCTGCCTTCCTTCCTGCATCAACTATTCTTTTCATCCCAAATTCAGATTGTCAATTTCAAGTTGTTAGTACCCTTTCTTCTTCTTCACTCCGCAATTAGCTGGTTGCTCCTAGTTTCTCCCCAGATTGAGTACCAGTCTCTTCTATGCTTAGATTGGTTTTTTGCATGAGCACCAACCATTCAGTGAACAGTAGAGCCTAAAATGCTGTTTGATCTTGGATTTTCAAGAAGCAAGTATACCAGATACAGGACAGAAAAAGGAAAGAAAACCAAAAGATGGTAATTTCTGAAAAACAGTGGTAAGCTGAAGGAATTTCTAGTCTGCTGGCTTGGAAAGTGTGATCAATGAAAGTCTTCATAGTTTTGGTGCTTCTCCACCCCAACCTGACAGCCATCTGTTGTCTTTATTCTCTTTCTGTTCTAGAAACCAGTGTTTTTTTTCTTTGAGATGCTAGCTTACTGGGTTTTCCATGTGCTTTCCCCCATTGTTTCCCTACTTCAGTTTGCCACTGCAGAACTTCTGGTTCAGTTCTCTCTTGGGGAACTGCTACGACAATGTGGATTCCTCCGTGTTGCCATTTTTCAATCTCCCTTGAATGATTTTTAAAATTTTCTTAATTTCTAAAGGGATCATTGCCTCTGTTTTTAATAATTATATGTTTGCCTCTATTAAGAATTATTGACTGTCTTTCCTTTATCTGGCTCTAAATTTGCAGTAAAGAATCTGCCCAGATATCTTTTACGACTATGGGTATGAGGTGACACAAAATTTTCACTTAAATATAAGGAATAAAAGAAATATCAGCTTATTTTGGCATTCTCCAAATTTCATTAATTCAAAACTATTGTGAAACTGGGTGCAGTGGTGCATGCCTGTCATCCCAGGACTTGGGAGACTGAGGCAGGATTGCAAGTTTGAGGACAGCTTCAGTAACTTAGTGAGATCCTGTCTCAAAATTTAAAATTACATAGGACTAAGGATGCAGCTTAGTGATAAAGAATCCCTGGGTTGAATTTTCAGTACCAAAACAGCAGAAAAAAAAAATAAAACCCAAACAACAGTTACAACAAAAACCTATTGTAAAATCTTTTCCCTTCCAAACTTTTGAAAATTAAGTTTTTGAATATTCAGTGGAAAACAAGGTTTCCTTTCAATCTTCATCTCTTGTGGTCATGACAATACTGTTTGCAGGAACCTGTCAAAGAGCCCTAGAAGGATATGATAATCACACATTTCTATTTGGAGTTCTTCTTTTGCTTTGATAATTATGCCTTGCTTTAACTTATCACAAAATGAAAGGGCATTTGTTTGAAAATGGTACCATATTGAAAACCAATACAGTGTAGTCTTTCATAAGCATTGTCACTGGTTAAAAGCAACTTAGACCTTTGAAAGATGCTTTCAAGAAAAATAGTTTTCATTCAAAGTTTCATTTTTAATTTTCACTTATAATATATTGAAGAGAAAGTGATTATATGTTCTTTAGTGATAAGTGGGAAATACAGATAAGCCATCACTAAGCGGATATTTAAGAGAACCAAAGCATGAATGACAATTTAGTTGAAGGAGTTCTGTTTAAACAGCTGGCATTTGGGCAGATTGAGTACATAAATCTCAATAACACTGGTTTTTCTGTAGATGTCATACATTTAATGAAAAACAAAATGTTATATAAACAGTACAATGAAATATCTTTCAGATTTATTTTCTTTAAAAGCTCTCCATATTGCCTCTGATACTTCCAAAAGTAGATCTTAACTTCATGTATTAGTACAACTTAGGAAAAAACTCGGAAAGATTCAAATTCAAATTCAGCAGCTGGAAAAGAGAAAGACAATTCTATTATTTACCTCAAAGATTTGTCAACAAAGCATGAATCATTAAAAAACAGTGGAGAATATCATTTGTGTTGATAAGAATGGAAAATATGTACTACCAAAATGTCAAATTATGATGAATATAATTTACCCATAGTTGCTCACTGGATTAATTATCATCATAGCTATGTATCAAAGCTGCTGGTGTTTCATTGTTCATTTACTTGACACTATGTGCTAAGGTACTATGACAAGCACTGGAATGACAACATGAAGATGATGTGGGCCATTCTTCAATGACACTATATTATCACCTTCCCAAAAGACCAATAAGGCAATTTCCATACATGACAGTATCCAAAAAAGGCACTAATAAAAATCATGGAAGTAGCTGGGTGTGGTGGCTGCTTGGGAGACTGAGACAGAAAGTTCATGAGTTCAAAGCTAGCCTCAGCAAATAAGCGAGGCCCAAAAATACTAAAAAGGGACTGGGAATATGGCTCAGTGCCCTTGGGTTCAATCCCCCAAACCAAAAAAAAAAAAAAAAAAAAAAAAAAAAAAAAAAAAAAAAAACCAACAAAATGAAACAAAACAAAAAAACATGGGAATTTTAGATCTCTGGAACTGTGTTCTTACTATGAATGAGATCACATAGTTGGACTGGAAGGTATAGTTGGACTGGAAGGTTTTTGTTATATCTGCAAAGGAGATGGGATGACTCAACGTTTTGCCACATGAAACACAAGGATTCTTTCAGAAATCTGAGATCCAAAGGAAAATAGATAATGTAATTAAGTCTGGTCTACTAGTTCTGCATGTTTGAAGCAGGTTAAGAACAACTAAGCTTTCTTTAGAATAACACATCTGCTCAGAACAAAAGTACCATTAGGATATAGCCCTTGTACTAAGGTTGCTTAATAAATTCTATTTTGCCTTTTTCCTGTGTGAAGTTTGGTACCCTCAAGCCTCTCACTAGTTCTGTGAAGATTGGAAAAAGATAGATTTTTGCATTTTTCCCTAACTGACTTGATTTCTGAAAAATTGTCATAAGAGTAAATTGAATTTTCCATTCAACAATGCCTTAATACTGAAAATGTGTCAGACAGTATCTACTAAGTATTTAATTAATTACAGGTTTAGAGTTGTTATAAAGTACAACATCTATTTCTAGGGGGATTCCTATAGCTATCAATAATGTGTGGCTAAACTAATAAAACCACCACCCTCTGGAAGTTCACTACTTAAAAGATCCTGGAGAATGCCATTAGAAGTACTGTATTTAAAGTCAACTCATTAACTTGCTTGACTGTAATGGTCAATTCAGGATATATAAGTGTATTAAAACATCATGTTTAATATATTAAAACATTTATAACTAAACATATATGACTAAAAATAAGACAGGAAAAGGCAAGCTATAAATATTTGCATTTAGTGAATTTGAATTTAGTTTAATACATTTCATGAAGCATCCCTCAAAGGCATCGTTCAAGTCCTCACCACCTGCATATCCCACCCATTACTTGGGAGAAATTGAGCATTTGGTCCTGAGGAATAATTTGAAGCAGCAACCTCAAGGGGAGAACCAGATAACTGAGTTGGTGATCTGAAGAACTGAAGTAGCCTGGAAGGCCGATAGCTCTCGACATCCTTAGCAAGGCATCAGAGGCGCCGCCAGTCCTTTGTGTCTTCCACTCCGTCCCTTGCACTGGTCAAGGGATTTGTTTAAACCACTCCATGAATTATTCTTCCCTTCATCCTGTGATAACCATTCCCTACATCACAAGTGTGCCTTAATGTAGACTTGAACAACTCTAAAGGACAGATTGCCTCCAGGGACCCTCTAGGGATCACACTAGAGATCACAAACAGGAAAATTAATTTACCAAGTGCCAGAATACACCCAGAAGAGCACTGTATTAATGGCATTCAACTCTTTGGATTTAAATTGTAATCTTCCATAAATATTTATGCCTTCTAGTATCACTATTTTAGGGAAAATTGACAAGTAATTACATTACATTGTCATTGTCTTAATTATAAGGCCAGATAAATAGTTAACTAAAAAACTAATAGATCTGCTTATCTTTATGAGAATAGTATGGGGAAAAGAAAACCTTATAAACCAAAACCAAAACAAAACAAAACGGTGGTAGAGGGATAAAGAAACTTCTTTGGACTGATATTTTAAAAGCAAATTCATTTACTACCATTATTTTCCAAAATCATGTTCTTTAGTTTCCACATCCTACTCTTCTCATGAAGGTATCTCATGAAAAATCATGCCTTAGTGACAAATTAATGAGCTGAATTTATTTCCTATGATACTTTGTTTTCACTTACTCATTTAGTTCATCTAACAATGATTTTCTAATGTTGAATTTTTCTAGAATTCTGTATAGTTTTTTAAAAATTTCTATTCCATAAGAGTTTGCATAAACTTTCATTTTAGAGAGTTTGGAGCCTATGTCTTTAATTCCAGTTTCCATGTGATCTCTTATTGAAGCACTATGATTTTCTCTTAACTGCTCTAAATTGTTTTGTTCTTAAATTAAAAGGGTATATTTGAAACATAATTATAATACAAATAATTATTGTGTATTTTTTCCTTTACTCTTGAGTCAGTGATTCAGACAGCGATTTTAAATATGTGAAAAAAGATGCTATAGTTTAAAATATTTATAATCAATATCAACTGCAATATATGTGCATAATAAAAAGTTTGACATCATTCTTCTGTGGTCTTGGTTATTTGTTTTATTGTGGTGTGCTTGGGATCAAACTCAGGTCCTTATTCATGGTCAGAAACTCCTCTACTCCTGAGCTATATCCTTAACCAAGAATTATTCTTATCTTAGGACTCTTGTAATAAGATGATTAAAACAGTAACAAGATTAATTTTTAATAACTGATCAATGTCACTAAAGAACTCTATAAGAATATATAATTTCTACATCACATTTTTTCTTTTTCTTTTATGATAACCTTATTTTAGACCAACTTGTCTGAAAGATCAAATTGAATATCCTTACTTTGAAATATTTAGGTATAACAATGATGGATACTGAAATATTTAAGGGAGTAATAGTATATCTTCCTTTAAGAAATTTGTAGAAAAAAATTATAAGGGAAGTAGAGAAAACAATATACACATCCGAGATATATTTTGCAATAAATGAATTAAAGTACCTCACAGATAATTCACCTGTAAATAATTGATTCATTTCTTTAACTCTTTTCCTCTCTTTCTTCATTTGCACAGTTATGCTCTTCTGCTTGAGCACATTCTAAGGTGTTCTCCTCTATTTGACTTTTGAGGTTTAGCATTTCTTCTTCCAATTTCTTTTTTTCCTTTGTGAGTTTTTTACAAATCCTTTTTATACCTTTCAGAGATACGAGTTTCTGCCACAGAAATTCGTTTTCTTTTTCCAGATATGCACAATTTGAAGATGAAGTTTCTAACTTTTGTATAAGTTCATCAACCTGCATGAATAAAATAATAAAGTTTGAAAACGAATTAAATTGACTGGGAATAATCTAACACCAAAGAAATAGCAAAGTTGGCCATAAATTCAGTTACAACGAAATATACAATCTAGACTTTGAAAATGTAGTCTTTTGAATTACTCAGATAATTAAAACCACCCAAAGTCATAAAAACATATTCCTAACATGCATCATCTTTGTCACATCAAAACAGCACTTTACCTTCAATTTTTAGTTTCCTAGGATTCTTTCATGTCTTTCCTTTATGAAGATTTAAAGTCACCTCTTATACAATGCCTTATACCCATTCTCACCATCTCACTCCCCTTAATTCTAAAGGTGCTGATGGAAATCATACTAATCTATTTAGGCTTGCACCAATAAATGTCTCCCAGAATAATACTTTGAAAGCAAAGTAATGAAACTAGTAAATATGGATTCCAACATCATAAGCCTTCTGCTGAACAGCAAATGTTCTTGGAATACAGTTCCAAGAAGTAATGATTGGTTCTATAGGAACCAATGACATCTCCTAGTATAAAAATTTAGTGACATGATCCACATATATATTTTTTTTAACAAAAATGCATTTTCTTGTAATTTTATAATTCTTCCCACAAAAGAAGGCACCATGCTAAACAACAACAATGAAACAAAAATTTCCTGGGAATCTGGTGCTATTGAATTGGGAATAACTATTTTTTTGTAGATAAAATGATTAGACTGGTGATTTTTTCAAAAAAACAGTCTACATATTCTTTGACTTTTCTTCCATGAAAATGTCTCTTCTGAATATGAACTGGCCTTAGTCACTGCATTCTAGTGCTGTGTGACTTTGAAGGCTAGGTCAGCCTGACCCTTTCTGGTGAAGTTTGCTCTTAGAATTTAGCCACCATATTTTGTGGAGGCTCAAGTCACTCAGGGAGTCCTCATGCAGTTTCTTTAGCTGCTGACCCAATTAAAGGCCCAATACAAAGCCAACTGCAAAAGACAGACATGTGGATGAATGATGAGGTCTCAGATAATTCTAGTCCCCAGTTTCAAGTCACCCAGCTGATGCCAACTGGAGAAGATGTGAGCTGGCCTAATTGAGCTATACCTAAACTGTAGATTTTTTAAAAAGTAACTGTTACTTTGATAGAATGGTTTTGGGGGTGGTTTACTGTACAAGAATAAGTGGCACAGATACTGACACTAATAGGTATTGCTCACATTTATAAAAGAAAACCAGTACAACCTATGGTTCAACCTTGGTTTAAGGAAGCCAAAAGGGTTTCAAAGGGACTGAGAGGAAGCTTGATGGTCCTTAACAGACTACAGGAAAATGGTCCTGGAATTTTGCTACATAGCTGCAAGTAATACTGGCATAAGAGCTAAGGGTAAGAGACAGTAAAATAGAAAGAAATTAGCACTTAATTGTATTCAAATATCTGTTTCCCATTTATAGCCTTTCTGCATGTCATATTGCCAAACAGTGCTAAAATAGTTTCTTGGGTAAAAACAAATCTAGGGAGGTGCTGGGAACACAGGGTATAAAGATAAAGCCAAGATCATGACATAAAACCCTTTGTTAAGACTTCAGAAAGAATTAAGGTGGTGTCTCAAATTCCCTTTAGGATCTTTTTGGAAAAAAATTATAAATATTAACTCATTCATTTTACAAATTGGTGTCTCATTAACATTTCCATACATGCATATATCATGTAGTAATCATATCCACATCCCTCCTACTCTTTCTTCCACTCCTTTCTCTCATTCCCTTCACTGAACCCCTTTTCATTGCTTAATAGTTTCTCTTACTACTTTCAGGTCATCTTAATATTTAGCCTTGATCTCAGGCACATGGCTCCTGGAAGGAAGGAATTCTTATGTTAGAGAATCACAATATTTCACCAGCTTCACTTCTTCTGAGCCTGCCCAATTTATAGTCGTGGCGGGCGAGACCTGGGGCCCAGGGTTACACCACATGCATCCAAGATGGCGACTGGCAGAGAGCCAAAGGGTGTGCTGAATGCGCCTTCAGAAAAACAGGAAGCGTTTACCATTGGCTGTATGATAATTAGTTCAGTCGCTTAGCGCGTGGACAGATATATCTTACATGTGTGCTTGAGTTCGTGATCACTTGACCTTTAATAGGATTGGATGGACATATCTGGTTACAATTGCTTATGCGTGAGACTGCTTATATATTGAGGGTGTTATCCGAATAAAGCGGGAGCTGCTTCATGAACCTCTGAAGAGTATATGTCGTTTGTCCCGCTGGTCGGCAGCAAGCAGCAAGAGTAATTTTTAGCAACGAACTTTCTTGAAAGCTGTACAAAGGTTCTAACATTGCACTTTGAAACTGTGGAAAAGTTACATACAGGTTCTAGCTTCTGTAATTTTCCTGAATACAAAGAAAAATGCTTGCATAGTCTTCAGCCTGATGATGAGAACTGCATAAAGATTACTGGCGTAACTCCTGAGATCTGCATCTCCATCAGAGAGTGGAACTCCACCTGATCCCAGCTTAATCTTAAAATCTGTGTTTGTAAGTCTTTATTTTTCTAATCCCTCTTCACCCCTTGCCAGAACTGGGAGTTTGGCCATACTGGTTGCAGCAGCATTGTCTTCCTTAATTCAGTGAGCTGTAGGTTTTTGTATATTATTTGAATTAATTCATCATTTTTAACATCATATTTTTGAGCCATTTTTCTAGCATTTCTTCCACTTCAATATCTTTGGAATCATAACTAGTACAGAGTTCTGGAGTTTGGGGGGATTCATGTTACTTATTTCATGTTGTATTTCTATGCTGAGATTTACACACATCTGTTGGGAGGTATTTCTCTTTCACTTTTATGTGAAGCTTTTCTGAGGGAATAGCATTCTCTTGATAATGTAACTTGAGCTTTCATTTTTTTTGCAGTGTTGAATTTAATTCCAAATGAGTTGGTAGTGTAGTTTCTCAGAGGCTTCTCTGGTTGTGATTGGTGAGTTTTGACATAATGTGTACTATGTAGGAGCATAAGAAACACTTTCTTTGTAGGAAAGTGTTTGTAGGTCTCACAGAGTAGTTCTAACAGAAGCACTATAAGTAGCAGAGTTTTTAAGGTTATTTTTCTCTGCTTTTGCTAAGGAAGAGTTCCCAGGAGTAGGACTTTAGTACTCCCTACCAGCCATGTCTACCTGGGGACTAGTTGTCAGCTGAGGGATTTCATCTCCCCTCTTCTTAGAGTTGAAATACCTGACAAGGTTAAAGGGGCTAGGTCTAGGCTGAAGTAAGTTGCAGTTTCTCCCAAATGTGCTGGGGGTGGAGTTCAGTGGCAGAACACACACCCAACCTACTTGAGGTGCTAGGCTTGATCCCCTCCCTGCACTATGCTAGACAAATAACTCTCCCCTGAAGGAAACTAACAATAGTAACACCCATTTCATAAACTAACACAAATAGAGAAATAAAAACCAATTAAAAACCACAATGATACCACCAATAATTCTAGAAAGGAAAATATCATAGACTAAAAAGTCATATTTAATAAAGATCAAAATTAATGAGAAACGTGGGAAAATATCAGAAGGAAAAATCCTACTAAACTATAATGATAAAAAAGTTTAATTGGCTGGGGATGTAGCTGATTGGTAGTGCACTTGCTCAGTAGGCACAAGGCTCTTAGATACAAAAAATGATGATGACAATAACCATGAAACATAAGGTAGAAGAGTTGATGAGAAATAAGAAAATAAAAACAAGATACGAAAGTAAACAAAAAATAAAAAAATGAAAAAAACTGAGATGTTAGATTGTAGGCACTCCCTTCCAAGCATAAGCACACTCATTTCAGAGGCCCTTATTCTGGATATGAGTGGTGTAGTAAACCTCAGCAGAAACCACAGCAAGTTCTTCTCACTTTGTGAGAATATGAGCAATATGTGAGTCATGCCTCGTGAGTGAAGATATGCTGGCCTATGAATGTTGGCATATGCATCTAGGCAAAATGATCAATGTCTGAACTGAATGAAACTCATCTCTCCTGCTAACTTTAAACATTCTCTGAGCATGGTTAGTCAACATATATTCAGCTCCAGAGACTTCAATCTGTGCATCATGGGACAGAGGACATGTCCAAGAGACAGCATATACTCAGGTTGGCTCAAGACGTGAGGAAGAAGCAATCAAACCAACAAGTTCTGAGATGGACAGTAACACAAGAACCTATCCTTCTGCCATTTTAACTCTCAGTCCTGGTTCCTCACATCACTCACAATAGTTTCCACTCCTCTTCGAAGGCGTTAAGAATGATTATCCAACATGTCTGCTACTCTGCACTCCAGTACATGCTCCCTGTTGCTCAAACCACCTGGCCAACTAGTGTCTGTGAGTCCCCAAAGCTACAATTGTCTTATGCGTCTCTCTCCCAACCAGTCAATGAGGCATGGTATTCACAGGGATCCTAAATTGTGATTGCTCTGGGTTTTCCTCCATATGTCCCTGATTATAGAACTCTTCAAGATGGCTTCTGATTATAGCACTCTGAGAGTCCATTCATTGGGCAATGTATTGGGCAATCTGTAAAGCTAACTTCCTGTACAAGAAGTGACATGCTCAAACCAAATCCTGCACTGGGTTTAAAGCTTTTGTGAATGGTAGATTTCTTCTACAATTTGGATTGCTGATCTGCATGCAGCTAATTTGGAACTGAATGCACGCTTAGGTGATAAGGTCTCCTCCTCTCCCTGGAGTGCTGAACCCTTACGATTGGGTTCTACTTTTTTCTGCATTACTTTTCACATTCTCCTTCCTGCTCAGACCTCCCCCAACACTTCTCAGAGTTTTTTGTGCCTTTCTCTCCTAGAGATATAGTTTGTCCTCCTTGAAGAGAGAAATGAGTCAGGATCAAAAGGAAACTTCTATTTTGTCATCTTGTTCCACCTCTCTCTACAAAAATCTTAGCTATTATCCTGGAGTCATTTACCCTTAAAAGATTTGTTAAAATGACTTTTCTAATGGCACGAGCTCAAATGAATTGACAGGATATTCAATGTTCAGAAGAGAAATATACTAGTGAAATACTGCTTGTCTGACTGAATGAGTCCAAAGCCATAAAAACAAGAGGCATTTGCCCCTCAAAAGTTCTACAGGGAGGAAAACAGCTGCTAAAATTACTCAGACACAAACATAGGCTATTGCTTGTAATAAGAATAGGATAGAGCTCAGAGGGTCTAACAATGAGTCCTGGAAAAGCATCCCATGTTTAGTACAAATTCCTCTATAGAATGGGAGGGGTTTTGGCAGTCTGGCAGAGTGCTGGGTGTGTGAGTGGGGGATAACTCATCTTTTTTAGTTCTGAAGTCTTCATATTGAGAGGCTACAACCTAGGTAACTCATTCCTCTCTGGGCCTGAAAAGGTGGTGGGATCTTGTACTCACTGTCTGATCCTAATTGCATAATGACTAAGACTTGTCATTGCCAGGTGAATGGGAATGAGTGTATTTTTCCAAGAGGAAGAATACAAAAGTGTTGTGACCAGAAGGCAGATTGTGCTGGTTCTACACCATGTCATTCTATAATACTCATTCTATTAAAGGAGGAGAATATGGGAAAATCTCTGAATTGCTTATAATCAATAGTGTGATAAAAGTGATGCCACATGACTTCCAACACTAGGACAAGAAAAGTCCTCTGTTCAGATTGCTTGCCCTGAGAGCCCATTCCCCATGTTGGAAGCAGTTGAAGAGTCTCCATGTTCCAGTGTAGGTGTTCCAGCTGCCTGTTCCAACTGAATTTAGGGCCAAAGTCTGGCATCATCAATCATAACAAGCAGACATGGTAGTAAACGAGCCTTACAGTGACTCTAGCCCACCATCCTAGAACAGCAGAGACAAGCTCTCCTCACCAAGCTTGGTCCAAACCACAGATATGGAAAGGAAATAAATATTTCTTTAAGCCACTAAAAAGTAGGAAATTTATTGGGAAATAATAAACAGAGAAATGGGGTTTAAAAGAGAGACAGAGTAAGAAAAGAGTATAAAAACAATAGAAATTAATCTCCATGTGAATAGGGTCTAATAAATATTGAGAATAATTTATTAATGGAAAACAATGCTAATGAGAAGACCAGACAACTAGAAGGAAGACATTATTGAGGAAGAAGTTGTTCTAAAATTCCTTCAATTGCAAATTCTTTTAAGTAGCAAATGTGACTCCTTAGCACTTTCCACATGTTAAGAGGATATGGAAGAATGAGAAACAAGGAAATATATGATTTGAAGCATAATAATTGAACAAAACTGGAAATATTTTGTTTAATAACCAAAATCTGATTTTGCCTGGAAATATTTTGTTTAATAACCAAAATCTGATTTTGCCTGATTTCAATTAGCTGATTCTTTTCTTTTAGGATTATATTGCTTTATAACCTGATTTTTCAACCTATTGAACTCATTCTATGACAATAAATATTTACCCACATCATACTTTCTTATGATAACAACCAATTAATTTTCTACTGTTGTATATTTAGGTTGCTATTATAAATAACATTGTAATGATGATTCTTATTGCCAAAAACTTCAATTAGTTGATTCTAAGAGTAAGAAGTAGCTTTGAATATTCATTAGTCTAGTATATAAAATCTTCATTTCCTTTCCTCAATGAGAAGAACATTATGCAATGTGTTTTAATCTTTGCACTAGTAAAACGAATGTAGTCTCTGAATGTAAAGGAATTGAATGCAGCTTCTCATTCAATTCTCCTTTATATGGAGAATTGAATTTAATTCTCATTCAATTCTCCTTTATATGGAGAAGTCAACTCAAGTTTGTGTAATAAAACAATGCCTCTACATATCATACAAACAGGATTTCACATATTGAAGTTCAAATTACTACTTATCTTTGATAAATTGCCTGAACGCTACCTGATTTTTAAGACCTGCACTCCTGAAATATTTTTCTCTGGATAGGCTAAAATATTCATCCAATGAATTCTGTATTAAACTGTAAAGTACACATTATGTCTCTGTGTGCTGAAGGAAAAGGAGGTAGATGCAGAGATCTGAGGTTACTGAGAATATAGTATCTGTGCCATGAAAATAAGCAGCCCCAGAGTTATCAAAAGAACTACATCCCAGGTATGAAAATTATCTCAAAATATCTCAGCTAAATGTAAGAAGTAAAATTATAAAACCCTTAGTAGAAAACAGGCATCTGTGACTAGATTTGGAAATAACTTTTTAGATAAGATACCAAAAGAATTAATATATTAAATAAACTTCTTCAAAATTAAATACTACTTGTTCTTGAAGAGACAGCATCAAGAAAGTGAAAAGTAAAGCCTGAGAGGCAGAAAATATTTCAAAATCATGTAACTGATAAAGCTTTATATCTAGAATATATGAAGGACCCTTCCAATTAAATATAAAATGAGATCCCACTTTTTAAAATGGAGAATTTCAATAGATATTTCTCAAAATATACAGATGGCCTATAAGCAGATAGAAAGAGCCACCTCTGTGGCACAAACCTTTAATATCAGTGATTTTGGAGGCTGAGCAGAAGGATCACAAATTAAAGGCCAACCTAGGCAAATTAGGGAGATCCTCAGCAACTTAGTGAGAACCTGTCTCAAAATAAAAGTGAGAAGGACTAGGGATGTAACTCAGTAGTAAAGCATTCCTGGATTTAATCTCTACTATGAAAAAAAATTCATATAAAAAGACACAGGTTCGACACCACTCATTAGAAAAATGCCAATGAAAACCATCCTGAGGGATCACTTCTCATCACTAGGCTAGACTTTGTTGCCTGGTTTTTCAAACTAAACACAGAAAACTGTTATCAAGTTATCTTGAAATTCATGAAAGACTGATTCACAATTCTAGGACTGGGGATGTGGCTCAGTGGCAGAGTACTTTCCTATGGATGTGTTCTGGCATATCAATGTTTTTGAAAGCTCTTTGTATTGGAATAGGTGATTGATTACTTGGAGCAAGCTATCACTCTTCTCAAAAGGGAGGAAGTGACTTCCACTAAAGGTGTCTGTTGCCTGTGCCATATATTTCCTCTTTACCAAGTGTGTAGGTAAAACACAAACCTAGACATTCACATACCAAAGAAGTGAGATAAGTGTCAAGAAGTACAACATCTATTGTTAGGAGTAAGAGTTTGGACACCATTGAAAAATCATTCATTCCTATGAAACACGTTAAAAGCTTTTTCTTTTGATGAGGCTATTGTGAATGTCACTACTTAACTGCTACAGACAAATGTCATAGAGCTGAGCACACTATGTACTTTATCCAAAGTGAAAAAAATGTCACCAACACTTCCTTAAACGTGTATACACACACACACACACACACACACACACACACACAAACACATACACACACACGGCTTGAAAGTCTTCTATACTTTATGATGTATAAATTTTAAAAATGTATATATGCAGATGCATACAGCAAATATTTTGATATGACTAAAGAAAATACCTGTGAGCTCAGTTTCTCTACTGCAATTCCCACCTTCTTTTGATTGCAAAGGTTATGTGCCAAAATCTCATGCAGTAAATTTCTCTCATTCTGTTCTTGAGATAGTTGCCTCTGGATGTAATTTCTTTCCTCTATAACCTAGACATACATTTCATTAAGGTTTTGGTTTCATATCGCTGTGGAGAGTTGTCTAACAGGTTAATTAAGAAAAGGATTTTTTAAAAAATCTGTTAAAGGAATGCAGCTTATTAAACTCCAATGATCATTGTCTCACATGAATTACCCAAATTTGTATTGCTTAAATAAAAGGTAAAATTGTAAAACAGTAAAAACAGTTATTAAATACAAACAGAGGTAGTATTGTAGAATAAAATTACAATATATTCAACTAATTTCATTATATTGTCAAATTATTTAGCCTGGATTCTAATTAAAAATGCCTAAATTAACATGTATGCTGGTGATGAAACTCAATGTATCCTTCATTCCTTCATTCAGAAACACCTATTACATCTGAGATTTACAAATAATATCATCTATAAATATTATAATACACTTCCAGCATAAGATGAGATTTTGATTTCAACTTAAAAAACACAGTCATGCACCACAGAATGTTTCAGTCAACAACAGACTGGAAATAAAAAGGTGGTCCTGTAAGATCCTGTTTCCCGGATCTTCAGTGCAAACCCAGGCCTGCCCTCATGAACTCAAGGCCGGCACACTGTGGCTCCCCACCTACCAAAGTGTTCAAAAGACTCAGCAGCCATTTTGGATTATTCCTGAAGTGGAAGCCACCATCCTTAGGTGGGAGAGTTCCCATCCTGAGACACCTGTTGGAGACTAGACACTCATTGTCATGCACCTCTCATGCATCAGGTTGCTGAAGACTGGGAGGTTTCAATAGTATATGACTATTATATTGCAGATTTTTTTTTATTTTAATTTTTAAATTTTAAATTTTTCTCACTCTATTTTCCTCTTATTTTCCTGTTTCCTCAGAGGCTCTGTCTCTCTTTGGTCATGCTAACAACCAACTTCTTTTGATGCCACTTGCACTTTTCCTATGATCAATTACCTCTATATAATCTCTTCTTATCCCATTAACAGTTACATCCTACACCCTCCCCATCCTCTTTGTTCACCATTGTAGACCTCATTGCAAACCTATTGATTATACTGTAGATAATAATCAAATTCTGTTTATTATTTCTGTTTATTACGATAATACTGTTAACATCTTAACAGGGGCTATTTGGTTTAAGGCTACATATTGTTTGTATTTGGTGTTGATCTCTCCCTTAAAGATGAGATATCAGAAACCTACAGGGACACTATAAACTTATGGGGGAAAACTGTAATACCTCAGATCCACACTGCTAGAGGGGAAGACACAAGAACAACATGAAAAAACAAAGGAAGAAAGCACCCCAAACAAACCAAGATACCATATTAATAGAATCTATTGACAGCACAGTAGAAAAAAATGTCAGGAGTTTAGAATGTAAATAATTAAAATGTTCTGTGACATTAAGGATGATATAACACAGCAATTGCCGGCAAAGAATGATTGTTTCAAAAAACAGTTGAAAAAGCAATTGTAGGAAGCAAATATCATTTCAATAAAGAGATAGAGATTCTGAAAAACAAACAAACAGAAATCCTTGAAATGAAGGAAACAGTAAGCCAAATTAAAAACTCAATAGAAAACATCACCCACAGAGTAGATGATCACTTGGAAGACAGAACCTCAGACATCAAGACAAAATATTTAATATTGAAAATAAAGTTGACCCCGCAGAAAATATGGTATGAATAGAACTTCCAAGAATTATGGGATAACATGAAAAGATCAAATTTAAGAATTATTGGGATTGAGGAAGGCACAGATATACAAACCAAAGGAATGAATGATATATTCAATGAAATAATATTAGAAAATTTCCCATACCTGGAGAATAAAATGGAAAATCAAATACAAGAGGCTTAGAGGACACCAAATGTACAAAATAGAGATAAAATTTTAGGAGCTGAAGAAATAGCTCATTTTGGAGAGCGCTCGCCTAGCATGTGCAAGGGCCGTGGTTCAAATCCCCAGTACCTCAGAGGAAAAAAAAAAAAAAAGGACAAAATTTTAAAGACTTCAAGAGAAAAGTATCAGATTACATACAGGGGAAAACAATACAGATATCAGCAGATTTCTCAGCCCAGACCCTAAAAGCTAGAAGGGCCTGGAACAACATATTTCAAGCTCTGAAAGAACATGGATGCCAACCAAGAATCTTATACCCAGCAAAACTAACCTTCAGATTTGAGGACAAAATGAAGTCCTTCCATGATAAACAAAAGTTAAAAGAATTTACAAATAGAAAGCCTGCATCACAGAATATTCTCAGAAAATATTTCATAAGGAAGAAATGATAACCAACAATATAAGTCACCAAAGAGAGGAACTACACTAAAGGAAAAGCCAATCAAAGGAGAAGTCAAGTCAAAAACCAAAAATAAGCCAAAATGAACAGGAATACAAATCATATCTCAATGATAACCCTGAATGTTAATGAACTAAACTCATTAATCAAAAGACTTATACTGACAAATTGGATTTTAAAAAAAGATCCAACAATATGCTGCCTTCAAGAGACTCATCTCATAGGAAAAGATATTCAGAGACTGAAGGTGAAAGGATGGGAAAAAACATACCATGCACACAGACTCAGGAAAAAAGTGGGGGTTTCTATCCTCATATCAGATAAAGCAGACTTCAAGTCAAAGTTAGTCAGAAGGAATAAAGAAGGACATTTCATACGACTTAGGGGAACCAATAATCAGCAAGATGTGATGATCGTAAATATTTATACCCCAAACAATGGTGCATCCATGTATGTCAAACAAATCCTTATCAATTTCAGGAACTGAAGAGACCACAACAAAATATTACTGTGTGACTTTAACACATCTCTCATACCTCTGGATAGATCTTCCAAACAAAAACTGAACAAAGAAAACACAGAACTCAATAACACAATCAATAATTTAGACTTAACATATATAGAATATTCCATCCATCAACAAGTAGATACACTTTCTTCTCAGCAGCACATGGATCCATCTCTAAAACAGACCATATGTTATGCCACAAAGCAACTCTTAGCAAGTACAAATAAAAAATAGAGATCAGATCATAATGGAATAAAATTAGAAATCAAGGATAAAATAAAAAACAGAAAGTACTCCAACACCTGGAGACTAAATAATATGCTACTGAATGATGTATGGATAGAAGAAGACATCAAAGAGGAGATTAAAAAAAATCCTAGAGGGAAATGAGAACAATTATACAACATACCAAAATCTCTGGGATGCTATTAAAGCAGTACTAAAAAGAAAACCCATTGCATGGAGCACATTCAATAAAATAATAAAAAGTCAATAACTAAATGACCTAACATTACTTGTCAAAGTCCTAGAAAAAGAACAGATCAACATCAAAAGTATGAGAAGACAGGAAATAATTAAAATCACAGCTGTTTCAAGTAGAAAATAAGAGAGAAATATATGAATACTTTTTGTTGGAGGTGAACGATATTCCTATTACCCTGATCTGATCATTACTCATTATACATATCTATTGAAATATCACCCTTTCCCCCATTAATTTGCATGATTACTTGTGTCAGATAAAATAAAAATTAATTTAAAAAAGAAAATGTTTTATCAAAACATCTATAATATACATAAATGTGATAAAATGTGAACAGATCTATAAAAAAAAAATATTACTGAAAAAAATTAAGACCTAGGTAAATGGAAGACATATATTGTCCTGGAGTCCAAAGATTTATTACTGGTTATTTGAAAAAGTAAACACAATTGATAAACCCTTAGCAACACTACTGAAGAGGAGAGAGGAAACTCAAATTGCTAAAATTCATGATGAAAAAAGAAATATCATGACAGATGCCATTGAAATACAAAACATAATTAGAAGTTATTTTAAAATCTACACTCCAACAAGATCTTGAAGACAACAACAAATTTCCAGAGACATACGATCCTCCTAAACTGAATCAGGAAGACATACACAATTTAAACAGTTCAATTTCAAGCAATGAAATAGAAGAAGGTATCCAAAGTGTACCAATCAAGAAAAGCCTGGGACCAGATGGATTCTCCATAGAAGAACTAATACCAGTACTTCTCAAAGTATCCCAAAAACAGACAAAGACACATCGAGGAAAGAAAACTTCAGACCAATATCCCTGATAAACACGGACACAAAAATCCTTAACAAAATTCTGGCAAATAGCCTACAAAAACATCACAAAAACACAGTGCACCATGATCAAGTGAGGTTCATCCCAGGGACACAAGATTGGCTCAATATCCAGAGATGAATAAACATAATTTATCGCATCAATAGACTTAAGGTTAAGAATCATATGATTACTTCAATAGATGCAGAAAAAGCCTTTGATGAAATACAGCACCCCTTCATGCCCAAAATACAAGAATACATAGGGATAGTTGGAACATACCTCAACATTGTAAAGGCTATCTATGCTAAGCCCACTGCCAACATCATTCTAAATTGAGAAAAACTGAAAGCATTCCTTTTAAAAACTGGAACATTGTCCTTGAAACACTAGCCAGAGTAATTAGTCAGACCAAAGAAATTAAAGGAATACAAATAGAAAAAAAAAAGAATTCAAGCTATCACTATTTGCCAACAACATGATTCTATATTTAGAGGATCCAAAAAACTCCACTAGAAAATTTCTAGAACTAATAAATGAATTCAGCAAAGTAGCAGGATATAAAATCAAAACACATAAATCTAATGCATTTCTATTCATAAGTGATGGACCACTCCATTCACAATAGCCTAAAAAATAATAAAATACTTGGGAATCAATCTAACAAAAGAGGTGATAGACCTTTACAATGGAAACTATAGAACACTAAAGAAAGTAATAAGTAATAAGAAAACCTTAGAAGATGAAAAGATCTCCCATGTTCTTGGATAGGCAGAATTAATATTGTCAAAATGACTGTACTACCAAAAGCACTCTACAGATTCAATGCAATTCCAATTAAAATCCCAATGACATTCCTCATAGATACAGAAAAAGCAATCAGGAAATTCATTTGGACAAATAAGAGACCCAGAATTACCAAAGCAATCCTTAGCAGGAAGAGTGATACAGGGGGCATCACAATACCAGACCTTAAACTATACTACAGAGCAACAGTAACAAAAATGGCATGGTATTGGCACCAAAATAGACAGACCAATGGTACAGAATAGAAGATACAGAGACAAACCCACAAAAGTACAGTTATCTTGTACTCATCAAAGGTGCCAAGAACATACATTGGAGAAAAGACAGTCTCTTCAACAAAAGGTGCTGGGAAAATTGGAAATCCATATGTAGTAAATTGAAATTAAACCCCTGTCTCTCACCCTGCAGAAAACCCGACTCAGAATGGATCAAGAACCTTGGAATTAGACCAGAGACCTGCACCAAACAGAACAAGAAGTAGGCCCAAATTTCATCATGTTGGCTTAGAACCAGACTTTCTTAACAAGACTCCCAGAGAGCAAGAAATGAAAAGCAAGAGTGAGTAATTGGGATGGATCCAAACTGAAAACCTTTTTCTCAGCAAAGGAAACAATCGATAATGTGAAGAGAGAGTCTGCAGAGTGGGAGGAAATCTTTATCACACACATTTCAGATAGAGCACAAATCTCCAAAATTTATAAAGAACTTACAAAGCACCCAATCAAAAAATAGGCTAAGGTACTGGGCAGACACTTCCTAGAAGGTATACAGGTAATCACCAAATATATAAAAAAGTGTTCAACATCTCTAGTAATTACAGAAATGCAAATCAAAACCATCCTAAGATTTCATCTCACTCCAATTAGAATGGCTATTATCAAGAATACAAGCAATAATCTGTGTTGGCAAGGATGTGGAGAAAAAGGTACACTCATACATTGCTGGTAGAGTTGCAAATTGGTGCAGCCACTCTGGAAAGCAGTATGGAGATTACTCAGAAAACTTGGACTGGAACTACCATTTGACCCAGTTATCTCACTCCTTCATTTATATCCAAAGGATTTAAAATCAGCATACTACAGTAATGCAGCCACATCAGTGTTTATTGCAACTCAATTCACAGTAGGTAGATTATGGAACCAAACACAATGCCCTTCAATAGATGAATGGATAAAGGAACTGGGGTATATATGCATGATGGAATATTATTCAGCCATAAAGAATAAAATTATGGCATTTGTAGGTAAATGAATGGAGTTGGAGAATATCATGCTAAGTGAAATAAGCCAATCCCAAAAACCAAAGACCAAATATTTTCTCTGATAAGTGGATGTTGATACATAAGGGGGTGGGGCAGGGGATAAGAGAATAATGGAGGATGTTTGAATTTTGTAGATGGAAACAAGGGGAGGGTGAGCACAGGGGAAGGAAAGATAGTGGAATGAGACAATCATCATGACCCTATGAACATGTATGATTACATTAATAGTGTGACTCTATATTGGGTACAACCATAGAAATGAAAAGTTGTACCCCATTTGTGTACCATGAATCAAAATGCAGCCTGTAAAAATAAAATACATCTGGGACCAGGGCAGGACAGCGAGAGGCTTTCCTAAGCAGCCCGGCTCCCTCCGGCGCCAGGTGGGGTCCACAACCAGCTCCTTGGAGCAGGCCCACCCAGTGAGAGCTTTTCCACACAGAGCCAACCCCAAGCCCTGAACCCAGCGGTGGCCCTGGCCCACAGGCGGCTTCTGGGACCAAGGCAGGACAGAGAGAGGCTTTCCCTGAATAGCCCGGCTCCCTCCGGTGGCAGCAGGCCCTGTCTACAGCCAGCTTCTCAGAGCAGGCCCACCCTGTGAGAGAATTTCCACACAGAACCAGCCCCTAGCCCTGGACCCAGTAGCAGGCTAGGGCAGCTTTCTTCGGAAGCACTGCATTATCAAGTTCCTCCAAGACTTCAGGCTACCGAAGGCTGGGAGGTGATACACTGGAAATCTACAGGAACACTATAAGCCAATAGAGGAAATCTACAATCTCAGAGTCCCACTGATATCTGACCAATATGAGAAAACAAGGGAAGAAAATGTCCCAAACAAACCTAGATACTATATCAATAAAACCCAATGACAGCACAGCAGAAGAAATGTCAGAAAGGAAGATCAGAATGTACATAATTAAAACAATCAGGGAAGCAAACGATGAGTTGAAAGAGCAAATGCAGGCATTGAAGGAGGAGATGAAAGAGCAAATGCAGGCATTAAATGATCACACCAATCAACAGTTAAAAGACCAAATATGGGAAGCAAGAGATCATTTCAATAAAGAGTTAGAGATACTGAAAGAAAAACAAACTGAAATCCTTGAAATGAAGGAAACAATAAAGTTAAAAACCCCATAGAAAGCATAACCAATAGGATAGAACCCCTGGAAGACAGAACTTCAGACAATGAAGACAAAATATTTAATCTTGAAAACAAAATTGACCAAACAGAGAAGATGGTAAGAAATCATGAAGAGAATCTACAAGAATTATGGGATATCATGAAAAGGCCAAATTTAAGAATTATCGGGATTGAGGAAGGCTTAGAGAAACAAACCAAAGGAATGAACAATCTATTCAATGAAATAATATCAGAAAATCTCCCAAATCTGGAGAATGAAATGGAAAACCAGGTACAAGAGGCTTACAGGACTCCAAATATACAAAATTACAATAGACCCACACCAAGGCACATTATTACGAAAATACCTAACATACAAAGACAGAATTTTAAAGGCTGCGAGAGAAAAGAATCAAATTACATTCAGGGAAAAACCAATAAGAATATCAGCAGATTTTTCAATCCAGACCCTAAAAGCTAGAAGGGCCTGGATCAACATTTACCAAGCCCTGAAAGAAAACGCATGCCAACCAAGAATCTTATACCCAGCAAAACTTACTTTCAGATTTGACAACGAAATAAAATCCTTCCATGATAAACAAAAGCTAAAACAATTTACAAAAAGAAAGCCGGCATTACAGAACATTCTCAACAAAATATTCCATGAGGAAGAGATGAAAAACAACGATGCAAATCAGCAACGGGAGGAACTAGCCTAAAGGAATAGCCAAATAAAGGAGAAATCAAATCATGTCAAAAAACAAAAATGAGTCAAATGACTGGGAATACAAATCATATCACAATAATAACCCTGAATGTTAATGGCCTGAACTCATCAATCAAAAGACATAGACTGGCAGATTGGATTAAAAAGAAAAATCCAACAATATGCTGCCTGCAAGAGATACATCTCATAGAAAGAGATACCCAGACTAAAGGTGAAAGGATGGGGAAAAAACATACCATGCACACGGACACAGCAAAAAAGCTGGAGTATCCATCCTCATTTCAGATAATGTGGACTTCAAGCCAAAACTAGTCAGAAGGGATAAAGAAGGACATTACATACTGCTTGAGGGAAGCATAAATCAGCAAGACTTAACAATCATAAATATCTATGCCCCAAACATTAGTTCATCCATGTACGTCAAACAAATCCTTCTCAATTCCAGAAATCAAATAGACCACAACACAATAATACTAGGTGATTTTAACACACCTCTCTCACCACTGGATAGATCGTCCAAACAAAAATTGAATAAAGAAACCATAGATCTCAATAACACAATCAACAATTTAGACTTAACCGACATATATAGAATGTACCATCCACAAAGAACGAATACACTTTCTTCTCAGCAGCACATGGATCCTTCTCTAAAATAGACCATATTTTATGCCACAAAGCTACTGTTACCAAATACAAGAAGGTAGAGATACTACCTTATATTCTATCAGATCATAATGAATTGAAATTAGAAATAAATGACAGAATAAAAAACAGAAACTTCTCCAATATCTGGAGATTAAATAATACGCTACTATTTGATGAATGGATAACAGAAGACATCAGGAGGGAAATTAAAAAATTCTCAGAAGAAAACGAGAACAAAGACACATCATATCAAAATCTCTGGGACACTATGAAAGAATGAAACAGGGGTATCGCAATATCAGATCTTCAACTCTACTACAAAGCAATAGTAACAAAAATGGCATGGTATTGGTACCAAAATAGACAGGTAGATCAATGGTACAGAATAGAGGACATGGACACAAACCCAAATAAATACAATTTTCTCATACTAGACAAAGGGGCAAAAAATATGCAATGGAGAAAAGAGAGCCTCTTCGACCAATGGTGCTGGGAAACTGGAAATTCATATGCAACAGAATGAAACTAAACCCCTAACTCTCACCCTGCACAAAAATCAACTCAAAATGGACCAAGGACCTTGAAATCAGACCAGAGACCCTGCATCTTGTAGAAGAAAAAATAGGTCCAAATCTTCATCATGTTGGCTTAGGATCAGACTTCCTTAACAGGACTCCCATAGTACAAGAAATAAAAGCAAGAATCAATAACTGGGATAGATTCAAACTAAAAAGCTTTCTCTCAGCAAAGGAAACTATCAGCAATGTGAAGAGAGAGCCTACAGAGTGGGAGAAAATCATTGCCACTCATACTTCAGATAGAGCACTCATTTCCAGAATATATAAAGAACTCAAAAAACTCTACACCAAGAATACAAATAACCCAATCAACAAATGGGCTAAGGATATGAACAGACACTTCACAGAAGATTTACAAGCAATCAGCAGATATATGAAAAAATGTTTAACATCTCTAGTAATAAAAGAAATGCAAATCAAAACTACCCTAAGATTCCATCTCTCCCAATTAGAATGGCAATTATCAAGAACACAAGCAACAACAGGTGTTGGAGAGGATGTGGGGAAAAAGATACACTCATACATTGCTGGTGGGGCTGCAAATTAGTGCAGCCACTCTGGAAAGCAGGTGGAGATTCCTCAGAAAACTTGGAATGGATCCACCATTTGACCCAGCTATCCCACTCCTCTGTTTATACCCAAAGGACTTAAAATCAGCATACTACAGTGATGCAGCCACATCAATGTTCATAGCACTTCAATTCACAAGAGCTAAACTGTGGAACCAACCTAGATGCCCTTCAGTAGATGAATGGATGAAGAAATAGTGGTATATATACAGAATGGAATATTATTCAGCCATAAAGAAAAACAAAATTATAGCATTTTCGGGCAAATGGATGAAATTGGAGAATATAATGCTAAGTGAGATAAGCCAATCTCAAAAAAACCAAAGGCCAAATGATCTCACTGATAAGCGGGTGATGACATAAAATGGGGGGTGGGAGGGGGTAAGAATGGAGGAAGGAAAGACTGCATAGAGGGAAAAGAGGGGTGGGAGGGGTTGGGGGATGGGAAAAAATAGCAGAATGAATCAAACAACATTACCCTCTGTAGATTTATGATTACACATATGGTATGCCTTTACTCCATGTACAAACAGAGAAACAACATGTATCCCATTTTTTTACAATAAAAAATAAAAATAAAATAAAATACATAAAATAAAATTTTAAAAGTTTCCATTTCTTCGGCTGGGATGTAACAGCTCAGTGGCAGAGCACTTGCCTAGCATGTGTGAGGCACTGGATTCAATCCTTAGCACCACAGACAAATAAACAAATAAAAAATAAAGACATCCTCTCCAACTACAGTTACAAAAAAAAAACAAAAAACAAAAAGAAAACTTTTAAAAGGTCCTATATCCCATTGATTGGATAGATGACTAAAACTTGTATAAATACTCCCTTACTTGTTATAAATACTCCTTTATTATGTTTGCACAGTGATGAAACTGAACACCACCACATTTCTGAGATCATATGACTTTCATCAAGAGACACATGATTAGGTATATTAAATAAAAGCAATACTATTAATAATATTGATGGAATAAATTAGAAACACAAAAATTTTACCAAAGATTAACTTACCTCATTCAAACGATGTCTTACATTCTTTAAATCCAAGTCTATTATCCCCAAACAGTATTCAAGTTCTTGTCTCATTTCAACTTCTTTCTCATGTTCTTCTTGCCTTTCTTTTAACTCTTCATGAGCTCTTTCACAAAACTGATCGATCCATTTTCTCTTTTGCTCTTCTGCTCTTAATGAAGATCTGCAGTTAAATGTTTATCTTAATGTTTGTTTTATCAGAAAAACAAAATGGTCATTTTTAAAAATTTTATTTGTTCTTTTTAGATATACAGAAAGTAGAGTGTATTTGTGCATAATATACATAATGAAGTATAAATTACTCTAATTAGAATCTTATTCTTGTGATTGTACAGGATGCAGAGTTACCCTAGTTGTTTATTCAAATACAAGGCTAGGAAAGTTTATCTGATTAATTCTACTGACCTTCCAATTCCTCTTCCCCTTCTTCCCTTCATTTCCCTTTATCTAATCCAATAGACTTCTATTCTTCCTTTCCCCACCCTACCTTTTTGGGGGTTAGCATCCACATATGAGAGAGAATGTTTGGCCTTTGGATTTGGGGGACTGGCTTATTTCAGTTAGCATGGTATTCTCCAGTTTCATCCACTTACCAGCAAATGCCATAATTTCATTCTTCTTTATGACCGAGTAATATTCAAAATGGCCATTTTGTGATCTGGCTTTTCATATGTTGATTATCCTTCAAACATTTCTAGTTCTCATGTTTTTAATTTTTGACTTCAACCTCTTACTTTTATATACTTAAAAGATATTGATCAAAAGATATTGTGCTATTTGGCAAATATTTGTTTACTAATAAATCAGTTAAATATTAAGGAAAATTAATTTTGAAATTATTCAATCAAAATATGTGGTCATGATTAGTCCTCACTTAAAAGAGATAATTTAATTTTTAAATAGTTATTGCTTATAAAAAAAGTTCATAAATCAATAGAAATAAAACAACTTCATGAAATATCATGAGTATCTTCCATAATAATATACAGTGTAAGATAGCAGCTCCAGAGGCTTATCACAAAGCATATACCTGCAAGTTACTATACCAGAAGATTAGGATAAGAAGACTAATATTTGTTGTCATTTTCTTAATGTTTCTTTTATACAACACATTTCAACTTATTATTCTAATATTCTACTTTTTTTTTTTTTTTTTTTTTGCGGTACTGGGGATCGAACTCAGGGCCTTGTGCTTGCAAGGCAAGCACTCTATCAGCTAAGCTATCTCCCCAGCCCCTCTAATATTATTCTAATATTATAGAATATTAAGCATTCTAAGGCAATTTAAGAGTCACCTTTGGAACAATACCTGAAATAATAATTCAATAATAAAGAAATTTCTTTTACTATAGAAATGTTAAGTTTTTCTATATAAGAGGGAAGGATGTTGGACAGAAAAGACAGTTACTTCCCATTTTAATTTTTATTTTATGCATGTATAAAATGAAATCATAGCTAGGGGTTGTTGCCAAACATGGGCACTGAAACACATACACACACACACACGCGTACACACACACCATAAATTGGTAAATTTTTTCCTGTTTTAAAAAACTGTCTATTTCATATTACGCAGTGGAATTTTGAATTAATATAAATTTTCTCTAGACCAGTTTAGAGGTCTTTAAACTCCAGAACACTAAAAGAAAGAATTGAAGAAGACCTTAGAAGATGGAAAGATCTCCCATGTTCTTCGATAGGCAGCATTAATATGGTCAAAATGGCCATGCTATCAACACTTTTATAGATATTTAATGCAATTCCTATTGTAATCCCAATGATATTCTTCATAAAACTCGAAAAAGCAATCATGAAATTCAGAATAGCCAAAGCAATCCTTAGCAAGAATAGTGAAGTAGGATACATCGCAATACCAGACCTTAAACTATACTACAGAGCAACAGTAACAAAAATAGCATGGTATTGGCACCAAAATAGGTAGACCAAGGGTATAGAATAGAAGGCACAGAGACAAACCCACATAAGCATAGTCATCTCATACTACAAAAAGGTGCCAAAAATATACAAGGGAAAAAAGATAGTCTCTTCATCAAATGGTGCTGGGTAAACTGGAAATCCATAAGCAGTAAAATGAAATTAAAAGTCTATGTCTCCCCCTACACAAAAATCAACTCAAAGTGAATCAAATATGTAGGCACTAGAAGAGATCTGTGCCTAATAGAAGAAAAAGTAGGACCAAATTTCCACCATGTTGGCTTAGGACCTGACTTCCTTAACCAAACTTTGAAAGTACAAGAAGTAAAATCAAGAATCAATAAATGCTTCTTCTCAGACAAGGAAATAATAACATGAAGAGAGAGCCTACAGAATGGGAGAAAATCTTTACCACACACACTTCAGACAGAGCACTAATCTCCAGGATATATCAAGAATCCAAAAAACTTAATACCAAAAAAAAAACCCAATTAATAAATGGGCTAAGGAACTGAACAGACACTTCACAGAAGAAGAAACACAGTCAATCAACAAACATATGAAAAAAATGTTCATCATCTCTAGCGATTAGAGAAATGCAAATCAAAACTACAGAGTTTCCAGCTCACTCCAGTCAGAATGGCAATTATCACAAATACAAGCAACAATAAATGTTGGTGAGGATGTGCGGAAAAAGGCACACTTGCATTGCTGGTGGGACTGAAAATTGGTACAACCACTCTGGAAAGCAGTATAGAGATTCCTTAGAAAACTTGGAATGGAACCACCATTTGACCAAGTTTTCCCACTCCTCGGTTTATACCCAAAGGATTTAAAATCAACATACTACAGTAACATAGTCACATCAATGTTTATAGCCAATCAATTCACAATAGCTAAACTATGGAACCAACCTAGGTGCCCTTCAACAGATAAATGAATAAAGAAAATGTGGTACATATAAATAATGGAATATATCTCAACCTTAAAGAAGAATGAAATTATGGCATTTGCATGTAAATGGATGGATCTGGAGAATATCATGCTAAGTGAAATAAGTCAAACCCAAAACACAAGGATTGAATACTTTTTATGATAGGTGGATGCTAATCCATAATTGGAGTGGGATGGGGAAGAATGAAGGAACTTTGGATTGTGCAGAGGGGATTTAAAAGGAGGGGGTGTGGGGATGGGAAGGATGGTGTAATGAGATGGACATTATTACCCTAGGTACAGGTATGATACACTACAGGTGTAGTGTGACTCTGCACCATGTTCAACCAAAGGAAGGAGAAGTTGTGCTCGACTTTGATACAATGTGTCATATGCATTCTACTGTCAAGTAAAAATACAATTAGAACAAACTTAAAAAGTGAAAAAACTATAGTTAGAAATATTTTTTAAATGATCAATTTATAAATATTACTTAAAGACACTTTTTAAAAGTTCATATTCTTTAACCAAATAATTCTCTATTGAAGAATTTACCTAAATAAATAAGTAGACATATAGAAAATAATAAAAGCAAAGTTCCTTGTAGCATTATTTGATACAAAGAAATTAAAACAATTTAGTTATATTTCCTCATGAATAATGAAATTCTTATATGGTGAGCTACTATACGATAATTAATATTGTGATTTGGGAGAATATGCTTTTCACTATTAAAAATACTCATGGTATGCGGATGCTAACTCACAATGGGGGGGTTGGGAAGAATAGAAGTATTTTAGATTAGATAAAGGGGAATGAAGGGAAAAAAGAGGGAATGGAAGTAGGAAAGATAGCAAAATGAATTGGATATTACTTCCCTATAAGCCTATATGAATACACAATTAATGTAGTTTCATATCATGTGCAAACAGAAGAATGGGAAGTTATACTCCATATATATATATATATGTAAATATATATATATAATATGTCAAAATATATTCTACTATTATGTATAACTAATAAGAACAAAAAATGAGATCAAGTAAATCAACATGACTTATGAAAAAAAAAAAGTACTCATGGTGAACAAATTATTCTGTTATTTCCAAGAATTTCACACTCTACCAGACCACAAAGCCCCAATAAGTCAGCAGTAACTAATTTCCCCCTACATCTTTCTGGTAAAACAAATACTTCAAACATTTCTTTGAAACTGGCATGTCATACCTCAATTTGAAAAGTTCTGTTTCCATCTGTACTTTTTCATACTTTAAATGTGATACTGCATTCTTTGTTTCTGAGAGTTCCTTTTGGAGTGCACTCACTGTATTTTCCATTTTTTTATTTTTTTCCTTATGTCGTTCACAGCAACTCTTTGTTAATTTGTTACATAAGCGGACTGCATTCTGGATTTTCAAGAGGCTAGCAGATTCTGTTTTAAGTAGAAAATAAGAGAGAAATATATGAATACTTTTTGTTGGAGGTGAACGATATTCCTATTACCCTGATCTGATCATTACTCATTATACATATCTGTTGAAATATCACCCTTTCCCCCATTAATTTGCATGATTACTTGTGTCAAATAAAATAAAAATTAATTTAAAAGAAAATGTTTTATCAAAACATCTATAATATACACAAATGTGATAAAATGTGAACAGATCTATAAATAAAAAAAACAAACAAAACAAAAAACAATAAAATATTACTGAAAAAAATTAAGACCTAGGTAAATGGAAAGACATATATTGTCCTGGAGTCCAAAGATTTATTACTGGCCTAACAGGTCAGCAGACGTTCTCATTTTTGAATTGACAAGCTAATTTTTAAAATGTATAAGGAGGGGTAGGGATATAACTCCAGTCTTAGAGCAGCCTGAGTTCCATGATCAGCACCAAAAAGCAAAAGAAAACAAAATCATATGGAAATGCAAAGGATCTGTGATAGCCAAAGGAACCCTCCAAACACAACAAACAACAAAATATGAGGGATAGAAGGGATGATTTTAAGTATTATGGATGTATAATAATCAAAATGCTGAAATAATGGTCTAAAAGAAGTCTAATAGACAAAGAGAACATGATGGAAATTAAAGATGTAGACTCACAAATAGCTTCTTTTTGACGAAGGCATAATGACAGTGATTTGGAGAAAGGATGGTATCAACATGTGGTTCTTGAACAACTAGTTATCCATATGCACAAACGAACTTGGACCCATACTTATACTATATGTACAAAAGTGAACTCAAAATGGATCATAGATTTTAAACTAAGACATAAACCTACACAACTTCTTGAAAAACATGTATGGAAAAATCTTTGACATTTTGTGAGACAAAGATTTCATCACACAAAATCAAAATCCACAATTTAGCAAATTTCATCAAAATTAAAAGCTTCTACTCTCCAAGAGACACTCCTAAAAGTTAAGTCCAATCACCAACTGGGGTGGGAATCTTTGCCAAAAGAAATAGCTCATAAAGGAATGAAGTACAGAATATATAATGAAATCTTAAAACTAAATAATAACAAATGACTTAATTTTAAAATGGACAAAGATATTTCAAAACATAGTCCAGTAAAGAAGACATATGTGGAAAATAAGCACATGGAATGATTTAAACATCATTAACCACTATACTAGTGCACAATAGACCACATATATATGTGCACAATAGGCTCTCAATGGACGGAATTAAATAAAAATAACAAAACTGACAATACTGTTTGAGAAGAGACTGAGGAACTGCAACACTCATACCCTGCTGTTGTCAATGATACAAATATTTTGAAAACAACCGGCAATTGTCTAGTGGGAAAATATAAAGGGATATTAGAGATTTTTGTGAATGATTATTTGGTAACTATATGTATTATGGTTATTAAATATAATCAATACCTATGTCAGAACTTACTCCATTGAAATTTTTATATATGTATTATTGATTATATATCGATAATATGTCACTAAAGCTAATGAAATCAGAAAGCTCTATTGCAAAAACAATCTATGACAGTGGCTGGGACACACAGATGCAGGATAAAACTAGAGGAGTCATGTCTATTGAAATGAGTAATGATGGTTGGATTTTAAGCAAGGGGTTAATATCAGATCTGTTTTTTCAAAAATATAATTGTTACACAGTAGAATATGATTTGGGGAGACAGAGTGGCAGGGAAATCAGTTCTAAGGAGGGTGGCAGCATTTCAGGTTCAAACAGTAGAAAACTGACCTGTTAATGGTCAAGGCTCAGAGATGTGTAGGAGAGTCAACCAAAAAACTGGGATTACCATTCAACTAAGCAGAGCACACTTGGAATTATCATAACTCTTTGACTCACAATGTACAATGGTTCTCATTTTATTTTTCTGTAAAGCATATTTCTGACATGGACAGCACCCAAACACATCAGTATTCAATGGTGCTAAACAGTGAGTGAATATGTGATGAAAATGTGCATGAAAAGGCCTTATGTGCATGCAATGCTCATACCTTTACACTCCAACTTAAGTTGTTCAATTAACAGCAAAATATTCTCATAATCAGGATAATGCAATTCACAATCCCCTGAGGCTGTTTCAGAGACCTGAGTTAAGTCATTGTCATCCACAGCATTTGTTTGTTTATTGACCTACAATATAAAAAAAACTATTAAAATTTGTACCCCAAATATTTATGCCATAAACTAATGTGCACAGGTAACAATAATCCATTTTTATATAAGCTGAACCATAGGCACTTCTTCAAAGAATTGTCAAAAAATACTTTTTCTCACTCATTTTTCAAAGAAAATGGCATCATGACAAGAGTATTTTTTCACTTCACCTTACATGTGTATTTTTTTAAATTTATAGTTTTTCAATGTATCACTTTTCCATTTAAAGCATAGTTTTCATTAAAACATTATTTGTATTATAATACCTTTTTCTTGTCTGTAGAAGTATTCCTTGAGGGCCTAAAAAATACATAAAATACTTTAAAGCATATATAAAATATATAAAACACTAAGAATATCTGCAACTATTATGTTTTTATGTAAAGTCACTACCTTTGTAATATATTACTCCTACTTACAAAATTTTATAGTCTTTTTAAGATGCAATTGTTTTCTACAAAAGGGATTTAGCTATAAAGAAATGCATTAAGGGAAAAAGAAAACCACTACTACTAATGTCATAGCAGATAATTGAGTTTAGGTCAAATATTCTCACACCAAAGCAAAAGAAAAAACATGTCAGTTGTATTTCATGATACAAGGAAATATGTGAGATTTTTGTTAATGCTGCTTTCTATGAAAACATATTGAGCAAGCAATGGAACCCATTTGGAATATATTATGAAGTCCTTATATGAGGTGAAACTTTTCTTCAATGATGATGAAGTTGACTTTTGCAGTACATACTGTGCAATTACTATAAGCACTATATGTATGCTAAACTTGAATCAAACCACCCAACAATTTTGAGAAATACATATTAGGTATTTTAGGCATCAAAAGGATGAATAATTTGCCCAATGCCATATACAGAGTCATTGAAAGACCATAACTTGTATTTTACAATATGCTGTGAAACTCATATTGATCTTCAAGTATTTTTAGGTTATTTAATAAAGTGAATGAATTTATGTTATCATTCCATTTCTGATTATAATTACAAAAAGCAATTTCTGAAACTTGAAAATATATTTTTTAAATTCTTTTTAAAATTTTTAAATTTATTCTAATTAGTCATATAATTTAGTAGAATGCATTTACACATTTTGATAGATCATACATAAATGGAGTATAATTTCTCTGATTATACATATTGTAGGATCACATAGGTCATGCAGTCATATATGTACATGGGATAATAATATGTTTCACACTATGATCCTTCCTATCCCCATATGCCTTCTCCTTCCTTCACTTCCTTCTACCTAATATAAAGAAACACTATCAACCCTATCCCCCACTTACTGTGAATTAGCATCTGCATATCAGCATTTGACCCAGTTATCCCACTCTTTGGTTTATACCCAAAGGATTTAAAATTAGCATACTACAGTGACACAGTCACATCAATGTTTATAGCAGCTCGACTCACAGTAGCTAACTATGGAACCAACCTAGGTGCCCTTCAACAGATGGATTGAATGTTACTCAGCTTTAAAGAAGAATGAAATTATGGTATTTGCTGGTAAATGGATGGATTTAGAGAATATCATGCTAAGTGAAATAAGCCAAATACAAATATTTCTTTAAATAAGATACTTTATACTTAGAAAATTCCAGTAACCAACTTTCAGTAAATTAACAGTGTTCATTGACAGGCATCATCCACCTATTCAACTGCTCATTTGTGCATTCAATAAACACCTATTTAGCATACAATAAATATCAATGACACTGTTGACAGAGGGGAGATATATATAATGAAAAAGTAGTACTCTGCTAGATTTTCAATAGTTCACTTCCCTGTTCCACCAAAGCATCCTCCCCACTTCCTCCCCAGAGTCTAAACAAATATAAAATAGATGCACCTGCTATTTTAGAGTACCTCAGAAAAATAATAACTACCCATCGTGAAACTGTGTCAAAGGCACATGGGATGATGATGATATTCTATTCAGTAGAGCCTCCATATCTGTATGATTTTTATTGCATACTTTAAAAAACAAATCTATTCACGATAGTTTAAATTTTAGCTCCTCAATTGAGTGCTCAATTACATTAGGATATTCCATTTCCAAGCCAATTCAGAATGAACAACAAACTCTTACCACAAAAATATAAATGAATACAAGTTCTGTGGACAATTGCTTTACTATATATAAATACTCCAAGGTAATGATCAAGCTTTCTAATACTTTACAAAATTAAATTGAATACACATGTTATTTTGTGCAGAACCATTTCCAACAGCATGCAGACATACTATAAAAGATACTATTTTCAAAGAAACTCTTGAATCAATATTCTTCTTCAGTTATTACTGTTTTCTCTTTTGCTTTCCCAGTGATAATTCCCTATGGGCTTGTCTACATTTATCCACTATAGTCAGGTTTCCATGGAAATCATGTATTATAACTGCTGCTTGTCAGACCAATTGCCCTTATTTTCATCAAACTTTCAGCACCATTGATAGAGTTGAGTATTCTCTTTCTAAGCCTCAGATTCTACTATTAGGTTTTATTTCCAGAAAAAGTAGCAACTTCTAGCATCCCTTCATAGGGAAATAAAGAATCAATTTTAACCTCATTCTGATGTGTTTCACTTAAAGTGCAAACACGTTTCACTTGCAATAGACCTCCAGGTACATGTATAAATATAATACTGTTTAATTTATATGAAGTTTTAAAATTGCAAGAAATGTAAAACACAAAAGAATAATTTATCTTGGTGACATTGTTTCTTTGAAAATACCCATATCTCATTTTACATAGTTAAAAACAATACTATGCTGATTGTTATTATTTTGTTTAAAAATAATATGATTTCATAAATTTTATAGATTCATATTCTGGTATGTAATACTTATGTAAGGAGCTGGATTTATCAACAGACCACTGTAATTACCTTTATATGGAATAAATTCATGGAATAGTAACCTGATGTAATTAACATATACCTACACAAATTTACAAAGAGCCTGAAAATATCCCCTGAAGATTAAAGTATCAACGTCTGACCATGTACCTCTCAAAGTACCAAACTAAGACATAAAAATATTTACCAAAAAGTTATATAGATATTATTCTAGTTAATACTAAGCAACATAAAAAGGTGATATTTTTTCAGAGCAATGTTTAAACTATTACTCTCAAGCCAATAAGTCTACAATTATAGAATATGAAATTGTTTTTAATTCTGAAGAGTTAATGGAGCAACTTTTAAACAGAAAACAGATTAAAATTGCCTCAAACTTTAAGACTAACCTACATTAAACAGCAGAGGTCTACTATGCTATACACTGTATTAAAAATTATAATTATATAAAAGTTATAATAACTTGAATGGGGTAGTAATTACATAGACTATGTAGTTCTAAAGTTACACAAATGCTTCATAAACTTGCATGTCCAAGCTAATCTTTGTACCATTCTAATTTTAGTATATTATATGTGCTGCTGGAGTGAGCTACAGACACTAATGTCTGTAAGAGATGTCACTCTACAACTATACAGACTTGATAGTCCACAAAGCCTAAAATAGTTACATGACTACACAGAAAAGTTTGCCATTTCCCTATTCATTATATGAAATTTTAGTACATTTTACCCAAACATATATATACATATCAATATTCTTTACATATTACTATCTGTGGGGATTCCCTCTGCCATGTCCCCCATGGAAGAGGAAAGGGTTAACTGCCCGAGGAGTGTGTTCTACTCAATGAACACACAAGAGCCAATACTCTTTTTATGAGAGGGGGTGTGATGGGTCTGCCCATACCAGCTCTGGCCTTTTACAACAACTTGCCCAACTCTCTTTTATTTATACACATGTAGGTAAAGGGGACCAGGAATGAGAGGAGCTTCTTCTGTGATGGACAGGATAGGATGGAGTTAGGGAAGTCATCCTCTTAGGGGGAAAATTCCAGAAAGAGACAGGGAACCACTCCCATACAGTGCCATATACTTCCTGGCAATTCCTAGAAGACTTATTAGTTTAGCTGGAAACATTAGTTGGGATTCTCAAACCAAGATATGCATCACATGGCTCAACCTAGTCCAATTCTGCTAAATAAGAATGACTTCCCACAACTATCTTTCATGTACATCAGTATGTATAAAATATAGTCACCTATTACAATATATAATGTACAATTAACTCCCTTATCATATATGTGTGTGTACATATTTGCAAGTCATGGTTTCTTGTCCCCAATGAATCCAATCCCCAAAGTGAAGCTGTTAGATTAAAAGGATGTTATACTGAAAATTTTGTTACATGCTACCAAATTACCCTTCAAAAAGTATTTTCCAATTTCATTTACCAAGTTTGTGAGAATGTCATTTCCTCAAATTTGCCAAACGTTTTTATTTTTGAATAGACTACATATCAATATACTTGAACATCTAGTTTCATCATCTTAATCTACATTAAGGTTAAACAGCCCCAGTAAAATCATGCAAGGTTAAATAGACCAAGTAAAAGCATGAAATTTTTGAGTATTAGAATGAATATAGCATAAATTATAATTCATTTTATAGGTGAATATAAATTATCTACAGTGAAATATTCTCATAGGCTTACTGATCATGTTCTTTCTCCTTAGTAGGAAGCAGGTTATCAGGTTGTGTACTCGTTCTGTATTGATTTACTCCAACAGGACCAGCAGTCGCACCATCACATTTCATTGACAAGTTCATTTCACGACTTCCAAGCTTTGTCCTTTGTTCTTTAACCTTTCATGAAAGTTTGATATGAAGATAACTGGTACTTTTCAACAAAGAACACTTTTTTTCAGTTTTCATTGATATTAGAATTTGACTCAATTTAATTGTTATGATTTCAATCCATAAGAAATAATGTTGAACTTACTTTACTAAAATATTTGTAAATTCTGCTTCATTTCTGTTTGACTGAAAAAACAATTTCCCAAAACTTAAAAGGAGCAATTATTAATTCTATGCTTTAATTTCATCCTCTCTTTGCCACATAATATTTTCACTTCCTGTGTGACTGGCAGAAGGAAAAACAAAAGACACAAAGTGCGTCTTCTTCTGTCTTTGCTACCTGATCTCACATGAAACAGTTCAGAGAATTTAACAATAGGGGACTTGAAGAACAATGGCAGCTTTCCCCTTTCTACACTAAGTTACTCTTTCCCACATTGTCCTTCACTGTGTTTTGTTTTTTTCCTTCTCATTTGTACCCTGGGACATAAAAAATGTGAAGGTGCTTACTGAAGTATAAGACCAAAGTGTGCCACAGCAGGAGAGGCACAGTGAAGCTGCTGAGTTGCTACTCTGGAACTCTGGAATATGAGCTGCTTCTCTGATTTCAAGTTCAATAACTATAAAATTGCACAGCTGGAGGATGTAGAAGTCATTACTTACTTTAGCCCCATTTGCTACTTGTAGTAGGAGTAAAACCAAGAAAGGTTAAATGATTCATTCAAAGCTTCTAAGTAGTGTGACTAGCATTTTACGGCTCCAAAAATTAGGGTACAAGTCCATCAATTCCATCAAGCTGGATCAAAACCTTTCATCAAATCAGTCAGATAAATTTCATTAAATCAGATAAATTAAAAGTGTCACTTAGGCAAGGTTATTTAATATGTTCCAGGGGAATGGAAAACCTCATCTACTTTTAGAGGATATTTTTCCTTTTTTTTTTTTTTTTTCTATTTCAAAATTTCAGTGTATCTCAGAACTTAAGTTTTCTACTTTGAAGTCAAACATAAAATTTTTGACTGAGATTTTATGCTACTTAAGGGATGAAAATCATACAAGTCAACACTTACCAAACTTTTTCAGACAACATATGTAAAGATATGATTCAACAAACATGTTCAAGAATAGAATTTTTTTTAAATGTAAAGTACACACACTTGTTTTAAAATTATTTAAAGTTGTATTGGAATTATACTTTCAATGCACTTAAAGAGATAAATTTGTAACCAGGAAAGCACAATGAACTTATTAGTTTAGCTGGAAACATTAGTTGGGATTCTCAAACCAAGATACATATTTATATTCCGTGTCACCCCATCCTTCTTATTATTTTCATAGTTGTTGTTTTAAATACAAGCAATTTATCTTTAAAGCGATGGAACAAAATACCGACAGCCAATAAACACTGTTTACAAACTTCTTCTAGGCTTATCTTGATTCACAAAGTCACAGGGTATAGGGTTAATTAATTTCCCCATTCATGTGCCACTTTGAAGAATGACAGAAAGATTTCAGATGATTAAGGAGCAAAGATCATGACAATATTTCCACAACTTTAAGACTCAAATTTAATCTTACCTTCTACATCATGTAATAAGGTTATACACATGAAAACACGAACAATAGGAAAATTAAAGCCTCAATCCCAAAGTTAAAAAATTAACTAAGTTACTGTAGATTGTAAAGTTATTTTAACTGTGATAACCAGCTAAAATGATTTTAATATTAAATATCAAATATCAAATTATAATTTAATGATTCTAAAGGGCAAGTCTGAAAGATAATTTTATTTGGCCTAAACTTTGCTATTAGAACAAATAAAAATATTAAAGCACAATATATGTTTTAATTTTAACATACCTCTGATTGCTTACTTTCATGGCCACCAGGTCTTGTCTGTTTTTCTGATGTTACTGCAATGCCCGCTTTTAGTGACAAACCCACATGTTTAATTAAAATGAACTACTTAGAACAGTTAGATAAAACTGATATCCTTTATAAAAACAAAAAATAACTAAAAATTATACTAATAATTTATTTTTATTTTCCCATTTCAGAATTTAAACTAAACTTAGTTCAATGAATATATACTACTTTAGGAAATGATTCTAATTATGCAACACTTCAACAAATTGATTGAAGTGATACTAAATGTCACCATGTTCAAGGCACACAAAGAGCTCAGAGAGTCACCCATAAATCATTAAACTGATATAAAGGTACAAATCCTCAGAAACAAAATTTTAAAGTACCAAAGAAATACATCAATGTACCCTGTATCTATTTTCCTTCCATCTTCTCTTTCTCCTCTTCCTCCTCCTCTTCCCCCTCTCCTCCTCCTTCTCCTCTCTCTCTCTCTCTTTCTCTCTCTCTCTCTTTCATACTGGAGATTAAACCTTAAACCCATGGGCACTTAACCACTGAGCCACATTTCCAGTCTTTTTTTTATTTCGAGACAGGGTCTTGCTAAGTTGCTTAGGGTCTCACTAAGTTGCTGAGACTGACCTTGAACTTGGAATCCTCCTACCTCAGTCTCCCAAGTGGCTGGGATTACATACCTTGTATCTTTCTAATGTTTCTTTACCATTTGAACTGTAAACTGCTTTGGAATCTATTATGCCTGTTGCCCTTGCTCTTAAGGGACAATCTTTTATGTCATCTTTGTGCAAACTGTCCATTTATTGGACTCAATAATTATTCATTTTCTGCTAAATTCTGGGCACTGGGGTTTAAAGACTACAAATAAGAGGTGTCAGGGATTGCTTTTCCAGAGGTAGTGCCTGAGTGGGGACTTCGAGTATGAGGTTAGGGGATGGAGGGTAGGAAAGGGTGAGATCCTGAAAGGAAGTAGCAAAAGATGAAAAGGAGTATCAAATGGGTTTGTACTTGTCTGACAATGAGGACTGGTGAGGAGGACTACATCAGCAGGCTAGTAATGCAAGAGAAAAGGGAAGACAAAAGAGGTGGCTGAAGATGTAGAGATGGCAAAACTGAGGTGACAGGAATCTTAATGTTTCAAACGGTGCTTCATGGTCAGATTTGCATAGGGAACAGGTCATTCTAAAGCTGTGAGGAGGAAGAATTCAATGAGCACATGTGAATAAGGGAGATGTATTAGTAGAAGGCAAGAGAGGAAAATAAAGCTGGTGCAACCCTGAACTTAGTTAATATACAAGATTATAGGTGTGCATTATTCAATGTTTTTTTCCTAAATGAATAAATGTATAAGCTTAAGGTCCTGGACAACTAGACCGTGCTCATTACTTGACAAAAGTTATCAAACAAAATGTGTAATGAATTACACAAACTGTTTGAGCGACTTTCATTTACTTTGTAGTTCTTCTGCTTCACATCTCACTTAGGTGAACCTTCAGACATTTTGACTTAAATTACCTGCTTTTCCATCTACTAAATGCATCAAAAAGGAAAAGCAGGGTTAAATTAAAAAAAAAAACAAAAGAAGTATACCCCCCAATGGTAAACATTGTTCTTAGTTTTCATGAGGCCCTGGGTTCAATGACCTACACACGCTAAAAAAAAGTTATTAAAAAATAAAAAAAGATATCTACTGACCCTACTATCAATGTATATTTTAACTAGATGTAGTCATCATAAAACTGGAGATAATTTCTCCTAAGGTTAATGTAATGGAGCATGTATACTAACTCCTAAATTTAAGAATCTGAAAATATACACAACCAATAATTTTAACTACATGATCAGGGAAGAAAATAATAAAATTCATAGAATATTTCATCCTGTTGTGGTTACACAAATCACTTAGTGACACAGGTAATTATGTCATAGTATTCATTTACTAAAATACTATGAAAATTAAATGAAATCTGCTTTTATACCAAGTCTATTTTTCTCTATAGGGACTATAGAGGAAACATATTGCACACTAATTGAAAAAGCTTTTTCTCATTTATATAAATACATAGGATTTTCAGGAGTCAAAAAATAAATAAATGGACATTTTCTTCAGAAAATACTGCTTCAAGTTGTAAATTCATACAATTAATTTCTTCAATGATCTGAATTGAAAAAGAAATCAAGAAAAATATAAATGTATTAAGTTTTAAAATGGTGCTTTAGATCAAAACATTTCTACTCTTTTTTTATCTAGTGTAGGAACACCAAGAGTAATTCACCTTCAGAAGTCTTACCTGCTTTTTTATTTTTAAAAATTTCACTTTTCTTTTCTTCATGTGCAGAAGCTATTATCTTGCTGCCATATAGAAAAAAGTGATAGATGAAATTAGTATTTTAATGCCGATCTGAAAAATATTTAGAAAATATATTAAATTCTTAAGAGTGGACCAGACAAGATCAAAGCTACTATTGGAATTTTATCCCATACACTTCCAATTTCCAAAGTCTACAAATATATTACTAAGATAGTGATTAAGAGAGAAAAACATAAAATGAAAGAGACATGAATTGAGGGCAATAACAGCTCATAAACTAACTAGATAAGTGTAATACAAAAAGTTTCCTGAACTCAGATATTTTAGCTTATAAGGAATAGCTTTACTTGTTCTTGGGCAAGTCATTTCTCCGAGGTTCAAAGTCCTCTTTTGAAAATACCAATTTTACTTCTTTTGTTAAACAGCTTGGTATGAAGATTTAGTGAGATATTTTAATAACATGCTCAGAGAAATATTAACATAATAGAAAAAAATTGTTCTTTAATGCTTTAAATCCCAAATAAGAAGTAATGTGTGTTTTTGCACAGGTTGTAATATTTCAATATTAAAGTAATCAGAAAATATTAAATTGTAACTTTGTTAGCTGATTTGTGTATCTGGAAATTCAGAGAAAGTCAGTTTTTAATGATTTGTAACAATTTATTTATAGATATATTATTCCATTAAATTAGATAACATATTATTCCCTATTATTGAACTAATCAACCACATAAGTGGCAGAAATATAATAAATGTCAAGACATGTCTTTGATGGTTATTATTCCTTCCCTACCTACTCAAATCTGAACCAGGAGCTCTTTGTTAGAATGATGCTGAATCTCCACATTTATCTCCAAGTACTTGGAACATAAAAGCCTTCTTTATATAGAAATAGTGGTGAAACATGATTAGTTTAGCTCTCTTAAACCCAAGTCTTCTTTGATTTCAGAAAATTCTGCTGAATGTCTTTCTCATGAGGCATATTGATTGGGAGATTTTCATTGCTATGGAAAACTTATCACTTGAGGGGCAATGGAATGTTGGCACCAACTCTGGGGAAGGAAGATCCTCCCACAACCTAAGGAAAAGTTCTACAGAGATACAAAGGTCCTTTGGGTGCAGATCTGGGGCAAAGAAGAAAGTGAGAATTTTTTCCTGCAGCATTCCTTGAAACTTTCTGAGAGTTTAGAATGATTCCAAATCATGGGTGCCTCAAAGAACAACTCACAATGAAGGTCTCCTCTAAGATGTCAGCTCCACTTGCGATTTTCTATAGGTGGGAAGGGTCAGTTTGCTCACTATGGATGTGGCTAAAAAGTAGGAGGCCCAGCTACCAAAGCACAGTTCTCCTGCTTTGGGAACAATGACTAGGCATAAAAACTTATGTATATGTGAAATAATAAGAGTTGTAAATTTTAAGTCTGTATGTATTACCATGAACAGTGAGAAATATGGATCAGTTAGTGCAATGTGGTAGGTAAAGATTAATCATTACCGAATTTTAGGACCAGTTTATTTTTGGACATCAAGGATTGAACCCAGACATGCTTTACCACTGATATATCACCCTAACATGTTTTTTGTTTGTTTGTTTGTTTGTTTTGAGGCAGGGTATTAGGGCCTCACTAAGTTGCTTGGGCTGACCTTGAACTTGTGATCCTCCTGCCTCAGTCTCCCAAGTTGCTTGGATTATAGGTGTGCATCACTACACCCATGTACAGTATCAATTTTAAGAGCAACATGGGAGCAACAAAACCAAGAGGAGGATTAACTTGTCCTTTTTTCCTTCCAATCTGCATATGAAAGAGCATTGTCTTACTTGGACTAAAAGAAATGCTTAACTTCTTGCAAAAGCCAAGAAGATGGTGTTGAAGCTACATCCCATGGGAAAGTAACAAGATTTCCTGTTAAGCTTGAACTTTCAAGTCCCAAATAGATAATTGATACATCAAACATGTGACACTATTGGTGTCTTAGGCATAGACATTATACTTGGAAGAAAGAGAAGATGCTAGGATCCCTAAGGATAAAGATTTTTAAAAGACCTGGGGTAAGGGTTGGGAGTATTGCTCAGTAGTAGTGCACTTGCCTAGCATGCATGAGGCCTTGGGGTCAAACCTCAGTTCTTCCAAAGGGAATAAAGTACTGAGATTAAAAAACAAAAAACAAAAAACCCTACACCCATTGCTACTTTTAAAATGTCTAATTTTTGGCCCATTCTCTAGTATTCTCTGTTTCATGGGTGCCTTTAAAAAACTATGAGAACTAAGCTGAAATTCACCTGCTGTATAAGATGCAATTGTTGTAATAATTTGAACCTTCATTTAATATCAACTAGCATTTTATGCAAACACTTACAGATTACAATCATTATCCACTGCATAAAATAATGCGGTCCATCCATAGCAGTCTTCGGAAAAGACATCAATACCTCGCTGAAGAAGAAGACTGACTATGTTTCCTGATTGGTATCTTGCAGCAAGCATGAGGGTTGTTCTAAAATAAAAAATAATTTCAACCTTAGAATTCTAATTAAGTTATTGAAACAGTTAATCTGATCTATATAACCAATCCCATATATTGCCTGTCTCTATAGAAATGACCATTTACACATGCTAACAGACATAAGTATCTGGAGAGTTCAAATGTTCATCTTTGTAAATCAGTGCCAAAGCTAAAAAGAAAAAAACAAACAGGCAATATCTCACCTACTTGGGTCATACATCATACAATTTACTAATTTAATGTCCTCTGGTGGACTATATTGAGGTCATTTATTTGAAATTATTTTGGATTTAAGGGAGCAATTCTCTACTACTTTTCTAGGCTGATGTTATATATTGTACTTCATGGTCATTTAAGGATCAAATCAATAAAACTGATTTTTAGGATTAAAATAATAATATAATGGCAATGCTAATAATACTGGTTGTAGGAATTTCACTTGATGATGTTCATAAGCATGTACTAGGCAAAAAACTAAATGTCATTTACATATAATCTTACAATATCCTTCCATGATACATTATCCTCTTTTGAACACCAGAAAACATATTTGTTGGAAAGTAATAACCCCAGGGTTACACAACTACAAGTGGAAAGGTTAGCAATTAAACCTAAACTTGTATAAACCTAAAATCTATCTCTTTTCTCTCTTTCATCCATCTCACAACTTATCTTGAGTACAGCAAAAGATTAACCAGTTAAGGTTATTATTCTTAAGTCTGTCTATGCCAATTAAAAGTAAATATTTCCAAACAGAATCAATAGTCACTTAGGGAAGACCTAACATCAGTATTCTTCAAGAAAAGCAATTTAAATTAGTCATCCAAAGACAAATGATTTTAACTCTTATTTATGCAAATGTAGAATTTTTAAAGATGAAGAGTAAAATAAGCAGAGATTTAAAAATTGTATAAAAAGTTTAGGATATTGAATATTGAAACAAGAGCAAACTGAAGTGCATACTTACAAAGCTAATCAAACTAATATGAAATCCCTTTAGCTGATAGAAGAACCATATGGCCAAAAAAATCAGATTATAGATAACAGACATCAGTCTTCATTGTAAGGGAACATGAAACCTGTTATATGCTGTCTTTGTGTTGACCACCCTTAATAATTGGTAACTGATGGTTTATGTTGAAACATTTCACAATGTCCTAAATATTATAAGTTAATGTTCTCCCTATCAGTTTAATATTTCTGGCTTACAGGTGGTTACATCATACTAAGGTTTAAAAAAGAAGAGTGAAGGCCTGTACCTTCCCTGAAGATCAGTGGTATGGATATTTGCTCCCTTTTGTATTAAAAAACGTGCCACGTGCTCTCTGTTTTCCCTTAGGCTGAGTAAAAGTGGAGTGAAGCCCTCCTGTGAGAAAACAGAGACAATTAGTAATTTAGATAAGTATTATTTCCCAACTGAACTGAAAATCTTATAAATGACCTTGTGACCATGAAATTATAATAGAGAAAACACAGAGTAGCTCTTCCTTCCTAGGCCACTGCACTTTGACAAGTGCTGCTCCTTCCCTTTGAGATGGCCCTCACCGGCCTATCGTGGAAACATGAACTCCAGCTTTCTTCACAACTCACTCCAAACACTCACTGACTCCACTATGGGGTATATGATTTCTCTCCACCTGACCCCAGATCTGCTTGAGGGCAGGGACTGCATCTTTGACCTGGATACACCTGAGCCCTAGAACATAGTAGTAAAGGTTTTATGTATTTCCATTGACTGGATGAGCTAAATCTTCATCTCCAGAGAAGGGTTTCTTTATCTCTATTCCAAAGCATATTTACTTTTCCAGAAGTTTCAAACCCCACAGAAAAGATATCTTAATCATTAGTTTCAATAGTATCACAAAAATGTGCATTCTGTCCTGAATTAATAAACTCTCTTTGTTTAATCTCTATTGGGCAACACTTTTTTGTGTGTGTGTGGCAATCACTAGTATTTCAAGAATTAAGAGTGTTAGGGAAACAGGTTTGAGAATTTTTAAATAATGTGTAGTTTCCTCCATATGAGGGAGAAATTTAACTTGATTCTTTGTCTTATGCTATCAGCATCCAGATACTACTCTCAGGCTCTTCTGTTCCAAATGGATCACACTAAGGAAATGGGCTGTGTATTTAAAAAAACAAACTTCACTTTAACTTTATTAGTAATAATCTTTGGATTTTTCTCCCCTTATAACAGGAAAGATTTTCACATAAACTGTTATAAATTTCAGTACAAATTTACTTCCACACTCATAGTGAAAACCTAGGGATCCTAACATAATATACTCTTTTAAAAATCATTTTTATACTGATTTCTTTTAAACTTACACTGAAAATTTTTTTTACTTAAGGTAAAATACAAATAAGAAATTAAATAGAATGGTTTATCAATATAAATTTTAATACTCATCTATATAGATTATTTTTAGCATATAAAAGCCTCTAAATCACCTGAGTGTTTCAGGTGATTTTCCTGAAGATAAACAATATTGTTGACAATATGCACAATCTATCCAATTAAAACCATGACTAAACTATTAAAACTCATAGATATCTCATGGGACTATAACCATTTCATTTATGCTTTAGATTTTTAAAAAGATTTTAAAATAACAAATTTGAATTGTAAAATTTAATCCTATTTCAAAGAGATCAACATAAAAGACTGTATTCTTTTCAACTAATATTAGCTATGTTAAAACCCTAAAATATTTATCAAAATTTTCGATAAAACAGGTGCTATGAACTCAAACTCTTATCAAAGCAAAGTAGTCAGTTAAAGAAAATACTAACTTGGGTTGGAAGCAAGCTGGAGAGCTCATAATCCCCAGATAAGGGGCATTTTCAATACCCACTCCAGTAAGGAATACTAGCTCAAAGGAGAACAGATTTGATTCAGAGGAACTTGAAATCCATATTTCTGCATGAGACTTCTCAATTTTAAACCTTGTCTCAATTTTCAGAAGGCAGTTTACACAACTATATGCCACATATACGCTAACTCTTGTATGTTTGTAATTATTTATTTCAATACAATTATGTTCAAAATCAAATGTTTGCCTGTGACACCTTTCCCTTCATTTCTTTTTTAAATAAATAAAGAAATCAGGCCCCCAAATGTCATAAAACAGATTCAGAATGCCTAAGTTAAGATTTTTCCCAACACTTTTTTATAGTCAAGCGTCATTCAATTCTCTGGACTACTAATTAGTTTCATAGGACTGCTGAAACTAAATTACTAAAAGGATCTCCATCTGTATTTTTATTAATCTCAGGGTTTGTTGTGTTGAAAACTTCCAGGCTGATCGTGCCAGCACTGGAAAAACTCAGCAGACCTCCTGAGATAGTCTACTGCACGACTCTCACTTAACAAAGGTTCATGATTTGCTATTATTCTAATAATAAAAAAATACCTACATTCAATCAACATTTGTTGCCACAGTAACCTGGATGACAACCAGGAGACATAAAATCCTTCAAGCACCATCCTTTGTTGATTAAGAGAGGACACGTACACATATTTCTAAAGATCTCTTGAGTGGCAGTGAATGACTGATAGTTGAAAAGTGTATTATTATTCAGTAAGCCAATAGATAATGCTTATATACTCATTTTAAGTTCCCAAGTATGAAGGTGGTGAAAGACCAGTGAAAATTGGATTAATGTTAGGTTAATGTTAAAGGAGAGGATTGAAAGAAATAGTACCTAACCAAACTCTAACTCTTCTAGAGATTTCTTCAGCTTTGGATATCTGGGATTCATATATGACATGTGTGTATTCAGTGGTTCTTATCTAGAGTCCTATCAGTGTCTCCAGGAAAGATTTTAAATGTGTCTATCCAGGCTTTATTACATTTACTGAACCAAAAACTTCAAGGGAAAGCACAGATTTGTAAGTTTTCAAAATTTTCCTCAGGTCATTCTCATGTACACTTTTAGTGGAGAACAAAAGAGGTAGACAGTCACCACTAACAGTCACCACCTCATTCTCAACTCTGTTCACAGGCAATTCCCTTTATCAGTTGGGGATTTGACCAAAAGGATGAAGAGACAAGTCATTTACAGAAAACTCCATAAAAATTTCCTAGGTAGGGGAAGGGGACTAGTCAATTCATAAAGCAACTAGGTTTTATTCTGTCAAAATGAAAAAGAAAATCTCTCCCACCTCTCAGCAAGGTGGTATAGATTTTAAAGGAGAGTTTAGACTCTTAGATGACTGTGCCTCTGCCAGAATGGATAATTTGACAATGAATTATCTGTTCATCCCTCTTATTTTGTACTTTCTCAACAACTACCCAGTGTCTATCTGGTTTTCTCAAAATCCTCCTAAAATGGATCTCTAGGCATGTTTGCAACTTTATAACTTTCACAAAAAATTACTATTACCCCAAAATTGAAGAGCACCACATCTATATCCAACCTTAAAAAATGATTTTCCAAAGCAAAACAAACTTCTTAATACTTTCCCTCAATTATGTAATTTCCTTATCAGTCTTCTCATTTCTGATAGCTTTCCATTCCCATTTTTCCCAATTAAAGTCTTACCACTGAGAGGTATAGAACTCATCAACAGTGATGAAATTTCTACTGATTGTCAGATACTTTTTTCTGAGTTTTAAAATAAAGCCTATTTACAAGCCAGGTGCAGTGGCACACTACTGAAAAGTCCAGAAATTTAGGAGGCTGAGGCAACAGGCAACTTAGTGAGACCCTGTCTCAAAGGAAAATACAAAAAGGGCAAAAAGGGATGGGGATGTATGTAGCTCAGTGGTAGAAAAAGCCCATTTCAAATTGCAAATTCTACTTTCCTGGAAAGTATTCTACCCTTGTTATAATCAAATTTGGTGGAAAATCTATTTGGAAGAAGAAAAATTTTACCTTTAACAAAATCCATGCTTTCACAAATATTTGCTGTGAGTGCCTAAAAGAAACGCATGCCCTCTAGTACTTTTTTTAAAGGGTCAATAATGAAAGTGAAATCTTTGGTATAATTTATTTCAAAATATCTTCACTCAGGAAGTGCCTGAGTTTCTAAAGAAGGAAAATTAACCCTGCAAATGTCATCATGAGAAGAAATGTCAGATATTTTGCAAATAAAGTTGCTTGAGCTATACCTTGTTTTTTGCTTCAATTCTTGCATTGTGCAAAAGCAGTTTTGCTGCTAATAATGTGTTCTTACTGTAGACAGCATAGTGCAGAGGAGTGTTGCCACTGCTGTCCATCACATTTGGATCTGCACCTGACTCCAGCAGAATCATGGCACATTTCTCCTCCCGGCATTGAGCCGCCTGTCAAGATTGCACCAAGAAAGGGATTGTCAGTTCCAGGAATTCAAGATTCACATGCCATAGCTTTTACCAACTAGCCACACTTGAATGAAAAAATGCATCTTGTTCTAGGAATTCTAATCCAATCTGTCTTCAGCTACTATCTACCTTAATCAGAGCTGTGCGGTTGTCACTGTCACGGAGGTCAATGTCACATTTCATCTTTATTAGCAGTTTCACCACTTCTAGATGGCCAAAGGCACAGGCGCAATGCAGAGCAGTCCTATGAAAGAAGTTTTCAGGAAATTATAGAAAGCTATCTCATAATACACAATTAGCCATAAAAGTATACCATGTACTTCCTCCACCTTCCAAATAAATATTTGATTCTCTTTGGCAAAAAGTACAATCTTCCTTACATCTTTTTTATTCACTACATCAATGAAAAAGCAGCTTATTTGATGGACTGTGGTTTGTGGAGGTTGATGTGCTGAGTATGAAACCCAGCACCCCATGAATTAGGCAAGCACTGTACCCCTAAGGTACATCTCCAACCAAGAACTGTCTAATAGAACAGAAAGTTGAACATGGTCTTTGCAGTTAGCTCAATCTTAGTTGGAGTCTTAATTTAAGTTTTCTTACTTATAAGTTATTGCTTACTCTTTCTATACTTTTATTTCCTCATCCATAAAATGGTGATTAAAAATAGTAGTTACCAAACAGGGCAGCACTAAGAACTAGAAGCAAATATAAGGAGATTCCCTTTATTTCAGAGGCAATGGAGTTGGCAATTTATAAAGTCTAATGGATTCTTCTTAATACTTGCTATTTGAGGCAGTTTTGAGAAAAAGAAATTGCAGCTATATTTAATTTTTTTCTAAAAGATCTTTTAGTGTAATGGAACTGATAAGTAGAGATGTAGACATTTTTAAAAATGCGGTACAGTACTTACCATTATTTCATCCCTCCTCTTTTAAATTAAATTCCTTCTCTTTTAGGAACACTTAGTAATTTTTCCTATATCTATAAGTCACTCACAGATCTGCCAAAGAGAACTTTACCCAAGTACAATTGTAGCTCAGGAGTTAGGGGTATAGCTCAGTAGCAAGGATGCTTGCCTAGCAGTCACAAGGCCCTTGGGTTTGATTCCTAGCGCTGAAGAATAAAGAAATTGCAGCTCAGTGGTTTATAGATTTAAAACAAACCTCTGCAAATGAAGATATCTGTTATATTTTGTGAGTACATTATTTTTGATTTGGTCAAATTTTGTCTGACATAGGTTTTTATTTTTGTTTGGAGAAAGCGAACTTTACAATGCTTGCTCTTAGGATGGGGTGTAGTTCCATGGTGGAATATGGGTTTAGCATGCCAGACCCTTTGTTCAATTCCAAGCACACCCAAAAGAAATGAAAAAACCATCCAGTTTGCTTTGAGGTCATTTTTAGCTAAGTCATGGACAAATATGTACAAGTAAACATTTGTGTTTGCTTCTGGTACTTTTTTCATTTTGTAGTATTGAAAAATGTTATAAAAAGGAGTGTTTTGTGTTCCAAGTGATTGGAGATAAATGTGAAGATTAAGTGTCATTCTAACAAAGAGCTCTTGGTTCAGAGTTTGAATAGGTAGAGAAGGAATAGTAGCTATAAAAGAAATGTCTTGACATTTATTGTATTTCTGCCACTGATGTGACTGGTTAGCTCAATAATGGGGAATAGTATTATCTAATTTAATTTTAATCTATGTTCCATCAGGCACTTTAGGTTCATGACAAAAATGTAGTTACTTTCCAGGCATGATGGCACATGTCTGTAATCCCAGACACTGGGATCCTGAGACAAGACAATGGCAAATTCCAGACCAATCTGGGCAATTTAACATTCCTGTTTCAATAAAGATAGATGATAAATAGGTAAGTAGGTAGGTAGATAAATGGGCTGGGGCTATAGCTCAGAATTGCCCTTGGGTTCACTTCTCAGTACTGAATAACTACAATGAAAATTGTTTCCCCAAAGAGTTAATAGGCATTTCATTCATGAACAATTTTTTGGCTCCTACTAATATGAAAGTTCAGCACTATGACACTTATGTGGAGTATTTCTGGATTTTCTACTCTGTTCCACTTATTTATCTATTTGACTCTTAGTAAATGATTAATTTCTGATAATTACAAACATTTTTGTTAAGTAGAAGGACTAGTCTTCTTGTATATATTTTCTTAGTGTGGTCACAACAGCAAAAACAGCATACAGATCTCAAATCATTAAAACTTTTTTGTTGTTGTTGTTTATGGAAAATTGATCAACATAAGAGTTTCTACTCTGGGAATAACAAATCTTCCTATCCAAGAACAAGGAGCCAGGACCCAGGTGCTATTGGTGACCCTGGGTACTCTGACAATACCCCACAGCCACAGTCAGGAGCTTCAGGGCTGTTACCTGCTGCCTATGCAGGTTGTTTGCCCTCTGAACTCTGTCCATGGCCCTAGTGGCTAAAGGCAGTGCATTGTCATACCTAAATTCATGGAGAAACCTGAATGAATAACATCAGGAAATGGTAGTGGAGCAGTAGGAATCAGCAATATTGCACAGGAGACTTTGGAAGATAATGTTGACTGTACCAATGGGAATTATCATCTTTGCATGGGAAACTCTTACTGTAGCTTGCTCAAACTTGGGAAAAAATTGAAAAATCAAGATGAGTTTGATGCTTTGGAAAGTGTGAAAGCTGCCAGTGAATTCCAATGTCCTCAATAAGAGCAAGCAATTAAAGTTAATGAAGCACTCGCTGAAATCCAGGGTTTGTCAACAAATGTTATGAAGATGTTTGGCTGATCAAGGAAATGTTGAGTAATCCTTCAAAAGCTAGAACTGGAAATGAGAGAAAGCATATGAACATTACATAAACTCTACTGAGGAATAAAAATGGAATCCCTGATTAAACCACTGTGAAAATAATTGCATTGCAAAAAAACACCCAGTCATTTCCCAAAGATTCATTGAAAGACTCCCCAGTAAATAACATACATACATAGGTGTACACTGATAGGTATTGGGTGTAATCAAAGAATTTGTAGTCCTGAAGTTGATGTATTATGGGAAATATTTCTCTCATACAACTTTTTTCAATGCATATAACATTATGGTTTTGCAAAGGAAAACTTACAATTTATAACTATATATAACAATTTTGTTAACTATATATAACAATTTATATAGGCAAATCACTATAAAGTAGCCAATAAAGTTGTTTAGGGAATTCCCCTTTATCAGGGAAATTACAAGTAAAAGGGAAACCAGCTCAAGATTTTTGTTTTGCTGTTCAAAAGACAGCCTGGGCGCTAGACCTCTTCAAACTTTGCCGGTCCCAGATATTGAGGCTGTTCTAGGTGGCCTAAAGCCAAGGATCCTGGTGATCTGAGAGCCAGTCACTGGGCTCCCAACCCTGGCCCATCCTGGAAAGTGCTTGCTTCTTTGGCGTCATACCCCACCAGCATCTCAGGCCACTAGACTCTTGGTTACAGCCTGTTCCAATAACTCTTGGTTATTACCTGTTCATCTCATCTCTATCATTCACACCAATTTCTCCATGAAAGAGGATACTCCGCACTTCAGCTAGGTTGCCGGCCCTTGCAGCATTTTGGATTTTGTTGACACCTTTGTATTCAGTCGGGGGTCTGGGAGAGTAGGGCCTGTCAGACCGCCTCCGCCCAAAGCACAGACACTTCATCCTCAGGCTGGTGGAGGAGCCTGAGGGCCCCTGGTCTTTACTTCCCAAGCCCAAAATACTCTTCTTGGCAGAGGCCACAGGTCTCAGAGGCACCTTGCATCCCCCAGACACAACTGTCCCAACAGCAAAGCTCTGCCGTTTTTTATCTGTCAACCGCCAGTCCTTGCGAACCAACTTGGCCAAACGCCAGCGCGTGCCAAGGCTCTGATTGGCTGAGCTTTAAAGCTATTCAGCGCGCATGTGCGAGGCCCTGGCAGGGCTCACTGCCTCAGCCTTTTCCTTCAAATGTCAAACCTTAGAGTCCTTGCCTAGTACCTGAGAGGCACTAGGTAATTCTCAGCACCACATTTAAAAAAGGTCCATTGCCAACTAAAAAAATGTTTTTTTAAAAAAACAAACCTCAGTGACGTTGACTGAATGCTCCAGTCATTCTCTAAAGACGTGCTCATTCCTGTGGGAAAGCAGCCCTAGTACATGCCTATTGCTCCCTGTATTTCTCTGCCAGTACCTCAGTCATTCTTCATGGAAATTTAATACATGTAATTATACAAGACTATTCGGTGAATTCAGAGGCATTTGTAATATATGACCTCAAGTGCAAACCTTTGAGGCGAAAGCAGTGCACATTCTCTGGAAGAAATAAAAAAGCAAATCTGCATGCCTCCTGCCCCTCTCCTATGGTCCAGAATTGTCTACATATTTCATTTTATATTCTCTTATTAAATCTTTAATCAATGCACTATAGGGGGCATGATGCAATAGTTAAGAACATTTCCTTTTTATGTTTTTAACTAACCATTGCCTTGTTTCAACATTCTATCTGTTTTCCCTAGTTAAGATGATATTTTAGGTATCATTCTGTGGCCCCTGCCCCGCAGGTCTCCATGTCCCCTCAAGTTTCCACTGTCTCCTTCCCTGCTCCACCTCCTCCTATTTCTGGTCCTCCTCCTCCTGCTCTCTAGCTAGCCTGCCTTCATTCACATCCCCAACCCTCAGGGCTCACTACTGGGGCCCATCTTTGCCTCTTTTTGCTTGCCTCCCTCCCTTCCTTCCTTCCTTCCTTCCTTCCTTCCTCTTTTCTCCTTTGAGCTGTTCTGGTATTCCCTGAACTGGCTTTCAACCTTGCACTGAGTAGGTCCTGTTGGCCACAGGGTCACCACCCAGGGTAGCCTCAGCCTAAGTAAGGCACAGCTGCCCTAACTCCAACCCCAGCAGACCTGGGAGGGAGCCCCAGATCTGCTGAGGCAACAGCAAACAAGGCCCATTGCCCCAGCCCCAGGCCTACCTGGCAAGGAAGGACCTGGAAGATGAACAAATGTGGCCAGGCAGAGGAGGGGAAAACCCTTAACCATCTATAGAAGGAGGAGCTGTAGATGCTGTTTGTCAATGGTCTGCTTCTGGATATCAAACCTCAGCAGCTCCATCTGCTTTTCACACCAGGTAAGGACTTGGAAGCATTCTCTCAACTCATGGTTAAGCAGCCTATAAGTTTTGTCAGTGTGACAGTCACTCCAAAGCTTCAAACAGTGGTTTGAATAGCATCCTCTTCCATCCTAATTTCACAAACTGATTCAAGTTTGCTAAGCCAGTCATGAAACTGGTCAGGAACAACCAAGGAAGGATTCCAAATCTTAGTACTCCCCTGCCTAATGTGCTGGAGAACCACGTGAGCTCACAGCGCCTGCTCTTTACCCCAGTAATCCAGAAGGGTATGACCTGGTGCCACCTGAACTCCTGCTTTATTTACCTCCTCCTGCTTTCACCCATCCTGCTGCACTGCATGCCCACATGCACTGGCGTTCTCCCTCCCAGGCTCCTTATCAGGGCTGGATGTTCCCTCAGATATGCTGAAGGCTTGTCCTAGGTGTGTCATGGGGCTGCCATGTGTCCTGGGAGCTTCACTGCTGGAGACCGTTGTCCAGTTTTCTGCAAAACTGGAACCTACTGGCTTGAATAAACATTGCCCACCTTTGATCCCTTCAAGACTTTGCTAAAGCCACTCTAACATACCAGTTTTTCTTAAAGAAAAAAATAATTATAAAAATGTTTTACAGTTTTATATTGTAAAATGAAGAGCAATAGTAGGTTGTTTGTGAATGTATTGCCTGACTACTTTCCTTTATGGTTTGGAGATATTTTTAAACAAATCATAAAAGAAGTCAATATTAAAACCGAGAAAGTGCACATTTATACCAAATGTTCTAAGTCTGGAAGAATAGAATGATTGTAATTAAAGTACCTATTTTTTCCCTCTAAAATTAACTGCAAGTTTGAGGCATGTTTCTAAATAGTATTATATTTCCAGAATTGTATTTTGAATGTGTAGAATCTGTCTGCCTGGCCAGTGCCCAATGTCCAGGGCACATGAGTGGCTTATGTCCAGGGCACATGAGTGGCTTTTGATGTCCTGGACATCATAAGCACTTGCTTATGATGAGCAGAGCACTGAATTCTATTCCAAACAATAAAAATAGAAAAGATTGAAACAAAGAAAGTGAATAGAGTTACAAATACTGAAACACAATGAATAACTGGAACACAGGTGCTCAGAGAAAAATAGATGAATGTAAGCATGTAAATATGTGCATTTATATATACATATATAGGTGTTTTCCTGCTCTGTTCACTGAGAAAGTCAGTGAGAGGAAGCAACCCCAATAGCAATATAGAAATATTTCCCAAATCTTGATTTCTAAGTATGATTTTCCCCTAAAATAAATTAGGGCTTCTAACACAAATGATTTCAGGGTTGGGGCAGATAACAGGAATATCTTATGCCAGAAAGCAAGAATGTACTCAAAGAATAATAGGGTCAGTTCAGTCCAAAAAGTTATTGAGTCAGGGTGGGGATGGGACTCAGAGGCAGAGCACTTGCCTGCAATGTGTGAGGCCCTGAGTTTGATCAACAATATTGCAAAAACAAAGCAAACCCAAAACTCATGGAATCACATTGACATGGCCAACACTGGCCAAATCTTGGTATTGTGTGTAGCAGGATGATTAATTTTATTTCCCCACATCTTTGTGGTTTTGTTTTATTTCTAAAGGTAGAAGAAATGAACAAATAAGAATCATCAATTGGCAACTGTCATAGTAATAATTAGACTTAAGCAAGAATCATCAATGAAATACTAAATCTAATGGGTAAAACTTTGTGCAAAAACTATATACTTACAGAGTCCTAAAACATCTCCACACTAGAAAATGTTTAAAATACAATGGGTCCAAGTACTCTGTTCCTAGATGACTCTGGATGCAGGACCTGAACTGTGTTTTGAATGAACTTGCTAATTACAGCTAGGAAAGAACAGAACTGAAGCAATTTGGGCAAGCAGCTTACTAACAGGACCACACTTAGTTCTAAGTGAGCACGTTGCTGTTTTTCCCTGATTGAACCTGCAAGATGCAGTGTCTCTTCTCAGAGCTTGCAGACTAGGTTTCAATGTTGAAGCATCTGTGCTTTGGTCAATGCCACATCTTTGCAAGATGGATCTGGCACTTCCAGGGAGTTTTCTATAAAAGGATACTAGTTTGATTTCAATGAAACTTTAAGGAATTGACCTTCTTGCAGACTCAGTATCTCCCTCTCTTAGAAGGCCTCTTAGAGGATGTAGGTAAAAGCATTCCCTAAAAACCTTTCTGTTCTTATCCCAAAGGTTTATCTGAGGAAGAACAGCACATACAAGTGCATCTGCTAAACAAGTGGGAGAGGCCCTTCCAATGTTAACCCAGATGGGAACTTTCAAGAGTATACTTACACCTCAGCAAGACATTACAATTCTCTCTAGGAGTCTCTGGATTCAGAGTCTGAATTGTGCACTGAAAGTTCCTACTGATGAGAGCTTAGAACAAGCAGCTTCACTTTCAGCAACTCACTTATTCCTAAGTGAGTACACTGTGGTGTGTCCATGGTTGAAGCAGCATGAAGCATTACTGAATCTCAGAACTTGCAGGAAAAGATTAACTTTCAAAACTTCTTGAATTGGTAAAAGTGCCTACTTGCAAGTGTGATCTGGCACATCCAGAGTGTTTTCAGAAAGAAAAAAAAAAAACTGTCAGTGCGATTTTAATGAAACTTTTGTGGAATTGACCTTCCTAGAGGTTCAAGATTCTCCTTCTAGAGGGACTGTATAGAAAAAAAAAAAAGAGGGGTGGGAGGGGTGGGGGGGAAGGAAAAAGTAACAGAATGAATCAAACATCATTACCCTATGTAAATGTATGATTATGCAAATGGTATGCTGTTACTCCATGTACAAACAGAAACAACATGTATCCCATTTGTTTACAATAAAAAAGAAAGAAAATAAATTCCCTCGCCTTAAAAAAAAAAAAAAAAAAGATTCTCCTTCTAATGTGCAACACCAAGGTACAAGTGCTAAGAACCTTCATGTTCATGTTCACTTAACTGAGGAAAAGTAGCACATACAAGAGCTGCTGCTAAACAATTGGAAGAAGCATGACCGAAGTTCACCCAGAGTGAGGTTTCAAAAGGCAATCACACTTCAGCAGCATATAGCAATTCTTCCTAGGAGTTTCTGGATACAGGCTCTGTATTGTGCTCTGAGTATGTTTGCTGAGAACGGCTAGTGAGACAGAGTATAAAGGGTCAGAATTGTGCTCTGAATATGCTTGCTATATAGCCCAGAACAGAAGCATTTTATATCATGGCTTCAACTTGCAGAACCTCTGTTAGTTCTGATTAAGCACACTGGTGTTTTTCCATCATTGCACTAGTATCATGCATTATCTCTTCTCAGATCATGCAGGGATCATTTCATTTTGAAGAGTCTATGCCTTGGTAAAGGGCTCTTCTTTGCAAGTGGTATCTGTACCTTCAAGGGAGTTTTTTTTTTTTTTTTTTTTTTTTTTTTTTTTACTATTTCTGCAAATTGTGTTTCAATGAAAATTTGGTGAGCTGACTTTTTGGTAGTCCAATGGTCTTTCTTTAACATGAAGTACCTAGATACATGTACTCCCTAAGAACCTTCATCTTCCTATTAAAAATGCTTACCTGAACTTTAGATTATGTAGAAGGATATGAGAGGGAGGGGGGTATGAAAAATGGTGGACTGAGACAGACAGCATTACCCTATGTACATGTATGATTGCACCAACGGTATGAATCTACATCGTGTACAACCATAGAAACGAAATGATGCACCCCATTTGTGTACAATGAATCAAAATGCAGTCTGTACAAAATTAAATGATAAATAATAATAATAATAATAATAATGCTTACCCATTGAGCACTTGCACATACAAGTGCAGTTGCTAAACAAGAGCAGAGGCACTTCCAAATTTGACCCAGAGAGGACTTTTCAAGAGTGCCCTCACCCTTCAGGAGCACATTGCAATTCTTCCTAGGAATCAGGATTCAGGTTCTTAGTTTTATCTCTGAATCTGCTACTTAATAACAGGGAAGTTCAGAATTGAAGCAATTTGTGCAAGCAGCTTCAACTTGAAGGAAATCACTGAGAACTGTATTGTTTTTCCCTGGTTCAAGTAACTTGAAACACTGCTATCTTCTCAGAGCTTGCAGGCAAGGGTTCAATTATGAAGTATGAGTGAATTGACAAATAGCACTTCTTTGCAAATATGATCTGCAACTTCAAGGGACTTTTCTATAAAATTTGCCTGTCCAATTTCAGTGAAACTTTGTGGAATAGACCTTCAGAGCACAGCGAGTATCTCCATACAATATCGGCCACCTAGGTATGAGTGTTCCCTAAGAACTATGATTTTCCTCTTCCAAAGGCTTGCAAGAGGAAAAACAGACATAAAAGTGCAGTTGCTATAGAAGAGTCAGAAGCACTTCCAAAGTTTACCCATAAAGAGATTTCAAGAGGGCACTCACAGATCAGCAGTACATTGCAGTTCATCCTAGGAGCCTGTATATATAGTGCTTGAACTGTGCTCTGGATGTGCTTGCTAAGAACAGCTAAGAAAGCAGAACTGAAGCATTTTATGCAAGCAGCTTCAACTTGCAGGAACTCCCTTATTTCTAAGTGAGTACACTGGGGTTTGTCCCTGTTTGAACTGCCGTGTAGCAAGTTTACACTTTTGAAGCATGTGTACTTTGGAAAAAGGCACTTTTTGCAAGAGGTATCTGTCACTTCAAGGGAGTAGTCTATAAAAGATTTCCAGTTTGATTTCGTTGAAACTATGGGGAGTAGGCCTTTGTATCTCCCTTTATCCTGGTGCAGCTAGGTGCAAGTATTCCCTAAGAACCTTTGTATTCCTATTCCAAAGTCTTACATGAGGAAAAGCAGCACACACAAGTGCCACTGCTAAAGGAGGGGCAGAAGCACTTCCAAAGTTCACCAGAGAGGACGTTTCTAAAGCTCACTCACACTTCAGCAGTACATTACAATTCTTCCTAAGAGACTCTGGATACAGGCGTAGTATTTTGCTCTGAATTTGCTAGCAGAAAATATCTAGGTAGAGCTGAAGTGAAACATTTAGTTCAATCAGCTTCAGTTTGTATGACTCACTAGGTGAACACACACTGGTGTTCATCCATGGTTGAACCAGCATGGAACATTACTGCTACTCTGAGCTGCATATAAATGGTTTACTTTTGAAGCATCTGTGAATTTGTAAAGGTTCATACTTGCAAGTCCGATCTGTCACTTCAAGGGAGTTTTCTGAAAACGTTTGCTAGGTTGATTTCAATGAAACATTGCAGAAATAGCTTTCATAACACTCCAATTTTCTCTATTTTCTGGTACCTAGGTACAAGTGATCTGTAAGGCTCTTCAGGTTCCTCTTCTAAACAATTACCTGAGGAAAAGCAGCAGATACAACTGCAGCTGCTAAACAACTGGCAGAAACATGACCCAAGTTCAGCAGAGTGACATTTAGAGGCACTCATACTTCAGCAGCACATTGCAATTCTTCTCAGGAGTCTCTGGATACAGGGTCTGAATTGTCCTCTGAATCTGCTTGATGAGGACAGCCAGGAAGAGAACTGAGGCAATTTGTGCAACCAGCTTCATCCTATAGGAACTCACTTAGATATAAGTGAGAACACTGGAGTTTGTGCCTTGCTGAGACAGGATGAAGCGTGATCTCTTCTCAGAGCTTGTTGGCAAAGTTTCAATTTTGAAAAATCTGTGCATTTGGAAATGGCCCTTCTTTGCATGTGGGATCTGGCAATTTAAGGGAGTTTTCTAAAAACAGCTGCCAGTCAGATTTCAATGAAACTTTGGGGAATAGACATTCATAGCCATCCCAGTATCTCCATATAAGTTGGATCACCTATGTAAAGTGATCTGTAAGAACATTTATGCTCCTATTCCAAACACTTAACTGAAAAAAAGCAGCATATACAAGTGGAGCTGGCAAATATGTGGCCCAAAAGTTCAGCAGAATGAGATTTCAAGAGGCATTCATACTTCAGCAGCACAGTGCAATTCTACTCAGGAGACACTGAGTACAGGTCTGAATTGTGCTCTGAATGTGCTTGCTTAGAATTGTTGCAAAGAGCAGTTTTTCCAAGCAACCTCAACGTGAAGAACTTACTTAGTTCAACGTGAGCTCACTGGGTTTTGTCCTTGGTTGAACCACCCTGATGCATTAATGGTTCTCAGAACTTGGAGGAATAGGTTCACTTTTGAAATGTCTGTGCATTCTTAAATGGCTCTTCATGGCAAGTGGGTTCTTGTGAGTCAAGGGAATTTTATAGTTTTACTTGCCAATGTGTTTTAAATGAAAATTTGGGCAATTGATCACTTCAATTGTCCCAGGTTCTTCCTCAATCATGGGGCACCTAGATACACATTCTCCCTAAGAATCTTCATGTTCCTATTTCAAACACTTACCTAGGGAAAGCAACACATACAAGTGCAGTGGCTGAGCAAGTGCCAGTAGCACTTCCAAAGTTCACCCAGAGGGGAAGTTTCACGTGTGCACTTATACTTAGTAGCACATTGCAATTCTCCCCAGGAGTCTCTGATTAGAGGGTCTGAATTTTCCTTGGAATCTGCTTGCTTGCTGATGACAACTAAGAAAGAGCAGAAATTAAGCAACTGGTGCAAACAGCTTCAACTTACAGGAGCTCACTATGTCAGAGGTGAACCCACTGGCATTTGTACATAGTTGAACTAGCACGATACATTGTCTCTTCTCTGAGCTTGAAGGCTGGTATCAATTTGAAGCACCTGTGCTTTGGTCTAGGCACTCTTTGCAAGTGTGTTCTGGTACCTCAGAGATAATTCTATAAATGGTGGCCAGTTTGATCTCAATGAAACTTTGGAGACTAGACCTTCATAGCAGTCCAACTTTCTGTCTCTTTCTTTGAGTACCTAGGTATAAGTGCTGCTTAAGATCCTTCATGTTCTTACACCAAACGCTTATCTGAGGAAAAGCAACACTTACAAGTGCATAGGCTAAGCAAGTGGCAGAAGCATGACCAAAGTTCACCAGAGTGATGCTTCAAGAGTCACGCACGCGCTTCAGCAGCACATTGCAATTCTTCCTAGGAGACTCTGAAAACTGGGTCTGAAAAGCTCTCTGAATATTCTTTCTTACCACAGCTGTGAATAGCAGAACTGAAGCAGTTAGTGCAAGCAAATTCAAATTGCAGGAATTGACTTCAGTCTAAGTGAGCACACTTTGTTTTGCCCCTTGTTGAACCAGCATAAAGTATTTTTGCTTCTTAGAGCTTTCAGGAAAAGATTCACTTTTGAAGTATAAGTGAATTGAGAAGGATACATACTTGCAAATGTGATCTGCTACTAATTTAAGAAATTTTTCTGAAAAATTTACAAGTTCAAAGTCAGTGAAACTCTGGGGAAATGACATTTTTAGCAATCCATTTCCTCCTCTAACTTGGGGCACCTAAATAGAACTGCTCTCTTCCTAGAAGACTCTGGATGCAGGGTCTGAACTGGGCTCTGAATATACTTGTTGAGAATTTCTAGAAGAGCAGAAATGTAGTGGTTTGTGCAAGCAGCTTTGAACTGCAGGAACTAACTTAGTTTTCAGTGAGTACATTGTGGTTTGTCTTTGGTTGAACCTGCATGGAGCATTATCACTTTTCAGAGCCTGCAGGCAAGTTTTCACGGTTAAAACCTCTGTGCCTTTGAAAACACCAGTTCACTTGATGCTGCTTGCAACACCTCAAGGGAGTTTTCTGAAAATGTTTGCTAGTCAGGTGTCAAGGAAACTTTAAGGAAATGCACTTTATAGCAGTCCCAGTTACTTTCTCTAACTTGGGTGCTCCTAGGTTCTGGGGCTCTCTTCCCAGGAAATTCTACGTTTAGGGTCTGTACTCTGAACGTACAGTGCTGAGAACAGCTAGGAAGAGCAGAACTGAAGCAGTTTCCGCAAGCAGCTTCACCTTGCAGGAAACAGCTTAGTTCTCAGTGAGCACATTTTGATTTGTTCCTGTTTGAACTAACATGTAGCATTACCCCTTGTCAGAACAGACAGGCAGTATTATTTCACTGTTAAAGCTTCTGTGTCATTTGTAAAAGGCAGTTTGTTGCAAGTGGGATATTGCAATTCAAGGCCGTTTTCTGAAACAGATTGCCAATTGGATTACAATTAAACTTTGAGGAATCAACCTTCTTATCAGTCCCCAATTCTACCTCTGACTTGGGGCTTCTAGGTGCAAGTGCTCCTTAAGAATATTCATATTCTTATTGCAAATGTCTGGCAAAAAGCAGCACACAGAAACGCAGCTGCTGAAGAAGTGGCAGTAGCACATCCAAAGTTCAAAAAAGGAGGATATTTCAAGCGTGCACTCACACTTCAGCAGCACTTTGCAATTTTTCCTAGAACACTCTGAATACAGGATATGAACTGTGCTCTGTATGTGCTTGCTTAGAACAGCTATGAAGAGAAGATCTTGAAGAAGTTTTCATAAGCATCATCAACTTGCAGGAAGAAACGTAAGTCTCAGTGTTTACCTTGGGGTTTGTGCCTATTTGAACTACCATGAACCATTACCACTTTATAGAATTTGCAGGCAAAATTTCAATTTTGATATGTTTGTGCCATGGGTAAACAGCAACTTTTTTTGTCAGTGGGATTCTATGTTTCAAGAGAGTTTTCTGAAAAATTTTGCTAGTTGGATTTCAATGAAACTTTTGGGAAATGACATTAGCAGTCCAAGTTTCTTCTTCTGTTTTGAGGCACTGAGTTAGAACTGCTCTCCTCCTGGGAGACTCTGGATGCAGAGCCTGAACTGTGCCTTGAATATACTTGCTTAGAATAACTAGGAAAAGAACTAAAGCAAATTGTGCAAGCAGCTTCATCTTTCAGGAGCTTAGTTCTCAGTGAGCACATGGCAGATTATCCCTGGTTGAACTAGCATGAAGCAACACAGCTTTTCATTGCTTACAGGCAAATTTTCACTTTTTAAAGTTCTGTGTTGTTGCTATCTACCCACATAGAATAAATACTTGTTATTGCTACCTGAAAGATTTACAAGTATTTTTTCTATAGGTGGTATGTCATTTGAGACATGAGATTTGCTACAGATTCTTTTTGATATCCATGTCAAGAAAAAGTCTCCTTGTACAGAGAGAAACTATATGTATTCAAGAATATATCTGACACAGAAATTGGTTTTTCTTGGTGTAGAACAACTCAATCGATGCCTTTTAAATGATCAAAGTAGAGAACTGGTTCAGAAGGAATATTGAGTAGTTAGAAGGTGATAAAATCCTTTAAGTACTTTTTGCATTTTCAGATTGTGGTATGGTCAATTCCAAGAGTGTCTGCTGTGAATTTTCTTGAAAACATCTGTTTTGTCTTGTTAGTAAATATTCATTCAAAACAACGAGAAAGAATGATGTTGGATAGACTGTGGATAGTGGGTATACATATTTTGTTAAAATTCTAAAGGAAATAATACTTTCTAGTAAGAATGTGATGGTGGATGGTGGGATTTATTTTTTGGTTAGATAACATTTATTACTATGTACATTTTATATTGGTGCCTATTAGAATATATGAACAATCTAGAAGACACAACATTTACTAAATTATAGCTTCTTTGGGTCAGGAGTAGAGCTCAGGGTTTTACAAGGCTGCAATCAATGTATAATCTGGTCTACATTTTCATTGCAGACTTGACTGGGAAGCATCTATCTCCTAGTTCATTCAGTGTGTTAGTTCAAATTTGCAAAGATGGTTGTGTATTCCTTCTACCTGGATAAATCAACAAAACTGCAAAGACATTGGAAAACAAAACTATGATTTTGGTCCTCACAATACCATTATATGGTCATTGGCGACCATTTCAATCTGACTCCATGACTTTATGACCTGACGCTATTATTCTTTGAGTACATTCTTCTCTCTGGCATTTAAGATACTCCTGGCTTTTGTTTTCTCTGCCCCAGCCCTGGAATTATTTGAGTTAGATGTTCTAATTCACTTTCAGGAGAAATGATACTTAGAAATCCAGATTTAGTAACTAATTCCATATTGCTATTGGAATTGGTTTTGCTCCCGACCTTCCTTAGTGAATACAGCAGGAATAGACACATGTGTGTATATCCATAAATGCACATATTTCAATGCTTGCTCTCATCTATTTTTCTGTATCAAACATATTGAAAACCAGGAGTGTTTATTACAATTAAACATACCATCCAATTTCACATGGTTCACTCAGATTTCTTCATTTTGATATTTGTTCTGTGTTTTTTTCATTTTACTCTATTTTTTTATTCTGCATGTTTTATTAGTTTACTTTTTTATTTTGTATGTTTTGTTATTTACTTTTAGTCATGACTGACTGTAGAGTTTGTTTCGATAAATTTATACAAACATAGAATATGTGTTATTCTAATTAGGATCCCAGTCTTGTGAATGAACACAATGTAGAGATTCATTGTGATGTAACATATATATACATAGAAAAATCATGTAAGATTTATCTTACTGTCTTTCCTGTTCCTAGGTCCCCATTCTCTCCCTTTGTATAATACACTGAACTTCTACTCTTATCCTTCCTCCCTTGATGTGTGTCAGCATTCATGTATCAGAGAGAACCTTCAATCTGTGTTTTGAGGGAGTTGGGCTTATTTCATTTAGCATGATAGTCTCCAGAGAGATCCATTTTCTGTCAAGCATCAGGAACTCATTCTTTTTTTTTTAGGACTGAGTAAAATTCCATTGTGTCTTTTGTTGTGTGTTTTGGGCTTTCTTATTTTTATAAATTTCTGCAGTATGGCAGAAATTGTATGTAACATCCAGATCAGAGTACCTAACTTTTCCATCTATTTAAAATTTAAAGACAAATTTGATCCATCTGAAGTAGATTTACATTGTGCATTGTGCTATTTGAAGACATATCTGCAGTGCATATTAAAGGAAATAAGATAATTTCCATCGACACCTCCTTGACATTATTTTGTTTGAAGCCATTTAGTGTTGGCTTCCAGTTATTCACCCTGTTTCTGTATTTGTAACTCCATTCATTTTGCTTCCATCTTTTGGATTAATTGTTTGGAATGGACCCGAACGCCCTGTGCAGGATTAGCAAGTGCTCTACCACTAGCCACATCTCAGCACTGCAACTCCTTTTTGGAGTGGTAACCTGTCTGCTGTATACTAATTTGTTCAATCCTCTTATGTATAATCAGCCTCCTGTGTCTGCCAATATGCAGGATACCTACTGACTTTCCCACTGAACTCCAAAATTCATCATATTGCCTCCAGCAAGCTCCCTCCCATGTAGATGCCCTCTTCCCTCCATCCTTTCTCTGATACCTGGTGCCATGTCTCCCTCTTATTCAGGTCTTTGTTTGCCCTCAGGTGTGACAATCCACTTTGGGCAATTCCTCCATCCTCACGTGGATGCCCTTTGCTGTTCATTTTGGGATTCCACATTTACGGCATCTTCCTTTTAGTGATAGTCTCAATTGAAGTCCAGACTGTAGTTTGACTCCAACTCTCATGCACTCCTCATATCATACAGGATCAAACACCTCACTCAGGCCTATGTTATCTTCCTCTCCGTTTTTCCATATTTTGTTCTCTTTATTTATATTTGATATGTTTGGGAAGAAAAAAAACCCAAAAGTATGGAAAGGGTTCCATACACATATTATACTCAAACTTCCAAGAAGTTGGAAAAAATTTGAATCTATTAAACATTTAGGGAGAAGGCATAATACTAATATTTCTCAAACAATTATGTTTTAATAGTCAATGTGCTTCTCACTCAATTATTAAAAATTTTTCTTTGATGCTCTATGTTGATGTTTGAGATTTTTTCCTCAGGTCTTTGATCCTCTAAGAAATGTAGTTTTGCACATTTTCAATTTTTACTTAATGAAAGGAAATTACTCTTTCTCTTTTCGTGCTCTGAGAGCATGAAATATCCGTCAAGGCCCACATTCTAAGCGTCTGTTCTAAGCGTCTGTTCCTCAGGTTCTCACTTTGGCAATGTGATGGAAACCGTAAAGTGGTGGGTCTTGGTTGGATGTTAAAGTCCTAGGGGTTTTTCTCTGGAACAGGATTGTGGAACCCATGCTCTCCCTGTCCCTTTTTTGCTTCCTGACCACCAAAACATGAGCAATGGACTCCACCATGGAATCCCTGGCACGATTTATTGCCTCAACTCAGGCTTCAAAGCATGTGGGCCCACCCTGGAGAGATAGATGCAAGTCTGCATAATAAAATAAAGCATTTGAATTTTGAAGTTTATTGCCTCAAGTATTTTTTATAGTCACAGAATGCTAAAGAACATAATGAAATTTGACTATGTTCTCTTAATAAACTATCATTTTCTTATTTGAATATTTATTCTGTAAGTATTTATGTATTTTCTACTTAGAAGCACCACTTTTAAATAGCAACACTTTGGTATCCTATGTTCTGTCATTTTATTTACTTTTCTTTTGCTGCTGAGGAATGATGTTGGATAAACAGGGGATAGTAGATGTGCATGTTTTGTTGAAATTTCAAAGAAATAGAGTTTTCAGGAATTATGTAGATTATGGGTTTTATTGTTTGGGTAGATTGCCTTTAATATTATGTAAGTTTTATACGGATACGTATTAGAATATAAAAACAGTCTAGAAGATAGAACATTTACTATATCATAGCTTCCTTTTGTTAGGATTGAGGGCAGAGCTTGACTGAGTCCTTTCCTCAGTGTCTTCCACAGCTGCAGTCAAAGTATAACCTGGGCTGTATTGTTTTTCTTTTAATTTTTAAATTTGTTCTAATTAGTTATATATGACAGTAGAATGCATTTATGCATTTTGATAAACCATACATAAATTGAGTATGATTTCTCATTTTCTCATTGTACATATTTTAGGATCACATCTCATGCAGTCATATATGTACATGAGGTAATAATGTCTGTTCCACTCTGCTATCCTTCCTACCCTCATCCTCTTCCCTTCCCTTCACTCCCCTCTATCTAATGTAAAGTAGCTCTATTCTTCCCTAGTGCCCCTGCCAGCCCCTTATGAATTAGCATCCGCATATCACAGAAAACATTTGGCCTTTGGTTTTTTGGGTTTGACTTATTTCACTTAGCATGATATTCTCCAACTCCATCCATTTACCATTTTCAAACTTGACTAGGAAGAATCTCCTTGTTTATTCAGTGTTAGTGTCAATTTCCTATGATTATTTATTATTATTTATTATTTATGATTATTTATTATTTTTATTCTGGTTACCTTTTGATATTAATGGTAGAGCAACCTGTGATTATTGGGTTGCCTGTTTTCTGTTGTTTTTCTTGATAGCTCTGGTGGCAGGCCTATTCCTCCTCCTATCTTTTTCAAATATCAAAGGGAGTCTTCTTGGAAGGACTTAATGAAGTAATTAAAAGGAGTTTCTGCATACTTTCCATTATTCTACCAGTTTCTATGGTATATGAAACCTATAGATTCTGCCCTTCTAATAATAAGAACACACAAATTGTAGATTGAGTAAAAGCAAATGATCATGTATATTTTAAAGGTAAAAGGTGTCAAAAAGTAGAGGGACACCAGGGTATTTCTGCCTTATGAACCCCTGGCAGAAAACTGTAGAAAAACATGAGTAAGTTCTCTGGCTTCACCTTCCTGTAGTGACTTTAACAACAAATTTAATGGTCACATAGCTAAACAACATACATGTGCTATTGAATGTGCTATTGAATAATTCTGCTACAGTACTATTAACATTTGTTCAAGTATTTTTTCATGTGCTTGGAGATCACACTTTTCAACTTGGATTTGGGGAATTTTCTCACTCTTCAACATATAAAATTTCCAATAAATGTGTAACTTTTTGATTTCAAAGTGTGCAAAATTTCACTCTTGGTGTGCCCGCACACCCCCTTTTTTCAGAATATGTGTCACAGAGTCATGAAGGCTAGTAACTCATGGGCATATCATGAATGTGCTGTCCTTATTACTTATAAACACCATCCCACACATTTCCAATGCCCTATATTTTTCAACCCAAGTGCACCCTGAACCCAGTCTTAGGAAGACATGTTTGAGTCCTAAGACTCAAACCTCCTCTAATACTGTTGCCTGGTGAATAAAACTTTCTTTTGCAAAATTCATTGCCTCAGAGATTGGCATATTGGGCTGTGTCTAAAGAACCTGGTTCATTTTCAGAGATAATGGGACAATGTGAAGTCTGCCTGGAGATTGGAGGTCAGAATTTAGAATCTGTGTACATTAAGCAAATAAATGGAGTAAAATATTAGAAAATTGGAAGATTTCCCTCTTAGGTAAAGATTGGAAAATATGACTATATTCATGAGAAAAAATATACCTCTATGTTCTCTTCTTGGTGAAATTCCATAATAAGAGCCTATCATGTCTGATTTTCCTTACCTATTTTTTCCATCTGCAGCATCACATACAATTCTTCACTATGAAATATTTCTGTTGAAATTTCTACTGCCCAATTTGTGCCTTCTTTAAATACCAGCTAAAGTTGTCAACTCTTCCTTGTGTCTACAAAATGTTGACTTAATTTTGCTCTAGTTGTAAAATGAATATGCAAATATGAAAACAATCTCTTACAATGTTCATGGAAAAAACATACCAACACAATGGGGGAAATTCCAGTCATAACAATGTAAAGCAGTGAGCAGAATTTCTACAATAAAATTAGGCTATTCTGGAAGTTAACTAGTTCCTTTCATTTAGGGATATCACGGTAATCATGAGAGATGATGAAATATTGATGATCCAGCCAAATAAATTATTTTAATCCAATTTCAATGAAAATCACACAGAGTTCTTATTCAATTGCTGCACTGATTAAATCTTCATATCAACCAATGCAGAGGTAAATATTGCCATGAGATAGTGAAAAGGAGCAAGGAGGAGAGCATTATCCTGCTCAGAGACATTAGAACAGAAGTGTGCTTATGCAAGCATCACCCAGGGAGTGAAACAGAACTTGAACACAGGAAAAATATCCTTTGAATTTATACAAAAAATAGACGGGTTATTCTTTTGTCATGACAATACCACCAAAATACTTTTATTTTTGTCATTGATGACATGTACATCACTGGAATTGTATCGTTTTGTTTTATACATTAAGTGTTACTTAAGTATGCATTAAAATATATGTTTAAAGCCAGGAGCAGTGACAGAAAATCATTCTAATATTCCTATTAGATGCAAATGACTCAAACTACAAATGAAACTAAGCTCAGCACTGTTACTTTTAAAGTCTCAGTTTCTAAAAGTTTATTTTTCAGTCAATACAAAAAGATCTAGTTCCCACTATTAACTGCCCAAAAATTGTTAAAAAACTGAACAATCTTTGTTAAAGAACAGATTACAAGAAATATTTTCTATGCTCATTTTGAAAAATAAGATTCTGGTACACAAAGAATTTAAATACAAATTCATACATGGTGGCTAAAATCTTATCAACTTTCAGTCTGATACAACATAAATCAATAGTTATTATGTGTAAATTCAAAATTAAAGTTTATAATGGAAATGTCAACAATTGGTAATAACTACACATCACTACTGTTGAGATCCAATATATTTCAACCAGGCACATCAGATGTGAACATCTGATAGACTGCTTTGAAAAGTAAAGCTATTGTAGCTATAAATAAGGAATTCATAAATATAAACAGAGAAATGTCAAAACATTAGGGTCCTTAAAAAAGTGAATGAGATGCAAATGCATTTGATATTGCTCTCTCTAAGCAACTTAACACTAATTTATGAAGCTATGGTATTACAGTTCTTTTTAAAAGATAAAATTTTGAACACTGTTGCATACAGTAATTCACTGTATATTCTTTTTTCATAACAACTATTAATCATTTTATTATCATAATGACAAGACAAATGGTTTTTTATATCACCATTACACTCATGCTAGTGATAACAATACTTTCTGTGTTATAAATACTACTTGATCTTTATAAAACACATTACTTAGTATGCTTGGAATAACTGAGCATGCTTAATAAAATTATAAAACATTCCAAGATTTGTAATTAACAAAAGTACCTATTTTTATACAGTTTACACACAACTTTAAATGTTAGTAAAAGAAACAATGAAATTATTTCTTGATATTTAACAATAACAAGACAAACTTCCCAAGACATGCACTACACCCATATAATAGATTCTGTCATCAATATGATGGTCTTGGCATCTTAATATGTTCACATTTTAAATCAAGTCCTATTTACTAAAATAAACACAGATGAAGACAATAAACAAGAGGATCATAAAGAAGGAATACAAGTAACCAGTAATGTTTTTTATCAAAAGAAATACAAATTTTTAAAAATGACACATCATTCTTCAGTTATACTGACAAAGATTAAATACAGGTGGGGGAGAAGATAATACCTATGGTTGACCAGGGAGTATACAGATAAGCATGGTCACACATACACTACTAAAAGGAAGTGTAAATTGGACAGCCTTTTTGAAGAACAACATGTTAATACTTATCAAAGCTCTAAAAGTAAACCCTTTCAATCAGTCACTCCAGTTCTTAAAACTTTCTTAAGGACATAATCCACTGTATATTCTTGACTACAATGCAATCTTCAAATCCTCTTGAGGACTTTGACATATCTCATAAGGATCTCTCCAGAAAGTCAACTTGTCATATTTCATCATTCTTTAGTGCTTCAGTAGCCTTGTGAAGTTCCTTAATAACCAATGATAAAGCTTCTGGATAAATTCCTTCTTTACAAAGCCAAATGCAAATACACAGTGTTTCCATATATAAACCAGTGATAAAAATTCTTAAAATCTCAAGCACAACTTCCATGGTCTCCTTCACTGTATTCAGATTCACCACCACCACTGAAGACACCCTGGTACCACTGCAACACACCATGGCAGAGTTACCTGTTATTTTCTATTTTTTTTTTCTTTGAGCTGAAACAAACACTATTTTCAAATGACAATGGGAATGTACTTTAAAAATAATAGTAGGCTGAGAAATTTCTTGATTTCTTAGTAGCAAGTACCAAAATGTCACCATGAGCCGAGTAGAGCTGAGGGCATATGTGGGACTTTTAACACTGAAGTGGATTACAGAAAAGGAATTAAGTTGCTGCCTGACCCATTTGCCCTTATTTTTTGAGAGGAACTCTCTTTTCTGGACTTGTGATGACCATTAAAACTTCTATGCATTTTAATATTGAGTGTAAAATAATGACTGGGAGAAATCTGCAGATTAATCCTATAACAAGTACAACATTGATGTTTTCAACACAACCTGAGCAGATCAATTAAATAGGTGTGAAAATGTCTAGTATCACCAGCAGTTGCAAAACTTAGGACAATTTTACACATGGGTCTCTTCAATGTGTCCATTTAAAACATAAGGTTCACTGGCTTTGAAAGTCTTGCAGCAAAAGCAACAATTTCCCTTGCACGTGTCCTCTTACATCTGCTCTCCCTCTGTGCAGATGCAGTAGGTATTTCCCCAGTGAGCAAAATGGATTCCAGAGCATGGGCCCAATCTTGGGAACTCCAGGTCAGGTCAATATTTTTGAAAACATGGGAGTTGTGTGCTGCACATTGCAGCCAAGGAAGTTGGGTAAAGCCTGCCCCTAGTGTGGCAAAATGGACCTGCAAGCCTAACTCTTCCCTTATCGATGAGGTCCATTCTGCTCTTAGCATGAATGTTCTGAGCCAATTCACTGCAAGAAGCTATTCTTATTAACTTAGAACTTTTGGTACATACATGCGCACTGCCTTGGAGTCATCACTGACTTCTTTCATGATTTGTTTAAAACTATCTCCAAATTGTAGAGTAGTCAGACTATGCATTTACAGTTTATTATAATGATACAATATAAAACAGCAAAATATTTATGTGCAAATATTTATGTTATGCAAAATATTTATAATGATTTTTCTTTAATAAATAAATATGTTTGATAGAGATTGTGGTAAAGTCTTGCAGGAACAAATTGTGGACAATGTTGATTCAATCAGGCAGTCTCCAGTGAAGCAGAAATCTGGAGAAGTGTCTCTAGCAATGAAGAACCCAGGATACCCACAAGACGCATGCCAGAAATCATCACACACCTAGTACACAGCATTCAGTAGATCTGAGGGGACTGTCAACTTCTGAAACCTCACCTATGAGGGAGGAAGCCAGTGCATGTGGGCATCCAGTAGAGCAGGATAGGTGAAGGCAGGAGGAGGTAGTGCAGGAGACCCACACTTCAGGTTACCTGGAGGTAAAGAGCAGGGCTGTGAGCACTCTGGCAATGGGTTGCAGTACAGTATTGGGCAGAGGAGTCCTGGGGTATGGAGTCCTTCCTATGTGGTTCTTGGTCATTTTCATCATTGCTTTAGGAAACTGTAATCAGTCTGTGGATTTTCAGGATGGAAATGGTGTTCATTCAAACTACTCTTTGCAGTTTTGAGCAACTGTCAATACTGACAAAATTTCAGGCAGCTTGAGCAAAGAAGATTGAGCAAAGAGAATTCTTTTAAGCCATTACCTGGTATGAAAGGCAGATGGAGCTGCTGAGGTTTGATGTCCAGAGGCAGTATTGTGACAAGCAGTGTCAGACTTCCTTCTCTTGAAAGTCCCTGAGGGTGCTTGCCCTCTCCCACTTAGCTGCAGTTGGTCCTCCTTCCAGGTGAATCCTCACCTGGCAAGGATAGGGGTGTGTTGCTCCCTTCCCAGCCTGCTGGGGCTGGAGCTTGTGCACCTCTGCCTCAGGCTGGGCCTCCCAAAGGCAGCAATTCTGTTGTGCTTCCAGGACTCAGAGAGAGACTGAGACACATCTGGGTGCACCACCCTGGGTACATTCCCAGGCAACCAGGAGTAACACCAGGACTGCAATGAATAACAAGGACAAACATGCTGGTATTGAGCCCTGAGAGTTAGGGCTTTGGTCAAGTTGAGGCTCCTGTTGCTGCCCTAGATGACTAGATGCTGAGGAAGTGCAGTCCAGAGGGCAGGATGATGAGGAAGAAAAGGAAAACCAGGACGAGGAGGTAGAGAAGCAGGAAAGACACCTCAGAGACCTGCGCAGTCTCAGGTATCCTGACAGGACTAAACTCATCATTTCAACCTAGTGATAACAGCAGAATGTTGAGACAAATCAATGACCAGTTAAAAAGACAAAAAGAAATGAGCTTAAATGTTGCTCCAATCCTCAATTACATAGTTAAATGAATTAAAATATATAAAGGAATATTAAAGGTAAAATTAAGGTAATTCTGCACCATAGGAGAAGAGTTGGAGCCATGCAGATGTACTTTACAAAATTTTTTCCAGAGAATGTGCCCAGCTTTTGCTTCCAAGTTAGCTCTTGATACCATGTATTGTGCACGTGTCTCTAAATGCACCTAAAGAGTCTTCCAAAGCTGCATTAGTTCAATTCCCCTGGAGACTGTGAAGGGTATGGCAGCTTGTGGCAGAGGAATATAACCAGCAATAGGCAGATTCAAGGAGTCTGATAGTGGAGTTCCTTGGAAACAAGGACTTCAGCATCCTGAATGTCCAATTCTACCTTGAACCCATTCATGCACAAAGTCTGCTTTCCCACAGGCTCGAGCCTGTCTTGAGAATGACAAGAACACTCAGACAACTGCCACTGAGGTTTGGCATTTGAAAGCAGCTCTGTGGGCCAGGCACAAGGTCTCCCACATGCATGCTGAAGGGCCTTGACATCCCAGTCAATCAGAGTCCTGGAAGAGGCGCTCTCAAGCCTCTGGCCACTGTTGCTTGGCAATGACTGTTTCATAGTTGACAGCTACCAAACTGCGAAGCTCCACTGTTGTGGGCCCTGTGGGAAGACTTAGCTGGTTCAACTCTAGGCACTAGTATTGAATTGCAGAGGAGGTTTTAGGCAAGGCAGAGGGAAGACGCCTCTGAGACATGGCCTCAGTCAAGAGGAAGGTTTTTGGTATTTGGACTCAGGCTCAATAGCCCTCCGGTTCCTTCACTGGCCTGAAAATGAAGTGCTTGAGATTTGGGTAGGGAGGTCTTACAGAGGTCACTCACCCAGATACCAGGTGAGACACAAACCTGTAAACAGTGTACTGAAGGCTGTAAATGTAGGCAAAGTAGCAAAAGTACAGCACATGTTTGCTTCTGTTGATTGGTAAGAATGACAGAGAATTAAAAGAACAGGTAATAGGACCAAAACCTAGAGGCAAGGGGCCTGAAACGCTGGCAGGGGAACACATAGGAGAAGCAATCGTCAGCAACGTCCAGGTTGTTCTTAGAGGGAGGTGTAGAGCAGTGGTAAAGCTCTGCATCCCCTAACTATTTGTTCGACACAGTATCAGGAAAAAAAGAAACAGACTAAAAGCAAAACCCAATATCTGTCAGTGTATACCCATATAAGCACATTGATGCACCCTGTACGTTCCACACGAGAGCATGGTATCATTAAATAGCAACAGAAAACTGCCAAGTCTAATATTTGGCACAGTTTGTCCTCTCTGCTGGAGCTTCCAGGGCTTTTTGAGTGCACATTCTGTTGAGGAACTTTTTTAAAAAGTATTTTTTAATTGTAGGTATACACAATATCTTTACTTATTTTTATGTGGTGCTGAGGATTGAACCCAGTGCCTCACACGTACAAGGCAAGCGATCTACCACTGAGCTACAACCCCAGACCCTGCTGAGAAACTTTTAACAATCAGTTTTCTTTCCCTATTTTTGAATATGTCATTAATACAGTCACTCCTCAAAGTTTTATTTAGAGGAATACCCTATGAGAACTGGGATGATGGAGCTAGGACTACAGAGAACAGTTGTTTGTTAAACCTACCACCATATTACTAATGTGCCCTAGACATTGGCCAGGGAGACAGATTGCACACATTCATAGTAGAATGTTGGAAAAATGATAAACTTGTAAACATACTTCAAAACACAGCCATAGTGAGGAATAAACAGGTATTTTTCACCAAATCCTTTCAGAGTCAAGCTCTAAAGTTCCACTCAAATGTACTGTTTGAAGGTATTCCACCACACTTAGAGGTTTGGTACAAAGATGCACACTTTCTTGGTCTAACTGTTGATTCTCTTCATAGAATTACCTTCAAATTTTAAAGTAGTTTACGCATTCACCAATGTCATACCATTGATTGATACATTGTAAAACTGAAAAATACATTTTTTTGTTAAGAAAAATTGATGTGTGATATTGGTTTGGGCAGGCACTTGAAGGAAACAAATGCTGATAATGTTGGTTCAAGTCAGGGCTCAGTATTGCAGAAAGTTGGAGAAGCATCCCTATCAGGGAAGATTCCCATTAATATCCACAAGTCACATGACCACCATCATCACATACCTGAGACATTACGTTTACATTTTTCAGCAGATAGGAAGGAACATCCAAGCCCCGAGAAGTAGCCTGTGATGGAGTGAGTCAGTGCACATGGGCATGGGGTGGTGCAGGATAGGTGAGAGCAGGAGGAGGTAGAGCAGATAGCAACTTCTCTGGTTTAGGAGGACACCAGAGCAACACTTCAGGATGCTTGAGGTAAACAGCAGGTGCTCTGAGAACTCTTGCTGAGGAGTCCTGGGGTGTGGAGCCTTCCTATGAAGTTCTTGGTTAGTGGAATTTCTTGATGGAACAGGAAACTATTCAAATCACTGTTTACAGCTTCTGAGCATCTGTCAACACTGAAAAAAAATGTATAGGCTGCTTAGTCTTTACCCAGAAGAAAGCCTTACCTGGTGTGAAAAGCAAATGTAGCTGCTGAGGGTTGCTATCTACAGACAAGCAGTGTCCTGACCTCCTTCTTTTGAAGGTCATTGAGGGTGCATCCCTCTTCCACTTAGCCACAGTTGTTGTTCTTCCTGGTGGTCCCACATCAGGCAAGGATAGGGTCCAATGTTGCCTTCCCAGGTACAGTGCCCCACTTCTGGCCGCTGGGGCTGGAATCTGGCAACAGTGCCTCATCATAGCTAACCCATTGAGAGCCACCCAGTTATTTCCAGGATTCAACATGAAAGAGGTTGAAAGCAGCTGGGTGCCAGCTGTCTGGGTACAGTCCCAGACAACCAAGCGTGATACTAAAACAGAAAGGATGGGAGAGGACTCAGGTCCCAGTAGTGAGCCCTGAGAGTTGGGCATGTAGACACATTGAGTCTCCTACTGATTCCAGAATCGACCCACTGCTGAGGGAGTTCAAATGAGCAGGAGTTTGAGGAAAAATGGAAGACCAGGGCAAGAGACCTCAGAAAATTGCTGGGTGTTCCCAGATAGCAAATATGTCATTACAACCTAGACATAACAGTATGAATGTTGAGACAACTAAATGGCCAGTTGAAAAAATAAAATCAGAAATATTCTTAAATCGTGCTCCATGTCCCCAGTGAATAGTACATTAATTTACGATTTCATAGAATAATATCAAAGGAAGGTAGCCTGGGCCATAGGGGCGTGGAAGGAGGCAAGCACATTGACATTTCATTTCTTAGGCGAATGTGTACTGCTTTCACCTCAACGATTCGCCCTTGATATCATGTATTTTGCACTTGTGGATGAATTCAGCAAAATATACTTGTCTTACTGCATCCGTTGAAATCCCATGGAGACCCGTAGGGGCGCAGTGGCTGGTGGCAGACCAACACAGTAGGCGATGGGCAGATAGAAGGGATTGAATAGGGGTGTGTCCTCGGAGACCAGGCCTTCAGCATCCTGAAGTTTCCCTCTACCTTGAGCCCACTCATGCACAAAGGCTGCTTTCCCACAGACCTGCGACTGTCTTAAGAGAGACTGGAAAGCTCAAGACAACTGTCACTGAGGTTTGACAGTTGAAACTCAGGGGGTCCGTTATACGCTAAAGGGCGTTGATGCTCCAGCCAATCAGAGTCCTGGAAAGGCACGCACTCTGGCCCTTGGTCGCGTTGCTTGGCAACAACTTTTCGGTGGAGGACAGCTACCAAACCAGAGAGCTCCACTCTTGCGGGTGCTTTGGGGAGACATGGGGGCTCAACGCTAGGCGCTATTATTGGATTGCAGGGGCGGTTTTAGGCGAGGGGGAGAGGAGGTGCTTCTGAGGCCCTGGCCTCTGCCAGAAGGAAGCTTTTTTGGTGTTGGGACTCAGGACCAGGGGTCCTGCGGCTCTTCCACCAGCCTGAGGATGAAGTGCCTGTGCTTTTGGCGGGGGAGGTCTTACAGATCCAACTTCCCAGATACTAGGGGGGACACAAACCTGTGAGAAATATGCAGAAGACTGTGAGTGCGGGCCAGGTAGCCAAAGCGCAGCGTATGTTTGCTTGTGGAGAGAGTCGGGTGAACGACAGAGGTGAAAAGAACAGGTTATAGGGCTGGAACCTAACAGCAAGGCCCTGAGGTGCTGGCAGGGGGACATGTGTGAGCAGAAAGCGAAGTACAGGCTGTTCATAGGGGGAGGGCACGGACAGGGCGGATCTTTCTTCCCCAGGACACTTGGTTTCCTGCCCCGAAACAGCCTCAGCCCCTGAGATCTGCCAAATTTAGAGGGTCCTAGGGTCTAGTCCATCTTGATGAATAGCCAAATAAAAATTGGGTTTCCATCCACTCATCTTTCACCTGATAGACCCTTTATTGACAAGTTGAAAGGTTGTTACCTAGTAAAATTAAGTATACATGGCATCTCATTTGCATGTAGTCATTTACAAAATCATGTTTCTTATATTGTAGTAAAGTGTCTGATAGAAATATTTCCCATAATTCAAGTTCAGGACTACTATGTTCATGATTAAAGCCAAAATCAATTAGTGTCCACCTATGTGTTTGTGTTTTTTCTGATGAAATTTACAAGAAATCTATGAATGTTATTTACATAAAATTCATTTCCCACTGGCTTAAGTGTTCCCTCTTCTCTCCTCAGTAGATTAATATTCAGATGCTTTCACTCAATTACAGTTCCTCTATCTTTGAAGCTCAATCATCTTGATTAGCCAAACATGTTCCTAACATTTGTCACAAGCCCTGGATTCTCTGTAAATGCTTCCTTAACCTGAATTTCTTGCTCTGATAGAGCAGATTGGAGAGCATTGGCTGCTTTCACACTTTACAAAGCACCATACACATCTTGCCTTTTCAATTCTACCCCATGTTCAGGCAGACTATAACAAACATCTCCACAGAGCATCCTGCACAAAATTGGTGATCCCTACTCTTCCTGGCAATATCATTTCCCTGAGTTTACACAACAATGTTGCTTATCCCCCTGTTCTTATCAAAGTTTGTCTGTGAACTTAGGGAGGGCAGAGCATTGGGTGAACAACATTCCAAAAGAAATTACCTTAGTCACCATGAATGTGGGTAAGAGGAGCAGTCACCCAGCCTGTTCAGGCTGCAGTCAGTGACCTGGAGCTCCAGGTTGTGGCTGTCAGGTGTTGCCAGAGGGTCCAGGGTCACCAGGAATGCCTGGGTCCTGCCTCCATGTTCTTCAATAAGAAAGTTCATTAATTCCAAAGTAGAAACTCCATGTTGATCAGTTTTCCATAGAACAAATCAAACATCAAGATCTTCATGTCTTTGAACTGTGTGTGCTGTATTTTACTGTTGTGACCACAGCACACATTTATCTGCAAGAAGCAAATTTTGCCTTTCTAGTTAACCAAATATGCCCTGAATTTTCATAAAGTAATTGTATAATAATAAAGAATGAAATAAGTGAACAGAAAGTCCAGAAGCACCCAAATATCAGTGAATTTTTAGAAGTGTGGTTGGGCTGATATGTCATTTTATTTGTAGTAGAAGAATGATCCATGGATGAATAGCCTGCGAAGTGTTTGGAGAACACTAGGCACCATTTTTCTTTGTTTGTTTGTTTTTAATAGTTCTTAAGAACATGAAAGAGATCAATGGGGTCCTTTATCACTGAGAAATATCCCCACAGTTTTTGAGACAGAGCCTTGGTAACATTCCCAGGTTGACCTGGAACTTGCCATCCTCCTGCCTCAGCATCCCAGTGTCTGGGACCATAGGTTTGGACCAGCATCCCTGCAAGCTAGCTACCTTTTTTATGTCACAAGCCCAAAGTGTGTGATGATACATAGATTGAAATATTTCAGTAATGCAAATAAGATAAGTTTTAGAAGCAAATGCCTCCTCCTACATGTAATTTTGACGAAAACTTTGCTAAAATGACTTAAAAAGCAAGCTTGCCATTGCGTCCTCAAGTTCAGTTTATCAAAACAAAAATCAGAATGACCTGTGTGCCAGAAAATTTTAACTAAATTAATGTGCTTTCAAAATATTTACAATGTATATAGGTAGTTAAAAAATATATCTTCATTTTCTAGATGTTTCTTTGAAATCAATGAACAAAATGCTAAACAATAATTTATTTCTCTTTCAAGCTGTCTGGGAATCAAACCAGTGGGCCTCTTTCCTGCTAATTGAGCTTCTTTGCTAACGTACACTCTAACAGATCTCAAACTGACATTGGAACATATTGAAAACTATGTTGCATCCCTCATAGGAGAATGAATTTTAACTTATTTTGTTCCATTTTTTCTTTTGGAAATGGAGATATACCGATGGTACACTCTACTAAAATTCAACCCTTTCAATTGTTTTTTGTTTAATACTTTGAGGCAGGTTTTTGCCAAGTGTCTTAAGACCTTCGTAGGTTGCTGAGGCTCTCTTTGGACTTGCAAGCCTGCTGCCTCAGACTCCAGTGTCTCTGAGATTACAGGTGTGTGCCACCATGCCCTGTTGAATTTTAAGTTTACATAGCGATCAAGTACTTTCTCCAGCTATAATGTGAGTGAAGACAAAGAGATTGTGTATTCCACTACTGCTTTAAAGTGTAAGTTGCCTATTCCTTTTCCAACAAGCAATTTAATTGTAAGTACTGTAGTGCATTTAAAAATATCTGTATCATCAGTCACCATTTCAATTATGCCAGAGGAACTTTGTGAAATAATTAGGGATAGATAATATTCATCCTTCTCAACATAGCTTCTAATAGCAATGTTTTAAGAAAAACCCAATAGATTATTAACTATTTGGAGTGCATCCCTCAGAAGGAATATCATGTGACCACTGAAGGTGTCATAAATATGGTCTGAAGTGTGAATATGTATTTCAGTGTTATCAATTCAGAAAAAAATAGTTTTTCACACTTAAACACAAATACACTATAATCTCATGTTTCAAAAATATGTACAAAATGTTTAGAGAATCATAATTTTCAGGCATTTAAATGATAACAAATTTTCATTTCAGTTTTTTAATACTGAATTGTTTCTTGTTTAATTTTCAGTATTGTGAATATTCAGCATCTTTCTAATTGGTTCTCCTATAATTTCCAGAAACTATAGTTATCCAGCATGTTGACATTTTTGTGGGTCTTGCTTTTGACCTTAGTCCATGGCTAATTTTGATCAGGGGTCCCTGGGCACTTCTTAGTATACAGGCCATAATAGAAGAATATTATTAATAAAATAACCTTTTGGAAGAGCCAAAATATGTTTCTGCATATATCAGATTTTGTTTCTTAGTTTTGTGTGTTTTCATGTGTGTGACTGTTTATTGGTATGTTCTACCAAATTTCATGCTTTTCTGAAAAAAACTGAATTTCCTTACCTCTACTTCCATATTATAGTGTGAATATATTTTATCATACATGTAAACTTTTAATATGTACCAATTTAATATACACATGCAGAAAATAATACATTAATCATTTTATTGCATCTCTATGAAAATATAACAAATATAAATGTTCATTAGTATTTCAAGTTTTACTTTAAAAACTTTTTCATCAAAAAGACTGAGCTCTCATATTGTCATTATGATTTCTTTTAATCCCTTTATTCACTGACATTATTCACATGATCATTTATTATATAGTAGACTTAGTATCCTGTTTCTCAGGACTCTTCCATCATTAAAAACTTCTGTTACCCTACCCCATATAGCAAAGTGAGGGATATTAAAGTGGAGAAATTGAACTCAATTTTCACTGAAACATTTTCTGTCTCCTTTCAAAGCAAGACATTTATGAAGGTGGAAAATTGGAAAACATAAACTTAAACTGACATTTTGGTAATTCAAAATGGTATTAAAGACTGGTACTAAATGTTTGCTATGCTATGTTTCCATATATTCAGTAAATCTAAATATCAAATAAAATGACTTGCATTTCTTCATTTTCATCCTGAGATTATTTGGCTTAACATTGCCTGAAAAAAATCAAAGGAATGTTTCTTTTGTGGTTTATTCAGCCCTTTTTGTACACAATAATTTTAAGGGTAAAACTTAATCCAATTCCAAGCAGATGGGTAGCTCTCATGTAACTTTTGTTTGTATTGATTTGACCTAATGTAAGGTACCATGGATTGTGTGGTTATTCTATGAGTATGAAGAAAATTTCACAAATGCTGCCAATTATAGCTATAGAACATCATGAATTATAAGTGGCATTCCAACATTGGGGTTGTTCCAATGGAAGAAGACCCTCTGGTACAGATTGCATTCCATAATTCTTGACCAACCCTATCTGAACAATAGTTATACTTGTGTTCTTTTACTTCATGGAAACATTATCATTGTGAAGTAGGAGACATAGTGATAACCACAGTAGATGGTGGCATTTATTGAATTGTCATTTCTGCTGGAATTTCTAACTCCTCTTCATAGATTCTCTCTTATGCATCACTGGGGTATCCTATTAGGTAACTAGAACTTCATTCCCTCTTTATGTGTGAAGAATGAGACCCACAGAATGTCTAGGCAATAGCTAGCAACAGATCTTAAAGTAAGTATCCAAGTGAGGTTGTGGCAACAGTAAAGATCATGTTTTCTTTCCAATAAGGTTACTCTGGACTGGGGATGTAACTCTAGGGTACCATGCTTGCCTCATATGAGTAAGTTCCTGAACCTTAATTCAGTGGGAGTTGTGCAATCGACAGTCTCAGGAAATCTGTTGAGTTCCTGGAATAACCAGCCTGGCAGTGTTCAACATTGCAAGCCCTGAAGTGCGTGACAATACTGATGGGGATCCCTTTAATAATTCATTTTTAGCAGTTCCTTTTTTTATTGTAAACAAATGGGATACATGTTGTTTCTCTGTTTGTACATGGAGTAAGGCATACCATTTGTGTAATCATAATTTACATAGGGTAATGTTGTTTGATTCATTCTGTTATTTTTTCCCTTCCCCCCCACCCCGCCCATCCCTCTTTTCCCTCTTTACAGTCCTTCCTTCCTCCATTCTTGCCACCCTCCTTAACCCTAACCCTAAACCTAACCCTAACCCTAACACTAACCCCTCCCACCCCCCATTATGTGTCATCATCTGCTTATCAGCAAGATCATTCGTCCTTTGGTTTTTTGAGATTGGTTTATCTCACTTAGCATGATATTCTCCAATTTCATCCATTTGCCTGCAAATGCCATAATTTTATCATTCTTTATGGCAGAGTAATATTCTATTGTATATATATGCCACAGTTTCTTTATCCATTCATCAATTGAAGGACATCTAGGTTGGTTCCACAATCTGGCTATTGTGAATTGAGCAGCTATGAACATTGATGTGGCTGTATCTCTGTAGTATGCTGATTTTAAGTCCTTCGGGTATAGGCCAAGGAGTGGGATAGCTGAGTCAAATGGTGGTTCCATTCCAAGATTTCTGAGAAATCTCCATGCTGCTTTCCAGAGTGGCTGCACTAATTTGCAACCCTACCAGCAATGTATGAGTGTACCTTTTCCCCCACATCTTCTCCAACACTCATTGTTGCTTTTATTCTTGATAATCACCATTCTAATTGGGGTGAGATGGAATCTTAGGGTAGTTTTGGTTTGCATTTCTCTTATAACTAGAGATGTTGAACGTTTTTTCATATATCTGTTGATTGCTTGTAGATCTTCTGTGAAGTGTCTGTTCATATCCTTAGCCCATTTGTTGATTGGATTATTTGTACTCTTGGTGTAGAGTTTTTTGAGTTCTTTATATATTCTGGAAATTAGCGCTGTATCTGATGTATGAGATTTTCTCCCACTCTGTAGGCTCTCTCTTCACATTATTGATAGTTTCCTTTGCTGAGAGATAGCTGTTTAGTTTGAATCTATCCCAGTTGTTGATTCTTGCTTTTATTTCTTGTGCTATGGGAGTCCTGTTAAGGAAGTCTGATCCTAAGCCAACATGTTGAAGATTTGGACCTACTTTTTCTTCTATAAGATGCAGGGTCTCTGGTCTGATTCTGAGGTCCTTGATCCATTTTTGAGTTGATTTTTGTGCAGGGTGAGAGATAGGGTTTAATTTCATTCTGTTGCATATGGATTTCCAGTTTTCCCAGCACCATTTGTTGAATTCTCCATTGCATATTTTTGGCCCCTTGGTCTAGTATGAGAAAATTGTATTTATTTGGGTTTGTGTCCATGTCCTCTATTCTGTACCATTGATCTACCTGTCTATTTTGGTACCAATACCATGCTGTTTTTGTTACTATTGCTTTGTAGTAGAGTTGAAGATCTGGTATTGCAATACCCTCTACTTCGCTCTTTCTGCTGAGGATTGCTTTAGTTATTCTGGGTTTCTTATTCTTCCAGATGAATTTCATAATTGCTTGCTCTATTTCTGTAAGGTACGTCATTGGGATTTTAATTGGAATTGCATTGAATCTGTATAGCACTTTAGGTAGTATGGCCATTTTGACAATATTAGTTCTGCCTATCCAAGAACATGGGAGATCTTTCCATCTTCTAAGGTGTTCTTTAATTTCTTTCTTTAGTGTTCTGTAGTTCTCTTTGTAGAGGTCTTTCACCTCTTTTGTGAGATTGATTCCCAAGTATTTTATTTTTTCGATGCTATTGTGAATGGGGTAGTTTTCCTAACTTCTCTTTCTGAAGATTCATCACTTATGTATAAAAATGCATTGGATTTATGAGCATTGATCTTGTAACCTGCTACTTTACTGAATTCACTTATGAGTTCTAAAAGTTTCCTGGTGGAATTTCCGGGTTCCTCTAAATATATAATCATGTCACCAGCGAACAGGGATAGTTTTGAGTTCTTCTTTTCCTATTCGTATCCCTTTAATTTCTTTGGTTTGTCTAATTGCTCTGGCTAGAGTTGCAAGGATGATGTTGAATAGAAGTGGTGAAAGAGGGCATCCCTGCCTTGTTCCAGTTTTTAGGGGGAATGCCTGTTTCAGTTTTTCACCATTTAGAATGATATTGGCCATGGGCTTAGCGTAGATGGCCTTTACAATGTTAAGGAATGTTCCCACTACCCCAATTTTTTCTAGTGTTTTGAGCATGAAAGGATGCTGTATTTTATCAAATGCTTTTTCTGCATCTATTGAAATAATCATATGATTCTTAACTTTATGTCTTTTGATATGGTGAATGACATTTGATTTCCAGATGTTGAACCAACCTTGCATCCCTGGGATAAAACCCACTTGATCGTGGTGCACTATCTTTTTAATATATTTTTGTGTGAGATTTGCTAAAATTTTGTTGAAAATTTTTGCGTCGATGTTCATTAAGGATATTGGTCTGAAATTTTCTTTCCTTGATGTGTCTCTGTCACTATTCATTTAATCAATAGGGGCCACTGAATACAAGTGGAGTATCAATAATTGAGAAAAAAAATCTTAAAGCATGTATTCTCAGTTCTACTTAGGTCAATTTGGGCTTGACTTTTATAGTAACAACAGAAAATGTTTTACTGACAAAAAACATAGCTTCATACACAGTCAATTGGATATAAACCCACAGTAAACATACCCTCTTCCACACACCAGGACTATAACTATATATAGCTTCCCTCAGTGAATTGAATCAGCATGAGAATTGAAGAATCTCATGCAGAATTTGGCTTTTATGTTCACTGAAAGAAATGAATTTGTTCTCCTTTGAGCCCATACTATTGCCTGGTGTGCACTGCAGAATGAGATCCTTTGTCTAAAGAACACGAATTCTCCAGGTTGCAACTGACCCACATTGGTATTTCTTCAAGCAAGAGCTTTGCCTCTAGAAGTGTTTGAATTTACACTCTGTTTGATAATGTATTTTGAGGAGGATTTTATTATCATTATAATTATTGAATATAGTTGATGACAATATGGTTCATATATTTTGTAATTCCTTTGAAATTGAATTACTTTTAGAATTCAAAAATTTTACTTAATGTTATTTTGTATTCCAAACCATGGATCTATATTGTAATGTGACTCCATATAAGACTTAGTAGCTTAATTATGCTTATTGTTGGTTAGCTTCAGGATATTGTCAAGTATATAATGTCTTTTTCTTCAGCATTGTCTCTAAAATGTCAAGCAATATAGTGCCTCTCATTGTGCTCAAAATAGTCCATATAGATCAGAAATAATTTCTATTGATAAGAAATATTTATATTTTTTGTTTTATTTCACCTAACATATTAACTTAAAATGAAAATTAAAAAGAAATGAGTACTATAATGATTTAAAAACTATGTGTAGAGGATCTAAGATGGCAGACTTGTTGCTCTGTAACTCAGGTTTTAAGCAGAGGAAAATCTGTTTCTCTGTGAAGCAGTCTTTGCTGCTCATCGAGCCCCTGCTGTTTACCCCATTTGTCCACCTCAATCACCCACAGTCTGCCAGCATATTGCCTACTTTTTTAGTGCAGATCGCTCCCTGACTGCAGCCTATCATCCATCATTTGCCTGTTTGCCAGCCTCTTGCCTACCCATCACCTACTTTTCACCTACCCATCACCCACCACTGAAGTCCACCTGCCCATCGTCCACTGGTAGCCTGCAGACCACCAGCAGACTGCCAGTCAATCACCAGCTGCCTGCTCTTGCCTGGAAATCCAGTGTCACAGTGCCCAGAGTTTTGGTTACATGTGACTGCTGCCATTTTGGGACAACAGCCAGGTCCTGCAGGACCCCTCAGGCCAACTAACTGTGCCCTGCCTCCAGGACCCCAGGCCTGACTGGCTGTGCCCCATGCAGACTCAGTGCCCCATGCTGCAGATCCCCATTTGCCAACCCTTAGAAGCCAGTGCAACCATCTTGGATTATCCTGCAAATGGAAGCTGCCATCTTTACTGGGGCAAATCCCATCTTGAGACCCTGCTGGAGACTGGAAACTCATTGTCAGGTACCTCTCATGCATCAGGCTACTGAAGACTGGGATGTTTGAATAATAAATGACTGTTCATGTATCGTCCCCTGTAGCAGTGCAGATCTGGGGTATTGCAGTTTCCCCCCTATAGGTTTATAGTGACCTCCTATTAAAGGTTTCTAAAACCTTTTCTTTAAGGGGGAGATCAATATTAGCAACATCCCAAATGGACAATATGCAGCCCTCAACCAAATAGCCCATATGAAGACATTACTACTTTTTCTCTGTGAGGCAGTCTTTACTGCTCATTGATCCCCTGCTGTTTACCCCATTTGTCCACCTCGATCATCTGGCATCGGCCAGCACATCGTAATAAACAGAGAGAATGAGTTGAATTATCATCTACAGTATAACCAATAGATGTGCAATTTGGTCTATTGCTTCTAATGGTGGACAAAGAGGATGGGGATGGATGTAGGATGTAACAGTTAATGGGTTAAGAAAAGAGTATGTAGAAGTATTAGATTGTAGGAAAGAGTGAAAGCAGAATCAAAAGATGTTCATTGTTAGCATGAAAAAAGGGGGAAAGAGATTCTGAGGAAACAGGTAAACAAAAGGAAAATAGAGCAAGAAAAATAAAGAAATTAAAATTTAAAATTTTTCAAAAAGGAGAAAAAAAACCTACAATACTCAAGATCTGCACTGCTAGAAGGGAAGACACATGAACAACATGAAGAAACAAGGGAAGAAAGTGTTCCAAACAAACTAAGATTCTATATTAATAGAATCCAATGACAGCATGGTAGAAGAAATGTCAGAAAAGGAGTTCAGAATATGCATAATTAAAATGGTTTGCAAAGGATGAGATAAGAGAGTAAATGCAGGCAATGAATGATCACTCCAATAAACAGTTAAAAGAGCAACTGCAGGAAGCAAAAGACCATTTCAATAAAGAGATAGAGATTCTGGGAAAAAAACAAACACAAATCCTTGAAATGAAGTAAACAATAAGCCAAATTAAAAACTCAATGGAAAGTATCACCAACAGATTAGGTCACTTGGAAGACAGAACCTCAGACAATGAAGATGAAGTATTTATCTTGAAAAAAAGTTGAACAAACAGAGCAGATGATAAGAAATCATTAATGAAACCTCCAAGAACTGTGGGATATCATGAAAAGACCAAATTTAAGAATTATCAGGATTGGGGAAGGCACAGAGATACAAATGGAAATCAACTACAAAAGGCTTACAGAACACCAAATGTACAAAATTACAACATCCACACCAAGGCACAGTATAATGAAAATGCCTAACATCCAAAATAAAGATAGAATTTTAAAGACTGAGAGAAAAAAAATCATCAGACTACATATAGGGGGAAACCAATACAGATATCAGTCAATTTCTCAGCCTAGACCCTAAAAGCTAGAAGGGCCTGGAACAACATATTTCAAGCTCTGAAAGAACATGGTTGCCAACCAAGAATCTTATACCCAACAAAACTAACCTTAGATTTGAAGATGAAATAAAATTCTTCCATGATAAACAAAAGTTAAAAGAATTTACAAATAGAAAGCCTGTGCTACAGAACATTCTCAGCGAAGTATTCCATGAGGAGGAAACAAAAAACAATATAAGTCAGCAAAGGATGGAACTACCCTAATGAAAAAGCCAATCAAAGGAGAAACCAAGTCAAATTGAAAACCAAAAATAAGTCAAAATGACCAGGAATACAAATCATATCTCAATTATAAACCTGATTGTTAATAGCCTAAACTCATCAATCAAAAGACATAGACAGGTTGGATTAAAAAGAAAGACCCAACATTATGCTGCCTTCAAGAGACTCATCTCATAGAAAAAGACATCCACAGACTAAAGGTGAAAGGATGGGCAAAAACATACCACACACATGGACTCAGTAAAAAAGTGGGGGTTTCCATCCTTATATCAGATAAAGTGGACATCAAGCCAAAGTTAGTCAGAAGGGATAAAGAAGGACATTTCATAATGCTTGAGGGAACCATAAATCAGGAAGACATAACAATTGTAAATATTTATGCCCTAAACAACGGCACATCCATGTACCTCAGACAAATCCTTCTCAATTCCAGCAACTTAACAGACCACAACACAATAATTCGGGCTGACTGTAACACACTGCTTTCACCCCTGGATAGATCTTCCAAACAAAAACTAAAAAAAGAAATCATAGAACTCAATAACGCAATGAATAACTTAGACTTAACAGACATATACAGAATATTCCATCCATCAGTGAGCAAATACATTTTCTTCTCAGCAGCACATGAATCCTTCTTTAAATAGACCATATGTTATACCTTATTAAATACAAAAAAATAGAAATACTAACTTGTATTCTATCAGATCATAATGTAATAAAATCATAAATTAATAATAAAATAAAAAACAGAAACTACTCCAACACCTGGAGACTAAATAATATGCTACTGAATGAAGCACGGATAATAAAAAACATCAGGGAGGAGATAAAAAAATTCTTAGAGGTAAATGAGAATGATGATACAATATATCAAAATCTCTGGAACACTATGAAAGCAGTACAAAGAAGAAAATTCATTGTGTGGAGCACATTTCAGAAAAGAATAAAAAGTCAACAACTAAATTACCTAACATTACACCTTACAGCCCTAGAAAAAGAGGAACAGAACAACACCAAAAATAGTAAAGACAGGAAATAATTAAAATCACAGCTGAAATCAATAAAATTGAAACAAAAGAAACAACTCAAAAAATTGACAAAATAAAAAGTTGCTTCTTTGAAACAGTAAATAAAATAGATAAACCCTTAGCCACACTAATGAAGAGAAGGAGAGAGAAAACTCAAATTACTACAATTTGTGATGAAAAGGAAATATCATGACAGACACTATTGAAATACATAACATAATTAGAAGATACTTTGAAAATCTATACTCCAGCAGAATAGAAAATATTGAAGACATTCGCAAATTTTTAGAGACATACGATCCTCCCAAACTGAATCAGGAGGACATACGCAATTTAAACAGACCAATTTCAAACAATGAAATAGAAGCAGCCATCAAAAGCCTACCAACCAAGAAAATCCTGGGACCAGTCAGATTCTCAGCCAAGTTCTACAAGACCTTCAAAGAAGAACTTAAACCAATATTCCTCAAAGTATTACATGAAATAGAAAAGGAGGGAACTCTTCCAAACTCATTCTATGAAACTAGTGTCTCTCTGATACCAAAACCAGACAAAGATGCATCAAGGAAAGAAAACTTTAGACCAATATCCCTGATGAACATAGATGCAAAAAATCTTAACAAAATTCTGGCAAATTGTATACAAAAACATATGAAAAAGATAGTGCACCATGATCAAGTGGGGTTCATTCCAGGGATGCAAGGTTGTCTCAACATCTGGAAATCAATAAACATAATTCATCACATCAATAGTCTTAATGTTAAGAATCATATGATTATTTCAATAGATATTGAGAAAGCATTCAATAAAACACAGCACCCCTTCATGCTCAAAACACTAGAAAAAATAGGGATAGTAGGAACATACCTCAACATTTTAAAGGCTATCTATGCTAAGCGCATGGCCAACATCATTACAAATGGAGAAAAACTGAACGCCTTCCCTCTAAAAACTGGAACAAGGCAGGGTTGCCCTCTTTTGCCACTTCTATTCAACATTGTCCTTGAAACACTAGCTAGAGCAATTAGACAGACCAAAGAAATTAAAGGGATAGGAATAGGAAAAGAAGAACTCAAGCTATCACTATTTGCTGATGACATGATTCTGTATTTAGAGGACCCAAAAAACTCCACCAGAAAACTTCTAGAACTAATAAATGAATTCAGCAAAGTAGCAGGATATAAAATCAAAATAGATAAATCTAATGCATTTCTATTCATAAGTGACAAATCCTCTGAAAAGGAAATTAGGAAAACTACTCCATTGACAGTAGCCTCAAAAAATAAAATAAAATACTTGGAAATCAATGTAAAGAAAGAAGTGAAAGACCTCTACAATGAAAATTACAGAACACTAAAGAATGAAATTAATGAAAATCTTAGAAGATGGAAAGATCTCCCATGTTCTTAGATAGGCAGGATTAATATTGTCAAAATGGCCATACTACCAAAGGCACTATACAGATTCAATGCAATTCCAATTAAAATCCCAATGTTGTTCCTCATAGAAATAGAGAAAGCAATCATGAAATTCATCTGGAAGAATAAGAGATCTCAAATAGCCAAGGCAATCCTTAGCAGGAAGCAGGAGGTATCACAATAGCAGAACTTCAACTATATTACAGAGCAATAGTAACAAAAACAGCATGGTATTGTCACCAAAATAGACAAGTAGACCAAAGTTACAGAATAGAAGACACAGAGACAAACCCACATAAGTACAGTTAGCTGGTACTAGACATACAATGGAGAAATGATAGCCTATTGAACAAATGGCGCTGGAAAAACTGGGAATCCATATGCAGCAAAATGAAATTAAACCCCTATCTCTCACTCACCCTGTACAAAACTCAATTCAAAATAGATTAAGGACCTAAGAATTAGACCAAACACCCTGCAACAAATAGAAGAAAAAGTAGACCTGAATCTTCACCATGTTGTCTTAGGAACAGACTTCCTTCCCTAACAAGACTCCTAAAGCACAAGAAATGAAAGCAAGGATCAAAAAATGGGATGGATTCAAACTAAAAACCTTTTTCTCAGCAAAGGATACAATCAATAATGTGAAAAGAGAGCCTACAGAATGGGGAAAATCTTTTCCACATGCACTTCAGATAGAGCACTAATCTCCAAAATTTATAAAGAACTTACAAAATTTTACACCAAAAATACAAAGAACTGAATCAATAAATGGGCTAAGGAACTGGACACACTTTACAGAAGAAAATATGTAGGTGATTAATAAATATATGAAAAAGTGTTCAACATCTCTAGTAATTAGGGATATGGAAATTAAAACCACCCTAAGATTTCATCTTACTCTAATTAGAATGGTTATTATCAAGAACACAAGCAATAATAGGTGTTGGAGAGGATGTGGGGAAAAGATACACTCATATATTGCTGGTGGAGTTGCAAATTAGTGCAGCCACTCTGGAAAGCAGGTGGAGATTCCTCAGAAAACTTGGAATGGATCCACCATTTGACCCAGCTATCCCACTCCTCTGTTTATACCCAAAGGACTTAAAATCAGCATACTACAGTGATGCAGCCACATCAATGTTCATAGCACCTCAATTCACAAGAGCTAAACTGTGGAACCAACCTAGATGCCCTTCAGTAGATGAATGGATGAAGAAATAGTGGTATATATACAGAATGGAATATTATTCAGCCATAAAGAAAAACAAAATTATAGCATTTTCGGGCAAATGGATGAAATTAGAGAATATCATGCTAAGTGAAAAAAGGCAATCCCAAAATACCAAAGGCCAAATGTTTTCTCTGACAAGTAGATGATGACACATAATGGGGGTTGGGGGATGGGGAGCAAGAGAAGAATAGAGGAACTTCAGATTATATGGAGGGAAATGAGAGGGGGAGGGGGCAGGGATACGAAAGTTGGTGGAACAAGACAGACATCATTACCCTGTGTACATGTATGATGATAAAAATGGTGTGAATCTACATTTTGTACAACCATAGAAATGAAAAGTTGTACCCCACTTGTGTACAATGAATCAAAATGCAGTTTGTAAAAATAAAAAAAAATGTAAAAAAGAAATTTTATTTGTGCATATTTTTAAATGCCAGAATTGGATTCATTGCAGTGAGGATACTGAAGCAATTTTTCTGAGTCAATCTTGTTTGATTTTGAGTTGCAATATTTGAATGCATGTCATTCTTCCCCATCCCCTAACCACTTCCCCCATGTAACCAAGATTACCATAATACAGTTTATGAGAAATCCTAAATAAAATCACTTGTTTGGAAAAAAATTTTGCTCTGTAAAATGTATGCTTTCTTTGGTTTCTCAGATTCCTTCTCCTTGAGAATGCCAAAGCAATCAAGAAGCGCTTTCTGAGTAATCTATGATAGTACAAGCATATTTGAATGCATAAGCTTTCTTCATATATCCAGTAGCTACTTATGGAGGGACTACTGTGTGCCAGGCCACCTGCACTACTGGTTGATTCATGCAGCCCTCGTAAAGTACAGCAAAACCATGATTTAGCCCCCAACTTCATAGATGAAGATTTGAGGTCCTCAGCAACTTCTTAAACAACTTCGTACCTAAGATCATACAGCTTGTGCAAATAAGTGAGATTTGAAGGTTTATCAGGTGGATTCACAATTTGAGACTGTTATTATTATATCACATTTACTTGGAATAATGAACAAAAATACACTTTAGAGAAGATCAGCACTATTTATATTTTGAGCCAGATAGTTCCTGGTTGTGGCTAGCTGACCTGTGCACTGTAGGATGCTTGACAGCATCCTTGGTCTCTACCTACTAAATCCCAGGAGCATCCTTCCCTCGGTGGGACACCGAAAAATATCTTCAGATGGTGCCATAGACCCCTGGGAGGAGGAAATCATACCTGGTTAATAACCATGTTCTAAGCCATATTCACATTATTTAGAAGGAAAATGAGCAGTTTTGAGTTTTCATGAAGATGAACCTAAAGGAATGCCCCAAACAATGCCTACTCAAAGGAGTGTATGTCAACATAAAGCAAACAGAAACAGGTATAGGGGGGTTGACGATAATTGGTGTGGTGTAGACAGCTCAATCAGGGAATTCAGACTCCAGAGCAGCCACTTTCACCTTCACTCATGTGACTCTGGAATAATAGCACTAAAAATAGGATTATATCATAATTTTATAAATAGGATTATATCATAATTTTATAAGGACAGAGTTTTTACTACAACAAAAAGGATAGCAGAGTCTTTCAGAAACATAAATCAAGTGAGGCAAAACCCCAGAAAAACAGTCAGCCCATTAACAACATTTTAGAAGTGCCAACTCCATGATGGTCATTGCTCTAGACCCTGGGGACACAGTAGGAGAAAATAAACAATAGACTCCTTTGTGGAGATTGAAGTCTAGTGAAACAGACAGACATTAAGCAAAAATTACTCATGAAATGAATTAAATAATTACATATATGCATTACATATATGTACAATATACACTGTATATAATCTACAAAAGATTAACCCTTGTTATGTTTTTGATGTAGGTCAAAATGCATATTCAATCCCAGTTTATATTGATTATTACATTTTTATCTCTAACTCCAAATCCCTCTCCCCATATTCTGATGGTTTCAACAAGCACCTGCTGTCCTCCAGGGTGATTTTGGAATGAGCTAAAGCTCTCATCAGAAATAGTTCTCCTTGCCCTGAAAGTTCTCAGAATCTCCAATGTTCTTGTGCAGGGAGCAGATGTAGTGGCTGCTAGAACATTCCTCGCCTTATAACTGAGTTCCACAGGAAGCTGAATACCATCCTCCACCACCAGTGTGAGAAGTTTATGAACAAGGCCAAGGCAGGAGAATTTTAGGGTGTCATGGAATAATTTTCATGTAGATCTTCTTGACCGATAATTGCTTTGGTGACACACAGCAGTCCACCCTCTTCAGATTCTTCATTTTTCAGAGTTGTGGCCCTCCCAAGGGAGACTTTATCTTCTTCCTCAACAGTAATGGAGGGCCAGCACTGGGAAAATCTCATGTGCATGGGTGGGAGGTGGCATGGTGTATGGGTATAGTTGGTGGCATTTTAAAGATAGGCCTCAAAGTAAATGCTTGCTCCTGAGATGGACACATTGCATTCAAGGATATTCTTCCCATTCTCACTTAACACAATAAGGTCAAATTTGCCATTATTGATGGACTGATTTTGGAATGAAATACAGGCATGGAGGCAACCACGAAAATGTGGGGTGAATCACAAGAGCACCTTGCAAATCTGCCTGCTAGATGTCACTAATTTGTCAGATGAGACTTCAGTGTTCTCTTCTTGAGGGTCAAGTTCATGAGTGGACAAAGTCTGTGTTCATCTCTCAAGCATGTAGAACTGTTGGTAGGGCTGTTGAACTCATTTCAGGGCACTATTAAAGGGTGTGTGACTGCCCTCAGGGCAATACAAGAGAAGAAAAATGGCACACAATTTTATTCTTGGAAGGGATCACCATCCCAGGTTGAAATTTTTTTGTAGTAGGGACTATCAGCCACATTGATCCACCATTCTTCACAGTAATGTCATGTTGCCTGGTCCTGTGCACTGTGAAGGTCACCTTTTCCACATGGGAACTGGGCTCCTGAAGGACCTCCTGGGTCACTGGAATTTTCACTGCTATCTCAACATGAGACATGTGAACTCCTGGTTCCACAGGCTGATGTGCAGGGAAAGGTTGCTGTTCCTACAGAATGTCTCATGGGGTCCTTCCAATCCCAGAATTTGCAGGACTGGGGAGCCAGGTAATTTCCCCACACATACTCATAAACAGTCCCATCACCTCAGGGTTCACAGTCCTCATTTTGAAGGAAGCTGTCTACACGTGTGGCAAACTCAAGGAGGAACTTAATCATGAAGCAGAATGTGACCACAGACACTCTGATTCCACCAATAAGGTAAAACATCAAGTTCCTTCAATGCTGACAGACAGCTGAGGATCACAGCTGCTGCTTTAAATTAGAGAACCAAGTTATTCACAAAAGCATATAATTTCAGGCCCCTTTCACTTTGTCTTTCAACTTCCACATGAAGAAAAAACCACAGTCACTGGAAAGGGTCTGTCCATCACCTTCACAGTAAGCAGAGGTTAATGTCTTTGTGATTAACTAGATGAATTCCAAGGTGGAGAAATATAGCTCAAGAATCTATCATTCCTGGACTTTTGTAGAGCAGGGTACAATCAACTGCCAAAGGACGCATCTGTTCTGGTGTCCTAGGATCCTACCCTTATGGTACTTTTCAAAATTATCATCATCTTCTTCTTCTCCTTCTCCTTCCTTATTTATTATTTTAAAATTTTCTTTAGTATGGGTGATTGAACCCAAAAGTGTTTTCCCACTGAGCTACATACAGTGTCCTTTCTGTTTTTCTAAATACTGAGATGCGGGGGAGATACAAGATGGCGAACTAGAGGGTGACTGAATCTCCGGTCACTCCAGAACCCAGGATTCAAGAAGGGGAGGCATTGAGAGACTCGGACTAAAATAGAGTCACAGGGTGAGTCTCCCCCACCGGGTGAAGCTCGGCCTGGGCGGCAGGCCTGGATAGGGGCGGCTTATCAGAGTAGGGCAGGGCACCTAGAGTCTTCCCCAGGCAGCCCTGTGCACTCCGGAGGTGGGCCCCTCCCACACGGCAAGCTTCTCCAGCTTCTTGGAGCAGGCCCCCCAGTGAGAGCCTTTCTGCACAGAACCAGCTCCAAGTCCCGGAGCCAGCATGGCGTGCTCCGGCTCGCAAGCAGCTTCAGGGACCAGGACAGGGCAGCCAGGGACTTCCCCAAGCAGCCCGGCCCCCTGCAGTGAGAGGCGCCTTTCAAGGCTAGCTTCTCGGAGCAGACCGCCCAGTGAGAGCCTTTGTATGCAGAGCCAGCCACAAGTCCCCGAGCCAACGAGCCAACGGAGAGCTTTGACCTGCAAGCAGCCTCTGGGATCAGGGCAGGGCAGCCAGAGAATTCTCCAGGCGACCCTGCCCCCTCCAGCCGCAGGCTTTTTCCACGGGGCCATCCAAGAGGGCAGACTAGAGGGTGACTGCATCTCCAGTCGCTCCAGAACCCAGGACTCAAGAAGGGGAGGCATTGAGAGACTCAGACTAAAATAGAGCTATGGGGTGAGTCTCCCCCACTGGATGAAGCTCGGCCTGGGCGGCAGGCACGGATAGGGGTGGCTTATAAGAGTAGGGCAGGGCAGCTAGAGTCTTCCCCAGGTAGCACTGCACACTCCAGTGGTGGGCTCCTCCCACATGGCCAACTGTGCAGTGCAGGCCCCCCAGTGAGAGCCTTTCCGCACAGAGCCAGCTCCAAGCCCTGGAACCAGTAGGGGGCTAGGGGCAGCTTTCTTCGGAAGCACTGCATTATCAAGTTACTCCAAGACTTCAGGCTACTGAAGCCTCTGAGGTGATACACTGGAAATCTACAGGGACACTATAAGCCAATAGAGGAAATCTGCAATATCTCAGAGTCCCACTGACATCTGACCAATATGAGAAAACAAGGGAAGAAAATGTCCCCAACAAACCTAGATACTATATCAATAAAATCCAATGACAGCACAGCAGAAGAAACATCAGAAAGGGAGTTCTGAATGTACATAATTAAAACAATCAGGGAAGCAAATGAGGAGATGAAAGAGCAAATGCAGGCATTGAAGGAGGAGATGAAAGAGCAAATGCAGGCATTAAATGATCGCACCAATCAACAGTTAAAAGAGCAAATACGGGAAGCAAGAGATCATTTCAATAAAGAGTTAGAGATACTGAAAAAAACAAACAAACTGAAATCCTTGAAATGAAGGAAACAATAAACCAAGTTAAAAACTCCATAGAAAGCATAACCAATAGGATAGAACACCTGGAAGACAGAACCTCAGACATTGAAGAAAAATATTTAATCTTGAAAACAAAGTTGGCCAAACAGAGAAGATGGTAAGAAATCATGAACAGAATCTGCAAGAATTATGGGATATCATGAAAAGGCCAAATTTAAGAATTATTGGGATTGAGGAAGGCTTAGAGAAACAAACCAAAGGAATGAACAATCTATTCAATGAAATAATTTCAGAAAATTTCCCAAATCTGAAGAACGAAATGGAAAATCAAGTAAAAGAGGCTTATAGGACTCCAAATATACAAAATTACAATAGGCCCACACCAAGGCACATTATTATGAAAATACCTAACATACAAAATAAAGACAGAATTTTAAAGGCCGTGAGAGAAAAGAAACAAATTACATTCGGGGGAAACCAATAAGAATACCAGCAGATTTTTCAATCCAGACCCTAAAAGCTAGAAGGGCCTGGAACAACATTTACCAAGCCCTGAAAGAAAATGGATGCCAACCAAGAATCTTATACCCAGCAAAACTTACTTTCAGATTTGACAATGAAATAAGATTCTTCCATGATAAACAAAAGCTAAAGGAATTTACAAAAAGAAAGCTGGCATTACAGAACATTCTCAGCAAAATATTCCATGAGGAAGAGATGAAAAACAATGACGCAAATCAGCAACGGGAGGAACTAGCCTAAAGGAATAGCCAAATAAAGGAGAAACCAAATCATGTCAAAAAACAAAAATGAGTCAAATGACTGGGAATACAAATCATATCACAATAATAACCCTGAATGTTAATGGCCTGAACTCATCAATCAAAAGACATAGACTGTCAGATTGGATTAAAAAGAAAAATCCAACAATATGCTGCCTGCAAGAGACTCATCTCATAGAAAGAGATACCCATAGACTAAAGGTGAAAGGATGGGGAAAAACATACCATGCACACGGACACAGCAAAAAAGCTGGAGTATCCATCCTCATTTCAGATAATGTGGACTTCAAGACAAAACTCGCCAGAAGGGATAAAGAAGGACATTACATGCTGCTTAAGGGAAGCATAAATCAGCAAGACATAACAATCATAAATATCTATGCCCCAAACATTGGTTCATCCATGTACGTCAAACAAATTCTTCTCAATTCCAGAAATCAAATAGACCACAACACAATAATACTAGGTGATTTTAACACACCTTTCTCACCACTGGACAGATCCTCCAAACAAAAATTGAACAAAGAAACCATAGACCTCAAAAACACAATCAATAATTTAGACTTAACAGACATTTATAGATTATACCATCCAATGAAGAGTGAATACACTTTCTTCTTAGCAGCACATGTATCCTTCTCTGAAATAGACCATATATTATGTCACAAAGCTACTGTTAGCAAATACAAGAAGATAGAGATAATACCTTGTATTACATCAGATCATAATGGATTGAAATTAGAAATAAATGACAGAGTAAACAATAGAAACTACTCCAACACCTAGAGATTAAATAATACACTATTATATGATGAATGGATAACAGAAGACATCAGGAGGGAAATTAAAAAATTCTTAGAAGTAAATGAGAACAAAGACACATCATATCAAAATCTCTGGGACACTATGAAAGCAGTACTTAGAGGAAGATTTATTTCATGGGGCACATTCAATAAAAGAAGTAGAAATCAACAAATAAACAACTTAACACTACAGCTCAAAGTCCTAGAAAAAGAAGAGCAGACCAACACCAAAAGTAGTAGAAGACAGGAAATAGTTAAAATCAGAGCCGAAATCAATGAAATTAAAACAAAAGAAACAATCAGAAAAATTAACAAAATAAATAGTTGGTTCTTTGAAAAAATAAACAAAATTGATAAACCCTTAGCCACACTAACAAAGAGAAAGAGGGAGAAAACTCAAATTACTAAAATTCGCAATGAACAAGGAAATATCACAACAGACACGAGTGAAATACAAAACATAATTAGAAGCTATTTTGAAAATCTATACTCCAACAAAACAGAAAACCTTGAAGACATCAACAAGTTTCTAGAGACATATGAATTACTTAAACTGAATGAGGAGGACACACACAACTTAAATAAATCAATTTCAAGCAATGAAATAGAAGAGGTCATCAAAAGCCTATCAACAAAGAAAAGTCCGGGACCAGATGGGTTCTACAAAACCTTTAAAGAAGAGCTCATTCCAATACTCCTCAAAGTATTCAATGAAATAGAAGAGGAGGGAACCCTCCCAAACTCGTTCTATAAAGCCAATATCACCCTGATACATAAACCAGACAGAGACACATCGAGGAAAGAAAATTTCAGACCAATATCCTTAATGAACATCAACGCAAAAATTCTCAACAAAATTTTAGCAAATTGCATACAAAAACATATTAAAAAGATAGTGCACCATGATCAAGTGGGTTTCATCCCAGGGATGCAAGATTGGTTCAACATCCAGAAATCAATAAATGTCATTCACCATATCAACAGACTTAAAGTTAAGAATCATATGATTATTTCAATAGATGCAGAAAAAGCATTCAATAAAATACAGCATCCCTTCATGCTCAAAACACTAGAAAAAATTGGGGTAGTGGGAACATTCCTTAACATTATAAAGGCTATCTACGCTAAACACATGGCCAATATCATTCTAAATGGTGAAAAACTGAAAACATTCCCCCTAAAAACTGGAACAAGGCAGGGATGCCCTCTTTCACCACTTCTATTCAACATCGTCCTTGAGACTCTAGCCAGAGCAATTAGACAAAACAAAGAAATTAAAGGGATACGAATAGGAAAAGAAAAACTCAAGCTATCCCTGTTCGCTGATGACATGATTATATATTTAGAGGAACCCGGAAATTCCACCAGAAAACTTTTAGAACTCATAAGTGAATTCAGTAAAGTAGCAGGTTACAAGATCAATGCTCATAAATCCAATGCATTTTTATACATAAGTGATGAATCTTCAGAAAGAGAAATTAGGAAAACTACCCCATTCACAATAGCATCGAAAAAAATAAAATACTTGGGAATCAATCTCACAAAAGAGGTGAAAGACCTTTACAACAAGAACTACAGAACACTAAAGAAAGAAATTCAAGAAAACCTTAGAAGATGGAAAGATCTCCCATGTTCTTGGATAGGCAGAATTAATATTGTCAAAATGGCCATACTACCTAAAGTGCTATACAGATTCAATGCAATTCCAATTAAAAACCCAATGATGTACCTTGCAGAAATAGAGCAAACAATTATGAAATTCATCTGGAAGAATAAAAAACCTAGAATAGCTAAAGCAATCCTCAGTAGAAAGAGCGAAGCAGGGGGTATTGCAATACCAGATCTTCAACTCTACTACAAAGCAATAGTAACAAAAACAGCATGGTATTGGTACCAAAATAGACAGGTAGATCAATGGTACAGAATAGAGAACATGGACACAAACCCAAATAAATACAATTTTCTCATACTAGACAAAGGGCCAAAAATATGCAATGGAGAAAAGATAGCCTCTTCAACAAATGGTGATGGGAAAACTTTAAAACCATATGCAACAGAATGAAATTAAACCCCTATCTCTCACCCTGCACAAAACTCAACTCAAAATGGATCAAGGACCTCGGAATCAGACCGGAGGCCCTGCATTTATAGAAGAAAAAGTAGGTCCAATCCTTCAACTTGTTGGCTTAGGATCAGACTTCCTTAACAGGACTCCCATAGCACAAGAAATAAAAGCAAGAATCAACAACTGGGATAGATTCAAACTAAAAAGCTTTCTCTCAGCAAATGAAACTCTCAGTAATGTGAGGAGAGAGCCTACAGAGTGGGAGAATATCTTTGTCAATCATACTTCAGATAGAGCGCTAATTTCCAGAATCCATAAAGAACTCAAAAAACTGTACACCAAGAATACAAATAATCCAATCAACAAATGGGCTAAGGAAATGAACAGACACTTCACAGAAGAAGATCTACAAGCAATCAACAGATATATGAAAAAATGTTCAACATCCCTAGTAATAAGAGAAATGCAAATCAAAACTACCCTAAGATTCCATCTCACCCCAATTAGAATGGCGATTATCAAGAACACAAGCAACAATAGGTGTTGGCGAGGATGTGGGGAAAAAGGTACACTCATACATTGCTGGTGGGGTTGCAAATTAGTGCAGCCACTCTGGAAAGCAGTATGGAGATTCCTCAGAAAACTTGGAATGGAACCAGCATTTGACCCAGCTATCCCACTTCTTGGCCTATACCCAAAGGACTTAAAATCAGCATACTACAGAGATACAGCCACATCAATGTTCATAGCTGCTCAATTCACCATAGCCAGATTGTGGAACCAACCTAGATGCCCTTCAGTTGATGAATGGATAAAGAAACGTGGCATATATATACAATGGAATATTACTCCACATTGAAGAATGATAAAATTATGGCATTTGCAGGCAAATGGATGAAACTGGAGAATATCATGCTAAGTGAGATAAGCCAATCTCAAAAAACTAAAGGACAATTGATTTCGCTGATAAGCGGATGATGACACATAATGGGGGGTGGGAGGCGTTAGGGTTAGGTTTAGGGTTTGGGATAAGGAGGGTGGTAAGAATGGAGGAAAGAAGGACTGTATAAAGGGAAAAGAGGGGTGGGACGGGTGGGGAGAAAGAGAAAAAAATAATGAATCAAACATCATTGCCCTATGTAAATTTATGATTACACAAATGGTATGCCTTGACTCCATGTACAAATAGAGAAACAACATGTATCCCATTTGTATACAATAAAAAAAAAAAAGATGAAAAGGCTGCAAAAAAAAAAAATACTGAGATAGGGTATACCTAAGTTTCTAAGGCTGGTCTTGAACTTGCAATTCTCCTACCTCAGCTTCTGCAGTACTGGGATTATAGGCATGTGCCACCAACCCGGCTCCCAAATTCTTAATGATGCAAAAACATGTAATGTATATAGAAATACACATTATAAGGACCTTTTTACCCAAGCTGTCAGTTGCAGCAAAGTCCCAGCTGTGGTGTGCTGGGAGGTGGCAGCAGCACCCAGCCGACGACAGACTTTCAACCCATCCCCAGGAGACTCTGGTATTCATCTCTGCAGAAACTGAGAGCTGGCTCAGACTTTTTCCATATCTAAAATTGGCTCATGTCTCTTGTTTTCAGGAATAGTTTTGACCCTTGTCTGATCCCTTCATTGAACTAACATCCACATGCACCAGGGAGTTCTGCCTGTGACTTTGCCCACCTTAATGTATTCCCACAACCACCCTGGGAATTGCGTACCACTAGAATCTTCACCTAATAGCTTAATCACAGGTGGTCTTAAGTGTTTGGGGGATAGTGGGAAGCTATAGGACACTTAGAAAATCCCACGAAAGCCTAGGGATGCTTTGGGAAGGAAAAGGTATATGACGTCATGAAACACACGTGTTTTTGTCAACTTTTTCACTGCTTTGAATAAATGACCCAACCAGCACAAATGTAGAGGAGGAATAGTTTATTTGAGGGCTCACAGTTTCAGAGGTCTTAGTTCATAGAAGGACAGCTCCATTCCTCAGGGCTCAAGGTGAAGGAGAACATCGTGGTGTAAAAGTGTGGCAGAGGGAAGCAGCTTGCATCATCAGGAATCAGAGAGAGACTCCACTGGCCAGATACAAATATATACCCCATAGCCACTCTCCCAATTAATACTTCCTCCAGCCACACCCAACCTGCCTCCAGTTACCACTCAATCAATCCCATTAGGGAGTAATTCACTGATTAGGTTAAGACTCTCAAAACCCGATCATTTCTCCTCAACTTTCTTGCATTGTCTCATACGTGAGCTTTTGGCGGACACCTCATATCCAAGCCATAACAACACACAATTCATATACTTTTACTATAAATCCATAGGTGAAGTTATATATGAACTTGAAGTTAAGAAAATCTTGAGTAAGAAACAGGCTCAAAGAGCCACCAGCAGTAGTCACCTAACTAAGGGGCTGGGTTGATGAAACACATCTGTTTAGCTCCAGACTCCTTCAAACACCCTGCAGTCTCTCATGTGGCAAGACAGTCAATGCAGACCCAAGAACACAAAGACTGAGCTAGAAAGCATGCTCATGAAAAGACTACTGCAGAACATTAAAGAAAATCATCACCACTGTCAGCAAAACTTCTTTAACCTTGGGCAAAATGCATTTGCTTTACAACACAGTAAAAATCAGAAGGTGGGGAAGTCCAGCCTGTTATGGGGCACAACTTAAGAACAGACTGATCACCACTGAGAAGTCCAAATTTGAGAGTCTTTATTAAGCTGGCCAGCTGACTGTCTCACACAATGCCCCAAAAAATGGCTATTAGGAGAACAGCCCCAACCACAGGGTTGTAGGGGTTCTTATACTAAAAATCACATTAATCATAAGTGTCTGTTGCTATGATTCGAAATTACAAACTAACATCATGAGATCATCAACAGAGAGAGAAGTGGGTCAAAATGACCCTTACCTAGGTACAAACTAAAGAATGGTTACTAACATCCTCGCAATCACCGTTCACATGGTACATTGTTTAGGAGCAATAGGAATCAAAAGAGAGCAATTCTTTACTACATAGGAGTTGCCATTGTATATTATTAAACATGTCACACCAAGTAACTGATGATGGGCACAGAGGCAGGGTGTTCCCATGGGAGAAGCTTATTTCCTACATAACATGGAGTCTCAGAGCAAAATGGAGTCTGTTTAGTCATTTCCCTTAGAGTCTGACCTACAACATTTTCATGGAACCAAATCTGTCAGCCCATCACACAGCCCAGAAAAGTCATATTAACCACTGGCTGGGGCATGTCCCATGGAAATGCAGTCTGCATGGTCTTTGGTATGGTCGTGCACAGTCCTGACTTGCCTCCCTAATCTGCACACCCAGCACAGCAAAGCCAACTCCCTCTCCCGTTGATCTCCACATCACCCTCCAGGCTGAACAGGAACAAATCCCTGAGCTGCTAATGGCCATATCAGAATCAGATGCAGAACAGGACATGCTAACCACTATGGTTAGTAAGCAGCTATAGGTTAGTGCCAAGGAAAAGCAAGTCTCATATTTTAGACTTGTCAGTTTTTATGATCACTTTATGAAGTGCAGAGAACACTGTGATGAGCCCTTGACTGAGAAAATTAAATGAATTTATCTCTAATCTAGTCAATTTTGGACAGGGTAGGCCTCTGGGCTCTTTCATTTGCTGATTTCACCCCATACAGATGGTTAAATGATAGCAATAATCATTTTTAGGGGGGAATTTTTTTAAATACGGAATTGATATTTCTTCCACACTATAAGGCAAGTATTCTTTCAGTTGTTTCAGTAGTTTGAAATTCTATTTATACCTCAATATTCAAATATAACATTATGTGAATCCCAGGTTTCACATATATTTGAATAACAAGAATTTAAAACACCAAGTTGTACTTTTAATGAGAAATGAATAATTCAAGGTTGCAGTTTGGAAATTGACCAGCAGATGACAGTGTCTGACAAGGAGTTTTGATGCCCCTCCCCACCCCATCCCCAATTTCTGCAAAGGCTGCCTGAAAAGCCACAGCAAACATGTTTAAAAGAGGCATTCTTCACTTCTTACCATTTCCTGCTACAGAAGAAACTAGCTGTTTCAATCCTTCTGAAAAGTAAAATAAAATAATAACTTCAAACTGTTTTTCCTAAATATCCCAAATAAGGGGTTCAATTTATTTCAATAAATTCATACCATTATTATAGATTAATCTATGGTAATTTAAATGAATGTGCACCAATGAGAATCATTTGTTTAAAAAACTGACTTAATTGAAGTATCCCCTTATTTCTTTCTTGCCTCATGAATGTTCAATAACATTATCATTACATTTTGCTATTATTTCAATTCAATTTACTCTTATTGTTTGGCAGGTAATACATTATATTCTATCTGCCAGATATTTTTCTTACCCCAAATATAACACTATTACTACTTTGCTTTTAAAATTTTTTTAGTTATACATAGACATAATACCTTTATTTATTTTTATAGGGTGCTGAGAATCAAATCCAGTGCTTCACATGTGCTAGGCAAGTGCTCTACCACTGAGCTACAACTCCAGTGCCCTATTACTACTTTTTAAATATGCTACTCTTTGCTTTTATTTCTGTCTGGTTTTGTTATGGGGCACAACTTAAGAACAGACCGATCACCACTGAGAAGTCCAAATTTGAGAGTCTTTATTAAGCTGGCCAGCTGACTGTCTCACACAATGCCCCACAAATGGCTATTGGGAGAACAGCCCCGGCTACAGTGTTGTAGGGGTTCTTATACAAAAAAATCACATTAATCATAAGTGTCTGTTGCTATGATTCGAAATTACACATTAACATCATGAGATCATCGGCAGAGGGGGAAGTGGGTCAAAATGACCCTTACCTAGGTACAAACTAAAGAATGGTTACTAACATCCACACAATCCCTGTTCACATGGTACATTGTTTAGGAGCAATAGGAATCAAAAAAGAGCAATTCTTTACTACATAGGAGTTGCCATTGTATATTATTAAACATGTCACACCAAGTAACTGATGATGGGCACAGAGGCGGGGTGTTCCCATGGGAGAAGCTTATTTCCTACATAACATGGAGTCTCAGAGCAAAATGGAGTCTGTTTAGTCATTTCCCTTAGAGTCTGACCTATAACATTCTCATGGAGTCAGATTTGTCAGCCCATCACATTCCCCATTGGTTTTATGTACATAATCAAATCATTGATTTATTAGTAGTGCATAGGTGATTGCAGTGAGTGTGCAACCCCATTAGCTTAACAGACTGGATTTTATCTTTAACATATTTAGTTGAACAGTTTATCATGCATGACCTGATTAAAATACAGGGGCCACTCATTTAGATCAAGGCATGAGTCCCATATGTTTCATTTTTGGAACCATTTGACATAGACGTAGTCTTCTGACTGAAATGGGTGTTGGAAATCAGTGGTCTCTTGGGACTGGTTCTCTCATAAGTTAAACCTGTTAGAGGGACTTAACAACAGGTTAGAACAGAAAGCAGGTTCTTGGTAAAGGTGGAGGAAGGGCTCTGAAAACATTAACATTTTAATCTCTCAGAGGTCATTTGCCTCCAACTTTCTGGACCAAAACTGGCCCTTATTTTTGTGATTTAACCCAATTTACCTATCCATATTGACTGTCTTTTTAAAATTTTTATTATTACCCCTCTAATTTTAGGGACTTTTTACTGCTGTAAGGAAAAAGGGTGATGACCGCTCTTGCTGCTTCGAGCTAAGAGGAGGCGATGTGGGGTAGGGCAAGCAGTAAAAAGTTCCTTTCTAGGGGTAAAAGTCTTGTTCTATGAAAGAAACAAAAAACCATGAGTACAAAATAAATAGCATCTGGAACATGCCAATGAACATCATGAAGTTGATGGAAATTAATAATCTCTTACCAGAAGGTGGAAGAGCTGAGAGGTTGATCCCATAAAAAGGCCTAACAAAGCTTAACAAGGCTGGAAAGGATAAGGCCTCAATTGTAAATGTTAACACTGTCAGAGTTATCAGAAATGTAAGCATGACATTTAGTTATGACATTTAGTTATGTTACTTAATGTCACCTGATTTTTGTAAAATATCTTTTTACTGGCATGATCTTTTTGTTTAGTAGAGATCCCTTTATTTTTGTTACTTAGGGCTAGAGAATCATACTAGCAAACATGATTAAGTCTACCTATATCAGAGGTTAAGATAATCTGCAGGCCTTAAACTGACTGAAAACTTACAACTCTGGCAGTTTCTCTTGATAGTTATCAGGCACTTTTGTCTAAGAATATTCTTTGCTACCTCTAGTTTTACTTAAAATATCCAGGAATGACTGTGTTTTAGTTTTAACTGTTTTGCTAGGTGTTTAAGAACAAGCTTGTCAAATTGACCTCGTTCCTATCTGCTTTTAAGAGTCAGATGAGTTCCCACAGGGGTCACTCTTGGGGAACTTGAGAGCAGCTTCTTAGTTCCTTTAGTGCCATTCACCTGGTAGGGTCTCTTTGATGAGGTGGCTTCCTTTGGAAGCATTAGGGATGGCTCCCTTTCCCAAGGACCCTCCTCTGCAGCAAGTGCACTGATTAACTTTTCATCCTCTAGTGGTCTCATTAATCACCCTGATCGGAAGGTTGTGTGGCCCAGAGTTGCAAAGCTCCTTAGAGAAGTTCTCTTGTTCCCTGTGTTTAGACTGACTCTGAGGGCAAGAACCAAATACTGATTCTCTTGATCCCTTTGTTTTAATCTTGATCTTTAAGTCTTGATCTTAAACATCCAGCAACTCAGTTTCACCAGTCATACAGTAAGAGTACGGGGCTTTAACTTTAATGTCTATGACTTTAAAGTCATTTACTGAATTTTATTAAATTGGGGACTATATTATCTGTCCCATAGGTGATGGCTTATTATCTCAAATTAATTTAGATTGTTCTTGAAGCAGTACCTCTATAAAACATTAATTGGTCAACAGTTACAGAGTTTACGAGGAAAATACAAAATGGAATTAACAACAGTAAAAACATATTTAGTTGTGTAATAGCTATCTTAAATTTTGACTGAGCTATATATTATATCCCCTGTTTGAGATTACAGTAATTTTACAACAAAAAACCAATCTTTTGAATAGAACTTTAAGTGAACTGAAGTCTGACTTATTTTGGAGCCACTGTAACATGTAGTAAGGTGGGAGGCAGAACTTTATCTCAGGTAAGGCAGGGCTCTTAGTTAACACAGTATGATATTACACTTACAGTATGAATCAAAGAAAGCTGAGAGAGTTTTAAATTTTTTGTGTGTGTAGTAAAGTGGTAAAATGTTTTCCTGTTTCATGATATTAACTTTTAAACAGATCAGATTCTTGTTATCTTTTAGAAATACATTTACATTTTTATCCCAGTGCAGAAGGTAACATAAGGGTCAGGTCCAGTTACAGACCACCAAATGATATAATTAGTCCCCAATAAAATTTTTTATTTTGATAAGTTCAAATTTACCATCACAATTTTAGGTTGGAGAACACCAGCTTGATATAATGTACTTTTTAAACCTTTTAAAGACTTGTATACCTGGAAGATATGAACACATTTAATATATAGACAGAGTAATAGAATCATAATTGCATTGATGTTTTTATATTAACCATGTTTACCTTTTAAAGAAAATTTAGACTTTGTAATGTAGTACAATACTCTAAAATAACAGTTGCGGTTTAACCAGAATTGCACAAACCCCCAATTTTTAAGACTAGCTGTTCTAGAGAATAAAACTTAACAGACACAATGTTAAGAGTAAATTAATGCTTTTAGAATTATTGGTCATTTTAGCATATAGATTGAAATTTGGTTTATATCAGTACATTAATATTTGACCTTAGGAAAAAACCTTGAATAGTTTTAACTGTTGTATTACTTATGTATACATGTAAATCTTTTAAAATTTACTCTTAATTAACATTTTTTAATCACTTAGACACTCTTGTTGTTTACTTAGATGTATTACAGCCTTATTTTATCACATAAAGACTTTTTTATCTAGAAACATTTTTATTAAATATATTTTATATCTAAAACCTTGTAATGTTTTAATCTGTTGATCCCCTTTTAAAATTTATATTTTGAAACAACCCTTATAAATTTCTAAATTTAGATAAATTACTCTATTTTAATCTGATGAAATACTTCATTACTTATAAAACTCTATTTAAATACAGTTGAAACTTTTGAACCCTTTATATAGAATAATACTGTTAAGACTTTTAGTAATCATGTTTTTAGTGATAACTTAAAGTAAACTTAGGATCCAAGATGGCGGCCTAGAGGGTGATTGCACCCCCAGTCGCTCCAGAACCCAGGAGGTAAGAAGGGGAGGCATTGAGAGACTCGGACTGAAATAGAGCCACGGGTGAGTCTGCCCACTGGGTAAAGCTCAGCCCGGGTGGCAGGCCCAGATAGAGGTGGCTTATCGGAGCCGGGCAGGCAGCTAGAGTCTTCCACAGGCAGCCCTGCGCACTCCGGCGCTGGGCCCTGCCCACACAGCCAGCTTCTCCAGGTTCTCGGAGCAGGCCCCTAGTGAGAGCCTTTCTGACCAGAACGAGCTCCAACTCCCGGAGCCAGCGCAGCGTACTCCCAGCGTACTCCGGCACGCAAACAGCTTCAGGGACCAGGATAGGGCAGCCAGAGACTTCCCCAAGTAGCCTGGACCCCTACAGTGGGAGGTGCCTTTCAAGGCTAGCTTCTCGGACCAGACCAACCAGTGAGAGGCTTTCTACATAGAACCAGCCACAAGTCTCTGAACCAACGGAGAGCTTCGATCCGCAAGCAGCCTCTGGGATCAGGACAGGGCAGCCAGAGACCTCTTCAGGTGGCTCTGCCCACTCTGGCCACAGGTTCTTTCCATGGGGTGATCCAAGATGGCAGCCTAGAGGGTGACTGCATCCCCAGTCGCTCCAGAACCCAGGAGTTAAGAAGGGGAGGCATTGAGAGACTTGGACTGAAATAGAGCCACAGGTGAGTCTGCCCACTGGGTAAAGCTTGGCCCGGATGGCAGGCACAGAAAGGGGTGGCTTATCAGAGCAGGGCAGGGCAGCTAGAGTCTTCCCCAGGTAGCCTTCCACACTCCGGCGGTGGGCTCCTTCCACACGGCCAGCTGCACGGTGCAGGCCCCCAGTGAGAGCCTTTCCGCACAAAGCCAGGTCCAAACCCTGGAACCAGTAGGGGGCTAGGGGCAGCTTGCTTCGGATGCACTGCATTATCAAATTCCTCCAAGACATCAGGCTACTGAAGACTGGGAGGTGATACACTGGAAATCTACCGGGACACTATAAGCCAATAGTGGAAATCTGCAATATCTCAGGGTCCCACTGACAGCTGACCAATATGAGAAGACAAGGGAAGAAAATGTCCCAACAAACCTAGATACTACATCAATAAAACCCAATGACAGCACAGCAGAAGAAATGTCAGAAAGGGAGTTCAGAATGTACGTACTTAAAACGATCAGGGAAGCAAATGAGGAGATGAAAGAGCAAATGCAGGCATTGAAGGATGAGATGAAAGAGCAAATGCAGGCATTAAATGATCGCACCAATCAACAGTTAAAAGAGCAAATACGGGAAGCAAGAGATCATTTCAATAAAGAGTTAGAGATACTGAAAAAAAAGCAAACTGAAATCCTTGAAATGAAGGAAACAATAAACCAAGTTAAAAACTCCATAGAAAGCATAACCAATAGGATAGAACACCTGGAAGACAGAACCTCAGACATTGAAGACAAAATATTTAATCTTGAAAACAAAGTTGACCAAACAGAGAAGATGGTAAGAAATCATGAACAGAATCTGCAAGAACTATGGGATATCATGAAAAGGCCAAATTTAAGAATTATTGGGATTGAGGAAGGCTTAGAGAAACAAACCAAAGGAATGAACAATCTATTCAATGAAATAATATCAGAAAATTTCCCAAATCTGAAGAATGAAATGGAAAACCAAGTACAAGAGGCTTATAGAACTCCAAACATACAAAATTACAACAGACCCACAGAAAGGCACATTATTATGAAAATACCTAACATACAAAATAAAGACAGAATTTTAAAGGCCGCGAGAGAAAAGAATCAAATTACATTCAGAGGGAAACCAATAAGAATATCAGCAGATTTTTCAATCCAGACCCTAAAAGCTAGAAGGGCCTGGAACAAGCCCTGAAAGAAAAAGGATGCCAACCAAGAATCTTATACCCAGCAAAACTTACCTTAAAATTTGAGGATGAAATAAGATCCTTCCATGATAAACAAAAGCTAAAGGAATTTACAAAAAGAAAGCTGGCATTACAGAACATTCTCAGCAAAATATTCCATGAGGAAGAGATGAAAAACAACGATGCAAATCAGCAACAGGAGGCGCTAGCCTAAAGGAATAGCCAAATAAAGGAGAAACCAAATCATGTCAAAAACAAATATGAGTCAAATGACTGGGAATACAAATCATATCACAATAATAACCCTGAATGTTAATGGCCTGAACTCATCAATCAAAAGACATAGACTGGCAGATTGGATTAAAAAGAAAAATCCAACAATATGCTGCCTGCAAGAGACTCATCTCATAGAAAGAGATACCCATAGACTAAAGGTGAAAGGATGGGAAAAAACATACCGTGCACATGGACTCAGCAAAAAAGCTGGGGTATCCATCCTCATTTCAGATAATGTGGACTTCAAGCCAAAGTTACTCAGAAGGGATAAAGAAGGATATTTCATACTGCTTAAGGTAATCATAAATCAGCAAGACATAACAATCATAAACATCTATGCCCCAAACAGTGGCTCATCCATGTATGTCAAACAAATCCTTCTCAATCTCAGAAACCAAATAGATCACAATACAATAATACTAGGTGATTTTAACACGCCTCTCTCACCACTGGACAGATCTTCCAAACAAAAATTGAACAAAGAAACCATACATCTCAATAACACAATCAATAATTTATACTTAACAGACATTTATAGAATATACCATCCAACCAAGAGTGAATACACTTTCTTCTCAGCAGCACATGGATCCTTCTCTAAAATAGACCATATATTATGCCACAAAGCTAATGTTAGCAAGTACAAGAAGATAGAGACACTTCCTTGTATTCTATCAGATCATAATGGATTGAAAGTAGAAATAAATGAAAGAGTAAAAAACAGAAATTACTCCAACACCTGGAGATTAAACAATATGCTATTATATGAGGAATGAATAACAGAAGATATTAGGAAGGAAATTAAAAAATTCTTAGAGGTAAATGAGAACAAAGAAACATCATATCAATATCTCTGGGACACTATGAAAGCATACTTAGAGGAAAATTTATTTCATGGAGTGCATTCAATAAAAGAAGTAAAACTCAACAAATAAAAGACTTACCACTACAGCACAAAGCCCTAGAAAAATAAGAACAGACCAACACCAAAAGTAGTAGAAGACAGGAAATAGTTAAACTCAGAGCTGAAATCAGCAAAATTGAAACAAAAGAAACAATACAAAAAATTGACAAAATAAATAGTTGGTTCTTCAAAAAAATAAACAAAATTGATAAACCTTTAGCCACACTAACAAAGAGAAAAAGGGAGAAAACTCAAATCACTAAAATTCGGAATGAACAAGGAAACATCACAACAGACACGAGTGAAATACAAAACGTAATTAGAAACTATATTGAAAATCTATACTCCAACAAAACAGAAAACCTCGAAGGCATCAACAAATTTCTAGAGACATAAGAATTACCTAAACTGAACGAGGAGGACATACACAACTTAAATAAACCAATTTCAAGCAATGAAATAGAAGAGGTCATCAAAAGCCTACCAACAAAGAAAAGTCCAGGACCTGATGGGTTCTCAGCCGAGTTCTACAAAACCTTTAAAGAAGAGCTCATTCCAATACTCCTCAAACTATTCCATGAAATAGAAGAGGAGGGAACCCTCCCAAACTCATTCTACGAAGCCAATATCTCCCTGATACCTAAACCAGACAGAGACACATCGAGGAAAGAAAATTTTAGACCAATATCCCTAATGAACATTGACGCAAAAATTCTCAACAAAATTTTAGCAAATTGCATACAAAAACATATTAAAAAGATAGTGCACCATGATCAAGTGGGTTTCATCCCAGGGATGCAAGGTTGGTTCAACATCAGGAAATCAATAAATATAATTCACCATATCAACAGACTTAGAGTCAAGAATCACATGATTACTTCAATAGATGCAGAAAAAGCATTTGATAAAATACAGCACCCCTTCATGGTCAAAACACTAGAAAAAATAGGGATAGTGGGAACATTCCTTAACATTTTAAAGGCCATTTATGCTAAGCCCATGGCCAATATCATTCTAAATGGTGAAAAACTGAAACAGGCATTCCCCCTAAAATCTGGAACAAGGCAGGATGCTCTCTTTCACCACTTCTATTCAACATCGTCCTTGAGACTCTAGCCAGAGCAATTAGACACACCAAAGAAATTAAAGGGATACGAATTGGAAAAGAAGAACTCAAACTATCCCTGTTCGCTGATGACATGATTATATATTTAGAGGAACCTAGAAATTCCACCAGAAAACTTTTAGAACTCATAAGAGAATTCAGTAAAGTAGCAGGTTACAAGATCAATGCTCATAAATCCAATGCATTTTTATACATAAGTGATGAATCTTCAGAAAGAGAAATTAGGAAAACTACCCCATTCACAATAGCATCGAAAAAAATAAAATACTTGGGAATCAATCTCACAAAAGAGGTGAATGACCTCTACAATGAGAACTACAGAACACTAAAGAAAGAAATTCAAGAAAACCTTAGAAGATTGAAAGATCTCCCATGTTCCTGGATAGGCAGAATTAATATTGTCAAAATGGCTATACTACCTAAAGTGCTATACAGATTCAATGCAATTCCAATTAAAATCCCAATGATGTACCTTGCAGAAATAGAGCAAGCAATCATGAAATTCATCTGGAAGAATAGAAAACCTAGAATAGCTAAAGCAATCCTCAGTAGCAAGAGCGAAGCAGGGGGTATTGCAATACCAGATCTTCAACTCTACTACAAAGCAATAGTAACAAAAATGGCATGGTATTGGTACCAAAATAGACAGGTAGATCAATGGTACAGAATAGAGGACACGGACACAAACCCAAATAAATACAATTTTCTCATACTAGACAAAGGTTCCAAAAATATGCAATGGAGAAAAGATAGCCTCTTCAACAAATGGTGCTGGAAAAACTTTAAAACCATATGCAACAGAATGAAATTAAACCCCTATCTCTCACCCTACACAAAACTCAACTCAAAATGGATCAAGGACCTCGGAATCAGACCAGAGACCCTGAATCTTATAGAAGAAAAAGTAGGTCCAAATCTTCAACTTGTTGACTTAGTATCAGACTTCCTTAACAGGACTCCCATAGCACAAGAAATAAAAGCAAGAATCAACAACTGCGATAGATTCAAACTAAAAAGCTTTCTCTCAGCAAAGGAAACTATCAGTAATGTGAAGAGAGAGCCTACAGAGTGGGAGAATATCTTTGCCAATCATACTTCAGATAGAGCGCTAATTTCCAGAATCCATAAAGAACTCAAAAAACTGTACACCAAGAATACAAATAATCCAATCAACAAATGGGCTAAGGAAATGAACAGACACTTCATAGAAGAAGATGTACAAGCAATCAACAGATATATGAAAAAATGTTCAACATCCCTAGTAATAAGGGAAATGCAAATCAAAACTACCCTAAGATTTCATCTCACCCCAATTAGAATGGCGATTATCAAGAACACAAGCAACAATAGGTGTTGGCGAGGATGTGGTGAAAAAGGAACACTCATACATTGCTGGTGAGGTTGCAAATTAGTGCAGCCACTCTGGAAAGCAGTGTGGAGATTCCTCAGAAAGCTTGGAATGGAAACACCATTTGACCCAGCTATCCCACTCCTTGGCCTATACCCAAAGGACTTAAAATCAGCATACTACAGAGTTACAGCCACATCAATGTTCATTGCTGCTCAATTCACCATAGCCAGATTGTGGAACCAACCTATATGCCCTTCAGTTGATGAATGGATAAAGAAACTGTGGCATATATATATACAATGGAATATTACTCTGCAATGAAGAATGATAAAATTATGGCATTTACAGGCAATGGCGATGGCGCTGGGGGAGACTTCGGCTGCTCCTCCCCTCCCCTCCGGGCGCCCTTTCTTAACCCTTTTTAGAAAGAGGAAAAGGGGGCCAAGAAGTGAGTGACACCTGCCCCCCGCCGCCTGAGGCTGGAGATCCGGCTGTAGCTTGCAGACCCCTGCTTTTTCAGCCTAAGTGAAGGTATTCCCCTCTGGAGAAGACACCCCCACAGTTAGCACTCACTTCAGATGCTGACCCTCAGTGAACAGCTGCTCTTGGTGACAAGATTTAGAAGACAGAGTCCATCCTCCCAGATTGGATCTCTTTTTGTATGGATCTTCTATTTCTATGTCTTTTTTAAAAAGAACTTTTTGGGGAAACATTTTTGATTACAACTGTTCATCGTCATCTATACAAAGAAAGGAAAGCTGTTGCTGGGATTTTGAGGAGATCCAGGCTCTAACCTTTGCATATTCCTGCCTGCAGACTTCTTCAGGCTCCAGGGGTGGCTTTGCTGACAGTGTATATGTTGTATGCAACAGGAGCTGCTGAGCTTTTCGTGACAGGATTCCTGTACACCCTGGAAGTGCTTGAGGAAGAGTGATGAAGATAGGCATGAAGCCTCAGTCTCACAGCTGCATGCGTAGTCGCTGTTGAAGCAAATGCCTACCTAATCTGACAGTCTTGGTGTGTTTAAAATTTTTTGAGTTTGCAAATAAGCTTATTAAGTCTACTGATGGAGCCCTCGGGCAGTGAACAGTTATATGAGGACCCTGATCCCAGAGGCAAATCCCAAGATGCAGAGGCCAGAAAGCAGACAGAATCAGAACAAGTTATCTAAAATGACCCACAATGCTTTGGAGAACATTAATGTGATTGGCCAAGGCTTGAAGCATCGCTTCCAGCACCAGCACCAGCGCAGGAGATCATCCATGTCTCCACATGATGTGCAGCAGATTCAGACAGATCCAGAACCTGAAATGGATCTGGAAAGCCAGAACGCTGTGCTGAGATTGATGGTGTCCCCACCCACCCCACAGCTCTAAATCCTGTTCTGCAACAGATCTGCGTGCCACCCACGATGAAGAGAGGGACGAGCTTGCATAGTAAGCGGAGCAAGCCAGAGGCCCCAAAAGGAAGTCCCCAAATCAACAGGAAATCTGGCCAGGAGATGACAGCTGTCATACAGTCAGGCTGACCCAGGTCTTCATCCACGACTGATGCTCCGACCAGCTCTGCTATGATGGAGATCGCTTGTGCGGCTGCCGCGTGTCTACCAGGAGAGGAGGCGACTGCGGAGCCGATCGAGCGGTTGGAAGTAAGCAGCCTCCCCCAGACTTCCAGTGCAGTGGCCTCCAGCACTGATGGCAGAATCCACACAGACTCTGTGGACGGCATTCCAGACCCTCAGCGCACGAAGGCTGCCATAGTTCACCTACAGCAGAAGATCCTGAAGCTCACAGAACAGATCAAGATTGCACAGCCAGCCAGGGACGACAACGTCGCTGAGTACTTGAAGCTTGCCAACAGTGCGGACAAGCAGCAGGCCGCCCGTATCAAGCAGGTCTTCGAGAAGAAGAATCAGAAGTCTGCCCAAACCATCCTCCAGCTACAAAAGAAGCTCGAGCACTACCATCGCAAGCTCCGAGAGGTAGAGCAGAATGGGATCCCCCCGCAGGCAAAGGATGTCTTCAGGGTCTGAAGGACGTGGGAGCAAAGGTGACTGGCTTCAGCGAAGGTGTGGTGGATAGTGTCAAAGGGGGATTTTCCAGCTTCTCCCAGGCCACCCACTCAGCAGCAGGAGCTGTGGTCTCAAAACCCAGAGAGATCGCATCACTGATTCGGAACAAATTTGGCAGTGCAGACAACATCCCCAACCTGAAGGACTCCTTAGAGGAAGGGCAAGTGGATGATGGGGGGAAGGCTTTGGGGGTGATTTCGAACTTCCAGTCAAGCCCAAAATATGGTAGTGAGGAAGATTGTTCTAGTGCCACTTCAGGCTCAGTGGGAGCCAACAGCACCACTGGGGGCATTGCTGTAAGGAGCATCTAGCTCCAAAACCAACACCCTGGACATGCAGAGCTCAGGATTTGATGCACTACTCCACGAGATCCAGGAGATCCGGGAAACCCAGGCCAGACTGGAGGAATCCTTTGAGACCCTCAAGGAACATTATCAGAGGGACTATTCCTTACAGGAGGAACGGTATAGATGCGAACGGTTAGAAGAACAGCTGAATGACCTAACAGAACTGCACCAGAATGAAATCTTGAACTTGAAGCAGGAACTGGCCAGCATGGAAGAGAAAATCGCATATCAGTCCTATGAACGGGCACGGGACATCCAGGAGGCTCTGGAGGCGTGCCAGACCCGCATCTCCAAGATGGAGCTGCAGCAGCAGCAGCAGGTGGTGCAGCTGGAAGGGCTGGAGAACGCCACGGCCCGCAACCTGCTGGGCAAGCTCATCAACACCCTGCTGGCCGTCATGGCGGTCCTCCTGGTCTTTGTGTCCACGGTCGCCAACTGCGTGGTCCCCCTCATGAAGACGCGCAACCGGACGTTCAGCACTTTATTCCTCGTGGTTTTCGTGGCCTTCCTCTGGAAGCACTGGGACGCCCTCATGAGCCACGTGGAGCGGTTCTTCTCGTCCCCAAGATGATGCTGGGCAGGAGGCAGCCCCGGCCGCCAGCGCTGACCTACTCTGCGGTTTTCTACGACAAGAGTTGAGTGAATCTGTTTACATTTAGAATAATGTTTTTTTCTTCAAGAGACGCAATTGCAATAGTATTTTTTAGATTTTATCCAAGAAGTTTTTTGGGCGAAAATCTTGGATCCTTTTTATATAGCATGATTTTCCTTGGGATGCAGATCTCCAGCAGCCCTTTAACACGAACCGACACCCGGGGGCGCACAGAGGGCACTGGAGCGGCTTGCAGGGCTGCACTAACCCACTGAAAGACTCGCGGAGTAGGCGCCGCCTCCCGCCATGCGGACTCACCGCTCCACCCCAGACGAACTCTACTGTGAAACCCACCACATTCCACGTGTGAGTTTTTGGATTCAGGGTGGTTGGTCCTTGTCCGGGAAGAACACGGACCCCCGACATTCTCGCCCCGTTGGCCATTCACGCTAACCCTGGAAGCCTGTCGCTCGAACCTGGTCCTCGACGTGCTGGGACAAGAAGTGCGTGCTTCCTGCCCGCAGGATCCCCGCACAGTCCTACGACAGTGTTTTGAAGTAGCCCTCTAAATCCGTAATTTTAAGCAAAATCCCTTGGCCGCACTTTTAAGGTTTTTTTTTTTTATATGTGTGTGTGTGTGTGTGTGTGTGTGTGTGTGTGTGTGTATGTGCGCGCGCGTGTGTATAGTTATCGACTTAAAAATAAAAAATCCGAACAGCATACTTGAAGAATGTAATACTCAAACTCTCAGTGCTTCCTTATGATTTCTAATAGGATTTTTTATTATTGTTATTATTATTATTGGGTATTTTTGGAAAGGGTTGGGAGGGTCTTTTATTTTTCCTTTGAAATAAAGAAGTGATGTTTCTAAAAAAAAAATCAGGGTTATTATTGAGATATGATTTGTATTCCCTGTCTTTTGACTCATTTTATTTATTTATTTGTTTATTTTTGACACGACTTGGTTCCTCTTTATTTGAGAGTTCCTTTTGGATAGCTCCTCCCTTTGCTGATTTGCTTCTTTGTTTTTCATCTCTTCCTCATGGAATATTTTGCTGAGAATGTTCTGTAATGCTGGCTTTCTTTTTGTATATTCTTTTAGCTTTTGTTTATCATGGAAGGATTTTATTTCATCGTCAAATCTGAAGGTAAGTTTTGCTGGGTATAAGATTCTTGGTTGGCATCCATTTTCTTTCAGCGCTTGAAAAATGTTGTTCCGGGCCCTTCTAGCTTTTAAGGTCTGGATTGAAAAATTTGCTGATATTCGTATTGGTTTCCCCCTGAATGTAATTTGATTCTTTTCTCTCGCGGCCTTTAAAATTCTGTCTTTATTTTGTATGTTAGGTATTTTCATTATAATGTGCCTTGGTGTGGGTCTGTTGTAATTTTGTGTATTTGGAGTCCTATAAGCCTCTTGAACTTGATTTTCCATTTTATTCTTGAGATTTGGGAAATTTTCTGAAATTATTTCATTGAATAGATTGTTCATTCCTTTGGTTTGTTTCTCTAAGCCTTCCTCAATCCCAATAATTCTTAAATTTGGCCTTTTCATGATATCCCATAATTCTTGGAGATTCTGTTCATGATTCAACTTTGATTTCAAGGTTAAATATTTTGTCTTCAATATCTGAGGTTCTGTCTTCCAGGTGTTCTATCCTATTGGTTGTGTTTTCTATGGAGTTCTTAATTTGGTTTATTGTTTCCTTCATTTCAAGGATTTCTGTTTGGTTTTTTTTTTTTCAATATCTCTAACTCTTTATTGAAATGATCTTTTGCTTCCTATATTTACTCTTTTAACTGTCGATTGGTGCGATCATTCAATGCCTGCATTTGCTCTTTCATTTCATCGTTTGCTTCCCTTATCATGTTAATTATGTACATTCTGCACTCCCTTTCTGACATTTCTTCTGCCATGCTGTCATTGGATTTTATTGATGTAACATCCAGATTTGTTTGAGGCATTTTCTTCCCTTGTTTTCTCATGTCGTTCAGGTATCAGTGGACTGCTGAGATGTTGCAGATTTCCTCTATTGACTTATAATGTCCCTGAAGATTGCTAGTATATCCCCTCTTATCCTTCAGTAGCCTGAAGTCTTGGAGGAGGTTGATAATGAAGAGCTCCACGAAGAAGCTGCCTCTCTAGGGGTGGTGACCCTCAGGTGGCGTATATTCCCTGCTAGTGGGCAGAGGTGCCTCCACTTGTTGACCAATGGTCAACCAAAGGGGAACTAGGCTGTGGGCTGAGGCAAGGCCTGTTTGTGCCTGTGTCTCTTGTTTTACCGTCCTTGTGGGAAAACCTCACCAGGGAAGACTCACCCGGTGTGGATGTCTCACTGGTCAGTTCCCCTCCTGGAGGTTCCCCTCAGTCCACAACTACCGCCTGGGCAAGGCTGCTTTCCCAAGCAACGTTCCCAGGGACCCAGACCTACCTCCTGGGCCTGGGGAGCCCTGCCTTTCGCAGATGAGTCTCCTTAGGCTGCCCCTCCTCAGAGAAGCTGCCCGCAGTCCTGGAACCTTCGCTCCGCCCCTCAGCTTGTCTCTGTGCAGCTCTTCCACCAAAAAACGCCTAGGTCCCCGGACCATGCTTTGCACCTAATCGCCTGGCTATGTGACCCTTCCTCTGAGCAGCCACCTGGAGCCTCGTACAGATGCTCCGAGCCCCAGCAACCTGCCACACGCCTCTTCCTCCAGGCAGCCACCCGGTGTTCTGTGTGGTCGCTTGGAGAGCAAGCAACTCACTGCGCACCTCCACCTCCTCAGGACAGCCCCCCCCCATTGTTCAGGAGGTTGCTCTGAGTCCAAACAGCTCGCTGCCCAGCTCTTCCTCTGGCAGCCGCCTGGAGCCCCGGAAGGTTGCTCCGAAACCAAGCGTTGTGCTGAGCGGCCTCCTCTGCAAAGTTCCCAGCTGTCCGTGTTCACTGCTCCAGCAGGGGGGAGGAGTGTGTTGCCACCTGGGCAGGGCAGCCTTCCCAGGCAACGTTCCCAGGGGCCCGGACCTTCCTCCTGGGCCTGGGAGCCTCACCCTTCGCAGACAAGTCTCCTTAGGCTGCCTCTCCTCAGAGAATCTGCCCACAGCTTGTCTCTGCAGCTTCGCCCCTCAGTTTGTCTCTGCAGCTCTTCCACCGAAAAGCCGCGTAGGTCCTGGGACGCTGTTCTGCACCTAATCGCCTGCCTATGCGGCCCCTCCTCTGGGCAGCTGCCGAAGCCCAGCGGGTTACTCTGAAACTAAGTGCTGTGCTGAGCCGCCTCCTCTACCATGATCCCAGTTGTCCGTGTTTACCGCTCCAGCGGGGGGAGGGGCGTCTCGCCAGGCAACTCTACTTCACAAAGTTCCCTGCGTTCCGGGGCTACTGCCCCATCCGGGATGCCTCCCCAACGGGAGAGACTCACCCGGCGGCTTTGAGTTGGTCCCAAGTCTCTCAATATCTCCTCTTTTGAATCCTGAGTCCTGGAGCAACATGAAATGCAGCCGCCCTCTAGTCCACCATCTTGAAACCCTCCCAGCATTTTAACTTTTTAAACCAATCAGATGTCTCTAACAAACACATCCATGATCAACCCCATATATGTTAAATCTAATTTAGTTATTTTTTTAAAAACCAAGATATCGGAAAATTGTATTGAGCCATATCAGTCATTTCTTTCTGTTGAAGAAAAACCTAGAAACAATGGATATTAGACATTTTATAAAATTAACATTTTATTTATTTTTGACTACCTAGAAACAAAACTGTATCAGTAACTTGAAAGCCATATTTTTGTTTATCCAATTTAAAAACCTTTTAAATCATGTAAATCAAAAGCATTTGGATCCATTTTTTTAATTTTAATTTTTGAGCTCACATGTCAATTTTGGTACCAAATATATGTAGACATGACAATACACCAGTGTACATATACATAAAATAAACAGAAGGACAAAGGCATTATAGCTAATTTTTTAAAACCCATTAGATTGAGAGTTAACCCTTGTAAACTGGTTTCTGAATGAAACAGAGCATTAAGAAAACCTTATAGTTGGATAAAATAGGTCTGATAAAAAATTAACTTAGGCACACCAGATCGAAATTATGAACTCAAAAAATAAAACTTTTAAAAGTCTTTGGCCTCCATCGTGATGTGGTCCTTCTCATCAGAGTTGAAAAGGAATTAAGAGAATATAGACAAAGGTTATGCCCTATTCCTCCCTGAAGAAGTTTCCTAAAGAGACAGCAAAGGAGCTGCTTCCATTGGTCTCCTTGGGAGAGCCCCCTCAGGTTGGGGTCTTGTTCTAAACTGGTTTTTCTGGTCTCCTAGATAGCAGCCATCAAAATTTTAGCCTGGCATCTTGGTGGACCAACTCCAATAGTTGGAAGTTCCTATTGGCAGCAGTTTATATTTTAATGTAAGCTTTAGTGAACATGGTTAAAAACCTTTTTAACCTTTTTTTTTTCCAAATTTGACTATAAAACATTTGATCAAATTGTTCAGGCTGCCCAAAGAAAATTTGGTGGTCCCCTGAGGGGGCCATCTGACCTCGAAAGTTGGTCATTCTCTCTCACAGAATTTAGAGAAAAGACATTGCAGCGTGTTCCGTAGCCACTGGCTCTCTTCTGGAACTCTTGGAAATTAGTTAACATACACTGGAGGGGAGTACATGACTGATGTGAGGGAGACTGACCCAGGCTTACACTTAAGGGCAGCAAAAAACAGAAAAGGACAAATGAGCACAGAACAGGTAAAACACCAAAGATGCAGACAAGTGACCACTCCAGATTCCAGACCAGAGGGACTGAGCAATGTCTTGCCAGTCCCGGACTCGGGAAGTAATGCTGCGTCCAGCCTTCCTCAGAGTCCCCAGATGCGGATCCACCAGAAACATATTTACCGGGCCCCCAGGGGTGCAGAAACAGGTGACTCTCTTGGAGAATTTAGTTCAGTCCTGGGGCGGGACTCCACAGACCGTGCAGCCTGGGGCTGAGGAACGTCTCTCAGAGGCCTTCCCCTAGGAGCAACGCTGTGGTCTCTCCCCTCCACAGGAGTTTCCAGGTCACTGGTGAGCGGTGATTGTTCACCAGGCAGCGAGGATATCACTGGGGCCTCCAAATGTTATGGGGCACAACTTAAAAACAGACCGATCACCACTGAGGAGTCCAAATTTATTAAGCTGGCCAGCTGACTGTCTCACACAATGCCCCACAATGGCTATTGGGAGAACAGCCCCGGCTACAGGGTTGTAGGGGTTCTTATACAAAAAATCACATTAATCATAAGTGTCTGTTGCTATGATTCAAAATTACACATTAACATCATGAGATCATCGGCAGAGGGGGAAGTGGGTCAAAATGACCCTTACCTAGGTACAAACTAAAGAATGGTTACTAACATTCACACAATCCCTGTTCACATGGTACATTGTTTAGGAGCAATAGGAATCAAAAGAGAGCAATTCTTTACTACATAGGAGTTGCCATTGTATATTATTAAACATGTCACACCAAGTAACTGATGATGGGCACAGAGGCAGGGTGTTCCCACAGGAGAAGTTTATTTCCTACATAACATGGAGTCGGGGCTGGGGAGATAGCTCAGTCGGTAGAGTGCTTGCCTTGTAAGCACAAGGCCCTGGGTTCGATCCCCAGCACCCAAAAAAAAAAAAAAAAAAAAAAAAAAAACATGGAGGAGTCTCAGCAAAATGGAGTCTGCTTAGTCATTTCCCTTAGAGTCTGGCCTATAACATTCTCATGGAGTCAGATCTGTCAGCCCATCACAGTTTAAACTATTTCTCAGGAACTCTGCTTACTGTATCATATATAATTATTTTATATGCACGCACACTCACAAAATGACAGTATTTCATTCCACAAATATGCCGGGCATTAGATGAGTTAAAAAGTTTCAGAAGTGGTCATAGTTTCTTACTCTACACTAGGTAAAAGAAATAGAAGTCATTCAGTGTACTGAAACACATGACATAAGGCAGAAACCAGTGGGAGACAAATGATCAAAGTAGGAAAAGGGGCAGTTCCTGAGTTTTAGACTTAATCTATAGAAACTGGTGTCCAAATAGTGGTCTGTGGATCAGTTCAGGATTGGCTGCATTACAATGGTTAGACTTCTGGGCTCTGCCAGTGTTCACTCTGATTTGGTAGACTTAGAATGTTTGAAAAATTGTATCATAGAGCCGGATATGGGGATACACGTCTGCAATCCCAGTGATTTGAGAGGCTGAGGCAGAAGGATCTCAAGTTTGAGACCAATCTAGGTAATTTAGAGAGATTCTGGCTCAGAATAAAAACTGAAAAGAACTGAGGATATAGCCTACTGGTCAAGTGCCTCTAAGTTCAATCCCTGTTAATACACACACACACACACACACACACACACACACACACGCACACACACACACAGTTTGTATCATAGAAAGTTCCCCAGTTCTCTCCATGAACTGCTGAGACCAGAAATAAGGGGAAGCTACTAAAAGATTTTTATGGAGAGATAAATTGTCCTTTATATATATTTTATATAGTTTACTCTGAACAGTGTTTGGGAAATGAATTTGTGATATTTATGAGCAGAACAGACAGATAAATGAGAACACTATGGAAATCATCTAGGCAAGAGGCACTAAAGGCTTACCTTAAAATAGGATGGCAGAAGAAAAGCAAATAAGAGGGAAGATAAAGGTATTTAGGTCAAGACAAGCAAGACAGGATTAATCTAATCAATGGTTCTCAAACTTTGACTTCCTTAAAACCATCTGGAGGGTAAATTGCTATCTCACTTTACCTGGACTTTTAGAGTTTCTTTTTTCTTTTGCTTTTCTTTCTTTCTTTCTTTCTTTTTTTTTTTTTTCTTATCAGAGATTAAAGATTAAACCCAGTGGTGCTTTACCCCTGAGCTATATCCCTAGCCTCTTTTTTAAAAAAATATTTTTTTAGTTGTCAATGAATCTTTTATTTTTTTATTTATATGTGGTGCTGAGTATTGAACCCAGGGCCTCACACATGCCAGGCAAGAGCTCTACCACTGAGCAACAACTCCAGTCCCTTACTAGCCCCCTTTTAAATTTTTCTCTTGAGACACAGTCTCGCCAAATAGCTTAGGGTTTTGATAAATTGCTGAGGCTGGCCTTGAACTTGGGATCCTCCTGCCTCAACCTCCCAAGTCTTTGGGATTACAGAATTGACCACAAAGAACTTGACACACAAATTAACTTCTCACTAATACCCAGCACTCTGCTGTGTATTCACTATCACAAATTCACTTCTGTGAGGCAGTAAAGCGAGATAGAATTTCAGTCCTCTCAGCTACACTAAGATTCCAGCTACTCATGGAAGTGTGAGGGAGAATGGAAGCCCCCCCACCCCTCAACTACTCAGGTTAAGACACAGAGCTGGCTCTGAGACTAGCAATGATCTTAGCAGTGAACTCTATATGCCAGGCCTCCCTCTAGTGCTTTATGCATGCTGTGTCTTTAATCTGCACAAGGTCCTTAGGCAGGAACAACTCAAGGGTCAGAGGAACTCTCATACAAATAAATTAATGTTCCTGCAATAACACAAATCATCAGCTGGGCATGGTGATGCACACCTGTAATCCCAGTGACTTGTGAGGATGAGGCAGGATGATCACCATTTCTAGGCTTTGAAAAGAGGTTTAAAAGATCAGTGTAGACTTACAGAATAAAACAAATCAAAAGCACAGGCTGGGGTTCTGGCTCAGTGGTAGAGTGCTTGCCTAGTGTATGTGAGGCACTGGGTTCATCCTCAGCACCACATAAAAATAAATAAAATAAAGGTCCATTGGCAACTAAAAAATTAAAAAAAAAACAAAGCACATTGTAGTTCTCATCTCTTTTCCTGCTTTCTTAATGACTGTAACACCAAAATATCTCAACTGAGGTTGCAGAATGACACTCTCCACAGAAGCCATGCCGGGTTAACAGAAAGCTCTGTTCTAAACGTACCTTTGACCCTTGGACCCCACTCTGCACTTCCCTCTCCAGGACACTCTCACACACACTCTCTCTCTCTCTCTCTCTCTCTCTCTCTCTCTCTCTCTCTGTCTCTCTCTCATACATACACATACACAAACACACACACAAGCACATCCCTGCCCAGAATGTTTCTTTAAAATTTGCTTTGTGTTATTCACTTGGAAATTCACCACAATTTTTTTCCTACCAAGAAAGAAACGAGGTTTGCATGAAAAGGCAAATACTTTTAAATGTAGTTTTATGCAAAGCCAAGTTTAAAAATTGCTGGACGTTTCTTTTGTCTTTGGTTCCATTGTTCTACCTTCTAACTCAGTAACTCTCTTCACTTCACGCTTAGTTTCTTTTCCATGAATGCTGCTATTCAAACATAGAATCAGAAATGAACTCCCATATTATGGTCAGGGAATCTGTTTCCAATTCTTTGAAAATGTGTTAAGAATACGACTCACAACCTTATTTGTAATGATTGCAGACTTGAAGTCACTTTGGGTTTGCTCCCTGGAAAAATGGGCCAAACTGAATAGGCGAGCAACCCTTTGCCTTGACCATAACTATAACCAAGTTGGAGTGTTGCAGCCTATGCTCAAAATTTAGGTGTTTTTGCTTTAAAGAGAAGTAGCAAAACCCCAACCCCTTTACGTGATCAACAGCACTTAGAGGGAACCAGGAAGGCAGAGAGAGAATAAAGAAGGCGGAATTATCTCCATCCAGATTTCTGGAAATTACGGAGAGGAAAGAGGTGTCAATCAAGAAGGAACCCCAAAAGAGGTCGGTGCCCTGGGGAAGCCTCTCTGGGTTTCCTGGAAACAAGCCTATAAGGTCCAGCCAGCAGCACAGATGAACTCTCTTAAGTGGCCTTCTCTCTTCCTGGCCAATGCAGTGACTCCGGAGGAAGGGGGCGCGGTCTCTGGGTCCCCGCGGAACCGCGCCGCTCACAGCCCAGCCCCGCCCTCCAGCGACCTCGACCAGTGGGAGCCTCCGAGACCCGGAGCGTGGCCAATGGGAGCGGCCGCGGGAGGAGAGCTGCCCTTGAAGAAGCTGCCCAGTACCCACCAGGCACCGAGCGCCAGAGAGCCACAGCATCCCTGCCTTTGTCACCGTGTTCCTGCAGGTAATACAGCATAGGGAGGCCTTGCGGGGTCGCAGTGGGGGACGCTCTGAGAGGGAAGCGCTCAAATGGGGCGTGAGACAGGCGTGCCTGCAGTCTGTGGTCACACCCACACCTGTTCCAGCGCCCCCTTGCAGCATAGACTGCACCTTGCCGCCTGTTGATGACAAACCAGCCTCCCCGTGGCAATCCTTCTGGGCCCCAGACACTGGTTAAACTACCCTGAGTGAAAAAGTAGGCACAGGCCTCTGGCAGAGCGAGCGGGCCCTCCCCCAACCGCTCTCGGTCTGTGGTTAGGAGGTGACATTCATGGAGTCAGACCTTCGCGTTGGAACCTTCTTTGCTTCTCATAGGCAAGTGTCTCTCTGAACAGCAGGGCTCTGTGAAGCTCTAAGTTTAAAATACTTTTTTATTGATATGTCAGAAGTGGAAAACTTTGGGAAAGAAAACAAATAGAATAAATATGTGTCATCGGGAACTCTTTCAGCAGGGCGATAACCACTGCTAATGCAACGAGTGACTTCTTTGTATTTTTCCGTGTGTGTGCGCGCCGCGCTTATGATTATAGGTGCAACTTTATGTGCATATAATGCACACTTATGTTTTGTGTGTATGCAGTTTTTTTCTTGTACTTAACGCTATATTAAAAACATTCTTATTAAATATCCTTCTAAAATATTAATTTTATATGCATGAAATTTCATAGAATGAGCATAGCTGATTATCCGTTTCTTCAGCAGGATGTTATGGGTGGTTGAAGGACACCCTCCAGAGTCATGGAGGTTCATGCCCATGCCCTGTCACCCGCTTTATGCCTGTGACATGGTTAATCTCTGTGCCTCAGTCTTTTCATCTGAAAATGAAGGATAAATGACTGTTAAGTGAGCTCCAGGAACAGCATTTCAAACAGGGCCTAGTGTAGGGTAAATGCAGTAACCTTAAGCTCCGTGAAAGTTTAGATATCTTTTTGTTATGTATGATTTATATAATTCATATTGAACTTTCCCCCAAATCATCAAAACTTTCTTCAAAGAAAAAGACTTGAATGGTAGCTTTTAGTCTAGTACGTTGGTTCTTAGTTGTTATTGGTACTGGTTTTTTTGTTTTTTGTTTTTCCATTTCTAACTTATTAGTTTTTAAAATATTTTCATTAAGGGTTTAAAAGTTGAGAAACATTACAGAAGAGCAACAAGAAATATTAAGAAATATTAATAGCATCCACCACGATGTTATCTACTAACAATCCCCCTGAGTACTCAGATAATTGGAGAAAAATACCACTTACAAATTAAACAATAAAATATTGTTTTATTAAAAATTATTTTATTAAACATAAAACAATGGGGAAAGTGGATAAGGGTACACTGAAATCATACTACTTTGATAACGATTATCTGAATCTAAAATTATTTCAAAATAAAAACCTCAAAATACTAATAAAAATTAAAAGTAACTTTAAAGACCAATAGTCAGCTGATATATTTAAACCTTCATGACCTAACTGACAATATGGCAGGCATTGCATTGGTGCTTGTGTTGTTCCAAGATGCTATCAGTGACTCAGTAGAAGTGAGAAGAAGGGGAGCAAGCACAGGGGCTATTTATCCCGGTCTTCTATGTTTTATGATAGAATAAACAGAACTGGCAGACACTCCTGGAAGCAACGAGACAAATGGAATTCCTAACTCAGCTATGATCCCCTAGTTTTATTTTTAAATTACAGTGTATTTACTCTCTCAGCAAAGCTTTAGCAGGACTGAAGTCATCTTGACTGGACATATTTCATTCCTACATGGTGAAGCTAAAATATCAAACTGGTCCTTCAGGAAGGAACATCTTTTCAAGTCTAGGGGGATTCATGGTTTTACATTCAACAAATAACTAACCTTTTCTTCCCCAAAACCTATGTGTGATTAAGATCAGTGAAGTACTGTGAGGAGTTCTTATCTTCCTGGTTCAGTTCCTCAATGGGAATGAATGACTCCAAAAGGCTCTGTCAAGGTCACATGTGGATTTCCCGTGTTCTTTGGCTGCAGAAAGTGAAGTGTGAGTCCCCTTTAGAGACTGTTTGCAGCTGGGGTGAAATGTGAAAAGAAACATACACGTGCTGGGCTCGGTGGCACAGCCCATAATCCCAGTAACTCAGGAAGTCGAGGCAGGAGGGTTGCAAGTTTGAGGCCAGCCTGGGCAATTTAGTGAGACCCCGTCCCAATAAAAAATAAAAAGGGCTGGGAGTATAGCTCAGTAGTACAGCATTGTCCAGTATGTGCAAGGCCCTGGGTTTGATCCCTAGTACTAAAAAAAAAGAAGAGAGAGAGAGAGGAGTAAAGAAAACCTGTTTAAGAATCCATAGGATAAACATCCCCCAAAATAGTGTACCTCTGATTCCTGCATTTAGAGTTCAGTTTGGGGGGATTAGGATACAGCTCAGTAGTGGAGTGCTTGTCTAGCAATTGTGTGGCCCTGGGTTCCACCCAGCACCACCAAAAAAAAAAAAAAAAAAAAGAAAGAAAGAAAAAAAAAAAAAGAAGAAAATAAAAAATTCATGTTTGATATGGAATTACCAGAAGAATAGATTTGTTTCATTTTACCTTAAAAAAATTTCTCAATCCTCCAATGAATTTCCAGGGAATTAAGTTGAGTGTAGAGTCAATCCCAAAATGTTATGTGCTGTATGATTCTATCTATGTAACCTTTTTGAAGTGACAAATTATAGACATAAAGGACAGAATTGTGGTTTTCAGAAAGGAGGGAGGTGTGTGTAGCTATCACAAGGCACTAGGAGTGACCTATAATGCTGGCATGTTCTGCCTCCTGATTGTAGTAATGTCAGTATCCTGATTGTGAGATATATTACACAATAGTTTACAGTGGGAGACATTGGGTTAAAGGCTACACGAACTTTTATTAGTGGATATTAATTATACAGCAAAATGGGTTTCATTGTAGCATATTCACTCATGCATATAACATACTTTAATCATTTTATAGGATTATTTTTTATAATTCTTATAATTACATGAGAACCTATAGTTCTCTTTAAAAAATCAAAGTTGCTTTCTTAATTTTTGGGAAGTAAAAATGATTCTCATCTTTACTAAGTTTTCCTAAGGATAGAAGTTTTCCATAATGATATCAAAGCCCAAGACTTCAAAGATAAGACATTAGCAGCAATAGACCTGGTTGTTTGTAATTGAAGGCCTGAAACTCAGAGCTATTCCCTAGTGGACTTTCCCTCCAACTGGTGGAGGAAAAAGCCCACCCCCAAACCCTGGCATTTGCTCCATCATGATATTCCCAAAAGTGAACTATGTAGACTAAAGTGTTTCTCAAATTAATTATCACAAATACAAATTAATTTTATATCAATCTTTTACTAAGGGAGTTCTGGAAATTGCATCAAACTAAAAGGTACAGTACAACACATATTAAACTGTGGGGGTCCTCTCTGCCACATCCTGCATGGAGAAGGAAAGGGTCAACTGCCCAAGGAGGATGTTGGCAGGTTTTCTATTACCCAAAAACCTTATCTACTCAATAAACACATAAGAGCCAATACTCTTTTTAAATGAGAGGGGGTGTGATGGGTCTGGTCATACCATCTCTGGCCTCTTACAACTCACTCAACTCTCCTTTATTTATAACATACAGGTAAAGGGGGTCAGGACCTGGAGGAGCTTCTACTGTAATGGACAGGATAGGGTGGAGTTAGGGAAGCCATTCTCTGAGGGGAAAAATTCCAGAAGGAGACAGGGAACCACTCCCATGAAGTCCCTATGCTTCCTTGCAGTTCCTAGAAGCCAAGTCTCTGTGTCCCATGGCTCAACCTAGTCTGATTCTGCTAAATAAGAATGGCTTCCCACACTAAACATTTAATATAAATTGCTTGAGCCTGTTTCTAGCCCAAGTTTATTATGTGAATTCTAACTCAATGCCCCCCACCCCAGTAATAAATTTTATATTATTCATACTTGGTTTAAAAGGTTGATAAATTCTTTTTAAAAAGTCTCCTGTATGCATTTTCCTTAATCTTATTTCCTAAGACTCTATTTACGCTATTTTAATAAAAAGAATGATCATAAATATGCAGATGCTTTAAAAGTTAACATTTTAATAAATAGCATTATGCTAAGCGGTGTAGGCTGTAAGGAAGAGACATTAGTCCTGTTAAGTTAGTAGAGTTTATTGTAAAGATATGATGGAAAGAGGGAAATGGTGGGGGGGTCTACTCGCATAAGTAGGCCTTGAAGAGATGGCCCAGTCTGGGAACTGTCAGAGCTCAGGGCGCAGGCAGCCCCAGGGATACAGTGATGCTTCATTCCCTTCAGCAGGCATCTGTGGACCCCATTTGTAGTTTCTGTCATGGTTCTGACCCAGGCCATTTTCTCCATTTCTCCTCTTTTTCTCTTGGGTTCTTGTTTGTTTCCAACTATTCCATTTTCTTTCCAGTCAAGTTCAGGCTATCACAGTGAGACCAAGACAGCCTATTCGGCTTACCTTCATTCTTGACCACTACCTACACCATGGGTACACTCTAGGTGGTTGTCCTTTGACAGGCTCACCCTGAGTCATCAGTCATAGCAGGACCACAGACAGCCACCCAGTAATTGACAAGAAGAACTGCTTACAAAGAAGCCTGAGGTAAAAGGCATTTTGAGTACTTGTCGATACAGACTGCCTTGTCTTCATAATACAATAGGTTACATTTTCTTATTAAATAGGACTGCTCAGTGTTTCAAAGAATTAGATCGAGCTTTAAATTACTGCATATGTTGAACAATAATTCCAAGCATTTCCCCGTCAATCATTTTCACCATTAAAATAACTGAAGAAGGCTAAGGGGTATAGTTAAGTGGCAGAATGCTTGCCTGGCATGTGCAAGGCCCTGGTTTTTATCCCCTACACTGAAAAAAACAAATAGTTGAAGGAAAAAGTGATAATTTGCCAAGCATTGATTTTGGCAAACTTTCCACAGATGAAAATTGAAAAATTCTAATACAAAGATAAGGACTGCCAAAAGTGTTTTTTTAACTCTTTGCCTTTTGTCTCCAGATATATAAATGCTGGAGAGAGAAATGCATTCATATGTAATAAATCACCCTGACAGTAGAAAACATGTGATTTCCAATCTCTGAATAAAACTACTGAGCTACATCTGTATAACCAAGAAAACTATTTTAAGGCTAAAGGAAAAACCCCTAAAAGTTGGCAAGCATTGATAGTTCTAGACACTTGGTTATGTAGTTCTTGATGAAATTTTCATTGTCAGGTTCCAGAAGATAAAAGTGATCTCCTGGCAGCACATGAATATCAACATTTCCACTGGTTATATCTTTCCAGGCTAAAAGTAAACAAAATTTTATTTAATAACAAATGACATTTGCCATCTACAACAAAAATTTTTTTTCCAAATTGTATTTCTCTAAGAGCTGATATCCATTGGTTGATATCCATTGGTAGTTATTTCTAAGGTGTCAGGTTCTATGCATCCTAAGTTTTTAATTTCTCTAAGACTTATCAATGGCATTTCTCTCTCTCTCCCTCCCCCCACCTCTCTCCCTCCCTCTCCCCCCCCCCCCCTCTCTCTCTCTCATACTGGGGATTAAACCCAGAGGCACTTTACCTCTGAGCCACTCCCCAGCCCTTTATTTTTTTTTTCTTTTGAGACAGGGTCTCACTAAGTTGTTAAGGTTGACCTTGAATTTGTGATCCTTCTGCCTTGCTGCTGGGGTTACAGGCATTCGCCATCATGCCTGGCTGTGTTCTTTTATTTCACATGAGATCAGTACCTCTCCACCTATACTAAATAAAACTGGGATGAACTTTCTATTCACTGCAGTAACTGTTAGTTGACATTTGCTGAAAACCATCAAACACATATTTCAATAAAATTCCCAAAACTATAAAAATAATTTCACCTTCTACATCCTTTGCTAAGTCTTCAGATCCAAGAAAGCATGTCAAATCACAAGAAAGAACGGCCTTAGAGGGTGTGTCAAAGCTGTAGACAAAAAAGAGCTGGTTAAGCAACATCCCCGAACCTCTTCCTGTTAATAGCGTCACTGAAATGAAACAGGAGACCTCACCTTTTTGCTCTTTCCACAGTGCAAGTATATTTTCATCAAGTGGGGGCAACTTCTCCCTATCAGAAACTGCCTGAGACTCACTGTGGCCTGGGACATTTTCCAACCTCATCTAAGTTCTAGAATGTACACTGACAGCAGGATGGTGCTGGGGGGCCCCAACTCAGGGTGAGGCTGGTTAACAACCAGTGCTGTTGGCTGTTGTAGCCCAGTTATGACCTCCCTGATACCTCCCAGCTCTCTCCACAGAACAAGAGTGAATTCTAAATAGAAGCTACTCTAACATCTGGAGACTAAATAATACACTATTGAATGACGAATGGATAGTAGGAGAAATCAAGGATGAAATTTAAAAAAATACTTAGAGGTAAATGAGAATACCGATACAACACACCAAATATCTGGGACACTATGAAAGCAGTACTAAGAGGAAAGTTTATTGCATTGAGCTCATTTATTAAAAGAATAAAAAGTCAACAAATAAGTAACATTACATCTCAAAGTCCTAGAAAAAGAACAAATCAACACCAAAAACAGTAGAAGACAGGAAATAATTAAAATCAGACTGAAATAAATGAAATTGAAACAAAAGAAACAATTGAAAAATTTGACAAAACAAAAAGTTGGTTCTTTGAAAAAAAAAATCAATAAAATTGATAAACCCCTAACCACACTAACAAAGAGAAAACGAGAAAACCCAAATTACTAAAATTCATGATGAAAAAGGAAATATCACAAGGACACAACTGAAATACCCAAGATAATTGGAAACTATTTTGAAAACTTATACTCCAATAAAACAGAAAATATTGAAGACATCAACAAATTCCTAGAAATATGTGACCTATCTAAACTGAATCAGGAGATCATACACGATTTAAACAGAACAATTTCAAGTAATGAAATGGAAAAAAACATCAAAAGCCTACTAATTAAGAAAAGCCCAGGGCTGGGGAGATAGCTCAGCTGGTAGAGTGCTCGCCTCCCAAGCACAAGGCCCTGAGTTCCAGCCCCAGTACCGCAAAAAAAAAAAAAAAAAAAAAAAAGAAAAGCCCAGAACCAGACAGATTCTCAGTCAAGTTCTACAAGACCTTCAAATTATTCCATGAAATAGAAAAGGAGGGACCACTCCAAAACTCATTCTATAAGGCTAATATCAACCTGATACCAAAACCTGACAAAGACACATAAGGGAAGAAAACTTCAGACCAATATCCCTGATGAACATAGATGCAAAAATTCTCAATAAAAGTCTGGCAAATTGCATACAAAAACATATTTAAAAGATAGTGCACCATGATCAAATGGGGTTCATCCCAGGGATTCAGGGTTGGTTCAACATATAGATATCAATAAACATAATTCATCATATCAATAGACTTAAAAACAAGGATCATGGGCTGGGGTTGTGGCTCAGTGGCAGAGCACTTGCCCAGCACATGCAAGGCACTGGGTTCAATTCTCAGCACTGCATACAAATAAATAAAATAAAGGTCCATTGCCAACTAAAAAATATATATATATAAGAAAACATGAATCATATTATCATCTCAATAGATACAGAAAAAAACATTTGACCACATACAGCACCCCTTCATATTAAAAACACTAGAAAAACTAGGGATAGTAGGAATATACCTCAACATCATAAAAGCCATATATGCTAATCCCAAGGCCAACATAATTCTAAGCAGAAAAATTGAAAGTATACCCTCTAAAAACTGGAACAAGACAAGGATGCCCTCTTTCAACTCTTTTATTCAACATTGTCCTTGAAACTCTAGCCAGAGCAATTAAAAGAAAGGAATTAATGGTATATAAATAGGTAAAGAAGAACTCAAACTATCACTATTTGCTGATAACATGATTCTATATTTAGAAGCTTCAAAATAAAAACTCTACCAGAAAACTTCTAGAACTAATAAATGAATTCAGCAAAGTAGCAGGATATAAAATCAACATGCATAAATCAAACGTGTTCCTATACATCAGTAATAAATCCACTGAAAGAGAAATTAAGAAAACTACCCCATTTACAGTAGCCTCAAAAAAATGAAATATTTGGGAATTAATCTAACAAAGGTGAAAGACCTCTACAATGAAACCTACAGAACACTAAAGAAGGAAATTAAAGAAGACCTTAGAAGGTGGAAAGAACTCCCGTGCTCCTAAATAGGCAGAATATTGTCAAAATGCCCATACTACCCAAAGCATTTTACAAATTTAATGCAATACCTATTAAAAGCCCAATGACGTTCTTCATGGAACTAGAAAAAGGAATCATGAAATTAATTTGGAAAAATAAGAGACCCAGAATAGCCAAAGCTATCCTTAGGAAGAAAAAGTGAAGCAGGAGGCATCATAATACCAGACCTTAAACTATACTACAGAGCTATAGTAATAAAAACAACATGGTATTGGCACCAAAACAGACATGTAGACCAGTGGTACAGTATAGAAGACACAGAGACAAACCCACATAAATACAGTTAACTCATACTAGACAAATGTGCCAAAAACATTCACTGGAGTAAAGATAGCCTATAGAGGTGGGGGGGCACTAGGGAAGAATATAGTTACTTTAGGTAGAGGGTAGTGAAGGGAGGGGAAGGGGTAAGGGAGTAGGAAGGATAATAGAGTGAAACACACATTATTACCTCATGTACATATATGACTGCATGACAGATGTGATCCTACAATATGTACAATCAGATAAATGAGAAATTTTACTCCATTTATGTATGATTTATCAAAATGCATAAATGCATTCTGTCATGTATAGCTAATTAGAACAAATTTTAAAATTAAATTTTAAAAAAGAGGGTTCTGCCTCAGTTTCACCACAATAGCACAAGTACATTTACTGAGCTGGATGCTGGGTGCTGGGGACATGCAAATAAGCAATCCAGCCCTGCCCTCCTATGTCTGATAGCCTGGCTGGGGAGAGAGATGTGAATGAAATAATCAGACAACTGAAGAGAGATGAAAGTAAGTAATATCAAGCCATGTGATCTGAGAGCATGGGACAGGAGTAGGGACAAGCCAGGGTCATGGTGGGTCTCCCTGAGGAAGTGAAGTGTATCTGAGATCTGGATGAATAGAAGAGAACTGAGTGAAGAGGACAGAGGCTTCAGGGAAAGAGAAAAGGAGTTCGATTTATTGCTCAGAGAATGAAGTGGGAATTGGGAGAAAAATAAGGTGAGGAAGTAAGCAAGGGCCAGGTCTAAGCCACACAGAGGATTATGGTTGTCCTAAGAATGGTAAGACACAAAAGGATCTAACTCATAATCAAACTTGACTGTCATCCCCCTGGATATAGTGCAGGGAATGGACTGGAAGGGGACAAGGGTGTATGACAGCCAATTAAGGAGCTCTTTCAATAGGGCAGGTGAGGATTTCTCTTCTGCCTAGAATGTAAACACTAGGAACATGACTCCCACCCTCAGAGCAAGGGGGAAAAACAACAGAGTAACTCATGGGAAGCTGAGGTGCAGGCCACACCGTAGGCCCTCTAAGGAGAGGTGGAGGTGTCATAGGCTCAGTCCTGGCCAAGTGCGCAAAGAGACATCCAAAATCAGTAAGGGTTTTAACAGGGGTTGGGGTGGTGGTCAGGTGGAACTCACTCCAACTCACAGACTCTTTTCCATGGTCCTCCACTAGTGGTCCACAAGGAAGATTGGGAGCAAAGATAGAGGTCAAAGTTAGTCCCCGCTGATGGGAAAAGGGACAGCAGGTAATCAGTAGTGGCAGTGGGACAAGACCTAACACTGCCTCCTATAATATAAAGCTGCTCCCCCGCCCTTTATGCTGTAGCCATTTCTCCCCCTCCCATCTTACAACCTAGCTTGTCAGTCTGTGAACATCCTAGCTAGCTATTGGTCCATTAGTCAGCCTGCAAGTCTCCTTCTCAGTCATTGGTCCGTTTTGTTAGCCGAGAAATTCCAATATTAGGAGAAGCACCTGCGCCAGTTCCTCTTTTCTTTCTTTTCCCAGCCCTGAGCGGATGCGCTGGTCCTAGACATCACACAATGTCTGGTGTGAGCTCCCGTGTCCGGAGTGGCTTTCTGGGTGCTGTTGCTGGACCGCAACTCAGACCGGGCACCCCAAAGTACTTGCTCCCCTGGATTCAAGGGTCTGAGCTGCCTTGGGACCCAAACAGCCACATTTTTCTTACACCTCCTGCCGAGGTCCTTCTCTCATTCTAAGCAAATGCCTTACACTGCAGGAGAGGGGCATGAACACCTCATGGCAGAACACAGGTGAAGACCCCTGACTGCTGGGGAAGGACAGACACACAACCCTCTACTTGGGGGAAGGAGTAGGACACAGTTCTATTCCAAATCCAAGCAAAGTGGCGAGGCGGGTAACAGGGTGGCACAGTGCTTGTCTAGCAAGCAAAAGGCCCTGGATTCCATCCCCAGCACCGCACAACAAGACAGAAAAACCAACGAAGCAGAGGTCTGTTGCTTGTGGAAAGAAGCAAAAATTTTCCATCCAAGCCAACCTAAGATACATGAGGCAAGATTTGTCTGTACCAAGGAGAGGGGACAGCCGTCTTGAGAAAGTCCCACCCACAAAGCCCAGACACAGGGGGCTACCTAGGAATGATGCTTGAGACAGTCTAGATGCCCAAGCATTCCAGTAGCCCACATCCAGTAACAAGCAATAGCTGTCTACACTGGGGAGCAGCAATAGAAGGGGCTCAAGAAATAATGAAGGTTTGGGGTGAAGCAGGACCATTGAGGAAAACAAGTACGCTTCAGCAGCCTCACCCCACGTTAACACCAAAGGAATGAGGAATTGATGGTGCATGAAGGTAACCATAACAACAACAAAACCCAAACTCAGCTCACCTCCAATCTAGATTGACTCAAACTCCCTCCTGTAAGGGCAGAAGGAAAGATGTGCTAATTCCCATCATAGATTCATTTCTGCATCTACTATTCTATTCCAAAAAGTATAAAAAGCTTTAAAATTTTATATATAAATTTCAATAACAATTTTCAGACAAACAAGAAAACAAGAAATAAACAATTCGTTGTTAAGGGATAAAACACTCAAAAGAATCAAGAGTGACTAAGACCCAGATGTTGCAACTATCTAACAGGAACTTCAAGATACCTATGATTAATATGTCAACTGAGTTAATGGGAAAGGTAGACGATGTATATATACAAATGAGAAATGTCTTTTCAGAGATATGAAAACTCTTAGAAAGAGACAAATGGAATTTCTAGAAATAACCAGCCACAGAAATGAAGAGTTCCTTTGAGAAGCATGTCATTAGACTCACAGTCAGGGAAACAAGTCAGTGAACTTGAAAGCAGCCAGCAGAAATTATCCACATGGAGACACAAAAAGGAATAAAAGCTTAGCGAAGACATCATCCAAGAGATGTGGGACAAAATCAAACAGCCTAGTGCATGTAGAGTCACAGAGGAGCAGAGGAAGCAGACCAGGCAAGAGACTGTCAGAGTTTTGGAACCACCCTGCTGACACAGCTCCACTCTGGACACCAGGCTATGAGCATTGGTGTTAGGTGATGGGGAAGGACTGAGAGATGCACTGGGCCTAATTTTATTTATAATGGAAAGAGCTGAGACCTGAGGCTGGGTAAAGACACAACAGAGTGAGAAAGGGAAAGGAGCAAGAGAGAAAAAGAACCCAAGAGCAGGGTTTGGGGAGACCTTTGGGTACTGGAGGAAGCTAATAGTGGTGACTGGCTATCACAATTTGATTCACAGCAGTGAAGGTGATAATGTTAATATGAGTTTCTCTATTCTAGAAGTAGAATATTTCTAGGACTTATTTATTTATTTATTGTGTGTGTGTGAGTTTGGGAGGTTTATTTGGAGTGAAAAACAATGGAATGCTAGTGAGTTTTTTCTCGTGTTTTGTTTTTAAAAATGACCTGTGGCCTTTTTACATGTCATACCCAAACTGATGGCCTGCAGTTAGTTACTTGAGTTAGGCTTTTTACCCTTTCTTTGCACAGATGAGACAAGGTGTTAATGAAACATGCTTAGAATCTCACAGCTGATAAAACACAGGATTTTGACAGTAGTAAGTGGACTCTTTAACATTTAAGTCAAACCTTAATATTCAACTATTATGCAAGGCTTAGTTACTATAAAACAAGGTTTTGTATATATTATTTCATTTAATATTAATAGTGATATGGATTATTTGTAATTTTTAAAAAATTTTATTTAGTTGGCAAGTAATAATTATATATATAGGTATATGAGGTGATATTTTCATATATGCATTCATTATGGATCAATTAAGTCGTTAATTAGCACATTCATTATTTGACATATTTCTAATTTTTTACCATGTGAACATTTAAAATCTACTGTCTTAGGGGTTTTGAAATGTACATCACATTGTCATTAGCTGTAGTCATCATGCTAATAGGTCGTAAAAACTTACTTCTCCACTCTAACTGAACCTTAGTACCTTCTGGCCAGCATCTCCCTATTCCTCCCCCTAATCCCCAGCAACAGGTAGCCACCATTCCACTCTCTACTTCTTTTGGTTCATGTTTTTAGTGTCCACACATTAGTGAGACTGTGTTCTGTTTGTCTCTCTCTGTTTGGTTTATTTCACTTAACATAATGTCCTCAGGATTCATTCAGGCTGTTACAAGTGACAGGACTTCATTCTTTTTAAGGCTGAATATTGTTCCACTGTGTATATATACTTCTTTATTTGCTGATGTAGGCTTAGGCTGATTCCACATCTTGGCCCTCGTGGATAACACAACAATAAACACAGAGTGCAAAATATCTCCTAATGAACTAATATGATAATTCTATTTCTTTGTTTTCAGGCACCTCTCTTCTCCATAAGGGCTATACTAATTCACAGTACCATCAACAGTGAACAAGTGTTCTCTTTTCTCCACATCTTTTCCTGCACTTAATATCTTTTGTCTTTCAGATCCATTCTATCAGGTATCAGATGGCATCTCATGTTGGTTTTGATTTGCATTTTCCTGATGATTAGTGATGTTAAGCACCTTTTCCTATACCTGTTGGCTATCTGCACAACTTTTGATAAATGTCTATTCAGGTCCTTTGCCCATTTTTATATCAGGTTGTTTTCTTGCTATTGGTTCTTTGAATTCCTCATATACTTTGGATCTTAACCTCTTATTAGATATATGATTTACAGATACTTTCTTCTAATCCATAGGTCTTCTCTTTGTTGATTGTTTCTTTTGTTTTGATATAATCTCATTTGTCAATTTTTGCTTGTTTCCTATGCTTTTGGGGTCATATCCAGGACAATGTCATGGAGCTTTCCCAGACTGTTTTCTTCCAGGAAGTTTTTCTTCCCAGGTCTTGTGTATAAGTCTTTAATCTTTCTGAGTGAGGCAAAAGTCCAGTTTCATTATTTTGCATGTGGCTATCCAGTTTTGCTAACACCATTTATTAAGGAGAGAAGAGAGTGTCCTTTCATCATTTTGTATTTTGGCATTTTTGTTAATAACCTAAGTACATAGGTTTATTTTAATGCTTTTGATGCTCTCTCTTGGTTGAAGAGTTCATTTTTATGTCAGTACCATGCAGATTTATTACGATAGCTTTTTTTTAAATGTCAAGTTCCTTTTCCTTTCTTTTTATATGAGACAGGCATTTCTTTGATCCTGACTCTCTGCTCAACTTAGTCTTAGGAAAATCACATTTGGGTTAAGATGCTTGGGATAGAAATGGAAAGACGGATAGACTTAGGATATCTAGGAGATGAACTGTGAACTATACAGTAGATTGAAGTAGGCAGTGATTGGAGAGATGTGTGACAACGGAAAGGCCTATCTCACTTCTCAAGGTGCTGCACATCTGCTCCACTTTTTGTAGCTATCTGTGTAAATGTCCAGTAGCAAGCACAGCCCATGGTGGCCCAATGCCTGTTCCAGGCTTAGTGGCTGAAAAACAGGTAATGTAGGCCCAAACATATGCTTTCAAGGAATTTAAACCAAGAGAACAAGCACCAGGCAAAATAGAAGAAATGCATGACAGTATATAAGGATGACTAGGGTCCAATGCTGGTCCCACAATGATAGCTCCTGGGATAGTAGACCAGGAAGAGTCATTTGTAGGTTTAGGTTGTTGGGGGAGGATTGACAGAGCCTTAGGATTTCAGTTCTATCGGAAGACTCAAGCTTCAATCCAGACAGCCCATGAGACAAGGAAAGAGGGAGATGTCACGAAGCTAAGGGAGTTCTGGAACAAATTCACAATAAAACAAGCTTAGCAAACTACTGCTCCCCTCCCCACCGTCTACCCCACACTTAACAATAAGTAGTGATCCATTCCTGCTGATCCTGCTAAGATGATGAAATTGCTTTGGCATTTATTCAATAAATATTCATTATATGATAAAACATACATACTAATGTATAAATGTATATATATGGTATTTATAAAATATATATTTGTATATATGTATTTGTGTATCTTTATAGATATAATTTTTGTGCTCAGTCTCCATTCTAAGCCAGTACAAATATTATGAATGACCCCAAAGAAAATGGAACCCAACTCTTTGAATATTACCTTTTCATCTACACACCCTCTGAGAACTGCCCATCTGTATTTTTCTATAAACATCCACACACAAAATTGTCTCAGTTACTTACCTGTAATTGCTAATAAGCTTGATATCTGCCAAGATTCTGGGAATACTTTGTTGTAAAAGTTCTTTGTCATTAATAAAATTCTTGGGGGTGCCTCCAAACTCTATAAGGTAAGAATGAATTTGTTCTTCTGACAATTCATCAAGTTTGGGAATTTGAGGCCGGGCCTTTGACTGGAAACATAAGCAAATACAGGATGATATGGTACAAAACACACTTGTTCATAAACTGAAAGTTTTCTATCTAAAGTCAAGTCCTAAAATCAAGGTTGGGAAATGGAATTCTTCATCTAAAGGCTTCAGGAGAGAATTCTTTCTCTACAAAAGCAGGGAAAGTTCCTCAGCAATTCTAGCCTCATAGGGCCACCAAAATGGCATTCTGGACTCAGAATCCCAGGTCAGACGGTGAACTTTTGAGGACAGGATGGGGATCAAAGGGAGAAGTGGAAGAGGAGCAGGAACCACAGCTTAACCTAGGTTTAAAAGTTAGAGAAGTTTGACATCACTATCCCCTTTTCAATTTTCAAGGATTCTTTCCTGGCTGATTGATCACTTTTCTGAAATCGTTCAGAAAACAATTAAGTTCCCAGCTATCTAAAGAGAAAAAGCACGGGTGCTCAGTATGAGCTCAGAGGCAGGAGCAGTGCAGGTGATTATCAGGGGACTGATGAAGTGCACTTCAGAGAAATGGAGAGAGAATGACATTGAAAGAGATTTGAGGAATTTTCAATAGCAAATAGTGTGCCTGCCATCATTCCCTTGTCAGACCAAAGTTGCCAGAAAGGAAAATAACAGCCTGATTTTTTATTCCCCCATTTCCCTCCTCTTCCCTCCTCTTTCCAAGGAAAATGAAATTACTTACATGGGGGGCAGTCATACTTGACATAAACAAGTGCACTGGCTCCAGCTTATATTTTTCTTTTAGGTGCAGGGAAGTCATAAAAGCAATGTAGGATCCCATACTAATTTGCATAAAGACAAACATGATAACTGTTCAGCAAGACTCGTGATGGTTCAAGTATCACAAACACAGCAGGATCATGAAAGAATTAAAAGTATAAGTTAACTGATTAATAACTATTTTATAAAAGTATACTTTCAATGATTAATATCAACATAAAGAGTATTTCAAACACACTAGTACTGATGTCCCCAGTGCTACAGTTTGGATCTGGAATGTCCCCAAAGGTTATGTGTTAATGGTTTGGTCCCTGACTTGGTATTATTGGAAAGAAACCTAAGAGGTGGGGCCTAGTGGGAAGTCTTTGGGTTACTGAGAAAGTGCCTCAGAGGTGGATCGTGGAATCCCAGCCTCTTCCTTTTCCTCTCTTTACTTTCCTGGTGATGAGGTCAGTGGTTTTGCTCTGCCACATAGTAGGACCAAGAAATCATGAATTGAAACCTTTGAAACTATGAGCCAAGTAAACTTTCTCTCCCTATAAGTTGATTACCTCAGGTATTTATTTATAGTAATGGAAAGTTTATTAACACACATAGGCTTGCAATTCATTTAAATTTCCTTTTCTTCCTTAAAGATGTATATCACTAGGTCTTTGACAGTTTATATCAGCAATTCTTTATTTTTTAATTTTTATGGTAAACAAATGGGATACATGTTGTTTCTGTTTGTACATGGAGTAATGGCATACCATTTGTGTAATCACACATTTACATAGGGTAATGGTGTTTGATTCATTCTGTTATTTTTTTTCTTCCCCCTGAACCCTCCCGCAGCTCTTTTCCCTCTATACAGTCCCTCCTTCCTCCATTCTTGCCCCTCTCCCACCCTCCATTTTGTGTCATGATCCACTTATCAGCAAGATCATTCGTCCTTTGGTTTTTCAAGATTGGCTTATCTCACTTAGCATGATATTCTCCAATTTCATCCATTTGCCTGCAAATGCCATAATTTTATCATTCTTTATGGTTGAGTAATACTCCATTGTATATATATACCACAGTTTCTTTATCCATTCATCAATTGAAGGACATCTAGGTTGGTTCCACAATCTGGCTATTGTGAATTGAGCAGCTATGAACATTGATGTGGCTATATCTCTATAGTATGCTGATTTTAAGTCCTTTGGGTATAGGCCAAAGAGTGGGATAGCTGGGTCAAATGGTGGGTCCATTCCAACTTTTCTAAGGAATCTCACACTGCTTTCCAAAGTGGCTGCACTAATTTGCAACCCCACCAGCAATAATGGATGAGTGTACCTTTTTCCCCACATCCTCTCCAATACCTATTGTTGCTTGTATTCTTGATAATCGCCATTCTAATTGGGGTGAGATGGAATCTTAGGGTAGTTTTGATTTGCATTTCTCTTATTACTAAAGATGGTGAACATTTTTTCATATGTTTGTTGATTGCTTGTAGATCTTCTTCTGTGAAGTGTCTGTTCATATCCTTAGCCCATTTGTTGATTGGGTTCATTTGTATTCTTGGTGTAGAGTTTTTTGAGTTCTTTATATATTCTGGAAATTAGTGCTCTATTTGAAGTATGAGTGGCAAAGATTTTCTCCCACTCTGTAGGCTCTATCTTCACATTGCTGATAGTTTCATTTGCTGAGAGAAAGCGGTTTAGTTTGAATCTGTCCCAGTTATTGACTCTTGCTTTTATTTCTTGTGCTATGGGAGTCCTGTTAAGGAAGTCTGATCCTAAGCCAACAAGTTGAAGATTTGGACCTACTTTTTCTTCTATAAGATGCAAGGTCTCTGGTCTGATTTCAGGGTCCTTGATCCATTGTGAGTTGATTTTTGTGCAGGGTGAGAGATAGGGGTTTAGTTTCATTCTGTTGCGTATGGATTTCCAGTTTTCCCAGCACCATTTGTTGAAGAGGCTATCTTTTCTCCATTGCATATTTTTTGCACCTTTGTCTAGTATGAGAAAATTGTATTTATTTGGATTTTGTCTGTGTCCTCTATTCTGTACTATTGATCTACCTGTCTATTTTGGTGCCAATACCATGCCATTTTTGTTACTATTGCTTTGTAGTATAGTTGAAGTTCTGGTATTGCGATACCCCCTACTTCATTCTTCCTGCTAAGGATTGCTTTAGCTATTCTGGGTTTCTTATTCTTCCAGATGAATTTCATGATTGCTTGCTCTATTTCTGTAAGGTATGTCATTGGGATTTTAATTGGAATTGCATTGAATCTGTATAGCACTTTTGGTAGTATGGCCATTTTGACAAAATTAATTCTGCCTATCCAAGAACATGGGAGATCTTTCTATCTTCTAAGGTCTTCCTCAATTTCTTTCTTCAATGTTTTATAGTTTTCATTGTAGAGATCTTTTACCTCTTTGGTTAGATTTATTCCCAAGTATTTTATTTTTTTGAGGCTATTGCAAATGGAGTTGTTTTCCTCATTTCCCTTTCAGATGTTTCATCACTTGCATATAAAAATGCTTTAGATTTATGTGTGTTGATTTTATAGCCTGCTTTTTTGCTGAATTCATTGATGAGGTCTAGAAGTTTTCTGGAGGAGTTTTTTGGATCCTCTAAATATAGAATCATGTCATCAGCAAATAGTGACAGCTTAAGTTCCTCTTTTCCTATTCGTATCCCTTTAATTTCTTTAGTCTGTCTAATTGTTCTGGCTAGAGTTTCGAGGACAATGTTGAATAGAAGTGGTGAAATAAGACATCCCTGTCTTGTTCCAGTTTTCAAAGGGAATGCTTTCAGTTTTTCTCCATTAAGAATGATGTTGACCTTGGGCTTAGCATAAATAGCCTTTACAATGTTCAGGTATGTTCCTACTATCCGTATTTTTTCTAGTGTTTTGAGCATGAAAGGGTGTTGTATTTTGTCGAACGCTTTTTCTGCATCAATTGAAATAACCATATGATTCTTATCCTTAAGTCTATTGATATGATGGATTATGTTTATTGATTTACGGATGTTAAACAATCCTTGCATTCCAGGGATGAACCCCACTTGATCGTGGTGCACAATTTTCTTAATATGTTTTTGGATATGGTTTGCTAGTATTTTGTTAAGGATCTTTGCATCTATATTCATCAAGGATATTGGTCTAAAATTTTTCTTTCCTTCATGTGTCTTTGCCTGGTTTGGGTATGAGGGTGATATTAGCTTCCTAGAATGAGTTTGGTAGGGTTCCCTCCTTTTCTATTTCCTGGAATACTTTGAGAAGTATTGGAATGAGTTCTTCTTTGAAGGTCTTGTAGAACTCGGCTGAGAATCTGTCTGGTCCTGGGCTTTTCTTGGATGGTAGGTTTTTAATGGCTTCCTCTCTTTCATTGCTTGATATTGATCTGTTTAAATTGTGTATGTCCTCCTGGTTCAGTTTGGGAGGAGCATATGTCTCTAGAAATTTGTCAATGTCTTCGGTAGTTTCTATTTTGTTGCAATACAAATTTTCGAAGTAGTTTCTCATTATGTTATGTATCTCAGTGGTGTCTGTTGTGATGTTTCCTTTTTCATCATGAATTTTAGTAATTTGAGTTCTCTCTCTCCTTCTCTTTGTTAGTGTGGCTAAAGGTTTGTCTATTTTGTTTACTTTTTCAAAGAACCAACTTTTGTTTTGTCAATTTTTTGAATTGTTTCTTTTGTTTCAATTTCATTGATTTCAGCTCTGATTTTAATTATTTCCTGTCTTCTACTACTTTTGCTGTTATTCTGTTCTTTTTCTAGGGCTTTGAGCTGTAATGTTAGGTCATTTAGTTGTTGACTTTTCATTCTTTTCTGGAATGCGCTCCATGCAATGAATTTTCCTCTTAGTACCGCTTTCATAGTGTCCCAGAGATTTTGATATGTTGTATCGTCATTCTCATTGACCTCTAAGAATTTTTTTATCTCCTCCCTGATGTTTTCTGTTATCCATGTTTCATTCAATAGCATATTATTTAGTCTCCAGGTGTTGGAATAGTTTCTGTTTTTTATTTTATCATTGATTTCTGATTTTATTCCATTATGATCTGATAGACCACAAGGCAGTATCTCAATTTTTTTGCATTTCCTAAGGGCTGCTTTGTGGCATAACATATGGTCTATTATCAAGAAGGTTTCGTGTGCTGCTGAGAAGAAAGTGAATCCACTCGTTGATGGATGGAATATTCTATATATGTCTATTAAGTCTAGGATATTGATTGTGTTGTTGAGTTCTATGGTTTCTTTGGTTGGCTTTTGTTTGGAAGATCTATCTAGTGGTGACAGTGGTGCATTAAAGTCACCCAGAATTATTGTGTTGTGGTCTATTTGATTCCTGAAATTGAGAAGGATTTGTTTGATGTACAGGGATGCACCATTGTTTGGGGCATAAATATTTACTATCGTTATGTCTTCCTGATTTATGGTTCCCTTAAGCAGTTGAAATGTCCTTCTTTATCCCTTCTGACTAACTTTGGCTTGAAGTCCACTTTATCTGATATAAGAATGGAAACCCCCACTTTTTTACTGAGTCCATGTGCATGGTAGGTTTTTCCCATTCTTTCACCTTTAGTCTGTTGATGTCTTTTTCCATGAGATGAGTCTCTTGCAGGCAGCATATTGTTGGGTCTTTCTTTTTAATCCATTCTGCCAGTCTGTGTCTTTTGATTGATGAGTTTAGGCCATTAATGTTCAGGGTTATTATTGAGATATGATTTGTATTCCCAGTCATTTGGGCTTATTTTTGGTTTTTAATTTGGCTTGGTTTCTCCTTTGAGTGGTTTTTCTCTAAGGTAGTTCCTCCCTTTGCTGACCTACATTGTTATTTTTCATTTCCTCCTCATGGAATATTTTGTTGAGAACATTCTGTAGTGCAGGCTTTTCTATTTGTAAATTCTTTTAACTTTTGTTTATCATGGAAGGATTTTATTTCATCTTCAAATTCAAAGGTTAGTTTTGCTGGGTATAGGATTCTTGGTTGGCAATCATGTTCTTTCAGAGCTTGAAATATGTTGTTCCAGGCCCTTCTAGCTTTTAGAGTTTGGGTTGAGAAGTCTGCTGCTGTCCGTATTGGTTTACCCCTATATGTAATCTGATGCTTTTCTCTCGCAACCTTCAAAATCCTATTTTTATTTTGAATGTTAGGCATTTTCATTATAATGTGCCTTGGTGTGGATCTGTTGTGATTTTGTGCATTTGGTGTTCTGTAAGCCTCTTGTATTTGATTTTCCATTTCATTCTTCAGGTTTGGGAAGTTTTCTGATATTATTATAGGTTGTTCATTCCTTTGGTTTGTATCTCTGTGCCTTCCTCGATCCCAATAATTCTTAAACTTGGTCTTTTCATGATGTTCCATAGTTCTTGGAGATTCTGTTCATGGTTTCTTACCATCTTCTCTGATTGGGCAACTTTATTTTCAAGATTAAATATTTTGTCTTCATTGACTGAGGTTCTGTCTTCCAAGTGGTCTAGTCTTTTGTTTATGCTTTCCATTGAGTTTTTTATTTGGTTTATTGTTTCCTTCATTTCAAGGATTTCCAATTGGTTTTTTTTTTTTTTTTTTTTTTTTGAGAATCTCTATCTCTTTGTTGAAATGATCTTTTGCTTCCTGCAGTTGCTCTTTCAACTGCTTATTGGTATTATCAATCATTGTCTGCATTTGCTCTCTTAACTCATCCTTTGCTCCATGAATCATCTTAATCATGTATAATCTGAAGTCCTTTTCTGACATTTCTTCTACCATACTGTCATTGGATTCTATTAATATAGAATCTAGATTTGTTTGGATCATTTTCTTTCCTTGTTTTTTCATGTTGTTCATGTATCTTCCCCTCTAGCAGTGCAGATCTGGGGTATTGCAGATTCCCCCCTATAGACTTATAGTGGCCCTATAGGTTTCCAAAACCTTTTCTTTAAGGGGAGATCAATATTAGTAGTGCTCACTTCAGATACTATGCAATCCTAGACCAAATAGCCGCTATGAGGACAATAACAAAATTGTCGTAATAAACAGAATGAGTTCAACTATTATCTTCAGTATAACCAACAGATTTGCAATAAGGTCTGCAGTTTCTAATGGAGGACAAAGAGGATGCAGAGGGATGTAGGATGTAGCTATTAATGGAATAAGAAAAGAATATATAGAAGTTCTAGATAATAGAAAGGGCGAGAGTGTAATCAAAAGAAATTGGATGTTAGCATGCAAAAAGGGAGAAAGAGACTCTGAGGGAATAGGTAAACAAAAGGAAAAGAGAGCCAAAAAAAGTAAAGAAATAAAAAATTAAAATTGTTCAATAAGGAAAAGAAAGATAATCTACACTATAACAGTCATATAGTATTCAAACCTCCCGGTCTTCAGTAGCCTGATGCATGAGAGGTACCTAACAATGAGCTTCAAGTCTCCAGCAGGCATCTCAGGATGGGATTTTGCCCCACCTAAAGATCGGAGCTATGGTTTCCAGGATTATCCAAGATGGCCGCTCTGGCTTCCAAATGTGTTGGCAAATGGGGAGCTGCAGCTCAGGGTGTGGATATGGTCGGCTGGAGGTCCTGGAGGCAGGCTGTGGTTAGTCAGGCAAGGGTTCTGGAGGTGGAGTGTGTTTGGTCTGGTTGCGGGATCCTGGAGGCCGGGTGCAATCAGTTGGTCTGGGGTCCTGGCGGCAGGGAGCAGTCAGTCGATGTGAGGGCCCTGGAGGCAGGGAGTGATCGGTTGCGCTGAGGGATCCTGGAGATGGGGCTCGGTCAGTCCAGCCAGGGGTCCTACAGGGCCTGGCTGTTGTCTCAAAATGGTGACAGCCATGTGTAATCAAACCTGCAGGTACTGTAACAGTGAACTTCCAGGCAACAGCAGGCAGCTGGTGCTCCGCTGGCGGTCTGCAGTCAGTCTGCTGGCAGCTGTCAGACGATTGGGAGGTGAACCTCGGGTGGTGGGTGATGGGTAGGTGAAAGGCAGGCAAAGGACAGGCAGGAGGCAGGCAAATGGCGGAGAATAGGTGCCTGATAGTGAGCAATCTGCACTCAAAAAAGGCGTCAATATGCTGGCAGACTGCAGGTGATCACAGTAGACAAATGGGGTAAACAGCAGGGGATCGATAAGCAGCAAAAACTGCCTCACCAAGAAACAGATATCCTCTGCTTGAAACCAGAGTTACGGAGCGACAAGGAACACAGCCTCCCTCTAGTCCACCAGCAATTCTTAAAGAAAGGGTTTGGGGACCTCTGGGAACTTCTGAGACTCCAACTGGTGGCCCAGCAGGTCAAAACTGTTTTAAGGATAACACTAAAATGTTATTTGCCTTTTTTACACACATGAGTACACAGTGGATTTTTCCAGAGGTTATGTGACATGAGATATTGCAAGAATGTAAACACAGAGAGATTAGAGTCCAGCTGTCCTCTAATATGCCAGCAGGTAAAGAGATTTGCAAAAGTGTAAAACAATGCTGTTCTTCTCATTGCAACTTTTTGGGTAAAATACAGTCTTTAATAAAAATATATTGTTTATGTCAACAACATGTGGACTATTAATGTTATGTTTTTGTTTTGGGGGTTCTTTTAAGGGGGTGGTGGGGATTGAACCCAGGGTCACTTAACCATTGAGCTACATTCCCAGTTCTTTTTATTTTTTATTTTGACACAGGGTCTCACTAAATTACTTAGGGTCTTGCTAAATTGCTGAGGCTGGCCTTGAACTCAGCCTTCTAAGTCACTGGAATTACAGGCGTGCAACACCATGCCCACTGGTTAGTGTTATTTTTAGATAAGTTAATAATTAAAAATATTTAAAATTTCTTAGTTGTCTTTCTAATATGGTAACTATCAACTGATATATCACATATAAACAAAAGATATTTGAGGTCCTCGATGCTTCCCAAAAGTACAAAAGGAGACTAAGACCAAAAAGTTTGTGAACTATTACAGTTATAGATACATTTTTTAGAAAAAAAAAATACCAAGGGATTATTCACTTGCAAATTGCATATTTACAGATCTTATAAAAGAAAGAGAAACCCAGTCCCATGTTCATAACTGGAGTGTGAAGTGCAGGTAACTTGGAAACACATATCAAGAGTGTTAACAAAGAGTATCTTATTCAACCTAAATATTGGGAATTTATCCTAAGAAAGCAATAACAGATTTAAACCAAGTTTTCTATAAAAATGTTCACTGAAGTTCTGCTTATAAAGGAAAAAGAAGTAACTCATATCCAACAAAAATTTTTTAAATGAGGCAACAACATATACTTACAGGCTGTGAAAGATGTTCACAGCAACGTTTAAGTGATAAGTTCAGGTAAAGATATAAAACAGTACTCCATCATGTAGAATGTAGAATTACATTGTCCCATCAATGTAGAATTACTAAAAAACCATGTCAAAACTTTAAAGCATTGTTATCTGGCTGGTAGGATGATGAGTAATTTTTCAGTTTTTGCTTTGCCATATATATAAAAAAGACTATATAGCAGCCAAAATTTATTGAGTCCTTTCTACAAACCACATTATTTATGATCACTATTCATTTAATCCCTATAAGAAGGAACTATCATTAGTCCAGCTTTATAGAGGAGGAAAGGAATCCAGAGGCCTAAGGAACTTGCCCAAGGTCACAAAGCTACTAAAAGGTAGCCAGAACCCCAGAATTAATGACCTAACCTCAGAATTATACAACCTAACTCCAAAACATACTTTTTACATAATTGATATTTTTAAAATAAATGAAAATAAGTTGCTGCTAGAATTCTGATTTTATGCCTGTAAGGACAAAAAAGATATAATGACTATGCAAACTGGAGTCAAGAGAGTTGCGACTGGTCATCATTACCCAAAATGCTCTTCAGCCAGTACAAAAGGTATGCATCTTACAAGACAGAAAGAACAACATTAACCATGGACTTATGAAGAAATTCCCCCAGATGCCTTTTAGAACATTTAAATACCTGTGGCCAAAAAATGCAAATGGTTTATCCTGGATGATTGGCAGCAAAGCATGAGCAACTTCCTCAGCTACCTGGTTGATGTCATTTGCAAAAGGTTCTTCAAGGCGACTTTCTCTTCCAGCAAGTCTTAAAGAGAGCACTGGAGATTGGGAAACACAAGTAAGGGCATGTGATAATGAATGAGGTACTGTGATGTTTAAAGGGTCTTATATTTACACAATGTGAGCACCTCCAAAGAAACAAATAATGAGTAAAAGGTTTAGAATCTGCTAATAAGAAAAACAACATGAAATACAAAAAACTAACTGTCTGAAAGATACCTTCTAATTTCAAAATACCCAGAAATAGATAGATAGATATAAGATGCATGTGATTAGATGCATAATGTAGCTCACAGTAAAGGAAGAACCTCGAAGAAGAATAAACTAAGAGGGAATTGAAATTTTCAGAGATGAGTATTACCAGTGATATGGGTATTCTGACAGCAATTTCCTCTACCAGAAACATAAAACACGAGATTTCAAAGGTGACCAAAAGAGTTAAGAGACAAGACATTGGAATGCTTAAAATTTGAGAGTCAGAACTGAGTCCTCTACGTAAAACCGGGAAACTCTAAACTCTACACCCTCCATTGAGAAGTAGTGAGAGAAAAAATATATATCCTCCTAATGGCAAAGGAGAAAGTAGAAGTTTCTGATTTTGACTTTGGATGTAGGATGCTTGGGGAATGTGCCCTTAGACTTTTTTTTATAACCAAAGCCTTGCATTTATGCAAATTTGAAGTTAGTTTATATTACCTTGATAATACAAGGAAAATGAAGTTGAAAAAATAACTCTTAAGTGAACCTGTGTTAATAGCATCAAAGTAGCACCTTGTGTTAGAAGCACCCAGTATTGCCATTAAAAAGCATTGATAAGTTTCTCCTCATGAATACATACACAGCATAAATCTTTCAGAATCAAGACTCAAGCTGATCCTAAATAGCAGCATGCCAGAGAAAGTCTAACACACTTAAAAAGGAGTATAACAAAATCTAGCAATCAACAATATAAAAATCACAATGTCTAGGATCTAATAGAATTCACCAGACGTGCCAAAAAAGTGGGACACATTACTCATGTCATGTTTCCAGGGGTGGGGAGTGGGTATACAAACATGAGAAACAGACAAGAAATAACAAATGATGGAGTTAGAACCTTAAAACAGCTATTATAAATATGCGCTGTAATATAAATGAAAACATGAATGTGATAAAAAGGAAGATTTTTAAAGACCCAAGGAGAATTTCTAGGGATGTGAAATACAGTCTCTGAAATTAAACATACACACACGCATACACACACACCAGATGTGATTAACAGCAGATAAGACACAAAGAAGAAATAATAGTGAACTTGGAGCATTTAGAAAATGAAATATCCAAAATTAAGCATAGAGGGTATAGAATAAAAGGGGAAAAAATAGATGAGGTCCTGTGGATACAATATCTGTCAATTTAATATAAATATAGTCCAAGTCCCAGAAGGACAGTAGAGAGAAAGGAAATAGACATTTGAAGAAATAATGGCTGAACATTTCCGAATTTGATAAAAAGTATAAAGTCACACATCTAGGAAACCCAAACAGAATAAACAGTGAAAACCACATCAAGGTAAGTCATAATCAAATTGCTGAAAACATAATAAAAATAGTCTTAGGCATCTAAAGAAGAGATGCATAGAGATACAAATGTAGGAATGACAGATTTCATGTCAGAAACTGCAACTCAACATGGGAAGGACAATTGTCAAGCTGGAATTCTATAATTAAATTTGGATATAGATTGTGATAAATTAAATAAGCATATTGGAGATCCTAAACAAACACCTAAGAAAACAATGATTAATGGCTAATCACCCAGTGGTGGAAGTATATGAAAGGCTTAAAAACAACTAATTCAAACGAAAAGAGAAGATGAAAGGAAAAAAAACATATGGGACAAATTGGAAAACAAATTGCAAGAGGTAGACTTAAATCTACCATATTAATAATTATAAAGATGTGAAAGACTTGACAGACCAATAAAAGGCAGAGATAATCAGACTGACTTGAACACAGCAAAATATATCTACATGCCTATCAACAAGGGACACATCTTAAGTATAAATCACAGAGAAAAGATAAAAGAATGGGGAAAGATAAATCATGCAAACAATCATAAAAGTAAATGGGAATGACTGTAATTAATATCAGACAAAATGGACTTCAAAATAAGGGTTAAGGCGGGTGCAATGATACACAACTGTAGTCCCAGTGACTTGGGAGGCTGAGGCAAGAGGATTGAAAGTTGGAGGTCAGCCTGGGCAACTTAGGGAAACCCTGTCTCAAAAAAAAATATTTTTTTGAAGGATTGAGTCGATTGATGAATGGATTACGCAAATGTGGTGTATATACACAATGGAGTTTTACTCAGTCATAAAGAAGAATGAAATCAAGGCATTTGCCAGTAAATGGGTAGAACTGGAGAACGTCGTGTTACCTGATGTAAGCCAAATTCAGAAAATCAAGGTCCAATGTTCTCCCTCATCCGCGGAAGCTAGAGTTGGATATCATAAAAGAAGAGGAAAGTCAACAGAATAGAAGGATTGAGAGGGAGGGAGGATGAACGGGTATGGGGAAGAAATACAGTATGAATTTGACAAAATTACACTAGGTGCCCCTATAAATAAACCACAGTGAATTCCACTTTTATGATTCTCTATAAAGCACCAATTACAAATATATAAATGAGTGGAAGTTAGACACCAGTAGAGAAGAAGGAGAAGTGGGGGAGGACAATGATGATTGAAATGGAGTAAATTAAATTCCATGCGTGTATAATTATGTCAAAGTGAACTCAACTTTTAGGTACAACTATAATGCACCAATAAAAGAAAAGAAAAAAGAAAAAAACTGGGGGGGCGGGTAGATGTGGTAGAGCCCAGTAACACACACATACACGAAGACAGGGAAAAAAATAGGATTCCTAAATTTGCATGCACATAACAGAGCTTCAAAATACATAAAGCAATGCCGGACACCCGGCTCCAGCGACCAAAGTGCAGGATGAGGTGAAGCGGAGCAGGGCCCGGGCGGCCGGGCGCAAGACAGAGACTGAGCGGCTGCGGTGAGGACGCGGGAAGCTGGAGGAGAGGCGCAGCCAAAGGAGCCGCCGCACCAGCTCCTCCGCCTCCCGGGTTGAGGGGCTGCCTGAGCTCTTAAATTGGTTTCCACAGATTCATCCTGAGCCAAGAGAGTTTGAATAGGTGCTGAAGACTAAGGAAAACACTCAGCCATTGGGTCCTGAGACATTGGACTGGATATCTGGGGTGGTATCTTTCAAATTTAGCCAACTTGAACTAATAATAATTTGAGAATGCTCCATACAAGAGCAGGATGCACATTCTTCCAGTGCACATGGTAGATTTGCCAAAGTATACCGCATTCTGGGCCATATCACGTATCTAAATAAATTTAAAGGAACTGAAACCATACAAAGTGTATTCTCTGATTCACAACACATTTAGGTGGAAATAATAGAAAGATGTCTGGAAAAATTCTAAGTACTTGAAAAGCAAACAATTCTAATCAATATGTGTCAAAGAATAAGCCATAGGAAGTACTGGAAAATATTGTGAATGGAAAGAAAATGAAATCAAATACTGAAAATTGTATGGTGCAGCTAAGGCAGTAATTAGAGGAGAATGTTTAGCATTACAGACATATTAAAAAGGAAGAATGTTCTATAATCAAAGACCTACTCTTCCCCCTTAAAAATGGACAAGGCTGGGGCTGGGGATATAGCTCAGTTGGTAGAGTGCTTGCCTTGCAAGCACAAGGCCCTGGGTTCAATCCCCAGCACCGCAAAAAAAAAAAAAAAAAAAATGGACAAGGCTAACACAGTGATGCATGCCTGTAATCATTCGGGAGGTTGAGGCAGGAGGATTACAAGTTCCAGGCCTGCCTCAGCAACTTAAGGAGACCCTTTCTAAAAAGGACTGCAGATGTAGCTTAGTGGTAAAGTGCCCCAGGTTCAATCCCCAGTACAAAAAAATATAATAAGAAGAATATCACAAATTAAATTGCTTTCCTATATATCAGCAATGAATAGTTGGAATTTGAAATTAAAACTACAATTCCATTTATATTCCCACCAGAAAGAAAATATGAGACAAATATTTAGCCATAAATCTATTAAGGAATATGTACAAAATCGACATCAGAAAAGTGATAAAAATCTGATGAAAGAAATCAAAGGATATTTAAATAAATGGTGAAATACCCTATGTTTGTGGATAAGAGGACACAATATTGTTTTATTTGTTTTGCTTTAATTAGATGTTGATTTTCTACAATTCGATGTACAGATTCAATGCAATCCCAATTAAAATCTAACAAAATATTTTGTGGATACTACAAGCTGGTTCCGAAGTTTACATGGGAGCTGGGGTGTCCTTAGTGGTACAGTTCTTGCCTAGCATGTACAAGGCCCTGCGTTCAATCCCTAGCACCACAAAACCAAAGCAAAGTGAATATGGAAAGGCAAAAGAGGGCTGGTGTTGTAGCTTAGTGGTAGAGTGCCTGCCTGGTATCCATGAGGCACTGGGTTAGATCCTCAGCACCACCTAAATAAAATAGTTAAATAAAGGTATAGTGTCCATCTACAACTAAAAACAGATTTTTTTTTTTTTTACTGAAATCTGTTCTTTATTTACATGGTGTAAAATTTTCAGTAACAAAAAAATCTCATCATGAAAGATGCAAAATGCTGTCAAGATTGACGATTTATTGAGGCAACATAAAATATGCTCTATTTCATGATTTTTCACAAGAAAAGCTCGAATTTGGTTTGTCTAAGTGTGTCAAACATCCTGTTACATTCACTTTTATAAGGAATGCCCTCTTCCTGGGCAGATCTGGGAGCCGTGATGACCCCAGTGCGCCCCCACTCCACGCCAGCATGCCTGCTTGACTCTCAGTTATCTTGGACTCGTCTCCAATCACAATAGTTCTTCTAGGATAGAATTCTACTTCCACAAATATATACTGAAATTCATATTTGCCACCTTCTGGGTTCTCTTTCACTTCCGCTTACACTGTTCCTTGCTTTCCTGGCTCAGAGCTCTCAATATAGAACTTCACTCGCAAGAGTTTTAGAATTTGTAACAACAGAAAATTTTAATTAAAAAAAGGGGGGGAGGCAAAAGAATCAAACAAGCTCACAAAACTCTGAAGAGGAGGAGCAGAGATGGAGAAGTGAAACTACCTAATTTTAAGAATTACTACAAAGCTATAGCAATCAAGACAGCATGGTATTAGTGAATGAATAGACAAATGGACCAGCAGAACAAAATAGAGAGCTCAGAAATAGCCCATACATATACAGTCAACTGAACTTAGCCAAAGGAGCAAAGACAATCCAATGGAGGAAGAATGTGATTTTTTAATGGCACAGGAACAATTAGGCATCCATATGCAGAATAAAAAAAGAATCTGGCATCATCTTTTCATAAAAATTAACTCAAAAGAGATCATAGGCCAAATGGAAAATGTAAAAATAGAAAACCTCTAGAAGAAAACAAAAGAAAATGTAGGAAACCTTTGGTTTGGCAATGAGTGTTTAGATATAACACTAAAGCAGTATCTTGAATGAAAGAAAAAATTAAAATGTACAGACTATAAAAACCTTCTCATAGTAAAAAGAAAAAAATTGCTAAATTGAACTCTATCAAAATTAGAAAGAAAATAAAATTTAAATTTTCCTTTTGCTTTAGGAAAGACACTGTTATGAGAATGAAAAGAAAAGTCATGGAATGAAAGCAACTATCTGCAAAACACATAATGGTAAAGGTCTGGAAAGAAGAAATGTCAGAAAGTAGGAAAAGACATTTTCAACCCACAAAACATACAAAACAATTTGGATCCAGAATATACAAAGAATTTCTAAATGTCCATAAGAAAAACACAAGCAATCAAATGGAGAAGTGGGCATAAGAAACTAACAAGAAATCCATAGGAAAGAAAATATAAAGAGCCAGTACATTTATGAAAAACGCCCAGTCTCACTTATCATAGGGTATGCAATTGAAAGTCAGAATAACGTCCTGCACAGAGTAACAAAAAAAGAAAAAAAGAATGATGCTGTTAAAGATATAGAACAATAAGAATTTTCACACATGGCTCTGGTAGTATAAATCATTGTGATTCCTTGGGAAAACAATTTGACATTTCCTGTAGGTGAGAACATTCACACCCTACCACATAGAAATTCCACTCCTAGACAGAGTCTCTCTTGTCCTATATGCAAAAGACATATATAAAACTAATCATTAAAGTTCTGTTTATAAGAAAAAAAAATTTTAAATGATCTTAATCCCTATTAAGAGAACAGATATTATACATTGTGTTCTGGTCACACAATGAAATACTATGTATGGTTAAAAAATTGATGAAGCAGAGATTCCCAGGACACATGATGGATCTCAAATAAGAGCAAACTGAAGAGAAAAAAGTAAGTTGCAAAGGAATAATTAAAATATGATACACGTCTATAAAGTAAGAAATGTGTGAAATGATCCTGATACCTTGCTTAGGTTAGGTTTGAGGTCAAGAGTGGAGAGAGAGGGTGTCCCTTGGGACATGGAGACTTCATTTACATTGGTACTGCTCTACTCCTTAAGGGGAGCAGTGAACACCATCAGATTTGTGGTTTTATGCATTTTCATATATTCATTGTTTAAAAAATTATTTAAAGCAACGATCTTTAGTATATATTGAACATTAGCTTGATTGAAAACCCACAAAAGTACTTCCAACAGTTTCTAAAAAGTACATTCGTGCATGAATTACAGGGCTCTCTTCTTCCAATGAGGGCATGAGCCTGTTTGAGACCTGCTGTCAGAGCAAGGGTGACTGTAGAGTAGATAGGAAAGGACTTGGGAGGCTTGGGGGACAAAAGCCTAGTGCTGGGAAGACATTTCCAAGCTAGAGAGGGACACCTTGGAAAGGGAAAATGTCTCTTGGAGGCCTAGTGGGAAAAAAAAAGAAGGGGCTGAAAATAAGAGTCTCATAGAAACAGAAAATATCAAAGACTTTGCAGAATTCAGAACTCACCCCCACACACTAACATTTATTTTTTAAAAACTGCACTTCACTAGATTCACAGAAGAGGGCACTGTGGAACCAGCCACCTCAGCCCCAGTGGCTGAGCCACCTGTGACTGCTGGTCAGGAAAATTCACACCCCACCAGGAGCAGAAATAAACCTAACACATAGGACACAGTGTAAATCAAACCTTTTCTGCAAATGAAAGTACTTATTTTTTAAAATTATTTTTATATATATTTTTAGTTGCTGATGAACCTCTATTTTATTCTATTCATTTATTTATATGCGGTGCTAAGAATCAAACCCAGTGCCTCACACATGCTAGGCAAGTGCTCCACCACAGAGCCACAACCACAGCCCAAATGAAAGTACTTATGAAAAAAAAATTATAAAGCAGAAGACCACACTCCAATCCAAATTAAATTAAATCCAATAAGAAATGAAGAAAACATTGTAACTTGGAAATTTTAAATTCTGAATAAAAATGGACAGTTGCACAAAAATCTGACAAAATACTGGAAAGAAATAGTTTCACAAAAATCGGACAAAATATTGAATAGAAAGACAAAAGTTATTTCAAAAATGACAAAAAATTAGTTTCCTGTGACATACAGATGCCAAATACTTTAAATGGACAGAGAGAGCAAGGATTAAAAAAAGAAGAAGAAGAAAAGCAAAATAAAGAATGGAAAGATTACAAAGGAAAGAAACAGTCATAGAAGACAGAGAAAATACTAGCATGGGAATAAACAGATACCCTCAATAAAACACTAGAAAAAAACTAACATTTGAAACTCTAAACCATGCAAATTTCCCTGAAATAAGTCAGGAAATTATGTATTAAAAGAACACATGATATACTTGAGAAAATTGACCCATAATAATCAAGGTCTTAGAATTTGAAAGTTAAAAAAAGAGGAAGCCCTCAGACAAATCACCAAGCCATTTATAAAGGAAAGCAAATCAGGATGGCACTAGACTTTTGCTAACAAAATACAAAGCAAGAAAACCGTAAAACAAAATTTCCAAGAAACTCAAGAAAATATACACCATGAAGTTTTGCAGTGTCCTAGAGTCCTGGGGATAGGGACTGAGGCTGAAATAGGAGCCATCATCTACAGCCCACTGGTCAAGGCCAGCTGCCACCTGTTTTGTAAAGTTTTTTGGAACACAACCCTACTCATTGAATGTATTGTCTATGACTGCTTCTGAGAGCCAACAACAAGTCTGAATAGTTCTGACCATGGTGTAGCCTCCAAATCTGAAAATATTTACAACTAGATTCTTTGCAGAAAAAAGTCTGCAAATCTCTATAGTATAAGAGGCACTTTATCCATTCAAGAAGACTATGAGAAGATTGGCAAGAGGACTAGTAGGGTAAAAGGGCTGGTGGAGTGTTGGTACTTTCAACTGTGGTCATAGACCAAAGATTTAAAAAAAAAAAAAAAAGGAAATGAGGATGGTAAAACAGTATGTATATGTTACATGCTCTGATAAAGTAGAAATAATACAACTTTTTGAATGAAAGGAGAAGGAATAAAGGAAAAAGGAATAAGTTCATTGATTTCATATACTCAACAAATGGCATCTCTAAGGATATTAATTTAATTAAACCTAAAAAAGAATAACAATCTAAATTAAGGAAAATGAAGACCAAGGAAATTATTTGAAGTATGAAGGTAACTGCTAGAGGTAAAATTACAAATATTCCTAAACAATAAGAGCTATAACAAATAAAAATATAAAAGGTAAAATAGTCCCCCCACACAGTGAAAGATGCATGGTAAATATGACATAAAATAATATGACAAGACAGAGACTCTTCTTAATAACACAAGTAAATGAACTTAATTCACCTATTCAAAGAAAAAGATGTTTAGATTGCCACACACCAAAAAAGCTAATTCTATGCAAGAGACTTGTGATTCTGGAAGGGCTGGTGAGAGATACACTACATATAAATGAGAGATTTATATAAAGACATAAATGGGAACAAAAAGAAGGCAGGGGTTGCATTTTAATACTGGACAAGGTAGCATTTGAAAACAAAAGCATCAGACATCACCAGGGTTTGTAAAGGCCATGATTCCCAAAGAAAGAATATGCAACAGTTATTACTACGTCTTCACACAGTCACTTTTATAAGTAGAAAACACAGAAGATGCAAGAAGCAAAAGAGAGAAACACACTATTAAGGGAGAGTTCACATGCTACTCTCAGTTCAAAAGAGGTCAAGCAGACAGAAAAAGTAAACATAATCAATAAGGGAGATCTTATAGGTATGTACTGAGCTTTGCCCTCCAAACTAGAGAATGCATTTCTCTAGTTAGCCGTCATGGTATATTCATGAAAATTGATCATATTTAAGGTCACAGGGAAAACCACTGTAAGTTGCACAGAGCAGAAATAAAACTAACACCAGTTTCTGAGAAACAAGTAATCCAACTCTAAATCAGAAATATGAACATCACATTTTTTTAAAAGCCCCTCTGCCTAATTTTACAAAAACATTTCTGTTAACTCTGGGATCAATAAGAAAACACAAAATGAACTATAGGATATTTTCAAATGATGTTAAAAACTCACTATGTGTCAGAATTTGTGAGATAAAATTAAAGTAATAATTGGAGGAAAAGTCGCAGCTTTAAGTAGTCATGCCCAAAAGGAAATAAGTGAACTAAATAGCTCAATTCATAAATATAGAAAAATAATTACATGGAAAAATCTAGGACAGAGAAAATAATAAATACAAAAATAAGTTTATGCATCAGAAATCAAGAGAATAGGAGTAATGAATCATAGAGGAATATTTGCAATATTCTATGCAATACATTTGGGAATTTACATGAAATTTGCATGTTTAAAATAAATGATTTACTAAAATTAACCCCAGTAAGTATAGAAAATTTAAATTTATAATTTTCATAGAGTACAGTTACTGAAGAAATATCCCCACACAAAAGTGCATTAGATCCAGTTGATTTCATAAGATGATTCTTCAGAACTCTCATATCAATGGTACTTGAATTTTCCAGAGCACAGAAAAAGAAGGAAATCTTCCACATTATTTTTATGCAGTTATAAACAATCATACCTAAGTTAGAAAAAATTGGAAAATACCAGCAATTTTAGGCTGACCTTATCACGAATGCATGTAGATATAGGGACTGGTATGAAATGTGATGTTGAGGGGAAAGAGGCTTAGCAGGTACCTGAGTGTGTACGGGGACCAGCTGATAAGCTGTTAGGAGGTGAGTCCTCGCCTCCTGTACAACCATCCTGGCTCATAAGTCTGCCTAGTGCTGGAACCTGGGTAAATCCCTCTTTTCATTACTGCTTTAGAGTGAACTATAGAAAACATTTTTGTTTTGACATAAACATGTATGTGACATACATATAAAACATCCTTGAAACTAAAGATAGGCTATACCTCCTTCCACAATCCTAGTTTATTCCCACAAAGGAAGCCCTTGTTGCCAATTTTGTATGTTCTGCTGTCTTTGTGTATCTTTCACATCATTCTGCATCTTTATATAAACTTCCATTGTACTCATGTGTACGTGTGTGTATATCCTTTTAAGCTGTTGCACAAATAGGAGCATCTAGTGACTCCATGTGACAACTTGCTCCCCCCATGTAACACAGACCATGTCCCTCCCTGTACATGTAGATTTCATTTATTTTTTTAAAGTGGCATTATAGCAGGGAGCAGTGGTGCACATCAGTAATCCCAGCGGCTCAGGAGGATCGCAAGTTCAAAGCCAGTCTCAGCAAAAGCAAGGCACTAAACAACTCTGTGAGACCCTGTCTCTAAACAAAATAGAAAATAGATCTGGGAATGTGGCTCAGTGGTTGAGTGGCCCTGAGTTCAATCCTCAGAACCCCCAAAATAAATAAATAAATAAATAAATAAATAAAGTGGCAGCATATCCAATAGTGGCTATGTTCCATGATTTATTTAACTAAATTTCTATTAATGGGTGTTGATGTTTTATCAGGGATTTTTCTTGTTGCTATTGTTATTGTATGTTTGTGGGGAAGGGTGGCCACTAGAAACATTGCTATAAACCAGGTCCAAGTGATGGCACACACCTTAATCTCAGCTACTCAGAGGCTGAGGCAGGAGGACAACAAATTGGAGGCTAGTAGTCTTGGAGATTTAGCAAGACCCTGTCTCAAAATAAAATAAGAAGGATGTTAGTGTTAGGGTGCTTGTCTAGCATGTATGAGACCCTGGGTTAGATCTCCAGTACCATAAATAAATAAATAAATGCAATAATATGGAGTTTTATATGTACACATTGGCATACATTGGGAAATATGACTTTAATTTAAATTCACAGAACTGACTTTCAAACAAACCATAACAAGAAGGCTATTCAGGAATTGAACATGATTCAAATGTCTCCCTTTAGGAATCAGTACATAGTTTCATAAGACTCCCTTGCTTGTCAGAGGTGGCACATGTGACTTTGGACAAGTGACAGATTTGTAATGGCAAAGAACCCCTCTCCCATTTCATTATCTCATTTAACTTGCAAAACTTAAGCAAAGAAAAGCAGGTCATCTTGCATTGTATAAATCATCTAACTGAAAAGAAAGACTGGAGAAAGGACACCTGAGGACCTTCAGATGACTTAGTTTGGCATTTCTTAAACACACCTGAGGCTGAAGGTGGTTATTCCCTCCTTGGGAAGCTGGGACTCACTTCACTCACTGTCCTGGGAGTGACCTACTTCTGAGGATTGCGGAAAGAAGCGGGGAAAGCAACTTCACTGTGGAGAAACCTGGCCCTACTTTGACCAGGTGATCAAGCTTATTCTTACATGTAATGAGCCATGTTAACTGCATGTGTCCTTCATATTAATGATGAGAATATCACCAGTAGGCTTTCTTACCTGCAAGCCGTAACTGTAGTCTAACCACGAGAAGAACATCAGGGAAGTCTAAATTCAGAGACATTCTTCAAAATGCCTGATCTGAACCACTCAAAACAGTCAAGGTCATCCAAAACAAGGGAAGTCCGATAAACTGTCACAGACTAAAGAAGGCTAAAGACATATGAAACTGAGCTATCATCAAAGATAAGGAGTATCTGAGAAAAAGAACATTCAGGAAAAGCTAGTAAAATCTGAATAAACTGGAGTTTAGTTAAGAGTCGTGAACCAATGTTGGGACAAATGCACCTTAACAGTGTAAGATGTTAGGAAACGGGGAAGCTGGGTGTGGGGGTGAGAATGCTACATCATCTTGGCAGCTTTTCTGTAAATCTAAAACTCTTCTTTAAAACTTACACTTAAAATTTTAAAAGATAATTATTAATTATTTAGTCAAAAGTAAAAAGTAATCTGAAGGACATATATCAAAATAGTAATGTTTGAAAAGACTGGTAGGTGATATACTCTGATGTGTTATATTACCCTTTATGGCCACCTTTCTTTTTGTGACTATTAAGAAGTAATGCTAAATGATATGCAGTACTTGTAAAAAAAAAAAAGTAGTTTGCTACAGATAAACCCTGTGTGTGTGTGTGTGTGTGTGTGTGTGTGTGTGTGTGTGTGTGTGTTAGTTGTTAGTTACTGAGGGTTTTACCCAGGAGCACTCTACCACTGAGTTACACCCCCAACACTTTAAAAAAAAATTTTTTTTTTTTAAATTTTGAAATAGGGTTTTGCTAAATTGCTCAGACTAGTCTCAAACTTTCAATCCTACTGCCTCAGACTCCAGAGTATCTGAAATTACGGGCAGATCAACCCTCCTTAAAAAAAAGAAAGAAAAGAAAAGAAAACAAGGAGTAAAATAATAAAAACACAGACAAACACACACAGAGATGTGTTTGAAAGTGCATTGCTGAGGCAATAAGCACATTTTGAGAGAAAAGAGGACACTAGAGAAGTGAAATTATTCTAGCCCCTTTACTACATGTCAGTTCTTTGATAGAGGTCAAGTTCAAAACTCAGCTGACGGCTATTTCTAAGAAGCCAAGAAGTCAGAAGAACTTTCCACATTCCCACAGAATAATTAGACACAAAAATTGGAGCACAATGCTGCAAAGGCAGCCAGACATGAAGATGGAAAGACTGCTAGGAGCAGCCAGATGCAGATCCTTCCCCCTCAAGGCATTTGACTCCTTCTTAAATCATGGATGTCAGATTAGGAAACCGAGAACAGAAAATTACTGAAGAGAAGAGGCATTTTTTAAAATTTCAAAATGCTGGGGGAAAAAAACTCAAACAACAAAGAAGACCCTAGGAAGACAGGGCAGTAAATTCACATGGAAACACAGAGAGAAGAGGAGGTTTTAAAATTGTACAGAATCTCAGGGAGCTGTGGGGCAGTAACAAGTGGTAAAGCATAGAGAAAGACAGGAAGAGAGATGCAGAAAAGACATTTTTGAAAGCATAATGACTGGAAGTTTTATAAATTACATAAGAATTATAATCTGCAGATCCAAGAAATTCAATGAACTCAAAGTCCTATACATGCATGTCATCTGACCTTAGATTGCTTGCTTAGATGATGATAAAAATCAACATACCTTCCAGGGAATCATAAATGTTTTGACCCCATTTGGCAAAATGAGTGGAGCCACCTCCTGCCCAGGGAAAACAAATCAGCTTAAAAATTGCATCAGGCTTTGGGTATAAGCAGTTGAAAATGTTCTCATTCCTAGAAAGAAAATTCAAATATATTTAACATTTCAAATATTGATTAAATTCTCCCAATTGAATTAGGTATGTTTTAGTGGAAATCTTTGTTAATTATAAGAAATGTATTTTCAAATATAAAGCGAATGCCATTTTTTTATAGAGGCCAAAAATGGTTTTAATGGTCTGTATTTGACAATTTGAATATATAAACTTTTAGTCAGTTTTGTCATTTGATCTCAATAAACATTCCAAACAAACTTAGACTGAGACCTTTCCAGGTTAGGTTGTTGACTCTAAAGAGGACTTTGTTCTTCATAATTAAATAAGAGACCACCCATAAAATGAGACTTTATACAAATTTATACAAGTGACAACATTTTGAGGGAGAATAATAATTTGTGAAGAAAAACTCCTTGTCTTAGAGTTGAGTACTTCTGTTATAATTGCTAGCCTAAAGATAAAAGCAAAAAGGACTCAAGTTAGTCTTTTTCTTTTGAAGAAGAAAATTTGTACTGAAAGCTGTGTTCCCACTTACCAAGCCCATCTGTAGCAAATTTACTGGTAAGGGTTCAGTCCTAAATGAGAATTTCATAGGGGTCTGTCATGTACTTGAAAAATACTGAAGTCACTTTTTCAAGGAGTACAAAACACTCTGTAAAGTCTACCATGACTTTGGGCAAAGGAGAGACTTATATGAACCTCATTTTTTTCAGTGTATTGAAGAGTCTAAAGAATCTCTTTAATCCCAGAGATGGGAGGCTAAGGAAGGAGGATCACAAGTCTGAGGTCAGCCTCAGAACTTAGTGAGACCCTCAGCGACTCCCTTAGACCCTGACCCTAAAAAATATACAAAAAAGGGGTGGGGGTGTGGCTCAGTGGTTAAGTGCCCCCAAGTTCAATTCCCATACCAAAAAATAAATAAATAAATAAAAATAAAAGGCTGGGGATGTGGCTCAGTGGTAGAGAGCCCCAGGTTCAATCCCCAGAACAACAACAAGAAAGTAGAGATAATTTTTCTCAACAACGTTTACCTAAAATTATACCATATCTTGAAAAGATACCATATTCTTTGAGGTCAAGAAGCCTTACTTCACACTATTTAAATTATTTGGGTTCTAGTGCACAAAACATGTGTTGGGACAGGAGTAAGTATAGGTTTTGCAGTGCTTGAGGCATATGTAATTTGCAAGAGTCAGGGCAGGCTTTAAGAAAAAGAATACAAAATTAGGAATGCAAACCTTTGAATGCAGAGCCTTTGATCATTTTCAAGGTAAAACTGTCTTTCTCTGGTTGGCAGTGGGACTGGAGTGACCTTTCACTTATTTAAATCAGTGCCAATTTCAGGTAGTCCTCAGAAAGCATTGGACAGGACACCTACTCTGCAGGTGAACCCATAGGTAAGACCTCAGGAGAGGGTATAACGGGAGGCCAGGATCCTACCCATTGCTGCTGAGCAGGGATCTGCCTGGGGTTCTTGCCTATAGGCATACCCACCCAACCTTCTCTGCACCTTAGAGAAAGAATCAAAAACCAACAAAAACTGAACTTGCCTTCTATTTATTGATTTATTCCCTCTTTGTTTTTTATTTGAATAATGAGAATTCTAAAGCTTCAGAGTTGAAAGTGACTAGTGTAATTCACTAGTACAAGATAGTGACTAAGGCTGCAGAAGAAACTCAGTTTCAAATCCAAGCTACATCTAAGGATAACGATAAAGTCTTCTTTACAAGTTAGTTATAATGATTAAAAGTATCAAAAATGCTCACCATGATTTTAGGCACACATTAGAAGAAAAAGAAATAATGTCTATTATTGCTTTTTTAAATTTTTTAACTGGGGTGGAATTCTGGAGCACTTTACCACAGATTATATCCCCAGTCCTTTTTATTTTTGTTTTGAGACAGTGTCTTGCTAAGTTGCTGAGGGTCTCTTTAAGTTTCCCAAGTTGGTCTTGAACTTGGGATCCTCCTGCTTCAGCCTCCCAAGTTGATAAGATTATAGGTATATGCCACCAAGCCTGGTATCTAATATTACTTATTTGACAGTTGACAAAACTGACACCCAGAGATACTAAGTCCCCCTGCCAGGATATCAGGGCACCTAGAACGGGGAAAGAGCCAAGTGGCAAAAGGAGTAACTCACCTGGTTCTCCCAGTTGGGTCTCTTCTCTCCATGCTGTGAGGAGATGGTACAAAATTGTTGATTTCAGCAACTAGTTGAGTCAATGCTGACTTCAATTCCTGTTTGAGTATAAAATCTCCAATCAGCCTAGTGCACTCAGAGGAGTTACCAGATTAATTTTTTAAATGAATTACTGTATTGACTACTCTGACTCCTATTAGAAAAGAACAGAAGGTTAAAGAAGACCACAAGAAATAAAAGGAAAAAAAAAAGAAATAAAAAGAAAAACAGGTTCGAAGCCACATAGCTGATATGATCCAAAGAGTTGCTGATGATTAAAATTATCAAAAATTCTCACCATAGTTTTAGGCACACAGTATATAAAAAAGAAATGTTATCTATTTATTTATTTGGCAGTGGACAAAACAGAGACTCAGAGATATTAAGTCCCTCAGCCAGTTAGTGACAAATCAGAATTAGAATACAAATCCTATTAATTTTAAAAGTTACCTCCCTACTTAAACCTTTTCACGTATTTTCAACATCAACATACAAGTAGGCCACTGAGTGGCAAGAAATGACCCAAGAAGCTTTGATTTAGAGCTGAGACTAGAACCTGCTCCTCACATTGCTGTACAAATTTAATCTTGCCTCCGTTCACATTATAATATCAGTAAGTGCAGCAATTACCAGGATGTTTAGGTAATATAAGGAAAGACAATGACATGACTTCTAAATACTAGCAACTAAACAATAAATCAACAGAAAACACTCTCTAAATCTGTTAGAAAATTGGGGTATCTCAGTTTTCTAGGTATTTACCAACTTGTACTCTTTTAAATCTTAGGAAATATTTGGAATTCTGCGAAAGGATTCACTACGATGTCAAACTTTCAATTTTGTAAACTTCAAATGTTCAGAAAAGAAAAGAAAAATGATTACCAAAAGATCTGTAATTTATAAAGACTTTCATCCACTTCCTTCCTGAGAGCTCCTTGAACCTCCAGTAATCAGTTGAAGGTGACCATTTACTTCCCAGCCTCAAGTGTGAATGCCAGAAGTGTTCCTGGTTAATCTCTCCACCTATGGTTCTTTAAATACAGAGAAAGTGCTGAAAGGAACTGAAAGACCTGTACAGCAAAAATAAACAAGCAAACAAACAAAGCAAAGCAAAACAGGAAAAAGACTTACTTAAATAGAGGAGGAAAGTTCACAGAGTGCTTCCGAGAGTTCACAAACTCCTTCCATTTTTTTCTTGGAGCCTTTTCTTAGCAATGACAATACCTTAAGCTGCCTGGGTTTGTCTTCTGGGTCTTCCCTCTACCAGTACACATCTGGTAGCCAATTACTGTGTTCAAAGTCTTCATGCCTTAGTTTATCTCATCTTCAAAATAGGGAAAGAGCCAGGCATGGTGCCTACGCCTATAATTCCAGTGACTGGAGAGAAAGAGGCAGGAAAATAGCAAGTTCAAAGGCAGCCTGGAAACATAGTGAGATCCTTGGTAACTTAGCAAGACCTTGTTTCAACATGCAAAAAATAAATAAAGGAAGTACACTTCCAGTAGATTCACCCATCAGGCTTTCATTTATTGTGTGGAAATACTTTCTTCTTGGCAACTAAACATACATACTTATAGTTATATACAGAGTCCCCCAGTCAATTAGTAACAAATCAAAATTAGAACACATATTCTATTAATTTTAAAAGTCACCTCCCTACTTAAACCTTTTCCCATATTCTCATACAAGTAGGCCATAAGGTGGCAGGAAATGGGGAGTGTACCTGAGAACTTTGATTTAGAAAGTTGGGACTGGAACCTGCTTTCCACTTTGGTGTATGAATTGAATCTTGCCTCAGTTCTCATTATATTACCAACAAGTACATCCATTAACAGAACTTCAAGGTCCTAGGACCAGGGTCTAGAGCACGTTAGATAAACATGCTACCACTGAGCATACCATCAGCCTTTGGTAAAAATATGAATACTCCTGTCAAGCAAAATAGAAAGGCAGAGGTAGGACATATATTTTTGGTGTGTATTTACAACTGAAGGTTGTTGTTGAAGGCTACAAAACTTCAATAAAATTACATTAAATTATTTCAGTTCTTCCTAATTGAAGTAGGTAACACCCTCATTTTTTATATATATATTTTTTAATTTGGTACACTAAGTAAGTGGTTAGTCATATCTACAAGGATCAAACATTTTCTCAAAGTTCAAGTTTATTGTTCAACAAATATTTCCTAAAGGTCAAGATGTTCTGCATTATTTCTTAACATTGGCAGGATCCTCAGGTAAACCAATAGTCACTTTGTCCTCAAGGAAAACCACTGAGAGCTTCCATTTGATTGTATTAGCAGAAGAAAGAAGAAGGAAAATGGGGCAGAGGTCATCATAGTCAAGAGGTAATAGCTTAGATTTTTTGCACACCCAATGCATTCTACCAGTCCAAAGATAAAATATGCCCGTTGAATTCTAAAAAGAAAGGACAAATGTTAAAAGCAGACAGGGGGTGAGGAGGTGGGCCTGGAATATAATTTTTGAAGAAACAGCAGTTAGAATGACAGCAATGTAGAAAGCCAAAAGAGAATCAAATACTATCTTCAAGTACTATAAAAAAAAAAATCAACCCAGATTTCCAATAGCCAGGAAAAACGCCTTTTAAGAAACAGGACAAAATAAAAACATTTTCAGATGAATAAAAACATAGTTTGTCACAGAAGGCACTCTCTAAGTGAAATACTTTGGGCAGAAACCAAATGATCCCAGACAGAAGATATGAGGTGCAAGAAGTAATGAAGAACAATGTCAGGTCAGGCGCAGTGATGCACACCTATGATCCCAGTGGCTCAGGAGGCCGAGGCAGGAAGATTGCAAGTTCAAAGCCAGCTTCAGCAACTTAGCAAGACCTTGTCTCAAAATGAAAAGTAAAAATGGGCTGGAGATATGGCTCAGTGGTTAAGCACCCCTGGGTTTGATCCCTGATAACAAAAAAGAAAAAAAGAAAAACAAAGACAGTGGTGAGTAGGCAGGAAAATGTAAACAAACATTGATTGCATTTAATAGTCCTTGTAAGGTATAGTGGGACTTAAAATAGACATGAAATGGAAATATCAGACAAAAATAATGCATTAAGTCAGGCGTGGGTAAACAGAGACCCTATATTTTTCATGAGGTTTTAGTAAATTTAGACTTCGACAAATATACATTTTTTTAATCTCTAAGCAAGTCCTTAAAAGAACAAAAACAGACCATAAGTCCTCCAAACTGGAAGAGAAAAAATGTTTAGTTATAAAAGAAAAGTGGAAAAAGAAAAGAGAAACAGTACAGGTAAAACAAATCAAAAGCACAATACAAGATGGCAGATTTAAGTCTCAAATATAGATTTTATTATATATGAATAGAGTAAATCCTTCAGTTAACAGAGCAAAATTGTCAGATTAGGATAAAAAGATAATCCAATTGTATGGATATGAGACATATCTAAAAAGATACTCATCTTACAGCTTTAAAATAATTTCAAAGACAAAATACTCAGTTGCCAGGCTTTGAGGTTTGTCCTAAGGAAACAATTTCTAAAAGATAGTTAGCCACTGGCCAGGCAAAGGGAGATAGGCCTGCAGAATGGAAGCCCAGAGAACAGAACAGAAAGAACAAAATGTATCACAGCCAAGAGGAAATACAGGGGTGAGCTATTAAGAAACCAAATGGAATTAAGTATGACCAAATGTGAGTTAGAAAGTGATAAAAGAAAAAGTAATAAAGTAAACAGGCAAAAGGCTGTGAATGATTGTTCCAGAAAACCCAGGCATAGTGTATGAAAACTAGCCCTCAAGTTACCATAAGACTGAAGAGAGGCAGACACATCCAGAATTACAGAGAATGCAATTTGTTGGGGACTTAGTGGCAGAGCATGGTCCTGAATGACAGCAAGACTAGTGGATCTCTGTCATTTGAGTGGGCAGAGGGTGTGACGAGTGGCAGAGAGGCGAGTGACTAGAATTTGGTTCCAAACAAGTTGGCTTTCTTTGATACACTCGGGATAACACAAACCTTAATATTCCTAATATCATGCATCAATCAAATCGTATGGCAAATAAACACCTCAATCAAATAGTCCAAAGTCCTCTCTGCCTTGTCGGTTCCGACGACCCCAAATGCGACGTATCTTAGTCAGTGAGAAGACGACGGCTGGTCTCGGAACTTCCTCCGGCTGATGGTCTGGGAATGGAGGATAGGCAGGCTCCGCTGGTTGTGAAGCCGTCAGAGCAGCAGAGTCTTGGCAGTCTCGTCAGATGATAGGTGGGGCTTGTGAACGTGGCTGACGGGGATTCGACAGGAGATCTGGGCTGAGCCGAGGAGCTGTCTGAGGGGTGAGTTTATATACCCTTCTTCTTGGCTTGTTTCCAATTCTGGTCCAGATGGTGTCTTATCTCCTTGGTGCAGCGCTCTCATGACACTTATGTCTTTTTGGCTTGCCATCCAGTAGGGGCTTGCCATTTATTCGTCAGACATCAAGTTTGCTCCTTTCAGTCCACCCCCAGGTCTCCAGGGTGCCCCGGCGTAATGCGTGGGGTTCCATGGAGGCCTAGAATTAGATCTATGCATAACTTACACACAAATGTAAAGACACATGCACACATAAAATATCACAGCAATCAATATAATTACATCAGCGAATCTTTGTAGCATAATTGTTTCAAAATCACACTTAGTCCACATAGGATGGGAATAAATAGAGTAATGGGAGAAATTCCAATGTATTAGGCATAAAGTTGGTAAGTCCAAAAAGTCTATGATACCATTTAGACATTACAATTCTGTAGAGGGTATTTTGAGGATTACAGACTGTAATGTGTATTGTTCCGGTTGTCCAACTGGAAGTATACACGAAGTTTTGTAAATATTGCTAAAAGTAGAGAGAGAAGTTATGTTAGTAAACCAATGTTCAATTTCGGGCAGGGCCTCATTATCATAAGGGTCCTGTCATACAAATGTCAATCTCTTGAGAGGCATATCAGTAAGTCCAGAGGTAGTAAAATGGATACACATAAGCTTCCATAAATACGTAACATAAGGCCATATTAGGTTTCTGGTAGCGCATTCAAACAATGATGGGCTATTTTTTAATGCGGTGTTTTCATTTGTTTCCCAAGGTAATTAAAAATCGTTACATGATTGTAACTTCCATAATATTGGTCTTAGATCATAAAACTTATCCATTCTTGGCCATTGTTCTCCCATGCATCTATCAGCATATTCAAACCAAATCAAGGCACCTGAAGAGGCTTTCTTAGCCACATATGTACTAGTAAGTGTACCTAAATAAAAAGGGATAGTAAAGTTAATTTTATGTCTTCCCAACATGATAATATCATCATCAGATATCATGTTGGCAGAATGGTTCCATATATGGTTAATAATAATATGTGTTGGTGCTTAGATTGATAATGGTGAGTATCCTTGATCACATAGTGGGCAATCAGTCTCCCAGGGTGAAGTGATGGAAATCAGTTTCCTAATCAGGGGGAAATTGTGTGAGTAGTATTTCTGGGCTGCTATCACAAAAAATTTACTAACATGGAATTCATAACAGAGAGCGCAATGGTTGTGATGTCTTAACTGGTTCCTGTTGATGGTCCTAAAATACAATGCAATGGAACTCTGGCACACAAAAGATGATCTTCTTTTCCTGCTTCCTGAATTCATTGCTTGCAAATCATCTGCAACAGAAGAGTACGATTTTGAAGGTTAACAGTGCAATGATCAAGAAGGCAAGGAAGTTATTGCTTCCTTGATCCAGTGCCAAGGGTTCCATCGTGTAATACATGCCATGTCTCCTGTAAAGGTTCTCCTAAAGAAGTTGAGAAAAGAGCAGTCCCTACGAATGTTCCATTGTATGTGATCTCTGGTAAGTATATTCTGTTGAACGATCATTTTCACATTGTCGACTGTGTGTCAAAGTGTTCTTATCTCATGCACTATGTCCTTGTGTATCTGTTGTAAGGGTTTTTCATTTTGTTGGAATATCCAATTCAGTTTATCGATGGATTTTCGTACTGTATTGTATGTTTCTGATTCGGTGGTAGGCGTTTTGAAATAATGGTTAATTCCAAATGTGTGGTTAGATATGTATGTTAATTGAATTACTACTCCTTTCAGAAGACTATTGTGGAATACTTTCATAGCGTTCTGCGTAATGTGGCAGCCTTCTGATAATGAGTAGTTGAACATGCCTGCTTTTGTGACATTTTGCCATACTGTGATGACATATGGTTTGTAGTGGCAAGTAAGTATTCTGTAATTCCCAAGGTCTTCTATTTTTGAAGGTCCTGTATACATAGAAGTTCTGGAATATAATGGTGTGGAATTCAAGATATTAAAGGCGATGTAGGTATTCTTTCCTATAGGATATAAATCCGAAGTGGGTATAAACCAACTTTTCTTGTTTAACTGTGCCCAAATGAAGGTATCATAAGGGATAATCCATTGTCCTTCAATGTATTGTGGAGTGTTGTGAGTAAAGTACCCTACTATGGCTGTTGAAGTAGATATGTCCCATAGGTGTATTTCGCAGTGTCCATTTTCACAAAAGGATTCCTTACAAGGGTCTAAAATAGATACAGAGTATGGTGTTTCAAGTCCCTTTCCTGTCAGAAATAGGTTGGTAATTTCCTGGTTTGCTTGTTGGAAGAGTGCCTGTCTATGCTGGCATTCTTGAGTTGTTTGCAAGTTTTTAACAGCTTCATTGAGTGTGTTCAAAGCATCTATTGTTGTGTCGTGATATGCCATTAATTCTTTCCTGAATGTCTCCTGTTCCAGATGTAATTTTTGTATTAAGGCAGAAGCTGAATATAGTCCCTTGGAGACAGAGGCTAATGCTCTAGTTTGTTGTTCCGACAGTGTCTTCAATGTAGTAATCTGTACTCGAATATCCGCGACCATGGCACCTGCAATTGCAGCTCCAATGGCTGCTCCAGCAACGAAGGCGCCTACTACTGCAAATTGCAATGGTCTTCTCAGGTTTCTTGCTCCATGTAAGTTGTAATATATGTTGGGTGCCAGTACCAGAGTATGAGCACACAATTGAGAATCTTGCTGTGTCATATGTCCTAGATCCAGTTTCAGGAAAATGGGTGTTATCATGGGTTTAAACAGCAATCTAACTGTTTTATGTAAAATAGGTTGAAATGCAGGGGCACAGGTTACTTCAGGAGTTTGCCATGGGGGATTCAATACAGCTCTTTTATAGTGTGTGGTGATTCAAGAGTGTGTTTCATTAAAGCCACCGCAGTGTATCAGGCAAGGTTCTACCCCGTCTGGTTTCCGATAGCAGTCTTCGTGTGTCATCTTGTATGTATATACTGCATCCTGAGTTGGTCTCAAATGGTATTTAAAATCAGTTTGATTATGTAAGATAGAGTGTGACACCATATCATAGACATACCATCGATTATTCAGTCCTGGTGCAAGCATGTAAAAGTAGTAAGGGAGTTTTCCAATCAGAGTTTTATATAACCATCCACTAAAGTCCATACCTGTGGTCATCCACCATGTTAGGTTCCTATTATCAGCTTCTTGTATGGCATAATGAGGTATTATGGTGTGTAATAAATCACAATCCATATCTGTCCTTAATATCGTTTCCTCTAATCTAGGTGGTTGATATCCAAGAAGAGTGATGGGAGGTGTAAGTGGTCTTCATGTTCCATCAATTCTGTAAGTGTGGTTAATGAGAGGTGAATTATAAATGTCCAGTGGAATGTCAAATAGTAGCAATTCTAGGTGTTGCAATTCTCGATGCATAAATTTCAAGCGTATATGATCTGGAATTGGTTTCATACATTTCAGAGTAGGGAAAGATATATTATGCAATTTCTTATGTAGGTTTAAGGCATAAATGTTAGAAAGATTAAAAATTGGTGTGTAGTCATAGAGGAAATCTGGTTGTAGATTGTTTCTCACTAATCGTGGATAAGGTTTTGGTCCGCTGGCAAATCCAATCTGGAGTGGTAAGTCACTTTTGTTTAAGATTAGGAGTGGGAATTTGGGTGTTAATCCATTAGTAAGATTCAAAGGTCAAAAATGAAGGTTGATATTGGAAGGGTTGGAGGCATTGGATCTGTTGTGAAAATGAAATAGTTTATATTCCAAGAGAAGTTACCTTTCAAATGTTCTGATGTATTGGCAAATGTTGACCAATACCACCAGGAGATATATGTATTTTTAAATGAAGTTCTGTTTGTGTCCAGCATCTCTTCTTCCCTAAAGTAAGGTCTTCAAAGTCGGTGTCTGTGCCATTAATAATGGTATAGTTGACAGCTCCAATGAAGACTTTTTGCATGTAATCCTTATCTGAAAAGTTGGAGAAGGCTGCATGGAAGGTAACATTGAAATAATTAGGAAATGCGTCAGTTGTGATGTTCCAGCAATAGTCTTCATTTGTTAATCTACGTCTTGTATGCCTTGCTGTGTCAGAACATTTAAAGGGCTGGATTTGTGGTATGCATATCAATCCTTGGGTTGCAAAGGTTGCCGTCACATTTTCTGAATGATGATTGGTGATATCTGCAAAAACGGACCTTAGACAAACATATGGTTGAAGGTCAATGGGTGTATATTGAAAGTGACTGCCTCTCAAGAGTGTTGGGTATGGTTGCCGAATAGGGTCAGTAAGTACAATCGGATATTTCCATGTTTGTGTGCCCAAAGTCATTATGTTCCACCAGTCTGGGATTAGTAAGAAGGATTCATTTTTGATTATTAGGTCTGGTCGATAGGCATTTAACAAGTCAAATCTTCCAAATATTGGTAAGTTAGGAAAATCTGCAATACAAGTTACTTTGACCAAATTGCCTGATTTTCCCTTTAAGCCATCCACAACGTTAGATGCATTAAAGTTTAGATTTAACTTTTCAAATAACACAGTTATATTTTCTGGGCAAAAATGTGAGCCAAATGGTTCACTGATCGATGGCGGCCATCTGAAGATTGGTTCTAAGAAGTTAATCCTTGTTCCAGTATGCATCCAATTATATGGTTTGATGGTTGGTGAGTTGGGGCTGGTAGTTGTTGAGCTAGTAGAACTAGATGATGTGGAACTGAGTGTAGTGTCCTCCTCATCTTCCTCATCATAGTCAGCTTCAAAATCATAATCCTTATAATCATCATAGTAATAGTTGAAACCTTGTGGGCCTTCATTTTCCCATAACTGGAACATCTGATTTGGAAGAGCAAACTTCATAGCTTTTTGGCATGTGAAGTCTGTGTTATCCTCTTCCCATACCAGTACCATTGTCATATTTGTATAATTTTTTAAATATGATATTGACTGGACCCAATACTGAGGTGTAAACTGTCTGTAGTGGAAGACATATATTGGATGAGACCCTCAATTTTCTTGTACTATTTCCATATTATGACATCGTAGTAGTGGGCTACTTTCCAGAAGATTGGCGTTAATAGGGTCATCATCTATGGAATGGAATACTGGTGACTATTGTCCAGTGACGTTTGCTTGATGGTACAGTAAACATTTCATGGAGTCTATAAAACCATGCTTCTGTGCACAAAATTGATATCTATTCCAAAATGCTTGGGTATATGCTGTATGGTTATAAAGTCATGGATTGCTTCTCCAGAAGTGTGGTATGTGTCCTCTGGGAACAATGTATTGTTTAACAAATGTATAGAGGTATGATGTGTGATTAAATGAGGGATTTTTAGGTTTTTGTTGCAGTATATTTGTAGTAGGGTTAGATGTTATAGGAGGTGTTGTAGTAGTTGTAGAAGTAGAATCAGCATTAACGTGGCTGAGAAAAGGCAGAAGTAAGTATACTAATAAAAAATGCTTTCTAGGGGGCATACGGTATAGTTTGTAAATTGGCCGCACACATGTTTTGTGTCGTGGCAATTTCTGACTGTGTGGCACCATGTGTAATGCATTGTAAGTAAAAATGCTGCATACATCAGAGCTATGAGTATGATGGTGTATATAAGTGCTCATATGCATATCTGAAGTTGAATAAAGCTTGGCATTATTGAGGGGTGCAATCTTTAAGTTTAGTGAGTTGTAGTTCTCCTTTTGCGTTGGTAGTCCATATGGTATCACCTGGACCGTTGGCAAGGATATCAGCCAGGTGAGATTGTTTTATCATCTCTTGATCATCAGATGCACTTATCTGGTAGAATTCTTGGAGACTCTTTGACTTCAGGTATTTCTGGGCACCTAGGAGGGAATGCTCTGTCAAACGGTGAGTGTCTATGCAGGCGTTGTCTGTTATTCAACTCATATACAGATATAAGGATTGCTTTGTCTAATGGTGTGTCTTTAAGATTAGTAAGTTTGTTTTTTAATAATCCATTGAAACATTCCACGTAACCTGCTGCAGTAGGGTTGTAAGATAGGTGAAAATCCCACTGCATATCCATGTCTTTAGCAAGCTTTTGTACAGAGTTTCCGGTAAAGTGTGATCCTTGATCTGAACTTATTATTCTTGGTGTACCATATGCTGATATCCATGACCATAGTGTGAATATAGTGGCTATCTGGTTTGGTTTAGTTGAAGATCTAGCCAGGCCTAGGCCTGTATTGGTATCTACCATAGTGCAGACATATTTCTTGTTGGGTAGAGATCCAATGAAGTCTATTTGGACATGAAAGTTGAATGCCCTTGGGGAGGCCATAACTGCTGGTGGTTTAGTCCCGGAATCTTAATTGTAATCCAGGGCAATCTGGGCAAGTTCTGATTGCCTCTTTAATGGAGTGCCATGTGGCACCTAAGTTTCTTTCAGCACACCACTGAAATAGGCCATGAGTGCCTAAATGTCCTAATGCTTTATGAATGTTCTGGAGTTTGTTAACATATATTTTAGCATAGGGTTGATTATTAATTTTCCATTCTGGTTTCCTGGAAAGTTTAATTTTAGTGGGCCCCAATGCAGTAGCCTTCCATGGGACTTTATTGGTAAGTCTAATAGTGTATATTCTGGCCAACTGATCAGCTATATCATTCTGTTTGGATTTATAGTCTGTCTTGCCCGTATGAGCATCAACATGTTCAACATATATTTTAGATTGCTATTAGCTATCGTTTTCCAAATTTCTTGTCCCCACACTGGTTTACCATTAATACAGAAATCAGTTTTACACCATTTGGTGGACCATATGGCCATACCATTGCAAACGCACCATGAGTCTGAGAAGATATGAATAGTTGTTAATTTGTTGGAAATGGAATGTTGAATTGCTAAGTTTGTGGCTGTCAGTTCTGCTATTTGTGCCGACTTGTCCACCCCCTGGACCGAAAGGATAGTTTTAGTATAGGGGTTGTATGCTACGGCTTTCCAGTGTACTTGGTTATTACGTACCATAGATGAGCCGTCCGTAAACCATGCGTTATAATGCTCGGCATTTGCTCCCCATTGTCCTATAGGTGATGTGATTTCTTCTTTAATCGGTACCAGGGATGGTACCAAGGGTAGTGCACATATTTCTTCTGTCAGGTGTCCTACAGTTTTGGAGGAACTAAGGATAGTGTCCTGCAATGTTTGTTGTAGGAACCATTTCCACTACAGTACTTTGGGTTCCATGGGTACTAATGCTAAGTCTTTCTCATTCATCTTTATCCATTCCAGCAGTGGTATCAGTGTACGTATTATTATTTTGTAATTTTTTAGTGAAATCCTAACGTTTGTATGGCAGTACATAAGGTCCATGCTAGCTTTTCAAATAGAGAGTATCTGTTGGGTGCATAAGGAAAGCATTTGCAATAGAAGCCAAAGGGTCTCACATTGCCAGGGTTTTTTATATATATTCCCCATGTACCATGTCCATCTACAAACAATATATCTATGATAATATCATCACCAGGTTGTGGGATATAAAGTTGGGAGTATAATTGTAAATATTCTTTAGCTTGAGCAAATGCAATCTGTTGGGGCTCTGACCATTCAAAATCTGCCACTTTCCTAGTGATTTTATATATGGGTTTCAATATAATTTGTAAAAAGGGTAAATGCAATCTCCAATATCCAAACAATCCTATTAAATGTTGAGCTTCAGTTTTGTTAGTAGGGTGTTTTAGGTTGCTAATCTTATTAATTACATTTTCTGGTACCTTGGGTCCCAAGGCAGTCCAATGGACGCCAAGGAATTTGACTGCTTGGGATGGCCCCTGTACCTTATCTGGATTAATTGTCCATCCTGCTTCTGTCAATGTCCTAATTACTATTTCTTTGACCCTATTCAAATCCTTTTCATTGTGTCCTATAATTAATATATCATCCACATATGAGAATAATTTAACTTCAGCTGGTATTTTATCCCATGGTAAGGTTTGTTGTATGGTTGTGTGGGCAATGATGGGACTATTTATATATCCCTGAGGCAATCTCTTAAATCTACATTGCTGGGCATTCCATGTAAATGTAGTTATTTCTCTGGATTCAGGTGCTAAAGGTATTCCAAAAAACATATCTGATAAATCTATGGCCACAAACCATTTTGGTGAAAAGTTTTTTATATCTGCAAATATGCCTTCAATATCAGATAATGAGCCGGGCATAGCAGGAGTTAATTGGTTGATTTCACTGTAATCAACAGTGAATCTCCAAGTTCCATTGGTTTTTTTTACTGGCCAAATGGGGCTATTATAATTGAACGATTGTGTTCGCTCAATTATATCTTTCTGTAAGAGTTCATGTAAGGTTTTTGTAATGTCCTCATGCCCTCCTTTTAAGGGATACTGTTTAGTAAAACATGGTGGGATTGTAGGTAATACTACTGGTTCAATATTTACAGTTGCCAAGGTTATATTGGCGCAATGTTCTATCTTAGGAAATTTCCTGCAGGATCTCAAGGGTATCATTTCTCCAAAAATGTTTAACATACTGTCCATCCCTAGGACACACGTCGGTGTTTCAGCAATCACTGCTTTACCCTTCACCTGGTCTCTGTTGTACATCAGAAATATTATATCTACCATTACAGCCCTTAGGGTATTGCCTGTTATCCCCATTATCGCACAGGGGCTCCCTTTAGGTTTATGCCATAACAGGGAGGGTTGTACAATAGTTACTTCACTCCCAGTATCTATTAGGAAACGTAAGTGTAATTCTTGTTTTCTGATAATACAACAGAGATTTACAAAGTATCTATTATCTACTTCCTGCGGAATGGTTGTACACGACCGATAGGTTTTTGTGGTCAGGTTGGAAATGGGTTTGTATTTGTTGTTCTCTGATAGTTCCTTCTGTCCTGTCCTGAAGGATTCTGTCTGTTTCCCCTGTCTGGTCTCATAGCAGACCTTCTCTAGTATGGGTTTCTGACATTCTGCCAAGTTTGACGGGGTGATCTGCTTATCAAGGGTCTTCCATTCGGTCCCCTCGTCGCCTGGCCATAAGCGGCAGGGGAATGTGACCCGTTTTTTGGCAAGATATTATTATATCGCCCGTACGGAATTGGCACAGGTCTGGATTCTCTCCTGATAGGGAATGAGAATCTGGGCCATGGGGTCAGGGTGGTGGTTTTAGTTGTAGAAAATGTCATCTGCGGTTTTTCTTTGATATCTCTAGTCTGTTTGAGGTGCTCTACTACTTCTATTAGATGGTGCATGCCTGCTAGGGCTGCAGCCAGTTGATACTGCATACTGTCGAGCATGCCTCTTATCAGCACTCACCGGATAGCAGGTGTCAGCTGGGTCCTTAAGGCTGTTGTATTTGGGTCTGGATCATATATTTTGCATATTACTGCTAGTTTTCTGACAGCTTTAATGCCTTCTTTTGGTGTTCTCCATCTACATTTATCTTCAAAGTCCCCTAGATCTAAATTGGGGAAAGCTATTACCCACGCTTGGGCCACCCAATTGAATAAAGACATTACAATGTCTGGGATAGCTTCTAAGAGTCCGATCAGGGCTTCCTGTACTTGTGGGTGCTCTGCTATAGTTACTAAGTTGGTCATTTCTTTGGCACTTAGTTGGACTGCAGTTCCTCCCTTGTGCCACAGCTTCGCCAGGAACTCCCCATTTGTCATTTCTCTCTGTTCAAAGTCCATTCTAAACTGTTGCAACTCAGCACAGGTGAGGTCGAGAGTCTCAACCGTGTTTTCCTCTCTTCCTGGAGTTCCCAATATGGGGCGGGGGATTACGGCCATTTTTATAGTGGATACGGGTTCTCATCGTATATATCCTTAAGGAAAGGGTTATTTGATTTCTGTAAGGCCTCTCTGACTAGTCTTTTACCTCTAAGTCTGTCATTATCTACATCATCTATAATTTTGCATAATATTCCTGGAACTTCCCGTTTTTTGGCCCTAGCCAATATAGGAGCGACCACTTTGGGATCGCTTAGTGGAATTTCAGCGGAGGTTCCTTTTTTATATTTAGGCATCTTTCCTTGTACCAGTTTTTCACACTGTCTCCATGGAGATTGAGGCTTTAATTCCCTAGCATCCTTGCCTAATTTCATATTTTTAAACAACTTACAAAGTTTGTTCATTTCTGTTTTTCCTTCACAAGCCATTTTGCTGTCCTATAGAGCACTCTTAATTTTACAATTTGCGCGTTCCACCTTATGTGGGAATAATTATCAATATTGTAAGCCAATTTGTTCAGTTCTCTATCAAACCAATCAATCATATAATTTAGGGTCCAGGTTCACATCGACATCCGTCCCTTGGCTTAAGTCCTCGGTCCACCTTACAGTCCATTCATCATCTGGGAATCTGCTACCATTGTAGCTAGCCTCGAGCATCTACTACCTATGCAGCGCCCCCACGGTTTCCACTACCACTGCTTTGGCCGACCTAGTCGCACCTTAGCCTGACCGCTCTTAGACCAGGTTTCCCCCGTCGTGGCTTTCAGAGTTTCACCCGCAGATGGTGGACCAGAGTACTTGAGGCTTATTCTTAGTAGGTTATCGATTGAGTTTGGACCTATTACCAATTTGGATCCTGCCGACTAAGCCAACTGTCGCGAGCGGCAGAGAGGCGAGTGACTAGAATTTGGTTCCAAACAAGTTGGCTTTATCTGATACACTCGGGATAGCACAAACCTTAATATGCCTTATATCACACATCAATCAAATCGTATGGCAAATAAACACACCTCAATCAAATAGTCCAAAGTCCTTTCTGCCTTGTCGGTTCCAAGGACCCGGAATGCGACGTATCTTAGAGAGAAGACGACGGCTGGTCTCTGGTCTCGGAACTTCCTCCGGCCGATGGTCCTGGAATCGAGAACAGGAAGGCTCCGCTGGTCGTGAAGCCGTCAGAGCAGCGGAGTCTTGGCAGTCTCGACGGATGATCGGTGGGGCTCGCGAACCTAGCTGACGTGGATTCGTCAGGAGATCTGGGCTGAGCCGAGGAGCTGTCTGAGGGGTGAGTTTATATACCCTTCTTCTTGGCTTGTTTCCAATTCTGGTCCAGATGGTGTCTTATCTCCTTGGTGCAGCGCTCTCGTGACACTTATGTCTTTTTGGCTTGCCGTCCACTAGGGGCTTGCCATTTATTCGTCAGACATCAAGTTTGCTCCTTTCAGAGGGAAAGGCGCTTAGAAAGTAGCTTGTACAAAGGTGATTTCATCCAAACCAGAATGTACCTGCCAGACTCATTCCTGTTCCTGACAGCTCCAGAGTTGGGTCATAAAGTTCCACATACTACTCTAATGGATTTGTTTGTTTATAATGTTCTGGGAATGCAAGGAAAACTAACCATGATTACTCAGAGGCAGTCATTGCGGTATGGACTCAAGATGGCTGCAGTCATGTCAGGCTAAATGCTTAAGCAACCTTGCTTTTAAGCAAGCTGTTGTAAGGAGTTGGGACTTGGTCTTAGGAATAAATAGAATCCATTTGAAGATGCAATGATGTGAATTACCTTCAGAATGATGCCTTTGACTGTTCTAGTGATCTAAGAGACAAAACATAGCCTTTAATGTTATGATTAGGCTGGCCTAAAATTAATACTAGCAAACGTAACATTTCCTATTTAAACATTTCCTATTTAAAGCTTTCAATATGTGTTTTCACAATTAGGTAGTTACTATTCACAAAAGTAATAAAGTATTATTATATTCCCTCTTTATTTTATTTTATTATTTTTGGTACTGGGGATTGAAGTCAGGGGTGCTTTGCCACTGAGCTACATTTCCAGCCCTTTTATTTTTTAATTTGGGTCTCCCTAAGGCCTTGAAATTGTGATCTCCAGCCTCAGCTTTCTGAGTTACTGGGATTATGCCAGGATGTTCCCCATTTTGAAGATGAGAAAACCTAAGACACAAAGACCTTAAGTACGATAATTGACTACCAGATGTATTCTGGTAGAAAGCAGACCCAGAAGACAAGCCCACCCAGCTTGGGACATAGTCATTGCTAAGAAAAGACTCTAACAAGCAAATGGAAGGATTCCTTGAACTTTCCTCCTCTAGTTAAGCAAGTCCTCCTTATTTTGTTTTGTTATTTTTGCTGTGTGGATGTTTCCGATCCTTTCAGCACCCTTTCTTTGTTACAAGAACTGGAGGTGGAGAGACTAGCCTGGGCTCCCAGGAACAATTCTGGCATTTACGTCACACGTGAGGTTGTGAAGTAAATGGTCACCTTCAAATGATTACTTATAAAGATAAGGAACTTACAAAGATTAAAATCTTTATAAATTACAGATCTTTCAGTAATTACCTTTCTTCTCTTTTCTGAACATTTGAATTTTGCAAAATTGGAAGTTTAGCATGGTAATGAATCCTTTCTTAGAATTCCAAATTCTTTCTTAAGATTTAAAAAAAGTACAACTTGCTAAACATCTAGAAAACTGAGACATCTCTATTTTCAAAATGAATATACCCTTACCCCAACATAGGTAATGAGTGTTTTCTGTCCATTTATCTACAGGAATGCTTAGTTGCTAGTGTTTAGAAAGGTCATGTCGTTGTCTTTCCTTATATTTCCTAACTGTCCTGGTAATGGCTGCCCTCACTGATACTGCAACGTGAACAGAGACAAGATTCAATTTGTACAGCAACGTGGAGAGCAGGTTCCAGTCTCAGCGCTCAGAATCAAAGCTTCCCCCATTTCCTGCCACTTAGAAATACGTTCGTAGAGAGCAGACCCAGAAGACAAGCCAGACCAGGCTGTGCTCTTGACCCCTAATCTTTCCCACCACTGTGCCAAGGGGAAGCTGAGAATGAAAAGGAGGGCTGGCTTCTACAGCTGATCATAGAATCAACAAGATTTGCTGACTTACTAGTTAGGGGAGTGTAGGAAGGGAGAGGAAATAAGAGTGAGGAAAGATCCCAGTTTGGGGGATTGGGCACCTGGGTCCATATTGGTGTCACTCACTGAAATAGGAAACAGAAGAGGAAGGACGTGTTAAACTGCCTGTAATTCCAGCTATTGGGGAGGTTGAGGCAGGAGGAACACAAATCTGAGGCCATCCTGGGCAACTTAGCAAGACCTTGTCTCAAAGTAGAACTTTAAGTTGTTTTTTTTTTTTTTTTTTTTCTTAAAGTTAGGTAGGCTGTAGCTCAGTGGTAGAGCACTCACTTAGTATGTGGAAGGCCCTGGGTTCAATTCCCAGTACTGCAAAAGAAAAAAATAGTGACATGTTGCGTTTTGAATATGTTTAGTTTGAGGTACCTGGAAGGTCTCCAAGGAGGAGACTTTTCCAGAAAGTATTTGACTGTAGGGACCTGAGCCTAAGGAAGATATTTGGGAGTCAATTAGGGGGGTTGTCTGCATAGAGTACAGGTTAAATCCAAGGAATGGAATGTGATGGCTTAGGTTGAACACTTCGAGAAGTGTTCTTTTTTTTTTTTTTAAGTAAGTTCAATTTTTATTCTTCTATATAATACATGAATGTATGGATACCTTTTCCTTAAGGAGCTTGCAACCCTGAGGCAATGTGTCCTTGGGTACATAATGTATAAAGCAACAGAAAATAAAATTTGAATGCATGAATGACAACTGGACTGCAAAAACCTAATTTATATTTATGAAATTGCACACATACCAATGGCATTTTATGCATCTCTAATCTCTTAATCCAACTATGTCAACCACTTTGCACCTTGTATTTTGGACAGCCTGACCCTCTACATATATTTTGTCACATACAAAGCCTTTCTTTTGACTGAAATTTAATAAATTAACATGGGATCTCATACAGGGATTACCAGAAAGCCCGCCCAGTTTTTGATCACAGTATCTACCCACATAAAAACTTTACCCACTCCACCCAAAAGAACTGGATACCAACTGACTACAGTAATATTGGGGTCCTTCAGAATCCCCTGGAATCCCCCAGAAGTAAGTTTTTCTTCTAATTTGAAAGTTAATCAAAGGTATGGCAAAGGAGGTGGAAGGTCATGACTCATTAGAAGAGATGGAACATCAAGACTACTGGGTTTTAGCCCAGTGAATCTGCCCTGCAGGGCCCATCCCCTGTGAAGGTGAGGCAACTGGGAGCCTACAAATTGAGTGTGGTGCCTGGGGGCAGGGAATGGGCAGAGGGGCAGGAATAAGGCTACCCCCATACTTCTCATTCACCAACCTAAGAGATGGCCACAGATCTTTCAGTAAATGGTAGAAAGCTATTTCTAAATATTCCATTTTCCCCAAAGTTTTATAAACTATGGTGAGGGCAAATGCTTATAAGAAACTAAAGATGAGTTCATTAAATTATTTACATATTATCGTCTTCCCTCTGAGGATAACATGGACGTGTAAATAAAAAACAGACAAATACCTATCAGATGACTCAAGCTATAAGCTCATTCTACTAGAGGGTGACTTTTGCCTTAAAACAATCATCAGGGCTAAAAAGCAATCCAAAAAGCAAAATCTAACTTCATCTGGCTGGCTGATACACAATGATCCTGAGTCCCTCCTCTGGTGCCAAAGTCTGTTTTTTGGAGGAATATCCTCCATTAATATTTGCTTTGTGTCATAATTATTAAAAAGGATAAGTTCAGCTTTACCCTCATTTTGGGCAGCAACGCTGCCCTGGTCTTGTTGTCTGTCTGCTCACTTCACTTATCGGAACTCCTGCGCAACTAGCAGAAGCTGGATAAATTTTCATTGAGTGCATAGATCCTGCGGGAGAACTCCTCAGACTCTCCTAGAACTTGTTTGTTACAGTCTACTGCCACAGCACTGTTCACTGAGATGCAGTTAAATGCTTCTAGCTGATTGAGGTGAAACTGGTGGCTTCCAGCCCAATGATTTCTTCTGCCTGCTCCATGGTACAGCAGAGCTCAGCTCCTAAGGCCAGGTAGAACTCACCTGGAAGCTAGACACTGGCAGAGCTAGCCTCGCTGGGCAGCAGAGTGCCATTTACTGTAGTGGGACGCCCAGAGGTGGCTTCTCCTTGTTCTTGGCTAGTGGTCACACTCAAATGTTTTCCTTTTAAGTTGTCACCCAAATTTATTCCTTTTTTTCTGTTTTTCTCTGGAGAAGTTCAAGGAGGTATCCAAGGAGGATGACAGAGATGCTGTCTTTCTCTCAGACTCTCCCACAGAAAGGATAGTGGTCACAGGCTGTGCTAATGCTGAGTTGTAACTAGGTGGAGAGGTTTTGTACTGGAGTCTCTCATTCTCTGAGTTGGCCATTTTAGATGTCCTTTGTAAGGTGAAGGAATCCCCCAGAAAAACCTACATCTGCACCCCCAAAATAGAGATCTGTCTCTTCGGAACAGGGATTGCACTGGAGGTTGTGATGTCTGTCACACCTGAGCATTAATCCATGCTCCATGAAGTTTTTCAGGTTAGGAAGGGTTTGCCTCAATTCTGGGATCCCTAGTCCATGTTGATACCTTAGCTTTGCTATATTTTTGTTCAAAAGATAGACACCATAATCAAACTGCAACTTCTCTCCTCCTTTAGTATACAGGGGAAACGCTCTCTCCTTTTCAGTCAGCTTGTCATTGATATTATCTTTGATTGTTGATCTAGACCCCTTATGAATAATAGGATATCTGAGGGGCACTTGTAGGAAAAAGGAAATCTTGGAGACCAAATGTGCAGTGGAACCAAGGGCAACAACAATGTTTCCATCATCTTTTGCTTGGAAGTCCTCAGAATTAGGCAACTTGACACCACATACAAAATGATTCTTATGCTCATTCAAATCAATAGGGTAAATGTAGGAAAGTTCAGAGAGTAACTGCCTACAACAAATTGTCAACTGAGCATTAGTTTCCAGAAAGAGTTCTCTTTTTGCATTGCACTTCTGCCTCAGCTCATTTAGGGATTCCTTCTGGAGTTGATGCTTGTGGTGCTCAGTTGAAAATGTGCCTCCTTTGTCCTGTAATGCAATTTGTTGCTCATGCAATAATGCTACCTCCTGTCCCAAAGCTTTCTTCTGTCTTTCCAGTTCATTTCGAAGCACCAAAATTTTTAATTACAAGCATTCGATTTCTTTCTTTTTTCAGCTCATTGCTTGTAGATGTGAGTCTTAGTTTTTCTTCCTTAGTCTGTTTAATTGCACACTGGGCTCTTTGAAGCTGTAATAAAAAAGAAGACATCATAAGAATTGCGAACACAGTTCTGATCCACCTGAAAAAGAATATTCTTCTGAGTATTTGAATAACCCTTACGTTCAAATGGAGCACCACAGTAGCCATCATTTAGTCCGAAAATTAATTCATTTTGGTTGCGGGCATGAATCTGCTGACCCATGTACTTCAGTCCATCCAAACAGACTTTCCATTCAACCAATAGCTGGTAGATGACCTCCTTTCTACCCCATATCTTCACCACAAAGAAAGGCAGGGACGTATCCAGAGGGTCTGGCATTATTCCAAAATTGAGACTCTGCCACATTGGATTCAAGGAATTCTTAATCATTCACTTCTATAAAATTCTTGATCTATTTTTTAAGTATTACATAAGTGAAGCGTGAAGTAGGTATCCAGGAGTTGATGGTCATTTCTATTAACTATGTTGGGGAAGCAGTGTTTCAAAGATTCTGAAGACGCCTCTGCTGAGACTGCAACTCCACCTGTAGGGCGTGGCAGGACCCGGCAGCAGCGCCTAGGCGGAACCTGGACCAACACTGGGGCGCTCATCTCCACCCAGCAAAGGCCAAGCGGCGGGTTGGGTGCTCCTCCCGCACCTGCCGCCACCTCGTGCTCATGAGTGCCGAACCCCTGATGCCTACAAACCTGCCACCCAAGAGGTAGGACTGCTGGAGAAGTGTACTTTCCATGTGTATTTGTCTTATTTGTGGCCAGTATCATTTCATAGTTTGGGGGTTGTGTGTGGAGAGTGGTGACAGAGGATGGAAGAGCAGTGACGGAGATTGGGGGATCTCTGATGACCTCAGGGCGGTGGTATGCACGGTGCCTGGGAATGTTTCTGTGCAAGGGCACAGGAAGCTTAGCTGCTGTGGCAATGCCCTCAGGAGGCTCTGTGCAAGAGTCCTGTCAGCTCTGACCTTGATCTCAGGTACAGAGCTCCTGGGAAGGAAGGAATTCTTGTGCTAGACAACCACAATGTTTCCCCAGCTCTGCTTCTCCAGTTCCTGCAGGCTTTAGAGGAATTTTGAACAATGGACTTTCTTGAAAGCTACACAAAGGTCCTAACATTGCACTTTGCAACTGTGGAAAAGCTACATAGATGTCCTAGTTTCTGTAACTTTCCTGAATACAAAGAATAATGGTTGCATAGACTTCAACCTAATAATGAGACCTATATAAATAAAGATTGCTGGTGCAACTCTGTAGATCTGCATCTCCATCAGAAAGTAGAGCTCCACCTGATCCCAGCTTCATCTCCAAAATCTGTGTTTGTGAATCTTAATTTTCCAATCCCCCTTCACCTCTTGCTGGACCTGAGAGTTTAGTCACGCTGGTTGTGGCAGTGGTGGACAATTACTAATTGATTATCAGTTTTGCTAACCAAATTACTGTAAGTAATGCCAGTCTTTTTAAAATCTGATTTGACGTGAGCTTTGAGACCTGGTGACTGTGACAAGATAAAATGACCTCTCATTCCTGTATAGCATTGCTGTTGGCCAGCCTCTGGAACATTGCCCTTCTTCCTAGAGAAAACACATGGTGGCCCTGTCTTAGTCCATTTCCTGTTTTATCACAAAATACTTAGGGTGGATGATTTATTGGATTAGAGGTTTATTTAGCTAATGGTTCTGGAGTTTGGAAAGGCCAAGAGCATGGTGCCAACATCTGGTGAGAGTCTTCCTGCTACATCACAGTATGATAGACGAGTCAGCTGGTGAGACAGCAATTATGTGTCAGCTCAGGTCTCTCTTTCTTATGAAGCCACCAGTGCCATCTTAGATGCCGCACTCCAACCAGCCCCCAATGGCCCCACCTCCAAACACCAACAACATATGAATTTGGGGATTAAGTTTCATCCAAACCACAGCAGGGCCCTTTGCAGATCAGACACTCACAAGACCACACTCATAAAAGAGTAAGACCACAACCACAGCAGCAGATGCTGGTTCATTATTCCAAAAGTCACTTGTGAATGCAACCTTACAGGGATATTTTTAAAGCCATTGTGTCCCCCACTCCAGCAGTTGCATTTAGAGCTAGTAACTTTTACTTCTTTCTAGTAAAACATCAGAGGATTCAACATCCTAGGAAATAGTTGTTATCACAATTAAATGTGAAGACAGTGCTAGAATGAGTTAAATATCTGGAAGCTCTTGGGATGGAATAAATGGATTAATATGTGAGAAAGGCCTGAGTCTTTAGGTCTAGGGGAAAAATTCTACAGTTTTAGTGTCCCCTTCATAACTCATTTTGAAATTTAATTACCATTATAATAGTATTAAAAGGTGGAACTTTAAGAGGTTATTAGGCCACAAGGATTCTGCCCTCATGGATGAGATCAATACTCTTATAAAAGGATGTGTTTACTGCCACATTGCCCTTTCTCTTTTTGCTCTCTGCTTTTCACCATGTAAAGACAAACCCCCCCCCCCCGTCCCCACCGCCTGTCCTGAGGACACATTGTGCCATCTTGGAATGAGAGTAACCAAACCTACTGGTGCCTCGATCTTAGACTTCTAGCCTCCAGAACTATGAGCTAATAAATTTCTGTTCTTTAAAAACTATGTGCTCTCAGGTGTTCTGTAATAGCAGCATGAATGGACTAAGACACTGCCTCATCTCTTTCTCCTCCTTTTCCTCCTCTTCTCCTTTTTCTGTACCCCCTTTTTCTTCCCTCCTTCTCCTTCTCCTCTGTCTCCTCTCTCCCTATCTTTCTGTTCCCCCCACCCATACACTTTCTCCCTTCCCCACTCACTACCTAGAGAGGTTGATCATTATCAGCTTATCAACAAAGAAGGCATGGTCATGCTGATTACCTGTATTTTAAATTGTTAAAGGATTTTCCCTTTATAGTTACCCATTATCTTAACTAAATATGTCCAAAAATCCAAGTTTGTGAACATTAAAAATCAGGGAACCACTGATTCTAGTAATCATTCCTTCTGGCTAGAAAATCCACAATCAGTAAAATTGTTAAATTAGTTCAATACTTTCCTTCATTTATAGGTATCATAATTAAGAAAACTGCTTTTCATTAGCGGTAGAAATGTAGGACCAGATTTAGAATCACTTCTCTGAACTTAAGAACATGTTGATTTTTATGCCTTCTGAGAACTACTCCAGAAATCCTCTGTGTCATTCCCTGTCCATGAATGACAACATAATAGTGCCCATTTATCTATGGGAGATACATCCCAAGACCCTGAATGAATGGATGCCTGAAACCACAGATGTTTTCCTATGCATACATTCCTATAATAAAGTTTAATTACAAACTAGGCACAGGAAAAGCTTAACAAAAACTAATAATGAAATAAAACAACAATAATATACTGTAATAAAATATATGAATGTGGTCTCTGTCTCTCTCAAAATATCTGATTTTCTTTTCATTTCAAAGAAGCACTTTACAGCTCCTCTTTGGCATAGCCAAATAACCAGTGCACTACTCTGGTGTCCTGAGGGTCACTTGAGCATAAGCACTGCAATACTACAATCGTAGGTTCGATAACTGAGACAGCTACTCAGTGACAACTGCTTACGACATACAGCATGGGTATGTTGGGAAAAAGAATGACTGGCGCCCTGGGCAGGACAAAGTGGGGTGATGTGAAAGTTCACCATGCTACTCACACTGACCTAAAACTTAGCACTTAGAAATTGTTTGTTTCTGGAATTCTTCCTTTAATATTTTTGGACCTCAGTTGACCCCAGGTAACTGATGGGTAAGGATACTGTAGTGAGAAATCTGATACATCTATGTATTTTGGACTTTGTTGTTGTTTTGCTTTTTGTTTTTTGGTATCAGAGATTGGACCTAAGGGAACTTCACCTCTGAGTCACACTCCCAGTCTTTTTATTTATTTATTTTTTTAATTTTGAGACATCTCACTAAGTTGTTGGGGCTGCCCTTGAACTTGTGATCCTCCAGCCTCAGTCTTCTGAGTCACTGGGATTACAGGCATGGGTCACCACACTGGGCTCACCTAAGCACTTTGAAGAGCAAATTACCAGATTCTCTTTGGGATGTTTTTCATTTTTCATAGTTTATTTGTGTTCTGGTTAAAAGTGCTCATACAAAGACACTGAAAAACTGCATTGTTATCTTCAGGACAACACGGTCAAAGAGCAAAGATTCTGGGTAGTAGTCAAGAGTAGGTATCATGATGGTTTTCATTTCTGTAAGTAGTTTTCATCCCTGGTTTACAAATGATATGCAAAAGTGAAAAGAACTTAGAAAACACTAAAGATGATTCTGTGAAAGACATAAAATAAAATTAAGTATAACTAAAATGCATTTTCCTTGAAACACAGAGTCTGCGTAGCCATAATTTAGAATCAGTAGAAAGGTCAAGATCTCCATATACTTATCCCAACTGAATAACTTAACCAACTCTGTGACCTAGAGCAAGTTACTATGCCATATTGCATTATTGTGTGCTTTTTTGTCAGTCTCAGGTGTAATATAATTTTTAATAGAAATACTGTGATATAGTTTGTATTTTAGCATGGAACCATAGATGGCTTTTAATTGTTTTACTTAGATTAATTTCCTAAATGTTCTTTTGGTGAATATGTGTTACTTTCAAATGAAAAAAAGAAAAAAAATTTAAATACCTACTTTTTCTAATTCTGGTAAGAAATTAACCTTCCCTTTCTATAATAAAGCTCTACTGAAGTTTTAATACCAGAGTTCTATTTTCTTAGTACGTATATGATTTATTCATTCATCTATGCAACCATTTAGGCTAGAACTCTAGGTTTAAGGGACACAAAAATAGATGAAAAACTGTAGGTTACTAACTCCACTAGCTTGTAATCTGCCATCAAAGGATAAGAAGACAGACTTTTCAGATAAGGACTGAAATAAATGTGCTGCAAGAACCTGTCAGAGTAAAGGCACTCAATTTAGGTGAGTGGAGACAGTGAGGAAAAACATTGCCAAAAGAGAGGGCAAATCAAGCAGAGACAGAGGGGGCGATAAGCCAGGAAGAGAGCTTCAAGATGGTTTGTAGGAAAGTGGCAGCTAGCCCATGGGAAACCTGGGTGGTGGGGAAAAGCCAGATGCTCTAAGAATTTGGTAAAAAGATCGGTAAGGATGGGAAAAACAGGCTTCTCAGAGAAAAGGCCCAAGGAATGCACAATGACAAGGTCTAACAAGGCCAGGAATAACTCCTAAAAGCATTTAAGTTCATTTATGAATAATGGGTACTGTGGTTTGAACATGTCCCCAGATTTTATGTGTTGGAAACTTAGTACCCAAAGTCATATGTTAATGATGTTGTTAACATATGGGTAGGACCACAGAGAGGTGATTGGATCACAAGGGCTTTGACCTCATGAGTGGATTAATCTGTTCATAGATTAATATATTAGTGGATTAATGGATTGTCACAGATGTGGCTACATTATAAAGTGAGGTCTTTCTGTCAAGCTAGCTGTCATTTCGTGTGATGGCTGCAAAGACTTGGTATTCTGCAGTGAGCACCCACCAGGCACCAGGCTCTCACCAGCTGTAGGCTCCCCACCATTGGCTTCCCAGCATCCAGAACCCTATGAAATAACTTTCTTTTCTTTATAAATTTCCAAGTTTGTCGTATGAAGTTATAGCAACAGAAAATGAACTAGGACTATGAGGATGCTCCAAAGAATTTATAAATGAGTAAGATTCCAAATTTTCATTTTAGGAAGCTCACTCTGGCTGCCATGAGGATAATGAACTGAAAGGGACAAGAGGGGATGCTGGGAAACTTGTGTGGAAGTTATTGTGATGGTCCAAAAAGGAGGAGGTGCAGCCTGGTCTTGGGTGGTAACAATAGAGATGGATAGTCTTGATAACTTGGATGGACATTCTCTTCAGGGGGAATCAGTAGGAACTGGAGTGGGTATAAGAGCATAAAATCAAAACTGACCCTCAGATGTGGGGCTTGGGCAATCAAATGTTCCTGGAAGGAAAGACAAAGTACACTTGAGATAACATTGAAACGATATATTGATAAGTCCTGAGGAGCTGCTCATATCAAAGGAAAAGAAAGCAACCTTGATTTTTTTAATTCCTTTCAGTTAAGTTAATCATGAAAAATCTATTCTATAAGTAAACTACAGGAAGACTCTTTCAGCTGCTCAAAGATCCTTTCTGTTTGTCTTTAGGATTTTTGTTGTACTCTTGATAAAATAATGAGGTCTTGATTCATACTGTAGATAATTCCCAGAGCTCCTGTAAGAGTTCATTAGCACAACTGCTAGAGATGCAGAAAGAAGGGGCCATGATCTCAGCAAGAGTTCAGTAATGAACTTGTTCAGGCCTAAGTTTGAATGGATATTCATGAACTCTAGAAAGGAAAATGGATACTTGATCCACTCTAGATGGTTACTAGCACTTATGTAGAGTCAGGTTTGTGCAGAACACTCCAGAAAATGAGAATGAGAGATAGAAGAAGATAAAAACATTTCTAGAAACACAGTGATGATCCTCACCTACTCAACTGTTATCTTCCACAGACAAGTACCTACTGGAGCAGACTTTAGCCCAGAAAGCTGCCTCTGTGAGTCTCAGAGAATATCACTACCACGCAACATGATTGCATGTCCTCCTTCCTATAGATAAATAAACCCTGTGCAATTTACTTGAATTGTCTTTTGTCAGTCCTAATCCCAATGTAGTGGTGATGCCAATATCTTCCTTCCTTGATTGACTTAAACATATTGTGTCAGTCACTGGACACAATGTGAATAAGCCACAATTTCTGTCCTCCACTGGGTTTCCCAATCCAGTTTGAGATTTACTTGGTAAATCCTGGTAAATTTTGCACATATGAATAGACCTGTTCTACTTAAATTTTGTCTTTCGAAGAGTTATGTCCCAAACTCTCCAAAAAGTTTTCCCCAACTTCTCCAGTCTATAGTTTGTAGTTATATATATATTAAATGATGTACTCTTGGTCCTGTGACTTGGTCTTGAGTCTGATTTGAAATGTTCTTAACTGAATTATAGGTTGCTGGTGGGAAGGTTATTATTAGAATTCTCCAGAAAAACAGAACTAATGGGAAATGTATGTGTATATAACTTTTATTTAATATGTATTTAATTTAATTTACTTATTACAAGAAATTGGTTCTGCATTTATGGAGGATGACAAGACCCAAGATCTAAACGTGGCAGGCTGAAAACCTAGGAGAGCCAGTGGTGTAATACCAGTCCAAAAGCTAGCAAACTGATGTTTCAGTTTGAGTCCAAAGACAAGAAAAGATTGAAGTCCAAGTTCAGTCAGGAAGAAGTTTCCTTTTTCTCCAAGGAGACTTGTGTTTTACCAAGGCTTTCAGTAGATTGAATGAGGCCCTTCATATTAGGGAAAGCAAGCCACTAAGCAAGAGAGACACATTTGGGGCAAATTCCCACACTAATGCACCCTAAAAGTATCCTTTTCTTTATTTCAGCTAAAACTTTTTGGAATACCTTACAAAGGACCAGCTCACTGAGCCACCCTTAAGTTTTATTTTATGTTCCTCAAGAAAAATTGACTCATTATAATATTAAGCTGAGCATGCCCAGAAGCATACGTTCCTGCCATTTCTAAGTGTTAATATTCACCATTCTAACCTTTTATCAAGTGCTCTATGACCTAGAACTGAACATGCCCAGTAATGTACCTGCCATATTTTCATCTTGAACTATGACACTGAAACGAGCATGCTCAAAAATAGACATACTAAACTGAGTATTTGCATCCATGTCTCCACCTCTAAAATGAATATGTGTAGGCTCCCAGAATAAAATCCCCATGTTCAAGGAAAGCATCATTTTTCAGATAACTCTGGTGCTTCAGTTATGGGTAATAAATGTTTCTCTATTTTATCCTCTGGTCAATGTCACTGGCTTTGCACTGATCAAGAAATGAACCCTTCCAAGTTTTCTAAGGAATCTCCATACTGCTTTCCAGAGTCGTTGCACCAATTTTCAGTCCCACCAGCAACATATGAGTGTATCTTTTTCCCCACATCCTCACCAACATTTATTATTGCTTGTAATCTTGATAATTGCCATTCTGACTGCAGTGAGATGAAATGTTAGAGTAATTTTGATTTGCATTTCTCTAATTGCTAGAGATGATGAACATTTTTTATATGTTTGCCGATTGATTGTATTTCTTCTTCTGTGAAGTGTCTGTTCAGTTCCTCAGCCCATTTATTGGTTGGGCTATTTGTGGTGTTTTTGGTATTAAGTTTTTTGAGTTTTTTATATAGCCCAGAGACTAGTTCTCTCTCTGAGGTGCATGTGGTAAAGACTTTCTCCCATTCTGTAGGCCCTCTCTTCAGGTTATTGTTTCCTTTGCTGAGAAGAAGCTTTTTAGTTTGAGTCCATACCATTTATTGATTCTTGATTTTACTACTTGGACTTTAGGAGTCTTGATAAGGAAGTCAAGTCCTAAGACCTGGAATGGAACCACCATTTGACCCAGCTATCCCACTACTTGGTTTATATCCAAAGGACTTAAAATCAGCATACTACAGTAACACAGTCACATCAATGTTTATAGCAGCTCAATTCACAATACCTAAACTATGGACCTCATCCGATTCTATTAGCAACTGGTGCCCCAATAACACTGAGGCAGAGTCTTAAATTCATGTTTTCTAATTTTAAAACACATTATCAACTGCTCCTTGCCACCAGACATCTACTTCATCAGGAGACCTGTGGAGAGTAGACAAGAGTCCACTCAAAACAGACTGAGCTGGGGACTGCTTTTGAGCAGTGATTCCTAGCTGACCTCTTCTTCCTTAGTGAAACAAAGTTTCCTCTGCTCCACTAATACTCTTGCCTTTTATTATACTCTGACACTCTAGTGACTGACTCAATATGCTTCCCATGTTAGGAGTTCCCAAGACAACCCCAGATTTAATGGTTTGCTAGGAGGGTTCACTGGACTCAGCATACAACTGGACACATAGCTTTCATTTACTAGAGTGAAAAGATTCAAAGTACATCAGCAAAGTGAAAAGGAACATGGCATGAGGACCCAGAGGAAACAAGGCTCAAGTTCCTAAGAATCTTCTTCCAATGGAGTCACATGAGGTGCTTTCAGTTCCTCCAGCAATGAATATGACAACAGAGTGAAATGGTGTCTGTCAAGGAAGTTCAGTTACAGACTTAGTGACAGAGATTCTTATTTGGGCTGGCCACATGGATACCCTCTGCCTTGCATGTATCAAAATTCTAGACTTCCAGAAGTAGAATGGTATAAACTATACTGTTTGCACTTGTTCAGGCATGGAGAGCCTCTTATCAGGAATGGTGGGAGCACTCCTGAAATCAAAGTTTCTAGATGCCAACTTCTATAGTTTGAATCTTGAGTGTCCCCAAGAGCCCATTTGTTGAAGACTTGGTCCCCAGCCCATGGCTCTATTGAGAGGTGGTAGAACCTTTAGGAGGTGGAGCCTGATGAAAGGAAGTTGGAAGTTAAATCATAGGGGGCCCTTGAAGGGAATATCAGGACCTCAGTCCCCTCCTCACTCTCCCTTTCTGCTTTCTGGCTGCCACGAGGTAAGCAAAATCCTTCACCATGCACTCCCACTAGGTTGCTTGAGATAAACTGCACAGCTGCTCATGTGAAGTACACTTCTCCAGTCATACCTGAAAATGTTTCAAGTATACCGAGTACTTCTCCCAGATCCAGGACTTAAAGTGGTAGTAAAGAGAGCGTTGGATTTTGGCTCTCCAACCTATAGAAATCAGGAATCTAGGGCAATAGTTTGCAACCTTGGTTGTTGTTTTCACCCACTGAAATTACCTGGGGTTTTTTGTTTGTTTGCTTTGTTTTGTTTTTTCATTTTACCTTTTAAAAGTAAAAATTAATGCCTAGGTTCCATTCCTAGATATTATGGTTTAACTGGAATGGAGTAGATTGAGGTATCAGTGTTTAAAAAAAAATCCTTGTGATGTCCTGAAGTGCAACCAGTTTGTACCATAGATCTTTGGGAAATGCATGGTTAATGAGCAACCCTATGCTCCACTGGGAGCCAGAACACCTATGACATCTAGCATGGAGCAGGTCGGGCAGTTTTGTTGACAGGGAGGCTATTGTCATGATGGACTAAAGCCTAGCTCCAGCTCCCACCATAGTACAGACATGTTTACTAAGAGCACCTGACAGTGGTTGTAGCTCTCTCAGCAGCAGCATGGTGGGCAGGAAGAATAAGCACATTATAAAATGTGGGCAAAAATAGACCAAGAAGTTTTTCCATATTCTAAGAAAGAGTGGCATGAGTGAAAACACCAGCTATGTCCCTCATGAGACACATTGGGAAATCACTACTCACAACCACTCAAGGATCTAAAGATCATCTAAAGATCATGTTTCTGAAGTTAGTCTTGCTTCAGAAAGATGAAGTGGCATTTAGAACAGTCAGGATAATTACTGATATTTCTTCAGGCAAAAATTGCTTAACCAATTTATTGAAACTGCTCTTATCTGTAACAAAATATGTTCTATGGTCAAAATATGGCAGACAGTGATCATGATTGATACTATGTTGACTTCAAGATTCATAACACTATGTTGATTTCAAGATGATGAATAATTATTGATTTCATCTGTTCTCTGTTTTGACATTGTTGTTAACAAATTAGCACAAACTGAGGCAGGAAAACAACACTCTTTTATTCTTCTAGAGTTTTGAAGGCCAGAAGTCTGAAATAGATCCTGTTTGGTAAAAGCAGGTGGTGTTCTTTCTGGAGACACAGGAGGGCGAATCTGTGTCCTTGCCTTTTCCAGATTCAAGAGGTTTTAAGCCTTCTAGGGCTTTTGTCTCCCTCCTCGCACCACTCAGACAGACATCTTCCATCATCAAGTCTCTTTTCTCTAATCACCTCTTGCCCTCTTATAAGGACCTGTGTGATTACATTGGGTTCACTCAAATAATCCAGGATAATTTCTCCAACTCAAGATCTCTAATTATTTAAAAACTTCTTTTGCCATGTGAGGTAACATATTCACAGATTCTAAGGGCAAGGACATGGACAATTTTGGGGGTAGGGAGGACAATTATTCTGCCTATCATGGTATGTTTTATTGGACAAAAAAAGGTATCAGATTGAAAAAACCTCTTATACACAGCACCTATGACCAGAGAGGTACAGAAAAATGAAAGATGTGGTAAATAAGCTGATTCCAGAAAGCACTGGGAAAGACACAAAAGAAGCTTGCCACCCTATTCTTTTTATGATGTGCTTGTTAGAAAAGACTGCTGAACAGGCATATTTGAATTAGAGAAATGGGACTTTATGGTAAAGACAGTGGTTCTGAAAAATGGGGGCTAAAATTGAATTAATTGATAGATATGAACCTCTATTCAAAAATTTAAAGGTCATAACTTGTAAATGGTGATCAAAAAAATCTTAGTGAAAAAGTAAACTTAGAAAGATACCTTTCGTCCAGTTCACTTTCAGATTTAAGACTCACTAATTTTTGAGAAGAGGACTTCTTAAGGCCTAAACGGGAACAATGACTTCTGTGCTCATTAACACATAGGTTGCTTCTGCAGTAATCCAGGCAGTAATGGAATGCAAGTTGCTTATATGGAGGAACCCAGAAGATGACCATGTGACAAGGACTTGCAAGGAAGGCTTCACTTGTAGGGAAATTGTTCAGGAGGGAAATACACTGGTAGAAAATGGGCAAAGTGGCAAAACAGGGAGGTGCCCAGTGGAATATTTTATCCAGTCAGATTATGTGGATGACTGAAACTTTAATCCTACTGGGGAAAGCCTGGCAGTCAGTGTAAAAGACACACTTCAGACTTATTCCTCCTGTGCTACCAGGTTGTGGGGGACTTATACATCTACTCCCCCCATCAGTCATTGGCAGAAACTACTCCCAAGCAGACATTATTTTTGGCATTTCTGGTTTGCCCAGCAAGAGGCAAAGAACTCAGAGGCAAGACTCTCAGGCAGATCTTAGTAGTTCAAATGATGTTCTAGTAAAGAGATAAAGACAACCAGGGGCTTGGAGTGTGGTACTAATCTACTGTAAGAAAACAGATCAGTAGACTAATCAATGGGATTGTTTCAAGGGGGGCTAGTTCCCCCCAAGCATAATGTTTACTCTACCATAGTTAAAATGGTCAGTAAGAGGATGAATCAACAAGGGTACAAGTTTAATACTTCTGCAGTTATATTTTAGAGCAGGACAGGATGATCAGTCGATAAGTTGCATGGTTTCTGTGTTTCAAAACTTTAAATGGAAGACTGCATTTGGAATTATTTTGTAAAATGACAAGCATTTACATGATGTAGAATAGAAACAATGAAAAATTGTTAAGTAATACAAAGAAGAGCTAGTAAGCATAAATTTTCACTTTGTGGACTTCTTTGTCATCACATTCCCTCTGTTTGTTGTAGTAATAAAAAGTATTGTCCCTTCTCTGAAGTTTCTTCACATAGCCAGTCTCTGGCCATCGATCTACCTGCACAATCAAAAATCAGAATATAAATATTGTAATGCCCATTTTATCTTATATTTTACTATCAAATAGTCAAAAGTACAACTTGCATCAAAAAATTGAAGTATAAATTTAAAAATGCTTGTGCTTTTAGAGTATTACACACACACACACACACACACACACACACACACAAAACATACCTTAAGCGGTAAATTTATATTGCAGAACAACTAATTTGGTGCTTCTCTCTAAAACCCATTTTCTAGGTTTAATTGTCTACGTGGTGACCCAGATAGGGAAAATATTTCCAAATAATATAAACTTAATTCTTATGTTTATAAATTATTTCAAATATTATAACTTATAAAAATAACCCCCAGGAGAAAATCAGGGATAGGTCTAGCCCCATTCTGAAAGCACCATCTGTTGATTATGGATGTCATATAGGGACAAAAGGAAGACTCAAAATACCTAAAGATGCATGTGTACTTCCTTCTGCTCAAATTTCAAGTTCACCTTGAAACTGAAACCCAGTTTTTAATAGGCATTTGGAGGTCATTAGGCATAGTCTTCAACAATCTTTTCTTCTACCACTATTCTTTCTTCTATGCTGTATTGGTTTGCTTACTTTATCATCTGGCTTGATCTGATTTGAACATTTTTCTCCCCTTCCTCTCCAATTTCAATGTAGTGTCTTCTTGATCAGGTTAATGCATTTTTGTTGTTAAATCTGTTCCTTCAGGATTTGTGAGATGCACTTTATCATTGTCAAAAACCCACTGTTCGGGTGTTAGGAAAATCAAATCTTGTTCTTCACCACCATCAATACAGGCAGCTACTCCTTTTCATCTTCTACAAATCATAGCTTTCAATTGGAAGAAAAGATGGATATGCTACCTATGTTTTATGTCTTTCATTTTATAATATTGCATTTTTTCTTCTGTTCCTTGTTTACTTATGAATTAGCAAAACAGACAGCAGCCTATCTGATAAATCTTGGTAGGCCCACTCACATTTACATTGAAGGAAAACAGCAAGGAAAAGTGCCTTTTCACCACTTATGGCAAGCCTGCCTTCGTGCCTCCCGTTACCCTCAGCAGGGAAAGGAGGCATTCTTAAGTCACCCTTAGACTCCCATTTATTTACCAGGGCTCTAAAGACTATCTCACACAGTAACGAGTGTAACCACTGTCTCTGTAGAACATTCGGGGCCACTTTATATGGCATGATCCTCAAAAAAGCTACATTGGACCTGTGCTCATTGGCCTCAAGATATTTTTCTTTGTAAACCCCTTGCTACCTCTGATTATATTCTTTTGGACTTTGAACTTGACAACATCCATCTGATTTGGAACTTTCTATAGTGGAAGAGAATGATAGGATTCTCACGTTCAATTTCCTTCTGCTCAAACAGGGAGGTCAGCAAGCACTAATAGTACTTGTCAATGGGGCAGGTTTCAAGTAAGGAAAAAGAACTTTTCTCAAACCCATAGACCTCAGCACTTTGATAGGGACCTTCCACCTAAGGCATGCCTTCAGTTACCACTTTATCCCTCCTTTAAGTGGCACCACAAATGCTACTGGGGCATAGAGACTTTTATGAGGATTTTCCTCACAAGAAAGTCATTTTGTCCTCTAAACTTCTATGCTTCTTTTTCTTAAGTCCACATACTTTGACTTGCATATAGTTTTTGTGTGTGTGTGTGACTGTTACTTATTTTCTACTCCAAGATAATAAGAAAGCTATTAATCATTAATGACAGTATTAATAATTCATTAATACTTACTTAGGTCCATTCACTCACCAAATTATATGAGCACTACACTGCCAGGCACTTCAAACATGATTCATTTAATTCCTGTGGCAGTTTTCTAAAGCAGCCACTGCCATTGCTATTTCATAGTTGAGGAAATAGGGGCTCAGCGAAGTTGAGAACCTTGTACAGGCCAACCAGCTTGAAGAGGTGAGGCTAACCCAGAACTGATTCCAAAAAGCCTGTACTCTTTCATGAGTTCACTGGGTTTCATTTTTTTCTTTTCTTCTTCTTTTTTTAGCTTTTAATTTTTTTACAGACTGCATTTTGATTCATTGTACATAAATGGGGTACATAATTTCATTTCTATGGTTGTACACGATGCAGATTTTTTCTTTTTTGGTACTAGGGATTGAAGTCAGGGGCACTTGACCACTGAGCCACATTCCCAGCTTGTATTTTATTTAGAGACGGGGTCTCAATGAGTTGCTTAGTGCCTCACTTTTGCTGAGGCTGGCTTTGAAATCGTGATCCTCCTGCCTCAGCCTCCCGAGCTAAGATTATTCACTGGTTTCTTGCAATCAGGTACTCTCTATTTTTATCTTCTAAACCTTTGGCACAGAAATTTGTACATGGCAGGTATCCAATAAATATATACTGAATGAAAACACAAAGCCTCTATAATTACTAATTAATAAAGTAAACAGGACAGTTTTTACACACATAAATACGCACACACAACACACATACCCCTCATTTGCTTTTTGGAACTTGCTTGTTAAGGATGTACTCTGTGTTCTCTTAAATAATATTATTAGGTATGGGGATTTAGGGTAGGAGTGATAAGAACACAAAGCACATTGTGTTTCACACTGCCTCTATGATCCTGGGTCTTGAGTGTGTTTAGAGACATCCCAATCCTTTCTGCCCTCTTAGTGTTGGGGATCAAACCCAGAGCCTCACACGTGCTAGGCAAGCACAGAAGTACTGTGCTACATCCCCAGTACCAGCATCTCATTTAAGGCAAGGAATGAAGTTTATTTTTAAACAGCATTAACCCATTAAGCTCCAAGTTTTTATTTCTGCAAATATTTCAGTAAGCTGACACAGGTGCAATAAAATAGGTTAGAAATAATATTCTAAACCTTATATGTATTTTATACTAATATTAATCAACATTATTACATGTTATTATTATATTATATATATATAAAAACCATATTTACGTTTGTATAGATGTTCCACATCTATTACGATGGGACAAAATGGGTTAAAATGACAATGATTCTAGTTTTCCCTGTTTAAAAGCCACAGATGGTATAATAATGAAAACCAGCTTTTGGTAATGACACCAGAGTAAAATGTTTGTACATGTGAAGAGATGGATATATGAAAATCGCAGTAAGTAACTCTTCATATGATCATTATTTTTAATTTCATTTCTCACCAACCCTGTCAAATTAAAAAACATATTACATTTTAGCTCTGTATTTCCTCTACATCTTTTCCTCTCTACTTTTTTATGAGTATTAAATAGAGACTAAAAAGCAGAATGAAGATCATATAAATCTGAAAAATTCAGGTTTTTCAAAAATGATGTTAAAAAAAACAAAAATAATATTAAAAACAGGTTACTTATAACTCAAAATCTAAATATTAAATATTATGATTATAAAGATTTAAATGTATTATTAAACACCCTAAATTTTAAATATATTTATGAATACTATGCCCAATTCTATGAGAGTCTTAAAAATTCTCCTAGTAGCCAGTAGAATAAATGAGTTAAAAGAAATTACATTATAACTGCTGCAAAGACTAGATCTTGGTCTAGTCTTTGAGTGGCAAAGTCAAGATTTTTTCTCTAATAGTGTTTTTTCCAAGTATAATCTCCATAAAAAACATGTTAACCCCTGATTCATAATTAAAACAAACAGAAGGGAAATAATTGTTATACAACAAACTGAATATCTGATCATAGAATTACCCTTTTTTGTCTACCATGAAAGATTCTTTTAGCAGAGCCTGGTTGCTCAATAAAAGCTAAAAATTTTGAAATGTCCCCAGACAAGAGACCACCTCTTTCCCCAAATGGCCTGGCAAATCACATTTGTGGGCCTGGGTCTCTTCCTTAATAAAATGAGAGTTGCAGAATTGTTTTTAAAATTCTTTTCATCTTCTAACAAACTCATTTCCAGTTCAGGTCTGTAAGGCATAAATCTTACCATAGAAACTTGTTTCACTTGTTTATATTCAATTTCATCCCGATATCCTGCTTGTTGAAATCTGTACAGATTTTCTATCTCTTCTGACCATTTTTTGGCACGACTTATTGATTTTGGTTTCACGTCAGAACTAGCCATGGCTACACAGGTCTTATTACCAATTATTTCTGAAAGATGTTAAAACAACATTAATAGATAACTTAATGGTAACAATTTTAAAATGTAACGCTTAAAAAATTACATATTGAGTTGAGAATCCCAGTTTAAACATGTTGCTTTTTTTAACATTCAATTTTAAGATTCTGAAAGATTCCAGCTGTAATTTGGAAAAACAACAAACAAACCTCTCCCCAAACCCTGAAAGATACACTGAGAACTGTTTGCTTCTTCATCAAATAAAATTGTACTTGGAGTTTGGTGTAATGTCCTAAGCTGTATACCAGTCCTGGTGTTCTGGGCAATAGTTTGCACATTTCTGAAAATGTTATTTGTAACTGCTCAGCAGATTGTCAAAATATCCCACCATCTTTCAATTAGATTAGTAACTATATCTTTTTCACCCCCCCCCCCCCTTTTTTTTTCCCCTGAAGAAGGGAATGTAAAATCAGTCTTCTCACTCATGGCTGGGAAGCAATGGTTTCTTCGTTATTCACTTTTTAACTGCTTGGAGACATCCCAATCACTGTAATCCATTTACTTAGGTCACTGTGGCACCTGATTCTGTGATACACCAACGTGAGAAGAAGACTAACACAAATTCCTTGCAAGTTGTATGGCTATCATTGATTTTTAAACAGTGTAGAAGATCACCAATGATCTTGGAAATTCTAATATCCAACCCTAGTTCATGTAATTGTCCATTCCCCAAACCTCTTTAGCCAGTTTTTGTTTCTTGGATTGATTTTTTTTTTTCAGTGTTGAGGCTCAAGTCAAAGCTTTCTGCATGCTGGGCAAATACTGTACCCCTCAGCTACATGTACCCATGTCCCATAGCCAGGTTTTCAAAAACGTAATCTTGCACTTGTTTTTCTCAGCTACTTCTTAGTCTATTACCAAAACATATCATTTAATTGAAATGAATACCCAGCATTTTCATCATGATTCCTTGAATCCATTCTTCTAGTAAAATATATTTCTATTCACTGAAATATATTAAAGTCAGACTTCAAAAAGTAGATCTTGTGAATCAATTAGCATTTTCCAATTTTTTTCTTTCACAATGACAAATGCTCATCAGGTTAAAAAAAAGCTAAGAGGCACATTAAAGTACAAGAAAAGGCAAAATAATAATCATATAAATTAGAAATATCTACCCTTGCTTGACATTGAGTAAACATCATCCCAAACATGATGAGTTAATTAGGATAGACTTAAGAAGTTATAAAAGAGAGTCTTATGATAAATATTTTTACAAAACTAATAAATGTAGCTTTACTTGGATTTAACAGGGGGAAATATAGGAAAAGGAAAAAGTGGCAGAGTTGTTGAATTTCAGGTGAATGTTTCCTCAACATAAAAATGTACCCTAAAATTTCCTTCTATTGTTAATAAAAGATAACAAAAACTAGCAAGAGGCCAAACTAAAAGTCACTTATTTCAACTCTGTGTATTAATCACATAAGGTACTGGTAGACTCTTTTCTATGAAATATAAGGAAATTGGCTGTCTGCTCCTCCTATTTCTCTAGATTTTGGTTGCTTATTTAACATTCTAGAGTATGGCATTTACATTCTACTCTGAAACCACAATTCCCACATTTGTTTGGACTTAGTTCCAGATTTAAGGTAATTTAAATGAAGTCGTTTGAATCACATGGTTCTTCTTCTGATGAAAGTAGCAACTACATAAGGGATCTATTATTCATATTATTGTTTGCATTTTTCCAATATGCATACCAACATTTACATTCATCAGACCAGAGAAAATTAGGGTTTTGTTACTATATGAGTTTTTAAAAACTTTTAATCCTCACTGATTTAGATTTAGGCTCATGTTGCATGTTAAAGCAAGTCATTATTAAGGCATTGTACTAATTTTTGTAAAATTTGGAATAGCCATGTTTCAGTAAAAATCCGTCTTTCCATTCATTTTGATAGGGAGTTCATTACATCACTGTTGCACAATACACTAGCTAAGTTGGACATATGTGTTAAAATATATATGTAATGAAAAAATATATGTAATGTATATATATTACATACATTTACATGTAGAATATTATATATGTAACAAAATGATGCTAAGAAAAATGAAAAAGTGTGGATTCACTGTATTACAAACACTTCAAAATTCATGTTTTTATATGAATTTAGTGGCTATATTACTTATATTGCTTTTATAAATGAAGTGGTACAATCTTAATTTATGTTTTCACCAAGCCATTTTTAAATTTAGGTTTGGGTTTTTAATGCATAATAAAACACTTTTATTTGCTCATGTTCACTAAAAAATATTTTCCTGAATGTCATCTCCATAACTTGTTGTCACTTTCAGGTCAATCATGTCATTACACATATAAAAATGCTACATTTAATAGAGAATAGAAAATAAGCTGATTTAAGTTGGATTGCTGGAAATCATTCGTTTTTTTCAGTTGAAATATCTATCTTGTAGATATCATCAGGCATTTTGAAATTTCACTTCCACAAAATATCTAAAGGAAACATGAATGCAGTTTTCAACATGACAGGAACCCTAGTGACTACTGTAACTGTGCTATATAGGAGTGGTGCAAATTCGACTTTTTTTTTTTTTTGTCTTTCTTACTTTCACTTTATTAAGAACATAATGAAATTAGGAAATATCAACTTAAAATTCCTCGATTACTGCAGTGATTCTGGGAAATTCAGTGGCACTACTAATTCTGCTAGTAGCATTCAGCACTTTCAACTGGTTTCTTTAATGACAGTAACGGGAAAAAAAAGGATAAAAAATACTTTTAGTCTCTATAATACTGTTTCATTTTCACAAATAGATAATAGCAATGCATGAAGTTTCTAGTTTGCGGAAATTTAATTTTATTAAACACTACCAGGGTTATGTGGGTACTGGGGGGGGGGATCACCAATCTTAAGTCTCTGACGATCTAAGTTGTACTTCACCAGTATATAACTTTGATGTAGACAGTCACCTCAAACTTCCTTCTCTGCAAAACCCCTTTTCCTTTCCTTTGTATTCTGAAGTTCTTTTATTTTTTTAACTATTGGTGGTATTAAACCCTTAAGAGTTTCAGCCTCCCTAACCTTCCATTTCTTTCTCCATTTCATCATTTCTGTTTCTAACCGGTAGCTGGATATGGCAGAGCCCTTTAGCGCGTAACTTTGGCTAAGAATGAATATTACTGGGTCTTAGTTCCCTAAGGTGAAAGGTAAGCGTTAGAAGGTCTCTAAAGTTCTCGCACTCCCTCTCCCAGTGTCTTTGGGAGTTCAGTTGAAAGACAAGCAGTTAGTTCCCTACATACGCTTTGCGGTCTACCCGCCAGGTGTACGAATCTGCACGCAGCACAAAGCCAAAGCCACCCTTTTCGCCCTTCCCCCCACCGACCAAGCTAGCAGGATTTCCCCAGTCCCTCAAACTTTGTCAGAAATCACCAACTATCTGTGATGTATAATCTGCCCAATAAAAACGGGCTGAGAAAGTTTTCTGAATCCTGGGTCCAAAGGCTGAGCCCTCGAAGTCGCGGTCCTTAAACCCAAAGAGGGCGCTGGGAGGCCCGGAAACTTATAGGAGAATCACCCTGAAGTTTAGCAGGGGCCGAAGAGCTACACTAAAAATGACAGGGGGAGACAAATAAATACCGAGAACAGTCTGGAGAATCTGTAAATACCGAGGACAGCCCGGAGATCTCTAAGGTAGCAAACATCTGCAGGGCGGAAGGGGCGGAGCCTGAGCTTCCGGGGCGGGGCCCAGCCGGGCGCAGGGGCTGGTCTAGGGCTCGGTCCTTGGTGGCTAAGTCACCCACCCCTCGGCCAGCTCTCGGTGGTTACCCTCGCTCAGCCGAGCTGGAGAGGCCGGAGATGCCAGTGGACAGGCGGTCGCAAACGTGTTCGAGCTCTCTACTTGAAATCCGTGGGCTGGGCCGGCTAGATGCCAACTGTCCTTGCTTCAGCGACCTTCGCATCTCCTAGCAACGCGGAGGCACAGCTCAACCGGTCGGCTCACTTGGACCCCGCCCCGCCCCAGACTCCGCCCAATATCCTCAGGCCCCGCCCCCTCCAGAGAGCTTTTGTGTTTAAACTCAAGAGTAGAGCACAGTGGAGTGCAATTTTCCAAACCAATGGCAATCCAGGATGGGAGCTTACTCCTGAGCCTTACTCCTGACCAGAGGTGGAAAGCGAAAGGTATTATTGATGCTTCTTAAATTCCAGACATAATTCCCTAAAAAAGTGAATAAGAGCATGGAGACCTCTATGAACTAGTACATAGAGTATAATATAATGCCTGACAATTAGTAAACAGGCAACAAATGATATCTATAGCTTTACTTTTCTAATATTATCTTATTATATCCAAAATACCATCTACGTTAATGAAAAGTGAGAAAATGCAAGATCTATATTTTGAACGTAGAATCATCAATATTTACTCATAAATTGAAGTATAAAAGAGAGGTAGTGGTGTGCTAGAGTCAGCTCATTAGGGATCACAACAACCAAGAGTTAAAGTTTTAGGAATTTTATTAGCTAGTTGATGAACACAGCCATATTATTACAAATTAAGTTACATACACTTCAAATTAAAGGAACATATTAAACATACTTACTAAAAACTTCAAAAAAATGCCATGTATTTACTTACAACTACCAAATTTTTTCCTTAGCCCAAATCTTTCTCTGAACTTTAGACTTGTATAGCCAACATATACTCAACATCCATTTGGAGGGCTGTCCAAAACAATCTCCCCAAACCTCCCCCCACAACCAGAAAAATCAAAACCCCTACTCCTTCCACATATTCCATTTTCCCTAGATAACACCTAAAATCCTTTGTGTGTGTGTGTGTACGTGTGTGGTACTGGGGTTTGAACCCAGGGCTTCAGACTATGCAAGAATTCTATTGATTAATTTGAAGAGAGAGCCTACAGAATGGGAGAAAATCTTTACCACATGAACCTCAGATAGAGCACTCATCTCCAAGATATATGAAGAACTCAAAAAACTGAACACCAATAAAACAAATCACCCAATCAATAAATGGACTAAAGAACTGAACAGACACTTCACAGAAGAAATACAGTCGATCAACAAACATACAAAAAAATGTTCATCATCTCTTGCAATTAGAGAAATGCAAATCAAAACTGCTCTAAGATTTCATCTCATTCCAGTCAGAATGGCAACTATCAAGAATACAAACAATAATAAGTGTTGGCGAGGATGTAGGGAGAAAGGTACACTCACATTGTTGGTGGAACTGCAGATTAGGGCAACCACTTTGGAAAGAAGTATGGAGATTCCTCAAAAAACTTGGAATGGACCCATCATTTGACCCAGTTATCCCACTCCTTGGCTTATACTCAAAGGACTTATAATCAGCATTCTACAGTGATACAGCCACATCAATGTTTATAGCAGCCCAATTAACAATAGCTAAACTATGGAACCAACCTAGATGCCTTTCAACAGATGAATGAATAAAGAAAATGTGGTCCATATACACAATGGAATATCACCAATCTTAAAGAAGAATGAAATTATGGCATTTGCAGGTAAATGGATGGAGCTGGAGAGTATCCTGCTATGTTAAATAAGCCAATCCCTAAAAACCAAAGACTGAATGTTTTCTCTGATAAGCAGTTGCTGATCCATAGTTGGGGATGGGTAGGGAAGAATGAAACTTGGATTGTACAGAGGCAAGTGAGCAGAGGGGTGAGGCGGGTGGGGATGGGAAGGATGGTAGATTGAGAAAGACATTATTACCCTATATACATGTATGAAAATAATTTTTTAAAAAATATTTATCACGGTCCAAAAAAGTTAATGAAAATACATAAATAAATAAAAGTTAAAAAAAATAATTCTGATACATAGTAGTGGGTTGGTGACTATTTATTGAATGAATAAATTGATCTTGACCATCACATTTCTTGGAGTATTGCAGCAGCTTCTTTCATTTCTGACCTGACTGTTCTTTCTAAACTCTAATCCCATGTTTCTCAAATATTAGCATCCATCCAGATCAGCAGAGGGTGTATTGAGATGGATTGCTTGGTCTCCACCCTCATGGTTTCTGATTCAGTATCTCTGGGCTGGGATACAGAAAAAAAATTTCTAACAAGTTCCCAAATATTTTTGGTGATGTTATTTTAGTGTCCACACTTTGAGAAATATTATTCTAATCTTGCCTGTCACTCCTTGTTTAACACAAGGCCAGTTTTCCCCCGGCTGCTCAAGTTCAAAGACATACTCCTTCATGTGCCTCCTGGTTCAGGCATGTGCCTAGTCTTTAATAGATGCCAAATAAATAATAATTTCTGAAATTTATTGAGAACTTACCATTTCTCCAGGGATTGGACTTCTTTTGTTACTTCTATTTTACAGATGAGAAAACCAAGTTTGAGAGAGGTTGGTTAACTTAGCCAAGATTATACTCACAGGAAGGACTCAGAGGAGACTCTAAGCAGGACCTCCACAATCTAATGACAAGGCTCTGAGTCTGATCTGTGTGTTTTGTAATGTTAACTTGAATGAATTGAAACATTTCTCTGCCTACTTCTAAGCCCAGTTTTCACTTACATTCTTCTAAAATTGAGAGAATTTTAAAAATCACAAAAACTAAAAATAATCTGCAGCTAAATCTTATAGGTTAGGACACTTTGAATTTTAAAATTGTTAACCTTTAGTAAGAAGTACAGTACTTTGTTTTTTTTAAATATAATAAACATTTTAAACATTGCTTTTTCTTATGAGTTAAATTGTATTACTTTCAAATTCAAAATATTGACATCTGGACCCTCAAGCACCTAAGAATGTGACCTTATTTGGAAGTGTCACCGAAGTTGTATTTATGCAAGATGAAGTCATACTCTGGAGTATTGTGAGTTTCTCCCTAATCCAACATGACTTGTGTCCTTTATAAAAAAGAGAAATATGGACATAAGCATGCACAAATGGAGAAGCCTGTGTGAAGATGAGTCAGAGACTGGGCCACACTTCTACAAGTCAAGGAACATGATTGACTGCTAACCAGTAGAAGCTATGGGAGAGGTATGGAACAGATTCTTCCTCACAGTCCTCTGAAGGAACCAACCTAACAACACCTTGGTCTTGGGCTTACAGCCTGCAGAACAGAGATGATAAATCTGTGTTGTTTAAATCACCCAGTATGTGCTACTTGTTGTGACAATCCTAGCAAATGAATATAATTTTTAACATAGATTATCTCATTGTATCCCCCATAGCATGACACAGTATACCCCCTATCACATCATGACATTCTGTTCTAAAAAAATAGAATAAGACACAATAATTACAATTTATTTACATTGACATTAAGTACATTATATTAAGAAAAATATATCCTAAAGTGACTTCCCAACAATGATGTATATATCTCAATGTCTAATTACTTTTTAATAGTGAGGATTGAGCCCAGGGCCTCACACATGCTATGCACATGCTCTACCTCCGAGCAGCACCCCCAGCCCTTCAATAATGAATTTTTAGGTATTTGACATAAGCTTATTAGCAGTTTTCAGTCTTGTTGGGATAGAAGGAATCAAAGACAAAGAAATTGAAAAAGTTCTGAGATTGCTGAAAGATGGAGATTTCCTACTAGGGAGTGAGGGGCCAGAAACCAGTAGATGACACTGTTGTGAATCTCACAGCTTCATTTTGTTTTTTAAACAAACAACCACTGGAGAAATTTCTCTTGTGATTCAGCCTCCAAACTTGGACTTCTTCTGAAAACCTTATCTGTAACTTAAGAATGCCACAAAGTTAGGAAATGATGGTGTTTCAGCTTCTTAAAGAGCCAAAACCAGGCCCTGCCTCCCATATGAGTACGTGTAGGCTGTGCTTAGCTATCTTCATTATTTGTCCCATCTTTCCCTCTGCCTTGACTCTATTTCCCTATATTCTTTTGTATTGTATCCAATTGTGAAAAAAGGGGAGATAAATGAGCAGATGAATAAGGGTATAAGCACAATCCTGTCTTGACTTTCTAGGAGCTCTACATCTGCAAGATTCTACAGAATTTGTGTTACATATCAACAACTTCACCGTAGCAATAGCCCCCCTTTATTCTAGGAAAAACCATCTTATCCTAAATCAAAGGTGTTGCCAGTAGTACAGTGATAAAATATTTTTACTTAAATTAGTGAGTATGGTGTTTATACCTCTCCACTCCACTGCCCTTTCTTTCCTTCCCCTCCCCGCTCCTCTTTATTAAGATTTCGTGAGAATCTGTACATAATTAGAACTCTCAATATCATGACCACAAGGATAAGTCGATGTTCTCGGACTATGGCATTTTGCTTCCTGACTCCCCTGGTCAGAACTTCTTTGTTTCTGGCCTTTTTCTCATATCATTTTGTGTCTTGGGGAAGCTCTGATTTACCATATTCTGCAAACATGTGGTCTCCAAACTGATGGACCACTATTTGAAGGCACTTTTCAGCCTGCTATGTAACCACCATAAGGTTTGTCACGTGTCATGTATAAGCAGGATTTTAAAAGTGTTCCAGTTGTTTGTGACTAATAATATAGTGTTGCCCAGAGAGACTTGCTGGAGAGAGGCACAATAAATGCCATTGTGACTACATATTTGGTAAATCTTAACACTTTAATAAACCTCTTCAGAGCTTTCCCCATCATTCATTTGTATATTCTAACTTCCTAAAAATATAGCTCAAACGGGAATGGGGGACGATTAGTAGATAACACACTGTTTGGATCGTTAATTCTTTGCCCTAAAAGCATGCTTCTGAGTTGTGATTATTAGAAATAATTCTTCCCTAAATTTGTAAATTATGAATATAAACAGAGAAGCGAACGACCAACTATGGAATCTACCATGAGTGCGATGCATTTTCTTATATGATCCTCATGGCTATAGAAATTGCGAGGAGAAAAACAAGCTTGGTTTTCAGTAGACAAGAAGAGGAACGCCGTCAGATTTAAAGCCAACTCCGCAGCCCACTTCACAGGAATGATACTCTTCGTTCCACGCCCTTGATCCCAGCCAGACGGGCCACCCCACTCTAGGTAAAGCCACAGGCTCACTGTCTACAGTTCAGCTTTGACACTTAGCCTGAGATCCAGGCGGCGGGAACCAAGGGACGCACCTTGGCACCGCCTTCGGTCGCTAGGCTCCTTTGATTGGCCGTGGCTGCATTCGGTCGACCAGTGGCGAGGCAGCGTGAAGGTTGCCGGAAGTGGCGGACTGATCTGTGTCAGCCTTCGCTTCCGCGACCGGCTGGGGATTCAGTTCTCCGCGGCGCTATGAGTTCCTTCGAGGGACAGATGGCCGAGTATCCCACCATCTCCATAGACCGCTTCGACAGGGAGAACCTGAGAGCCCGAGCCTACTTTCTTTCCCACTGCCACAAGGGTGAGACCTCCGCGACCCCCACTTCCGGGGTGCAGTGGGTGGAGTGACGATGACAGAGTTTCGGGGCCCTGGAGCAAAAGGCATGTAGGTTGTGGGAGGCTAACGAGGGACTGAAAAGCGCACATGCTCCAGTCGGCTCTTCAGCCTAAGACCATTACTAGATCTGCACAACCTGGAGTAATAGCGACTGCCAATTGCGCAGTGACACTGGTCAGTGTGGTCGGACACTATTAATTCTTTTGGTTGCTCTCCTAGTGGCGGATAGTCAGATGTTGCGTAGCTTTAGTTCCTTCTTCCCCTGTGTTTCCCACCCACTTCTCTTTACCCTGTATAAAGAAAACAAGTTTCAAATCAACTTGTTATACCCAGCAATAGCTCGCAGCTGCGCCCACACCTGATCGAGTCGAAACCACCGGTCGTAAGCCATACCAAGTTCAAGCTATCTCTCTTTTCAGGTATTCTGACCACACTTAAACTGAAAGGTTTGTTCTAGTCTAGGATTTACCTTCTAGAAGGCATCAGCAAGCAGAACACTACAGTTTTACAGCTGGACGTATTTAGGGATGAAGTTTAGAGTATCATCTTTTATGATACTGCCTGAGGCTAGATGCTCCAGGAGAGAAAGGAGCCAGTCCTCAGAGCTTGAATACCACTAATTTTACCGCCAATGTGCATTTTTAACATTCGTTTTGCTGATTAGTAAGTCAGCAAATTTTACCAGAGAAAAGTTTTACAATTTATTTGTTCTTAATTAACACAACCAATTGGCACTGATTAATATAAACAGAAGAAACCCTCCAGCAGCTGCCTCTTCCAGTGCGGTCTTCTGGATTAGCTACAGAGAAGTGAATCAAGAGTGTAATGAATTCATGCATGCATATCATGATACAAAATTATTTAAAGCAAGTTATGAATGTAGAAATTGCCTTTCCTCACGTGGTTGGTGTGAAGACCAATTATTGTCTTGAGGTGATCTAAAGTGTTGACATTACTGCTTTTGGGAAATGCCTCTTTCAGTGATCTCTCTTTAATGTGGAAAACTTGGACCACTCCCTTTGATCAGCTAAATAGTACTGTGACCCCGAGAGTCTGTTTATTCTTGAGGACATTATTTTTGGTCTTGTTTTGTTTTTCATTGAGAAGCCACTGCTGGATGAGAATGCGCATATTTTTACTTTTTGTGTGATGTCTCATTGGAGACTCTGAACTCAAAATGTGATTGCCATTCCTCAACCGAATTAAAATTAGTAGAGTTTATTTGAGCAAAGAAAAACAAAATATGATTTGTGAATTGGGAAGCTTCCAGAACCAGTATAAGTTCTGAGAACAGCTAACAACATGATCTGACAGTATTTACAGAAGAATATAAGTCAAACCTAGAGAACAACTTAATTGGGTACAATTTAGTCAATCAATTATTCAATTGTTTATAGCTTAATTAGTTGATTACAGGACCTTCTGCAGCCGACCAAAGCCCAGTTACTGTGATTAAACTATATTGGTTTGATTTGTTGTAGCTTAGTGCAAGAGCCTAGTTCAGATCAGTAGCCTCCTACAAAATTTATTAACAGCAGTGATTAAAGTTGATTTAGGAACTTGCCCTTCCTGTTTAGGATTAGTGATTTTGAAGAGTAATTCATCTACAGAAATTTGTGAGATCACTATCATGTGTTTGCACATTAAGAAAATGACTTTCCCTATTGTGAAGCAATTTATAACTTTTCCTTTTCTCTAATCACATGTGAATTTATTTATGCAAACTCGATAAGGTCAAGAACTCAACTTCTGCTTTTGGAGTTTCCTACATTGCTTACTGGTATTTTTTACCTTTTGGAGGCCTAGGCTTCTTTGACCGTGCTATACATGGGCTGCCTCAAATCAAATATATTAAAGTCCTAACCCTATTTGAAGATAGGGCCTAAAAAGAAGGTAATAAAGGCTAATGGGAGAGGTGGGTGTGGCGGCTCACACCTGTAATTCCAGAGACACAGGAGGATTGCAAGTTTGAAGCTAGTTTGACCTCAAAATAGAAAAACACCCTGAGTTCAATTCCCTGTTAAAAGAGGAAGAGAGAGGGGTCTCTCTTTCCAGGAGCACACAGGGGGAAAGTAGCTCCAGGAAAAGAGGCCTCACCAGAAACCAAATTGGCCAACATCTTGATCTTGGATTTCCTATCTTCCTGAACTGTGAGAAATAAAAGTCTTTTATTTAAACCTCTCAGTTTATGATATTTTATTATGGAGGCCCAAACTGACTAATGTAGAGTACCAGACAATAGAGTATTCTCTAGAAAAAAAAATAGACACAAATACATTAACATCATAATATGATTAAAGTGGGTCATGGACCCATGTGGAGCCCAATTCTATACTCAGGGTAGGTTTTACTGAGCATCAGTAAGGTTCAGAGGAAAAGAGGGCACCCATGGCTTCAGATAGTGGCCCAAGGTTAGGGAAGACCCCTTGAAGGGGCAACTTAAGATGATTTTTTTTTCTTGTGAAGGAAAAGAAAACCACTCCGGAAAGTAGACTCTGGATGCATTCAAGGAAACCACCCAGGTTCTCTTGACTACTGGTTAGGAGGGGCGTCAGGGTGGTGGGGATGGGGGTCATGATACAAAGGTACAGGTTGCTGCCTACTTCACTAATTTCAGAGAATGGAGCACAGAGTCCTAATTCAACATCCTCTCTGCCAGGACACAAGTTCTTTGGAAACCCTAGGGACATACCCATAAGTCCTAAACAACTGGACCAGGTGCAACCTGAGGGGATTCACTTTCTTAGGGAACAGGTGATTTGTCCTGGAGGGGCATGTGTTGCATGAGGTATGATGACTGCTTTGTTTTCTCTGGGTTCACAGATCCCCAATTATAAACCAAAGGCTTGTGTGTATGTAGTGGTAGTGATAATGAAAAGATTAGAAATAGTTTGATGTAGTTAAACAATTTAGAAGCGTTTGACATTATTATCCAGACCTTTACACATGGGAGAGTCACAATATATTAGAATGCACTCTATGATTAATGTACTATTTGATATAATTATTAGATTTCTTGCATGTCATCTTTCTGTGTCAGTTAACTCAGAGGGCTGTGGAGCACGTCTTTGTGGCTAGTAATGTCCCACCTTTCAACCCAGCAGCCACACTGGGCTGAGAAGATGCTGATACACTGCTATTGAACTGTGGCTCAGGCCAGAAAGCAAGGTTTCAAGCTCTGGTGGTTGAAAGAAGATGCAGGCATAGTTGAGGGTAGGAGACATGCTTTATTCAGAGGTTGCAGCAGCCCCTACCACCCTGAGTCTTTCCATAGGCCTTTGTTATATACAGGCCAGACAAAGAAGGCACATGCTCACAGGCAAATGTTTATGAGCTTGAGTGCATACACTGAATCAGGGTGTTCATGACCTTGGCTGTGTACAAAAAACGGCTTGCAGGAAGCATTGGCAAGGGAGCCTATCTATAGCCATCTTGGGCCTGCTCTACGGCTGCTGATTCTGGCCTCAGCCTGAATGATGTCCTGGGTGGAGTCTATTGGAAGCAAGCTTCAACTTCTAGATGGACTGACATAAATGGTGGGAGTTGAATGGGTCATACATTACAAGGCCCAAGGGATGTTTGGGTTGAGGACAAGAGTGAAGGGAAGTGCTCGAAGCAGTTGTCCATCAGTGGTTCCTCAGAGTGGTTCAGACTCTGTTTTGTGATGTTGGTGGTCACTTTCCTCTTAAATTGCTTTTGATGGCTCAGGGTTGGGCAATTTTTAGTGGTTCCTGCCCTCTTCTCAGAGGGATTCCTCATCTGCAGAAGAAAGGGCCCACAGCCCACCTAAATCAGTCTCCTATAAAAGTTTACCTCATATTTTCTCTTAACAGGAAGCATCAGAAGAAGACTCGGTTTCTTTAGACTAAGGAATTCTCAGGGGGGAAAAAACATGTTTATGATTTTTATTCTTTTGTTTTTAGATCACATGAAAGGATTAAGGGCCCCTGCCTTGAAAAGAAGGTTGGAGTGCAGGTGATTTCTTTTACTACGTGTGTGTGTGTGTGTGTGTGTGTGCGCGCGCGCGCACTTAAGTAAACGTTTTAATTGGGAAATAAAATCTAGACAGAAAAGTACATACATAAGAAGGGAACCAACAACTTTTGCAGAGTGAACACATTTACCCAGATCAAGAAATTGAACACTATCCCAGACCTCCTGCCTCCTCATAGTTGGTCCTCCTCCCAGAGGTAACCCCTGTAACTCTTGTCATCATGGCTTAACTTTGGTTGTTTTTGAACTTCGTATAAATAGTCATACTGAATAGACTCTCATATTTTTCTTTCACTTAACATTATATTTTTGTGATTCATCCATGCTACTGGCTAACAGCAGTAACATTTATCTTCATTTGTACATGTGTGTATGTGAACAGTCTTACATAATCACTGGATTTTTTTTTTTTTTTTGCACCAGTGATTGAACCCAGGTGTGCTTAACCACTGAATACACTTTATATATTTTGTTTTGAGACATGGCCTTGCTAAGTTGCTGAGGCTTTGTACTTGTGATCCTCCTGCCTCACATGCTTGAGCTGCTGGAATTGAGGCATGTACCACTTCACCCAGCTGGATCTGGTTTTTTTTGTTTCATTTGTGTGTGTGTGTGTGTGTGTGTGTGTGTGTGTGTGTGGTATGTGTGTTTTATTTTGTTGTTGTTGTTGTTTGGTACCAGGGATTGAATCCAGGGGTGCTTAAGCATTGAGCTACATCCCTAGCCCTTTTTATTTTTTATTTTGAGACAGGGTCTCACTGGGTTGCTTTCAGCCTTGCTAAAAGTTGCTGAGGCTGACTTCAAACCCACAATCCTCCTGCCTCAGCCTCCTGAGCTGCTGGGATTACAAGCTTGCGCCACCATGCCAGGCTTGGATCTTTTCTTAAAGGTAAACTTTTGGACTCTTTTCCTGAAGCCATTGCTTAATTCCAAATTCTCAAGATGTATATTTGGAAAAGGTCCTTTTGACTTTTAAACCACTGACTTCAGGCTTTTCTGCTACCTAATAGCAATAATTTGTGTTCTGGATAAAGATAACTAATGTTTATGGAATACTTACTGTAAGTAAGGCACTATGAATTTCTTCAGGATTTTTTTTTTTTGAGTGCCTGTGATGGGCCAGGCATGGTACTGGAGGTTAGTATACAGTGGTGAGTGACACTGATGAAAATCCCTATCTTCTAGGACCTGACATTCTCATTAACGGCTCTTGAAACTCTTTTAGATAGATACTATTATAGTTTCTATTTTACAGATGAGAATACTGAGGAGTCAGCAAGGTTAAATTAGTTGTCCAATGTCATGCAGCCAGTAAGTGGCAGGACTAGGATTTCAATCAGGTCTGCCTGATTTCAGCACCTATATATCAGCTATCCATTGCTGTATAACAAATTGTCTCAAAACTGAGTGACTTAAAACAACAGTAATCATGTATAACACTTCAGTTTCTCTGGGTCAAGAATTGTGAGAAGGTACAAGGGAAATGGTTTCTGCCTGCCTGGTGGCAGATGGGACTGAAATGATCTGAAAAGTGTCTAATACCTTGACTGAGAAGACTCAAACAGAAATAGCAAGGGCTAGAACACCTGGGGCTCTTTGGGCATATCTCTGTCTCTAAAACCTCTTTAGTCTGGTGGTTTTGGGATAGCTGGGCTACTTAATGGAGGCTCAATTAAAAATTGTATGTCCTGGAGGAACTTTAGATTACATAGAGGGAAATGAGAGGGAAGAGGAGGATATAAAAAATGGTGGAATGAGACAGTCATCATTACCCTATGTACATGTATGATTACATGAATGGTATGAATCTACATCGTGCACAACCATAGAAACAAACAGATGTACCCCATTTGTATATAATGAATCAAAATGCAGTCTGTAAAAATAAAAAAATGGAGTATCTTAAGAAAAGGTCAGGAGGGAACCTTGCTAAAAGTTCTCCATGTTGCCTGGAGAGCTAGTTCAAAAATCAAGCAATAACTTTCACTACATTCTGTGGTTAAGGGAGTTACAAGGGCCTACCCAGGTTCAAGGTAAGGGAACACAAACCCCCTCCTTCAAATGGAAGAATTTTGATATCTGTTTTGTAAGAAGAACTTGAGTACAGGGGTATAGAGTAGTGTGACCATCTTTAGAAATACAGTCTACCTTGGACTATATTCCTAACCTCTAAACTGTACTATTGAATTTTTAAAGTTTATTATAAAATTAATTTCTGTTTGCTGAAAAAGTAAATACAAGGGCTGCAGATGTAGTTCAGTGGTAGGGTACTTGTCTGGCATGCACAAGGCCCTGGGTTTGGCACCCAACACCACAAAAAATAAATATAGTAGATCAGCCTGAAGTAATAAAGCTTAACATTTAGTAGTATCTTTCCAGATGTACCTGATTGTGTACACAATTTTTTTTTTTCAGTGCTGGAGATTGAACTATGAGCCTCACACATACTAGATGTGCTCTATCTATACCCTGTGCCCCCTGACATGTATTTTTAATATAAGAGCAGTAAAGGTGTGTTGGGGATATAGCTCAGTTGGTAGAGTGCTTGCCTTACATGCACAAAGCCCTGGATTCAATCCCCAGCACTACCAAAAAAAAAAAAAAAAAAAAAAGCACTGAGGAACTTTGTTTTAAAATTATTTTCTTATAGCTAATTCATCAGTCTTTTCCATTATGGCATTAGCTTTTAGGGTAAGTGTTTAGAAAGGCCTTCCTATCCAATATAATGAAACCATTCTATTTTATGTCATGTATTTGATATTCGTATCTAAAACATTAATCCATGGAATTAGTTTCTTTTTTCTTTTGCAGTACTAGGACTTGGACCCAGGGCCTTGTACATAGTAGGCAAGTGCTCTACCACTGAGCTACATACACCAGCCTCTTTTATTTTTTATTTTGAGACAAGGTCCTGCTAAGTTTTGCAGGCCATCCTTGAAGTTTGCCATCCTCCTGCCTCAGCCTCCTGAGTTACTGGAATTTCAGGTGTGCGCTACTGTGTCTCACTTGGTGAAGGACTTAGTGATCAGAGAGCAAAGTACTTTCCCCTGCATTTCCCCTGCTCTGGGTGGGACTGAAATAGTCATTGGGCATTGGTATGAGGGGAGCTTCTCTAAGACTTTTGTGCCAGCAGTTTTGGAGTTTTCTGAAAAAACCCAAAGCTGGACAAAGTATATTTCCTGGTTGCCAGAGTGCTCATTTTGGATTGTACTAAAACAGATATTTTATTTTTTTCTTTGTCTTTTCCTTTCAGCTTGAAGGTTTACCTGTACTGTTCTCCTGTTACTAAGGAGTTGTTGTTAACTAGCCCGAAATACAGATTTTGGGAGAAACGAATTGTAAGTTTCATTTTTTGAATAACACTAATTCTTTGTGTAAGTTGGAAACAGTTTTAGAGGTAGATTGAAGGCAAAACAAAAACACCATAAAAATTGGGGAGGATGTCATTTACTGTTACAAGGGAAAATGAACCACATAGATATGAACATATATGCAGTTGACATAAGAGTCTCCACCTGCATAAATAATTGCAGACCCTGTCTCACCTTGTGCAGGATCAGAGGAGGAGGACAACCATGAGTGAATAGAATTAGGGATTATTATGTGGCTAGGCCTTAATGCATTGTGGGAGCTGGCAGAAAAATCAGCACAAGTGTCAGGAGGAGTCAGTTTCACATCTGTCTGATGACAGCTTTCAAGGCCTGCTTCTTTCCCCTTTGCCCCACATTTGAGCGAGCTGGGGGGAAAAAAAAGAGCCTAACTATGCCTTGGCACCAATGTGAAGTTCAAACAAGGCAAGTTCAGACCTACCCTTTACCACAATAAAAACCTACTTTCAGGGGCTGGGTTTTTTAGCTCCGTCTTAGAGTGCTTGCCTTGCGTGTATGCGGCCTTGGGTTCCATCCCCAGCACTGTGAAGGGGCAGGAGAGAACAAAAAAACTATCCTCAATAGAGTATCTATAGTCTACAATTCATGATAGATTTCAAAATAATTAGAAGAATCTGAAGGCTTCCAACACAGAAATGATTAATGTTTGGGAGGATAAAAATGCTAATAATCCTAATTTGATTGGATTATTGTAGTGTACCCCATAAATATATACAAACATTATGTGTTGATAAAACAATGCAAAAAACCTACTCTGTCTTAAGCCACATAGCCCCTTCCATCTCAGCCTGGGTGCTGTGCTGCTCTTCCCAGAAGGTCTGGTGATGCAAGGAGCACTTTTTTCCCATACGCTCTTAGCGTGTGTGATGTCATTGGTCTGAACACTGATCTGTCAGTTTGGAGGGAGGTCCTCCTCCCTTCTGCAGAGCAGCCTCAACAGAGGGTTTGCCTCTTATAGCCCAGCAGTTGTTATGGGTCTGTCCTTCCAGTGATCAGGAAAGGAGAGCAGAGATAAGCTGGAAGACTTATCTCTAGAGACAAACTAGAGACTGGGAGGGTAAACAGGTCCACAGCTGTCACTTCCAACCTTGATAGTGCTGGTCACCCACTTTGGCATTATATGTGAGTTGCATACACATTTGGCCCAGCACTTGGGAAATGCAGGCAGGTCCCAGTAGAAGTTGGTGTGGTTGCAGTCCTGCCCTTCACCCATGAATTGAGCCAGATCAGTAGTGTGCAGGAGCTGTTAAAATTTCTGATGCCCTTCAGAGTGTTAAAAAAAGAATGTGGTTCACTTCCATCTCTCAGGTTTTTTTTTTTTTTTGTGGTCAACCCTAACATGGAGTGATTTCTAGAAAATAGTTCCACCTTAGATAGGCTGGTGTAGTACAAAATTTCCACAATCTAAGGAGAAACAGGCAATCAACAGTTACTACTAGAGGACTTAATATACTCTTTTCAGATACTTAAAGACAGGCTAAAAGTAAGTGAAGATATAGAAACATTGAATGACATAATAAATGTGAACTAATTAAAAATGTAGAATAATAAGAAGACATAGCTTTCAACCCAACATAGAAAATAGTATTTTGGGGACATCATGGAACTTTTTAGAAATTTGACCATGCACTGTGTCACAAAAGAAGTCTTTAGATTTCTTGGTGCCCTCTGTTTTCTGACTATAATGCAACAATTTGAGGAATTAGAAAAAAGGGGACAGCTAAAATCATCCCACACATATGAAAACCAAATGCATATAGTAAATTATCTTAGGTTGAAGATGAAATTATAAAAACAATGTAATATGTAGAATGGATGGACAGTGAAAACATGACATGTCAAAATGTGTGGAACACAGCTCATGAATCAGGTTTCTTAGAAAACAAAGCCTAAAGTAAACAAGTCTTCAACTCAGTAAAATGGAAAAGGAACAACTAATGAAATGTGAAAGAAAGAAACAAAGATAAATAAAAAAGTTCATGATGTAGAGACTACCTACAACAGAAAATAAAAAGGGGAGATTAGTAATATTGAAAGTTGGTTCTGGAGAGGAATAGAGAAATTTTTTTGCCAAGATTGATTTTTTTCAGAAGATGCAAATGAAAACACAATGATAAAAAAGGAAAATGATTACTACAAACAGCACTTTTTCTTTGAAAATTAATATGCTAGTAGTATATTTGATAATTTAGACAGAGTAGTATTTGGGAAAGCAGGAAAATAACCAAGTTGAGGCAAGAAAAGTGGCAAACTAGAGTAAACCAAACTTAAACAATTATCAAAGAATTCTTCTTCAAAAAAGTCCAAACCCAGATGGTTTTATGAGTGCATTTTACCAAATGTTCCAAGAACAAAAAAATCCCATGTTAGATGAGTTACTGTAAGAAATAATAAAAGATAGATTGCTTAGCCTTGCTAGCAAAATAATACGGGGATAAAAACATGCATATATGAACACATGTGAAAATCGTAATTAAAATAGTTTAACCCTAACCATATTAAATGGTGCATCATGAATAAGATGTTTTATTCCAAAAATGGAAAGATTTTTTAACTTCTGCACCTTAGTCACTTTAAGTTTTATGACACTGATTGAATAAAAAGATGATAAATTATATTTTTCATTCACCACTTTCTTAATCAGTGCCTCTTATGTGCTAGCCACTATTCTAGTGAAATGGGTGAGTACCCTGGGGAGCCCTGTGCAGTTAGCTAGCAGTGAACGAGGTATACATATTATGGGGTCGTGGGCTGGTCCAGACTGTTCTGTGTCACAAAACCTACACACAAAGAACACATGACCATATTTTTAAGACTCCAAATTGGATGGGATGGAGGAGGAAAAATGAATTCAATTGAAGTAGAATTGCCATTGTGAAGGATATGTCTATACACACACACACACACACACACACATACACATACACATTTATAAGGCATTTAATACATATTTTAAAACCCACCTTAATAAGGGTATCATTTTTATCATTTTTTCAAATGTTTGAAATGTTTATTATAGTGCAACTAGAAATTGTTACTATAGTCTGGAACTTTTTCACATAGTTCCCTTTCAGTATTTGAGATGACAAAAGCATGTAAAACCATGGAAAACTGATATATGCATGTTTTCTTATTTTATTTTAATAGATATCAATTGAAATTGAAACTCCTACCCAGATATCGTTAGTTGATGAAGCATCAGGAGAGGTAACTAAATATTAAATATTGTGGGGTTTTTAAAGTGATAAAACAATTGTCCTTGCTTTTGAATGTTCATTTAGTCATAAATCAAATTTATTAATTAGTTTTTAGAGAAAACCAAACCCTCTGTGGTTGTCTTGTGTATCTGTAGACTGGGTATCTTAAACACCAGGGATTTATCTTTCATAGTTCTGGAGGTTCAAGGGGATTTGGTGTCTGGTGAGGGTCTGCCTTTTGGTACAATTGAAAGGGTAAAAACTCCCCTTTAAAGAGCACTATCCACATTCACGGGCACTCCACCTTTAAGAATTAATCACCTCCTAAAAGCCTCCTAATAAAATCACTTTACTGGGCTAGACTTTCAACCTACGGATTTTGTGGGGACACATATATTCAGTCCATGATAGTGATATATTTATTTCTCACATTGAAAAGATTAGATATTTTTGTTGAAATTACTTCTTTTTAGTATTGCATGCTAATGATGGGAACACCAGTTGATGATAATTCTATATGATACCTCGTTATGTTTATTGTTTATTATCATTTTCAGGATCTAAAATGGTAATTAATACTTTTGAAGCACATTTATGTGTGTTGCACATTTTTTCCAGAATCATTTTCTGCATTCTTAAAAAGATATCACCGCCCAAGTGGACCAAATTTTTCTTTCATCCTTAAATTTAGAACTAGTACTTTGAGAATGTATTGTTTTAATAGCAAATAGAACTATGGGCCTCCTTTAAAAAAAAAAAAAAAAAAAGCAAAACAAAACAAGACCCTTAAATTACCCATAGGGCTAAGAGGAATTTTTCTATTTTATGGCAACTCTAGTTAGTATTTTTGTAGTCTGGTCGTAACATGCCAATTTGACATGTTATACTGAGGATGTCTTGTGGAAATATGATCAGAACAGAGCTGACTTTTTCACATGTATTTTCTGAGGAGAAGATCAGATGGTTGAAGTCTGCCATCCTGGGCCCAGTTAGCCAAATACTTGTGGAGGGAATATAATTGGTTTATGGCCTTGTCACATGCAGGTGTATTGGTGAAAGGCTTTCTCAAAACTGGTAGCAAATAGCAGTCAATCTCTTGGTAAGCAGATTCTTGTTGTCCTGCCCTGATCCTTTGTTCCTGTTATGCCATGTGGCTTTTGTACATTGATTATCCAGCCACAACCAATGGGAGATGACGTTTGCCTTCAGGATGAAGAATGTTAGACTTAATGAAAGGAGTCACCATTACTGAGCAGGAAGCTGGTGAGAAAAGAGCTCTGCCCCTGCTTACTTATGGTCGAAGAGTCAGCCATGCTTAGCAGGCTCTGTCCTAATGGGATAGTGTGATGTGCAATGTAGTAAATTGGATCCAGGCTACATCCATTTTTTAAAATAGTTTTATTGAGATATCTGTTTGCCACATAGTTCATTCATTTAAAGTATACAACTCAGTGGCTTTTAGTACACTCACAGCTGTGTATCATCATCATAGTCAACTTTAGAATATTTTTATCACCCAAAAGAAAAACACTATACCCATTGCAGTCACTCCTCATTGCCTCCTGACCCTCCCCAGCTGCTGGTAACCAGTTTATCCATGGACTTGCCTGTTCTGGAAATTTCATATTAATAGAATCACATAGCACATGGTCCTTTGTGTCTGGCTTCTTCCCTGAACATAATGTTTTTCTTTTTTTGGTTTTGGTAAAGGGATGCTTTACCATTGAGCTACATCCCCAGCCATTTTGCTCTTTTAATTTTTTTTTTTGTTTTGAGACAGGGTCTCACTAATTTGCTTAGGGCCTCACTAAGTTGCTGAGGCTGGCCTCGAACTTGTGATTCTCATGCTCCCAGCCTCCTGAATTGCTGGAATTACAGGTGTGCACCATTTCCAGTTCTGAACATAATCTTTCCAAGGGGATCCACATATATGAACATTGTTGGGACTAATGACACGTTAACTAACTCAGGCTGACTCCTTACTCCCTGGCGAGTGAGCAAAATCAAGGCTCAAGGCGGTTTCAAAGGTTCATGACGATAAACCGGACCACCGTCAGGAATTGGTTAACAACAGTTCCGTGAATGTGATCAGCTCGTGCTTGCCATATAGTCCAATGGGACTCTCACCTGCGTGAACCCCCTCCTGCCTTGCTGATCTTTAAGCTGATTGGTTCCCGCCTAGCCCCCACCCTACATAAAAGCTGTGTGATTTCCTCAATAAATGAGTTCCTGCTGTGACGGGTCTCCCTGACGCGTCTGATTGTCCTCCGGCCTGGAGGGCTGGGAGCGGGCGGTCAGTCGGCCCTACCTATCCCGGTCTGACCTTGTTGGGGAGTGTCCCCTTCCCTTGTCGCTGGTCGAGAAGAGCAAGGGGGCTTAAGACCCCGACAGAACATGGCATTATGTTGTACATGTAGCATATTCATTCCTTTATAAATAATATTTCATTGTATGGAAAGACCATATTTTGTTTATCCATTCGTCAGTTAATAGACATTTGAACTGCTTCCACTTTTTTGGCTAGTGTGAATAATTATGCTGTGACTATACATGTACAATTTTTTGTGTGGACATAAGTTTTCAGTTCTCTTGAGAATATAACTAGAAGTGGAATTGTTGAGTCCTGTGGTAACTCTTACATTTAACTGCTAAGCAATTGAGGATTCTATTTGTTTCCAGGATTTGGAAACGGGAGAAAAGACATATTCTTGAGAAATGCTTGCTTTATTTAGCTAGGTCCCAATAATAACTTCTGTTTTTTTTTTTTCTTCATTTTCTTTTAGAAGGAAGAGATTGTTGTGACTCTTTTGCCTGCTGGTCACTGCCCAGGATCAGTTATGTAAGGGACTCATGTATTTGCCATTTTATTGTATGCAATATGTATTGTGTTATGAAAATACATTGTTAGAGTCAAAAATAATATATGAAGGGAAATTTTATTTTTCTGGCAGTGTCTTTGTTTCCAAATTGAACTTAGGAGATTGAGGTTAAGATCGGATTTGAAACATGACTTTCTTATAATGGAGGTCTTCAGTAATTGTTTCTCCAGTGACTTTACATTGTCTTATCACATGAATTTTTCTCTCCATGAACAGGAATGATCTCAATATAAACTTTAGAGTGCTAACATATTACAGGCTGCACATATTATGAGCACAGTAGTATCTCCATTCTATTATTTCCTTCTTCCCCAGGGAAGAGATAGTAGTTAAGTGCCAGGTGTGAACTTGGAGCTATTGAAATTCCATTAACACTGTATCATAAAGGATATATTTGACAGGAAGCATCTTCTATAGATTTAGTGTGTATTTGCTTTATTAAGACTTGGTCTGAAACTTAGAAGTCACTGAGATACATTTCCTTTTCAGGTTTTTATTTCAGGGCAATAACGGAACTGTCTTGTACACAGGAGACTTCAGACTAGCGAAAGGAGAAGCTGCCAGAATGGAACTTCTGCACTCTGGGGGAAGGTAGGTATGCGTCTTATATGCAATTCTTGAATTATACAAGGTAAGCCTGCATAGTTTAAAAAGCATGCTTGCTCTCTTCCCACCAAACACAAGTCTTTGTTTCTATTAGAAATCAGACTTAATATAATAATTATAATAGTAGAGCAAATTACAGCGGCACATGCCTGTAATCCCAGTAACTCAGGAGGCTGAGGCAGGAGGATAGTGAGTTCAAAGCCAGCCTCAACAATTTGGCAAGGCCCTAAGTACCTTATGAGACCCTGTCTCTAAATAAAATATACAAAGAAGGACTGGTGATGTGGCTCAGTGGTTAAGCACCCCTTGGTTCAATCTCTAGTCATTCCCCTATCCCCACCCCCACCGCCACACACACAAAAAAAGTAGAGCAAATTTTCTTCCTTGAAATGGGGTAATAGAATGTTCTGTATGTTTATTGAGGTAGTAGTCTTACAAGCTTGCCAAAATTCACTGGATCCTTCACACAAACTCTTATTTCATTGTGTAGAAATCATTTCCCAACAAAATTGATTAACAAAAAAGTTCCAAATGGAATGGAACACCCGGTAAAATAAAATGTAAATTGTTCCCATGAGTTATGTCACATTAGACGGTGAACACCATTTTTTTTTCTGTTTTCAGAGTAAAAGACATCCAAAGTGTATATCTAGATACTACTTTCTGCGATCCAAGATTTTATCAGATTCCAAGTCGCGTAAGTCTGCCTGGAGAAGTGGGGCAATGACCTGGGCATGGCCACGTATCTGGTCGAAAGTATGTAGGATGACACGAGGCCATCATTGTCCCCCATGGCTCAGATACCTACGAATGTGGGGATGAAAGGGGTAAGTGAGCCTCTTTTGAGTATTAAATGTCCTTTACAAATCCTGTCTAGGGGGAGTGTTTAAGTGGAATTTTAGAGCTGGTTCGAAGCTGGATCACTCGGAGCCCGTACCATGTTGTGTGGCTGAACTGCAAAGCAGCTTATGGCTATGAATATTTATTCACCAATCTTAGTGAAGAGTTGGGAGTCCAGGTATTGTGTCACTCTCTTCTCCTGCTCCCTTTCACCCACCCATTCACCTTTCCTTCCTCTCCCCACCCCCAGATAAATGAAAACAGCTATGGTAGAAGCAGCTTATCAAAACATGGCTACAGCAAAGGTTGGTGGCTCCTCTAAAGTCACATATCATCTTTGTTAATTCACATCCTCATGGGAGGAAATTGGCAGGGACCTGAATGGTGTAGAAGGGTCTTAAGTAAAATACCCCATAGAGGAAGTATTATTCCCAAACTATACGTCATGAAATAAATTGTGATTGAAATTCGTATTGGAAATAAATTTGGACTAGGAGATATCTGAGTGTATGGCTTGCAGCCAAGGCAGTGCTCATTTTGTGAAGATTTACTTAGGACCCCAGATACAAACACATATGCATATGTTTGTATATGTGTGCTGAGTTGCTATGGAAATATATTTTCTTTTGTGGGTCATGGTCAACAATGCATGAAGAACACTGTCCTGGAGAATTGGTTCCTGAGCCTAGTTAATGGATCAGTGTCAGATTGAGAGGGAGTTTTCACCTGTCCCTTCCAGATAGTTCTTTCCAGCTGCTCAGTGCTAAGCTCTCGGGCCCAAAGCAGTAGAACTCAGAATGTATGTGGATGACTGTCAAGCAAGGAGCCCCCTACCTGCAGGGGTTACCTGAAGAGTGTGTCTTGAACTCTTGTCTCTTAAGAGAAAATAGATTTTTGATGATGACTGAACAAAATGATATACTGGGACTAATTGGACATTTAAATTCTGTTTGATTTTGTACCTTTTAATATAGATTCCCTCAACTAACAAATTTGTGACAAGAATTATAAATCATATATAATGTACTTTAGTGAAGTTAAAATGATCTAGTTTTTTTGCATTTGAAATTTCAAAAACTATTTTTTTTGTACTTAGGATTAAACCCACTAGCACTTAGCCACTATGCCACATCCCCAGCCTTTTTTATATTTTATTTTGAGACAGGTCTTGCTATGTTGCTGAGGCTGGCTTTGAACTTGAATCTTCCTGCCTTAGTCTCCCTAGCTGCTGTGCCACTGTGCCTGGCTAAATTCCTCCTTTACTTCTCAGGTGAAGGTCTTTATTTCCCAAGTCCTTTCCTTGGTTTTATCTGTCCTTAAGTCATTCTGTCCAAATATATCTGTATAAAGTTGCCAGTTCTCTACTTTGAGAAGGATGGGTTTTTGTTATGAGATCTTCCTTCCTGTTTTTGATGTTAAAATGGCCTTTTAAATTAAATTACAGTGGTAAAAGATTGTGATCTCAAAAAAATAACAGAATGAATCAAAAACTATTACCCTAGGTAAATGTATGATTACACAAATGGTATGCCTCTATTTCATGTACAGAGAAACAAGATGTATCCCATTTGTTTACAATAAAAATGAATTTAAAAAAATTAAAAAAATAAAGAATTTGGAAATTTAAAAAAAACAAGGGCACCTTCAAAAGTGTCTTTGTTATACTTTGTATCTTAAGAATTAGCAGAAGTAAATAAAAAAGCTAAAAGTAAATTAAAAAAATAAAAAGAGATTGTGTTCTCTCCCTCTTACACACAAAAACACACAACGTGCTTTTTTTTTTTTCCCTCATGCATTATCTTGGCAAAATATTTACCCTGTTAGGTAGTAACTACTTATCAGTCTCAAATTTGCTATGTAATTTTAGCGGCATGTGGAATAGTAGAAGCTACTGCTTTAGAACCCTTTGCTGGAAGAAACCAGGAGGAGGGGTTCAGGGAGAAGCTTTGGTGGTGACCCAAGAGTTTCCCGAGTGAAACCTCTTAAGTCTGTTCATTCCTTTGTGGGGATGGGGACAATTTTAGGTCAGGAATTTGAAAATGAAAAATGGTGAGGTTTTCAACTAAGGGACTTCAGTAATAATCTATGGCTGCTTTTCCTATCTTCATTTTTGTGAAGGTGAGTTTCTATACCAGTCTCTATCATCTCAGAAATTCTCTCTATTCACCCCTCTTCCTTAGTCCAGAAAATCTAATTCATTGTTACTTCTTATGAGTCATTAGTGAACAGGTAGTGAGCAGAATGGGTTGTAGGATTAAAAAGCAGTTACATTTATGTTATTTTTATATCTGTCTTGGTATCAATTAGCACATCAATTTGACATTATATTTCGACATTTTTTTTCTTTTTGTGGCACTGGGAATTGAACCCAGGGGTGCTCTACCATTAAGCTATATCCCTAGCCCTAGTGAGACAGGGTCTCAAAACTTGGGATCCTCCTGCCTCAGCCTCCTGTGTGTCTGGAATTAAAAGTGTATGCCACTGTGCCCAGCTTCAGTTTGACATTATTCTAATATATTTGTTAATCAGACATCCAAATGAGATGCTTCTTTTTTGCCATGTCATAATCCTAATATCAATTTAAATGCTTGCCATTTTTTCTGAAATACCCAGAAAAAAAGCTTTAAGTAAACCTGGCATCTTGATTTAACACTTCAACATGTGTTAGCCTTAAAATGCTTAAGGTGACCAAGGTTTGGATATTTGTTTTTCTGCATATGGTCTCCCTCTTCACCCAGAGAATTGATATGTGGTAGGGAGCTCTAGCTGTTTCCTTGTCCCACTTTCTTCATCTACCACTGCCCCTTTGTGGCACCTTCTATGTGTCTTTAAGAGGAGATTCTTGATTATCTCTGTCAGCTGTGTTCATAGATATATACCGAGGATTTAGAATAAACCTTGACTGTATAGTAGATGCATAATAAATATGAATTGCATGACTCTTGAAGAAGTGAAGGACCGTATTAGCAAGATTAAATGAAATCCATGAGCCGAGTTCTTTGTCCATTGGCATCATGGCAGAATATTAACAAGCACTGAAATAGCAAAAAGCCAGGTGTCAAAAAAGCAGAGAATATATATCTAGATATAACTAACTAGATATTTTTCCCCTCAATATTTGTTCCCCTTGAACAATTTATTCTTCAGAAATACATTTCAAATAATTCGCTTATGCCTGTTATTTTCCATAGATTCATGTGGACAAGCTGGACATGTTTAGAAACATGCCTGACATTCTTCATCATCTCACAACAGACCGTGGCACTCAGATCCACGCGTGTCGGCATCCAAAGGTATCTGTGTAAATGACCATTTTCATGTTGTTTTCAGGATGCATCAAAGGCAGAATTTTAACTCAAAAAGGAACCTTAAAAATTTCATTTGAGACTTGTTACTTTGTAAACATAAAAACTGAGGCTATGATCCTAAGTTGTTAGCTCAAGGTTATGCAGTCATACATAACTGTATTTCTTTTATGTATACTTCATAATTAGTAATAGATGCAGATCTTTATGGTTTTTAAATAAAGTCTATTCCTGTACATTTGAGAATGTAAATTTATTTCTAATGAAATGGGTAATATGCTATAGCTTATATTTTAAGCAAATATATTCATGGTCTACTACTATTTAATTTTTGAGACTCATGACATACACGTTTAAAAACTTTAGTTTTCTTTGACTCATTTGAGATAAATATCTAGATATAACTTCCCTCAGACTTTGAAGAAGTGACGTGTTGATGGCCCAATTTCCAATGAATGATTCCAATGCCTTTGTAACTCACCTATAATTTTTTTTCCTGAACTAGATATTGAACCTAGGGGCTCTGTACCACTGAACTGTATCCGCAGCCCTTTTTATTTTTGAGACAGAGTCTTGCTAAGTTGTTCAGGCTGGCCTCAAATTTGCCATCCTTCTGCTCAGCCTCCTGAGTAGCTGAGATTACAGGAGTGCACCACTATGCCCAGCTTTAATGTTTTTAATGTCACTATAGAGCTTTTCAGTTATTGAACACCAGGGATAAGGCTTACATTTTGAATTTGCCTTTAACATTTTCATTTTAATTATTAAGACTAATTACCTTCAAATGCAGTGATATGAGTGATCATAATTTCCTTCTAAATTTTTAATAATCTTAGCATTCAAATGCTGAATAATTTTTTTTAGTAGGCAGTGCATATATATGTTTAGATTACCATGTGGTGATATTGGTCCCATATACTTAAGCCAAAACCTTAAGTATAATTGCTTGGCCCTCACAATAAGGCATAAATTTAAATTAAAAAGTAATTCTTATTGATAATATGGAATGTTCTTTTGGGAGCCACTGTAAGAGTTATAGGTAATAAATTACATTTGATGGTTTGTAAGCTACATATTATAACTTGCATTCATGAATATATTTAATCATTTTTGGTGTGTGTGTGTATATATATGTGTACATACAAATATGTGCACACATCCAGTGAATTTGTGAATGGATAAAAACATAGATAAAAAATATAAAAATTAATGTAGATAAAAATCTTAACTGTTTTGTCCTTTGTTTCTGTTGGACTTGTAGTCTTTTGTCCCATGACCCATAAATCTTTTAATTGGCAAATTCTTTTTGCTCTGATTTTTCTCACATTTCACAAAGTAGCTTACTTTGTAATTGCTATTGCTATCATTTCCCACAAAGCTGACTTGCCTTGAGACACTATTTCTAGTGTCTTAAGATATTCCTTAGGTCACATAGTTTTTTACAAATACTGATTAGTAGATCCAGAGCTTCAAGAGTCCTCTTGCAGTCTCATCTAGATCCTCACAAGAAATAGTAATTTCTGTGAACAAATATGAGTGGGATGGAGTGAATTCAAACATAATGTCTTTGGAACAATCATTCCATTATTTTTAAAGCTTGTAAAAGCACCTTTGTTCCATTTTTTCCTCCAATTTTATTTTTAAAAAATTTTAAAGAGTTAAGTTAGAAGTCTAGTACAAAGCATACTGTATTTCCTTCGTCAGGACTCATAATGTTGTTGACATGATGCCACACATTCTGTCTCCCTCTATGTGTAACCACTCACAGCCCAAAACATTGCAGAATAAGTTGCAGGTTTCATGTTATTTCACCCCAAATTGTTCAGCATGGATCTCTTAAGAACAAAAACATTCTCCTATGTAAACACAATATGATCCTCCCACTCAGGACATTGAATGTGTGTTTTTTTTTTTTTTTTTTTTTTTTTTTTTTTTTTGGGTGCTGGGGATCGGACCCAGGGCCTTGTGCTTGCAAGGCAAGCACTCTACCGACTGAGCTATCTCCCAGCCCCAGGAAATTTAATGTTGATACAATACTGTTGGCTAGTTTATAGTACATATTCCAGTTTCCTAATTGTCCCAATAGTATCTTTATAACTTATGAGGATGGGAGCAGGGGCATTGCATTCAGTCAGCTTGAAGAATCTTTTGATATAGATCATGTCTCAAGCCTTTGGTTCTCTTTTCTCATATTGATGGTTTTGAAGGTTCCAGGTCAGTTGTTTTGCAGAAGGTTTCTCAATTTGGAATTATCTGATTGTTTACTCATATTTACATTTTTTGTTCATGTCTAAAAACTTATTTACTTTTGTTTTTGAGATCTTTCCTGTAGTTTTGTTGAAAATATATAACTATATCTATATCTATATATATATATATTTTTTTTTTACATTTTTTAGGCAGAGGAGTATTTTCAGTGGAATAAATTACCTTGTGGAATTACTTTCAAAAATGGAATTCCACTCCACACAATCAGCATTAAGCCTTCCACCATGTGGTTTGGAGAAAGAACTAGAAAAACAAATGTAATAGTGAGGTAAGAAAGTCATGCCATTCGTCTTCTGAAAGAAACTTTGAGATAAAATATTTTATTGAATTTAATTTAAAAACAGTCTAGCCTAAGTCCAAGAATAGGATTTACTCTAATGGTGGGGATTTCTTTCTTTAATCATTGTATAAACTGAAGAGATACTACTTCCAAACCTATTATGATACACTGGCCATATATTTAAAATGCTGTTGTAGTGAGTGAGGAGAGATGATTGGAGCATGCAGCAATCTGAGTGATTGGGTATGAGTTGGACATTGGTATGGAAAATAGAAACCCCTTGGCACAGTAGAAGAGTTTCCATAATGATATCATCATATTTCCTCGACTTTGGCTGTTTAGAATGTCTACAGATTTTCAGCTCTGGAAAAAGTCTACTCCTAATAAAAAATTCCTGATTGTTGGGTGATTTCATACTGGAATAACCTAAAGGTCAGGACTTTTAGTTGTACTAAATGACCTTTGTAACTTTTGCTTTCATTTTCCTTTAGGACTGGAGAGAGTTCATATAGAGCTTGCTTTTCTTTTCACTCCTCCTATAGTGAGGTAAGAGGATCCCGCAAACTCATAATCTACTGTCGGCAATACTTGAGTCTTCATCATCAATAACAGTACCCTTGACTTTCAGAGGCATCTCTTTCTGTTTAAGTCTCATTGCATTTCATTTTTTTTTCTAGTAACAGTTGATTCTCATTATTCATGAGCTCCTTATTTCCGAGTTCGTTTGCTCACCACTATTTATCTGTAACCTCAATATCAATACTTCAGGAGTCAGTTGCAGATGTGGACAGTGGTGAGAAATTTGAGTCACTTCATATGCACTTTTCATGCGGTAGTTGAACAATGCAGCACTCTGTTTTCTGGGTTTAGCTCTCATACTATAAACAGATGTCCTTTTTGTAATCTATAGAATGCCACTTCTTTCATATTTTTGTGCTTTTTCTTGGTGATTTTGCAATTTAAAATGGCATTCAAGTGTAGTGCTGAATGAAGGACTGTCTAGATTCCTGAGCACATGAAGGCTGTGATGTACCTAATGGTGAAAACATGCATGATGGTGCATGCCTGTAATCCCAGCGGCTGGGGAGGGTGAGGCAGGAGGATTGCAAATTCAAAGCCAGCCTCAGCAACTTAGCAAAGCCCTAAGCAACTTAGTGAGACACTGTCTCAAAATAAAAAGGGCTAGGGATGTGGTGAAGCAGCTTAAGTTCAATCCCTAGTTAAGAAAAAAAAAAAATACACATCAGATTTTTAGGATTGAGTTTCAGTGCTATTTGCTGTGAGTTCAATGTTAAGGAATCATCAGTGTTAAACAAGGTGTCTTTAAAAAAATACATATAAAACAAGAATATATGTTGATTGGTTGACAAAGATATCAACAGGGCTTTCAGGAATCTAATTATGTAACATTTTCCTCCCTAGAAGCAGTGGTTTGGTATCCTCTAATTCAGTGTTTGTGTTGACTTTATAGAATGTAATTCCCTGCAAATACTGAGAATTGGTTGTATTAGTGTATTTTGTTTAGACAGATTGTCAACTTGTACAAGAAAGGGTATTCCTCTGTTAGGAGTCTCAGAATAGTGAAACATTTCTGGGTATAGGTTTGATCTTTATATTTTTATCCTTATACAATGCCTGAGGAATAGACCTCCCCACCTTTCTTAAAGTAGCCTTTTATTTTAATATAGAGTTAATGGCAACTCCCGAGCTCTCATCTCTTGATAGGATGCTTTATTTGGAAAGTTAGATGCTAATTATCACTCTGTGCCCTTGTCATTCCATTTGCAAAAACTCTTTTGTGTTGTCATCATAGAGATAGTTGATCCATTTTATTTTCCTTCTTCTAGATTAAAGATTTCTTAAGCTACATTTGTCCTGTGAATGCATATCCAAATGTCATCCCACTGGGCACAACTATGGATAAAGTTAGAGAAATGTGAGTAGTTACTATTTATGACATTCTTGTTACTCCCATGATGACTCTTGGCTAGGAGACAAAGGAATTTTGCCTGAAAGTTTACAAATCTAGAACCTGATTCTGCTGTTAACATTTTTGAACTATATTCATTTCCTTTGTCCTTTCATTCACAGTGTGGCAGAATGTACAGGTAATATTATGAACTTGTCCTTGGTGAATCCTGGCTCCAACATTTACTTGCAGTGTGATCTTAGCCAGATCACTTTTCTAAACTAGTTATTTCTGATAAAGCAGGAGTATCCATTCATGCTTACTTGTTGGGTTTCTCAGATATTTAGAGATAATGTACGAAAAACACTTAGCATAGTGCTAAACTGGCTAAACTGGTGATTAGTGAAGGTATCTGTTGAATGAACAAGCAAAATCCAAAGGAGAGGTGAAACAGTATATCTTTTATTATTACTATTTTTTTTAATCTCTTCTTTAACTTCCATTCATTAAATATATCTTTTTCTTTTGACAGAACTGGGGATTAGAACCCTAGTACTTAGTGTTCTACCACTGAGCTATACCCCCAACCCTTTTTATTTTGAAATAGGGTCTTGCTCAGTTACCTAGATTGGCCTCAAACTTGTAATCCTTCTGCCTCAGCCTCCTGAGTCACTGGATTATGGGTGTGTGCCACCACCATACCTGGCCTATTCATTAAAAATTTCCCTAGTGCCAGCTCTATCTTAGGCACTGTACTTGAGATGGATCCAGGTTGACTGAGATATACCCTATCCTTATGGAATTCTAGAGTATTAGGGGAAGGCTGGGTGTGAAGAGAAGCATACCATATATATACAAGTTTCTATGCATCACGAAGTTATCTGGCCTGGTACCAGGGAATTTACCCCAGAAACTGAGTATGTACAATACTCTGATAAATAGATACAGAACCAGGCTTGCAAGTGTTCATGGAAAATAAGGTTTAGAAGCTCCGGAAAGAGGTCTGGGTTGGAGACACAGATTTAGAATGTACAGTGCAGGTGATAACTGAAACCATAAAGACAAAGGAAATGACCAGGAGAGAATAAGCTGGGTAAAATAAGCTGAGCAAAATTCTGAGCAGCACATTAAGGAAGAAGAGCTGGAATGAGATGGAGATAGAGTGGCCCAGACAGTGGGAGGACCAGGAGAGACAAAGTAGTGTGTATCTGTGGCAAATTCTTAATAATAATGAAATAATACAGGGAATTTGAAGTCTCCTGTTGCCTTGGTTATTAGGTCATTTGTATGTGCCTAGTGAGAGCAATTTCAATAGACTTGTGAATTGGAAGCCAGATTATTATTATTTTAGAAATGGAGCTGGGGATATAGCTCGGTTGGTATAGTGCTTGCCTGGTAAGCACAAGGCCCTGGGTTCAAATCCCCAGCACCACCAAAAAAAAAAAAAAAAAAAAAAAAAAAAGAAGAAAGAAAAGATAGACTAGTCTTTAAAAAGTTTGATAGTGTTGAGCATGGTGATACACCTCTGTAATCCCTGTAACTCAGGAGGCTGAGGCAGGAGGATCACAAGTTCGAGGCTAGCCCTAGCAATTTAGCAAGGCCCTAACCAACTTAGACCCTGTCTCAAAATAAAAAGGGCTGTGGATGTGGCTCTGTGGTTGTGTCCCTGCGCCACACAGGGACTCTGTGGTACCAAAAAAAGAAAAAGTTTGACAGTTCAGGGTACAGACAAGATGTTAAGAGGCTTGATATTAAAAAAGCCGAGATGTAAAATGCCTTATGTAATTAATCTTGAGTACATTTCAGAATCAGTTGGAGTGCTTGGTAATTTCCTCTTCTTGCATCTTGCATTTCTATCAGGCAGTTCTGTTGCAGGCGGGTAGGGGGAGAACCTCCTCACTTTCAAAGTTACCAAAGGAGAGTAGTTATTAAATGACTGTAAGAAGTAGTAACAGCCAAGGGTCTGGAGCAATGGAACAGAACGTGTGAAGAGGAGTGAGAATGTCAAGTGGGTGTGGCTAAACATAAATTTCAGGTTGGGAGCTTCACAGCTCTCTCCAAATGGTATGTAATCCTCAAGGCTTCTGGCAGTCCTCAAGGAAGCAGTTAGCAATGCTGCCCTCTATGAAGGGTAGGACACTTTCTCATTTTATTTATCTTCACTTTCAGTCTGTGGCTCCAGAATGAAGAGATAAATATATGAGATTTGCAAGATTATTGCAAGATATAAATAAATCCCATTAAACAGGGAAGGGGAAGCAGCTAGCTATCCTGTATTCCCTGAATGCTGGAAGGAGGCATTGTATTACTTAATAGTGTTTTAGGACAGGGACCTACTTTTCTGCATGACAAGAGTGAAGATCTAAGTTTTGTTTCCCTTAATCTTAACAGGTAGGTATCTCTGGGTTGTATTTAAGAACTTGTGTTTACCAGTTTATTATATTAAAGTGATTTTTTAATAAACACTACTTTCAATTAAAAGAAGTATGATTTTCCCTATAGTCATGTTTGTGGTCTTTATAAATGATATTTATTTTCCAGCAGCTTTTCCAAAAGGAATAGTTAAATATTCTGATTTATTTCAGCTTAAAGCCTTTATGCAGGTCTTCCCAAAGTATTCAGCCAAAGTATAAACCACTTGGAAAACTGAAGAGAGCTAGAACAATCCGAGTAGACTCAGGTAAGAATAATGGTCCTGGGATCAGTGGTGTGGGTTTCCTGCAAAGATGCTTTTCAGGGTGTTCTGGTCTGGGAGTGACATGGGCTCCACTGTACTGCAGATTGGTCACATGGTCTCAGGAAGAGCTTTGCTTTCCTGTCTTCAGGAAGTCAGGAGTCTGATGTCCTTCCCAGGTTATGATAAGTGGTGAAAACTTATTGAATATTGCAAGGTGTTCTCAGCTGTCTGAGAACATGCCCTGTGACTGGTAGAGACCCCAAGGAGAGGCTATGTTGTTACCTCTGAACATTTCCTTCAAAATACAAAGACTGAAAATGAAGACATCATTGAAATTTCTCATCAGGCTGATCAGTGGTGGAGAAAATCAATGGCTTTTCTCTATATTACCTTCTTTCATCACTACTTTCATTTTTTAGAGGTAAGTTCTGAAGTAGAAATCAGAACTTTAGATTCCGAGTGAAGCTTTCCTCGTTTACAGCAGCCATATTGCATGATTAGGATTCTGGAATTTTATTCCTTTGGTGGAGAGTCAGTTACTATACCATATAGTGAATATATGCTAACACTTCTTTTTGCACATCTATTATATGGCTGCTATTTTACATATATAGTAACTAAACCACTAAAGTTACAAGCAGTACCATCGCTGCTTGTAAGGACTCTGGAGCTTAAAAGATTAAAAAAATCCCCCCTCAGTGGTAGAGTGCTTGCGTAGCAAGCACAAGGCCCTAAGTTCTGTCCTCAGCCCTAAGGAGAAAAAAGAAAATCCACCAAGGTCTGGCGGGAAGTAAGTGAAAGGGTTGGGATTTGAACCTAGGTCTGTCTTTCCTATCTCTGCTTCTACATTTCTGCTCATTTGGAATCTAATGCAGACACAGAGATGCCAGTTCTAGGACTGAGACTGTAATCCTATTATCGGTTTCTGAAAAAGCACATTTGTTTTTGTTTCAATAATGAAAAGGTCATAGAAAAGAGTTGAATTAGTTTCAAATGGTAAGTCATGTCATCTTCTAATTCTTATATACAAACTTAGTTTTTTTAAAAAAATGGCTTCACTGAGGTATAACTGATATACCATAAATCACACATGCTTAAGGTATACAATTTGATAAATTCTTATATATGCATACACTTTAATATCTATGGTTATAATTAAGATATAAAAATTTCCATCAGCCCCAAGTTTACTTATGGTACTTTGTGATTCCTTTTTCCCCATGCCAAGGCAAGTGCTTTCTGTCATTTTATTTTAGTACACCTCCTTATTTCACTCTGTACATTTGACTTTCGGTCATATTGTCACATGTATTAGTAGTTTATTGTTTTCCACTGCATGGCTACACTATAATTTTTGATCCATTCACCTGTTGATATACATTTGGGTTGTCTCCAGTGTTTGGTTATTACAAAGTAAGCTGCTATGAACATTTGTGTACAAACTTTTGTATGGACATAGGCTTTCATACCTAGGAGTGGATCATATGGTAGTTCTATCTTTAAGAAACTGCCAATTTGTTTTCCTAAGTGGTTTGACCATTTTGCATTCTTACCAGCGGAGTCTGAGTTCCAGTTGCTTTACACTGTTGCTGATACTTCACATGGTTAGATTTTTTTTTTTTTTTTTTTTTTTGGTACTAGGGATTGAACCCAGGGGTACTTTACCATTAAGCCACATCCCCAGACCTTTTTACTTTTGAGACAGTTGCTGAGGCTGGCCTTGAACTTGCAATCCTCTAGCCTTAACTTCTTGAGTCACTGGGATTACAGGTATGCACCACTGTCCAGCTAGACTTAATTTTACATACCCTAAGAAGTATCTAGTGATATCTCTTTATGGTTTTAACTTCCATTTCTCTAATAACTTGAAAGGTGAAGCATCTTTTAATGTGTGTTAGCCACCCAAGTATCTTCACTGGTGAAATGTCGAATTAGGGTTCTCCAGAGACAGAACCAGTAGGATGAGGGGATTTAGTAGGGGAATTGGCTCATGCGATTATGGAAGCCAGCAAAGCTAAGTGACCTTGGAATGTCAACAGCATGGCTCAGTCCAAGTTTGCAGGCCTTAGAACCAGGGAAGTTATATAACTCAATTTGGAGATGGAAGATCTGAGAACTGGCCAGGTGGCAAGAACTCACGTTTGGTGGGGGAACTGGGCTTTAAGTCCTAGAAATGAAAAGCCAGAAGCCTGGAGTTCTGCTGTCCAACGGAGGAAGAGTATTCCAGCTTCAGGAGATAGACACTTGCCTTTTCTGTTATGGTCTCTGCAGGTCTCCAGTTAGTTGGGTGGTACCTCCACATTGGCATTGAGGGCACATCTTCCTCACCTTATGTACTCACTAATCCCTTCTGTGTCTCATAGACACAACCAAAATGTTGCTTTACCAAGTTTCTAGGTATTTCTTAATGTAGTCCAGGTGACATAAAATTAACTATCACATGTCTATTTACCTATTTTTAAAAATCAGATGTATGCTTTGCAACATTTTCTCCCATTTTCATCTTTGCAGTCTTTTAAAGAGAAGGTTAAATTTTGAACAAGCCAGTTTATCAATTTTTAGGTTTTTTTGTAAAATAAGTCTTTACCTGAGGTCACAAAATTTTCTTCTGTTTTCTTCTAGTTGTCAATTTTAGGTTTTACATTTAGATATGTAATTCTGTTTTGGATAATTTTTTTATATGGTACAAATACAGATCTAAGGTAATTTCCTGTTTTTAGAACTTTTGTATATGGACAGCCAAATGTTCTTGAACCATTTCTTCTCTTCTCTACTAAAATGCCTTTGCACTTGTTGAAAATCAGTTTATCATATATGCTTGGGTCTATTTCTGGACTTTGTTAGAGCCATGATCTCTATCTTGACACCAAAACCATCTATATAGTAGCTTCATAAATCTTAGTCAGGTGATGCCAAGTTTCCCAACTTTGTTCTTTTTCTGTTGTTTTGGCTAGTCCAAGTCCTTTTCATTTTCATGAGATTTTATAATCATCTTGCCAATATGTACAAAAATATTCTTGCCTGGGATTTTGATGGGAACTGTTAGATCTGTTTATCAATTTGGGAATAATTGACATCTAAATATTGAATTTTCAGATTAATGAATACAGCATTTACTTGCCATCTATAATTTATCTTAGCAATGTTTTATATGGTTCCCAACTTTACAATCATGCAAACTGCACTGCATTTTAAATTTGATCTTTTCCTAATCTGGCAAGTTCCACATTCTCTTATGATCCTGGGCAATGAGTTGCAGCTCCCATTCACTTCGTTAACACCCACTATACTACAGTATACGCCATTGCTGTTTCACAGGTGTTTTTATTTTTCTTGGGCATACACTTAGAATTTTTGAGTCATATGGTATCTTTATTTTGCTCGAGCTGCTGTAACAAAAAACCAGATTGGGTGGTTTAAACAAGAGATTTATTTCTCACAGTACTGGAGGCTGGCAAGGTACATTTCATTCTGAGGCCCTTGCTCTTGGCTTGTCATCAGCCATCCTCTTTTGTGCCCACAAGGTGCAAGTACTTGAGAACTAGAGAGTTCTTCTTAGGACACTAATCCTGCCAGATCAGGGCCCTATCCTCATGACTCCATTTAACCTTAATTACTCCATCTGAAGATTAACTGGTACACTGGAAGCTGAAATTCTTTTTAAAAAAGCACATACCTTTTCTGCATTTACTCAATCCATACTTGTTTTCAATGATTATCTTTTCGATCTGGCCACTGGTTCATATTTAATGCTTGCTTCTATTATATTTATTCCTAGATTTTCTCTTATTTGTATGGGTAAATTATTTTGATTAGTATTTTAATGTACTTCCCCCTTTCCCCTCATACATGTGTATATACCTATTTTTCACTGGAAAATTTTACTCTTCAAAAAGAATTTAATGGTTGCATACTTTCCATTATAATCTTTGAGTTATGAATATTGTCAGTTTGTTTTATAATTGTGATAACTCACTGGGTTAAATTATCAAATTGCTTTCTAGTATTATTATCAATTTTTTACAAACATTTATGGCATCTGTCCTTTTTTCCCCTTTGAGTTTAGGTGTTTTTATTATCAGTATTCATAAATTCTAAGAATTTTCAGTAATTGAATAGAGATATTTTCTGTTATGCCTATTTTCATAGTTTAAAATTTCAATAGTTACAGAATAGTACACAGTGTTAAACTTCTAAGAGTATATAAACTTTGCTTTTTAGATGCACACAGGTAAGGTAGCATGAAAATGTGACAAAGGATTATACAGTTGTAACATGATACTGGTATAGATGCTGATCTAGGACAGAGTTGTCCAACTTTGATTTCATAAAAAGATGATTCATGGCAGAAGTAAAATATATAGCCCATGACTTTAAAGATAAAGCTATATTGTGGAGACTAGCATGATTCTAAATACAGTAGCTAGATGTTTTAGTCACCTTAAGTCCTTTAGGAATGAAGGCTAAAATCAATTATAAATCCTAAATGAAACAATGGACATTAAGAATTAGCTTCAGGCTGGGCATGGTGGCATATGCCTGTAATCCCTGCAACTTGGGAGGCTGAAGCAGGAGGATCCAAAGTTCAAGGTCAGACTGAGCAATTGAGTGAGACCCTTTCCCAAAATTAAGGGAAAAAAAAAAAAAAGGGTTCGGTATTGGCATGCCTTTTCTCTGGATATTTTCTCCTTATTGGTAAAAGGGGAGCTGGATGATGGTCTGATGGTTCATTAAACTAGTATTTAGCTTCACCTGTATTACTGGGAAAGCAATTAAGAAATTAAGAACTAGGATATTATAAGTTAACACCATAATTAGTAGAATAAGTTGCTGCATTTAATTTCCTCTGTGCCTTTAATTTATGGACATTTTATTCATTTATAGGAATTTAATTTGCCAAGTAAGAATGACTGCCTAATCTTAAATAGCCAATCTGATACTGTTTTGGCATGCTGAAAAAAATCAGTAAAATGTTGACTTAGTTCTTGACACTTAATTGGGCTTATCTGCTATTTTGGTTAAAGTTGATACCCCCAGTATCTGTTATGGTGTTGTGTGCAAACTATAAATAGTGGGGGGGAAACCAATGTTTTATTAAAGCAGCCAAACCCACTGAGCACCTACCATTTGCAAAGCACACAGGGTTTGTAAACCTGGCTGATGAGCAGAACAGCTGCAAAACTCCAGACAATCTCTGGAATGAACCTAGAAAGTTTTTTTTTTTTTTTTTTTTTTTTTTTTTTAAGTTCTCCCTATTGTCCTAATGATCAGTCAGATTTAAGAGCCTCCTGACCTATATTCTCAACTGATAGTATGGCATTATAAAATTCCAAAAAGAATGATAGATTGTTCAGGATATCCCAATAAGAGGCCTTTTAATTTATCTTTGAAAAACAGTAGCCTTCCCATATTTTGCTGTTCCAAGAATTAAAACCACTGGTAAATGCTACAGATTAAATTTTCATTGAAAGCAGAAATTGACTCTTTACCTCATTCCTTATAAATTAATTTTTTAAATTGTTCTACAGAAGAGGAGGATGAACTCTTTGATGACCCTCTGCCAGTACCATTAAGGCACAAGGTTCCATACCAGCTAACTCTTCACCCTGAGGTATTTTCAATGACTGTAATATCACAAAACCAGCCTGAAGAACTCAGACAAAGCACAGGATGTTTCAAAACAGAGAGGATACAAAACTCTCTTTTGACCAATTTTATAGATTGTGAAGAATCTAACAGTGAAAGTGAAGAAGAATCAGAAATCCTATCTTCAATGCAAGAAGATGTGGGCCCTGTAACACTTCCCCAGCAAAAGGCTGATGTGGATGTACCACAGTGGGAAGTATTCTTTAAAAGAAAAGATGACATCACAGATGAGGGTTTGGAAAACTTTCCTTCCTCCACAGAGACAAGAGGATCTCAGTCACCCAAGCTTTTCAGCGACTCTGATGGAGAATCAACCCACATCTCCTCCCAGAATTCTTCTCAGTCAACACACATAACGGAACAAGGAAGTCAAGGATGGGATAGCCAATCTGATACTGTTTTGTTATCTTCCCAAGAGAAAAACATTGGGGATATTACCACTTTGAACAAAGGTGCCTACAGACCAAAAGACAAAGAAAATATTCCTACTTCTCAGATGGAACAAAATGTACTTTGCCCAAAGGATACTTACTCTGATTTAAAAAGCAGAGATCTGGAAGTAACTACAACTCCTACTGTTGGAGAACCAACTACTCTGAGTGGTGGAAAACATATACCTGAGAAAAACAGGTCACTAAATCTTAGCACACAGGCAGATTCACAGAGCTCCTCTGATTTTGAAATTCCCTCAACTCCAGAAGTGGAGCTACCTAAACAAGAGCATTTATACTATTTATATGAGAAAATGGCAACAGGTGAGAGTATAGTAGTTGAAAGAAAATGTTCACTCTTAGATATTTAAAACATCAAAGATTAATTTAAATGGAATACTTAATCTTCAAATAACCACAAAGGAACAAAGCACATGAGATGGTAGAACTAAATGTAAACGTCTAAACACATCAATGAAAAGACATCTGGGGAAACAAAAATAACCCAATTACATGCTGTCTATAAGAAACTTAGTTCAAATAATAAGTTAAAAGGATGGAAAAAAGATACACCATGTAAATAAAATTCTAAAAGCTGGAGTAACTATATAACTATATAAATACCAGTTTCCAAATAAAAGGTTCTGGTTACCAAGAAGACAGAAGAATCCTAAGTTTGTATGTACTTAACAGATTCAAAATACATGAAGCAAAAACAAAAGGAAAAACAAATTAATGTACAATTAGATTTTAACATTCTTCTCTTTGTAAGAGAACTAGTATAAATACAGTCAACTGGATCTAAGTGACATTTATAGAACACTCCACCTAATTGCAGACCACAACTCTTTTCACCAAGACATAAAAAGAATTTAAATTAGAATAACTGAATCTATCACAATAAATTGATGGTTATGGGAGGGAATCACCTTATTACTCTCAAAAGATGTTCTACCACTTTATACCCTTGGTCTGAATACAGTGGTAAAACAAGAATGTAAAAGAAAATGCTAATGAATTAAATGACTGTATGCTCTGAGTCATTAAGTTCAACAGTGCTTCTATTATGAGAATTCAATAAAGCTTTACAAACATTCATAAATACTTCAATTCAGTATGCTAACATTTCACACACTGATAAAAGCTGAAACATAACTCTTGTGGTATCTCACAATTTGTAGATCAAACTGACAATGATCATCATCATGCTGCATAGTAATCACACCAGAAAGTAGTACTGGATCCACCAGACTACAGTGACTATATGTTTGTATATATTCACTAATACTGAAGACTTGGTTTTAATAGTATACCTTATGATTCAAGATAGGCATACAAAAAATACCTATAAACATTCTTCTGAATATGTTCCTAGCATTTTATAATCACATTTTATCATGTCTTAAAAATGCTGGCTGAATTCAAGGGCTAAGCAGTACAGACTGATCAACATACTTGTAGAGATTATCAGATTTTTAATGCAGAGGTTTTGAGTAATAGAACTTGTACATAGTGCTTATTCTGTGAAAAAGTTTTTTATACACATACATATGCTTTAATTCTTATAACTGCCCTTTGAGGGACAGGATACTAAGGCACACAGGTTAGTTCACATAGCTAGTAAGGGGTAAAGCCAGGATTCAAACACAAGCAACTTGGCTTTATAATCTCTGCTCTTAAGCATTTCAAAAACAGCATAAAAATGGGCAGGACTAACTTAGTTGCTACTTGATTTTTTTATTTCAAGAACTGTTAAAAGGGAAAGTGAAAAAAAGTTGAATCCCAGGAACTAAATACTTTGAGAGTAGAATTTTTTTTTAAGTATCCCTGAAGTTGAAGATTAAATACTTATAAAATAAGTAAAGTTTTCAGCCTAGCAGCTGGTGATCTTGGGCACATTATTACCTAACCAGTCTAATCCTGCTACCCTAGGTATTACACAGGGATGATGGCACCAACCTTCTAGATTTATGCAAAGTACATGTGTATACACATAAAGGGTCTAAGCCTTAGTCAATGAATATTAGTTCTAAATTCTAAAATTCCTTTGCATTTCAAGGCAAACTTAGTGAGTTTAAGGACCTGGTAACTAATAACACAAATAATTTCAAATATACATTATCTGTCCATATTGTGTTAAATGGATGTTCAACTGTACTTCTAATATTCAAATGCATGAACCCATAGAGGAACTGTATAGAAACCTTTGGTTAATCTCATCAGTAGATAGGAATGTTATCAGTACCTTTCTATAGGCTACTGGAAACATTCAAATGCAAAGTTGAGCCTTGATAAATAGAATATCAAATGCCAAACAATTTATTTTGCTAAGGAGAAACTGAACTAAACAGTGCAGTCTCAATTTTGAAAATCTGGAGAAAAACCCCTGAGATTACCAATCGTACATTACAATTCTATACAGATAATGGAAATGATGGTCTTACAATTTGCAGATTTATACTTCAAATATGTTGTTACCCTTGAATACCTGCAATGTATTGAGAATAAATTCTCATGTCTTTAGGAAATCAAAATGAAGAAACTAAATGTTGATTAAAATAGTTAAAGTCCCTAACAACTTCATTTCTATAGTTCCTATTATTTTACTGCCTAAGTTTAGCTTTTTAACATAAAGGTAACACAAGTACTCACAATCTCAAAGGCCCATTAAATTTCTATTAGGACAAAACAAAAGTCTTTTTCCCTTTGTCCTCTAGTTTTACACCTTTTTAAAAACTCAGACAGTAGATGAGATCAAATAACTAGATAGTAAATTAATGACTAAAAAAATTAAACCTTTGGGCTGGAGTTGTAGCTCAGTGGTGGAGCTCTTGCCTACCACACGTTAGGCAGTGGGTTTGATCCTCAGCACCACATGAAAATAAAGGCATTGTGTCCATCTACAAATAAAAACATTTTTTAAAAAATTAAACCTTTAAACCTATGAAAATGATAATTCAAAGCAAGCTTGGTCACCTGGGGCAACCTGTAAATCTGTGATACTTTCTCACCATTGACACCATGTAACTAAATTTTTTCATAAAGAAAACACAAGAAATGCTATTAAAAAATATATTTTTTCTTGACACATTCTGTAATTTTTGGTTAGCAGACACTATGAGACTCCAAACATGCAAACAATTTATCCTACATTATGAAAGAGCAAAGTCATGTGATAGCAATATAGTGAATAATAAAGTACAAAAAAGGGGTTAAGAATCAAGATATTTGAAAGTACTACATTCTTGAATTCAGTTCACTTTTACCCCAGCTTACTGTAGATCATTAAAGCCTAGAGCAATGAGCATAGGTAGGACTTAATTAGGAATACTGAAAGCTAGATTTGTGGCATCTTCATGTTGGACACCATGATTAGAAATCCCAGAATCAGAGATGAAAAGTTTTCCTGATTGAGGTTTTACTATACATGGGGGAAATCTTTCCATTCAGTCATTATTAATAAAAGGTCTCAATTCAGGCATACACTTTGGCCTATATTAGCTTTAGCATATCTAAAAAAATTCATGTATAAAACAAGTATCAGTTCAAATATAGATTACTTTTTAAGAAGAACCTGCAGGAAATATAAAAATAATTAAATCTGGTGGAAAGGAAATGTTAAAACTGCCTGAAATTGAAAGGATGTAATTGTAGGATACATTATCTCTTGTTCCAAGGTTTAGACCAGAGATACTCAACATGGATCTCCTGTTTGATGCTAAGTGGAGTTCTTAAAGTGCTCCATTTCCCCTGCATGGCACTCCAAAAAGCCCGCTGACATAACTGTACTGTCCTTTCAAGGAAGCATAATAGCCAGTCATTCTGGACTTAGGACTTTTTGGAAACATTTCTTCTATAGGATTAAAAATCTTTTTAAGAATTTCAGATTGAGAAATACAGACTTCATAATGGTCTAGACTGTTTCAAAATATGAAATCAAGCTGAAATTAAAAATTTTTACATTTAATTTTGTATCTTAATTTTTATATCATGAAGATGCCAATGTTTTAATGAAAAAGTAGAAAACTGGAGTAAAAAAAATTCAGCATCACCTAATTTGTCTCAAAATATCAGTATGAAACAGGAATAATATAGTAACAAAAATAGAACTTGTACACTGCCCAAATTCAATCAACTATTTCTTTGAAACCAAGGTATATGGGAAGATGAATTTTTCATCTCAGCAATCATTACCTTATCAGTTTAACACTTTCCAACAGTGAAGGGAGCATTTCTCTGTTTACACAAACTTCATAAGTATGCATATGCTGAGCCATAGTTTGTCTTCCATGTTTGATGTCTAACCACCAAATATGTATATTTCAAATTACGTTATATGACCCTGTGTCCTCTTCAGAAACAACAGTAATGTATTTGGCAAATGTCTTGAAACATGAATTGTAAATTAACATAAGTATAATCCTGATAATAAGAAAGAGTCCCAAAATACTTATTTTTTAAAGTGTTAACATTAGAAAAAAACAAACTATTATCATCAGCTCTATTTCCTGAAAATTCAGTTGAGGTAACCTCTGCAAGTTACAGCTCCACATTTGCATACAGTTCTGATCCTCTTTTTCGCAGGGCTATGGTCAATAGAATCTGAAGATACATCTCCAGAACCTGAATATACAGAAGAAAAACAGGAGAGAGTGAAGACAATTTAGAATGAAATTCTACTTTTCTATTAGTTTTAAAGTAGCTAGCAAGGGTACAAACTTATTCAAGATCACTAGAGTAAGTTTACTCTCAAGGAAATAAAATTTTCCTGTTGTATTTATAAATAAGAATGTTCAGAGACAATTCATTGCTTTAAAAGGATGGTGTAGGCTAGATAAGAGGTAAAATTTAGGTTATTAGGCCACATTTGATAGAATGGGTCTCTGCAACACTGAAACTTAACTGAGAAACCCCAATATATACTAGTTCTTTTCATATATTAAGAGCAAATAAAGTCAAGTCAAGCCATGACTATGTAAAGGACACCATTCTTAGAAAAAAAAGGGAAAAACATTCATATTGTCACAATAAAGCAAATGTTCTTTTTAAAATTCAGATTCAAGAAGGAATGGAATAAGCTCCTATGTGACTGAAATCATAATTTCAAACTTCTGAAGAAACATCAGTTATTAAAAATTCAGAAATGTAGGCTTATAATTTTAAAATACAAGCAGTATAGTAATGAAAAGGTGTTATAATAAATTGGTTTCCAAAATGGAAGTTCTGAAAAAAGCATAATGTAGAAGACACCATTCCCCAGACAAGGAGATAAGTTTGAATCTTAAAACAAGGAACTCTTATAGCCTTGATTTCTTTCATCTTTAAATGTTAGTTTGGTGCAGATGATCTAAGGTCTTTTCTTATTTTGGTTCTTCATATTGCAACTAACACCAAAGAAATTATACATGAAAATCATACCTTTCATTTGATAATCAAAAGTCAGCTCTTCTCCAGCATTTATGGTTCTCGTGGAAAATAATGCTATTCGGGGAAGACGAGTATCGAGGTTATCAATGAAAACATTGAACACCTGAAGATTTGGGTCACACTAAAAAGGAACGTTAGAACCCATTTAAGTAAAAGTGATGCGAACAAGGTCTTTTACACCTTTAATTTCCCAATGTATTTTTTAAGTTTTACTGGAAATTAAGTTGATGTACAAAAGTAGTTTTCATATATAAAAAATTTTCAAAGATACATAAAAGTAAAGAAAATAATACAATAAATCCACAAATATCTCCTTAGTTTCAACAATTATTAACAAGTTTGCCCATCTTCTTTTAGTCCCAACATTTTTTTCCTGGAGAATTTTAATGCAAATCCCATTTAACACTATTTCACCTATCACTATTCTCAGTAGGTCATACACTTTAAAGAACCAGAATAATGGTATTTTAAAAATCAAATCAGTAAAATGGAACTCAAATTTTATATTGTATGGAGTTTCACTGCTTAAAATGTTTGCTCAGAATTGGTCAATATTTTGGGGACTCTACATGAAATTATGGAATATCCAAGAAGAAAGATCTAAGGAATCATACTATGAAATCAAGTTAAGCATTTAATTGTCACTGAATAGAATAAGTGCTTTGGGAATATAGTTGGCTGTTGGTGCAATCTGCATCCACAGACTCAAACACTGGCAGATCAAAATTGTTTGAAGAAAAAAATTACATCTGTACTGAACATGTACAGACTGTTTTGTCATTCTCTAAACAACATAGCAAAACATTACATTGTATTAGGTATTACAGATTATTCCAAGTATAAAAAATGATGTGCACATACTATATACCATTTTATATAAAGGAACTTGCGGGATTCTAGTACCTACAGGGGGTCCTGGAACGAATCCTCTGAGATACAGAAGGATGACCATCTCTAATTTATCATTCAGAAAAAAATTCTTTAAAGTCAAAGTTTAAGTCACAAAACAAGAAGGTCAGAAGCTCTCTCATGTTCTCACTGATAATCACATGTCATTTTCTTGTTATGCAACCCATTAAGTTACCATGGTTTATGAGGTCAGCTGTACAACTTACTCTCCAAAACACACTTTTCTTATTAACTATAACATATTGTCTATAAAATGGAGATATCAAACTCACTAGCCCTATATACCTGGCATTTAGAAGGTGTCCCCAAATTAACTTATTTTTGGAAATGTTTTTCAGAGGATAAGATTTTGGAATTATAATTACAGCTTTAAGTTCTTTAAAACACAAAAATTAAGGAAGAATAATTTATAACTTAGGAAGAGAAAAAGCCCCAACTATTTTAATACTCTATAAATCCTTAAATTTTATTTTTAAAAAAGTTAACATGCTTACATTTTAAGAAAATACAGTAGTCCTCCCTTATCCATGGGAGATATGGTCCAAGACCGTAGTGGGTTCCTGAAACCATAAATAGTAGCAAACCCTATCTTTACTAGGTTTTGTCCCTAAACACAGACTTATGATACATTTATAAGTTATGCATAGCAAGAGTGACAATAGCTAAAGTAGAACAATTACATATATGTAAATGTAATCTCTCTCTCAAAATCTTATTGTACTTTCTACCTTTGCACTTAAAAAAACATACTTTACAGTTTCTCTTTGGCATATCCAAATTGTTATCATCACTGCTCTTATGTTTTGGGGCCATTAAGTAAAATAATGGTTACCTGAACACAAGCACTGAGATACTGTGATCATACATCTCATAAACCAAGACAGCTACCAAATATTAACGAGCAGACAGCATATACCTGATAATGCATATGATGATTCAAGTCTTGGGCAGGTTATAGTGGGACAGTTAAGAAATTTCACTGTACTGACCAGAATGGAATCAATTTAAAACTTAAGAGTTATTTATTTCTGAACTCTTTTATTAAATATTTTTGGACTGTTGACTGTGGATAACCAAAAATGTGGAAAGAGAAACTGTGGATAAGAACTATATGTTCCAAAATTTAGTTATATTAACTTGAAGTCAGAGTTACATATAGTTGCAAGTGGTTTCGGAGTGTTTTATTTCTTAATTCTCATTCACTAATTTCTTCTCTGATATGAAGGTAAATACCTACCTTATAAAGTTAATGAAAAGACTAAGGAAAGTAACATATGTAAAGACTGGAAAAATGTGGTATTTGGTAAACACCCAATGTTGATCTTCCTAATACAGCAATAATACCATGATTTAACAGAGGAGACCTCACATTAAAATAATTTGAAAGGATTATGTTTAAATATAATTATTTTTCAACCATAGGAATTAATTAAAAGTAGTACTAAGTTGAATTATTTGTCTTATCTATAATTTAAGCATTTCTTCTTACACTGTGATTCACAAAATGAGACACATTTCCATATCGAGCTGCATCCACTGTGAATTCATCAGATTCATAGTCCAGATCAAAGAGATATGTGATTCCTTTGTTGTCATATAATTGCCCCCGTCTTTCAGCTTCTTCACTTGTGATTACCTAGATAAAAAACTATAGTATATTATGTAGCTATTGCTGAACTGAAGAAACATTCATTCATAGACTATCAATATATTAATGCCTACAAATGTTTAAAAAAGAAATTCAGGTATTATCAAAACAAACATTCAACATGAATTAAGAGCTAGATGAAAGAGGCAGGGAAAATGAAGGTGGTGAAAAAAGAATGACTTTAAATAAAATGTGAAACAAGTTGAAACACTGCATTACTTTCATTATTATTAGGCTGTTCAAAAAGCTGTAACTATACCTATCTAAAACAAAATAAGTATTTTCCAAATGTGCTTTGAAGGCCAATTTTTCCTATAACTAATCTGCATGCAGTTACAAATGGAAATTTGTTACAAACAGAAGAGAAGATATGTTAAAATTGTAGTCAACAAAAAGTTTTGTTTTGTACAAAATGTATCATGAAATTCTGTGCCTGGAAACCCATCATCCAGGGGCTGGAGATTTAACAAGTAGTGTTTGCCTTCTATGTATGAGGCCCTGGGACCCCTAAAACATCATCTGCAGTTCTGCTCGTAGGAACAAAACTTTATCACAACCTCAGTTCAATAAACCAAAAATGTCTAAAGTGATTCCTGCTATCGACCAAATTTGGCTGTGTTTACAAAAAAAAAATGTATAAGATCCAGGTTCTTGAATAATGATCTGTAATAATCTGCCATTGTCTAAAAATACAAGGATCGAAACAAGAATATCATCTAATTTCAGAATCCTAGAAGTCTACAGAAACCAGTCAGATTTGACAATCCCAGGCAAGCAAACCACACTCATGTGTCTAGTACCAGCTTAAACCACCACTCCGTTTTAAGTAGTGTGGTACAGTCAACAGCACTCACTCTGAATCCTAATCCTTCTTTACAACAATATAATCTATGTGTCTTTCCTCAATTTCTCTATATTTCAGTTTCTCTAATAATGTAGGTAATAGTTCTACCTCATCAAACTAAGAGGATTGAGTTCATATAATAAAATGCTTAGAATAGTACGTGACGTATGATGAATATTATTTTTATATTTATATATGGTCTGTATATAAATTTGATATTTGGTCATTCAGAGAATGGTCTACAGTTCAAAGTATCTGAGTTTCAGATGCAGTTTGATTTTCTTATATATGTAATAAATGCTTCTGTGTACATTTTTACAATAAAGTGTTTGTCTACTCTATTTTTCATGTTGATTCAAAATAAGTATTGCCAAACTTAACCATATTTGGTCAAATGAATTAAGTAAATTATAACTTTAAGGTTTCAAAATCAATGAGTTTAGGTCTGACTTTCTTATCAATGAAACTATAAAACAGAAAACTGGTTGTCACATTTTAAAATATACTATGTTCAATGACTATAGATGGGTGTTGAAAAATGGCTGTATCAACTTGCCATTGCATATTTTTGCTCAAATGTAAAATTAAAAGTTTACATTTTTATTACCTGTGAACCTTTCTCCTAAACCTGAAAATTTTTTATATCTGCAAATGATATATCAACTATTTATGTTAACTGAGGTAAAAACTTTAAAAAAATATACGCCTTACACAAACATTATGTGATAAACTGAACGTACCTCTCCAACATATTCCATGACAAAACTCATTTTTTTAATCTTCATAAGTGTTTTTACACCCCAGCCACAGCCATTGCTAGTTCGAAAGATGCAAAGTGAATACTGTGTGCCTTTTTGAACAATCCTGTTGGGACAATCGGGTCCACATCGGCACCTTGAGTTGCATTCATAGATGGGGGTACCAGGTGGGATTCTAATTTGTTGGTTCTTATTATAAGCCAAAAGAACTCCAGCTTCAGCAGGACAACATTTCTCAAAGTAACAATCTGTGCATGAACAACCAAATGTAGCTTCATTGACTAAGCTGATCCCAGGAGCTGGTTTGTATTCATTAATGTAGTAGAAGTCTGAAGGTGGACCCTCCAAGTCAACAGTATTTTCAACAAATATCATTCCTTTATGATTCTTTCTTCTGTTGAGTTCATCTTGCCATCTCTGCAGAGCTATCCTTTGTTTGGCTTTCTTTACAATGTACTCAGCAACGGCAGGTTTCAAAGCTTTGTTATTGTCTTTTGGAATTATTGCTTTGCCTTTCTTTACCTGAGATAAATAATTATGCCTGTCATTAGAGAATTGCTGAAGCAGTAACGGACACTTGAGATTTTGTAAGGGTTCCCAAGTATTTGTAGAATCTGGCCATCCTTTCCATTTTACAAGATAATATTTCATATCCTTAAAATGCAAAAGAAAATGCAATCAGATTAAGACAAATTATTTAAGATAATTAAACACTTTAGAGTAAGCTACCATTACCATTTTTCTTGATAATAGGTCAGAATATGTAGTGATAAGTTTCTATCAGTTGAAGTTCAAATCATATAAACTATTTTCTTTATATCACATAAAACAGAATTTATATATGACATAACATGTTTGACAAAAGGTTAAAAAGTCTTACCTAGAGAAAAACAGAGGTGAAATTTACGAATATGTGACTAAACAGTTATTAGGATAAATATAAAAGTATTTATCTTGATCATGGAAATATATGGTCCAAAAGCTAACTATCTGTGACTTATGTTACTGGCATACTTGATTAGCATTGATGAAGGCTTTCTCTAAGGTCCAGAACTTAACACTGTTAACTAGACATAAGGGAAATTATATTTCTTAATGTCATGGACACTCATCTCCTAGACATCCTAAAGACCCACTGTCCAATAAAGTCACTGTTCAGTTACTGAGAACCTGAAATGTGGCTAGTATGAATTGAAATATGCTTTAAGTATAAACACACTAGTGCTTTAAGTATAAACATTTTATAGACCTGGTGCAGAGGGGAGAGTAAGATACCTCTAAGTTTAAAAAAAATACTGATCACATGTTGAAATATTTTGCATATTTTGGATTAAATATACTATTGAAAGCAATTTCATTTGTTTCTTTCTACTCTGTCCAATATGGTTACTAAGAAGATTTTAAGACATCCACAACTTACATTGTATTTCTATTGGATGACACTATTCTAGAGAATTCTAGGCTTATTTAGAGTTACCCATAACAAACTGAATGAATCAGATAGCAGGCACTCCAGCCACCAGGTCAAATTTTGATTTATTACTCAGACTGATGTTGGTTATCATGTTACTTGGAATCTTTGTCTTTTTTATACCCCAGTACTATATTTCTTTTCTTAAAACAGGCAATATTTTGTTCCTTAACTTTCTCTTTTTAAAAGGCAGTTAAGCCAGGCTCAGCGAGTCTGTAATTCCAGCAACTCGGGAGGCTGAGGCAGGAGGATCTGAAGTTCAAGACTAGCTTCAGCAATTTAGCAAGACTCCAAGCAATTTAGTGAGATCTATCCCAAAATAAAAAATAAAAATGGATGGGGATGTAGCTCAGTGGTACAGTGCCTCTGGGGTTCAATCCCCAGTACCAAAAATTGATAAAAAAGAAATGTAAGTAAGGGTATAAATTCTGAAGTCAAGTCTCTCACTGCCTTTTTCTTGTCCTCTGGAATAACTAACATATACCCACATGCCCTAAGGTAAAATAAGCTAATAAAATGCTTCTGAAATGTGAAAGTGATTAAACTGCATTTGACAATTTCTAATTATCATCTAATTCATGGGACACTGAAAAAACTTAATTGGGATAAATCTGCCTTTCCCTGAAAACTTTAGCAAAATTTTTATTATAAAGTATGTATATGAGTTATTTTAGTATTCATTAATTCCCTCACTTCCCCCAACCAAAGTGCTGGGCAAGCACTCCACCACTGAGCTACTCTGCAAGCTCCTAAGCACAATTTATAAATGACAACCTAGAAGGTCTAGGCTATGTGTTCCCTAGCATACTACTGAAGACACAAATTGGAATGAGGAACACTGGTGACACATTCATGACTGAGCTCATTTTATCCTCATTATCTACATCTTAATGTTTTATTTTATTCTACTCAACAAGCAGTAATTCTTGTGAATAAAAAGAACTTTCTTTTTGAAAACTGGTATATATACATTTCTGTTAAATATGTACCAAATTATGGTCTAAGAATGTGACCGAAAACTGTATTTCGTTGAATAAATAACTGTAGTTCCAAATGCGGGGTGGAGGAAAAGGACTAGATGTATGACGAAGTAGTTTGTCAAATTGAGCCTAAGATCTAAAGATTTCTCCCTCCTGTTAGATAACAGCAATCTTGAGCCGTTAGCAGGTATCTGTTTATACTGAAGCAGATATGAAATCCATTTGGCAATATCTAACATGTATCACCCTTAAGTTTTAAATCTTTTTGATGCCAGCAATGCAACCATGTCTTTTTTTTTTCCTGCTACAATTTTTCCTACAATAGTTCTGACTTATGCCAAATGTTGACAGAAAACAAACAGAAATACAGGCTTTAAGTCAGATGGTTAAATTATCATCCAGTAAAAACTAATAACATCTAACTCTGAAAATTACTTCAAACTTAATTTATCCTGTTGTTTAATCTTGCACTTAAGTGACTAAATTTTATATGTTGACCACATTGGTACCTACTTAATTTATGGGAGTAAGTATACTTAGAAAATATGAATGCCTTTGGCAAAATAATATAGAAATATTAGTAATATTTTATCTGTGGTCTGTAGACATTTTACAAGCATATTTTACTTTTAAAATCTAAAAGACATTTCCATTTTGAAAAATAATTTTACAGAGAAAAATTAAGAAACAAATCCACTTAATTCAATAACTTTAAATTCCAAGTCAAAAGGCTCATGGGCTTATATATCAGTATCTTATTCTGATATGTAATCAACTCTTGATGACCTTCAGAAATGGCATACAGTGGTAAAAATGACTCAAATTCCTATGTAATTTGGAATGCATCATATGAATTTTTTAAAGACATTTCCCCCCCACTATATTTGGCTTAAATCAAATACAAATATTTTAGTATGTGTAACAAATATATGCAAGTTTGGTAACTGGGGCATGATGAAATATAAGGTATTACAAGCCTTTAGTAGTAAAATGTAATTGGGAAAAGAAGGCAATAATATGTGAAATAGCGAGCAGTGCAATTTTCAATGCCAAAACAAAAAAGGCAAGCAATACCACTAGAATATAAAGAGGGAAAGCAATACAGTTCAGATAAAGGGAACAGAGGAAGTAGAACCAACTATACTGTAAAAGACTGATAGAATTTGTTGGTAGGGAGCATGGCAGGCAGAATGAGAAACAAGCAAAAGCCTGAAGCTAAGATTTGCATGTCTAAAAACAGTTAAAAGGTGGATTTGTCTGGCTTTAAAGTTCAGAATGTTAAATCTAAATCAAGATAAAACCAATGCTAAGGAGCAGCAAATTTTAGACAACCTTGAATATTTTCAAGGTTGAGGAATTTGAGCTGGTCAATCAACTTTACAATTCTTAGAACTCATGGTGTTTCTGAGAGGGCTTCTAAGTACATTTAACTCCACCAGTTAATTAGGAACAAGTTTATTAATCTAATTGCCAAACCAATGAGTTCTTCAATCCTCACCTAATTGGAGCTCTCTGAAGCAGCAGGCACTGCCTGACCATTCCTTAGGCTTAAATACCATGGTATTCTTTTCATTCTTGTTTCTTTTCTCTTTCTTTGCTGAGATTGCGTCCTCTGTCCATCACTTCATGCAGATACTCAGGACCTGTCCTTGACCCTTTTTACACTAAAAAAGTGTTGATGCCTTTTGATAATCTGTTGAAAGCTATGGTCCTTTCTATAGCTAATGTCAGATATATAGCATTTTGAGTAATTTCAGAGTGTTTGGATTCTAGGTTAAGAATTCCTCTATTCTGGGTATGGTGGCACACACCTATAATGCCAGCAGTTCAGGAGGCTAGGGTAGGAGGATCAGAAGTTCAAAGTCAGCCACAGCAATTTAGCAAGGCCCTAAGCAACTTACAGACCCTCTCTCAAAAAAATAAAAAGGGCTGCAGTTGTGGCTCAGTGGTTAAGCACCCCTGGGTTCAATTCCTGGTATTAAAAAAACAAACAAACAAGGGACTACAGTTCTAGTTCAGCAGTAGAGTGCTTGCCTAGCACATGTGAGGCCCTGGGTTCGATCCTCAGCACCATGTAAAAATAAAGAAAGGTATTGTTGTCCATCTACAATATTAAAAAGCAACAAAAAACAAAACAAAAAAATCTCTATAAATACTCTCTCTGGGCAACCTTGCTACACCAATAATAATTATTAACTATATGCTGATGATTCCCAAAACACTATCTCCAACCCCTTATATCCAACAGCCTACTTGATGTCCAAAAGTTGTTTTTTTTTTTTTAATACTGAGGATTGAACACAGAGGTGTTTTACCACAGAACCACATCCCCAGCCCATTTTATTTTTTATTTTGAGTCAGGGTCTAAGTTGCTTATCACTTTGCCAGTTTGCTGAAGCTGGCCTCAAACTTGCAATCCTCCTGCCTCAGCCTCCCAGGTCACTGGGATTACAGGTACACTCCACTGTGCTCAGCACCAAAACATTCTTAAAGCAAGCTATCTGCATGGAATTCACCAGTGTCCTCCCTCAATTGATTACTTCTGCATGTCTCATCATGGTGAATATTACCCTTCTACCTTTTCACACAAGCTTAAAAAACAGGAAAGCAATTTCAATTCCCTCTCAATTCAAGTTCCTTCTTCCTGTCCATCTCTATTACTGTAGCTTTAGTTACTTCTGGCCCTCAAGTTCTGCCTTGATTATCACATTAATCTTCCAATTAGTTTCCCTGCCTCCAACCTGACAGCACTTTAGTCTATCCTTCTTGATAAAGTTTTCCTCATTAAGAAAAAAAAAAGTTAATTTAATTGTTCCCCCACAGCCTATAATGTTCAAACTTTCTATTATAACAAAGGAAGCTATTCTTAAAATTGATCCACTGTCATTCTGGCCCAATCTCCCATTATAGCCCCATTCATACACTACCCTTTAGCCATACTGACCCAGTGCTACTGCTTGAATATACAAGATTTTTTCATACCTTTTTGCTGCTTTGTTCACAAAATTCTCCCTGATTAGAATGGCCTCTCAATTTGCCTAGTGAATATATATTTCAGTATTATTTTTTTATATGTAGAGAAACCTACTTTAGAACAGCTCAAATGTTAACCACTTCTGTGAAGTCCTTCCTGCTTCTCTCACCCAAGAACTGATCATTTCCAACTCCCTTGTGTTCCCCTTTCCTTCTTCCCTCCCTCTTCTGGTACTAGGTGAACCCAAGGGCACTCTACCACGGAGCTACATGCCCAGACCTTTTGATTTTTATTTTGAGATAGGGTCTTGCTAAATTTGCCCAGGCTGGCTTTAAACCTGTGATCTTCATGCCTCTGACTCCTCAGTTGCTAGGATTCTAAGTATGTGCACCATATCCAGTTTTGTTTCCCCATCTCCGATTTAAACCATATACTATTTGTGAGAAGGGATGGAATTTTGTTCTTCACAGCACCAGAACAAGCACAACTATCCACCATCTTAGACTTTGACTATGTTTCTGAATGTATAACAAAAAAATGACTATCTATATGCATATAATATAAAAATCAGAACTATATGAATTCTTAAAAGAAATGTGAACAGATCAACTTAACCTGGAATTAGCAATTCATGGTTTCTCAGCAATAGTTCTGTTACCTGTTAACTGTCTATAGCCAACATTTAGGAGCAAACATCAAAACTTTAAATAAAAACTGTGGGTACATATGACAAAGGACAAAAACTTTTCCATCTCCCCATTCACTTTTTTCCCCGTTTTGAAATAATCACCCTCAGTGGCAGAACAGCCTGAATATGACTATGACAAACACCAGTGGTTGGTTCTGCAAGAGCACAGTTGAGAACTATTATGGACAACAGAAGTCATTGGATTTCATGCCAGTAGCTGACAGAGAAGGAACTATATGTGGGTTAGAGATCCTGCACTGAGAAAAAAAAGGTCCATGTGGTCTAAAATTTGGGTTGTAGTTTAATGATTTCTGTATTATTGTAGTTCTTTGAAAGCCATTCTAGGTGCAATCAGTCTTTCAGAAATGTTAACCTATTGTTGGATGTGGACTATCCTGTTAGTTTGTGCCAGTCATAGAAGTAGTTGTATACTTTAAGAAATCAAGGCAGTCGGGAATAGTGGCACATACCTATAACCCCAGCTTACTTGGGAGGCTTCAGCAGGAGGATTCAAGGATAGCCTGGGCAACTTAGAGATACCTTGCCTCACAGTGAAAAATAAAAAGGGCTAGAGATGTTCAGTGGTGCAGTACCCCTAGGTTCAATCCCTGGTTACCACCCCCCCCCCCCACACACACACACACACAAAGCTGTGGGTAATATTTGTTACTTAGGGAAAAACTCCATCAATGTGTAATGGGCACTCAATCTTTGCTGCTAAGCCAAGTAGGTTAAGTAAGTACAGTTCTGTCAAAAATTACTCTGTATGAATGGGTAATATGGCAGAACACTTCAGTAGGAAAAAAAAAAAAAAAAAAAAATCACCATCCATCCAGACTAAGACTACAATTTACGTTAAGTTCAACTAGACCCCTGATATAGTATTAATAGTAAGAACCCTTTTGTTCTGCCAGACAGCATTCTTTCCACTTCCCAACTTGGCCATTTCAGATCTCCTACTTTGCTCAATGTCCCCCACCCCACTATCACCTCCACTATCTTCAGTAGTATATAACCTTTGCTCTTGCGGTCCATGGATCTGCAACTACAGAGCATGTGGGCATAGATACAATAAAACAGATATATCTTATCAATTATTTCTCTTCTCCCGTCTCTTCAGTTTTCCCACACTACTATTTTTAAAAGCAAAATAAAACCTCTTTTGAGATATAAATGCTTCTATATGTTATGGAATCTCTAAAAGACATTAAATTAAGAGTGAGAGGCTCAAACTTGGTCACGGGGTAAAAGATTTCAGTATGTAGCCTTTCAGATATTCATTTTTTTTCAATCTCAAGCATATATTACCCAGATGTTTTTAAATAAAAAAATTTAAAGTTATAAATACTCTTATGTCCTATCTTGCCTTTTCTCTCCTTTTCTTTAAAGCTAGGATTCTTAGAAGAATTATCTATACTACCTGACTCTACTTTCTTATTCCTTCAATTTACTCTAATTCTTTTGGCTCTTCTATCCATGCCACAGAAAGTAAGGGCATCAATGGCCTTTTTACTACTAACTACAATAGATCCTTTATAGTTCATCTCTGACCCACTGTTCAATACTGTTGTTGACATAATCTCTTCTTCAAGCTTCCATGATTACTCTTCCAGTTTTTTTTTTTTCACTATCTTTTTTGCCAGTTTGTTTGAGTCTCTTTGATAATACCCTTTTCTACTGCTCAGGTTTTGTCATATAGTCCTTGTTCTACTTTTCTTACATTTGTGTTGCTTGGACTACTGCAATAGGTTCTTACCACCTTTTCCACTCAGGGCACAACAACCAGAGTAATATTTTCTACGCATACATCTCATCATGCCATTCCCATCTAAATCTACTTAATAGTTCCCTATTGCTCTTAAGATGAAGTCCAAAAAAATCCTTTTGCTGGCCTACAAAGGCATTGCACTTTTGAGTCCTGCCAATCTTCCAGTCTCATCTCACTCCTTCTTGCTATGTTTCACTCACATGTTTTATTCCTTGAAGAAATCAGGCAGTTTTTGGCATCAAGATCATCCCTATCCAGCTTTCCATTCTTTAGGACATCAGCTTAAACATCAGTTCCTCAGTGATATCTGCTCAGTCTCTCCAGGATAAGTTAGAGCCTTCTGTTACATTAGTACTTACCTCCACTATAGTACCTTGAATGAGCACTTAATACTTTGTTCTAAGCATTCTTTATCTCACTAACAGATAAAATATGTAGTGGCAGGGACTAGGCCCCCATGTCCTACATTGCTGAGATTCCTAGTTCCTAGCCCAGGACACAGTAGATGGCCAATAAATATCTGTTGAGATAATGAATAGCAATTTCCATTCCCATGAGTTCATTCACTATCTTTCTGTCAATTACTTCCAAGGTCTATTTCCAATTCAATCTCATTCTCCATGTAGAACCACATTTCTAACTTTCTACTTAAAGTATATTCAGTTTTATTCCCCAAACCCAATCTAGGTTCTTCTCCCATATTCTTAGATCCTGGTGAACAGTAGTATTATCTACACCATTTCTCCCCAAGTCAGAAACCTATTATTTTTCAGTTCAGTAGTGGAGTGCTTTCCTCACACGTGGGAGGCACTGGGTATGATCGTCAGCACCACATAAAAATAAAGGTATTGTGCCATCTACAGCTAAAAACAAAACAGAAACAGTTAAAAAAACAAAACAAAACAAAAACCCTGTATTTTCTAGATATGACTCTCTCACTGCAAGCACCACTACCCCAACTGTAAACTGGGTGTGCAAATTTTACCATCTTACCAAAATAAATAAAAATTTTAAAAATAAATTTCACTACCTCTCTTTAAGGCCATCATCAATATTTAGTTCAAGCACTATCATTTCTTGCCTACAACAGAACTTTAGAACATGTAGTCAGGCATGTGTTACTTCCTTCCTGCCAATTTACTCTCTTCACTGTAGTGAAAAAAGTCTCTGAACTACAAATCTGATGTCACTTATTTTAGAACTTTTCAATTGGGTCCCCACTGCCTTAAGATGATTGAAATATCTTTTTCATCTCTCATTCTTTCCTACTCCTACTTCCTACCACATTATTCTTTAGACGGAAGACATACAGAATTACAGAATTTATCATTTCCAGCCCCACTTGGACATAATTTCTTTTGGGAAGCTTTCTGTGATCTATGTGTACCTCAAGAGATCTTGTAATGATGTTTGCCATAGCACTTACTGCAATGAATTATTTACTTGTCAATCTTTCTTAATATGCTATAAATTCTTTAAATGAGTAACTGTTTCTTATTAATGTTTATATCCTCAATGACTAATGTAGTATTGGACACACACAAGAAAACACATGTTTCTTCTTTAGTTCAAGCATCATAATTTGTTGAGTCTATGGGAAAAAGAAATAGGAGACATTAGTCTAATTTAAAGTCTGTTATAATCTAAGCATGAAGTTAAAAAGGTCTGGTCTAATAATGATTGTGGGGATTAGAGAAATGACTGAAGCAAGACAATTCAACTCATAATCACTGACACAAAGGTGCACAAAGTGTTCAAAGAATATAAGCTATGTCTGTTTTTAAGTTATGTTTACAATGATTAGAACGGTACCTGGCTCATAGTAGGTGCTCAGTAAATCTTAGCTATGAGATAATGTACAAATATTTGTATCAGACTAAACTGGTAAGCAACAAGGAATGATTAAAATGGCTAAAGCAATGAGAGCTGGGTTTAAGAAACAACTGAAATGGCACTGTTGAATACGGTACTGAGGCAGTGTCTTCTATGCGCTAAGTGGAAGAAGCCACAGGGGAAAAGGACAGGGTTATAAGTTCTTTCACCTACTCTGAATATATGAAAGAGAAGAAAAAGGTGGAAGTATGTTGAAGTAATATTGGCTTTTAGATTAAAACTTTGTGCTAGGAGTAGACTATGGAATATTAGGTGAGATGTTGAGAAAATAAATGAGCAAATAAGGTTACTCATTCCAAATCAAGAAAATGGATTGATAGAGTAAGGAGAAACTAAACAGCAAAAAACTATCTGAAACTGCACTAGAGCACTCACTTCTGTGCGAGAATGAATCTTGGTAACACCAAAGGAAGCACAGACTCCCTAGGTAATCTATTCTTTCTATGGACGTATAACAGGAATGAACAGGAAAAGAGAGGAAGAGGTAACAGTCTGATCACCTATTAGATTTAGAGGATAAGAAGGAAGGAAGAATTAAAGTATGAAATTAAAGAACCTGGAAGTATTTAGGATTCAGTTAATGAAGACAAGGATCTCCAGCATAGGATGCAGATTTGAGGGAAGAAAATGGGCAGTTTCAAATGTGTTAACTAGGATGCCTGTAGGGTATGCAATTTGAAATGATGCCTGGGAGTTGAGGCCTCCAAAAGATTCAGGAATCAAGATCTAGGTTGAAACCACTGGGAAAGAGGTCACCTAGAGAGCAACTAAAGGTGAGAAGACAGCCAAGGTCAGAGCCTTGGAGAGTATATTTCAGAAGAAGGATGGATAGCGACAGCAAAAGATTCCTAAAGAACGTTGAAGAGAAAAAGAAAAAAAATGGGTGGAGAAAAGGAGTGGGAATAGAGATATCAATTACAAATGATGATATAATTACTAGAAGTAAATGTCAGTCTGTTCTAAGTAATCTACATTAGTTCATTTAATGTTAATTATGCCCTGAGTTGGGTACTATAACTATCCTCATTTCATAGATGAAGAAACTGAAAGAAAGGCTCTAACTTGATGAAGACCACACAATAAATGACAGAACCAGAATTTGAATCTAAGGAGTCTTTCTATAGACAAAGAGTTTTAAAGCAGAAAAAGTAGTCAATGGTGTTAAATGTGGTAAAGTAGAATAGTAAGATTTGAGGTCTCCAGAGTTGGTAATTAGAAAGTTAATTGCCAGGGGCACAAATCAAAATAAAGTCAGTTAAAAAATTAATAGAAAAAGAAAAGACAACCCAAAGGATGGAAGACAAATTTTGCAAATCATATATATTTGAAAAGGACATATCCAGAATATAAAGAATAATTACAACTCAGTAAAACAACCCATTTTTTTTTAAAGAAAAAAGGATCTGAATAGTTCTCCACAGAAGATATACAAATCGCCAATAACATCATTAGCCTTGAGAAAAAGACAAATCAGTCACAATGAGATGTAACTCACGTCCACTAAGATAGTAATAATCAAAAAAGTCACGATAATAACAATATTGGTCAGGATGTGGAGAAACTGAAACCTTCATGCATTGCTGATGGAAAAGTAAGATAATGTAGTGCTTTAGGATTTGTGGGGATTGGAGAGCTCCTCAAGTGGTTAAACACAGAAATAACATGACTTAGCAATTCCATTCCAAGAGAAATGAAAACTTGTACCCACACAAACTTATACATGAATGTTCACAGCAGCATTATTTATAACAGTCCCCAAGTGGAAACAACCCAAATATTCATCAAATGATAAATGTATAAACTGTGACATTACTATATAGTACTGATATGTGCCACAACATGAACCTTAAAACATCATGCTAAGTGAAAGAAGTCAATCACAAAGAACCACACACTATTATTCCTTTTCTATGAAAGGTCCAAATGGGCAAATCTACAGAGACAGAAAATAGATTAAGTGATTGCCTAGAGCTGCGGTGAAGAGGTGATTAAGGAGATATGGGAGGTAATTAGTATGGGGTTTAGGGTTTCTCTTTAGAGTAATGAAAAATGTTCTAAAATTGTGAGGAAACTAAAAGATTCGGATTGCACACTTTAAATAGGAAAATTGTATGATGGTATGTGAATTATAGCTAACAAATCTGTTAAAAATGAATGGGAAGTAAAGAAGGAAAATATAGAAAGTACGTGTATGAGGCAAAGTCAAAGGAAGATTTCTGAAGATTAGGGAAAATCTGAATATGTTTACTGACTAAGAAAAATCAGTGAAAACAGAGCTTGATATGGAAAGGACATTGCAGACTAGGCAGAATTCTAGAAGGGTGGACAGGAAGGAATAATAAACGTGACAATACCTCCTAAGAAAAGAATGAGTGAAGATACAGATAACTGGTAGTGAAGATAAATTAAGTTCAGACTTGAGGATCTTATTTTTCATTGAGGTAGAAGCCTTCAGTCACATGAGAAAGTAAAGGATAGAGAAGGAAGTTCAGAAAATAAAAGTGGGAAACTGCTAACATGAATAAGAAAGCAATAGACAAAAGTCTGTCAAGGAGAATTGAGTAATGTAAGAATGCTTTAGTGGAGCTGATATGAATATTATATGATACTCTCAGCGAGACTGATCAGTCCAGAGCTTGGAAACTGAGATGGTAGATGGCTGGGCTGTTTCAGAGGTTGAAGGATGCTGAGTGTAGGTAGAATGTTTGATAAGGTTCCACTGAGGGGAGAAGGCAGTAATACCAAAGAAGACGGACATTTCAAAAAACTAGATTTAGTGACTGATTCGATATAGATGAAAGAAAAGTAAAGAATTAAAGCAAGATTCCTCTTTCCTTTTTCTGAAAGAACTGATTAATGATCAGAATGGAGTTCTTCTTCAGAGGTAAGCCACAGATAAATTACTCAAAATTATAATTATAAGGTTTAGGGGCTGAGTGTAGCTCAGTACAGTAGAGCACTTGCTTATATGTGTGCAAGGCCCTGGGTTTAACTAAAAGAACCTCAAAAAAGTGTTTTAAGTTTAGAGCAAAAAAGTCTTAGAACAACTCATCTTTAAGAGGAATAAAAAGGAGCCCAGAGAAGTCAAATGAGTTTTCTAACACTGTAAAGTACTAAATGAAAACCAGAAATGGCTGAAATCGAGGCCTTACTACTGTACCATAGAACCACATAATATCTGGAGTTTGACATGATGGCAGGAAACACAAATGGTGATATTTCTTGAGGAGATTCAGTAACACTATAATTGGTTGGAACTTCATTTCAAGTGATAGTGGGCAACTATAATCCAGGAACAAAAGGAATGACAGGAGAAGTCAATCTGAGCAAAACCTTTGTTCTGGTAATCCACCTGGAGATAATCAAGAGTTGGATGTAGAAGCACCTTAAAATATTCCAATGCAAGAACACTCTATGCTTCAAAATCCTCTCAATGTTACTTGGCAATATAGATGACAGGACATATAAATTTATCATGGTGTTATATTTTAAACATTAAGAAGAGCTTTGTTTACTTTTAAAGTTCTTTTATGCTACAGAAATAGGAAATACTGACGTGTGATTAAGTCTCTTTTAAGGAGCTAGATATTTGCCTTACCTTTACTACCTTGTAGTCACACAAGTATTCCACCTCATAATTGTTTAGATTCCTTTTGGTGATTCCAATCGATTTACATGTGAGCTTTTCTTTTCTACATAATTCCTGAAGAGTATCAAGTGAAACTAGGCAAGGCACACACCAAGCTACAATAAGAAAATAGAATTCTTTACCAATGAAATAGCTACTCAGTTAAAACAAAAAAGAGAAACTTAAAACCTTTATAATCCCACCCTTCAACTGGCAATTTTATAGTCTAAAAATCCATATGACAAGAAACCAATTATGTGCTTTCAAGTAAAGAATTATTTTGGCAAACTGGTTTTCTTAGATTTTCTCATGGATTTAGATCCTACCATGATCAACTGACATCAATTAATTTTTGCTAAGCCATGAACAAAATGTTTCATGTCTGTAAACTTTTACATACAAATGCAAAGGTTAACATGCTAATATATGACTTCTGTTATGTTCTACATAGAATTGCTGTTTTAATAAAACAAAAAAATGAAAATAAGTATGTCTAAAACATACTTGTTATTAGAAATGTATCCAAAATAGGTTTTAAAATACAAGTATAATTGGTTAAAAAGTAACTTTTTCATTTCTTCTAACTGGACAATAACTGAAATCTAACTGAAATATAGCTCTATAATTACAAAAAAGTACATGTCCTACTTTTCCCACTCTGGAATACTACATGAAATTTTAACTCCACTTATTATTTGGGTGTATGTTATCAAGATGAATAAAACCAAGGATTATAATCTAAAAATGGAGAGTATAATGATTTTTGTAATACTCGTTTTCTGCATTTTTTTAAGTTGAGCATTAGAAAACACCAAGTATTCAGTTTGCATAATCCATATACCCAAACTGAGTATCAGACATACTCATAATCAACATTACAGAAGCCAGAAACTAATTGTGTTGCAGATTTTACCTTCAAATTTCTGTAAACAGTATGTTACCACAAAGAATGTAAAATATCACACAAACTATTATTTAGCAAAAAATTTAGTGAACAGTTTTATGGTGACCATGGTGGTAAGCACTAGATGAGCCAAGAGTCCTCTGTCCCTATTCCTTGTTGGGCCAACTACATGAATTCAGTGAGGTCTCAATCTTTCTGGGTGTCAATGTGGAAAAAAAAATGTGAGGATTGGAGAAAACTGGGGTTACCAAACAAAATTTATCATTAACTCAAGCTTTACTTGGTAGCTCTCCAAGGTAGTAGCATAACCTATGGTGTTTTGAGGTAAATTCCAGGGAAGAGAGAACACAGTTGATTTAACTTCTACAGTCCTTCCTCACCCTCCCCAACTCACAGAAGGACTTGTCAGAAATCACTCAGCACAATTTTCACCACTCCCTGCCAAGATTCATAATTCTAACCCAAAGGAAAAGGCCAACTTGGTGGCACACACCTGTAATACCAGCTACTGGTTGAGGCAGGAGAATCCCAAGTTCAAGACCAGCCTGGGCAAATTAGCAAGACCCCGTCTCAAAATAAACCATAAAAAGGGCTGGGGATGTAGCTCAGTGATAAAGTGCCCCCGGGTTCAATCCCCAGCACCCAAAATAAAACAACAACAAATCCACCAAAATTTGAGTCCCTTCCATTTCCACTGAAAACTCTTGAGGATGCTTTGGGTAAGGTTAATCTCATTATGCTGATCACTAACTTGCAAAGGAGGTTCCTACTGTTAGCTACCCAAAGTGCTTGTCTCCTGTTTCTAAAAACTTACACCCAGTTGAGGATTCCAAACAGAAACCTCGAAGGACATGATGGATTTGAGAATTCAAAAAAAAAAAAAAAAATGTAAGTGTAAAAAACTGCAAAGTAATGGTTTATAAAGGGCGGGGGAGCCTATAATAATGGAAGTAAGGATTTCGATGACTTAGATAAATATTGCATTACCACCAAAATCCTTCCACGAGTTCACGGTAAACCCCGCCATTCTTAAAGCAAGTGGAGATAAGGGTAATAAGGTCACAAACTGCAAGGGACACAGCTTGAAAACACCTTTAAATTGCAGAATGCATTCAAAGTTCCAGGCTTTCAAAGGGCGCGCGACATACATGCATGCACATGCTCACGCGCGCTCACGCGCGCTCTCACACACACATACGCGCACACACAAGCACGCACGCGCGCTAATTCCTCAGCGTCCACATAAATAACACGCAAATTCCTGGTGGGCAGGAAAGTTACCGAAAGCCAGAGGCTGCATCTTCAAATGCCCGCTTTCCAGGAGATTCTCCAACTTCGACTGGAACCCCCTAGGGTGTCCGCACTGTGGGGAGCCTCCCTTACTCCCTTACCACACTTCAACCCCAATTTCTTCCCGCCCCACATCCTCGGATAAGGAGGTCACAATCACACCAGTGATTGAGGGGTCCCGCTTCCCACTTAAAAGCCATCGCGCACACTTGCGCGCACCACTCAGACCGCCACAAAGGAGCTCAGCGCAGCCGTGCCCACGGCACCTGGACCCGGGACCTCGGGGGCCGTGTGCTCGTGGCTCATGGTAGGAGACCGGGCTCCGTTGCCCGGCGCGTCCGGGCTCTCGAGGCACCCACCCCCCGGCGCGAGCTGGCGAGACCCAGAGGACAGCGGGCCGGGCGGGAGAAGAGTCGCGGCCAGCGGGGAAGGTAGGCGCTTACTGCGCGCATTCTGGGGTCAGGTTGTCAGCGGAAGGCGTCCCGCCACGTCGCTGTCCTGCTGTCCCGCGGGACGGCCCGGCTGCCCAGCCTTGGGAGCGTGTCTGGGAACCGGGAAGGCGGGGGCCGCGCTCCAACCTCACCTCCTCGCGCCTCGGCCTCGGCCGCCGCCATCTTGTGGAACATTCATTCAAACTGGCGCGGTCTGACGGAATAGCTCAGCTGGCCCGACGCCCCGCCCCCGCCCGGGACTCGGGGGCCGGGACTGGGGCGCTGGAACGTGCGAGGCGTCCTGACGTCACACAGGCCGACCCCGGCCGTGGCGGCCAGTGCGCCTGCGCCCCACGGGGCGGGTGGGGCGAGGCGAACCCCACGCACAGTAGGCGCGGCCGACCCCCACCTCAGGATCTCGATTAGTTCCTGGGTTCAGGAACACAAGTGCCAAGTCTTCCCACGCTACGCTTTTGAGGCACTGCGTGAACGCTACGCAACCCGAAACGTGCAGAGCGACTTTATAGTGTAGAGGAAGCTCCCCGGTCCTGTTTCTCAAACAGCTGAGCCTAATTAAGCGCTGTTCCATTTACTTCCATTGCGCTGGAGCTCGAGGTCTCAAAATTGACCGCACGTTGGTATTAGAAGTTTTTGTCTGCTTGATCCACTCGCTGAGATTCTGATTAATTAGTGTGGCATGTGGCCTGGGCGGTGGGCATCTATTTGAAAGTTCCCTAGGTGATTCTAATGTTCGGCACAGTTTGAAACATCTGACCTGATCAGTGCTGCTCATGTATGAATCATCTAGGGAGGTTGATTTTAATGCAAATTAGAATTCAGTAGGTCTGGAATAGAACCGGAGCTTCTGCGTTTCCCAGGCTGAGCAGGGGTGGGCCACACTTTGGTAGCAACACTGCAGGAACTCCAAACTAGCCCCCCACCCTTGACCCTTTTCAGACCCTGATCCCATCTATTCTTCACACCGCATCCATGGTGATTTATTTTAAAAAAGCAAAAATCTTAGAAGAGAAAATTGCGAAAAATTCGTAGACAGCCGTCTGACATCTACCAAAGATTAATTTTAAAGATTCATGTGAAAAATTATACAAAGGTTTCAAAGCATGATGTTTACAGATTCGATATAATGCAGAACATATAAAGACATGCTTAATTAATTCCATTATGAAATACTGCTTAGCCACCTGAGATGTTTGTTTTAATAGCTTAGTTTTTTTCTTAGTTATACATGACAGTGGAATGCATTTCGATACAGAATACATAAATGGAGTGTAACTTCTCATTCTTCTGGTTGTACGTGATGTATTTACACCAGTCACGTAATCATATAGGCATACAGAGTAATAACGTCCCATTCATTCTATTATCGTTCCTACCCCAATATGCCCTTCCCTCCTTTCACTCCCCTCTAAAGTACCTCTATTCTTCCCTAGTCACTACCCCTCATTGTGAATTAGCATCCACATATCAGAGGAAACATTCGGTTTAATATGTTAAGCAGAAACAAGCCCTCCTAAAATATAGTTTCAACTTTGTACCACAAAAATGTAGCAAAAGACCTGGCGCAGTGGAACACGCCTGTAGTCCCAGAAGCTCCAGAGGCTGAGGCAGGAAGATTGTGAGTTCTAAGCCAACCTCAGCAAAAGCGGGGCACTAAACAACTCAGTGAGACCCTGTCTCTAAATAAAATACAAAATAGGGCTGGGGATATGGCTCAGTGGTTGAGTGACCCTGAGGAGTTCAATCTCCAGTACCACCCCCCCAAAAAAAGTAGCAAAAGAACAAAATACAAAATCCTCATGATTTGGCTTTTCTCATTTTGACATATTTGTTTTCTGTGAGCGTCTCATTACCTTGCTAAGAAGGAATACGAGGTTCTATAAGCCCCATAAAAGGATTTTACTAGGATACTTATATAGACCCTCTAAGATTTGGATGGAGCCTCCTTTCCTTCCCAAGGGCTTCTTTACCTCTGTCCTTTCCCGGTGTACTCAGTGCCCCTCCTGTGGTCTCATAGCAAGACCATAAGCACCCATCACTATTCAGCCTCTTTCTTTGTCTTCATTCTCCGTTGTCCCCTTTTCAGCTAGCCTTCCTCTACCCAACCCAAACATTACACACTTCCAAGGCTTGGCTCTGAGACCACATTTCTCTTTCACTGGGCTGAGAAATCTTATGCTGGCTGGTTGAAACATTTTTATGTTTCAGATTCCCACTTTTGGTCTCTAGCACTGAGCTGTGCCCTGAATTCCAGACTTGAATATCCACAATGCTTAATGGACATGTCCATTCAGGTGTGACATACATTTCAAATGGAACACATTCCATTTGAAATGATTTTTGCTGCCATAGCTCATTACATCTACTCCAGGCTCCATAGGCTTTCTCATTTCAATTCATTGGCACCATTGTTACTCAGGTATTGTTAGACAATCTAGATGTCATCTTGATTCACGCTCTCCTCACTCTCCAAATCGCAGATGTACCTTGACTTATGATCAGGTTACATCTCAATAAACCCATTGTAAATTGAAAATGTATTAAGTCAAAACTTCATTTACACTTAAACCTACCAAACACCATGGCTTAGCAACACAGCACACTGTAGAGTACTAGTTGTTTACCCCCATGATCTTGTGGCTCACTGGGAGTTAGGTGTCGCTGTTGCTGGAATCATGATAAGTATTATACACATAGCACTAGCTTGGGAAAAGATTAAAATTCAAAATTTGAAGTAGTATCTACTGAATAAGTATCACTTTCATACTATTGTAAAGATGAAACTTGTAAGTAGAACCAGCATAAGTCAGGGACTGTCTATAATTCCATTAGCAAGTTGAGTCAGTGCAGAAGTCCTCTAATAGCCAAATTGGCTTCACTTCCACTTTGCTCCCCTCCCAAGGCACTTTACATTCAGTGAAAGTGATCCTGAAACAAAATGGAACATACCCTTTTCTTACTGAAAAGGATTCCCCAACACACCTAGAATAAAACTCAAACCTGGTGGCCTACAGGGCGTCCTGTGATTGGAACCGGTTCTTTAACCTTACTTTGTTCCACTGTCCCCTTTGTTTCTCTGGGACCCCCCCCCACACACACACACACACACACCCTACCCACCTCATGGTCATTTAGAAATCTTTGTGTGTGTGTGTGTGTGTGTAACTCCTGTTCTACACACCTGCTTGATTATGGGAATGTAGCAGTGGACATAAAACATAAACACTGCCTTTGTGGAGCCTGTTTCCTAGAGGGAGGAGCAGGTAATAAGTAAATAAATAAAGTCACATCTCAAAATTATTTCCTAGTGTAAGGTATACTTTCTTCACATATGGCTATCTTCTTATTACTTGGGTTTCAGTCACTTCTCCAGAAGGGCCTCCTGTGTTCACCCTATTTGACACAGCACTTCATCTCTTCTTTGGACACTTAAAAGCACTTATCAAAATATGTAAATTATCTTGTCTGGATTTTGTTGTTGTTCTTCTTCTTCTTTATAAATTTTAATAACAAGATACAGAATGAAGGCTGGGGTGAACCCCAGAGGTAGAATAATTGCCTAGTATGTGTGAGGCCCTGTGCTCCATCCCCAACACCAAAAAGAAAAAAAAATTACAGAATATTGTAGTATTTTGTAAATCAAGTTTCCTCTGTTCCTCTAGTCTTCAATCTCCTTGATTTCAGGGCAGAGTGGGGATTTTCTCTTTATTATTCACCACTGTGTTTACTATCTAGAAACAACCATTTTCAAAGTATGGCAGGGAGATCAGGGGTTCATGAACTCAAAAGTAGTCACTTCCACATAACAACAGTTAACAATCAACCACATCTACAATGTTGGTTCCATATGATTATTTAACCTACTGACACTGTAGCCATCTTCACTTGTGTAAGTACTCTATGATGTTCATACAATAAAACTGCCAAAGAATTTCTGAGAATGTGCCCTTGTCAGAAGGACACATGACTGTTTTCATAATGATACCAAGATGTTATCTGCCTTCTTTATCTTCCTTCTCTCTTAAGCATACAGGGAGATTTCCAGAGTTTACACAAATTGGATATTGCAACATATTTATGGATGAAAGCAGATATCAGAATATAGCTATCTTCTTTTAAACCAGACATTAAGGAGAACTTAGAAAATACAGACCACCACTCTTGTTGCTAGTTTTTAGACAGTTATTGTTCATAAAAATATTATTCATATTAATAGTTAACCTTGGGTATGTGCAGGGGTGGCTACTGTGAATAAACCCAGGGACCCTTTACTATATCCCCAGCCTTTTTATATTTTTAAACAGGGTCTAAGTTGCTGAACTTGCTATCCTCTTGTTTCAAGTCTCCTGTGTGGTAGGGATCACAGGTGTGTTGCCATTAAGCCTGGCAGGAGTTAACTTTCTTATTTAAATAATGGGTTTAAATTTCTATATGGTAAATAAGTATACATAGTTCTATATGCATATGTATATATTTATAAAATCTTCATATTTCTTGATATATTATAAACAAAAGCTCAAAAACTCTTTGGAATCATTTTCATTTTTCTTTTTCCTTTTTTTTGAAATGAGATCTTGCTATATTGCCCAGGCTGGTCCCAAACTCCTGGCCTCAAGTGATTCTCTCTCTGAGTCACCCAAGCAGGTGGGAATATAGGTGCAAGCCACAATATGCCTGCCCTCAAAAAATTTTAAATGTAAAAGGTCCTGAGACTGAAATGTTTGAGGTTCTTGGAATCCCAGCTATAAATGAATGGAGAAAGAAACCAAAAGCAACCGAGAGTTATATACCAGTGTCTTCTAAGGAAAGTAACAATTATCCTGCCGTCCCAATTTCTTTTTCACACAAAAGAAAAACCACTTTAAAATATGATTTCAGGTAATCCATACTCATTCGATTTAGTAAATGTTCTCCAAGAGGCATATTAAAATAGTGCAATGAACACTGGATTAAATTTAAATTAAATAAGGCATTTAATATGTTTAGTATAGTAAATAGTCAAGAAAAATTACGTTTAAAATATCAGGGTCTAAATATTACTCAAAATTCACCATTTATTTACTATGAGACATTGAATAACTGAATTTCTTTAAATCGATTTCACATCTAGAAAACAAATCATACTCCCCATATTACTCTCTACATATTGTAACTATTCATGGAGCTATGGCAAAATCTAAAATTTAAATGAGTTTATGAATTAAAGCAAGTAAATGATAGTAGTATTTGCTGTGCGTAAATGTTACAGTGGTTACTCACTGTCATTTTTTTAAAAATTTATTTATTTATTTATTTATTTATTTTTGGTACAGGGGATTGAACTCAGAGCACTAGACCACTGAGCCACATCCCCAGCCCTATTTTTGTATTTTATTTAGAGACAGGGTCTCAGTGTGTTGCCTAGCACCTCACTATTGCTGAGGCTGGCTTTGAACTCAAGATTCTCCTGCCTCAGCCTCCCAAGCCACTGGGATTACAGGCATGTGCCACTATGCCTGGCTTCATTGTCATTTTAGATGTCCATCGAACTTGTTTTGTGCTCTGATACTTTTTAAAGAATTCTAATACAAGTAAAAGCTGCCAGGTTGTACTGCAGCATTTTGTGGCCTCCTTTTATTGAGTGAACGTTTGTGTTCTCTGTCTCAAAAATCAAATGTTGAAATCCAAATCCCCTATGTGCTGGCATTAGGAAGCAGGGCCTTGGAGAGGTGTTTTGGTCATGCTGGGTAGAAACCTTGTGAATGACATTAGCATCCTTATAAAAGAGACCACAAGGACGTCTCTTGCCTTCTGTCCTTCATATTCAGATATGAGATGTCAGCAGTTTACAACCAAAAAAGAAGCCCTAACCAGAACCCAAACATGCCAGCACCCTCACCTCAGACTTCCATACACCAGAATGTGAGAAATAATTTTCTGCTACTCATAGGTCACCGAGTCTAGGGGTATACTATGGATTATAGCAGCCTTTATCACAACTGTTCCCAGTATCTTCACATTATTGTTAGGCATTTCATTTTTATAGTTGCTTCTGTCCTCTGGACATCAGACATACAAACAGGCAGCATTATACTTACACATAAACTTTTGCTGACAAGTGTTCAAGTATTTAAATATACATGACAAAGCAGAGATAAATGGGAAATTCATAACAAGATTATCAAAATGCTCACCAAAATTATCTTACTACTTGCTACTCTGGGTGGTGGAATACAGGATGCTTTACATTCTTCTAGTTTTGAATATTAATTTTGTAATAAATACATACCAATATATTTTTATAAACAGAAAAGTTAAAGCTATTTTCACCTTGAAAGTTTTTTTAAAACCACTAGAAAATTTAGTTGGCATATCTTTCACAAATTCAGAAGAAAAAACTATCACCCGAGGTGCAAGGAAATTTGGAAGGTACTTCATTATGTGTCAGAATACTTATTGATAACAATTCAAAAGTTGTTATGTCTGACGGGAAAGTAAACCACACAAAGCTGACAAGTCAAAGCTGAAAGTGGTATTCCTTTCCTCTTTTATTGTATGCCTAAACCATAATATAAGCAAAAGATGTAATTATTGACTTGAAAGACATATTAAGATGAGATATCAAAAAGGTGATATTAATATCTTAAGTTCAGAAGAGAAAGATGTTTGTTGGAAGAAAAAAAATCAAATTTAACACAACCATAAAAAGAAAAACCCTTCCCATATTTCTCTCTATAAAAGCTACGATAGTCTTTAGCCTTCCAGACTTTTTTCTATGTATACATGTATGTACACACACACACATGTACACACACACACTGCACATTGATATACAACTGTGGAGTTTACTTTTTTTTAAAACAAAAGTGATGTCTTGAAAGACGCTGGATTTGATATTCAGCACTGGGGGAAAAAAAGAAAAAAAAAAAAGCACAACAACAAAATACCCTTAACTTTATTATTTATTTGGTGCTGGAGACCAAACCCATGGTCTCATGAGCTATACCAATGTGCTATGTGTCCAGACTAGTATCTTAACTTTGCATATGGTTAATTTTTTTCAATTAATATAAAGGACTTTTAATTGTTCTTAGTTATCTATCAAAAATTAATAAAACCCTTTTAAATTTGGAAGTTATAGAAGTATAAAAGATCATGCAAAATATCCAATAAAATTTCTTTCAACCAACAATTTAATTCTAAAGAGTTTCACAATCAAAATCCTATTTTTCACTAATACTGGTTAATCTTACGTGAAAAGTAAAACAAAAAGATTGCAACACTTACCAGCATATTGTAGTTTAATAAACATGACTTATACAGTTCACTGAAAAAGTACTTTAATATAAACATTGCTTATACACAAAACCAAATAATATTGATATTCTAATTCTAAAAAAGTCTTGGTTTATCTAAAACACTAAGATGCAACCTCAATAGTGAGTGCTTCACATTTTCCAGTCTCTTGATCAGTGCATGTCACATGTAAAGATCCATCCCTAAACAAACAAAAAATAAATAACATTTCAAAAGCTCATTTTATAGAAACAAAGTCCTTAAGAAGTTACTTAAGGACCTGGAGTAAGACTTTATTTAAATTTCTGAAAGAATAGTATTAAGAATAAATACAATTTCAATGTCTTCAGCTGAATTTAATTAATTTCTTTCCTAGAGCTTTACTATAGCAATAATGAAACATAATTATCCTTTTAGGGCAAAGAATATCAAGATATAAACCTTAGAAAATTACATTGAAAACTGATAAAAATTACATCTCCAATTACCAGAGATAAGATTTTTAGACTGACTACATTTATAGAGTTCATAAAATATTCATAATGCAAATCAATGTCCTGAGATATGCTCTTCTCTGTAAAATACAGTAAGTTTTTAAGGTGAAAAATGTGATTGATAAAATCTTTGCAAGTTTTCAATAAATGATTTGCCTAGAATGACAAATGGTTGAAAAACATAAAACTCATAAAAGGGGTCAAGTTTCAAAATGAATCGTTTTAACATTAGAAAGTTTAATTTTGTACCTTTTCATAGTAAGAACAGCTAATATATCACGTAATCCATTTTCTTTTTTATCTAAATCCTGTAGTACAACCTGTATATGCAAAAATACAAACAGTATTTTGACATATTAATTAACTGATGCACCAGTTATTATGAAGGACAAATTTTACTTTTTATTGAAACCTTTTAAAACAAAGTTTTCAATTCTCCTACCATTTAAACAGAATTCAAAGAATAAGATTTAAAGTTTATTAACTAGAAATGTCTCCTGCACATGGAGGACATATAAGACAAGTACTGTATTTGTCCCTCTTTAGTGTCTAGATTAAAATGAATGTTTATAAGAAGTACTGTTTATCTCAGAAAATAAAGGCTACTATTCTTTATGGTAATTAAGTCATTACCAGTAACATGCAATAATATTCTGGCAAGCCTTCTATGTAAACTTTTAAAAAAATTAAATATTATAATATACTTGAAGAACTATCTATTTAAAAGAAATACATGGCTTTTTTTGGGTAAAACTGAGATTGTATTGGTTAAGTAAGAGATGTTAATGAAATTACTGACTGTAAAATTTCTCAGTTTCCTAAAGAAAGGTACCAATAAATCAAATTTGGAGTTAGACACTGACTTGTCTGACTTTGCCAAGATCAAATTTAATGACCAAGGTAAGTCACTACCTTGTTTTACTCATTTGTAAAATGAGAAGATTAGAACAGATGGAAACACAGTAAGATTCTCTTCCAAGTTCAGTGTTACTGACCAACTCTTCTCCATCTAGCATCTTTAAGTTAGTGACAGCAGCTGTGAAGTCTCCATTTGGTTGTGAAGAGAAAGGTAATGAATGAGAGAGCACCCCTAAGGGGATAATAAGAGTGCCATCTGAGATTAGAAACCTGGTGCATAGGAAAGTGCTTCTATCTACACAGAATTATCAGAGGAGCTTTGAAATCTTTACTAGCAGAGGTCAAATTGGTAAGTCTGAGGTGCAGCCCAGGCATGCTATATATATTTTTTTTTTCATTATTCTTTAATTTTGTACCAGGGAGTGAACCCAGGGAGCACTTAACACTCAGACATATCCCCAACTCTTTTATTTTTAAAGACAGGGTCTCACTAAGTTTGCTGAGTCTGAGGCTGGCTATGAACTTGCAATCCTCCTTCCTCAGCCTCCTGAGCTGCTGGGATTACAGGTATGTGCCACTGTGCCCAGCTCATTATTCTTTTGTTGGAATTAGAAAACAAATATAAATCTAAAAATTTTATATGTATACACATATATTTCTTATTTTATAAATAAAATGTATATAGATTTATTTTGACTATAAAAATAATTCATGCTTATGTTCTACACTGTAAAACTTTCAGTATAAAATATATAAGTATATTTTTAAAAATTCACTCTTGGTACTTGGTACCCTGAAACCTATCTACCCACTATTACATTTCTGGAACACTCTAAGTACTTATAGATATTTTCTGTATACATGCATGGACACCTAAAAATACATATACTACTCAAACATCACCCCGTCACACACAGATTCATGGTCCCAAAATCCTTAAATGCAATGAGATTATAATGCAAATACCACTGTGCAGTCCTTGTGTGCTAGTTTTAATGCAACTGCATTTCTTGGACATGCTTCTAAGCAGATGCCATGCCATGGAATTTTGAAAAAGACTGAACTTAAATCACAGGGAGCATGGTACAATGGAAAGAGCATGGGCTCAGGATGAAAACCAAGTTGAACAGAAATCCTAGCTCCGCCAAGAAAATAATAGGGTATTTTCAAACACAAGTCAGTTTCTTTTCTTTCTTTTTTCTTGTGATAAGAGGACTCAAACCTAGAACCTTGTGCACAGTATGCAAGTGTTCTACTGCTGAGCTACATCCCCAGGACTTAGCAGTCATTTCTTAAATCCCTATAAAATGCACATAAGTTCTTACCTTATAGCATTTTGAGACTGTGTTTATAAATTACCTAGTCTAGCACCTGGCATTTAGCAAGCAAAAAAGTATTATTTTCCTCTTCTAGTACCTAATTACCAAGGTGGGCCAAGAGCATGAACAGAGAAGCAGTAAAAATACAAATTGCATTTTGTTTTTATTTCTCCATACTCTTTCAAATTAAAAATCACTATTTCTTCCCTCTTCCAAAAATGAGTAAGTAGAAGCAATCCATTCATAAACAAGTGTTAGGTTCCTACATAAATTTTGTATTAATTGAGATAGTAAACTGAATCTAATCCAGAACAAAAAGCTGAAAAGTTGCATGTGACTAAGTCACAGTCTAATTTTATGTATTCACCTGTGCAAACTTGGATTCCTCTTTGGCACAGTTCTTCCCTTCAGACTCATAGAGTTCAAGGCATACAGAAGATATATCTCCAGGGGCTTGTAATGTGTGTTGTCTTCGAGCGGGCAAAGGAGTCCCTGATGGAAAGAGCACTGTGAATCTGTTGGCTCCTGATTCATCCACTCCCTGTAAGCAGGCAAATACAATGCATGGCTTTTGATATTTATCTTTACAATGAGAAAAACTTCTATTATAAATAAAATATATATCCATTGTTGAAAATGTGGAAACTAGGCAAAGAGAAGATGAGAGAAGTATGGATTAATTCTATCCCACTTTGTTTATAAATACATTGAAATATCAGAAGCTTATGATTATTTCATTTTCTAAAGAAATCAACATGCTAGATAAATATTAACAAAAAGAATGTAAGATACTTATTAAAAGGAAAATTATAAACCTAAATTTAAAATCTTTATCAGTATGCATGGTATGTATGAAAACTTATGTTGATTAATTTGTATGAAAAAGCACAGAAAAGCTACACAAACCTTCACTAAAATATCTTTAGCTGAACACTCTATCATTAGAGAGTCTTCCATTAATACATTTTCTTTCCCAATAAGAATTCCTGCTTCTATAGCTGCACCAATAGGGATCACCTCATCAGGAGGGATAGAATTGAGAAGATCAACAGCTGGGAAAAGATCTTTAATCAGTTGCTGTAGCCTTGGGATTCGAGAAGACCCTCCACAAAGGACAACCTAGAAAATGAAAATAATCTTCAGTTCTTTACTTTTAGAAGAATGATTGTTTCTCAAAATCAAATGTAACAGGCTGAGCCATCATAATCATACATAATATACTAGATATTTAACATTTTATTAAGCTTAATATATAAATATCTATATGTAACATGTGATATATAATTAACATATTGTTTACTCAAAACAAAATTTAAAATAAGGAACAACTACATAAAATACAGTATAGCAATATATATGTGGTTCATGATTAATACTATGCACCTGAGGCTTAACCACAGTCATTTGAATAGAATATATTAGTATTTTGTACTGTCCCTACATCTTTTAAAGAAATGTTTAAATAAATCCTACATCATTCTTGTGTCAAAATAAATAGTGCCAATCCCTACATGAAAACTGCCATGGTTTTTGACTTCACCATGGAAAAATACCAAGTGTCTTAAGGAAAAAAAGAGCTGCTTTGCAGTTTTACAAAACTACATTTTAAGCTCTTAGTACTATCTGACTAAATTTCTTGTTTCTGCAGAACTTCATGTAAAACTGCTCTTTATAAATCATCTATGTTCCCCACTCATTCACCCATTTAGCACTGATGACCCAATGGGATTCAGAGTATTAAATGAATGAATGAATACACAGGTGGGAATCATCAATAACCACTTCTTATTTTATAGTTTTAAAAGATAATCTCAAAGTCCAATGTGTGTGTCAGAGAAGAACAACTGATGAAAATTAGGACTCATTAACATGTTGTATGAAATGAGGAATACCACATTAATCTTCAGGTGAGGGATAATTAACATCAGCTGAAGAATATTTTTTAAAAAGTAGGTTTTCGTTGGCAATGAGCTACAAAAGGTCTGTTTTGGAGGTAAATAAAAAGGAAAGTACTTTCCAGAATTTTAGGACCCCAGGTAAATACCATGAGAATAAAAAAATATGGGCTTTGCAAATTTCTCAAATTCAACATCCAAAAGCTATATTAACAAACTGTTAGCACTACAATAAAATAAAATAAATGACCCAGGAATTTTTTGGAATTGGTATTTTCTTTTTAGGGTGAAAAGTACAAAGTGTGCTACTCTTAATGCTAATAGTAACCAGTAAGTTTTAATTTAAATAAGTTACTTAAACATTTAGTCTACAATATGAGATTTCTTCTGCAAACTTCAACTTTAATAGCAAACATGAGTCTCAAATATAGTTAACTATTCTTACCAAAGGCTTTTTAAATACAATTTTCACAATTTCATAAAATAAAACTGAGGTTTAAAAAAAAATAATTAGCCAGCCATAGCTGCACATTCCTGTACCCCCAGTGGCTCAGAAGACTGAGGCAGGAGGATAACAACTTCAAAGTCAGCCTCAACAACTTATCGAGGCTTGAAACAAATTAGCAAGACCCTGTCTCAAAATAAAAAATAAGGGCTGGGATTGTAGCTTAGTGGTAGAGTGCTTGCCTAACACATGTGAGGCACTGAGTTCAATCCTCAGCACCACATAAAAATAAATAAATAAAATAAAGGTATGTCTATCTAGGAAAACAACAAAAAAACAATATAAAAACTAAAAACGGTTGGGGTTGTGGCTCAGTGCTTAAGCACCTCTGGGTTCAATCCCTATTACCAAAAAAGAAAAAAAAAAAAAAAAAATCAAACCACCTGTATTACTCTGCTCAAGCTGCCTTTAACAACATTTCTTTCTCCCAGTTCTAGAAACTAGTAGTCCAAGATCAAGGCAAGGCGGTTTCATTTTGAACACTTCACTTGGCTTGTTGGTGGCCACCATCTTGCTATGTCCTATGACTTCTTTTTGTTTCCCAGGGAGAGAGAACAGAAAGAACTAGCTTTCTGGTTGTCCCTTCATATAAGGATAAATAATTCTATTGGAACAGGGCCCTCACCGTGACCACACATGACCTTAACTGCTTCTTTAAAAGGACCACATCCAAATGGAGTCACGCTGAGGACTAAGACTTCAACATGTGAATTTTGGGTGGGATGGGCATGACTTAACAACTTGGAAATTACAAAACAGGAAGATAAAAAAGGAGCTGGCGCAGTAGTGTACAGCTATAATTCCAAGGATTTGGGAGGCTGAGGCAATAGGATCACAAGTTCCAGGTCAGCTTCAGCAAGTCAGTGAGGTTCTAAGCAACTTAGTGAGACCTGTCTCAAAATAAAAAGAGGTGGAGATATAGCTCAGTGGTAAAGCAGCCCTGGGTTCAATCCCAAGTAAAAACAAAACAACACAACAACAAAATGAAAATAAAAAGTATCACAGGTTATTCTTTAATAAAATAAGCATGAGAGAGATCACAAGCTCAACTAGTTTGTAGGCCTCAGTTTTGGAGTGTAGGAAAAAAAGTACTGCCAGGAACTATACAACTCACCTAGGTATAAAAGGATAAAAATATAATAGCCTTGTAACAAAAACAGCAATGTTACTGGCACCAAACCAGATATGTAGACCAATGGTACAGAACAGATGGCACAGAGAAAAAACCCACATAAATACAGTTATCTCATACTAGACAAAGGAACCATGTAGAAATCCACATGTAGAAAAATGAAAATAAACTTCGCTCATCCTGCACAAAAATCAACTCAAAGTGGATCAAAAACTTAGGCACTAGCAGAGACCCTCCCTGTACCTACTAGAAGAAAAAGTAGGCCCAAATCTTCATCATGTCAGTCATGACTTCATCAGTCAGATCTGACTTCCTTAACAAGACTCCTAAAGCGCAAGAAGTAAAATCAAGAATCAATAAACAGGATGGATTCAAACTAAAAAGCTTCTGTACAGCGAAGGAAACAATCAACAACGTGAAGAGAGAGCCTGCAGAATGGGAGAAAATCTTTACCACATGTACTTCAGAGCACTCATCTCCAAGGATACATAAAGAATCAAAAAACTTAATACCAAAAAAACAAGTAACACAATCAATAAATGGGCTAAGGAACTGAACAGATACTTCACAGAAGAAATACAGTCAATCAACAAATATATGAAAAAATGTTCATCATCTCTAGCAATTAGAGAAATGCAAAATCAAAACTACTCTAAGATTTCATCTCACTCCAGTTAGAATGGCAATTATCAAGATTACAAGTAATAATAAGTGTTGGTGAGGATGTGGGGAAAAAGATACACTCATACATGTTGGTAGGACTGCAAATTGGTGCAACTACTCTGGAGAGCAGTATGGAAATTTCTCAGAAAACTTGGAATGGAACCCCCATTTGACACAGGTATCCTACTGCTTGGTTTATACCCAAAGGACTTAATATCAGCATAATAATAAATGCAGCCACATTAATGTTTATAGCTGCTCAATTAACAATAGCTAAACTATGGAAACAATCTAGATGTCCTTCAACAGATGAATGGATGAAGAAAATGTGGTACATATACACAAGGGAATATTACTCAGCCTTAAAGAAGAATGAAATTATGGCATTTGCCTATAAATGGACAGAGCTGGAGAATATCATGCTAAGCGAAATAAGCCAAACCCAAAAACCAAAGGCTGAATGTTTTCTCCAGTAAGCGGATGAGAATTCATAATGGGGGGTGGGGGGGAAATTAAGGAACTTTGTGGATTGTGCAGAGGGGAGGGAGGGGTGGGGGTGTGGGTATGGGAAGGACAGTGGAATGAGACGAACATTATTACCCCATATACTGTATGATTACACTACCAGTGTGACTCTGCACCATGTACAGTACAGCCAGAGGAAGGAGAAGTTGTGCTCCATTTGTGTATAATGTATCTAAATGCATTCTACTGTCATGTATAACTAATCAGAAACAATTAAGAAGCCAAAATAAACTATACCATTTTATAAGATATATATGTGTGTGTATATATATATGTAAAATTGCCAGATAATGGAGGTCATGTTTTAAATTTCAAGTTAAAAAATACAAAATGGGGGAAAAAAGGAAAGTAAAAGTCTGAATGTTTTGCTCTAAGAAACATATTGTTTTGAGTAAAAAAAAAAATCATATTGTAATTCCAAGTAAGTTGAAGAACTTAAGTCAAAATAGATTAAACCCCCTATTTCTTTGAGGGTCTTATGAGGTTTTTTTCAGAGAGACAGAGCAGAGAGAGGGAAAGTATAAGTCTTTATAGTGTCATAACCTTAGAAGAGACTGAACACAGATCACGCTGTATGGGTAGAAAAAGAGAGAGGGGGAGAGAAAACACTAGAAAAGGACAAAGCCCAGGTTGCAGTCTCCTTGAGACTTAGCCATATGCCTCTGACTGTCCATATGTAGGAGACTTGAGACCTACTGTTGAGTAAATGGATCAAGAAAATCACTGACAGCTCATCATCCAAGGGTGAGGGCATGAACAGGAGCTGAGCAGTTCGAGCACTTTCTTAGAATAGAGCAATTAGAAAGGGTGGGGGAGAGCCAGGCGCAGTGGTGCATGCCTATAATCTCAGCAGTTTGGGAGGCTAAGGCAGGAGAATCATGAGTTCAAAACCAGTTTCAGAAAAAGTGAGGCTGCTAAGCAACTCAGTGAGACCCTGTCTCTAAATAAAATACAAAACAGGGCTGGGGATGTGGCTCAGTGGTCTAGTGCCCCTGAATTCAATCTCTGGTACCAAAAAAAAAAAAAGGCAGGGGGGGGCTCGACTATTATGAACCATATGTTAAAAGGGATCATTTTGTTCATACAATATGGATAAGATAGGGATCTCGGAAATGGGCCATCTAACTCTTCTTGCTAACTTAGTATAAGTTTTGTGAAAATTAGAAATAATCATAGAAATTTAAATAACAACAAAACAATTCCTCGTAACTAAGCAACATCTACCCCAGGAATACAACCTTAGGAAGTCATTAATAATTCATCACACAGCTTTAACATAAATGTAAAGAAAACCATGTATTATGGTGTCCAAAAATACATTTGAAAAACTCGATACCTACTTCATATTAAAACTCCTTTAAAAGTAGAAAAAAAGGAAATGATGTCTCTCCCGTCCACTACCCACTCCCAGTACTGGGAACAGAACTCCAAGGCACTTTACCCCTGAGCTACATCCCCAGCAACCCCACCCCACCCCACCCTTTTTCTTGAGACAGGGTCTCACTAAGTTGCTGAGACTGGCCATGAACTTTTGATACTCCTTTCTCAGCCTGGCGGCGATTACAGGCATGCATCACCATGCTCACCAGGAAATGCTGTCTTAATAGGATAAAGAAAATCTATTTTAAAACAGTTACCAGGAATCATGTTTGCTGGTAAATGATTAATGGTATACCCCTAATAAAAAGAACAAAAGGAGGATGTCCAGTATCAACAGAAGTACTTAAGTTCTGATCATAGTGATTAAATATAAAACAGAAATAAGGTCAACAAAACAGAGAGAAGCGTTACCACTTAAATATACAACCTTTCCTGACACCCCCAGCCTACCACATTTTCCTGCTGCCCTTATAATGGCAGCTTCTCAAGAGAGATACCTATACTCGTCTCCACAGAATACCTTCTATTCTATAGTAAACTCACATCAGGAAGGCATTTATCTATACAGCTCCACTACGACTGCTCTTATAGTCATCCCACATTGCCAAGCAGAATAATCAATCCCTAGACCTCACGTGCCTGCACAGGACAGTTACTCTTTCCATTCCTTACTGACTATTTTTACCTGTCATGCTGGTTCTCTTCCTCCTTAGCAGACTGATCCTAAATCCCCTGTGCTGATCCTCTTTTGGCTATGAACTAATCCCAGGCCTGGGACTCTGTCTTGGGGTCTCTCCTCTAATTTGGTTCTTTTTGCTTGCTCTGCAGGTGATCTAATTCTGTCTGGTGGCTCTAAGTAACAAATGCTGACAAACATGTATCTCAAGCCCAGACCTCTCTCCCCAAATGCAGACTACAATGTACTCTTAAAGCTCTCCCCCAAGATCTCCTGTTGGTGTGCTCCTTACTTGCTTGCCAGGCTCAGCAACCCCCACTATCCCTGTTCACTTATTCTCTTCCACCCACACTACCCTCCTGCTGCTCCTTAAAAGCACCAGGCATGCTCCCAACCTGCCTAGGACATTCACATGTCTTGTTCTGGAAATATGACCTGAAATAATATACTTTGTCACTAGGCAGGGTCATATCCTGCTTTATCTTTCTTTGTAATACTTATCAAAACTTGGCATTATTTTCTTAGCTCTTTCTTTATTAACTTTGTACCCTAAGTAGAATATCAGTTTTAAAAGGGCAATGACTTTGTTACACTTACTATTTGTATCCCAGGTGTCTAGAACCTGTCTAGCATAGACTAAGTATGCTCAATAATTACTTGTGGGTTAATTAGTAAATAAATTTGAAGCTCAATAATTACTTGTGGGTTAATTAGTAAATAAATTTGAATGTATGCCCAGAAAATCCAAAGGTTCCATTAAAAATCATTAATCCAAAGAGTTCACAAAGTGGCAAAATGAAGATAAAGAAAGCAAACAGGTATCCCATTTATCAGCAAAACAAATTACAAAATAAAGTTATAAAAACTTATAATAGCAATAAATTCCATAGAAGTCTTAACAAAAATTTAGTAATAAATATTAAGAAAACACAAAATTTAAGAAAATATTGTGTAAGATTTGACTAGAGAGGGATACCAACTTTGTGGTTTGGAAAGCTAAACACTATAGTTATTATATCACCCCAAAATTATTTCACAGATGATATGCAATTGTACCAAAATCACAATGAGATTTCATATATAAAAAGTTGAAAAAGTAATTCTAAAGTCCTTTGAAAAAAAATATATGAATAATTTTAAAAAAATGAAAATGCTAATTAATAATAAAGGCTTAACGTCTACTCAAAAAGAGAACTGCTTTTTGGTGAGTTATTTGATAACAAATATTAAAAGTCTTAACATCTGGAATTTTACTCTAAATTTTATTCCAAGGAAATTAAAGATGACCACAAAGTCACAAAGACTGCCATTTATAAAACTAAAATAACCTACATATCTAATATAAAGAGTTAATTTTTAAACTGTGGTGCATCAATGCAACAAAATCCTATGGAGCTATTAAAATTGCAGTTGTAGAATCTGGGAGCTTTGTCATAAAATGCAGGGAGTAACCACATTCATTTATCAATGCACCCTTCCATAAGCCTACTAATATGACAGTAAGAAGGTATAAAAGTAGAAGAGCAAAATAAGAAAGATCTTGAGTTAGAGATTTCAAGAAATTTTGGAAGCTGGAAGGAAAGAGGCAATTATTTTAAAGCAGATGAAGATGAAAATAACCTAAGAGAAGCAGAGTGGTTTGACTCAGCATTCTAGAGTGGACAGATGCTCAGGAGTACCCAGGGCCACCAAAACCAAGGGTGAAGCACAGAATCAAACACAGAGCTAGGGTTGTTTTCACAGGCATTAACTGGACCCCAAGGACCTCTCCCTTGACCCAGACAGATGGCTACAGCACTTTCTCCCACAGTTATGGGAATTTTGAAATCAAGGTATAACAGGTGGTGGGGGAGGCACAAGGTGCTGAAAACATGAAAGGGAAAGTGCATATTCAAGAGAAGGAACCCTAATGCTCTCTGTTCTCAGGACGGAATTCAAATTCATTCTTCTGAAGCAAGAGATCAGAGGATTCCTCTGAAAAAAACAATTATTCTTAAGACTACATCTATAGATACTAAAACTAGCAAGGCAATGGGCACAAGTATCAAGAACACAGCTTCTAGAGGCAGACTGCCTGAATTCCAGTCCTGACATGCCAGTCTTATAGCTGTGAGCTAACTGCTTAGCCTCTGGGAAAACCTTAGTTTGCTTATCTAAAAATGCAGTTCCTACATCCTGGTGCTTTTATGAAAATTAAATGTTTTAGTACATGTGAAGCCCAATCACTTACTCCTGCTTCCCACCTGTTACCTGACTTTGTAGGTAGGGGATATATCCTTGCTTGGCTCTCAGGCCTGGCCATAATGCACTGTCATACACATCTAAAGAAAAGCTTTAAAAACAGTGTATGTTCTTTAGGGTTGTCCCTCTTGCCCTTTCCTATGAGAACTGTATGTCCCGAACAGCTGTTCCTTTATCCTGGGGCTGAGAATGAGCAGCAAAGGGAACAGAACCATGGCAGTAGACATCCAGCCACCTGCCACTGCCCACATGAAACCTAACTGAGGAAAAAAAATGTTTGCTCTAGAAAACCCCTGAGAATTGAGGGCTGTTTAGTTAGTATAGCAAAGTGAACAAACTAAAGTCACAATTTCATGTTTTTAAATTCTCAAAAGCCTGTTTTTAGGAATACCTGGAGAGGGAATCTTTAACAATGTTCTTAATCCTGAGAAGAGAACTGACACTAATTGATCACCTACAGTATGCCCCACACTGTACGGTAAATGAAATTGTTTATCCCTTGTAATAATAATCCTATTCAATAAGTTATACTACTGACTTTTAAAGTAAGTATTATCATCCTCTTATATGAAAAGTAAGTCCTCAGGAAATTAAGTGATTTGCCTAGTCCAGAACTATCAGCACCAGAGGCTTCCAGTTCAGGTGGGTGTGACCTTGGATATCACCCACTACTGCTGTCTTACACTGTTATCCTCATGTCTCACTCTTTGTCACTCACTGCTAGCCCTTAAGCACCTAACACAATGCTTGGGATATTATAAGTGCCAAAACAGTCCCCCAAACTTATTGAACTGATGTGCAGAAACCTATCAGTTAAAAATGCCTATTTTGATCATATACAATATATCAAAAAAGTTAAAAATATACAAACATTCAAACTATAGACCATTTAAAATAGTATTACTATTTATCATCCAGTAGAACAAAGCAGCTGAAGAAATCAAAATAATAGAGCAATAGATTTAAACTGACAAATGAAACTTTTGTACTTCAAATATTCTCTTCCATCACAGGGCCAAAATTAAACAGTAAGGAACATGTGTCAAAAGAAGATTACAGTAAATGACAGTTAAAATTCTGATTATATAAAGTATCCACCCAACCTTTTTAAAATATTGTGATTTAAATGATTAGACAAAATATGACTATTTACAAACAAGGAGATACAAACTCAAACATTTAAAAAATAATCTAGTAATCAACAAAATAGATACCTTTTTTGTTTCAAAAGACAACTGGAAATTTATCTTTAAATGATAAAGCTTAGTGTCAGCAAGGTTACAGTATTGCATTAATAATTAATTCAATTCTTTTAGAAAGTAACTTGAGGTAAAAATAGTCTTAAACTATTTATACTTTTGACCCTTACTATAAGAATCTACCTGAAGAGATAGTATCAAATATGGTAAAAGCCTGTGTCCATAGGCATCATTCTATCACAGGGGAGGAAAAGTCACAAGTTCTAAGTGTTCACAATAGAACGGTAAGACAATTCAGTGACTTTCCTTTCCTAGGATATTAACGACCTATTTTGAAAAGTGTTTATGAGGACTATACGGTCATATGGAGAAAGAAACTGATTATACTATAGAAAAAAAAACTGAAATTCAAAAATTGTACATACAAAATTTGAACTATTATGGAAAAAAAAACAAACAAATCATGGCTAGCAAACCAACCTATGCATGCAAATCCAAAATATTTTGTAGTATAATAGGGGTTGGTTTTTGGTATTTTCTGAATTTTCTTATATGAATAATTGTTAAATAATGAAAATGAAAAAAATGCATTTTAAATTTATAAAAAATTATCAATGGATAGAAATAATTTTGGGGAAAAAAATTAAAAATCTGAGCATTTTTGAAAATATCAAAATTCTTTCCTAAGCAAATTAAGAGATGTGTACAAGTTAAGAGCAGGCTCAGGAATGACACATCTTGGCTCTACTACGTACTAACTGTTTCAGCAAGTCACTCAATTTCTGTACCTCAGTGCTTCCACTTATAAAATGGGGATATATAACAGTGCCTACCTCACAGAGTTGTTGCTATGTATTTAACAAGTTAATATATGTAAAGTACATACACTGCCAGGCACATGGCATGCTTTCAAGTGTATGTCCATTTCGAAAAAAAAAAAAAAAAAAAAGTATACTAGAAATTATTCTTTTCTGGGAAACTGGGAAAAGAAAAAAAATATATATATATATAAATATATAATAGAGATCACCAGAGTCATTAATCAAAGTTCAATAAAGCTTCTTTATTCATTCACATAAACTCTGAAAACACAGGCATAAAAATATTTTTCTGTACCAAGAGCTATTTTCTAAATTTCAAATCTGAAACTATTCCTAAAATAATTAAGAAAATATAAATGCATTACCTTGTTGATATCATCTGCTGTAAATCCACTTTGATCTAAGAGTTCTCGGATTGCTTCTATGCATTTATTAAAAAGAGGAGAACAAAGAAGCTCAAATCTTGCTCTGTACATAAATGTACATGTGAACACACACACAAGAGGAGAAAAAGAAAAAAGGCTTAGTACAATCAAACTTTTTTTCTTGTTAAGAATAATGCCAAATTTAATGTGATAGTTTTTGGACTAATAGGTTTACAGTCAGAGTAGGGTATCTATTAAACAGTGCAATGTCGTGGGTATGGGTATGGATGTATGGATGTATGTGTGTATGTGTGTATGTATTTAAATTATTCATCTAAGTAAGTACAAAAATATTTAATATCAAATCCAAGTGGAAAGCTCTCATGCCCATGGTCTATTTACAAGCTTAAAAAAAAAAAAAATCTAAGAATATATACCCAAATTGAGGCATTCCCAACAATAAGCCTATCGACCCTAATTAAACCATCATTTGGAAATTTTTGCTATTTTCATGTTAAAGCATTAGAATTATTTCTAATTATTTTTCATTACACTCTGAGGTGTGCCTCAGTTTAGTCCTTTTGCACTGTCCAAGAAGCTTGAATGCTAGTATATAATAAAATTTTAAGATTCATGTTCATGAAAAATAAAGTCCATAATCTCATACTGAACTTCTTAAATGTAAATGATTTTAAAACTTATATTATCTACAGATATTAAAACATACTCTAAGAGCATAATTTCCTTAACGAAATGTTACAAATTCCCTCTTCTTCTTAATTACTGATATTAATAAGCAAACACATACTGAGTACTTGGACAAACTTAACACTAGGGCATCCTGAAGATAGGTACTCTACCCACAAAGTGGTATCTACTAAATTTAGCACCTTTTCTGTATTTTGGGGTGTGGCTTGAAATCTGACTTCAAACTAGAGCAGTACTATTCCAATAGAACATTCAGCTAGTCACCAGCCACATAGGACTACTGAGTATTTGAACTGCAGCTAGTGGTACTGAGGAACTGCATTTTTAATATTATCCTTTCCTGATTAACTTAAATAGCCATGGGTGGTTAGTGGCAATTGTATTAGGTAGCTCTGAAACTCAATTAGGAAAAACAGACGGATAAAGAAGGTAAACAAACATGGTGAATAGAATCCTAAAAGTTATATAATGCAGCAATGCTTGAAGTTTTTACTATGTTTGAAAGTTACCTGCCAAATTTTGGAGAGGTTTCAATAGGCTTACTAAAGATAACTATTATTACTATTAGTAAACAACACGAAAAGTTAAAGCAATGTCCAAAGTACAATGTCCTTCCTTTGTACTTTCTGGGTAGAAGTGCAATCACTTGTATGCAATGTTTTAGATTTGTAAAAGTTAGGGCTATTAAAAACTGTTTTATATACACTACATCTATACTCACTAAATGTCATAAAAGCTATTAAAATGTAAAATACTAGGGTTGGGGGTGTAGTTTTAGTGGTAGAGTTCTGTGAGGCCCTGGGTTCAATTACCAGTACATGGGGAAAAATAAAACAGGTAAAATACTAGTGATGATGGACAGAGTTAACAAAAACAAGAGAAATGTCGATCTTTACTACTGTGTAACGGTTGCAGTGCCTGGATTGAATTTCAGGCCTATCACTTCCTAACTGTATCACCTTGGGCAAGAAATAAAACTTCTGCTTCTGCTTCTTTATGTGTAAAATGAGAAACATAATAGTACCTGTCTCATAGGGCTGATATGAGGATTCAACTAGTTAATCCAAATATTTAAAATATAACTTGCTACAAAATGCTAACTATAAGTAATATTGAAACAGGAGGAGCTCCACATAAAAGTTTACACATTAAAGAACTAAAGACTCATAGGTAGGTGGGGCTGCAATTCAGTAAAAGATACCTGAAAATTCAAACTTAAAATTCCATGTCACCTTTCTTTAAAAGATGTAGGATGCCTTTTCTACACAGTGCTTATTGTAACTTAAAATTACTGGGCAATAAATCAAAACTAATGTAATTACTTTGGGAACAGCTACTTAGTCTGATAAAAATTGGACCCCAAAAGTAAAGACAGAAAATTTCCCCTCTCACAGATGGCTAATAAACCTCAACAAACACAAAGTCTAAGGTAAGAAAATCATACCCACATAAAATGCTCTTGAAATGATTTAAAGTTTTTTGAACTTCAGTTTTACCTGGACACATTGCAATCAAAATCTTGACCTTCATATAATGAGTCAAGGAAACAATTGGCACTTCCCAAGGTTGACAAAGAATGTTTTGCAACTTCAGCGCTGTTCATCAGTTTCATCATGGCTCGGGCATTTCCCCTCACATCATGTCTGAAGGACCTAAATTAAAAACATAACCTTTGAAATTTAAAATACTGGGTCATTTAGAATTTAATGAAATTAAAACCTACATAATTGCTGTTAGAGCAATAATAAATCCATGAATCAATATTACATACCAGATGTTAGCATTTGGCTTCTAATCCATCTAAACTTTCCTAAGAATATTTTTTGCAGTTAAGGGTCCATTCGAGAAAAATGAATAACCAATTTACTTAATACTTTGAATTAGTGTGTTATGTAACCATAATTGTAATTTGAGAAATGTAGACTAGATATCCTTTTACAGGTGAGACAGAGGTTGAAGATTTACGTAACTGGGTCTGCCTCCTATCTCACCTTTTACAAACACAGCATAACCACTGTTTAATTGAATAAAACTATCTATTGAGCACTTAAAGAACCCCAAAACTTAAATGTGCTTCTTCAAAGAAATCTGACACATAAAAAATATGTAAAATTAAAGTTCACCCATCTCTAATGTGCATTAATTTTTAAAACTGTTTGCTAAATAATGATCAATTGCTTTGTTAAAATAACACATTTATAATAAAAAGCAGTGTAGGTCTTCATTAAACAAGTGAGAAATTACCACTTTTTCAAGACTTTTTTAACCAATGAGTTTGGTAAACTGGTAAAAATGTTATTTCAGCTACATGTTTTATTTTTTCCTGAGAGTGGCGATGTCTAAAATATAACATAATAAACATATAATATATAAACATATAATAAACATGTAATATATTTGACTTTTGATATGTCCAAATAGGACATTTTAAATGGAGTAATTACATACAGTAATAAGACTCAAACATTCCTTGTGGTAGATTTGTTAAAATAAATACTCCATAAGCTATTAACTCACTGAGATATGATGATAACAATAGAATAAAGCTATCACCAGACCCAAATGTTTCAGTGGCTATTGGTTCTTTGCACTGAGTGAGAAATCCAAGCACCCTACACTGGACAGCTTGGCCTCTGCATCCCAGGACATTGTAATTTTTCCCTACCAAAAGATTGGGAATCTTCTTAATCTTCAGGCTGGATCCTCCCTGCCCCCCACCATCTCCTGCCAAGTCAAAGGTAAATAAACTAGTTTAAAACTGTTTGCTAAATAATGATCAATTATTTAAACATGTCTTAATAATTGGAATTGGTAGTTCTCATGCAGTGAAATAAACCCATCTTCTTTTGCAGCACAGTACTTTAAAGTAAATTAGGGGGAAAATTTTTTACACTTGAAGAGAAGCCTCAATCAAAATGTATTATCTAGGCCATTAAAACTCACCTCTGGAACTCAGAAGCTAGATACTGTGCTAAGGTTTCTGTGAAATGTGCACCACCGATGTTATCGTCAGTGTTTGTTGAAAGAACCCGATACATTCCACTGTTAACTTCCATGACACTCAGAGATAAGGATGTTCCTCCAAGCTTAAATACCAAAATATTGCTTCAAGAGAAAGATAAAGTGAGTAGCTTGTCAGAGAATCACAACATTCTAAAGCCAGGTGGGAGGGTAGAAGTCATTTAACTTAATCCCTTTAAATTGCAAATGAAGAAACTAAAAATCTCAGAGGAATAAGTTGTCTATAGTCACTAAGAGATGAATCCAGTTTTAACCCTGTGCTTCTGAATTCAAGCCAATGTGCTTTTTTACTTAATCATGCTGGTAAAACTGTATTTTTATAAGTAATCAGAGTCCAAAATACTACTTTTCAAAATAAATCAAGAATTGTAATTATAATAAATTTTGAGAACTGAATATAGAAATTCTATGTATTACACAAGTTACTACTACAACAGTCTATGCAGATTAAAACATATAAAACTAGAAGCTAATTTCTTATGTATCAAAATTCATACTTTTTGATATTTCTATCTTTATCTAGTTTACCTAAAAATAATTTCCTAATGATTTACACATACTAGTTTCTTCAACATGAGAAACTGAATGAGGTGAAACCATTAAGGAAAGTTAACACAATATATATGAATTAATTTCTCTAAAGTTTCATGATCATCACATCTATTAAGACAAGTGTTGACAGCTAAATTGTAGTATGTATATATTTACTATTTCACCATCAAAAGAATGGCAACTCTTCTCAACTCTTCAAGCTGGATTTCTCCCTATCTCTTGCCATTTAAATATACATAAAATGTAGTCACTTCTTCTAAACATGTCTAATAACTGCAACTGATAGTAAAATGAACAATGTCCTAGCTTCAGTCAGAACCAGGCTGGACCTATAATTTTCCAGTATTCTTCCAATAGAAAGAAGAGCAGAAAAGTTCAATTTCCCCCTCCTGTTATGTCCCTTCTCTGCTTTCCTAAAACCTCTTCTCTCAATTACTTGAAAAACTCTAGGTAGGAGATTCACTCTCTTGCTCCATAAAGGCTGAGAACCACTACCTTATATAACAATTCCTATTTACATTATTGCCACAATCTAAAAAATTTTCAGCACTGAGAAAACTTATTACTGCAAATATGGTTTTTTACCTTTTTCCAGTAGGGGAGTCTTGTCCAATTCCATAAGCAAGAAGAGCTGCAGATGGCTCATGTATTAAACGCAAAACATTAAATCCAGCAGCTCCAGCTGCTTCTCTGTGAACAATTTGCTTTCAATGAATTTAACATCACAATATGTTTAATCCTACACCTTTAGAAACTCTTGATAAAAAATTTATGCAATAGCAAGCAAAATTTCACAAGTACATATGAAGCACATGAAAAGCAGAACTCTGAACTGGAAAGGACTCTGTAAAAGTTCACTTTCTGTTTAAAATTACAGTGTTCAGAGTCCATTTTCTTAACAAAGAAAATAATATGGACTTATACCAAATAAGAAAAATACTAAAAAATGTCCATGCTAAGAAGAAAAAAAGTTCACATTTTCTGGGAATTCTTTTTGGGCTCTCAAAGTCTAAAAGAGATGCCCTCCTCCATGTTATTCAGAACTTCCGCATTCAAAACACAGATCACACTCTTACTAACTGTCCTGCTAATTCTGTGAGGTCAGATCCATGTATTATTTTTCTCCACGTACTCAAAACCTGAATGCAGTACGGCTTAAATAGTAATCAATAATACTGACTGAAAAAAAAAAATCCAAGCTTAAAAATTTTAGAAAGACATAGATAAATTCATAAAACATTTTGGAATTTTCCAATTTCTTTAATCTAGGGTCATGGTTTTAAAAAAGTAAATATGGCAATTCTCCATCTCAGAAGCAACTTCCATGCTTGCCAAAGCCCCTGATGAAACTTCTGATAATAAGCAAAGGCATGTGCTTCAAATATTCTCATGATCACCTATAAAAACTAAATGTTAACTTTTTTGTTTAGATGTTACGATTTAAGATGAAATAATCAAAAATATTTTGCACAAATGCATAGTCTATATAATTTCCACATAAACCTTAATTACATGAAACAAGTAAAGTGATCCATAAACACCAGTTTAACTTAGTAACTAAAAACATTTCCAATCAAAACAGTTATTAGGGTACCACACATCTTTTTGTTCTCTTGCTGTTTTATAAAAGGGAATACTATTATTGCCACACTAAGGTATTTATAAACACAATTTACTGGCTATGGCATTTTAAAATACAATTTTACCTTTTACTCTATGGTGATTCCATGAAATTTATACTTCTTTTAATTAAGCAAATCAGATAAACTGTAGTATACTTACCCAAGAGCATTTTTTTGTTTTTCTCCAAAGTCAAAGGGAACAGTAATAACTACATCATTTGCATCTGAGCCCAAGACAGAATGAGCTGTTTCTGTACATTTAAAAAAATAGAAAAAAAAAATTCTGATGAGAAGAAAAAAAATATTAAGTAATACTTTCTGAGGTTTTTAAATTATGCCAAAGATCTTCTCACTAAACAAATATTCCAATTCACTATACTGCCCCACCCTGTCAATTTTCTTCTCTTTCACTCATAAATCATACAGTACTTTTTGTGATTTTGGTGATAGCTTGTGGACACAGAACTAGGTACTTTCCAAAGAGCCTGACTCCCCTCCAAGTTTCAAACATCTTCCAAATTAGAATGAACTTCTAATGAGTCAATGTGAAGATATAGCATCATGTTAGTTCGATACACATAAGGGCTACAACAGATTCATAACAAAATCCAGAGCTGAAACGGCCCTTATAAATAATCTACTCCAGAATTTCCTGGCTTGTTCATACCTATTTGATCTGCCTACTCTCCTGTTCAGAGTGTGCTGTTCATCTTGAGAGATATAATATTCACCATTCACCATGTTTATTTGGCTGCTATTAGGAAGCTCTGAAAATGCTCATCTAACCCAAATCATTTATATTACATTGTGAATAGGCCTACTCCGAAAATCTGAAATCCAAAATTCTCCAAGTCAATGCTCAAAAAGTTTTGGATTTTGGAACATTTCAGATTTCAGATGTTTGGGCTGGGGATGTTCAACTCTAAGACCTATGCACATATCCTCAAATCTGAGAAACTCTGAAATTTCAAGTACTTCTGCTTCCAAGCATTTCACACAAAGGATAATCAAGGTTACAAAGCCAATTAGTGGCCAAACCAGTTCTATAATATAAGGCTCTTTCTACTAATCTGCTCTATACTCAGCTTCTCCCAAAAGCTTCTCCTTAAAAGCTTTCGTTTTAAGGTCAACTCTTTAAAGATTTAAAGTTATTCATTATCTCTTTTGCTCAGTACCTTTCATTTTACTAAATATCAGTCTGGCAACATCTTCTGGGTTAACAAATTTTGTTTCTTCTCCAGTATCTATTTCATATCGTAATTTCCCATTTTTTTCAACAACCTATAAAAGAAATTATAATTGTGCTAAGGAATAATTTCTTTTAAAGTGCAGTTTCAAATCAACATTACGTGATCTTTGGCAATTAATTTGTGACAGAAGAGCAATAAGAGAACCATACTCACTAAACATTTACTTTCCATGATGTATTTCTGAGCTTGTGGGTCATCAGAGCTGTCCATAAAGAGAAATATAAAGATAGCTAAGTATTAAAATTAGTACTGTAGGTATATGAAGTTTAAAGAGGACTATATTTTTCAATATTACTGAACATTAAAATATAAACAAAATTAAACTGCTTAATAATAAAATTTTTCAAATATAGAAAACAATTAAATGGAGTATTTACAATGGTTATAGTAATTCCACTAAAGTATTAAGCTCCATATTGGAAAGTAAATAACTCTTATTCTGATCTTGCTAATATTTTGAGGCAGTTTTTCATAATGTCAATGATTTTATATCTTAACAATTTCATACCTATGATCCTGAAGACCCAACCAACTGAGATGAAAAGGACAAAAGAAGATAACATTGTAAACTAAGGGCAAAGATCTAACACCATCTTTGTTGCTGGATTTCTGAACACAAAAATCAAAACCCCAAATCAAAAGACTGAGCACAAGTATGAATGTTGTATATAGAAAGACAATACTTCCTCAAGTAACTCTTACAGTTGTATATGGAAGGAGAGATTTATAATATCCCAAAGTACTAAATAAATGTATGTGGCAAAGAAAACATGAAAGCAAGGAGTGTTTTATTGCTCAAGATAATATCAATTTACGCAGACTACAGAGTATTTTCACATTTATTACCTATTTGACCCACAAGAATACATTTGATGGATACTATTTTAGAGATAAAACAGGTTCAGAGAGGGACAATGACTCATAACCCTGTAAGACGCAAAGCCAGGACTTGCCCCCAGGTCTTTTCTATCAGGTAGTCTCTTTACACTTAAACAGTCTACCTCCCACAAATACTGCAAATGACCACTGCACTTCTGCCCCTTGAAGAGGGATGAGAATCTCTGATCCTTGGCTAAATTCATCTAGAAATTAAGATGGAAGAGATTAGCATCTCGCCTAGTAGTCATCCAAGGAGCTATGGCTATTCTATATAGAAACCAGCCTAAAATGTTTAATAAGAGCCTAAGATTAATATTAACTAAATGTAGATTATGGAACATATGAAGACCTTTAATTGGGTAAATAAGAGGAATACAAAAGGGTTTAAAATGGACTAATTTGGTTTATAATTCTAGTGTACTTGCAGGTTCCTCTTCCTTCTCTATTGCCTAAAAACATCAATTAATGGGAGGAAAAACAGGTAAGGAGCCAGCCCAAAGTACAGTAATGGCATCGCTGGCTGGCATCCAGATCTTCAGTATAAAGTTTAGTACTCAATAAATTCTCTGCTCCTCCTTTTCTCTAAACCCAATGTTAAGACTACATTCCAAATATTTTTAGGAAAAAAAAAACAAAAGGACAAAGTGTGCCAATAGTGAGATTTTGCACCAATACTATAATTTCAGCTTGACACTTACTGGCGATTTTCTTTAGGACAGAATTAAGTTAACCAGGATAATTTATCCAACTATGTGTAGGTTATCCACCACTTGGGATATAATTTTCAAGGAAAGATATTTTTATTCAATTTATAGAGCTCTTAGAAATAGAAAATTATTTCTTAGTTGCCATGCAAAGAAGCTCTCTTTCTTACGCAAACAGAAAGCACATGTTGCTCTTAAGACCACACACAGTCAAGACACTGGAGACTCAAAAGCAGAGATGTGGAAAGAGAATGGAGGTGACAAAGGAGCACAGATATCTTTAGAAAGTAGCGGACTGACCCACAACTACACACAAGTAAAAACTTTTATTTGTCCACACTAGGATTAAATTACTTAACAGAAAAACAAAGGTGGTGGGAGCTGGTCTACACAGCACCTCATTCATATCGTGGTCTTTAGGAGGCAGTGTTAATCCTACCATTGCATCACAAACTTTACCAGCAATGCCACTTTCTCCTCTTCCTCAAGTAACTCTTACAGTCATCAGGCCCCCAGGCGTGGTACACACCAGCACTCAAGTGCTACAGGGTCTCCATCCCCACTCCTATTACATTTTAGTGCCTATAGGTCTAACAGTACTTTTACATTCATCTGTTCATTGGATCCTCACAACACCCCTGTGAGGTAGGTAGAACAATTATTAGTTTCCCACTTTAGAAGAGGAACCTGAGTTACAGAGTGGTGAAAGGCTTGTCTGAGGATATCCAGGTAGTAATGGTTGGGCCTGGGGCTTAGGTAGGATTCCCAGCTTGCTTTCTTGCACATGGTCTCCCTTTATTGCAAGTTCTTCCCTTAATATTCTTAGCAGATTTTTCTATTATTTCCTCAGGACCTTTCCCTCAAGTTTTATTCCCACATTATGGATACTTCAGGCATTAGATATTCACAATCTATCACCAAACTTTAATTCCACTTTTGTTCTTCAGCACTTATTATCTCAAGTAAATCCCTGCCTATGTTCTTTGCTACCTTAGTAGTTTTATATGGGACAGGTCCAACTCTCCTTCAAGTACTTCCCTGTTTTTACAGAAAATCTACTTATCTAGTGTTATCCAGTTATAACTGACACATATCCTTCCACATAATGGCCTAAAACAATTGAGACAATGGATATATATGTATCCATTTCAATGCCTTAATACATGCTTCTTGAAAGTAAGGAATCTGTAGGTCTGATGCAGTGCTTAGAAGTTCATGGGTACATTAATAAACATTAATACCATAGGATGCTCCCTTAAAATATAATTGTTGCCAGTATTTCAAACATACATTAATATGCTGCTGTGACTGAAAATGTTACAATTAAGGTTTCATTTTCACTTTTTTATTATGCTATTTCTTATTTTTTTTTTTTATTTTTTTTAGAACTGAAAGGTACTAGGAAGAAAATCATCTCGTACAAATCTCTCAATAAACAGTTAAATAAATAGTGGCACAAAAAAGGGTAAGTGATTTGCCCAACCAAATGAACCATAACAGGGAGCCTAGAAGTTCTAACTAGATTCCAGTGCATTCTACCACACCAGCTGCTTCACATATCCACCAGTCATTTATCAGAGCAGCATGCTTGCTACCATTTCAGGTAGGTCCCAGTTTTGTTCTCACCACTTCTTTATCTATTTGCACTTCTGGGATTTAGATATGAACCCAGGCCTGCAGTGTACAAAACAAAACCTCTCCCTACATATTTTTTTTCCCCTCCCAGCTTCTTGACTTCAGGAAAGCCTTTTAAAGCCCAAGACTCCTATATTTAAATTTCCTCAAAGTACTAAGTAAACCACTGACAGTTTTAAGTAATGACTTTCCTTCTAAAGCAAACTGGAAGCATTGCTTATCACGCTGGGAATGTGTGTGTTTAGGTGGGGGAGTGTGTTTGATGAGGGTTTGTGCTTAAAAGGAGTTACTTATTGCAGGCAGTTTCTGTCCATACCACCCTCTAGTGTTCTCAAAGTTAACAGGAAACAAAGCTGTTCTCTTCTAACAGATGCCACTAAATACTTGAACTTTTATCTATACCACTTGAGAAAAAGTGATCAACCTTGGAAAGTTCCCTGGAAGGAAAGTTTTCAAGGGTGTGCCCTTTATAACATACTAAACAAAAATAGAATAAAATAAACCAAACCCAAAGGCAAAAACATAACTAATAAAAAGGAACAAAATTAGCTAACAGTAAGTTGGAAATTGATATGATCCAAATTGTTTCCCAAATGTTCAAATGGCAACCAATTTTAAAGATATAACTTGTGCACACAAAGGGACCCAAATGATATGAAATGCAAAGAATTTACTTACATTTACTATTTTATAAAACAGCCAATATTTCACCATATCAAAGACTATCAATATGAACCACAACAAACTATTGTGGTTCCCAGTCAGCTAATTATATCCTTATCTTGATAGGAGACTAACAGCTAGTAAAATTAAGGAGGGAAAGCTGGTTCGACTATTAAAATAGGGCACCTACTAGTAGATATGTCAGAGACACAGCAGTGAAATTATAAGAGACAAATACATGTTGTGCCTATACTAGTCTAATGAGCCACAGAGGGATTTTAAAAATTAAGATCTCATACTCCATGAAGCAAATTAAACAAGTAAAGATCCAAGCAACGAGGTCATGGTACATGGCCATACTTGTAAACTAACATGCGCACCCTGGCCTTGCCTAAGCCAAGGTTAGACGCATAATAACTTACATGTGTATAGTGCTTTTAAAAGTTTAAACCTTTCACATCTATTAGCCATCTGATCCTCACAACAACCCTGTGAGGTAGGCAGGGGGCAGGAGTTACTATCTACCCACCATTTTACAGATGAGGAAACTGTTGTAGAGAGGTAAAGGAAATTGCCTCACATCTGTCACAAAGTCAGGACAAGTTAGCTCACTTGAACTTGGCTCTACCAATTTTCTATTAGGCCACCTGTCATGCTTCTGAAGGTCTTTCAATTAGCAGAGTGTCTCAGGAAAAGGAACTCACGAGTTTACTCCCTACTACTATGCATATTAATGGTTCATCTACTCTTTTTTTCTGAGGATATAGAAAAGGAGTCAGAGTACCAGAAGGCAGGCATTGAAAATAATTTCTACCATTTAGGAAATATACCCTTTGTAACCAGTTCCTAGCTTTTGGTGTTTGAAATCAACCTTTGAAGCAATTTTTCGAGCCCTAGCTGAAAAGCACCAGTTGCCTCTTCCACTGCTGTCGCCAAGCGTCTGACTGCGATGACAGCATCCCTGCGCAGCTCATTGGCAGCGTCTTGCTGGGCACTGGCCTCCTCACCAATAGCAATCAGCCTGTCCAGTTTTTCTTCCTCACGCTTTGAAAGTTCTCGTGCCAATCTCCTGTTTTCTGCCAACTCAGCTGCAATAGTTCTGGCCACTGACCGCCTTCTTCGCCTTGCCCACTTTGGAGGGGGCTCACTGGTCAAAGGCCTGTCCTCACCAGAGACAAAACCAACTCTGGAAGAGGAGACTGGAGGCCGCGGTGTGGAGGCTACACAAGGAGTGTTTCGGCTGGTGCTGGTGCAGGGACTGGGTTCACCCGCCACACCCAGTCTGGTCATAGGGCTGCTCTGACAGAGAGCAGCTGCACCTCTGAAAAGGTTGTGGGAGCTGCTGTAGCTGGGGGTCCCTTGAGAGCACCCTGAAAAACAAAGCAACAATGTTGCAAAGAGGACACTCCTGGTAAGGGAATGGTTGGAGCCAGCAGCAGAGTTACAGCAGAGTTTTGAGACAGTTACAAAATTAGGAATGGTTCTTGGAAAGGCCTCTTTCCACAAGGGAATAGAAATCATTTTTTAATCTGGACATTTTAGCCTGTTGTTGTCTCACCTCCAAAACATCCCCCCTGCCTTACCAAACCCCTTTCCACTAGCTATCCAACCCATTTGATTCCCACAAATTCCTAACTACCCATAAGAAATAATGCCAAAACTAGTTTGGTTCTAAAAAGCATATCTTCCAGGCTTAAAGAGTTCTAATTTCTTACATACCTAGGGCTATGGCTTTTTAAAACCTTGAGCCCTTTATCTTATTACAAAGTTTGAAAAAGAAGGGTGGAGATGGGGCAGAAATAAGGTCTATGCTGAAGAGGGCACTATCCAAACATTTACTGCTGTTTAGAACCAAGTGACTCCGAGACCCCAATTCTTCACATGCTTGGGAGTTACCTGCACCCGAGGATTCAGCCCAGGAGTCCTCGAGGTCACTGGCTTCTTGCATCCGGTCACTGATTCTCAGCTGACAATCCTCATCTGATTCCTTAACTGTTTTCAAGATAGTCTGATGATCAGCTGTCTGATTCCTTTTTGCTTTCAGAATGCTGGTTCCCTCTTCCCCTGGGGTGTCAGAGGCCACTAAGTTCTGATCACAGTGCTTGGCCCAAGCAGCAGCCTCCATTAAGTTGTCTGGGTCAGTCACTATCTGATTTCGGAGAAGCTGATCCAACGTATCATAAAATGGACAGTGAGGTGGATCACCCATACTTGTGGCATGGGCAACATAGGCCTTTAAATATAATGCCTTCAGAACTTTAAACTTGGAGCGGCACTGACGTTCGGTGCGGCGGAAGCCTTCCTGCTGCATTCGCTTAGACACAGCCTGATAGACATCTGCATTATGATGCACAGTCTGGAGGCGTTGAATATATTCTGCCTCGCCTAGTATGGAGAGAAGAGTTCGTGTCTCCTGTCTGGACCACCGGATGCCCGCACTGCTATTGGAAGTGGCCATAGTGGGTTGGGAAGGAAGGAAGGCTACTGAAGCAAGCTCCTGGCAGCAAGGTGCAAATTTGAAGGTGTGGGGAAGCTCTGTACTCTCAGTATATTTCCAGGAGCCAGCCGATTCTTCCCTCTCAGGGCTAATTGTTGAGATGCCAGGTCCAAGGACCGCATTTCTGGCTGGAAGGCCACAGGGGAATGAGAGTTATAGGGAGGGTGTAAGGATTATTTTGGCAGCAAATTAAGTAATGCTACCTGTGAGTAGATCATAAATAGGCATAAGGCCAAGACTGAGAAAGCCCAACTTTGGGAGTTTGCCTAGGGTAAGTACTGGACCAGGGGCTTCACAAAAGAACTGGCTTCCCCACAAAGAGCCAAATGCTTTCAAGGCTAACACCTAGTATAATTATGGATCTATAATCTCCATCCTCTGGTAAGTAGACAGGCTGAAGAGGAAAATAACATGGACCATGAGGTAACTAACTCTAGAAAGGTACTGGCAGGACCATGGTATAAGCAGAATATCTGAAGGGTACTTCTCCTTTCACTAACCTTAACCTAATTAGCAATGTTAGAGCTATTTATTACTCATCTGACTGCCACTATTGCACTCCTTTACTAAAAGGTTACTTTCAGGGCCAGAAAAGTATGTTTAAATTGTTCTGCTAATATCACACTTTCTGCACAATTCAGCAGAAGACATCCACTTCATTACTCTAAATATCCACCCCCAAATAGCAGCATAAAATAAACTATATATATATTAAAAAAACTGGCTACCAGGGAACAGATCTATGCAAATGTTCTATATCTTCGTTATATCAATATCTGTATGCTGATTGTGATATTGTCCTACAATTATCAAGAAGTTACTACTGGTGGAAGCAGTAAATTCAATAATATATTGGATGCCTCTGTTTATTTCTTAGAACAGTGTGTAAAATCACAATTATCTCAAAATAACAAGTTTAATTACAATTCAAAATTGTTGGCTGTTCAGTGATTCCAGCTTCAAGACCTATTATGATCACTAGCTATTTTCTAGCTTATGATTTGAAAATATTTGACACTAGCCAATTTTTTCTAACATGTTTGTCCTAAGTTTTAACAACAGGTAAAAGGATATGGGAATAAATTTATCATCACAAATATCTGAATTCTCTCCAAAATGCTATAGTTTTTGGTTTAGTCTCTGACATCCCAAGGTAAAAATATTAACATTGAGTTGGATTTCATTAAACATAGGCAAAAGACAAAATTAACACAAGGATATGTCTACTTAAATTCTTATTATATAAAACTGAGACAGGGCTGGGGGTGTACCTCAGTGGAAGAACAACTTGTGCATGTAGCTGGGTTCAATACCCAGCATTAGTTGGGAGGTGGCGAGGGGTGGACAGAACCTGTCCCCCTGCTGAGGGTTAGGAGACCTGAAATGCAGTCTTATCTACTTCACCCTTCTAATTAATTTAGATAGGCCACAATTTCCATGTACCTTGATTTGCTCATCTATAAATGGGGAGGGACAGATAGTACCTGCCCTACCAATTTTTAAAGAGATGTTCAGAGGATGAAATAAAATAATAGATGTGAAAGCACTTGAAAATTTAAAAACACTCTATCAAGAACTATTTCTCTAGTGAAAATGAAAACCATTAATTATTATGATAATCTATAATTTGAGGAGACAGAAGTCTGGGGAAGCAAGCCTCTTTAATCTTCTAATTAAAGTTACAACAGATGATTAACCTGATTCTTACATAAGACATTAATTAAGCTGTTTCTCTAATGATAAAATTTGTAAGTCAACTGGAAAAGTCTGTTCCCAGAAAGTGTCACAAAGGGTCTTGAGGAAGAAAATCAATAGCATCTACATAAGTTATGACCAATTATGATAGATCTTGAAAAATTCAAGCACCACACAAAGAAAACTTCAAATTCCCACAAAATCTTTCCTCTGTTAAAAAATATATATATATATATATAAAAGTGAAAAGTCCAAATTACCACCTCTGGCACTTATCAATACCAACAGACCTGAAAGCAAGAAATCAAATATCTGAGAGAATTCCATCCTTGATAAGATCCAACAATAATAATCAAAAGAAACAGTCCTACTGGGGTATTCTCTCAAAGGACTCGGTCATAAAAAGCAACAAAGTAACAAACTGTGATGTTTCTAGTTCCATTTCACTTTATGTTAAGCCTAGAATTTATAAACATTTTTTTTTTACCATATTTAAAAGTATCACTTTGTTCCATACCTTCTGCCAAGGATCTGCTTTACTTTCATTACTGTATTTGAAATATTTCTTATTCTACTTTGTTTTGCTGCCAATCCAACCACCTGAAAAAAAGCAACATGTTATAATGCATGTAATTTTTCATTATTTCTAAATACAAAAATGAGAATAGTACCTCTTCATTTTCTGAGTAAGCAACAACAGCTGGAGTAACTCTATCACCTGCATCATTTGCAACCACACCAGCCCGGCCATCCTAGAGAAAAACACAACTGCATTAGTTCCTTTAAAATGAATGTGGGCCATTTTACTTTGCCATCTAGATGGAAAGAAAAGTTACTATTATCAATATTTTAAACTCGTAGATTTAATTACCACTATTAATTTCCTACGTTTTATGGAAGGATAACATTCCATGAAGAACTGCCTCAATTTTTCAGTCCCCTCTGCATAGTCAACTATTGGTTCAAACAGTGTAACAACCTTTCTATACAAAATAATAACAAGCATCTATTACATCAGCCTTTCTACCTCTCCCACAAATACATCTTTCTTCCCTTTTACACAAATCAAGTAGCACTAATTCCTTTGAACTTTCCTTAGAAATCTTTTGACATTTAAACGTGGGGCTAGGAACAGGGTAGTTTGTTATTATTGTTCCTTCTGCCTCGTTTTGAAGAGAGAAAGACCACAGCTCCTTGTGGAACTCTTTGACCAAGTCTGTAGAGTACTTCCAACCAACTCGCTTCACAGCCAAGCGCGGGCTTTGCTCAGCTTCCAGATCTTCGCACCCCGCCCCTCTGGATACCAGACATACGAGGCCCAACTCAGCTCGTCCTGTGGCCCTGACGTTGCAGAGACTGCCTACTTCCAGGAATCCTAAGATCATGACGTCACCGAGACCCCTCTGAGCATCTGCAGCCCTGATATCACTAAAACCTCTCCGGAATCCTGTGGCCAGGACGTCGCCGGGATCCCTCCCGGCATCCTGCTATCCTGGGACCCCTCCAGACATATTTATATATCTGCAGTCAAAATGTACCCGGTGCCCGGGGACTCCGTGAGTATTCTGAGGCACTGAGGTCTTCTGAAACCCTCTGGGCATCCTCTGGCCACATCCCAGGACTTCTCCAAGCAATCCCTACTGCTACGAAATCTCCAAGACTCCTCCAGGCACCCTGTGACCCTGACATCCTTGGACCCCCTCTGGGCATCCTGCGGTCGTGTAGTGCCAGGAGCCCTCCGGGCATCCCGTGGCTCCGACGTCCCCGGGATCCCTTTGGGCATCCAGCCTCCACACATCCCCGAACCCTGCGGTCGGCGTAGCTAGAAGCCTCAACCAGGGCGCAGCGGACTTGCCAAAGAAGCCGTAGGGGACGAGGCCCGGCATGCTCTGCCCTTCGCCTCCACGCGACGTTTCTAGGCCGACAACACAGCGTCCTTAACCTGTAGATAACTCGGTGCCGAGATAGGGGTGGCTGACATGAAATCCATAGCCCAACTTCCCCAACCCCTCACCTTATAGACGGCCACGCAGGCTGATGTGCAGCCCAGGTGGACTCCGATGGCCGCCATGAGGCGGCAGGGACTGCGACGGCAGTAACGAGCGGACCCCCTGCCGCAACAGCTACCCGCCACCGAATTGCCCCATCAGGCACCGCGGAGACTTCACGTTCCCGCCCGCCCACTGCGTCCGGTCTGTAGCGCCGGGCTTCCTCGATGCCACCAATCAGCGTGAAGGTCCCGCCTTCCCTTCCGAGAAGTCAGCGAATGGCTTTAGTGAGTCTCTCGGCGCTCCCTTAGAGTCGCACGGCGCGTGCAATAGTGCGCACGCGTCAGCTGGTGAGGGACAGGAAGAGGGTCCTTAGCTCCGCCCCTTTCTTGTTCCTTTTTCAAGAGCCAATAGAAACTCCCTGTGGGGTTGCGTCATTTGTCCTAGCAACTAGGGGCAGATTCTTTCCAATCTCTTACTGGGCTTCTATAGGTCCTGTTGCAGCCTCTGGTAACAGCAGCGCTGGTGGTGGAGGCGATTAGAGCTGGTGACTCAGCATGCGGTGCGCGAGCCCAGCTGCCGTGGTGGTATTTTGCGCTGGGCTGTGGGTCTCTAACCCGGTGCCGGCCCAGAGCCAGGAGGCTTGGGGGCGGCCGGACACTGACTGTGAAGGTGAGCGGTGTGTGACCTGCTTGCATGGCGGCGGCACCGCGCTGCAGCTCAACTGTTATCAGCTTTGGCTTTCTCGGGCCCTGGCTGTAAATAATATTTCACCCAGGAAATGCAGGATGTGTACCTAATTTCAGAACTCCTTAGCCAAAGTGTAGGCAAAAGCTTGAGCCAGGCCCAGTGACACCTTGAGGCCGTGCTGATTTTGCTGAGAATATTAAATTGCCACAGTAAAAACTGGTGGGTTGGGATTTGGATTAGATTTTGTGCGAACGCTGCTAGATTCTGATGACCCTGGCGCCAAACGGATTCTTCCTTCTAACCGGCGAGACATACTTCTTGCAACAGAAGACGTTTTTCAAGTTCAAACTAGTTTGTGACTCCCAAAAGAAAAATAAAACATGACATGAATTGGGGTGGCGTAAATCAGAGGACATAGCTAACATTAGGTAGGACTTTAAAAGTTGCTTTACAAAGGAATGCATTAATTCCTTGAGAAAGAGAAGATACATTAAAAAAAAAAAAAAAAAAAAAGACTTTTTGTTCAGTTTCTCAGCCAGAATACCTGGATCTATGTCCCACCAAGCTCTCTGATTTTGAGGCTGTCATACCTGGTTTTTCCACAATCAGTATACTCTATGCCAGAGGGCTGTTAATAAGGGCAAAGAGAATTAGTTGTGCTAACCCCTTCCTCCTGGATTATTAAACTCCAGGATTTAGTGATATCATTAGTTTAAATGTATGTCCTCTAAGCTTGAGACTTTATTCACTGAACAGGAAATTGTAGGCTCACAATATATGTTGCATGGATGGATAAGTATGGTCTGTATTATAAATAAAGCATTAATATCTTAATAATTGGAGTCCAGCTTTCTACCAGCAATAAACTTTTCTCCAGAAATTTAAATATCTACATGATGCTGTCTTAAAAACTTTTATAAAGATATTTATTTCACTGTTAAAACTTTTCTTAAAGATAGCATTGTGTCCTGTACATTTAAAGCAACATTTATAAGGCATGCACAATTGATTTGATGTGTCATAATAATCTTCCGGAGCTTGTACCTGAAAACATTTCAGAAGAGACAGAGCATCTAGATTAATTAAACATAAGGTTCAGGCCATCATTCCTAAATTTATTGTAGCTTGTTGTGATTATTAACTTGTATCTTTGGCTATCCAATGTGTACATTTCACGTCTTAGATAAAGAGGTTGTATAATTATGGAGAAAGGAAATATTTTGGAACAAAATCTAGATTCTAGATCTGACTCTATTTTTGCTTATGAGCCTTTCTTATTAACCACTTAATTTCCCTTCAGTGTATAGGATTAAAATGCTATATTGTACTGTGTTTAATAGAGCAAAGATAAAACCATTTTGGACCTATTTATGGATTTGTTTTAACTTCACAAAGTATTCTGTAAAAAACTTAAATTAATTGGCTACATTTTAAAATTGAGAGATTTTATATAAAATAATTTCAGATTTCTGACTTTTCTCGAAAAACCAGATGACCTGGCAAGATTGTCCCAAATGGCCATAATTTGAGAATTGACTGTGGCTGTTCTTTTTAGGAAGGGCATGTATTCTACAGGTTTTTCAAGTTTTTTCTCCTAAATTCATTCTTATTTCTCTTTCATTTTTTTTTACCTGGTTCCTGTAGATATTTAACTTTGTGAACCCTGCATTTATGTAATGTAAGGCTTACTGTAAAATGTAGATGTTTCCATATCTATTTTTTAAAAAATCATTATTATGAGATATTTTTTAAAACTACTTGTTCTGAAATAATTATAGATTCACTTATGGGATTACTTTTAATAAACAAATAAAAGAATGTGGTTACTTGAGGTTGAACATTAAGTTACTGACCTCCTAGGTGATCATGGTGAGGCTATTCTATATAAGCCCAAGGAATGAACTTGGACTTCTCTGTGGCATGTGACACCATTGACTTCTTTCCCTTTCAGAAACTCTTCATGGTCTAGATTCTGGTTTTTTGGCTTCAACTTTTCTCTGTGCCTACTTGTTCAAAGTGTCTTTCTGGGCCCTTAATCCTCTAGCCATGGCTTAAACATTAAAATTGTCCAGAGTTCTGCTCTCTGCCCTTCTCTCTTCTCAGTCTACACACTCTTCAGTGTTATCAAAATCACAAAGGAAAGGAATATTTTATAACAAGACCTAGACTCAAGACCTAGTTCTGACTCTTTACTACTTATGAGTCTTTTTTATTAGCCACTTAATTTCTCATTATTAAAATGCAATATTATACTGTATACAGTAGAGCAAAGGTAAAACACATGTTTGTGAACCACCTTGAACTTAAAGTTCATAATGGTTTTTTTATTTTTTTTTAGTTTGACTACATTTTAAAATTGGGAGATTTTACATTTAAAAGACATCAGATTTCTGGCTTTCCTTGAAAAGCTAGATGACCTGGCAAGACTGACCTTTCAGTCTGATAAATTGAAAATCTCCATATCTAATCCACATTTTTCCCTAGAGTTCCAAACCTTGCACTCCCTGGGCTACTGAAAAACTGCCTATTTTGAAAGCAACACAGTCAAAAGTCAAGGTGGTCATCTCACCAACCTCCTCACTCCCCTAGACCTGTTATGTTTACAGTGTCAGCATGGGTCAAGTTACTGGCTGAGTAGTCTGAGTTCTAGACTTCTCTTTTTCCCTCATCTCTTACAACCAACCAGTCACTTTGTCCATGAACTTGACCTCCTGATGGACTGCTCCATCCTCCTCCCTGGGTTCCAATACCTTGTTACAGACCATCATATTTTTACCTTCCATCGTCTTTCCTGCACCTTTCTTCCTCCTCTCTAGTCCCCTGGAAATGTCATCATGTTCCTACTTGTTTAATGTCTTTCATTGGTTTCCCAGTCTCCATCAGTCATCTTCTTCTTCTTTGTCTTCCCATAGAATCTAGCACCCTTCTCATGTGGTTCACTGACTGGGTCTCCTCCATGCAACTGTGCACTCTTAAAAATCAACACTTGCCTGTCACCAGATCATTTCTATTAGCTACCGTAGTGCATGGCAAAGGGCCCACACTTAATTTGTTAAACAAATGGACATACAGGTGCTGTGACAACCTTTGGTGTATCTTCTGGTTCGTTGAATGTTTATCTTTAAAAATGCAAGTTAGAATGCCTGACTCTCACCACCTAGGTGATAAATTGTCAGAGAAACTGTTGAGGTACAGAAACCATATGAAGATATATTGTGAGGAATAATCTAAGAGCTACGAGGCATTGGAGTACTGGGTTCCTTTTCAAGAAGACAAGAATGAGAGTCACTGGGAAACTGATGATCATTACAACAGGTATCTTTGCATACCTAATATGTTTGCTAATTAAATTCAGCAAAATACATGTTAAGGGCTGGGGATGTAGCTCAGGGGTAGAGTGCTTGCCTAGCACAGGTAAGGCACTGGGTTCGATCCTCAGCACCACATTAAAACAAATAAAAAAAATAAAGGTTAAATTCTTTTTTTAAAAATATATGTTAAGAGTCACATTCTGGGGCTAGGGTTATGGCTCATTTGTGGTCTTCGCCTAGCATGTTTGAGGAATTGGGTTCAATCCTCAGCACCACACACAAATAAATAAAGGTATGTATCCATCTACAACTAAAATATATATTTATATATATTTATGTGTATATATATATATAAACACACACACACACACACACACACACACATATATATATATATATATATATATATATATATATATATGTATAAAGAGTCACATTCAATCAGTAGCATTTACACAGCCTGTCAGACTTTTAATGCTTTCCAGATTTGTCTTTGGGGATAACACTGACCCTTTGTGTTTTCATCCTGATTAACTACCTGGTTCTTTCAGTCTTTCTGGTTCTTTCCCATCTTCTCAATTTCTTTTTCTTTTTTTCCTTTTCTTTTTTTCTTTTTTTTTTCTTTTTTTTCTTTTTTTTTTTTTTTTTTTTTTTTGTGGTATTAGGGATTGTACCCAGGGGCAGTTTACCATGAGCTAAATCCCCAGTCCTTTTTATTTTTTATTTTGAGACAAGTCCTCAAAAAGTTGCTGAGGCTGGCCTCAAACTTGCAATCCTCTTGCCTCAGCCTCCCAAGTTGCTGCCTAACTTCTAAACATTGAAGTTTCATAAGAATGAGACCTGGGACTATGTCTCTTGTTCATTTTCCCTTAGCCTCTGGTCTCAAGAATATTGCTTGAATGTTGGTAATATACATTTATGTGTCTCCTAGACTTCAACCCTGATCTCCAGATTATAGTCATGTAACATAAGAATGTTTTGGTCAGCAATGAATTGCTTATATGAGAATGGTTCCATAAAATTATAATGGAACTGAAAAATTCCTAGGTCCAGTGACATCATAGTATCAGGCATTACAAGTTTGTGGTGATTCTGGAGTAAACAAACTTACTGCATTGCCAGTCATATAAAAGTATAGCACATATAATTATGTATAGTACATAATACTTGATGGTAATAACAACTATGTTGCTGGTTTATGTATTTACTGTGTTTTACTTTTTATCATTACTTTAGAGAGTACTTTTTCTACTTATAAAACAGCCTCAGGCAGGTCCTTTAAGAGGGGTTCCAGAAGTCATTGTTATCAAAGGAGGTGACAACTCCATGTGTGTCATTACCCCTGAAAACCTTGTGGGAAAAGAAGAGAAGATAGAAGACAATGACATTGATAATCCTGACCCTGTATAGCCCTAGGCTGATGTGTATATCTGTGTCTTACTTTTTCAAAAAGCAATTTTAAAAAGTAGAGAGAAAATTAACCAAATAAAAGCTGATAGAATAAAGATTTAAAGAAAGCATTTTTGTGCAGCTGTTCAATCATGTATTTTACACTTAAGTGTTATTACAAAGAGTCAAATAGTTTTTAAAAAAAATAGTGAGCTAAGGTTAATGTTTTACTGAATAAATAAAAAATCTTTTTTTAAGATAAATTTAATATAGCCTAAGTGTATGGTGTTTACAAAGCCTACAGTAGGGTACAGCAATTTTCTGGGGTGTAACATTCACTGTTTTCTCTCTGACTCACCCAGAGGAACTTCCAGGTGAACCATTTTTTCCCCAAATCTTTTATACCATAGTTTTACTATACCTTTTCTATGCTCAGACATGTTTATACAAATATTCACCTTTGTGTTGGGCTTTCCTACAGTATTTAGTACAGTAACGAATGCTACTGGCTTGTAGCCTAAGCTATAACCTATTAACTGTACTATCTGGGTTTGGGTAAATATCCTCTCTGTGATGGTCCCACAACAATGAAATCATTGAAGAACTCATTTCAGAATGTGATCCTATCATTAAGTGAGGCATGGCCATATATCCAGTTGCTTTCTCGTTGTTTGCAGGTGGATGTTGTATTGGGGTTCTCCAAAGAAGTAGGACCAATAGAAAATATGTATATGTGGGTATAGATTGTTGCTCCTCAGCTTACAACGGGGTTACAGTCCAATAAACCCATGATGAATTGAAACTGTCATTAACTCAAAAGTGCATTTAATATACCTTACCCACCAAACATAGTTTAGCAACACCACACACTGTTGAGTACTGGGGGTTTACCTTTATGATCTGTTCCCCACTGGAGCTGTGACTGACTTTTGCCAGCGTCAGTCTCTCACTGAAGTCTCAGACTCATAGGGAAGAAGTGACAGCCAGCTGAGACAAGAAGAGACAGAAGCAGCATGCCTGAACATTTTTCAGCTATTGGAATTATCAAGTATGGAATATAAGATAAGATATTTACGTTTAAAGAAACAAGGAGACTGAAATATGAAGAAAGGGCAGGAGGCTACTAGAAATATCCAATAATTTTGGAAAACAACCAAATAGACCTCTGTAAATAAAATTGATAGGATTTAACAGCAGATTGATTACAGGTGAGAGAAGAATTAGTGAATTAGGAGATCTAAATAAATTATCAAGACTGAATCACTGAGAGATGAAAAGATAAAAATAGGAAATAGGGATAAAAGTACAATAAGATAAAGAGAAAATTTCTAACATGTTAATTGGATTTTTATAAAACAGGAGAGAGGATATGGAAGCTGAATATATTCAAACAGTATAAATAAAATAATTCCACATCTAATTACATCAAAAGGAAATTGCATGAAACAAGAGAAGAGAGAATTCTTAAAAACAGTTAGGGGGAAAAAGACTGATTGTTTTCAAAGTGTCACTGGCCAGGAGTTCAGCCTCTAAGTGGGCGGTGGGACTCACTCTGCCCAGAAAGGTTCTTGACTTCAGCTGCTGAAATCAATTTCAGAATGCATTGAAATCAAAGGATAAGCAAAAATTTTTAGACAGCAGTGAAAAAAATAAACATACCCTCAAGGCGGCATGTGGATCCCCCTTTACCTCTTGGAGAAGAAAATATAAGCGACACACCCAGGATGAACTCTGAGTATATATAGGATTTTCCTGGGAAGAAAAATGTAGATTTCCTGGAAAGCTTTCATGAAAATCAAATATTTGATATTTGAGGTTCAAAATGTTTCTTCTTAAGATTCTATCCATCAATCAGATATGGGTACATTGTGTAGATCTTTCAATCTGGTGACATTTAAATCAATTATGCTTTTGTTCTAGTTGATCTGATACCAGCATACACTGGAGGTTTATTCATCTAATGCGACAAGCATGGTTGGCCATGCTTATAAAGCCAGGTCTCCACCTAGGGGTCTCTTCTCTCTCCTTGAAAGTCAACCTCTCTCAAAAGGGACTAGTAGACTGACACTTGAGTTTTTTGTAATCTCTCTCTCTCTCTCTCTCTTTCTCTTTTGGTGCTGTAGAACACCAAGGGCCTTGCACTTATTAGGCAAACACTGTACCACTGAGCTACGTCCAGTAATGAAAGGTTCAAAGTCACAGATCTTTAAAGTAGTACAGCTAGTTTTTGAAGTTCAAGTACTGAATCATTAACATATTGCATTCTGAGTGTAGTAACAGGCTCACTTATTTAGGAAAGCATTACGAATAAAGTTGGAACAAAGAAGCACTGTCCAAATTATTCAAGTTCTGAGTGTTCTTGAAAACCTTAACTCATTATAATGTGTATCTTATTTTTAGGTAACAATGCCCTCCTAGTCCTGGTACCACCAAGACTGATCTACCACCAGCACTACACTATGACTTGATCTTCCTTTTTGGATTCTATCTCCATCTTCCTGAAGTTCATTCTTTATTAACTCTCCCCTAAATCAATCTGGAGCATATAATGGGGGACTGGTCTTAGTTCTAGAAAGTATAGATGGAACTGTTGAAAATAATGTGTAGCTACTAATAGTTTTAATAATTCTATGAAGCTGATTTTAAGTATTTTATCATAACTTTTTGACAAAATTATAACTCTTTTCCTGCAGGTGGCATTATTATATTTTTCAAATACTGCTTTCTCCTTTTGGGCTCTGGCTAATAATTGTCTAATTGAACTGTGATTTCACTTTAAAACTTTAAATTCAATTTTTAATAATATTACCAAATAATTTATAAAGGATGTTGGAAATTTTTGTAATAAAGTTATAGCAAGTTTTTAAAATAAACTAGGAATTATTCCAAACACACTGAAAATTTTTACACAATTATACCTAACATCTAGATTATATATTAATATTTTAATATTTGCTACCATTCTTTCTCTGAATTAAAAAAATTTAAAAAATAAAATATTAGTTGCAACTAACTCCAACTTTTTTCCCCTTAATTTTCCTGTCTTTCCCATTCATTTTTTGAAAACTTTTACTGTAAATGTGGTATCCATACATACTGCGCTGTTTGTTTCATTTGATCAGTTGAGGCTATTAGATATAGAAAATGACAAACCCCAATAGTGCAGCCTGGGAAAAGGGAGCGAGGAAGAAGGCAACACATTGATAACATGGGTCCTTTCTCAGTACATTCTTTCCAAGTGGGAGGAGATGTCCATCAAGCCTGGATTGACAGACTCTGGGAAGAGGCCAAAGCATTGATCCTTCCCAAAACAAATCCTTTCCCAGATACTGATGGTTGACCTCAGACCCCCTATCTCACCCAGTAAAAACAGATCTCAAATTCCTGGGTGCTCAAACTGACAAGCTCATTAATCAAGTCACCTCTCAGTGTAACCTATATAAAAGCACAGACTTCCACTTTGGCCAGTGGCTCATTTTCCACCAAAAAAGTGGGTCCATCAGAAGCATGACTCCATTGCTTAATAAAGACTATGCTGATCCCTGAAGTTTGCACCCAGCTGGATCCTTTTGTGCTAAAAGAGACTGCTCAACCATCTGCCACGACTGTGAAACCCCCAATTCTGCCAGGATTTTCCACATTATCAAGCCATGCTATTGTCTACTCACTATTTCAAAATTCTCTCTTCCTGACAAATGCTTTATTTTAGGATTAGCAGTGACTTTTATTATCCCTAATAAAGCTTTTTATAGTTTAGGGTTAGTATTTGTCTGGCATTTTATTTTTAAAGCTCTTCAGTAACTTTTTTTTTTTTTTTTTTTTTTTTTTAAGAAAGACTCCATCTTTATTTATTTATTTGGTACTGGGGATTTTACCCAGGGGCTCTTAATCACTGAGCTACATCCCCAGACCTTTTTTTATTTTATTTAGAGACAGGGTCTTACTGAGTTACTTAGGGCCTTGCTAAGTTGCTGAGGGCGACTTTGAACTTGTGACCCTCCTGCCTCATCCTTCCTAGCTGCTGGGATTACAGGCATGTGCCACTGCACCTGGCTCTTCACTTATTTTTATTGTGTTGTTGTTTTGACCCTTTTTGCATCCTTATACTTAAAAAAAAAGTGATGTTGTTTTATTTTGGTGAAATATAAAATTTACTGCCTTATTTTTAAGTCTACAGTTTAGTGGTATTAAGTACTTTCATATTGTTGGGCAAACATCACTACCATCCAGAACTCTTGATTTGTAAAAATTGAAATTCTACACTTAGCCCAGTGCCCTGGCAGCCACCATTCTACTTCCTGTCCCTATTAATTTGACTTCTCTAGGTGCCTATGATAAGTGGAATCATACAAATTTTGTCTTTCTGTGACTGGCTTATTTATAGTCACCCTTGTGTAGCTTTATATTTTTATATTTTCTATGTCTCTTATGAACATAATTTAGTTGAATTTTTAAAGTTTCAGTCTGCAAGCTTAACACATTTACAAGTATTTAATTAATGATACATTTGAAGTTATTTCTTTAATTTCATGAGTTTTTTTTTTTTTTTTTTTTAATGTATTGTGCTTTTTCTTTGCTTCTGTTTTTCTCATTCCTGCCTCTAGTGGACTGACACTGTTCTTTACATTTTTAAAAAATCCTTTCTTCTAATTCTACTGTATTAGAAGTACTACTAATTCTATTGTATTCGAAGTAATCTATATTTTTTTGTTAGTACCCTTACACTTTTATCATACTCAATTGGCTAAAAATCATTATAACTTGGGAATATATCTATGCCCTCCTAGATAATAAAATTCCTTAGGAAGTTTAAATTGAATTCTCCTTCATTTCTTATCTTATGTGTTATGATTATACTGTATTTGGGGTTTGCTTTATGTTTTCACTATTATAGGTTCATTATTTTTGTTTTATTATATAGTTAATCCTTATTTAGATTTCACACGTTTGCCGATTTCTTTTCTCATTAATACAGCACTACACTATGACTTGATCTTCCTTTTTGGATTCTATCTCCATCTTCCTGAAGTTCATTCTTTATTAACTCTCCTGAAACACTTGAACACAGAGAAAGTACTCAATAACTGTTTAAGTGAATAACTGAATAAGAGAATAAATGAACTAATCAAACAGGCATAGGTTAAACTACTTGAAGTGTCTAGTGTGTGATTTACAGTACGAGATTCTGCCTTGTTTACTAGGTGGATACCAGTCTCTTAGTACAGTGATTCAATGTGGAACCAACCTAGATGCCCTTCAGTTGATGAATGGATAAAGAAACTGTGGCATATTTATACAATGGAATATTACCCCGCAATGAAGAATGATAAAATTATGGCATTTGTAGGCAAATGGACGAAACTGGAGAATATCATGCTAAGTGAGATAAGCCAATCTCAAAAAACTAAAGGACGAATGATCTCGCTGATAAGCGGATGAGGACATATAATGGGGGGTGGGAGGGGTTAGCATTAGGTTTAGGGTTAGGGATAAGGAGAGCGGTAAGAATGAAGGAAAGGACTGTATAGAGGGAAAAGAGGGGTGGGAGGGGTGGGGGGGAAGGGAAAAAAATAAACATCATTGCCCTATGTGAAAAAAAAAAAAATAGAGTGCCTTTTGCTCTGAGGAGATTGCTGAACTCAAAGGACTTTTGCTCCTAGGAATATTGACAGAGTTGAAATCCCTATGACTCTGCTTTTTTAATTTTACTGTCCATTTAAATAGACATATCTTGTCTTCTCTTTAAGGAAGGTGGAGGGAGAAAGCAAAGCAAACATTGGCAAATACACACAGCATAATAAAGCATGTATCAATAAAAAATAAATAAATAAAAATCTAGACAAAAAAATCAAAAAAAAAAAAAAAAAGAAATGCCATTATCATACCATACCATTCATTAAACTGTACATATTCTTTCATGGACTTTTCTCCTGGGGATATATCTAGCAGTGATTTGTTGTGTCAACTCTACTGATGAGCTAGCTCACTGAAGACACTCTTCTGTTCTGTCAATTTTGGAAACTATCTGGCTTGCCAATTCATTTTTTCTTCTAGTTGTCATCTCCTTAATGAAATGGATGTATTTTAACAGTTATTGTTATTTCTGGTTATTTGTTATCTCATTCTCTCACAGTTATTTGCAATTCTGTCTCATAATCTTAATATCTAAGTCATATCTGAAAAAAAAAAAAAAAAAAAAAAGAGAACTAAAGCCTTCCACCTTTCCTTACTTTGTTCCCCTAGTGCTCTCTTTCTAAATATCAGGACCACGGTTTACCAGGATGAGCTTCTGGCTTCTTTTCATTCCTGGCTTTGCTTGGCTCAGATGTCTGCTCACTTGGGAAAGCAACCTCCTCCCACAGTGGGGTAACCTGATGAGTAAGCACGTAGATCCTGAGTCAGACCACCTGGCATCTAATGCCCTTACTGGGCGAATTAAGTAATCTCTTTTCGGATTTGGTTTCTTTAACTGTAAAAAGAGAATAGTAACATATCTATATCATACCTTTGTTGTGACATTTGAATGAGTTTAAATGTAATGCTTAGCACAGGGCCAGCACCTGCCAGCACCTGCAGGTGTTGGTTGTTAGTGTTAGCTCCCCTCCCAAGCTCCATCTCTTCCACTGGCTCTGGACAACTGAGACTGAGTATGACTGTTCAATTGGGTTTCGACTTTAGCCCCATGATGGTGGAATATACAGATTTATGCAGACTACCAAGGGGCTTCATTCAGTAGTCTTCAGAGGTTTTTCTCTGTGCTTAAAATTAAACTGTCAGAAGATCATATTCTATAAAAAGCTCTTTTCTTTTAGGGTTAGTCAAAGTTTATAGAAAAGTTCTCATTTTGGTGGAACTTGATTCCAAAGATTGATTAATTAATTCACTAAGCACACTGCAATTAAGACTTTTTTAACAAGCCCAAAATCACTCCTAGAACTTGAACCCATAGTCACAAAACATATTTGGTGAGTGGGTCAGGTACTTACTGGGAGTGGTTGTTGTTGTAGTAAGTCATGCATAGAAACATATTTCTTCATTCCTTCTAGTGTGTAAAGAATTCTTGAACCGATTCTACAACTCCTTGATAGCCAGAGGAGTTCATTTTTCACTGGACACTATAGAAAAGGAATTGATCAGCTTTTGCTTGGATGCCAAAGGAAAAGAAAATCGCCTGGTACGGTAAATTTTCATGTTTCATTTTTCCCATGTGCTTAAAGAAAACTGCGACTAGTTTCATTTTTCACCTATACTTGATGTTCTACTTGAAACATATTCATTGTGGACAGCAAGAGGAATCAATCTTCTAGAGAAATGTTCTATGTATTTTCATACAAAATATATCATTTCACTCTGCTTTCTTAGTAAACCACGGGCAACCAATTTTATATTTTCTTAAATGAAATCGTAAGAATGAATTCCTAATTAAAACTTACTGTCTTGAATTAAGAGTGGGTAGACTTTTCATTTCTTTCCAAGACAACTAGTCAAACCTATACCCTTGTTAATACATAATTAATGAAGTATTTATATTTTCTTGTTATAGCATTTAGATGGTGTTTCCTGGGCTTACACATATAGCTTTATTCAACGTAGTGTTTTACGTAACTAAGGACAATTTTGCACCAACTCATTATTGACTGCTTAACCATCAATACATCATAAAATTCTTGCATTTATTTGTGCCAGAAGTTTAATATTTTTAAATGTAATTTTTTCTTTTTTCTTATTTCTTTTTTTTCCCCCTGCAGTATTGAGGATTGAACCCAGGGCCTTGTGTAGGTTAGGCCGCTGAGCTACATCCTTAGCTCTACACATAAAATTCTTAAGTCAGGTTGCTCAAAAGGCAGTATAATGGAAAAGGTCATGGGCTTGACAGCAAAGATACTGGATTTTATAATTCTGACTCTTCTACTTGCTGGCTGTGCAGCCTTAGGTTATCTCGGGTACAATGTGGGGTTAATAACCACATTGAAGTTCTTGCTTCACAGAATTTCTGTGAAAAGTAAATAAGTTAATGCAGCCCTTGCACAGAGAAACCAACTTAACCTCTTTCTCCCTTTTCTATGCTAGATTACTTGCTCTTTTCATTGCCTAGGATGCTAAATTCTCTCCATTCTCCTTCAGTGCTATTATCTCGGAGCCACAAAAGATGCTGCCACCAAAATCCTGAGTGAAGTCACACGCCCCATGAGCGTACATATGCCTGCAATGAAGATATGTCAGAAGTTGAAGAAAATGGACAGCCAGATCTGTGAGCTGAAATATGGTATAACAGGACAAGTGCTTTTTCCAATATGTCTGATGTATTCCCAAGCCTCAAAACACAGGCCCATGCTTTCTAAAAAGTCAGAATTAGAAGGAAAGGAACTCTTCACTCACTGATAGGTTTCTGGGCTGATAAATGGTGCTTATACCTTCTGAGCTTCTTTGAGGAAAGAGAAATAAATAGTCCTGACATAATCAGTCTTAGGGTGAAACTGCCCATCCAAAGAGCAAAGTTTAAATTCCTAATTTACCAAGGCAATATCAGTCATGTCTGTCAAGGAAAATTTCAAAATACAAAGAGAGTAGCTACTTACGGTCATTTAGCTCATGGTAACCTATTAAGACAAAATTTGAATCCAGGGTTGGGTTGTGGCTCAGTGGTACAGCACTTGCCTAGCATGCACAAGGCCCTGGGTTTGATCTCCACTACTGCAAAATCAATAAATAACACAAAACTGTCACCTATTCAAAGGTGATAGTAGAACTTTGAAGTTGTCAATATGATTCTTTCTTCTTATACTTGTCTGCCTTCTACCAGTTTTAAATTTTAGGAAATAGGTTATTCACATCAAATCAGGTTTGGCCTGATGAAATAGCTTATCAGAGGCCCCCAAAATATGCCCTATTTTAAACATTATCCTTGGCCTTATGAAGTTCACATAGTTCAATCTATTTGTACACTGGGGACTTGAATCTAGGCCAGCCTTTTGGATAAATTGAGTAGGTATGATAAAAGGCTGGGGAATTCTTCTCTCAGCTGACCTTAACACCTAAAATTCCACCATGAAGTCATTGTTTATGTTACTTACCCAGTGCAGTACTGTAGACTAGCTTAGTAGTTAGCATCCAACTCTGAATTATTTCTCTTATTTCCCAGCACAGCTGTGTAATACACCTATGTACCATAGCCACATAGAAAACTTGAAATAGGTTTAAGGCTGAAAGATACCACAGATAACCTTTTCTAAATTTTCCAAGCATAGGCCCTAACTTCCAGGGTAGTTATGATGGGTAGGCATCCCTTTTTATTAGCTTCCAAGTAATGAACCAGAGGCAGGAGTCACAGAATCACATAAACAGTATTCACGAAAGGGACAACCCTGTGCTGATTCTTTAATTCAACAAATTTTTCCCAAAATACTCATATTTGCATGGGATCTTATGGGTTCCTTAGAAAATGGAAAAATTATTCAGGTATTATTGAGAAGAAATTAATATTCACTGACATTTTGGTAACACTGGCCACTAGAGGCCCTTAGGGAGCCATGAACTATTTTTAATTTCTGTATTGACTTTTTCTTTGTAGTTTTAGGGTGTCCCAGTGACACGTTTTAAAAATTAATGCCAGATGACACATTCTCGAGAAAAACTCAAAGACATTACTGACACTTGCAGGAAAGTGTTTTTTCTCCTTCAGTCACTTCTCTTGAATTAGTCAATAGTACTAAATTATTCTTCTAGGCAGGAAAGAAGAGACTGAGCAGGTAACTTTGTGCTGTGGGATGTTAATAAGTGGGGCTATGACAGTTTCTACTTCAAAGGTATTCTGTCAAAGCAGCCACAAATTAACAACTAGATGAGTATGGAGTCGGAGTATGTTTTGGAGGAAGGTGTCATCTGGTTTTTGAACTAAAAGAATCTTTGCCTTTGCATGTTTTGTTTTTAAAAGTGCAAGGATCACTCTAAGAATTTAAGGGTTCTTTCAAGCACAGAGTGTAGCTGACCATCCAATTTTTTTAAAACAATCTTTACATGTATCCCATTTGTTTACAATAAAAAAAAATAAAAAAATTTAAAAAATTCAGTTTTTAAATTAGCACACACTTATTGTACATTTGGACAATACTTAATGACTATTGGGTTGTTAATGTTTTAAAATGTGATATTCCATATGCAGGCAGAAAAAGGAAAGAACTTTAAGAAGAAGTCAGATTGAAAAAGTCCTGGGCTGGGACTAATTGCTTAATAAGTAAACATGAATGTTGTGTCCATGTTCAGGGCAAACACTTGGCAGTGGGGGAGGGGCAGAGAAGATTTTCTTTTCAAAGAGGAAAATTCCCCATTTCTGATAGGGAAATTATATCATGATAGGGAAACTATACATAAGCTTAATTTTTTCTTATTTTTGAGCATGGCTGAGTAATAACTGAATTCTTAATATTCTTTGCAGATAGTCTTTTTTTTTAAACAGGGAGATAGCAATCTTGGAAGAGGAGTTAGATGTTGGTGACAGTATTACTGGCAAGAATTTTAGGAGCCAGATTGACTGACTTTGAAGCCTAGCATTGGAGAAGTGAGTATACCACAAAAAGCTGCAAAGAATGCTGGGATAATTTAGTAATCCTCTTAGGACACAGCATCAGGAGAGTATATGTAGAGATGCAAAATAATTAAGGATTAGTGAAAATGCTCCTAATTTGTCCCTGGGTTTGGGTTTCTTTACATTTTTATTGAAAACTCTATAGTGCTCTTCTGTCTTTGTTAAAGTCATGTATAAAAAGTGAACCATAACTGACTGCTTAGCTGCTTTCACTTGGTTACAACCAAGGCCATTCAAAAGACACTGCCTTTATGGATTTCATCTTATTAACTTTGGGAGCAACAATTAGGATTTAGTCCTATTTGATTTAGGATTGCTGATCTTGAGAATCTCCCAGAGATACCTAGACTCATGTTTTGAGCTAGCATAATCCCTAGGAAAGAAAGAAAGTTAGATGAAGCACAAATTATCCCAATAGCTTTGTACAGTCCTTCCTTCATATACTCAGGGATTGGTCCCAGAACCCTCTGAGGATACCAAAATCCTCAGATGCTCAATTCTCTGACATAAAATGGTGTAGTATTTGCATAGAATCTATCTACATCCTCCTCTTTCTTTCCTTCCTTCCTTCCTTCCTTCCTTCCTTCCTTCCTAGATACAGAGGGGCCATCTGTATGTACTACATTTTCTTTAGGTGTGTCTTGGTTTCCTTGGAAACCAGAACTTTCCCATTTTGGAGCACAGGGGACTCAGCACCACGTGCCTTTGTGTTTCATAGAGCTTTGTGGGGGCTCTATAATTTAACTGTGCTTTTCCTTTTTGGCATTTAGAAAAGAACTTGGACTTGGCATCTGTGGACCTGCAGAAAATGAGAGTGGCAGAGCTGAAACAGATACTGCACAGCTGGGGTGAGGAGTGCAGGGCCTGTGCAGAGAAAACCGACTATGTGAATCTGATCAAAGAACTGGCACCCAAATACACAGCAATGCACCCCAGACCTGAACTCTGATGGATACCAGTACACTGTGAATTGTAATTAGAGGGAAAATGACTCTTGAGGACAAAGACATGTTGGTTAAAGATAACTAGGAATTGCATTGTGTTATGTCTCAGACTTTTTGGTCCTAATATTATACATCAGAATTTGGTTATTTAGGCTTATAACTAAAATTACTAATATCATTGGCATCTTACAAATGTACCAGAACCTAAAAGTGCCTTTTGCATCATTTTCTTGGAAGAACAGTGTAAGTTGTTGTTGCCTACTTCTAAAATTGGGGGAAATGAACCAAAAGTTGATGGAGTAAGTTGATTATAAGGGCGAAGGGAGTGCTCACGGGCTTCTCTTTGTACAAGATTTTTAAATTAAATACATTGTACTAGCACAAAAGAAACAATAGCTAGCTTATCTGACACACTACTTCAACCGTAAATAATTGAACATAATCAAAAGGTATTTTTTTCAACATAAAGTACACTTTCTATTTTCAACTGCAAATCACATACATTCTGGATCCTTGGTATCAGAATGGTAGTGCAGGTCTGCAGGAAGAGTGTTTCCCATCTGAGGTAAGTATACTTAAACCTTCTTTAAAAAAATAGATCAAGACTCCATCTAAGGATAGCCAGTGTTTTGGCAAGTTGTAATTGTGCTTGACTTGCTAAGTGACCCAAGCTCAAGGTCTTTTTCATTGTTTATTTTATTGCACATCGGACAAATTTTGATAGAGGATTAAAGCATATTAAGAGTACCTGCAGACAGCATGGAACTTTATGGTGCTTAATGCTATTTTACCAGGTTTAAATTGTAAATCATGCTCAGTTCTATTTACCCACCACAGAAGGAAGAGAAACCCATGGTAGATGTGTTTGCCTTTGCATGGTGGATGGAGGTGGGGAATGACTCAAGAGCAGGGTTCCCGGAACTTTCTAGGGTAATGGGAATGTCCTACATCTAGGTTGCGGTGGTCATGAATGTGATTGTCACACTCCTCGAGTAGTATAATTAAGATCTAAATATTTTGTGTATGTAAATTGTATGTAAAAACTGCCCTAAGTCAGGTGCTGTGTGGCAAACTTAAAATCCTACCAACTTGGGAGGCTGAGACAGAGGATTACAAGACCAGTCTCAGTAACTTAGTGAGACCCTAAGCAATTTAGCAAGACCTTGTCTCAAAATAAAAAATAAAAAAGGCTGGGGATGTAGCTCAGTGGTAAAGTACCTCTGGGTTTAATCCCCGGTACCAAAATATTAAAAATTTTAAAAAAGTTCTAAAATTATTTGAAAATTACCTAAAATCAATCAATTCAAAACACCTTGTTTATTTAGAGAATTGCATTTACTGACCGGCAGACATTTTGGGGAGTGGAGGAGAAATTTTTCAGACTGAAAGTATACATTGAAAGTATAAGGTTTACCTTTTTTTTTTTTTTAATTAATTAATTTATTTATTTATTTTTTGCGGTACTGGGGATCGAATTCAGGGCCTTGTGCTTGCGAGGCAAGCACTCTACTAGCTGAGCTATCTCCCCAGCCCAAGGTTTACCTTTTAAATGCTACAGAGGTAAATGACTTTTCAGCTGAGTGATCAGGATGGAACTAAACTTGTTACAGAATTAGTGGTTCCTATGGAGACACATTTATTATGTAACTGAAAAATGAAAATAAAAAACTTTGGCCCGAAGTAGTTATTGTTCCTGGATTTCATCAGCTATCTTATTGTCATGTGTAAAGAATCTACTTTATTTTGAATTCTACCTTTAAAAAGCCCACAGTTAGTTTTTAAAAAACTTGTTATAGACTTGTTTGTTTTTATTTTTGCATTGTGAGCTTACCATGAAACTTGCCTCAAAATTAGGTCGTATTTCTATGTCATTTTTTCAGGATATAAATCTAGGTAATAAGAACACCGCTCAGCAGGTCATCCCCATCAATGATGGGTAGTCTAGTTTTCAAAGACGGTTTATATCAGTGCTTCTCAAACTGCTTAAACTGCACATTCAGTGACTCTGGGGTGGGATCTGATCATTTTTAAGAAACCCTGAGATGTATGTGCAGCTCTTTTAGGAGCCACACTTGAGTGCCAAGGGCCCAAGTCATGATCTTTGGATTCATGTAATTTTTCCTTTTGCCAGTCTCAATTAGTTAGATTTTTGATAGAGCTAAATATATCAAAAACAACAACAAAATGAATGAGAATTTCTTCTTTCATGTTGAAGCAGAGGAGCTAGTTTGACTAGTTCATTAGGAGGGACTCAACTTCAATCATTTTGCTTTACATTCTAGTGGCAGGTGTCATTTTTTTGTGTGTGTGTGTAATCATAAATTTACATAGGGTAATGTTGTTTGATTCATTCTGTTATTTTTTCCCCCTCCCACCCCTCTTTTCCCTCTATACAGTCCTTCCTTCCTCCATTCTTGCCCCCCTCCCTAACCCTAACTCTAACCCTAACACTAACCCCTCCCACCCCCCATTATGTGTCATCGTCCACTTATTAGCGATATCATTCGTCCTTTGGTTTTTTGAGATTGGCTTATCTCACTTAGCATGATATTCTTCAGTTTCATCCATTTGCCTGCAAATGCCATAATTTTATCATTCTTTATGGCTGAGTAATATTCCATTGTATATATATACGCAGGTGTCATTTTAAATCCGCAGTCCAAGTTGGCTGCTGGAATTCCTTATACCAAAAGGGAAAAGACAAGAAAGGCTGGCCTCTCACCCAGGCCCCTCCCACACCCAAGGCCTCATCCCACTTGACTCTTCCCACACCTTTGACAAGAAGTAAGCACATCTCAACTTGGCTGCAAGGGAGTTTGGAATCACTGCTGCCTAGATAAAATCAGGATATTTTTTCTTTTTTTTTAATTGAGGAACAGGGAAAAATTATGACCACAAACCATCTCTGCCATTTAGTGTCAATTTTTCCTTGCCGTGAATCTTAGGCTGTAATTCCTGATTATAATACCTTAAATAACTCTTCCTCCTCCTTGTTATTTGCATCTTTCGGATATGTAGGCTGTGACATTTCTTTTATTTTTTAGCTCTACAAGAACTAGCTCTTGTTGTTTTTATTTTGTTTTCATTTAAATCCCTTCTCTCATCATTGTGTATTTGATGCCTTTTTTCATGTGTTTTTACCCCAAATCTGTAAGATTTAGAAATGAGGTATTCTGATAAAAGTGACAAAACTCTGGGCTAAATAGGTTCATGTGAACTATTGTATTCTAGGAAGACATGATTCCTGATTTAGTTTAGATTTCAAAAATTACAAGCAGGAGACCATTTAGTTTGGTCCTTAAATAAACACTGGTGTCCAGATATAACACTGAGAGCACAACTTAAAAGTTCTAGTTCTTCATTTGAGCATGGATAATCTGTAATCTACATTCCACTAAAATGGTTTAAATTTAGACTAAACTAGTTTGGCCTATAGGACAAGAAAATATTTAATTAGTAGACCTGAAAAGCACGGTAGAGCACTTTGTGATCCAAAGGCTCTGTCTGTGGATTTGAACAGCTCTTGATAAGAGTCTTTTCTAAGTAGGTAGCTGTGATCTTTCAGCCTGTGTATCTCATTCCAAAGAAGTGATTGTTAGGTACCATTCTTTCACAATATGCTTGAAATAAAACAATCCCACCCAAAGAGAAATCCTCTTGGGCGTGCTATTATACTGAATTTAGAAACTTTTTTTGTTTTTTCCCCTTTTGTTTTAGTATGGGGAATCTTAAATTTACACTATCAATAAAGGATTAATGTTAGGAATTTAATTGCATTGAATAATTATTCCTCTCATAATTATTTTTTCTGGTAACACAAAACAAGGGTCAATATAAAAATATATGGAGGAAGGATGGATTGTATAGAGAAAAATGAGGGGTGGGGAGGAAAATGGGGGAAGGAAAGATAATGGAATGAGACAAACGTCATTACCCTATGTGTGACTCTATTTCTTGTACAACCAGAAAAATGAAAAGTTGTATCCCATTTGTGTACAGTGAATCAAAAAAATGAAAAATAATAAATAAATAAATAAATAAATAAAAGGGAATGGCTAGCCAGGTGTGGTGGTGCACACCCATAATCCTAGTGACTCCAGGATTGGTGCCGGGGAGGAGCTTGAGGTAGCATCCTAGAATACCCTCCCATAAATGTGGCCAGGTTTTGTCATCAGAATAATTCAGGTCAGGTCAGGTCAAGTTTTGCATTTAAATGAGTTACAATAAAAGACTTTAGGGTTTTCAGAGATTTATGGATTTGGAGATCTTGGAAGAGATTGTAGAAAAGAGATTGCAATTTTGTCGTGACTCATTAATTAATCCTACCTTCCATAGGATTTTGAAGTTGAAAAGCAACTATGAGCCTCTGTAAACTGAGGTGCAGGGTGTCTAGCTTTGTTCTTTTGGCTCCTTGCTTTCCCAGATCATGGAGCAGGGTAAGTGTTAAATAGCCACAAAGGAAACTCACCCACTGAATTGCCTTCCTTCCCCAAACAGGTGCATTAGCTGTGGATTTTCTTCATGTCACCAGAGACAAGAAACCCAAAGGAGCAGCTGCTCCTCCTTCCTGCCTCCCTTACCTTCAAGATGTCACTCTCATTAGATGACAGTCCACCCGCCTTTGTGACCAACTGTCAGAAAGCCTCTCTGCAGTGTTTACAATGGGTTGCAGAACACATTGTTTACAGTGCTCTTGTCCTTTTTCCTTTTGAATTTTTAAAACCTATTTTGGAAAGAACAGATCAAATGTTGGCTTCTTAGTGACACAGCAGCTATAAATACATTCTGAGGGATCTTGGGCTTTGCAATTTCTAGCAGGCAGTAAAACTTGCTCACCTGCTAGATGTTATCTATGAACCTGTGTATACATCCCAAGAATTTGGGCAGCCACCTGACTTCTAAAAGTTCTCCCCTGTCTGCTACATATTTACTTATGTATCTCTAGACTTCTTCAACTAAAAATAGCAAGTTCTTTGCTTCTTTCAGAAAGAATTTAAGTTTTCTTTCTAGATTGTATTTATATGTATATATATTATTCCTCCCCAGAGTGTCACAGCACCTTGACCTTGAGCCCTATGTACTCAAAAACCTGGTTTAGAGTTCTGACTTTGAATTTCCTAGTCTGCTTCCTTTGATGCAGTTTGTTGGTGATTCCCAAAAGTTTCATTCTATCAGAGGATCTTACTATTATAATAGCCTCCTGAATATACAAAGACAGAAGTGAAAATAATTTGATGGAAGGGAACTCAATGGAATCTGAATCCTAGGTTTGTTTATAGTCAGTTTTGTCACCTGAGAGTCAATTATTTTTTCAGGCCCTTAGTGTTTCACCTTAAGAATGTAGCTAATAATTGATTATCTAATAGGGTTATTGTGAGGATTAAATGAAAAAATATGAGTAAACTCAACAGAGTGCCTAGCCTAGAGTAGACACCTCAGTAGATATTAGTTGAATCTGAATGTGAATGAAACTTGGTACTTCTTTTCTTTATCTTTTTTTTTTTTTTTTTTTTTTTTTTTTTAGACAGTGTCTTAGTAAATTGCTGAAATTGACCTCAAATTTCCAATCCTCCTGCCTCGCCCTCTGAAGTAGCTGGGTTTACAAGCAAGCAACACTATACCCAGCTTGAATGATACTTTCTTTTTTTTTTCTAAAGGTTTTATTATTCTCACAGCATTCCACATGAAGGCATGATGAGAAGTGGCCCATTTTTTTATCCATGAGGAAGTGGGACAGAGGTGACACTTAGTTTGCCCACAAAGGCCAGGAAATCTATTCAGGTCAACAGACTTCTGGGTTGGATGGAATTTTTAGACTGAGAAATTCAGGGCTGACTGGTGATTTGGAAATTAGCACTTTAAGTGATCTTTGAGAAACAGGCACATTCACACTTCATGCCTTTGAGTTCTTAAGGGAATTGCAAGAAATAGTCAAATAAAGATGACGTAAGGTGATTGAAATTTAATAAGTAGTGAATATAATGTGTTCTTTTATTTTGGTGACTCAATGTTTCAGGAGCATCCTTTAATTCTTCACACCTCTGTGATGTTCTTGCATCAGGTAGGATGCAAGAGAATTTAGGTCAACTGTTTGTTCAACAACATAAAGAGTGATGAATATGTTTATGAACATTTTTATTGCAGTCTTCTGGAAACACCTGGGAAATGTACTCATTAGCACATGTCTCTAGAATGCCTATTAAAGCTCTTGAAACTCAGTAATCTAAAATAGTTTGTGAATTGCGCTTTATTGAAAGTAGTTTGGCTATTAGAAATTTTTCCATCTATCTTTTTCTTTGAGGCAAAAATATACTAGAATGTGATATGCTAATGTTCTATTTTGAAGAGTATTATTTCACTTGTTTAAATTGTTGGAAATTATAAGGGTTGATCCTTCCCCCTCTTTTTCATGGTAGTGTTAGTTAGTTAGTTAGTGGTTATCATCTAATCTATCCCTGCTAGTGTATGCCCTCAGTTATTTCTCTTTCTTCTGTAGTGAGGGAAAATGTGCAGAAGAGTGCTTGGGAAACCAGTATCTATGGATGTGCTTTGGTTAAGGGCCTTCTTAATATCTTAACTTTAAGCTTGTGTGATCATAAGTACAATATCAAAAAAACCGAAGAGCTTTTACTAGTCACTGTAGTTAACTCACATGGAATTTTTTTCCCCAACTGTAATAATGATGATGAATTGATGATTTCATATTTTTAGCATAACTATCGAGTATGGCTTAAGTGGAAAAATGACCATGGCATTTATAAACTTTTCATTCCAAATACCTTGACTTTTTTGATGACCTTGATCTTCTTGGAAATGAAAACATTCAGGAAGGATTCTAGGACACCTTTCTGTTCGGCGTCACTGGCCCCATCATACAAAAATCAAAAGCCTCATAAAAAATAACAACACACAAGCTTACTTTCTGTTTGTGCCTGCAAATTACACCTTGTACTTCCAGTGATTCTTGGATGACATGGGGATCAGTTTTGCAAGAGAAAAGTCCCAGGATATGCAGGTTTGCCCAGGCTGAGCTTCTGCTTCCACTGTAATTCAGATCTGCCCCAGACATTGGCAGGGTGATAGCACCACCCACACCTCGACCTAGTTCCATTTTGCTTTGGAATGCTTCAATCATTTCAGGGATGGCCTTTCCCACTCCCAGTTTCTAATTCAGAACAATGGTATATAGGCAGAAACTTTGCTATTCCAAAAATGTCAACTATGTCTTACACTCTTAAATATCACATCCTGTAGAGATGTCAAAGGAGAATTGTTCTTTGGCAACAAGCACAAGAGACAAAGTTGTTTCCTTGATTCTGTTTTTGCTGATTATGCATATGTCTGAGTAATTTTACATGTGCATGCCTCCAATAAAATACCCCACCTGGGATGAAGGGAAGTTTCCATACACATTCCTTAGTAGGCTAACAGAGACTTCCTGGATAAAAGTCAGAGTTCTAAAAAGGAGCAGACTGCTAGAAAGAAATAAGAAGTAAGGTGTCACCTTGAAATTTGCCAGTTGCAGTAGTGTGGGTATATGGGAAATTTAAGGCCCCACTGAAGGGTCTTTATGATTTTGTCTATTGGCACAAAGCTTACCTTGAATTTATCATTGCTTTTGAACACTTGGGTAATCCAAGTCTGAGGGTTTTTTCCTCCTAAGACATGCAGTCACATGCTGATTTTAAGTACATGATCTTATCTACTAGTAAACATTTTCAAGGAAATGTTTTAAAGGGTATTAAGTAACAACTTAAGTATCTTTTGATGGAGAATTGATTTAAAAATAAGACTATTAATCTAAAACAATTTCATGCAGCAATTAAAAGACCAAGATAGATTTTTCTATACATGTAAAAAGATCTCTATGATTTATTTTTAAGTGAAAAAAGTAAGTCACAGAACAGTTTGTATATAGTATGATCCCATTTTTTTAAAACGGCAACAAATCCCAGTGAATGTTAATAAGAGTAGAAAAATGCCTCAATTGCCTCTTTTTTCTCTTTTCCTATATTGTTTGGTTTTGCTAAAAGTTGCTGTTGACTTTTATTATATGCATTTTAAGTGATTTAAAAAAATAACTTTGAACATTTAAAATTTAAATAATTTGATTTTAATATTAAACTTGCTGAAAATTTACAATTTCAAGAATAGTACACAGAAGTCCTATATGCCCTTCCCCAGATTTGCCAGCCGTTAACAGTCCACTGTACATTCCTTAGCTCTTTCTCTTTCTTTATGTGTTTTTCCTAACCATTTGAGGAAAAGTTACAAAAGGCGCAAAGCTCCATTTCCTCTAATTTCCTTAGAGTGAACACAAGGACACTCCCCTTCTAGTTATGGGAAAATCAGGACATTAACACTGATGCTGTTTTGTTTGATAATCCAAAGATCCCACCCAAATTTCACTGATGGTCTAAATAATGATGCTGTGGTCTGGATTGTGGAAGTCGGCCATAGGTCCATGTGTTGAAGGCTTGGTCCCCAGGGTGGTGCTATAAATAGTGTGGTGGACAATTTACTACATGGGGCCGATGGGGATGGTCCTTAGGTCATGGGGTTGTGTCACCAAGAGGGTTGGGATCTGACCCATTCATTTATTCTCTTTTATTTTCCTGGCATGAATTGAGCACTTTCCACCATAGTGTCCTCACTGCCATTGCCATTCATCACCCCCATCAGAGGCTCAAAGAAAAGGGTCCACCTGATGTTGGACTGGAAACTCCAAACCAAACCTTAGGCAAAAATAATGCTTTTCTCTTTATAAATTAATTATCTCAGGTATTATGTCATAGTAATGCAATACTAACCAATATAATGGTCTTCATAGGTTTAGGATCCAATCTACAATCATGCATTTCATATAGTTAGCATGTCTCTTTAATCATCTTCAATCTGGGACAGTTATTTAGTCTTTCTTATTTTTCATATCCTTCATGTTTTTGAAGTACAAGACAATTCCTTTGAGGAATATCTCCCAAGGTGAGGTTGTCTGAGGTTTTTGTCATGTTTAGATTCAAGAGTATTGCAGGAATATCATAGAAATGAGGGTGTGTTCTTCTAGTGCATATTATCAAAAGGCACCCCATGTTGATTTAATCCATTACTGGGGATATTAACTTTCATCATTTGGTGAAAATGGTGGCCATCATGTTTCTTCACAGAAAAGTTCATCAATAAATACTTTATGAAGGGATTTTAATAGGTATTGGTAAATATTGATAACTATCCATTAAAATGTTAATAAGTATTTTGCATGGAGGATGTTTGAGACTATATCAATATCTTTTTCCTCATTAAATCTTCATCCATTAATTTTGACAAACAAGATGCTTCAAACCTGAACCAATTATTAAGAAGATTGATAATTATATAATGCTACCATTCCTTCTACAATTATGAGTTAGCATTGTACTATAAGATAGAGCTTTCCATTTTTATTTATTTAAATCAGTTTGGATTCATAGGTTCTTATTTTGTTGAATGAAGTATAATCTATTATAAGCATTATTTGCTTTGATGCTCCATCTGGCCTAGATTTGGCCCGTGAGAGCTTGTTGAGGCTGACTTCTGTGACTCTTGAAAGTCTCCATCATCCTTCGAGAAATTCTTGATTTCCTGCTGTTAGAAATTCCAGGGTCGTTTTGTACTTTTCTTGCTCTAGGCCTAGAATCAGCTCTTTCACCAGGGAGTTCTAGTAGCTTTTATTTGAAAATGGCATTTAGAAAACAACACTTGGTCAGTGCTGTATGCTACAAGGCTGTCATTGATTCCAGTCTCTCTCAGTGGGCAGAGTTATATACCTACATATACACATACGTACTTTATTGATCTTGGAATCTACATAATTTGGAAACCCTGCTTTTATACCAATGCCTCTGATTAGAACCAAATGCTGCACAAGTGCAGTATTCTAGTCTTCCTTTTTTCATAATTTTACCTCCCTCTTCAAAAGTGAGAAGGCTGGCTTCCATCATCCTTCATAGATTTGATTTTTGGGATGTAGCTGATCTCGCGTCCACTGTGGCTGTCTCCTTAGCCCTAGAGCCTCTGACTCATAATGCCAATGCCAGTGTCAGTCAGGGGCCAAGAGACTCACCCAGTTCTGGTGACCTGTAATCTGAGAGTTCCACACCATATTGCTTTGAATGAATATTGACTATTTTACTCATGGTTAAGTGTGAGGAATCCATGGTCAGAATGTCAGGTTAATGTAACAGTTATGCCTCTTGCTAGCTGTGCAATCTTAGGCAAATTAGTTAACTCCCTCCATTATCTAAAATTCCTTTCTTCAAAGAGAGGCCATACCAGAGAGAAAGTAGGTCATCTTGCTGTTTTCTGCTGCTTTGGGTGCAGATCCTGGACTCAGAATAAAATATTCTGCCTTCTCCAGTCAAATAACCTTTGATTGAATAATGAGCAGCAACTTTCAGCAGAAGACCAAGAGTTGACTTCAGGGAAGAAGTACTAGCCAGGTGGGAGGAAAACATCCACCACTGGAAATATCAGTTCACTTGGGATAATTACAGCTTACTGTAAAATAATGTAAATTTGGGGCCTCAGTTTTTTTACCTGCTAACTGTGGATGGTGATGTGGGCTTCCCTACCTTAGAGAATTGTCTGAGGATGAAATGGGCTAATATCTTCCAGTGCAAGAAGTAGGAGACATTTAAAGCACATTTTCACTCTCCACTCCCACCACCTTTTCAAAAGAAATACATATTCACTGTAGAAAATAACGAAAACAAGATAAGCAATATACAGATAACAGCCAGAATTGGTGGTCTCATAAGGTAAAGATAACAACTGTTTAATTTTGGAATAGGTCCCTCTAGTCTATTTCTATACACAGGAGTTAGAAGGCATTGATATAATGGTATCTCCACTCTTTTCAGTTGTTTCTGTGTAAGGAGAGGACTAGCTTCCTTGTGGGTCCCACACCCTGACTCTCCTGAGCCCCATGACTGACTGAATTCACTACTACAATATCCCCACAAAGCAGCTAGCAAACAGGCCAGGTCAATGTGTCTTATACCACATGGGTGGCACACATGCACTCCTTCTGATGGACACTTCTGTCTGTGACACCTCCTTCCCATGAGGTCCTTCTTCCTTTCCAGGTGGAGAAGGCCAGGGAACAGGTTTCCTCACTCTTTGATGAAAATGAGTGGTCTCCTGTGGAAGCTGGCTGAAGTCCAGATCCCAGAGGAAATAGCAGTACAAACTTGGATTCAATGAGAATCTTCTCATTGAAGCTCTTCTGCCAACTGTGGCTCTGGAATAGATTCAGAGGATGTGGGGGGATGTATGTGTGAACTCGGGGTGAGAGATCACAGATCTAGGAGAGGTACACAAATTGACTTATGACTTCCTTTCCCTTCTGCTTTTCCTTTGACAAAGGACCAGCTTGTTAGCTGGTGCCAGGGGAGAAGAATGCATAATTTAGCTGCCTTGTCTCAGAATTGTCACTGCACAACCAATGAAAGAATACTAATCCAAGTTCAAGTTTACTTTGCTTTCTTTGAGTATTTCCTCTGAGGACCCATGGATGTTCCTATCATATATGTTTCTCAAAAGTCACTAGGGGGATGCCGCTTTCTAGCACTGTCATCTTTATATTTTCATTCATTCAAAAATCATATTAACATGTGCTAGATATTCTGCCCAAAATTTGTTATTACTGTCTGCTAATTGTTTGAACTTTTGCCCTTAGAAATTTGAGAACTTTGTGTCTGGAAGGTTTTATTTATCAAAAAGAAAGTGCCTGATTATAACACAAATACCTTTGAGTGGCCTTCCTCCTCCTCCTCCTTCTCCTCTTCTTCTTCTTCCTTTCCTTTTCTTCTTCTTTTATCCCCCCCTGTGGGTACCAGGGATGCTTAAATACTAAGCTACTAAGCCACATCTCCAGCCCTATTTATTTATTTATTTGTTTATTTATTTATTTAGGGTCAGAGTCTCACTAAGTTGCTTAGGGCCTTGCTAAATTGCTGAGGCTGGCTTTGAACTTGCAATCCTCTTGCCTCAACCTCCCCTGAGTAGCTGGGATTACAGCTATGCACCACTGTACCTGGATGAGCATTGTCTTTGAATGCATTGCCTTGTATTAGTTAATACTAGTTCAGTGTTACTGCCCAGATGGAAGGGAGGACACCAAGTGAGATGGCCAAAGTAATGCAGGAAGAACTAAAACCAAGCATTGCCCCAGCACCTTTATGAAGTTTGTTGATTTTATCATTCAGCGAGAATTTGGATGCTTATTAAAATGAATCACCCGCCATCTCCAAAATGTCTTCACTTCCTTTTCACTATGCAAAGGATTTTATAATCATTGCCTTTATATATTCAGCTCCTTTGACTCCTGGCAAACTCTGATGGAATCTCTGCCCTGTCCTGTACCCGAACACCTGAATGTGGCTGGAGAAAACTCACTGCCATGAAGATGGTCCCACATCAGGTACATGAATGTCAATTTCATAATGCTCTCAGTGGCCCTGGCACTTCTACCTCATTTCCCTAGTCAATTAACTCTATGCTCAAGGAAGACCACTGCATATCATTTCCTGAAACTCCAGCACCTCCTCCTTGGTCCTCCCCATCAGCTGATGACTAATTCCAACGGAGAAAATACAAGTATTGGAAGAGAATGTCCTTGAATTTCCTCCTAAGTCTACCAACCTTCTGGCCTTTGGACCCATATGCCTTTCTTTCTCTCTTATTATAGGTGATGCTCAGTTCATGCTCATTTCTTCTCCCCTTCCCTAGACCTTGTTCCTGCATCCTTCTCCCTCCTGCATCCTGAGTTTCCTTACTTCTTTTGGATTCTTCCTGTTGACAACCAAGTATGCTGTATTTTTTCTCACTTATACACAAACAAAAACTCAATCCCAAACCTCCTCAAATCACCAACTACTGCCCCATATCTCTGTTCCCCTTTGCAGCAAAATATCGTAGAAGAGTTCTTTCTTTATGTGCAATGTTCTATACTGTGAGATAATGCTATCCTATCTAAATAATATATATAGATGTATATATATGTGTGTATATATAATGCTATTTTATATGTATATAGCCATAATATATATTATATAATAACATAAATAATATGACAGTATGGTTACAATAATTATTTATATTATTATAGTAATAATTGTACTATTGTAATAGTAAAGATTTTCTTTTTTTTTTTGAGTTGAGGTAGAACTGAGGCTTTTTACTTAAAAAGGGTAGAAGGAAGGAGAACACAGGTGTTTAGAATGTGGGGTATACAGTTTAATATTTTTTGGAGATAAGCAAGGTTCACTGAAACAAATTAGGGTGGTTACATGCAATTCCATTGAAATATGCATACTAGGGATAGTCTATTCATTCTGGAGTCTCCAAAGGTTCACTAAATATTGACAAAGTTATGAAATTATTTTTAAAAATTTTTCAGTTTTTGATTCAGTCTCTGTGTAGCAACTTAACCCTGTCAGCAAGTCTCTAAGGCTCTTAAAGTGATTTTTGCTTTATCTCTGATCATTCTACAACCACTTGAACTTTTATCAGTGTGAAGAATTTTTTAAATGCATTTGTTATTTTTAGGTATATATGACAGTAGCATGTATTTTGACATATCATGCATACATGGAATATAATTTATTCTAATTAGGATCCCATTCTTGTGATTGTACATGATATGGAGTTTCACTAGTCATATACAAACATAGGAAAGTTATGTCTGATTCTATAGTCTTTCCTATTCCTGTCCCCCTTCCCTTCCCTTTATTCCCCTTTATATTATCCAATAAACTTCTAGTCTCACCCACTGCACTGTGTGTTATAAGATTTTCTTTTCTGTGCATTCTCAACAATATTTATCTTCTGTCTTTTTGATATTAGCCAACCTAACAGGTATGAAACAATGTGTCATTGTGGTTTCAATTTCCCTTTCTCTGATGATTAGTGATGTTGAGCACCTTTTCATATATCGACTGGCCATTTGACCATTTAAACATATTTTTCTTTTTCTTTATTTTGGAGGGAGTTGTTGCTGGGGATGGAACCCAGGGCCTTGCCCAAGCCCTCTACCTCTACCATTACTATTAAGTTGTAAGCGTTCCTTATATTTTTTGAATATTAGCCCCTTATTAGATACATGGTTTGAAAATGATTTTCCCATTCCATGGGTTACAGTTTCCTTTTGTTGTTTCTGTTGCTGTGCAGCAGCTTTTTAGTTTGATGTAATTCCTTTTGTCTATTTTGCTGTGTTCTTTTGCTTTTGGTGTCATAAGCCCTACCCCACCCACAAATATGCAAGACCAAAAGTCAAGCATCTTTTCCCTTATTATTTTCTTCTAGAAATGTCAGTCTTACTTTTTTTTATTTAGTTAATTTTTTTTGCGTTGAGTCAGATAAAGGTCCAGCTTCTGTCTTTTGCTTATGTATATCCAGTTTCCCCAATACCATTTTTGAAGACTATCCTTTCCCCGTTATGTATTCTAGGCACCCTGTCAAAGATCAGTTGACCATAAACGTGTGGGTTTATTCCTGGGCTCTCTATTCTGTTTGTTGGTCCATTCATCTGTCTTTATGCCAGTATCATTATGTTTAATTACTGTAACTTTGTGTTACATTTTGTGACCAGGAAGCATGGCACCTCCAATGTTTTTCCTTTTTTTCTAAGGGTGCTTTAGGGTCTTTTGAGGTTCTACATGAATTTTAGAGTATTTTTTTTCTATGTCTGTGAAAAAATGCCATTAGAATTTTGATAGGAATAGCTTTGAAACTGTAGATTGCTTTGTGCCATATGGACATTCTAGTGATATTATCTTCCAATCCATGAAAATTTAGAGTTTGAATCACATCTTTAGAACAGCATTTTTGGCTAACAGGATCTTGTGTTGAATCCTTCTGCTTAGTGTTTCTTTCTTATCCAGTGAGTCCAGTGACTACTGTTAACAAGAAATACAATTTATTCTTCCAGGGGAAGATTTGGCAGTCTGAAGGACTTTGAAAACATTTATATTCTTTATGCTACTGTATTGATGCAACACTCTGAAACGTAGGTACAGGGCTGTATTCATGAAGTTTTCTCCCCATACAGGGAAATGTCTGTATTTATGAGCATCTCTTCTTTTCTTCTAGTGAAAGAAGAAAGAGGCTATAAAACATATGCTGGGCAATCACTGAACACAAAGCTGCCAAATTTATCCAACTAGTCAACCCTAAGCTGTTCACCTCCCTGTCTTGCCTTTCCTAATAAGGCTGTGGCCTAAACCTTCCCTTCATTCCTGTCTTCTGCCTCCTGATCACCCTCCTGTCTTCCCCATGTGGTTGCATAGTATGAAGTCTCCTGTCTCTGGGACCTGTGAGTACAATGAACTTTGTTTTCCTGAGCCTCCCATGTCTCCTCTGGCCACACAGTAAAAGAATTACAAGACAAATTCCAATCAAAATCCCAAGAGAATTTTTGGTAAAAATGAATAAGCTGACTATAAATTTATGTGCAATTGCAAAGAAACTGCAAAGGAAACAATTCAGAAAATAACAAAGTTGAAGGACTAATGCTGACTGATTTTTTTTTAAATTTTATTTTTGCATTTAATTTTTTTTTCTTTTTTTATTGTAAACAAATGGGATACATGTTGTTTCTCTGTACATGGAGTAAAGGCATACCATTTGTGTAATCATAAATTTACATAGGGTAATGTTATTTGATTCATTCTGTTATTTTTTCCCTTTCCCCCACCCCTCCCACCCCTCTTTTCCCTCTATACAGTGCTTCCTTCCTCCATTCTTGCCCCCTCCCTAACCCTAACCCTAACCCTAACACCAACCCCTCCCACCCCCCATTATGCTGCCTGATTTTAAGACAAGATGAAGTCACAGTCATTAGGACAGTGTGTTACTGGTATAGTTCAGACGTACAGGAGTCAAATTGAGTCCAGGAATACACTTAAACGTGTAGGGTCAATTGCTTTCTACAAAGACATCAAGATTATTTGGTGAGAAAGAATGGTCTTTCCTACACACCCTGCTGAAACAGTTAGATATTCATGTGAGGGGAAAAGGAACATCTAAAAACTATGAACTGATGAACAGATTAATAAATTGTGGTATATGCAAACAATGGAATCCTGCTTACTATTAAAAAGAAATAGATACTGATATACTTACCAACATGAATAAATCTGAAGAGCTAAATGAAAGAAACTAGGTTCAAAAGATTATGTCATATATTCCATTCAAATGAAATTCTCAAAAAGGCAAGGGAATGGAGACATAAAGATCAGTAGCTGTCAGTCCCGGACTGCAGGGACCAGATGACGAGATTAGCAGACAAGGGACATAAGTGTGGTTTTAGGGGTAAATGGTAATATTCTATAGCTTGAGCCTCGTGGTGGTTATGTAACTGTCACCATTTATCACAACTCAAAAAAATGAACGTAATAGCAAATGTTATCATATGTGAATTATAACTCAATATAGCTGATTGAAAAAACTGCCATAACTTGGATGATATATTATATGGTCACCCATCAATTCTTTTTCTTTTTTTTTGTGACATTAAACTCGAATGATTCATTCCTACTTGTTGCTTGGGGATTCCCATTTGACACAGATTGAAGTCTTTTAAAAAACACCATCATTCCATTTGTAGCACTTTGTTTTTTTGTTTGTTTGAGTGCTGGGGAACTGAACCTGGGGCCTTGCTTGTGGTAGGCAAGCCCTCTACCACTGAGCTTGTACACCCCCAGCCCTTTTACAATTTTTATTTTATTTTTTGAGAGAGTCTTGTTAAGTTGCTCAGGCCAACTTCAAACTTGTGACCTCCTGCCTCAGTCTCTGGAGTAACTGAGATTATTGGTGTGTACCACCATGCCCAGCAATTGTATGAGTTTAAAAACTTCTCTATTTTTGCAGTCTAGAATGTGGTAAATCCTATATAGGTGATTAACTGGAAAATGCCTGGGGAAAGCAGTTCCTCAGGACTAGGTGCTCAGATATCTACCTAATTGTAACTGAGTGTCCATCAGGACCAGATGACAGGGCTAGCCGCTCTTCATTTCACATAGCATTGGGTTTGGATTTCACATTACATTCTGTTTTTGAGGCTTTCTTATTCATATCATGCTTCCTGAGAACCCTCATGATAAAGCTCATATTTTTCAGGAGGCCCACCTTCAGCTACTTTCATTTACCTGTACTAACTTCTGTGAGCATTGTTTCCCACCCTTCAGCCACATGAAGGGCTGGTCGTGTCCTGAGGGAACTCTGCTTTCTCTTGCTTCCAGACCTCATCATGTGCTTCCACGTCTACCTGGAATGTCCTTTTATCCTCTCCCAATGTCCCTCTTTTTCCTATAATATTCATCCTACTCATCTTTCAGGATTCAATATATATGTCACCTGCTCTAGGAGACTTGACCTTTTAGGTTGAAGTATGTTTCTCTTGGGTGCTTTGTTGACACTGTGAATGCTCCTAAATCTGGAAACACCTTTGAATCCCATGTGTAATCTTGGCCAAAGCCAGTTCTATACATGCTATGGTTTGGATACAAAGTCTCTCCTACAAGACTCCTGTGTTGAAGCTTTGTTCCCAACACAGCAATGTTCAGAAGTGGAGCTTTTCGAAAATGATCGGATCATGAGGGCTCTGACTTCATCAGTGGATGAGTCCATTGATGGAGTCATAACTGGATGGACTATGGAAAGGTTGTGGAAATAGTAGAAGGTGTGACCTCGTTGGAGCAAATGGGTCACCAGAGGTGTGCCCTGGGAGGGTTTATCTTGTCCCTGGTCCCTTCCTTGCTCTCTCTTTCTGCTATAAACTGTGAAGTTTTCTTCTGCTACACCCTCCCACCTTGATGTTCTGCCTCACCTCAGGTTCAAAGCAATGGAATCAGCCAACCATGGTCTGTAACCTGTGGAACCATGAGCCCAAATAAATCTTTCCTCTTATATTGTTCATATCAGGTATTTTGGTCACATCAACAAAAAGGTGACTGATGCAATATTCCCTTAGGTGAGTCAACAAATTTCTTATTTTCTCAGTTTTCATTTTCTCTTGTATTTCTCTTGCTACCATAATAAGCATAAATGATGTTATGAAACTGGGACAATAACCTTCCCAATGTGCAAGAGGAAATACTTTTAGGAAAGCAGTATAGGAAATACTTATAGGAAGCGGGCTTTGGACAGTAATGGAAATCCGAGATAATCTAATAGGTGCTGGTTGCATTAGCCTTTCTCTGTTCACCTCAGGATGCTTGAGTCTTGTAGGTCCCTGAGTATGTTTCTGGTTAGTGCAATTAATTCAGGTGGAAGAAGACAAAGCCAAGGCTACTGAGATTTAAAAATAAACAAATGCAAAACAAGAGGGCTTCTGTTTTTGAGTTCTGAGCTCAACTTTTCAAGGTGGGATGAATACAAAATTAGAGAAGCTGACTGAGCAGTTGACAGCCTTTTCCTAGGCAAGTGGAATTGGAGACCCCCAAGGGAAGGGAAGCTTCTGAAAACTAAGAACTGTCCCTGACAAGGCATCTTCAGTGATCTTACACAGAGCATGGTCTGTGGATCAGTCTAAATCATTCATTAAGCATCCGATGATGAACACACATTGGAATTCCCCAAATTTCTCGTGCATCTTAACAATTGAGGGTTGTGTGTTTACAGATCCAATGTTTGAGCATCATTTTCTTAATTAAAAGTTATTTAATAATATACTATAACTGGCTAATAGCTGATGGAGAAACTCTCTCAAGCAGTTCCATAGCAGAAGTAGCTTTAGACTTTTATTTTCCACCTGAAGAATAGAAGTCAAGGGAGTAATCTGATTTGATCATATCACACAGCAATTCAGTGATAAAGTTGTGACTAGGACATGAGATTTCTGACTGTTAGGCTACTACACTTTTGAATGCATCAACATGGCCCCAAACACCCATGTTTCATTCTTCAGAGGCATAATAAGAGAAATAATTGCAAACACAGATGTGATCTTCCAACCAACAGATGGCAATCTGCTGAGAAATCTCAAAAGCATATCTTGTACACTATTGAGGATGCACATGCAAAAACCTAGGAAATAATATGGTTTTAAATCCTTAAAGTTTTTTTTTTTTTTTTTTTTTTTTTTTTTAACTGCAGCTATCCCAAAAGTGATAAAAAAAAAAAAAATCAGGTCAATTGCGAGTTTCGTTAGATCTATCTTGTTTCCCACAAGACAGAAATTAAAATTTGTGATTTTTTCTGACTCAGGTAAGCATATCTCCATTTGTCCCCCTGGAATCATTCTCTGTGCTTCTTGTCCTGCTATGTGACCTTCACAGGCTGTACAAGCTCGCTGGTTCTGGCTGGTTGTTGGATTTGACCAATGGGAGGCATCAACAACTCAGAGGGCAGAGGAGAGAGTCCAGGTGTTTGTTTTCCCCATTCCCTGCTTACATGGCTGCAGTTTTGGCAATGGGCGCATTTCTCTACAATGCATACCCTGTCAGCTTCTATCAGGCAACACTGCTTCCAGCTCGGTAGCTCTCTGGTGTAAGATGCTTTCTTGACCTTCTAGACTCATGGAAGGGAATGCTTTGCCTGGCATTGTTGGCTCCTTTAATCCAACCACATCTCTGTACATGGTCCTTTATCAAGCTCTCTTTAACGTGACATTTTTTTGAGTGTACCCTCTCTTGCTTCCTTACACCCTGGAGGATACAATTATCAAAATATATAGTCTTGGGAAAATGTAGGTGTCTTAATGGAAAATCCCTTCCTCATGGCATTTATGATTCTTTATTCCATAGTAATTCTCCTCAGTTCTTGTATTGTTCTAATATTAATCATGTATTTCTCTGATTTCTATCTTTATTAATATGCATTCTTCTATAAGGGGGGTTGTCTTTCTTCTCTATGTACTTATTAAATCATCTATTAATATCAGTATGGTCTTGTGGATATTGATTTTATTCTTTGGATTATAGTCCAATATTATTTTACTGTTACTTGTTTTACTACTTTGTTTCAGTTTTGGTCCTTGTGAGCCCTTTAAGTTTGGCGTTTAACATGCTACCATCTTTTTTTTTCTTCTTCTTCTCCAGGACTTCCTTACTTCTGGTACCATAGATGCATCTGGGTTCATGCTGTATTTTCTTTATCCCAACCACTTATTCAAAGAACCCTTTTCCTTTTTATTGGTGAATGGTATTTAGAAACCAAGATGTACAGAACTCGGCAAGCTTATTGCTACCAGGGTGTCACTGCTTTTAGGATCTCTCAGTACTAGAGCTAAGAAATATGTGGACATGCACACTCATATACCCATACACACATTCACACATATGTATGCATTTCTGTATCTGTTTGTGTATGTATGTCTGTGTATCTCTATTTACATGAGAGTAGGTATTTGTGAGAGTAGCTAAAAACATCATACTTTTAACTTGGAAAGCAATTTTAATATCCAAATAGTATTAAAGGCAAGAAAACATCTTAAGGAACAAAGAAGTGTTATTTATGGATACATAGAGCAAGAAGATAGAATATTGAAAACATATATTAACCTTATAACATGCCCTCAGAGTATAAAAAGCAATAGTTAATACAGGGGGATATATATGTCAACAAGTGTAATTAGAGGTTTTAATTACCTCAGAAATTGATAACAAGCTTTTTTAAATTGAAAGGAAGGAAAATTATAGATCAGAATTACACAAATAAGAAACCCAAGTTTTCATATGCTGTATCAGTTTCCTGTTGTGGCTATCATGTTGTGACTACCACAAGTCCAGTGGTTTAAAATAGCACACATTTATTCTCTCATAGTTCTGAAGATGGAATTTGAAATGAGTTTTATGGAGTTAAAGGCAGAATATGGGGACTTTAACGCTGTTCCTTCTGGGGAACTGACTGGTGGCATCCTCCGGCTTCTAGAAGCTGCTGGCTTTCCTTGGCCAGGGGTGACATTACTCTAGTCTCAGCTTCCTTTGTCACACCACTGTCTCCTTTTCTTACTCAAATCTCTTTGGTCACCCTCCTATAAGGACATTTGTGATCACATTGAGGCTTACCCTAGTAATCCAGGAAATCTCCCCTCTTTAAGGTTTTAGCATAATCACATCTGCCAGGTCCTTTCTGTCATGTATAAAATATTCTCTGGTCCTGGGAATTAGGGCAGACTTCTTTGAGGACTATCACTCATCCAAATTGGATACATGATTAGAACTTGACAGCACACTATTTTCCAAACGTAAAAAGAATATGTACAAGAACTGAACATACACTGTGCCAGAAGAGAAATCTCAACTGATTCTGAAGAACAAATGTCATATAAATCTTGTGCTCCGACCATTATGAACAATGGTTAAGAATTAGTAATATGGAAAACGAACAAATTTCCTGTATCTAGAAACTAAATAATAATATAATCAGCAACACGGTAAACAGGAAACATAAGGGCCATGATAAAATGTGTATTTTGAGAGACTTTTAGGGACACATTTAAAGCAGTAGCTAGAATAGTGCACTATCTTATAAAACTTTCTGCAATCATGGAAATGTTCTGTATCTGCTCTATTCCACTTGGTGGTAGCCACCGGCCTCCAGGTCACTCTTACGCACTTGAAACGTGATCAGGGTGACAAAAGAACTGGACTTCAAAGTTTGATTTATTTTTGACTAATTTAAATTTAAAGTTAAGTCACTACATGTGGCTAGTGGCTACCTTATTGTGCAGTGCGAAGTCAGGGGAATTTGTGTGTCTGTAGATATGTTTATAAGAAACTTAAAAAAAGGTTGGAATAAATGATCTTATATACAGTTGGAAAAAACGAAAGTGCAAATCCCTAATCTGGCAGAGATAAAAGCAGAAATCAATGATCTAGAGAACAAAAACAAGAAAGCTGAACAAAAGTGAGTTATTTGAATAGATTAATAAGGTGGAGAGAATGCTGGTAAAACTGATTAAGAAGAAAAGAGGAGGAAAATAAACAATATACAGAAACACAGAAATAAATAGAGCAGCAGGGGCGGCAGAGGTCAGTGTTGAGGGGACCCCCTGTTAATGGTGAAATCTGGAACGCCTTTACTTGGGTAACTGTGGCAGGGGCTCCGTGGGAGGTTGATGACATTTTAATGTGATCTCTAATTGCATAGGCTCATAATCTGACTTTATGGTTTTCTTAGAGATTCCATGAACACTAATATCTTTTTAAGTAGGTTTTTGAAGGTATACTTTATATAAGATAGAATCCACACTTTGAAAACACATGATTCTGAAAGTGTGAGCAAATGGATATAAAATATTTCCTTGTGCTTTTCTGCAAACTACTTTGGTCCTCCTCATCCCTTTGTAAGTTCTTGACAAACACTAATATTGAATTCTGTCACTCTTTAGGTCCTATGGACCAATAATTAGGACATTTTTAATAAACTCATGTTGTTATGATAAAGTCAATGATAAACGTTTTCCATCCATTTTATCTTCCTAGGCACACAGGAAGGCAACCTTCTTTTGACCTCCTTTGCAATTATTCCTGAGAATGGGTACTTATGTTCTAGACAATTGAAGGTAAGTATAGATAACGTAAGACCCTCACTTGATCTTTAATGAATGCAGCCTTCTCTTCCCCCTTGACCGCCATCTTGGAAATCACATATTCCAGACAGTGGGATTACAAGATGGAAGCAAATCTGTGTCATGAGTCCCCACTTGGGGCATACCTGTCCAGAAGAGTTACCTTGGACTGTGACATTGAAAAAGAAGTAAATCTTTTTTGGGTTAAGCTATTGAGATTTTGGAGTTTATATGTTCCTGCAGCATAACTTAACCTAACCTGATTAATTCATTGTTTTTCTTCACCTTAGAGTCTTCACCTAAACTTTTGTATCCCTCAGTCCTAGTCTGTCACTCATTTCTAACTCTTAGACCTTTCCTTTCTCTTGAAGTATCTTCTCCACATCTTGCATGTGAATATGAATTTTTTTGGGGGGGGTACCAGAGATGAACTCAGGGGTCTTAACCACTGTCACATCCCTGGCCCTCTCTTCTTTTGGGTACTAGGTATTGAACTCAGGGTTACTCGGCCACTAAGCCACATCCCCAGACCTATTTTGTATTTTTATTTAGAGACAGGGTCTCAGAGTTGCTTAGCACCTCACTTTTGCTGAGACTGGCTTTGAACTCCTGATCCTCCTGCCTCAGTCTTGCAAATATAAGTTTTTAATTTCTATTTTTAGACTTTATTTTTAATTGACACAATAATTATCCATATTCATGGGGTAGAGTGTGATATTTTGATACATGTATATATTGCATAATGATCAAATCAGTGTATCTAGCATATCTATTACTTCCAACATTTATCATCTGAGATCATATGTCATAAGATCATTCAACATCCTGTCTCCTACTTTTTTGAAATATAAACATAATATTGTTAACTACCATCACTCCACTGTGCAATAGAACACCAGATCTGGCTTGTTAATTTCTTATAAAGCCTTGCTGAGGCAGAGTGATGTGTGTAAGTTGTTTAGAAATACCTTTCAAGGAACTGAACAGGCACTTCACAGAAGAAGAAATGAGATCAGTCCACAAACATACGAAAAATTGTTCTACATCTCCAGCAATTAGAGAAATGCAAATTAAAACTAAACCGAGATTTCATCCCACTCTATTCAGAATGGCAATTATGAAGAATACAAGTAACAATAACTATTGGCAGGATGTGGGGAAAAAGGTACTTATACATTGCTGGTTGGATTGTCAGTTAGTGCAACCACTATGGAAAGCAGTATGGAGATTCCTCAGAAAACTTGGAATGGAACAACCATTTGACCCAGTTATCCCACTCCTTGGCATATACTCAAAGGACTTAAAATCAGCATACTACAGTGATACAGCCACATCAATGTTTGTAGCAACTCAATTCATAATAGCCTAGCTATGGAACCAACCTAGGTGCCCTTCAACAGATGAATGGATAAAGAAACTGCACAATGCAATATTACTCAGTCATAAAGAAGAATGAAATTATGGCATTTGTCAGTAAATGGATGGAACTGGAAACCAGCATGCTAAGTGAAATAAGCCAACCCCAGAAAACCAAAGGCCAAATGTTTTTTCTGATATGGGAATGCTAACAAACAATAAGGGGTGGGGATTAAACAAAGGGGAATGAAAGGAAGGGAGGGGGGATGGGAATAGGTAAGAGAGTAGAATGAATTAGACTTAACTTTTATATGTTCATATATGAATACACCACCATTGTAACTCCACATCATGTACAATCACAAGAATGGGAAGTTATACTCTGTGTATTATAATATGTTAAAATATACTCTTCTGTCATGTATATCTAAAAACAAATAAAAATTAAAATTAAAAAAAGAAATACCTTTCAAGCTAAGCTTGTTAATACTTGAGTATTCTCAATACCACTGAATCTTCTGAAAGTTACTATTTCAATTTGTACTCTCTTAGGAAATATGTCAGTTATAATAAGAAAAATAAAAATTTAATTCCATTTTTATAGGAAAACAATAACCATAAGTAAAATATTCAACATCATGTGATATTCAGTGATAGGGAACTTTCAGGTCTTGGTATCTACTAAATGGTTCCAACATCAGCTATACTGCTTTCCTCTATTGTTTCTGAATTCATAACAAAAGCACCTGGTAGTAGGGAAAGGTTTCAGTGACATTGTTGATTTCATTACATTGTCCAAGTTTATAGGGTGAGAAGCAAAAGACTCTGCTTTTTGAAGACCAGAGATCTAAAAGATGATGGTCTAAACTGAAGTTTAGCCTAAGGCAACCTTTCATGGTGTTTATAGAGCATTACTACTAAATATAGATATCAGTGAATCAAGAGTCCATCAGAAACAGAATAAGAAATGTTTGGAGTGAAATGTGACTTTCTGTAGAAGTAAGAAATGTTTTTTTTATCATGTAGCCACATCTAAACTTTGAGCTTCAGAGAGAGGATTTTATGCTTCCTCTCTTTTCTCAAGTGTTCATCTCAGAATTTTTGTTCAAGGTCATGGCAATAACAAGTCACATATAATTTTTTTTCTGAGTTATATCAGCCTGTTAGTAACAATGTGTGAATTTTGAGGGGCACAAACATATGACCATAGCAGTGTCTCACTACTGTTTTATCAACTTTTCAAACAATTCTACACCCTTGACCTCTGATTTCTAAGGTGGGAGGGTCTGTGGGATTCAATGATAAGCTTCTCACTTATATTCTTTATAGATATTGCAACTTTCAATCAATAGACTCTATTTCCCTTTCCAGTTTCTGCCTATACATATTGCTTGTCTACTATTGTCTCTTCTATCTTCTTTGTCCTTATGGATTTAAATACTATAAATTATTTCACTGTTATTTTAGTGAAACTCTTTTACTATCATCTTAACTCTTGTTTAGATCTTGCTTTAACTCTTTGAACTATACTAGAAATCTATTTCACTTTTCTTTAACATTTGGATAATTTAACAAATAAGATCATGTATGATACTTTATAATCCATTTAAAAAAATAATATGATGGCTAGAGTTGTAGCTCAGTGATAGAGTGCTTGCCTAGCATGTGTGAAGCACTGGCTTCCATCCTTAGCACCACAAAAAAATAAATAAAAATAAAGATATTGTGTCTTTGTACAACTAAAAAAATCTTTAAATTGTTTAAAAAATTAATAAATGACCATGCACATGAACTAAACAGACATTTCTCAGAAGAAGAACTGCAAATGTCCTACAAATATCTGAAAAACGTTTACCACTATTAGCAATCAGGGCAATGTAAATTGAAACTACATTGAGATTTTTATGTCACCCTAGTTAGAATGACAATCTTCGAAAATATAAATAATAAAAAATTCTGGTGAGGATGTGGGGAGAAAGAAATCCTTATACATTGTTGATGGGACTGCAATTGAGTATAACCACTATGGAAATCAGTATGGAGATTGCTCAAAAGACTAGAAATGTAACCACCATATGACTCAGCAATCCCATTCCTTGGTATTTATCTAAAAGAACTGAAATCAACACAGTATAGTGATACATGCATTACAATATTTATGGGAGCCCAATTCACAATAGCTAAGTTATGGAATAAGCCCAGGTGTCCATCAACAGATGAATGTATAAAGAAAATGTGGAGTTCTACTCATCAATAAAGAAGAATGAAATTACATCATTTGCTGGTAAATGGATGAAACTGGAGAACATTATGCTAAGTGAAATAAGCCAGAAACAGAAAGTACTTTCTCTCGTATGTGGAAGCTAGAAAGAAAAAAAAAGTGTAAAAATGGGGTGGGGGAATATCATGAAAATAGAAGGGAGTCAGAAGAGGTAGGGGAACAGGAGGAGGGAGGTGGGAAGGGAAAGGGGAAGTACTGGAGAAGGAGATCGAGCAAATTATGTTATGTGCGTATGTGATCACGTCACAATGAACTCCACTATTATGTATAATTATAATGTGCTAGTAGAATAAAAAGAAAACATATTGCAAATGGTCCAAATTAAAAAAAAATCAACACATTATGAACACTGGATGTGGGGCCACCTTGCCATGAGTTTCCTATTCCACTGACCCAGAGTATGTCGCCCAGGAAAACAAGCATGGGTGGCACACCTGCCCCTGGGGAAGGTGGAGATTTCAGGGGCTGAAGGTCTGAAGGAAGGGGAGATGTGAGCATGGGACAAACCACTGTCCAGGTGCAGTTATTAGAAGGGAAACAAGGTGTGTGGGCTTAGGGAACTCTGAAACTACTAGAGCCCAGAATCATAATGCAGATAGCTGAGTGCAATCTGAGATAAAGTGTCATAATGATTGTGCAGGGAAGCATACTACCACCATCACATCCATGTAATTCTCTCTGCACAGCCTGTCCACTGTTACAGAGTAGGGGGGTAGTGCTGAACACAACCCTGAATGACAGGCGTGGGCCAAGGAGAAAGGTGAAAGGAGCTGTGGAGTGGGCCCATCTGGGGATCTCTGGATCCACCCAAATGTCAAGGGTCATGGAGGAAGCTAATAAGGAATCTGATAGAGTAGTATTTACTCAGACATATGGGTAGAAGCTGTACGGATGTAAACATAATACTGAAGCTTGAGGCTTTGCTGAACATCAAACAGGAAAAAGTCTGTTTTCTCATCCCACCTGACTCACCAGCTTTGAGTAGAAAGTTAAAAAGATTTTGCTTTCTTTTTTTTTTTTAAGTTTATTTATTTTGATGCATTCTAAACAAATGGAGTACAACTGTTGTTTCTCTGGTTGTACACGAAGTAGAGTCACACCATTTGTGTAATCATACAAGTACATAGGGTAATGATATTTGTCTCATTCTGTTATTTTTCCTTACCCTCCTCCCCCCCTTTTTTGCCCCCCCCCAAGAAGAGAACACTGTGATTAGCTGGGATTTTAGTGTGATAATCAAAAAGAGAAATTCCAGTTTGTGAAGGCAAGGCAGTCTTCCTTCCAGGCAAATCCCATGCTCATTAATCTAGTTTTGCAACAAATTAGAGCATTTTCAATTGCCTCAGGAATGTTTGAGAAATTCTTACCAAAAACAATTTTGAAAAAGAAAACATAACCCCATTTTTAATTCATTTTGATTTTAAAATAAGTATGGGGAGAGGGAGGGAATGTGAAATCAATCAGTCAATGACATCATTACTGCCTCACCTAGACCCATGGCTGTGTTTCTGGGTCTGAGATTTGAGTCCCCTGCTTGCTGCCCTTACTCTTCCTGTCTGAGTTGGGTGAACTCCTGCCACACTCAGAAGGAAATGGTCCTCCTGCCATTTTCAGAGACTGATGTTGGACTCCTGAATACTGCTGTACACACTCCTCTTGCTGGGACAAGGGCTAAGGTGAGGAGCAAGGGAGGTGTTCCTCGGAGCTGAGGACATTCTCCACACTCATGCTCCTGTGGCAGGCAATGACTAAAAAGGAGGGGGAAAGCTCTCGGGGCCTTACCTCTTCATTCTACACTCTAAGGAGTCTAGATGGGCTTGAGGGGCTAAGATGTTCGATTCCTCTTGGAGACTGACTGGACAGGAGCAAGGAAGGAGGGAAGCCTGAGAACCCTGCAAAGATAACTGGGGACTTTGGGCACTGACAATGATATCATCCAGCAACCAGTCAAAAAAGAACACATCTTTTTAAAGAGGCATAATTCCCTTTTGTAATCAGCCAAATCTGCTCAAATACCAGAGACCATACCACAGACCATTACTAGCTGAGTTGTGGAGAAGGGACAGGCGTATCTCCTCCAGGGTTGGTTTTGTAAAGGGAAGGGCAGTATCTACGGAAGTCACTGGGGCAGGGCAGTGGATTTCAGGGTGAGCCTATGGGCTATGAAATTAGCCTGCCTCCCTGTCTCCAGGAGCTATTTCACTTTGGGGAGGTAGTGGACTTTCCTTATCACACTTCCACACTGGCTCATGTGCTCCTCTGGACTTTAGGTTCCAAGAGGACAGGGTCCTGTCTTGTGACTTGTCTCCCCATAGCAGCACCTAAGGCAGAACCTGCGTTACCATGGGTTCTTAACAAATACTGCTTGAAGACTTGGGTCTGAGTGTTAGAGCTTCACCTCTGAGTTCTCAGGGAAGATGACTCATCTCAGGACATTCTGACGATGGCACAGAATGACTTCACCCATCTCACCTGACCAAGGTCAGTTCTGTAGTCTCCTTTTGGGAACGATCACTTGAGCCAAATACTTGACTTTCATCTGAGACTCTGCTAGAATTGATTATTTGAGTGCCATGTCACATCACCCCGTTTCTGTGCTCATTTTTAAATTAAAAAAATAATATTTACTTAAGAGTTCAAAAAAGCTCAAACAGAACAACAATATATACCATGAAAAGTGTTGACTTTTAGACCAGATTTTTAATGTCCCCCTCCAGAGGCAGACATTAATGTCTCAGACATTCTTCCACAAATTTTCTACATAAATATAAGCACACACATGTACATATTTATATGTGTATATTTATAAATATTGCACATGGTGAATACAATTGGGAATATGCTTTTGCTTTGTTTTTAATTTGCTTTTATCTTGCCAAATATTTCTTGGGGATCTTCCATATTGTCCCATATAAATTGACTTCACTCCATGGTTCGAATCCCCGGTGCCTCAGAGAGAAAAAAAAAAAGAATGATAAATTGACTTCACTACTGTTTTTTTTCCTTAAAGATGTATTAAAGTAATTCGTGCACATGGCTTAAACACAAAACATACATAAGAATCCATGAAAGGGACTCATCTTTTACCTTACCTCTAGCCTCACTCCTTGAAGGCAATCTCTTTTATCTGATTATCTTTAGTTTTTCAGATAGCGCCGAATTATTGAGAATGTGTTTAGACCTGTTTCTTAATTTATCAGCTTAAAATATTATCTATTGATATTCTGCCATGATAGGTGAGGACCTACCCAACCAATATGCTTCTTTACCTATCAGTATTAGACATTAATTATTGATTTTTTAATAAGGTAGGTGAACACCTAGCTGCTTATTCTACCCTATCTCTCCACAACAGTGCGCCATGTCTATTTACAGTGCCTTCCCTGTCACCTCTGCAACCTCAAACACCAAACATAAAACTCTACTTCTTTTTGAACCACCCATAGGAAGCATCTCTTGACTTTGAAATCCAAGAACCTTAGCAAATCTAACCATTCCTCTTCTTATATCATTCTTTACATAACAAACTTTCCATCTTTACAAATCTCTCAGCTCTCCCTTAATTTTGCCATTGTCAAGGCAGGCAACATTTTTGTTTTATTCTGTAACCATAATGAAGTCTTTGATGATTTTCTGGTACCTGTGGGTCATATGTTATTGGGACTCAGAAGCAAGCCACCGAAAACTCATGTCAAAGCAAATGAGGCAGATGAAGAAATTTATTTACTTACATAGTAAAGAGCAAAGGCCAGTCACAGTAAAATTTTTACCCAAAAGTATTATGCGGACCTTAGTTCTCGCTCCAGCTCTTAAAAACTGCTTTGTGTTGGTTTGACTGGGTGAGTCTTTCCCTCAAGGAGGCAAGATGTTGGCAGCTACTTCACCCTCTTATTTTCTCAGGTTGAAATTCAGCAAATTTTATGGAAAGAAGAGAAAGGATTTTTCCAAGTAATCAAATTTTGGGATTTATTCTGATTGCAACAACATGTTCCCATGCCCATGCTGAACCAGTGCTTGGGACCCTGTGAGCACGGATTGTAGGCTCGATGGGTATCCAACCCTGTGTCTAGGTTCCTCTCTGTAGTCAGTGCAGGAGCCTCACCCAAAGCACAGAGAATTCCCCAAAGAAAATCAGGGTGGTGTTACCCAGAGAAAGGGGAAAGGACATGTCCAAGAATGACAAATACCCATCAGAAGCAAAAGACATTCATGCCTTTGGGTTTTGTTTATGTAAATCTGTGAACCAAACCAGTGACAACAGAGTGATGGTTACTGTAGGTGAACAACTGGGCAATAATGTTTTCAAAATGTTATTAGCCAAACAAAATCCATCTGGAGGCCTAATTTTTCTTGAGAGTCATCAATATGCAACAATTGGCTTGTATCTTAATTCTGAAAGTTGAAAAAAATGCAAATAACATTTATATTATTGCAGCTATGCAAACAGTTTTTAGAGCAGAGTGCATTACTGTTTTGCAGTTCTCTAGGATCCCTGTCCTTTGGCACTCAGGGAGAATACTCCTGGTATCAAGTTGCCAAGATTCTCGCCCTTGTTCCCTAACTTGTTCAAAATCAAGCAGCGCTGGAATTTATTTGCTTATTCTTATACCATCCTCTGAATGATGGACAGCTGTCTACTCACTTGCCACTCTCATTCTTCCTGCCTAGATTGTTTTCTTTTGTTTACCTTGGTGGTCATGTATGTTTTACAGGAATTTGTTGCATATTCCTATATGCTAAGAGCTTCCTAAGGTCTTCAGTGTTGTGCATTTATGCCTTTAAGAGAATTCCACCACTATTACCTTAATTATTTCTTTGAAAGGGGAGTTTATACATACATGGCACTGTACACTGTATCACACCTGAAGTCTCTATATCATTCTTTCTAATATTATATCTTACAGATGTTTTCTTATATGTTAACAGATTTTTTTAATATGTTAACTTTTCTTCTACTGATTAACAATTTTGTGGTTATAAACACAAGTGCTATGAACAGTCCTCTATGCTCATGTATATCTTTAGAATAAATTCTTAAGGGTAGAGTGTTGGATTGAAGGTCATTGGAAAGTTCCTCTGGAGTGTGTGTGTGTGTGTGTGTGTGTGTGTGCGTGGAAAGTGGTGTTGCAGACTGATTAAGAGCATGAACTCTGTGGCTAGGGTGCCCTGGTTCATCCTCCTGGCTTTCTTCCTTAGCAGTGTGGTGACCTTGGGCAAGTTACTTAAGTTTCTGTGTCTTATTTTTCTGAAGGATAAAAATAGGAAAAATAATATCACCTTTCCCCTAGGGTTGTGAGGATTAAATGGGTTAATTGGATGAGATACATGTCTGATACTAAATACTCAACAACCATTACCTGTTAGTGTTATTTTAAGTCAGACTTAACTATAACACTAGTTAAAAAAAAATAAAATAAAAGGGAAGAAAGAAAAAAGAAAAAAAGTCATTGTTCTCAGTGGTCTGGTGCTATGATTCTGGTTACTCTGAACAGTCTCCTGAGGCTGCCCCTTGAGGGATGTGAAGTGGTCCCTATAGCCAGGCTCAGGCCTGGGGTCTCAGGTATGCAGCCCTGAGGGAGGGCTCTGGGCTTTCTCACCCACTGAAAGCTGCAGTGTTCACTGCCCTCTCTAGAGTTCTTTTCAGTGCTTAGTTCATAGTGGAATGAATAACAATGTGAGTGAAATAAACAGATTTAAGAATCGTTTTCCTGTTGTCCCTAATTCCGTCCCATTACCTCCAAGCCTTTAAAAAGTCTTAAGACTTTTGGTTCACATTCTGCCTTACCAATGAAGAGCTGGGAAGGAGAGGATGGAGCTGGGAATCCATGCTGATGACTACAGCAACCAGGGCAGATTAGAGACAAAACACAGTCCCCGTGCTCCCCAGGAGAACTTGGTGAAGGAGCCTGTAAAAGCCTGTCCTTTGTTCTCTCGAAGTGGGTTTGGAAGGCTTATACCTGTGTATTTAAAGGAGGATGAACAGTCCACCCTTGGAAATCTGGCACAGGGCCTGCCAGATTACATGACAATCTCTAATGACAGCTATTTATAATCTAAATTTTGGTACAGGCTAAAATGAAGTCTGCATTTCATACTGTATCCACTCTTTGTATCCATATCTGCCTTCACACATTGTGGATATGACTGCCCATTTAGAATGATATGGTCAACATGGCTGCTAAATGGATAAGATGATTGCCGGAATGAATGATGCACAGAGAGACCAGATAGGTGAGCAAAGATCTTGGGTTTCCAACCAGATTCTCTCAACAGCATAACCTTACCTTAGTTGGTTGAAATTTCCGAGAACTGGCTTCTGCCTCTGTAAAATGGGGATTAGTGCCATAATAACTACCACCTGTCTGTGTTTAAGAACACATCTTGACATTAAACTGGGGGGGGGGGGGGAGAGGGAGAGAAACGAATACATTACAGTGGATAATATGCCCTGAAACCTTGACCCCAAAGTCACCATTAATAGTAAAACCATTATAGTATTATGTTTCTATAACATTCCTAGCAGTTGCTTGGCTAAGGAAAAGTCCTGATTTTGAATTGTCTTAGAATATGGTTGTAATTTATTATTTCTTTTACTATTCACATATGTGTTAACATAGAAAATCTATGTTCAATAGGGGTTTACTTTCTAAAATTAGATAATGCAGAAATAGACATAACTCTCCTTCAGATAAATAGTACCTTCACATATAATGACATAGTACACATTAGTAATTGTTAATTATTTTTTAATTGTTAATTGTTAATGGACTTTTTTTAGGGGGGTATTGTTTAAAACTAATCAAGAACTTAGACTGGGCAGTAAAAACATTAACAAAGACTCTTTTGTAGTTACCAGATCCAATATGGATCCTGAAGCCAGGAAGCTTGTTTGGGGGGAAGATTCAGGAAAGATCCAGAAAAGTCTTTGTGACATCAGACCCAAACATAGATCTCTCCACGTGAAAAATTCAAGTCTACCTCTTATTTTAATAATGAAATGGCTGCTAGGGTCGTGGCCCCTCTTGTGGGGGAGGGGGATCTTCATTTGCCATAGATAACTGGGTCGTTTTTGTTTTGTTTGGGTAAATAAATATTTGAAGGGGGTAACTAAAGATGGTTTCCCTGCTGTTATGATGTTATTGATACACAAGCTGAAGCTATTATGGCCGACGCTATCAGACTACATTATCTTTATGCTTGCAAGGTAACCTGAAGCAGCACTCTATTGACTGGGCACTACCTTATACTGAAGCGTCTGCCCTGCCTGGGGACTGTAACCCGAGTCAAGCGCCTGCCTTACAGACAGCTTTCTTTAGCCACTGACAGCATCAAGGAAGGAAGAGTGCGAAATCACCTGGGATGGACAGTTCAGAAGTGGGGCTGGCGGCTGAGTGACTCTCAGGGAGGGTGGCCTTGCCATCTCCTCAACTTCTCTTTAGGGGCAATCACTAGTAAGTCCTTCTTTTCACTCCCAGAAATAGCTACTATAAGGAAGCCTCTGGAAAACTTCCTTTACCCCTTTGAACCTTGCAATGTTTCGCCGCAGGTCATGTCCACGTGGAGAGCCAAGCTCACCAAGGGACTAAAATCTCCATCTGGAAGGATGCATCCGTTTCCATGCTCAGCTCTGCTGGCTTGTTTTGGGAACACAAGGGAGAATGCCCCCTTCGATCAGTCCAGCGCGGCAGATACCCATTCAACCATCTATGTCCAACCCATGGCCAAAGTGGGCAAGCACCCAAGCCACCCAAAAGCGGAAGAGCGAGCGCCAGAGAAAAGGCAAGATTCGGGCACCCACGCGGAGCGCAATGGCAGTGCAAATCGGAATTCAAGCAAACGGAGCACTGTCCAGCCTGCTGCGACCCCTGAGGGTTTGTCGAGGTCTCCTGATGACGAACCAGACTGCAAAGCTGCTACTTTTCAGGCTTCCATCCCCAGGCCATCAATTATTGGCACGCCAAAGGTGAGTGTTTCCAATTTTCTTACAGATGGAATGGCCTCTGAGGGAGAGTTCTGAGCATTTAGGGAATGCTGAGGCAAACTGTTTAAACTCGCTGGGTAAGACGCAAAGCTCAACTCTAATTAGCGGGTGCAAGTGTGTTAAAGCTTTTTAAATTCTCAGGAGACATGGAAAGAGCCAATGACAATAAGTGCTGGAGCCTTAGCAGTGGCCAAAGGCCACTTTAATTAACTGGCTATAGTGCCGTAAAGCAAACAGTGTCTTGACCAAAGATCAGGAATGATATAGCCTGGGAAAGCATTGTTTTCTTTTTTTTTTTTTTTTTAATTGGTCTGCAAATTTATTTATGTGAAAATCCACAATATGAAAAATTTTACTGTAGGATTTAAGAAATCTCCTTTAGTGCTTAAATTGAATCACATGACATCAAAGAAGTATGGGAAAATTTGGAAATGGTAATCACTGTGTACAGAGTGGTACAGAAAGAATTGATTGATAAAACTATTCACAATATGGATGTTTCTATGATCATTTTCTGAGATTTAAAGACAGGAGGAGGAAGTTATTTGAAAAAAAATGGTGTCGTTGCTCTTAAGAAGGAGCATTTTGATTTATTTACTAATCTATTTTATTTCAAAGTTCTTGGTAAGGCAAGGTGTCTTGGAGAGACAGTATAGTTTCCTAAAAGGTGCTTTTCAAAGATCTCCCTTGAGGGACTTTTTTTTTTTTTTTGTCATTTCCTGGACAAGTAACTTAAAAACAGACTTTAAAAACTGAAAAGTCTTTGGGCTTTGAGGGATCATTACTAAGATATTCTGTTTTTTTAAATAATTTTTTCTATCTATTTAACAAATCCTTTTTCTTTTTGTCTGACTACTTAATTGAATCTAAAGAACTTCTTTAGCAATGAAAACTGCTAAACAGCAAAAATTAGTTTCATTTGCACTCTTCAAGTTTATATTAAATGATTGCATCCTTCTATTCTGAAATCAGAGGGTTTCTCCAAATCTTGTGTTAAAGCAATGACTATGATTTATTTTTAGCTCTACTAAATCAAAACCAAAAACCAACTGACAACAGCCAGAATACTTGTTCAATTTCCAAAGTATGCCCACATCCAGATTAAAATATTTTTGGTGGTACTGTAGTTAATTAGATAGACATCATGACCAAGTATATTTATTCATATTCAAGGAACTAATGATATACTGTTTCAGTGAGCTGGAAGACTTTTCTGCTGCATATGATGTCCAGCAACCCAGCACCCGCCCTATGTTGCCGAGTATAGCAGGAAGGACAAGTGTCGATTTGATTTCATCTTTCCGTTTTAGTGGTTTATGTGACACAGGGACTCATGGTAAGCATGTGTATTCAAACAGAACCAATAAAACACATTGAGGATTTTGCCACCCTAGGGATGCAAAGACCCCAAGCATACTATTTACCAACCCCAAAGAGAGAACTAGGAGGACTCAACCGAGAGGTGTTGGACATTTTATTTCTTACTCGTTCCTTGGTGGCAATAGAGTGCTGTGCCATACTTATAAGCAGGGGGAATATATAGGATAGGATGCATGCCCACTGTGCTGGTGGATTTCCTCAGATGTTTTATGAGTACATTCCTTTACAACCAGAGTCCCTCTGTATAGATCCCTCTCCCAAGGACTAGAGATAAGGAAAGTGGCCAGCTCTCCCTCCCCATTTCCCACATTCTTTTAGAGACCTTCTTACCACAGTGCAAACTTCCCTAGGCAATGCTTAGATTTAACCTAACAAGGGGTAACATGAATATTTATTGTTCAGTTGGTAGGAGCAAAGCCATGGGTAGAATACAGATATCAGGCAGGTCTTAAAATGGAACCAGATCAAGTACAAGACTATATATGGGTTACAAAGAGAGGCATGCATAAGAACGTTCAAAGGAGGGTTGGAGGTTCAGCAAAGTTGGAGGGGAGACTGTTCTAGAAGGAGGCTTAGGATTTTTCAGGGCAGAGATGAAGGAAGGACTTTGCAATAAAGGAAATCATGTAACAAAGACTATAGATGAAGAGGAAATGTAGCATAGGAATAGGGATGTCAGATAGGCCAAAGATGAAGCTGAACATTGGAGAGATACCTGGAAAGATAATTTAGGGTTGTTAGTGGGATGCCTTGAATGGTGTGGCGAGAAATTAAGTTAATGGCAGTGGGAAACTGAAAATTTTAAGCAAAAGAATTTAATGCATGCGATTCTGGGGAGAGAAATAGGTAGAACAATGCAGATGGATTCTAATTATGAAGCCTGGAGCTGAGAGGCCATTGCAAAAATCCATATCTGGGAATAATCATAAAACAACTAGTAGGAACAAGAGCTAGAAGTGGCTAAGAGGATGGGACACTGTGAGTTAGCAAATGCAGTGAGTGACTGTGCAAAGTGAGTCCAGGTTGGGAGCAAATAAAAAGACAACACCGTAAAATTAAGTGCCAGAGAGTGTGATAAGAGGGCATTATGGATAAGCAAGTGGGCTGTTTTAGTCAGCTTTTTCACTGCTGTGACTCAAAACCACAACCAGAACAATTGTAGAGGAGGAAAAGTTTGAGGGCTCATGGTTTCAGAGGTCTTAGTCCATAGAAAACCATCTCCATTCCTCAGGACTAGAGGTGAGGCAGAACATTATGGTGGAAGAGGGTGGCAGAGGGAAACAGCTTACATGATGATCAGGAATCAGAGAGAGGGAGACTCCACCTGCCAGATACAAAATATATACCCCATAGCCATGCCCCCAATGAACCACTTCCTCCAGCCACACCCCACCTGCCTCCAGTTACTACTCCGTTAATCCCATCAGGGATTAATTAACTGATTAAGTTAAAGCTGTAACCCAATCATTTCTCCTCTGAACCTTCTTGCATTGTCTCACATGTGAGCTTTTGGGGGACACCTCACATCCAAACCGTAACACATGCATTCATTCTAGTTCAGATGTCAAGAAATAACTCATACAGAGCACTTGGCAGTTTGCCAGCCATCTGCTGAGTGCTCTTCACGAATTCTCTCATCTACCTCCTCTCCCACTGAGGTGCATAGTCTCATGATTCCCATTGTGCAGAGGAGAACACTGACGCTTTCTCAAGGCCACAGAGGGAGGAAGTGACTGAGACAGGGTTGTAATCCAGCTCTATTTGATTCCAAAGTTCATCTTTTGAAATATAATGTGTTTCCACTATGATTAACTGTGTGGCATTTGAAGATTTACAATCAAATATTCATACATGATCTCACTTGATATGCAAGCAGATTTAAATTCCATATATATGTGTATGTGTGTATATGTGTTTTGTGTATATAAGTATTTGTTTCTTATTAATTTGCTCAACCTTTTTCTCTCAGTTTTGTGGTGAGAGCCACCATGGAAAGGGATAAGTTTATATTTGTACTCTGCTAGTGACAATACTTTCTTGATGAAAGTATGGGGTATTGCTTTGAGGTCTTCTGATGTAAAGTAGCACAGGATTTCCCAGATTTTACCTACTAACTTTGGGGTGGCATGTTTTTCCTCAGAATATGATGAGTGGGCTGCTTTTGTTATACTCTTGCCTGGTGACAAAAATATTTCCTCTTTGGATGCTTTGAACCTCCTCACTTAAACTACCTTGGTAGTGACCACAAATAGTAGTACTTTTTTTTTTTTTTTTTTTTTTTAATGCACAGTCTGAGAACAAAACTATAGCTAAGAATTAGCGACAAGTCTCCCAATCCGTCTTTAGTTACCTGGTGTTCAAGTAGCTGAAACAACATCTGGTCTGAGAGAAAAAGCTAGAAGTAGTAAAGCCAAGTGAACTAAGTAAAAAATGAAAGGTTTATATCTTGTGTAAATATAAATAAGTGTATGTGTCTATATTTGAAAAGTGTTATAAATTAGCCTTTGACCCTTCTGTGGTCATCTCTTCCCTGTTCTGGGCCCGAAGTCAAGATGATAACAAGTCTAGAATTGGAATCTGTCTTATAATTACAGATATCTTCAAATTATCATATTTTTCCCTTCTTGGTGATCTTAACATTGAAGCATCTCATAATTGGTAGAATTAATTGTAGGGTCAATGAAATACAGCAATACTGCTGTCTACTTTTTAGCCAAGAGTTACTGTACTCTCCTCTGTGTGAGGACAGCACTAGCCCTGGGGAAGTACAGCCGACTGGGATGTGATCCCTGAGGTTGCTACCTTAGCAGGAGAATGGGATGTGCAAATAGGCAATACCAATGCAGTATGAGAAAGCTTATGGGTCAGCTCTGAATGCCTCACAAGCACAGGAAGGAGCTCTTAACTCAGATTCTGGAAGAAAGGGGAGGCTGGACTATTTGGAGAGAAGGTTGGAGCCTTATTCTCTAAGAATTACCCCATCAGAACCAATACTGTACCCTTCCTAGTTGGATGGTGAGAAAGGTACAGTTCACATATCAAGCAACTAAGGGCTTCAAAGCAGTTTGGTAGTTTGAGAAAGTCTGTAACAGTTGTAAGTTTTTTTTTTTTTTTAATTTTTATTGGTTCATTATAATTATACATAGTACTGGGATTCATTGGACCACATTCATACAGTTCTAGCTTTTTATCTAATTCTTATTCCAACTGAGAGTGTCTAGCCTGATATAGCAAGAGAGAATAATTGTGGCACAGAAAATCATTTCTGGGTGTATTTTAACAAAAAGTGCATTGCAGTAGGGCATGACGACTCACGCCTGTAATCCTGGTGGTTTGGGAGGCTAAGGCAGGGGGATGGCAAGCTCAAGGCCAGCCTCAGCAATTTAGTGAGACTCTCAGCAACTTAGCAAGACTCTATCTCAAAATAAAAATAGAAAAGGGCTGGGAATGTAACTCGGTGGTAGACAACCTGGGGTTCAATCCCCAGTACTTAAAAAAAAAGTCAATTATATAAAAACATATGAAAAGGAAGGGAAAACTAGGTGGAGTGGCTCATGCCTGAAATTCCAGGGACTTGGGAGGCTGAGGCAGGAGGATCTTGAGCTCAAAGCCAGCCTCAGCAACTTAGTGAGGCCCTAAGCAACTCAGCGAGACCCTGTCTCTAAATAAAATAGAAAAGAGGGCCAGGGATGTGGCTCAGTGGTTAAGTACCCCTGGGTTCAATCCCTAGTACCCCCCTCAACCAAAAAAAAAATGCAGAAGGGCACATTGTGGAGTTGACAACTGTATTGCATTCTGAAACAGGTAGGTTTTGCAGTGAGACTGAGAAGAGGTAACCAGGTCATCCCTGGCACTCATACAGTGGGCTGGATGAAGATTCATGGTCTCAGAAGATCTTCCAGGTTCTGAGTCTCAGTACTGATGTCTAGCAAAGAGTCATCTGTTAGTTACCTTTCTCTAAGAGATAGTCTCTTGATAGCCAAGCTTAAAAGAGTCTGGTGTATAAATCAGAATACTCATTCAGTTGTAAGCTTTAAGAAATAACTGGCAAAGCTAGGTCCACTGAGCCATGTATTCTCCCCACTAGAAAATTACACATAAAGAGAAATGCTAAAGACAGTAATAAATCTAATATGGTTTTCTCATGTGCACATAAAATTACATCAGTGAACCCCACTGTTGTGTCCACCCACAAGAATGGGGCCCTAATTAGAATAAGATGTATCCTATGTTTGTATCAAAGTGGATTACACTGTCATGTGTAACTAAGAAGAAACGATAAAATAGATTTAAGCAAATTTGTTTGAAAACATGGACTCCGAGGGAGGCAAGTTGTTTATTTTATTGTGTGTGTGGTGAAATATACATAGCATAAAATTTATCATTTTAACTGTTTAAGTGTATAGTTCTGTGGTTTTAATCACATGCACATTATTATGCAGCTGTCTCCAGAACTTTTGTATCTTCTTCAACTAAAACTCCGTATCCATTAAACAATTGTTCCACTTCCTCCTCTCACAATCTCCTGGCAGCCACCATTCTACTTTCTGTCCCTATGAATTTGACTACCGCAGACCTCATACAAGCTCGGTTATGGTGTATTTTTCCTTTTTTGTCTGTTTTATTTCACTTAGCATAATGTCCTTGTTCATCTGTGCAGCATGGGTCATTTCTACCTTTTTGCTGTTGTGGATAATTCTGCTATAAACATAGATGTACAAATTCTTTCAAGACCCCATTGTCAGTTTTTTTGGGTTTCTACCTAGAAGTGGAATTATGGGACTATTTGGTAATCCCATATTTGATTCTTTGAGGAGCCGACATAAATTCCTAGAGTGGCTGTACCCCTTTCCATTGCCCCCCAGTGATGGTTCCAGTTCCTTCACATCCATGGCTGCCTGTGTTTTTTCTGGGGTTTGCTTGTTTTTTAATAATAGCCATCCTAATAGGTATGAAGTGCTATCTCATTGTGGTTTTAATTTGCATTTCCCTCATGACTAGTGTTCTTGAACATACTTTTTTAATTTTTTTTTTTTTTTTTGTGGAACTGGTGATCCAACCCTAGGGCCTCATGTGTACAAGACAAGTGCCCTACCGTTGAGTTATACCCCAGTCCAACAATGAATACCTTTTCATGTGCTTATTATCCATTTGTATATCTTCTTTGGGGAAATATCTGTTTAAGACCTCCCCCCACTTTTTGTTTTGAACTGGAGATTTAGTCCAGGGGAACTTTACACTGAGTCACATCCCTAGCCCTTTTCGTGTTTTATTATTTTGAGACAGCGTCTCACTATGTTGCTTAGGGCCTTGCTAAGTTCCTGAGGCTGACCTTGAACTTTTTTGTTTTGGTAGTTGCAGATGGACAGCATGCCTTTATTTTATTTGTTTATTTTTATGTGGTGCTAGGGATCGAACCCAGTGCCTCGCACGTGCTAGGCAAGTGCTCTGCCACAGAGCTACAACCCCAGCCCCTGGCCTTGAACTTTCTATCCTGCCTAAGCCTCCCAAGTTAGTAGGATTACAGGCATGTGCCATAGCACCAAGCTTCCTTTTTCCGTTTTTTAAATCGAGTTGTTGGTTTTTTTCTTGTTGAGTTGTAATTCTTTATATAGTCTGGATTTTAATCCTTCATTCAATATCTGGTGTGCAAATATTTTCTCTCATTGGTAGTGGCCTCTGATGAAAAAAAAAATTTAAATTTGATGGGGTCCAATTTTTTCTTTTGTTGCCTTTGATTTGGTGTCATGTCCAAATGATAACTGTTAAGTAGTGAAGATTTTTGTCTTATGTTTAACCATTTTAGCTCTTACATTTGGGTCTTTAATCCGTTTTGAGTTAATATTTGTATCCAGTATAAGTTAAGGAGCCAAATGCCTGCTTTTGGGTGTGGATATTCAATTTTCCAGCATCATTTGTTGAAAGCCTCTCTTTTCCCCCTTCACTGGTTTTGGCACCATTGTTGAAAATCATCTGACTATGCACATGAGGTTTATTTCCAGGTTCTCTATTCTTCCCTTGTTCTGTTTGTCTTTATGCCAGTGCAACAATGTTTTGATTACTATAGCTTTGTAGTAAGTCTTTAAATATGACAGAATGAGACCTTTAATTTTGTTGCTCTGTGTTATGATTTCTTTGATTATTTGGAATTCCTCGAGATTCTGTACGATTTTAAGGATGGATTTTTTTTTCTTTTTAGTATGCAAAAAGCACCATTGGGATTTTGATAGGGAATACATTGAATATTTAGGTAGCTTTAGATAATAGTGGCATCTTAACAACATTAAGGCTTCTAATCTGTGAACATGGGATATCTTTCCTTTTATTTGTGTCTTTAACTTCTTTTAGCAATGCTTAGTAATTTTTAGTGTATGCTTCCTTTGCTTCCTAGGTTAAGCTTATATCCAAGTATTTTATTCTTTTTGATGCCACTGAAAATAAAATTGTTTTCTTAATTTGCTTTTTGGATCCTTCATTATTATTGTATATAAATAAAATTGATTTTTGTTCATGGATTCTATCTCAAATTTTGTTGATATCATTTACTCTAATTTTATTTTGTGTGTTTTTGATGTGTGCATAATCTTTAGGGTTTTATATATATAAGATTGTGCCATCTATATACAGAGCTAATTTCTTATCTTTCTTTCCAATTTGAATGTTCTTCTTTTCCCTGCCTAATTGCTCTGACTGAAATTCTCATACCATGTTAAGTAGAAGTAGTACAAGTGAGCATCTTTGTCTTGCTTAAGACTTTAAAAAAATATTTTTTGTTGTCAGTGGATTCTTATTTTTTTAAATTTTTTATATGAAATGATGAGAATCAAACCCAGTCCCTCACACACGTGAGGCAAGCCCTTTACCCCTGAGCTACAACCCCAGACCTTGTTCACGATCTTAGAGTAAAATCTTTTAGTCTTCCAAGCTGAATATCATATATGGACTTCATTATGAGGTAATTCGTTATAGTCCTATTTTATTGAATATTTTTATGATAAAAGTGTTGTTGAATTTTGTTAAATGCTTTTTCTACATTAAGATAATAGTGCCTGTTTTCTTTCCTTTGTTCTGTTAAAGTGGTATGTTTCCTTGTATTTCAAGAATAATCTCACTTGGTCATGTTATGATCTTTTTAATGTGTTATAGAATTCTGTTTTTAGTATTTTATAGAGGAATTTTACTATCACCTAGGATATTGGTCTGTAGTTTTATTTTCTTATAGTGACTTTGTCTGACTTTGATATCAGCATAATGTTAGTCTCAGAGAATAAATTAGGAAATGTTTCTTACTCTTCAGTTCTTTGGAATACTTTGAGATGAATTGGTGGTAATTCTTTATTTGTTTAGTAGAATTCAACAGTGAAGCCAAGAGTTTTCTTTGTTGGGAGGTGGCTACTGATCCAAACTTCTTACTAGTTATAGGAACATTCATATTTTGTATATCTTTCTACTTAAGTCTTGGTAAAGAAAAGCTCCTTTTACGGCTTCAGTGAACTACAGTAATTGCAGTTGAAATTACCACTTATTTAGCACCATTAGTAAGCAAGGTATAGTGTTAAGTGCTTTACTTGGATTGGCTCATTCCATCCTCCTAATCTTCTTACGATGTTAGTTTCTGATAATACCCTCCTCTGCTCAAAAATCTCCAGTGGCATTCCATTTCCCTCAGAGGAAAAGCCAGATCTTCACAGTGGCCTCTAGGTCTTTATAAGATTTTCCCTTTACCTGTATGAACTCACCTCCTACTGTTCTTCCTGATGGGAAAACTGGACTAAGTGAGGTTAAGTGTCTGATCCATTTCCACTGTAAAACAACCCTTCCAGCAGCCTGAGAAGCTCAAGCCAACAACTCAGAACACGATTTCCTTGGGTGATACAGGCTACAAATAACTAGGTAACTCCTTATTCTTCTCCCCTTGTCTAGGTTTCAAGCCCATCCTTTCTCTTCTCTTGGCGCTGTCTTTACCAACACCTGAGATCATTTGATTATTCAAGTTTCCGTTTTCTTGGTTAGAATCAGACTCTAACCATGGTCTCCTGAGGCTGCATCAAGATCATGTTAATTGGAATTTGGTGATTAAAAGTCTCCTGGGGTACCTATTAACAGAATAATTCTTGGAGACAGTCACCTCTATAGGTAACTGATCTTATCCAACTTAATGATTTTTATTTTTACTGTCTTAAAGTTGCTCAAAGTCAAGACTTGGGGGTGCCATCTATAGAGGCACCTTAGGCTCCTTAGAAGTATGTTGCAAACTCATGTGTGATCATCCATAGCTCCTGATTCCACCTGCACTCTCCATCCACTTATATAATGGCACTTTGGGGGGCAACTCTGCTGAACTTCATATCCATTTTCTGGTACAAATCAATCCCTTTGCATTTTTAAGGAAAGAAATGCTCCTTCCTTTTCCTATGGCTCTGAAAAGAAGTGGACAGTCTGTTGAACAGATGATTTGATATAAACTCTTCAAAAATAGAAAGCAACTTACAGATCCATGCAATCAAGTCTTAGTTCTCTAGTTTCTATGCTCTGCAGTAAAACCACTATTTCCTGCTTCCTTCCCAAACAAGGAGGATGTTTGAATGAACTGGCGAGAATCCCATCCCATTCCACTTAAACCTTGCTCATTTTTCATGTCAGGTTTCTACTTTCAAAAGATGTTAAAACATAGTGGCCTGATAGTGCATGATGTACCTGTATACTCAGTCAGGAATTTTCCAATCCAGATATTTAGTTGCATCCCAACCGGAAAAGGGAGAGATGGCTTCTTGGTTCCTCTGGGAATGAAATGAAATGAATAGCTCTTGTAAAACCATGAACACTTACATTATACAACTTTGGCTATTGGAAACTACCCATAAAAGACTGCAGAGGAGGGCAAAAAAATGCAAAAATTTCAGACAATTTAGAACTGAAGGGCATGTGCCAAACTGAGTAATAACAGGTGAGTGCATAATTTAATCAAAATTTGAAGCACTGTTTTCAAGTGAGGCTACCACTGTATTTATAATTTAGATAAAAATGGTAAATTATCTCTCAGCACTGATTGAAACGTGGAAGAAGAGCGGTACAAAAGGAAGAGGTTGGCCTGTTTTTGAGCAGCACCTGTTTCCAACTCAACAGAGAATCTAGTAACCTGCCTGTGACCTACTTGTACCTTTACCCTCAAATTTCGCAGATAATGAATGAAAGAGCAGGTTTACTTTGTTCATGGGCAGTGGCCTTGAGTATCTAACCAAGGAGATTCCAACAAGACCCATTTCCCCCAAACACCTGCATCTTTCTGTTTAATTGGGATTTCTGTTTTCTTGAATATCTACATTGCATTCATGCTTCAGTTTTTAAAAAGTTGATTCCCCTATTCTACTTGCTGGGTTGCTGGAAATGTTATAATTTCTTATGCTCCGGGAACCACAGGGGCTAGCTGAATAAATGTGCTATATCAATCATGGGAAATTAGAGAGGGTTTTTTCCAACGAAGGACATGGCTAATCTGATCTGAACTGCTGCTAGTTTTCCACTCACTGTTCCTCCTTTCCAAAGAAAATACAACTCGTGGAGTTAACGCTTTTTCCAACATGAGGTTGACACACTTGGTTTTGTAATTCTGCACTAGAGGAGGCAAGAGTTTGGAAATTTGTGACAATTAGAGGAAGGGGAAGCCTCCATCAGGGGCATTGAGCCTACTAGAAGAGGTGTTTATAGTCTTGTTCTGAAGATTGGTTTGTGTGTGTACTACGTTTAGTTAGGTGGAAAATGACAACGGCAACTGTGAGAATTAAACACATAGGCATGATTTGATTGTCCCTTGTAAAGGAAAAATGTCCCCCCAAATAAGTCGCCTGACTGGGAAGAGTCACGCTATGGACATTAAAGCATCAAATCTCCACAGCAAAGGGCAGTAAGATGTATCTCATGTAATTTATTATTGTAATGAGTTCACTGAAGCTTACAAATGATAAACTACTTTGAAACATAAAGTTTTTAATTTTGATAGGAAACAATGCTTGGTCTTTTAAAAGTTCAAATATTTTATATGTACACCTGTAATTAGAGTTGATTCAAGGTTTTGTCTTTTGTTAAATTACTCACATGATCTGCTCTCTGGTATACTAACTCAAGCGGGGAAGAAAGGAGGCAGTAGATCTGGGGAGCTACTGGCTACCAGTTGTTGGCCATGCTCCTGTGTGAATAGTGGGCCTGAGAAAATCATGTACAGTCATCCCTTGCTGTCCATGGGTGATGGCTTCTAGGACCACCCACAGATACCAAAATCCACAATGCCCAACTCCTTTATATAACATGGGGTAATATTTGAGTATAACTTATGCAATCCTCCTGTATGCTTTAAATCATCTCTATATTATTTATAACACCTAATACAATGAATAAGCTATATAAATAGTTGTTGACTGCATTGTTTAGGGAATAAGGACAAGAAAAAAATCTTTATATGTTCAGAACAATTTTTTTTTTTTTTTGTACTGGGGATTTAACCCAGGGGCACTTTACCATTGAGCCACATCCCCAGCCCTTTTTAAAAAAATGTTTTATCTTGACCCAGGATCTTGCTAAGCTACTTAGCGTCTCACTAAATTGCTGAGACTGGCTTTGAACTCACGATACTCCTTGCTTCAACCTCCTGAGTTGCTGGGATTACAGGTGTGTGACCCCACGCCTGACTTTTTCTTTATACTTTTGATCCACAGTTGGTTGAATTCACACATATGGAGCCTGTGGACATGCAGGAGGGCAACTGTATACTGACGCTAAATAAATTTACTTAGGTGAATTTCGAATGGGGCCTCAATGAATATACCCTTAACCAGTAATAAGTCCTCTCTTATCTAGGAATTATTTTCCTTTTTGACTGAGCTGGCTTCTGGAAGGATACATGAAGTAGCCATGGAGCAAGAAGACCGATTGACTACACCTTGGTACACAGTGAGGTGACAGGTCTCACAGGAGACTTTCATTCCAGGCCTTTTCCAAGGACTCCAGAAGGCCTTTCTTTTTTTTTTTTTAATGTATATTTTTTTAGTTGTAGATGGACACAATACCTTTATTCAATTTATTTTTATGTGGTGCTGAAGATCAAGCCCTGTATCTCACACGTGCTAGGCAAGCACTTGACCACTGAGCTACAAATCCCAGCCCTCAGAAGGCCTTTCTTAAAGGACAGTTCTTTTGTCTGTATTTTTGCCAAAGTACATCTGCCCTGTGTGCATAATATTTGAGTCTCTGTAGGGAGAAGTAACTTGGTTTAATGGTGTTGCAAATTGACATGACTTATTTTGACCATTCAAAACCGCCCTGTAAATATTGTGAGCCTCCAACAGTTATAGGCATATGGGGCTACATATTTGCCCACTCTTGTTCCCTGGTGATATGTTGCAATAAAGAAAGTCTCACATGAATTCAGCCTCAAATACAAACATCTGTTGGCAAACAGGCACAAAAAGAGTCATGTTCCCTGATTCTGGGGTACAAGAAGAAATTCTCAGCTCTGTCCTTTTAAGTAGTAGCACCTCGAATGGATAAAATAACACACAGTAATAAAATAACATTTTAATGGCAAAACCTGGCAAGACTTCCAATAAAATAGGGCCAAAGAGCCTTCTATTACATGTGAGTCCAGGACCAAATGGAATGCAAATCCAGAATATCTTGCCATATTTCTATACTTCATTTTACAGAGGCAAAGATGGTGGTCAGTCATATCCTTTCTCAAGTGAAAAATTATTTCCCAAATCTCATGCTAATTCATGAACCCCCTGGTTAGCTTGCCTCATTTGAAGCACTTGCTGTGCTGACAAAGGTCCTTCGGTGACTACCTAGCCATTGAGTGTAGGCTTCATAACTTGCTCTTCAGAGGGACCCAAGGCAGATTTTGGCTTTAGACTTTACAGAGTGAGAATGGGATGCGTGGAACTGGCATAGCCATCCTGTGAGCCTGAGGAAGCACAAGCCACACAGCACAGGGTGACAAGAAACCTGGGTTTTTGATGATGCCATGGAGTCATGTCCAGTACAACTGACATTTGTGTATAGCAACTCAGATTCACACTAACAAATTTGAAAATAACTAAAAACCTGTTTTAATGAGCATCATCCAAACCCACCTATCCCTGGGAAATCTCCAGGTGGTCTCACAGCTGCACCTCCTCCTTGTGCCCTTCAACTTGCTTTAGCCACAAGGAAGAGAAACGCTTACTCCAACTTGACAGGCAGGCACATTCTTTCACCAGACTGCTAACACAAAGAAATGATACATGTTTAAGAAGGTGGAGATGCTAATTACCCTGATAATATTGCGTATTGAAATTATCACATTACTCCCCATAAATATGTACAATTTGTTATGAGTCAATTAAAAAAAAAAAAACCCAAGCCCTGCAGTAGGGTGGCTTTAGGGTTGATGGATTCGGTAGCCGCAGGAGGCCATGGAGCATCTGGGTTCTTCCCATCTCCGTTCTGTCATCACAGCACTGTCCTCATTCAGGCTGTGTGTGGTGTCCTTCATGATCTTAAGATAGCTACCAGCAACAGCAAGGGTGGGAAGCATCTTCCTTTCTGCTCTACTTTGTACTATTCCTGCTCATATTTTTCTGCTTTGTCCCCTTCTCTGTCACCCTATTCTGACACCATCCCCAACACTCAGTTCCAGTCTGGCGCCCTCTCCTGGGCTTGACTGGCACTGGGCCTTTATTTCTATTAAAGCACTTACGAAATCACACTGTGTGTATGTTATCCTACTCTCCTGCTGAACGGTGAGGAGCTTGAGTATAGAAACTGGGTATTTTCTTCTTTTTATCTCTTACAATTAACAACTAGAGCAATTCCTGGCACATAGAAGGTACTTAATGGTATTTTTGAATAAGTTAAAGGATGAATCCATTAAGTCAAAATTGGGGTGAAGTTTGTGGTGTAGAATCTTCACATATTCTTATCATTTAATCTTTGATTAGTATTGCAAATATCTTTGTGAGTCATTCATTCTTCTAGAAATTGATGGAAATGCTTTATGACCACATGGAGGGAGTGGGGGCAAGACAATTTGTTGCCTGGCACAGTGAACTATGTGTTACTTAGAACTGAGACAAAAGACCTAAGAAACTTTATTTCAAATTGAACTCAGCTGAAGCAGTTTCCTTTTGACTGTCCTGATAGCCCATTTCCTGGTCCCTCACTGAAATTTCTTGCATGGCAAAGAAATACTCTTGATACTTCAGTTTTTTTATTTGCAAAATGAGGGTAATAACTTTTAGAATTCTAGTACTGTACTGAAAGAACAATTATTTATCCGGCACTTTAAAGCTAAGAAAATACAGCATATTAGTTACACAAATAATGATACCTTCAAAAGAGGAACAGAACAGGAAAGGATGCAAACAACTTATTATTCTCTGATTTCAATAGCAGAAGGAGAATTGTATACATGATATTGATTACATTAACGACAGACCAAGCTGTCTTAAGAACATTACCAAGAGTGATTTTACTTTTTTTTTTTTTTCACAATTTGGGTTTTACAATGTTTTGGGTTTATTTTTTCTCATTGGCAGAGAATTTGCTATCTAAAAGTTATTTTTAGTCTGATTTAAGTATGAAATATATGATCTTTCACTTAATGGGTTACTTTCTAAATTTGAAGGCAAAGTAAAAGGCTTGTATATTATCATATCTTCCACAAGTTCTGCATCCATGCTTCAACCAATGATATTTGCTATGGAGTTAGACCCATGATGATTGCATCTGCATTATTTACACAGCATTTTCATTGTATTAGGTATTAAAAATAATACAAAGATTTAAAGTATATAGGAGGATTGCATAGGTTTATATGCAAATGCTACTCATTGATTATTCTGAGTCCAGCATTGCTGGATTTTGTCATCTGTGGGGTCCGGTCCCCACAGGATGTTGATTTAATGAGAAGCAGTTTCAAATAAAGCATTCGGCACATTATTTCTTTTGTACTTTCAGTAATTACTGTGAAGTCTAACTTTGAAGTTTTAAAATCTGCATTCATTCCTTAGGTTAACAGACTTTGTGGGGAGCCTAATGCGTGCTTTGTTAGGTGCTAAGATGCTATGAAGAACAAAATTCTGGTTTTGCCTTTTGAGTTGCTTGCTGTTAGTCAGCAGCCAGGCAAAAAACCAGCTGCAATAAAAGTTATTAAATACTGAGACGGCACTTAGCATTTATCTCATCTCTATGGCTTGTGGTTAAAAGCATTTATACAATTATAAACACTCTTTATCTTTCTCACTCTGAAATTTCCATAAACTCTCACTCGACCACAGATCAGGGTCTTATAATCTTAAAATTGCCCCATTTTCATGTCTCATAATTCCCCATTTCCATGCTGACTTTTATTATTTTTGTCTCCTTTTCTCCTAACTCAGACTTAAGCTTTAGCATTTCTGCTGTCACAGGGAGTCTCTGTCTTCAAGGCTAATCTTTCTTGCTTTCTCTCATTCATTTATTTATTCATCTTTCCATTGCTGGCCATAGGCTCTGCCAGGTCTGGAAACACAAAACATATAAGATACATTTCCATCACAGCAGAAGCTTGTAGTCTGGCCAACAGAGACAATAACATCCACTGCAGGGTGAGTGCCTTGCTGGAAGCGTGGGACATTGTGAAGGCGGCAGTGAATCAGCTGGGCAAGACTTGGGTCTCAATACTGAGCAGGTTTTCACCAGGCAAGATAGCCAGAGAAGCCTGTTCCAACAGCAAGTGGCAGAGAACCTGACTCCAACTGGCAGGGACTGGAGGGACATTTTTTTCTTCCTTTAAAAAATTTGTTTTAGTTGTTGATGGGCCTTTATTTTTATTTATTTATATGTGGTGCTGAGAATTGAATCCAGTGCCTCACACATGCTAGGCAAGCACTCTACCCCTGAGCCACAACCCCAGCCCCTAGAGGGACATTTCTTTCTTTCTTTTTTTTTTTTTTTTTCATTTTTATTGTAAACAAATGGGATACATCTTGTTTGGAGGGACATTTCTTACGTTACATAGCTAGAAGTCCAGGGTTTGGTCACCTTCTGGGTGGATGAAAGTTGCCAAGAGATAGATTAGTGAAAAGATGTACTTTGGTAGCTCTTGTAGGCTCAGGGAGACCCTGTCCCTGCCACAAGCCCATCTTACTCCCCAAAGTAAGTGATTTTTTTTCCTATGAAATTTTTATTAAGAGGTGAAGGGAAATGTTAAAAGTGTTTATGAACAATGGCTTAAGAATAAAATTTACTTGCTGGCACTGTTCTGTTTCTTTCATCTTCCTGAGAATGCACATTTCCAACCCTGCAGCCCACCCTAGACTCTTAACTTCAGATAAAAGTTTTGCATTTCTAGGTTCCTCGGGAACTGACCTGCTAGTACCTGTTCCAGATGGGGACCCAGACTAGGCATCTGGAGCAGCCTGTGCCACACTCTATTCCCACCCCTGCAGGTCTTGCCCTGCTTCTTGGTGCAGTCAATGAAAAAGACCCTTCCTAACTGACCTTCAGGATTATTTTCCTAGGCTTCGAGCCTGTCTCTTAAATGCCTCCTTGGTTTTAGGACTTTGAAACAACATACTTTTGTCCTGGCTAGTTTTAAGTTGTTGTTTGTTTGAAGTGTTCACTAACTGGTTGCTATGGCCAGTTCTTCACTCTAGAAAGAGTTTATGTACCTACACTAATCCATTTTCTGTTGTCATAATTGAAAACATTAAGACTGGGTAAAGAAAATAGATTTATATCTTAACAGTTCTGGATGATAAGGAAGTCCAAGGTCAAGGGGCTGCATCTGGTGAGAGCCTTCTTGCTGGTGGGGACTCTGTGGAGTCCCTGTGTGGTTCAGGTCATCACATGGTGAGCCTGGCTTATACAAGAGACTAGAACCAAATTGTCTTTTATAATAGACCTACCCTCAAGTTAACCCACTAACACAATAATATATGAATGGATCCCACCTGATCCCGTGTGGTCCAATCTTTTAATACCTCATAATGGGGATTAAATATTAGCATGAGTTTGGTGGGGACATTGGAGCCATAGCAGTACCTCTCATGCTTTGTCTCTGTGGTCTTGATAGTGATACCATCTTTCCCTTTTGCCCATGTAAATTATATTCATTTCCTCCATTGGCCACAAGTAAAACCCCCTCTTCATGGGTTCCAAGACTCTCTGTTGAATGATCCACTAGGTTGTTTATTTCTGCCTGAGGGAGCTTCCAACTCTTGATTCACTTGCAGGATAACATGACTGACAAATCCCAGCCCAGTCTGGCCAACTGGCCCCAGCATGGTATAGCACTGACTCTATCCATGATGATCTTCATGGATGGCCTTTCAGAAATTAATTACTAAATTTCACAGTAACAGAACTATATTACTTGAACAGTACCCAGACCAGATACAATTTCATCCATTCATTCCTTCATCCAACACATATTTATTGAGAATACACAGCATGACCAGGCACTGGTCTAGTTGCTAGGTATCCATCCACTTGTGAGAAAAAAAAAATCCCCATGGAGCTTCCATCCTATAGAGGGAAGCAGGCAATGAATAAGTTAGTAAGTGATATAGCATACTCTAGATAGTAATAACTGTAGGAGAAAAATCTGAACAAAACAAGAAAAGATATGAAACGTGGAATGGGTGGGTGCAGAAGTATTGAGAAGGTGGCCAGAGACCAACACTCTTTTGCTTTGGGTTGATGCCCACTTTGTGGTTGTTGCTGTTCCTATTATGTATGCTGTTGTTTTAATTGATGACCAACAGTTTTATTGGTAAAAAGTTACCATTCTTTATCCTAGTTGTTCTCAACTTGGTCTGCATCTAGAGCCACCTGTGAAGTTTTATTTTTTTAAATTTATTTTTATTCATTGTACACAAATGGGCTTCAATTGTTGTTTCCCTGGTTGTACACGAAGTAGAGTTGCACCATTTGTGTAATCATACATGTACATAGAGTAATGATGTTTGTCTCATTATATTATTTATCCTTCCCCCCATCCCCTCCAACCCTTCTTTTTCCTCTATACAATCCATCCTTCCTCCATTTTTGTCTCCCTCCCACCCCCCATTATGTATCATCATCCACTTATCAGAGAGATCATTTGGCTTTTGGTTTTTTGGGATTGGCTTATCTCACTTAGCATGATATTCTCCAACTGCATTCATTCACCTGCAAATGCCATAATTGTATTCTTCTTTATGGCTAAGTAATATTTCATTGCATACATATACTACAGTTTCTTTATTCATTCTTCAATTGAAGGGCATCTAGGTTGGTTCCACAATCTAGCTATTGTGAATTGAGCAGCTATGAACATTGAAGTGACTGCATTACTGTAGTATGCTGATTTTAAGTCCTTTGGGTATAGGCCAAGGAGTGGGATAGCTCGGTCAAATGGTGGTCCCATTCCAAGTTTTCTAAGGAATTTCCACACTGACTTGTGAAATTTTTTTAAAGAAATACTAATAAATAATAACACCTTAAAAATCTGTACTTAACTGATCAGTGGTGGAACTCTCACACCGCTATTTTTTAAAAGCTCTTTCCATTAATTCTAATGCGCAATCAAGGTTGAGGACCTGCTTTACCAAACAGAGATGGGAGAATATGTGAAAACCAGGCTCTAAGAACTGGTTGCTACCATTTCTGTGTAACAGGAAATGAAGAATCCTCATCAATATCACGTGACAACTTCTTTATTGTTCTTCAACTCTCAAAAATTCTCTCTCTCTCTCTCTTTCTTTCTCTCTCTGGCAAACCCAGGGACTTGTACACTCTGGGCAAGTGCTCTGCTACTGAGCTGCACCCTTGGCCTTACCCCCAAAGATCCTTAAGGAAAACAATTCCCATCACCAGGTATGACAGATCTCTTGTCATTCCTCTGTCAAGTCAATGGCAGAACAAAATAAGAAGGGAAAGGAAGCTTCCATGACCTATGCATTAAGTGTGCAGAGCAAAATAAATGGGAAAAAAGTTTCCATGACATATGTATTAAGTATTTTTAAATAACTCCATTGCAATCTGTAAGTCATTCCTTGTCAAGTCTCCTTTGAAACTTAAAACAAAAATTGTCCTGTCTATAAGCACTTTACATAGACCCATTTCCACTCCTATCTTGCAAATAAAAACAATGGCATCCATCAAATATTAGTCTCAAAAGTATAGCTAACATACTTGGCAATTGATGGGGAATCTTTGAAAACTCACCTTCAAGTTTCATGATTTGTTTCTCCAAGAAAAGAGAACCCAGATGGTTTTATGAAAGGAATAAGAAAGAGAACAGCATGAGAGCTTAGCCTTCCTTCTCTGGTTCTGGCTACATGATTTCAGCTGGGGATCTTATTTTTCTCTTACTGGGCACATTATTTCAAAACATTGCCCACTTTAGGGCATTCACAATTATGTTATCTTTTCTTTGTGGCTGGAAATGTTTTCCTCTTGGTCATCACTACATGACAGTGCAGTTTTGAGGTCTTGTTCACATTTCCCCATCTCCTTGCAGAAGTCATTAGGCTGTGGTGCTTTGGGTTTTGTTGTTGTTTGGTTGGTTGGTTTGTTTTTTGTTTTTAACACCCTAGTGATTGTCCTCTCAATCTCTCAACTTCTCAACTTCACAACTTTGGGGAAATTTGGAACTTATCCTATTTGGTTCCTTGAATAGTTTATCAGGAAATAGAACCAATAAAATGTGTGCATGTGTGAATGTGTGTGTGTGTGTGTGTGTCTGTGTGTGTGCACGTAAGAGAGAGAAGCAGGGGGAGAGGGAGAGAGAGATGGATTGAATGTAAGAAATCGGCTCACACCATTATGAATCTGATAAGCACCAAATCCACAGGCCAGGGCCAATAGCCTGGACATTCAGGCAGGACTGGATGCAGGATGCTTTCTTCTTTGGAAAACCTAGCCTTTGCTCTCAAGACCTGTAATTGATTGGCTGAGGCCCACCTACATTATTAAGGGTGAGCTCCTTTACTTAAAGTCAGCTGATTATAGATGTTAACCACCTCTACAAAACACCTTCACAGTCACACCTAGTGTTTGATTCAATACCTGAGTAGTGCACCTAGCCAAGTGGACACCTAAGACTATCAAAAAGGAAGAGAAAAGAATCCTGCATTTTGGAACTAGAAAATCTGGATTCGAGTTTTCCATTAACTTGCGTAAATTTCTTAAACATCCAGAGCCCACTTTTACTCTTCTGAAAATTTGGGGATGGGGCAGTAGAGAAGTTTCAAAGGCAGTAATGTCTCATTTCGCTCTAAAATTCAGTCTTTTGAAATAATTCAGTATCCCGAATGTTTTCACCCCATCTTAAAAACACACATACTCTTGTGGTTAAAGATTTTCTGCTGGGGAGTCTAAGTGAGTGATACGGTGTCTCCCGGGGAAGAATGGATGAAAAGGGAATTTATAGAGTGGATTCTAGAAAGAGCGGTTTTAAGGGGATTGATCAGAAAGATTTAAATTGAGGATAATGCCATAACATTGTGATCATAGATCTTTTGCTTAGGAGATTTGAGTTACTTTTGATTCCATTGCCCATAGTTCTACCCTCCTAGACCTAACCCTGAACTGTTGCTAGGGTGTTCTTGCTCAAAAAAGATTTCTCTAGGACCACTGAATCATTGTAAGCTTGAGTTAGACCACAGCTGGTGTTAAATGTAACTTAGAAGTGTCAAGTCACAAAATCTATATATTTGCTGACTTGCTTCAGATGGTTGGTTTCCAAGTCTCTATTTCTCTAAAATATGCTTTCCCTTGACAGTGAAATGACAGATAAATTAAACTGCCACCGAAACAGTTCTGAATTCACGCCTGGCCCTGGAAAGCAGAAATGACCTCAGATCTATAGTTAGGAATCAAATCCAAGTTTTCGTGTACAGAAGTGTTATTCATTTTCCCCAGATCTGTATTTGACTGAATAATTTTTAAAAGGGAGGAGATGGTGAATTTTCAATGAGTTGCCCTAAGGAAAACAAAAGAATCCACACTGCTGCACACACACAGCAGACAGGTGGATCTGACAAGGAACGTTTGTGTCTTAGTGTTAGAGACTCCAACTCAAGCAAATAAGTGTAATTGTTTACTTAATTACAGTTAAAGTATAAAATTATAGTGTTCCTTACTGTAAAGTCCAGAGCTGGGGCTGGCTTTACAGTGGTATGACTTAGTGACTCAAAGATGGCACCAAAGACCAGCTCTTTCCGTGCAGCCTCTGCTTTTTGCAGCCTCAGCTCCTTTTATTTATTTACTTATTTGTATGTGGTGCTGAGTATCCAATCCAGGGCCTCACACATGCCAGGCAAGTGTTCTACCACTGAGCCACAACTCTAGCCCCTCAGCTCCTTTTAGATTGTGGCTCCACCATGGTGTGCATGTGTAACTGTGCTTGTGCATATGTGTGTGTGTGCACGTGTGTTTTTGTGTATGTGCATAGGTGTGTGTGTGTGTGTGTGCTCACTGGCATCTGTCATCACTCTTTTTGCCACCTTTTTGATACTGTCATGAATAGCTCTTGAAGTAGACACTTTAATAGGATCAGTTTTGTAGGTTGGGAGCGCTTATACCTTATTGAAATTATGCTCAGGTTGATAAAAATCACCCATTCTTAGTATTTCTGTTATGCAGTATATTATTTGGATGGCTAAGTTTTCGTGATCCACCTCATCTATGCTTATCAACAGGCTCTGTCATACACAGACCTTCCCTCCTACACAGTGGTACCAAACACTGCATAAATTCACTTCCATTGGCATTTACTGTTCATGTCCCACACTGATTCTTCTTATTCACAACCAGGGTGGACTAAAAGTTATACGACTTTGTACTTGACTAGGCCCAAGAGAGGAATTAACTCTCTGGTCTGCACTTTACAACCTTCTCCGGAGAGTCCGGCCCCTCCTTGTCCTCTTGTTCCTGCAGTTCTCAGAGCCATAGGCCAGGGCAGAGGAGCCCCCAGGAGCCCCCAGCCTGGCAAGGACTAAAGAATTATGGACATCCTAGAGAGTCTTACAGTTTTTCAAAGGATTAACATATAAAATCACTCCACAGACCCTTGTCCCCTGGAGTTCTGCCCAGTGCTTGGCATTCCAGAATATTTCAAACTCCCCTTGTCCAAGGCATTTCCCAGCTTAGCAGGTCAGTTCAAAAAGGGATGCGGAAGACAAGATGTGCTGTCAAAACATGTTCAGTTCCAAGCCAGGCTTGGGAATTTATACAAAAACTGAATGATTCCCCCAAATGTCTTCCAGTTTTAACAACAAAGAGACATCCTTTAGAAATTCATATTTGCAGGCTTGTTTTGGAACATCCTCTTGTTTGAGAAGGCTGGGATGGGGTCTTTGTGTTTGGATTCAACCTCTCCCCTGGGATCCTAATGCGGAAGGGAGGGATTAGATGTGCAGGTCCCATCTGCACAGCTGGGGCCAGTCCTCTTCCTCACTCTGATTAACTAGCAGATGCCAACAGCACATGGGGCCAGTTCCTTCACAGACATGCTGACACAGAAACAATGCCTGAGGCAGACCTGCTCCTAATATTTGCAGGAGTAAAGTAAGAGTGAAGAGCTGAGTCCAGGCTCTCTGCCTGTGCCATCCCTGACTCCACCTTGCACCTCTAGGGGCATCTGGCCCATGCTCAAGCATCCTCTAGCCTGCAGGTCCCACCTCTGTCTCTCCCTCTCCAAAAAGCCACACTTGGAAGCTCGTTTCTGACCACAGGTGTGCACACTTGCCATGTGGTCCTTCAGGAGTATAATCGGGAGGAAGAAGGCCTCACCTAGGATGGTTTGATCAGGAAATTCCAGGTCCCAAGTACCAGGAGCATGGTCTAGATGGGGCAGGGGTGCTGGGTGAGCATATTCCCTCCCCCGAGGACTCCTGGAGGGGGTTCTCTTCAGCAAAGTGCCCTGGGTAGAGGTCCTGGCAGCTGGAGTGTAAGGGCTAGCTAGATTCAGGATCCTACAATTCCAGGCTTACCTGGTATAGTATCAGTAAAAGCAGCATGCCTCTATCTGTATGCTAACACTTTGCATAGACCTGAATGTGCTTGTCTTTGATAGCTTCACAGTGTTTTGAAAATGGGTTTCCAGGGAATTCTGTTTTCATGCCTTTCCACTATGATGCCTTTCCCTTGGTGTCCAAAGATGTCCTATTTCCCAAGACTTGGCTCAGACCACAGTCAGTACTCACCCAGGGAGGAAACGTTTAGAAGACTTTCATGAATGAGAGCAACTCTACTTCCATATGAAAGGCCTTGGGGTTGCTATGAATGGATTTTCACCCTAGCTTTGCCTATAGTTTGTTCTTATGGCCCCAGGTGGCTTCTGTATGTTCTCCTTGTTTGCGTGGTTCACTCCCATCTTGCCAAGTCCCAAGGTGAATGTCTTAGCCCTCATTCCCTGGTTCTTCAGGATGACCACACAGATGCCTCATTCATGACTGGCCTCCTGGTGTTCCAGCTGGAATTGAACCTTTCTTTTCTTCCCTCTTCCTCCTCTGAGATTTCATTCCCTTAAGGTCTGCCATTTGTGGATGTTTAGTGGCTGTGCACATTTGCATTGTCATAAGTGTCTTTGGAATTATGCCTTATTGCAAAAGGCTGAATGCTGATGATTTTAGGAACTGCAGCAGGATAGGAGGGAGAATGTCATTGAGAGGGGTGAGCTCTTGGTGCTTTTCCCAGGATGGGGAGACCAAGGGTGAGACATTGTCTAGACAGAGTCACATGGCCTAGAGCAACTTCTGTCCTCTGATTTACACATCCCTGGGAGGACCTCACCTGGAACGAGAGATGAATGCTGGGCCTTGGTTCTCATAAGGCTGCTCTGTAACTCCTTCGTCCAGGGAGTAAGGGTGCTGGAGCCAGGGCAATCTATTACATGATAAAGTGTGTGTTTTACCAAACAGATGAACTCACAGACTTGCTTTGCTGAGCAGAGTAGATTATAACTAGGGAGAAGGGATAGGCTCTGGTAGCTCAGATGCCAGGTTGATACAGAGGGCAAGGAAGAGATGTCAGGAAAATGCCAGAATGTGAGGCTCTCGCTGGGAGTGCTGAGCAAACAGCACATTTACAGCATGTGAGCAGGGAGAGAACTTCTCCCCACCTGCCACCCTTCAGAGTGTCACTCAGCTATGTGTCTTCAGACAAGCTGGATCTTAAGTGGCTGGAAGGTCACACAATCTGGTCTTTTGTTTCTTCTTAATGACATTTTCCCCGGGCTTACAAACGCAGCCATTCCACCTCAGTGATTCGTCCTTCCCAGAGAGCCTGGCACCAGCTCCTTGCAGCACTGTGATACACCTCATCTGGCGCTAAACTCTGAGCGCACCAGGGGACACACAGGTGTGGACTCTGTGAGAGGCACTCAGAATTCTTTTCTTGTTTTAAAGAAAAGTTATTTTAGATCCCAGAGGCATAACTAGATCTATTCTTACACCCTGGTTAGAGGAAGGACAGGGGTAAAATCCAGGCCAGCTGGCACTTGAGCAAGCAGGCCACACAATCCTCCCGGGACTGCTTAGGCTTTGTGGGTCCTGGAATTTTACCTGGTTTTCTTTGTGCTACATTTTAGTTAAATGTACACTGAAACCTTTGGGTATTGGCCAAGATTCATAATTGCAAGTAACAGAAATGGAGTCACGAGGAGGCAGGAGAATTAGGCTCTGGTCTAACATGCTGGAACAACATCCCAAGCTATGCTGTGGAACTGGCCCTAAGAAGATAATTCTGTTACTTCTGTGAGTGCAGATACTGCAGTTGGATCCTCTGATTCTGCTGATTAGGAGCGCTAGTACTACTGCTGTTGCTGGCCCAGAAATGCAAACTTCCTTTATGGCCACTGTTTCCAGTTCCATCTACCTTGAACTGCTAGTTTCCCATTCAGTCTCAGGGGAGGGAGGGCATCTTATGGTAGAAGTCAGGTTAGATCCAACAGCTTAGATATAGGAAAGACTAGGATAGTGAACTACTGAGATCTTCAGCAGCTGTAGTGGGAGAAAAACTGCCTCCTCCTGAGTCTCAGAGTGAGGAATTCCCTAGAGGCAGAAGGAAAGTTCAGATACTGAGTGGTCGAAAAGAATGATAGATGCCCACTACCCTCTCTTAGATCTAACCTTGATTATTTACAGCTTGGGACATTCATCTTGCAATGTACATTTATTGAGCACTTATTAAGAGCCAGACACTGTGATTACTTCTAAGAATGATTCCTTTCTAAAGAAGTCCATGTTCCCCTCAGGAAGATGCTTGGGAAACTATGTGATGTCAGATTTAGGGGAGAGAGGATATATTTTCTTTGGTAAACACTGAGTTTGAGTTTGAGGTGCTCATGAGGTACCAGAGTAGAGATAGCTGAGAGGCAGAGGAAGATGTCTCCTAAATTTCAGGAAAGTAGATTAAACTTCAGATAGAAGTTGAAGACCACCATTATCTGGTCATCCATGAAGTTATAGAGTGGCTGATATCACCTAGGCAGACTCTATGGAGTGAGCAGAGGGATTAGGTAGAAGGGTGCCAAGTGGCATAGGTTGTTGTCACCTATCAAACCATAGAGGGAGCCTGAGAGGGAGCTGAGAAGGGTCAAATTCACAGAGGCAAGAAGAAAACCAGAGAGTGCCAAAACCCGAGGAAGAGTTTTAAGAAAGAAGAAGTAGGGATTTTCAAGATGGCGGCCTAGAGGGTGGCTGCATTTCATGTTGCTCCAGGACACAGGATTCAAAAGAGGAGATAGTGAGAGACTTGGGACCAGCTCAAGGCCGCCGGGTGAGTCTCTCCCATTGGGGAGGTGTCCTGGATGGGGCAGTAGCCCCGGAACGCAGGGAACTTTGTGAAGTAGAGTTGCTTGGCGAGACGCCCCTCCCCCCACTGGAGCAGTAAACACGGACAACTGGGATCATCGTAGAGGAGGTGGCTCAGCACAGCGCTTGGACTCGGAGCAACCACTGGGGCTCCGGGCGGCTGCCTGAGGAGGAGCTTCGTGACGAGCTGTTTGGACACAGAACGACCGCTTCCGAACACTGGGGGTTTGCCCGGAGGAAGAGGAGAAGCATGGTGGGTCGCTTGGTCTAGGAGTGACTGCATCAGAGCCACAGGCAGTCACCAGAGGAGGAGGCGAGTGGTGAGTTGATTGTACTCAAAGTGACCGCTCCTGAACACCAGTGGCCTGCCTGGAGGAGGAGCGCGGTGGGTCGCTTGGTCTCGGAGCCACCGCTCCTGAACACTTGGGGGGCTACCCCGAGGAGGAGGAGGAGGAACAGGGCGGGTCACTTGGGCTTGGAGTGACTGCCTAGGGCTACGGGCGGTTGGCAGGAGGAGGAGACGCAAAGTGAGTTGCTTGGGCTCCTAGTGACTGCGTTGGAAACCGGGCCACTGTCTGGAGGAGGAGGTGTGTGGTGGGTCTCTGGGTCTCGGAGCTATTGTACGGGGCTCCAGGTGGCGGCTCAAAGGAGGGGCTGCATAGCCAGGCGATTAGGTGCAGAGCAGGGTCCCAGGAGCTGGGTGGCTTCTTGCTGGAAGAGCCGCACAGACACGCCTAGGGGCGGAGCGAAGTTTCCAGGACTGTGGACAGATTCTCTGGGAGAGGCAGCCTAAGGATACTCGCCTGCAGAGGGTGAGGCTCCCAGGCCCAGGAGATAGGTCCGGGCCCCTGGGAACGCTGCAGAGGAAGACAGCCCAGCCCAGGCAGTAGTTGTAGATTGAGGGGAACCTCTAGGAGGGCAACTGACCAGCGAGACGTCCCCACTGAGTGAGTCTTCCCTGCTGGGAGAGGTTTTCTCACAGGGACGGTAAAACCAGAGACACAGGCACAAACAGGCCTTGCCTCAGCCCACAGCCCAGTTCCCCGTTGGATGACCATTGGTCAACAAGTGAAGGCACTAGCAGGTAATATATGCCACCTGAGGGTCACCACCCCTAGAGAGGCAGCTTCTTCGTGGAGCTCTGCATTATCAACTTCCTCCAAGACTTCAGGCTACTGAAGGATAAGAGGGGATATATTAGAAATCTTCAGGGACATTATAAGTCGATAGAGGAAATCTGCAATATCTCAATGACCCACTGATTAATGAACAATATGAGAAAACAAGGGAAGAAAATGCCCCAAACAAATCTAGATGTTACATCAATAGAATCCAACGACAGCATGGCAGAAGAAATGACAGAAAGGGAGTTCAGAATGTACATAATTAAAATGATCAAAGAAGCAAACGATGAGATGAAAGAGCAAATGCAGGCACTGAATGATGAGATGAAAGAGCAAATGCAGGCATTGAATGATCGCACCAATCGACAGTTAACAGAGCAAATTCAGGAAGCAAAAGATCATTTCAATAAAGAGTTAGAGATATTGAAAAAAAACCAAACAGAAATCCTTGAAATGAAGGAAACAATAAACCAAATTAAGAACTCCATAGAAAGCATAACCAATAGGATAGAACACCTGGAAGACAGAACTTCAGATATTGAAGACAAAATATTTAACCTCGAAAACAAAGTTGAACAAACAGAGAAGATGGTAAGAAATCATGAACAGAATCTCCAAGAACTATGGGATATCATAAAAAGGCCAAATTTGAGAATTATTGGGATTGAGGAAGGCTTAGAGAAACAAACCAAAGGAATGAACAATCTATTCAATGAAATAATATCAGAAAATTTCCCAAATCTGAAGAATGAAATGGAAAATCAAGTCCAAGAGGCTTATAGGACTCCAAATACACAAAATTACAACAGACCCACACCAAGTCACATTATAATGAAAATACTGAACATACAAAATAAAGACAGAATTTTAAAGGCTGTGAGAGAAAAGAACCAAATTACATTCAGGGGGAAACCAATACGGATATCGGCAGATTTTTCAATCCAGACCCTAAAAGCTAGAAGGGCCTGGAACAACATTTTTCAAGCTCTGAAAGAAAATGGATGCCAACCAAGAATCTTATACCCAGCAAAACTTACCTTCAAATTTGATGATAAAATAAAATCTTTCCATGATAAAGAAAAGCTAAAAGAATTTACAAAAAGAAAGGCAGCATTACAGAACATTCTCAGCAAAATATTTCATGAGGAAGAGATAAAAAACAAAGAAGCAAATCAGCAAAGGGAGGAATTATCCTAAAGGAACTGTCAAATAAAGGAGGAACCAAGATGTGTCAAAAAATAAATAAATAAATAAAATTTAAATATGAACCAAATGACTGGGAATACAAATCATATCTCAATAATAACCCTGAATGTTAATGGCCTGAATTCATCAATCAAAAGACATAGACTGGCAGATTGGATTAAAAAGAAAGATCCAACAATATGTTGCCTGCAAGAGACTCACCTCATAGAAAGAGATACCCATAGACTAAAGGTGAAAGGATGGGGAAAAACATACCATGCACATGGACTCAGCAAAAAAGCTGGAGTATCCATACTCATTTCAGATAATGTGGACTTCAAGTCAATGTTAGTCAGAAGGGATAAGGAAGGACATTTCATACAGCTTAAGGGAAGCATAAATCAGCAAGATATAACAATCATAAACATCTATGCCCCAAACAGTGGCTCATCCATGTATGTTAAACAAATCCTTCTCAATTTTAGAAACCAAATAGACCATAACACAATAATACTTGGTGATTTTAACATGCCTCTCTCACCACTGGACAGATCTTCCAAACAAAAATTGAACAAAGAAACCATAGATCTCAATAACACAATCAATAATTTAGACTTAACAGACATTTATAGAATATACCATCCAACCAAGAGCGAATACACTTTCTTCTCAGCAGCACATGGATCCTTCTCTAAAATAGACCATATATTATGCCACAAAGCTAATGTCAGCAAATACAAGAAGATAGAGACACTACCTTGTATTCTATCAGATCATAATGGATTGAAGTTAGAAATAAATGAAAGAGTAAAAAACAGAAACTACTCCAACACCTAGAGATTAAACAATATGCTATTATATGATGAATGGATAACAGAAGATATTAGGAAGGAAATTTAAAAATTCTTAGAGGTAAATGAGAACAAAGAAACATCATATCAAAAACTCTAGGACACTATGAAAGCGGTACTTAGAGGAAGATTTATTTCATGGAGCGCATTTAATAAAAGAAGTAAAACTCAAAAAATAAACGACCTAACACTACAGCTCAAAGCCCTAGAAAAAGAAGAACAGACCAACACCAAAAGTAGTAGAAGACAGGAAATAGTTAAACTCAGAGCTGAAATCAACGAAATTGAAACAAAAGAAACAATACAAAAAATTGACAAAATAAATAGTTGGTTCTTCGAAAAAATAAACAAAATTGATAAACCTTTAGCCACACTAACAAAGAGAAGACGAGAGAAAACCCAAATCACGAAAATTCAGAATGAACAAGGAAATATCACAACAGACACGACTGAAATACAAAACATAATTAGAAGCTATTTTGAAAATCTATACTCCAACAAAATAGAAAATTTCGAAGACATCAACAGGTTTCTACAGACATATGAATTGCCTAAACTGAACAAGGAGGACATACACAATTTAAATAGACCAATTTCAAGTAATGAAATAGAAGAAGTCATCAAAAGCCTACCAACAAAGAAAAGTCCAGGACCAGATGGGTTCTCAGCCGAGTTCTACAAAACCTTTAAAGAAGAGCTCATTCCAATACTTCTCAAAGTATTCCATGAAATAGAAGAGGAGGGAACCCTCCCAAACTCATTCTATGTAGCCAATAGTACCCTGATACCTAAACTAGACAGAGACACATCGAGGAAAGAAAATTTCAGACCAATATCCTTAATGAACATTGACGCAAAAATTCTCAACAAAATTTTAGCAAATCGCATACAAAAACATATTAAAAAGATAGTGCACCATGATCAAGTGGGTTTCATCCCAGGGATGCAAGGTTGGTTCAACATCAGGAAATCAATAAATGTCATTCACCATATCAATAGACTTAAAGTCAAGAATCACATGATTATTTTGATAGATGCAGAAAAAGCATTTGATAATATACAGCACCCCTTCATGCTCAAAACACTAGAAAAAATAGGGATAGTGGGAACATTCCTTAACATTGTAAAGGCCATCTACGCTAAGCCCATGGCTAATATTTTTCTAAATGGTGAAAAACTGAAAGTATTCCCTCTAAAAACTGGAACAAGGCAGGGATGCCCTCTTTCACCACTTCTATTCAATATCGTCCTTGAAACTCTAGCCAGAGCAATTAGACAGACCAAAGAAATTAAAGGGATACGAATAGGCAAAGAAGAACTCAAACTATCCCTATTTGCTGATGATATGATTGTATACTTAGAGGAACCAGGAAATTCCACCAGAAAACTTTTAGATCTCATAAGTGAATTCAGTAAAGTAGCGGAATATAAGATCAATGCACATAAATCTAAGGCATTTCTATACATGAGCGATGAATCTTCAGAAAGAGAAATTAGGAAAACTACCCCATTCACAATAGCTTCGAAAAAAATAAAATACTTGGGAATCAATCTCACAAAAGAAGTGAAAGACCTCTACAATGAGAACTACAGAACACTAAAGAAAGAAATTAAAGAACACCTTAGAAGATGGAAAGATCTCCCATGTTCTTGGATAGGAAGAATTAATATTGTCAAAATGGCCATACTACCAAAAGTGCTATACAGATTCAATGCAATTCCAATTAAAATCCCAATGATGTACCTTACAGAAATAGAGCAAGAAATTATGAAATTCATCTGGAAGAATAAAAACCCAGAATAGCTAAAGCAATCCTTGGCAGAAAGAGTGAAGCAGGGGGTATCGCAATACCAGATCTTCAACTCTACTACAAAGCAATAGTAACAAAAATGGCATGGTATTGGTACCAAAATAGAAAGGTGGATCAATGGTACAGAATAGAGGACACGGACACAAACCCAAATAAATACAATTTTCTCATACTAGACAAAGGGGCCAAAAATATGCAATGGAGAAAAGATAGCCTCTTCAACAAATGGTGCTGGGAGAATTGGAAATCCATATGCAACAGAATGAAACTAAACCCATATCTCTCACCATGCACGAAACTAAACTCAAAATGGATTAAGGATCTCGGAATCAGACCTTGCATCTTATAGAAGAAAAAGTAGGTCCAGAGCTTCAACATGTCGGCTTAGGACCAGACTTCCTCAACAGGACTCCCATAGCACAAGAAATAAAAGCAAGAATTAATAACTGGGATAGATTCAAACTAAAAAGCTTTCTCTCAGCAAAAGAAACTCAGCAATGCGAAGAAAGAGCCTACAGAGTGGGAGAAAATCTTTGCCAATCATACTTCAGATAGAGCACTAATCTCCAGAATCTATAAAGAACTCAAAAAACTCTACACCAAGAATGCAAATAATCCAATCGACAAATGGGCTAAGGAAATGGATAGACACTTCACAGAAGAAGATCTACAAGCAATCAACAAACATATGGAAAAATGTTCAACATCTCTAGTAATAAGAGAAATGCAAATCAAAACCACCCTAAGATTCCATCTCACCCCAATTAGAATGGCGATTATCAAGAATACAAGCAACAACAGGTGTTGGCGAGGATGTGGGGAGAAAGGTACACTCTTACATTGCTGGTGGGGCTGCAAATTAGTGCAGCCACTCTGGAAAGCAGTATGGAGACTCCTTAGAAAACTTGGAATGGAACCACCATTTGACCCAGCTATCCCACTCCTTGGCCTATACCCAAAGGACTTAAAATCAGCATATTACAGAGATACAGCCACATCAATGTTCATAGCTGCTCAGTCCACAGTAGCCAGATTGTGGAACCAACCTAGATGTCCTTCAATTGATGAATGGATAAAGAAAATGTGGTATATATATACAATGGAATATTACTCAGCCATAAAGAATGATAAAATTATGGCATTTGCAGGCAAATGGGTGAAACTGGAGAATATCACGCTAAGTGAGATAAGGCAATCTCAAAAAACCAAAGGAAGAATGATATCGCTAATAAGTGGATGAGGACACATAATGGGGGGTGGGAAGAGTTAGTGTTAGGGTTAGAGTTAGGTTTAGGGAGGGGGGCAAGAATGGAGGAAGGAAGGACTGTATAGAGGGAAAAGAGGGGTGGGAGGGGGTGAGGGGAAGGGAAAAAATAACAGAATGAATCAAACATTACCCTATGTAAATTTATGATTACACAAATGGTATGCCTTTACACCATGTACAAACAGAGAAACAACATGTATCCCATTTGTGTATAATAATAAAAAAAAAAACTGTGGTTTAAAAAAAAAAAGAAAGAAGAAGTATAAATGTTAAGAAATGCAAGCATTGAAAAGTTGTGTATTTTATTTTGGTAGAATGACATCTTTGATGACCTTTCTAGGAATTGTTAAAGCAGAGGGATGACCAGGGAGATTGCAGCTCATCAAGGAGATAAGAAGGGTTAGACAGTGGAGAGAAAGGGAATACTTCTCAGGAAGTTTGTTTATGAAGGAAGAGAAATGAATCAGGGCAGGAGCTAAGGGGTGACATAGAATCAGAAAGGAATTTCTTAAATTTGGCCATGATTTCCTTTCCAGACTTTTATTTCTAGGGCCAATTCCAGTATCTTGTAGGGAGTTATGTCACTATAACTCTTAGTGGCTCTAGGATTAAATGCCCACAACTCCAAGTCCAGCATAAGGAAAGCATCTCTTTCCTAGATGTTCTAGCAAAAGTGCTTGAACTTGAATCATGTATCCAGCCCTAAAACAATCCTTGTGGTCAGGGGTGAATTAAATAATTTTCATTCCTTCATTAATTCATTCAGAGTGAACACCTATTATGTTTCAGGTATTGTTCTAGGTACTGATGATGATTGGTCAGGCCCACATCACATATTCTAGGGGTAAAATCTATCTTTTACCCAAACCCTATGGACTAAGAACTGACAAGGAAAGTTCCCCCAAGGCACTGTTACCAGAAGAAAGCTGGATGGATCATGAGTGCTAGGCAGGCAAAACTACCTTGCCCTCTCCCTACTTAATCTGTCCACAGAGCTTGTCCTACCCTGTGGGTGGGTACAGTTCTATGTTCTGGATCATTCCACAGTTTCTCCAAACCTAGCCTTTACTTGGGCCTTTCTAACCAGGTCTGGAGGTAGGACACCATGGCAGATTGGCACTCCTACCATTGAGACATGGGACTCTTCCCCCTCCCTTTGAATCTGGGCCACTCTGTAATTGTTTTGCATAATAGGGCATGATGGAAATAACACTATTCTACTTCTGGTCTAGACTCTAAGAGAACTGGCAGCTCCTAGAGGCCACCCACCATGTTAGAAGTATGAATGTCTGACACCACCATCCTGGGAAAGGTCTACACCACAAGGAGACACAGCAATACAAAGAGGAAGCCATCCTGGAAGGAGATCCTTTGATCCCAGCCACCCCAGTGGATGCTTGTGGATTGGAGTTAAAGAGCCTGGATGAGTCCTTTCCAAATGTCTTCCCTGCAAGATCATGAGCAAAATAGTTGCTTTTAGTCACTAATTTGGGGGTTCCTTGTTATGCTGCAACAATAACCAGAACACAGAACAAGTAGTATTATGATATGATCAACTTGAACTTTGCACACTGACCCAGTGGGCTCATGCATTTGCTAGTTTTAATGTTTGGATATCTGGCATTCACTGGTCCTACAGGTGGTCCTGCAGGTGCTGCTGACCTCATTCTATATTTACCCATCTAACCTCCTTTTTCAGATGGAGTGTGATGTGCTTCAGGCTACCCAGAAATAGGCTACTGCTGGGAATCCTCAGGGAATCTTTTGGAACATCAAGGTCCCTGAGAGACCACCTCATTTTGTTGAGAAGATTCAGAGAGACCTAAGGAGGTCAGGGGAGTTGGCTGTGGTCTGGAGGAAAACCCTGAGCTGCCACTCAAGATGACCATCATCTACCTCACTTTCTGGTCAACAACTGATCCTCTGTGAATGCATAGACTCTGTGGTGGCATGGAAAACTCCAAGTTTTATTCTGAAGTACACCTTATCTGAGCTCCCACCAAGAACAAATTTGCTGTTCGGATTGCTTTATCTTATCTAATTTAAGACCATTTGAAGATAGCCTGGGCTCTGCAGTGAGCTGTGTATTCAGGTCTCTATTCAGCCTTGTGTCCTTGTGCAAGTTAATCAGATTTTCTGAATTTGTTTCCTTAACTGTAGAATAGGGAAATATTCCTCCCTGGTTGCTGCACATTTGTATGTGTAAATATTGTTACATTACAAAGAAATCTGTGCCTCACATTTCCAGCATGTGATGAATGTTCCTCAGTGATGGCAGTAGCTACCTCTGACTGTCAGGGAAATGAAATGCATGGGACAGAGCTTTTCTTCACTAATAGGTTTTATTCTAAGATATTCAGCACACTTTATGACATCAATACCAGTTGTGGTGGGGGTGTGAATTTGTATTACCAGATGGAGGAAAAAATAAACTAAGTCACAGAGTTGGTGCCTTGTCGAAGTTTAGCCAGAGAGCTATTGAGAGAGCAGAGCTCACAGGTAAGCGCAGGCCTTTGGAGAGCATTTTCAGAGGGGCCTCTTGGTTTGGGAAGATGAATTTACCTTAGAGCATTTCTCTGTGGAAAGAAAATGCTTTCTCTATTGACAGGAAATGCTTTCCTTTATTCTTCACCCTTCTCTTCTCTCTCTCTCTTACTTCCCTTTTCTCCCTACAGCATCCGACTCCAGTTCTTTGATATATGAATAAGAGAGAAACCATACGAGTGAAACAAAAGGACTCACTGTGAAGCAGGCATGAATGGAGGCTCTTTGCTTTTTCTCGGGTCCCTGACAAGATCTCTGACTTCATCATGCTCCAGGAATTCCTCTTGCCCCACTTGCTTTCTTACCTCTTTCATTTCTCCTTTATTTCCTTTGGTGTATTCACAAACTTTCTTCTTCCCTCATCCCGGGGTCTGAGGTCTGCTCTGTGGTCTCTCCCCAGACTGCCAGCAAGGCCACCAGGTGTTGACATCCTCTTCAAGTTAGTGGATGGTATCAACAAAGCTCTAGTGGGTTCCTTGGCAGCTCTCAGGCACACATTAACCTTGTGTCTGGTTGGCAGTATTTCACATTGCAGTCACTTAGACTCTATTTTTAGATGACCCTTTCAAAATTCTAGCATTGAATATCCTGAAATAATATTGTATGTTTGTGAGTGGAAATAAATCTTAGTAATGTTTACCTCTGGTTAGAGTTAAAATAACATTTTTTGGAAATGACTAGTTAATGATTTATGATACTTATACTTAGTAAAGATTTTTATGTATCTTGGACTTGGAAAATAACATTGATTTATAGAACCAGTGAAGGAGAATTGAGTGATAGTGTGCTTCCTTAATAGCAGACTTAATTATGCTTTTATAAAGTCTTATTTACTTTAGTGTAATAAGAAGTTGAAAAGTATACAAATGAATAGAGTCTTAATTGTTATTGTTTAAGAAAACTGTCCCAAATAGTTTGGCTTCTCCCTTACATTGAGGTACACTATTCATATCATCAGAGATCTGCTAAAAATAGGTTGACAATTGATATCAAGGTAGTGTTTCTTTAACTTTCATAAAGAGCACAGTAAAGCAATACTGAGCAAAGAACAATGCTGGAGGCATCACAATACCTAATTTCAAATTATACTACAGAACTACAGTGACAAAAATATCATGGCACTGGCAAAAAATGGATAGGGACCAATGGAACAGAATAGGAAACACAGAGACAAACCCACACAGTACAGTCACCTAATTTGTATCTGTTGGAGAAAAGACAGCTTTTAAAGAAAAAAAAATAGTGCTGAGGAAACTGAATATCCTATATGTGGAAGAATGAAGCTAAATCCCTATCACTTACCCTACACTAAAGTCAACTCAAAGTGGAGGAGAGACCTACAAGTTAGAAATTATAGAGGAAAATACAGAGGAAACACTCCAACATATAGAGGCAACAATTTCCTGAAGAGGACTTCTAAAGTGATACCAAGAGTTAATAAATGGGATGGCATCAAATTAAGAAGCTTCTGTACAGCAGAGAAGACAGTTAACAGTGTGAAGAAAGAGCCTACAGAATGGGAGAATATCTTTGCCAGCTACTCTTCTGAGAGAGGATTAATATCCAAAATATATAAAGAACTCAAAAAATAGCAAAAAAAATCAACAAATGGGTGAATGAATTTCTCAAAAGAAGTGCAAATGGCAAACAATTATATGAAAATATGTTCAAAATTCCTAGCAATTGGGGAAATGCAAATCAAAACTACACTAAATTCTGTCTCATTCCAGTCAGAATGGCAATCACAAGAGCACAAATAATAAGTGCTGGTGTGGATTTGGCGACAAAAGGATAATAATTATATACTGTTGGTGGGAATGTAAATTAGCATAGCCACTATGGAAATTGGTATGGAGGTTACTTAAAAGACTAGAAATGGAACCACCATATATCCAGCTATGCCACTCCTTAGTATTTGTCCAAAATTAAAATCAGTGTACTATAGTGATACACACATGCCAGTGTTTATAGCAGTACAAGTCACAATAGTTAAGTTATAGAACCAGCCTAGGGATCTGTCAACCGATGAATGGACAAAGAAAATGTGGTGTATATAAACAATGGAGTTTTATTCAGTCATAAAGAACAAAACTATGCCATTTGCAGAAAAATAGATGGAACTGGAGAGCATCATGTTAAGTGAAACAAGACAGATTCAGAAAGATATGTGGAAGCTAGACAGAAAAAAGGAAAAAAAGGGATCTCATGAAAATGGAAGGGAGACCCTCTAGGAAAGGGATTAGAGGTTAGGAGAAGGGGAGGGTAAGGTAAGGTACTGCGGGGGCTGAAATTGATCAAATTACATTGTGTGCCTGTACAACTATGCCACAGTGGAACCCACTATTCTGTATAATTAGCATCAATAAGATATAATTCAGAAATTTAAAAAATGTAATAGAACATGCATTTCAGATTCTACATGTATTTTTCTTCAACACTATCTTACTCTTGAAATGTGAACTTGACCCAATTACTTCCTCTCTGTAAGCTTATTTCTTTACCTAAAAACTGAAGAATGAACATGTTGATCTCTCAGATCCCTTTAAGAGTGTCCATTTTAAGACTGGCAGTCACAATATATTCTAGAGGTCCACATTGTTAAAAAGGCTTTGTCAAACAGAGAAACTTTTTCTTTGAAGATGGTCATCTTTGCTATCTTCTTCCCCCAGGCACCATAAGTGAAACTTCCTATAGAATCCATTGCACCTAACCTGCAATTAAGTCCTGCTTTTCTCATAAGTTTCCTATAATAATAAGATAATAAATATGGTGTATGCTATATATTATAATGTAAATATGATAATACATAATATGACATACATATTTATATATAAATTAGAAGTTTGGGAAATTTTAGAGACATACTCAAATATTAACTGTTGACCTTACTACATTTCCTAGGGAAATCCACTTAGTAAAGCAGAACAATCACAGAGCCATGGAAATGCACCATGAAGAGTGCTGGAGTTGCTGCCCTTGTTCAGAGAAGCTTTGCAGCAACTCAGCTCCTCCTTTTGCTTTAAATTCTTTGGAAAGGAGTCTTCCCCAAATCCCTGATGAATGCATTCCAACGCTTTATCCCTTTGCAGTCTGGAAATTCTTTCTAGAATCCTTCTGAAGCATACTGTCTTTTCCCCCAAATTTTCTTGCTAATCTTTCAATGATGCATTTCAGTAAAAATGGATCTGGAATTTAAGCCCCTTCTCCTTTACTGGGAGGCAGACATCCTGAAGAGTAATCTTGCAGGCCATCAGCCTGCTTTCAGACAAGGCTATCCTGAAATAGCTCTACCAGATAGATGAGTGGCTGGCCTATCACAAAGGGCCATTAGTTCTTGGAGAACCACTTATTTTTCCCATCTGGATGCACAGGATGTCAGAGTGACTGAATACTGAAATATAATCCAAATTTGCAATAGAAGCCTACCTCCAGACAGCAGGTGGGTGACATCTTGCTGGACACCAGCATGTGTGGCAACCGTCACTGACTGGCTCCAGACTTTGCTGACTTGGCAGGTTAGTCTGGAACAGATGGGTTTCCTTGTGCTGCCAGCGGAGATCATGTATATTAATTTGCTTTCTTCGAAGGATTTGTAAAATTGTACCTACTGCCTTTTACTACCAAGGTAACTGATAAATGAACTATTCAAAAGCACAAAGCTGTAAGGAAATAACATGAGCAGTGTTTGGTTTGTGGATTGGAATTGTCACTTGGTGTGGGGACATTTCCTAAGCTTTGGTGCACAGGGCCTGTTAATTCTTACTCATCACTTTTATGATCAGTTAGTAGATGCTGCTAAGCCCCTTTAGGTCAGGATGGGCCAATATCAGGAAGTTTTATTGGGTTCTAGTTTGTATGGGACAGCCTTGGTGTCAGTAAGCACACTGTTCACTGGCATGGAGACTCTGCAGCCTGACCTTCGGTCCATTGCTTATCAAGTGATGACACAGTGAATCTTTGGCTCTCATGTGGCAGGTCATTTATTTTCCTTGTTGTCTTTAACATTTTCATCTCATTAAAAATCCATTAAGGTTGTTTTCAGTGAAAGAACCTTTACTGAAGGAAGTCCAAGTGTATGTGGTTAATCAACTCTAGTCCTAAACTGATGTGGTCAAGTTCACTTATATTTCAGTGGCTCAACCGGCGACAATAGTGGTTTGGCACTGGTTGCCTTCTCAAATTCCTCTCTAAATACCAGGTGACCACAAACTCTTTTTGAGAATGTTTATTGAAATTACATCCAAAGAATTACTGCAAGAAATATGGCCAAATTAGAAATCTGTTGAAGAAAATGTTGACAAGCAGTGTGCTTGTCTGGAAAGAATCGGGTTTTGAAGACTCCAAGGTGAACATTGCCTCTGCTTCTTACTCTCTTGTTTGGGCAAGTTGTGTAGCCTCTCTTAGGCACAGATTTCTGTTGTTAAATGGAAATTATAAAACCTGCCTCTCTGGGTTTTGAGGTAAGTAAGTTAGATAATAGAAGCTTATTATTTTTATGCACAATAATTTATCTTATAATTAATATGGCTGTTTCTCCAGTGCCATGTGTATCTATTCAAATCTTTTCAGAGTTCAACAATTCACATATATCATTTGTCAGTGTAGCTTCCTAGTTGTGACAGACAAACTATTGTCACTCTACCCTGCATTTAGAAACTACTTTGTTGTTATAGGTAAGGCAATACCATCCTGCTAGCTATCATTTCTACTTAAAGTAACTTCAGTCAGGTTTATACAAAACTTGATGATTTTTTTTGGTTAACAACTGCAGCATGATCTTTGCATATGATTCTAACAAAACTGAAATAAAATGTGATCTCTGTTGACATGACTGAATCAGATACATTAGATTGACTCTGGGTCTATTTGATTTTGAAAGGTTGGGAGAGGTTGGCTAATGTTATATTCTTTTCTGTGATGGAAGTTATAGTGATGGTTGAGAAGAGTTCAAATGCTGTATGGGATTTGAATAATTTATGCTGTTCCTAAATATCTAATATTTATTACATATAAAAGTCATCATATATATATATTATACTGTATTGCAGAAGTACATTATTAAGTGTTATGTTTTACTATTATTAAATATTAGCAATAACAATATTTTTGAACGTACTTCTTATAAATTTGAACCTTACACACCAAACTCTGTATGTTTCTACCAGCAAGAGGCACATTTTGAATTTACTGTGTCAACTATAATGTGGAATAGCAAGTGTATTCTATTTTCATATTTAGAATATCTTACATTTATATAGCACTTTACAGTTTAGAAAAACTTTCACATACATTTGCTTCTCAAAACAGCCCTCTAAAATAATCCAGGCAGATATTGTTTTTCCTGTTTTGAAGATAAGGCCACTTGTCGGAGCTCTGGTAATGAAATGACATCAAGTAAATAGCAAAGCCACCACTGAAGATAGCTCTTTGGACTGCTGGTCCAATCAATATTTTTCCACTACCGAGCACTGCTTCCCTGACAAGTTGATTAATTGTCAATCTCTGGGAGAGACTGGTTTATAGAGTGGAGAAATAGCTTCACTTCATTTCCTTGCTCCTGCTCATGGGATGTTCAGAGTGTGGTCACTGCCTGCTGGACAATGTCTGTGAGGGATCGTGTTGTAAGAATATGAACCTGAAAATCAATAGCGTGACTGAGGTGCAGAGAGGGAAGTTATACTTAGGTCATTACATACTTTACCATAGAAACTGGGATGCTCTAAGAATGACAGGTATTGCTGCTCATAGTTACAATGAGACGGCAGGTGTCAGTTGGTACTGTCCTGGAAAAACACATGTTTGGTCCTCCTATATAGTAGTATAACAGGAGAGAAAATGGTAAAAACAGATGCATATGCCCTGGGAATGAAAATAAATCCAGGTAGAATTATTGGTTCAATCCCTGCCCACCTCTGGACTGGGAGTCCTGTAAGTACAAATATCCTCTCCTTTTTCGGTGCCTGGCACCTGGTAGGTACTCAATAAACGAATCGGTGGATTTACTGATAGTTAGATACCATGACCCAAATTTTGGGATTTTTGCTTATATACCTGAAAGTGAGCAGGTTCAAAACAAAATCTACACTACCTGCCTGTAGTTACTGAACTTTCTTCCTCACACCAGTGTCCCAATCATGGTGATAGCACCCATCCATCAGTCACTCAGACCAGAAACTAGGGGGGTCAGCCTTGTCCCCCTCAGTCTCTTACGTCTCTAAAATCTATCCCCTTTGCTCCCTTCATGCTGCTGTTGTTGTGGTTTAGAAAGGGTCTTTATCTGTCCAGGTTTCCCTGGGATTGAGGGGTTTATCAGAACTTTCAGTACTAAAATCAGAACATTTCTAGACAAAGTGGGGAGTTCAATCACCCTAGGTCCAGGTCACATAATTTCTTGCCAGGTCTACTGCAGTACCATCTTCACACCTAATTTTGTCCCCTACATTTCATTCCCACACTATTTCCAGAAAAAAATCTTTGTGAATATGAACCAGATTATGTCATTGGTGAAAATCCTTCAATGAGTGTACCAAGTTGCTGCAGACCAACATATTGTTCCAGCTCCCACCTACCCCTCAAACTTATCCTTTTTTTCTCCCCTAGTTCCTCAATCACGCCATCTTCTCTACCCTGAAAGCCTTCAGACATGAGGTTTCCCCATGTGAATTGCATTGAATTCCTGTTTCAGCCTGCATTTTCCTTCTTTGAACTGTTGGGGATCAAATCCCAGGCCTCATGCATGCTAGGCCTCCATACAGTATTTTAGCTTTTAAAATGGAGCTCAAGGGCTGGGGAGATAGCTCAGCTGGTAGAGTGGTTGCCTCGAAAGCACAAGGCCCTGAGTTCGATCCCCAGTACCGCAAAAAAATAAATAAATAAATAAAATGGAGCTCAAGAATGTCATCCCTTGTGAGAGTCCCTGAACTGGGGTCACTTCACCTCAGAACAATGGTTTTCAGTCTTGGTTTCATGTTGGAATCACCTGCAAGAAGTTTAAAAGATCCTGAGGCTTATGTCACACCCAAATCAATTCAGTTCCCATCTCTGGATATGGAACCAGAGATGATTCTCAGATGATTATTGTGCATCCAAGATTTAGAACTACTAGTCCATGGAGAATCTTCCCTGATCCCATGATTCTTTCTACTCCCCAGACCCCTGTTTTGATCCTTCCTACCATATACTTCATATAGCTATCCCTCAGACACTTGTTAGCACTACTTTTTGAGGGTAGGGATATAGGTTAATCCATGATTCTTGGAATATAGAAAGGGTTTAACAAATGTTAGTTGCATGTAACAATGACCTTGAACAATGTAGGTATCTTTTCTGTATCTCATTTTTGTTTTCCTTAAAATGGGGCTAAAAATATCTAACTTGAAGAGTTGAAGATTGAACACTTTATGCCGTGTGCCCACATTGTGCTTCACTTGCTGTTTGATGGCAGTGAATAGGGGAGAGTGGTCCTTTCATTTCCACAGTGTATTAGTCAGCTTTTAATTATAACTAAATGCCTAAAGTAGGTTACTTTATAGAGAAAAAAGGTTCATTTTGGGTCATGGATCTGGAGGTACCAGGTCCAAACAGAATGGTGCAGGTTCTCATAAGAGACCCTTGGGCTGCATCACATCGTGGTGGGAGCACATACATATCTCTGGGTCCATGTGTTCTCTCTCCCTCTTCTTATAAAGCTACCAGGATTTAATCATGGGGGCTTCACCCTAGTGATCACATCTTATCACTTCCCAACTTCACCACTCCACCCCAACACTATAGTCACATTAAATTTTAGCCCTTTTGATACCATTAAGATAAGAGTTTGGTGTTTAAACTCTAGCAGGCATTTGGGGAGACAAATTATATCCCAAACCATAACACTATCTTGCCTCATTCTAAGTTTACTCTTGTCAAAAATAAGAGAGAAAATTTACCTAGTGTCAATGCCCACATGCTTTTCACACATGAGCAGGAATACTGAATTGAAATAGTGTTATAATGATAATTGGATATCTGGAGCACATGTGTCTTCCCCAGCTGGTAGCTTTACAAGCCCGTTGGTGACTAAGACTTTTACAAATAAATCAGCGTGCAGTAAGAGGGAAATGATGCGACCTCCCAACCCACCACTCTGGTCTACAAGGAGACATGGGGGTGGAGAAGCAGTTGAAAAATAGAAAGCATTTCTTGAGGCCCTCGGTGACAGAGAACCCATATACACTGGACTTCTGAGTCACTTGGAATTGATATCCTGGGGGCAGTTCTCGTCCCCTTTCCCCTTCCTTTCCATTTAATGTGTTCTTTTTCTTTTTTTTCTCATTGATTTTCACCTTAAAATAGTAAGCCTTCTACCTCTGACAATTAAAAAGACCCCTCCCACACACATACTATACCACCAAAGAAATTAATAACCAAAGTAGGAAGAAGATAATTGTTGGCTCTTTTTCAAGGAAGTTGATGGACCGAAGTGATTTTTTATCAATGGAAATACGTGAGCTAAAGAAAATGATTCAAATGCATCATTTAAGTTCAAATAATCACCCAAGCCATGGCCTTGTGCCCAGATCTCAGACCACCCACGAGCTCATAGACATTGGGTTGGCCAGACATTCCATTTTAGTTTTCAGAGTATTCAACAGATTTCCTTGCTACATATATATGTGACAGTGAACCAAGAGAGAGAAAACAAGAGAATGTGGTGATAGGGGTTGCTGATGATTTTCATCCTTAGCCCTGTCTTGGTTCCTTTGTTTGGATTTAAGAGTTTGCAGCTCGGGTGTATTTTATCTTTTTTTGCGCCTGGCTTAGAACTTTTTTTATTTACCCCAAACTTCCTGAAATCCCCTTTTTACTTAAATTAGGAAGTGAGGTGGGCTGGTAAAGCACAGAAATTTAGGTTAGCCTTTTGATGTCTGTCATGGGTTTCCTCAGAAGCCTCATAGGAGAGCGGGAAGTGACTCAAGGAAGAGAGGCTGTTACCAAGTCATGTATACAGTGGACAACTGGTGCTTCATACCATGGGGAAAGTATGGGAAGCATGTCGAATACATACCTCAGAGGGAGTTAGGGTATGTATGCACCAACTCCCAAGGGTCATCAGTTTAGTGCTGCTCCTTGAAGGTGTTAAACGCCTGGCACTTCCAGCCTGCTGGTCCCACCTGGCTGCCATCTTCCTCAACTTTAGAAGAAACCCAGTGGCACAGACATATAGCAGCAACAGTTGGAAGTCCATGCTGGAGCACACCGATAACAGTTAAGGTGCTGGAGACATGGGTTGAGAAGTGTTACCAAAGTATGTACAGCATGGTGGTACTATTTCTAGAACAATGTATATCTCTATTAAAAAATTAGAGAAAGGTCAGAGTTTAAAAGACACTTTATGGAGGAAGGCTCAAGAGAACAGCTAAAAATTTGGGAAAGATGAGTCATTTAGTCTGCCCTGGTCTGTTTGGGCAGTACTTCTTGTGTAGGGTCAGCCTATCTGCAGGATATTGGATCTGTAGATATCTAGTTGCCATGTGGCTAAATAGGGTTTCTAGCGGGAAACATGTTGTTCTTCATTTTGGAATATTATCTGCCCAAAATTAGCCCTAGAGATCTGACAAACACCTGACTGTCTTTCAGGTCTGATTTTGTGTTGCCCTGTGCTGCAACTTCAGTCCTCTTTCATCAAGCTTGGGACAGACATTTTCACCAGTTGCATGTGTCCTGCACACGAACCAAACCTTTGTAGAAGAAAAACCTCCCACTTAGCATTATCATGTCTTCACTTCTCCCTGCATTTAAATGTTTATATTCCCCCAAAATTCATTTCCAATATGATGGTATTAGGAGGTGAGGCCTTTTAAAGGTGTTAGGTTTATATGAGGTCATGTGGTAGGAACCCCAGGATGGGATTAGGGTCCTTACAAGAAGAGACACTAGAAAGCTTGCACTTCCTTATCCCCTTGCAATATGAGGACCAATGAGAAGACAGTCAACTGCAAACCAGGAAAAGGTTCTTCACCACACACTGGATCTGCTAGTGCATTAATCTTAGATTTCCCAGCCTCTGCAACTCTAAGAAATAAATGCTTGGAGCTGAAGGAATAGCTCCTATTGGAGAGCGCTTGCCTAGCAAGCACAGGGTCTGCGGTTCGAATCCCTGGCATCTCAGGAATAAATGCTTCTTGTTTAAGCCACCCAGTCTATGGTATATGTGATATAGTGGTAGCCCAAACTAAAATAGAAGCTTTGGTTGAGTATAAAATCCAGAATTCATACTTTGTCTTTTCAATCTTGTCAGTGCTCGTCAATTTCTCTCTCCATCCCTGTTTTCTTTTTCTCTTTATCCTCCTCTTCCTACTCCTTCTCCTTTTTCTCTTCCTTCTCCTCCTTCTCCCTCTTTGTCATCATCTTCTTCTCCTCCTCCTCCTTCTTCTCTCTCTTTTTTTCCAGAGACCTCAAGTGTTTCTAACTATAAGTAGAGCTTCTAGCCTCTTAAAAAACTCAGCCAAGCTGCACAACCAGCCCCGTGAGTCTGACTCTGCAGGGAGGTAGGATGATGAGAGGGTCGAAGTGTCTGTCCCGAGTCTTCCTGCAGGCCTGTGGGTTTGCAAACCGAAAGCTCAATCCAAAGGCATCTGGTTCTCAGGTGCTGATTCCCCCCACCCCCACTTCCCCATGCTGTTGGGTTTATTTTCGTGAAAATCTAAATCATATGTTTCTGTTTAATTTACACCAAATTCAAAGCCATGTTGCTTCCTTGCAGCCTTTTGAAGTTATGGGAGCCTCATGGGTTGATTTCACAAATGTTTACTTTTGAGTCTTCACTCTCGTGAGCTTTAGAAATTTCCCAGTTTCATTTTCTCACAGTCAGTGACCCTGGAAGGGAAGAGACTGGAGTCTGGGACTTTAGGATCCATGTATTTGGGGACCTTCTCCACTCTACAGATGGGGATGGACTTCTGTTCTCTCCTCCTGTCTTCTTCCAGGTCTCACTGTAACTTAACTCCTGTGTGAAGCTTGTTTGGGGCTAATTTTGATCCTTCTGGGAGGGTTCTGGTCTAAGCTTCTCATGCTAGAGAATGTTCCTTTCCTAAAAATGAAATTGTGAGCACATGCTCCAGATGATGGCTGGCACTGATCTGTAGGATTCATATTTGGGTTTAGTGTCACCCTAGTGGATAAATCATTTGACGACATGGAAAATCTATAAAATCAGGATACCAGCGCTCTATGAACCCCAGGAGGCTAAGGATCACATCTCATTTACCTTAACATTCCACTATGTCCAGACAGTGCCTGGCATGTGGCCCGAAGGTCACTGATGTACATGTAAAAAGTGAATGGGTGGCTACTTGGTAGACAAGGGAACTCTACATAAACACATATGACTATAAATATATTCATGCACATATTCATATATGAAGACAGTAAGAGTGTTAATCTCTCAAAATAACACGTAAGCACAGGTTCTAAAGTGAGTGAAAGCATTTTTTGTTTTTGTTTTGTTTTGTTTTTAGACTTTCTCACCCTCACCAGAGTAAAGTGACTTTTGATTACATAACTAACGTTTGTCAAAGTTAGGAAAGCTGAATTAAGGTAATGCTAGATCCTAAAACAAATATTCACTGACCTGTCAGAAGTTTGATGCAGCAGAAGTTTTTTTTTTTTTTTTCTCACTCACATAATTGTACTGGTGGGTGAAGAGATCAGCAGGGCAGTCTCCAGGATGATGGGTTTTGTCATCTTCAATATGGGGCTTCCCAGGTCTCCCTGGGGGTTACGTGGTTTCCAGACAAGAGAAAAAAAGAGCATGGAGAAACACCATGGAGTTTTATGAGCAATTCAAAGAATGACATCACTTCTGAGGACATTGTTAGTTCAACTCAGTCACATGGAAGAACCCAACTGGAATATGGTCACTTCCCAGTGACAATCTTGCCCATGGGAGGCGAGCATGAATTTTGGAGGACATCTATCGGTCTCTCCCACAAATGCTAAAAGGTTCACCTCAAATCCCAAAAGGGACGACCAGGTAGGTCTCCACATTCAGCATGTAGAAGGCATAAAGGACAAAGGCTTACAGGTCCCAGGCAGGGACCACTCTCCTTGGCCCAGCATCCCAGCCTTGTAAACGGGGATCACAGGAATCCATCTTTGGTGGAGGGAAGGGGAGAAGGTATATGTGTGGGACATAAAAATGTCTTGTACTTTATGTTCCTTTTAATAGAACTGAGAAGTATTGTACACAATGCATTACTTATAAAATTTTATTTCTAGGAAAAATGTAAGGTCGGGAAGATGTCAAGGATAAAGTCACAATGGTGTGAGCCTGAATTTTGAAAATGATTCTCTTTATGTCTAAGTTGATCTGTAACCCTGCAGACTTGGATCTGGCTGAGTTTGTGATAGAAAGTGTAACTGGACAGGGTAGCTGCGATGGTGGTAGACCTTCCTCTCCACTTCCCGAATGACTTATTCTTGGTCACACAGGTGCCAACCTCTGAAACATAAAACAGAGACACAAAGCTCATATGTGGCTCAGTCTCCTTATAATAATGATTCAAATAATGATGGGACTTCACTCTTACTGTGTCCTTGCCAAGTGCCAGTCACTCACCGAAGTACTCACTTTATGTGGATGAGCTATTTGTGTTTTCGTAAGTTAGGTACTCAGACTCATTTTACAGAGGTGGAATGTGAGGAAGTAACTTGTGCCAAATCACACAGCTAAGAAAATATGATGCCCCTCCCACCCCCTTCCCACAAATGAGGAGGAAACACCAGTTGCTATGGGATACCAGGAAGAAGTGGCTCAGGCAACAGTACTCATGTGGCATTAATAAAACACACCTTCTTTCACCACATTTCATTTCTCTTTCCTTTCTTTTTTGATTCTGGCACCACTTATACTTCATACTTGATAGAACATCCTAAATACTTTTCTAAGCAACTTTGCTACTTTATTTATTCTGAGGGAATGTGATACTTATTGGGAAGAGATAAATTGTGGTTTGCTGTCATTCCATTGAAATAAAAGAAGAAATTAATTTAGAATAATAGGGACAGAGAGAAAGATCTGTGGGTTTGGGCAGGGCACAAAAGTGCATTCCTTTAATAATAAAACACTCAACAACCTAAGAATAGAAGGAAACTTTATTAACCATGATAAAGAGCATCTTTGAAAAACTCCCATCTGACATCATGCTTAATGGTGAATGACTGAAAGTTTTCTCCCCAAGATCAATTACAAGATAAAAATGTCTAACCTTTGCTGATTCTATTCAGTTTGTACTGGGGGCTCTAGACAGGACAATTCAGCCAAAAAAGAAATTAAAAGCACCCATATTGAAAGGAGGAAGTAAAAGCATCCCCACTTGCAGATGACATGCTATTGTATATAGAAAAACCTAAGGAACTCACTAAAAATTATTTGAAGTAATAAAAGAGTTCAGTAAGGATGCAGGTTATAACATCAATATATGAAAATTAATTGTATTTCTATACAGCAACTAATTACAGTTGATCCTCAGTATCCATGTATTTTTTTTTATCAAATGTTCATGGCAGCTTTATTTATGAAAACCAGAAGAGTTGAGACAACCCACATATACATTAACTCACCTATAGATAATGGAATAAATTTCACTGTATCCATACAACGCAATCACCACTAAAAGTCACCAAGCAAAGGAAGACTTGCATGATACATATAACAACAGGGGTGGATTTGAATACATTGTTATAAAGAAGCCAGACACAAAAGCAGCCACCCTGTATGATCCTATTTATGTAAGATTCTGGAAATGGTAGGACTAGAGTGGTAGCAAATCAGACAGTGGTTGCCAGAGGGAGAGTCTTGGGAGAGGGGAAGGACCTTCAGAGGGAAATGAGGAACCATTTTGGGGTGATGGAAGTTGTCTGTATCCCGACTCTGTGTTTTGCGTACAAACCCAGACATTTGTTAAAACTTATTGAATGGTGGGATTTAATTATGTTCAGTTTGTTGTACTTCATTTACACCTCAATAAAGTCATGATGCTGGTGACAGCCTCCTGATAGTTTCCTATGTGAAGGAACATGTGTAGAAGGGGCACATGGTGAGACAGGAAGCAAGTCTGAACTACCTTTATAACAATCCATTATCATGAGAGTTCCTCCACTGAGAGACCAGAATTATTCACTTTTGCTGGTAAGCTCCTCCTTACTTTGCACTAGGCTCCATCTCTTACCACCTCAACACTGCCACACTGGGATCCAAGCTTTTAGCACGTGAAACACTGGGGGGCACACTCAAACCATATCCAAACCATACCAGTATTAATTCCCGAAGTCTGAGCTCCCACTACATGCCAAGTGCCCATTGTGTCATATTTCTGGGGACATGGTCTGAATTGGTTTTTTTTTTTTTTTTTTTTTTTAAATAAGGATGTATTTGGGGGAAAGTCCTGAGCCATATTGCTGGGACTGGATTTGTTGAGAATCTGACTTATTTTTTTTTTAACTTTTTAAAATTTGTTCTTTTTAGATATACATGACAGAGTATATTTTGACATATTACACATACATGGAGTATAACTTATTCTAATTAGGATCCCGTTCTTGTGGTTGAACATGACATGGAGTTACACTGGTGGTGTATTCATATATGAATGTGGGAAAGTTATGTCTGATTCATTCTACTGTCTTTTACTTCTACTGTCTACCTATTCCTATCAGTATCTGTGGGTTCTACCTCCATGGAGTCAACCAATGAAAGATCAAAAATATAGATAGGTCTATAATGGTTGGGTCTGTACCAAACATATAGAGACTGTTTTTCATGTCATTATTCTCTAAACAATACAGTACAGCCATGTTTACATAGCATGCACATTGTCTTATGTATTATAAGTAATCTACAGATGATGAAAGTACACAGGAGGATGCTCTATGTGAATTCTACATCATTTAATATCAGAGACTGAGCATCTGAGGATTTTGGTATTCATGGGGATTCCTGGAACCAGCCCTCCCTGTGCACCAAGGACGCTATGCTAGCATTTCTCTCCACAAAATATTTATGTTAGTTGAAATAATGTAAATGATTTGTTTTTAGATTCCCAATGAGGAGGGGAGAAGGAATCATTGAAAGCAGACTATTATTATATTAGGACACTTATAAACACATTTTAATTTAATTAAAAAATTGTCTTCCCAGAGGACAATCGAATGGAGAAGGTTAGGATTCTTATTTTAGAGTTAATAAAATAAAATCAGCAGAGAAATGTGTGCCTGGCTGAAATTCCAAGGCCTGAGCCCAGACCTGTGTGTATGTTCCTATTCCAGGAAAACCCAAATTAGTGGGTCACAGATCTTGTCCTGACACCCTCATCTGACAGACAAAGCCCTGTCTGAATATGAAGATACATCCTCTCCTACCACTAGCTAAGTGCATTTGAGGGACAGGGGCAGTCCTGGATCCTGGGAAGGCCTGAACTCTGATCTTAGTTCTGCACTAAAAGGTCTGACCTCAGGACTCTTATTTCCTCTTTTAAAGCTCTATTTCCTCATCTGTAGAACTAGGAATAAAATTTTTGACTCTTCTCACTTCTTAAGGTTGTTGAGGATGGAAACTGGTAATGACTGTAGAGATTAGAGAGACATGCACAAGCCTAAGTTAGCATTATTAACAATGCATTTCATCTACTGTAATAATCAGGGTCAACATCTCCACAACACACAGCATGCTGTGTGGTTTTCCCATGTCTTACATAGCTATTTCACAAAAGCCAGGTAGATTGTAAATAGACATGCAACTTTTATATGAAAGGGTGAAGGGAAAACCAGTTAGGTATCTGTTTACCACCAGATGCCAGTCTTATTGGGTGCATTTCAATGTCAGGATGGGTGGTACCTTATTCCTACCATCATTAATTCACACTGCTATTGCCTTTGCTGTGAAGTGGGAGATTGAAATGTATTTTTTTCTCTGCATTTGGCAAAGACTTCCCAAGAACTAAACACCAAAATATGACTTTTCATTAGTTCTTCATTTCCATAAAACCCATATTCCAGAAGATTCCTCTGGGCTGTAAGCAGAATCATGATCATCATTCAGAAATGATAGAGCTGATAAATGGATGAAGCTGATAAATGATAGAGCTGATAAATGGATAAATGGAGACTACCATGCTAAGTGAAATAAGCCAATCCCAATAAGTGAATTCCAGTTGGTTAGCTATCTATTTCTGATATTGTTCAGAGGGGTTCTGGTCTGGGCCTCAGCCAGAATTTCAAAGGAAACCACATACTCTTATTTTACCCAAGGGCTTCTCAACATTAATAAAAATAATAGCTGGGAATTACTGGGCATCTACCATGTACAATTCAGTTTAAATATTTACTCTCAACAGAACTTTGCACAATGGCAACAACATCACCATTTTTATTTATTTATTTTATTATTTTATTTTTTTAATGCAAAACAGGTTTATTCTCATTCAATGAAAATTAGGAAAATATTTTCCTAATTTTCATCATTTTTAGAGATTAAGAAACAGGAGAAGTTAACTGATTTGTTTGAGGAGTAGCCAAAATTCAAATCCATGATCATTTGACAGCAGATCCAGTCTTCTTTTTACCCCACCCACAACCATGAGCTACCTCAGTACTGTTAAACCTTTCTATATATTAGTATTCATATATTAGGGAGAATATTGGGTCTTTGGATTTGGGGGATTGGCTTATTTCACTTAGCATGGTAGTCTCCAGTTTCATCCATTTATCAGCATATGCCATAATTTCATTCTTTTTTATGGTTGAACAATATTCCATTATGTATATATCTGTTGAAGGACACCTAGGTTGATTCCATAGGGAAGGAAGGGAGTGATAGGAAAGACAGTAGAATGAATAGGACATCCTTTCCTACGTTCATATACGAACACATTACCTGTGAAACTCCACAACATGTACAACTGCCAAGAATGGGATCCTAATTAGAATAAGTTATACTCCATGTATGTATAATGTGTCAAAATACACTTTTCCGTCTTGTATATCTAAAAAGAGCAACAACAACAATAATAAAAAACTTCCTAGTCCCATCTTCTTGAGTCAGACTAAGGGACTCACTTCTAACAAATAGATTGTGGTTGAATTATAAGTATGTTACTTCTGAAAAGCATGAATACTTGCTCTTTGCTTTCTTTGGATTACTTGCTTTGGGATAAGCCAGCTGTCATGTCCTGTCACTCAAGTAGCCTTATAAAGAGGCCCACATGGCAAGGAACTGGGCCTTCTGCTAACAGTCAGTGAGGAACTGCCCAGTGAGTGAGCCATCTTGGAAATAGAATCTACAACCTAGTGGAGCCTTCAGATGACTGTAGTTCTGGCCAAAGTCTTGACCATAACCTCAGAACAGACCCACACTAGAACTACTCAGCTAAGTGCTGAGTATGCATAGTATGCATGAGATAATACATGTTTATTGTTGTTTTAAGCCACTGTATGCATAGTATGCATGAGATAATACATGTTTATTGTTGTTTTAAGCCACTGTGTTAGTGACTCTTTAGAGAAACAGATATAGGATGTAGATAAATAAAACAGGATTTATTACGGGAATTGGCTCACGTGATTATGGAAGTCAAAAAGTCCAGCAATCTATCATGTATAAGCTGGAGACCCAGGAGAAAATGATGTAGTTCAGTCTGAGTCCAAAGATCTGAGAATCAGCAATGATGACATAACTCTCAGTCAGACCAAAGGCCAAAGAACAAGGAGATGGGAAGTCTCTAGTTTAAATCCCAGAGTTCAAGGACCCAAGAGTCAGGGGTACTGATGTCCAAGGGCAGGAGAAGAAGGATACCTCAGCTCAAAAGAGGGAATAAATTTGCTTTTCCTCTGCCTTTTTGTTCCAGTCAAGCTCTCAAAGGATGGGATGATGCCCTCCCATATGGGTGAAAGTCAATCTTCTTTACTCAGTTTCGATTCAAATGCTGATCTCTTTCAGAAACACCCTCACAGACATACCCAGGAACCATGTCTTACCAGTTATCTGTGCATTCTGTGGCCCTGTCAAATGATACATAATATTCACTGTCACAGCCACTATATTTTGGGGTGATTTGATTCATGGTAATAGATATCCTATATTAACTCCTAAATTGATCATATTTAGGATTTATTGCTTTATTTCTTTGGAGATTTCTTTGATTTTATTTTCTAGCTTCTGTTAATTTGAGCTATCATATTTTTAATTTCTAAAAGTTCTCTCTTGTTTTGATTTTTGTGTGTTATTTGTTCTTGTTTTAAGAATCGTCTCCTTTCTCCCTGATGATGCTAATGACCTTTTGATATCCCTCCCAACACTTTGCACGTCTGATTCCTTTGAGTCCCTTTTTTCCTTTTTTTTCTCTCATGTTGAAAGTTCTCCTCAAACATCTGTGACCCTTACATGTCAGTTCATATTTAGAGAGGACAGAAGAAAGGGGGTTGGAAACTCTCTTTAAGAGGGCTGGAGTGTGCCAATTTGTGATTTCACAGCGGGACAAAGAGCGTGTCACCAAATACTTACTGTAAATCTTGTCATCAGTGTTTGATGGTCTCCTCTCTGATTTAGGTTTGTGAAAGCGTCCTTCATCCTCCTTCCTTGAGGATAAATCTGGCTACTATGGCAGTATGAAAGTTTAACACTGCTGCCACTCAGCTGAACTAAGAAATGGAGTTCATTTTCCATCATGATCTCATTCTGCTTCCTTGGTCCAACACTATTTTGGAAAGAAAAAGAAAATTCTCTTAAGTTTTTTTCTGGGTGAAATAGTCCCTTTCAGGTCGGTGTCTTTGGATAAATGTTCAGTTTTTCAGATTTTCTTTCCCTCAGCTCCTTCCTAAGATTGAGATGTTTACATGGGGCAGCAGTGGTGGTTTAAGAATTTGGATCCCATGTGCTACCATCTGAATCCTCGTTGCCATATAACCAAGAGAGGTGGGCCTAGATGTGTCCTGGCCTGCTGTCTGCTAAGGTGTGATAGTGTCTTAGGACTTTTTGAGCTATTAGGTGGCTCCTACTAGTGGATTTTATGGTCCTAGCAATTTGTATCTTGTCTTGAAGTTTCCGCACACTGTCACCTCTGTGTCCTGCACCAGTCAACCAATCCCCTGTGCCTGTGGAGGCACACAGACATTTATAAAGACCCTGAACTAACAGAGACTGGGGGCCCTAGGAACACAGCCGCAGGGTCCTCCACCTGGCCCCAACCCACCATCAATGCCCCGCTAGCCTCAGGAGCTTCCAAGCTAGAATATTATGAACCCTGATATTCTTTTATCTCAAAACAGAATACCAGAATCTGACTATTTCCCCCCAACTCTGTTTCCCACTCTCTTTTCCACTCCTCCAGAAATGTTAAGAGATTGGTACTACTTTTTCCTATTCAAAGCCTGTCTCTGGGTCTCTACTCCCTCCATATTTCAGCATTAGTTCCTCTCCCCTCACTTTGAGGTCATAATCGTGAATGTTTTTATGGAACTTTTTGTCTGAGAAGTAGTCACCTGTCAAATATTTTCAGAATGTTTTCTGTGTAGTGTTATCTGTGCTATAATGTAAACATCCTATGGAAAATGCTTTGCTGAAATTTTACAAGACAGGAACAGTATGGAGGCATTTGATGCATACTGTTGATTGTTGAAAGGGGTAACATAATAACCCATTATCCTCTATTATAACAATGTGGTGTACTTAATCTGATTAACTAGAAGAGAACATGGATTGGAGTGAGATTCTAATTCTAATCTTAGCAGAGTATTGGGTCCTGGGGGAGAGAAGCAGGGGAAACATGGCCACTTTGAAGGCTTATTAACTAAGGACTGGGCTACAGCAGAAATCTGGATACAGGAAGAAAAATCCAAGGATACAAGAAGCCCTTAATGAAAGGTGAGCTTACTTTTAGTTTTAGTCACCCTTAAGGAAGTTGCTAGAAATTAGAGCTCAAAGCAAATCTGGATTTTGAACTTTTGTTCTGAAACAAAGTCTTTCCTGAGCACTTCCAAGAAATTTAAAACTCACACACACACACACTTCTCTGAATCTCTGACCATTTTGTACCTGAAGCCACTCCCACCAGCAGTACTTTTGTTACTCATTAAGCCTTAGACTCGTTGTGACAAGCATCTTGGTTTCTAGTCTTCTCTACTTCTGTGACTTCCTTAAGTATCAGTAAGTCTGTGTGCTTTTCTTTCATCATGCTGACCAGTGAGGGTCAAAAGTCCTGTCTTTCTTAATGTGGTGAACTTGGGGGATGTCTTGTTCTTTGGAAAGAATCTGTGAATTTAAACCCCAGACTTCCTACAAGAAAACTTGCATGAGCTACTAGAAATGAACTAAATCAGAGCCTCTGTTGGAGGGCCTAAGCATTGGTGTTTCTTAAACATTTCTCATTATGTTTTTAAAAATTCATAGATTTTTTAAAAAGCAATTTAGATTTACAGAAAAATCAAGCAAAAACTACCTAGAGCTCCTATAATGAGAGCCACTACTAGGACATTATTATTATTAACTGAGGACCATAGTTTTTACATCACCCTTGGTGTTGTAGAGTCTGTGGGTTTAGACAAATACACAATGACATGTGTCCACCATTACAGATCATCCAGAGCACTTGCACTGACCCCAATTCTCCTGTGCTTCAACAATTTCATTCTTTTTTTTTCTTACCCCATTCCCTTGGCAACTGCCATCTTTTTACTGACTCCATAGTTTTGACTTTTCCAGAATGTCATATACAGTCATGTACCATATAATGATATTTCAGTTAACAATGGATGCCAAATGTGACAGTGGTCCCCTAAGATTATAATGGAGCTAAAAAAATTCCTAGTGCCTAGTGGCATCACAGACATTATAATGTCATTGGAAAATGTGTTCCTCACTTGCTTGTGAGGGCACTGGTGTAAATAAACCTACTGCACACCAGTTGTGTAAAAGTAAAACACATATGATTATGGCCCACACTTGCTACTTTATAACATGATCAATGACTGTGCTACTGGTTTATGTATTTACTACACTAAACTTCTAATTATGATTTTAATATGCAGTCTTTCTACTTTAAAAGAGTTTGGTAACACAGAATGCTGTGCTTCTGGCAACAATTTCATACATCTTAGTCTTATGTTTACCTCATTTCTCGACTGCTTCATTTCCTCTTACATATGGTTTAATCTCATGTTATTTTGTTCATCATGGCCTCTAAGCATACAATATCCACTGCTAAGATGGCTAGTAAGAGTCCACACTGAGCAATTGACCTGGAAATGAAAATAAAATGGAGGACTATGCAGATGGAAAATTAGTGATGGTTGTTGCTCCCCGGTCTATCCCATCTAAACGACAGTCGTTCTTTAAAAATTATTTATTTATTTATCTTTTGGTACCAGGGATTAAACCCAGTGGTGCTTTACCACTAAGCCACATCCACAGCCCTTTTTTACAATTTTTTATTTTAAGACAGGGTGTCCCTAAGTTGCTTAGGGCCTTGCTAAATTGCTGAGAGTGGCCTTGAACTCAGTATCCTCCTGCCTCAGCTTCCCAAACCAATGGGATTAAAAATGTGTGCCACCACACCCGTCCTCACAGCATGAGAACAAGCTGATGGAAACTGTTAATGGATCTGCTTTGTTGAAGGAAACAAGACTTACAAAAATTAGAGTAGGTCCTGTATTAGAAATGGAGAAACTTCTAATGACCTGAATTATAGACCAGACACTGAAGCGTTCCCTCTTGGCACCATGAAGTTTCCAGTCAAAGAGAAAAGGTTGTTCACGATGTTGAAGGAAATAACTAGATCCAGCCATGATGTTGAATTTCCTGCTGATTCCGGGTACTTTAAGCAATTCCAGAATCATCATTCATGACAGGATATGAAAGTGAGTGCTGAGTCTGCGAGTGCTGATGTGAAGGGAGCTGAAGAATTTTTGGAAACTTCAGATAAACTGATTGTGGAGAGAAATCACTTGCAGAACAGATCTTCAATATGAATGAAACCTCCTTATTCTGTAAACTGTGTCTGAAAGGTCTTTCATCCATAAGGAGGCCAAGTTGATGCCAGGCTTCAAGGTTTTTAAAAACAAGATAATCGTCTTGCTTGGAGGCAGTGTTGCTGGCTACAAATTGAAATACTTTGTGATCAGTCACAGTGAAAAATCCAGGCCCCTCAAGCATATCAATAAGCACAACTGCCAATGGAGCAAAAAGAAGTCAGGGATGACCCAGTTCTTCTTCCAATATGCCCTCCTGAATTGGTGTGTCAGAGAAATGGAGAAATACTTTCTGGAAAATAATATATTTCTCAAGATGTTGTTTATTATTGATAATGCTCTTGTACATCTTGCTTTTATTTATGAACTTTATCCCAATGACAAAGTTGTTTTTTACTCCCTCCAAACACCCACTTCTACTCAAATGACGCTTTTGAGGCCTGATAGCTGTGGAGAACCTTTGCCCAGGTTCTTGCTGCAACTGAGGAAGACCCTAAAAAGAATCTGATGCAATTCTAGAAGGATTACATCATCTACGACTGTATCAAGAACCTTGCTTGGGCTTGGGATGATGTCACCACAGAGTGTATGACCACCATAGACATATTTCTGAAAAGAATGACACCTCTCAAGAAGAGCCTTAGGCAGTTCCTTCAGGAGGGATTGCAGAAGTCATTGTTATTACAGGAGGTGACAGCTCCATGTGTGTCATTGGCCTTAAAGACCTTCCAGTGGGACAAGAAGTGGAAGTGGAAGACTGTGATATTGATGGTCCCGAGCCTGTGGAGGCCTAGGCTGATGTGTGTGTCTTACATTTTAACAAAAACATTAAAAAAATTTTTTTAAAAATTAATTTAAAAATATTCTACACTGTTAGCTAATAAGAAAGCTGAATCAAATGTGGGCTCTCACTTCCTTTAAGTACAGTATGATTGTGTATGTTCCTTTTGTTCAATGACAGTCATGTTGAACACAGACCTAACCAATATTGAAACAACAACCTAATAATAAGTTACATTCCTGTAAGCCTCTGATTTCATTAGCAGGTAATACAAAACCTTGTTTTATGTGTGCTTTTGTTCAAAGATACATCTTTTCATATTAAAAAAATATTCTACACTGGGGCACAGTAATTTCCTGGACCTCCCACTCACACTTTTTAACTCACCCAGCAATGCCCAGTCCTGCAAGGGTCCTCATGGCAAGGGTCCTATACAGGTGTGCCATTTATACTTTCATACCTATTCTTACTGTACCTTTTCTATGTTTTGATGCACAAATAGTTACCATTGTATTATAGTTGCCACCCACTGTAACATGCTGTACAGGTTTGTAGCCTAGGAACAATAAGCTGTGTACCATATGTCCCAGGTGTGTAGTGGACTGTACCATCTGGGTTTGTGTGAGTATACACTATAGTGTTCTCACGGTGATGACAGCATCTGATGACGATTTCTCAGAATGTATCCTGTCATTAAGGCACGCATGACTGTAGTTGGAATTATACAACATGTAGCCTTTTAGATTGGCTTCTTTTACTTTTCAATATGCCCTTAGGGTTTTTCCATAGTCTTTTCATTGCTTGATAGCTCTTTCTTCCCCCCATTTAAAAAATACCTGAGAAATATCCCACCATTCGAATGTACCACAGTTTGTTTATCATTCCATTTATTGAAGTCATCTTTTTAGATTCAAAGTTTTAGCAATTATGAATAAAATTTCTATAATCTTCCCGGGGCAGGTTTTTGTGCAGATATAAATTTCCACTGATTTAAGTAAATATTTAGGAGTACAGTTGATGGACTCTATGGTAAGAATATGTTTAACTTTGTAAGATATGGCCAAACTATTTTCCAAAGTGACTGTACCATTTTCCATTCCCACCATGAATGAGCATGCCTATTGATCCACATTCTTGACAGTGTTGTGTTAACAGTGTCTTGGATTTTAGTCTTTATAATAGGTGTGTATTAGTGACTCATTATTGTTTTAATTTGGTTCCCTAATGACATGATGCTGAGCAACTTTTCACATACTTATTTGCCATCTGCATATTTTATTTCATGAAGTATCTATTCAGTCTTTTGCCCATTCTTAAATTGAATTGTTTGTTTTCTTATTGTTACATTTTAAGAGTTCTTTGTTTATTTCAAATACCAGACTTTTATCAGCTATGTGCTTTGTTCCCAGTCTGTGGCTTGTCTTTTCTTCTTAATGGTGTCTTTGGCAGACTTGAAGTTGTTAATGTTAGTAAAGATCAACTTACCAACATTGTTCTTCAAATATACTTCCAGGACTGAGATGCTCAAAAGTGGCCAGACTGCACAGTTGCTTTCCTGGTGGTCTCAAAGGATGTTTGCCCAGGAAAGTCAGCCTCATGGATCCTAAGTGGGGAACACCCCAGTGTGCCCTTTTTGCTGATGTCATCTCAAATGCACATGAGTCATGAGCCAAGGAAATGGCCAGGTTGATCTGGGGTTCAAACTTCCTGAAGTGAGGAAACTGGGCTGTCATTCAGAGCAACATCAAGGCCAGAAATGAAGGGAGAGGGTGGAGACAATGCCTGGGTGGGAAGCATTTATCTGCAATGCTAGGGACCGATGGCTGTGCTATTTGTGGTTGTTAGCATGTGCTGTGCCTTCCACAGCCTGGTCTGCATTTGCAGTTATTTTCCCTCATAAGCTTTCTGTCTCTACTAAAAGCTGGGATTCATTGAGAGACTTTCTTTAAAGTACTTTTAAAAATTCCCAAATATATGTATATTCACCAGCATGATAAAGTGGGGGTAGGAAGAGGAAGCCATGTTTATGGGTAGAAAAAGTAAAGAGATATTAATACAGTGAAGAAGGAGAAAGAAAAGGAGACTAAAGACTTGGATGCCCCCACTCAAGGTGCTAATGTGGCTCCTTAATCTTTCTCAGATGTCCCAACCTTCAGAGGGGCATTATTCCTGGAAACCAGTCTTCCAAGTTAAAATAGATGCCAGGGAGAAACTGACTGGAGGAGTGAGCAGAGCCCCCTCCTCTGGAAGGGATTTACTTCACTTCAGTCTTGGGACATCCTACCAGGGGATCATGATTCCTTGTGTTCCTGGTGACACGGTGCCCACTAGGGCTCTCAGGGAAGTATCTGGAAGCACAAATTCTGACTGCTGAGGGTGATGATCCAGTCTTCTCTCCTGACCTCGATCTAGAGGAGAATGCCATTGTGAAAACAGTTCATGGGAAGTAGGCGAAAGGCAGGGCGCTTGTGAACTCACTTAGGAGGTGGCTACGGATGAACAAGAGCCAGACCACTTAAAATCTCTGTGTTGGTGTTCATGCGCGCGTGCACGTGTGTGTATGGGTAAAACAGGCACAACCTACCAGGTTATCATTTTAACCTTGTAAGTGTACAGTTCAGTAGCATCAAAGACATTCCAGTGTTGTGCACCCATCTCCACCATCCGTCTCCAGAACTTCATCATCCCAAACCGAAACTATACCTGTTACACCCTCTGTCCCACCCTCCAGCCCACTCTTCTATCTCTGTCTCTATGAGTGTGACTACTCTAGGTATCTTGTATGACTAGGATTGTACCGTATTTGTCCTTTCTGTGACTCTTATTTCACCTTAATAGTATGTCTTCAAGTTTCATTCATATTATGGAATAACTCAGAATTTTCTTCTTTTTTTTTAAAGGTAGAATCATATTCTTCTGTGTGTGTATGTGTGTGTGTGTGTGTGTGTGTGTGCACACGCGTGCACACGCACGCACATGTGTGTCATATTTTTAAATCCATTTTTCCATCAATGGACATTTAGATTATTTTCACCTTTAGGCTATTGTGAATAATGCTGCTATGGACATGGGCATACAAATGTCTGTTGGAGACCCTGCTTCCTATTCTTTTGGATATATACCCAGCATTGAAATTGCTGGATTGTATGGTAGTTCAATGTTTAATACTTTTGAGGAACTTGAATACCATTTTGCCTAGTAGATGCACCATTTTACATTTTCAGCAGCAATGCATGAGTATTGGAGTTTTTCTACATCCTCACCAAAAGTTGTTATTTTCTGTTTTTTTTTAAAATAGTTGTCAATATAATGGGTGTGAAGTGTCATTGTGGTTTTTATTTTCTTTTTCATAATGATTAGTGATGTTGCACATCTTTTCATGTGCTTGTTGGTTGGTTGTATGTCTTCCGTGATTAAAAGTCTATTCAACTCCTTTGTTTAGTTTAAATTGGTTTTGTTGTTGTTCTTGTTGAGTTGTAGGAGTTCTTTATATATTCTACACATCAGTCTCATCAGATATATGTTTTGCAAATATTTTCTCTCTTTGTGGAGGCTGTACTATTTTGACTTTACTTCAGATGTGCCCATTTTAATTTTTTTTTTTCTTTTGCAAAAGTTTGAGGCAGGCAAATTCCAGGTCAGCTGGAGCAACTTAGTGAAACCCTGTCTCAAAACAGAAAATCAAAAGAGATGGGGATATAACTCAGTTCTAAAACAAAACAAAACAAAAACCACCTTTGTTTTAAAACCATCATGATCGACCATTTCAGTTGCTACTGAACCTGGGAAGGAGGAGAAATTGTAGTCTGTGCTGCTCAGCTGCTCCCTAGTAGCAGCCTTAAAAAGAATTAGGGCAGCATATCTGAAAAAAAAGAAGACTTGAAGACCCAGTTTGATATCAAGTCCTGATGTAGGTGTGACAGCTGGAAGCTTTCCCTCACTGTTTACTGACGTACGACTGATCACTACCTTTCATCATGACTCCAGGAAGACTTAGAAATGAGTCCAAGTGTCACTATCAAAAGGCTAGTTTTGATCATTGATCAAAAACTTAAAGAAGGAGCAACCATATTCCAACAGAAGGCTAATTGAATCACATCTGGCCTAGGGAAAATGGTGAAACTAAGTCTTTAGATGCACACAAACACATACAATACTTACATAAATGATATTGTATATGAGCATAAGGAAATCATGTGTTCTTCTTTAAGAATATTTCATAATGGGTTCAGTCCCCAGCCCTGCAAAAAAAAATTTTTTTATGAAATGCATTGCATTTCATGCATTGTTTGTTGAACAATTTATCATGCACTTACTTATCAATGTATTCTCTATTCTATGTTTGAAAAGAAAAAAATATAAGAATTTTTATTTCTACAATTTTTTTTTCCAGTGGGCAGCTATTGCCAGCAGTAGGAATCCTGAACTGCTGAAAGTTTGTTTTCAAATACTGCTAATGTTGTGACAATTGCTTTCATTAATATTTTGTTTTCTAAGAAGTCAGTCTGATTGACTAAGGAATCAGTCTCTTCAGCTTCTTTTCAGGGTTCAAGAACCACCCTTGTTCATCTCAAAGACCCACAGAAGGATAAATATTTCAGTGGTCTAGTGTTCCCAAAGATCACAGGTCTGACACCTCACCCTTCCCTTTCCCATCCCTCATTGTTGGAAAAAGTCTTGCCTGGCTGTAGTCATGCCATCTTTCTCTTCTGTGTCCTGTTGTGTGGCATTAGATGGTTGGATTAGATGGCCTTGACCATCTTTTAGTTCTCATACTCAGGATTCTGTGATAGATATGTAGATATTATTGGACCCATTATGACTACTTAAAGCTTAAAGTGAAAAGGTTTACTTGGCACTAAGATTTCTTCCCCCACTCCAGTATTGGGGACTGAACCCAGGGCTGCACTATCACTGAGCTACATCTAATATATTTTGAGACAGGGTCTGGCTAAGTTGCCCAAGCTGACCCAGATCTTGTGATCCTCCCGACTGAGCCTCCCAAGTAGCTGGGATTGCAGGTGTGTGCCACCATGCCTTGCTGGCATTAATCTTTTAAAATATAAATTTATTAGAAGGAATTAAGTATTAGCACAATGTCAGGGAACATGAGGTAAAATCAGGACATAAAACAATGTTTTAATAGTAGTGGTTTAAAAAAGGATGAACTCAGTGCTTCCATAGTAAGGAGCAGCAGAGAGAGAATTTTCCAAGGAAAACAACTGGATTTCACCTCTGATCCTTGTCCAGCCTCAGGACAAACCTCTTGCTGATTCAAAGCATCCTGGAAGCCACGTCAGGATTGAGGTATGATGTGTGCGTGCCCCACATGCTGGTCACTGACCTGTGGCTTCCAGTAAACCCAGTGACATTTTTCAGTGAACACAGCTCAACTTTGGTGCTCACACTATTGTCATGATTTTCCTCTTGCAGTTTGTATCCAAGGGACCAGCCAGGCCTGTAGTTCATCTAGAGCTGGTATGATTTCAAATAGCTTTGGCTGTCAGAGTTGCCAATGGAAAATGGTTATTTAGTCTGTTACAACATCTGGGAAGGAGGGTGCCATTGTTGTTTATGGCAGAAGATGGGTGCCCTGGGCTCCGCAGCAGTGTGCACATCACGGATCTAGCTTGGGATACAGAGATGAGCACAGTCTGGATTGTTTTAACTTCCCAAACCCCACATTCTTCTTGTCACTTTGGAATCAGTGCATTCATCTTTTTATTAGATCTCTTTTTGATGTCGTCACTACTCATGCTCCCTGCTTTAAATTCTATGCAAATACTGAAATGCTCTCAAGGCTTCCATATGGAAATAAACCCTCCATTCCATTTTATAAAAAAAAATTTTTAGTTGTAGATGGACACAATACCTTTATTTAATTAATTTATTTATTATGCGGTGCTGAGGATGGAACCCAGTACCTCATGTGTGCTAGGCAAGTGCTCTACCACTAAGCCACAACCCCAGCCCCGCCTTTTTTTTTATTTCAAAAATTATAAGTTTGGGAGCCAAGTGCTCTCTCCACCCCCAAGGTGTCCTAGAAGATGCCCCACTTCATGGCAGGCATTGTGACATTGTTATTCTCAAGATCCATAAATTGCCCAAAGAAATGACTTACTTTCAAGGAATAGTCTTTCCTCAACTCTGCTGATTTTCTCCTGGATTATGCCTGCCCTCAATTTGTCAGCTACTCTTTCCTTATCACAGTTGTCACTTTTGCTTTTTTTTTTAAAGACTCTTCACTGTCCCATCCACTTGCAGGCTTGCCACATGCCAATGCAGCCCCTACTCAGATGCAGAGATTAACCTTCAGGATGGGCAACCTTTTGCTTCATCACAGGCTTCCCACTGCTTTGCAATTAAGTAAAAATCCTTACCATGACTCTCAAATGCTGTATGAGCAGGGTGTGGTGGCACATGCCTGTAATCCCAGCGACTCAGGAGGCTGAGGCAGGAGGATGGCAAGTTCAAGGCCATCCTCAGCAATTTAGTGAGGCCCTCAGTAACTCAGCAAGATCCTGTCTCAAAATAAAAATAAAAAAGGACCGCGGATGTGGCTCAGTGCTTGAGCACCCCTGGGTTCAATCCCCACTACAGAAAACCTCTCATATGATATATGTGAGGGTTAATTTTATGTGTCAATTTAAAATGATGTGTCATTGAGGCTAGGGGATGCCAGGAGAGCTGCTAAAACACTATTCCTAGGTATGTCTGTGAGGGTGTTTCCAGAAGGGATTAGCTTTGAGTCAGTAGACAGAGTAGACCATTGTCACCAGTGTGGGAGGGCGTCATCCCATCTGTGGAGGGCCTGGAAAGACCCAAAAGGCAGAGGAAGAACAAATTCTGTCTGCTGGAGCTGGAACACTCCCCTTCACCTGCCCTCAGGTGCAGCAGTGCTCCTGGTTCAGGATTTGCACTGTCAACCCCTGGTACTTACTTCCGGGGACTTGTGCTGGACCTATACCAACAGCTTCCCTGGGTCTGCAGCTTACAAAGATGGCAGTCATGGGACTTCTCAGCCTCCATGATCTCGTAAATCAATCCCTCAGAATAAGTCTCTTTCTTCGTATCAATGTCTGTGTCTATATCTAATCTACAGATATGTCCCATTGGCCTATTTCTCTGTTCTCCAGAGAAGTAGGCCAACAGGATATAGAACACTGACTAGCACAGCCTGGTTCAGCCTATTTCTCTCTGTTCTACGGATGCTCCCTCTACAACCAGAACCTGCCATGCAGTGTTTTTACTGCGTAACATACTTACCTTTGCTCACACCATCCTTTTAGTTTTCAGGGGACCCCTGCCTCCTCTCAGCCTGCTCACAGTGTGCCCAGTCTCCATGCTCCAACTAGAGTTTATTCTGCCAACAAGATTTTCCTTGCATCCTTCTCAGACCCTCCATGGTATAGGGAAATGTGCATGTGCCTCTTTATGGTGACCACACCTACTTTGTACTACAAGGTATTTGTTTTTCTGTCTTAGCCTCAAGGAATTTAGGGCAATGCTTTCTAAGTTGTATTTTTCTAAAGACAGCATCCAGTTTACATCAGGTAAGGAGCCAGCAGGGATATAGCAGAATGAACCCCACATTAAACATCAGACAGGTCTGGAGTTGACTATTAGTTACACCATCTTGGTCAAATCACATGGCTTTTCTGAGTCTGCTATAGTTCAGATCTAGAGTGGCCCCCACGTGTTGAAGGCTTATGGCACTCATGGTGGAATCTTTAAGAGGCGGGACCAAGTGGGAAGTCTTCTTGTCATTTGTGGGCAGGCACTTGAAGAGGTAGTAAGAGCCTAACCTCTTCCTCCCTCCCTCCTACTACCCCACCCCATCTCTCTTTTGGCTTCCTGGCCCTGAGATGAGCTGCTCCCTGCTCTGCTGTGTGTTTCTTCTATGATGTGCTGTCTCACCACAGGCCCAATGCAATGAGTCCCCAAAAAGTATAAGCCAGAATAAACCTTTTCTTTTATAAGTCTGTTATCTCAGGTATTTGTTATAGTAACAGAAAGCTGACTAACACAGAGTGCTAATAGATCCAGGTATAAAATGTGTATGACAGTTTTTTCCTCGAAGTGTGTCACATGACATAATGTATAGGAAATATCTTTTCAAATTATACAGTACAATACACATATAAAAATAAGCAGTAAATATTGGAGAGTTAACTTAAGGGTTTGCAAATGGTTTCTAAAAATCTCTAGGGTACAAGTATTCTAATAGTCCTCCTGGTTTTGCATTAGCTCTGCCCAACTTACCTGTGTCACTTCTTTCTCGTTTTGTTAAAGTAACTTTCAATTTGCCTTCAATCACTGAATTTAAAAGATGCAGGAAACTGTGTTCTATAGGTTTATACTTCTCTTCTAGCAAAGCCACCATGATTTATGGTGTCTAGGAGTATGATAGCACAAGTGATTTGTGTGTGTTAAAAGTATAAACATATTATTTTTAATCTCAGTATTTGTGTTTTGAGAGCAAAAGCTGAATTGGGACTGGGCCAATGTTTGGCAATGACCTCATAGTGATAAAGGTACAAAATTATAGAAACAATTCAGGCAGAGCACATCAAGGCCAATGTCAGGATCTCTACAGACAGGGCTGCTGACACCTAAGCCCACCAGGCAATGCATTTAGCAGAGGGGTAAGATAGACTCCAAGGGCCCCTTCACATTTGTCCTAGTGGTTATTTCTATTTACCCCCTCCCCATTCCTCTAAGGCTGTTGTTTAAAGGAAGAAAAATGGATTCTGGAACATAGTAGTTTATAAATTGCAGCCAAATTTGAATTTGGCTTACAGTTACTTCTTGGGTAGCGTGGCAAACTTTCCAATTACATAAACACAGAGCTCTGCATTATGTCAAAAACACATGATATTTACTCTGGAAATGATTGTGGATTCCAGGCCATGGTAAATCTGAAGGAGCTGACCACTGCCATTTCCGGGACTGTTAGGTTTGGAGAAAGTTGGGCTGGGGGTCTTGAGAGTGGAGAGGAGAAGAAAGGAAGAGTTGGCCATTGAATTGATGAGGGGACAGAGGGAATGAGGTATCCTTTTCCAGCTCCTTTTAAGGGGCTGAGATAATTACATCTTTCAAATCTACACCCTCAGTTGGAGACCTTAGCCTAGAACTGGCTCCCTGTCTAGGCTTTGTGCTGAAGACCATGTTCTTTGGTGACTCTTTCTCCCTGTGACTCCCCACCCCTTTCTTTCTCTAGACTGTCAGTTTATCAGAAATTATCTGAACAAAATTGTTAGGCCTGGTTGAGCAGTGGGAATTGGCAATGTTCTTGACTAGGGCAAAAATAAATAGGACAGAGAACAGCAAGACCTTCAAACTCATTGGGAACACCAAAGAAACAAAACATTGGAATTGAACCACAGTGTTCCTGGGAACAGTCAAAGGCTCTTGGGGTTGCCTGTACACTGTCCAACCTTCTTGGTGAAGTCAGACTGATGAGTTGGCAGGTGCAATCCACATTCAGAAACACCTAAAATGTGTGCCTTGCTGAGGTGTGTTTATGGGACATTGAAATTGCAGGATATTTTGTTATTGTAAATGTATGTAAGAAGATTCAAGACCAGATGGCCTCATGACTGAATTCTGCCAAAGAGTCAAAGAAGAATTAACACCAATACTTGTTAAATGCTTCAAAAAAATAGAGCTAGAGGGCATACTTCCAAACAAGTTTTATGAGGCCAGCATCATCTCGATTCCTAAGCTTAAAACATCACAAGAAAGGAAAACTACAGGCCAATACATTTGATGAAAGCTTATGCATAAATCTTCAATAAAATATTAACAAACTAATTGAATTCAACAACACATCAAAAAGATTATACATTTGACCAAGTAGGATTTATTGCTGACATGGAAGCCTGGTTTAATATATGCAAATCAATTAGCATGATACATCACATTAGTAGAATGAAACCTTAAAACTACATGATTATATCAGTTGATACTGAAAAGCCTTTGACGAAAAGGATTTTACTGATAACTCAGCAGTTTAGGTATAGGAGGAATGTTTCCCAACATGATGAAGATTACTTAATGGAAAACCCACAGCTAACATACGGAGAAAAATGAAAGCTTTTCCTCTAAGATCCAGTGGAATAAAAGGGAACTCACTCTCACCACTCCTACTCTGCATAGTACTGGAAATACCAGCAAGAGCCACCAGAGTGCTAGAGTGTAGCTCAGCTGTAGAGTGCATGCTTACCATGTAAAAGCCCTGGATTTAATCTCCAGCACCAAAACAAAACAAAATAAATGAGCAATCAGACAAGAAAAATAAATAAAGGCATACAAATCTGCAAAGAAGCAGTAAAAGTATCTCTATTTTCAGATGACAGAAACATTTATGTTAAAACTCTCCAAAGATAACACACACACACACACACACACACACACACACACACACATACTGTTAGAACTAAGAAATGAATTCAGCAAAGTTTCAGGACACAAAACAGCTAACATACAAAAATCAATGCATTTCTCTACACAAATAACAATCAACCTGAAAAAGAAATCAAGAAAATAATTCCATTTATGGAAGCATAAAAAATACCTAGGAATAAATTGAACCAAGGAACTAAAAGATCTGTACACTGAAAACTAAAAAACAGACATGGAAGACATTGTAGAAGACATAAATAAATTGTTCTTGAATCAGAAGAATCAATATTGTTAAAATGTTCATACCTCCCAAAGCAATATACAAATTCAAAACAATCCTTATCAAAATCCTGGCTTTATTCACAGAAATAGAAAAAACAATCCTAAAATTCATATGGAACCTCAAACAATCCCCCAAACTAAAGCAGTCTTGAAAAAAAAGAACAAGGCTGGAAGCATAATACTTCCTGATTTAAAATTATATTACAAAGCTTTAGTAATTACAATTGCACGGTAAAAACAGATACATAGGGCTGGGGATATAGCTTAGTTGGTAGAGTGCTTGCCTCCCATGCACAAGGCCCTGGGTTCAATCCCCAGCAGCACCAACACACACACACACACACACACACACACACACACACACACACACACAGATACATAGACCAGTGGAGCAGAAAAGAGCATTCAGAAGTGAATCTAAACATATAAAGTCAACACATTTTTGATAAGAGCACCAAGATTAAGCAACGAGGAAAGGATATTTTCTCTGATAAATAATTTGGGAAAACAGGATTTTCACTTGCAAAAGGTTGAAATTGAACCCTTATCTTAGACCATACACAAAAATCAACTAAAATGGATAAAAGACCTAAATGTAAGACCTGAAACAACAAAATTCCTGGAGAACATCATAGCGGGGAAGTTCCTTGACATTGACCTTGGCAATGAACTTTGGGCCTAGGCTATAAAGGAAAAGTAAGCAAACAGAATTGCATCGAACTAAAACTTCTGCACCACAAAGAAACAAGTTTAAAAATTAAACTGCAAGCTACAACTTGGGAAAATAATGTGTTCAAGACATACATCTGGTAAAGAGTTAATATCAAAAAGTTATAAAGAACTCATGTAACTCAATAGCAAGAAAATAAATAATGCATTTTAAAAATGGGCAAGGGACCTGAATAGGCATTTCTCCAGAGAAGACATAAAAATGGCCACCATGTATATGAAAAGGTGCTCAACATTGTTAATCATTAGGAAAATGCAAATCAGAACCATTGTGAGATTTCACCTCACACCCTTTATGATGGCTGCTATCAAAAAGTCAAGAGATAACAAATGTTGGCAAGGCTGTGGAGAAAGGGGAATCATTGTGCACTGTCTAATGGCATGTAGATTGATGCAGCCATTGTGGGAATTAGTATGGAGGCTTTAACTGAATTAAAAGAGCCTACAGCAATCCCTCTGCTGGGCATATACCCAAAGGAAATAAGATCACCACCTGGTAAAGGCATCTGTACTTCAATGTTCATTGGAGCATAATTCACAATAGCCAAGATATAGGCGCAACCTGTGTCCATTGATGGATGAATGGATAATGAAATTGTGGTCTATGCCACCATGAAATGTAATTCAACCTTAAAAATGATCCTGACATTTGCCACAAGGATGAACAAGGAGGACATTGTGCTAAGTGATGTAGAATAGAAATATTGCATGACTTCACGTACATGTGGACCTTACACACAAACAAGTCAAATACACAGAGAATAAAATAGTAATCACTGGGGGAACTAGGGAGATTTAGGTCAGTACTGTATACAAAGAGCAGATATGTAGGATGAACAATTCTAGAGATGCAAAGTGCAATGTGAGGACAATAGTTAACAAAATTGTACTATATTTTGGATTCCTATGAAATGAGTAGATTTTAGCTGGTCTTACCACAAAAACAAAAATGGGCAACTATATAGGATGATGGATATGTTAATTTGCTTCACTATGGTAACCATTTTACTGTTTATATGTATCACATAACATCATGTTGCATACCTTAAATATATAAAATAAAAAGCACTTAAATAAAAAACTTGAAAACCAATGCTGACTGGTGATTAGAATTACACTTGATAAAAAGCTTAAATCACCAATATATCAGCTCTCAGCATTGTTTACTATGGCTGAATTGATTTGCTAGGTTTCTCCAAAACAGCAAAAGACCATAGTGAATGATAGTGATTGACAGCATCACTGAGATTTTTGTATGACTTTTCATAGTCCCCGTGCACTAAATGATCCCTCGAGGTTGTTTTTAGCTCTAAGATCTATAACTCTCTGAACTGCTTCTATTTGTTATTGCCCATAAAAGTCATTGGCCTCACATTTTATTCTCACTTGGCACATACAGGATCAGAGAAGTTAATTGAATAACCTAGGCCCTTTGCAACAAGACAACATTCATCCTGAAACCAGACTTGGGCTATCTGAAGCTTAGAGTTACACTTTCATTTGTTGGGCAATTGCATACAGCATAGATGGACTAATTAATCATCCAAATCAGGTAGAAGCCATGACATATGGATACTTTGGCACAGGGGGAAAGTAAGGTAGTTTTTAATGAGGGTACAAATGGGTCTTAAATTTGAATTCTACCGAATTTATGGGGCACTCTAAATTTACAGTCATTTGTATTGCTTGCCACTCATAAAACCCCTCTTGTGTGATTAGGGTGGTTTCCTTGAGTACAGAGAAAGCATATGGTGAAGTTGCCCTGCCCCCAGCCCTAGTGTGGCTAATCACAAGTAGAACAACCTTAAATTTCAAATGTGACCCTTATGACCCTTCCCACTAGATCATTAAAAAGGAGCAGAGTTTCCCCAGAATCAAATCTCTGGTTGTGCCCCTGGGGTGCATCCTGTTTTACTTGCTGTCTCCCTCCTTTCTAATTCCAGGGCAAATTGTTAGCTGATGTCAGATTTAGTATGTGGAAAGAGGAATCCCAAAGGTGGCTTCCCCACCCATTTCTTACTATGTGCGTATAATAACAGAGATTAGACAAAATTGCAGGATCACTCTTTACCTCCAAACCCGTAATTCACTCATATTTGGCAAACACTGTTTGGTCTTGGCCGTGAATTGCCTGCTTCCAGAAGAGATACTTTGGGGGAATAGTTACAGTTACGTGCATGGGCATTAGATACAGACTTAGGTTCAAATTCAGATACTGCCAACTACTATCTATTTAATGTTCTAAGCCTCGATTTTCTCTTCTGCATGACAAGGAGGATAATACCTGTTTCACAGAAGTTGTCATAAAGAATAAATGCAATATTCTGTATAGAACTTTCATCTCACTACCTGGTTACAGAGTCTTCCATACTATCTCAAAGTAGCAGATTCATCACTCAGCAAATGAGGGAGCTTCATTCACAGTGGAAGTGCACAATGTAGAATGCTTTCTTGACCCTGCCTGGACTTTCTCTATCTGTTCTTTCCTTTTAGTGACATGGACTTTGAGGGAGTAAGCTAGAGTGTCAACTCTGAGAGTACATATTGCACCTTACTCATTTTGCCATTGTTCATAAGCTACTAGATCACATTTTTGAAACCCCAAATTAAAATGTATTGTTTCACCTTTAGCAAGGCGTGTTGTAGCTCATACTGTCTAAAATCCAGAAAGGATGGTTTCCTTTCCCATCCTGTTTTTCATGTAGTCAGCCATCAATACGTGCCTGTGGAATGAATGCACCGATCAATCAGATACCCTCACTGCCATCACTGGCGTCTCTATACAGCTGTTGTATCCTGCTCTCCCTGATGTGTTTGCTATTTGCTGTATCAGTCAAGGTTCTAACAGGAAATGCTCTCAAATTAGAATAATTCAAGGAAAGCTTAACAAAAGACTATTTATGAAAATATGAGTGGGATGTAGGGGAACCACCAGGGATACTAGTAACAGTGAACGGGCTATTACCACTCCAAGGCCCCCAGGGAAGAAGGGAGGAAGCAGAAGTAGGAACCTGGAAAAAAGAGCCTTTCCTAGAGAAGACTACCTTGATGGAAGTCTGGACCTTCGGGGACTGCAGGTGTGAGCAGGTGAGAGGGAAGTCTTCTCCTTCCCTCTGATCTGCTAGTGGTTCCCACTGACTGAACCCAACAGGAAGCCAAAAGCCAAAGAAGCCCTTTGATGTAATTATCAACAGGCATAGGGAGAAGGAAGTGGCACGTGGACAGTCTTGGGGTTGTGCTGTATCTGAGATGCAAGGTACACTGAAAGTGAAAAATATTACCAGAGGTTTTGTTTCCATAGGCAATTCTCTAGAGGCATGCTACTGCCTCCACCTTCCTAGCACATACCATCTCCCTGGAAAAGTCATCCTTGTGCTTCTCATCACCTTATAGCTCTCATCACCTGCAGACCAGGAGGTGTCCCTCCTCAGGACTCGCGAGCACCTTACCTGTAGCTCTACCCTAGCACTTTTCATGTTGTAATGATTAGTGTCCTTCTCTGTGCTTAGTCAATGTTCATCGAATGAATGGCATTGCCCACATAATGAAAGAATGCTTGACAATGGATGACCTTACTTTTCTAGATTAAAGGCCAGAATCGACCCCAGTAACCTCTTTCTTCCTTTAGAGCAGTAGGCATGTTAAGGCCAACAGAAAGAGTTCCAAGGGCACTGATGAATTTGAACATCTGGAGTGTGTTAGCAGGGGTTGTGGGAAGCATCAAACCGGCAGGAAGGTGTGGGTGGGAAGGGTGGTCAGACTAATGGGCGGTGTCTGGAGAAAGGAAACTCCATTTGTAAATTCCTTGTAAAGGGACCTCGCCATTGCTTAAGTTCACACACTCAGATTCCCATCAGCATCCCTTCCCTTTCTGGAAGCTCTCATAAAAGAGACACTAAAACAAATGGCATGTACCCTGTTAGTGAGACCAGAGGCTTTAACAGGAGGCTCGAAAGGCCGAACAACTTGAAATCCTTTCTCAGACTTAGTTTGCTCACTTTTGTTCCACTGTGCACATGTGCATTTGTATGTGTGTGCTTCTACATGTGTGCATGTGTGCATGTATATGTTACCCCAACATTCACAGTGCAGAAGTAACTCTATCAGGTTCTATGCAGGAGTAAAAATTGGACAGAAAAACATTTATAGGTGGAAAGGGAATGAAAATGGAAGGTGATAACTCTCAGGCACACTTCATTGTGACCTACCCCTCCCATCTACCCTCTCCGCCTCCACTCACACCTGCTCCTTCCCTTGCTAGTTTTCCTGGGTAGTTCATGCATGCTTCAAATTGTCTGTCTGGTGAACTCGGTCCACGAACAATACATATTTGCTGAGTGATCACTGTGTGCAAGGCAACAGAATTCCATCAGTGGTGCAGTTTTGTATTTGCATGAAAGTGCCTGAGTGAAGCCAAATAATATATTCTGACCTTTGTAGTTATCTATTTCCAAATAATAAGGTTGTTGATCCTTCAGTTATTCTAAAGACCTCAGGATGCTTTTCATGCCTCCTCCTTTATTTGATCTGGAAGCTTCGAATGAGGATGTACAACTGCTGGTGTCTCTGTCTTGCTGGGGAGAAGATGAAGCCCAGGAGAAGTATGAATTTGGTCAGGTGCACATAATCACTTTAGAGGTGAATATGGGTCTTCTCATTTTCATTAGGTGACATTGCCTTTCTAAAATGAGGTTAAGCTGGGGATATAGCTCCGTTGGTAGAGTGCTTGCCTAGCATGCACAAGGCCCTGTGTTCAATCGCCAGCACCACCCCCCAAAAAAGAATTCTTCTGAAATGAGATTAACGAGGCTTAGTGGGAAGAACATTATTTATTCTTTTCTTGGTGATAGCCTGAAAGATGAGAGCTATATAGTGATCCAAGGAAATCCTTAATACTCTCCATGAGGCTTTGCTAGGTGTTTTGAGCACAAAGCTTGCTGACATTCCTGAAAAGCACAGATTTACATGACATGACTATAATTGAAAGAGTCAACATGATTACATTTAAAAATAACAGTTTAAATTACATTTAAAAATAAAAGTTGTTGTAAGAGATGTACTTAGCAAAGACCCTGTGCATCAGGGGTGCCTAGGAGAATGTTAGACAATGGGTCACTGCCTCCCAGCACAGTCCTTCCATTCCCTTAGTTGACATTGAAAAATCCAAGTTTAGCATTTCCTCCTAGGGTGAATTCAGACCATACTTTAAGTTCATTTGGACAATTTATAAATTGTACTTTATGTCAACTTGAGATTGGGGAGAAGTGTTTGGGTGCCAGAATTGGAGTCTAAATTTCACCACAGCTTCGGCTTCAGTGAGGACTAGAACAATTTAGGATTACCAAAAAAAATCCACCACCAAGTTTTTATGCATTCTGGAAGGTTCTACAGGAAACCAAAAGAATTGTTGGGTGTCATTGCCTAGGGCTGTGACTTCTGCCCACAGACATAATTGCAGCTTCCACAAATGCCAGGACTTGAAATAAGTTCTGAAGGGGAGATTGATCAGGGTATGGAACCTGGAACTCAGAAAGTTTCTTCTCCAGGATTCTTAGGAATGCTCCAAGGAAGTGTTCATCCTAGGGCAGTTTGTGGCTTTTGGCCACACCTCTCTTCCTTCCCTATTTTCTGATCTCCCTGCCTGATCTTTGAGGGAGCAAGAGAAATCAACTGGAAACTCACTCTGCTCCTTTGATGGTTGGTGGAGGATCTGGCCTTGCCTATCTTTGTGTGGCTGTGAGGCCCAGATTTCTCATGTGGAAACTGGGGGGAGTTTCTCTGCCCACCACACAAAATTATTGAAGGAGTCAAATAAAATTATGTGCTAGACATGGTATTATATATGGAGAGGTATTAGAGAGGAGGCATTACTAATGTTTTGAACAAATGTGGAGACCGAATAAAAAATGGTGCCCAATTTTCAACAAATAACCATATTCTTTCATTCACACTGTATTTATGAAATTCTTGTGGCATAATGCTATCTATGGTCTGAATATTTGTGTCCTACAAAATTTGTATGTTGAAATGCTAACCCCCAAGGTGATAGTATTAGGGGGGTAGGGACTTTGGCAGGCAATTAGGTCCAGAGGGCAGAGTGTTCATGAATGAGATTAATGCCTTTTTATAAAAGAGTTTCCAGGAATTCATTTATTCCTTCTATCAGGCAAGATTAAGGTGAGAAGGCACCACCTGTGAACAAGGAAGTGGGCCCTCATTAGCCATCAAAGTTGCCTGTTTTGATCTTGTACTTCCCAGACTGTAGAACTGTGAGACATAAATTTCTGTTGTTTAAGAACCACCAGTCTATAGTATTTTGTTAAGCAACCTGAATGGACTAGGACACACCTTTCTTCTCTGACTGCATTGTCTTTCGGGGTATGAAACACTATGCTCTGTAATGCTGGGCAATGCTCCACTTCCTGGAGCTTCAGTTTTAGGGAAAGATTTCTAAGGAGAACATTTTACTTTTAAACAAAATTCATTCACTTATTTTCTCATTCATTCAACACATGTTTATAGAGTGCCTAAGGATAGAACTAGATGCTGTAAGTAACTACAGAGTCATGATTTTTCTCTTGTCACTCATTTGTGATCTATGACATAATCTACATATGGGATCTGTAGATTTATCAATATGGGCAGTCATTAATACAGGTAGTCATTGACAGAAGCCATCAGTTTTGCCCCCTCCATTCCCCAGCAGTTTGACATTAGTTTACTTTAATTCAAATATTTTTGCAATCATTATGTAACTTTGACCTTTGGTCCAGCAGGTTGAATTATAGCTGTAAATATTGTGTCAAACTTTCCTTTGCAACTGGTTCTGAGTGGCAGATGTTGTTTTGCTCTTGTGGTTTTCTTGGCCTGGGGCTCTGTAAACCTTCACACACACAATGGTCTGTCTTTAAAGAAGTGTCCTTTAGCCATGAGGAACACTCACTCATTCCATTGCAGAACTACACAAACTACATTCCTCCTTACTTCAAAGAGCTCCTTAGCTAGTCCTTTCTCTAAGGATAACTATCCAGTAAGTAGCTTTTATTAGAATGGCGATTATCAAGAATACAAGCAACAACAGGTGTTGGCGAGGATGTGGGGAGAAAGGTACACTCATACATTGCTGGTGGGGCTGCAAATTAGTGCAGCCACTCTGGAAAGCAGTGTGGAGACTCCTTAGAAAACTTGGAATGGAACCACCATTTGACCCAGCTATCCCATCCTTGGCCTATACCCAAAGGACTTAAAATCAGCATATTACAGAGATATAGCCACATCAATGTTCATAGCTGCTCAGTTCACAATAGCCAGATTGTGGAACCAACCTAGATGTCCTTCAATTGATGAATGGATAAAGAAACTGTGGTATATATATATATACAATGGAATATTACTCTGCCATAAAGAATGATAAAATTATGGCATTTGCAGGCAAATGGATGAAACTGGAGAATATCATGCTAAGTGAGATAAGCCAATCTCAAAAAACCAAAGGAAGAATGATATCACTAATAAGTGGATGATGACGCATAATGGGGGGTGGGAGGGGTTAGTGTTGGAGTTGGAGTTGGGTTTAGGGAGGGGGGCAGGAATGGAGGAAGGAAGGACTGTATAGAGAGAGGGGAGGGGTGGGAGGGGTGGGGGGGAAGGGGAAAATGGCAGAATGAATCAAACAACATTACCCTATGTAAATTTATGATTACACAAATGGTATGCCTTGACTCCATGTACAGACAGAGAAACAACATGTATCCCATTTGTTTACAATAATTAAAAAAAAAAGAAAATTTTCAAAAATCAAAATCACACCAGTAAAGAACTCACATTGAAGAAGGCAATGGATATCAGTGACAGTAAAGACTCTGAGCCAGGCAGATGGTATGAATTCTTCCTCCACTGTATGAAGGGGCACTGTGGTATCTCTGCCTTTTTTTTTTCCAACATAATGCCATCAATATCTATACATCAGTCAGTATGTATTCATTAAAGTGAATTTTGTCTGTGGTTAGTTTTGTTGACAGTTCTTTATACCATCAGGTAAAAGCTTTTAGTGGATGACCTCTAACCCTCTTTTTAGTGTACAATGGACATAAACCATAGTGTCCACCACTCCACTGGGGGGGAGAGAAAAGGTGCATAATATAAATTTACTCTGTGGCAGATGCTAAATAGGTATCTTATGTATATTACCTTATTTTAATCTCACAACAACCCATGGACACAGATAGTATTATCTTCAACTCCAGAAGAGGAAATGTCAAGGGAATGCCATTTGGGATGTGGGATTATCAGTATAGATCAGACCACCCGGGTTTGTCTTCAGGATCCCTCACTTATCAGCTTGCGTGATCTTGGGCAAGTTCTTTGATTTCTCCAACCTCAGTTTTCTCATCTGTAAAAAGAGAACAATAATATTTACTAAACATTGTGAAGCACTATAGAAACAGCACCTAACATAGAATTTGATAATAGCAGGTTAAAAACACCCATAATAAGGACTTCTCTTTACCAACACAGTATGTTTTGTAAGTTTTGTTTTGTTTTTGGTGGATCAGAAACATCCACAGAATTCATTCATTAAAGTTATAGACCCCCAGGCCACACCCAAATTTGGTGACCAACTTGTCCTGGTTTGCCTGGGATCTTCCCGGTTTTACCACTGAAAGTCTTATACTCTGGAGAACCCCTCAGTCTGAGCAAATTGGTATGGCTGGTCACATCTGTACCCATACTTATTTACCAAGCTGCAGTCTCTGGCAGTGGGGCCCAGGTATCCCTGTTTTCAAGGGAGAGGCACTGGTCACTGGGAGGGAATAGTATAATGAATTGTGCCAGGGGTGTGGGAGCTGGACGGACCTGGGTTTGAATCTCCTTTTTGACACATTTGGGAAATGCGACTTTGGGCGCGTTGATGGGTTCCTGGGAATCTGAATGGAAGAGAGAGTAGCACATTACAGAGTTGATTAGGAAGTGCTCTTGGGACCCACTTTTGTGGAAGGGAATAGAAGGAAGCAGGATAGTGCAGAGGGGGACTCTGGGCTCTAGGGAATCTCAATGAAGACCTCAACCAACCTCACAGAGAGCTCTGGAGGTAGGAGGGAGGACCGTTCAAAATTGTCCTGAGCTAGAACAAGGGATTGGCCGATAACCTTCATGTCTACAAGTCAGTGGATGCCACCTTCCCTGGCAGCAATCCCAGCCTGGGAGGCTGAGTGGGCCCCGCAGTTTCAAGGGTAAATCTTTCAATATCTAAGTGGCCTCCGGTAGCACACACCACATTCACCACAAGAATTACTTAATCCCTCCAAACCTCTGTCTCTCCATCTTCGAAACAGGATTGATGATAGCCAGTTTACCAACTCAGAAGATTGTTAATAATTAAGTGATCTACTACAGAGAAAACACAGTTTGATGCTGCAATCAAGAAATGTTAGCTAATATTCTATTTTAAAGTTAGAATAGAACAAAGTTTGGAATGAGGGTGGGACTGATTTAGAAATCTTTTTGAAGGAATGACTGACTTGTCTGATTTGCCAGGAGGGACAGTGTTGGATTTTTTTATCGTGACATGTGTTACTGCACTGGGCATTAATCAAAGTATAAAGCAGGTGAACAATTAGTTCATTTAACCCTTGCTTAATAAGCATCTGTTAACGGAGAGACTAGACACTGAAAGAAGTTTGAAAAAGGATCATAGTCCTTGCTCTGAATGAACTCATAATTTAGTGGGCTACACTAAGCTTAGCTATAAGATCCTGTGGAAAATTAAGCATATCTTTATTAGTAGCAATACAACATATATTGGTAGGGTCATTGGGGATGGACTTCTAAAATGACCTCCTATAAGACGCTCTTTGTATCCATCAAAATGTGCAATTAGACAGAGAAGATGTGATGACAGTGTCACAATTTTCAAATTAACTTGCTGAGACATTTGAGGGGTAATTATTAATCTATATTAGGAGCTTCAGAAACACTCACCCTTTCAACTCTGATCCAAAATTATTTGAACTAAGAAAAAATTAAAAAACTATACACTGAAAGACATAATAGAGAAAAGTTGGAAGGAAACTCCTTAGATGTTTGCTGATAGGGAAACAATTATTTAAAACTAAAATTCAACTTTCTTGAAAAGAAACAGGTCACATTTGGGACCCATTTTCTTAAATGAAGGAAGTTGAGGCCAAGAATCAGAAATAGACTTTGCTAAGGAGTGAAGACAAATGGAACCAGCTGTTCCTTAGTCCTTGCTTGAGAATTCTGTTTGTCTCTTAAACTGCCTTCTTGCCTCTAAGCATGATGTCTTAGAGTAAAATGCCAGCAGTGTCACAGAACCACAAAGCCAAAGCAAAATGACTTGAAGTATGTGAGTGAAATTAATGTTTTTAAAAGTTTTCCTTTTCTTATTCCTCCCCTCCCTTTTCTCTGTGTCTCTCTGACTCTGTCTCTCGCACTGCTGCTCAGCTTGGCAAATCTTTGAAAAGAAACTTATTCATACCAAAATCGTACCTTGAACTCACAAGGTGTAAACCCAGGTTGTGGTTTAGCATGGTCTTTTAATAAAATATTTTGGAAATAGGCCTCAAAGGAAATAAGTGAAAAGTCTAATGGTTTGCCAAATTTTACTACAGAGTCAGTTCATACCCTTAATTTGAAAACCCCAAATTTGAAATGCTCCAAGTCCAAAGCATTTTACATGCCACAAGTGGAATTTCACAATCTGAAATACCCCAAATCTGAACTTTTGAGTTCCACAAGTGGAAAAATCATACTTGATCTTATGTGATGGGTCATAGTCAAAACACAGGCACACTAAAAATGTCGTCTAAAATTATCTTTCGGCAGTGTGTATAAGATATACATGAAATGAATGAATTTCACTTTTAGACTTGGGTCCCATCCTTCAAGGTATCTCATTATGTATCTACAAATATTCCAAAATCTGAAAACATCTTAAATGTGAAATACTTCTGCTCCCAAGCATTTCAGATAAGGAATGCTCAGCCTTGTCAACATATCATCAAGGTCAGTTTGATTAAACTAGCATCATGAAGCACAGAAGGAAGCATGAGGGATAGAAGCCCATGATCAACACACATGACTATCATCAAGAGCTAGGGTGTTTACCTCGTGGTGACATCAACTAGGACTCATTCTCTTAGAAGGGACAGAAATATGATAAACATTGGATTGATTTAAAAAATATATATATATATGTATATACACATGTATATTTTAAAGCTAAATGTATTAGCTGACTTATGCTGAGAAGTCTAGAATTAAGCTTGCTTCAGGCATGGCTGAACTGGGGGTTTGACTGATATTATCAGAACTCAGAGTCAGTTCATCTCTTGACTCTGCCTTCTGTGGTGTGGGCCCCAGTCTCAGCTGCTTGTGAGAGCAAGATGGCAGCCACAGCAGCAACTCCCATCCCAACAGTTCTCTCAGGTTTCAGATCCAGTGGTTAAGAACAGGAGTCATATTCCCAAAAGTCCAGAGAAAAATCTGATTACTTCTCATTATCCCTGATTGGGTCACATGATCATCCCAGACCCATCAGAGAGAAACACGACATACTGATGGGCACAGGCCTGGGTTACAAGCACAACCTCTGAAGTGGTGTTGGGGGCACGGAGTCAGTTTCATGGACCACAGGAAGCCACAGGAACCAGTGCTCCTTGAAAGTGGGAAGGGGATGGCTTTAAAGATGAAATCAGACTGCCCTTATTAGATAGAGAGTGAATGAATGCTAAACAGCAAAATCAACAGATGTCCATTACAGTTGGGCTGCTGTCATTTCACTCCAACATTGCTGGGAAAAAGCTGCTAAGAACAAACTCAGCAAATCAAGATTTGCATTGAAGAGAAGAGACACATGAATCTACAGAGCTCAGCCACTTTTCTCTAAATAGAACATAGTTTATACTATCAAAGACAGATGTTTGTTTATTCTGTGCTGAGCATGCTCCAGTCAAGAGGATTCCAAACAGCCTTCCCTCTGCAGATTGCAGATTGTAGGGGGTGGGGTTTGCAACTCTTACTAAAGGAAAATTTGAGGGGACTCATTAGAATGGAGTAATAAATATGTTTGGAGAAAGCTAAAGGGCTATGTTATTTCACAATTCTGGAATTCAAAGCCATAAAAAAATAAGCAATCTCATTAACTCAAAGGACAGAAACTTTTATGTATGAAACAACTTTATTTGGATAATTTTGGCATCTCAAGAGACTTTCCCTGTGGCTATGTTGTAAAATAATTCCTTATGTTTTTATTATATACTATCCTGTTGGGCCTTGTGAAACAAGAAATTACTTGCTGCATTTAGTTGCTGTGCTATGGGACTTCTCTATAATTTTCATGTTCCTTGGCATATTATTAATTCACACCCTTTTTTAGAAATGCAATTTTGGAAGCAATTTTCATTAAAATTTCTTAAAACCCATAAATTTGAAATAATTGGACGGAATCCTTGTTTACCCAAATTGCCTATGCCAATACTATTTCATTGGTTTTAAAAGTAGGGCAAATTTTTGGAACTGGTCTCTGAAGATGAACATTTGGAGATGATTTTTGATCTCTGGAAAAACACTTGCTCCCAACACAGGTGACATCAATTCTTTTGTGAGCTGGTACTGATGGTAATTTAATGAAACTAATCTTTATGAAGAAAAAAGCACATTTCTGTCTTACTAATTGAGCTTGAGAATCTGATGGAGTCTGATCCTGATGAACTATTACCTAGAAACTGGTAAACTTAGCAAAAATTTGGAAGTGTTTCTATGGTGGACAATATCAGTTTTTGAGTTCCATTTTTTCATTTTGGTTATAGAGTAATCTCAGTTATCATATGAAATCCCATACCCTATGCTTATTATGGTCTAGAATATCCCCTGTTGAACTGAATTTTTAGAAAGAACAAAGTGTGTGCAGAAAGTGTTCCAGATTAGGAAGGAAACTGAATAGGCACTGCTTGCAGTGTAATTTAAGGGATGTTAGAAGGGATTCTCCTTACAGAGTAAGATCCCACAGAAATGGCCCATAATGGTACTAAAAATGTTTGTTTAATGAAAGGAAAAAATAAATGAAAGAATCAGCATAAAATCATCTTTAAGACAAAACTAGAAGGGTTAGAGAAGTATTCCTTAGGCATCCTCCTAAGTTACCTCCCTCACTTCTGGCAGGGTCTACTTTTATCAGCATTACAGTTGTCACTGAAGAATATCAGATTCTGCAATGCCTCCACAATGAGATACAATCTCACTCCAGTTGGAACTGTTATTATAAAAAATAAAAAAAATTTAGAAAAAAAATAATAATAGGGCTGGGGTTGTGGCTCAGTGGTAGAGGGCTTGCCTTGCTCATGTAAGGTATTAGGTTCAATTCTCAGCACCACAGAGATAGGTAAATAAAATAAAGGTATTGTGTTCATCTATAACTAAAAAAATTAAAATAATAATAATAAAGCTGTGGTGACTCAGGCCTGTAATCCCAGTGACTCAGGAGGCTGAGGCAGGAGGATCTTGAGTTCAAAGTTAGCCTCAGCAAAGGTGAAGCACTAAGCAACTCAGTGAGACCCTGTCTCTAAATAAAATATAAAATAGGACTGGGGGCATGGTTCAGTAGTTGAGTGCCTCTGAGTTCAATCACTGGTACCAACCCCCCCTAAAACAAAAAAACAAAAAAATAGTAATAGCAACCACTAGTGAGGATGTGGAGAAAAAGGACTCACATATGCTGTTGGGAATACAAGTTAGGACAACCATTATGTAGAACAATGTGGAGTTTCCTCAAAAAACTAAAAATTTAACTACCATATGATCCAGCTATCCCACTTCTGAGTTAATATCCCAAGGAAGTGAAATTAGCATACCAAAGAGCTACATGAACACGCAGGTTTATTATAGCACTATACATAACAGCTAAGACCCAGGTTTAACCTAGGTATCCATTAAAGGATGAATGAAAAATGAAAATGTGGTGACACACAATGAAATATAGTTCAGGCATAAAGAAAAGGAAATCCTGTCACTTGCAGCAAAATGGATAGAAACTGGAGGACTTATTTTATTTATGTTAAGTGTAATTAGCCAGATGCAGAAAGACTGTACTACATGCTATGTCTCATATTTGGGAGTCAAGAAAAGTCAACATGAATGTAGAATAGTGGTTACCAGAGAGTTGGAAAGGTTGGGGAGGGAGGTTCGATACAGGGAGGTTGGATTTGATCAGTGTATTCTCTTACACATGTGTTTGAAATATCACATTAAACCCCATTAATATGTACAATTAATATATGTTAATAAAAATAAAATATGATAGTAAGAGCTATCATATTAGGATTCAAAGGAGAAGGTAAATATCCACCTTTCCACAGATAAAAATAGTTGAACAATGATAAAACTTTCAAAAGTGCATGCAGTCGGGCATGATGGTGCACGTCTGTAATCCCAGAGCTCAGGAGCATGAGGCAGGAAGATTGCAAGTTCAAACCTAGCCTCAGCAATTTAGTGAGGACCTAAATAACTTAGCAAGACTCTATCTCTAAATAAATAAATAAATGTGACTCAGTGGTAGAGTGACCCTCCTGGGTTCAATCCCCAGAACAAAAAAGAAAAAAAGAAAAAGAAAGTGCATGGATGTCATCAGCTCCTTGAATTATGAAAAATCATATATAATTTTCTTTGTTCCACTATCCTGAAAGTACTTCTATCTTATGGAGAGATCTATTGCCATCTTGTTTAAGTAATCAGTGTCCCCAGAGGACCCCTGGGTTGTGCTACTGAAGGGACAAATTCATAGATACTTCCATGTGAGTGGCACCCCAGAAGTGTGTAACCCAACACTCCCATAGCCAATTCTCAGTATTGAGAATTTATGTGTTGCTTGCCCAAAACCTCAGCACTTTGGGGCTCAGTCTAATTTTCTCAGATTTTGATCTCATATTAATCAGTATTATGCAAAAAAAGTGTTTCTATAAATTAATGTTTTATTTTTACTTTCTGTTTTTCTGGTTTGTGGGGATGGAATTTAGGAAGAAGAATTCCAAGAAGATAAGTGCCCCAAGTTGGAGCAGAAGATGGCATCAGGTAGAGTCCAACTCGGTGTGAATCCTTTCCTGGGCTGCTGTTGCTGACAGCAGGACTCAGAGCGTCCAAAAGCTTGCAAATTGCAAAAGAAAAATTGTATGTTCCAAATGATTGGAAACACTACTAGAAATGTCACTTGTGATGTATTCCAGGCACAACAGCTGAGCAATCTGGTCATGAGACAGAAAATAGCTTGTTCTCATCTTTGTCTTTTTCTTTTATTGATTACACTTGATGAGCAAATGCTTACAAAGTAGATGATGATAAAGAAATTTCAGATTCAGTAATGCTAAAATAAGGAGTTTGGCTACTTACTGAAATAATTATCTTGGAAAATATTCCTTAGATACGTTTGCTTTAAAAGTTAGTGCATAGTCAAATAGGTAGCTTTGCTAAAGCTATTTACCCTGTAATAAGACTTTCTATGAAAAAAAAAAGACTTTCTATGAGATAATGTGGAAAGAAACAAGTTACAAGAACATTTATAATTTAATTTAAGACTAAGATCAGGAAAGATAATCAGAAATAATGGCCATAAAAATAAAATTAGGTCCATTATTGAATGGACCTAATAATAGTGAAAGCTAAATCTAATACCTTCATCTTCTATTTTCCAGCAGCTTCTAGTTTTGTGTTTTATATGACTCAGTATTAGAAGATGACTTGAGATGTGTTTGTTGCTGGGAGAAGCTATGTTCTTAGAACTTAATGGGAATCAGGGAGCAGGAGTAAGAAATTGGAAATAGTAATGGAAAGAATGTGCATGGTGAGGGTAAGGTGGCACCCTGCTCTGGTATGAATGGAAAGAGAGAAGCAGCTACTAGCCAGCTCCACCATTTCCCTACACCTGTTCTCCCCCTGCCAGGTGACCTGTACTCTACTGAGAGCCAGCATTACTCTAGTTTGCTGCCTCTTCCTAGAATCCTGTTCCCTCACAGATCCTCATATGCCTGACTCATCATTCAGTTTGAATGTCCTGTCCTAGAAAAAACTTCTGGACAACATTCACATGTCTCTGAATCACTCTTCATCTCATTACCCATTAAAACTTTTTCATAATGCTTATTCTGATCCAAAATCATCTTTCTTTTGATTGGTTTATTTCCTTATTGTCTTCTACAGAGCAGGGACATTGTCTGTTTTGCTTAATGGTATCCTTAGCATGTTGGACAGAACCTAGAACATAGTAGTCATTCAGTAAATTCTTGTTAAATGAATTCCTTGTGTTCACTTGTGCAAGGTACTCTCATTCTCCAAATGGGGACATAGATGGGGTGGGCTTGATAAGGGCCAACACTATGCCTATTTTAGATTTGGGGGTTATAACAAAGAATAAGATAAGCCTCAAAAGAACAAACTGCAAATGAAATGGATGGAACTGGAGTATATCATGCTAAGTGAAATAAGCCAATCCATAAAAACTAAAGGCTGAATGTTTTCCCTAATTAGTGGATGATGATATATAATGAGGCGGGGGATGAGAGGAGAATGGAGGAACTTAAGATTATGTAGAGGGAAATGAGAGGGAGGGGGGTTATGAAAAATGGTGGAATGAGACAGACATCGTGCACAACCATAGATACGAAATTATGTACCCCATTTGTGTACAATGAGTCAAAATGTAGTCTGTAAAAATAAAAAAAAAAAGAACAAACTCTGTCTAAAAGATAGAAGTGTTTACAACACAAGAAAAAATGTAAAATGTAGGTCGTAACTTCACAGAGCTTGCTGTTAAAGAGGCCCTGTAAATCATGGACACAGGGAGCTAAGGCAAAAGGCAGAATACAGTACACGTCAAAACTGAGATAGGAGTAGGCAACTTGCAAGCACTAAAGAAGTGGAATGAATGCAGTTCAGAGGATTGAATGACATCTGAAATTCATTCATGAAGAGAGTCACATTAGCTGGGGTATTATATTAATACATGACTACTGTACATTGAATCCATAGTTAGTGGTATCTATTTGGAATTCCCCTTGTTTTGTTTTGTTTTGTTTTGTTTTGTTTTGTTTTTACTGATGACCTACTCCTTAGGCATCTGCCACCTCATCCTGAGGTCTATAGTTTATACTTGCAGGGACCACTCAGGAGTCAATGATTTTAGCATCTGTGTATATTTGAGGGTTTCTTAGCAAGCAACTTGCCTGTGATTAATGCCTACCCCAAATCAGATGGTAATTCTCCCAGACTCTATGGACATCTAACTGGGTGGAAAGGATAACTTTTTAAAAGTGAAACTTGATCCTTAATTAAAAGTGCCATTTTAAAGATGCATCTTTTGCATACAATATTTGATGCAAAAATAAAGAAAAGGACACAAAACTGAACATAGGCTATGCCTGTGGAAAAGGAATGATGAGGTAGTGGGCCCATGAAAGATGCTATGTTGGATGGAGGATGTGAGGAGGAAAAATTTCCCTACTTGAGAGTTCCTTCAACATGACCAGAAGCAATGATTCTTTACTGACAGTGGCAAGGAGGAGGCTATAATGCTAAAGAAAGAGGACAGTTTGTCAGCAAGAGGCCATAACTTGAAGACCGAGAGCATGGCTCTCCAAGGATACGCCAGTTATTGGAGTATCTGAGGACAGGGACAGAAGCCAGCATGTGTGTTTTCACCTGAACTTATACATCATTTGCAGCAGTTGCTGCACCAGGAGCACTCTTTCTGTATTAGTAAGGGTTCTCCAGAGGAAAAAGAAAACCACTGGGATATAGATTTGGTAAGAGATCTACTATGAGGAACTATCTCTTGTGATTATGGAGGCTGACAGTCCCATGATCTCTCACTTTGAGCTGGAGTCCCAGAAAAACTGGTGGTATAACTGTAGTCCAAGTTCAAAAGCTTGAGAACCAGAGGAGCCCATAGAGTTGTTACAGGGCGCAACTTAAGAACAGACCGATCACCATTGAGAAGTCCAAATTTGAGAGTCTTTATTAAGCTGGCTGGCTGACTGTCTCACACAATGCCCCAAAAAATGTCTATTGGGAGAACAGCCCCGACCACAGGGTTGTAGGGGTTCTTATACCAAAAATCACATTAATCATAAGTGTCTGTTGCTACGATTTGAAATTACACATTAACATTATGAGGTCATCGACAGAGGGGGAAGTGGGTCAAAATGACCCTTACTTAGGCACAAACTAAAGAATGGTTACTAACATCCACACAATCACTGTCCACATGGTACATTGTTTAGGAGCAATAGGAATCAAAAGAGAGCAATTCTTTACCACATAGGAGTTGCCATTGTATATTATTAAACATGTCACACCAAGTAACTGATGATGGGCACAGAGGCGGGGTGTTCCCACGGGAGAAGTTTATTTCCTACATAACATGGAGTCTCAGAGCAAAATGGAGTCTGTTTAGTCATTTCCCTTAGAGTCTGGCCTATAACATTCTCATGGAGCCAGATCTGTCAGCCCATCACAGAGTGAGTCCCAGTCAAGGGAAGTGGAAGACTGATGTCTCCATTCAAGCAGTCAGGCTGGAAGCAAAGGGGGTGACTCCTTCCTTCCTCTACCTGTTCTTCTATTCTGGCACTCAACAGTTTGGATGACACCCACCCACACTACAGAAGGCAATCTACTTTAGTCTGGCCACCAATTCAAATACTGATCTTATCTGAAAACATCGTCAGAGATGCAAGCAGAAATATCTTTTAACTTGAGCACCCCTCGACCCAGTCAGGTTGACCCAGAATGAACCATCACACTTTGCCTGGGAGCCTCTTTCCTATTGGCCTTTCCATGGAATGTGTTCCTTTTCCTGAGTTTTTAAGGTCTCTCTGCCTTTTATTTGGAGAGGAAGTTTTATGATGAACCTTTGCTTATTCTCTTTCTATTCCACTGAAAGTTTCTTAGAACAACAACCAACCATTCTAAACACACACAACAGTCTCCGTAGGTCTCCAAAAGTGAGTAAGATAAAAAAAAATTGAACATTTCTTACCTAGTACAGAGACTCAGGCATATAACTGACACAGAGAAACAATAGATCCTGCCCTTACTGATTTTATTTGTAGCCAAATGAGTAGAAATTAGTACCAGTTTTGTAGAGAAAGAGGGATATGAGCAACCTTACAGAGGTGGAACATCATACCTTCACTTGTTCATTTATTCCCTTGTGGGCAGGGAGATGAATGACTTGGCCGGCTATGCTTTCTTGAGAGAATTCTTTTTGAAAATGAATTGCATCCTTTCTGGTGGCTATGTTTCAAAAAAAGTAAAATGTGTTTGAAAAATGTTGGCTCTATTTCACCATTCCCTTATCCATGTACTGCTGTAGAAACAGACCAAGTGTTTTCGCATGCTGAAACAACTTAAAAATGAACTTAAAATTCAAGAAGACCTTGTGGAATCTTGATTATCTGTGTTGCCAGGGCCTCAAAGATTGCAATGCTTGATAATCTGTTAGTCATAGCCCTTTTATAGTGGTCAAAGGGTGCCATCACAGTATCCTCTTTTTGTTAAAGGTCACCTGGAGTGGAGTGGGGCCCAGCACATTATTGGAGTTGATTGTGCATGTCATTTGCATTTAGTCAAGTTTTCATTTCCTGTGGTTTGTAAGTTACTTAAGTGTGAAGTAACAAACCCTGAACGGTTAGAATTCTTCAACCAAAAATGGACATAATGAGGAAAATGGTGTATGTATTTTTGTAACTTCTATGGGGAAGTGAGACCAGGATTACACTGAGCAACCCCCATTGCTGCCTGTAGGGTTGACATAGTCAGAGGTCAGACCTGCCTGGGCAAGACCCATTTCTGATTATTCAGACAAAGTGTCTGTTTTTACTTTCATGTCATGATAGAACAGTCCACAGGGAGACTTCCACAGGGAATGACTGTATTTCAGTCACATCCCCTTCTATTGGGCAAAAAGAGAATGAATAGGCAACTCTTCAGATAGGGAGGTTAGAGAAAAGAGAAGGGGAATGTCTCATCTTAGTTCACTTTTTTAGACAGCATGAGTGTTCAGGGCAGGCTTTTCATTAGAGATGATACCACTGGGGGTCATGAATGATTTTCAGGGAAGACCTGGTTTCTAAACTCCTTCCTGGGACTCTGTTCTGCATGGCTCACATCCTCACCTCAGACCAGACCTGTGCTCCCTGTGAGATCTTCTTTAGCCACTATATGTCAAATTGCAAACTGTCCTGCAATTCTTACCTCCTGCCTGGATTTGTTTTTCTAAAACCACGGGCAGCTATCCAACGCACTGAGGAGTGCATTTGCTTTTTGTCTTCCTCCCTTTTAGAAGGCAAGCTCCATGGAGGCAGGGATATGGGAGCACTTTACTGCCTCTGCACACGGAAAGGAGACCTAGAATGGAACCTGACTAGTAGCAAGTGCTCAGTACATCTTTGTCAAATGAGGAATGAATGCTTGTTCTTCTCTCTTAAACTCTTGCTAAAGCAATTTGATTAATCAGAAATGGAACATGACATCTTTTTGTACTTGGTTTTTACTTCAGCTTCTAACTGTATGCCTGGATTGCAACAGAACACAAAATAAGTAGCTCAACTCAAGTGTGAGTGCATGAATGAATGATGGGTGGGCTCATAACTCAGCCTGTGATGGAAAAACGGGTTGGCTGGGTATTTAACAGATAGGAAGCAAATCATTATCAATCCACCTTGAAATCAGAGATGAGTCAGACATGGGCCTTGCCCTCCAGAAGGGAAATGTTTTTCTTTTATCAGGAGTTTATTTTCTTCCTGTTCCCTGAATTGTAGGACAGAGAGTTTGAGGTCCATAGGAAACCTTTCATTGGAGAAAGTGCTACTCAGGTTGTAGATGACTCAGTGAAAACCAGATACCCTACACTCCTTTATGAGATTTAACTATCATAATCTTATTTTAGCCTGTGGAATCCCACTACTGCATCTTTATTTTGAATAAAAACAATTGGGTTTCACTATCACATAATTTTTTCCAGGAAGTGAAGCAACATGCTTGTTGCTGGAAGAACACAAGCTTGAGGAGGGGGTGCATTCCCATTCCCAAGGGTTTAAAACACAACTGAGCAGGAGGCCATGGGCTCTAACACACATCCATAAAGAGATGCTTCAAGAATTTATTTTCAAGTCTTGCATTGTCGAGTGGGAGTATGTAGGAGAAAGATACTGTTTTTGCCTACATTTTCTCCACTGGTTAAATCCATTGGAATAGCCTTAGACTCAGAGGAGATGCATCTCTAGTGATCAGATGTGGGACAAATGTTCACCTTTGGCAGAAGAAGCAGGAATGCCATGTTTAGGATCTGAAGTGAAAAGAGATTTCCTGACTTGTCTATTAAAGATGTGACAATCTGCTTCCAGTCCACTGCCATTTTGAATTCAGAAAGTATCAACTAATGAAATAGGGTTTCAAAGTATTTCGCACTCTCCTAGGCCAAACCTATGAAGAGATATTACCCAACCATGCCTCTGAAAACAGCACCCATCCTTCACAGGGTCATCAGCGCAGTCTATGCTATTTCTCCCTCTCTCTATGGGCAGAAAGCTAATTGTTTTAAGATTTTTTTAATTCAGGAAATTCAATAGACCGCTTATTGTTCATGAATGGGAAAATGTCAAAGGTAAATAAAAATGAGGATTTAGTTTAGTGCTCTGTATCCAGGGTGCACCTGATATGCTGTTGATTGACTGGGTTTCTGTCCCTTAGAGAAGAGCTGAGGTGCACCTGTATAGCAAACTGACAAACTGCCAGGAGACACCCTGGTGGCCTTACTACATACTCTATCACACCTGATTTTGTGTTTGTTAACACAGTGGTAGTAGAGGCATGGAGCTTTCCAGAAGTTTACCCACGAGGAGCATCAGTTACCAGGAATGAAATTTTGAGTGTTGATACTTGAAGTAGAACTGCCTGTTTTTTATGCTAAAGATATGTTTCTCTACTATTTCATTTTCTTTCAATAGTTTCTTTTTGTTTGCTTAAAATTGGATGTTTTCCCTTTGTAAAAATTTCCTGGAAGAGGAAGTATTGAGAAGGTGACATTAACTTACAAAGTCAGAAGCAAAGCGATGGTCTGTAAATGTTTCCCTCCTAGAGGAACCTCTCTGCTACTTCCCACTTCTCACTTCCTTCTCCCATGTAAGAATAAAAATATGGATCTTGTATTGCTTTCTATGGATTTGGATGCCTAGCCAGATTTCTCTTTAGATTAGTGGATGTGGAAGATACAAACCATCATCTAGAAATTCTAATTACAGGTCACAAAGGTTCATAACTGAAAAAAATCCAAGGTTTTCCAATGTGAAAGGCTATTGTTGATGTCCTTGTTATTTTTGGTACTTACCCATTTTTCCCTGTGAATAGGTGAAATGAAATTTCTGCCCCAGAGGTCCTCTATAAAGTCAGCTTCTTTATTTCCACCCCTTCTCCACACTTCAGTTCTGCTTGGCTTCTTAGCCCCCATACATTACCCCGTTTCGATGTTTTCTGGTAGATCAGTCACTGTTCCAGAAATGTACACATATAGGAGGAACATATGGTCAGCAGTGTGGTTGAAAAGTCATTAAGGAATTTGTCCCAAAGCTGTGTGGCACTGCACTTATGCAATACTGAGAACATGTCCACTGTCCGTATTACAAGTTGGGAGTATGGAGAGATGAAGTTGATGTGTGTGGCTAGTATTCCCTCCTGTGTCCCTTGGCTCCTCACTTCAGTGCACACACTGTTCCTACTTCAGCACTTGTGTACCTCTGACTAGAGGCCTTCCCTTACCTACCCCAGGGCTTGCCCTCATCCCTTATGGAGCAACCCGCGATCAATCACAAATGGGACTTGGTAGATAAATACTGCCACTCCCTTGTGCTTGGGTAGTGAGTGTTCCACACTGGTTCCCAGTTTCCCCGAAAGATTAAGCCCAGTCATCCTCAGGAGCAGCTGGCTGAGCATAACCCTGTGACAGAACTTTTCCTCCCCTGTCACACCTCTTCACCCCCAACTCCCACCTCAGCTGCTCCCATCTGATACCCTGACTCAGGGCACGCTTCTGGGGGAACTGAAACTGAGAGAGGGTCCTTTGGGAGGCTCATTGATTGAATACAACTGCAATATTCTAAGACATTGATGAGCCTGGCCAAGATCATGAAATCCTTTAAAAATATTTTTAAAACCTTCCAAAAGTAATTTAAAAACTAAATGTAAAATAGTTTCTTTTTATTTACTACCCCACTAATTGGTGAAAACAGTAACATTCCCAAGATCTTAACATTTGCTGACCTTTTCTGAGTGTACTGTTCTAGTTGATGTGTCCATTGGGAGATGTTTAATGACTGGTAAAAACAAATGGGATTTTTCCATCTTGAAGTTTACTGTCACAAAACATATCTATCTATTGCCAGATTTTGACTCAATTTGAATGTGCTTTTTTTTTTAGTTTGAGTGAACTTGAATCATAATATCATTTTTTTTTTTTTTTTTTTTTTTTTTTTAGCTCCCACACATGGACCCTGATGCTTACCCTAATTGCTGACTGGTTCTGGGTGAACTCAAATAATCATATTCTCTGTTTTCAGCCTGTTTTATTTTTTAAAAAACAGTTTAGGAAAGAATGCATCTAGTTTCACATCCTTTCTCACAGACAGAATGAGGGAGAGATAACATATAACAAAGTTACAAAGACATACCTCAAATGAATTATGACTTTCTTGTTAACTAATAAGTTCGGGCTATAACTAATAATTAGGGGTAATATGCAGTGTATGCTTCTCACAGATATTCAGAAAATAGTAAATGATTCTGAGAACTTGGAGAACCTGATTGTAACTGCTTGGGACTGTTCTAAACAGAACAAACCCATCCTATAGATGTGTTCTGTTTGGCTTGCAATTAAAAAACTTTTTGGTTTGTTTTTTTAGAACAGGTTGCCAATGTTTAACAATTATAAAATTTTATGTAAAACCTAGGTTCAAATTTCTTTTGAAATAGTAAGAACCGGCCAAACCAGGCCTTCATTCCTAAGTAAAAATAAATAAAACTCAGCAGAGTGAGGTCTTCAGCAGCTCCCTCCTCATCCTGCCTCACCCCTGCAGGCATTTGAGGATTAAACCCCTGGATTGTGGTGTGCAGAGAAATAGGAGGGGAAAGGAAGAAACACAAACAAACAATAAACCTTATCACTTCCAGGTGGGAAGAAACTCATCCCACATACTTGCAGTCTAATAGATAATATCATGTGGTTTTGCTTCTTTATCAGAAATTTCTTCTTTGGTGATGATCTGAGGAGCAGGTAAGGTGGAGTGGCTGCCGTTGCTATAGAAACAGAGGAGGAAAAGCTAGCATCAAGCTTGTGAGTGCTTGCTTTTCCTCCGCCAGCGATCTTCTCACAATTCCCTGAAGCTTCCTGCAGTTGCATTTTTACATTTTACTCTATAAAGGGTGAATACTATACTATCCAAGGCTTTTCATGATTTCAGTAATGGAGGATTACAAAAGATTTTGCACTATGAAGAGTACTGCCAGAAAATGCAATCCCTTAATGGGTGGGCGTGGCTGAACCACTAGAAATACAGTTCTAACTCCGCCCTGATGACCCAGAGGTTTGGAGATCTCAGGGAATGCCCAGGGCCTGGGCTTTTGCCCTAGCTTCTTCTTTTAACGGAAGTGAGAGACCACTGCATGCTTCTGACAGGGCTAGAGTAAAACACGCTGCTTTTGCTCTTGCTCTGCAAGGCCCATGATGCAAAATCGCCTGGGGAGCATTTGCCTGTCTGGCTGTGAGTTTGGTATCTCACAGAGAGATTTTGATCAAGCATGACTCCAGTGCATATAGTGATCATGGAAAATTTCAGTGTTGTTATCCAAGGAGAAATGGACAAAAAGGACCAAACTGCCCTTGGCTTTTCCTGAGTCATGGAAGCAGAACAGATCAAAGAGACTCAAAAAGTCAAGGGCACATTTCGCAAAGACCTGATTCTAGTATTTGGCCTGAATAGTAAATAAGGTGGCATCAGTCCATTGGATCCATGTGTTCAGCAAATATTTAGGCAGCCTTCCCTTTGTGTTGGGCACTGAGGTAGGCCTGTAAACTCTGTTTACTTGGTTTTATGTACAGTCAGAGACACTTAACCCTCACAACCCTAATGACCATGTTTCCAAAACTTTGTGCCTCATAATTTTTCTGTACCTGAATTATTTTTTCATGGCTGCCCTGCTCTGAGTAGATTGATAGTATGTGCTTTATTCTAATCACTCAAAAAGGCATAAATAAAGTGAATAATTATATGAATTTATTCAGGTGACTAAAACTGCCTCAGCTTCTTACCCTGTCTAACCCATTGTGTCCTGAGTTAATCTCGCCTGACTGCCAAATTGAATTTCAGTAATTTCAGGATCATATTATCCTAACTGGTCTTTTGTGACAATTGAACACAAAATATCTGGTCCTCATTTCAGATTTGATACTATCACAATAACAATAGCTAACCTTTATTACTACTTGCAATGCATAAGGCACTTGGCTAAGTCTTTGTGTGCATTTCTTTTTTAATCCTCTTAATAGCCCTGTGTAGTAGGACTATTTGATTCCCCCTTTGCAGATGGGCGGGTTCAAATTTAAAAAGTTAGCTTATCCAAGGTAATATAGCAAGAAGGGGCTGGTGCCATGACTCAATCCAAGCCTGGTTAAGATCAGAAACATTTTAACTCTTTGCAATTTTGCTCTGCAAAACTCAGTGGATCTTCTGAACACAGCTGAGCATTTCTGAGCAGTACCATACTAAGAGGGTAATTTTATATCCTCTGGTCTGAATGAATTTATCTGCAGGGATCTGAGATCTGGTCCTATTTAAAAGGCTAACCCTTCTGGTTTTTAATAAAGAGGGAATTCTGAGGGTTGGTGAGTTTTTGGAATTTCCCTGTGCATATAAAGTCATGCTTTGATGGAGGTGAAATATAGAAATGAATACCACTTTCTTTTTAAGTTTGCTGAAGGTGAATATCTGTGTTTTAACTCTGACTTCACTCTAATAGCACATTATATTTAAATCTGGTAGAATCAAAGACAACAACAGGGCTGGGGTTGTGGCTCCCTGGCAGAGCACTTACCTAGCACCACATATAAATAAATAAATAAATAAAATAAAGTTCCATTGCCAACTATATATATATCACAACAAATGTGCCCCAAAGTTGGCTCTTCTTTCTGACTCTACAACTTATGATCATGGTACTGCCATGGAGGCTGGTTTCAAACTTCAGTCATGTAGGATTCCTTCTTTCTATTTAAACTCTGTATCAGTCTTTCAGGGTTCCTTTGCAGTTTTTCTCATATCTATTCCAAATATTCCAGCTTTGCAATCACACTCTAGTTTCGGACATTGTTCCCTCATACCTAAACATTCTTAAGAGTTTCCTAACTGGCCTTTCTTTCTGTGTCCGAGCTTCACCTCTCCTTATATATCTTACATGTTACCTGTCAGGGTATCTGTTCACATATAAAAATCACACCCAGACTTGAATGTCCAAGTTAAATTCTGTAGTCTCAATGAAGTCATGAAGTACATACCAAGAAATCGTCTCTCCAGTGCCTTTCTTATGTCCTAATACTTTTCAGTTATATGAGGATAGGCCTTATCTCTGGTGAAAGAGATGGGTCCAATGTCTATATTCATATTTTCTTAGCCAGAGCATCCAGATATTATTGGTTGCAATGATAGCTTAGCTATAAAACTACATTTCCCAGTTCCCTAGAAAGAGGACTGGCCAGTTGTATATATAAACCGAAGTAGTCTAGATGTGTGTGTTAATTAAGTTTTCATTGGTGTGACCAAATTAACTGACAAGAACAACTTAGAGAAGGAGAAGTTTATTTTGGTCTTACGGTTTCAGAATTTCAGAAGTTTTGTTTGTGTTCGGTTGGCTCCATTGTTCTGAACCGGAGGTGAAGCAGAGCATCATGGCAAAAGGACATGGTGGAGGAAAGCTGCTCAGCTTATGGCAGCCAGGAAACAGAGAGAGAAGGATGAGCCAGGGGAACAAGATATAATCTCCAAGGGCATGCCCCGGTTACCCACCTCCTCTAGCTATGCCCCATCTGCCCACAGTTACCAACCACGAAATCTATTCAAACTAGGAAGGATCAATTAGATTACAACTTTTATAATCTAATCATTTTACTTCTGAACTTCCCTGCATTAACAGGTGTGCGTTTTTTTTTTTTTTTTGTCCACACCATGACAAGTTGTGTCTTCATTTGGTTCCTCCAGAACCAAGGCTGGAGACAAGTATTCTCATACACCTTGTTTATTTTGGATGCAGTTTCAGTAAGTGCAAGAAGTAGAGAAACATGGGAGAACAAGAGAAGGGCAGCCTAGGAGATGTTAGTTATTAGGAATTAGCCACTGGGTGGTTGGAGTTTCATGTTACTGGGCAACTTTGGGATGCACACCTCAGATGCTAGAAGTTTCCTCCACTATCCCTAACTCTTTTAGCAGCCCGCTTTTCCTTAATTTAGAGTGGTGCACACTGAAAGGATCAGAACAAAGAATTATGGCTGGGGATCTTTTTAAAATAAAGTTTTCAGTTTTACGATGAGCAAATATTCTTTAAAATTTAGTGATGTAACAAATGAGGGGGGACCCTTAATGATGTAACATTAAGTGAAAAAAGTAGGATGTAAAAATTTTGGCTGTAATTGTAGCTGCAGAACACAAAAGCTGAGAAAGAGCTTTTAAAAATGGAGAAAATACACCAGAATGCAGTTGTTCACTCTCATAGCCCTAGCTCCTAGCACAATAAGTACATAATAAATACTTGCTCTTCTTAACTAAGTATTGAAATTCAAGGTGAATTCATCTGTTTTCAAAATTTGCAATAAAGAGATCCTGTAGCTTTCATAATGAAAAAAAGAAAGTAACTGTATTCCAATAAGATGGATTTCACAGCCCCCAAACAGACTTTAATGTTCCTAGAAAGACATCAGATGCACCATGTACTATAAAAGAGCTTCAGGGAATACACCCTTCCTCCTCCTTCCTGTCTGGAGCATTGATAGGATACCATGGCAGTTATCCTGGATCAGGTGGAGAACTCAAAGATGAAACCATGATTAAGAACAGTGGAGGAAAAAGATGGGAGGTTGGGTCTGTCATAACCATGGAGAAATAATACTAGTTCTGGACTGTCTAGCTATAGGCTTCATTTATGCATAAGAACCAAAAAATGAAACCCACTATGTCATCTGTACCACTGCCATTTGTATTTCTGTTACTTGTAGCCAAACCTAATCCTTACTGTATTACAGTAAACCTCATCTCTTACAAGCCTGGAAACTTCTCTCCCTCTGTCACTCTCTTTGTTTGCTTGCAAAGGTATTTGTTTTCCTTTTTTTGACATCTCCTTCCATTCTTGTCTGTTTTTAAAAGTTTCTTTTAGTGCATTATACTCATACATAATAGTGGGGTTCATTTTGACATAATCATAACTGTATATAGCACAGTTTGCTCATTCTTACTCCTCAGTACTTCCCCTTTGCCTCCCTTTCTCCTTTCTCCTGACTCCCTTCTTCTGTTCTTCTGGTCTTCCATTTATTTATCATTTAAAAAATTGGTACATTATAGTTATACATAAAAGTGGAATTCATTGCAATGTATTCGTATATGCATATAGCATAAGTGGGCCAATTTCATTTCACTGGTCCAAGGAAACCTCACCTTCTTCAAAGATGAACTATCAAGTAAATATGATAGAGCTCAGTGTTAGAACTCATTCCTGGCATGGGCAAGGCCCTGGATTCAATCCTCAGCACAAAAGAAAAGAGAGGAAGAGAAGAGGGCAGGGAAAGGGAGTGGGGAATGGAAAAGGATCTATTCTACTGTTTTCCTTTTTATTTTATGCTTATTTCTCTGTAACTTCTGCGAATGAGAGAAAACATTCAGCCATTGACTTTCTGAGCCTGGCATATTTCACTTAGCATGATGTTCTCAAGTTCCATCCATTTTTCTGCAAAGGACATGATTTCATTCTTCTTGATGACTGAGTAAAGCTCCATTTTGTATATATACCACGTTTTCTTTGTCCATTCATCTGTTGACAGACAACTAGGTTGGTTCCATAACTTGGCTGTTGTGAATTGCACTGTTATAAACATTGGTGTGCATGTATCATTATAGTATACTGATTTTAGTTTTCTGGATAAATACCAAGGAGTGAGACAGCTGAGTCATGTGGTGGTTCCATTCCTAGCCTTTTGAAGAATCTCCATACTGCTTTCCAAAGTGGTTGTAGTAATTTCTAGTCTCATCAGCAATGTACAAGTGTACTTTTTCCCCTGCATCCTTGCCAGCAATTACTGTTATTTGTATTCTTGATGATTGCCATTCTAACTGGAATAAGTGAAATCTCAGTGTAGTTTGGATTCACATTTTTCCAATTGCTAAGGATGTTGAACATTTTTTCATATATTAGTCAGCCATTTGTGTTTCTTCTTTTGAGAAATGTCTGTTTGGATCATTTGCCCATTTATTGATTGGGTTATTTGTCTTTTTGGGTGGTAAGTTTTTTGAATTCTTTATATGTTCTGCTTATTAATCCCCTTATCAGAAGAGTAACTGGCAAAGATTTTTCTCCCATTCTGTAGGCTCTCTCTTCACACTCTTGTTTCCTTTGCAGTGCAGAAGTTTTTTAATTTGGTGCCATCCCACTTTTTGATTTTTGGTTTTATTTCTTGAGTTTTAGGAATCTTGTTAATGCCTATGTCAATATAGTAGTTTTTGAAACTCTAGCCATAGTAATCAGGCAAAATAAGGAAATTAAAAGGATATAAATAGGAAAAGAAGAAACCAAATTAGCTATTAGCTAACATAATCTTATACTTAGAAGACCCCCCCCCAAAAAAAAAAAAAAAACTCCAGCAGAAGACTTCTTGAACTGATAAACAAATTCAGTAAAACAGCAGGACACAACATCAGCATACAAAAATCAATAGTTTTCCTATATTCCAATAATGAATCCCCTGAGAGAAACCAGGAAAACAATTCTGCTCCCAGTAGCCTCAAAAACAAACAAACTTGGGAATAAATTTAACCAAGAAGGTGAAAGACCTCTACAGTTAAAATTATAGACCACTGAAGAAGGAAAGTGAAGAAGACTTAGAAGATGGGAATTCTCTGATGCTCTTAGGCAGAATTAACATTGTCAAGATAGTCGTATTTCCAGAAGTGATTTACAGATTTAATGCAACCCCACCAAAATACCAAAGACATTCTTCAAAAAACTAGGAAAAAAATAAACAAACAAAAAAACAGTCTTAAACTTCATGTGGAAGAATAAAAGACCCAGAACAACCAAAGCAATACTGAGCAAGAAGTGTGAGGTTGCAGGTATCACAATACCTGATCTCAAACTATACTATAGAGTTATAGCGACAAAAACAGATATTACCATAAAAACATATAGGAAGATCAATGAAATAAAACAGATGACACAGAGAAAAGTCTACAATATCTTATCCTTGTCAAAGGTGCCAAAAATGTATGTTAGAGAAAAGACAGCCTTGTAAACATATGGCGCTGGGGAAACTGAATGCACACATGTAAAAGCACGAAACTAGATTCCCATCTCTCACCCTGCACAAAAATCAACTCAAAGTGGATCAGAGACTGTATAATGAATCAAAATGCAGTCTGTAACAAATAAATTATTTTTAAAAACTAGGAAATTAAAATTGTTACAATACTATTAAAAAAAAAAAAAAAAAAAAGAATTAGACCAAAAACCCTACAACTGCTAGAAGACCTGGAAGCTCCTTGAGAGGAAGATTGTATCTGTGAGTTTTGTCTCCACAGCACCCCACACAGAGCACACAGAACCAAGTCCTCAATAAATCTTCATGGAGGGAAGCAACTGGATTCGAGGAACTTGGAGAGCTACTGGTAAGGCATGGTATGGGATGATGTGGAGATCTGTAGATGAAGAAAACAAACTCTCAGCGCTCAAGAATTTGATAATAAAACTGTGGGTGTGTCATTGTTTGCAGTTGATATACCTGGGCAGGTAAAGGCAGAAAGGGGTCCATCCATCCTCTGTCCCTCTGAATAAAAACACTTCCCGTTTCTCTTCTGGCACCCTTGGTTCTTTGGTGTGTGCTGGCAACAGTTGGCTTGGCCTAGTGTTACCGTGACGTCTGAGATTTGAGGACTGATTCTCTACCCCCCCCCCACAATCCTCAGAAAGATTATTCTAGTGATAACTGAATAGCTTGAGTTAGCTGTGTGTGAACACAGAGGAAGTGGTTCCCTAGCAACAGGAGCCTCTGAAAGCCTCTTAGCGCCCAGCACTTCTCTGGCTTTTTGTTTCCCCTCCTGCATGTTGCCTATCAGCAAATGGCCAGAGCTATTGCACCTGCTCTGAATTGAGGCCCATCAGTTAGACTCCAGACATTTGGTTTCACTAAGTCCAGGGGCTCTGTTCCTAGTTAGATCAAGCTGCTTTGTGAGGTCTGGGGCTTCTTTTGCTTCTGGTTAGACCATAATTCCCTCAGTTCTTACTTCCTTCTTTGTTCTTTGAGATTTTGACCCAAAATGGAAAATAATGAGGTGACTGAAGAAAATTTGAATTGCATTTTGTTATAATACTGTTTTTCTGCACGTTTTTCAGATGAACTAAATCTATGAAGAAAATGTTTTGTATTCCTTCCCCCGCCCCAGAAGAATTGACTCCTACCCCATTCTTCCTTTCAATTTGCCCACAGACAGCAAAAAATTCTTCACTTTTTAAATATGTCAACATCTTTAATATATATTTCAATATGCCAGATGGTTGGAGCAGTAATAAAGTACCAACTGTGTATTGTATTTATTGCTTTGGGCTCTAGAGACAGTCTCTTGACATTGGTCAACCTTTCTCTGGCCTCAGTGTTCTAGTTTAGAAAGTGTGAATTTATACAGACCATAGCACATAATGCCAGCCTGGGTCTAGAACTCCTAACTAGAAATCCCTTATTTGGTTTTCAAACAGCAGTCTATATGAGAGTAGCAAACCCACAGGAGAGAATTATATATAATATGCCTACCAGTTGGTTAGCATGAATTCAAAGCACTGACCATCTAGCGAAGAGTGCTGGTGATGAATGATAACATGCACCTAATTATTTTGAAACAGAGTCTCACTAAGTTACCCAGGCTACCCTCAAACTTGGTACCCCTTGCCTCAGCCTCCCGAGTCGCTGTGATTACAGGCATGCTGTGTGTAGCTGGCATGCAGCTAATTATAATTGGGCTTAAGACCCCCCCGCCGAATCCATGTCATCTATAACTTTTAATATATTTTTATTCATTCATTTATTCAACCAATGAATATGTATAATTGTCTTCTACATAGAAGACACTATTTGTATCTTGTGGGAAAAATATAAAATGATATATTCTGTAACCTTAGGGAGATCTCAATGTAAAAGAGGTTTGCTAGATGTTCATGTGACTAGTAACAGACAAGCAAGATGGTAGCTTAAAGAGAGAGAAACCATATGTGATGGTCTTTCTCTTGCATCACATCTTTCCATGAGAGGTTGGTGAAGGAGGTTTAGAATGAATCCACCTTTCAGAGTGATCAAGCAGACTGAATGTGAGGGAGAAGGAGAGATGAGAAGGTTATATCCATAGTGTAGCTAAACAGAGGGTTTGGTTCCCAAGACTATGAATCCAGCTCTTGTTATTAACCTCCCATTTATCAAGATAACAAAACAATGAACTCCCCCTGCATCATGATGTTCTGTTTCCACCCAAATGTTCTATTTTTAATCAATGTTAAGAGCTTGACATTTGTCAGCCCAAGTGACATAAAACAGAAATCAGGACGAGAATTTATCTGAGATCTGGAAAAAGTAAAAAATAAACCCTAGCTTAGGGGAAATTTGAAATGCCACTGTTTATCTTATTTTCCTCCCAGGCATAATTTTCCACTAGTAAATGAAAAAGAAGAAAAATATGTCTTAGTAGCTAAACCCTCTGGGAGGGAGGCTGTCTCTTTCACAGCCATGTGCCCCACAGGCTGAGGCATCTCTCCAGGCTGAAGTGCTCAGTCACAACCATGGTCATGGTCACAGTGAACCAGAAAAAAAAGTTATAAATGAATAGAAATGTGGTGGAAGAAAAGACTAACCAAATCAGATAGCCACGGTGTTCTTTCTCAGGCTGCTTAGACTGGTGGAGAGCAAAAATCTATCGACCACTCTTAATGCAGCCAGGTGACAAGCCTTTGGGGGATCATTTCAGAGTTATTAAAATAGCCACTGCCTTCTGTGGACTTGACACCTCTTGAAGATTTATGAAGTGAAGAATGCAAGGCAGGCAATAAAAAAGCCTTTCTAACCAAATAAATGATTTGTACCCCATGGGCAGAAAGGACAGTGAGGTCCCCACCCAAAAAAGGAATACAATTTCCCCAAGGACATTTCCTGAATCATGAGGCTGGGACTCTGATGTAACTAAGCAACTCCTAAGGCATAGTTTCCTCTCCCCATCACTTTCAGTATTTCCAATTTTGAACCTAATTCTATACAAGAAGATCATGACTCATTAATTTTAAGATACTGTAGATGGGTTCTCCATGTCCATGGTATCCCATGTAGATGGGATACCAGGCTCTGCCTCCTATGCCCATTCACATAAAGTAAAGAAATTAATGCTTATTGAGCATCTCCTAGACCAGACATCCTACATGTGTCCCATCTTATAATTAGGAGGTAATTTATTTCTCTTTGAGTCACTGCACTTGAAGAGGGTGAACTAGAGGGAGCATATATGAAAACCTCCTCTGTCTGTTACAAAAAAAGGAGGAAGATTTCTGTGTTTTGTAGAAAACAAACACTTGACTTGAATACCATTCTTCATAAAGCTTCCACAGTTATTCTATTTGAATCTGTTATTAAAACACCTTGACATTGGGTAGGAAAGATGTAATTTTCATTTTATAGGTAAAGAAACTGAGTTACAAAGCAATTAAGTGACATGATTAAGGTCATCAGGCAAATTAGGAGTAAAAGTAAGATGAGACCTTCACATTTTCTGACTTCTAGTATAGAGAAAAATGTCATACATTTTTGTATTATTTATTTCTTGATGTACCTGGTATGAATGGGTGTGGCAGGCAACATCAGTGGGAAAGAACATGGGCTTCCAATTCAGACATTCTAGATGCAAATTCGAGCTCAACTTCCTATTTATGGTTTGACTTTGGGAAATTTCCTTATCTGTAAAATAGGATAATAAGATCTACCTAATCAGTTAGGACTATGAGGATAGTTCAACACAATATATGGAATGCACAATGCCAAGAACAGTAAAGGATTAAATAGAGAATTGAGAAGGGTGTCTGGAACAGAGTGTCTGATAAATGTTAGCCATCATTATTACCATTGTTGTATCATCATAGATTCCCTCAAATACGCTGGTCTCTCCTGCCACAACTCTACCATCTCATTGCAGTAACAGGATTATGTAGAGAATAAGTTACTATGATGGTTAATTTTATGTGTCAACTTACCTGGGCCATGAGGTACCCAGACATTTGGTCAGACATTATTCTGGGTGTATCTGTGAGGGTGTTTCTGGATGAGATTAATGTTTGAATCTGTAGGCAAAGTAAAGTGGATTGACTTCCCTAGTAAGTGTGGGCCTCAACCAACAAATCAATTGAAGACTTGAATAGAACAAAAAGGTTAAGTAAGAGAGAAGCCTCCTGTCAAATTGCTTGAACTAGGACACTTGTAATGTACAAAGCTGCTCCCCCTGACCTTTCGGGTGCAGCCATTTTCCCCGCCTCCCAACCACTTGTCAATCTGTGAACATCCTAGCTAGCTATTGGTTCATCAGTCAGCTTGCAAGTATCCTTCTCCGATATTGGTCCCCTGTTAGCCCAGTGGAATTCAATTGCTTTACTGTAGCTACCCCACCATCTTTCCTCATTTTTCTCTCTTTCCTACTCACTTTCTCTGTCCTCCTTGCTTTCACGCTTTCTTGCACGTGCCCTTTCTCATTCCCTTTCTTTTCCTCTCATTTTCTCTCTTATCCTGCAGGGAGACACTCTGCTTAATAAACTCCCTTATGTGATTTCCCGTGTCCTGCGCAGTTTCCATGGGATCCCTTACAACACTGACCCTTTTCACTCTTCACTCTTCAACTGAAACTTTGGCTCTTTGTGGATCTCAAGTGGCAGCTTTCAGACTTCAGCTACATTATCAATTCTCCTGAATCTCTAGCATGCTGACTGTAGGTCTTTGGCGTTCTCATCTTCCATAAGCACATGAACTGATTCCTTATAATAAATCTACCTATTTATGAAACTATCATCTGTCTTCCTATCCATCCATCAATTAATCCACCCATCATTCATCTCTCTCCAATTGGTTCTATTTCTTTGAAAAAACCCAACTGATACAAATTTTGGTACCATGTAGTAGGGTGCTGCTGTAACAAATACTTAAGTATGGAAATGACTGTGGAATTGGTTAATAAGTAAAGGTTTGAAGGATTCTGAGGTACATACTATAAATACGGACATAAATGGCAATTTTGGAGACCTCTCCAACAGAAATGAGGATTGTGTTACTGAAAACTAGAGAAAAGATAATTCTCATTAAAAAGTGACCAACTATTTGGCTGAACTGTGTTCTAGTGTTTTGTGGAAGGTTTAACTTGGGAGTGAACCAAAGAGAATATTTAGCTGAGGAGATTTCTCAACAAAGCATTGAAGCAGTGGCTTGGTTCTTTCTGGCTACTTAAAGTAAAATGCAAAAGGATAGAAATGAATTGAAGAAGAAATTGTTATGGCCAAAGGAACCAGAACTTAAGGATTTAGAATATTTTCAGTCTATCCATATTGCAAAAAAACAAAACAAACAAACAAAAAAACGAGGTGGGGAGAAGTTCTGAGAAGATCACCAAGGGAGTGGCTTGATTATCACTTGATAATGAGTTCATACAATAATATGAGCAGAAACACATCCAGTTTAAATTGAAGGATATGGAAATGGGGCAAAATGAGGGAAGGCTATGGATTTGATGTATGGGATCAGAGATGTATGTGTTTGCAAATATGGACAATTCTTCAAGAAAAAGAAAAAGTGGTGCAGATGGCAAGTCACGGATCATCAGAGCACCACCTTGGTTTCAACAGATCAGACAGTCCCTATCTGGAGCCTTGGTGGCAGACCACCCAGTGGAGCATAGGGGGCAAGATCTTCCTACAGAACCTATGGCCTATCTATGGATAGAACCTCTGCCTGGAGCCATGGTGGGTCAGTGGACCTGGAAGGTGAAGCATCAAGTCAAAAAAGATTATTCTTAAGCCTTAAGATCTAGTGAAAATTTTCTTGCTAGGTTTTAGACTTGCTTAGAACCTGTAACCCCTTCTGATTCCTCTTTGTAGAAATGTGAATGTCTACCCTACATCTGTCCCACCATTGTATTGAGGTTGTGCATAACTCATGGTTTCAAAACGTTCATAGCTGGAGAAGAATTTTGCCTCAAGATGAATGTTGCATACAGTTCCACCTATTTCTGACTTAGATAACATCTGGTTGAAACTTTGGATTTCAAAGTTGATGTTGAAACGAGATCCATGGAGCTCTTAAGACACGGTGAATATATTTTGCATGAAAGAAAGATTGAATTTTTAGAGGGACAGAGGTAGAATGCTATGGATTGCATTGTGTCTCCCTTAAATTAATATGTTAAAGTCTTATCCCCCAAAGTGATGGTAATTTGGAGATAGGGCCTTTGGGAGATAATTAGGTTTAAATGAGGTCATGAAGATGGAAACCTCATGATGGAATTAGTGCCCTTAGAAGAAAATACCAGAGAATCAATCTCCCCTGCCCAATTCCCAGTATGTGAGGACACAACAAAAAGGTGGCTGGCCATTTGTAAACCAGAATGATAAACTTCACAAGAACTTAACCATACTTGCACCCAAGTTTGGGACTTCCAGTATCCAGAATTGTGAGAAAATAAATTTCTGTTAACCCAAATTATAGTATTTTGTTATGGGAGCCTGAGCTAAGATAGTAGTCTTTTGAAACTAGCCTAACTTGCTTTTGCATCTGTTTATGTAATCCAAGTACACTGCTCAATGTATAACTTGTATTTTACTAAAACAGTGTTGCCTTAAGTTACTCAAAGTATCACATGTCCGAAGACCCCCAATTCCCAAAATGTGTTTTATCAATTTATCTTTCAAAATTAATAGTTACAACATAGCTTGGTAATTGGAGCCACCAGAAATGAAAAGTACCACTTGGTTATTTTCTACCTAAGAAGAAATTACAGAGGGTGGTAGGGCTTTGTTGATGATCAATTATATTATTTCAGCAAACACATTTGGTTAAAGCACATTTCCTCCTTCTGCTAACGCTGCTGGTAAGGAAAGCAAAATAATCTCTTCATTTGTGAGATAAAAGAACACTTATCTCATAGAATGTTATAGAACCACTATAAATCCTTTGAATTCAAGCCAACTTGAAAGTGGAAGCCATATATAATTATACTAGATCAAGGGTGAAACAATTACATCTGAATTAAAAATCTGTTAAAGCATGTTTTTTTAACTTAAAAACTAGGGGTATCAAATTGGGTATTCCCCTTAGAGAAAAAGGATGCACCCACAGATTTTGAAGTATTTTTTCCCTTACGGACCCTGGCCCAGGGATCACTAATTGCATGACCATAGATAGTTTGACTATTTTGTCGATCTGAGCCTTATTTTCCTAGTCATTAAATTAAAGGGTTGGAATACATCATCTGTAAGGTCCTGAAATTCCTTGATGCTAGCTACAATTTATGCAAGATCCTATCCTAGTAAATTCAGCAAACCAAAAGAAACCTTGCTGGAATTACTAACTTGGAGGAAAACATCTCTTTATTATCCAGTAATCGCTGCTCTTCTGGTTCATGCTGAGCTCATGTCAGAGTTGCATTGGTTCATGTTCGGTGGTTCCTTTGCTTTATTTCTAAGAGAATGAAAGCAGATGGAAGCCTTTTTTGAGCGTTGTGGATTGAGAGTTTGCTTTGGATGTGCTAAATTGAGCAGTGAAGGCATATAGGAAAACACAGTTAACTACTTCCTACCATTCTGGAGAAATCATTCATTTCTGCACATTATTTAACCAATGCTTATTGGTAGGCAGTATAGTATGTTAATAGTTCAGGATCTGGAGTCAGATGCTCTGGGTTTAAATCCTGGTTCTACCACTTATGTGCTTTGTGCCCCTGAGCAAGCTACCTATTTTTTTAGTTTCCTCATCTGTAGTACTCATCTCAAAGGTTTGTGGTGAGGGTGAAATGAGCTTACACAGATAAAATATTTATAACAGTGACTGGCACATAGAAATCAATCAACAAATGTGTGACCAGGGCCACAGTCTGTGTTAGATACTAATGATTATTAGATATGGAAAATGAAAAAACCCAACCCAGTGAGGCCTGAGAAAAGGGAGTGAAAAAGAAAACCCTACATTGATAGCTTTCTCAGTGCATTCTTTCCCAATGACAGAACAATTCCTAGAAAGGAAGTCAAAGCATCGATCCTTCCCCAAATTAATCCTTTCCCAGTGACAGTACAATGGGACCTGGAAGGGAAAGAGATAAACGCTGAATGCTAACCCCAGATCCTCCACTCTTCTCCAAGTAAAAATATTCCCCAGTAAAAACAAATTTTCAAATTCTCACAAATCTGTTTCCCGAGTGCCCAAACTGATATGCTCACTAGACTACACCTCAAAAATAACCTGTATAAACCCAGTCCCTTTATTTGTTCAGTGTCTCCTTTTCCACTGATGCCATTTCATCCCTGCATCCCCTGTTCCTGTGTGAAACTTCATTTCTGAATAAACATCTGAGATGATTAGTGAGGTTTGCGGACTGCCTGGTCCTTTTGTGCTAACAATGGGAACTCTAAGAGCTGTAACTATGGGCCAGATCACAATTGGTACATAAATGAGGAAGCGGGTGGTAGTCAGAGCAAACTTCAGAGAGGAGGTAATCCCAATCAAGCCTCAAAGTTGGGCTCAGTCTTTGTTGGCTGAGGAAAAGGGCCATTCTCAGGAGGAGGGGCAGTGTTAGCCCAAGGAGGAAAGTGCAAATCCTTCCTACACTCAGGTGATTGTAACAGGTATTACCAATGTTTAGGAGTGGAGGACACTCCATCACAGAAGAAGCTGGATAAGTAGGTCAATAATAGGGGTCACTCTATGTTTCATGGGAACCTTGGACACTTAATTCAGTTGTTAAAGCCATGATCGGCAAGGCTGGAATTGTAAGGAGAAGGGAAACCAAGGAATGAGATTAGACTTGGATTCAGGGTTTGGTAAATCCTAGGGTTAGGCTTGGAGGGGAAGACAGAAATCTTGATAATTTGTACATATACCTTGATTCTCAACTCTATGTTATGTCATTGTATTAGATTCCCTCATTACATTCCTACGTTTCCTGAGCCAGGGACCAGTGGTCTTTCAAACCTGAGTCATGACCTTTTAAAATGTATTGAACACATGCTACATGGAAAGCTCCAAGCCCAGCAGACACAGAGACCAACATGGCAGTACATTCCTAGGGTCCCTGGTGCTGTTCAAGTTCAAAAACACTAACCATCCTTTTGACTTACTTAGTCAGAAAAAGATGCCTGGAAGATGTTTAAAGGTCAGGAAAATGTTGACAGGTAGAGGACAATCTATATGGAAATAGCATCATGAGAGGAGTTGAAGAAATGAGAACGTATAAGAAGGGGAGGCTAAAGAGAAAATGTAAGTAGTGTCTTGACTTGAGTTTGTGAGGGCCTAGACCAGGGTCTTGGCAGTAGCATGGATGAGGAAGAAGCTTATGCAAGAAGAGTTGAAAATAGGATCATTGAGCTCTTGGCCACCAACTGAATAAGGGATGAGTGAAAAAGAATGTTGGGGAATGATTAGAAAATAATCCATCTAAAAGGCTGACCAAAAATAGAAGGAATTTTGAAGTATAATGTCAAAATAAGACCTCAAGAGAAAAATTTTAAAAGGCTGCTAGAAATGTAGACTGACGTTTTGAGGAAAAGTTGGCATTTGAAATAAAAGTTTTGAATGCTATTCCCATAGAGGTAGTATTCGTGCTCTGGAAATGGGTGAGTTTCTGAGTGATAGGGTATGCAAAGAAAATGTGTCCAATTTCCCTGGATATCTTCTAGCAATAGGGAGGACTAATGTGAAAAATCATCCTGAGGGAGACTAAATGCTGTATACAAACTAACAAAATTTTTGTAAATGCACAACTAATTGCAAAAAAAGAAAAGAAAAAAAAAAAAAAAGAAGAAGAAGAAAGAAAGAAATTCCCAGAGGCCAAAAACAAAGAAGCAGCTGAAAACCAGAGTAGTAATTGTGTAAATTGATGCTGTCACTGCCCTGGGGGCAGGTTTCGGCAATCTCAGAGCTTGGGTCTGATGCCCATCTGAGTGGAGGAGCCTATTAGTTATCTTTGACTGGGTAACAAATTACCACGTACTTAGTGACTCAAAACAAGGTGCATTTGTTATCTTAAGATTTCTCTGGGTCCAGAGTCCAAGCTGGTCTTGACTGGGTCCTCCACTCTAATCTCTGCCTCCTTTTGCTCACTTGGTTAGTTTTTTTTTTTCTATTTTCTTTTAGATTTTATTTAAAGTTTACAGTCTTCATGTGAAAGCTGGCTCTGCCATTACTGGAAGCAGAAATTCATCACTTCTTTCTCTATCCTCTTGAAAATTTGTCACTTTCATGTTGATAAACCCTTGTTTTCTTATATTTGGACACTGAGCATATATTTTGAAATCCTCAAAACTATTTTGCATCATTGTTTAAGAATCAATGATAATGCCTTAAATGTGTGACTCAATAGAGAAAAAACATCAGAGTCCAGTTTATAGTGACATAAAAAATCATGCAATGTCTCCATATTCCTTCACTTTGGGTGATATGAGGCATAGTCATTACTATTTGTTTTCTATCTTCCACGAAGTGATATGACAGTTTATCAGAAATGTTTTAAATTTCTTGCTATATGGGAAGGGGAAGATATACACTTAATCCTGCAAATCAGTCTCTGTTGAATTGATATTTTCTCTGAAAGACCTGTAAAAATCAGTTGTCAGGTTTGGGTTGGAAACCCCCTTGGTTCTGTCCCTGCTGGTCAGCCTTGCAATTCCTCTGCCACATCCTGCATCTCTCCTTCCTGGAATTTGAGGGTTAATAAGGAATCTGTTTGCATTTTTCCACTTACTCATTTGCTCAACGAATATTTGTTAGGCACCCTATTTTTTATTACTAGTTTATTTAATGGAAAACTGTTTTAGTGTTCTGTGGATTAGGCATTAGTTGATGCATTCATGTTCTCATTCATTGATAAATTATTTCACAAATGTAGTTAATTTATGGATAATTCAGTGAAATAATTTAATCGATCATTAAATTTCTAGTGTCTTTTCCAAGGAACCGCAAGGTCCTGAAACACCTTCTTCAGTATTAGGTTGTTAACTTTTGCTCCGGATAATTTTAGCATCAATTACATCTCCTTGTGTTATTATTTGAAAACCAGGAGTCCATGTATGGTCTCTGTATTGATTCTCTTAAAGAACTATGTAGATTAGTTTGTATTGGTTAGTTTCACAATGAAAGACCTATGTAAATTATAACACCCTCTCCCGAAGGAATTCTTTATTCAGTGAAGTGCTTTGACCAGCTATATGACTTTTTAATCACTTATTCCTGCAAATGGCCCCAGCCTCATTTCTGAATCCCTTCCCTCTCTGGTTCTTCCTTCTTGCACCCTTTGGGCTCTGTCCTCTGCTGGTTGGCCTTGCTGCTCCTCTGCCAAGTCCTGTTACTCTTCTTTCTTATCCCTATCTCATGCCCTATCTTCTCTCTCTCTCTCTCCCTTTTCCCTAGATTTCCTTTATGTAATAATTCTTATATGTAGATTTTTTTTTTTCCAGCACAGGAATTGAACCCAGGGCCTCCCACTTGCTAGTCAAGCACTCTACCGCTAAGTTACCTTTCCAGACCTTATGTGTATATTTCTGAATCTTCTTGAGATGGCTGTGATCTAAGAAGTTCAGGAGTCTGCATTTTTCTTCACAGGCAATGATCTGTGCAGTAGTACAGGGACTGGTGCTTCAAAAGATCCCATGCTCAGTACAATGCTTTGCAGTTACCATCTTGAAATGAATTTTAGTTCTTCGCTGGCTCCCACAGCCTGTGTAGCTAGCCCTGCATTAGGGAGAAACATTCATGGAGTTGGAAGGGGTGCAACTCACTATGGAAGGGAAGGGAAGAAGCAGGGCTAATGACGAGGACTCAGAGTAGGGAGAATTGGAGCTTAGAGGAGGGGGAGAGGTCATTCTTCAGAAGGGCCCTTTACTCCCTAGAAAGAGCCTAAATAAGAGGGACAGGTTTGGGTGCATTGTGGTAATCTTAATAATTCTTAATAAGTTCAAATGATCATAGTCTATTCTGATCTGCTTTTGAGGAATCTCTACCAAATTCCAGGAAAGGAACCTATCTCTAAAATAGGTGGATTTACTAGTTGTACCATAGAAATTATACACAGACCCACCTCTTCTGTCAAAACAGGACAGTAGTATGATAAAATAGATATGTTCATCTGAGGAAAGTCATGAGCAAAAACTTCTCTTGAGCTGGGCACGGTGGCGCATGCATGTAATCCCAGCAGCTCTGGAGACTGAGACAGGAAGATCATGAGTTCAAAGCCACCCTCCGTAATGGTGAAGTGCCAAGCAACTCAGTGAGACCCTGTATCTAAATAAAACATTCAAAATAGGGCTGAGGGTGTGACTCAGTGGTGAAGTGCCCCTGAGTTTAATCCCCAGTATGCCCCCCCCTAAAAAAAAAACAAAAAAAAAAACTTCTCCTGAGAGAGCAAGATTGTACTTCTTCTGCACACTGGCTATAAGGAGCTCTTTTGGTGGTGGCTTAAAAAAGAACCTGGTAAAGGAGAGGATTGTGAGGTAGAGTTGTCGAAGAGGTGTGCAGGTGGTGTCCAGGCAGAACATGGGGAAAATCGCTAGGATTCATATGTGAGAAGGAACCAAAGGAAGACATGCTAGATAATCAAAAACTATTCTGGAAAAATAGTCTATGCTGATTCAGGGAGGAAGGTCTTTGTAATGAGTAGTACAGTGGAAGGAGACTTTGGATTATAATTTCATGCCTTTCTATTTGCTTTGGGTTCATTGTTTTGTTGGCTCTCAATAAAGGTAAAATAATAAAAGTCCAATAGGTAACTATTTCAAGCACATGAGATCCTGTTATAATTCAAAGAATTCAAACAGTAGCATCTGAAGCCTCTTTTTATGCATGGCCCAGTCAAGTCTTTTTTTCAATACACAGACTTGACTGCTCTTGAAGATAATTAATTTCAAAACATGGTTTTGAAAATAAGACCTAAGTAATATACATACTTATGTATGTACAAGCCAGCTGTGTCTGAGTGCATTATTTTATTTCTTATTCCTTGGGATTCTTTGGGAGCAGTGAGCATTTATAGGCAATCCTTTATTTTGCTAATGATCATCGTGATAAATCTTGCAATTCATCTATTTTTCCTGCAATTCTAATTCCACTGTTTCCTTTGAGACTAGGGAGAAGTAAGGGCATAGTGAACTCAACAGCCAAGTCTAACATTGCGTGTGGGGCAGGAAGAGCTTACTATAGAGCAAACTGCTGAAGTGATGGAGAGAAACACATTTTGAATGCCTTCTTAAAAGTCTTAATTATTGCCCTGAGCTTCAGTATGGAGTACAGGAAATTCCTGAGCAAAGGAAGCCCCCTATCCACATACAGGACATTGCAGAAGGAGATAAGGCTCCACTAGACTTCTACCGTGGCATAAATTATTCATTTACTGTGTAACCTCAAAGAAGATATACACATTTCATGTCTCTAAGGTGGAAAGATTGCACTTTAGTGACTTGTGTGTTTTAATATTAATCGTGTGTTTTAATATTAATGCTTGATTTTAAAGAGCAAATTTAAAAATCATGACTTTTTCCTTAAGTTTATAAGTCATATTAAGCTACGCTTAATTCTAATACATTTAAAAATTACTTTTATGTCCTTGATTGCTATCTGGTCCCACTTATAAACTTAAACTTCTTTAAACATTTTAATTTGCATTTATATTTATAAATTTTATATATTTCGTTTTTTTAAGTTCTTTTTTTTATAGAAAAATCTTCCCAAGACTTGTAATATAAAACTAAAACATATATTTATATGCACTTATGTAATCTTAAATTCTGTTTTTTTCTGTAGTTTATGAATTTAGTTTTATCATAACAGCTTCAAAGTCATGAATCCAAATCTATTAACCATGCCAAGTTATTTTAGATAATACAAATTTTTAAAATAGAAGACACATAAAATTATTTTTTATGTTAACATGAAAAAAAATTGAGAGGGGGTACTGGGGATTGAACTCAAGGTCACTCAACCACTGAGCCAGATCCCCAGCCCTCTTTTGTATTTTATTTAGAGACAGGGTCTCACTGAGTCACCTAGTGCCTCACTTTTACTGAGGCTGGTTTTGAACTCCCAATCCTCCAGCCTCAGCATCCTGAGCTTCTGGGTTTACGGGCATGTGCCATCACACCCACCTTGAAAAAAATATTAATACTATAAGTTTGACTTAACGATAGTCAAACTTATATATAGTTAAACATAGTTCTCAGTGTGCTTGGGATTAGAATACATCCATTCATCAAAGCACCAATTCATCAAAGCATCAAAGCATTCTTCAATTCATTTATCTTCCAAGAAAGCTAGGGATGCTCACCCAAGAAGTTGAGATTTCCATTCCCAAATCCTTGAGGTTGCCTGCTCATAGACTAGTTGCACATAAGCTGAAGAGATTGGTTTAGGTGGGAAATAAAGAGCTATCACTACCAGCATCATTTTTCTCACCAAAAGACTGCTGTATTGATCCTTCATATAGTAACAGCTTACACCAACAGTGTACTCCAAGTCAATGTCTTAAACCCTAGGTCCCCTGAATTCATGCTTGTTTTTTGTAATTACTTGTAACTGTGGCCTCTGATTGGGGCAAATGATGTCATGTGATTTCTCCTCTAAACCTTAAATCCCATCTCTCACTGTGCTTTATTTCCCAATTGGACTCAACCTATTTAATGTTTATTTCTACTCTGAATTATATTCGCATTCTTTCTATCTGGCAGAGCTACTATTTATACAACATCCTTTAGATTCTGTGTGTCCTCTCCTGCCTGTTTATCCATATCTTCAGTTTCTAAAGTCACCCTAATGAAACAGTCTAAATTTGATATTAAACAGATTGGGACATAAAAAACCAGGACTATGATAAAGATATGTTTTGGTAGAACTGGATGGCAGTACTTTAAGAATTAATAGCATTCATTTAGGAAAGTTTCCTTTTTAATCATTTGACCACAATTTACACTCTGTTGTTCAAGCAATGTCAATTTACCCAAATTGCCTGGGTAGTAATTGGTGCCTGGAAGGAAATAGACCCCCCAGTGTGTCTGCCTTGTAAATATCTTGTCTGCAGTTCACCTTCAGGCCATGGTCATATCTAATTAGAAGCGTCTTATGAGGGGACTAATTATTGATGAGAAAAGGGAATGTAGACAATTGGTATAGAAGAAAATCCAGATAATAAACGAGGAGTTATAACCAGATGGTCAAGAGATGGAATGAGGTACAAACAGATCATGTGGGCACAGATCAGCAACTAATTCAGAAACCATTGATTGTGTGCTTTTTATGCATGGCCCAAAGAGCTTTGTTGAGATACACAGCAGTTATGGGAACTGAGTGGAACAAGACCCCAAAAGCTATAAAACAGTCTATCTCAAATGCCACAATCAATTTCCATGAAAGTCAGAATCTGTGATAACAGAGACCCCCAAATGAGAAACCAAATAGCAGAGGCGTTGTGGGAGGAATATGTTCTTTGGCACCTCAATTCCAAGATTTCTAGCTCTTAAGACAATTGCACAGGACAATCAAAAACTCCCCATTGCCATTCAAATATAAAACAGCATTGTTTTTATTGTTTCTCTAATGAATTGTATATTGAAGACAGAGGAGAGGGGTGGGATCTCAGTTCATTCATGCTACATGAAGAGAGTCTTGTGTAAATAGAGGCCACCCAGGGGCTGGCAGTGGCCAGCAGTGACCAGCAGTGACCAGCCCTCAACAAAGTAAATAAAATCATCAGCATGGCAGGAGGTGGCTTTTCTCTTCTCCTCTGCTTTGCCAACTTCAAAACATTCACTGCCTTAAAAGAGTCTTAAGAGTGCATTGAGGGACCCAGTATCTTGAACCTCCCCTCAATCCTAATGAGGAGGAAGATATGCTTTGCTTTGATGTACAGCTGTATGTTCTCTAATAAAGTAGGCAAGAGATCGGATTCCATTAGGACTTCTCCTTTTAAGCCTTGATTATTCAGCAGCCCTGTTGAAATTAGCTGTTCATTTATCCACAGGCAGCTGCATGCAGGGTTGGATGGTTGTGCTTCTTGTGTCAAACTGAGCGGGTCTGGGCTGAAGCACTCCTGAATATTTATTTAATTCACTTATTCCTCTGTGTCACTTCTTCTCCCCCACCCCACCCCCCCCACTTCTAAGCAATAGCAGTAGATTCTGGAACCACTAGAATTTCACCAAAAAAAAAAAAAAAGACCGAGAAATTTGATCTGGATTGTAAAACACAGCTCAGTTCTAATATGAGGCAAATCCTTTCTGTCCCTCTTGTTTCTCGTGCACGCGACATTAATGCCTGTTTTGGCACACCATGTCACAGCTGCAAAGCAGGACTGGTCTCTCCTGTTCCCCTATTCTTATGAGCTCCCTGCAGGGCTGCCAGAATAGTCACATTCATGACTGTCAGGTCCTGGCTGGAGCAGTTGTGAAATGAAGTCATTTCAGATCAGGAGCCAAGTTTTGCTCTCTGTCCTGGGAGGTCTGTGGGACTAGAGGAGACTTCGTCTTAGGGTCAAGGAAGAATTCAAGGATGCCCCTGAGACAGGGTAGAGATTAAGTGCCAAGTTGGAAAACTGGCAGGGCAGGACACACACACACACACACACACACACACACACACACAACTTGTACACATACACAATTCTGATCAACAGAATTATTGTGGTACATCTCCGTCAATAGGCCAGCAGGAGTCCAAGTGTTTTTTACTCTTGAATTTTTATTATCAAGATAAATCAACTTTGTAATGTTTGCACTTTTCTTTCAGCAGCTCTCTGTAGTATTGATTTAATAGTTCCACCCACCTCTGTTCTTTTAATCCCCCATTTACCAGCTGCTTGGGTTGTTAACACATTTGTCCTAAGTACAGCTTGTCATACCCAAATAAGGAAGGCTACTTAGGAACATTCAAACTCCTTGGGAGTTGACCCCCAAGTTCTTTGACTTTGAGATAAAGCCAAGTAGATGAAACCTTGACCCAGTGAGAACTGGCCCACCATATGCTCTCCAGCCTTTGCAACCAACCTTGAAATAGCTTCCACCCTACTCATATCTTTTGATGGGCTTTATGGTTTAATTCATGATTCCTATGGCCACTTTTTACAGGTTTTACATTATTAATAGCTCTCCTGCAAAGCTTCTAGTGACTTTGAAGTTGTCCTCCATGTGTTTTCTGAATTGAGCTCCAACTTCCCTCATCTGCCTCTAATTTTTTTTTTTTTTTTTTTTGGTACCGGGGATTGAACCCAGGGGCACTTAACCACTGAGCCACATCCCCATCCACCTACCCCACTTATTTCTCATTTTGAAACAGGGTCTTGCTAAGTTGCTTAGGGTCTCACTAAGTTGCTGAGGCTGGCCTCAAACTAGCAATCCTCCTGCCTCAGCCTCCTGAATTGCTGGGATTACTCTATTTTGTTTATGTTTGCTAGGAATTGTTTAGGAGTCAGTACCATCTTTGTGACATAAGCAACTGATATTTTATAATGCTCCATCAATAAGAAGAATTCTTTGTCACGGATGTTGACAAATTCATTTTAAAAAGCCATGTCTTCAGCAGTATTTAATGTTCATTTTGAGAAAGATGGATTTGGCATTTTGTTGAGCATTAGGAAAATAGACTGTTTTACATGCCTTTAAAATGCAAGCCCAGCTTAGCTTGAAAATCTTTACAATCCAGATCAAATTTCTCGATCCTTTTTTATAATGAAATTCTAGTGGTTTCAGAATCAAGATACTAAGCTTGAAGCCTGAGCTCTGCCTGCTCCTCCTCAATGTACTTGTGCTTCTTTTATGCCCATTTCTGTGTTGGCATTGGTCGTTCTCCTTTGCGTGTCTGTGTTTTTTCTGTAGTACATGTTCCTGGGAAAGAGCTCCACTTAGTTACTGCTGGGAGGGACTGTTACTCTAATTTACCTCTGTGAGTCCCATGACATGCTGGACTCTTGCCGCTCCTGGTTCTACCAATTGGGTTGTTTGCTTACTAAGAATAAGGTGTGCTTCACTTCCTTGTTAGTATCACTTTTAGCTATAGGATTGTACTTCACTTAAGCAATCCAGAAACACTTGCCAATCAAAAAACTCAACAATAGGAAATTCTGTGAACTGCATGTGGGTCATACCAAAATCCATTCAGTCTGATCCCCTGCTTCTGCCGTTCTTACCAAGTGCCGGATAGCTTAAGAAGACAGTTTTCCCTCTTGACATCCACAACACAGATGAAAGAGAGTCGCCTAACACTCTACGTTCTCCTGAAACACCTAGGGTAGTTTATATGTATATGTATTTGTGTTTGTGTGTTTGTGTGTGTATGATGTATTTGTTTTCAAACTTGGGGATGCCAGTTGTATTTACTAATGTAATACTATCATATAATAAAATGTTAAGTCAATAAAATATGAGTGCCAAAGAAAAAGGGTTGTGATTATGAAAATCAGGTCAAATGCTTGGAAAAGAATGAAAATGAGCTGCTTAAGACAAATTGCTGTCAAATTAGGTGTGGGTAAGAGAATTGTATCAGACTGATAAATTCATATAAATCAAGAAGGATTCTTTGCTTGGACCACTCTGTAATTCTCTCCACATTTGCTGTCCTTTAAAGGAACACACCAGAAACAGCGCAGTCTACACATGGTGGGTGTGCTTTCTGCAGGAATAAAAACAAGGAACTCTCATTAGAAGTCTCTATTTAAAGGAAAATGTTGAGCCCACAATCAAATAAACTGGGAAATATTTGCCTAATATAGGTTTAGGCTAAATAAAGAGTTTAAGGCATACATTATGTTTATAAATTTCCTAATCTGATGAACTGACCATTAATCTGAACCAAAACAGACAATACAAGGATTTCTAGCATTCTGGTCTGTGTTTAATGTACTGCCTGTATGGAATCTCCTTTGGAAGATTTCTTTCCTCTACAATATGGGTTAAGGATCCTTCCTGTAGCTGATTGTCCATCACAGCAATTCATTACATCTTACATGTTTTCTCTGTTGTCTGTCTCCTCCACTGTGAGCTTGCTGGGGACAGTGACCTCACTTAAACCTCCATATTTTTAGATCCTGAAATCCTTCGTGGTCCAAGAGTCTATGCACAAATGATTATGGACTAAATGTTGAAAAGTGCACTTTATTAATGTTTTGATGAAAAAAATCGAGATAAAAATCCAGGTACCTTATTTTTTGGAAAGTTGATGCAAAAGTTTTGTTGGCATAAAGGCATCATTATTGCAGTGTTTAAGATGTGTTCTATGATTAATTTGAAGAGATCAGACCTGGGGATCACAGAGGAACTTGAACATATTTTATTCCCAGTGTCCATTGTCTTGGCACATCTTCTCTTAACTGCAAGATGTTTTTGTAGGTGTTTTTCACCCTGTAGAATTTTCCCTTCCCTTTTTTTCCCCATGTGTTATATTCTGTTTTCTTGCTAATCAGTTGTGGAACAGGGTTTGTACCATTCCACATGAGCTGGGGGAATCTCAGAAAATCTCAGTTCTTCTGAACGTGTTTATGTTCCTTCCTCTCTTCCTCAACCTCAAATCAACAGATGCATCTCCTCTGGGAAACTAGGGGAGTTCTCCAGGCCAAGTATCCTGTTTCCTTTAAAAGAGTTGCAGCCTAACTAAGGTAAGCATTAGCTTCTTTTTTGTCTTTTATATTCTTTAATTCCTTGGTCTTAGCTCTTTAATCAAACGTCTGGCTTTAATTGTTCCTTGCCTTGTGGCGTTTGGCTTAATGTCTAGCCACAAAATGTTCCATTTTGTGTATGTTTGGAAAAGTAAATGACAAGAGGAAATACTTCTTCCACAGGCAACATTATAGTTTGAAACTTCAAGATTTTAGACCAAATAGTCTGCAGTAGGACTCAGTCACAGAGCACGAATAATACAAGCACAGTTTAGCAAAAGAATTGTAAAATGAGCCTATGTGATATAAGTACTATTTTAATGTGTACTTTCAAAGCATCTGAATATGGAACCAAACGTCAGTCTTCTCACTGGCTGCAGGACTTACCCTGAGTTCCCTAAAAGGAATATCAAATTTAAGTCATAGGTAACTAAGAAATAAAGTTGCCTTTACTACAAATGACATGATTGTCTGTATTAAAAAAAATCCCAAAGGATTATCCGAAAAAGCTACTAGGATGTGAGTTTTTCAAGTTCATGAGCTACAAGGTCAATCTATGGGAATCAGTTATATTTTATATATTAGCAATAAATAATTAGAAATTAAAGTTTTATAAATATATCATTTATAATAGCATTAAAACCAATAAATATTTATGTAAATTTTTAACAAAATATGTGCAAGGTTTGTATTGTCAAAAAGTGCAAAACGTTGGTGAGAGAAATCTGAGAAGACCTAAATAAATGGAAAGATATACCACATTTGTGTTCTGTCAGAAGACTAAATGTCAAGATGTCAGTTTTCCCCACATTGACCTATAGATTTAATATAGTCTTAATTAAAATCTAGCAAACATTTTGGACATGTTACTCTAAAGTATATGTAAAAATCAAAGGACCTAGCACAACCAAAATAATTTTGAAGAACAACAGAGTTGGATGACTCATACAACCTGATTTTGGGATTTGCAATAAAGTAAGACAAAGAAGACAATATAGTATTGATGAAAGGATAGATAAATGGACACAAGGAACCAAGTAGAGATTGCAGAAATAGATCCACACTTGTATGGTCAATTGATTTCTAACAAAGCTACTAAGATAATCAATATATAAAAGCATAGTTGTTTTAACAAATGGAGCTATAACAATTGAATGTCTCTAGGTCAAAAGAGAAGAAAAGAAACTCAACTCATATCTAATACCATATGCAAATATTAACTTGAAATATATCATAGACCTAAACATAAAGAGAAATACTACCTAAAGAAAAAAAACTTCTAGAAGAAACAGAGAAAGCATGTGGAATGTTGGTTTGGGAATAGACGTTTTAGTTAGCACAAGAATAGAAACCATTAGGGGCTGGGGTCATGACTCAGTGGTAGAGTGCTTACCTAGCATGCATGAGGCACTGGGTTCAATTCTCAGCACCACATAAAAATAAAATAAAGGTATTGTGTCCACCTACAACCAAAAAAAAAAAAAAAAAAAAAAAAAGAAGGAATACAAATCATTAAAAATAATGGATAGGGGTTGGGGATGCAGTTCAGTGGTAGCATGCTTGCCTAGCACATGTGAGGCACTGGGTTCAATCCTCAGCACCACATAAAAATAAATAAATAAAATAAAGGTATCATGTCCATCTACAACTAAAAAAATAACCTCTAAAAATGGATAAATATGACTTCATCAATATTAAGTTTTTTTCTTTTTCAAAAGATATTATGAATAAGAGAATCTCAAAGGGGGAGAAAATACTTGCAACACACACCTGATAAAGGAAAAAAAGAACAACTCACTTTACTAAGAAAAATACACAACTAGAAAATATTGGATAAAAGACTTGCACAGATATTTTACCATGGAAGACTTATGGATGGCATAAGCCTGAAAAGATGCTCAATATCATAAACCAGTAAAAGAATTAAAATGAAAACCATTGTATACCTATCAGTACAGCTAAAATAAAATTAATAAGAGTAAACAGACCCTTCATGCATTGCTGGGGGCAATGTACATATGGGCATTTTGGAAAATAGTTGGACAGTTTCCCTCATGCAAAATACATACTTGTTATACATATTATTTTCTTAGGGATGCTGTAACAAAGTGTCACAAATGTGGGTGGCTTAAAGCTACAGAAATTGACATCTGCACTGTCTGATGACTAGAAGCACTAAAAATAAACAGCAGGCCTACATCACCTCTGACACTTGCAGGGGAGAATCTTTGTTTTTCTCTTCTAGAGTCTTTTGGCGATCCTCAGCATTCTTCAGCTTTTAGGTGCATCCCTGCATCCTTATCAGGTGGCCATGTTCTCCCTGGATTTCAGTCTCTGTGTCCTCTCTTTTCTTCTTAAAAGGATACTAATCATAATAGATTAAGGGCCCATCCTGCTCCAACACGACCTCATTTTAAACAATTACAAAATAAAGCAATTGTTTTATTTTCAAGTAAGGTCACAATTTTAGGTTCTGGGAATTAGGACTGAACATACCTTTTGAGGGGGAAAGAGGACACAGTTCGATCTGTAACACCATACAACCTAACAATCTCACCGAAAAATGGAAACAGAGTTCTGAGAAAGACCTCTATGAAATGTTCATAGCAGCTTTATTCTTGGTCACCCCAAAGTGGGAACAACTCAAAAGTTCATCAACTGTGAATGGATATTTATCCATGGTACAGGTAATAAAAAGAACAGACTAATATATCCAAGAGTATGAATAAATTTCAAAAACATTATGTTAAATGAAAGAAGTCACACAGAAAAGACAGGAAACTCTAATACCATGTATTAAAATAAACATCCTGGAAAAGGCAAAACTATGGAGCAAAAATCAGGGGAATAATTTCAGGAACTGTGGGGATGGGGAGGAGAGTTAATAGAAGTGAATTGACCACAAAGGGGCATGGATCAGCTTTCTCAGGGGGTAAAATATTCTCTATCATAACCGCAGGGATGGTATACAACTGTGAGTGTTTGTTGATGTTCATAGAACCTTACAATAAAATGAGTACATTTTTAACCACATGTAAATTATGCTTCAAGAAAATTTTTTTATATTAGAGACTGCAATTGAAAACTAAAAGTGCTTTAAAAAAAAATAGGGCCCAAAGTCTGAGAATGTAGCTCTGTGTTAGAGTGCTTGCCTAGCATGTGCAAGGCCCTGGGTTCCATCCTCAGCACAGAAAGGCTGGGGGTGGTGGGGGAGGAAAAGAACAAATCCCAAGATTCAGTGTAGGCAATCTAAATGTAAATTATTCTAATTTAAGGAATTATAGTGTCTACAAAGATTGTAGGACATATTAGAGTAAACTGAAATTAGTAAAAATCAAGGACAAATGAAGGCCATCTCCAAAAGCCAGGGCATATACTTCTGGGGAATGGCCCTTTGGTCATTATAAGGAGCAGCCCTTGAGACTATCTGAGGCTTAGAAAGCCTCCTAACTTGGAGCAGCAATTAGTCTCTGAGCTCTGGTTCCTGTGCTTGTCTGGCCTATTTCCTGTCATCTATCCGAATCTCTCTCTCTTTTTCCTTTTCTCCTGACAACAGTTCTTTCCTAGACAGGGCCATGCTCTGCCTTCCCTACCAGGAATACTTGCTCTGGGTTTAGGTCTGTTTTGGCTCTGAGCTCACAGTACCACTTTTGTCTGAATTCAAATTATAGATCACAACTTCCATGTTTTTTGACTCTAAGAAACATTGCTAACTTTCAAGTGACAAAAAGTACAATTTTATGTTAAGTTGCATTCAATTTGCACCACAGTTTTTTGTTTTAGACAGTGTCTCCTGCTGGGCTTGACTCTTTAAGAGCAAGATCAGGGCTCTCCCTGGACTCATTCACTCTCCAGGGTTCCAAACCAGCGGGGCCCCAGTATTCAGGTGCAAGCCCTTCTCTTTCCATATATTCTTATTGTAATATGCAACAATGGCTAGCAAGGTACATAACAAGAATTGCCTCAACAGGAAGGCTTGTTTCCTTAGTCTTTAATTCACAGTAAAACCAGGTCATGACCTTAAAAAAAAAAACTTAAAATTATCTCAGGTCTTTCTCCCTGCCAATTTCCTTTTCCTTCCCAGCCTCTTTATTTTCTTTCTTTCCCTCCTACTGTGGTGGTCTAGTCTGTGGTTAGTTCTTCCTGTCTTCTTTCTCCTTTTTTTTTTTTTTTTTTGCCCCCTCTCCCCTTCTTTTCTTTTTCCTCCTGCTCTTATCCACCCACCTGCCCACTATTTTAATTTTACTTTTTTTACTTAATTCACTCTCTTTTACTACTACAAGAGACTCAAAGTATATCTTCCATTGTTGTTATTCTTATTCAATAAAGTTTTATGTTCTCCATTAAGCCTAGAAGAAAGTCTGTTACGAACTTGCCAAAAATATATCCACTGTGTCTATCCACTTTCTAATACCAGGCTGATCTATGCAGAGCAACAATACCTTTTATCAGCTTCTTGGTGGAAGTCCAGCTTATGCATATTCATTTTCTGCCTCATTAATAGTCCCCTGGGCTTACTCCATGTCATTGGGAGAGCACTGAGAACAGTGGAAATCTCAGTTAAAACAATGCCCCTTGTTTTTTCATTTGCCATGGCATTTTTGAAGCACGAATTTCTAATAGCTCTACAGAACTGCTGATGCCGTTCTTGTCCTCTACGTAAAGAGTCTTAAAAACAGGCCAGCAAATGTGCGGTGTGCACTAAACTCAGCTTTATCAAAATTTCCAATGAAGACACTTAGTTTTGCCATCTACTAGCAGATAAAAATAAATTTTTTAGAAACATTGTCTTTAAGGGTCTTTATTTAACACAACAGGGTAAAATCTAACCTCTTTTAGAAAATATTAAAATAATTGTTGCAAAAATATTTGGAAGAATAAACTATTGCTTTGTTATTAGTTCTTAAAATTGGGAAGTAACATAATGATGCCTTAAGTTATTCAATCAATCTGATCATTGTTTTTTTTTTTTTTTTTTTTGGTGCTGGAGATGGAACCCAGGACCTCCAACTTGCTATGCACATGCTCTACCACTGAGCAACACCCTCAGCCCCGCATCATGCTGATTTTTAATATAATTCAATAAATATCAATTTAGCTTCCATTATGAAACTTTCATTGTGCTAAACACTGTGAAGATTTGAACATTGACTCTTGCCTGCCTTCAAGATTTATATTAGGTAGAGGGGAGAGAAGGGAGAGGAAGGGGTATGGGGGTAGGATAGTAGAATGAATCAGACATGATTACCCAATATACATATATACATATATAACTATATGACCCATGGGATTCTACATCATGTACAATCAGAAGATTGAGAAATTATACTTCATCTATATATGATGTGTCAAAGTGCATTCTACTGTCATATAGAACTGATTAGAACAAACAAAATTTTTTTTAAAAAGAGATGAAGAAATGAACTTAAAAAAGATTTATAAGATAATGAAGGCAAAACCCCCCCATGTGTTCAAAAAAATATAATATAGAACAGAAAATAAGTTTTTTTAGTTTCTTGAGATGCTGTGCTTTTTAGTCAACTTTCCTCCCAGGTCTAGTTCAACTCCTTTTCACACAGAGACACTTAATAAGCAATTAAGGGACTGTTCATTAGCATGGGTTCCTTAGGACAACTTTTCTGGGGGAAAAGAAAATTATATATTAGAGAAAGACATAACTGAATTTTAATAAAAGAAAAACCAGTGGTTTCTGGTTTTGAGGGGTGAAGCATGGTGCTTCACTGGATTAACCTAGTTGATGTGGTCAGCTTGTGCGATGACTTGAATTATGTGTGCCCTGTGGGCAGGGAGAAGAGGTAGGAATAGTGGATTTGCATCCAGTGGGGCAGAAGCGACAGTGGGTCAGGCAGAATTTGAAGATGGAGTGGAAAGTGTGAATTTGATGGATATGGTAGAGAGAGCAACAGCTTGACTTTGTCATCTAAGGAAATGAAGACTGTCTTGAAATTTGTGTGGCAAAGAGGCCATCAGGGGTGTTCTTGATAAGAGGGTAACGGGGGTAAGAAGGGAAGTTAAGACAGCAAAGAGGACTTTTGCTTTTAACTAGTCATACTGAAAAATTGTCTCTTAAAAGATTAAGATCTCTCACCATGCTAAGAATTATCATGAGCAAACCTTTCTTAAACTCAATTTCCATAGCACTAGCTTCCACCTGTTCTGCAAGAAAAACTTAATTGCCAGTCCAATTTATTCAAAGTGTATGGGATTCTCCAGGTTTGCTATTTTATTCCAAGTCACAAGTAGCAAGTTATATTTTTCTATTCCATTTTAATTTCCGAATGAAGCTGTTCATAGTGTCTCTGTATTCTCTTTTTAGTCTTTGAGTATTCCACAGCTGTTTTCATATGCATTCCTAGTATTTTCTACTTGTTGCCTCTCTGTATGTTTTTGTTTCTCTGTCTCTTATCAGTTTGAACAGAGGTTGGTTGATTTTCTCCTTCTTTTGAAGATCTCAATGATATCTACTGTATCTCTGCATTTTTTTCAGATAGCCTTGTAAGTACTTGCATATGGAAAGATACAGATGATAACAGATGGCTTCAACAGTTGTTGCAAAGAGAAATGAGCTGAGGAAAGCAGGTGCTTGTCAAAGTGCAGCGTCCTGCAACATTTCAGCTGTTGACTTAGAAAAGGGAGGTCATGGGGCAGGCTGGAATCTGAGGACAGGGCAGGTTGTCCTGAATGCTGGTGGTGAATGACTGAGAGGTGAACTGGGAGATTGCAAAACACCTCCTGCAAATGCCTTCAAGGGCCTAAGAAAGACTTTCTTTGTCATTCATTCTCTTTTCCCTTTAAAAGTTCAAACTTGTTTTAATCTTAATATTATCCAGTTAAGATTAACATTATTTAGAATTTTTAGTTCACAATAAACTTGGTTGAAATAGAAGGATGTTATCACTAGAAAAACAGTTTTAAAAATCCAGTAATCATTAGCAGTTCAAATGTGTGGGTGGTACACTTCTTTAAGCAGGGTTAATAAGCAAACCTTCTCTGGAAAGATTTAACATTAGCTGCAGTTTGGACTTTACTTGTAAACTTAGAGTGTATCAAACAGCCTCCCTTTCTAGCTAAGTCTGGCTGCAGCATTAGTAACATTACTAATACGGATACACACACACAGACACACACACACACACACACACACACACAGAGCTATGGAATTATTCACCATTGAGTCCAGAGGAAACTGAAGTCTACAGTGAATTAAATATCTTGTCCAAAGTCACTAACCTACAACCTACTCAGGAGCAGAGCCATGACTACAAAACAAATCTCTTTAGATGTATCTTAGTCTTCATTCCATTCTCTTCAAACTTATCTCATTGAACAAAAGGTAGATGAATATATATAAATGGCATTCAACCAGTTATTACCAACCCCAGCATTCCAAGAGATGCTTCCTGCTAATGGAAATGTGTGTATTTAGAGAGAATATCAGAAAGAAGAAAAAACAAAGTAGGAACGAATTGTAGAAACTTCTCCATAAATCAACCATTTGTATTACCTTAGTCGTCTGACTAGATAGTCATCATAGGAATGATATTTATTGTGTTTAAATGCAGGGATACTTTATATACTCTTAAATATCTACTCTTAAGCTATCTTAATATCTTTGATAGGATGAGCCGTTGAGGGCCCCCACCCCTGCCCTTTGCTTTTTAGAGATTTTAGTTTTAATACACAGGAAGACTCTCAGGAAATCCTTTTTTTCTGGTTTTAGATTCATATAAAGAAAAAGACATAAAATGCAGATCTTTGCATCATGCAGAAGTTGTTTATGTGCCTAACAGCTGTTTTTCTTGATTCTTTGTGATATTTAGTTACAAATTAGAACCACCATTTTATGCAGTCCCTTTGATTTTAGAGCTCCAAACAACAAAGAGCAAGTGTTTTGTAAAAACTAAACATTTTAAGAAACACATATATTAAATGTTTCAAAATTAATTCTTCAACTTTCTAGAAGTATTACATTACATTATGAGATATAGCTTTGCTGTAGAACTTGCAAAATGCTTTGGTGGGTTAACTACCACATGGAGGAAGATTGATTTTTAATACTGGTTCAATTAGCATATTTAATGAAATGATTCCATTCCTTTGCTCACACATGCTCAACAGCATTTTAATGCAACAGCATATTATCTGGCATACAGCACCTTTTTTGGATATATCACTTTCACTCCTTCTAAGTACCATTAATTATAAAAGATACAGACATGCTATATTTGCTTAAGAAATCATACATCTTTTCACAAAAAAGATTTCTACAAATGAGTTCTTTATATCTTTCATTGAAAAGCATTATCTTCCAAGGTTATAGAACATTGGATTAATGTTAGGTAACAATCCCACCAACCACTTAAGGAAAATTCTAGTATATCCACATTACCATGCCATTTAAATGATACTCTTAAGGTACCATATTGTTAGCTTTGGTTTTCTTTATTCTTTCAGTGTTGAAGTTATCAGCGTTCAATGAAGACTAACTGCACATGAACTGTGTGGGAGCTTGGTTATTACCTAGTAAGAATTCCTTATCAGGCCTGGTGTCCTGGTTTACTTAAGTAACTGCCGAGCTCTGTGTGGGATACCTTCTCAAGACTCCCATTTTCTGTCTGCCCTCACGTTCTATAGATTTTATGCTAACAAGTGTCATCTGTCTGCCTATCTATCCATCTAGCTAGATTCATAATTGTGTGTGCACAATTCTAAGATAGCCTCTAAGACTTCTGGCCTGTGGTGCACACACACACCTTGTCCCACTTATCCAACCATGTACTGATTTAGGTGTTTTTGTGTGTTAGTTTTGCATTATTATAATGAAATATCTGAGGCAGACTAACTTACCAAGAAAATAGGTTTATTTAACTCACAGTTTAGGAGGCTGAAAATTCAGGATCAAGTGGCACTCCTGGTTTGGAGTTTGGTCTTTAGTCAGGGCCTAATGGCAGATGGCATTGCCTCAGTGGAAGTATGTATGGGATGAAGAGATTATATCTTAAATGTGAAACCAGAGAGGATGGGGGTTACAATCCATTCTGAGGGTATGCCCACAATGCACTGAAGACCTCCTGTTAGGCTCTACTTTTTAGTAGTTCACAACTTCCTCCTGCCATACTGAGACCCAGAACTTCCAACACATGAACTTTTGGAGGACACACTCAAGCCACACCCATATGGATAAGATAAGTTCATACCATCATAACACAGGATGGTCAGCTTCTTGACTTTGAGGCCTCCCAGGACCAGCCAGTCCCTGACATACTTCCCAAGTGATTAAATGCATGATAGAAACTGAGCTAATGTCACATGGAGCAGAAACAAGAAGTCTTAGCTGAGCCCCATCCACACTGCCAACCCACAGTATTGTAGGCAAATAGTCTGTTCTTGACTTGAAGTCACTAGATTTTGATTTGTTTTGTTATACAGTGATAGATAACAGATAGAGATATTAAAGAACAGGGCTTCAAAATATGATTATAAAGTGAAAATTGTGTTTTTGAATGGATTATTATCTATTCAAATGCCCAACATATAGAGCAAAATTGAAGGTGCAAAATAATACATGTATGAAAATGGATTTCACTCCTCTAGGACACTGCCAAACTCACCTCATCTCTTTGGAGCTCCTCTGGGTGATGCTTAGGGTATAAAGTAAAAATTTCAAGATTATGCATGGAGAAAATGACCAAAGTTGAAGATAAAAGTCAACATAGCTTATTTCAAATTGATTTGCTTTGCTCCACTTTATGTTCCCAAATGTTCATTTCTGCTTTCTTCAAGGACAAGCTTAAAGCTTAGCATATGGGTTACCTTGTGAATGAATGTTCTAAGATGGAAAATTATCATATGCGTTTTCCAGTAATTTGAGATTAGAGAATCTATGGGTTAAGTGACTCAGAAACCATTCAGAGGAGATTTTTTTGTATTTCATTTGGAGAAAGCAAGCCAGTCAAGGCTCCCCATGCCTCTCGATTAACTGCATTGGTCTAGGAACAAAAATTTAACACATTCCAGCAGGTTTCTAGGCTGCAAGTTTCCCTGATCCTTCCCAGAGTCCTTTCCACATTCAGAATGTGAAATCAATGGGACATCAGACTCAGACTGAGAGTCTGGTGTCACCTGAAGTCACCCCGGGAAGTCCAGTTGTGCCCTGAAATGCCAGTCTTACTCATTAAGCAAACATCTGTCACATACCTACTTTGTTCTGTGCACTGTGGTGGATGGTATGAGCATAAATATAGACTTAATGTTCTTATTCCCAGGGTTTACCCACAGAAGCTCCAGGGCCTTAAAGTCCTGCCTCAAAGTTCTTATTCCCAGGGTCTAAGCTCCAGGGCTCCAAAATTAAATCAAATACTTCTTCAAAATTCCCCTGATTCCCTAGGGATAAAAAATATTCAGCCTCAAACAGTGGATGTAATAGACTGGATTTGGCCTGCTGTATTTTAATAAAGATTTGAATTAAGAAATTCCAAGTAAATATTTGCTCTCCACTTATTTGTTTTTGGTTTAAATGAAATTATGGTACTTGGGATTAGGGTACTGTTATGACTTGGAGTCTATAAGTATTTTTCTCTGTCTATGGAATAAGACACATTTCCATTTCTCTCAGAGGGCAGGGAAAGACTGTGTGGTCACTTATCACATGGCTTGTCATCTCAGGTGCTTTTCCAGGCTGCTGTGAGAGGACAAATCAAGCTCACTGGTGGGTTAATGCTTTTTATGGTTTGGATATGGAACGTCCCCCCAAAACTCATGTATTGAAGACATGGTCCCCAGTGCAGAGATGTTCAGGGGTGGAGCTTTGGGGAAGTGATAGGATCGTGAGTACTGTAACCTCATTGGTAGATTAATTCATCATTTGATAGGTTAATAATTTGAATGAATTACTGGGAAGAAGTGGAAACTGTAGGCAGGAGGGGCATGGTTGGATGAAGTAGGTCACTAGGGGCATGTCCTTAGGGTCCATGTCTTGTCCCTGGCCTCTTCCTCCATCTCTCTCTCTCTGCCATCATGAGCTGAGCAGCTTTCCTTTGCCATGAATCCTTCCACTATAATGCTCTGCCTCAACTCAGGCCCAAAGCAATGGAGTCAGCCAATCACAGATTGAGACCACTGAAACTGTGAGCCAAAATAAATTTTTCTTCCTTTAAGTTGTTTATGTCAGGTATGTTAGTCACAGGAATGCAAAGCTGACTAATGCAGTGCTCTACTGAAGTTAGAATTCAAAGCATGCCTTTTCTATTAGTTGGATGGGGCTGTCATAACAATACCACAGACTAGTGGCTTATACATTTTATTTTCTCACAGTGCTAGAGGCTGGAAGTACAAGGTCAATATGCCAGCAGGGTTGGTTTCTGGTGAGGCCTCTCCTTTTGGCTTATAGATAGCTGCCTTCTTGCTGTATCCTCCCTGGGCCTCTTCTCTCTCTCTCTCTCTCTCTCTCTCTGTGTGTGTGTGTGTGTGTGTGTGTGTAGAAAGAGACAGATCTGGCATCTCTTCCTCTTCTTATAAGGTTACCAGTCCTAATAGATTAAAGGGTCACCAGTCCCCTTAATTAAGGCCCTATCCTTATGATCTTACTTTATCTTAAATACCTCCTTATAGGTCTTATGTTCAAATATGGTCACACAATATAAAAATTATGGGGGTACACAATTTAATCCATAACACTTCTTATATGTCAAATGTTATGTGCTCGGCATGAGAATGTACAGGTAAGTATCTGTATCAAGCACAAACTCTGTGCTCAGGGAAGCACATATTTACAATACAGAGCAATAATTACAATACTTTACTGGGTATGAAGGGGCAGAAAAGATCCATTCAGTTTGAGTAGGATGGGAAGTTTTTCAGAGGCACCTGAGTCTTCAAGTGGGGAGGACTCTTGGAGGAAGGGGTCGGCTGGGGTGGAGGTATGCTGAACAGCAGCAGAAGCAAGTGGAAGAGCATACAAGGGGCCCTACTCATCTTCTATCCAGGCTCCATAGTCACAGAGCAGGGCCATTTGGCAAGTGCTGTGACTGCACAGAGTCCTGGGTGTTTGCAGGATGTAGGAAGAGTACACAGAACTGGTTACAGTGTTGTCACTGAAGTATGCTGCACTTTGGAAGACTGCACTAAAGAGCTTGGCCTTGATCATGGAGTAGGAATGGGGCACCTTCTTCTTCAATAAGAAATTGAGCAGTTTGGATTCAGAAAGTTCCCTGGGGAAGCAGTTGGGAGGAAAGATTGTGTGACACTGGAGACAGGGCTGGTTAGAAGGCCCCTGCCAGTGTGGTGACAAAGCATAAACCAAGCCTGGTAGTACAGGTGGACGGGGTAGGGGAACAGCCAGACATGTACAATGTCAGGAACTAAGAGTTGACACTGATATGGGGAAACAGGGAAAATAATAGACTGGATCCCAGGTTCTGGTTCATGGCTTGTGAAGCTACTGTCTAGAATAGAAACAATGCAAGACAGGGAGGAAGGAAGAATCAAATAATAGGAAACACTATGAATGAAGTTCTCACAGCTCAGCTTCTTGGGCTGGGAAGGGGCTTCTCTCTCCAGATCCTTTTGCAGGTGACTCTACCCCTCAGCAGGCTTCTGGGGCCTGGGAATGGCCAGGTTGTGGGGCTGTGGCATTATAAATTATAGATATCTTTGGAATAAGTAATTTGCTTACTGAAATCCATTAATTAATGGGACTTTTCTGTGTGATCATGACCCAGCCTCTTTTAGTCAGAAAAGTTTTCCAATGAATAAACACTTAGTCATTCATTGCCAAGAAAATTAAAAACCTTTTGATCTAGAAACCATCAAACCCCTGTCCTTATTGTACCCTGAAACACATACTATTTCAGATCCTGCTTATGAACCTGCTGTGATTCGGATAGATGGTAATCGCAGAGCCTTTGGGTTGGCCAAAAAAGCAACTTGCTGTAGGGGACCTGAAAGAAATGAAATTCAGAAAGAATTTTTAAAAAGGCAGAATCAACCCTTTCTTCTTGCACACAAATTTAAATCTTCAATTACCCTTTTATTAAGGGAGGGGAGGCACATAAGTACATCTCCAAATTACTGTCAAAATGAATTTGTACAAGTATGACAAATCTGTTTCCTTTTCCTCTCTGATTCCTTTTGAGTTTTCTTCTGAGAAGTATTAACAGGATTTCAATGGGGACAGTCTCTCCCAACATCACAGGGTGTAGTGGAGATGGAGCCCAGACATGGGCAGCCAAACACTCAGCCTGAGTAATGAATACGTGTGTGCGTGTGTGCGTGTGTGTGTGTGTGTGTGTTTATGTGTGTGCGCGCGCGCGCGTGTGTGCACGTTCATGTGAGAGTGTTTGAAAGAGACGGCGAAAAAGAAAGAATGAGGCAGAAGAAAGGAGCGAGGGAGAGAATAAGAAATAATGATAAAGTGAGAGTTCGAGGGAGGGAGGGAGGGAGGGAAGAGTGAAGAGAGAGGAGAAGGAGGACAAGAGACGAAGAAAGAAGAGAAAGACGGAGAAGGGAAGAAAGAAGAGAGGAAAGAGAAGAGAATTTCTTACTGTGGAACCCTTGAACGAGCGCTTGTCACCTAACCAATTTTCTCTCTCATGTGGCGACGCATGGTCTTTTTCTTCAAACATTGCCTCACTTCTTCCACGAGTCCTCTAAGCCAACCAAACTAAAGTAATAGAAAAGAGGTGTCCCCGCCGCACGGGATCGGAGTTCCGCCGCACTCCTTTTCCGGCAGCTCAGTCCACGCGGACCACCAGGGCACGCAGTGGGGGCGTGACCGGAGCGCGGGGCGGGCGTGGCAGGGGCGTTCCGGGGCGTGGCCTGGCGGTGACTCAGCGGTCTCGCCCCGCCCCCAGCCCGCCCCGCCGCTTAATTCGGACGCGCGAGGCCGCGGGGTGCGAGAGCCGCCCTGAGCCGGACGCGCTTGCTGGCTGGCTGTTGGAGCCGCCGTCGGAGTCGCCGTCGGAGCCGCCCTCGCGCCACCTCGGGCCGCCACAGAGCAGCCGGGCCGCTGGGCGCTGCCGCGGTCGCCCGCAGCGAGCCGGGGAGAGAGCCGCGCGCCTTTGTGCGCGCCGAGGTAGGTTGGCCCCGCACTTACTTCTCACACAAAGACGAGGGTCTCGCGGAGGCCGGCTGCCCGCAGGGGCGCGTCGCGTCGGCGGCCTGCCCAGACCCCCGGCCTGAGGGACCCTCCTGGCAGGGGGCCCGTCGAGCCGCGCGCGGCGTGGGGCTTGGGGTCTCTGGCGCGCAGGAGGGCAGTGAGCATGCGGGAGTCCGGGTCGCCTCGCGCCGCTCCCGGGGAGGTCCAGGGGCGCGGGACTGGCACGCGGTGGGTGCGGGCCGCAGCCCCGGCCCAGGGGCTTTGAGGCGACGAGAGCCACGGGAGAAGGGGGAGCCCGGGCGGATGCTCAGTTCATTGTTGCCTCCTCGGCCCTGCAAATGTTGACTTGTCTGAAGCGGGGTGCACTGCTGGGGCGCGCCGCTCGCAGCCAGATGCTGGGTCCTCGGCGCCCGCTTGCCCTGGCTGCCCCCGCGGCCCGACAGGGTCATCGGCCGACGCCAGTCCCAGCCCAGCAGACAAAGGCGGGGTCGCAGGGGTTTGTCCCCAATTGAGGGTTGGTGGTGACAGTTTGTAGTCTGCAAGTAACTTTTCTGATTTGACTCATCTGTCTCTGCTACTCCAGTGAAACCAGTATGTCAGGTGATGTCTGCACATTTAAAAAGTCCTACAATTTTGGGCTCCGTGATTTTCCCCCAGGCATGTTCATATCACTTGGAGAGGTCTGTTGTGAATGGTCAAGTTTTAATATACAGTAAGGGCTGGTATCAATCTCTTGTGAAATTTGAGGAGAAATTCTTTTCAGAGGATAAAGTGCAGATACAGCTATATCCATCCTTTCTGCGAAAGGATTTTAGTCAACAACAGCAGAGGGAAGTTTCTTGATTAGAATGGGTGTGATATAGAAGGGACCAACAGGTAAACAGCCTTGTTACATTTGACGTTCTTAAGAACTTGAGATTCCTTGCTAACAGATACATTAGTTTTTTGTTGTCCCCCCCTTTTTTTTTTCTGGGCATGTTACCCCTCCATGAATTTGGACATGTTCGCTGTCAATGTTGTTTTAAGTTGAAATAGTGTCTGGGGCGCCTTCTGGAGATTTCAAAGTGCTAGTGGTTTCAAGTTTAGACTTTAAATTATGAAAGTGCATATACTTATTAGAAAACTGAGAAAATGTGGGAAATTATCACTCATGTAAATATCACCCAAAGACACCCTGTGGATAAAGGCATCTTTGCTTGATTTATGGTTGGGTTTCACTGGTGTTTGTACAAATGAATGAAGGAGAGTATGTGAGAAAGACACACACACACACACAGCTACTGATTATTCACTCTAAAATATGGTACTTAATGATAATTCTGCAATATTATGCACATGATTAGATCAAAAATTGTTTTGGAATATAGATTTTTATAGCCTTGTAAATAACCAACTATTCAGAAGGTAGAGAGAAGATAAAGGAAAAACAGTGTCATTTCCACTTTACTTGGAAGAAGAGGCTGACAAAAAAGTTTTATGGGCTATATATTCTTTGCATTTCAGGTGTAGTTTGGAATTAACTATTTTTAAATAAAAATAAATCAGCTTTAAAGGTATTTACAGAGTAAAATGATGTTCTGGATTTGTGAGAAATATGTGATGGAAAGAAACTTTTTTTTCTTTTTTTCTTTTGGTAGAACAGGAATAGCAGTGATTTTACAGCTGGAAACATGCTTGCTTCTAAAAGATTTTGAACTGAGAAAGTGAAATAAGGGTTTCCCATTGAGTATTGAGTAGTTTTGAGTGTGGGTACTCTGGAAAACAAAAAGTAATTCAGCCACATATTCAGCCACTTGATGCTTCTATCATTACCTACTTTTATTTTTCCCTTGTAAAATTTGGGACCTTTGAATTATTTAATATGCAAAGTGAAAAGAGGCCTTTCAGACAGCCATTTAGAAGTAGATTGATCATGAGGCTGATGCAATACTTTTTGAAGTCAGAAGAGTTTACAAGAAGGAAGTTGTGGTTTTGAATTAACAGGTGCATTTTTTGTTGCTGCTACTACTGTTTTTGCTCCTTCATGTACAGTTTGGATTTCCTCAGCCTGCATGTGTTTTTAGAGTAGTTGCAGTGTCCTAGTGACCTACGAAGGAAGGGTGCGGTATGCGGTGTTCTGTAGTGAACAGAGTTCCTTTAGGAGTCTTGAATAATAACATTAGAAGAGACTTAAGTAGGAAACACCAGCATCTCAGAATCTTATTTTTTAAAATTTATTTATTTATTCATTTTTCATACTGGGGATTGCACCAAAGGCACTTAACCACTGAGCCACATCCCCAACCCTTTTTATTTTTTATTTTGAGACAGGATCTCACTCAGTTTCTTAGAGCCTCACTAAGTTGCTGAAGATGGTCTTAAACTTGTGATCCTCCTGCCTTAGCCTCTTGAGCCACTGGGATTACAGATGTGCACCACCATACCCAGCTCAGAATCTTATTTTTCAACCCTCCTGTGGCACCTTGGATGATTGAAGTAGCACAGCCACGCTGAACTTGAGGTTAGAGTTTGCTCTTCAATTCTATTGCCTCATAGGAGAGAAAAGTGTGGGAGTAGCTCAGTGTTAGGGACTTTCTGTGACTATTTCTGATGGCCAACCTCCTACCAAGGAGACTCCATTCCTGGGATGGTTAAAAGTAGACTTGGTTTGTGGTTGAGAGAAGTGCTCCAAGAAATCTTGTTCCTGTACTGTGGGATGATGGATACTGTCATTCATCCATTCGTTCGTTCATTCATTCATCTGTTTGATTCTTGTTTAAAATGTCACAAGTAAAGGTGGAAAAGATTTTTTTTTTATTGATTTTCTTCAGGATGGTTGACAAGTAGATTATTTCTCTCCAAATTGAAAGATGGCACATGGAAGATCAGTTAATAAGGCTTAGTGTTTTTGTTAGTGTCCCATCTGCCCTTTCCTTCCAGAATCCTTTGTGCAAGTGTTTTGAAAAAATGGCTCACTGAGTTTGCTAAAGTGAGATCTGGATTTCAGGCATTTGTAGAAGTCCCCACCTATCTTGGGGAATCATCACCCTTCTTTAAGTTTAGAGAAAGTGACCAGAACCCAAGTGACTTTGGGGCTGGCTCTGAGCTGGGAGAGCTGCTGTGGGATGAGAATCTGTGCATCCCAGAGCCCTGTGTGGCCTTGATATGACCCCATGAGAACGTCACTGCAGTTCCTTATGTAGTCTCCTTGTCTAATCTTGACCTGTTTTTGCTTTTCCTTCTCAAAGCAAACTGTTGTCACCCTTTGCCTTTCTAGTTCAGCAAGTGCTGGGTCTCATCCACTTGAATTTTTCTTCACCCTAAGTACATAGGGAATGTGCAGAAAAGGAATCCATGCTTTTACACACCTAGGATTATTGATTCCAGCACCCTATCAGTAATAGAGATAAAATTATTTGGCAAGCTGACTTAGGTTACCAATTGTGATAAACTCATCAGGGCTGTTTCTAAGGCTGGTGGGTGAGAGCTTTGCTTTTCATTCTCTCTACATTTACCAGATGTTTATTTAATGCCTCTTAAATGCTAGGCACTGGGTTTACTGTTAACTTGTTACTGTTTATTGTTTACTTGTTACTGTTTAACAGGATGGGTAGGGTCCTTGTCCTGTGGCAGGGCAGATAAGGATGGTATTTTAAGAATTGTACAAAACGACACAAAAATTACTAAATTATGGTTTTAAGAGCTATGAATGTAAAGCAGTACTTTATGAATTAAATCATTTCAGAAAGAATGATGTAAACCTCAGTTAAGGATGGAAAATTGGGTTTCTGACCATGTAAGGTAAAAGGAGGATTTGGGGCATAGATGGGGGTAAATAAGATGATTTGTTTAGGGCTCATCAGTTGAGAGTGTATCGGTAGGGGCATGACTGAATAGATTAAGTGTACTGCTAGGGTTTTGTGTAGAATTCCACTATGGATTTGGGACATTTTCTAGTGTAGAATTGAACAGGGTTGGGAAAAATTTCACAGTATTGTTCCATTGTCCTCTCTCAAGGTAAATCTCCAGGACCAGTAGAGATGGGAAGCCACTTGTGGTGGGGACATGGTGAATTGAGCTGGTTGTTATTGCCAGGAGTGAGGATTGGTGTTGGGGTATTTCTGTTATAAATGAAAAAGTGAGCTGGGGTTGTGGGGAGAGGGTGAGAAGACTTGTTGAAGATTATTTTCAAGCTCTGGTGAATTGTAGGAAGGAAAATGAGGAGAGCTGCAGGGACAGGAAAGACTGTTGATTTCTCACTAAGGGAACTCTTGGAAAGTGCAGTAGGTGCAGCAGTTGATGAAGCAGGGTCTAGGGTGTGTGTGTGTGTGTGCACGCGCACACATGCATACTTGTGTGGGGAGGTCATGAGAGACACATGGATTGGTGACAGTAATGTTCCCTCCACACAGCAAAGGCTTGGGGTTCTGGGGCATGGCAGAGGAGGACTTTCTGGGCTCAGCTCAGGACTGCTGTTCCTGGTGTGCTGCTGAATAAGTCCTTAGTGATCATGAGACCAGAGAGCTTTTGATGGAGAATACTGAGCCTTGGCAACCTTGTTAAGCATGTGTTGTCAGGTCTTGTCCAGCAGCAAGGTAGGAAAAATGCAGTTTCAGACCAGCTGTCCCTGACATGGTGGGATCAGGCACAGGGGTGCTGGAGGATTTTTTCTTCTCCTTTTCTCCTCTCCTTATTGTTGTTAGCACTAATGTAAATTACACAGGTTCATCTATAGGCAACAGCCCTGCTGTCTCATAGCCCTGAGCTGTTGGAGTGGAATTGCAGATTGGGACAAGGATCTGAATGTGGTGTAGAAGGGTTCAGAGTGTGGAGCCAGGCACAACAGAATTAGAGTATATTTCCTAGTTTTCTGACCTCCAGGAAGCAATATAACCCCTGTGAGCCTTGGTTTTTCTCATTTGTGAGATGAACTTGGTGTACCAGCCTCACATGGCTGAATGAGAACAAGCGTTAGGTCACAGAAGTCCCTAACTTATGGTACCTGAGACTTGGTAGCTAAAGGTGTTTATCCTGTTGTGTCAATACCCATGTCCTTTTAGAAACTTACTTTTTAAAAGTTTTATTATGGTAAGAACATGTGACACAAGACCTACCATCTTAGCAACATAGTATCTTTAAGTATAATTTAGAAGTGCATATTGTCAATTTTAGGTTCTGTTTTGAACAGTAGAGGTCTAGAGCTTATTCATCCTGCTTCACTGAAACTTTATGCCCATTGTATGCAACTCTCCATCTCCCTGTCATCCCATTCATTCCCTAGCCCTCTGACAACCACCAGTCTGTTCCTTAATTCTACGAATTTAACTATTTAGATACTTCATATAAATAGAATCATGCAGCGTTTGTCCTTGCATGCCTGGCTTATTTCACTTAGCATAGTGCCCTCAGGATTAACTCTGTGTTACTGCATGCAGAAGCACTCCCTCCGTTTTAAGGCTTACTAGTATTCCACTGAACATTGTGCCACATTCTCTTCATCCTTTCATCTGTTGGTGGACTTCTAGGTGTTTCTACAAAACTAGAAAGAAACATAGGGGGAACCTTCATGATATTGGTGAACATTGGTTTTATCAGTGATTTCATGGATATAACACCCAAAGCATTGGCAGCAACAAAAATGAACAAGTGGACTGCCTCAAACTCCAGACCCTCTACACAGCAAAGGAGACAGTCAGCAAAGGGAAAAGGCAGTCTACAGATAAGAAGTATTTGCAAGCCATATATCTAACAAAGGTTTAATCTCCAAAATATGTAAAGGCCTTCCACCATGCAGTACTACAACACCCCACAGAAGATGGGCTAGGGACTTGAGTAGAAATTTTACTCACAGCCTTTTGACTTCAATTTTTAGTCAAGCACCTGGCAGCAATGTCAGGATGTTGGCATGTGCCAGGCACCGTGGTGCATTCCTGTAATCCCAGTGGCTCAGGAGGCTGGGGCAGGAGGATCATGGGTTCAAAGCCAACCTCAACAATTTAGCAAGGTCCTAAGCAACTCAGTGAGACCATCTCTAAACAAAGTACAAAAAAAGAAAAAAAGAGCTGGGGAGTGGCTCAGTGGTTAAGCACCCCTGGGTTCAATCCCCAGAACCAACCAACCAAACAAACAAACAAAAAATGCTGGCATAGGGACATTTGGGGAGGGTGAGAGGTGAGGGACTCTGTTCTTCTTGTCATTTGGCCCTTGTCTCTCTTCATGTCTTCAGGAGAGTTTTAAAGATACCCTGGTTTTGACTTTATAAATTCATGTCATATTGTAAACTTGGTCACAGTTTGGGATTCTTTCTACAGTGTCATAATAGGAAGTGTTGGAGGGAAGGCTATGAACCTGTGGGATTGATAATAATATGGAAACCCAATGCACATTTCTGAAAACTCAAGTGAAAACTTATGTTTTAAGGCATCTGGGCCTGATGGAGTTTGCTAATGAGTTTGCAAAGAACCTAAAGTCATATTATTAAATCCTGCAACATAAATAATCAGATGTTGTTTATGGGATGTTAAATGTAGATATATTAAAATTCCCATGTCCTTAAGGAAGTTAAGAACATCATTATGGTTATATGTATATGGGAGGGAACTTAATGTTCTTTCCCTTATAATTTGATGTTATTGGAAATAGATAAACCTGTGACCAAGATTCTTTTTCCTCCCTTCTTCCCCTCTCTTTCTCTCTCTCTTCCTTACTTCTTCCTTCCACCCATCTATCCATCCATTCTTTTTTTCTTCCACCCACATAATAGTGTAATGTTTGGAAAGAGTTTTCCAGAATCCTAAGGCCTAAGCTCACCATAAATTAGTATGATTTTTGAGCAGGTCATTTATTTCTGTCTTCCACCTTCCTCTTTAACTTCCCTACCTTTCAGCATTGTCTCAACAGTGAGATGAGAGCATGCTTCCTTTATACCTGAAAAAGGGCCTCTGACTGTAAATTTTTGGTAAGAAAGCACCCTGGGATTCTCATGATATGTGGACCACCCTTTCAGGAGAACGTGAGAATAGGCTGAACCCAGAATCCTGCAGAGAAGAGAGTAAGCTGTGTTGTCCTGTAGGCTGCTGGTGTGGTGGGTCCATTTGGTTATTCTGACCTCATGAAATGGGAGGATCATACAGGTAATAACAGTCAGAGTTTGACCTGGATTATCAGAGCTCCTGTATTCATATCTGTGAAATGAAGTAATAGTAACAACAACTATAATAATGACAATCTAATTATTACCATTGAACAACTTTTTAACAAGTCCTGCGTGGCAGGTGTTAAGTGCCCTATGACATTTGTTCATTCATTCAGCAAATATTGAACAAATGCTACTATATGCAAGACACCGTTCCAGACTCCAGGGAATCTGCAGATAGGATGGTGAATAGGACAGATAGACAAAACCCTTGCCTTTGTGGCACTTATATACTGGTGGCATGATAGACAGTAAATAGATACAGAGATAAAAGTGGTTCCTATGAGAACTAAGAGAACTAAGTCAGATCAGAGAGCTGAGTCAGTAGGAGAGGAGGTGGTGTTTTAATAGGGTGAGGCCCTTCTTAGAAGAATTTGAGACCTGAATAAACTGAGCAAGTGAGCCTTGCTTCAGTCAATCCCTGCAGAGGCAAGTGTAAATAATGCCTGAGGCCAGTAAGAGCTTGCTGTGGAAGGAATGGTAGAGAGGCTAGTGTGGATGGAGCCAAATGGGTCGGGAAGGAGGAGTTGGGGCTAAGGGTCAGAACTTGACTGACAGGGAAACCATGGGAGGGTTTTGAGATGGGGTTGGAAGACATCAACCTTGCATTTTAGGCTTAGCCCTCTGACTATGGAGAACAGTGGTGGCTTCAAAGGGTCCAGTAAGAGAGGAAGTAAGAAGACCAATGGTGGAAGCCACTGCCAGATCTAAGAGTGATACTGAAATGACTGAATGAAGCTGGTGTAAAGTGTTGGTTACTTAATATATTTGGCAGATGGAACCAACAGGACTTAATGCATTTGGAGCTGATATTTGCAAGAGAGAAATCATGAGTGACATACATTTTTGACCCCAGAGTGAAGAGGGATCCTAATTATTTGAATGGGAAAACTAGCCAAGGATTATTTTTAAATGTACACAGTACCCTCTGAAATTAGTATCATTTTTTTTCCTATTTTAAAGATGTGGAAGCCAAGGATTAGCGAAGTAAAGAGTTTGCAGTGGAAAAAGCTGAATCAGAATTAGGAGCAAAGTTTGATCTGTGCCCAGGCCTTGCATTTTCAAACCAATTTTGGTTTACTCTGTAACTATTGGAATTTACAATGATGCCAGATTGATGTGAAATTGCCTGTGCAGTCACTTTGGAAATGCATCTGTGTTTTCAAGCATAACTTTATTGAGGTATAATTTACATTCCATACAGCTTATCCATTATCAGTGTACAGTTCCATAATTTTTAGTAAATCTGTAAGGGTGGGCAACCATCACCGTGGTCCAGTTTTACATTTCATAGTCAGTTCCTATTCCCATCGTTAGCATTAGGGAACACTAACATTTTTTCTGTCTCCAGAGTTTTGCTTTTCTAGAAACTTTGTGCAACTGGAATCATATAATGACCTTTTATGTTCAGTTTTTTTCACTTATTTAATGTGTTTGAGTTTATCCATTCTTGTATCACACATCTGCTTTTAAGGAAGATTCTTGACCTTTCTTAGAAGGAGGTACTCTGAGCTCCTGAGAAAAGTATCCACTGAGATGTGCCTGAAGTTGGTAAAAATAACAAGTTGCATTTACTGAGCATTTGTTAATGCCAGACCTGGGTTCTGTTTGTTATCTTATGTGATTCTATGCAGGATATAACATAATTAGTGTTTTACAAATGAGGAAACTAAATCAGAGAAGTTAAAAAGCTTGCCCAAAATCACACAGGATGAGATCATACTGGGCCTTGTCTCTACAGAGCTGCCTCTTGACCACTTCTTGGTTCCCATAGTATGCATTTAAAGCTTGTACATTTTAGCTTCAAAAAGGGCTGGGAATTCCATTGGAATAATGCACTTGCCAGATAAAGCTTCAGTTGTGCTTTTAAGGAGAGTATTTCTTCTGAATTTTTATTTTGATATTATTGTATGGAAATGACATTGTCTTGAAGTCATCCATTCATGAAGCAATATTCCAAGGCATAGTGTCAGAATGATGCCAAATTAAAAACCAAATTATTAGCCCAAGTTTGCATGTTTGAGTTGTGTTTTAAATGTCATGTTTACCAGAAGTACATTTTTGTTTGAACTATTATCTTACTATTAATGGATGGAATTTAATTAGGCATCATGATTTTTCAATGTTTTATAATTTTATTATGTGTTAATACATTCACCCATCTTTCTACCAACTCTACATTTATTTTTATTTATTTATATTTAGTTGTAGCTGGACACAATATCTTATTTATTTTTATTTGGGCCTGAGGATCGAACCCACTGCCTCACACATGCTAGGCAAGAACTCTACCACTGAACTACACCCCCAGCCCCAAACTCTGTTTTTAAATGGTGTTTTTTTTTTCCTTTATACATTATTGTCCATATTGGAAGATTTCATATTTTTTATTGCACAGGAACTCTTTGCCTGTCACAAGAATTCTGAAATGTTTGAAAAGATTTCATGCACACAGGAAGCTTAGAACTAGTTATAGGATTTTAGCCACGATGAGCAATAAACTTTTTGGAGTAAGTGCCGACTTTACCTGGGTTTTACCCTTGTTTTCTGATAATACAATTTTCACTAGTCTCATATTTTCTTAAGTTTATAAAGGAATTTATGGTCTAAACTAACTCTGCAAGTGTAATACAGTATCTTGCATTTTTAGGATTTATATTTATAATTTAGTTTACTAGTTCAAAATAACAAATAAAAGACTGCTGCTTTTTATTTTAGAATATGAGATTTTTTAAAAAATTTTTTAGTTGTAGATGGTCACAGTGCCTTTATTTTATTTATTTAATTTTATGTAGTGCTGAGGATCAAACCCAGTGCTTCCCATGTGAGGTAAGTACTCTACCATTGAGGTACAACCCCCAGACCCAGAATATATGATTTTGAGAACAAAACGTTAATAACTTTAAAAAAATTCTTTGAACTCTCTATATAATCTCTATGTGGTTGAAACCACAGGGGATTTGCTTTTCTGAAAAATGATTAATGGTGAAATGCTTTGCCAGGCCTTTGAAGTTGGTGTTTGGTTGCTGCTGTAGCCAAAATACCTGACAAGAACAATTTTAAGGAGGAAAAGTTTATTTGGGGGCTTACAGTTTCAGAGGTCTCAGTCCATGGACAGCTGGCTCCATTCCTTAGGACTCCAGGTGAGGCAGAAGATCATGGCAAAAAAGTGTAGTAGAGAGAAGTAGCTCATGTGATGATCAGGAAGCATAAAGAGACTCCACTTGCCAGATAAAAAATATATACCCTAATAGATATACCTGAATACCCACCTCTTTCAGCACCCCCTTCAGTTACCATTCAGTTAATTTCCATCAGTGGGTTAATTCACTGATTGGTTTAAGGTTCTCATAACCCGATCTTTTCACCTCTAATTCTTCTTGCATTGTCTCACACATGAGCTTTTGGGAGACATCTAATATCTAAACCATAGCAGTTGGTGAGGAAGGACAACCATGTTTCCATACTTGTTGGGCAGTTCTGTGCAGAGGCAGGATAAAAATCCTATGACTTGAGCAAAAAACTTGAGAAAAGTAGGTGTAGGGAGCAGAGGTAGAGACTTGAAAGACTCAATAAGTCTTGTCTTTACTTGCCACTCTCTGTTCAACTTTAATTTTTATGCTTTGGCTGGTCAGTGTGTGTCACCTGCTCAAGCCACAAGCAGTGCATAAAAGTTGGAAGTAGGTTCTGGATTTACTGCTCTTTCCATCTCAGGCTGACTTCTGACAGACACAAACCTTTAGAAAATGGATATTATATTGGAAAACCAAATAAAATTGAAGTAAAAATTGAATTGTACATGTAATATGTGCATTTTATGCAAGTTATACCTCAGTCATTGAAAAGGAGACAAAAAAGCAAAACTGAGAAACCTCCAGGGGTAGAGGTGCTAAGATGGAAGACTGTTCACGAATGCCAAATCTTACTTACCTCTTGGGCATTGCTTGTCTCTTCCTCCTTTCCCACCTCATGGGCACCTTGTTTGCTTCAAGTGCTGATTTCTCTACTCAGAGTACTGATTTTCTGCTTTTTACATGAATAATTTTCAGATGAAGCTCAGAGCTGCTATTGAGATCTATTGGCAAAATTACTGGGCAGGAACCTGTAAGTGTCCTTTCTAGAGATCCCCTGTAACTCCCCCTTGTTTCTCCAAGTGTGAGTCCTCTCCACTGAGGGTTTCACTGTTTGGAACTGATGAGCCCACCCATCTACTGTCCAGTTTTCTGTGACTGGGCCCTACCCTTTGAACTGGAGGGTGACTGAAACAGTTTGAGAAATCAGACAGCAAAGGATGGAAGGAGGCCTGTGATCTGTTGAACCCCTACTCCCCAACATTGATTTTTTCCTTATTAGCTTAAAAGTGGATTTTTACAATTAGTTTCTTCCAACCAGGATCCCAGCAAAGTCCACACAGCACATTTGACTGCTGTGCCTCAGCTTTAAAAATTGAGAACAACTCTACTTCCTTCACCCTTCCTTCACCCTTTTCCCCTGATTCTTTGAAAAAATTAGGTCCCTTGTCCAGTAGAACATTCTGGATTTGGCTACTAGTTTGCTTTTAAAACTGAAATCAAGTACTAAAGCTCAATTAGATTCTTGGTGAGCTTTTACGGTCAGGATTAATTTGTTGGCAGTGTCAACTACTTCATCTTGCATCATCTCACAGAAATGTCTGGCTGTCTGACTTGTAATACAGACATTGATCATCAGGTTTCTGTCCTGGCAGCTTGATTCTTCATTGTGTCTTTCCTCATCAACTTATCTCTCAGTGTTGTTAGCATCCATTGATGACAGGTGCTTGAATTAATTATTTCATTAGAGATCATTTAATGAGCATGTGACTGAGTGTGAGATGAGACAAACTGGTCAGGGTGAATGGGAAAACTGTCAACACTGATGCAGACTTAATAGCAAAAAGCAAAGACCGGTGTGGTTTTTCCAATTATTGCAGGTACTTCCTATCATTAAAGTTAATTGCCATTTGCACAGTCTTTCATAAATGCTACTGTGTTAGGTTAATTTTATTGTAAGTCTGTTGAACAGCATTATTAAATTCTGTGCATATGTAGTAATTGTATTGCTTACATAACATGAGTGGTGTTCATCACCTATGTTAGGAGATTATGATAGGGGATTATGAGGACAATTCCATGAAATGGTGTAGACCATGGTAGATTATCTTTCTCATTAATCATTTTAAATTTCCTGACATGCAAGGATATTTATGCCTAGTCTTTTCTTAGAAAAGGTAAGTCACTGATGAATTTAAAAAAGAAAACGATAAATCTGAAATAGTTTTATTTCTGTTCTGCCATAGAATGATAAATAACTCCTAAAAGGAATTTTCAACTTCATAGTTAAGAGTGTTTGGAAAGGATGGATCACAGAAATATTAACAGAAGGAAGTATTTGAGAGCTGCTTTCTAAGAAGTGTGGCCATAGCACATGAAATTGGTTTGTTTGCTCCATCACCACCCAGGGTGTACCTTGACATACTTGTACTATAGTAGCAATCTGATTTGGGGACATCCTCCATTCTATGATTCTTCCAGTTATGGCTAACTATCCTTTTGCTCCTGGAAACCACATTGTAACAAGGATGATCAGGAAGCATGTCCCAGGATTTGGACACACCTTCCCCCTGTGCAGTGTCTTAATAACAAGTCATGCTTTTGACTGGACATGTGGTATCAAGTAAAACATGGTTGTTCACCAAGTCATAAAGAAAGGTATAAGATCTTTCAAATTCTAAAAAGAATTTGAAATTAAAAATGATGCTGTGTTGTTGACATAGACAAACTGTAGAAATTGAGAATTACCTGATTTAGATACCTCATTTTTGGTGATTAAACAGATGCTTAGATGAGTTCAGTAGTTTTCCCAACACCACACAGCTAAGGTGGGTAGAGTTGGAACTGAAACTTACTGCAGAATAATGATCACTAATCCTTGAGTATTAGTGCTAAGTGCTTTACATGCATCCTTTTCTTTTTTTATCCTCATGATATAGAACTATAGTTGGTTCTGTTTTACTGAGCAGCACACAGTCGTGGAGACATACACCCAGGACCACCCAGAACTCAGATAAACTTTCTGCAGAGAATATACTCTTATTTACCCTGTGATCCTGCTTGCCTCCTCCCTCTTATTATTTTTAATGTCATTATTCCTCATTAAAAGAATGCTTTATTCTTTTTCTTGTTTTGTTTTATTTTGAACCCAGAGGTACTCTACCACTGCACCACATCCCTAGCCATTTTTATTTCTTCACTTTGAGACAGGGTCTCCCTAACTTGTTTAAAACCTCCCTCACCAATTTGCTGAGGCTGGCTATGAACTTGTGATCCTTTACCTCAGCCTATCTGCTGGGATTACAGGCATGTGCCATCATGCCCAGCTCCTAAAATAATACTTTATTCTTAGCAACCCATCAACATTGCCTTTCCAGGCCTTCCACATACCCCTCTTTTTTCCCTACTTTTGTATTTTTTTTAAAATTTATTTTTTATTTGTTCTTTTTAGATATACATGATAGCAGAGTGTATTTTTGATGTATACATACATGGAGTATAACTTATTCTAATTAGGATCCCATTTTTGTGGTGGTACGTGATGTGAAGTTTCACTGGTGGTATATTCATATAAGAACGTAGGAAAGTTTTGCCACCTGCACTTCAGGTAGAGCATTACTCTCCAGGATATATAAAGAACTCAAAGAACTTAACACCAAAAACAAAACAAACAAAACACCCAATAAATGGGCAAAGGAACTGGACAGTTCACAGAAGAAGAAATGCAAATGGTTAATAAATACATGAAAAAATGTTCAACATCTCTAGCAATTAGAGAAATGAAAATTAAAATGACATCTCACTCTAGTCAGAATGGCAGTATCAAGAATACTAGTAACAATAAATGTTGGCAAGAATGTGGGGAGAAAGGTACACTCGTGCATTGCTGGTGGGACTGCAAATTGGGCAACTATTCTGGAAGGCAGTATGGAGATTCCTCAGAACACTTGGAACTACCATTTGGCCCAGTTATCCCACTCCTCAGTTTATACCCAAAGGACTTAAAATCAACATACTACTGTGATGCAGCCACACAAGTGTATATAATGCAGCTCAATTCACAATAGCTAAGCTATGGAACCAGCCTAGGTGCCCATCAACAGATGAATGGATAGTAGTCACTCCCTGTTCCTACCTCAACTACCCCCTCCCTGGGTAACTACTAATGATACAAATCTATGGATTTCCCTGTTCTATATCTTTTGTATAAATGAAATTAACAATAAAAAATTCAAATGAATGGATAAAGAAAATGTTGTGTGTGTATATATATATATATATATATATACACACACATATATACACACACCATATACACACACACACACACACACAATGGAATATTACTCAACCATGAAAAGGATGGCTTTATGACTTTTGCTGGTAAATGAATGGATCTGGAGACTATCATGTTAAGTGAAATAAGCCAAATCCCTCGAAAAATATACTCTTAAGATATATATATATATGTACACATATACATATATATGTACATTACACACATATACATTTTTACATATTATAAGATATTTATTTTAGCTGTAAAATATTTGTGTTTATATATGTGTGTATATATAATATATATAATCTATTATAAATAAGGTTGATGGGAAGTGATGTATTAGCTAGAGTATTTATTTAAATACTAATTTCACTTGGATTCTTAGCATTAAAAACACTTCCAAGTGATTGATACTTCAGGGCTCTTACAAGATGGCTAGGCAGGTTTGAATTTACATTTTCTTTTGCTAAGTGCTCCATGTATACTCCAAAGTTTAAACATATTTTCTTTGATTAGTCTTTTAAAAAAATCACCACTTATCAAGTACTTGAAAACATCACAAAGAAGTTGATGGTGGAGGAAGCTGGTACCTCCCATACCTTCTCTCCTTTTTCCTTCCCTGCAGTGACTCCAGGGCAGTCCTGGAGCTGAGATTTCCTAAAATCAGGTAACTGGGGAGGAATGGAGAGGGGAAGACTCCCTCTGGCAGCAGGAGAGGGTATCTGGTGTTGCTTTTCTGATGGTTAGCCTTTTGTTTCCTAATTTCTCCCTGCCTTCTTTGTTCATGCTGCCCACTGTGTTGGCCCACAGGCATTTATTAGACTAGTTACCTGTGTTAAGTGAGCACACTAGGAGGGGGAGAACCAGGAGACCCCAATGATGTCCACTTGGACATGATTTGTAGTTTGATCCCTGGGTAACTTTAAACAACTTGCGATAAAAAAAACACAGTTGGTTTTGCAGCTATACATATGTAAGCCCAGAGGAGGTTTGTTTTGTTTGTTTTAAACGGCTCTAGGTTGCAATTCTTCATGTGCTTCCTGTTTCATACTCACAGCTGAAATATGTGAATCTTGGTACCAAGTCTGTTTTTTTCCTTCTACTTCATTTATGCTATAAACTAAACAACTTTCACATAGCACATGTTGCATACATGTGCTTCACGGTGAACCATAGCACAAAGCTGACCAATTTCAAAAACTGCCTATTTATAGCTGCTTCGGAATAATTGTCAGATGGTTATTGTTCTCTGCTAACGTCATGTGGATTAACATGGCTTTTTAAATGGAGATAAATTATTTTTTTTACTCATGGATGATTCATTTGTAGTCTTCTTTAAATTCACACCCTGTGATCTCTCTGAAGTGTGTCACTCTAGTAATGAACTCATTCTGAAATCTTTAGTAATTGCAATTTAGGATTGAGTACAAGACTAAGCCATATTGAGTTTGTGACTCTGAGGTTGCAGACAAAACTGAATCCTGGGACTGCTGAGTTACATAGACAGAAGCTCCTTAGTGCATGTCTGGGACTAGAACTTTTTTTCCTTGACTTCTGCTTAATAGAGTTCCCCTTGTTCTCACCAGTCCTGCCTCACCCCACCTACCCCACACGCTGGCACTTGTCACCACAAAAGAATAAAAACAAGAACAGGAAATAGAACTTCCTTGTTACCAGGATGGTGGCAAGAATTTTATTGCAGAGGAAAAAAAAAGATGTTTTAAATTCTGCCACCCTAAAACACTATCTTTGTTTGATGTGTGTGTAAGACAAAGTCTTGTTCATACTACTAGAAAGTCCAAAAAGCATTGAACATTAAAAACAGTTACTTGTACCATAAACAGAGAGCTTAGACATTTATTAAAATGGATGAGAACTATATTTGCCAACTGCTGTTGTCCACATTTTGACTTCTAGGACTAAGGAACTTCCTGTGATTGAATAAATATATGTGTTTTTTCCAAATAAACATGAGAGACTATCATTATATAAAGTTATGAGAATAAAAACACGAGTTCTCCCCCAGTCATGGAAGGCTACTTCTCACACGGCCAGGACCTTCGGCTTTTGCAGTTGTATGTTACTTATCAGTTCTGACATGGATGCACTGGAAAAAACGTGAACATTATGCTGCCTAGACCTGGGTGGCATGTGGTTCATTCTTTTCCCTCCATGAACTCAAGTGTTCTCATCCTTATGCTGTGTCACCATGCCTGAGCACGGGTATTAACCAATGTTAGTGCCTGTGTGTGCTTCCCCCAAATTGGTAACTCACTATGATGTCATACATGATTATTGACATGCTGACCCAATAGAATGAGACTTGTTTCCATTAGGAATCAGAGAAAATTAGGTCCAGGTTTGGGGTGGGTGCCTGTTTCACTGGTACCATCACATGGGCCTCTTGCTCTTGAAGTGCTGAGCTGGGTTTATAAGCAGTGATAGTAAATAGAGATGGGCTGGGAGGGTAGGGCCAAACTAGAGGTCTGTCCAAGGTCTAGTTGTAGAGTGGAGGAGATACCTCTGCGTGCAAAGGTATGGGTGACTCTTAGTTATTTGTGGGCTGCTATAAAAAATAAAGACTGGGTGGTGTAAATATCCACCATTTATTTCTCAGTTTAGAGGCTAAGAAATCTAAGATTAAGGGTTCAGGGTTGGCCTGCTTCCTGATGTGTAAACGGCCCTCTTGCTGTCTGCTCAATGGTAGAAGGAGAGACCATCTCTCTCCTGTTCCTTCTTCTAAGGATACTGATCCCATTCATGAGGGCTCTGCTCTCATGACTTTGTTACTTTCTCAAAAGTCCCACTTCCCAATGCCATTGCTTTGGGGATTATGATTTAAATATATGAATTTTGGGGGAGACACAAATATTTAATTCATAGCAGTGGCCAGAGTGAGCAGAGGTTTAGAGTCTATGGGCTGGCACGTTTCTTAGAAACAAAGAAATGTTCTGTAGGGAAGGTATATTTTCAGTGGCCCAGGATGGAACTGGAAGTAAGGAGGATTGAGTGGTAGAAATGACAGGGAAGGTGTGGGTTAGAAATCTAAACTAGGACATGATAAACTCAGGTCAGGAGGTCACCAGTAACCAGGAGTGAACAGTGATGTGAATAAGTGTTCTTGACCAGCTGGTTTGTTGCTTCGCGGGCTCCTGTTAATGTAGGAACTGGTTATTGGGTGCGGGCAGCCTCACACTCCCAAGCAAGGTGGTCAGCTTTCAGTGGCAGGAAGACAGCCAGGGAGAGCACACTACCTGGTTTGTTGGGTAGTCAGGTGTAACTACTGACTGATTCTTCTTCCGCTCTCAGAAGTGACCTGCTGTGGTTGGTAAATAACATAGACACCCTACATACATGTACTTGGTTGTACAAGTACTCGTGTGTCTGAATGAAACTCCAAACTGAAGATATTTCTCTCTCTCTCTCTCTTTTTTTTTTTTTTCCTGGTGTGTGTGTGTGGTATGGGGGATTGAGCCCAGGGGTGCTCCACCACTGAGCTACAGTTCCAGCCCTTTTTATTTTTTTATTTTGGGACGGTCTCACTAAGTTGCTGAGGCTGATCTTGAACTCATAATCCTCCTACCTCAACCTCCCACATCATTCTCACTGGGATTATAGGCCTGTGCCACCATAAGTGGTCTGGCTGAAGCTTTGGCCAACAAGGGGGTCCATAGTGAATCTAAGGTTTACTTGTCTCATGTGAGGAACTTGGCAGCTTTCTCTGGTTACTATTGTTTGAACATGAATAGTCTGCATTGCACTTTCCAGAACTCTTTTCTCTTGGTTTATATTTTATGTGACTGTTTTGTTAAGCAAATACTGTCAACTTCTGTAGACTTGTGTACTGCAGCATCTGTAATTGCACCTCTTTGCTTTGAGGCCTTCAGAGATGGTAGTCTCCTTTCCTGGGGGCTTCCCAGGGTATATATAGTAGCTTCACCCAAAGTGTTAGTAGCAGGGAGAGGAGAGAGGAGGAGAGGAATCCTTGCCTCTTTCACTTGTCAGCCGTGGCAAGTATTATTTTTATTTGACTGCCCCCAAAATGTTTGCTAAGGTGGGATCCAGGGTCCAGAGTGCCATCATGTAACTGATGTCATTACAGAGAGCACCACATGTGCATGTCTTTTATCCTTATGGGAAGGAAGAGCTGAGGTTCTTCCTCGAATTTCCACACCAACTATTTTATTTAGATACTAGCATCTGTAGGCCATCATAGTGTCTGAACTCCTTTGTTCCTGGTGAAATGCAACAAGAGACTCCAGTACTTGAATGCTGGGGGATGAGAAGGCACAGCTCTCATCGGGAGAGTGCTTTTCCACCTTGGACTTTTCCTGTGGTCACTGGATCATACACTATGGTTTTCCAAGTCAGATCGGAAACTGTGAGGATAGGAACTCTGTCTTCCTAATCTCTGTGCCCCCTGTAGGTCCTTTAGGGAGTAAGTACTTCTTCATAAGTTATTGTTGTCATTCTGAGCCCAACACTGACCAACTAACTGGATTCAGACTTGGGTTTGCTGTTTATTTCCATGGGGCTGGGCATGCTTCATAAAGTCACCTCACTTGGCCAGTATTTTCAGCATCTGGGACCTGTCAGAGTAGCTGTGAATTCCTTTCAAAAGACAGCATTTACTTCTACTTTTGTGTCATTTTAGTCCCACGTTTTCTAAACTCAAAACCCTTTTTCCTAAGAATTTATCTGGAAACACACACAAATGATAGCAGATCCTTGAAGGGGAAGTTTTGTTTGCACTTCATAGGGTGACCCCTGCTGCAGAGTCTAAGAAGTGGCTCTGTAGTAGCTGGAGTATCCCAGAAAGATGGAAATACAGCAGACCCTTCTGTGGTGGATGACCTTGGACTTCTTTTCCCTGCCTCTGTAGCTTCCTTGCAGTGGTGAACTTCTCCCCTTCCTTCACAGCAGCTGATGTTGGTGAGTAATGCACAGGCTGTTTGGGCTGAGTCTGTTCGTATTCCTCTGTCCCCACCCACCCTATCTTTATGTTTATCTTTATGTTTAGGCATGTCTGGTTACAACTTCTGTGACCCCATTCTAAACAAAACAAAGGGAGAACTAGCTGTGCTACATGCTTGTGATCTCCCATAGATTAAAAATACATACATTAAAATGTTAGAAGGGCAGGCGACTGGCAAGTGGTGGTTTTGTGCCTGGGAAGGTGAATTGTGTCCTTTTTTCAGAATTCTGTGGTCTGTGCTGTAGTTCTGCATTTCATGTCACTTGCCAGTAACAAGAGTAGGCTCCCTGCAGTGTATTTAGCTCTGGCATACATATAGCTTCCTAAAGGGTCCTCTTGCTCTGTGGATCATAAACAATATGCTCTCTTAATAGCTAAATGGAAAAGGATTGTCCTTCCCTCTCTCCTTGGGTGACTACTGTGAGATGAGTAATTTTTCTTTCCATTTTCTTTAAATTGAGTAGCAGTAGCTGGTTCTATGTTACATGCCTGTAATCTTAGCTACTTGGTAGGCTGAACCAGGAGGATTATACATCTGAGACCAGCCAAGGCAACTCAGCAAACCCCATCTTTTTTCTTTTTTAAAAAACTGACAAGTGATGTTATTTGACAGACTTTGAAATTAGATTGCTTGCATCCATATTTTGGAACTGTAGCTCACTAGCTTTGTGATATTGGGCAAGTGAATTACATGCCTGAGTTTGTTTCCTTAGCAGTAAATTGGGGCTAATAATAGTACCTTCAATGAATTTTATAATTGCATTAACTATAGACCTTCATAGAGTGAGCATTCAATAAAACAGTAAAGAATGTGGGTATGTTATTGATAGGGTCTGCCTTGAAACTCTGGTACTGTTTTTAGAACTGTCTCCTAGAGGTACAGCCATAATCTTTTCTCTCCTCATAGAGAAATGCCAGGCACAGTTCGATGTTCCCTGGGAACATCCCGATGACCTGATAAAGCTGTGGCATTGCTTTCAACATCTTTCTTTCATATGTTGGCTTCTTGTACATTCAGTATCTTGGAACTCTGACTTAACTGTTTCTATAATTGTGGGGTGAATCCAAAGCTGGTCTTACTCCTGCTCCCTTCCCACCCATTTCCAAACACTTTCCTCATTGCACTCAGCTGCACCCATGTTGGTTGACCCATTGTGGTTTCCCTAAACTGTCAAACCAATGCCTGCCCAAGACCTTTGGGGCTCTGCAGATTCCTTTCTGGAAAGTTCTTACCAGGATCTGCAGAGGCCTCTTCGCACCTGTGTGAACACAGCCCCTTGACCCTTCTTTATTTTAATACTTCATCAGAAACATTGTGGATAGCTGTGTGCCTTTAGTTTTTGGGCACCTTCCTCTGCCCTGGCCTGCCACTCAAATGTGAATCCCATGAAATAGCCATCTGAACTTGCCCGGCCTGGAGATGGAGATTTGATTTTGTTCCTGCTGAAGCACAGGTGTTCTTCAGTCACACTGCTTTTCATACTCCCCACAGCAAGACAGAGTAAGAGTTCTTTAGGTTTTAATTTCTGAGGATAGTTGAATTGTCTTCTCAGTAAACAGATAGAAGGAAATGATATATGGGATTAAATTCTGTAGACCACATTATTTCAAGTTCCATCTTGGTATGAAATTAGGATCCTGGAAATCCAAATATGAGGATCCAGCTAGTATTTCTTTTCAGTGAATTAAAATGAATTAAAGGACAGTGGATTAAAAGATAGTCATAATCCTATGCCTTTGGCCCCCCCCCCTTTTTTTTAAATGGAAAATAGCCATGTGTTCCGTGCACTAATGAGTAAAGGATATTGTGCCCATGGAGCTCACTGTTCCTTATTCTGGGTTCCATGTGGGAAACTTCTTTTAGATTATCATGCCATAGTATTTTTTTCTTTCCCTTGAGAAAATGGAATGTTAATCATTTTACTGAGAAAGTGTAACTGTTTTTGGTTCTGGCCACTGTGGAACTAAAAAACAGTTAATACTCAGGTCTGGAAATTATATTTAGTTCTACTGTTCTAACTTTTGCTGTTTCTTCAGAAGGGCATTTTGACTTTATAATTCCCTTTTATTTGCCTAATTGTTTATGTGACTTTTTTATTTTAAGGAAGGTACCAAAGAATATAAAGCAGTTTTATCTCCTCTCATCTCCTAATATGAAGTATTAAGTAGCAACTTGGCTTTGAAATTCTGTTACCCTTGTGTTTTTTTTTAATTTGGGTAATCCTACTGACATGAATTTCTGTGTTTACTTAGGTAGACTTTCCATTTTTTTTTTTTCTTTTTTTGCTGATAAGCATAGGGTAATAATTTTAGGATTGCTATCAGCTGGGTAAGAGGTGAGCATTTGTAAATAATCACAGTACCCTTTCCATGTTAATGTCTTACTGGTTTTATCTGGTTTATTCCATTTGTGAGATTTTGGTTACTTTCCATTAGAATGGTTTCAGTATGAATGTTTCAGGCAAACCAGATAGCTGGTTTCTGAGTATTAAAATATAATTTTTCAAGCATTGCTATTTCCAAAGGGCTTTATTTTATTATTATTTTTTAATCCAGTATCTTAGTGCCTTCCTGTGTTCAAAGAATTCCATTAGTTGCTGTGGCTATTTACAAATGTTGCTTAAATGTTTTCAGGGCTGGGGTGTGTAGCTCATTGGTAGAGTGCATGCTTAGAATGCAAGAGGTCCTGGTTCCATCCCCAGTACCACATTAAAAAATAGATATACATAGTTTTCAAAGTTAGTGTGTGAAATTGGTAACTATTTTGGAAGCAAATTAAAGAAACATCTTATAAAAATCAGTTTACTTGCTTCAGGCAGTTGTAAACTGCAGGTGAGTTAAGTTGCCGTTTTTTTAGATTGAATTTTGATTCCCTCATTGCTTGTCCTCTGCAGTGATTTATCAGGCATGATGTGCATATTTCTCATCTCCATTCTCTCTTATTTCAGTCTCTTCTAAAATAGTCACATTTTTCTTTTGTTGAAAAGTTCTTAAATGATTTTTTTCCCCTGTGATTGAGGGTACAGGTTGTGAAGTTTTGTTGTCTTCTGAGTGGCTTCTTGACTGTGGGAGCTGTGACCTAAGTGAGGACTACTGTTATTTACTGTATAAATAGGACCAGAAGGTGAACGAAATTTGGCAAGATCCCATCTGTTTTAGTGAGCGTTTTTGCTTCTGTGGCTAAATGACCCGACCAGAACAACTATAGAGAAGGAAGAGAGAGCTCACAGTTTCAGAGGTCTTAGCCCACAGAAGGGTGGCTTTATTCCTCAGGTTCAAAGTGAGGCAGAACATCATGGCGGAAGAGTGTGGCAGAGAGAAGCAGCTCACATCTTCTGAAAGCAGAGAAAAAGAGAGATTCCACTCTCCAGATACAAAACATATACCCATAGCCAAGCCCCAATTCCCACCTCCTCCAGCAACACCCTACCACTTCAGTTAATCCCATCATGGATTAAATTCACTGATTGGGCTAAGGTTTACAATCCAGTCATTTCTCCTCTGAACCTTCCTGCATTGTCTCACATGTGAGCTTTTAGAGGACACCTCATATCTGAACCATAACACCATCTCTAAGCATGTCTAAGATATATTCTTTTTCTCCAGTGAAGACTTGTCATATTTATAAGCCGGTGGTATTATTTCATAACCTCAACAGAAAATGGGTATCCATGATAGGGAAGTAACTTGTTTATTTTAGATTTTTTTTCATTATCTTTTTAACATTGATAAAATTACTCAGAGTTTTGGCAACGTAAAAACAGTTGAATACAGTTGGATTGAGTTTGTGAAATGTATTAATTCAACGAATGTTCATTAAACTCTGTAGGAAAATAGCATTCTGGGAAAAAATAAGTGTACAGAGTATTTGCTCTCAGGGAGCTTCAATGTCAATGGGGAGTCAAGGTACATGCTTAGAGTCAGCAAAAATGTTAAGAGTAGTCATTCATTCTGCTTTGGAGGCAAAGGTGTTACCATTTTGCTTAGTGAACTTTTCCTAATTGAAAGGTTTTGTGCCGACATTTTATTGAACATTAAAATTGCCGTCAGCTTTAGGACTGTCCAGTTGGGAAGAACTTGGGGCAAGGAGGCATTCTTCATTGACATTATTGTGAGAGTACATTAAAAATACTTATTTTAATTAAATTTGTTTCCTGATCTGTTGCAGTCACAGAAATATTAACTGTCTGAAAATGTTTATTTCAGAGAAAAATGATTTTAACAGTGGAGTTGTATGTGGCTAGAAAACTCTTAAGTAGATAGTTATGCTTGAAAACATTGGCTTATGTAACCAGGACTGCCAGTGTGGAGATGTGATGATTTAAGCAGAGGTTTATGATCTGAGCTTAAAGGAAGCAGCTCCTGGGAAAGGAGCTGAGACCAGGGTGGGGAAGCAAGGCCCCTTCTGCCATTTTGGGAGCAGAACTCCTAGGAAGTAAGTCAAGGGCAAACACTGATATAAATCATCTAGCACCCTTTAGATATCAAAGGCTTTTAAAAGAAACATTTTTTTGATTAATAAAGCCTTGGATGATTATATTCTTTTTGATCTGATGCTCAAAAATCAGTGTTTAATTTCTTGTTTTTCCTAGTTTTTAATTAAAGGTAACATGTAACTGATCCCAATATACTTTGGGAGGATACAATCTAATAAAATAACCTTTTTATATTTAGTGTTCTATGTCTATTCCTCTGAGATATTTATGCTTCATGCATTTGATAATGTGTTGATATATATATATACATATATATGCATGTGTATATATAATAATTATTATATGTATATTCATATATATATGAGTGTATATATATAATAATTTTTCTTAGCTGGAAAAAAACAAAAAGAAGTGCAAAGATGTAAATGCACTGTGAGGGTTCTAGTCTCCATTACACTGCCAAAAATATTTCCTTCCTGTTATGCTGGTTTACTCAATATCACATAGTGTAGAAACCCTTCATGTAGGAGAAATTTCTCAGTTGTTGGCTACTTCCTAACTCATTTTTTAATGTGATAAAATATAAAAATAAAGGTTTAGTATTCTAACCATAGTTCACAGTGTTGTGCAACTATTGCCACCGTCCATCCTCAGAACCTTTTTACTTCAAATGGCACCTCTGCATTCATTTAACAGTGCCTCCCGTCCTCCTCCATTCAGCCCAGGCTGCCATTCTACTGTCTGTGAACTTGACATCATGTAAGTGGACTTGCACAGTACTTTTTTTTTTTTTTTTTTTTTGCAGTTCTGGGGATTGAACCCAGGGCCTTGTGTTTGCAAGACAAGCACTCTACCAACTGAGCTATATCCCCAGCCCAGTATTTGTCATTTTGTGACAGGCATATTTCACTCGGCACACTGTCCTCAAGTGTCAACCATGTGATATATAGCTCAGAATTTCCTTTTCTTTTTAAAGGCTGAATAATATTCCATTGTATGTAAATACCACATCTTGTTTATCCATCTGTTGCTGGATTTAGCTCACTATTTCTATATTGTGGGTCACACCTGCATTTTAAAACATAAAATCAATAGGAAATTTGTGCCTGTATTGCAGATCAGGATTTTAAAGTGTGTCTGCATTGTGACAGAAAATGTTTTCTTTACTGTCAGTGGCTAATGCTGGAAGTGTGTACCTCTGTGAACCCCTGTGTGACTCTGTGCCTGTGTCCAGGCTGTGACTCATTGCTTCTCTTGGCCAGGTTTGCATGTCTTTTCAATGAGAAGTTTCCTGGCAGGTGAGACTTGGTGTAGGTAAATATATACTACTTAAACTTCAGTTTTTGAAAAAATATAGCTCCTTTTTAAAAATTTTTAGTTGTAGATGGACATAATACCTTTATTTTTTATCATTATGTGGTGCTGAGGATCAAACCCAGTGCCGTACACATGCTAGGCAGTTGCTCTACCACTGAGCCACAACCCTAGTCCAAAAAATATACCTCCTTTATTCAGTGCAAGAAACTCAACCCCTTCAGTGTTTATTTTTTTATTAACACAGATAACAATTTTATGAGCTACTTATCCCAAAGGTCAGCAAAGTCATTATTTTTATTGAAAGTCATCTTGAACTTCTATTGTTAATATAGAATGTCATACATCTTTCCCTGCTGTTCTCAGATGAGGTGCAGGGTAGTATAGGGTACCAGGATTTTGGAATAAAACAGATCTGGATCCAAACATCCTGTTGCTGGCTAGCTGTGACCAATTTTACATTAATTAGGAAGAGTTTCCAGCATCTTTTTGCAGAATATTTAGGGTCACATGTGACTTGTGTTGGAGATGGAGAGATACTAGGGAAATGTGTGATGTAAAATTATTAAAAAATATATAAATTTTCTTTCCTACATTCCTAATTCCTTTTCTATGAGTTTACAAAAATGCACCAATAATCTGTTAGAGACTCTCATGGTAAGTTTTGTTTTTTTTTTCTGTCTTTTAAACTTGGTCAAGTTTGGTCCATTGAATGACAGACCCCAAGCGTATGGCCTGCTAGTCCGATTTGTTACAAAGAGGGCAACCATTGTGGTCATTCCACCTACTTTGATCTGGGGTTTGGATGACTTCAGTAACCTTTGATCTGTAGGAGATTGGAACAAGAACTTGGCAAGTGTAGGTATGAACAGTTTTTTCCAAATGCTGTCAATCCAAGTCACTTTCTTACCATTCTGTAGTATGTCCTACTGAAGATCCTTTTTTAGAAAAGAGTAGACCAAAATAGTAGCATTAGAAGTCATGAATTACTTGATTTTTTGAAATATTTTATATATATAATATCTCATAGTACAGAATCCATATAGATTCAATTGGAAGTAACTATGTCAGGATGCCTGAAATGTTATCCTGTTACCCATTTATTAAATCCTAATTAAAGACTTTTTGAGGAGGGTTGCCTGTTCTAATGTGTTTATATGTGTGTGGTGTGGGGGGTGATTACTAAACCATGTTTTCAGTGAATTAGTTTTTTTATAAGCAAAACAGAACTGAACTCTACTACTTGTATCTACCAGGTCTTATGACACTTTGTGTTGAGAACTTTGTAGGAATTCCTTTGCTGGGGAGGCAGGAGTGTATCCGGAAAGGAGAGCAGGAAGACCTGTAGAACATGCTGATCAACTCATAGGGCATAGTTGGTTTTTTAAAATATCACATGTCCACAGTGATACATTTGGAAGGAATTTCAGAGAATCAGACATGAGCCAAACAGCATTGCTTGTAGACAGTATCAGGGTTTTTTCTCCTGGAACTTCTCCTCCACAGTGTGCTGAATGAGTGTGCTGCTTCCCTAGGAGGGAACTGACCTCTGCTGGGCATGGTGAGGGTGTGGAAGTGTCCTTGTGAACTAGAACTGAAGTCAGTTCACTAACCAAATATTGTATATGTTTCTGCAGTTGTGACTTTATAGTTTTGTTTTGATGTGAATTTGATATCTCCTACCAATTTAGTAGTAACAATCTAGAACTTAGAGGAAGCTTCCTTGTTTTGGAGAGGAGGACCCTTCAGCTCAGAGATCACAGAATTGGGACTAGAACCTAAAACTGAGGTCTCTTCTGGTTGTGTGTGTGTGTTTTTTTTGTTTTTGTTTGTTACTGATTAAATAAACATACCATTTGTTTCCCAGAGGAAATTCTCAGCATATTTCATAAGTGAACTATAATGCAGTTCTGATTTATCTTAAAGCCTGTGTGTTCCAGGTACTGTGGTGATATTTTAAGTAGTAGAAACTCAACTTTTTATTGTTGGGGAGAATATTTATAGTTAAAAAGGTAACTCAGGATGTGTCAGATGGTTAAGCTGGGTTAATGCTGAGCTGAGGATGATGTGCATCCAGGACTGGAGTGGGTCTGACCTGTTGCATATATTATATATCGTCACAGCCATCAGTGAGGGAGCTGCTTTGTAAACATTAATTAGCTTTCATGAATATTTCAGTTAATTCCTGTGGAGGGTATTTTCTTTCAAGTAGAGGAGCTGATTTTTCATGTGCAAGTGAATTTTACTTTTGCTTCTGGAAGCAGCATGTTCCCTGGGTCTGGAAGGGTTGTAACTGGTACCAGACTTGGTACAGTTTGTTTTCATCCTTTGGTCTAGTTCCTGTGCCATATGAGGTCATTCAGTTGCACAGAGTTCCCCCTTTCTGAAGTTGCTTCAGCTTCTCTCTTTGAACTTGAAACGTGGCTTGTTTGATTTCCAGAAAGAGCTTGCTGAGAGGTGGCCAGCCCTCTTTTAGGGACTGCTTCATGCTCTGAGGAGCTACCACTTTAAGGAGGTATATTCTTATTCTGATCCTTTTATTTGTTGCCTGCAAATATCTAAAGAATTCAGTCTTTGACATTTTGTTCGTAAAACCTTGGTAGGTGACAGGTGTGGAAAGATTTCCTGGGCAAACTTTTTTCTTGCTAAAGGATGACTTTTCAAACCCTTGAATGTTCATGATGAATGTTCAAAATTTGTATCTGAGCTAAGAATAAATACCAGGATCTTCTTGTGGGCTGTTGAATAATCTAGCCCTTCATTAGAAATTGTGTGAATTTAAACTCATGGACTTTACGGTGAGACAAAATTAAAGTTTAGTCTTGTGATACTGAGTATCAGGTATTGTGTCTTTGCCAGGAAGAGAGCTTTATAATAGGTTGTGTCTTTTGCAGTTGTGTACCAATTTTTTTTTTTCCCTATGATTTCTTCAAATGCCCAACCATGCCTGACAAACTGGGAACAAGTTGCCCTTTGCTTGCTTTTTAAAAAATATCTTTTCTCTCTAGTGCATTACCCTATGCTCTGAGTGTCTAGGATCCTGATGGTTCAACTGTGTGTTTTCTTTGATAATTTCCATTTCCAGTAAAATGTGACTGTACATGAAGGTCATAGGACTGATATCTATTTTGAAGTGCTTTGTCATAGTCTGAATGTTTATGCTTCCCATTCATATGTTGAAATCCTAATCCTAGTGTGATGGGGTTAGGAGCTGGGGAGTCTGGGGAGTGATTAGGTCGTGAGTGGGGAACCCTCATGAATGGCAACAGTGCCCCTGAAGAAGAGACAGGAGCTTGCTGTCCCCCTGCCATCCACCACCTGAGGATACAGTGAGTGGACTGATGACTGCCAGCCAGAAGGCAGGTCCTCACCAGACGCTGGTTCTGCTGGTACTTTTGCTCTGGACTAGCCAGCCTTCAGAACTGTGAGATGTAACTATTGTTGATTAAGATACCCAGTCTGTGATAATTTTTGCAACAGTATCCCTAGGTGACCAAGACCTGCTGCATTTTAGCAAAATAGCACTTGATTTGAAATTGTTATTGCTCATTGTCTTTACCTTCTCCCTAGTAGTTGTAGATATTTCAAAAAACAAAACAAAAAACCAAGTGAGCAAGCATAACCCAGCACTCTCTGCTGCTCCGAGTCCACTGTGCTTTTTACTGCTTAATGGGATCAGGAGAGAGTTTCTTCAGCATCCACTGTGGCAGTGGTATTTTAGCCCGTTAATACCTGTCTAATGAGGAAAGGGATTTCAGTGCTCTCCTTCATCTTAGTGTAATAATTTCTTGGGGCTTTGATTTTTCCTGGTAGATACTTTGACCCCCTTTTCTGCCTGGCCTAGTGTGCACAAATATTTGGTGAAAGTGCAGTGTTGACCTAGACAAACAGATTGTATACACACACATACCCTGGTTTTTGTTTTGTTTTGTTTTTTTAGGTGGGTGCATTTGCAATGTATTTTCATTTGAGAAAACATATGAGCTACCTTTATATTAACATGAAGTAATCATCTACCTTGCATGCATTTATATTTATTTACATAAAAATAAAATTTTCAATAGTGATGATAAATGCCATCTTAAGTAATACTGGCTTAACATGAACTCTTTATAAAAAATATTTTCTTTCTGTAGCTAATGACAGTGATTTACAGATAAATATTTATTGGTAATTCTTAGAAAATAGACTCAGCAGGTGGGGCTTCTGCGTCCTGGTTTGTGATGCTCCTTCCAGCTTGTCCAGCCTGCCTGGATGGTTGTGGGCTAAGGTTGGGGCAGGTGCTCCCCAGGTCCACGGGAAACCATGAACATACACATTCATGAGGCAGCAGGGCTCCACCTCGAGGGGTAGGAAAGAGAACTTGGCTATGTGACAGGAGACAGAGGATCCCAGGAAGCAGAGGCCCCTGATATGACTCTAAGGTCCCCAGGATCAGTGCCTTGCCTTTCCCTTGACCTGTAAGCTTACGACACTTCTTTGTTAGGTTAAGGCCCTGCACTCCCAGGCTGGCTGAATTATTTCCTCTTGCCCAAAACTCAACTGAAAGGTTAAAAGTTATGAGTTAATGGAATTTCTTCTGCATATATTTTTCCCTAAATAATGCTAAAAAGTTTTTACTAGAATAATGTTTTATGGTTAAGTCTTTCTAGCTTCCCTAAGACTTAAATCACCAGATGGTATATTCTTAACACATGTACATCTGTACAAATGCTCACACATGCACACAGAGTGCAAAATACAACTCACCATAATACATACCCTCCCCTTGCTTCCATGGGGATGTGAAAACTTGAATGTTTTTCCTTTTGAATTTTATTGTCAATAAATATTTTCTACACTTTCTATTTCTGTATTAGTTATTGGCAGTTGTCATATCTGCAAAACCATGAGGATTTTCTGGATTCCATTGCCAAACATGTATCATTAGTGAAAGATAAGGGATTTAAGGATATTCAGGTTGTTCAAAGGTTGTAGCTCAGTGGTAGAGCACTTGTACCTAGCATGTCTGAGTCTCTGAGTTTGATCCTCAGCATCATATAAAAATAAAAGTATTGTGTCCATCCACAACTAAAAAATATAGAAAAAGAAAATAAGGAAAAGAAGATGTTGATGTGTGAAGCAGACATAGGAGAATTGAGTTCCAAGAGGGAGGAATGGTTAGATGAGGACTAAGGAGTGAATTCCCAAGCTTAGAAAATTCCTCATTTCTTTTCTCCAGGATAAATTTGTCTTTTCATCAACTAGGAATTTCCACTGTGTTGAAATACAGCTATGCTTTATGTCCCACAGACATTGTAGGACACTAGATCCTTCGTAGATGCCATTTACTTACTGCTTTACCAACCAGTGGTCCCCTCAATCATTTGGGCACAGCCCTCCTCCACTACCCTGTGTTCTTTCTACTTGCCTCTCCTCTGTGGATCCCTCCATCCTTCCAAGCTCCTAGGACTTTGCTCCTAGGACAGCTCTATGTGTCCCCCTTGGTCCCCATTCACTCCCTTTTCTTTCAGGCTCTTCCACATATGTTCCTCTCCTGCTTTGTGTCCTCCTGTCTCCTCCCCCAGTATCTTCCCTCCTAGTCCTACCTAAAAGCCACTCTGAGTTTGCTACTGTCCTGACAGCCTTGTGAATGGATAGTGCCCCATCTCCCACCCCCGGGAGTACTCTGGGGTCTGGAGGCAGTAGATGATTCAGATCATTCCTCTCCATTCAGGGAGTGCCTTCTTTGGGGCTCATTTCGACCATATTCTGTCTTCTTTTCCTCAGTGGTATCCTCTTACTGGTACTGGATCCTCATTCTTTGAACACCTGGGGTACAGTCTAATGCTCCAGATGATGTGTTTGTTCAAGTTCACAGGTTGATTCCATTGTAGCCAGAACCAGAGGATCAGCAGCCTCAGTTTGCCTGGACTCCATGGGTGCTGGGCAGTCTTGGAAACGAAGGGTTGCCCAGGACATGGGACTTTCAGTGCCCAAACCATGATGGGTGGGCCACCCTGAAGAATCACCATTGCAGCTCTTGTTAATACCAGGAACTGCTTCTGCTCTGAAATTCACAGTCTACCAGGTGGCCAGAACTTTGTATCCTTAAGTTTATTCGACAGGAGATCCTAAAAAATAGGTTCTTGCACCATGGGCCAGTTTCCAGCCCCTTGCTCCCCCCATGTGTATCCCTGCCTGCTCCATATTTCCAGTTCCATGGCCATCACTCTAGCAGTGCCTTGTCAACACACTGATACCCCTCTGTCTGCTGTCTTGGCTCAAGCCAGTCCTGGAGGGTTGGGCTGCCCACCCATGCCCATATCTGATGACCCAGTCCTACCAGAGAAAGTAACACAGATGCTCCTAAAATCCTGTTCTCACCTTGCCAGTCTCAACACTGCCTGGAAATAAACATTTTCCTCATCATGCTCTCACTCTCCATAATGACTTTTCCATCCTTCTTGACACTTCTTAACTCTGCATTCTCATACTCAGCCCCATCTCTCCTCTCTGTCTCTGGTTCTCAGCAGATGATCTTTCTATCACAAGTAAGATGGTCAGATGAAGGCATTGTCTCTTCTTCCCATGGCCCCCTTGAAAATCTTCTTTTTTCTACTTATATAAGTGAAGGAAGAATCCTTTTTACTTTCTAAAAATCAGCTTCTCCACCTCCATCCTTTCTTACCTGTTTTACCCTCTCTGTGCTGGTGTTTCCTTCTCTTAGTGTTTTTGGATACTGGTTCCCTCCCATCTTAGGATCCAAGCAGAGCAGAACAAACGGTGGCAATCCAGCCAAGCCAAGCCTCCTCCTTTAGCTATTGCCTTCTCTCTCCCTTTGGTTAAGCTCAGTTAAACTTAGCTTTCCTGCTTTCTAACTTGCACTACTTACCTATTGCTGCAAAACAAATGATCACACACCAAATCATCCATCACTTATCTCACAGTCTCTGTGGGTCAGAATAACAAAATAAAACAAGTATGGATGTTTGTGGAGATCTTTAATAGTTTTTTAAAAATTAAAAAATTTTTCCAAGTCAAAAAGAATTTAATGAGAAAAGTAGTACTGTTTTCCCTTTTGGTAACTCTGTTTTATAACTCACTTTAATAGAAAATAGCTGTCTTCTCATACCTTCTTTTGTATTCAGTCTGTGTGGTAGATTGCTTTGGTTGTAGTATATGCAGAAAATCCCACCTCACACAGATACGTGAGTGGAAGGCTAAGATAATTGAAATTCTGGTTCGAATTTCCTTGTGGATATTTTCCTTTTGATATCCCACTTGACAAATGGTAGTGTCTTAAAGGTTAGCCACAATATGCTTCCTAAAAATCATAACAGTGGTCTTTTCCTCCTTTGTTACATTAAAATCAATTGCATTTCAAATAGGACAATAGAGAATAGTTGTCATTTGTAATACATCCATATAAGGACCTATTACAAAATCATTAAGTATTTTATTATAGGTGATAGGTTGGAAATGCAATAAGTCATCTGTTCACTATGAATCTAATTTTTCCTTAAAAATGAAAAGAGGTATGTATTCATATTAATTGAAAGGAAATATATCAGAATATGAATGTTTAGGAATATATTCATTGGTGGTATTTTATTTTCTTTATACTTTTCTGTGTTTACCAATTTCGTATGAACTAGGACTCTGCTTCTAAAATCGGGGAACATTAAAAAAAAAAAAAGAAGTATGTCTATTGAAATAATTACCTATCCATAGGCTACTGTATACAGGAAAAACTCCAGTATTTCCTACAGGAGTAGAAATATTGTTTCCCTCCTGTTATTTATTTAACAGACTAATAACCTTTCTATGGCTGTCCTGAGTTTCAGGATTTTTCCTCTTTATTTTAATAGCAATTCAATTGATTTAGTAGAGAAACTCAAAGATTTATTTAAGCAAAGTTGTAAAAGTTGAACTTTCACACACAGTGGAGACAGACTTTGCTTTTTCTCATTCTGTGACAGCTCAGGGAACACTATTTCTCACCCAAGGAAAATGGCACAAGACTCTTCTCCTAAAGCAGTGGTGCACCTCCCTTCACAGTGGATACGTGGCCTCCAAGGAGCATGCAGAACTGTTGTGACTGAGTCTGTTGCCAGGGATGTGGCCTTGCCTGTTTCTCCCTGGTCTTAGGTCTTGCTTTTAGACATGCAAAGGAACGCACACATCTGGGGCTTAGTTCTTGGCTTGCTTCTGAATTTCTAAAGGACGTGTGCCAGCTCTGATGTGGCTGATGTGGTGTTCTCTTTAGGAGTGCTGCTTCCAGACCTTCATCCTCTAATCTGATGGTGATCTGTTTTGCTGAAAAGGAAGGGTCTTCTGTTTATATTTCCTGTTTTACATTTCTTATGATATAATTAAGCTACTATTAAAATGTCTCCAGATGTTGCAAAGCATCCACAAAGCCTTAAGAGAGAGCTTTTACCCACTACTTGTCAAAATAAAGCTAAAAGCATCCTCACCTGGACAGTTCCTGTGACTGGAGAGTACTGTGACTTTAGTTAACGTGAGTGATGTCCATTTTTAGCAGTATATCCCAAGACCGTTTCCCAAGACCTGGCTCACTTTGAAGCCTCGCCTTTGAGAGAGAGCTACTTAATTGCATATTCTATTACAATACTGTTCTACTTTAAAAGACCATTCTGTCCTCTGCTTAAAACAACCTATGAATATTATTCTTGAGTGTATCCCTAATGGTTAAAATTGTCATCACATTTGGAAATATGCTAATTTAATTTCCATCTGATTTCAAGTTGAACATTATAGAAAGTAGAAAATGTACTCCAGATATACCTAGTGATTTCTCCTTTTTGTTGAAACCACTATTTACATTTTGTTATTTCTTGGGTCTGTTAGTGTCTTTTGTGTGTTAGACTGAACTCGGAAGGATTTGCAGATTTAGCTGCAGAAGGACTGAGGAGCATTATTATTTCTGTAGTACTATAAGCCTGAGCTGCGGGGCCCTTTCCTTCTATCTGCCTGTGGTATTGAGAACAAAATGTGAAATCCTCACATAATCTGATTACTGACCACTTTCCCATCTTATCATAGGTGAAAATCAGGGAAATTGGTGGCCATTATTTTACCCACATTCCTAAAACAGTTTCTACCATGCCTTTCTCCTCTTCAGGGACCTGCTTCATGTGTGTCTTACTGGCCGAGTCACAGGCAATCAGGCCAGATTTTGGACCCTGTGTTTGTGGCTTCTCTACCTGCCCAGCCTTGTCTTCTGCCACTTACCAGGTGTGTCCTCCTTGTCCCAGTCAGGGTGGTATCTCCCATCTGTGCCATTGGTCTTCCTTAGACTATCTTGCTGGGTCATTGCTGTCTCTGCCTGGCCCTATCCTTTCAAGGCTGGCTTGGATGGAGCTTTTGTTCTGACTAACCTATTTTCCCCACTGCTTTTCACAGTTTGTTTCTTAATGTGCTATTATGTCATATTCATATATATACTGTATACACACACACACACACACACACAAATTTAGCTTTTACATGAAGATCAAATATTCTTTAAAGGATTCTTGTACATTTTTTTATATCCCCTAAGCCCATGTTGGGCATTTGTTATGAGTGAAAAAGAGAAAGAGAGAGAGAGAGAGAGAGAGAGAGAGAGAGAGAGAGAGAGACAGGAGAAAAAATATGAGACCCAGAATGCTAACAGAACAAACATTTGTATTTGGAGCACTCTGGTCATGGGGACAGAGGGTGTAGGGCACTTAGGGGAACTGAGCAAATACTGTTGATTGGTTGGAACTAATGGAGTAGAGGTAGTGCTGGGTAGTGCCTGGTGTGCAACCAGAAATGAGCTTGGGCAGTCAGCAGCTGTAGACTTAACTAATTTGGCAATTATTTGAAGCATTAAAAGAACTAGAGGGAAGATGTTGAAGTTTATTCTAATTCTCTTCACATTTAGAGAAACACTTACCAGTTATTCAACCAACACTGATGAAACAAAAAAGTCCTTCAGTAACTGAGAGGCTGCTGTAGTTTGGATCTCAGGTATTCCACAAAGGCCTAGATGTTAAAGGCTTAGTTACCAACCCATGATGCTCTTGGGAGGTGGCAAGGCCTTTAAGAGCCTTTAGGGGCCTGTTAGAAAGCTTTAGGTTACTGGTGGCTGAGGATATGCTCTTGAAGGGAATTGTTGGACCTGTCTTATCTTTTAAGCATCCTGGCCATGTGGTAGAGGCTTTCTGTTCCTCCACATACTTCTGCCATGAAATGCTTGGCTCCAAAACAAGGAAGGGAAAATTCTCATTTCTTTTGTCTCCTAGTCTCTATTTACAAGGAATAAAATATGGTGTAGTGGTGAAGAGACTGGGTGCTCCAACTACATGACCTTGGGCAAGTTGGGCTCAGCCTCTTTCAATAAGGATGTTAACACCTCCTCATGGAACTGTTAAGAAGATGAAGTACAAATATTTAAAACAATGCCTGGAAGGCATTAAGGCTCAAAAGTTAACTTCGAGTAGTAGTAGGATTAGTATTTCTGTGGGTTTCCTGGGGATCAAACCATCTTTGCTAATAATAGTTTGTCTTATAAGTTTCAAACAATTAAATAGCAACATAACAAAATGACAGAATAAAACAGTTTAATCAAGAGTTTGTGGAAGAGCTTAGACCCAGTCAGTAGGGAGAAACAGTTATAAGACCAGTTGACAGCTATTTTTGCGCCGTCACCAATATAGGACAAATAAAAACGTTTATGGATTTTTTTCTGTGCAAAATTTATTGAGCGGTTTCATCTCTTTAACAAATGACATTTGAACATTTAATATATTATAGGTCTTGGAGATACAGTAGTATATAAAACAGAAGTGGTCCTGGACCTTGTGTAGCTAAATACCCAGAGAGAAGATGGTCAGATAAGTATCCAGCAATATAGTAATTACAGATTGGGAGAGGTGGGAAATGGGCTCAGAACAGAGATCCCCAGTTGAGGGACAGCATTAGATTAGTGTACAAGGGGGGTGATACTGGAGTAGAGATGGAGTAAAGCATGAGAATGAGCCAGTGGTAGGTGGAGATTTGGGGTGGGAGATGGCTTGTGGTGACATGCTCCAGGTAAGTAAGAGACACTGTTAAGGAAGAGTTCGATGTGTTCTCTGATGTGGCTACAACGTAGGGAGCAGGGTGGGGGAAGACTTGCATGGAATGTGGGAAGCAGGTGTGGATCAGATGAGTAGGGAATGGGGTTCATTTATAATAACACTTTGGAGAAGTTGTGAAGTACCCTGAAAATCTCATGGGACAAAAGTCAAATCTTAGTGCATAAAAGCATGGGTACTGTTTTTTGTCCATTTGCTACAGAACTAAGAGTACCTGGATATCTTTGAGAAGTGACAGTACTGAGTTGACCTTCTGAGTTCTTAGCCTGCAGTAATCATAGACTGAATTGTGAAGCCAGACCATGACCTATAGCCTGGATGGCATCATGCAGAGATCCCTTGTGAAGGCACTAGTATGGAGCATATTGTAGGATCTCAAATCAAATCTGGAGGTGGTGCACAGCTCTGCATTGTCCTGAACAGGCTCTCATTAGTTGTGGCTGGGGGACAGACAAGGACACTGTGATCTGGGCTGATAACGGCTTGCTGAGTGCTGACTGGTTTATTTCTTTTTTCAACCATGGAATCCTGGCCAAGCTGGAATAATCCAGAAGCTCGGCAATCAGCACTTCTCAATCATCTGTGCATTTGGGAGGAGTCACCATGGACTGCTTTATCAAGTGTGAATTTCTGATATCAAATCACTGGCTTCCAAAGCAATCAGTTTTGACCAGGAAGGACTCTTTGGAAAGTCATTTTAAATTAATCATTATTATTCAAATAGTATTCTTTTCTTTTATTGAATGTGGAAAGAGGAATTTAATGCTCTGTGACCATGGTTTGCCTTCTCTGTGTTCTTATCACTTCCAAGTCCTGAGAGATCCAGATATAGATAGCTGTATGGGGCTGCTTTGTAGGCACAAGCTTTAATATGAATTCCTATGGGTCATAGACTGCTTCAGGGTCACCCTGTTATTTTGTATTATAGACAAGTAAAACAGACTTCCCACATTTTCCTTTTTTGGGGAAGGGAGGAGTGTGGCTTCGAAAGATCTGGGTGTAGCTTGATTACATGACCAGTGTAGTGGACATGCATGTATGTGTATGTGTATGCAAACGTGTGTGTGTGTGTGTGTGTGTGTGTGTGTGTGTGTGTGTTCTTAGCCTGCAGTAATCACAGGCTGAGTGTTTGTGTTGGTGTGTCTGTGTGTTAAGAACATCTGCATGTTTAGAATCAGATTGTCCCTACTCATGAAAACTTCTGATTGCCTAGGCCAGGGTCCAGGGAGCACCTGTGACCAAGAAATGGATTACTTTTTTAAGGCATAGGGTCTGAGGGGTGGCAGAGCTGCCGTTGGGCCTGGCATTTCTGTATTTCTGAACCAGGACCCTTCGATAAGGCCAAAATGTGTAGTTAATCATAAAGAGAATGGTTCAGTAACAGTTCTAATGAAGAAACACACAATGCCCAATTTTTCCAAGTCACTGAATCAGATTTTCTTTTCTCTCTGCAGTGAGCATTTTAAGAGGAAACAAACTTTATTTTTTGCTGATAGTTTGGAAACAAAACTCATTTTAAAAAATAAGAATGAAGTAAAATAAAACTATATTAAAGACAAAATGTTAGTCTAAAATACTTTGTATGTTGTATCTTAAAATCAGGCATTAAATTATGTTAGTAGGAATATGATTCATAATGCCATCAGTACTTAATTAAAATAAAAGCTGTACTAGTAAATCTGCTAGTCAGTTTCAATTAATTTTTTTCTAAAGCTAAAAAATAGACATTATGTCTCTTCAAATTATTAAATAACTTTTAAATAACAATGTCCTGTTTTCTGAACATTTATAAATTCAATTTTTATCATTTAGGCTGGTGGGTACATTTTTCCAAGTAAAGATTATGACTTTCATCACAATCCCCTCTGACTTGAAAAAATAGTGGTTTCTTAATTCCTCTATAACAATTGATGGTTTGGTTATAAAGTAAAGCAAGGAGTTTAACTATTAAATACTAATCAGAGCAGGCATTGTTGTCCATTGTTGCTGTGATAGCTAATATTTAAGTCTGACATTTAGAGGTAACCTGTTATACCATGAGAGCACACACACTGAGTTACTTCTTTAAAATGCCTCTATTCTGTGATCATGTAGGTGAGGTCATGTTATTGACCTGTCTTTCATCTGCACAGTTAAATTAACTTTGTTGATGTACTTTGCTGTTTCAATATAATAGCCTGTGACTGCCTCCCTTTTCCCATTTCTTTTTTAAAGGATTGGAGAGAACAGCATTTGCAAACCAACATAGGCAGGAAAGAAAGGGGGAATGTAACCCTTTTTGAAAAGTCCTGTCAAAACTTATTAGCTGCTTGGTACTGGTGCTTCCTCTTTCCAAAACCAATGTTCATGCAATCCTACCCTGCATTGTGAGATTGTTTATTGCCCTGAGCAGAATTCCTGGCATATTTGTGGCCCTGCCCCTTTAATTTCTGCCAGGTTCCCAAGCCACAACTGGCCCACAGCAGTGCTGCCTTTACCCCTTGCTGCCTTTATCCCTGTGGTAAAGAACACATTGGGTAAATAAGTTGAACCCTAGTGATTGTTCCAGCACACTTCTGCTGCTTGGTCTGCATCCCAGTCTTTATGGCTCTCTGCCTGTCATTGTCTTGATCTTGAATTAAGTCTAACAACTTTACCCATCTGACAAATGTTAGATATCCACCTCCCTTCCTTTAGTAAATACACTAATGATAGGTGTTACTTACTTGTACCTACTGGTATTGATGAAATGGGTCATATTTCCTAAGGTCAATGAAAAGAATTCCTAGGGAAGGTGTGTTTCAGGGGTGGTACTGTGGGAGGGTAGAAGAAAAGATAAACAAAAATCCAACTCCTGGCTCTCTAAACAGGTTAAGCCGGATTACCTGGGATAGTTTGTGTGACAAGCTGTATATATATATTGATCACCAGGACGTCAGTTCATAAAGCAAGCCTGAGAGGGAAAGATAAGGAAAGTCACTCAGTGGCTTTGAGGTTTTCTGTGAGTTTCTGTGGGTCATGAAATAACTGAATGGTCACAATAAGCATTACAGAAAGGTAAAATAAGGAACATATAAAGAGTGTGCAGCATGTAGGAAAGGCTGTGTATTGGTTCTAAAAATTTTATTTCTTTTCATTTTTGTGTGTGTGTGTGCTCTTGGGCCTATTATTAGCTGCATGAATTTGGGAAGGTTTCTCTGCCTCTCTGGCTCTCAGAACTCCCTCAAAGTATTATTTTAAAATTTCAGTGCCTGTGTACCCAGTCTAGAGCCATATTTAGTAGTTTATTTTAATGTTTTTACTGTAAGATTGGCTAATACAGCAGTGCTTAGCTGAGTTTCTCAGATCTCAAAGCTTATGAGACTTCTTCTACTCTTTCATATTGCTAATATTGCTGCCCCCCCCTCCTTATTTTTTGATCAACAAGAAAAACAGATCAACTCTTTGTTTTCTCCCTTAACCTTTTTTGCCCAGTTACCGGAATTGCCTTTGACTGCTTGATTTCCTGGGTCTGGGTCTGGAGAACTCCTACCCTTGTTTTAACTATAGCTAAGTGAAGTTTTGTTCAAATCTTTAATGTTGCACAAATAAAATTATTATTTTGGTGTTAAGAAACAAATTATTCACTGGGTTACCCCCCACCCCTTTTAAAACATATACTATAGGATTTTATTTGTAGATGTTGAAGCTACCTTAAAAGATATTTTAAGGGTTGGGGGTATAGCTCAATGGCACAGTGCTTGACTAGCATGAGCAAGGCCCTGGGTTCCATCACCAGCACAGCAAAAAATAAATAAAAGTAAGTAGGACAAAAAGTACTTTGTCAGTCACCTCTGTTCCCCAGCTTTTATCATAGCAGTGGGGAAAACTTACCTATGAACAAATAGAATTCTTTTTTTTAATGTATATATTTTTAGTTGTAGATGGACCCAATACCTTTATTTTATTTATTTATTTTTATATGGTACTGAGTGTCAAACCCAGCCTCACAAGTGGTGGGCAAGCACTCCACCACTGAGCTACAACCCTAGTCCAACAAATATAATTCTTGAAGTAATCTTTAATTTGTATTCCCTTCCTCATTCACATACAGTTCAAGGGATTTGAGGTTATTCTTTAACAATTAGAGTAAGGGCAGTTTAAAGATTAGCTGGAAGAGAAGCAGATGGCTGCATTATCAGTAATACTAGCCCAAATACAACTTTTTCAGAAGTGTTTACTGTTTGTATAGGCAGCTCTTCCAATTTACATTTCTCTTGGAAGTTTCCATGTGCCTTTATCAGTCATGGAGTGGCCATGTTATTGTGACATATTTAAGTAAATGAATTAGGGCAATATTTTTCAAGCTATAGGTTGGTCCATCAGTGGGCCATGAAATAACTGAATGGTCACAACAAGCATTACAGAAAGGTAAAATAAGGAACATATAAAGAGCATGCAGCATGTAGGAAAGGCTATGTATTGGTTCTAAAAATTTTATTTCTTTTCATTTTGTGTGTGTGTGTGCTTGTGTGTAAAGCGGCTCACAGACTGAAAAGTATGGAAGTCATTTATCTGGAATATTTTAGAAAGTTTGTCAGAGTTCTTCAGAGTGAGTAACTACATAGAAAGAAAACAGTTATAGCAGGGTGACTCTTAGCTGTATTTCCATCACAGTCTGAGTTGATTCAAAGTGACCTTGTTTAGGATTTAGGACTTTGATCACAATCCTTTATTTCTCTGACTTCCACTGATATCACACACAGTCAAGCCCATTGTAACATGGAGTTACACACAGTGGATATGATCATACATTTTGAAATTAAAAATACATTCTTTCTCTGAAGTCTGTCAGGTTTTTTTTTTTTGTTTTGTTTTTTCTTACACTAAATACAGTAGCTCCAGGTACTTCACAACAGAAGTATCCTGGACATTACAGAAGGCAGGTCTTTGAGAAGGCTATTTGTAACAGAAGTGGAGAGAAATGGAAGATAGTCCAACCTCTGTAGGGTTAAAATATGTTCAACCAGTGCCCCAGTCCACTGAGCAGGCTCTGAAGCTCAGGGGAGTTTGGGAGAACTTGAAAAGCAAAAAGGAGGGTAGAAGCAGTAACTGTTTTTGGGACTGATAATCAGAGGACTAAACTGGAGGAGGAGGAAAAGAGATTCCTTAATGTTGGTAATGTATATCATTATTAAACACAATAGTTTTTAGCCATAGTAATACAGAGAATCCCCCAAACTAATACATTTTACAAATGGAAAAAAAAGGTTATGACTTCAATTCTGAATATTCAGAGGTGAAATTTTAAAAAATAACACATTCCTCCTAATTAACTTGTTACTTATAACCATTGTGCTTATGTATTTTCTACCAGAAAATGAATTTTTTAAGAAGTGCTCCTAAATATTTGAACTCTTATTCAATTTGATAATGAAAACATTGAAAACCAAAGAGTAGACAATTTATTTCTAGGTTTTGTTCTTAGAACTCTGAATTGTTGTAAACTTTTAAAGGAATTGTCGCATTTTTCTTGGCCCTTTTGCTACATTTTACTTCAAATACTTAATCCGTTTAAGAAGGCAGAACTATCCTCTTTTTTCTAAGCTTTTCAGTTTGTTTTTCTTTTTAAAGGCATAAGGGAAGTAGTTAAGTGTCATGTACATCTGTAGTTTGTTAGAGAATTATTTTATAATCGTTATTCCGGAAGCCATTTGTGATTTCCTTTATAACCAGCTGTCAGTAAAGGACAAGTTCTTATTATAAAGGTGTTGACATGTCATTTGTTCTTGTCCTTCTTATTTAATTAAAGTAACCAGTAACCTCTATCTGTGTGGATTTAAAAACAAGTACTGTTGTGTAGCTCAGTGGTAGGGTACTTGCTTAACCTACATGAGGCCCTGGATTTAATCTCCAGGAAAAAGAAAGCAAAACAAAAATTAAAGCAACAACTACAACAAATTCAGGTACTATTAAAGGAAACTTTGGACTTTTGTGACAAGAACTGTGAGAGAAGTCAGAGCCAATGGACAGTTTCTGAATATTGCTTTCTTGGATAAATGAATCCTGTTGCAGCTAAAGAAATGAAAACATTTACAATTTGGATAACTTCAGGTGAGCAGCAGAATTCTCCATTTCATGTGGAAGGGTATCTCGTCTGGCGTCTACTAAAGAATTACTATCTTTTTCTGTTCTTGTACTTAATCATGGTGGCTACTGTAGAATTTAAGTCCTTAATGACGTGCTGACACTTTGGGAAGATGTTATTTGACTGCAGCTTTATTAAGTAGTGACAGCTTTGATTGAAGTGCCATGAACTTCCAAAGTGAGTAGGCTGATGGGGGATGTTGGCAATTGGGGCCAAAGTCCTAATACCTGATGTCCAAGAACTTGGGAGCTTTAGACTCAGTGGTTGGAGGTTGGCGTTCTAACACATTTGTGTGTGAAGGATGGTGTTGGTTTAAGAGAGAGAAAAGGAATTTACTTGAGGATGGAAGGTAGTAAGTAAATAGGAGATATTGCAACAGCCCTAAGTGATCCTTAAAAGCATCCACCTTGAATGAAGATGAATCACATCACTCTACTTCTGTAGGACCTGGATTATGACTATGTCGCTGTTCCTCATCACTGAAACTGAGTGTTGTTTCTCCAAGGCCCTTTCCCATTCCCCTAGGAGTGAAGTAGTTAGGCTTTTCAGATATTGTGGCACCTGATGTCTGGATGTTTAAATGTGTCTTCTTTTTATAGGCATTAATTGTTGGTGCTTCTTGTTTGCCTAGTGTGTAGCTGTCATTTTTTCCTGTTCCTGTTTGGAAAGTTTCCCTGGACAGATGGTCCAGCACTCGAGTAGGAGCCCGTGGAGAGATCAGTGCAGCCTCAGGCCTGGGTGTGCTGTGACACGGGTGACTATAGTCACTGTTTATGGCGTGTCAGTGGTTTCAGTGAGCTGAGGTTGCCTGGTTTTTGTTTTCTGTGACTCTAGGAGGCAGCCTGTGACAAAATGGTAAGGCCTGTCATTCGAAGATGCCAGACCTCCAGAGGGAGTTGAATTCATGTGCAGAGTTCAAGGGAGAGAGTTCAGCGTGGTGTAGTGCACTCCCCTGTTCTGGGGCCCAGGCCTACTACTAATGTGTTTACATTTGGACTTTTGCCAAAACCCCCTTCCCTTGAAAAGAAAGTTTTCGAATAGACAGAAAAGCTAAGGCTGAAAAGACTTCTGTTAGCGAGTCCCCATCTTTGTTACTATTGCAGCTTTCACTCTGGATGCCAGGAGTACCAGACACTTCTGAGAAATTGTTCTTGCTGTGGTTTCCCTTTTGCTTTGGAGTTGAGGTTCCAGAGTAGCTAAATGTGGCCCAAAGAGCTCCTTGTCCAGAGCTAGCATGTCCTTTGAAGGTGTTGAGTTCCATGTATTTTGTGGTCTGCTCAGGTTGCTGTAACAAGCCTTGGCCTGGTGCTTCATCAGCAGTTATGGATGCTGGAAATCTGAGGGCAAGAGGCAGCTGCTTGGGTTCCTGGTGAGGGCGCTCCCTGGCCTGCCATTTTGTGCCATGTGCTCTCCTGGCAGGGTTGAGGAGTGTGTGATGGGAGGAGAGTGTTGAGAGAGCAATCTCTGTCTCTTCCTCTTCTTCTGAGGACACTGATCTCATCTTAAGGAGTATACCTGATGACTTCATCTGCATCTAATCCACCTGATGGGACAGGATTTTGAACTTCAACATATGAACTGCAGTCCTTGGTGGTACGTTGGTGAGGCAGAGTTGATTGTCTACCAGGTAGCCATTGCTGTCCCTCTTCACTGCTGATATGCCAGGTTTACATGTCCCCAGCTTCCTTTGTAGCTTGGTCACATGACAGTTCTGGCCACTGAGATGCATGCACTCAAGGGCTTCTGGGAATACCTTCTGTCCAGATGAAGAGAGCCAGCAAGGGGCTTTCCAAGCCTTCCCCTCCTCCTCTGAGCCCAGGGACTGTGAGGCGGATGGAGCAATGAGGACAGCCCAGCTCCCTCTCAATACCATTGAGCTCTGTGAAGCCTTGTACTGTCTAACTTCAGCCTTCTTCTGTGAGCTAAAAATGGACCTCCATGGTTTCAGCCACCTGTTTTCAGGTGTTACCTGCACTCCAGAGCATCCTCGCCGATTATCTTTGAGGGGAGACCTTCCTCCTTGTGGAGTTGTTAGGAGGAACAGTCTTGGGAAGATCTGGTTTCTGAGGTCTCCTCGCACTCCCTGCCCTGAGTTGTCTCCAGTGCACTGCTGTTCCTCTTGCTGTGTCCTGATGTTCTCATCCATAGGAGACTTCATCTTGCTGCCCACTAGGTCTTTAGGGCCCACCTCCACATACTTAAGAGGGACACAGTGAATGTTTAAATCTTCTGTGGTTCTGTCTTGTAACAACTATTGGTGTATCATTCCTATTTTGCTTTAGATGTCCTCCATAATGAAAGGGCTGTTTGTTGTTCACATTCAGAAAGCCCATGAGGCAGCCTGAAGAGAGTAAGTGGGGAAACAGACTTTAATTAAAAGTACCTGAGCTACATAAATACCTGTTCTCGAGGGTTTAGTTAGAGACAGTCTTCCCAGGGCATGCCCAATCCTCACACTCATTTTTCATTGTGAAAGCAGAAATCATTTAAGACTCAACTTATATTCTTTTAATTATGAAACATTTTAATCATACAGAAAACTATAACCATAGCCCTTGTTTCTGGCATGAAAGTCTTTATTTTTCTTTGTAAGAATGAAAAACGAAGTCTTCTGGGCAACCACTTGCGTTATTTCAGGAGTCAGACAGTAAGTTGAGTCGTTGGAAGTTGAGTCAGAATACATTCTTCCATGGGGAAGAGGCACTTGATTCACAGTATGGCTGAAATGTGGACATTTAAGATGGAAAGTTGTAAGTGAAAGGGGTATTGGTTGTTTTACCCAGATAAGTGATAAGTTAGGATTTAGGTTTATGAGCCTTTTGTGTAAGGTTCTTTCTACTTTACCACATATTGTTTGTAACTTATTAAGACAAAAGTATCTCAAATCCCATGTCCCAAAACCACCAGGATCACATGTATGATCATGGAGAGTGTGCCTTCTTCTAGCTTGCATCAGCAGGACCCCACACCCAGACCAACCTAGAAATTGTCTTGGAAAGGCAGAGGTGGCCAGGTGCCTGTGCCGAGTGATCTGAAGGTGTGATTATGGAGAGAGGCCAGATCTGGATTGGATGTGGTCAAAAGCAAGCACTGTTCAGTAATTGGGCAGCTTAGCAATTTTTATGTAGGAGCAGGAGAAAGGTAAGGTTAGAATGGTCACTTAGAAAAGGGGGAAGTCTGCTCGTTGTCATGGTGGAAACTGATCTCTGTTATCTCATTCTGAGCCTTCTTCAGGTTCTGCTATGGATGTTGGGGTAGAGCTGTCTGAGACACGTCTTTCTTTCTCCAGTTGTCAGTGGGACTGATTTTCACTTTTCAACAACTTATTATTTAATTTTATCCTGAATACTGATATTTGGGGAAGGATAGGTTTCAAGAGAAGGATGAGCTGGTAAGTAGAGACTGGAGAGTGTTTCCAAAGTGACTGAGCATTCACCGATTCACTGTTTTTATGACATTGCTGTTGTTCAATGGTCATATCTCAAGCTACCAAAAAAAAAAAAAAAAGGCAAATTGTCATGATGACTTTGTACTATCCTAAAATTTGGCAGACTATAGAAGCAGACAAACCTGTAGTGCTTTTATTAAAGTATACTTGTAATTTAAATAGATTTTTGTGGTTTTCAAAGATGCCAGCCAGTTATTGATCAGGATAATGGTGGTATTAGTCATGATGCCAGAGACACCCCAAACAGTAAAAAAACAGAGAAAATCAATTTAGAAAACTTACAAGGACAGTGGTAAGTGGAGGCAGTGTGGTGGAGTAACATGTGGATGAGAGGCGGATCCTGGGTCTGGTCAAGGTCTTGCCAGCTTCTCTGTGAACTTAGTCATTTCATCTCCCTGGACCTTAGTTTCTGCTTCTGTCCCAATGAGGAGGTTGGACAGATAGCCTGTGTGTTACTTCTGAAATTTCTGTCATTAAATGCTTTTAAAGATGTGTCTCTTCTTTTGAACTTGTTAGTTTGATCAGTTAGGCTTGGTTATGAATTTTATGGAATTATTATTCAGCTCTTGAAGACAGGAATATTGGAAGCTTTAAAAGCCAGTCCAGCAGGAAGTTTTTTTGGTCTGTGGAGTTTCCTTCCTCTCAGGAGTGACTGAGCCTAAACCAACCATCTTCCCAGTCCACCATCCCCTTTGTAGTTCTGAAATGAATGGCCGAAGTATTTCCTCCTCAAAAAGTAACATACAGTAAAAGTGTCAAGGGAGGCTTCTGTGTTCAAGAATTTGTAGGTTAGGGATAAAGTGTGATAATTTTTGTGAATTTGAATTCTATGAGTACAAAATAACAAATATTTAAACATTGTATTATGTGCAGATTTTGAAATAATGCAGAACCCAAAGGAATTGATTATAAGTTGCATGATTTCAAAGACAGTAGACCACAGGGTTTGTAAACTCTTGTTTGTGAAATTACCGCATGGCTACTCTACTCTAGCAGTCAATAGAAACACCTTACCTGTTAGTTGGTATCATGCCCCAGGCTGTCGCTTATGAACATGAAAGTTTCTAGTATGGACTGGTATTTAATGTACACTTAGTTGTAAATATCTTTGTATAGCCTTCAGATATGCCAACCAGGTATTCATCAAGAGGTATATTAATGGTGATGCTAGTAATAATGCCAAAACACCCTTCCCCTAACCAGTAACCCCATACATAACAAGTGCCAAGCCACTAGGAAGGAGATCAGATTATACTTGGGATGCATCATGCTCTTGATTTAGCAGAAAGTACAGAACAAGCTTCCAAACCTAAGAGCTAATACAGGTCCTGCAGTAAAGTAGTTCAAGTGTGAACTCTGGAGTGGGCTGCCTGATGCTGCCACTTTATTTGCTTTGTAGGCTTCCACGAGCTTCTTAGCCTCTCTGAGCCTCAGTTTTCCCATTTGTGCAATGGGGTGAATTTAATAACTCCCTCAAAGTTTGTGTGGCACATGGTATACATTATAGAAAAACAGATTGCTGGGAGCATCCCAGAGATCATGATTCAGTAGATCTCAAGTAGTGCATTTGCATTTGACAAATTCCCTGGTGCTGCTGCCACACTGGCTATGACATAGCACCTTGAAGAGCTCTTTGCTCTTTATTTAGACACACACACACATGCACACACACACAGTCATTGGTTTTATAAAACAAAGGACATGTTATTTTGGAATATGGTATTTTTCTCCCACTTAATGCATCATGAATATTTCCTTTTCATTATTTATTCTAGTACTCTCTGATTTTTTATGCTCATTACATTCCATTTGATATTTATATTTTTCCATTTTTTTAAAGTTTTAAGTCGAGCTGGAATAAGTATTCTTATACATACCTTTTTGTCTGTATCTTTGTTTATGTCTTTGGTAAATTCCTAGAAGTGGAATTTCCAGGTTTAAGTGTGTGTACATATGCTTTTGCCTCATGCTGTCCACATATTCTTCAAAAAGGAAACTGCAAAAATGTGTCTTCTTAAAAGTAGTCTATGCGGGTAGATGCTTATTTTCTAAATGTAAGGGGATATGGAGAAAAAAATTGTGTTAACTTTTTTCATGTATATGGGTTTTACTAGGATTAGGCAAGAAGAATATCCATGGATTTATAGAGAAGACAAAGAAATGTCAAGAAAAGTAATAAGGCTGAGTTGTGGCTTGATTTCAGGGTAGTTTTTAGGCTTCAGAATTGAAGTAATATGATGCTGTAATGTATAGTCAATCTAGGTGATTTTATGCAAGGAAGTATAAATATTGTTTTATTTTTACTTATACATGGTATATATGTGATTGCTACTGCTAGTTCAAGGATCTGCATTTTTAAAAATGTGTTTCTTGTTTATGATATTTAGGAGGCCCTGGATTTGAAGTTTTGGTTTAATAAAATCAAGTCCACACTCTTTTCCTATGTGAACCTCCTAGACCCTGAGTCAAGCAGTTAAGAATATTCAAGGGGGAGGAGATCAACAGATAAACTGAACTTCTTTATTACCACAATGTGTAAGTGGTAAGGAATCTCAGGGGTCTTCTGACCCATCTTTCTCTTTATACAGATAAGGAAATCAATTTATTATTTTCATTTGAGCTTCACCATGTACAAATTGGTTCTTTTTTTTTTTTTTTTTAAGAATCAGCCTTGGAACAGCATTGTCTACTTTTTATTTTATTTTTCAGAAAGAGATGAGCTTTTGAGAATTGAAGTGGCTGAATGGTTGACAGGCAAAGCAGGGATAGACACTAAAGCAGAAAACAAGGGTGGTCACAACTGCCTTCCCCAGCCTAGAGTAATGGGTTGATTTAAGGTCACCTGCCCTGTTACCGCTGTGGGTCCTCACTGCCTGCCTGTCCCAGTGGAGGCCAGGTTCAGAGCTGCACACCACTCCCTCTTGTAGTATGACCTCCTGAGGCTTCAGAGCAACTTTGGTCAAAGAATAGCTCTCTTCTGTGCCAGTCCTGTGATTTTTAGAATTTACTCACCAGTTTTCTTACTGCAATTCAAAAAACTGCTTTCTTCTTTTTCTTCCAGTAGAAATATGTGCCAGGATCTCTTTAAAAAGCAGCAACCATTCTGAACACAAACTGTGCCTTTTACCACTGGGTGACACTGTTAGATTGCAGAATGCTCTTTATTAGTAGAATCAAGGGGTCTTCGAACTTCAGATTTCATCAAACTACTCTATGTAGGAGAAAAACTCTAGAATCTAAAGTTAACACTAGTCATTTATCACATGTCATGTGATAAGTGTAACTTCTCAGTCTAAGGTAATTTTAAAGCCAGTGAGTTTAATCACTTAATGAAATCCATTAATTGAACAGCATTTTAGTTGCTTAAGAGGTTTGTGCAGTTTAATGGTGTTGCATATTAATGAACTACTAATTATTTCATGGGAGTATTTATGCAAGTCAGTATTCTAATATTTATTTCCCACCAAACAATAATCTGAGTTCTTTGTGTAGCAAAAGTCTCTTTGCCCATGCATAGCAATTAATGTTATAGACTTTTAGTGAGGATTTTATTGAGCTGTCTTATTCAGGAAGAAGTATAAACTATTGGTTAACAAAAGGGGCATTTGGTTCCCTGTACAGATACATTGTAAGAATTACTTGTCTCTAACTTGTGAGCACCTGCAGGATCAAATTAGGGCAGGAACTTTGTTCAAACTTTGATTTGTTCTGTTCTCAGCTCTTGAATCCGAGGTCCACACTTCTAGACTTCATTAGATCAGCATTAACTGGTCAAATTCAGTTGAGAAAAATGTGATATATGTCTCTGAGGATAAGAAATGAGGAAGAATCAGGCCATCCCTTTGTGGGCTTAATGTGAGTGATAAGAAAAGTTTTAAATTCTAATAGAACAGACTTCACTGTCCTAAGAGAGGTGTCAGCAACATCTGCAGGGATATAAAGAAGGAATCAGTGAAGACTTAGTGGTGAGAGATTCTCTGTTTGTATGTGCTGAGCTTCAGCCTGTGCCCTATTCATTCCATACATTTTTAGAGTACCCACAGTGTGACACACAGCACATAGCATCTGGCTGGAGAATGCAGTGGGAAGTAAGATCAGAGGTGTTTCAGGGCCTCCTGGGACTCAGCTAAAGTCATATAGACTTAGTGAGAAACCAGATCCTCAAACATCTACTAGTTGCCAGGTGTCTTGTACATGAGACTCTGTGCTAGAGCCATTGGGCACATGATGAAAGTCAATCAGAGGCTACTTCCCTTCTGCGGAGACTCACATTTGTGTCCTTGCAGGGAGATAGCAGAGATCCACCTGGAAAAATAGCTCACAGGGAAGGGGAGTAAGGATTAAATCCATGGGTACTGGGGATTATCAAGTGGGATTTCATGCAGTAGTTCAGGTGAGGAAGATAACCCCACAAGGGGCATGGTTTGTGGAGAAGCAGCTTTGCATAAGGCTTTCAAAGTACCTGTGCTTTTCATTGACTAGGAGGAGGGAATTCAGCCCAGGAGGAAATTTGGAAGAGAGGTGGAGATAGGGATGTGCATGAGTTTTGTGGGCACTGGTTATTTAGAGTAGGGATTTGTGCTGGAGAGCAGGAACCACAGTTTGAAAAGGTAATTGAGGACCCTACTGTAGAGAAACATGAAAGGGAGGCCAGGCAGTTGAACATTATATCCTCAGGTGACAGTGCTGTTTGGCTTAGAGGCTTCTGATTTGATTAAATTAGGCAATACATTGGATTTGACTGAGGGTGCAACTGGGTTAGAAGGAAGGGCCACTAGGAGGATGGAGCTCAGGTAGGATCTGATTGCATGATACTGAGAATTGGAGGGACAGGGATGGAAACCCAGGTCTCTAGCAGTGGCAAGAGAATGGTTTTCAAATACTTGTATGAGAAAGAACTGATGATTTGATCCCCCATCAAGGATGGGGGATAGGACATTGTCAGAGATAACTTAGGTTTGAAATCTGGCTGATGGTACTTTTGGGAAAATAAGGAAGTTAGGGGAGTACAGCAAGGGATTATTTCTTACAGTGGCAAGATGGTGTGACTGTGACAGACAGTAGCTTCAGTCTCAGTTTGCCTGAGATGATCAACCCTGCAGCGTCAGCTCAGTTGTGGGGTTCCTATCTTGTCCAGAACCTGGTCCTCAGTAAATGGTGAGTAGGTTGGAGCTCAACTCTTCACATGTTGATTGAGGTGAATGTTCCAGTATGCAGCTGGAATTTTAGATCCAGAGCTTGAGAATGTGGGAATGGTCTTCATATCTACTCTAGAAATGGGCCATGAAATGGAAGTGGGGGTGGTAGGAGTGCACAGAGTCTCTAGAGGCAAGCCAGAGGGAAGGCTGCAGGGCTGCAGACCTACTTCAGGATAGCTGAGGCTCTGGGAAGAAAGCGGAAGCTTGGGCAGAAAGTTGGGGCAGACACCAAAGAGGCTGGCCCATAGGGCTTGCTTTTAAATCCAAAAGGAGGTGGACAACAGCTTCAAGTCCACAGAGAAGCCGAGGTGAATGCCACCTATGAAGAGGCTGGGAGCCATGGAGTCCTGAGGAAGTCCCCCTGGACGTGGTTGGTTTGGGGAGTGGCACCATGTTTTACTGGCAGTAAATGTTTGAAGAATGGCATTGTTATTTGTTAGTGATGCAGTGGTAGCTTTTTTGTCTTTGGCTGCTTCTTGGGTCTCTCCTTCTGGACAGACCTGAAGGGCTAGAAGCAGAATTTTTATCTGAAAGAACATCTGGCTGGCTAAGGGGCACAACCAGCTGCTAGGAAGTGACTGGTAAGGAAGCCAAGGCCTTCTCAGGGTGATATTTCTCTAGGTTAGTCCCCGGCTTAGCCATTTTTCTGGAATAAACCCAGATGTATTTGTGTGGTCTATTTTAAGCCACTCTGCTTTTGTAATTCAGATGGCACTAAAGAAGTTAGACATGCAGTACTACCTGCACAGGCTGCAGAACCATCCTGTAATGGGCTGTGACTTGCTGCCTATGCATAGCTGTGCTATGTGTCACCAGGGTTGCATGCATGCGGTTGTCTGGTCACCTGTCTCAGTTCTTGTTATAGGTGCACTGCTGTTGGACAAGCCTAAGGAGCAACTCTCTACTTGGGCATGCACTTCTCACAGAATTAGGGTGTTAGTGCAGTCTACCAGGGAATTCTAGAATCTACCCTGGAGCAGAGAGAATGTGCATGGTTCATGTCTTATATCCTTAGATGTATTTGGGTAACTTAGTGAAAAGAGTCACCAAGGATCAGTCTCTTGCCAGGACAGGTTACAGGGGATGTTGCAGTTGACCAAGGGCCATGAAGGATTTTGTTAACCTCTTAAGCCCTTTTTCACCTTCTCTCCTAGCCTAGCAGCTTAAGCAGCCCCAGCTTTCATTTATTGACCCTCAGCATCACTTCCTTCTGATCAGGCAACCACAGAATCCTGGGTGCTCAACTTGGGCATGGTGCTCTCTGAGATCCAGTGGGATCTTGGGTCCTCAACTTTGGCATATGTGCTCTCTGAGCCTCCTCCCATCATTTTACTTCCTTCAAAGCCATTGTACATTTTTGAGCAATTTCTCATTAGATGTGAATGCATTAATAGTATAGAAACTTGATTTTAAGTATGCTGGTATATATGTTTGACATAAGAGCTTGACATATAGAAGTATAAACTATTGTAGTACACTTTAGGACATTTTACCATTTCTACAGCCCATTGTGTATCATTTTCCAAGGGATTACATTTAACATTATGCAAAACATGGCGATCTACAGAGATCCCCCCTGTTCTCTATTTTGACTTTTTTTTTATGGAGTTCTATCAGTGAGTGGTTTAGTTCAGATTCCTGAAGAACTTGGGAGTTAAATAGCATTTATTGGGTTTATATGATGTTTGAATAATTTAACTAAGAGATTTTATGATTTTGTAGATCCTTCATTTATGTAATTGCTCTGTTATTCCAAGTGGATACCAAGACAGTGACTAGAGAAGTGACTATTCATCATCATAGATAAGAAGACGGAAGCCCAGACATTGGGAAATTTTCAGGATTCTCCAGGCATTGGCAGGCTCAGACTGCCAACTCTACTCTGCTTTGGTCTTGCCTTATCAGGAATTTTCTTTTCTTTCCTTCACTTTCTACCTCCCTGTCCCTTCTCTGTCATCCTTCAGGGTCCAGATTGGAAAAATGACAGAGGCCAAGATTAGGTTCTTCCACCTAACTTCTTTGTCTAAAATAGTAGACTTGTAGTGTATGATAATCCATTTTGTTAGCACATTAATTAATGGAGAGTTATATTAGTGAATTCATTTGTTGGGATTATTTAACTGCCTGGTTTGTTAAGCATCTGCCACATGGGCAGGTACTGTGAATGGTAGATGTTTTCCAGAAGTACTTTCAGTGTTTAGAACAACTCTGCAACCGTAGGTATATTGGTTCAGGTTTCCTGTTGTGGAAATAAGATTCAGGTTAAGTAATTGGTACAAAATCACATAAATGACCTAAGCAGGATTCTATGTGGGATAACTGGTCCTCAAACCTGATGCAGTTTTCCATTATACCACATAACTTCTTATTAAAGACAGTATAAGATGGATGAAATCACAAATTTGTAATAATGTAGCAAGAATTAGGTAATTTCTAGGTGGTAATTTTAATAGCTATTTTATATTAACTGTGTTTATTAAGGTGTAACATACCTACAGAGAAGTACATGCACATAAAAGTACCTGCAGATGAATTTTCAGAGTGAATGCCCCTGAGTAACCAGAATCCATGTCAGGAAACAGAACACCATACCATGAGAGCCCCTGCTCTTGCAAAGCCTTCTCCTCATTACCCACTCTCAAGGTAAACAGTATCCTGATGTCCATCACCCAAGGGTGGTTTTTGCCTATGTTTGAACATTGCATACATAGAATTACCTGATAAGTGCTTCTTTGGGCCCTCTTTAGTTCAGCATTGTATTTGTGTGATTCAGCTGTGCCCTTGCTTGTGGTTTTTGTCCATTTGTTCTTAATCACTGTATAGAATTCCATTGTGTCAACACAATACCATGTATTCATCCATCCTACTGTTCATGGACATTTGGATTGCTTCTGACTTTTGGCTATTATGAACGTTACTGCTGTGGACATTCTTATAAAAACATACTTTAAAGAAAATGCCTTTCCAGCCTCCTGTCCCCATTTTCATGTTACCTTCTACAAGATGTTTTCAGTTTGGGTTTGTAATGCTATGATGTTAGAAAGCTTCTGAAATTATGTTGAGAGGCAGAGGATTCTTCTATCCATTTTCCCAGTCCAGAAGTGTGGAATGCCTGAGAGCTTTTTTTTGGGAATCAGACAAACTCAGGTTTTGTTCTTCCATGTCTTTGTAACCTTGGGATGTTACTGTTACTAATTGGTGTTCGTTACCAGTGATAGCACTAAAACCACTGACATGTATTGAAGGTGCACTATGTGCTAGGCAATTAATCTTAAGCATTTCTCATTCACTTTAACAATCTGTGAAATATTCGTCGTTCCTTTTTGAACTGGTGAGGATGCTTACCCAAGATCACCCTTTACAGTAAGTGAGGAGCTGTCCTGTATAAGCAGTGTAAGGTGGGACCCGATTTCAATTGTCCCCCTCAACTGGAGAAAGCATGGAAGAACAACCCCTATTCTAGGGCCCAGAAGATTTGAATGGTGGGGAGAAGCTTATGTACACATTTAAGAGAGACACCCAGTAACTCCAGAATGTGTTCCTTTCATCTCATATCTATAAATGGCATACACTTTTCATGTGTGCTTTTCCTAACAGCACTGAGGGTCCCATGAGGCATCGTGGCTTCTCTTTGGGCTGTCCTCATGAAAGCATAGTTGGCTTTCTAACTCAGGGCACCCAGGGCTTTGCAACAACACCATTGCCCCCTACTGGTGGCCCCGCCTTACCCCGAACAGTTTATCTTGGATATTGGTGTGCATTCTGACTTCCGGATGTTTCTTGTCTTGATCTCTTCCTCCTTTCCCATCTTCTAAATATAAAATATGTGCCTTATTTAAAAATGCATTTTGGGGGGATGAAAAAACTTATGAGAAAATGAATTCGATATTTTCCCAAGAGTATCACTGTTTGACATTTGTACAGCAGCATATTGGGAACAAATTCATTGAGAATTCTTTCTTGTTTATAATGACTGACTTGGGAGCTGCAGGGTCTCTCCTATAGTAGTAATGGAGCTTGGCAAAGTATGAAAAATTAACATTTCTGCCCTTACACGGATTGCTCTGATGGGGTGTCTTTTCTAAGCTTTGGGGATTGTGGCCCTAGAGGTTCTCTGATCATTTGTCTAATGCCTTTGGGTGCCACATCATGTCACAGTGTGCTGGTCCAGGACTGAATTTTTAAGTTTGCCTCAAGGCCAGGCAGGTCAGGAATTTGTCAGCTGAAGCCAACTGCTGCTTGGGAGAAATTCCCATCTTAATTCATTCTCCTTCCTATCTGGAAATGATGGGTGCAGAGCGAGATTACTTTGGATCCAAGAAGTGCCTGTACTTTTTCAGGCTGATGTAGGTCTGGAATTACCAGCCTCCAATCCTTGGGTTTCTTGGGAAATAGATTCTCTGAAAGAAATCTTTGGAATACTCCTAATTTTTCATGAGTTGTAGCAGTTCAAAAATGTGTTTAATGTAGACTGGTTATAGTACACCTGGGCATTGCCATGGGATGGGTAACTTTTAAACAATTCAAGTATGAATGCTTCCAGGGAGAGTTAGGTTTTTAATATTTAGGTAAACATGAAAATTACCATAATCTCTGTTCTGATTTTTAAATCTCATCAAATTAGCTTTCAAATTTATCTGTCTGACATAGAAATATGCAAGGATAGAGCCAAAGTAATGTGGTAGGGAAATTGCTGCAGTGTGTGTTTATGAGCCCAGTTGTGAAAGTGTTCAGCAGGATAGTTACCTCTGGGAAGCAAACAACATGAAATATCGGGTAGGCATAGAGCTTGTTCCAGAATGAACTTTGAAAGGGAGAGGGGAAAAAAGCAAAGACTCAAAACCCATCTGTTTGGATGGGATTTCCTGGTCCTTTGGGCTAGTCAAGTTTACTAATGACTTTCATTTGTGGAACTTAAAAGCAGAATTCTCATCAGGTGGCATTTTTTAGGCATGCTATTAGTATTTGCTAAAATGCAATTCTGTTATTATTCAACTGCTTAAAATCTTTCAGGGAGTTTATCTACCTCATCACAGCATGAAAGGCCTTTTTTTCTTGCTATACTCCAACACCCTCACTGGAGCCATTAGAAATCCATGGAACACCTTGATAGTTTAATAAAGCTTTTTGTACTTTCCACAAGGTTCTTATGTTTGTAGCATGAATGAACTTGGGAACCATTGAATTTATCAGCCAGAAAGTCTGTGGGTTATTCAGCTGAACTTGTGTTTTTGAAGAATACAAGGCCTAGAGAGAAATAGTTTTTTATACAAGGTTACTGAGACCTCTACATAAAGCATATAATGGTGTTGGTGACATAGTTAGACTGATAATAGCTTCTACTTACTGATTGCTTACCTACGTAAGAGGAATTTTATGGAGTTCTTACATATGTTTCAATCAATTCTTGTAATAATATTCGTTGTAAAATAGGGAATTGAGGTTCACAGAAGGTAAACTTTGTTTAAGATTTCAAATTAGTTTTATTTCTTCTTCATTAAGCAGACCCTGGTTTTCTTTCATTGACTTGGTACTTTTTAAAAAGTTACTTTATGAATCAGTGAGGTGGCCAGTGGAGTATGACAAGAAAGTCTTTGTGCTTATTTCTAGAAGTTTCATGTAGTAATATCACCTTGCAAAGTGCTTTCACTTATAGGCTTTCTGTGTCATTTTTCTTCTCAGGCTTCTGGATTGTTTGATGATCTGTATTGGAACCCTGCCTGCCTACCAGCCCTTTCAGCACCACTGTACCTAGTTGATATCCAGGCAGCTCAGGGGCTCCCTCTACTGGTAGTTAACCCATGACTTTGTTACTTCATTGAAGTAACACTGAACAAATACAGGGTGATTTAAGAATAAAGGCGTAACCAGACATGGTCTTTGTGGTAAAAGAGATGGTAAGACTTATGTGCCTATCCTGAAATGCAAGGTGGTAATCAATGTGTACCAGTAAAAGAGAACAAAGAAAATTCCATTACTGTTAGAGACTGGAGAGCTTAATTACAGCCGGAGAATTAGGGAAGGCTCCATCAAAGAGTTGACATTTATCTGGATCTGAAAGGAGAGTGAGATTTGGTTTTGTGGAGATCCCGGAAAGGAGCAGAAGGAGGTTGAGCATGCATGCTGGAGGGGACAGAGCTGGCAGAGGCATCTAAAGCGAAGTCAGAAAAACATCAGTTTATCTGCCACCACACTGCAGCTCTCCCGGGCTAAACCTTTTCTGGAGGGCTGTGCTAGCAGTACTCTGGTTCTCTCCCTGCCTGCCCTGTCTGTTTTAAACTCACCCACTGTAGCAGTGACCTTCAGAGGCTCTCTTCTGTTGATTTGATGTCATGGAGATTATCTGTGGTTTAGAGCTGAGAAATAGGTCCTTTTATGGAAGCATGTAACCACCTTTGTCTACTGATTAACTGGAATGAAAGTGCCTTTGACTCTTTAGACAACTGACTATGTAGAAGTGTGCATGGTGCATTTGAGGTTTCAAGCAAGGGGCATGCTGACTGTGGGCAGCATATTGGTCAGGCTGGCTGTGATGCGTTCCCTGACTCACCATGTGCAAGGTTTGTAATTCTCCACTTGGTTAAGGTTGCAGACATTCTCATTTAAAAGATCAATGTAGATAGTCTGTAAGGAATGTTTGGGGTAACTTGTCATATATTCCTATTCTTCAGTAATTTTGATCCTTGATATACAGTGACACTACAAATATTTAAACAGAAGTTGTAGCTACAATTCTTCTTTCATCAACTTCTTTGGATTTTATTAGCTTTATTTTTGAGATGTTGCTATTACAGTTTGGAGGAGAGACAGGTTTTGAGATGAGAGGACATTGATTTTAGTTTTAGCTTTATGCTGTTGGCAGTGTAAGTGGGCACGGGATTTAAATTTTGTTTCTCTGTTTTATTGTCTGTGAAGTAAATATTCTAGTTCTTTTATTTGTAAGGTAGTTGCCGGAATCAAATTTGGTTTTGTATCTGCAGGTGCTGTATCCAAAACTCTCTGTAATTTCTGGCTGCCACTTTGTACAGTTTCTAGTCAGATGTGCTAGAGTCCAGTAATATCTAGGAATACTTCAGGGATTTGTGGAGACCTCATCAGTGACTTTGAAACTCAGGCCCTGCTTTGATTTTAGTGACTATTGCTGCATGTACTTTCTTATTTTAGTTGCAAACACATCTTTGCTCTCTTCTAATGTCACCCACCCTCACATGTGCTGGAGGCCAAAGATGTACAACCTACCTCCCCTTGGCCCTTCATGCTGCCCTGCCTGTGAACAGCAGTCACACCCTTCTCCTCAGTTGTGTGCTTGTGACCACCTTGATGGTGCTGACTTCCATTCAGGAGTTCATCCGTGGAGGAGCTCCTTCTTAGTACAGATTTCATTTAGTTTGATATTTATTCAGTGCCTCTTGTGTTGGGCAGGGTATCAAAAACTGGGCAAGAAATTCTTACCTTGCAGAGAAAAGACAGAAACCTGTGGTTAGCCTGTGTCAGGATGCATTTTGTGACAGAAGAACAGGTACACTACTGCTGGGACTGGTGGGGAAGGTAGCAGTGTTGTGTGTGAGCTGTTCTGATGTGCCTCCTCCTCCCATGTCTTCCTCTGTTCTCTAATCACTGTTCCATCTAAGGGGAATGGAACTAGCTAGACAGTAGGTAATTGTGTACTATGGACTTCAGAGAAGGTCCTCCATCAGCTAGTCTGCGTAAAGAGGCCTGGTATCTGATTTTCAGTTTGGAAGTTGAAGTCACCACACCAGAACAGGGGAGCATAAAATGGCATGGTAATTGTCAGCGAAATATTGGCCAGTTTTTTTTTGCAGGAAGGGGAGCAGTTATGGGATCCACACCAAAAGTTGAGTCTTGGTGACCAGTGACCAGATGCCAGCCTTGGCTCTTTCTGCAGCCTGTTGCTCAGCCAGTCCTGTTCATCTTACCCTGGGCCCACTGGGGTTTTTCTTGTGTCTCACAAAATGGACTGGTATTCACAGGGCACCCATTATGTGTCACACACCACCCTAGGGATCTGCACGGGGCTAGGGAAGAGGGTTATAAACACCCTACTCCCCAGGAACTCCTCTCGCTGGGAAGAACACAAACACTTGAGTCATGGAATTGACAACTCCAGAGAGACCAGGGGTGGGAACCAGAGGAAGACTGAGGCCTGAAAGGTTAAGGAACTCTGTCCAGGCACTTCAGCAAATTGTTCCTTCTGTGAAACCCCAGTGACTCTATTTCTATCCTGCAAAAAAGGCTCTTGCTGCAAGGTCTTCCTCCTGTCATCTGCCTTCTGACCTTCTTCTGATCCAGCCCTGGGCATAGAGCAGTGTAAGGAAAACAGGTCACCCTTACCCTCAGGAACTCATGCCCTGTACATTCAGCCATAGATAAGTAGATCTGGTAGAATGGCTCATTTGGGGAAGTGCTGGGGCCAGAATGGCTTTCAGCAGGACCATCAGGAAGTCAGGTCCCTCTGAGCAGGTGCCATTGAAAGACAGAACTGACAGGATCTGGGTAGGATGAAGCCCACAGTGCTCAAGTTAAGAGAGGAGGAGATGTGACTAGGAGCACCACAGGTCAAATTGAATTGTTCTGAAAGCTTCTGCCCCTGATGCAAGGTTAAGGCTTGTGCGTTTCCAGTGCAGATTCATTTGCTGAGACTGAAGGAAGCTGGTGCCCAGTGCAAGGTTGTTATTGAGACATGGTGACAGGAAGCATCTCATGTGACCAGAACACAAGTATGAAAGGCAGTGATTAAACCAGGCCACCAGACTCTTCTGCCTTATTGTCTCAGGCATCACTGAAGAAAACCACACTGCTCCTCACTCCTTTGCTCCCTAGTTACCTTCAAAACACTTGGGATGACCAAAAAACCAAAAGCCAAATGCTTCCTCTGATATGTGGATGCTAATTCACAATGGGGGTGGCTAGGAAAGAATAGAATTACTTTAGATTAGGTAGAAGGGAGTGAAGGGAGTGGAGGGGATATGGGGTAGGAAGGATAGTAGAATGAATCAGATATTATTTCCCCACGTACATATATAATTACATGACCAGTGGTGTTCTATATCATGTATAACCAGAAGAATGAGAAATTATATTCCATTATATATGATGCATCAAAGTGCATTCTACTGTCATATATAACCAGTTAAAACAAATTTAAAAAAATAAAACACTTCGGGGATGATTTGCCAGTGATGTCCCTGACATGGACCTGGAAGGGTAATATGACTAGTGTGCTGAACTGGGCACACCTGGGTCTCTATTTCGAGAGAGAAATCTTGGCAGAAAAACCTGCAAGTAAGTCTTCTCCTCTTTTCTCATTCAGACAGCCTACTTGAGGATACCATCCCCAAGGACTCGTATCTCATCCCAAGAAACATCATGGCTGAGCCAGACTACATAGAAGATGACAATCCGGAACTCATCAGGCCCCAGAAATTGATCAATCCTGTCAAAACATCCCGAAACCATCAAGATCTTCACAGAGAACTCCTTATGAATCAAAAAAGGTGCTGTAGTTTCTGGAGCATGGCTTCTATAAAGGATTTTAAGATAACCAGATTTAACAGTGATTGTTTTTACAGAGGCTTTGAACAGTTTTTGTTTCTTGACTATACTTAAGGTTTCACTATTCCTTTTCTCACCTTCAAGCTAGGTCATCCCTCCCTGAAGTGAAGTCCCTGCTGCAGCTCAGTGTTCTTCCCTTCTAAAATGCACACACATTCTTAAACTTTGGTGCAAGAGGCTGGGGCAAAGATATAAGAGAGGGACCCAAGTAAAAAAGAAATACGTTTTTTTTTTTAATTCGAAATCTCTGGATTTCCCCCTCACTTTTGGGGAAGGGTAGGAATCAAATGTAAATCCTGTCTGCATTAGCAATTTGTAAGGGAGAAGTCTCTAGAGCCATATTAGAGTGAATAGATTGGAATGTTTTTCCTTATGTTTTTGTTGGTTTGTTTTTAAGTAGTATTTTAAATTATTATCATCATTATTTACTAAATTTTTAGAAGGGAGCAAAGTGTTTACCCTCTGTCTTTGTTCATAACCCATTTGCTAGTCCCATCTGTGCCATTAATTCTTTGGATGTTGGCCTGGTATCCTCTGCTCTTTGAGTGATATTGTTGGACAGGCCAGTATATCAGGAGAGCTAAAGATGCAGTCTACTCTAAATTTTTTATAAAAACTACTAAGCTTCAATTAGAACTGTTCTCAGATCTTGTAGAACTGTAGATCACTCATCTACTTCCTGTGGTAATCCCTGGTGACAAGATCTATCGATGAATGGAAAGAAAGGCAGGCCACTCTAAGCAGTGGGGTAATTTTTTTGTAGCTAAATTTGTTTCTCTGCAGAGCAAGGTGAGGGCCAAATAAACTCGTTTGTGTTGATCTCTGTTGACTCCCTCTCATTTCCTCTTCCATTTTTCTAATTTATATTTTTACTATGTTTATTTCTACAGACTGCCTTACATTCTATTTTTATTTAATGTAAATTTTAAAAAGCACAAGCGTTGGGGGCATTTTTATGGCATTTCTTCCGAGTTCACTCCTTCCTACCAGAACTAATGACTTCTGTCCCTGGATATCTTTCTGGTTGTCTTTCTAGACATCTTTCTCCCCCTGGATTGTGGGATTGTGACTCCTTTTGTCTCTGGCATATGCTAGGGTGCTATTAGATTAAAGTTTATTAAATTGAACACAAGCTTGATCATTTTTAGTAGTGCTTAGCTTCTGTTTGCCTGTCTTTCCTACACAATCAAAATGGAAAATGTGAATTTGGTTCTCTTATGCCCAGAGCAAAACAGGACTATATACATTTTTAAATAAACCCCAGAATTTGGAAGCAGGCCTGCTTGGGAAATTCTGTCTGTATTTTATTGGAAGATCATCAGGTTAGTGGACTTCAAAACAGTAGCATTTGTCACCTACTGGTTTTCTGATTGTCTACCTCTAGGGCTTACATTCCCTTATCTGTAAAATGAGGGTGGGCTTAGTTGATCTCTTAAGAAAGATATTAGCTCAAATTGTTTTGTTTTATTTTCCTGTGAAATCTGTAAAAAGGCTTCAAGTCAGAATAAAGGAAAAAGTTAATCAAATTTTACAAAATTATGTTCTCTGGATTATAGGTTACAAATTACTGTGCAAAAATATAATTAGCCTGATACACATTGCTGCAGAACATATGGATTTAAGCAGTTGAGTCTGTTTATAAATTTTCTAGAAAAGGGACCTCCTTTCTGTCTGTCTTTCTCTGGACCATTCTTTCTTTCCTTGTTTACACAGCTGACTCTTTTTTTTTTTTTTTTTTTCACAGATGACTCTTTAGGCAGGCCTAATGCAACTAATTTGGAAGAATGATAACTTTCCCTCTAGCACTGTCATGTAGCAAGGACATTTGAGGTTAGAGGTCATGAATCCTGAGGGTTCACCATTGATCTTAATGTACTTTATGATCTTGGTCAAGAAACTCCTCTTGGTATCTTTTTCTTCATCTAAAAGGGGGGAATAATAATATGTTTCTTTAAAAAATTAAATAGCATGTATTTAAAATGCACGGCATAGAATTTGTCAGCTCATACCATCCATCTTCCACTCCCCATGTGATATACTGGGAAATTCTATTGCTTTTCCCACTTTTCTTGAAAGATTCCAATCTGATGGAAAGTACTTAAAAGAAAAAAAAGACGGATTTCAAAGTCAAAAAAGATAAATATATCTCATCATATGTTGAAGACATAAACAGATTTCTCAAGGTAAAATCTTAGTTTAGTAGAGTCTTTTTTAGAAACATAGTTGGTTTTAGGCTGAAAACTTCTCAAGCTTAGAGGAAAACTTTCCTTTTATTTATCTTCCATTTCATGAACCCTTTAGAGACTGTGGGGTTTTTATTTCTATTTTAGTACCAAATAATAGGAAGCATCACATCAATAATTACTACCAGGCTTGATTACTGGTTTGTAGTATAATGAAAGCCTGTTTTCTTTTCTACATTTGATAAAGGGCCTTCCTTTGTTTTGTCTTACTCAGTGATCTTTCCAGTAAACCAGTGTGGTCCCTTGCAATTGTCCCACTTTGACATGTTAGAGAGAACTGTTACTTGTTGAAGAATCTCTCAAGATCATGCAAGATTTTTTAGAATAAAGAAGGATAGAAATAAGCATAGAATTTATGGCAGTCTATAGAGATAAGTATAGTAATTATATAAACTAGAGAAAGGGATGAGGAAATGAGAAGACGGAAGAATGAGATCAGCACAAAACAAGCTTTATCTGGAGAATTGACCTTTGCTCAACATAGCTACAAATTTGGCTCAAAGCTCTGCAGCAGTTAGTTCAAATTATTTTGCAATTCGCTTTTTAGAGATTATAAGATAAAAGCAGTTACTACTTAGGAGAATAAGTATTCATCAATCTTCTAGCTCTGAACCCACACTCCTCTATTTATCATCTTTTAGACCTGGCTCAGCCTCTAGTAACAGTATAAATTTCCACCTGGTCACAATCTGCTTGTAGATCTGATGGTTATAACCCTTTGTCAGGTTCTTGGGTTCTGTAGGCCTTCATTCAGTGGCACAAAAAGACATATTTCAAAAGGCATTATAAAGCATTATATTTTTTGTAGTTGAAAGGTCAATATTGGAAACATCTTTAAAAAATAAGATAATTTCTAACATAATTTAAGAGATTCAGGCCTCTATAAAGAATAACTTTTGGATAAATAAACCAGTTAAGTTAAACATGTCCCTAAAATGGTCTTTGGATTGTACATTTCTAAATCAGTGCTTTCTAGCTTCCTGAATTTTCAGCTGATCTTTTGAAATGCTTTACTAGACAAATAGTTTCTCAGTGAATATTTTGCCACTGTACAGCATGGAAAAAGAGGAGGTTGTAGCAGTAACAGATAAAAGTATTTATATTTTAATCTATGCAGGTAAAAATGGCTAAGCCAAGAATGTAGATGAGGCAGGTCAAACAGTTCCAAAATTAATTATCAGGACTGAAATCCAAATGTGACCATCCCTTTTACCAAAACCCAAAAACAATTAGACCAGGAGAGGTTTGGCTGGTGGGTGCAGGCAAGTGTGCTTCTGATGGTTTGCCTCCCAGATCCCACTCTGGCTGGTGATGTGTCCCTAGTGAGGAGTGACTTCATTTATATGCCTGCAGGCATGCTTGGGTTTGAGGTGGAGGTACAGTGCATATGGGTTTTTCCAGTTTGCCTCTGAATACTTAGGGTGTCTGTGCTGAGGTGAAGAGTGAGGAAGAGAGCCTTGTGGTTGTACAGGTGTGGAAAGCGTGGGGGCACACTGTTAGTTATCTCTGGGTCCAGGAATGGGTAAGACTTGATGGGGACAGGCTGTACCTTGTGTAATTTTCAGGGACACCATTGCATAGAATACAGTGCAGATGGTGTTCCAATGATTTGTTTAATGGGACAAGTTTGAGGTGTGCTTTCACTTTTTATTTTATGGGTATGGATATGCTGCCCAACTATTTTTTGGAAAAGATACAAAGAGCACCTGTTAATTTCACAATTTTTAAAATTGACTTTGCCTACTGTGATAGTCACAACTAGCTCCATGACCAGGAAATTGGTCTTGGGTAGTATGAAGCCACTAGCCCTTGACCACCTGTCACTCATGAAGGGATTGTAAGTACTTGTTATGTATATGTCAGAATTGGTTAAAGAGAATTAAGCATTCTCATGCAAGGGGTAGTATTGTTATTTACAAAATTTGGAGGTACTCATTTCTGACCCTCCACACTGTCTCTGCAGTTTGATCCACTTAGACTTAAGAGAAGCACAACAGGCAGTGCTTAACTTCTCCCATTTGGTTAAATGATCCACTATGATAAAGTACTAACTGAAGGTCTATGACTTCTTGAATGTTACAAGTACAGAATATTTATTACATGAGCACCACTTGCCTGAATTGTCTGTTACTAAATATTTTATCTTACTGTCACCATTATGTAAAATCTTTTAGTAGAAAATGAATACTGTAGAATAGTTAAACCCATTTATAAGTTGCAGTGGAATATCATCTTAATGTGTTATATATCAAAGTTCATTCAGTGGGTTTTGCATAATCCAGAAGAATGTAACAATAATTGAAGTGAATTTTGCTAGTGGAATACAGGGAAAGAAAAATCTTTGAAGTTTAAATTATTCAGATAACTAAATTCTTAATCCTAAAATTTAATTCTCTTAATTCTGTGGTGTCAAATCAAGACTTTCTATTATTAGTCATGAAAATAAGAAGCCGCTTAGTCTTTTTTCAGATTATTTTTAAAAACATTTTCTAGTGGCTAATGACTCTTCTAACTGAACAGCTAGAGTACTTATAAGCAACCTTTATTGTATGGCAATTAAAGATTTAATTTCCAGAATATTCTGTCTGTATTTTTGTACTTTTGTATAGTCTTCATAACTATGAAGCAAACTATAATTAAATCAGAAAAGTGACCTGCCTCTTTGTTTCATTGGATATTTGACAGAATTTATTTTTTTAATCCAAAGTTCTGCTAATATTTGAAATTTGAGAAAGTAGGACATATATATTATTTTGATTTGTGTCCTTATAATCAGAGACAGATTATACTAATCTTTACTCTGTAAACAACTACCCTGAGAAATTTTATTGAGATTTTTAAAAAATCAAGGTAGAAAATATGCCAGAATTTTAAAAAATTCTAGATTACTGAGGAAGTGTAAAACCATGTGATCTTGCGACCTTGACAGGGGCTAAGAAAGGTATGCTCTTGACTTTCTTATAACTAGAGCACTCATTTTGGAAACTTTTACTTGATTTACCTTTTGTTCAACTGACTCCTATGTAAGTTGACTGGAGTAGTTCAGAGAACCACTGTCTGGACTGATGTCCTGGCTCCAGATCAGCACTGAGCAGCAGGGACGGCAGTGGTGGGCAAGTGCAGCACCTCTGTGAGCCCAGGCTGAGTCTGCAGTCAGCCCAGCATGAGCCTCTCTTGAGTCAGGTGTACACCTGTGCAGCACGAGTGTGGCCATAAGCCATTACTGACCCTGTGCAGTCTGAAATCATCAGTGTGTTTCCTGTTCTGTGGTTTATTTGGTTTTTATTTAAATGCTCTTAATAAATTTTAACATCGAATTGAGCTGGTAGGTCTGGCCAAAGTAAAGAACTAGGGGAGACAAAAAGCTAGAGGTAGGTGGACTTATCCAGCATCCTGGAAAGCTTGGCTGGAGAAATCAAGGAAATGGCAAAGGACATAGAGAAAAGGTGACTCTAAGCTGGCATCAAATATAGACAGAAGTCCTACCTGAGGAAAAGCCATTGTGTCTTTCCTTTGACCTGTCTCAAACATTTCAGATGGAGGGTTGCAAGTGAATGGCCTGTTTTGGTTTTATTTCTCCCCATTTAAAGAAATGTCCACCTAATTTGTCTCTCAGAAGAGTAGAGTTTCCTTGAAGTCTGACCTCCATGCATTATAAATAAACTACGTATCTGAGGTGGCATAGGTGGAAAGAACAGTGACTGGCAGTTAGGAAATGATTGCTGTACTTTGCCAAAGGGCAAAATCCCTTTGGATTGATGTAACTTTGGTCACAGAAACCATTTCTCTTTCAGATTTCAAAATGGAGGATGGGAATAGATTTCCAGGGTGGAAAAAGGGTCTAAATTTCTGTGCCAACCAGTCCCTGGACTGCATTTGTGCATGAGATCAGAGGCTACATCTTGGGAATTCTATCCCAGTGCTCCAGCTGGAGCCTCCTTGAGTCCTGGGCATTTACCTCTCTGTGGTGGGTACATGTCATACCCATTGCATGAGGTGCTTCCCCACTAATCCCCATCTCCACAGCCCTGCTTTGCATAGCCTAGTATCTTGTACATAGTAAGTGCTGAATTCATTTTTATTGAATAAGGATTTTACAAACTCTTTGGAAGATGTTCTTGCTCTTCTTCCTTGGTGGTGAGTTTCTGAGAACCCCCATTAACTGCTTAGCTTAGGAGTAAGTATCACAGGCGTGCTAATTCTGCAGACCTCTTTTCTGTGACTGATACCTTCAATTACATTTTTATTCATGGTTAACATTTTTCATTTTTGTTAATGCTTTTTTTTTTGTAGGGGTCTTGCCCCTCAGAATAAACCAGAATTGCAGAAGGTGATGGAAAAGAGAAAACGAGACCAAGTAATAAAGCAGAAGGAAGAAGAAGCACAAAAGAAGAAATCCGACCTGGAAATAGAACTTTTAAAACGGCAGCAGAAGTTGGAGCAGGTAAGAGTGACTGGGGGAAAGCTTTCTCATTTCTGAGAAATAAGGATGTCGGAGCAAGCAGAATCTCCCAGATGTAAGAGATATAAACATTTTTACCCTGAAAGAAAAGTAAGAAACAAAATGTCAGCATATGGTGTATATTAAGCTTGAGGCAGAGACAGGAGTTCTATTGAAGACCTAAAGGAAAAACTCAAGGCAAAGACAAATCAGAGAAATATCACTGAATTCACAGAGTGCTGGAGTAATTTAATTCAGTTCAGCCTCACTTTGGACTCTAGGGCAACTGTGTGTTCTTCTTGGGATTTTGTTTTCTTAGCTTTGACTGTTTTATTCTTGTCTTCTCTTGGCTATCGTTGGTGGTAACAACCAATTGGGTGCTGTCACTGTGCAAAATCAGTTCTTCCTTCCTCCATCCCTCCCTTCCTTTCCTTCTTTCTTTCTATTGAGGGACCAAGAGAGAATTCCTTCCATTGGAATGAGGAGGAGTGCCTTGAAAAGCCTCTCAGTTTGTAAATAAATTTTCTGGTTTTGAATTTCATTTAGCTTGAACTTGAGAAGCAGAAATTGCAAGAAGAGCAAGAAAATGCCCCGGAGTTTGTGAAGGTGAAAGGCAATCTCAGGAGAACAGGCCAAGAGGTGGCCCAAGCCCAGGAGTCCTAGGCTGAGGCTGTCTGGAGACCTGGCGCATCCTGCCATCACCGCAAGAGTTGTCTAGGTGCCTCCTCTGCACTTGTCTCAGGGCCAAAGCCCCTGGAGAGAATTCCAGCCAGCCAAGAATCTTGACTATGTCATGGATTTGGTTTGATTTTCCTACAGTCTGGGTGGATAAATTATCTATGACAGTTGTAGTTCCCATTCGCCAAATGAAGGACATTGAGCACGTAAGTTGGAATAGTGGACCTGTGTTCAGAGACTTAAAGCAAAAAGAAAAAGGAAGAGGACACTGGAAAAAATTCTTGAGAGCTGCACTACTTGGTTTTTCTTCCAGTACAAGTTGAGTAGGGCAGAGCTTATTTTCTTTGAAGAGCTAAAGAAAATGTGTTTATTTCTTCTTTTGGTTATCTATAAGATAATTTAGATTACATAGAAGTGCATTTAATCTGTTACATTGAATATTTGTGAATTCTACTTTGAGAAATCAAAATTTTCTTGTTTAATTTATACTTTCACCCATGTTAGAATTAACAGTGGAGAATGTTAATGTTGAGCACATCTATTACCATTATTGGCACTGAAATTCAGAAATAGATTAAGAAGGTATAAAAGCATGTAAAGATCCATGTTGGTCTGTTTTAATTCCTTTCAGTTCTATATGTAACAGTATGCTTTGTGGTGGCATCCACTTCCCAGAAGGTATATCATGTAAATTCATTTGTTGCTTTGATAACCAGTAGGTTTTCACTTCAGTTTTATTAAATTTCTTGCTGAGATAGTTCTTTTAGGAAAAAAATTTCCTCATTCCTTTGGAAAATGGAAGTAGTCTGTATAACCCTGCTTTAATGTCAAAAGTAGAGGGTACAAAATCTGAATTTCACCTGAGCACAGTGTAGGGGAAGTATGCATCAGGAGCTGTATGGTGAGGTCTTCTTTAGGTATTTTAATGTGAAACAAGTATCGATTGGTCTCAAGGAAGCTTTTTGTTTGTACATTTTGAATATCAGAATCCAAGCTTTGAAAATTTTTTGGTTAATGATTGTGTATTTCTTTACTTTTTTTTTTTCTTATGAAGGAAATCTCACCACTCTCTTCAGTGTGATGCCGTTGGTAAGGATGATGTTGATGACTACTGTATTGCATCTCAGGAGAAGCTGAGGTGCAGGGAGAGGGAACTCAGTTTCCTCATGCTAACTAGCATGCTATTTAGAGACATCAAGGTTGCAAGTAATAGCAAATTCTCATGCAAAGTTGATTTGATACTGCTGACATGGAAGAATCCTTGTGGATTTAGTATGTTCTTCATAGAAATGATTCAGCCAATAATTTCTACATTGAGGGCTCTTTTTACACTTTCTTTATAACTCATAGAAAGCTGGATCCAGAGCTTTAGAATCCTTAACTAGCATAGTAGACTTTAGCTTTCCATGGAGGATGCTTTAGTTTTATTAGTCAACAGGTCCACATTCAATCCCAGTGTGAACAAAGTAAGATTAAATGGATGATACATATGCTGCTAGTTGGAGAAATGTTAGTTGGTTACACCTGAAATGGATTATTTTTCTCATCAGCAAATATTATTGAAATAAAATATGACACGCTAAGGTTGCTCTAAAATTGTTTGCTGTTGAAGATTGGAATGGTGACTATTTTCTTATCATTCTTCCCTTATCATTCTACCACAAGAAAGTGTGGTAAGCGATCATCTTGAAAGAACATTCCTTACTGCATATTGATTCGAGTTCTTCCTCTGTGTTTGTGGATTCATAATGTGATTTGTAAAGTGAAGATTCAGGACTGGCTCCTGTCTGTATCTAATAGGATGTTTGATCTTGAGATCTGTTCCTTGAAGCAGTTTTACCACTTGACAAAAATCTCAAGGGCTGGAACAGTTTCCTTTAGAAGGACCAATTCTGTTCCTAGAACTTCCTTAGAATTCATTCAGTACTGGGGAAAAGTTAATTAAAAAATTATTTTCCTTCTATTTGCACTCAGATCTGCAGAATTGTTTGTAGCTATACTACAAGGTCTGGCCTAAAAAAGACATGTACTTGGTGTGTAGAGTGGTAGGTGCTGCTCAGTAGCACTGTGTGCAGGGAAGGGAAGCTTTGATGTTGTCTGGTAAGCTGGACCTACAAGCCTGCATTTAAAAGGTGGTCAATCTCTCCTGTACCTAACACTGTAAATTGAGGACTTGTGAACATCTGAGCAGTTCTGTGCTTGGAGCCACTTTTTGACAAAAATGGCTCCTTTTTTCCATTCCGTGGTTTTCTTAAAATAGTTCAGTGTTTTATAGTCTCTTAGTAGTAAGGTAGTGTTGCTTTCTAAGCTATAACAGCTGACTTTATTCTTCTACTCTGAAAAATCTTGCCTTGTTTAAGTGTATATAATATATATAAAGGGAGCCTTAATGAATTTGTTTTCATAATTTAATATTTTTTGTATTTGCTCTTGTATAATTGTTTTTAATGGAAAGTATTACAGAATTGAGAGTGGAATTCTTAGAACCAAAGTTATTCTTAATAAAAATCACCACGTGCTTGGACCATGCAGCCGTGTTTGTCTGATCTGTTTAAGGTGGGTGTTCAGAACCAGAGGGGACTGTGTTCAATTCAGAGATCAGGAGGTGGTTCCAGGGTCTACTTTGGTGACCATCCTCTTTGACATCCTTCCCTCCAAAAGTCCTATCATTTTGTGTTTATAGGGGCTGGCATTTTATATATCAAACAAATTCATGCTAAGATGTTAATGGCTCTCTATATACCCTTTGCAGAGAATATATGGTACTAGAGCGGCAGTTGTCACTCCTGCAGGGAAAAGAATTGAGCATTAAAGTTGATTGATAGGACCAATGGAGAAGCATTTTGGGAAGGGCCAGTTTTTATTGCTTGTGAGTGATTGTTTTGAGTGATTCTGAAGTATTTTTTCTTAAACAAATTAAAGTTTTCATCAGAGAAGTTAATTTGGAAGACTGTTCCCATGATTGCATTATCCTCTTGGTTAAAATAGTTTGGAGGCTCAGGTCTCTTTGTTTGATAATTATGCTTTTATTTCTCAATCATAAATTAATTATTCAAGGGGTCAGTTACCTGACTTCTAGTGTCTTTGGACTCGTTTTGTTTGTTTTTTCAAAGTCTACTTCGCAGACTAGAGTTGTTATCTCTGAGGTTATATCACGAGCTCTAAAACCCAGGCAGAAGATGAATTCTAGAAATGCTTTGAGCAGTAGCTGCAAGGTTTCCCAAGGTGATAGTTTTGAAGCCTGTAGGCCATTTTGCTGGATCACTGTATGTGTGTTTTACATCCATAATATATTTGAAAGAAGACAGGGCAATTAAAGTGTTCAGTAAGTTTTAACATTCTGTAGTACACCTAAAAGAAGAACTGAAACATTACAGTGACTTACATTTATTTTAAGAAATGAACTTATTTTATTTCCAAGGTCTCAGAGTGAAGGAAAGCTTCATGGATTAGGCTTCAAATCACAATTTCTGTTTTCTTTTTTCCTCCTGAGCAAATGTAGTCTTATCAACTGGAGTTGTTTTGAGAATCTCCCTATTTGATCCTTGATTTTCTAGAAAGATCGTAATTCCCAGCTAAAGTAGCAAAAAGGACTCTTAGTGTTTTTATTGAAGGTATGTTCATTGCTACTGGGGTTTGTATTCAGACCCCCCCAAGGCATATGTGTGTGTGCATAAGTGTAAGTGTGTATGCATTGATATTTATTTTTTTATCTGCATTTATTGAACACCATGAGCAATACCACCAATGCCTACCCAATTCTTCTCCCCATCCCTCTTTCCATATTTGTAGCTCCTTTCTCTAGCAGTGAAAAGCTGGTTGCCAGCCTCCTCCCCATGCAAATTATTTTCTCAGTCCCCTGTGTGTGACCTTCCTCAACCACCTTCCTTACTCTGGTCCTGCCTAATGGTTTTTCAACTGAATTAAGGAGGAAAAAAAGGAAACAATCATTTTTCTTGAGCTTTTAAACATGTATTATAAACTTAATAAATGAGTTACCTTAAACAACCCCAACTACAACTACAGGTTTAGTACGGCTGATTAGAACCTTTCAAACTCCTAAACAGTATATGACCCATGCTTGAATACAATCATCAGCATATTTAAAAAATAACTTATAAAAACCTGCTTCTAAAGCCAAGCCTTATGTCTGTTATTTTTGCATATAAAAAACTGACTTCAATACTAATATAGCCATATTTATTTTCATGCCTCCTGGGGCCACAGTTTAGCTCTACTTCCTGGGCTTGTAGAAATCTTATCAAGCCGAAAGGGAAAGGAATGCCTACTTAGACTATGTGAAGGAGCAAGATCTGGGTTGTTGACTGATTCTTGCTTAGACTTAGAGTCTGGCTGGACAGTCCAAGTTCATTGAACTATGAGTCAAAGCCTTGGACCATGTCCTTTTTTATAATTAGCTCTTACTTGCTTTGTCATGGGAATTTTACTACCTCATCATTTATTTTCTTCAAATTTTCAAAACTTGGTGTCCTTCCCAGAAATGGTGTGTGTTTTCACTTAACAGGACCAGTATTACCTACTCACTGTCAGCCTTTATGATACATTGATCTTGTCCATTACCATTATTGAAAACTTAATGTATGGCCTTATTGATGTTCCATATAATTAGTAGGATCACTTTGATATTTCATCTATAAGAGTTTGTGTGGCAAATTATTTTCTTTGGAATATTTGTTTATTAACTTGGGCATGCTGTTGGATTATTTTTGTCATCGTATGTGATCTACTGGATTCCTTTTCTACTTGGTTATTATGTGTCTCTACTGGTGGTGATCATTCTTCTTTTTTGTACTACATATTTCCAGTTTGTTTATCTTGACTGTATTCTTTCCTGTATACATAGCTAGAAACAAGCACATTCTTACTCTCTAAGGAAAAGGTATTTTTTCATAGAATGAACAAAATACCTATATCTCTGAATGTTCTCTCAAACATATCCTTTAATCATGCTTGTTTTTTATTTCAACCTCATTTCCTCCTGTATCAGTACAAATCTGTGACTCTTTGTAGTCTCAACTTCTTCCTATAAGTTCCCTCTCCTTTTTTAGATTTTCAGAATATTTTAACTTGACCAGTAGAAGCCTTTCAAGCTTACTTTGCTTTTGTTTATTTACAAAATATTGCTTTTAATAGTTCTAGCAATATCCTTGCTTTGTTACTATAGGATGTTTTGGATCATCCTATTTTTTTTTTCCCTCTGACTTGTGACATAAAACTTTGTGCCCATCAAGGAGTACTGGTTCCTTTTGAAGGAGAACAGAAGTAGCGATCAAAGTCTGTCATGAGAAGCACATAGGAGAATTACTAGTGGACAGGTGTCCCTGCAATTTTAGTAATGAAATTGTTTGACTTTTTCCATTTTAAACCCTTATATTTTCCTGTCCTATTTTTCTTAAGAGGTAGCATTGGACTAGAAGATTTTTCATTACATTTACAAAGATTAGCCAAAATGTTCTCTTTGAAAACAAGAGTTATGAAAGGGCCCTACTTGCTCAGATATCCAAATGCACTTTCCAAGCAGTAGTGATTTAACTGACCCTATACTGGCTCAGAAAGAAGTTGATTTACCCATTGAAATTACTATGATTGAGGTAGAATTTTATTTTAAATTAGTTAGGAAAGAATAAAAAAATAAGTGAAAGATTTTAGGGCAATTGAAACCATATATTCTTCTACCTAACACCATATTGAAGAATAATTCCCAAATTAACACTATAGACATATTAGAAGAAAATATAAGAGAATACTTTTATAATCTTGGAAGTGGGGGTGGGAGAAACTTACTAAGCAAGAGATCTAACCCAAAATTTATAATGAAGAAATCTATGAATTTAAATGTACAAAAATAGAAAAAGGGCTAGGTGTGGTGGTGCACATCTGTGATTGATCCCAGCTACTCAGTAGGCTGAGGCAAGAGGATCTTAAGTTCAAGGCCAGCCTCTGCAACCTAGGCCGTGCCTCAAAATACAAAAGGACTGGGGATGCAACTCAGTAGTAAAGCACTCCTGGGTTCAATCCCCAGTACCAGAAAAAAAAAGTACATAACAGACTAAGATATATTACATATATGGTAATAAATGAATAGTACCTGGATAATATACAGAATGTCTATTAATGTCAATTCAGTGAATGAACAGAATTTATGCACAGGAAGTTTACAAATGAAATAAAATGGTCCACTGGCTTATGAGGAAATGCTCAACGTCACCAGCATCAGGGAAATGCAAATTAAAATAATAGTAATTTTGCACAATATTTACAAAACAAAAATAAACACAGTTGTGTGGGTATTTTGTTTAGTGTGCTACTAAAGATTGAATGCAGGGGTGTTCTACCACTGAGCTACATTCCCAACTTTTTTATTTTTTATTTTTAAGACAGGATCTTACTAAGTTGCCCTGGCTAGCCTCAAACTTGTGACCCTCCAGCCTCAGCTTCCCAAGTTACTGGGATTATAGGTATGCACCACTGTTCCCAGCATAGTTAATACGTATTGCTATTATATGTGTATGTATTATGTTAATACATAATAATAGCTATTAGTAGTGATATGGAGGTATGGGTATTATTTTTTCATATATCTAACTTCAGCTAGAGTACAAATTAGTAAAGCCAATTTGAAAGTACTCATATTCATACCCACTAAAATGGATATAATAAAAAAGAGACAAAAACAGGTATTGATGAGAATGTGAAGAAACTGAAGCCCTTTTGCTTTGCTGGTGACAAAGTAAAATGGTGTAGCCACTCTGGAAAAGTTCAGCAATTTTTCAAAAAGTTAAACATGGATTTACTGTATGACCTAGCACTTCTATATACCCAAGAGAAATGAAAACATTCACACAAAGTCCTGCACACAAATGGTCATAACAGGAATATTCATAATGGAATGAGAGGTGGAAACAATCCAAATGTCCATCAATTAAGGAATGGATAAGTAAAAGTGTTATGTCCATATAATGGAGTATTATTCACAAAAAGGATTGGAATGCTGATAGATTCTACAATATGGGTAGATCTCCAAACCATCATGTAAAAGAAGGCAAACAAAAGACCACATGATATATGGTTACATTTACATGTAATATCTGGAATAGATGACTATGTGGAAACACAGCAAATTAGTTGTTGTCTAGAGCTGGGTTTGGATGTAATGAGAATGTAGAGTGACTGCCAGTGGATTCAAAGTTTCCTTTTTGGGGTGATGGTTGTAAAACTCTTTAAACATACAAATAGTCTGGCTAGGGTGCAGTGGCACATACCTGTTATCTCAGTGGCTTGAGAGGCTGAGATAGGGGAATCACAAGTTCAATGGCTGCCTCAGTAACTTGGCAAGGTCCTAAGCAACTTAGCATGACCCTATCTCAAAAAAAAAACAACAAAAAAACAAAAAAAAAGTGCTGGGGATGTGGCTCAGTGGTTAAGCGACCCCAGGTTCAATCCCTGGTACAGAAACAAACATGAATAATCACTAACATTAAAGATATTAATATCAACTTAAATGGGTAATTTTATTGTGAGTTATACCTCAGTAAAACATTTAAAACTTATGTATATTTTTGACACAATTACACGTCTAGCAATTTGTCCTTCAGAATGATTTGTTTATATAGATTGTTGTTCAAAGATATATTTGTAGCATCTCTCATAATTTGTTATGAGATAACCTCCATCTAGTAGCAGTTTATTGAATTAAGTATAATATACCACTTTCCCCCTTAACAAACTATAATGCATGTCTTTATATATTATTTATATACAGAAATACAGACCTGAAGCTCTACTGTTATATAAAAAAAACTATAGAACAATACATATAGTATAATCCAATTTCCATGAAAAAATTCTGAAGGTATATTCAGTCATACATCTATTTAAAATGCTTAGAAATAGGCCTGGAAGCTTACCTATCAAGTTAACAGTAACTTCTGGGGAGAGAAAGCTGTTTGGTCTCAGGAACACAGGAGGCTTTCATGTTTAATCTGCTTATTTTTATATTTTAATGCTTTTGTGCAATAAGTATGAGCCACTAGTGTTCAAAAGGTCATAGACCCAAAGAAAAACCTGTTAAGTATGCTTAATACAAAAATATCTCTTAAAATTTAAGTGCTATTCATTTCATAACTGTTTGCATGTACGATGCATATATGAGTGCACTATGGAGGGAGATTACAATAGAATGCTTTCAGTGTTCAGAAACCACAGACACCTGTAACTGATGTAGTCAAAAGGAAAGGGGCCAGTGAAAGAATAGAGAGAAGCTTGGACTCCAGAATGGCAGTGAGGGAGGTTTTGATCTTTCATCACGCTCAATGAGGTTAATCTTGATTGTCAACTTGACTGGATTGAGACACTTAGAAAGCTGGTAAAGCACACCTCTGGGTGCATCTATGAGAGCATTTCCAGACACAATGGCATGTGCCTCAGTGAACTGAGGGAAAAGCCTTGCTGAATATGGGCTATTCAGCCCAATAGCCTGGGGGCTCAAAGGAACAAAAAGCAGAAGGGGGAAGCAGGCTCACCCAGGCACACTTAGGTCTCCATTTCTTCACTGCAGCCACTGCCTGCAGATGTCAGACTCTGGATCCTTCAGCCTTTGAATGTGGACTCTTACCAGCGACTCTCCAGGGCTTCTAGGACTGGGGCGGCACCATTGGTCCTTCTTGTTCTGAGGCTCCAGCTTTTTGGACTGAGTAGCTACTGGTTTCCTGGGCTCTCCAGCTTGCAGACAGCCATTGTGGGACTCTGATCCTAGAGCCAAACCAATAAATTCTTTTATAATTACATATACATGCTATTGGTTCTTTTCCTCAGGACCCTAAGAATTCCCTCAGAGTGGAGCAGAGAGAGAGAGCCAAGTTACTTGAGAAAGATCCAAGGGGTGTAGGTTCCACCATGAAGACAGCTTTGCCCTTGAAGTGTTTCCACTGCTTCTAGAATTTTAGGTAATGTGATTACAGTCCTCTGGATCTTCCTGCTGCTGTTTTTATTGGCTGGGGTCAAGGTGATTAGGAATGTGAGGAAACTGGTACTTGGTGTACAGGGCTTTGGGGGAGCTCCTGGTTGGCCAGTCGAGGTATTCCTGGAAGATGTGCTTTCGGGATGATGGTGAAATTTCTGTTTGTCTTCTCCCTTGATTCCAGGTGGAGCCTTCATTAGATTATTAAGTATATTTCTTCTACCCCATCTGGCTACATGCTTGAGACTTAAGCTTGGCAAAGGAGCTAGCCAAGAATTTGGAAACTGCTGACTCCTGGCCCTTTCCAAAGCTTAGTAGAAGCTATAACTGGGCATGACAGAATAGAATTAGCAGCAATGAATCTAAGTGGCCACCTCCCCTATTCTGACTCCAGTGTTTGAAGTTTGACATATAGTTGCACTCATATCTCCTAGGTCAGTTGCTCATGGTTATTTCTTTGTTCAAGAGATCTTAGGGAGGCATTGCACTTGCACCAGCTAGGTGCCAACAAAGAGGGAAAGCAGCAGGATTAAAACCATCTACAGCCAGGTGCAGTGATGCATACCTTTAATCCCAGTGGCTCAGAAAGCTGAGGCAGGAGGATCACAAGTTCAAAGCCAGCCTCAACAACTTAATGAGACCCTAAGCAACTCAGCAAGACCCTGTCTATGAATAAAATATGAAAAAGGACTGGGGATGTGGCTCAGTGGTTAAACACCCCTGGGTTCAATCCCCAGTATCCTCCCTCAAAAAAAAAATCTACAATCATGCAGGAGGGCATTATCTTACTCAGTGAACCAGAATCAGGTTTCAGAGGTAGCCCCTGGAGAGCTAACGGACATCCTAGGATGTAAACAAGGAAACAATTCACTATATGATCTCAAAGGAGCTAAGGGGATTCTCTGACTATGGCAAGTTGCCTTGAATTTGCTCAGGTGGTTCTCTGCTATCTGGAAGGGGGCCTTAGTATATGCTTTCTTGATTTTAGTGTTTCTCAAAGATAAGCAACCCAGTCAATTAACTACAAGTACTTGCCACATATGTAACAAAATATCTTGCTAGGAGCTGGTTCCAGGCCTTGAGGTGTTCATAACCTTGTTCAGAGATAAGACATGGCATAAGATGTAATAAATAATAGTAAGCATTAAATAAAATGCCACATGACACTTAAAAGATAGTAGCTATAGAAGCAAATTAAGAAAAAATGCACACCATAAATCAAATGGTTTTATTGCTGGATAGATGCTCTCATAAATGCTTTCTGAGAGAAGGATAGATATTAATGGTTCAAAAGTTTTAAATTAAATGTGAGTTTTATTTCTCCTTTATCTCCCTCTCTGCTTTCCCTGTTTTGCAAAAATGAAGACTGGGTGATTTGAAAACCCAGGTTCTTATGAGTAGCAGGAAGAGGAGACTGGTAGTGGAGAGAAGGGGAGATGGCAGATAATCTTAGAATCTACCCTACACAAGACAGCCTAAGGTGTTGCTAGGTAATATCTGTTGTTTATTTCCAAAGAATTTCCTGAGGTGCTTAAGGTTAGGTTTTGGGCAAGTTTTGCTTTGTTTCCTAGCAGTGAAATATGAAGAACTGTGTGGTTTACTGTGGCATAGTCAATAACTACCAAACAGCAGGCTGTCTTTGGGCACTGAAGGTGCGTGTCACAGGAAAGAATGAGGCTCTGGGGAAGCATGCATCTCATGCCCAAGCTGTTTGTCCATTATTATCACAATGCTTTGTGTTGGGACTACAATACTGAGCAAAATCATATGTAGTTCCTGCCTTTTTGGAGCTTCAAGTCAAGAGAGGAGACAAACATCTTTCAAAGAATCACACGAATGGCCGGGCACAGTAGTGCATGCCTATAATCCCAGCAGTTCAGGAGGCTGAGGCAGGAGAATAGCAAGTTCAAAGCCAGCGTCAGCAACTTAGCAAGACCCTCTCTCAAAATAAAAAGGGCTGGGGATTTGGCTCAGTGGTTGAGCAATTCTGGGTTCAATCTCCAGTACCAAAAGAAACAAAAAAAGAATTATGTGAATGTATGTAAAATGAGAAAATGAGGGTGGTACAAAACATGAAGGGCAGGGTGCTATGAGAACAAGTGCCTCTGTCCCCATCTCTTCACGTGGCTGATGATGATGATCAGAGAAACAATCACTGTCCTTGCACAAGCTCCATTTGCCAGACCCTGGGCTGTGTTCACTCAGGATCTAATGCAACTCTCGGCACCTTCCCAAGGTGCTACTGACATCTGTCCTGTAAAGAAGAGGGAACTGCAGCTCCCCAACATTAATGACTGAACCCAAGATCTTTGCCCCCAGAATCACGCCCTTGTCCACTATCCCATCTTCACAGATGGTGCCACCCTCCAGCAGTCTGCACATGGAAAGCTGGGAGTCAACCATTGACCCAGTCTTCCCCATGTCACCAATCACCCTGCTCTGTGCACTTAACCTTAAAATATCTACCGAATTTCTGTGCCTCCTCCCCAATCCCACTACCACCTTAGAATAAGCCTTCCCATGACCTCCTGCTCACTTTTGCCTTCATCAGATCTGTGCTCTACAAAGAAGCCAAAGTAATCTTTGGCAAGGGATCTGTTTAGGTCTCTTCCTTGTTTGAAGACTTTCCATTGATTTGAGGGTAAAACGCAAAATCCCAGACCCTGCAGTCTTGGGCCCCTCCTTCCATCTCCCAAATCCCTTCATACCTCTGTCCCTTGCTGTCCATGTTCCACACCCACTGGCTTCCTTTGTGCCCCAGGGGCTTTGCACCAAACAACTGCCTTTCTGAAAAGCTCCTGTTTTTCCTTCCATGCTTAGTTAACTCAGATTGGGCCCTTAGGTTCTAACTTCTTTTAGGGAACCTTTCTTAACTGTGAAAACAGGTCAAATTGCTCTCATAACAGTTTCATTTCTTTTTTCCAACATTAGGTAAATCGGTCTTTTCATAATTAATGTGTCATATATATGTATGCTGTGAAGTTGAGCCTAATGTCTGCTTGTTTGTTGCATGATTCTCAAATCAGGGTTTGAAACATAGTGGGCACTCAACAACTATTCATTAAATTACTAAGTGAACTTTTCAGAGTTCACATAGTGAACATCTGGCAGAAGTAGGACATGAACCCATTTTGACTATTATCAAAGCTCTTGTGCTTAATCTCTGCATTCTATTGTCATCCGTGCCACCACCATGATAATGTCTAAGACATCAGAGCTGAAGCATGCTTTAGAGTGAATGTGCACAGATGGATCCTCCTCCTTCCTTGTCACAGGACATTGTTCAGCAGCTGCGTCTCCATGTAACTGAGCCTCTCTCACCTGTCCTCACATGTGCTTCTTCTGCACTGAGTTGGAAAAAGCACTAGTGATAAAAATCAAGAGGTTCAAGAAAATTATTTTAGCAAAAAAAAAAAAATTTAAAAGAATGTAATATAGAGGCTGGCTGAGTTTTCATTTATTTGACATGGAAAGAACAGAAAGCAATTTGTGAAACTGTTTCAGCAAGTCGTTCAGTCGGAACACGACATCCATCATCAAGTATGAGATAGGACTGGAAGGAAAATACAAAAGATGATTTACTTGTGGTGTCAAGTTAGCTGAAGAAAGTATGCAGTGCCAGTTCCACGAGGTTAGGGAGGTTTGTCTTTGCTCACAGTCATGTCCCCAGTCCTGGAACATTGCTAGTCATTTAGTAGAAGCTCAGAAGACAATGAAAAATGCAAATGTGATTTCAAAAGTCCATACCAGTGAGGATGTGCTAGGTTGTTCTACAGTAACAAACAAGTCCAAAATCAAAGTGGATTAACAGAACAAATGTTTATGTCCTGCTCTGTTAAGTCCATGAAGCACCCAGGAGACTTCCTGGACAGCTGCCTTCTGCATGCATGCAGGGCTCCAGGTTGCAACACATCACTCTGACATCACCATGATGCAACAGGTGTAGAGGAGAATAGGGAGTCAAGCACTGGAATTGGTGCACATCACTGGGTAAAGTAAACATAGGACCATGCCTACTTCCTAGGAGCAGAGAAGTAAAATACTCTCAATCTCTCAGCGAGGAATAAACCTGACATTAATGAACACAGTAATACCAACCACAATGAAAGTACAGATATTGGACTATATTGTGAAATACGGGTCTCAAAAACCTCATCTTTCTCCAACATTTTAATGACCTCATTTGTGACTTTGAGATTTTTCTTAAACATGTGGATTTCTACATGTTTCTGTGCAAGAGATTGTTTTTAAGTCAAAGTTCAGCAATTCCTGGTTTGCATATCAAAATTTTTCTGTAAGACAATTTTCGTGATATAAATTTTAGAATGATATTTGTAGAGCATTTGATTTCTGTAAGTGAGCATCCACTGTACATCTGTCTCTCCATATCTGCAGTTCTGTGTCCTTGGACTTGGCCCACCATAGATTGAAAATATTTGAGGAAAAATATTGCATCTGTACCGAACATGTACAGACTTTTTCTTTATTTCCTAAATAATACAGCAGAACAGCTCAGCATTTGCATTTTATTAGATATTGTGGGTAATCTGGACATGCTTTAAAGTATACAGGAGGATGTCTGTAGGTCAAGTGCAAATAGTGCACGATTTTACATAAGGAATTTGGGCATCTACAGATTTTCCTGGAACCAATTCTCTGTGAATACCAAGGGACAGCTCTCTACCCTGCCTTTCTACCCCAGGTATCCAGCCTCGGCAATCTCCTTCCTTGCCTTCCCTCCCGCAGCAACCCCCCCACACACACACACCTGTTTTTCTTTTTTTAACTGAAGCCTGAGAAACTACTGACTGGCTGGTCTGGATGGGCAGCATCTCCAGGTATTCTGGGCTTTGGAATTGAAGCTTGGTCTTTGAGCGTCAGCATCATCTTCTCCTAGAGGATAATCTATGGGGCAGTTTTTTGCCAAGTGGCTTCAAAAAAAACATAGGACATGATCACTAATTATAATTCCCACCAAAAAGGCAGGGAGATGAACTTGAACTTATTAAGGGTGGTTCATTGTTGGTCATCTATAGTCCAACTTGCTTTCCTTTAGATTATGTGACTTACAAAAATCAGTTTTTATAAAAGTTATTTTTTTATCAAAGCAGACTACAGGATCTTTAATGGTGGGAAATGAGTCAAGAGGAAAGACAATTTTGTGTTGAACCTGATGTTTTACCTTCACGTGCTTTCCAAAGGTATTTTTACTTTGAACAAACTTTAAAAATGCAGTTTTCTCCATCCAAGTGGACTGCAGCTGGCTGAGTTCACTGGTTCATGAATTGCCCATCATCAATAAATTGACCTAAAGTATTGAGTAGGTGAATTTGTAGTATTGAGTTCTTGCTGAAAAATTTTTTTTTCTTTGGTTGAGCTGTATTGTTCTCTCAAAGAAATCTCAACCCTGGGAATGGACTTCCTCTGAAAGGGATGTGGTGGGGCTGGGGGGTTCTTTCCAGGGTGCAAAAATTTCTAGACTTGAATTGTTTCAGCAAAATCAAAGGAATTCACGCGAGGCACAACAGGTATTAAGGGCTCACGTAACCCTTAAAAGTCAAAGTGTAGACCTGGCAGTACACATTTTGCACTGTGAAATTACCCCAAAGCTTGCCACCTACTTTGTGCTGGGAGACACCAGCCTGAGATCTCAGAACTCTGTCTGAGTTCTCTATGGATGCCATGTGCTGGTCTGTGTGCAGAGCCCCTCACTCATTTTGCCTCCGGGCCCACGAGACCCCTGAGTACCCCAAGAAGCCAGAGCCCAGGCAGTGAGGGTGGACCCAAAAGGCAAGTCCGGCCAACAAACCCAGCCAACCTGAAGCGCCCGGACAGAAAGATCACGGGCAGGTCTGAATAGCACAGAACCAAGTGCACAAAACCAAGGTTGCCCTTTCTGGTCCACAATTTGCTTCTTAAGGAACAGAGTTTAACTCACAGTAAAGACGAGGAGTCTCTCAAATGCAGGCTCCTTATTTCCTCTCAGCTATCAGTCATTGGTCCTAGGATAAGCCCCTCTCCCCTCCTTCTCAGCATGATTCATTAATTTCCCTCCCTCTTCCTTACTCTTCCTGTCTCCCCTTCCGACATAGTGGAAGGAAATGTGTGTTGTAAGGGCTGAGCAGACCTTGGTGCTCACCAGGTGAGCTGTTTTCCTCCACAGTGGCTTGTGTTTCTCACAGGCTGCGCTGACCCTTCTGCCTTGCTGTGTGTCATTTCCCTCCTGTCTCACTTGCCACATGACGGCTGTGGCTTTGGATGTGTCTTGTCACGTCTCATTCCCTAGCACACAGCAGAGAGAAAGGGCAGACACGGAGGTCCTGGTGAAGCCCAGCAAGGGACAGTGAGGTGGAAGAGCAGGCAGCCCAGGGATCAAGAGGTGACCCACCCCTTCCTCTCCCTAGTGTGGGCTCACACTTTACTTTGTGTGAACCAACATTTACTGAGCACCCACTGTATGCTGGCCAGCATGGGGATGAAAACTGTGTAAGCAGAACTTCATCCTTGGGAGGCCCGGAGGTGAACAAGCGTCCTAGGCAGGCTAAGGGCTTCCTTGTATGTTGACCTTGACAAAAATGGGTATGAAAAAACATTGTGGGGTCCAGGCAAGTGTGATTTATAATTTTCTAAGAGAGTATGAGGGAAGTTCAAGTTCAGTTGTCACAAGAAAGTACCATAATCCTGTCTGTGTCACAACTCCATGTGGACAAATATGGACACTGCTCTTGGCGTGCACGCGCGCACACACACACACACACACACACACACACAGCATTATTTTGCTCAAGTGCAAAACACAGTAAGGCAAAGGCAACACTCAACTCCAGGTGTCTGTTCCTTCCTTTCTCGTCACTGCCTCAGGAGGTATTTGGGGCTGCTCTCCTTCAGTAAAGATTGTGTGTGTGTGTGTGTGTGTGTGTGTGTGTGTGTGTGTATGTGTCAGGGAAGGGGCTGCTTTCTATAACCAAGGTCAAGCACAATTCATATTTAATTTGAGGGGGAATTTGAATGGACTGTGGAGTAAGTTTAGGAGCTCAGACTCTAGAATCAGAGAATTTGGATTTCAATCTTAGTGCCATCAGTGTCTGCCTTTGTGATCAGGGAAAAGTAAATTCTCTGACCTCAGTTTCTTTGTTTTAAAAATGGGTATAATGATTATATCTGCCCCACTGTGTTGTAAGAGTTAAAGGAGTTAATCCACATAAACACTTAATAAACACTAGTGGTTATTGTTGTTATTTTTTAATACTCTTCTGTATGTTGTTTTTATGATGCTCAAGCCACTCAAGAGTTCAGTCACTGGAACCCTGTGTGGGCAGAACAGCCACAGAGCTATGCTGTTCATGTGAGCAACACAGAGTAAGGGACATGCTAGGCACAGACACTGCCACTTGGTGTGACTTGAAGCTGTAACATCTATCTGTCCCCAAGTTCCTCATCTAAAAGCCTGCAACATTAATTTTTAAAATCTCAACCACCATTTTGCTATGTTAAAGTTCCATCATACCATTGCCTGGGGAGAGAAAACACATGTCCCTCTTACAACGTGACAGACACACCTTGATGCATTCCTGAGCAGCGGGTACAGCCAAAACAAGCCCTTTCTGTGTGAGAAGGGAGGAGACCAGGCTTGGGGCAGTCAGTTGGGAGCCCCAAGGAGCCTGGAACAGGAAAGTGGGCGCTGATGGGTTGTTTGGAATGAAGCACGTGGGGCTCGAGGTTGTGTTTGGAGCATAATACCTGTCACATAGTAGGTCCTCTATAAACATTAGCTATTCATCAAAGGTCCTGGAAAGAGCCTGGGCACTAGCACGTGTGGCCAGTCACCAGTGTGTCTAGGACAGGGAGTCAGAGGGCCAGGAAGGAGGGCCTGGTAGAGGTGCTTGTAGATGTGCTCAGCCCATCCAAATGCCCAGAGGAAGCCAGAGCCTCTGCCACACCTTCCTAACTAGGGAAGAACCCCAGCTCAGAGGCTTCTAGAAATCAAGGCTTCCCCAGAGGACTTCTTCAGTGACACAGAGAGGCCACCAAAGTCAGCCTCTGGAGAGGACAAGGGAGCACATTTCCCTTCCCTCTTTCCCTGCCTGCTCTCATAGGAGGAAGGTGGTGACACAAGGATCCTGCCACTTGGGATTTGATCCTTCCACTAGGATGTTTAAGTCCTAAATGATTTTAGTATTAAATGATTTTGATGCTTAAATAAAGTAATGGAATCCAGTGCTCACCCAGGGCTTGACCTAGACAGAACCTCAGTGAAGGGATGTGACAGTTGCTCCTCGCAGTCCTTAAAGTGATGCCCAATGCTGCCATCTAGTGTGCGTGATGGAACTTTCTAACTTTTTAAATAGAATTGAATTCATTTATTAATTTATTGTTGTTTATGCTGTTATTATTATTTGCTGTATTGGTCTTCGACTCCCCCACCCCATGTCCCTAGTCTTCTGTTCTTGTTAATTTAAGTCATTAGTAGTAATATTATGTTTGAACCTGTCCGTTTGGCATGGCAGGTTCCTGCACCCAGAGTAGAAAGTCCCCTTTTCCAGTCCCGGTGATGCTTCTCACTGTGGGGCAGTGAGGACGTCAGAGTCTCCTGATGTTCAGCTCCCCTCATCTGTGAAATGCACTGCCATCTTCCTGTTCATAGCTGTGTTTTGTTGTGAGAATCACAGCGCCACCATTCATTCATTCAGCAGTGAGTAGCAGGCCCTGAGTTCCAGCAAGTAAGGCATCAGGGGCATTCTGTAGAGGAAATCAATCTCTCTCTCTCTCTCTCTCTCTTTCTCTCTCTCTCTCTCTCTCTCTCTCTCTCACACACACACACACACACACACATACACACACAGAGCAAAGCATTGACTAATGGAAGGCTCACTTCCTCTCTTTTCTTTCTCCTTTCATCAAATGACAGTTCTTTACTGAATCACAGATCTGAGCATATCACCACCTTGGTCAGAAACCTCCCTTGTCCCTATAATAAGGAACTGTGGAAGCTGTGGTCCCAAACTGGCCAGCCTCCTCCAGCTGCTCAGGGTCTTCTGCAGAAGGAGCTGGTGAGATTGCCACGCACTCAATATTCTGCTAAGTGCCTTATCTGTTGAGTCTCACAACCTTCTTATGAGCTATGTCCTGTTCTTTCTTTATGGGAAAACCAAGGCAGAGGGAAGTAAAAGAACACAACACTAAAGGTCACACGGCTCATAAATGGCAGCCTTGGAACTCAGACTGAGGGCCACCATCCATGGCGCCCATCCCTCACCCACGGTGCACCCGCCATGCTGCTCCCCACGGGGCTCCACTGCTTTCCTCCTGAGGGGATCTCACAGTTGCCCATGGCCAGCGCCAGCATCTTCACACTGCTGCTCCAGTGTGCGTGCACACGGTGCCACTGCTCTCCTGCTCCCCACCCCAGAAGACTCCCTCACGTGTGCCATCCCTGTCATGCACCACAGAGGTTTCATATGTACCTGTCCCTCGACACACAGCGGGGGTCTTGTACACATTCACAGCAGCCAGAGCTCAATAAAGGTTTGCTGAATGGGAGTAAATCAACAGCATGGAGAAAACGCTCTGAAACCACAAAGCATCGGAGAAACAGAAGCCAGCCGATGCTTTAAAAAGTTCTTTTTCAATGCAGATAGATTTAGAGTATGAAGTACTCATTTGTGACCAAGCAATTTCTTCCTGTTGATTTGAGGCCACTTTCCACACGAAGTCACTACATGAGGAAATGTACATTTCTGCCTTTTCACCAGGGGTCATTACATGGGGAAATGTTCCCATTACTTACTGAGAGAGAACTAAAACTGTCTCCTTATAATCTTTGCACAAAGGCAAGTTTGAAAAGCATCAATCAAGTGACTTTAGCTGGAGACAATCCTTTCATGGAACCTGACCCTGGAGTCAGGTCCTTTGCTTGGGTCAGAACTCTGGCCCTTGCCAGCTGTGCATCTTTGATCTTCCCAGCAGAACACCGAGACCACAAAATGATTTCTGAAGTCCCTTCCAATCCCAGGGTCCATAGATTTGGATCTTGGCTCTAGCGCCTCATTATTTGGAGGTGTTTAATTGATTTTTGAAATCAACATTCATGCCTATAAGTTGGAACTGGTCTGAATTATCAGAAAATTATGGTTATCACAGAGAAATATTAATGTTAATTGTTCAGGCAATTTAAAATCTAATAAATGTGGAGAAGAACAAAGGAGGTTAGTGTTACCCAGTTAAACAGGATGGCTCCCTAGCCTAGTGGTGGCCAGTGCTCTTTTTGGAAGATGACTTAGGTAAGTGAGGCCTGAAACCTTCTTCTTGGGGTGATATACCAAGATTTATGCAGTCTACAACCTTAGAAACTGCATTTCTTGTTCTCTAAGGAAGGCTACCTCCATCTCTCTGGTGCTTACCTGCTCTTATTTCTGGGTGGATCTATCTCATCACCCTTGTAACCTTCCAGAACAAGAGCTCCAGACTCCGAAGCTTAAACCCTTCCTGTGGCTGCTGTTTTGGTTACTAATAAAAATTACTTTATATGAAATCATTTATAGTCTGGGAATAAGCATAATATATGTATTTTTAATTTTTATTTTTACAGACTGCATTTTGATTCATTGTACACAAATGGGATGCAACTTTTCATTTCTATGGTGAAGCATAATATTTTTAAAAAGTGAAAATTATATTAAATAATGTTACATACTTCAAATGAATGAAACAGGGGTCAAAAAAACTTAAATGTCCAGAAATAGTTTCAATGGCAAGTTCTACCAGATGGTCAAGAGAAAACAATTCCAATTTCACACAAATGATTCCTGAGAATAGCAAGAAAGGGAATGTTCTCCAAAATCAAGTTATGAGGCTTTCAACATTCCAGAACCTACCAAAGACAGTAGGAGACAGGAAAAAATTTGACCAATAATTCTATACAATATATAGGCAGGCCAAATCCAGCAGCATGGCCAAGGAATGGTACATCAGAACCAAGTTCGTTTTTTCCAGGAATGCAAAACTGTCTTGAGCATTAATTACAGTAAGATTTAAACATTAACTAATGTAATTTTCTAAATTATCAGATTAAGGGGAAATGTGTGATTATTTTAATGAATATAGAAAAATATTAGTGAAATTTAATATCATTTATGATCTTAAAAATTCTTCTAAAGCTAGAATTCCTTAACATGATAAAGTAAACCAAACAAAAATCCTGCCACAGATATTCTTAATGGTGAAAAAGTAAAAACGTTTCTTTTGCAATGAATAACAATGTAAGGGCTATCACAATTTTTATTCATTATTGAACTAAAGATCTTAGTACAGTAAGGCAAGAAAAATGCATAAAAATATAAGACTTTTTAAATTATGTATAGATATTGGTTAAATAATTTACTTTTTTATTGTGATATAGTAGTTGTGCATCATATGGGGCACATTATGATAATTTGATATGTGTACATAATGTGGGGTAAACAAATTGGGGTAATAAGCACTTTCATTTCTTCAAACATTATCATATTTACATGTTGGAATTTTAAAGGGAGAAACAAGATTGCTATTCTTTTCAGATGCCATGATTGTTTATATGAGAAATCCAAAAGATTCTATAGAAAACTTACTTGATTGAATAAAAGTTTATCAAGATTATATATGTAATATCAGCATATAAAATCTTTTTGTCTTTTTATGTACTGTTATGAAGATTTAGAAAATGAAATTGAGATGCTTTTCTTTTTGTTGTGAACCTAAAACTTCTATAAAAATAATTCATAATTTTCATAAGTTCATAATTTTTAAAAAGATGCCATTTAGAATAGTAGATAGCATAAAAATTGTTTAAAAGCACTAATAATGTTGAATAAATGGAAACAGAGTTGAGTGATGGTTTCCAGAAGTGGTGAGGAGGAGGAAATGAGAGAAGCAGATCAAGGTACACAGATTTACAGGTAGGCAGAATCAAGAATAGACACCTAATGTACAGCGTGGAGACTGGGCTTAGTAATACTGTGTTATGTACTGAATATTTGCTGAGAGAGTCAAAATCAGGCGTTCTTATTATAACCACAGTGTAACGAGGGAAGGTGATAGACATGTTAATTTGTTTGTAGTAATCATTTCTTTATGTATATGCATAGTAAAACCTCATTTTGTATACCTTGAATATATACAGTTCAAATAAGTAAAACATTAAATGGGTAACAATGCTAAATGAAGTTGCCTTGTAGAGACATAAAGAAAAGGTTGTATAAATTCTAATATTCTGCATTCTGTTATAGCTTCTCCCTACATTTTGAAATATTTTAATTAATTTCATGTGGAAAATTTTCCAGGCAATAAAGCATAATGAAACTCAAAAGAGAGCATAACACATTCTTTTTCTTAATTTACTTTTATTGTAAACAAATGGGATATATCTTGTTTCTCTGTTTGTAACACATTCTTAAAGTTCTATTTTTAATGTCTTTATTGAAAAAAATAGGAAAAAAATCCTAATTAAATGGAGAAATATACTATGCTCATGGAATAAAAATATTCTCCAAATTGACTTATACATTCAAAGGAATCCCAATAGGGTGTGTGTGTGTGTGTGTGTGTGTGTGTGTGTGTGTGTAACTTGATAAGCAGAGTCTAAATTTATATGTAAGGATGAAAGTTCAAGTGCTCCAAGGATATGCCTAGGAAGGCTAGCCTCACCAGATATCAAGATATGGTATAAAATTATAATTAGCTATGTATTTATAATATGATAAAATATAATTACTGTCATGTATATCTGAAAAGAAAATATTTAGGAAAAAAATAAAATTATAATTAGGATTGTGTGGCATGGACTGAGAAATTTAAAAATAGGAAATGGTACAGAATGGGGTCTAAATACACACTATTGTCATCAAATGTACAACATGGGCAATATTGCTGATTAATGGGGGAAAGAACTGACATTTCAATAAATGATGCTAAATATTCTTATTCAGATAGGAAAAATAAAACAAGATCCTACCTCATACCATACACAGAAATCAATTCCAGGTGGATTAAAGAACCTAAATATGAAAGCAAAAGTATAAAGCATCTAGAAAAGCATATTTTCATGACTTTGGAATAGAGAAGCCTATCTTAAGACATCTCCTGTGACCCTAAGAGTTGGAAGAGTGGTTCCTACTAGACTCGATGCAGTCACTGCCCTGGGGTTAGGAAGGAGGGTGCATCAGAGAGAGGGACCCAAGAGACTTCTGAATCACTCTAATGCTATATTTCTCAACCTGGTTGGTTGCCTAAATATTTGCTTTATTATCATTGGCAATGTTGACAGATGTTGTACGCACCTTTCAGTAGTCTGAACTATCTCACATTACAATTTTTTTAAATGGAGAATTTCCAATGAAACCTTATGGTCTGTTTTCTGAGTACTAAGAAAAGCCTTGGTCATCTAGGAAGTGGACAGTGACATGTCTGCTGAGAAGAAGGAAGTGAGGTTGAGTCAAAGAAGCCAACCGTCCATGTTCTTGGAGGTAGGATGTCTGCTGTCACTGTGGACAGTACGCTCTCCCACGGCTCAGCTGGAGGATCCTACCTGTCGGCCTGTGCTCTCAAGAGGGCCTAACAACTGCACATACACAGGAAGACAAATACAGGTGTACTGTTCCAAGGGACAAGAGTGAGACAATTAGGGTGCATAATCTCACAGAAAATGGATTTAGATTAGATTTGCCTGACCTATTCATTCTTAAAACCATAGGCCTTGGCAACCACTGTAGTTAATCAGCAGAATGGAGATTGTCTTTTACTATGTAGCATCATAAACCCAGGATCCTCATCTTCATCTTTTTTCACTGGTCCTCTAGCATGAGACCTAGAGAGTGTACCAACTCCCATGGAAAACTTCATCTGGAATTCCCTTGAGAAACCAGAGTCTCATAAAAGCTGCGCAAATGGGGATGGAAGAGGGGAGGGCCCAGGACTCACCAGTCACAATTTCTTTTGACTCTAAGTTTTCTCCTCCTCCTCCTCCTCCCTCTCCTCCTCCTCCTTCTCCTCCACCTCCTCCTCCTCCTCCTCCTCCTCCTTCCTTTGGTACTGAGGTTTGAAACCAGGAGTGCGTTACCACTAAGCCACATCCCCAGCCCTTTTTTTATTTTTTATTTTGAGACAGGGTCTCACTAAGTTGCAATGGTGAGGCATCTAGAACTTGTGTTCCTCCTGCCTCAGCCTCTGGAGCTGCTGGAATCACAGGTGTGTGCCACCACATCGGGCCTTAAGCTCTCTTTTATGTCTGCTTTACATGTGTAAATGATTCTTCTGCCTTTGCGTGCAATGAAGCTCTAGAATGTATAGTCCGGCTGTTGAAATCTTTGTTCTTTGAGATTTGGGATGCATCTGCTAGAAATATGGAAACAAAGCCTTCCTCAACCATTGCATGAGAGAAAAACCCATTCAGGGAGATCCTAATCCAATCAACTCTCTCCATAAGTGATTACACCATTCTTTTAATAGAAAGAATGGGTTTCTTTAAGAAGAGTATCAGGCGAGACAGATAATAAATGTTAAATAAAAATTAAATTCATTCCAATAACAGATTCTATCATTTAAGTTCCTCCAGACACTGCTCCTGCCTCCTGCATTTTGCAGCCCCAGGACCTGGCACAGTGCCCAGCAGTAGCTCCTAGCAGGGGCTCACTTCATCATGTTAAATGAGATTAATTTTAGGCTGGGTGTCTGGGCTTTGATACTGGTATGCCCCAAGCACACTTTCAGGATCTCTGAATTAAGACACTTTTCTTGAGCTTTCCGTTCTGTGAATTTTGAATGAAAAAGATTAACCGTTGTACAAAGCGCTGAAGTGATGAATGACCTGAGGTTGGGTGTGTGATATTAAGATCCTTAAGAGTGAAGATCCTGTTGATACCTGAAATGAAAAGATGAGTTGTGTTAATTAATGTAAAAGAGCACACCACATTTATCTTTTCGCACAGGGTTTTAATTAAAGAAAATGTACATACAGTGGATGAGTTTGGATGGGCCATCAAGGTAACTAAAATAGTCCTATAACATTAGGCTCCAAAAGCTCACACTGGATCTGCAGGGCTACCAGAGACAAATTCATGATGGTTTTAAGAGCAAGTTCCTATGGCAGAAACAGAAAAGAAAACCTGCATTTCTCTATAGAAAGAGCCAGCTTTTCTCAACTACTAATGTCCATTAAATTAAATCACGGAAATAGGAATTTAAGACAACATGCAGCCAGTGAGACATGGTTCATAAACTGAATGATTTTGGAACCTTTCTGCCCACATTCCAGGTGGAGTCAGGAGGCATAGATACCTGCTCAGAGGCACAGGAGGTTAAGAGCCAGGATCTTTTTCCTTCTGAGGTTGTACCTCTTCCTGGATTGCCTGAGAACATTTTTGACTTCTGAAAAGTCCAAGTGCCCAGGAATCAACATCTTTGCTGTCCCACAGCACCCATCAAAACAAGATCCAAGGACTGGGGAGATAGCTCAGCTGGTAGAGTGCTTGCCTCACAAGCACAAGGCCCTGAGTTCAATCCCCAGTACCACAAAAAAAAGAAAAAAAAAAAAAAAAAAAAAAAACCAAGATCCAAGTGCATCAGTGAGTGAAGTTATTTTATATAAGAAGTGAGCTTGCTTCCTTTCTTCCTTTATTTTCTTCTTGTTTTGATTTATAAAGAATATTCAACTGAATCTTCTGGGACATTCACGCTTGCTTCTACAAGCATTTGATAAAAAACTCCTAGCAGCCTAGAAAATCATCAATCATCTTTTGGATGACATGTGCCATTAAGCTATTTCCCTTTTCCTAGAAAACAGGCTTCCAGCCAAATAAAGTGTTGGGGAGTAAAACCAGAGGGAGCCCGATCATGGGATTACAGTCCAAGCTTGAGTGAAGTGCTGTGTAGAGTGGACGCAGTGGAAGATAAGGGCTTTTCCAAGCAAGCAGATCTGGAATCAGATCGCTTCTCACTCATGCCATCATTTAACACACACTTGAGTGCATATTATGGACCAGGTTCTTTTATAGGGATTGGTGATCTACCAGTAGACAGAAAAACCTAAATGTCTTCTTTGAGCATGCGAATAATAGAGAGACATAGATAATGGGCAAAGTGAATGAATTATTATGCTTTGTTGATTCTGGGAAACACAGTTTCACTTAGCAACTCTATGATTGGGATGCTTTCTACAATCATGGACATCTTACAATTCCTGCTGTCTTCATGTAGTTGTCATTGTTTGTGACTCTGCAAACATGATGAAAGTTGTTCACGTCAATTCAGTTATGTTTATTGTTGGTTCTATATTATAGGATTTAATTTGCTACTTAAAATGTCTTCAAAAAGATTCCATAAGGATCTAGCATTGAATAAAAAAGTTATTGTGGACACAGAAAGGCATAGAAATGAAGAAGTAGAAATTCTTTGTTGGTAGGATGATCACATTTTCATATTTTCCTGCAAATAACTGGAAATGTTTAGGCACCATAATAAAGGAAGATACACCCAAGGGGATTAATCTGTGTCGTGTCTTACTGAGCTATGTTTGCACAAGTATTGCTTATCACACACCAAGAATTTCCACAGAAGGCAGGAGAAGATTCTTGAAATCTCCCCAGTAGTCAAAGAACTTTCAAGGTGTGATCTAATATTAAGATCATCACTCAATTGGCAGCATTTCTCTTTGAGTGACATACAACATAATAGTGTACCCTAAAAGAGACATCTGGCATTTAAGAGACATATTAAATGTTGGAAGAATGGTGGAGGAAATAAAACAGGGGTGCCATAGGGAGCAAAGTTCAATTTTCAGTGGTCTGGTCCTAGAGGGGCTCACCAAGAAGGGGATATATGAGCAGTCCTGGGGGCAAGAGTAAAGGAAGAAAATTCCTTCCAGGGAGGAGTGTTCCAGGAAGGGTGACTTTATAAAAATTGCTTATGGGTGTACTCCAACCAAATAAAACAATTTATAACTTTTATGTAGATGTAAATTCCATGAATGCAGAGGCTGACAAAGCTTGTTATTGTAGATCTCCACATGCAGCACTCAGTCAATATTTGTGTAATAAATGAAGGAACTTAAAAAAGGGAAAGAAATGCTGTGTTTTGTAGTAAACAATACAATCACCAAGTTTAAATAATGGTTGTTAATGAAATTTGTGATGTTTAATACTTGTTTGAAGGATTTTTTTTAAAATAAGCATCATATGTTATTAAGGAATTACAAACTAAAACAGCAATGTGATACCACTATGTACCCATTAGAATTGCTCAAATCAAAACACTGACATCATCAGGTGTTGGTGAGGGTGAGAAGCAACAGGAACGCTGGTTCACCACTGGAGGGAATATAAAATGGTACAGTCACTTTGGAACATAGCTTGATAGTTTCTCACAAAACTAAGCAAACCCTTACCATGTGATTCAGCATTCATGCTGATTATGATTTGGATCTGAAATGTCTCCCAAAGGCCATGTGCTAAAGGCTTAGTCTCCAACTGGTGGTGCTGTTGGGAGGTAGTGAAAGCTTTAGGAGGTGGGGCCTACTTGAAGGAAGCAGGTCATTGGGAGCATGCCCTTGGAGGGTTTATTGGAACTCTGGTCCCCTCCCCAATCCCTTTCTCCCACTTCTCTCAGCTTTCTGGATGCTATAAGGTAAGCAGCTTTGCCTCACCATGTGCTTCACGCCATGTTGTTTAGCCTCACCATGGTCCAGAATCAACAGAGCCAAGTGATCATGGACTAAGACCATGAGCCAAAATAAAACTTCCCTCCTCTAAGTCATTTTTCTCAGCCACTTTGTCATAACATTGGAAAGCTGATTAACACAAGACAGTACTCTTTGGCATTTATTCAAATGAATTAAAAACCATGCCCACACAAAAACCTGCACATGGATATTGATAGAAGCATTTTACATAATTGCTACAACTTGAAAGCAACTTCAGATGTCATTTAGTAGGTGAGTGAAAGACTTATACTGTGTAAACAAACTGTGGCACATCCAGACAATGGAATAAAAAGAAAAGAGTTATCAGGTCATAAAAAGACATGGAGGAAGCTTAAATACTTGTTGCCAAGTAAAAGAAGCCAATCTTAAAAGGCAAAGTAATGGAGACAATAAAAGACCAGTGGCTGTGAGGATTTAGAGAGGGGGAGGGATGAATATGTGAAATATAGAGGATTTTAGGGCAGTGGAGCTATTCTACAAGATACTATAATGGTGTACATCATTATATGTTTGTCACGACACATAGAATATACTACATTAAGAGTGAGCCCTAGGGTAAACCATAAACTCTGAGTGATAATGACTTGTTAATGTAGGTCTGTGGATTACAATAAGTTTGTTGCTTCGGTGGGGGATCTTGGTAGGGAAGGCTGTGCATGTGGAGGCCTTGGGGTATAAGGGAAATCTAGGTACTTTCTGCTTCATTTGCTATGAACCCACACTGCTCTAAAATGTAAAGCCTATTAAGAAAATAAAAACTGTAAACTGGAAAAAAAGTCCCAATAATAATTACAATTCACCATTAATTCAACAAAGCTTTTGGAGCAAAGGAACCATTAACAGTGGGGGGTATAAAAAGTCGTGAGCATCTCATCCTGCTTAACTTGGGGAAGAGGGAGGTTACAAGTACTATTCAATTATTGGTGTTGCAAAAATATAGTGTTTAATTAAATTTAGTTAAAATTTTAAGTAAAATTCTGGTGGAATAGGAATAGGATGAATAGGAAAAGAGTATAGGGAAGAGCAAAGAAAATTTAATGAACCCAGTATATGTTGGGAAAGGAAGGGAAAAACATGAGAAAATCTACGTAGAAAATTAAAAGGTGCTGGAAACGCAGAAGGTGCCAGGGCAAATGTGGGTTTCCCTATTAAGGGACAGGCTGGCTCTGGGTAAGGTGGGGAATCAGGAGAGGGCTGCAGGGAGCTCCCCTTGGGGCTCTGTGACCTGGGGACAGGCTGGCAGGCAGGTCTCCTTGAGTGAGGAGGGAGCTGACACAGAGTCTTTTGATGGCCTGAGCCCTCTTCACCAGCGTGACCCTGTGGGCAGACAGATGCTCTCTGGCTGCTCAGGAAGTAACAGAATTTGCTTCATTCACATCCCACCCACTTTTCTGCTGTGTGTCCTTCCAGATGTGACTAGAGAGAGGATGTGACTAGTATCCATTACTGTTCTTCTATTTTTTAAAAAATGTTTTTTAGCTGTAGATGGACACAATACCTTTATTTTATTTATTTATGTGGTGCTGAGGATCTAACCCAGTGCTTCACACGTGCCAGGCAAGCGTTCTACTTTTGAGCCTCAACCCCAGCCCTCTCCCTTCTATTTGATATAGTACATGCAGGGTACCTGGGGTACCACATTATCTAGGCTCTTTGGCCCACATTCACATGAGAGACTGTGAAGACAAATGTCCCCTTTGCCTAGCCAGCACCCTCCCTGCATGGAGCTGAGGGGTGGACCAGGCACCTGTGCATTTATGGAAGTTTCCTATGTATCCTTTTCTAATTGCACCTTTGGCTCATTCTTGCTGCCTGGCAACCCTGAGTCAAGGGTTTACAGAACTCCACTGGGAAAATTGTTCCACTTCTGGCCAAGTCTCCCTTGTTCATGCTGAATCACCAGCCAATCAACCCTAATCAAATTTTCCATCACTAATCCCATTTACTTCGCACCAACCATCGCTTTCTCAAAGTTCCTGGCTTTTGCTATTGCTTAGCACCATTGTCTTTGCCTACTTTTATGCTCTTTAGTAATTTTGGTGGAAGATTGAGAGAAAGGGCATGTATATGGCAATCTGATGGTGATTCTAAAAGGGAAATTCCAAAATCGCAGCCTTATTATATGTTCATTGTGATCACTTTGAGAATGAAAACACTCCTTTTGGTATATCAAAATCTGTTATGATGCATTTGCTAAGAAATGAAGTCCATCCCTCTCAGCATACCCAACTCCCTTTGGAGTCTTTGCATGACTCTTGCAGGGCTTCCCACAAGGATCACACAGCTCACACCTGCTCTTCCCTTCCCTCAGGTCTCTGCTCAGAAGTCCCTTCCTCAGAAGGACCATTCCAGAGCACCATCCACCTACCAATTTCACTCTCCTTCCTTCCTGGTTTTATTTGTACTTCTCAGTACTTACCACTCCTTAACATTGTAGTATGTATTTGTTAGTTTTTTTGTCTTTCCCCTCAATAGGGATAAACTCTAAAAGGGCAGGGCCTTGGATCACTAACTTCTCTCACCTCAGTCCTTAGAGCAGTGTCTGCACACAGTGGCATTCTGTGAGTGTGCCGACCTGTTCATTTCTCATTTCTAATCTGTGAGAGAAGAGGTTAGCTTAGCCACATTCCACATCACTTCTTGTAGTGCCAGATTAATAAAGCAACTTCCTTATAAATCTTAGTTTTTCATTACTGAATTCATTGCATAGTGATAAATTGACACTCTGGTTAACAAATCAGTACTCCATGATATTGAATTACCAAACCTGGAGATGTTCCCATGCTAGAAGTCTAAGCCCTGCCATCAGTCTTCTTGGTGTCTAAGGCGTCCCTCTGCGTATAACCTTTTGTTGGTGAGCACAGAGCTCCAATCTACCAGCTGGACAATCATTCAGAGGTAATAAGGCAATATAGCAGTTCCCAGTGGCTGTGTTTGGTGGGCTCTGTCCTCAGCTGACATGTTTTATTAATCACAGCAATCCTTCTCTGCCATTCTATTATTTTCCAGTGTGATTAATGGTAAGTGTATGGATGAAGGGAGCTTTACAATAGTAAATGATCACTTAAGTTATGCTTTGACTACCTCCAGCTGCCTATCCAAGCAGAAACTAACTGCTCAAGGTGGAAAGTAATCGCTGCATGTAGAAATTTAAGTACCAAGAACTGTCAAGGGGGAAAGAAGGCTTTGAGGAAGAGTAAGGACCTGCAAGCTGCAGATCTTCCAAAACAGAGTCTGGGAGTGGCCAGGGCCAGTGATCTCATTAGCATTTTTGGTGACCAGCATGTAGGTGCTACTGCAACTGAAGATCATCCAGGGAAGGTGTGTGGGTCACAGAAAATAAAAGCTGTGAGGGAGAAAGGAGAGAATAGAAAAGGCAGAGAGTAGAAAGAGAAAAAAAGGAAGTTGAATTCATTGGGAGGGAATGGAATATCCCAATCATAGAATTTTGCTCACTGATTGCCATTCAAGCTTTCTACCTGGAACACTTAGTAAGGAAGGTGAAAGTCTGTTCTCACTCTGCCATTGACTTCTGGAGACTATAATATAGAGATCAATAGAGGATAGCTGCTAAGTACTATGATGCTGGTCAAATTGTCCAGAGGTTCAGCAATTCGGTATATAGATACCACCTTTGTGAGGCTTCTGAGTGTAGAGCAAAGGAGGTACCAATGTGCAGATGGAATAAACACCCTGGTTTCTTTTCCCAGATCTCTCAATTTCCATGAGTAATTCAGAGTTCTGACGTTGTCAAGAAGCCAGAGTCTGCCCTGGCTTCCAGAATGACTACCGGGGTATTTTGCAGACCTCATAATGCCAGCTGCCACATTGGCACAGAACATGGATATAGATTAAAACCAGCTAAAAGCCAATGTTTTGATAAAAAGCTCTGTTAAAAGAAAAATCCCTTCTCTCTTTGGAGCATTTCATAATTCCCTCTTGATTTAGTGTTCCCCGTTGGCACCCAAACTAGATGCAATGATAACTGATGGGATATTATCATATATGATTATGATGGATGTCGTCATCAGAAAAGGTGGTGGGAATACCACAATTCAAGTTTTAGCTCCAGTTTGGCCTTAGAATTGTCTTCTGTCATTCTGTTATTCAGCACATTAGATCATACTCTACCATCAGCAGCAAAAGCTTTCCAAGCTTCATTTAATGTGTTGGCATCAAAGATACCACTTGCATCCTCCCCTGGCCCCTTGGCTAGCAGTAATAGCTGTTATGATCTCATAACAGTGAGATCAGTTTTTAAAAGAGGGAAGTCATCAACAAGGGGACCTGACTAGAGGCAAGCAAAGAGGAGATTGTATAGAGTAAAAGATGTGGACTTAGGGATACATAAATCCAAGATCTGTATTTGGTAGCTATATGAACTTGGGCTAATTACCTACCTTCTAGAAACCTCAATTTTTTAAATCTATTAAGTTGAGAGTCTCTCTCATAGGTGTGCTCATGAAATCTCTTAGAATCTGACCTTGCATATTCTAAAAGCACAACAACTAATTGCAGTTTGGTAGTTATTACTATTATCTTTCTAGTGAGTAATGAGAAGAAATTATAACTTGAACAAAATTGGTGCCATATCTACTGTGGTTGGAAGAATTCCCCCCAAATGTAGTCTAATCCCTCAAGAGCCTGTGACTGTAATCAATGCAGTGAACTTCCCTGCCCCTCCAATGCATCTTTCACACTGTTGCTCATTAGCATTTAAAAAAAAGATCATCTCCCCATGTTACTTTCCACTCTTCCTAACAAAAGGCTTCTAGATCTGTATTAACTGAGCTTTTCATTGATGTGACCAAAGTACCTGACATGAACAACTTAAAGAAGGAAAGCTTTCTCTTGACTCACAGTTTCAGAGGTTTCAGTCCATGGTCAGCTGGCTCCATTGCTTTGGGACTTCGGTGGGGCAGATCATCATGGTAGAAGGCTCTGGTAGAGGAAAGCTGCTTAGCTCATGGCAGCCGGGGTGGAGGTGGAGAGAGAGAGAGAGAGAGAGAGAGAGAGAGAGAGAGATTGATTTTGAGATTATTTAAAGGGGGAAAGACCCAGAACAAAGTGTAATCACATGCCCAGGGACTTATTTCCTCCAACCATGCCCCATTACCTATAGTTTTTACCACCTCCAGGGGATAGCTGAATGTGATTGAGCCAAGCCCTCATGATTAATCACTTCCCAAAAACCCCACTTCTGAAACTTACTGCACTGGGGACCATGACACAACACATGAGGACAATTCCAGATCTAAAACATTATAAGATCTCTTCATCAGGGTAACTGAAGTCACCCTATCTATAATTTTGTAGTTCTCACTCAGTTTCAGGAGAGACTCCAGACTCCTTAGCTGGACTTTGGTCAGATGAGTCCCTTTCAGGAGGATTTGTAGAGGCCTGGCACCCACACACCCTCACCTGAGTATTGCTCTTCCTCTCTCAATTCAGGCACTACTATTCATCTTTGAAGGCTCAACCCTGCAACCTCTTCTGTGAATCCTTGGATCAGACACAGCTGGTCACTCCCTCCATTGTGGTCAAATGCTGGACATAGCTCTCTGGTTGTACATATTTTGCGGTATCCTGGGTGGTTGTTCATATATCTCTCTGACCAGATGGTAAATTTCCAAGGGGTTTGGACCACATCTTGCTCATCTTGGTGTCTACTATCATTTAAATCTTAAGTGTCTCCTAAAGGTCCATGTGGTAAGGGCTTGGTTCCCAACATGGTGCCATTGGGAAGTGGTGAAACCTTAAAAGATAGAGTCAGTGGGAGGTCTTCAGGTCATTAGGGGTGTGCCCTTGAAGGGAACAGTAGGACCCCAGCGCCTTCCCCTTTCTCTCTGATTGACCATGAGGTGAGTAGTTTGACTCTATCACATGTTCCAGCCATGATGTTCTGTCTCACCAAGACCCAAAGCAATGGGGCCAACAAATCATGAACTGAACCCTCCCAAACCGTGAGCCAAAGTAAACTGTTTCTCTTTATAATTTGATTATCTCAGAGTCAGGCATGGAGGCACACTCCTGTAATTCTAGTGACTTGAGAGGCTGAAGCAGGAGGATCACAAGTTCAAGACCAGCCTCAGCACCTTAGCGAGACCCTGTCTCAAAATGAAAAGGATAAAGAGGACTGGGTATGTAGCTCAGTGGAAAAGTATCTTTGAGTTCAACCCCACTACCCCCCTCCAAAGAAGTTGATTATCTCAGTTATTTGTTTTAGTCATGGAAAGACGATTAGTGCTAATCTCTGTGCTAGGACCCAGGATCCAATAACAGAAGGTACTTGGCAAATTAGTTGAATTAATCAACAAATGAGCAGAAACTGCTGCATCTTTACATGCTAACCTTCTTTCCCATTTATGCCCCATAGGAAACAGGACTTCAGCGAGGCTGAGCAGCCCCAGTGCTTCCTGGGCTCGTCTCTGCTCAGGGTTTTCACTTCCCTTTGAAACATTCTCCCAATTTTCCCTGCCTGTCCAACTCCTGCCCATCTTTGAAGCCCTACCTTAAAGCAAAAGACTTTTGAATATTATTTGTCGTGTGCTGCTTTCCTCGTTATCTCTGGGCCCCCATGGATATATCTATTTATCTGTACTCTTCATCTCTGTTTACTGGAACCAACTCTAGTGCCCATAATATGAGATTTTCTCCATCAATATTTGTTGAACATATAAATGGAAGATAGATATGAAATTTTCTCATTACACACCAAGGACCTATTTACTACTGGTATTTTAGTTGTCTTTTCCTATCTTTGCCTTTTTGGAATTATTTTTAGTATCTATTAAGGGCTAAACATTTCACAGGTGTCCAACAAATATTTTTTGGTTGCATAAGATTTTCCTTAAGCCTTCTTTAATTTTGTATGTTATGGTCTATATTTTGCCATTCTCAAAAAAAAAATTAAAGTTATTGCAGAGGTAAAAAATAAAATAAAACAAACTGCTTACTTTAGAATGTAAATAGAAGTTTTCTCACAGAAACAGTGTTCAGATAATCATAGGCAAATGATAAATATGTAAGGAAATAGTGGTGGTGGGTGACAGAAAGAGTAGCTCAACACTAGAGGTCCCTCTCTCCATGTCATCGGGTGTCCCTGCCAGGGATGCTCTCCAGTTTCGGTGGCTTCTGACTTGGAACAAAAAGTGAGGAGCAAAGGAAATTTGAACCAGCACATTCTTTGCGGCGTTGCAAATTAGATCTTATACATCAGGCTTGCGTCGCTGAGGCCCTGGCTCAGCACCAAATGGAATACTATTTTCTCCCTCAAATCCTAGCCCCAGTTTCATTTTGTTCTATTTCTATCTGGCTTTTGAATAAACCATGTGACTGCATTCAAATCCTTTTATCTCATTCCCATCTGGGTGGCAATCTGGGTTGGTACCGAAATATCTACGTGGGGTAAGAGCAAGCAATGGAGTCCCCGCTACCCTTCAGAGGGACACGAGAGATTTGGAAATAAACTCAGGGATGACAGGCATCCACAGCTCCTCCTGAGCCTTCTTCAGGGCTGCTTCCTGCCTCAAAGTCAGGGCTCCTTGCAGTCATGGAGCACTTCTCATTGTTCACATGTGGCTAGCAGGTACACAAGGTGGACACCTAAGGTAGCTACATGGCTGCCCCACCAAGGCTCACACTTGAAGGCAAAGAAGTTAGTAGGGGGACCTATGTAAGGACAAGGTTTGTTTTCAGATGAGAAACAAAATTTCCCTTAGGTTAGGAATTAAGGAACAGAGAGATGAAATAGGAAAACAAAATTTCATTCTTTGACTTGGTGGTGATGGAGTAGAGAAGGGGCAGAGGGTGACAGGTTCTTCCATGGCCTGCTTGTCCCCAATGGCTTAATCTTCTGTGAGCTCCTGGGAGTAGCACTGTGTGATCTGGAAAGCACCTGGCCCCTTCCCTATCAGTGCCATGGGGGCCTTCATCTCTTTCTCCTGCAGACAGCCACCCCTCAGCACACTTTGCAACCTGGATGGTGCTTCTAGGCAACATTGGCCATTCAGCAGAGCACAGAATAGAAGAGGCTGGTGGTGGCCTGGAAGGAGGTCTACGTGATTTAATCTTAAGAATTTGGGGGTCTACAGAGACCTTACATCTTATAGAAGAAAAAGTAGGTCCAGAGCTTCAACATGTCAGCTTAGGACCAGACTTCCTCAACAGGACTCCCATAGCACAAGAAATAAAAGCAAGAATTAATAACTGGGATAGATTCAAACTAAAAAGCTTTCTCTCAGCAAAGGAAACTATCAGCAATGCGAAGAAAGAGCCTACAGAGTGGGAGAAAATCTTTGCCAATCATACTTCAGATAGAGCACTAATCTCCAGAATCTATAAAGAACTCAAAAAACTCTACACCAAGAATGTAAATAATCCAACTGACAAATGGGCTAAGGAAATGAATAGACACTTCACAGAAGAAGATATACAAGCAATCAACAAACATATGGAAAAATGTTCAACATCTCTAGTAATAAGAGAAATGCAAATCAAAACCACCCTAAGATTCCATCTCACCCCAATTAGAATGGCAATTATCAAGAATACAAGCAACAACAGGTGTTGGCGAGGATGTGGGGAGAAAGGTACACTCTTACATTGCTGGTGGGGCTGCAAATTAGTGCAGCCACTCTGGAAAGCAGTGTGGAGATTCCTTAGAAAACTTGGAATGGAAACACCATTTGACCCAGCTATCCCACTCCTTGGCCTATACCCAAAGGACTTAAAATCAGCATATTACAGAGATACAGCCACATCAATGTTCATAGCTGCTCAGTTCACAATAGCCAGATTGTGGAACCAACCTAGATGTCCTTCAATTGATGAATGGATAAAGAAAATGTGGTATATATATACAATGGAATATTACTCAGCCATAAAGAACGATAAAATTATGGCATTTGCAGGCAAATGTATGAAACTGGAGAATATCATGCTAAGTGAGATAAGCCAATCTCAAAAAACCAAAGGAAGAATGGTATCGCTAATAAGTGGATGATGACACATAATGGGGGGTGGGAAGGGTTAGTGTTGGGGTTGGAGTTGGGTTTAGGGAGGGGGGCAGGAATGGAGGAAGGAAGGACTGTATAGATGGAGGGGAAGGGTGGGAGGGGAGGGGGGGAAGGGAAAAATGGCAGAATGAATCAAACAACATTACCCTATGTAAATTTATGATTACACAAATGGTATGCCTTTACGCCATGTACAGACAGAGAAACAACATGTATCCCATTTGTTTACAATAAAAAAAAAAAAGAATTTGGGGGTCTAGAAGCAGAGACATGAGCTCCAGGGTTGGGGCTATCCCCTTGGTATTGGGTGCTTCTCCCTCCATAATGATGAGATCAGCTGGAGAAGGACCTGCTCAGAGCCCAGGGCAGGGACCTGGTGGCCCAGGTGTAAGTGTAGTGATAAATGTTCCCAAGGACTCCACTCCCAGTTTCTTTGACTTATGATTCCATGTCCAGTGCTCCTTGGGTTAGAGTCTTTCCAGTCCATGCCAATGACTAACCTAACCAAAGTTGCTTTATCTCATATCCAGTGACTGTGTTCTTGAGAATTTTTGCCAAATCCAGTTGCATGGGACTTGGCACAAACTGTTTAGGAAAGATCTGAATCAGAGAATTCTTGGTCAGTGAGAGGCACCTTCTGGTGGAGAATTCAGACCTAGTTTGGAAGTGGCAGAAAACTATCCCCAAGTTAGCAGTGCAGAATGACATTTATCACTTATGCCTTGACCATTCCCAAGTGGTTCACACGTGCGGCTGAGGTCACACACATTTGGGGACCCTGGTGGGGGCCTCTGAATGGGGTTTTGCAATCATAAGCCAAATGATAATATGGCTACCACCCCCTTGCCTAGAGAGCAGAGAGCCCCAGGAACAGAGGGATGGGGGTACTGCCCTAGTCATTTCCTTGTGTTGGGAACAGCATTGTAGAAATTTCTGACACATTAGTGTCAGAAGCTGTATGTCAGAGTATAGATGATGTTCATTTGCCCTACTGGAATTTGGTTAGAGGTTTTGGCAAAGTCTTAGCTGGCTGTGTCATGGCCACAAATTGGGAGGAGGTTATTGTGTTTCTTGTGGTATTGGCAACACTGGGCCCACCCAGAGAAGTGAAAGAAGTTGGGGAAATTCCTTAACTGAATCCTTATTGCTTTCATTTTCTCTACAGGGACACATCTCAGAGAACTGTGTGATTTCCAAGTCAGTGATCAGGAACACCTGTTAATTGCTAGTGGCTTGAAACTTTAGTGGGTAAAATCTCCAAACCTGGCAATATCATTCTTGTTAATTGAGGGATAGGCAATGTGCAACCTCAGACTGCTGGGGCATTGAATTTTCTGCGTGTCATTTACCTTGTTTTGTTATGAACACATACAACCTCCTATGAAGGGCACAGATTTTAAAATGGAATCCAATTAACCTCGAGCAGTGTTTGAGCTGGGAAACTGGAAAGCACATTCGTTTCACCTATTTCTGCCATTGTCACCATACTAATAGATGATAGTACACTGAGGGACATAATAGTCATTGCACTTTTATAACTTGGCAATTAACTTCATTTTTATAGCAGCCAGGAAGGCTGGGATGTGGAAGGTAGGTTCTCCATCATAGCTTCCCTTCATTCTGAGCTGTGGTGTGTGTGCTCTGCAGGTACCTGCAAAACTCCCCATGTTCTCTGCTAGAGTAAATGCAGCAAAACAGAATCATGCTTGAGAGAAAATGTAGGTTTCAAAACACTGCAATCACTTTTCTATATAAAATGCATTTCCATGGAAGTTGGAAACCCTCTCTGGTGCCAGTATTTAAAAACATAGGTTTCTGGAAGATTAGGGTATTCTAATTATAAGTTGCTCTATAGCAAATTAGCCCCAAACTTTGGTAGCTTAAAATAATAATATTCATTTACAGTCATTGTATCAGTTTGTGAGGGCTGCTATAACAAACTCCCACAGACTGAGTGGCTTAAACAAGAGAGATTTCTTTCCTCACAGTACCAAAAGTTGAAAGTCTGAGATCATGGTGTCAGCTGGGTTGGACCCTCATCTCAGCTTTCAGATGGCCATCTTCTTCCATGTCTTCACATGGTGTTCCCTGTGGATGTGTCCTTTTCTGATAAGGACATGGGTCATTTTGGATCAGGACCCACCCTAATACTCACTTTAACTTAGTTACCCCTTGAAAGATTCTATCTTCAAATGCAATCACATTTTGGGGAACTGGGGATTTGGGCTTTGACATGTGAATTTTCAGAGGGACACAGTCCAGAACACTTAGGAACCTAGAGTTTGGACAGAGGTCAGCAGGGATGGCTCATTTCTGCTGCATAACGTGGGAGCTTGACTGGAGTGTAGAGCCAGGGAGGCTAGAGGAGCTGGGAGTCCCCGGTATCTCTCTCTCTCTGTCTGTCTCTGGCTCTGTAGTGCTCCCTGGTCTTTCCTGGTGCCGTCTCCAGCATTGACTGCTTCAAGGTAGCAGGACTCTACAGTGCCCAGTCAGAGACCTGAGAAACTTAGGCAGAAGCCGCAAGGCCCTGTGTGACCCAGCCTCAGAACCCATCATGGTCAATCACCTGTTACTCTGTGGGCACACAGGGCCAGCCGTAGTCAACAGAGTACAGGTACAGCAAGGGTATGAACACAGAAGGTCTGGATAACTGGGGTCCATCTTGCAGGCTGGCTACCACAGGGGAGAATGTGGCCTGACTCACAAGGCTGATGGGACACATCTGTGTGTGGTGCTGATTCCAAGCCATCCTGTAATAATGCTGTGGCTTCCTTCCTGGCTACCTGACTTTTCACCTCAGACTTTTCTACCTCCAATGATGATCTTGTTACCATCAGGGTTCCCTGGCTTTGGAAGGGTCATAGGAAGGGCCCATGAACAAATACCCTCAAAGTGATACCTACACCAAAGGGACGGGACCTGGGGATAGAGAATTCAGAGCAATGGCACTCATGTGGAACCCTGTCCAGGATGAGAGGAGTACAGAAGTTGAGTCTAGGAGTTAAGAAATGTTCATTACAATTAGAGAGTCATTGAAGTCTGTCAAATGTGATATTTAAATATGTATGTTTATTTTTGTATGCATTCATTATTTTGTTTTTTCAGTAATTTATTTTTATTGTCCTTCACAGAAGCATCTGTCTATAAGTCTTACTTGCTGTGAGTGGCTCAGACACATGCTGCTTCCATAGCTACTGTATCTGTTTCAGTCAGTTTAGTCAAAATTTCTAGAACAACCATGGCAGGCTAGGCATGGTGCTAGGCACCAGGGTTGTAGAGATGGTTTCTTCTGTCTTTGAAGGCTCCATGTCCAGAGGTCAAGGGAATAGACCTGTAAATGGAGAATTTCAACACAGTTAGTGTGGAACTGAGGAGGGAAGGAGGAGAATCAAGGGAGAGTTCTAAGATGAGACCTTCACTGTGGTGTGGAGTTATCTACACAAACAACCAGGGCAGAACTTGCCAGCACAGGGCTTGGCTTGAGCATAAGTCAAGCTGAGGATATGCAGTGCTGACAGTCTATTGGGATGCTGGAGTGAAAGGAGACCACAGTGGACCCAGAGGTTGACCTGGGAGCACCTAGGGCTGTTAAAGACAAGGAGCCAATGAAGGGTTTCTAGAAGGGATAGGAATTAGTTTTGCTTTTCTACATTGCTCTGAGGGCAGGGGCAGGGGCTTGTCCTGGAGGAGAGGCTGAGGAGCAGGAGAATCTGTTGAGAGATTCTACAAGGGCCCAGGGATTCTAAAAGGCTGAATTAGGGCAGTGACCCCTGTAACACAGAGAAGTGGAAGATCTGAGGAGTGGTTCACAGTTGAAGTCAGCAGGGCTTGCCTGCTGGTTGTCGGGGAAGTGTAGTTTGTATGTGTATTGTGGATGCGGGTCCAGTTCTAATTGGATTGTCATTTTGCCAAGTCTCCTGTGTTGGTCCTTCCCATCATGCTGCTGTGTTGTCAAACCCCATCCTTCTCCTATCAGCGCCCCTTTTGTTCAGGCTGCCTTTTTCTGCCCTCGTCTGCCCTTTTTGCCCCTCAGCCAGCACCTCCCCTCTGCAGGACACATGGCCTAATGCAACAGAGAAGCAAGACTAATGAAAATCTCCCACAACGTACCTTTTCACCTGAGATCCCAGTAATTTAGCCATTTGGAGATATTTAATGTATGACTGTATATGTAAATAAGGTGGTTTTTTTTTTTTTTTTGAGAGGAAAATGCTTTCAAGTATTTTGGTTTTGGTGGGGTGGGGTTGAGAGTGGGGTGTTCATTAATTTTTGTTCAATTACCATTTTATTTTGTAATAACTTTAGATTTACAGCAAAGTTGCAAGGTTGGTGTAGACAGTTCCTGTATATCCTGAACCCATTTCAGTTTCCATTTCAGTTTCCTCTAGTGATATTTTATATTGCTGTGATATTTTTTTCCAAACCACAGAATCAACTTTGGTGCATCACTGCTAACCAAACTCCAGGCTTTCTTTTGCCTTTACCATCCACTTTCTAATCCAGGGTCCCACAGGATGCTCCATCATTATGGTTCCTTAGTTTCCTCTTGTCTGTGACTGGTTCCTGATCTCCTTATTTCTCATGACCTTGACAGTTTTCAAGAATATCCTCCAGGAGTTTTGGGTAAAATCCTTCAGTCTGGCCTATTCTGATGTTTTTCTCATTGGATTGGGTTGTGATCATGGGGAGGAAGACAAAGAGGTGACATGCCTTCCCAACCTCTGTGGCATCCATGTGGCATTACCGTGGATTTGGGCCTCATTGCTTGAACCAGTTGGTGTTTTCCAAGTGTCTCCACTGCATAGTTCCTCTTTTCTCCTTGCCATCCTGTGTGACTTTTGGCGGAGGGGTGGGGGGAGTGATGCAGTGATGTGTAATGTATGAATTTTAAAATGCAGGATATGTGTGCTTCCTTCTGCCCATAGAACTTTTGCCCTGAGCTTGATGATAGTTGTCACTTAAGCAGTCACCTGTGAAAGTCTTAGGTACCAAGAGAATTGAGGACAATTATAGCATCAGTGGAGAAGATAACCAACCACAGAGGCATGTGTGGCTGTGTCCCCCATGGACAACAGGACAACAGAGTATGAGGCTTTCAGTCAGACCTGGCTTCCAATCCTGGCTTCTTCATTAGGAACTGTGTAATTTAGAACAATTTAAAGAATCTTTCTGGTTCATTTTCTTCTCTCTAAAATAGGACTGAGATAACCTTTGAAGGCATGTGAATTGGGGTGTCACATCTGAATTGGGGGAATCACTATCTGAATTAGGAGAACATTTTTTTATTTCCCCTCTCTTCAGTATGGGAAGGAATTCTAGGGCAGAGATTTCCTTAATAGTTCTTCCTATTGCTGCCCAGACACTGTCTTTTCTTATCTTTAAAACAGATACCTCTCATGACTATCTACAATACAGTTTATCTGAATATTTTGTTTTCATATCCCTCCTAAGTGACATAAAGGATCTCCATGGTTTTAGTATCTTCATATGATTTGGAATCTAAAGAAAAATCCCAAGAACCAAGTATCTACTGAACTGTGACAAGATGACAGGAACCCCAAGAGGAAATAGAAAGTATCCTCCAGGACCAGTGTTTCTGAATCGAGAGAAGGTTCTGGAAGAAAGCTAATGTGTCCTGAATCTTCCCTGATCATTTTCTCCCAGCCCTGCTGTACATAGGATATGGGCTGAAATGGTGGGGTAGAGATGGGTCCATGAAGGGAAATGAGAGAGGGTTCTGCATGCTCCTGGGGACTTCTTGATCAGAAGTCCATAAGGATGTATACATCCATGGCATGGTTTGCACCATGTCCTGCTGACACACATCAACAAAGTCTCCTTTCAATCCATAAATTGCCTCAGGATTCCAGAGGTCTCCAGATCTGGGGGAGTCCTGGCATGGTGACCCTAATTGGTGGAATTTTCAGGAGGATTAAATGAGCCTTGTTATATTTATAAGAAAGACCGGGTAACTCATAAGTGATAAGCCAAAGTTCTTTCCTCTCCCTTTGTGCTCTTGGTTTGTGGTCTTAAAATCATTCCTCTAAAAAGTTAAGATTTTTAAAAAATAGTCATTTCACTGACCTAGCTATTTCAGAGAGTTTATTTTAGGTCTAGGCATAGTTTACAGCTCTATATAATAGAAGAACCAATGAACTACAGTTTAGCAGGAGGTTAAGGCAACCAGGTTCACCCCAGAGGTATCTGAAAATTCACTTGTGAAAGTCCTTTCCCTGGTTACAGCAGCTGCTTTCTTTTAGTTGCGTGAAAACAAGTCACAAGCAGGTGAGTAAAACGGTTCCTGGAGAAACAATAAAGTCCACAAGGAAAGATGTCACAGGGTCATTCTCCTGATTGCCAACCAAAAAGAATAAACCCCAAATCCAAAAGCTTGGCTTTTGGGAAATAAAGATTTATGATCTGGGTATAAATGGTGATGAATCACTTGGCAATACATGTTTTCTGGCACAACCTGTCAAAAGTAACGAGCCATAGTCTGCTCCAGAGTTCATCTGGTTGTAAGTGTTCTCTATAAAATATGGAATACGGTGCGACACAATTTGTCTGAGTCTTTGTACAACTCTCTTCCAATTACTGTGCTTCTGTCCCTGTCACCAGTGGAAAATAAATGGACTGATAATTACGGCCTCAGATACACTCTTGTGGCCTGCATTTCCCTGAGCTTTACCAGCTTGTGTGTCTAATGGGGTCACATTATGAGTCATGACTCAATTTTATTGTCTCTTTCCAATGCTCCCTGGACCCTGCACTCCCCTCAGTGACCTCCATTTCAATGCAGAGTTCTCCCTGTGAATCTCAGAATCTCCCTGGGGGATGCCTCTCGTGCCCTTGAGTAGGTCAGCTCCTTGGAATACAGTCCCTGCTGAGGGCATGCAGTATCTTCCTGGCCATATTGGATGTCCCACTATCTGTGCTGGGTCTTATTGCCTTCTACTGATATCACATCTTTCTCTGGGCACTGTCCCCAATTCACTGGGGTACTCCTGGTGACAAAATCATGTGGTGGTCTGTGGCAAGATGAGGGAAAACCAACCCCTCTCACTGTGTTTCTCTATGTTGTGTGCGCATGCAGAGTGTGTGTTTGTGTGTGTGTGTGATCTGTGACACTTGCATCATGAAGTTCTATGCATATTTTAACGAAGCATCCTTCTTCCTTTAACTCATAACCTTCTTTCTCTCTTGGACACAAGTAGGAGTTCGGGTGCTCTTCCAACAACTCCTGTTTGTCAGGCATGGCTCCTCCTTCCCCCAGTAGACTCTCTCCCAGGAAATGATTCAGTTCCCAATGCACATTATGTCTGTTTCACCCACTCATCAGAAAACTTCAACAAATATAAATCCCAGATGAATTCCAGCTGGGAGTTGCATTACTTTTTCCTCTTAATAAAATATGTGCAGACCTTTTGCAGAGGTTTTCACTATTACCCATGAATCCCTTCTTGGAAGGTGGAGAAATGAGTCATGTGGAAACTGGGGCGTGTGGCATTTCTCCTGGAGGGGCATGCTTAACTATTCATGCCAGTCTGTCCAGTAGACAGCTGACCCCATCCATCTTTTTGTTGTTGTTGTTCTTATTAGTTAAGCATGACAGTAGAATGCATTTTGACACATCATACATAAATGGAGTAGAACTTCTCATTCTTCTGGTTGTACGTGATGTAGAGTTACATAGGTCATGTAATCATATATGCACATAGGGTAATAATGTCTGATTCATTCTACTATCATTCCTACCTCCATACCTCCTCCCCTCACTTTACTCCCCTCTATCTAATCCAAAGTACCTCTATTCTTCCCTAGTGCACCACCACTTATTGTGAATTAGCATCCACATGTCAGAGAAAACATTTGGTCTTTGGTTCTTTGGGATTGGCTTAGCATGATATTCTTCAGTTCCATCCATTTACTGGTAGATGCCATAATTTCATTCTTCTTTAAGGCCAAGTAATATTTCATTGTGTATATATACCACAATTTCTTTATCCATTAATCTGCTGAGGGACACCTAGGTTGGTTCTATACTTCAGCTATTGTGAATTGAACTGCTATAAACATTGATGTGACTTTGTCACTATAGTGTGCTGACTTTAAGTCCTTTATGTATAAACTGAGGAGTAAGATAGCTGGGTCAAATGGTGGTTCCATTCCAAGTTTTCTGAGGAATCTCCATACCACTTTCCATAGTGGTTACACTAATTTGCAGTTCCATCAGTAATGTATGAGTGCCCAAGTGGCTCTGTTAGGAGTGGTATTTCTTAGGGAAGTCACTATGAGTTAGTTGTCACAGATGTAGTGTTCTGAAGGGAGTTCTGAGGAAATGTAAGGATGGAATACCTATTTGACATAATCTGACTTATGTTGCTTTTTTAAAACTTCATTATTTATTTAATTTCAGAAGATAGTCTTTTTAAAAAATGATGGATTAGGGGAGTTGAGGAGAAAAAATTCATGAAGTTTAAATACTATAACACCAGAATATCGTTCTTATAATCTTCAGTAACCTTTCCTGGAAATAAACTCAAAGCAGACTGAAGATGGAGATGGTATTAGCACCAGAAGAAACTGATGCCTGTTTCCTTCTAGAGTTTGGGCACCTTTCCAGGGTTTTGGTTCTCACTGTCTGTCTTCCTCCAGGATGACTTCATGTCATACCACTGGTTTTCACGAGCCATGAAGGACACAAGTCCAGGTCACAGATGGCTGGTTACAGTGAGTAATGCTTCCAAGTTCCAAGAAATCACTCTGAGAGGATGATTGATAGATGGGTAGAGAAGACTGCACTTAATCTTTCCAGAGGTTACCATGGAACCAGCTATCCCAGGCCAAGACTGAAAAAAGAAAGAAAGAGAGAAAAAAATTATAATAATGTGAAATGTGTTGTATTAATAGTAACAGGGATTTGGGGGAAAAATCCCAATATCCCAATGAATTTTTTTTCTGTGTTCTCTTAAAGTATATAAAAAGAAGTAGAAAGAAAAGAGGCACAAGACTTTGAGTCAATGAATGTTCTAAATTGACTAGCTAAACAACATTTAAGTAGAGGTACTTGGGTAAAAAGCTATTGTTCATACTGGATACCCCTAATTTATTCATAGGGATTAAAAAAACCAATATGAGAAAATCTATATTTTCACACACTCTGAATTTCCTTTTGTTGAATAAGAAGCACTTTTTTTAAAGGCAAAAATCAGTTTATTGCCTTTTAAAGGAAGAACTCAGTTTATTGCCTTTTAAAGACTTTTTTTCTAATTATAAAATAATACACACTTATGAGAGAAACTTGGTAAAATAGAAGAAAAATAAACATTGCTTGTAATTTTACACCACCTGCAACAGTCATGTTTTGTTTATTTTTTATAGTGTCTTTTCTATGCATATGTAGTTTAAAAGTCATATTTGGTTATATTCCACTATTGATGTCTATTTGTTTTTTGTTTTACTTATTGTTATTTCCTCAATGCCATTAAATGTTATTTGAAGGCATCAATCATTTAAAATGGTTATATAATATTTTATTACACCAAAAGAAATTTGCCTATTACTGAACATTTGATTCCAATGTGTGTGTGTGTGTGTGTGTGTGTGTGTGTGTGTGTGTGTTTCTTTGCAGTAGGGGGGACTGAACCTAAGGGCACTCTGCCTATTGATCCTCAGCCCTTTTTATTATTTATTTTTTAAATATTTGAGACGAGGTTAAGTTGGCCAGGCAGGCCTTGAGCTTGCCAACCTCCAGTTGGGGTTGCAAGAATGCACCATTGTGCTGGGCCAATGTTGTTTTAAATCATAAACATCACTACAGTGAACGAATTTGTTCTTTCATTTCTGGGTGAATTTCAGATAAATTCCTTAAAGTCTTAGAAGATATGACGGTTTCCTGTTGCTGTGCATAGTGGCACCTGCCTGTGATCCCTATGACTCACGAAGCTGAGTCAGAAGGATCCCAAGTCTGAGGTCAGCCTGGGCAACCTAACAAGACCCTATCTCAAAATTAAAAATAAAAGGGGTGAGGATGTAGCTCAGTGGGGCACTCAGCACTCCACACATGTGTGCACATGCAAACACACACACACGCATACACATACACACACACACGTATACACAGATATCCTGTTATTAGCTTGAGAGTTGTCTTTTTTCTTTGTATTCTTTTTATTATCATTTCAATGATTAAATTTTAACTTAATTCCTGACTTCTCAAAGTTTAATTTGTAATCTGTACTGTTATGATTCCAATGTGTCCCTGAAAAGTTCACGTGTTGGAAACTTAATCCCAAATTTGTATGTTAATGGTATTTGGAGGTGGGACCTATGGGCGGTAATTAGGATTAGAAGAGGTCACAAGGTCGGCTCTCATGTGGCTCAGTGGCTTTGCAAGAAGATGAAGGAGGCCTGAGCTAGCACGTGCTTGCTCTGTCTCACCAGCTCTGTCCTCTGTCATGTAATGATGCTGCAAGAAGATCCTCCCAGGATGCCAGGCAGACACTGGCACCATGGTCTTGGACCTTCCAGTCTACAGAACCATGAGCCAAATAAGCTATTTTTTACAAATTGCCTGGTCACGGGTATTTTGCTATAGCAGAAGATGGACTAAGATGGGTACTTTCAAGTCTTTTGGAATAATGCAAGGTCCTTACAATACTTTTCTGAAGTTGACTCCTTTTCCAAATCCCATAGGATCATTGCTGAGTATTTTAATTCTCTGTATATTTTATATATCATTTTTTGTTCTAAATAGCCAGAAGTTATTCATATTCACTTACATAACTCCCCTTTTCAATATTCCTCCTTCCTTCCTACAATTGTGAACTTTATCTGGGAAAAAGAATAATTTTTTTTTTAGTATTTCTTTTAGTACCAATCGACTAATGATCAATTTTCTGCTTTGTTTGTTTGAAACATTTTCATCTTCCCTTAATTCTTGATGAATACTTTCATTGGATATAGTTGAAAGTTATTGTGTTTTCTAGCTTTCAAATTCTCTGATAAAATTCTTGATCTTGTGTTCATTTCCTTGAACATTTTTACCATAAAGTCTGTGTCTGATAATGACAATATCTAGAATCCTATAGGTCTGATTCTCATCTCTGTTATTTCTGCCTTTTTTTCCATTTATGTTGTCTTATATATTCATGTACTGGGTTATTTTTGATTATGAATTTATAAGATTGTTTTTAGAATAGGAGGCCTAGGATGATTTGATTTTCCTCTGCTAGTGCCTGGGTGGCACTAACCATGTGAAATTTTCTTGGTACCATTTCAGGGATGGAGATAATTCAGTTGGGCTGCAGTACCTAGAAGGTTACTATATCAACCAGTTGCCTTACTCCTTGGATAAAGCAGTTTAAATTCTTAATCCAAAGAAATAGACATCCACCAGCACAGAGGTGCCTTGCTGAACTACGGACCCTCAAGCATTTGCTCAGTTGAGAGCAGCATTCATTCTCTCGCTGTGGCTTTAGAAAATGTCAAACACTTGTAGAGGAAATCAGTCCTCGGTATCAGTTGATTTCCCTGGACTCTGTCCTCCCCCATATCCTGATCCTATAATTTGTCCCCAGCATCTTGTTAGCTCTTTGAAGTCCCCATGCATATGTTTCAGATTTTGTCAAAATTTCTCAGTGTCCTTAGTGAGAAAGGTGGTCTGAATTTCTTAGACTCTACATATTAATAACTTTTCAAGGTTGGTGTCCTCACCCTTCTTCATCCATCCTTTCTTGCCTCTGCTCAGACCTTCTTCTGTTCATCAGTTCCCTCTCATATACCTTTACAACTTCCTCTTACACTAGTGCTACTTTTGCTCCTGGCTGTTGGCTAACTTCACTGAGTTTTTTTTATGAGCTAGACACTAACCAATTGTAATACATGAATTATTTAAATTATGCCTCACAATAACCCTGAGAGGTAGTTACTATTACTACCATTCCCATTTTAAAGTGATAAAACAAATCAACAGAGTTGCAGTTGTAGCCCTGTAGAGGGCTACATGGAGAGTGATTTATTAAAGCAGAGATTCGGCCCCAGGTCTGTCTCACTCAAACCCCACAGATCCCAGCTACAATATTGTTCTTTGCTGTTTCAATATTTCTTCTGCTACTTCCTTCTTCCTATTTGCTTGTAATCATATTCTATATTTCTCCTGCCACTAAATCTTTTAAAAATTATTTCCTTTAGATAAACTCTTTATTTCCTTTTAATGATAACATTTTAAAATATCTAGTTTTTGCTTCCTGTCATTTGTCATTGATTTTTAGCAGTTTGCCTGTAACGTGCCTTGGTATGGTTGTCTTTGTATTTATGTCGGTTGGGATTATTTGAGTTTCTTAAATCTGTTGGATGATGCCTTTCATCAGTTTTGGAAATTTCTAGCCCACACAGAGGAGAACGCCCACCCACTACCTCAGGCTGCCTGCCCTTGGGGAGGAGAGAAGAGTGCCCAGGCTGTGGTCCCCGTGGCTCCCCAAGCTGGCATCCATCTTGGGACACTGTAGTCCCATTGCCCCTCTAACATGGTAGCCTCGACCTTAGGACACCATACAGGGCTTGGAGGCAACTGCCGACTGCAACAATGCCCACCACAGCACTGCATATCTGAACAGGCTGCCCAATGCCACCACATGGCCTGCCCCTGCAGCCCCGTCTCTGAAAGCAGTCACCTTCATCCTAGGTCACTTCCACTGCTATCTTGTGTTACCTCTGCTGCTGCCACTGCCATCTTTAGTTGGGACAGCTTCCACTGTGGGACACCAGCCAGAGACTAGAAGGCAAATATCAAAGTTACAGGTTAGCTGCTGCCACCATCACCAACTAGGGATGTGACCTCTTCCATCTAGGGACAACAGCCAGGACCTGGAAGATCATTTCAAAGGTGCCTAATGACTTGGTTACAGCTGAGAGTCCCTTTCTCTCTTCTCTCCTGCTAATAGTTAACTTCTACTGATCCCTCTTTCACTCTTCCTATGATCTAATACCTCTATATTCTTACCTCCTACCTCATAAACATCACACCTACACTCCCCATTCTCTTTTTATCTACCATTAGAAACTGTAGACACTATTGCAAACCTACTGTTTATACTGTAGATAATAATTGAACACATCAATTCTGTTTATTGTGACAAAACTGTAAACATCTTAATAAGGGCTAATTGGTTTAAAGCTGCATATTGTTTGCATTGGGTGCTGTTAATATTGAGCTCCCTCTTAAAGGTGAGGTATTGGAAGCCTGCAGGAACATTATAAATCTATAGAGTAGAAACCCTAATACCTCAGATCCACACTGCTATAGGGGAAGAAATGCAAACGACCTGATAAAACAAGGGAAGAAAGCGCCCCAAACAAACCAAGATGCCACAATAAAAGAATTCATTGACAGCACAGTAGAAGAAATGTCAGAAGAGTTCAGAATGTATATAATTAAAAGGATTTGTGAAGTAAAGGATGATATAAGAGAGCAAGTGCAGCAACAAAAGATCACTTCAAAAAAGAGCTAAGAAAGCAAATACAGGAAGCAAAAGATTACTTCAATAAAGAGATAGAGATACTGAAAAAAAAGCCAGAAATCCTTGAAATGAAGGAAACAATAAAACAAATTTAAAACTCAGTAGAAAGCATCAGAAACAGACTAGATCACTTGGAATACAGAACCTCAGACAATGAAGACAAAATATATAATCTTGAAAATAAAGTTGATCACACAGTGAAGATGGTAAGGAACCATGAACAGAACTTCCAAGAAATATGGGTTAATATGAAAAGACCAAATTCAAGAATTATCAGGATAGAGGAAGGTACAGAGACACAAATCAAATGAATGCATAATCTTTTCAACAAAATAATATCAGAAAATTTCCCAACCTGAAAAACAAAACGGAAAATCAAATACAAGAGGCTTATAGGACACCAATTGTACACAATTACAGCAGACCACACCAAGGCATGTTATAATGAAAATGCCTAGCAAACAAAATAAAGATAGAATCTTAAAGGCCACAAGAGAAAAGTATCATATTACATACAGGGGAAAACCAATTCAGATTGCAGCTGATTTCTTAACCCAAACCCTCAAAGCTAGGAGGTCTTAGAACAACATATACCAAGCTCTGAAAGATAATGGATGCCAACCAAGAATCTTATATCCAGCAAAATTAAGCTTCCAATTTGACGATGAGATAAAATTCTTCCATGATAAACAAAAGTTAAAAGAATTCACACTAGAAAGCCTGCATTAAAGAACATTCTCAGCAAAATAATCCATGAGGAAAAAATGAAAAACAACAATGAAAGACAGCAAAGGAAAGAACTACACTAAAGGAAAAGCCAATCAAAGGAGAAACCAAGACAAGTTTAAAAAAAAATGAAAAATAAACCAAATGACTGGGAATGCAAATCATATCTCAATAACAACACTGCATGTTAATGGTCTAAACTCATTAATGAAATCACATAGACTGGCAGATTGGATTAAGAAAAAGAGAGAGATCCAACAATAGACCTACCTCATAGAAAAAGACATCCACAGACTGAAAGTGAAAGGATGGAAAACAAAAAAACAAGCATATCATTTTCATGGTCTGCATAAAAAAGCAGGGGTTTCCATCCTCATATTAGATAAAGTGGACTTCAAGTCAAAGCAGTCAGAAGAGATAAAGAAGCACATTTCATACTACTGAAGGGAATCATACATCAACAAGACATAACAATTGTGAATATTTATGCCCCAAACAATGGAGTATCTATATACATCAAACAAACATTTCTTGATTTCAGGAATCAAATAGACCAAAACACAATAATACTGGGTGACTTTAACAAACCTTTTTCACCATTGGATAGATCTTCCAAACAAAAACTAAACAAAGAAACTATAGAACTAAATAATGCAATCAATAACTTAGACTTAATAGACATATATAGAATATTTCATCCATCAATGAGCAAATACACTTTTTTTCTCAGTAGCACATAGATCCTTCTCTAAAATAGATCATATGTTATACCACAAAGCAACTCTTAGGAAATACAAATAATAGAGATACTACTCTGCTTCTATGTGATCATAATGGAATGAAACTAGAAATCAATGATAAAATATAAACAGAAACTACTCCAACACCTGGAGACTAAATAATATGCTATTGAATGATGCAATGATAACAGAAGACATCAGGGAGGAGATAAAAAAAAATTCTTAGAAGTCAAAAAGAACAATAATACAACATATGAAAATCTCTGGGACACTATGAACGCAGTAGTAAGAGGAAAATTCATTGCATGGAGTGCATTCAAAAAAAGAATAAAAAGTCAACAAATAAATGACCTAACATTACAAGTCAAAGTCAACACCAAAAGTAGTTGAAGACAGGAAATAATTAAAATCAGAGCTGAAATTAATGAAATAGAAACAAAAGAAACAATTGAAAAAATTGACAGAGCAAAAAGTTGGTTCTTTGAAAAAATAAATAAAATTGATTAAACTAATGAAGAGAAGGAGAAAACTCAAATTACTAAAACTCATGATTAAAAAGGAAATATCACAATGGACACTATTGAAATTCAGAAGATAATTAGAAGCCATTTTGAAAATTTGTACTCCAACAAAATAGCAAATCTCAAAGACTTTGACAAATTTCTAGAGACATATGAACTATCCAAACTGAATCAGGAGGACATACACAATTTAAACAGTTCAATTTTAAGCATTGAAGTAGAAGATGCCATCAGAAGCCTACCAACAAAGAAAAGTCCAGGACCAGACAAATTAGCAGCCAAGTTCCACAAGACCTTCAAAGAGAACTAATAGCAATACTCCTCAAAGTATCCCATGGAATTGAAAAGGAGGGAACCCACCCAAACTCATTCTATGAAGTTAGAATCATCCTGATGCCCACCAGACAGAGACATATCAAGAAAGCTTCAGACCAACATCCCTGAAGAACATTGATGTAAAACTTCTTAATAAAATTCTGGCAAGTACCATACAAAAACATATTAAAAGGATAGTGTATCATGATCAAGTGAGGTTCATCCCAGGGATGAAAGGTTGGTTCAACATACAGAAATCAATAAATGTAATACATCACATCAATAGTCTTAAAGATAAGAATCATATGATCACCTCAATAGATGCAGAAAAGGCATTTGACAAAATACAGCACTTCTTCATGTTCAAAACACTAGAAAAAAATGGGGATAATAGGAACAAACTTCCATGTTGTAAATGCTATCTATGCTAAGCCTAAGACCAACATCATTCTAAATGATGTTGAAAGCATTCCCTCTAAAATCTGGAACAAGACAGGGATGCCCTCTTCACCACTTTTATTTAACATAGTCCTTGAAACTCTAGCCAGAACAATCAGATAGATGAAAGAAATTAAAGGGATATGAATAGGAAAAGAAGAACTCGAATTATCTCTATTTACTGATGACATGATTCTATATTTAGAGGATCCAAAAAACTCCACCAGAAAACTTCTAGAACTAATAAATGAATTCAGCAAAGTAGCAGAATATAAAATTGACACTCATAAATTGAATGCATTTCTATACATTAGTGATAAATCCTCTGAAAGAGAAACTAGGAAAACCACCCCATTCACAATAGTCTCAAAAAACAAAATATTTGGGAATCAATCTAACAAAAGAGGTGAAAGACCTTTACAACGAAAACTATAGAACACTAAAGAAAGAAACTGAAGAAGACCTTAGAAGATGGCAAGATCGTCCATGCTCTTGGATGGCAGAAGAATATTGTAAAAATGGCCATACTATCCAAAGTGTTATACAGATTAAATGCAATTCAAATTAAAATACCAACATTTTTTCCTCATGGAAATGGAGAAAACAATTATAAAATTCATTTGGAAAAATAAGAGACCCAGAATAGCCAAAGTAATCCTTAGCAAGAAGAGTGAAGCAGGAGGCATCACAATATTAGACCTTAAACTATACTACAGAGCTATAGTAAAAAAAAAATGGCATGGCATTGGCATCAAAATAAACAGGTAGACCACTGGTACAGAATAGAAGACACAGAGACAAAACCACATAAATAGTTATCTCATATTTAGACAAAGGCGCCAAAAACATACATTGGAGAAAAGAGAGCCTCTTCAACAAATGGTGCTGGGAAAACTAGAAATCCATATGCAGCAAAATGAAATTAAATCCCTATCTGTCACCAAAAACAAAACTCAACTCAAAGTAGATCAAAGAATTAGGCACTAGAACAGAGATCCTGTGCCTAATAGAAGAAAAAGCAGGCCCAATCTTCATGATATCAGGTTAGGACATGATTTCCTTAGCAAGACTCCCAAAGCGCAAGAAATAAAATCAAGAATCAATAAATGGGAGGAATTCAAACTAAAAGGCTACCACTTCTCAGTAAAGGAAACAATCAATAACATGAAGAGAGAGCCCACAGAGTGGGAGAAAATCTTTACCATACGCACATCAGATACAGCACTAACCTCCAGGGTATATAAAGAACTCAAAAACCTTAACACCAAAAAAACAAATAACCCAATCACTAAATGGGCTAAGGAACTGAGCAGACACTTCATAGAAGAAGATATACAATCAATCAACAAACATATGAAAAAATGTTCATCTCTAACAATTAGAGAAATGCAAATCAAACCTACCCTAAGGTATCATCTCACTCCAGTCAGAATGGCAATGATCAAGAATACAAGTAACAACAAGTGTTAGCAAGGATGTGGGGGAAAAGGTACACTCATACATTGCTGGTGGGTGGGACTGAAAATGAGTGCAACCACTCTGAAAAACAATATGAAGATTTCTTAGAAAAATTGGATTGGAACCACCATTTGACCCAGCTATTCCACTCCTCAGTTTATACCCAAAAGAATTAAAATCAGCATACTACAGTGACACAGCCACATCAATGTTTATAGCAGCTCAATTCACAATAGCTAAGCTATGGATCCAACCTAGATGCTCTTCAATAGATGAATGGATAAAGAATTTGTGGTATATATACACTATGGAATATTACTCAGCCTTAAAGGAGAATAAAATTATGGCATTTGCAGGTAATTGGATGGAGTTGGAGAATATCATGCTAAGCGAAATAAGCCAATCCCAAAGAACCAAAGGTCAAATGTTTTCTCTGTTATATGGATGCTGATCCATAATGCAGGGGTGATGAATGGAGGAAGTTTGGATTGGGCAAAGGTGGAAGAGGGGAGGGAAGGAGGCAGGGGAATTGGAAAGATGGTGGAATGAGATTGACATTATTACCCTGGGTACTAGTATAATCGCACAAATGATATGACTCTACATCATGCACAACCAGAGAAATGAATAGTTGTGCTCCACTCATGTACAGTGAATCAAAATGCATTCTGCTGCCATGTAAAGCTAATTAGAACAAATAAAAATAAATTAAAAAGAATTTTGGAGATTTCTAATCCATTATCTCTTCAAATGTTTACTATATCCTACTGTCTCCCTCCTAAAGTGAGTCACACAGATCTTAAACCTTCTGGTGTTGTTCCCTCTGTTTCTCACACTCCTCTCTTTCTTTTCTGTCTTCTGTGTTTCAGTTTGAATAAGCTCTATGAACTTGTTTTCACATTTACTATCCTTTCTTCTGTTATTCCTAACCTGTTAAACCCACACAGTAATTGAGCTGGGCCAGGGCTGGGTTGCAACTTGTCAGATGTAGTTCATTTCTGATGACAGTATAACTTGCATTATAAGTCCTTCCTGCATCAGGACCTGAGCCCAGACCCTGGGAAGTTGTGGTCCTCTCTGATACTTTTTCAGGCCTAGTCCCCAGCCTGATGCACAGCTGCTGCAGCTACTTTTGCTATGCAACACACACTCACACCCACCATGGGAAAGAGTAGTGAGAGGAGACAATTATCTTTACCCCTGAGAATCCTACAGATTTCAGTCTATCGTGCCAGTTCCTATGGTTCTTCAAAGCACTGGTGATTTCTCCATATGCCAAACAAAGTGTCTCACTATGGCCAGCCAGATTCTCTACCTGCCCATTTCAAGTCTTAGCAGATGTCCCAAGGAGGAAAGTGACTCCTGGCCTCTGCTCAACTAGCAAGAACTCAAACGTTAATTCCTTTAGAGTTCATGTCTGTAAAAATCCAGTGGTTTTTTTTTTTTTTTTTTTTAATAAGTACTATTTTAATTTATCCATGTTTCCTTCTAGTCTCTCTAGCAGGTATATGGGTTCGATGGGTCCTTTCACATCCTATCTAGAGGCAAGAAGCCTATGTGTACTCTTCTCAATCCCCAAACACCCAATTCCTCCGACTCTGCACTCTGGCATCTATTTCTACTACAGATACAGTTTCCTTGAAGCTATGTAGTTCCACCACCAGTATGGTTCCCTTGAAACTATGGTTATCATTGATCTAACTGTCCAGAGGTTTGTTCCAGGTGTGCATCCTTAGCTGCTCCCTTCTTTAATCTCTTTTCTTATTTTGCTTTAATGAGAACAAAACTCTGCTGGTCGGTCTTGCTGCTTCTCTAGTCACTTCCAGTTCTGAACATTTTATTTGCTTGTGTCTTCATTGTCCTCACTGCTAAGGTTTGAGTATGGTTTGTCCACCTGAACTACTGCAGAAGTTCAGTCCTCAAAGTCTTATGTGCATGATAGTAAGAGAGCAGAAACTTAACTACAGTATTAAGAGGTCGACTTTTGGAAAATGGTTAGGTTTGATTAGGCCATTAAGGTGGTACCCCCATGATTCATTCTGGTGACTTAGTAAGAACAGGGATGGAGACTAGACACACAGATAGACCAGCTGTCCTGCCATGATGTGATGTAGCCAAGGCTGCCCTGCTCAGAACCTGCACCATGGTTTTTGTCCAGCCTCCAAAACTAAGCTCATGTTATTGCCTAACCTCAAATTATTTACTTACTTATATCTTGAATTTCAAGTTTTTCCCTGCCTTAAAATTAATCCTGGTGAAATCCTGTTCTTTCTCTGGGGTTGGGGTACTAGAGATTGAACCCAGCGGTACTCTACCACTGAGCTACATCCCAAGCCCCTTTTCTTTTGAGACAAGGCCTCACTGTGTTGTTGAGACTGGCTATGAACTTGCAATCCTCCTGCCTCAGCCTCCCAAGTCACTGGGAGTCACTGGGATTACAGGTGTGCATTACCATGCAGGGATGAAATATTGTTCTTGATGGCAATACTTTGATGCTTATGTCTTGGTCAGATCAGCTGTAAGTGGTGGGGAAAGTTTCTGGCAGGGCTGGTACCTTGCAGTCTCTGGTTTATTTAGGAAAGAACATCAAGCAACAACTCAGGTTAACTAAAGCAGAAAAGTGTGGGACCAAAACCACAGCTTCATTATCAAAACCAGTTGCTGTGCTCCAGATCCTTAACACCCCACTGCCTTGCTTTCCTGCACCCACAGCCACATCTGACCTTTAGACTGATGGGAAAGAAGCATGCCCTCTGGAAGGAGCTATGTCAGCTCAAGTCTGCGTTGCTGTTCATTCTCGAGGCCAGCACAGGGCATTTCTTAGAAAACTGCACTGGTGATATCTGAGCCGTGATTTCAGAGACTTCACAAATGTTAGGATCCTTGAGTTCAGAACAGCCCTTGAATTTAATGTGGGACAGTCTGACTTCTACTTAGTGGAATAGCAGGTGGATAACATGTCAACAGAATGGAGGAAACGAAAGTTAAGGGGCCAGGCCCTGCAAGTCAGTGGTGGGACTGGATCAAGAGGAGAGGTGGGGGGGAGAGGTTCAGGGAGTCAGAGAAGCAGTGCCTTGTGGCCATTGAAGGAGTTTGAATTGTACTGCTCCAGGAAGAAGCATCACTGGAGAAGGTCTTAGACAAGAGGGAGACAGGACCTAGTTATTGAATGGGCTCATCATGGCTGCTGGCTGGATAAGAACTAGCCAGGCAAGGACTGCAGCAGGAAGGTCAGCTTCTCAGTCTGGCAGTTTCCCAACACTCTAGAGATCAGCATCTATGGGCCCCTGGCTCATCCTTGTGATTGTAATTATTTCTTGTCCAAACCCTGCCTCTCCTTTATTCTCCAGGTTCTGAGGATGGAACCATCCTCACTGCCTTGAGTCCTGTGCCTGTTCACCCTAGTTTCCAAACTGCCTAAAGCTCCAGTGCTTCCTTTTCTTGCCCAGGGAGGGACTGTTCCCTGTGTGACCTCAGATGCCAGCATCCTCCCTGCTATCCAGCTAAGCTCTGCATGGAGCTGGGAATCAGAGACGAACAGGACAGACACAGTTTCTGTCCTTGGGGAGCTGGCAATCTGGCAGGGACAGATAGAATATCAAAACAGTAAGGAGACTAATGTGCACACAGTTGAAACCAACAAATGCTTCAGCTACATACTTATGTAAGTTCTGTGAAGGACCACAGTATATATATTTTATATATACATATATGTGTGTGTTATGTATATATTATATATTATGTGTATGTATTATGTATATGTATTTTGAGAGAGAGAGAGAGAGAGAATCTTAGAATCACATGTTTGTGGAAGTTCCAAATTTGCAGGGCAGATCAGCAGGCCAAAGTCTAAGGCAGGATTTGATGCTACAGTCTTGAGGCAGAATTCCATTTTCAGAAAACCTCAGTCTTTGCATTTAAGCCCTTCAACTGGTTGTATGAGGCCCACCCACATTAGGGAGGTAATCTAGCTGCTTTGCTCAAAGTCAACTCATTATAAATGCAAATCATATCTAAAAAGTATCTTCACAGAAACATCTAGACTGTTTGACCAAAAACCAGTCAAACAAAACTAACCCTCACCAAGCTGACAGGTAAAGTTGACACTCAAAGGTTTTACTTTTAATGGGGTGTGTGTGGAATGCCTTTATGAAAGGGAGATGTTTATATGATGACTTAAGATTCGAGAAGGAGCTCATCATGGGAAGAAAGTAGGAATTCTCCCAGGGAGAGAGGCAGAGGAGAACTCCAGTGTTCCATGCACTGCGCGTGTGTATGGTCTTCAGAGAAAGGGGGAGGGTTGGAGAGTCCTACTCCTCAGGACCCTATAGACCAGCAAAGGGAATCTGTATTCCATCCAGAGTGAAAAGAGAAGACACAGGGAGGTTTGAAGTGTGGAAAAGCATGATCTCATTTAATCAAGGAATGAGCAAAGAGCAGGAATCCATTTTCCTGCTCCTGGGTAGATGGACTGGATGGGGAGGGCAGGGATCAGGACACAGTGAATGAGGCACCTACCTTGGGGCCAAAACCAACAGGACACAAAAAGCACAGTCATCAAGAGAAATGACATTTTAACTGCAATATTTTAAAAGCTCAAAATTAATACAAAATTTCTGATGAGCAAAATATCAGAATTTTAAATAAAATTAGGACCCAATAGTACCAAATAGGACCCAAAAGAGAAGATGTGTGCCACGTTATAATAATTTGCATATGTGTTTGTGTGACATATATACATATATATTTATATGTACAGATGTGTGTGTATATGTACACATACTTATATAAATGGTTAACTTTTTCAAGAAATTAAAGTAATTAAAATACTTAGCAATTGGAAAGTAGGTATATTAAAACACATGTGATGATCTTTGTCATTTTTTTCAGTGGAACCCAAGGGTCTTGCTCATCTTCTACTACTGAACTACATTCTGCAGCCCTGTGATTATTTTAAATTTAAATATGCAGAAAATTTATTCATGTTTCTCCTAAAGTTTAACATCCATCAGATACATTTTAAAATTAGTTTCTACCATTTTGTGCAACTTAATAATCTTCAGTGAAAAGATAAAATGTAGACCTTGTTGACTTCCATTATATCCATGAAAGCAAAATTATAATAAGTCCTGTTTGAGGTATAAATAAAATATTCAAACTTAAAATAGAATTGTGAGTTTCAGCACATCTACTGTTCAATTTTTCAATCTTTTTGAACTACTTTTATGGTCTGAAAATGTTACCTTTTAAAACGTACAAAAAATCCTATATACAAAGGATATAGGATTTTGTATATTTTCCCTTTAACTTCAGGCACTAATAGGACTTGAGATGGCACTGTTGTGTCCTGTCTCTATTTAAAATTTTGATGTTCTGTTCATCATGGATATGTTTGTATTTACTTAGAGTTTTAAAAAACCATTGCATCAAAATATCATTCATATTTCTGGGCACCTTTTATACTTTGCATTCTAGTGAGTCCTTTATTAGCCCTGGCTTCAGGGAAGCAGGGGCAGTGGCAACCAGTGTGGCAACCAGGTGAAAGGGATGGTGTTGTGGGGCAGGTGGTAGAAATAGACCCAGAGAACACTTTGCAAGTGTAAATTAGTGTCACCTTGCTGGTTGGTGACATAGAGGTTATTTCTTGCTATGAGGATACTAATGTACTGGTTCTTACTCTCTGCCTTCTTTGGTAATATGGAGGAAAGATATAGTTTTACTTTCACATTATAGTTTTGTCAAAGCTGAATTTCAATATCCCATATCTATTTCTCACTTAGGGCTAACTCTTTACACTCACAAAGTCAGCAATTTTCTTTTCACATTTGGGATATTGGAATAGGAAGGAAATATGTTCTCTAGGCAATTCTTTCATAGTCAAGCTATGCAGACCGAATAAATGTGGAGCCAAAGGCAGCTGATCATAATCACGTCAAGGAAATAATCCATTCCATTAAAAAGTCATGTGCCATAAATAAACCAATGTGTTTCTGTCACCTTACAGGATTGTTTCCCATCTGAGACTCACAAACGTGGATGTAAACTCAGCCCGTGGTGATTACTACGAGCGCCTGATGAGTGATTTTTATTAAGTCTTCTAAATTTTGAAGAGTGGAGGGCAAGGGAATATAATAATGATACTCTCTTCATGGTTCCCATGGATATGATCATTTTGACATGGACTGGGCCATTTTCTGGGTGATTTTTTTTCTGAATGTCTCATTAATTTTCTTCCTTTCATTGTCCTCTCTTTTTTCTTTCTTTGAAGAAAGCATATTCTAGCTTAAATGACATGTTTCCATGGAAAGAGCATGTGCAAATTGACTTTTGTTAGAAATGAAAGGGCATGTCATGAATGCTTTTCCACCATAGGTTTTGAAGAATGTATTCTCTCTTCTGGACAAAGAAAAAATTGGTTCTCAATTAACTATGCAATGAAGAATAAAATGTAATTTTCACAACAGGAATCCAACAGGTACTTTACCTTCCAGACACAGGTGGTCCTCAGCTGCCTGGCTTCCTTCTGTCTACAGGTGCTGTGTATTGGCAATGGGACGTTTATAGGACTCTAAGGGAGAGTCAAACTTGGACCCAGAATAGCTGTTTTCAAATCAACAGTGACTTTATCAGTTGATATTTGCATATTACTTTGGGATTCAGTTTTGTAGCAAAGAACTGTGAATTCCCCAAAGCATTTGTATCTCAGAAGAACTGGTGATATTAAACTCCTTTCCTTTTTTAAAATTGTATTTATTCAACAAACACGTCACAGATCATGATATGACCTGCATAGTGGCTGCAGGTGCAAAACTTACTTAAAGGAATGTTTTGTTAAACTCTTGTGGATTTAAAACCTAAGGATGTATATTTTTAGTAGATTTACTAGACTGTGACTTGTAGAAGGAATCCTGGATTTCAGTTGGTGAAAAGTTCCTCCCTGGGGAGGAAGCCAGGACAGAAAATGTCTTTCATATGGAGGCACGTTGGATTGCAGCCTAAACTCCAAGAACCTGAGGGACAACTGCTCTGTGGGTGAGCTCCTTCCTTCCTCAGTCCCTCCAGGAGCAGTAGCAACCCAGCTGGCAATTTCAGTACACAAGAGTAAAGGTGAAGTGACTTATCTGGGGTGTCCCCGGGCCCAGGCCTGTGGATGGCTGCAACCTTCTCCCCATTTGTGTAATTGGGGTATGTTGGGTCTGACTGCTCTGAGGCGGCACATACTCATTTTCTTAGACACTTCCATTCAGTTCCAGTTTCTAATTCTTGGCTCCTATGTTTTGTTATTTTTCTTTCAGCTTTGTTTATGAAATGGAAGAATTAATCTCTTATCTCTTAGAATGAGAAAGGCCTTGCAGAAATGAAGCTACTTTCTCTTGGTCATTTGTCTCTCTTATTTTGAGAACTGTCTATTGGTTCTTATTTTGAGAACTAAAAGGCCTTTGCTCTTTTTTTTAACTGCAGTTTTTTATTTTTCTTTTTGCTGTTGGGTTGTTTGAGTATCTTGTATATTTTGGATATTCATCCTTTTCAGATATATGTTTTGCAAATGTTTTCTCCTATTTTGTAAATCGCCTTTTTTACTCTCTTGATTGTGTCTTTTGTTGGACAGCAGTTTTTGAGTTTGACAGACTTTGTCTTGGTGTTAAAGCAAAACATAATCATTGCCGAGATGAAAACCGCAAAACTTTCCCCTGTTTTCTTCTAGTACTTTTATGGTTTTAGGTCTTATGTTTAAGTTATTAATCCATCTTGAGTCCACTTTTGCATATCGTATAAGAGAATGGTCCAATTCCATTTTTCTGCATGTGAACATCCAGTTTTCCAATACCACTTCACAAAGAGACTGTTCTTTCCCAATTGTGTGTTCTTGGCATCTTTTTCAAAAATCAGTTGTCCATAAATGCACAGGTTTATTTTAAGACTCTATTCTGTTCCATTGGTCAGTGTGTTTGCTTTTGTACCAGTACCAGGCTGTTTTGATAACTGGAATGTTTTAAACCAGGAAGTGTGATACCTCTAGCTTTGCTCTTCTTGCTCAAGGTTGCTTTGGCTTTTGGTGGGGGGGTCTTTGTGAGTTTTGTAAAGTTTTAGGATTCCTTTTTCTGTTTATGTAAAGAGAAAAGGCATTCAATATCATTATCATCAGGGACATGCAAATCAAGGCCACAGTGAGATTTCACCTCACACTTGTTAGGAGGGTTATCATTAATAAAACAAAAGATGCCAAATAGTGGTGTAGAGAAAAGGGAACTCTGGTAAACTGTTGGTAGAATTGTAACTTGAGTCAGCCATCATGGTAAACAGTGCTAAGGTCCCTCAAAAAATTTGAAATAGAACTACCATACTGTGGGGGTTCCCGGGAACCCCAGCCTTGGGCGTGGTCAAGATGGCGCCTGACGCTGAGCCAGAGGCGGCCAGCTATACAGTAAACAACCAGCGAATTCCAATAATTGGCTAGTTAACGATGTGACTAGAGCATGCCCCCCCCTCGTGCACCCATCCTGTGCCTGCAGCTGTCCGCGTTTATCTCGTGTACTCTCCCCTGATTGACTGAAGTGTATATAAGCCTGGTGGGTGGGAGAGTAGGGGGCAGAAGCTGAGGAAGGGACGGGAGAAGCGGAAGAACCGGCGGCGACGGCGGCCGCGACAGCAGCGGGAGCGGAGCTGGAAGGAGGGAGTACGCGGGAGTGGAAGGAGCTGGGAAAAGGAAAGCTGAAAGTGCGAAGAAGCTAGGGGTAAGAGAAGCGTAGGAAAGAACCTGTGCACAATAAACTTCCAAAGCTTCAGACATTTGTCGTGTCTCTCTCTGCGGGCAGAGGGGACGCGACACCATACAACCCAGTGACAGGGCTCCCTGGTCTTCCAACAGCACCACCAATCCACTAAGCTCCTCCCCCACCTGAGAGGGAGTGGAGTCACAGATCTGTGCCCTGGGCAGGCTAGAGCCACAGGTGGCCAGCAGGCAGGAGCCTGCCATGCTGCAGAGACCTGAGGTGCAGGGGGCCAGGGCATGTTGACCTGTCACCCTGTGCAGCCCTGCCCCACCCATGAGCCATGAGAAAACAGAAGGGTTGGCACACCCCAATGGAGAGTTCAGACTCAATATTTTTCCAATAACTGATTAGCATAAATTTTGACCAATAGAGTTACATTCCAAGACCTGATTAGCATTAATTTGGACCAAAAGTGTTGACCCAAGAGCTATGTAAACCCCTAGACTCACACACTCAAGTGGCAACCTGCTGTCCAATTTCATTTCTCAACTTGCAAGAGTTCTCTTTTCTTCCCACTTGAATAAATTCTACTGTTACACTTACTTTTCCTCACCCATGGATTTCATTCTTCATCCTTCATTCTTCAAACTTTTGAGATGAGAACCTGAAAAAAAGAAATTGGCTGTGAATTTGCTCAGGTCTGCTGGGACCTGGAGGGCATAGCCTATCATCAAGAGTCGCAATGCCACTCAATGACTGTGGAGGAGAAGAATTTGGAGATGAGAAGAGTCTGGAGCTGACGCTTACAGGCATCCTCTGGGTGGTTAACTGCTGACACTAAAATGGGCTTTCTCAGCTGCAGAGGCCTGCAGCATACACAGACCCAACCTGCCAGTAGAAGCCAATCAAGATTTGCCTTAGACTCTGGTTTCACCAACAGTCCCTCTTCCAGGGCATGTACCCAGGAAATGAAACCACTACCTCATAAAGGTATGTATACTCCTATGTCCACTGCAGCTTTATTCACAATAATCAAGCTGTGGAAACAAACTAAATATATATTGACAGAAGAGTGGATAAAGAAAAGTAGATGTACAATGGAATATGATTTGGTCTTTAAAAAGAAGGAAATCCTGCCATTTGTGACAGGGACTAACCTAAAGGTTGTCATACTAAGTAAAATAACCCAGATATAGGTGAATACTGCATGATGGTACTTATATGGGCTACCTAAAATCATAAAACTCAGAATGAAAGAGTAGAATGGTGGTTACTAGAGACTGGGTAGGGGAAGAGGGAAATGGGGAGGTACCTGCTATTCAAGGGGCACCAAGTTTCAGTTATGCAGGATGAATAGATTCTGGAGAAATGTCTTACCGCCTGGAGACTAGAAGACAGTATTGTGTATTATACTTGAAATTTGCTAAGAAGGTAGGTTGATCTTGAATCTTCTCAATGTGCATGTGCACACAAAGGGAAGAAAACAGTAACCATGTGAGGTGATGGGTATGTTAATTAGCTTGATTATGGTGGCGATCATTTCACAATATTCATATATCCAAGCTTCAAGTTGTACACTTCAAATATGTGGGAGTTTAATTTCTCATTTATGCCTCGATAAATGTGGTTAAAAAAGAAGAAGAAGAAGAAGGAATGACACTACCCACCTAAGTGCAAGCTGTGAGTCTCTGGCTCCTCTCCAGTGGGTAGTTCATCCTCTGTGCTGCTGGTGGTGCTGTGGCGCCCTCCTGGAGCCTCTCCCAGGCACAGCCTCTCCCACCTTTATTCTTCCTACTTACGGGAGGAGGCAGTGACCAATCCCTTAGCAGAACAGTGGGACTCTTGCTTCTTCTCTGCAACCGTCCTCTCACTCCTCTCCCACCAGTGTCTCTATGGTGAACCAGCAAAAGCAGGGAGGTGCTCCAGATGTGCACTTCATTAGCAGTTGGAGTGATTTCAAAAGCTCTGGACATGTACTCATCTTCTACTCGGGGTATGCTCTTGAGCTCCTTGGCAAACACAGACAGCAGCAGGATACCAGCACAGAGGCAGCAGTCCTGGGCTCCATCTTCACCACTGTGGGGTGAGGGTGGTCCCAGGCTGAGGCTTTGACTCTTAATATAAGCAGGGTTTTGGAAGTAAGTGTCTTGTCCATGGTCACACAGTGGAGACTGCTGTGGCTGGGCCTGGTCAGGGGAATACCTTGATTTGAAGTGCGTTTTCCTTTGACTGGGCGACTTGCTGGGGTAGTTCAATATTCATCACTGACCAAAATACCTGACAGTGTGGCTGTCACCAGATGTGGGCTGGTGGCAGGTGCAGCATCACTGCAGAAAGGCAGAGTGGAGGAAAGTTTCTTAGTTCATGACAGCCAGGAAGTGGGGAGGGGAAGGAAGAAGGTGAGAGAGCGAGAGAGAGAGATGATCGAGGAGCCAGAGACAAGATCTATAATCCCCAAAATGCATCCCCAGTGACCTACTATCTCCAGACATGCTCCACCTGCCTATAGTTAGTACCCACTTAGTCCATTAAAATTAGGATGGACTGATTAGGTTACACTCTCCTACTTATTTTACATCCTGCACTAACACAGGAGCTGTGGGAGGACACCTCATATTCAAACCAAATCATATCAAACCTGATGCTTGTCCCATTGTGGTCACTAAGTATGAGGCTTCAGACAACCCTGCAGGGCCTTGGCTCTAGCCAAGTCCAAGTCCCTGCCTCCCCAGGTTCTTTTCCCATTGAGCTCCGCCTGGCTGTAGGATCCTCCAGGAGCACTGTTAGTTCACTGGCTTGCTCCGCACTGAATCCTGTTTTCCCTTCCTCTCCCCACATAAAATAAGAGATATATGATATTGCTGGCTTTCCAACAAGTGTTTATAGCAGGAATCATTCTTCAGATGACATCTCATGTGGAAACCCTATATGCAAATACAATTGATCTTCAATATTTGTGGATTCTGTGTTTGTGAATTTGCGTACATGCTAAAATTAATTCGTAACTCCCAAATCAATACTTTCTGGGAAACATTTGAGTTGCTGAATGTGCATGTTCCCAGCTGAGGTCAATCCAGTCTCTGTCTTTCTGTTGGACTCCATGCCATGATGCATGGTGGTTGGGGGTGGTGGTGGAAAGCAGCTGCAGGTGGTGGACGGTACAGGAAGCTCTGCTCTGGAGCCAGCTGGATGGGTCTGAATACCAGCCCCAGCACCTGTTCCTGGGGTGGCCTCAGGCAAGTCATTAAACACTTCTGATCCTCATTTTCTTGTTTGTAAAATTGAGACAATAGAAAATAGCAGTGAGCAGATTTAGGAGGGAAAAAAACCACCTCAAACTCATTTTCTCCTATAGTACTCTCACAACACGCTTCTGACACCAGGCGTGTTTGATTGTTTTCCTTCCCAACAGGCTAGCAATACTGCAGCAGTGGACACCAGCTGGGTGTCCTCTGATTCAACCCTGCTCTGACATACCTGCCTGGAGATAGCATCAGAGACCACAGATTGAGGGAGCAGTTCCCAGGACTGCCATTCCTTTCAGGTGCCAGTCACAACCCCCAGGTTGTTTTACCTGTGCTTCTGCCCAATGGGCTATAAAACAGGTTTCCCACAAAACACTCCTTGGATTCAATTAATTTTATAGAGCATATGACAGAACTTGGGAACACTTGATTACATTTACTGGTTTATCAGAAAAGAGGAGGGGACGGGGTATGAAACATGGTGGAATGAGACAGACATCATTACCCTGTGTACACGTATGATTACATGAATGATATGAATCTACATCGTGCACAACCATAGAAACAAAAAGTTGTACCCCATTTGTATACAATGAATCAAAATGCAGTCTGTAAAAATTAAAAAAAAAAAAAGAAAAGAGAAAAGATATTACAAGAATACCATCAAACACCAGTTAAAGATAATGCACGGAGCAAGTCTTGTCTGAAGGGATAGAGAGCTTCCATGTCTTCTCTGGGTGGGCCAGCCCCCAGACACCTCCATATGTTTAGCTATTTGGAAACTCTCCAAACCCCATCTTTTTAGGTTCTTATGGAGAACCTTCATATATAGGCATGATTGATTAAATCAGAGGCCACTGGTGATAAGCTTAGGTTTCAACCTCTCTTCCTTTGATATGGTTCGAATCTGGAATATTCCACAAAGGCTCATGTGTTTTAGGTTTGGTCCCCAGTGCAGCAATGTTCAAAGTGGGCATTTGTGAGAACTCTGATTTCATAAATGAATTGATTCATTGAGGGACTGAATGGACTGCTGGGAGGAAACTGTAGGAGGTGGGGCCTAGTTGGAGGGAGTAGGTCCTTGCAGGGGTTGCCCTAGGGACCATATCTTGACCCCAGCCCTTTCTCTCTGCTTCTCCATTGTAATAGGTGAGTCACTTTCCTTCACCATGTTTTTCTGCCATTATGTTTTGCCTCACCAGAGCCCCAAAGTGATGGAGCCCACTGACTGTGGACTGAAACCTCTGAAAACATGAACCAAAATAAACTTTCCTACTTTATGTTGTTTTTATTAGGTATTTTGTCACAGAAATGAAAAGCTGACTAACTTGGCTCTGCCCTGAGTTTGGGAGTGGGACTGAAAGTCCCAACTCTCCATGTGCTGGTCTTTCTAGTGATCAGTCCTTGGCCTGAAGGTATCCAGAGGCTCCCAGTCATTAGTCAACTCATTGGCAGACGAAAAGACACCTATCACTGTAGAGATTCTGAGGATTTTTAGGGTTTTTTTTACACCAGGAATCAGGGACAAAGACCAAATATGTATTTCATGATATCACAATTAGGATGAGTTGGTTTTTTAAGGTTTAATGTTATAATCTGTTAGATTTCTCCCAGAAGCAATGGTTTATTTATTAATTCAGAGCTCTAAGACTTGGCACCACATAAATGGTTGGAATGGCCAGGTTGAACTGTATGCCAAAATGCTGAGCTGGCCTTAGGGACTGCAGTTGACTTTTTGTCCTGAAAGGGCATGTGATATTCATAGTATGACAGGCCCTGGACCTGTGGCCTGGGAGGCCCTGGACACCCTGGGCCTCTGTGATGGTTCTGTGTGGTGGGCTGGGTCCCTAATCTAAGAGGGAGATGCTGCTAATCCATTCAGGTAGGGGGCAGGCCTGCTCAGTAGAGGGTTGACAAATTGTCTTCCTTCCTGAAGAATTTTCCAAGCAGCTTCTCTCAGGAAGTCTCAGCAGAATCAAAGGGACCCATTTTTATTGATGTGGCCAGGATATCAGATCCAGAAACGCCTCAGCAATTGGTTTTCTTTCTTATTTTTCTTTGCAGAGGTGTGACCATGTGAGCCTTAAACCCTGGTTGTTCGTGTGTGTGCCTGTGTCTGGTTTTTTTGGTGTGTGCACACAAGCTGCAGGTGAGGTATTATGGGAGGAGGAGGAAGGCAAGCAGCAAACTAGCAGAGTTTAAAGACAGGAGAGAGCTGTGAACTTCCTCAGTGAGGCAGCTTCAGTGGCTGGGACCAACTTAAAAGCTGATGTCAAAATCCTTTCCCTTCTCAGCATTGGCACCACAGTGCACCACCTCCCAGATGAGGCCTCCAGCCAGATCAAAAGGAGAAAGCTGCCTGCCCCCTCCCACTACTCTCCCTTCCTCTTTCCTCTTCCTCCCTCCCCTCCTTCCTATCAGGCGCTGCTTTCTTTAGCTGTCCTTCCCCTCTCCCGCCCAGGCTGTGACTGGATTTCTTTGTGGATAACTGTGATAACTGTTCCCAACTTTAAAGCCAGCTCATGTCACAAGTCCCTGGCCAATGCCCTACTTTCCTTTGCAGAGAAGGGAGAACCCAGAGGTGTCATGGCTTGGAGGAGCCCTGGGCCTTCTTGATCCCTTTCCCTACCTTGGTTCTTGGATCTGTCACCAAAAGAAGAGAAAGTGGGGGCTGGGAAGATAGCTCAGTTGGTAGAGTGCTTGCCTTGCAAACACAAAGCTCTGGGTTCGATCCCCAGCACCGCAAAAAAAAAAAAAAAAAAAAAAAAAAAAAAAAAAGAGAAAGTGGGTGACACAAGGAAATGACTGCATCCTTGTCCTCAAAGGAAAGAGTTGCAGCCAGAGAGGGGCCTACAGAAGCCACCTCTGCAGGACCTCACTGGCCAGAGCACGGGGATCTTGTGGGTCCTACAGGGACAGTCGTGGACTGTAGGAAGCTGTGACAGGCTCCTTTGGCTATGGTCACCTCCAACATGCATGATGGTGTTACCTCCAGCAGGCCAGGAGAAGGGCTGGTGGGAGGACACCTGCTTCAGCATCACAGCGTGAAAGGGACTCCGAGGGCTTCACATTTTGACATCCAACATCTCACTCAGGACAGATTGGCCCTGAGAGGGGCTGAGGTTTAGAGGCTGTGCTGAGTGGAACAGACAATGTTGCTCTCCTGCTAGTTGTTCATTTACTTACTCATGACAGATAGTGCCTACTAGGTGCCAAGAACTTTCCTGGGTGATAGGGACCCTGGACTCTGCACTAACTCAACCACCCAAGCATTACCAACTGGCCTTGGGGAAAGTGACTTCATGTTTGGGGCCAGAGAGACACCGTACTATGTGATGTCCTGACTGTCTGCTTGGAAAGTCCCTGACCCAAGTCCCCCTCTCACTTGCAGCCAACTCTAGGGCCAGGAGGGATGTTGAGGCTACTGGAACCTTGGATGTGGCCATCCATTCTCCCTGACCAGGAAAAGGCTGAGCTGACTGTCCCAGAGGTTCCATACTTGGGCCAAAGGTACTCAATTTCTAAATATTTTATTGCTTAACAATTTATAAGACTTTATTGTGCAAAAAGTTTTATGGCTAAAAAAAAAAAAAGAGAGAGAGAGCTGGGCGTGGAGGCACACACCTGTATTCTCAGTGGCTCAGGAGGCTGAGGCAGGAGGATTGCAAGTTCAAAGCCAACCTCAGCAAAAGCGAGGTGCTAAGCAACTCAGTGAGACCTTGTCTCTAAATAAAATACAAAATAGGACTGGGGATGTGGCTCAGTGGTTGAGTTCCCCTGAGTTCAATCCCCGGTACCCCACACCCCCAGAAAAAGAGAGAAATTGAAAACCCATTATCCTACTGAATCAACCTCAGATTTGGAAGTAGATTGAATGTTTTTCTAACCCTGAATCAAAGTCTAGCCTATGGCAAAGTGCTTCTCTTATAACTGTCTCCAACACAATTTATCTGGGAATAGAAATAATAATAATAATTGGTGATATCTTACATAGCTATCTCTACATATTGATAATAATTTCATATACAATAAGTTATTAAATATGCATTTCCTATTTCCCACTATCATAGTAACAATAGACAAAATGTTGTTCAACTTTTGGAAGAAGCAAGAGCATAAAGTACTTCTAAATGGATAGTTTCTGTTTAATGAGAGAGTAGGCTACAGGGCTTATTTTTCCTATAGCACAGTCTCATTATTTTTAAAAAAGCCATTTTACATTTGGGTCTCTAACTTATCAATAATTAAATGGGATCACAGAATAAATATTGCAGTGTTCCCCCACTTCCCCTCTTCCTTTCCACATGGGCACTTTGACATTTTGTGCTGCAGAGTGCCTGACAAATATGTCTACCACAGGAATAAACTGCCTTTCCAACCCAAAGGGGAGCCCAGCAGTGGCTGCTCTTGTAAGAAGACGTAAAATATATGCCTTGATTACAAGAAAATGTCAACAAGTGGAAATATTGCGCTTTCCTCTTGACTGCAAGCAGCAACCCTAAAGCAAAGTTGAGACCGTGAGAAATTAAAAGTAGTGTGCACAAAGTCCCCGAACCCAACATCACTTTATAATACCATGTTCTGTTGCAGTATTATCTACAGAAGAAACACTTTTCTGATGCATGCATCCAAATTCCATGGCTGTTCATTTTCTCCCTTTCTTTGTATTTTGTTTCTTAGTTTCAAAATTATGTCCATACATTAAAAAGATTTATGCTATAGGTTTATATTTAAGGCATGAAGAATGACTAACAACCTATACTCATCATCCTGTTTAAGAACATTGTTAGTATTTTGTGATCACATTTTCTTTTATTCCCAGAGTAAGTAATAGTCTAATTTTTGTGTTCATCTCTTCCTTACATTTCATTAGAGCTTTATTGCAAAGGCATGAATATTTAGAGTCTAGCTTTAGTGTATGTTTGAACCTTATTGATTAGTATGATTCTACTTTTGTCCTCAACTAGTTTTATTCCATGTTTCATACATGTATTTTTAGAAAAATCTATCAGTGTAATTTAATTATAATTAATTAATTTTAACTGTACAGTAATACTCTATAGAATTAATGGACCACCATTTATCCACTTTCATATTTAAAGGCACTGATTCCAGTTGTGGTCTTGTTTGTTTATTTGTTTGTTTTGCATTAGGAACATTCTGGAGCATGCTTCTGGTCCTCCAGTGCTCCAGGGTGTAATTCCTAGGAGAAGAATCACAGATGAGCACATAGCATGTGCATCTTCAACTTTACTAACTAATGTCAAATTGCTTTCTAAAATGGTTACACTCTCGGTAGCAGTGCCTAAGAACTCCATTGCTCCATAACTGTAATTAACATTTGGTATTCTTTAACTTTTTAAAATTTTCCCTCTCTCCAGTTGTAGTTTTCATTTGCATTTCTTGTCTTACTATTAAAGTTAAGCATTTTTTCATACTTTTTATGCACTCAGTCATATGCTTTTTTGGGGGTGAGGTCAGGTACTGGGAATTGAACTCAGGGGCACTCAACAACTGAGACACATTCCCAGCCATTTTGGATTTTATTTAGAGACAGGGCCTCACTGATTTGCTTAGCGCCTCCCTTTTGCTGAGACTGATTTTGAACTCGCAATCCTCCTGCCCCAGCCTCCTGAGTTATTGGGATTACAGGCATGTGCCACTGCACCTGGCAGCCATATGCTTTTATTTCTGGGGAAAAGTTCGTATCTTTTGTCTATTTTTCTATTTATTGTCTCTTTGTTAATATGCTGGATGACAATGTTTTGTCAATTCTATATGTTGTACATCTCTTGGGTTTAGGCTTGGTTTTTTACATCATTAGATTGTTGTTTAATGAAAAAGACATCTTAGATGAATGTCAAAATTCTCAGTATTTATTTTGTTTTTTTCTTTATACATATGTGCCAGAACACATATCCTGAGCTTTGAAGATGTTTTCATATAAAAATCTAAGCTTTTTGCTTTTCCCAGTTAATTCTCCATTCCACCTGAAATTAATTTTTGTACATATCATAAAGTATGGGACACATGTTATTTCCCAAATGGATAACAGGTGTTCCACCACATTTTTTGAATAGTCCATTCTCTCTCCCTGATCTGCAGTAACACTTCTTTCTTTTCTATTCCATTTGGTTGAAAGACTTCTTCCTCCTTCATCCCTGGATACAGAGGATGAAGTTGATAATCATACAAAGCTCAGGTGATGGCAAATATTATTGGTTCCTGGAAACTTCTTATTGCTTACTCCTCCTTCCTTTCTCCCTCTTTCACTTTCTTCCTTCTTTTGCTCTTACTTTCATTGCCCAATCCCATTTGCCTGTTTCCTATAGACAATCTTTCTGAAGTGTAAAAGTTTATCTTTTTGGTTTTATTGTATGTGTTCTTCACACACACACACACACACACACACACACACACACACACACACAGAGAGCTTTATTGAGCTATAGTTTCCATATAATAAAATTCACCCATTCTAAGTGTATAGTTCAATGAGTCTTGACAAATGTATATAATTATATACTTTTCTTGTTTTACTATTAAGACACCCCCTCCTCCACCAATGCACCTTAAGCTTCTCCAGAGATCCTCACCATGATTGTTCTATCAGCAAAGATTTCTGCAAAAGAGCTCAGTGTAATTAGAACTTCCTATTTCCTGTTGCTCTGTCTTGCAAAACCTAAATTTAACAATGGACTTAATGCTACTTCTGCTTTTGGGTAAGACATGTAAAACCTCTGACTGTTATAAAAAATAAAAAATAATAAAAAAAAAGGGACAAAAGCACTTTCTAAGAACTCAAAGGAAAGAAAAAAAAAAAACTTTTATATAGACTCCTGCAAAAATGTAAACCTTCAAGTCCCCCCTGCCCCAAGACTGACTGGATATAAAGTTCAAAGAATTTCTAGGCTCATGATCCAGAGAATCTTTCAGGCATGAGTCACACTCTTTGGACCTGCCACAGCCATTAAACCTGCTTCCTGAATATTCCTCGGGTGTCCACTCTTCTGCCCTACATCAATTACCATTACTATCGAGAGAGGATATTTCCAAGAAGCTCCCCATGGGCCTTTGTGTTCAATGACTTCCCTCTACTATTAGCCTCTGGAAAAAACTTATTAGATTTCTGACTCTCTATTTTCTGTTCTCCGAAAATCCAAATAAATGGAATTATATTGGAGTCTTGGTCTGCCATTTTCTCACTTGGCCCAGCATTCTTGAGATGCGCCCAAGTTGCCATGTGTATCAGTAGTTCATTTGTTTTCATTGCTGAGTGGAATTTCATTGTGTGGACATAGTACTGTTCATTTATTCATTCAAGGATTGATGGATTAACAAGTTGCAGCCAGTCTGGGGGCGGGTTACTGTGAGTTTATTGTGAGTAAAACTGCTAGAAACATTATATATAAAACTTACTGTGGAAATGTATCATTGGTGTTTTAGGCCATTACCTAGAAGGCCATTTTTAGGTTGTATGAAAAGAATATATTTAATTTAACTGTATTCAAAATTGTCAACCTGTTTTCCAAAGCAACAGTATAATGTGTAGCCAAGAATGAGTATTCTAATTTTTCTTTATCCTCACCAATGAAAATATTGTCAGTTTTTTAATAATTTTTTTCTGATCTGGTGGCTATGTTGTGGTATCTTACTGTGGTTTTAATGTGCACTTCCCTAATGACTACTACTGTTGATATTTTTTAACAGGGTTTTTAGCTGTCCTTAAGGCTGTAAGGTATTTGTTCCCTTCTTTTGCCATTTTGTTGCTTACTGGTTGCTTAATGAATAGTTATGTCCATATAATGATTTGTAATGTTCATATATATTCTGGCAATAGTCCTTTACTAGGTGTTTTGTAAATATTTTTTCCTGGGATACTGTGATGGGCTGACAGGTTTGGCTCCATGAAAATGTTACAGGCCAGGCTATATGAGCAATGACTAAACAGACTCCATTTTGCTCCATGTTATGTAGGAAATGAGCTTCTCCCATGGGAACACCCCACCTCTGTATCCATCATCAGTTAGTTAACATGATATGTTTAGCAATACAAAAATGATAATTGTTATGTGATGAAAAATTGTTCCCTTTTGATTCCTATTTCTCCTAAACAATGCACCATGTAAATGGTGATGTCAACAATGATTGTGTGGATGTTAGTAACCATTCTTTAGTTTGTACCCAGGTAAGGGTCGTTTTGACCCATTTCCCCCTCTGCTGATGATTTCATGATATTAGTTTGTAATTTCCAATCATAGCAACAGACGCTTATGATGGATGTGATTTTTGGTATAAGAACCCCTGCAACCCTATGGTTGGGGCTGTTCTCCCAGTAGCCATTTTTGGGGTATTGTGTGAGATAGTCAGCTGGCCGGCTTAATAAAGACTCTCAAATTTGGACTCCTCAGTGGTGATGGGCCTATTTTAAGTTGTGCCCCATAACAATACAACTTGCCTTTCTATTTTTAATAATGTTTTTCAAAAGGCACCATTAAAATATTTTTATTCATCAAATATAATTATCAAGTTTTTTATGGTATGAGTTCAAGTTTGAGATTCATTTCTTATAAGAATATCCACTTGTTTGAACTCCATTTGTTGAAAAGACCATTTCCCCCTCCCCAGTGAACTGCTTTAGTTCCTTTGTTGAAAATCAATTGGCTGTATATGCATGAGTCTATTTCTGGATACTGCATTCTCTTTTATTGATCTGTATGTCCATTCTGTTTGAATGGACAGACTGCTTGATTACTGTAGCTTTAAGTCTGGAAGTCAGAAGAAATCTTCCACTTGTTTACTTCTTTTTAAAAATTTTTTAAACTATTCTACATTCCAATGTAACTTTTACAATCAACTAGAAATATTTTTAACAAAAAATGGATTGCCTGTATTTTGACAATATTGAATTTTTCATCAGTATCTCTCCACTAATTTAGGTTTTCTTTCTTTATTATTATTTTCTCAGCCATATTTTTCAGTCTTTACTTACTTTATTTCTCTATTCCCAAACTGTTTATTGCTAATATATAAAAGCACAATTGACTTTATTTTGTATATTGATCTTGTGTCTTATGACCTGCTAAAAACGCCCTATGAGTTCTGTTTTTTATGGATTTCTTAGAATTAGGTCATGCCATTGATGAAAAAAACAATGCAGTTCTCTTTCTTTTCCCTCAATTTTCTTCTTTCTTTCTTTCTTTCTTTCTTTCTTTCTTTCTTTCTTTCTTTCTTTCTTTCTTTCTTTCATCTTGCTTTATTCCACTGGCTACAAACAATATTAAATACAAGTGGTCAGGATAGACATTCTTGCATTATTACTAAAATTAACACATTCTTTCTTAGATAACCATGTATGGTGTTAGGAGTAGATTTGTAGTAAATACATTTTGTCAAGTCAAAATGTCCTTCTTGTTCCACTTGGCATAGAATTTTTATCAGGCACAGGTGTTGAATTTGAATTTTGTCAAATGCTTATTCTGAATCTATTTGAGATGATCATATTGCTTTTTTAAAAAAAATTCATGAATATGGCTAATAACATGGTTGATTTTTTCTGAAACATCAAACCTATCTTGAATTTCTGTGATAAACGTTACTTGTTCATGATGTACTATCCTTTTCTATAAATTGCTGGATTTGATTTGCTAAAATTTTGTTGAGGATCCCTACAATTAGGTTCTATTACTTTCCTTTTGCCTTGGTAGCAAATTACCATGAATTTAGTGGCTTGAAACAACACAGATTAGTTTTCTTACAGTTTCTAGAGGTTGTAATTGGCTATTTCAGTGGAATAAAGTCAAGGAGCTGGCAGGGCTGACTCCTCTGAACACTCTGAAGGGAGATCAGTGTCCCTGAATTTCCCTGCCTCCTCCATCTTCAGAGCACATCCCTCCAGTCTCTGCTTTTGTCACCACATTGCTGTCCCCTCTAATTATCACTCCTCCCATGCCTCTCTTGTAAAGACTACTGTGATCCCCTCAGCCTTGACTGGATAATCTAGGATGATCTCCTAGTCTCCAAATCTTTAATTTAATCCCATTTGCAAAGTCCCTTTCACCTTACAGGGTAATGTCTACAGATTCCAAGGATTAGAGTATGCACACAGTTGGGGAGCATTATTTAATCTATCATCTACGTTCGTGAGAGTTTCTAGTTATCTTATAAAATTTGATATAGTTTTGGTATCAGGGTAATGCTGATCTCATTAAGCTAGTTAAGACATATTCTCTCTTCTGTTTTCTGAAAGTATATGTGTTTAGATGTGCAGTGTCCCTCAAAAGCTCATGTATGAGATAATGCAAGAAGGTTCAGAGAAGAAATGATTGGATTATGAGAGCCTTAGCCCAATCAGTGAATGAATCACCTGATGGGATGGAGTGGTAACTGAAGGCAGGTGGTATGTGGCTGGAGGAGATGGGGCATTGACCATGTGGCTTGGGGTATATATTTTGTATCTAGCAAATGGCGTCTCTCTCTGCTTTCTGATCATCATGTGAGCCATTTTCCCCTGCCACACTCATCTGCCACGATGTTCAGCCTCACCTTAAGTCCTAAGGTATGGAGCTTACTGTCTATGGATTGAGACCTGTGAAACTCTGAGAACCCAAATAAACTTTTCCTTTTCTGCTTTTGTTCTGGTTGACCTTTAAGTCACAGCAGAGAAAAAGCTGACTAAATATATATTGAACTGGTATAATTTCTTCCTTAGGTTCATGGTAGAATTCATCACTGAAGCCATATAGCCCTCAACAAAGTCTTACCTGAACCTCCAATCTACACCTGGGTCAGGTCCCCCATGATACTTTTCTTCCGAGCACTCAATACAACTGATGATCATATTCATGTTTGTGTGATCTATCTCCCCCCCAGGATTTGAGCAGGAAGTATGAGTATTTTACTGATAAATCCCTATCAATGTATCTGGATGTATTTATTATTCAGCACATGTTTTTGGACTGACTGAATGAAAGATTGCACTCCTGTCACATGAGATACATTTGGAGTCTCATAATACTTCCCCCCTCCTTTTTAAAAAAAAAAATTTCATTTTCTAGAATCTGAAAGTGTCTTAGATATAGTCAAGGTGAAGCTGGTATTTTGTAGAAGGTTGGTGCTGCTACTTTGTTTCCAGTAAAATCTAGAGAGTCTGGAAGTTTCATAGCCTGAGGATGATGGGAAAATAAGAGTGGAAGGAAATATCAAGTGACCCGAAGGGCCCAGACCTTAGAGTCTGTCCTCCAGCTGCCTGCTGCGTGTGCAAATGAGCAAGGCCAAAGGCTGTATCAGAGGCATGGAGCTTAAAGAGTAGAACCTAGAACCAAGCAATCTGCAGCCCAGCTTCCTGCAGACATTCAGATCTCTTCAACCCTGCAATCCATACATATGGGTTGCTGCCTCTCTCACCCTAACTTATGTCCTCCTTCCTTTCCCAAGGACAAACATGCATATACAAATGTTTAGATGCACACATCTCTAAATTTGTAAACACACCTTCATATTCAGTAGACTAAGTGGTGAGATGGTCTCCTCCATTTATATCACCTCAATTTATTAACAGGTAAAGAAGTAAGCACTGGCTCAGGCAGAAATTGTACTTCCAATTTTTTTTCTCTACAGGAATTTTTATGTATCTTCAATTTCCTCTACCTGGCATGGTTTCTGTCTAGGAGGAACGTCCCCGCGGTCCCTGCAGTCACACTCGCCTCGTTCATTGCTATTGCTCAGAGATCAGCCATCAACTTCCAAATCTTGAAAATTTACAAGGAATTGAAAAAGCTCTAGAGAAGAGAATCAAGGAAAATAAATGTGTCCTCAGATGCCCTTTGCTCACTCAAGCTGACAAGTGTAGATTGTGTTATTTGAAATACTTTCCAGTCTGCTAGGGAGTGTCCCCCACTGGCATCCATGAAGGGAATAAAGTCTGCATTGTCACACATTGCTCTGTTGTTTATGAAATGACATGGTTATGAAATGAAAGACTTATTAAGTCATCAACTCCACACTGGCAGGATGACTTCTTCATTAATAGTTTATTTAGCCTACATTATTTAGGCATGTACAAGAGTCTACATATAGCAGACATGGAAGGGTCAGGGCAGAGTCCAATTCATCTTTAAATCTGCAGCACCTAGCTCATTAAAGGTATCCAGTACATAATAAATGAATATTAATTCAATTAAAATTCATATTTTTCTCAAAATCTTTGAGATTTTGAATATTTTCTCATTTATTGAATTGACATGTATTATCTACAAATATTTAGAATGCTGGTTACTGTATTTGATAATTTTTTTTGATGAAGGCATAAAATGAATTCATCCGTTGTAAAAAATAATAAAACACATGGTACAATTGAATTTTATTAATAAACCTCATGCTGATTAGCTAAAAAAACTGGAACTAACTCTCATTTATAAGTGAGATAACTGTGTAAAGAATGTAAAATAGATTATATCATATAGAAAAATTAGAAAAGACATAACAGGCTCCTCAAAAAAAAGACTGAAATAATCAAGGGATTTTTGTGGTTGTGCTGGGGATTGAACCCAGGGCTGCATGCATGCTTGGCAAATGTTCCCTATCCCTGACTACATCCCCAGTCCTTGAACTCTCCATAATTTTATATTATTGCTCAAATGTTTAGTAACTGAAAAAAAAGATAATTCTTTTAAAATTAAATACAGAAAAGTGGACCAGACACAGAATATTTAGAACTTAGGTGCAGTGCCTACATTTGATGCATGGTTCTTGAAGATGAATCTCAAAAGGGATTGTCTTAAGGTGACCTTAGTGTGCAGGGGTCGATACTTTGCATATTTATTCATCTCTGGCAACTGTGAGGGAAAAAGTGGAGATCTTCATTAGGCAACAATGAATAAGGCATATGGTGAAATTAAAGATAGAAAAAGCAAAGCCTTGTTCACATATCAAACATTGCTGAGCCATTCAGCGTTCCTTTAGAAAATTCCTTGGTGTTATTGTGACACTGTGCCATCAGGTTTAAAGAGAATTCCTTTCTTTGCATAAATGACTTTCCTCAGAGTCCCTTAGGAAACAGAAAATGGCCTTAAGAATCTCACTGTTCTCTCTGAACTGCTTACCTCTTTGTTAATTAGGCTGGTTCCAGGGACAGCCATCCTTTCAGGTTGCTGTGATACCTTCTGAAATCTTTGCTGCTATCTGATCTTATCCCTTGATTTGAGTTAGCAGGACTTGGGAAATTCAAACCCTTAAATCACAATCTCATGTCCTACTGCATTTTAATGTAAGTTCACATTTATTATTCAGCCATTGACTTACGGTTTATTGAATTGACATTTATTATGTCATTATGGTATTTGCCATAAGAAACACTAAGGGAGAAAATACCCAAGTGCCCCAGGGCCGCACGGGGCTGGCTTGCAGGGCTGTACTCCCTGGGCTTCCTTTCATGTTCGGCTGTCACCATCTTGAAATTCTAAGTACTTATTGAACAAGGAACCCATAGTTTCATTTTGTATTGAGTTCCTCAAGTGATGGAGCTGGCCCTGTCACCATGCCCCCCATTCATTTCACAGACAAACAGAGAGCTGGAACTAAAAGAAACACCAGAAAGGACTGTGCGAATACATTAGTTTTTACTGTGTTTGTTCATATTTTCTGAACATAGCATCTCTGAGGAATCTCCATTCTTACTGGGATCTGGACAGGAGGTCCCTGAAGTTTCTGGCATTCTATACAACATATTTGAAGTCTGAGACGTAGAAAGCTAGAAAGAGAGACATAAAGAGAGAAGGGAAAAGACCAGGGAAAAGGGAAACACTTTGGGGGGCATTCCACCAGTGACCTGCTTCCTCCTGCTAGGTCCATCTCTCAGTTGTCCATTTAGCCATCAGTGGATTAATCTACTGATGAGACCAGAGCCCTCATGATCCAACCATTGCCAAAAAGTTCCTCATCTTACTCTTGCTGCATTGGGGATCATGTTTTTAATACCTGAGCTTTGCGGGGGACGCTCCAGATCTAAGCCACAACAGGCAGTGTGCATTTCATTCTTGCCTCTGGGTTCCTAGAAATTTGAGGTGGGTTCTTATCCTTTAAGGACACTGATTCTCAGGACCAGAATTAAATGATCCTTCCTGTGGTAGCAATTGCTGTTTACTCTTTGGTTTCTATTGTGGTTTAAAAATTAGTGCACAGGTATGAATCACAAGGGACTTTTAGTTAGTGGAAATCAGAGTCGCAATTTGTTCTCTGTTTAGTAGAGATGCCTTAGACAATGTGACATTGTCCAACCACTGAGTTACAGAAATGATAGTATTTTACTTGGAAACCAGGGTGTGGGGGGCACTCACCAAAGGGTGAGTTTTCAGATACATCTTACACTTCTCTATATCCCTTTATACTTCTTAGCACAATTCCTTATCATAAGAAATTTCTATAGATATCTGACATGAATAAAATGTTTTTACTATCACAAGTGGAAGCAAAGATGGAATTTTTTAGTGATAATTTCTAAATGAGTGCCAGATAAAAATTTAAAACTCTTTTCTAACATTGTACTGTACAAAAATTTCCTGCTTAACAGGAATAGGTAAACTAAACAAAGAGCATCTAAAATCCTACTTTAGAATTTTCTCCAGAAAGGAAGTTCCAGGAGGGCAGGAACATTTAACCTGTTTTAATTGCTGATGTATCCTAAGAGTCTAAGACAGTGCCTGGCATATGCAAGTGCTCTGTTTAAAATTCATTGATTGACTATCATTAGGGACAGATGGTGAACTTTTCTAGAAACCATGGAACCTCACCAATGATGATGACTTTGATTCATCTGACTTTTAACCGACTTTTGTCCTCATCCCATATAAAAGAAATTCTCAAACAAAACAAAACTCCGTCTGCCACAGACCACCAAAAGTAGATCAAGGGTGGTCTCCAAACCTAGAGTATAACAGCTTTAGAAAATGTTACAATTAATAGTGAAACATAATTTATTCAATTCATAATAATTTATAGGTAGGTATAGTAAAGAAGGGATTGAGGCTTTGGAAATATATTTTTCAACAGGGCCCAGATTATTTTTTCCGATATTTCATTCATGTCTGAATCCCTCTGCTTTCTACTTCATATGGAGAGTCACTGATGTCAGAGGAACTTTGCAAACTATCACACAAGTTTTGTAGCTGGGGTATAGATTTATTTTGCAATCTTTTGACCTCAGCTCCATTATTAACCTTTTCGTTTATTTCCCAACTAGGAAGATTCAAACTTCAGAATAGAGTCACGGGGATGAAGAGTTCATATGGATTTTCTCTCCACATTCTTATTGGTTTTGTAACTCTTAAGATTAATCTTATGTCACACTTGTTTTCAGAGTCTTCAGACCTAAGTTCATCTAAATGTGACCTTTGTTCTGAAAATTTAGTCCCTGGAGGTTGGTGTGAGGCAGCAGTACATTGGTGATCCTGTGCCTGTGACACATGCTGCTGTGCAGCCTGGCTCTCACTTTAGTGACCCATGGCCTCCGTAATGCTCAGTGTACAGCTGTGGTTCTCTACCAAGCCACGGAATTGGTTGTTTGCCATCTTTATCTTATACTGTTCACAAAATGCTACTTTGGATGATGAATCCCTGAAGGTAGTTTTTGTCTGATGAGAGCCAGTGTTAGTGGTGGCAGAGGAGAGGAGATTAGGGCAAGCCTACGAGTTCTGGGTTTAGACTGAACACCCTGGAAGCTCTCAGCCACACACACATCCCTTTAAAAAGTCTCCTCCTGTTTATCCGCTTTGAGCGGGTCCCTCTGATGAAGTGATAATGGGTTAAGTCCAACAGTTTGTGGCTCAGACAGCAAATGCCCTGTAAATATCACAGTGACTCTGCATTTCCCTACCTCGTTTAGGTTGAGCCATGTGACTAGTTCTGGCCAATGGACTGTGCCTCCTGTGGACTAAGACAGCCGAGGGTCATCCCTTTCTTCCTCCTGTGCCATGAGCTTGTCAATTTTGTTGAGATATCAGCTTCACGAGGTGAAGGTATCTTCCACCTCCCCTCAAGATGGAGGTAGAATGGTGGTTACAGGTGGGGAAGCATCCTCACCAGTCTGCCCTGGACCCTCATTGTGTAAGTACTGGCTCTGGGCTTCATCTACCGATGCAGCTAACAACAACATGCCTTGAGTGAACTGTCACAAACGTGCGAATGGGAAGCACTGGCTCCAGGTTCAATGCCTGATCTTTACCTGCCAACTGAACTCATCAAACTCTTGACTGTGAACTTGTATCATCTGCCTTACAAACAAGTATCAGAGGATACATATCCTAAAGAACTGAACGTAGGTGCTCAAGCAGCTATTTGTACAGTTATGCTTATGGCCGCCTTATTTGCAATAGCCCAAAGATGGAAACAGACCAAGGGCCCATCAACAGAGGAGCAGGCAAACAAAATGGGGTCTCTTCATAAAATTGAATATGGTTCAGCCATAAAGAGGAATGAAGTTCTGATATGTGCTAAGATGTGGATGAATCTTGTAGATGTTATGCTAAGTTCCAAGTGTTCTTCTAGGCACTGAGGGGGCGAAAATGTCAGACAACACGTCCTTGCTCTCCTGGAACGTACATTCCAGTGAGGACACACTGCCTCCTTGCTAGATAAATAAGTGAGTGCACTTTTGGGTTGTGGGTAGTGCTCAAAGGCGCCTTCGGTGGCCTCACTGAAAAGCTGGTATTTTCACAGGTAGGCCCATTACCGACATGCTTACCTGGGAGAACATGGTAGGTGGTAGAGGGAAGAACAGGCACACAAATATTGCTTTATTATTTTTTTTCTTACCCCAAGCACAGTTTTAAAGAACTTCATGGTATAAAGTACTTGTCTTTATTTGTCTAAGAACTACAGCATCTTCTAACTAGTGCCTAATGTGGTGATTGTTCAAAACGTTGACATCCAGTCCTGCTCTCAACCTTGACATTTATAGCACACATGTTCACCCTGACTTTGTCTTTGAGGTTATGAACTTTTATATCTGTTCATAGCCTCCATCTTCACTTTGAGGCCCATTTTCTCCTTCCTGTCACACATCACGCCTCCTTCACAGAAGGTCAACTACACTATTTGCCTTTTGATTTTCATCATCGATACACGCTTTCAGTTTCAGGATTCTTGTGCACCACTAGGAGGATAACCTCTTACTCTTCATTTTCCACCCTCACGCATGGTCAAACGAGCAGCATCTTGTCTGCTTTCTGGGGTACCACATATCATTGACTCCAGGGCTTTAGGGAAGAATTAAAATAATTTGATATCCTTATTTATGAATCACTGTCTTTATCAGGAATTATTTCATTGCAGCTAATGGAAGTATTTATTAATCTCTAGCTCAGTAGTGTTCAGCTGCAGGTGGTATTCTCCCTACTCTTGAAGCATTTGGAAATGTGTGGAGTGTGTTTAGTTGTCACAGTGACTGAGAGGTGCTGTCATTGCATGCCCTGGGACCAGTGATGTTAGACATCCTGCAATCTAAAGGATGAGTCTGCATAATGAAGAGTTGCTCCGTTGAAAGTGCTGTCGGAGCCCTGCAGAGAAACGTGGAGCCATGAAAGGAAGCAGGGTGTGCCATAAACCAAGTGGAACCGGGCCTCACTGCGTCAGGTCTCAGCACAGGCCCTCGTTAAGACAGAAATGTAAACTTATTTCCTAAGAAAGACTTGAAAGACTTCCAACGGAGAACTCATTTAAACAAATAACAAAACTTTACAAAATCTTTTCTAATATTCAGAATCCCAGTTACCTTCAATCTTATTTTATTCTCTCAAAATAGCAAGACATTCTCTCTAAAATGGTCTATCCTGGGTTTTTCCATTCCTGTGCCCCTTGAGCAACTCTCTTCTTTTTAAATACCAACCGAGTTGAATTTTTCTGGTTTCTTTAATTCTATACCAGCAGTGTGTAGCAGTTGTATGGTGCGCGTGAGTGTGTATGTGTGTTTGGGGGGGTGATGAGGTTGTAAACACCAATATTCTTCACTTTTACAGTGGTAAAGCTAAGTGGGGAAGGTTATTAAGACTTCAGATAGTATTTTTAAACCAAATGGCCAGAAGTACAGCAATGTGTCATGGGGAACAAAGAAACCATAAAACATTTATTATCTCCATCCTGCTGTTTTTGAGCCAAATCTGTCTCTACAATCTGTCACTCAGTCCACCTGCTTTCTCAGCCAGCTGCCTGGTTTCTGATCTCTATAACTTTGCTTATTATTTGGTGTTTATATGCCAAGTACCCTAACTTTATATGACCCTTCAGCTCCCAGACCACTAATCCATGGTATGTTTCTCAGTTCCATATTCCTACATGGGAGGATCTCATGGTTTAGTCTAGATTGGGCACAACTTTCCCCAGTCCTAGAATTGTCTAGAGAGGCTGGTCCTTCTGAGCTGTGGATGAGGAAGATTCTTTAAGAAGGAACTGTTGATGAGGAAGAAATGATGGATATCACCGGTTTAGCAACAAAAGTTCATTTAGTTCATGGTGACAGTTAATCAATATTAGTAAATTCCAGCTTAAGGCTGAGACACTTATCTTGAGCTCATTATTCCTCCAAAGCAACTGAACTAATCCTTCTAGCAGATTAGTACACAGGCACAGAGATACTTAGCATGATGTGCCATATTTATTTCTGACCCTTTATGATCAGGGAACAAATTCAAAGTTGAGTTTAAGTCTTTGTTTTAACTTTTCTTGGTTTTCCCCCAGTTTGGTCAAAATATTTTTAACTTATAAAATTGAGGGCAGTCTCATCATAAACTCAAATGAAAGTTTTAGAGATAGTACAGATTCCTAAAATGGTACTGAGCTGCTTACTTAGTCTTGGTACATTAACTCTGTGGCACTGGGGATGTTAATTAATTTTAATAGCTTCATAGCCATTAATTAATATTTATTGAGAGCCAGTGAGGTACACTAATTTTGGTGTAATGTAACTAAGAATCAAATTCTTTGCTTCTAAAATTTGTTGAAACTTCTGACAAAACAATCATTTCTATTGTTGACTTAGGAAATGAAAGCTAAATCAGTTTTATGTAGACAAAAAGTTGAAAAAATTCAGTCTTTCTAGAAAGTATTTGCTTTGATCAAATTAAGATTGAAGAAGTGCTACTAATACAGCCAACGCTCATCTGTTATTGAGACATAGATAGATAGTTTCAGCCTCTTGTTTTTAAAGAGACATAGGAGCATAAATAAAGGGCTACTTGACAGTTCAGAGTTCCATGGTGAAGAACCTTTATCCTTAACAGTACATTGACCAGTGACCAGGGTCTGAAGTTGTTAGACACTCCAGGTAGAGAAGAAATTTGTTCAGTGAGAGGACCCATCAAGACTGCTAACCGAAGAGATTGATTCCATGTTAATTTTTTTCTTTCTTTACTTTTTTTTTTTATTTTTTACAGACTGCATTTTGATTCATTGTACACAAATGGGGTACATGATTTTGTTTCTATGGTTGTGCATAATGTAGATTCACACCATTTATGTAATCATACAAAAGTACACAGGGTAATGATGTCTGTCTCATTCTACCATTTTGTGTTTCTATAATTAGTTGTCTTAGGATTCTAAGAACAGTGAATAATGATCAACATTATTTATCTATTTAATCTTATTAGAATGTGTCTAATGTGTTTGAAATTCTATGTATTTATGCTATGTCATTTTAGGTTGCTATTTTATAGTTTTCAAGCTTTTTAAAAAAAAAAGAAAGGAAAGCAAAACAAATGGTTATCTGAGAGTTACAAATTGTTTAAGCTAGAGCTAGTGGGAAATGGGCCCAATATGCAAATACTAAAATATCATATGTATAGGCCCAGGAATGAAAGATCCACAAAAAACAAAAGTAGAGAAGGACCTTTTGAAAGGAGAACAGAATAGATTTTAACACAGATCACAAACACAAAGCTACAGTCATCTATTTTTTTTTCAATTGAGGACATAATAGGAACATAGTTGTGCAAAAAATAAGGGATTAATCTTAAATATTCATCTGGATGAATTTTTAAATACATATATCTTCATGTAACCATTACCAAGATCAATACCTCCAGGGTCCCAGGAAGGGTCACTTCCTTGTGCCTACAGAGATAACTACTATTCTGACTGAAAACAACTTTGGAAAATCATTTTTTAATCAACACTTAATTAAAGTTGTAAACTAGTAAAGTTCATAATTTATTTGCCATTAATTAATTTGACAAGTATTTGGTGAGGACCTTATAAGCTTTATGCATGCACTGGAGACTTACTGAACACAACAGAAACCATTTCTCATTATTATAAAATAGGTCACAACTATTCTTACTGGTACTTTAAAAGTCATTTTCTTAAATTTTGTTTTAGATGTGTATCTATGAAAAATATTACAAATATTAATTTATACTACCTTTTGTAGCTTTAATATTGGATTTGACCTTTTACAAAACATTTGTTTTGCAGTGTAACAGGGCTTGACTTTGAATGTACAAAGAAATAATGAGAACAACAGAACTTAGTGCTTCTCAGTTAACCTCTTGGGGACTGCAGCTGTCAAAACCAAGTGGCCAGAGCTGCAGCACCGTTATTAACCAGGGCAGCATGTCCTCAGTGAAGACAAAGTGCCCGAGTCACGGTGGTGCAGGACAGTGCCCAAAGAGGTTGTAGGAAGATGAAGACGGGATGTCATGGGGGACTCTGCGTGGGCAGGAGCTGCTGTGGGTGGAAATAAATCTCCACACCTCATTTCACGTTTGAAATATATTTGTTTTACTCTAAGGGCAAAGTGAGCAGGTGAATCTTGATGGTTGTATTACAAATCTCCCTGCAGTCCCCATGTTGGGCAGCTTTTTGTTGTTGTGACAAAAACACTTGACATAAGCAACTTAAAGGAGGAAAAGATTATTTTGGATCATGGTTTGGAGGTTTCAGTCCATGGACAGCTGGTTCTAAGGCAGACACATCATGGCAGAAGGGCATGGTGGAGAAAAGCTTCTCAGCTTGAGGCTGTGGGGAAGTGGAAAGAGAGGGTGGGGGGCGGGGAGTAGAAGGGGTCAGGGACAAGTAGTACCCATCCAGGGCACACCCCCAGTGACCTACTTTCTTCAGCCATGCCCCACCAGCCTACAGTTTCCATTGCCTCCCAGTGTCCTATTCAGCTGGCTATCAATGGATTAATCTACAGGTGAGGTCCGATCCTTCATGGTGCCCAAAAGCTCCATCTGTGATCATTGCTGCATTGGGAATACTTGTACATCTTAGTCTTTGGGGCACACTTCATATCCAAACCACAGCAGTACCCATATCTAAACAATGACTGGCTGATACTTGCTGACTCTGTTTCCCTAGAGGGGAGGAAACCCCAAAGGCAGCAATGAATTATCAGCACTGACTGGAAATGTCCCACTATTGTTCCAGCAGCTATGAACAAAGCAACTTTTCTCCTCCACCATTCTGCCTTGGAACCAGCTAGTCATGGACTGAAACTTCTGAAACCACGATCCAAAATAATCTTTGCTTCCTTTAAGTTGCTTATGTCAAGTATTTTTGTCATAGCAACAAAACGCTGCCTAACACAGGGACTACAGGGAGATTTGGAATACAACCACTGGAATCAGCTTATGGCTTTCCTAAGTTAGCACCGAATGTAGAAGTAGTTGTTCTTGGAAAGGTGGAAAATAATGTTCAAGCATTTTATGATAAAGAGGAGAGAGAGAGAGATAGAGAAAGATAGAAGGGGAGATGTTGACGACTCCCATTCTTTCAATTAACAAAGGTCATGACTGAGAGACAACCAATCTGTCTTCATGCAAAAGGGCTTGTGGAAAGTGGGACTTGGTCCACATGGATTTATGGGGGCACCAAACTCAATCACCAGTCTGGTCATTTACCATTTATCAAAAAAAGATTTGGGAAGGAAATAGTGGAGGAGTTCAAAGACTAATGGCCCAAGTAGCTGCTCAGTTTGCTACCTCTTTTTTGCTTAAAAGGCTAGTGAATTTTCCCAGATGGAAATTTATTTCAGATAACAAAATAGAGGATCTCATGATTGACATGTTTTCATATTATTCTTTCTGGTTTGGTTTGATATAGAAAAGCTACTGAAAACATTCTAATTTACAAATGAAGAGGTTTATTTTCACTTTGGTTTGTGGACATAATTGTTCCCATTAACTTTAATGGCGTTTTGGAGCTTGCTCTGGAGGAGAATGGATAGGGCTTATAGTGCAGTTTGAGTGCTGTGCTATTAAATTCATAGAGAGAAATGCTGTGTATATTTCAGCACCCAAATTCTTAACTGTGAATAAAATAGAAGCACTTTGAAAGCATTCACATTTTTCTTTATTTATGTCTTACAAAAAAATAAAATGGAACCCCAGTATACACAAGACCAATTTTATGTGGCCATTGAAAAGATTAAGGATCATCTTAAAAACACCCTGAACACTTTGTGTTGAGTAATGGGATGTGAGCAGCAATGTGTGCACTCCAACAACAGGGAGCCCAGCTTCTGCATCATGTAACCGATACAAGTCTGCTCCAAAAGTTCAGGTTGGCCAATAAAACCATAAAATTCAGAAAATTCAGAGTGGCAACCTAATCTCCTGAGAAATGAAAACAAGATATTATCAGGGGAGTATTTCACAGGGTCACTGTTTGCACTTTCTAAGAATGTTTATCAAAAATTCTGTAGGCACTTGGATGAGGTAGCGAAGCTCACGTTCAATTATGAACCAGCTTAATGAATGAATTAACCATCACCTGACGTTATATACTCCGGAAGTGATAAGAGGGCTCTGGGTGATCAGAACCCCACTGAAGATTTTAATTCATTTCTACAAATGTTATTGTCTTATTCTCTGTCTGGCTCCTGTTTGGCCCTTAATTGAATCTATTGAATAAAAAAAATGAATGACTGAGTGCTTACCATATGCAATGCACTATTGTAGTCAAGAGACAAATATGACCCAAGAAGCCACATTCTAATAGATGCATATATAAAACTAGAGAGTCCTTTTCCCAGTTCCCTTGTTTTAAATATATAGATTATTAATAATCAAATAGATTATTATCCTAGGTGTGGGTCTTTTTTAAAGTGTAAGCCAGGTATAATAGGAGAACATAAGAGGCAATAATCAATTCTGCTGAAAAGGTCTGGGAAGGCTTCACAGAGGAAACAATAGTGACTTAGATATCTTTGAAAGACATAAAAAGGAAAGAAAAAGCTAAGGGTCATAAGTGTGGGGTGTAAACCCTTCTAAGGGAATAGCAAATAGTCTGCTATTGCAAAGTTAATTAATGTGGGAAAACTGGTGGGTAGAGGTGTATGTTATGACCAATTTGTGAAGAATCTTGAATATCATATGAAGGACTTTGGATTTTTTAAAATAATGGAATAACTGATTTTTTTAAATAAGAAAATGGAATGCTGCCATGATTTAATATGAATTTTAGAAGGGACTCTGATATCAATATACAGAATGATTTAAGAAGGAGAACAAAGATTGTTGACAATATTTATGCTGAGACCATTGTAAAAGTGTAAATGATGATGGTGATCTCCCAAAACGTAGAATCAGTGGAAATAGGGATAAAGAAATAGCCTACCCTATATTCCTCCATTCAGGCAGCCACATACCCACTCATCCACTCACCCACCAAACCATCTACCCATCTACCCACCCACTCACCTACACACTCATCTACCCACCCACCCAAACATACATCCACTCAGTCAACAAATATTTACAAAGTACCATAGTCAACACCGATGCTTCCTGAGCAGTCATTTCGTCCCCTCCATTTCACCAATAAGTCTTGATTTCTTTCTGATGTTGAAGAGGCTAGAGTCTTCTTCAGTCCCAGGAAGTTGGTATCAATTAGCTTAAACTCAAGTTTATTGAGCATGTTCTAGGTTGTAGTTACCGTTCTCTAAATCAAGGGAATAGGAGTGAGATGAATGATCATAATTCCTCTAATTAAAATATCTCTTTACTAATTAAATGTCTCTTTACTAGGGACATTTACCTTGACTAGAATATGTCTTAATCTATTTTGTGCTACTTCAACAAAATACCTAAGGCTGGGTACTTTGTAAAGAACAGAGGTTGATTTGGCTTACAGGTATGGAGATTCCTGAGCATGCAAAAAACACACCAGCATCTGCTCAGCTCTGGTGTGTGTGTGAGAGAGATGTAATTTGGTGAGATAAGAAACAAGAGGTGGGAAACAGTCAGGTTCACTCTTTTATAACAACCTGCTACTTTAGGAAGTAACTCAGTCCTGTGAGACCCAGCCCACTTTGAGAGGTCAGCATTGATTTCTTCTAAGGATGATACCACTAATACCTAATCATCTCCCACTAGGTCCCACCTCTTCAAGATTTAACGACCTCTCACCATTACCTCATTGGGACTAAGCTTCCAGTCAAGAAACTTTGGGGGACAGACCACATCTCAACCATAGCAGAGCACATCAAAATTAATTGCAGTGAGAGTTGTAATGCTCACCCATATCATAAAATTTTCTCCTGGGCGCAGACTCCCACTTGCAGTTAGGAAGGACCAAAGTGAATATTTCTGGCCAATGGACTATGGATACAAGTGGCAGCATTACTTAAGGGCCAATGTCTCCCTCTCCTACTATTCTGAGTGAATAGACAACATGTTCCAGATGGCACAGCTACACAGACCATTGTCACCCAGGATCTATGAGTCTGCCTGGAGAATGCATATGCCAGAGAATCATCATTACCCAGGAGGGCTTTGCTTAAAACAGAAATAAGCCCTTATTTATACAATTGCAAAGATTTGGGGTGTTATTGTTACTACAGCATAACCTAGCTTAACCTGATTGATATAGTGAAATACTATAGGAACCCAGGGAACACTAATTGTTGGAAGGCATGAAAAAGAGGACTTTGGAGATGATACTTGAGTCGAATGATGAAACTGATCAGGGATTAGCTAGACAGATAGGCAAGACTTTGATTTGGTAGAAACTTTCTGGGTAAGGGCTTGGGGCCCTGAAATGGCCTGACATGTTGGGGGAGTCATGTGTAGATTTATCTGGCTGCATGTGGGTGTGTGGCTGGGAGAATGGCTTCTGTCAGGTCAAGAGTTCAGCTCGTTACTGCAGAGTGTCTTCCTTACACACTGAATGTGGATGGTGGAAGACAGCAAGAGTCCCAAATACAAGGAGCAAATGAAATGTCAGAGCTTTTACTTGATCATTATAATTAGGGGCAGAATTAAGGGTTTCCTTTCCACTTCAGGCTTTCAACCTTTGCTGTCACTAAATACTATTAAATGAAGTGATACAATCTATTAGGGTCATTCAGGCTTATTCCCCCTTGGGTCCCACCGAGGTCTCTTTAGGGAGATTAAGCTTTGGAACCAATGGTGTAAATAGGAATTATCCAGACAGAATTAACGAGAGTGGGTGGATGCCATTTGAGTTGTATATATTTATAGTTTTAAAGAAAAGGAAACCTAAAAATACCAAGAGCAGTGACATGTTTTGTGGCAGATTTAGTTCTATAGAGAGGGACAATTACACCATTCACCAGCATAATTATTTTTAAAATGTCTTCTCAAGCTCACAGATTTTATAAGAAGTACCTGCTGTCATAGAACTTGCTAGTTGTCTTGAGGAAACTAATAGGCTAGAAAATACTCTTTGGTCACTAAAGAAAAATTTGATTTTCTCCTTTATTTGTTGATTTCCTAACACTCAAGTTTATAAATTCTTTTATTTGTAGGTAGAAATATGCTGGTGACATTTTTATTTTTCCCAAAGCCTAGTACAAGCCAACGTAATAAGTAAATTTATTCAATCTCACAACATACCTTAACAAGGACCAACTCTGAGCCATGCAGAGTTTTAAGTGCTTCAGAGACAGTGGTCAACAAAATAAACAGATTTTCTGCCTTAAGAAACTTGTATTTGAGCAGGGGAAAGAAATTATACACTAAAGAGTAAATGTATATAATGTTAGCTGGGGTTAAGTGCTATGGCGAAATATAAACCAAGGACATGCTTGCTATTATATGGAATGGTTGAGGAGTGCCTTACCTTGAGAGAGTGATATTTGTGCAAAGACATGAAGGAAGTGTACTAGAGACCCCCTGTATATCTGGGGAAAGAGAGACCCAGGGAGAAAAAGTAGGGAGTATACCTTGTGGGGAGAGGTTGCACTTCGCATGTTTTAGGAACAGAAAGAGGCCAGTGTGGATAGAATAGAAAAACTGAAGGAGAGAATGATGGGATATAAGGCTAGATCCTGTAGGACTGGCAGATAATTTGTGAACTTTTGTTTTTATTCCCAGTGTTAAGGGGAGCCATCAGAAGCTTTTAAGAGGAGTGTGTGATTGAACTGTTATGGACTTACCTGCGTTCCCACAAAATTCATACATTGAAATCCTAACCCCAGTATATTGGAATGTGACCAGATTTGGAGACAGGGCCTTTAAAGAGGTAATTCAAGTAAAACAAGGTCATATGGGTGAACTCTAATGTAATAAGACTGGTGTTGCTAAGAAGGGGAAATTAGAACACAGACATATGCATGCACAGAGGAGAGACCACAGGAAACCAAAGGGAGAAGGTGGGTGGCCGAAGAGAGAGGCCTCAGGATGAAGCCAACCTTGTCACCACCTTGATCTTGACTTCCAGCCTGTAGAACTGTCAGAGAATGAATTTCTATTGTTTTAGCTGCTCAGACAACTGCACTTTGTTACTACAGCCCAACAGACTAATGTGCTGACCTTCCTTTTAAGACAGACCACCCCAGCCTCTGTGTGAATGGAGGATGTTGGGGCAAGGACAAAGCTGGAAGACCCAGGGGCAGACTCGTTTAATAATCCAGGTGATGTTTGCTGGTGCTTAGTTCTCAGAGGTAGAAGAGGAGGTAGTGAGAAGTGTCAGATTTAGGATCTGTTCTGAAGGTAGAACAGACAGAATTTACTCTTGAAGTAGATGCTGGATATAGGATAAAAAGAGGAGTGAAGGTTATCTCCAGGCATTTGGGCCTGAGCAACTAGAAAAACGAAATCTCCATTTACTGAGGTGGGAAAGAGAAACAAGGTGAAGGTTGGGAGGGGTATGGGAATCAATCAAAAGCATGGGTGGGAGGTATGGATCTGACACACCTGTTGGAGAACCAGTAAACGAATAGCTAATGCAGATAAGAGGACACAGAAGGGCTTCAGGAGTCTTTGTCTACCAAGCACCCAGCAGGTGATTATAAGATGCTCGCTGAATAAATAAGTGGACAAGTTGAAGATGAGGACATGAGTTCTGTCTTTTTGACTTTGGGAAAAGTGTATTATCTCCTTAATTGCATCTGAAAAAAAAAAGTAAGTAACTGAAAGAAATCTTAATGCCACTTCATAGCTATCTTGCTTTAAGCTAGAGTTTAATTTTTCTTTAACACATTATGATGGAATGGGAGTTCATGGACTCACATTACAAAATGTGCATTGCATTATTATTTTCCAAATGTATTGAAATAGGATATATCATTCAAACAATAAAACATTTGGTGTTCTACAGCTTTTCTGGAACAGTCCTTGGGTCTTCCCTCCCAAGGAGCTACTTAGACCATGGTGTTCTTTGTGGTGTACCTATATGGGGACCTCCAAGAGAAGCACCCTTCAAGGCCATACTCTACAGTGACATGGCCACCAATGGACTCTGACCATTTATAATGAGAAGCTGCTCCATGATTTATGCATGGTGTCCTCTGAAGGAGATGGAGCAGGCTAGGGAAATTTCAAAGTTCCACCCAGTTTGCACACCATGAAACAAATAAATATTTGTGAAGTGTATTTTTCCCAGCTGTGATTTTTTTTCTTGATATTACTTTGATGACATTTTAAATTTACAGAAATGTTTCAAGAATAGTACAAGGAACTCCTGAATACCCTTTACTCAGAATCACCAGGTTTATTTCTTCTTCTTCTTTTACTTTTTAGCCTATTATGTGTGTGCACTTGATGGTTAAGGACATTGTGTCCCTTTGCTTCTAAATACTTTGGTACACATTTCCATAAAACACGAATATCTTATTACATAATCATAATTATCATTATCAAAACTCAGGAAATTTAACATTAATGCAATACTGCTATTCAGTCCACAATCCTATCATATTCAATGTTTTACAACAATGATAATAAGGTCCTTTGTTGCCATTTTTCCCCCACAGGATATAATCCTGTTCAAGAGCACAGATCACCTTTAATTGTCATAGCTTCTCTCTATTCTAGAATGGTTTCTCAGCCTCTTTGTTTCTTGTCTTATTATTTTTGAAAAGCAGAGGTCATTTATTTTGTAGAATCTCTCTCTAGTTGGTTTGTGACATTTCCTCATAACTAGACTCAGATTTTGCATTTGGGGCAGGATTAACAAGGATGTGATGTCATGTTGTTTTCAGTGCATAATATCAGAGGCAGGTGTCTAATTGTCCTTATATTGGTGATGATAACTTTGCTCACTTGGTTAAGGTGGTGTCTACCCTACCTCTACTATTGCTTCCTCTGTGGTGAATAAATAATTTGTGGGGTGAGACTTACATAAATATCCTATTCTTCATCAAATTTTCACCTACTTATATTGGCATCAATACCTTGACTAATTAATGCTCTGACAAGGTGTCATAAAATGAACGGACCTCCTGGGATGTTGAGGGGTCAGTTTCAGTCATTATTTAATATTTGAAGACCACTGAGCTGATAGTTCTGCAAATGTGTAATGTGTACTGTCTATGTAGATGTCCAGGTGTGATAATAAGTGCTGTAAAATCCATCCGTGACTTGAGGTTGCTTCATTTTCATTTGTCTTTTCCTTCCAAAAGTGATAGGCAGCAACTTTACAGCTACTTCAGATTTCATGTATGTTCTAAAAATTGAAGTGTTGAATAACTAAATGTAAAAATGCATTTTCAAGCAATTTTAGGAATCTTTCTCTCTTTTGACAACATGGGAAGTCTATAGATGCCATCACCCACACACACATATGATGCCTTCCCTTCCTCTCCATGCTTATAGTGCATGTACATTTTATTTTTCCCCCAGTTATTCTGTGAATAACAACTATGAAATATCATGTAAACTAAATTAAAGTCGAAACTATTAATGTGTGTGACAATTCATGTTAAATGATGATATTATTGACCAAGAATTTTGGATTACTTCATAATGCCTTATAAATAATAAAATTATTTTAAACTATTCAGCAACATAGAAACAAATATTCTCAGAAGTTCTCACTTCTCCCAAGTGTCTCAGGTCACTAAGTGACATTTAAGGATCAAGTCTGCCCTGACATGGGTCCAGGCTAGCTCTGTAGCAACCGTGGCCCACTCCAGGATCTGTTGGCCAATAGTTGCCCCTTCCGAGACTCTCTCCAACCATCATTGGTACCCATGCAGATGCTGGGGCTTCAGTGGGAAGTCTGATTAAATTAAAAGGAAAACAGTGCTTACTAGCATGGATGGTGAGCATGGTGCAGCAGAATGCTTGTACCCTGCATTTGCTAGGGGCTTTCTGCAGGACCACATGCTGAGAGAGGTAGAACTGGGTTTCTGTTTGCATGTTGCTGTAGGGTTTGTCAGCAAGTCTCAAGCGTTGTTTTTGGTGAGGAATGTCAGTATCTTGGAATTTTTAATTTTATTTTCTTATATCATAAGACTGAGCTCACAATCTCTTCAGAGACAGCAAGAAACAAGCATTAAAGTCTGAACTTGGCTATCTGTGCTCAATATGAGATTACAGTTTGTTTATATGGAAGGGATGGGGGTCCAAAAATGGACCAAAGTAGATGAACATTTCATTATGATTATGGTCCAGGGTTGTAACTTTTTGTTTGATGTACAATTCAGCAAATCTTTAAAGGAAGCAGACACATACAGACCTGTGCTCATCTTAAAGGACACTTGGTGTCCTTAGCATGGACTGAATATTATTGCATCACAAAAGGCTTCCCTGCCTACTTGTTCCTTCCAATTGCACTTTATTCACAGGAACAACAAACCCAGCACCACAGAAAAAGAAATTGATTCTTTTGTAATATCTGGCATGTGTCTGGTATATTGAGCAGTCTATGTGGTGAATATGTTCTTCTCCCAAATTCATGTACATACTTGGTAGAAGTGATGTCATTGATGCTTTCAAATATTCACTGATATTTAGAAGAACAAAATTATAGTTCAATCACACAGCAATTTCTTTATGCAAAACCAAACAAGGCATCTATAGTTACAGAGTGAAATCTTTACCCTCCTTGGGAGATTGCCTTTGGAGCCAGGGGAGTCTGGCTGCCTCGCAGGTGCTATCCCCACAGATACTGCATCTCTTTGATGCTTGTTCATTGAACTCATGGGCTACTAGGCCAGTTTTATTAAGTGGAAGGGTTTATGGATGGCTGGATAGTCAATAACATTGACCATTCATAAATCAAATAATTAAGTCAAATGAAGCATATATGAGGTAGGCTCACCATTGCACATAAAGTAACTTCCCAAGGGTACTTTGACTGATACAATTAATTTTGCTGGACTCAGATTATTCTGGGTTTAGCTTGTAGTGGTAGGTCTAGGTTCTGAGAGTGTATACTAATAAACACATTACAGCCCATAGCTGGGTATTTGTGTGATTCTTTTGCTAGAAAGAAATGGGGTTATCATGTTTAGCAGGTTGCTCTTTCCTCAAGGGCTTGCCCCAGGTACTTATGGATTTTCCAGGACTCAGAAGAAAATTGAAATCACCCCTCTATCTATGTTCCCATAGAGCATTAGCTATTTCAAAGAGAAGTACTCACTGGCTGTCTCCTCTAGGGGAAAACTGGATGATTCTCAGTGACTATGTTATCCATCTTTCTGTTATCATAACAAAATACACAAGATAATAAGTTTAAAAGGAGGAAAGGTTTACTGACTCATGCTTTTGGAGGTTTCAGTTTATGGTCAGTTGGCCCCATTGCCTTTGGCCTGTGGTAAGGCAATACAACATGGTGTGGGCAACAAGGAGGAGACCTGTTCACTTTATGGCAACTCAGAAGCAAAAAAAGAGAGAGGAAGGAGAACGGCCAATATCCCCTTCAAGGGCATGACCCCTGGTGACCTAGCTTTCTCCCAGTAGGCTCCACTTCTTAAAGGTTCCACTAACCCCCTATTGTCAACTTTGGGTGACACTTATCCAAACCATAGCAGAGACTTTTCTGTTTCTTTGCAGGGCAAGACCAAGGACAGAAAATCAAGAAAGCAAAAGAACTCCTACTAATAGTGCCATCTTTAGCTTTAGAAATCATAATAAAATGATACCATTATTTGCCATTTATGAAGCACCTGTAATGTGCCAAGAATTGCGCTATCCCTCTTGACACACATTGACCCGGATGCTTAACAAGACCTCACAAGCAGGTATTGTCCTCATTTTATAAATGAACTGGTCTTGGAATATAAAGCAATGAGGCTTGGATTCAACCTGAACTAGAATGCCCTCAATAAATTGGAGGATGGATTAATAAGCCAAGGGCATCTGGCTCTGAGGTTGGAGTAAACCAATTTTGCTGTAACACATATTTCTAAGGTTTATGCTTGAGCTGAGAGTGTAAGACAATGCTGGAGAAATGGGGACATGATTTCCCAAGAGGATCTGAGAGGACAACAGCTATTACTCATGTAGCGTTTAGTACATGCTGGTCATTATTCTAAGCTCTTATGTATATAATTATGCAATTAATCCTCACTCTGACCCTCTGAGTCAGGTGCTGTCATTACCCCACACATACCTCTTAGGTAGCCAGCGGTTTCCTCTGTGCCTCAAATACTTTTCCAGTTTCAGAGAGATATAATTGAAAAAATAACAATTATATTCAAGGCGTGTAAATGATGTTTTGAGATATATATATATATATATATATATATATATATATATATAAACTGCAAATGATTACTACGCACTAGTTATTTAACCTATCTATACTTCATGTAATTACCTTGTGTGTGTGGGAGGTGAGAACATTTAATATCTACAATCTGAACAAATTTCAAGTATACAGTAGGCTAAAGTTATTCTATCTTATAACTGAACATTGGTGCCTTTTGACCAACATCTCCCCATTTCCTTCACCCTCCCATCCCCATTCCTGGTAACCACCATTCTACTCTCTGCTTCTGTGAGCTGAACTCTTCTAGAGTCAACATATAAGTGGGATCAGGCAGTGTTTGCTTTTCTGTGTTTTTTCAACATAAGATCCTCTGGGTTCATCCACATTGTCAGAAATAGTAGGAAGTCCTCTGTTTTATGAATGAATAATATTTCATTGTATGTATATGTATCATACCTTCTTTATTCATTCATCCATCCACAGATACCTAGGTTATTTCCATATCCTGACTGTTGTGAATAATGCTGCACAGGGTGCTCCATATCTGAATGTTACAGCAGAGAAACTGAAATCTGACAGGAGTAAGAACAATAGCTTTTTATTTTAATTGTCTCTATACAGTTCTGTTTGTTGTAACACTTTTGGGTTAATATGCACTACATAATGAAATCTTGGACAACTAACTGGTATACCCAATTTGAATGTACAGTTTTCTGTTTTAATTATAATGATAACTTTTTGAAAAGTAATTTTCAAAAATCTCTAACTGAAAACTTTCACTGGAAGGGCATGGAATCTCCAAAGATTCTTACTCTTTGAGTATTGTTTAGGAGAAATATGAAGGAAGCAATTACATCTCAGCCACCCGCTTGACAACCTGGGTAACTGAACAGACAGAGTCCTTGCAGAACACAGGCCTTTGGAATTGTAGTGAAGAAAATGGGCTTCCAAAAGGTCTCCATAAAAACTGCTGTACCAAGTGGGATAGCTGGGTCAAATGGTGGGTCCATTCCAAGTTTTCTGAGGAATCTCCATACTACTTTCGAAAGTGGATGCACCAATTTGCAACTCCACCAGCAATGTATGAGTGTGCCTTTCTCCCCACATCCACACCAACACTTATTATTTCTTGTATTCTTGATGATAGCCATTCTAATTGGGGTGAGATGAAATCTTAGGGTGGTTTTGATTTGCATTTCTGTAATTACTGGAGATGTTGAATACTTTTTCATTTATTTGTTAATCACCTGTATATCTTCTTTTGTGAAGTGTCTGCCCAGTTCCTTAGCCCATTTATTGATTGGGTTCTTTCTATTTTTGGTGTAAAGTTTTTTAAGTTCTTAACAAATTTTGGAGATTAGTACTCTCTCTGAAGTGTATTTGGAAAAGATTTTCTCCCACTCTGTAGGCTCTCTTTTCACATTATTGATTGTTTCCTTTGCTGAGAAAAAACGTTTTCGTTTGAATCCATCACATTTATTGATTCTTGCTTTCATTTCTTGCACTCTGGGAGTCTTGTTAAGGAAGTCTGAAGTACTTAAAATCAGCACACTACAGTAATGCAGCCACATCAATGTTTATAGCAGCTCAATTCACAATAGCTAGATTGTGCAACCAACCTAGATGCCCTTCAATATATGAATGGATAAAAAAACAGTGGTATATATACACAATTGAATATTATTCAGTCATAAAGAATAAAAAAATTGTGGCATTTGCAGGTAAATGAATGGAGTTGGAGAATATCATACTAAGTGAAATAAGCCAATCCCAAAATATCAAAGGCCAAATGTTTTCTCTGATAAGTGGATGATAATATGTAATGGGGGGGATGGAGTGGGGTAAGAGAAGAATGGAGGAATTTTGGATTGTAGGGGGAAATGAGGTGAGGGGAAGAGGTGGGTGAAAGAAAGATAGTGGAATGAGATAAACATCATGACCCCCTGTACATGTATGATTACTTGATTGGTGTGAATCTACATCATGTACAACCATAAAAATGAAAAGTTGTACCCCATTTGTGTACAATGAATCAAAATGCAGTTTGTAAAAATAAAAATAAATACAATTTAAAAAATAAAACAAAACTGTTGTACCATTAGAGTAGAATAAGGCAAATTGACAGAGGAAGAAGAGGAGGGAAAGAGGTAGCACTGGGGACTGAAATGGAGCAAATTATATTCCACATGTGCATGATTATGTCAAAATGAACCCCACTATTATGTATACTATAATGCACTGATAAAATTTTTTTTAGAAAAACTACTGTACCTTCAAGTTACCTCAAATAACACATCTAGAATTTCTGAGGAAGATTAAGAGGCCTGTAGCAATTCACTTTACAATGAGAGATGTAAAAATCAAGTTATTAATTTACATAAAATAATATGTAGTTTGGAATGGGACATTCATTTGAATAATTACAAAAGTCCATCATGCCCAAACTCAAGATATTATAAAAACTGTCACAAAATTATTTGCAATTTTCTTTCTATTCAAATAATGCATATTTCTGTAGGAAAAAAAAATTAGAAAATTCAAATAAACAAGAACATTTTTTAATTGTCCATAATCCCATGACTCAGAAAGAATCTTTGGTGGTGGTTGTTTTTCATGGTATAATTTCCAAGGACATCTGTGTTTTTCAGACACAGTAGAAACCGAGTCATTTGCTTGGACTGATTACTGTTGCTACTCAAGAATCGTCCTGATTTCTAGTCTCTTCCAACAATCTTCTTGTTGAAAGTGACTGGGTAGAAAGCAGGATGATTTTACCATTTTGACCAAATGGAAAGGAGAATAACAAAAAAGCATTGGTACTTAAGGATGATCTAATTCAGTGAGAGACCATAAAGTTAACACAGCAAGTTCAAGAACAAAGTTAAGACAGAGTTACAGTCTGAAACATGAGCTTTAGTTCCTGGCTCCCTACTCTCTTGATTAACACCAGGAATTTTGGTCGTGACATGTTCTTTAACTTGGCGTGATCTTTGTCTTCATTTTGACTCAAAGCAGAAACTTTCTTGCTTCCATCACAGATTCCCAGGCAAATGAGTTTTCTGCTTAGGCACATTTTCACATAAACTAAATCCGTGTTAGCAAAGTTTTAGGTGAAAGCGTAATGAGCATTTAAATGGCAATTTTTAGTGTCCCCTTTAGCTTAATTTTCATATTAATAAGTGAGGGAGCAGAGAACTAGATGAGCAAGCCAGAGTTATTCACAAAGGTGAGATGGGTGAACGTGTTGGCAGGGGGTGGGGCAGGTTCCATTCACGGGGTGCAGGGAGAGTAGGAGCCAGGGAAATACACACACACTGAGATCAAAGGGATCAAAGGAAAGCAACTGGTACAGAGAATTCAGCTCAATTCTTCTATATCTTCCACCTAGTCTTATAACTTAAAAATAATAGGGTATTGGTTTTATGGAGATGCACTTTCTTTAAAATTTTATTTTTATATTCTATTTATTTAAACATATTTTCTTCTGTTCAATGGAGACCCACCAAAAACTATCTATTGTCATCATCTTTCTCATTAATTATTATTTATAATTATCAAATCTCAGTTTTCTATGATTTAAGACTTTAAGCTTATTCCATGGAGTGTAAGGATATTCAATAATACACATTCCTATTTTACAATAATCTGTAGAAATAGGCCAACACTTTTGAATTCAGCATGGGTATGTCAAGAGTGAAAAATATGTTTTCAGTTAAGTTAAAAAAAAAAAAGAGAGTCCTTGGTTAAATGACTGTTAAAATATAAATAAGAATTGGAATGAAAAAAAATCCAGAGGGAATTATAAAATACTGGGTTGGCAATGATGCTGGTTATGATTTTGTTGGCCAGGAAAAAATTATAGTGTTTCCCATGGCTTCCAAGGGCTAATATCACGATTTATGGACCATACAAAATGTTTTATTTAAACTCCTGGGAAATTTCAAAACTATATATACCAAGATAATACTCAGGAAAATAAAGAACCTTGTGTTTTAATTCTATGAAATGATATAAAAATTATTAACTTGTGGAAAGTCACAGCTCCCCAGTCCCCTTTGCCTCAGTATCTTCTCTAAAATCACTTTTTTTGGAGTAAAAAAAAGGATGTACACTGTGTGAACCAATTCTTGAGAAAATATATGCAATATATTGCTTGGAGGTGGAAAGCATACAGGTGATGAATGGGGACCTGTGTGTCATGTAGACGTGAGGGAACGGGAGCGGGGGGCAGGGATGGGATCAGGAGCAGGTTGATGGAGGATTTGATTAGAGCAAAAGAGACAGCAGGAGCTGGGAGAGTTGGGGGCAGGGAAGAAGAGGAGAGGTGGGGATCTTCACAGGAGTTGCGCAGACTTAGTTTCTGACCTGCCTTACACATCTGAGTGAAAAGCGGTAGTTGAAACTCCCATTGGGTCATTCTTCTCTCACCACAAGTCTGCTCCCCAGTTACATAGTGGGGTTCAGGGATATTTAGTGACTTTTAAGTGAAGTGACAGGAGAGAAGCTCCACTCTGAGCTAAGTCCAGCTTGGAGAACAGAAGCCGGTTGGTTCTGAGCTTTACATATGTTATCTTCTTACATCCTCATGACCACTGTATAATGCTGATGCTAGTAAATCTCATTTACAGACTTGGGGAACTGAGAGCTACGCGCATAGGACCCACAAACTGACCAAGTCCTGACAGCCAGCATTCCAATCCAACACCCAAAGCCAGGCTGACCCCCCCCATGCTCTTTCTTAAGAACCTTTCAATTCGGTCTAATTTCTTTTTTTCTTTCAATTTGAAGGTCCAATGAGAAGTGTCACCTACCCCCTCTGCCCCCAGCAAAGCTAATCAAAAAAGATGAGTGATGAGATGCCAATCATGTATGTGGTTTTGCTGACTGACTTGTTTGACCTCAGGTCACTGAAAATCTCAGACCTTCTCAAGTGAGAAACAAAAATAAAAATGTTTTGAGTGCCACAGAGAGCTGGTGAAGACTAGCAAGTCCAGGCTGCTATAATAATTGTTCAGAGAAAAGCACTTCAACCTGAATCAGTGTCCTAAGGTCACCCCAAGCCTTTCTGTCCCTCTTACAGATGACTGTCTTGGCAAATCAAGAATGAACTGACAGGGGATTTGGGTTTCCGTCACTGAGGCACAGTTTAGAATCTGAGTTGTGCTTCTGCTGTGTGAGAATTGGAGGTGAGGAAGAATGGGGATGAAAATACTCCCTGAGCTGTCAATCCAGAAGGCAGGGGGCTTTGAGTCAGCACCACATGTGGACTGGAATGGAACAGTAGAATAAACTATCCAAACACAGACACATGCTCTAATGGAGCCCAGAGGGGCACCTGCCACACTACAAGTAATCCTATGTTGTCTTCCTCTGCCTAGGATAAGTGGCAGTGGCAGTCAAAGGGATTTAAATTCTAGGCCTCTAATCAAATTCAGAATGAACTCTCTTACCTGTATTGATTTCAGAATAAACACATCAGCACAGGGGCAGTTCTTCCTGTTAGCCTCTCTCTAAGGCTGGCGCTGCTTGGAGGACAGTTCTTCTTGTAGTGCCAGGAATTATTCTAAACTCATCTTAAGAAGGAGAAGTCATGGTATTTGACTTTGGGGGAGCCACCAGATCTTCTTGTGTCCTTGTGGCCAGCCAGCCTTGTGAGAGCAGTTTGCCTAATGCCCCTACAGCCACAGGAGATGGAGAAAGTGAGAAAGCTAAGTTGCTTCATCAAGGGAATAATGACAGTGCTCTTCGTGAGAGCTGATCCGTGACTAATTGGATCCAAGGGAATGGATGCATTGACACAGGGTTCACTCACAGAGAGTCGTGGTATCATAAGGGTGACCCCCCTCCAAAGCCTGTTAGACAGGATTCTGGCATTCCAGCCACACACAGCAAAACAGTGCAACACAGAGTCCAGGGGAGACCACAGGAAGTTAGTGGGAAATCCTGGACATTTTGTCCCAGAGTGGGGAAAGTTCAATTCAATCATAGGGTTCATTCTTTAAGACTTTGGAAACCGTCTTTAAAGGGAAACTTTCTCTTCTGGCCAAAGAACCTTCTGGTCTTGCCTGCAAAAGGAACCTAGTCAATGCAGAAGGAACCTTAAAAGTAAGGTCAGCATTTCCTTAAGTTCGTCTTCTGCTTAAAAGTTTACAGTTGTCTCATTTAGCGTTGATGTTTTTGTTACTGGGAACTTAACCAGGGGTGCTTAACCACTTTGCCACATCCCAAGCCCTTTTTATTTTTTGAGACGGGGGTCTCACGAATTTGTTGAGGCTGTCTTTGAACTTGCAATCCTCCCACCTCAGTTTCCCAAACTGCTGGGATTACAGGCATGGCTCACTATGCCCAGTATGTTATTATTTTTAATCCAGAATTCTTATCCAGTTTTTCACCATGTATTTTAGGCACCCAAGAGACAGAGAACAGAGAAATCAATGTTGACTGTGGATTTTTAGACTAATTCAAGGGATACAGAATCCCTATCTTCACTAAGTATTGTGTGTTGCCTAGATAATACAACTTATACATGTATATAATGATCATGGATTTTATTGTAATGAAAAGATACAATCTTGTTTATAAATGCCATTGGCATTCTTAGTAGACTTTTATCTTTTCTTATTCAACATGTACTGAAATATAGTTATTATTATGCTTTTTTCAATTTTTGTTTTTGAAAAATACAAAGGGATTCTAATACTGGATAGAAGTTAGAGGAGCAGAAGAACAAAACTCAAAACACCCCTCAACTCTTCAGACCCCCTGTCAATTCATTTGCTTCCAGAAATAGAACTCATTCTGCCTATAGGAACCTACAAGGATGGACTATGGAATCAACTGGATATCAACTCTGGTTCTGCCTCTCCATTTCTAGCCATATAACCCTGGCCAAATTCCACAGCTCCTTTTAACCTCTGTTTCTCATCTGTAATATGGAAACAATGATAGGCTATTTACAGTGTTTACTGTAAAGCTTGGAATACAGTTAACACTCAATAAAAGTATTGTTTTTAAAAAAGTAATAGCAGCTAAAAATTGTTTTTTTAAGAAGCCAAGACTGGTTTCAGTTTGATTGGACAGAGCCCCTGTCTATGACCAAAACTCTCAGGGAGTTTGCTTTACTTGAGCTCTGCAGTGGAAAATCCAGAGGTGGAAGAGTTTACTTTCTCACAAGGGATTAGATACTAACAGGAATCCCAGGAAATGAGGCTGATGAAAATGTTTAAATTTTTTCTCATTGAACAAACCCAACTCATGCTGAATAGTCTTATTTTTTGAAACAAAAAGAGAAACTGGGTAAATCATTGGCTCTGGAGAGACCTGCCTGACCGTGTGGGGTGACTGACCCAGCGTGACCACTGAGCATCCAGGCTGCAGTCTCCCTCGGGCTGCCTGCCTGTGTCCCTCGACCTTGACAGCAGGTTCTCGCAGACAACCTGGCAGCTCTCATAGTCCATTAAGACGACAGACGCAGATACACTCAAGCCAACAGCTGAAATCAGGTTAATTTCAGCCTGGTCCCCGCTGATGGCCTTGCACAGCCCATGCCGGCTCAGTCCGGAAATCTGCAAGGTCGGGTCATGGTACAACACCCACTAATGGACTTTTCTCAGTGGGCATGTGCAAATAAATGAAAACCTGGGTGACTGGAGAGTTAGTTCTGTTTATAGAAGAAACTGCCAGTCTATCATTAGGAGATGGAAGCAGGAGAGAGCTTAGGAAATAGGGAACAAATGCACGTAAGTGGAGTCGGGAGACTAGGAAAATGTTTTTGACTTGATCTGTGTTCATTTTCTACAAGATGCAGCTGTTTCAGGAATGGTGGACTTATATGGGTTATGTGGCTGGGGTTTTATAACACAATAAGGTTCATTTGCATTTTGCCATTGTGACAATCGAGTCTATGTACATGAATATACAGTAGCCTGCCAGACACGGCCATGGGTTTGTAGATCATTTGTCTTTATCTCCTTCGCTGATTTCTTCTTGGTTTACTTATTTACCCAAGTTTCTACTTACCCTTGAGAAAATTTATACTTAAGCTTTCTTTTGTGATTCAGAGTCAAAATGACCTGAACTCACATGTTGGGAAGAGAAAGAACTGGAAGCCTGCTCTCTCTGTGGCAGTAGGGACTGGGTTCCTGGGGGAAGATGCTTTCCTATTAGCCCAAGAGTGGACAATGGTGCGTTTTCCTGTCCTGCCATTAGGTTTCTGATGATTGTGTTCCTCCTGTTGCCGGGTTCTCAGCCCACCCTCTCCCAGGTCCTGGGAGTATCCCTACTTCTTCTGTCCCTTTGCCTCCCCAGCACCCACTTCAGCGTAGCTCAACAAATGGCTTCGTACCTGCTCTCATCTGACCATGGAGAAATGTTGGCTATATGAGATAAATAACCTGACCCTCATCATAAGGGGTTCATGGTCTAGTATCAAGGACTTTCCTGTCCCCAGAAAGACAGGGCACAGCAAAGGGAGTAGAAGAATCCCAACCAAACCTCTTTACTCTGAAGTTCTTATCTAGGACTTACTCTAGGTTCATTTAGTTGCATGAATAGAAATGAAAGACAAACAGAAGCTCAGCTAAATGGGCATTTTTAAGAGTGATGGTTTAAATAACCATCCTACCCATGTTTAAGAGCCTGAGCTTCAGAATTAGGCATTACTTGGATCCTTGCAAAAGTAACCAACTCTGAGCATCCCTTTCTGTGACCCAAAACAAGACAGTAATTTCTGTGGATCTGTGAAATAAGATATTGGAAGAGGTGCCTAGTGGAGTGACTAGGACATAGTAGGTACTTAAGAAAAGGTAACCCTTATTACTTTGTAGTTATCTATAGTTGCAGATGAGTTTATTAATGTCTGTGAAGGGCAACTGTGGTCTTGGGAAGAAAGGAGAGCTGGAACAGGTAACATGAGCCACAGGTGGGTGCCCAAGAATCAAAGCGGGTGTGAGGAGGTCAGGGAGAATGACAACATCTTTGCTTTGGCAGCATCTGGGTTTTCTCTTATGGAAAGGAAATGGCATGTTTATCCAGCCAGATAACCAGGCTGCGACTGTCAGAGAGCTTTTAAATGGAGCTTTGCAAATGTGTTCTGTGCAGCCTGCGGTAATGAGATTCATGCTTCTTCAGTGGTAATCCTCCACTACACAGCATTTTAAATCTTTTTCTTATTTGGTGCACAGAACTGAGGTCCAGGATATACATATTTCCAAGTGTCATTTTTAATTTAATGCATGATTGAACATATTACCACTGGCACAGCTAAATAGTTAAACTAGAATCCATCAATTTGTCCTGAACTGTTGACATGCAGGGTAACGCTATGGTTAAATTAAATTTAAATATAAGAACGAGAGGCAGCTTGGTTTCCTGGCAGCCCTGGGGCCTGCTTTGTCAGGGAGGCCTGGCTGCAGGAGGAAGAGGACATTTTAAAATATGAGGTGCATTTCTCACCACCCCTCAGTATGGCTCAGGGAATGCTGTATTTCTGGTTATTTTCCCTACTGAGGGGCAAAGCAGACCAGGTGTCCAGATTTTGGCAGGAGGGTACTGTGCAAATGCAAATAAAATCACTGTTAATAGGAAAAACCTGGTTTGCAAATCATACCATTTCAGAACCAGAACAGATTTGGGCAACCCCAGAATATCAGAGTCAGGGAGACGGGCCAGAACTTTGCTTCAGCTCAGAGAAGTCAGGCAGGCTGCCCAAGGACATCTGGGACAAACGCTGGGCTCTTGGACTCAGTCTGAATTCTCTCTCTTTTATATTTCATTATGCTTTATGCAAAGATGTGGCTGAGTGACACTCTGCTGCTCATTTCTGTGAGAACCTGGTAAATGAGTAAACTACTCTAAGCTCAGTTTGCTTGTCCATAAAATGGAGATAATAACAATAGCTACCTCATAGGATCATCAGGAGGATTAAGTGAGTTACTGGATGTGAAATGATAAAACTGTGCCTGGAATTTGCTGAGAGCTCAGTCAACCTGAACTCTTCTTGTTGTAATAACAAAAGTTGTTTGCTTTTATTATTGATTGTGTATTTCTCAGAATTGCTTTTGCAGAAATGGGGATACCCAGCGGTCATCTGGGTCTCCTGGTTTCATGCAGTATCAGTATCATGTGGGTCTTAGATGGATGGTGCACGTGGGTCTCTTAGGGTTGGCATAACACATTACCCCAAGCTGGTATTCTTTAACAGTTTTGGAGGCCAGAAGTCTAGAGATAAGATGTCAACTGGACCATGGTCCCTCTGAATATTCTGGAGTAGAAACCTTCCTTGCCTTTTCCAGCATGTTATGACTCCCAGCGATCCTTGACTTATTCCCACATCATACATTCTTTGCCTCTGTCTTCACATGGCCTTCTCCCTCTCTCTATTCTTTCTGTGTCTCTTATAAGGACATTTGTCATTGGGTTTAGTGTCATTGGATTTAGTGACTATAGAGACTATAGTCCCACGGCTCCCCCTTTTGCTCCTTTTCTTATAATTTACCACATCATCTCATCCCATTCCATCTCATCTCATCTTTGATCTCTTTGTGAGATCCTTAACTTCATTATGTCTGCAAAGACTCTTTTTCCAAATAAAATCACATTCCCATTCATAGTTCTGGGATATGAGACACACCCTGTTTGTGACCACCATTTAACACAATGTAACTGACCATTCTTGGGTGAGAACTGGATGTTAGAAAAGGAACAAAACTGGAAGGAATTAAACTCATAGACTTGGTGTTGGTTGAACTGACCCGCCATAGTCTTTGGTAACTAGAAGGGCAGAAATAGTAAAAAGAAAGAAATGTGACAGAAAAGATTTATATAATTGTCTCATCAAAAAAGAAATATGGGTTGTGACTGGTAAATAAAGTGGACCCTCATTAATTCAGCAAACACTGATCAGGAGCCTACTACACCCCTGACACTACTGTGTGCTACATGCCAGAGATGCAAAGAGGTCAAAGATACTGTCCCTAACCTTTTGGACACAATAGTCCAGGGAGAAACTATTAGCAAATAAAAATATATAATACAATATGATAAGTTCAAATCTTGAGGTGTTTTCAGTGCCTTACAAGTGCAGAGAAGCGGCAGGAACCAGGGGTGAGATGCAGGGGAAGAAAGGGTATGAGCTGTGTCAGGTCAGGCTTCCCGTGAGTGGCGGAGGTGATACCAAGACAAATTTGAGAAAAGAAGTTAAGTTGTGGAAGAAAGGGGTGCCATGGAAGAGATGGTAGGAAGGGAAAAAGACTCAACTGGCTGAGGGGATGAACCAGAGGACCAAAGGCACAGGGTGAATCAACCAATGGGACCCAGAGGTATCACAGGGTTCTTAGAGCAGGAAAGGGAGAAGCCAGTGTTTGGTGAGTCCACAGAGGTAGACAGAGTGGATTATGGGGAGGCCTGCATAGGGCATGGCTCTTATCCTTCTGGAAACCCTTCAGAGGTCACAGTGTGTTAAGCATTTGAAGGAAGTCAGATTTGCCTTGACTTACATAGAAAGAATGTAAGTGAAGGGGCAGAACAGGGCAGGATTCAGTTAAGAGAAGACAAAGACCTGGACTTAGTTGCAACATATTGTGAGAGAAGGAAAGTCATGAACTTATTCAAGAACAGAGGTAACAGGTTGGGGACAAAACACCAATGTTTGGAGGTGCTGCAGACAGAGGAGTCTGTAAACAAGAGTGAGGAAAGTCAGAAGGCTGAACCAGGAGAGGCTACGTGATGGAAATGGAAATGGAGAGCTTCAGGAGGAAGCTGAGAGTAGATGCTGTCACACTGGTTAGTACGACAGCTCTCATTTGGGGGAGAGGCTGATGGGCAAGGTGACAATGCTTTTACTTACAGATTCTGACTTTGTAGATATGCTCTGCAATTTTCATTATGGTGAGTTGCTCTTGTATTCAAATCAGAGTTGCAGAACATGGTAGTGAATCAAGGATGAGGTCTGATAATGAAAGTAGGCATAGGGGACTAGGTATAAGAGAATCCAGTGAAAGAGAAGAGACAGTTTAGAGGATCAGCCTTAATAGTTGAGCCTGTTTAGAGAAGAAGAGGGACCAGGAGGCTCTCATAGACTGGGGAGAGAAGGGTAGCAATTGAGTAGATCTTGAAATGTAGCATAGATTGCCTCTATATATGCAGTGCTAAGTAGTTAATCATAACAATAACTTTCATTTTCTCATTTCAACAAAGATAATTTCAAGTTTAGCTGAGTGAAGCTGGTGTGGTTCGAGAAAGGAAGTTTCAATGACATGTTTTCATAAAAATGAATCTGAAATTTTGCTGGTGTCCCTACAGGGTTTTTCAACTACAGACTCCTTGAGGACTATCCTAAAGGAAAGAGTGATGTTTGGCTTAGGCAAAAAACTGCTACATTCCCTGGTTTCTGCATCATTTTGATTTGCAGTTTTCATGTCTTTTGAATTCTAAACTCAAAATGGGTCAATAAAAAAGGAGGGTGAGGTCTGTGGACAACAATGACATTAGACACAGCTGGTGGGTCAGCCCTGCCAACCTCTACCCAACCAGCTTGATGCAATGCTCAGAGCTAGGAAGACAGCCAGCCCCTGGCATGACATCCTCAATCATGCAGCTGTGGACCTTGGCACATCACTGTGTGAGCTTGGTGATAGCCTTGCAGCCACTGAGTGGCTTTTGATTAGGACAAGATGCCCAGCACATGGGTCAGATTTAAGTCATGCTGCGAGTACTTAGGGGCAGCCATTTTTATCACTGTCACATTGACAGAGATTGTGTCATAGTCAGTGTGACCAAAATACTCAACAAGAACAACTTAGAGGAGGAAAGTTTCTCTTGGCTCATGGTTTTGAAAATTTAGTCCATGGTGGGCCAACTCCATTGCTCTGGGCCTGAGGTGAGGCAGAACATCATGGCAGAAGGATGTGGCAGAGGGAAGCTGCTCAGAACGTCAGCCAGGAAGCAGCGAGAGCCAAGGGAGAGAGAAAAGGAAGGGAGGAGTCACAGGGAAGACGAACTTTTCCCAGATACACCTCCAGTGACCCACCTCCTCCAGCCATGCCCCACCTGCCTACACTTACCACGCACTCAATTCTTTCAATCTAGGTTGGACTGATTAGATCGTGACTCTCATAATATAATCATTTTGCCTCTAAGTATTCAAGCATTTACACAGGTGCTTTTGGGGGATAGCTCATGTTCAAATCATAATAGATTTAAATATTCCATGTGATTTATGATTTTTTTTGGCCCTTGACCTTTAAGTTGACAATTAGATTTTGTGAGTTCTCAACTCCTCTCTTTTCATAGTTGTAATTTCCCCAGACTTGTGCCCTCTTCTCCTCTTTGAAATGAGATGGAATCATTCTTTCCTGGGACTAGAACCCAAGGAAAATTTGAAGATGACTTTTATACACTATTTTTCTTATGGTTTCAGAACCTAGAGTGTTCTAGATCCAAAAAGGATTTTTGAAGCAGAGACAACAAATAAAACAATGATCTGGGGTAGTGGGGGAAATGGATACTGGGTATTCAACGAGAAGATGGAGGAGTGTTGAGTGTCCCATACTGTGATGTCAGGGTCACCAGGATGAGTGGTCATGGCTACCAGGTCAATAAAAACTGAAATTTTACCAACAGAGAAATGTTCTTTTGACTTAAGCTTGCTCTCTTATTGATGAGCAAGTGCTCCTGGTTGGGGTAGCCAGTTCACTTGTTTTCAGACACCATGGCTAAATGCATCTGAGTTTATCAGATCACTTCCTGACTTAGATTTTGTTTGAAGTCTGAAAGCAAGAGAAAGAAAGTATTGGACACCTCAGAGGTGTGAGGAAATTGGAGAGGAGCCATTAGTGAGGGAGGGGGGAGAGAGGGAGGATCCGGTCATACATTTTTCCTAGAGTTGGCACTATTAAGGAATAAAGTGATGGAAAATCAGGACAGTGAGAGAAGGAAAGAAGGGCATGGTTTAAATTCTGCTCTCATCAAGAGAGACAGGAAACAACCCAGCCTGTGTCTTAAAATAGAGCAGTGTCTTGATTAAGTTCCAGGGACCCTTTCTTCATATAATTTTTTTTTGGATATAAAATACACAGTGTAATATACTTCTTCATATCTTCTCCCTACTGAAAAAACTCTTCACAGTGCATTGCTAGAAACTTAGTCCCCTTCCTCAGCTCTCTTGACATGTACAAGGACAACAAGGACTTTCTACAAAGTCATGCTAAGAGGATTAATTAGTGGAAAATACAATATTACACCTCTATTAAAGATAACAGCTATGAAATGTTCTATAAGCCCTTGGGTGTAAATATTGTTTCCCTTACATTTCCAAATTAGATTAAAACTAGTCTGACCCCTGTGAAAATTGAAAAAAAAATATGAACTCAAAGTCACACTACCACAATCTTGGTTAAAACTAGAAAAAATAAGGTTGTAATGGCTTCAATGGTCAAATCTTGAAATGGAATAAACTTCATTGATAAAAGGAATTCAAAATGTAGGATTAAGAAATTATGTATTTCCATAACATAAAAAATGATTAAGTTAAGCATTGCTTACATTTGGTAGCAAATAAAACACAATGTACAAACAACAACTGAAGAAAAAACCTTTAAAGGACAGATATTGATTAATTGGTTATGGGAATTGGCTCTCAGGATTATGGAAGCCAAGAAATGCCACAATTGGTCATCTGCAGGTTAGAGACTCAGGAAAGCTGACGGTGTAATTAGGTGTGAATCTGAAGACCTAAGAACCAGAGGAGTTGATGATGTGACTGTCAGTCTAACACCAAAGGCCTAAGAACCAGGAACCAATGTCAGAGAACAGGCCTAGCCAGGTAGCCCCACTCCAGGGGAATTCACATCCCCTTCCTCTACCTCTCTGTTCTGTTAGGTCGTCCATGGATAGGATGATGCCTATTCACATTGGTGAGAGTGATCTTTACCCACTTTACAAATTCAATTACTGATCTCTTCCGGAAACACCCTCAGAAGTACACCCAGAGTTAATGTGTTACCAACTGGTTGGACATTCCTTAGCCCTGTCAAGCTGTCACATAAAATCAACCATGAGAATCAGAGAGCTTACACAGTCTAAAATGAAGTTTGTCAAACCTTATTCTTAGACCTTCCTGAGAGTACTATAGTTCCAGAATCTAAGACCTCTGTACCTGTCTTATGACTTCCATTGAGCAGATGTGGGGATCTAAACAAATGCATCTACTCCCTCTTAAATTGGACACAAGAACTTTGATGAATTCAGAGATTAATATGAGTGAATGAGTCATTTGTTCCTCTGCATTCAGCTAGGATGCTGATTCATTTTACCTAAATGAAAGTAGGAAGGCAAGGCCGGGTAGTGAATATAGGGTATTCTCTGTAATCACGTAAGATGTTTAATGGCTACCATGTTCTAGATAATCAGCATGAACATTGTCTATGTGTGTACATATGTGTTGTTGAGGAGCAGTGGAGTGAGTGAAGATTCCTTTAAGGACTGTGTGGTCCTTTGGACACAAAGTCATTACACAGTACCGTGCACAGTCTGAATATCTGAATAATACCCATCCAGCTTGTTCTACCCACAAGTGGTCATTGCTATAAGTGATATCCACTTCAGTAAGCCTAACCCATCAACACACTGCTTGCTTGCCTTGGGCTGCTGAAGAGATACTCAATTGGAGAAATATGCCTTTGACAAATATTGAAGTTGAAATTTTGACTTATCATCTCTAGTCGAGGCTTGTCATTGAGACTTTTCAAGGTCAATGTCCCTACTCAGCTCATCCAAGTTGTATTAATATTTTGGGGGCACCTTATGGCATATTACCAGGGGTTTGTGCCATCCTCTTCTCCTGGAATGCTCCCCTAACTGAGGAAATGTTATAAAATCGCCTCTCTTACTGAATGCTATTTATTGGTTCATTCAATTTTTTAATAATTAATGTTTGCATATTGTAGGTCTTTAGTCTGGGATTAGTCAACATAACATACTTTTTAAGCTCTAAAGAGAAAATAGACATTTTCTCCATTCTCACAGAGCTCAAAGTCTAGCAAGGAAGATAGACATTGAGTATATAACTAATTAAATTCATGATTTCAGGCAGGTGAAGTGCTATAAAGAACCAGGTTCTATGGGAACATATGTCAGGGAGGTTTCCCTGAGGCAACTGAAGTTAAAATATGATGGAAATATTTGTATATCTCTCTGTAAAATGCAAACTATTTTTATTGGATTTTAAGATGTGCCTGGGACCCCTAACCACCTCCACCCCGTTACTATGCTCTGGTGGACACCTGAGTTGGTCTCACAAGTTATTTCAATTCTCTCAGCATTTCTGAAGGCCAGTGAATCATTAGGACATATGTAAAACTAAGAGGACTGTGCACAGGTTAGGGGCTGGAGGTGACCCTACAGACTTTCTTCAACCTGGTGTGGTAGCTGTTTATAGGTTTTTACCTCTGGGCATTAAAGAGCTTCAGAGAGCTAAGCTCATTAAGAGCCTTCCTTTTTACTCTAGTACTAATAAGCAGGGTAATTTAGAGTTCCATTCCCCTATCAGACTGAGAGGAAAAGTCAAGTCAGTATGGGTCTCACTAACAATGGCTTCTCATCATCTGAGAACCTGGTTCACAAATCCTTCCCATCCTTTAGGAAGTTGTAGGTCTCTTCTACCTGCTTCTGAGTGGCTATGAGAGTCCCCTCCTGGCTGCCCTTGAGTGATCCTCTTGTTTCACTCACTGTGTGGTTTCTTAACTGTGATGATCTTTTTGCTACAGTGCTAGTTGGTGCCTCTTAATGTTCCCATGTTAATTAACTTGGTCTAGGTTCCCTTATTTTGTTGAAACAGGGCAACCATATGCTTTGGAATACTGGGAGCATCCATTCTTGCCGTCTTCTTTCCACTGAATCAAATTTCCAGTTTACTGCAATTAACCCACCATCCTCTGGCACTTGTCAGACCTTCTCTGGGAAAGGAGAGGATGAAGAAGCCATATAAACAATAGCACCAGGGAATATCCACCTATGGGCCCCTAACACACACTTCTCATTTGGCAGTGTGGCTCTTGGAGAAAGTCATTTGTGTGCCTCTAGGTGCAGGGGCATTGTACCTCTGAAAGCAATGCGGATAGTTTGGGGGAGGGTGAGCCCAATCTAGTACACACAAGTTTAAAATTTCCAAAGCTTTGTGTAGGAGCTGCTGTTATAAATCCTGTTATCTGATAATGGGATTTGGGCCTGAAACACCCACATGCTGCTTTGAAATTTTCCTCCATCTGTTCATTTCTGCGAAGCTTATTTATTTATTTAGGACAAGGAAGTGGCCTACTAATGTCTCTAGATGAACAATTAGGATTGTAGATCTGTGGAGAAAACAGATAAATGTTTCCTGGTGCTTTCCTCCTATTGTCTTCTTACGTCCACTCCTCTGGGGTCTTCAGGTGAGAAAGTTCAGGTAGAAGTGACTCAAAGGAGCCATTAACAATACTAGATAGACTAAAAAATGATAAGTGAGAGTTGCAGTTCAACAACAAAGATTTGATCTTTGAAAGTAAGATCAAATCGATCCTTAAGGGACTTACTTTCGTGTGGATGCAATCTAGGCCTCATTCAGCAAGGAGCCAATTCCTTAATTTGTCTTTGGGAAAAATCTCACCATAAATATTGGTTTATTTTATTTTAATCCAACTTTTGTAGTTTCCTTTCATCTTTTGCCTATGGGTCAACTACACCTAAGAGGCTTTTCCTCTCCACATTACTTTCCTTATCTTTCAAGACAAGTGAAGTTTGGGCCCTAATTCCAACCCTTAGGCTTTTTGACCCATTTTTGACCAATGTGGGCAAAATAGGGTGGAAGCTTTTGTGGTCCTGACTCCTTCTCTTGTCTGCTACTCTTAGCCAAGATTCTTCTACAGACCCAGTTTTCTCTCAGAAAAAAATTTGGAGTGGTAAGTCTTATAGTTACTTTATAATTAGAAGGCAGTTTTTGGATATTTATTCCTTTAACAAAAATATCTCCTGAGGGCTTAGTAGAAACTAGATATACTGGTAGGTGATCAGGATATGGAGGTGAAAAAAATTCATAAGGCTTTTGCACCTAAGGAACTTAGAAGCAAGTGTAAGAACCCATATAAAACAAATAAATGTACACACACATAACTTCTAGTTGTGGTTAGTGTTGTAAAGAAAAGTTCAGTGAAAGATGAAAACTTGGAGATTGATTGAGATCGGGGGATTTTCCAGAAGAGGTGACTTTCAGTATGAAAGGTGGTATTCCTCCTTTATGTTCAGGTTTTACTTCCTTTAAGGGCAAATGGAGAATTAACAACAACAACCCTTACTATTTTTAAAATAAAATGTAACTGAGTGTGTCTTTCCAGCTCTTTTCCCTTTGGTGCTTGATTATTAAAGACAAGAAAGTACAAAACATTCAGAGATCAAGCACCTTTTTTTTTTTTTTGCCATAAAGAGACTTTTTTTTTTGATTCATTATACACAAATGGAGTACAACTATCATTTCTCTGGTTGTACACAAAGTAGAATCATACCATTTGCAATCAAAATGTACATGAGGGGTGGGGAGGGGACAGGAGAAGGAAAGATAATAGAATGAGAGAAACATCATTACCCTGTGTACATGTCAAGCACCTTTTGAGATTTTTTCAGTGTCTGAGTAACTCATTTGGAAAGTGCTAGATTCAAAGTTCTACAGATCATCCCTTTCTACCAAAGTGATGAGGTCTAGGAAAGGTAGAGAGGGTAGAACAAAAAATTTGTTGACATTAAAACCCCAAGAAGACTGTGGAGTGACCTTTCTCCTCCATTCTTTCAGGTAATGCCAGCCCATCTGTGGAGGTGGGGAGTAGACGTAGAGGAAGGGAACTCATGATAGTACCTGGCTTGGGGACTGTTGGGGCAGGTCCCCAAATGACTGTAGTTAGGCTCCCTTGCAGAGCAGGCTATGTTATGTTTTCGTATGTTGCTAGGGCTGGGAACCAGCTATGTTATGGTTGTCAAGGCCAGAAACCCTCTGATTCAGCATATATAGTTAAGGTCATAAACATTAACTCATGAGCATCCCCCCCCCCCCCGACCCCCGCTATGAAACCTGTTGGCAGTGTGCCTTCTTTGTTTTACCTGCACATAAAAAGGGGCCATGGAAAAGACTCAGTGTGAAATGACTAATGGGGGCTGGCTAATGGCTATGGAGACCCCGAATGAAAGATGACCAATATTCCCATTGTGCCTTGCATCTCCTACCACCTCCTGAACTCTGAATCTGTTTCCTGGGTCAGAGCCCCTGCATGACAGGGACCTCCCAAGGAAAGCTTTGAGATCTACTCCTTAGAAACACCACACTTAGATGAGTGTTTTTCTAAGACTCCATGAAGAGGAGAAAGTCCTGGATAGGAGTACTACCATAGTTACAGCTTGGAATGACTTCAAGAATCCCTACTTCCATTAACTTCCCTGGCAGTGTCCATGCTGCTGGTCCCATAAACAACCTCCAAGATCTGTCTCCTGGTTTCTTTCCCTGGTTTCTTTCTGCTCTCCTCAACTTTCTCATTTCTCATATGGAACTTATTTTTTCCCACACTTATTCTTACAACTCCTCCTTTCTATAGTTCTACCTGACCTCAAGCTCCACTTCAACTCATAATTTGGTCATTTCTGAAATGAGCAAAATGAGGAGAGTATTTTCTCTTTGTTTCCCTCATAACACAGATAGTACATCTGGAGGCTAAGGATACAGATAGGGTTACCCAACATCTAGAAAAGATATCCTTTCTTCTTGTGTCTTTCTATTTCCATTAGGATTGCTTCAGCCTTATAGTTTATCCACTATGGTATTATTTTTATTTTGCAAATAGTTTCATTGTAAAATACATTGGTTATGAAATAAATTTTGTAATGTCCATGTGTATCGCGTTCCCTCTGCCGGCAGAGAGACACGACAAACGTCTGAAGCTTTGGAAGTTTATTGTGCACAGTCTTCCTTTCTTTCCCTCTTTTCTATCCCTTTCTCTCTTTTCTTTCTCTCGCTCTCTTTCCCTCTGCTTAACTCTCGCCTGCTCCGGTCGCTCCACTTCTCCCGCTCGGCTCACGCCCTCGCTCGCACTCTTCTTCCTCGCTTCTACTCCTACTCTCAGCTTCTCCGCTTCTCAGCTTCTCCTCTACTCCCCCACCCATCAAGCTTATATACACTTCAACCAATCAGGGGAGAGGACACGAGGTAAACGCGGGGACAGCTACAGGCATAGAATAGGTACACGAGGGGGGCATGCTCTAATCACATCGTTAACTAGCCAATCATTGGAATTCGCTGGTTGTTTACTGTATAGCTGGCCGCTTTTGGCTCAGCGCCAGGCGCCATCTTGACCGTGCCCAAGGCTGGGGGTCCCGGAAACCCCGACACATGTGGGTTCCCATTCATAATGAGATTTCATTATTGCTTTAGTGAAACTTTCTGGAAATCATTTGACAATGAGTTTGGGGAACTCAGGATATGGAAGTGATGATTTATGTATTGTGGTTTGGATTTTGTAGTTGAATTACAGTACTAATAAGGGCCTAGTGTGGTGCTGTCCACAGTGTAATTTTAAATTTTATAGTAGCCACATTTTTTAAAAAGTGAAATGTAATGGGTAAAATAACTTTGATAGTATACTTTATTTAACACACTGTATCCAAAATCTTCAACATGCAATTTCAACATGTAATCAATATAAAAACTATTAATGAGAAATGCACATTTTTGTGCTAAGTTTTTGAAATATCTTGTGTATTCTGTATTTACAGCACATCTGATTTGGTTGGGGAACATTTTAAGTGCTTGAAAGACACATGTAATTAGTGGTTTCTGAATTAGATATTGGTATAGAGTATTGTTCTGTTTTCCATTTGGTTCCTGGGTTTACTGGGTTTGTCATTATAAAACTAACAGGGTCTTTCAATTTTACTTAGCCTAAATCCCTTTATTTAACAGATAAGAGAAATGAGTCAGGAAAAGATGTGTTTTGCCAGGGCACACAGTGAGGTGGGGACATCGTGGGCTCTGAGTCCATGTCTCCTACTCTCTGGCCAGAGCTCTTTCTAGTGCAGACTGCATTTAGTGGGGGTGGTAACTCATGACACACGTCTAGACAAGGAACAGGTCAATCTATGCCAATGCTGCATTCTGTGCTTTGCCTCTGACTTGAGATAGGATCAGTCTCAAATCCTTCCCCCAGCAAATTAACTCACTCACTTGTTCATTGATTTAGTCAGCCAGCCATTCATTCATTTGGCAACCTACAACCTGCTAGACGCTAGGAATGCAAACACACTCTAGAGAAACTCGATCCACAGGGAGACAGACAGGCACTACAGCATGCATTGCAGCATCGCAAAACAGTGTGCTAAAAGGTTCAACCAGAATGTGGGTAGGGTTCTAACAGTTCTGAGAACAGAGGGAATGGACTAAAGGCCGGTTCTGTGAAATGACAACAGTGTAGGGGAGAGTCTGACAGAATGACAAAGACGGTTGACAACCAGACTGAAATTCAGACCTTCTTTCATTTATATACAGTAAATGGTTATTGAGCTTGTTTTAGGTTCATTCGGGAAATCCAGTGACAAGGGAGACACAGTTTGCATATCAAAAAAGGTTGCCATCTAGAGGGGAAACATGCCCAAAATGAATTAAAATGAAAAAATAAATCACAAACTATGAAGAGAGGTCAACGAGCAACGTGGTAAGGTAGTGAATGAAGCTTTTGGACATTGGTGGGCAGAGAAGAAGAGAGAGTTTATTTTAATTAGAGTAAGACCAGCTGTTTTCACCTTAGCAGGAACACCAAATGTGTAATGGCTCAAAGGCAAATTTTTTTTTTCTCACTTACATAGAATCCAAAATGACTACTGCCTGACCAGCAGGTGGCTCTTTCCCATGCAGTGATCCCAGGTCCCCGGCCCCTTCCATCTTGCAGCTCCTCAATTTTTAACATATTGTTTCCATGGTCACCATGCTCTTCTGCATCAAGGTTTTCTTTTCAGGGAGATTAGCAAGCCTGTCAGTGATGCCTGTGATTATTGCTCACTGTCTGGTATGGTTTGGATATGAGGTGTCACCCAATAGCTCATGATTAGATACTGAGAGCTGTAACCTAATTGGTGGATTAATCCATTTGTTTGATTAATAATTTTAAAGGACTATAGTACTAGGGGTTAATTATAAGCAGGTAGGGTGTGACAGGAGGAAGCAGGTCACTGGTGGTATGCCTTTGGGGTTTATATTTTGTCCCTGGCTCCTCGAGAGCTCTCTCTGCATCCTGTCATGAGCTGAGTGGCTTTTCTCTACCAGGTCCTTCCACCATACTATCCTGCCTCATTTTAGGCTCAAAGGAACAGCATCAGTCGACCATGGATTGAATCTCAGAAATCATGAGCTCAAAATAAACTTTTCCTCCTCTAAGTTGTTCTGCTCAGGTGTTTCGTTCACAGTGACAAAAAAACTGTCCAACACACTGGCGCTGGAAACATATAACTGTAAGCGAGGCTGGGAAATAAGGTCTAGCCGGGAATGCCAAGAGTGCCCAGGGCAATGTGCCCACCCAGGTAGAAGAGAAAACAGCTTGATGAACATCAAGCTAGTTTCTGCCCCAGAGTCAAAGGCCTAAAAGGATATAAGACAATGCAGAATAAAAGGAAGAATGTTCTCGATATGTTAGGAAGCTGAAATATGAACAGGGTGGCTGAAGTATGGTGAGGAAGTGATATGGGAGAATGGTGAAGAAACGGGCAGGCTTCAGCTATGAGAGGGGATTTGGATTTTTAGATTATTAAGGTGAGGTATACATAACATTGACTTTACCACCTGAATTATTTTGAAGTGTACAGTTAGTGGCATTACATACATTCACTTTATAGCCTTCACCACCATCCATCTCCAGAACATTTTCATCTTTCCAAATTGAAACTCTGCACCCATTACACATGGACTCCCTATTCTCACTCCCTCCAGCCCTTCATTACCTCTATTCTACTTTCTATCTCCTTGAATTTGACTAAGGACCTTATAAGGAATCATAGGATATTTGTCCTTTTGTGATTGGCTTATTTTATTTAGTGTAACATCCTCAAAGTGTGTTTATGTAGTAGTATGTGTAAGAATTTCCTTCCTGAAGCTGAATAACACTCCATTATATGCAAATAGCACATTTTGCTTATCCATTCATCCATCAATGGACCTTTGAGCTGTTTCTCCTTTGAGGTTATTGTGAATAACACTGCAATGAGCATTAGTATACAGATATCTGTCTTTCCGTTCTTTTGGGTATATGCCAGAAATGGAATAGCTGGATGATGAGATGACTCTGTTTAATGTTTGTGAGGCACCACCATATCGTTTTCCACACTGGTACCCCATTTTACATTCCCACCAGCAGTTTTCAAGAATTCCAATTTTAGTGACGTTGAGCATCTTTTCATGTGCTTATCAGTCATTTGTATGTCTTCCTTGGAGAATTGTCTATTCAAGTTTTTTGTCCATTTAAAAAAATTGTGTTTTTGCTGTTCCTTTGGAAATATTTTCTCCTGTACTGCTATGTTTGTGTGTGTGTGTACATTTGAATATGCCTGTATATGTGTGAACACAGACATGCAAGCCTGTGACCTTCAAGGACTCTTCAGTACCATTGTTTTTCTCAGTAGAAACATCAGGAGGTAGGTCCCTGGCACTGATGTGACTGGGAGAGATTAATTTCCCCTTTTTGTTTTATGTGATGAAAAGGAAAAATGATATTGTCTGTTTCTCAAGAGTGCATGAGAATTAGCACCTATGAAAACCTTTAACTAAATTCATTTAATTCATTTAAACATATTAATTAAACATGTACTGCAATCCAGGTCTGTTCTACATACTAAAGATATAGCAGTGAACAAAAGAGTAAGTCCCTGGCCAAGTAGTCTTTTTTTTTCCTGGTGGTAGGCATAAGAAATAAACAAACTGAAACATACAATTGTTATATGGATGCTAAGCAGGGACGTGTGTGTGCGCACACACACACACACACACACACACACACACATGCACTAATGCACAGAAGTCAGGAAGGCATCCCGGATGGAGGGACACTTCAACATAGTCTTGAAGGAAGCAAGGGAAGGGGTCGCATGGAGATCTGGAGAAGGAGCATTTCAGGCCAATGGGGCAGCAAGGGGGCTCCTTCAAGGAATAGTCAAAAGACTAGTGTAGGGTTATGAAAAAGAGGAGAGGGTATGAGGTAAGTTCCAGAGCCAACTTGTGTAAGACCTTATAAGTTATTATAAAGATTTGAATGAGGTGGGAGTCACAGGAGGGTTTTGAGTCAAGGAGGGGTGTGGTTGGATTTGCATATTAGAAGACCATTCTGGGAGCTGAGTGGAGGGAGCCTGGAGCTTGGGGTGGGGGGTGGGTAATGGTGGAGGAATTGAGAAGACCAGTTAGGATACAGTGTCACTAGCCAAGGCAAGTGGTGATGCTTGATGGGACCAGCATCTAGAGGTCAAGGAGGTTCTGACTGATGGAATTTGGGAGATATTTTGAAGGAAGTATCAACAGGATTCAATTAGTAATGTCACCAGCCTCCCAAGGAACAACAGGAATGAGAGAATCAGGGATCCCTCAGTTTTTTGAGCTGAGAAACTGGAAGTCTGGTGTTGCCAATACTTGAGATCAGTGGAAGTAGCAAGCTGAGAATCTAGCCATGTGCCCAACAGGAAAAGGAAATGAAAGGAAAGCAATGCTGCAGGACAAGAGACATCACCTATTGCTATACCCTCAAAAGAGCTGGTGACTACATTTTTGTGTTTTCAAGATTCATTCCATTCCATCTTCACCTCCATTCGTATTTTCCAAGTAGTAATAGTGAATGATGTTGAGTGTTTAACATGTAATGTGAAAAGCCTCCGATACTCATTATCTCATTGAATCCTGCTAACTACCCAGGATAGAGAAGAGGTAGGTTTTGCTGTAATTGTACCACAGAGGGCCTCTCTGCTTGTCCCCTCACCTTTTTTCCTCTTCTCCCATGGATCCTTGAAACCCTGTAGCCTGGGTAACATCCAGACCACATATATGTATATATGTACACATGTGTAAGAGTGTATAGACCACATATGTACGTGTGCATGTGTGATTTGAAAATGATTGTTCTTTGGTCTTGATATCACATACAAACTCACTAGGAAAGTTTGGCTTTGGTGGAAGAGACACAGTGCCCCAAGTTATGTGCTCATCACTTGGGCTGCAGTGGCCAGGTGCTTGGGTCACACTTGGCTGATGCTGTCTGAGAGATCAGAGTCCACCTGCAGGCATGTGGTGCAGTTCCATGACCGTCCCATCTTGTCTGACATACAGCAGGGCCCACATGTTCATCTGTTATCCCTTGAGGCTGGTGCAGACAGTGGTCGGGGAGAGAACACCACCAAGAAAAACTGCCCCAAACTCTCTCAGCCACTATGGCATGAAACACCCACTTTAGAGAGCTTCCTCTTGGTGTGAATCACTGGACTTTCTCCTTCAAAGTGTAGCAAAGATAATGCATCATGTCTGATGGCACAGGACAGACAACACTTGTGTTATGGTTTGGATGTGAGGTGTCCCCCAAAAGCTCACATGTAAGACAATGCAGGAAGGTTCAGAGGAGAAATGATTGGGTTGCAAGTCTTAACCCAATCAATGAATTAATCCCTGATGGGATTCATTGAAGTGGTAGGGTGTGACTGGAGGAGGTGGGAATTGGGGTGTGGCTATGGGATATATATTTTGTATCTGCAGAATGGATTCTCTGTCTCTCTGCTTCCTGATGATGCAAGCTGCTTCCCTCTGCCACCATGTGTTCTGCCTCACCTTGAACCCCAGGGAAGGGAGCCAGCCTTCTATGGACTAAGACCTCTGAAACTGTGAGCCCTCAAATGAACCTTTTCTCCTCTACAATTGTGCTGGTCAAATCCTTTTTGTCACAGCAGCAAAAAAGCTCACTAAAACAACTGGGTACAGGAAAAGTGCCTTTTTTGCATGGAACTCTAGCTATCTTCTAGAGGCAGATAAAGTCCAGTCTCCCATTTTCTGTATTTATTTAGTCAAGAAGTATTTATGACCCTACTGTGTGCCTGGTATTGCTTTAGATATGCAAAACAGACAGAAGTCCTCCCCTTCAGAGAGTTTATATTTTAATGTGTGTTTGGGGGGCATGATAAAGAATGGTGATAACTACTGTGGAGAAAAATAAAACTGAGGGAGCTAAGGAGTTCCAGTGGGAGGGGAATTAGTGGTACCCGTTTAAGAAGGATCAGGAAGAAGCCAACCCTGACCAGGTGAGCCATGTTGTGCGGGTGGGAGGTGTTCCAGGTAGAGCACACAGCCAGTGCAAAAGGCCAGGGGTGGGACTCTGACGGTGATAGAGGAGCATCCAGGAGCCCCATGCGGTGGGGAGGGGAGGGTTAGGGGAGTGATGGGATAAGGTCAGAGGGCTGGAAGAGGCCAGATCACTCCGCTGTGGGAATCACGGCAGGCTCAGGGTGGAGCAGCCACAGGTCAGACTTCAGTGGGAAAGTATCGAGGCAGCCATTGCCTTTAGGATGGAAAACAAAGTGAGGGGTGAGGCCAGTGGAGAGCAGAAAAGAGAAAAACATGCAAAGGAGGATTCAGGGATCCTGAAGACAAGCAGGGCCTTCATCGTAAGTTTACCTATTTCTAATTTTGCCCCGAATCTCTCTGCCTCCTTAAGACACATCTGGCTCTAGAGTCTGCCTGGAGCCTGGATTTGGAGGCCATCCTCTCCCTCTCCTGTCCTAGGTCCTAGGTTATAGGTCAGTCTTCCTAACCACCCTGTATGTCTGTTTCCAGCAGGTGTGACTTGTCAGCACCTCACTGACTTGTACCCAGGCTGATTGACATTTAGGCTTATTTGTAGCAGGTTTGAGGATCTGGAGTCTCTTTACTTCCTTCTGGTCCTTGACAGCTCTGGATTCTGTGTGGCCATGGACAGGTTTCTAATTATATGAGTTCCCTGAAGACTTTCATTTGTGGGATGAAAGATGTTTGAACTGATAGTTCAGATGCCTGTTCAGAGAGATGGAAGGAACTCTGAGCTCATAGAAGGACATCTGTTGGGCACAGAAGGACCCTGGTGCCCTGGTCCAAGGCCCGGTTCCAGCACATTTGTTGAGGGCCAGGGAGGCAGCTCCTGTCTGCCCCTCCCCACTTAGACAGGAAACCACAGATGGCCCTGCAATCTGATATGCTGGATGTTATCAGAACTCCCAGAGTGGGATGGGAAGCCGAATTTCATGCTTCCAGGAAAGTGCTTCCAGTGTGAGAAATTTGTCATTTTGTCTCTAACTCCATTAAAAGCTTTGTCGTGGTACAAACCCCAGGCAGAAATGGCCTTTCTGTAAATGCCAAGAAAATCACTGGGTTGAGTGTAAAAAGAGCAAACTGGAGTGATTTCTCACACCTGGAGCCCACCCTAATCCACTGCAAGTATGACAGGACATCCCAATGACATGAGATAATTTGCCCTACCTTCATGGTCTATTTCCTTAGAAAGGATGATTTTTAAAATGCTTGAAGGATTACCTTTTTCAGATTTGATTCTTTTTTCCCTCTCCCCCCTTTTGAGTTTAGGAATGCCATGCCACAATAGCTACCAAAATGACAAATGCATTTACCCTTTTATGCAGAAATCCCATTTTTGGAATTTATTTAAGTCCACTTTCCTGTATGTGAAATGACACTTGGGGATTGTTCATAAGGACAAAGAGAGGACTCACTTAAAACAGCAATTCTGTATCTGCACAGTGGGATTCTCTGACACTGTTAAGAGGAATCAGGATGGTCTCTTTACTGACATGAGAAGATTGCTAGGATATGCTGTTCAGTGGGGGGAAAATATCAAGAAACAGAAGGAAGCTAACTTTTGCATAAGAAATGGAGGAACATAAGCATATATTCATATCTGCTTGCATATGCATAAAGGCTGGGAGGTAAAAAAGAAACTAATAAAAATAGTTCCTCTGGGGGACAAGATAAATAGAGGAGATGAAGACATGGATGCAAGACCCCTCAGAGCATTCCTTTATTAGAGTTTTGATATTAGAATCATATAAATGTGTTCTCCTCACAATTTTTTAAGGAAAGACACATCCAAATATATCTAGACTCCATTGACTTTCAGCTTCACTTCTGATATTGGTGTGGGGAACTGCAAAGAGTTTTTCTTTTACTTTAAAAATTTTTTTTCTTTTTAGTTGGAGATGAGCATGATACCTTTATTTTATTTATTTATTTTTTTAATGTGGTGCTGAGGATCGAATCCTGTGCCTCACACATACTAGGCAAGCGCACCACTGAGCGCACCACCCCAGCTCTGTAAAGAGATTTGATAATCATGGAATTTTTGAGAGAGGAGGCAACATTTATTTGGGCTCATGGTTTCAGAGGTTTTGGTCCATGGTCACCTGACTCCATGATAATGAAGAAGAACATCATAGAGGAAGTGCATGGTAGAGGAAAGCTATTTAGTTCATGGCAGCCAGGAAGCAGAGAGAGAGAGAGGAGCCAGAAACAAGATAGTTCCCAAGGGCAGACCATCAGTGATCTACTTCCTCCAGCTATACCCACCTGCCTACAGCTACCACCCAGATGTCCATTCAAATTATTAATCCATCAATAGCTTAATCCACTGGTGACATGATAGCTCTAGTCATTGCCTGAAAATCCCACCTCTGAACCTTGCTGCATTGGGGTCCATGCTTCCAACATGTGGACTTTCTGGGGAACATTAAAAATCCAAACCATGATAAGGCACTTGCAGCCTAACAGAGGAGACTGGAGAGTAAACAGCTGGTGACAAACATTGTACCAATGTTGTGCCACAAGAAAGGGAAGTACAAGGTGCTATGGAGGTTGCAGGAGAGAGAGCTAACTTGGGAGGAGGGGCTGAGAGGCTCAGAGCAGACCATAGGAGGCTTGAAAAAGAGATAGAAGCAAAGAAGTTGGGGAAGACAAAGGATGTACAGAGGCTCACTTGGGCAGAAAGAAAAGTACTAGAGTGTGGGGAGACTTCAGAGTGCTTGGGTAAATGCAAGTAGTTAAGCATGGCAGAAATGGAGGGGTGGGTGTGAACATGAGATTGGTGGAATGTCAAAGGCAGAAGAGAAGCAACAAGCCATGAGGTCCTTATTTATTACTCTGTGACAGATGCTGCTCATTGTGCTACCAATATCTGTTCTCCCTTTATCTAGGTTTTCCTTTTTGCTCAGCCTATAGCCTATGGTGAAAAACACTATATCCTATCCCCCTTTGCAAATTAACATATGTCTATGACGACACCCTGGCCAGTGGGATATAAATGGAAGGCATGTGTGCAACTTCCAGGAAGTGTCCTTCAAAGGAGGGGCTGTCTTTCTCCTCCCCTTTCCCACTGGTGGGAATACAAATATGATGGCTAGAACAGCCATCTTTCTTTCTTTCTTTTTTTTCAAAATAGAAAAATTTTATTTTAATATTCAACCTGATTAAATTATTTTCCCACATTTTTATTGGTGCATTATATCTGTCTATAGTGATGGAATTTACTGTTACTTATTCATACATGCACATACTATAACAATATCCTTTGGCCAATATCACTTGCCAGCACTCCCTGCTTCCTGCTCCCTTTCCTTTACTGGTCTCCCTTTGATTTTCATGAATCCACCCACCTTTCTTTTCCTTTTTCCTTTCTAGCTTCTGCGTGTAAGAGAAAACATATGACCTGTGACCTTCTGAGTGTGGCTTATTTCACTTAACATAATGGTCTCTAGTTCCCTCCATTTTCCTGCAAATGACATGATTTCATTTTTATTTATGGCTCAATAAAACTCTATTGTGTATATACACTGTATTTGCTGTATTCATTCATTCATTGAATACCTAGGTTGGTTCCAGAACTGGCTATTGTGAATTGTGATGCTATAAATGTGGTATGCACATATCACTGTAATATGATGACCAGAACAAATGCCAATGGGTGGTATGACTGGGTCATATGGTGGATCCATGCCTTGTCTTTTGAGGAAACTCCATACTGATTTCCTTAGTGGTTGTACTAATTTATAGTCTTACTAACAGTGTAAAAGTTAGGACAGCCATTCTGAACCAGATGGATGATATCTGTAAAAATGGGTAGAGCAATGAGACCTGAGTGTATTACATTTACATAAGAGAGAAAAAAATTTCTGATCTAGTTTAAGTCACTACGTGGGTGTTTTTTGTTCCTTGCAGTCAAATCCAATACTTATTAGCCTGGATTTTAAAAATTCCACTATGGTGGCTTAGGAGCATGTTTCTAGTACACTTGTGTGTTGCATAGCAATATTTCAGCCAATGACAAATCACCTATACAGTGAGGGTTCCAAAAGGTTATGATGCAGCTGAGAAATTCCTATTGCCTGATGACATCCAGCCATCTTTTCTTTTTTCTTTCTTTTTCTTTTCTTTTTTCTTTTGGTACCAGTAATTGAACTTGGAGTGCTTAGCCAGTGAGCTATATGCACAACTCTTTTTATACTTTATTTTGAGACAGGATCTTAAGGTGCTTAGGGCTTCACTAAATTACTGAGGCTGGCCTCAAACTTATGATCCTACATTATTCACATTTGTGGTGATATTCACATATTCACATTTGTGTTTGCCCTAAGACAAACATGCCTACTGTGTTACCAATCATATGAAAGAATATAGCACATATAGTTATGTATCATGCATACTACTTAATAATAGTAACTTTTCGTTTTATGCATTGACTTTTTATTGGTATTTTATTTTATTTTTAATTTTTATATTTTTAAATATTTTTTAGTTGTAAATGGACACAATATCTTTATTTATTTATGTATTTTTATGTGGTGCTGAGGATTGAACCCATTGCCTCACACGTGTGGCAAGTGCTCTACCGCTGAGCTGCAGCCCCAGCCCTTCATTGATATTTTAGACTGTATTTTTTTATTGATATTTTAGACTGCACTCCTTCTACTTATTTTAAAAGTTAACTGTAAAACAGCCTCAGGCAGGTCCTTCAGGAGGGAGTCTTGAAGAAGGCATTGCTATCACAGGCGGTGACAGCTCCGTGGGTTATTGCCTCTGAGGATCTCCCAGTGGGACAAGCTTTCAAGGTAGAAGACAGTGGCACTGGTGATTCTGACCCTGTGGAGGTCTAGAAACTAATGTGTATTTTGTGTCTTAGTTTTTAACAACAACAACAAAAAAAGGTTTGAAGTAAAAATTAAAAATTTAAAATAGAAAACTTATAGAAGTTATAACGTCAGTTAATACTTTTGTACACTTTGTACAATGTGTTGTTGTTTTAAGTCAAGTGTTACCAAAAAAAGAGTCAAAAAATCTAAAAATGTTATAGTAAGCTAAGTTTATTATTTAATTTATTATTGAAGAGAATTTTTCCATGACAATGTAGTGTCACCTAAGTGTACAGAGTTTAGAAAATCAAGCATCGTGCATGGAAATGTCCTGGCTCTTCACACTCACACTCACTCTGATTAACCCAGAGCAACCCCAGTCCCACGGGCGCCTCCCTGGCTTTCATACTTCATGCCTCATTTTCGCCGTACCTTTTCTCTGTTTAGATATGTCCAGATACAGGAACGCGTAGCATTGTGATCAGTTGTCTGCTGTAGTCAGTCAGTACGGTAACATGCTGTACAGGTTTGCAGCCAGCAGCAGCAGGCTGAACCATCTGGGTTTGTGCGAGTCCATTCTGTTTCCACAATGGCACAATCACCCGGCAACTTGTTTCTCAGGAAGTGTCCTTGTCGTTAAGCAACATATGACTGTATACCTAACTTCACTTTAGTAGCTCTATCAAGCTAGGAACATTGAGTGTAACCTGGAATATTTTGGGTCTGTATGATGCCTTTGAATGAACATCTTCTCGTTCTTCCTCTTTGTCACCTGTCCTCTGAATCACTGCAAAACCATCTCCTTCAAGCTTGATGTCATGTATTTGAGATAGTGCAGAGTGCCTCAAGCTGTGGCCTGTGATGCCAGTTGCCATGATTTAAATCCTTCCTCTGTCACTGCCAGCTGTGTGACCTTGATGAGTTACATATTCTCAATCAGTCCCAGTTTCCCCATCTTTAAAATGTCCTTTCTTCATAGCCTTGTTGAGAGGGTCAGCTAGTATGATGCATGGAGAGAAATTAATGCAGTGCAGGGTGCTTAGTAACTGCCCAGTAAATATTTTTTCTTCGTTTTTTGTATTTATTAGAAATAGATAAATGACACAGTGAAATAAAGCCAATCAGAAAAATTCTATTTGGACTTATGGAGTATGACAGTCTATCCAGTCTGTACAGTTTACTGAAAATCAAGCCAGTTCAAGGGCACATAACATCCTGAGGCTTAACATCTCTTGGCAGAGGGCGTGGACTGAAAACTTAAACCTGAGTGGACAAATGTGGACAAAGGTCACTGCCAGTGGGGGCGCTGGCATTATCTCTCATTTGTCCTTCCAGCCTGTTGGTTGAAATCATGACTTCCTTCATTGCTGTCCAGTAAATATTAATTGATGATCAGTTTATGGTTGATATGTGCCTCCCATTTTTGAGAATCTCTAAGCACATTTCAAATACAGTCCCAGGAACATACATAAAAGTGTCCATCAAAAGTCATTTCACTAAAGATATTTATCCTCTCTATTTGTAGGTACAAAGAAGGAAAATGGAAGTGTACGGCTGGGTTGGCTGGTGCAGTAGCTCTGGAAACTGAGCCAGGAGGATCTCAAGTTCAAAGCAATCTCAGTAACTTAGCAAGGCCCCCAGCAATTTAGGAGACCCTATCTCAGCATAAAAAACAGAAACAGCTGGGAATGTGGTTCAGTGGTTAAGCGCCCCTGGGTTCAATCCCCGGTAGCAAAAAATAATAACAAATAATGATGATAACTGTGAAAAATTTTGTTGGTTTTTCAAAGATTTATAAAGGAAAGACCTCGTCATTTTTTCCGTTTCATATAAATGCTAGCTCTTGCTCTTCCCTCTTGCCTTTTTGTCACCTCTACCCCTTTCCCACCTGGATGCACTGGAGGACAGAAGCATCCTGGAAAGGAGGGAAGCCCTTTCCAGCTGGCCACTGTTATTATCAAGCACTGAGGACTCCCTCCCTCCTACCCTGTTACACTAGTACAATAAATGGGGAAAATGGTCCCTTCAGGTGTTTGATCCCTTTAGCAGAAACAATGAATTAAAATAAAATATTCAATATGGAACTAATGTCTCCTTGCTGACATGGAGGGCTTGAGAATGGCTCTATTAGAAGATGCATGGTGGATTTTGCATTTATTATCACTGAATATACAAAAACTATGTGATGAAGACTTAGAGTTGTGGAGAGAGACTTCCTGTATTCCACTTCCTGCTCTGCCACTGCCTTTCTTCTTTTTGAAATAATTGTATGCATGTTTTATTTTATTACAATATTATTCTTTTAGAAAGTTCCGGGTGAATGCCAGCAAAGCTCTGCCATCCCCTTTCTGTGTGAGTTTGGACAAGATGCTTAACAACGTGGGACTACAACGCTGCCCTCACTTAAGAGATGTGGCCATGGAAGAAGTGCTAAATCTAAGGTGTTTGCTCGACATGGTGCCTGGTCCCTGTTAAACATGTGATAAGTGCTTGCTGAGAGGAATAAGTGATGTCTGTCAAGGACAAATTAAATTCTCCCTCCAGGAGGACTTTCTTGAATACTTATCCCTCATTTGACTCTTAGCTTTAATCCAATGCATGTCTTTCTTTACAACTAAACTATGGGTTGTGTGGTTTCTTTCTTCTTTTGTTAATCTCAGGACTCCCCTGCATAGCCTATGGTAGCACCTATTTTGTTTAGCTTTTGCTGTGTAATATGCCAGTTTAAAACTTAGTGAATGACTAAGGGTAAGTGGCAGAAAGATCAGTAAGAAGGGAGTGAGGAGTGGGGGAGGGGAGGGGAAGGAGAGGTACTGGGGACTGAATTAGAACAAGATATATTCCATGCTTTTATAAAAATGGATTCTACTACCATGTATAACTAAAAAGAACCAATAAAAAAACAGTGAATGGAAGTTACTGTTTATTTAGCTTATCCTTTTTCAGGAAGCCAATCTGGGTTTGGTGTGGCTTGGAAATTCCAGTTTATACTAGGCTCCTCTGATCTCAGTTGGGCTGGCTCATTTTTATATAGTCAGCTGGAGGACCAGATGCAAGGGCTTGTTTGTCACTGCCCATCTTGGATGGCTGGATGTTTGGGACTTCTTTCTAGTTTCTTGTCCTCTAATAGGCTCTCCCAGGTTTTCTGTCTGCTGGTTGCAAACTCCATGAGCACCAAGTTCTGAAAGTATAAGTACTCTTCAAATCTCTGATTTTGTCACATTTTTCTATTCTTCTTTTATCCCAAATAAGTCACATGACCATGCCCAGAGCCAGTGTAGAAGGGGATACCTGAAGGCATGGTAAGGGGAAGTATAAGCAAATTAGGGGGCATTACTGCAATGGTCTACCTCAGCACCTTGTCTTCATCCATTTTTGTGTTGCTATAACAAAATGCCTGAAACTGGGTACCTTACAAATAAAACAGTTTTATTTAGCTCATAGTTCTAGAATGCATGGTGCCTGTGCCCTGGCAAGGGTTCCCCTGGCTACATCTCAACATGGCTGAGAAACAGAAATGGAAACGGCAGTGTGCGGAAGGAACAAAGGACATGGGATAACCTTACTTTATAGCAACCTGCTCTCACAGGAATTAAATCACTCTGCAAAGACCAGTATCAATCCTTTCCGAGGGTAGTGCCCCACTGACCTACCCATGTTCTACTAGGCCCCAGCTATTAAAGTTCCATCACCTCAAAATAGTCATACTGGGGACCAAGATGTAGCACCTGAACCTTTGGGAATACACTCAAATCATTCCCAAGCCATAGCACACCTCATAGTAGACCAATTAAGTGTTACAATCTGGCCCCCTTTCCAAGGTGGGTAGTGTCAGGGGCCACTAAGGCTCCACTGTATTTGCAAGGCTAGAGTCCAGGTCAGTTCTCCATACCACATACTCCACATGAAGGTGTGAGTTGCCTGTGCCTCTTCTTAGCTCCACCTAAGAGGAGAAGATGTTTCTCTCATGGATATGTCCAGGGATTCTTGCTTTGAAATTCCAGGGCTGTCATTCTCTTAATTATGACCCTCCTTAATTATGCAGTGTGCAGCAGCCTGTGCAAACACAAATGCAATTGCTAAGGCCTTTAGCAGGGTCTCTGGTGGATATGCAGGGTTTCCAACCCTTCTAGGGAGCTGGGTGACTATTTAGGCAAGAAAGAATGGGAGAGTTTTCACAGGCACAAATTCGACTGTTTTAGGAGATTGATCCCTAGGCCTTGTCCTTGTCTCCTGTAAAATTAAAACTTGCACTCTCAAGTAAATTTCCTTCCAACTCTACCCTTCTCAACAGTTAGAAAATCATAAAACACTAATTAATGCACTCTAGTTGAAGAGTTGGGGACAGAAAGGGAATCAGCAAAGCCAATAATGTACCAGGCACATTATTATTGCCTTTAATCCTCTACACCAAACACTCTGAGTTGGGGATGATTAACTCGGGTTTTGCAGAAGAAGAAATGAATTCAGAGAGGTTATGAGACCTGCCTGGGGGACACACAGAGGTGGAACAACAGGGATGGGATTCGATCTGGTCTTCCTGGAGCCTTGGCATTTCCCCTCTGCTGTGCTACCGCTGAGCCCAGATGAATAGTAAACAGCTGGGGCGAGACCCCCTCCAACTCTTCTGACAATCACCAGTTGCCTATGGGAAATAGCAGTTGTCACATCAAACCTGGTTGGAAACGTGGGCCTCGGTGGGTGACAGGACACTGAGTACAAAGGATCAAATGGACCACGGGGCACGTCACTGGTGGAATGTCGACTCCATTTGGGGGAAATAAGCTGTTTACTGTAGATAGTGAAATAGGAAACATTTCAACATTAAGGTATATGAGTTTTGGCAGGGAAAGATTCGATGACTTAATGACAAGCACTGGAGGCTAATCTGAAAACAGCAGATATCTGCATCCGCACCTAAAATAGTAGGCTGAGCTATTAAAGCGGAATGCGCTGACAAGCCTGAAGACAGTATTATTTAAATTAGATTGGATAGAGGATACTCAGCACCAGGCAACCACTTTTATTTCTATTTAGGATGAATGGTATGGGATTGGGCCTGTTGGAGTCTGTGACCTGGCTGCGTGGGTGGCCCCTCCTGAAAGCTCCATTGACCGGAAGCGTCTGTCAGTCCTACTGGCCGGGTCTTCTATCTTCTGAAAGGGACAAAATGAAGTGATTAGAACTCCATATGACCCTGGGACACCTGATTGCCCCATTTCCTAGTCTGCCCGTGAAATCAGTCAACTCTCATTTACCTACAATGGCCAATCTGCAGAAAATTCAGTGTTTAAACCAGCACGCTGATGTACCAGTCTGGGCTTGGTGCGGAGGTGTAAGGACACATGAAACATCCTCATTCCTCATGCTGTAACTAAGTAAAGGTGTAGCAGAGGAAAGCGAATAGTTACCTTTGTTGTGACAAGTGAAGCCATTGGATAGAGCCGTGCATGGGAGCTGTGGATGGGAGCTGTGTTCATCTGTAAAGTGCTCAGCAGGAGCTGTTGACCCCACAGGAGGACAGGTGGAGGGGACACTGGGGAAACCTGGCTGGCAGCAGGTGGTCACATCCTCAGGAGCTGTGGGGGCACTGAGCATTTGTCTAGAAGGATGCCAGAATTGAGTCCAGGGTGGTGATCTCCCTCACCACTGCTCACCCTACTCTGGCAGAGGAGGTCACATAGGGAGAGCTACCCCACAGTGGTTGGGGCAGGGACACATGGTGGCCTGAGCAGTGACATTTTACCAGGTGGACAGTCAAGGCAAATAGGCCATAATAGTGGGAGGGGTACTACTAGGTGGGAGGATGAGAGGAAGCTGGGGAGAGAATGTTCCCAGAGGGTTTGAGGCTGCCACAGAGAGAAGCCTGCCCATTTGTTATGATCTCAGTGTGCCGAGATGCACCCTGGCTGCTGGGCCCTGTCTTGGCCTCTGCAGACCCAGATGGCCTCTTGGCAGCTCCCCAGGTGACAACTGGGTGTTGGAAGAAAAGCAGGTATGTATGCAATGTTCATAACTCACTTCTTTTTCTCATTTGGAACCCCCAGGGGAATATATCTGATGTCTATTGGGGTTTACACTAGCTTCTCCTGACTAATCCATTACATTTTGTTGTGCTGTGACCATGTCTAAGAACTTTTGCAGTTGGAACATCTTAACACTTAAGTGGATAATAGCTTCAAGGGGAGAAATGTGGATCTTGAAATGTGACATTAATGCATTTGTAGAATTCTCTTAGTTCCATTAGGGAAGGTGCTAGTAATTTACCCTTTGGAGGGTGGTCTTCCAAAGAGTGACTTGTCTAGGCTACATTGTCTTGTCTTCACTTTTGCACCAAATGTCAGAGGAAAAGAGCAGGACTGGAAATCTTTAGTATACCTTGTGCTTAAGACTTGGGTTCAATTCCTGCTGTCACCTTCTATCACTGTGACCCTGTGAAATTTGTTCAACTTCTCTATCTTAAATTTTCAGCAATAAAATGGATAGAATAATGTAACTTTGTAGAAGCACTTTGCATGAATTCCTTGGTGAGTCTTTGTAACAATCCGGGAAATTTTATCATGCCTCCTTTAGAATGCCGGCTTCCTCAAGAACAAGAACTAGCTGCTTTGCTCATGTTAGTCTGGGTGCTATAGCAAAGTACCACAGACAGTATGTCTTATAAACTACAGAGATTCATTCTCACAGTTTTGGAGATTGAAGACTAAGATCAAAGTGCCTGCATGACTGGGTTCTGGCGAGGGTGCTCTAGTGGATGTAAATGGTTGCCTTTTTGTATCCTCATAAGGTGGACAGAGTGAGGGAGCTCTCTGGAGTCCTTTTTATAGGAGCACTAATCCCAGTCTGAGGGCTCCATTCTTGGATGTAATCCTCCCAAAGACCCAGCATCAGGGGATAGTATTCCAAGGTAAGAATTATAGGAGAACACAAACACCAGCTGATGTATTCTCAGCACCCAGAACTGTATTCTCATTTCCCAGAATACAGAACTGTATTCTCTGTATTCTCAGTACTCAGAACCTGATCCATAGCAGTCTCCCAGTATACATTTCCTGTTCTAATGAATGAATGAAGAAACTGAGGTGGGAGAGATATACAGCTAGTGAGTGCTGAGCTGCATTTTTATCTGGGCCAGTGTGATATTGGAGCCAAAGCTCTTAATTACTGTACTACAGTCCTAACTACTACACCTGTACCAGCCAGCCTTGGGAATCTGAAAGGTCAAATCTATTCTGTATAATAATACCAAGAACACATTTGCCTTGTTCCATATCATTCTCCCATGGTGGGATTTTTCCAGAGGCTCCATGATGTGTGATATCTCAGTTAACCAAAGGCAGAAGCAAGTATGAGCATTCACCTGTTTTCTTTTCAGCCAGACATTTAAGAGCTTTTGTGAATATGTCAAATTATGATTTTCTTCTCATTGAAATGGTTGAAATTAAAAAACATACAGTTGTTTGGGTAATGTAAAGGTGACATGCTCACCTAGACTGGCAAGCCAGGCAGCCACCTACTGGTCCCAGCCTAGAAGTGGCAGCTGAGGAGTGGAGTGGCAGAGTGGCAGAGTGGTGACCTGGGTGGGTCCTGTCGCAAGCAGCAAGCACAGCCTACAGCCTCAGGGAGCCTCCCTACAAGTGCAACCAACCAGTGCCAAGGCAAACCAAGGCACACCAACCTGTCATCCTTCCGAGGCCAGGTCCAGACATGGTATGGACGCTGACTGCAGAAGCTGGCTCCACACATTGCTGCAGCCCCATCCCACTGCCTCAACCTCCTACTACCTGACCTGCCATGATGAAATGGAAGTGGGGCAGACTTGATGAAAGTTGGGACTTAACAACTGACCAATATACACTTATACATTACTGTTGGGAATGCAAATTGATGCAACCACTCTGGTAAGCAGCATGGAGAGTCCTCAAAAAGCATGGAATGGAACCACCATTTGACCGAGTTCTCCCACTCCTCGGTATATACCCAAAGGACTTAAAATCAGCATACTACAGTGACACAGCTACATCAATGTTTACAGTAGCTCAGTTCACATATAGCTAAGCTATGGAACCAACCTAAGTGCCCTTCAACAAATGAATGGATAAAGAAAATGTGGTATATATACACAGTGGAGTATTGCTCATCCATAAAGAGGAATGATTTTATGACGTTTTTGCAGCTAATGGGTGGATCTGGAGACTATCATGCTAAGTGAAATAAGCTAGTCCCCCCAAATTAAAGTTGAATGTTTTCTCTGATAGGGGGACACTAACTCACAGTAAGGTGGGGGAGTGGAATGGGGGGGAGTGAATAGAATGATAGTAGGTTAGACCATGGGGAATGGAGGTAAGAAAGGGAGGATAAGCAAAGGAAAGATAGTAGAAGGAGTCCAACATAGTTTTTCCATGTACATATGTGAAAACAACACAGTGAATCCCACCACCATGTACATCCATAAGAAGGGGACTCTAACTAGAATAAGATATATTCTATGCTTTTATAATTATATCAGAATAGACTCTGCTGTCATACTAAAAAGAACCAATAAAAATAAAAATAAATAAAATATGCACAAGACAAAACATGAGTTATTTATGCAATGTTCATGGATAGATAGGAAAACTCAATCAAAAAATGAATTGCTCTCAAATTAATGCATAGAATAAATAAATGCCTTTAAAATAAAAATTCCTACAAGGGTTTTTCAAGACACATGGAAAACTGATGGTGGTGCTAGAATTGGAGCCAAGACCATTATGGATAGAGTAGCACTAGCAGTTACCAACATTATTTTAAACCTACATATTTAAAAAAATGGTTAGATTAGTTATATTGAAATTTAGCTAGCATAAAATAATGTTTATTATTTTTAGTTGTATTGTTCTCTGGATTTTCACAAACATGTATGTTGTATGACTACTATGAAAAATAAGATATAGAAGCATTTGATCACCCTAACATATTTTTACACTCACCTGTTCAGTTTCCTGTAACCATTCTAAATTCCTTACTAACTTTAATTTGTTTTGTGATGTTTTTCTGTCAGTATTGACTTTTACAAAATGTCTTACAAATGGAACCATGAACTACATGTATTTTGCATCTGCTTCCTTTTATGTAACATATTGTTTTAGGATTTGTCCATGTTATCCCATATATGTTTTTGAATAAGGTTTCAGGTACTGATAAAATTTAATTATTCACCTTTATTATTATTATTGTTGTTGTTTCAGTGGGATTCTTCTTCTTCTTCTTCTTCTTCTTCTTCTTCTTCTTCTTCTTCTTCTTCTTCTTCTTCTTCTTCTTCTTCTTCAGAACAGGGGATCAAACCCAGGACTTTTGGAATTGGAGCCAAGCATTTTGCCACTGAGCTACATCCCAGCCTGTTTATTCACATATTAAGTGACCTTGAAGTTATTCTCAGTTTGGGGTAACAATGAATAAACCTACTATAAATATTAAAAAAAAAAAACTGATCAATAACATTAGTACCTTTCCAAGCCCTAATTAGCATAAATTTGGACCAATAGCGTTAGTACATTTCCAAACCCTAATTACCATAAATTTGGACCAATAGCAGTGAACCAAGTGCATATAAGCCTCTAGCAGAGCCTTTGACAGAGAAAACTTGATGTAGCTTGCAGTATTGTTGCTCAGCAGTTTCATAAGGGTTCGTAAATCATAGTATGCCGAGATTATTCCTCTGCTTAGCGAGACAAGAGTCAAGAAAGAAGAAGAAATGGTGAGTTGCTGTGGTCTGCGGCAACACTGGAGGACATGGCCCGCCATTAGGAGCCGCAGTGCCTCAGGGGCTACAGACCTGCAGCTTGTGCAGACCGCCCTGCCAGCAGAAGAAGTGAACTAAGTTTCATATCAGAGCTCCAGGTTTCAAAGTTATTGTTATATGTTACATAATTAGTAAGTATTTCAATTTCTTAATTTTAATTCCTATTGGTGAAAATTCTGAGATTTCCTGCTGAGATGAAAGAGTTCTGTATGAGGGTCATAAGGATTAAATAGGGTGTGTTTGTAGAGCGCTCTCCCTTGTCTGAGAGTTGACAGACGTGCACATGGCAGCTGTGGTGGTGGAAGCAGCAGCAGAAGCAATGGGATGGTGACTGGGAGGGGCCTGCTGTCACACCCTGTGCTGCTGGCCTGATCTCGCATGCGTGGGACCCATCTGAAGACCAGGAGAGGACCCAGCCATCACTGAAGAAGGGTAGTCTGTGGGCTTTAATTAGAAGCTGTCTGACTTATCATTTTGCTTGTGTTTTGGTGGGTCCTGGGAGCAGAGTGGCAAGTCAAAGAGAAGGCATACTCCCTGACCACATGGAGTTTTGCTGGGTCTTGGATTATAAAGAGGGACCTGTTTCACGTACTCACACGATAGGTGTGTTTATATTTCCTTCACCATGTACCTTGACATCCAAGAGGCAAGATGTGGATGGGAGGTGGGGAAATAGAATCTGAACTATTTTGGCAGGACTGCAGAGTCATGATGTGTTGTACCAAATGGGGGTGGGACAGGAAGAGAGCTGCTTCAGGAAACTGGTCACATTGGCATCTGGCAGAGTTCAGGCTCCACTGGCGCTGATGAGACCTGTGAGATCAGGTGGTTTCATACCCATCCTACAGGAGAGGTGGCCCATCGCTCTCCTCAGACAGGGCTGGCAGTCCCTTCAGAGTAAGCATACTGTCTGAAAAGCAATGACAACATAAATCCAAGAGGGAAGCTCAGTGCCTAGCATGACTGTGGTGAACCCCACTCACTTTAAAAGAACACCTGTGGAAAACTGCACACTTCAGATTTCAAGTTCACTCCCATCTCTCGCTGCCCTAGTCCACAGCCATTGCATTGTAGAGAGAAAGATTTCTTTGATTCATGGTGCATAATTTCAGGAAGTTGGTTTAAAAAACACCTGCTCTAACCTGGAGACTGAAGCAACAAGTTGGAAAATGATGATTTATTCAGTTTCTAATAACCTCTTGGTATTGACTGCAGTAAGACAAATCCATAGTGTCCTGCCTGGAAGGGCAGCTCCCCACAGTGGATGCAGACGAGCTGAGTGAGCACCCAGAGCACTTCTTTCCCTTGCAATTGGGGTAGGGAATGCGAAGGAAGCTCTGCCAACACACCAGCCCAGGGATCCAAATGGAGTGGTCAGCCCTCCCATGGACGGCTCAGCCTCGGGGGCCTCTGGCATTCTAGGGACAGTCACTCCCCACCTTGCATGCAACTCTGGTTTTCAGATACCCCGGAAGGAAGATGGGCAGTGGAAGCTGTGGATCTCAAACGAGGTCTCTAAGCCTTGCCCTCTGTGCAGGGTCCTCTCCATTTGGTGTTGATGGGATTCTGGCCGTGTGAGAATTTTCTGCATATTAAGAATATGGTGCTGTTCAATAGCAAAACTATGGAACCAACCTAGATACCTTTCAACAGATGAATGGATAAGAAAATACGGTACATATACACAGTGGAATATTACTCAGCCTTAAAGAAGAATGGAACTAAGGTTTTTGCAGGTAAATGGATGGAACTGGAGAAGATCATGCTAAGTGAAATAAACCAAAAAACTAAAGGCTGAATGTTTTCTCCGATAAGCAGATGCTGATACATAGTGGGGGGGGGGCGTGGAGGGAGGAATGAAGGAACTTTGGATTATGCAGAAGGGAGTGAGGGGAGGGGTCGGGTGGTTGGGGATGGGAAGGACAGTAGATTGAGACAGACATTATTACCCTATGTACATGTATGAAAAAAAAATTTTAAATATCACTGTCAAAAAAAGTTAATAAAAAAGTTAAAAAAAAAGAATATGGTGCTGTAGGGATTGTTTAAGGGCAGCATAAGTCAGCGAGCAGATGTTGAAAAATAGGAGAGGGATAATATCCACTCCAATGGGTTAAAAAGAGATATTGGTCCCCAAGAAAATGCATGTGAGATTGTCCCAACTCAGAGGCTGCTGGGTCCTCCACCTTAGACCAGGGTGTGAAGGAGAGACTGAGTCATCGTCATTCATGTATCCCCAGGGATTGGCACACAGTAGATTTTGTATGAGTATTTGTTTACTGAACTCAGGATTAAAAACAAACAAACAAACAAAAAAACCTTTCATTTGGAAATCATTTCAAATGAAATCATTTCAAGTTCACTTGAAATAAATGGAAGAAAATGTGCAGAGGACATTTGTACATACTTCAACCCAGGTTCCCTGTAGTTTAATATCAGTTTCTTCATTTGTTCTCTGTCTCTCTTCATAATATTATTTCTTCCTGCATCATTTGAGAGTAAGTCCTGTATATCACTGCTGCTTACTCTTAAGTACCTCTGTGTATTTGGTAAGAATAAAGGTATTCTCAACAAACCTGTGTTAACCCCCACGTGATTAACATTGACACAGTACTTCATCTACTCTGCTACCTGTATTCAACTGTCTCAGTTATCCAAAATATTCTTTATAGGTTATTTTCTATCTTCAGTATAGGGCCCAATCCAGGATCAGATATTGCACTGACGTCTCTTTAGTCTTACTCCACGTAGAACATTTCTTTGTCTTTTATGACATTGACTTTTTAATGAATGTAGTCACCAACTTTTCTGTGGGTACATATTTCGGATAGGGGTTGACTTTTCCCTCCCATGTCTCAGTACGTATCTGCAGGGCTTACTAGGTGTCTGGCTTATTGTCATGGGATCTGGATCATTACCTCAGACCAATAGACCAGATTTTTCACAAAGGAGATGATCCAGGGGACCCATGGGGGTCCCATTATCCTGAATATGCTCAAAATTGCCAACTTGAATGTCAGAATGGTCCCTTAAAGGGGCAGCAAGGTACCAGCGTTGAGATGATAGCTGGGCATTTGGGCTACTCTGCTTCAGGATGCAGCATGTACTCTGAACCAACGGCTATTTTATGATGCTGTGTCCTTGAGAAATAAAATAAATGGGCCTGGAAATCAGGAATAAATGTTGCATTGGTCATTTTTCCTTCCTGTTTTGACAACTTTCACTTTTTCTTGGAAGTGAAGATCCTTCTATCAATCAAGGGACATCTGAAAAGAATACCCCTCAATTTAAAGCTATGGCTGCCTCCTGGTCATTTTGGGCTCCTCCAGCAGACAGTGTTACTCTACTGGTGGTGAAAATTGATCCTGGTCATCATGGAAAGTTAAAGTTATTGCTATATAATGGGGTAGGGGAGATTCCCTAGTCCCTTTTTGATATCATAACTAAACACCTAAGACTGGATAATTCATGAAGAATAGAAAATTGTTTCCCACAGTTCTGGAGGTCAGAAGTGGGACATGTCTGTACAAATGACTGTTGTCCTCTGGCAGAAAAGTGGAAGAGAGTAAACCCATTCTTAAAAGCCCTTTTTCTTTTCATGCTTTTTAATTTTATTTCAGTGCTATAAAAATATTTAAATAAACCCAGGAAATATTTTATTTTTTAAATGTATTGTTTCTTTTTAGTTATACTTGATAGCATAATCCATTTTGATATAATTATACAACATGGAATATATCTTATTCTAGAGTCCCATTCTTATGGATGTACATGGTGGTGGGATTCACTCTGTTGTTTTAATATATGTACATGAAAACCTATGTCAGATTCATTCTACTGTCTGTCCTTTACTTATCCCCCCACCTTTCCCTCCATTCCCCATTGTCTAATCTGCATTTTTAGTCTTCCCCTCACAGCCCCCCCTGCCATTGTGGGTTAGCATCTCCCTATCAGAGAAAACATTCAACCTTTGATTTGGGGGGACTGGCTTACTTCACTTAGTATGATAGTCTCCAGATCCACCCATTGCTGGCAAATGTCATGAAGTCATTCCTCTTTATGGCTGAGCAATACTCCATTGTGTATATATATATATATATATATATATATATGTACACATTGTATACATTGTGTATATATATATATATACACAATGTGTATATATATATATATACACAATGTGTATATATATATATATATATGTACACATATGTATACATTGTGTATATATATATATATACACAATGGAGTATATCTATATAGATAGATAGATAGATAGATAGATAGATAGATATAGATAGATAGGTACCACATTTTCTTTATTCATTCATCTATGGAAGGGCACCTAGGTTGGTTCCATAGCTTAGCTATTGTGAATTGAGCTTCTATAAACATGGATGTGGTGCACCACTGTAGTTTGCTGATTTTAAGTCCTTTGGGTATATCGAGGAGTGGAACTGGGTCAAATGGTAATTCCATTTCAAGTTTGGGGAATCTCATACTGCTTTCCAGAGTGGTTGCACCAATTTTCAGTCCCACCAGCAATGTATGAGTGAACCTTTTCTTGCACATCCTTGTCAACATTTATTGTTATTTGTATTCTTGGTAGTTGCCATTCTGACTGGAGTGAGATGGAATATCAATGTAGTTTTAGTTGACATTTCTTTAATTGATAGAGATGAACTTTTTAAAATATTTGTTGTCCATTTTTATTTCTTCTGTGAAGTGTCTGTTCAGTTCCTTTGCCCATTGATTAGGTTAATTTTGGGGTTTTTTGTACTAGGGATTAAACTCAGGGTCAATCAACCACTGAACCACATCCCCAGTCCTTTTTTTTTTGTATTTTATTTAGAGACAGTGTCTCACTGAGTTGCTTAGTGCCTCACTAAATTGCTGAGACTGGCTTTGAACTTGTGATCTCCTACCTCAGCCTCCTGAGCCTCTGGGATTACAGGCATGTACTATTAAGTAGCACCCAGCCTGGGTTAATTTTTTTCATGCTAAGTTTTTAAAGTTCTTTATATACCCTGGAAATCCATGCTGTTTTTGAGGTACAGATTTTCTCCTAGTCTTTAGGCCCTCTCTTCATGCTTTTGATTGTTTCCTTTGCTATGAAGAACCTTTTTAGTTTGATACCATCCTTATGTATTGATTCTTGATTTTATGTGCTTTAGGAGTCTTATTAAGGAGGTTAGTTCCTGAGTTGATACACTGATACATTGGAGTGTTGGGCCTGCCTTTTCTTCTAATATGTACAGGGTTTCTGTCTAATACCTAGGTCCTTGATCATTTTGAGCTGTGTTTTTACTCATGAGGGCTCATGACCTAAACAAAAATGCCTTACCTCTTAATACCACCCCAAAGAAGATTAAGTTTCAACATGAATTTGGAGGAGACACCATTGTTCAAACCACAGCAGAGGGGTATGCTGGGAACCTGGAAGAGGTTCCTTTGGAACCCCTTGGAGGAATCACTGATTACAGAGAATAAAATGATGACAGCCACAGCCTGACAAAGGCATTATTCCCAAGGCTCAGATCCCTTTAGAGAAGATCTTAAATACCCATTGTGAGCTACTGAAATGCTAGAGCGACTGAAAAGCTAACGAGGATGAAAGGAATCTAGAATGAGTGGTGCCGGAGGAAGATGAACATCAATTAGCTTTAAGACAACTGCAGCATTGAGGTGTTAACACAACACTCTACTACTTGGAAGTGAGAATCTTCTAGTTGCTAGGAGGATCTTCTAGTAAATGTTGTTCCCATTTACACTTCCATTCCAAGCATTTTTAAAAATTATTTTTATCTGCAAGTCCTAACTACTTTGAAGGACTCGGTAAACTTAACAGGTAGAAGAGTGGATTTGAGTTGGTGCCACACTTGTATCCTTTGACATTCTTCTGCCTACCAGTGGCTGCTTAATGTTAATTTGAAGACTTGTTTTCTGGTTTGGGAAATAGCTTTAATCTGCTTTCTGGGCAAGCTAGAAGTGTTGGGAGGTTTTACCGCCCTGGGAAGTAGATCTGAACTCATGATAGAAGGGGAGTTGGTGGGAAAACACTACCTTTTAGCCCTTCACTGTCTCCCCAGGGACCTGTGGGCATGTCATTGCCCTCTCTGGTAATTGCCTGGTTTGTGGATCCTTTTTGGCTGCTTTTCTTTTCTTTTGCTTTTCACCTTAGATTTCTGGTTTCATGATAATATTTTCTGGTTTCACTTCCTAAATCTCCTTTTTGAAGTTCTGCTTCTGGAGACACCCAAACTGAGACTGTGGGTTCCAAAATTCTCATGACCATACAGGTAGGTCCTCCTCCAAGTTGAAGTATTTTTGCTTAATAATATCCCAAAAGGATTATTACAGAATAAAAATAATAAATCAAATGTTTTGGAAGTAGTATTCATACAGAAGTACACATACTGAAAAGTATACAGCTCAAGAATTGTCAGGAAGTGAACACCTAGATCGAGGTACAGGATATTACTAGTGTAAAAACCCAGAAAACCACGCTGGACACGGGAATTGACATAAGAGGATTTATTAAGCAAACAGAATGTCTGCCTGCAGGGTAAGAGAGAAAATGAGAGGAAAAGACAGAGAGTGCACTTGACAGAGTGGAAAAGCGAAGAGGAGAGAGAAAGAAAGTGAGTAGGAGAGAGAAAGCATGAGAGAAGATGGTGGGGAAGCTATCCTTAAGCAGTTGAATTCTGCAGGGCTAACAGGGGACCAATAACGGAGAAGGATACTTGCAAGCTGACTGATGAACCAATAGCTAGCTAGGATGTTCACAGACTGACAGGTAGTTGGAAGGCAGGAAAATGACTGTAGTGGAAAGGTGAGGGGGAGCGACAAGAAGTTGGGAGGCAGGGAAATGAATGCAGTGTAAAGGGTGGGGTAGCAGCTTTATATTATAACTAGCATTCCAGAAGTGTTTGCATTTGTCCAACTGTGGTAGACACTATGAAAAGGTTTTCACGGTGCTTGTACCAATTCTCATTCTCTTCAGAAGAATGTAGAGTTTGGTTTGCTCCAAGTCCTAGACAGTATTTGATAATTGCCTATCCATTTTCCTTTAGGCATTCTACTGGGTGTGTAGTGATATCATATTGTAGCTTTCAGTGTTTCATTTCCTTGATGATCAGTGATGATCACTTTCAATATGATTGCTGCCATTTGGAAATCCTCTTTTGTGGAGTGTTCCCACATTTTTTCAGTTTTCCTACTGGGTTATTTGTCTTTTTCTTTTTGATTAGCATGAATTCGTAATATACTTGGAAAATGTGTCATTCATCAGATACATGTGTAAAAATACTTCCTCCTATTCTGTGAATTGTCTTTTTCACTCTCTAACTTGAGGATTTTGATGAAAAGAATTTCTTAATTTTAACATAGTCTAATTTATTAATTTTTTGTTTAAGCTCCATAATTTTGTGTCCTAAGGAGTGTTTGACTACTCCAAAGTCAGGAGGATGTTCTCATGTAACTGGATACATGAGACTTTGTCTGAACCTTCTATTCCATTGGTCAGTTTATCCATTGATCAGTTTATTCTATTCTTACATTGGTGTTAACTTTATAATAGGTATTGATACCTAAACTTCTTAAAGATTACCTTTGCTCCTTTCCCTTTGGATTTCCATAAGAATTTTAGAATCAGCTAGTCAAATTTTAACAAAAATATTTTGGGGATTGAGTGGGAATATATTAAACTTATAAATTTCTTAGGGGGAAAATTGATACATTTATAATATTGTGCTCTATAGTCCATGAATATGGTATACACCTTAATTTGTTTTCCCTTATTTTCTCTCACTGATATATTTTTAGTTTATTTTAGTTACAGAGTCCTTGCATACCATGAAGCTGTTGGAGCTCCGAGTTATTTCAAAGGCAACAAAGGATCAATTGAGAGGTGGACATATTCTATTGAGCGGAAGTCGAACTGTTTTCAGTTAACTCAGTAACCAACAAATTACACCACTATAAGTACAGTAATACTCTGGAGTGAACTTCAGTTCTTTCTCTCAAAGGTAAAAAGACTTGTGGCTTGAATTGTGTTCTCCACAAAGATAAGGCGAATTCCAAATATAATTTAAGTCTGAATGTGAACTTTGTAGATGAAATCAAGATGAAGTCATACTGAATGAAATCATATTAGATTAGGGTCCACCCTAAAATTGGACCCTAATCCAATATGATTGGTGTCCTTAAGAGCAAAGGAGAAACCCAGACATACACACACACAGGGATAATACCATATGACAATGGAGACAAAGATTGGAGTCACATTGCTACAGTACAAGGCTTGCTGGCAACCATTGGGAGCTAGGAGAGAAGCAAGAGATGGCTTCTCTTTCAGAGATTCAAGGAGGAGCCAACTCTGACAGCCTCTCAATTTCCAACTTCCAGCTTCCTGAGCTGTGAGTGAATAAATTCCTGTTGTTTTAAGTTGTCCAGATTATAGTACAAAGTCACAGCAGCCACAGGAAATAGATACAAGGACAATCTATATGCCATGGAGCTCTTGGGTCTTTACTCTTTTCCTATGGGTAATTCTTATGCCATCTTGTCAACGCTTGATCTCATCACTCAGGAAAATGTCTCAAATGATGAAAAGTCTCCATTTTTTTATATTTTCTTAGTGAGTTTTAAAGTATGTATTTTTTCTCTTTATAAAGTTTTTGCATTTCCTGAGCATATGAACACATTTTTAATTGAGAAAATTTGGTAAGTTTAAAAAAAGTACAGAAATCTTTTCTGGCCTACTCTTCATCTGGCATTTTCTTATCTTTCACTGCCAACACAATTCCATGTGATGATGAACGTAAGGATTTCCCTCCTGCTTAATGCAGGATCTTTATACATCCTAAGAATTTCCTCTCTCTCCCTCCTTCCTTTCCTCTGTCTCAACAAAAGGGTTTATGTCTGAGGGTGTGGTGTGGTGTATACTGTATTAGTTAGGACTCAGTTGCAGAAAACAGAAACCATTCCAACTAGTTGAAACAGGAAGATTTGATATAAGACTGTAGGTGACTTACAAAAACATTTGAGAGGAGTCTAGCAGCAGAACCCAGGCAAGGCCCCAGAGCCATCCTGCCCTGTAGACTGGGGAGATTGTTGCTTCTGCTGCAGGATCAATCTGAAGCAGGAAGCTCTTGACTGCAGAGCCATCCTGCCTTTGCCATATCTGTGGCAGCAAAGCGGATGCTTCCCGCTCTGCCATCTCTCTTCATAACTAGTTCTGCACTTGACATATATCAGGGCTGCACTGGTTTGCTGAACCTAAATCACACTCAGGACTCTGCATGCAGGAGAGTCTGAGATATGATGATGTTTTTGACATGTGAGTCTCTGTAAGCAGAAAGCAGATGAAGGAGAAGAAGGAATGCTGAGTGACCCAACCTGAAGCATCTGCCAGGTGGGAGGATCTTTCTTTATTCTCATGGCCTTTGACAAGAGGCAGAGTCAGAGAGTCATCCCCATTCCTCAAAGCATCTCCAGTGTTTTCCTTTTGTTGTGCTATTAAGTTCTGCGTACTTCAACTCTCTGTTGTCAAGCAGTCGTGGCTATTGAGACTTAAATCTTTCATACCCTTTTTTTTTTTCCCTAATGATTACTCTGATTTTAAAAGCTCCTGTAACTCATAGGAGCTATTTCCTAATCCATAGGAGAAACTACCAGCTGCAGCTTGGTCTGTCTTCCCAGTGTATTAGAGGCAAAAGTCAGTTCTCTAAACCTCTACGCACCATGTCCCTCTGCTGCTGCCTTGATTCCTGCAGTTCTATTCCCAGGACAGGCTGCAGCTCTGTCTAACAATAGCACCACATGGCATTCTGCCTCTAAATCCACCTCTGATGGGTTCTCCATGCTTCTTTCCCTGGTGCAGCTGACTGTTGGGTACTTTTGTAATAGGATCAACAACACAGACTGCTAATTGGCACCAGCATGGGCTGGTTACATATGTAATGTGTGTGGTCTAGTCACCTCCTTCCAGTATGGAGGCTAGGTTCAAACCTTGCAAGACAGCCCTAGCACAGCCCTTGGCAGCTAAGGGGGTGAAGAAGGGCTCTGGCGACCGCCCTGTGTGATTCCGTGGGGTTGTAGTGGTGCCCAAACCCTGCAGTCATCTTGCCCTTTCTCTTCAAGTGTAAAAGGCAGGCAAGCCAAGCTGAGCCTGATTTGTGTGGTTTTGGTGTGAAGTAAGGAACTAGGGGTTTCATGCACATCTGTGACTTGTGGCTCCAGACTCTGGAAGAACAAGTAGCAGTGAGAGCTGCTCCTTGCCCGCCTGATCTCTTCGCCAGACACAGAATATCTGCTTCAGTGACTTGAACCATACTTAATCTTGGGAGGAGGGATGGACACAAGCATTAGACTACAGGTGTGATGGGTTTTGAGTCACCCTGGCTATTCGTTTCCTGATTGCTCAACCTGGATTTGTTTTTACTATTCTATCAATCAAAGTCCTGGCAGGAAACAGATGGAGTACTGAAACAGAGTAATTGCAGAGAGTTAGTTAAAGGGACTTTATTTATTTTAAGATGGTAAGAAGGACTTTATTCATGTTAAATGGGCGGGGGAGGGGTGCTACTAGAATACAGTTTTGCAGTAGGGGCAGAAAAATCAAACTCAACTCCAAAGACAACACGGAGAAGTGGAGATTTACAATTGAGAAGCAAGGTGGACAGTTACTAAGAGGAAACATCAAGGCTAAGGGTTTCTTACAAGATCAACTTCACCTGGTTCTTGCTGAAAGCATGCCAAATGATAAGATATCAAGGGTGGAGAATAAGGAATTTGGTCAGATGTCAAGAGTAGGGGTTCTTGGTAATCTGACACCAAGATTATTCCTAAAACTAGGGTAAACAAGCCTAGGACAGAGCCTAGGTTTGGGGACTTTGAGAGTTTAGAGGAACCAGACTAGAGAGAGGTCAGATGGTCTTTATCAGTTTTCCCTCTTGTTCAGGGAAAGCAAAGATATTCTTCTTTGCTTTAGATGATACAAATACATATTGTCATCGGGTCACCTCGTACTCATTAAGGATCTGTGAAGATTTGGTAGTAGGAGGCCGAGCTTAGAGGTGTTTTAATGAAGGTCATGTTGTGCTTTAATGGACTGCCACCCAGAGCACTGGCTCAGGAATCAGATTCACATGTGGATTTCCAGTGAGTCAGCCAAGAGCAAACACAAAGGCTTCTATTCAAAGGCACACCCTTGGGGTTGGGAGAGAGTGCTCTGGAGGTCCAGTGATGAATCTGACCCTATCCAAATAGTGGGCACGATAACTGTTTAAAGAAAAAAAATATGTATGACACACTTGGTAAAGATGGTAAGGAAGACCTTATTCAAGAGAGACTACTACAGTGCAGTTTTATAGTAGGAGAGTGGAAACAGGCCAAATTCCCAAAGGGACATTTCATAAAGTAAGAGAGGGTTACCAACAAGTGGCAGTGAAGTACCCGTCAGTGAACTGAGGCTATTACTTCCCATGGACTGGCCAACCCAGTCATAAAGCAGAGGGCAGGGGAGCCCACATGTACCATACATAGGGCAGTTCTCTGGGGTATCAACGAAGAGCAGAAAGTGGATGTGAAGAAACAAGTAAAAATCAACAGCAGCTATGGTAGGAATGAATTTACTCCAGTATGTGTGGGCAAAGAAATGCCTCATTGTTTATTTTTCTAAATCAAGATGGAACTGGCTTTAGGAACCATTATCATAGAACCCCCCACTACATACACACACACCCAGAACTCTCCTATTCAATAAAAATACTGGATTTTCCATGAGGATGGGAAAAATTGGAAGGGGTTCTTCCCTGAGCACACAGCATTCCTACCTGTAGTGGATATCTTTTATTTTTTTTACCCCAGCATGGCCCTTTTAGTAAACGGCCCTTTGTGTTTATTTGGGAAGACCTCTTCCCAGTTTTATATAATTTGGTGGGGTCATTTAAATCATTTGCCCTTTCTGGGTCAATGGGTTGGTGACAAACACAATCCAGTGAGGTCCTCACAGAGATCTTGCTCTGACCACAGACTTGGCAGGAGAACACCTTTGCTGTCACTCATAATACTGTGGGCTTAGTGTCCAGCCTCCCTGCCATTCATTTCCAGGGAGCCACACAGAGAAAGTCCAAGTCCCCACCATTTCTGGAACACACTAACCTGTCCCTCCTTTCTGTCTTCAGGAAACCCCTACTATCTTGGGAAAAGGGTCAGTTCCTTCTCTTCCAAACCTCAGAGCTCTCTTCTTTGTGGACAAGTCATTTCTTCTCTTGCTAGCCTACACTTTTGCAAATGGAATCTATTCATTTGTGCCAATCAAGGACGACTTCCAGGGTTCAAAGGCCTTAGACTGTCGTCTTAAATTGCGGAGTGCTGGGAAAATACATCATTCTGTTGTGAAGACACTTCAGCACAAGAAGAAACACCCCCCCCAAAAAAAAAAAAAACCCCAAAATACAATTTCCCAATTAGATTACCTTCCATGTGACTTTCTCTATCTTTTGACAGAAGGAATCTAAATCTAGATATGATCTATATGAGTACATGTGGTATCTTCTCCCCCTCCAGTTACATTTATGATATCGATGTATCTCTGTCTATATCATGAATGTAATTTACTACTAAGGGGTTTCTGTTTTTGCAAATAAATTTTATTTGTCGATAACTGAATATATTATTAGCTGTAATAGCATTTCTCTTGGGAGTATTTGCAAAATGAATGAAATCATGTCTACAACAAATAAATCCCTATTAACTCATTGGCATTGACCTTTAATAATCTTAACATTATTGAGCCAAAATAATTAAGACTAAAACTCCTGATTTTGCTCTGACTTCCCTCAGTGTGCCATCTGTTATCGCTCACTCCCCTGTCTGCAGAGTCCTTCACTGTTGCCTCCCCCACCCTTCATGTGAGCCTCTCTCTTTGGCTGGGTTACCTGTCTGATCAGTCTTTTGCCCTTCCATTTCTTTCAGGTCAAAATTATGTCTAAAAACTTAACTTGTGAGATAATTTCCAAGACTGATCAGAATTTTACCCTTATACAATATGAGTATATTGTAATTGTAAATTCAAATATATATTCATTCCTCCACTTGTGTGTATTTGTTTCCCTATCATCCGTATCTATCATCTGTCTAGCATCCATTCATCCTCTCTGTTCTTATGTAAGCAGAGAATGTGTTCAAGTGCTGAAACCTAAGTAGGAAAAAACACCCAAGTGTATGTGAGTAGAAGCCCCTTCTCAAAGGGAGGAAAATTCTTTGCACCTCACATGCCACTTTACATTTACAAAATTGGAGCAAACAGGACTGGAAAATATCTGAAATAAAATAATGGTAAGAGATTAGTACTCTATAGTGACACATGAATCATGAAGGCACATAAGGACACAATGCTAAAAGTAAGTAAAGTTGATCCAGGAAGAACTTAAGTGTCACAAGAAGTCAATAATTCTGTTAGGCCGGAATATTGGAATATTCTTAAATTTCTGACAATTCAAATTAGTGTTATGAGAAAACAAAGAATATTATATTGTGGTTTATGATGTTAATTATGAAATGTCAGTTTCAACATTAAAGGAGAGAAATTATTATGTTTACATACTATGTCCTAGGAAACAGATTAATTTCAGTTTCTTTATGGTTTATGTCCCTGTTTTGGTCAACTTTTTGTTGCTGTGACCAAAAAAATCTGACAAGAACAAATAGAGGAGGAAATGTTTATTTGGGGACCCACAGTTTCAGAGGTCTTTCTTAGTACACAGACTGTCAGCTCATTCCTCAGGGTTTGGAGTGAGGCTGAACATCATGGTGGAAGAGTGTGGACATGGTGGAAGATGGTGAACCATGCTTTCATGGAGGAAAGCAGCAGGGAGCATGGCACCAGGAAACAGAGACGCCAAAGAGAGACTCTACTCACCAGACACAAATGCATACCCCAAGGGCATGCCCCCCCATAACCCACCTCCTCCAGCCATACCCTACCTGCCTTCAGTTACCTCTCATTTAACTGGGATTATACCACCCCAGCCACTGGGATTACAGGCATGTGCCACCACACCTGGCCAAAAAGTCCTTCTTTACTGCACTCAGGTATCCTAGACACTAAAACTCCATTAGAAATGATTCTTTAGTGTTATGTGTTACTTTTTTTCTACATTTATTAATTTAGCAAACCCTTACTAAGCACTGACATTTTCATGGCACTGTAGGAGACTATAAAAATGCATAAGACTTGATTCTTTCAAAGAGTATACTGCTGAAGGAGTTGTTATAGACCTATTAATAAGTAACTGCATACAACATAGGGTATGGGTTCCAAGGAAAGGTACACACAGCCTGAAGGAGGGAGCTTGGGGAAGAGTGATTCATTTCCCCTGAAAGAGCACCTACAAGGGTCCTGATGCTGACCACCTGTATAGGGACCTAGATAACATCGAAGTCCAAGGGCAGGAGAGTCACTAGAACACTAGACACACCTTGTTTTTGGCATAACTTTGGTTAGGAGTAGCTCCATGTCAGAGTTCTCCAGAGAAATAGGACTAATAGGATGGATGAATGATGGATGAATGGAGAGACAGATGAATATAGGATATCCAGTTGACCCTTGATCAACACAGGTTTGAACTGTTCAGATTCACTTATATTTGAATTCTTATTTTGAGATTTGAATCAATTTGGAAAAAAACTTGCAGAACAAACACTATAGTATAGAAATATGGCAGAAATTCAGGAAAGCATTTTATGTTTACATAAAATACGTTGTTAATAATCTATCATTTACTACTGTAAAAAGTGCAAAGGTCTCTTAAAAAATTATTAAACCTTACACACTTACAGAACCTACATGGCACCAATTGCAGTCAAAAGAAAGATAAACCAATGTGAAGACACAGTATTAAATTGTAAATGCAGTTCATGATGCACTACTCCAATAATTTGTAGCCTACTTCTGTTCTTTGTGGGCTGCTCAAGTGTTAGGAATCTGCTTAGAACACCAAGTGATACTAACCACCTCTGTGTGAGCTGTTCATCTCTCTAGTAAATTACTTTAGTAGTAAAAAGTGAGAGCTGTGGCTCTCTGTTCTCATGTATTTTGCACTACATGTAATACATCTGATGTATTATATAGAGTGTTAGTTGACTACTAAGGGTATTGGCAAGGCTTCCTGTCAATATCAGGCTATTAGTAGTTAAGTTTCCATAAGTAGTTAACTCAAAAGTTACAAATGGATTTTTGACTACACAGGGTTGGTATCCCTAGGCCCTAGCCTCCATGTGATTCAGGGATCACTTTCATAAATTTATAGTCATGTGTTGCTTAAAGAAAAGGACTGGTTTCAACTGGACAAAGGGGAGCCTGACTGACAAGCAGTCCCTTGTGGCCATCTTCTCCACTCAGATCATCTTGATCCTTTCAACTACTTTTTTGGCTTTTGAGAGCCATCTTGTGTCTTACCAGGTTTGGCATTAGCTGTCACCTGTGTGGGACAGGAACTTCCTCATGAAGGAAAATGAGGACTAAGAAATCATTTGTCTGTTGTATAATGGGAGTTATTTATCACCCACAATGGGGACTATAACCACTTAAGAAGTTAATGAAGAGGGTGACAGTGTATTCAGTGACCTCAGGATCCTGTTTGAAATACCAATAGGATGGTTTTTAAATGTCTTAAAACAACATTCTACAGTGACACAGTCACATCAATTCACAATAGCTAAGCTGTGGAACCGACCTAGGTGCCCTTCAACAGATGAATGGATGAAGAAATGTGATATATATATATATATATATATATATGAGATATATATATGACTCAGTCATAAAGAAGGATGAAATTATATATATATGTGAGATATATGATATATATGATATATGTCACATATATATGATATATCATATATATATCATATATCTCACATATATATCACATATATATGATATATATATATCATATATATCACATATATATGTGATATCATATATATCACATATATATATGAGATATATATATGACTCAGTCATAAAGAAGGATGAAATTATGGCATTTGCCATAGTTTGAATACAACTGGAGACTATCATGCTAAATGAAATAAGCCAGTCCTTGAAAAAACCAAAGACCAAATATTCTCTTTGATATGTAGATGCTAACACACAGTAAGGGGGCAAAGCAGAGAATAGTAGCTCATTGGATTAGACAACAGGGGATGAAGGGAATGGAGCGGGGATGGAAATAGGAAAGACAATAGAATGAACTTACCTGTATTTACATTTGAATAAAATGTACACTGACAGTGAAATTCCACATCATGTACAACCACAAGAGTGGGATCCTAATTAAAATAAGTTATACTCCAGGTATGTATAAGATGTTAAAATACACTCTACTGTCATGTATATCTAAAAAGCACAAATAAAAAAAGGAAAAGAAAAGAAGGACGGGTACATGTTCTAAGAAATGTCCTGTTGGACAATTTCATCATTGTGTGATCATAATACAGTATGCTTACCCAAGCCTAGGTGGTGTAACCTACTACACACCTAAGCTATGGTAGATGTAGGTAGATAGATATGGTATCATCCACTGTTCCTGGTCCATGATGAACGAAACAACTTGAGATTAAATCAAATGTAAAAGAAAAGTATGCAATCAAGAGACGTGGTAAACATGAGATGTATGAGGCTGCTGGCATAGTGTTTTATAGGAAACTTTTTAAAGTAGAAAAGCACTCTAAGGATAAAATGTAAATACATAAACCAGTAACACAGACATTTATTATCAACTATTATGTGTTGCACATAATTGGGTGCAGTACATTTATATAAGTGGCCGTGTAGTAGGTATATTTATACCAGCATCACCACAATCATGAGGAATATGTTGCAGTGTGATGTTACAATGGCTATGAGGTCACTGAGCGATAGAAATTTTTTAGTTCCACTATAATCTTATGGGGCTACCATTGTGCATATAGTCTATTGTTGATTGTTACACTGTTATGCAATGTGTGACTCTGTGCACTTGTCTTTGTGTGTGTGTGTGTGTGTGATTGATGAATTATGGAAATTGGCTCACTTGATTACAGAGGTAAAGAAGTCACACCTCTGTTTTCTGCCAGCTGCAAAACCAAGAAAGCCAGTGGTATGATTCAGCCCAAGCCCTATGACCTGAAACCTAGTAGCTCAGATTTCCAAGGGAAGGAGCAGATGGATGTCCCAGGTCAGGCGGACAGGGGGAATTCATCTTTCCTCCACCCATTCTTTCTCTTCTGGTCCTCAACTGAGTGCATGATGTCCACCCACATTGGCGAGGGGATCTTTTCCACTTAGTCTCTTCTGGAAATACCCTCCCAGACACACCCACAAACAAGGTTTTGCTGGCTACCTAGTAATCCCTTACCAGTCAAATTGGTACATAAAATTAACCATCGCTCTTGTTTTCAAAAATCACAAAATGAATATGAACTCATGGTGAAAATATGCCCAGGCATTTGAAAGACGGTTTTCTCAGGTGAATGTTTTGCACTACCTCTGTGTGCTTTTGAGCCTCAGAGTCCAGAAGTGGTGCTCTTCACAGGCAGCCTGACTTATGGACAGTTTGCTCCAGTGCCTGTCATTCCAAGGGCTCTTCTTCCTTGCTGAGTCCTCCTTGAAGGCACCTGTTTGCTGCTCCTGCTGTGTTGACTTATCCCAGCTATTCTAAAATGCCAGTGAACCAACCAGCTGACCTGGGAGAGTTGCACAGCTCAGAGACAGCTTTCCTTTCAGTTCTTGGTTATAACTCATTTCACCTCTGTCTGTTGTGTATGCCCTTAAAATTCCTATCACTATAAGGATCCATGCCAAAAAGGTGGGAGGGCAGTGAACCAAAATCAAAAAATCAAGTACATCGCAATTCTAGTAAGCCTACTGCCAAACATCTACCAGGACAACCATGGTTTTTAAATTCTTGGCCTTTGGGACCAGTGTTTCTTTCGTTATTTGGCTTAAAGAGTTGGATTTGGAGACGGAGAAGAGGAGGAGGCCTGTAGCTCAGCACTCTTGCTGCAGCAGTGACAAGGGTGCTGCCTGAATTTCCACAAAATGAAGACTCAGTACTTTCCCTCCTCTTAGATGCAATTAGTCCTCTGTTCCTTCAAGGTTAAAATGCAGGAAATCCTGTGGCCTCAACCCCCTGCTGGCAGGACTCACTCCTGCCTCCAGTTCAAGGCTGTAAGGAGGGATTTATCCTGGGCAGTGAGCCAGCAGCCCAGGGATGGACAGATGCCCCTGCCCAGGGCTCTTCCGTTTTTACCCCACACAGAATGGCCATGGTGTCCCTGGGGAGAAGCAAGTGCATGACCCAGTATGGAAATAAGGTCCTTGGAATGGATTTTTTTTAATTCATGTATTTAATTTTGTAGTTACTTACCATGCGGGGATTGAACTCAGGGCTTTGTGTATGCTAGACAACTGCTCCAACACTGAGCAGCCCTTGGAATGGACTTTTGAGGCTTACTGATGTTGTCCCTTTGTAAGTCCCAAAGGAAAGCGAATCCTGTATATAAAACTCTTTAGAAAGTGTGAAAACTTGGGAATGACTTTACAGGATTTCTATGAGCAGACAACTGGGACCAAATGAAATGTTTGGTCACTTCAGAAGAAAAGTGAGAGGGGTAGATAGATACTATGTTAAATTAGTCTTTCTATTAATCACATTCCATCCAGACTCAAAATGTACCCTCATCAGCAACTATAAACTAAATGGACAAAACTCTAGTAATTAAAGTTGAATCACAACATTTGTATATTTTTTCTCATTGTATGTAAACAAATGATATATAGAAACATTAGCATTTACTCTGACAGCAATAAGACCGTTTTGCAATAAATGACTGGTTTGAAATTTATCATCTAGTTACTGACCTTTGGAACATTTTGGAATTAATTATTTTATGTTGTATTAGTTTTCTTCAGGATTTCATTAGGCTGCATGTAGGTTTCCACTGGGAAATCTGATGAGCATGAGCTCTCCAGGAGACAGAAGTAAAGGGATGTGGATGTAGACATGTGAGAGCAAATTTATTAGGGAATCGGCTCACATCATTAGGATGGCTGAGAAGTCCACAACAGGTCACGAGCAGGTTGGAGACCCTAGGATGCCAATGGCATGGCTCAGTCCATCTCAGAACTTGGAAAGCCACTGGCATAATGCTTAGTTTGGGGAAGAAGGCTGTGAACCCTGATCCATGTCCCAGCTCTTGAGGACAGACATTGGGAGTGTCAGTCAGGGACAATCTTGCCTCCTGTATTTGTTCTTTTCAAGCTCACTGCTGAATGGATGGTGCCCACCCACACTGTGGGTGGATGCTCTTCCCCTAGTCAGACTCCTAGGCTGATCTCCTCTGGGAACACCCGCATGGACATACCCAAAATAATGCTTTTGCAGACATTCTAGGTATTCCTTAATCCAGCTAAGTTGACACCTAAAATTAACTATCATGGGGGTTTGGGAGGAATTTACCTCTGGACACCCTGTAATTAACAATTTTTTAGCTCTTAGTCTAGCAAAAATAAAGAGTGAAGAAATTTCTATCCTTTTCCTGTTCACTCCTCAACTAACATTTATTCTCGCCCTGAAACAGGGTCAGGGTCAGGTCTCCTAGATCCCTCTTGTTAGTGACCAAGAAAAGTGGGGAGCGGGTGGCTGCTAGCAATGGCTTTGGCTATTTCTCAAGTAGAAACACAGTATTTGAATTTTATGTCAGCACTTGGCTTTCCTTAGGAAGCCCTGGGAGAATTTTTCTAAGCTAATTAAAAGTTAAAAGAACAAGTTACAAATAGGAAATTGTTATGGTTTGGATGTGAGGTGTCTCCAAAAATCTCCTGTTAGTGGTGGAATGTTCAGAATGTTCAAAGGTAGAATGATTTGCCGGCAAGAGTTGTAACCTAATCGGTCCATCCTAGTTTGAATGAGTAGACTGGGTGGGGCATGGCTGGAGGAGGCGAGTCATGGGGAGCATGCCCTGGAAGGGTGTACCTTTCCTGTGGTCCCTTCCCCTGCACCTCTCCTCTCTGCTTCCTTACAGCCTTGAGGGGTGCAGCTTCCTCCCCTACACCCTTTTCCTTGATGCTCTGACCCAGAGCAGTGGAGTCAACCAGCCACGGACTGAACCTCTGATACCATGAGTCAAAATAAACTTTTCCTCTTCTAAATTGTTCTTGTCAGGCATTTTTGTCACAGCAACAAAAAAACTGACTGGAACATAAATAAAGCACATAAGGCCATTATTTTGTGAATGATACAAAGATATTTAAGGGGGGAGAATGGGAGAGATTATTAATTTTTTTTCTCTTGAATTATTTATATTTTAGGTTAATTTCTGCCCTGGTTTCTATCTTACATGACTCCAACATTTTTAAAACATCCTAGGATGGAAAATTTTCTTATATTACATATGCTTAATTTATTAGCTAATCTCACCTTTAATTTTTTTTGAAGAATTTATAACTAAACTTCTTCCTGAGAAATTTAATAGAAACATCATATTTATACATTCCTATTAAATACTGACTTTTACATAAGTGAATATTAAATATTTAAAGTATAAAAACATTTGTGTGTGTGTATGATTGTTGGGACTACTGACACGTTAACTAACTCAGGCTGACTCCTTACTTCCTGGAGGGTGAGCAAGATCAAGTCCTCAAAGGAGGATAAATCAGACCACCGTCAGGGATTGGTTAACAATAGTTCCCTGAACGTGATCAGCTCCTGCTTGCCATATAGTCCTGCGGGACTCTTGCCTGCGTGAACCCCATGCCTTGCTGACCTTTAAGCTGATTGGTTCCCTCCTAGCCTCTGCCCTACATAAAAGCTGTGTGACTTCCTCAATAAACGAGTTCCTGCTGTGACTGGTCTCCTAGAGGAGTCTGATTGTTGTTCTCCGCCTGGAGGGCTGGGTGCAGGTGGTCAGCCAGCCCTACCTTTCCCCGTCTGGCCTTGTTGGGGAGTGCTCCCTTCCCTTGTCACTGGTCGAGAAGAGCAAGGGGGCTAAAGACCCCAACATATGATAGAGATTGAACCCAAGGTCTCACACCTACTAAGCACATACTCTCCACTGAACTACACTCTCCAGAGTCCCAGAACATTCCATCATATGGCAAGTGATTGATGAATTTACTCATAGTCATAGAAGCTAAATTCCTGGGATTCATTCCCGACTCTGCTGGGTCTTTTTTATATTAAAACATACCACTAGGAGATGCTTGGTCTTGATGCTCCTATGAGGGAAAGGCTGGAGGTACAGCCCGAGAGATACAGACCTGGAGAGTCACAGTGAGGGATTTCTCTTCCCAAGTCACAGGGATTTTTCTTCCCAAGTCACAGTGAGGGATTTTTCTTCCCAACTTCATAGCAATGCTAAACTCTAACCCTAAAATTTTCTTTGTTCACAACTCTTGACTTGGCTTTTCCTTCTTGATGCTAGCTCAGGGTGATGAGAAAAATGCTAATTTCATATATGTTCAGTCTTTTGCTCTGAGAGGGCCCCACTCTGTTAGCTCCGGTGCAAATGCTGATAGCATTATCGTCAGTTACAAATGCGGGAAATTTTCCCTCTGGCAGGCGCTCCATTTCCAATTGTGCAAGTGGGCTCTCTGGTTTGCGCTGATTGCCTGGGTGGCTAACACTTGTTCTCTAGGGTAACGCTAATGGATACTGTAGAGTTTTCTGTTTGTAGGAATCCTGCCTTAAGTAAGCACAGTGCACACACACCCCGCCAAAAAAAAAAAAAAAAAAAAAAAAATCAAGATTCACTGAGAGAAATCCAACAGTCATATACTTTGCAAAGAGATCATCAATTTTCAAAAATCTTTATCATGACCTTCTTGGATTTTAGAATAGGATCTATATCTGCCTTTTTATTTACTGTTCTGCTTATCAACTAAAAGCAATGTTACTCTCCTAGTAGGATTGACCATCTTGTTTGTCTGGATTTTTTTAAAAGATAGGTTATTTTCACAAATATAAGTGACACAGACTATTAAGACAACCACCAAGATAATTCAAGCTAACCTGTACTTTGGAAATTTCACAAAATTGAAGGAAAAGCTTACCCTGAATTTGTATTATCACTTGTCTGTAAAATACTTTATTCAAATATTCACAAAGGGATTTAGAACTCTTTCCATCAATTATGTAAACAAATCCTAATAATTTAACATTTATTTTATTCTATTTATTTTTATGTGGTGCTGAGGATCAAACCCAGTGCCTCACAGGTACCAGGCAAATACTCTACTAGTGAGCTACAACCTCAACCCTAATTTAATATTTTTGATTAAGTTTCAGCCAAGCTAACAATTTTATTTTTAATAAACTTAATTTTAGAAGTTTTAGATTTGGAGAAAAATTGCAAATATCATATAGAGAGCCCCTGTATATTCTGCACATCAACTCCCCTATTGTTAACATTTTACATCTTATGGGACAATTGTCACAATTAATGAATCAATATTAATGCACCAATGCTAAGGCATAATTATTTCCCAAAGTGTATACTGTATTCAGAGCCCCGTAGTTTTTCCCAGATGTCCTTTTTCTGCTCCCGGGTCCTGTCTAGATACCACATTGCATTTAGTTGTCATGTGTCCTTAGGATCCTCTTGGCCATGACAGTTTCTCAGACTTACTTTGTGTTTAATGACCTTGACAGTTTTGAGGAGAGCTGCTCAGATATTTTGTAGAATATCCCCTGATGGAGATTTGCTCAATGCTTTTCTCATACTTAGACAGGGATCGTGGTTAGGAGAGGAAGACCCAGAAACAAAGTGCCAGTTTCACCATGACATAGCAATGGTACTTATTAAAATGCAAATTATTGGTATTGACCTTGATCATCTGGCCAAGGGAGTGTGTGTCAGGCTTAGCAATTTTTTTTAATGACGAATTTCCACTGCGTATTTAAAATATGGTAAAAAATTGATTCATGTGCCTCCTGTAAGGTACAACCTTTATTTGAAACAAATTATGATCATAATGTTAATTTTGAGTAAGAAGAGATTGCATTGAGATGGATTCACCTAAAAATAGCTAAAATTGATAACATATTCGATTTTCTGACCAAGTTAAAATTTCACTTTGTGTTTTATTATTGAAAGCATAAAATCAACCTGAAAATTTCTTTTTTAAAAAAATTTTTAGTCATAGATGAACGCACTACCTATAATTAATTAATTTATTTTTATGTGGTGCTGAGGCTCGAACCCATGTGCTAGGTGAATGCTACCACTGAGCCACAGTCCCAGCCCCTGAAAATTTCTTTTAAGTATTAAGAACCTTATACTCCAAAAATCCATCAGATTTTTACCACTGCAACACAAGGGCTAGTGTAATGTATTCATTAAAATATTTGAACCCCTTACCTTGCTAGAATCACACATACATGTGTTGGATTTAAAACCTAAGTGAACAAGTGTGCCCTTTATTTCTTCTTAACCCATGACCCTTATGCCTATTATTTGTAGGAAATAATAGGAAATAGGGAAACTTTCAAATGTTGGTAAAACCAGATAATCAAGAAAGTTAAAGTAAATGATAATTCATAAACTGTATAACATGATGATGATAAATCATTTACATAAAATTAGTTGTTGATAACTAGAACTGCCATCAACGGATCCAGACACGATCGTTAATCAGTGGTATATACACAAATAAATAGGACACGTCCGCAGGGTTGATTTGAAACATGTCAGCAAAGCATTTTCTCCTCATCTGTCTTGTTTTTCATGCTAACTCATTCGAATTCCATTCCCTCTTCTTTGCTTTCTAATATATCAGCCATTGTTTTTTACCCTTGAGAAAGCAGAAAGTCCAGTTGAGCAATAGATACAGTATTTTTAGGGATATCCCTGGAGATTGACCTTATTTAATCATTCAAGGGGGAAATTCTTTTTAGAGAAATCTATTAACCCTCTGTAGGATGACATAGCACAGAAAATTACATCTATCTGATGAAGTGTTTAATGAAATTTGACACATAACAGAATCTGAAAATTAGTAAAAGTATTCTCCCTCAATAGAACAACAAAGGACACTTAATATTATAGATAAAAATTATACTTTTTAGTTATTTCAAAATTACTTATCTTTAATCTGATGCAAAAATAGATGCACTTTCATTCAACACAGCTTTTTTTTAAGCATCTATTTTTCAATGCTGAGGATATAATTATGAGAAAAGCAGACAGGAATCTTTGCTCTCTGAAGCTTATGTTTCAGGTTGGTGGAGTGTGTGTGTGTGTGTGTGTGTGTGTGTGTAAAGAAGATAGAGGAGAAATGAATACATTTATAAAATGTATATATTTTATTTTTATGAAATATAAAGTATAAAACAGAAAAATAGGACAGGAAGGACTTAAGGAACATAAATGAGAAAGTTGCAAATCTAAATAGGGTAGTCAGGGAAGGCCTTGTTGAGAATCTGACAGTTGAGCAATACCTGGAGGAGAAGAGGAGGTGAGCCACACAAATACATGGGAAAAGACTTTCCTAGCAAAGAAAGCAGGAAGTGCAAAGGCCCTGAGGCAGGAGGAGCATATCTGGGGTTTAGGGAATAGTGAGGGGTCTCCTTTGACTGAAGAGGTATGAAGGGGATAGAGTAGTAAGAGATGAAGTTAGACAGGTGGAGGAGGCAGACCATGTATTAGGACTATCAGGGCTGAGGAGGGTTTCCAGCAAAAGTGTGACATCTGAACCTAGTTCTCAAAGATTGTCCTGGCTCTTCTTTAGGATTATAATTAGGAGCTCATTTCGGTGGTCCATGTGAGAATTGGTTCAGGGGAGACAGTGAGAAGGGAGAGCCAGCAGGTTTTGGTGCCAGATCAAATGTAGGATATGAATTTGTTTTTGGCATGGGCAACAGGGACTATGCAGGACTTCCAGAGATTTCTATTATCTTGTCTGTGTAATAAAGAGTCAAAAGAACTAAGATTTAAAAGGATCTCTTTTAGAAGACTGTATAATTATACACCCTGAAGAGGAAAAGTAATCAACCCCAAAGCTATTAGAGATAATAGAACAGTGAAGGACAAAGGACACAACAACGCAAATCAGTCTGATACTCAAATACCTTTACTAGGCAGCTAAAAATATAATAGTGAAAGACTTCCAATTAATGATAGCCTCAAAATTGAATAATGTGTTAATTAAGCTCATGTGAGGGTAGGTATCTGGAAAATTCTACAAAAGTTTAATGATGAAAAAAATAGAGAAATATGTCCTATTCTTGGGTTGGAAGATCATATGGAAGAGGAAACTTTTGATGGTTTAATCTGTGGTTTTAATATAACTTCAGCTGAATTTCAACAATGTCATTGGCATTTCTAGAATTCAAAATAATTGATTCTACAGTATGCATGGTAAGATAGACAAGAATGCTAGAGGACCAATGAAAGAATAATAATTAGCTCACAAAATAGACTATTTTAAAAAACAACAGCTTATCCAGTGTAACACTCCATTAGAAGGAGAAATACTGACCTTTAAATAATACAGAGCATGCATTAATAATTTTAAATGCATATGGAAATACAATATGTTGCAAATGAAAGTAATGAAGTTATAAAGAACATAATTTTCTGTACATTCTGCTGGGAGTAACTTTATTTCAATAAGGTAAAAACTTTTACCTCAAATAATTATAATAAAAAAATTAACTCATTCAAAGAGAGTTTGATTATTTAACCAAATAGGAAAAGAGAAGAAGAGAAGTTGTGAAGAAAAGATAGGCAAAAGTGTCTAAAGAAAATTCAAATATCTGTAAAATTATAATAAAATAAGAATAAAATATTTTGAGTTATTTTAAATAAAATATAAACAAAATATTTTGAGTTATTGCAAGAGGTTCAAGCATCAGATGGACAATATTATTAAGTATTTGAGTTTCTGATATTTTCAAATTTAATATAGCAGATGAGGTTTAATATATAAAATATGCAAAGAACTTACAAAATTTCTAAAATTGTCATCAAATCTCCAGTAGGCAGACAGACAGACAGACACACACACACATGCACACACACACACTTGCCCAGAAATTACTCATACAAAAGAAGAAAATCTCTGTGTGGTCAGTTACATACTGAGGAATAAGCCCACATCCAGGGGAAGCTGATGAATTTTAAGGAAAGGTGCCTCACACAATAGAATTGACGCTATTGATGGATTTGGTCCTCCACCAGGGCAATATTTTAGTTAGCTTTAAGATATTTTTAGCTTTATTCTTGGAAACCCATTTTGGAAATGTTTTCGTTAGAAAAATAATCTGAAAGCAGATGAATGCTCCATGCACAAAGAGACATAATAGAAAGCAACAACAACTAGAAAGCAAACAAATCTTTGACGATTGGAGAAAAAGCAAGTAGCCTGTAGTTTAGTAATTTGATGCATGAACCAGATTCATGTTGATTATGAATCTAAGGTAGGAAATGAAGTAATATTTGCTATATAAGTTTTATAAGGAAAAAGAGCAAAATTGTTGCCATGATCCAGATAGAGAAAAACCTTTCCCTGTGGTTAAAGGTAGAAAATACAACTGAGGAATGCAGTTGAGTGTAGGTGACAGAATTTGAATATTAATTGGTGTCAAATTTCAAAAGCCATGAGGGAATAAATGTGAGCATGTAGCTGTATTAAGGAATTAGTTGGAAATGTTTGGATGTTACAAGAAATGGATCAAATGGCCATTCCCTTATGTTTTGACTTCCTTAAACAGCACTTGCTTGTTTCATTTGAGAATTGGGGTGAGCACGCGCACCCTCTGCTGAGATCTTTGTTATGTGGTCCCTTGGCGCAGGGGAGTCTAGGGAGTGGAGCAGAGGAAGCTGACCCAGCTTGTGGTGCTGCATGGGAGGCACCTGGGTTGCAAGACTCTACGTCTTAGGGGAGCTGTCCAGTTGAGCTGGACCCCAGCAGGTGTTGCCATCTGAAGGTACATCATTGGCCAGCAGGGCAATGATCGGTGTTTTGGAGGTCAGGTAGAAAATACCAGGATCGAGGAGGGTGCAGCCTGCTGGAAGATAAGAGTTACCTAAAGGTTTTTTTTTTTTTTTTTTTTTTTTTTTTGTACTGGGGATTGAACCCAAGACCACTTAACCACTGAGCTACATCTTGAGCCACTTTTTTATATTTTATTTAGAGACAGGATCTCACTAAGTTGCTTAGTGCCTCACTAAGTTGCTGAAGCTGGTTTTGAACTCACAATCCTTCTGCCTTAGTCTCCTGAACTGCTGGGATTACAGGCATGCACCACCATGCCTGACTGGAGTTTTTGATCACAGCCCCATGACCTAGGATTTGGGGGCATGGTAGGAGTTTGGTGATATTGGAGTGCTTGGCAAAGGACAAGGAAGTGAGTTATATGGATCCCATTGCCCTAATGAGGATGTGGCAGACAAGGCTGCAGATACCAGGATCCTTAGGACCCCATACAGGATTCCAGTGGGCCCCTCATTCTGGTGTAATCTACCTGAGATGGGAAGGGCTGAGGTCGGCATGGGACTACGGTGGACAGCTCTCCTTCTGAGGTGTAGGCAGAAGCTCATGTTTCAGCCTGGGGCTGGGCTGCAGCAGGACAGGGCAGGCTCTGGGGTAGGGACTCTGAAAGAGCAATATAAGGGAATGGGAATCCGCCCAACCTAGGACATGTCCAGGTAACTGAGAGCAATATTTTAAATGAAGGCACCTGCAAGGCCCTCCTCACTCAGCTAAATTCTCTGTCTGCACCCCTCCCTGTTTCCTCAACACTGCTCTGCACTTCCGCCTTTTTCTTTGTTTTTCTTTGCTTAAATCTCATGGGAATAGGCCACCCTCTTCTCAGGAAAAATAACCCATCTGCTTGGATTTCCTTCCTCCTGGTCTCCTCCAGGACTTACAGAACTTTCCCTTTTCTTCTTGCTGGCCTCTTGTGTTGCGCCTTAAAACACACCGAGGGCTTTCTTGCCTCTAACAAGAGCAGTATCACCTTCTCTTCACTCTCCAGCTCCCCAAACTAGGTTTTCCTGAAGACTTAAGTAATGAGCTACTTCTAAAAGCATTTTCATTTGCTTATTTGTAATATAATAATGACTTAAATGTTTGAAATGAAAAAAAAAATCACTCAATCTAACAACTAATTTTATATTTTTGTAATTATCATACTATTCATGTCCCTTAAAAACAGCTCTACTGAGGTGGAATCAAAATAGAGTAATCTGCATGTGTTTAAAGTGCATAGTTTGATAAATTTTGACACATGTATACACCCACCAATCTATCACTACCATCAAGATAATGAACATATCAATCACCTCAATCACTCCCAAAAGGTTCCCCTCCGTAATTTCTGTCTCCCACCTCTTGCTATTTGATTTCTCTTTCCCACCTTGTCCCTGTCCCCCAACCACTGATCTGTCCTCTTTCCCTCCACATTCATTTGACTTACCTAGAATTTTATGTATATGGAATCACACAATATTGGAGGTGGGGAGGAGTGAACTTCTTTCATCCAGTATAATTATTTTGAGATTCATCCAATTTTTTCACTGTATTGATGAGTCATTCGTTTTCATAAAAATCAGTTTTTTAAAGGTACAGTTTAAATTTCACCTGTTATCAGAGTCCAGTTCACTTATTTATAGTAAATTGTGCAAACATCACCACAGTGCAGTGTCAGGACCGTTCCACCACCCCCCAAAACCATTTGTGGCCATTCTTCATCACTCTCTGTTTCCCCCTTTAAATGCAGACAGCCATCACCTGTCACTATGAGTTTGGCTCCTTTGTACATTTCCAGTAAAGGGAATAAGCAAAGTGTGGTCTCTGCATCTGGCATCTTCCATTCAGCATAATGCTCTTGAGTTCGCCCTTGTGGGGAGCATGCACCAGGCCTTCATTCCTTCTTATTGCCAAGTAGGAATTTATTCTATGGATGTACACTCCATCTGCACATTCACCCACTGATGGATATCTGGGTTGTTTCCAGGTTTCGAATATTGCAAATATAAGATTGCCATAAACCTTCATGTATAAGTCTTTGTGTGGCTATAAGCTTTTGTTTTCTTGGAATAGCTGGATTATAAAATAGGTTATGTTTAACTTTTAAGAAAATGTAAAACTTTTAAGAAAATGTCAAAATCTTCCAAGGCAAGCTAGGTGTCTACTGTATGTTGGTTTATATTCCCACATACTGGCACTTAGTATGAGTGATCATTTTAATTGTCACCATCTAATAGGTGAATTGAGGTATCTTGTTATAATTTTAATTTGTACTTTTTCTAATGACTAATGTTTAGCACCTTTTCATGTACTCATATGCCATATATAATACATATATATGTATAAAATTTGGTGAGGTGTTTATTTAAATCTGCATTTTTCATTAAGTCATTTATTTTCTTATTATTGAGTGAGAATTCTTTATTCTGGATACAATACTGTATCAAATGCATGCTTTACAAATATTTGCTACTATTTTATGGGTTGTGCTTTTATTCTTTGAACAGTGTTTTTCAAGGTACAGAAATTTTAGTCAATTTTTAAATTATTGTTCTTCCATTAATTGTGATTTTGGTGCTATAGCTAAGAATTTTTGCTTTACTTAAAGTCACAACATTTTCTCCCTCCTGTTTTCATCTACACATTTTTAGAGCCCTGGGTTTTGCAGGTCACTCTAAGATACTTTACAGCATGTGGATTAAGCTCATGCCTCTACATATGGTTGTCCTGTTGTTCCTACAGCACTTCTCAGAAAGACTGCTTCCTCTCCTGCACTAACTTTGCACTTTTGTCAAATATCACTTGTCAGTATATATATGGTCTCTCTCTGAACTCTCAGGTCAGTTTTGTTGAACAATGCGTCTTTCTTTGTAACGATTATACCCTGTCAACTATTGCAAGTTTATGATAAAATCTTGAAATTAGGTAGTATAAGTAATCCAAATTTTTCTGTTTCAGAGTTATTTGGCTTCTATTCCTCCTTTTCATTCCCATGAAAATTTAGAATCAGCTCATTAATTTCTCCAAAAATCTCAGATGGGATAGTGACCAGGATTCTGTTAAATCCACAGGTTAATTTGGTGAGTATTGACTCCTTATTACATTGAGTTTTATTCTTTGGTGAGGAGTTTTGTCAAATGAGTTCAGAAATATATTTTTCTTTTCCAGTGTTCTCAAGGAATTAATGTAAAATCAGTATCATTTCTTCCTTAAATATTTGCTAGAATTTACCAATGAAACCTGAGTCTGGAGTTTTCTTTGTGGGAAGAAAACAATCAACTTATCCAGATCTAACATAAGTGTTAAAGCTAGCAAAAAAAATCTGTTTGCCTTTTGCTAACTTTGTATGGCTTAAAAAAGTATATGGTTTCCATTTTTGAAAGATATTTTTTAGGGTATAGACTGCTTTATTGATAGTTTTTCTTTTTTATTTTAATGCTACATTTATTTAGCCAACATTCCAAAATATTATCATTTCAACTTTTAAGTAATATAATTATTAGTTATATATATCGAAAGGACTTAAAAATTAGCATACCATAGTAATGCAGCCACATCAGTGTTTATAGCAGCTCAATTCACAATAGCTAGATTGTGGAACCAACCTAGATGCCCCTCAACAGATGAATGGATAAAGAAATTGAGGTATATATACACAATGGAATATTATTCAGCCATAAAGAAGAATAATATTATGGCATTTGCAGGTAAATGGATGGAGTTGAAGAATATCATGCTAAGTGAAATAAGCCAATCCCAAAAAACCAAAGGCTGAATGTTTTTCCTGATAACTTTTCTTAAAAATGCAAAAGGATATTCCTCCACTATATTCTTATTCACATCGCTTTCAATAAGAAATCTACTGTCATCCTTATCTTTGTTCTTATGTTCGTGATATGTTTTTCCTCTTCTGGTTGCTTGTAGAATATTCTCTTCATTATCACTATTGATCAATTTGATTATGATGTGCCTTGGTACAGTTTTCTTCATGTTTGTTGTTTGTTTTACTCAGAGAGTCTTCAGTATATATAAAATTTGGGGAATTGGTTATTCTTCAATACTAAATTTTTTTATATCTTTCATATCTTAGACTTTTAACATGTTGAGTATAATTATAACTATTTTAATGTTGTTTTTGCTAGCTTTAACACTTATGTTAGATCTGGATAAGTTGATTGTTTTCTGTTTGGTGTTCATATTTTCCTGCTTCTTTCCAAAACTGGTAATTTTTATTAGGTGCCAGACATTGTAAATTTTCTTTTTTGGGGAACTGAATATTTTTGTATTTTTGTAAATATTCATTATGCAGCTAAGTTGTGTGGAGACAGTTTAATCCTTTTAGGCCTTATTTGTCAGATTTGTTAGATTTAGAAAAATGATGAGTCTCAATTATTTATTCCTCACAAATGAGGCAGGAGCCTTCTGAGTGTTCTACTGTATCATGATTTATGAAGTTTTACAACCTGGCTGGTGATAATAGGCACCATTCTAGTCCTGTGTAAGCCCTGCTCACAGTTCTTCTGGTCTTTGTACACAGTTCTTCACTAGTTGTATTAGTCAGCTTTCCATCACTATCATGAAATACCTGACAGGTTATACTTAACTTCTATCTGAAGTTAAGAGCAGCTTATTTATCTCACAGTTTGGGAGGTTCAAAGCTCAATATCAGGTGGCACCATTTGTTTGGCCTCTAGTGAGGGAAACAGATGGTGGCACATCATGGTGGAAGCTAATGTAGGGAACAGTTACATCTTGAACTGGCAGAGTAGTTGGGGGAAAGAGAGAAAAAGAAAAAGAGACAGGATTGGATCCCACAGTCCCTTTTCATAACCTCCCAATAACCTTAGGACCTGCTAGTAGGCCCTGCCTCTTAACAGCCTACGGCACCACCTAATCTGCCACTCTGGGGACAAAACCTTTACATTCAGACCTTTGTGGGACACTTGCCATCCAAGCCTTGTGTAGTTTTCTCACATGCCTGTGGAGATCAGGTACTCAACTGAATACCCGAGGGAACCCTCTGAAGGTCTCTAAAGTTCTCTCTCTGGACCTGTCCCTCGTTGGTTCTGTCTTGCAAACTCTGTCCTTCTTGGTCTTCCCTGACTCTCATCTCTGTTCTTCACTTAGGAACAACTTATTCTACCTGGTTTCCCTCTCAATTCTGTGGCCCGGGAATACTTTTAATTCAGCTGGGACAACTGAGAGGTAAGTCTCATTTACTTTTTTACCTCTTAGGGGTTGTTATCCTTTGTTATCTTATATACTTTGTCTTGAAAAGTATTGTTTCATTTATTTTATGCATTTTTTTTTGTTATTTCATTTGGGAGGGCAAACTTTGACTCTGTTACTTCATCTTGGCTAGAAACATAAGTTGTTTTATATCCTCTTGAAATACACATTTTTATGTGGTTGCAACTAGTATATATGCCTCATTTTATGGTCATGTCATATAAACATTACATTTCAGATATTTGCCATATTTCTAAAAACCTTCATAATTACCATTTTAAAATCTGAAAAATATTATACAGTGTGTCAGATTTACTGGAGAGGAGTTCATACATTAAAGAATGATTTATGCCCTATCTCTTTCCAAAACAGAATTTCCAATGGCTTACTGACAAAAAGGCCTGCTAAATAAGAATAATGCAATATGAATTAAAAGGAAAAATAAGGTCAAGAAAACAATGCCAACTATGATAATTCCTTCTGTAATTGAAGATAAATTTAGGCTGTGAGCATTCTGGCCATCAACTGTGCCAATTGTGATCAGTTATATTCTCAACAGAATGCAAAGGGGACTGATAGGGGATTATCAGTTATTGAAAGCATACTGTTTCAGTCAGCTTTTTCACTGCCATCATGAAAAGACCTTACAAGAACAATTTTAGAGGAAGAAAAATTTAACTCATAGTTTCAGAGGTCATGGTCCATAGATGGCTGACTGTGGCTCCGGACCTAAGGTGAGGCAGAATATTCAGGGCAGAAGGGTGTAGCAGAGAAAAGCAACTCAGCAATGGTACCAGGAAACACAGAGAGCACTACTCACCAGGATAAAATATGTACCTAAAAGGCACAACCCCTGGAACCTACCTTCTCTAACTGCACCATACCTGCCTAAAGTTACCCTCCAGTTAATCCACTGGATTAGTATACTGATTAGGTTAAGGTTCCCATAATCCAACCATTTCATCTCTAAACTTTCTTGCATTGTCTCACACATGAGTTTTAGGGGACACCTCATATGGACCCTAACACCTACGATATGCAGCTTAACACAAGGTATTATACATAATGTTTTCTGAGTTTCACCTCACTCTCGTGATATTTGCCCTGGATCATAAAGCAAATGACAGAATAGGTAAGACTAAAATGGTACAGCAGGGATTCTGAGGCCAAAGTTATCATTGTTTGAGTCACTTCAGGAGACAGACATTTGTCCTGTGCTAAATTCTTAGGGCAATTTGCACAGGTAGTGATCTCAGGAGGAATGTCTTAATAGCCTCATGCCAAATACAGAAGAGGTGTGTAAGTGTTATTTTTTGTAATGGTTTTTGATGGGTCTGACATGGAACTACCCTCATTTGAGGAGTTTTAGGAGGAGCTAATTGAAATGGATTATGTGTGTAGGTTTCTTGAGATATAAAATTAGCCAAGAATGGAACTTAGTTGCTAAGAGGAAAGGATTGCATCTCCCACACCTTCTGCCTTCTGTGACCTTAATTGCTTTTGAACAAGTTCTTGAAAGGATGCAGATAGTTCATGCTTTATTGCTTTTGGATGAGGGTCTATTTATAAAAATTAATTTCTCTTTTCCACAAACTGCCCCATAATTCCTTGCAACTTGATTTCTATGTCCATATTTCCACTTGAATCCTGGGACTCTCCTCCTCTGACTGCTCCTTCTCTCCTACTCTAGCTTTTCCTCACACACTTGCATATGCTACCCACCCCATGGGGTATTGTCCTTGCCCCTTCCTCTTCCTTCCTAACAGGTGGGCATCTCCACCATCACAACTTAATTTCATTGAGCACCTGCTGCTCCTAGTGCCTGATGCTTAGAGCTGCAGGTGTAAACAGAGGCATCTGGTTACCTGCTTCTGACATCGAGTCATTCCTCTCTAGAAAGGGAGTAATAGAGAAAAGAGAGTAACCATAATTTCTTAAAAATAACTTAAAAGTTGTACCAACAAAGAAAATATGAATGCTCAAATAGGAAAATCAGGAAATATTTCATGAATTACATAACTTTTGATTGAAAGTTGCACAGACATATATGCTTTCATCAAACTCAGTTGATTTACTTTCCAGATTTACTTGGCCACTCTTGCCACTTGCAGTCATTTCTTTTTTTTAAAAGAAACATTTTTATATACACGTGACAGTTGAGTGTATTTTGACATATTATACATACATGGAGTATGATTTTTTCTAACTGGAATCCCATTCTTTCTTTTTTTTTTTTTTTTTTTTTTGCAGTGCTGGGGATTTGAACCCAGGGCCTTGTGCTTGCAAGGCAAGCACTCTACCAACTGAGCTATATCCCCAGCCTGGAATCCCATTCTTTTGGGTGTACATGATGTGGAGTTTCACTGGTCCTATATTCATATATGAACATAGAAAAATTATGTCTAATTCACCCTGCTGTCTTTTCTATTTCTATCTCCCCTCCCTTCCCTTTATTCCCCTTTTTCTAACCCAATGAACTCCTTTTCTTCCCTCCAACCTCCCCTATTGTGTGTTAACATTCACATATCAGAGAGAACATTTGGCCTTTGTTTTTGGGGGGATTGGCTTATTTCACTTAGCATGATAGTCTCCAGTTCTCTTCATTTACTGGCAAATGCCATAATTTCATTCTAATTTATGGCTGAGTAATATTCCCTTGTGTATGTACACCACATTTTCTTTTTTTCTTTTCTTTTCTTTTTTTATTTTTACAAACTGCATTTTGATTCAATGTACACAAATGGGGTACAACTTTTCATTTCTATGGTTGTACACAATGTAGATTCACACCATTCATGTCATCATACATGTACATAGGGTAATGATGTCTGTCTCGTTCCATCATCTTTCATACCCCTCCCCCCTCCCCCATCTCATTTCCCTTTACATAATCTAAAGTTCCTCCATTATTCTCTTTATTCAGTCTTCTGTTGAAGGGCCCCTAGGTGGGTTCCATAGCTTAGCTATTGTGAATTGAGCTGCTATAAACATTGATGTGGTTGTGTTACTGCAGTAATGCTGATTTTAAGTCCTTTGGTTAATACCAAGGAGTGGGATAGCTGGGTCAAATGGTAGGTCCATTCCAAGTTTTCTGAGTAATCTCCATACTGCTTTCCAGAGTGGCTGCACCAATTTACAGTCCCACCAGCAATGAATGAGTGCACCTTTATCCCCACATCCTCGCCAATATTTACTGTTACTTGTAGTCTTGACAATTGCCATTCTGACTGGAGTGAGATGGATTCTCAGTGTAGTTCAGTTGCTGTCACTTCAACTCCTGGCACTGCTGGCTGTTCAGCTTCCACCCACGTGTGGCCAGCCTTGGGATGATTTCCATCATGCACACTGAGGGAGGAGCCTTGGCATCCAGTGCCTAGACTCAGAAAGACTGTGGCCTCTGCCTCCACTTCTGGACTTGGATGCTATGCCTTTCTTGGCCACCAAGAGGAATTGGTAACACCCCTGAACCCCAGGGAGTGAGTGTCCTATGTAGTTAATTTGACCAATAGGGGTCAGTGAATGGCAGCAGTGGGCTGTTGCTTGCTGCTCCTTTCCTCTCCATGAAGGGCCATGTTCCACACCTGTCCAGATACCATTCTTCATGACTGGGCTCTACCTGCCTGCCCTGGTGTCATCCCCACCTCACCTCCCTTGGGCCCTCAAGGTGGAAACTGAGGTCTTCACACAAGTGATTCACTCCAGGCATGGGTTTTGAGGAAATCGGGGCTACAGTTCAAATACATGTGAAGTTAGGTTTTCCAAGCAAAACGAAAGCATAAACCAGGCACCGCGATCCATGCTTATCATTCCAGGAGCGTGGGAGGCTGAGGTAGGAGGATCGCAAGCTCAAAGCCAGCCTCAGAAACCTAGTGAGGCCCCAGACAACTCAACGAGACCCTGTCTCAAAATAAAAAGAAATTTTAAAAGGGCTGAGGTTGTGGCTCAGTGGCTAAGTTCCCCTCTTGGGTCCAATTCCTTGTTGCAAAAAAAAAAAAAGCATGAGTGAAGTACTGAGAGTGGCAGCTGGCATGCCAAGGGCCAACATCAATGGTCAACTTGAAATCTCTCGGGTGACTCCTGAACCTGTTCCTGGCCAGGACTTTCCCACACCTGACCTGTGGGTCTCTCTAAGGGATGCACCCACCCTCCACCCACATTCACCACTTGAAATAGCTCTCCTGTGACATTTTTCTTGGGCTTTCTGAATTTTCTAAACACACAGTGCATATAAAATCAGAAAACAAAAAGTCATCAAAAAACATTATGTCTATATACCACAGTTTCTTTATCCATTAGAAGAATAATATTACAGCATTTGCAGATAAATAGATGGAATTGGAAAATATGCTAAGTGAAATAAGCCAATCCCAAAAACCAAAGATGGAATGTTTTCCCTGATAAGTGGATGATGATATATAATGGGGGTGGGGGGTGGGGGGTGAGATAAGAATGGAGGAACTTTGGATTATTTAGAGGGAAATGAGAGGGAGGGAGGGGGTATGAAAAATGGTGGAATGAGTCGTTACACTATGTACATGTATGATTACATGAATGGTATGAATCTACAACGTGCACAACCCTAGAAATGAAAAGTTGAACCCCATTTGTGTACAATGAATCAAAATGCAGTCTGTAATTTAAAAATAATAATAAAACAAAAATAGACAAAAAAAACATTATGTCCTTTTCTTCCTCAAGTTTCAGCTCAAGATTACCAAGTTCTGGAAATCAAAGCAGACGCTCCTATCTCTGTGCCACCATAAGCGTTTGTTTTTTAAGTTACAGTAGAGCACTTGTCACATTTTGTATCACACATGATTCTTGTAGCCTTCTCATCACAGCTAATAGGTGAAAAGTCCCTTAAGGATGGAGGTACAATGTAGACACTCCACAAAAGTCATCGGGTTCCATTGAGAAATCTACCTTTAGGTTAGGCTTATGTTCCTTAAGGAGGTATCATAGACATGTTCATTAGATCATCCTTTTGATTTTAAAAATATGAATATTAATACTGCTTTTGAATATTATTATGAAACCCACCCATATGTCTGGAATGTTCCTACAGCTTTGTGCAAAGTGGCATTTAGGCAACTTGACTTTGAATCTCCAGGCACCAGATAGTAGGGAGTGATTCTCTCTGGGGTTTAGAGGTTAGCAGCAGTAGAATTCAATCATATCACATGGTAAAAAGGTTCACAGGTGAACATTTTCTAGCACTTAATCTGTTAAGCACTGTGATGATCAAATAAATACTTCTAGAAATATAAAGTTTACAGGGACAACAGCTGAACTGTGTAGAAGAAGATTTAAAGTTTGTTCATTTCTTCCCCTAGTTTCTAGTTTAGAAAGTTGATTTCCTTGTTCCTATGTTTCACACTGTCCAGTTGATTTTAAGAAATTGTTGGAGTCATTACAGCAGGTGAGTGAAGGAAGAAATCAGAAAAGGACATGAAAACTATTGCCAGAAATACCCATAATCACCATTTTAGTCGATTATGTGGACTCCCTAAGAAGATAACATGTTCGGCAGTACTCATAAAAAAGATGTCTTGATTTTCTCCAATCTTTGGGAAGCCTTTTGAGCCTCTCAGATATATAAAAAGACTGGGCAGCTTTCCTTTTTCTTCTTTTTTCAATTGACATCTTCCAGGGAAAATGTTGCATATGATTTTCAAGGCTAATTTGCCTTTTTGTCTTAGCAGTGTTCCTTACTACAAATTAGCTCTCTCTGCCCTCCCTTCCCTGAGCTAGGGAGGATCCTTCAAAATTCCTAACTGGCAGCCCTGTGGAGAGATGGGAGGGAGGGAGGATGAGGGAGGGAGGAAGGAGGGAGGCAGGGAGGGAGGGAGAGGTAGAGGGTGTCTATGCTGCATACATGTGGTACAGGCAGGGCGATCAGAACGCTAACAGAAAGGCAATGTAATTCTATGTTTCTCGTAAGTATGTTAGCCCTGCGGGGAACTGAGCTTGCCAGTCTACTTGGAGAGGAAAAGTAGATTTGGGGAAGGTGGAAGGGGTCAATTCATAAAGTGACTTCTTCCTCAGCTATGATAAGAGCATTTGCTGATCTTCAGTGGCTGTCTGGTGCCTCCTGGTCAGATTGGACTCTGTCCCTCTGAGATACTTGATTTTGTGAAAGGGACACACCTATCTGCAGGAAAGAAGATACTGACCAGATTGCAAGCGGTAGGTTGTGACATTCAGCATGTTTATGCAGCAGAATTGCTGAGAGATGCAGAGAGAGGGGGTTGCTTGGGCTGGCTGATTTATCTGCAATAGGGAATGTTTTATTTTAATTGTCAGTTTAAAAAAGAATTGTTGCTTAGGCTAAGGTAGCAGTGAAAAATTCTGTGCTCTAAGCTTTCTACATTTGTGTTTGATGTGGTTTATGTGTTTGTGCAGTTTAAAGAAGCTAGCGAGGGCTCACCTTTAAATAACCTGCAGCTTCCTATTTTCTCTCTCTCTCTCTCTCTCTCTCTCTCTCTCTCTCTCTCTCTCTCTCTTTTTCTCTCTAAGCACAGTTCCCACCCCATCCTCCAACATCCCCCTGCACTCCTCCCCACCCCATGGGAAATGTGGCCCAGCTTCACCTTGAGCCTTTTGCACCCTAAGTCTGGATTCCCGGCTGGTTTGCTGTAGGTGTTTGTGGATGCTCTGCAGCAGCCCTGGCCCAGGCGGACTGACTCTGCAGGAGTGTTTGTGCATGGGAATCGGCATCGGAGATCATGGCAGTGCAGCTGGTGCCGGACTCTGCTCTCAGCCTGCTGATGGTGAGTGTGCTGGGGAGGAGGTGGGGCCCAGGCAGCGCCTACTCCAGCCTTCCCTGCACCGGGGGTGTGGGGGTGGGGGGCTGCTGCTGCAGCTGCTGCAATGGCTGCGGACAGGTTAAACACCGCTCTGCTTCATCCTGCAGGCTCTTTTGAAATGATTTCTTGGGTCAGAGTATCAGCATGACTAAGCATTCCCAGGGAAAAGATGCAGTAGGTTTGCCATTTTAGAAACTTGTTGCTGAATACTATTTTGAGAGATGTGCTTGCAAACAGGTGCTAAGAGCCCCTCAAAATAGACCACTAGGATGTCTCCCCCTGGGGCTCCAACATCCTTTGCCCTTGGTCTTTGGAACTGAAATCCAGAGAACCATGTTTGTTTGTTTGTTGTTTATTTTCTTCCCATGACAGCTGTGGAATTTTCGTCCGCAGAGTGATTGAATAGGATCTTCCCTCCAGGGCCCAAGTGTCTGTTCAGATTTCCCAGTAGAACCTGGAGAGGTTCACAGTGACCCTTGTGACACTTGGGCTACAGAGTTGGAGGAAACTCCTCTCCCATCTCTGGTTGACAGGGAGATGCTGGCCAACTCACCCAGACATTTATATGTGTGTGAACCACTGACCTACTTTACTTCCCCCGGCATGATTTCCATGATGTTAAGAAGTCCTGGCTCTTAGCATTTTAAAGCAAACACAGACCATGGCATCATCTGGTTGTAATCTGGTTGACTTTTTGCTTGACCCTCCATTCAGAGTTTGCTTTTGCTGTTATTTTGCCCCTCCCTCCTCCTCTGCTGAGTAGCTCACAAGTCAGGGCAAAAGGGTCGCTGGCAGTAGCCTGCGTCAGGTTGGCACAGGAATGTTCCCAACATTTACACGAGAGATTTTATGGAAAGTGCTTCTGCTGGGCATATTGATCTGTGTTTTCTGACTGAGAAGGGAAATGCAGCTTGGTGAGGCCTGATGAGTTTATTAAGGTGATTTGGAGGTGTAGGCAGTGGGGAGCCTGCCTTTTGCAGGGCAAGCCAGGTCAAGATAAGGAGGACAGATACGCTGCTTTGTTACTTAGAATGTCATTTGGCCCACAGAGACATTTGGATTGCAGAAATTTCATGGGCCTCCATGACTTCTGATTTCACTGGGGGAAAAGTAATAGGAGTAAGAGTCCTTTTCTGAAGAGTTTGCCCTTTACTCGTTTTTCTTTCTCACTAATGCTGTTGTCTGAGATACCTTATCTTCCACTGCCTACCGGCCTCAAATGTACTATCATATCTATGAAGAGCAGGAGACTTCTAGGGACCTGGGAGTCTGAGTTATGTGCACAAATATACAGGCACGTGCACTGATATGCATGCATGCACATACAAGTTATCTACTAAGGCTTAATGGATATGAATTTTGCCATATGTTCGTATAAAGAAAAGTTTTCTTGAAAAATAACTCCAGAAAGAGTAAGGCCTGCTTGTGTGTGACTGCACTGAATTCTCCTTTATGCTTAGATATGTGTCTGCTTTTACTCCAAGACTCTGAAGATAAATCCTTGGTACCCAAGCAGAATGCAGCTCAGCATCCCAGTTCAGCTGTTCCTGACATGCACACACACTCAGGCTCCCAAACATTGTGCTTGCTGTGTTGTCCGTCACTGCCACTCAGATCTGATCCTTCATTCGTCAGTGGCATCTGCCCTAAAATGTCTCCCTAGAACTCACCTCCTGCCTTGATTAAGGGATGGGGTTCTCCTCTCTCTCGGAAGCTGGGGAAGTGATCTTGACGCTGATGGACCATTAGATGAGAGCACCCTGGAGCAAAACGTGTGTAATTGGAGGCGCTGCATATTTTCTGGTTCGTGTTTGGCTCAGGGACATTTTCCCCTGTGGACTTTGGTGTTCTTTTCTTTTTAAAGGGTAAACCCCAAAGTAATTGCTTCCCTGACACGTTGCATGATGAGTCTCAAAATTTATAAGCAAGTGCAAGAGAAAAGAAAGGAGGAAAAGAAGCCATTTAGTGGAGCTTCTCTGGCTGTGAGTTCAGGAAGGAAGCTGTAAACATTATTATTTATTAGCTCATTAATCAGCCGATCAGTTCTCAGTATTTATCGAGCGACTGCTCACTGGGGAAAAGTAGTGTGGTGTAATAGCAAGCCAGAGCTCACAAACGCACAGCAGGGGGGAATCAATACCTGGTAGGCAGTTTGCAGTTATCTTTTTGGAGTATAAGAGCCTTTGTGCTGAAGACCAATGGGACAGGTCATCTGGCCATGCCCCTTGCTTTTGGATAAGAAAGAACCAAAGTTACATTAGGTTTGGAAATGATGCTGGGAAAATATGATTATGTGGTTCTGGAAGCAGCCACAGATTCTGGAGGGTTGGAGAGCCCTGTGTGCTGTCTCCAGCTTTGCCACTTTTGGGGTCATCATGTGTAGATCACACCTCTCCTGGTTTCTCAGTTCTGCCTCTTGCTGAGAGGGTTGTACTAATCTCTAGGGCTCCTTTCAACTCATGGAACACAATTTAAGATGTTGAGGGATGGTGTCTAGAACAGGACTCCTGGATAACCAACTCGAACACTCAGCATTATGTCCTCATTTCCAACCTACCACACGATCAGTGTTGCTTTCAGAATGTTGGGATTTCATCCTGCCCATAAGGCTCTACCGCCAGGGCAAGTATATTTCATCTTATTAGCTAAAAGGATGATCATGATTTGTTCACACTTTGCTGTCAGGAGTCCTACCCCAGGAAACTGATGACCTTTGAATGGCGTCTAAGGTATCTTTCCAGGCTGGGTTTGGGTCATCTGGGAGGGTTGAGCTAAGAGCATGCCCTGACCCTCTCAAGGTGGGAGGACCTTGCTGTTTCTTTAGTGGAGAGAAGCAGTGGGAGTGATGAGCATCTGTGCAAGATGGGGTTCCTCAAATGACCAAGGAGGGGTGGCCTTGAAGAGAAGGCAGGTGCTAATGGTGGAGATGGTCTCACGTACCCCCCAAAGGCCTCCCCCGACCATCTTTGCAGGAATCTCAGAAGCAAAAGAAGATACCAATGTATTCACTACGGTGTAGGGAGCCCTCAGCTGGATATGACTAATCACAGGATAGAAAACTCTTGGCTCTGTGTCATTTGTTGAAATCACGTGTTCAGGAAAACTGCAAGGGCTTGAGTGTGGTAGAGCTAGGAATTTCTTGCTCATTTCTTTAAGTCCAGAGTAGAGATGCGGAATGAAGGGGCTACTGAGATGGTTACGCCTTTTTAGTTCTCAGATTTGGAAAACACAGATCTTTGGGGCAACTAGATTAAAATACTTTTAATATAAGTCAGCTAGCTAGATAATAATGCAAATTATGCTTTTCTGTAAACAAAGTGTTTTTATACACATTAACTAATGTAATCCCTTTCACGATTTATTTTTAGGTTAAAAAAAAAAAGAAATCAGATTTTAGGAATGTGTCAGTGGTTACAGCTAAAATTAATGTCGCAAAGTCTCAGCATGTGGGTTCTCTGAAGCCAAGCCAGTATTTTCCCTGCTACCACATCAAAACTCAAGTGCTTAACTCCCAGGACCTTCTAGCACTTTGGACGACCCTCAACCCTGAGCCATTCTGCCCTTTCTGGGTCTTTAGGTGGATGATCCTATCTTCCTGTTTATTACCTATTGTTTACTATGTTGAAGGGTAAATTTAAAATGATACCATGAGTCTAAGTCAAAATGTCTGGTTTGACTCTGGCAAGTAGAAATTGTTTTATATTTGTAAAGGACTTGAAGCATTTTTTAACGCTTCGTTTTTCAGATTGTTTTTTCTAGGCTGTTGCCACGGGTTATGTTTTACAATAGAGAAATTTAATATGTAAAACCTCCAATTCACAAGTTAGAGAAATTAATGGGTGATTGTTTGTAATGAATGAAGGATGTGAATTAGATGATCCTGAAGGCTCTTTCCATTGTAAAACTTTGATTTCTTACTTTTGAGCTTATTTTGAATAGACTAGCTGCTTGGTCTGTTTTTAACAGAGTTCATTTGATTACCTCCTGTTGTGTAACTTTATCTCCCTCGTTTCATTATAATTTTCTTTCTGGATTGGGAATGTGGTTCTGTGGTAGAACACTTGCCTAGTATGTGCAAGGCCCCTGGGTTCAATACCCAACACCAGAAAAAAAAAAAATCTAAAATTAAATTCTTTGACCCTGTTCCTCACTTGGACATTTTCTTTCTTAACTAATCCACAAATATTTGCTGAGCATTTTATCTGTTCCATACAAGAAACATACAAGCAAGTCACTGACTTGTATAATATAATTGGACAGAGAAGATGAAGGTACATAGGAATTATAATGCCACTTCTTTACATATGAAATATAGAGACGACTTAAGATGATCACATAGCAACTGTAACCAAGTGACTTGAGGAGGGGTTTCTTGAAGCTTAAGTAAGGTGTTGAGGAATGAATGGGTTAGAAGAACAGATTCAAGGTACATGGCATGATTGTTACATCAGAGTTTAGATTATTTGGAAGATGAAGGGTTGACTGGTTTGGATAGATTTCCTGTAGGTGATGAGGGGTTACAAGATCTGAAAGGCAGGTGGGGTGTAAAGATGTTCTTCTAGTTCTATTAATAATCTAATTTTCCTCTATGTTTGACCTATCTCTATTTGGAGTTTTCAGTGGATCTTCTCAGATCCAAAATGACAAAAGGCACAGAATAAAATTGAGTTCTGTCTTGAGAAATCTTGTTTTTGAGTTAATATTAGTAATCTTTATATTTTTCAAAGTGCTTTTTGTCTCTTGACTCACCAGATGTTCTCAACCCTACAGGCAGGCTGGGAACTCTGTCATCTTGTTTCATGATAAACTTGGGTCCAGAGGAGTTAATGACCCAAGATGCCTCAGATAAATTTTGATGAATATGAGATGCTATTCTACTTTTCATAATGATTAAGTCATAAATTTGAAAAAAATTTGATATTACAAACTATGGAGATTCAGAGAATAATAGTAATATGGTAATATAGAATGTAGCTATCTAAAATATTGTTTTCTGAGTTGGGACATCTTAGTGTTAGGCCTAGGGCAGAGGTCCTGTATGTTTGGATATTGGGTGAAACTGATTCTTAGTGTCATTTGTCTTTGTGGTTTGTCTGAAATAGGCTAATTGTCAGAAAGTCTCCGGGAACTGGTCATATCATTATTATATTGGACTCAGTACTAAAATCTTTCAAATATTCTGCCAGCCATGTTATAAACTATAGTTTTTCAATGGGTATATCTGAAATCAGTACATTAAGAGTTTTTTTTTTTTAATTAAGTCTAATGTACAAATGTATCTTTCAGTGGGTGAAGTTTGAAGTCAGTGATTGTAACTCTTTCAGATCATGTTCTGCAGATCTTTAAAATTTCACTTTCGGATAAATCTGTTTCTGTGGGTCTAAGCAACAGAGACTGACTCAATCACCAGCATTAGCAAAAAGGGTGACTTATTGACTCATGTAGCTGGGGAGTCCCAGGAATAAAAGAGCCCCAGGGGAGGCTGGATGGAGGACTTTGAATGATAGTGTCAGAACCCATTCCTTTGGTTCTTCGTACCTTGACCCTGCTTTTTCTGTGTTGACTTTAGTCTCTGGCATATTCTTTCCCCCCAAAAGTGTTCTAGGGTCCCTTGTCCTCAGAGTTAGTGAAGGCAGGTAAATAAGCAGGACTTTACTTATGTGTCACTGTTCACAGATCTGTCTTGTCCTGGGCCAATTTCTGGTTTTAGGGATAGGAATTTCTGACCAAGCACTTAGCTCCTGTGTCTAGACCTATAGGGAGGAAGCAGGTATATTGGTATCACCTGGAGTGGAAAGGGCAGGTTCCTAATGGAGAAGAGCTATTTGACCAGAAAGGGGCAGGGGTGGCTAACAAGGGAAAGAAAATAGATGGTTATTATAGTGTTCTGCACCTTATGTACCATTGCAGGGCTCTTATGAAATTAACCATGGAGGAAGCATCAGTGACTTCTAAATCATGGGTTTAGTTCTCTCAAAATAAATATAACTGGAGATCCACTTGTCTGAATATTTTATGCTAGGTTGAACACATCTCACCATCTGTAAAATGATACAATAATAGTGACCCCATTAGATTTGGGATAATTCAATGAGACTGCATGTTAAGTGTTCAGCCCTGTTTTTGGCCCAATGCAAATGCATAGTAAGTATTAGTAGTTGCTCGCTTTGTCTTAAATGATAGGAAGTGATCATCCCTTCCAAATTTGTCTCAATGAACTCCTGCACAAGATGCAAACTGACATAAAACAAAACAGAAGTTGCCCAACTCTGTCTTTTGGTGTTCTAGTCTCTGGGCAATAAGTGACCATCTCTGGACAAACAGCTAGTGATTTTTATAAATTAGATGTTCCTAGGGTCATGTGAACCAGTCCAGTCATGCACAAATTTAAATTACATTCCTGCCTTAAATAACGAACAAAAATTTCTAATCCTCTGAAGAGAGATGACTAAAATATGGACGGCAATATGTTCTCTCTGGCAAATGTAAAATGTGCGCCTTTCAGGCCTGCTGCACATGATGGGCAGCTATTAGTGCATCTCTGCTAAAAATTAATTGCATGACTGCTCTTTGAAGCTTAGTAGTGGTTTGGAAAGCACATATTACAGGTGCAGGTAGCAGTTTCTCATTGAATTTTGTGCCAGAATATGAACTTAATGGAACATATGGTATTTAGCCTGGTCGTAATCAAAGGTGCTGGAAGTTTGCCTGACTGAGACCATGTGGTACAAATCAAGTGAGGAGACTGAACTCCAATGTCAGGCTAACTTTGGCTTGCAGTTCAGACTGCCTTGCAATGACTGCTCTTTACGACCTGGGTATCAAACTTAGTCTCACAGTCTAGACCTGGAGAAGCAGTGTCCTGAGTGGTAGACCAAGTTCATTTCCTCAAGAAACATAATGTATACCAGTGGTTTTAAGGATCATCTGTACAGCGATGACACCCAGATCATGTCTTTGACTAGGACTGACTACAAAACCAAACACTTACCAGATTTATGCTCTTGTTATCCCATAGTTACCTCAAACTTCTCATCTTCTCCCTGGTCCATAAACCTTGCCTTGGGTGGTGGTAGCATGATTTTGCCTGTCACCTGGGACTCACCTTTGACCTCTTGCTCTCTCTCATGCACCTGGTCTGGTTGCAGCTTATGCTGCTTCTGCTTCCTCAGTTTCTCTCTAATCTGCCACCTCCTGCCCAATCCCCTCACCCCAACCTTAGTCCAAGCCACAAACCTCTCCCACCTGAGTTCCCTGCAGAGCCTGTTTTGCTGCTGCTAGTCTCTGAACTATTGTCTGTCCTCGCTGCTTTTTCCAGAGGGATATTTATAAACAGAAGGTCTAAGTTTTCTACCTGAAATTCTCCAATGACGCCTGATTATATAAGGGATAAGAAGCAGGTTTTTAATATTCTACATTACTTAAAGATCTCGCCTCTGTCCACTCTCCCAACCTCATGTCCCACACTGTTCCCTCCTCTACCCCTCAAAGTTCATGCTCTGGCAGTGTTGAAGTACACTCATGGAGTGCTTAATGACAGATACCCTTTCTGAGAAGTGTGTCCTTAGGTGATTTCATCAGGGCGCAAACATCATGGAGTGTCCTGACACACGCCGGGATGGTGTGGGTTAATTACGCCATGTGGCCTCTCATTGGTCAATGTGACATGGAGCAGACTGCTGCCAAACACCACTGTTTTACAGTAAATTTTTTTACAATAAGTAGGAACACACTAAAATACTTGAAAAAGTGTAGTGTCAAAAATTCATAAACAGGTAATACAATCATTTATTATCACACTCAAATGCTATGCATTGTACATAATCAGGCATGCTAATCTTCTAATCAGCTGGCTGCACAGTAGGTTTGTTTATACCAGCATTAGCACAAGCAGGTGAGTATTAGGGTGGCTATAATGTCACTAGGCAACAGAAAAATTTCATTATAGTCTTGTGGAACCATCGTCATTTATAAGGTCTGTTGTTGACCAAAACACAGTGTATAACTGTTTCTAACTCCTACAAGGGACAGACTGCCTCAAATCTGTAAACTTTTGAGTGTATTCTTTCCACTGTCTGGATTTTTCCTCTTTCTTGTCTTCCTTTTCACTTTCTCCTTCATATATATATATGAAGGATACATATACAAGCATATACACATATATGCTTATAATACATATGTGTATATACTTGTATTTGTGTATATCCAGATATATACACACATACGTATATATAATTTAATTGATTGTATGTGATATTTAACACATGTATCTGCTTTCCTTTATAAATTATGTCTTACAAATATAGAAGACTTCTCATCCATTCACTCAGCACATACTCATTGAGTGCCTACTGTCTTCTGGACACTGTTCTGATGTGGAGGATACAATGGTAAAAAAGACAGATAAGGTTTTTGCTGTCATCAAGCTTAGGTTCTCCTTGGGGAAAAAATAAAACAGAAAAATAAACACACTGAAAATAACTAAAAGAACTAACAGGGAGTGATGGGTGCTCCAAAGTGAGTTAAAAACCATTATTAGCCCATGGTGTTTGGATGACAGCTTTAGAATGGAAGGTGGAGGAAGGCTTTCCTAAGGAGGCGATATTTCAGTTACAGTATGAATTACAAGAAGTCAATGGTGAAAATCATGGGTGGGGCATTCCAACTGGGGCAAAGGCCCTGGGGTAGGAAGTTTAGCAGGCTCCAGCACTTTGCACTGTACTCAGTATATTTGGTGTATTAAGGTATTGATTTATTGCTTCCTGGCTCTGGGAAGAACTTTATAGAGCACAGACCTTGTCTCAGTGCTCACATCTGGTCAGAGAAGAATTAATGGTAAGCTTTTAGCAAACTACCATACAACAGAAAATGGCCCCACATCAAAGGGTACGGTGCTAACAATGTGTGGGGAAGAATCCAGAGGAGTGAGATCTAGAGTTCCAATCAAGAGAGAGTCTGTGGAAGGCAATGACATGGAGCCATTTTGAAGAGTGCATATAATTAAGATTGGGAGGGAAGGGAAAGAACTTCTGGGCTGGGAGCAGGCGGAGGAGAGAGTGTGAAGGGAGAGAAGTTAGACTGAGTCAGGGTGAGAATCCAGGATCAGAGTTGCAGAGGAACAATACTGGCTCAGAGTTTGGGACCAGATGAGGGAAGACATTGCAAATGCTTTTGCAAGGAGCTGGCTTGGAGCACTGCACTTAGGAGTCTCTCTTCTTGGAAGGGACTGGTGTAATTAATGCCTGTGGGGCTTGGGAAGTTTAATCTGGAAGTGAAATGCAGGGTGCATTGGGGAGACCAGAGGGAGAAAGGTGATGTAGAGTCAATTGCGTGGGTTTGGATGGTGGGGTCGAGGCAGCCTGGGAGGAGAGGGTTGATTTCTAGGAACATTCTGAAGGGAGAATCATCAGGACTGTGTGATGGATTGGTGATGGGCGACCATGCACAGGGAAGAGACGGCTGGGGACTGCAGAGTGCTGGCAGCCCTGTCTGTAGGGAGTGTCACATACATGACAACAGTGGGGTGGGAGATACAATTTGAAGAATAGGTTGTGGTTCACTTAGCACCTCCACATCAAAGGTGCTGAGGTTCAATGGGACTTGCCAGCAGAGATGCTGATGGGCAGTTGGGGGTACAGGCTGAGTCAGGTTGGGGAATTAAATTTAGGGTGGCGTGGGGTAGGTCTAAGAGTGACACTAGGAACACAGAAATACCAAAGAGAGACTGAAGAGAGGAAAGAACAGAGGCCAAGAAGCCTGGGAGAGGGCCTTTCAATGGTGCTGGTTAAAAAGAAGTCCTATGACCTTATATTACAAGATGGCATTCTTACAAGATCAGTGTTACCTTGACATTGGAATTAATTCATCTCACATTGAATGTACCATGTATCTCCTTGAAGCTGTGTGGGAGTGTTTTTGTTTTTATTTTTTTTCCCAGATGCAGCTTAACGCTGTCCCATTAGATGACAGCACTTTCTCACAGACCTCTTTAGGGCACTGTTGAGCTAGGAACATACATGTAAAAACTGTTACTGAATGTCACAGAGTAGCTGTATGTCTCGTGTGTGTGTGTGTGTGTATGTGTGTGTGTGTCTGTGTCTGTGTATGTGCACGCTCGCATGTGTGTGAGGGAGGAGGCAGGAGAAGAGAGAGATGCAGTTTTTATTGCTGAATTTAAAAACACCCCCCACCCTTGGTGACTTCAAAAACTGACTAGTTATGCTCCCCAACTCTATGCTTTAGGAGTTCCAGCAGGCACAGTGGTAATGGCTTTTCTCTGCCCCATACTGAAGACAGCTGGAAGAGTCAGTAGCTGGGGTGACTTGGTAGCTGGAGTCTGGAATCTTCTGAAGGCATCTACTACATACACATGTCTGATGAGGAGTACTGCTGTCTACTGGCCCACAGCTGGTTCTGTTGACTACAGCACTGACTAGGGCCTCTTTATGTAGCCTGGGCTTCCTTATAACATGGCAACTTCCAGATAGTTGGATGTACACAGTGGTGCGGGGTCCAAAATTGAGCATCTGAATGATTTCTGTGATGCAGTCTCAGAAGTCACATAAATTTGTTCCTGCATTTTCTTGGCTGCAAACACGTCACTAAGGCTATTTCCAAGGGACGATGATATAGACCACCTCTGGAGGAAAGTGCACAATTCTGACATGTCTAAAACTGCCCCAACCTATGTTCATTCTGTGTATCTTGATTTCATGCTTCTTGAAGGGTCTTTTACTTTCTGAATTACTCACAACCTGTCTATGGGGCCCGGCTTTGAGGAAGGATTTTATTAATATTGGTTGAATGATAGGTGGATATCTGAGATGACATTTTTTTCAGCTACTTGTCTTTTGAGTTTACAGATCTTCATCCATGCTTTGAACATTGGAGGTCACACATGTTCCGTGCCATGCTGGGCCTCCAGAGAACACCAGTGTGCGAATGAATCATGAGGAAACCCCTGATTTGCCTGCCCAGTGACCTCTCAATTCCCTGGGTTTAGTTCTCACTGATGCATGGAAGCTGATAAAGCAATAGTGTTGCTTCCTTTACACACTTGGTATTTGGACTAATAACTTGTTTTTGTGTTTCTATTGCCCTTGTGTCAAAGTAAAAGAAGGGAGATAGCTTGGGTATTAAGACTAAAACACGTTTTTTTTTTTTTTTTTTTTTTCTTCTGAGGAGTGAGAGTATAATTGAGCCATAATGAACGTGGCCAAGGTCATTTCCCAGGAATTAATGAACAAGAGAATGTGTGCATGGCCTGAGGCTGAGTCTTTGGTTGTTAACCTGGTCGGTCATTAATACTGGCCAGGATGCTTTTCAAGAGACCTTTACAACTCACGCCATATGCTGCTACATTTGGGAAACAAGAACATTACCTGTGTCAACAGCTATTTGTTTTCTCTGCATTCTCCATGATTACAGGAGGAGGCAGCCTTTTTAGTCCTCATTCCAAAGGGCACGAAGCAACAAGGGCAAGATGAGTGGAGCTGAGAGCCTAGGAAGTGCATGTCCTCTTCCATTCAGTGATTTTTTTTTTTTTTTTTTTTTAATGGTGAAGAATGCTCTAAATTCAGACTGGTATTGGGACAGGGCAATCAGTAATCTGATTTTCCATGTAAAATTTGTGAAAAAAAATCATCATTAAAATCTTAATTTATTGACTGTTTCGACTGACTTCTTTCTCCCCAAGGAGTAAGCACTCTTTCTTCCATTTCTTTCCTTTCCTTTTCTGTCTCTTTCCTCCCCTCCTCTCTTCTCTCTTCCCTTTTAAAACAGTTTATGGAGAATGTCAGTCAGAGGCATTGGGGTCAGTACTTTGAGGATTTAGTTGAAAAGGTCAACGAACAGACAAACAATTCCAATACAGTGAGGTAAATGTTACAGCAGAGAAATAGTCAAGGTGCTATAGAGCACAGGTGCATAGCTCAGGGGCCTCTAAAGTGGCACTGGAGTTTATGAGACATTTTGGAGGAGTTCGGTGAGTTTGGAGGTGGGAGAGGCAGGTGATGGTGTTGAATAACTCCAGGTACAGGCAACAGTCGACACACATGCAAAGGAGAGAAGTGCATGTCCCAGCAACTGTGTGGCATTCTGGTATAGGGAAGGTGACAGGGAATGGAGGAGAAAAAGCCCCAAATCTGGCTGGAGGCATCACAGAATCCCTTCTGAATACATGGTAAGAAGTTTGAATTTGATCTTGAATTTTATGAAGAGTCATTAATGATTTTAAGCAGGGAAGGACATGTTGAGGGTTGAGATATACAGATCACTCAGGAAATAACATGGAGGATGGATTGAAAGACGCCGTGAACTGGAGGGGAGAGGATAAGAATGCAGAAGGCATCTAATTGAGCCATAGGCTTGACTTGAACTGATGCCAAGCCAGTGAGAGCAGAGGAGAGTGTAGTTTCATAAGGTCCAATGGGAGACACAGTGCAAGAGATAAAAGTGGTTCATAGTGGCTCCCATTACTAACTGGAATAAATACTTGCTCTGACAGGCTTTAAAATAGAATTCTTGAGTTCAGGCGCTAAGTCCACAGGTGGAGCGGTTTCCAGGCTCTGGCTGTGGCTCTACCCTCACTCACCCCCATCCCCTTAGCCTTTGGGTTCTGCTCTTGTCATGAGCTGTCTTCTGTCTGGCTTCCCTCATGAGGTCCCAAGATAGTTGCCGGTAGCAACCGTTCAACATGCTTCCTTGTTCAAATCCAGGGGGAGACAAGAAACATCTCTCCCCCAAACTGGAACAATAAATTCTTCATTTTCTTACAACTCTTTGGGCTGGGAAATCCAAGATTGAGGAGCTGGCCGCTGGCGAAGGCCTTCTTGCTTTATCATCCCATGCAGAAGGCAGAAAGGCAAGAGAGAGCAAGGTGGGGCTGAACAGTCTTCATATAAGGCACCAGTCCCACCTACAAGGGTGACCCAATCACTCTTAAAGGACCCATCTCCTAATACTGTCACAGTGGCAATTAAATTTCAACATGAGTTTTGGAGCACATGAGCATCCAAACAGTAGGTACTAGAAAAGAGATCTGGGATCACCATGCTTGGCTTGGGTGTATCAGTATTTGGTCCTGAAGCTGGAAATGGAGTCAGTTCCCACTGTCTCACATTAAAGGTAGGAAGGAGACAGTGTGGTTGCTACACAGGCAGCCAACATGTCTGCTACTAGGGCCCAGAGAAGGACATCCAGCCCACCAGGAGAACTGGGGGGAAGGGAGGTCAGGGTGTGGATTGTAAATTTCTTAAAAGCAGAGACTACATCTGCTTCACCATTGATTTTAGCTCTTAGCTAAGGACCTGCACATAGTAAGTGCTCAGAAACGTTTGTCAACTGAGTAAAGGCATCAGGAAGAGGTGGTATCTGAACTTGATGGCACAGATCAAGTGATGAAGTAGAGGAAGAATTTCAGGCAGAGTTAAAATATCAGCAAAAACTAAGAATCATACAGTTGCTTGAGACATTTCAGAAAAGTCAAGAAGTTGAGTTGCTGGAGCAAAAATAAGGAGCAGAGGACACAGCTAGAAAGGTGAGGAGGGATTGCACTCTGCTAAAGAGCTTGATCCCTGTCCTGTAAATTATGAAATGAAGACATTGGAAGTGTTTTAAGGAAGAGCATAGGATAGTCCTGTTTGCATTTTGACACTCTGCTGATGGTGGGTAGAAAACTGATGGTGGGCAGGACAGGAAGGAAATGGTGGAATCTGCAGTTGATTAGTTTTCATGGTCTATATGAGGCAGAGGGAGGAGTCAAGATGACTCCAGGTCTTTGTGTTGGATGGGCAAGGAGGTGGAGATTGCAGGAAAATAGCTTGTGAAAAACTAATGGAACCCTGGTTTGGAACATGTTCGTCTCCGGGGCTTGGGTGGCATTCTATCTGAGGTGGTTAGCTGTGGCTGGGTGTATGTGTGTGAAGCTGAGGAAGCTTTCTAGACTAGACATGCAGCTTAAGGGTCTCCAGAATCCAGGTGAGGGTTAGAAAAAACGAGAAAGGACAAAAACCAACTGCAGAGTGGAGACTGGGGAAGTTGTGAGCCATGGTTGAGCACTGAAGGAGAGAGAGTGGAAAGAGAGCCCATCCAAGAGGAAACACAGATAAACGAAAGGAGAGGTAGTAGGAGGTCAAGGAGAGTGTAATATCTTACATGAAAAGGGAGTAGAGACTTTGAATAAAGACAAAAACAGAGTGTCAAGACTTAAGTGCAGCAAAGGGATTTAGGAAACTAAAAGCTGAAAAATACTTACTGGATTTTCCAATCAGTACAACAGGATGACCTTAAAGATGAGATGCTTTGTGCATGTGGCAGACTCAGGAGCCAGGCGGCAAGTGAATGAAGAGGAAGTAGGAGGTGAATAAGTAAACAGAAGACCGAGGAGATGGAGTTGGGGGGGACATTAGATGAGTCTGAGGAATAGGAGGAAACAAGGGAGGGATTTTAGAAACGGGGAAACTGTAAGCACAGTTGCAGATGCAAGGAAAGAGGTTCATCCACAGAGAGATGAGCAGTGTGAATGGGATGGGGTGTTGGCAGTGCATCACCCTCATTGACCCAAGAAGGCTGCAGTGGCTCCAAGCATCATGTCTATTGCACCTGGTCAAAAAGCAGAAAGAATAGTAAAGAGGGCTCTCCATATGTCTCTTTATTTCTTAAAAAAAGAGTAAAATCTCTTCAGGAAGCTCCTGAGGACATGACTGCTTATTTTTTATGGGCCAGAACAGGGTCATTTATATTACATGTTGCAGGTTGCTCTCCCAGCCCCCTGTCACAACCCCTCTGCAGAATTCTTTCCTAAGTTATAGAGACAGGGGATCTAAACATGCATCTCCTAGACTCTCTTGAGAGCTTCCATAGGTGGTCTGACTCTCCCATGCACACTCATGATGCCAAACTCAGAGGGGTAAAGTAGGCAACTCCAAGTAGCAGGAACAGATTGGATTTTCCTGCAAGCAAAGTGGAAAGATATTAGTTTTTTTTTAATCGGATCTTGGGTGTGCCCATATCTTGTCTCTGATGTCAGAGGTGGTAATTCAGTGACAGTAGTGACTTATCTGCTCTATCAGTCCTGAGGCGTGGTTGGGCATTTTTCTTCATTGTCTGGTTTCCCACATATTCCTAAAAGTTCTACTATCTGGTAATAAATCCCTGTCTGTTTAAACTAATTAGAGTGGATATCGTCTCCCTTGAACAGTGAACAGGACAAAAGGCCACTGTGACCAAAATGGAAGCTGGGAAAGGGAAGCCACAGTTTTAGGATCCTCCAGTAGGGCGAGGAGTACGTTAACAGAAGACACCTGTAGATTAGTGTGGATGTAAATAGAACTTCAAGGGCTTTCTTCTAGTTGGTACATGAGTCTTTTAGGGGAACCTCAAAATGTAAAAATACAGCCATCATTCTGTGAAAGTGATGTCCTGAAGAGCTGTCAGCCCAAAACCGAAGCCCATTTCACCTCTACTGTCACTGCTGACCTGCCTCAAAAGCACCAGTCAGACCCACCCTTCCAAATCTGAGCGATGACAGTTACAAGATAATTGTGATCTAGATCTGATGAACAAAATGAAGGAAAACGAAAGACAGTGACCTTGGATATAAGTATTATAATTTCAATTATGATTATGTGGACAAACAGATAATACAGCCAGGATGTTTTGCAACTCTTCCCAGATCTTTTGGATATAAATCCTTTCACTTGCTAATATTGTGTCTTTTACTTTAAAAATAAAATACTTTATGGTTAAAAATATTTGAAAATACACAGGGGTATATTATGAAAATAGGTTTGCCTCCCACTCCAGATAGCTTCTTGTGTATCCTTTCAAAAACACTCTACACATATGCAAATCTTTCCTTGTCAGTTCCTATAGCAGTACCTCATTCTTCCTAAAGGCTGCACAATATTATATTACGTGAATGACTCATAATGTATTTAATCAATCCCTTATTGATGGACATTAGGCAACGTTCAATATTTTATAATTCTAAACTGTCTTCAGTGAACATTCATGTGCATATATCTTCGTTCAGATAGCTGCAGTCCTAGATGGACAATGCAGGATCAAGAGTTTATCTTCTTAATTTTTTTATAGGTCTTGTTTAATTACTATTTTCAAAAAGGCCCCATGCAAATTTGTTTTATTTTAATTCTATGTTCAAAGCTCTAGTTAAATAAAGAGCCAATTCTAATCTGCTGGTAGGAAGTACAGGGACTATAGGAAAAGTGAGCTATTCTCCAAAGGGTATTTAGAATCTTACTGTATAAACAATTACAGCATTAAATGTCTGCAAAATTCAAGTGGCAAATGAGCAGTGAATATCAATTACACATCTGCTGCATCTCAAAGGCAGATGGCCTTTTAATTTTATATCCCAAGAATTATACCCAAATTTCATTCCCTTTCTCAGAGCGCTCCCTCTTTTTGTTTTCACTGAGAAAATAGATTATTACACTTTTCAAATATCAAATTAATTTTAACCTAAAGCCCAAAAGAAGCTATCTTGCACATCTTACTAAGCAGATCTCTAGGATTGGGATTTAATTCATGAATACACATTGAGCCCTGATAACTCTTTCACACCAGGAGCTCCATATAAGAAGATTTTAAGACATGATCCCTACCTTCAGTGACCTTACAGTCTAGGTTGAGAAATCAACATATAAAACTTTAATGGCAAAATGACAAATCATGAGGAGTCTCTAAGTGCCATGCTGTGTAATTTAACTACTTCTGCTTGGAAATTCAAAGAAGGAAGAGAAAGCTTTTTGTGGGAGTGGTCAGGGACTTTTAGTCCACAGAAGGGCATTGATTTGACTTTGTGGGGCAAGGGGAAAATAGAAAAGCATGAGGAAGCAAGAGATGGCTGCCAGGAGCAAAGGAAAGTGAGCAAGGCCTGGGCTGAGGTTTGAGTAACACTGAAGGGGAGAGTGTGTGTGTGCTGATGTCAGTTTGGGTGGGTGGGGTGGGAGCACAGCATACAGGGCCTCGCTTGGTAGGAATAATACAGGAAATAATGAGTATGATACTCTGAACAGGGTGTTTGGGGGATAGGAGGCGTAGCGTATATGCAGGAAGGTCCTATAGAACCAAAATGGCCCATGTTCTGGCTTGGAATTGGAAACTTCTTTGTGTTCCATATACAAAACATGAACCTTATTATGTTGCAAAGATTTGTGACTTTATCTAAAGTCGTTGGGTCTGTAGTTGTTGAGATACTATGTTCCAGGACCTGCGTAGGTGCCCAACAAGCATTCTTCTGACACCGTCCAGCGGAGTCAATTTGGTGCGGGAGACAAACGAGTAGCGAGGCTCTTGAATTTGAAAGGGTTTATTGTAGATTCAGGAAACCCAGGAACCCTGGCGCTGGAGAAGAGCCAGTTTATATCCCCTCCAGGAGGCGAAGGGTAGGGCTGTCGCCAATTATGCGAAGATTAGGCGAGGAGCTAGATGTCCGAGCAGGCATGATTAGGAGCACTCGGGAACACATGCGCACGCACGCATTGTGTGCGTGGACTTAATTGAATACGGCCAATGACAAATCACCTGGGTGTGCTTATGTTAATCAACCTCCTCACCTCCGATGTGATCAAAACAACCTCTGGCTGGCTGCCAGGCGCCATCTTGGCGTAGTCCATATGGCATAGCCCCCAGCATTCTTCAACTAAGACTGTAGTGGAAATGGTGGGAGGAACCCAAAATTGGGGAGAAAGTGGGAGGCTCTTTCAGAATTTTAGGTGAACAGTCACACAGGGCTGTGCTTGTGGTGTGCTGGTGGAAGGGGACACCTCAGGTGGAATTCGAGTTTTCAAGCCAGAAACCAAAGGCATGGTGTCATGTGAGAAAAGGGGAGGGGAGAATGATTAAAGCAATCCAATGATTACTGAGGGTCCATTGTGTTCCTAGAAGGTGCCAGAGGGGTGTGGAAAGTTGTCCAAGAGAACTACTTCAGTCAGAGAGTCACAGTGTGGGTGAATTTAGCGCATAAAGAAAAGTATGACAAGGATGAATAGGGATAGCCCAAGAGAGGTAGACATAAACCATGTGTTACAGATATTCAAAAAAGAAACTGGGGAGTCAGGATGACATCGGAGGTGGTGGGCCTCAAGGATGCATTGGAGTGCAACTTGCATGTTTGGAGGAGCAGGACTGGGGAATGACATTCCAGCACAGAGTTGAGAAAGGATGAAGGACATCACAGGGTGCTGGAAGAACAGTGCTGAGAGTTGAGACAGTTGGAATACAGGGAGAGTGAAGGAGATGGGGAGGAAGTTAGGACCAAATGAATCTTCTTTCAGTTTTTGAATTCTATGCTGAGGAGTTTGTTTTAAAATGGAAAAAACAACCCACAAGACAGGCTACAGATTCTTGAGCAGGAAGTCAGATAATGAGAGGGCTTTACTGTGAAGGGGAAATGGTGGTGGGCCAACCAGTTAGGAAATGATTGTAGGGGTTTGGGAGATGTAAGGAATCTGAATGGTGAAAGTCTTGCACCCTCCATTACGTGTGGAACCTGGAGAAGGACCAGGACTGGGGAGGTTTTAAATCTAGCTTGGTAGAGCCTTAATGACTGTGGACTTGGATTTGTTGAGGGCTTCTTAGAACTTGGACAACCATCTTGAAATTCAACTTCTAGGACCTTATTCTCTGAGATTTGAATTCTCTGCTTCTGGGATAGCTCCATAAATGTACAAACTTTTTAATTTATTTTTTAAATTAGTGCATAGATATGAAAATTAAAAAAAAAAAAATTCCAGATAATTCTGTGACCCAAAGATGGCATGTTGAGAAATTCTCTGCCCCTAACATTTTTATCTGTGAACTGACTGAGGTTTGAATCTAGGCTTGCATTAAAGTACTCCCTCCATATTTCCACCCCAGGAGGAAGGAAATGGAGGAAAAGGCAAATTCCAGAGAGGAAAATCTACCAAATCCTTGAATAACTCTTCCCATACATAAAAATCCATGCATCTGCTGAATGGATTTTCATGGTTCTCTGCAAGAGTAGCTATGGCCTAGAGAGGATGCCATGCAGGATGAGTGATCTATGGGTTACTTAATGGTTCATCTTTTCAATTTTTGTGAAAATAAATCAACTATTTTCTTCCCTCCCAAGTGATTTTGTCAATACCCTGAGATTATGGGGTGGTTCCAATTAACAAAAAAAAAAAAAAAAAAAAGCAGTTTCCTCATAAGCAGGGGCAATGACCAAGAACCTACTTTTCATTCAAGCTGGAACATTTTTGAATAATGCACATGTTCTAGCTAGGCATGGTGGTGCATACATGTAATCCCAGCAAATCAGGAGGCCAAGACAGGAGGATTACAAATTCAAGGCCAGTCTCAACAATTTAGTGAGACTCTAAGCAATTTAGTGAAACCCTTTCTCAAAATAATAAACAAAAAGGGCAGGGGACGTGACTCAGTGGATATGCACCCTTGGGTTCAATTCCCAATATTTTAATAATAATAATAATAATAATAATAATAATAATAATAATAATAATGAAGCAAGGTGTTAAACCTGACTCCTTAAAGAGTTACAGTAGGCTGAGCGTGGTGTAGTCTCAGTAGCTCCGGAGGCTGAGTCAGGAGGATCTCAGGTTCAAAACCAGGCTCAGTAAAAATGAGGCACTAAGCAACTCAGTGAGAGGCTGTCTCTAAATAAAATACAATATAGGGCTGGGGACATGGCTCAGTGGTCCAGTGTCCCTGAGTTCAATCCCTGGTACCCCCCAAAAAAAGAGTTACAGTAACTTCTCAGAGATGAAAGATGGGGGTGGGGTTGGGAGGTGTCATTGAATTTAAAAGAGATAACCATTTCAAATGAAAACAGATTGTTTTCCCCTCAATCTGCTCCTGCATAATTTTAGTCTATTTTTCTAATTATGGTAACAGAACAAGAAAAGTCCCAACTGTGGCTCACATTCTCACTACTTTCCTCAAGAAAAAAAATAGTAATAAATTGGTAGTCTGTATCTATGCCAGAGAATGAAACAAAGATGGGATGTAAATTTTCTTTGTGTGAGTTCTTTTTGGCACATTTCTTTCCCTTCTCTTCCCAAATTTATTTGAGAGAGTGTCATTCAAGACCAATTAAAACGATTTGGATGAGTAGCTTTGAGTTTGCAATTGGTATCAATCAATAGAGCAATGTGGCCATCAATCGACTTTGAAAGGCTCTTCCAAAATGGCTGCTTTTAACTGTAGCAAAAGGATTGGAAATGAAACTTCATTAAGCAAGCCCTTCTTTGTTTGAAAGTCTGAGCTGCAGAGCACTGGAAATCGGGTTTTCCCTTTATTGTTTGAATCAAAGTTTGTCAATTTGGCAAGGAGAAATGTGTCTGCTGTCCCTTGGATCCATTGCCACCAAAGTTTGGCCACGTTCAATATTTCTCATAGTGAAGCTGGTGGAAAACAGGGGAGGATGGGAGCTCAGAGAGTGGCTGACTGGAGTAGGGACCCCCGTGAAGACGCAGGCCCGGATTGGAGGCAAGCATTTCCTGTACTCTCCAGGGTGCCTGTGACATGACTCCACCAAGACTAATTCCCTCGTTTTCTCTGGAGGTTGGTGAGAAGGGATGCTCGGGAAGGCAAAGAAATGCTTGCTGGACAAAAACTTTCTGGGTACTTTCCAGCCTCTTTCTCTTATTCTCGAAAGTTTCTGGAAGTGGATACTGACTGTCCCTATTACAGGAGTCGTCACCCCAGGAAGGAACCACTCTTGCTTCTTTCCTTTAGGTGGCCTTCCTCCGTTAGTTAAATGCATGTGGCAGGTGAGGGTGGTGTTCCAGCAGAAGGGACAGAGAGTAAGTTCACAGTATGGCTCTGGAAGATGTAAGAGGTGGAATTGAAAGAACACATAGAGGTTTGGCATGTACTCTCCTAAGGTAGGTTTCAAAACATTGTATAAATGTTGCCAGGGATAACCTCAAACCAGCCTGTGTAGGATGTGCCACATGCTCATGCTCTGTATTTACATGGCTCATTTTGGAAAGAGTGATCTTTCACTTGGGGACATTCTCACTGGGTGACTAACAGGACTTTATACAAAGTCCTGCCTCCTTTTCACATGTTGATTTTCTTCTTTGTGTAATTTTCCAGTTCATCTTTGGGTTCTAAATTAAGAACTTTACTAGCTTGGGTTTTGTTTCTAGTGACAAATGAATGCAAATGTTATAACAAAGAGAAGTATCAGAAGTCAGAAAGCAAGAATCAAAGTCAATACCCATTATTAATGGTTAATAAATACGAATGAATTTGAAAAAAGTAAAAGCATTTGCATTTGACCAACATAGTTGTGTTTCAAAAATTTTGCATTTTTTAGCTTCTTTGTTGGACATGGGAGCAGAGTCTTGTTCAAAGCTAAAAATTTGTTTCTTTATAGGATGATACTTTTGCTAAATATTGTTTTTGGTCTCCTGCTTCCTATTCCTCCCATACTAAAATTTCTATAGAGTCTAAGTTTCAGATCTATAAAATAAAATCATGACTTTTCAATAATGGACAGATCATTTTACCTTTACAAGAGTTAGAGAAATTTAAAATAAAAATTTTAACCACTCCACCTTAAAATGAAGTGACTCCATCGAAGTTTTACTCAGTTATTTCCTGTACATTTCTTCTTTATCATAACAAACATGTTCTCTTTATAGGTACAAATATTCAAATTATGGACTTAAAATATCAGACCAGACTCCCTTACTCCTTCTCCATGAAGAAAATGTGCAGAGAAGTTCCTTGTTCCATGTACTTGAAACTCACTGTTTCTTGGGCCTGTTCACTGTGCACTATCATAATGTCCATAGCCTTGAAATGCAACATTGGATAGATTCAGTGTCATCTCCACTTGCTGAGTTGTTTGTGATAATGTAAGCCTTGTCAGATTACTATTTCTGGCTCCTGTTTGTAGCAGTCTGTGGGCTTCTCCTGGGCAAACTTTGATTTTCCCACAAAGATAGTGCTGATGCCAGGCACGTTGGTACACATGTAGAATTCCAGCAACTCAGGAGGCTGAGGCAGGAGGATCACAAGTTCAAGACCAACCGCAGCAACTTAGTGAGACCCTATCTCAAAAAACAATAACAAGAAAAGGACCAAAAGGATTGGGGATGTAGCTCAGTGGTAAGCTCCCCTACCCCCTAAAAAAAAGTAATGTGGACGTCCTCTGTATGTTGGGAAAAGACATCTCCCCACTGCTTGCCCTCTTTCCCATTTGAACTTGGCTAATTTTAATTTGCACTCTCCTACTTTAAATCTTGTATGCAATGCCCCTCAGGAAGCACTTTGATGTTTCTCCTGCAACAGTTGCTTCGTATAGTTCACTCTATGACAGTCAAGGACCAGGTATTTATGCAGCTATAGCTAACCACCAAAGGGAGGCCAGCAGATGGAACATCTGGCACTCAGGATTGAGTGATCAGCAAAGGCATTACCTTATTACTAGCATTAAATTCTATGAAGATGTTTCCTTGGTGAGAGAGACACGTGGATTCTAGTATGAGCTGCATTGTTGCGCTGGGGACTCAAGGATTTTTTTCACAATATGGTACAGACCATATTGTTAGCTGTGTAAACAGTTTTGCTATTTTTCAACAATGTCTTGTGTATGGTATGCAACACAGGAAATGTATTTAATAACTTGAGGTGAGTGTATGGACCACAGGAATCTCCCTTGAGCATGTACATATTTGGAGGAACACATGAATAATAGAACGTGTCAGATAGGTCAAGGGAAAAGCAGACTTTCCCGAGTATTTTTATAGACTTAAAAATCTGTCACCAGCTCCCTATCACAATTGGGCGAGGGCTACTCTGGAGCCATTTGCTCTCAGGCACTGATTTACCACTTTCCATATACTTGTGGGAGAGAGAGGATTCTCCCATTGCTGGTCAACAGAGCCCTGAGGCTGTGTGTCTAGGTGGGCAGAGGGATAGGGGCGGGGGGATAGATCTGGCAGAACACAGATGAACAGAGCAGTTGCTCTGAACCTGGCCAGACACTATATGCTCTGAGGCCGCAGGAGAGGAATGGCATAGCATCTTGATTCAAGCATTCTTTGACCTCCATGGAAACTAAGAAGAACATTCATGATGGGCCTCAGCAAGTCATGTGAGATGGTGTATACTCTGGCTGTCAATCATGGGATGCCGTCTTGTAAATGCCAAGAGTGAAATTTCTCATTTTTACCAAAACTACTGTTCTCAGCAGCACTAATCATTAGGAAAATGCTAATCAAAACCACAGTGAGGTCCCACCTATGATGAAACTCTGAAGAAAACAAAAAGCACAGAAAATAGCAAGGATGTGCTGAGGATGTGGGAAAGTGGGAGCCCTTGTGCGCTGATGGTGGGAATATAAAATAATGGTGCAACTTCTGTGGAAAACAATATGACAGGTCCTCAAAAAATTAAAAAATAGAATTCTCATGTGATCCAGCAATTCTACTTCTGAGCCTATAACCAGAAGAATTGAAAACAGGATATTGTACAGCTCTTTGCACATTCATCTTCATGGCAATGTTATTCACGGTAGCCAAAAGGTAGACAACCCAAGATTCCATCAGTGATGAATGGAATAAATAAAAAGGTGGCATATACATACAATGGAATATCATTCAACCTTAAAAAAAAAAAAAAGACATTCTTGTCAAATTCTGTTGTGACCTATGTCACACACAATAGTGATGAACCTTAAGGATGTTATGCTAAGCAAAAGAAGCCAGTCACAAAAAGGCAAATACTGCATGATTCCACTTATGCAAGGTACTCAGTGTCATACAATTCATAGAAGTAGAAAATAGCATGATGGCTGTAAGGGGCTGGGAGTTATGGGGTGTTTTAGTCAGCTTTTTTGCTGATGTGACTTAAAGACCAGAACAATTGTAGAGCAGGAAAAGTTGTGGGGGCTCATAGTGTCAGAGGTCTCAGTCCATAGGCACATGGCTCCATTCCTTGAGGCTCAAGGTAATGCTAAATATCAGGGCAGAGGAGTGTGGCAGAAGGAAGCAGCTCACATGATGATCAGAAGCAGAAAGAAACTCCACTTGCCAGATACAAAATATACACCTCAGAGCTACTCCCCCAATGTCCCACCTCCTCCAGCCACACACCACCTGCCTTCAGTTATCACTCAATTAATCCCTTCAGGTGATCAATTTACTGATTAGGGTAAGGCTCTCATAACTCAATCATTTCTCCCCTAAACCTTCTTACTTTGTCTCACACATAAATTTTTTGGGAACACCTCACAACCAAACTATAACATGCGGGATGGGAGGGAGGAAAATTGCTGATGCAAATGTAATTCCTGCACGTGTTCTTACTCATAAGTCTTAGATACCTTCATCCCAGCTATAGATGCTGCCTGTGGCCCCCCCCCCCCCCCGTCTCTGCTGCCGCAGCCCCACGTGGCTAAGTTTACTGATGTCCACGTGTGCAACCTCAGACCTAGCCCAGTGTCCCAACCATTCTGATAAGGACGTGATGGATTTTAATGCTTCCTTCTTGTCCAGTAGGCTTAGGATTGAGCACTTCGCAATGCTAAGACCAAGCAGCCAACTGAAATCACTGAGCGCCCAGTTTGAGTTTCTCTCCAAACCCTGCCCGTACTGTCAGACTCAGGACTGTTATGGGGTGCAACTGAAGAACAGATCAATCACCACTGAGAAGTACAAATTTGAGAGTCTTTATTAAACCAGCCAGCTGACTGTCTCACACAATGCCCCAAAAAATGACTATTGGGAGAACAGCCCCCACCACAGGGTTGTAGGGGTTTTTAAACCAAAAATCACATCAATCATAAGTGTCTGTTACTATGATTCAAAATTACACATTAAGATCATAAGATCATCGACAGAGGGGGAAGTGGGTCAAAATGACCCTTACCTAGGTTCAAACTAAAGAATGGTTACTAACATCCACACAATCACTGTTCACATGGTACATTGTTTAGGAGCAATAGGAATCAAAAGAGAGCAGTTTTTCTTTACATAGGAATTATCATTCTGTATTGTTAAACATGTCACATTAAGTAATTGATGATGGGTACAGAGGCAGGGTGTTCCCATGGGAGAAGATTATTTCCTACATAACATGGAGTCTCAGAGCAAAATGGAGTCTGTTTAGTCATTTCTCTTAGTGTCTGACCTATAACATTCTCATGGAGCCAGATCTGTCAGCCCATCACAAGGACCATGGTCCCACTGATCAGTAGCTGCAGCAGCCTCAAGGAGCTTGTTAGAACTGCAGACTCTTGGGGCTCACTCTGACCTATGAATCAGAATCTACATTTATTTAAGCAAGAACATTAAAATTTGTCCATTAAATGTGTCCATTAAAATTTGAGCAGCAGTTATGTAGACTAGAGCAGTGGTTTCAACCTTGGTTACACCTTAGAATCACGGAGATGGGTGACTGGAGGAAGTCTATTAAAATGGCCAACACTCAAATTGTAATTGACCTGTTGTGGGGTTGGACACTGGCATTTTAACAAAAACTCTCCTGGGGATTCTATTATGCTGCCAAGGCTGGGATTCACTAGCATACTGCAAGTTTTGGCATCTCAGGTGGGCTCAGTTTGAAGAATAGGGTTCCTGCCTGGGACACTCTTCTTTTCAACATCTGGTTTTCCTGTCCCTTACTCCTGCAAGTTCAGAGTCATTTTTTCAAAGGTCCTGCCATTCAGTGTTACTAAAAGGTCCCTTTCTCTGGGCTTGGAACCTTGGTATAGGAATTGTTCCTGACCATGTTCTGTCCCATGAAGTTATTTAAGAACATAAATTATCTAATACAGCCCAGTGTGGTGGTGCATGCGTGTAATCTCAGCGGCTCAGGAGGCTAAGGCAGGAGGATCGTGAGTTCAAAGCTAGGCCCAGTAACACTAAATTAGCAAGGCCCTAAGCAACTCATTGAGACCCTATCTCTAAATAAAATACAATAAAATGGCTGGGGATGTGGCTCAGTGGTTAAGTGTCCCTTTGTTCAATCCCCAGTGACCCCCCCAGAAAATTATCTGATACAGTATATAAAAGATCATCTGATATGCCATATAAAAGTTAAATCCTTTCCATTTTGATGGTTCTGGATAGTGTCCCTAATTAATGACCATCTGACCACCAGTAGTCAGGATCCATAAGTATTCTGCCCCTGCCCAACTGACAAGATGTCTGGAACTAGGATCTAAACTGCTGTACCATATTTGGACACTAAAATGACAGTAACTTTTGGCTTTCGTAGTTGGGTATCTTTGCTCCAATATTCTCAGTCATTCTAATAATAATGATAACTCTTTGAGCAATTATTATATGCTAGGCATTATTTTAAAGAGTCCGTGTGTATTAACTGATATAAGCCTCAAGTATCTCTTTTATGCAATGGAGGAAGCTGAAACACAATGAAATTCAGTAACTTGCTCATGATCACATAGCAGGTTTCTGACAGAATTGGAATCTGGAATCTGACTAGAGGGCCCATGTTCTTCAACATGATGCTATTTTGGGACAAAGTTTTCTTTAAGACGAAGTAAGATGACTTCAGTCAATATATTGCAGCAAGCAGCAGGTTTATTGTTTAGCTCTTTTGCGGAATTCAGGTTGACTCTGCCTAACATGTGAGTTTGGTTCTTAACAGTTACAACTTGGCCTTTTTCTGCAAGCCAGGTAGTTCAGCCTCTAGTGGTCAAGATTTGTCAGTGTCCTAGGACTGCCTTTGGACCTAGGAATGGAGAAAATCCTAGAGGGAAACCAGCATTTAAGGAAAGAGCTGGAGACATGAAATCCATGTAGGCTGGTTTTTTGTCCCTTTTTTTTTTTTTTTTTTTTTTTTTTGTACTATGGATAGAACCCAGGGGCATTTAATCACTGAGTCACATCTCCAGCCCTTTTTTGTATTTTATTTAGAGACAGGGTCTCCCTGAGTTGCTCAGGTAGGGCCTTGCTAATTTACTGAGGCTGGCTTTGAACTTGAAATCCACCTGCCTCAGCCTCCAGAGTGGCTAGGATTACAGGAGTGCTCTGGTGTGCCCAGCCCAGGTAGGTTCTTAAGAAGAAAGAACATGATGCACTGCATGAAACCCTTTCATTGTGATGAGGTCTATTCCGTTGCCATTTGGACCCAAGCAATGTTTTTGGAGTTCTCTTTCCCTGGATTTATCTGGAAAACCTCTGGGAATGAGTCTCATCTCTCAAGCCTTCCTAACTAACTTCCCTGGGTCACTAGATGTCCTGATTTCTGCTGTTTACTGAGTTTCTCCATTCTATTCCCACTTGTTCAAAATTTGACCTTCTACTTCTCAAGGCAATTTATACTTATCTTTAAAAATAATCATGACTCAATTCCCCCTTCTTGTATTGTATTATAAAATTTTTAAAAATATTTTTATTACTTGTTGATGGACCTTTACTTTTTATTTACTTATTTATATGCGGTGCTGAGGATTGAACCCAGTGCCTCACACATGCCAGGCAAGCACTCTACCACTGAGCCACAACCCCAGCCCTGTATTATACAATTTTACTATCTATAAATCTTTTCCGATCTGCTGAAATTTGTTTTAGGCAGCTTTTTATGCAACCAAAAAACCTGACAGGAACAATCAGAGGAGGAAAGATTGTTTTGGGGTCTGATGGTTTCAGATTTCTCAGTCCATAGACAGCTGGCTCCATTCCTTGGGGCTAGAGGTGAGACAGAGCTTCATTGCAGAAAGTGTGATGGAGAGAAGTGACTCACATCATAATGGGAAGCAGAGAGGAAGTAGAGAGAGACTCGACTTACCAGATACAAAATATATACTCTAAGATACGTCCTCTATGATCTACCTCCTCCAGTCATACCCTATCCTCCTTCAGTTACCTCTCGGTTAATCCCATCAGGGGATGGATTCACTGATTGGATTAAGGCTCTCACTACCCAGTCATTTCTCCTCTAAGCTGGTTTGCATTGTCCTACACATGAGCTTTTGGAGGACACCTCACATCTAAACCACAATGTAAATTTATCAATGTTTTGAAACCTGCCATTACATTGAAAAACATTTTTTCTTATAGAAAATAAAAACTATGTGGAGTATAGTTTTATTAATAGGTCATGAAATTATAAAAAGAAAATGATAAAAAAGACACAATGTTAACAAGAATCATCAGATGCTGAATGACTTTTTTGAAAATAGCCAATATTCAGTGAACTGAGTAAGACAGCAAGGCTCAGGGCACATATAAAAATCAGTTATTGCTATTAAGAAACTGGGGTGATATTGAAAATAAAACAGGAGGACTCTTATCTCATCTTGGTCTCTGCCTTGGAGACTTTTTTCAGCATCTGCAAGAATTTAAGGGGACAGTTCCTGAAAGAAACCATCTCACTTCTGACACCAATTGAAAGCTTGAGATGTTCCCCCAAGCAATCCTGAGGTTCAGTAATTTCCTGGAAGAACTCACAACTCACTGAAAACCATTATACTCTTGGTTATGTTATGGGGCACAACTTAAGAACAGACCAGTCACCACTGAGAAGTCCAAATTTGAGAGTCTTTATTAAACCAGCCGGCTGACTGTCTCACACAATGCCCCAAAATATGACTATTGGGAGAACAGCCCCAACCATAGGGTTATAGGAGTTCTTATAACAAAAATCACATCAATCATAAGTGTCTGGTGCTATGATTCAAAATTAAAAACTAACATCATGAGATCATCAACAGAGGGAGAAGTGGGTCAAAACGACCCTTACCTAGGTACAAACTAAAGAATGGTCACTAACATCCACGCAATCACTGTTCACATGTGCATTGTTTAGGAGCAATAGGAATCAAAAGAGAGCAATTTTTCATTATATAAGAATTGTCATTTTGTATTGCTAAACATGTCACACTAAGTAACTGATGATGGGCACAGAGGTGGGGTGTTCCCATGGGAGAAGCTTATTTCCTACGTAACATGGAATCTCAGAGCAAAATGGAGTATAACATTCTCATGGAACCAGATCTGTCAGCCCATCACATTTACAGTTTATTGCAGAAAAGGATACAGACTAACATCAGCCAAGGAAAGAAGCAAGGGGAGTTTGCTGGCAAACTACCAAAAGTGGAGTTTCCCATTGGCCACCTCCGTGCACTCAGGATAGGGTCACTTTCCTGGTATTGATGTGTGACAGTGTGCATGGAGTATTGCCACCCCAGGAAGCTCACTTGAGCCTACAGGATCCAGAGATTTCATTGTGTGTTCCAGCATGCACACATTGGCAATATTTAGTCTCCAGTCCTTCTGAAGGTCAAATATGACACGGCCCGAGGCTCCCATCAAAAATCACATTACTGGACTGTTTGTCAGCCAAAGCCCTCAGGCAAACAAAAATGATCTTATCAAAATGACATTCCAGGGTCCTAAAGATCACTTTCCCTCAGGGAAAAGGTGGGATCTCTCTTCTGGTAATTGTTAATAGTTTGGATATGAGGTATATCCTGAAAACTCCTGTGTTAATGCAGGAATGTTCAGAAGTAAAGCGATTGGATTGTGAGCACTGTAACCTAAGCAATCCATCCTCGTCTGAATGGACTGACTGGAAAGTGACTCTAGGCAGGTGGGGCAGGGCTGGAGGAGGTGGGTCATTGGGGACATGACCTAGAAGAGTGTATCTTCTCTCTGGCCCCTTCTTCCCTCTCTTTCTGCTTCCTTGATATCATAAGGAGAGTGTTTTCCTCTGCTGTGTCCTTCTGCCATTATGTTCCACCTTACCTTAACGTGGGTACAGACCAATGAATTCAGCCTTCTATTGATTTAGTTGGATCTGTCCTCTTGTTTTAGAGCATCATAAACACTGTGATCTTTTTCTTCATAATATTTCACACTGTTTACCTGGATGACCAATGTACATATCACATGAGGACCTATCTCCATCATTTGTTTGTACATCCCATGAGGGCGGGAAATGGGCTTGCCTTCCTCATTATTATAGGTCAGCTTTTAGCTCAGTACTTGATTTCTAAAATTACCTTAAAACACAAATAAATATAGAGTGGGTCTGGAATTAAAAAAAAAAAAAAAAAAACTTGCAGATAAGCTAACCATTTGTGTAACCTTAGGTAAATGAATACAGGATGAGGTGGAGGGCCTAGGAAAGTTGGCGCTCATGTTAATTAGCTCAGTACACTTCCAAGACAGCTCTCTTTTGGGTAATGAGAGTTGACTATAGAATAAAGCAGTGTAACTCCAGATGTGAGAGACCCAACAAGACCTGGAGGCTGGAGAGAGGCAGTGAGTATCCTGAATTTAATATTTTGCTAAGGAAATGCATTCCACTTGGAAAGAGGGAAGGAGGAGCTGTTGGCTTTGGGTGTGTAGGCTACGTTCCTCTCTGGGTGCTGAGGAAAAGCTTTCCCTTTGTGCTTCCTCTTTCTCAGGTCTTCCTCTCAGCTTTGCTTCTTGTGCTGCAGCAGCAGAAACCCAGCCTACTCTGCACGACTTTGTTGTCTTCCTCCTCCCCACCCCAGCCTCCTCCTCACTGGTCTCAGCTTAGCCAAACTACACATATTGAATTCTTCTAATCTTTCCCGACAGATCAATCCTTCTCAGCCCTTAATTATTCATGTTGCTCTCCCCTGAATTTCCTTCAGGCTACCGGCTCCTTTGTGGCAGTTGATGCATCTTGTCTGAGGCAGCTCATTTACTTCCCAGGAGGTGGGCATTGGTGTGTTGGGCCAGAGCACTCAAGAGGGCAGAGGAAGTGATGAAAGTGGAGTTGGGGGAGGTAAGGTGTCCTGCAGGAGGAGAGATTGGAATGACTCAATTTGAATTCTGACACTGAGCAAGTTATTCACCTTGCAAAATAGGATAAAAACAGCACTTTCACTATTACAAATATTGAGTGAAGTACTAGGTTCTAGCAGATGCTCCTTCCATGAGAACCTTATCATCATCAGAAGCAGCACGCCTCCCTTCTTCACCACACCTTCCTACCCAGCAGCTCCTCCATTGGCAGGCCGTATGTCTACACTCATGCCACCGAATCAACATGGTCCTTGGGAATAAGGTTTTACAACCAGAAGGTCATAGTTAAAACACACCTGGAACAAAGCAAAGCATGTTACTCCTTTCCATGAACATTTAGGCCAGAAGTTGTCCACCAGAGCAGAATGAAAGAAAGGTTCCTTGGTTTAGGAATCTGGTAGTCTTGTATCTGGACTTAAGGAACAGCCTCCTGGCAGCTCTCCTGTGTCTAAAGGCTGGTCAAATATCCATTTTCCCAGGACTGTCCCAGCTCGAGCATTGACTGTCCTGTGACCAAAGAAGAGCCTCAGCCTGCACAGCTGGGAGTTTGGTTATCTACAGTCAACGTCCGTTTCCTCTAATATTTTAGATAACTCCATACAATCGATCTCAAAACACTGCTTTCTCCTCTGAGTAACTCAGACTCCTTGCTTTAGTCTGGCAGGTGAAGTTCATCCCACAACGGCTCCACTTTGTCCCCCAGACTCATTTGAATGCCCTTGTCATCCACACGGCTCCTCACATCTCCTCCCTGACCTTTGATAGGACGGTTCCTCCATCCATACACCTTAATTCTGCCACTTCCTACCTTCCACCTCTGTCTTCTGAATTGCTTTTCCCTATAGTGCTAACACAAATCCAGCCAATCAACAAAGGGCCAATTCAAAGATCACAAAGGGGTGGTCCCCAGGTAAGGCACAGATGCCTCGCAGGCAGCTTCGTTGGTTCCCAGGTTGAAAATGTTTTGTTTTGTTTTTTAATAGATGTCACAGAAAACCTAACTTTCTTGCTTCTCTTGAAAACAGAAGAATAGGTCACAGTGTGCTCATATTACCTTGGGGCTGAGTGGGGCTGCCTGAGGCAGGTATGGATGTCCAGGTCGGCCACAGACCTCTCCTCACAGAGATACCAGGGCCAGTTTGCATCTCTTTCATCGTGTTTTACTTCCTGTGGAGAAATAGCCCTCTCTACCAAGATTTCTATAAAAACCGAGAAGAAAGAAACTAGACCAAGAGGAGCCAAGAGAATTTTTCTTATACCTGTCCTTCTGCACCAATGTGTGTTACTTGTCTGATTCATAAAGGCATTCGAACCTGGGAGTTAAGACTTAATGCAGAGGAGAGGTTGGAAAACCTTTTGTCTAAACAGCTGGAGAGTACATAATTTAGGCTTTGTGGGGCATAAAGTTACTGTCACCTCTATTCATCTGGGTCTTGGTAATGTGAAGGCTATCTTCGCTAAGTGCACAAACAGAGCTGTGGTTTGAATGTGCCTCATCTCCAATTAACATCGCTTTATTGACAATTTCAGGCAACTGGGCTGCATTTGGGCCCCAGGTCATTCCATCTCCTGATCTAGTTCATCTTCCTTATCTTACAGATGAGAAAACCCAGAGAGGGAACATCAGTTTGTGGCAGAACTGAGGCTAGGATCTCAGCTTTTCAACTCTGAAAAACCCCGCAAAAGTACTACAGACTCCACAGTGTCCCCTCCCTGGACTTCCAGGAAGTCATCTGCTGCCATTCATCTGGACACTCAATTGTAGGCAGACTTATATATTTCTACTCTGTCACTAGATTACAAGGCCCCAACTTCTGTGATTTCTTTCTTTTCTTTCTTTTTCCCTTTCCTCCCTCCCTCCCTTTCTTTTCTCTTCTCTTCTTCTCTGTGGTAGTAGGAATTAAACCCAGAGGCACTCTACCACTGAGGTACACTTCCAGCCTTCTTTATTTTTATTTTGAGACAGAGGCTTACTACATTGTCCAAGATGGCCTGGAACTTGCATCCTCTTTCCTCAGCCTTCCTAGTAGCTGGGATCACAGGCGTGTGCCACCATGCCTGACTCTGCCTTATGTTGTTTTTGTATTATCCCACAAAAAATGTTCCACATAGAACAGGTGCTTTTTAAACACATAAAGATGCTTAGAAATGGATGGAGTCCAGTGGGGGGAATACAGGATACCTGGGATGGTCCCAGTGAATGGGGGGAGGGGAGAGACCTTGAAGACAACCTTCATCACCTCCCAAAGTAACTCTGATAATGTTTGTAGTAATAAAGCCAACCATACTTCCTTACCCTGTTCCACCTCTGCCTTTCTGTTTCCTGTTGTCATGGTCCGACCTCACTACTGGGTTAGCCTCCGTTAGCTGTTTCTCCTGCCCCACTCAACACAGGGACGTGATGTGATGGAAGTAACGTGATCAGAGCATAAATGGAAGTGTTTTTCCTGCTGTAGACTTGGCACTCATGTGCCTTAGATGTTCTATATCTATTACTTTTGCTCCAAGAATGATTTTCAAAACCAGCAGCCTGAGTGATAAGCATATTCTTTTATGTCTTCCTGACCTTTCTAAGAACAAGAGTTTAGAAAAAGAAATCCGAAGAGACCTGGTGTTCTCTGATCAGATGCAGAGATGTTGTTCTCTGAATCTGATCAAACTGAAGTTGGTGGGAGATGACAAATAGGTTTTACCTTGTGTGTTATTTCTGCTCAGCTGTCCCTGGATGACTATCCCATTGTGACTAGAAGTAGTGAAGCTGTGACCAGAAGTAGGGAAGCTGTATCCAGGCTCAGAGAGCTCTGTGATTGATAAGTTATGCCTGCCCTTGTATAAAAGGAGGGAAGGGGTCGTGAGGACTATGTATTTTCCATTGCCCACTTAGAATAGGAAGATGATTGGAAAAAATGAGTTGTATTAACTTTATGATCCTTTGCTATTCCTCTCTGGCACAATGAAGACGCAGCTGTAAGAAAGGAAGATCCTATGATGCAGAAATGCCCAACAGCAGGCTGGAGGAAGGTGGGAGGGCATGTGGTTGTCATGACTTCAGAATGTAATGAGAAAGTAGACAGGAATTCATAAATGAATGCCCTTTTGGCACTAAGCTCTTTTCTTTTGGTTTCTGCACTAGCATTCTTAATAAGGAACCGTACATACTAATCCCCTTCACGGGCATGTCTGGGATCCTTGCATTAGAAGGAGATGGATCTAGCTGATATTCAAGGGCAGTTTGGAGGCAGGTAACAAGGTAGCTTAGTTCATTTTGTGTTGCTATGACACAATACCATAGAATGAGTAATTTTTAAAGAAAAGAAATTTATTTTTTACAGTCTGAAAGTTGGGAGGTCCGCGATTGATGGACTACATTTGGTGAAGGCTTTCTTGCTGTGTCATAACATGGCAGAGGGCATCATGTGGAGCTAGTGTGCCAGCTCAGGTCTCTCTTCCTCCTCTTATGAATCCACTAATGCCACCATGGGGCCCCACCCTCATGACCTCCTCTATCCCTAATTACCTCCCAGTAACCCTACCCTCAAAGACCATCAACACAGGAATTTGGGGATTAAGTTTCCAGCACATGAATTTGAGGGGGACACATTTAAACTGTAGCATAAGCATGGGGATCAGAAACATGATCTCTGGATGGACACAGCTCTGAATGGACAGAGGCCAAGACAGGGATGTCTTCCCAAGATGATAGCAAGGGGATGAGAGGAATTGAGTTCCTACTGCAGTTCTAAAGACTCAAGGTTCCATGCCTTGGAGCAGAAAGCCCAGTATTTCCCTTGTTGAATTCTGGCCCCAAGTTTTCATCTGCATGTTCCTGCCTGCAAATAACCTTGTCGGGTTAAGCCAGAATTTTACTGCCTTGGCCAAAAGACTTTTGGGGAAATATTCTCACCCAACAGAGTGCTTATGACTGGTGTGGATCATCCAGTCCCCCAGCTGTTTTCTTTGGGTGGAGTAGGAGGGGAGTCATGACAGAGACGGCTCCTGGTAGGGGAGCCGTCTTGATTCTTCTGTGCATTTTCCTCTATAGCCAAGAAGATGCCTCTTGATGTGAATTTAAGAGGAAGAAATAGCAAGAATCTTTTTTTTTTCCTTAAAAAATGTGCTTAGACAAAGAGAACTGCAATCTGCCAATACACATCCCAAAAGATCGGTACACTTGTTTACTCTGATCAGTTTAAGCTGCTGCATCCCATATTTTGAAATCACTTTTGAGATAACATAGACATTTTGAAAACTTGTCTATGTTGTTTGTATAAAGGGTTTTTTCACATTAAGTAGTATGTTTTGTTCTTTAAAATGTGAACAAAACAAAACAAAAATTCCCTGTCCCTGTTCACCCCTCTCTCCCAGAGTCCTAAGAAAGCCCTGGCCACCCAGAGCACTTGCTGCGGTTAGATTTTATGTGCCACACCCTTCCCCTGCTCCTCTCACCCCACCCTGCTGGACAAGGACCAGCTGAGAGTTTAGACAGTGCCTTTGAGGTACGACTCTGAAGGACCTGCCTGTGGCCCTTCAGATAGGAGCTGAGTGCAGCCGATTCCTTGGCATGGAATTGGAAATTGGAGATCACTGAGGGACTGAGGCAGCGGACGCTGAGATGGCAAGTTCGAAAAATACATGGGGCAGGAATGATCACATGGGCCTCTTCTCATGGAAAGAAAGCAAAGAGAAAAATCATCCTACGGTTTTCTCTAGGTTTGCCATTTGTTAATCACTTTACTTTCTTTATTTTTATCAAATAAGAATGGATCTTCGGTGGAAGTTGAGTATTTCAGGATTCTAGTAAATCCTCTTGGCAAACCAGGGCATCACACAGATGTGGAAGAGGAATGGCACGTTGCTAATGCCTAATGGCCTCTGAAGGGGCTCACCCACTGGGGTAACCTGGAAGGTCACAGTGCCCCACATCATGTTGATGTTGGGTCCCCTGGTTCCTTCCATTCCATGGAAGTTTGTGCCAAGGCTTGAGAATCAGTACTTTAAGGAAGAAGAGAATTAGTCTTACTACTAAAAATGCTTTGCATCTAACTGCAATTTCCCCATTTACAAAAAAACAAGGAATCCCAGCTGACCCACTCCCTGTGCTGCCAGTCTAGATTGTGGATGGATGGGAAACAGGCTGAATGCTGCAGAGGGCAGATGCTATGCAAATGAGTCACAGTAATAGCCACCCTTGGCACACCTGAGCCCACCCTAACCTTTGCATGGCCTTCTTGGAAATTAGATGAGAGCTGGTATTTAATAAAGCATGTGGTTTTCAGAAGATCGTGGTAGAGAATCTTGCCCAGCGGATTTAGGCTTGGGTGACCTTTCTGTGCCATTACTAGTAGTGTCAGCAGGTTAACGCAATGCAGCCTGTGCTCACTGTTGTAGAGAAAAACCCTTTACATCTTTATTAGGCTTTTTGTTGGTGTTGTTAGGAATACTAAAGGCGTCCATATCACTAGTTCGTCCCTTTGAGTTTGCCTGAATTGGGGGCCAGTTACGCTACGCTTGAAGGGAGTGTGGTAATCATGCCTGTATTAAGGGTCAGTGAACTATGGATTGCAATACTTTGCAGAGATATTGCATTTACTGCACAGCCACGGGCGTGACCATATTAGTTTATCTGCCTCCAGCCATGTGGATGTTGCGGATACCTAATATGCTTGTTTACTTGCCTTGATTTTATTAGTCCACTCTAGGCCAGGTGGACCTCTGGCCTGGGCGGCCCTGACTTCTAGCATCACTGATGGCTTAAAGTAAAATACGCCTGTTTCTTTTATTAGAGCAGAAATAAATCTTACCCACAAAATAACACTTCAGATGTATGTCCAGTTTAAAGCACAATCAAAAAGCATCAACATGCCTACCTGTCTACTTGGAGTCGCTATTTACAGCACTTATAGGTCCTCCTGCCTGAATGCACCCTCTTCCCCCAGCCTCTGGAGGAATCAACTGGCCTGTATTTTGTGTTAATTGTTCTATTGCTTTTCTTGAGAGTTGTACTACGTAGCTATCCTCAAACAATTCATGTAGTGTTTCCTATTTTTGAATTTTATGTAACTGGAGGTATCCCGCATGTGTTCCTCTTTTTCTTCTTTTAATGTAACATTTACTTTGTGATTCCTTGATATTGATACTATGTTCAATTGTGGATATGTCACAATTGCTTTTTTCATTCTTCTGTTGATGGACATCTGGGATGTTTCCATATTTTTGCTGGTAGGATAGTACTGGGTGTTTCCCGGTACACAGGTTTTAGAGTTGCTGCAGGGTGTGTACCAGGGAGTAGAACTGCTGCATCTTAGGATAAACACAATTCAAGGCATGCCAAAGATGTTGTGCTAATTTAACCTCTAAATGGTGAAACTTAGCAGTAGACAAGCTTGACAGTTGTTTTCTTTTCTGTATCTTTATCAAAACAGGACTGTCAGGAGAATGTAAAATGGTGATCTAATACTAGCTGTGAAATGATTTTTGTTATTTGTCTAATTATTAGTGAAGTAGGGCATTTTTGTTCATAGGACTTTTACATTTTCTTTTTATGTAAAATCCCTGTTCTTATCTTTTGCACATTTTTCTATCAGTTATATTTTTCTTCTTCTTCCTCCTCCTCCTCTTCTTCTTCTTTTTCTTCTTCTTCTTATTATCACTACTAATATTACTAGCACCACCACCACCATCAGGAACTGAACCTAGAAGCACTTAACCACTGAGCTACATCCCCAGCCCTTTTTATTTTTTACTTTGAGATAGGGGCTTGCAAGTTGCTGAGGCTGACCTTGAACTTGTGATTCTCCTGCCTCTGTTTCCTGAGTTGCTGGGATTACAGGCGTGCACCACCATGCTTGGCTTATTATTATTATTTTTTTAATCAGTACACACTCATGGTACTTGTCAGTTATAAATATTGTCATAGAAGACACATTACAAGAATGTTTTTCCATGTGGCATAAGGTCCCTGCATTGGACTGGATGGTCTGTCCTTTCCTTCTCCACTGATCTTCAGTGCCCTTCTGTAATGGACATCCATGTGAGTGGGCATATTTCTGAACACGCCATTTGGTTCCAGTGGCCTGTTGCCTATTCCCATGCCAATATCTCTCTGTCTTCACTGCTGTAGTTTTGTAAAAAGTTGTGTATCTGCAAGACAAGTCCTCCTTCCAAGCTGTGTTTTAGGAGCTTCTTAGTTGTCTCTGGCCCTTTGTGTTTTCATATAAAACCACAGAATAGCTTATCTGGTTCCAAAAAGAAATCCCTTTTGAGATTTTCAATGGTATTGAATTGGACGCATGGATCAGTTTGGGAAAAATTAACATTTTTTCTCCTTGATTCTTATCTATGAATTATTTAGATATCCATTTATCTAGTCCTCTGAAGTCTTTTGTTAAAGTTTTCTCATTGCTTCACAAAGTAGAGGTACTTAGATTTATTCCTAAGAAATATGTGCATATCTATAACTACTATAATTGTAGCCTTAAATAGCATTTAAAATGATTAAATTTAATAAATTATTTAAATTAATCTTTTAAAGCTTACCTATTAATAGTTCATCCACTGAGGTTTTTGAGTTTCATATCAATGGTAAATGATGACTTTAAAAAATTCTAATTCATATATGCATGAATGAATACATATATATAAAATTTGACTGTGATCACTAGGACTTCCAGTAAGTACAGCGATGGCAGGAATTCCCAGCTATTGCTGCCCTTAAATGAAATGCATTTAACATTTCACTATTAAATGTGCTATCTCTTAAAGGTTCTTATGTGTTGACATTGCATTCGTTTATCAGGTAAAGGAAGTGCTCTCCTAATTAGTTAAGATGCTTTCTCCCATGATCCTGCATTACCCGTGTAGAAGGTGAAAAGGGGAAAGTGGCGGAGGAAGGAGGGCAAGAGAGGAGAGGCAGAGGAAAGGAGTTCAAACTGGTGCAGTTGTTCACTCTGAAGATGAAGGGACCTCAAGCTTGGGCTGGGGACTCAGTAGAAGTTGAAAAAGGGTAAAATCAGATTCTGCTCCAGGCAAGAGCCTGGCCCAGCTTCTACCTTGCTTGTGTCCCGTGTCAGATTGCTAACCCATAGGACCATGAGACAATAAATGTGTGTTGTTTAAAAAAAAATATTACAAATAGATGTTATGTTTTGTTGAATCATTATTATTTTGCCTCTATAGAGATTATCAGGTGGGATTTATTCTTTACGCAGTTAAGGAGATAATTTCATTAATCTATTATTCCTGACATGAAATCAGAAAAACATGATGGATGGCCATTTTTGTTTATTTGTTTGCCTGTTGTGGTTGTTTATGGTACTGAGAATTGATCCTGGGTGTACTCTACCACTGAGTTACATCCCCAGCCCTTTTTTAATTTTTTATTTTGAGACAGAGCCTTGCTAAATTGGTCAGGCTGGCCTTGAATTTGTGATCCCCCTGCCTCAGTCACCCAAATCACTGGGATTATAGATGTGTGCTACTATGCCTGGCTAGGACCACCCTTTTTTACATTGTGCAATATGGCAGAAAGATCCAGACCCTGAGTCAGAATATCTATTATTTTAAGTCTCCCTCCTGTTTACTCCTCCCATTAAAAATTTAAAAAAAATGTTGTCAGGTTTTAAATGAATAAACGGATTTTAATTAAATAAACACTTCAATTCTAATTTATTACCCTCTTATTTTCAGTTTTTCACTTGTAAAAAAGTTAAGAAATAATTAAAATATTTAGATGGTATATCAAATGTATGAATTTATAGTATTTTTACTACTTCCATTATTCTGAACCTCTATAGGAAAAAGTCAATGTTCTTCATTCTTCCTATATTGATTTGAGTTAAAAGAGTTTTACAAAAAATCATTGATTTAACTTGAGTCTTCCCTTTCTCCATGGTGTTACTTTAGGAAGCAATGTTGAGTGGAAAAGATCAGTTTGGGTTTTCTTGGTTTTTTGGTTTTGTTGTTTTGTTTTTTCCTATTCCCAACTTTGTGTGAATAATCCTACATTCCTAAGGGGTCAATTGGTTAAAATGGAATAAAAATTTTTTTTCACTAGTAATAATAAACATTTTCTTTAGCGCTCCTATGTGCCTAACATTGTTAGAAGGTTTTTTCATGTTTTACATATTTTGTAACTTTGGGTCCTGTGAGGTAGGTACAATATTCCTGTTTTATAGATTAGGAAACTGGGTTTCAAAGAAACTGAGTACCCTCTGCTGTGCAGAAACTGTTTGGTTTGATGCATATTCACTTGTCTAATTTTGCTTTTGTTGCTTGTGCTTTTTTTTTTTTTAATATACCAGGATTGAACTCAGGCACACTCAACCATGAGCCCCATCCCCAGTCTTATTTTGTATTTTATTTAGAGACAGGATCTCACTGAGTTGCTTAGCATTTTGCTTTTGCGAAAGCTGGCTTTGAACTCATGATCCTCCTGCCTCAGTCTCCTGAGCCTCTGGGATTAAAGGCGTGCGTCACACACAACTGCTTGTGCTTTTGATGTCATATCCAAGAAATCATTGTTAAGCCCAAGGTCCTATGTTTTCTTCTAGGAGTTTTACAGTTCCAGATCTTACATGTAATTCTTTATTCCATTCTGAGCTGATTTTTTATATGATTTTTTTTTTGATATGTGTTTATGGTATAACATAAAGTTGCAATTTTATTCTTTTGCATGTTGATATTTAGTTTTTCCAGCACCTTTATGAAAAAGATTCTTCCTTATTGTGTATTCTTGGCACCTTTGTCAAAGATCAGTTGATTGTTTAGCGTTGTTTCATTTCTGGCCTCTCTCTTCAGTTCCATTGCTCTATCTGCTTTTATGGCAGTACCATGCTGTTTTGGTTACTGTGGGTTTATAATATAATTTAAAATCAGAAAGTATGATGCCTCCAGTTTTACTCTCTCTTCTGAAGATTGTGTGGACTATTCAGAGGCTTTTTTAGTTCCATATTGTTTTTGGATTTTTTTTTCTATTTCTATTTTTAAAAAATGTCACTCGGATTTTAATAGAGATTGCATTGTCTATGGATTACTTTCACATTTTAACAATATTGTTTCTAAGTCATAAACACAGGATGTCTTTTATTTATTTGTGTCTTCTTTTACATTTTCATCAATAAATTATTTTCAGTGTATAGTCTTTCACATTCGTTAAGTTTATTCCTAAGTATTTTATTCTTTATGATGTATTTACAAATGGAATTGTTTTCTTTTCAAATATTTCATTGTTAATGTGTATAAACACAACTGATTTTTTATGTTGATTTCGTATTTCTACTGTATTTATTGATTACTTTTGAGAGTTTTTTGGTGGAAGTTTTAAGATGTTCTACATATATGATCATAATCATCTGAAAACAGATACCTTTCTAATTTGTGTGTCTTATATGTCTTTTTCTTACCCAATTGCTCTAAGATTTACAATTCTTAATAAAAGTGATGAAAAAGGGCATCTTTGACTTGGTCCTGTTCTTAGAATAAAAATTTTCAGTTTTCCACCTAAAGTCTGATGTTAGTTATGGGCTTTTCATATATGAGCTTTATTGTGTGAGGGCAAATTCCTTCTATACCTAGTTTGTTGTCAAAGGCAACCTACAAAATTGGGAAAATATTTGCAAACCATATATCTGATGAGAGAGTATTTCCAAAATATACAAGGAACTCCCAACATTTGAATAGTAATGATAATAACCGAATTTAAGAAAGAACAAGGGAGTTAAACAGATATTTCTCAAAGAAGATGTGGAATAATAACCAACAGGTGTATGTAAAATGCTCAGCATTTGCATCAGGGAAATAAAAATCAAAACCACAATGAGGTATTACTTTATACTTATTAGGATGGCTATTTTTTAAAAGCACTACTGGTGGAATATTAAATGATGCATCCACTAAGGAAACTAATATGGTAGGTCCTCAAAAAATTAAAAAGTAAAATTAACATATACCTCAGCAATCCCACTAATAGGGATATACCCAAAAGAATTGAACTCAAGGTCTTGGTTGTTGCAGGAGTGTTCACAATGGTCAAGATATAGGAGCAACCCTAAATGTCCATTGAAAAATGAACAAATAAATACTGTACATGTACATAAAGGAATATTATTCACCTTAAAAAAGACATCCTGTTAAATGCAACAACATGGATGAATCTGGAGGACAGTGTGTTAACTGAAATAAGGTAGACACAGGACAAATGCTATATGATTTCACTTGCATGAGGAACCTAAAATAGACTCATAGAAACAGAGTAGAATGGTGGTTTCCAAGATCTGGGAGAGGGGAAATCAGGGAAATGCCTGGTGGGTATAAAGTTTCAATTATGCATGAGAAAGTTCTAGAGAACTGCTCTACAAGCATTGTGCCTATACCTGCTAATAGCTATATCTTTAATACTTCAAAATATTGTACACTTAAAAGGGTTGTTGAAAGAGTAGATCTCATATTTAGTTTTCTTACCGTAATAAATATTTGAAAATTAAGTCTATAATTAATAAAAACAAATTGAGTAATTTGCTCAAAACCCTGCAATATGAAGTCACACAAGGCCATTTACCTTGCACACACATGTTGCTTCCCTGAGTCTGTTGGAGTATTATGTACACAAGGTGGTGGCTTGCTTAGACTGTGGAAAATTGCAATTCCCAATGCAAAATCGAACATATTTTTATGTTCTAAGTTACAGTCTAATTTGAACAAATCTGTGTCTTCTTTTCCTTTTCTCCAGCTCCATGCAAACCACTTCAATATATTCCAGGAGGGCTGGAGGCTCACTTTAAGATGTTGTAATCCCTGAAAGTGATGGAGCATCATAATGGCTTCCCTGTGGGGAAGTTGGACCATGGGCTTCCTTATAAGTCCACCTGATCTTAACTGTCTGTTTAAGTGTCCAGGTCATCTGCATATTTCGGGGGGAAAATGATGAAGATGAGCAAGTCGATGAGGGGGAATGGGTTGGCATTAAGTCTGTCTCCTCAGAGCCAGAATCTTTCCTTCCTTTCCCTTTTCTTTCCCTCCCTCCCTTCCTTCCTTTTCTTTCTCATGGTACTGGGGATTAAACCTTTGTCACTGAGTTCCATCCCAGATCTTTTTTATTTCAACTTTTAAGACAAGATCTTGCTAAGTTGGCCAAGCTTGACTTCAATTTGCAATCTTCCTCTCTCAGTCTTCTGAGTTTCTGGGATTACAGATGTGTACCACCATGCCCACCTTCAGTATCTTTTCATTCCCATCTCTTAACTTTAGAAAAGTCATTTCATTTAGAGAATCAATTTCCACTAAAAATTGATTTGAAAATGGAAGATGAATACCCCTCTTCTCCTCATGAATCCATGTGGTTAGTTTGTAAGACACTTCAATCTTCTTAGATAAGAGTAGTTTTGTCATTTCTGACATTAGATAATTATTGTATTAACATCCTATTTCTCTCAAACCTGGAAGTTATTATTCTTCCTATTTTCTGGGTCTCTGCAAAAATGACCTCAAGAATTGGCAGAGAGGCAAGTCTAAAGAAGGTTGAGTGTACTGCTTCAGTAGGGTGAGTGGGAAGTAGCAAAAAAGGGCCATGGGGCAGAGGTGGAGAGGGATCTGATTTCCCTGCCAGTGAAAAGACCCATAATTTTACCAAGGAATTGTCTTATTTGTGAAGTTAATGGTGGCTTCCAGTCTGACTAGATCTGAGAAGGTGTTGGGGAGGGGCTACTGTTCCTGCTGATTGACATTTCACTCCTTGGATCCCAAAGGTTTTGTGATCCTTTGTCATTGTCTTTTGAAATATTTGCATGTCTCAGAAGAACTATGCTCAAGGTGTTACCAACTAAATTCTTAATCAGTTTGTTTTTAAAAATGCATTCAGTAACTGCCAAATGTCAAATCAGTGCTAAGATCAGGGGATATAAACAGGAAGGAAACAGAGCTGGTTCCCTTAAAGGCCTTGCAAACTGGTGCAGAACTCATAGTGAACTTGTAATGTCAGCTATTGGATCAGAGTCTGTTCTCTCTCTCTCTCTCTCTCTCTCTCTCTCTCACACACACACACACACACAGAAAAGAGGGACCTCACCATGATCAGTCTGCACCTTAGCAGGTCTACTAGACCCGTGACCATCTAAGAGCATGAATGCGTCACAGGGAGGCCTGTCAAAGAAAAAGATGGCAGCAAGAAGAATGATTGGAACACTGGTGGGTGAATTTAGCAGATGAACTTTGCCTGCTTTGTGACTTTATTAAAGATCAACCCTAACAGTGCAGAACTCCAAGAACAACTTGAAATCTACTCTTTGTGAGACTACAAATGTGCTACTCCTACAGTTTACCAGGATGCCATATCATTACCACCATTTCATATATTTTGGTGGCCACAAGTGCAGGCAACCAAATTCCTGTCTTTGATAGTCCCTCCTGGCCAGGATGTTTCCCAGTGTGGACCTGGTCTCCCTCCACCACTTCACTTGGTCTCATTCCTGCCTCCCATCCAAATGGGTTTTTGGAGAGTGAGTTGTTTAGATTTACTTTACACAGAGCAAATTGAAGGTTTTTCCATAGTCCCCATGGTGGAAAAAGATTGTGGCCTCCAAAGGACCCATTTGCTACAAGAAAAGTGACTTCGGGCATCTGAGGCAGGTGTGCTCCACGCCTCTTGCTGGGGAACAGCTGCTTGACTTCTGGAGGGTATGAGCTACTTGGATTCACCCAGGGATGGGGATTGTTTTGTTTCTCTTCATGTGTAGCTCTTTCCCCATCAGAAACATTTGGGTTTTCATGGTACGTTGTTTCTCAGGCCAATACTTAAGAGAGAACAGCATGAATATGAATTATGCAATTTGAGCAAAAACTTGTAAAGGCAAGAGGCCAAGCTGCAGAGGCTTATTCAGCCCCAAGGTTTGGCATTATTGCTGAGAAACCCAAGAGGGTCTTAGCCTGCCCATGCTTTGATTTAAGAGACAAATAAGGGATAGTTGAGTGAGAATAGAATAAAATGCTATAATATCCTTCCTTTCTCTTTTTGACTCAATTTGTCTATGTTGAGAGGTTGAGGGAAGAAATACCTACTGAGCATTTGTAATTCCTATTCTCAGCTAGTCAAATGAAAATCCATTTGCTGAATCCAGGAAGAACTGGAGCTTGAATGAGAATATCAATGCTTTGAAAGTCAAACTATGTAAAGGCAATTTCTGATCCTAAATCAGCACCATAATGTCTGAGGAGCATTCTAATGGTCCACGTGCTGTTTAACCAGCTCTGCTATTTCTGGAATAACGCAGATTCTTTCCCAGTCTTTCCATTGTGTGTGTGTGTGTGTGTGTGTGTGTGTGTGTGTATGTTTATTAGATGAACATAAAATGAGTATTTCCCACCCCTACCTGTTTACACCAAAACATCATTACCACTGTTTGACAAGTTCACTGGACCTTGAGGAAAATTTAAAATCTGACCTGTTAATTACCAATCTGCTGACACTGATCCATGATCTTGAACCAGGAGATGTGTTAGTTTACCTTGGAGGGAAAGTTGGTGTTGGAGGAAGGGGAAGAACAAGGGAATTCATACCTTTTATGCATACTCAGTACTCGGTTCTACAGCAGGTGCTTAGCATTTGGTGGCACCAGCAGATAGTCCAGTATCTCTCTGTCCTCTTTGAACTCCACCAAGGCAGAAATGGGAAACATAGGTTGTCTCACTGGGTTAAATCTTACAAAACTCCATTCAAGTTCAAAGGAGAACCCACCATGAAGCCTCCAGTGGTGTCTAATTGAGTCTGTCTGGCTGCTCAGCTAGTATTTTCCACCTGTATCATTTCTCATGTCTCTAAAATTGGCAGCTGCTGGAGGCTACTGCCTGGAGTCCCTGTGAGATTCTGAGCCCTGGAGAGGACTATGTACAGACCCAGACCCCAGAATATGACTACTGAAACCAGGCAAGGGTTGCTGGGGGAGCTCTGCTGAATGAATTCACACTGGGGGTAGGTCTGTAATAGGCTTTGCTTGATCATCTAGATCTCACCCTCATCTGTAGCCACATTGTGAAATGACGTCACTGTTCTGACATGGAAAAGCTAATGAATATTTGCATATAAACCCTATTTTATACTGCCTCAAATGTTCAGGTTATTAAGAATTCAATATTGTACTGAAAGTGTCCCTTCATTAAATAATCAGTTATTGTGAATCTTCTATGTATCAGCCTTCATATTTGGCATTAATGTCCAAAGTGCTCTAGGATGAAGTTCCTGCTCTTAACTATTCTCTAGTGCAATTCTGTAGTGTTACAGAGGAGAGAAGTGTCCTCCTCTTCTGTACATAAGGGAAGGAATTCCCAGAGGAAAAAGCATTTTAGGGGGACCTTGTAGGATGAATAGGAGTTTTCCAAGAAGGGAAGGCACAAATGAAGATTTGTGATAGTTGACCACCACACAGCATACAGCTTCTATTCTTCACAAGTATATTTAGTACCACATAAATTTTAGTTGCTATGCTTATTTTTATTACTCTGGATGCTAATCTGTTTAGCTTATAATATTTCATCATGGTTTTTATTTGTTGGTGTTTACCACCATCAGCATCTAAAAGTATTATTTGCATCAGTATCTAAAAGTGTTACATGCCCACATGAATCATGTAAAAAGGCTCATTTGATAGTGATACACATTGTGACAATGTTGGGCACATTAGGAAGGTGGACAATAATTCCAACTTATTACTTCTTGAGTCCCTACCATGTCCTAACCTCTGTGGTACTTGTTATATACATAATATTTAAATTTTACAACAACCCTATGTGTTGAGTATTTTTGCCCATGTTTTGCCGTTGAGATAACTGAGATGTAAAAAATAGCATAGTTACACTGTGTGGGTTACTTACCAGTTATTTGTTTAATCAAGGGTGAGTTTCTTAACCACCCAGTTACTAATTTCCTCATCAGTGAATTGGCACTAATATGAATCTTATACAGAGTTGTTCAAGGATTAATTGAGATGATGTATGTTCATCCTTTGGCCCAGTGCCAGGTTCCACAATGAAAGATAGATCGTTTTGGTTATTATTATTATCACAGAGATGAAGGTTAATGATTGGTCACTATTTTATCTGACTCCAAAGTACACTTGAGTGTTTTAAAAGCAGAGCTCAGATTCAGTGACCAGGCAAATTTACAAAATAAACCAAGTTGTTGGAACAACGTGTGCTATAAACAAATAAGTGAAGGTCAACATTACACACCATCAAAGGAATTCTTGTAATCATGAGGTGGTGAGTAAATGAGCCAGAAAACAGGAGAAAATAAATACTTCAGAGTTCTGGATACCAATATATGGAGTCAATCCACCAAATTCCCTTTCTTAGACTTTTCTCATCTTGTTTCATTTCTTTTCGTCCCCCAAGTTTTTTTTTGTTTTTTTTTTTTTGTTGTTGTTTTTAACATCTGTACCATGAACATAGGGATGGCAAAGTAAAGGGATAAAATAAGTCTGTAATTCGGTTCTCTATGTAATTTCTTGCACATTTAGCCTTTTACAATCTTGATTATTAACTTCTCCAACCCTGACCATTTGAACTCTGCTGTTTTGACAGTTGCAAAATTTGGCAGAAGCCATTCTGATCTGAAACCATTCGAACCCTGAAATTCTCAATTAGTTATTTCCTAATATAACTATAAAATCTAAGGTTGGGAGAAATCTAGCTGAGAAAGACACTGGAGGGAGACTCCCGTGAGTGACGTTTAGCAAGTGCCACGGTCTGTTCACTCTGCTCTTTGATAAGCCCTTTGAATATGTGAGTTTGAGCTTCCGGCTCACCCCCAGAACTCGCGAGAGACATGGGTACCCTTTGACAAGGTAGCTCTTGAGTGTCCAATGGCAATATTATTTGGACCGTAGCACCTAAATCTGCCCTGGAGGAATGCACTTTGATGTTTTGTCAAACCCCAAGAAACCACTGTTTCTTTTTGTGGCTCTGGCTTAAACAGTGTCTCGGGTTCAACAACCTAAGAAAAGGGAGATGGGAGGATCCACCAATCTGTAAAAAGACACTCTGAGAGCGGCTGGCACAGGGAGGGCAATCACTGATATCAATTTTTGCTTGAAGAACTCTGATTTCAAATTCTTTCCCCTACGAGACCCATTAACTGGTGAACACTTTTCTACAGATCCCTTTGAACCTTTTGAGATATGTCCTCATCAAACTGGTATCTTTCCAGTTGTTAAGCTCATCTATGACCTGCAGTCAGTTAATTAAACTGTTAATTTCTCCGTTTATTGTAATTTATTTTTCTTTTTTTGTCCTGGAAGTTTCCCACTTTTTGTGTGTGTGTGTGTGTGTGTTTCACTCCAGTTAGCTTTGGGGGTAAATAAAGAGACCCTCCTGGGAAGTTGGATTAGGATTGATTAGTTTCCCCCTCTCTCCAATCCTTTCTTAATTTGCTGAACTGCTTCAGCTTCCTCATGGCTAAAGCAGAGGCAGCTGCTCACTTATCAAAGGACCATGGAGGCTTCTGGGTAGATCGATGCATCACAATTGCTAATTTGTCTTGTCTGCAAGTAGGGGAGCTGATTTGGTAGCTAGCTGTATGGTCTAGAATAGTCTAGGTCAAGTCCCAACCCCTTTGGAAAGGTCACTTCCAAATCTTCGTGAATATTCTCTCAAATAGCTTCTTTAATATTAGCTAATTACGTGTCCCTGTAGGAGTTCAGCCAGTCTGAGTTGGAATTGACTGAGAAGAAGTTACACTGGCTCAGAACACAGACAGATGCAATTATAAAAAAGAGGAGATTAGAAGAGGGAGATGATGCTTAATGGGTCCTGGGGAAGATGGAAAAGTTCTAGAGATTGTGGTGGTGGCCACACAACAATGTGAATGTACTTAATGCCACTGAACTCTTCACTTAAACTGTTTAAAATGGTAAATTTTATATGACATATATTTTACCAAAGTTATATTACTTTGCCGGGGCTGTTGTAATGAAGTACCATAGACTAGGTGGCTTAGTGCACAGAAATTCATTTTCTCACTGTCTTGGAGGTTGAAGTCTGAGGTCAGCAAGTTGGATTTTTCTGGCAAGTTGGTTTTTTCTCGTAGGTTGCAGAAGGCCATCTCTTCCCACTGTGTCTTCACATGAACTTCCTTTGTATCTGTCACTGTCTTCATCTTCTTTAAATGAAGCCTGTTAAATTGGGTCAGGGTCACTGTATGGCCCCATTTAACTCCATCACCTCTCTGAAGGTCCTATCTCTAATACAGAGGCTAATGCTTAGGCTCATGAGTTCTGAGGGGACACAATTCAGTCTATAACAACAATAAAAGTAGGATGGAATTGGTACTTGAAGGAGTCTGAAACTTCAAACTTTTAACTCACTAGTTCTTAAATGAAGCATGAGAGTTTCCTGTAAGTTTTTAAAAATTCACCTACCTAAGGATTTCCAGAATCTCAATACATAGACCTAGGTATTTTGAATTATCTCCCTGAGAGTAAAGCCTGGCAGGACAGGAGAACAGAATGGACCTAGTCACTTTCATAGCTAAAACTAAAGCTGTTAGTCAATGGGATGGAGTCTGCTTGGAAATGACTATATTTAAAATTTTATAAATTGATATATGCAAATGTAGATTATGTTGTTCATGCGCAAAAATCACTCACAGAGTGGTTTTGCCTCTGGTGGATCTGGTAGAGAGAGAATTTCATTATATGTAGTTAAGATCAGGATGAAATAAAGCAAAATTGCAGAAGGGGGAATCACCATGAGGCTTTTCCACCAAGCTGAGGTTCCACCAGGGGATGTGGCCTATTCCTTCCCTCCCTCTGTCTTATTGCCACATTGCACTGCCCTCACCAGCCAGTATTGTCCTTAAAAATAAATGGTCTACTATGTCACATTCCACATGAGGTAGGTAAAGCACTGGTTTTACTCTAGCTTTTCATCAATTATCACATCCTTCAATATGGCGTGGTAGAGCAAGGATGGCAACAGAAATCAGGAACTATGGGTTGGTCAGCTTACTCTTCCAATATGGATGGTGGTGATATTGAACACCTTGGCTCTCTGGGCCTCAGTTCCCTCATTTGTAAGATGTGGACGTGTACAAGGTGGCAGAAATGCTAGTGGTTATGCATGTGGCCTTGAGTCAGACCCACAAGACTGCACCATCTTAAAAAGTTACGTTGTTTTTGACCCTCAGTTTCTTCAAAATGGGGGAAATAATAGGCCTTCTCTTATAAAGTTGTTGGGAGGATTAAATGAGATGGTGCCTGTAAACTCTAGCGTACAGTAAGGATCCAACATCAACAATCCATCCAAATTCCAACTTCTACTCCAAATTCAGAATATCCTAGTTCTTTGATTTTAAATCACAATTAATTCAATCTGATAACTGAGTAATTGTCTTTCTTGGAAGAAGTATGAAGAACTTTGTGAGTAGTAAATAAAAACTCCTTGAGTTTAATAGAAGTTGAAAAATTCTACAGTCTCAGGGAAATAGTTTACTTTGATCATAAATACTATGGTTTGGCTGTGACTCCTAAATTCATGTGTTAGAAACCTAAACCCCAATGCAACAGTGTTGGGAGTTGGGACTCACAGTGACTGGGTCATGAATGTCATTGTCATGAGTGGATTGTTAAAGAGAAAGTGGATTGTTTTGAAATCAGCCTTCTCTGGTCCCCACCCTCTCTTGTTGCCTCTATCACACCCTTTCCCCTTCAGCCATGTTATGACTCAGCATGTCAGATGCAGGTGCCTGCCCTTGACCTTCCCAGACTCCAGGACTCTGAGCTAAATGAACTTTTCTTTATAAACCAGTTCTTCTGTGGTATTCTCTTATAGAGAACAGACTAAGACAGTGTGTGTGGATTGACTCTACCTCATACTTTCTAAATACCCACAGATTGATGCCAGCAGGGCCACCATGATGGAATCGAGGCCAATGGTCAGCGTGTCCTGAAAAGGTTCCAACCCTGTTAGATGCATTAGAGAAAAGAAATGTCTATGCCCTACCCAGGTGATGCACCAAGGAAGCCAAATACAAAAGGGAAAGAAGAGAATTAGAACAGCAACACTGTGATTAATAGAAGAAAGAAATGCATGTATTTCTTCCTGAAAGCATAAAATTAAAAGCAGAAATTTTTTTTAAAAAATTGCCCTTGTGTTCTCTGAGCTGCTGGTCTCCTTGTAGCATTTGTCAGACAGGAAGAAATCGATTGCTTCATTAGACCAGGCGCAAAGCTCTGGGAAACATAAAAATGTGTATAGCCTGTTTCATGTGGTCAGCTGGAAAACACATGTCCTCATTCAGATTCCCAGCCAGGGGTAAGTGGAATTTTTTTCCCATCTCATTCATAGCACCGCTCAACACATGCCACTTTTTTTGGCTTTTGTTTCTGTTCCTAGGAAAATGGAGTCCAGAGTCCGTTGCTATTTGTTTATTTCAAAAAAGAATTAAGAGAATAAATGTTTTTAAAGCCGATTTAGAGGAGTGGCCTCTGGGAATGTGGGAAAATGGTTGTCTTTTCATATTGAATTATGGTAATCTTAGGTGTTTTCAAAATACTAGCCAAGAGAAAAAAAAATTACTAATGGCATTTAAAGTCATGTTCAAAGACTTAGCCTCAATAGTTATGCTGGGGGCAATTGGAGACCCATCTGAATGTTAGAAATGGTAGTGGGGTAAAGAAGTTCAATCTTGATTTTGGAACTCATTTGTAAGTTTGAGGAACGGTGGGTAGAGTAGAAAGGGTGATCTAGAAATAAGTTATTTAGTCCTCGGCTGTTAAATTCCTACGAAGGCAATTTCAAGTAAAGGATGTTCCTTGCATTCAGTTACTGAAGTTAGACTGGGGACCCAACAGGATAGAGCTCTGCTCAGGAGGTCTCCAGTTTCAAACTCAAAGAGCCTCCCTACTGACTTGAAATGTAGGTACCTGACTTGTCAAAAGAGATCCAGAATATCAGAGAAAGTATGGGGGAACCTTACTGCTGGAAGCTGGGCTGGCCAGGCAGGTCAGGTGTTAATGATAAGAACGTGAATTGGAACTGTTGGGGGCCATTCAGAAAATGGCAAGTCATGGCACACCCCCTTGAATTTAAACTACCATATTTACAACCAAAGTACAATAGTCATAAATGAGAGCTTAGCTCACTGGGAGCACATGACCTTGAGAAGGCAAAGAATGCCTGAATTCCCCTATGACTGCACCCTGATGAACCAAGGCCTCATTGCTTGGCAGGCAAAGAGTTTAAGAATGAACATAGAGAATCCTCAGTAGGCAACTTGACGTGAGGGTTGGAGAGAATGTGGGGGAGATGAGCAAAAGAAAGGCAGAACTGCGTGGAAAGGATTTGCCTCCTTGTTTGCTGAGATGCTTCCTCTTACTCTCAAAACCTGACTTCTTTGTGGTAGTACATTTGGGCTGTTATAACAGAACACCACAAATGGGTTGATTTAAACAATAGGCATTTATTTCTCACAGTTCTGCACCCTGGGAAGTTCAAGGGCAAGGGCACTAGAAGATTTGGTTTCTGGTTGGGGCCACTTTCTGATTTATAGAGGATACTTCCTTTCTGTCTCCTCTCATGATGGAAGGAGAGCTCTCTGGGACCTCTTGGGCACTAATTCCACCCAGGAGGGCTCCCCCTTATGATTTAATCACTTCCAAAAGGCCCATTTCCTATCATCACTTTGGGAGACCGGACTTCAGCATATGGATTTGGGCATAGAGGGATCACAAATGTTCAGACCCAGGCAGCTGCCATCCTTCCCAGGACTTTTGGGTTCAGATATAGACCCTGAGGATTGTGTAGGCGTCTCCTGAGAACATCAACTGACTCGGGGAGCAGGGCACCATGCCTGTGCTCCCTCCACCAAGGAGAGAACTGAGGAGCATGAAGAAGGGAGGAAGCCTGTCAGAAAGGAGTGACAGGGCTTAATACCCTGGAGAAGCAAAGAAACAAACTGTAAGAAAAGCTGTCCCCTCAGGTGTGGGGATTCTCTCGATCCATTTCCTCCTGCCTGCAGAGGCTCATGGTTCCAGGGCCAGATTTCTCACACGGTTTTATCCAACTTCAGACATCCTAGAGCAAGAAAGGAAGCCAGAGGCAGAGGGCCAAAGTGGCAAATTTGTATCCTGAAATGGGGACACAGAGTCCCTGAGCTGAAAGGCCACATGACTGGGACCTTCTCATTAAGACATTCTGAAGAGATCCCTCCCTCTGAATAGGTTTCCCAAGCGGTGGGAGGAAAGCAAAAGATGTGCCTCAGGTTTTGCGCCAAGTGGCTTTTGTGGTGGTCTTTGGGAGGCTCCTTAGGGGAAGTGTCCACATTGAGTCAAAACTGTACCCGATTGTCAAACCGGTCACGTTTAGCCTCTTCTCAACTGTCCCTTTGCAGTGCTTACCAGCTCCAGTGTCCTGGGGTTGGTCAATGTGCTAAAACTGAGAGTCACGGCACTGAGACCTGAAATTTAACACAAATTTTAGAGTTTGCAGGATCCTTACAGGTTAAAGGATATAAAACACTATTCTGTGGTGGGAAAAACATACCCAAGAGCTCATATGTTTTACCCAGTGTCTAACAGGGCCAAGACCAGAGTTAGGCTTTCCTGATCCACTCTGCCATTTTGCATTTCTAAAGACCAGGAATGATCTCCTGATGGAAAAAGCTTAACATTTTACCTAATTCATAAATATTTTCATTTTACTACCTCTTTCATCTGGTTGCACATGAGGAAAGGCAAAACCCTCGAAACAAACCTAAAAGACTTAGGAAATCTTATCTGAAAGTGTAAATTGGTTTTATCCTCTGCTCCTTGGTACGTTTTTCTTTGTCCTTTCTCTGTTTCCTTTCATTGTATCTCCTGACATACTTGCATAGATTCAAAATATTCAAATGACTACCAACCACATGGTTGCTTATGGAAAAATATACACTGTGTCTGAACATTTTAGGTAATAAGAAAGGCAAGCTTGGGCTGAGATTGTGGCTCAGTGGTAGAGTATTTCCCTAGCATGTGTGAGGCACTGGGTTTGATCCTCAGCACCACATACAAAACTAAATAAAATTATTATTTTTAAAAATCCACTTAAAGATAAAAATTTAAAAAAAGAAAAAAGAAAAAGAAAGGCAAGCTTGCAGGACACAGTGCCCAATATGTTGTGTTCGCCTATACCACATGACATTGTGCAGTATCAATACTGTCATATATATTTTACATGGATTGTGTGATAGCTAATCTCATTTGGGATAGACTGAGATTTTGGTAGTCACTGTTACTGCACCTTGGTTTACCTCTGTGGGACCTAGGTTGGACCTCTGACTTACAGAACTGTAAAAAAATAAATTGGGGCTATTTAAGCTGCTAAGTTGGCTAATTTGTTACAACAGCAATTGGAAGCGAATACAACCATGAGAGACTTCAAGGCTTCCCATGAAGAAGCCTGTTTTGAATACAACTAACCTATGACATAATTGCCATTTCCAGCATATTCTTTGCTGAGCTCATGAATAGAATGATATTAGTGATCCTGCCTACACCCTTATCTTTACCTCTTCAGGAATGGTCATCACCCTATCCCACAGCCTTGCCCATCCAATGACATCTCAGAGTTATTGTAGTAAGATTTCACAGCTCTGCATCAACTTCTAAATGCAAAATGAAATAGAACTAGGTTTGCCATTCCTGACCTTTAATTATTTTACCCAAATCTCAGAAATTTTTGTTACTGGTGGGTGCTTGTTGGCTCTTATCCTGAAGGAACATGCTTAGTGGACAACTGTTACCCAATAGTTGATTCAAATTTGGTGCTATTTTTAATACCATTGCCATCTGATTTGGAGCATTTATAAACTGAGGATAACACAAGACATGCAGATACTCTGAAAAACCAGCCTCACTCCCTAGATGGTTTGCTTTTCAGGAAATGCTGACTTGTCACTATTGGCTTCGCTCTGGCAGACCATTGCCTCTGACTCTCATGCATGCACTTGAATTGCAAATGAAGAGTCACCAAGCTTTGCATTTCCATGGGGATATCGGGTAGATTTCATACTGCATCAAATATTTCACTTAAAGTAGCCTTCTCCAAATATTAGTTAATCTTCACTAGCTTGTTAGAGTTCTTGGCAGGTAGGTAGCACATGAAGAACTACTGCTATTTCATTGCCATATATTTTTATGAAGATGAATGAAAAAATAAATGAATTGAGGGAATCTTGCAATATATTACATTTGCAGTGTTTAGGCCTTTTGCAGAAAGTAAATACAAGTAAGGCTGAGCCGTATGGATGAAGAGAGTCCAAGGTGTTCATTGATCGGAATGAAGACGTGTACAAAAAGAAATCACATTCAGGGATCTGTTGTGGGTATTGTTGTAGACAACACAGATGCCCTATAATGATGGGAGAAACTGCCTTCTGTACATGACATAGTGTACAGTTATGTTGTGAGTTGAGAGTTTTATTTTAGACTTAAAGCAAAAAGATAAAACGGGTAGGTAGATAAGTGTACATGTATAAACATACAGTGAACACAGATGTTGATTTTTTCCTTATTTTCTGAAAAGCAGACACACATTAAAGTAATAATAGTAACACCCTTCTGTTCATTTGCCAAAGCATTCTGACATATCTCATTTGGCCTTCAGAATCATGACAGAAGTGAAATAACTCTTATTTTACAAATCATAAAACTCAGATTAGTTACCCACTAGTAAATGGGTAACACAGAGCTAAATTTGAGCTACAGGTTTCCTCCACTTAATATTAGATTATATTCTAATATTTGCAAATCAGTTATTTTGAATGCAGAATGCATTATATTTTCTATGAAATAATCATACACAGTACTCAGATATCTACTGGGTCACAAATATCTGTTTGTGTCATGATATGACATTTGAGTGTTGCCAAAACTAAGAGTGATATTCTCCAGGATACATAGCTAGTAATGAAAAGAGGCAGGACCCAAATCTAAAATTAAGAAAACCTATGTATCTACTTGTATTTATTTATACTAATGTGTACATGACTTAATCCAAAGTTATTTGCAGTTTTAAAAGACATTGTTAACCTAAATAAATTCCTAATTTTTTGAATTGCAAATATTGAAAGAAAATGAAGAGTAGTCTATTCTGGATATAAAAATAGATATTCTGGTCAGAGAGGCTACCGTAGAAAAGGGCCTTGAATCTGTCAGACCTGAGCTTAAGATACAGTGTACTCACTTCCTCACTTAAAGTTGAACAAGTCAATCACGGGTCCTCTAGTCTCCTCATCTTGAAAATGGGCCAATAACTCCTACTTGTCATGGATATTATAGGGGTTAAATGAAATGCTAGGTGAAGATGCATCTTGTGAGCTTCCTCTGTTTTCCTTTGCTTTTTCTCTTCCTTCTGTTAAACCTCTAGTCATGTTCACAAGAACCACAGCACACACACATCCTCATTTGTCCAAATGAGACTGATGTTTTGTAAAAATAAACCAGGTGCAGAAAGACAAATACTGTACCTTCTCACTCATATATCGAAGCTTAAAATGTTGACCACCTAAAAGCAGAGAGTAGAATAATAGTTAGTAGAGATTAGGAAGGGAAGGGCAAGAGGAGGGTAGAGAGATAGATGAAGGAGTACCAAAACACAGTTAGATAGGAGGGGAAAGGTCTAGTATTCAATAGCACATTGACTGTAGTTTACAACAACTTATTATATATTTCAAAATAATTTGATGAAAATAGTCCAGAGATTCTAGTGTTAGTGAGTCTTTTGTTGCTGTGATCACAACACCTGACAAGTACAGCTTAGACAAGGAAAGGTTTATTTGGGCTCACAGATTCAGAGGATTCAGTCTATGGAACTGATTGGCTAGTTCCATCCCTTTGCACCTAAGGTGAGGCAGAGCATCATGGTGGAAGGGCACAGTGGAAGAAAACTTCTCACTTCATGGCAGCCATGAAGGAGAGACAGAGAAGGTGACAGGGAAAGATGTAGTCCCCAAGGCCCTCCTCCCTAACTTTTCCAGTAATGTCCCACCTGCCTATACTTTGCACCACTTACCAGTTAGTTCACTCAATTATTAATCCATCAAATGCATTAATCCACTGATAAGGTCAAAGCCCTCATAATCCAGTTTTTCACCTCTGAGCATAGCAGCATTGCCTGGCACATGAGCTTTTGGGGGACATTTCAGATCTGTAACATTTTCCAATACATAGAAATGATAAATGTTTGAAGAGATGGACATGCCAGTTACCCTGAATTGATCATTACTTATTATAAATATGTATTGAATTTTTATACTATACTCTATAATGTACAAATATTATGTGTCAAGACAAAATGATAGTAAAAATTTAAATCCTAAAGTCTTGACCTTGTAGCTTTGTAAACTCCTTTTCTCTCTTCAGCGTAGACTTTCTTTGTTCTAACTCGGTTAACCGCATCTATCTTCCTGCTCCACACACTGAGTCTCTCTAATAAAATATGTTTTGTCAATACATAGTGCTGGCAACACTAACATTTAAATGCTTCTTAGGAATTCCAAAGAAGAAATAGTTCTGTTCTTCATTATTTCTATGACACGGTGTGGGAATTCATTATATTTATGCTAGCCTGATGATATAAATCGTAGAGTAACTACAAAATGTATTTTTATAACACATCTATTCACCCTAAAATTCCTGGTGTTCCCCAGAGAGTAGTAAAAGGATGTAATTTATAATAGTATAATTAACTTTGACTGTATTTGCAATTACATTTCTTAGGAGTTTTTACATGATAAGAAAGAAAGGCAGTAAAATGAATGTGTACTCTGAAGTATGAAACTATAATTTTTTCTTCATTTTTTCTCTTTTATGAATGTATTCTATTATATCATTAATCTTTGGGGGAACATTTTTCAAACTTTCTGCTTTAAGCTCTTCTGGGTGTTAGTGCAAGACAGCCCTACATAGCCATGAAAACACACACACACACACACACACACACACACACACACACAGCCTCCCCCAATACATTTCAGGAAATCTGAGCAGAAAACTAAGCAGAAATGAGGTTCTTTAATTCAATCGTTAAATCATACTTTACTAGAAAATACTATTAGTATTTTTTTGAAGTCCTGAGAATTGAACCCAGGATTTCACCGAACCCACCAAACTATATCCCCAGTCTTTTTGCTTTTTATTTTGAGACGTGTTATCTCTTAGTTGCCCAGACTGCCTTCCAACTTGCGATCCTCCTGACTCAGCCTTGAATGTTTGTAGCTGGAATTATAGATGTGTACCACCTTGTCCAGCAATAACCTTAAAGGACCTCCCTAACTTTTTCTGACTTTGAGATAAAGTACTTGAGTACTAAACATGGTTCTCAGTTGGGGCTATTTGACACCTCCCACCTCTCCCACCCAGGACATCTGTTTGTGTCTGGAGAGATTTGTGTTTGTCATAGTTGGCAGATGCTATTGGCATCTAGTCGGTAGAGATCTGGGCTTAACATCCTGCAATGCACAGAATAGCCCCCTGGACAAAGAATTAAACAGCCCCAAATGTTGATTGTGCCCGGGTTGGGACACTTGCTCTAAACCTCCAGTGACAGTATAATAATTATACTGGATATCTTAAGTTTATTTTCTTCACTTCCATCTTGAGATCAGTCCTGAGGTGGAGGCCAGAGGGTGGAATGTTGAGCAAGTTGGCATATTTTCAAAATAAATTGCAGCCTCTTCTTAATGTCTCCCTCCCCCATGCTGCTGCAGCTGTCCTGTTTGACACCTTGATCATTCATTCTCAATGACTATAAGATCCATAATTCATCATAAGGCTGGATAAACACTCCTGTGAAAATAACAGAGACAGACACAGCACATACTAACAAACCATGGTTTGGGCGCAGAAAAAGATGATGCCTTTGCCCAACGTGAGGATGCTCTGGAAACCAACATCACACACCATGTGAAGTCACATTCCTGACCTTTCTGGAAGGAACGGACTTGGAATTTTAATATACAGATTTGAATTACCTCTACTTTCTGGAATTTCATAGCTATATCCGATTGCTTAAAACCTTTCTTTTATCCTTCTTGTGTTAGTTAAATGAGCCATCTAGTTTTAATCTCAGTGAGATTATTGGAAATCACTATAGAAATTATATCAGTTTTTATTTTCTGCCCTCAGAATGTGCAGAATATGTGTGCATGTGTGTGTGTGTACATATATACATATATATAAACAATCTTATTTTTCCCAGCATCCAAGGGTATCTACCAAATTCTTATGGAAATTTTAAGATTAAAAAAACAAAGCAAACTGGGCTTAGTGGTGAATCCCTATAATCCCAGCAAGTTGGGAGGCTGAACCAGGAGGATTGTAAGTTCAGAGCCAGCTTCAGCAACTTAATGAGACCATCTCATTAAAAAAATAAAAAATGAAGTTAAAAAATAAAAAATATAAAAGGGCTGGGGGTGTGGCTCAGTGATTGTAAATGCCCCTGGGTTCAATCCCTGGTACCAAAACAAAACATAACAAAACTGTTATTGCTATGATTCTACAGATATAGCCAAGGATAAAATACCAGCCACTCATTATAATCAGATATAATCTTAGAGTCAGAGCATTGAATGAGACAGTTTTAAAAATGGACCATGATAATAATATGAATTAACATATTTTGTTATAATTTTAAAATGATGGTAGTTTACATTTATTACGTGCATACTATAGACCAGGCAAACAAAGGTTTTTATGTGGAGTGTTGCATTTAATCCGTACCGTCATCCCATGAAACATGATCAGCATTAATCTGTTTTAGAGAAGAAATTGGGGGCCTGGAGATGTTAAGTGTCTCATCTAAGGAATAAGTGTTAAAGCCAGGATTGGAACCAGACCCAACTTACCCAGTTCTGGATTCTTGTCCATGTGTGGCCTGTCACACTGAATCAGGAAGGGTGTGACTTCAGGAATAGCCATTCTATTGCACAAACATATCTAGGTTGGCATCCTTCACTGGATCTCTCTTTTCTTCCTGTGAAATGTGCATCCTGCTTTAGTTTCCTATAAACCTGACATGCATGTTTGTAGCCACAGAGCAGAGATATGTATGTTCATCAGCACTTTCAATCGGGAGCCTCTATCTAACCCTGAATCTTCTAGAGATTGCCTGTAGTGTTGGCTCAAATCACCCTCAAATCAGAGACATGATCTGATAGGTTAGACACACAGTACTCCTCGAGTTGCATCCCCCTAGCTGTATTGGGCCAGTTAAAGGAGGGTTACAAGCTAGACATTCCTTGAGGGCTTCTGTTAGGCTTACTCCATATTGTGACCTTGCAGGTAGCTTACTTAACCTCTACCTCCTAATTCTCTGACAAAAGCAGACATCCTGAGAAGATGTGACATGTTTCTCCTACCACTTGGCACAGGAGATCATGTTCCTCTGATGGAGGCCTGCTCCATTAGGAGTGCCAAGGGGAGAAACGAGATACTCATTCCAACAGTCAGCAGAGGAGGCTGCAGAAAAAGTTCAGAGTTATTAACGGACAAAAATTTCCTTTATCTTCCAAGACCTGGGATAATGTTGGTAGATTCTAATGTTAAATAATTAGTTCTTGTATCAATGAACTCAAGAGGAAGCAAAAGTTAGGGTAAGGAGGCATATGGAGCAGTAGGTATTTTAATTTAAGTCTGTAGGAATTTCTTATATTTAGAAACAAATTTACAACAAAATTGAAAGAGCAAACACCTTATTTTTCACAGTAAGTTATACCAGTACATGGTTTAGTATTTAAACTATGAAAGGTATTTGATAAATATTTCTTGATCAAATTAATTCCTTGTTTTGGATGTAAATGGGTCACCAGCTAGCATCTAGCAATAGCTAATTTATAAAACAGTAATTTTTTTTTTTTTAAGCAGTGACTAAAAGGAAGATGAATTAGTAATTATATGGAATGAAGATCCAGCCCATCTATTCTCTCCTCTCTTCAGGGTGCTGATGCTCAGTGGGAGAGCTGGGATAAAAGGAAACACAGAAGCAATGCAGCCCAGAGACCTGCACTCTGCTTTGTGGAAGGAGAAGGGCTGAATGTGCCCAGGGATTCCAGGCAGTTGCTTCCTCTCTGCTCAGTTGCTCCATCTCTGAACTGGGCATAATAATAATTACCAGCTTCACAGGAGGGCAGAGTGGATTAATGAGCTAATCTTGTAAAGGGCCTGGCAGGTGAAAAGTTCTTGAGCGATGCTATGATTGCGCTCATTAGTTTTTGCCGGCACTCTGGGAGTGGATCTTAGCAAGGAGACATGTAATTAATGCAGCAGCTCTTTGTGGTTGGTGTGGTGCTTCACTCGCGGGAGGAGAGCTTGAGCTTGGCACTGCTTTGGCCAGTTACTTCCCTTTGAGGCCCACTACCTGCAAGTTCCCGAGCTCCAGCCCACCCCCAATGCCTTCCTCTGTGCTGCTTCTGCTGACAACAGGCCTGGCTGCTGGAATGTTGTAGTTAGGTTTGCCACTGGCTGATCAAGGGTGTGACTGCATCACAATGAAAATTCAGTGCCTCAGCTCATCTGAGCACTTCCTTCAGTGTTGTCCCCTCTCTGCCATGCCCTGACTCCACAGAACCAAGGAGTCTGGAGAACCCAACCCTGGGATCCTAAGATCCCATCTGTCCTGACAACACCTCTCTTATAGTGCCAGTGGCATCTTCCCGGGGAATGGATGGACAGTTTGTGAGGAAGAAGAGATTCCAGAAATCCAGAGCCGGCTCTGGGCAAGCATGACTCCTGGTGAGGGTGAAGGCAGTTTATAATGAACAGTCTTGATATTTCGAGTTTCCAGAGTGCATAGAATAGATGCACTTTTTAAAGTTTTGGGGAAAAATATTATGCAACAAAGAAAGATAGGGGAAATTGGGGGCAATTCTTAGCAGCAAGCCTGCCGACAACCTTGCAAGGGATTTATGTGGCCTCCCCCTGCCTGTCTTTCACTGCTTGAAATCAAGGCCATATGCCCTGTTTCTGTGCAGGGACTTTGGCTCCAACAAACAGGAGCTTCACTCACACAGAGCTGACCGGGAGGGAACCAAGCTGGGCCACCAGGCTGCCCTGCCAGCTCATAAAAGAGGGCATTAGTTTCCTGCTTTCTAGAATCAAGTCAGCCCAAATATTATGGCTCTATTTCCTTTAACGCAGTCATTGGAAAACAGCACACAGGTTCCCTCCTGACAGGCTACTTGTTGTGAAAGAACATTTCCAAGCAAGGATGGCGAAGGCCCCCGGCCAGGAGAGCACTGTGCTGTTTTATTTACCTCCCTTGCCTGCTCTGACAGACAGAATGGGAACAGCATGGACTGGACTTGCTCTTTGCTTCTTTGATGGCTTGCCCTCCCGTTTTCCTGAAGAATTAGAAAGCTATTCATTGTGCTCAATTGTTTAATTGACTCGTGAAAGAAAACGTTCTTCACGATGGATGAGCTTCTCACCATAATGCTTAGTGTACCTGAGTCCTTATTAAGCAACATGGTGGTCTGAGGCCCCACACCCACACTCCCGGCTTTGAGATGTTTTGTCTCTATTTTCTCCATTGCTGGAACATTATTACTTGTCTTTCAAACTCTTCAAGAAAGGGAAAAAGGCTCCTTCCAGATTCTTTCTGCTCCTTACCACCCAGGATCCTTTTGTGCATCTTTCAATCATGATTTCTGGCCAGGGTCTGAATCTGGAGGATGAGGTTAGGGCAGTGCAGGCCTGTGAGGGAGAACACTCAGCTTCCGTCTCTTTCTACCTGTCTGGTCATGCTGACAGAACCACATATACCTGCATTCCAGAGCCTTCTCAACAAGCCTTAACACACAAAAGAGGTTATTAATATCATCACTAATATTTACATGTAATTACCCAGAATGTACACTATGCCAAGAACTGAACTTTCAACACATACAACCTCATGAAATAGGTATTTTAAGCCCATTTTACAGAACCAGGATTCCGAGAAAGTGGGTAATTTGCCCAGAATTACCTAGTCAGTGTTAGGAGCCAAGGGAAGAGAGAACCAGGCTAGGAGTAGTAGAAAACATCTCTCAGCCTGGTTCTCACAGAGAAACTTGAAGAATTTCATAGACTAAAAAATGACATCTCTCCGCATTTTGTGGTTTTGCCACTTAAAAGATGGATTCTCACCCAAGCTCCTCATACTTACAGATCAGATATTGCTTTTCAAATTTTGGAATTATTCAGAGGAAGTATGTTGAGGGAAGACAAAAAGAGATGGAAAGAGAGAAGCAGAGTGGGGAACTGGGAAAACGAGGTAGGTGTGTGTGTGTGTGTGTGTGTGTGTGTGTGTGTGTAGCGAGGGAAAGAGGAAATCTTTACCTCATGGAAGCCTCTGGTTGATTAACCTTGTGACCAGTGACAGGGTTGGAGCTTATTGGTTACTGTGCACTGAATATAAGTAGCACAAAAAACTAGAGTAAGCATTAAAAGACATTTACAAATTCAACATTAGTGTTGAAAAAAGAAAGCCCACCTCCTGGCTCATCCCCTCGGGTTACAGATGAAGAAACTGAGGTCCAGAGAAGTTAGGTGAGTTACTCAGGTCCACACAGTAAATCGTTGGCAGAACTGGAATGGGAGCCCAGGGCTTCTCCAGGCTAATTTGCATTCCTTACAGGATACTCACTGCCTTCCTGTCTAGGGATTGAAGAGCACCAGGCCACACTAGGACAGGGCAGCCGTGTGTGCAATGGCCTGCTCCTCGGAAGGGCAGATATTTGAGGATGGTAGCTAGTGGAATGCTGATTCCCTGATAGCTGTTTCAAGTGATGGAAGTGGCAGCTTTCATTGAGGTCTGGAAGGGAAGAGGTGGGCCTTAGTACTGTAGGTTAGTAGGTCAGTCTCTAACTCAGGACCTGGATGGGGAGATAAGAGGGACAGAGTCTGACAATCAGTTATACAATGAAATTCGCTCTGGGTACACACAGCAGCATTGTCTAATTACCTCCCAGGCCAGTGATAGAAAAAGGTAATAACCAAAGAAGGATCTGAGATAATGACTGCAGAAATTCCAAATGTCAGATAGGTACTTCACAGTGCCTGGGGATATTGTTCCTTTTGAGTTTCTTTAAATTTTTCTTCTCCCTCTAGAAGGAGGCTTACTGGATGGAGAGAAGTGCACTGAAAGAACTACCCACCAGGATATAGGAGTCCATGGTGTCATGATCAAAGACATGGACTGGGAAGCCAGAGTGCTTGGTTTGAATTCCTCCTCTTACTCTATGTGTAATGTAAACTTAAACTTGACTTTATTTAACTCAAGTTTCTTACCTGTAAAATGGAAATTATAATAGAATCTGCCTCATATAATTATCACTAAAGTTTAAATAAGTCAACATTTATAAAACATTTAAAATAGTACCTGGTATGTAGTCAGGACTTGTATCATAAAAGTGCTTTATAATTTTTTTTTTAAAAGAAGAACCAAAATTGGGGATGTTGCTCAGTGGTAGAATGCTTTCCTAGCATGTATGATGCTTTGGGTTTGATTTCTAGTACTGAAAAAAATATTAAAAATAAATAAGAAATACAAATCAATCAAATATAGAGGAGTCAAATGTGGGTAAAGAGACAGTAGGGTTACTGCCTGGTCCTAGGTTGTCTTAGAGAAATCACATGTGGCCTGTGCATTGCCATGTACTATACCATGGAAGTAAATTCACTCTTCTGCAAGTCTGAGTGAATTGATCTAAATAACTTGGAATTTTTCTTTACTATCTTTCCCAACAGTACTAAAATTCTTCACTCCTCAATTTCAATATGAATTGATGTAAACATTTACTGGAATGTGTTGGGGTAGAAAAACTGACTGGCTGCCCAACTAGCCAGCTAAACTCTATTAATAGGGGCTGGTATCATGAAAGAAGCATGAATGGTGAGTTCAGCTGGCTGTGGTCTGCATCCTAGGACCCAGGATGATGTGAACGCTCTTCTATGTTATTCTTGAAGGCTTGGCCTATTGTCCCAGGTGTTTCACTGAGTCTATTAGATGATGGTGTTGCAGCACTTCCTGTTTAATTACTCCACTACACACCTATTAATGATAGTTACTCAAGGTCTCCTCTGCACTTTTTTTTTTTTTAATCTTTTTTTTTTTTTTCATTTAGAGATTTGTGCTGATTCTCAAATAGACAAGAGCAGTCAGGTTAGCTACATTAAAATACGACTCTCAGAATTCTTCACCCTTCATTTCACTCATTCATTCATTCATTTACTTCCCAAATATGTACTGAACATACTGTGTGTATGAAATGCACATCAATCATATAAGCAAATATAATGATGGTAATATTTGCAAAGGTTTAACCAGTATGTTTTGATGTCCCCTCAAATCATGATTCAATGCAGCCTCTACCTCTAAGCTAAGTCTGAGGGGTGTTCCCCAAAAGAAAAATCAGGCACTGTCTGGAAAAGAGAGACCATAGACTGTTCTATGGCTCAGAGCAAGACTCTAACCACTGAGCACAACAACAAGTCCATTGACCAGATTTTGTTTGAACTTTGTACCACTGTGTGTTTGTTACTTGGGTAATGTCCAGGTTTTCACCCATATCTCTATTTTATTCTTAATACATTTTTATGGTCAAGGAAATAGTTTGCTTTTGAAACTATTTTTAAACTTTTAAGTAATACATAAAAACAAAATTTGTGCATAGTAATGGAATACCATGTGGTGTTTTGACATATTTATATATCGTGTGATGTTTAAATCAGGTTAAACATGTCTGACTCCTCAAATATTTATTATTTCTTTATGATGAAAATAATCAAAGTCATTTTTTCTAGCTTTTTGAGTAATACAGTACATAATTATTACCTGGCTGTACCTGGATATCTAATGCCATATCAGAGCTTCTTACTCATAACTATAACTTGATACTCATTGATCATCGTTTTCCCATCTCCCCCACAATGCACTCTCCCCAGCCCCTGGTAATTGCTATTCCACTCTCAACTTCTATGAGCTTAACTTCCTTAGATTCCACATATGAGTGAGATCATTCAGTGCTTGTCTTTCTGTGCCTGGTTTATTTCACCTAACATAATGATCCAGTTCCATTCATTCACAGTTATATTATCTTTTATGGCTGAGTTGTGCTCCTTGATGTATATATACCATATTTCCTTTATGTTCTATCTGTTGATGGACACTTGGGTTGATTCCATGTCTTAGAAATTGTGTATAGTGTTGTAATGAGCATGGAGTGCAGAAGTCTCTTCAACAATGATTGCAATTCCTTTGGTTCTATACCCAAGAGTGGGATTGCTAGGTCCTATGGTGGCTCCAGTTTTAATTTTTTGAGGAATGTTCATACTGTTTTCCATAATAGCTGTGCTAAGTTACATTCCCACCAGCAGTGTACAAGGTTCCCTCTTCTCTACATCCTCGCCAGCACTTGTTATCTTTTGTCTTTTTGATTATAGCCATTCTGACTGGAGTGAGGTGATACCTTGTGGTTTCAATTTACAGGAAATAATTTTCTTTGATGAAATACGTGCTTCAGCATCACTGGGTATTTCTCCTAAGACCACAGGTGAAGGTTGAGAGCCCGTCTGTGAACCCTTCCATCCGTTCTGCCTTTTGACAGGAGGTACCCAGGAGTGGCCAATTTGAAGCGGTTAAGATCAGCATGTGCCCTGAATGGTGGCCATTCTAGCTTTGGTTTTAATCTTTAAAATGATTTGACACTGCCCTTGAGGTGCCTGACTGTGAAAGAAAACACTCTTTACTTATGATTAAATGTGTATTTAGGACAGCTGATCATCCTCTGATTGGATCAGTGTGTGAGCTCTGAGTCGGGAGGACATTTCACGCCTTCCCTGTGTTATCACAGCTGTTCTGTGTCTTGACCCATTGACACAGTCGCCATTTGGTGTCAATATTTGCAGACTGGATAGTCTCCCTCTGTTAGATGGTTTTCTTTTGGAGATGAAACTCCTTTATTAGTCTACTCAAGGGTAAATAGATCCCCATGCCATATTTGGATTACTCTGAAAGCAAGTGAGTGTCCACATGGTGCAGAAGAGAAAGGGCAGAGTGGGTGGGCTCTGGGTCAGGGCTGCTGGAGTCTGGGTCATCCTCAGCTTGCTGAGGGCTATTCTATATGTCATTCCCCACTCTTTCTTCTCTTCCCCTTCTATATGATATCAAGCGATAACCTTCCCTTTAGGTCAGAGCAAGGGAAAAGAAAATGACTTTTTTTCTTCCATCTCTGAGCCTTATGAAAGATCCTTAGAAATCCTTCAATCTCTCATAACTCGAGAAGTTAGTATTACTTCCTTTAAAGTATTGAGACCCCTGTCAGGAGTCTCAGTTTTATTAGAACAAGGTAGAGGCATACCGGGAGAATAAGCCAGGCCCACATGACTGGAAGATGCTAATGGACCACTGTGGTAGTCATGATGTCAATCTTATGAAGGAATTCCTTGATGACAATGAGCCTTGCCCCTCTCCCCCAGTATGGGAAAGCAACTGTCAATAGGGAAGGTGCAACCTATTTGTGCATGTAAATTTGCAGAATGAAGCTAATTCAGGTATTTTCCTCCTTAAGAATATTTTCTGTTTAAAAAATTTATGATTGTTGTTAAAAACTTAAACATAGGAAATTATAAAGGAGAAAATTGAAATGACTCCAGATGGCCTGATGATATAAAATTTTTAATGATAGCTGCAAATGGCTTCTCTGGAAAGTTTTCTAATTACATTCCCATAGCAAGTCTATGAATGCCAATCTTGCTGTATCAATACCAGTATGAACTACTAAAATGAAAACAGATATGCCATTTTTATAATAAGAAATGACAGGCAAATTGTTTTAAATATATTTGTTAATATTACTGAAAAGCTGTCGGATTTTTAGTTATGAACAGTTTGTTCATACTTTTGACTTTCTTTGAGAAGTTTATGTACTCTTACTGATATTTAATATTTGGAACTTTAACCACTTATATGTCATTGTTATTACACATATTTCCCCTTATTGTTTATCTTTTATGATTTTTATAGGTTTAGCAAAGTATAATTAATATACAATAAGCTGAACACATTTTAAGTGTACAGTTTTTGATCATTGAATCAGTCATCACATCAAAATAATGAAATATTCATTGTTCCTAGAAATTTCCTTTTTGCACCTTTATAATCTTTCCCTCACACCCTTCTATCTACCCCCAGTAACCACTGTTCTGATTTGTCACTATACACTGGTTTTTCACTACCTAGAATTTTTTTGTAAATGTTCTTACAATTCTGGAAACCAGGTCTGAAATCAAATTTGGGCAGGCCAAGTGTCTGTGAACGCCCCACCTGGTTCCCAGCAACTCTCCCTGTTGCTGGGCTGTGGTAGCATCACTACAGTTGTTGCCCCTTGATCAAGTACAGCATTTCTTCTGTGTGTCTCTTCCTTTGCTTCCATGTTCTCTTATAAGTTCACTAATCATTGGATTAGGGCCCAAAGTAATGAAGTTATGACTTCATTTTAATTTACCAATCTACAAATCCTCTTTTAAAATAAGATCACATTCTGGGTGTCCAGGTAGATGTGAATTTGGGGGATCCTTCTCAACCCAATACAAATTATTTGAGCAACAGTGCTGAAAAATCAAATGATCAAATATATAATTTATATGCTGTGATTTGGTTCATTGCTTTTATGTTCCAAAGGTCCTTGCTCATATTGAAATCATTAATTATTAACCTCTGTTTTATTCCATTTTGTGAGTTTAATTTTTAAAAATAATGAGTAAATTTTGGAGCATGGTGTAGGGTTACACTAGAAATTATTTTCCCAAATAATAAATTTACCTTTGTTCCCTCTTGAGCCTAGTATTCTAAATTTCTCTAAGATACTTGTATGTTTATTATTTTATGTATACACATATATTATTCTCATACACACACACACACACACACACACAATGTTTACACATACCTTCCAAAAATAACCATTTTTTATTTGTGGAATTATTCATTTTTTGTCCTTTATGTTGCTTCCTTTACACTAAATTCTTACAAATGTGTATTTAGGGCCAATTTCATGACCAACTTCATTCTGTTACTGTTGAGATTTGTACCAATACTCCACTCATCATATTCATTATAGCTTTATAATGAACTCTAATATTAATTTTGAAAAATATCTCATCATTTTTCTTGTTTCCTACATATTCTTTAAGGTGACCTTTAACATAATTAGTGCAAAACTGTGAGATTATGAAATTATAAATTACGAAATTTCTGGTGAAGTAGCATGTACCAATGCATAATTTTGGAGAGAACTGTTACTTTTGCAATTTCAGTCATACCATGAAGAAATCTTGCACATGCCTTCATTTATGTAAGACTTTTATGTCTTTCATTAAAGTTTTATAGTTCTCATCGTATGGGTTTCTATTGCACATTTCTTATTAGCAATGCATTCCTAGATATTTTGCACTTACTACCTTCTGTTCCTAGGAACAAAGTCTTTGTTTTTCCATTATGTTTTAAAAATCAATTTCTGCTGACAGGAATATAGAAGCTGTGGGTATATTTATGTTTTATCTGCTCACTTACTAATTTCATAATTTAAAACATTGCTTTTATTTCCTTTTAACATCCAAACTTAAACTCTGCTTGTTTTTTCTTCTGGTCTCTTTGTCCATGTGGCTGAACTAGTCTTTTCCGATCTTCAGTTTGAAAGCAGATTTACGTCTTCAGTTCAGAGCTTAGATGCCCAGGGTCTTGCACGTGTTGTTGTCCTGGTCTGATTGTCTCCTGCCTTTACTACTTTGTCCTCAAACTCTAAACACTGAGTTACATGGAAATGTACAATCCAAGTATACAGTGCTACCAGGCTTTTCCTGTGTCCCTATCTATAGTTTTTCCCTTTTGGAGACCGTATTTTGACACAGTGTCACTCTCGTTTCCTGTCCTCTTCACTCCTGATTTTCTTTCCTGAGAACAGCTCTGTCCAGCCATGAGGAGGAGAGCCAAAACAGGTAGTGCTGTCATTACCTTCGGAGGCAGCAATTAGGAAACGGGAAATGTACAGCTTTCAACTTGGTTCAGACTTGTAAAAAGAGAAAACAGACAAAGGAAAACTAGTCTCTCCTCCATTCCTTTCCCTTCCCTCACACATCCCACTGCAGGTCTGGGGAATTCATATTTACCCTGAGTTGGTGAAGGGTGGAAGCTTGACACTGAATGTGAGATTATTTCTATTAAAGCTGGGCTTTTGTGTGGCTCATAATGAGATTCTCCTGATACCAGAAAGAACTGGTAAAACTATAGGAGAAAGCTATAGACGGGAAAAGTGATCAGACAGAATTTATTGAAAGAAGTCGTTTTCCAAAAGAAACAGTGATTTCCCATTTTGTACCCTATGAATTCAATCTATGCATTACAGCAATTATACTTGCACAAAAATCTGTATTAAAAATGGTCAAGTTGAAATTCTTTGCCAACTACTGTCAAAATATTCAGAGTGAACCAGGTCTTTAAAATTCTTAGGAGAGATGCTCACTATTTATCTTGGGTGTTCCTTGCTGTCATGTTTTTCAGGAGTGATTAATAATGATGCCAACCCCCTTTCTTAGTCTTCAGTGGTTCTAACCTTGACTGAAGCATAGACAAGAACAAAGACTAAGCCTAAAGTAGAATCTCTGTTCTAATTTAAAAAAAAACCAAAAACCTGTGTCTTCTAGAGATAAATTTATTTTGTCTTGGTCAGTAATGTTGTAAAGAAGAGTCTATATGACTCAGAGCTCTTCAAATGCAAATTATGGAAAGTAAAAGATTATAACCTATTGGATAAAATTAAAATTCCTGAGTCTATATCAGTATATGAATGAATAAACAAAGGGAAGAGAAATTTCTTCCTTATAATAGAAAATTGACTAATAAGTGTAGAATGAATGATGGAATGAGAAAAACATCATTTGCTAGTCAGCATAGTAGTAATTGGTTTTAGCAGAGCAGATCAAAGTGTATCCCAAAATACTTTTTGTTAGAAAATATAGAAAGGAACATTATGATGGATATGTATGGCCTACGTCATCTTAACCAATGATCAGGGTCAACATTGTCAGAAGTGGCTCCAATTGGCAGCATGTGGCCCCTGATTTGGTGCTTGTGGAACTCACCATCGCTTCTTCGAATTCCTGCCCAAAAGACATAACCTGAATATAATTAGGAAGAATCACTGAACCAAACTCAAACTGAGTAATATGCTTCAAAATAACTGGCCTGGACCCTTCAAAAATACCAATAATATAAAGTACAAAAAAAAAAAAAAAAAAAAAAAGAAACAAAAAGAGGTAAGAACTGCTACAGATCAAACAGACTAGAGACAGGACTTCTGAACATGATACACGGACATGGATTTTATTTTGCTGAAAAGGGTGTTATTAGGATAATTAACAAAAATCTGAGGGTTTATAGATTAGGTGATAATACTGTTTATTTTAATAATTTTTTGGTTATATAAGAAAACTTCATATTTTCAGAAAGGTATACTGAAGTATTTATAGATGTATTTTTCTTTAAGTCAATCTGAAAATCAAATAGAGGTAAAAAGAAGGCTAAATAAAGCAAATATAATTAAATGTTAACATTTGAAGAATCTAGGGTAAGGAGTTAGTAATTCTTTTTTCTGTTCTTGAAACTTTCCTGTAAATCTGAGGTTTTTTCAAATAAAACAGAAACATTGGAAAATTTAAAAATGTAAAGTATAATACTGATGACTTCTTTTCTACTATCATGTTTTTATAATCTTCATAATAAGCACATAGATACTATTTATTCTTGACCAGGCACTGTGTGTGTATATGTGTGTATGTGTGTGTGTGTGTGTGTGTGTGTGTGTGTGTGAGAGAGAGAGAGAGAGAGAGAGAGAGAGAGAGAGAGAGAGAGAGAGAGATGGGGGAGGGAGGGAGAGAGAGAGACAAGCATGTGCATGCATGTACTTTGGGGTCTGTATTCACTATCCTTTTCTGTGTAGTGTATTACCCTACGACTTAGTGACCTGAAACAACAGATGCTTAATACCACCTGGTTTCTGTGGATGAGAACTTGGTGTAGCTGAGCAGGAGGTCTCAGGTTCAAGATCCCTTGTAGGGTTGCAGTGAGGCCATTGCTGGGCTGTGGTCTCATCTGAAGGGTTGACTCAGGGCTGTCCACTTCCAGCTCACTCATGTAGTTGTTGGCAGGCTCAGTTCCTTGGGCTTCCCACAGAGCTACCTCATGACCTCACAGCTGGCTTCCTGGGGTTGGCAAAGCAAGAAAGAATGCCCAAGATAAAAGCCATGATCTTCTTCTAAGTGAATCTCAGAGGTGACATCCCATCACTTTTGCTCTATAGTGTTCATTAGAAACAGCCCAGTATGTACGCCCCACTCTGGAAGAGAGGAGATTGCACTTGGGAGTAAATGCCAGGAGTGGGGACCCTCTTACAGGCTGCCTGCACAGAGTTGAAGTGTGGTTAAACTATGTACATATTTTTGTCTATTCTCTTTGGGTGCAATATCTTGAAAGAGCCAGTTCTTGAATACACCTAGAAACCACAGGACTGAGATCTACGATGCTCACTTTGTAAGAGGCAGCTTTGCTTCCTCCTGGCAGTGAATACAAATTGGCTTTACCTTTTTTAATCCAACATGAGAGCCCTCTAGGAACTGGACATCACTCTCAGAGACCAGCAAGCAGCCGGCTGTGACTTCTGGGCCTCCCCAGAATGTGCCTGTTCCCTTTCTGTTCATCATGCCCATGTCTTCATCAGCACACCCTGCTGGACTCGTGGATTCCCAGAAGGTAGAGAATGTGTCATTTATGTTAAATCTGTTACTTCCCACCTAGCACAACACTGAAGCCAGGCACTGGGTTAACGAGAACTAGCTAATTCTCTGGGAGAGGTTTGGCCCAAGCAGAAGTCTGACATATGGCTGAATGGTTTACACACTTAGTTGGTTCTAGAAGACAGACTATTATACCTGGGCAGCAGTAATAGAGACCAAACAGATTATGGACTTGATAACTTCCAAGGATTACAACCTTAATCTTTTCCCCTTAATTGGAAAATCCTTTCGCAGGGCAATACCTTTGTAAAAAGAACAGGAGGCAAAAGACACCAGTTTTTCACCCAGCACTTCTTCTGTCATTCTTGCTTCCCTTTTCTTTGCCCCTGGAAAACTCACTGTTGGAGTTATCCCTTTGGAATGGGTGTTTTCTGTTTCATTTTTTTTTTTAAGCTGGGTAAATGGAAAAATAAGAAAATAATCTTTTTAATTTCATTATCCAGAAAGCAATTAAATGGATGCTGTTATGATTTCCACTAGTCTTTTGAACACATAGGTACCTTTATTTAAAAAAAAAAAAAGATAAGACTAGAATCATATTACACAAACTTTCATTTTTTTTCTCAATTATTTCATGAATGTTGAACATGGTCTCTTAGTATTCCACTGTGTACAGATGGCTTAGGTTGACACCAAGCCCCCATTGTGGATGGTTAGCATGTCCCCAAGGTTTTGCCCCTAACAATTATGCTGTCACAATTATGCTGTCACATGTGTACCCATGCTAAATCATTTCCCATATCTCTGATGATTTCCTTCAGAGAAATCCCTGTAAGTGAAATTTCCGGGTCAGAGGAAGAAATGGGCATCGTGGTGGATGCTGAGAGCAGCAGGGATGTTCTGGAAAGGGAATCGAGTGCACAATGGGCATGACCCCCATCTCCTAGTGTGGTCAGTGCATCCTGTTGTTCGGCACTTGAGCCTTGGACTAGGACAGTCCTGGCCTCTTGGCCTCCAGTCACAACTTTATTTCTCTCAATCTCGAGTTCTTTGATCCAACGAGAGTATATCAACTTCTGAACCTCAGTTTCATGATCTGTAAAATGGCATTAATGAGTCCATGTAAATCAGAACATAGTCCCAAAGGATTTTATCAATATTATCCCTTAAAAGTGATTGATTTGTAAATACTGGAATCCTTACCACATGTCTCAAATTTGTTGATGCTGTCTCAAATACCTTGACTTGGAAAACATGGCATTGTTGAGGGAAAATACATTGGCCTGCCGTGACTTCAATCAGTGCTTGTTTAGGTTGCTTATCAAGGTTTCCTGATAGAAGCAGGAAACAGAAAGGAGACATATGAATTGAACACAGATTCAGCAATTATTTCTAGGAATATGCACTCATGAATGCAAATATTGGAAGCCTTAGTAAACAAACCCTCTGAGAATTCCTTTAAAAGACAATAAGGTAAATTGGTTATATTGTGGAGCTCATAAACACACGCCGATCACTTGAATAAATAAAACTGTCCTAATGTTATATTAATGTGTATTCATTCATAACTTGGGATAAAATTTCCAGTGACAGTCTGCTATATCTCACACAGTGGAGATGGAAATGAAAATGATGTGTCCCAGAAAAAACTGAATTGAATGACTCAAAATTGTCTCCAGAGATAACAAACACACTGATGAATAAAATTATGTAATGATATGTAAGACTGGAAGAGGCAATATTTCTACATTAGTGTATTATTTAAAGGGCATGTGGTTTTAAATATGCATGTGCAACTGAATGGATAAACTGTTTTCTAAGTCATATTCATTTTATCTATATACCTAAGACTTTATGTAAGCAATTGAATAGAAAAGTGTTACTGGGGAATCTTCTCATTGGATAAGATGGCTCTCTTCATATGCAGGCAGATATATGAATTACCTAACTCATAACATTGTGTGAGAATAAAAACGAGATGTTTTTAAGGTGCTTGGCTCTTCGCCTAGCACACAGCAAGTGCTCAATTAATGCTAGATCCTGTTGTGTGGGGTGTTGGACACAAGATGGGAGCAACTGATGACACCCCTGGTTTCCAGGATGTGGAGGCAGTATGAAGGTTTTAGGACAGTGAGAAGATAAGGCCAACTTCACTGATTTTATCACTTGGGGCAGGTCAGGATTTTGGCTAGTCACTTGCTTAAACTTAAACCAAGATATCTTATTCCCTCAGAACAAATATGAGCAGGGAGTAGAGAATGGGCTTCAGTCCAAGAGCAAGACTTCCAACATTCAAGTGGGATCCCACATCCCATGAGGCTTTCCACTCTCTTCCCTCTTCTTAACAGGAACTTTCCTAAACAGGGCTCATGTCCCAAGTCATTTCCAAAATGAAGAGAAGAAATGTGACTTTCATACCTGCTTTCTCTGCAGTGTTGTGTTTTTTTTTATTGTTGTTGTGTTTTGTTTTTTTTTGTTTGTTTGTTTGTTTTTGCGTGCTGGGGATTGAACCCAGGGCTTTGTGCTTGAGAGGCAAGCACTCTACCAACTGAGCTGTGTCCCCAGCCCCTAGAATGTGGGCCTTGGTCCATAAAACTGACGGTGGAGAAAGAGAGACTGAGACTCAGAGAGATATCACCTATCTGCTCTGCATGCTAACCTACCTAGCTTAGTGGGAAAGGGAAAGGAAAGCGGCAAGAATCAAATGTGATCTTATTTCTTTTGACAGGTGCTGGGAGCTGTGTTTTCAATTTGCTGTTGTTCTGGGCTCTGTGTAAATGTCTATCCCAGGGCCTGAGGCCTGAATCCAGTTGTTCAGGGGCAGAACATTGACAGAAGAGACCGTTTGGAACATAACTGAATTGAGCTCTTCTCAGAAGCTCCCTCTAGTCACGCAGTAGCAAACTGACTTCCCTAAGGAACACGGCAGAGTGACTCTGGGCCTGGCAGCCCCATCTCCCCCTGGTCTTTGGGTCACATAGAGCCTCCATGTGGTCAGCAGTTTCTATTTGGGGAGGCCAGTGGGGATCTGCAAGGTTGACCTGGGCAGGCTATTTGTATTTTGCCCCAGCCCCTTCTGGCGCATGTGCACAAGAGCTCTGATGCCCAGCTGCACAGGAAGTGAGTGAAGAGGAGAACTAGGGCCTGACACACTCCTAAAGGCTACGCAGTGCCTCCAGCTGCTTGTTTTCCTGCAGCGCAGCTGAACCCACTCTTTCTGGAAGTTGCCACCTGCTGCTGCAGCTTCCTCCATCTCCTGCCTCAGTTTCTAGATGCCCCACTTTCTGCCATCCACTCCCTACAAAACCTGTTTTCTCTAAGATTTTAGTCCCTCACTGTCTCCACATTTTTATTCTCCTCTGTATTCCTTGAGGCGGGTCCTCGCCTCCTTCTCCAGCTGTTTGGCTCTATAACTTCCATTGGGATTAGTGTTCAACACATTTGCCTAGTGGGTTCAGTATTTTGTTAGAGTCAATTATAGCTCACAGTGTCAGTGGCATGAACTCTATGTGTGCTGTGTGTACACATGTGCAGATGTGTATGTAGGTGTGTTCGCCTAGTTATTTCTGAACCAGCACTTCCTGGGCCTGTGTAGGTCCTTGAAAAGTACTTTCTTGATGTTAGTAACATTAGGTCTTGCATTTAGTTGTGATATAGAGTTTCATCCTGAGAAGTTGATTTTGCCTCTGTCCTCTCTCTCATACTCCTAAGTTGAAGACCTAGCTCTTCAATTAGACCTGAGAACCCTTTGGTGACTCAATAAGAAACCAGGGATTGATTATTATGTATCTCCAGCAGGTTATTGCCAGACCTGGCACCACAGGAGTCTTTGGGGAGTGGGATCTGATCTGGGGAACCCCTTCTAGCATCTGATCAGACAGTCCTTGAGACTTCCTTGGCTTCCATTTATAGGATGTAACAACAGCCAAGGCAAATGATGGAGGGAAGGTCTCTGTGCTGATGTGGTGATTGTCTACTTTAGTCTGTGTCCAGCCTCCATGTCTAATAATGAGGGTTTTCAGCGTGGCTCTGGCAAAAACTCCTTATTAGTTCACTCAGGTTGCCCTAATAAAGTCCCACAAATGGGGTGTCTTGGCTACAGAGATTTCTATTCTCACAGTGCTGGAGCCACAAATCCAAGATCAAGGTGTTAGCAGAGTTGGTTTCTTCCAGGCAACTCTGTTCACCTTCTTTCTTCACATGATCCTTCTGTGTGTCCAAGTCCAAATTTCCTCTTCTTCCAGTCATAGTAGGGCCTCTCTAATGACCTCATTTTATCTCTGTTACCTATTCAAAGGCCCTGTCTCCAAATACAGTCATATTCTGAGGTATTGGGAGTTAGGGCATTAGCATGTGAATTTTCAGGGTAACCCAGTTCAGCCCTACCAGGGCAGCTTCTGGAGAGTACTTGCCTCTCTTCATACATCTCAGTGTTTGATACGTGTGAACTGATTTCTTCCACACATGCATCCTGTAGGGTAGGTACTATCTTCCCCATTTCACTCAAGAGGAAACTGAAGAGAGGACAGATAACCTGCCCATGCCTCAGAGTTGGAACCTGACAGATGAACCCAGGGACCTGCCTCAGGCACCCATACCCTCCTCAGTGCTGATCCACCTCCTGGCTGCTGTGGCCATCCTCCTCCACTGCCACTAACCCTGACCCTACAAGCCCTAGGGAACCTCAGGACTTCATATCTCCCCCCACACCGCCACTGCCGACGGGTAATGTCTGCGACCATGGGACTTGTGATGAACGTGAGCATGAGGGGTGAGAGCTCCCATTTTATAACTTGGGCCCTGGGAGGCTGAATCTTCTGTACAAGATTCTCTATTCAGAGAGTATAGGGGCTCAGAAGTCTTCTCCGTATCCGAAAACTTCTTCCAGAAAGATTGTGCCTATCTAGAGGTAAATTAAGTAAGACAGAGAAGACATCTTTTTTTCCTTTGGAATATAGTATTACAACTATTTAGAAGTTGCAGATAAAGATTCATAATGAGTCTCAATGGTCAAACTCAGCACAATTATTAAAGGGAGCACCACATCAAAGTGGGAAGAGCAGAGGTTTTGGAGTCAGGTATATTTCCATTTCATGACTCATGCTGCTTTCCTGGGTGTGGGGTTTTGTTGACTGCAGTTACTTCATCTGAAAAATGGGTGTATGATATCTCTATTGGTGTTTTGTTTTTGTTTTTGATATTGAAGATTAACCCAGGGGCATTTTACCACTGAGCCACATCCTCTGCCCTTTTTATTTATTTTTTTTTATTTTGAGACAGGGTCTCACTAAGTTGCTTAGGGCTTGCCTCACTATGTGGCTGAGGTTGGCCTTGAACTTGAGATCCTCCTGCCTCAGCCTCTGAGCACCTGGAATTTGAAATGTGCACCATCATGCCTGACTGGTGTATGACATCTTTGCTCATTGGAGAATTGCAGATGATATAGAAAAGGTGCCCAGTTCAGCATGTTGCTTTTTGTTTTGTAGTGAAAATGGGCTAGGCTAATCTGCAGTACTTGCAGTCTTAGGGTTTATATTTGCATGTACTCACATGCAATGTCTGCCACAGCTCCTCACTCTGACAGAAGAGCTGCCATCTCACCTACTTCCTGTCTTCAGAGGTCACTGAAGGATCTTGTCTTAGCAATGCAATGCTTCAGTTTGGGAGGGATATGTGTCACATCTGCTTATGACTCACTAGTCAGACCTAGTCACGCAGCTTCACCTAACCATGAATGGGCCATGGAGTGCAGACAGACATTTCAGCACCTGCAAGGTAGAAGCCCTGAGTTCTTGGGGAACAGCAGTAATGACATTACCCCAGTACACATTAGTGGCTCAGCACATGGTAGCAATATTATTATAGCTCATTCTGCCTTTTCTTAAGCATTTGCTCTCTTTCAAGCAAAACTTAATACTAATCAAGTGAACTAATTGATTTAGTCAGATATCATCTTGCCTTTTCACCCTGGGGGGAAGACCTCATATCTCAGAGTCAGTTGTTACTCTGCACTCCTGAGGTGCAGCTGTATGGATTAGATGACACAGAGAAGGCATTTGGCCATGGGTTGGAAGGATTTTATGCATGTGTGATATTGTGAATGAATGACACTCAGGGATAGTCATTTTTGTTTTAGAGGTACAACTAAGGGTCACACTGCTTTTTAGCACTGACCTGAATGTAATTACCTACAGTATCATATCAGTGTAACTTCTCTCTTTTACCTTTTCTTATTGTGATATATACATAACATAACATTTTACCATTTTAGCCATTTTCAAGTGTTCAGTTTAGTGACAGCGAGACATTGTTGTTATACAACAATTACTATCATCCTCCACCTTCAGAACTTTTTCACCTTCCCAGACTGAAACTCTGTACCCACGTAACACCAACTCTCCATTCTCCCTTGCCCCAACTCCCTGGCAATTACAATTCTACTGCTTGTCTCCCTGAATGTGACTACTCTTGGTACCTCACATACATGGAACCAAATATCTGTCTTTTTGTGACTGGCTTGTTTCACTTAGCATGATGTCTTCAAGGTTCAGCTATTGCTGTAGCATGCATCTGAATTGCCTTCCTCTTTAAGGCTGAATATTATTTCTTTATGTGTTTGCTTATACGTTTTGCTTATTCATTATCTGTCAATGGGTATGTGGGCTGCTTCTGCCTTTTGGCTGTTATGAATAAATCTGCTCCAAGCATGAGTGACTTGCAATATGTTTGAATTTTTGTTTTTGATTATTTTGGATCTATACCCAGGAATGCAATAGCTGGAGCATGTGGCAATTCTAATTTTAATATTTGGAGGTACTGCCACACTGTCTCCCATGGTGGCTGTGTGGTTCCCACCAGCAGCATCCTTTTGACTTTTAACTGCCTGTCGGACCTCTCCAGGAAGAGCTTGGAGTATTCATTGCTTTGTCTCACATTATTTGTACAAAGGACAAGGTCTCTGTCTTGCACCCCATCTATCATGGCTTAATTTGGCATTTATTGCTTCCTTATCCTTGTTTTACTTTGTAATTTGGTTCGAGGTCATGTGCTAGAGGCATAGGTTATACTTTAAAGCCTTACAAAGAACATGTGAATGCAGAAGTTATCCTTCGTATGTCTTTATTGGACTTTTGTCATTTTTTATTACCATTAATATACTACCTATACCTATAAGCCATCTATCTCTGAATTTCTCCAAGATCTGTAGCAACCGAATGGAAGAAACGTCTGCACAATCTAATAAAGAAATACACTCCTTAGAGACTTGTGAGAATAAAATTAATTTGAGGAATGCTTTTGATTTCAGTTAGTGCCTACCTCAGAGGTGTGCTGGATGTAATTGACAACACGCTACAATATTGGAAAAAGAACACTTGGGAACAATTAGAGTCTAATCTTAAGAAACGTTCCTCCCCTTCCTCTCCACGTGACTTTCCGTGACTCCCTGTCTCTATTTTTTCATTTTTATATATCCCCTTTCACTTTTGAAATAGTGACTTTTTCCACATCTCTTAGGTCCTAAACCTGAGAAGGTTCTGATTTCCTGAGATTGTGCGCTTCGCCTGTGACAACAGGTACAAATGGTTTGAGGGCTGGGTGAGAAGATAACAGCAACAAGTCCTCCCAGAGCCAATATCCACTCTGCAGTCAGGCTCTTCTCCCCCAGCATTGTTGAGCAAACAGCGACAGCGGTCCCCTCCTACCTGTGTGCTTAGCATTCCAAGCAAAGCAGCCTGTGGTGACTGGAGCTTAGGAAAACAAAAGATATCCCAAGGGCGGCCTCCTCTCCCCGAATTGCTGGGGAATCTTGTACCAGCAATGACATGCTTCAGTTTGGAAATGATTGTGTAGCTTCTGCATACAGAAATCCCTGGATCCCTCTCGTGTGGTCTTACAGTCTTCTGAAAGCCACTTTTCTGTCTTTCCAGGCAGAGATGTGCATGCAAACACCTGTCTGTTTTATTTTTGTATTTTCTATTCCTGGCAATGTCTGTTTAATTCTCATTTGGCTTTTTTATGAGAAAGGAAAAATAGATCCACTCGAATACTCTATAGAAGGGGGAAGGGGTGGAATTACAGTGAAATTTTGTGTTGGCTAGTAATTTATAAATCATACAAACTCTGAACTCACAAATGTCCTTTAAGCCATTGTACTTCTGCTCTAAAAATAGAAAACTTTGGGTTTTTTTCCTTTCCTTTCCTTTTCTTTTTTTTTTTTCTTTCTTTCTTTTTTTTTTTTTGTTTGTTTGTTTGTTTGTTTGAGACAGGATCTCATTATGTTGCCTGAGCTAGTCTCAAATTTTGGGCTGGAGGGATCCTCCCACCTCAGCCTCCTGATTAGCTGAGGCTACAGATTTGAGCCACCATGCCTAGCTAGATGACTATATTTTTAAACTAGGAATTAAAAATAAACTCAAAATGAAATCTGTCTTGTGCTAAAAGAAATCTTAATTTTTGTTGAATAATCAACCTTGTTTGAATCCAAGGTTGTCCTAAAAAAACTGACCACAGCAATATTCCAGCAGTTCCTTCAAATAGCAGGTTCAGATAGGTCCAACTGAGTTACTACTGAGTTTTTTTTCTCGTGTGTGTGTGTGTGTGTGTGTGTGTGTGTGTGTACCTCAAGAGCTCAAAGCTGACCTTGCTTGTTACACATTCATACATTCTTTTTTCTATGAATGGGGACCAATAAATATGGTGACATGAAATTAAGTTTTACATTAGTTGGGCTATTTTAAGTTATTTTATAGGCTATTTTAATATGGGCTATTTTATAGAGCTATTTTATTATACAGCTTGAAAGCACTGCATTTGGTGCAAGATCCTCTCCTCTTATTAAGCTAACAGAAACCTATGTAGGTTGAATTAATAGCTAGCAGAACACAGGTAGCTGCTTCATTTGCAAACGCTGAGCCATTAAGAGGATCAATCGGTAGGGGGTAGTGTAATCCACCAACACAGGCTCTGTTGATGCATTTCAATGCAAAATTATCCAGAATTTTTTTTTTCAAGTGCATTAAAGAGAAAAGTATCCCAGCAGGGGCTTAATAAAGGATTTTTTTTTTCTCCTTTTTTGACATTTTTTTTTGTACCGGGCTTCATAGTTTGGAAATCATTTTGAAGTCAATGTTGTGAATATTAAGTAAGACGGGGAATGAGGCCAAGCCGCTACCTCATAATGAAAATCAGATACTAATCCTTTCCCACCGCTGCATGGTAAGGAGGTGTGGTGGCTTCAAGAATGGCTATTTTGATCTTGTTAAATGAGCAAATTTAATAATAATGGTTAAAACCTTACACAAGCACAAGGAAGAGTGTAACCAGCATGGATTCGTGAGGGGCTCCTAATCTCCAGGGCATAAACTTGAACCTCCTTCAGGAGACAGAAGATGTCCTGTTGCCACTGAATTAAACTAAACATGCTAGTGTTGCCCATAACGACGGTTGCTAGGAGACCTTTGCCAGTATGTAGAAGGGTGGCAAACACTGGAGATCATGGCACTCATTATCATCATACACCAGCAGCCTTGTTCAGGGAGAGGCCTGACACATGCATTGAGTGGCCCCGTGATAGAAATGTCACCTGCACACTGGAAAAGGAAAGTATTTGGGGAGAGTCAGAGAAATCATAAATCATTGTCATGCCGCTACCTGGTGATGTCTGACTGAAGCTTCCATCATGGCATCTGCGTTGCCTGAGAATATTAGGCAGGCTTTGTGGTCTTCCCTCCTCATTCAGGGGGACCTGAAGGGGAAGAGAAGAGAAAGCATGGATGAGAAATAATGAAGAAGTCACTGCTGAGTCAACATTGGGGTTGTGACCACAACAATCCATGTCATAACATATGTTATCAATATACAACCCAGGTGAGCACAGATTTAGAGCATTCTCTAAATCAAGCTAGATTTAATTTACAGATGACCAAATATCTCACTTTCTGAGAACTCCGCAGCTGTATACTATTGACATTTTTAAAAATATTACTTCGATTCAGCAAAAACCTCACCTTGTTCATTGAGCAGATTGACTAAATGTAATCAGAACTGAAGTGTTTTCAAAAATCATGCCACTCTTTGAGATGAGCAAATAATCAAAGCAGAAGCTTCTCCTTTCCTCTTTATTCACTCCCATTCTCTCTTCCATTTGACCAGACTCTACAGTACCAGCAGCTGGACTGAGATTCATGTGGCTTGAGAATTTAGACTGTAGATCAATAGAAACCTGCCTGACCCCACCCCTTCCTGGGCCAGGATAAATGAACCATTCTCAACAACACTTTTTTTTAACCCATTAAAAAGTCACTTTAATTAGAGCAAATTAAGGCTATTCATGAATTTATTAATTGTGGTGGTGTTTCACCACATAAGCAGCATCCTTGTTTCAGGGATTTGAACTCCTAAATGATCCAGCTTCATCTCCATAAAAGAATAGAGGAGGGCAGCGTCTTCAGGATGTTTTCATATGACTGTACCAGATAATTAAAATTTGGCAGCTCCGGGGTGAAGTATTAGGCCTACCTTTCTTGTTCTCAACCCTAGAATTGCATTTATGAGACACTTTCATAGGTTGCAAAGAGGGAAAGGTAGATATAAATCAATGGGAGAAAAGCGCATCTTGCTGGAAAAAGAAAAGGGAAAACAAGGGAAAGATATTTAAAAGTCTTTTGGAAAAATGATGGGGCAGATTACAGAATTCTTTTCCTAAGGAAGAAATAAATTGAGTGATGATTCAATTTCTTGGCAGAATGTCACCCTGTGGTTAAGACCTTGGCTGTGGAATCAGGACTGGACTCATGTATTATTTCTGCCACTTATTGCTGAGCTACATTAGGCCAGGTACTTAGCAGGCCTCTATTTTTCACATAAAGGTGGGGGACATGATATATCTACCTTGCAGAGTGATGATGAGTTAGATGACCTGTAGGTATTAGGTACGCAGCATGGTGACTGGCACATGGTAAGCTGGCAACAGATGCTAGTGAAATGTAGTTGGTGCCTTGTCATTTCTGTTAAGGGCCTGGGAAAAAATTCTCAGGCAGAACTCCTGGAGGAAGCAATGAGGGAATCTGACCATGGGGAGGGGCGCTTGCTGCCTGAATCATCAGAGGACTCATGCAGTGAGGCAGGCTAGAAGGTGCCTGTGGATGGTGCAGACCTGGTGTGGGTCCTTGGAATGACACAGGTGAGATACAGAACAAATGCTACTGAAAGCAGATGAGAGACCAGGCTTATGTGTGCCCTGCTGCTAGGAGACACTGTCAGAGCAGGACCTTAGTCAGCAACCTGAAGCAGCCTCAGAGTATCTGATGCGTGCAGACCCAGGGTAAATACTGGATTCCCAGAAGGGACATTAAGTGGTCAACGTAATGAATAGCATTTGCCTAACACTTGGTAGTTCCTCACATTATCCTATTAAGTCCTGGCAACAGCCATACAGCATAAATAGTGCTGAGATTCTCTTTCTTTCTCTAAGAGAAGAGAAATTAATGCTCAAAATATGTGTCTTGCCCCTAGTGAAATGGATCAACCTAGGAAGCATAAGAAACAGGACCCAGCACATATCTTCTGACCCCAGATCCCACAATAGTGACTGACCAGGGTGATGCTGGTTGTGCTCCAAGCCATTCCCCTTGTCCCATTCAGTGCAGCTGAGGACAGTGCCCCTGTGTGGCCAGGAGCTCACCTCAAGAACAGTATCTTTGTTTCTCTCTGATTTTTGTCTCCAGGATTTCCCAGAAGCCTTCTGACTGAACTAGGGAAGTTGATTGTTGCAGGCAACCCTCAACCAAAGTGGTCGGGGATCAGGGGATAAATGGGACAGCTCCCTGTGCTGGAGGGGGCAATTTGGGGATATGTTCTACAGGGCTCCTTAGGTGTCCCCACTGAGCATAAACCTCACCTGCTCGCAGCTCCATGATCAGCCCAGTCATGAACATTTTTGGCTTCTTTTCCTTTCCATTTCTCTTCCTGCCCTCTCCTGTCAAATTTTGGGATTTCCTTGAGGTAAACTACTCACACCTGGAACTCAGGGAAACCCAAACTTAACTCTGAAAACAACATAAAGGTTTTCTCAAAACAACATAAAGATTCTAAATCAAGAAGGCAAAGGCAAATCCTTAGGAAAGTGACAGTTTCATATTTAAAGCTGCTTATTCTGTGGATTTCATAAATCGGGGAAATGGTCTCATTGGGATTCAGAAGTCAACAAGGCAAAAGGAAGAGCTGATCTTGCTGTGGGTTGATACAGGGACTTGCCTTCTGTGCAGCCAATTGACTTGTGTCCTTCTGGATGTGCTGCCCATCACAGTGGTCCTACCCACATGCAGGATGCTCTGGGCACAGTTCTGAGCCCCCCTTGTCTTCTGTAGAGTAAATGTCTGTGCTGGATGGATTTGCACAGGAACGTGCAGGGTAGCCGTGCTCCCTCTTCCCCACTTGAAAATCCCACCACAAAGCTAGTGGGGTACCTCAGCAAGAACCATTCGCTGGGTTAGGGAGGGCCAAGCTCACAGAGTCTGCACACCTCCCTAGCTCAGTTCCTCATCTTTACTCAGTGGAAGTGCATGGCAAGTCAGGGAGCACTCCTGGGTTTAAAATCAGACTTTTTTCTTGGCCGCTGTGTGGACTTGGGAAAGTCACTTCAGTTCTTTGGGTCCCAGATCCTCACTTAGAAAAGGAGTTGTGATATGGAAGATGTATGCCTATAGGGTAGTTGTCAGCACAAAGGTGGAGATATGTAGGGAAGTGCTCAGTAAACCAAAGAGGACAAAAGAAAAGTTAGTTATTCATTTCAGGAGGTGGGGAGGGAACGTAGAAGAATAAAGGGTAAGGGGAAAGGTAACGAGGCCTGTAAATCCCATCCTATCAGCATGTTGCTACCCTGCCTGCCATTTGTGCCTCCCCTCCACCTCCAGTTCCACCTTCGTCTGGTTCTCTCCCCTCTTCTTCAAGTCTCAGCTTAAAGATCACCTCCTCCAGGAAGCCTGCTGGGACCACTCTTCTACTAAGTCTCTGACAGCCACCTCTGTGACCTCATTCCACTTGAACTTGACCTGTCAGAATCCTTAGTCTCACACTGAGCTATAATAACCTGGGGTTTGTCTGCATTCTCTACAGCACCGTGAAGATTGGGCCCTGGTCCTGGCAGCATCTTGCTGTCTGATAGGGTGCTTGGCATAGTTGACAAGTGACATATGCAAATAGTTGAGAATTTTAAGACTTAATATAGTTGAGCTGAGTCATCCTAACCTCATTAGAAATTGAATATTATAGTTACCAAAATACCATAAAGTACAAACTGCTGGGTAGAATATTTCTCCACCAGAGAAGAACATCAATTCTGTACATTTGGACATTTGAGTGACTTTTTTAAAGCTCAGAATGAGGAGGGCTAGTTTTTCCTGGAGGCTAAAAGAGCCCAGAATAATATGCTCCTGGAGATTTGATCTGTAGAACAACCTCTGCTACTGAAAACACATCAATATCCAAAACAACTTCCATTGATAATAAACTTTAGAAAATAAGTTCCCATTCCATAGTTTCACTTAGGGAAAGAAATATTTGTCTTTATTTAGTACTGAAGTCACAGAAGCATTATGAAAATGAAAGACAGAATCTTAGAAACTTTTGGCATTCACATAAGACACATTTTAAAAAAAATATGAAGCTGGGCATAGTGGCACACGTCTGTAATCCTAGCAGCTTGGGAGGCTGAGGCAGGAGAATTGAAAGTTCAAGGCCAGCCTTGGCAACTTGGTGAGGCCCTGTCTCAAAATAAAAAGGGCTGGGGATGTAACTCAGTGGTAAAAACGCCTCTGAATTCAGTCCCCAGTGCCAAATAAAACAAAACAAAAAACACCTAACCATGTAAATGTCAGAAATGTTGCTACTTTGTACTTAGTGTAAAACTTTACATCAGAACCTTTTTAGAGCAATTTGAATCCAGAGGTTACAGTCCAGTGACTAGTGACTAGTGGCCAGTGATTTAACACATGTGTATGTCTTCTGGTGCTTTCACATTTGTAGCTCATCTTTACTATAATAAGCGTGAGAACTAACGCTAACAGCTCAGTGATAGCTATTGATCTCTCTGTAGTATTAAGTATTACAAAGAATATGAAAGGAAAGAGGTGAATCTTTGATGCTGTTGATGTCAGATTATGACCAATGTGTATCACAAAAGCTGGTAAGAGTTCCAGGTCCTAGAAGGAGCACAGCCCCCTAAGCACAATTACTTCAAAAATAAACCACTTCATGATGGGTTCCACAGACGATGTTTTGGCAATGCTTGGGATTTTTTGTTTCCTGTGGTCATTTTTTATTTTTCTTAACAAGACAGAGGAGCAGATTTAGAATAATAATGCAGGGAGTTCAATAAAGCCCTGTGCATTGGTTTAAGATGCCCATTAAAGATCTAAGCAGTGTATACATAAAACTGGGTGTGAGGGTCCAGCACTCAGGAGAGAGGTTGGTGGTGGACTATGAACCGAAGCAATGTCAGCATGCCCATGACATTTAGAACCATAGGCTGGATGCTGTGAATTTGGAAGCACAGCTAGAGAAGGGAGGAGTATCAGTGGGGCTCTGACAAACTCAGCAAGAAACAAGGTACTTATGGTACATTCCACCATGACAGGTCTGCCCCATAGGAGAGCCCCCTCAAGGGTACGTGGGTTTCCTCTTCAGTGTGGCAGCAGACTTCCATCTGGTCCAGGGAGGGTGGTTGACAACCACAAGCCAGATGCACTAATTAGCATAGCTACTGTGGAAGCCTCCATTATCAAGTCCCCACCAGCAGAGAGGATGGTCCCTCATCTTCCCCTGTATCTGTTCCTAGAAATGCAGGTCTTTTGAAGGACCCCAGAGAATATTCTGAAGAATCCATTCAATCCCAAACTGGGATTGTTGGTCACATTAACTAAATGGAAACCCAGAAAACATCCTCTAAGCTATTCTTGAGTGTGTATATCCCTGGCAGGACCTGAGTTGTGGACCCCCTAGTTTTTCCCACATTCCTTGGGGTCTGGAGCTCTTGCCTGTCTCTTCTACTCCAGAATGGCCCATGGTTGGGAAGTCTGCTGACAAAGCCCACTCCCCTTCCCCCGTCCCACAAACATCTCTTCCCTTCCCTCCCCTGCTTCCTTTCTTCCCAACTCAGCAAGATCTCCTTTCTATAAATCAGTGTCAGAAAGTTCACTGCAGCCCCCAATCCCACTCTCTTCTTCTCGTTCCCCCTTCCTCCCTTCTGTAGCTTTGCCATCTTTTTGTATCTTTAGATTGTGATTTGGAACCTAAGGCATACAGAGAGAGCAAACTGGACACATAGGTGCTAACCCTGACCCTTACCACCAACAACTTGGTAAGGACATTTTTCATGTATCAATAGCAAGTATTAATCACCTTTGACCTCTTTGAACCCCTTCTCCAGGCACTTACATGCATTTTCTCCTGAAATACAGGTCTTATTGTCAGTGCTTTACAGATGAATAGACTAAGACTCAAAACCCAAAGTCCCTTGGCTGAGGTCACACAGAATGTAGGTGGACTTTTCCCAAAGGATTAATTGTCCCTGTGCTCAAATCTCATCTATTCTGGGCATTTGCCTGTTGGATGGTCTGTTCATTTATTTGATGACTGACCATCATCTGAAGCCCTCGCTGACTTAGATAAGGGAATATCTGCCTCCCTGGACTCCCTGCATGAAAGGTAGAGTCCTACTGCCCAGTCTGGAATCAAGGTGAGTCAGAAATTCCCTCTCTTGCCCTTTGGCAGCTGAGTACATCCTCCTGACCCAAACCCAGCCTACTGGATGTGCCTGCCTGGTCTTCAGCATTGGCAGGACAACATGGCACCTGAGGCAATTAGAAAATAGTAGGGATAGTCTACCATTCAGAGGCAGCATCAAATGTCTAGCTCTGTGGGATCAGCAGCAGTGCTCTGACATTTATGGTGGGGCCTTCAGCTGTCCCCACTGCCACCTAGTCCTCTGGCTCTCCCTCATCCTCTCTTTCTCTAATTTCCTTCTCAGTTCAGTGGGTTCCCAAATCTTTCCAATAACATCTCTTTTCTTGAATTATCAGACTGCTTTCTTGAATAATAACCAGGAGATTTTTATTGGTGGTGCTGAGAACCGTCTATTGATGGGATGGTCTACCTAAGGAAACCTGTCCCTCTGAAGATCTATGCACAAGCTGAGAATGAAACAGGACTCAAGAAAAGGGTTTCCTCTGCTCATATGTGCCATCATATTAAAGGTAAAGACATCAAGGAACCTATTCCTTTCAGAAAGTCCTCAAACATATGAAAGGGAGGCTCAGAGATTCCATGGAGGGCAGCTATGCAGGATGCTGGGGGTAGTTTTTCCTGTTTCACCTTCTTACTATCCCTGTTAAATTTCCTGCTATGGGATTTGGTCAAATTTGGGTTCTCTTTTGTCCTGGGTTGTTGCATTTTTGAATGTCAAAGGTTAGATTTGCTGTCATATTCTTAGAAGGATCATGGGTGAAAATATTTTGGAATAGGTCTATGGTCTGCTTGTTCCATGCAGGGCTTACAAAGTCACGGAAGGTACTCCTCATGATTTCTTTTCCCCGCCATATGGCAAATATTCCCAAGGGCAGACCATACTCTGCTGTCCTCTGGGATTCTCTTAAGCATTTCTTTGAAAACTGCAATAACTTGGCCAACTGAAGAGTTCTTGGTAGAAGCTCATCTACCCAACGACATGGGTACACAGTAGCGGCTGCTCTTGCAATATCTTTATCAACAGGCAAAACAAACATTCAGAAACAGCACTCCATTGAACCAACAAACAGACGACTCTTAACATTGGCCTGGAAAATACAGTGTGATAAAAGAATAACCATAATGCATTTACCAGCAATACATAGGTAGTTGTGTATGGAAAGATCTCCGGGTAGGGGTGGGGTACTGCCCAAAGACAGGTTAGTTTGCCCATAAAGGCCCTGCACTAATGTAGCACTGACCCAGAAAATATGCTGTTTGAGAACAAACAACTACATGTAGACTAATGGCAGAACTGGAAGAGAACTACCCTTTCCACTTCTGCACATTATCTCTGTAATAGCAAATAAGAAAGAAAAGAATTACAAAAAGTACAGTTGCTAAAGAAGTCTGGGCTTGAAATAATTTTAGTAATTTTAGTGTGATGCTTATAATTCTCTGTAGTACATGGATCGATCCTGAACAAGATAGAGACATGACTGATAGAGTCACAGGGGCTGTTTGTAGACATAGGACCTTGAAGGAAGGACTTCATCTGATCATGAAGGGGCAAACTCTGAATGCCCAGCATACAGCCAGTTCCCCAGCTGCTCCTGGCTCCGAGGCTCAGCCATCTTGTAAGGAAGAATTGAATTTTAGCATCTAGCTCACAGTGTCACTATCAAGTTCTGACTCCCAAACAAGGCCAGGGCTCTTCTGATTGTGGCCAGCATTACAAAACCACAAGTCTTGTCTGGCATCAGAATGTTCACCCAACCCAGGCCCCTGGAGCTCCATGGGTAAACAAGGGGGAGTATCTCTGTGTGAGGTGGGCTGGGTGCTACCTGGGAGGAAGTCCCTGTGCCTAATTTCATGGCAACCTCAGAATCCCTCTGGGGGTGCGGAGTACATGCAGAGGAGAGGAAATTGCAGATAAGAACCCGATGTGAGCTTGAAGGTAGCTCAGTCCATCTCTGTTGTTTGAACCCCATGTGACAGACTGCCTCAGAACTCACACACCTGTCACTGGGACTGACATGAACCCAGCCAGAAACACAGGGTCACAGTGGTTGATTCATCCAGTGCTGGACTGCTTTTCCCCCTTCCCTGAAGTCCTAGAGAATAGGGAATCAATATACTAGATGCTTATCTTCAGAGATGTGATGTCAGGAGTTCAGACAAGAAAGATGCGTTTCATTTATCTGCTTGTCTGCAGCTGAGCACAGTGAGGCTGGGTCGTGTCCTGCTAGTCAGGAGGGAATAGTGTGTTCTCTGTGCCATCAGCTTGGGAGTTCTTTCTTAGCCCTTGATCTTCATACAACAGCAGAGAAGGGACATTTGAGTTTCCAGAATGGAAAAACGTCACCTACTTAGAATCTCTTCCCTGTGTCACATTGATTTATTAGTGCAGACACACTTTCGAAAACCTCTCTCTGGCCTTTTAAATGCTGAATTAAAACCTGGAGCAGATTCTGATTCTGACTTCAGCTCTTCACATTGCAAAAGTCAATCGACTGCAGGGCTGCGCAGTCCAACTGCAGCTGCTTGGCTTCTTCCCGGCTCCTACTGCTCTGAGTGCAGTTTTTTGTAGAGAAACAAAGTCAGTTTGCTTTTGGGGGCACCTATTTTCTTCCTTTTCTAATCTCTTCTTATTTTTATGAATTCGCAAAACTCTTACATCCTATACTGATTAGGACCACAAAACTGTCCAGGACGGTTGCGTTTTTTCCTGTGGGGAATTCCATGGAATCAGATGGTTCTGAGGATATATGTGTATTTGCTACTCAGTGGAGACAGAACAAATGATATCAGTAGCAGTCACATAAGGACCGCTTACTCTGCCCAGGTAACTCTGTATGCATTGCCTTTAGTTTGCAGTTATCCTATAGGGAGATATTATTCCCATTATACAGACCAGGGAACTGAGTCTCAGAGGGGTTTAGTAAAATGCCAGTCATGCAACTATTATGTTGGGAATTCAGAACTGTTTGATCATATAGTCTGCATTATTTTTTACTATGCAATTAAAAATAATTTTAGTCGTTCAGACGTAGTTGTCTGAACGACTAAAATTATTGTCTGTGCTTAGAAGTACCAATGATAGTTTTTCTGAGTAGCAATAGTAATTGCCACAACAAAAACAAATGATACAAACAATTAATTATTGAACACCTTTTAAATACCAGACACTTTGTGCACATTATCTGCAAAATCCTCATAATAATTTCAAGATTTAGAGAGGATTTTTATTCCTGTTTTACAAACAAGGAGACTGAGTCCTGGAATAGCTAAAGATTTGCTCAGGACACATAAACAGTAGTTGATGGAGTTGAGTTTTAGACCCAGGTCTACAGTATTCAGGTTCTAAATTTTAACCATTCCTCACTGATGGTAACTGGAAAAAACTATCTCCAAATTCAGTGCTTTTGACCCATAATGCCTGGGGGAAGAGGGTCCCACATTTCTGATTGGGGAAATGAGCCTGGTATGGAATGTAAGGAAGAGGTGCACACCTTAGAGCGTGCTTTATTCCCAGCAGTGTGCGAAAGTACCTTAGAAGGACAGAAGGAGACTGTATTTATAAGAAGCTCTCTTTGAGTCGTTGAGATGGGAAACCTCTCCCACAATTAGATCAGCTTGCCTCTGGAGGCAGGGACAGAATGAAGCAAATTAGATTTTCCACCAATTCTCAGAGGGCATGAACTCAACTTTTATAGTTCATAGGACAATTCAAGTTTTGATTTGGGGCAGAATGACCCCATGCAGAGAGGGCTGGCTGGCTAGATTGTTTGAGCTTTCAGTTTTGTTTCAGTGTGGTAGATCTGGGGAGTCAGTCTCAGTTTTTTGTTTCAGTAGAACCTGTTGACATTAAATTGCTTGTTTTTTTTTTTTTAATAAAAATGTGTGTATGTGCTTGTGACCTATTCAGACAGTCACGTGCAACTGACCCTAAAAAGATAGAATATTCAAATTATTTTATAAGAGTACAGATGTTCCTTCAATTGTCCTATGAACATTGTTCAACTTTAGTTTTAAAAGTGGGGCTCCTTAAATAAGTGGGCACAAAGTCATGTTAACAGATAATCCAGAAATGCTTATATCAGACTGTAGGGTATGGTTTCATTCTGAAACCACACACCATGGTTCAACTGATACCACGGGATTTAGCACTTGAGAGTAAATCATGAAGCAACCTTGTGCAGGCTAATGCAGAGGTCTTAAATCTAAATCAGCTTGCATCCCCCTCCCTCCCGGATTCTGAGTAGTGAGAGCTTAGTCATAATTTTTCTTAATATAAAAATTAATTGGATATACTTTTCAATTACTAAAAAAATAAACAAATGGAAATTGGTGATTTGTATTAATCCAGAACCTAATCTGTTTTAACTAAATTACTTCAGATATGTGAATTCCTTGTTGGGTTGATTATAGGTTGACTGAGATTCATTATTTTATTATTTGCTTTAAGACAAAGTCTGCCTCTTACAAAGCTTAGCTACTATTACTATCTTATTTCTAAACCCCATTTTCTCAAATAAACTTCTTTCTTCTGCCTTTTGGACCACAGCTCTTTACTTTCTCTTAAGACAAGCAAAACATTATTTTCATCCACAAAATTAAACATCTGTAAACTAGCTTTTGAGTAGGTGACTACATAATTAATCATCCACACTTGTGAGAGTCAATGGGAACATTATTAATAATTATGCTTAGACAATAGGCATAAACAGGATGGTCCCAATCCAGTGGAAACATATGGTGACGGTGCTGCTGTGAAAATATTGTCATTGCAGATTGGCCAGGAGTATATAAATAGAATTTGAATTCCTAGGCTATCAGGTTTGTAACGAAAACAATGGTAGGAGTTTTCCAATATGATCTAAAACGCTGAGTATAAATTGGATTGATTAAAATGTGATTAGATCAGCCTGCATCTGGAGGTAGGGATGGAATGAAAGTTTTATTAGAAAAAAAAATAGTTGTAGAGTTTTAATTTTCAACAAACACCTAGGAATGCTGTTTAATTCCTACACCAAACCCAGAATCTAGGCTAGGTACTAAAGGTGCCAGTCCTGTGGTGAATAGACATAGGCTAAACCCTCACAAAGCCTCCAGTCTAGTGAAGGATGAAGATGAATGAATGGACCACGTCAGTATTTTATGATGAGTAAAGAGAAGATGTTAGGAAAAACTAGAACACTTCACACAGTTGTGGTATAAGTGACACCAGCTGAGAGCTCAAGAATGGGTGGGAGTAAAGAGGGTAAAGACATGAGCCAGGGTGTTCTAAGCTGAGGGAGGAGGCTATTCAGAGACCCAGGTGCCACCGAGAACTTGGCACCTTCAGGAAATGGGTCAGTCTCACTGGGACACACAGCCTTGGGTGGGAAGTGGTTAAGCAATGAGGCTGGGTATGTGGCCCCAGATCTTGTGAAGCTTAAAAACTGTAAAAGAGAATTGGCTTATACTGAGGGGCATGGGGTGTCACTGAAGTGCTTCAACAGCAATGGTAGTTGCTTTAGAGGAAGAACTTCCAGTCTAGATATGAAGAGTAGGTTAGAGTCTTGAGGTATGGATGGGGAACAGGAGGGCCAGAAATGAAACCAGGAGACAAGAAAGCAGGAAATGGGAGAAACATAGACAAGCGCAGTGGCAGTGATGGAGAGATGCTTGGGAGGTGGAGTCAACTTCTTGCTGATGACTTCGGTGCCATGGGTGGAATTATGCTCTCCCCAAATTCACCTTTGAGATCCTAACCCCTAGTGTCCTAAAACAAGGGGATTATTTGGACACAGCTGTGGAAAAAAGGAAGATGTAAAGAAACAAGAAGATGATCAGCTACACGCCTAGAACAGATTCTTCCACATGACCTTCAGATGAAACCAACCCTGCTGACACCTTGAATTTGGGCATCTAGCCTCCAGGCCTGTGACGCTCTGAATTTCTGTGATTCAAGTATGTGGAGTGGGAGTAGAAGAACCCCCTGAGATGGGTGGTGATAACAGTTTTGAACACTATGGCTTTTGAGGTACCTGTCCCAACCTCCAGGTATAGACTTCAAGTTGCCATTGGATGGTCAAGGCATGGCATAAACAGCTGGTTGTGGAGTCACTAGATTGGGAGTTCCTGGCATGTAGGTGTGACTGACTCCAAAGTAGGACCTTGGGAAAAAAGTATAGGTGGGAAGTGAACTGAGAGAAGACCCCTGTGTAATTTTGGTGCTTTCTTAACATATCAAAGAAATAGAAAATTTTTGTTACATGTTGTTGTTGATTTTAAAAATATTTGCTTGTAGGAATTAGCAAGAATGTACTGTGGAGCAAGACCAGGCTATCAATAAAATGGCCAACCACCCAGAAGCCAGCCTTGGCTACCTCTTGTTTTAGGAAATTACCACTTTAAGATGGCCCCAGACACTCTGTGATTCTGACTCATACAAAGCTGTGAGAGACAATATCAGGAACCCAAACACCAAATTACTAATTTATAATGGGAAATAGAACTGGCAGGTGGAATGGTTACATGTGTCTGTAACCAGCTTCTTCTATCACTTACAGAAGGGCTTTAGAGAAAAACAAATTATAACACCAGGAGGCTGTATGGTGCACATGAAATCAGAACAAGGGATTTCATTTAAAGATCTGAGTTTATAGTGAGATCAGATGCCAATCACCATGTAGGGCTCCCCACGATGGGAAGGCAGTTACCAAGTACTCTGTGTCCGTCATCCCATCAGTTGGCTGCCACCTGCCCTGGACTGTGCGTGGGAGGCACTGCCAAGTCTCATCTCTGTGACTTTCACTCCCCCCCACAGGTGACACGCTCTATTTAAATGGACACATAGGCTGTCTTTGGAATCTTAATAATTTCCATCAGTTTGAGACTTTTCTTGCTATTCTGGTTCTCATTCAGTTTCTTTGAAATAATTCTGTATCTCTCTGGTTTAATCCATGATGTGTTGACTTTAAAGTTGTTTTTTTTTTTTCTCCTCATTTCCATATTCTTGGTCTTGGAGATGGATGGGGCTAAGGGTAGGAGATGAGGTTGCATTTAGTCCTTTTGAAATTCTCAGATATAAATTTAATATTTTCAGAGCAATGACTTAGAGAATGGTTAGTTTAAGCCAAATATTTTCCAGTGATTTTTTTTTTTTTTAGATGTTGATTTGTAGAGTATTAACTCATTTCTCTTTGGTTTAGATTTACCCTCTTACACTTACTGCTAGTTCCAAGAGTGTCTTTACAATCAGTTGATTCTTACTATAGGGACGGTTTTGCTTTTGGAAATTTTTTAGAATTCAGATGACGTGGTATGCTGGGAGAGGCAGAGCATATATATTTAAGGTTTGCCTTTTTTTTTTTTCTTTTGAGAATTCTTGAATATTTTCCTTTTACCTTAAATAGGTGAATACTGGTTTCCTCTAGGGATGTTCTTCCTCATTTGCAAGTTGTGCTTACAAAAAAGGTTGACAAAACATGAGGCTTCTGTCCCCATAGCTTCAGGTCAGTGAAATTAATCACATCTCTCCTCTTAATACAGTCTGTCACCAAAATGTATATGTTCTAAGGAGATAAATACAAGTCTCTTTTAAAGTTTCCACTCTTATCTTTATAGCTTCAGGATTGGGACCTTCAGTGATTGAAGTTTACAATTGAAATTTTATCCAGGCAGCCTGGCTTACATGATGCAGATATTTTTGAAGTTCTTCTCAGAAAAATTATTTCAAGGTATAATGAAGGTGCAAACAATTTTAACAGTCCGTACTGCTTCCCAGGTAAATACATTGACTGACCTTTTAATTGGCTAGAACTGTCATCTTTCTTTCTGGTCTGAGTAGGGTTGGGAGAGAAGAAAGCAAAGTGAGATAAAATACATCTAATGAGGAGTAGACACACATGCAGGAAACAGTTCTGCTGCAGCACGTGTTCCAAGCTGCAGAATGGAAATGCTGCAGAAGAACAAGGGTGTGCAGAGAGGTCCACTTGGCTGATGGGGGCTGATCTGCAGGTGACCATAGCACCTTCAGACATATGGACATTGATTCTTGAACCATTCCTGAAAACTGGGCTATTTTATAGTGCTGGTTTTCTGCACATTCTTAGGGAGGAGAGCATGGATTTGGAAGAAAGGAACTAGCTCTTCCCTTAGATGGAGCAGAGCAACCCTGTCCTGTTTGTGAAATAGGTAGATTTCTACACTGGGCAGAGCAATGGACAATAAGTGTCCCCTGGCACCAAGCCTACTTGTCACAAGGAGGGATTTGAGGGAACGCTACACATTATCAGGTTTAGAGAGGAATCTCTGAAAACCTTTTACCTAGACTTTTAGCAGGAATGGGTTAATAGGGGTGGCATGGCTGGAGAGTGCACGGTTCAAGTGCCTGTGCAGTTTGAGAGGAGAGTTCAATAATTGGGAGGGGAGGACTGCCAGCCTGCCCCCTCCTACTCACAACTGCCTCTACCCATATATCATATTTGGCTCTCTGAAGTCAAAAGCCCTAATGAAAATACATGGGAGCCAACCACAGCAGAATCTGTCGCCTTCAGGAAACAACTCTTCCTGGAAGTAAGGCTGGTCTGAGTCAGTGTGGGAAAGAAAGGAGGAAGTTTATTGGTCATCTCAGTGGAGGAGCAGGTGTTCCTGGTCCCAACAGAGGAAAGGTGGTGCTGGGGAGGGGATGGTATGCTGACCACGCTGAGCATTTGTGCCTACTTCCTTCAGAGGTGAGGACGGTAGAGAGTTTCATCTCAGGGGAAATGAGACTCACAAGACCAGTGGTTCTCATTAGCTTACTAACTTCAGAGCCCACTGCAGTCGCCAATAGCAGGAAGAGTCACGTGAATGCACGTAGCTGCTTTTGCTCCAGTTATCTCCTGCACTTATCTACTCAATGTCATGGTCTAATTCTGCAGAGGGAAGGAGGGAGTAGCACAGGTTGAATGGGAAGGGTCATATGTAATGAGAATCACACTTTGAATGCCATTATAAGAAGTAGCTTCTGACTTGTAAGTATCTATTCTTACTCTCAATTTAGAATATCCACTGTCCCAGATGGCTTTCTCTCTCTCTCTTCCTTCCCCCCCCCCTCCCTTTTCTCCTCCCTCTAATCAAATCAGATTTTCCTATCTCTTACCCTCTGTATTAGTTTGTTTTTCATCACTGTGATCAAAATAACTAATGACAACAACTCAGAGGAGGAAAAGTTTATTTTGGCTCAAGGTCTCAGAGGTTTAGTTCATGGTCAGCAGAGTTCATTGCTCTGGATGCAAGGTGAAGAGAACATCATGGCAGAAGGGCAGGATAGAGGAGCGCTGCTTACCTCAGGGCAGGCAGGAAACAGAGAGAGAATGGAACCAGCTACAGATGAACCCAGGGCCCACCCCCAGTGACCTGCCTCCTCCAGTCATGTCCCCTCTGCCTACAGATACCACCCAATCCATTCAAACTAGGATTGATTGATTAGGTTACATATCTCTCATAATCCAATCCTTTAACTTTGGAAGATTGTTGTATTAACCCAGGAGCTTTTGGGGGACAACTTATATCCAAACTACAACACCCTCCAATGATGGCCACTTGATAGCCATCATTACCTTTTTTTAGGTGTGCAAGGCTACATATTTTGCATGCTGGGGTATACCTCTACTTCCAAGTTCAAAGTTGCAATTGCATTGAATAATGAGACCTTTTGCTAAGAGAGGATTACTGAGGTTTGTTGATAATTACTCTACACTACTAATAAAGAACCCAAACACACAGGAGTTTAAAATGATTTCACAGCTGATTTATATGCACAAAGAATAATTAGCATCATGTAATTTTCCTTGCCAGATTGAGTCTCATTTGAATATTGAAAGATATGTCATTTTAAAATAATTTCATACTTCATGGATGAACTAAAATTGAGACATTGGACAAATATGGCATGCATGGGATAGTGGACAAGTGAACAATCATTTTCTCTCTCAGGAAGGCAGGAACAGCAAAACCCACAACAAGTAGTTACCTACCTTCCAAAGAAGATCTGGAAAAGTAACCTGGGTCTCACTACTTGATCAATACCCGACTATGGCCCCTCCAGTAACACAGAGGTGTTCAGAAATAAAATCATTGATATGAAAATTCCATGAATTAACAAGTACACATATATTCAGAGCTTTCTTTGTGTTAGGGCTGTAGCGACCCATTCAGTTTTGAAGGGAGGGAAGTGTTGAGATTCTACTCCAGATCACACCATGCAGGGTCCTTTCTAACATGCTGGAATAGAGCAAGTATCCTTGGTATCTATCCCACGGGGCAGACAACTCCCAGGCTTCCTTCTCTACAGTTCTCCAGGTGACAGCAAGGCCCCATTCCCACCTCCTGCTTGGGTTCCTCTCCAACATGCGTGAATGCAGCAGTCAACCCTGACCTATACAGGGCAAGCCTTGCTCTCTGATCTGATCCAGAGGATTCAAGGGACCTCACAGCAGCCCGTCAGCACCCACAGCAGCAGGTCATCCTCACTTCTGCTCCGCACCTCCAAGGAACCTGGGTGTGCATCTTGCTTCCCCTGTGCTCACATCTTGTGTGCATGACCCCTACGTTTATGCAGATGGTCTTTCCTCCATCTCCTGGCTCCTCACTGTGGTTCAGTATGGTTGGAATTCTGCTCCAGGACACCACCACGCATGTGGAACTCAACTGGCATGAACTCCCTCCCCACAGTGGGACTGCGATCCCAGCTCACAAGATTTTTAAGAGGAAAATAGATGAAAGCACTTTTTTTTCCCCTTCCAAGAAGAAAATGGAATGACCTGTGTGGGATAGTAAAGCCCCTTTCCACTTGGGGACGCAAGGCAGCTAAGAAGCAAGGAAGAGAGTAACTGAGACTCCCGTGAGGAGGTTCTTAAAAAGTGTGAAATGGTTAATTTCATGGTAGGCTTTCCTTGTTCTTTGGGAGAACGTAGTGAATTTACTGACTGATTAGTTAATATCAACCTTCAGTCACATGTTGGTACTGTTCTTTCAAGCTTTCTCCAAGATCTGCAAATAGAACCCTAATAAAAGCTTTCCACATGAGTGGGAGAAACAGCTGAACACCTTGCCTTCATATTCTGTAGGGAATTGTGTTATTATACTCAATTTTATTACACTTGATTCTGACCCCCCCGCAACACTGGCTTAATGGTTCTTTTTCTGTCGAAGAGGGAAAGCCCCAAAACTATAAAAATCACTTTGCTACTTTTAGTTTATGAAGTTAAAAAGAATTACAGTAACAAAGAAAAGCATTCTTTAATGCTTTGGCAAAGGTTGGGTAGTCTGTACTCCTAATAATTATATTCTGGTGTTAAATTAACTTTTTAACAATACCCTGCAATTCAAGTGGCAGACGGCACAGAAACCAAATTGCACACATTATTTCATTTTTTATGACTAAGAAATATTGGGTCCTTTCAAACCTGAGTGGTACATATTGATGGCTTTAATTATTTTAGGATCTGGCTTGTTTTTCACTTAAGTGTACACATGGAATTTAAAATAACTTGTGAGCCCTTGGAATGTATTTATTTTCCACGAACTTTCCCAAGAATGTCAAGATAATAGTTTCTGGAGTAGATGGCATCTACCTTTTTCAGACTTAACCATCTGCTGTCATGTCATTTCAACAGGGCAACTGCGGGTTTTAAAATTTTTCACAGGTTTAATCTTAATCTGATTAAGTGGCCCAGTTTTTCATACTTGCTCTAATTCAGCCTGGATAATAAACTGAAGAAAAAAGAAAGAATTGAGAATAATGTGCTGTTTTTGTATATGCCCGTTAGCTTTATTGGTGCAATTCATTCTTATAGAGTGTGGTATTAAAGTGTAAATTAGCAAGGGATCTATTACTTAGATAGTTCTTTGTTTACATTTAGGTACAATACAAAGAGCAGACTTTTTAAATTTCAGTTTGTTTTCTTTCTCTTTTTTCCAGAATGTTACAATTTTTTTTCTGTCTTTGTGACACTTTAATGGTAGAATTTTGGGCACAGGGGAAATGTGCCAAATACATGGTACTATGGTTTCCATATTATCTAATTATGGCCTCCAAGAGTTCATGGGTTGGAAGCTGGGCCACTGGGACAGCGATATTAAGAAGTGGAAGGACCTTTAAGAGGCAGAACCTAATGGGAGGTCTTTAGGTCATGGAGTTGCCCTTGGAAAAGATGAACATGATTCTCATGATACCCCAGTTGTTCCCATGAGAAGAACTGTTACAAAAGAATGATACTGGCCCCTCATCACTCTGGCTCCCTGTTTCATGTGATTGCTCTTATACATGCTCCTGGCATGATGGCATCTGCCAGGAGGATGCAGCTGTGGGTAGGGTTGTACTTGCCAGAGTCAGGCCATGTTGTATGGGCTTCCAGATTCCAAAACTATGGGATAAACTTGTTTTCTTTGAAAAGTACTCAGCCTCAGGTGTTTCATAATAGTAACAGAAAATAGACTAACAAGGTTATCAGTGGAGTCTGAACATTTAAAAAGTCAATAAGTCAAGAGTTCCTGCTTGAAGAAGACTCACAATCTTAGAAAAACAAGATAAAGAGATACACAACAATAATACCACCATACAAAGTAACACATAATAAGTACTCAGTTATACATATTTTGAGTTTGAATTAGTTAGGTTATTGAATTTTAGAGCTTACAGATACTTTAGACACGCCTAGTTTTGCTCTTATTTTCCAAAGAGGTTTGAAAAGTTTAAGTAATTTGTCTAACATCATCCAGATTGCATGTAGAAGAGTCAAAGCTAGATCAAGTGTCAGCTAACTCTGAGCCTAGAACTTCATGTACCATTACTACCCAGATGTGGGATTTGAGTTGATCTTTGAAGAGTCACATTCAGAGCCTCCAGGTAGAGCTGTGCAGGTTGGGCATCTCTAGTAGGTACCATTCCCAGGAACTGATGATCACCACTTAGGCAGGAAGATATCCCAACTGAGAGTGGGATTTATGTAGACAGAAAGCATGAAATTCTGGTGTGTAGATGCTTTAATCTAGAGATGCTTTTGTTTGTACAGACTATCTTAGCCCAGGGCAGTCCAAGCAAGTAGTTATCCAGTCAAACTAAGGTTGGTCACTTCAACAATATTCGGTGTTGAAAAGTTTGACCAGAGCTTGCAAACTGGCTCCATTGCTTACTATCAGTGTGCTCTGAGATTTAAAAAAAAAAAAGAAAGAAAAAAGAAAGAAAATAGCACATACAAGGTTGTAAAAATAAATAGATCATAAAGCAATTCCCTCAGTACCTGGTTTATTTTACGTGTGCAATAAATATTCACTACTGTAATCAGGAAGGTTCTGATCTAACTTAGATTTCTGAACCCAGCTCTTGATTTTCTCTGAGCAGTTCCTCCGAGGACTTTGCGACCTTTGGAAAGATCCGCTCCACTTTCATCTTCGTGGTAGCAAACTCAAGACAAGGAAGGAAAATCCCATAAACATGTATCAGAGCCATCCGGAAAAACACATTCACGAATATCGTCCTCTAGCAGCTCTGCCTCAGTGGCCATAAGCACCAAGCACCTCATTCCAACAGCATTAAGGCAGTCACAGCTTTCAGACTTTGAAATGCCTTCCCTGTAAACAGCTCACCATGTTGCCCACAAGTATTGGTCACAAAATCACAGAGAGCCATTCTTCTAGTCTCTGGCTCAGGTTTTAAGATATCTTCATGTACTTTTAAGGATCTAGAGACAGGGACGTAGGATGGTTCAACTTGTGATTCTCAGTTTCACCATGCTGTGAAAGCCATATGCATTCAGTAGAAACTGAACTCCAAATTGTGAATTTTGGTCTTTTCCCAGGTTGGTAATGTGCGATATAGGCACAGTATTCTCTTCTGATGCTGGGTAGTGGCAGTGAGCCCCTGGACCTCCCCTGCCATCAAGAGGATGCACAACTGGCGTTCTACAGTGTGTTAAGAAGTTAAACCATGATGTGTGGTAGGTTAGGTGTGTTAAACGCGTTTCCAGGGTATGCTATTTTCAACTTGCCCTGGGTTACTGGGATCTAACCCCATCATAAGTTGAGGAGCCTAAGTATACATGTAAATTTCCCCCTGGTATGGGGTATCTGGAGTAAGAGAGCTAAACTTGTGACTGGTGATTTTCAGTATCAGGCATGTAGATCTGTTTTTCCATTAAGGGGAAAATATGATCGCTGGATGCCAAGAGCTCAGAGCTAATGTCCGATACATCTCCTTTCCTCTCAATCAGAAGGGTGGGGGTGGGGGTCATTTATATGAAGCTGGGGGACAGCTGGAGCCTCCCTACCTGTCACTGGAAGCAAAAGGTCCAGAGAGGCAAAAGGGTAATGATGTGCCATTTCTTATAATTAATATTCTCCCAAGGCTTTCCTCCTGGCGCTGCTAATGTAAAGTCCTCAGGGTCTCTGGATCACGTTGTGGACGTGGCTGAGCAGCCCCTCATTAGCGGTATCCCGCAGGGAGGGCGGAGGCGTGGCACCGAGGAGGGCTCCGCCTCTTCCCTTCCCCCAGGAGAGGAGGGCCAATTTGGAGCTATCCTGGGGCACTTTTTCTTCAGCTCAAACAAAGGCTTATTGTTTCCAAGCATCAAAAGGGATGTCTGTTCATACCCCAGGCACCATTTTGGAGCTTGATGCTGCTTCATTATGCCACACAGGTTCCCACTAAAAACAGATGAGAAAAACCGGCAGCCTCTGTCCCTGTGCTAAGGCAGCTGTGAGCTAGAGTCAGGGTTTTTAAGCCCTTCAAATGTAAATCTTTCTCAAGGCAGCCCCTCCACAACCTCCATTAGGAAATTGGTTTATAATGTGTTATGTGTGAAAGTTTTTCATGTCATTTAATTGGAACCATTCTTGTGATTTTTACATCAACTGTTAGATTCCAGACCTAAAACACTTCAAGGTCTTTGGAACTTTGAAATTCCTATTGATCCAGGCCTGTGGTAGACACTGATTGTCATTTGCTTCGTTGGGGATAGCCCATAAGGCTGCAGGAGAGCTCAAGGTAAGAAAAATACAACCTTTGCACTCTACCATCTTATGGCAGGGGAGAGTAAGAGGTGAGTTCAGAGCAATAGTAACCGGTTCTTCACAAAACAGCATACACAATTCAGATGGAGTACCATCACAGCTTTGTAGGAGTGTCTGAGCCTCTGTTTCCTTGTTCTCGAAATAGAGAATGATCCCTTAGGGGCTATTGTAGAATACAGTAAATAATGCAGCATAGCTCCCCAAAACCAGATGACTTGAATTCAAATCCCAGTTCTTCTTGCTGGTTCTGGAACCCTGAGCAAGTTGCCTAACTTCCCCAAGCACCGTTTTTCTTACCTGTCCATTGGGGTTGGAAACAGTACTTGACCTTGCAGGGTTGTTCGAAGGCTAGATTTAGTACAATGTAAGCTCTCAATAAAAAAAATGTAGCTCTTAATATTCATATTCTCAAAATTGACTAATTCATTTGACTAGTACTGTTGCACTAAGAAAATATGGTGGGGAGAGGAATCAAGTTCTTCAAAGCTAAAAATCCCGTTTTCTTTCTGTATGCTGATTCTTCCTCAAAATACAAATGACCAAGGCCCAACACGAGTGCCGCACTGCTACTGGACATGTTTGGGCTCTGAAGGAGCAAGGACCATTTGTGTATAGTTAAAACCTACACAGAGCCTGGCACATGGAAGGTGCTCAGTAAATGGTAGTTAAGGATACTGCTTAAGTATGATTTGTCCGATCATGACATAGGTCCAAGGGAGTTTTTCTGTCCCCTACACCACGTGAGCACACAGGGAGAAGATGCCATCGATAAACCAGGAAGTGAACCCTCATCAGACATTGAATCTGCTAGTGGGTTTGGAAATGGAACCATCTGCAGGAGTAGGGGAAGCACACAGTACTTCATCTCTGTACCGCCACCCCTTCACTGACCTTCCATGAGGGAATCACCTTTCCTTCAAGAATGTCAGGAGGTTCCTGTTAACTACTGAGGACTGCAGGAGGGCTGGTGGGTAGGAGAGATGTCAGGGAAACAACTTACTGATCTTTTGGTGTCTGGTCACCTAGCACTGCATCACCAAAATGCATCTTCTCAGCATCTGGAAATGGGAATCAGGTATGGGAAAGACACACGTAGATGCAAAGAGGTCAAATTCCCAATTCGTGCCCTGCCCTGGGTAGGATAAACCACTGGGTCCAAGATGAGCATCACTCCAGGAAAACATACACCAATGATATTCTACACAAACAATTTATTGAATACTTAATATGCACTGAGGTTTTTTCTGCATATTTAATCCTTACCACAGTGCTTGGAGTTAGGAAGTGTCAGTGTCCTCATTTTCTAGATGAAAAAACAGGCAAAGAGAAGTTAAAGTAACTTAAGTCACACAGTCACAACTAGGAAAGTACAGAAAAAATCCAGGCAGGCTGCATTCCGAGCCTGCGCTCTGACCCCAAAATAACATGTCATGACTCCAGAGCAGGCGGGCAGTTTAGCCAGGCAGTTCCTCCTCCACCTGCCACTAACACCCCGCTCAGAACACCCTGCATTTGCTTATCTATTCTTTCATTCAGTTCCACATCTGCGTTTGTGAAGTCCTACTGTGGGAATTTCCACACAGAAGGTACAAACGTGAGGTATGCCTATTCCTGCTGGTATAATGCTGGATGACCACAAGGAACTAATTAACTGACAAGTGTTCGATGTCCTTGCCGGGCAGTGGCGGAAATTGTCCCAAATTGCCCACTCTGTGGAAATGAAGAAGCAGTACCAGTGTTTCCACATTTTATGAATTTTTCTGCTAAAGAGATGTTTATGCAGCCTCATATAGTAAGTCATTTATTTTTAAACCCTTTTTCTATAATTTTAAATTTTTACCATTGAGGGCCAGATGGTCACATGCTGGTGTCCCTATTTCCAGAGACAAAGACTGGTGCACACAAGTAGTGACTTGCAGTGGTCACAGTCAGAAGACCACCCCTCTACCTGGTTCTGAATCACCCTGCCCTCTCTGAAGGAGCAGGTGTCAGCCACCAGCCCAACCAGCTGACCAGAGACTGATGCTCATGGCCCTGACCCAGAGTCCCAGAAGAGGGGTTGCACAGGAGGGGCAGAGACTCTCAGGGAAGCAGCTCTTTCCATCCACTCTGGAAGTAGTTCACTATTTGCACACCAATTTGATAGTTCCCTCTTGTGCCAGCTGGATTGCATTTCGTCTCCAGATGTTTACCTGCTTGGAAAAGGAAAGTTCTAGATTCAGCAATTGACCAGAGGTCTTCCTGGCCTTGACACTCCACGATGTAGGCAGAGGGTGACTGGTGCCCTGGAAACCTAGAAGGCCAGGGGTGGGGAGCACTGGGGAAGAAGTGACATTCCTTTGTTCCATTAGGAGGTTCACAGAGGCACCCATCCACCTCACCCAGAGCAGTTATTGCTGTGAGCCCTGGCCTGTCAGGCTCTCAGGACCAGCAACTAAAGACCTCCTCCCTCCCACAGCATATCCACACGTTGTGTAAGTATGAGCGTGACCATCAGTGGGCAAGTTTGCTAATGAGATTCTCCATTATGCGGGTGGTGTCCCTTGCCAGGGTCCTGGAGGTAGCCAGAGCAGCAGGCAGTCTGAACATAGTTTACTCCTTCTGCAGTTATTACCTAAACCCTGACCTCTTACTGCTCCAAAACAGCATGTGGGGTTTAAGTCCTAACTCTGTTTTCCTATATTCAGGTGAGGATTGTACTGCCTTCTGATTATGCTTACTTTGCAGGTGGAATATTCCTTTTCCAAATCCCACGTACTTGGATTTGGGTTTTTTGCTTATCTTGTATTATTTGCATATATATAATGAGACATTTGGAGGTGGGACACAAACCTAAACTCAAAATTCATTTGCTTTCCATGTACCTTATACACATAGTCTGAAGTTCATTTTATACCACATTTTCAGTGTGCCTCCATTTTGACTGTGAACCACTGCATGAGATCAAATGTGGAATTTTTCGCTTGTGGAATCACATTGCACTCAGAAGGTGTCAGAGTTTGGAGCATTTCAGATTTTGGATAATTGGATTCAGGACAATCAACCTGTATGATACAAAAAGCCAAAACAGTATAAAGAAGAAAATTTAAAAGAAAGGAAATAAAAATCACTGGTAATCTCATTGTGTACTGATACATTATGTGTCGCTTCCTTATTGGTACTCTGACCCTGCCGTATGTGTGTGTGTGTGTGTGTGTGTGTGTTCTGTCACACAGGACAATAGCCAACATTTATGGCTCTCTTCTCAGTGTTCTGCATTGTGCTAAGCAATTTACAAGGCTTATTTCATTTAACCCCTACAGAAAACCTAAAGGGGCGAAGGGTAATATAATTAACAGCATTTTACAGATGAGAAGACTGGGGTCTGAACTGAGGTCACATTTTATACGTGAGTTTATGTTGTGTTTTTGACACTTAACGTGAGCAGCTTTCATACTATTAGTGGTTCTTTGAAAGAACAATCTCTAAATATCACTTAAACCAGTGTATAAATGTATTGTTTCAATGTAGTCATTTCCCTCTTAGAACATTTCAGGTCTCTCTAGCTTTTTGACATTATAAATAATACTGTGATGAACATCCTTGTACATAAATCTTTGTAGGCTAAGTTGCTAAAACTAGAAGTGTTAAGTCCAAAGTTATGAATGTTTTTGAAGACATTGATTGATCTGAATGAACTTGTGTCCTATGAGGACTTAAAGGACCAACAGGGCAGAAACTAGATGAATATGTGTTAGAATTCAAAACAGGCCTCCCATGTGGAGAAGACAGCTGCCATTGTTTTTCCTGTTGTTATTGTTGTTTTGTTTTGCTTTGACCTATAGGTGGTAGGTTCTTTTTTAAGTTGAATTCAATCCCACATTAAATGCTGACTGCTTGTCAGTTTGTTGCTGGGATGAAAAGAAGAAATGTGAACTTTTGTGTTGAGAAGGTGACAAAAGCCTTGGTGTCCTCGTGGCTATGTGGACATCTGTTAAATTACTCTGAATATTGAGCTTTGAAAGCAACCTAACAAACAGTCCGTTGCTGGGTCTCCATCAGTGGTAGCTGAGCATGCTGTACATCAAATGGACAAGAGGGCTGGCCCCTGGGAAAACCAGTAGAGAACCAGCCTTTCTGTCTGAATCCACTCACCCCAGAACATATTATAAATCACAAGAAGAAATAAGTCTCAAGAAGTAGCAAGTTCTGGGGCTACTCATTGTTCTTGTTTAATAAGCACCCAGCAGAGCCAAACAGTCCAGAGCAGAGGAGGCACCTTCCTATCCCCTGGGCAACCAAGTAGGAACTGGCTACCCCAAATAGCCTATATTTATCCCTATCCCACTTATCGTTGGCATTATCTTTGTTGCATTTAAAAGACTGTGAGGCATCAGCCAGTGCTATGTCAGGAGGGTCAGCCCTTGCCAGGGTGACAGAAGCCTTTGAATGCCTCAAGCCTATGATTTTCAAGCAAGACCAAGTAGGATTATGAGTCAGCCTTTCCCATGCTGTAGTGAAGTATAAGTGATGAGAAGGGGGCCTTGAGGGGCTACTTTAAAGATTACAAAGTCTTCTTTTGCATCCTAAAGAAAGCAAAAGGCTACCAGCCTGCAAGACTGAACTCAATTTCCAAATAACCAGAGTCACTCAGGCTCTGGGGAATCTCTGGTCTCTTAGTTCACATTGATAGTAGTAGCAGGCTACTCAGGAAGCAAATTAGGCATATTATCAGAGTGTCAGAAAGCTCCTAGGAGTATAAATAAATTTGTGTACTGGAAGCTGAGTTTTGTAACCCTTTCATGGCCTAGAGAACTTTCTGTGATGATGGAAATTTTCAATGTCCGTGCCCATGCTAGGTAATACAGTAGCCACTAGCAACATGCGGCCATTAAGTAGTTGACATGTGGCAAGTGCAACTGGTCAACTGAGTTTTAAATTCTATTTTATTCTAACTAATTTTAATTTCCATAGCCACTCGTGTCTACTATGACAGAAAATGGAAAGTTTTGTTTTGTTTTGTTTTGTTTTCATTTCAATGGCTAACATTATGGAAAACCCAAATGCTGTTTTAGGTACATTTTTTTTATCTGTATAGTCTCAAAGAAGTCAAGCTCTGCACTTTATCCAAAAAAGAAGGATGAGCAAGCAGAACTTTGGTAAGGAAGGGGTGAGGAGAGGCAGTTATCTCAGGGTGGGGATGTTTGAAATGCAACTGGAGTTTTGTGCTCTGTTGGAACGTTGATTCCTCTTCTTCCTGGTTAAAGTGGTTATTTTGGTGACTCAATGCTTTCGTGCTCAATAGGCTTGATTTTTCACACAGCTGGGTTATCTTGAGTATGAAAGCTCTTTGCTTAATCTTCCCGATTTCTCTGCTACTTCCAGCTGCACAGATGTGTGCGTGACACCCTTCTCTCTCAATCTTTCTCTCTGGGCACTGATGAAGTATGACAGTTTCCACGATATGCCCACATATAGAAACAAACAAATTGCAACTTTATGGAGGAAAAAGGGCACCTTGCAAATGGCACCTAATGGTCCCAAAGCACAATTTATCTTTCTTATTTCTTGATATAGTGGGTACTCGTACAGTTGTGAGAAAAGGAATTAACCCTGACTATGGCAATTCACCTTGATGTCAGGTAACTAAATCTGTTATGAGTTTCCAATCTTATGCAAATTATTTATCCTAATTAATAAGTATTTGAATGAATAGAGTGATACTTTTGAGTCTCTTATTTTCTGTAATTTTTCAAAGCATTAGGCACTTGATTAAATAAGAAAGTTGACTAGCCTTCTTAATGTCCACTAAAGACTAAAGAAGTCTTCTTTCCACTTCTGTGGTTTCAATGCAGGCCCTTCAAATGTTGCTAGGCACCTTGTTGCTGATAGGTGGGTGGGAGTGCAGGTGAGCTAAGATAGGCAAATAGCTCTTGCTCAAGAGGAAGAAAGATTCCATAAGATCCTATCTTAGGGCAGCGGCAATCACTTTAGGCATTATGGGAATGAATGCTTTTCAAGGAGGGACATTTTAAAAACCAAGGGAAATTCCAATCAGATGGCAAATAGGGTAGGACATTCCTGACAGCACAATTCTGCTCCCCAAAAATGCAGACGTGGGAGAAAGGGAAAATTGCAAGGATTTCTAATGATGATGGAACAGAAGCAAATGACAAGATGACACAGAAGGTAATATCTGTGGGAAAGACTTATTTGAAAACTGAATAATGAGAAGGATAGCAAAGTAAATCTAACTGAGTTAATATCTGTCCTTTATGTTTATTAGACAGGGGCAAAAGCCGCTTGACACTGTTATGGTTAATGAAGTAACATTACCACTGAAGAGATACTTAGTCTAGTACTAAATCTAACAGTTCTTAGATACTCCCCCTCCCCTATGTTCATGATACTGCAGAAACACTGGACACTGACTACAGGAAGATGGCCCGTGTAGTCATTAGGTCCACTTTAGGAAAGCCTGTCTACCAAATTTTGAGTTAAAAAATGAGAAAATAATGATGTCAGCTTTAACTTCTTCAATATTATGTCAAATGTCAAAGAACTTGGTATATACATGCTGCAATAAAAATTTAAGTGAAGATACTAAGGCAAAAGGAGAGTAAGAAGGCAGTCGCTTGATATCTAGGGTCACTATATGTCTGCATGCCCTGGAAGTGTCAGGCATAAACTTGACTCAGAAATAGAACATACAGTTGTGAGACACAAGGTGGCCATCTTGTCAGAACTACCAAGACACTTGGGATGAGGACAGCTCTTTCCATTCTGACACTTATGAGAGACTCTACTACGTTTCTTCTATTTGGGACATCACTACTTCCTGCCTTCTCAACATCCCTGGGCCAGGACCAGATTGGAAGTCTTCTCCCTGGATAGCCACTCCTGCCCACCATAGGTTTGCAGTACACCATTGATTTGGTGTAACAAAATCCAACGGCAATACCTGGATTTTAAAAGCATGAGGATCCTTGTATATGGAAGATAGTGTGAGATGTTAGAAAGCAACCCATCACAATAAAGCAGAGTGTCAGGAGACAATTACAACTCTGGGGAAGCAGTAACCCACCAGTTCCCATGTTTCTCAGAATGCGAAGTTTTGAAGGGTGACTTCAGTTACAGGAGCAGCAGTTTCCTTGGTTTGATAACCATGCTTTTAGTTGGACATTATGGAAAGAAAATTATAAGGAGCAGAAACTAAAGGGAATGGAAGAGGGAAGGAAGTATTAGTACAACTCAGACATGGCTGTCTTCTTAAGCAAAGCCTATATTATTTTCCCCTAAGCTAACCCTGAAGCAGTACTCAGAAGTTTTTGGCATTCCTTCCAGAAGAAAATCTACTTTTCGGGCATTGGAAAGTTTATCAGTCATGGTCCAGTTAGGAGAAGAAACCCACACCGATTATTGTACGGGGAGAATTCGATGTGAAGAGAGTTAACCAAGTAAATCAAGGGAATGAAAAGAGGAAACACAAGGGAATGAAGGAAGCAGCCATCACAGGAAGCAGCTATGGCTTCTAGGGTTGCAGGAATCAAGGGAAGAGGCTAAACTATTAAAAGTGGGAAGCTGGAAGCAAGAGACCTGCTGAGCTGCTGGTGGGGCTCATGTCTGTGGGACTTGAGGTCTGATGTCGGAGTGGGTCTGATGAAGTCAGTTCTGCCAGTGTTGGAAAAACTAAACTGGATTCCACCATTTCTGCTGCTCCCAGAACTAAATGCTCAGTGGTGTTGCAACCAGGTCACGTTGATGGAGGCAGAACAAGAGGCAAATCGGAAGCATCAGCCCCACAGTCACCCCCAGTGCCCCCTACTGGCAGAGCTGGAAACGAAGCCAGGGCCAAGCTTCCTCATAAACCAGCCCAGCAACAGGAAGAAACATCTAGTAGGGAAGTTTGAAACTAAGAAACAGTAGTTGATTTACTGGCACAATGAAACATAGAAGTTTTATTGAAGATGCTGTAGAGGAGTAGAAGGAGTCTTTTCATATTGCATACTGCTCAGCATTTTATGACTCCTTTCTCTAAAATAAATCCTCATTAAACATGTCTTCTTCAGTGTTTCTGCACTACATCCCTTTTAAAATAAAATGAAGCTATGCGCTCTATGCTTGCAACCATGCACCAGTCACCTTATTAATAATTATTAGTGTCTTTCCCAGAAGGTAGAGGAAAATTATAAAATATATTTTAATGACAAAACTGATGTATTTTTTCACATCAGAATAAAAAGCAATGAAAGGTTAAGATTAAAATTAGACATTGTAATGAGATAAGAGGAAATTTAAAAGAACAAGAATAGATAAATGTTTAAAATAAATTAAAAATATTTTAGAGTCAATGGAAAATAAAAAAGAATAAATATAATAAGTGAGCATTTAAGTAATATTTTAAAACTCAGTGAGGATAAATTGAAACCTAAACAACATGAGAAAATTTTAAATCAAAAGATAATGTTTCAAAATAAAAGTAGTAAATGGAATTAAATTGCTTTTAGGAAAAAAATTAATTTTAATTTTAAGATAAAACCTAGAATGATTGAAACAGAGAACTTAAATGTAATGGTGAGTAATAATAACTGCCATCTATTAAACATTTAAAGAATGAATGATGACTACTGTGCTATCAGAGTAGTGTTCCATTTAAACCTTACAACAGCCTCCAAAAGCAGATACTACAGTCATCTCTGTGTTTCATAGGTGAAAAAACTGAGACTTGGAGCATTCTCACAGCTTGTAAAATGATAGTGTTGGAATTTAAATTAATCTAAATCTGCCTAGATGCAGAACTCAAGTCTTGTAGGAAAATTACGCAGCAATGCACATAGAAACAGGAAAGACAATGGTAACCAGAACATTTTATTCGGTGAGTTCCCAAAGTAATGATGAAATACCCATTTACTCAATTTCTATTTACAAAATACGTTGTAATCAGAAAAGAAAAAAAGAGGAGGATAAAATCAGAAAAGAAGATAAAGGGGGAATGAGAAGAAATAAAACTATACAACTCCAAGATCTGAGGAATTAGTAAAGTCCCCTGTGAATTGGCTTGCTCCCCAGAGTGCTTATTTTCCCTGTCATGCCTCCACTGGTCTTAAAGACCTCTGGATATTTCCTCCCATCTGCCTCAACCATAGTGAAATGGCCTAGAGTCCTTCCTTAGGCCTTGCTTCCATCTTGTCCATCCAAGAGGCAGACTCCACTGCCTTTTAGTAACTGTGACAGTTGCCTCAACATTCCAGGTCCCTCCAGTCTGTAGGTCCAAGTGAAGTTATGTTAATATTAATGCCCACATCTCCCTTACTCCAAAGCCTCCTACCCCATCCTCTTCTGTTACACCTGGAATCCCAAAGAAGGAATCTTCTGTGTGTCCAGGCAGCCACTCTTTAGTGATATCTCTTGCTTTAAATAACATCACCATCTCAATTCTTATGTTTCACGAGAGTAGTCTGAATGTCTAAGCAGCCCAGGAAACTGCAGGCATGTTTGCTAACAGGATTGCTTTGCTGGCTGGAGAGTGTGCACTGAAAAGCCACTGGAGTGTTGTGGTCTTACCTACAGACTCCCAGCTCACCAAAGAGCCAGAGCAGACACATCAGGAAACAAGTTTGTACTGGCACGACATGTGGTGGGGCATGAATAAGTATGATAGTTTCTGTCTCTTGGGAATGGTTTGGAGATTCATTAGTCAACTTTTTGTGGTGAAGACCAAAATACCCACAATCGCAACTTAAAGGAGGAAAAGTTAATTTTGGCTCAAGTTTCAGAGGTTCAGTCCGTGGTCGGTTGAGTTAAGTGCTCTGGGCCTAAGATGAGGCAGCACATCATGGCAAAGGGAGTGGTGGAGGAAAGTTACTCACCTCACAGTGACCAGGAAGCAGAGAGGGTGGAGAAGGGGCCACAGGGAAGATGAACCCTTCCTGGACATGCCCCCAGTGACCAAACTTCTCCAGCTGTGCCCCACCTGCCTAAAGTTACCCCCAGCTAGTCCATTCAAACTAGGATTGACTGATTAGATATGGCTCCCATAATACAGTCATTTACCACTGAATATTTCTGCGTTAATACAGAATTTGGAGAGATACCTCATCTCTAAATCAATCAAGGGGGTGTTTGTTTCTTGGGAACTGCATACATGATAAGCTCATTTTCTCAGGTTTAATAAACTGTGGGCTAACTTTCAGGAATTAGCATGAACTTACCATTATGTGCTCCAAAGTTCACATGTATATTTGCATGTAGTACAACTTCTAGGCAACATAATGGCTTAAGATAATAGTAATAATACAATAAACCTTGTCATAACTAGAGTGATCACATATCCTGTTTGGCCTGAATAATTTTGGTTTATATCTTGTACTCCAACATTTGTGTCTCCTTTTTCCTTTAAAAGATATCGTGTGGTCACTGTAGCCACAACATAATTGGGGTCCCAGTTTGTCAATTGTATAAAATGTGGGGTTCTTTATTGTTAGGTGAAAAAATTGAAGAAGTGAGCAACCACGTAGTAGGAAGTTTCTGGTTTGGGTTGCTAATACCAGCCTTGTTGAAGTGCCACCTGGGGAACTGGCTTAAATATCCTTAGGGGCAATTCTGGGTCTCCAGGCTAAGCAGACTTTGAGGACAATGGTAGCAATTTTAGGATTCTCCCAATTAGCTGGTTTCCAATTCATGGATATCTGCTCGGCAGACTATTGAGATAGCACGGACCCAGCCTAGACAGGATTGACTACCTTATCCTACTGGATCTTGGTTTCACTTCACATCATTTCTCCCCAATGTAACAACTTTTTCCTATATCACGTAAATAACAGGATTGGACACCATTGATAAGAGCAATTGGTGCTTTGTATTTGAATTCAAATTTTTGCAGTTACTATGAGTAATCACAATAGCAGTTAACATTTATTGAGAAATTTCTGTGAGCCAGCAATTTCCATTAAAAATTGTATTTTAATCAAAATACCACATAAATACAGTGAAGTACACTCTAGACTTCATTGAGAGGCACAACCATATTGAAGTTGATGTCTGTCCATATCTAAGTAACACAGGAAATATTATTTTGGTTTGGGCTTGATTTTATTTTCTAAAAATAAAACCTTGGGATTTTGATTTAAGTGGAATTTTAGCCTTTGATTCAAATCATTTATGTTCTTCAGGTACCTCAAAACTATTTGATAGCAAGTATATTTTAATATTTTACAACCTGTCTGGAACTCTTAAAACATAGTAACTAAACCATGGATGATGATCAACCTGGTCAGAGGTTCTGAGACCAATCATTGGAGGGCAGATCAAGTTTGAGAACCAGAGTTGAGTTGATCTTGATAGGTCATCTTACTTAACATCAGACATCCCAAGTTTCCAATAATGGGATTCCTGCTGTAGTTTCATAACAGTGCATGTGCAGGGATGTGTATGTGAGACTTCATATGTGTGTGTGCTTATGGTTGATTATATTGAAAGGGTTTGGACATAGGAATCAGAATTTTAACTGCTTTTCCTTCCCTGGGAAAGTCCCTGTTGATACAGTTTTTCCATTGATCTTTCACAAAAACATAATTAAGAGACATAATAGCTGCTCCATAAATACAGATGCTTCTCAACTTACAGTGGGGATATATTCCTTACAAATTCATCATAAGTTGAAAATATCACAAGTCAGAAATGGATACCTCACTTTGGAGCATCATGGCTTCCCCACCTATCTTTACTGTGCTTAGAATACCTTTATTAGCCTACATGGTCAAAAGCCTATTTTATAATAATGTGGACTATCTTATGTAATTAATTGAATATTGTACTGAAAGCAAAAGGCAAAATGATTGTACAGTTATGATTTTGTACTATCATAAAATTCTAAAAAATTGTTACTCAAACAATTGTCAGTTGGGGATCATCTGGTATTCTGAATAAAAAAAAATTAGAGGAAAAATGTGATAAAGAAGAAGGTGGTTGAGATCCTTAGTTTGTATTATATTCAATGCAGGCACAAGAAACTATGACAGTACATGCAACAGCCACCCTCTGTATGACCCTCCCTGGGCTGACTGCATGCAGGAGGCTCAGATATACCTGAGGCACGGAGTTGCTACTCTTGACTTTATAATGGAACACATCCTCCAAAAAGGAGCTGGTTCACTCTGGGCTTTTCAGTTATGAATATTACCACCTTCATGCTGACAATCATGTACAGAATTGATTGGACCCAGCTTGACTCCTCGGGCTATAGAGAACACCTGGAGATCTCACTGCATGAAGAGTCAGACTGGATGTTCAAAACTGAGCAAGTTTATTTATCGTCTGAGGAGAGGACAGGATAAATGGGGAACCTTGGGGAAATAATTCTTATGGGGAGGTTTCAGTCTAAAACTGCAGCCTGAGTCTCTCTGTTGTTTCCTGATGGTGACTGATTTTTTTTTTTTTTTTTTTTTTTTTTTTTTTTAATGCAAGGAAACACAGGGGAGACATTTTGTCAAAAGGGTTTACTATTTCCTGTGGATCCGATTCTCTCCCGGGTATGTTTTTCTTGTTAAATTTCACTGAAATCCTGGGTCAGATTCTGGAAATATGAAATATGGTTTTGTATTGGTTCTTGCACTATTTCTAATTTACTGGATTATAACAGGTAATATTGTTAACACCCTCTGGGCCTGTTTCTACGTAAGCAAAACTAAGAATTAGGACATCTGGCCTACATAAAAGGAATGCCAGGGGAATCTAGTAGATGATTTTTGATGTTATAGAATAAGGAAATAGCATATGCTACTAATAATAATTTTTAGTATCCTATTTAAATCTGCCCTGAGAATGAAAATCACTACTTAACTTTAAGGAAAGAAGGAAAAGTCTGAGTGATTGAAGAAATAATTATTTAATGCTTCAATCAATCTGAAGTGAAATAGGGGCACTTCTCCAAGACCTGGATGTGGTTCATAATTTTCAGTTAACAATATTTGAAAAATCAGAGGGAATTTGAAATAAAAAGAGAACAATATTTTTCTGAGGGAAAAGAGTCTTAAATTTCATTAAAGAGAATCATAAAATTTGAGATTGCAGAAACTTCATGCTGTTGACATGCCAGTAGTTAAAATAACTAGAGGTGGAAACTGTCCTTGTTTTTTACCACTTTGTTCCTAATATGGTGCTTTGAGAAAGAAAAGGACTTGATATTTGGTTGATGAGTGAATGATGAATGAATTGATCAATCTGTGAACATTCTGGTATGTTTTTGTGTTTTACTTGTTGTCATGGAAGTTCATTGTAGGAAATATGTAAAATGAAAATTAATATAAAAATGAAAATTAATTATGTTCTGTTTTAAATATTTTGGGTATATTTTTATTTTTGGTGTACACTGACACACATGCACGCACATACACACAGGGGTTTGTACATAAGTCTATAACAAAATTTTCATAACCTGACCTCATAATATAAAGTAGTTATTATTAACTGCTTCAACTGATATTTTACTGTAAATATTTTTCTTAGGTAAAATAGTTACAAGTATGATTTGAATGTACTTGGATATAATTACTGTTGAAAATAATTCTAGTGATTTCCTTATATATAATGCTTTAGACTGTCTTAGATAATTTCTTTAGAATAACTTCCCTGACACAGAAAGGAAGGCCATTCTTCAATCTCTTAATTTGATTTGACATGTGTTCATCAATTGCCTGTATTTTGTCTTTGGCCTATGCTTTCTTTGGCCCTTTGCTTAGAGATCCAAAAAATATTGTAGAACCTGAGAAACATATAGTAAGCTTATAGCATACAAAATCAATACAAAAATCAGTAATGTTTCATATACCAATAATAAAATTTCTGAGAATAAAATCAAGAAAGTACTTCCATTTCCAATAGCTACAAAAAAAGAAAACACCCTACAAAGAAATTTAACCAAGAAATGAATGATCTCTACAATGAAAATTACAAAATGCTGATTAAAGAAATTTAAAAAGGACACACAAAAATGTAAATACATTCCATGCTTATAGGTTGGAAGAATCAATATTGTTGAAATGTTCATATTATCCAATGTGATCTACAGATTCAATGCAATTTCTATCAAAACACCAATGACATTCTTCATAGATTTAGAAAAAATACTCCTAAAATTTATGTCAAACCACTAAAGACTCTGAATAACCAAAGAAATCCTAAGCAAAAAGAAGAAATTCAGAGACATTATAATACTTCAATACATACCATAAAACAGTAAAAACAAATGCATAGACCAATGGAACAGAATAGAGAACCCAGAAACAAGTCCATGTATTTACAGTCAAATGATTTTTGACAAAGACATCAAGAACATATATTGGAAGAAGAAAATTTTCTTCAATAAATGGTGCTGGGAAGACTGGATATGCAGATGCAGAAGAATGAAACTTCCACCACCTCTCACTATTTTTTCTATAAGAAAATATAGAAGAAATGCTTCAGGACATTGGTCTGGCAAAGATTTTTTTTAACCTATAAAGCAGTCAAAAAAGCAAAAATTGACCAACGGAATTACACCATACTAAAATGCTGCTGCACACCAAAGGAAGCAATCCACAGGGTGAAGAGAAAGCCTACAGAATGGGAGAGAATATATGCACACGATTCATCTGATAAGGGAAACTAAAAAAGCTGACCTGAACAGACATCCTCAACAGACATACCAATGGTCAATAAGTATATGAAAAATGCTCAACACCAGTGATCATTAGGGACATGCCAGTGAGAAGTCAGCTTACTCCAGTTAGAATGTGTGCTATTATCAAAAAGACAAAAAAAAAAAAAAATGCTGCTGAGGTTGTAGAAAAAGAGGAACTCTCATACACTGTTGGCATCAATGTAAATTATTACAGCCATGATGGAAAATAGTATAGAGTTTCCTCAAAAAACTATAAATAGAATAGCCATATGATTGAGCAATCCCACTACTGGACATATATCCAAAGAAAATAAGATCAATATGTCAAAAAAACATCTGCACTCCAGTGTTTATTGTGGCACTAGTCACAATAGCTAAGCTATGGAATCAACCCAGGTGTCCATCAATAGATGAATGGTACATAAAATGTGGTACTACCCATTGGAATATTGCCATAAAAAAGAATGAAGTTCTGTCAATTACAGAAACAGAGATGGAACTGGAGGGCATTATGTTCAGTTAAATGTCAAGTACTGAAAGAAAAATATTGCATGTTCTCACTTATATGTTGAAACTACAAAGTTGATCACATAGAAGTAGAAAAATAGTAGTTACCAGAGTCTGAGAAGGATGTAGGGACAGGGGGATGGAGAGAGAGTGGTTAATGGATACAGTTGGATAGGAAGAATAACTTCTGATTTTGTATAGCATTTTAAAATAACTGTGGTTGAAAATAATTAATATAATATTGCAAAAGAGCTATTAAATTTTGAATGTTCCCAACATGAAGAAATCATAAAGGTCTGAGGTGATGGTTATGTCAATTATCCTGATATGATCATTATACAGTGTCACACTGTAACTCACAAATGTCTACAAGTATTATGTGCTAAGTTTTGAAAAATCTATGCGGTATTTTCTGAGCCTTCAATGTGTTCCAGCTTAAACCCAGATATTGGTGCAGCTTCTGTAGCAAATAGCTAAGTGGCTCCTCAACAAGTTAAACATAGAAATATCATGTGAGCCAGCAATTCCACTCCTAGAAATATGCCTCCCCAAATTGAGAACAGGTACTCACATAAATGCATGTACATCAATATTCTAGCAGCACTATTCACAGTAGTCAAAACATGAAAAAAGCCAAATATCCAAGAATAAATGAATGGATAAACAAATTATGGTAAACACATACCCTGGAGATACTTCAGCCATAAAAGTAAATGAAGTCCTGGTGTATTCAATAATGAATGCATGGATGAACCTGAAAACATTTTGCTAAGTGAAAGAAGTGGACGTGAAAGGTCACATTTATACAAAATGCCAGAACGGGTGAATTTGAGACAGAACACAAATTGGTGAATGCCAGCGGCTTGGAAGAGGGAGAAATAGGGAGTAACTGCTTAATGCGTTCAGCACTTTCTACTGGACGATTAAGATGTTTTGAAACTGGTAAGAGGTACAATATTGTTAATCTATTAAATGCTTCTGAATTTTTCACTTTAAATGCTTAATTTTATATTATGTGAATTTCACCTAATTCAGTAAAGGAGAAAATCCAAATGTTTATGTGAAATTCAAATGCATAGTAGGAGAGCTAAGACACTGCACACAAAGCATATAGCACGTATGTAAATGAACATGAGTCAGGCTAAGGGCTCAGTGTGAGGTTGGGGCAGCTGGTGGGGGCGAAAGGGAAGCACAAGGAACTGAGAAAGAGCCAGATGGGTGTGGGAAATGTGGAAGAGCAGATCCTATGTGAGTAACAGAAGAGGATGCTTGCTGAAGGTCTACCTCCTGGACTCGATCTCTGTCGGTGAAAGGTCGGAGGGTTTCCAGGGACTTCCTCCACACTCTCCCACCCCCGCCTTCTACAGCTCTCTCTCTGTGACAGCAGAAATAGCCAGCTCTGGGTATCAGTGGGCAGCACCTTTAGCAGAAGATTTTACAGAGTGCCAAAGGAGGGGAGAAATCTCCCTGGGGATTTCATTGACAGGTTTGTTCCTTTGCCTACACATGCCACTTTTAAATATCCAACCTCTCTACTTCTACTTATTAAGGACTGATCTTCAAAGAATTACATAAAGAACGGGTATTTCCCTAGTTAGTGTTGGTCAGCCTTGCAATGGGGAAGATTTCCAGGTAGGCATGGGACAGGGGCTGCAGTAGATCGCTGCTTACAACAGAACCAGATGAGGCATAGATCTGAGATGCCTAGGAAAGGAGTAATACATTTCCCTCAATTTCACCAAACTAAGAAGTCCTGGTCGGAGGTACCTGGACTTGACACTCAAACTTCAGACTGACATCTCTAAGCATATGTCTGTTCAAAAAACTTCCAATGAAATCACAACCTAGCTGTGACTATCGCAGAATGCACACATACACATGCATGTATACATACATGTATATGTTATTTTTTGTGTCTTGCTAATTTGATTAGGTTTAACATCACTAATTAAGAAGGTTTACATTGTTGATTCCATGGTATTCAGATTTTTCTATGAATCTTTTTGCCTTTATAAAGCCTTAGGTGTTTAGAATCCCTTTAATATGGTTGAAGAGGCAAACTGGAAGCATAGCAATCAAAGGGACATTTTCAGTTAGGTAGTATCTCTATGCCCTGGTGCCTGGGGACCACTTAGTTCTGGTTATATCTGCTGTTACTCTTGCCTGCATGGAACTACTCTTTGACGTCATCTACTTTGTCTTTCACTCTTCTGCCTCTACCCGACATGTAAAGATTCTACCTGTTTTAGAAAATCGAGATCACATCAACCAGAACTCATGAAGTCTTCCTCAGTGATTTGCCCTTTACCTGGCCTCTCCATTGTCTGAATCCCTATAGCACTACTGGTCTCCACTACATGGTCTTGCATGGCTCCATACGCATCCTGTGCGGGTGGTTTCTGGTCTTTTCTCTACCTAAATTGTAAGCTCCTTGGACACTGGTCTAGGTCATGTTCTGCATTCATTCCCATGGTTTTTCATTCACTCCACAAGTTTTTATTGCAAACTCAGTATGTGATAAGGCACTGTGAAGATAAAAAAACAGTGCAATTGTGCTTGGGGAGTTTCTTGTCTGGTTGATAGGACAAGGTCTCCAGACTTGAAACCATAAAGTAAAAATGTAAGTAAAGGATCTCCCAAGCCTCCGCCCCAAAGTTGATGATGAGAGGCACGTTACTTGGTGCATTATTTTTTTTTAATTTATTTTTATTGTAAACCAATAGGATACATCTTATTTCTCTGTTTGTACATGAAGTAGAGGCATACCATTTGTGTAATCATACATTTACATAGGGTAATGGTGTTTGATTCATTCTGTTATCTTTTCCTTCCCCTCCCACCCCTCTTTTCCCTCTATACAGTCCCTCCTTCCTGCATTCTTGCCCCCCTCCCACCCCCCCGTTATGTGTCATCATCTACTTTTCAGCGAGATCATTCGTCCTTTGGTTTTTTGAGATTGGCTTATCTCACTTAGCATGATATTCTCCAATTTCATCCATTTGCCTGCATTATTCTTGGTTGATTGATTGACAGATAGATGGATTTGGAGGCAACCTATTAGGGGAACAAACAAGTTAAAGTACTGTTCATTGGCTGACAGACAATCAAAAATGTGTTTAAAAATCATCTATAGTAGAAGTGTGTTCTTCCCCAGATCACGATTGCCAGAAATCTTATTCAAAGAACAACAACAAAAAAAAAAATACCATGGTCAGCCCAGAGTGGAATTTCTGAAAACAGTACTTAACTTGACCTAGATATTGACAAGGATAACAGTGTAGTCCTTGATGTTGGAGTCAGCAAATACAGGCTGTTATTCTTTATTTCTTTCCGTGGCATGACTGTCTGTACAAATATATTTAGTTCACATTGCTGTGTACACAGCACTGACAACCACAGTCTATTGGGGTGATTATAAATGTAATAGTGAATAAATAAATCATACTTTGGTGACCCCTAGAAGAAAAAATTGACACAAAAAAGCTTCAAATCTCTTTCAAGGAATTTATTATGTTTCAAAATTCAGTAACCTGGAGGAGGGATGTTATTTCCTGGAAATTCAGAGAATAAAAGTGACACGTGGGTAATTCCCTGATCGCTGACATACTTAAGCTCATCCTCTGACACTGTGAAGCAGAAAAGAAAGCTCTTCTATGGAGAGTGTTAAAAGGAGAAGAAAATAAATAAGTCCAAGACATCCCACCACTCTCTCAACGAAAGAGGTTCAAAGAAGACTCTTACACACACCAGAAGGTTTGAAGAGACTGAGTCTGGATGAATAAAAAGAATATAGAGGAAGCCTATTATACACTGGTGGGCAAACTTATTGGGCTTCCTTTAGCAGAGCTTTGTTATCTGAATTTCTATTTCCTGACTATACATTGACAGTTTCCTGTTTTTCTACTATGCCAGCTACTTTATAAGGATTATTATTTTTAACTAGTCAATTGGTCTTTTTCAACATTTTAAATATTTGACAAACAACATAATAGAAAGTATGTGTATATATACACTCCTGTTGTAGTTGGTGATGTGTATGGAGCTGAACAAAATCCTGTTAGCAATTCTCATAAAGGAAAAGTGGAGAATGACATACCTATTATTCCAGATCCAAAACAGTGACTTTTATACAACCCCTGGAAAAGTCAGTAAATTGGAATCACCTTGGATAATAAGGGGAGGGTAACTTTAGAGATTAAAAAAAAATCACCAGAAATAGTTATGCACCTTTGTCTCATACTCAGAGCTGTAGATTCTTAGTAACCAAGGCTTAAACTGTGATCAGTCAGACCAGTGGCAATCCAGTGTTGTAAAAGAACAGACTGGTGGGAGTGAAGATCGGTAGTTAGTGAGAAAATTATTTTAATTGTAGACTAAAAAGAAAATAGGAAATAAGAATGAAGCAGCATCTAGGAAATTAAAAAGTGCAGAAAGAGTTGCACTCACTCATAAAGAGGTGGATGAAGCATTAACCAGGAAGGGGGAAAAAAATCACTCCAGTTGAGCTGAAAAATCCTATCTAAATATGAAAGCAGGAATGTGTTCTGAAGCTGGAAATAATCGTCAATGTGTTAAATGTCACACATTCTAAAAATATGAGATATATTTCAACAGCCCTAGAGTTAAAGACTGATGGTTGGAATTCTGCTTTTATGATGCCATGGCAATTCAGATGGTTCTGGAGTCTCCATAGCAACAGCCGATACTACTTTTTGTTCTGTATGGTCACATGAGGCCTGATGCACCACATAGGAAGCATAGAGGAGCAGTTGATTGTTTTTCCTAATTAGCGACACAGAGACCAAGGGCCTCTTTAATAGCATTGGACCTGGGGCCTAGAAACTGGAGTCCTCCCTTGATGGACTTCTTTCTGGAATCCGGCACTTACACTGGGTGTTAACCTCTGCCTTCATTAGCTACTACTCTAAAGGAATGGTTTACAGGTTTTATGAATTGTATGGACCTTTAGATAAAATTCCCTCAAGCTTCTCCTTGTGAGGCCCAGTCACTTTAGAAATTGCCCCCATGATAGGAGTAGTGGTCCTTAACCATGAAGAGTCTCCCATTTCCACCAGGATGAGCAACAGACTCATCCACTAGGGGCAGAAGCCTACTGTCGTGTCACGAAATATTCAACAAGCCACTATGATGATCTGTTCTCTGGTTTCCATCTATGAAATGGGAGTGACTGCCAAAGGGTAATGTCTATAAAACATTTAGGCAATTTTTGTCAAATGTATTTGGGGATGTAATGTACACGATGGAAAGAACCTTAGGTTTATGCTTGAGAGGTACCAAAATGTTACACCTCAATGCAAAGTCAGGCAGAGTTCCCCAAAGCTTGCATGTGTGAGTAAGACAACAGGGATGTCTCCTGAGCTCTCATTAAAGTCCCAAGGATTTTCTCACTGAGGCAAAGTCAAGTTCCTAGTGCTTTTACAGTCATTCTCATTATGAGTGTCAGACTGAATTAAGATCCGTCTAGACTCACCTTGACATTGGCTATTTTTCAGTGGGAGTCAGAAGTTCATGAGCTCTAGTCTTAAGTGATGACACCAATATTTGTTAGTCTGTCTGAATCAATTTCCACCTTAATTTTTTTCTTTATATGAGAATACACTTATAAAAGAACAAAGAATGGTGTAGCCTTGTTCATAGGAGGCAGTCAATAGACATTTGTTCTCTTCCTCCCCTTAGCCCTTTCTTCACCTAAAATTCTTGCATTTCCAGCATGTTGCTGTGGATTTAAAAGGTGAGCCAGTGACATCAACATGATGGGAGTAAAGGACAACTTTCTAATAATGCTATAGCAGGTATTAAGCTCTATCTACAGGACTCTATATATAGTGATGGAAGTAAAAAGAGTTGTGAGACCTTGTGCCTAAGGACTAAAATGCAGTTGAAGATTGTAGCAATATAAGGTAACCTAAGCTAAATGTCACATAGGCAGTATAGGTAAAGCAGAGGTGACCTGGGATATTCAAAATCTTCTTGGAAGGAATAAGCATTGACGTGCATGTGCAAGAGTCTAATATTTATTGAGTGCTTATTAAATAATAGACATCGGGCCCTTTGCCTGCTTTGTCTCATTGATTAAAGGCTAGATTCTTGATAAGGAAATACAAATAGAAGGTGGGATTGGCAGGCTAAAAGTGGGAATGATTGAATGATGTGTTTGGCAGGACCAAGGTAAATAAGGAAGAAGATAGTAGATAATTCTAAAATCCAGGTAAGGAATTTGGGTAATGAGGAATCTCTCTACATATTTTTAGTAGGGAATGCTGTGTACCCAACTGTGATTTAAGAGGGAAACATTCAAGGCTGGGGAAAGCAGCCATAGTACTGAAATAGCCCAGGCATTAGGACCTGGAACCTCACACAGGAGGAGAAGCAGAGGTCAAGGATGAGAATGAGGTCGATTAGAAGAACGATTACCATTGAGGACGGTGTTCAGAAAGCCCAGGACAGGATCTCATGTGGGGAAAAAAGGTTAGAGTTGAGTTTATTAAATCTGAAGGGACTACAGGCAGGTGGAGAGATCTAGAATGTCAGCAATGAGAAAATCACAGTGCAGGGACTGCTGGAATGCATGCTCATCGTCTTGTTCATGGGGGAACTGGGAAACCCACAGCCCCGAGGCCCATAAAGCTAATGGTATGTTTGACCTTTCTTTTTATGTCTTTCTTTCCCCTAGTGAATTCTAGAATTAAATTAAAAAATTCTCTAAATCTACATCTGATGTCTAAAATACATCACTCAGCAAGTATTCATTCATTCATTGAGTTCCTTCTCAGTGACAGGCCCTTGACCTCTGTGTCACTCTCAGTCACCACATAGGACCGCTGTGAGTAGAGAAAGACACTGGATACAGGCCAAAGCAAATGTCCTTAGAGAGTTTCCTAAATCATTCTACCATAATGACTCTCTTCTGCTATTTACAAAGGACATATCTAACAGTGTGTTGAAGGAGAAAGGATTTCAGATTAAGAGGGCCAGGGACTTCTGTAACATTAGGAGAGTCATCAAATTCTCTGGGATTCAATTTGCTTATCTGTAAAGTGAATGGATAGACTAGTTGATACCTAATGCGACTCTCACGTTCTATGATTTTGTCATGTCGTCCGGCTTATAATGCCTTTAAGAAATAGCATCATTGCATTTCTAAAAGGTAAGCTGTTTCTTGTGAATAAGTGTATTCTTCAAGTGTCAGCTTGTATCATAGCCACCTTAAGTAGTCAGAGACCACAATCTCCTCTGCTGAATAAACTTGGGGCTCAAACCAACTACTGCATTCTTGGAGGCTGATCAACCCTCTCCCCTGTCATGAGGATATGAATGCAGTTAAGAGGGAAGGAGATGTAGGCTCTTCTTGTGGGTTATGTATAGGTGAGATTGAATATAAGGACAGCAGGGTCCCCAAATCATGGTGTCTTCTTTACCACATTGGTCGAGCATGCAACCTTATCTATTCTGGTACTTCACTGACCCTGGACCCTGGTCAGCTGACCATCTGGGCTTATTTCTTTCATTACCCTTGACCCATGTGACTCTACTTTTGCTGCATTTTTGCTTTGTTGGGGCTGTTGCTAAGTCTGTCTCTGCATGGTTGTCATTACTACTCTGTCCTTCTCTGTAGAGGAACCTCTGCTGGTTTCTTCTCTGCTCAACATCAGTCCTTCCATGATTGGTGTGGATTCACTTATCTGCTGGTTGGCAGGTGACAGTTTTCTCTGCTGTTTCTGTCATCATTTTTCTCTGGACTGTTGATGCCACCCCTGGGTGCTGCTGCTGCTGCTGGAATTTCTCCACCATGCCCAGCAACAACGATGCCACCACCATTCATACCCAGACCTCAGCTCCGGTTCCTGTTCTGCCAACATCAAATCCACTGTCGGGGTCTTAAGCACCCTTGCTCTTCTTGACCAGCGGCAAGGGAAGGGGACACTCTCCGACAAGGCCAGACCGGGAAAGGTAGGGCCGACTGACCGCCCGCACGCAGCCCTCTGGGCGGAGGACAATCAGACACGTCAGCAGGAACTCCTTTATTGAGGAAATCACACAGCTTTTATATAGGGTGGAGGCTAAGCAGGAACCAATCAGCTTAAAGGTCAGCCAGACACTGGGGGGGTGGGGCTCACGCAGGCAAGAGTCCCATAGGACTATATGGCAAGCAGGAGCTGATCACATTCGCAGAACTATTGTTAACCAATCCCTGACGGTGGTCCGATTTATTGTCATGAACCTTTGAAATCGCGTTTGAGGCCTTGATCTTGCTCACCCGCCAGGGAGTAAGGAGCCAGCCTGAGTTAGTTAACATGTCATTAGTCCCAACAATTCACCCTGTGGCCTCTTTTGCAAGAGTCCTACTAATGACTCTGTTACCATCAGCTCTACCATAAAGCTAAAAACTGTCCCTGAAGTTCCTTACCCATGAGCTCCATGCCCTCTCCAAACATTGCACCTATTATTTTTCTAGCAGAAGACGTCTTTGAGATTTTAGTGATTTAGTTCTATGCTCCCATGGTCTTAGACTAAACTCCAGTCTTAAACCAGGAAAACTGTAGTTTGGCAGGGCTCTCGGGGTCTGCCTACACAACAATATTTTGCTCTTCCTTTCACTCCATTTACTTAGGAGGATATCTTTGTTTCCAAGAACATCCTACAGGTGTTGAGGTTTAGACATATCTCTGCTGATGATATATAGGACTAAATAAAGAATGCAAGAAATCCATCTCTACATCCTTCTAGGCCGCCTGGGAAGCAAGAGCCTTATACCAATGGGTCTTCCAAGCTTCTTGAAATAGACATGAAAATTAGACCATTCAGTGACACTGGGTAGGAAAAGTAGATTGAAAGATGATTTCTGAGCTATAGGCCTAGGGAAAACCTGTCCAGGCAGAGACTCTGGCAGAGGGTGAACAACCTATGGGATGGTCTCGGATTGGTTTAACAAAGAAAAAATAAGCAAAACCAAGGCCCAGGGACCCAGATTCAAAGCATTCCTTTCTCCTGGCATTGTTTTCTTCCATTCCAAGCTCCCTGGTTGTGTAACTGTCTAAACATATTCAGACATGAAAGGGAAACACCCTGAACTGCTTTAGCGGTCAGGCTCACCTGTGGTGCACTTCCCCACACAGCTGTTCCCTGCCAGCCCTTACATGATGACACCGTAAGGGAATCCAGCACTTCCTCAAAAATTAATAAAGGAAATAAAACATGCACCTTTATTCCCCAAACTTCTTTCATTTCTGACACATAACCCATGTGCCACACACCTGGGCTTCTTTGAAAAGAAGCCTAAAGAGATTTCTTTCCCTGGGAGGCGAAAGGGACACCATGCCTTGCTCAGCCTAGGCCTGGACTCCTGCCAATGTTCAGAGCACCCCTCCGAAGATGGGCATAGAGCCTTGAATAAAGCACCCCAATCTTTGTTGTGCAATAGATTCCTGTAAACTGGGGTGGGGGGGAATTACTGTTTCTAAATGTTAGAGAAGTAGTAATTTTCGCATTTTCAAATTTAATAGAGTAGAAAAGTAGCTAAGTAAAACTAGGTAATAACCAAGACCACTCAACAAACTAGACACAAACACCAGGTTCAGGTATAAGAGCTTCAGTGATTTGGCTTTAGAGGTCCAACCGCTTCCCTCCAGACCGTGAACAGGTAAATCATACTTGGAAACCATAGTAGAGTTTCAAAATAGAACTTTTTTTCTGCAGTTATCCTCTGTGTTCATAATGTCTCTCAGTTATTATGATCAATTACCATTACATTTCAAGTCAATGCTATTAATACTGAAAGTTTAGATTCTCAGGTTAAGACTGAGATTCTGTTAGGAAAGCACATTTTATTAAAATCGAGGCAGAAATATTTCTCATGTCTGATCAAAACGCCAGCTGACAATGTGACCTCAGGCACTGGAATCTTCTGTTCATGGAGGGGGTACCATAGTTTTGCTTTTAGGGAGCACATTTAGATATCAAAGTTAAGACACAAAATCTGCAAAACAGAGTACTTTGCAGGTTTTGGGATAAATATGCCCATCAACATCTATCATTAATTTCATTGTTTTGACACAGTAGAAATTGAATCAGGCAATTATTTTCATTTGTGCCTCGGGAGGAAACTGACCAAGGAAATTTAAGATACAGGATTGATTTGAAAAACTCCTCAGAGCTCTTAAAATAAATCATGTTGAGATACATTTATTGTATAAAAAGTCACCATTTAAGCCAAATTCCATTAGGTGATTCCACTACTGTTAATTAAAAGAGACTGTCATATAATATGCAGGTGTGGTCCATTTGTTTTTTTTTTCTTTTTTTCCACATTTTTATTGGTGCATTATAATTAAACATAATGGTTAGATTCATCTATGCATATGATATAGCAATATAATTTGGCCAGTATCATTCCCCAGTATTTCCCCCTTTCCCTCCCCTTTTCTCTCCCTCGATTCCTTTCTTTTACTCTGCGAATCTCCCTTCAGTCACCCCCCACACTATGACCCATTTAAATTTGCAGAATAAAATAATTTGCAAGGATGAGCTTTCATAATATAGGAGAGTTTCCTGAAGATTTCTAAATAAAAATACAATTTTCAAGCAATTGCTAATATTGTAATGGGAACTGTGCCTCTGTACTATTTCATCTATACATGGCATATGCATGTTTTTTAAATAGAGTGAGGTATCAAGTTTTAAATTTAAAAAAATAGAGTCTGAAATGAAATGAGTTAGAGTTCATTTATTAGCATTCATAAACCTTGATACTTGTATTTGTTCTCAAATATCATATCTTCTGCCTCTTTGCTTTCTTTGTATGTGTTGGTTATTCTTCTTAAAATTCTCTCTCAATCCTATACTTTTCTACCCCATTCCTCTGACTTGACAGCCCTATGCCCCAACATAATAACCCCTGTGGCCACAAAGCTACCTTCAGGGATGTCCCCTGGGCTGGGGTGTAGCTTGGTGGTAATGCTTTGCATGTATCAGGCCCTGCATTCCATCCAAAAAGTTAAAAAAAAAAAAAAAAAAAAAAGGAACTGTCCCTCTATGAAATCTTCATCAGCCATCTCAGGTAAAATCAGCTCTTTCCAACCTTTCGTTCCACTTTAATTGTGCACTCCCTATGCTACTTCTCACCTGGCATGATTATTGACTCCAGTTCTTGGAACACTTCAGGAGTTGTGACCAGTATTCTTAATCTGGTAACCTCAGTGCAGAGCCTCTGGCTGGGCCAGACACAGTAGGTTCTCAACACATGTGTGGCTTGAAGGAATCCAGTAATATCCCAGTACCAAACTGAGGTGGGCTCAGTGGTTAGTGAGGTGGTTTGCGGGAGAAAAATGGGGATGTCTTTCATATCTCCAGAGTCCAGGACAGGCTCACTGAAGAAAAACATTCTAACTCTGTTTACCCAGTGTGAGGTACAAAGAAGATTGAGAAGCAGAAAGTGTGTAGGTTCTCATCTCCACTGATCACCATCATTTTTATCTTAGTCCAGGTTTTTATAATCAATCATGGGGCAATCTGGTGATAGTGTTAGGGTTTCCTCGTTGAGGGATAAAAACTCAAATGAACAGACTGTTTGAAAGTGATTTATGTAAGTCCTGACAAATCCATCAAGAAAAAACTTTTTCTACAGTAATCATTTAACAATGTATACATATATCATGACATTACTTTTTACACCCCAAAATACACAATTTTTATTTATTTATAAATAAGGCTTCCCTACCTAATTACTTTAGTACAATTCCTTGCTTTGGATCTTTGAAATACCCACCCCAACAGTAGCAAGTGGCTTTAAAAATGCTCCTGGACATGTCATCTTTGGGGGAGGTGGGCAGGGAGGGCTCAAGGAGCATCCTGTGGCATCCCCTGTGGGGATGAGGAGGAAGGAGGCGTTCCTCCACCAGGGCCCTCTCCCCACTTCCTCCTTATCAGTGTTTCCAGAGTTGTTCTGAGCAAACACAGGAGCAATGATCTGGAGCCACAGCAGCTGGCAGGTTTTTCCCCTTGACAAAAACACTTAAACATAAAATCTGAAGGAAAGAAAGAATCTTTTTAAACTCTGCAAAATAATGTCACCCTATCCTTTATAGATTTCCGTAAAACACAGGCCAAGTAACGATCCATTTGGAGCTAAAGTTTTCATGATAATGAAAACAAGCAGTTTGATTTTTCCCACTGTGTGGCACTTTTTCTGAAAGACAGAAACTGCTGAAGGAAGAAGTCTCCCAGGGCTAGATTCCAATTAACTTCTATACCAATTGCTGATAACTTTAGGCAATCATTGTTCTTTAGAAAATAGAACAGAGAATCTAAAAGATCATAAAACAAGATGACTGATCAACCAAGACAGAGGACTCCATCTAACGCCACTGTTCTCCCCAGTCAGCTGCAACTAGAGAACTGTGAGTCAAATACAGTAGGCTCTGTACTTGATATTCAGTTACATGGAAGTGCTGGTTTGTATGTCCAGGAGCTGAGACATTGATCTGGAGATTTGAAAAATACTTTAATATACAGCCCATTCCTCAGAATGGAGAGCATTCAAGAACCTAAAATCTGGAGCCCTAAGACCTGTGCTTGGGGTTCCAGTTCTGGATCTATTGCTTAGAAACTCTGCAATCTCAGGCTAGTCACTCTATCCATGAGCAGCATCCATCACAAATACAACACCTGGTACCACATGTCAACAAATATTGGTTTTCCAGAAGTTTCCAGTTTTGTGAATCAAGGCTGGGATCGGCTGATCTTGGCTGGTCTTGCTCACTTGTGATTAGTGGCTTCCTCGTGAATCTATGGGCTAAATCTTCTCTCATCTTCCTCCTGGGATCAGCAGATTAGCTGGATTGTTTCTTTCTAGAGCCGTGCTCAAACTTCAGTTCATATCATATTGGTTAGCATTTCATTGGCAGAGACAAGGCACATGGTCATATCCAGAAACAGTGAGAGAGAGTGTGACAAAGTCACTTGGCAAATGGCATGGAGAACAAAATATGGGAATCATTGGGACCAAATGATGCCATTTACTACCACACTTCATCCGCTTCATCTCAGTCCATTATCTGTTAAATGGGAGCACTGATACACCTTTGAACATTAAACGAGATGCCACATAAAAGTACTGGTTCAAGTCCTGGAACAAAGTTCACATGCAATAAATGTTACTTTCTTTCTGTTCATCTCTCCAACCTCGTAAAGTGGAAATTAATACCTGCCATGCCAAATGGGGTAATTCTGAGGTTCTATAAAAGGTAACACATGTGAAAACACTTTGAAAAAAATCTCAGTTGCTGTATAATTTTTGTATTGCAATAACTTTTAGAATGTTTACCCTTACACAGACCCGAATAAATTCAAGCACTTGGGTATTAAATCACAATTCTCTTTGAGCATTTTAATTTAGTATGAGGAAGTGGGAATTTACTCTGTGATAGGTTCTGATATTATATTATAAATCAAAGCAAATGTATGTAGCTTAGGATGAGTGTCAGGGGCAGAGAGGCAAAAGAGGAAGGAGATTGTAGTGTTATTTGAGAAACTCCCTCAGAGTGCCCAAGATATCTGGAACTGATTCAGGAAGAAGTTCTCCTGAATCTTTTATCACGCTATAGTCAAAGTCTTAATGAGGATGTTCCCAATAAGTAGTAAAGATTGATGGGCAGGTCACTGAGGATAAAACCTGATGGTTGTCAGGTCAAAATCCTCTTACCCTAATAATGAAAACTTTTTGTGGAGCAGAGCAATACAATCCTCAGATAGTAAATCTTAATTGTGTAGCTAGCTGTGATCCCCAGAGACTCCAAGCGACATAAAGAAATTAACCTCAGGGATGGTAAAGGTACAAGGAAAAAAGGGTCAGCATTTTAGTGCAAGAGAGATGGGAAACCTGACCCTCTGACCATGACATATCTAATGACCTTTGTGACATTTACAAGTACTCCTAGTCTAGAGAAGTTTATTATGATGTTATCATTTCACTCTCTGTCCCTCTGAAATGGAAAAGAAGAATGGATCAAAGAATCTGAACATCTGCCAAGAAAGGGTTCTTGGGACCTTCCCTCTGTAGGTCAAGAAGTCCCCACCTCACAGTGGGAATTCCTGTAGCCAGATTTAAACGAAGATTTCCTTTCCCTGAAGCACAAATTTAAATGATATTTTACAGTGTCTCCATATTTGATATTCATTGACTTTTTCTTCTAAGGCTGGGTTAATCCCAGATTGTAAATTCTGCCCTTACAGATCTCTTTTTGAATATGATGTTACAAGCAGAAAGCACCCATGATTCAAAGAAAGCTGGAATGAGAAAATGCAAATGTTGTTCCCACTTCTGAATATTTTGGTAACACTGATTCTTGTCAAGACAGTCAGGCTATCTAAAGGTCTGATGACTACTGTCCATTCATGTTGCATAACTATCGCCCAGGATAGAATATTTCCTAAATCCCACCACCACTACTTCTCCAGCTGCCCCCTTCCTTCCTTAAAAAAATCATATTTCTTCATACATACACATAAAAGATGATCATTGATATTTAAAAGACTTGGAAATGATAGGTAATAAATTTGTGTGCTCCATTTTATAAATAACTGTTTTGTCATTGATAAAGACAAGACTTTTGGCTGGATAAGTGTCCTGGATTGAGGTAGATTGTCAATGAATATTGGTTTCATGAATAAATAAGTGAATGAGATACTAATGTTAAATTAATGTCATGGCCTAAAATAATAGTTTTGCATGCTTGCTTTGCAGTTTCCAACTGATAAAGAACAGAAACTTAAATGTGGTTTCAACTATATGTCTTAGTTTGACCAAGGAATTTTTTTTAAAAAATGAATGAAGTTGGGACCAGTGCATTAGAAGTGATCTCACTGAGCTAAATGTAGGTCCACTGTAGAGACAAAACAGCATTACAAAGGGCACGTCTCTCATGGAGTGGGGGAGGTAAGGGGTTTGGATAAGCCAATGCATGAAAATCACTCAGTATAATGCCTGGAACAAAGCAAGAATTTAGCAGTTATCAACATCATCTTCATCATCAACATCAGCATTGGTTCAAGAACTAAGCAAAAGGTCGTGGGTCCCATTGATTGGGGTTGGGGACAGTTTGATGCAGTCAGGAATCTCTCAGTCCACTGTGAAAACAGCTCCAGGGGCTGGGGGACTAGAGTATAGACAACCAGAAAAGTTCCACTCTCCTTACGTGGTGCTAAATATAGGATTTTCAAAATTCTTCCCTGAAGTCCCTTCCTCTGGCTCCAGAAGGCTGTTCTGGCTCCAAAAACTATGCGTGGAGTTTGTCAGACACCAACCAGCCTGAAACATGTAAATCAGTCTAGCTCTTTTCTTTTTTAACCTTGACAACAGTTCCCCCGCTGTTCTACCCACTTTAAAGGAACCCTTTGTGAGGTTTGGGTTGGAAGAGTACTAGGAGGCAGGGCGTGACTAATTATGTGACCAAAAAAAAAGGCCAAAGGAGCGAGTTCTTGAGGAGTAGGCATGACTGGGAATCTTGGTGAGGGGGTTTCTGGGATCAGGAAGGTCAAGGAACAGAACTGAAGGTTTCAGAATAGACTTGATGCAAGTCAGTGAACCAGTAATGGATACAGCTTGTTCTAGTTGTTGAAAATCAAACACGATGAAAGCAAAGATGGAAGTGGAGAATGGAATTTTTTTTTGGGGGGGGGGCAGGGGTGGATACAATACAGGATTTATTGGGTGTGTGTGAGATTAAGGGGACAGCACAGTGGATGCCCTCATGAGTGCAGGGCCCACCACTTTTCCAGGGGACCACAGTTGGGGATATATTTGACCCCACAGCCATCGGGAATGAGCCACTTCTCAGCCACCATGTCTTCAAACTCATCAGCATTAAACTTGGTAAAGCCCCACTTCTTTGAAATGTGAATCTTCTGGTGGTCAGGAACTTGAACTTGGCCCTGCATAGGGCCTCAATCACATGTTGCTTGTTCTGCAGCTTGGCACAACATGGACACGATGGCTTGGCCAATGTGAACCCTGGCCATTGTGTCTTGTTTCCCAAAGGCACCCTGCATACCTGTCTGGAACCTGTCAGCCCCAGCACAGGACAACATCTTGTTGATATGGATGACATGGAAAGGGTGGAGCCTCACTCAGATATGAAAGCTGTCTTTGCCACAACTTTTTACCATGTACTTTTTGGCACAAATTCGGGCAGCCTCCAAGGCTTCAGAGGATAGCTGCTCATATTCATCAGACACCATGTGGCCAAAGAATGGGAACTCATCCACTTTTGCCTTTTTCCACCCAAGGCCAAGGATGCGAATTTTGGCATCAGGGACACCCCTGCAGAAACGAGACTTTAGGTAAGTCTTGTTTCTACAATACCGGTAACACCGGGTGGGGCATCAACCCGGGGCAGCGACCCAGGGCAACACCAGGATCTTTGGTGGTGCACTGAAGGAAAAGAGTAAGAATGGAATTCTTATGGAGTAAATTAGTTTTAGCTTCTTCAGAGAAAGTCAGTGAATATCCAGGAAGGAGAAGAGTCATAACCATGGAGGCACGAGAATGGAGGAGAAGTCTCATGGGTGGGCTTGTAATCCTATAGAGAGACCCAACAGCATGGGCAGAGGCTGATGATAATGAGATGACAGATGAAAGGGCTGGGTGGGTAGGGTGAGTTGTTATCAAGCCTGCTTCAGGACCATGGGACCAGGCTCTGTCTACTCACCCGTCCATCAGGAACTAGAACAGGTCCAAGTACACAGGAGGTGCATTGCAACTATTTGTTGAATGACTGAAAGAAAAAAGTGGGCCCCAGATACTAGAATACTGAGTAAGATAAAGCAACGTCCAAGACCGCAACAAAGGAAATAAGGTCTAGAGGTCACCAGAAACAGCGAGAATCTTCTAGGGAGGACAGAATGCTGCACCTAACCTGTTGGGACTACTGGCAGCTTGTCAAGACTCTTGAGTACTGTGTGAGAACAAGATGGCAGCCTCCTCCTAAGGTGAAGTAGAGAAAGATTAAAACAGAGCTGGAGAGGAGCTGAAGAGTGCATGGGGGTCGGGTACTAGAGTTGGTGTAGATTCTAGAAGTCTCTATGAACTGGAGGAGAAAAAGTAGATTAATCAAGGATTAAAATTATCAATGAGGGAAGAGGCAGGGTAAATGGAATGACTTCTGGTTTCATCTGGAGGGCAGCATGTGTGTCACCCCATCTTGAATATGAATCAGGAGTCCTGTATGAGAACAGCATTTAGAAAGAGGGACAGTTCCATCCCAGGGACAAGGGACAGGGGACATTAGCCTTAAATATCATTGATGAATTCACAAATGGTGTGTATATCAAATATAGGATGTGAATGTGTCCTTAAGCTTTCGCAATGGCATAAACATTCTTAGCTACAATTAAGGAGTCACCAGTTGATAGGGAAATGTTGAATTATTTCCACATAGAGGATCCTTCAAGAAAGTCCAGGAAAATCTCATCTTTTCAATTTCTTCATGCTCTCATCCAGATCTTTGTCATTTTTCTTTCATTGTCTATTTTTTCTGAGTGACCAGTAGTGCTGAATTAAAAAGCCTGTCCTGATTTATTTGGAGTCCTGAACAGCGTGTGCTCACACACACACACAAACACACACACGTATTATTTAATGCCCAGCTGTTGAGGAATGGAGTCCATAAATCTGTTTTTGAAACTTTCTCTGAGAAGAAGCTGTGTCTATGTGCTTCTAAACATCTGGTCAAAACTCCAAATTTCCAGTTAACTATCCAGATGTTATATGCACACTGGGCTGAACAAATGAGTATTTAGAAATATACAAGTGTTGGGACTTCTTTTCTGCTTTCCGCACACATCAGAAAACCCGCTGAGTAACGGTGTCAACTGGTTCCAATTCTGTGGGGGGCCCTATTTCTTAAAAAGGAATGGCTGACTGGAAGAAGGAAGGAAGGACTACAGTAGTGCCTTCAGCTCTAGAGGAAACAAACCGCAGACCTGACTCTGGGAAGCGCTGGGACACTGCAGCTCAACTCCCGGCCTCCTGTCCTGGGTGAGCTGCCCTGTGGCTTGGTTCAAACCACTTCTCTTGGCTTAAATGCGATACCTAAGACAGGGATCATTTGTCAAGTAAGCATGGTACACAGAGAGCTGTAGGCAGATTATGGAAAGAGAGAGGGAGGAGAGAGAGGGAGGAGAGAGCGCAGAGAGAAGAAAGCGAGGGGGAAGAGGGCGAGGAGAGGAGCAGACTTCGGGAACGGCGATTTGCAGGCACTGGGGATTCAAGTTAGACCGGGTGGCGGTGCAGCGTGCAGCGGCGCCACCCGGGAGAAGGGAGCCACTGGCGGCTCCCGACATGGTTCTTTTCATGTGGGATGCTTAAGGACGGCACCGAGACGGAGTAACTTGCAGAAGAGAGAAACTGGCATGAGGATTCCGCCAAAATGGAAGGGCTCCTGTCTCCGATGAGGACGAAGGTAAGGGGAGTGAATCTCGCTTTCTTTTGGGGCTGCTTGAAGGTACAGAAAGGCTCAGTGCAGGGGAGGCTCAGCGAGCTTTTGTCTTATTTGAGAACTAGGCTGGCGAATGCAACTGGATCTCTCAAAGAATAGGTTTGCCTCCCAGGCAGCGCGATCAGTGCGAAGGGGAGAGCATGGGGGGGGGGGGGGAGCCATCTGTCAGCGTGGACAATGGGAATCTTAGTAAATGAGTTCCCCTCTCGGTTGATTAGACAGCCATATTTTCGCAGCATTTCCAATCACTCTTGCTTTGGGGCCGCGCTACCCTCGGAGCTGTTCCTTTGCAGGAAGTACCAATTTCTCAGGCTGCATCGCTGTTTAGCAGGAAGGGTAATACTTTATGGCAAAGAGCATGCCCAGCTCACACTTGAGATATCCTCTCTCCTCCTCCTCCTCTTGTTCAGAGCAGGAGGATCGGGGGAATCCTCTCCACCAAAAGTAGGTTAATGCATTCTGGAAGCCAGTGTGCTCTCAGAAAACTAGCCGACCTGCAGAAAAGATAACAGAGCACAGCACTAATCTAACATCTTGAACTTGGTCCTGTAATATTTAGAAACGTTCACAGAAACAAGTTCCAATCTCCTGAAGACTGGGAACACTTGTTCTTCTTGGCTGGAGTTTGCTTTTTCACTGGAGAAAGGGATTCCTTGAAAATGGAGTTTCCATTAAAAGCGCACATGATGAGGGGGCTGTTTGATACCTGCCAAATCCACATTGAGCTTTAAATGGGTGGGTCAAAAGTTTTAAATAATGCTAGCAATATTATTGTTCTTAATCAGAATTCTTTTTTTAATCGGAGCAAATAGCTCTCTACAGAGAGCAGAGTTAAAGCCAGTGGAAACGGCTTTGATTTACCTCATCCCTTTGATGCTCTGTTTTAGTGATTCGGACACAAATAGACCCTTTTGTCAGTGAACATCTTTTTTTTTTTCCTGCTAGTTAATGAGCATGACCATGACATTCTGAGCGTATATTAGAACTGGGGTCTTGTACATGAAAGCACCCCATCCTCTGGGAGGATTCTCTGTCTCTGTCAGGCTCACCAATCGTTTGATTGTGGTTCATTAGGAGGACAGCCTCAAGTGACAGTTAGTTACAAAGGTTCTAATTCCAGCCCCTCTGCTGGTTGACTGATCCCCCTCGAGACTCCTATGGTGACCCGTTGTTCTCCTGGAGCACACAGGTGAAGTCAGGTTGCTTGAGGCAGCAAGCCACACTTCAATCTAAGGCTGTGACCACATCACATTCCCATCATACAGCCCTTAGAACAGCAAAGAAAATGGCAAATACAACTGGCTTATTTCCCTTTATTGACAGGATGAGATTTGAAGGCTTTAGGGAATGGCTTTATAATCTGCTCCTTTGGCCAGCTTTTGAAATGACTACCTCAGACAAACTCTCCTGGTATTGTACACTTGCTGGCGCCAAACAAATCTGTGGATCTGAGTGCATAACCCTCGGCAAGTACAACTCTCATACAATTGAGGGGAGTTCCCTATGCAAATGAGCCAGGACCCAGGCGCTGTGTAAATCACACTGGAGCCCATTCAAATGGCATGCTATCGGAAGGGGGAAAATGGATGTCAGTGGGTCAGACTGCTCATACATTATGTTTATCAGTTGAATTCACATCATGGCTTGTTCCTGAACCATCATCTCATCTAATGAACATTGAAACTGTGGAACTTTGGGTCCTATCAAAGTTCAAACATAAAATCTCTGCATAGCAAATTGAGTCTCATTCAAACCTTTCAGTTTTTAGGTTTCAAGAGATTTGCATGTGGATGTGTTTTATATTGCTTCTGTGAATTCCTTTCTAATCGCTTCATTTCTGACACTGGAAACTGATATTTCCATACTGAAAATTCAAATTACATTTGAATTTGGTGACCTACAATATCATCATGACTCAGGGAGCAAGACTCAATTGTGTAAGACTGTAATAGGAGAATCCCATTGATTAGACTCAGCTTTAATTCCTAATCGCTGTTCTGTGTTGTTGAAATTACCCTGTGATTTTTTTAAAATTTATTCAAAGACTAATATCAATGACATTGTATTGCCTTTCTTAAACTTTGATCACATTATGGCTTGTTAAGTCTATTCTGGAATATTTTCCTCCATTGATGAGGATTTAGTTTGAAGTTTCTGATTGCCTGGTATCATGATGGGGCAGACAAAGGAAGCCTTCTCGAGCTAAATTTTGGTGTGTTATGGTTACTTAATAACTTACTGACAGTTTAAAGCAAGTGTTGAGGTAAATTGAACATCATGCCGTAATTTCATTATGCCATGTAATAGACTTAACCAGTCTAAATCATGGGTGCTTAATGCATTTTTATCTTGGGATTTGCATAATTGGCACATAAATATGCATGAGATTAACTGGAAGTGGCAAAACAGGGTGGGCAAAATGTTCATGAGGGTTGAAATTAAGGGCATTGGGAAGAGGGCACCTGAGCACCCTCTGTCTCCTGGGTGGGCGGCCACACTTGAAGTACCTAGAAACAGACAAGGTGGCAGGTGTCCTCCCCTAATCACAGTTAGTATATTGTCGGTGATACACATCCTTAGCACAGCTTTGGCTATGACTGGGACACACCACTTATTCTTCCTTTTATATATAATGCAATCTAGAAGAGTCTCTAGGCTGATGGATATACTTCTGACCGGCCTGCTGGCAGACCATGACACAGGCCTTGGGGTTCTAGCCATAATAAATGATGTTTGCAGAGGCGAGGGGTGGGAGTCAGGGAGAAGGGAAACAGAGAGAAGCTGATTGAGTTGTTTCACCTATAAGGGTAAAGAAAATCATATAACTAATCATCTTTGTGTACTTTTAAAATGTGTTCTTTTTTAATTCCATTTTTTAATCTTCCAACCTCCATAATTCTCTTTAATCCTCTGAGTGCTGCCTCCACTGAGTGAGGCTGGAAAAAAAAAATTCCCATCAATTTCAGCCTCTGGTGATTCCTGCTTGCCAATGCTTGCTGCAAAATTTGCAGTGAGCACCTAGTCAGGGCACGTAAAATCAGGCCAAATCTTTACTTTTTATGAATGTCAGGAGTGTGTTCTGAAGAAACTGCAGCTTCAAAAGAAGATGAAGAAGAAAGGGAGAAAGCAAAGAGGAGAGGAAGGGAAGAGAAAGGAAGGAGAGCAAAGATGGAATGGTTGGAGGTTCATTTCTTTATATGACAGCTGTGTTTTACCAAATGTTTGTGCAGCAAATGGAAAGTGGATTGACTATAACCTCTCTAGAAAAGATACAGTATTAGCTATTAAAGAATTTATTTTGTGTGCGAATCAGGGTTATAAGAATACTCCAATACTATTGCCTTCAGTATGTCCTCTCAGCTTACAATTGCCTAACTCCCCAGGGATGGTGCTTTTTTATCTGTCTGAACCTGTCTTATTTCTGCCTGAAAGACGCTGCGTCATTTTACTGTATTTCGGTTTGTTTTTTAAAGGTATGGCTTCTGATTTGTGGCATAAAGTAACTTTCTAAAGGAAATCTTCTGCAAAGATAAGTCCCTGTGATGAAAGGGATGGTGGAAAGGAAATGGAATGTGAGTCTGTGAAGAGTGGGCATTGGTGGTGAGCATGAGGATTGGGTCTCGTGAGACCAGCTCTTATGTGCTCAGAGACATTGCCACACATTGCTGAAACTGGCTCAAGATTGTCCTTTTCAACCCACTCTGCAACTTTGCAGACACATTAGATATAAATGTCAACATTCTAAAATTACAGACAATATAGACAGCAAAAGAAAGAATCAAAACAGTACAGTCAAGGTTTTATGGCTTTTTAGACCAATTATCATACTCTATATGAAACCCTTAAGTCATTTAGAATTGTTCTAAAGCTGTTTGAAACTTTGCCACAATTCCACAGAGAATAGTAACTGAAATAATCCTTTATGTTCCACCTACTTGATACATGGATTCAGATAAAATATTGGAATCTCTCATTTGAAGAACTCTGTGAATCAGAAATCCTTAAGAGCTAAGAAGTGTTTAGCCTGCAGAAGGTAAGACTAAGAAGTGCTTAACAATTACTTTAAAATATACTAAACACCACTACACACAAGATCATGTACAACCTAACATAACCTGTGCTCTGTCTTAATGGAGACTTGAATAAAAGACTTGCTGTGGTCATAGAATGACAGATTTAGATTAAATTCAAGGAAATGTTTCTTTATATCAAAATGTTTTCCTAAAAAAGGCTTAGACAGTCTCTAATCTAGAGGCCTTTGAAACAGGTAAGGGATAATCCTACCCCACCAGCCAGGAGCAACTGACATGCATACTCCATGTTTTTATGATGCTGTGTAAATTTTACCATAAAGCCAATAAAACCAAAAGTAGGTTTGTGTATGAAGCATTTGTCAGATTTCTTTACCGAAAGCTGCTGTGAAGCATTGGTTGAACTGCTGAACTCGGTTCCCTTCAAGGCATCTGCAGATTGTGAAAAGGAAGTTGGAATTTATAAGACTATGTATTTGGTTAGATTTTCTATGTTAGTGGACTTTCCATTATGGTAACAAATGCCTGGAATAATAAACACATGAAGGGAAAGGTTGTGTTCTGGTTCACAGTTTTAGAGGTTTTGGTCTATGATCCGTCGAACCTGTTGCTTTGGGGTCTGTGGTGAGGAAGCAGCTCATGGTGAGGAGTGTATCGAGTAGCAAGTTGTTCACCTTACAGCTGGGACATGAGGAAATGGAAGAGAAAGAGATTAGAGTTCCACAGTCTCCTTCAAGAGAACATTCCCAGTGACCTAAAACCTTTCACTAGGCCCTACCTCTTAGAGCTTCCACCATTTCTCCTAGTACCAGGCTGAAAATCAAGTCTTTAAACACATGGACTTTTTGGGAACATTCTAGATCCAAATTATGACAGTTAGTGTGAAGGGGATGGGCATGGCACCATAGCCTATTCTAGTCTGTCATGTTCAGATTCTAGTTCTGTCACTTACTAGAGGGTAACTCTTCAGAGCCTCAGTTTCCTCCTGTATAAAATGCATATGATAATAAGTTCTATATCCCAGGTCACTGTGAGAGTACACAAGTTCACACTGTTAGTTATTACTAGTATAATATTTAGAAATATATGCATAAATATAAGCAGAAATGCAAATCCCATGACAAATGTTTAGAATGAATTGTCATCATAAATGCAAGTAGGAAAAGCACACCTTCAATGTTCTGGATGATGCTGTAGCTAAAGCAGTGGGAAAGCTCCTCCTGCCTACATAACCCCTGCCCGCTAGTGTCTCCATCTCTCACCTGTCAAGATGCGGGTCAAAGAGCTTGGAGTAAAATCAATGCCTTGGTAGCATAAATCAGCTCTCATTACTGTAAGACCTTTCGCAACAACTGATTATGGTAGCTGGGTTGTTTAGAAGAAAAGACTAGATTCAGCATAATACAAGAAGTAGCCTCTCAAAGAATGGCAACTTTTCTTTCTTGCTTGCTTAGGTCTTGCAAAGTTAGAACTCATTCTCTCATATGATTTTTCCTACAGTAGTTACAATCCAAAAGTCAGCAAACTCTGAATCGGCCCCCAGCCCCACTCTGGAGCCAGTTATTAGTTTTTTACCAGCATGGCACTGCCTGTGACCCTCATGAGAAAGTCCACATGGCTCACCTGGATTTGCAGGCTTTTCGTGACCTGTGCCTCACCAACATATGCCTTTGCATTTCCATTCTCCCCACTGACATCCAATGTTAACAGCTCAGGCTTCAGTTGACCCTTCAGATCACTTGATCAGATCACTTGAGAATGTTTAAAAGTGATTCAGGAATTCTGAGCTGGCATCCAGGAATCTGCATTTTCATTAAAAGACCAGAGGATTCTGAAGTCAGTGGTCCTTTCACCACATGTTGAAGAAACACAGCATCTACCCTGGGTCTAGCCACAGAACTCCCTGTGCATGCTGCAGACCTCAGAGGCGCTGCTCACTCGTTGAAGCCTTGTCCTCCCCACCTGCCCCGTCTGTCCACCCTGCTGACTCTAAGGCACCCTTCAGTTTGCAGTTTGAATGCCAGTTCCTCTGGGTAAGAACCTGGTACATGCTCTGTTTGCCTTGTTTCATGGCTTCTGCACAGTCTGAGCAAGCTCGTGTTCATTTGCTGCCCTCTGCAATGGACCAAGAGCCTCTTGAAAGCAGATTTCACTGTATTTTGTTCACCCTTGTATGCTGAGAACTCAGCATGGTGCAGCAGAATCGTAAGCCCTTGGTTCATATTTATTGACAAAAGCGTGAACACAGAACACCTGTAGACCCTCAAAGGGCTCACAGGGACTCAATAAATGTGAATGAGCATTGAGCAGATGTACACCAGAGGAGCTGGCTAGAACCAGTTAGAACTGTATCCACAGGATCAGGTGGGCAAATCCAACAATGTGAGACCACTAAGGCCAAGTTTTCTGGGGCAGACCATAGGAAGACCATTTTTGCTTTCCTATTCTGTCCTTTTGGGTTAGTAATAATAACCAACACTTACTGAGTGTTTTAATAGCTGCCAGTACTAAGAGACTCTAGAGTAGAGAAACCACAACTAAAGGTCAATATGGACCTCAGTTTGGGAATCATTGTCCCTGAACAATATTCAGAACTCTGCATTCCAAGGTGTTTAAAGGGTTTTACTATTGCTACAAAAGCAAAGGACTATTTTCCTGCTAAAACAAGCCTGTGCTTACTCTGGGCAAGTGGGAAAAAATGTTGATTTTATTTTCCTTTACTTTCCAATGTATCTCAGCAGGGAAAGTAAACTAGTTATAAAAGAAAAAACAAGTTAATTTCTATCATTCAATTAAAAAACACTATTAATCAACACTTGGAAGTAGCAACAATAATGTTAGTACAATATAATCATATGTAAATGATTACTATAATAAAACTAATATATTCTTAATATAAGATGTAATATATGTTTTAGTATCTATTTATTAATGTATTGATATAGCATGTTAATATTTTGTATGACACTGGTATAGGTTATATATAATATGGTTTGTTAATAAAATATATATTCATTATAAAATACTAATACATGATATTTTAAAATAATACATATTTTGATACATATGAATTATTTATAAATACATATTTTTTGTCTACATAAATGAGTTAGAGAAAACAGGAATTTGAAAACAGAGTTCACTGGCTTCATCTTCTTTACAATACCATTTTCTCCCCAGGCCCAATTTAGAAATGAAGAAGAAAGAAAGAGGAGAGTCTGAGTTCTCCTCCTTGCTATGAACTGGGATTAATGGGAGGGTGAGGTGTGCAGTATCGGCTCATTCCTTAATCCATCAGTTCTTGTGTTTTTGACCATGTGGATCTTGAGACAGCTCCATTCCTGCAGAAACTGGCCTCTGCATGACCTGGGTTGCAGGATGCTGGAGGTCATCATCCACTGCAGGAGATGGGAACCCAGGAGCCAGGCCCAGGGACATCCCTCCTCAGTCTCAGACATCAGCCAGAGCAGCTCGCATGATCCTACAGGGCAGCCTTTAGAGCTGGAAGACCAGGACTGGGCAAATACAGAATGCCAGCCTTGCTCCACACCCCAGAAGGGAGATGACAGAGTCAGGAACAGATGGGTAATGCCAGCTGGGTAGCATTAGGCTTTCAGAACTGTGGTTGAGAGAAAGCCTCTTCCATTCCGTGCCAATGAAACTCTGTTGGCCCGGGAGATTTCGTGAAGTCTCTGTAGAAGCCTCTGGATGGCCCTGGAATGAGAACACGCAGGCCATTGGCTTCATCAAAGTGACCAGCAGGGCCCTGGGCAGCCACTGCCAGGGTTGGTAGACCCAGCTGCACTGGCAGAGGGAGATATTCAGCTGGGAGAAAGAAGAAAGAAGAGAGGCCCCAAGCTACCAACCTAACACAGCATAATTAAGCTGGAATGTGAGTGGGGCAGGTGAGAGGGAACCAGTCAGGGGAAGAGAGCAGGTAAAATGAGGATTTCTGATGTAACAAAAATTGAGAAGCTGATTTGTTTGTAGGAATTCTGTTCATTTTCCAGTCAGACCTGTTTGCTACATCCCAGGCAGGGAAAGAAGGAGCAAAACTGCTGAGAAGGAAAAAGGAATCTGGCAATTCTAGCTCATTTATTTATCCATCCAACAAGGACTTATTAAGTGCTCCTGTTGAGTGTCAGGCAATAAACACGTTTCCTTCTGTCAAGATTGTACAAACAAAAGGGAAAGCATTAACAAAGAAACCACAAATAAGACAAAGCAACCCAGTCACTCTCTGGAAAGCAAATCAGGACACAAGTTCTGGAAGCTAGGAGCAGAAGGTGATGGTTTTTTCAAAGGCTACATTACTTCTAAGTGTGATGCTTTTAATACAAGGGATGATAGCAACTGGGTAAATTAACTCCACGTTGATATTCAAGGGGAATTATGTTAATGGTAATAATTTAGTGTCTTCAAAGGAATAAAAATGCCTTCAGGAGGATCCTGTTAAGTCTCAAAAGGTCTTCTTTATCTTACACAAACAGCATGAACTTGGACATATTTTGTAAATGGGAAAACTAAATTTCAGTCATTTCTCTAAAAATTTCAAAGTAAAATACCATACTGAATACTAAGAACATCATTTAGAAAACACAGCATTGGATACTATAAATCTTGACAAAGATTAGTGTCCTTCCTTTGAAAAATTATCTTTGAGAACTAGGATAACCCCCATGCATTTTGTTATTCTTTGGTCTCTGTAGAGTTTTGACTAGAGATTCATATTTAGTCCCTATGTGTGCATATAGGTGTCTGTCTGTGATTTTAAAAGTAATGCTTATGAAAGTGATTCTAATAGATATGTCAGTGTATGTGGTAGGGATGAAGCAGGATTTAAATATTACCCTACAGTTTCTAAGTAACTTTCAAGTTTTAGTGGTTCCCCCTTATTCCCAATTTTACTTTCCAAGGTTTCAGTTACTCATGATCAACCATGATTTACTATTAAATGGAAAACTCCAGAAATAAACATTCATGAGTATTAAGTTGCATATGCCATTTTGAGTAGCATGATGAAATCTTGCACTATCTCACTCTGCCCTCATCCCCGGACATGAATCATTCCTTTGTCCAGAGCATCCACATTGTATATGCTACCCACCTGTTAATCACTTAATAGATATCAGATTGACTGTCACAGTATTGCAGTGCATGTATATAGAATTAGATACTATCTGAGATTTCAGGCATCCAGTGGGGGTCTTGGAACATATCTCCTACAGAGAAGAGGGAACTACAATACCTTATAGGCTGAGTACATAATGGATAGCGCTTAGGTAAGTCCCTTGGGCATATCTATCATGGGTAGATTTAAAAGAGAATTAACATTGACTGTGAGCTGAGAGTGCTTCTATTTCCTGCCCTCATACCTGCAGCAACTAGTTAAAATCCCAATAGGAATGCAGTAAAGTAAAAGGAGAAAATGCAAGTGCACATTTCTAATGGAAAAGAGAGAAACACCAGGCTGATATTACACTATCCAGAAGGAAAGTGTGGTGAATGACCAAGTTAACTTGTTAGTCCTGCTCTGTTCTCCTGGGCTGCTTACATCCCCTTTGACCTGACCCTGGGTCCCTCCTGTACAATGGGAGTGCTGAGCTAATCCATTCTTTATGTATAACAGTTTTCACTAAGCACTCTGGGCATTCATCCCACAAATATGCTTATTCCTGAGGTTCCAGGTTACACCAAACTCCTGTTTACAAAATAGCATTGGGGAGCAACTACATTGACAAAGTAAGTAATTAGAGTAGCTATTGCCACTTACTAGTGTCAGACAAATCCTAACTTTATAACTTCTAGAGTCAGGCCAGTAAATGAGAGCTACCCTGTCTAGTAGGGTGGCCACTGACCACACATGGCTACTGAGCACTTGAAATGTAGCCAGTCTAAATTGAGATGTGCTGCAAACATAAAATGCACACTAGATTTTGAAGTCTTACTATAAAAAATATAAAATACCTCATCAATGGTTATATTAATTTCACAGTAAAATCACAATATATTGGGTATATTTGATGGGACAAAATCTATTACTCAAATGACTTTTACCGCCTAAAGGTGTATTGTAACCAGAGGTAATATTCTGAATGTGCCTTAAGGTGCCTAATTCCTCAGAAGAAGAATGCAGGAGGAGCAGGGGGCAGTTTCCCTTTGCTTTGTAATGTGACTCTTCGAATATTTAAAATGATAAATGTGGCTTTGAGTGCAGCTTGAATCACTTTTCCACTGCAAAGCCCTGAGCCAGAGGACTCCCAAATGTCTCGAGTTTCACAACTGCACACCCAAGTCAGGTTTTGTTTTTATTTTCCATCACCCTAACAATGTTGCAGAGATTTTTTTCTTTACTTATTGTACGTGTGACCCCATCAAGCCCCCAAGCTTGCTGTGACCCCTCTCATACTGAACACGGCCCACTGCATCCAGGTGCCAAGCCAAAGACCTGGTCCTCCATACCCTCCTTCTCCCTTACTCTTCACATTTGATCAGTTTCCACATCCCTCTATTTCATCCCTTCTGTCTATCTTGTGTCTCTCCCTTCCTCTTTATCCACATGGAACAAGTGGCTGTTTTTAACTGAGTTCTTGCCACAGGCTCCTAGCTCTGCTGTTTGCCTCCAAGGCTCACTTCCTTTAATCCCTCAAGTCATTACCAGCAGAGCTACCTTCCTAAGCACAAATCTGAACACGCCATTTTTCTTCTCAAAATTCCTCTCTAGGTGCTCTCATTGCCTATAGGAAAAGAAAAAAAAAAAAAAAATCTCCCTAGTACCACATTCAAAGCCCTTTAATCTCTGTCCCTTTCCTGTCTGTACAGTCTCAGGGGCCACCACTGCTTTTTGGGATGTTCTATTCTAACACTGCTGATGTTCAGGTCTGCCCCCCACCCCTGTGCCTTTGCAAACCCTGAGTCTTAGGGTTACAGTCTTCTCCTTGTTTGCCTGAAAATGCCATTAAGTTAACTCAAGCTTCTCCCATGAATCCTTCCCTGATGTGAAGGGCAGACTTAGGGCTTCCTGCCCAGGCCCCCACTATTATGTCCATTTCCCTATGAATACTCCTGATTCCTGCTGCACAGGTGTTCAACAGGCAGTTGTTAGAAAGGCAAAGTCATTGTCTAAAAGTCATGCTCTGAGGCTTGTTTCACAAGGATGCTAAATTTGACCAAATGTGGAGTTAAAAATTTCACTTGTCCCATGTCTGCTCCATGTCCTGTACATGCTAGACCAGAGAAAGCTAATAATCTACCACTCCGTAGGTGCTGGATGCCTAAACTCAGATGGCTTTCATCTTGACCCTAACAGCAGGGCTCACCTGCCACATGGGCTGCAACTATTTATGTACTGGTTGGGCTCCTGGGTGACAGGACCATGATGCCATGTGCTGAGTTCCAGTTACTGCTTTTAATGCAGGCGTTAGATGATGAGGTGTTATCACCCTCATTTTAAAGCTGAGAACACTGAGACTCAAAAAAGTGAAGTCACTTGCCCAATGCTCCAAAGCCAATAAAAAAAGATCTGAACTCTTGGTTAGCTGCAAATCCCACACTCCTTCCACTGTGCCAAATGCTTCCTAAATCTGCAGTCAGTGGTATTATGGACATGCCATACAGTGACAAGGATCAAATTCCTCAGAAAGAAGAATGCAGAGGGAGCCAGGGAACCGTAGGTCTTGGACTCCACTTGGGCACAGAGATAGACAAAAAGACACAGAGAAAGCTTGAAGCCTCTAGGGGTAAGGCTCATGTTCCACAACCCTGGGACAACATCAGCATGACCTCTGATAGAAAGGTGTGACATTTGGGACCTCTTTTAGGCAGCACAAGAGGAGTTTTTGCAGCTTGATTTTAGATTCAGTCTATAAGTTGGCTGCAGCTTTCAGACCTGAACTTCAGACTCCAAGAGTGGTGAGGTTTGTCAGGGGAAAATGTTCCTCTGCTCTATCCCCAGGAGCATCTTCCTCATCAAACCAATGAAGCACCACAACGATAAAGGCAGCTGCTTTTACAAGGGTGCATCTGCTTTAAGAAAACATCCATCTAGGTGGCCATAAAATATATTTTGCCTTACTGACTAATGCATTTCATGAAGACAGGCTTGTTAGGATAACAAGGGTAAAGAAGCCTCTTTGATAGAGAGACCTATAAGGTCGTTGAGCCAAATCCTGCTCAGGTTTACAAGCTGTGTTCCAGGAACATCCAGGAGTCTGTGGAAGCATCAAAGTTTCACTAAAGTGTTTGCCAAGAAGAGTTGAGTTCTATGTAAAATGATCCCTTGTTAAAATGTTTGATTTATTGTGACATATCAGGTATTCAGAAACATATAAAGGCTATAAACCTACATAGGTATCACCCAGCTTTGGAAATAAAGCATTGCTGATAGAAAAAGGGAACCTATGCACCTTCCACATTACATCCCTCTCTCTGCCCCCCACCCCCCAGAGGTAACAGCAATTCTGAACTTGGTATTTATCATCCTTTACCTTTATTGATATTTTTATTACAAATGCTTGTAATAAAAATGAACAATATCATACATATATTTTGGTACTTTCAAGAAATGAGACTGAAGTGTGTCTCCTAAGTTTATGAATCTTCTGCAACTTGTTTATCTCATTCAGTTGTTTTGGTGTAAGAGTGAACAAAATTGTGTGTGAGTATGTATGTGTTCATTCTTTTCCCCTGATGAACAAATTGCTTGAGTACAACCTTGCCTGACTATACCACAAATCATATGTCTGTTCTTTTGTGGGTGGACATTTCCATTTTTTAAAAAGTCTAGTATAAGCAATACTGCCATGAGTGTTCTTATATACAACCCCTTGAGTTCCTAGGCAAAAGTCTTCGGGAAGAGGAATTGCTGGGCCTTGAGGTAGAGCAGACGAACACTTATTAGACTCTTCTCCAAAAAGGGCGACCATTAAAACACTTTATTTTCCCTCATTACGCCTCTGTCTCCAGTACATCCTATGGCATGTATATCTACGTAGAATTATGGATGGTGTCAAGAAAGGAAGAGAATAAATATTCCTGTCTACGTGCAGCACATTTACTATACTTGTTTTACGGTGTCCTGAAAATGAAAGTAGGGACAGAGATTTGATCATTTCCCTCCACTACTTCCATCCGCTCTCATTCTTGTCTTTCAGTGTCCTCACTCCAGCGTCTCAGAGTACCCAAGGGTACACTGCATTACATGTGGTTTTAGTCAGTATGACCTGACTAAAGAGGTTCATTGTTTCTATTTTCTGTACATAAAACTCATTTTAAAAAATGTAAGGAAACCTGCTAGACTCTATGACAAAAACCAAGCCCACATCCTTTAAGATTACAAAGGTGACTTTCCATTTGGTAAGAGACAGCAGCAGCCAATTCTGGAAATTTTCATTCTTTATTCTTGAAACTCAGCTTCCAAAGTGATCGCTCATTATTTATTGCCACCCCTGCTAGGCTGGTCTTGGGAGTTGTGGTACTAGTACTTTTTTTTTTTGAGGGAACCTCTATAAGAATTCATATTTTATGTTTTTAATATAATAGTCTCACACAGGGTGTGTGAAGATTGTGAACCAGCTAATGACCATTTAACCCTTGAGTCTAGTCCATGACTATCCTGTCCTCCATATTTTTTTCAGTCTAGTGAGGAAAGGCCAGAGCTTTATTTAATAACAAATGGTGTGACTCAGCCAAACATAAGCCAAGGAAACATCCCTTGCCCTGTGTTATTCAAGGTTTTGCAGAAGTTTGAGGAGGAAAAAATTAGTGATAGAAAAATTGACTCCCCTCCCAGCACAAGGTGACATAGACATTCTGTACTTTAAAGAATCCACAGAATGGGAGTCAGAAATTAACTCATGCTAAGAGCAGCACTTTTGTAGTATCTCCAGGTTAATCAATGTTGTAAATTTGAATTTTGTTAATTTTACATTTTTTTACTTAAAATTTTGACTTTATTCTTGTATAGAACCTCAAAGCATAAAAAGGTGATATTTTTAAGGGCCTAAAATTAAACTAACAGTTAAGCTAAGGAGCCCTGGGATTCTGGTAATTGGTTGTCCTTGAAAAGGACCTATACATTCCTAAAGTGAGATCAACCTAGGTCTTCATTACCCTACCACTCCCTTACAACTGAGAAAGGCTCTCAAAATTCATGCCCTGAAACTTGAAGTCAAGAGAGAGAAACTCTCTGGAGTCATTTCCAGATATTTCCCAATCAAGTATTCAGAAACAGGTCCTTTAAGATAGGCAATTGGTTACCCAGGAACTGAAAGAGGTAAGATACCAAGCAGAGAATATTGAAGTGCTTGCAGGAAACCATGACCCTCTTAGTGCTGGAGGAAAACAGGCAGGAAATGAAACTACTCAAGGCTGAAGCCAGACAAGGGTCAGGAGTCAGAATCACTGCACAGTCTCCTCCAGGAGGAAGATGGCCTAAGGGGACATTAGCACTGTCAGAAGCAAAGAGACTCACCCTCTTCCTGCCCTCCCATCTTCTGGCAGCACCTCCCGCAGACAAAGCCAGTTAGCAAGAGAGCCCAGGCAATGCACTTGAGATACAGAGCAGAGCTGGAGAAGGATGGAACAGGCACTCGAGGACAAATCCTCCCAGATTCTGTTTTCTTGTCTGAAGATCCTCACCTTCTCTCAGATAACTAACACTGGAAATGGCCATTTAAGAATAACTCCTCGTTCTGTACACTGGCCTCATCTTACTCAACGCCAGGAAAGGCAAATAGGATTTTTATTCTGTGCCAGTTCTGATTGGCTGCCGCATCTTTCTGGAGCCTGCGCTGAAGCTGCCCTGACTCTGTGAGCATGTAGTTTTAGGAAAGAATGGCTGACTGGTTAATAATGCCTGCCACAAGTGCAGGTGGGCATTTCAGCACTCATACTTGGTATACTATCCCTATCTTCCGCTTGATCAGAAAAATCATTCAGGAGGCAACACACGGGAGTTAGCATTTCTATGGAACAGGGGTAAATTTTTCCCATAAATTCAGGTATGCCAGAATGTCCGTTTCTTTATCATTTTAAAGTGAATTCATTTGCATCTTCATTTCTCTGGATGAACAAGGATTTCTTCGTGTCACTCTTCTCACATGGTACATGGAAACTGGGAAAAGATTTCTACACTGCAGCCCATCATGGTCACCACTGTGTGCCCATTGTCAAGTTTGCGTAGTGGAAGTCGGGGGGACTATCTGACTCCCCGCCTCTGTGGGGTCCATGAATCTTTGCCAAGGCCCAGGACCCCAGTGCTTGGGTCTAACATTACAAGAGCCCTCTGCTCTCACCTTCCTTTGAGTCACTCCTCCCTGCTGGCACTCTTCCAGAGAGTAAGGTAAAGGTCTCTGATGTTCGCACTTCTCCCCAGGCTGAGTGAGTCTCTCTTTTCTCCATTCTTCAATACAGAGGGTCCACAAAAGGAGCCAGAAATGGACACTTGTTCCCTGATCAACATAATCATGCCCTTGATCAACATAATCAAGATGCCAGTCGGATATTTTTATTTATTCATTTGTTTTTAATTTTATTTTTCAAAGTACCGTAGTCACTAATCATACAATAGATCTCTTAAACTAGTTTACTCCTTTTTGTGACTGAATAATATTCCATCATCTATGCTTACCACATTGTGTTTATCTAGGCACTTGTTGATGGACACTTGACTGTTTCTGTTTTTGAGTTTTTATGAATACTGTTATAAACATTCATGAGCAGGTCTTTGTATTGACATATATTTTCATTTTTTCTTGGCTAAATACATAGTAATGGGATATATGTGTTGTTTGATAAGTGGCCCCTTTAGGAATGTATTACATTGTTTTCCAAAGTGTTTGTACCATTTTATATTCCCACCAGCAATTTGTAAGAATTTTTATTGTTCTTCATTCTTGCTAACACTTTGTGTATTCAAAGTTTAAGTCATTCAAATGGAAATGTAGCCTTTGAATTTTATAAATTTATTTTGATTGATTCATGTTACCTAAATTCATTTAAAGTAACATATTCCTATGAAATTTAGGTTAAATTAGTTTTTGAAGTAGGCAAATCATAATGAAATTAATGATATTTTTGTTTCCTCCTTTCAAATTATATAACTCACTTTTTAATTTTTCATTTTAATTTCAAAGCATTGTTAAAGTTTTGAAACCTATGGTAAATATTATTAGTGACAATGAAAAAAAGAAGACAAATACTGCATGATCTCACATGTGGAATCTGAAAGCATTGACATGGTAGAAGTAGAGAATAGAATCACAGTTACCAGCATCTGGGGTGGGGCATGTTTGGAGAAAGGGGTATTGGCAAGTTAAATATTTTATTGTTGATTTCATTATGACTGTGTTATCTTTAGACTTTCCCAAAAGAAGAATGTGACTGTATCCTGCTTTAGTTACATATTTATTTTTCTGTAAATTCTAGCATATTGGAAGAGACAAGGTAAAGGCATTCCATAGCCCTCCCTTCAGGCTCCTAAATGTCCCATCCCCACCCAGAGCTCCACCCAGGGGAACCTGGCAACATCTTTGCAGTGAACTTGGATTTTGGAAACGAAGAACTTAGGGTAGAAAGTCTCTCATAAGCAAATCCTGCCTTAGCACAGCAGTAGAAATGGCCCTCACAGGAGGAGTATGGGGGCTTGCTATTATTCTAAAGCAGAGGGGAGAAAGAGATAGAAAAGAAATGAATTTAGCATCTCCAAAAACTAACCTTACCACATCTCCAGGAAACACCCTGGAATGGGGGAGAGGGGGCGCTGTTCCCATTTTCCAGGGCTCTATTCTTTCCACCAGATCTTCATTTCCCTGCAAGGAGCTGACTCAAGTTGCCAGTAAATGGGAATTTACACAGATTACTCATGGAGCTTAAAACTAGAATGCTAAGGAATCACCCTCAATCTTAATTTCTGAGCAGTATGGATGATTCCTAGGCATGAGGCAAATGAAATACTTAGGATAGGAGATGGGATTCTAAACTGAGATTTCTCTAAGGAAAAAACCATAGTCTGAAAATGATATTGTCTTTCCATGAATGAGTATGAAATTGGTAACCTGCCTTTGTGGAGTCATTTCTAAAAGTCCTGATGTATTTTCACCTTGTTTCATTAGCTAACACTTAAAGGAAGGGAGGGGAGTGGGGGTCCTGACTGCCAGTGGGTTTCCTAGGAAACCACCTGTGATTGAGTGTGCCAGGAGGAGGGAGCAATAGGAAAGTGAACGTGTGCGGGAAAAGGGAAAATAAATCACTCGCGGAGCCCCTAGGTCTTTAATTAATGAAGAAAATACCCCACTCAAAGTGAAATCTTTTGGAACTGCTGAGGAGGTAGAGGCAGGGGAAGTTGAGAGAAATACAAAGTACACTAGCCGGACAGGAAAACAATCCAGACAGTTCAGCCTTTTTAATATGCATAAATTAAGCAATGAACAAGTTGAAATAATATCATCTCCATTTCAGCCTTGCAGTAGAAATGAGGATAGTGATGAAGTTATCCTCTAAGCACGTGCTATTGGTACTTCACCCACGGCACACGCTCTTCCAAAGCTCTTTTATCTCCTTCCTTCTATAGGAACAATCTGAACTGAGGACGTAAAGGAAAGAGAGCTACCTGAGAGGTGGGTGCCACTTGGGACACGAAGCTCATTTAACTGCTTGTGTGCACTTGAGTTCTAGCTAAAGGTGGGCAATAGGGTGTTGATGGGCTACCTGGAGTCAACCATATGTTTAAGGTGATGGGGAAATTACTTAAAAGCCACTTATTTTCATGCCTCTAATATAACTGATATTTAAATATACTGCACTAAGCCTATTACAGAAGGTATACGATTACCTGATGGATTTTTAATTTATTTTTCAATTGAAATGCATGTACTTCTATGACATGAATGTCCCAATGCAAGCAAAGTTGCCCAAAAGTGTGCACTTGAACTGTGAGCAGGTAGAGCTCAGGAAGTTTTAAGAATTTGGCTTTTGGTTTGCTCAGGTGTATGAGTTCCTAGAAGCATCTTTGTCAATATTTGTCATTTCTGTGCTCTGGTGTGTGAACTAGGTTTATTTTCAGTGAAGTGTATATAATCGCATATTATAGCTCATTTGTAATTATAAGTGTGTGAGCGATACCATATGTCTAGATATGTACATAGGAAGTAAAATCTTAGTGTAAACCCTAATAACTTACGAATCACATTAGTGTCTTAAGGTCTCACCCCAGACTTTAAAGTTAAGTATTCCTGGATCTGTAAGTCCTCATAGGAATGGGAGGGGGGCAATTTCATCATTTCTTTAAGAAAACAAACTGGTTTTCTGTTGTTCTTAATCCCTTGGATAATGTTTCCTCTGTTCACTCGCTGTTTGCAAAGGAGAATCGTTCCTGGTGGACACAAGGGTAGCCCTGTTTTAGTCCACCCTGCTAAAAGATGAAACGGTAGCTTCCATTAAAGAGATAAAAAGAATAAAATGTTTATGTCAAATAAAGTTCATGAGCCTGGACAATTAAAACATTTTATTTCCTTTCCACATCTGAGCGGTCTGGTGGACTCCAGAATGGAAATAGAGTACAGGAGCACACCAGATGCTTGGTGGGGCTGAGTTCTCTCCAGCACCTCCTGGGTAACATGGACCAACAGCACAGCACACACCTGTGTAGGGCACCCCTCTGAGGGTGTGTGTGGAGTACGTAGCAGAGACCTATAATATCACTGGAATTACATTATCCTCAAATGCTTTGGGCTGGGGATTATTTAGATCATCCACTCACTCCCTTCTAGACAAGGACACTGAAGAACGGAATGACATAACTCTCCTACAATCACAGGGTGAATGGAAGATCCAGGATTGGAACTCAGGCAGTAAGGGCACACACCCTCTGGCCTGGAATTGTGCTTTGACCCCAGCATCTAGAGCCTTCTGACCCATACTTAGGAACATAATGACTGTCCACCCTACCTGACTTTCAGGTTCTCATCTGATTTGGTTTATAATCTACTCTTCAGCTTCACATTGGCAAGAGGAACTGAAAATTGTGTCTTTTCCAAAACAGTATGTCCTCAGGCTCCAAAATCTGCAGAATCCGGTTATCTTCAGTGACCCTCCTGTCTAGCATTTGTTTGTTTATTGCTCATTTATACTTTGTGCCCAAAAAGGAATAGAAGCAACTTATGATAAAGATATGTACACCTACACTTATTAAAGCAAAAATAGAAAATTGCAAATGCGTAGAGGAAATTGAAGCAAACAGATGATTATATATTTACTGTAATTAGGCATTACATTTAGTTATTACTCTGTCACTTGCCTCAACTGATTATGAACAGAATCACAACCACATTTTATTTTCAATCCACCAATTGACTCATGTGCCTGGCAAGTGCTGTGTGCCCTTGATGGGACAAAGGTGTCTGAGACATGGCCATCTGTCCTAGCCACCTAAGAGCTGATACCCATCCTGGGGGAAAGTCTGACACACACATGAGAGCCAACAACTGAGAAACGGTCAAGCTAGTGTTTATTGAGCACTTACTATGTGCCATCTTTTAAGCAGTTCCCATGCCTCAACTCACTTAATTCTGTTAATAACTTGATGAAGTTGGTCCTGGTACTATCCCCATTACAGAGATGAGGAAATTGAGGCACAGAGATGTTAAGTGAGTGTCTAAAAATATCACAGCTAGCACATACCAGAACTCTTAGCCATTAAGCCTTCAAGAGGATTCTGTCTGGACTGCAATGTTGGGAACATGTTCCAAGCTTCATCTAAAATCTATCTTCAAGTGCCTGTGATCCACTGATCCTAACGTAGTACCCCATTAGCATAAAATAAGCTTGCTTTTCCTGAATGAAAATGTTCTCATTCTGTTAGACACTTCAAATCTTCTCATCTAAAGAAGATGAATACACCTCCAATTTTTTCAGTCAGTTTCTATCTCTCAGCATAGTGAGATATTAAAAGCATTTTTCTGGGTCTAGGGAACTCAAATTCAAATCCCAGTTCAGTCAACCATCAGTTTTGTAACCTTAAAGATGTTACACTCTCTGTTCCTCAGGTTCCTCATCTAGTAGTGGTAAATATAATTTTGTGATATAATTAATAAACTAGTAGTAATATCTCAAATAGCTTTGTCCTAATGTTTACATCGTTTGCGGTGTTATCATTGCTAACTCATCCCTCAGCCTGGAGCCATCCTTTCGATCTTTTGTTTTGTTTGTTTTTTGCTGTGCTAGGAATTGAACCCATGGGCACTCTACCACTGAGCTACATCTCCAGTGATTTTTATTTTTATTTTGAGACAGGGCCTTGCAAAATGGCTATGACTGACCTCAAACCGTTCCATCCTCCTGCCTCAGCCTCCTGAGTGGCCGGGTTTGCAGGATGCATGTCCAGGACCCTTATAAAGAGCAGTACTCAGAATGGACCTGAGACACTGAATGGACAAAGGACTATAAATAGAAGTCTTGTTTTAAATCTATGAGCATTAGTGTACGTTATCTTGATCCAGAGAAGAGAAAGGTGCATTTGCTTGAGGAGGTTAATTAAGTGACTGTTCCAAAGTTACTCTGTCGATCAGTGGTAGGGCTAGGACTGAAATGCTCAGTTCCCACTCAGCAGCGCTGCTCTGTGGAGGTCCCCTTGCTCAAGGGCTTAAGTTAGTGATGCTTCCTCTGCTTGTCCTTTTGTGTGTGTTTGTTCTTTCTGCTTCTCTGTAATCTTACATCTGTTCATGACAACACCATTCTCCAACTCAACCAGAAATGAACCTTGAAATGACCTTGCTGCCTTTCTTTTTTCTGCCACTGGAATCTAATCAACCACCAGCAGTTTCTCCAGGTCTCAGTCAAATGAAGAAGCAGCAGGAGCTGGTTTCGAAGGACTTCTCAGTTCTGAGAGTTTGCTTCTGTTTCTTTGCCTACAGTCAGTCATTTCCATCCCCCAACTTCCTCTTGACCCCAAGTCCTTCTCTGCACTTCTGCCATCTCACCCACTGCCCCTCATTACCTGTCCAGAAGAGGCTTACTAGGAAGTGATCAAGATTTTTCTAGTTTCAAAGCTAATTCCTGTTCAGCCTGGGGCTCAGGAGGTGCCGTCTCTTGCCAGTTCATGACTGGCAACCTGTGGGTCAGAAAAACTCCCATGGAGCACCCGATATGAAAGTCCCCTTCCGAGTGATACAAATTTGATCAGTGAGACAATGATCAGATGTCTGATCATGCCACAGGCAGGAGACACAAAAAGACTGTTAAGAAACACGTATTGCCAGTGGGATGGTTTGGAGCAGAAACCATTGTAATTTTTAATTTGTGGAATGAAAATTGTACCTGATGCAGAGCAAAGATAATTATCTGCACCGTTTAAAAGATTTGCCCGGCCACACTGTGGAATTTAACAACGACAAATAGGAGCAAGGAAAATAAGAACAAATTCTTTGGATTAGTGCACTCTTGCTTTCCCCTCTCTCTCCTCTTTCTTCTCTCCCCTCCCTTCTCCCTCAGAACCAGTTCTCAGAGGAGTCCCTGAAGACCCAGGAGGGAGGGAGGGAGGTGATTGTGCTGTAGCTCCAAAGGGGAACTCTGATTTGCATTTTAACACACACAAAAAAAAGCTAAGAAAGGCATTTGAATATCAGCCAGCACGTGAGGAGGGAACTGGGGGACAGTGAGCCCCCCAAGAACACGTAGGTGGCATCCTTGTCCTCTCTCTGGTAGTATATTGTCCTGCACTTTGGCCTCTCTTTAATTTAGCATTTTATTTTAGCTCTTCTGAATTTCCACCCTCTTTGTCCTCGTTTATTGAAAAAGATCCATATATTCTAGACTTCTGCCTCCTTCAATTTTTTAAAAAAAATTTAATTGTGACAAAATACACTTAATATAAAATGTATCACCTTAGCCATTTTAGGTGCATGATTCTGTGGCATTAAGTACATTCACATTGCTGTGTTTCCATTACCGCCATCTATCATTAAGCAAAGCTAGAAGTCCTATACTTATTAAACAATAGTCCCCAATTTTCAAGTCCAAGTGACCATTCTGCTGCCCATCTCCATGAATCTGACTACTCTGCACACTACATTTAAGTAGAATCATACAGCATTTGTCCTTTTCTAACGAATTTACTGCATCATGTCCTCCAGATTCACTCATGTGGTAGCATGCATCAGAATCTCCTTCCTTGTTAGGGCTGAATGATATTCCAATCAGATGTGCATGTCATGTTTCATTTTGTTTATTCATTTCTCTGTCAAGGAAGACATGAATTGCTTCCAACTTTTAACTATAGAAATAATGCTGGTACCAACACAGCTGTACAAATATCTTTAAGAGGCCCTGCTTTCAATTCTTTGGGGATACATACCTAGAAGTAGCATTGCTGGATCCTATGGAAATTCTATTTTTAATTTTTTGAGGAACCAGCATTTATTTTCCATAGCAGTCACACCATTTTACATTCCCACCAGTCATGAGCAAGTATTCCAATTCTCCACATCTTTGCTGACACTTTATTTTTTGTTTTAAATCATAGCCACCCTAATGGGTATGAGGTAGTATCTCATTGTGCTTGTGGATTGCATTTACCTATTGATTTGTGATGTTAGACATTTTTCATATATTTATCGTCCATTTGTCTCCTTTGGAAAAATGTCTATATCCAAGTCCTTTGCTCATTTTTTAATTGGGTTCCATTTTTATTACACAAGCATTACCTATGCAGCCAGATTTAGAGGGAAGATGCAAATTCAGATATTTTGGGAAGCTTGGGTTTTAGTTCTGCTCATTAAAATACCATCTGGCTTTAAGGGCTTTAAGTGCTCGTCTTTACCCATCTGGGCTCAGTTTCCTTCTTGGTAAATGAGGACCTTAGCTTAACATTCTCAAGGTCTCTTCCAGGTGTAAAGGTCTGGATGTAGGAAGGAATCGGTCGTTGACTCTGGGGCGCGTATGCAAACTCTTCAAATCCATGTTCTGGAGTTGAATTTTCAGTTAAGGTGCGTAGCTCAGTGCTTCTGTTTTTCTTAATTCTGTTAGGTGTTTGATAGACTTGACAGTATTTATACTCTAGAAGCAGTCACCATGAGATTACACCTTCTGAAGGGTCAGCATTTTACTAGATCATATTTTCTGCTTAAATGGCTTGACAGTTTCCCTTAATAGCAGAACAGTATAGTTTGCTTAGAAATCCTATGCTCAACAATTTAGAGAATATCACTAGCCGTGTATATAAATGATACCCCTATCTTGAATAACCATTATGGCATGACAGAAAGAAAACATGTGTCTACACAAGGGGTTAAAGTTGAGAAAGCTGAAACTTCTCTGCAAAAAAAAAAAGCCTTTCCTGTTTGTAGCACCTTTGCTTAAAATTTATTTTCCATTCCTTGTAATGACTCCATGTGTTATAGAGCTTTTATCATATATCATTGATCCTAATGAAACCAGTCATCTGAATCCTGCCTTTTTCATGAACCTTCCTTTATGACAACATAGTCTATTAGAGCAAATGTACATTTTGTGATGTTTAAAGTAAAATGAGGTTTTTTTCAGTCAACCAACCTTTAGTAAACTTGGTTACTAGACCAGGATCCAGAGATACAAGAAACTTAAAACACTATGGCTGAAACACACACTTAAACAACTCTAAACTGGAAAGACCACATGGGTGAGAAGCTGAGAAGCACTGGAGAGAAGGTAGAAGCAAGGCCCTGAGACAGTTGGAGGAAGGAAGCATTAATGGTGCTGTGGGTGGGTGCAGAGAGGTGGGGCTGGCCTGGTGAGCTTGGGCAGCTTCATGGGCAAGGCAGCCTTGGCGGGTAGCTTGCAGGAGAAATAGGATCTCCCAGATGGAGGAATGAGGTGGAAGTGTGAAGGACAGTGTTGTGGGCCAGGAGGCAGAGCCCTGTGCCAATGCTCAGTGTATTTCAGGATGTGTCCCCTGGAGTGAGAATGTCACATTATGATCAAGGAGCCATGGCAGATGCACTGAAGAGATAGCACAGAGTCAGATGGTAAAGGGGTTGCATGCTTGCTCCCTGCCTGCTTCACAGTTGCTGTGACATTTAGAGGCCATACCTGAAGTAACTCGTACAGTGTGGGCACAGACAGGGTGCTGAATACATTTGCAAACCTTCCTTTGCGTCTTCTGAGTGGAGACTTCTCAAGGTACTTTCTCTACCCATGTTCAGGGTGATGGCTTCTGATGAAATGCCAGACTACCACCATCAGGTTTAGGAAACTCATCCCGTCTCTGTCTCCTGCCTCTCCTTGAGTGGTGTCCTCTTTCCCATGCTTTTATTCTGCTTCCTAGTCTAGCTTCTCAGGACAGACACCTCTATAGGCAGATCACCATTGCTCTCCCATTGACCTTGGTGCCTGGTCCTGCCATCTTTGGGCAGGTGTTGGCTAGTTACCTGCCATTTTGCCTGATCTACTCTTCCAAGGGAGCACCTGCCATGGAAGGTTTTAGCACCTTGGGCCCCTCTTTTATCTGGAAGGGATAATAGCAAACTCATTTCCCTGAGAAGTTCAGATAGAGCTTATTCCATAGCAAGTGGAGCGGGGACTAAAGAATGTTGAAGGGAGCCATGGTATCACTGTATTTTTTTCTGGAAGGGTTGAGGGAAAATGAAGAAATGATCATTCCTCCCCATTCTCGTATATTTTTAAAATATGAACATATAGAGGAAAAATGAATACAGAGGACAGGTCTAAGAAGAAAACTTTAGGGAAACCAACATCAGGAGAAACAGTGGTAGGTCCAAGGAAAAGAAAGGGAGAAAGAGTCTCAAAGAGAAGGAATCAGTGCACAGCTGGCAGAGTTTGGACAGATGGGAGGTGCAAGGGACATTGAAGATTAGAACACCCATCTCAATAGATTGTAGTGAGTGTCACGTAATATGTATAAAATGTTCAGGACAGTCCTGGACATATGCAGATACTTAAATCCTTGTTTGTTGGTTGGTACTGGGGGTGGAACACAGGGAGGCTTTACTGAGCTATGTCCCCGGTATTTTTTATTTTTAAATTTTGAGACAAGGTATTACTAAATTGCTGAGTCTGGCCTCCAACTTGCGATCCTCCTGCCTCAGTCCCTAAGTCACTGGCATTACAGGCAGGTGCCCCAAGCCTGGCCCTAAATCTTTGTTTAAAAATATATTGTCCTCAGTGGAATAAATCAAATTTTATGAATACATGATTTTATTACAATGACGCTAACTACTATATATAACTATAATGCTCTAATTTAAAAAATGTATTGTCCTCATGCTATTCTGGAGTCTTAGATTTAGGTAGCCTTCAAAATATACAAGGTCTACAATTTAACATGAATAATAAAGAAAATAAACAATGCCTTTGTTAAAAGCAGTCTCCCAGTAATAGGGTTTCTAAGTTGTTTAGTAGACTGTGAACATACATAGAAGTGAAGAAAACAAATTACAGTATATGTAGAAAAATTATGGAAATTAATACTTCAAGAATTTTTATAAGGAGAATTAAACTAACTGTCCTGGCCAGGAAACTAAGAATAGCAATACCTCTTGTAAGAAACATATTTTTGATAGAATTTATTAGCTTCTACATTCAATAGAGAAAAGAACATTGCTTAGTTGGTGACTTCTGTAAACTATAGTATGGACCATTTATGAAATGAAATGATATTTTTAAGATGCTATTTATTTCATGTCCTTTATATGGCTGATTTCCTAGCATAGTTACAGCCATTCTTTGGCTACCAAATTCCAAACAACCGTTGGTTTTATTTGCATATTTCTTCCCCCTTCTGCTATTTGTGTGTAGTAACAATAACAGGGGTAATTATAAAAGTGTTAATAAATAATAAGACGTAGACTCACTCCAGTCAGAATGGAAGCTGTGCATAGCATTGGAGAAAGACCTTGGAGATTCCTAGTCATGCTGGATCACATGGAGGTTCAGAGGCCCCAGGGAAAAGACAGGAGTCCCCTATCCAAGTTATGGGGACCAGGACATTCATGGGGCTCAGGGATAATGGTAATCTACAAACAAATAGGAAAGCATTCCAGTATTTTAACAACTTCTCTGCAGTGTTTGCACTAGCTGAATATCTTTGATGCTAGTTGGTAGGGTAAAATTACTTGGCCTCTAATTTCCTATTGGCTCATTTTCCCAGCAGCATTAGGAAGATAATAAAGCAAGTTGAATGTATTTCTTTTGCTATCATTGCCATCAAACCTTTACTACATAAGGAGAAATAGATCTTTGTCTCTGGGGGAAGAAGAGCTGAGGCTGTGGAGTCTTTTCCGCTGAACCCAGTTGTATCAACTTCTTCCTTCTGACCGCCATATTAGGAAATGCTTGAGCACAAAGGCCAGCTTTGGATTCCAACACCTGACCCTGGGCTAGGCACACTGAGTGTGGATAAATGTGTGTGGATGAATTAGAAAGATTGTTACATATTCTTTCAGGGTGTGGAACTAGTTGAATACACAAAAATGCACTTTCCATACCCTTCGATCTTTTGACCCCTCAGTTTATATGCACAGCAGCTCTGTTTAAACTATTTTAGCATGCTCAGCCCCAAATTCTTCCTAAAGAAAAAGCACTTGGGTATTAAATAATCCCATCTCATGAAAGTGAAAGAGGCAGGAATGAATATGTGTTTAGATAGAATTAAAACTAGAGAATTGAGAAGGAAATAGATGCCCTTGAGTATTCAGAGGTGAAATGTGTGTGTGTGTGTGTGTGTGTGTGTGTGTGTGTGTGTGTGTGTAACTGGTGACTAACAAAAAGAGAGGTAGAGAGAGAGTGAGCCTCGTGGAGACGGGCTGGGGCCCTACTTTGGAGGTATTTATATTCAATGAGAACAGGTTTTCCTGAGCTATGTAGCATGAATTTTTATCAGGACTCTCTACTCATCTCTACTCAACTTCAATCACTTCACTCATATTAGACAAACAATTTCTTGATGTTGAAATCAGTATGTGCTGATAGCTCTCGAGTCACAAGGTAAAATTCAAAAGGCGGGAGTCTCCATGGGAAAGGAAGAAAGAGAGAAAGGCGCCAAACCAACTCAAAGTTTGTGTTCTGTCAAATGCAACACCTTTTTGTCACTCTTCATGACTTCAAAACATACGCATTCCCGTGCAGAATTAAAAGCCTGGTTCAAATAGCTCTCTGTGCTTGCATGTAGACGGCACATCTTGTCTGAGTCAGAGCACATCCTTCTGCAGAGGATGAGAGAGTAATTCCTGCACAGGAAGACAACTTTTAATGAATAAAAGTCCAAATTATTCCTCATTTCATTCCAAAGCTGGAGTGGTGAGCCCTTGCTTAGGGGAGTGGCCTATGAACACTGGTCCATATGAGCTGGCTTATTGGAAGTCAGAATAGTAAGACCCCTGGCAACTTCATATCTAATTGTGTGGTTATTGTTGGTCTGGAAGAATCAGCAAGCGCTGATTATTGAAGGGGAGTGGATGATATTAATCATGAGGAAGTTACCCTGCAGGGAGGTGGACAAAATATGTGCCTCCACAGGATGTTCACTGGGATTTGGCATCGCCTTGCTGGCAGTAACTGAGTTTCCCTCACTGTCTCACTCCTGCAAAATGCATAATGCTAATTATGAGCACTTGGAACCTACTGGTTTCTAGGGATTAATTAAAACAAGATGAGAGGAAAGCCTTGAATAACCTGGCTAGACAGAGCGATGAGAGGTCCAGGGGTCAGGGCTGACTTTGATGAGAAGCAGGCAGATAAGAAGGAACCAAGGTACGTTCAGAGTTGAGCATTAAGAATTCATCTCTTGATCCCCACAGGCTACGACCCTGAAAACATGAGTCAGAAAGCTGAGTTTTTAGTTCATTTCTCATGATTACAGAATGTTTATTTTCTTAATTTAAAAAAATTCCTGTGAAAATATTAGGGGAAAAGACGACCTGTAAAGTCTCTAATCCCACAAAATATTTTTTAGTTAGTATCTCAAAAGTCTTTCCAATTCCCCTTTTACACAATTGAGGACATTGTATTCTGAACCCTGCTATTATAGAGTTTGCAACCATGTGGGATTTTATTTTGCATTTTTTTATTTGTTCTTTTTAGATATACATGACAGTAGAGTGTATTTTGACATATTATACTGTTTTAGTCAGCTATTTTTCTCCTGTGACTAAATGACCTGACCAGCACAATATAGAGGAAGAAAAGTTTATTTGAGGGCTCAAAGTTTCAGAGATCTTAGCCCACAGAAGGGTGGCTTCATTCCTCAGGTTCAAAGTGAGGCAGAACATCATGGCGGAAGAGTGTGGCAGAGAGAAGCAGCTCACATCTTCTGAAAGCAGAGAAAAAGAGAGATTCCACTCTCCAGATACAAAACATATACCCATAGCCAAGCCCCAATTCCCACCTCCTCCAGCCACACCCTACCACTTCAATTAATCCCATCAGGGATTAATTGACTGATTGGGTTAAGACTCTTGCAACCCAATCATTTCTCCTCTGAATCTTCCTTCATTGTCTCACATGTGAGCTTTTGGGGGACATCTCGCATCCAAACCATAACATACACATACATGGAGCATAACATTCTAATTAGGATCCCATTCGTGTGGTTGAACATTATGTGTAGATTCGATGTGGTGTGTTCATATATGTACATCCAAAGTTGAGTCCTCATTCTTAGTTAATTCTTTTTCTTTTGCCTCCTTAGTCAACAACCAGATGATGGTATTTTCTACTTTTGCTTTCCCCGACTAAGTCTCCACACATATCCCTACCTCACTTATCTTTCTGTTTCTATGACTATCTATCCATCCATTCATCTCTTCATTTTCCCAAGTTTCATTCCCAAAAGATTTAAAGTTATCTTTCAACACATTTGCTATGCAACAGAATAGGAATAAAGACAAGGAGAAATGGTAAAAGGAAGCCCAAAATAAGATTAATCCTCAGGAATACTTACCAGAAGACTTGTAGAAATTATTCAAAGGTCAATCACAGATACAGTACTAAATTTTCTAGCAGTCAGAGCAAATGCAAGAGATGAGCCCGGCACAAGACTCTCAGGCTTCAAGGATAGATTTGTATCAGATACTAAAGGGAAACAGGTTCTTCCAAATGTATCTCATTTCCCTTCCTCCTCTCTTCGCACAACGGTACTTGCTATTTCCCCTCTAAATTTGTTATAAAGGGACTAATTTTTAATTCCAGAGGGGAGGATGGAGTTATGCCCTTTTTCCTTTAAATAGTGGGTTTAGTGGGGACAAAAGAGGTAGTTCCTAAACAAAGAAGGGTGCAAAGGCTTATAGTGCCCATTTTTCCATGCAAGATTTGGCACACAGGAGAAAGTAGAGAATCAGTGGTGGTTCCTCAAGGAGCTGGATCCTCCTTCCTCCAGCCAGACCAGCGTGCCAGCCAGGCAGGCCTTGGTAGCACTGATGGACTTGTTAGGGTTCTGCTGCCTCAGGCTCCTCAGCCATGGCCATCAGGGCTCCCTGTGTGGGCCAACTGGGTGTGCTCCTGTATCCTGTTGAGGTGCCCAAGCATCTAGAGACTGTGCTGCCCAGGCATGAGGGACCCATAAATGCTCTGAAAACCTATGGCCAAATGCCAGTCTCACTACTGCATTCTCAAACATCAGTTGGGTGCCTAAAATCAAATTGTTTCAATCTGACCCAATTTGGAGATGCCAACTTTATATTTAAAGCCCATCAACTTTAATAAAAGCATGATTTGTTTGGAGGTCCCAGGCCCAAAATACAAATCATGACCCCTTGGCAAAACACCATCTTTTCCTGCTGATTCACCCACAGTCCACCCATCATCTGCTAAATTGAAATCACTTTTTTTTTTCAACAGTGCACTTCCTTCCACCTCCAGATCTTAAACCAAATCTGAAGTTTGATAAGAATTCCCTTACTTGAATTACTGATTTTTCCCTTCTTATCCCAATCTAACTGATGAGAGGAAGTATTTAAGATAGGACAGATTCTTCATAAAGGAGAATCAGGACTGCCCTGTCTTTGGAATTCTCATGTACAAGAAAATATTGTTACTGAATCTCCTTAAAACCATGATAGCCCTCAGCTCGGTTGAGTAGGTCTCAGTGGGGCCAGGACAGGCCTGAGGCAGTAGAGAAGGAGTTTCTCTCCATCCATCCTATGACTCAGAGGACAGGACTGGGGTGGGGTGGTGATGTGATGTGTCACTCTTATGGCTTCCCACAAGCAGGCTCTCCCACAGCTGGGCCTGCATGGTGTGCCCTGCTCCCCAGCTCCCCCGACAGACAGCCCTGACCTGCCCAAGTGTGTTCATCTCCCAATGTCAAATGGAAGGGGTCAGAGGAGAGGAATGGGGGACAGTGGGAAATACTGCTTTCCTCCTCTTCCCATTTCCCTGATGGGACCCTCGCAAATCCCCCAGCTGCTCATAGGGAGGTGCCAGCATGGTCCACAAGATTAAGAGGTGAGCACATCTTGTCATCCATTCCTGTCTCCTACCCACAGTGCAATTTCTCCACCCTTCCTTTCCCTCAATATTTCCCAGTCTGGTTGGCTAACAAAACTTGGGAAGGAAAATGTGGCTCTCTGGGAGTCCCCATCTGATTGTGCACTTGAGTTTCATGCTCCACTGATCGGGGAAATTGCTTGTATGACTGGACACCAAAAGGTAACTGCCAACCAAGAGGGGTCTTGAGTCTGGGCCATGGATGTGGATGTTTGAGGTGAAGAGGTTATTGTGGTGGTTAAAAGGAAAGGTCAGGGGTGCATGATTTTCTACAGCCCAGCTTCCAGGCAAGATGGCTTCCTTTAGGTTCTGCAGGAAAAGAAGGGTAAGATGTCTTAGACCAGTCAAGTGTAAAAAATGGCCGTGTTCAACTGGTAGCACAGTATCCTGATTGCTTCTGTCTCCTGAGTGAAGATTTTAAAGTATGGTTTTTGTCTACGCCCAGATATCTTGCAGTGGACTGGCAAGTGGGGCAGAAGCTTCAGCCAGGAACCTCAGATGTTTGTTGTGGGAGGTGGAGCCAAGGGTGCTTGCCTAAGTGAGGTTGCTTGTTGATGTTTGGGGCCTGTGACTTTTCCAGAAGTCTCCAGAATAGTCACCCTTAGCTGGATTTCATCATCAGGTCTGAGTATTGAACCAGGATGACCCAGAGAGACATCCAACAGAGGAGACGCAGAGTGGGTTGACAGCTTAGACTAACCAGCTAAGGCAACCAAAGGGCCATCTTCCTTCTGCCATTGTCCACCTTCCATCTCTTCTGGAAATCATCCCCCAACAAAGAATGCCTCCACGTCACCTTTGCCTCTGTTCTCTCTGGTGGTTTTGCTCATCCTAGAGTTTTGGGTGTGTTGTAATTAGAGGGAGATTTGTGAACTCTGTAATTCATTGTTTCCTTTGTTCTTGCAGAAGTATAATTTGGGGATTTGTGTGGTTAAATTCCACATTACACATGCAGCAGTTAGGAGCTTATGGTGTAACAGGCTCAATTATAGGAGAATATGACAATGTGACATGAGAATTGAACACTCCCTGGTACTACTAACCTTTCCTGAAGAAAGAGACTTCACCTTGCCCTTCTGGGACCAGGTGTACACGCCGTGGATGCTGAGACTCCACCTCAGCACATGTAACTTTGACTGAAGCTTAAGTTCCAGCTGGGATTATAGGTGGAATTGCAACTGGAAAACTTTCAAAAAGTGGAAGCTGACCAACTTTCAGGGCATAATAGGAGTCAGGAGTTAAGGAGTTTGAGAACAAATATATAAAGTCTTATTTTCTATGTCAAACAAAATATACTTGTTTACAAATTTATGCATGCAGATAAGTAGAAATGCCTGGGCCTCAAGTGCTCAGTTTACTTGCAGTTTTTGGTTGCTATAATCACCACACTGTTTTTCAAATTGAAATGAGAAACTGCAGTACAAGTCAGTGCTAGTTTGCTGTTAACAAAATCACTTGAAACTACTATTTACACCTGACGCATGGCAATGAACCCTAAAGAAGACACTGAAGGATATTTTCGATGGCCTCCATCACAGAGGAAGGAGTCCCTTGTTTGGTGGAGAAAAATCTCTCTGGTTAGAGTTAAGATAAGAAAGGAGGCATCTGGGAAGGACATAGAGAAGTAGAGAAAAAGAAGTATAGGGGACTACAGAGAAAGTCTATTCCCTCCACCAGGGACATTGTCCAGAGCTTGGAGAAGAGGAATCTTTAGTCTGAAAAACAAGTGAAGCAGCAAGTGAAGCAGCTCCATAGGCCTCAAGGCAACCAGCATCCAGTGGAGTTCCACAGCCTGAGAGGAGGCTGGGGGGCAGAGCCAGCCATAGGACCACAGCAAGATAACCCACAGGGCAGGCTGCAGCACAGAAGGAGGTAAAAGGAACATCTCCCCAGAGCCCTGGCCATGAACAGCTGGTGCCTAGGAAATGTTTTGGCAGCATGTGGACAAGACAGCTTGCCACCTTCAAGTATTGACCACTGGCTCCTTGATACTGAGTCTTAATGAGAGCTATTAATGTGATGCAAAGATCAGAGTTTTCTTCCCAGGAGTGCTGATGAGGGAACAAGAATATGTCAACTCAGCAATAGGTCACAGCCAATCACCCAGCAATCCACCCATGACTACCCTGGCAGAAGTACTGGAACGGCCCTCTTCCCAGTGGACTGTTGGCCTAGTGCTGTCTCCAGGGACTGCCTCCTGCCCAGTGGACAGGCTGCCTGCGAGTTTTCCTTCCTAGCAGGGAATTGCCTAAAGTCAGAATTCTTCTGTCCTGGGTATTAATTCTACTGTTATTGACCCTCTCAGTGGCCTTAAGCTAGTTTTTAAATGAACGATTCTACAATGTGTTCTACAGTTCATATATATCTAGGAATAACAATGCCATTGTAATAAAGAAGTAGTGATTTTTAATCAGCAAGCATCCCCTAAGGCTCTCAGAGGAACTGTTGTTTTCCTGATTTAAATCCAATGAACAAAGAAAGAAACGTCTCTATGCTTTGATTCCTTGAATTATTGATTAGATGTGCTATAATAAGATGTTCACTACCATTCACAATGGGGGAGGAAGTGAGATGTAGGGCGTCCAGATGGGGGCTGCTATCAATGGCGAGGTCAATCTTCATCAGGCAAGTCGCAGCTCTGGAGAAGCCATGGGAGGAGAAACACAGTCTTTGGAGGCACCTTCACTATTGCTATGCAGACTCGCCAAGGAAGCTTATTTTCTAAGCTAGAAAACAAAACGCATCGCACATCATCGAACCTGCTCCAGGACCAGCGCACCTTCCTCCCACACATCCAGCACTTCCTCACTTGCTTGATCCCATCTGACACCCACCACCCACTGATGAGGAATGCAGGGCAGGTGAGGTGAGGGGAAAGGAGGGCCGAAGTCACTCTGGAGACAATGTCAAATCTGACAGCAATGATGACAATGATGGTGACGGCGATAATGACAAGAGTACCTAAGTGCTTACAGTGCTTAGCAATCTACAAAGTTGTGCCACATTATCACATTATACGCATTTCCTCATCATCAAACTAAAAGACTTATTTGCAGTTATATTTGTGAGTTATATTTGTGAGCCACTGGGTTGGGAAGGCAGGAAACCTTAGATTGTAGATTTGCTTAACTTCACTATGGAACGTCATGTACAAACAAGCACATTTATTTTATTAGCACTGGGGAAACATATCAGAATTTGCATCAGATTTGAGTGCCCTCGACTCTTGGGATTATGATAACAATGAAAATGGAGACTACCTTCAACTTCATCTTGGACTGAAAGGGAAAAATTGTGCATACCTACAATGACATATAAGAAAAAAGCAGAATATATGAAGTGACAGGAAAAACACTTGCCCAAAAATGTAAAGAGGCTAGGGGGTAATTGAGGAAGGCTTTATGAAGATGGAATTTGAACAGTCTTTGGAGGATGGCTTGGATTTCAATAGGAGAAGATGGACCAAAGTTATTCTAGGGAGAGAAATGCCCTGAGTACAGGTCTGGGGAGGAAAACGTGGCCATTCTGAAGGAATAACGAGCGGCCCAGTTGGAATATGGCAGCGAACATGAGAGGAAGAGGGGTATTCCACAGGGACAGCTGGGAAGGCAATGGTTCCAACAGCCCAGGGTCTCAGAGGCAGAGCAGATACTCCCATCATTCCATCTTTCCAATGGGAAATGGAGGCCCAGGGACATCAAGGTAACCAAGCCAGGAAGTGAATCTAAGCAGTCTGGCTCCAGAGCCCTCCTCTTAACCTCCTTTTGCTGGGGCTCTACAACCCTTCCTCACAGAATGGGAGCTCAGAGGCAGTTATTTTGCTTTTGGCTTCTAGGAACAACAACAACTCAAACCAGCTTAAACAAAAATAGAAATATATGACCTCACAAAAGTAGTTGAACTGGGTGCCTATAATCCCAGTGGTTTGGGAGGCTGAGGCAGGAGGATCACTGAGTTCAAAGCCAGCCTCAGCAACTTAGCAAAATCCTAAGAAACTCAGTAAGACACTATCTCTGTTTAAAATATAAAGGAACTGTGGACTTGGTGCAGTGGTTAAGTGCCCCTGGATTGAATCCCTGGTACAAAAAAAAAAGTAGTTTCAAGGTCAGGACTAATGAATCCAGCAGCACCACCAAGTCTCAAGGAGGCAGAGGTTCTCACCTCTCGACTCCACCGTTCCCCAGGGCAGCTTCACTGCAGCCTGCATGCTCTTTGCTAGTCACCTCCCCAATTTCAGCTCAAGTGCTAGAGTGCCCAAGGACAGCCTTCCCTGGCTTGCTGACAGGGTCGTGTTCCACAAACCACGGGCGTCTCAGGCCTCTTGGCACAGCCGTGCTCTCCCTCATGATGTGATCCTATGATTAATGCCACACCTCCCCTTTAGACTGTAGGGGAAGGAGCTCTGTATGGTTTCGGTCAATATTTTATCCCTAGCACCTGCCACCAAATATCTGTCAAATAAGTAAGAACAGTTCTGTAGGGGGCCTAGGAACCAAGAACCACAATAAACACTCAATACAGCAAATTCCTACTGAAAGCTTAGCTCTCGGACCTTTGCCCTGTAGCAGTCTCCTCTTCCACTTCTCTGTAAAACCCACATTTTGCAGCCATAGCCAGCAGATTCCAACTATTGTACAACCTTGAGACATGATCTGAGCAGGCCCAAGCAGGCTGAGGGGAGGACATATTCTAGGGAGATGGAGAAGCTTCTGGTAGGTAAACAGGGCTGCTGGAGAAAGTAGAGGTTATGGAGAGAGAGTAGGTAAAAACAAATAGGTCTTGGTGGTGTTTGACATGATATGAAAGATAATGAAGGAGATGATCTTAAGGAAATCTAACTTTCTAGTTTGGATAACTGTGCAGATGAATTGGAGGTTCCAATCGCTGGGATAGAAAACTGTGGAAGAAATGAGATTCTTCTGGGCAATATTCCATACTCAGTTTCATAAATTAGAGTTAATAAGAATCCATCTCTGCTTCTTGCTTGCCTCCCTCATGCTGCATTTGACCCTCTGTTTGTCCTGCTTATCACAGTCCTTCTTGTAGCTGACTTATTTACTAATATTGGCACATCCTTCTCACTGGTCTGAAAGCCAGAGATAGCAGGAGCCGTGTGCGTGCCTCTGTGGACACATGTGTGTGACTGCACTCCCCACAAGCAGAGGATTGTTTTGTCCATAGTCAGTGGTGGATAAATATTTGCTTGATTTAGCAGAGCTGAAGCAATATGAAGTTCCAATAGTCACACTTCCCTGAAAGAGTGATGTTCCAACCTTGCAACAGACAAAACTCCCACCTCATCGGCTCCCCTCGCCTCCACTGTCTTTCTTTAGTGCTTGCTTGCATAAAGAGTTCAGCCAGCAAGCCTCTTGGAAATGGGATTGGAGGTGTGCAAGCCTCAGTCTGTCAGGGTGACTGTGACTTTGGATGTCCTGGAGGAGGATGCAAAACTACTTGGGAAGGCAGGGGTATATGTCCCCCCTTCCTTGTTAATAGACCAGCAATTATTTTGGCAGATCTAAAGTAATATTTTGAAGGCAATGGAGAAGCAGCTGGGGGACATTACTTGTAATTGTTTAATATTGTTATCGCATTTGCTTACAAGAAAAGAGAGGCCACCCGCCATCCATCAAGGGAGGGAATATTCATAGACAGCAGTCATGGTGCATGCTTTGGAATGTCATGGCAACCGTCCCCAGTCCCTGACTTGATTACTTCTGCTGCGTTCCTGGTCATAGCTGAGTTGTCTCATTAGCTTTACTTTCTTCAACCTCATTTGTGAAGGGGAGGCTAAGAAACAGCCCTACATAGGTTTTATGCTCCCTGCTCTGAAAAACTGATATTATCAGAGGAAGCTCTGTCTCTTCTCTCTGTCCTTCTCCAAATGCAATCTACAGTAATAATCAGAGGCACACAGGTCTTACTACGGGTCATAAAGGTAGGGCTGTACCAGAGAAAAAGGAAATTATGCTCCGAACCTTTCTTTTTACAGATGAGAAAAGTGAATCCAGGAAAGGAAGGTGCCTTGTATTGGATCAAGTATCCTGGTTCAAATCCTTTCTCTACTGTTTACTGTTTAAACCATATAACTTCAACTGTGCCTCAGTTTGCCTCTCTGTGAAATGGGAATAATAGCAGCTGCCTTGTGGAGCTATTGTGAGAATTATAGCTCAGGCAATGACCATAGCACTGAGTAGATGTCCAGTACCTGGGATAGGAATTATGATGTCTAAAGTCACAAAAGGACTTTGCAGGAAAGGAGAATTCAGACTCATGTCTCCTGACTCCTGACTCCTGACTCTGCTGTGCTTCTGGAAACAGAATTTACCCGAGAGGATTCTCTCAGATGAAGATAGTTGTAATATCTGATCAGGAAATGGCTTTATTTATTTTTGTGCCCAGAGGCCAGCATTGTACAAGTTGCAGAGGGACACCAGTATGAGCTGGTGGGCTTTGGTTTCGGTACTTGCCCCAAACCAAGGTCTCTATCATTTTCAGAATGATCTATATCCTCCTAAGGAGGACTGGAGAAGTGAATGGGTCATATAGTGAGTTACAAATAAAATGGTCAATCAAAGTACATGCTCAGCAAGCAGGAAACCCTGGGTTCTATCTCTAGCACCACCATAAACGAAAAATGCCAATGTCAGTCTGGAGGGCTCAGGGTGTTTTTAAATAAAGATGAAGACCACCCCATATAGGTATAAGCAAGCCTAAGTGACCACTGAGCGGCCTGGGAAAAGTGTCACTGTACATAAAAGCTTCAGAACAATGATGAATCTTGACACTTAAACTTCAACTCCAAAAATGCTCAGTGGCCTCTTTCCCAGGGATGGGAGCCACAGTCCATCAGGATTGTCAAAGGCTCTGAAAGGCAGATGAGATTCTGGTTTAGGTGAAGCTTCACTGAGCTCAGTGTGTGGTGTAACTTAAAGAGACCCGGCCCAGGTTCTTCACAACTGGAAAAAAGATGAGGAGAGCCCAATGGAGTGACCCAGAGACCTGCCAGGAGCTGCCCCTGTACAGAACTTCAGTTTTGCTGTGTAAGGAGAAGTCTGGGAGTTCTCTGGCTTTGACTTTGTTCCTGTTAGCAAAGCTGTCCCTCCTAGCAGGTGAGAGAAGTGGAATAGGAGGCAGCTGCTGAAATGTTCAGCCAGACACCCAAAGACATTGCACAAAAGAGAGCTTGTGGTGCAGAACTAGAAGGCTGGGGCAAGCCACCCTGCTGGCCAGGTGCTCCATGAACCCGCTGCCTCCCGCAGATTGGAAATGTTGCACCAGGGCTGCTCCAGCCTCCTGCCCACCCCCTGTGTTATTGGCTGCTAAGGGTCTTGCAGCCTTGGTGGCTTTTTATGGCAGATGGAGAAATTGTGCAATGTGCCCGAAGTCAGGCTTGTTGTTCTTCATGTTAGCAGCAGCTACCTTTGCAGTCATCTGATGCTTTATAAGCATTTTCTCATTTAATTAGTATACTATTCTTATGAGGCAGGTGCCTTGTTTTCCATTTCAAAGAGGCAATGGAGCTTAGAGAGGCTAAGTAACTTCCCCAGGGACAGAGTTATTAGGGCATGGGGTAGATCCCAAGTCTCCCTCCTGATACTATCCACATGCACACACTCTATCAGTTGGTACTAATAGGTTTTCCAACAGACAGCCACACCATGCCAGGCACCTATATTCATACCTTACCACAATCTTCACAGCAACCCTCAAAAGTGGAAAACCATCCCTAGCACCATCTCCATTTAACTGATGAGGAAACTGAGGCACCCAGAGGTTAAGAAATGTATTCAAGTTGATGTAGTCATGAGTGGCATGACCAAGGTACAAAGCCAGCTGGAATGACTCCTGAGTGCCCACTTCCACTATGACACCAATGGTTCTCAGTGTATAGTCCCTGGAACCAAAGCATCAACATCACCTCAGACTTGTTAGGGATGCACATATTCAGGTCCCATCCAAGACCAGTAAAATTAGAAATATGGGGGAGAAGGAAGCCATGTGTTTGAAACAACGCCCCATGATTCTGAGCCCTGCCCCGTGTCACGGGCATCTGCTAGTCCCTCAGTCAACAGGTGAAAGTGGCTGATACCCTGTTTCTTAAACTCCTGCTTCTCAAAGTATAGTCTGGAGTCAGCAACATAGGCACCACCTGGGGGGTTATTGGTAATTGAAACTCTCCACCCAACCCCAGAGCCACTGAGAAGATCCCATGTTTTATCAAGATTCCTCAGTAGGTATAAGCACATTAAAGGCTGAGACCACTGACCTGGACTGTGACTGAGTGAGACCGCTCCAAGCAAACTACCCTTAGATCCCACAACTTCCCAGACAGGAAGGGAAGAAAGCTTCTCACCCACAGGCAGTGTGTGCACACCTCAGGGGGCATACTGAGGGAGGTTCACAGTCTGGAACTGCATGTCACAGCTAGGAGAATTGTGCTCGCTAAGCCAAGAACAGTACTGTAACACCAAACCCCGGGTCTCAGTGAATTCACGCGAGAGATGTTTATCTCTCACTCCCGTTAATCAGATCACCAGGGAGGGCTCTGCTCCCCACCAAACCAGACCAGTTCCCAGTGGTTCCCCTTGCACCCCACAGCTGTCTCTAACCTCAAGGGAAAGTAGCACACCTGTGCTCAGGGAGAAGGTTTTGTAAACAGCCTGCAGTGTCTGCATAATTTGCTGGAATCGTTTAGGTCTCCATTGTTCATTTACCCATTCAATGAATTAATAATTTACTGAATAGTGACTATAAGATTCACTTATTCACCCATGCATTTATTTATTCATTCAACAAACTTTTACTATGGCCGAGACTGAGCATCTAGAGGGAAGTTCAGAGTAGATACCAATATGCACAAGTGCTCTACAAACACAGGAGAATATTGGCATCAGGCAGGGACATCCGTGAAGGCTTCAAGAGAAAGTGATAATACACTGAGTTTAGACATATGAAAGGAGTAAATTATGCAGAGAGTAAAGTTTGGAAGACTCAAGACTTGAGAAAAAGCAACATGTGTCACAGAGGAACTCAGCTTAGGAAACAGATGTTGGTGGGCTGAGTAGCCATGTCAGGGAGTGATGGGGATGTAAATTCAAAGCTGACTGGTTTGCCTGTATCCCAGGAGATGGGAAAAGTGGACCTGAGGTTTGGCCCATCCCACTAGGAAAAGATTTAAATTGTTTTTCCACACCCTTGCATGTAATCCTCACCGATCAGAAAAAACAAACAACATTGAGCTTCCTCACTTAAATGCCCTTCATAATCTCCAAGAGTGAAGGTTTGAGCTGCTTTAAATTCACCCATATTTTATAATTCCGGAACAGCTGTCGCCTGCTGTCCCCTGGGGAACTCATTACTTAGCAGAGGGACATGCACATTCCACACATTCTCCCAGCCTTGGTTGGTCTTGGGCTTTCTGAAAAGCAAAGACCATGCCTTCACCAGCCTGCTACCCTCCCCTAACCAGCCTCTTACCCTCCCCTATCCAGCTATGTATCCTTTGGAAGGTCTATGGGACGAGGCACAAAGTTCTGTCTTCATAATTAGGGAGTGATTAATTATTTAATCAGAACAGATAGCAACCCAGGCAATGTCACCTCCTCTCATTTGTTGGGCTACTAGCCCCCATTAATCACAGGACATTCTGAATGCAGGAGAAACAGGCTGCATTGAAGCTTAACACTGTGGTCACCTAACCACTATTCCCTGAACTGCTTCAAAAACACCACCAATGCATTACACATGTCACTGTCACCAGCCCGGGCTTTATTCCCAGATGAACATCTTAGGGAGGGGAAGGTAAGACCTTCAAGGAATCACACTCCATCTCACCTCCTCCTGCTTGGGGTTCTGACAGCTGCGCCACAGCAAGTGAACAGGCCAGGTGTCTCCCTGGGCTTAAACCCACCTGAGGAACCCAGAACTCTGCTCTCCCACAGAGCTCTGGCACTCTCTCCTCTGATTCTTGTACTGTAGATGGGGACTGGAATTTTGTTTGAGAGAATAATTTCCCCCTTCCAGCCCTGTCCTCCTTTCTTAAAGAGGCTCCTTACAAATGCTCTCCTCCCCTCCCCCAGCTTTGTTTACAGAAATGTGGAGCCCTGGTGTCAGCACCCCTCTGAAATTGGGGGGCTCACATGGCTTGCCCTGGCTACTGACGGGTGGCTCCTGAATCCCTCCACACTGCCCAGGGCCACCTCCCTGAGCTGCACACTCAATTGGAAACCAAGACCTCCTCCAACTAACGTCTCCCCCTGCTTTTTGCAGTTCTTAGCTTCTCACTGTAGAAACACACCTGGCCATGCAGGAAGCACACATGGTACAAGGGAGGTCACTCGGGAGGTCACAGAATTAATTTCCAAGAGGGCCAACAATGTTGGGACTCAGGTTTATATGGACAAGAAATATGATGCCCCAAATCCCACCACTGAGTGGGTCCCATGAGGACCCATCCCGGCTCCCTAACATCCATCACCCCCATTAGGATGACTGCCATTGCTGACCTGAAGTCACATGCCTCTCCACCCGCGAGGCCACTGAGGATGCCACTTGTTTCCTGAGGTTTCCTGACAACAGTTCTGACTCCAAGATGAAGTATTTGCATTTGATGGGAGGGGTTCCTGGTGTGATCACATGCCAGGGAGCCAGGTGGAAAAAGCAAGTGAGAACCAAATAATACCGCCCTCCATAATGGGAAGAACACTGGCCCACCAGGATTCTTACAGTAGGCAGCTGGAAGCTGGAAGGGAGTTAGTTGCTGGGCCACTTCTGTTTGCTACCTCTGTGGGATGGAATAAGGTTAAATAAATCAACACTGGGTGACTTGGAACTTCACTCATGATAGACAGATGACACTTCTAGACCCTGACAGTGGCCAGCCATTCTTTGGGCCACTTTGCCTAAGCCTGAGCTTATAACATCTGCTGTGTGCTTTCCTACCTCCCTGCTAACAAGGGCTGCAGGCTCTGCTGCTCCAAGAATTCCAGGGGAGAAGAATCTGGGCGTTCTTTCTCCTATGTATTCAGTGACTGAGTTTTTTTCAGTTGTTTCTGCCTGTAACCTCTCTACCTTCTCATTTCACTGCCAAGAATGGCCCCATCTTTCCTAAGATGGCCAATTTTAGTGTTTATAACTTTGGCAATGGAGACCATATTTAGAGCCAAGAATCCCTGGGATGTTCATCAAAATTCAGATTCCTGGACCTTAAATTCAGAGATTATGGTATAGTAGGTATTTGATAAAACTGGTCTAGAGGTTTCAAATTTAAATTCTTGGACATTTTACAATCTTTCCAAATATCTGCATTTGGCAGGTGCCACACTGTTAACTGCTCAGATATTTGGGACATCTATGCCTCACCCTGGCTCTATATAGATTCATATATTCAGAGCCACAGAAAGACATCCTAGCTGTCCTCGACTTCCAACATACCCTAAATGTGCTACACCGAATCACAGGATGCTTTCTGGGGGTCAATCAAGCCCTGCTCCGCCTGGGTTAATGTTCCTAATATTCACATTGAGATTAAGAACCAACTCTTTGATCTCTACTTCTACTCTCTCCTTTTACCTTCTCATCCCCCTAGGTTAACCAAGCTATCTTGCTTCTAGTTAACTTCTGGAAACACTGGAGTCTGAATGACTCCTTCTTTCTCTGGTTCTATGCAGTAAAAGGCAGTACCCATGACCTGTTACCTTAGAAACCCTGAACTCAATAAACTAAGTTGCTAAATTCCAAGTTAGAGTCACAGAGACCCAGAGGCATAGAGGGCACGGCAGCCGCCATGGCATGAGAACTCTTAGTTAACTTCCAGGAAATAGGGCTCCTGCTTGCTCAGGAATGGAAGACAGTGGCCCTGATAAGGAGGCCAGCCACCTGTCACTTTCATAGATTTGTTGTGAGATTCATCCTATAGCTAGGACCACCTTACTAGTTGTTTAAGGGCCTCCCATCATTCCTTTACTATTTGGCAAATATTATTTGAGTGCCTGCTCCATGCTAGACCCTATTCAGGTCCTGCTTTATGGTGGCTTCTTGCCTCCTCCTGGGTCAATGGAAAGGAGTCCTTGTGAGTCAAGTCCTCCAAGAAAAGTTCCTCATATTTTCTTAGGAAAATGGCACATGAAAGGAGATGGGGAGGAGTTGGGAAATGCTAGGTGTGTCCTTAGAAGATTGTGCAAATCTGACTTGAAAGGAGGATGGACAAGAGCACCCTAGAGTGATGAGTAGTCACAGGTATGCCGGAGCCACTGGAGAGTCCTTGAACCTAACTCACCCAAGAAGATGAGGCCAACATCTTTGAGGAATGGGCTATTCGAGATCTCTTTGCTGTCCTTTGTCACTGGTAGGGAGCAACCCAGAGGAGGGAGGCCTCAGTGCAAATACAGTGATGGATTTCAACACATAGCATAGGCCCTCAACCAGCTGTGATCCCTGCCATAGTAGGCCAGCCAGGGTGTCCTTCCAGTGGCCACAGCCATCCTTTTATATTCAAATCCAGACTGAGAAAGAGAATCCAAGTAAATTCAGGCATGAAGCCAGCTCCAACATAAGAGAAGTTTACATCCATCTTCCTGGGATGGTGTAGGCTTGCTTGGCCAATGGCCATTTCCTCTCTTCTGAAGGCAAGGAATGATTTATGGCAGGTGATGATAAATTACACCAGGTGCTGGGGAGAGTTCACCATTTTATTTATAGAAGGCCAGTAATCTGGGCGAGTATTTTTATGAGGCGACACTTGCTTATTGCTTGTTTTCAAAGTTGTTGTAAATGGAAATCTCTCTGTGGTCAGAATACAGTTCTGTGACCCCTTCCGCCCCAAAGCTCCTTTCCACCCCATGATCCTGCAGTCAAAAGCCCTCCCTTGCCTCTTCTGCCATCTTGGACGCCGGAACTTCTCTTTGTATAGTATCAGAGCTTGGCGGATGCCAGTACGGCAAGTGTTGAGGTAATTCTCAATATCTGCTTTCTGCTTAGGTAGAAAACATAAGAGGTATAACACTTGATTAAATCTCTTCATCCCACCTGTTCCGACGGGCTCAACGGATCTTAAGAGGAATAAACATGCAAAAACCACCCACCAGCATGCATTCTTAGCTTGAATCCAACGTGTAAAATAAGCCATTATGGCAGTTTTTAGATTTTCCTCACAGATGATGTACATGTTTCTGGAGTGAATCATGTCCCCGTGTTTCTGTCAGCTCTGGTTCGTAATAGGACAGTGCAATGAGGCAGGACATGAGATTTTCATAACCCACACCTCCATTTACATGCACGGAAGCTGAGATAGCCTGAGGAGAAAAACAACCAAGGCACACAGAATCTGAAGTGTTCCTGGTTATTGCTGCTGTTTTCTTGATGCTTTGAAATTAAAACATGTGGTTGACATTTACAAACCATTGCTTCAGTCATTCATCTGAAGCTATTTATTGAGTACCTATTGGGGGCAGTCCTTTTTTCAGAGAACACAATACAGTCAGAGATGCTATCGAAAAGGGGTAGTAGCGTAGAGAGGACAGAGATGAAGTCTTCCACTGATATCTACAAGTAGGGAGAGGAGAGAACAATCATGTAAGGTGTACCTTGGTCTATGGTAAGAAGATTGGAAGACTAGACATTGTATCATTAATTAAGATTTGTTATTTTTCCCATATATTTGTGATTTCATAAGAGCTGTAAAATAAATAAAAATAGCCCAACCTCGGGTGGATTGGAAGCTCTGCATTGATAATAATTAAGAAATAGCAAAATATCCCTAGATTTCACTGCATTAGGCAGTAGCCACGTGGACACTTGTCTGTAGTACATTTTTAGTGTGACATCTCTCAATTGAGTAGGGTGCTGTTAGTATAAAATATGCACTTGATTTCAGAAACAGGGAGTTCTAGACTGCAAACTTCCAGAGAATGAGTTCTCACCATATCTTTAGAACCCAAAAGAATTCCTAGAATATAATAAGTGACCTAAGAGGTTTATTGGGTGTCTGGGTGGATTATGTTCATGTCGTAGCTGTCAGCTATAGATAGGTGATCATTTATCATCCCACTCCACCCACTCTTTCTATTCCATTCACTCTCTTTCTTCAGTTCTTTAGTGCCTTCTGACAACCCCATTCAGAACTTGCTCTTCAGCATCCAATATGCATGGCTGTCATGGATCCTGTCATGAACACCCGCATGTGCTAATCCCAGCAGCTTAAATGGGGATTTTGCAGGCTGAGACACCAACCAGCAGATCTGCAGGATTCTAAAATGGTTTGAAAGGGGCTTAACCCTAGATAATCACATTTCTTCTGTTTTTCGCCTCTTAAATTTCTCAAAAGATTTCAGGTGATCCAAAAGAAGCATTCGGCCATTCTTCCTTTTATCCAGTAGCTGGAGCGTTAGGGAATAGTTGCAGGGTTTCCATTTCCGTGTTGAGCCACCCTTCTCTCTCACTGTCAAGCTGTCTGTCCGTGGGCATTTCTTTCCGCCCTTTCTGGGTCTAGCTCTCTTGAATTCAAACTATGAATGGATGAGAAATAAGGAAGCCAAAAAGGGGGGGTATTAAAATTATGTCTAAAAATAAGACTAAATCCATTCCAGGCAATGATGAGCTTAGGGATCATCCTATAGATGAAGGCCATAGGCTTTGGAACCTAGGCTTAGGCCATTTCTGTTGGTCTCTTTGTGGAGCTGTTGTTCATCACTGGTTTTAGACTGCCTTTGAGGTAAGTGGAAGTGAATTCTGGAAAATGGGATTAAATTGAATCTGGGATAATGTCGATTTTGGAAAGTTAGTAGCAACTAAAGTGAGATTAAGATAATATTCTACCAGGGCACTCAGACCCAGTCAGAACTTCAAATGAGTGTTTCCAGGGAAATGCATATGCACAGAGAACTAAAAATAATAAAAGAATATTTCACTGCTGACTGGCAGTGGCTCTATACTCCACTGCAGAACTCCAGTGAGCAAGGTCAGGTGTCTGCAGAAGCCTGTTATCTGAGCAAGGCTGCTATGCATGGTAGAGGACTGACCCATGCTCAAATGATGCTCTTAAAGCATGTCCTACATCTCAGAATTAGGACCGCATTGATCCTAATTTCTGATCTGAAAAGATCAGAGCTCACCACAGAGAGAAAATGACATCAAGGAATCGGGAACTGGTGCACACTGGTGTGGGGGAACCTTGCCCAAGATCTTCCCTCAATCTTTGCTGAAGCATTCAATAGGTGCTGAGCAGGTGTGATTTTTCAAGAAGTCTCGGGAAGAAGGAAAAGTTTTCAAAAGAAGACATACTCCAGGATGGTTTGCTTGAGCCTTTGAAAGCACCACCACTGAGACTGTAGCCCAGTCCATACACTGGAATCTGCTGTGTGGGGTAGCTTTCTCAGTATCTTTGGACAGGATGAGCCAGTGGGGTTGGGGTAAAGGGAAATAGGGTCGGGGCTTCCCCCACTGTGATGTCATTAAAGCTTTCCTAAAAGTCTTTGATTAGGATAACCTGAAGAAACAGGCATCAAATAATTTCTGAAAAGGGATTTTTATATACAATTGTATTTTTAAAAGGACTTTTTACATATTAACAGTAATGCCATGAAAAATGATATATACTACAAGGATTCTTAGAGCTGGTCTCCACCTCAAATATGTAGAATATAAAACTGCCATTAAAGGGGATTTAAGCACAAATCTGTGCTAGATAAGCAAGTCCGTCCCCACTGCCCACCAGGCCAGGTCATTCGGGGTTACCCTCTTTGTGAGTATTTCACAATTAGCACACATACAGAGCCTCTAATAAACTCTTTGTCTCCATAATTATAATAATTATACACATTGAGAAAAGAGGGAAATGGAAGCATAAAAAGGGATGTCCTTTTAAATTTGGAAAGAAATTAAGTTTAATCATTTTCTTCCTACAAGCCAAGCATAGTGCCGAGATGGGAAGGTCCCAGTGGAACTGTTGTTATCTCTTAAAGGTTATTGCACTCTTTTGAAATCAATTGAGAGAAATGCAGACATGGTCACATCTAGACCACAGCAAATGGCTCTCTCCTTTTTCCACCCTCCTCTTCTCACTGATCATCGCACATACCTGCCAGATTAATTCTCCTAAAGTACCACATTTATCGTTTTACTCCTGCTCACTGATCTTCATAGCTCCTAATGACTCAGAATTAAATTCAGAAGTGGACTCAACTGCTCCAGGCTCCCCCAACTGGGCTGTGTTCATGGGGTGACCCTCCCTATCGGAGGCTCTCCATTCCTGACCTCTTCCTTCTAACAAACCAATTTGTATATTGTTTCTCAAATAAATCACAAGCTTTCCTGATACCGAGCATTTGCTCGCACTACTACCTGGGCCATGACTCTTTCCTCATTCTCTGCCTCTGTAGACCTTTCCTTCAGTAATCATGGAGCACCTGCCATGCATTAGCAGCTGTGGGCGACTCCAGCTCCCTCCTCCACCTGCCCCTCAGGATCTCGTCCTTCTCCAGAGCACCTGCAACTCGATATTTTATCATTAATTTGTCAATGAGTCATAGAATCCTGCAACAACCTCTTATGTTTTCATTTTTTAAAAAATGAACAAAAATGAAAGATTTAACTGGGAAAGATTTTTAAGTTTCTCAGCATCAGGATCCTAGTTTATTTTTTTTCACTTGACATGTTTCGCCTATGGTAGACTCAATAATCATTTCTTGTATGGATGAATTAATTAATCTATAATTAATTAACCCAAAATTAATTAATGGATTGATTCTAATAAAATTCAGTGTTAAAGACTTCCGAAGGCTGATCTTTTCCACTGTAGACCCCACCATAGTATTTCAAGCATGGATATCTGTCCGGAGTAAGTGACTGTGTAAGGGAAAGGAACCCATGAGCTAGATATCTGGGCATTTTATAACAATTCAATGGCAGCAACAAAACAGTTTGGAGCACCATCCCATCATACTCAGTGAATCCATGCCTCCAGAAAACCCATGGCACAGAGGCTTATGATTTTAAAAAGCAGAGTAAATAGGAGTTAATATTGCCAGCACACCTGGAAGACAGTATGCTAAGTGAAATCAGTCAGTCATAAAAAGACAAATACTGTGTGATTCCACTTATAGTTACTAGAACACGCCAATTCATAGAGACACAACGTGGAATGGCGTTGCCTGGAGCTGGGGGAGGGTGGAGGTTATTTTTTTAATAAGTACAGAAGTTCCATTTTGCAAGATGGACAGGCTTAACACACAGGTGAATGCACTTAACACTACTGACCAGCTCTTAAAAGTAGTTATGTGGCTAATTTTGTTTTGTGTATTCTACCACAATTTTAAAGCATTTAAAAATAACCATTAGAAAGAAAGAAGTAGCTATTTATGAGAGAATTCTTAGAAATATGTTTGGCAGATAAAAATCATTTCAATCATGGCAAAAAATAGGTTTTCTGTGTAACCATGGTATTCATCAGTATTTTTCAAAATAAGTAAGGAATGTGGAATATATAACTCAGGTGGCCAGATGGCTCATCTTTGGAATATCCTCTGATCTTGTCCTTTTTAAAAATAGACACACATTCAGTTGTCCAAAGTACTTATTTCTGCATTCTTGTCTTCAGTAATAAAAAAGAAGAATAACCTCACAGGTCACTTTACAACTTACAAAATGTCTCATGTTTGCTTTTTGCAAAGACATTGATATCTTCAGCAGCCAATTTCCATGTTTAACCATGGGCAACAAGGGTTTTCTTTTCTTTTTGTTTTCCTTTCTAATGAATTCTTTCCGTTCTTTTTATGAAGCAGTTTCTCCTTCCTTCTAAATTCAACAAAAAGTTCTTGGAGGTCTTTTCATAAAATTCTTAAGTATTTGAAAGCAGGGTTTGTGTGTGCATAGTTCTCTTTTTTTTTAATTTCTTTTTTTTTTTAACTAAATATTTCAGTGATTCATCAATAAAAAATAGAGTTAGACCATTTGTAAGAAGCAATAAGAGTGGAAACTTTTAGGCATTGATACTGAGTGGTTTACATGAACCGTTGATGAATTTTTCTGGCAGCTTAGATACAAAAGTGCATTGAATAATATGTTTTCTTATCCAGGAGTAAAACAGATTCAAGTTTAAGTACACTGACAACAGTAATTGGAGCGCCTGCTACTTTTACTTTCTTTTTAAAAAAGTGTATTTCTGTTTAGTTTTCCTTATAAAATTAAGTTTCATTCTTTTGCCATTTTCTTTTTCTTCTTTTGAGAAACCTTCACATTCTTGTAACTTTCATCACACGGTGAAGCAAACTAGAAATCCTGTTGTACTAAGGAGCTGACAGTGGAAGAGAATAAATGAATGACCTTCTCAGCCTTTGCAGGGTGCAATATCTCACCATTGCTTCTGAGAAACCTCTTCTGAGGCTTGTTCTGAGATGTGTTTACCCAACCAGCAACTCTATGGTCCATATTTGTTACTCCATTCAGAAAGTGCATGAATGTTTATTATTCTGAAGGCTGAGGAGTTTGAAATGTCTGTCACTCTTCAAATCCTGGAGAACCCTCCAATTAGAACGAAGGCAGTAAGCTGGTACCCGTGAAACAGAGAGCAGTGAGAGATTGGATGTGAGTGATCAAGTGCTAAACTGGATATAATCTAAACAAGTGCCACCATACTCAGCCTCACCAATAAACCAGAAAGGTGTGAAAAATCACATGGCCTGCAGAGATCTGGGAAGCAAAGGACTTTGGGCCTGCAAGGGTCTAGGAATTATTCCTCACAGCTTCCTACTTTCCCTTTTGATTTTGTTTTTGTTCCTTTAGAGCCATTTTCTGCGACTGATCCTTGTCCACTTTATTCCTTCCCTTCAGGAATTCATTGCATTTAATTTCCTTAGCAAGCTTGGGGGTGCTGTTCTGAGGCTTCAATTCCCTACCTCACCGTTTTCTATGAGAGGCCCGACATGCTCCTTCTCAAGGCTATTTTAAACAAAGCATTCCTTCAGTCCTTCTTTTTGCTAAGCAGGGCTGTCTAATTTGATTAAGTTCTTGATTAAGACATATACAGTTTATGTTGGGACCAACTCTTGTTAGAATAAATAGTGAAGGTCTCCCTGGGTGTTCATTAAGGAGACATTCCAATTTAGACATACTTGTAATCACACAACCCGGATTTGCCAAAGGATTCAAGTCTCAGACCACACAGTGCCTCTCAAGTGTCCTGTCCTAACATTCAGGGGACTCCCAGAGCACTCGGGCAGATTCTGTGATCAGGGCTGCCAAAACTTCTGAATAGCCATCTCAGATGCACTTTATACCACAAAGTACAACCTGTATATTAACACTAGATTGTAATACAGAACTGAAGATATGTTTTAGAATGCATCTAGCTGAAAATAGATGCTGGTCTCACTCATATTAAGAGAAATGCAAATTCAAGCTACACTGAAACTCCATTTCTCACTATCAGAGGGGCAAAAATTGAAGAGTCCAGCAATGAACTGTACTGGCAAAACTGAAGAATTAGGCCATTCCAAAAATTGCTGGTAGGAATGCAAAATGCTACATCCCGGATAGAGGGGGATTGGTCAACACATATAGCAAAACAGCAACTGTATTTACTCTCTGGCCCACTTCTAGAGATCCATCCCCAAGACAGATTGGCAAAAATACATAAACATGTATCCATAAGGCTATTCATTGTAACAGCCAAAAAAAAAAAAAAAAAAAACAACTTGAAATAATCCAGATGCCTATTGATAGGTGTCTGGGTAAATAAACTGTGGTCCAACCACATGGAGAGGCTTCTTATATCTCTTAAAAGGAAGAAATGACTTTGCTATATACCCTGCAGAGTCATGTCTAGGATATATTGCTATGCAAAAATGCAAAATGCGGACAAGTCTATTGTTTATTTAAAATAAAGCAAAAATGACTCAGAGGCTTGGAGGCTGTGGCAGGAGGATAGCAGGTTCAAAGACAGCCTCCACAACTTAGTGAGGTCCTAAGCAACCCAGGAGACCCTATCTCAAAATAAAAACTAAAAAGGGCTGGGGATGTGTCTCAGTGGCTAAGTGCTCCTGGGTTCAATCCCTGGTATTAAAAAAAAAAAAAAAAACCAAACATACACGTTTACCACATTCATGCACATACATACACAGAGACAGATGGGTTACCTACAGAGAAAATGAAGAAATAAGGTGAGTGAATGAGACAATGATAGAAGCTATGACATTTAACTATGCTGTTTTATAGATTTAGAATTATGTAAACATGTTACATAATTACTAAAAAAAATAAATTTCAATAAATACCCTCTGGAGACTTTTTAAGAAGATAACATATACCTAAATATGTATCTAATTGGGGGAATAAACTCACAAACAGGAAATATTCAAATTAGTTTTTAAATCAGCAATTTCCTTAGACATCCCCAAGGAAAAGAAGAACTTTAAAAACTCTCCACTCACTGCCAGTCACTTTGCTGTTGGTAGTGCTGACTTGGTTGTTCTGAGGCTATTGTGTGATGAAGAGTGTAGGTAAAGCAAATGAATAAGAATGTTGGTGTCACTGAGATCCAAACTTTTGTCATGGGAGAGAAAAAGACATTGGTGAGACTAAGTGACACTCTCTGGTCCCGAATCCAAACTGTAACTAGTGTAAATCAATGACATAATTTAGACTAAAAAGAAAACCTACAAATCCAATTTTGAACCTTAGAAACAACCAAATGCTGTAGGAATCATTATTCTTAGTTTCCAGATCATGTTGTTTAGATACCATTTCCCATTAAAAGAAACTAAGCTCTTTAGAGAAACGGTCACATCAGAAACAAGGAATTGATAAGTAAGTACTAAGGTTGTGTCCAACAGACTCAGGAGTCAAATGAATGACTCCCATTTCCACATTAAACAATTTGATCACCATTTAGGATCATAATGGATAGATCAAAACACTTCAAATTTGCTTGAATTCATGAATTAACAATGATACTTCAAATAAGCTCATCTGTCACTTTTGGAAGATGCCAAAGAACTATTTTGAAAAATAGTGAATAAAGGGGAAGCATCTTGTTATGGATACATTCCAACTAATAAATGATGAGGGAATGAGAGAATGACAATGACAACATTTGCAACCCTCAATAATTAATAGAGTGAAGCAAAGATCACTAACAGAAGATAATAACATCACAAGAGAGAAAAACAGGCATCAGGTAACTCTGGGTGGTGGAAGGAGACACCACCAATATTGAAGTAGTCTTACAGGAAAAACAGGGGATAGAGGAACACATTAATACCACCACAGAAATCCATCAGGAAAAAAATCAAACTATAGGAAATTGTAAAGGCAAATGACCCAGTGTGGTCAACAAGATTTGCAAGAAAAAGCAAGATACAGTGAAATCTATAGAATAAAATAGAATTGAGATACATTAGTCCACTATTTTATATGGCTCTTATTTGGATCCTGTTCCAAATAATCAACTTTGAAAACACACAATTGAGGAAGTTTGAGAATATTAAGAAATTATTATTTAATTGCAAGAAAAGAATTATTGTTGTTTTATTTAAACCCCTACCTTTTAGCAATATAATCTTATAAATATCAACATTATTAATATAATATTTTATTAAATTATCTATTTCTAATAAGTTGTCTATTTTATTAGAGGCTATAGAAATGCATGTGCAACATATTTAATTTTATTGCTTAAATGTATTATTCGCAAGCTTATAAAATGACAGTAAATTTCTTGGGCATCATGAGACCCAGAAAAACTAAGTTAGCATGAAAACACATTCGGCTCTTAACATGACCCATTCCTTAGGGACCAGGCCCAGTGTCAGGGCTGCAGTGGTGGGTAAGTGGGACATTTCAACTACAATTGCAAGAATGGACTGGAGTATGTCATAGAAAGACCTGGAATGATGGGAGGGGTCCCCACGAATAGGGGATTTGGTGCCCAGAAGTCCTGCCTGCAGTGGGGAGAATTGGTGAAACCTAGGTCAAGATCCATTAATACTGCCACAGCCCTTGAATCCATCTCAGGGCACAGTTCTCAACCCCACTCCCATACCACACTGAGTGTGGAATCATTTAATGACAGCTGGTCTGATGGGCTTATGGGAGATTTCCCCTCCAGGAGAGGCACAGACAGTAAGAGCTGTAGTACTAAATTGAACCATATGAAATCACCAGCTTCTGAGGTCAACAATGGCCAACTGCTCTTGAGTTCTGGGCCTGCTCTTGAATTCTGGGCCTGGCCCCTGGGGACAAGAGTGGTCAGGGAAAGTCTCTTGGTTTTCTGTCTTTCTCTCTCTGCACAGGTTAGGCTGGGGTTCTAGCAGTTGGAGTCAGGGGGACTAAAGAGGGCCACTGTGGTGCCTCAGGAAAGGGAAGGAATAGATGAGCTAGTTATGGATTCACTGTTAGTTTTCCATTGCTTTGACAAACACCTGAGATAATCAACTTCAAAGGAGGAAAGATTTATTTTGGCTGACAGTTTCAGTCTATGGTTGTTTGACCCTGTGGCTTTGGGCTGTGGTAGCACGGTACCTCATGGCAAGAACACATGGTAGAGGTGGTTGCTCATCATGGCAGCCAGGAAGTGGAAAAGAGAGAGAGACAGAGGAAAAGACTACGGTCCCAATATCCCCTTCAAGGGCACACCCCCAGTGACCTAACTTCCTCCCACCAGGCCCCGCCTCCTAAATGTTGCACACCTCCCAGTAGCACCACAGGCTGATGACAAAGCCTGCAGCATACGGGGTACATGTAAGCAGATTAGAGGTCTGGACTTCCGTTGGCAGAGACCGAGGACTGTGTTGCCGGCGTGAACCTCTAGGGCAGCACAATAAGCATCACAGTATAGCCCAGGGCACAAGAATGGGGAGAGGCACACGGAACAAGGAAAATAAAAAGAGAAAATACTTTTCTGTGAGCCATTGTTTGCTTCAATTCCCAAGGAGGAGCCCAGATGCTTCCATTCCTAATCTATAGTTTGTTGTGTTTAGCCTAACAGGAATCGTTGGCTATTCACAATTCTTGTAACTTTGAGTGGGTTCGGTATAGTTCAGGTTAATCATTTCAATGTGGTTTATGAAATTTGGAATGCAAAAACCTTCTTGGGATTATCATAGAAAAAAGAGGACAGGAAGGAAGGAAGGAAAGAGAAAAAAACAAGCCTCCAACTAATCACTGTGATGAAGACTCAGTCCTATAGAGTGAGGAAAGTAAGGTGCCTCTTAGAGAGGGCTGCCCTAATTTAGCAATAAAGTTTGAATAAGAACCTGATATTCGAAAGACACTACTTTTATCAATTAGTTCTGCATTCATCTGCATATAATAATAATAATAAAAGGCCTACTAGAGTTATTAATTGTGGCTTTAAGAGAATAAGTTTTTATTTCTCTTCCTGAGAAAACAGCCTATAGGTAGGCAATTTAGGGTTATTTTGGAAGCTCTATAGTTATAGGAGCCCCAGGCCATCCTTAACCTCATGGTCTGAAATAGCTTCTTGAGATCCAAACATCACAGTATATTTCAGGGTGTAGTAAGGAAGAAAGGAGAAAAGGTTATGTGCCTTCATGTTTCAGGAGACTTGTGTTAACACCACATTGGACAAAGCTTAGTTACAAAACATCTGAGTGAAGAGGCATTGGTATTGAGATGGGCATATTGCTGACATGGATAAGGGGCATGTATTTGGTTCTCGAAGAAGGTAAAGAATGTCGGAGTTGACACTGGCAGTCTCTCACATAAGCTTTAATAGCTCCTGCTGTTGACCAAGGCATCTGTGCATAGCAGAGACTTATGATATGGAACCAGAAACAAATAATACCCAAGTAGTACAAAAAGTAAATATTTTCACATTCCTCCCTTTAATTTTCTTAAGTGCTCTTGATTTTGTATAGATTGGCTTTCAAATTCTAGAAAATAAAGCTTTAGGAAGTGGCTATGACAAGTTGCCCTGCGTGAAATCTCCCATGCACATAATCAGTGCACCGGATATAATTGGGAGCTAATTTCATATTTCCTGCATATCATATTGGAAAATTGAGCTGTCAGATTTATTTAAGGGCTACATGCCAAAATGAGAACACCCACACCCTGCTCTTTTCAATATATTTCCGCAGGACTTGTTTTCTCTATCTTCAGGGCTTAATAATGTTGTGCGAGATGCCAAATGCATCTAATTGAGTAAGTTTTGAAGTTCAGATATTTGCTATTTATAAAATTTAGAAAATTTACAGGAGACAAGATTGCCAAGGGAAAGCTCCTCTGGGGTATCCTGTCCCTTTAAAAGTCCTTTAATTTTCAAAGTGTTTTAAATTGTGGATTGTAACACAGGCCAACGTCTTGGGCTTTGTGAGGTTCAATTGCATCTTGATCATCTGTGGTCCGGTGCCCTGACACACGTGTGTAATCAAAAGCTTGTTTAATAAGAAATGAATAAGGCATTATCTGGTCTATCTCCTGAGGGAGAGACAAAGCTATGCCCTATGAACATACGTTCCTGATGACTTACTGCTCCTGCAAGGACCTTAGGGTCTGTCGCTTATCAAAGAGTCTCCCTGCCTGTGGACCTCTCCAAGTGGGTTATTTTCCAGCAGCTTTTTCTGAGCTCTTTTGCATCTTGTGTGTTTCTCAGAAGGTGCTTTACTGGGAGGAAATCTGCATCTTCTGTCCCCTAACAGCGTGGTAGTCCATGAACTGGACATAAACCCAGCAAGAGCAGCTTGATTTTCCCACTTAGGTTCTAAAATCTGCTGAGAAGTGATGCTCATCAAATATCTGATGGGAGATTTGCTTCAAATCCCTTGAGTTGACTCCTCTGGAAATTCCAGAATGAGGAGGAAGCATAGAGGAAAAGAATGAATTCCTGTGATTTGCTTTGTGAAGAGTTTGTGGCATCATTCATAAAGAGAGGTGTGCTCTGTGTGCTGTGTGGAGACCAGGCACCTTTGAAGACAGGTGTTCATAGGCTGGAGATGGTGACCATAGGAACAGGACATGAAGCTTCCTCTTCTTGTTCCTCCACTGATGTCCTTTGCCTTTAAATTCTCAGTACCATTTCTCCCCTCTCTTCTCCTATCTCAGAAAGATCTGTTGAAACTCACTCATACCTAAATTCTAATAAAGTACACATGAGATTACTGGATTTTTAGTCAAGGTTGAGTTCCAAGGTGGGGCCTTTCAGGGAACAGACCATGCCAGCCTATTTTGCCTTGTTAGACCAGCCATTGCAGCAAGTCCCTCTTTGAAGTAAGAAGTCTGGGAAGTGTGTTAGCAAAGTTTTCCATGGAGAGTCAGCTCCACTACTTTCAGTTCCACAAAGACAGGAAGTTCTAGGAGATGCTGAACCTTCATGAGATGTAGTATGGGTCATGTGTTGCTTAACATTGTGTTTCTTCTGAGAAATGTGTGATTAGGGATTTTTGTCATTGTGCAGATATCACAGAGTGCACTTAACAACCATGCATAGGGTGGGCCTTGCACTCCATTTGGCCTCTTGACTCAATGAACAGGAGATGTTTGAAACTGCTGGTAAACAACATATTGTTCACACTAAAATATATATAGAGAGAGATATATATAGGAGTACATGCCAAAATAACAATAAGAGTATAGTAACAATAAGAGTGTGACTAACATGGTCATTTATTATCATTATCAAATATTATGTACTGTATATGATTGTGCTATGCTTTTATAAAAACTGGTCACACAGTAGGTTTGTTTACACCACCATCCCCATGACTACTTGACTAATGTGTTGCTACACATACTATGACAGCTACCACATCACTAGACAGCAGGAATTTTTCATCTCAATTGCAATCTGTTGGGACCACCAGGGTATGTGCAGCCTGTTATTAACCAGAATGTCATTATGCAGCACGCAACTGTATTGACAAAAGGATTAGTAATCTAAGGCGAGAGACAGCTCACTATCACCTAGCTGAGAGGTTTTCCAACTCTTTTTGTTATGAGCAGAATACTTTAAGTAGAAATAGTATGGAGATTCTTAAAATGGAAAGCCTATAACAGACAAACTTCCATGTTGACAGAGACTGGGGAAGGGAAACTGGGCAGAGCAATGCAGAAGTTCCTGCAGGAACTCTTGGGACTTGGGACCATGCATGTGCCATCCACCTGGCACATGATGATCATTCAGAAGTTTGGCTCTGAGAGGCTAAAACACTCACCCAAACTTAATACAGCCAGGAAGGATCAAGGGAAGCTGGACTTGACACTCCAAATTCTACCTTAGAGTTTTTCCACTGAAGTAAGCAAGTAATTATTTTCCCCATAGGCATTTATTTTTGCTGATTATCAGAAAGCCTAAAAAGTGTTGGAAGAATGGACAGTGGGAGGGGTTAAAATACACCTAAAGTCCCATCAATCAGAAAAATGTATATCTCCTCTATTTGCAGCATGAAATCATCTTTGGTGATCTCAACTTCAACAACCTTAAAACAGATTTAGCTTTTTGTAGATTGATGAAAATGTGTGGAATTCCAAGACCAAAAAGTATATAAAATGAATGTCCCTGATGTTAGACTATAACTGCATTCAGAAAAGTTGTCCTTTTTCATTTATTCATATTTTAGGAGCAGTATATGATGGAAAAGTCACTTTGCAACATCCCTTTGTAAAATTTTTCTCACTAGGTGTCTCAGAACACAAGTCCACATTGTCCTTGAAGATAATGAGAGAATAATTTGAAAATACTTGTGACAGGGAGTTTTTCTAGGTGTTTCTCCCCGAAAAAATCATAATTCAGAAAGCATAATTCAGAGCTTATATATATCTTTGAAATATATTTTCATATATATAATAGATGTATTTTCAAATATTCTGATTATTCACCTGGTACTTTTCTTGAAAGAATATAACTCTAAAACCATATTTATCTCAAAAGTTCTCATAAGTGATATGTTTGTTGCTCAATTTTAAGCTTTTATAGGAGTTCTCACATCTGGACAATGGGACTTAACAGATTCAGAACACTAAGTTTGTACTCCAGCAATGCAAAGTTTCAGTCTTAGCTCTGTCGTATATTAACTGTTTAACCTTGGGCATTCAACTTCCTCCTTTATAAGTCGAATATAGAATTATCTTAAAGAGTATTGTAAAAGTCAAGATTTAAAAACGATTCACTTAAAAGAATTTTGGAGAAGTGCCTAGCTTGTATCTAATGCTTAATAAATACAGGGTGCTTTGTTATCGTTGCATTATTTATTAATACTCCTCATGGCCTTAGTCCTTCTGTCAACCAGAGAACAAAAGTCTGCAGAGAACCAGAATAAATAAATGCTTTGAAATTTCATTATAACTCATGGTAAGCAATAAGAAATTTTTAAAAATTCCCTTTCTAAGGTTTCTCACAGACCAATAGCGTAGATAATCCATGGTGCACAGCATGCCGTCTTCCATAAATGACACAGTTTTGGTCTTTAGTGAATTAAAAAAATGCAGAGCAACTAAACAAACTGTGTCACCAATGGTGTCCAAAGGACATGGAAACGGCACAGCATTGCCTGGTCTGTTCACTGCCTCTTCAGCCCATGCTCAAGGGGATCTGCTGGGACTCAACAATTGTATAGAAAAGTCGGAACTGCCCAACTCTTTTCATAGCCATGAGTTCTGATACCCATGCAAAATTAGTTGCTCCAAACTTACTTTCTTTAAGTGACCTCACTTATGTAACTTTGGAGAGAAATAGCTAATATTGAAATTTTTATATGTAAAGTTGGGTTAGACAGTAACTTGCCCCAAAGTTTCCCATCATATTTTCATTAGGAGCAAAAGACCTAGTCAATAACCTGCATCTAGTGGAATTTGGACATCAGAGAAGCTCTCGATGCTAGCAGGGAAAGAACTTGATGAAGATATTATCAGTCTACTATAACAAAATACCTTAGACAGTTGCAAACAAACAGAAATTTATTTCTCACCGTTCTAGAGGTTGAGAAGTCCCAGATCAAGGCAACAGCGGAGTCGGTGTCTGTGAGGGCCTGTTTCCTCTGTGTGGTCTCACATGGTAGAGGAGAAGGGCAGAAGGGACAACCACTCTCTCTAGCCTTCTTTGTGAGGACAATAGTCTCATTTTGAGGGCTCCACCTTCTTGATGTGATCACCAAAGTCCCCACGTCCTGATGCCAACACACTGTGGATTTGATTGTGACATACAGACTTGGGAAGGATACAGAAGAAGCTTGGTGTCATTTGACCCCAAGAACAGGATGGCGAGGTTGTTTTTACCACCTTTCTCAATCCGGATTCAGAGCATGACTGCATGCTCCAAATATTACTTACGTCTTTTTGTTCTTCCAGTTCTGTTGACTCATGGAGAGTGAGTGTTCTGACTATTTCCACTGGTGTCTTTGGTCTGGCACAGCACTGGGGCAGACCTCTAACCTCCGAAAGAAGGCCCAGTGTAATTAACCTCTGGAGGAGTTGGTCATTGCAGGGGAAGCCTGTTAGCTGTTCCTGATTATATGCCACATCATCTATGGGCTACAACCTGCTTATGTGGTCTTTGTTTCATGACTTCATATTGAATAGAGATTTGATCCACAGTACAGAATAGGAACAATGACTTTGGAGAAAATGGGTCCAGGGAACAACACTGTCCCACAGTCTGTGAAGAGCTAAGGCTGAGAGTACATGCAGAAGTGCATAGATAGAATAATTCAAACCAAGCAATCCCCTGTGATATACTTAGGCTCCTTGTGCATTGCTCTATTAATATCCATGTCCCTACAGATGGATCAAGCGTTACAATTCAATTGATAACTATAAATTACAATACAAATGATATCAAATCAGTGAATGGTCAGATGCCAAATTCTATCACCATTTTTGCAATAGGACAAATCTGTTCTGAGGGCAAAAATGATTGTTAAGTAGGAAGCACTCAGTCACACAGAATCCATACAGAATCTTTTAAAACTTGAACTAGTTCCTGGGGAAAGAAACATTTACTCTGGAGGAAGTCAGTGGAGAGAGATTCATGAGCTGAACGATCAGTGGTCTCCTGAGAGAAAAAATAAATCTGTTTCAATGTGGTCTCATTTAATTATTAAAATCATGGGATTCTTTGACTGTCTTGGTTTCTGAACCAAGCAGCCTAACCAAGTCTCTTAACTATCACAGTTTTAAAAACTCACCCGTGAGAGACAGTGCACATCAATGAGACTCACGGCCATCAGTCCCTTACTCTTCACCAACACATGTATACAGATATGCATACATAAGTTCAAATGCATGTACACATTCACAGATAAACATCAGTGCACACACAAACCCACACATGCATACATGTTAACATGCACTCACATATGCACATGTGTGTGCACACTCACAGATATACAGCCATGCACACACAAGCATACACATGCATACATACTAACATGCACTCACATGCTCACATGTATGTGTCTACTTGTGCATGCACACACATGATACAACTGTCTACACATATGTACACACACATATGCACACTTTAATGGCAGTAACTACTGCAGATCTTCAGTGTTTCTTTTCAGGGATCTAGCACAGACACTATTCCTCCAGCCTGAGCATTCCCCTTCTTGCAGCACATGCAGAGAACCTGGGCAGAGCCAAGTCACCAAAGATCACTCTGTTAAATCTCGTGCTCTACAGAGAGGCAAGTTGGATGTGGAAGCTTCCAGAACTTTTTCAGTATGTCCAGATTGAGCCAGTCAAGGCTCACTCAATTATCAGTAACCACGCCCACTTCTCTTATGCAGTTTTGTGTGTGGGCAATAAGGAATCCAGCGTCCTTTCTGCTCTGGGTGATGCAGGATATAGGATTGTTCTTCATCCGGGAGAAGAGTGCTGCAAGTCTTTGTGCTCACCCTGAGGGAAGATTGGCCCAGGACTGAACTGGGGACTTAGGGTGGCTGCATATTATTACATTTTCATTCTAATTACCACTTCCTTCTCTTCTGTGGTTCTCCCCTCAGGGGGCCTCATTAACATGGCTTTGATGCCTCACGTTCACCCTGGAGCTTAAGCAAGCCTCTCATTCCAGTCTCCCCTTTTCTATACCAGCCCCCTGACATATGCACAGTATGTCCTGCATTTGTGTTCAGCCATGAGGGTAATGGAAGGGAACACACTTAGATTCTGCAGAGCCAAGCTGTCAGATCAGAAGCCCTGTGTTGTCACCAATTGCTGACCTTAACTGCTCCTTCCAGAAGCCTCCACTGAACTGTGACTTTGTTTACCTGTTCCGCCCTGATGGGTTGAATTCCATTATCTCAGCGTGGCCCTTTCCTCCTGCCCCATTATCATTTGACACTGGCAGTCACTGGGTAAAGCTATTGCCTTTTAAAAAGCACTTCCTTTCCAGCTATCCTTTCGTTCCCAAATAAATTCACTAGGTGGCAGTGAGCAGTGAGGAAAAAGGGCTGCTTTTTTGAAAGGAGATTTAAAGGCAAGTGGAGTTAAGCATTCTAGGATATCTAATCATGGATTTTGAAAATCCCTCTAGAAGTCATAGGCTCTGACATACACTACTAATGCAAGACAAACTGTAGCTTTAAGTGGACCATCTAGTCTTTATTAAAAGATGAAATGCCAAGATTCATTGCCAAATCTCCTCTTAACACACTACTGATAATTCTAATTCTGGGTGGTTAAATGTCAAAGACATTTATTGCCTGTAGACATATTTTCTTTACAGAATAGAGCAAACACAAGTAGGTCCAAGTTCCAGCAAGACTTCTATTGTGTGTGATCAGGTGTGAATGAGCGTGAGTTGTCGGGGGTGGATATGTGCTTTCTTTAGCGGTTATGAGCATCTCCTGATAATATTTAGTGCTTTGGTGTTTTTGTTCTCTGATTAATTTCCCCACATAACCATCTTCTCCCATTCTCCACCAAGAACCCTCCTTTCAACCTGTTCAATTCCATGTCCGTTTCCCCAGCAGGGAAAGCCTGGAATTTTACATTGCTTCTGCACTGAGAAGACTAACACTCTAAATTTATTAAAGGACACTAAAATCTTAGTGCATACACTGCCAATTTGTTTATTTATATGCTGCCTTTTTTTTTTTTTTAACCTAAATGCACTTTGTTCAAAGAGGGAGAAAACAATAGTAAATCAACTGAAAAAGCTGTTTCCAGAAACAGCTGAGCATTGTCCGCAGCCTGTGAGCAACTTCACCAGGACAGGGAATGTCAATGACATCATTCCTAGCCTAGGCTCCCCTCCTCTCCCACTGACCCCATCCACATGCTGGCCTGCATCCTCAACAGAGGTGATGCAGGAATGCTATTTCTAACCAGAGATTCTAGGACACGTGGCATTCCTGACCCTGACCCTGACTTTACACTGCAGTTCTCCTGTAGGACTTCTCCCTATTCCGGGCTCTTTTTCAGACCCAGGTCTATGCAATTCCCTAGGCCTGAATCCTGCCTTGGTAACTTGTCCACCCCGTCTACACCTGCCTTGCTCTTGCCAGATACCCTCCAAGGTCTAAAGTCCACCTTTGTATCCCAGCCTGGCCTGGGGACCTCACCTTGACTGAAAGCTCTCAGTTGGCCCAGTATTACTGGGACAAACTGGATAGAGCCTGGCTATTCCCAAGGATATCAAAGTGTCCAGCTTGGTTTCAAGAAAAAACTTTAATAGCTATCAACAGGCAGGGTGTGACCTTTATCCAGTAGTGAAAGGGAATCCTAGTGCCAAATATTTACCTCGTCACTGTCTCCCAGGGACTGCTTGTTTAAGTGCCATCAACAAAGCTCTACCCAGAAACAGAGACGTGAGGACTCTGCCTGGCTTGGGATGTGAAACACTGGGCCACTCACTCTCCCGGTTAACTTGCTGTAAGAGAGCTTGTTTATATGTGGGGAATATGCAATGGCCTCAACTTAGCTTCTGTGATGTAGGAAGTGAAGAGATCTTGAGGAGAAATTGAGGGAACCATAAGCTCCCCCTGGCTAAGATAAACGAATCAAGGAGAAGTTTCTATATATAGTGGACAGTTGCATCTCCCACCAAAGCTATGTTTCTGCTCCAGTGTTAATTATCTTGAAAGTGAATAGACTGGGTTGTTAAGAACACTGGTATTTCCAGTTGGGGACTTAAATGCACACATAATAAATCTTAAGGATATATTAGCTGGAAAACAATCAGTAAATGCCAGGCTTCTCTTGGTTCTCCCACTAAAATGAGTCAGACAGAGAAAAATAGTCTAATTTCATAGAGAATCTAAGCTTTGGAAAATCAGCTCAGGAAAACAGGTTCTTTAGGGAAAAATGTTTATGTATGTGGTGCAATTTTTTTCACATAGCTATTTTCTCCAAAGTTGTCATGGTGGTATTTTGAGGGGTTTCTCCTGATGCCATGTGGGAGATCATTTTTCTACTGCATGTACTCACCATCTTTTAAAGGTACTTTTAAAAGATAAAGTGTCTTAAAGAAGTTAAGTAAATTTTGAAGTTCAGTTTTAAGAAGACTTGGGGAATCTTAACCTCTACTCTCTTTTCTTAAAATCCTGTTCACACCTCACAGTTAAAATGGGTTTGATGTCATTTGGTGTTTTGCTGGTTTATGCAGACAGGGCTCCAGGGTGGTCCCTTGGATATTAATTTGGGTACCTAATTTGACTAATTCCCTTTAATGACATCTGAAGCTCAGGAATTTATATCAGTGACAGAAAATGTATAGGAAAGTCTTGAACCTAGGCTATGAAGTATCCTGGATGCAGTTCATAGAGTCATAGAAAAAAATTTCAAGTAGTAGCCGGGCCTAATTGTGGCCTGGGTCCAGTGCTAACTAAGAACACCTGCCTCCAGGGAGCTCAGGAAGGGATGCATCCTATTAGCGTGGTTTCAGGCCTTCGCTCTGCAGCTCTGCAGAACACACTGCGCCTTTGCCTTTACTGTGCAAAATTTATCAGCTGTACTCCTAATAATCTCACTACTTCTCTTCCTGTTTCTGATTCCTTCTTCTCAGATCAGTGGGGCACAGAGCTATAGGAGTTGGGACTTTTGTGCGCTCCATGAGAAGCACAAACATTCTGAGTGGCAGTGGGCCGGCAGCCCTCCAGGACCTTAACCAAAAGCAAGGCCATCTCTCAGACACTGTACTACCTTGAAGATTCCTCCCCCATTGCTACTCAGAGGCTTTTCCTTTACAGTTATTTCTAGGCCTCTGCTATAAATATTCTCCCATCAGCCATCTGACGGGGTAGAGTGTTACTATTTTATGCTTACTGTTACAGTTACACAATCACAGTACTGCCATCCACTCGAGAGCCATCTCAACTGTTGCTTTTTCTCCCTGAGAATATTGTCCCTGATCTCAGGATGGAGTGAGATTTATTTTATTTTCATGAAGAATCTGTGCAACATCCAGAGAAATCAGGAACTTGCAGACTCCCAAGGTTTAATCCCTGGACTCATAAAGAGAACAGAGGAAATGAAACAAGGTCTGGAAACTACCTGGACATCCGGATGGTGAGCCCATCCCATAAATCCACACTGTTGGTGATGGCATCTCTCAAGGGGCCAGGGAGAGATTTTTCCCACAAGTGAAAATTTTCCTGTAAAACTATACTGTTGGCTTTTTTTTTTTTTTTTTTAATGATTAAAAGGGTGAACTGTTTTTTGATTCACAATAAATAAGGTGTTTTGAGGCCAAGACCCTAATGAGATAATCACCGTGAAAGCTGCCATCGAAACTAACATGTTTGAAAACATAGAACAGGGCTGGCCTGGTTCCCAGCATGCAGAGAGAGAGGATGGGAGAGAGGGGTTTTGTTCTTGGGAGCAGGTGACAGCCAGCGTCAGACCAGCCCGTCCTGTCTGGGAAACACTCTGATAAGTGACTTCACACGGTGCACTGGGCTGGCTAACCAGCCTGATGGGGGAACAGTGACCCATATGTGGGAAGTTGGCCATGGGCAGGCTCATGGTACACACCCTGCCCTTCCCATGCAAGCAACCGCAGAGAGTCAGGGCCACCAGCCTGGAGAGATATAGGTGAAGTCAGAAGCAAACTTTGTGACAAATAAGATCAGGTAGGGAAGTGAGGGGACTCCTAGGGAAAGAATGAGGCTTGAAGTGGTGGTGACCAGATGGCGGCTAAGCCAACCTCACTGGTCTCTTCCTTGAAATCACACCTGCCACCTGCCCCAGCTCCGCCCAGTTCACCCTGCCCTTGCTATTGTCCTTCTGGGCCAGGAGCCTCAGCTTACTCTGCAGGCAGGGTCCAGCTGTGACAAAAGCCCAGGCCCTGGCCACACCCCTGCTCCATGTCCTGCTCCTTCTGTACCAACCCTGTGAGCTTGGACAGGAACCTTCCCTAGATGGGGAACCTCCCTTCCTTTGTGTGGAAGACTGGGTGTCTTAGTCGAACTGTCCAGAAGCAGTTCATGAACCAAAGACCAAACATGCTCCCAGAAACACCATAAAAGAGGAGCAGAGGCAGTTCAGATGGGGATGGGGCAGTAAGGGTGCAAATTCAGGTGAAGTCCCAACCTCTGTTGACCCCAGGGAAGTTCCCATGGGTTTGCTGCATCCCAGCATTGCCCCAGCCTCAGGATCCAGGCTCCATACCCTCTGAACAGTGAAGTGATGGTGAGGGTGATGGGGTAGATGCAAACTCCCACGCGGCCCTGATAGCCCAAGGACAGTCCTCTGAAAAAGGGAACAGAGGGGAGCTGTTAGCAGCAAAGCCCACAGAAGCTAGGGGAGGACCGGGCAGGTAGAAAGCATGAAGGTGGAGCACCTGCCAAGGTATCTGGGATCCTGGGACAATAACAATACCAATTTCGTAGCATCCATGCTAGAATTGAGTGGATACCTGCCCAGGGCCTATCTGCGGCAGACTACGGTAGCTATTTCCAGTTTTGCCCAGCAAACATCATGTTCACCACCCCTGACCAGTCCCCCAGGTCAGCCCCGTTCTGTTTTCAGCATATTTTCCAACGTGCTGGTTTTAGTGGTCACTTTCATGGTGTCTGTCTCACAAGATCACTCCTCAATTGGGTGATGCAATTGTGCAGGTGACACAAAGGTAGAAAGAAGGGGGAGTCCGTTGGTGTCAGAATGAGCCTATGAGAGGACCACAGCAGGCTGGAGGGTGCAGTGGGCCTAGGGAGGAAAGCTGGCCACCCCTGTGTGCATTCAGCCATGTGGGGAAGGCACAGAGAAGTAGCTGGCCATAAGCTCTGTGTGGGTCCCCACAAAAAAAAAAAAAAAAAAAAACCTTCACAAACATCTATACGGGGTCCAGCTCCATTCATGGAACTCCGTTTTTGGAAACTGCAAATAACAGTTCTGTCCAACTTTGAGCTCACCCAGACCGCTCTGCACCCTGTTCAGCAGTGTCTGCCTCGGGCGGAGCATGGGTGATCTGGAATACTGTATTAGAGAAGAAAAACTGACATGAACAGAAGGGGTGGAAGGGACTAGAGGGATTTAGCTGGACAAAAGTCCAGATGTTCAGGACAACTAGATATGTGCCCTAGATGTTCCAGATATGTGAACTGTCATATAAGAGAAAAAAAAAAAAAAAAAAAAAAAAGGTAGTGTGCAAGTTCTTCTTGAACTTTCTTACCATCAGAATGTTCCAAAGACAACTTGTATTCTTGGAGGCCTGGCAGGACAGGGCCTTCCCCACTACCTAGAGCACTGGCAGAGGAACTGACCACTAGGATTCAAACATGCATAGAGAGCCCTTCTTCCCCACTGCTGCCAAGAGATGTGGTTATTATCAAGGGTCAACAAGGAAAAATAAATGGATGACAGATAGACAGGTAGGCAGGCAGTAGATAGATGGTATCTTAGTCCATTTTTGTTGCCATGATAAAATAACTGAAACGTGGTAATTTATAAAGAAAGGAGGTTTGTTTTATTTTTGCTCACAGTTCTGTAGGCTGGGAAGTCCAAGAGAATGGGGTTTGAAGCTGCTCAGCTTCTGATGAGAGCTTCAACTCATGACAGAAAGAGGAAAGGAAGAAAGAAACTGCAGAGAGGCCACATGATGAGAAAAAGCAAGAGAAAGTTAAGGAAACTGAACTTGCATTTTTAACAACCCACTCTGGTGACCACTAACTCTCTCCCATTTGAATTGCTTCATTCCCAAGAGAAAGGCATTGACCCATTCAAGAGGCCCCCTCCAACCCAAAACCTCCCACTAGGTTGCTACATTAACAATCCAATTTCAACATAAGTTTAGAGGGGACAAACCATTTTCAAACCGTAGATGGATCAATTGATAGACACATGGACAGCCAGACAGGTGGGTGTGTAGGAAATGGAGTCCAATAGAAATCATAACAAAAATGTCTATCATAACTAATTTACTCTAGGGAGACAAGTGAGCCTGGACTTAGCTATGTGTTGTATAGGGTTTAGAGTTAACCAGGGTATCCCTCCTAGAGGTAGAATGGGCAGCTTGAGCCCTGAGCTAGAGAGATTCATAAGCCAGTGGGAGGCTGTTTTCAGAACACTGGGCTGTGTTTGCTTTTGCATGGTCTTTGATTCTTCTTTTCAATTGTCTCAGTCAGCTCTCCTCGCAGGGGCCCTAGTTTCCTTCTGTTTCCTAGATAAGGAAGTACATGTAAGAGGAGGTCAAATGAATTAGCATCCTGGACTGCCGAGAAGTCTCTGATAGCTTCTGCTGTCCTTCCAGATGCCAAGGTGACTCTATAAACATAAAGGAGTCCTATTTCCCCTTGTGTGAATGACAAACAATCCCCAAGTATCAGATGCCTTCTAGTATCCAGCAGGAGCCACTGTGACAAAGCCTTCGAAGGTAATTCACTCGGTCCCCTGTTTCCTCTTCTATTTTAATGGTGCGCTGTATGCTGTAGTGTTGTTTAGATTAGTTATTGATTGGGAGTTACTATGAAATCTGTGAGTGTGTAGGCTGTTGACATCACAGTCATTTTCTGAGTTAGTAGCCCTCTGAATAAATCTTTACATTGAATGTCTGTTTCTTACAGAGGTAAACTGAGGTAAGTGTGCAAGCGCTGGTGTTTGTTCCAAACTGTTCTCCAAAATGACTCTGAAAGAATGGTCAATCCATGAAATCCATATTAGAAATAGTCATTTCCCTGTGAGAGTTTTTGATAAACTTCTTCTCAACCAAATTTGATTATCCCAAATTCTATTAGTTGGAAATCACACTATGTTCTACTTAAAAAGAATAAGATACAAATTATTAAAAAAAAAAATGATGAGGAATTTTTAAATGAGTTTTATCCTAGTACTTGTTGAGAATACAAGAAAATTCAATGAAATCTTTTATACCAACAGACTTGATGTTTCTATTAGTGAATTTGAGGCACTGTCAGAAGTTGAAATTGATCAAAATTGATTACATGTTAGGTCTACTGGGAAGAAAAGTGGGATGGCACATTGGAAAGATTGTTTTGTTACTGGGCTAGAGACCACAATGAGCTCTCTGTTTAGCCTTTAGTTAAACAGATAATTATATTAATCAACATTTCCAATTCCCTGGCTTACCTAATTAGGTTTTTTTTTTCTTGGAAGATAATTTGAAAAGTACACTACTTTCATTTACTTACCCTTCGATTAGGTATATGCATTCATCACAAATTCATATATTAAGGGTGGGAGTATAAGCCTTTAAATATGAGGAAGACCCTGGCAAGACCTAAGCACAAAAACACTCACTGCCAATCATGCTAAAGTCAAAGGCAGAGGATTTTTGCAAAGAGGGGACAAACTGGCTGCAATGTTAATCAAAGTGCCAGCACCCATGCATGCTTTCCATAGCCCAAAATAGGTGCGGAATCTCAAAGCTGTAAAACAAATGGATCATTCTTCCTGCTACAACAAACAGTTAATGCAAATCCCTCCAAATTCATGAATCACATTTGGGACCAGGCAGATGGTCCATCCCAAAATCATGACTCCACCAATTTCACAGAGAGGAGATTTTCACAGGACAGTGAGCACAAATGAATAGATGGAAAGATAGCTACCCACAAGTCTCTCAGTTCCACAGGCTGAGTGCTTGCTGGTGTGTCGCCATACCCAATGCAGTAGCCACTGTTTTCCCAGCATCCCCAGGAGCATTGAGCTGCAAGGCAAGCACTCTCATGTGAGCTCCTGAGACCTATGCAATCTCTCTGCCTGTCTGAGGCTTTCTGATAAGGGAACATACTCCCCACAAAGTGTCAGAGCCTCATCCAGGGGTTGTTGAGTGACAGAACCAAGACTGTTGATTGGAGGAAGAAAACAACTGGCAAAAGCTACCATTTGTGTAGTCCTCACTGGAAGCCAAACAGTATCACCCTTACCACACGGGTGCCTATTGCTATTGTCTGCTCAGATGACAAGACCAAGACTTGGAGTAACCTCACCAAGCCAAACAGCTAGTCGGGTGGAGCCAGGATTCAACCACTTCTCTTTGTCTCCAGCATCCACACACTTCACCGCTGTTTTATAATGGCACAAGGCAGCCTACCTTGTGAGAAGGTTTTCAGAGCAGGTGCACACACTTCTTGCTTTACCAGCAGATGAAGAAGGAATGATTGCCTTAGTAAAAATCAGAATTTATTCTGGCTCTTAGTGAGAAAGTATTTTAAAATGTTCCTGGGATTTTTGTTTTTGTTCAGATATGACAAGACCAACAGATCAGGAGGTGACTGCCATTGATGGTTCGTCACTGACGGTTACCAAGAGGAAAAGGTGTGTCATAATGCGGACCCATGTCAGGCAGGCTACACAGGAGGCATCAGGGTGGGTTTAGGAGGCAGGAGTGAGGAGAAAACACTTCTTGTGGTTTCCACAGGAAGTAATGTCAAGGCAGGGTCAGATGCTGGGTTGGCTCATGATTGGATAGTTTAATAATTTGGGTGGGCTCTGAGCTCTAGGGGAAGGCCTGCTTATCTGGTACCTGGCCCTGGGGTGACTTGGGGCAGGGAGTACGACTCAGACTGCAGGAGCTAATAGAGGAGGCAGGTGGAGGTAGGACTCAGGGTTGATTGGATTGTTCACAGGCAAGTTGTCTCTGTCTCCAGGGATTAGCTAATGCCAGGAGGGTTGGTTTCTCCTCCAGACACTGAGATGTCAAGCATCATGAAATACAGAAAATAAAAATATGATCTTTACAAGGGGCATACAACATCCCCTTTGTGCATGTGCTTTTTTTCTTTCCCCTGTGATGACATAAGTGACACTCATGGCCATGCACATTTACGGGATGATTTTGACATTTTCAAAGCTCACTGCATATGGGCTGTATACAAGTCCAAGGGTCTAACACCTGGGCCCATTTACCACTTTCCATGAGTATAACCTGTCACAACTGAGGCTCTGTTCACTCAGGGGCTTGATTCAAGGCATTTTTCATTTGAAATGTGATCTTGTGCTTCAGTGATATCCCAGGTTTTCTGGACCTGAAATCACAACGGCAGGGAAGAGGTAGATAGCAAAGCTACTGGTGCTGTGAGAGATTTTCATGGTATGGAGCTCTTCGGCTTCATTTCTGTCTTTTGAGATTGCCTGCTTTGCTACTATGAGAAAGGGAATGGTGGCTTAGAGAGCAATCTGCTCGGAGTGTCTCCCGTCCATCGATGGACACTAAAAAGCAGTAGTAACAGGCACCTGGAGACACTGCCAGCTCCTCCGTCAATTTCACAACTTAGCTTTGCTTCTACCTGTTTCTCCAGACTGAAGCCGTGGCTGGAGTGCCTGCCTGTGTCAGCCTTGTCCCCTACCTGGAAGGGCCTGAGGACTCATTTCCCTGTGTGCTAAGATTGTAGAGACAAAAGGAGTCTTTACGGTCCACTTTCCCTGCCTCTGCTCCTTGCAGGGGGTTAAGCACAGGCACCCTGCATCATGACAGTCAGGTTGCTCTTCTGACTTTGTATACCACCAACTCAGGGACCAGAGCTAGCTACCTAACCTCTCCGTGCTTCAACTTTGGTTTTGATCTTTCAGTCTCTAGAATGCAAGGACGGTAATAGAACCTGCATCATAGGGTTATCTAGAGGTTTCTATAACTATGCCAAGGACAGAGTAAGGGCTCAAAAATGTCAACTGTCATTAAAATGATCTCTAGAACAGCATTTTTCTAAGTGTGGCCTGTGATCCACCTACTCCAAAATTACTTGCGGTGCTTGTGACAAGTGTCCTACAGAATGAGTGTCCCTAAGTGTTTTAATCAGCTTTTTGTCACTGTGACCAATAGAACTGACAAGAGCAATATGGAACAGGAAAAGTTTATTTGGGGCTCATGGTTTCAGAGGTCTCAATCCACAGATGGCCCACTCATAGCCCTGGGCCTAAAATGAGACAGAATGTCTCAGCAGAAGAGTGACATGGTAACAAGGAAGCAGAGAGAGAGAGTTCCATTCACCAGGGAGAAAAGCACCTCCCAGTGACCCACCTCCTCCAGCCACTCCCCACTTGCCTGCCCAGTTAATTCCTATCAGTGAATTAATGCACTGATTAGGTTAAGGTTCTCTTAACCCAATCATTTCACCTCTAAACTTTCTTGAATTGTCTTACATGTGAGCTTTTGGGGGACACCTCATATCTAAACCACAACACTAAGGAAGGTTCCAGAATTCCATGCTCAGGCCACTGCTGTGTGATAGCCCCACCCTTGAATTTGGGGTTGCATCCAATTTAGTGGTTGGAGTCGTTGCTTCACATGAAGATGGATCTAACTTCAAATCTCACCTTGCCTTTTAGCTAGATCTGTGTGATGGGTAACAGGTGGCTGGATTTAGCATCTAGAAGTCTTCATTTCTTCATTTCCTTGATTCACATGTACATATCTTGATCAACAAATGTTTATGAGGGTGTGTGCTATGTGTAAGATGCTCTGCTAGGTACTGGGGATGTAATCATGACTATTCTTGAAGAATCTATTTGTTGAGTACTTTGTCAGACCATGGTAGGGTACAAGATCATTCACAATCAGACCCACCCATTGGTAGGTCTAGAAGTGCCATGGGAGAGATGACTTTTAGATTCAGCATATGGGCTGCAGAGCTACTGTGCATTTCAGTGATGCCCATCAAGATCTGTCACTAAGTCAAATGCACTTGAGTTCCAGGTACCTCCTCCCCACCCAGCTTTAAAACTGAGGCCTCAGACCTGCCTGGCTGCAGCTTGGATTGCAGTGAAACGCCAGAGCTTTAGGACATTGGTTGCAAGACCCAGGCTTAACCATAACAGGGCAGGGAGGAAAGAGTACTGAGCATGCTCCTCAGAATCCCCCTCTTGCCCCTCCAACCCTCCCAGGCTGCAGGACATCTAACTATTCTCAAGAAAGACAGGTTGAGACTCATAAAAAGCCATTTGGGTTGGTTATTGACAATCGTACATACTTTGCAGAATTCAAGCTTGGAACTTTAATAAAAATATCCTAGGTCAGGGGCTTGGGAGATAGCTCAATCGGTAGAGTGCTTGTCTTGTAAGCACAAGGCCCTGGGTTCGATCCCCAGCACCAAAAAAACCCCCAAAATCCTAGGTCATATCTGTGTTTTTAACAATTAGTGGAAACCCTTTGGAAGTATGGTTTGAATTAAGGCAGATAGAGCTTAATGAAAATTGCATGTTGAACAGCCTAGATCAGTGAGAGATGGTGGGCTTTAGAGCCAGGTGAACAGTCTGCATTAGAAGACTGAATTTTCCACAGGATTCTTGCTGTGTGGCCTCACGCTAGTTACCCACTCTCTGAGACTGGGGAGAGGGAGACTTAAGTCCCTTACTAGACCCCAGCCATAGTTTCTATCCAATTCTGCCACTGTGCAGTGGCTCCTCCTTCAAAGGGTCTCAGTCACTGTCCTTCCCTCTGAGCCATCCAATACCCACACAGGTGCTTCCAGGACTCCCAGTGCTAGAAGGCACCCAGACCTCAGGAGGAGCCCATTGGCCGTAATCCAGTTGCCTAATGTAATAAGCCGACAAATGTCTCATGGTCTCATTTTCCTTTTGCTGTTGTCTCTTTCACCTTCATTGCACATGTGAACAGAAAGAAGTCACTATCAGAAAGCACTTCAGTCCAGACCCCAAATCAACTACCGTGGTTTTATAAGTCATGGAGAGTTTATTAAAGAGTAAATTGATAGCTAAAAAGGACTCTGACTAGGAGAAGCCCATAAACTTAATGGCACTTATTAATTTATAGGCTATTATTACTAAATGAGTAATCTTTATATAAAAGCAGCAAAGAGCTGTGATTTAGTTTGGATGATGCTCACTGTCTCCACTTACAGAAATGACTACTCATCCACGTGCAAGCTGGTTCAGATCCCCAGACAGTGGCCCCCACCACAACCCCCAGGGCTTTCTTTTCTCAAGGCCTCTCTTTGATCTGACACATTTATCTCATTGAAATCAATGTGATACAAGCCTGGCAAATGGCAGGAAGGTGTCACTTGAAATAAAAGAAGCTCCCAACCAAGCATTGACAAACCTGGGTTCTTTTCCCAGTCCATCCTCCTGCAGACTCCGAACACAAGCTGAGAGTCCCCATCGCAGGCTGCAGTGTTAACTGTAAATAAAGGGACTGGATGAGTAGCCCCCAGTGTCCCTGGTGGAACTGTCTTTTGCCCAGGATCTGGAAGTCCGTCTGGTTCAGCAAACTGTTACAAACAATCCCCAACCTGGAGGGGCTCAGTCATCTTGTTCAGGGCACCAGTGTGGCCTGTGGAAAGAGCAAGATGCCAACAAAAGGTCATTCCCTGCTTGTCAAATTGCTGCTCCCCATGAATTGGAAGAAAGAGGGTGCTGGAGGGTTTCCACTACTGTGGGTGGGGTTCCCTTCCTACACTGATACTTTGCATAGGAGTCCATTCCAGTGTTCACTGGCTGAAGAAAGAAAGAGAGAAGGAAGGGAGGGAAGAGGGAGGGAAGGAAAGAAGGAAGGAAAGAAGGAAGGAAGGAAGGAAGGAAGGAAGGAAGGAAGGAAGGAAGGAAGGAAGGAAGAAGGAAGGAAGGAAGATTAATCTCATGAGAGATTAAGGTCCAATATTATTTTTAGATATTAAGTCCCTTTCTGAGTCTGCCATGGCTCCACCATAAAGCCTTTAGTTGGCACATAATAAACAAAACATGGGGACGTAGCAGGAAGCAGATTGTTTGGAAATACCTTTTCATAGATGCTTCAGGTGCAAAGTGGGAGAGGCAGGCTGGAATGGAATCTTTGTGGGTGACAAGTCCACCTGCCTGGTCACGTTGGGGTTTCAAGCCCTGCCAAGGGCTGACCTGCCACTTGCTACAGGTGCCTCTCCCTACTTAGGCCCAGGAAGGGCTGGCCCAGAGGGCACCGTTTGCTCACCTCCTGCCTCTGAGCAAAGGAGCTAAGGGAGGTGTGGCCATTTCCTCCTGACTGGAGTTGACCATATTTTACTTTGTGCCACACCAGCTGGACCGAGGGGGTGATTTCATTGTATCAGTTCGCCTGACATGCCCTGCACCTTGCCAGTTGGACAGAAGACCCATGTCTTTATCCCAGGTCATCTCCCTTTGTCTCTTTGCATGTTCACTAGCCCTTCTGCCCTGTTCCCACTGCTCCTTCACCTCTACTTGCTCAGTGTAACTGGTGATGAACACAGAAAAGTGAGAGCACCTGGCCCTGGTCCATCGGCCTCGCCCTGGGCAGTGGTTACAAGCACCTCAGTCACTCAATGCTGTTGTCACACGGTCCTACTGAATGCCACAGGTGTTCAGGTCCCAGTGCCACAAGAATCGAGTCAATGCAGCCAGTTACTCTTTGGTCACAGTAAAAGCACTGTAGATTTCACCCCTTTTGTTAAATACCATTACCTTGTCGGCTTGATTATCTGAGTTAGTATTGCATTTCAAAAGATGGAATCAAGAATCATAATTTCATTAGTGAAAATATTAGAAAACACTTTTGTCATTTTTGTCCAAATGACTTCCATTTTGGTTTTGAGACAAAAATGTCCCTCACACCTGTTGGGTGTCTACTTAGTGCTGATTCCTGTTCTGAGTGCCTTCTGTGGCCCTGTGTATCTAATATTCCCATCGACTCATAAGGTGTTTGCACAGGAAAAGGGAAGGACAGGGAGTTTACCTACATAGATGGCAAGAGGCAGAGTTAGGGTTTAAACAGTTCCCAGTATATCTACCACCCGGGGCATAGCCCTCAGGACCTCTTTCAGGGCTACCGAACTTGGTCTAAGAGATGGGAGAGCCCAGACCTCTTCATGTCCTAGGCACTCAGAGATGACCACACCCTGGCACCTCAGCCCCCTGCTCTGACTGCCTCAGGCTCTAAGGGAAATTCTTCAAGACCTAGTGTTGGTTGTATTTCCCTTCCCAGGGGGGAATTCTCAGGACTCATCCAGAATATGGAGTCTCTGCACAGACAAGAGTCAGTTGGAAGAGGCAGAAAGCAGCTAAGCCTGTCCCCAGGGAGAAAGACAGCACCACAGTGATGCCCAGGGTACAAAGAGGTTGACACAGTACAATAGGAAACACAGGGGCTTGGAGCCAGAGTTTGAACTTGACTATCTTTGGACTTCGGGAAACTCACATAATTTCTTTGAGCATCATTTTCTTATTCTGTCATACAGGGATCATGACCCCCTAACATGTTAAGTTGTTGTGAGGCTCACATCAAAAAATAGATGTCAAATTCTATACAAAGCAACATGTGCAGGAGAGCACCTCACACATAATAGATGTTCAATAAAAGACAATTGAAAGAGGCAGCTTTCACTCTGGCAGTAGGTCACCTAAGCCACTACCCATGTGTCTTAAGGATTAGGGGAACATGATTTTCCCATTTATCCTAGATATACATAGATGAGCCCCCACCAAATGTTAGATAAATATTAGACTTGGTACAATGTCAGAAACCCTCAGGATACCCTTGAGCACATGCCCAGGGCAGCACAAAAGTGGTTCCTACTCCCATTTGGTTGGGTTTAGGGATAATCTTGCCTGGTGACAAGGGACAAAACACAATGACTCTGCAGGTCCTTCTTACTCCTGGGATTCCAAAAGAACAGCTCTGAGATAAGTCACAACCAGCACCCCACTCGTGTTCCGCCTAAGCAGACGTAAGTAGAAGCTAAACCTAAGGCCGGTGGTTGTATTTATTATGATTATTCATTCATGAAAAGGATCCCTTGGAACACATTGTTGTCTGCCTCAGAAACCTAAGAGCAGTCACTCATTCTAAAAACCAAGGGGATCATCAGATGGATTGAAGCTGAAATTATCAACCATCCCGTAATATTTTTCAGAATTGTGTTCATTTTATAAAACCTTTCCTCATCTTCTCCTCTTTCCCTACTGTCCCCTGATCACATGTGGGTGTGTGCACAGGAGCATATACATGCTATGCAATAAATCTATCTTATGGCCAGAAGCAAAGAGATCACTCCAGAAGAATGTATGAGAAAGAGACTCTTCCTCAGTGTTTCTGAAGGTAGAATTTCAGTATCAGTGATTCAATCATATAATTCTCTGGGTGTTAGACATAAAATTTCAATTCAAACACATTTTCTTCTCCTTGTGTTTGCTTCTAAAAATTAATGTATTCATCATTGGTTGTGAAGGGAGGTTGTTCTGAATGATCACTTCTCACAACATGCAGCATCAAACTGCCCTGCTACAATGAGCTTATAAAATTACTTACGTTAGTACTATTTTATTCTATAAAGTGACCTGTGAAGTGTTCTGTCATAATTTTATGTGTTTCCCAAGTAACCCCCTTTTAAAATATAAATAAATGCCTTTTAAAGAATTATTTTAAATTATTTTTTCCAGAATTATATTTTTGGGGATTTTTTGTCTTTAAGGATTTTGGATTTTAGGCAATTTGATCTTTGGAGATTTCAGCATTTGGGATTATGGCATTTGGAATTAGGGCTCAAATCCTCTAAATCTCACCTCCAATCAGTGAGAATGGATTCTGAAAGAACTAGAAGTATGAGAACCAAAGTACAGTTCTTATCACATATATTTTATTTATCTCAAGGATCATTCTAGTTCCAAGGGGCATCTTTAGTCCCTTGAGATGTCTACCCAGAACCTGGGATTTCTGGTATCTCCTCACTCCTCCAAGTGTTTGAGTGACACTTACCTGGCCCTGATATAAACTTCAAGTTCTGCTAGGCCCAGGCCCTCTGCTACAAGGAACAAAGTGTAAAGTTCCCAGCGCTGCCTTCTCCATAGCCTCCCACACTCTTTCTCTCCTTTGGGCTCACTCCATTTTGGACACCTTCTCTGTAGCCCGTGTATATCTTTCTCCCCTGTGTCTCTTCTTTTCTCCTCTGTTCCCCTTACTTGTGAGTTTATTGAGGACAAAACCTCATTTCATCCAGCTTTGTATTCTGAGGCAAGTAGTCAACATCAATGTTCAGGGAGTCTGTAGAATGAATGAAAGGAGGAATTCATTAAGCAATTAATTATTAAGAACAAGTGTACAAAAAGGCCAATTAGTGAATCATCTATGTTGATACCTTTTTTTCCCAAAATACTAATAGCAATGTGTTTAATGACTCTCCATTTTTAAATTTTTGCATCTTAAAATGGTGACTCTGATCCACCCTGGAAATGACATACTAAACCCAAACACATTATATTCTCTTGCAATGCTCAGATAAGCTGGTCTTTGCTTAGTGTTCAGAGAACCTGGGAGAGGCTGGCAGGGATTCACATACAGGCCTCCCTACCACAGCTATGGGCTGTGGGATTAGCCCCCTGCTGGGTGAATGAAGGTTAAAGGACTGTGTGGTGGATCCATGGTGGGCTGGCTGACTGGTGTTTCAAAGGCTCAGGTGGGCAAAAGGCCCCTAGACAAGTCAGCCATTCAGGTGAGGTCAGGTCCTTCTGCTAAATTTCAGCATCCTCCTGTAGATAGAGGTAAGTGGCATATTATAATAAAAATAAGTCATCAGCCAAATTCTGCCCAACACATACACACTGTCAGCAAGCAAGAACAGACATAACATGTAATCTGTTCCTGTAACCTGGGGAAGTTCCTCTCTCTGACTTTAAAATAATGTAGGAATATCATCAAAGGAGATTTATGATTGCTTGATTAATGTTTAATGAAATATATATGTATGCACACACTATATATACATACACTAAAATATGCCTGTGCACATATACACATACTACATACACATGCATGTGTATATAGCCTAGATTTGAGAATTTTGCCTAATGCATACACTGTGAAGCTTCATTCATTCATACCTACAGTACTGCAGCTCACATGGGGTAATTTCTGGTTTTGAGAAGCAACATGGTACTGTGTATTCAAAAGAATAATGATGTTAGAAGCACATAGGTGCAGGCTCCAATTCTGTCTCTCTTCCTAGTGACTGGGAAAGGCACATTCTCTCTTTAGGCTCTGGTTTCCTGATTTGGAAAATAGAAATAATAATAGTCTCTATTTCTACAAAATCAAATTTAACTTTTTTTTTTTTAGGCTCCTTACAGAAGTGAGAACATGTGGTATTTGTCTTTCTGTGTCTGGCTTATTTCACTTAACAGAATTTCCTCCTGACTCATCCATGTTGTGGCACATGGTAGGATTTGATCTTTTTATGAATGAGTAGTATTCCAGAGTGTGTGCATGGGTGTGTCTGTGTGAGACATTTTCTTATCCATTTTTATAGAAGTAGAGGTGAATAATGATTACCTAGAACTGGGGAAAGTAGGGAGAGGGGAGATGGAGACAGGTTGGTCAAGAGGTACAAAGTTACAGTTAGATAGGAGAAATAGGTTCTGGTAGTTCTCTTGCCTATTAGGGTGTCTATAGTTAGCAATAATGTATTATATATTTCAAAATAGTTAAAAGAGAAGATCTTGAATGCTTTACCACAAAGAGATGATAAGTATTTACAGTGATGGATCTGTTAATTACCTATTTTTATCATTATACAATGTACACATGTATAGAAATATCACAGTGGTGCTCCATACATTTGTATAATTAGTATGTGTCAATTGAAATTAAGACTACGGAGCTGGGAGTGAAGCTCAGTAGTACAGCACTTGACTGAGTTCCATCCATAGCATCACAAGAAAAATAATTTAAACTAAAAAAAGAAAGAATAATAATAAAAACAAGAGCAATAAAGAATAATAACACAGCCGGACACTGTGCTGCATGCCTGTAATCCCATTGGCTCCAGAGGCTGAGGCAGAAGGATCACGAGTTCAAAGCCAGCCTCAGCAAAAGCGAGGCACTCAGCAACTCAGTGAGACCCTGTCTCTAAATAAAATTCAAAATAGGGCTGGGGATGTGGCTCAGTGGTTGAGTTCAATCCCCAGTACCAAAATAAATAAATAAATACATAAATAGTAACAACATAGTGTTCTTCCGATGATTAAATATGCAAAAGAAAGGTGACACATCTAACGTGCCAGGACTGATCAGGTACTGAGGGCATAGTTCCTCTCCTCCTTGCCTCTCCTCTTCCCAGCAGAGGAAAATAATCAAAGGAGAAGGATTTCACCAGGACACAAGGTTCTTACTGAAGAGGGGAAAATACAGGCAATTTATTGTTTGTATGCAAACATGATTTTAATTTGCAACAACTATATCAAGTTGCTGGTGATGACCTCACAGAACCTAGTCTCGGCAATGCTGTGTTAGCACTAGAAAATGGCTTGAGTTATTGTAGGTTTTTTAAAATTATGAAGGGTATCTTTCTTTGACTCTGTTCTGTAGAATATGTAGACAGTCAACTAATCCTTTATAATTTCCTCTCCCGTGCTTGCTGTATCTCAGGTGTCTATAGTATATGCATTAAAACATCTAAGAGGAAGTTCCTTGAAGTCCAGATCTGAAGGCTTTTTTCTTACACAGCCTCCCATCACCCACCATGGTTGCCTCCAGTCACCCAGTGATATGCAGTCTACCATGGCCACCTCCCATTGCCCACCAAGTCACCCAGTACCATATGGCCTACCATAGTCAGCTGATGTTAACTTTCTGACAACCCTCTCCCTGTAAGTCTTAGAGAATTCAGCCTCCATTCTGTTTGTGCTTAACTAATCAACTAATCCCTGGATATTTTATAGAATGTATAGAGTTTCATAGAAAATATGGGCTTCTCCAATCAAATATGCATGCAGATCAAGTCATTGCCCTGCTGGATGGGACAATTCCTCTTCTGCATGTCCACTGTGCATGAACTCAGGAAGCATAATCCCCCCAGGTACTCTGGAGGACATAGGAATCCTGCCACTCTGCACAGTAGTTCCTAGCATTCACAAGAGCCTGATGTCTTTCAGTCACTGCTTTTGACTTCTGTTACTTTTATCATTTGTGTGTATCCAATGTTCAACTGTGAGAGCTAAGCATTCACCATGTTGAAGGTCCAGGTTCTAAGGATTTCCCCTCCCTGAGTCTTACGTCAGTTTCTGGACAAGTAGAGCTCAGAACCTGAATTGGCAGGGGTCGGGGAGTGCACACTGCTCTCTCCACGCTTTCTAATTTACTCTGTCTGTGGAAACCTCATCCTAGAAACGTCAACCTTACAACTCGCCTTGACCACCCTTGACCTCACAGCCTAAGTACTTTACTGGTGCCCTGGTACTACCTACTCAAAATTTAAAAGAAACTTTTGGCAATTCTACTTAAACAGAGCCATTTCCAACCTTTTAATACCTAAGTTATTAAATATTTCACTCTGATTATGGGATGGTTGATAGGATTCTGATGATGGAGACACATCCTTGAGGACACCCTACTCTTTCTCCTGAACTGCTGTCACTCGATGTCCCCCAATAGCAGCTCTTGGGCAACCCAGACACCACCAAGCACATCGACTGTCATCCTGAGCTCTTTCCCATCTTGCATACCAGCCATGTGATGACCTTATCCCCCAGATATATTTTGGTTGGGGAGCATATACCCATGGTTCTTGTATCTGGTTTCAACCATAGAACCACAAAACCAGTCACACAAAGATTGGTGGGCAAATTAAGTTAATCACATGGGATCTTGGGGAATATTTCATTGCTTGCAGACAACACCAGGGGTCTACTCCTTCATAGCCTGGAACCCCTCCTTTCATACCTGAGGAGCTTCCAAACTTCTACCCACCAATCTCCTGGTAACCCTCCACTCAATACCCCGCTCACACTCACTCCTGCTCTACTCCCTGCCTACTAAACAGACTGCAAGAAGCACACCAATCATCAAGAGCTCCAGGGAGGGCATATGGATAAAAGTCACTGCTTGGCACCAACTTCTGAGCCAAGAGACAGAGGTACTCCAGGTTGCTCAGGCAGTTTACCAGCTGTTTGTATTTGCAGAGTGTCTTCAAAGAGCAAATCTTGTTCTCCTTGCTTTCTCTCTCTCTCTCTCTCTCTCTCTCTCTCTCTCTAATGTTGTGCTATCCTTGTTTCTTTTATCCCCTTTCTTTGTCTCTTTCTGTCTTTTCCTTTATATAAATTATAAACATACATATGTATTTTTCTAGTAATAAGTATCCCTAGATATACTTTACCAAGGCTTTTGTTGAAGAAACAAACTTTATAACTCAGAGGTTCAGGGTTGGGAGATGGTAGAAAAGCTACTTTCCAGAAGCGTATTTTATTACTTTCGTGACTCAAATATCTCCATCTCACCTCATTTTCCTTTTCAACTAAATATGCAGCCAACCGAGACATACCGATATGGAATCTCAGTGGGGAATGAGTGCAGACAAAAAGCTTATTAATTTGGTTTCCTCTCTTTAAAAAAATATCTTCCCCTTTCCCAAAATAACTGATAAATGGTCCTTTGTGGTGGTGGTGGGGATGCTGCTTCAACTGCTGTCAGATGCCTATTTTACATCTTGCTGAAAATTAGGATGTGCGATGCCGTTCCAGACAATGAATCTGAATGCTTGCTTGCTTCGGTAATGCCACTGAGGCTCTGAAATCAGTAGGCTGCAGAAGGCGAGTTGACATCAACTCGTCAGATTTTAATCTGACGATATTTTAGATTTTTAATTTTCCAAATTAAATTGTTTAGGAATTAGAAGGGAAAGGGAATCTGTGACTCCTACACTGTCCCCAAAATCGTCTACCCACAGTTTTTGTGTTTTTTTTTGGGGGGGGGAGGCTGATTCTCCCTGATGTTCCTTTCATTTGGCACTTTGTGAACATTGTCCCAGAGGAGTGAAAACTTCTGACTTCCCAAGATCCCACTTATGCCTGAACTCAGCTCCATGACCCTAAATGGCCTGCATCTTCTCATCAACTTTGCCATCAACCTCTCATTGTTCAGCTGATCTCAACTAAATTTTCAGAAGAAAGAAGTTTTATGCAGCATGAAAAATGAATGGCCAATTGACGGGAACCTTCCCAAGGGAATTTTTATTGTAAGGAGGAAGTTGTTCACATAGCTATCAAATGGGTGGAATTTCAGGTACCTAAATCAACATTTGTTGAAGATTTATTAAATGTTGGTCACAGTCCTTTGTGTTTTGTAAACAAGTCACAAAATTAAGAGAAGCAGCTTTACACAGAGGGAAGAAATCTTTCTCAACACCTTTCTTTCATGTCCCTCTCCTCCTAGGTACCAGCTCCCAGCTCACCCAATGTCCACCCAAGTGGCCATCCTTACCCACTGTTCTCATCAAATCTTACTTTTCTACATTCAGCCCTTAACTTGGAGAAGATGTCACCTAAGTACTTATCTTTCTGCATGCTTGTCTATTCCTTTCTGCCCCATCACCACCTGTATCCTAAGCCACCAAGAACACCCAAATCCCAGTCTACTACCTCATAGGAACTGAGTTTAGGAGCAATAATAATTTGAATACTAACTTTCTTTCCCATCTCATCTCCATCTCTTCCTCTCCTAATTTAAAAATGTTTTCTCATCCAAAGGAGGTCTTTTCTTTCTTTTAAAATTAGTTCTTTACATGAAGTATTGCAAATGAAAGAACATTATTAGATCCTTTACAAAGATATTTTCATTTACCTGTTTTTTAAATTCTTCATCCAGAACCAAAGTTTTCTCATGTGTTCTCGGACCATAAACCTGAACTATGCTGGGGGAGTTTACCTTTTTGCTAAAAATGCAGACATACATAGTGGCTAGTGTGCATGAGTATTCTGTTCAGAGGTCTCCTGTTTTAAATGGACTTCCTCCCTAGCAAACCCAAGATGGAATCTGATTTAACTTTGATCACTTCAAAAACTGGTGACCTTCTTAATTATGGCTTATGGTTTCAAAAGGAACTCTATCAGCTTTGGGTCAATGTTCACTTGCAACAAAGGAACAGACCTAAAAGCCCTCATGACAAATGACTGCATAGGACAACATAAAATCAAGTCAAGAAAGTGAGGATGCAGATGGCCAGGGATTTTAGTCCTTCCCCTGATAAGTGATGTTTGCCTTGGTACATCAGTGACTTCAGTTTAAGCCTTTCCCAGAGAATAGCTACTGAATATTCACTGGCATGGATCTTGTCTGGCAATCTTTCTATTCCCTTTGATGAGACACATCAATCTTGTCCTGAAACATTTGAATCTTCTTTTAAGAAGCAAAGAAAATTTCCTGTGGCAATGAATCTGTCAACTCAGTGATCTTGAAAGATATCCTTCTTCTGAATCCCAATAATTCAATGTCAGTATGAACCATCCTGTGTTTGTGAAAGCATGTCTGCCTGTGTTCACTGTAGCATTCCCAGTACCTAGCACAGTGTCTAGTGTCAGTCAACATTCAATTGATAGTTGTTGAATAAATAAATGAACCATGATGTAATGAAAGATAGTGCTACATCATGGGTAACAGTCCAAAGGAGCTTCAGAACCTTAAGGTAGAGGAGTGACCCAGTGCTTCTGACATCCAGAGCAGACAATACTCTCTTGTTATACTCCTTCTTACTCAGACCAAGGGTCACCTCTTCCATCTGCACCTGTTTTCAGCACTTCTCTTCCTTTACCATTTTACTTTGATCCAATTCTCCCATGGGCTTTTATATTGCTAATGAAACGTTTGTAGAAATAAGATATTGAAGGAGAAACAAGTAGAATGAATAAGATAAGGAAGTGGTTTATAGTGGTTGTTTTTTAGTGTCATTTTCCTGAGCTATAACTTCTATCACAAGACACAGGACTTTATCTTGCAAAATTCCAGGAGACTTCTTAGGGGATGGGGGTACAGGCAGATGGGGTGCTGGTTGCCCCTCGTGTTGTCTGAGCAAGGTGGAGGGTCCTGAGTGAGGCGCACAGGCCAGTGAGGCACATTCAAAAGGAAGTAGAAAATGTCAGGATGCTTTAGCAGAATTGGGACAGAGAGAGGAGCTAAGCAACTCTGGTCAAAGTGAGATTTGAGGGAAGGAAAAGTGTAAATGCAAAGACACCTCTGGTGACAATTGACTTGTTCTTTAAAGCCAATGGCTGATGTCCTGTGTTAAGTTAGCCCCAGCGGCTGCCCAATGACATCTCAATAATATTACACTTTAAAAAACCCAACACAGGTAGCTAAAGTTAGCAGGAAAATAAAGAGCCAGGTGAATCCCTATAAAAGCTGTAATTCCCAAATATTGAGTTTCTTGAGCCATGAAAATAGGAAAAAGTTTTTTAACTTAATTTTTCCCAAAGGAAGCCACTAGGATGAGGTGGGGGTGGGGTGCTGACCTACATTAACACTATTATTATACAATAGTAAATTTAAACACAAAAGAGTCAGAAAATAATTATTTTTAAAGACAATCTTTAAAGTTGAATTAATTTAAGTTTGTGAGATCCCTTTACAATTGTTGGTATTTTTCACATGCTGTCTTGGGCCAATGAAAAATTCCCCATGGCTCCCCAGATCAGTGCTTAGAAAGAACTTCCCCCACAACTCCAAGGCACATAGTCTCCTATGAACTCTGAGGAGATTTACAAACCCTCTCCCAAGAAAATATGAATAAGCACCCCAGCCTCTATGGAGAGTTGTTGGGAGTTCATCTCTAAGATAAGCACCTGAGCGACGAATACCACAGCGTTGCTGGGAATTGGTCATCTGCATTGAATATACCATGGCAGGTAGGGATCCATCACAGCCGGGTACACGAAGACATGGCAGCTCAATGGCTGACGTGAATCAGTGGCAGAACAAGGCATAAAATTCACATGACCTTAGTCCAACATTGGCTTAACCAAACTACTGAGCACTCTGAGAAGAGATCATGAAAGGCAAATGATATGTACCCAACACTACAGAAAAGTACAGCAGTGATACCACTTTCTTTCCATCCTGGAGACCAGAGTGAGGACCAGGCCAGGCTGGAAGTACTGGAAACAGAGGGTCACTGGGGAGAGAAAACAAAAGCAGTGCCCTTTGACATGAGAGAGTAATACACCAACAAATCACTCAGGACATTTTTAAGAGAGAGAGGGAGAGAGACAGGGAGAACTGACAAAATAAGACAGCTTCCTTCCTTCATCTCACTTAGCCTGGGGGCACAAATGCAGGAAACTACTCCAATTAACCCTAATAAAATTCATGTCCTAATATGTGAATTCTTTGAGTTAACTACTACAGAGAAGTCTATGATAATATATATGTGAGAACTTTGAACGCACATTTATGTGATAGCAAATGTAAGGTATTGTTTCTGTACAATTTAATTAATTCCAATGACAGAAAAAAAGTTTGCTCCCAACCCCTGTAATTTTTTCAGAGCCCAAGACTATGAACTCTGTGTATAGCTACTTAGCAAAATCCAAAGCTAGATTAAATGCAGGCATGAGTAAAATACAGTACAGATAAATTTACTAGTATCTACATACTTACAGTTTTCTTGAATTAGAATATTTCTGCACACCACATGCACAATATAATGCTAAATCACAGGAAAGCATATAAATATTAGAGATTATATATTACCACTTCTTGATCATGACCAGTTCAGTCTCCCTAACATTTCTCTTAGATACGTGGCATAATCACAACTGGGAGAAGCCATCAGAGAAATGACACATAGTCCCTCCTTCTAACACTAGCTGAGCCTCTGCCCAGTCCTGAGCCAAGACCTGTAAAAGGTTGGCTTCGTAGCACAATTCCTAATTCCTGCCAAGGTGTTAATGACTCTAGGCATTACTCTTCTCAGACATATTCATACTCCAAAAGATGATCTTAAAGAAGCATATAATTTAATTCATTAAAATGAACTTCAAATGGTGAAATTTCAGATGTAATAACAATTGCATGGAGAAGCAATCTGGAGTAGAAAAAAATATTCCCAGCCCAAATTAAGTCTTATTGTGCTTATTTCTCTTTTTGATTCCCAGAATTAACCCTGTCATTGCTATGATTACTAATGAAATGACCCTGCTTATGTTTATAAATCTACATGTATATTTATGCCAGCATTAATAATAAGGCGGCAGGTAGAGAAACTGATACGTTTGCATAATTTTCTAGTTCTGCTGTCATAAATAAAGCTAATTATTCTAATTTCCTTTTTCTTTCTAAATTTTGATATTCCTTTCTCTCCTCTATAATGATTATTGTTATTTAAACATTTGTTATTAATTTCCAGGAGAGACTTACTAAGATTTTCTCTTTGTTACTACATTACAAGTTTTGTATGGGCTCTTGAGAAGGTTTATTTCCTGAAAGATAGAAGTTTAAATGTGCACCTACTGATACATCCCTAAGATAGGGATAACACCTTCCCGTGGATTTTGTCTATTCCATCAATCGGAAGATGAAAGATGTATTTTTAATTGTTTCAACAATAACCATCATGTTTCTCTTTATATTTTAATAAATTTTTGCTTTGCATATTCTTATGTGAGGTTATTTGCTACATAAAGTTTCATGTCTTTTACTGCCATTGTTGATTCTGTATCCTTTTCCAATATGCTTTGATTTTCTTAGTCCTTTGTGAGCCATGAGCTCAGTGTGCAGCAGTGTGCAGCATACAGATATAAAATCCAACTCTGAGTCCTTTGGATGCAAGATGTTCCTGGTTCCTTGTTCTTCTGTGTGATTTTTTAAAAAATAATTCTCTCCCTATTTCCAACATACACACACACACACACACACACACACACACACACACACACTTTTATCCTTCCTTACTTATTCTTTCTATCCAGAATCAATGCATTTAGTTGCATCTTCAAAAAATTCTGATTACCTGCCTGAGCTATAATTACCAGGTCCCTGATGTTAAGGCACTGAGCCAAGAAAACAGATGCACACCCAAACCAGATGTACACAGCAGCCCCCCATCCGGGTCACTACTGTCAGAGGAGGCAGATTAAAGCCCATCACTTTCTGCCAGTTCCTTGGCAACTTTACTGTGCCAAGATGCATCTCACTGTCCTGTTGCCCAGATTTACATTCATTCTCCTGTATGGGCTGCTCTCAGGTGCCTTTGCCCCTTACACTTAATATCCAAAAAAAAAAAAAAAAAAAAAAATACACTTGCCAGAAGGTTCTGAGCTATCACTGTTCTCTATCTTCATTCCAACCCCCCAACACACATACACATGCTCACCTCACACTTCCTCTTCTTTTGTGTTACGGAAGTTGCTGGATGTGCATGGTAGTATGAGGATATCAGCCAGAAGAATGGGGGTTTGGACTCTGGTCACCTACACACTGTCACATGCAAAAGAAAGTGTTATGGCTCCTTTTCCTCATTTATTCATACATGAATCTGCAAACCAGGAGGCTCCCAGAGGAGGGACAAAATGTACTCCTGTCTTCTCTTGAGGGCACGGGGCTTCTTTGTTTCGTAAAATCAAGCATGATTGGGTCACTGTTTAACTTAAGTTCCATCAGTTTTCGATGGTGGCTATCCACCCGCCCCCCGCCCCCAATTCTTTTTCTCAACAATTTAGTTTTGGGGACTTGAGGGAGTTCTTACCATTTTCTGGGCCTCTTATAGATCTCAGTGGGGAATTGGAAGAGGCTGCGCTGAGGCCACCACTCAGATGCTAACTCAAAATTTGAATGAATTGGGCAAGGCTACCATTTTGCATCTGGTTCCTCCTGTTACTGGTGGAATAAAACCTTGGTAATGGGTGTGAGGAAAGAACCTTTACATCAAAAATATGGAGTTAGCATTCCGTACTACTCAAATTAAGCAGTACACATGAAAGTGCTTAAAAACACCATGGTAATTCACAAATGTGTGGTGGCATTATTATAATATCTTCTTATCAGTGTGGTCTCGCATACTAAACTTGCTTCTGTTGCTGTTTCAATGAATGATACATTTCTTCATTATTAAAAATAAAGTCAGTACTCTGCTGAGGTCTGCCAGGACTGCAGTAATGGGAAACAGCAAAGCGCCTTTAAAATTCATGCAAAAAGAGATCATAATTGTGTGAGAATAAGCTTTTAATTTTTTCCAAATCCTTCCACTCAAGTGGCCCTGGCAATGTAGGATAAAGGAATTTGATGGTAGATTCACATAGTGCTGCTTTACAATGAGAACTATTTTGGAGACTCCTAGAAGTGACCATAACGACATGTAATTTAAAAGCAATATAGAGGAAAAGTGGGAGGGGGAGCATGCATTCCTTCAGTCGGGCTGTAGTTAGGGAAAACACCAGTATAAAAATAGCCTGTTTTTAGGAGCTCAGTATCTCATCTCTGTAAATGCTTCTGAGTCATATTTTACAAGGGCGACACACTTGGCTACTGTTGGGCTGCCAACAGCCCAGCTTGGGGGGAATTAAATGGAATTCCAAGGGTGAGCACTTCCCGGCCAAATTGCTCCTGAGCTTCTGATTGCAAAATCTTTACCCTTGGTGCTGACTTAAGTAGCAGGAAGAACATGACTTGATTTTTCAAATCCCTGGTTGATATAACGCAGCTCTTAAGCTTTTGAACCATTCAGTGGGTCTCACAAGTCTCAGGGAAACTGTAAAATTTCTATTTTCAGATTCTTAATTTTTAGTGTGCTTAAAACTCCTGGGGCGGTTTTTTAATGGCACATATATAACAAGCAGATTTCATTCTCCTGGTTTGACTGCAATGTCCTTTTTACCGAGGTAGATTGAAAATCCTAAGAAGTTTAGAATACTCTGGAAGGAGAATGCATACCAGATGGGAGTTAGCTAAATCCACATACAAGATTGTGTGGTTTAAAATGATGATCCCCAGTCTTTCCTTGTTTGATTGGATAAGAGACAGATAGTTATTAATAGACAACTCTGTATCCAACATTCAGCTGAACCCTGGTGACTTTCAAAGAATTGCAAGGAGTGTGTCTTTAAATGAAGGCTACGTAATTAAAGTATATGATATAATTTTTTTTTAATGAGGAAATGCAGCATAGTGGAAAGAAGTTAGATTTTTGTCACCCTTGAGAGCTCTTGAATTTGAGGTATGTTCCTTGAACTCTCTGAGCTTAAATTTCCATATCTGGAAAAATATCCAGAGACAACACAGTAACCTCACAATATTGTGGAGAGACTGATAACATAATAAATGTAAATGACATAGCCAATGTCTGTCTCCTTCTGATGAAGCAAATCAGAGCTGACCAGTGTGGATCTTGCCTGTATTTTGAAGAGTCAGATTAATTCTCATCAATGTCTGAGAGTCACTCAGACTGGAGCCGGACACACACTGGGTATAGCACCCAGGAGACCAAACAGGGCACCAACATGCTATTAATTTTTAAATGAAAAGAACAGATTTATTCTTTGCAAGGGAAATATTCATGTCTGAAAAATACATCTCTCCTTCTTAAGTGTAAAGCTCTTAAAATTGTGTCTGGCCTGTACTAAGTGCTTCATAAATCCTAAGATAAAAGTCGTATAATTAGTATTATCATGGGATGCATTGTCAAAGAAACAGGAAAAGTGCAGAGTCTATATGATCAGCACATTATGTCCCTACAGACACAACTACTAGGGATTAAAATGAGGGAACTGGAAGAACAAAATGAGGACCAGCATAATGGATTAGTGGACACCGTATGTTGCCCACCCACCACCATCTACCCACAACCCCTCTTCCTTCTTGACATTACCCTGATTTTGTTCAGGTACTCACCACTGAGGTAAAGCCAACCCACCCCAGTGCTGATGCTAAACCCAGCTGGGTTGGAAAAACCCCTTTCTCTTTGCAGGCAATTAGTTCACGTTCAGCAGTGGGAATGTAGGCAATGGAATGAGTAGGAAATCTGTTGGGAATCTGTTGGGAGGGACCTGTAAGAAGAATGCCCTTTCTTCTCTCCCTGCTCAGTGTCTGGGCTGGATGTGGAACCTAGAGCCTCTGCAGGTCTCGTTGTTACTAACCTGAGGACAAAACCCACACTGACAACGCCACTGTAGAGATGGGAGAGGACTGAGGCTTTGATGAATTGATGGCACTGATACAGCCATTTACTGGTGATAAAGTATATCATAACTCAGGTGTTGAAGTATAACATCAGAGAAGCATGCCAAGGCAAGCGTATTAAGCAGTTTTTATTTAAAGGTAATAATGCAGACTTCTCCTGGGAGGGAGAAGGGGGCCATGGCTGATGTTCTAGAGTCCCCAGAAGTGAGCACACCCTACATCTTTCATAGGTTAGGGTCTCTTTTCTTCTCCAGTTCTCTCCCCTACTTATCTTTCCTTCCTGCCTATGTGACTAGGCCTGGTTCTGGAACAAAAGCACTTGAAGTCCAATGGCTAAGATTCTCTTTCCCCTAAGCATTGACTGTACAGGCCTAACAATGCTCCTCTGAGTCTCCTCTTCTTTCCATGCACATGTGGCCGAGCAACTCCATCCCCACAACCAATTTGGTGAATATACTTCTACATAGTTCTTTAATCAGATAGATACACGTAATTTTATCTGAATGAAATTTTACCTGTGCGTACTGTTTTATAATCTACTTTTCCCCCTGAACAGTCTGAAAACAACAGTTTTTGTCTGTACATATCTATCTTCATTATTGTTTTATTGGCTTATATTTAAATATTATTTAATGAAATTTCTGAAGGGTGTTTTAAGTAGTTTCCTAATATTTTACTACTGTAGTGTGTTGTATATATCCCTGCATGCTTATCTGATTATCCCCTGGAAATAAAACGCTGGAAATTATATTTGAGTTTCAAAGTGTATACATATTTTGAGTTTTGATTCATTGTTTCAGGATTCCTTCAGCTACAGGGAACAGGAGATTCAAGTAAAGAAAGTTTTAAAAATAAGGAATTAATTCTGTCCAATCACAAGAAGTTTAGGAGTTGGAGCATTGAAATGTTAAATCAATAACTCAGTAGTGTCACTAAATATAAGGTCTGTTGTCATCATCTTGCTCATCTGGTTCCTTCAGTGTGTTGGTTTGGGCCTCATGACCACACAATGGCTTCATACTTCTAGCCATCACATGGCAACACCAACATGAAGTAGATGAATATCTCTTCACATGCATCTCTTTTACCGTAACAACCGTGTTTTCCAGAAGCTCCCTGCCAATTCCCTCTTGCATCCCTTAGCCAGAATGGGATGAACTCTAAACAAAAAGCAGAAATGGTACTCTGTTTGTTAAGAAAAGTCTTGGGGGGAAGAAATATTGTGCCCAGTTTAATTTCACCATCAGGATGTTTTCCACCTTTGTCAATCGAATAATACATAAAAAGACACCCTGTTCCTATATTAATTTGTTTTTTGAAAACCATTTCAACTATTCATAGGCTGTTTTGCCTTTTGTTTTTATAAAATTGCCTGATTGTGTCCTTTGTTTTTCATGCAAACTTTGGCTTCCTCATTGGTTTGTAAGTGCTCTTTTGTTTGGAAAAATAAATCTTGTGTAGTAGGATTATACATGTTGCTGATTTTCCCACTCGTTATGGTGGGTTTTGCCATACTGAAATTTTAATTTTTATGTCATCACATTTATCCATATGCCTCATATGATTTTTGCCTTCATTGTGCTTACCAAGTCATGGAAACTTGAAAGATCAGAAAAGAAATTCAATTTTTTTCTCTATATGTCTTGTTTTAACTGGCTAGCCATTTGTCCCAGAAAATATGAATCCAGTAATTCATCTCTCCCGCCCACATAGGGAACATTCATGCACCCAATTTAAAAGATGAGCTATCTGTTGATTTCCTCCAATGCTGGACATGCCTGTCTCGAGAGTAAAAGTAGAAACAGATGAGTTCACTCCAGTGCTTGTCTGTAGCCATGCCTGTGCCTGTGAGTGGCGAGGGGGGTTCTGACCCACGGTGACTGACTTGATCTCCAAGTAGTTCACTCCTAAGAGCTGTGACCTTTTATGACCTTAAACACATTTCTCTCTGGGCTTCAGTTTCCTATTAAACAAACTAGGGCCACAGTAATACTAAAATACCTATTTCATAGAATTTTATATGATAATTAAATAAACAAATTCACAGAAAATGCTTGGAATCTGACCCAAAGGTAGGGTGTAATCAATGCCAGCTATTGCATAAACTTAGAGGTAGGACTTACTTTATTGCATAAACTTAGTGGTTAAATGCAGAGACTCTGGAACCAGACTTGACTCCTTCCCCTGCTATGTTTACTAGTTATCTTGAATTAGCTACTTAACTTCACCAGGTCTATGTTTCCTCCTCTTTATAATGGAGAAATGGAGATGGTAATAAAGGTACTTTCTTCATTATAACTATTAAGTAAATTGATACATAAGACACACAAGTATTAGACTCCACAATGATGATCACACAGCAGAATTTCATTTAATCCAGGCATGTTCTCTCAATTTTATAATTGGAATAAACTCTTTGCATTTCAATTGTATTTTAATCAAAATTTTTGGATTCCATAAAGGATGTTTTGCATTTTGTTTTATTTTGTTTTCACCTGAATCGTGTCCAAATTCATCATTTTTCATCATTATTGCATTGGCTACCAAAACCATTCTTAGTTTGGTCAGGGCATTTCCCTCTCAACCCTACCAACCTTCTAAACCAATCATTGTGCATGATTATGCAACCCCAAATCTTTACGTGGCCTCTGAGGGCAGGATGTCGTATCTGGGTCTATGCTTTGGTCAGTCGGTATGTGTAATTGTGTCCAGCTGTCCTCTCTCAGCAGAGACTGCAACCATAGGGGCCATCGTAACTTCCAGTCCTTCCCCAAAGGGCTTTGCAGTACCTTGGAAGTCTGCCATGCTGGGATGTCCACAGCATTCTGTCCAGCCCTTCTGGTTCTATAAGAAATAGAAAGTCTAATCTGTGAAAATCCAATCTATGCTCCCTAGGTTACCATCAAGAGTGATTTTCTGTAAATACCCTTTCTGTGAAATATAGTCAAACTTCCCTTTCTAGTTTCACCATGCTGTAGAAAATGGTGGAAGTGCTGGAGAATGATGTTGGCCAAACTATATTGTTAGAGTGTGTGCACATAGTAATATCTAATTACTAATATCTAACAACAAATCCTATCATTACATGAACTGTGGTGCATCAATTTTTAAAATATGGGAAAAATATAGAAAATGGAAAGTGCTGAAGATGAACAATAACATAGTTGTTACAAAAAATACCCTTTTAAATAACCTTTATTGAGATATAATTCACATAGTATGTAATTTGCTCATTTAAGGTGTCCAATTCATAGACTGTAGCTCACAGAGCTGAGGGACCATTGCCACAGTCAATATTTTCATTACATTATAAAAGAAATTCTATAACCATTGGCAGTCATTCTCCATTTCTCCCTCCCCATACTGATCCTTTCTTCCCACCCCAGGTCCCAGGAAACCCCTTGTCTACTTCCTGTCTCTGTATATTTGTTTGTTCTGGACACCCACTTAATAAGCATGTACATAGAGATTTTTAGAAATTACTTTTACATTTCTTCTTTCTCAGATTCTCTCATCCTCTACCAGTAGTTTACTGACCTAGGCTATGCAGCTAAAATATAAATGTAAAAAAAAAGATTGTGATGAGAAATAAAAATTTTGAGACTTAAAGTATGCATTTTGAACAATATATTAAAAAGAACAATTTGTCCTTGGTAAAAGCAAGAGGTGTGTTAGCTCAAAGTTCAGGCAAAGCCTAAAGCAATGAATTTTGCTTGATGATGAATTTGGTATGAAGCTAGCCAGAATCCCCGCCACTTTCTCACCCATGTGGGCTTGGGAGAAAACCAGAGGAAGGTAGCATTAGGGGAGTTAGTAGAGGAACTTCTCCCACTTGCCATCACTTCCTTCAACCAAGTCCAGACTTCCCTAAACATTTCTCTCCAGTTCCACCCGCTGAAGAAGCCAGAGAATGTTCTCATCTACACCAGGCTCCTTGCAAAGCCCCAGGGAAGGTGAATGGTTTGTTTGCAGGTAACTAGATCTTACAGGAGTACAGGGGAGTATAGTTATAAATGTTCATGATGGTTAACAGAAATGCATTGCCTCGTATCTACACCTAAGATCAGTGGCAGCGATAGGAAGATAGGTTAAAAGTTTAAGTTGGAGACAGTTAAAGGAAAAGCTCTGCTCGCTTCATGCTTAAGATGAACTGTTAAGAAGTGCCCTGCCACTACGTCCAATGTTTATGACAAACAAGAAAACATCAAACATACAAGCAGATCCCACCACATCCCTGAACTGAAAGTAACTGGGACCCTCATTTAAATGCACCCCCATGTTAAAAGGTACTGGGAGGAGGAGGGTGTCCTAACACAATTTTAGACACATTTTGAACCGTGTGCAAACATTTTTGACTGTACAAATTGATGTAGCACAATAAGAGCTGGGCCCATAGCTTATAAATACGTTAATTCCTAGTCCCAAATGTACATATGCTGTTCATTCCTTGGCTTCTTTGCCACTCTGTCAATTGGGTACCACCTTGCTAAACTAATCAGTGCAATAAATTATTCTAACTCTCTCTTTGTTAGCCATCTTTGATTTCTGTCCTGTGTGAACTCAAGGACAGCTGACCAGATGACATTACTGACCTGACCAAAGCTAGTCTTTTATTTCTGGGTGAGTTTATTGTTTTTTGAAATCATGTCCACTAGAATAGACAAGCAAATGCATTTAGGTCCAAAAGGAACTGATACATTACAGGAGATTCAGAAGTGTAGATAAACAGTCAAGGAGAAGGGGGCCCTTTCCTGTCCCCTTTTCCTCAAAAGTTCTGCAGTAATGCAAACCAGCCATAGAGCCCCGTGACTATCATTTTCTTGCATCAATATGTCATACTCTCATAAACACAGCTCCAGGGTGAAGACAATGTGTAAAGATCCTATATTAAGATTATGCTGAAGAGTTGGGGGGAGAACCTTTTGTTTTTTACTTTCACTTAATTAAGAATGTCTCTGTGTTCATTAGAATTTGAAAAGTCAGGTAGCTGTTCTCTGTATCTATTGCCACGACCTAGAGGCAAATAATTTTGACTCTAGGAAATTACTTTGCATTACAAATTATATTGTATTACATCCCATCACTTTCCATGACCCAAAAGCAAAATGCCTTAATTGCAAAGTTCTTTGAAGCCTCATTCCCTGAACCCAACTGAAGAAGACCCATTTCATAGCTGCAGCTGCTTAGCTATGACAAGCCAAAGGAGACTAGAACTTGTCAAGCCACTGACTAAGGCTTCACGGTTTTGTGACAAATCATAGTCTGCAAGACTCTAGCAACACCAGAGATAACCATATGAACCGCACTTTCTACTTGGGAAGATGCCAGGACAAAGGCTTTTCAAAAGATCCCACCAGCATTGTAGTTAATTTTTATTTCTCCAATTTATGAGAAGCAGAAAGCAAGAATATAACCGTTTTTTCTTTCACCAAAAGAAACAAAGCAGCAGCAAAGAGCTTAACAATGCATTTGAAATGCCTGATATTTGCACGTGAATGAGCCACAGCAGATGGCTGGGAGGTCTCCCAAAGGGCTGTGGGTTTGGATAGGATGGAAAATGCCTGAGCTACTCTGGAAGCCAGGGGTCCAAGGAAGCGTACCAGGAAAGAGACTGATGCAAGTAGTGGGGAAAATCTTTTTTTTTTTTTTTTTTTTTTTTAAGTTTCAATTTAAAAAAGGAAATCAATTAGTTGGTATTTTAAAACTAAAAAGAACAAACACCTTTAAAACAAAGGCAGGTATTTATAGACTTTCTAATTCTTCAGTTGTTATTTCCAAGGCTTTGTGAGAAACCAAGCAAATCTGGTGATCTTTTGGTGCCTGCTGCGCAGCTGCAATTTGCTGGTTTTAGGTCTTGAGAGACAGAGACAGAGTTTGTGTGTGTGTGTGTGTGTGTGTGTGTGTGTGTGTGTATACATGCATGCACACAAGTATACATGGAGCAGCATAAGATAGAGAGTGCAAGAAGTCAGGAGAAAGAAAAGACTAGCCTTATGCTATCACTGTGGATCTTATTTTCTTGATGGGAACACAGATCACAGGACATGAAGATGAAAGTGAAATCCGGAAGGACTAGATCCACTGATACATAGTCGTGTAGCGCAACTTGGTAACCAGGTCCTAGAATCTTTTTTAGAAAAAGACAGAGCATTTTTGTATTAGTTAGTTTATTAACAAAGTGACCACTGTTGAGTTGCTGGAAACAAAAGTCCAGATAATACTTAGGTGACTGGAGGTGGGATTTTCTCTGAAGGAAATCCATACCTTCACTTCCCCACTTCCTGGGAAGATGGAAAAACAAGAGCTCCAACAAAGTAGACTTGAGACAGGGTTATAGGAAACCCTCTCTTTACCTTTAGGAGGTTGCTTCTCCTGAAACTGAGACAGGAGAGGCCTGCCCTGCAGGCTGCAAGGTGGCCTGCCCTTGTGTGGTGGAGCTGTCTAGGTAACAAGTGGGACCCTTGGCATGTAGCAGACTCCAGGCTGAATCTACATTCATAGAACAATCCGAAGGGGTTTTTTTTGTTTGTCTGTTTGTTTCCCTTGCCAAGTCGCCCAGACTGGTCTTGAACTTATGATCCTCCTGCCTCAGACTCCAGAGTAGCTGGGATTGAGTGAATCACTATGCCCAGCCAATAAAACGTTATGAAATGTTCCAGCCTGGTCTTAATTGTGGTTTAGGAAATAGGGATAAAGCTGTACCCATTCTTAGGTCAAAAATAAGCAGGGAAGAAAAGCAGATTTCTATCCTGAATCCAGAACTGGGGTAGCAATGGGTGGGTCAGGAGAGGAAATCTTTCCATGGTCACCAGCAACACAGAAGGTAGAGAGGCCACAGCAGTGAGATAAAAAGACCAGAGCCAAAGGACCAGACTGACTTGCTCCTGATTGTGCTGAAGAAGTGTCCTTGGGAAGTTCAGGAAATAGTGGCACTCCCCCTGATGGAGGAGGGTGGAGGCCTTAGCAACCAGGGCATGAAAAGCATAACCCTGCTTAGGAGTCAGAGGTGGGTGACTCCCGGCTGTAGGGATGACAAGCAAAGAACTACAAGCAAGTATTCAAGGAAAGTAGGATAAGGGAGTTTCTTCCATTGGGAGAGGAGAGTGAGGCAAAGGATTGTGGGAAAGGTAAATCTGAGGCCATGTTCTAGGGGAATAGGCATTCTAACTTCCCGTTGGGGGAACTTGGCAGGGCAGGGCTCTGCTGATAACAATGCCTTATGAGGGACACGATTTTCTGACTGTCCATGGAATTCCTGCACATCCTTGCCCCACCAATCTCATGTTTTGAAAGGTACTGGCTTGTGCAGAAGCAGAACTACTCATGGTGATCTGACTCTCCTTGGCTGTAGCTAATGGACACTGCTCTGCCATCATGGATCCATGGCCATGGGTCTCTGCTAATGTGCCGCTGTTTAAACACATGTTCTATGACCTCCTCTCCACATAGCTATTATTCGTCTGAGAAAGAAAACAACAACAGATCACAGTAAAGCATTTATGTGCCTTCTGGAAATCCTCTTTCCTAGTTCTGTTAGTTGCCAACTGTCCTTAGCAGTCCTTGTCTTATGGATGCATCCTATGGTTTCAATGTACCCCTTAACTTCATGTGTTGGGAACTTAATCCCCAAATTCTTATTTCAAGGTAGACCCTTTGGTGCTGACTAGGACAAGATGAGGTCATGAAGTTGGGCAGGCTTCTGTGAAAAGAAGAAGAGAGACCTGAGCTAGCACTCTTGCTGTCTCACCATGAGATGCCCTCCACCATGTTAAGATGTAGCAATACAGCCCTCTGGATGCCAAGCAGATGACAACACCATGCTCTTAGATTTCCCAGCCTCTATACTATGAGCCAAATAAATGTATTTTCTTTATAAATTTCCCAATCTGTGGTATTCTGTTATAGCAACTAAAGACAGACTAAGAAAACACATCACTCTAATCTCTGTCTGCATCTCTTACTGTTCTACTCCATCTCTGTCTCTCTGGGTCTCTTCCTAGAAGGACATTAGTAATATTGCATTTAGGTCTTACCCAATTCCAATATGACCCCATGTAAATATAATTACATCTGCGATGACTTTATTTCCAAATAAGTTCACATCTGAGGTTCTAGGAACAGCATGAATTGGTGTGGGGGGAACCCATTCAACTCAGTACACTGTACAAATGAAATGGTTCTCTCAGCACCTAGCTGGCCTCTGATATTCCCTTCTTCCCTGTTAAGGACCCTCTCCTGGAGAGAAGCTTTCTGCTTAAGCCACTGAGCCTCCACTATAACTGCCAGTGTGCTGTGCAAACCTGAGCTGCCCACAAGACACTGGATGCTGCACTGACATCTCCTTCCACAGTGTCATGCTCCCTACAAATAGCCTGTCACTGCTGCCCCCCAGGCTACTGAACCTGCTGACGTCAACTGTGGGGTGTGAGAGAAGCAGCTTTTTGCTGCATGTTGACTACAGTATTTCCAGCTCCCCTCCCCTGGCTCCAAGTGGAAACCCGAGGGAGAGAAGCCAGGAAACAAGCTGAGTGGCAGACTCCTGTGCTCACGGCAGCCCTCCTCCATTAGTTTTTCTCTGGAAGAATTTGGCTCTCTCTGCTTTAGAGTGTTCACAGGACTCCTCACAAGGCTATGCCAAACATGCCCAGAAAGGTCTAGACCCTAGGATGAGCACACAAGATGGAATAATACTGCACCTGAGCATGTGCACCCCACCTGACAATGTTTACTTTAGCCATGGGAGATAAAACGGATCCAAGGTGGGACAGAGAAAGATTCAATTAAAAAAGAAAGCAAGAGGAGATAACTCCAAGCAAGATATATTGGTCAAACCCTTAGATACTTCTCAACCCTCCAATTCTCAGACACTAATAGAGTGCCCCGTGATCAATTCAATTCTGACACTATCTACCTGGAGTTATTGTCAGACCCCATGAGTTAAGGACTCAGTCCACAGGACAGCCCTGCTTCAGATGGCAGACACAAGTCTGGGCCTCCACACTTTGGATCAATTGACTGTAAATCAGGGATTCCTACGACTCCTCCGCAGTTTCAATAGCTGGTTAGAACAACTCACAGAGAAAACACTTTGCTCTGTTTACCAGATTATTAAAGGAACACCCAAATCGAAGAGACACAGGGCAAGTGTGGAGACGGGCCCAGAGCCTCCATGCCACCCTCTCTGGGTGAGCGGCCCTCCCAGAACCCCCATTTGTTCATAACCCAGAAGCTCAAGGAATCCTGTTTTTGAGGGGTCTTATCAAATTCATTGCCTAGGGACAGTGATTAAATCACTGGCCACCAGCCCTCTCCCCTCCTCTCAACATGGTCTTTCTGGTGGCCTCTAGCTTGAAGCTACCTAACTCTTCCTCTTTCTCTTGTGAGTCAATCTCACCAACATACAAAGGACAGGGGGAACTTTAGACTATGCAGAAGGAAATGAGAGGGAGGCGGGTATGGAAAATGATGGAATGAGATGGACATCATTACCCTGTATACATGTATGATTACACAAATGGTATGAATCTACATCGTGCACAACCCTAGAAACGAAATGATGTAGTCCCTTTGTGGACAATGAATCAAAATGCAGTCTGTAAAAAATTAAAAGATAAATTTAAAAAATACAAAGGACAGTAAATTCTATGGGTTTTTAGGAGCTCTGTACTAGGAAACTGGTACACCAAATATAGCCATGTGCCACATGACAATGTTTCCTTCAACAGTGGACCACAATACACAACAGTGGCCCCATGAGGTTATAATGGTGCTGAAAAATTCCTATCACCCACAATGTGTGTTTTAAGTAATGCACTATTATAAAAGAGTTTAAAAATCTTTAAAAAATTAAGCTTTACAAATAAAAGGCTACAATGAACTAAGTTCCATTTATTACGAAAGAAAGAATTTTTTTTTTTTTTTTTGTAAATTTAGTGTAGCCTAAGTGTACAGTGTTTACCAAGTCGACAGCAGGGTGCACGGTACTGTCCTGGGTCCTCACATCCGCAACTTCCTGTCCTGCCAGTCTCTCTTGTGGTTAAAGGGCTTATACAGATGAATCTTTTAAAAATCTTATAAGATATATTTTTACTCTGCCTTTTCTATATTTAGATACATCTAGATACACAAATATGCAGTGTTCAATTGTCCATACTGTTCAGCAAGTAACATGCTGTACAGGTCTGTAGCCAGGAGTGATAGCTGTACCATATCTGAGGTAGGCTGTAATCTGCTTTTTAAGTGTACTCTATGATGGTCACACAACAATGAAATAGCCTAGCAACACATTTCTCAGAGTGTGTCCCCATCTGAAATGAAGGACTGTATTCTTTTTATTATATCATAACACTAATTTGTATTATTAAGAACCCTTACATCATCTCTGTTAGTCTTCATAGTAACCAAAACATCACTTAAACCACTCCAAGCCTCAGCTCCTCCATCTGCAAAACGGGGGTCATAACAGGACATACCCATGGTGCCTGGTAGAACTCAGAGAGTTAATTCACTGCAAGGTTCTAGGACAGAGGTGCCCAGCACTCAGGAACGGTTCTGTGAGTGACAGCAATATTGCTTGGTGTGCCTTTGCTTTGTGTCAAGTACTGTTTTCAAGGCTTTGCACATATGAACTCATTTAATCTTCAAAACAGCTCTACTGGACCAATGCTATTAGTCCCACTTTACAAATGGAAAATCTGAGACATCAAAAAGTTAAAGAACCCCCTTAACATCACTCAGTTCTAACAGAGGCAACCAACACCTACACTTGAAACTAAAATTTGTTGCCTCCATATCTAGGTGTTGACATGAGAAGGTTTCTAGGGTGCCAATCAAGCTAGGTAGGTCAAAAACAAAAAAAAAATTCCTTATTTTTAATCAAAACTTTACACAATAAGGTCAAACTTAAAGCAAACAAACAAAGATCCAACTACCCCAAAGAAAATTTGGGAGGAAAAACAATTTACTCTAGGTCTCTCTGAAATCAGGATTAGCCCGGTGTGTTTTCTATTATTGTACCAACAACCATCCTGAGGGGAATTCCAGTTTTAGAATGTCAGAATCCACCTTTGGTGCCCAGAATTCTTGACTGCTGGCCAGCTTTGCTCCAACTTCCTGTTCCCAGCCTGTTTTGAAGACCCCATCTCCTGTGAAACTCTATACCTCACCATGATCCTCACCTCTGCTGACAGGGATCTCCTGACCCCCAAAATCCCCACAGTGCATTTATCATTTTAATTGATTCTTACTCAGTTTACTATCTTTAAACTTTTTTAATTTGTAAAAGGTATGAGAAAGACTACCTCCTCCCCTATATCTTAGGGTCTAACTGTATGCAAAAGAGAAATAATGCCTATTATTTATTGAGTTACTCTGTGTTAGGCTGTGTACGAAATGCCTGATATGTTTTTCATCAAACGGTCAAAACAGCTCTGTGAGGTGGGTACTGTGGTCCCCGCTGTGGGGGAGGAAATTGGGACCTAAATTCAGAAGTCTGTCCCAAGGCCCACAGGTGGAATGCAGTGATGCCACAATACCAACTCTGCTCCGGGCAACTCCAAAGCCACTCTTGTCCACATCACTACCTTGCCACTCATGGGTGGCAAAACCCCAACAAGCCACATTCTGCCATACGTCCTGGACTTGGGAATATCCCTCACAAAGAAACATCTCCAAGCTGGAAAATACTTTTTTGGCTCTAAATCGATACTTTTCATATCACAGTTTGTTTTGCTTTCTGGATTATTCAGAACCAACACACTGGGATTCTTCTTTGGGTTTTCAAAGTGCATCAGTGAAAGAAATTTTCAGAAATATTTAAATTATCTTATCTATTAAGTGAGAGGCAACTGGTGAGCATTAGGGATTATATAGCTATCAGACATATCAAGTTTATATTAATCCCCCATGGGCCTCTGGTCTCTTAAATGACTGAAAATGATTGAAAATTATACCCCATTTTGAAAGACTGAAGTCAACACACTGGATTCTATGTCTTCCTTACTACCTGTGTTTTCTTGCTTTCCCTTGTTTTTGTTTTGTGGTTGCTAATATCGATGACGTGCTTCTTTTGGGAATTAATGAGCCCTACTGAAAAGCTCACAAAACTCTGGCCCTGCCACCTAAAACTGTGCACAGACATTTATTTACACACATTTTGTTAATGGTCATCAGAACTTCCCAATCCCCTTGAAACTAAAGGCCAAATCCCTATAATCACCATCATTACTCAATCAACAGTTTTTGAAGGAGATGCTCCCAAAGTAATCAGATGGTCAAGCATAAGCCCAGACAGTGGATGTGGTGGAGCCTAGTTTTAAGGCCCTCCCCTGTCCTGCCCAGGCACTTGTGAAAGCAGCACCATGGTAGCCTGGGCTTCAGAAGGTAGAAGCCAACGACCACTTTGTCCTGGGCAGATGGGACATCAAGCCTGGAGCCCCTTTCCCTTGCAGGCAGCAGTGTCCACCTCCCACAGACACGATTAGCCATCATCTCAGTGATCTCCCCAAAGGTGAATCCTCTGAAGCAACTTGAAGCTGAACATTCCTATCTTCAGGATCAGAGAAGAGAATATGAATGAACTCCATCCTGGTAGGCAGGAAGATGACAACTTTCTAGTTATTCCCTGGAGCCCAGACTACAATGACCATGTTACTGTTTCGGAAGCCCTCTGTGACATGTTGGTCGACTATAGTCAGAGCATATGAGGATCTTGGGGGGACTTCACACCAGAGTAAGTAAGGACTTGTTCTTCGCTTCTTTTCCACCAGACAAGGACATCAGTCAAAGCAAAATCCCAAGGGATAGAGGAGTTAAAGCAATTTACCTTGGTATATTTTCTTCACAAAGAACCTATTCTCTCAATGAATCTAATTCACTGAATTGCAATTTGGACACAACGGTCATCAAAATTGAGTCAGGGCAGGACATCACTTTGTAGAGAATTATCCCACCACATTCTAAGAACAGAGTCAGGGATAGAAGTTCAACCAGCCCATCACTGACAGATCAGAGGAACACCAATGTTGTGCCCCAGGCATGTTGCTGCACAGTCTATACAGTCCTTACTCTCTCCCTTCCAGATCATCTCCAGCCACAAGCCCTGATAAGCACACTTCCCAATAGCCAAAGCACTTGGGAATGTTAGGGCCCCATGTGTGAATCGGTTTAGATTTCCCTCATTAAGCAGCCACAGAATCATTTCCTTAACCAGTCTTCAGGCTGCTCCAGGGCAAAGCCTGATAAGATATATAATCCCTGTCCATCAAAAAATTATAGCTGAGAGCAGCCTGGTGAAGGTCAAGGTTTGATCGTCACCTTGGGCAAACAGAAAGCCTGTCCTGATAACAAAGTCAGGAAACAGAATGAGAAAACCAGAGAAAAAGTTGAGTCAAAAATCATCACCGCCTTGGCATTAGCAAATACCAAAATAATTCTGCCTTTCATTTTCTTAAAGTGTTGTCAAACCAGGTCCTTTGGACTCAATTGATCTGAAAATGAAAATGACTTGAGAAAAAATAAGAGTTATATAATAGTTCTGTATGTTGATCCATATCTTCTTATAGTATTACAGAACATTCCTCCAACATAAGATAAAAGAGGAGAAGGAACACCTCCTGTTTCACTACCAAGCTTCTCCCCAGGGGTACAGAGAGCAGTGTCACAGTCCCAGGCACTGTAGTCACTTTAGAGCAGTAGTGACTGTACAATTCGATTGTGTTTCAAGCAAATACTTGAATTATTGCAACACCTGTGCAGGTTGGAGGTGTGTGGTCAGTGGTAGAGTGCTGGCCTAGCATAGATGAGGCCCAGTTCTATTCCCAGCACTGCCAGAACAAAACACATTTACTTTAACAAATTGATTATCAGATGTTCAAGAAAGTGAATCAGAATTTGTGAATATGATAGAATAAATCAAAGCTGACAATCCAATACAATCCGTTATAGTTGGTCAGTAAACCTACAAGCAACTTTCACTGCCCTGACCTACTAAAACAGCGTTTGTTTATGGCTATGTCTTAAATATTTCATGATAAACTTGTTCAAAGTCTATGAATCATTGTAAAACAGGACAAAATGTGTACATGATGGGGGTGCTAGCAGTGGGCGTTGACAGAGGGAAAACCCATACCTAGCTGAGCAAGGGAAAGATTCAGGGGCACAGTAGAGCATGTGGAAAAAGTAGTAGTGTTTCACTAGGAAGAGGTCAAAGGGAGGAGCGACCTCAGACTTTGTCAACACAGAGTGAAAAGGACAAGGGTGTGCTGATGGAAGACCAAGCAAGCAGTTTTGTTAGGCTAGGGCATAGTTCACACACAGTTGTAACAGCAAAAAGACCAGAGAACGTAGCCTGACTGGTAAAGGTATTAATTTAATCTAGTAGACAAGAGAGCCATTGAACATTCTTAAGCAGACAGTATCATGTTTGAAAAAAATGTTTTATGACAATTATAATGCTAGCCGTATTCCTTTCCTAAGTCTGCATAGTAAAGTACTTCAAATCAGGTGTCTTCAAACAACAGACATATGTTCTCCCATATTCCAGAAGCTAGAAGTATGAAATCAAGGCATTGGACAGGCCATGTTCCCTCTGAAGGCTCCAGGACAGAATTTCTTGCAAGACTTTCTTCTAACTTCTGCTAGTTGACAACCATTGTCAGTATTCCTTGGCTTGAGGCTGGAGTTGTGGCTCAGTGGTAGAGTGCTTGCCTAACATATATGAGGCACTGGGTTTGATTCTCAGCACCGCATATAAATAAATGAATAAAATAAAGGTCCATCAACAACTAAAAAAACTTAAAAAAAATATTCCTTGACTTGTAGACGAATCATTCCAATCTGATCTGACGTCAATCCACCTAACCTCACCTAGTGTTCTTTCTGTATGTCTGTGTCCAAATTTGCCTTTTCTTGTAAGGAAACCATTTGCATTAAGTGTAGGGCCCATTTCAATCCAGGATAATCTCATTTTATCTTGATTCCATGCACAGACTCTGTTTCCAAACAAGGTCATATTCACAGGTTCTAGGTGGACGAGAATTTGATGGGATGGTGATGGGGGTGGTACTGTTCAACTTAATAGCCACGTGGCGGAAGAATGGGAGTGGGGCAAGATGGGAGCAGGAGGACCATGGAGAAGCACAGTAGACAAAACCATGAGGTCCAAGCTGGAGTAATGAGCTGGGACTGAGAAGAGGACAGTGTGAAAGGCAGATTAAGTTGTTTGGGTGACTGATTTGAAATTCATAACAAAGAAATTAAAGATGGTCCAAAGATGTAGGAGTGGATACCAGGTGAATGGTCATGCAACCCAGATTAGGAACTAGAAAGCTCTAACCAGTTTAGTGAGAGGTGACTTTGATTTTATGTTTCACTGTCTATTGCTGGTAAACAATGTAGTTGTGTACAACTCTTCAGCAGCTGGCATGTGAGCTAGAGTGCAGGACAGAGGTTAGAGCAGGTGGTAGGAATAATCCAGAAAAATGAAACAGAAGAATTAATATCATAGTGGCTAAAATCCCAAGTCATGATAGGATTGGAGAGGGTAGAAATTAGAACTTTAGAGAACAACTCAATAGTATATTCAGAGAGAAAGACAGATGAAATAGCAAAGGGAGAATTCAGGAAAACAGCAGGAAGGAAAAAATGGTTTGGGGGTTAATTCATGCAATTTAATACTGCTATAAAATATAAACATGTATTCCCACACATTTCCTTTGACTATCACCTTTATATCCACATGGCACAAATCAAATTTAGAATTTCTTCAGAAATACTATGGAGCATAATGCTAATGCTTCTCATAAAAAATATATTCAGAAATATATTTGTCTTCAGTCCTCAGCAACTTTAAAGTTATATGTTCATCTCTAGTAATAAGAGAAATGTAAATCAAAACCACCCTAAGATTCCATCTCACCCCAATTAGAATGGCGATTATCAAGAATACAAGCAACAACAGGTGTTGGAGAGGATGTGGGGAAAAAGGTACACTCATACATTCCTGGTGGGGCTGCAAATTAGTGCAGCCACTCTGGAAAGCAGTATGGAGACTCCTTAGAAAACTTGGAATGGAACCACCATTTGACCCAGCTATCCCACTCCTTGGCCTATACCCAAAGGATTTAAAATCAGCATATTACAGAGATACAGCCACATCAATGTTCATAGCTGCTCAGTTCACAATAGCCAGATTGTGGAACCAACCTAGATGTCCTTCAATTGATGAATGGATAAAGAAAATGTGATATATATATACAATGGAATATTACTCTGCCATAAAGAATGATAAAATTATGGCATTTGCAGGCAAATGGATGAAACTGGAGAATATCATGCTAAGTGAGATAAGCCAATCTCAAAAAACCAAAGGAAGAATGATATCGCTAATAAGTGGATGAGGACACATAATGTGGGGTGGGAAGAGTTAGTGTTAGGTTTAGAGTTAGGTTTAGGGAGGGGGGCAAGAATGGAGGAAGGAAGGACTGTATAGAGGGAAAAGAGGGGTGGGAGGGGTGGGGGGAAGGAAAAAAAATAACAGAATGAATCAAACATTACCCTATGTAAATTTATGATTACACACATGGTATGCCTTTACGCCATGTACAAATAGAGAAACAACATGTATCCCATTTGTGTACAATAATAAAAAAAATTAATAAATAATAATTAAAAAAAAAGTTAGATGTTCACATTTTTCAACAAAGAAATCATTTGGGTTACCATCTCACAAATAAAATCATGCTTTCAAACAAGTTTTCTAGGCTATTCCTTTTCAGGTGAAAGACTAACACTTTCCAAGCGTCTATCAACAATACAGTTTTCCTCAGTATTTGTTGGGGAGTTTACCAGAACACCCCTCGGATACCCCATCCCTGATACCCAAGTTCCCTTATATAGAATGCTGTGGTATTCCCAGGTTAACTCTGGACATCCTCCCATGTGCTTAAAATCTCAATCTCTAGTTGACTGATGACGCCTAACACAATGTGAATATTGTGTAAATAGGTGTCCTACTGTGTTGTTTAGTGGATAATGACAAGGAGAATAGTCTACATGTTCAGTGTGGACACGACTATCCAAGACCTAAGTAAACTCTTACTTTTTTTTTTTTTTTTTTAATCTGGGGATTGAACCCAGGGCCACTTAGCCACTAAGTCACATCCTCTATCTTTTTTTTTTTTTTAAGACAAGGTCTTGCTGAGTTTGTTTATGGCTTTGCTAAGTTGCTGAGGCTGGCCTTGAACTTTTGATCCTCCTGCTTCTGCCTCCTGAATCACTGGGATTACAGATGTGTGCCACCATGTCCAACCTAAGTACATTTTTCATCTGTGATAAAAGACAGGGAGGGACCACCGATGTAGGTTTTTGTAATGGGGATTGTACAGGTTGATTTTCTTGTTCAGCACCAGGGAGAAGCCAGTGTCTTCTTGGTTTTCAAATAAATTCCACATTTATGTGTGCACAAATCACAGAAGTACACACACATAAATCTACACAATATGAACAACGTACGCCATATCCCAGGCTAAGAAACAGAGCAGTCCTAGCACCCAGGAAGCCCCCTTGACCTCATCCCTGTCGCCATCTCCCCCTGCAAACATAGACCCTGTTCTAATGTTTACCAGCACTGGTTTTGAACTGTATGTAAATACAGCCACACAACACATACATTTTCAAGTCTAGCCTCTGTCCCTCAAAATGTATTTATAAGATGGAATGATGCTGTTGAGCTCAACAGTGGTTCATTCATGTTTATTGCTCTATTTTGTCCCATTATATGACTAAACACATATTCATTGGTTCTTCCCCTGACGTCACTGGACCGATTTCACTTTGGAGCTCTTGGAAACACGTGCTGCCATGACAGTGCCCATTGGCATCCTACGGTGCTCACATGGACTCCCTTCTTAGCCTAGACTTAAAATTTATTTATAAATATTTTTCTTAATTTTGACTCTTGTTTAAAAAAAAATAGCTCAGGTATGAAGATCACAATGGGTTTCCCTTTTGTTGCCGAAAACAATTAATTTATAAACAGACAAGAGGAAATTTTCGTGACCAGGATTTTCATGATGGAATGTTAACTTGTGAAACGAAATGTGGAAACGTTAGATAGAACAGGACAACAAAGCCAGGCTTTTCAGAGAATGTTCTAAGAAAGGCTTTTCAAAGAAAAGTTAGAAGGATCCAAGTTAGGCTGGCCTCCAAACTGCTCTGAAGAATTCGTAGGACAGAAAGAGCTCTGTTTTATTTGGAGAAAGCAGAAGTGTTCTACATTTGTCCTGATTGCCCAGTTTCAGCAGGAAAATGAAAAAAAAAAAAAAAAAAAAAAAAACCAACAAAACAAAACAAAACAAAAAAGAAAAAGCAGCAGCGAGTGTAACTCCATACACCCCAGGAGTTTTTCAAAGCTCTCCGAGTTGCTGTTTTAAAAGTTTCATTATGATAAAATAAGTCATTCTACTTTCTCACAAGAGACCCGTGTAATTCCTTTAATTAAGAAGTAGAACTGTTATTCCACTCCAAAGGCCCAGCCCATGCTCCTTTGCAGCCCAGTGAAATACATTTCTTATGCTTGTGGAGGATGGACAGTCCACCTGCCCTCTCCGCAGACCCCTTTCAACCACCTGCTCATCAGCACCTCGTTAGTGGGAGGACCAGCTGAGAGCCTCATGCACAGCAGGGTGAGCTCATGTCACCTCTGGACCCTCGCACCTCTGCAGAAGGCCTTGGCCCAGGAGCGAAGAGACACCTGAGCTAGTCCAAGGTGTCCAGGAGTGAGTTAGAAGAGGTGCGCCACCTGGACGGACAAGTCTGGCTTCTGGTCACTGGACCCCGTGTGGCCTTTAGCAAACAGGTCAAATGAGGCCAAGGTCCCCAGGGCCTGTTCCTTCATCTCCAAAATACAGTCAGCCTCCTCCCAACTGAATTGCCTCATTCTGTGATTTTTGCTCCAACATTAACTTCAACTAAATTCCTTTTGTACCACCATTGAATCTCTCCATGACACAATGGACATGCTATTGAGATGGTCTCATAAGTGAATACCAAGCATTTTCCAGCAGCCCTCCCCCACCACACACACTTTTAAACCAGCTTCGCTTCCCCACAACAACTCTCTGTTTCGTTCAACAGGATGATCTTCCTCTGTGACTGGGAGCAAGTGATTGTGAAAACTAGAATGTTGTACACACACACGTCCAGTGTAGTGGTTCTATCACTGACTCTCGAGTCAGAATGCTTGGGTTCCTCTTGGGCTCTGCAATTTGACTAGCTGTGTGACTATGAGCAAGTGACTTAACCTTTCTGACCCTGAGTGTCTCCATCTGTAAAAATGAGGTTAGTAAAAATAAAAAATACCTATGGATATATTGTGAGGATTAAATAAATTAATATTCCTCAGGCATTTAGGAAAGTGCTTACAATAGGCTAAAGATTATATGAAAGAGCAAATAATAAGATCTTACTTAGAAATTAAAAATACAAATTCATAGACATGAAAGCATATACATGCATATACATGCATATATAGCACCTACCCCATTGTGAACAAAAGCCTATTATTTAAAAACAATACGGTAAATAGTCTAAACACAGGTCACATTCTGTAAAATTGTCTTCTAACAATTTGTGAATCTAAGCAATTCCAGTCACAGGATTAATAGCTTGGTGCTCGTAGCACATGATGAAAATCACTGCAATCTCAATGAGAATTCAATAGAAAACAACAAGCTGAGTAAATATTTAATATGCCTAATTATGTTAAATTAATTAATTAATTATTTAGTTTGTTGGCTTCTGCTCTGTAATGATTTTTTTACATGTCCAGGAAATTAATGATGTCTTCATGGTCCCTTTCAAACATGCTCAAATAAACATTGTCCTGAAGGTTGATGTTGCTATTGTTTTGTCCAAATATAGCTAGTGACCTTGAGAATAAGAGGAAACCTACACAGAAAAAAAAAAAAAAAATTGACTCCAGTGATAAATTTAGTGCAGCCTAGGGGTCAGCCCCACTGATAAAAGTCCCTAGTATAAAGTCTCTGAGCCTCCAAACCACAGACTTACCTGATGTCTCAGACTTACCTGAGTTTTTGATGCACTTGTTTATCTTGGAGCACAGTGGAATTCTCAGGGCCTTTACTGCCTGCACTGCTGATCATTTGTAGCTTTTGAGCTTGAGTGACTGACAGCTCTTATCAATTTTATACAATCCACTTCAGATCTGTTATGGTCCAAAGTCTTTCAGGATTCAACCCTTTTATGGTTTGGGCATCTCTTCTCAAGGACACAGGGAAATTTGTCTAAGGGGGTATGTGAATGAATTCCCTTTTGTTCTTGCTTAGTGTGGTTTTAATTTTTCATTCCCCCTAACAGGTGTCCTTTTGGTACACAATATGGAGATGCATAAGGGAACCATTAATACAGATTCTCTTAAATTACCTTTAAATGTGGACTTCAGTGTGTTGATGGCTCTAACATCCTTGTGTTAAACACTTGCTTATGTCTATTACTGGCATGTTTGGGGGACACAGCTGGAACCACTTGGATCATTGAAACCATGGTTTAAAATTTGTCTTAGGAATTTGTCTTAGGAAAATATTAAGAATCGGTATGTTGGCTTATGAAAGGAGATTATATATTGAAATGAAAATGAGACGCTATTTTTTACCCTCATATTGCCCAGGATTCCAGAGTTTGCTATTGTGTTGTATGGGGTGTTATTTGGCACAACCTCCAACGGAGAGCAAAATTGACAATATCAAATTTTTTAAATACACATGACCTTTGAGTCAAAAATTCCACTTCAAGAAGTCTACCATAGAAATGAATTGGCACATATGCAAAATATATTTTCATGTTTAGTGACACACACAAATATTCATGAATGAGGAACCAGTTAAATGAATTATTCCAGGGAGTGAAGTACAATTTACAATTGTAGAGTACATTACCGTGTGTGTGTGTGTGTGTGTGTGTGTGTGTGTGTGTGTGACTGTGTGTTTATGCCTGGATCTCCTTATAGCATCACAAGAAACATAAAAGTGGTTGTGTCTAGTGAGAACTGGGTGACCATTGGGCAATGGTAGAAGAATAACTTCTCATCTATGCTCCCTTTATAATTTTGAAGTACATATCATCTGCGGGTATTACTTATTTTGAAAATACGAATGAAAAGAGTTTCACATTTTGTGGGTAACAATTGGGTTGTTCCCTTTCAAGCATGTGCTTAGAGGGGAGAAAAATCTCAGTGAATTCATGACCAAAAGTGGGGAGCAGCACCCACAAAGCACCCATGGCATTCCAGACAGACCTGTAAGCTATTTGGATTGTTCCAGAAGCAAAACAAGCATCAACCCTCAAATGGCTTTGTCCTTTTCCTGCAGCCCCTGCAAAGGACAGGGTGTTTATTTCAGCTTCCCTTTCTGCCTTCTGGTGGGCTCTTCTGTGGGGTGGCATGAGATGGGAGGAGAAGTAAAGCACATGAAAGGGAAGGTGGAGGATTCTGTGTCCAGCAACTTTCTGACTAGTTAGTTTTTGCATATCATTAGGAACAGTGTGAAGATGTGTTAGAAACCTGAGATACAGTCATATTACAGCTGGATTGAAGCTGAGCATCCTCTTGTTCTCTGGTCCTAGACACTTGTCCCTGATTTTCATTGTAATAAAGTCCTCACCAGTCTGCTGCCCAGGAGAAAAATACAGACAACAAGGGAAGTTTCTATGAAGCTAAATTTATTCCACTTTAAATCTCGAGATTCTCTCTCTCTCTCTCTCTCACTTATCTTGGGTATGTGTTAAAATGTCTTTTCAAGTTTTTTTAAAGTAAACTTATGGGGATGGCAAATAGTAATTGTCTTGTTTTGTGATTTGCTTGTTTTTAATGCCACAACTTAGCATATTAAATATTGGCATGTGCATTCATCAGCTTTCTGTCACTATGACAAAACATCTGAGATAATCAAATGATAGGGAAGAAAGGTTTGTTTCAGCTTATGGTTCCAGAGGTTTCAGTTGATGATCAGTTGACCTTGTTGCTTCAGGTCTGTGGTAAGGCAGAGTATCATGGCAAGGAGCCTATGGTAGAGCCAAGCTGCTCACCTCATGGTGTCCAGAAAGAAGAGAAGAAGAGAGACAGGAAGGGGATGGACCCAACTTCCCTTCAAGGCATGCCCCCGATAACCTCCCAGTAGCCCCCATCTTTTAGAGGTTCTGCCACCTCTAAATATTGCCATGGACTGAACCCCAAACCATTCACATTTGAGTCTTTGGAGAATATTACTGCCAAACATACCAGCAACCCTACTGGTGGGTCCTTCCAGTATTTAGTTCTTCTCCAGATTTTATTTTTCCATGATACCCAAAGCCTTGAAACCCTTATCTACCTGAAGCCTGGAATCTGGCACATGAGGAAACGGAATAGAGATCCTCAAATAACTCGCAGGGTGACACTAGTGTTCCTCCATGCACCTGCATTGGCAGGAGCTTCCTCCTATAATGAAATCACCCCAAGAGTTGTAGCTATTGCAGAAATGTCAGACAGCCCATGAAAGAACACATCCTCTTCTCCTCCAGGGACCATCTGGGTGAGGGCGCATGTGCCAGATCTCAGGCCCAGTGCTGCCCTTGTGAGGTAAATCCACGCTGTTCCATGTCCTTCCTTCTTCGGGGTTAACACTCAAGGTGAACTTGACCAGAGAGTTGTAAATTGAATGAGGAGCTGGCATTATTTACTAATTAGGGCTGTGTGGTATTGGTGAAAGTCACCCACCTGAAGTCCAGCATCTGATTCCCTTTCCTGTCCAGAGAAATCCTCATGAAAATCTTCATTTTGTCATGTGGAACCTTCATTTTTCTTAGGGATGTGATTGTATTCACCTAATGGATGGTTAAAGCTAAGAGATGTTTCCCATTGATATTCTGTAGCCAACTGTACATAGAATATTCCTCCAAGTTCTAAAGATCAGGTATAGAAAGCAAAGGGCTCTGCCAGCTCAAGAATCTAGAAGCAGTCAGATTCAGCCCGTATCTCTGAACTATGAAAGCTACACTCACATGCTGGGAGCCTGCCCCAGCTGACTGTGATCAGCCAGCTTCTCCGTAACTTGGGAGATAAAGCAGGAAATGCACAGTACAACAAGTGCACTTTGATGAACACCTGGGAAACATTAGGGTCTGCAATGCCATGGCTTCTCAGCCTGTCCTTAGTAGAGGACCCTTTAACCCAAATGGAAAAATGTCTAAGTTATAATAGATAATCCCTGCTGTCAAAAGACATGGTTATCTCAGGAATATAGCAGAGACTGGTAGACTTTCAGTTCTATTCCAGGTCTATCTGTGTATCTGGTGATTATTATAGCCTTCTGTTCCCAGGTTTGTCTGGAAAGTTACTGAGACTGGAGGGAACATGTGTGAGTTACAGCCACCCTCTCTCCTGCTCAAACACACTCCCATGTATACACACACACACACACACACACACACACACACACACGTGTTTTCTTCCTTCACCTTTTATCACTAGTACAGCTCAAGGATGCTCCCTCCCAGCAACAGATAAGGTAGGGGTGACAGCAGACAGCACAGGGGACACCACACTGAAGTGGGGCATCTCTGGGTGGTATATTCCCAGCAGCTTCCCTGCACAGGTGCACCCTGGCAACTGGTTCTCAGGCAGCAATAGGGAGGGCAAAGGATGGTGGATGTGGATTGTAGTATCTGCCAGTTTCCACCATTTACTGACTTTCCCAGGAGTGCAACTCCCATGCAAGTCAAGGGATGATACTATTCTGTTTTAGTTGCAAATCACCATGTTATTATTCATGTTTAAGGAAAAGCACTTCACCGAAGGCAGTTAGTTCCTCAGTGGTATGTGAGTTCCAGACAGAACAGGCAGAGGGAAGTTAGCCTTTGTAGCTCAGGACTTCACCATGATTAACCAGCCCACTGCTACCCCATGATTTCCCAAAGCAGTTGAATTATATGCAAAAATGTACATATGGTTGTGTTATTTGATGGAAGTCCGTGTCCCTCATATTTCTTGTTGACATAATAGTAAGTAGCACTGGTAAGTTTAAATTGATGTGTGTAAGTGGTTTCCATTGTTCATGAATCTTATTCAAGGATAGTAAGGGGCATTTCAAAATATTTGTTAGACAATGGGCCATTGACTCTGAAAGGGCTGAGTCATGGATCCTTCTACAGTGCCATGGGAGAGGTTTTGAGTAGAGCAATCCCCAAAGTCAGAGTTACTTGCAGTGGGTGGTGGCCCTCCTGGGGTGTCTCATCCTCTGAAGACTTTCTCCTTTTGGCAATGACCTTAGTGAGCAAACTCCTCCCTGGAAGATGTCTGAGTGGGGAACATGTAATAGCAGTAGCTGTCACATCTGTCTGGTGCCCAGAGCTTCTTAATTGAGATTAGTACCAAGTGTTTTATCTAGAGCTCTTGTGTTTCTTCCAAAACAATGCTGGGAGACTTGGAAATCTTTAAATCTTCCAAATCTATTACAGACAGAAAAAGCAGCCTGAAGTTAAGGTCGGTGTTCCACAAGGTATATTTGAACTCTGGGAAGCAAAGAACCCTGGAAAGCTCATGTGGCTGATCCAAATGCACCATTCAGGGGGTGACCTCAGAATCCCCACAGTAGAGCATGTGACACGTGGCAAGACTGAGAGAAGCTCAGATAAGTTATTATGTGTCTCTCTCCACCAGAAGCCCAGGATGCCACTGCATGTACCAGACACTAATTTCACTGCCTGTTAGTTTTGAACACCATAAAATTCACCCTTGTAAGAGAGCAGGCGCTGTGGATGCTGGAGGCAGGGGCTACAGTAGGCTGGTGGGGGGAGAAGTATAGGAATGGAGTCTTTGTGCTTGTCAGAGAGGCTGTCAAAATGGAAAATGCACGTGAGTGGGGAAGACAAGGTTGGCTGTGTAAGCCAGCAGACACAAACGCCGGGAGGATGAGGGCAGGCACCAACAGAGAACCAGGGCCTGATCCCGGGCCAGTGCCAGCCTACAGGGGCCCTATAGACACAAACCTTCAAATTAGCACATTTGTTCTCCAAGAGATGACCAGGGCCAACAGGCCAGGCTTTATAACTGCACCCAGACAGACAACTGTCTGTATGGCCATCAGGAGGGCCTGTTTTACTTAAGCACAATACCTCTAAAATCCACTGTCTTTCTAGTATGAGGTAAGGCAGAAGCTTGACAGACAAGTTCATCAGTGAGCCACTAATATCAGTGCTTTTGTGCACCTATTGAAGGGTTTATCAAGAAATAGTTGACAAATAAAATTGCATACATTTAAGGTATGAGACTGAATGCTTTGACACATAGTGAAATGATCACCACAATCAAGTGAATTAACATTCCCATCACTTCATATTGTTGCCATTTTCTTTTTTCTTGCTTTTCTTTCACATGTGAGGAGAACACTTAAGATCTACCCTCTTGGCACATTTCAAGTGCACAAGAACATTGTCAGCTGCTTTCCCACTGCAGTGCATGAGGTCTCCAGAACCTATTCATCCTGAATAACTGAGACAGCCTGCCCTTTGGCCCTCACTCCTCCCTGCCCCTCCCCTCAGTTTCTGGCAACACCATACTCCTCTCTGCCTGTGTGAGTCTGGCTACTTTAGATTCCTAGCATAAGTGAGGTCATGCAGCATTTGTCTGTCTGTGTCTGCCTATTTCACTCAGCATAATGTCCTCCAGGTTTGGGAGGGACAGTCTCTTCAGTGGTATTGGAAAAACTGGGCATCCACATGCAGGAGAATGAAACTAAACCCTTATCTCACTCCATATACAGAAATCAAGTCACAGTGGACTAATGGCTTAATCTTGTTGAGGGTTTATTGCACTGTAAACTCTCTGTGACATAACTGAGTGGTCAACATAAATCAGTGATCTTTTAAAAAAATCTCAGTAATTATTTTACAATTGGATCAAATTGCTATTTAGACTGACCAATCCAGGCATAAAATGGTTAAAGAGGTGGTATTGTTGAACAATTCTGATCAACCATGTGCTGGTCTGATCCGTTTCTTTTTACTTCAACTTCAAATAAATTATTTTGATGAGTATCAAAATAATTGATCTTTGGTGAACAGAAAGAAGTTTCCAGGAAAATATGTTTGTATATTCGATTGTCCTTGATAGAGTGTAGTTGATATAAATCGAACTGTGATCTTATTGAATTGGAAGACCTTGTTTTTTTGGAGTGCCCATACATTTGAAGTTGATTGTTTTTAGGGCTGCAAAACCATATAGTACTTTCTAGAAGAGTGGTTTTCCTTTAGTTCTAGAAAAAGAACATATGAAAGATTGGTTGCCTGTCTGGATAAGAAATTCAGATAATTCTACCCTCCAGAGATTTTTGTTTTATTTGAGTCCTACTCCAAAATGTGAATCCTGGAGATTTTTCATAGACATGGGAGGAGATGATCATCTGAGATTCAAAGAAGAAATTTAAACTTTCTCTAAATTTGAAAACATACCCACAGGTGTTATTATTTACACATGCAGAACAAATTCTAGCATTTACCTACCATATCATGGGTGCTGCTGATTAATGATTCTCAACTGGCAGGCCCCAGCCTGGTGGTTCATATCAGGCTCTTCTCTGTTGACCACCAAGCTATGATCAGTACTTTCCAACTGAGATATACACCATCAAGGTGGTATCTATGCATGGTGTTGCGATTCTGTGCTACCAGTTTTGAAACCTTAACTGCGACCTCCTCAAACCCAGTAGTCTCCCGGCTCAGGCCCACTTAGTGCTATAAATCCCACCCTCAGGAGCTGTACTCTGTACCCCACTCATTCTGGCTCATTGCCTCCCCCACAGCTTGGGAATATAATGTTTACTTTTCCCTTTTTACTAGTGAGCTCTCTCTTATCCCCCAAGGCCCAGAGCTTCTGTCTCTGATAAGGAAATAACAGTTGCAGGTTCATATCCCCAAGAAAAATATTATAAAATTACGTTAACATATTATGTCATCTTTTCTAGGCCACAGGATCTTGAACAAGGAACTCTGTTAAAATCTTTTTAGTAAGCACCAACATCCATCTCAGAATCTGGTCCAGATATTAAATCAATGTTTGTTAAAAGGGTACATGAATGAATGAACAAACCAATGTTTCGATTTGATATAAGCATCAATAAAAAACTGTAATAATTACATATAGGTGTGTATCAATAATTAACATATATCTAGATTAGACAAAAATGGAGTTACTAAGAAAACATCCACAATTGATCCACAAGCCATTCTTTCCTGTGTTCTCAGACTGGTAAGCACATATAGGTGTGTATCAATAATTAACATATATCTAGATTAGACAAAAATGGAGTTACTAAGAAAACATCCACAATTGATCCACAAGCCATTCTTTCCTGTGTTCTCAGACTGGTAAGCACTGATACCAGCAAACTTGCCTGCAAGGATATGTCTTCCTCAGTTTCCCCATCTTATTACTAGTGGGGTCCTCCTGCCTCCTTAGTACCAAAAACTCCATGTGGCTCATATCATTCTCTTAACAACAGAATTCACAACAAATGTCTCTTTGGGATGACATCCACAATCCAGGAGCAATCTCCCCTTCCTCAGGCTAATTCCCTTTTGGAAACTGTTGAAGTGACTTTCTTCCTAAACGTAGCCTGCTGTTGACGCATCCTGCTCAGAGACCCAGCTCCAGAGCACTAACCACTTACAAATTGTTTACACTTTCTTGTTCCTGGAACTTGCTGTTCATATTCAAGGAGAAACCACTGCCTTGAACCACGCTTAAAGCCCCCAAAATTGTCAGAAAATAGCCCAGTAAAGTCACTCTTGAGGCTGGGACACTGATTCCTTAAATGAGAAATAGTAACTGCTCTCCATTGGCTGACCTCTGACTCATCCCAGGAAGAAGGTTGATGAAATAAATTATGGGTCTTTCATGAAATTCCAACTATTAAAAATGTTTTGTCCAAGTCAGGCACAGTGGCAGACAACTGTAATCCCAGAGACTTAGGAGGCTGAGACGGGAAGATCACAAGTTCAAAGCCAGCCTCAGCAAATAAGTGAGGCCCTAACCAAATCAGCAAGACTGTCTCAAAATAAAAAATAAAAAGGGCTGGGGACATGGCTCAGTGGTTAAGCACCCTTGGAGTCAATCACTGGTACCAAAAATAAATAAATAAATATTTTGCCCATTCATAAAGGGACTAAAGAAAATTAGATTTTGAACACTGCCCTGAGGCTGCAGGGAAACCAGAATAATATTGTACTTATGTATATACACATCCTCCCAGAGTCTTCTCTTGCTTGGTGAGAAGGCAGTTGGCTCTTTGAGCACCTCAGGACAGCCACAGTTTTTAGAAAAGAAGCAGCCTTGCAGGAAGAAGTATAGCTATGGTTTTAACAAAGATGGCAGCCATGTGGCAGGAAGTGGTCTCGCGTTGAACCTTGGTTGCCGATGCTCTTGCTCTGGTTACTGAATCAATTTCAGACATGGCAAACACATTAGCTGATAGGAGCGTCTGTGAATGAGTCTCCCAGTCAGGGAAATGTATTTTCTCTCCATTCTACACTGTTGAAGCCATTCATCACAGCACTGCCACCTCTCCCCAGTGCCACTACCTAACAAGACACACCTGCAGAGCAGCCTCCTCTGAGTCCTCCAGCAGAGACCCGAAAACCGGTAGAAACCAGAACACCATGAACATTCGTGCACAATTTATGACTGACTGTCAAGATAAACTCGTTTGACAGACGCCAAATTTGCTTTTAAAATAATAAGATGCTTTTTATGAGGTGTTTTGTTCTGTTTTGATTTGTTTTGGGGGGGTACTTTATGTCAGCTTTGTTTAAATGTTAAACTCTGAATGATGTCCATCTGTATCTTTTTCAGGAAAATGAAAATTCATGGTCAATACTAAATTTGAGTGTTTCTACTGTTCACATTTTAGAGGGTTTTGATAGGGTGGAGAGTAGTTTTATTGAAGAGAAGAAACTTTTTTCTATTTGTCTATCCTTGATTTAACACAGACTGCCTTCTTTGGCATCACCATCAACTGCAATCGAGAGACTAGTGTTACAGCTCAGCACTTGTTTAGATAACACTGGGGACAGAGCTGAGGATTTACTTTCCACACCAAGGACGCTTCTGTTCATGTGGTCACAGCACTGATAGTCACTTGAGTTTTGGCAACCATGTGGCCCTGATTTTTCTCAGGCCTGAAAAATTGTCCAAGACAATGGTCTTTCTTAGGATTTATAATTTATTGTCTTTAAAAAGAAATTCTAACATGTCTACAATGCAGATGAGTCTTGAGGACCTTATACTAAGTGAAAAAAGCCAGTCATCAAAGGACAAATACAGTCTAAGTCCACTTTGTTGAGGTCCCTCAGGTGGTCAAATTCACAGAGACAGGAAGTAAAATGGCGGCTGCCAGGGCTGGGTGGGATAGGAAGAAATGGGGAGTTGGTGTTTAATGGGTGCAGAGTTTCAGTTCTACAAGACAAGACATTCTGGAGTTGGTGGTGGTCTACAACACACAATTTCACAACAGTGAATACACTGAACACCCCCAAACTACACACTGAAAGGGTTAAGGTGGCAAATTCTATTATGTGTATTTTTCTGCTATTTTAACATTTTAAGTGAAAAAGAAAGCTAACTTTGGAAGCAGAAAAGCATTCACAAGATCCCATGGACATTCTACCTGGCAGAAGCTTGAGGATTGGACCTGACAGATTCATTTCTTTCCTTGATGTTTATCTACCCTTGCAAGGAGGGGTTGTGGAGGACCCAGGGTGGAGGAGAGTGTATGGAGCTAATAATATTCTGAGGAAAAATTTAGTACCCACACAACTTTCGTTTCCTTGTTTTTCACAAGACTATGTGCTTTTCTGTCATGGTGTACAGAACAAGGTCTGATACGTTTTCTACAAAGAACCATTGATGGCATGTCTGTGTGAATTGCCCTAGCATTGGTCACAGCCAACTTCTGTGGGACCCACTGCCCCTGTCCGACAATACACTCCAGTGTGTTTAGCCATTTACAAAAGGTCAGAAATGAACTGAGAAATGGGCTGGAGTCAAAAACATGTGGCCCTATAAATATCAGAGACAGACGCTTTACTCCATTTTTCCCAGTCTTGTTCTCCCCCATCGCACGGTCTTCTCAGTCACTCTGTCAGGGTTCCCTGCATTTGGCCAGCACCTCAGACTGGGGACTAGCACAGAAAAGGCAGCAGCTAGCTTGTTCACCTGCTGACCTCACTTTGTGCCTAGTCTGGTCCTGCAGGACCATTAATAGAGGCTTGTTTTGTTTTGTTCTTTATCCTTTGTAACTTCTGGCTAGGAAGCCCTGGCGGTCCAGTCTGCGATGCTCTGTTTTGCTTTGAGCGTTTCCACTTCCCATTAGTGGCAAGACTGCCTTGTGGCTGAATTTGTTCCCGACAGTGTTTTGTGAGCTGAAGAGTTTGCAGATTTGAGCTCAAGGGGGCCTGAAAGCGAATCGGGACATTCATCATGACTTTAGCTGCCAGACTGGATGACTTTGAGGTGACGCTGGAACACCTGCTCATGGACGTGTTTGTAAGTAAAGGTTTTTCATATTCCATGTGCAAGGATCCTCCCCTGTCCCTCTGAAAGTCCTCGGGACTCTGCCCCATTACTGAACCTTCTAATTGTCCAGTTTCTACAGTGTCATTGTTTCTTATTCATATAACGTGAAGGCAAGGCGGGAAAGAGAACCAGCACATTCCTAAATGTCTGAGTGGCGCAGAACAGTCCATACAGATTAAACAGCAGAAGTACTGCTTTGTAAATCAAGTAACTTGCAGAAGTCTGAATGAATGGGGTGAAGAAATACACGAGGCTTGCCAGAAGAGATCAAAGCAGCGTCAGTGGGCATTCCCTGGGAGAACCGGGTTTGTTTGTGAAGGGATCATTCCAGGGCAAAAAAAAAAAAAGATGGGGGATGAGAACTGTGTTGAAAATACTGAATTTTTCATGTAGGGAAGAGAACGCTGAATGCAGGATAGGGTGACAAACTTCACTGTGGTCAGAAACCCACTTCCAGATTCTTACCACTTTCATAGGTATTCAGCTACTAAGAGCCTCTCAAGAATTGATTTGCCATGATGAGGTTGTTGAGTGACTCACCTCCAAAGGAAAAAGTGGACAGGGACACATCTACTCCGGTGATGCTTTTAGCATCAGGCTCCCCGGCACACGTAACCCAAACATCATTTCTAGCCCAGGCCAACCACAACAGTTCTTGCCCTTTGCTCAGGATTTTCTGTTGGTGATGGGTCTGTTTGCTCTGAGTTATTGGCAAGGGCTGAGAGGACCCAGACTGTGAGCCACGCAGGTGGTGAGGCAACCGGGAGGTGTCCCCTTCCAAGAACAACACTGCACTGCCCACGGGAAGGCGGCTGTGTTACATTCCGAGGACAAACCAGTCTGCATCTTGAATCTAGAAAGGCCCTGGAGGGCGACTGCTTTCATTGCCATACATCCCCCGGTCCCTTGCAGGAACCTTTCAGAGAATGGTATGTTTTGGCAGAAGTGAAAGTCTGGGGCTTCCCCCCTCTTCCTTTCTTTATTAATTTATAATTTGTCTTCAGATCGAAGCAACATTGTGCTGGCAGGATTCCCAGAGGGAGTCGCCTTTTCCAGGGCTGGGTGCGGGAGCTGAGTGACTCATGTTCATTCCCAGCGTGTAGATTTAGGCCTGAAGGAGGAATGGGTGGAGGATGGAGAGGGTCCCTCTGGGTTGCAAGACCGGGGGATTCATGGCCAGGGCCATCACTCAATCAGAAGCATGAATAGAAAGTGGACAGCGGGACAGGGAACATTGGCTGATATCCTGGGGGGTGTCAGCTGGTGGCCATAGGATTGAGTTTTGGGGATAGTCTGTGCATGCCAAAGGTTAAATATGTCTTTTGTTGTCTCAGAGGATAATTTTTAATCAGGTAATTGTCTTGCTGAAATCCCCCACAGTCAGTCATGTACACCCCTTCCTCCTTAACCACTGCCACCTCCTCGCTCTTTCCCCCCCCCACTTCCACTGCCCCTGCCTTGTTTTTAAGCCACAGTCCCAGCTAGGTCTTTTTACCTCTCACCTGAACTAACCTTCTAATTATTCTCCTGCCCCCAGAATTTCTGCTCCAGTTCACCCGCCCATCATCATCTCTCCCCAGTCTCCCCACCATCTATTTTTTCAATCCTTAATTCCAGAGCATTTACCACCCTCTGTAGCAAGGTTTTGTGTCCACATTGCCCCCTTGAGAAACGTCTTAAATCCCCTTCAGCATTACCCGAACAGTCCAAGCAGTCAGACAAGACTGGGGTCAGGTCACACACGGCTTCAAGGCCGACTTCTCTCTCAAGCCTTATCTCCTACCATTTCCCACTGCAAACTCCCCAGTCAAGCCGGACTGGCCACCAACAGTCTCTACCCTAGACAAGGTGCCCTGTCTCATTAATGTAGCTGGTGTCTGTGATTCTGCTTCCTCTGGACCTGCTCAAAGTCTGCACATCCTTCAAGTTTCCGTGAAATTGCCCCTCCTCCGTGGAGCTGCTACTGACAGCTCACAGTAATTCCTTAGGCCCGTGGATTCCTGCAGCACTACTTCTCTGTACATTATTCATTGACCTGAATTAGTAAAGGTCAAAGAAGCCTTGATAGCCTCTCTAGCACCTAGAATATTGTGTGAATTGACCCCAAATGTTACTATCAATCACTGAATTTTTATTAATATTATTTATTTTCATTGAAATTTTCAACTTTTGGCAGGGGCACTAAGGTACAACACAAAGAAATTTCATGTTTCCACGTGTTCCTCAATGGGTTATAATCTGGTCTTGGACACAGTCATGACAAAAGCCACCATGGTGACAAATACTGAAGAAATTATTGTCTGCAATGCAATTTGTTGCAGTCATTGCAATTTGTTGTCATAAGATATTTGTGAGATGCAGAAGTCACAAGACTTGTACGAACAGTTTAAAGAAATATTTACAAACACACACCCTGTGTAACCACCATCCAGATTAAAAAGAGAATATCATTAGTCCACTGGAAGAGTCGTGGGTCTCTTCCAGATTAAAATCCTCTCCATCCCTGAGAGGAACTCCCCTGAATTTTGTGTTAACGTTTTCTTGGGGTTTTTTAATGTAGCTTTTTTTTTATTTTATTTTTTTTTAACCTATGCACATGTTACTAAAGAAAATGGAGAGCAACCCTCAATCCCAACTTGGTACCATATCCTAGTCAAGAGGTCATCAGCAAAAGTTTCACCTTCCTGAGCTCCCATGTCCTAATTCCCCATCACTAAAGTTAGTCGATAGGGTTGCAGTGAAGACTTAAAGAAGGTGACCTAGAGTCAGTGTCCATGGTTGGGCTGATGCAGAAAAATGCACAGGTGAACTGATTCTCTTTCCCCTTGCTTTTCCCCCAGAAAGGGCATCTGTTAGGGATCTTATTACACAAATTTAGTTCTCTTTCCTCTACCTCAAAACTCTCTCCCACTATTACCACCTAACCCACCCACTTCAATTATTGGGAATTTTGATTCCTTCCAAGCACAGACTCCCTCCCTGCCTGAGCTACATTAATCTATGACTGTTCTGTCTGCCACCAAAATGGCAGAAGTCACCCGCTCCTGAGCTCTGATGGGGAGAAGAACCCCTGGGATTCCAGCTGACTTTGCAAGTGGGGTCTCTGAGCCAGGTGATGACTTTGGACTGTACTTCCAGATACATCTGCCAGAAAGGTCAAGGGAGAGTGATATTCTACAGAACTCAGGAGGATAAAAACTCTCAATAAGAAGGAAAGGGAACTTGAAATCCGTGGCCAGTGTCTTCATTCAGACTACACACAGGCTTCCTCGCATGCATGAATCTAATTGTCTAGAAAGAATATTTGCATCAGAGTCCCATTAGCGTTGACTTTCCTCTATAGCATTCTCATTAGGATGTCATCCCCCTATCTCAAGAACAGCTGTTTCCATATTGACACTTCCTTCCCAGGATTACAAAGGGCCACTGGGGGGCTTTGTGGGAATGCGAGACTTCTGCAAGATGAGATAAAAGGGACAGATCAGACCTGGTGTTTCATAATTACTTGTCGTCACCCTGGGGCTCCTCTAGCTGTGGCTGCACTCTGTGCTCATGAGAGGAGGTAACACACATGTCCAGGTGCACAGGCACACGCAAGTACACCCCAAGTCAGGAGCTCAAAGGGGGAGATCAACTGAAGTACACGGGGGTTCTTTTTAAATCATTGCCAGAATTGGCGGTGTTGCCCTTGTTGATGGGTTTGTCCTGCTTCCTTTTTCCTGTCCATCCTCATATTGTTTCAGAAGGTTTAAGGCACTCTCTCCAAGCCCAGAAGCTTAGCATTCCGCACATTTCCAAGAGCAGATCTGCAACTAAGGGGCATGCGACAAACGTCAAAGAAAAAGAAAACGGGAAATCAAGCAGGCTTCTTGAAACAGTCCTTGTTGAATCAAATAACCTGATATTTAGACTCAAATGTGTCCTTAGAAAGGGGTGAGTGGCTGCAGCTTTCCCCTCTTCTGTCTCCCTTCTACCGTCAGCGTTCCAGGCACATTCTCCAGGCCATCGGGGTATCTTCTAATTGTCACCCAACTGCTTTCCGTTCTTATCTGGCTCAAAATGCCTATCACATTGCTTCTTCTGTTTACAACTTAGATTTTATTTTTATCAAAATAGCGTGTACATAACCATGTTCATAACAAATGAAAGTTCAAGATTACTCAAGGCTGACAAAGAAATCTCCCAGCTCCAGTCCTTTCCTGGCAATTTCTGAATCCTTCTCCCTAGGACCTCTTCTGACTTTTGCATCTGGTGATTAACTCCAGGTTGCTCAATAATGTTTATCTTGTGACTTCTTAATTATTCAATTTTGTCATTTTATGCTGCCACCCTGAAAGATGAGACTTTAACTCTTACTACACACACACACACACACACACACACACACACACTCCTCTCTTCCCATCTATCATCTTGATATATTGATATTATAGTTTATTATAGTTTAAATAGTTTATATTGATATTATAGTTTATTGTGGCTACCAAAATATTGTTTACAGCTGAGAAATATTGCATATTATGATTTCATATCCTGGATTTTACAACTTCATGTTTTTCCTGGTGTTGATAATTGCCTCGGGTCAGTCTTTGCTTTATGTTCCATGTATTCATCAGTGATTTTTCTCTAAGGTCTTCAGTAGAGTTAAATAACTCTTCTTGGTTTGATAAGTTCAACATGCCTTTGGGAGCACTCCATCTGCTTTTGTCAGTTAGATCGACTCCTTTCTTGGTCTCTTGCTTGACTGTCTTGTAGGGGCTCCTCTTTTCCACTATTCCACAAACTCCCTTTGCATCTCTTCTATAATTGGTTCTCCTTTACTTCTTTCTTTCTTTCTTTTTTTTTTTTTTTTGCTTACCCAACTTCACACCTTGTATTCATTTGAGTAAATAAGTTTACCTTTTTCACAAAGGCAAATAATAATAATAATAATAATAATAATAAAACCAAGAACAACAGCAGCAAACTTTGTGGACTATGATACAATAAGCCCAGAAGCTGTAGTTCACTAGACAAGAACATATTCAGGAAGCTGGACTTCAGTAACAAATAGGTCCTCCTTTTCTTGGAACTCAAGCTCCCTCTTTCTAGGTTTAACATTCTCTTGTTAAGAGTATCTTCTAATCAACTCCTTAGAAAAGATGTGTGAGAAGTAAATTGTGTGATATTGAATGTCCATCCTCACGGTTAACCAGTGTCTTGTCTAGTGGTTGCTTATGTGCCGTTGAAATCAGAGCTACATTTTCAAGATCAAGGTCCTCTTAAGTTACAGGTCAAAATATCCAGGCAACAAAAGCTCAGAATGGTCAGAACTACTCATTTTCATCTCCCCAAATTTGCCCTTCCTCCTGTACCTTTATCTTGACTAATAGGATCATTCTTCCTCTGGTCTCTCAGAATATAAATTAGGGAGGACCAATGTCCTAATTCTGGACTTAATCATTTCTCACTTGGACAACTACAATAACCTTATAAATTCTCTCCTGGCTGCTAATCCTTTGACTCTCCATTCTGCCATTAATCCTTTATCAAACAACTCCTCAGAACTCAAGTTAGAGGGTATCACTTTCTTCCTAAAAGTAACTTTTAATGGCTCCCCTCTGCTCACAGAATGCAATCTAAAAGGTATTATTTCCTAGGATGCAAGTCAGAGTCTGATCTCAAGGTCATTTCTTACTACCCTTGTTCTCACACATGTGACTCCAGTATCTCATGTAATTTCCACAACAGTATTAACTCCCTTATGCTCTAGATGTTTAAAATTTAAATAGAGGGAGTACCTGAATCAGGCAATATTAGAATCCCCTACCCATCCTCACCTACTTCTTCAGAGTTGGCCCTCTGAAGGTCTTCTACCCATTCCAGCCATGAAACTTGTACTGGAGAAACCCTTTGGCATTTGGATTTGCAGAACTGAGAGTGACCTCCAGGGCACACTTGAGATAAACCATCCTCCCACAGTATTAGGCTTTGAGGCACCAGCCTAATAGATTCAAGATGCTTTTGTTCCTTCTTGGGAACTTACAGACCCTGTGGCTTATCCCAGAGGCCCCTAGAAAATGGGCACTTGGAAGTGACACGTTCCTGGGCACAGGAGAGAAAGCAATCTGGTTGCCCAAAAGAGTGCCCTGGAGGGTTTGTGTAAGCCACCATGAACTGTTCTCCCAAGGAAGAAAATTCCATTTGAAGTTCTCCTCCCAGAGGAAGGAAGCACGGAAATTCAAAACAGATTTTAAAATTGATCATTCATCACCCTATGCTTATCTAAGACACCTGGAATTTGAGAGTTAAGCCAGTGAAAATAAAAAAATAATAAAAAAATCAGCCTGCCCTGGCTTTGCTTGGAAGTGTATACTATATATATTCAGCTAATTCTGGGTAGTCAATACCATAGATAAGGACATTATTTATTTTGCCATTCCAGGTGCAATTACACAGTTTACCCTGTGCAAAGTGCACTTCATAAACATGGCAAATCAATGCTAGTTATCAAAATCCATCTTCAACAGACAGCACGTGAAAAAGGGCTTTGCAAAATGATCTCGAAAGTCGGTCTACACAGCCAGCCCCACAGAGGTCAGCTTATTACTTGCTTAATCACACAGGCATCCTGGCAATCTTATTGATTCCTCACACCCTGGACATGACATCACTCCTAATAGCACAAGCGATAAGCCATTACCACCATGCAGAATGGCCATTAGCCTAGGCTGCAGCCATTGATTGTCTGAGTTGGCCTCACGTAGGAAGGGCAAGTGGAGCTCTGACAGGCGCACATCGTATTCAAGGCCAGATGTGAAGGACATTCAAGGGAAGGAAAATAAGTCCGCCTGCAGCTTGCCGGCGAGAACTCTCTGCCTGTTCCCTTTCTGTGGGTGAAGAGTGGAACAATCCTGCCAGCTTGCGGGTGAGCCTTGTGTTTGAATTCCCCATGAAGCAAGGCGTGCTAAAACGGAATATTGACTACTCCTTCACACGGGTCATTAGTATTTCCCACTTGACTTTCTCTGTGGCTTGACCACTGCCAGAAAGATAGAAGGAGACAATGGGAGAACTGATCAGCATGTGTGGTTTCCATGCAGAGCATGCTGCTGCGTCTCTTCCCTGCCCTGCAAGTGTGTGAGGTCTGCTTTCATTTGTGGTGGGATGTTTGTTTTTGAGTTGATGAGGACAGGGGGTCTTTTCCTGGGTGAATTCATTCTCTACCCCCTACCTCTCAAATGAAAACTACAAACAAGGAGTCCAGGAAGAGGTCTCTTTACCATCCAAGTATGTGGCTAAGCCAGATGGCCCTTGAGGACTCCAGATGGATGAAACATGGCGCTTAGTACGGAACATACCTGGAGAGAGAAAGAGCTGAATATGGGGCCAGGAAGGCTGTTGTGGTAACTGAGGCAACAGGAGAGCAGCGTTCAGAATTGAGAGTGGAAGTAAATGATGTGTGCATATGTGCACGGGTGCGCACCCATCACAAATAACTCACAAACAGTCATTCCTTTCTTCTTCTTGGCCAGGGTTTCTATACCTCTCCAAATGCAGACTTGGGTCAGAGACCAGTGGTTTTCCATGGCACCAGTACCTCATCATGAAGAGGAGCTGAGTTGGGGGTACTGGATGGGGTGGCACACACCTGTAGTCCCTGCTACTTGGGAGGCTGAGGCAGGAAGATCACTTGAGTCCAGGAGTTGGAGGCCTGGGAGACAGTGAGACCATCTCTGAAAAAAAGAAAGGAAGGAAGGTGGGAAGGCAAGAGAAGGGAAGGGAAATGAAGGGAAGCTTTATCTGCCCACCCAGGTTAGCTACATCATCTTCCCAAAGTCTGTCCAAAGACTGTAAATAGCACACTAAAACCAAGAAAAACCAAAACAACTCCACACCGACACCCTGGAGACCAGCTCTTGGGATCTGGGTATGCGGGTCTAGTGATGGGAGTGTTGCTTGGTATCTTTGGGTTCCAAGTTTGACCTAAATTCTGGCCACTTTTCAAACAGAAAATTGTGGATGTGGGTGGTGTTTCTGCTGGTACAACTCCAGTCATGGCGTCCATTAACAAGATGTGACAGGAACTGCCTGGGTTGGCTGAGTTAGGAGCAAACGGGATGGCGCTGGAATGTTGAAGAAGTACAGGACCTCCTCCAGACTCCCCCCTTCAACTCCACAGAGTTTTCCAGATTTGTTAAGAATACGTTTTCCTCGTGCATGTCTGGCTTGGTTACACCCTACCTTTATCCTCTTCCTTGTTTGCCCCGACAATACTTAACACCCAAACTTCATTCAGCACTCCAGCATCCCCAGCCTTGGGGTGGTTTGGGGCCTTGGCTGGGGTGGGGAAGGAAGGTGTTTGGGCTCCTTCCCCATGTCCCGTCCCCAGTCCCTCGCCTGCCCCCTGGGTCTCCCTCCACCTCTACTCACTGAGCTGCTTCCTGTGCTCCCTGGGTTGACCATAGGTGGAAGGACAGCTCTGAGCAGGGGCCTTGCTCGCCTGAGCTGCTGTGAGCACCTAAGATGACCCAGGATGACTCTCTCAAGCAGCCCAGATCTGACGCAAGGCATAAGATAGATGCAAATGCCTTTTCCTACCTTCCGTGTGCTGCCTCTCGCTTCCCTTTAAACAGCTCACTGTGTCCCTCCCAGAAGCCCCGGAAGCCCTCTCATAGACAAGAGGCAGGGAGCAGAGTCTCCCACCCCTCCTATCTCTTCCTCCTCCTCCTCTTCTGACAGCCCGAGGGTGAAGCCAACTCGGAGCTCACATCTGGTCCTGGCACATCCCTTTTGCCAGCCCTACTAGCCCTCAGTGGAAGGTGCCAGTAGATGGGGACAGTTGTCACCTATTGTCTTGAGACCTTCCAACACTGAGAAGGAGCCTTTAAATATCTTGCACGATGTTACAAGAAATAATGGCTCCGTCAGAGAGGCTCGGTCAGCTTTGTGCTCTTTCCTTCATGCAAGCAGTACTTCACTTTTTACATAGAAAGGATGGTAAGGCACCTGAAAGATCACAGCTTTCACCTTCCCAGTACTTCCCTCAGCTCGCTGTCCTCTGCCCCTTCCCCTTGGGCTCATGTGACCTCAACTGGGCCTCTGCTCAAGGAGCTCCCTCCCCTGAAATCTCACTATCCTAGGACCCCTTCTTTTAGTCTTCTGCCAAAAGAACTCAGTAAAGCAGTGCAAATAAGCTTTATCAGAGCCAGCCCGTGACAGTTCAGAGGTAAGATAATCATAGCTGTGGACTCTCAGGGGAACTGGAGGATTAGCCCCATCAGTGGTCATTGCCTGCACTAGGAGACCATTGCATAGGCCTCAGGCTCACCTGGGTGGAGGGCTGCATTTCTGTGCGGGTCCAGGGCTCCATCAGGATGCCTGTCCCCCTTGGCGCAGCTTGTAGCATGCTTGTCATTTGCAACTGTACATGCACACCGGCCAGTGCGCACACACCCACGCGTACACTTGGGCCAGGTGGCTCTTCCCCTGTTTACAGCCTGCTACTAACACAAGTGTTGCAAAATGCTTTCTCTCAGATGGGCCATCATCCCCAGTCACCCCTTTCACGCTCTGCTGTTCATGACCTACAATACACATTTGATTTGATGCATCTCGCTTTGGCGTGTTGAACCTATTGATTTTCTTGAAATAGGGCTCTTTTGATTCCTGTGCATTTTCATTACTGAGTTTTAACGTAAATGTTTTCATTGAGACTGGAAGGAAATGTTCAAAATAAACAAACAAAAACTCCCTCCACCTTAAGTGCTGTGCCCCTGGAGGCATCAAAAGCCATAGCTTGCCGGACTGGAAAGTCAAAGTGTGTTTTTCCATCTCCATCTCTGCACAGCTCATTGCCTCCCAGCCCCTGGGCATCTTCCCGTCTCCCCAGTGACCAATAGGCTGTTCCCTGATGCTCAGGGAACCCCATCAGCCACCATCTCAGCAAAGACCTGTTCTCTGAGGATAACTCTCTTTCAAGTGCTTTCCCCTCGCCCTCTGCTGTCTTGGTGGCCCCTGAATTCACCTTTTCCAGTCCGTCATCCCATCCTCCCATCCTCAGTGCCCATCCCATTTATGCTCATGTCCGTCCCTCACCTGCTCCTTGTCCTGCCTACCTAGCTATTTCCACGACTGGCAAGGGAATGGGAGGCAGTAGGAAGGGAGAAGCCCCTGACCCTCCTCCCTGTGGGCTAGGACGATGGCCCCAGCCCTGGCTGCACTCTGCGGGGTGGATGGCCCTGGAGGCTCCATGCTCCCTCACGTGACCCTGGCTCTGGGCTCTGATAACTCAGCTCCCGGATGGGCCCCTCGGGCCTGAGTCCTGCTGACCTCCCTGGCTCCTGTGGGCTTTCAGGGTCCTCTAGCATCAGTGCTCAGCCCAGCACCAAGGGACACGAAAGCAGCAGCTCCAGAGACCCCAGAGCTGCTTGCTCCAACACAAACTCCTGAACTGACATTCTCCCCTCCTCTAAGACAGAGTTTTTCATTTCCCTCTTGAGTCCAACGGGTTGATGGCCTTTCTGGATTTTGAAACTGCTATAAACTGCAAAGGATTCTATGACAGGTGAGTATTAAGTGGATGAAGTTGGACCCTGAAATCATACAAATTGACTCTTAGCTGTGACATATTTAGCTGTGGTGCTAGAATAAGCCCCAGTTTCTTTACCTGTAAAATAAGGATATTGAAATTCATTTTTTTTTTCATTGAGATTTCTTTGGCAACCTCCCATTCCATTGTCTGGCAATCACTGGGTCAATGAACATTCATTCCCTCACTTTCCCTAAAGTGGTCACATCATCCGAGGTATGAGTGCCTGTCCCCTCCTAACAAACGTATTTATGTTCTAACCATGAAAATAAATACCAGACATAAAATACTTTAGATTCAATAATTAATTTTAAATGTGTGAATCTTGAAACTTCATAGTAAGATAATCAAAAAGATATTTGTGAAAAAGTTGAAGGACTTTTGAGAGTTTTCAATTCACTCGAAGGAGGCAGACACCTACTCTACAGGGATTGGCAGTGGGGTTTGTGAGTGGGGAGGAGGCCCTAGCACTGATATGAAAAGTGATCCTGCTCCAGCCCCCAGCCCCCCCGGGAAGGGGTGGAATGTGTGGGACTCAAATGTGTGGGAGTCTGGCCCAGGGTTATTTTTGTTTCCATTAACATTCTCTTCTATATGTATTTTAACCTTAATCAAATGCATGTGTTTTTGTTTTATTTGCACTTAGTTCATCAAAGTGTCCCTTATGGTCTGAACTATGCCATGAAGCCATAAGCTCTTTGTGAAACACTCATTAATACCCCTGGGAAACAGGAAGTTGCATTTAGTCAAATATAAATAAACCCAGCTCTCAGGGGCTTTGCCCTGGCCCGGGTCAGAGAAGAGGCAGTGACTACTCAGTGGATCTCCATCCACTGCCTGCTCTCAGGCTGAGCCGGAAGGGTGCAATCCCATGGCTCTCCACAGATAAGTGTTTTGAAAATGTGTCCATCCTTTGTTCAAAACTGTGACACAGTTAAGTGCAGTTTTAGAAAGGAAAGAGGTCCTATTGATTTAGCTACATAATTGGGTATTGTTCCAGAATTACTCCGGCACCCCCCCCCCCAACACTTTGAAACCAGGAGGTGCTGCAGGAAGCAAGAAAGGGGGCGGGGGAGAGATGTAACCTACACCGCCTCACCAAAGACACTGGGCCAGCCGCGGTGAGGGGCGCTGCGTCCTCGCCGTCCTGCCCTGCTCCCAGCCCCTCGCCAACTCTCCAGCTGCACATCTGGAACCAATTATGAACAAAGCCCGATTGTTGTATATTTGGAATTTCCCACATCAACTTGATGCTTTCTTTAACTGCCTCTTAATGTGTGTCTGCGTGGGACAGCCGTGCCCACGGCTCCAGCCCCCCAGCTCGGCCCCAGCAACGGCTCCGCGGAGCATCTTTCTCCTGATTCATTTTCTAGTAGCGCAGGACTCCACTTCTTCCCTTCGCACCCCTCCTCCGTTTCCTATTAGATTTGTTTGAATAAACAGAACTTTCTTTTCCATCCTTTTCAATAAACTAAGTGCGGGTCTGTGGAGAGTAAATAAAGGCTGGTTCCCAAAGCAGAGGAGTAATAGGAGACTGGCCAAATGGCATGGGATTACTACAGAGGAAGTGGCCATTCCCTCCCCAACCCCAGCAGCGAAGTGCGGAGGATACGCTGGAAAGGAGAAAAGCCCACATACCTCCAATCCTAGAAGCCCTTGCCTGGTTTTTCTCTACAGTAATTTTCTCTGCTGTGGGAATAAGCACATGCAGGGAACCATAGTGACAAGAGAGGCCAGGTAGCAGTGTCTAAGCTACAAATATTACAGAAAATTTAGAAATTGGGTCTATTTATACCATTTGTCTGAGAAAAGCATCCAATGTGTGATAACATCATGAACAGAAAAGAATCAGCAAGTGTGATGGATGAATCTGAGCTTCGACAGCCCTGTAAAATCAAACATGACTTTGTCCTGTCTACTGGCACACATAAAAATACACATTCTAAAACACAAACGTTCACACCAGGAGAGGCAAATGCAAGCCTGTTCTATCTGGTTGGATTCATCCAAACCACGTGATGCAAACATTTTTTCCTTCTTTCCCCCACACTTGGTGGACTGCATTCACCTAATTAATTATATGCATTCATTATTTTCTATGCGCCAGAAAGCAGGAAGAAAAAAGCAGATATACATGTCTGACGCTCAGTTTCTTAAAGATCATTTATGATGATTGCAAAGAGACTCCCCATCAGTCCCCAATGTGATGTCGCCAGTCTTCAAATATTTTTCCTGCAAGAGAGTGAAATCAGAATGTAGGATTTCACATTAATCTCTGCTCCAGATGGGGATATTCCAAATAGTCCTTTTAAGATGAGCATGTGACCTACTGTACAGCCCAGGGGCTTGTGAGTCACGTGATGGAATGAATAATACGTCTGATAGAGCTTTGATTAGACAGCTGACCTGGTTACCATCTGCAGCTCCAAGAAGCAAAGTTGACATTTCTGGATCACTCTCCCCAGAAGCACACTTGCCCACTCCTGGGACAGCGGTCTCACCGAGCCAGCACACAGAGACTGCCCGAAGGAAGCTGGAGGTGCTGCTTCATGCAAGCTGAAGTTACAGGACTTGGACTGTTTTCCTTTTCCCATCCCCCCACCTTCGACAAACCACATCTTGACTCATATGGTCGAAAGAAAAAAACTCTTTCAGTTATTTGATATTTGGGAAACTTCCAGGAGATCATAACTGAGTTTTGAGCAAGCCTCCATCTCTGCCTTTGCTGGGAAGGAACACACACACACACACACACACACACACACAGCTAGCTGTACACCATGGTGGTTCAGGCTGCAGTAGCTCCAAATAGATCTCAAAGACTTTTACTGAAAATACCTTATGGATCTCTGAGAAGACGCAGCGTGGAGAGGGTAAGCTACGTGGCGAGCCATTTGTTTCTCACTGAGCAATTGCTCCACAGAAAGCGAGCTGTTGGTTTTCATTGTGCACCGCGTTGCTTCTGTGTAAATATTTTCCTGAGTAATTCGAGTCCCTGGGACTGGGCATAGAATGCTATGTCGCGTGTAATGTATTTTTCCAAACAGATACTGATGAGAAATCTGAAAAAGGAACTTTTGTCAGCAGTGGGTGTGGGGGCTCTTAGGGATACAATATAAGGGGGAAGTTTGGGGTGGGGACTGCCCCCTGAATCCAGTGTGAAGGCAGGAGAGCTTGTGAGAAATCCGGCTGCAAATCTGATTTCTTCTGCTTCCTGAAATGTACTTAGGAGAGTAGCCGGGCGGCACATTTCCTCTGCTGGGTGACAGTGTCTCGGAAGGAGGTGATGGAAGCAGGGGAGCTCTGGAGGTTTGACTTACCCAGCCCGTTGACCAAACGCACCCTGTCGTTGTCATCCTGGTTGTTGTTGTTCTTTCAAATGTCTCGCTATCATTTTGGGTTCATTTTTTGGTAATATTATGGACTTTGACTTCATTGCCCTGTTAATTTCCTGAAAGCACGTAACTTACTTTATGGTGACCCTGGCAGAGAAGATCCTGTAAAGCAGGAGTGAGGGTTAGTCCTTCTTTGGGTCAGGAATGCAGCTGATGCAGAGCTGGCCGTTCAGGGACAGTGCAGCACTCACACAGAGAGGAGGGTGGCTGCGTCTCAGAAGCCCCAAAGCCCCTGCGTGAATGGCGGCAAGCCCTCTGTGAGTTGCCGGTGTCTACACAGACAACCTAGGCTGAGGTGCAGTGAGGACTAATAAAGCAAGCACAGAAAAGTGAGGGAGGTAAGGAACCTGCCACGGCTCATAAAGCGGACAGACTTTAAGTGACTTTTTCTGGCTGGTACACTTCCTACTCAGGGATTTTTCAATTTTAAGAAAACCTAATTGAAGGTTTAAACATATGAGGAGCTGTCTAGAATACACAGACAAGACAAGGTTGATTTCCGGACTCTGATGAGTCACATTTTTTTCTGCCATTTGAATTAAAAAAAAAAAAAATCTTCCTATTCTTGTTATAGGTAGGTCTTTATCTTGAGATCTTGAGAAATACTTCTGTGCTCAATATCAGGATCACCAGTGAATGTGTATTAAATGCTTACTGTGTGCCCCCTCGTATTGCTTTGAGCATAGGAACATGGGTGATTAGCCACATTTACACATTTATTTTTTGGATGTGATTTTAGGTTCTGATGAGAACTCTTTGGCCTGCGGGTAACTCAATATATGTAATATGTTCTATTCTTAAGATATTTGTTCGCCAGTCCTCGGTGGGAACAGGGATTGTGTGCCTCATGGCCATGTGGAGCAGACAGGCAGGGGCAGCAGCTGATACTAACTGTTTACCAATTAAGTCACAGACAGCACAGGAACCTGGTGTCACAGGTGTCACAGTCTGTCCCTGGACGTGTGTTACACACAGCATTGCATTCAAAACACGCAGAACTGTTTTCTGCCCTCGAGCAGAGGCCCTGGTTACTCAGGTCTTAGAAGTCAGGTCTGAGAGCTCTGGGCCCCGCAGAGCATCTGTAGAGCCCTGGACATCCCCCAAGGGCCTGCCACCTCACCACCCCCACACCGCCCCACCGTGACACAGGTGAATTGATTGGAATACATGATGACCTGTCAAGTTCAATTGGACATCTTATACTGTGGGTGATTCTGTGACACTTTCCAGAATCAGAGTCATATATTTATATAAAGGAAGGGCAGGGAAGGTGAGAAATGGCCTCTGCTGTCAGGGAAGACCCTAAGGATCTGCACTATCTCCCTGGGACTCCCTGAGTTAAAAGCAGCAGCAGCTTTCTGAGTTACATCAGCAGCCTCACAGTGACAGATGTCGGAGTCGGAGTTGGCTTCTGTTGTCTCATGATGTCTGGGGATACGAAGGTCTGGTGTTTCTAGAATGGCACTTCACATCCCATACCTCACTTTACCATCATGAATGGCTAATGAACCAGAGAGCAAGGGCTCTTCCTTTTGTCCTGTATGAACAGGAATCCAAGGCATGGACAGCATTCATCTTCTGTCCAGGGACATTTAGTCAACAACAGGGTGCCACCAAATCCAGGCACCTGGCCATGCCCATCCAAGCCAGAGGGCCCTAAGTACTTCACTACCTTTGCTCTCTGGAGCCTGCGTGACAGGCAGCCTGGCCCCAAGCTGAGGGTTACCACCAACCTCTTGCCACATGAAAGGGCATGTAGAAGACATACCAAAGTCAGAGAACCTTACCAGGAGAACAGCATGGTTCCTATGGCATCCATGTGCCACTGACACTTAAGGGTGTCCAGGACCCAACGATTGCTTCCTGTTTTCCAACTGCTCAGAAGTTGTGTTCAAATAAAGAAATGGACACTTTTTAACAGTGCCACTTAAGGCACCTCAAATCCCGATTCCAGAAACTCACTAGCCCTGAGACACCCAGCTTAGTTCTTGCTCATATTTTTTCCACAGACTATCATGAGCTCATCCCTGTGCTAACTGGACAGGGTGGAGAAAAAGAAGAGAAATAGAAGATACTACATTTGGTCAGATAGGAAGGACCAAGCATGCAAAGTTGAAATGAAATAATTTTAAGTCAATATTATATAGGTTAGAATAAAGTAATCCAGATAATCCAGGTGCAACAGAAAACAGCAAGGTGTGGCAGAAGGACCAGGTTTGAACCACACTGTCCCAGGAAACTGCAGCCTTACTGAGTACTAGTTATGTGACCTTGACCAAGTGTCAGACTTTCTCAGCTTTGGTTTATTCACCTGCCTGTTACACCTTAAGGGTGGTTGTTAAGGATTAGTAGTAATATGAAGAACCTAATAATACCAGGAATCAGAATACAACCAGTAAGGTCAAGCATATTTTTAAGGTGCCCATCTTCATATGGGAGAGGTGTATTTTTAATAACCGATGGCCTTTGGCACACCACACTGTCATCTACAGAGGTCCTGATACAGCCAAGACAAGGCGTACTCTGTGGAGACAACTTCTTTTGGACTTCCAATTTTATATAAGGTGGTCATTGCACAACCATGCCGACAACCTACCAGAGACTTCTTTTTGCATATTCCTTCCAAAGCAGGTGTCTTTATTCCAGAGGCCAAGGCAACATGAACTTCATGGAAATTTCTAATAAATGTAAGAACAGAAGATGTAAATGAGTTAAGGAAAGAGAAGATATGTACTTTCTTTCTGGGAGTTTGTGTGTTGGAGATTACCTTCATAGGGTATCAAGACATAAGAATTAGTGAGCAAATTTGTATGCACCTCTCAAGGTTTTATTTTGTGATTTTAAATCGAGGTGGAATCTGCTGGGATGCCGTCGGTATCCTCTGCTCTGGTTTGTGCACAGGAAACTGAGAAATGTGTATTTCTCCGCACCTGAGATGCTGCCCTGTGCAAGTTCTGAACTGTTCGAGCAAGGACTGACCACTTCAGTTTGCACCCACTGGTTTCCCAGCTGTAAGAGCTCTTGAAATGAGCACACAATTTCCTGCATTTATTAAGGACATTCATCTCCTCATCAATTTATCCTAACACCCAGACCCACAGGTCCTAGGGTGGATGGGGCATCTCCACTCACTTGATGATATCTATCCCTCCAATTCCAACATGTCCCGAATGGATTTCATCATCTGCCCTGCCCCACTCCCATCCTGCCCCTCCTCCAACCCCAGCATTACTCGTTAATTATGCATTACTCAGCAACCAGGAAGCCCTCTGCGAAATACAGTCAGTACCTACATTGTCATGCGAACATCACCGAGTATACTTACACAAACCTCGATAGGACAGCCTACTACACAACTTGGCCTACTATGCACCATATACACAGCACAGTCTATTGTTCCTGGGGCCATGAAGAACAAAATAGTGCCAGATTAAATCAACCACCAGAAAAAATAACACAACCAAGAGAAGCGGTAAACGTGAGAGGTGAGGCTGACATTGCGGTAACAGGACATACTGTTTCACAGTTCGCTATTATTTTTAGTAAGGAGGAATATGTTCTAAAATGACAAAAAAAAAAGTATAGTGAATACACAAGCCAGGAACAGTCATTTACGACACTCTCAAGTATGATGCACTGTACGTAGCTGCACGCGCTAGATGACTGGTGGTGTGGCAGGTTTGTGTGTACCTGCGTGGAGCAGACCCAAGAGCGGCACGGGACGCCTTAGTGTTGTGTGGCTGCATCGCCAGCAAGAGGAACTTTTCGACTCCATTGTGATCTTATAAGGCTGGGTATACAGTCTGTTGTTGACAGATACATTATGAGGCACATGACTATACCCAAGGTAGAACACAGGCCTCTTCGCCCTGTCCCTTTCCACTGTCTCCTGCACTGTCACCACAAGCTGTCATTTCCCTCTCGCTCTTGCGGCTCCTCCCCATTCCCAGGGTCAGATCGTCATCATCTTTTACCTGCCCATGACCTTCTCACGGTGGCCCAACTTGTACCTCTCAGTCCACCTTTTGTGCTACAGTCACTGCGGCCTTTCTAAAAACAAGTGTGCATACCACTTGTCTACTTAAAGCCTTCAGAGATTCTCTGCCCAGGCATAAGGACAAACGCATGAATGAAACCACACAGCCCTTCATAGTGAGGACCCTGAGAACCTCCCCAGCTCACCTCTTCCCAAGCTTCACCCTGGGTGTGCTGTACTTCAACTACACAGGAACATGCTTCCAAACTACTATGCTCTCTCTTGCCTCGGGGCCTTTGCACCTGCTTTCCTCTGCCTGACCCCGGAAGTTCCACCCTCCACCCCCTTAACTACCTGTTTGCATCCTTTATAGTAAAGGTACTATCCAGTGAGAAGGTCTTCCAGGCACCCCTTCCCTCCCCGAGTCTGAACAAGTTCTCTTCCTGAGTTTCTCTCACAGTACGGTTCTTTATTGGAACTGGAAGTTTACACTCTGTTAACTCTCCATACATTGATGAGACCCTCGGGGGCAAGGAGTAGCTCTTAGCCCCTGGTTCATAACAGGAGTGCAACAGATACGCAATGGTGATGAGAATGAACGAGATTAGGAAGTTCTTGTTTCATGAACTTCCCTCAGTGAGAGAACTTGGGAAGAGGATCAAAATTAAGGCATAAACAGGAACAACCTCGATTCCCAAGCTAATTGACTGCGAGCCCCATCATCTCTGGTGGAAAATGTATTCACTCTTCCATGTTAACACAAACTAAGAAGAAGAATGTCCCTGTCTTATGTATTCTGAACTCTTAAGAGTGCAGCATACATCTCTAAGTGGAACAAATTGTGACTAACCAACCAGATTCAAATTATATGTCTCTTTACAAAGTAGCGTAAATTTGACAGTTTTTTTTTTTTTTTGAGAAAAAAAAATGAAACAAGAAAGCATTCTCTTTTACCATAATTATTCAAATATTTTAGGTGAAAAGGGTCTTTTTTTTGTCTTGGAAAGACTGAAATGGCGTGATATTTCTGGAGCAGTATTTTTAACACAGCATAAATTAAACCTCTCTGCACCCACATCATTCATTAATGGGTGTGTTATTCCAGGTTGATGTATTGCCAGTCTATTATTTTGCAAACCATTACATTATCACAGCTGCTAAGCTGCATAACTTAAGAATTCAGAATACAAGAGCGTCTCTATAGTCGGGTGTGTGTGGTGCTTACATTCTGAATGTATTCATGCAGGGAAGTGTGAGACGTTACCAAAAACACATACAGCAGACGGCTTTTAGTGGATATTTATTACCATTGAAAGCAGACAGCCAAGAACTGTTCAGACAGATCAGTGCATTCACACATATTATTATCCACCCCCCTCATCCTGCATACAGTTTTGTTCCTTCTATAAATATACGCCTCTCTGGAGAACAAGAACATGGACTTGCAGGGGTTCTAATTCTCTGGTTCACAGAATGCACTGAAGGTCATTTTCCCCATGTTGGTTATTCCCAAGCAATTTTAAGCGACCTAAACTTGGTCGACCAAAATTAATTTTATTTCTTACAGCCAGCATATGTCACGTTAAACCCATGACTCTTCATCTTGGGCAGAATGAGATTGCTTGTTGGCTCAGGGTTGGGAATAAAAAGCAATCCGTACCAATTTCATTCAGGAGTTTTCATTCCTCAAATTGGTATAGGAAGCAGGATTGAAAACCTTTGTTCAGATGGTCAGGACTCCCAAGAGCTTCAGCATCCTGATCCAAGAGGTGACTGCTGAGCTGAGCATGAAACTGGACAGTGGTTCCCTCTGCAGACCACTTGTCCTTGTCTTTCCTCCTTCTCATGACTCCGATAACGTCCTGAGTCAATGCCAGGACTCACCCAGAGTGGCCCTTCTCCTCCTTGCTTTGCTTTGGAAAGACCCAAGAAGCTTTGAAAACTCCCAGTGCCCAGGCTGCACCCCAGACCAGACATAGATCAAAATGTCTGGTATCAGTATTGAAATCCCCAGGTGGTTCCCCTGAGAAAACAGCATTAAGAACAACTCCCCCAAGGTAATGTGATAAATTATTCGGGCAACATGCCGGCTTAAGGAAATTAGCTAGTTCTTGTATTTCCTGGTGTCTTCACATGAAAGAAGAAGAAATTAGAAGATGGTGTTGAATTTTTTTTTTTTTTTTTTTTTTTTTTTTTTTTTTTTGGTCAGAAGTGTCAATCTCAATAACAGAAAAACAAATATTTACATTCCTTGGGAGCTGGGTTCATGTTCCTGGGACATCCTATTTGGTGCCCTGCACACTGAGGCCACTCTCAGGATAGGTGCATGCAGTCTTCTGAAATCATAGAGCCTCACACACAGGACTTCCTTCCAGGCTATTTAAGATCAGAAACACCCAGTCCAACTACTCCTGCATGCTGCTTTTCTCCAGTGAAGCTTGGACTCAGACCCTTCCAGTGTATTTCAATCCTCCATACTGTAGACATATTCAAAAAGTCAATCATGTGTTCTTAGGGCACTTCTTATAAGTGTTTTAAAAACAGATCTCTTACCAATCACTATAGCAAAGTGAATATTCTCCACCTATGTAACATAAAAGTTTCTTTGATGAAATGGTTGAAAAAAAATCCACTTTATTTTGTATTGATTCATTAATAAACCTTTGAGAAGAATAGTATCTTGTATACATAAAACAATATGAAACAAAATATGCCATTGGATCTTTGCTCTCTGATCTGGGAGTGAAAGAACCACATCTCTGGGTTGATTCTTATTTATTTATTTATTTATTCCATTACTATTACTCAATAAATAATTGCTTCAAAGGACTGGTCAGTTTTTCTACAAGGTCCCAAAGTCCAGATCAGTGCCTGGCACATAGATAGGATAAACGAATGACTATTGAATAGATGAATAAAAAGAATGCCTTCCTGACCATAAAGTCAATGCTTTCATAAAACAAAAGTGTCTTCCAAGAAATAGGATTGCAGTGTGCCTGCCTTTCCTAGGCAGATGAACACTCATTTCATCATCAATCCTAACAAAGTGACTTATTTTAGAATGGTAACTCTTCATAGTAGAGACTTTAGTCATAAAAAAAGAAAACCCTCTTGAAATCTGACTACACAATTAATACCTTTGGGTCCGTGGATACTCTTTTTCTCTTTCAATCAGAACTTGGTTGTGGGTACTTAGAGATGGGTTGTAAATAAACCTCTAATCATTCTCCTATGTTGCTTTCTGACTTTTCTCAGTAATGTCAAGGTCACATTTCCACATGGACAGATTGCTTCCAAATGGTCCCTCCAGTCTTTCTATGGGAGCATTAATGAGGGAAGCCAGAAACGTCTTAGAAGTTTATTGATCCCAGAAATGTTGTCCCAGTCCAACCAAACAACGGCAACCTCAGAATACAGACATCCATAGGAATATAATAGCTAGGGCCCAACACTGTCTTTATTAATTCTACAGATTCTTATTTAATACCTATTACCTGCCAGAAAGTGCTCTAGGCCCACAAGCTATTTAACAAATTCTCTGCTTTCATGAATAGATGTGTTAGGTGGCATTAAGGTCTCTAATGGAAAGTAAAGTCTAGGGCTGGGGAGATAGCTCAATTGGTAGAGTGCTTACCTTGCAAGCACAAGGCCCTGGGTTCAATCCCCAGCACCGCAAAAAAAAAAAGAAAGTAAAGTCTAGCAAGGAGTGAGTGGAGATGGAATGCCTTTTTATACAAGCTGGTTCTCTGTTGAGATGACTTCCAAGGAGAGACATGCAGGGAGCAAGCCGTGCATCACATCAGAAGAGAACATCTGGGGCAGAGGAAGCAGGTGTGAGGCAAGAGAGCTCTTGATGAACCTGAGGAACAGCAAGGGGGAGCTGGAGCTGGAGAAGGAAAGGATGGGGAGTGGAAGGGGCAGAGAGGTACTTGCAGCCCAGCTGACACAGGGTTATGTTCGCCATGATAAGGAACTTTGGGTTTTACTGGGAGAGAGATATGAAAAGATCAGTGGGGATTTGCGGGGGAAGGACGACAATAGCTGATACTTGGCTACTTTGTTGACAAAGGAACAAGGGTAGAAGTGGTGTGACCCATTAGGTCATTAGTGCAATAATCTCAGTGAGCAAAGATAATGGATTAGACCAGATGATACCCTGGAAGTGACTAGACGTGAATGAATTCTGGATTTTTCTAGAAGGAAGGGCAGGCAGGATTTGCTGATGGATTGGGTGTGGAGGGAGAGGGGAGACAGGAGTCAGGAGTGGCTCTGGAGCTGCTGCAGACACTTACCAGGAGGGGAGCTGCTGTGAGAAGAGCCATCTGTGGTGGTGACGGGGGGTGGGGTTGTTTAAGAGTTCTTTTTCAGATGCATTAAACTTGAGAAGATGAGTAAAAAGTCAAATGGAAGATATTTAGTTGGATGTGCTACTACTGAAACACAAGTTCTGCCATTAGGTGCAAGGTCTGACCTGGAGACAGTGTGAACGTTATCAGGGTGGCCAGAGCTGGCCTGTAGTATGATGTGCGTCTCTTCCCAGCACAACATGCTGGTGACACATGGTGACTTGAAATGGGCCATGGAGGGAGAATTTACATCATGGAAGTTCACCAACTACAAATTAGGACTCTTTTCCCCCTCAAGAGTCAAGGGTTAAGCCTGTACCAGTGCATTCCTGGAGATGGTTTAAAGCCACAAGACTAGGTGATTGTGGCCTGGGAGTTGTGTGTGCATGGATGTGTCAGGGGACTTGGAGCCCAGTCCACTCCAAAGCATAAAGGCCAGGCCCATGAGGAGGAACCAGCAAAGAAGACTAGCAAGGAGTGGCCAGTGAGGGGCGGGGGGAGAATTGAAGAGAAAGTTCCAGGAGGGGATGGTGGATTTTTGAATGATGCTGACAGTTAAGTAAGGCAAGGACAAAGGAATCGCCTGATTACAGGGTTAACAAAAAGACTACACAGCTGACATACATCAGTATCACCTGGGTGTTTCTAACCACACAGATTATGGCTTCCATCCCAGATGTACTGAGTCTTATTCTCAAAAGCACATGACATAGACCAAAGTTTAAGAAGCAGTACGTTAATAGATGGTTTTCTGGAAATAGGCACCAGTGGGGTACAGAAAAGAGCACAGAATAGAAAAGGGAAATATTGCAGACAGAAAAAGTGACATGCTCTCAGGACAAGTTTTATCTATCCTGATGTCAGTTCTGGACAGGGCAGTTGGAGACCATGGTTGGGAGAAGACTGTGACAACAAGGCAGCAGTGACTCTTCCTCCCTCCAGCACCATGGAAACCAGGGCTCCTATTTTAAATAATACCCCCCAACACACAGCTTAAACCACCATCTCAGGAAAAGTGGAAATGTGGTTTCCCTTAGCTTGTGCCCCTTGTCAAGAAAGAGGCTGGAAGACTGATTTCATTATCTTATGTTGGTCATTTATGTCAAAAGCCAGCATCCCACCCTGGGTCTTAGCTTTCCTAAGATGAAGCCAAAGGGAAACCTGTCTTGTTTTGTTTTGCTTGGCCTCTGGGGGGAAAAAAAATCAACGTCTCGATATAATCACGTGGCAGGGCCTCATAACCCAGCTGAGTCCCAGAATATATTTAGAAAGTATAATTTAGGGTCAAGCCAGCCATCAAATGTCCAAAATGAGCAAGTCCTAATTTGAACTCTGAATTTGAGGATTTAGAACTATCCTGTAAAAAAAATGGATTTGAACTGAACTGGAAGAAATCATGTTTTTGATATGAGGTCTGTTTCACTCATTCTTCATGGAGTTCTTACAGAAAAAAACAAATCTGACTCTGCCAATTAGACTGAAAGAAAGTCAGCCAATATCGTCCCCTATGTTGATACCCCATGCAGGTTTTTTCCCCTGGGGTCCCCCAGTTATGACTTGCATAGATTTCCTTCCTCACCTCTTTTCATTAAGAGGGGGCCTGAGGCACCTCAAATTCAAATCTGTGAAAGGGATGTTTAAAATTAGACACATGGTGTGACTCCCTCCTCCGGGGCTGCTGTTCGTGAATCAGTCCACTTTGTACCACGTGGAGTCTCTGGGTCTGAGTGTAGATGAACAGTTCCTGGGAATCCTGCAGTGCTCCTCTTTCGCAGTTGTGGAAGAGTCTTGCTCTGCGTTGCTGTGTGGCATGGCCGGGTCCACCTCTGTAGACAGTACCCAGGTAGAAGCTTCTGGACTCAGTCTCATTAAGATGCTAAGCTTGGTCTGAATGCTTTTTTCCTCCCCAAAATCCACATGTTAAAACCCTAACCCCTAAGCAATAGCATTAGGAGGTGGGCCTTTGCCTTCACGATTGGATTAATGCAAAAAAAAAAAAAAAAAAAGATTTGAAAGACCCCAGAGAGCTAGGTTGTCCCTTCTATCATGTGAGGCCACAGCATGAAAGTGCCACTATGACCAGATGCCAAATCTGCCTGCTGAGGTTAGACTTTTCAGCCTCCAGAACTGTGAGAAGTAAGTTTCTCTTGTTTACCAGTAACCCAGTACATGGTATTTTGTCCTAACAGCCAGTACTGAAAGGGAGGGAAAGAAGAGGCCACTGTCTTCATCTGTCAGGCCCTAGTTGTGGTGTTCGAATGTCAGAACATTTAAAGAATGGAGTTACTTTTTTAAAGAAATTCACTGGAAACACACAGGGCACTTGTTGATTTGAACTCAGCAACACAGAATAATATGCTCATATCAGCCTGTTGGGTAACTGGGCTTCTGAGGTTCAATGCCCCACCAGTAGGAGCCAGGCTCCCCAGGCCACATGTCATCCAGTTTAATATGATCTCTAGGGACAGTACATAGATCCTGCAGCATTTGTTTTCAGACCCAGGGTCCATTTACAGTTCATCTTCACCACCCTTTATTTCTTACAGAATCTCTGAACGTGGGTTTTGTCCTGGAACAGTACTGGACCAACATGCCCAGAATTAAACAAAAATATCTTTGGGACTCTGTGACCTCCTTTTTCCTTCTGTCAAATGGCCTTAAGGTGGCATGAGAGAAACAAGGATAATGTGTCTTAGAATAGGCCTGTGCAAAGCAAGAAAGGCTCTATCCTTTGAGACCCACTGATCAGAAATGGGCCATTTTCAAGAGTTTATTTCCACCTCTATGATACCCTTAGGGCTTAATCCTTCACCTTAGCTCTTGGGGCTGTGCCTCTATTTGCCCTCATCATTCCATAAAATAGGACCCGATACAGGCATTAGAAACTCAAATGCTTACTGCAACCAAGCAGGGAAAATAAATGTAGGACAATAAATAAGGGATGCTTTACAACTTAGACCCTTACCAAATGAGGCCAGGGCACGCACTCAGCTTTCCACAGCGACACTAGGGCTAATGTTCTGATCTTCTAATTTTGCAAAAGAAGCATCTTTGTGCATATTTTCTATATTTAGGAAAAATGTATATGTATATGTGTATGAGTGACAGAGATAAAATATCTGATTTTTTATATGTTGGCAATCAATCTCACTTTAAAGAAAAACATTACATGCTAAGTAAAGCATGTTTTCAGGCCACATCTGGCCCATGAGATGCTGGGTTTTAACTTCCACGAGAAAATGTGCACCATTCCCCTAAATATGTATGTATTCTCTCTCCCCACTTTTGGATTTCACAAAAAAGAAGACACCTCCATACCAAAAAGACCTTCAGGTCCTCCTGCCAGCATCATAATCCTACTGCTAAATCAGAACATTATTATTTTTTAAAAACTCTTTTGACAGGTCAAATGCAAAATTTAAAATACATTTGAATAAATTGAATACATGTCCTCCAGCTATAGGAGGTGGGAAGAGTGTACCCATGGCTTTATTACCTAGCAACAAGACTAGAACTTAAGAGGCAGCTGAATCTCTGTCTAATTATTGCCAGATAAGGCCATTTCTCATCAGTCACATCCTTTGGTTTGGGGCAGGTTTCCCCCAGTGTGACCGTGGACCATATCAAACCATTATATCCAAAAACGCAATCACATCACCACCTAGTAGTGTCTTTTGCTGCTAAGTCAAATTTACAGACCAGCAGAGTGTGGTCCTGCTTGAAACCATAGGAGCCCATCTGGAATTCTTTTTGATTAAGGTGTTTGACTGATAAGAGCTCAACTAAAACCTTCTCATTCTGAATCATCTCTTTCATGCTAGATGGAGCAGAATTCTGGGGTTTTGGCCAAATCCTTGAGCAAGAACATGAAAATATTCACAGCTCCTTTTTCTGATTAAAACATGGGCTGAACCTATAGAAGCGCTTCATCTCACCATGAAGTCAAAGTGAAATGATGCTCCAGCTGGGTGAGACTGCAAGTCGCGCTTCTCAAATGGCCCTTCTAAACATCCGCAGCACTTGTCACGTCCACAGCAGTGATTTATCTCTTTAATTTTAATCTCACTTGTGCCTTTTGCTGGATGAGGCAACTGTGAAATGACTGCCTTCTAACCCTTGACCAGAAGCTTCTTGGGGACATCTGACACCCAGGAGAAGCAAATCAATGGTCAAGTTGTCCATTCATTACTTTAATGCCTCAACACTATAACCTTATTAAATTCAGCAGTAAATATCAATATACCTGGACCATATTTTCTCAATTCCCCATTGAAATTACTTTATGGAGTTAAGATTTAATTCATTTTTATTGAGGGCTGCTGTTTAGTGTACTTTTTTAAAGATGTGGAGTGTGTTAATCAACTTTTTATCATTATGACAAAACCCCTGAGAAAATCAACTTAAAGAAAGATTTATTTTGGCTCATGGTCTCAGTTTCTGGTCCACTGGCTCCATTGCTATGTATTGGTCTGTGTTGAGGCAGAACATCACGGTGGAGAGGAAATGGTGGAGAAGAGCTGCTCACCTCATGGTAGTCCATGAAGCAGAGTGAGATGGGAAGGGGACAGGGACAAGATATAGTCCCTAAGGGTACACCCACAAGGATCCATTCTCTTCAACTAGGTCCTGCCTCCTTCAGGTTCTACACCTTCCCAGTAGCTCATTCAGTTATTACTCTTCCAGTGGATCAATCTATTGATGAGGTTAGAGCCCTCTTGATCCAATCACTTCCTAAGAGCCCCACTTCTGAACATGGCGGCCTGGGAGACTGCACCTTCAACACATGAGCCTTCGGAGAATATTACTCAAATCATATCACAGAGTAATTCATTCCAGGGCTGAACTGGAGTCAACTAATGACTGAGGACTTAGGCAGGACATGGAGGTGATCAGGCAGCACTGACAGAATGTAAAACCAAGGTAACACGCAAGAGTTTGCTAGAAGCAAAGATCCCTAAAACAGGACTCATAGACAGGCTAACGCATTACTAGTCTCAGTGGTAGATGTAACTGGAGAAACTGAGAATGAGACAGATGGAAACCAGAGATGTTGGGGAAGCAGGTGATTCAAAGCAGAGGTAGGAGGACGAGTCTGGAGGAGCCACATGAACTACTAGCATAGCTGCAGGAACGTCTGGGCGCAGGCTGAGGTGTGGAAGGGTGAGGTAGGTAAAGCGCTGTCTTGCTCGGAAAGTCAGTAGAAGAAGCACCTGTAAAAATGCTTCTGAAGCTTACTCCAAATGACCACTGTTCCTTCTGGAACTCAGTTCCCTTTCAACAATCCCATCCTGTTAATTCCTTTTCGGAGATAATAAGACATATGTTGATTCCATGTGCTTAACTTTTTTACTTTTGCTGCCAGGAAACACAAAAGCTTATGTTAGGGCCCAACCTCAGTAACTCACTCATTCTATGAGCAAGTGAAAATGATGCCTTTTCACCTTTTTAACTCACTTTCTCCTTTTTTCTATATTTTATTTTATTCCTGATTTCCCACTTAACCCTTATGTTCTATGTATTCAGTACATTGTGTGCTTGTGTTTCGCCAAGCAGTGTGGAATCCTATAACTTTCTCTTCTGTTTGTGTTAGTTTCTGTGAGAAAAAAACAAAACAGTGGAAACGTAGTCAATTGAGAGTTAAAAATAGAACAAAGTTGTATGCAACTTCTCTTCTTTTGGCAGGACTAATGGTCAGCAGGTGCATCAAAAACGCTACCAGGTAAACTGAGACATGGGAACAGGACGCTCTGGACAGGGTAGTTCTTTTCCTAGGAGGAGTGAATTCATTTGAAATGGTAGTGCCTAACAACACAGAGCCACTCCATTTCACCCCATTGTGTACTGGGGTCCCTGGGGATTTGGCATACCCCTTAGTTGAAGAGGCACAGAGAACACATCACAGAGGGAGTCCCTGGCAGGAGGCGGCAGGGGAACATTCTAATTCTGCGTCTCCCTTTATCTCCCACGGTCAGCACCAATGTCTGAAGACAACTGTTCTGCAGAATCCGAATCCAGAGTCTGGAGGGCTGGAAAAGAGGTGTTCTTAGCCTTCTCATTCCCACCAGGATGCTGGAAGCCTCTTTCTGTCCTTTTCGCTCTTCACTTCTTTTTTTTTTTTTTTCTTTTCCTTTTGAAATATTGTGGTCAGTGTTCTCAAGCGTCCACTATCAGATGTGCAAATAACAATAGCTTCCAGGGAAAGATTGGCTGCTGCCGGCCCTGGGCCAGGGCCAGGGAGAGCAGGAAAACTGAGAACATTTAGGAAAACTGCATCATTCAGAGAGCAGTTTGGGGACAATGGTTCAATTCCATTAGGGATGCTGGCTCAGAATCCCTCTCCGATCCTGGCCTCAATATTTCCTCCAGGAAAACTTTGAGTCCCACATACCCCAGATACCTTAACTTTCATTTTTGTTTAATTTTGAGAACCATCCATTACAAGACTAGTACCTAATTTTGTTCGTTCATGGAGAAAAAGAACAAAAGGCCAGGGACTACAAGGTTTCTGTGGTGAGTCAGGTTTACTCGGAGTTAGAACTGACCCATTCCAAATGCTGATTCTGGCTCTTAACAGTTTCTGAGAACCTCTGACCTTGAGATGTGAGCTGTCACCTCCTAAGGCTTATCCACCTTGCCTGGCAGTGGGTCTCTAGTTGCTCAGCTAAGTGCCAGGAAACAAGATTTGTCTCCCTGCAGGCCAAGATGCTCTGGCCAAGGGAGGTCTCCAGAGCAGGCCATACTTCCGCCCTGGAGAGAATTAACAGGGTCAAAAGGGGCAAGGAGCACATATCAAATTACACATTTTCCTCCCTCCTTCCTCAGTCCAGACATGGCCCCTGGGAAGGTGAGCATGGGCATGCACTCTGCAGACAGCTGAGCCAGGTCGGGTCCTTGGAAAGGAGAAGAAAGCACCTCCCTCGTGGCTTACCCCTTCCTCTTCTCTGTGTTCCATGTCCCCCTTCAGATTGGTCTCACATCTTCAAGAAAATGACCAGGTGTAGATTCACACACAAAGGAAGTTACTGAGGCCCCCTAAGACCTCACCTGGATAGACAAGACTGGAAAGTCCATTTAATGAGCTCTTACTATGTGCACTGCTCTCTTCACAAATCTGTTCTCCTTTGACCCTCTGACCAGTTTTTTGAGGCTGCCCTATCTTTGTATCCCCACCTCACAGAAGAGGAAAACAGAACAGAAAGATCAAATCATTTACCCAGGGTTTTACAGCCAGCAGTGGCAGAACCCAGGTTTGAATCCAGAGAACTCTCCAGAGGGAAGGTGACTGGGGTTGAACCTGAAGTGAGAATATCCGGGCCCAAGCTGCTGAGAAAAATGTCATTCAGAGAGGCACAATAGGTGGAGCTGTCTGATTCTGCAAATGAAAATATACCATGCCCAGTTACTTTTGAATTTCAGATAAACAAGAAATCATATTACACAATAAGCATGTCCTGCTGTGTGCGTCTGAAAGTCAAATATGACGGGGTGTCCTATATTTGATCTGGCAACGCTAACTATAGGGTCACTTCCCTTGCCATCTCTGTCGTATCTTCTCATATTAAGTGTACCATCTCCCTGCTTTCTTTTATTTCTCCTTCTACATCCATCCATCCCTGGAAATTCTAAGCTCTACTTCTCCATATTTTCTTTTGTTTTGGTTTGCATTTTGGTTTGTTTGGGGTTTTGTGTGTTGTTTTTGTTCTGTTTTGTTTGGGTGCTGGGGATCAGACCCAGAGCCTCACACATGCCTGGCAAGTCCTTTACCACTGAGTTACACCTCTAGTCCCTTGTAGTCTTACTTTAGGATCAGTTGCTGCTGCTGAGGGTGTAGCTCCATGATAGAACGTTTGCCTACCCTGCTCGTGGTCCTGGGTTCAATTCCCAGCACCAAAACAAAGTTCAGCTGTTAATCACTTAATATTGCTAGAGAACCCATAATATGCCAGGTTTTGTTTATTCAGAAGGTTCACAGAGGTGGCCTTTGTTCCCCAGATGTTGGGGTCACCACTTTCAGGTGCAAGTGATCTCTGTCACCCCCATAGAAGCAAAGGCAGCTATTACAAGAAGTGGAGGGGCGTGGGGTCCCTACCACTAGGGGGCTGGGAAGACCTCGAGTCTTCGCCCTTGTCTCAACCAGAGGAGCTGTGTTTCTAAGGTGTTTCTCGTGTTTCCAATGGAAGATTTCATTTGGGAAAAGATTTTCATAACTGAAAAAAAAAATTGAAAATCACTCCTATAGGTTACTGTGAGACGCCATGTTTCTCAAACTTCAGGGTATTAAGGAATCACCTGAAGATGTTGTCAAATGCAGATTCAGTCCACATGTCCAACAAGCTCTGAAGTGGTTGTTGGGGCTAGGTTCCAGGGAGGATGCTTCGTGGTCAAGGTTCTCAAGTATCCTTGGGAGATACTGCATATAGATGATTGTCCTTTCTGATTTGATTCAAAGAAGAACAGATGCATATTGCCCTGTTAAATCTCTATCTGTCATATTTACCATAGTTTACAGGGACATTCAGGCAAGATCAGTAGTAACTGTCCAACCCACTCAATGAGAAATGAAATCCCTGTGGCTTAGGGGGTCATAAGACAGAAAGGAATAGACAGCACATTTGTATTCCTTCCTGAAATGCATTCCTTCCTTGGATACTGTGGACATAAAAATATAATCCACTCTGCAATGGGCTCTCTCTCCCTGATGCTCCACCAAGGTCAAAGAATCTGCTATGAGAAGTTCACATTGGCCAAATTTGGAAGTCCTGCTGACCTGAACAGTCCAGGGTCTTAACCTCTGCATAATCAAATGAGTCGTACATAATTCTAAAGTCCTCATGCACAGATTAGAGACATAGCGTAGTCTTTGGACATGAAGGTCATTTTCATTCCCTTCTCTCTGTATAAATATTAATAAGTACACCTGAGACACCTCCTTTGCCTACTGTCTGATCAGATTATTTTATTGTTATTATTTTCTATCCTATCTCAAATGTGCTCCTTTCTGTTAAATTGGGAACTCCTTCTTTTAAAAAACAATGTGTGTTTGACATGGAGTGCTCCTGCCTTGGAGTGATTTCATTTTGTCTTCTTCTCCCTTACAGCTGTGACCTAGCTAATTTTAGGTGGGAAGCAAACTCTGAAATCATTAGACTTTCGACTTAGCTTAGAAATCTTGCTCAGTTAAATTGTAGGATGTCCTCCTTAATAACAGGAAGTCAGGTTCCCAGATCAGCAATGTTTGTATCCTTTGTGCCTCCAGATAAAGAAAACTGAGTGTGTCGCCTGCAGTTTCCTGGTGGTCAGGGAGGAGAGGAGAGAGATAGACTAATAAATGACCCAGGGATGAGTCACTCATTTCTAAAACAAGAGTCTAAATGCTCTTTGTTGGATGCAGGGTGTAACCTTTGTTCTGGTCTCTCTGGTCCCCAGAGAGAAAGGGCTTGGTGGCTTCATTCCTGACAGTGGGATATCACTAAGAAACCAGTTTAGTATAGGAGCAAATGCATCTTCCTAATACCCAGGTTCAAGTCAATATGTGGGCTCTTATGAGTCCTCAAAATTCTATTGCTTTTAAGAAAATACTTTAACTATTTTATTTTTTTCAGTCATAAAGCAATGGACACAGATGGCATCTATTTCTTTCAATCATTCTAAGTGCAAGAACTGAGAAGTATAATGGTCTTAGACCTGGGGGTCTCAATGTGGCCCCAAGGCCAGGACACCAGAAACTTGTTATTGCAAATCCTTGAGCCCTCCAGTAGATCTACTGAGTCACAAACACACATTAGGCCCAGAGTTGTGTTTTAGCATACCATGCAGGCAATTCTGAAACAGGCTAAGGTGAGGGAGCCATTGGCCACAACCCTTACACAACACCACCACGAGGGTGGGACTTGTCTACACATAAGAAACTCTGGGATGCTTCTTAAAAATAATACCAGTCAAGCATGGTGGGGTCTGCCTGTAATCCCAGCAACCTGGGAGACTGAGGCAGGAAAATACAAATTTAAGGCCAGACTTGGTGACATAATGAGACTCTTTCTCAAAATGAAAAATAAGAAGAATTGGGGATATAGTTCAGTGGTTGAGCACCCTTGAATTCAATCTCCTGTACCATAAAAAAAGAGGAAAAAAATTCATTCTCTTTTGTTTCATGGTTCATCAAACAATAAAGTCTAAGCTAGTTTTCCTTATAAATTTTCATGTTTTCATAGCCTGAAGGGTGTAATTATATTTTCTCTCTCAGATGATTAAAGGGCATTCCATTTCTTTCCATTTGGTATTTACCTGGCCCTCCTGGCTCTTCCATTCAGAGTTACCTCAGCTTACAGAGGATGAACTTTGCTTTATTCCAAATGAGGAAAAGGACATTTTGCAAGTTGAAGGACACACTGCACAGTGAATTAAGTAAATATTTCACTTCTAGAGTTCACCAGGTGGTTTTCAGAAATTGGTAGGACTTAGACAAGATGCACATAGAAGGAATTCTTCGATGACTGATACAGGTAGCAGTGCAGGTAGCCTGGCTTCACTTCCTCTTCACCTGCTTCCACTGGCAGGTCCTTGGTGACCTGCTGGGAGCTAGTCCTCTGCCCCAACAGGAAGGATATCAAAATCCCCTGGCTCAGGCAGATGAATCAGGGTCTGAGCTGCTGGCTCCTCTTTAGGTCTATGTCGCTCCAGGTTGCCTCTTCCTTTATATTTTCAGTTTGTTTTCTTTTGATTCACCTGCTTTCTGGCCTCCTGGTCGACCTGAACTCTGGATTCATCATTCACAGATATTTTGATAACAGTTTTGAACTTAAAAGATTCATCTTAACCCTTAAATTCTGAATGACAATAGATGCCATGTCACTCTCCTGATTTCCAATTTCCCTAGACCTCCCACACCAAGATAATTGTGAGCTCTTGCTTTTTCAGTCTCTGTCATCAAAGCCTAACCCATATCTACCATCTTAAGTCAGCCATGGATACAAAGCAGACCACACCACCTATGGTTGGGCTAATTTAAATGGTTCCAAAAGTCAGTACTACAAATAAATGTTTTTATCTGTAAGTGATCTTAATGAGAAATTACAGCTTGAGTTAGTCAGCAGAAGTCTAGGCAACTCAGTAAAATAATAAGCTTATTCTAAAACAGGCCTGATTTTGTGCACACCAGAGCATTCATTTTTTTACTTTGAATATGTAATACAAAAGTCCATTTCAGTAACTAAACGAATCCCTCTTGACCAACTTAGCATAGATAATGCATGGTTTCTTGTTGCTTTATTGGATTTTTTCTATCATTTTTGTTTTGAGTGTTGTTTCACAAGGGGAATTTTGTTAAAATAATAAACAATATATATTTTTAACTTAACCTATTACCTATAAATCCCTTCACAGAAGGTTCCAGAATTCCCTAGCATGTACTGTCATCCTTTGGTCACCATGCAGATACCAAAATCCCTGGATGCTCAAGTCCTTTATATAAAATGGTGTAATGTTTTCTTGGGATCCTTACATATCCTTCTATATACTATAAATCATCTCTAGATTACTTATATCTAATACAATGCAAATGTTATATAAATAGTTGTTTTACTTTATTGTTTAGGAATAATGATAAGGAAAAACATCTGTACATGTTCAGTACAGAGGTGTTTAAGGGTGGGTACTAGGAATTGAACCCAGGGGTACTCTACAAATACCACACATCCCCAATCCCTTTTATGTTTTATTTTGACATTGGGTCTTGCTAAGTTGCTGAGGCTGGTCTCAAATTTGTAATCCTCCTGCTCTAGCCTCCCATATGGTTGGCATTACAGACATGCACCATCATACCTAGTCAAGTGAAATTTTTAAAAAATATATTTTTAATCTGAATCTACAGTTGTTTAGCCCACAGATATGGAGGGCTAAATGTATAGAATATGTGATGAACGACAATAAAAGAGGTTTCAGGGCAGCCATGTGGGAATATAGTCCTGTAGCCACCAGCCACAGTTAAGAACTTGGAGAAGTACCAGTCTCTGAACTCAATGACACTGTGACACAGAGCTCTGGAGTGGGGCCATTCATACTTGTAGACAGTGTCCCAGCTGGATTTTTCATATGGCTGGACTTCCTTTACACCTCTGCTTTCCTTTTTGCCTTGAGAAAAGCATTCTAAGAAAGTGAGAGAAATAAAATGTTGACTAGAAAATGGCTTCCCAGAGTCATTAGCTCAGCAAAAGTGCATCTAACCTACAGTACCTACATTAGCAGGGCCTTTCCAGTCCCACTCATCAAGCTTCTGACCTTGTCTTTGACATGTGTGTGACATTTTCACTTTTGAATGAGAAAGGAACTTTTTCACTCTGTGACTAAAGGACCCCACCAGCACAATTGTAAAGGAAGAAAAATTTATTGAGGGTTCACAGGTTCAGAGGTCTTCGTCCATAATAGGCCAGTTCCATTCCTTGGGGCTCAACGTGAGACAACGTCGTGGAGGAAGAGCTTGACAGAGGGAAGCAGCTCACATGGTGATCAGGAATCAGAGACAGAGACCACTTGCCAGATACAAAAAGATACCCAAAGCCATGCCCAATTCCCATCTCCTCCAGCCACTCAGTTAATCCCTATCAGAGGATTAAATCACTGATTGGGTTAAGACTCTCACAACCCAACCATTTCTCCTCTGAACCTTCTTGCACCGTCTCACATGTGAGCTGTGGGGGATACCTCACATCCAAACCATAACAAACCCTCATAATCTTGCTCTTCGAGAAATTGAAAAGAGAGAAACAGCCATTCTGCAGGTTGGGGAGTTTAAGCCACAGGCGGGTAGAGCAGGTGTAGGTGTGATCACCCAAGAGCAGCACTAAAAAGCACTTCCTGTGCTTTCCCAGATAAGACACACCCCTGAGCTGAGGAGGCCTCTGTGGTAAAGCCTTGCCTAGCATATGGGAGGTCCTGGATTCCATCCCCAGCACCACAGAAAATACACATTTTCATTCATTCGATGGTTTCTACATTCCCATTAAGTTTAAGACACTCAGGATAAAAGGAAAGTAAGATTGCCAGTCAGAAGATTTGGAAGGGCTGTGGGTGTAGCTCATTGGTAGAGCACTTGCCTAGCATATATGAGACCCTGGGTTCAACCCCCAGCACCAGGAGGAGGCAGAGGCTTCTACATTCCACTTGTCCTCTTCTACGCCTGAGAGGACATGAACTTTCTTCTCTCTAAGCTATCCTAAAACCTCCTCGTAGCTTCTAGTCACCAACTTACTAACCTCTGTCAGCAACTCTTGGAGGGAAAGTGTTAATTATCCCCCCGGCAACTCTCCTATGTCCATTAACTCAGCTCCATCTTCTTCTGTGGAAAGAAAGAGGCTCTGGGCTGTGGAGATGGTTCTCAAGCAAGCAGACCCTCCTTTGTGGTGTGACCAGAACCCTCACTTTACAAATATTGAGACCAGGCATGGTGGGCATGCCTGTAATCCCAGAAGCTCAGGAGACTGAGCAGGAGTATCATGAGTTCAAAGCCAGCCTCAGCAAATTAGTGAGGCCCTAAGCAACTCAGCTAGACCCTGTCTCTAAATAAAATCCAAACAAGACTTGAGGATGTGGCTCAGTGGTTAAGCACCCCTGAGTTTAATACCTGGTACAAACAAACAAACAAACAATAACAACTCAACTATTGACAGGTTCCAGACCACTGCTTTTTTGAATGTTTGTAACTTCTAAGTAAAACAAAAACCCTCTTTGTTTTCCACTTAAGGTTGTGATCGTATAAACATAAGTTGCAAAATATAAACTAAAATATCATCCTTGGCCACTGAGATCCATGGAAACCAAGTAAGATAAGGTTATGAGAGCTGAGGGTATTTATTTTTTTATTCAGAGCTTGGACTGATTTAATTCAGGATGCTGTGTTTATTTCTGTAGGGACCTGGGGTGTATATGAAAGCTTACTCTCCTGATGGGGTAACTGATAGATGACATCACTTTTGTGGCTATAGGATCACTAACATGATGGTTTGTAGAGCTTGGGGGAATATTTCTAAACTTAGCTCTTGGCTGCTCAAGAGTGCTTAAGCCAGAGGGCAGCTCCTGACTCTCTTGTACTTTCCCAGGGACCCAAAATATTTTTATATACACAGCCAAGCATTTTTTTAAAAATTATTCTCCCAACCCCCTCAAATGAGCATAGTGAGTTCCGGAGCATTTATATAAATGAGTCTTTTGGGTTCTTAGGTTGAGACATGGTGATGCAATGATGACTCTTTGTCAGAGCTGGGACATTTTCCAGATCCAAATATGGGATTAAATGTGTTAGTGAGCAGTCCTGAAATGCCTCCAGATTTCAAAAGACTGTTTGGGTTTGGGTTTTGTGCATCACCCACTCACTTAACCAGGCAAGTGCTATTTCTAAATATCCTTTTTCCAAAGAGTTGGAACAGGGATTATATAGTGACAAATGGTAACTTCCAGAAGTGTTTGGACTTTTGCCCCATATGGTGGGCGTGAGAGTGTCAGGAGCAGAATGGGCTAGGGGAGGAGCTGATGTAGAAGGAAGAGGAAATGCTGGTCTCTTCAGCTGTCCGACTCCGTTTCCCCGGAGTCCATGAGCAGCAGCATGCCGGGGGGCTAAGGCAGGAGAAACAGTGGCCTAACCCCTTAAAAGCAGTCCTTTCTGCTTGTTGCCTCCAGCTGCCTACCCAAAGACCATGGTATGGGATTTAGTTAGGAAAGCAAGAACACCACCACTTCCCACCCAATAGGCTGACTAGAATCAAAAAGATGGGCAATAACAAGTTCAGTAAGGGTGTGGAGAAATCAGACCCCTCCTAGGCAGCTGCTGGGGATGTAAAATGATATGGCTAGTATAGAAAACAGTCTAGCAGTTCCTGGAAAGGTTGAAGGTACCATAAGACATAGCAATTCTACCCCTCAGTATATATACCCAGGAGAAATGGAAAACATACATCTCCACCAAAACCCATATGCAGACACTCATAGCATCATTATTCAGAATAGCCCCAAATTGGAACAACCCAAAAGCTCATCAACTGATGAATAGCTAAACAAAAATGTGATCTATTCATACAAGGAATATTTATTTAGCAAGAAAAAGAAATTAAATACTCATGCATGCTATAATGCATGAACTTAGAAAGCATCATGCTAAGTGAAAGGATCCAGACACAAGGACCCCATGGATGTAAAATGTCCAGAATAGGCAAAATTGTAGAGACAGGAAGTAGATAGTGGTTGCCAGTAACTTGAGGAGGGAGCAAGGAGAAAAGGGAAGTAACCATCACAATTCATGGGTACAGGGTTTTTATTTGGAGTGATGAAAATATTCTAAAATTAGATTGCAGTGATGGTTGTATAGTCCTGTGGATATGCAAAATCATTGAATAGTTTCCTTTGGTAAAGTGCATGCCATATAAATTATAGCTCAGTGGGTTTTTTTGTGAGTGGAATTTAAGAACACTAACAAAGAGTAATGGACCACCTTCATTGAAAGAACAAAGCTTCAACTCAACCCCCACTGGGCATTTTGGTTACACATGGAGAATTCATGACAAAAACATACCATGGCAGGAAAGAAAGAAATGTACACTAAATTTAAACCTTGGTTTGAGTCCTATGTTGGGAGGCAGAAGGAGAATGCCAAATTCAAATGAGGATTAGTAGCTAAGAGCTGAAGAAGCACATAGGTTGTCAGTTGACTGCACACAATTCCCCAACACACACCCAAAATGGGCTTCCTACAAAACTTGAAACTGGTCGATGAACATTTCTATGCAAATCCCTGCCTTTCCTCTGAATGTTTTCCTATCACCTTCTCAGTCTTGGTTTGGAATAAGTCGCCTATGGATCCTCTTCAGTTCTTCCAAGAGAATGAATCTGGTTTGTGCCAGTTTCATTCCTGACTGAGGTTTCTTGGTGCCGGACCACATGTGAACTTCAATGTTGGAGTAACCACCCTTTACCTCCAGATCCTATCAGGAAAATATAACAAAACACATACAAGAGCTTCTCTTTTAAAACGTCACTTACTGGGGATGTGGCTCGTGATTAAGCACTTCTGGGTTCAATCCCCAGCACAAAAATTTTTTTAATTAATTAAATTTTTAAAAATGCCATTTGCACCTCCCATCAGCTGATTTTGACCTGGCATACAGGAATCTCCCAGCCAATTTTGGGGCTGATGTTTTCTCAAATAGATGCCAGTCATAATCAGTGAATGATTATGACGTGTTATGTTAGATAGCATTTCTGAATATATTTCTCTGGTTGCTATAAATATGCTTCTCTGTACATGTGCTATTTCCTGTGTATTTATGTAATTGCAAATTTTGTTCATAATTATGCTAGACATTACTTCCAACTTAGTTTCCCCAAGTTTTTTTAAGGCAGTAATTATGTCTTAAAACATCCCCAGCGTCAGGCAAAGCATTTATTGACTTTAAAAAAAAAAGTTCTTCTGTCTTAACAAAAGCAGGGAAGAAGGATTTGAGAGCTGGAGTAGAAAACACAGAGAAGCTGAGACAGGGAAGATGAACATGAGCTGGACCCAGGTGGGAGCTGTGAACAAGGCACCTGGGGAGAGGCTCAGTGAGTGCTGGCTGTGATCCTCTGTGCCATTCCCATCCATCTCTCCTGCTCTGTCCCCAGGTAGGAGCCAGTGACTTTAGCAATGGCTGCCTCCCTCCCTAGTCACCCATGATTTTAGGGTTCCCAGCCCTGGATCCCTTCCCAAATGTAAAACCCGGAACCCAAGACTTCAGCTTCTCCTGGTAATGTTCCCCAAGGCATGCAATCGGCAGCCACTCCACAACTAACCCAACAGGGCCAACTCACTCTGCTTGCACTCTTTTCACCCCAAACATTAGCCAAAAAGTCTGCCAGGAGGGGAGGTGATACTGTGATGTTCCTAATTCTGTCTTTCTAGTCTAAGGTGCTCCTCATCCTTCAGACACCTAGGAGATCACTCTGTCCTGCTCCTTTATTCCTGAAGTTTTTTTTTTTTTTTAAATCAACTATGTAAGTGGCAGACTGCCTTAAAAAATCCCTTATTTTCTAAGGAAAAAATAAAGTGTTGAAAAAAGTTAGGATTAGGAAGAAAAATTCAGGTCATTAGCCCTGGTGTGGTGGTTCAACTCTATCACAACCTTCCTGTGACAAGCACTCTGGCCCTCTGCACTGTGATTTCCTCCTCTGCAAGATGAAAGTGTGCACACGCACACACTCACACAAACATGACGTATGCATACACACATAGTCACAGACACATACTCAAGTACACATTTGGATACACAAAACGTACATGCACACAAAGACACACAAATGTGTGCATCTAATTGCTTTGAGGATTCTAAATTCTTTTAAAATCTCAGGGCTTCGTGCAATAATAACCATCACATTTGCAATACTTTGACTATCCTTATGATTGTTTGAGTCAGCAACCTGAAGTCTAGGACAGAGTCAGGGAGATAAATGAAGACCCTGGGCAGTGAAATCCATCAGGATCCCCCACCAGTCCTTGGCACAAGCAGTCTGTCACCCCATGCTTTGGTGGATTCAGACTCAGGCCAGCATTACCAGGCTTAGATTCCAGACCCCAGAGCAAGCCTCCATGGAGGATGTCCACGGGTCCCCAAAAGTGGTAAAATTTCAGGACAGTATGAGTAAGTCTTACTGTTCTCAGGAATTCATATGTTCATAATCAGTCATGGGTTTTAGAAAATTTATTATGGCACTTTTATACTAAAATTCCCAGACCATAAGCTAAATATATATTTAACCTTTTTTTTTATTTTTTAAAGTCACATTATTTAATCTTAGAATAAAACAATGCCTTCAGAATTTCCCTATCTGTTCCATAATTACATGCTTTGGATAAGAGCCTGGTTCACAGCCAAATTCCCCAAGAGGGGAGAGCTTTCGGGCCCATATGCAGAACTGACTAGCATATATCTTGCATTAGTTTTTTCTAGAAAATACCAAGTCAGTTAGCTAATGTTGATGGAACCATTATTTTCTGCATACTGTTTTTAGTTTTTCTTTCTCCTTCCTTCATTCCTTCTCCTTTTAAATAAAAGTGACCCTGTTGATGGGGTATTTGTAGAAATGGAAGATTTTTTTTGCCCTGTCCCCCTCCCTACACCTGCACTTTTATTACAGGAATATAGAAATGAAGGAATTATATACGGGAATAAAATCATGCATAGTGTTTTACCAAGAATCATTCATGGAAAAATGATAAAACTCAACAATGAAAAAATTTTAAACTGAACTAATACATAGATCCATGCAAAAGAAGAAAAGGGACTAAGAGAAGATGATTTAGAGAAACACAAATTTCAAAATGATCTCAAGAGCTTTATCAGTGATGGGTAACATCCTTGAATTACCAGATCATGGTGAGTGCTTAAAAAATATCATACACCAGGTTGTTCATTTTAAATACATTACCTCATTCAGTCTTTGCAACAACTCAATGAGGTAGATACTATTTCCATTTTATAGATAAATTATCAAAAGAAGTTAATTAATATGTGTAAGGTCATGCAGGAATTGGTAGAGCCAAGTTCAAGTTCTGGTATGTCTGACTCCAGGACATTCCAGTAAGCTAGTAGGTTATGCTCTGGTGAGATTAAAGCAAGGATAAATAAACAAGTCAATAAATAAATAAACGTGCAGAAGAGAAATATGTCTCAGAGTATCCATGTTTTTCAAAACTATGCAACCAAAATGATATTAAGTTTAAATTTAGTCAGGCATGGTAGTGTATACCTTTAATCCCAATGACTCAGGAGGCTGAGGGAGAAGAATCACAAGTCCAAGGCCAGCCTCAGAAACTTAGGGGGGCCCTAAGCAACTTAGTGAGACCCTGTCTTAAAAAAAAAAGAAAAAGAAAAAAAAACAAACAGATTAACTTGCTCCTTCTCTTAATTGTAGGAGTCATGGTGTGTGCTGTGACTGTGTCCTCCTTTATCCCTTACCTCCCCTTCCAGCTTTGGGTTCTTACCTCTTAATATAAAATCTACTGAATTAATATGCATGTGTCCTTTTGAAACATGGTTAAAAAATAATAAGCAATCAAAGGGACTTGAGTGAAATGGCAAGCAGTTGTGACACATCTAACTGAATGTCTGTGCTTGGGGTTAAGTCCCACATGTCATTTAACCATAAAATAGCCAGAGCTTTCCTATAAACTCTGGAAAGAAAGATGGAATAGGTTGTCTTGACCTCCTTTATCCATTTTCCTCCAAGATCTTGGATGTGGATATTATCTGTATCAGATAAGCTTCCTGGCAGTTCTGTTGATCCTAACTTAAATTTGGGATGCTTCCAAAGAAAATGTTCAGTTTTTTACAAGTTGCCCACAGAAATAGCAATCTCTCCAGTGTGGATATAAAATTGGACTTTTTGTTTCACCCTGCAGGAACTCTTGGGTTCTCCAAGTTTTAAAGAGTTAAGAAAATAGATGGAATGTCTTGGGAATGTTGGCAGGGAGGCTGCAACTCTCTTCGCTTCACTTTCTCACCCTGGAATGTCTCTGGATTTGCGCTGTTCACTAAATTCTGTTCTGACCTGCCAAAAGAGCCAGCTTCAGTGTACCAGACAGTCCACCAAGAAGCAGGGATGTGCGATTATCTGTACACTGGGGTTTATTTTTCCCTGGTGCCTGGTGAGTCCCCAGAGACAAGGAGAAAACATTTTGATTTAGGAGCCTTCTGCTAATCCTTGAGGGAAAACAGTCTCTGAAGATTAGTGAGGGGAGTGGTGAGGGTAGGTAGGGGGAGAGGAGAGCAAAAGGAAGCAGAGTTATTTTGACTGCATTTTTCCCTTGCCTGATTAAATCTTAGTGGCATTGGAACTCTGTGTTACTGAAAGAACACAGCCCTGTATGTGGGGCCCGGAAGCAGAGGGGCAAAGGCAGGGGACCTAGGAGCTGGCATGGCGGCAGGGCTGCCTGGCTCTGAGGACGTGCCTTGTAACTGGGACCTCACTTGCCGGGCACTGAGGACTTGCCGAGGGGGAAACTTTCGGGTCCTGCTGCTGATGCTGAAGCCATGGTGCATCTCCAGGGCCGTCTACCAGGTGGGACCAACCTCCTCTTACTTTTCTTTGCAGGGGGAGGCAGTGAATGGAATGAGCGGGAGGGAAGTAAGCTATTGTCACTTGTGCTTAGGACTCTGAAACATGTTACAATCAACAGGGAACCAATTAACATTAATTGAGCATCTTCTTTGAGGTGCCAGGGACCCTGTGAGGTGTGCCGTGTTTTCAAGGCAGCTCTCTGAAGGGGGTGTGCATGTCTCCATTTGACAGATGAGATTGTTGAAACTTGGAGAAGGATATAAGTTGTGCAAAGTTACCCAGCAAGTAAATGACAGAGCCCTGTAATTAAAACGGTGGTTCTTCTGGCTGCAAAGACAAAGGGTGCTCTTTTCACTAGTTCACATTTCCCTCACAATAGATGATGTAGCTCAGTGTGTGTTCTCCAGTTGGAAGGGCAGAGATGAAGAGCAGGTAAAGGGAATGTAGCTATGGGGGACAGGAGCAAGAGCACCAGACAGCAATATGGAGTCTTCATCTCTCTGTCTCCCTTTTGTGACATACCCAGGGACCTCTAACGCTTGTACACAGCCTTCACCTAAGTTTGAGAAAAAGAACATTTTATGGGTTCCATTTTTTTCTTCTATGTAATGCTGGGGATTGAACCCAAGGCTTCATGTATACAAAGCAAGTGTTCTACCACAGAGCTCTACCCACAGCCCAAGGAGGGTATTTTCTGCAAGAGGCTGGCACTTTGAGCCGACTGGCCAGCGGTACAGAGTACTTCAAAAAGGGGAGACAAGAGCATCTGACTTTGCCTAGCATCAGTCTAGATTGGTGGTATTAGTCCACGTCCCTGCTTGCTAAGGAAATGTCAAATCCTGACAGCCCTAGCCCACCTTGAGAGGGATCAGCCTGGTTGGACAGGGGAAGAGGAGGAGGCAAAGTAGAAAGTGGGAGCACTTCCCCTAGCCTGACTCTGGAAGAAGGTGTCACTCTGTGTCACTCATTTTCCCTCTGGCCTGGCAGATGGGTTTTTTGGTAACGGGTTTTATTTCATTAAGTCAACTTGAGTGGCTTTGGCAGTCTCTCCTTGCTTGTTGGCTCACCTCACTGTTTGTAACCAGGCAGGCACAGCTGGCCTTCGTATTTTTAGGAATAATTTGGTGGTGCATAATCTCTTAACAAACCATAATGTCTAAACAGCTCAGGACCCTGTAGCCTCTGCTCTCCTCCCCCACCTTATGGAATGTCTGGACTTGCTTTGAAGGGACAGATCCTTGGAAGCCATGCCCAAGGGGACCAGTCACTGGCAGACCACTGCCCTGCGCTTCATCTTCCCATGGGTACACAGGGTTTCTGGAGATGACATTTCTCCGGAATTCTTATGCTCGAAGGGTATATACCTATAGTTTTACTCTAAACAGCAACTATGGTTCCAAAAGATCATATGTAAAAGAAACTGGAGGAAAATCTTCCCAAGTTTGTCAATCATCTGAAAATTTTACACAAAATATTTCCAATGACAAGTTGTGAATCTGAAAGAATTTTGGAAAACAACCTCCCAACTGGGAGACTCAAGAAAGAACATGATTGGTTTGTCCATTTGAAGCTTTTCTGAAACCTTAGTTCAGAGTCAAATATCCCCCAGTTTGGTATTTGGGGTAATTACTTAGTGAAGATAATTCCATCTTTTCCAGTCATTTCTGTGGTTACAGAAGTGTTTTGGGGCCTGGCTCCTTGCCTCCACATCCCACTTTCTTTTCATCTCTAGGTTTGTCTTCTTAATTGTCTCATCAAGTTACATAAAAACTGAGCTTTCAAATCAAGTAAGCAGGGTGGGCCAGACCCCCTTGGGGGCTTTCTCATGATTTCTATTAACATCTTAAGTATGCTGAAAAGAACATTGAATTATTAGTAACCAGACCTGGAAAAAATTTTATTCCTGCCCAATCACAGTTCATTTCAGCAGACACTTGCTGAGCCAGTGATGTACCTGGCTCTGTCAGGGGCAATTGAGACTCATAGGCTAATCAGTTCTCAGACTTGTCCATGGTCAGACTCTGGCCAACCCAGGTTGTTTGACCCAACCAAATGCCTCTCACCCACACAGCCTGTTTGCAGCTGGGAGGTAATTCCCGCAGGGGGTGTCTGGAAAGCAGTTGCGGAAAGGAAGGCCAAGGTAGCAGGTCTAAACTAGTTCCCCAGCCCCGGGGGCCAGGTTAACAACAAGGCTGCTGGGTTAGCGGTCTGCAGAGCCAAGCTGAGGGGGCTGGGAAAAGGTAGGGAAGCCAAAAGCGAAATGCAGCTGCACTGGACCAGGGTGGTCTGAATGCCGTCCAGACAAGACTTCCCAAGTCCTGGGCAGTTTCTACCTGCTCCCAGGCCTGCTGTCTACTGGCCAGCATGGCTGGTTTAAAGGGATATTCAAAATTATATACTGACCCAGCTTCAAGTGTTCATAGCCTCATGGGGAAGAGTTAAGAACACAAATAATTACATTTCAACAAATAGAGGCTTTGAGAGAAATGCAGAGAATAATATGCTCAAGGAAAACTTAGACAAAAAGTCTCCTAAGTCTCCCGGTCTTCACCTTCTCCATTACTAAACAAGGATATAGCTTCATAGTGTTGTAATGATATATGTAAGACTGTGTAGCAAATACCGAAGAATCTACAGATGTGAAATGCTATTGTTGTTTAACAGACTGTATTCATACTGTTATTTATCTTGGGAAAAATTCAACAGTAGTGCGTTTATTTATTAGAGATACTGTGATTGATGGCCTTTTTTTGATGTATTTTGCTTAAGCAATTGTGTGTGTGTGTGTGTGTGTGTGTGTGTGGTGTGTGTGTGTGGCTCACAGTCTGTTCATTGGCTAAAGTGATGGTTGTCAATTCCTGGATGACTTTTAGATTCATCTGGGGAACTCTAAAAACACCCTTCCCCAGACCTACCTCCCAGAGATTCTGATTTAATTGATCAGGGGTCTGAGTGCTGGGCTATTTTATAAGCTTTCCAGTGGTTTTCATGTACACACTGCAGCTGAATAGCCAGGGCTGAAGGATCCTCTTCCCACCATTAGGGAGCAAGTAGTTGCTTACCAAAGCCCAAATAGGCAGCATTGGAATCACTGGGAGTGGGGACACTTTAAAAATATATACATAATGTCATGAGCCCCACCTTAGACTTAAAGAATAAGCACCTCTGGGGGTGGAGGTTAGCAATCAGTATTCCTAGTAAATGATTTTTAATATAATTAATTGTTTGGCTTAACAAAGGAGTAGTACACATGCAGTAGAAACCATACTTTAAATTTTGAATTCTGATCTTTTCCCACACTGGCAATATGCAGTATGAGTCCTTCTTGCCACGCTGCCCATGGGCAGTGAGCTGCAGCTCCCAATCGCCATGAGATGGCAGGGGTAAATAAATGCCCAGACTCCACGGTGTGCTGTGTTGCTGAACTATGATGTTCCACAGGCTGGATGAATTAAGCACATTTGCCTTACTATTCTCAAACGATGATGGGTTGATCAGGACCATCATCAGCTGTGGAGCATCTGTAGAGGACAGACAGTACTATAGTAGCACCTAAAAATGAGAGTCATAAGCAATACCTCAAGAGAACAATCATGAGAACCAACTCCGATCACTCAGTTTATGTCCAAGGTTGGCAGGGGAAGCATTCATTAAACACTAGCAACCTTTATTATCACAAGAATGAATGTGGCCACACCAGAAAGAGGAAGAGGGTCAGGTTTATTCCTGGACTGAGCAATGCCCTTCTTCACAGAGGACTTGGCTTCAACTCTAGGAGTCATTCCTTCACACCCCAATGTCCATTTTGCTTCCCAAACACTGGCTGGGATGTGCAGCAGCTCAGATGGGTAGCACCAACCATTTCTCAACAGGGACATGTGGTTTTCTGAAGTGTTTTTCCACACTCCTTTATCTCATTACTCTCCCAAGCAAGGGTTAATTGTAGGTCGTGAAACATCCATAACCAGGGAGCTTTAGAAGGAAAATCATTTAAAATTGTACAAACTTAGAAGTGAAAGGAAAATCACAAGTTTCAAATGGAAGAAAGCTGCAAAGGTTAGAAGCATCACAAAATCCAGAAGAAAAATGCAAATTTCTTAATTAAGCAGCTAATCATCCCTATTGTTTTCTTATCCCTATGTCTTTCTGCAGCCTACCCTTGATCTCTTCTTCATGAGACCATGAGTTTGTAATATATTCCTTAAAGGAACTAGAAAGATAAGTCAGTCTTCTTCTACCAAGACAAACTGATATTTGTCCTTTCGGTACCCAGAGTTTGGAAGGGTGACTCAGATTCACAATTTTTCACTGGAAATGTGCTGATTTCAGAACCATTGAAGAATTTGGGAAGACTCTTCCTAAATTTCTTTCCTCTATGATCTACTGTAAAACATACTTGCTGTTTATAGTCAAACTAGAGGTATATGCCCTCTAGACACGGGAATTATGGGAAAATCCAATTATACTCTATTTCCTTCAACAAAGAAAAAATTATATGTCACTTTTACAAGTGGATGTGCAGTATGTTATATATACTCCTGGCAGGGAAAAAACTGCTACCTTTGGCTAGGGCTTATGAGAACTAAGCTCTCTTTATAACTTTACCTATCTAATGATTGAAGATATCCCCTGGACTGACTTTTGGATCTCAGTGCTTCATACTTCATTCCCTTCTGCTGGCCACATACCTCCATCCAGGTGCTGCTGTAAGGTGTAGTTCTTGGTGGTAAGATCTCGAGATGTCCCTGGGCAGCACAGGGTGAATCAGCACCTGGGCTGAGGGCCGCTGCCGGAAGCTGTGCCTACACTGGTGCAGTTCACAGGAACTTGGCTACAGATGGAAATGACTGTGAAACTCATACATATGTCCCTCTTATCCCAAACCAAAAGTGTCCTCACTCAAAATGCCCATGGACATTCCGATGCTACTAGATCAAGCGGGGATGTTTAACACAGGGGAAGTCAAAGTGGAAAAGGAAATTAGTCACAACTGATGACACTTGTGCAAAAATTGTTATACAAACACATTGCTAGGAATCAGCCCAGAGACACCAGCAAATGAGAACCCCTAAAGTTTAAGCTTCCAGATGAATCTCCCTCTGAACCCTCTGCCACTCTCCCAACCCCACCTCACTCCTGGCTGTACAGTGCAAAGTAAAAGAAAAATAAAATAAATAAGATGAACGATCTGAATTTTGGCTCACTATAAACTGCTTCTGGCTTCAGAGCTGTAGAATACATATGTATGGCATATGTAAGCCTGTTTTACATTATTATTTTTTTAAGTTGGATGCCATTAGTTTGGGGTTTATTTTCCCCTCTATTTGTAGAAACTACTCCCTTCATAAGAGTTGTAAACTTTGTTTCTGTTTTTTTGTTTTCCAATGCCTGCTGATGCACACAACAGTCAATGTGCCTGGTCCTTTTCTGCTCCTGGCTTTAGGACGTAGGCTATATTGGAGGTCACAGGGCACATCCCCATCTTCTTCTAAGAAATATGGTTTGAATGTACTTGGTGTTCCAAAGTTGTAAGCTCACCCATCACTGCTTCTTCTAGAAGGAAATATGGACCAGTGGCTACAGTGACCACCCAAGTGTTAGGAATTTGAGAGAGCCCCCCACCTTTTTCCCACTTTTAATCTATGCAACAGTTTTTAGCCAGTACTCTAACACTGGCCCTCACAGCACCAGACCTGCCATGACCTACCAACACCACATTTCCACAACAGCAAGAAAAACAAACGTGTGAGATCACCTAATCAACCTGGGTTGGGGGTTATAGTCCCAGAGTGGGTTTCCTCCAGAGTAGAAGGTACGCTTCTGAAACTGAGAGTTCTAGAAACAGGAGTCAGTTCGCAAGTATGACCTTATCAACTGTCTGTAATGATTGGTTCTGATGCTATCAGTGGTCAGCCCTCCCAAGGACCAGTAATACCTCTAACATGAGTCAGGGTTTTCAATGCTTCCTACGTATCTTCCAAAATAACGAAAGCAACCGATCAGGACTGATGGGGTAGGCTGTGATTCAAGAAAATGTTTCCACATGTGGAAAGTGGAGCTTTGATTCTCAATTTGCTATTTTTGCTGTTCCCCTTTCATCATTTTGTTGTGACAATGTATGTTTTCAAAGGGCGATATCCTTTGTAATATTTAATGCCTGCACATGGCTTGGGCCTGGGGTCTTCTCTGATGATCTGCAACATGTGCTGTGCTTAGAGGACAAAAAGGCTTGCTTAGAGAAGAACAATTAGCTCATGTGTTGGATTTCTTTGCCAAGCCGGCATTTGTTTGTTTTAGTGTTTCCAGCCACTCATTAAGTGCCTGTCAGTAAAGGATGATGTGTTGTATCTGCACCAGCATGCTTAAATTTCATGTACCCTGACTTTTGCAGCAGTATTTTCTTATATGATATAGAATCATCTTTGCGATAGAACTGAAAGCAAAACTCTTATTTGGGGATTTTTTAAATTCTTCTTCCTTGACAGAGGAAATAGCTAATTTTTTACTCTGTTCATTAAGTATTTTTTTAATCTGACAAGGGGATGTTTTCATCCTCCTGGATAGCACTTTCTGTGTTCCGATGAGAAAATCATACTGCATTTGGAGGTTTAGTATCAGCCTCCAGTTACTATATCAGCCACTGCTCAGTTTGGGTCTGTCCCACCCAGTGTTGGCTAAGCCACTGCCAAAGCAATGCAGAAATCAACTCAGAATTTTAGCTTTTGATCAACATCCAGCTGCCTTTGAACAGTGAAGGCTTCTCAAGTTCTGCTATGGTGGAACTTAGGGAGAATAATCCCATTGGAAGGGGTGTAGCCAGTTTTTTATTTAAATTGTATGTTTGGTTGAGATCTCTTGAGTGGAGCTAATGAAATGATAGGGAATCTAATTGTTCTCCCATGGCCTTGAAAAAATGATTATTTAATTAAATGGAGAGTTTATTTATAGCCTCAAAATGTTCTATTTTTCACGAGTGTCTTTTCAGAATTCCATCAATTGAAAGACATGTATTCTAACTTCAAGAAAACTATGAATGCATATCTTTAGTAATTTATAGAGTATTTTCAAGGCTCAGAGCAGTTAGAGGTTGGGGAAGCATCTCAGGAGCTACAATGTAGTTATTGGTTCTGGGGCTATCATCAGCTATGGAAGTGATGGTTATTTGGAGTAGTCTGTTTCACAAAAGCCATTTGGAAGAAGATGCCTAGCAGCCAAGTCAAGCATCCTAAATTCTATGTCTAGTTTTTACATTGAATCCAGGTATGGCATATTCCACTTCCTCTGCCTCAAGTTCTCTATTAATTAAATGAAGATTTTTTCATTCATTTGTTCATTCGTTCATGTGTTTTTGTTTATTCATCTGACAAATCATTAATGAACACCTGCAATGTGCCAGACAGCATGCTAGGTGTCTGGAGATGGAATAGTGAACAAAAACAAATAAAAGTGCATATTCTTAGAGGTTGCATTCAGTCGAGATCTGATGATCACTAATCACGTGACAGTGTTCACACAAGACTCTTCAAACTTGTGTAATGATAAAGTTGGAGGTCATTGCTTGGAGAACAAGGTGCCTGATGGCCTATCAGGGAAGCTTCCCTTCTCTGAGCTGTCAGAGAAAACTTCCTGAAGGGGTAATATTTAAGCAGAGATCTTAAAGACAAGTGGCAATTAAGTAGGAGGAGCAGGTGAGACAAAGATGGGCGAGAAAAACACTAAGTAACAACCCAAAGTTGCTACACATGCAGGACAAGAGCACTGAACTTGTTAGGCCTAACAGTCATGCGTCCATGTTTAACACCTATCATAGTTTTAAATCATTTGTACAATAATGTTGACTATGCTACTGGGCCACTGGACTCTCTACTAAGCAGTGTTCCCCCCTCACCACTGGACCTTTTGAAAGCCAGCTGTCCTGTTTTGGAAGTCATACCATCCAGCCTCAGATGGAAATTTTCTTCATTCTCAAGGGTATGAGCTCATCACCACACCAGATGGGTTTCCAATGAATGATTATTGTGCAATCTGATTATTTTCATGTCATGCTAATTCCCTTTGAAAGATGGAAACAGGATATGGGCTCTCTTTATCATCTTTGTAAGTTCGAGGAGAATTTCCCAGTTATGGCCACATCCCCTGCAGATTGAGGAAAAAAAACATACAATTTAAAACTAAGTGGCAATTCTGGTATGAGTCCACTAACAGTAACATTTTACAGTGTACGATCAATCAATTTTTATCATATGATACAGCAATTAAAGTAACTTTAGAGTCTGCAGCAGATAACTAGGAACTCTCAGTGACATAATGAGATAGAAATTTATTTCTCACACCTATAAACTTAAACATACTCTGGTTGAAACTTCCACAGTTTCATTCAGTGTCATTTTGTGACTCTGTCCTCCTCCAGGATCTCGGTTTCTCTTCATTTAGCTGAAGATAAAGAATGGAAGAGCCACAGTGAGAGACTTCTATGGGTCAGACCTAGAAGTGGGGCTCATCTGTTCTACTCACATCTTATTAGCCAGAATTCAGTCGCATGACCACATCCAACCTTCAGGTACAAGTGGGTGGTTAACTTAATCCCAGGGAGTCAGCTTTACCTGAGGTTAAGGGCACTGGAGTCAGTGAATTAGACTTACAGTAATTCCCTTTTATCCATAGGAGGTATATTCCAAGACCCCTATGGATGCCTAGAACATCAGAGAGTTCTGAACCCTTTATGGCTTTTCCTATCTATGCAAAAAACCTCTGATAGATTTTAATTTATAAATTAGACCCAGTATAAAATTTAAAAGAATAACAATAAAATAGAGCAATTATGACAATATATTGTAATAAAAGTTATGTGAAGATAATGTCTCTCTCAAAATGTAGTACTTTCACCTCCTCACTTAAAGCAAGCATTTTATGACTTCTCCTTGGCATATCCAAATTTCTAACACCACTACTTTTGCACTTTTGGTTCATTATTAAGTAAAATAAAGGTTACTTGAACACAAGCACTGTAATACCAGGACAGTGACCAATGGGCAGGTAGTATATACAGCATGAATACACTGGAAAAAAAGGTGATTCAGGTCCAAGACACAGGGAATGGGATGGTGAGAGATTTCATAACACTATTCAGAACAGTACACATTTTAAAACTTTTTTCTGAAATTTTCCACTTCATATTTTTGGATCATGGTTGACTACAGGTAACTAAAATCAGGAAAAGCAAAACTAGGGATCAGGGCAGATTAATATAAGTCCCAACTCTAGGAGGTGAGTCTAAGGACACACCACTCATCCTTTGGAGCCTCTCATCTGTAAAATGGAAACAGCAACACTATTTACTACATGTGGTACCCTTGGAATTGAATGAGATGTTATATGTAAAGTGCTCAGACCAAGACTGATAAGTAATACATACTTATCAATGGTAAGTCGTAATTATCAATTTACTCGTTTGCTACAGAGTAAAAGTAAATTGAAAGAACCTGATCTATTCTTATCATCTCATCTGAGACATGATGAGTGGGGATATAAACAATTCTTAACTACCAAAACCAAACAAGCACCAATCTCCAAAATAAGCATAGGCTAAGTGCTAGGATGATCATAGTTATGGTGAGGCACCTTGAAGTTTCCAGGGGAAATTCAAAAAAGTTTTTTGACCATCATGCCAGGAAACAGGCTCAACCAAAAATTCTAGGCAGGCAGTGTTGGTACCTTAAGTAGCAGAGGCCTGCTGGGGAGTCATAGCAGGAGGAAGGTCACCAAGTCAGTAGTTCCTAGAAGTCCAAAGAGCCCTCTGTTCTCTCCTCACTTTTGGCTGGATCCAAGTGTGGGGGCTGCCTCTCCCACACCACGCAGCTTTGTTTGTGCTTCCCCAGGCCAGAGTTTTGTTTGCGATTTGCCTGTCCTAGGGCAGCCACTGTGACTTTTCTGTGAATGTACTGTTATTTACAGGCTGGGCCAAATAACCTACAGTTTGCACTCTCTCTTGGCCAAATAAAGAGTGCAGAACACCCTGAGCATTTTCTGAGAAAGGGGAAGTGCTTGTTGATACTCAGCCCTGGGAGGCAAATTGCAGCTGACACCATGTTTCAGGGCTCTGCTCCAGCAATGGCAATGGAAGGTCATGAATTGCCAGTTCTTGCTGTGTGCTCGGGGGTAGGAATCAAGGGCACGGTTGAGGTTGGCATGGCCTCAGTCTATGTCTATGTTCTATTTAGTTTGCCTCCATGATCATGAAGCCCAGGATAAACCCTTGAAACAATTAGCTCATCTGTTGTGATACAAGCCATTGTCTAAAGTGTCTGTCTCAAGAAATTCTGAAGAATATTCAGCTGATCGCCTGATGATATCAAATCAAAGAAACAAATACAGTTTTCAAATGTGGATAGACATTATCTATTGTTGGAAGACATTATACCATTGTTGGAAGAAGAGAGAATCCTTATGAGAAGTGATTCTCACCAGTGAGTGCACATTGCTGAGAATCCCTCCAACGCTGTCCAGTAAGATTCCTGTATTAAAGTCACTTCATAGAATGAGAGTGCTGTGGAATCTGGTGAACCTAGTCCAGTGGGATCTCTTCTACTAAGGCTACAGCTCACCCATGCAATGAAACAACTTGTCCAGACCTGTTAAAACTGCAAAAAGTTTAAACAAAACAAAGAGCAATGTCATTTATTTAGTTCTGTGCAGGTGCTTTACATATACATTGATTTTCCCAATGATTCTATGAGGGAGCTACTTTCACTAATTGCCCCATTTCACGGGTAATAAAATGTAAGTTTGGTCACAAGAACCAAAGGCACACAGCTAGTAAGCAACCACCAGAGGCCATATTTGGGTCAGTTCTTAATCACTGTGTTGGGTAACTGTAGAAAACACTGGATCACACACAATGTTAACCATCTTCCACCAGTAGGTCCTTTCTTTTGCTCACCTTAGCACTCACAACCATTGGAGCCAGGGATTTTTTTTTAATATTAAAATTTAGTTTTTTATTGTTTCCTTTATTTTTTTTTAAATTTTTTTCTAATTAGTTGTAGAATGCACTTATACATTTTGATAAATCATTCATAAATGAAATATAATTTCTCATTTTTTCTGATTATACATATTATAGGATCACATTGGTCATGCAGTCATACATGCTCGTGAGGTAATAATGTCTGTTTCACTCTACTATCCTTCCTACCCCCATACCCTTTCCCCTCCCTTCACTCCCCTCTCCCTAATGTAAAGTAACTCTAATCTCCTCTATCCCGCCCCCCCACCTCATTGTGAATTAGCATCTGCATATCAAGAAAACATTCAGCCTTTGGTTTTTTGGGGTGGCTTATTTCACTTAGCATGATATTCTCCAACTCCATCCATTTACCAGAAAATGCCATAATTTAAAGCCAGTCTTTTTTACTTCAGAGCTAGGGTTCAAAACTGTAAATAAATTGCCCATTCTAGAGGATAAGTAGGTTCAATCTGCAACTGTATTGTTATTTCCATAGATACAGCACATCTCTTATTCATATCTCCTTTTCCTTCAGCCCACCATTTCTACATCATGTTCATCTTAACTTTGAACATCCCTACCTTGTTTCATTGTTGTTTTAATCAGTCATCAAGGATTTCTTGATTAGGGCAGGGTGGGGTGGTGGTCATGGCTCTGGGCTAAATCTCAGGTTTAGCATCTTTTAATAAGGTGATAATTATCTTGATATTTCACATCAGTTTCCTCCACTGTAAAATATGGATAAGAAAACCTAAATATTTTATAGTAATGAATGCACGTAAAGCTCTTAGCATCTTTCTGATATCATTACACATTCCGTAGAAGTTAGCCACTGCTATGGTTAATATTGTTTTACATTCAGTTGACCTGAATTTGTTGTGTTACATGCCAGTCTTTGTGCTAATACTGAGAGAAACACAAGAGAATAGGATAAGCTATTTGCTTCAACTTTCAAAGTAGCTGGGTAATCAGGGGAAACAAGGAAAAGGTAACTAGAACACAGGGCAGTGGCCCACAGAGGCCAGGTGAGAAGTTCAAACAATAAATACTGTTAAGTTTCAGGGGAAGAAGGAACCAGTTCTCAGAGCAGGATTCAGAGAGGAAGTTGAAGAACAGACAAGATTTATGTAGGCTATAGAGGCAGGGAGAGGTTCCAAACAGGAAAAAAAGTGCAAGCAGAGAAAAATAAAAATGCTATGCTCAGAGTTACCATACACAATCAACTTTCTAAGTGACTTGCAGAAAGAGACAGGGAGAATCTTGGGGACCAGAAAGATATCAGATCACAAGAAGGAATGCAACTGGGAAGTGAAGGCAGAAATAGGCTAGCATTTTCCTAGACCCTGTGAATTATTAATACTGCAGCAGAAATAACACCAAGGATTCCTGGTTCTAAATCCTAGAGATCCTGAGCCTTCCCTAGCAAAGCAAGATTTACACTTTGAGCTTTTTCTGTGGACCCTGCTTATGCCAAATATTAATCAAAAAGGAGGGGTAGAATTCATAAACACAATCAAAGAGGCAGCTCAGCCTTTCAAAGGTATCTGCTTCATCTTTGAGCTTTAAGACAGTCACTACCTTCCCCCACACATCTGTGCCAAGTCAGAGCCATCCAGGGGACAGAGAGCTGGTCTTGTTCTCAATCAACTGTTTGGGTTACCCAGTCATGCAGGGACTGCTGACTCCTTTCACAACTTTTTAAGCCAGTGATTTAACAAGAATGTTCTGGACAAGTAGAGGCTCCCTTCTTAGGCCTTGAGGAAGTGCCCAGTGTGGGGGCCAGAGGGAGGATCAGAACTGAATGTGGAACTCATTGTGAATCTGAGTTTTCAAAAATGCTCCAAATCTATGCTGTATGCCCCTCCCAGGCATTTGCTGAGAGCCAACACTTGGGAATAGCCTGTGCAAGTTGTTTGCACATCCAAACTCCTGCTGTTCTACAAAATTGTAATACAAAATTATAACGCTGCTAGAAAATTCAAGTCACTTCATTTGAATCTTAAAACTCCCTGCTAAATCTTCTAGTCAGTTAATGAGTTTCTGTGCCACTGAGAAAAATACACAACCACCCATGCGCAGTTATTTTCCTTTTCCATCCTGGCATACTGGAGATGGGCTCGGGTGACTTTGGAATCAGACCAAGTGTCTTCATTCCAAATCCACCATTTATCTGCTGCATGAATTTAGCAAGCTGTTTAGGTGTCCTGAGTCCTTCTGTAAAATGGGGTCAGAATTAATATCACATAGGATTGTTCTGAGGATGAAGCAGCCTACATAAAGCACTAAGCACAAAATGTTCAATAACTGGCCATTGTTTCCTTATTAATCTTTTATTCATCATTTAAACTCTCCTGGGAATCTGGCTTTCCCCAGAAGCCCCTTTGCAACAACGTTAGAGATAAATTTGAAATGGCTTAAAATAAAAACCGTGTGGATATTTTGAACGAAGAATGAGAGAGCCCAGAAAACAGAGGAGTGTTCCTTGTACACACTGCTTTAAGTTTACCACGAATGTCCTGCTCCCAGTACTGACTGCTAACCGGCCCCCTCCTCCCTCGCCTTGTTCGTCTGGAAGGCTGGGTATCTCCACATATGGAACACAGTTTCCCTGTAAGGCCTGTAATATGCTAGAAATTCCAAAACAAAGTAGACTCCGGCAGGGCACTGGCTCCAAGTTGGCAAATAAGCCTGCCATCAGGCGCCACCTCTGGTATTACAATGTGCTTTTAATTAGGGAAGGAGCCGCAACCTTTCCTAGGCAAAAGGCCTGTGGGCCAATATTTCAGCTCGTCTACAGAATGCAGTTGTCTTGAGCCAGAGGAAACCTTCTCCACCCCACTGTATCTGGAGCCCCAGCAGCCTCCAGATCCTTCCTTTGCATTTGTATTTCAGTATTTTGGGTAAGAAATACAATGGATCACTCATCACATGAGCTTTTAAGGGCAGGGTTATTAAAAACAGGTTGGATGACTACTTTACCCTACACAATTAAATGTGATACAAGCATTGTTAAGATCTTGTGACATTTGAGAAATGGGTCCTGTCTAAGAAAGAAAATTGTGTCCATGGCTAAAAGAATTGAAGTCAGTGTCCTCTATCAGGAGAATATTCAAATTGCTTTTGAAGACAATGTGCTGATTATTTTTAGCCTCTCACAACAGAAAGTATCACCAATTAAAGGTGAAACAAAGAAGTCAGGTTGGTGTGAAGCCCCAACCGGTGCACAGGCACTCTGAAAGTGTTGGGGGTCACCTTTTGCACCCAGTCCTGTCCATCTTTGATAAGGTCCAGGTACCCCCTGGGAGGAGCTTTGCCAATGACCCCAACAACTCATGAAGGCAGTCAGCAGCAGCATGTGGGGAAATACCACCATCATGCACATTGGAACAGAGTGGGGGGGGGGGGTGATGGTGCTGTGGCCCAGCCTCTCATCTTGAACTCCCCGCTCCCCAGTTCTTGGTTAGCTGGAGCTACTGAACACACGATAGGAAAGGTTGATTCGAAAGGGATTCCCCTTTTGTTTATTTCAGTACAAACACAACCCCCCAAACCAAAAACAAGCAGCAAAGGCTGAGAGGAGAATTGAAAACCACGTGTATTTTCATTGGTTTCTGCTCTGATGTCCTAGCACCGTGCTGGACCACTCACATTGCTTCTGCTGTGCTTTAGTAAAGGACAGAGAAGGACTGGATGCTGCCCTGCAGTCTTCATAAAGTGACTTCTGATGTGATTATAATTGTGCTGAGTTCTTCAACTTTCAAAAGGGTAAACATACTGCATACTGCATGGGTAACACCAAGATGCAATTCTTTCGCTTCCTTGGGTGAACCACACCACAGCTCCTTTTAGAATAAAGAGCAATGTGGGAAACATTGCAGGAAATTTTTCACAAGTTAACGGTAGATGGGAACCAAAGCGGGACACAAAGCCACTCATAGGTAGCGTTCCAATCCCTATGGAAGAGCCTGGAAGGCAAATGGCATCACAGGAGCAAGCACCTGGTCACACCTCCCCGTCCCAAAGGCAGAGCTGTAGGTTCTGGAGACCCTATAATTTAATGTCACTGCAACCTTGTCAGCAGGTGCCCACCTCTCTTCCCGTCTTACAGGTGAGGACTACCACACCTTAAAGTTCACAGAATTCATGCTGGGGACAGAGCTCAGTGACAACACTTACCTAATGTGCAAGGTGATGTGATTCATCTCTTGCACCGCATGACAAAACTTGCAACCATCTCACAAGAAGCAACAGAGCCAGGTTTAAACCACAGGTGCTTCTAGAATTCATGCCCTTCGTTGCTACACTGAAACAGCACTTACTTCTGGATAGTGGAATTACAGGTGTTTTAAAACTTCTTTTCACTTTTCTGTGTTTTCTCTTCTCCTTTTACAACAAGTCTATTTTATTTGAAAAATCAGAAAATCGAAAAGGGGAGGGAGAATACACAGTGTAAAAAAATCACACTTGCTTTATCTTGGAGATACTGAATTAAACCCGATTTGCCTAGCTCTCAAACAAGCCACTTATTAACTTAAGGCGGATTTCTTAAAGAACACTTTAAGAACTCTAAAACCTAGGAAAGCAAAGAACAGATATTCACACCTTCCACTTCTCCTTAACATTTTAGATCCTAAAACCTGAGCATTCTTAATGCTTTTCTAATCACCCTGGTGACCCCTCTGGCACTCTGGGCTGGAGGAGTCCCTCCCTGTCCTCTGCAGGCCTTCTCTACTCGGTCAGTAGCTTTCTCTATCAACTCTTCAGATACCTTTCTTCTCCAATGCCTCCCTGCTGAGGTTTTCCTCTCAGTCTGCCTTCAAACTCAGATCTTCCTGTGGCGCCTGCAAAACACATTCTCCCAAGCCTGCTACATCCTCCAAAGCGCACACTCGGCCCTTCCTTTCCCATGAATCGTTGCTGGAGACCCACATCCTTGGCATGCGCAGCTTAAGCCTTCACAGACAGGGCCTCTGCCCTGCTTCCCTCAAAAGCCATTAATGGATGTGCAGTGGTCACACCCGGGGCCATTTTCCCATGTGCCATGTTGTGTATCTTGGTCACCTTTCTCTGCTCAGTCGCCATAACTTCATCTCCCTGCACTACCTGGTTCCTCCCTCTCTGACCCTTCTCAGTTATATTTCAGGTCTCTTTTGCTCCTCTTTCCATCTAAATAGATAAACACAAAGATCAATTCTCAATCAATCTCTTCCCTCTATATACTCCCTTTGAATCTCAATATTTTCTGCCTAGTGTTATGTTCTTGGCATAGTTTGTCCATGACTTCCAAATATAAGGGAAGCTTACATGCTATTAAGCAAGAGAAATTATAAGTAAACAAACAAACAAACAAATAGGTCCTCTGGAAGGATGATGTACTAGCTAAAATTCAAACAATGAAAAAGAATGACCCAAACAAAGGTTTAAGGGGTGGGGGCGAAAAACCCAGACAGCAAAGGGAAAAGCATGTGAAAGAGTCCTGAGGCAGAAACAAACGTGGCCCGATATAGGAAGAGAGAGAAGACAGCATGGTTAAAGCCTACTGAACAAGGGGAGGGTAGAGGCCAGAAAGGCAGATGTGGCATGAGCTTTAATCCCCTTCTCACTTAGTACCTCTGTTATCATACAGGGCCCCTTCTGCCTTGTAATGGCGTCCTTACATCATGCCTCCTACCTCCTCCTGTACTGCAGGCACCTTGAGTGAAAAGATGGGGTCTACCTCCACTTTCTATCCCCTAAAGTGCTAAACCAATACAGTATTAAATTTGCTGAATTTCAGTGAAGGAGGCAACAGAAGATAAGCGCTATCTGTGAAGACTCAGACGTTCCCAAGTTAAAACCAGTCTTTGAGTCACTAACCAAGATGATGCCAGAAATAACATCATGCAGAAACATCAGTAAAATTTGGTCACAACAACTGAGGCAAGTGTCCCACTCTTTTCTGCCTCAGCCTGCCTGGGAGTTTAGCGTCCCCTGAAGCTGCTTATCTGGGATAGGATTGCAGGGTGGGTGCATGTTTTGCATCTCCACCAGGCCAACTGTGCCTGGAGAATTCCTGACACAGACTAAGGTCAGACTGAACCCAGAACACGTTCCTGGGGAAACACACTACATGCTGCAAAGTCAGTCGTACACTAATTAAAGAAATGTTTTCAGAGGTGCTGTGATCTGTCACAAGAAGTGTTGACTCTTGATGACACGGGAAATGACTAGCATCTTATTTCATGCATTCCACAGAAGGGAACGCAGATGTGAGTGTCTGCTTTTCATACCCATCACTTTTGAAACAAGAGGCCGAGGGAGCTCTGCAGTTGAGGGTGCAGCTGGGAGTCAAAAAACCTAGGCTCAAGTATCAGCTTGGTAGTATTTCTTGACTGTGTGACATGGGAAGTCACTTGCCCACTCTGAGCCTCAGGGTTTATGTTAGCCAGCTTTCCATTACTACAACAAATGCCTGAGATAATCAACTTATAAAAATGAAAGGTTTATTTTGGCTGATGTTTTTGGAGATTTCAGTTCATGATGGGTTGGCCCTGTTGCTTTGGGTTCATGACAAAGCAGCATATCATGGACCATGTCAGGGAGTAAAAGCACTCACCTCATGGCAAGGAAGAAAAGAAAAAGAAGGGAATGGTGTCTCACAATTCCCTTCAAAGACAGCTGCCAATGACCTAGAGACCTCCCAGTAGGCTCCATCTCTTGACAGTTCCACCACCTCCCAACAGCACCAAACTGGAGACGAAGCCTTTAACACAAGCCCTTAAAGAACATTCCAAATCCAAACTGGAGCAGCATTCTTATCTACAAAATAAGGATTTATAAAATCTATCTAATAGGCTTGATGTGGAATTGTTTTATAAGTCATAAAGGGTCTTATAAAATTTAAGTTTGAGGCTTTTGAAAAATCTTGGCAATTTCAATTCTTATCTTAATTATACAGAGCTGCAAGAACAACATATTCTCAGAGTTCCTTTTGATTAAGCCTGGCCCCAGACAGGAGCTCCTAGGATGCAAGCGGTATTGCCCAACCTGTGGGGGGAATAAGTGCCCAAAGAAAACTCAACTTGAAGTCATGTACTAATTCCCATGTGAACCACATTGCTATGTGAGTAAGTAAAGCTGTATTTAAAAAGTGCAGTTTTAGAGACGGCAGGCGGAAGTCCTCTCATCTACCCTGTGGCATTTTTTCCCTAGAACCTGACATTAACTCCTCTCACAAATTCCCCTGTGCCAGGGTCAACAGTTCCTTTCATCTGGGCATCAACAGCAGACCTGGCTTTACTGAGTTCATGAATTATTAAAGCAAAAGGCCTTTAAAAGTCCTTACATAGTAATCAAAGACCATTGGATGACTTGTTTTGAATTGTATTTAATCAATTAAAGATTTGAGTAGTACTAAAACACATTCTGATTACTAAGCTCCAGAAAATAGCTGTACTTCAGGGAAGCTCGAACATTCATTGCAAATGTCATAATGGCATTTGAGTGATCAAATAAATTATTTGCATTTGCACTTAGCTAATCATGGGTTTAGCAGTCCTGTGGATACCTTTTCTTCATCTCCACCATCTGCCTTCCTCAGACCATTTTTGCCCATCCTGAGACTATGAGCTGCCTCCTCACTGCTCCTCACCCCTCCCAGAACTTCTTCCCACTGTCCACTTCTTTAGTCCTTTTTACCCACACTGGACAAGTCATTCGTCTGCTAAGACATAGATAATGTTAGTGGGTCCCAATTACCTATTTCAGTGCCAAATGTTTTAGCAACAAAACTCTTTTTTATGTAGAATCATTTGCTAAAGTTCCAAAATATAAAATAGATTAGAAAATGATATTGTAACAGAATAAATGTACATTTATTCACTGCAAAGCCATTTTATGGGACCATATTTAGTTGTACAATAACAGGAAAATCCTGAAACACTCTCATAAGTCATTGTCATAAGTGCATGAACATACAAAAGCCTGAATATTTGAAAAGACTAGTGCAGTTTCTTTTGTGGACCATTGATGACATGGAGAACAACCAAAGAGACACTTGCATAAGTTTCAAATGAACCCAAGTGATAGTAGAAGGAGCTCTGGTCCAAGTTCTACATCAAGTCACGCTAGACCATTAGCACAGATTCAACACCATTAGTGCTGCATGTTTAGTGAAAATGTTAAACTTGGTATCTGCTGCAGTTTTTAAATACTCTGTGTGTATATTTAACAAAAAAATAAATCCAGTCTTAACGAACTACTCCTGGCATCTCATGGAACCATAGATCTTGGTTTGATCATTCAAGACCTTCCCAACTCCACTTCATCCTTACCCTGGAGGATGGTAACAGAGCACAGTGGTTTTAAGGAAATAAACTCTAATATTAGCCTCCCTGAGTTAATGTCCACCCAGTAATTTCCTGCATGTGAGACCTTAGGTAATTATGAGACTTCTGCATCTCAGTTTTCTCAACTGTTTAACTGGAGACAATAACAGAATGGTGAAGGTCAAGCGTACAAAACAATGCACATAGACAATGCTACTATTTCCAATCTCCCCTTTTACAAACACACAATCTTCACTTCAGTCAATTCCTCTACTCTTTGTCCCCTGAACTGCTGGCACACTCTGATCTCTGTTTTTCTTCCCAAAGTTTCCATTGCCTGGCATGCTCAGGGATAACAACCCCTCCTTTCCTTTCTAATGACTGCAGTCCTTCTACCCAATCTTTAAGACGTACTTTCATTGAAGGATTCTGTGATGGCACTGTACAGTCCGTAAGAATCTCCCCTCCTCCAGTCCCGCAGCTCACATATATTTCTGAAATCTCTTAAGCTTCCCCATACAAGCAGTCCTTCCATTTGTAATCATTTATCTAATGTCAACCTTCCTCCTCTCTGTAAGATAAGGCCATGTTTCTGCTGTCTACTGCTTTATCTCTAGCACAGAGCACATGGTCAGGTACAGGACAGACATGTATAGATGACAGATGGGTGGATAGATAGATAGATACTGGTCTATTGAACAGGTCACTCATTTGGCATGTACCCTACTTTGTCAGTTCTTCTCATAAGACCATTGTAGTAGTGGCCCGATATGATTTTTATCTGAGTAATCATTTCATTATTTAGTAAAGAGAAGGCTAGTGAAAGAACAGAAGTTGAAATTATGAAAGATAAGATGAGACAAAAGAAAGACTGGAATATATCTCCATGGTAAAGTACCACTAAAAAGTGAGTCAGTGACCACCTTGAGTCAGTGACCACCAGAGTTTGTAGACCTGAGGGAAGCGAAATGTGTTCAGTAAATAAGAGACTTGGGAAAATTGAATTAGGTAAATAAACGTGACAATTACACAGAAGCACCCAAAACTTTTTTTAGGGATATGAACACTCTCCTCTCCTCTCCTCCCCAGGTGTATGGCATTCACTGACTTGCTGACAAGATGGCGGAGGTAGAGACAGGGATTCTGGGCAAACACTACATCTCAATCCCCTGATTCCAGCCCAGCTCCACCCATCAGAAAGTTTTATTATGTTCAGAGAAGGGTCTGCCTAGGAAGTCCAGCTGAATTCAGTCTTGCTCTTAGGTCCCATGTGCATGTGCCTTTGAATTCACTGGCCAAACCCAGGCATGCTGGGTCAAGGAAAGGTTATAAGCGAATGAAGTTCCTTTCTTTGTTCATTTTAATCTCAACTCATTGTTGTGGGCCCAAAATTATTCCACATGGGGGCAATCCTCTTTTCTACCTCCTTAACCATTTGGTAGTGTGTCAGTTACTCTGAGAGAAAAGACAGATCCTGGGGGATGCGTAAATAAAGCTTGGGCTCTGATTTATGACTTTGTTTTCAGCCAGATGAAGGTGAAGCTGGGGCCTCTGACCCTGGCCTGGTCTGGCTTCTTCCTCGAAGTCTGGAGTAATGAGAAAGGAAATGAAGGATCAGTTGCTGGGGTAAGCTGGATAAGGAGGAAGTAACACACATAGTTTCTTTTCCCTATTTAAATGGAAAGATGGTAAGATTTCCTGGGGTGACCCCAGCTACATAATCAAGCAAGCTTTATGAAATTATTTGTTACATGGAGCATGTAAAATCTCCCAGCCCGTCTTCTAGAACACACTGTTTGAGAGGCAGGAAACCAGTTCGAATTTGAACCTCCACAGAGCTCTGCCTGGCAGATTTGCAGACAGCAGTGCCCATGAGACATCTCAAACTTTACGACTACATATTTAAGCATTTATGAGACTTGAACTGTGTTCCATTAAAATGGGGGGGGGGGGGGTGGAGAAAAAAAGATCCTGAGACTTCCAGCAAGGGTAATTAGCCCCAAATGTTTCATAAAGGATTTGATAGCGTTCTGGTTTTAAGCTCCTTTCCCAGGTCTGTTGAGGAGAAAGAAAAGAAAGGAACCTATTAAAAAATTCACTATTACTTTTAAAAAGATCACATGACCAAAGCAAGCATCTGGACCCCTGTTTAGAAGGAGGCTAACCATACAGACCTCTTTCTAAGGTAACAGATTAAAATTTTACTGGAGAGAAAATATTTAAGACATGGACTTGGCCACTTTCATCATACCCACTAAAGAAATTCCTTTCTTTTCTTTTCTCCCTGCTGGTCACTTAGCTATTTCTTCCCTGTTGGTTCTAGGTTTGGCTTTGCTTGGTTGGCTTGGTGACTTCCCAACCTCCTTCCCAGCTCAGGTCTATTTCCCTGTTGCTCCCATGGCACTCTTGCTGGTAGAGTCGTGCGGGTGGCCACTGAGAGGGCCAAGATGCCCAAGCCAAGTCAGTATTAATCCCTGCAAGTAGTATCACATAAACATGGCTCAACCTGGTAATGCTGGACTCCCCACATTGAGGGCCACATCCTGAGGTTCTCATCAGGCTGGGTCTAGCAAAGACTCAGACACTCCATGTTCTTCATTGGCAGGACAAGAGATTGCTTTCCATTCATTGCCGTGCGCATGGGCAGAGACGGCACATCATCAGAATGCTTTTCTTAAGCCTTCTTGTTTTACAAAAGGGGTTTCCAGAACAATTAGTCAGCAACTAGCAACTGAGGCAGCTGGATCTGCAGAAATAACTACAATTATATGGACAGGGGATTTTCTATCTAATGCCAGGGTCACCTTGAGCTTTATGCAGACCTGTGACACTTTGCTAAAAGTTCTGAGTTCCTGTATCATGAAAGATCTCTCCTATCTGAAGAGAAGTCCTAGAAAGAAATTCTCTTGATTTGTCCAATTCTTTAATTGTTTTCTTGAGGTAGAAGAGACATTGTGAGTGGGTACTCTTAAAGATGACTCATGTCTTTCATGTTCTCCTCCCTTACACTGTCACCTCAAGGGTGACTTTCTTCCCACTTGAGCAACTCCAGTCCACTTTGAGGGGGACTTTCGACAGCAATTGAACCCAACACACCAAGCTACTTACACAGCAGCAATTTTAACAGACATATCTATTTGGCTTACATATTATCTAAAAAGAATGAAAACTATTTGCTTTATAGTTGTACCTAGGATATCTTTGATTTGTGTTTGTTTTTATCAAATTATCTATTTTGATCAAAAGTTGCATCTGGATTTTGTGTCTTTGTCCTGGATATTTTACAGTGTAAGAAAGCACAAAGGTAATAGAATTATGCAATGTGAAAGTACAGCCCTTGGTTTTAGAATGACTCAAACAGCATTTTATAATTCGTGAACTGCCCTCACTTTTGCATGATCAGAGATTTTATGGAATAAACCACAACACATCTTGTTTCTCTCAAGGAAAACAAAAACAGTAGGCATATTTCTCTCTCCCCCCCCCCCCCCCTCTCTCTCTCTCAACATTTTCTTTGCCATCTTGGAAGAAGTCTTTCTGGTTCTGCACAAAATCCAGAATCTTTGTAAAATTGGTATCAGTTATTCACTTCCTAGGTGTCTTTATCAATAATACACAAGCCACAAGTCCCGTTTTCTCTTCTCACCCTGGTAGGCTCTCAGCCCTCTGGCTCCTGCCCTGGGGAACTGTGGTAGTCCATGGCTGGTCATCTCAGGGGCCTTCAGATGGACTCTTGAAAGAAGGCTTCCTTTCTTCATAGGGCTCAGCCTCGGTGGGTCTACCTTCCAGCCTCCACATGAGGCGCACAGGGCCCACCACGGCAGCCGTAGTGCAGAAGTCCAGATAGCATGAGATGAAAGGGAGACCTCGTTAGTGCCTTTAATGAGCCTTCCCCAGTTCCATTTGTGGCTGAATCAGAAACTTTCTGACTCATTTACCCTGTCACAGAGCAGCTCTCAGATGGAGTAACTGATACCAGAAAAGATAGGGCTGCTTCGTCCCAATGAGACTGCCATGAAAACTTAATCCCACCCAGGCAGCAGTCAGAGTGCTGGACAGACTCCTGGACATCGCCTGTGGCTCTGTGGGCGCCCAGCAGCACCTTTCAGAGCTCATCTGGGCAAGGAGCCCAGGGTGCCGTGTGGGCAGGGGGCTCCGGTGCTGCCCCTTCCTGTGATCCCTCTGTTGGGCTCTGTCTCAGCTATTCTCAACCCCACAGATGGGCCTGCGATTGGCGTGGTGTCCACAGGGAAACCCCTGAGGGCGGGAGCTGGAGTTCCCACGGGGAAGGACCCCAGGCTTTCCTGTTACGGCCAGGCACCTACCGCCTGAGACTCTTCCCCTACCCTGTGTTCCCTTTGCGAAGCTCTTTGAGCCTTCATATTTCCTTAGGATGCACTTTTTCCATGAGTTTACCATACTACACACACTTTCTGTTGAACTAAATTGGACTCTTGAATCTTGTGGTTCTCAAATTCTGGAATTTCAAGTTCTTGGTCTCCTCCATCCTCCTGGTGAGTTCCTTAGGATCTTCCCATTCTGTTTCCTTGCTTCGTGGTCAGTATCTGTACAGTAGAGATATGACCTCAGCCTAGCCTCTGAGTGACCCCGGGTATGCTTCACCACTCTGGTCCACAGTTGACTAAAGGATTGGCGTAGAAAACCTAAAGACATTTCTGAGCTGCTTCCACAGGGTCATGGATAAGGCCCAGGATCAGGTTGCTTGAAGGGCCAAATGCATTAGCCATTGCTGTTGTCTCAAGGTGGCAACCAGACCCCTCCCTCTTGGCATCCTTACCCCATTGCTACCCTAGTCACCCTCCACTCTTCAGACCTTTCAGAGTTCACCAGGTGTGAAAGCTAACATGGTGTGAAGAAGCAGAAGTGGGACTGGGGTTGTGGCTCATGGTGGCATGCTCGCCTACCACGCATGAGGCCCTGGGTTTGATCCTTAGCACCACATAAAAATAAAATCAAGGTATTGTGGTCACCTACAACTAAAAAAATACATGTTAAAAAAACCTAAAGACTAAAAATACATTTTTTAAAAAAAGGAAGCAGAAGTAGAGCCACTCCTGTTCCAAACTCACAGCCTTCAGGTTGAGAAAGAAATAGCCCCAGATTTTTTTTTTTTTTTTTTCTTTTTTTGGTGCTACTGGGAGCTGATCCCAGGGCACATAACCAGTGAGCAATATCCCCAGACCTCCCCCTCCCACGTTTTTTTTTTGTTGTTGTTCGTTTGTTTAGAGACAGGCTGAGTTGCTTAGGACCTCGCTAAGTTGCTGAGGCTGGCTTTGAACTTCCTATCCTCCTGCCTCAAACTCCTGAGCTGCTGGGATTACAGTTGTGCACCACCATAACTGGTCAGAAATCTAATTTTAACACAAAGACATATACTTTTTAAAAACAGAGCAAATAATGATGACGTATGACATCAAATTAAATTTAAAATCTCCCATCTTTAGACTGTGAAGTCAATGCTCTATTGAATTATGTCCTCTCATGGGAGTGAAAGAAGACCCCACATTTGTGCCCCTTCCTGCAAAAGCACTTCACATATTCCTAAAGACAGTGAGAGAGACCAGGTCTGCTGTCTTTGGCCATCAGACCTGAAGATGCTGGCTGCCCGTGGCCATGACCTGGGCCTCAGTGGGTGTTACTCTGAATGAAGAAACCTCAGACCCCCAGAACACAGCACAAACCCCTTCCATTTCACCAAGTGCACGTGGACTGTCATGATATGTCTCACTTCCTAATTCATAGGTCCAAACGGTTCTTGGTGGACAGGACTTCAGCAAGTATTGTTTTCTCATATTTAGTTCAATTCAGGGACTGTACTATTTGCTTAGCCAGATAATCAGTAACTAATACCTTAATAAGCCTTAGGAGCATGCATCCCTTTGCAGTTTACAAAGTACTTCAACTATCAGGATATTGAATTTTGTTTTCCAACCAAGGTGATGAGATGGGAAAATCTTTTTGCTGCCAGAATGGGAAATATGACTTCACATGGGCTCTGTGTCCACTTCCCTTGTGAGCATGGCGTTGAAAAGACATGTGACATGTTTGAAAGTCATAGAGAGGAGAGTCACTCTGCGGGGCCATCGATTATTCTTGTTGTTTTTGGCCCCACGAAGGAGTTCCAGGGTTTTGTTCCATTCTATATTTAGTCATGCCTGCTGTTAAATTAGGAATACTTTTATATTGTTGACCTTTGACCTATGGACATTTTTCTGGAGGGGGGAAAAACATTCAAACTTTCACATTAATGTTGGGAAAGTACAATCCTCAAAAATGTGGCAGTTTCTAAAGTTGGAGCCAGGAACTAACCAGGCAGAAGTTTATATTACAAATAAATCCCACTCAGGATGCCAGGGAAGCATGTCAAGGGTTGACAGTTAAGCTGGCCAAGCTAAAATGTTTCCTGAAAAATTAGAATTCCCAAATAACGCATTACAGCTGTTACCTTATGAAAACTGGAAGCAAATTGGGTTGCTAATCTCAGGATAAAAAAGAAGTACATCCAAAATATAACTAAAATCATGTGGCTAACAATTTTCAAAACCTCAAATGATCTCCAGGTTAGTTTCTCTCCTTAATCTCACCCTACATTGATTAATCTCATGGGACTGAACAAGTTGAACCACATGATTTGTACCGGATTGAATTCTCCACAGCTGTTCCATTGGTTTTGCCTTCCCATGTGGTTGGCACTTCACCTAACCCAGGGTTTCTCTACCCTGGTCTATTGGTGGTTTCAGCTAGCTAATTCTTGGAGCAGGACAGGCAGGGGGAGAGGGGTCCTGGGCATTATATGATATTTAGCAGCATCCCTGGTCTGTACCCATCAGATGCCAAGAATTTGTTTGGGATGTGTTTGGGGCTCCAGGTGTCACCAAAGATCCCCCAGGGGAGAGCAAAATTACCCCCAGATGAGAACCACTGTCAATCCTTCTGTACCCAGTACAAAGCTCTGTCGAGACTCAACCTAAACTTAATGCTGAATGGATATATGGTATTATGATCTATTAAGGCAATATAAAAACAGAGTAAAGAGTAGCAAATTCAAACCACAACAAAGTGATTTCTGGATACAAGAAAAACTTTTTCTAGTATGGAGGATGGTTAATAATGAAATATATTCAGTGCCATTCTTTGAAATTCTTTTAAAATTAGATTAGAAGATTATCTGTAGAGGGTGGTTTAAGGGCAAATAAATAGAATAAAATTCTCTTAAAGTCCTTTTTCGGACTTTGTGTTTGATTTCTTACCAATTTAACAAAAAAGAAAGGCATGTGGTGGAACAAAAATACAAAAGAAAAGCAAATTATTTCATTATTTCTCAAGAGGTTTTTTTTTTTTTCTCCTCTTTAACTGAAGAGCTAGGCATAGAGGAAAAAATACAAGAATGTGCTGAAATGAGAAACAGTGGAGAATGAAATCAAGTGGATCATTCATAACATAATATAATGGTTACAATTAAGAGATTTGCCTACTGATAAATGGTTCCGAACACACGTGGTACTAACTGCTCTTCCATCCCTTTCACTGGTAAGGGATTTACAGATTGGAGAGCTTTTTAAATTTTAATTTTAAGTCCTTTTATAAATTTCAGCTTTATTCATCTTCATCATAAATCATTATTCATGAGTGCCGATGCCCAAGGGGTCTCAGGGTGCTCACTCGCGAAGGATAATGCGTATTACTAACCAGAACACTAAGGATGTCCTACTCAATTGGAGGTGAGTGTACACCTAAAAGACACCCCTCTTTATCTATGACCACATCTGGGAGCAACACCCTAAATATAAGTAGACTGTTCACAGGTGCCAGCGCATGGTTGGTGAGGGAGCCGTAGCTTTGACCTGCACAGCATCAATAGTTCTTAACCATCTCTAACAAACCTAGTTGTTTTTTAGTTCATGCTGTTTTCCCTCTCCCTTTCTGCTTCACTGGGCATGTGCTCCCTGGGGCAATTATTTCTGATCCTCCCGGGAAGCTCCTCTGTAATCAGAGGATAAGCTTCTTTGCCTCCCACCGGAGGTTTGTTGCTATCAAATGCGTGCTCTTCTTTCCTCTCGCCAAAGATGCACAGCCTCTGGGATAGCAAGGGTTTGACGCTTTCCAGGAATAATGAGGATTACCTGCAGAAAGGTTTGCAGAAATGCCACCCCCAGAGAACATTTTCCACCCCCCATTTGCCATCCCAAGTCTTCCCACCTCTATGAGGACTCAAGTTCCTTTGGTCATTACCCCAGAAGTACCACTGGTGCCTGTCTGGTGGTTGGCAGCAATGATGTCCACAGCATCTATGAAGTGGACCAGATGGAGTAAAAGAAATGCCAAAACAAGTCACTTCAGGGGGAAAGCTTTGTCAACACGATGCACGTGGTGAAAGCATAACGAAATGAGAAAGGTTTCCTTTGTCCATACAGAGCCTAGAATCTCAGGTCTTGGGGACACATAGCAACCTGAGCTTCCTTGGCTCAGCCCCTTACTCACAATGAAGGGTGTCTCAGTTGGTCCGGGCTGCTCGAACAGAAAGAATACCATATACAGCACGATTGCTAGACAGAAAATTGTTCCTCACAGTTCTGGAGACTGGAAGTCCAAGGTCAAGGCACCTCAGTGTCTGCTAAGGACCTGCTTCCTGGTCCCTGGGCAGTGGTCCTCTCACTGTGCCCTCCTGTGACAGAAAAGGTGGGGACTCTCTCTGGAGTCTCTTTATGGGGGCATCCATTCTGGCAAACTCCCAAAGGACTCCCTACCCCCTGATACCACCACCTTGGAAGTTAGGAGTCCAACATCTGGATTTGGAGGATGGTATTTGCAAATATTCAGTCTAGAACAAAGAGTTGTTCTTCTCAGTTGCACCCCAAATGAGAAGGAGACAGACCAAACAAACCAGTTCGGTGACAGAACTGTAATCACAATCACTCTGGGACATTTTGCCACTCCACCACCTGTTGGAGCCTTAAAATGATGACCTCTGTCCCACATGGAACTAGGAGTCCAGCAGAAGCTCTTTAATCTCTTAAGCTAATGTACTGTGCCCTCCCTGAAACTTTCCTAGGTTATACACATCCGTCTTGTAGTACCAGCATCTTCTGGGTAAGAATTAGATCTGCTTTCTTCTATCTTGTTCAATTAAGATCTTATATGTTGTTCAATATAATGGAGTCAGTGTGCTACTCAGTGGCATGGGTAAAGAGGAACCTAAAGAAATATTTCCCATTTAAGCAAATTTCCCTTTATTTATGCAAATCATCCATGGTAGCTGCAAGAGGGTGAGTAGGGAGAAACCTCTCCAGGACAACCTGGGGTGATGAAGAGCACACAGACTCAAGGTTTAGGCAGACTTGATTTTGAGCCTTGTTATCCAATGCACAGGGCACATGCCTTTCAGGAATCATAGGACTTCCTGAGCTTCGGATTCTTCTCCATGGGAAGGAGGATCACAGTACCTGGGCTTCAGTTGCCAGGCTGGGCTGGGAATGCAGTGTGGTGATAAGAAGCATAGGACATAGCTCGGTTCACAGCAGGTGTTCAGCAAAGTGGCCACTCTGTGCTCCCAGGGCCTTGCTTCATTTTACTGCTGAAAAATAAACGTTAAGAGATGATAAATTTGTCTTTATCCATCCTCTGGAAAATATGGCCTACCTGATACAACAGTATTCTCTAACACTGTGCTTACAGATTGTCCTGGGATTTTCTGGAAGATCATCCATCATTTGGTTTGGCTTCTAAAATGAGAGTTGCTACTCTCATCTAGAATTTACTTGGCAATATGGTCTGAATGTTTGTGTCCCCACCCCCCCAGAATTTATATGCTGAAACGTAATCATGGAGGTGATGGTATCAGAAGGTGAGGACTTTGGGTAGTAATTAGATCATGAGGGCTCTTACAAGGAGACTCCAGAAAGCTGCCTGGCCCTCCTACCGTGCAAGGACACAACAAGAGGACATCATTCATGAGACAGACAAAACCCTCATCAGACACTGCATCTGCCCACAACTTGACTTTGGGTTTCCCAGCCTCCAGAACTGTGAACAATAAATTGCTGGGTTTTTTTAACCCTCCCAGACTAAGATATTTTGTTATATAGCCTAAAAGGACTAAGACCATGCTGTTCTCTTCATAACCTGATATACAATATTTTTCAGGGCAATTGTCTTTCTAGTTGGTCTGGAACAAAACCAAAATACGAGTTAGCATTCTAACCTAATGTGATAGATGTAAAAGTATACTGCAAGAGATTGACAGCTAATGGCTAGCCACTTTATTACAACACAAAAGAGCCCAAAAGCTTATACTCCCAGGACTTCCATCTTTGTCAATACAAGGACTTCAGTGGGACAGCCCTGAGCTTCCTTCACACCACCCTTTTGGTCAATAATAAATGTGAAAAAACAGCCAACATATACCCTCTCCCTGTCCCCCTCCTTTTACCCCTCCCCCTCTCCCTCTCCCTCTCCCTCTCTCTGCAGTCCTGGGGATGAAACCCAGGGCCTCCTGCATACTAGGCAAGCACTCCAGCACTGAGCTGCATCCCCCAGCCCAACATCTGTAAATTTTGAATAGTATTTTTAAATGAATATCAAGGAAACTTTAGACCTTATTTTTCCACCTATAAAATTAGATCCATCTACCCAGAAATAAATAAAGTGCACCCCTAAGTATTTGTTGAAGGAAAGAGTTCAGACTTTTCTCCAAATTCTGGCATTTGCATGCTAGCAAGAACATTGCTCTCTGTTCTGAGGGTTAGTGCAATTAGAAGCTAAATTGTCTATGCCTTCCTAGAATCTGTTTCTTTTTCTAGCAGTCATGAGATTTAGGTATAAGAAAGGAGATCAACGTGTCCCTAAAAAGTTCTTTGGAACCCTTTTCAAGGCCTTGCACATTTCTTGCCTCATTAAATGTTATCCTGGTCAATGCATTTCAGCATAGAACTCCTATATTTTTCCAGAGTGTGAACATTTAATTAATCACAAATAAAGATGCTTGCCAAATTCTGTAGCACTATTTTGATCATGTCTTTCAGATCTTCATATATAATAATGTTTCTTTACCACCTTAGTTGATTCTGGCCGCTGCTGTTTTCTGCCGTGTAGTTATAGAACTGGGAAGGATGCTATATATTCCCACACAGGTATACTGCTCCCTAGAAACAGGCTTCTCCCCTGTGTCTGTCCTACCACCTGCCTCCCACTCCCTGGCCTATTTGTCTTGCCCAAGTCCTTGGGGGATGCCAAGTCCTTTCCATCTGTTCTGTGGGGCCACCAGGGGAAGAGATACAGGAGAGAGGCAACCTACAGTGGCCATGATTGACCAAAATATAAATAAAACCATCAAAACTTCTCCTTAGGGGCTGGGGTTGTGATTCAGTGGTGGAGCACTTGCCTAGCATGTGTGAGGCACTGGGTTCAATTCTCAGCACCACATATAAATAAATGAATAAAATAAATGTCCATCAACGTCTAAAATTTTTTTTAAAAACTCCTTATATTGAAAACTCGCAAGAGAAAACTCGCAAGAGAAAATTTTAAATGTAGACAAATATGACTTTAAAACCCATACAGTCCCTCTATTAACAATCTCTGTAATCACATAGTGACATGTCTGTGACATAGAGTGACTCCTATCATATACATCATTTTAAAACTCTTCATTCTGGCAAGGCTCTGGAGCACATGCCTGTAATCCCAGCAACTCAGGAGGCTGAGGCAGAAAGATAGTAAGTTCAGAGCCAGCCCCAGCAACTGAGGCCCTAAGCAACGAAGTGAGACCCTGTCTCTAAATAAAATATAAAAAGGGCTGGGGATGTGGCTCAGTGGTTAAGCAAGCACCCTTGGGTTCAATCCCTGGTACAAAAAGAAATAAATAAATAAATAAAACAAAAAAATCCCTTCACCTTCTTTCTTTTAAATATCATCAGAAGTAAAAAACTTACAATGAATGAAGTCAGTTACTTGTTTGAGCCTCATAAACCTATATAGCTCGACAAATTAGTTGCTATTCATTTTGTTTAGGTGTGTTGTTCTTCATTTCTACAGTGGTGGAGCTACATTCCCAGCTTCTACCTGGCACGAAGACTTGGATTAGATCCTCAACATTGTGCAAAATAAAAATAATAATGATAATAAAATGTTACTACATTGTGGTCTTGGATGAGTACAGATTTGAAATGAATTGAGTTAAGATAGACAACACAATCTTAAGCAGTATTTGTAAAAATTCAAGTCCACAGGAGGAAAGAATCAAGTTGCCCAAACTTCTGCACGTGGATCCCACAATAGCATCTGCAGAGTCACTAGCTAAACAGAACATTGAGGACCTGTGATTTGCTCAGAGGAGGCCACCAAGTGATGAGGACTTTAGAAACTATGTCTTATGAGAAGCAGACTATATAACTTGAAGAAAAAAAAAAAAGACATTGGGAGGTTATGATCAATTAATTAGTTAACTTAATTAGTTAAAATTAGGGCATTCATTGATCTTTCATAGAGCAGACATTTCTGTGTGCCGCTTGCTATACTAGTGCCCGGGAAACCAAGGGCAAAGGAGCAGACCTCGCTACCACTTTTGCAAAACATAGAGTTAGTTGGTAGATCCAGACCGAAAGATTTTCCTAGGGTGCAATATAATAGACTACTTCTTCACAATTCTGTGGAAATAAAAAGAGTCCATTTGCCTTATTGTTTCCTGATTCTGCATCTCTGTTCCTTTATCTCTTTTTTTTTTTTTTAAACTCCCTCAAGAAGAGGCCCTGTATTCCCAGTGTGAGATGTGCAGGGATCTGAGACATGAGGGAGCCTCAGGAATACAGGGAAGGAGCATCCCACACACACTTGTGGGCCAGGAAAACTTTTCCTGGGGAGTTGATGTGGTGAAGCCTCACACTGAGACTTGAGGAGGCAGAGGAACTTGCCAATGACCAGGGTCATTGCTACAAGGGTCCTCTGATCCCAATAATGTAGCAGAAGCTCCAGTCTAGATAGGAGTAGGAAGACAGGCATACAAAAGGCCTGGAACCAAAGGTTAACTGACCTGGATTCTAGTCCTACCATGGCCTCCATTTAGCTCAGAGACTTTGAGCGATTCACCAGATCTCTCCAGAATCAGCTTCCTTTCCTGGCAATGTACTGGAAGACAGTATTGTCTCTAAGCTTCTCTCTCCCCACCCCCACCTTTACATAATTCCATCACATCTTGGTCCTAGGGTTAAAATTTTAGAAAGTGTTCCAGGGAAAAGTATGATTTAGAAAAGAACTGATGCTCTGGGAGTCTGTGTCAATTAAAGGCTCGTTTCCCTTCTTAGTTTTAATTCTGCTCTGTTATGTTTCTATTAAAGTGTTCTTTCCCTCCAAGAATGTTTTCATACCATGCTGAAACACAATCCTGAGGCCATGTTGCCAAACCTCCCTGGGCATCAACAGGCCTGTGCAGCTGACAGACTCTTTCTGCTTTCTTGGAAGGCTCACCCAGGGCAAGTCAAGCCTGTGGTTATCTAGCATGTAGACCAGCATTATCAACACTTAATAGAGAAGTTGGGTTGTAGCAGGAATCAACTCTTATCACTCATCGCCTCTTTACTTTAGTTCTGAGCCAGAACCACAGAAGCTACCCCAACCAGTGAACTGCCTTTGATTAAAGCAGGGTGTCAGGAGTAACAGAGCTGAAGTCGAATTCAGTCCTGTGCTCACCTGGCTTTGCCTCTTAGGATTTTAAGCTGGAAACACTCCACAAACACATAGTTCTGTATTCTGCCTTCTCATTAAGTCTAAAATGCTGCATTAACATTACTGCTCTTCTTTCCAGAAATTCTAAGTGCATTTTTTGGAGAAAAAGATTCATTCTCACTGTATGTCCTACCACTGAATAATAATTATAATCCTTGCAGATAACATCTATGACAGGTTTATAACATGCTAGGCTCTGCTTTCTGTGATTTACATGTAATATCTAATTTAATCCTTACAACCTATGAAAGGGGACAATATTATGCCCATTTCACTGAGGATCAAAGTGAGGAATAAATGTTTAACTTAACTCCCTCTCCCACACACACATCAGAGCAAAGCCAAGATTCAAAAGAATGGAGTCTAACCCCAGAACCTGTCTCTTTATCACTTATTTTTGGGAGGGACTCGTACTGGGGATTGAACTCAGGAGCACTCGACCACTGAGTCATATCCCCAGCCCAGTCGTGTATTTTATTTAGAGACAGGGTCTCACTGAGTTGGTTAGCACCTCGCTGTTGCTGAGGCTGCCCTTGAACTCGCAATCCTCCTGCCTCAGCCTCCAGAGCGACTGGGATTACAGGCGTGACCACTGTGCCTGGCTCTACCATCTTACTGTCATTCGCCTGCTGAGAACTAAATATCAAAAGTGATGAAAATTTTGCCTGAGATCACATTTGGAAATACCTCAAGGTTATTATTAGAAACTGGGTTCTGGCTTTGGGCAGTGTTGTTCCCTCTCTACCTGCCCTTTTCTCTTAGGTGATACAATGAGGCTGAAGCCCAAGGGTCATACCAGTTGTTCTGGGTTCTCCCCAAGAAGTCAGTTGTCATCTTCATGAACTGGTGTTCACTCTGGAAGTGATGACTCTGCTTTCCTGTCAGACTTCACCACTGAAAGCCTTCAAGATGCCTCACTCCTGTGACCGGTGACCCATCCCAGGAAGAGGGGACTGCTTCTGCACAGTGCCTAGCTTGCACACTGGGGCTCCCGGCGGCATGCTGCAGCTGTGGTTCAGGTTGCTGCTCAGCCAAACTCAGCCTGGAGCCTACTGAAGAGGCCCTCCAGACTGCCTGCCAATGCTTCCATGTGGAAAGAGAACGGACTGGACAAATTGTGAAACATGGGGCTGTCACTCCGACTTTATGATTACGGAAAATTTACATTTTGTATGTCGAGTGGTAACTTAATTCAAAAATAAAAAATTGCTGCCGGCTGCAATCCCACAAATAATTTGTAGCCTGCTGGGCAGCCAAACACTCTTACAAATAATAATAAAATAAAACGTGAGAATAACAAAATGGCTTGGCACAGGAAGAAAAGGATCCCAAGCATGTCCCAGTACTTTTGGACCAATTTCTAACATGCCACCAAGTGCTCAATCATGTTTGGAGCAAACTGGAGGCCCTTGGTCAATTAAAATTCCACGTGATGTTATTCCCAGTCGGCCTCCTGGTCCTCATTATTCTCTTGCATGTCTTGAACGGAGTTTCCTTCACTCTGGAGAAAGTCCCCTGTGACTTGTCCCCACCAGGCCACCTGTGCTGGCTCAGTAAGTGGTCCTTTCGGCCCTTGGCACTGGAGATGATGGAAGGGTGATGGTGCATAATCCTCTGCAGTGTCCCCTTTGCTGCCCATGGACACCTCCACGCTCCCCAGAGCCTCCCCAGCCAGCCTCAGCACTGTGTGAAATCACAGAACAGGCCATTAAGGAGAATATATAATCACCATTTATCACCGAATGTAAAAGGAAATGAAACGGAGCCACTAAAATAAAAAAGCAACAGCTTGTCTCCCAGGAAGCGTTTTAGTTTTTAATTCCATTTTTTTTTTAATGTGTATTTAGACCATTTCCCAGGAGATGAATGCCAATCCAAATAATTTAATTATTTAAATATTGAGCAAATAATTTAATTTTCATTGAGTAGAATTCGGTATTTTTTTTAATAGAGGAGGAGAACTTATGAAATCAGCTAAAGATATGTTAAGTATAATCATCCTTTTCCTGCTGAACTTCTGCTTTTTTAAAATTGATCACTGAGCTATAATTTTAAATTGTGCATACAATTCAGTAGAATTCTGAAAATGGACTCTAAAAATGTTATGGGGGATTATGGGGAAGAGAATCAGTTACATTTCTTAATATCTCCAGCTTAATTGACATGTTCCAAAAGAATCTGAATCTCTTAAACTTTCAACACTGCCAACTACATAGAATCTAAAGATCAAACTGCTCTCTTTCCATATGTTGCCATGAAATTACCTCACCCCCCACCTGCATGTGACACGTATGAAATTTAGAGAAGCTTTGCAATCAGCTCCTTCACTTTTCCAAGAAGACATCCTGATGACAATAACTAGATCTCTGATTTTTTTCCTCAGAGGATAGTTTTTGGCATTTTAAAAATTATTTCCCTGTTCCTTGTAGAACTTTTATCCAGAGAAAAGGAAGACTCTACCTGAACCCAATGGAAATTCAAAATTCTTACTTCTTGAATGTTATGAGAAAAATCAAATACCAATATGTGACTCAGTAATCAGTAAAAAATCAGTCTTCAGTGACTCAGGAGGCTGAGGTAGGAGGATTGCAAGTTCAAGGCCAGCCCCAGCAACTTAACAAGGCCCTAAGCAACTTACCAAGATCCTATCTCAAAATAAAAATATAAACAGGGCTGAGGGTGTAGATCAGCTGTCAATCACCCCTGGGTTAAATCCCCAGTAACCCCCCCACACACACAAAAAAATCAGTCTTCTTGCAGAAATTCATGGGCTAACATGAATTTAGGGTAAGCCAAACATTTCCATCATAGTAGAATCAAGTCTTTCTGAATGAAGGGCTTTCTGTGTTAGGGGAGAGGACAATGGCATTGAGCTTCATTCTAAATAGAAATCTTAAATGGAAACATGTGTTGAACTCCTGGAAGAACATAGCCATGGTACCTTCTTTAGAAAGGTGGGGATTTCATAAGTGGGAATGAAGATGAAAATTCCAGAAGTGACCTCCAGTGGCTCATTTTCCCTGCTCTGAAGGTGTCTAGGGCAGGATGGTACCTTGGGGTGCCTTCTTCCATTCAGTGTGTGACATTCTCACCTAGAGCACGTTTTTACTTGCTCATGGAAGGAAGCTATCCAAGTAGAAGGGGCACACATGAAGACAGGCATGCTCAATGAGCTCTGGGTGAGACAAGTTTCCCTCCTGACTGCTATAGTCAAAACTCAATTCCAATAGCAATTGATGTGTCACAAAGGAAACACTGTGCTATATGCTAGTGTTTGAAGGAGATGGCATTAGGAAACCTGCAAATAAATATCCAGGCTTCTGAGCTTTATCTTTGGCTTCTAAATTGCTGGCTGACTATAGGCAGGGTCCTTGTGTTGCCTTGTTTTAAGGACTGGAGTTGCTCTGGGTATTACCTTGGCATTAATCAATACTCCTGACAAAAGGAGCGGCCTAGGAGATCATCCTCACGCCTCCTTCCCTTACCTCTCCTTTCACGTGTCTTCAGGGACCCAGATAGGATGACTTTCTGGAATCAAATCTCAGGTACCATCTGCCCTTCTTATTCTCGGGTTCTGCATTGTGATTCAACCAACTACACTTCTTTGATTCAGTGAACTCCTTAGCAATCTGTTAGGACTGATATGCACCAATAAGGTAGAGGCTATAAAAATTATTTTAAAATTGCACCTGTACTAAAACATGTAGACTTTTTTCTTGCCATTAAAACCTAAATAATATAGTATAAACAACTGTTTGCATAGCATTTACATTGTATTAGATATTACAAGTAGTCTAGAGATGTTTTAAACTACATGGGAGGATATGTGTAGGTTGTATACAAATACAGTGCCATTTAATATAAGGGACTTGAACAGCCTCAGAATTTGGTATCTGAGTGGATTCCTAGAACCAGCCTCCCACAGATACTGAGGGACAACTGTATCTGAACCAGTTTGACAGTAAATGACCTCAACTGTGACGTTTTCTCTGGCTCCCTTGAGATCCGTGTTCAGGGTCTGCTAGGACTGGTGGACAGATGTTTCCCAATTTACAGCCTCACTTACTCCTCTGTTCCATTTCTTCACATCACTTCTAGTTAATGCTCAATACACAAGGGCAGAAATGGGTCAAAATCAGGTTGAATATATTCCCCTTCACTGTGGTTTCCAAATCTCCACAGCCAAGAATTTCTCCTTGGAACCACAAACAATGAATGGGCACCTAAAAGGAAAAATTAAAAGTAGATTTCCTTGGGCAGCACAATTTCACCACATACCATATTCAGTCAATCAAATAAAAGTACTGATTGGTAGCATGAAATTGCAAGGGGGAAAGGGAACCTTTAAAACAAAACACGACAAGATCTTTCACTACAATGGAACATTCCAATGCACATTATAGTGTTAAATGGGTTTTTAAGGAAGGAGAGAAACTGAAATTAAGGAGCTTTGGTATTCTACCTCTTGCGCAAATTAACTTTCCTGGGAAAAATGATCTGGAGCAGAACTTGGGAAGTGATCAGATTAATGAGGTGGAGTTTTTGGATCCAGAAAATAAACACACAAGCACTTTTGGTTGACAGTAAAAGCATGATTGGAGGGAATTCTTCATAGGATGCCTGTATTCCTCTATTATGGTCCATTGAAGTTCAAGTCCTATTATCAGTGCATATTCCTGATTTCCTTGGAGCTGAATCCTCATAGGTGGTGGGATGTGCCCAGCCAGCACAGCAGTTTCTCTGACTTAAGTGAATATTTGCACAGCCTGGCTACCAGTGCCACCGCAGCCTGTGCTAATGAGGCGATGGTCCAGTTGCATCCTCTGTTAGGTCATTCTTTCAACAAATGTCTGCTGAGCCCCCACTCTATGTCAGCCTCCTCTAAACGTGGGGGACAAGGCACAGAACAAAACATGCCCATGTCCACTCTCATGGAACTTCCACTTTGTAAGGACCCAGGGCAGACAGAAGATAAACAAATACAAATCTGTACCTTGTCTGTAGATGGGCAAAGCCATAAAGAAAAATAGAACAGTCAAAAGGATAGAGAGTACTGTCAGGGGAGAGGATGTTGTTTAGACAGGGTGGTCAGGGAGAGCATCTCTTTGAGAGATGACCTAGACACACCAAGAGATCCTATCTCCGGAAACAGAGCTTCAGGCAGAGGTGCCCATCAGTGCAGTGGTCTGGAGGAGGAACCATAGCTTGTCCAATGAGTAGAATAAAGGAAAGGAGAGATGGGGAAAGTGAGAGGAGATTGGGTAAGGAGGAGGTGGCCACATAATGTTGGTGTTTTTTCAGGCTGCTGCATGCACTCTGGATTTGACACATAAGTAGACAGAAAATTGTTAGAGAGATTTGAACTGAGGCATGTGTGATCTGGCTTATGATTTTAAAGGATGGCATGGATGGGACAGGATAGGAGGCCAGGCCCTATAGCCCAAGCTGTTTTCAGCCATTCCCTAACTGGACAGCATTGGTAGCAGGTGCACAAGACTTGCAAATAACATGATACTGGGGAATTGGCAATTGAAGATTTTGAAAAGTTCTCACTAATTTTCAATAGCTAGTTAAATAGCAGCCTCTTCTGTACCCTTCCCCCCGATGGTTGAGCCCTCCCATGTGGTTTTTCATTAATGTTTGCCACAGGACTCCCTCTGTTTTCCCGTGGCCCTGTGATTTGCAGGTGCAGTTGTCTACCTCCAATTCAACCCTGCGCCAACCTTTAAAACAGGGTAGTAGCTTATATGCCTCTGTGTTACACAGGGCTGGCACACTGGCAATCTGTTAGGACGGATTAGCACTAATTAGATAAAATATACTAAAAAATCAACCACATATATATAAGGCCTACCTTTACAACAGTCCAGGTTAATTTTTTTTAATCTAGTTTTTATCAGACCTTGAATTCAGTACAATATAACTGTTTCTTTAAAAAGTGAATAGCTAGGTACGGTGGTGCAACCCTGTAATCCCAGTAACTTAAAGATTGACATAGGAGAATTACAAGTTCAAGGCCAGCCTCAGCAACTTAGCAAGACCCTATCTCAAAATTTAAAAAAATAATAATAATAAAAAGAACTGGGGATGTAGCTCAGTGGTAGAGTGCCCCTGGGTTCAATACCCAATACTGCAAAAGGAAAAGAAAAATAAAGTCTTACCATCTACACAGTTTTGAACAATTTGTTGATCAGAACAAAAGCTTCATATGGTGTTTTATTAACATGCCTGGTTTGCATGTGTGTGTGTGTGTGTGTGTGTGCACGTGCGCATGCACGTGCGTGCAAGCGCGCGTGCATGCAAGCACACGTGCACAAGTTTGAGCAGAAATTTCATCTTTCATTTTATCAGAATAAAGTCCCAACCAGCATAGCCTAAATCAGAAGCTGCAGTGCCAATAGTTTGGAAGCAGAAAGTGTCACATTCAGGAACACCCGGGTGGAGGCTGGGGGATCCGTGTTCCTTGATGTTGCAACTTAGCCTTGAGTTTTGTCAACATCTGCAGAAGAAAACCATTTATTTCCATGTACACTACAGATTCTACTAAGTTGGGAGCAAGTCCTGAATTAAAAATCATTTTCAAAGAAACACATATGGATGCATCTAAAATTCCACAAAAGAGACAGAGATATTTGGAATGAAATTCCCCTCTGGGAAGCCTGACTTGACACAGACCCTCCCCCTCCCCACTCTAGGGTTTCCTACCCCACTATTTACTGTGTGCCCAAGTATGCATTCCTTGCTATTTCTTTCAGGAAAATACATGATCACCCTAGATTATCATTACGAATCAAGTGCATTTTTTTCATCCCTTTTTCTCACTTCCTGTGAGCATAATTTAACCAAAGAATGAGCTACTCGCAGTTGGCTCTAATACTGAATGGCAAATCAGTCCTGCTGTTTGAATACAGTCTATTTATTGCTAACAATTACTGAAGTCTGAAGAAGTCATAAATAAGCAGACATGGCAGGAGAGTCAACATTTCGTTCACGTGCCTCGTTGTAGTGATTCAGCTCTTCTAACTGCATGGGTGGGGGATTACAAAGCACCCAGCTTTGGGGTTTCTACATAACGTTTAACTGGGTTTGTAAAATGCCAACTTTATCTCATCGCCTGTTTTTTTTCCTAGTTGGAAGCAGTGTGATCTTGTCATTAAAATAGTAACTTCTACTTCTGCTGGAGGCTTGAGGAGGATGACACCTTTTTATTTTTAGAGCAGAGTTTATTTACCTTAGAGATAGAAAACAATCTTCTCTAGTCCACAAAGTAAACAACTTCCTGCCTACTTTTGTATTTCTGTGTGACTCTGATCATGTCCTTAACCTTCCTTCTAAAATTACAGGATTGAACCATTGGGTTTTTTCCCCTAGCTCTATGAGATTGTTAATCCTACTCTAACACCTGTATTGGCATTGAGCTTCAAGACCATGGCCCATCTGTTGATTTACATAGTACCTTAGTTTGTTTGCTTGTTCTTTCCCCTGCAAATCATCAATATCAGGGACACAGAGGCAGATTATCATCCTGTTAGTCGGTTTGGGCTGCTAAAACAAATACCACGGGTTGAGTGGCTTCACCAACAGACACTTATTTATCACTGTTCTAGAGGGTGGAAGACCAAGATCAAAGGTGCCCCAGGTTAGGCTTCTAGTCAGGGCCCTTTCCCTGAATTGCAGACAGGTGGCTTCTGGCTCTGTCCTCCTCTAGTGGAGAGGGCAAACTCTGCCCTCTCTTTGTCGTCTCATAAGGACACTAACTCCATCATGGCGGGGCTCCACCCTCATGTAAACCTAAACCTCACCCCAAAGGGCCTGCCTTCTTATACCCTCGTGGTGTGGGGAGTTAGACTTCAACATAGGAATCTGGGGACAACACAAACATTCAGGCCACGACAGCAGAGAAGAAATAGAATCGTAGATCTACTGAGTGGCAGAACTGAAATTCAATCCTACCGTGTGGTTCCGGGGCCCTTCATTGTTCTGGATAGTTTCTTACAGCAACCTTTGCCTTCTTACGTGTTAGAATTTAGAAATTTTCCCTGGTAACCAATAGGGACTAAATTATGTCCCTTTCAAATTCACATGTTCAGGCCCTAACCCCTCATAAATGAGAATAAGCCCTTTAAAAAGAGGCCCAAGCAAGAGCCCCTTTCTCCTTCCACCACATGAGGACATGGAGAGAAGACCATCTGCAAGCCAAAAGACAGCCCACAACAGAACTCAGCGCCCTGGGCTCAGAATTCCAACTTCCAAATTGTGAGAAATAAATTGCTGTTGTTCACAAGCCACCCAGTCTGTGGTATTTTATTATGGCAGCCTAATTGTGTTATTGATGGAATGTCCAGTTGAAGTCCAGGTCCTGGGTGTCCTGAACAGAGAACTGAGTGAGACACACGGAAGTAACAGATAAAGTACAGATTTATTGAAGGTGAAGATAGTATTCCATTAAGTAGAATGGAGTAGGCCAAGTGAGAGAGAGAGGCTCAAAGCCCCAATGTTTGGAAATTAGGTCTTATATCCTAAAATGTGGAGCTTTCTCTTCCCTACACCTTACCCCATTTTCTCCACTTGGTTATCTTATGATACCTGATTAGAATATTTTCCAATTTCCCCCCATTGGTTATTTTTTTAATTATTTATTTATTTTTAAATTTTTTACAAATTCCATTTTGATTCATTGTACACAAATGAAGTACATAATTTCATTTCTATGGTTGTACACATTATAGGTTCATACCATTCATATAATCATACATGTACGTAGGATAATGATGCCTGTCTCATTCCACCATTTTCATAACCCCCTCCCTCTCATTTCCTCCCACATAGTCTAAAGTTCCTCCATTTTTCTCTCACTCTCCCCCACCCACCTCCATTGTATATCATTCTCCGCTTAATCAGGGAAAACATTCGGCCTTTGGTTTTGGGGGATTGGCTTATTTCACTTAGCATGATATTCTCCAATTCCATCCTTTTATTGCAAATACCATAATATTATTCTTCTTTATGGCTGAATAATATTCCATTGTGTATATATACCACAATTTCTTTATCCATTCATCTGTTGAAGGGCATCTAAGTTGTTTCCACATTCCAGCTATTGTGAATTGAGCTGCTATAAACATTAATGTGGCTGTGTTATTGTAGTATGCTTTAAGTCCTTTGGGTATAAACCAAGGAATGGATAACTGGGTCAAAACGTGGGTCCATTCCAAGTTTTCTGAGGATTCTCCACACTGTTTGCCAGAGTGGCTGCACCAATTTGCAACTCCACCAGCAATGTAAAAGTGTGCCCTTTTCCCCACATCCATGACAATACCTATTATTATTTGTGTTCTTGATAATAACCATTCTAATTGGAGTAAGATGAAATCTTAGAGTTGTTTTAATTTGCATTTCTCTAATTACTAGAGATGTTGAACACTTTTTCCACATATAAAACCTGATTAGAATACTGCCCATTTTACCCCCATTGGTCATTTTAAAATTTGAACCTGTGGCAGAAGTTGTCATGGTGATAAGTCCTCAGTGCTGGGAGTTGTCATGGTAATGACATTTATTGTAAACAAGGGTAGGACTTATCTCCTTGTCTGGTCCTCCAGTGGCTTCTTTCTAATACCCTGTCTCTGCTATCTTGGTGTCCCCAAACTTCTACCTAACAAATGGACCAGGCATCTGTAGAATGTGGGTGATAGGAGGGTTACATGCTTGGCTAAGTACCTGACACATAAGGAGTATGTATTAACTACGTTACTCCTGACTTCCAGGTCTAAACAAAAGTGACGTGTGAGGAAAAATTCTGCAATACTGATGGATGATCAAGTATGGGTCAAGTGCAGGGCACTTTTCTGAAACAGAATGCTCTCACAGGAGAATCCAGCATTTAATTTCTGACATCCCAGTAATGACTGGGAAATACTTTTCAGATACGTATGGTTTTCTACTACACAACTATAGACCTCCAGAACCACGGTTTGGGTTCTGTGAGTTTGGGATGCAAAAATGTGGATGCAACCAAAAGATATATTGTATTGTAGGTTCTTACCACCTAGGAGGACTTCCTATAACCACCTTGGAAGTCTGCATTTTGGATGAAAGAATTTAATATGCTCACTATATAATCAGGAAGGAGCCGGTAAGAGCAGGCAAGATGTCAGGGAGGCAAAGGAAGTGTTCAGTTAAAGAATCTCGTCTTAACTTTTGAGGACACTATTGTCCTAGCAAGACCAAAATATTGGGATAAGAAAGATAGCATTGATCCCCTAGCTCCAAAGATTTGCTTTCCACACATATGGCCTATCCATTAGCTGGGCACAGTGGCACATGCCTGTCATCCCTGCGACTAGGGAAACTGAGGCAGGAGGATCTCCCTGAGCCCAGGAGTTCAGGGCCAGCCTGGGAATTATATAGCAAGACCCATTCTCTTAAAAAAAGAAAAATGTGGCAAAAGTGCTGGGGAGTAATATAGGCCAAATTATATTGTTATGTTGTGTACTGTATACGTTTATGAATATGTAACAACAAATCCCATCGATATATACAACTAAAATGCACCAATAAAAAATGTGGGGGGAAAAAAACAATAATTTTTTTTAAAAGAAAATGGCCAGGTTAAAATACTCAACCTTTTTTTTTTTTCCATCTAACTGGTTTCACAAAGATTTTGTGTGACTCCATAATTACTTCCATTTGACGGTTCCCCTTAGTTGCTCTAAACCATTAGTTTAAAAGGACTTGCTCCCTTGCTGAGAGAGAGGAGAGATTTGGGACCATAGAAGGGGAATTACTTCTAGAGTTTTCATTAGCTTCTTTGATGATCCCTGTTGAGTTACCAAAGTTGGAGCAGATGTACATAAAGGGGCATAGTTTCAATCCAAAGTTTTAAAAAATTACTTAAGATTTTGAAATAGGATATGTATTCTTCCTATAATTGCTATATTTTCTTATCTATGTAAAATAGTACCTCTCTCTATTTACACATATCATTTAAAGCATCTTCTACTCTCTAAAGTCCAGCAATGATATATGACTCTTTGAGATAGACATACTGCAAACATATTTCTAAAGGTTCTAAGATATTTCTGAATGTTTGTCTCTTGGACCCTTCCATTCAAGTTGTTTGTGCTGTTAGGGCACAAGCAAAGAAGGGCACATAATTGGAAAATACAGGCATCTAGTTACTCATTAACTCATTAGCAGGATGATGAATGAACAGCTTCCTAAGTAAAACGATACCCAACTGCAATATAAACAAAGTCACAGGCACTGGCTCATTTAAAGCTCATCATGTTAGAACACAGACTTTTTGTTTAACCTTTTCTGCTAAGAGACTCCAGTTCCACCACCGGCTCCACTCCTGCCATCTTTGAAACTGGCCTATCTAAAGGAATTGCAGCTAGTTTAGAAGCAAGTGTGAAAGAAAATGGACAATACAGCACTTTGCCCTCAAGATCTAATTAAATGTCACTTTGAAAATTAAGAAAACCCTCTTCTAAAAAGAAACTTCTAAAAGCAAATGTCCAGTTGGCTGAGGACGTGGCTCAGGGGCAGATCATTTGCCTAACAGGCATGAGGCCCTGGGTCCAGTCGCCAGCACCACAAATAAACAAAGACACCACATAGGATGACTCAGGAATAAATAGGGAAGTAGGACGACACATCTATTATCTATTTGAGACAGGTGTAGTGTCACCAGAGACTGAGGGTGGCAGGTTGAAAACCAGCCTTGGCAATTTAGTGAGACCCCCATCTCAAAATAAAAAATAGAAAGGACCGGGGATGCAACTCAGTGAGTGGTCAAGCACCCCTGGGTCCAATCTCCAGTACCAAAAAAAATATTTTTTGTTTGTTTGTTTGTTTATTTATTTACTTGAAATCCTTTTTTACAAAACCCGTTTTGCTTTCTTTTACAACATTCTTGGCTGGTGTTCATGACAGACACTTAACAGAACCCAGGGCTTTGTGTGTAGTCGATGCTCAGTAGGAATCAGCTAAGGGAATGAATGAGTAGAGGAATAAACTGCTCTCAAATGCTGCTTCCAAAGCTCAAGTTTCTGAAACCCTCTGATGCCATGACTGCTCAATGACAACAGTGGGGCTGGGGTGGGGACCAGAAGAGGGAATATTTAGATGAGACATACCATTTTGCACTCACTCATGCAACAAGGAATGATGGAGCCCAGTACGTGCCTCATACTGTTGGAGGCTCTGGGGAGCAACAGAGATAGATCAACACAGACAAAAGCCATGCCTTCATGGAAAGCACAGTCCAATCCAGAGAAACAGAGCAGACAAATAAAGAAAACACACAGCATAGCGGGAAGTGATAAAAACGAAGAAAAACAAAAAAAGCCAGGAGTGGAGAAGAGAAAGTGGGGGCCAGCTGTAGACACAGCAGTTGAACTCGCCCCTTGGAGAAGGTCTGCCTCCCGACGTAGCAGCAGCCACTGTGGAGTGCTTTCCAATTCACAGTGCCTGTTCTCTGGTCACCTCATTGAACTTTGCTGTGGCACTGTGAGATCAGAGATAAAACTGAAGATCTGAAACTGATTAAACTGCTTGGCCAAGGCCACATGCCCAGCGAGCACTGGAGCCTGGTCGTGGTTCCTGTCCCCTCTGCCTGGCAGTGTCAACCCTGCCAGCAGGGGGGGTGAGGAAGCCTGTGTGGTTGTGTTTGTCTCCTGCTCAGAGTAGCTGCTTTGTGAAGTTTGATATTTACTGCTCCTGGTTGGTTTCTGATTTCTCCCTAGAGGAAATAAGAGTACAGTATGTGTTTATCATCAAATAAGATCTGTGACTAGCATTCTAACACAACAAGAGAGGAGAATTGGGTGAAATGGAAAGCCTCCCCACCAGGACAGCCTCAGCGAGCTCACCATCCCTAGTCTCCCACCTTGAATCACACACTAGCCTGGGAGCAGCTCTTTGTACCACACAGGGTACTGTACACGTCCATCATCTGGGTCATCTCATCACCCACCTTGATACTCATCAGGCTAAAGACACATCTTGGTGATGAGAAGAGCAAGTCATCCCTGCTGCACTGATTTATTTAAAAACTGTTTTGAAAGCCATGACTTCCGTGGGCCCACAGAGACAATTCGTTTCCCACTTGGAATGAACCAAGTATCAAAACTGCAAGCAGATTTGTCAAAGACAGAATTTTCATTTGAAATGCACTCAATCATGGTGTGTGTTGAAAGCCGTGGAAGATCATTGCCTGCTTTTTGAAAATGAGTGGAATATTTGTCTTCATCTCCTAAACACAAACAAGCAAACAAAAAAATAATCAATAACTACTTCCTGAAAATCTGGCATAGTTTCAGTGGGGTGCTGATCCAAACAGTGGAATTAGCATTGTACAGTAGAGAAAAGTATTGATTTTGGAAGCAGACAGGAGGTTAAAATTCTAGCTCTATAACCCATTGAACAATCTTGGAAAGCTACTGAACCTCAGATTTATCTTCTGTAAAATGGGTATAACAACAACTCTGGAATGCCATTATGGAGATTACATGAAATTTAGACTAAATGTTGGCACATTAGATCATCACTAAATGGCACTACTATCAGGCCATTGAGAGCAAACTCTGAGTCTGTTGAACATTCCCTCCAAGGCAATAAAGGCTAAATCCAGAGGAGGAGTGGACAGGGTTGGGTCATAATAGCAGACATGGAGGCAAATGCAGATTGAGACAGAAGACTCTGGGAGCAAGGACTGTCCAAAGAACCCAAGAAGGAAGGTAGAGAGCAGATCCAAGGTGTACCGTCTGCCGTGGAGACCAGGCAGATGAGACTGAGAGGTTCAGATGGCAGAGCTGGGTGGGGATCCCTGGGACAGGGCCATAGGGGAGGGGACATGGGATGAAACCTTCTAAAAGAATTTGCCTAAGCCATGAGTAGGACCAAGCCCAGTCAGGCAGTCATAGAGTGTGTGGTACTCCATAAAAGAAAATCTGGCTTCCATCTTGGAGAGATTTTGCGTTTCTAATTGACCTGCAGTCAGCGCCATTCTAGAAAATGGTTACTTCTCCAAGTTACTTTAGCAGTGCTTCAAATTGGACAATGTTGTGTTTGTTCTCTGAATACAAATTACTAGTGTTGGGAAACCACAGTGCCTGAGCCAACCACCCAACTGGAGCTCTTTGTTTGTGGTGCCTGCTCCCTGACTCCACAAGCCAGAAGGGACCTCGGAGGTCAGGAGTCCAACCACCCACGGGGAAGCAGGGGTTCCCACCACAGCGGGATCACAGGTGACACTTGGCCTCTGCAGGAGCACACCCAGCCACTAGAGGTCCACCACCACCTCACAGGAAGCCATCCCGACAGGGAGCAACTTTGAGTCCCATAAAGTCCTTCCTGCAGTCACCATAAAATCTGTTCTCCAAGAGCCCTGCTCACCAGCCCACTTTCTAGGGGCCCTACTGTCATGGGTCAGAACTTGACTCATCTGAACATCTAGATACCAAACATCTGTCAGTATCTAGTGCTGGCCTTCCCTCTATTAAAGCTATTCTTTTGGGGATCAAATATCGCCATTTCCTTCCATCATTGAAGTTGACCCTGACCACTTTCTCATCCAAATTGTGTCACCTTAACATAGCTGAATTTACACACATCCCTCCTAAAATGTAGCCCATGAGACTGAACACAGTACTCCCTATACCACCTGAATGATCAGTCCTTCCAGTCCTGTGTGAAGAACACAGGTTTGTTTTATACACTAATATTGCATCAGCTTTGGAGTCTAGCACAACACACTTCAGATTTCTATTCACTCTGTTGTCAATAAAATTCAGGTCATGAGTTTTTTTGTTGTTTAATACTGACTGCTTTTGTCATCCTCAATATACACTTAAACTTCCATTTCATGTGGTCAAATCCATCATTCTCTCTCCTCTGACCTTTTACAATCCTGCTTTTTAGCTCTCTTTTTCATTTTTTTGTCATTTCAAAAGGTTGATTTCCTACATTTGCCCAGGGGATTAACAAAATTGTTTATCAGTACATAAACAGGTACAGACCTTGTAGCATGCAAACAGAGACCAGAGAAGTTCTTATCATATGGTATCTATTATCATTATTATTTTTATCAAATGCCAATTGTTGGCATTATTCATCAACAATATTAGTTTACTACTGTTGTATATCATGATTATTGGTACTTGCAATATGCATATTGAATACATTACTCATTACCTACTATATTATTTTATTAATGGATAGTCTTTGTATATGATGATTTTACCAGTTATAAATCTGTCTTACAGTCAGGGAGTATTTTTTCATCTTGTCTCCAAGTATTTTATGAGAAACTTTGTAAAATCTTTCACTGAAACCAAAGTACTCTGCCTCGTAGTCCTAGCAAAGCAATAGAGCCAGTGCATGTTCCCAGCTTCAGACATAGGAGGGTGTCTTACTAGACTCTTCTTGGGCAGAGAGGAGCTGCCACTGAGATACCTGTCAGGCCTCTCATCTTGACCTCTGCTGTCCCCTTTGCAGGATGCAAAGGTTGCCCAGACAGGTGGGGAGATGTCGGGTCTTCAGATATCTGGTCAAGCCTCATCTCCTAAACAAGCTCGCTCCCCCTGTATTCACCCACTCACGAAGATTGTCCTTCAGAGGCCTCTGCTCCTCACCGCCTCCTGCGTAGTTCATTCCTGTCTAGTATGGTATTGACATTTGTTCATTATCTGGATCTTCCATAGGATGTCCACTTTAGGAGACAGGAACTTGTGAGGTGCCTTTGGTTCACTAATTGCATCCTCAATACTGAAACCAGTACCTGTCATTTTGTAGGTTCTCAATAATACTTGTAAAATCAGTGAACAGGGATCATATGCTTGAGGGTATTTAGCTAGACCTCCATTTGAATGTCTCCAGGGCTTGGATGCTACTATAGAATTCCTCCAGCACCCAAGACCGTGATGGAAGAGAAGAGCAAAGGCACACAAGAACCTGGAGGCAGTGGCCTACTGAAAACAGATGTACGCTAACTATTCTTGAGACATTGTTCACATACCGTTAAAGTATGTGATTCAGTGATTGTTGATTCAGAGTCATGCAATTACCACCACAATCAATTTTAGAATATTTTAATTACCCCCCCCATAAAACCATCACCATTGCTGCTACTACTACACACACACACACACACACACACACACACACTGGCCACATCCCTTCAGCCCTAAACAAATGCGAATTTACTTTCTCCATTATAGATTTCTTTTATTCTGCATTCTTCCTATCGAGAGAATCATATGTGGTCTTTTGTAACTGATTTCTTTCATTTAGCACAATGTGTTCAAGGTTCGACCATGTTGTAGCATGCATCGGTACTGAATTCTTTGTTGTACCAGATCCATGTTGTGTATCCATTCATCGACTGATGGGCATTCAGGTTGCTCTACTTTTGCCTATTACTGTGAACATTCATGTACTAGTTTTTGTGTGGGTGTTTTCATTTCTGTATACTTTCATATCTATATACTTAGATGTGGATCATATGGTCATTCTGTGCATTTTGACGAATTGCCAGGCCATTTGCCAAAGAAACTTCACCATCTTACATTACCATGTCTCACTGGCAACATCTGAGGGTCCTCGTTTCTCCTCATTCTCACCAACCTGCTGTTGTAAGATGCTTTTTAAAGTCTCATTGTTTATCTTACTCTCCTTGTAAATTTTGCATTCTTTTCCAGAACCTAAAGGGTTCTTTCACTGCATCAAAATTATTTCACTGCAGCAGGAAAAATAAAACTGGGAAACATTTAAATTGTACTTATTCTTTTGGGAGAACTGAGCTGCATTAAAGAAAGCTAAAGCTGTCCATATTCAGTGTCCTGCGTTTCTTTCCTCTGTTTTGTTGCCTCAGCATCTTGGAGGACCCCAACTCCCCTAAAGATGTGGAGTCTAAATGCAATAGCTCCCTCCTTGCTTTATATGCTGGGCCACTAGAATCATTGAAGAGATTTCCTGCCAGGTACAGTAGCGCACCTCTGTAATCCCAGGAGCTCAGGAGGCTGAAACAGGAGGATAGTGAGTTCAAAGACAGCCTCAGCAAGAGATCTCTTGGGATGCTATCCAACAGTGGTATCTGTTGGCTTCTACAGGTGAAAATGACAGAGAGTGTATCTTCTTGCGTATGACAAACTGAACTCTGGTCCATTAGTCAATCTCCTTTAAATTCTTGGGGAACTCTGTAAGTGAAGTTGCTTTTCTTTATTTTTAACCCCAGCACTGTGGTTTGCGTAACTTGAACCAAACTGAGAGTTACAAAGACTAATTGCTCCCTACCAACCATTTGCATTCATCTGCAGAGTTTTATTTGGGGGGAAAAGATCTTGCCACATGCAGGAAGAAGCATTCATAACTTTGTACTAGTTAACTCTGAAATTTCAGCTATGGAAAAAAACTTTGTGAGCCACTCCTCATACTTAATCCTTTTTATTTGGGTTTTTCAAAACTATCGTCATATTTTTAGCCTGTCTCTATTTGTTTTCCATGAGGAAAACTAACAATTCATCCCTGAGTTTAAAACGTCCAACTGGCACTTGCCCCGGGTGAGGGAAAAATATATTCAAAATGCTATTTTTTTTTCAAGTCAAATTTCAGAGGAAGTTTTCATTTTTAGTTATTTCCTTAAAAAGACAAGTTTTTAAACCATTAGATTTTGTTCATGACCCTCCCAGAGGCTTACAAGTCTGATGTTCTTGGCAAATGATGCAGTAGTTGCTGGTGCATACAGAGGGCAAAACGGGTTGATGCAGCTGTGCATCTGTCATAGATGGGTGCCCAGCTGTGTACACGATTCTTTATTGGTTCCAGATGACACTGTGCTCAATAAAACACTCACATGTTTTATTGAGAAGAAATTCATCTGTTATTTTTCCATCAAGTCTTTTCATATCAAGATACAATCACTAGTTTCATCAGTATAAATATAGCAAAAGAAAGAAAAAAAACTAACAGCCCTGTCTTCTGTAAGATGAGGAACAAAGTTAGTCTGTGTCCTAGTTAACTGTTGCTGTGTAACAAATGATTGCAAAAGGTTGTGGCTTAAAATAACCAGCGTTTAGTTAGCTTATGATTGTACAAGTTGGTAATTTAGCCTGGGTTCAGCAAGACAGTTCTTCTGACCTCCCTGGTACATCTGTGTTCAGCTGCGAGTCAAGCAGGCAGCTTTGCTGATCTTGGTTGGCTGTCTTGCCTCTCTGAACCTCAACTGGGACAAACAGGCTGATTCCGTTCTGGTCCATTTGGTGTTTCAGCTTCCAGTCAGCTCGTCCAGGCATGCTCACGTGGCAGCTAGATGGTATTCCAAGAGAACATTCAGAAATGCGGGGGACCTCTAATGGTCCAAGTTTTGAACTAGCGTTTTGTTACTTCTGCATTATGTTGGCCAAGACAAGTCCATCTTTAGGACAAAAGAAAAATAGGCTTTATTTCTACATATCACTTTGCACCCACATTATAAAGGCAGACATGCAGGGAGGAATGGGAGATTATGGCCCCTTTTGCAATGCCCCACCACCTATTTCATGACTATTCAAGAACATATTGAAAACCATTAAAATGTGTCATTTTGTTGTATCCTTTGAATACAGAGTTTTTTTGTTGTTATGTATGCTGTGTAGCTTATGTTTCTCTTTTGGATCTAAAAGAGATTAACCATATCTATAACAAAGGACTTTATCAAATTTTTTCTTTTGACCTGAGTTCTATGCTTTTGACAATGCTAAAGTTGACCCTTTTTCTTTCCTTTTCCCCCGTCCTTTATTTTTCCTTCTCTGTGTTGCTGGGGATGGAACCCAGGGCCTCGTGAACGTTCACCAAGTCCTCTACCATTGAGCCACAACTTCAGCCCTGAAGTTGATCATATATCATGTCATACAATATATATGTTTTCATTTTATTGCTCTTAGTCAAGATTTCCTCCTTTCTTTGTTGCCAAAAAATCAATAAATGAATCGATGGGTTTTCCTCACTATTTCTACCATGGACTTTTAAGTAACAATGCATCTGTGATGGGTTTGTGCAATTTTTGTTTGTTTTCTGACACATGAAACACCATGGCTTAGAACTAAACAGTCCTATTGTCTGTAATAATCAATACTTTTTTTAAATAAGTGCTTAAGAACATCTACACCCCTTGGATTAATAATTACTGTCTATTATGAATTCACTAGCTGTAGTTGACAAGTGGTTTTCTTGTGTTTTCATGCTGGTTTTAACTATTACTTCAAAAATTAAAATTATTCCATTTTCTAAGGTAAATAAATAAAGAAACCATGGATGTGGGAAATTGGGGACCTGTAAATGTTGCTGATGGAAATGGAAAGTAGTTCAATCAGTTTGAAAAACAAATTGACAAGACATATGCATGACAAAAAGAAATTCCATTTCCAAGTTTTTATCTTAGAGAAACAGATAACAGTCCAAAAGACAGATAAGAAGATGGTCCTTGCATTCTTTTATTCTCTTATTCAGTCATTTCTTTATTCATTTATTTAGTAGTCAGACAATTTTTATTGAGCACCTACTATAATCTCACACACTACTCCAGGGATTATGGGTAGAGCAAAGGACAAAGGAAAAACCCTATCTTCAAAAAGTTTGCATTCTAAAGAAAGAAGACAGAAAATAAGCAAAATAAGTAAGTAAAAATATATTGCAGGTAAATTGATGATAAGTGTCATGAAGAAAAATAAAAGAGAACAAAAGAAAAAAGTATTAGGAAGGAAGTTAAAAATTTAAATAAGATGTACAGGAACAGCCTTGCTAAAAATGTAATAATTACAATTAGATTTAGGAAATTAAAATATAAGCCACCCCCTTAAATTTTAGACAATCAATGAATTTTTTATTTGTGTATGTGTATCCCATACTTTATGTGCAGCATATTTATACTTAATATATTTATTTGTTGTTTATCTGAAATTCAAGTTTAACTGGATATCCTGTATTTTATCTGGCAGTCTTAATAACAACTAAGTAAAAACCTAAAGGAATATGGGAGCCAGTCAGGTACATGGTGAGAAGGTTGCTGGGTGGATGGGTGAGAGGGAGACAGGCACGGCAGAGGAGGCCGTCGGAGTAAAGGCCCTGGGTGACGTAGCAGTGAGAGCTGAGAACTTGTAAGCAATGGTAGCAGTTCTAGTAGTTACATAATAGCTTAATACATTCTCTGTGCCTTTCTGAATGCTTAAAAACCTCATTTTAAATACTTTTCAAAGAATGGTATCAAAATTAAAGAAACAGAATTTTAGGTGCTCATGACTTAGAGGGGGACACTGTCTATTCTCATTCTAAATGTCCCACAATTCCCTGGGAATGCCATTTCCTTGTCTGTCAGGTGGAGGTGATGACAGGGGCCCTTGGCCCTCGGAGCAGTAGTGGGAATAATGAATCAGATAAAAATGGCACAGACACCACTAGTATCATGAGAGTGAATGGTGATGGGATTTCATTGCCTCTGATCTGGAACCACCTGAACTTCTGTCAGGCTCATTCTCATGTAAAATAGAGTTTAGTTCCAATTCCAATAAAACACTGGGGCTCTATATCACTTTTGTTTGGAGTTTGTGGGATGTCCCAAATACAAACAGACAGCTCCCCTTTCTAAGGGATGGGCACTGCTCACCAATAGCTGTCACCAGTCAGTCTGGGCGCAGGATCCTTGCATGCTCACAGGTTACTTCCTGTTGGGCTGAGCTCCTGGTAATACTGCTCTGGCTGGCTTGCCGAGTGACCTATGGATGCAAGCATCTGAGCAGGTAGAAGGAACTGGAAGTTCACACGTGGGTGTAGATATGCTGCCCAACACATCTGAGGGCAGGATACAGTGACACTTTAGGGCTAAATGCTGAAGTTCAGAGCCAGAGCATTTCTGTGACTGACTGTCATTCCCAGGGGCATTCACTGAAAGCAAACAGTGTAGCCCCAATTGCTGAATGAAGTTCAGGGCCACTTAAGTGGGTTTTTCTTCCAAGTTAGTCACAGATGAGCTGGCAGGAAGTTCTCTACAAGAAGACAGCCCACAACACGCTCAAAAGAAAGGGATGGAATTTGGGGCACAATTATTTAGGCCAAAGATATTTCAATGATTTATTTACAGGACTTAGCTCACCGGGGGTCTCATTAGAGCTCACAACACTTACATATAGGATTCACACCAAGAATCAACATCTACCATGGTGGATAACTGGATATTGTACAGAGACAAAGGCTGCCAGATTCCAGGCCCTTTAGTTGACATAGATATGCAAATAAGAATACTAATAGCATATATTTTATTGAACACATGCTCTATGCCAAAAAAGAAAAAAATTCCCTCTATGTACTTTACAGTGTAATCCTTATAGCAATCCTACCTAGGAAACTGAGACTAAGTTTAGAACCTATTAGTCTAAGGTTATACAACTAGTAAGTAGTTGGTCTGTGGTTCAACCCAGGTAGTGTTTTACCTTAGCCTGCATTCCTAACCACTGCAGCATCACTCTCTGCGTCTTTAGGCAGGAAAGTAGGTTATGTCGCCAGTTTCAGCCTGTTGTGTAGACAGGTAAGAAAGGTTCTGCTGGAAGATTCAAATGGACCTGTCTACAGCCCCCCAGGAAGGAGGGAAGATCTGACTGTGAGAACCACTAGGATTATGCTGGCAACCAAGACGACACATATGCAACTGTATTAGAAGTACAAACCAAGAGCTACACCAGAGTCGCAAACTGGGGGCCAGTAAGGGCTCAGACCACCCCCTGCCATTGAACTTTGCCATTGAACTTGGCCCTGTTTCTGCAGAACACCTCCAGGAATCTGCAGAGCTCTGGTTCTCAGGCAGCTGGGGCTGCTATCAGCACAAACATTACGCAGCTGAATATTATCTCCGGCACTTTCCACTGCCCATCCGTTCTCCAGGCTCCCCCTCCTGGAGAGGGAGACTCTTCTCACTGCCTGTCCTTTCCCACCCCTTTGTCAACACTAAGCTGCCACAGTGGCAAGAACATGCTTGAAGGTCCTGAGGTCAGACTTGGATTCAAACATCTCTCTTTCTGGCTGTAGACTTCTGGCACATTTCTTTGTGTTTCTGAACCTTGATTGCTGGACCTATTCATGAGAATAAATAATACCTACTGTGCAGAGTGCTGCAAAGATCGCAAAAATTGCACACTGTGTGCCTCACACCTCTCAATAAATAATAGACATCATCATTATTATTGATAGCAGATCAAAGTTTAGGTTATAACTATTTCCAAGGGGCTTTTTTTTTTTTTTTTTGGTACCAAGAATTGAACCTGGAGTGCTTAACATTCCCAGTCCCTTACTTTTTTTTTTTTTTTTTTTAAATTTTGAAACAGAATCTCACTAAGTTGCTTAGGGCCTTGCTAAATTGCTGAGGGCCTTGCTAAGTTGCTGAGGCTGGCTTTGAACTTGTGAACCTCCTGCCTCAGCCTCCTGAGCCACTAGGCACGTGCCATTAAGCCTTAGCCCAAGGGAATTTCCTTTGGAAGGAGTGCAAGAGGCCTTTCCTGAAGGTTTGTAAAGTACTTTCCTTTTTCTCCACTATTTATTTCCTCTTCCACTGAGAACCCAGTTTCTTTTTAGAGCAAAGACCTGTGAAGACCTTCCCAAAAGCACACGGAGAATTAGAAAATATAAGCAAAGGAAGACACTTAGACTTCTGAAAACAACAGCAAAATAACTTAGGGTTTACTAAGGAGAGAGGTAAGGATGTCTGTTTCAAGACAAATTATGAGCTAGGGATATAGCTCAGTGGTAGAGCACTTCCTAAGCAGGTCCCTCCCTAGTCCTGCCAAAAAAAAAAAAAAAAAAAAAGATAGAAATCACACCTACTCAATTATGAAGTTTTTATATTAGACCCCCACAAACGCTGTTATGAGTCTTCAGGACATTTCAGGTTTTCTTGGAAAAGTGTGGTTGGGTGTGGCATTGCAGTGGTGCGCCTGGTCCCAGGTCCTTGATGACAAGACAGAGCCCCTATATGTTCAGATGGACGAGAAGCCCACTTTATTAAAACAACAATAAAGAACTGCACAGAAACACAGGTCAAAGGCTGTTTTCTAGCACCCCAGCGTTTTCTCTTGTTTCTTTATTAGTTTGGATGGATTAAATTATAAAAATCAATGGGGTCTAATTGTAAAAACGATCGCAATGCTTGGCCAACAGAAAGTGATAAAGCAAAATTAAATACATGGTGTAGAGAGTAACAAATTTTGAGGACGTGGAATACAATAACGTTCTTAAAATATAAACAAAGCATTGTGGTGATTCCTGCCCTTGGAACACAGGCACGTGCAAAGCTGGCCATAATAGAAGCTAAGAGATGCATCCAGGCCATTCAGAGCACGGGAGTGGGGAGCTCAGGGAGGCTTTCCTGGAGAGTGCGGCATCTGCTCTGACTTTGAGGAATGAGTGGGAGTCAGTTCAGTGTTAGGAAGAGAGCGCTTGAACAAAGCAAGAAGGCGAGAAGCAACGGGGACTTCCAGGAACTGACATGAAATGCCAGCAGGGAATGGTGACTGGGGACGGGCAGGTGAGACCCATTTGCAACCAGGCTGTAAACAAGAGGTTATAGTCCATGTGAAACTGCAAAGTGTCCCTCACAATGGGGACCAGCAGCAATGCTGCATGGCCTCCTCTGAGTCTGGCCACTGCCATATCCCAGCCCAGCCAGTGCCTGGGGTGAAGAGATGCCAAGGAGCTTTGGCTTCACCAGGGTGTGAGAGGCATGTTTCAGAAACAGAGCGACAGGGCCACATTTCATTCTAGATGTGTCTCCATCAGAATTAAATGCGTAAAACCACAATGCTCCATCCAAGAACCCTTTCACTTTATTCATCCGTTCAACAAGTACTTACTGAGAGGCCAGGCTCAATGGCACACGCCTGTAATCCCAGCAGCTCGGGAGGCTGAGGCAGGAGGTGGGGGACCGAAAGATAGTAGAATGAAACAGACATCATTACCCTATGTATATGTATGATTACATGAATGGTGTGAATCTACATTGTGTACAACCATAGAAATGAAAAGTTGTACCTCATTTGTGTACAGTGAATCAAAATGCAGTCTGTAAAAATTTCAAAAAATTTTAATAATTAAAAAAAAGTTCAAAGCCAGTCTCAGCAACTTAATGAGGTGCTAAATAACTTAGCAAGACCCTGTCTCAAAATAAAATAAATAAATAAAAAGGGATGGGGAAGTGGCTCAGTGGTTAAGCACCCCTGGGTTCAATTCCTGGTACCAAACAAAACAATCCAAATGTTTATTGAACATTTAATATGTGCCAGGGACTGTCCTATGCTCAGGAGACTGAGCAAGACACGAAATAGGCACAAATCTCTGCTGATGGGATAACATGAGACAGATAACAACCCAAACACCTAAGTAAAAATTGTATAGTTTGTTAGAAAGTGACATGAACAATGGAGAAAAATAAAATGGGGAAGTGGTTAGGGAGACAGCTGCAGAAGAGTGGGTGTGGAGTTGCCATTTAAAAAAAAATTAGTTGGGGGCATGTGATAGATGTAGACCACATGCTGAGCATGTGCGGACGCCCTAGGTTCAGTCTCCAGCATGGGTGTGTGGGGAAAGAAAACGTTGGTTAGAAAAGATTTAACTAATAAAATGATGTAAGTAGGAAACTGAAAATGAGAACTTGATTCCCGCTGATATCCAGGGAAGTGTATTCCAAGCAGAGGGAAGTGCAAAGGCCCTGGGGCTAGTGTGAGCCTAAAGATGCCAGGGCATCTGGAGTAGACTGAAAAGTGGTGGGAGAGTGGTGCTGAGTAAAGGCCCAAACCAGTCAGCAGTACCAGTATCTTTGGGAGTGTTAGAATTGCAAGTCATTGTACTCTGACCTTGATCTGGGAATCTGAAACTCTGAGCTTGTGCGCAAGGATGCATGAGCCCCAGGAACCTAGTTGGCTTGATTCTGTTGGCTTGATTCTGGAACCTCTGCCTTAGAGTCAGAGTTTGAGCATTTCTTTCTTTCCCTCTTTCTCTCCTTTCCTGCCCCCTCTCCAATATTTTGCCTAAATGATTTCATCACTGTCCATAGGTTTTAAAGGTTCCCATATGTAGGCATCTCCAGCCTTTTTCTTTGCCATCCAGTTGTCCCTTTTTGCACCTGATCCTGTGTGCTCAAACCCCATTTCAACCGATCACCTTCACAGTCTCCCCATTTGGTGAAGTCAGAATCCTGGGATCTTGCTAACCTGAACCCACATTATTCTTCATCAATAAATGATCTGCCATTATAAATACAATCTAATTTTACTGGGTGGCAGGAGAAAGCATCACCTTCCAAGTGACACTTGCTGGTAGTTTCCAGCCCTACTTTAACTCTGAGAGATTGACTCGCCCTTTTCCCCCTGGGGCCAAGGTATGCTTTCTCTGAAGCCCTGGGGCTCTCACTTCTGGCTCTGCCCATCTTTTCAATACTTTCTTACAGTTTGCCTGAGAGATTGATTGACTGATGTCACCTGTGCAATATTAGAAGTTACAACTGAAAAAGGAATATTTGCTGAAAATCTTTCCCATTCAGTTTCCCAAGTATTTCTGCTTTAACTGCCTATGGTAGTGAGACATTGGCTGAGACAACTAAGAACTAATGAATTTCCACTGATGGGCACCAGGAAAAGCACTCTAAGGGATAGAGTGCCACCAAATACTTGACCCCTGAGAGGTGACTGACGTTGAGGGACAAGATTACCAACTCTGGATCACACTGCCTGAGCTTGGTAATTCCTGTGGTCCACTTGCTCTCTGTAGGACCTGAGGTGGCTCACTAACCCTCTCTGTGCCTTAATTCCCTCATCTATAAAGAGCTAGCGATTATGCCCATCTCATGGGGCTGTTGAGAAGATTGAATTAGTAAATATAAATCACATAATCAGTACCTGGCACTGGGTAAGCATTAACTATTCTTACTAATATATTTATATTTATATTTATCTATATATTTCTTAGTAGTTAAACAGAAAACATTTGGTTAGAAAGCTAACCTCAGGTACTTGAGTGTCCTTTTAGTGTTAAACAATTTTATACCGTGGTACTCACTGTAATACAGCTGCTCCCTGGGGCTCAAAGTTACATTAATTAGCTCGTGATGTTTTTGATTGATTCTCATCTGTGTTTCAAAAAGACCTGCCCTGGATTTTTGTTGCTATGAGTCGAAGTCATCTAAATTCTGATTCCCAACCAGGAAAAAATAATAAGCATCTATCTAATGTCATGAGAACACAGGATTATAAAACATAGCTATTAAAAATGACATCACTATTTTTAAAAATAATGAAATAAAACACAGCTCTTAGATAATTCTTCATATGCCCCAGGGACCACGGTATTAAGCACTTGATCACAGGCCATGAGAGGAGATGGAATTCTTTCTTTTAGATTGAAGTGGTTCAGAATTGGCCTTTAATTGACCTGGAAGTGAGAAGAAAAAGGATTGGGTATAAAAAATATAATAGGTTCACTTGAAACCCACCAAGCACTTTAACCTGCCCCAGAGGGGCCTTTCTCCATCCTTGAAACCTGGTTGAAATATGAAAGGAAAAGGGGCCAGCGTTACTCTCTAGAAATGCAGAAACTGGAAGGTGATGCTATTTCCACATGTACAGTTAGGAATTGGCAAGACAAGACATCAGATCTGCCAGTCAACTACCGGGTGCCAGTCAACACCAGCCATGGTTCAAGCTGTAATTAATCGTGTCCATAAAGTAGATCTGTGATTCCAATATATTTCACGTGCAGATAGGTAGCAGTCAGCGTGGATGGTGAGCACTCGCAGGCTGGCCTGGGTACAGATATGACCAGCAGAGGCACTCCAGGCAACTTGCTTCATCTTTTTAAACCTCTGGTTCCTTATCTGTAGAAGAGGGATAAAGCAGTTTCCGTCTCTCGCGAATCCTGTGATGATTGAATTAACTCATGTTTGGAAAGTTCTTGGCACTGTGCCTGGTACAGTACTAACAGCACTGTTAGCTATTTATTTTTATTTTATTTTCAGTGCTGGGGATTGAGCCCAGGTTATCACATGTTCTAGCCACATGCCCTAACTCTGAGCTACACCCTCAGGCCCTCAAGTTTATATCTGTTGCATGACTTTAGAAAGATGAATATGTGTTGAATCCATAGCTCCCCTAAGGCCGAAGATAAATATTATTAGCAAGCCCATTTTAAAGGTTACTTTGCAAGCAGGTGCCTGGGTCTTGCTGGTGGAATTGGCTACTCTTTGGGGAACAGACCATTACAGAGTTTCAACTGGCAAATCTTTTTATCTGTCAACTCTAAGGATAACTGTGGGTGAAACAGAGAATATTTTTTTTTCATGCTTTCATTCCCTTCAGATAACCCTAGTTTGAATTTTATTTCATTTATTAATTTTAACCTTGGCCTATTTCTCTTAGGACTTCAAATTTTTCAAACATAGTGTTTCTTCTCTTGTTTTTATCCATTCCCAGTCCATGCTTCAAGCACAAAAGGTTCAGAGGCAAAGAGATCTCATGTCAGGTGTTAGTCCAGCCCATGTAGAAACAGTGAGAACAAGACACACAAAGACCATCACAGAGCTTATGCTTATATTGCCAGGCCCTGTTCTAAGTACTTTACATACACAAATTTATTTAATCCTCCTAACAACACTGGGAGGTAGGCAGTACTATCATCCCCATTTCCTAGAGGAAAAACAGACACACAGAGAGGTTAAGAAACTTGCCTGAAGTTGAACAGTTAGTAGGTGACAGAGAGGCAAAATTCAAACATAAGCAATCTGGCATTGATCTATGCCCTTAGCACAGGGCCATGAACAAAAACCATTGTTCAATATACAGGGAAATTTTAATTTTTTTTCTCTGTTCCCTACAAGTTTAGATAATTTTAGTCTAATAAACTGGCAATAGACAGATGAACAGGAAGAAGACATACAAATTTTATTATGTACCCATACAAAGGAGATATGATCATACAGTGTGAAATTCAAAGGAGGGTTGGATAGCTGAAGCTTACGTACTGCATGGAAAGAAATTTGGGGTTTCTGGAGGAAGGCGGCCACAGGTTAAGGGAGGGCCGGGAGGCAAGTCAGAGTTGCCATGTCATACACATTAGGTCTCAAGTAGCAGTCCACAGAATAGCTGGTAGCCTGGCGTAGACCGTCTGTGCCTGGAGAGATCTCTGACCTCTTTCTGTGATTTCTAGCCAGGAAAGGGAGTTTTAGCAACAAAGCCTCCCTTGGCATCTGCCATCCACCCCACTAATGCAGACAGATGAGAATTTCTTTTACAAATAGGCAGTTTTTCAGCCCTCTGCAGCTTCCCTGAATTGCCATTTCAAAACCTGTCAGAGAAATATATTTCAAGGTGGCACATTCTGGAGTCTGACGAGTGCTACCAAGAGAATGAATAGGATGCCGCTGCCGAGAGCGCCCAAAGGAGGCCACTGCCTAAGGAAGGTCATCCAGGAGGCTGAGACCTGGAGGATGACAAGGATCCAGTCGCGCATGCCTTGGGTGGGCAGAGCGGATGGACCTTCCCAGCAGGAGGATTAGGAAATGGGAAAGCCAAGAGAGGGCAACAGTGGTTCAAGGGCAAGGTAGCTTGTGTGACAGAGCAGTGGGGTTGAAGCTAATGGGTCAAGAGTGTCTGATCCTCGAACCCAGGGAAAAGATTAGCCTTTTTTTCTAAGAGCCAGGGAAGCCCCGAGAGGGCTTTAAGAATAGAAATTATAAAGGACCTGATCTAAGTTTTAGAATTGTTGCAACTGGTGTGGAACGTGCCTGTGAGAGACCCGATGGATGGGAGCTGCTCATGAGGCTGCTGGTGACATGGGTGACAGGTGATATGGACTGAAGCCGGGGAACAGCCATTACTCATTCAAGACCAAGCACTGTCGAATTAAGTCAGACAAGGGGCTGCTCTCCAGAAACTGTAAAGAGGGATCTGTGAGTTCAGGTTTGTTGATCAATGAACATAATGAATTAGAGAAAGGAAAGAAAAGAGAGACTTCTGTCCCTGCTTCTGGCATTGGGGTGAGTGCTGTTTGCTACAACAGGGTACGGTTTACAGCATATTGAAAACTCCAACAGCCAAGTCCCAGGTATGTGTAGATGGAGTCCAACTCCCCTAACGATGGGAACTAAATATTCAGAGAGAAATTTAATAGGTCTGGACATTTCCTCAGTGTTGTAATCAAAAATCAGAACTGGAAATAATCTGCCTCCAATGAAATAATATTCCCATTTAGCATGTGTGAGGCCTTGTTTTCAATCTCCAGCACCAAAAGAAAAAAGAAAGAAAGAAATATATTCCCTGTGAGGGTCCCAGAACACAAGGAGATGGGCTTCAATGACATGTGAATGAATTAGGCTTTGCATTAGAACAATCCTTGAGCCCTCCAGAAGTACAGACAACTCCAATTCAAACCCAGCATCCATTAATTAGATTTAGATCATCGAGTCAAATCCCCAGTCTTGAGTGTGTGATCAGAACAGCCTGAAACACGATCAGCCCTTAATGCTGGTGTTCATTTTTCTCCAATAGTGACTGTGCACAGTTTTCCTTTTATTGGTTTTGAGACTCCTTGAATTGTCAGGAATCTCACTAGTCATCTCTAGAATAGAATAGAATACAAGACCAGCGTCTGTAAAGGTTAATATCCAGTCATCCAAAAGATAGAATGTGAAGGATTTCTTTTCATGGTAATTTCTAAGTCCTCAGTGCCTGCCCATGTCCTGAGAATAAGGGTACTAGACCTACCAGAGACTCCTTCCGCATGATGGATTCAAAAACCTACCACAAGTCTGAAGTGTGGATTGGGCACATGCTGAGAATTCTTGAGACGAGGGGGTTCCCAGGAGAGATCTCACCCCTGAAACAGGTTGGCTTTTGCTAAGTGGGTGCCAGGATGCCTCCTTCCCCCTTTATTAAATGTGTTTAGACAATTCGTGAAAAAAACAAGTGTCTAAAGCAAATTGAGCTCCTCAAGCAATAAACATTTAGACATACAGTGTGAATTGCGTTATTGTTCTTGGTGGGGACCTAGCCAGAGTTCGTTTTTTCTTCTTCTGTTCAGAGAACGTGCTAGCCCCTTTCCCTCCCCCAGGTCTTTTGAAATGGAAGTCTCCCTTTCCCGGGCATGTTGCGAATCCTTGACAATAGCCCCATGACTAGGTTCTCCTGCAGCAACTTCCATTACCAAAGAGTTGAGGGGAGATTAAAATTCAAGACAACCGGACTAGATCGAGGGGTAAGGGCTGCGCCTTCAGCCAAGGGAGCCGCCTTCTCCGGGCTCGCAGGGTAGGCGCGGGCCCCGCACCGTGGATTTTGGTGGGGTGGCGTGGGGGAGGGGGGCTGAGGATCGGCGTCCTCAGCATCCCCGCGCGCTTCGGATGCGCGCAGCCTCTCTGGTCGGGAGCTAACTTTGTCTCGCCTGCGGGTGTAGCGGAGAGGAGCCGGGAGGCTGAGCCAACTCGGGGGCGACTTGGGCGTCCCCGGCTTGGCAAGGCGCGGGAGCGGGGGCGCTCATTGTTGTCCCGGGATCGGGCTGCGCTCGGAGGCCCTGCGGCGGGCGCGGTCCCTGTCTTGCGCACGACCTGGCGGCCCGCCGGCCTCGGCCGGGAGCGCAGGGCAGCATGCGGCGGGCCGGGCGAGGGGCGGGCCGGCGGCTGTGCGCCCTGGCGCGCGGCCAGGCTCGGCGTGAGAGGCGCGAGCGGGCGATGGGCTGACCGAGGGCCCGCGGCGGGCGGCGGCGGGAGCTGGGGTGGCGGCGGGGGCGGGGACCGGGCGAGCCAGTACCGGCGGGGCGGCTGCGGGCGCCGTGGAGGAGGAGGAGGAGGAGGCGGCGCCGGGCGCGGAGGCCGCCTGGTAGGCCAAGGGCCTGCGCCCCGGGGCGAATGGGACGCCGGTTTCCGTGGACTAGCGGCTTCCGACCCGAAGTTCCTCGGCTCCCTTGGAAGCGCAAAAAATAAAAGGTAATGTGTCTTTGTTTCCCAGTCGCGATGGCAGGGGGGCGATTGATTATGCAGCACTTCTCTTTCCATTTTTTTCATTCTGGGGCTGGGCCACAGGGACGTGCCACTTCTCTACTGGGGGTTTAGTGTCTTTTATTTCATGTATGTTACATTTTTAAAATGCAAGCCCCACGTGGGGCACATACTATACTCAGTTCTGCTGCCCTTACCCCCTACGCTCACAGTTTCCTTTGGCACCGCAGTCCCACACTATCTGATTTTAACAAGGTAGAAAAGAAAAGATATTGCTGTAAGCAGATCTAGGTGGGATTTTTTTTTTTTTTTTAAAGCACCGCATTTTCAGGACATGACAGGGGACTCTTGTCCTTTGGGTGCCGGGGAGAACGCTTTAGACAAGGTGATTCAGAGGCCGGCATCTGAGCATGGACTGGGGAGTCTGTTAAGATGGACTGTTCTTTTCCATTCCAGATGGCTGCAGCAAGTTTGATGCAGAGAAAACCGGGAACTGGGAAGGGGAGGAGAACAGGCGGGAATCCCCTTTAGTACCTGTTCATTCAGAAATGGCTCATGGCAGTGCTTCAGTATTGTAGGCAGCCGCCCAGATGTTGGTGCACATTGAATTCAGAAAAGATTACCCAGTCCTGCACTTTAAAAGCTGTGGGGGCTGCCTGTGTGTAACCCAGCAACTCGGTGCCATTCTCCAATCCCTTGTAGCAGAGTAACTGCTCGCTGAATTCAGACAAATTATGCAGAATTTCTAAGGGATGGCTGTTCTAATAATAGCTCTGGTGGTGGCTCCTTAATAGACACCCTCGTTTCTGAATGATGCAGCCATGCCAGCCACCCGGGAAGCTAGCTAGCTGAGAGACAAGATCCAATGCCGGTAAAGGACTCCCTGACCCCACCATGAATGGATGAGGCTCTGCCTCCCCTATGAATGGAACATCCCAACAGAGGCTGAGGCTGCCGTTTCAGGCTAATTTCAGTTTGAATCCTCACAGATTCTGATGAGAGGTATTCTCAGAAAATCCGGATAGGCACATTTCTAAATCTGAGCAGGTCCATATTCAATTTTGGATTGACATCTACATTTACCTGGTTGAGTGTTCAACTGCCCCTTACTCCTTCCACCTCAGCATCCGTAAGTCCCCTTTCCAAACCTGTGATTGATATGTGGGAAAGCACCAGTCAGAGAGCTCTGTTCAAACTGCTGACTTCATGCAGGGCAGCCACCACAGTCTGGGGAAAGTACCTCACGAGTTGGATGCAATAATCTGTCCCTTAGACTTCATGGAATTTAACTTTGTACAGCATCCCCAAAATGTGCAGCAAAATGCTTTTAGGGGGAGGGTATGCAGGAAAGGGAACACATTTCATTGTTTTGTTTCTAGTCCTTAAATTGCATCAAGCCCATTCATAGTGTTTGGCCCCAAAAGACCACACAGAGCCTCAGATCAGCAGAAATCTGGTTTTGATTCTAAAGTGTTACTTGTCTTCTGCAACCTCAAGTGTCAGATGAACCAACTTGGACATTGTCTTCTGTTGGCAGAGGGATCTATTCTGCTGCCAGTGAAGTTTAGGTTTGTCTAAAGCACAAGAAGAATGAGGGTCCTGAGGCAATTAGATTAGAATCCATTTAATTCTCAGAGGTTCCATAGATACAATTAACTTAATTGGGGGCAATACTTGGACGTGCTTTGAAACCCACATTAAATTGTCCAGCCAATGAATAGAAAGTTGTGCCCATGTAACTTGGAAAGAAGTGCAAAGTTGTGTGTAACCTTTTATAAAAAAACAATCAAACAACAAAAAACAACAAAAACCAATACCTCTTCTTGCATAAAAGGGGATACTTTTAGTAGGAATGAGGATCAGAAAATCTGTCCACCCTCTTTTGTTCTGATCAAGTGTGATTTGCTCTGCTATTGCTGTATTCTTTTTGGCATTTGTCCTGAACTAATTTTATTAATAAGACTTGTTATTTATGGCCCAGAGCCTCTTTGTAATTTGTAGACATGGTTGCCAAGTCCCTTGATAGCCTGGCAGGTGGGTTACTGCCCTTTGTATGATCTTGTCATTGGGGAAACTGAGACCCCTTGAGGTTCAGTGAGTTGCTGATTTCCTAATTCAGGAGAAAGACATCCCAGATGTATACAGTGTCATTTTAATTGTCATGGCAAAGTTACAGCCTGAGATCAAAGAAAAAGATAAAAAATGAGTTCTTGCTTGGGTGCTGAAACTTGGACAAAATCTTTGTGGAATAGATATGCAATAGTTACCAAAGAAAGGTCTCTAGAATCAACCTTATTGAATGGATGAAAGCAGTGAGGTTAGTTTGTGATAGAGAGTAAAAAAATGGAAAGTTCAGGAAATCTATTGAGGGAATTTGGTAGGCTACTTTAGTCTTTAACTAAGTAAGTGGGATGGAGGTAAGACCACCTTCAAAGATCATTATTGACTTTACTACAAAAAAATACCACTTGTACTCACATTGTTTATGCTCGTGTGTGTGTGTATGTGTGTTTGTGTGTGTGCGTGTTGTGCAGAATGCTTATAGTTCTCTTCACATGCATCCTGCAAGCCATATTCTCATCCCTTAAATATACCTACTTATCCCTTATTGCATTTAACCTGATGACAGAAAAGGTGATGAGGTAATTTACACTTTAAACCTTTGTCCTAAGATATTATTGCCTAAATAAATATGTCTTCAAAAATAAAAGACAAATATAATTTCTGGAGAAATTCTAGTTAAATAATTCTAAGTGAGAAATAGGCATGCTAATAGCTAACTAGCTTTTGAAAATTATTTTAAGCAACATTGTACACTGAATCAGAATGTCTAAGTCTGACTTCATAACTGGCTTTAATCCTTCTCTTTTCCTTTTTTTTTAATAGTATCAGATGTGTCAGTAAAATTTGTGGTAGAAATTCTCTTTTTAGGTTTATTGGTTGTGCAAATAATCTAGCATCTCCACTAGAAGTGATTTCTGGAACCTTCCAAGGATTATTCAATCTAAATGCTAAAAACTATATTCCTGTTGACCTAAAGGAGCAAAAGGGGAGCTCCCTGACCTTGCCAGGCCCCTCAGGTAACTCAAACCCACACTCCCTTGTAATCCCCCCAGGGTCTTCCTCCTGCGTTCATCCTTTTCTCCCTCCACCTTGCCCATAGCTAAATCTGCACTATCCACTGCTCTCTGAAAATGTCATGAAAGGAACAAAAGAAGATGCTAGTTGTCTCTGGAAAGGGAGGCATTGCATTGAGAAAAGCAAAAGAAGGAATCATTCCATCTGATGTGTAGGATGTGCAGTTACACAAACTTTTTCTACTGTAAGCAAAATCAAAAAGTCTTAGGAAATTTGGGGAAAGTGACTACTGAAAATCTGACCTGCTGGGGAAGGGCAGATATTTGGGTCTTTACCTTATAGTGTTCATTCTAACTGCTGTCAGACTGAAGAACATTGGTAGTGCTTTACTGTTTTTTGTTTTGTTTTGTTTTGTGTGTTTTGCTTTCCCCAGCATGGTTCATCCCAAGACCCCAGTATAGTGGCCCTGGGAGCTCTACACTTCAGAGTCACTATTGCACACAAAGTCCAGATGGCCCCACTGCTCTTTTCTGCAACAAGTTTTCTGAATCAGCATAAATCCAGCTTATTGAAAACTCTCTCCACAGCAATTTCCTTTGAGTTCCCTAAACCATCAGCTGCACCCAGTCCTCTGTCCCACAGGATCAGCATGTCTTTCTTTTGCAAGAAGTAACATAGACATACCCTGATATTGAGGGTGTGTAGCTCCACCACTAGTAGCATTGTCCTAGACGTACGGATTCTGGGTGCCTGTCATCTCCTAGAGGTGGTGATCAGAGCTGTTACTATGGTTTAGTAAATTGCACTGAGGTTTGTTTTGGGTGCTGATGAGTGTGTGTGTTTTCAATTCTTAATTGTGTCCATGAAAACCAAGTATCGCCCCACTCCAAAGAGAAATACCCTTTTCTTTGCAGATGGAAATTACTGCTAGGCATGAAAACTATGGTTTTTGGATAGTAATACAGGAATAGGAGGGATCTGGTTCAGTTCAGTGTTCTTAATACTACCAAAGAATCAAAAGGTGAGCTGGTGACCTCTCTCTGGACGGAATGAGTAATATCCCCCCAGCCACATGAACCTGACTGACTAATTCAGAGATGTTGCTTGAAGGACCTAGCTGGCTAGGCAGCGTGGTCTCCTTCATGTGCAACATTTTGTTTTTTTGTTTGTTTGTTTGTTTTAAAAGTGGAACTCCAGCCATTCCATGGTGCAGTATAAGAAGAAACTTATTATCCATGCTCAAGGGCATTGAGACGTGCATACCCTCTGACCTCGACTCTGACCACATTCACGTGCTTCTTCTTGTTCTTCTCATTAGTGATTATATGACAACCTAGAGCAACAGCATACTCTTTTTTCCTATTGTCCATGGCAATATTGCAAATATCTTGTTCACATAATGCTCACTACATTTAACCCACTGCTTGTGATGAGCGCTCTATAGCACACTGCTGTGCAAATTCATCATACCCTCCAATACTGATCTGTGTAGGCTCCTTTAGAAACCTGGAAAACTGGAAAACTCAGGGATCTTAAGGAAAATATAGTTTGTTAGGTTCTCCTGTGTCTAACCCATTCTCTATTTGCACTGTGTCGTGGCCCCTCTTTCTCAGCAATTTATTGTGAACCTCAGGGCCAGGTACTGATGAAAAACAATGAAACTTTTTAACATTGTTTTTCACTTTAGATTAGCCAGAATCTATGTCTCCAAACTTAAGACTATAACTCCACAATTTCCATCAGAATTAGCCTGTTCTGGTGTTGCCATATTCTTTTGTGGGGCTCCTGCCTTTCTTTGTCCTTGCTGTTTGAGGAATGCATGAAAAAGTGGCGTGTAATGGGGAATTAGATTGATAATGCATGACAGCGAATGGAAGTAATATTCAGAGAGTTGCCAAGCTGTGCCATTCATAACCATAAAATGCACAATTACGCTCTCACCAAATGCCTGGGAAGAAGTATATAGACGTGACAAACCCAAACTAGGAACCCAAATAGTGTGGAGCCATCTGGAGCTGGGTGACACGCCTACAAATAGCTAGGGAGGACAGCACTGGCTTTCCCATTTCCTGGCTCCTTCTGGCTACCCCCAATAACTATCCAATATTTATTTCTGTGTTGCTCAGAGAAAAAGCAGAAAAGAGAGGAGGGTGGTGAGGACATGAAGCAGACATGGAGCGAGCACAGTGGAGTACAGTGTTCTGCCTTCTCAATCCCCTTTTATTGGGCTGGTTGAGTGTTTTGTAACAGAAGAACTATAGAGTGACCAGTAGCACAGATGTCGCCTGCAGGTCTTGGCAGGAGGGAAGAGACATGTGCAGAAGGCGATAGTTGCAAGGGCTGCAACACCAGTTGGGAGGGCTGCATGGTGCATTGAATGCTTGGTGCAGCCTGCAAAGCATGCACATGTGTGATTTGGAGATTGTTAAATATTTTAGGTAGAGCATTTTAGGAATGAAAGGGTTGAATAAGTCATTTTTGCAAATCAATAAGAGCTTATAGTCATCAAGGGCCCTTGCCAGGGTCTCAGTACTGTGCCAGGGCTGGAGTTCCCACCTCAGGACATGGATTTACACCATGCGTCATGGTATGGCAAACACAGAGCAGACCGTGATGTCATCTGCCCTGGGTTTGAGCCTCTAGCCAACTCTGCTACTTTCTAGTTATGAGGTATTGGGTGAATTACTGAATCTCCCTGAGACTAGATTGTTTTATTTATAAAGAAAAGTTACACTCAGAGGATCAAATGAGATAAAATCCTAACATTCAAAAAATATGGAAGACTCTTAGAATAAGAAATTTTGTCTTTGTCTTCTGCTCTCCTCCACTTGGAAGGCTAACTTTGAGAGGATTTATGTCACAGTGGGTGTTAAAAAGACAACTGATTGTAGAAGTGGAGATATTACTGATTATGTACCTTTTCTCTATAAAATTTCAGTATTCTAAGTGCACATTGTGCTGTTTTTCATACAGAGATCTCCAACTTTCAACTTGTAAAAATATCCAAATACTCAGAATAATATCCCAAAACACAGTCCTGTATTTCTCATGTAGCTTGATTCTTCTTTTCTTCTTGCCACTAACCACACTACTAATGCACATTGTCACTTACAGTACTGAAATTTTATAGGGAAAAGGTACATAGGGGAACAGATTTTAGCTCTAACATTTCATAAATGTTACCCATTTATGATGTTTCATAAATGTTACCCAGAGCTCTAAACACGGCTCTGCGGGTGAAGACATGACCTTGGCAATCATTACCAGGAACAGGGAAAGTTCATGAAGATCACTAGGTGGTAGAATGGAGCAGCATCTCTGCGGTGAGGAAGGGATGAGAGTGAATAACCAAGCAGTGACGAGGGAGCCCAAGGGTGCTTTTGCTGCTTCCAGGTCTCCAGTGAGTCCAGGAGCATGAAGATGGGGGACTGGGAAAAGAAGAAAGATGATTTTGCCTTTGTACTAATGGATTATATTAAGCTACCTTTCTAAAATTCCTCAAAAATGATTGGAAAGCTTTTAGGGCTTTTACCTTAAAGAAAAAAATTCCAGAGTATAAATGAGAATTACAAAATGTGCAGAGTACAAATAAGATTATGTCCCATTTAGTAGTAGTGCCATCCTTTTCATAGCACCAAAGGCAAAAATCCAATCACTGCATAATAGTCTTTGGTTACTTCCCATTCATTGCCATTAATTAGGAACATAGTCAACTCCTGTATATTATGGTTTTTCACGAATAATTAATGCAGTGAGTTAACAGCAGAAATCAGCCTACATTCTGAGAGTACTGGATGCTTGTTGAAGTTTTTTTTTTCTTCTTCTTTTTTTCCCATTGCACCAACCACTCAACCACATTGTAAATACAGGGGTAGTTTCCTGGTAATATGGGAAATCAACATACAATTTGCATAATATTCAATAAAATTATTTAAGCACTTAACCTTCTAAGTGTTATGTAAAATAAATCAGAATGAGAGATGATCTGTCTTCTGGTGACTGATTAAATGGACACACATGGGTAGCAGAATGAAAACATTAAACAAATGTCCAAACAGGGGAAGTATTTATAGAACATTATATCTGCATCCAAGACTAGGATATATTTTAGGTGAACCCTTAGGGACAGCTTATGGCCATCTTTTGCCTAGACAGGGTGGAGTGTGTCTGTCATTTTATGGAAAAATTATAAGCTGGTATTTGTTTGTGGTTCCTTCCTTTCTTTATTGTGGAAAATATGGTTTTTGTAGTCCACAACAATTTAGTTTGTCTCCCTTCCTGTTCCTAAGGTTGTAACTCAGTCGATAGAGATTTTGTGCTATTTTTGATGCAGAGATCTACAACTTCCAACTTGGAAAGATACCCAATACTCAGAGAATGATATCCCCAAACAGTCTTTGTTTCTCATGGAGCTCGATTCTTCTTTTCTTCTTGCCAGTAGAACTGACCACACTGCTAGAGAACCTCACAAAACTCAACCGAAAAATTCCATGAGCTGTAAGTTTTATTGCAGCTTTAGGTTTTTTATGGGACACAGAAAAAAAGTCTATATGTGAGCATTGTGCTTCTGCTTCTGGCTTGTAGGAAAGCTGACGGAGGAGCTTAGGGTCCTGCCTGGTTAGCTGCAAGGCCAGCACACAGACAGCCACAGCATTTGCCCGGTGTCCTTCATTGGGTCCTGTTGCCTGAGGTTTTCAGACCGCCAGACTAGACTGGCTTTTGAAATCGCTGATGCTTGGTTTGGCCACTTACCAGTTTTCCCTGAATTCTCTTCCCCACCTCCCTCCCATAGTGTTCAGAGTTCACCAAGCTTTGGTGCTGTCCCATTGTTACTGTGAGTCCCACCTGTGGTTTTCTGATTACTCCTCTTCCTCTTCCTCCTACAACTTGAGAATCATCATGGTCCTGTGATGGCTGACTCACCACCTCTGCCTCCCACTTCCCCTGGTTGGGTTACTAGGATCCAGCCTCTCTGCACTGGGCATTTCACATTCATTTTCTCCTGTGCCTTGAGGAGGATACATTTGCTTCAGAGTCTTTTAAAGTGAGGGGCCCACTGCCACGTCATGTCAGGGTCTCTTCTCCTTCTTGAGTCATTATAAAATCATCACAACCCATCCCTTGACCACCTTCCCGTCCCCACCTCGCGCATGCTCCATCCCTCCTCAGACCCTGTCCCCCTGTGTTCCCTGTAGATCACACTCAGCATGGGATAAAAGGCTCATCACAACCTAGCAGCTTCTTATGTCCTCAACTTCCTTTCTTCCATTATCCTTCACACACACACACACACCTGGCCTTGTCTCTCACTTACTCTGGGCTGCTGTTATTGCCGATGCTCCTCCTTCACATCGAGATGCCCTGCATCCCTTCTCCGACTGGGACGCAGCTACTCTAACTGGAACCTCCAGTGTGACTTCTGCTTATTCCTCCAAACAGAGTTCGTCTCCCTCCTTTATTCTCTCAAACCATCCTGCCCAGAACACTGCTCCAGAGTGATCTCATAACTGTGATGACCAGTCTATACACGTCACCCACCTGCTTTTTAAGGGAAGAACTGTGCCTCATTTTTCATTGATTCTGTATCACCTCCAGCATGCCTGGCACTTGGTAGGTGCTCAAAAGCATAAACGAGTCCTTAATTGTCACAATGTGGGCCCACATTTTCTTACTCCTTTGCCGTATCTGCAATTATCTTTTTCCTGCTTATGCATGGTACCCTCCTTCATGGCTCTTTTCTCTGCCTCACAGCTCATCCTTCTCCACATGGCTTTTTTGTCAAAGGGTAGAGCATCAGGATGGTAGAGCACAGCCCTCACCATTGAATGAGAGGATCAGCTTGAGAGCCTGGTGATGTGGGGAAAGCGTGCAAATCCAACAGTGCCTTCTTCCATGCCCTCAGCCAGCCAACCAGCACAGACCTGGGGGTGCATTGCCTACTTTGCAGAATGTGTCAGTTAGAAAAATGACAGAAATTCTTGCCCTTGGAGAGCTTGTGTTGGAAGAGGAAGGGGCAGACAAGAAATATAATCAGTGAGAAAATTATAGCATGCCAAAAGGTGGTGATTGTTATAAGAAAAAATAAAGCAAAGGAAAGGCAGTGTGGTGGGGCTACTACTTTAAATAAGAGAGTAGAAGCTGCGCATGTAGCTCATTGGTAGAGTGCATGCCTAGCATGCACAAGACCTTGGGTTTGATCTTCAGCCCAGCATATATAAAATATACATATGTCAGAGTAGACTTTACAAAAGGTTATAGTCAAGCAAAGATTTGGAAACTGTGAAGAGGGGTGGGGAGCCATATGAGTGTCAGGGGGAGAGCATTCTAGGCAAAGGGAGGAGCTCATCAAAGGCCCTGAGGCTGAAGCATAACAGGTAGGGCAGAGAAAGGGGCTAAATGTGATGGAGCAGAGGCAGTGAAGACTGAGAAGCAGTGGGAGTCACGTGGGCCTTGAACACCGCTGAGCTGGGGGCAGTATGGGGCTAGGGAGCCTCCAGCCAGCTGAGGCTGGGCAGGGGTGGTTTGGGTGTTGGGTGGAGCAAGACCGCAGGTGGGCAGAGGTGTGAGCAGGGCACAGCTGGGAGGCTTTGCAGCAAGTGATGAGGTGATACTGATGAAAAGCGTGCTGATTCTGGATATTTTAAAGAGAACTAACAAGATTTTCTGGTGTCCTGGATGTGGGATGTGAGCTAAATAAAGAGGAGTCCAAAATGTGGGAGCTAAAAAACAGAAAATAAAGATAAGTTGGAGTTGCCTTTACCTGGGAGGGGAAAGCCATGGTGTCGGGGAGACATATATCCAGAATTCCATAGGGAATCACTTAGCTTGGGAGGCTTAACACACACCCAGGTGGCGGTGTTGAGAGGGCAGTGTTCTGTGTGATTCCGTGCAAGCCTGGGTAAGGGACACCAGGCTAGAGAAGCAAAGTGGGACTTATCTGTGTATCAATAATATTTAAAACACAAAAGGCAGCTAACTTCATTACTCAGTTCTGAGTATGACTGAGAAAAGTTGTAAGCACCAAACCTCCCATGAAAAGAATATACTATATTAAAAAAAAATGATATAATTCCCCAAAGGATGAAAAACTGTTGAAATGTGCTGTTGCATAGATTGAGCCTCCACATCCTCCTTCTGATGGTCTCTTTTTGATATAAAAAAGGAATCACTGTCATGTTTTGGTGGATTTATTGATACATCATTGATATACAACATACTGCACTTATTTAAAGTATACTGCTGGATGAATTTTGACCTAAGTCTACACCCCTGAAACACCACCATGATCCAAAATTACACCTCTGTACTTTTAATCAGTCACCCTCACTGAGCCTCTTTTGTGTTTCAAGCTCTGTTCTTGACTCTAAGAAGGATGTGAAATGTCATCGCTGTCCCTGCCTCATGTGTTTGTCCTGATTTAAACTTCTGGCTTTCCTAGCACCACTATCTAATCACGCCCTCGTTTCCAGATCTTTTCTGAAAGCTCTCCTGAAAACACACTGAAGTTTGGTTTCCAAAGGGCTTGGAGTGACATGGTGAACTCATTTGCCATCAGCATCACTGTTTTAAATCAGGAAGGAGCAGCGGGCAGAAACCCTGCCATCTCTTAATCAGCTCTGATCCAGGCAAAAACACACCCTCTTCTTTCTAGTGTGGAAACAGCACAAACAGTAGGCTCACTGGCAGCCTTTTTTTCTACGTGTAGTCAACACAATAATTACCTCCTGCCGAAAGCTTTCAGAGATCGTTCTGTATCCAATTAGAATTTTTGATTTGAATAACAGATACAACAGAACATCTTTATTTCTGTAACTGCTTCTTAATGCTGTGCACCCTGGATATTTTTAAAAGTCCCATTTACCGTGGGCCCTGCATTTTAAGGCACTTATAGTATCTCCTTGACAGTATTTGTAGAGCCTTTGGTAGACAATGAAACCAAAAGGTGGGATGGGGGTCCTTTTTGCTTTTGGAACTCTCTTCCTTTCCACCCTTTCCAGTTTCTCTTCTTTTCCTAGCTTGTTTCCCAAATTGTCAAATGGCCTTAGGTGACAAAGGGGAACAGTTCTGGAACTTGCTGTCTCACTGGAGCTGCTGCAGCACACTCAGGCACCCCAGAAGCAGATCTAGGGTAGTTCATAGGGGCAGCCAGCCAGTGTTGAAATCTCCCACGAGATGAATGGGGAGAGGATCTGCCAGGGCAGCTTGTGCAAAAGTGAGAAGTTCCTGCCAACGACATTCTAGCAGAATCCTTTCCAAAGAACTCGGTTATGTAAACATTGAGGTGGCAGCCTCCAGCCCAGATGGACTGCCCCGTACAGATGTCAAAGTAGCTGTCAAAATTTCCCTTAATGAAAGAACTCTGAATTCCTAAGCTCTCCCTGTGCTTTTTATTGCTAGGGTTGGGGCTAGCTTTCCACCTCCCAGAGTTGGGAATCAGTGACCACCCTGCAGGGCTGGTGGTTTTCCAGTTCTGGAGGTCTGGAAATTTGGTCTGAGGTGTCACTGGGTTGAGCTGTCACCTTAGAGTGCTTCCTGCCAGACATGGCAGAACTTGGCGCCTGAGCATTCAGGCTCCTGGGACAGCTCATATCCAGTGCAGTTTCTGCCAAAGCAGGTGGTCTGGTGGGCCATGCCAATTCCTTAAGTGGCACTTCTCCCACTCTGCTTCAAGAGTCACCAAGGACCCAAGTGTGGAATTTGAAAAGCTTGCAGATGGCCTAGAATACTATTTTCCACCTAGACATCCTCTGGGGGCAATGGAGTTGTTACTACAGTAACACACAAAGGATCATTTAGGGGAGCAGGGCCCTTTTCCAAATTCTCTTACCTGTGTGGCAAGATGCACTGCCTGCCACCCATGGTAGACTGATGTTGATTCTGCTTGATGCATGTCACGTGGTTATATGGACTACAAAAGGTACGTGTGTTCCTGAGTCTGAGTTTGGGGTATGTTTATACAGAATAAGCAAATTGAAACCTATCTCATTGAATGCACATTAATTTGTATAGTACCTGTGTTATATAATTGCTCCTGAGTTGGTAGATGAGGATGTATGCTATTTAAATATATGTATTTATTAATTAATGTAAAAATACTTAGTGAATGGTGTTTTGGTTTGGATCTTTAATGACCGCAGAAAACTCATGTATTAGGTAATGCAGAAATGTTCAGAGGTGAAATGATTACAGCAGGAGAGCTGTAACCTCATCACTGGATTAATCCTTTTAATGGATTAATAATTTGAATGGATTACTGGGGATTGGTAACTCTAGGCAGGTGGATGTTTATCCCTGGTCCCTTCCTCTCCTCTCTGCTTCCTGACTAATATTAACTGATTGGCTTTGCTTCACCACACTCTTCTGCCATGATGATCTGCCTCATCTAAGGTCCAGAGCAATGGAGCTGGCCAACCAGGAACTGAACCTCTGAAACCATGAGCCCAAAATAAACTTTACCTCCTCCAGTTGTTCTTGTCAGGTATTTTGGTCACAATGATGAAAAGACATCTAACATAAATTCTATTATGGCAGAGATATAATTCTAGTTTAGTCACATATATATTGTCATTTTAATGTCAATAAAGTATTTATAACCCAACTGTGTGTTAACTTATTGTACAATAAGACTCAAGCATTTTTCAACTCTTGAGTTTACACAGTGCTATGTCACTTCCCATTGATCACAACATAAGCAAAATAAATTTAAACTTAAAATGAGAGATTGAATTAGACATTGGAGCAAGGTGGGTAAATCCATGTTATTAAGATGTCAATGATATTTTTATTATCAAATATATGAATAGTCCACCAAAACAGCAGTATGCACAAGTAAGTGTTCCACACAGCATTAGATTTTATTTCATTAAAATTTTTTTGTTGCTGGGAATTGAACCCAGACCCTAAGGCATGCTAACCAGGTGCTCTACCTCTAAGCTACAGCCCCAGCCCCAACATTATATTTTAAATAAAGAATATTTAATTGTACATTTATCCAAGGGAAATTGACAGCCTAAGAAACTAGAAAAAAATGTGCTCATAACTGTCAGTATTTGGTGCAGTTTTTTTTAAAAAGCCTTCCAAAGCAGTAAGTGAATGTGGTGAATATTTGTTTCATCAAGCCACGTAACTTGTAACAGGAAGCTTTACAAGTAAATATAGCACTATTAGAATGCATGTTTTTTCTTGAAATTCCTGCATATTGGTGTGCACATATAATCATGTCTTGGAAGTCACAGCTTGCTGGAGTGCAGGTAAGGGATTTGGGAGTGCATCCATTCTACTTTCCTCCTGAGTTCAGTAATCCCTGCTGCAACTTTCCTGGCTGATGATCTCCTGTCCTCTTCTGATCACTTGGGGTGATAATAAGGCAACAGGTTCCATTTTGAACCATGATGCTGTTTAAAAGTTCTTCCTTCTATTGAATTTGAATGTGTCTTCTGGAATACTCATTCTTTCTCCTATCTCATACACACTAGACCAACCAGTTCTCATATCAAGCTCTGCCCAGGACAGTTTCATACCTGTTCTCCCTGGGTCAACTCTAAGAGCCTTCCTTTGCACTCACAAAACTCTCTTGTGGAGCCTTTGATATTTAGGCTACATGGGCCATTTTTCCAGTCTATCCTTGGAAGTTGTGATTTCTGGACTTTTCCCCAATCATGCTGTCCTTCCTTGGACTTCTCCAGTTGCTTTCATTTCTTATGTAAAATATGGTACCCAGAATTGAACACAGATTTCCAGAAATGGCTTAATCATAGTACAGAGTGCCTCTTAATTTCCTTGTTCCAGCACTGTGCTTTTGGCATGTGAGCTATGAGCAGGACACAAAACCATAAGCAATGTGATCCCAATTTTTAAATTTCAAAGCTACCATCCAAACCTCTTCGTCATCTGTAAATTTGATAAGCGTGCCTTCTGTGTCTGTTTACATTTCACTAGGGGAAATAACATATATTGAAAAAGACAGCTTATATTTTAGTATCACTTTACAGTTTTCCAAGTGCTTATATGTCTTGTTAGGCACAGAGCCTCAGCATTTGCAATTGGAGTCCTCTTTCCAGACTCCCCTCATTTCTGCTCACTTAACAACGAAATTGATTTGGAAACAATGTACAAATTCATAAGCGATTTAGCCATCCTCAGATGTTGGATCCTCCTTCTTCACAGGGTTCTTTGCCTGTAGTTCTCACTGTTCCTCATTCACCCATCCTTCATCCCCCATCCCCCGGCTCGCTGCATGTAGATCTTTCCAGGACATGCCACATTCTCTCCCATTCTAGGGCTTCTTATTTCAAGTGGCCTCTGCCAGTCATCAGTTCTCCAGATAACGCTTCCTCACCAGGGTATTGATCCATCCTCCATAGGTGAGTTAGGGCCCCATCACCTCCACCCCTCCGCCCTACCCATCTTACACCCACCACTCTGTAACACTGATTCCCTGAAATTGCCAGTTAATCTGGGTATCGCCTTTCCCCATACAAGACATAGAATCTTTCTAAGTATCAGAACACCATCAAATTCATCACTATGTGTCTAATAAAATACCTGGCACATAATAAATATGCCATAGAACATACATGGTGAACATTATTACATATAATCCCTTAACTCTTTTTCTCTTATTTTATTAGATGAAATTTCTAGAAGAGAAATGACAAACCAAAGGATACAAACCTTTTAGCTATTCGCATTCTAGTTTTGTTTCCTGTAGGGTGTTAGTGGTCTTCTAATTAAGTAAGTTGTAACTGCTAATTCAATAATTTTATCGTTAGCATATTAAACCCCTCATTATCATTATCATCCCCACATTTGCATTTGCTCTTTCTGGGAAGTAGAATCACTATTTTTAGACTTATTTTTAATGTAATCAAGTCGTAATTTTGCCTATTGCTTTCATGCTTAGAAAAGCCTAATAAATAATCACCTATCTGCTCTTAACATTTAACTTTATGACCATCTGGGATGTATCTTGGGGAAAGTGCTGCAGTTGGTTTATATTCTTTTCATAATCAACCCTCCCCTACCCTTTCTTGATTGAGAAGTTTGAAACAAAACAGGAACAGAGTAGGTCAGCGGTTCATCCTTGCACAAAAATCCACTTGTATACAGTGAATCCATTCCTTTCCTTGCTTTGAACATATCATTAAAGGATCTTTTATTGTCATTAGAGTTTCTTTGTATTATGTATCGGCTTCAGGTTTCCAACTTTGTTCATGTAAGTTTGTGATGTGCTGAAAAATATTCCTCATAGATCATGTGCCTTTGATACTTTGTACATGTCACAGCAGAATCCTTTGGGAGTTCTCTATGCAGATTCTTTCTATTCTTTGAATGTCTCAACCTTTGCTTTTTCATTTAATTTTATTTCCCTATTTTGTAACCTTTTTTACTCTTGCTTATTTGTTTTATAGCAAATCCTGGGCCTCATGCATGCTAGGCAAGTGCTCTACCACTGAGATGCACCCCCCAACCCCATTTTGATTTATCTAAAGTTTACATTCTCTACAAACAATAGTTTTTTAGATCCATAGAATCAACCTCATCTCCTTTTTCTCAACCTTATCTTTTTTCTGGACTTTAAAAACACTTTTCTTGAATGGTGTCCCTGTCTACTAACTCTCCTTGTCTACTCTAAAAATTCCAAGTACAGTCACCAAAACAAAAGAAAGAGTAAATATTTGCCTTTTCCTTTGCAAGAAGTCTCTTTATTCACTAAAAACAAAAATCAAGCAATACCTTTGTCACTTAGAGTCTGAAGTCAGAACTCATGTGGTGAATGACAGGTGCTGATCTCTTTCATCTTTTCTTGCTTCGAGAAAACAGTGGGATGTTAGGTGGATACACACTCTTGGTACTTCTTTGCATGTTCTGTTTCTCTGGGGCTCATACCTCACTCAGTCATCCTCGCAGCATGTCTGCATGGATACATGTGCTGGTAATAAGAATTACGTGTGTATGCAGGTGCACGTGGGTGCGTGTATAGAAGAATAGCACCTGAGAGTTTCCCCACATGCCACACTTTGAAATTCCTGAGCCTCCTTTCTTAGACCAACTCTAGTATCAGCTCTCTGTTGAGGTTCTGGTCTGGGAGACCCTTGGAGCCACTATTGCTGGGGAATGAGAACAGACCTCCAAACCCCTGTGTACATGCAACCTGGGCTCTCTGAAGACCTGGCGCTTGCTTAGTTGCTGGGGACAGCCACCCAGATGCCACCTGCCCAGAACCAACCTCCTTACCTAGCCTATCACAGTAGTGAAAAACCCAGAGTGAGTGGCCAGAAAGGGGCACCCTACCTGGGCCTGCCATGGGTGGAGGTGGTAGGTGATACAGCATTGGCGAGAAACTGCCTCCATCCATCCTGCTGAGCTGGCTGGGGCACATGATTCAGTGCTCTGTGCTCTCTATGTAAATTAGGGCTTTTGTTCTCACAGTGGTCCCCACGAGGTAGGTACTGCCATCTCCATTTTACAGATTACAGAATAAGGCCTAAGTCACTGATATAAGTTGTGGATGTCACACTCATTAGCAAGTAATGAAACCAGGCTCAGAACCTGCCTCCTACTCACTATGGGCGTAGCAGCACAACCTGGGAAGGGCCTTAAGTTAGGCAAAGTGTTCAGTTCTGTGCTTCTAGGTCCTGGGGTGACTGGAGACTGGGATGGGCTGGCTGCCCTCAGCTTCTTCCTGTATCCCGTAACCCCTGCAAGCCATGAAACACCTGGCAGAGTCCTGGCTTCTCCAGCAGTAAAAGGCTGCACCCAGTGAAAGAGTCCCAGCAGAAGGGCAGGGAGAAAGGAGGACATCATGTCCTGGAGTGGCTGCCACAGAGGGCTGGGAAAATTCCCCCATGGTAAGGAGAAAGTGTAGGATCAGTAAAGCTGAGCCTGAAGGTGTGCAAAAGTTAACATGCATCATTCTCTCAAGCCAGTGACTACTGTCAAGCTGGGACCGTGGTCTTCCCGTCACCTGTGTCCGCAGCATAGAGTATGGTCATCTCGCTGCAGGGGTGAAGTAAAGTATTTCCAGATCCAACAAAGAGCATGGGCAAGGCCATGAATGTGGGAGAAGCTGGCCCTCAGAGAAATCGAATTTAGTCTCAGGATTGTGGGGGTCGGGGCAGAATGGTTGAGAACACTGGATCTGGTAAGGTGAGGCCAGTTGTCAGAGGGCTTCTCATCCCCTGCTCAGCCAGTCATCTTTCACAGATGTTAGTGACAAGGTACAAAGAAAGAAAGGTGGTTTTACAGCCCCATCAGGGGTCCCTCTTGAGGACCTGTGTTCACCCAGGCTCCTGTCCAATTCCGCTCAGGAGTCTATAGCTTCTCTTCTTACCTCGCTCTCCTGCCAGCCTCTGTTCAGATTGCATAGCACACCCTCTCTGATCCAAATATCCAACTCCCTTTCTTTTATCAAGATTAGTCTCCATCTCTCTCCAAATAATAATAATAACAACAACAACAATACAGTACCATGTTGAGTAGGAGTAAGTGTCTTCAGAGATTCTGGTTTCTGTGATTGCAGAACCCAGACCAGGACTGAAGTGAAAGCCCGCAGTTGTGTTGTATCAAGGTGAATATGTTTTAATGAGTGTGTGCATTTGGGACAGGCAGAGGCAGAACCCAGGCGGGACAATCAAGTAGCTGTTCTTTAGCACCCCCTGCATGGAGGCAGTCAGCACCACCGGTGGCTTTACTGCTCTGCACTCCCTGAGGTGGCCTCCAGGAGTTTGCTCTACTCTGGGGCCTGTGCATTTGGATCTCCCAGTATCTGTTTCTCCTGACCATTTAGTCAGTGTGTTGGTTGCCAGACACAGGGAGGGTGATTGTCCACTCTGACCTCTGGGTCAGTACACATCATCCAAGCCTTGGTCTTCCACATCTGCACCAATAGCTTGTCCTCAGTTGGGATGTTTCATTGAGAGGTGGGAAGCATCCCTTCCTCCCCCATCTCCCATAGCCGAGCTTTAGTTCCGGGTTTCCTACCTGTGAGATGACCCAGAGACCGTCAGTGAGACCCCTGGTTGTCCCCCCCACTTTCCTGCCTGCGTCCATGCCCTGTTTTCTGGATTTTAGGCCCAAAGACTGATGATCAGTGTTTTCAGACACTGGACCAAGCAGTATCATGCAGAGAGGATTAAATTGATTATCTCACAGGAATTGTGGCTTGAATGCATCCTGGCTACTGGGTCCTCCTATCCGTGGCATCAGGGCCTCTTAGGTGCAGCAGCCCTCCTCTGTCCTGGTGCCCTGAGCACAGCCCATGATAGCATAGCTTCTCTTTTTGCTTGATCAGAGAAAACCCAATTTCTTTTGGCTGTAGGCAAAGAGAAACCCAAGCAGCTGCTGAACACTAGAATACATTTACCGTAGATCCTCTGTGACGGCACTGTCCCCAGCTCCATCTTCATCCAAGGCACACACAGCAGGTTGAGCTTGGAAGAGAGCGTTGCCCATTCAACCTTTATGTTACTGTGCATTTTCATGTGAATTTGTTTCTCATAGAGCCACTCAAGAATTTTCATTTGGGTTTTATAAACTACCGCTGTTTTCAACAGCCTCAGAGGCACTCCCATGTGTGATCTGAGTGTGGAGGAGTCAGGATAATGACAGAGAGGGGATAATTTGCCAAAGGTCATGGAACAAGATAAGGACAAAGTTTCTCTGAATGAGACTCCGGATGTGCAGCACTTGTACTTCCTTTCCTTCCACTCTCACACTCTCATCTGATTTTTAAATGATAACTTTTTATTTTTTTCAGAAAGTGAGTTTGAGATAAATCAGGCAGAGAGGAAACTGTATAATAAAAATGGACACTATCTCTTTAAACGTTAATGGTTCTGAGCAGAGGTCTTTGTACCCACCACTGTCACATCTCTTGTGACCACAGTACAAATTCAGAGTGGGCAGGGAATGGGTTGGATATTTCTAACAAATTTAAATGGCCCAAAGTCCTCCATGTCTGCAAATTTGCCAGCTAGAATTTCTGGAGTTGCAGTGAATGAGCAACTCTTCATTCATTTCCTCCTAGGTGGGAAGTGCCCATGAGTATTGAGAGTTCATGATCTTGTAGCTTTTTGGTACCTAGATTGGTCCTCAGGCCTTTGTTTTTCTGAGTGGAGAGAGGAATGTGACACAGTTGAGGTGACCCAGAAAGCTGGGCTCCAACAATGACTTGTACTTGGAAGTTGTAGTCATAGCCTTGGAATTTCCTTCAGAGCCACAGAACAGCCTGGGTCAAAGGGCAGATTGTGAGGTGCTGTTGTAATGCATCCGGCATCCTTAGGTCGGCCCGTGGTTTAAGGAACCCTATGCAGGAAGGATTTGCTGTAAGAAGCAATTCTCCATGTTTGGGCTTGGCTTGGATGCTTTTGAGCTCTGAATTTTTGGTTTGATGATAAAGTTTCCAAAGATGGAAATTGGGGTTATTTAGAGACTATTGGTAATTTTCCTAAATCAAATATGTCTTGGAGATGTCATCATTTCTTCATTTTGTGTCATCCTGAGTCATTAATATTTTTTTAAATTTTATTGTCTCATAAATATATTGTCTGAAAAATGAATGTGAGTCACAAGTCAGAAGCTTATTTTGCACGGAGACAAACAAGTAGGCATGTAGTAACTAGGTTAAAACTTTCTTACAGGCTTGTGGGCATTACCTACAGAGCTATCCTCCATTGCCCATCCCCTTCCCCACCCCCTGCCTCCAACATCTTCACCATAACAGTTGCAGTGTAAATTATCTCAAGACACTGAGAAAATATAATAACTTGTCAACTATTTTTTTCAGTTTTTATTTACTTATTTTTTATTTTTTGTAGTACTGGGGATGGAACCCAGGGCCTCCTCACACATGCGAGGCTAGCACTTTACAAATGAGCTTAACCCTTTTTATTTGTTTGTTTGCTTTGAGACAGGGTCTTGCCAAGTTGCCCAGGCTGGCCTCAAACTTGAGATCCTTCTGCCTTCACCTACCAAGTTGCTAAGATTGCAGGCATGCTCCACAGTGCCTGGCTTAGTTTTGATTTTAAACCATGCTTCTTTTTTTTGAGTTCAGGATCTGTTATTTTCAAATGGATGAGTACCATTTGTACAATTGCATTAGTTTCTATAAAAATACCATTAACAGCAAAACTAGGATTATGTCTCCAGAGCTCTTCCTGCATACATATATACCATGGTATGTGAATTATTTGTTGAGGAGCAAGAAAGGAGAAAGAGAGGACATCTAAGTAGTGGCTGAACTCCTTAAGACAGAGAGAAAAATATGTGGTATGGAGAAAAAAGTGATAATAAGAAGAACATGAAAATGGGGTGGACTTGGTTTTGTATTGGAAGAGAAAATATTCTTAATAAAATATATCTGAGATTTTCCCACTCAGAATGTTTATAGTGTCTTTAAGAAAGGACTGGCCAAATCTTGAATTCCATTGCCTTCTATATCCCTGCGTGGTGTGGGGAGCAGAATGCTTTCAGGGTTGCCGTGTTGTGACTGTTGCAAATCTGAACCTCAATCAGAAAAAGCAAATCCATACTCTGAACTGGGCACCTTGCACCTCTCCTTACAAAGTATTCTGAAGCCACCATTTAGGGAGTTGTCATTACTATTTATTTATTTGTATTTTCACCAATTATTTGTTGATTTTTTTTTTTTTTTTTAGTCAGACCCCAAAGAGGGGACTCCCCTGTCACATTTGAGCAATAGTCCCTGCACCACTGGGACTGTCAGATGGACACCCATTGACATAGGTATTTATGAACCCCCTGCTTCCCAGTTTCTGAACTCCAGGAATCACTTCTGGTCCCAGATGGCTACCTATCATTCTCTACAGGGAGGGAATGTATCAGACATTCAGTCTTGAATGTTTGGACTATGTGACATCTCTAATTCTCATTTTTAAATTCAGAAACTTGATTTTACATGTTAAAATAGAAGCCATCTAAGTGAATTGAATGATTAAGAATCTTGTCAGGCTCCATGTCCTATGCCTGGCTTCAAACAATCTCATTCATCTTTCTAGATAAAGTTTCTTTTTCAGACCCTTTTTAATTGAAGAAAGAAAGAGAAAAAAAAAAAAAAAAAGGAACAAGTTGAGAAATAATATTTGGGTGGGGTGGAGAGGAACCACCCAGGAACCTCCACCCTAGTGCATCAACTATTTTGATTTTTACCTTCTAATCCCCATCCATTTGCATGACAATTTTATTGGCTACTTTATAGCACACATATCGTTTCATGTTCTGCTATGCCCACTTATGTTAGAATCATATGTATCTCCCCTTACTGTTGCAGTCTTGATGATTAGGAGTGTAACCTTAATAGCAAAGTTGAATAAATTGGGGAGGACACCTCACTTTCAAAATTACTCTTTTCATATATCCCTTAGAGGCACAGAGCACTTGGCAGGCCTGTGCTTGGTATAGAACTTTTTTGCAGCAAGATGATTTATGGTTGGGATGGTAGCCAGCTGACGTCTCTGCGAAGCCTTGTTCTCCAAAGGATTTCCTTTGAGGGTGATGCCAGGGCTCCGATTGTGCCTGAGCAGCTGAAAATGAAAGGAAAAACAAAAAGCAGTATTATTTTACAATTGTTAGTATTCAGAAGAAATTTTCACTATGCCTGGCAAGCCAAACAAAGCTACAGATGTCTCCGCTTTCTTTGTACACACCCACGAGGATGAACCTTTTCTGAACCGCTGATGAAAATAGGGAACTCCATTCTGACTGGAGAATGGAACAGCAAACCCTGCGCTTTGAGAAGCAAACCCCACCAGTCCTGTCAAAAGAAGGTCGCACCTTAAAAAACATCATGATTCAAACGCAGGTTTCTGTTCCGGCTCATTTATTTGTACCAATTTCTTGCAGGTAGATTTTGCTTTCCGCAAGGGAGTCATTAAAATCTAGAGCAGGTTTGCAAAATTCGGAGGAATAGATACCAGCATCTCCATACACAGCGCATCAAATAACTTAATGAAAGTTTTATTTTTTTAGATGAAAATAAGACCCTTGGGTTAAAAGTTTTAAGTCTGAACTTTACATGCTTGGAAATAGTTTGAGAAGTGCTGTACTACCCATTTTTTTTTTAATTACTATGATTAAACTTTATTTGATATAGTAATTTCTTTCAGATACCAAATTGTTTTCATGAAATTTGGTAAAACCTGAACACGTAACTTGAAAACGTGTATACTCTCAAACTATTACAGTGTAATGAAGCTCAACACTTTGTGTTTGAAAGATATAGAGGACAAGCAGACTTTCTTGCATAAAACTCTTCCAATCCTTGTGCTTTGGAGAATTTTCTCAAAGCCGTGATAAATATATCTTTTTTACATTTCAAAATAATATACTGAGTGGTGGTACCATTTTCCTCCCTAGAACTTCCACTCTATTAAACTTCCTAGTGAGAGCAGAATTCTGTGACTAAATTTTTATCCAGAGTACCTATGTAGTTGCTATTAATTGCCCTATCGAAATTTGAAATCAACATTTTGTACCTAGTGTCTTTTTTTATTATAAATGAATCTTTTATGCGTATTGGTATGGCAGCACAGATTTTGGTCTATTTAAAATTGTAACGACTTCCATTATTCTTGATTGTAGATTGATTGATTAAAAAGAAGTAATGTACTTTTTTCAAATTAAGTCAATCAATTAGGATGCCTACTATGTGCAAGGTTGATGGATTCTAATAGGACTTTGAGCCTGTTTTTCTTCTGAAGCAATTAACACCCAACCTTGAGTTCAAAGAGTCAGAACTTTGCATAAACCCATCTCAGTCCCATAGCTGTGTGTTCTGGCTTGTTCGTGCAAAACGCAAGCCTTTGGGCTAAAGATTTGCGTCACTTTTAGCCCATTTAAATCTCTTCGTTAGAGTGCCTGTGAATATGTGAAGTTTGATGGCTGAGTCATTAAAATCAAGAGGCATTTGAGATTAGGTTTATCCAAGCAGACCATGCTGTTTTGTTCTTGTTCTTTTTTTTAAGTACATTTTATTTGTTCTTTTTAGATATCCCTGATAGTAGAGTGTATTTTGACATATTGTACCTGCATGGCATATAACTTCCCATTCTTTCAGATGTACATGATGTGGAGTTACACTGGTCATGTGTTCATATATGGACATAGGAAAGTTTTGGCAAGCCATTCTACTGTCTTTTCTATTCCCATCCCCCCTTCCTTCCCTTCATTCCCCTTAGTCCAATCCAATGAACTTTTATACTCCTTTCCCCTTATTGTGTGTCAGCATCTGCATATCAGACAGAACATTCGACCTTTGATTTGGGGGGACTGGTTTATTTCACTTAGCATAGTTCTTTCCAGTTCCATGCATTTTGATCAAGATCCTAAAACTGGGGATCTCAGACTTGATGGAAGCACGAGGGGCTGACTGCTTTGAGGTAGGAGTAAGGGAATTTTCTCCTAGAGCTCTAGGAGAGTTCAGACATGCTCATAGTCAGAGAATTAATCCTGTTGAATAAGAACAGAAGGTTTTTCCACCTTCCCTGAACAGAGTGCTCATGAGGACTCGTGACCATGCAATGGGACGGTGCCGGGATCTTCTTATATATGTGTCCTTTCTTTTGATCTGTTTAAGATGACTGGTCACTGGGGGAAAGGTGTCTTTTGAGAGCACTGTTATCATGTAAAATACTGGACAGGAAGGAACCCTATGGGTCATCTGACCTACACAGTGGTGTGGGAGCCACTCACACCACTTTCTGGGAGCTAATTGCTACATTTGCAAGAATTACAACAGGGTGCCAGTTGTCAAACATAGCTGTTATTAAAATTAAATTGTATAAATTCATAATTAAATGCATTATTTTAAAAGCAAAGGTCAAATTCAAAGGGCATCACTTCCAGATTATTTTACTACACTTTGCCGTTATCTGCATTCTCAAGATTATTTTATGTGATGTTGGATACACTGGCAGTATTGTCATGCAGGAACCTGACTTCAGATGTAGTGAAGGTGTTTGGTGTGCAACAAGTCAGTTTATGGCCAGAGCCGTGGCCACCTGACTTGCTCTTCAGAGGATTGTTTGTGAGGGCGATGCCAGGACTCCAGCAAGTGCTACAGATCAGGGCTCCATTCTTCCAGAAAGCTAGCTGTCACCTTCACCAGCATGTCATCAGACCCAGCCCATTTGTTTTTGTACATGAGACTGGGGTGCAGAGATGAACAAAATCCTGCAGCTGGTAACCATCAGTGCCAAGTCTAGACTGCAGTCTCCCAGTGATGGTCTCAGTGCCTACCTTTCTGTTTTACTGCTCAAAGAGAGCAGTCCTGAAAGGCACAAGGGACAAGAATCAGGGTTATCTGGAGGCATTATCTCCAAGGTTCCCCTGTCATTAATGACAGCACTGCGGGGACTCAGGTCGTACATGAGGAGAGGAGATGCTTAGCTAACCCAGAAATCAAATGTAGTTGCCAGATGGGTGGCTTTCTGCTCCCTGGAGATCACCTCACTCATGTCCATATGGTTATTGAATAGAAGAGGGAAGAAAGAATGACTAACACTTACCACCACTTGCTGGTATGTTCTACACGTATTTGCCAATTTATTTCACGCTTCCTCCATGAGAATGTAAGTTCCACAAAGTCAGAGACATGTCCTTGTGTGACACTGTACACCCTGCTCCCCGAATAGCACCCTGTACAGAGGAAGCACTCAATAAAGATTTTCAAATGAATGAATGAATGAAGCAATCAGTCCAGCTTGGGACCCTCTGACCCTTTGAGTTCTAGACTCTCAGTGACCACCATTTCTCTTCCCCTGTAGATGACGGAGGGTCGTCGATGTCAAGTCCATCTTCTTGATGACAGGAAGCTGGAACTCCTAGTACAGGTAAATTTTTTCTGGTCAACCTTCAAAGTTTCTTCTGAGTTTAATGAGATTCAAAAGTTGCTTCAGCGGGGGTGGGGGTGGGGGGTGGACGGGAACAATGTCAACTGTTTTTAAGTTTCTATTAAAATCTGTGGGAGAATGGCAAGGACACACCATGAGTTTTGTGTGTGTGCTATTTTTGTTCAGTCAGTTTCTGTGAACCGTACCTCAGGCATTCAAGGCCAGATGTATATCTATCCTATTGTTCCGATCTCTAGAAAAGGAAATTCCACAACTGCCATTAGCTATTCTCTCTGCTCAGAAGGAGTTAACTGTAATGGAACCTAAATAATAACTCTTGCTGTAACTAAAACTGATTTAGTCTCCCTTGCTCAGAGGGGATAGAAAACAGTTCATTCTTTTCAAGTTGAGCTCTCATAGTTGTAAGGAAAAGGAACAGTCTCTGTGCTCTGTCTTCCCTCCAAGGTCTAAGTGACCCCCTCCCTTCCCCCATCCGGTGGGTGGACGTCACCTTCACTGGTGAACATCTGGAGAAGCTGAGACACAGGAAATCAGCCAATTTTTCCCCAAACTGAGAACACATTGGGGTCAGAAAAGTCAGAGAAATCATTAGCATCACAGACCCTGGTCTTGCTCACCTTGTTCTTGAAGAAAAGGATTGTTTTTCCCAGAACCTAAAAAATGGTGATGTTTCTGAACCTGATTTAAAGAGCTCTAAAGTCTGTTGTTCATCTTCAACTTTTATAACTCCACTTGGCTGATGTTCTCAAATGTCTGTCTCAGGTTCTGAGGGGGTTGCATCTTGTCCCCCAGGACATTTTGCCAGAAAGATGCTACAGTTCATCAGAGGTCTGGCATGCTGCCCACTGTCTCGCTCCCAGAGAAATTAGTGCATTGAAGAGGAGAGATTCATGTGCAGACAGTCTCTGGTGTCTTGTACATGCTGCTAGGATTTAAAAATGCTCAGATTGCAAACGGTAAGAGCTGGTACTTTGAGATTGCAAACTTTTAAGAGTTGATTCTAAAGGCATTATAATTGCAGTAAAGGAAATAGAGAAACTAAGGAAAGACTCATAATCACATCACACTAATTCAACTACTATTCTCATTTTGGTGCAATTCTTTCCAGTATTTTTCATATTTATATTTTTGTATGGTTGTAATCATTTATTTATTTATTTTTAATTTTTTTAAAAAATTGTAGATGAACACAATACCTTTATTTTACTTATTTGTTTTTTATGTGGTACTGAGAATCAAACCCAGTGTCTCACATGTGCTAGGTGAGTGCACTACCACTGAGCCACAACCCCAGCCCAGTTGTAATCATAATGGTTGTATGATTCTATATATTTTCTTTTTCTGCTTAATACTGTCTTTTGCTAACATTTTCCAACACACTATGAATTGTCATCTTTGTTAAGAACTGCAAAATTTCCAGAAATGGATATACTATTATTATCTAATCTTTCATCCATGTGGGTACTTTTAAGTATTTTTAAAAAATTGTTTTTCCACTATTGCAAGTAAATGCTATGATGAACTTATTCCTGTGCATAGTTATCCCATATCTTAGGTTATGTCCTTATTAGGCTAGATTCTATGGCCTCCGGTCTTGTTAAAAGTCTGACTTGTGTTTGGATGAGGGTGAGTGGAGCAATAAAGGAAAACTATTAAGTTGAGCAAAACCTTTCCAATTAGCAGAATCTCTCACTGACCCACATCCGATGCTTTGTATTGTTAGGAATTAGGGTGAAAAGTTTATAGGTGAGTGGTCTCTCTGGTATGTTTTATAGGCTTTTCCTAAATCCATGCTTGGGGCCTTAGACGGGGGCCATCTTCTGGGCAGGAAATGAGACTTCGAGTGGCAGTCCAGTTACTGCACCTTGGCCTGGGAAAATCTGAATGGGGGCAGCCTGGATAGAATTGAGTCACAGAAAATATGTTTAGTTACTGATGTGCACATTGGGAACTGTTGACCTCAACACTGCAAAATCAAGAAAATGTTGAATTAGGTCAAGCAAGAGGAACCCGTGCTCTTGCCACCCCTGGATGGGATACACTTTGCACGGAATTCCCTCTTCCTAGAAGGCTTTCTTTCACTCCCCTCCCCTCAGCCTGGCTAGTTTCCATTCAGGACACTCCCCCACCCAACCCCAGAGGCTTTTCCTGAGCCTCCCACCACCCTCCCTGCATCTGGGTTTTAGCTACTGCCGCCCTGTTTAGCTCTTCCAACAGGATCAAGCCTTGTCACCATTGCTTGTTGACTTTTTCCCATTTCCCAGAGCCCCCAGCAACTTGAGGGTTGGGCCTGTGTCTTGAGTCCCTAGTACCCAGGACAATGCCTGGCACCTGATGTCACTAAATAAAAACTTGTTGAATGAAAGAATGTACGAACCCACAGATGCCTCGCTATTACTTCCTTCAAGGACTTCTTGCCATAGTACCAACTGCTTGGCAGGGGACTTGTTTAGCACACATGAAACATTATGTGTAGCCCAGCACAGTAGCGTGTGCCTATGGTCCCAGTGGCTTAGAAGACTGAGGCAGGAGGATTACAAGTTCAAAGTCAGCCTCAGCAACTTAGCAAAGCCCTCACCAACTCAGCAAGATACTGTCTCTAAGAGAGAGAGAGAGAGAGAGAGAGAGAGAGAGAGAGAGAGAGAGAGGAGGAGGAAAGCAGGAAAAGAGTTTTTTTTAAAAAAAATGTGTGTGTGGGTGTGTGTTTATGGAAAGATTCTAACGTCCATTGCAGAGTGGGCTTTAGCAAAACTTGGAGAAAGAAGGTTAAAACTAATGGACAAAACCCAACTAAAATACATGAATTTTATTTCTCCTCTACAAAGTTCTGTTGTCCAGAAATATAAGGCAGAATCTTTTCCAAAGGCAGTCCCTATTCTGCAACTTTGGACCCTTTTCTAGGTTTTAAATAGCACATAACATTTTGGTGTTCTGTGTTTGTAGGGTGATAACTTTCAGTCATTTATACTTTAGTCACCAAAATATATAAAGTATTGAAAGTGTTGTTGTTAAGAATAATTTTGGAATTTTTGTCATAAACCTTGAACTAAGCGGTGCCTTTTGAGATCTTTTGGCCTGTGATTATAGGGAAGGGGAGAGATGGAAAAGGCACCTGCATTTTCCTACCAAGCTTTGTAAGGTGGGGAGGCTGGTTTGGAGGAAGGTTTGTCTCCTACAGGGAAGCAGAGTTTTTAACAAGGTGACTTCATTTATACAAGGTGATCGTCTGACAAAACATTCATAAGAAGTGGCAGAAGTGCCAGGTATAGTTTGCAGCTACTAGCTAGCCAGGAAGGAGACTCATCCAAGTCTGCACGCAGGCTTCAGAAGCAGGAGGCTGCCTCCAGCGTAAACACCATGGCTTCAGCAACTCACTCCCCGACTGGCCACTGTCAAGAGTCGCTTGCCTTCCGGAGGATGCTGGGAACCAGCCAGCCATGCAGATAATTCCATGCAGTGGTGTAATCCTGACCGCTCTGAGCATAACAGTTCCTTTCTCTGGGTTACAAAGAAAAATGGCAGTAATTCTAATATTTAATGTTTATTCTCCACAGCACTTTGAGATTACTAAGTGAAATCTGTGCTTCCAAATCTCTGATTGTTCCCTGTAAATTGCACATTGCCCATAATGCGGGAGGACAGAAGGTCAGCAGTGCACGTGTTAGAAATTACTCCTTAATCCACAGGCAATTTCCTGACACCTGTGTCTTTGCCATGTATCTCCTTAAGTCCTTAAATTCCAGTAAGAGCAGCTGAAAGGACCGGGTGAATGTTCAGGAGCAGGTCGTGGATAGGTAGGTGGCAGATCACACAGCCACGTCATTGTTCAGTCCAATTTGCAGGCAGTGTCTTTTGCTCTGTCATCTGAAATTGTTTCCACCATTTCCAAATTTACTCAAAAAGCTTTCATCAGAATGAGAGAGGCCAGCATCATCCATGTCTCTGACTCGACCTCTTCCTGAGGCTTCTGTAGCCGGAAAAGGAAAAGTGTTGGGTTTGTTTAATGTTAAGCTCAAATTCTCAAGTTTTGTCTTCCTATCGTTGCTCCTTTAAAATATTTTTCTTAATTGTTTATGTGAACATGTATTTGGAGGAGCAATTTTTTTTTTTGTTGTTTCTGAAAAGTGTGACTCATTTCAGTTTCTTCACTGGCTTTAAGGGGAACTGCCCAACTTTTCATGATCAAACTTTAATGTGATATCGATTGCTAGGTCCTAAAAAGCAGAGTACCATAATTTTTTTAAAATTTATTTATTTTTTTATTGTAAACGAATGGGGTACAACTTGTTTCTCTGTTTGTACATGAAGTAGAGGTGTACCATTTGTGTAATCATACATGTACATAGGGTAATGGTGTTTGATTCATTCTGTTATTTTTTCCTTCCCCCCACCCCTCCCACCCCTCTTATCCCACTATACAGTCCCTCCTTCCTCCATTCTTGCCTCCCTCCCCCCCCATTATGTATCATCATCCGCTTATCATCGAGATCATTCGTTCTTTGGCTTATCTCACTTAGCATGATTTTCTCCAATTTCATCCATTTGCCTACAAATGCCATAATTTTATTATTCTTTATGGCAGAGTAATATTCCACTATATATATAGTGGAAGAAGATCTACAAGCAATGAACAAACATATGAAAAAATGTTCAACATCTCTAAGTAATAAGAGAAATGCAAATTAAAACTACCCTAAGATTCCATCTCACCCCAGTTAGAATGGAGGAGAGCATTTTGAAAATAAACAAAGGGCTATGTGCTTTAGCTATAGTGAGAATAATTTAAGGAAGACATTGAGGGGAATTTGCAGACAGTTCCAATAGGTAGACTACTGGAACCTGTCCCTAGGGAGGGTTCTGGACTCTTTCTCCTGAGTTTCTTAAAAATAGGATGGATTTTTCACTAGACTGGAATGATTGAGGTGTGGCCCTTCCTTATTAGGTTCCCTGGAGGCTAAGGATATTCTATGACATTGTGTCTTACAGGAACACAGCCAGTATGAGAAATGAAACTTTTGCCTTCTTCCCTTTGACTGTCTTGTTTTACTACTTTGTCCATCACTTTAAGTGAGTAGATATTATGCTCCACTGGCCAGATTTCTTCCTTTTCATGATAAAACTTCACACACCAGTGTCCTCCCCATCCCACAGTCTGTGGGTCTGTGGAGGAAGCTTCTCCATAATGTGAGATTGTGTTCTAAGTTCCACATTGTCTGAAGATAATTATGTTTCCCTCCTCTGACCCAGTCTCTCAGCAGCCACTGGCAGGACATTTATAACTGCCACATCTAGTATAATAGAGGAACAAAGTGTCCCCAGGATTCTGAGAAATGGAGCAAACTAACTGGTCAGTGTTTTCAAGAGAATTAAAGATAACATCTAGATTGCTGCTATATATAACATGGTGTTCCTAGGACAGAAGATCAGGACAGGTCTTAAAGCTGCGCTGTATAGGACAGCAGCTTCCAGCCACAGGTGGCCATCAAGTGCTCCAGATGTGGCCAGTGCAGATGAAGATGTGTCTAAAGTATAAAATACAGGCCAGATTTTAAAGATTTCATATAAAAAAGTAAAATGTCTTACGAGTGATTTTTCCATTGATGATTCCACATTGAAATGATAGCATTTTGTATATATTAGAAAATCTATACTTAAAATATATGCTTAAATTAATCTCACCTGTTTCTTTTCCTTTTGCCATATTGCCATCAAAAAATTAAAATCGGATATTGGGCTCACTTTGTGGCTCACATTATGTTTCTGTTGGATGATGACCTCTAAAGGATAGAGAAAATAACAAGAGAAGAAATTATCAACATAACGAGATCACTGAGAGTTGCCCAGATTTCATATTGGATGTCTGGCACAGTACTAACTACATTTTATAATTCTTTTTAGAGTTTCTGTGGAGTATATCTGATAAACCCTCACAATGACTGTGTGAAGTAGGTGCTCAGATAAGCAAACAGAATCACAGAGGTTAAATAACTTGCTCAAGGTCACATAACTGGGTAACTAAATGCATCTTGAGCTTGTGGCTTCTGGTTTTCTTTTCATGGCACCATAACAGGTATATACACTAAGAACCTGAGACACGATGCAGTTTAATGTGGGCCCTGACTGGCCGCTACTGCCTAATGATAGGAATTAAAGACTTTGAACCTTATCTCAAGTGTACAACTAAAGATGGGTGTATCCAAGCTCACCTCATTCCCTTGAACTCAGTTTCTCTGTCCAGAAAAGATTTCGACACATGAGGCACAGGACGAATGATTTTCACATCATGTGTGAGCCTCAGGCTGGCAGGTGTGAAGTACCTTCTAGGGCAGGAGATGACATAACTGTATCCTTCCCTTCACTCTTCTCTGACAATGACCCTGTGATTATCCTGTAGGTTGAGATCATATAAGTTCTGAATAAAGTAGCGCTGAGGACAAAGTAAACATTCTGGCCTACCAGGGCTAGATAAAAAAAGTGTATATGACTTTGGGAAAAAAAAATATGGAACTCTAATAGTGCTACATAGAATAAATGAACAGACGTGGGCTCTGTCCACAAGGGCTCACACCTGCGTACACACTCACCCTCACCCCGCCTCCTGAACCACTTCCATGCTGAATAATGTTCTTTTGTAAAAATGTAAAAGGATTATTTTCTACTAAGTAGACCAGGAATTTCCCCAAAGCACATATTGCCAAAACAAGAAGGAAAATAAAATAGAGTTGATTCCCTGTCTTCTCAACGGAGCAGGGTGGGCAGGTGGGCTCGTCCTGATTTGCTGGCTGGGCTATCTACTGAAGCGTGATCCATGTCTACCATCTGCTCCTGTCTGCGCTGAATTCACCAAGTTACTGTCTCAGCCAAGGACTAAGATGCTGTGCTCAGAGGCTGGGAGCAGACAGAGGGGCTCAGTGTTATGAACCTTCTGTCCGGGACCTCCCAGGCCACCAGGCCACCTCATCAAACAAGAGCCAAAGGGGAGTCAAGCAGCCCTGCGTTGGGCTGACCTCAGACTTCAGCATGATTGCCATCATCATTTATTAGGCTCCTCTCTTGCAAAGCTGGGCACACCACCAAATGAGCAAAACAGATGTCTTTCTAGCCCCTGGGGATGCTTGATAATATTTAACATTTTAAAGGCACATAGTGAAGCAAATAAATGTTAAGATACAGAGTATAGATGGAGTATGTGATGGTAACTCCACATGTAACCAAAGGTTCATTTAGTGGTATGGAGGAATAAAAAAATAGTTCATAATGTATACCTGGTCAGTGTGGGGACAAACAGATAAATAGTGCTGTACATCTCTGTTCTCCAGCCAGGGCCTTTATAGAAAAGTTGGTGAGCTCTCTTTCTGAGACAGTTGAGAACAAAGGAGAATCTCAGTCTCCCTGGGGGGACGTTAGAGAAGGCCAAGTGTCAGAATGCAGCAGATTGATGCCACTGTTTGGGCCTCTCCATCCCTACCCCAACACACTCACACAGCTCCAGAGCCAGACAGCTCAGCCAGGTGCAGGGCGAGGGAGGAGAGACGCCATCTCTGCATTTCCTGCTCCCAGACTGACCCGGTCCAGGCTGCTGGTTGCCTAGCAACCCTCCTTCTTTGCTCCCCTCCTCCACCTCTTCCTCTTGTTTCTGCACCCCATTTCCCCCTTGATGCTAATTTTAACCTGTTTTTAAATGCAGTCACTGTAACCACTTGAAATTGCCAATATTTGGCCAACTTTCTCCTCCAAAAAGGATAGTCTCATGTGGGTCAAACCAAATGTGAAGGGAGATGGAGGGGAGGGAAGGCATAGCATGGCACCTGTCCTTCCTGGTGTGGGTCATGCTCCAGAAAGTTGCTTTTTTGGTTTTGGTTTGCTTTTGTTTTATTGATGAGTCCATTTTTTATGCTATTTTTGCAAAACCATTTCCAGTTGTCCTCTAGACTTGTGCAGATAAGGACCCTCAGGAGGTAACCGTGAAACTACATGCTGCTTGTTTCTTTCGGCTAAAGGGACAAGAGAAGGGAGGAGGGACATTAAAATGAACTGAACACACAGTGCAATTGAACAAAACTTGGGTCATGGTATCCATCAGGGAAAGGCACACAAACACACACCGTCCCCCAGAGGAGGGTTTGGAAATGAAAAGAAAACTGACCCTGGCCCAGGGTGACAGCAGCCTGAGAGTAACACATCTAGGATTGACACTGGTTTGTGGCTGTTGTTTTAATTATTATTGATTTGGGCACATTGCCCAATTCACATGCTAGCTTATTTGGTAAATATCTGAAGTTCCTACACCGTGCTACACAGATCTGACTGCCCCTCCTTTTGAGCTGAATCTGTGTCCAGAAGTGATAACTGAGTTTTTAGGCTGTGCATTCTTTGCAAATCCAGTGACAGATTCTTCCTATTCCTCAGACAGGCGGAGTGTTGCACTGCTTGCTCTATAGTGCCTGGGACAGCTCCCCTTCTTCATGCATATCTATCCATGAATCCTGTCCTCTCTTGTCAGGAGGGACCTGGAGGGATGTGGGGAGCTGTGACTTGTCTTACCCAGCCAGAAAAAGAGGGGAAGAAAGTCCTGCTCCCGGGAGAGAAATAGTGTTGTCAGGTAGCAGAGGTGGTGGAGGAAGGTGGTGGCAAGTTTGAGGGGATCTCTGCTGTGCTGTGGCTCCCCCAGAATCTTCTCACCTCATGGACTGTCCCCATAGCCCTTAAGTTGCTGTTTTCCGTTTCCTCACTCACTCAGCACAGAGCTAATAATGTAGCTGTCAGAGCAGTGTGGAAGATTTCCAGATTTTGCCAAAGTCCCTGTCCCAACCCTCTGCTGCCTCCTGGGTCTCTGTAACTGCCCGCACACGTGGCAGTCCCGACTCCATACACCCACCCATGCACCTTACCCTACTCCTCATCAAACCCAGGCCATCTTTCTCTTGCACCTCCTTTGAAATTGAACCCTGAGTCTCCAAATCGGCAACGCTTTAGAATCCGTGCTTTTTACTATTTGCCAATGCCATCCCCACCCTTGCATCTTGCCAGTTCTTTTTCCCCCACATAAGCCACTCAGTTGCTGCCCCAGTGTTGACATTTACCACCTGGACTTGATAGCCCCTGCAGGTGCCTCGTCCCTGCTATTTGCTTGGAGGCCTGAAGCGGATTCTTGTGGACCTCCCTCGGTCCATGTTTCTGGCCACCCCACTGGGCCCTCCACAGTGCAACCAGACTACTCTTCCAGAAGAGCTGCTTTATGGCATCTCTGCTTGAAAGCCACCAACAGCTTATCATGTTTGAATTTTGGTTTGACTCTCATGTTCCTCCACAGTCTGCATCTTATAAGATAGACTATCAAAGAGGTGAAGAATGTAGTTTTGCCTAACATGACCACCCCCAGGATGGGTACAGCAGAGCTGGGTTCTGAACTTCACCATTCAGGGAATTGCATCTATAGTAATGGAGAAAACAACCATGTGACCTGCTGTAGCCTTCCAGATCAACAGTTCTCAAACTTCTTCCAGCTGAAAAATCCTTTGTCTAGTATCATGTGAATGGAGAGGCCTGGACCCTACCACCTTTTAATAGGGAGGCACCTCAGGGCCTTAGCAGACACCTGTAGGTTTTATATCACTATTCTAGATAGACACCAAATGATAGAAAATACAATTGTTTTTTATGCAGATAGACACATTCCTGAATAGTGCAGTGTAAACTGAACTTTAATCATATAAATAATATTTTAAATGCCCTTGGAAATCATATAACTTAAGTGATTAATCATTACATAGCTAATTGAACACTTAGTTTTGTACCAGACTCTGTTCTAAGAGCTTAATATCTGCCAAGTCATCTAATCAGCCCCATAACTCTATGAAGTAGGTAATAAATTATTCCCATTTAGGAAATCGGAGCACAGAAAGGTTAAGTAATTTATCCAGAGTTGCACAGCTAGTCAATGATAGAGGCCCCATTCAAAACCAGGCCACCTGGTTCCAGAGTAAGAAGAACAGGCTGAAGTACATGGAGAGCACAGGCTGTGGGGCCAGATGGCTTCAAAATGTGACTCTGGCACTTAGCTGCTCCATGACCTTGGCCAATTGCACAGCCTATTTAGCCTCTTTAGTCTTCAGTGGCTTCCTTTATACACAGGGAACAATAGCTGCCTTTATCCCTACTGCTCTAACTCAATCTGTAAATTGATGCTAGTACCTGGGATACACTTGTGATTCGGATTAAAATAATTAGAACACACAAAGTGCTCAGCAGACTCCTTGACACATCACGGGGCTCTCTTACTGGAATCTGAGGCTCAGGCTGAACCACTTAGTAGCTCTGCTAACTTGGGAAGCCATTTGCCCTTGATGCTTTATCTGTACAATGGGAATGTTAACTCCCTCAGCCATGGGGCAAAGTATTTAGGAGGCCATGAAATGCTACATAATTTGCAGTGCTTTTAATTCTGATACTTTGGCCTTCCATATGATTGTGTGTAGGGCTTTATGGTATATTTATAGAGTTCAGCCTGAGTTCATTTGACAAGTGATGAGTTGACAGTCCGTCAAAAAATGTCTCAACTGCCAATCATCATCTCCTGGTCTTTTCATGAACACTGGTTATCACTGTTCATCCTTCTAATGACATCTGTAACTCACATGACAAGGTCACGGGGTAACAGGTGGGATATTTATGTACAGTAGTTGTGCAGAATCCAGGTAACCATCTACAGAAGTGGATTAGGTTGTGTGCTCCGGTTATGTCAAAGCATGCCAATCACTCATCATTCTTGGGGGTAAAATAGACAAAACATTATTTAGATGGTTGCATCACAGTATTTTATAAGTGACCCCATCCTTAATGCTTTATGGTAAAATGATACTGAAGCACAATTATATGCAAATGGGTTGTATTGACTGTGACTTTCAGGAAAGTAAAAATGGAAGGCAGTTACTATCCCTTGTAAGCAGAGTAGTGATTGGATTTCTCAGCCCATTACCCACATCTCAGGTTACCACAAGTTCACATATTAACAAGTTTAATCAAGTTCATGTTTCCCAATAGGACCTGTATCCTTCACAGCAATTGCAACGTGCTAGCCCCACTTGGTGGTGCACAGTAGGTCCTTTTGGAGCATTCAGAGGTCTTCTACTTTACTGGCAGGCTCAGAACAGGGGGTGACTAAGGCTGCTGGAATCCTATCAATGTGTGCCCATTCCTGGGTGAACATATTCTCTGAGAAACACCCAACTGCCAGTCCTAACTGATCAAGAGTGCATTTTTTTTCTTTTAGGGAAGGAGGTTTTCAAATTTCACATGAAATCCTTTAAGGATAGTACAGTAATTTATAAGTTTTAAATTGTTGCTAGATTTTAAGGTATATTGCTACAATAAAGAGGGCCAGATGTTGGTATTATAAAATCTTTTACAAGCATTCCTCTACTTTGACCTTCCTTCCTTATAATAGTGTCAGTGATTTATAAAATAGCAAAAAGTATCAATAGACTAATATTTTTAGATTTCATATAAAGGTGTTTTACAACTGTAATAGTGTTCCAGAGCACCTCAGTTCTTCAGTTTCACCCCACCACGTGTGAGCAGCAGATTCAGAGACCTGTCGGTAAATCACTGCCTTTCACTCCCTTTTGGACATTAATAAAATGACATACAGACTAACAAATACTGTAATATCAAAATGCCTTTGACTTTAAGTTGGATTCATCAAGCACACATTCCTGCACTCCTATGCACACACTTGAACAGACACTCAAACACACTAACGTACACAAACTCACATATACATTTACACTCACATGTCTATACTCATAAGAGTGCCCACACACAGTATCTTAACATGCATGTGCATACACATGCACACTCATACAGGTGCACATATATGCACACGACACACATATGTACTCACATAGACATATGCACATGTGGTATATATATCTCAGGGAGCAGAGCTGCCATGCAACCCTTAGTTCAACAATGGTATTCTCACTAAATTACACTCGGGAACAAGACGAAAATTTGCATACAGTTTCACTTTGAGTGTCATGAAGCTGGATGCAGCTAATTCAGGTATGTTCTGCAGGCCCTAGGCCTGTGTCCTTCCCGCCAGCGATGGCTAAACAGGGCACAGGATGACTCCAGCAGCTCCGAGCACCACACCCTCACGCGACAACATCCTGAAGCAGGAAAGGGAGTTTCTCCACATAACATTATTGGTTAGGGAGGAAAAAGCCTCCCAGATGTCCCTCCCTGCTCTTCAATTCCTCCCTCCACCCCAACCCATAGTGGTTCACATTCCCAGTCTCAAAGGATCACTAGCAAGGGAACAGAATCAATATGATTGGTTGAAACCCATAGTTCTCAAAGTGTGGTCCTGGAGGAACAGCATCAACCTTACTTGAGGACAATTTAGAATTGCATCTTCTCAGTCACTGTCCCCTACTGAGTTGGAGCCTGGGAGCAGAGCTCAGTGGAGGCTGCCTCAGGGACTGACGTGCTTACCTACCACGTGGTGTATTGAGGCTGCAAGACCATCACAGAGGAGCATGAACTGTCTGCAGTGTGCTACACAACAGATTCAAAGGACCAGAAAATTAAAGATAAAAGGAAAGTGGGGCTGGAATAGTTTTTCCTCTCTCTCTCTCTCTCTCTCTCTCTCTCTCTCTCTCTCTCTCTCTTTCTCCTTTCTTCCATGCTGGGGATGGAACCCCTTGCTAATGCAAGACATGTGCTCCACCAGGGGGTTACCCCCCAACCCCTGGAAGAACTTTTTTCTCAAGTAAGGGTATGAGAAAATTCCAAAAATTCAATCTACTTTAACCTTGATTTATATAATAAGAAGAGAAAAACACAGCATAAAGGATATGAAGTCAGAACAAAGGACAGTCTTTGGAATAGGATACACTAAAAGGTGATACACGTTTGTCTTACGTTTCTCATTTCACCGCTGCCCCATGGAAAGTTGTGCTAGAGCTGAGGAGCCAGCCATATGGGAGACGCTCATGCTCTGGATAAAGTCAGATCCAAATTGAAATCCTGGCTGTTTTTTTCTGTGGATGGTGTGTGGCCTTAGGAAGTGTTTACCTTTATGAAACTCAGCTTTTTCATTGCTGGACTAGAAATTGGAATGATTACCCTGAAGGATTTTGATGAGACCTAGAGATAAAGGAATCAAGTACCGGGTCCCTGGAACATGGCACCCATTAAGTGGTGGCTGATAACCATCAAAAGTTGAGTCAATGTTACTGAATGAATAAGCAAATCAATGAATAGCTAGCAAAGTAAAAAAAAAAAAAAATTCTTTCTTCAGCTTATAACCTTTGTCCTCATTTGGAACAAATGGACAAATGAACTAGTTTTCCTTGAATCCAAGCACATAGACTAGATGGTACACAGGAAGCAGGAAGAGGAAACTAGGAATGGCCCCAGTCCCACCAAATTATTCTTGGGGTTATTATTTGAATTCCTAAAATTCAGTCAACCTCGGGGTTCATTGCCCTCCTAGCACCTCTGCCTTCAGGCACTCAGCTGCAAAATAGTCACTCTGTGACCCACAAAGCCTCTGGTTGTGAAAGGCACAGGCAGCGCAGTGTCACCAAGTGGGTAAGAAGGAAGTATGGCTACAGTGCCGTGGTGCAGCTCTGGCACCGGTCACCTGCAGTTAGCATGGGTTTAAGAGCTCAGCGACCAGGAAGGTGGCCCTCATTCTAGATGCCAGCTGTGAGCTCAGGGAACTCAGGCCACCTGCACCTCTCAGCACCTGGATGCAAATTTGGAAGCTCCACGACATCCCCAGGTTCCATAATTATTCACTGGACTGAACTCAGGAAGTGGGCTACCTAGGATAATTTTGTTACAAAGGATGCAACTCAGGACCAAATGAAGAGACACAGAGGGTGAAGTCTGGGGAAGGTCCCCGGTGCAGAACTTCAGCATTCTCTCCTTAGGGAATCAGGGCATATGACCATCTCAGCACACACATCGATGTGTTCACCAGCCAGGGAGCGCCACTAAGCCTCGATGTCTAGTTTTTATTGGCGTTTCTTAGGTCGCTTTGATTGATTGACTTTCTGACATGTGATTGAACCAGTCTTAGCTCCTCCCCCTCCTGGGGATTAGGTAGTCAGGTGGGTAACATGTGGCACAAAAGTCTAGTCCTCTAATCACATAGTGGTTCTTTCTGGTGAACAGTTTCCTTCACAAGTCATTTTCTTAGCATAAACTCAGGCTCATAAATAACAAAGCACTCCTATGACTTGGAATATCCTAAAAATTTAGTGTCAACCTCCCAGGAACCAGGGACAAAAGCCAACTAATTCTTTATTATAAAACAACATAAAAATACAGGCATCCAGATCTTAAGCCTTCACCTGGGATTTTTAGAACAAGACCAAAGTTTAGGCACGAAGTGTCCACAGCTCCCATGCATGAACTTTGACCTTAGACCACTTTTTAACTACTACAGCATCAGTTTTTATCAGCTACAGCAACAGGCTGTCTCTCCAAATATGGTCATTGTCCTAGGTTCTGGGGATTAGGATTTTAATGATGAATTTTGAAGGGACACAATTCAGCCCATAACGGTGACTTACAAATGACCTCTTTAAGCCTTAGAATCTACTTGTCTTTAAAGAGAGTAAGGAAAGAATAGATAATGATCCACATTTTGAAAGACAAATACGAGCACAGAAACAGTGATGATGCTTGGTAGGTGTGGGAAGCTGCCCGTCTTGGTGTCCCCAGAAAGCACAGCAGGCCTTACGTCATTGATTTCACAGAAATTTTACTGGTTTGTTGCCTGGGATGGGACACCGGTTTCTCCATCCGGGAAGTCAGTGTCTCCCAGGCTGGTCTGCTTCATTCCGGCTCTGCAGACAACAGTAGCCTTCAGACTCAGTACCTCAGCTGGGCCAGGCCCCTGGCGGGGTCAACGCTTGCTGACCCAGGTCTGAGTCATCTCTCTGGCATTGAGTTTCCACCACTCCCTGATCACAACCACTGTCAGCAAGGCTCCTCTCCTCTTCTGAACGCACCGAGTGATGCTGTGGACCTGGAACTGGATGAAACTTGAGCCAAGACAGGTCTGACGCAGCCACATAGAAATCCGTGAAAGCTGTTGGCATTCTGTGAGCTTACAGGAGGAAGAGCAGACCTGGATGCCAAATTCACTGGAGCCTCAATGAAAACTCTAGAACTTTAGAGCTACACCTACAGAGTCCCTCTGGAGTATTTTGGTGGGCATTCCATGGCTGAAATCTGGTTGACTGAGGTTACCACTGAAAAGGGTCATTCAAAAATTATTTCCTGGATTGGGGTTGTAGCTCAGTGGTAGAGCGCTTGCCTCTATGAGGCACTGGGTTTGATCCTCAGCACCACATAAAAATAAAGAAATCAGTAAAGATATTGTGTCCATCTACAACTAAAAAATATTTTTTTAATTATTTCCTCATAACTACAATTTCTTTAGTGTCCTGTCCAGATGAATGACCAAATAAGGGATGACCTCCCCAAAATGTCTCTAGAAATGGTGATTCTTCCAGCCTAGCTCCTAAGGCTCTTAATCATGGTTTATCTCCATCATCATCAGATGGCTTTTATTCAATGTCATGGTTATGCTCAGTATTTTAGACTCTAAAGTAAAGGAAAACAGGCAATGTCTTTTATGGTTTGAATGTGAGGTGTCCCCCAAAAGCTCATGTGTGGGACAATATAAGAAGATTCAGAGGAGAAATGATTGGGGTTTGAGAGTCTTAACCTAATCAGTGGATTAACTCCTGATGGGATTATCTGTAGTAGTATCTGGAGGCAGGTAGGGTTTGGCTGAAGGAGGTGGGAATTGGAGTGTGGCTTTGGGATATATACTTTTGTATATGGTGAGTAAAGTCTCTCTCTGCCCTTTGATCACCGTGATGTAAGCTGCTTCCCTCCACCACCCTATCCCACCATGATGTTCAGCCTCACCTTGAACCCTGAGGAATGGAGCCGGCCTTCTATGGACTAAGACCTCTGGAATCTTGAGCCCTCAAATAAACTTTCCTCCTCTATAATTGTGCTGGTCAGGTCATTTAATCACAGCAGCAAAATAGCTGACTAAAACAGTCTTCATCTCCCCAGGGCTGACAGTCTAAAGAATGGAATCTCAGTAGAGTCAGGTATGTGCCCCACCACCCAGAGAGGAAGCAGCACAGCAAACCAAGGAGGGCAGCAGCAAGAACGAGCTCACGAGGATGACCTTTGCCTGTGCATCCTGCTTTAGAGGTCTTTCCCAGGATGTCTGGCAGCAAGGCAGGGTCAGAGAAGAAAAGTTAGGCCTTATCTTTCATGGAAAGGATGGTTTCTAGAGGAGCTAAGTCTACTTTAATCTCCTATTGTCTTCAAATTATTCACTGGGAAGGAAGGCTACTGTAGAGGACTCCAGATTCAGGATTGTTCAGGTGTTGTAGGAACATGAAACAAGAGAAGAGTGTGAGGAAGTGAAGGGAAGACATCGGGGCTCCTGGGTGATTCTGTAGCTTTAGACGTGTGTTCTGAGAGACGTGTGTTCTGAGGGACGAGTGTTCTTCTTGCTGAAGAGGAGCAGAGGTGGGATCTGAGCTGAATAAAACCTGAGTCGTGATAGAACCACACTGTCTCTCTCTTACTCTCTAAGTTGGGCCTCCGGGCAACATACTGGAGACGAGAAGGGCCTTGAGTCTTAAAGCTGCTCAAGCTGATAAGAAATCAGAAACTGCCCATTCTCTCTTACTGTTAGAAAAAGTACAGTGGCTGAAAACATGGCCTCTCTGTTCCCTTGTAACCGTTGTACATTCCCCATGCCAACTTTCTGATCTATGGGCTGCTCTAAACTGTTTCATTAAACCAGATCAGGAATATTGGCTGGAATTCTTGGCTTCTTGGTCACAGGAGAAAACATGACTCAGAGGCCTGTCAGGACTTCAGACCGTTCCCAGAAACAGCATTTCCAAGAGTGTCTGGAGAGGGTCTGTGTCAAGTAAGTTGGAGAAATGCTTTCCTATGTCTTCCCACCTGAGATATGGACAAATCTGTCTATAAAAGAGCATGGCAATGAAGATTCTTGGTCAGCCAGGCTTCCCAGGCCTCTCTCATAATGAAAAACCCTCCCTCCTAAACTATGAACTCCTTTTGGGATGTACAGTTCTTTACAGTCCACAGGAACCAGGGTGCTATGCAGTGCACTCTGGGAAATGCCACTTCTGACTCTGGAGATGTCCTAGATCAGCTCCAACAGGGGCGGGTGGGATATCTCAGATTTGTATCTTTCTGGGCCTCAGGTTTCCCATCTAAACAACCCCTCCTTCCTTCCCAGGAAAGCCATCAAGATGGAAGCAAGGACATAAGATTGCTTTGAGCTAGAGTGCATTGGGCAGCTTTGGCGCTACCAGAATGTGAGGTGAATGTCATGAGTTCTTTCCATGACACACTGAGGCCCATTCCTTTTAAAGTTTAGGGTTATTTTATGCTAACCCATGTAGTGCTGTAGTGCCCTAGTAGGTGCTCCAGATGTTTAGTGAATTACTGTATAAGAATAAGAATACATGGGCTGGGATGTAGTTCAGTGGTAGAATGCTTGCCTAGCATGTGCAAAGCCATAGGTTTGATCCTCAGCACCAGGAAAAAAAAAAAAAAAAAAGAAAGAAAGAAAGAAAGAAAAATAGTAATACAAAAATCTGCAACTTTATATAAATAGAATATAAAATTCCAAGTATTTAGAAGGCACAGTATACATACTCTTGTATGATTTTACTGGTTCTTTATAACAGCCCAGGGGAAGCAGTGGTTATATCCATTCTACTGTGGAGGAAACCCAGGCATAAAGAGTTAAGTAAGTTGCTGAACCACACACCTCCTCAGTGGAGGCTCAAACCCGAGTCTGTCTGATAGCAGAGCCTGCTCTTGACCATTGTTTCTGCTGTATGCTAAGTGAATGCCTTTTGAAAAGGCAAAAGATGTACATTTCTTTACAGTGCATCCTAATGGCCTCCGTTGCAGGGCCTGACTGTCTGGCCTCAGATAGATGACATAGTAGTGACATGTTCCATGCACATTTCCATCATAGGGAATCATATGATTGTCTGGGAGTCTGTTTGCTAAATTGGGACTAAGGAAAAAACTGAGCAGAAAAGAATTTCAGAGGTAAGAGTGAGGTTTCCTGTAGTCAGGCAGGGATTGGGGGGACATGTTAACCCCCTCCACTTGAAAAGCCATTTGGTTCTGTCTCCAGCTCATTTAAATCACTGTTCTGAGCAGCCTTCCTGGGAACAGGTTCTGTGTCCACACAGGCCTGGGCCCCATCCCTTTTTCTCTGTGCTTTGTCATCCTGGGACCAGGTCTGGGACCAGTCATTTTGGGGGCATCAATTTAGCATTCCTTGTGTTCAGGGGGATGAAGTTGAGTCTTTTCAAAAGTGTTCTTTCTAATGCCAGGTTTTCAAGTTCTGGTACTTTGACTATTCAGAAATTAATACTTGGAGGAGCTACAAGGCGGATTAGGGGTAAAGGACCTGATTCTTCCCCATTTTTCTTCCTCCTCGAGAAGAGGGCGAGGACAGAACTCATGTTTGCTGGCAGGGCTAAATTCTAGGGAAGACTGAACTGGTTTGTGCTGAGACTGGTGTCTTAAGAGAACTGGCTCTATCTGGATACTTGGTCTTTTTCAATCCAGCTGATGCATCCTCAAGGAAAAGAACCTTCCTTCTGTGTGTCTGGTTGGGCTTACCCACTGTGTGTCACAGAACATCTGTCTAAAGGACTAGGGCCCTGATGGCCCAAGCCAGGAGAGGAACTCACTACTGCAGATGCTTTTACTGTTTAAATTTTTAGCACAATCTTTTGCCACCTTTCTGTTTAAAAACCACTTGTGAGTATCTTTTCACCACCATATTGAGACATAATTAACCTGCATCAAATTGCATGTATTTAAAACTGCAATTTGGTCATCCTGACATACAGATACCTGTGAAGCCATCAGATTGTCTCTAGCTGGTTCTACAGACAGAGCTAATAGATGTCCTTTTCCTGGATCCACCCGGGACTCCCACCTGCTCAGGGCCCCTTTTGGTTGAAGTTGTTGGTCATGAAAGGCCACAGTGTGACCCAGAAATGGCTGGGCCAGCAGTTTGTCACATGGTGTCCATGGGCTTTTAACACAGTAGGAGTCTTTGGGGGCTCTTAGAAGGAAAGTTAAGCTTTTTTTTTTTTTTTTTGGTTCGTTTGTTTTCTTCTCCGTGCCTTTCCCTGGAGACTCTAAGCTGGGCTGTTCTGGGTCATGAACGTAACGTGACATTGTCCTGGTCTGAAAGCCCCACAGGAACTGTGGGGGGAGCCGTGAATTGTCGTTCTCTTGTGAGCCGGGCCCTTAGGCATACTCAGCATGGGTGGAAGGTTTCACTTCTTCTTGGGCATCAAGACAGGAAGACTGGGCAGGAAGAATGCTAGGAACGGGGCTTTTCTACAGGAACTGAACCTGCAAATAACACTGAGGATGGGACTGATGGGGAGGGGTGGGCTGGAGATTAGCCAGGTGGACAGCACAACAAATGTCCACACAGGAGTTTGACCTGCCATGCCCCCCAGGGTGGCCCTGGGATCCGTCCCCATTTCCTTTATTTCTCTTGGTTTGGGAAACGCTTCATATTGCACTTTGAACTCTTGAGAAAAGTTCCTTGTGGTCATCCCAGCTGTGCAGACAAGTGAACCAAAGCAAGCAAAAGGTATCCAGGTTTGGTTCTTTTTCAGATGTTGAGTCATAAAAGTTTCACTTCAAACACATCCACCTCATTGATACCTCTGGCTCCCATACAAAGGCAGTTATTTGAAACCCAAGTACAAAAGGTAGTTCTCAAGCGGAAGAGACCAGACATCTTTCTCGGTGGTTTCACTGCAGCGATGAATAGTTTGTGGCTTTGCTTAGTGTAGACAACTTTGTAAATATGCGACTCCACCTTATGCATCTTCCCTGTTGTCATTCCCATGGGATCGGGTGCCATGCCTGTGATACTTCACACTCCTGCATTAACTGTGACCATTGTAAGGCTACCTGTTCTGTGGCCTGCTGTCCTGTGTCATGCTGGTGATGTATTCAGAGGGAATCGGGTAAAGACCCTTTGCATAGTCCTGTGTCATTAAAATGGGAAAACAAATAGTCAGCATGCATGAAAAGTAGAACACATACATTGACCTCCAATCCAGATGAGGTGGAAATGAGCCATATCTCACATCACTAAAGTATTCCTTCCAGGACTGCTCTTTTCAAAGAGATTTAGCCAGGTGCAGTGGTGCATGCCTGTAATCCCAACGGCTCAGGAGGTTGAGGCAGGAGGATTATGAGTTCAAAGCCGGCCTCAGCAGTTTAGCGAGGCGCTAAGCATTTCTGCAAGAACCTGTGTCTAAACAAAATATATTTTAAAAAAAAAAAGGGGAGGGGACTGGGAATGTGGCTCAGTGGTTAAGCGCCCCTGGGTTCAATCCTTGGTGTGTGTGTGTGTGTGTGTGAGAGAGAGAGAGAGAGAGAGAGAATTAAAAGAAATCTAAAGTTTTACTTTGCATAAAATGTATGGGTCTCTTTTTCTAGATGCTGATGGTCTATGAATGAATTAGGTACTTTTAGGTCAGATTCTTGGTGAACTCCAGTGTTTTCTGCCTCACTGCACACTTACATGTATTTAGAGCCTATTTCTTATGTTTTTAACATGCTATAGTCAGGAAACTTTGGAGTAGAGGTTCAGGAAATGGAAATGGGAGTAAACCGTGGAATCCTGAGCTCAAGGTATTGAAAAGCCTGGAAGCATGGTCTTAAGTCTCCTTTCCTCATTTTGGGCCACACATGCTCAGTTTTGAAGATGGAAAATTTAATTTTTCTTCAAAATATACTTTGTTTAATAGGTATAGAGTGTCTTATGCAAAATGAAAAGCACTCTGGGGATCTGTAGCCCAACAATATGATTATACTCACCCTACTTAATTATACACTTAAAAATGGCTAAGATGGTATGTGTCGAAGAATATATTTTACATACAAATTTTTAAAATGTACCTGGTACTTGGCAGTCTTCCTGGAAAGCATTTTTGGGAGCCAAACCCTTCTTTAGTGAGGAAATTGGTGTTTTCTGGTTTTTTGTTGCATGTAGTGCTGTGGGTGGAGCCCAGGCCTGGCACAAATGCCAGACAAGTGCTGTTCCACAAGCTTCACCCACAGACTTTCACACTAGAAATAAAGAAGTGCTTAACACTGCCTGTAAAACATGCTATCCTAAGCAAAAAAGGACTTAACAAGGAAGCTTGTTGAGCATTCTCCAAACCACTTCCATCTCAAACAGAATCCCACAGGTTCAGAGACCCCACCATTAGCACCCAGACCATCTTCCTTCTAGACCTGCCCTGCTCTGAAGGTGCTCCCTGCAGAAAGAAAGAAATCCAGATGGGAAGACCCCCACTCCTACAGGCAAACTGATTGCCAGGACAGGAGAGTAAGCAGGTGGAACTCCTGCAGGGACAGGGCAGTAAGGCTGTGTGTTGCCCACCTCACCCACCTCCTCGGCCACCTCCTCTCACCCACTTTTGCTCTCCTTCCAGAAAGGAAGAGTTCTGGCGTGTCCTGGGAAGGGCAGTGCCCTCTGGCTTTCTGGAACATTCTACTTTGGTCTTGGGCTACCACCCAGCCTACTGGTCACCTAGACAGAAGTGACTAGAGCTGGGTTTGGATTTGAACTGTACCTCTTGCTAGCTCTGTGACCCCAGGGAATCTCTGTAGCCTCAGTGCCTCAGTCTCTCCAGATATAGAATTGAGGCAATAATCTTGAATTCCTCATAATTGTAATGGTCACGTGTGCTCATGTCCCTCTTCCCCCATCCACTCCTGTAGTATCAGTCCCAACTTTGAGACAGGACTCAAGAGTCTGTTATCCTCTTTCCCGATGTCATCCCCGAATTCCCCACACCCCTTCAGATGTGACACCATTCACCCGCCCAACCTTTAATGATCCATGCCTGCCCTGCTTCCGTCATAGCCCTCAAACAGCGCCTGAAATCTGTTGCGGTTTGTCTGTTTTGTTGTTCTTTCTTCCACCAGAGCAATAGAAATGGGGATTTAGGTTCTCGTGGTTAAATTCACAGAATATAGAGTCAGGCTGCCTGGGCTTAAAGCTCAGCTCTCCATGTAGTAGCTGGGTGACCTTTCAAGTGGGAGTAATGTAAACCTGGTGTTCACCTCCTTGGGTTGTTGGGAAGTTCAACTGCAGTGTCTTCTGTGTCACTGGGCACATGTAAGACCTCACTGGGTGTGAGACACTGTTCTGAAGTTCAGCCCTCCCAGCAGTCTGGTGAGATAGGTCATATTACTTGGTTGACAGGTTCATTAATTTGAACCTGAGCCCACACAGCCAGTAAGTGGCTTTCTAAAGGGGGCTGTTCATCCCCTGGCATGAGTTGGGCAAGTGCCCCATACATGTGGGTGCTTGTGTGGTTGTGTTACTGTGAGCACCTCAGAGTCAGGGGTTCAAGATTTCCTGTGGGCACCCCGGCACCCTGCATACCACCCAGCACACAATAGGTGCTCTGTAAATACTGTACTACACGTCCAGAAAGACTGTCATTTGGTGGCAGTCTGTAGGCATCAAAATTCTAATAATATCACAAGTAAATGTTTTGTGCCACAGTGAAGCACGTGGTTTCACTGAGGAAATTTCCAACTTTCTTTAAAATAGATTCTACCCTAAGTTACATGTTAGAATCAATGGCTTCCTGGTCCCACCCAAGGCTGATTACATCAGAATCCCTAAGGGACCCAGGTATCTCTGGCCTGTTTTTGTGTGTGTCTATGGGGCAGGTACAGGGAATTGAATGCAGGAATACTCTACCATTGAGCTATATCCCAGTCCTCTTTATTTTTTATTTTGAGATGGGGTTTTGCTCAGTTGCTGAGGCTGAACTTGAACTCATCCTCCCTCAGCCTCCCAAGTTGCTGGATTTACAGGTGTGCACCACCATGCCTGGCCATCTCTGACTTTTTAAAATTTACCAGCTGATCCGAACGCACAGCCAAGCAGAACCTAATCACTAATTTAAGACAACATCCAGTGACATTTCTGCACAGAACCCCTACTTCCTGTTCTGGAACCTCAAACTCTGAACAAAACTCAAAGGTCAGTGTCACGTGCAGTGTACAGTCTTTGACATCATCCTAGCTATTGGTTCACCAGGACAGCATTTTGGCCAAGTGCCTAGAGAACAGTGCAAGATGTATCTTGGAAAAGAAGCTGAAATGAAGTAATTGAATGTGCACAGAAAATGTGTCCCAAGTTCCAACCCCCCACACCCACACACACAGGTGAGCAGGGCAGCTGGGTCCATTCTCCTGGTCTAATTCAAAACAAGAGCCCACCTCATGCCCATTGGATTGTAAACCCTGGGCAGGGTTTTTGGGTTTTTTTTAGATTTTCCTTCTGAGATTTTCCTTCTGGTGTCTAGGAAGGAAGAGTCTGGAAGATCATGTGCCAAGAGATTTTTGTTTACCAATTTGGCTAAAAAAGTCCAAAACTCTTGGACTGGATGAATTGTAATAAAGGTAGGAGTCCACCTAGTGTGATGAACATCCAGGTGGCTTAGCCTCTGTCCCCAGTGAATACCAGGGCAACTTTCCACCCAAAGACAGAAACATAGGATAAGGAAGTTGATAAGAGGTTGGAGTGTGGAGGGGAAATGCAGATGGAAAGTATGGAAAAATTAACAAACATTAAGAAACAATCATGGCAAGAGCTGACTGACATTTTGCATATCTTGCTTTACTTAATCTCTACAAGTCTGCAGAAGTGTGGCGTTGTGCCCATTTTATAGGAAAGAAGCTGAAGGTCTGAGAAATGGAGCTTCTTGGCCTCAATCCCACAAATGTTCCTGAAGCCATGACCCCAGGCCAGGTCTCTGATTCTGAAGGCATTTCATTTTCTAACAGTGATCCTGGGTTCCCAGGACTGCAGTGTGATGCCCAGGTCCCCACATGGCAACCAGGACAGTTGATGGCATCCAGAACAACCTGGAGAAGAGTTTTTGGTCTAAAAGTTCAGCTGGGATATGGAGGTGATGTCACCTGTCTCTGCACCTCTCTGTCCAGCTAAGCGTCCGATGGAAAGATTGACACTGGTACAAAGACCTGGGTGCAAAGTTTTTAAGTCGAAATTTAGGATTCTAAATATGCTCACTTGCACACACACACACACAAATGCACACCCATACTGTGTGACCTTAACGTGGGTTCTGCTTTGCTTTCTCAGAGTCAGACAGCAGAGCTGAGATCACATTGATTTGAAGACTAGTGCCAACTCTGCAGGGGTCACACAAGGTTAAATGAAGGAGTTACAAGTGGTCTATTGCTCCCAGCTTTTCTGCACATGGAACCATAGAATTCTGTGGCCAGCAGGGTCAGCACAAGAGCCTTGACCTCTGCTCTCCACCCAGGGCTCTTGCGAAGTCTCACCATGGCTTCGGAGAGACTAGAGAAAGATGTATTTTTCTTACTTTTTCACCTTCTCACTCTGATGCTGTCGTCATCCCAAGCTGGAGAGGCTGACCCAGAGGCTGTGAAAGGCGGCCACACAGACAGCAAAATCTCCCTTTGTGCCTGTGTAATGGCCATGATTTGACCCTTCCTCCTGCAAATGAAGGGAAAGGGGTGAGGAGTGACAGCTCCCTGCCTGAGGGACACTCCTCTCGGCAGTCAATGACAATTGCTACCGCAGGGTCCTCGCCTGCGATGATTTCTCCCAAACAGAACGGCATGCTATTATGAATATAAAGCCTATTAACTCTACTCCAGAAGGAGAATATAAGGCCTCAAGCAAGAGAGAGGACCAGCTGAGGAAGCACATGATCAAACCCCAGATGAGGTCATTGCCAGGCCCTGGTGCCAGCACAGACAGGGGTCAGAGGGACTGATGCATTGCATGAGAATCAACTCATTAAGATTCAAGTTAAACGTTTCTTAGGGCCCTGCCAGCCCTCATGTATTTTGATGAAATACTTTGGGAAAGAAGAAACAGGCAGGTGACAAGAGCAAAGGTGGGGATGCGCCTTATCCCCTTCTCCTTCATTTTTACCCGTGTGCCTCCCACCATGCTGCCTCAGTTTCACTTTGAAGGGTTTTGGGGGTCAACAAGATCATGCACAGAAGAGAAGGTGTGGGATCCAAACTGGACCCATAGCTAGAAGAGTCCTAATTAACAGGTAGAGATTTCTGGCAGTTGAAGATTCTCTGTAAGGTCTACTAAGAAAGAGGCCCTCAAAGACTTTGGGAGAAAGTTGGACTTGGAGGTTAGAATCTGCAGATCAGATGAGTCCAGTGAAGGCTCATGTAAACATTGAGAAGAGCTTTGATGTAGGAACAGAACTCAGAGGAACGCAGTTATCTTAGGAAGTCACCTCTTGAAAAACTCCTGTCCCCACTTCCGCATTCATTTGTTCATTCACTGACCCACCCATGCTGTCAATTAAATATTGATGATTTGGGCCAGGCTCTGTGGAAACAAAGATGTATAAGATACTGTTCCTGCTCTCAAGAACTTGTCATCCTTGAAAAGAAATGACTTATGACTGGGCATGGTGGTGCACCCCAGCAATCCCAACAGCTCAGGAGGCTGAGGCAGGAGGATTGTGAGTTCAAAGCCAGCCTTAGCAACTAGGAAGGCCCTAAGTAACTCAGTGAAACCCTAAATTAAATAACAAAACAGGGCTGGGGATGTGGCTCAGTGGTTGAGTGCCCCTGGATTCATTCCCCAGTACCTCCCCCCACCAAAAAGAAATAGACTCATGAACTGAGATGGCAGTGTCGTGGGACACATGCCACAGGTGTGACTTCTGCACCTCTCTGAAAGCCTTAGAGCTGCTGGGTGGGTCTGAATCATCACCAAACACAGAGTACACCATCAAGGCAACTCTCTCTAGAGAGGCTATGGAGCAGGGTCTTGAATTAAGAGTAGTTTTGGCCATAGAGAGAGGAAGGGCATCCAGATTAAGGGAGGAGCTATGCAGTGACAGAGTGTGGCTTGAAAGTGCAGGGACCTCAGAAGCGTGTGGGAGCAGAGGGAGCCCCCGATGTCCTCCGCCTCTCCTCGGGTGTGCTTGCAGACCCACTGAAGTGGAAATGTGGCTCAAGGCCATTCCCTGCTTCCTGGCAGAGTGCACCAGCACCTCTGATCCATCCCTCAGATCCAAGGGCACTGGGCTGGGTTCATCTGCTTTGGCTTTTTCGAACGTGACTTTTTGAACATTCCTTCCTGTTGCCTTATCAGTTTGCAGGAGGCTGTTTCACTTTGCCTGGATTGGGACTGGCTTCATAATTCCTATGTGGTTTGGCTTCAGGATCAAGACAAAATGTCAGTGCCAAGCTGCCTAATAATGGCTGACATGAGCATGTGTTTAAAACCTAATAAAATATTGCCTCCAAATTTTCTGGCCAAATTCACTTATGTAAATATCTAACATCAGGTCTCACCCAGAATATCCTGTTGGGTTTCAGGAGATTGTTTTTAAATCTGCTCCAAGCTGTGGGAATAGTGCAGAGTGCCTGTGTGCTGGACTGTTCTTGTCGGCTACATTTCTGTTTTTCCCAGAAACTGTATTGAAGACATGCTGTCTACTGCCCCTCTGTGCACTCCTTGAGTGTTCTTGAGGGGAAAATCCTGCCTCTATTCATGAACTTCGCCTGCTTTTTTGTCTGATCATGAAGCTCATGATAGGTTTGTGTTCACCAAATCAAACTCTGGACCCAGCAGTAGGAATGAGAGTAGTCTCCCTTATCTGTGGGAGATGCGTTCCAAGCCCCCCCCGGTAGGTGCCTGAAACCACCCATAGTACCAAACTCTACATATGCAAGTTATTTTCTATATACACGTACCTATGATGAAATTTTTAAATTAGGCACAGTAAAAAATTAACAATAACTAATAATGAAATAGAACAGTTATAACAACATACTGTAATAAAATTTTGTGATCTCTTGAGTTGAGACAAATATTAATATTTTATTCATATTATTGGCATTAATATTTTATTAATAGAATTCATATTAATATTAATATTCTCAGTCCACAGTTGACTGTGCATAACTGAAACCACAGAAAGTAGGGACTGAGAGACCACAGCAGTATAGCTTAGATCCCAGCCCTCTTCAATGGTTTCAGTCTTATTGATACGCTTAATCTCCCTAGTTTATACTCTTTAAGATTCTGTAGGCTTCCTCCCAACCTTTTGGAAGTAGGTGGGATGTAGTTTTTCCTTGGACCAGCAGCTGTTTGCAGCCACATAATTAGCATATTGGAAGAGAGGAAGTCCCTGCTGCCTTTGCTGCTTGTCTGACTTCCATGAATCTGCTCTCTAGGAATAGGTGTTTTTCAGCCAAAACCTGGTCTTCCCTCAGCCAACTGGGATTCTAGTACCTGTGCTCTTTTTTATTACTCTCCTACCCCAGTAAGACTGTATTTTAATTGTATTAAAAAGCACATCATCAGCAGATCAAAATATATCTCTCACATGTCTGTGAGAGCTATCCACAGGGAGGATTCTGGGGGCGGGCATTTGGGGAACTTCCAAATTAAAATGCTGATAAGCATTGAAAACCCAGTGCCATGTCTCCAAGCATAGAACTGGAGCCAGAGGGAGATTTCTTTTTCTTCCATAAATGTAATTTTAGCCCTAAAGAAGCAATAAGTCAGAAATGCAAAAGGTGAATTCCTCTCATGAATGGAGCAGGTATTACTGAGCAGACACTGGGAAGAGAGGTGGGCTATTTAGGACTGAGACTACCCAAGGAAGTGTAAGTCCAAAGGAAGTCGTCTGCTTTCTGTTCTCCTTACTCTGCAGCATGATTTATTCATGGCTCCTAAGATAAAGGATGACATTTCATTCAGAGGGGAATTACAATTCTGATCAGTGAAGGTTCTCATCAAAGAGATGAGGGGATGAATAATTTTATGGGGATTTGGTTACTGATTGAAGGAGGAAGGCAAGCCCACTTTTATTGAGCACTTACCATGTACCATATACTTTATAAATGATCATTTATTGAATCCTCACGACACTGGGAAGTAGATGTTACTATCCCATCACTTCAAAGTGAAGAATTTCAAAGCCCTGTGGTCTGATTACAAACCCACTGCCCAGATCGTATGATGAGGTATGATAGGATACTCCCATTTTATGAGACATCTCAGTCCTATGTTATGTTTAACCCCCTCAGAACCTCCAGCTCTCACCCCAGCATCACACCCCAAGGCCAGCGTCTCTATCCAACGTGGCAACAATGAAGCCACAAGCTTTTTTTTTGTTTTCAGTGTTTCTTACTAGTATATTCTAGTTCTGCACAATAGCTTGTTTTGACATAATGGTACATGCATGAAACAGATTTTGCTCCATTTTAGTAGTACTTCTCCTTTTCCTCCCTCCTTTCTTACCCTGTTCCCCTTTCTCTACTGATCTTCCTTCTATTTGTTCATTGTTTTTATTTATTTTTTTAAAATAGCTGGGGATATAACTTGAAAGTACCCAGAAACCACTCTGGACATGGGAACTCACGCAAGAGATTTTATTAAGCAGACAGGCAGAGTGTCTACCTGCAGGGTGAGAGAGAGAGAAGATGAGAGGGAGAGAAAGAGAGAACATGCAAGAGTGAGAAGGAGAGAGAGAGAAAATGGCGGGGGAGTTATTCTTAAGTAATGGGCTAATAACAATGGACCAGTGACTGGCGAGGAGGTTCGCAGGCTGACAATCTGGGTTATAAAGTGGTGTGGGGGAGGCAGAATAATGGCAGCAGCAAAATGGCAGATCTGATGCCAATATTCCTCCCTTTTTGTTTTTATAGATACTGGGGGTGGGATAATGGTCTTTCTTCTGTAGCTTCTCCCTGCTGGTTAGGGGCGAAGAGTCTCATTCCTGTAAAAAAAAAAAAAAAAGAGGATTAGGCAGGGCTTTAAGCGGGAACAGAGTTTTTGGAGGCGGAGGTGTCAATAGTGAATCACAGGTCTCGGCTTTGGGTGTCAGGGACTGGTAGTCTTGAAGGAGAAGCGGTTGATCGGCCACTTGGTTGGTGAACTTTTTTGTGTCCGCCAGCTCCGGCACTTGTGTATCTATCTGATCTTGTAGGAACTTCTGTAGGCAATTTAGCAGGCTTGGTCCTGTTTAGGAAGATCTGTAGATGTTAAAACGACCAAAAATTTCTGACTCTGGCAGTTTCTCTTGATGGTTATCAGGCACTCCTGCCTAAGAATCCTTTAGTAGCCTCCTGCCTTACTTATTCTTGGGGCTAACATAACTCAGTTGGTAAAGTGCTTGCCTCGCATGCACAAGGCCCTGGGTTCAATCCGCAGCAACACACACACACACATACACACACACACACAATTTTTTTTTAATAAAATAAAATATTTTTAACTGTAGATGGACACAATATCTTTATTTTATTTATTTTTTTATGTGGTGCTGAGAATTAAACCCAGTGCCTAACACATGCTAGACGAGTGCTCTACCACTGAGCCACAGCCACAGCCCTTATTGTTTTTTTTTCAAATTGGTACTTTAAAAATATACCTAAAGGTGGGATCCACTGTGGCATGTTCATATATGTACACAGCATAATTTTGTCAACTTCATTCCTCAATTCCCTGCTTAGCCTGGCCCTCCTCCCACCCCCTCAGTCCCCTTCTGCTCTACTTATCTTCCCTCTGTTTTTGTGGGATCCACCCTCTCCCTATTTTTTTTTTTCTTACTTTGCTCTAGCTTCCACATATGGGAGAAAACATTCAACCCTTGACTTTCTGACTGCCTTATTTCCCGTAGCATGATGTTCTCCATTTTTCATCCCTTTACCCGCAGATGCTATGATTTCATCCTTTTTTGTGGCTGAGTAACACTCCATTGTGTATGTACTCCACATTTTCTTCATCCATCACCTTTTGATGGGTAGCTAGGTTGGTTCCATAACTTCAAACCACATTCTTTGAACACTAGCCATGCCTAGACAAAGGATAGCAGGTGTTGTGGGAGCCACCCCTGCTGTCCACTCCACTGGAAGGGTAGCAAACACCCTACTGGACCTGAGAATGACCCCACCCTTCCTCTTCTTCTCTGCTGCACAGGCCCTTTAATAATGAACTCCCACAAGCTTCTAGCTACTGCTGATGACAAAATTGACAGTTCAAATGACAGAGCCCTGTGTAAGTCTTCCTGACCTCTGAATGTACCACACGGAGCTCTTTCCAAAACTCCAATTTCTGTGGCTGTTCCTTGTATGGCTGAACAGCAATCCTCTCTGCTCTTCTCTGAGCATCAAGCAAATGTAATAATTCAGTGTGCAGTGTCACTAGGACTTCCAGCTTGAATCGGTCCTGGTGCCATTTGGCCCACTGGGACAGTGGGCAATCTGCCAATCTGTCGTTTGATCTTGGAGAACATACGTCACCTCCCAGTGAATGGATGGGTGGTTTTACACCCCAAAGAGTAAGTTATTAGTCCCTGCAGGACAAGATGGGGTCAAAGTCGTATGCAGGGCGGGTGTGTTTTTAAAGAAAAGATATGGCAGCTATAGACAAAATGGCCTAGAAGATGAAGCTGGAATCCCAGGAAGAAGCCCAGTTTAACTTCCCCATGTTCACTAGAAATATCTCAGAATGAACTGTGGACCTGGCAGCGCTGTGTGGTTGGGGCAGGTTGAGTACCGTGTGGGCCTTTTTGTGTTCCCTTGCACCAAAGCTGAGGGAGTGTTTCATTAATGCGGAGGGGCTGCATTAACAGTCCTAGTGACTCTGAGCAGGCCGGAGTCTGGGGGCTGCTCTGTTAATCAGGAGGCACACCCTAATGAACACCTGCCTGCCTCCCAGAGTCCCCAGAGGGGATCTAAATAAAGCAGACTCCCCAGCCAGCTAGGGAGCTCTTGCCTTTCTAGAGAAGCAGTAATTATGTACGCCTGTCAAAGCCTTCCCGTTGGGCATCATTCAAATGCATAGATGAGAAAGACTTCTTCCCAGACTGTCATGGCCCCAGCTCCTCCAAGAAAGCTGAGACCAGCCTGTACCTTAGAAAAATATGGAAGAAACCATGTGGAAATAAAAGGAAAGGATCAAGGAAATAATGTAAAAAGGGAAGGAGAAGGGGGAAATAACTGGGAAACTTGAAAAGATTGTTCCCAGGGAGTCCCCACCCCTAGGTTAAATGGCAGAGTCATTTGGAAGGAGAGAGGGATGGACGGAGAGGAAGGAGGTAATTAGAGCAGTCAACTGTGACTTTTGGGTCGCTAGAGAAGTCAGTGCTGGAGGAGAAGGCACAGTTAGGAATGGGGTGCAGACATCCTTTTGGGGGTTCAAAAGTAAATTGCAAGTAATTGAGACCTGGCGACTCTCTTGAATCACTGAGCATGTGACATCTGGTCACATCCAGGACTGTATGTCACCACCGTCTGCCTAGCAATTCCCTGCTTCAGACTAGCCCCCAGAGAATGTCCAGGTGGTATCCCCTCCTGTGGTCTGCTTCTCTGCTGGCCTGGTCTAACAGTAAACACTCCACCCTTTAGTCTGTTCCACCCTACCAATAAGAAGTCTTTATTAGGCACCTACTGTGTGTTAGGTACTGCATTAGCTGTGGAGCTACAAATATTAATAAAATATAGCCCATCATTTGGGAACTTAACTCACAAAATCGACAAAATGCTATTGCATTTCACAAAAGCAGCTCAGAAACGCTTGGACTTTAGAGGAGCCTGTGGCCTGCTGGATCTGTACACCAGTGTTTAAAACAAAGCCCCGTTCAGGAGCTCCATTGTTCACCGTGGCGACTGCAGTTCATAACAATGTCTTGCAGACTTGAAAATTGCTAACAGTCGATTTTAAAATTTTCTTGCCAAGAAAAAAAAGCGTGTGAGGAGATGGATACATTAATTAGCTTGATTTAGTCAGATCAAAACATCATGTTGCACACCATAAATACAGCACATGTAATTTTTGTCAATTAAAAAATAAATGAATAGGTAAAATTTACATTCAATTATATGCCAGGCTTTGGAGTCAGCCCTAGGACCTAAGCCCCTTGTAAGCCCTTGAGTCCTTTGGGGATCTAGATCTTGGGCACCCTGTTCAGGATTTCTGTGCTCCAGTGTCCTCATCCTGCACAGTCATTCTGAAGATTCGGATGACCTAAGTAAGGCTTGCAGGCCAAAGCCAGGGGGAGATGCCAGTGCTGGGTAGCCAGGGCAGCTCACCAAGAGGCTCCACCCAAGACCCCAGAAGGTGTAGACCTGAGGTCATTTGCTTCTGTTAGCAGCTGCCTATTTCCTGACCCCCTTTTCATTCATGTGCTTTGATTTCTTTTATTGTTTGTTCCTTTGTTTGGTTTTTGCTTGTTCGTTTTGTTTGCTTTTCTCAGAGCTGGGGAGGGAACCCAGGGCTGCACACGTGCTTTGCAAGTGCTCTGCCTCGGAGCCACGTCCCCAGCCCACTGTACTTTTGTTTCCTTTCTTTCCCATTTCAGCACCTGGTGACCCTAGAAAAATACGGAAGAAACCACGTGGAAATGTAGGGGATGGTTAGAGGAGCCAGGGCCAGGATCAGGCACTTGACCCAGCACAGGTAGCCATTGCTGACAACTAAGGTAGCCTCCTTGTCCTTGGACACACTCCTGGACATCTCTGGGCCTTGGCTTCCTCCCCTGTAACTGGAGTGCTTGGTAGAAGGTCTCCGGCTCTTCATATCACCTCTTGTCCCCAGGTGACTTACACCCACCTTGCTGTAGTGGTTGAGACCTACCACACATTGGCTGTGAACGTTCGGCAAGGAATCTTTCTCTGTCTTGGTTCCCTCCTCTGTGGAAGGGGTACCCCTGGTATCTCCTCCAGAGGCTTCCGATTTCTAGCCCTGTCGGGGGGGATTCAGGGGAGCTGCCAGCGCAGGCTGGATGGTAAGTACTGTGTTCCATGAATGGGCACTGTCTTCTTGGCTGCTCTGCTCCCAGTCAGCTTTGCTGTGATGTTATGCTGCTGTTGGCTCCTAAACTCGAGGTAAAGGATTTGTCCCATGTGCACAAAGGGGTCAGTTTCGGGCTGGCTAGGGACATCTGTAATGGAGAAAGACTGCCTGTGGTGGGACCAGCTTGCTGCCTGGTAGAAGTTCTTTGGAACTTTTCTACCCGTTCTGGGTGCTCAGGAGCCAAGAAGGGTGTTCTTCACACCAATCTGCACATAGAAGGTGGCCTCCCTTTGTCCCCTGCCACAGAATTGTGCTGTGCTGAGAGACCAGGAAGGAAATTAGCCTCTTCTGCTGATCAGCAGCACATCCTCCCTGTAGAACACAGAATGCCTCATGCCTCCCCTCCAGCATGGCCTCCCTCCCCAGGAATAAAGAGCAGCCCATGTGCACCGCTAACGTGCCCACGCTGGGCTCCCTGCAGAGCCCCCAGGGTGAGGGTGAAAGGACATAATGACAGGCAGCCATTCAGCCATCATTTATTCAAAGCTGCCCCCACCCCAGGTTTCCAGGAATGTTCAACCTCCTGTCCATGAAGGGCAGACTGTGGTTTCTACCCACTCCTGAACTGACCATCTCACATCCACAAAAAGGCAGGAGTCACCCACCCGTCAGGTCACAGAGTCCCATGGAGAGCAGATGGGTAGGCACTGCAGGACCCAGAGCACTTGTAGCTGTGCCACCAGGATGGATGTGCCCGTCCCCCTGTCACCCTGGTGGTCACAGTGCGCCTTGCAGTGAGTGACAAGGGAATTGTCAAGAACATCCTAGGGCTGGAGGGAGCTAAGAAGGTCAGACTTCCGACAACTCCAATTCCTCCCAAAGCACAGATGGGAGCTGTTTGATGGTTGCTGTTTGATGCTTTATTTGTTTTTTTAATACAATTAACTCAGAAGTGGCAATTGCTTTGATTTGGAATCTGTGAGATGTCACAAGGGAATGATGGTTAACAAGAATGAGCTGGAAGGGGAATTGCTCTCGCTGAGTGGAACCCACTTAACCCCTGGCCCAGGTTTGGCTCTCAGACCAAGGCTGCCTGCCCTGCCTCCTGCCCAGGGTGGCCTGGGCACTGGCAAGGGAGAGTACCTGTGTCAGGAAGGTGCTTGGAAGTCACTCCTGTGGTAAACACCCAGCCAGAACTGAGTTTCCTACGTGTAGTGACTTCTGCCGGGCACCAGGGGAGGAGAGGATACGAGCTCTTTGGGGTCTCAATTTGAAATTGTGTATGATTTTCCTGTTTGCCAGAACAAATAACCCCTAATCTCCGCGGCTGAAAGTATTCTCTGGCAGGAAGGTTTCCTCAGGCAGTGCTGGAGGCTAGCTGGAGAGAGCACCCGTCTTAGGCCTCATCCAGTTCCGGTGGCTGCTGGCATATTCCTCAACCTGTGTCTCCATCTCTCCAGTCTCCACCTCTGTCTTCATGTGTCTTCTGAGTATGGCTGTGTCGGAAGTCTCTCTGTCTCTCTTTTATAGAGAGATGTGTAATGGCACTTAGAGCCCAGCTGTTCTCAGCACTTGGTATAAATCATTACTCGCTTGTTTATGGGGATTTGCTCATCCTCACAGCCACTGGGAGATGTAAACATAGTCGTTATGGCCATTTTATAGCTGAGGAAACTGAGTCGCAGAAAGGTGAAGTAACTTATCCTGGACAACGAAGAAAAGTGAGATATGTTAACAGACCAGATTTAAGAGATCAGGAGGAATCTGGTGGTTTTAAGGTTTTTCAGATGAGTGACTAAGATCTTTAAGTAGGTCAGGGAGTTTTTAGGGAAAGAAGTTAAATTTTACGATAACATAAAGAATGATATTTTAGAATATCTATTCCATTGACTCTAGTTGATCATTTTACAGATTAGAAAACTGAGGCCCAGAGAAACTATATAATTTGTCCGAGATCATCTACCTGGATGTATACCTGTCAGTTTAAAGTGGTGATAGTAAATATAGTCAGTGAAGAATTGGAGGGGTGCCAGGGTGTTACCTCTTCATCCAGCTCCTGGAAGGATCAAGGTCGTGTAGACAGTACCTGTCACACACATGTCTAGTGTGGTTTTAATCCTAACTGATGTCTGTGTCTCATCCAGAGGAAGTAGGCAGGGCCTAATCCAGAATACTGGAATATCCTGGGTATGTGCACAGTTTCCAGATGGAACTGTGCAGAGCTCTTGGAACTCATATCTGGTGGTGGAGTCAGAACAGCAAAGATGATGAGCTGTTCTGCTTTTCTCCCAACATCTACGGTGGGACTGCAGGTCACCAGGCTCATGGAGCACTGGAAAGGCTGTCCTGTTAGCATATTGAAGGAAACATGTGTAAGATTTCATTTTCCAGGAGGAATACCAGCCGAGAAGGACAAATGGGGAAAGAATCTAAAATTAAAAAAGGAAAAGAGAAGCAAATGAGCCTGAAAAATATTAATTAAGGGCTGAGAGCAAGTCAGTCTTAAACATACGGACCTCACAGGCCCAGGACAACAAGGACCCCCAGAGGAGGCTATTTCTAACATACCCACGACATGCAGGCCTTGCCTTGCTCATGTGGGTGTTTAGGCCTCTGCCCAGTACAATTCAATGGGGTTGCAGGCCGCCTTTCTGGCCTCACTCCCAGCCTGAATTCTGCAAAGCCCTACAAATGTTTACAGGACGAGTAATTAGCAATTATAATCAGCAGGATTCTGTAAACATCCCTTCAAAGTACATAATAGCAGAGAGCTTTCTGCCTACCCAGCAACTTGCTCTAAATGAGTTCAAGGAACTTTCAGAAAGATGTAGTTCATTAATCACCATCATGTCAAGGTGGTACATTGTCTCAGTTTGCAAGATCAGGAAATCAAGATGCTGATGTTTGAGAGGTTTAACCAGCCTTACAGAGACTGAGTTCAGTTACTGAGTCAGTCAGGATGGGTGAGGTCATGCTGCAATGACAAATGACCCCTGACGTCTCGGAACTTCAACAGTGAGTTTGCTTCTCATACTACTTGCCCCTCAGGTGTCAGTGGCAGCCCTTATCTCGCTGGCGGGAGCAGCCACCATCTCGGCTATTGCCAGTCATGATGGAAAATAGCACATGGCTTTTACCAGGAGTCAAAATCTGAGAGCTGTAACCTTCACTTCCCTGCCTTTATTTCTCCACCTATAAATTATGGGTGACAAAGGTAGATTTTTTCATCCTTGAGAGTGGTACATCTGATCTGTAATAACTGTTGAACACAATAAAGGGAATGACTTTTTAAAAATTTTTTAACAGAAGATACCCATCCAAATACCCAACCACATAGGTCAAACCCTTAAAAAAGAGTTCATTTGAAAGCATGATGTTTATCCCAGCGATGCCACTACTGCCCAGAGTCTTTCAGTTACCTTCCATTTATAGGTCACCAGAAAAGCTCTTTTATTTTTCTTTTAGAAGTTTCAGTATAAAAAGGTTTGTGGCAACAAGCAAAAGCAGAAGGACATGTCACCATGCAGAGGCCACTAGTCAGTCTTCACAAGATTCCTAAGGTGGCATCCATCCCTCTAGTGACTTCTTTGGTGTCTTGAGTCATCTCTTTCACTTTGTAGGCTCTTTTTATTTTTATTTTGGGGCAGGAACTTACTGAGTGGCTTAGGATCTCACTAAGTTGCTGAGGCTGGCTTTGAACTTGTGATCTTCCTGCCTCAGCCTCCTGAGCTGCTGGGATTACAGACGTGCACCACTGTGCCCAGCTCACAACTGAAATATTAAATGCTTTGAAATTGGGCCACCAAACACCTTCTGGGAGCAAACAGTGATGGCAGCAGAGTCAGCAGGAACCGATACCACACAGTATTTGTTGGAAACTTCAAGAGTTCCCATCTTGCTTTTACTTTGTAATTCATCGGTGAGGTTCTGAGATGTGCCTCGCATGTCCCTCTGCATTCCCCTGGGGGAGGATTTATTTAATAAAGGAGGGTCTGGCGTAAAACCTTAGATTCCCTATTGGTTCAGAGATTGCTCTTTCACTTATTCTAAGTGGAAAGGGAACAGAAGTATTAAATACTAAGGGGTGTCTCCTGCTGATTTCTGTCTTCTGTGAAGGAAGAGTCACCATAGCTTCAAAACCATGCTGGTCAGTTGGAGGGTTTTCACTGTTGACCTGATGGCCATTGAGGGTGGCGGAGGGAAGCAGCAAAGAGAGAGACATCCACCTAGTCCTGACTTAATCTCTGAGGGCCGTTTCCTCCCTGTGTGGTGGACAATGTCACAGGCTGTGATGAGGATTGAAGCCACTGGTAATTCTACACTGCTCAGAGCAGTGCCTGCCACAGAGCAAGTGCAGAGGGTCCCTGACTTGGGATGGCTCAACTTGTGATTTGGAGACCTGACAATGGTATGAAAGCAATAGACATTCAGCAGAAACCACACTTTCAATTTTTAATTTAGATCTTTTCCCCAGGCTGATGAGAAGAGGTCCTCTCTCAGGTCGCTGGACAATGGCAGCTCCCAGTCAGCCACATGATCATGGGGAATCAACCAATAATCTCCAAAGCCCACGTTGCGCTGTGTTGCTGAGCTGTGCTGCTCAGTAGGTTTCATAAATGCATTTCTTCTTAACAATATTTGCTGCTTATGATGGGTTTATTAGAAAGTAACCTCACCAGAAGTACAGGGGATAAATGTTAAATATTACACTTTTTTCTAATAAAGCATCTTCCTGCCAATTCAGCATAAAGTGTGGGGAAGGCAAGTCACCAGTTTTGACAGTCCAGTCAAACCCAAATGCCATTTGTCCATAGCACAAAACTACTAGGAAACAAGACAGTGTCTCCACCTTGTGAGGACTCTTTACTTAGCTGTTTGCTCAGTGGAATCCTCATGGTCCGCTCCTTTGGGTTTTGTAAAGATCGTTTGCATTTATCTACAGTGCTTGAGCTTTGAGATATTCCATTGAAAATGTGGTAGAAATCTGAGGTTGCATGTTTTAGGAAAAGGGGTCTCATTCTGGGTCACTTAACTCTTTTCCTTTTGTATCCTCCCTGCAGCCCAAGCTTTTGGCCAAGGAGCTTCTTGACCTTGTGGCATCTCACTTCAACCTAAAGGAAAAGGAATACTTCGGAATAGCATTCACAGATGAGACGTAAGTGTTGCCCTGAGCCCCAGAACCCAGAGGAAAGGGGCAGAACCTGACATTGCAGCCCCAGCTGTAAGCACTGAAATCAGAGGCAGGCCACTTGGGTCCCGTGGTCTGGGGTCAATTTAAGTTCATCATCTGAATTTCAAAAGCCTTGTGATCGTGCCTGGAACAGCCAAGGAATATAATTAGGGTGGTGCCAATATTACCAAGTTGTTAGGTAAACTCGCTCTTATAATCAAGCAGGTTCATGTTCAGACCGAAATGTTTATTTTTTTAAAAAAGTAGATCTGCATGGGTTTGGTTTTTATGAAAGTTAAGTGAAAACGTCTGGAAATTAAACATATCTCTCTAGTATTGGAATAACAATAACAGGAAGTAAATTTTATGATAAATTCAAAATGAAGAATATCTGAGTAGTTTCACTGAGCTAAAACAGAATATAAAAATTAAAAATTCAGATCACTCATCTGATGAAAAGTAGATTTGCTTTCAACAGTCTTTCGGTTTGGCTCCGTGAAGTGGTATTTTGCAATCCAAGGAAGGATTATCTTTACTAAAATTTCAATTTTCTTCTCAATGTACTATTTTCAAAAGAGCAAGTGTTTCATAATTCTCTTTCCTCTGTGGAAAAGAATGTACATACATACATACTCCTCTACGTCTTTAAATTATGAAGATGATTCCCTACAATGCACAGATCAGGGTTAGGATAGTGGCCGGACAAGATTTTATGGGGGCCCAGGCCTGGCACTGGTTCGGAAGCAAGAACAGGTAGATCTACATTGGCTAATCAAGACGTGACCATACTCCTCTGCACTGGGATGCACTGAGCCTCTGGGACCTGCAGGTGGCCAAGATAACCATGTGACTTATTATCCAAGTGCAGACTCTGAATTAAAGGGAATGCAGATTGGGGCCACATAAACTAAAACATACATATATCCCTGTAAATCAGTGATATTGGGAGCAATAGTGTGTTTGGAGCAGGAGCAAAGCCATGTCTTCCTCAAGAAAGGAACAAAGACCACCCCTTATCTTGGAGCCTGTGGGGAATGAGGCATCAGGCAGGAAGGAAGGTAGCCCTGGTCTAGAGGAATCACCCTGGCCAAGTAAGCGCAGCTGTGAGAAGGCGAGGCCTGTGCAGGAGAGCAGCCAGTGGGGAATTAAAACAAAACAAAACAAAAAAACTAGAATATATGCTTTTAAGCAACTATACCTTTTAGACAATTGCTTTTACAAATGCAAATGTTTTCTCCCTTTTCTCTTGAGAATCACTTTAAGCCCCTTAAGTTACTTTTCATACTGTTCTCTGATTAGAAGGAAATCCTAAATTTCAATTAATCATATCCCCATTGTTCCCGTTTCCCAAGTAAGTTTATTCAACTCAAAGATTCCATGAACTCTAGACGAGTCCCAATCAGACTAATCTTTTGAGTCAACAAGAATGAAAGAATGAGCATGTGCTCCTGGCCAAAGAGTTAGAAGTAGTCAGCTAAATGTGTCAGACCCCTGCCCTCATAGCACAGGCTATATTAGGTGGAATGTCACTCTTTCTTCTCCCTGCAGAGACAGGGGCACAAAAGCCATATAGCACGGACAGGAGATGCATGTTGCCAAGTCCCACTGACCATCCAGCTGAGCCTGTGGACTCTGGGGCTGAGCTCACCTTGTTCTCTGTGCTGGCCCTGAGTGTGTGTGTGTGTGTGTGTGTGCAGGCCAGGCTTGAGGAAAGCCTTGCACTCCCTGCAGTGCATAGCTGGCAGAGCGCAGAAGCCATCCTTCTGCCAGGGTCTAGAGAACATGCAGCCACCTCCATCCTTCCCCACCAAACGTGGGTGAGAGTTTCTCCAGCAATGGCAGGAGTGGCCACAGGGGATTAGTGGAAAAGAGGTGGAGCTGGCAGATGGTTCCTGAGCAAGAACTGGCAGAGGTGCCTGGCACACTGGGGGAGAAAGGGGAATTAAAAAGGAAATGGAAGCCCAGAGGAAATGGAGAACCAGCACCTCTGAGGGACTGGCACAGGGAGACAGAACCGATGGGTCCGGGGAACAGCCCTGACTCCAGTCCATCATGCCTGATGACGCCTTGACCAACACACACCTCTGGGACCTCTTTGGTGATCTGAACTTTTCTCCTTCTCCTGGTAGGAAAGGGAAGAACAAAAGCTGCCCCCACAAAATCGTGCCTGTTGGTGTGACCTGGTCTGGGTTGGTGATTCCTATGTCAGGAAGCACGAGCCTCAAAGTATGTCCACAGCCCTCCCTCCGTGTGCCGCACAAGAATAGCATGAGATCTTTTAATGCTGTTTTCAAACTGTGCATGTGTACCAGGAGGTGTGTATGTGTGTGTGTGCACACATGATTTATGAGCGCATTACACTCTGTTTCATAATAAAACACAACAGAACATAGTCCTTTGTGACAGCCTCCGTGTATCACATGTATTTCCTACGTCCCTGTGCGAATCGAGCAAGGTTAACACTTGGAAAGTGCTTACAAACTGTAAAACACTGTACAGAGGCAAGATAGCATTACCAGCAGCATTTGCATTCCTCCGAGTAGGATTTCTAGTGGAATATGTTACTCTTTGTTTAAATACTGTCAGTGATTCTTTCAATATTAACTGCTGGTGATGACGTTTTATGGAATCTGGATGGGGCCTGAGAAAAGATGCATAAAACAGAATACAGACAGGAAATTGGAAGTGCCTTTAAGCTTCTCTCACCCCACAAGTTATATTCATTAATGAAGTGTCTAAGTCCACGGTGAAAGGTTTTATGCCCATGAATGTTTAGAGTTGTTAGGAATCAGCAATTTTGCAGCATTAATTAAAACTAGCTCTACCTTCTCGCTCTCTCTTTTACTATTATTTTGCTTTTCTTTTTACTTTGAAATAATTAGTCTTATAGAAGAATTGCAAAGTGTAGTATAGGACATTCCTGTACACCCTCCACCAGGCTCCCCCACCTTACAAAGGTGGCATCTTACAAACCATGTCACTTGTTAAACTTATCAAAGCCAAGAAATTAACATCAGTACTATATTGTTAATTAAATACAGATATTCAGATTTACCAGTTTTTCCGTGGATTTTTTTCTTTTTTTGTTCTTTTTTTTGTTAGGATTTGATTGCATTTAGCCTCCTTTTATTTTCATTAACTCTGTCTAGATAAACAGAGATACTGGTGATCATCTATTGATGATCTGAGCTCTGATGATGTACACACACAGGACATTGGGCAGCCTTTAAAACAATCTGAAACGAAGAGCCTGGTATAACTGTTGATGGGATTGTAAATTAGTACAACCACTGTGGAAATCAGCGTGGAGTTTCCTCAAAAGACTACAGGTGGGACCACCATGTGACCCAAGTGTCCCATTTCTCAGAATTTACCCTGAAAAATTAAAGTCATCTTACTACAGTGATATATGCATGCCCATGTTTATAGCAGCACAATTCACATTAACCAAACTATAGAACCAGTGTAGGTATCCATCAGTGGATGAGTGGATAAAGAAAATGTGGTATATATACACAACAATGGAGTTTTATCTGGCCACAAAGAAAAATGAAAGTATGTCATTTTCAGGAAAATGGATGAAATTGAGGACCATTATGTTAAGGGAAATAAGTCAAACCCAGAAGATTTAAGGGTCCTGTTTTCTCATACATGCAGAAGCTAGAGAGGAAACAGGCAAAGAAAGGTGGAGGCAGATCTCATGAAAGTCAGAGGGAGATGAGTAGAGGAAAGAGACCAGGGGATGGCAGATGGGGGAGGAGGGGGAAGGGCTGGGGAATGATATTGGCTGTGTATGGTGTGCATGTACGAGTATGTAACAAATCCCCTCAGTATATACAGCTGCACCAATTAAAAAATGTGGGAAAAACAAAGAGTCTGGTATAAATTCAGTCCTAAAATACTTATTTAGATATTGCTGGAGTTATGGTTCTCAATCTTAGCAACACATGGGGAGCACCTAGGACATTTGACAAAATATCAATTCCTGGGACTAGCCCCAGCCATTCTGATTTAATTGGTCTGGGCATGGCCTAAGTACTGATTCTAATGTGCTGACAAGTTTAAAACCCCTTTTCTAGAGAGAGGGAATATTGGAGTCAATTTCTTCCTCTGCCTTCATCTAGAACCCAGAATGGAAACCAATTGTACTTAAACTTTGAATCTTGAGGGGCAATATCCTAGCGACCTGCAAAGTTGTAGACCATCTCCCTTCTAGGCTCCATCCCTAACAGTTTGAGAAACAACTCCAAAGTTCAAATTCAGTGTTCCCATGCATACAGATAGCATAACTGAGATTTTCATTGATCACACATAGCCATCCACCATTTAAAGTCACTTTTACATTTATTTTTGAAATATTTCCATTGCTGCTTTAATTCTCAAGTTTTATTTATTTATTTATTTATTTATTTTGAAATTGCCTTTTGGGGGAGGACAGACACTATAACTAAAATGACTTTTAAAGAAGTTAGCAGAAATACTCAAACACACCCCAAGCTGAAGTACTGACTGCCATAATGTAAGTTTTAATTTGAATCTCCAGTCATAAATTCATGAATTGCTCATTTAATGTGATAAGTATCTATACTAAAAAAAAAAGCAAACAAAAAAAACTTTAAGAGGTATTTAGAAATTTGAGGGGGAAAAAGAAAAAAAAATTTTGGTTAGCTATTATTGTGTATTTTAAAAGCCAACTATAGTTAGAATACATTTTCACATGCCAATTAAGAAAATGAATAGTTCCTAACCTACTATTTCATCACAGATTCCTTTGAAATTTCTTAAGAAGATACATTCTTTCTCTCCCACAAAAGTTTATGCATGAAATTTTTGCTTAAATTTTAAGAAGGGTCACAGACACCCTGAATCCAAGGAGCCTAGTTTAAAAACCTCTAAGGTAATAGTTTAGGATTTTTTTTTGGGGGGGGGGTGCATCTTATGTCTCAGTTAATTGAATCACCTGCTTGTTGCTCTTTGGGGAGTCAGACTACTCAAATATCGAGATCTCAAATGACCTAACTTGTTGGAAATGCATCTGGAGACCTGATGCCAGAATGCTGGTTCCTGGGAGTGTGCCTATTCTGCCTTACCCTTGTGTCTTTTTGTCTGCTTAAATGGAACCATGATTGGCACTGGCCAGGGCATCCGCAAAGGTTCTAGTTGATGAGCATTCCTGGCCACGAGCTTATCTACAATTTAAAAATAGAGTACAAAAGCAATTTTCCAATTGTGGAAGAAAGAACAAGCAGCAGCATCTCTGGGAATGTAATTTATTTAGAAATGGGTTTGAGCTTTCCATTCATTAACTCCTGTATGGTGGGACAGGAGACAGTCGATGGCTGCAGCTTCCGTGCCTGGGTTGCAATAGCTACGCTGGGAACTCGGCATTCAGCATTCATTACTACCTCTGAGAAGAGTGCTATGCTGTCAGATACTGCAGCAAACAGCAGCACCAGGTATTTAGTAATCAGAGAAGTAAGTACTTGAGCCTGAGTCTCCCTGTTTGTACCCACGCTGAACAAAGAAGAACGCTGGTCAATCCTCCGAGGGCTCAGGGACCCCAACTTTCTCATTTTTTCTTTCCTAGTACAGATGACATTGAGGAGCCTGGGGTCTGGGCCTGGTGAGCCTAGAGTTCTTCCTATGGGACCATTTCTTCAGGGCAGGAGCAGTGTCTATACCTGGTGGCAGTCACAACCTACAAGAATATGGATCTGTGGGGCATATTGTAAAACTCATTCATTTTTTTTAACACATAATTTATTTAACTTTCACTATTAACCACTGGAGATACAGACTTAACTGATATTTGTTGAGCTTGTTTGTAGTTTAAGAGGTAATTAATAAGACACTGTGTAGGAAATATTATAAAGAACATTTAAAAGAGCCTTAAGACAACATAATGAAGCCAACAATTCCTCAATAAATTTTTAAAAATGGTGTCAGAAATTCCAATTAAACCAAGAGGCCATGATATAGTAATGTGGTCTCCCCAGAACACACTCCACCTTGATAATTCTCTGTTATTTGAGGGTTTTTAGCTAAATCCATATCCCTGGGCTGCCCTTGATGAGCACATAAATAAACATTCTTCCATTTGAAGGGAGCCCCACCCCACCTCCACCCAGTGTCATTTATAAGAATTTCACATCCTTGCTTTGGAGTTTCTGTAGAAATTCATTCTACATGAAATAACCTTCCTACAATAAAAATATCTAAAAACTGCACAGTATCAATTTCCCCCAGATCCTGAGAAGGGGTCAGTGCAGATAGACTTATCATGCACCTCCCCCCTCCAGGAACTCTATAAACACAGTACCCCCGAGGCTGTCTCTATTGAAGGTGCCAGCACTTGACCCCAAAATCTATTTGTATCATAGGTAGTAGCTAAAAGCAATCTGTTAAATAAATGTGTCCGATTTCTATTGCCTGGAAGCAATTGCATATTTATTACTGACCCAATAGTTTGACTTACAGCAGCCACAAACTAAATGAACATTATCTTGATCACTTTGAAGATTGTTATCAGTGAGGTAATGGCAAAAATGCTCTGCATGTCTACTGGGGCACCTTTTATTTTTTATTTTTAGTTTTTGCTTTGTTATTGGCAAAGACACTAATGTGCATTCTCAATTGAAACAATCAATGGGAATCACGAAAACCAAGCTGTTAGGAGTCTCTTAGCTACTCTGTGCAGAGGAAGTGCTTCTTCACCTCTTTTCTCTTTATCCCACCCTAACTCAAAAGGAAAGAAGGATTTGAGCAAAGACCCTGATATCGGGACAGTGAGGTGTTCAATAGGATGGAAAAAGCCCTCTCCAGGGAGGAAACCTCAGCCCACCTAGGTGCAGGAATTGAGACTTCATACCCAATAAAATGAGCAGAAAACAACATTTTAACAATTTTTACTATTGTCAAAACCAGTGGCCCCAGAATCATGGTCTCCACATTACTTTCTAATCCATCTTTTAACTTTTGCCAAATAGTGGACCATCGCCCTAAAGGGTCTTAAGCAAGTCCACTTGCCCCTCAGTCTTTATCATAGCCCTTCATCAGAGAGACTTCTACAGACTTGCACAGAGGGGGCCGACTTCCTTCCTCCCAATGGACCAAAGATGGGCGCGAGGAAGTCGCCTCTCCGTCAGACATCCACGCCAGGCAAGTTTGTACGTCCCACCATCCCTCACAGAACTGAGGCTGGAGAGTTGAAATAGTGGAAGTGGAGAAAGAAAGGTCCTTTTTTTTTATTGGTGCATCACAATCAACCATTCATATCAGTGGGATTCGTTGTTAAATACTCAAACATACACACAACACAATTTGGTCAAGTTTTTTCCTCAGAAGTTACCTGTTCAATTTAGGGTGAGTTTCAACCCTTTGTTCTCTTTGCTTCCTGTCCATTTTTTTATGTGACTTTCTGGTCATTGGTTGCTTTATAAATTCTAAACCAATACACATCCAGGAACAAAAGAATTTTCAGTAAATAAATTCATCACTAAAAAGTTGATCTTTAGAGTTTAATGTGGGGAATAAAATAATACAGCATCCATTTGTCCTCTGTTAACACGGATGAAGAAGAATGAGCAGTGAGCAAAACCAACAGGGCAGTGACAACCAAGTGACACCTGGGTCTCTCTGTTCCTCAGGCAACACATCCCTACATTGAGGGTCTCTGCCTTGTGAATGGCAGTCCCCAGACATCCAAGTCTGGTCCCTAGCAACCTGTGTGGTCAGTAACATACCACGGTGTGGTGAGGATTTCCCAAGCCTGGTCCATTGGCTGTTCTCAACGGTGCATGTGGAACCTTCTGTCCCCAGGTCTTCCTTCTTCCTTGAGTTGCACCCTAGAGAAAAGTCACTGCACTTTTGTATTATTCCAGTCTGTGGGTGATTCACAGATTTCTATTGTGAGGCTGGTTCAAAGGCTATTCCCACTAGACCCTCTATCAAAAATCTGTGAGATGACAGCATCATTGAATGGATTGTTCTTGTAGGGAGTCATTTAGTTAAGGAGCAAACACTTCCTTAGAGACCCTAATATTCACCAGGCACTGTGATAGATTCTGGGTTAGTTTTTTTTTGTTGTTGTTGTTGTTTTTAATGTGCAAAACTTAGAACCTAGTTGGAGAGTCAGGTTGTACTTTTTAGCATGATGAATTATACAAGATTAGGCTAAATGCCTTGTAGATGACACAAACCAAAAGCTCTGGAGAAGTTTGAAAAGAAACATAGGTTTAGGCAACATGTTAGTCAGCTTTCTGTCACTGTGACAAAAATACCTGAGACAAACAAAAGGAGGAAAAACTTAATTTGGCTCACAGTTTTAGAGGTTTCAGTTTGCGATTGTTGGACCATGCTGCCTCAGGCCTGTGGCTAGGCAGAACATCATGGCAGCAGGGAACACGTGACACAGCATAGCTGCTCACCTCATGGGAGCCAGGATGGAAGCCAAGAAAGAGGGGAAAGAACTGTGGTCCCAGTATCCCCTTCCACAACACACTCTTGTGACCTAACTTCCTTCCCCTAGGCCCCACCTCTTAAAGGTTCCACTGCCTCCCAAATGATCTCTCCAGGTGACCAAGCCTGTAGAGCATGAGCCTTTGGGACACATTTAAGATCCAAACCCTAAGAGACAATCAAGAAAATCCTCACTAAAAGGAAGACTGAACAAGGGCTTGAATTGTGGTTAACATGCGGATTTATGAGAATGCAGAGTTCTCCAACTTCAGTCAGGAGAAGCAACTTGAGCGAAGTAGCATAAAACATGCCATGGCCTGCTCGCCAGAGACGTAGCAGGAAGGGAAAACCCTGAGAGTCTGGGGGGGCGCTTTCAGAGGCGGGAACTGAGTGGCTTTCACCTTCAAATAATTTGCCTGACACCCTCCAGTTGACCCAACATGCACTCAGCCTTCTGAGATGGGTCTCCTGACATTTTGCAGATGTAAAAACTCTGCTGGGGAAAACGAATGGCGGCAGAGTCAGTGCTGTAGACTGGAAAGTGCAGCCATGGGTGCCGGAAGGACCAGAGGTCAGCCTGACCCTTCTTCAAGTCCTAATTGATGGGAGGTTTTTGTTTGTTTGTTTTTCTTCCCCAAATAGAGATTCTTAGGAAGAGATAGAAGCCTGAGTCCTCAGGTAGACTCTACTTTGTGGCAGATCCAAATGTCATCCCTCGGGCCACCCATGTTGGCTTAATTAAAAGAGGGAGTCCAAAGACCAACCTCCTCAAGGAACTTCCAAGGACCTCTCAGCCCCACCCCCTTCTACTCACATGATGGATGCTGGTTCCTTCCTCCTTCAGGGCCTTTGCACATGTTAGTCCCTCAGCCTGGAAAGTGGTTTCCCTTCCCCTTCACCAAGCCACTTGTGCTCTTTCTTCCAGTTTCAGCTCATACACCAGGAAGTGTTCCTCCGATCCCCAGACTACATATATGTTCTCATAACTCATGGTCTTAATGCCAATAGTAATTACATAATCAATTATGGAAAGAGGCAAGTGTCTCACAAGGATCTATGTAGTACCACATTACCATTACTATGTCTCTGTGGTTCACTTTTTAAATAACTTTAATGACTTATAACTGACATACAATAACTACATATATTAAAGTATACAACTGAATAAGTTTAGACATATGTCTACATCTATGGATCTTTCACCCCCAGGAAGGTAGTGAACATGTCCTTCCCTCTCAAAATGTACACTTCAGTGTACATTTTCAGTGTACACCCTCAGGCAACCACTATGGTCACTGCCAATTAGTTTGTGTTCTCTAGAGTTTTTTACATAAACAGAATCATAGAGTCTATGCTTTTTTAAAATCAGACTTCTTTCACTCAGCATAATTGAGTTTCACCCATGTTGATGCACATAGCAGTAGCAACTCTTTTCATTGCTGCGTAGTGTTCCATCGTGTGAATGTATCATGATTCAACTACATACGCCTCTCTTGGTAAACATGGGGTTGTTTTGAGTTTGGGGCTGTTTTAGCATCTCTTCAGGTGTGGTGTCTGTGAAGTGACTGTTAAGTGTCTGAACATTTGCATAAGACACTTTTGTTCGATGGACAAATGCTTTCATTTGGGGGTGAATATGGAGGATTGGCATGACTGGCTCCTGTGCTAGGTGTAAATTTCATTTGTTAAGAAACCATCTGTGGAGTGCTTTTAACCCCAGATTGTGTGAGGATTGCTAACATGTCCCTCAGGAGAGCTTTGAGCCCTCCAGGAACAAAGACAGTGGCGGGGGGCGGCGGGTAGAGGAATTCAGGACCCAAAGGAGGATGCAGGCTGCAGGCCCCGCTCTGGTCGGTGTTGCCCCGCCCCCACCGCGTCGCCCCATCAGGTCCCGGATGCCCCACCACCCAGATAATTCCTTTGGTTCTTCCGATATTGAGAGGCTAGCTTGAGGGCGCGGTCCTCACGTGTCTACCCCACGTGTACCCGCACCCAGAACACTGCTGCCAATCGCAGAGCCCTAACCAACTCGTCTGTTTTCCCCAGGGGACACTTGAACTGGCTTCAACTAGATCGCAGAGTACTGGAGCACGACTTCCCTAAAAAGTCCGGACCCGTGGTTTTGTACTTTTGTGTCAGGTAGGTACACCTGGTATTCACACTTCGGCTTCTTTTTCTTTGTCAGAAAAGTCTGGAAGGATGAAGTGGCTCAAAGGTGGGGGAGTGCAAGTTTGTCTTGTTCGTTGCTAGGGATAAAGTGCAGCTCTGTTCCCAGCGGAGGGAAACACAGGCGTGAGTGTGGACACGTGTCACTGGGCATGGACACGTGCTTGCATTCTTGCACCAGGATGCCTGTGTGGAACGAAGATCAGAGCTTTCTTTTGTCATTTTCCGGGGTGTGGGAAGAGGGTCATATATCTCATACTAAACTGAGCCCCTTTTAGCAGTTCCAGGGACTCTCTTCTGGTGGCAGTTAGGAGCTTGGTAATAAAAGCCTTGGTTTTCTTCTCTTCTATCACAAATGCCTCTTGAGCCTCTTGATTTTTTTTTTTTTTAATCCCAAAGAGAACTAATTAAAACCCAGCAGCAAAACACAGGTCCCTGTATTTTGTGGCAAGGGAGGAGAAAGCACAATAAAATATCAGAAATGGTTGGCATTTTCTGTTCACTAGTCTAAGAAATTTCATTTAATGATTGCAGACGGAACAGTTTTTGTGATACATTGCTTTCAGAGTTCACATTTTGCGGTAGTCTTGTGAAGACACAGGACTGATTGCTTCTGCTTGCGAAAGGGTGTGGGAAGCCAGGGATGGACAGAGACAGACTCCAGCTCCCAGACCAGCAGCTCTGAGCACCCAGTCTGTGGAAGCCACCAGGCCCTTTCTATCTAGAATTTCGATTGCAACACTATTGCAGAAACACTGAGGGTGTTTTGGTTTGCTTTGGTTTTCTTGGTGCTGGGGCTCCAACCCAGGCCACGTCCCCAGCTTTCAGATACTATCACTTCTACCCAGTACAGAGAATCTGTATTCTGTCCTATGCTAACAGAAATTCAGAAGCAGGATACAAATGATTTGCAATTCACTTCCTAAAGAACCGGGTCAGGATTGCAGTTTTCCATATAACCATCCTGAATCCACAAAAGGCATTAGAAGAGCCCAAGAGTTAAAGGGTCTATTTAACAGGCTGGAGTGGATGACTTTACCTCAGCTGGCAGAGTCTGTTCAAACTTGCATTTAATGCCTTTTTGATTTGTTTAACAGCTGTGGACATATCAGAGCTAATCTTAGCCATTTCCATTGCTGATGGGAATGATTTCAATGCCATATTCTCTTTAATGGTGTCTACAGTTTCTCAGATTAATGGAAAAGTAACCATAGAAAGCAAAGACTTAACAATTCCGCCGGGAGGGGCAGGTGGTGTTGGGAAGGCTGGAGTCGAATTGAAGCAGTTCATTAACCTATAATGGAAACTGGATAAATACTCTTAACTGTACAGCCGGCTTCCCCCCATCCTCCTGGTGCTGATTTTCCCATAATTTCCATAAAGGGTGTATTGAACATAGTACACAGACATTTCAATTTGCACACAATTCTTAACGTAGGAACTGAAAATCTAAAAACAGCTTTTCAACAGTTATTCCAGGAATTGTCCAGCTTCAAATCCAGATTTTGAAAATTTTCATTAACAGGATATCAAGTACCAGTATGTTCAGATATTGATAAGCTGTCATATAAGTCCCACCAGCTCACAGTTTAATACCACGTACACTACACATTTAAGTTTTTAACCTGTCACATCACATTAACAAAGTTGTTAGGAGAACCAGACTACCAGAAACCTTCTAAAAATGCTTTTATTAATGTATTTTAATTATGCATACTAGTGGGGTTCTTTTTGACATAATCATGCATGTACGCAGTTTAATTTGCTCCATTTCAGTCCCCAGTTCTTCCTTTCCCTCCTCTCTTCTCTCCTTTATTCTCCTTTTTCTACTACTAGTCTTCCTTCTATTTACTTATTGTTTTTTTAATTGGTACCACAAACTTTGACAGGGTGAGGATCATGGAAATGTTCTCCTTAGAAACAGTTCTACTAAAAAAACATGGAATTCAAATTTTAAATGTTTAAGATACATTAAATGTACAACTGTGCTCCAAGTTGCCCTTTGGTTTGCTCTCTATTACAGGGTGTAAAACTAGCCTTAACCTGTGGAGTGATAAGCCAAGGCCACCAAAGCTATCTATAAAGTCCCACTGTTTTCTGCTTGTACCAGAAAATAAATAACCAGCAAATGATTTCACCTCTTAAAGAAAATCATTTATACTACAAAGATGGAATGAAGTGGGGTTCCCTTCTTCTCAGAAAAAAATGTTTTTTCTTTCTGGTATTTTTTGCCCGTGTTAGTCAGGAAGAGAAAATACTGGGCTTCGTTGCATGTTAGGTATTTGTTTCCAAGTGTCTGAAAAGAGGTGAGTTATTGGCAGGTTTGGGGATAGCCTGGGACAGAAATCAGTGACAGAGGTGTTGGTCCCCAGGTGGTACAAATTATTGCATGTCAAACCATATGACACAGTGGGAAGCTGCAACCATATAACAGGTGCTTGCCAAAGAAAGAACTAGGAAGCAGGATGACCAAAAGACTCAGATATTTTATCGGATTCCCCAGCCAAAAATGACACTCTTGCCATTGGCCACTTATGTTTTTAATTGCCCACAGCAGGAACCTCAGAGAACACTCATCAGAAAAATACCTCCAAATCCCATTTGAGGATGTTTGACCGCTGCTATTTCTTTCTACAGACCTCCTGGCAGATTGCTGAACCTCTTTGTCTAACAATTGATCTTTCTAAAAGGTCTCAGGTTTCTATGTCTGGTTCCCTCCTAGACCACTCCACTTGAGCTCTGAAGACTCAGCCATCCGAAGCCAACGGCATTACTGGCCCACTCCTCCTCTCTTTTCCCCAAATTTTCCGTGGTCCCAGGAGATCTGTGGAATCATTGTTCACTGCCTCACATAGACTGTAGTTCTTGCTCTTTCCCTTGATCCTCTTCTGCCAATTTATTACACGCACTGATTCTCTGTTCTGCTTCCAAACTCTTCCTCTGCCCTGTCCTCTGCCCTTCCCTCCTCACCACCTGTTCTGAGGCCTTCCTCTGCTGTCCCAGACAGCTGTCCCCTTGGTACTGGCCAGAGGACTCTGGCACCCTCACTGACCTGAGTTCCCGTTCTTCAGCTCTCCCAGCAGTGGTGTAACAAAACACCAGTTGTTTGTTTTCTGTGAGAGGAGGCAAATTCTCCACCTAAGTATAATCTCCAGTTTTACCTTGATTTTCAGACTGAGAAAATTTTCTATTTGTAACTTGCTTCCTTTCTAGGGATGCCTACAAGTGTTTTTTTCCAAAGGAGTCTTCATCAAAGTCCCAGACCTCAGAGTAGACTTGAGTCCATAAAAGAGCTTCTGCTCCCCCTGAGTGCTTTTCCTTGATTTTCCCCATCCTGCCCCACCTTTGTCCTTCACTCTGCTCACGATTTCCTGTTATTCTGCATCTCAGAGAGCTTTTCTCTCCCTCCTTTGAGCTCTGTGTGCACTCTCTTGGCTGCAGTTGGGGCCTTTGTAAACCTCTCTGGACTTGAACTTCCCTTGTTCAACTTTGCTCCTGACCTTGGGCCCTGCCCAGTCTCCCCTATATGTTGCCACTGGACATCTTTCTAGAATTCTCATCTGATCCTTGCTCACAATTTTTTCTGACTTTCCATAATCCTTGCGGGGGAAAGCATAGCCTTAGTAAACCCTGTACGGTCTGATCTTCCGAGCTGTCCAGCCTTATTGCTCCCTTGTGTCTCACCCCAGCTGATAGATGACCAAAAGCACCTTCACCCATAGCCATTGTTTACTGCTGCACAGCAATTCTCGGAATGCAAGAAAATGACTCTCGTATTGTTCACCAGGCAAGCTTAAGTAATAGACCAAGAAAAAAAATAAGGAAAATAGAGCTACACACACACAAGGAAATCTGTGTGTGACTTTTTGTAGACACAAGTTTGTGCTCTGAATGATTCCCACATGTCCCGGCTGTTTCTTTAATTGTGTGTTCTTCAGCCAAGTGCCCCTGTGGCCCTGCTCATCCACACTGTGTGTAGGAAAATAAACAGAGATTAGGTTTACCTCCTCAACTTTCATTTCACAAACAATAAACTGAAATGAACAATAGGAAAGAAAGACCGAGAGGAGAGTCCAGGAAGCTTTTATCTGAAGAGAGGATTTTATAGCCACTGTGGATTTGACTCTCAGCGTCCCCCTTGCTGATGGAGACAGCAGTAGCTACTTCCTGTCCCTCACAAAAACATGATGGCATAGATCTAAAATGAAGTGACTGTTAACCAGAACTTGCTGTCATTCAGCTGAGTGTCTCAGTTAAGATTTAGGGCCATTGCATTTCTGAACTTCAGAGGTCCTCAGCTGTAGAAGCTCACAGCTTTTCATTCGCTCTTTTCTGCTACCCCAAGTTAGCATTCCAAATATGACATTTGTGTTCGTTATGCAATGAAATCACTGGACCATTTAATTAACACTTGCTGTAAATATTCAATGATTCCCAAATGCCAAGGGGTGGCTGTGAGAGGGAAGGGGAGGTGCAGGGATGGCAGGGGAGACCTAGCTGATGTCAGCTGGCTAGACAGAGTTCAGCCATCGCAGTCAGAAGCTTCCAGGAGTTGGAGAAGGTGCTGAGACTCCCCAAAGCTGTAGAACCTGTCGGGTATTTAATACCCTTGAACTCATGGACAGAGAACACGGACTTCCTGCATCAGACTGTGATTAGATATTCTCTGGCCGGGATCATCTGAGCTAGCAGGGGTGTGACATGGCTCATGGGGCTCAAGGATCATCTGTGCTGGGTTTGCCCTCAGTCTAGGAGGTTGCTCCCTTCAACTCAAAAGGAAGCCCCCAGGCTCAGTGCTGCTAGATGCATCAAAGAACCTACCTTAAGACAAAGGTTTTGATGTCAGTCAGGTACAATAAGGACAACAGATCAGGAGGTAACTGGTGTCAAAAAGATAGTTCCCAAGAGGAGGGGACATGCTCCCTCATGATATACAGAGCCCCACAGGGAAGCACCAGGGCCCATTGGGAAGGAAAGGAAAATCTGGTGAGAGGCTTTATTGAGGCTTCTGTGGGAAGGAACAGGTAAAGGAGGTAGGCTTAGGTTATGAACGATTTCAGTGGGCCCTGGGACTGTCCCTAGTTATCTGTGACCTGTCCCTGGAGTAGTCAGGGCAGGGGAATAATGATCCTGAGTGTGAAAGCCAATCGTGGTGTGCGAGGTGTGGGCCCTGGTTTGGTGGGTTGCGTGAGAGTCACAGTTCTTACTGTCTCTAAGAAGTAGCCAACCCTGGGAAGGGCAGCCTCTCTAGGGTCAGCAAGGCCCCAGATATCAAAGCATCATAAAGTCGTGTCTAATCCAGAAGTGGACTTAAAACTGTGCATGCAGACCCTCTGCATCTAAGACCCAACCTTCACTACTTTGGGTTTACCCAAGACCCAGATTTTTCTTTGTGAGCCTGCCTCTCGAGGAAGCCTCGGCCCCCTCCCCGCCCAGGAAAAGGAAGTGCAACATCGCCACCTACTGCTGAAGAGGGGGATCAAAGCTCTCCTCAGAGTGTGGAAAAGAACCACATTTTTACAAAATCCCTTGCATCTAAACCATGAGCACTCCCCAATTGCCCAGAAGTCTCCTCTCCCTGGTGCCTGCTTTTTGGGTGAATGGAGACATCTCAGGTCTTTTTTTTTTCCTCTAGGTTTTTTTTTTTTTTTTTCCTCTGCAGTTTCCTGGAATGAATGGAAAGTTCAGGATGAGTTAAATGTCTAAGGTTACTGAACAAGAGTATGACAGGCCCGGTGCTCCCAGGGTTTTCCGGCGGCGGTTGTCTTGGTGATAAGGTTAACAGGAAAGCTCTCTCCACTTCCTGTCAAGAAGAGGGTTTTTTTCTGTATCTCAGAATATGCTTGTTATTTCCTCTTCCTTCTCTGCCCCTCGAAGCCAGACGGCAGGAGGTTGGTGGAAGTGAAGGCTCTCTCCAGAGACATCAACGGGGCCTCCTTGTTTAAGTTTCCGTTATAAGAGTTGAGAGGAAAAGACAAGTGTTATGTTTTCGTAAACTACTACTCAAGGGAAAATTGGGGCGGAGGGGATGCAGAGAATGTCATCAGTGTGTAATTCTCAAAGTAAAACAAATAGGATAAAGACTAGGGAATTGCTTTGGAAATTAAGCTGTTTCAGATCCTACAGATTTAAACTCAAAGCTATTATTATAGGAAGGTTGCTCTCAGCCTCAGGAAGCCACTGCTACTGTTCTGGTATTAGGACACGTTAAGTCAGTAGCTGTTGTAACCACTTTCCCTGTCACCAGTAAGAGCCGGGGTCATGGGTAATGACCAGCTGTGTGGGCTCTAGGGTCCCTCACCTGGGATTTTTTGACCACTCGGAAGTCACTTCTTTTTTCTTCTCCCTCCTTATTGTCTTCATTCCTCTTTTCACTCTCCAATAGGAACTCCAACCAAAGGGAGAATGGAGAGGGGACAGTAGAAAATCAAAGTCTTCATTGATGGACACTTACTAAGCTCATGTCTGTGTGGGTTGCTGTATTGGGGTTCGAGCTACAAAATGAGCAAGACTTGGCCCCAGCCCTGACGGCAGGAGGTCGGTGGAATTGAAGGCTGCTTGGCAGCCTAGTGAGAAGGCACCTTCACAATCCGAAGACGACTAGACTGTGGGCGTTGCATGAAGCAGAGCGTCCTGGCATCCTGGGAGCACGGGAAGGGGAGCTGGTGGGAAGGGTGATGCCTGAGCTGAGGGCAGAGGGAGAGGAGCACACGGGGAGGGTCTGTGGGGACCGAGAGGAGTCACCTGAGCGAAGGCTCAGAATAAGACTCATCTCGAATAGGCCACATCTGCAAATGGTCAGGTTACTCAAATGTCATCAACTTCTACGTGTGGGGTCTTCTAGACCCCATCCCAGAGCCAGTCTGCCCTGCCCCCTTCTCTTACATGAAAAATGGTTAACACAGAGCCACTGGCTACCTTGAACCCAGTGCCAGGATAAAAGCAAGTGGCCTCCTGAGGTTAACTTCAAACTTAGGACTATAATAATTTTGAGTCTAAATTCGAAGGGTCTGATAATTTTCAAAGCAGTGCCATATGTTTTTATCCCTCCCCTGAGCGCTTCCTCTTTCCTTCCTTTTTTTGCACTTAATTTGTTATTTTAAACATCCCTTGTCAAGGGCCCTTTGTAAAGGATATAGGTTTAGTTTTTTATAATTAAATCAAATTGAACATGTTTTGCTTTGAGATGTAAAATTTGCCACTGCATTTCAGTTCTGCATTTTTCAAGAACTAGAAGTTGTACAACTTGAGGATTCCTCTGAGACCGTTGCAGATTCTAATATTTGAAGGGCCCCATGAGCTAAAGTCCTTGCCTCCAAAGCAGTAGACAGCTGCTTTGGGGGCGGGAGGGGATGTGGCTAAAGATCAATCGGTCCTTTCCTTCCTGGGCTTTGCAAGCATGAGGATCATTTTGTAATCCTCTGAAATTCTGTAGTCCCTGACATGATGGCAATCGTGCTACTCATGTCTGTTGACTGAGAAAATCTACTAATATCTGAAGTTACACTAGATTCACTTACACATTTAAATGACTCTATACTGTATTCATCACAGCAAGCCCCATACACATTTGAAAACTGATAGAAGACTGCATTCAGACAAGAGGTCGCAACTGTTTGGCCTGCCTTGACCTAACCTATGAATGTGTTTTGCTTGCTTTTTACAATGTTGGCTTGTTGGTTTTGCTGCTACTCTTTTATTGTTGTCTTAATCTGAATTCATTTCCAGTATTTAAAAATCAGGAGACTTCGCAGAGGAGAAGCATCAACTAAGTTCTATTCTCTTCTTTCAGCCTGGAGAAGAGAACCCAGAGAGATTGTGTGACTTGTCCTAAGTATGTAAAGCAGGGACTAAGATTCCTGGTCTTTGGTCCCCTCCGCAGGATTCTTGTCATCAGACTGTAACACTGTCCTAGAAGACCAGAGAGGTTGTTTCTTCTCATTTCAGTTCCTTCGCCCTCTGCCTCTTTTGGTCCAGCCAGTTTTTAAAAGCCAAGTAGTCAGTGCCTTCCCCGTCTAGTCTGAGGGTTGTGACACCCACTAAGATTCTTTTTCCCTCTGACAACACTGCATTTAAATCATTCCCCGCATCCCAGCTCCTATGCTCAGCACGTGGTCCTTAGACAGTACAAGCATATTAGCTGATTAAAGAATTTAATAAACTTCAAAGTCGATGTGCAAAGGCACATTTAATGTAAACTTAAATAATGTCAGCATGTTTCAATCTTGAAAAAAATCCAGAAGCTCCATCCTGATAGGAATTCAATTCTCATTTGACTTAATATGCATTAATGTGTCAATGTTAAGGACACTTACCACAGCTCTCTGCATGTGCAGAAATCAAGTCACACTTCACCACCCTCAGGAAAGCACATACGGAGCATTTTAAAGAGGAAATGCAACCCCCCCACACCTTATTTGATTAAGCAGAAGAAATTGTCTTTTAAAAATCCGTTTCAGAGTGATTAGGACAAAAAAATGTAATGAAAGCAAATAACATGAAGAATTGGAAAGCAGGTAAGGAAGATGAAAACAGAAGGTCTCTCGGAGTCTGCTCTTAGGAAGGGAAGGCAGGGGCGCCTGTGTTTGGCTCTGGGGAGGGCATCAGGCATGACCAATCTGACCTACTAGGAATGGACATGGAAAACACTATATTCCCTCCAAAAATAACCAGAGAAAAACACTCGATAGCTTTTCCTTGCCTTCATCTAACGTTGGGATCTCCAGTCCTCACCTCAAATCCCGCAGCTCAAGAGAACCGCAGGTTTCTGTTCCCACTGTGGTTCACGTGTCTTCTCCCCTTTCAGGTTCTACATAGAAAGCATCTCCTACCTGAAGGACAACGCCACCATTGAGCTCTTCTTCCTGAATGCCAAGTCCTGCATCTACAAGGTAGGAACGCCTTTCCCTGCGGCTTTCCTTCCAAATCTGAAAGCATCATTCAAAGCTGGAGATACCAAGTCGTTGCTCCTGAGGTGACTTTACTGATTCAGAGACGTAATTTATACATTAATTACTATAAATAAATAAGAACTTCGTGAATTGAATGTCATTGGCTACCGATGTGACTCCTTCTGATCCCCTTGCTATTTCTGGCTCCATGAAGGTGTTCCTTAACCTTGACCAGATACTTATCGATAGAGACGAAGGGGAACCTAGATGAGTATGACAAAGGTGGTCCTAAACTTCGACAGCTCCCAAAAGTATGAACAGACTCCTCACCAAATACATGTACATTTGACCATTTTTAAATGGTCTTAGTGGATCTCCCAGAAGGATGCTATCAGCACTTTACATGAGACAGTTCTTCTGTTTTCTTGAAGTAAAATTCATGAACATTTACCATCCTGACCTGTGGGGTGTGTGTGTGCGTACGTGCGTGTGTGGTGTGCAGTGATGGAGCCCAGGGCCTCACGTGCCAGGCCGGTGCTCTACTCCAGGGCTACACCCTCAGCCCAGCGAAACCATTCTGGGTGTGTCTCAGGGCCTTCGGTACATTCACTCTACATCTGTCACCCTGTCCATTCAGCCCAGACAACCCCACTCTGCTTTCCATTTCTATGGATTTGACCACTCTTAGGGACTTCACATAAGTAGAATTATACAGTATTTGTCCTTTTGTGACTGACTTTTTTCACTTAGCTTGAAGTTCTTAAGTTTCATCCATGTGGTAGCATGTGTCAGAATTTCCCTCCCTTTTAAGGGTGAATCATGTTCCATTGCATGTAGAGACCACACTTGGTTTATCATTATCTGTCAATAGATGTATGGGTTGCCTTTACCTTTTGGCAACCACGAACAGTGTTGCCAGGAACACAGGTATACAAATATCTCCCCTAGACCCTGTTTGAAGTAAAATTGCTTTACTGTATTTTCCATCTTTTGAGGAACAGTCATACTGGTTTCCATAGAAGGTATACCGTTTTACATTCCCACCCACATTGTACAAGGGTTCCAGTTTCTCCATATCTCACCAATGCTTGTTGTTTTTTTTTTTTTTTTGGGGGGGTGGCAAGTGTATGTGTTTTAAATAATAGCCATCCTTATGGTATGAGGTGGTCTCTTGTGATTTTGATTTGCATCTCCCTAATAACTGGTGATACTGAGCATCTTTTCACATGCTTATCAGCCATTTGTACATCTTTTTTAGAAAAATGTCTACTCAAGAGACAGTTGTAATTAAGTGGGATAATCCTGGCACTGCATACAGTTCCCCCATATGCTGGTAGAGTTCTTTTATTGAATAACCCCAAATGTCCACACACCTTCCTGGCACACACCCTCTCTTTGAGGAGAAGGCTTGCAGTTACCACCTAGGTTAAGAACTACTGCTAGAACATATTTAGAGTCACACCTATTCCATTGACTGCCCCCAACATACACATTATCTTCGTTCATTTTCCATTGCTATCACAAAATATCTGAGAGTGTAACTTATAAAGTAGAGAGGTTTATTTAGCTCACAGTTCTGGGTACCTGAGAGCATGGTGCTGACTTCTGCTCAGCTCTGATGAGGGCCTCATGGTGGGAAGGCATCGCAGTGGTGGAAATGTATGAGAGTGGCGAGTGGTACATGCAGAAGAGACCAAGCATGTAGGATGGCCTCACTTAATAGTAACTGGCGCTCATGGTCGCCCTTGTGAGACCCAGCCCACTCTGCAAAACCAAAGTCAATCCATTCGTCCTTCACATATCCCTGTGACCTAATTCCTGTCTGGTAGGCCCCACCTCTTAAAGGTTCCACCACCTTAGCACAAGTCAGTCTGTTGAAGTGGGCATGCTAACTCCAGGTCAGAGCTCAGCTAGGGCCATGACATGCCCTGTGGGGCACACTGTCCTTGCAGTAGAGTGCCCAAGCAACACAAAGCTGTTGGCATGGTGGTCACAGAAGGCATTCAAAGGTTTCCAAGGAGATCTTGCAGCCTGTACTTTTATATGTAACTAACTCAGGTTTGGAGAGTTGCAATACCCACCAAACTTTAAAACCAAAGTGTTGAAATGATATACCAGCCTTGGCTTCCCCTACTGGAAGTAAGTCAGCACATTCATTGCACAGAATAGTTCCAGCATGTGCAAACATTCAGTATGACAGAGGGCCTGGCAGTGATCAGATTCAATTCTGTGCAAACACCTCGCTTGGTGGCAGTTGCTGAGCCAGGACTTAACAGTGGGCTCAAACCCAGCATACTCAGACAATAGTGTTTTGGGTTTTTGCTGAATGAAGGAAAAAGACACTAACTGTAGCTCCAGATACTTGCAAATTCCCTCCACTCTCCCCATTTTCTCATTATAAAGTGAGGAAATAATAATACCATACAGATACCTCACAGATTGTACAAGTACCTGACGATTTTTTAAATGTGAAAACATTGTGGGAAAAGTTGAGAAATAAAAAAAGTGAGCATTGTCCACCAGGTGGCAGACTTGAGCTAAAGGAAATGACTCTGGAGCCACCAAAGCCAGGACATCAACTCCCAAACTGGGCAAGTAGAAAGTTTCCCCAATCGTAGTTGGTATAGACGCCTGGGTCTAAGGGAAAGGAAACATTTTCTCTCTTGGAGCTGTTCGGTTCTGTCAGGTCACTGATCCTGAGCTGGAGCTGACTCTGGAATTCTTGAAAATTTTTAAAAAGAATAAATCCTCAGATTCTCCAAATGGAGGTGTCGATGTCTGTGGAGCCAGCCACATTTAAAATCTCAGTGCCACAGCATCATCCCTATTGATGGGTGGGGGGTGAACACTGTTACAGAATCCCAGCGCTCTCTTCTCAAAATCCGTATTTGATCTTGGTCAGGAAAGGAAGTGACCACAAATGACCAAGAAGTGGCTTCTCTGAAACTTATGCGGGAAACCAAATAGCATCCCAATACCCCCGTCTCCCTCGGTGGTTAAAAGTAATAGTTTCAGTTGCATAAATAGGTTTGCAAAATATTCTGTTTGTTTTGTGTTGTTGTTTTATTGGTTTTTGTTGTTTGTACAGGGGATTGAACTCAGGGGTATTTAACCACTGAGCTACATACACAGACCCCCCTTTTATTTTAATGTTTTATTTTGAGAAAGGGTCTCACTAAGTTTCTTAGGGCCTTACTCAGTTGCTGAGACTGGCCTTTCAATCCTCCTGCCTCATCCTCCAGAACTGCTGGAATTACAGGCATACAACCACCGCACCTGGCTTGTAAAATGTTTTTTACATACATTTGTTTCCGCCTAACCTGTGATGGGGGTAGAGCAGGAAGGATTAACTTCCCAGAGTTGGAAGCTGATGTTCAGAGAGCTCAAGCAACTGACTCCAAGAGGAGGAACCTGGAAGAGACTAAACAGGCTGTGCTGTTCCCCTTAGTTGTGAACATGTAAAGAAATAGGGGGCCGGGAAGCAGAGTGATTAGGAGTTTAGCTTTTGCTGGAACAGACTTGATCCCTTCCCAGCCCTGCCACTTAGGGAATGAACTAAGTGTGAACATCTTCTGTAATATCTCCAAGCTTGGTTTTCCTCTTTGAACAAAGATATTACAAGACCCTACGCACACCTTGGAAGACCCAGCAGATGTAACAGGGAAAGTACTTAGCACTGTAAGCCACTTGGATTCAGACCTGAGTAGTTTCTTTTGGCTGTCATTTTCTTTGTGCCACCCACATGGCCACCTGGCCCTTCTGGAGCTTTGGAGAGTCTAGGAGACAAGGTCGGCTTCCTGGCCTGTCACGGCCACCCCAGGCTTCTGTTTACCCAGCAGCTTAAAGTCATCAGCTCCTACCCTGTCTCTTGGGGACTGATTCCTACAGCATATTAGACTCTGAGTTGTTCAGGTGAAATAAACTGCTCCCTGCCTTTTCGAAGACCTACTTCATTCACATTTTAAAGTATTTAGATTTAGTTTTTCTAGGGACTGGGGTGCTGCTCAGTGGTAGACCACTTACCTAGCATGTGTGAGCCCTGGCTTCGACTGCCAACACTAAAGAAAAGTGTTTTATTTTTATCAAAATAATATGTGTCATAGTTTTAAAGTCAAATGTTTCTAAAAAGCTTATGATGAAAACATGCCCACCTCCTCCCCTACCCAAGTCCTACCATGATCTACATGGTAGCTGTTTCTTCTACTGTTTACCTCTGTATTTGTAAATAAATGGCCCTGTTGTTCCTGATTTGTCCATTTTAGGTAGTGAATTCTTTTTAAGATAGATGAGGATTAGGGTGTCCCATACAACCACCCTCACTTTCCCTTTTCCCATTTCTCAATAGGGTAATAACATAATTCTGGGATAATGCCATAATCATCAGCAGCCATTATGATGACTAATCCAAATAGTATCCCATGGTTACCATTCCATTCTTAGACAACCATTTGTTTTACCTAAAGGCAATAATTGCCTTGCTTTTACTTGTTGAGTTTCTCTGTATCCTTTGCTTTTTTCCAAAGGTTACAGAGAAACCAAACAATCCTACAGATTCCCAAATGCATTCCAAGATTAATTTCCAGTGCAAAGGTAATTCCCCAGTCCTCTCTTGGGTTTGATTTTGGCTGCTTCTGCTGCTGTTGATTTTCCTGGGGCCTTCCCCTAGGAACCCTCTGCCCTTCTGCTGCAGCTGAACCTGGCCTCCTGCACAGCTCTCACCCATAAGGCCCCTTCCCTGCTTAGGGTCTTTCCCCACCCCCACTCCATCTCCTGGATCCTGTTTTCCTTTTCTTTTTTTTTTTTTTTGTTTGGAGAATATCCTCCAGTAAATCCAGAGAAAGCACATATGTAATGTAATGTCATGTATGTAAAATATTCAGGTCCTTGTATATCTGAAAACATCTTTATCTTACTCTTATATCTGATGAATAGTTTGAATGCACAAATATAGAATGATGATATCTGAATATCAAGTGTATTCTGCAGAAGTCCACTGGCCTAGCCATTATAAGTGATCCCCCCCACACACACACACATACACAATGGAATCTTTTAGAATCTCCTCTATTTCTCTTAATCTGAAATCTCAGAAGTGAGCCTATCGTGGGTCCTTGTAAATCATAATGCTGGGTATTCATGGGCACTTTTAGTCTTATTCACGGGTTTGTATATACCAGTCTTGTACGAGGAGACTTGCACTCCTCAGTTCTGGGGGATCTTTTATACTGCCTCTTTCCTATCTTCTCCCCTGTTGTCTTCTCTTTCTGGAATCGCTGTGCTTTGGGTGCTGGGCACAGCCTCCTGCCCTTATTTCCCACCTGTCCAACTATACATCTCTCTCTTTGTCCTAGTTTTTGGGAGATATTGTTAGTACTACTTTTAATCTCTTCTAGAGACATTTTTAACCTTAGTTGTTATTTTTTTTTTTAATTTTCCAAGAGTTCCTTTATATTACCTAATTTTTCTCTCTTTTGTATTATTCTATTATTGTCTTAGGAACATTGCCTCTCCTGTCCCTCTGAGTACACTAATGAGGGTTCATATACTCCGTGCCCTCTCTGCTTCCATCCAGTTCTTTCTTTTGCTGTTTGTTTTGATATTTATCTTCCCTGTAGGAGACTTTCCTCAGCTGTCTGATGATCCTGGTCTGTCCACTCATTCAAGAGTGACTGCATGCTGTGAGGGCAGGGGTCCTGGTGCTGTCCCTGTGGAGTGGTCCAGTGGCAAGCTGGTTCTTTCCTTGGGGAACCCTTGATATCAGCATCTGATATCTTTTCTTGTTGGCTCTTAATTCCTCCAGGGATGCCCCTTCCCATTTCCACCTGGCACGTATTCTTTCACGTCCAGGATTTGAGAGGAGGGAGTGGCCTCTGTTCTGGGTATAGACTTAACAACAGCTTCCTGTTCATCTTCTCTAGAGAACTGAATTTTTTATCTCTTCAGGGACAGCCAGGCAAGAATAGGTGCTTCATTTTGCTTCATTTTATTATTTTTCCCAAACTACATATATTGTCTCCCCACCTGCCTCTCTTTCTTCATCAAGAAGCAGAAAAATCATAGAGAAGCTCTCTCTCCCCTTCTCTTCCCTCACATCCCCCTACTTTCTCCAACAGAGTGGAGAGATATCATCTTAGTGTACAAGTCACAGGAAATTAAAATACATCTGTGAAAGTGGAGCTGTAATGGTCTCCTTTAGGTGGAAAAGGAAGGAGTGTGGGGTAGCTGTATTGACACCCCACATGGTTGAACATTTCTGATATGTTTTAACTCACCGAGGTGACAGGGGGGCAATGGAAAGAAAATGTATGATCAAGGAATGAATAAAACTCATGTGGTAGAAATATGTGTCCAGTTCCATGGAAAACTTACATGGGAATTCAGCTGGCCCTGTGATGCTCTTGTTCCCTGGGAAGAGACTTAGGAGACAGCAGAATCCCCCTGGAAACTTTCCCTGACCCGCCTTCTCCTAGGCCACCTGAAGAGGTCCATCGTCAACTCCCATTGCAGGCAGTGTTCTTGTCACACTAGACAGAAGTGACAAGGTTCAAGTGGACTCCAAGCTCTTCCCCTGCATCCCAGATGCTGGGTCGAAGTCTGCTGGCTCTTGAGTTCCACGGTGACATAGAAAATCACTGTCACAGTAACCTCCAGGATTCTTGCAAACAACAAATGCTAGATGTTTTAGTCAGATTTTTCACTGCTATGACCAAAAGACCTGAGAAGATCAATTTTAGAGGAGGATAAGTTTATTTGGGGCTCAGACTTTCAGAGGTCTCAGTTCACAGACAGCCAGCTCCATTCCTCAGGGCCGAAGGTGAGCCAGAACATCATGGCAGAAGGGTGTGACAGAGGAAAGCAGCTCAGGTCATGGCACCAGGAAGCAGAGGGAGAAAGAGAGAGAAAGAGAGAGAAAGAGAGAGAGAGAGAGAGAGAGCACTCCTCTTACCATGGACAAAAAAGAAACCCCAAAGGCATACCCCAATGGCCCACCTCCTCTAGCCAGTCTACCCAATTACCACCCAGTTAAATCTCTAACATTGAATCTCAGATTTTAATCATATAGTTCTCCACTCCTTAATCATATTCACCACACTTAAATTATGCTCAATCTCAATGCTTATCTTGTCCAACAAGGATAACTATAGAATAAGACCCATGATTGCCATCTGAAGTAGACTGAAATATGCTCCCTTGGTTGGAGGTAAAGTTGACATGAGCATTTCTCCAAGTGGATTTTTGTGGTCACCTTCCATGACCTATCACTGGACTAAGCACATGGACAAGGTTGAGAAAAGGGTTTTTAATTCGTTGCTTTCTGATTTGCACCTTTCTTGGAGCATCACTAAGTCTGGGCCAACAGGCATGCACTCAGAGCAGATCATGACAGAGGATGGAAAGCTTAAAAGTCCTATTTTGGGTGTGCTGAAGGTCTTGCCCAGCCTTCCTTTCTGAAATGTCTGCATTGGTCTGGGAGCTCCACATATTATTGGAGTTAATTATCCTTAGGCTATATTTGCTACTTAAGCCTAATGCTATCACTCTTGCTGATAATGGAATAAATGGTCCTTTGTTGAAGATCCTCCAAGAGCTTTGCTAATGAACAGATGACATCATATCTTCTGTAGGTGAGAGAAACAAAGCCCAGAATCAAGTCCCACAGGACAGGGAAACCAACATAAATATTAGCCTCAGACTTATAGAACCCTGGTCCTTATCACTTCTTTTCATTGATGCAGATTTAGTGCATGTATTTGTACGACAGGGAGCAGAAATAAGGATGGACAAGGACTGACTCTCCTTTTCAGTTCTCTAGAAACAAACCCACATGGACCTGTCATATTGGCTGTACCCAGACTTCTAAAAGAGAGATTCCCTAGGATCATAACATGGAGCTGTCTGCAGTGACCAGCATGAGAAATCCCAGTGGCACAGAATTAGAGTTGTGGCTCAGCAGGAATGGCATGCACTCCTGTGGATCATGAGACAAACATGAAGTGACTTGACTGCTGAAAAACTGGCAAAGGGCTAAGAAGGAGGGATTGTGCAAGACGGCAGTAGTCTCATCCTGCACTACAGCCACTGTTTGCCCAGGGGCAACTTCGTGTAGTCATTATGAGTTGTGCAACGAGGCATGGCAGCCACACAAGCCTGAGAAGTAAGAAGATAGCACACTGAGCTAAATGTGGGCATCGTGACCCACTTTCATGGTTTATACTGTTTTGTCGGGGTTCTTTAGAGAAACAGAACAATAATATACATGTAGATACAGCAAAAGACATTTATCATGTGGGGTTGGCAATTGTGACTGCAGGCTAAGTCCATGATCTGCCATCTGCAAACGGGAGTCCCAGGAAAGCCTGGGGTGTAACTCAGTCCAAGCTCAAAGCCCAAGAACCAGGGGAAGCCAGTGTTGTAAATACCAGACCAAGGGCAGGAAATGTCCCAGTTCTAATGGTGAGAGATAAGAAAAAAGGAGAAAATTCCTTTTTCCTCCACCTTTGGTCCTGTTTAGGTCCTTAAAGAATTAGACGATGCCCACTCATATTGGGGAGCGTCATCTACTGAGCCCACTGAATCAAATACTAAGCTCGCCCAAGAATTACCCCCACAGGCGCATCTAGAAATTATGTCTAATCTGAGCACTCCATAGACAGTCAAGTTGATGCATTAAATTAACCCTTATATACATGGTGACCAACACACACACACACACACACACACAGCATGCTGCCCATCTCTTTAAAAAAATCTTACTGAAGATTCCTATAGACACTAAGATGTGCTGAGATCAGAGGCAAAACTGTAGAGTTTGGATTATCTATAGATACCAATGAATGGAAATAAGTAATACAGGCATGACATTTCTAGTGTGCTCTCTAGTTTCCAAATCAGCTTTATGTCTCATCAAACCCAGTAAAACAAGCAGAAAAGAAACTGTTCTTCCCATTTGACTGACAAGGAAAATGAAACCCAAAGAGGTGATTTGTTTGATGTTCCTGAGCTTTTGGGTTGGGACTAGAACATAGAGCTTTGTGAGGACCACCAGATTTCTTAGGTGTTTTGTGGGTGATGGCATCTGTGGGTGAGGATGGATTAGGAAAGCCTCAGACCAGCTTTGCAAGGGGTTCTGAATGGACTTTGCAAGTGTCATGCTCACTGATGTCATCTCAACCTACCATATGGTTAATTATATTTCATATACAATTATCTCATTAATCTTATGTGAAAGTTGGAATTTCTAAAATGACTGATCATGGAGGAATGCTTTCCATTGGGCTTCTCAGGGGAGTATAAAGACCACCACCAAACACTCCCCACAAACAAGGGATCAGGAAGAACTCGGTTGCACAGGACAATTGGTTCTTGGGGGACCCTTTGGAACACTTGGAGACCCTGTGATGGAAATCTTCCTGAGAGTATTGCTAGCCACCATGCTGTGATAAATGACCTTAGACTTCTTCATACAGCTGCTTCCTCACTGGGATGAAGCAATGCTCTGTAAGAGGAAGTGGACTGTCAGCCCACCCTACTCCAGGCGTGCAGGCACACACCTGGTCAGGTTTTATCATTCCATTTTCAAAGATCAAAGAAAGTGGCACACATTATTCAATAGTAAGGAAAACAGATGCTCAAAGTGCACACCAAATGGCCCCAATAACCAGAAGACACTGCATTCTCTACCAGCATCTCCCTCTTACTAGTGAGTATCAAGATAAAATTGTTGCATGTCTGCCACTGCACTGGGTTCCTAGGCAAGATTCTAGCTCAGAAAACAACCCTGCAGAAAGCCCTCTTCAGAGGACTCTTGAGAGCACTGGAGTCCTCAGCACAGAGCTGTGGACTGAATGAGCCCAGAGGAGTATCACACCCCCACCCTCTGCATATGGCCAGAAGAAAGCCGCCCATAGATCTTCCTTGTAAAGTCTCCTGCCTTTACTTCCCTGTTTTATCCTTCCTCAAGGGAAATCCCAGAGCCTCAGGCAAGCATGGATCTTTGCACATACCCTTTGTTGTCTCCTTCAGTTTATTTCCCCTGCTTGAGCAGAAACACATGAAAGAAGCCACTTCTGGATTGCCAGGGAAGTCAGAGAAGAAAAAGGTAGAGTCATCTTTTGAATGTTAAATAGCAGCAGGTTTCTGACAGGAAGACCCCTGGAAACTTAGGTTAACTCCTCTGTGGGGATGTTGGCTTTCAGGTTTTGCAATACAATGGAAATTTATGAAGTGGGCAGAAAGTCTAGGGTTTTGTTCCATCACAGGGAATCCTCAGCTAAAACCACCTGGGAGAGCGAAGTGTAAAGGTGGGGTGGGGGATGTGGGGAGTGGGGGATGTGGCGGGAGTGGAGAAGGGATGAGCAAAATACAGCAGGAAACCGAGCAGAAAGCTCCAGAAGATGAAATTCTTCTTAGCAATCTGGAACATGTCTCACCATCATTCCAAGATTTGTTCTTAGACACACCCTTTAGGTGTCTGTGTTGACACACCTGTGGACATCCAAAGGGATGATTCTTGAGCTCAGTAAATACTAAATAGAAATGGGAAAAAGTAATGCAGCAGCTCTCTTGTCCACCAGGTTTTCCAGTGTCAGGGCTCTTCATTCTTCAATGTTTTTCTCTTACTGGGTACATTTTGACTCTCACCTTTTCTAGTACCTTCGCTGGGGATGGTCAAGGTCAGAGAAGGTAAAAGAAAACTTACTCCAGTTAAAGGTGCTAGTTCCCACTTGCCCCCAACAGCCATGGTGAGAGAGAACTTGCATAAACTAGGTTAGACCATTAATGGGGCATTGTTAGAAGCTACTGTGGATAGTCTGCAGTTAATATTCTCCAACGGAGCTTCCTGGCACTGCCTAATGGACTGTGTAAAAGAAAAGGCCTTCCTCCTCTTTCACACCCATCCTCCCTCCCCCACAGCTACGGACATTTTCATTTAGCAGGTGAATCAAACAGTGAACTGAAAACTATGCTCACACTTTAGGGTTGTTCTGATGGTTGTTTGTGAGTTGCACACTTGATGAGTTTCCCAGTGGATGTTAACTATTAACTCACCACTGACCATTGGTCACAACATAGGTGTAAATGTTTGACAGAAGAGCACACACACAGCAGAATGCTACCAAGTCCCCAGAACAATTTAGGAAGCCGATCGGTGGGAAAGGAAATGGACGTAGTAAGAGTAGAAATTATCTATTATGGAAGTTGAGACAGGGTTTCTGTTAAAGCATTTGTATACTGTTAAATGATTTACAATCTGATGGGACCTGGTAATCCCAGAATTGCAATTCCAAACATTCCTCCACATCCCAGCACTGAGGGTCTAATATCAATTACAGCAGCCATAAAGCTCTTTCAGCTGGTTAAACATAAAGAATTATCATAACCCATTCTTCCACATGCTTATTATTTCTCGTATCCCACATTTCTAGGGTGGTTCAGTAGCAAATATTATTATCCAACTTTGAAATTCCTAGACTTGAAAGAGCCTGAGGATATCCTTTCTTCAAAAGATACAGGATTGCTTGAATACATTGTTTTGAGTTCCATGGACCAATCCTGGACTCTCTCCCCAAACTGGAAAATCCATGAATCAGACTTTGGTTTGTATTTCAAGGGCAAAATAAATCTTAAGATAACTTCAATTATAGATACTGTTCTGAGAATATGTTGGCTGAGATTGAGTCCTTATTGATTTGGGGGAATGCAAGTCCCAGGCAGGGTCACATACTGTATAAGGAGTTAAGCATTTGTTTCCAGGTGCAGTGTCACATGTCCATAATCCCAACTGAGGTAGGATTATCACAAGTTTGAAGCCAATCTGGGCAACTTAGGGAGACCCTGTTCCAAAATAAGAACTAAAAAGGGCTGGGGATATAGCTGAGTGTAGAGTACCCTGAGTTCGATCCTCAGTACTGAAAGAAGTTAAGAGTTTGTTTCCAGTTCCATAACTGCCATAAGGCCCTGTGATCTTGGGCAAGCCCCTTCTTGTTTTTGGATTCCCACTCTCAATTAAGCATGGGGCTGAGCTAGCTGGTCTCTAAATTTCTCCTAGATCTAACTCTGTCATCCAGTCACTCACTATAGAATCTAGAAAAATCAAGACAGATATTTCTACCTACTCTTGACATCATTTAATGTTTTTATTAATGTAGTCCACTGCATTCCAGGTTTCCTTTTGCATCTAACATATGAACTATATGTGACAATAAGTATTGTGCAATGAGAAGTTTATTAAGGGGGTAGATCATGTTAAGTATTTTACCAAACACCCCAGGACATTTTTGGGTGATAGACATGTTCATTACCTTGATTGCATTGATGGTATCATAGATGTATGCACATGGTAAGTATGTGTAGTTTTCATATGTGTTATACCTCAGTATACCTCAGTAAAACTGTTTAAAAAAAAAGGTGGGAACTATAGTCATATGTCACTTAATGACAGGGATATATTCTGGTAAATGCACAATTAAGTGATTTTTTTTTTCACTTTACAAACATCAGACTATACTTACACAAAATCTGATGGCTGTGACATCTCTAAGTGATAAATTTTATGAAACCCCATTGTATATGTGACCCACCATTGACCAAAACATCTGTATGTAGCATTTAACTGTATGCACATTTTGAAAAAATATAATATATACATTGAATTTAAAAAAAAAAAAAACAGAAGTTTATGTTCTTTTTTGAGACCATGTCCCTAGATCACAATTAAGTATTTGGAGGAAGAACTAATAGGGCAGAAGCATATTTAAACTAGACTCCATAATAGCTCCAACCGATAGAACCATGATAGAAATGTTCTGTATCTCTGCTACAACATGATAGCCACTGGAGACACTGAACCATGAACCCATGAAAGGAATGTGGTTAGTGCTACTAAGGAACTGTATTTTTAATTTTGTCTAACTTTAATTTAAACTTAAAGGGTTAATGTTAACAGTATAACGTTTCTTTCAACAACACCTTGCTCCTAGTTCAGAAGTAGAATCTACAAAGAAACTTAATTGGTTATCATGCCACCACATTCCAGAGATTAATCAGATGAACAGGTTTTTAGAAGCTGGGGATGGTCCACCCATTGATGTCTCATCAAGATTTAAAGAGAAAACCTTTGAGGTGACCATATAGGCCCAGGAGCACTGGTCCCTTCTGGCTAAGAGCTGAAAAAAGGGCTGTCAGGGGGTGTTGGAGACAAGTAATTCAGAGCAGTGATTTGGGGGCCAAAGGTAAGCACGAGTACTTGAGATTCTGGAAAATCCTCAAAAAAGAAGACCAAGTCTCTTTTAGAGAGATGTCAGAAAGAAGTCATTGTTAAGTACCAAACTCACCTTCCCTGTTGGAATTCCCTTTCAGGAGCTGATCGATGTCGACAGTGAAGTGGTGTTTGAATTGGCTTCCTATATTTTACAGGTAAGTTGCTCTACAAAGAAAAAGAGGAAATAAGACTGACCACTAACAGGTGATAATGTATCCACTACTTGTCTTCTTAACTTTTTCTAGCCAAAAGGTGAAAGAAGCCCTTAGGAACACTGATCCAATGGCAGTAAATAACAGTTTCTACTATTCCAAAAGTGTTAGACAGCTATATCACTGTAAAGGAAAGGTATATGTTTATGGGCCTGGGAAAAATTGAGGTCATTCAATGACACTATTATTTTTTTTTAAGTTTGGTACTCTCTTTATCCATGGAGAAAGCCTAGTGAATAGCTAGAATTCACTGCCAAAGACTCACCCATCTCCCTGAAAAGACAGAAAAATCGTTAGCTTATGTAAAAAGAGAGAAAGAGAAAAAGCTTTCAGAGTATTAGCTATTACAATGACACCACGAGTTTAAACTGATATCATGAAGTTATTCCTTCAACAGGTATTTCTAGAACATTGCTGTGTTTAAAGACCTTACACTAGAGTCACTAAAGTTTCCATGGCTCCTGCCTCAAAAGTTTTTGTGTAATGGAGAAATAACCCATACTACCAAATGAAACAAAAAGTGACATAAGAAGTAGTTCTATCCAGACAGGTGTGAAGCTTCAGAAACTAAACCTGAACAAGTGAGACCAGGACCAAATTTTGTTTATAATGACAAAAGGAGTCACATTCTTTGTATTTTACCTTCTAAGTTTGACCTATGTCTCATATTCAGGGAGCAAAGGCACTCCTTCCTGCCTCATTGTATTCCTATAGCAAATTGGATGATAAGACTGTATTTTAAAGTCTGATGCTGAATTGGTGTATTGCACTGATGTCACATTTTTTCTTCTACAGGAGGCAAAGGGGGATTTTTCTAGGTGAGTTTATTAACTTTTTTGGCTTAAAAAATGTATTCAATTGCTTTTCTGTTAAAAGAAACTATCCTGCCTGCCCTCTATAGGAGGGCAGTTTATTAATATTATATATTAGTGATGAGATCCAATTCTCAGCTTGTCGATTGAAGTGGATCTATCAGAAGAAAGATAGTCCCTAGACTGAGGATATTCCATCCTAGGTGAGAAGCCCACAGGTTATGCTGAGTTCAGAGCCCAGTGTCACCTGTGACCATTGTCCTGGGGTTTGATGGGTACTTCCTCTGTCTCCATGGAGCCTGTACTCAGGTATAAATGTGGTTGCAGATAACATGACAGCCCTAACAAGTTTGTGGATATCTTTTTTTTTTCTCTTAATTTAGTCCCTAAAGTAGGGACAAACTACTGTCCTATAGGGAGATGTCTTTCATAGATAGCATAAATATCCCACTTCAACTTTCCTTCCATGTCAAGATACTGCATTGTAGAAAAAATAAACAGATATAACTACTGGGAACCTGGGAATGACTTTAGTAACTGGTGAACTGTATACCTGAACCTTGTCATTCATTCCATAAGCTTCACCCATTGACCAACATGGCTGAAATTGCCCCACAGTCTCTTCTGATCCTTACCAAAGCCTTCACACAGTAGAGGGTTGTAGCTGTCCCTAACAGAACTGTCTGCTCAAGGACAAATGTTATTGCTCCTCTTCCTCCTCTTTTAAAAATGTAAACAAGTGAGGGATGAATTTGGTCAGTAGGCTATAGTTTGCTGACCCCAGTCTGAAAGGAAAGGAATCCTTCAGCTCCATTTGAATATTTGCTTAAGGAGACCTCCAGACCCCCTTTGTTTAGGTTTCCCAAGTCCCTGGTAGAAAGCAGAGGTAGTCATATTTTTAATGGATAATGACTGTATAGAGCCTTAGCTGGGGACCTTGAACTACCATAGGTGGCCAGTAACCATCTCCTGAATTTGTCGAATGAAACATTTTAGGTCATAGTAACTGTACTTAATAACATTTTTTTCTTTGTTACTTTCCACTGACCTTAATTTGGTATTGGAATTTGGGGTTTTGATAAGTATAAGTCCATATCTACTTACAAAGATTTCTGGAGTCCTGTGAATAATGGTTTAAAAACCACAAATCCAGTGGATTCCAGTGTCCAGTCTACTTACTCTGAAGGTACTATTTGGTTTGCCAGCTCTGAACTCTGCTGTAAATATTATTTATTTTTGAGAGTACCCTGACAGGATGGAATGTGAACTGGGAACAGCCTCATCTGGCCCCACAGATCATGGGAACGTGGCCACACGGGTTGCCAGGGAGGAGGAAGTGCAGGCCTGGCCTCCACAGTCTTTCATGGCCCCCTAATGAGCTGTGGAATGCCAGCTAGTTGGCTGAATTCAGAGAAACAAAGAATCCTGGTTGAGCTTCATTTGTCAGAGTGCTGTCTAGAGGTTTGTTTGTAGCTGCAGCTGTCTGAGAAGAAAAATAGCTGTCAGGGGAGGGGAATGTCAGACGCCTTATCTAAAGGTCAATTTATCTCATCACATAAACCCTACCCCATAGAAGATGGAAGTGATCTGTTACATTGGGGTCCCTGATACACACCGTTTTCTGGAGCCGTGAGTAAGTGAATAAGACTCTCCTCAGAAATCCAGAGAAAATAGTATGCTTGAGTGGTCTGAAATAAGAGAATTCATTTTGAATTCCTTGTGTGAGCCTCTTCCCATCAACTTCTGGGAAGATCCCCAGAACACTGAAGTTGACCACGTTTGGTTTGGTGGCTGAACATTAGGCATTTTAGATGTCCCATTTCATAACTTAGTTTTATAGAAAGTGAGTTTTGCTGTTAGTCATTAATGTGTGACTCTAAACTTCAGTTGTGTAGAACGGTGGTTTTGACTTGGGAATATACCCTGTAAATATAATACCTTTTCCTGAACAACATTAATAAAATAAGATGTCGGCTAGAAATACTGAACCTTGAGGTTCAGTAACACACATGGCCGAGGGCCTAATTCTAAGATAGGTGAATAAATAACCTTTGGATTAATGTTCACACACCAAAGGCAAATTAACTCTTTCAGAGCCTGAGGGGTATTGAATCTAAAACTTCCTAAAAGACTATTTTACCCAGGATGCTGTTATTTATACACTTATATTTCAGTGACTGTATGCAGATGACATTCAGGTTAAATAACTATTAAAAATCTACAAATTATGGTTACAAATTCCCTGAAGCATGAGAGAAAAAAAGAGACAAATGAGAGAAGTCAAAAGTGCTGATCTACTTCAGCAGAAAGAGAACTACAGAAGGACAACCCAGAACCGTAACTGCTTTCTTATGAAACTTGCAGGCTCTTGTCTTTTCTTTTGTCTTCTCGTTTTGCTCAGCAGATCCCTCTTACATAACTCTCATCTTTCCAGTTAATGTAAATACTGACTTCCTTGTCTTATTGAACTTGACAATGAAATGCTGGATTTAGCATTGCTGAAAGAAAGTGACTGAAGTATAGATAAGTAGTATTATCTCTGAGAGGAAGAAATCCATGCCATACATGTGTATTCTGACATACAGTGGATGAATTCGCACGACATCATAAAAGGGTTAGGAAATAGTCTTATCTAAAAATAATGTTTTCTCACTTCTATTATTTTCCGCAGCACAGCATGGGTAATCTTGTTTCATTTCCTGGTGTGTGTACATGTGGAAAAAAAAAAAAGTCCTCATGTCTGTCAGTGTTCAGGAAATCGGTAGAGTTGGCAGTTCATTTGAATATCTTCAGCGGCGTTAGTCAAGGCAGCTCTGGGAACAATATTAGGTGGAGAAGGGCCAACGCAGTCTAAAAACAAAATCTCTCATTTGATAGTCACCTTTGAACACTAGTCAACTAACAGACATTACCTGTGATTATACAGGCTTTATTTGTCACAAATCCTGTAATGTTTTGAGTGCCTAGTGCTGACGTTTTTATTTTAAAACTTCTTTTTAGACCCTTGGGTTATTTTAGGAAAATAATATTTTTTCCATATAAAGGGTAATACCAAGAGCTCCATTGAATCAACTGACAGTACATTCATATTTTCTAGTTATATTCTAATTTAACTTAATAGAAGATATATTGCCACACTGTGCTCAATGAGGTATTAGATATAAGAACTTGATTTTTTTCTCTCCCCAAGGGGAAAACTGCCCTTTTCTAAGGAAAATCACCTCACTTGTCACCTTCTATCCGTCCTTCTGCTATTTCTGGAAGTGTGATACACATTTTATTTAAAAAAATAATAATTTTGAACAATTTTTTAAAGTTGAAACATTTTTTAAACTGTTTTATGCTGAACACCAAAAATCTTAAATGCCAAAATCACACTATCCTTGATATAAAGAATCAGCTATACATAAATAGGGACTAGTAAAAACCATCTGCTATGTAGAATTTTTTCTTAACAAGATTTATTGAAACCAGATCAGTGAAGCTCTATAGCTTTGGCTGTCTACTGGGACCTGGAAATACCTTTGTTTCAGAGGACCGGATGTACTGATGCTAATCACTAAAACAGGAGTCTCCCAGCATAAGATTTACTAGGACCCATCAGCCAACACACCTGAAAAAGACTGACATTAAGGAAATTCCACGTAAAGATCCTTGGACTGCGTCTGCATCCCTGGTGGATTCCTGTTGGGCGGAGCCCATCATGGACTTCAGAGGGGACAGGCGTGCCCAGCATCTGCAGGCTCTCCCTTCCAAGCACAGCGACCTAAGGGGAAGTGTGGTTTTGATTGAATATTTGGGTTTCGGTTTATATGACATCTGTACAAAATTAAATACCAGTCTGCGTGAGAGTATCAGCTTATTAGAGTTCAGTGGTCAGTATGAAATTTTGTGTCTCTGAGAGATCAATCTGTGGGCTTCTTATTCTATTTCTTTAAAAAAAAAAAATTCCCACTTTCAGAAATAGAGCAATGCTTCACTCAATCAATACAAACAGAAAGCAGTTCTTCACTAACAAGGGAAATTGATTTTCACCTCATTTTAGAAGAGGAGTTGTGCTGAAAAATTTCCATTCATTTCCAGAGACCACATGTTCATAAGTCCCTGGGAGAGCTATTAGAGACAAAAAGTGTAAAGATCTTTTAATATTTTATCCTCTATTAACTGCAGGACTGTGTGGTCACTAATGTGAAGAGAAAGAAACTTTTATGACCTCCCAAAAAAGTTCTCTTCTTGATTTTCTTTTCTAATCTTGTCTGCCTTTTTAGGAAGTGCATTTGTGAATTAGTGAATTAAGGTTACTAGCGTTGGCTTACTAGTCCCTGAAAATTCCAGGTTCATAAGACATTTTGGTCAGGCCAGAGGATGCAGTCATAGGTCAAAGCAAGAATTTTAGAAGATCAACAGGAGAAGAAGACAATGAGCTAATTTTCTTCTTTAAAAATTTTTTTTTAGTAATTTGCAAACATTTGTATAGATTGGCATCTTAAAATGACAGTTATTTTTCTTGCCCAGCTGACAATATAAAAAGTTGATGAAAGCAACATTCTCAGCTTACTGAGCTCATTACTATGCACTTACTAAGTAGTTTTACTAATACAAGTCTAATTAAACAAACTCAGTTTTACATCCGTATTAAACTTCTTTATCACTTGGGATAAATTTTCCTACAATTGCTTAATTGCCACTAGGGAGAAAAAAAATCTATCATTGATCATATGGTAAGAGAAATAAATTTTGTAAGGTTTTTAGATAATTTGTGAAAAAATACTTAAGACAGTTTTGTTGGGAATAGTTAACATTGGAGTACAACTTGACAAACCTGACAGTGTCTGTCATACCTAAACTTGTAAATCTTCCTGTTGGAATTGCCAATGAAAAATATCATCTTTCCAACTTGAAACACACCTATCAGCCCAGAGACTTTTCGTGGGAAGAATTGAAATTAATATAATTATCATATATTAATTTATTGTTTAAGAAGAAGAAAGAGGGACGCATTGAGCTTTCCCATGATCTAAAAATGACCTTGAAGACCATGAGTAATTGAGAAGCAGCTGGAATCTTTCATGCCAGCAAGAGCTTTTGAAAGGAACAGATCTATGAAAACTTAAAGCAAAATGTTCAAGTGGAAAAGTTATGAATTGTTACAGACAGCTTTGTTTTGTGCACAAAAGTCCATTTGACTGAGCTTTCAAGTGTGTAATTCTCATTTTCAAAGCATAAAAAAGTATTTGGATATGTTTTTTTGCAGAATAATATTCTTCAAACCTAATGGGAATTGTTAAAATATAAAATAAAAGGAAATATTGTATTATGACAGCTTATCTCTTTTGTTAAGCATTTATTTAATCTCAGTATCAAATTTTTGGTGATCTCTGAATAGTAAAAAGGTTCCTGGTTCTGGCACTGGACAGTTTTTCCAAGTTGAGATTCTCAAACTAAAGGGTGACAATGTAGAAAACTAGTGAGTTTCTTTCTTGGTCTGTTTGAGTAAAATTATTTGAAATTGTAAACTTTAAAAACATTTTTTGAACTTGGTTTGAATTTTACACCATTTACAACTAATTAGAAATTTCACAAAACTTTTCTTTCAACCTAGAAAAAACAGACTCATTAGTTAAGAAAGAAATCCTTACAGTTAGCATCGGAAATAAAGGTGTGTAATTCATAAGAGCATTTGTAACGTTACCCTCTCCACAGGATTGATGAGTTTGTGTGACATATTTATTCTTGACACATGCCCAGAATCCAGAATCCCATGCTGGGAAAATCTCTCAGGGTCCCCAGGTATTTCCCTTTGTCTACAGATGTCAAAGGCAATGGCAGAAGTTTCACAGACTGGGGTACGGTTACACATGGAAGACATCTGCGACATCTCTGGAGCCATCAGCTACACTGAGCCTCCCCTGCACACCTGAAGAAAGCGTATGATAGACAAGTTCCCACTTTATTCATTGTTACTTCAACTTTCCCTTGGTTCACCAAAAAAAAAAAAAAAAGGCAGACAGGGAGGAAGCGAAAGAAGAAGAGATTGTTGTTTCCTGCTTGCCTTTTAAAGATCAGCAGAAAACAAAAACCTATTACTTATTCATTTGTTCCAGAGTTTTCTAGGTTCCTTGTACAATTGGATAGGAATGCAGATCCACAGTGTATCTGAAACTTTAGGATATCAATGCTTCTGAATTCAGAATTTCTTGGGTTTGAGACCTGTGGTTTGGTGCTGGTACCCTGTGTTCCTGAACACCTGGGACAGAGGCTGGGGCAGCACCTGGAACCAAACATGTTACCATTCAGTGCACATGAGCAACACAAAGGAGAGATAGAGGTAAAATTTTGCCTTGAGTAAAAAGGTTGGATTTGCCTTTTGCCACAAAATGAGTTAAGAAAAGCGTATTTCTTGGAGTTTTGGGAGTTTTGGAATTGTGGATAAAGGATTGAAGACCTGTCATACCCTTATTTTATTTTGAAACTGCCTTTCCCCTGAAGACTTTTACCTTTATGATACATTCATAAAATGTGGAAGCATTGACCCAGTGCTGTCATAATGTCCCCATTTCTGTTTCAGGCTATACTCTTATGTTACACTAGTAAAAACTTTCTGGATTTAGGGCTCTGTTGTTTCTGTAGCAATGTAGGTCAAAACGACTGGTCTCTACACCCCGCATATTCTGTCAGCCCAAGGTTTCTCCTACAAGTTACAGATATCTCATTTGATCCATGAGGAGTGTCCTGAAAAAGTTATTTCTTAATTTTTTTAAAGGAAAATAACTTTGTGATTTTGTTAATCATTTCCTCAAGTTTAATTTTGACCTTCTTCATTTTATGGCATCTAGGTTAAATTTGTTGTTGTTTGTTGATTTGGCAAATTTCCTACTTGATGTATTGCTAGAAGTCTTTGTTTTTTTCCCCAGAAGATCATTCAAAATTCTGATGTTTTAGGTAGTAGACTCAACTCTTCCCTCCCATGAAAAACTAACAGGGCATTGATGTAACCACTTTTATGCTGGCAACATTAATAACTACTTAAAAGTTTTGAATAAAATCTAGTTAATATTAAGAATAAAAAGAATTAAATTTATTCTTAGTTTAGCAACAGACTCTAAGAGACTTTTAAGGTTTCTTCTAAAAATAGAATACCACCACAATGATCTTTTAAGGTTTGTTGCAAGTTGTCATTTACCAGGTTCACTGAACTCTGGGGAGAACATCAGAATGAAAGTCACTGAGAGGAACTTCTAGCACATTTGTTAGGCTGTAGCAGCACAAGTCTCTGAAGGTAGAGTGACCTCCTTTCCCATCAGGACAGTTTTCTGGTTTCCAGGCACAGAGGCTGGCTGGATTGACAGGGCTGGACACCTCTAAGTCACTAAAAATGTTTATAAACAGCAGAAAGGCAAACAGAACATTTCTACATTCTTGTCCTTTGGGAAGGATTAGGAGCCATGGATCCCTTCCAGAATGTAATGGATTTGGATGGGCTTCTCGCCTTGGTGATTTCTTGTTATATTTTCTGTGTAATCTTGCCCTGGAGGAGAACTAGAGGATCCACTGCAAGTTTCAGCAAGGAAGTCAAGCCTGTGACTGTCATCAGGGAAACTTGTTTGCCAACAAATGAGTGTTTGGTGGGTAAAACGATCCCTTCCTCCTTTAGTTTCTTCTTTCCCAAAATGTGGTAGACCCAAACTGAAATTCCAGCTCAATGAAGGAGCTACTAATTACTTTTCTCACAATTTTATCCAGTAAAAATTTACCTGCTAAAGGTCTGAGGCATCTCTCTAGATACCGATGAACCAGTGAAAAAATCCCTGCAATCGGGGAACTTACGGTAAAATAGGGAGAGAAACCTAGAAATCTGCTGCTATGAATGTTTGCTTAAACTCTGCCTTCTGATCGTGCAGGTAAAAATTCCAGACCATACTGGAGGATCAAGTTTTTCTAAACACCAGGAGCTAATGTGCTTGAAAAACCTTCAGTAATCATCCCATTGCCTATTGGAGTGACCTGAGTCCTCTTGGCCTGGTGTTGGAGGTCCTCAGAATTCCAGGTCACCCTGCCTTTTCAGGGATCAATATTGTCCCTTACATGCCACCCAGCCCAGTTGATCTTTTCAGTTCAAGTTAGATGGCCTCTGTGACTTGGATGTGCTCCACGGAGGCAAAAATGATGTTCCTGTCCTTTTCTTCATGCATGTTTCCCCAAAAGCTGACATTAACATCAGAGTCCAAAAAGTCCTGTTCAGTTATCTTTCTGTGTGCACCTCTTGGCTCCAAGCTAAATTGTTCTTATCTTTTGGATAAAAACCCTGTCTCATCCCTTTTGTGTCCCTTGCAGTACTTTCCAAGTAATAGTATGGGCTTCATAAACTCTTTTACATTATTGACAATTAAGTGAAAATTCTTACCTTGCTACTCAGATTATAATCCAAATATGTGGATACATTGATTCAAACAATTGCAAGTGGAGCTTTATGTTCTAGTTGGTTGTTCAAAGCAAGGATTTGTAAACATTACTCCCTTGTTTCCTCTGGTTAGCAGTGGCGTTGGGCTATTTGCTATCTAAATGCCCCAGGAGCTCTCCATCTGTATCTGGGATATTTCTTCTTTCCTTCATATTCACTTATGGATCTCCTATCCTCTTGCTTTTTGGATGTTACTCCCCAGTATCCTGGTGGACAGTCTTTGCCTTGCTTTGTATGAGTGACACAAAAACTACCAATAGCACAGATTAGAATTGTGGACCACAAGATCCACAGGGCTTCGTGAGACAAGCGCTTGCACCCCAGATTCTCAGCAGGTGTAGACACTTTCCTTCTCAGAACCATCCCCAAGTTGGATGCTGCTAATGGCTCTAGTTAGAGTGGATGTGGCCATCCCAGACAGCCCAACCCAGAGGGAATGCAGATCTGCTGAGTGTAAGGAATTAAAGCATCTGAAGAAGGCTGGTTGAATTGGGAGAGTTTAAAAGTGTCTTCTACACCTGAGCATACTTGAGTCTGTGAGAAAAAGACATTCTGGTTTGAGGATCAGATGCATGAATCCTCCTAATAGAACCAGGCAATCCACTTCACACTTCCTAAGTAGTTTCTGGGCATTGTCTAAAGCAAAGATTATTTATTTATTGCATTTCTGCAAACAGTTTCCAGTGTGTGGTCAATGTAAGCAAAACAAATCAAAAGGAAAAAAAAAACAAAAACCAGCATTGTGTTAGTGAGGCCAACCATGCTCCCAGGGGAAGCCGGGATAGTACCTGAAAAGCTTTTCCTGGGATCCTCCCTGGTGTCGCCCTGGGGTGCCTTCCCCTCCCTGGATTCATGCCAGGAGCTGGTCAAGGGCCCTCAGTCTGCTTTCTGTGAGGACAGGGTGTGAAAAGGCAGTGGGGCCCTGTGAGTACTCTGACCTGGTCCTGTCCTGGTTCTGCACTGGAAGAGGCAGCCACTCAGTTTGGTGTGTCAAGCTTTCTTTTCCATCCATGTAAGAAAATAAATAAAAAGAAAGCTTCCTTCCTCCCACCACTTCCATTAAAAGAGAACACATGTAAGGCTCCTAGACACAGGGCGGGCTCAGTCCTATCAAACAGCGCAGTTATTTTCATGGACGGTGAGTGTTTCTTGACCTTCTGTCTTTCAGCAATGAGGTCGTGAGGAGTGACCTGAAGAAGCTGCCAGCTCTTCCCACCCAAGCCCTGAAGGAGCACCCCTCCCTGGCCTACTGGTAAGACCCTTCTCAGGAGCAGGCTCCCCCCGGGAGTGCACAAGGCTCAGACAACTGAGCCTGTGTGTGTCTCCTGGCCTCCCCCTGTATTAAGTAATTTGTCTTCAGAAACCACATTCTGCATTTATTTAGATGGTGTGTTGTATATGAGACCTCTCCTTTTATTTTTTTCTTAAAAAAAAAAAAAAAAAAAAAAAAACAACTAAAATTTCTCTTTGGAAATGCCCCCTACTTTAAGAGCTTGTGTGTGCTGGTAGTTTCTTGTTGAAACTTTGTCATTCGATGACAGGAGATGAGGTTTGGTGATATGGGAGAAGTACAGGGTTTTCAGCCCATGAGAGACTGATTTTTCCTTTCGCCTGGATGTTTCACATCTCCTGGGTTAGCCACTTTGTAACATTATGCTGAAGTTCATCTGTTGGGCCCTGAATTACTGATTCTGAATGATTCAAGAATCTGAAAGGTTCCCAGATTGTGGTTTGGACCACAATTGAGCAGGACTTGCATTCCCGGGTAGTGTGTTGAAATCCTGGTGGGCGCTTAAGCCCTGACACTGCCCCTAAGGATGGCACTGCTTCTCTGATGTTGCTTCTGACCCCTCCACAAAAATCAGTGCAATTTCTTATAGTATGAAACAAAGTAAGAAAAAAACCCAGAATGAGTTGATCCTAATAAACTACTTCTGTATGCACTTCCTGAAACACTCAGATTCCTGCATTCCATCTTGCCAATATACTTCTAGGCAGCCAACTAGTTGTTCAGCCTTTCAGGTGGCTTTGAGTGATCTTCAGTTAGGATAAGTTGTGTCTTGATGCGGAGCTCATTATTTCTGTCTTAGCGATCTGGAAACCAGGACTTGAGACCCCGAGACTGCAGGCTCCCTTCAGGGTGCTGGTGTCCCTAACTTCATCTCTCTGAATTGATCTGTTGTGACTCTTCCTTCAGCAACATAGATGCAGATAAATAACAAGCCTTCTATTATAATCTGTGACCAAAAAGCAAATTCTATTTAATTTGCAGGGATTTTGCATGTATCTGCTTTTAAACTTCTGACATTCCAATCTGCATATATGAACACCAAAAACCTGCATTCTCATTTCTTTGTTCATGAAAACCTGTTGCCCACTTTCCAACTCCTTGTGTCTCTGGCCTTTATCATCTGTATCCTTCCAGCTGCTCACTTCTGGGAAACCCATGATAAAGAAGGTGTGAGAAGGTAGCTCTGGAGACCACTCATTCTTACAGGGAGAGATGGATTCATCACTGAGAACTGTAACACTCGTGGCTTGTCCACAGTCAGAATTGCCCATTGCCCTTGACTTCATCCATCCCTCAATCATCTCTTCATTCATTTACTTTCAAACATTGTTACATCCTGATACACATTTCAAAGCTATGAACTTCTTTCCCACCCTCTTTCTGGATTTTTTCTTTCCTGTCTCCACCAACTGTTCTGTGCTCACATTTAATGCCAAAATGCCTTTCTTCATGCACATGCTTTGTGACTTTTGTCAACATGAATGCCTACCCATGTATCCACTCCTTTAACTGTCTTGCCAGTACATCCCTTATCTTTGTGACCATAAAGGACCTCATTCAGATCCATGAGCACTCAGACTACTGTCCAGATGCACCGAGAGGGTGGCAGGACAGGAGAAGCCAGGTGCCTTCAGCTTCACAATCCACCTTACATCAGTAGCATGGACTATCCTGATGATTCTAAAAATACCCTACAGCCTTTTCACCTCTTTCTGTTGTGGTTGGCTCTAATGTCTCATCTATTTATATGAATATGAATTATCTAAAAAGGAGAAGGAATATGTCATTCATGAAGCATATTGTTACAGAACAAAAGTAGAGACAGAGCTAGTGCAGCAAGCTTATTCAAGTTTTCCTGACTACATCAGCCTCAGTAATATTAACCATGACTCCTCATGGTGGAGGAGACCTTTTTCTGCTGCCCCTGGCACACAGTTTTAGGCTGCCCTGATCATTCCTGAACTAAGGATGTATATTCACTGTACTTCTGGGTTTTGCTCCTGCTGGATTTCACTGAGCAACCTTCACCTGGAGCCCATCTGCGCAGGCAAGGGCAGGATGACCATCGAGTGAGCAAAGTCACAGGTTTGAGAGTCCCAGCCAGGTCTCTGAATTGCAAGGTTTTGACTATCTCAGTAACTTTCATTACTTCTCTGCTGCCTCAGTTTCTCCATCTGTAAAATGAGATGAACCCACTAACCTACTCCTCTACAGCACGTGCAAGGACATTAGCCTTTACTGAAACTGCTAGCTGACACCTTCTCCCAGACACAAGGAGGTCTTCAAGGTCTTCATCACCACCACCATTCTCCCTTCCACCACCTGTGCATTTCCTGCACCCCACTGTCTGCAGAGAGGCCATTTACCTAAAGGACACAGCTTAGCCTGTGGCAGGTCACAGTCAGCTGTGGTCAAGGACTTTTTTCCTCCACAGTGTCCTCCAGATGGTGCTTTGGGGTTCAGTCTCCTCTGGTTCACAGGTTTCTTATAGTCATACCCTATGACTACCAAGTCCCTGTCACAGATCTGGAAACAGTGCCTGGAGATCACCCAGCCACTTGTAGGTTCCCAAAAAGAGTGCGGGTCAGTGGTGGGCAAGATAGGTCCTCATCCCATGTGAGTGTGTGATGGATTCATGGTTTAAATGGGAAGAAAGGAACTGGAAAAGTGGAGGCAGGAGAAGGAAGCCATTGAGGCTTCCCACATGGCCCCAGACAGCCGGAGACACAGGGTGGGTGGGGGAGGGCAACCATTTCTGCAGCTGCCAGGCACTGTGAGACCCCGTGGTCAGACCATTTAGTTGGTAAACAGCGGAACAGCTGCCTGACAGTGTTTTGGACTTTGTTTCATTGATGTTTTCCTGAGCCTTGCTTATGTTCTCAGCTACAACACTCTGGACTTTCATTATTCCACCTCCCCCCAGGGACCCTCTGTCCCACAGCTACAAAAGAAATGGGCTCCTATCTACATTGAGTTGCTTGACCCTGGACCTAGGAGTTGACCTCACCAAATCCCAGGTCATGTAGTAGGAAACATGCCAACACAGCTGTTGCTTTAGAGGGTGTTGGGGAGGAAGCCAGAATGACCCTGGAACCTCCTGACATAACTCTGAAGGTTTAGTGAGGCCATGGTCTCTTCCTGATGCCCCTTAGGAACTGTCTGGCAGGAGAATTTCTCACATAAGAACTAGAAATTACACAGTGTGGGAGCCAAGGAGAAATATGGTTAAGTTTTCCCCTTTCTGAAAAGCAGGTGCCCAGATCCCAGAGAAATGACTCTCCAGCTAAACTAAGGTTTCTCCCTCATAGCTGAGCTGTTCTGGGTACCTTTAGGACACTTTTTTGTGAAGAGTTCTGGCTTTCTCACATTCATCACATTTCAGAATACAAAAATCAAATGATATTAATTAAAGATTAAGATAGAAATTGAACTCAGATATGATAATCCCAGCTTCTCAGGAGGCTGAGGCAGGAGGATTACAAGTACAAGTCCAGCTTATCTGAGTTAGAAAAACCGTGTGTCATAAACATAAAAAGGAGTGGGGATGTAGCTCAGTGGTAGAGTACCCTGGGTTCAACACCCAGTAGCACCACCAAAAAAAGAGATAGTAATTGAAAGATAAGTAAATTACCCCAAGGACTTGGTCACAGACACAGAATGTGTTACCCCAAAAGATGACCTAACCAAAATTAAAATAGAAAAAGGTGGGATAAAGAAGACTTTTGATAAAGTAATAATGAATAATAAAGATCAACGAATAATATCTTGAGAGTACATCCCTGGGATCAGCACCCATCATGGAACTTTTATGGGAGACAGGAAGGGGTCCCTCTGCGTGTGGTTGGGGAAGGGCAAGGTGGAGAGTGAGAAAACAATGTCTACAACCATGTAACCAGATCATGGAGTCTGAGTTTTTGGAATTCTCATCAGATGGAATTTGAGGCTTCTGCCTACAACCATCCTGCCCCGACAGATGCCCCCACCCACCATGATTCCCCAGGCTGGCTCTGTGATTTCCCAAGGCAGCAGTGGGAGCAGCCATTGGTCTCCCCCTCTCTGGGTGTCAGAGTCCCTTCTTTAAGAAGGCTGTGCTTGTACTGCTTCCTGGGCCGCCCTTCACTCTATCAAAGAAAAGTCTGTGGGCTGTTGTCACCTTGAGCCAGCTAATCTCTTTGTTATTTTAGAACTAAAATTTCAAAAGATAAAGAAGTTGCCAGTCTAATTCTGGTAGCTGGTTTGTTGTCTCCCCAGTGTTCCTCTGGGAAGGCCCAAATTCTAACTTTCTATCCTCCTTAGAAGCACTGAACCCTGGCTACTCATTCAGATGTGGGCCAGGAGCACTGGATGGGACAGTGCCTGCTGTTCCCCGTGAGGCCCTGTGTAGACAGGACTGCAGAGACAGGAGAGTGAGAGTTTAATCATGATCCACAAGAGACCTCAGCTCATTGCTCATTTCTTTCATACTATTCGTTTCTTGCAAGGAGTTAACCCCCAAGCCTGTGGGCTAATCTCATGTTGCTGATTAGACGTTCAAGATAAAGAGAATGTAAGTCCTCTGAGGGGGAAAGGGAAAACCAGACTGACCTTTTTTTTTTTTTTGGTAAATTTATAGCCCAAAGGATTTCACTTTGGCTGAGTTTGGAAATGTCACTTCTAAAATGACAAATCATTTTTTCAGGAGTTGATGGCTCCTTGAAGTGTCTCATGCAGTTGATCAAGCTCAGAAGAATCTCAGCTAGCAGGATACTTGGCCTCTATTAACAGAACGCTTTTCTTCTAATTCCAGTGAAGACAGAGTAATTGAACACTACAAGAAGCTTAACGGCCAGACAAGAGGGCAAGCAATCGTGAAGTAAGTGGCCCTTACCAACTCTCCCGGAGATTGTGCTTGTGTGTGTTAATAATCACATGTCAAGACTGTTCACTTCTGCTCAGAAAGATGAATCTCTGGGGGGCAATATTTCAGTTGAATTTTCAAGTAAATAATCTTCCAGAACTTTATCGCACACATCAAAAAAGCATGTATATCGTACCAGTTCTGCCAAATAACCACCCTTGTGTATGTGTTTGTGTGTGTGTGTGTTTGTATGTGTTGTCTTCCCAGCTACATGAGCATCGTGGAGTCTCTCCCAACCTACGGGGTTCACTATTATGCAGTGAAGGTAAGTGAACTCATTTGGTGAAGATTGCCTACCCTGCCCCCAAACAAAAAGCAAACCACACAAAAATCTTTTCTCTCTTTTTTAGAATCTTTCTGGAGACTTTTGGAGGGCTAGAAGTTGGTGGGAAAGACTTGCCCAGAAAGATTACATACTACAGGAAATTGGGCAACTGAATTTTACCCCTAGGGTAGTAAGACTTGATATGGTTTCTCTCAAAAACTCATTTTCCCTTTTAGAATCACTATAATAAATCTCTAGTTCCTTTTAGTCTCAGAAGAATCCTGGGAAATCAGGACATCGAGATCTTAGTAGGAAGACTCAGTCAAATACAAGGAACTGTAGAGAACAGAAACTTTCAGCACAATCTAGTGTTTTTCTTGGTGGTCAAGTGCCATGAAGTCAGCTTTCCAAGAGTTGAACTGGGATTATAGGCTGACATGTGGAATATGTGACCATTTAAGAAAACATAATCTGTTTTCTTAAATATTGTAATGGCAAGACCAATGGGTGTTGATGCTATTCTAAATTCTCTTTAAGTTCCATAATGTGCCAGAGTGGGATCCTTTCTTTGAAATAATAAAGATGTCCCCCAAGAAACCATGAAGAGGAAAAGTTCCCTTCCTCCTCCTTCTTTCATTTATTGCTACCTTACATGTTTAGCTGTATCATTGCCCAAAGTCCAGATGAAAAGAGCAGAAAACACTTCTAATCTCCAGATAGTCCCACCAGCAAATCAGAAATCCCCTTGCTGTTTTACCAGCGTCTTTCCCGGTGTTTCCATCCAACTATATTTTAATTTCTTTAGACTAGAACATGTGCCATATTTCATTCACTCTGTGTCATCCATAGCAACTTGCATAACACTTTGTAAGTCATTACTGTGCACAGCACTGCCCATATCTTCTCCTGCACTGCAGATAATAACCCCTCTTCACCATCCTTCACAGAGCTCTTTTGACTAGCACATCCAGCCCTGCCTGTCTTTCTTTCTTTCTTTCTTTAGAACTGGGGATTGAACTCAGGGGCACTCGTCCTCTGAGCCACATCCCTAGCCCTATTTTGTATTTTATTTAGAGACAGGGTCTCACTGAGTTGTTTAGTGCCTCGCTCTTGCTGAGGCTGGCTTTGAACTTGAGATCCTCCTGTTTCAGCCTCCCAAGCCACTGGGATTACAGATGTGTGCCACCACACATCTGCCTTTTTTAAGCCTAAGCTGTGGTGTTAGGAGGAGGGTAACAAGGCCTCCTGGGCTGCCTTCTGGCCCTTAGAAGAAAGGTAGATCCTCTAAGGAGACTATCCCTAAGTAAGACTGTGCCAGGATGTGGCCACTGAAGTCATTGGGTGGCTAGTTCCCCAGAAGGAAATTCAAGGGTTCATGAAAAAAGCTCAAAATTCAACTGTGCCAATCAATGTTAACCACACTAGTAAGAGCTCACTTCCCATTTTGCCACCTTGTGACCATAGAGGAGACACATGAATTCAATAGTTCCTGACATGATGATTAAAGGCATTTCGTAGGAATTGATCTGTGAGGGTTTCTCAGCTGTAGGAATATTCCATGTTGACTTGCAGCAGTGGCATCTGCGTTCCAAAACAGGAACTAGGAGTTTAGGAATTCCTCTAGTGTGCACTCCTTGGCTTGCTGTTTGTTCTAAATTTGAGCTCAGTTCTCTCTTATCATTAAAAGAGATTAAGAAATTTACCTCACCAACCCAAAAAAGACTTTTACCCCATAAAAGTCTTCCAAATATTTGAAGACTGAGATCCAGGAAGTTTCATGGAGTCTTTAGACTGGCTTCCACCTGGGGTCCGTTTTTGTCAGTTTCTAGAACTTAACAAAAAGGCTGCCTCTGATATACAGGCTTTCTCTCTTCCAGCAAAACTTTTGAAATGTGCTCTTTGTTTCAGACCAGAAACTGGGCTTGCGATTTTCAAAGTGCCAAAAGAGTATAGATGTTTGGCCCTTGAAATCTCAGAGCATAAGCAGTTGCTCTGCTGTTGAGCAGGGCAGCACCTCTGCCCAAGCAAATGTGACCCATGTGTGTGGAGCTCACGATTTGGTGACCATGTGATCTCACTGATGCCCGATTGTGGTATAATGATAACACTTACCTAATCAATCTGATGTCGCAGAGGGCATTGGGTTTCTTTTTGTTCTATTTTCCAAAGCTACTACGGTGCACAAGTATTCCCAGAGGTAGGGGTTTAAGTCAAGAATCTTATACTACCTTTAAATGTTTCATCTGGGAGTGTAACTCAGTGGTAGAGCTTGTGCCTAGCATGTATAAGGCCCCAAGTCCCATCCCCAGCACCAGAAAAGAAGAAAAGAAAACACACATCCCTGAAGCTTTAAATAAATTTTCAACATTTATTTTTTTCATCTTTGTGATTACCATGAAAGATCTCATGCCCTACAAGAGTATTTGAAAGCCATCAGGCTGATTTTGAGTTTTCAAGACACAGTGGAAGTGTACTAGGTTTTTCAGAGATGTGGCAAATAGGACACATCTTGGGGGAAAGCCCCTGGCATGCCCACCATAAAACGCTAGCATTTGGGAACATTCCTCAGCAACTCAGAATCATCCTATTTGAATATAGAATTGCACCTTCCATGGAGGTAACAAGGGCTTTCTTTAAAATGAATAAACAGACTTGGTGTTTTGAATTCATTTTGCTACCTTGAAAATGTTTCTGCTTCAGTTTTCCTATCTTGTCCAACAGTGCCATTTCTAAGCCTTTCCTAGCACCCAACTGTCTTCATGAGGGAGCAGGACATCAGAAGTGACATATTCTGGCCTGTGCTGCCTTGAGGCTGGAGAGGTTCCTAAGTAAAACTGAGCCAACTCCCTGCTTTGATTGCTTAATCCTTAAAAAAGAGAGGAGTCCCCTTCTGTAGTCTCTAGTTGGCAGTTTTCTAGTTCAGAAAGCGGTTTATTTTATCAGAATGTTCCACATCTCTCAGGTTTTCTTCTTAGTGAATGAGGGACCCAGCCTGGAAGACCCACAGTCTTAGAAGGAAAAAAAGGGACAAAGCACTTATTCCTTAATGATAAGGGGAGGGATGCTGCTAGGGCAGTGCTGCAGGTTAGGAACAGAGCCAGTTCCCCAACCCAGGGCTCCCAGCACCCTGCTTTTAGAACTGAGCATCTTTCTATGATGGACACATCTGTTAATTTCCAAATAAATGCATTTTCCCTTGTTTTCAGCTGAGATAGGAGAATCTCCTCTGGATCCAGGTATCTTTTGCAGCCCATATTTACCTATACTCCCTTTGATGTTCTAGGACAAGCAGGGGATACCATGGTGGCTGGGACTAAGCTACAAAGGAATCTTCCAGTATGACTACCATGATAAAGTGAAGCCAAGGAAGGTAAAAGCGGTCTTCTTTGTTGGCTTAACGGCTCTCATTTTGAGAGAGAAACAAACCAGGGTAAAAGTGAGTCAAAATGCTAACACCGTGTAGCCCAGAGGCTTGCCAATCTCCTACTAATTTAAGTGTATACAAATTACTCCACAATAATCCTGAGTTCCCTGGGTAAATAGTTTTTTCACCCTGTCGCTAAGGAAACCTAAGCTGTTATAATTATTTAAGGTAAGATGCCTGGCTCAGTTTTCCCAGAGCAGATGGGAGACTGTTGTTTCCTTGCTTTCTTGGTGCCGTATCTTCTGGGAAAACAAAAGACCATCTATCTTGAATCCTGAGGCCAATCTGAGTTCTCTCAAAGATTTTTTGGGTCAGGGTGGGGAAGGTGGGTGGACTAAAATAAATAAATAAATAAATAAATAATTTTTTTCTTTAAAAAAAGCACGTCTCAAGTCAGGAAGAGGTGAATAAAGAGATGAGCACAAGGAGGTCTTGAAAATCCAGATATCCTAGGGCTTACAGGAAGTGGTTAGAAAATAAGGTTATTTGCCAAAAGAGAAAGAAAGGGAAGCAGAGAAGGGTCTGCAAAGTCCTTGGAAACACAAGACGGAATGTTGGAAGGGGGCACCATATTTGAATTTTCTGTTTTCATTTACACACATTTTTTAGACCAGAACAAATTGAAAAATTATAATGGAAAAATATCTTTGAGGCGAGTGCTGTCATTCAGAATCTCTGGCAGAGAATGACAGAGAGATGGTATGTAGTTCTAACCCTGAAATACATATTAAATATCTATCAAAACCACACTTGCTCTAAGAGAGAGCGCAAGAGTGAGCTTGCAGGACTGGTCCATTATGTATCATTGTGGTTTGAATGACAATCCACAAATAGGATTGAAACCCACGCTGCACATCTGAGTTTATCATACCCGAGCCAGTTAACAATGTCTGTCCTTACCAACTTTATTAAATTAATAGGGGAAATGTCCTGGGTTGGGGAGGATTTTCACTCAATTGATCAGTAAATCCTTTAAGTTCTAAATAAGATCCTGAGAAGCGATGGAGGAGTTATTCACTAGGATCAAGTCAGTGGGAACGCGGCTCTTCAGGGGAGTATGTTGGTTGTAGCTACCACCAAAACCTCTGCTTCCATTTACATGTGCAAAATGAACTAGACTCTTTATTCCTATTTTTTCCCTCTTTTTTTTTTTTTTTTTTTTTCTTTTTTCATTCGCAGAGTTTGTATTTCTGTGTCTTTCTTCCTGTTTCCCCATGCTTGTTACCATAGGGTCTTTCTAATTTTCTGTGCTTTTCTGGTCAAATTTCCTCTTTGTTTCTTCCTCCTTTTTATGTAGACTCTCCTCTCTCTCTCCAACCTGTCTGACTGATTTTCTGCTTGCAAAAGCCAAGAACACTCTCAGGGCCTTTAACAAAGTCCTGCTTGGAGTATATGCAGCTTTCTCTTGCCCACATCGAAAAACCAAGGCCAGCATGGATAATTGAGATCCTCAGCAGAGTTCATTAAAACCCAGCAGCTGGAGTCTCTCCCTCAAAGCTTTTTGAAAGACATACCAACAAGTATTCAGACTTGTTCCTTTCAATGTATTAATATATTTAAATGCTCTTTATTTTCCTAATTATAGTTCTAATGAAGATTGAAAAGATAATGAAAGACCACTTGATACGTGTCAAACACAAGGTGGGACATATAGCAAGGGCTCAATAAATTGTAACATTGTAAGAGTGGAAAGCAGATTTTGAGATAAGGAAAGAGGCCACAGGTGTGAATAATCAGCCACTGAATAAGAGAACTTAAAATAACTTGTGGAACTTTCTTAGGTCAGTGAATTAAAAATGTTAAAAGGTCAATATATTTTTCCAGCACATTGGCTCTAATTCAGACTGAATTGATATTTGAAATAACTTATGTTTCTGTGACCTTTGAGGAAGAAATTGGAATTCTCAAGCCTATTACTGTTGAAGGAAAACTGAGATATGGAACTTTTAGAGCCATCATTCATTCATTCTTTCATTCATTTGAAAATGGTTACTGCAAACCTTGCATACCTCTTACATACCTTTTAAGACACAAAGAAGACACAAATCTAGCCTTCCAGGCCTTCCCAGTGTATCAAGGAAAGAGCCATGTGATAATTGAGTCAGTGATTATGAGTCTGTTTGCTGTTTCTAATAACACATTACCAGGGACTAGGTAACTTTACAAAGAAAAAAGGTTTATTTTGACTCACAGTTCTGGAGGTCCAAGGTCAAGGGGCTACATCTGGTGAAGACCTTCTTTTTAGCAGAGTCCCTGGGCAGCACAGAGCATCCTCATATGGCAAGAGACAGGGAATGTGTGTGCATATGCACATGAGTTTATGTGTGTGCGTGCTCTGGTCTCTTCCTCTTATAAAGCTGCCAGAATGCAATCATGGGGACTCCACATGTACGATGTTATCTAATCCTAGTCATCTCCCAAAGGCGACCTCTAAACACCATAGTCAGAATAAATTTCCACTCTTGCTGCCTCACAATGGGGTGAAGTATTTCAACATATAAATCACTGAGGGACACACTCCAAACCATAGCAACATCTTGGTGCCCTGTAGAAGCCTCTGTGAGGTGGGTAGTAAATTAAGAGAGACTCCAACTGGGCATAAGGAGAAAGAAATGCCTTCACAGAAGAAGCCAAGGTGCTCTGGGTCTTACAGCTCAGGGAGGGTTTTGCAGATGGACAACAGGACTGGGGAGGTGGGTGTGAGAAAGTGGTCAGTGTGCAGGGATGCTCAGTGGAGGGCAGCAGGGTACAAGGGAGTTCAGAGCATGCATAGAGCTGGAGCACAGGCTGCGGAAGAAGCTGGAGGAGAGGCTGAGAAGCCTGCAGTGACCAGTTCTGGAGGCCTCAAAGGCTTTGCTAAGATAACTTCACCCTGTCTCAGCAGCTGGAGCCACAGAATAGTATGTGGAGCCAAGGAGAATACCATCAGGTTTTCATTGATTATAGAAGTATCCATCTGCTAACTGCGTGGAAGATGGATTGGAGGAACACGGGACTTGGAAGCCAGGACTGTTGGGGACTGGGGTTGGCTCTCAGTAGTAGGGATAGAGGAGGAAAGATTCAAAGGAGATGTTTAGAAGGCAGATGTTATTGGTCAACTCTGGGGAGAGACAAGGCAGTAAGAGGAGGGCAATCTGGAGGGACTGCTAGGCTTCTTAGGCAAGGCATGGAATCTTGAGGAAGGGAGACCTGGGAGTGGGGGACCAGAGACTGATCAGAGAAAGGAAGAGTAGGAGCAGTCATCCCCACGCCCAGAAAGTCACCATTGACTGCGTTAAAGATTTCATCTCCTTATCATGATGATCCCTGGGAGAGAGAGAGGCAGGTCCTAATTGTGTGAGTACTGAAGCTTGTACATTGGCAGGGGGCCCTCTTTGAGAAGCAACTCTATAATCAAGTTAAGATCAGGGCTCTGAAAGGCCCTTGAAAGGAAGTCCCAGCTTCATTAGCTTCAAAGGGTACCAACTTCTGCTAAAACATTGATTTGACTTAAAACCAAAGACCAGAGCCATAGTTATCAAATAGCGGCTGCAAGAAGAGCTGGGCAGGGAACCTGTTTCTTCTTCTCACACCCAACATCATCACCATCATGAAAGGTGCGCATAGGACTCGTGAGAGGCTCTGAGAACATAGGGTCCAGAACTGGACTCTAAGGAGGCGCATAGTGAGGAAAGCAACACACATTCACTAGGGAAGTACCACAGTCCATCTGCGGTGTCTCCAGACTGTGGATATGTCAGCAACCCATAGGAGATTTCTTAAGTGTCTGGATGCCTCCTCCAGTCCTGCCCACTCCCTGTGACCCTGCAGCTGAGCAGATAGAAAGCCTCCCAGTGATTCTGGTGTGCAGCTGGAGATGGGGACCATCCCTCATGGCCATCCATGCTTCCTTTGCACACTCAGACTTGGGAGAAGTCAGCTAAGCTCAGCAGGTGTGGCTCCAGTATCCTACACAGGGAAAGCTGGCAAGTCCCCAAGCATAGATCTGAGGCTTAGCAAGCTGCTTGTGAGGGACGCTTAATGAGCTCCATGTGAAGGATGCCCTCCAGGTGGCACCACTCCCTCCTGGCACAGGGGCCAGGCCACCTCCAGCCCCCAGGGGTACTCAGGGAACAGCAGCACCCAGTTCTGAGCACCTGGAGAGAAGTGTGTGGTAACAGCTGCATCTGTAGCCCAGGAAGCTGCTCTCGCCCGGGGCAGACAGACCTTCGCTGACACTCTGACCCAGTTACAGCAGCTCTGTCACATGGCACTACAGTACTAAGAACCAACATTCAAGTAGAGGCAGCATCAGGGCTGAGCCTGCTGCTTCCCTTTGAAGGGCCTAAAGGCATCCTCTGATGTGCACAGTAAACCATTAGCCCAGCCAGAGGAGTTCAGCAGCTGCCTGTGAGAATCCGCTCATGCATTTTCAAATGCCCCCCAAAACCCCTGAGGAAGCTGTCCAGAAACAGGCAGGGCTGCTGTAGCTTGGTCCTGTTGTCTGGCTGGAATGCAGTTTGCCACTATCTCTAGAGCCTATCCTGTGTCCCTGGATCCTCATTTTGAAGCTTGGTGGTTTTGGCTTTGGTACAGAGGTACCTCACAGGTGGAGCAGAGGAGAGAGAGCATGCTACTCCCTCCCGATTGTGCCCTACTATCTGCTGCTGGATCTTCTCAAAGCCGCAAGCTGCTGAGTTTTATTTAAAATGTTTAAAAGCAAACAAACAAAAATTGACCTTTGCGGCACATGTTGTGTCAGGAAATGCTAGACATGTGGGAACATTTCACCTTCTGGATTTTGCCTTTTGGATGTGTTCAGAAAAGTTCAGAAATGTTAAACTTCTGAAGATCACATCCCTCATATTCAGGGACAACATGCAGAGGAATAGCCCCCAAAACGCCCTTAAAAAGTGGTAAACAGGACCAAATAAGTTTTTGAAATCTGCAATACAATCGCATTCTCCAGAGCAATGATCCTTGCTTGCTTATGTGAGTTGTTTTGAAAAACACATCAGGCACAACCCCAAACCATATCTATAGATAGGTTGTGGATTTTTTTTTAAAGAAATTGCCTTTATTGTAAAATTGTATAAATCTTAAATTTCTGATTTTTTTATGTTACAATATCTTTTTAAAAAGTGAATTGCTGGTGCGAGTAATTTTTAAGTGTCTTTAAAATCTTCCCATTAATTTTTTAAAATTATTTTTATTTTTAGAGCTAAATAGTTGCACTCAGTGGTTGGGTTCATTACACCAAACTCAGACATGCATGGAATTCAGTTTTAGTCCATGATCCCCCTTTTGCAGAAAATTTTGAAAGCCATTAAATAGTGCCTCAGAGACTCTCAGGAAATCCTGCTTCCACCCTTCAGCCAGTGATATTTCTCTCTCACCCTCAGCCTGCCTCCCCACTTCTGAACTCTTGTCACATTCACATGCCACGTTACACTTGGAAACATCCCTTTGCATATTGCGACTCTCCCCTTTCCGCTGGTTGGTAATCTTGGCAGTGTTTCTGCACAGCGTGGTGTAGTGTCAGAGCATGAGAGCTGCCATGTCTGCGTGCCCAGTGGTCTCCATTTAGTAGTGGTGACAGAAGTCAGAAAGTCACAGTGGCAAGCAAACAAACAAAAACTCCTGTAGCTTTATAGAGTATTTTACCCTATTTTATCCTTGTTACAGAATTCCATTTTAGCACGGACATGTACGTGTTTGGAAATACGCGCTGCCTGAGTGAGAGGCTTCTGGTTTCACAAGTTAAGGTCCTGTCAGCTTCAGGAACAACTGAAACAGTGTCTGACTGGTGCTTGGGCCCTTGAAGTAACTCTTGAGCTTCATCTTAGTGTACATTTATGGTCAAGCACAGAGACCCAGGCCATCAAAGACAGAAAAATGACCATCAACAGTGACACTGGCTGTCCCGTGGATTTCACCAGTTGCTCTGTGATAAGCAAGCATATTTTCTTTCTTTCCTGAAGACCTTTGAGTAAGAAGTAAATGATACTATATTGAAGAGGCCCTATTTATTAATTTCTGTAGAATCTGGATTCCATGGGGCAGATTCACAGATGGGGCTTCCATCTGTAAAGGAGGAGGTCCTCACAGTGCTTAGATGAAAGCCTGAAGCAGTAGGATAACTCTCATCTCTGGGACAATCTACCCGCTTTGAGCAGCATCAGTCCCAGTGGTGTGGGGAGGTCAGGCTGTTCTGCACTGAAGACTCCCGGCATTGCCAGTGCCAGACTGAGCCCTCTTCTCTGAAGAATCCCTGTGTTTTGTACTCTTCACAGCTGTGGGCAGAGCCTCTGATCATCAGAGGTTGTTATAAATTAAAGCAGAACACCCCATCTGAATGGGACACTAAGAGAGTTAAAGATTCCTCGTGCTGTATCTGAGGCTGGAAGCCTCAGAGAGCAGATAGTGTGAAGCATGTGACTCATAAGACTCATCCTAAAAGGAATACTCAATATCTGTAAATCACCAGTCCCAGATTCAGCCTATTCACCAGCCACATTCAATGAAAGCTCTCCATTGGGAAAGAATGGCGACGGCAGTCCTTGTTACGCACTCAGCAGACAGCATTTACTTATTTATTTGATGTGCAATTAGGGGGGCTTTTATGTACACTTAGATGCACAATTAGGAGCATTATGGGGTCTCTTCTGAGGCATTAGGAGAAGGAACCAGAGTAATTAGCCTGCCCCTTGTCCCTGAGTAGCCGGTATGGCTTCCTATGATTCCTAAGAGTATTTCAGAAGTGGGGGTGTTGGCCCTGGGAATTGATGCATTATTGTCACCTCCCCAGGTTAGTAAAGACTTTTGAACTGTACAAGATGATGAGACAGGAAGGGAAGATAATATTTACAGGAAATATTCCATTAACTATGAGCTGGCTCCCAGCAGCTTGGCCCTGCTAAATTATTCAGCATGATAAGAACTGCTGACTTCGTTTTCAGCTTCTCTTTGGATGTGCTTGACTCATTTGCCGATTGCTGAGCCCTCTGGCTTGGCTGAGGGGCGGCTCCCTCATTCTAGCATCTGTATTCTCCTCGGAAACCACACCCTGTGCCCTCCTGGGAGAAAAGCTACACTTAATACATTTAGCATTCTTAGCATTTTGCAGCCTCTGCTCATTCACAGTGCAGGATCAAAGGGCCTCCTCCATTTGCCTCTTATCTGCCCTTCAGATCTCCATGATGGCCTGAGTGGACCTGGAAGGGTTTAGTGCCTGTGGATGACAGGCCCTGGCCATGGGTCATCAGGGAGGGCAGCCTCAAAGCTGAGGAGCAGGCTTGGGGGAGGGAAAGGGGACATAGGGAGTTACCAGAAACTGCCATTTAAAAATAAACTCCCAATAAAGAAAAGAAAAAAGACGGGTTCTGAGAACATCATCCTGAACGTGGCCCTTCTCAAAACACCACTATCAGGTGTACAGTATTATCATGTTGCAAGAGGAACCCCAGCCTCTCCTCCCATTCAAGAATTGTGATCATCTGAATGTGTTGAGCTAGAGTGTTAGAACTTCACTGCAGATGGTGGAACAATGAAGTCCTGGCCAGTGAAATGGCACCCATGTGAGGGTGAGAAGTCGGACTAAACAGCGAGGCTCAGGGGGAACTGACCTGAGCTTGCCTCTGACGATGGTAATTGGAGGCAAGATCCTGGGGTCAAGAAGCAAGACCCAGCATTTCTGGGTGGGCCTTATTTATTGCACTACTCTGGCTGAGCAAGTCACCCTGCCTCACCAAGTCCCATTTGTCTTCTCTTAGTGCTTGAAAGAAACCTGATCTTGCTCATATATCAGTATGAGCTTGCTGTAAACATTGAATGAACTGCTTAAAAAAATATGAAACCCTAAGTAAATTCAAGGCATTACTAACTACAGACAACAGTTTGGAAAGCACCTTCCATTTTCTGAGACTTCCTAGGTCACTACAACACTTGGAGTTGTTGGTTGTGGTGAGGATACGTGGCTCTTCCCCCTGGAAGTTCATTCACTTGTCCATTAAATGTTGTCCGAGTGCCTATCATATACCAGAGCCTGCTCTCAGCTCTGCAGACAGATCAGGGGAGACAAGCTCCCTGCCCTCCCAGAGCCCACAGTCTAGTGAGAAAGGAAGTCAAATGACAGCAGTAAATAACACTGTAACACAGAGGTTCCCTAAACCCTGTGGAGACAATAAAGCAGGAGAGTCAGGGCTCCTGTGTGGTCAGGAGCAGTCTCTGAGCAGGGAGCATTTAAGTGACTCTTTACCTCAGGTTCCCTGGAAAGGACAGGGTAAGACGGGCTCGTGTGCAGGAAGTGTAATGGGGAGACTTCCGGCTTTAGGAAAATGGAAAATAATCAGGACAAAGCAAAGAGAGAGAGAGAGAGAGAGAAAGAGAAAAAAGCTCCTGTGCAGTCCTGACATGGCATCACTCAACCCAGATTGATGTTCTGAACCCCTCAGAACCATCCCTGTGAGGCTGGGGTCAAGCCTTAGCCCCCAGCATTAACCAATCATTGGTTCCAGGCAACCTGCACAAAGCAGGTTTGACCTTGGGGAAATGACTCTCTCCAGCTGAGAGGAATTCTAGAAGAGGAACCCTAAAAAGAGAACAGTCAACACAGCACAGTGTTTTGACCACAGTGGTTCTCAAAGTGTGGTCCTTGGACCAGCAGCATCCACATCACCTGAGAACATGTTAGAAATGCAAACTTGGAATCCCCGCTGGGACTTAGAGATGGAGAAACTTACAATTTGCCTCCCCAGGCCCTCAAGGTGATTTAGATACATGCTATAAAGTTTGAGGAATACTCTTGTACATATAGGCAATTGAGAAGGAACTTTCTTTGTGATTCTGCTTTACTGTTTTTGTTGAGATGTTTTAGTCGGTTAAAACCAAATTCCTTCCTAGAACAGTTGCACCTTAAAAAGAAACAAAAAGATTTCGTAAACCAGCGATCTCCACATCCACTCAAAGATCCAAAGTAAATCTCCACCAAAGAACTTGGGTGCTGTTAACTCACTTTCAGGATATTCAGAAAAAGTCATGATAACTTATTGAACTTCTGTTTCAGTCTGTGAAACAGTGACTGTAAGATGCAGGATGAATATAGTCTAGTTTTCTTGATCTTGAATAAGTTTGCTTCTCAAATAGTTTCTGGTTCTTCATTATACTAATGAAAGTCAGGGTCTCCTCAGAGCAAACGTATCTTTGTTAAAATGATTGATTTTTCTCCCCTTGGTCCTTGGATCTGGGAACCCAGGGTCCCCCGGTTCCCACAGATTCCTTTGGAGACCACTGACTCCAATCTTGAGTAAGCCAAGCTTCCAAGAGCACCAGCTTATATTCATGTTGTGTTCTTGTTGAAACTCATGCTGGTGCCAGACTTTCACCTTCGAGGAAGGTTGATCTGTCTGTGAGCAGGTAAAAAGGCATTACCTCATCCAAGTGGGTAATTCTTGGAAGCTATCACATGAGATGTGAGAGAATTTCCCTAGGAAGGTATAGGAAGAGTTATGTAATATCCCTTAAGGAAAAAGGGGGTCCACTTCTCTCACAGTGTGACATGTTTGAGGCACCTCTTGGAGGAGGTACATTCAATCTCTGAAGATCCCCCCAGATGGTCACTGGGGCCAGTCCTTAGGCTCAACAAACCTTTGGGGAGCTATGTACTTTCCCCCACCTCAGGCATCCTGCCATTGCTTGCGGTGACCAGGCATCTGGGCCAATAGTCAAGACCATTCTAGCTCCATTTCTGCAAGATGAATCACTTCCCTGGACCTCGGGTTCCTCCTCAGCAAGGTGGTTGATGTAACTGATCAGGAGTCTTGAGATTGAGGGCATCTTGACACTATTCAGGAAGAGGAACAAAACAAGAGGCAAGCTCATTTTAAAGCCAGAGGAGAGTCATGAATAAAAGCATTTTTCTAGAAGAAAGTAGTAGAAGGGAGAAATGCCAGTTTCTGTGTCTTTGTTCTCCAGATGAGCCAAAGCCCAAGCTAGAGCTGATTAAATGTCCAAAAGTAGCTTTTGTCCCTCAGCTGATACGTCTTTTGTGGTATGTGGTCTCCCAGGACTCCTCCGATTCCCACACCAGTGCCGAGTCCCTAGACTTGTCCTCTCCGCCCCTCCACAGGCATGCGCACCAGCACCGAGAGGCCACATAAATAGCCATGCTGAGTGTGTGGACAAGAGGGGTCAAACATGACACTAGGTATTTATAACATTCAAATAAACACACAGCCAGACAACACAGTGGCTCCCTAGAGACTGACAAACTTCTAAATAACTCTGCAGATGCAGATTCCTACTCCAAGGCCCCGTGGACCTTGGGTGTAATTTGAAGAAGCAAATCAAAACCGAATGCTATTGTTGGATCCCAAATCACTGCAGAAGAGCATCCACTAGCCTCATTCACTCCAAAAGAAACCACGAACCAGTAGTAGCTTATGAATAGCTTTGGTGTTTCTGGCTTGTAAACCAAAGACTTTGCATAGGATAGCAAGAACATTGACCACATGGGTCTCAAGGGCAAATCTCTTGTATCTCACATTATTCCATTAAATGTGCTCTTCCCTTGTCCCTTGATAAAACCACAGGCAGCCTATGGATTTTCTGATAACTCCTATGTAATATCAAGTCACACAGTCCCTTTAAATAGCAAAATAAGCTTTTCTTAAAAATCAGAATGTCAGGTCCTTTAGGAAAGCTCCTGTGTTAGTCTTTCTGCCCGTAATAAACTACATGAGATGATCAACTTATAAAGACAAAAGCTTTATTTTGACTTGCCGCTTTGGTGCTTCTAGTCCATTTTCTAGTCCTGTTTTGCTCTGGGGCCTGTGCTAACACAGCACCTCTGGCAGGAGAGAGTGGCGGAGAAAAACCACTCATTTCATCTTAAAGCAAAAGAGAAAAGAGGCAGGAATCGGAATCTTACAATCCCCTTCAGGGGCAGACCCCATGACCCGAGGTGCTCCCACCAGACCCCACTAAAAGGATCTACCACCTCCCAGCGGCACCCCCATGGGAACCAAACCTTTAACTTTGAGGCCTTTGGGGAACATTTAAGACCTAGCCTATAGCAGTTCCAAGTTTGATTTAAAGTTAGGTCTGCTCCCATCTCCCAATTGAACTCCACCTCTCCTCCAGCTCACATGACATCAGGTGCCCCTGTTGAGCTCTCCCCGTGACCGAAATGCACCCTATTGCAGTAGGTGGAGCGGGGCAGTAGGTATCATCCACCTTTGCCCTCTAGGGAGTGGTGAGTTCACAGCACCACCCTCTCCCAAGGACATGTCTAAAAGCTCTCTCTGGGTGTCTACCCTCCTAAACATGTCACACCCCAGCTGTGGTTGAGGGGTTTTAGAGTCATCTGACCAAGGCTCTTTTTTTTAATTGTGATAAATTCACATACCCTAATATCTACCCTCAGCCATTTTTCAGTGTACAGTTCACTTGTGTTAAGTGTATTCTCAGTGTTGTGTCACCGGTCTCCAGAATTGTTTTTGTCTTGCAGAACTGACACTTTGTAACTAATAAACAATGATTTCCCATTTCCTCTTCGCTCAGCCTCTGGCAGACACAATTCTACTTTCTGTTTCTATTCTTTGACTTTTCTAGGTACTCGGATAAGTGAACCAAAGTATTTGTCTTTTTGTTGGGGTTTTTGTTGTTGTTTGGTTTGGTTTGGTATGGGGTATTAAATCCAGGGCACTCAACTACTCTCCAGCACGAACCACATTCCCAGCCTAAAAGGTTTTTTTTGTTTTTATGGCTTGTTTTTGCTTTTGTTTTTGTTTTGGTACCAGGATTGAACCCAGGGGCACTTTACCACTGAGCCACATCCCCAACCCTTTTTATTTTTCGAGACAGGGTCTCACTGAGTTGCTTAGGGACTTGCAAAATTGCTAAGGCTGGCTTTGAACTTGTGATCATCCTGCCCTAGCTTCCCAGGTCGCTGGGATTTTGGGTGTGCACCACCACACCTGGAAGACCAATGGGTTTTAATATCTAAACCAGGCCACTCTGACAGTGAAAAGAGGTTAATAATTGAACCAGGTTGTCACTCAAACCAGGGCTGCTGCAGGCAAGCCACAGCATATTTTGACCCATCTAACAACCAGGTGAGCTTCCTAACCAGCTCTTGGTCCCTGCTTTTTCCCTCCTCCTGGATGGTCTGCTCACAACTTTCTTTAGAGGTATTGTTCACCTCAAGGCCTCCACTGGGTCTTCCATTTTACCATCCTTGGCTCTAGTGATACAGAGGCAAAATTACTCACAGACAACATAATTCACAGCAAACCTGTGTAGAGTTAGCAGATGGAGACTCCAGAGAGCCCTGGGCAGTTATATAGACTGTCCCACTACTAACTCTTTTTCTCTGGATGTTTCTGGTGGCTATGTGGGGTTTTGTACAACTCTTCACCGGTCCTGAGAACACTCTGGAAGTCACATACTGGCATCTAAGGTAGTCCATAGCGTTCCCCTGCAGTGTGCTCAGCTCCTTGCAATGAATGTCCTTGTTCTGGCTTTTAACAGGAGGGCAAAGAGCCAGAGGAGCTGTGGGCTCCAACCTCCGGGTACTCAAGTTTAACTGGCAACCAAATGCCTACCTTCAGTAAGCATTAGAAGTCACAGCTGAGTGAATTTCCAAGCCTGCATGTGTATTTTTAAGTACATAATTGAGTTTATATTGAGGTTTGAAGACTCATAAAAACTGGTCACTGGCCAGGTTTTCACCAGCAGAGTGGGAAGAGAACAGCTCGCTGTCTGTGCCGCGGCCCTGGTGCTGACGGGCCGGGGAGTGAGTCGGCTCCATAGAGGCCCCCGCGGCAGAGAAGGGGTGCTGGCCGGGGAACTGTCTGCCAAGGGTGAGCAAGCTTCCTATGGGAAAGGGGTACACTGAAGGTTAGGGGACCACTTTTTTGTCCTGCTACTTTCGAGTACTTCTACTGAGTTTTAATCAAAGATTATCATTGACCCATGATGAATCCAGTCTAGGATTTACTGATCAAAACAGCAGAAAGCCACAAAGAACCTTCTTGTCACTCCCTTTTCTTTCTAATCCCCAACCCTAGGTACCCCCAACCTACTTTGTTTCCCTCGGGATCCATTTATTCTGGATTTTACAAATAAATATGTGATCTTTTGTGACTAGCATCTTTCACTTAGAATAATGTTTTCAAGGGTCATTCATGTTGTAACATGGATCAATCCTTGTTTCCTTTATTTATTTATTTTCATTAACTTTGACAGTGATCAATTTTTTAAATTTTTTTCATACATGTATGTAGGGTAATAATGTCTGTCTCAATCTACTGTCCTTCCCATTCCCACCCATCCCACTCCTCTCCCTTGTTTCCTTTTTATGGCAGAATAATATTCCAGTGTCCTTTGACAGTTACTTCAGCATTTTTTCTGCACCAACATAACATGCATACATGTGCACGCACACGCGCACGCACATGTGCACACACACACATAGCATCCTAGACCTCTGACCTGCTGTGGTCCCTCATATAGGGGCACAGTTACATATTTGGTTTCCTTTTGATGTTCACTAGATGTCACCTTCATGAGACCTTCCCTGACTACCTTATTAACAATGACAACAACCTAGCCACATTACCTGTTCTGTGTTTGTCCTTGCAGCCTATTATCTTTTGACTCTCTGGTTTTCTTACTTATTTCTTATTTATCTCCTCACCTCTCTCCTCATAAGATGTATGGGCGGTTTTATTCACTGCTGTATCCTGGGTGCCTCCAAGTGTCTCATACCATACACTCCACAAATGGCTGAACGGATAAAAGGAGTTGGAGCAAAGTATCTAATAGCCTGTTGCAAACCGCCCCTAATTTTGAAGACTCTCCATACATATTTGTATAGGGGCCTCAGATTTAAGTATAAATAGAATGGCTCGTGTAAGGAAGGGTTTGTGAGAGCTCCCTCCACGGAAGAGCAAGACATCTATAAAGGAAAGGAGGGGAGCAGAGAGTCCTGTAACTTTCTACAGCTTCATTTTGTGGATGAAAAAAATGAAAAGCATTAAAAATTGCTCCCATCTGGGCTCTCCTTTGAATTCATTTTTTTGTCCATTGAACCGAAAGGAAGCTGAGAGCTAATAGTAATTAGATATCCAGAGCATGTAGCTGGAGCCCTGCAGACCCTTGAACAATTCCAGTTAATCTGGACTCCTTTTATTTCTTAGAAGCAGGAAGCATTAGGTTGGGGAGGCTGCTTGTTGAATTCTAGTAACCTCTTTGTCTTCGACCATAGCTGCTTGTTTCTGCTGAACCATGCGATACTTAGGGAGTTCTGGGTTCTGTGAGTTCTCCCCCCCCCCCTGCATATTGTGCATGATTCAAAGGCTGAATTGACCTTCCTGAAACTGTTAAACCTGTTTAACACCAGGCCCCAGCACAGCCAGAACCTGTTGTCCCCAACTGTGCCCACCACTGTTGGCACCTGCTGGTGGGACCAGTGGACTGTACCGTATGGGTCCCACCTGCCTTCACCCCATTCCTAACAAAGAGCCTGGAGCAGAGGAGGATGTTTCCAAGATGAGTTGTGACAGTTCTCTCAAGGATTCCAGTTGGGGACCATGAGTCGCTGGGATTGTATATGTGCCCAGTTTTCTCTGGACTGGAGTTGAGTTCAGACAGAGCTGCCAGGAGAAGGACCATGGCTCCTTCATTGAGGCAAAAATCCCTCCTTGACTGGCTGTAATCACCACTTCTCTATTGTCACATCCCTTACAGTTGAGAAATGCATTTTTAACAAAATGTCTGGGTTTAATCACTGGAGATTCTTCACCTCAGTGAAGTAGCCTGTATTCAAGCAGAAAGAAGAGGGTTTGAAAACTTACTCCCATCATGTCTCATCTGTGTGATGTTAAGAAAGTGACTTAACCTCTCTGAAATTGAGTTGCCATGATACCTACTTCATAAAGTTATCCATTCATTCATTCATTCATTCATTCAACAAGCATTTGTTGAATACCTAATATGTCCCAGGAATTGTACTCAGGGCTAAAAAATAGCATTCCAGATCTTAAGTCTGGTGGAGAAGATATTTGAGTAAAAAAGACATTCATAATACAGGCTGATAATTGTTGTGACAGGGAAGTGCATGAATATCTGGGAGAACCAACCCAGCCCAGACTGGGATCGGGGACTGGGGACCCTTCTGGTGAAAAGAAGGTAGTTCAGGGCAGATTGCTGAAAAGTTTCAATTTCCTCTTCTGCTGTCACTTCTCTCCCTCCCCCAAATTCACAGTTCCTCCGGTTGACCTGCCAACTTTAGGATTCCTCTGGGGGGAGATCAGAGCTTTAAATAGAGCCAGCCCTTCTGGAAAGACAGGGAATTTAGACTTGAAGTCCTCACCCCTAGAAAATATCCCCTCACCTCTCTTCTTTCCGGGATGGCATTGCTCCAGCAAGAGGATCCAGAGAGGGAGAGCACCAGTGTCAACAAGGGTCAGAGTGCAAAGATGGCCCCGACTGCCTTGAGGCAAGCAGAACTCAGAACCTTCAACACAAAGCTGGGAATAAAGGAGGCAGGCCCAGCGCCTCGCCCCCTACTGGCTGCAGCTGCAATTGTTGCAAGACCAGGAGAGTTATCCAGCAGCAGCTCCTTTGAAAAAGCAAGCTGCAAATGCCTGGCCGGCTGCCTGCTCCCCTGCCTTGATGCCTGGCTCACTCTCCAACCAGGGGAGCATGGAACTCACACCTGAAACCTCAGAGCACATAGTGCACCCCCCCTCCTTTGCCCACCAACCAGAGGACTGTGAACAGCAGGAGGGGCCCGTTCTTGAAGTACCAGGGATTTCAGCACACAAACAAGCTGCTGTTGAAAAATGATTCCCGAACAGCACTTGCTGGTTTGCCTTTTTTCCTTTTCTTTTCTTCCCTCCTCCTCCTTTTTCTCTTCCTCTTCCTCCTCCCCCTCCTTCTTTTCTTACATATATGACACTAGGCTAGAGTATTGTAATTTTATCTTTTTAAAGCTTGGGATACCTTTTTGTTACAAGGGTTTCGTTACCAGGGTTCCCTGGACAGCTAGTTGCCAACCATCCTCTGCCATCCCATCTCTGTCTTTCATGGGGTCAGGTGACCTCCACAAAGGGCACTGGGATGTTTCTGTGATGCCACATCTTTGTATAGAGCTACCAGGTGTAGGAGAACTGACAAATTCCCCAAAATAGAAAACTCCAGCTCCCCCCACCTCCAAAGTCTGCCCTCCAAAGTACTAAAACCCTGCTTTAAAAATAACACTTTAAGCAATCCAAAAGATGTCTTTGCCAAAACTGGGGAAATGGCCCATCCAGATTTTCTCCCCAGATGCCCTCAGTGCCTCCCAAACAGATTATTTCACCCCTTTGAGGCATCCAATTGAGGTAGATCCTTTTCAAGGAAGGTCTGGGACACAGAGAGGTTAGGCCACACATCACTGGGCCACAGGGCTCATTGCAAGGAAAGCCAAAGTTAGACCCAGGTACTCCACATCCTTGGGCAGCTTCTGCCCTTCAGACACTAACCCTCACACTCTAAGGAAGCAAGAAATTACACTGGGAGGCAGAGGATAAGGAAGGAAAAACTCAACTTGCCTTTAAAGTATTTGCATTCTCCAAAGCATTATGGTAAAGTCTTTCTGCAAGAAAAGCCAAAGAAAATAATATAGAGAAAGGCCCTCTGGGGAGAAAAATAAAAGAAAATCTAGTCCACTGGGGGAAAATAAACTGGCCTGTGTCTCCATAGACTTGTTAAGGACTTGTTAACCTCTTTCCCTTTTCTCTTTCTAAAGATTCTTAAACCAAAGGAAGCTAAAAGGTTTTTGATGGGTTAAAAAGAGGCCATCCATTAAAGGGTCAAGGCCTGGTGTGCTGGGCATCTGTCACCAGATTAACCAAATCAATTTGGAGCTTGTGTTGTCTGACAGAGGAGGCAACTGGCCGGAGGAACATCTTGATTTCATTAGGTCTGGCTGTGGAGAAATATTAACCATTGTTTTGTTTGTGGGTTGTGGGGCCATCTCTGCAGAAAAGAGATAAAGAGATGCCAGGGAGCCTCTTTGACACAGGTAATGTGAGACCACGATGGTGGTGTGCATAGTTTGGAGGGCCTGATTTGGTTCTGGTGATAGACCATTCTGCTGTGGTTAATGCCAAGGCATATTATAATAGAATACTTACTTCTCGGGGCAAACATTATGAGATCAAAAATCATAGCCAGAAAGTGGTCAAAATGAACTGTAATCACAATTGCAGCAGGCACAGGAATTGGCTGGAAAAGGCTAGAATGAACCAACCCAAAGAGAACACAGCAACCTGCAGCTCAAATGGAATGATCACGAACCCTTGGTGAGGCGTAGGCTTGCATCGCAAAAAGTCCAACAGAACGGGAAACATCATTTTAAGCACCGGGCACCATATTAGTCATCTTTCAAAGAAAATTTCACAAACCTATAGGACTGATAGGTGCTCAGAGTACTCAGAAGTTTTATTTTTTTACATGAAGACTAATACTGGCATGTCAACAATGAAGGGGAAGGGACATAGTAATTGCTAGTATTTTTTGAGTGCTTATTGTGTACCAGGCACTGTTTGAACCATTTTTTGTGCATTGACTCATTATTATAACAACCCTATGAGAAGCACTATTACCAGTAGCAGTATTTTGAACATGAAAAAGTTAGGCACACAAAGAAATTAAGTTGTCAAATAAATACAGCCAATAAATGGAAGATAGTATGACTTTGAAAATCATGCTTTTGCTCCTATTCTATATGAACTCTCATGCATAGGAAATGCTTAAAACAGAATACTCAGTTTTTGGTTTTTTTTTTTATTAAAAAGACTAGGTGTGGGGCATCCTCTGGATTTACAGTCTGACTCTGACCTATGCTTAGAATGTAGCAACACCTGTGCACCCTGACATCTTAGAGACAAGGAAGCTAAGATGTGGATGCACCATCAGGCATGGGCATCCCAGTTGGAGTTCTTGTTTTAAAAATGATGAACCCAAACAGTCAAGAATAAGTGAAATTCCTGAGTACTGATTATTTGAGACAAAAGCATGAGCCCTAACCTGAAGAGGTGGATAGTGCCTCCAATCAAGTTTTAAAAGGCTGATACAGAAACCAGAGACAGTTTTTCAGCTAACCACAGAATATGCAGGCTATATTTTGTAAGTCTTGTCTTCCCAGCTTGATTCTAAACTCCTTACAAGTATAGTCACCCCTCCGTTCCTGAGGGGGTTAGCTCCGAGGACCCTACTGGATATCGAAATTCACCGATGCTCAAGCCTCTCATATAAAACAGTGCAGTATTTATATACAACTTGTGCATACCCTCCTGTAAACTTTAGATCATCTCTAGGATACTTATACTATCTAATGTGATATAAATAGTTAACATACTGTGTTGTTTAGGGAATGATGACAAGAAAAATGTCTCTGTGTGTTTCTGCATTGTGATGCAGGATTTTTTTCCCAAATATTTTTGATCTCTGGTGGTTGAGTCAGGTGCAGACTCCACCAATGTGAAGGGCTGGCTGCATAAACATGTGCTGGGCACATTTCTTCATCCTGCCCATTAGCATAGGCCAGTGCAAAGAAGACACCCACTACTTGAATTTGTGGGAAAGGATGGGGATTGAATGCTGCCTAATACCCAAGGACTTTGTTTCTCTTTTCTTTACAAATAAAGTAAAATATATTGAATACTATGGAACTGATATAAAACCGATATATGGTTTCAACCCATGGCTGCATCCTGCTTTCATACACCTGCTTTTTTTGCTCCCTAAAAATGATTGTGCCACCATAGTAGAACCCTACCAGGATGCACATGACAAAAATCCACTGAGCACAGGCTTGGGGGCCTCTGTGGCACCTCACATCTTAAACTCCAGGCAGCTCATGTTCAGCCACTTCCTCCTTTTGTCCTGCAGGTGGATAGCAACTCATTTTTATTTGCTGAGTATATAAATAAACCTAGAGGCTTGTGAGTGGCTCTCTGCATCTAGAAAGTGGAAAGAGCAGAAGTGAAAGAAGGAAGTGGAGTTTTAGTTTGGATGTCTCCTCCTGAGCTTGGAGTCTAATTCTTCTTATTAGAAGACTCCTTGCTGGAGTTTGGAAAGCGTGAAGCATTGTTTGGACTGCCAAATCCTGATCTGAAGAAGCGAGAATTTATTTAGCCAGAACTTGAAACATCTTTTTGTTCTCATTCATGGTAGGAGCCCCTCGTGGAGTGTTAGAAAGAGTCCAGGATGGGAAGTCACAAGATGTGCCTCTCATCATCAATGACTTATTTAACCTCTGCCCGTCCTGTAACCTCTCTCACTGGGGATCTTCATCTGTGAAAGCAGGAGGTGGAGCAGATTGCTGCTGTGATTCTGTATAATGGCCCCTCTGGATGAAGCAGGAAGTTACTCATAGGGACGTCATTAAGAGGCTTGGTGACTCAGCCTTAGGGACCGGAGGAAGACAAGGCTCCCTGAAGTCCTGATCAAGAATGAGAGCCACCAGACCAAGCTTCCTCTCAAGTCCGCATTTCCACATCATCCTAGTGCTTGCCCACCATGCCACGTGCTGTCCCAGCGCTTAGTAAACCCTGGCTGCAGAGGAAGTCCAGCGGAGCCAAGGCCCCTTCCTCTGCCCCAGCCTTCAGCCATACACAGGATGTGGGAATCCAGCAGACTCGCTAATAGGAACCAGTACCTAGGCCCTGGCTCATTAAGGATTTATTGTGCACCCTGTTGCACTCAGGGCTCAAAAGCAGTATTTATTAACCACTCTTGTTTGCTCTTTGTGGATAAATGTTTCCCATCTTCTATTTTACACATGAGGACATTAAAAGCCCAAATAGAGGGCTTGTGACCACGTTGGGAATCACAGCAAGATGAGGCTAGAAACTGAGAACCCACTTCTAGGGCCAGGGTCTCAACAATAGTGACAAATCCTTTTCTGGTGAAACCACTTCTTTTCTTTTCTTTCTTTCTTTTTTTTTTTTTTTTTTTTTTTTTTCCCTTTCTTTGCCACTGAGCATCCCCAGTCCTTTTTTATTTTGTGACAGGGTCTTGCTAAGTTGCTAAGGGTCTCAAGAGTTGCCTAGGCTGGCCTTGAACTTGTGGTCCTCCTGTTTCAGCCTCCTGGGTTGCTGGAATTACAGGTGTGCATCACTGCACCCTGCAACTTTGTGATGATTTCTCTGTTTCTTTCTTGTGCAAGCCCAAATCATTGAGGCTGTTCTTAATCACATTTATTGTTGTGTCTTAGTCCTTGATTGAAAGCTACTGAATACCGAGGTGATTGCAATGCAGGAAATTAGAGGAAGCCAGGCCTCCAAGAAAAGAAAGTAATACTAGTTATCATTTATGGTATAAAGAGGAGGCAAAGCCATTGTGTACAACTAAAAAGATTTGGTTTTATACATCCTCCTTGTAGTAACATTGTTGCTCATTTGTGAAAATCATTCCACTTGTAAAGTTAACCACCCATTAGTGACTAGGAACTGTTCCCACTAATTGGTGGACTCAAGGGGAAAGCAACATAGTTAGAGGTTGGAGTAATGGACCAGGTGCCCTTGACTTCTATTTCTGGTTCCTTCTCTAACTTGCTGTGTGGCCCTAGGCCATTTCCCCTCATTTCTCTGGACCTCATTTTCCCCAAGAAAATTTCCCAGCCACTCTTCTTGAGGGATGCTAAATGATCAAAAAAACAACATCTGCAGAGTTTTTAAAAGATGTCTGGATGAAGGCATTAGAACGGCCTTGATTTAGTAGGTTTTAATTAATAAATTTTTCGATTATTGATAGAACTACACAGTTGAGCTTTTAATTAGCTCCACAAGCATAATTGGCCATGGGAGTGACACATAATCCTAAGGGAACTAGCCCAGGCCTAAGGATGATCATTATGAGTGTCCCATGGGTCTTTACGTGGAGTTGCAAAGTGCAGTGACATCTTTAAGTGGTGGCTGGCGTATGATGGCTGCCTGGATAGCCAAGAGAAGGAGGCTCCCCTGTAGTGGTTCGGAGGATGAGGGACTGTCCTGGAGCCAGTGCAGTCAGACCCACCTTTTCCTGTTGCTAAGAGGGCAACAGGATCGAGCATCTTTTGTTTGCTAATTTGCTTATCGTTTTTGCTCTGACAGCCACAGAGGGAGTGTTGAGCAGGCAGGGGCTCCCAACTGTGGGCACAGGAATGAACAGAAACACCCCAGGCTCCAGGAAGAGCCCAGTGACACCTGGCCCTAGCTGCCAATAGCAGCTGTCCCTGCCCTCTCCGTCTCTGCTGTCTTCATACTCCCACTCACCAGTGTGCCCAGCTCCCCATCTCTGCCCCCTCCTCTAAGTGAGGAGAAAAGGATCCTCAGCCAGCATGCCTGGGACCCTTCTCATGTCCAGTGCAACAATCCCATCCTGAAAAACTATCCCAACATTCATCTCACTCCCACCCTCCCTTCCCAATATTTCATTTGCAGAATGAAAAACACACATAAAAAATAGTGCTTAAGGCAGACATCAAGGGAAATGCATTGTGCTGCTCCCTGTTACAAACATTCCTACCGACACATCATCCTAGGGACATGCCTGGGAGTCAGAACTCCAGGGTTCACTGCTGAGAACAGCAGCCAGAGGCAGAAGCTGTCCCGGGGCAGCCACGGTGGCCGCAGACAGAGGGACCGCAGCAAGCCCAGATGGTTTTGTTTGGGCCCCTTGGCAGACTCAAGGATCTCCACGCTGAACAGCATGAGGGACCACTTAGAGCAAAGGCGTGGTTTTTGTTTTATTTTGCAAGGAGTTAGGGAAGAAGGGGTTGCCAGGAACCGACCCTCTGAGCATTCTGCTCTGGGTTTTTTATCCGGGAGCTTCAAACGAAAGGCACAAGTGGGGTTTTCTCATGCATGCTCACTCCAGGTGCGGCTACCTTTTCTCCTTTTAGGGGATGGGAGAATCCAACCTCCCTGGGTCCTCCTATCACCTTATCCCCCATTGTGCTGCTGAATCCTGGGCAGAGCCTATCAGCACCAGAACCAGACCCAGACCAGCTACATAATTGGCAAGGCTAGTCCAAGATGGAAATGGAGGACCCCTTGATGAAAACTTATTAAAAATTTCAAGGTGACAACAATATAACATTCAGCCAATCACAGGGTCCTTCTGAGTGGGGGATCCTTCAGGTCACACACCCATAAAGTCCCACCCAAGACCCCACTTTGCCTGGTCAAGGTGGGTACAAGAGCATGAGCTGAGGGACCATCAGCCATCAACCGTCACCTCCCTTTCTTCAGAGGAAAGAGGACAGACAGTAGGGTGGGAAAATAAATCTTTATACTTACTTAAAGATTTCCAGCACACAAATAATGCAATTCTCCTTAAACCCCAAGGTCAGGGCTTGAGTTAAGAAATTTAAGAAAAGCCTCCGTCTGGTCATTCTGCAGTTATTTATTTGCCAGCATTGGGGGGAAGTGAGAACAATTAGGAATCAGCAAGATCCAGGTGTGTGAAGTGCTTATTTTGTGCCAGTACTGTGCCAAGGATCTGCTACTGCTAACATCTACCTTAGAGGGCCCTTTATTCCCATTTTATGGATGGGAAAACCAAAGTTAAAGGAGATGCTGCAACTTGCGCAAGGTCCAGCAACGTGGAAGCATGGGAGCAGATTCCAAATGTCTTAGTCAAATTCCAAAGCCTTGGTGCCTGGCCATGTCACTCTATGTGCCACCTGCCAGTGAAAAGGCCAATGTCATGGAACATATTAGTTCTGGTGTTTTTGTGACTATGATGAAGTTCAGGTGAAATGTCCATAAAAACCTAGCAGCCATGGATCAGAGAGGAACTCTGGGTGTTTCCACTGCAGGATTCACAGTGACAGAGCATCCAAGGGGAACCCTTGATGTGATATTTGAATAATAAAGACCCTACTAAGGCAGCATGGACACAAAACTGTCTGAGCCAGTGCATGGCTTTGATTCACTTGCTTTCCTTCAGATGTCTCTCCACTCACTTGGAATTGACGCTTAAAGAGAAAGAGAAGTACAGTTTCCTTGGGTTTCAGGTACGATGCACACTGAGCTGCTGACGGAAGAGGTAGCTCTGTAGGAAGAGACAGTTGCTATCTCCATCTTATCACTTAGACAGACAAAATAATTTTAAAATTTCAGAGAGGAGACTGTAAAGAAAAAGATGCAGCCATCCTAAAAACTGGTTTCATTCCAGCTTAGCTGTACTTGGATGGTGAGCCCATTGGCCAGGCATTGACCAGCAGCATTCTGAGCCTGAGAAAACAGGGTGATCTGATGTAGGGAAAAGGCCCTCACATCTTTAAGGTGGAGGAAACAGAGCAGGTCAAAGAGGACCAGGAGCCTCCATTCAGAGGTCTGTGGGTCTGGAATGAGACCCAGAGAAAGAGGGATCCCAGGGAAGAATGAGAACAGTATTTCTGCTCTATTTCAGCAAAATAAAGTCACATTCTAAGTTTATGGAAGGGGATACAACATCCATCAATATAAATGCAAACATGTGGGCGCTTGACTTTATCCTCAGGACATTTCCCAGAGGGTGAAACAACTTTCATTTTCATCCAGTGAAAGGAACCTCATTCCTAGAGCAACTGGATGCAGCCCTAATTGCTTCCCAACATTACTGTCAGCTTCCTAGTTAACGGGCTGGTTGCTCCTTCTGTTGCAGCAGTGTCCCTCTAGGGACACAACTCTTGCGTTTCTTTGTGCCACAGAAAGAATGGGCATGACAGGCTTATATTGTGATCTTGAGTTGCCAGCCCCTAACTAAGGTCCCGGCAGCCTCCGCCCTTTGCGAGCGCGTCGGAGGCTCTTGCACATTAGCGGGCAGGAAGTGGAGTCCCGATGGGAGGCTGGGAATTTGAACGCCTTCCCATTTCAGCACTTGAGGGGAGGAAGCGCGGCTCGGCACTCCACTCCGCATGCACAGATGGCTCCCGCTCCCCTCTGAGCGCCCGGTGCTCTCGGCCTCCTCTCCCTCCTCCTCTCTGCGCTCCCTTCCCCTCCCCCGTCCTTGGAGGGAAAAGTCTGCGGAGCTGGGAACTGTCTTGAGAATTCAACAAAGGCGAACCAAAGGGGAGCAAGTGGAAAAGAACTTGTTTTGTTCCCGTTTAGAAACCTGCAGGAAAATCCACACCCACGGTGCCTGATTTTGAACGGAGAGCTGCTGTGTGTGTGTGTGTGTGTGTGTGTGTGTGTGTGTGTGTGTGTGGTTTCAGGCACAGGCGGAGGAGCACAAACAACTGCATGGTCTCTGCTTTGATAAGGAAACTGCCAGCTGTCGAGAAAGTTAACCAGCAAAGAAGGGATAACGCTGGGAAGCCAGCACTTCTGAGTTTAAACTACACTGTTTTCTGTCCAGATATTCCAATGGAGGCAATTGGAAAACCTGTATTTCAGAGAAAAGAAGTTTTCCGTGGAAGTTCATGACCCCCGCAGGTAAGCTTGAAAAGACCTTTTCTTGGGATTGCCTGGCATATTATTTATATTATTATTGGGGGGCTGTCATTGTTCAAGTTCAGTTTGGGGTGGGGGAAGAGGATGGTGAATCATGAGAACCGGGTTCAAATCAGAATGTAAAGCTTTGTTGGTAAATGCCGTGGGTTCAAGCACTTGTGTGTGTGTGAGAGAGAGAGAATGTATGAAATTAGCAATTCCATGATTGCCTCATCTGTGTGCATGTGTGTGTGTGTGTGTGTTTGTGTGAGTCTATTGCACGCCACAGTGCTGGAGGGAAGCTTTGTGGCACTCTGTAACAAACACCAAATTTAACCGGGCAGTGGCCTAAGTCCTTTTAGGAAGCTTTTGCCAGAGAAGAGGCTGAAGGGTCCCTTGTCAGAGCAGTTGAAAGTGAGTGGTTCAGGCAGGACAATCAGAAGGAATCTGTCACTGAAGCAGTTGTGCTCAACTGTTTTATTCCAGGAGCTATAATTTTAGCATGTTAGCATTGTGGGTGGATAAGAAAGAAATACAATTATTTCCCCCGCCACCCCACTCTGTACCCCGGAGAGCACCAGGGTAAAAGATCCTTGTTCCAAGTCAGATGCCAGACAATAAGGGCCCAGTTAGGACTGCAGCAAGCTGGCTTGGAAGGGGTCGGGGCAGCTCCTGCCCTCTGCTTTTTCTTTGTCTGTTGGCGGTCCTAAAGTTGCAGGCAGCCCATAAGCAGCAGCAGAATTCCCTAGGATCAGGGCCGACACATAAGAATAAATCACTTTACTCAAGTCTGAAAATGGATGGACAAGAAGAAGATAGCCCTGGAAAGGCAGGAAAAAGAGCAGACGCTTTAGAGAAGCCTCGGTGGACTTTAGGTGCTGTTGACACCTACTTCTGGGCTTGAGAAGAGTTGGCACCAGTCCCACCTCACACAGGGCTTCTGTTGTACAAGACAAGCTGCTCTCTGGACACTGAGATGTCACCCACAATGAGAGAGCTGAGGTTTGTGCAGTAGCCTGAATTTCTGCTGCAAGATGACCACTCAGAACTCATGCACTGCTCACCTCACCATTTAATCTGCTTGAAGCAGCCTCTTGCATAGGTGAGAGCTTCTCCCTGCCCCACAGTCACTACAGGTCCAGAAGCTGGAAACCCTTCTAGAGCTTCCAAGTCTCTGCAGTCAGGTTAGATGGTATCATCAGCAGAAGGACAGTTCATTCAGCATTTTGCAGGGTCCTGGGACTGTTTTTACCGTCTGAAGACTCCTCCGCAGACACACATACGCATCTGCAGGCCAGGAGGGAGAGATGTATACCAAAAATAGAATCCAGCCAAGAAGAAACTCACTGTTATTTTTTCAGGTGAACTGTATTGGACCAGATTCCTAGGCAGATGAGTGGAGGGGAAACAAGTGTAAAAAAGGGCAAAATGAATTCTGCTGCCATGGGTCAGATGCAGAAAAAGTAAAAATTAACTAAAAATTGGACAATCTGAGGAGCTGTGCATAGGAAATAGATTCTCCATGCCTATGTTGGGAATTCTGCTAACTCAGAGGCACCTTGGACAAATCCATTAATGGTGTGTGTGTTGTGGGGGCACATGTGTTCTCTCTACATCCATCATCCTATTAGTGATGTAATACTAAATCCCTTTTCCAAGGTCCAGGGCTATGGGAAAGGGTACAAACCTCATATATCACCTTTAAGTGATCTTGAGCTTATTCAGCAGAAGGGATCAATTCCATGTGCTTTGAGTTGAGGTCCTCTTCCTTATAACTTCTGGCATGGTTGGGGAGACAAGCAGAAGAATGAATGAACCCTGGGGGGGTTTACAGTGTGTTCTGCATCCTATAGACATCCTCTCACTGCAACCCAGGAAATAGGCCCTACTATTAGTCCTGTTCTGTGTGTGAGGCACAGGATTGAAGTGACCTGCTCTAGTTACAAATAGCTACTATGTGGTACCGACAGGGTTTGAACCAGAAATCTTGGGCCAGAGCTCATGTTCTTTCTGCTACATTATAAAGAAAGTACGGGTGCCAAGTGCCAAATGGCACAGAGTGTAAATGCTGAATGAGCTGCTCAGGAGAGGTCTTCTGAGGAGAGATCTGAGCGGAACCTGGAAGGGTAACTAGTATTGAGGCCCTGAGGTGGGCCCTCAGGGAGCTACCGTGTCAGGTGGGTGTTCCTCAACTGAGGAAATGAGGTGAGGGAGGGAGGACCCAGTATACACAGAGGAGGGAAGGGAAGGAGCCCAAAGTGGCAGCCTGAGCTTGGAGTGCAACCTTCTTACCTCTGGAAAAGTAGCCCAGAGTTCACCACGTTCTCCTAGAAGTGGGCAGGATGGTCAAGGGAGCAAGGAAAGAGGCCTAGGGAAGTAAAAGCCCATTTTGGCTTCAGCTGGAAAGACCCGCTCTGCAGATGCCCAAGAAAAGGGAATTGCTTCCGGTTGGCTACTTCAGAGCCTGAGGCAGTGCTGCTGCCAGGCCTTCTGCCTCAGCCAGTGGTCCCCTCTTCCATGGCCTGGTGGAGCAGTTTAGGTTAGATGTGTCCTCCTGTTGCTTATTGCCTTGCTTTTTGGGAGCAGGAAAGGTTCATATGATGCCCTTACCTTATCATGGTGTTCAGGGTCAGCTCCTCCCCCAGGCCAGGAAGGGAGTGGGAGCCAAGTTGATAGGATGGAAAGTGCCCGATAAAATCATGTAACAAAGATGTCCTTTGTGGGAAACTGGGACGACAGGGACATCACTCAGGGCCAAGGGTACTTTCTGAGTGAATGAGGATCCCAACATTTGTCCATCCCCTCAGGGCACAGGATATGCACTGAACTGCAAACCCCCATACAGCCTCCTACCTGCCTTGGTTTCTGCCAGATTGTGTAGGTTTGCAGATACTATTTTGATTCTAAGGTTGGGGGAAAATAGAAAAGTCAGGGGGGTGGGAAGGGCCTGAGAGGAGAGATGAGTGGAGGACATAAATTAATGTAAGAGCCAGAGAAAGACTCGTATCTGGTTTATGTGCTTCCACAGAACCAGCACCCCACCATCCCTGATGAGTCACAAACTCTTCCTCATTTGCCTGAAAAAAGCAGCTCTTACCACCTTGATGAAAATATACATCAAGTTTCTTTTCCTTTCTTTTCCTCTCTACTTTGACTTTTTTGAGGAAAAACAAAATTTTTTTTTTTTTTTTTTTTTTTTTTTTTTACTGTTGTTTGTTTGTTTACTCCAAGGAATAACAATTTAGCAATTGTCATGGAAGCCAAACTGGGAGCTCAGGTCACAGTTCCTTTTCAAATCCACAGAGACCCCCAGGGTTCCCTCCTCTTGCTCACTGCCTCCTTTTCTGTTACTTTCAGCCCTGTGCTGTTTCATGCTCTGGCATCCTTTTTCCTCTTAACTTTTGTTTGAACCTGAAGGAGGAAAAACCTGCCTAGAATCAGATTTCTAACCACCAGACTTGAATTTCTCCTTAAAAGTTGGTATGAAGAAGACCCACTGTTAAATCTTTAGCCTCCAGAGTAAGGTGATAGGAGCAACTTTTACTTCTTTTCTTCCAGGGAAAATTGGCCATGGGGGAAAATGCTATTATTCACAAATCCTAATGACCCCACATTTCTTCTAAATTCGATTTCATAGTCTTGAGAACAGTTTTCTTTTGATGTACAGGTCGAATGCCCCCCCCCAACCCCTCTATAAGGATGTACATTCAAACACATGTTCTCAGATTTCACTTGTTCTCTTTTAATCTGCCTGTCCTGTAAAGCATACTTCATTGAGAACATGACCACGTGATTCTGTTTCTCCCCAAATTTCAGTACCTTGTGGACATGTTGATTGAGATTAATGTTGTTGCCCATTTTGATTTTTAAGGACCAATTGCTCCTCTGTCCCATACATACTCCATATGGGCTTATCTCATTTACATGGAGGTAAGGGAATCACCTGGCTCCTTCCTCCTTGTCTTCCCTCTCCTGATTCTTTATAGCCTCCTGCTCTCTGGATATATTTGAAACTGATAACCAGACCTTGCAAGGGGCATCAAACTGGAGTGCTGTAGAAAGTTATTTCCCTCCAATGCTGTGGCCTGTGGCCATGAGGAAGGAATGTGTTCATCTTCACCATAGGCAGCATTGCCTGGTTAGTAAAGAGCACCTTCAAAGGCTTTTTTCTGTCTCTGAGGTTTGTCTTGGCCCAGTGCCACAAGCTGAAGATCAGAAAGGACCATCCAGTGACCTAGAATGACCCATCTTATCCTAGACAAGACAGAAGGTTGGCTGAATCCTAAGCCCTGAGGAGTCAGTTTCCCTACCTACACCCAGGGATGCCTCAGTGTGTGTGTGTGTGTGTGTGTGTGTGTTCCTGCACACGCCTTTGTTTGTGTGAGCTCATCTGTCACCTTTATGCCAGAGTTTTTAAGTCCTAATGTGTTCTCACTAAAAGCTGTTGACTGATAAATGACTTCTATCCTCATAAACAAGGTTGAAACTTGTGATTCTTGCTTTCCCAGGGCTTCAGTGACCAGGAGGACTTTTGGGCACAGTGGTATTGCAGTGCACACCTGGTATGCGTGTCCGGCATTAATCAAGTCCATTTGGGCTATGGCTATTAGCCAACACCAGTTCTATCTGGACAGAAAGCAGAGTAAGGTAAGTGACCAAGCCTTTCACCAAGCTGTGAACTGGCCTTGGGGCAGTAGTTTAGGGATGGGAATGGATGGGCGGGGGAGTCCCTGTGTCCTTGGCCCAAGACTTGCACAGGTGTGGACTTGTCTCTCAAGGCTATAGGTGGGAGGAACGAGACTAGTTCTTAAAGGGCACATTCCATGCAATTTGGTCACGAGTGGCCCAGCCACCATCAGCTGCTCAGGAGCCACTACAACCAGGTAGGGCCTTCTGAGGAATTCTGAACATGCTTTTGGACCTCTGGAGACTCTCGCAGGAACAAGCAGTCCAGCCCTTTTTGGTGTTTAAACAGTGACATATTGTTTTATTTTCGAAGATTAAAAATAAAGAGGAAGAGTTCTCAACTAATAGACACCACCTAACTGTTGAGGGTAATTGCTGTGAAAAACCCTGCAGGCTTTTCCAACTGCCAACTCCATTTTTAAAAATGCAAAACTGGAAACGTGAAAAACAAAAAAAGCAGCAGCAACAAGTCTGTTTCCCTAAGGTGGACCCAGAGCCTCAGGCATAGTAAACAGTCATCCGTCCAGGGAGATTTCACCGCCCCCCAACCCAGACTTGGGGCTGCGTTTTCTGGTGGGTGGGAGAATGACGTGTCCTTGGTTCACACGCGGCTTCTATCAACACTCTGCCCCCTCGTCCTCTACCAGATCTCCTGTACCCTCAGGCAAAGGCCCTGCCAAGATGGGTCCTCCACTTTTCCCAGGATCCTGTGGCTTGGGTTGTTTGAAATACAGAGTAAGAACAGCCTTGGCCCTGGGCAAGTGGACTCCACTATCCAAGGGAGCTTCTCTCCATTGACTTCTCAGGAGGAGGAGGCAGGACCCTGATCATTGGATTGGTACCCTCTGGGGCTCTTTCTCTTTTGTCTGTTTTCCCTTATTGTGGGTGAAAGCACCCAGAAACCACTCCAGACACGGGAACTCACACAAGAGATTTTTATTAAGTGAACAGGCAGAGTGTCTGCCTACAGGGCAAAAGAGAGAGAAAGAGAGAGAGAGTGTGTGTAAGAGAGAGAGAGAGGAAGGAGGAGGAGGAGGAGGAGAGAGAGAGAATGGAGGAGGAGCCATTCTTAAGTAGTCGAATTTCACGGGCTAATAGCAATTGGATCAGTCACTGGCAAGGAGGTTCAAGGGCTAACAATCTGAACCAATGACTGACAAGGAAGTTCGCAGGCTAGCAATCTAGGTTGTAAAATGATGTTTGGTGGGGGGAAGATTACAAGCAGCAGCAAAATGGCAGATCTGATGCCAATAGTAGGTTTCTGTTTCCTGGAGGAGAAAGTTGGACTGAGTGGGAAATAAAGAGATAGTACAGGTAGAAACAAAGCCACACCTTCCTTCAGTCCTAATATAGTTTTAAATCAGGGCCCCTCCCCCTGCCTTTTTTTTTTTTTTTTTTTTTTTTGGTACCTGGGCACTGAATCCGGAGGCACTGATCCACTGAGCCTCATCCCCAGCCCTTCTTTTTTTAATTTTTTTTTTTTTTTTTTTTTTAATTTTGAGGTAGGGCTTCTCTAAGTTGCTGAGGCTGGCCTTGAACTTATACAGATCCTCCTGCCTCAGGTTCCCAAGTCACTGGGATTCCAGGCATGCACCACCATGTCCAGTTTCACTTTCTCCTTTATAAAGCATTGTTTCCTTTTCTAAATCTTCTTGGTCTCTTTTTTGGTCACTTTCTGGGGTGACTGAGTCCAGGGAGGAACATTTTTGTAGTTGGAGTCATGAGCCTTCCAGAGCTCTCCAGGTGTTGACAGGCCTTGGCACAGGAATCTGAAGCTCAGTTAGATCAAAAGAAACAGGGCCAAAAGGTTTTGACTCATGCTACACATTGAGACAGCCAGTGATGCCAACAATTTGCTCTCTAGTGGCAAAAGCTGGAGGTCAACACCTTGCAACACCTTTGAACATGGATTCAACCTCTGTATTGTTCTGTCATGGGATGGCGAGGAGTAGAGGGTTGGGCAAGTCTCTTGGACCCCACTGCCAGTTTCTTTCGAGGACAGACCACCCACACAGTGGTACCACAATTTTGAAAGGGAGAAAGAAATACCACATTTTGAGTGATGGATAGTGCGACAGGGAGGCCCCCGCTCCCTGTGCTGTTTTCTGCATGGAGTCTCCTGGATGGCTCAAGCAGCTGGCCCGAGTGTGACCGTTCTCAAAGGTGATCCTACCCTGCATGTGGGAAGGCTGCTCAGCAGGTTTCAGGTCAGCCATGAAGCAGAGAGTGAACCTCAGGAAAGAATGGTCACAGATCACTTATTAACAAGAACATCTCTTAAGAGGCAAAACGAAATGCCCACAGCATTAGGAAGGACTCAGCTGTCCCTCTCTGTAACCCCGAGGAACAGAAGAAAAAGCCCACACTCCCAGGAGCAATGGAATTTTGTCCCAGAAAACCTTACATGCTCACAAATATCCCAAAGCCCTTTCACTTCTCCGAGGAACGAACCCTCAACCCCCAGAGACAGGTAAGGAAAAGTTCCCCTATTTGGAAGTGGGAGGACTCTGTTTTCCAGCACCATGACCTTGGGCAGGTCTTTCATCACTTGTGCTTTGCTCTCCCCAATTAGAGAACAGAAAAGGAAATTCCTGACCTAAATTAGTAATTGGTCAATGACACAATGTTTGTGAAATTGCTTTAGGAAGTATGTGCTGTCTCTTATTAACATCATTATTAATCTATTGTACTGTTCTCCTGGCCAATGTGTGCGTCAAGTTTAAAATCTCTAAAAGGTCCCCAAGTTAAATCAGAGGTGATGAAATTCCTCCTAGGAATCACAGCACCTTTCCTTTCTGGAAGGCAGTTCTTTATAGAATAGTGATGTGATCCATCTCCAGTGGGCAGCACAGGCTCTGAGTGAGTGATGGCCAACAGGCCTTCGAATGAAAAGCTTTAAATATTTCTGGCCAGCCAGTGTGGGCTGGCATCTGGCAGGGCTTCCCACTCTACTTATAGGGCCGTGCCAACCATTCCTTTCTCTGAAGTGCTTCAGCAAAGCCCAGGCCTCCCAAGTGATGTTTATCAACTCCAGAGAGACAAGTGCGGTCTAGTGGTTTGAGTCAGCAAGCGGGGTGGCCAAGATTCTCATGTTCTTTCCTCACACTCGGGTACTTCCTTCTTTAAGGGGCAACATGCCGTCTCTCTCTCTCATTCTCTCTCTCTCTCTCTCTCTCTCTCTCTCTCTCTCTCTCTCTTTCTACCCTTCCATGCCCCCCCATCAGCTCTCCACACATGTGCATAAAGAGACCCTTTCACCTTCCAAGGTAGGGCGAAGGGAGTCCGTACTAGTTGGTTTTCCATGGTTCATTCAGTATGAGAAACTCAACAGGCACTAAATACAATTGGTAACTTATATATGCTGACCCCAAAGATCCGAAATGTTGTCAGTGAGATTCCAGTAACCTCTGCAGCCTGGAGCCAAGGAATGTCCTGTGGACTTGAGAGGAAAATATTTGAAAATATTTGAAACAATTTCATCAAATTGTTTAGATGAAACATTCGACACTTTCCCTCTGAACTTAGAGTGGGGCCTTCTGGAATTGACCCCCAAATGCAAATGTCTTTCCTCCTTATTCTATTTTTTTTTTCTTTTTTAAAAATCTAGTCCGTTATCTTTATTCCATCTGGAATCAAAAGCAGAGAGACTGCATGGTAGAAAAAATTAAATCTTGCTCACAGAATATCAGCCTTTAAACTGAGGAATGCTAATAGGGCAAGACTTTCAGAGAAAGACATACGGAAGTCTGGAGGCTTCCGGGTTGCCACAGAGACTTGACTGTGTAAGGAGAAGATGTCCCCAACAGTGCTCATTTCCTCTTTGTTCCTTTTATGTGTGTGTGTGTGTGTGTGTGTGTGTGTGTGTGTGTGTCTCTCTCTCTCTCTTAAGACTGTTGGGTCATCGTGATAACTCCATTCCATAAAGTTTCTAAAGCTTTCTAAGAATTTGGTCTCTCTTATAAAGGGCAACTTTGTTCCCTTTCCGTATTTTTGTTTTCCACCTCTGAGACTGATGTGCAGCAGGAGCAGGGGGGCAGATTTTCCATGTGAATAATGAGATCCCTAAAATACCAGGTGGAGCCATCAATCTAACCTCATTTAGCAAATTACTTCCAGGCCTCAATTTATATCCTATTCCTATTGCAACGGCCTTGACATATATTATCTAACTTAGCTCTCATTTCACCTCTGTGACGTGGGCTCTCAGATCTCCAAGTTACAAACAAGAATCTGAGGATCAGAGAGGTCAAGGGTCAAGTTCACCAGAGATTAACTGGGAAGAGTTGGGATTCTAACCCAGCTGTCTCTGGCTTCAGACCCCAGGCCTTTCCCACCATTCGGCACTGGTTTAGGTTGTCCTGTGTTACTGTTACATAACTGGCTAAGTGCAGGCTCCTTTTGTTAAAACATGGGTCTTGATAATAGAGTATAGTGCAGAAAGAAAGGAAGTAATGGATTGTGCTCTCGTTGTGCTTGCTCGAGGATAAAGCACAACCAGATGGGTGCTGTTGATATGCCAGGTCAAGGTCTTTCCTGCTTTCTGCTGCAAGCCAAAACTCTGCAAGGGCTGGCAGCTGGGATTGCTTTATGAATAAGGGGACCCTAACCTGAGGACTCTGACCTGGTTCTAAATGCAAAGGAAAAAGTCCAAGTTAGAAAGAAGACTTAAGTCTACATTGAGGAATGACCAGTGTGGGGAGATAGAGAAGGAAAACCAGTTCATACCAGGTGAACAAAATAAGTCAAAAGCCTCAAGAGTTTCCTCTGGCTCACAGACCTTTGTCTTGCTAACAGAAGGAAAGTGCCTGAGGCCGGAAGTTGTGGTCATTCACCAGTGTGGACAACAACACTGAGGCCAGAGGAAGGGCACCTCCTTGGAGTCTCAGACTGCTTTTGCAGGACAAATGCAGGCCTCTGAGCTGACACCTGGACCTGACAGCCTTTCCTAAAAACAATCACTTTTAGGGACATAATTGTGAATGTAGAACCCTTTTTGAATTATTCTTCCTTACTGTGTTCTTTAGCCACATGATGCTAATTAACATGTAGACTGGAGTTTGAGCTATAGAATGAAGGCTCTGGAACCTACATGTAGGTATCAAAATAGATGCCAAGCACATGCCAGAAGTTTCAGGTAGTGCCCAAGTGTCCACGTGAGCAGTTTTTCTAAAGGCTCCTCACCTCATACTCTGAGACTGCAGATACAGGGCGCTGACACTTCAGGCAAACTTTCCAAGGTCACGTGGATGACAATTGAAGAGGTCTTAATCATTGCACAATTTATTGGAATTTCTTGAATTTGTTTCACCTGTCTCTTATGTCATTAAAAAACTGAAAAATATTTTTTCCTCCATGTTTAAGTACAACATAATTATAGTCACTACTTTTTATTGATTGCTGTGTCAGGCAGAGAAGAAAGGAGAGAAGGGAAAGGGAGGGGAGGGAAGGAACGCCCCATACACATCTCACCTCCTGTGACCCCAACTACCTTTGTGTGGTAGGTAGTTTATAGTTAGGAATAATGAGACTCATGAGATTAAGTAATTTTCCCCAAATCCAGATTCCGAAACACGTGCTCATAAGTACTACACAGTCCAGCCCACAGGAGCCCAACCTGTGACATTCCTTCGTTTGTGTAGCTCTAAGCCTCCTCTGCTCCGTCAGAGTGGTGGTGATTAGTGATAGGGCCGAGGGACACAAAGATCAAGAGGCTGCAGATCCTGGGATGAGTCACTTTGCTGAATTTCAGGACGACGAGTGACTTCTGTCCCCTCTTTGAGAGGACTGTCCCTCCGTGACCTGCTTGTCCTTCTGTTCCAGTCCAAGATCCATGCAGCACGAAGTCTGAGTGAGATCGCCATTGACCTGACGGAGACTGGGACACTGAAAACCTCAAAGCTGGCCAACATGGGGAGCAAGGGGAAGATCATCAGCGGCAGCAGCGGGAGCCTGCTGTCCTCAGGTAAGCCTGGCCTGCGAAGAACCTTCTGGAGAATGTGAGAGAAACCCTCCTTATTGTCATGGGGCTCAACCCTTGGGAAACCTGGGGACAGCCATGGCACAGGTAGCCACCTGGCATGCTTGCCAGAAGCTGGCTTTGTTCCCCACCAAGTTTGGGGCCAAATGGGAATCTGAGAAAAATGCCCAAAAGTATCCAAGGCAGTCGGGTAGGGGCGGTGAGGGGAGAACCAGTGTGTCCACATCATGTAGGGCAAACTGCTGGGCACACACAGGTCTCTTCAAGAACCCCCAGAGCCTTTCAGAATACTGTCTGTCCTGATGGTCGAGTCGACCTTTAGGACTGTCAACTGCCAGGGCAGAAAGCAGGGTTCTCTCTGCATCTTCAAGGGAACATTGCAACGAGGAGGAGTGGAGGTCAGGATCTGGTGCTGAGACACATACTCTCTTCCCTCCTTGGGACTTTAAAAGGTGTAGGTTGCTCCTACTCAGGGAGGCAAGGAGAGTCTGGCCACCACCGGACATGACAGAAAGAGAAATGCCTGTCATCTCCAAAGGTCAGGAGACCTGGTTCTGCTCTTTCTGAGAGCCTTGGGTTTGTGATTTTGCCATTCGATTTTGAGGAGACAGAGAACTCTGAGCTCCCATATCTGGCTGACTTGAAGAGCAGGAATGCCTTCTGCTGAAAGGATAGGAAGAGACGTGAGCCGGAGGAGGGCAGGGAGAGAGGAAGGGAGCAATGATTTGGAAATGCGAGAGCAGTGTGACTGAAGGTTACTCCCAAGGCCACATGGTTAAAAGCTGATTGATCTAGGGAGCCGCATCACCTTGTCTCTGAGCCAGGAAAATAAAGCAATAAGTTTTCAACCCACCTCATCTTCCAGGGTCATTGTCTAACTGTAGATAGTGACTGCAACAACAACACATTTAGAAAGGAAAAGACAAGAGAAGAAGGGGAGCTGAGAGCTGGCCAGTAGGCTTCTGGGCTGGTGGTGTCCAATCAGAGCCAGGAAAAAGTTTAAAATTGAAGAACCGGGGAGAGGATGGACGCCCTTCCTGCGTGGAGAGGTGGCTTTACCACAGGACTGCGGAAGCAATAAGCCCAGGGCCCTCTGTGGATGGGCTGAGGCCCTGGCAGGGCCCTGGCAGTGTGTTCACGTGCTCATGCATTTTGTAAAATCGACTACATTTGTGTATTGTCTTAAACAGCTAACCTTTAGGCTCTGCAAAACCTGGATCTGCATCTGCCAGACCTTCATAGGGTTCACACTAACCTTTCCCTCCCTGGTAGTCTTCAAAATGGTTTCCATACAAAAGAAGGGCCAAATGATCATTCTTTCTAGGTCTTAGTTTGTGAGGAAGATCTTTAGGGAATGTTGTCTTCTTTTATCAGAGAGAATGCTGTTCAAACCTAAGCCCCCTGCCTGGAATTACAGCCACACCCAGGCTCCATTGAAAGGCAAAGGGCGGAGCCAGAGCCAACACCTTGTTTGTCTTTTAGACACAACATACAATATTTTTCCTAACCCCTGTTAAAACCCACAGTCTCAGATCAGAACCTGGGTCTGTCAACTCACTGCCTCCTTATCTAGTCATGGGGAACCTCGCCCCACTCCAGCTTGGATTCTTCCAGCTCCATGGCTCTTAGGCAAACATCAGAACCACAGAGATTGCCAGGCCTCCCTCCAGAGCCTCTACAAGGTCTGGGTAAGATGAGATGAGTGCCTCTCCAACCAGTGGCCTGGTATGCCGTTGCTGCTGGTCCAGGGTCAAAACTTTGAGAGCCACTCTGCTGGCTAAAGAAGAGATAAAAGCTGGAGGTGAGCATGTTGCTCAGGACCACGGAACCCAGGTCTCCCCACTTGCAACCTGTGTCCTGGTCCATCTGCCTGGGCCCCTCATATCTATCCGGCAACCTCCAGGGGCACCAAGCAACACCTACTAGCAGCTATCCATGAGGTTGTGCCAAGAGCCCCACGTCTTAAGATGAAACTGACATTATGGGACCATCGGGAATGAAATCTAAGCATCTTTAAGACTAAAAGGCAATAAATCTCTATTACTGCCATCAGGTTGCCATTTATCATCAATTCTGTGGGACTGAAAAGAAGTTACAAAACATCTTCCTGCCAAATCCACCCTGCCCCTAATATATAAGCATCTTTCTTCTAAGATATTTAAGTGATTTTCAAATGCTTAATAATATAGTGGAGGGGCCCCAGGCGAGGGCATTTAGGAGTTGATAGAAGTAGCTAAGGTACCTGCAGGATGGCTCTGGTTTGCCTTTCACCCCCAAACCCCTTTCTGATCTGCCTTGCTAAGCAGGAAGAAACACCAGGTGAGGAGAAGACCCCCAGACTAGGCCAGGTGCATGTCAGCCTCTTCCCAGCCCTGCAAGTTGAAGCCTGAAAACCTGTCCTTTAATGCCAAGGCTTCTTGGGGATGCTCCACACCCACCACCATCCCATGACTTAAGAGAAACAATGGGGACAATGGAGGGAGGACCACAAACAGGAAGCAGTCCATCCATGCACAAAGGGAATTTCTCCATCCTGTCCTCCCTCATGCTGTGGCTGCTGCCAGCTCCTGCTGCCCCTCCTGCTTTCCTTGCTGGGAGGAGGAAGCCTGCCCTTGGAGAGCCTTTGGCAGTCCCATCTGGAAGGGACCAATTTCACATCCCCCACAGTGGGGAAGTGCAACCCCTGGCCTGAGAATCCAAGAGGCTGGCTAGGGTCCTACCCTTGCTTTCTGTCCTGTCTGTCCTGTCTGTCCTCCTGCCCACAATGTGGTCCCACAGACAGCACAGGCCCACATGCTTCCTGCTGACACTCAGCCCTGATTTTAAGTATTCACCTGACCTTCCATTGCTTCCTTCAGAAAATGAGACACAGACTACCCAGTATCCAAATTGATAAACTGTTTCTTCTCCTTCCCCTCCTAATTAAATGGTGTCTAATAATTGTTCCGTAAAAGCACTCTGAGAACCTAGTCACCATTTGAAAATCCTCTCTCCCCACCCGCCCTAGGGAGCAACTGCCAGTAGGCACTCAATATGCAGTTCTTGGAATGAGACATTGGAGGGTAGCACTGCAAGTCCTGTATGCTGCACACTGAGTCTCCATGTGCCCAGAGCGCATGGTGCTGTCTGCCTTGCTGAGGGCTCTCCTGTGATTTGCCACCAACATTCTCCCTCCCCTGTACAGTGAACCTTTGTCACACACTCTTAGGCCTCTCAGGTTTTTTCCTGTCAGATCAGGTCCTGTTGCAGTAGCATCCACCCTCATGGTCTTTGGTGCACCCCTTTCCTTTACCAGACCATGAGTAACTGAGCCATGTAACAGCCTTGTAATATTTCTATGGTGTAAACATTTTCTCCAGCTCCCAAACTATGCTAGGTATTGTACACAGCATTTAAAAAATCAAGCCCTTCCTGCCAGGAGGATGCATACTGCTGATGGATGCAAAACAGAGAAGGTATTTCCACACTACTAGAAATCGTTAAAGGTGATTTTCCTATTTAAGTGTATGTAATTATTGTAATCACCTTTAAAATTACTGGGAAGTCCAGTCCTTGGTGTCTGAGGCCTCAAATGCTACAGAAATGAAGAAATACCATTGCTATCTTCTATTTATTTATTTTTAATCATTCTACTGTCTTTCCTATTTTCATTCCCCCCTTCCCTTCATTACCCATTGTCTAATCCACTTAACTTCTATTTTTCCTCTACCCCCTCCTTATTGTGTGTCAGCATCCACATCTTATTTCATTTAGCATGATAGTCTTCAGGTCCATCCATTTACTGGCAAAAGTCATAAAGTCATTCTTTCTTATGGCTAAGTAATATTCCATTGTGTATATATATATACCACATTTTATTTATCCATTTATCTGCTGAAGGGCACCTAGGTTAGTTCCACATCTTAATTATTGTGAATATGACTGCTATAAACATTGATGTGTCTGCATCACTATAGTATGCTAATTTTAAGTCCTTTGGGTATATACTAGGAATGGGATAACTGGGTCAAATAGTTGTTCCACTCCATGTTTTCTGAGGAGATCTCCATACTGCTTTCCAGAGTGGTTGCACCAATTTGCAGTATCAGCAGCAATGTATGAGTGTGCCTTTCCCCCCACATCCTTGTCAACATTTATTGTTACTTGTATTCTTTATAATTGGTATTCTTACTGGAGATGGAATCTCAGTATAGTTTTAATTTGCATTTCTCTAATTGCTAGAGATGTTGAAAATTTTTTCAACATCTCTAAATTTTTTACCATTTGTATTTCTTCTGTGCAGTTGTGTGTGTGTGTGTGTGTGTGTGTGTGTGTGTGTGTGTGTGTGTTTTGTTTTGGTGTTAAGTTTTTTGGGTTCTTTATATATCCTGGAGATTAGTGCTCTGAAGTGCTGAAGTGCAGGTGGCAAAGATTTTCTCTCTCTCCACATTCTTGATTGTTTCCTTTGCTGTGAAGAAGCTTTTTAGTTTGATACCATCATTGCTCTCTTCTAAAGAAGTCAGAAGACTGTGCTTACTAATGCCCTGAACCATAGGCTACTATTTCAAAAAGAAAAGGTCAACATAGTTGAATGATTAATTAAGTTTGGGGCCAGCACACACAGTCCTGTCGTTGTGAGATGTAGGGTTCTCCCATGGGACACCTGTAGGCCTGTGTCCCAGCAGAGAGCCCCAGAGGTGGTGAACCAACCGAGTGTAAGCTGTGGGCCTCTGTTGGGATGAACCCACTTGTGTAGGGGCTCACACAAATCATCCAGTTGATGATGGGTGAGGGGGAGAAGACAGGGGGCAGAGCCTAGATAATTCCTACACGTTTGTAGCTGCTCTGTTCCTTACTTTCACTCATATGTGTTTCCAGTAACAAATTTTTAGAAGGTTCAGATATAGTTTGAGAGGACAAGTATGAATTCACACCACTTGGTTTAGATGTTTTCAGAGTTTGTTTATTTTTTTAAAGGACCTGAGATACTTCTAGTGGGATCTTTTAGAGAGCTATTGCTCCTTCACTTCCCCCATTATTTGAAATCTCAGCAAAGAGGAGGGAAGAGAAGGAAGAACCAAAAAAACTGCCTTTGTAGGGGTAGCAGAGCTTGTCTGAAAGTGGGAGAGTCTGGGATTTGCTCCAAGCATTGTTTCAGGGATTTGCCTCCCAGAACAAGTGGGACTTAGTAGATTCGTAGGATCACCAAGCTGTGTTTTTGCTCTCAGGCCATTTAAAGAAAACAGCGTACACCTGCTTAGACTCTACCCAGTGTTCTGCAGGGCCCTGCAACTTGTTGCATTAACCACCCAAACAAAAGGTGTTACTGTGCATCTTGTCTTAAGCAGAAGGCTGAGACCACTGTTGGCTTCTGGAATAGAAATACAGGGGCATAAACTACCCATGGCCTACAAAACAAAGTAACATGTTCTGTTTATAAATAGGAGTTTGGCTCTGCGGTCAGTGAGATGACAATTGAATCATCTTCCTTGTCATCAGCAGGATTGTGAAGGATGGATGGATCCATGTGGTGATGGATCTTTAGTTTAAAAAAAAAGAGAGAGAGAGAGAGAGAAGAAAACCTGCAGTCTGCTATTGCACCCCAGTTCCAGCACTTTCCGTTCTGGGAGAAAACACGTGCTCAGCACAGGCCCCAGCCTTGCCTGGGATCGGTCCATGTTCATTACTCAACTATTCGCACATTCTCATTCTCTGAAAGTAAGCACTTCCTTCCATTGTGAGAAAGTTTATTAATAACTAATGTAACAATGAGGATGCCAGCTATCTGACATCTCTCCATACAGAGAGGTGATCTGATAGGCGTCTGCCAGCTTTGTGCTCATAGCTCAAAATGCGCTTGCCCAGCACTGGTGTAAATCACACGATGGTTTTTGTTTTGTTTTTCTTTTTGCTCCTGCTCTGTCTCCTTCCTGTATCTTTTTCTGGCCTTTTAAAGTTCCCCCAGCACCAGTGGCCTGTTGCCTCTTCTTTTAGGTCTAACAATGAGCAGGATTCCAGGGGCCTTAATTTTGGTCATGACCTCAACTCTGCCACTGGGCACAGTCCACCAGGCAGTGCCAAGGGAATTGGGCTGCCAGCATGTGTTTATGCTGGACTGTGTAACAGTGAGGCCTGGGAAAGCTCTTTCTGTGGGATGGAGTTTCTGGACTCATTTGAGCAGGACTGGCTTGAGTTAAAATTGAGGAGACGGAACAGTTGCCCCTTCTCCTCCTATTTTAGAAAAAAACAAAATTAAAAATTGATAAAGTCCCTTATACAGCTGTATTTATGCTAGTAAAGGAATTTTTGTCTACTAAAGAGAACTGAAACACAATGACAATATGTTATCTAAATGAACAACTTTCTGATGAAGAGATTTTAAACGGTGGAGAAGAAATCTCACTATTACCTCAGGGGCATTTCTCTGTTCCCATTGAAGCACACTCTCTGTTTGAGTTCCCCTTTGCTGGGAGTATAGAATGCATATCACTGAGATTTGCAGTTTATGTACAAACTTTCATATTGTAATAGAATAACAATCCTGGAGTCAGAAAGGTCAGCTCCTTGTTTCCTAGTGTAAGAAATGGAAACTGTATGAGCTGCAGTTATTTCAGTTAGACATTTTACTCAATGCTGTTAATTTCTAAAATTGACTATTCAGTTCTTCGTGTTTCTTTGTCTCCGTCTCCCACCCCCTTCTCCCCTAAATGTCCTTTTAAATGACACATTTGTACTTTTTACCCTTGGTGAAGTGCCACTGAGGTATGGACTCTCCCTAGAGAATAAAGCTATCCCAGAGACTCCCAGCTGCCATCAAAATGTGCTTGCCTTTGAAACAGTTTTGATTTCAGCACTCTCTGAATTATTTTATTTCTAAAATGCCTAAGTCTGATGGAAAGTTTCCCAAGCATGCATTTTTCATGTTAAAAATCACATTGAATTCACTGAGACAGTCCCCAGAGCTACCTCGTGGATCCTGCCATCTGCAATGTGGCATTATTTCACAGGGTCTCCTAGGAATCTTTGATGTAAGGAATTGATCCTTGAGGATTTGTCAGGGAAATAAATATCTCTTTATCATAAAGGAGAGTTCAAACCTTTTCCCCATATTTATTCCTGGGTATCTGCCAAAATTTTCCCTTACAGCTTTTATGGATCTGGTGGGAATATGCTGTCTTCATTTTTTTTTTCTCTTTTTAATTTTTTCCCCTAAAGGCCTAAACAAACAGATCGTCATTTCTTCCCTAACTTTGAGGATAACAGATTTCTTGCTTTTGGGGGACACTGTTTGTTTGGAATTTCCCCTCCTTCCAGAGAGGAAAACACCCCTTCTGCTCTCTGGAATCAGAGGGCTGGTTGTCAGCATCCCGTCTGAAAAACACATGAACCAGTTCCTGACCATGGCCTCCTCAGCAGGATGCACACTCATATCCGGTGCCGAGTTGCCCACCTGGGATATTTGGAATGACTGGATCAGATTCTCCATTGCAGCTGAATGAGGAGACCCTTCCATGTGTTGGCTACCAAGAAGAGAGCTGCTGTTGCTGCCGGTGTCCCTCCACATCTGGCCGCTCCATATGCAGCTGCCCAGTGGCCTGACCTCTGGGTTCCCAGCTGGAAAATGGGAAACCAACAGGGACACAGTCAGTGACTCCAAGGTCCCCAGTAAGGTCACAGTGTCAGCTAGTTCTCTCAAAGATTTCCAGATTCTTTCTGAAAATGACTTTCTGACTTTGACCAAATCACTCAGTCCCTCGCTGGCCATGTTGGGAGAGCAGTTCTCTTCTTTATGGTTAGCTCACTTTCTCCTTGTTGGCCAGATTGTTTCTTTAAATTCTTTGGATTAGGATTGAAATGTGATCATAAAATAGTCAAAGTCAGAACATACTATTTTCAGTCTTAACCATCATTCAAATAGATTCTTACCAACTAGGAGGACAGGTTTGCTGCTGTGATCCCATGTCAGTTTCCCTGGCAGCAAATTGGAGAGAGGCTTCACCTCAGAGAGTAGGGTGCAATCTGCAATCCAGCCTGATCATCCAGTTGGCTCAAGGGCTGTGGGTTCCTTCCCTGCAACAGTATGCAGCTTTGCTTGTCTTCTGCCTCCTCCTGGTAGGAATTACCTGAGGTTTGGAAGCATGGCTGCTCTTCCTGTCTCCCCCATACCACCTGTACATGAAGGTGCTCCAGAGATTTCTGTGCTTTATTGACACATCTAGAGAGCACTCCATCTTCTCCTACATCTTGATCCATGCAGTACTACAGAAAGAACCTAGGTTCAGGAAGCAGATGTAATGGCTTGCTACCCCTTGTTACCATGGCAACCCAGCAATGGCCAAGGCAGAAAGTCACCCTCATGGAGTTTCCATTAGAGGGATAAAACAGACCACACAGCCAGATTGAAATCCTGGTTCTGCCTCCCTGTCCCCCACACCCGGCCGCCCTGTGACCTTCCCTATGAACAAGGACCATGTTTCTGTGATGATCAATGAAGTGTTGCATATAGGACACTCCTGCTTAGGAGTTCTGGAAAAGCACCTCTTGAGCTTTACGAATCAATAGGGCCACGGTGGTTGTGTGCCAGTATTCCACGTTTCCTTGCTTATCCACCCAGTGTTTTTCACCTTTTCCATTATGGGGCTCTCTGGAATTGGTGCACCAACTCCTCATAAAAGCCAGGAACACATTTTAATAAAAATAACTGCTAATATTCATGTAGCACTTCATATGTTCTGAACTCTCTTCTAAGCATCTTCCAAGTGTTATCTTTTAATTCTCCCAACTTTTGAAAAAGTTTTGTTTTCATCTCCATCTTACCAGGGAGGAAACTGGGACTTAGAGAGGTCATGTGACCTGCCCAGATCCTGGAGCTGTGAGAAACGTGTGGGAACACACACCTGGAACTGTTAACCCTAAGCCATGGACTGCAGACTTCTGTCTTAGGAGGATTCAATGCCAGTATGTTTTCCAAAGAATATTCAGAACTCTTTTCTATGAATTTGAGTGTTGCTTGATGCAAAGTGTTCATGCATTAGTTATGTTTTTCAAAAACATTCCTGGGCTCCTGCACCAATTTGGTCAACCTTTTCCAAGCAGCTCTTGGCTACTGGTTTTTTAATCTATGAATTTTGAAATCTGACTCTTCAGTACAGTAAAGATGTTCCATCCACCTTTCAAAGTCATTATTCTATGTGCGTGTGTGTGCGTGTGCGTGTGCATGTATGGTGCTGGGGGTTGAATCCAGGGCCTCATACATGCTAGGTAAGCACTCTACCATTTAGCTACATCCCCAGCCCTTCATTAATCTTAGAGACAACTCAGATTAAACTCTGTTTAGCATTCAAGTTTACAAATATTTGCTTTGGCCTGCTTATAAGTGAAAGAAGTAAATCCTTTAGTCACTGGTTGATAATTACACATGCCCCTGGAGGCTACAGCAGTAACTGAAATGAGAACAGAGTTGGCAGAATGCTCATCTTTCCTAGAGGTTTGGGTGGCAAAGTAAAATGGCTAGTGTCAAAAAGGGACTCCGGAGTAATTTGTTTATTAAGTAGTAGGTTCTTCATGTTTGGGCAAATTTTGAAAATTAGTCGGTTGAGCATTTAAATTTTTTTTTTCTTAGTTGTAGATAGACACAATACCTTTGTTTTATTTAGTTATTTTTATGTGGTGCTGAGGATCAAACCCAGTGCCTCACTCATGCTAGGCAAGTGCACTACCACTGAGCTATAACCCCAACCCCCAGTTGAGCATTTTATAGCCGGAAACATGATAACCCTGAGAGGTTAGTAACTGCAAGACTTCACAACCTTGAGGGCTGGGATTGTGGCTCAGTGGTAGAACACTAGCCTGGCACATGTGAGGCACTGGATTTGATCCTCAGCACCACATAAAAAAATAAAATAAAATAAAGATATTGTGTCCATCTACAACTAAAAAATAAAAATATAAAAAAGTACTTTACGATGTTTAGTAACAGATATGTGGTGAAAACCCAACTGTCTTTTCTACAAGTCTTTGTCCCTCTCAAAGAGATCAGAATTGTATCATGTGTCATTTCTAAGGGGCTAAAATTAGAGCCTTAGGGGAGGGCGCATGCGTGTGTTGCAGTAACTGGCAGTGGATGGAGCATGGGAACACAGAGCTTCCTTCCATTCCCCAAGTCCAGGTGGGATTTGAAATTGCATCTAGAACCATTTTCTGTGGGCTCTTGAAAGTTTTGCTTGTGAGACTCCCACTGACCTGAGCCCTGAGGCTCCTTCCTGTTTCTTCCTAGAGCCATCTATCAGTTGGGGGATCTAAGGTGGCCAGCCACAGAATGACTCTCTGCCCTCTGGGTCCTGCCTAAGTTACTGGCTTCTTTCCTTCTTCCTGTTAGACCAGCAGTCTCATTGAGGGAAGTCTAGGAGGCGTCTGTGGAGGAGGTGGAGCCTGGTCAGCATCACAGCAGTGTGGGCTTCTGTGGATGCCCTTTGAACTCTCTCTGTGGAATTGTTACTGGGCAGTTGACCACTTCTACTCATGGTGGCCATGTGTGCCTAGTGGCAGGACACCACCCTCAGACTCAGATTACATAGGCTCTGACATAGAGCAATAATGAGCCCTCAGAGACCTTGACTCAGAACAGTGGATTTCCTTTCAAGACAGAAGGTAATGTCACATCTTTTCAAATGCATTCTGACAACCCACTCCTGAGACACATTTATGTGGAGTTGCTCTAGTTTCATGGATGTGGAGACCCCAAGAACCCCTGAATCTCCTTGACTTCATCCCCACCTTCATCTGCCGCAGCCCAAGGCATATCTGCAAACCCAGGGGCTCAAAAAACATAGTTTAAAAATACCGTCTACACTTGTATTACTCCTTTCTACAGGTGAGCTCTGGAGCCCAAGTTCTCCACTGAATTGCAATGAAGTCCTTTTCTTTGACCAGTCCCTCCTTGAGCAAGGAGGAAGTAGTTTCAGTGATTTCTCTAATTCTACTACTGGTATGTGTGTGAGGTGTGTGCTAAATGTACACTAAGTGGTGGGTTTACCTATCTCAGGCACCGTGCTAAGAGCTACATATGTATTATCTCACTTGGCCTTTACTACAAATTCTGGAGGGCGGGTAACTTGCCGAAGGGTCACACATCTAGTGAATAGCTTAGACTTCATCAAGTCCAGCTCTGTTTTACCCTCTCCTCAACCATTCAGTAACCACCAAAATGGAAACCTCACAACCAGGGCTGGCTGGCTCAGTTGCTTCACAGGGATTTCACTTAGTACTCAGGCTCTGTATCCCTCCTGAAGGAATTTCCAGGCTAAAGGTGTGCAACAGAGCCAGCCAGCATTAGTCCTGCCAGCTACATACAGAGGACTCTGGAACCATTTAGCCTGCCAAGGCTCTCTTGCCCATCTTGTGTGGGTTTGGTAGTGCAGCTGATCATTATTAATAATAACAATCTAGGTAGCATTAATGAACCCTGTAACTCAAGGCCAATTCATAACTAATCCCATAACTAGAGACCCAGCATCCAAAAATGGTGTGCTTTCCTTCCCAGAATTTAATGTTGTTATGATTTTTGCCATTCTTGAACATAGTTAATTCTTAGATTTGACTTAATAAATCATCATTTCCTATTGAGAGGTTAGGCACGGGTGAAAGGGAAAACAATGAATTTTTCACTTGAGCTAGAAATCCTTTAATCTTCTTGGACCCAAGTTTCCCCAGGCCTGTTTTTTAAATTTGAAATCTGACTTCCTTCCCAGTATTATTTTACATTCTTAATAATTTTTTAGATGATGGAACAGAGAGTACCTCATTAAATCTTCCTGTGTCTTCAGATGGGATTGGTGACTATTACTAAGAGAACCAGATTAGGATTTATAATGATTTAGGCATGTTGCTTTAGGTGGATATAGACTGGAGAGAGTTTAGTGCTGATAAGCACAGGCCAGTTGACTTATGGAGGTAGAAAAACAGACCCATTTCAAACAGGGAGCCTGCAATAGTATCCAGTGATGTGTTACATGAGTGTGACACTGTGTGGATTTAGTATATGAGAACCATGAGGTAATGGAGTCTCTCACTCAGTGAGGATCAGCTTTTGCTTGAATTTGCTATTGAATATGGAAACCTGCAACTAAAACATGTCAAAATCCAGGAGTGGGTTACAAACCTAATTCAAAGCTTGGAAAGCAGCTTTATTAAAGGGACAACTTACTGGCAGTCTTTTTTTTTTTTTAACTAAGATGGGTCACAATTTAAGTGTAGCACCTAAGTATATGATGGACCATGCTTACTTGTTTATTGAAACATATTTATTTGCTTCTGTAGAGCAATAAGGATGGAATGTTCCTACAGTGATAGATCTTCTCAATTTCAAGCTCAAAATGGCTGGGGAAGGAAAAAGACGGAGTCCAAGTTAGAGTCAAAATGTACTTAGACATTGAGAGTTCTTCATTCTTAGGGGTGTGAGAGTCTAGAAGCTTGGTTAACTGGGGGAATTTGGGTGAGTTTCCTGCTTGGGGACTTTAAACAAAAGAATTAATATATTTTGGGGGACAGTTTGATTAGCATTGATATCTGATGCAAAGAGCATAGAAGTCCTTTCCAGCCTTATGATTCTGCACCATTGAATCAGTCATTAATTCTGGAAATTCTGATTGGATCATTCTCAATTCTGTCATCTGGTTGCTGAACTATCCAAAAATTCTGTTGTTTCATATGGAGATATAATTCCTACCCTCCACCCCAATCCTGCTGGAATTGCATTGATTATATTTTTTACTTCATGATGAATTGATATCTTTAAAAACATCAACCTTCCAATCCATGACCACAGTATGTATATTTATTTAGGTCTCCATTTCTTCCCAGTAGTGTATTATAATTTTCACTTGAGAGATTTTTCTCATCTTTATTTAGGTTAATGTCTAAGCATTTGAGGTGGTTTGATGCTATTGTCAATAACATGATCTGAACTCTTAAATCCATACCCAATAACACAAGTCCATTTCTAATAGTTCTGCTCACCGTGGGCAGAAGAAGAAGAATATTCATCAGTTCATCCTTTTCCAAGGAAGAAAAGTTCAAATAGCCTCATTGCAGGAAACCTATATCAGAACCCTACATCACAGCCCAGAAATTATTCTTTTGGTCTAACTAAATTCTCTTGTTGGTATTTTAACTTATTTTCCTTTTGTTTGGTTCATATTTTGCCTTCTATAAAGGTTTCATGTCCAGCAGCCTGCTCTTTGAATTATCACACAGATATTCCATCTAGGAAAGCTTGTAAAAATATGTATAACTTCTAGTAGGAAGGAATTTGCTTGTGACACAGTATTAAGTTAAAAAAAAAAAGATAAAATTCTAGTTTCATTTTTTTAAATATATGTGCTTAGAAAAAAGGGTCAAAAGAAAATGCATAATAGTGGTTATTGCTGGCTGATGAGTTTACCTGCTATTTTTTATACCTGTCTACATTTTCAAAATGTTTGATAAATAGGCATGATCTTTGAACTAAGCAAAAAATAATTAAATAACAATAAATTAAAATCAGCATTTTTTAAGTGAACAAAATAAAATTTAAAACAGAAAATTAGTGACTTAAACTTTACTTTCCCCCTTCATTGTGTAAAGTGTATTAAAATTTGCTAGTAAGATTAAAACAGGTGTGTAACATATCTGAAGATAATTGAGAAAGACAAACTTCTTCAGGGAGTCAACTTTCCTGCCAGGCCTCTGACTAGTTATATATTCCATGCACTGCTGGAATCCACTCCTGAGGCGTGGAACTCGGAGCACCTGTTTTATTTCCGACTCCCTTGATTCCTGGGGTAAATCCCATATCCACAGCGTGGGCTCCGGTTAAATTCATTAGTGGTCCAGATGTGTGTCCCCCTGTCAGCTGGCCTAGTAACCCTGCTGTTTATTGACAGGTTCTCAGGAATCAGATAGCTCTCAGTCAGCCAAGAAAGACATGCTGGCCGCCTTGAAATCCAGGCAGGAGGCTCTGGAGGAAACACTGCGCCAGAGGCTGGAGGAACTGAAGAGGCTCTGTCTCCGGGAAGCTGTAAGAGTTAAAAATCTGTGTTGTCTGGAACATCATTGCTCTTAAGTATGGACAGAAGGCAAAAGTGGGGACATGCGGAGAGCCGCCCAAGGAGGGCTTGTGCCCATGTTTGAAACATCCACCCCCAACGATGAGCTTTGTCAGAAACAGCTAGAACATGTGGAGGGGACACCATCAACAGTCAGGCTGGCGTTGGCAGACACCACCAGGGGCCAAGTGAACAGTCATGCTAATAGTCCCTTCTCCCTTGCATGGCACACCTCAGTTTATAAAGCCCTTCCTCATGTGACATTACCTTATTGAATATAATGGCTTTCCACCACCTTCCAAAAAGGTTATGTTTGGATTTATTTGTCCAGGCCCCTGTGCTTCTCTTGAGGATATTTCGAATTTGTCTTTGGACATCATGAAGCATCATTGAGGGTCCATAGGGAAACCAGGATGTCCCTTGAGATGTACGGTATTCCTCTTGAAGCCCCGTGATCTGCTGTTTAACTCTTTTATTTTTAAAACTCAGCTATTAGCCCAGTGATATGTTTAAATTCTATGTACAGCAGTGTCCCCTCAAGCCTCTGTCTATGCTAGTGCCAATTTTCGGAAGCATGTCCACTTTTGTATTTGTTGAAGCTTTCAACTCTACCTTAAGAGATGGTGGAGACAGTTAGTCATGACTCTCTGCCAGCAGAGTATGAGACTTCCTTGTAAAGCATAATACACATTGCTGGGCACGTGTATGTGCAAAGGCTTGCACATGGACACCGTGTGGGGGGTGCTGTTCTAGGAGTGCTTGTGCTCTACATAACTTGACAAAGAGATCTGTTGGTAAACAGTTCAGAACAGGAAGTATAAAGAGGTTCCCAAATGAAGTCTCAGAGACTTAGTGTTCCCTTCCCCCAAATAATAATGCCTTGCAGCAGGAAGAATGAAACCAGGGCCACAGAGTGAGATCACATTACACTTCAGCTTGGCTTAATTACGGTCTGGATGGATTTAAACCGGAGCCTGCTCAAAGCAGAACCACATTAGCACAAATCCATTGCAAATCTTAGGAAAGCACTTGGCCTGTTTGGGGGAATGTGCTATGTGATACTGTTAATATTAGCAACATTTTTATAAAGAATATGCTGGAATGATTGAAAAATATGGGTTTTGGTGTCTGCCTTTAATAATTTGTAAAGCCTTGTTTTGTTTTTAAAAAAGGGAAATTCCCCTCAGCCCAGCAGGGAGTCCATATTCGAAAATGTAAGAAAAGTGTCAGGGCAAGGTTCCTGTGCTATTCAGGTCTCACTGTCTCTCCTAAAAACAAGCAAAATAAGAAAAACAAAGCTTCCACTTTTTATGTTTATTTAAAACATAACTCAAGCGGATGAAAGCCCAACAGGAAGTCAGTGTACGGTCCTTCGGCCACCACACCAGTCTCTTGATGCATCTATAGAAAAGGGCTGGGGGCTTCCTGCTGGCTCCTGGGCCTATTCACATAGGTCTCCCCCTCAGCTCAAGCCTTGGGAGGAACTGTTTGACCTTAGGGAGCAGGACAACCAGAATGAAGTAGACTGGGAGCTTTTGGCAGAATATAAAAAAAGGAACCAAGCCTTAAATTACTGCTCCGCCATGCGGCTCTGGTTACGAATGAAATCAGATTAAATATCTGGAGAATCAAGACCTTGACTCCTGTACCTTTAAGCAGATGGTGAAAAATCAGTAGTCTCATTTTAAAAATATATTTTAAAACCACAAACACTTTAGAGTTATAAATCCATGGCAATGTTAACGACTTTCCCCTCCCTTTTATAAGTTTCAAGGTACAAAAAAGAAAGTCCTAACAATGTAAATCCCACAGAAGGTTGTATTATTTATAGGTAGACTTTGAGGAGAGCAGATGAAAAAAGTTGCTGAATAAACATATATAAGTAGTTGGGAGATATTTGAGCCACATTTTTTTAAAAAAGAGAACAGAGGAGAACGTTGCAGAGTGGTTCATACTTGAATAGTTGGCCATTGTGCTCTGAAAGGCCTATAATGAGGAATGAAGAGTCCAAGGGATTGATTTGGGCTTTCCCACCACTGGACTGTCAGGCCTGGGCTGCCCAGCACAAAAGCTGTTTGTGTGGGTGATAGGCATCCTGAGAAGTCACTTATGGGCTCCTCTTTATCAGCAGCACCCAGAGCCTTGGTGCAGCATCTGCATTGGTTTGGGGCTGCAAAGCCGGAGCTGGGCTTTGCCTGGACGTGCCCACTTTGCCATCAAAGGAACACAGTAGTTCCTCTGCCTTCTCCCATCTCTGCAAGTGACTTCTTGAAGCTTCTGCCTGGCCTCCACTGCATAGGGGAGGTCACTTGCTGACTCCAGCTGATCTTTATTCAGCCCAGGTGTAACATACTAACAGAGCCTAATTCTAATCCTGAATTGTGCCTCAGATCCCCAACTTTGATTTGGGATCCCTCTTACTGAGGGACTGGCAACTAAATCCATTGTAACCCACAACAATTTCCAGAGCCCAAAATACACACATACAGATTTACTTAGTAGCCTAATAAAAAACATTAGATTATCAGTTTCTACTAAAACTCTTAATGGAGTATAGGTGTGTCTTAGCCTGTTTCTTGAGTACCTGGCCTGAGTGGAATAATAATGCTCCATAGTCAGTCTTTAAATGAGTAATAATGCACTTTTCTGGAACTGTCCATGTAGATACTGCTCCTCTTAAAAAAGAAAAGAAAAAAAAAAACTCATTTGAAAGAAATTTTAAACTTAGATCTGAAAGGAAATGTTTGACACAAGGGTAGTAGGGTATGAAAAGTTGTGTGACTGCTGCTTACTGACTGTGTCACCTCTCCTGTCACTTGGTGGGCATACTGGAGATGCTGGTGAGATTAGCAAATGAATGAAAGTGGAATATTATGAAAGTCAATAGAACTTTTATTTACTTGATAGAAATTGATTTGGGAAAAAAAATCTTCACAAATTATATCTATTCTATAAAGGAAGGGGGACTTGCAAAAATGTTCTAAAAGAGATAGAATTTCATATCATGGACTCTGGTTTGACATAGTGCTTAATACTCATGTTTGTGATCTGTGTCTTACAGTGTGTGTGTGTGTGTGTGTGTGTGTGTGTGTGTGTGCGTGCGCGCGCGCATGTCCCGAAAAGGAAACAAGGCTGTGCTCCACTCTGGCTTCTAATCACTCCATATGCCATTTCACATATGCAGGAGCTCACCGGCAAGCTGCCAGTTGAATATCCCCTGGATCCAGGGGAGGAACCGCCCATTGTTCGAAGAAGGATTGGCACAGCTTTCAAGCTGGATGAACAGAAAGTCCTGCCCAAAGGAGAGGTGCGTTCTTCCTTGCTGGTGTTGGGAGTTCCTCACATTGGTCTTATTTTTCCCATTAGCCAGGGGCTCCTAGGTTCTCAGTAACTGTTTCTTCATTGCTATACAAAACCAGCATCTTCCCTTTTGCCTTGACCTGAGTGAGCTGGTTAGTCGGTATGAGGCTCCCCGAGGTAGGATGAGTTTGCTTACCTTTAAACTTTGGATTTCTGTTCAAGTTGTTTGTTTACTGTAGACCTTTAGAAGGTGGCTTAGATAAATTTGGGGAGAACATTCCCATAGCAGCCATGTATACTTATCTTTTCAATGTTCTCCCAGCCTTTTGTTGCTCAAAGCCATGACTGATCTGATCTGATCTGTGGAGGAAAACACCAAAGAGGAAGGGAAACAGGTGGTGTCGTTTCATGAGCCAGGGAAAAGCAATGAGGGCATGCTTCATGTGGTCCTAATTCACTGGGTTGCTAAAATCACCACAAAAACATGAACAAGTCACTTGGTCTGTCCTGGCCTCACTTGCTGTGTTTGGACAAGCCTTATTTCAGTACATGTTTTTATCTTCTTTGAGCTGAACACTGATGGAGGCAGGGATCGGGAATTCAGAGTTAAGGAGAAAACAAAACCAAAACAAAAAAATGTCAAGTCTCCATCTAGGTAGTAGGTATCCAGCTTCAGTCCAAGAGAAATGAAAGGCCAGTTATACCTTCAAGCCTCAGGGTCATGTATCTTCCCAAGTTTACTCTGAATATAACCCTGAGAGAGACCAAGTGCCATGTTGGAGACACTCATGATCCCTAGGACACCTGGTGGACACACCTGAGTGCTTCATCCAAAATGAAAGCTCAACCAGGCCTCTCTCCTCTTCTGTAAAATGACATTCATAATGCCTATTTCCTTGGGTTGCTACTAAGATTAAATGAGATCATATATGAAAAACATGGCACTCAGTACTCAGTGTCTGCTTGGTGTTCAACCAATATCAGTTGCTCAAAATGGAGATGAAATGTCAGAGGAAAGGTGTGATTTAGGAGACCATCTGACCAGGTATATTTTTAAATCCTGGTGATCATTAGACTTACCTGAAGAACTTCACCTCCTCTTGGTGCTGGGCAGATACCTGGCACTTCAGCTTTAAAAAGGGAGTGCCCATACCCTAGTGGGCATCCCCTGGTCCCACTGTGGCTTTTCCCATTTGTCTGTAAAAGCTGACTTCAGTGCCCTGAGAACTCCCTGTGCATCATGTCTCCCTGACCTGTTCCCGCCCATTGTCTTTCCTAAACACATAACAGAAGCAGCAGACCTGGGGAGAGTTCCCCTGGGAAGGAAGAGACCCATCTTGGCTCTGTCATTGCTCCAGTTTCTCCTGGAAACATGCTTTGCTTTCCTGTTCCTATAACCATTTGCACAGAGTGGGCGTCCAGCCTTGTACTTGTCTTAGTTTAAGTGTCAAGATTTGTCCTGGGCTCCCACAAAACTCAGGGTCAGTGTCTTGGGCCAGGACTATTAACCACCTGGGAACAGCTGCTTGGTGGAGCCCAATTTCACAGAATGGTCTTTGTCCCCATTTCAAGGCCCCAGGCATGAGTCCATTTCTATATCCTCCCTCTGAGAGAACAAATGCAGCCAGCATTTGAAGGATTTGGAAGGAATTTCTTTCCCCTAAATAGTTCCGTTTGGCCTTCACCTTTTCCTCTCACTCCTGGTTCCTGCTCCCTTGAGGCTTCAATGCTCACAAGTAAATGAAATCAAGGGAGGAATGCTGTCCTTGGTGGAGGCCTCCAGCCTGGCGTGTTGCGCCCAGAAGCACGAGTGTTTTATTGGGCCACCAAATAGAAAAATTTGTTGATTCCAACAAACATGGCCATCTCCTCCTACTTGGTTAGATCAGTTCCTGTCAGACTTCAGTGTGACTCCAGGTTGCCAAGATTTGTGGTCTCCCCTGGCCACTGTGGGTATTGGGAGGAGTCACTGAGGCCTTGGTCAGGGGTTTATGAGGTATGAGTTAGAGAGTCCACCCCGCCTCTCTTGCAGACTCCTGGGTGCGCCCCAGGCTGCTGGACCCTGGACTAATGAGACAGTGAGCATCCCACTGTTCCAGATCTGAGTCTGAACATGTGCTGCTTACAGCTAGCTTTGGTTGGAGGGGATTCACTGGGGAAGAGAAGAAATAGAAAAACAGACAAACTGACACTTTGGGGGGATTCTGCATTCATCCCCAAGTGCTCACACATACATGCATGAGCAGCCTCCTCTCTGTTCCCCCAGCAGCTGGTGTACACACATCAGCAGAGGAGATGACTCGTCCATAGAGAGGCCAGCAGCAAACACTCTGTCCAGGGAACAGCATGTTTGGGTCTTTCAGCCATATCTGACATGCAGGACTTCATATCTCCCAGGACCAGAACTCTGGGGGAAACTCCTCCCAGCCAAAGGAAGAGATAGAGATGGGAGGGAGACAACAAGGAGGAGGAGACCCTGACAGTCATCCAAGGAGCTGGGAGAAAACTCACTCTGCCTTCACTCCCTGTCTGTGCCTCATGGAGGGTCCCATTATAGCCTGAGCATGGCCTCCATGAATAGATAGGTGTGAGGGGACCGCAGGACTTGCAAATACACCAAGTGGAATGTGTCCCAAGCTGGGGGTCATGGGGCGGGGCAGCGCTCAAATGTGTGAGACGGGCACATGTGGGCTAGTGGAAGTATGCACACATGTAAGCAAACCTCAGAGAAGAACGGCAGAACACTCTAGAAACAATGCTGCATCCTATGCCTCAAATGGGAAGGAAATGATAGCCAAATAGGCACAAAAGTTTGGTCTTCATGAACCTTGTTGAAGGCAGTGGAAAAGAAGCCAAGCAAGCCTTGGGGTGGGGCCTAGGCAAGGGGTGGGGAGAATGGGTGGCTCCCTGCTCAGCATCTCCGACAAGTGTCAGCCGTAGCTCTCCCTCCCACAGGAAGCTGAGTTGGAACGCCTGGAACGAGAGTTTGCAATTCAGTCCCAGATTACGGAGGCCGCCCGCCGCCTCGCCAGTGACCCCAACGTCAGCAAAAAACTGAAGAAACAAAGAAAAACCTCTTATCTGAATGCACTGAAGAAGCTGCAGGAGATTGAAAATGCAATCAACGAGAACCGTATCAAGTCTGGGAAAAAACCCACCCAGAGGGCTTCACTGGTCATAGACGGTCAGTGCCATCCCGGCTGCCCCTGCCCTGCTCCCATATGAGGTTTCTGTGAACCAGACAGCTGGTCCATTCGTGGTCTTAGGCCCAGCTCCCTGCATGGCCTAAGTGGTTTCTTAGCCATACTGTGCTTTATTGTCCACCTGTGAAATGATGTGACACCAAGTCACAGTGAGCAAGTGCACCCAGCTCCACAGATGAAAGGCATTGTACAAACAGCCTTATTCTCAACTAGTGATACCTCCCTATGGAGCCTGCAGCCATAAGGCAACACTTCAGCCCTCAGCGGGAGCTAAGTCCTACTGAATGTGCTAGCCCAAGCTGGCCCAGGCTCTGCCATTCTTAGGGACCCAACCACCTTCCCCAAATGTGGAAGGCAAGGTGAATGGGCAGTACCCAGCAGCAGGGTCTCCTGTATTCAAGCAGGCCTGCAGGCACGCTCCCCCTGCCAACTCTCTGCCCCCATCAAGCTGATTCAGTTCCAGGGACATTGACTTGGGAGGACTAAATTGTCCCCTCAGATTGTATAGAGCACCTTGAACTTCGATCAGGGTTGGGTGTTTGGGTGGCAGTGTTTGGTAAATTCTAGAAGGAAGTACTCAAAGAAACCCATCAACAAACATCAAGTCTCCCCAGTTGTAAAAGTCCCTTTTTTTAAATCAGAAAATTCTGGAAAATGTATGTTAACTATGCTTTCATAGTGTATGTATGTATGTTTATAATACTTCTGCTCACCAGGTGCAGCAGCACACATCTATAATACCAGTGGCTGGGGAGGCTGAGACAGGAGGACCACAAGTTCAAAACCAGCCTCAGCAACTTAGTGAGGCCCTGTCTCCAAATAAAATATAAAAATGGGGTGGGGTTATTGCTCAGTGATTAAGTGCCTCTGAGTTCAGTCCCTGGTAGCAGTACTACTACTACTACTAATAATAATAATAGTAATGAAATACTTCTGTTCTAGGTAGGTAGAAAGAAGAATAGGCTTCCAGGAGCTGGGGGCTGAGTGGGAGGAGAAGTCATTTCTTAATGGGTACTAGGTTTCAGATTGGAGATTTAAAATGCTATCCAATCAGAAGATGGTTGGTGGCAATGGTCACACAACAATGTGAATGTATTTAATGCCACTGGCTAAACAGTTAAAATGGTAAATCTCATGCAACTTACATTTTACCACAATTATATATATGTATCTTCAACCTAAAACTGCAGGCTTACTAGGGAAGCACTGATGTATTAGAGATTACAGAGGGCCAGAGTCAAGGCCCTCTGTCTCCTAGCTGTTCACATCCGTCAAATAATATGAAAACAATGAATTCCTAGTGGGAGAGGGAGGGAGGAGCTGACTATAAGAACTCTTTCTGCTCTAGGAAATTCAAAATGCCCATCCTTCCTGACCTTACCCTGCTGTCCTTGACCGGGACCATGTAACTTCCCTTCTGCTTCCTAACGGTCAGCCAGCCCTTCTCTGTCTTAGACTTCCTTAGAGACCTCCCTCTGCCCCCTTGAAGGCACTTAGGACTTTCCAGCTCAGCGGAAGCATCCAGCATCCCAACTGGGTAGGGCAGCTCAGGAATGACCGTCTCGCTGGGTGGCCACAGGAAAGCCTACAACTGCCTGAATGAGGGCTATTCTTTTAGGTCTGCTGACAGAATTGCTTTTTAAATCATTATCTCTGCCAACCCCTGTATCCTTTTGTCCACATTTACAGTCTTTTTTTTTTTCCCCTCCACAGTACTGAAGATTGAACCCAGGCACATTCTACCTCTGGGTTACATCCCCAGTCCTTTCTGTTTTTTGTTTGTTTTTTTGTTTTGTTTTTTGAGAAAGTGTCGCACTGAGTTGTCCAGGTTGGCCTGGAATTTGCAGTCCTCCTACTTCAGTGTCCCAAGTCACTGGGATTACAGGCATACTAGCAAGATAATTTCTTGCTCCTAGCAAGATAACTTACCTGCTGCTGAGGATTGAACCCAAGCCTTGGCACATGCTAGGAAATGGCTCCACCACTAAGCTATACCCCATGCTTTTTTTTTTTCTTTTTTAAGGGCTCAAGAACCTACCTTTTGGGTATTGAAATCAGACCCTCATCACAAAAGCCCACTTGAGTTGGAAGTAAATACAGTTCTGCTTAGCTCCTTAGCATGGTTTTATATTTCAAGAGATAAAACACTAAACTTGGAATCTGAAGACCTGAGACCTTTGCTCACTTTGCCAGGAGAGTAGAGTAACTTCAGACAAACCACTCCTTCCTGGTTGCACCTCAGTTTCCCCAGTGGTGAAAGAGGGAGGATTATTTTACTGCCTCTCTCTCGGGTGTGTTCTTAATTGAATGGTGTCTAGAGAGACGGAGTCTGTATTTAGTATGCTTGTTTTCTCTGCTAATGACTTCAGGAGTTTATTGAGAAGCCATTTATTGCCATGTGAGCAAAGCTAAGTTCCCTACCCTAGTTTCACATTCATGGAATAAAAAGCAGTTGACTTCCTTTGGTTTAGTTGGTACATGCCCTGAGTTTGTGCTGGGACAATGATGTGGCTTAACCAGGCTGGGTAGCCTTTGTATTAGATATTAAACTGCTCTGCTCGGTAGCATCCTGGGAACAAGAGCAAAAATACACAAAGATAGAAACACATTGCATTGCCAGGGGTGGGGACGATGAGCTATTGACCCACCATGGGAATTAGCAAAAGAAATGTCTAACAGCATTTTTATTACATTGTATGGGTTCTTTCAGATTAGAGAAAGGATATGGGGGTGGTGAACACTCTGCTCTTACAGATAGGGCTTTGTTTCAGAAATGTGCTAACATCATAGACTTTTGTTATTTTGTCTTGCAGATGGAAATATTGCCAGTGAAGATAGCTCCCTCTCTGATGCCCTTGTTCTCGAAGATGGTAGGTTTTCCGTTTCCTGCCTTAAAAGGGGGAGCACAGATTAGCTGGGATTAATCTGTATGCATCCTGGGAACAGCCTTGTACAAAGGCAAGAGCCAGGTGAAGGTGGAAGCCAGATTCCCTGCAAGCCATCTCATTCAATAGTCACTATTTGGTCAGCAGTGGAAGGTGCCACGTCAACACACTTATTGGAATTTTAGCATTTCCTGGGTCCTGGACCTCAGATTTGAGGTGATATTCAGTGAATGGTGCTTCACTTTTTTAGTAGCCAAAACCACATTCTTAACTACACAGAATCTACAACCTGTGCCTAGTTTCCTTTTGAATGTTCATAATATGTGGAGGAAATTGATTTGGATCGCAGATCAAAGAGTGACCCCACTGGGAAAATCTGGGGCTAATAGGAAGGAATAAACCAACAGTCTGTCTCTTCCTGAGACAGTAGTAAAAATCAGAGGCTACATTTCCCTTCAGAACCCTGGCCAACCTTGGAAGTTGCCTCATTATTACCCACTGAACTCAAACCTGGTGGTTACTAAGATATTTTCTTGGACAATTCTTAGAAAAACAGAGCTGCACCCAGACAACCCACCACCACTATCATCATACGCAGTGGAAGCAAGAAATACAAACACAGGACCATGTCTGAGAATGTTCTTGTGGATGTCAGACCAAAATGTTGGGAGACGAGGGCATTAATTATATGGAAATATATTAAGTGGCAATTAATTCTTTGCCCTTTAGGGAAACCTCAGGCAGGCAGTGATAAGTGGCTATTCAGATGATAAACATAAAAGGCCTACCCAAGTGGTAATAATAATGATAATTGCAATAATAATAATGATTGCTCTTGATGTGGGGAGAGCCTGGTTAGTTATTTACCCAGTTGTCTTGGCCCTGCTATTAGAAATCAGATTGTAATATTTTTATTGTCTGCTTCATTATATGGGTGAGGAGGACACAGGGCTCCTAGGGAGCAGGGAGGCTTGGTTTGAATATCAGAGACCCCAGCCCTGTTGTCGACCCCTGGTACCCCAGAATGTCCTGGAGGGAGCAAGAGTAAGTTGTCATAGAGGAGTTGCCAGAGCAATAGACAATGTTGCTAGAAAATTCTGAGACATCATCTGTGATTATAGCTTCTTCCCCATGTCTCAGAACTTAGGACCTCCTGAGGGGTGTCATTAGCTCCCTTGCTGCCCCATGCTCCCATTGCAGGCTCTTCCCTTCTAAGGACTCTTCCTGCCCTGACTCAAGGGGCATAGAGGGAATGGAAGCATCGCAGACATCCAGGCTTCAAGGTTGGAGGGTTGAGAATTAGGCTGTGAAAAGATGAATAGTTGAAAGTGGATGTAAGGGGTGCACAAAAGGTTGCTGGGGTTTCCCCTCCAGCCCCCTTGCCTTTCCTGAGAATACCGAGCAGCTCCTTCCTCTCTCCTCTCAATGCCACCCCTCCCCAGGTTCTCTTCATTGGTCCTTCCTAGTCCCTCCTCCTGCCTTTCCTGAGGTCCAGCCTGCCAGCAATAGTTCTAAAATAGGATCTTCACCCTGACACATTTGTGCTCAAGACATTGCAAAGGTTTCTGGTGGCTTGCAGACCAAATCCCAGCACCTTTGAAACTCAAGGCCGCTACAACCGGGCTCATTGCTCATTGTGGTATGCACACAGTGGGTCTGCTGCACCTCCCAGGTTGCCTCCCTTGCTCCCTTTGCTCTTCTCACCAGCTGCTGTCCCCTGGGTGGCCCCTGCTGCTCCCACCCTCCCTGCTCACACCCATGCTTTGGCTCAAGTTCTTTTCTTCCTCCTCTGCCCATCCATGGCCCAATTCCCTTCTGGCAGTGCCTTCCCAAACCATATCTGCTTTCTCCCAAACTCCTCTAACACAGTGATATTAGATCATTACTCCTGAAGGCAGGGAAAAATTTAGCTCCTCCCCTTCCAAAAAAAACTTTAAAGCAGATTAAATTAATCAGAACATACCAGGTACAGTGGTGCACACCTGCAATTCCAGCTACTTGAGAGGCTGAGGCAGGAGGATGACAAGTTTAAGGCCAGCCTGGGCAACTTAGCAAGATGCTGTCTCAAAATTAAAAATTAGAAAGCAATAGGGATATAGCTCAGTGGTAGAGCATCTGTGGATTTAATCCCCCAGTATTCTCAGAACAAATTAAAATAGAATATTGGTAATTCTGGGGGGTAAAAAAGCAGGGAGTAGATACCTACATCCACCAGTAAATAATTACACTTGACAGGTACATTTGCATTCATTTTTTTTATCTCCAACAAATATTTATTGAGCCCTTACTGTGTGTCAGCTGTCATTCATGGCCCTAACGACTTAGTGAACACAGCAAATAAAATTGAAGGAGTCTGATAGTCTCCTTCAAAGCCTATCAGACACTTAATGACTCTTGAAAGAAAAGTAACAACCCAGGATGTGCTCAGTAGTACAGCACATGCCTAGCAATTGTGTCCATGCTGTAGTAGTATAGCATGTGCTCAGTATATAACATGTGCTCAGTAGTATAGCACATGCCTAGCAATTATGTTCAATTCCCAATACCAAAAATAATAATAAGGTTGTAATATAATAAGTGATAACTACATTTGCTGTTTGAAGCAAACAATTATTAATAGTCTTGAATAAAATTCAGACTTTATTCATGTCTAATAAAAATGATACCTCTCTTCCCATTTAATTGTTTGAGGTTTAGGCTTGATTGACCCTGGTTTGGCTTGACTTGGCCTCATTGTCTTGGCAATTGGGGGAGAGTGATGGGGCTAGCCTGGGTGAAGCAAAGGTGTGATTTGTCTGTGTACCTCCCGGGTGCTAATATGGGGTGACACTGGAGCAGGGAGTCTGGTTCAGAGTTTGTGAAAGGATGATCCATACTCAGTTCCTCTCTGTCTTTCCGTCTCTATGCAGAAGACTCTCAGGTCACCAGCACAATATCCCCCTTACAGTCTCCTCACAAGGGACTCCCTCCTCGGCCACCATCGCACAACAGGCCCCCTCCTCCCCAGTCCCTGGAGGGACTCAGGCAGATGCACTATCACCGCAATGACTATGACAAGTCACCCATAAAGCCCAAAATGTGGAGCGAGTCCTCTTTGGATGAACCTTATGAGAAGGTCAAGAAACGTTCCTCTCACGGTCATTCCAGGTGAGTCGTGTTGTAAAATCCAAGATGAGGTCACTGTCCACATCTGGAAGGAATCCAAGGGCCATTTCAAACAGCATCCACAAATCACAAAACTCAACCTGGTTTCTCCTTTCAGCAGAGCTGTTCTCACAGCGCCCTCTGCTGCTGACCCTCTTGAGGTACAGATTGTTATCCAAAGGGTTTTGGCTCACACTCAATGTGTTGGCAGATGGCTTTAATGTTGTTAAATTCCACAGGAATTAATTAGGAAATCTTAGGCAGCACTATTCCAAAAAAAAGTGGCAAATGAGAGTCCACTCATAGAAATCCCGAAGTGGTTCAGAACCCTAAACCATCTTCCAACAGAATTCTGGAGCCAAACAGTTGTAATCTGAGCTGTACATTATCAGCTCATTACTTGGCTAATATTGTAAAGAGGGGTGTGTGGTTTTTTTTGTTTGTTTGTTTGTTTTGTTTGTTTTGGTTTTTTTTTTGGAAAGCATTTTTGGTCCACTTCTCTGTTTTTCTCATTTCCCTTAATTATACCCTGCCCCAAGTGGGTGCCCGACAGTTATTTGTCTCTTGGAAAACAAAAGCTTAAGGAGAGGGGCTTCACAGAATTGTTACACTGTGCCTATTACAGAGAAGGCTAAGAAGAAGAGTGTCCATCTCACATTGCCCGCAGGTGGGGGGAGCAGGGACAAGGCCCCCCACTTACCCACGGCTGGCGGGAAGGCAGGAGACCACAGAAGAGACCTGTGGGAGCAAGGGCAGGTGTCCTGGCAAACTTTCCCCACACCAAAATCCATGTCCCAAGCTGGTTAGATTGCTGGGGAAGGGTGACGCCGTCTGGCAGGACCAGCATGACTTCCTTTGTTTTACAGTAGCCACAAGCGTTTTCCCAGCACAGGAAGCTGTGCTGAAGCAGGAGGAGGAAGCAGCTCCTTGCAGAACAGCCCTATCCGCGGCCTCCCACACTGGAACTCCCAGTCTAGCATGCCATCCACACCAGACCTGCGTGTCCGAAGCCCCCACTACGTCCATTCCACGAGGTGAGTCCATTGGGCTTTCAGTCCACCCGCGTCCCTGGACCAGACCTTCCTTTGTACAATGAAGCATCACTGGCCCAGTGAGCCCAGATGCCAGGTGAGCTAGTCTAAGTCCTGAAACTGTTAGGCAGGTTCTCTATACATGAAGCAGAATAAACAGATAGCAGCAACGAGCTTACTTTAGTGTAACTAAAGTTAGAGGCTACTGTCCACATGCAGTAACTTGTGGATATCACTGGAGTGTCCCCAGGCTCCTAGAGACAGTCAATGAGGACTCAACTTTCCCAGTTGAAACAGAGGAAGAAAAGGATAGATAGGATGGCTCAGGAAGAGAAAGGTCTTCATTTGATAATCCTCATATATCTTTTTGCCAAGCCCTAAATTTATTCTCTTAAGGCCTCAAAATGTAAATTGTGAAAAGCAAAAGAAACTGGCAAAAATTAGGCTTTCATGAATCACACATTCATTTTCTAAAAAGAAGCAAAATCAGGTTGTGGAAGGCCACTTGGTGGAGGCTTCCAGTTCTACCCTAGCGACAGAACAGGAGCTCACCTCTGCCTGTAGGTGGCCAAGGTGAATTTCATCCGTAATTCCATCATTTGCCCAATAATACTGATGGATAATTATAGTGTGAACTCCAATAAGCAGAATGGATCATAGACAAAGTAATAGTATAATAAGCATTTGCATCATACATTTTTAAGGGTTTTGGTGTTCACTGGACCCTCCACTGTAGTCTTCACAGGAAACAAATATCCATTTATTTGGGTTTCATGGTAATATTTGGTTAAACCACATGAAAAGGCTTCTGTTGAAATTTTGTTTTGTTTTGTTTTGTTTTTTACATACAAGAAGGTTTATAGGGTTTAACATAATACTTAAAGTAGTGATTCTCCGGTTCTGTCTGTCTCTATACAATCCTTTCCTACTTTTAAAATATGTTCTAAAGCTCAGAATGTTGGAGGAAGCCCTTGTGTGAGTCCTAGCTGCAGTCCCACTTTCCACTGGGAATCAAAGCGGAGACTCCTGGCCCCAACTCCGGCATCAGCAGTTTCCTGTTTTGGGGAAGCACGTGGATTTCTAGGGCAACCCTGTCTAGAATCCCAATTTCCTAGATTCCCTTGCTGGGCCCTCTGAGCCTGTGTGTGCTTTGCGCCTCCTACGTGCAGGGAGTGGAGGCGTCCAGCGGTCTCCTTGGCACCCTCTCCCCTAGAGACCCCAGACCAAGCCCGCGTCTCCCCGCAGGTCGGTGGACATCAGCCCCACGCGACTGCACAGCCTCGCACTGCACTTTAGGCACCGGAGCTCCAGCTTGGAGTCCCAGGGCAAGCTCCTGGGCTCAGAGAACGACACGGGGAGCCCCGACTTCTACACCCCGCGGACTCGTAGCAGCAACGGCTCGGACCCCATGGACGACTGCTCTTCGTGCACCAGCCACTCGAGCTCAGAGCACTACTACCCGGCGCAGATGAACGCCAACTACTCGACCCTGGCGGAGGACTCCCCGTCCAAGGCGCGCCAGCGGCAGCGGCAGCGGCAGCGGGCGGCGGGCGCGCTGGGCTCGGCGAGCTCTGGCAGCATGCCCAACCTGGCGGCGCGCGGCGGCGCGGGGGGCGCGGGCGGCGCGGGCGCGGGCGGCGGCGTGTACCTGCACAGCCAGAGCCAGCCCAGCTCGCAGTACCGCATCAAGGAGTACCCGCTGTACATCGAGGGCAGCGCCACGCCTGTAGTGGTGCGCAGCCTGGAGAGCGACCAGGAGGGCCACTACAGCGTCAAGGCGCAGTTTAAGACTTCCAACTCCTACACGGCCGGCGGCCTGTTCAAGGAGAGCTGGCGCGGTGGCGGAGACGAGGGCGATGCGGGCCGCCTGACGCCGTCGCGCTCGCAGATCCTGCGGACTCCGTCTCTGGGCCGCGAGGGCTCCCACGACAAGGGCGCAGGCCGCGCCGCGGTGTCGGACGAGCTGCGTCAGTGGTACCAGCGCTCCACTGCCTCGCACAAGGAGCACAGCCGCCTGTCGCACACCAGCTCCACCTCCTCCGACAGCGGCTCGCAGTATAGCACCTCCTCCCAGAGCACCTTCGTGGCGCACAGCAGGGTCACCAGGATGCCCCAGATGTGCAAGGCCACGTCAGGTGAGAGGGACCACCGGGTGGTCTGGGTGCCAACTGTCAGAAAGACCCCTTAGACCTCACAGTGGGGAAAAGGAATCATTAATTCTGGGCACCTTGCTGTCTGATGTGGGAGACCTACAGTCTGCAGGACCCTCCCATTTTAACTCTGGTCTTGCAGAATAAAGGGCACCTGACCCTCGAGTGCACTTAACCAACTCTGTCCGCTTCCTTAGCCGGGGGACAAACCATTCGTCCAGCCACTTTTTCTTGTAAGGACAGATGTCTAAGTAAGTTATGCGAATTCCTTTCTCAAGGTTTATCCAGCCAAGGTGCTTCTTTATCCTGGTAATTGAGATACTCAAGTTATACCCCTGCAAAGGAAAGCTGGGTGAGGGATGGACTTGGGTCTTGCAGCCCTGAGGCTCTTGCTAGTGCCTCACAGGTGGGGTCAGACTGGCTGAGGAAAGAAGTGCTCTGTGCTCTGTATTTGACAAGGATATCTAAATGAATACCTCTCGACTGCTTTTCCATTTCGATGTTATGACATAGCCACGAAGTAATTTTTATAAGATGCTCTCAGTCCCCTTTATATTACTACTGAAAATTTCCATAAACCAAGGTTTGCCTTATATTTGTGTACTCAGAGCATTGAGCAGTACTGAATCAAGTAAAAATGGAAGAAACCATTCTTTCCATGAAGAAGTTTTGCAAGTTACTCAAAGACATAATAATGGTGAGGGCTGGAGTTGTAGCTCAGTGGTAGAGCACTTGCCTCTCACATGTGAGGCATGGGATTTAATCCTCAGCACCACATAAAAATAAAGGCATTGTGTCCTCTATGACTACACATTTTTTTAAAAAAATAATAATGGTCATAATAACCAGCATTGGTCGAACAGGGCCATGTGCCTCATTGGTCATACTCATTTGTATATTGCACCACTCATAAATAGAGGATAATGAGATTCTGCCTTCCCCCCAACAAGGGAGGCAAAGAAAGTGGAAGAAGATTTTGAGACAGAAATGTTAAACAGTAAGAGTAAAATGATAGCGTGAAGGGGAGGAACTCCACGTCAGGGATTTAACTTGCTTAAGTAAGATAATAGGGGGAGGGGATCATCCATGGGGACTGAAGGAGATTCCTGGAGCCTAAGAGAGCAGGGCAAAGTGGAAGAACTGGCTGTCCTAGTGTGCCAGCCTCCTGCATTCTGCCTCCACATCCCCAGTGGCTGTTATTAGGGCACATTGGTCAAATGACAAGCTTCAGAGACCAGAGAAAAAGTGATTGCAGCAATCATGAATGTGCCATGGATTCCAGGATCACTTAACTTTCTTCATGTTCCTTGGTCTGTAAAATAAACCTTCTGAAATGTGCCATTGACTTCCCAGGCAAGTTTTGAGAAGGGATATGTTTTATGTACAATTTAGGGCATGATTGTCCATGACCCTTAAAGTTTGTAAATATCAGTGGCTAGAAGTGCTTATGTTCTATCAAAACCATTGTGCTTATCTAGTAGATCTGCTTTACTTAAAGAGATTAGGTAGATCTTTGGGGATATATTTTAGGCTGAAAATTTTTAGGAAGCTGTGTTTTAGTCAGCTTTTTCAAAACTGTGAACAAAATACCTGACTAGAACAATTTTAGAGGAAGAAAATTTTATTTGGAGGCTCGTAGTTTCAGAGGTCTTGGTCCATAGATGGCCAGTTCCATTGCTCTGGGCCCAAAGTCTTGCAGAACATCAAGGCAGAATGGTGTGGTTGAGGAAAGCAGCTCAGGATATGGCACCAGGAAGTAGAGAGAGGGTCTAAATTCAGCTCACAAAATATATACCCGAAAAGTATGCCCCCAGTGACCCACCTCCTCCAGCCACAGCCTACCTGCCTACAGTCACAACTCAGTTAATCTCCATTGGGATTAACACGCTGACTATATTAAGGCTGTCATAACCCAATCATTTCACCTCTCAGCTTTCTTGCATTGTCTCACACATGAGCCTTTGGGGGACACCTCATATCTAAACCAACCTAAAGCCATTGACTGAAGAAAAGGATTCCATTTCCAGGAAAGCAAAGGATGCATTTAAGTAGGATTTACTCCTACTGAATTTTCCCAGCTGGACTTGTTTTGTTCACATCAACAAACTACTAATAGGTTCAGATGAGTCATTAAAAGCCCTGCCCATTTTGAAGGGTACTAAAGTAGCAAATGATAAGCCTGAAATAGCAGAGAGAGCAGGCTCAGAAAACTTTCTGGAAGCTCTTTCATAAGGGGAGCATCCTCTTTACACTGGGGCTACATTTGAGAATGCCCTGAACTGTGTCTCTCTGCTGTCCAGAGAAGTCAGCCCTTTCTGCATGAGCCCTACCCAGGTCTTCCTCAAAGGACTGTAGAGTGTCAGGTTCTTTGTCAATGTGGAAGCATTATCCTCCTTGCAGCTACTTCAGTGACAAAGCAGGGACCTAGGATTCCAGGTCAGCCTGAGTCAGAATGGAAATGCATGATTTAGGGAGAAAATGCAACAGGGGAATGTAGGAGTGGGGGCTACAGAGATGTTTCCCCACTGTGACAGGGCCACTGAGACCCTGCCATGGGGTTATATCCTGCATCCCTGCAAATGGTGACCCCTGACCACTGAGTTTGCATAGTTCAGTGAGTCCTAAGCACCCTCACCAGGTCTGACCCGTCTTCTCTGTCTTTCCCATGTCACCCACATGCAGCTGCCTTACCTCAAAGCCAGAGAAGCTCAACACCATCGAGTGAAATCGGAGCCACCCCCCCAAGCAGTCCCCACCACATCCTAACCTGGCAGACTGGGTGAGTTCTCCCTCCAGTCCTTTAACCTGGTTCTTCTTCCAGGTTCCTGACTTTGTCAGCTAGGAAGAGTGTTATCTAAGTAAGATCTTAGTGGCATAAAGATATAACTCATCAAATGATGAGTGCTCATTACTGGGAAACTGCTTCCCTTCCAAAGAAACCCCATGACTTGCTGTCACCTTCTGCCCCACCACTTTTCCTCATGGCCCTCTTTTGGGAGTGAATTCAGCATGCTCTCTTTTAAAGTAGCTAGTGATCCCCAGGACACAGGAAGGTGGAAGCAGGAGTAGGATTGTTTCTTTGGTCAGAATCCCATTTGATTTTGATTTAGGTGATACTCAGACTGACTCCAAATGTCAGGCAAAAATGTCAGAGGGGAGCCAGGTACTGTGGCACATGCCTGTACTACTACCAACTCAGGAGGCTGAGACAGGAGGATCACAAGATTGAGATCAAATTAGGAATTTAGCAAGAAACTGTCAAAAAATGAAAAATGAAAAGGGTTGGGGATATAGCTCAGTGGTAAAGTACACCTGGCTTCAATCTCCAATACCATAAAAAAAAAAAAAAATGACAGGGGAAAAGGAGAGTTAGTGAAGCCCCTGAGGTGTGCGCCAGGTTAGGTGTTTCACATGTTTCTCATGCTTTCACTGTCTTAATATCAGGATACATCTTAAGAAATAGGCTTCTGTCCAGGCCAAGCACTGGACAGCAAAGGGGATCTGGTACCTTTAGACCTTTAAATAGAAGCTGTCCACAGCAAAATATGTGGAACCAGAATTCAGCTCCTTTCACAGTTTGAAATGTAGGCCTAGAGTGCTATAATCTGTGGCCAGTTAGACTATCTTGATCTACCAGAGGGTCCCACAGGTACAGGTAACCTGCTTTGTGCTACACCTGCTGCCTCTCATGTCTCCTAAGCCATTGTCTCTTAAGTGGATATTACATTCTGTTGGTTAGAGGAGCAAGGGGTCCTGCAGCTTAATCCACAGTTTCTGGTTTGCTGGAGCATCAGAGGATGTCTGGAAGAATTTGATAGCCATCTGTGAACTGAATCACAAGAAAACCACAATCCTGCCATTGGCTCTGTTGGCCACATCTCAGACCCCCACGGTTGGCATTTTTGTTGCTGCCAGTTTATCTGTAGTGATTTTATGCCAGGCTTCCAGAAGCCTTGGTTTTTGATGGGGAGAGGCAGAGCTAACACTTATTGAGTGCTTGCTTTGTACTCAAAGGCTGGGAGCTGCTTCTAACATACGCGCTGATATAATCCTAGCTGCACCCTGGCTAGATCTGTTGGTTTTACACACTAGGCTCAGAGAAGAGAAGTGCTTGATCCAAAGTCACACAGCTGGAGCTGTGACCCCAAATCCTGTCTTTTTTCCATGATACCAGTGATAGAAAATGAAAATTTTTCTGAAAATGTGAACCCCAGACCAGCGGCATGAGCCTCCCCTGATTTGTCAGAAATGCACATTCTTGGGCTCACCTGGGACTTGCTGATTTGGAAACTGTGGGGCAAGCTCTACAGACTGTGTTTTCAAACAAGCACTCCAGGTGATGCTGAAGCACTCTCAAGTTTGACACCCACTGTATCCCATTCTGCCTCTTATTCCTTTGGAATTAAGAGACTATAATCCCAACTACAGTGTTTTTGTGACCATTCCTACTTATCAGTCTGTCTTTTGGCAGTAGCTACCCCATGGTAATCACTGATCACTAACATTCAGTTCCATGACATACTCAGCCCAGCTCTGGCCTGTATCTATACAGGACTGAGGGTGTAAGCATGTCCCCAGTATTAATTCATGAAAGAATGACACCCTGTATACATACCTCCAGTGGCTAAACCACCTCATCCAAATAGGGAACCTCAGATCTCAAGATGCCTCTCTGGATTCTCTGAAGTTTCTGGATCAAGCCCAGTCTCACCTATTCCAAATACATTATATTATTTTAACAACAGGCTCTGAAATTCACAAGCACCCTCACGTGCCTACTCACATAAGTTGGTCTTGAAATGTGCCTAATTCACCATATACAGCTAGTGAGGACTCAAGCAAATTGGAAACAAAAAGATATTTTGGTCCTGAAGTAAACTGTTTTGCCAGATTGAGCCGAATTATCATTAAAGAATATCAATAACAAAAAATAACATATCACTAATGATATGAAAATGAGACCATGGGTAAAATGCCTGCCTTCCTAACAAAACTAAGGAGGTCTTTTGACTCAATTATGGGGACTGAAAGTTCTGCATGACTTGTTACTAACACTGGGGTGTACAATCAGTGGGTCTTTCCAAGGTGTTAATAAGCTACTAATCATGTGCGTGTCGATTCCTCCCTTTAACATGACCTCTCTTCTCTTCCTCCTTCTGCTTTCCTTTGTTCAGAGAAGCAACAGAAAACTCACCCATTATGGATGGGTCTGAGTCTCCACCTCACCAAAGTACTGATGAATAGAGGTATCGTAAGGGGACGTTTTGTTCTTACTGCCCGTGAGTTCATGATCCCAGATGTACTGCCTCTGTGCTGTCTTCACACATGTCAGATTTTCCAGAAGGAAACATCTGAGTAGTGTGGAAGCTATTGTTTTTACGTCTTATTTCTAGTTACATGTGGAACTATATGTTTATATGTTTGTTTTTATGTCAGATGTTGGACATTCTCAATGCTGCTTCCCAGAAAAGACCTTCCCAGGCTCTCAGTGCACACAAAGATCCATAGAAGTTTTTACTGCCTTAGTGGTCAGTGTGTATGAGAACAACATCACTGTGATTTAAGTTTCAAGTCACCAAGGGCAGAGTGAGCTGATCCAGAAGCACCCAAAGGTCACCCATAATTGCATTCCAGCATTCTTGAGTGACAGCCGAGTGCTGTATCAAATGCTGTAGAGTCCTACTTTTCAAAATGTAATCCGGAGAGTAGCATCATCATCATCACTAGGTGGAAGCTCCTTAGAAGGGTCCCTGGGCACCACTCTAGACTACCAAATCAAAGCCTATTGAAATTTGCAAAGTGCTGCTACTGTGGACATCAGGTGGACAGTGACACCTGAACTGATCCCTAGATCTGGGGACTGTAAAGCCTAATTAATTGCACATTATTGAAATTAAATAGCATTTCAAGGAATAACTAAAAATATAAGGCCATCATGCAGAAGCAAACAAAAAGTTTTAAGTTTATTAAATGAAAAAAAAAAAAAAATGAACCTGGACCATATTCCAGGAACCATGCTAAAGACCATAGTTCCAGAAATTCAAGTGAAAATCTACCAGGAGTTGAGGGTAAGAAACTGCCACACTCACATAGTAAGTGTTCTAGGAGTTAAAATGCTAAAAGGAGAGGAGGAGGATCATTTTTGAGAGACTGGAGGTACTCTGTGAGCCCAGACTACAATAGGTGGAGGGGGCTTAGATGGGTGGAAGCGGAGGGAGGCCATTCCAAGGGCACAAACCCAGGTGCAGAAACAAGAGGGGCTATTTGGGGAACAACAGAGAATTTCATTTTGCTGCATAGAAAGAGAACTTCAGCCTGAAAAGTAGGTTAAAACGAGTTCACAAACAAATCAGGAGAGAGAAGCGGAACAGTTTTTACAGTTGGCAGATGAGAAATTAGGAAAGCAGGGGCTTTGCTCCTCAAAGGAAGGTGGGCACCTTTTCCTCTGGTGCCAGAGAAGGGAGGAGACTAAAAGAGAGAATCATGTCATGAGAGCAGCGTTTTTGAAGTAGAAAGAATCGCCATTTTCTCCTTCAATTCTAGAGGGACAAAACCATCTGCTACAGCCATGGAGGTGGAAATGGCAGGGTAACTTGAGAATTAAATAGGACTGGAAGGCTGCTACGGGAGTGTAATGTGTCAGCCTGAAATGAATTAAAAAAAAAAAAAAAAGAAAGAAAGAAAGAAAAAGAAAACTGAACAGCAGCACATGCCCAGGCCAAGTAAGACAGGATGACTCTAGAGGGCCTTGTCACCCTGACTTTGTGACTGCCTACAACACTGTTCAGCAACCCAAGTGTGTACTGCCAGTTGGTTTTGTAAGTTAATCATATTTCTCATTTATTAGTAAGATATGGAGATAAAACATTGCTCAACACTTAGTAAGAGATGAAGATAAGCCATTGCTGAAATGTACTTTTACAAAATCAACCTATAAAATTTATAAAAGTCATTTTGCTGAATGAAATTCATTCCTCCAAGATCCTGCACGATATGCACCCCCCACCTCCCTATGTCAAGCAGTTATAGCCACAGACTCCACTGAGACGTGGGTGATGGAGGCTCATGAATTCACCAGCTTCCCTGTATTGCAAGCCCTGACTTAGCCATCCCCTGGCAGGCCACACACCTCTGTGTGTCTCAGAGTTTAACCACTGGGAAGGGGCATTTTTGAAATGGAAAGCCCCCTTGCACAGAGGGCAGTGATGACCATCAGCAGACTCAGAAGTCACCACTCCTGGGACCCTTGGTGGCCAAAAATGTGCAGGTCTAATACTCCTCTGGGTGACTTAGAAAGATTCCCCTATGTCTTCATCATGAATGACTCACTTAAATTTACCAGGGAGACTCTTTAGTGACTCCCTGTCTGTATTACTTGTGAAGAATATCTTCTTCCTGAACGGTCTGTTTTGTGTTTTGCTTTCTTGGCATGTGGTGTTTCTTGACAATTAGCTTAAAACTGAATCTGCCCTGAATGAGAACGAGGGCTTGGCCAAGCTACCACGACCAAGTCTCTTTGTGAGAAAAAGGTACCAACATATTAAGCAACATTTGTAGCTTTTAAAACCACCTGCTAGATAATTCGGTAATGATGGGGGAGCCCCTAAGAAATAGTCTATGTAAAATATCTAAGGGATGGATGGATATTTTTTCTTCCAGCTTTATTTTATCATAGTTCTCTCTTTTATTCTCTTGGCAAATAAATTTTAATCTGAAAAAGAAATGTTCATTTCAGACCAGTCACAGTCAACTTTTTCAGGGATATTGTAAAGTTTCACTCTTCTCAGCAGGCATAGGACAAGCCAGTCATTTGCACAGTGTGGCACTTTGGGGACTATGTGGGGACCAAACCACCAATCAGGCGGTGGGCTCCCACCCAGCTTCTCCCATCCCTCCACCCACCATTCAGATATTGCTTGGTCTGTTTTATGCATTGGGTTTCTAATAAGCTAATTAGCTAAACAGAAGGGTCCTGCAGTTTTAAAAGATATAAAACCCAAAGAACTTAGAACTGCCTGATGCCCTCCCATGTGGGATGCTGTGAGCCACAGGAGAGTAATGTGGTCCAGCCAGGAGTCTTCACAGACAGAATAAACTCCTGCAGGAGTCCTTAACAACCTCCTGCCTTATCCAAACACTACTGCTTTGAACTCAGTGGTCTTTCCTTGAGTCTTACAATCAATATGAAAAGGATGTTTAGTTCCTCTGAAGCAGATTATATTGTGATACAATTATTACTCAAAAAATTTTAACTGTAACAGTTTCAACTAGGAACTATTTGGGATCCAACAAACAAGAGATTTGAACACATTTTATACTTTTGTTAATGAGCAATACTGTTTGGGAAGTTCTGGGTGGAACAAAGTAATGCAGAACTTCTCAGAGCCTTTAATATGTGCCCATGTATACTGCAGTTCTCCAAAAGGCTGAGTCCTCAAACTTATTTGTCCAGGGCACTTTCTTTTATTTCCTCAGAGCATATCACAAGTCTACTTTGAAAAACACTGGCTAAGGTGATTTCTTTTATCTTACAAAGCCCCTAAGGAAAATTTTGTCCTACAGAGATTAAGATCACATTTCTATCAGAAACAAATGTGTCGAGAGTTTAAGAAACTATCTAAATGTTATTAATTAGTTCATTTGGAAAAGAAACCAATTCAACAAGTAAATAAGAGTGTTTACTGACTGATATACCAGGAAGACAAAGGCAGGGTGGAGCCAGGGCTCACTAGCTCTTTTTCCATCATAAACTTCCATCCTGCTCCTGTTACTTTGATTCTTAGGAGAAAGTTGACATCTTCATAGTTTCAAAGCTGCTCATCCCTGCTTGGCCATCTTTGAACCAGTAACTGTAACTGAGGGCTGTAACTGGCAGACCTGGGTCACATGTCTACCCCTGGTGGGAGTGGGGGTGGTGGTGCTATGTGTTAGGGAGGGATTGTCTCCCAAAAAGCAGTACATGTCCCAATCACCTTTCCCTTCCCACTGGAAGTTTCTGAGTTGGCACAGTTGCAAAAGTTACTTATGTCAGGGTAGAGAGAACATTTGCAGGGTGAATGTATCAGAATTATCCATTTACCATCTAAATACAGAAATACCCAGGGCTGGCATCATAATGAAGGGCCTTTCATTTCTTTGCCTTCAAATTCATGGTTAAACAGAATTAACCTGGTGTGTTTTCAGTGCTCCAGAGCACAAGACTCATAAAAGTCCACCAGTATGCTCACAGATGTCTTGTGATTTTTCTAGCTTTCATGGATTTTTTTTTAAAGACCAATGAGAAACATTTACAAAGCACAGAATGCTTTCTTCCATTTGTTCCTAGAGAAGTTGGGAAATGAAACAGAAAAATGAAAACGACTGCTTATTCTCAGTCTAAACTGGTTCATGAGGCAGTTTGTTATGAAGATATTCTTAATAAAACACCTATAATCCCAGCTACGGCAGGTTGAGGCAGGAGGGTCACAAGTTTGAAGCCAGCCTGGGCAACTTAGTAAAACCCTGTCTGAAAAACATAAAAGGGGCTGGGTGTGCAACTCAGTGATAGAGCACTTACCTAGCATATGCAAGGCCTTGGGTTCAATTCCCACCACCACCACCACCACCACCACCACCACCACCAGGAAAAAAAAAAAGATTACTCTTTAAATTCACTTTTCTTGAACTACATCAGGTTAGGGTCTCTTCCTGTCACCCATCCCCACCATAACCCCTAGAACTGGGCCTGGGGAGATGAACCAAAGGGGAGGAATTGAAGAACTAGTTTAGGAGATCTGGAAAGGGGCTTTTCCCTAATAATGATCCCTAGAAATGACCACTGGTGTCAAACATATCTGTGTGATCTCTTCTTAACAGTTAAGAATCATTTCTACCCCACTTAAATAGTGACGCCTACCTGAAGTTCTTTTTTGAAAGACTTTTATTTTCTTCTACATACTTTCCTATATATTTTATTCATCTGTGGTGCTGGGGATCAAACCCTTAGATACACTCTACCTCTGAACTACATCCCAGCCTCTACTACATATTTTTAAATGAGTACTTTTTTATAATCACAAAAAAATAGATGATATTCAGAATAAACAGCACTGATTTTTAAAAAGACATTTTAAACTCAATTTAGAGTACCACATCAGTCTCACTACAGGGAAGCCTGTCATCTCCATTGTCCTTCCAGTTCGGCATAAAAATATCCCAGTGAAATCTGGTAACCCCCCAGGCCTGAGGGAGACAGCCCCATGACTATCATGCGGGAAGAGTCATCCTGAGGAGTATGACCCAAGGGGCTCTGGGCCTTGGCTGCACCTGAGAACCACCTGGGGGAGCCAGGAAAGCCTCCGTCACTCACAGCTGGACACCAGTTCTGACAGCTCCCGGTGGGGGCAGACATGAGTACTTTGGGGTCGCTGGTGATTCCAGGGTGCAGCCAGACTTGGGAACTACCATGTTAAGTATTGGCTTGTGTTTTCCTCCTTCACAGATGTCGAGATGTCCAGGTCCCCTTTACGTGGACCCTTTTGGTCTAAGCACTGTCTGTATACCCAGCTCTGTTGAGTGTATCAGGCCTCACTTCTTCTGAACAGGGAAGACTGACAATCAGTCGAGGGCCTCCATCAGTGGACACTTACCTCTGATGCAGGCCCATTAGTGCCACTCCCCTCTAACCGCTCATCTCCCTTCTTGGACCCCACAGGGGCTGCAATGATAGCTGCTTCCTGGATTCCTCCCTCTACCCAGAACTAGCTGACGTCCAGTGGTATGGGCAGGAAAAAGCCAAGCCCGGGACCCTCGTGTGAGCCAGCCCGGCCTGATCTGACCGCCTCAACGCCATTCTGAGTCACCTCACTGCCTCTCATTTGCCTTACCCAGACGCACTGTCACCTGCACCAGCTTCGGTCCTCAGCACTTTTTTTCTCCTGTCTCCGCAACCCTTTCACCCTCAAAACCTGACTGAGGAGACATTCTGGAAGGTTCCGGTCCCACTGTGTGTCCCCTGGCTCTCTTGCCCACAGAGAGCTAGTCAGCAATCCTCAATGGCACCTTGGTGGCTTCCCCCACCTTGACAGCCCCCAGGCCAGTAACTGTCAGGGAAGCTGGCTGGCATGAAATTCCTGCGGACAAGTAGCATTGGCAAAGAACAGGAAGATTTATGTACAGAAAGACTGCCACCTGTAGGCCAACCAAGCACTTCAAGGAGAGGACGCCTCGTGAGGATATTCAGTTGATACCTGAAGTATTCCTGAGGGAGAGCTTGGGAGTGGCTGTGGGGAGAAGAAGTGAGGAAGCCTAACACTCCGAGATGCACCAGAGGATCACAATCAGTTCTACGCTGCCAAAGAGAAACAAAACGATTAAATGCAAACAAAAACAAGAGGGGCCAGGCGGAAGACACTCTTTCTGCAATGAAATTTCTTTTAGAATCTAAACCGCTTCTACACACCACAAGTGTAAGTCAACCATTTTTAAATCACATCTTCTCTTGATCCATCTGCCTCGACAGCCCACTTCTTCCTCCGTGAGAGCCTGGAAACCTAACCCAATGGCAGGGTGAAGATGCGGGAGTCTTGGCTGGCCTCGCTGACTCAGAATCTCCATCAGTCTGGACATGAAGGAAAACAGACCCTCGGGGAGGAGCAGAGTGTAAAATTAGCCTGGTCTGTGAAGGGGGCTCAGCTGAAGCCCAAGACCCAAAGCTGCTTTCCTTTGGGGATTTGTAGTAAACATAAGGTGATAATTGCCAAAAGTGATTCTCTCTCATTAAAACGACCAGTAAAAGTGTAACCTATTTTTTTGCACAAGGTGTTTCATTTTCTTTTCTTTTTTCTTTCTTTCTTTCTTTTTTTTTAAATGGGAAACCAAGGGAAAAGCACATTGCAATTCATTCAAGTGTTTAATTGTTGTGGCTCATTTTATGTTAGCGCTTGTGTGACAAAGAGCTCAGATGCAACTTCTCCTGTGTGTCACTTATTCAAAGAACCCAACTATACCCTTAGGTAGGAAGATTTTACACATGTCTACTAGCCGGCAGGCAGAGCAGGATTGAAAAATATCAGCTCCCAAAGGACCTGTACACCTACCGCAGAATCAGTTACCTTTGTCTGCAGATACCAAAAGAGGAAGAAAGGAAGAAAAATAACACATGGGAGCTGCCCGTTTACATGTGTTTTGAGCTTACGCTTAATACACAACCAGAAAGCCATCAATCTTCAAAGGCCTCAAAAATACTTTTATAATAACTTAACAAGTGCACAATCTTAGTTGGGTTACTCAAGATGGCACAAAAATGTCTCCACAGAGGTGGTATGCTGTGCTTATTGGCACCAAGTGGGGGGTGGGGGGATGAGGTGTTCTCCTTTGTAACGACTTCCTATTGGAAAGGCATTTGACAGCCAGGGACAGGAGCCAGGGTGGGGGTGGTTTTTTGGGAAAGCAGAACTAAAGTTAGCTGTAGCTTCAAAAGAAAAAAAAAAAAATCTTTGTTTTTCATGTGTATGTAATCCAAGAATAACAATAGACTCTACCAGACCAGGAGGGTAAGAATGGTTACCAAAATGAACAGCTCCCTCTGCCGCTGGAAAGCACTGGAAGTCAAGTGGGAGCTTCAGGCAGGAACCAAGCAGGCTACAGCCTCTTCCACTTCTTTGTGGAAGATTCAGGGCCCTGGGGCCCGCTGTGCTCGGCTAGGTTGGTGATACCAGTTTGTAGAAGGGATTGCTGATTCCAGAACACTTAGGGGTAAAACTGCAGGAAAAATAGAAACTGGTTAAGATGTTACTGAATGAATCTGGGGCTTGACTGGGCAGGGGGAGGTATTTTAATTGTTTTTATTTTGATGATTAGAGCTACAGACAGCGTATTTGGTTTGGGTTCCTCCCACTTCCCTCTTTGGAAGCATAATTGGGTCATTTTTCTTTTTCCCACAAGATAGATGAATAATCAGACTGAACTCTGTGCAACAGGAAACATCAAAAGGGAAATGGAGAAGGTGATGAGGTTACATGGTTACGGGCAATAGAACATGTACAGTAGTTTGAAATCAAGTCTGCAGTAAATTGGATCAAGTTTTTTAGGCCAGTTCAGTTTTAAGGAATAAGAGGCAGAAATTCTTCCTAAAAACCTGGATTACATTTTAGATTTGGGGAACAGAGAGGAATGGAGTGGGAATGGAATTACAGTTCTAGCAAACATCCTGAGAGTCTGGTAGTAAAGACAGATTAAGTAAAACAGGTTTTACTGTTTAGCTGCGTTCAGTTGATACAAAATGTACATAACCGTTAGTCCTTTGAGGCTGACATGATAATGGTCAGTGTGGTGGGAAACGCTGTAGTTATTACATGCAAGCACTTGGAAACTCTTTATATATCCCTATTTCTTTAAAACTAAATATGATAAAATACAAAGTCCCTGGTCTGATAAAAAGCCCCTATTGGATTTTTTGGATACATGTAAGAAACTGCCTGTTTCAGCCAGAAGACTGGTGAAGACACATACACCAGACTATGTTGTGAGCCAGGTTGTTTTTTGTTTTGTTTTGTTTTAATTTTGCTATATGCAGGTGAGTGTTGAAACTGTTAAAATTCCAATTTGTTTTCATTCAGTATTAGTTTAGTTCTAAATATAGCAAACCTCATCCAGGTGCTATCAGATGACCAATTACTGCTTAGTTAACTAGGTGTAAAGTTTTACATATACATTAATGTCAATAGTTTATTACAAGTTGTGTAAAATGGACTCTAGTTTAATAATGGGGGAAAAGATTAGGTTGCTCCTGAAACTGACTGTAGAGCATGTAAAATGATTTTACTGGATTCTGTTCAACTGTAATCAATGAAAAAAAAAAATGTATGTTGTAGACAAAGTTGCAGAATTAAAAAGAAATCTGCTTTTAATTTATTCTTTTTGTATTAAGAATTTGTATAGTACCTTTACATTTTGCAAACCAGTGTTGTCAACACTTATTAAAGCATTTTCAAAATGAAAAGATTCCAGTTGCCTCTTGGAGATTTTGTTTCTAAATGACACGTGCTTAATCACGATCCAGAAGTGTGGAATGCAGGTGCCAGGGGCCCCAGTGGGCTCCTTTTTAAGCCTCCGTCTCCATGTGCTATTCTTGTTGGCTTACTGAATGATAAAGACCAGCTTATTGGTTTAGTACAGGTGAATTCCCTCATTTCCTTCTTATACAAGGTAATGTATTCTAAATCATGTGTTCCTTCTACTACAAATAGGATTTGAGATTAGAGATCAGTCTGTCAGGACGCTCTTTCAATATTTGTGTCACTGTTCACCACAAAGAGCTACCTGTGTGTAATCAGCGCTGCCATCTGTACTATCCCCCCAAGGTAGTCCACAGCAGAACAAACTGAAAGGGGACGCTTTAGGGGATCATATTTAGTCTCTGTCTCCATGTTGCTCCCAGTTTGGTGCAGGATGCAAAAGGCTTATCCAGCCCCCAGGTACAAAAAGCCCCCACTATGGGGAACGGTTACAGACTGACTTGAGCAGAGACATGGCTGCAACTGCATCCCTGGCCCTAACCTGACAGGAAATGGGGAATGTGACCTCCAGAACATCCTGGATGAAAGCCATTACTGGACCACTGGTCAGCAGAGCAGCTGACCCCTGCCTAAAAGAAAACAATCCACAGAGACCCTGGATCTGTCTGGAAGTGAGTGGAAGGGATTTTTCTACTTCCCAAGTCCTTCCAGCTTCCCAGGGAGTCTAAAGCCTCCCTCCTCAGGAAGTAACCAAGGCCTCTCAAGAGTTCACACTTAGAAAGAGAAGGACCTTATGGATGTCTTTCACATGTAACTGTGTTCAGCTCAGCAAGTAAGTCTGGATGGACTCCTTCAGCTCTGATGAGCAAGTGGAAGCAGCCAGCACACAGGAAGACGAGACTGCTGCCATTTTCCCACTCCTTCCTACCTTTCCACAGACAGGCCTTGCCCTCTCTCCCTTTCTCCCTCCCACTCCCTCTCTTCCCCTTTCTCCATCTCTTTTCTTTCTCACCTTCGTAGAGCCAACAAGGCCAAATTACTATTTGGACTATTAGAGAATATTAATAACTAGAGAGTGTTAGAAGTAGCCAGTTCTTGACTTTGGCCTGGAATATCAGTTCAAGAAATCTCTTGCATAAAATTCTAAGGAGTATGAGGAACCGCTGTGGAGGGCTGGCAAGCAGGCAGGAGCCTCTGTCAGAGCCCCTGCAGTGCACATTCAGTGCAGTCCTGGTCCTCAAGCTCACATGCTCACAGATGAGATAAACAGGCACACGGGTATCGCATAAAGGTCACGGGCATTAAACAGGAGAGGTGGAATGATTCCCAAGGATAACAGATAACAAGTGTGCAGACCGGGGCTTTCATTGATACCTTATTCAAGTTGGCTAGTCAGAGATGTGGGGAACAGGTAGAGAGCCTGAAGGGGGACAACCTTTCTGGCTTGCATAAAGCCACACCCCAGCAAAGTCACCTTCTACTCAGGCAAGAGCTGAAGGGCCTGCACTGCAACGCACGAGAGTAAACCATGTGGAGAGCAACCGATGGACCCAGAGGTTTATGACTGCACCAAATTCTGTTTCTATCAGAAACCCATTTTTCCCTTCATAAGATTTTGTCCCCTTAAACTAGTGAATGCCTTTTATTTCTTCATTCACTCATTTTCTTTTAAACCCACTCCAAAAATATGCTTTCATTCCCTTCATTCCACCAAACTCACTCCATGTTAACACTTGCAATGTCAAATTCAATAGTAATTCTTTGTTGTCATTTTTATGTGACCTACCAGCAGCATTAGATGCAGTTGATGCCCCTTGCTTCAGTGAAACGTGGACTCCAGGATTCCAGGTTCTCCTCCTAGAACAGTCAGGGCTCTCCTTTTCAGTCTCCTTGAGTTGTTCTTCGTCTCCCTGACCTTGGAGTGTCCCAAGGCTCCATCGTTGGACTCTTTATTATTGACAATCTTTCATACCTCACTCCTATCTAGTCTCAAGGATTCCTATGCCATCTGTAAGCCGATGATGCCTGTACTGGACCTCCCCCCTTTCAACCTTATACATCTTTCTGCCTACTCAGCATCTCCACATGGCTGTCTAACACACCAACATGTCCAGCACCGAACTCCTGACCTTCCCTGCCAAACCTGTTCCTCCTCAGCTCAGTGATGGGCAACTCCAATTGTTGTGGTTTGGATATGAGGTGTCCCCCCGAGAAACTCTTGTGTTGATGCACGAATGTTCAGAGGTGAAATGACCAGACTGTAACAGCTGTAACCTAATCAGCCCATCTTGGCTTAAATGAACTAACTGGGTGGTAACTGCACACCTGGGGTGTGGTTGAAGGAGGTGGGTTACTGGGGGTGTGCCCTGGAAGGGTTCATCTTCCCTACAACTCCCTCCCCCTTCCCTCTTTCTGCTTCGTGGCCACCATGAGGTGAGAAACTTCCCTCTGCCATGCCCTTCCAATGATTTGCCACCTCACTTTGGGCCCAGAGCAACAGTGTTGGCCAACCATGGACTAAACCTCCGAAACTGTGAGCCAAAATAAACTTTTCCTCCTCTAAGTCGTTCTTGTTGGGTATTTTGGTCACACTGACAAAAAGCTGACTAACACACAGCTTTCCAGTGCTCAGGTCAAAGATCTTGAATTCACCCATGAGTGCTCTTTCCTCCACACCTCACGACTGCAGCAGAAAACAAAACGTGCATTCCCTGCCCTTGGGAGATTTATATTACACTAGGGCAAAAGAAGGGAGAAAATAAAAAGTAGATATATATTAGGAAGTAATAAGAAAGCAGGAATAGTGAGATATTTAGCCTGTGATAAAGGAGGAACAACTTTTCCTCTAAGATAGGCAAGAAAAGATGGTGAGTTTGAGGTAGAACTAGCACTTAAGATTCAACCCCATATTCAACCTGGAGTGAGAAAAAAAGATCAAGTTACAAGCAAGTGAGATGGGAAAAAGGTAGTAGTTTTGGGTCAGGATAGAGCAGAGTCAAAAGTATTGGAAGAGCTGGCTGGCTGACACTGGACACTTGGCTGTGGATCCCCTCTAGTGTGTTTATGAGCCAGGGCATCGGAGGAGATGGATGTTGGAATGATCTCTGCTTGGGTTGTATTATGTGGTGTGGTGGAAGGACATGAGTAGAAGGGGCTGGTAAGACTAAAATTGTGATAATGGGATGTAGGCCGACTGGAGAGAAAGGAGAATCTGATAAGGTACTGACAAAGGAGGGGAAAGGAAAAAATGGACAAAATGGCTCCAGGAGCTTGAGGAAAAGCAGTAGGAATATAAAAAGGAGCAAGGGCAGTACTTCATGACCAGAGAGTAGGCAGAACATGTTTCCCGTAATCTTCCTGCTATCCCCAAGGAGGTGGGGTCACATAATCCAGAGAAAAGGATTGATGAATGCTGTGTTGATGAATGCTGGTGGAAAATCCGTCTAAGCCTGGGATGGCTTGGAAGGGAAACTGGGTCTTAGGCACCTTTTTCAGGAGCTAAAAAATCTGGTTGCCTGTTGTATCAGAACACTAAGACCAAAACAATTATTTTAACAGAGATATTGATAACCAAATAGTGAAGAGGTAAGAAGCAAAATGGGGGCACTGGAAACAAAGACAAGAGTTCAAAGATTATTCCAATTTAGAAACTTCAAGAAGGCACCTCCTGGAGCTGTGCTCAGACATCTCAGGAGTGGACACCACTCAGCGGGTGCCTCAGGAGCTTGGCAAGCTCCTGAGGGCTAGGATGCAAACCTGAGGAGGGGCGCTCAGCAGACAGTGCTATGATCTTTCGAGTGGCACAACAGAGCTGCATGCACGTTGGAAGTCACTGTTCTTCCAGGAATGAACTGTCACTGCTATCTGTGGTGCCATCCTGAGGAAAGAAGTAGTAGATTCCTTCTTCTCTCCTTCAGGTTCCAGTCTTTTCCCTGATTCTTGCAGCCAGCAAAGGTGAGATGTGGTTTGCAGTCTTCTGACAAAGGAAGGTACAATTGTTTGGAGCTGAGACAGCAGCTTCACAACCAGCACACTGACCAGATTTGGCCCCTCTTCTCACTGAGCCACGACTGGTCAAATGCAAAGTTCCTAATCAAAGGGAGCTAGAAGGCTCTAGAATTTCAGAGACTCTAAAATCTGCTAATTTTCAATTAAATAAATTGCATAAAGAACAAAAAATAGATGTATTTTTGGGCTCATGTTAAGTGTAATGTGAGTTAGGGTCTTCCAAGGAACTGTAGTGAAAGCAAGTCAAAGCACATCAAACTGCCTTTCCCAAAATGATGAAATCACAAATGTGTTTCCTTAAAGACCTTTCACATCCCTACAGACCTTCAGAAGATAATTTATTCCTCTGAAAGTCATTTCTTAAAGACTTGATAGGCAAGTGCTCTACCACTGAGGTCTAATGGAGATTTGAAAAGTACATATGAAAGGAACAAGAGTTAGATGCTTCTGTCCAAAAAAATGGGTGACTGAGAATCCTGACAACAGGCCAGAACTCCTTTTGGCATCTCTGCTCCATACCTGGTTGTCTCTGAACTGCCTTTATTATCGGTTTCCTTTTGGCTTTCTATAACTAAAATCATATTGTTACCAATATCCACAGAACCAACTCAAGTGAATGCTTTCTAGTTGTATCTTAGGAGAATGAGGCGAAGTCAGATTTTTTTCAATTTAGATAGATATAACCTCAGAGCACAACATATTTGACTAAAGCCTCATTGAGTTTGAAGGTCAAGAAATTTGAGTTTATATGTATCTATAGCTTTAGATAATGGAAACTCATCTGTAATTTGTTCACTATTGTTCATATAATAAGGCTCAGAAAGCAGTTATGATGGTTCACTTTATGTGTCAATCTGACTGGAACTTGGGGTGTCCAGATACTTGGTTAAACCTTATTCTGGGTATATCCATGAAGGTGAAATTTAGATTTGAACTGGTAGACTGAGTAAACCAGAATGCCCTCCCCAGTGTGGATGGGTATCATCTAGTGTGCTGGAGGCCTAAATAGAACAAAAAGGGGGTTATGCTTGAGTCAGGATATCAATCCTCTCCTGCCTTTTTGGGCTGGTACTTATGCCATCTCTTGGCCTTCAAGTCTTTGGACTTACACCATTGGTTCTCTTGGCCCTGTTCATATCACAGGCTGGAACTATCAGTCTCCAGAATGCAGACGGCAGATAATAGGACTTCTCAGCCTCCATAACTGCATGAGCCAATTCCTTATCTCTTTTTCATATATGTACACACACACATATGCATGTTCTATGTATATCTCCTACTGATTCTGGTTTTCTGGAGAATCCTAATACATGTTTTGTACTTGATTCCATACTGCCATCAGAGAACAAGACTTTATCTTCAGCTCTGCCATTTTTAGTACATCTCTCTCAGGATGGCTGCCAAACACTGTACATCATAACTGCAGGGAAAGGGTGAAATGTGTGTGTCAGCTAAGTCTCTTATTCTTAGAAAAGCAGTCGTGTTTCTGGAAGTCCCATCAAACGGACTTCTATATATATCTTGCTGGTAGAACCCATACCATATGGCCAACCCCAACTATACAAGGTCTTACGAGAGGAAAGAGCTTTAACTGTATATTACAGCTCTGAATAAATTAAGGTTCTGTTACTAAAGAAGAGAATGAAAATATGGTATGCAACTAGTGATGTCTACCCCATAAGTATATGGCATATAAATCTGAACACCAGAAGAAAAACAAAAAGTCATATCTTCAACAAAATAATAATCTTACAAAACTAAAACTTAGCAAAAGGTGCCAAAATTCACCTGATCTGCAAATAGGAACTTCACAAAAGCTTTTATACAAATGATCATTAAACATATGAAAAAGACTCAACTTTATTAATTATCAGGAAAATGCAAATTAAGTCCACAATATGATAACATTATAACCCACCAGAAGGGCTAAAATGGAAATGACAGATGTATCAAGTGTGGCCAGATGGAGAAAAACAAACTCTCAAATCCTGCTGGTGGGAGTGTAAATTGGTGTAAGACCTTTGGAAAATTGACAATATGTTCTATAGGTGAATATATTCAAACTGTATACCCCAAAAGTTTTATACCTTAGTATACAATCTATAGACATTTATATTTGTTTAAAAAAGTATACAAAATGTTCATGCAAAAAAAGGAAATAACTCACATGTCTATCAACAGAACAGATAAATTGTCAGCCATCACAATGAGAATGAAAACCACAACTACACACAAAAAGAAGAGGATCAGAAATCCTAAATGGAACCAAAGAAGTTAAACATAAAAAAAAAAAAATCAAGTTTACTGTCTGATTCCATTTACAAACTTTTTTCATTAGTACATTATAGTCATACATAATACCGGGGTTTGTTTTGACATAATTATACTAGCATGGAATATAATTTGCTTCAATTCAGTCCCTGTCCCTTTCCCTCCGCCCCATTCCCATTCCTCTTCTCTACTGATCTTCTGTTTTGTTTTGTTTTTTTAAATTAGTGCATTACAGATATACATAAAACTGAAGTTCACTATGATATATATTCACATATATATATATATATATACATAAGACATTTCATTTCACCATTTCTCCCCCCCTTTTTTTTTTTTTTTTTTTTTGCCGTGCTGGGGATCGAACTCAGGGCTTTGTGCTTGTGAGGCAAGTACTCTACTAGCTGAGCTATCTCCCCAGCCCCATTTCTCCCTTTTCTAGTCCCTCCTCCCTCCCCTTGATCCTTTTCCTCTACTCCACTGATCTCTCTTGTGTTTTCATGGGGTTCCCCTCCCTTTTTATTTTTTCCTTATTTTGCTCTAGCTTCTGCACAAGAGGAAAAACATTTGATTCTTGACTTTCTGGTCTGGTTTACTTCACTATATCCTCCAGTTCCACTCATATATCAGTTAATACCATAATTTCCTCCTTCTTCATAGGCTGAGTAAAACTCCTCTGTGTATCCATACACTTTCTTTATCTATTCATCTATTGATGGGCATTTTGGCTGGTTCCACAACTTGGCTATTGTGAACTGCAGTGCTATAAACGTTGATGTGGCTTTACCACTATAGTATGCTGATTTTAGCTCTTCAGGATAAACACCAAGTAGTGGGATAATGGGTCACATGGTGGTTCCATTCCTAGTTTTCTGAGGATTCTCCATGTTGCTTTCCAGAGCAGTTGCACTAATTTGCAGTTCCACCACCAACATGAGTGTACCTTTTCCTTCACATCCTCACCAGCATTTAATATTATTCATATTCTCAATAATTGCCATTCTAACTGAAGTGAGATGAAATCTCAGTGTAGTTTTGACTTGCACTTTCTTGATTAAAATGTTGAATTTTTTTCATGTATTTATTGGTCATTTGTATTTCTTCTTTTGAGACGTATCTGTTTAGTTCTTTTGCCCATTTATTAATTTGTTTGCTTTTTGGTCAACATGCAAATTTTTAAAATAGGCAAAACTAATCTATCTGGTGAGTGGCTACTAATAGGAATGAGAGTTCTTTGTGATGGAAATGTTCTAAACTTAAGAATGTGACCATGGTACTACAACTCTGTGAATATAGTAAAAAGTCACTGAATGCTTTAAATGGGTAAAAATTATGGTGTGTGAATTACATAGCAATAAAGATTTTTAAATTATGATGTTAGAAATCAAGTCCATGACTGATTAGAAAGGGGCAGAAGAGATTTCTGGGGATTTGATAACATTATCTTTACTCATTAGGGTGGTTACTTTGAGAGTTAACTTTGGTACTCTCATGATTTTTTATACATGTTATACTTGAATTAAAAATTTATATTAAGAAATGTAATCTAGTGCTACCTGGGTCCTGTTTTGTTGTTGTTGTTGTTTGTTTGTTTTGTTTTGTTTTTTTTCTTTTTGGACCAGGGATTGAACCCAGGGACGCTTACCCACTGAGCCATATTCCCCAGTTCTTTTTATTTTGAAAGTCTCGCTAAGTTGCTGAGGCTGGTTGAGAACTTGGAATTCTCTTGCCTCCTGAGCAGGGATGACAGGGGTGTGCCACCATGCTCAGGTTGGGATATAATTTTTAAAGGGATGAATGAACCACTTTCCTCTCAAAAGGCATCATGCTGAATTCCTTTTATGTCTCCACCTCAGTCGCCTCATGCTTTAACAGGTCTCCCATTTATTTATATCTTGTTTAATCCTGCTTTACCCAACTGTGCACAGCCCACCTATGCTGTCTCCCACAGATGGCTTATCAGCTGCCTGTCTTTGTTGTTCTATGAACAAGTCTTCTCATTTTAGACTTAAGAATTACTGCTTCAGAAGTTCTTAGTATTTGGAGTACTCAAGGCTTTATCATCTGCTAAATTTCACACTAGCCTTAAGAGCCAAGTGTTACCTCTGTATTAAAAAAATTTTAAAGAGTCCTTTTTCATTTTTGCCTGTATTCATCTAACAAGTCATTTCCTTCCTTAACTTTGCTGATAGTTCCTTTTAATCAGTGGTTTTCAAACTGCTGGGCACGATGCATTAATAGGTTGTAAACTGATTTAGGAGGGTCACCACCTAAATCAGCATATTTTTTAAAAGAAACACAATAGGATATAAAAGTAGAAGAATGCCTCACATGTGGTGGAAAGTGCTTTTGTTTCACTCATGTATCCCATACACGCCTCCATACATTATTGTTTTCTGTGAATTATGGTTAAAAAGTCTCAAGAGCTACAACTCTTAGCTCCTCTGCTTCACAAGAGGACAGAAAGTCCAGTAAGGCTCAGATTGCAACAGTCATGGCTCATAATGTTTCCTAAGTCTCAAAGGAAGAATAGTTTGAGGGCAAAGGGAATTTGGTTTTGGCAGGTTGTAAAACTGGAGTTCAGAAAGGTCAGGAGGGCAGACTGTGGGAATGACTCGACTGTGACGCAGGACACTCAGTGAGTGAATCTGAGCTCCCCAGAAGACTCAAAAAAACAGCTCAAACCTTCTGAGCTACTCTCCATGGTGAAGTTATACGTTAAGGTCAAATACTGTGAGAAAAAGTTGACAAGGCTGACAATTATTTCAAAGTTGGTACTTAAGGAGAGGCAAGAAACTAAACAAAAGGAAGTGGACTTGTTATATACAGTTACCAGTAGCAGCAATGCAAGGATTAATTTAAGCACACTGTATAAAGTACTCCAGTTTATAATGGGGAAAAATAAATAAATAGTCAATGCTTTCATAATAAATTATTTTGGCTGATGTAAAAAACTTTTTTTTTTTTAAATGGGCATGGTTCCAAAACCTTGAGTGGGGTCAGCTCACACCACAGCTGCTGCTGCCAGACATAGTGCATCCACTAGTTATTCCACACCACCAGAACTTATTTTTAAATTTCAAAAGATTTGAAGGTTACTGTTAACTATTAAAGTACTAGCATGTGGTTATAATTCAGCCAATGGTACTGCAGTCTGTGATAAAAACCAGTTGCCATAACAGTGTTCCCATAGCAACCCCCTGGGGACCAGTGCTGGCTCTGGCTCACTGGACAGCTGGAAACTCTTATATCAATATGCTGTGAGAAAGTGCTTTTCGGCTCAAGACTTCCAATATGATACCATACCAGAAATTTCTATGGGATAAAGTTATGCTTTCAGGGCTTCATGGAAGCATACTGGGGCAGGGAGGCAGCACAATCCACTAAGTTGTGCTCCTGGAGATATTCAGACAAAGGAAACTTAAGGTTCAACTCTTTCTCATTCAAACTGTTCCACTTAGCACTACTACACTTCTCTGGTAAGGAGCATTAATGGGAGTACTGTGGGCTGCAAAGAGACATGAATTGCCAAATTCAAATCTACCAAAGACCCTCAAACACTTTTCTTCATCTTTTCCAAGCTGTTTCCTTTCTCTCCAACAACAACAAAAAAGACAGTTGCATTTCTAAGTTAATTACTGAGATTAAACCTCAGAGTGCTGAAGTGCTGGCGTACATCAGGAAATCAACAGAAGGATGGGCTTAACACCACAAGGAGTCATACTGCTACCAATCCTATTTCCTAGCCCCCCAGATTCTCCCTGAGCATTCAGGGCTCACAACAAGAAGTTCTGTTATTAGTGACAACTGCCTGTCTCACTCTGGTCTCTTAGGGCCTTTCCTTCCTTCCTACAAGATCCGGACTATCCTGTGTCTCTCCCTCTGTGTCAATTCTTTGGCCTGAGTTTTACTTTCCTAATTCTCCCCCAAGACTGAAATCATATCTATGACTTCCAGATTGTTACAGTCTCTCTGTTTCAATGCTGAAAAATACTGTTGTTTTCAGTGACAATGACACTCCTAGGAAACTCAATACAGATGGTCTCCAAATTACAATGGTTTGACTTAACAGTTTTTCAATTTTACCACTGGGTAAAAGCAATAAGCATTCAGTAGAAACCATAATTTGAATGTGAATTTGGATCTTTTCCCGGGCGGTCATCTGCAGCAGGATCTTCTCTCTTGTTGCTGGGCAGGGCAGCACCCTGAAACTCCCTCCATCCATATTCAAAATGGTTAAGTCACAGTCTACAAAACATGTTACCTTTTTTTCTCCCTAACTACCCACACTGATCAATTTTAGGAAGCACAGGTGTCACATTAGTTTCCTCTTTATTAACTATCAGAAAAAGGTAAACAACATAAAATTACCTGACTGCCAAGCTATGGTCTATGAATGAAGAAAAAAGAAATTGAGCAGTATTCAGTCAACAATATTTTTAATTAAGTCCTATACACAAGACCACAAGCTGAAAACCTTCTCATTCAAGTTTGTTTCTCATTGTGCTTATAAGTTCCCATAAGTCCTAACCAACTTAATCATAAGAAAAGGCTTCAGAAGTGGGGGTGGGGAGCCCTGACTCAGGACAGTAGGCTAAAGCACCACTGAGCAAGTAACCAGCAGAAATAATCCTGTGTATCCTGTGCAGGAACAGTCATGGACCACAATGGGCCCAAAATAACTTTCATTCTCAAGAAGGGGCCAGAATAAGTGATTTTGAATATAATATCTACTTAGAGGCCTCTAGGTTTCATACTCTGGCTTTAAATTCAGAATTGGTTGAAATTCAGTCATGGAACCCAGACATAAGAAAAAACTTAACCAAAGACTCTGTGACTACTGCTGCTGTTAACACCATCATTACTATTACAGGAGTGCACACTGCCCCTAATCACATGGTTCATGAAGATACTTAAGCTGCCCCCTAATAATAACAATAATGACACAACAGCTAATATTTACTGAGCTCTTATCATTTGCCAGCAGTATGTTAAGCATTTTATTTTCCTTTAACACAAAAATAATGAAAATGAGGTATGTACTATTTATCACCATCACTGTAAGATAAGGAAGCTGAGCTTAGCAAGATTAAGTCACTTACCCAATGTCATACTATTAGTAGGCAGAGCTGAGTTTCTGGGACACTCTGACTCTGGGGACTCCCATTCTTACACTATCCAATGCTGCCATTCCAACCATTAGGTGACATTCTATTTACCCACATTATTTTATTAAGTACTCTGAACTCTAAAGTACATTATCAGTCACAATTATGAAAGTATAACACTGTGCAAGATCTAGAACAAGTCCTCACTTTGTAGAAGACCAGAGCTGAGGCAGTGAGTTCAGTTCTGGCACCTTCTTCCTGTTTGTTAGAGTACAGCTGGGAACACAGTCCAACTCTCTGTCAGCTTCAACACCTGTTCCCTCACCCTGAACCTTGGCTCATGGATATTACTTCTTGAACTTATGCTGGTAAGATAGACCACAACTATTTTTCTAACTTATACTTCCTATTAATTCTATCTGCACTGAAAAATGACAAATACTAAAATGTGCACTCCTCAGAAGATAAAAACAAGTTTTGAAACACAAGAAAAATAACACTTGTTAATAGTAAGAACATTTACATTCACGTTCTATTGCAAGATGACAAAAAATTCAGAAAACTTTAATAGTTCATTGAATGGTCTAATATTTTTACTGAAATATAGAAAACATTTTCTAAACTACATAAAAGGTAATGTGCAAATTATCATATTCTATAGAAAAATAAGTCCCTCCTCAATTTTTTTTTTAATTATCTAACTACAACTTTCAGGTTTAGTGGGAAAAGATCATTTTTAAACCCCTTATGTCTCTGCTGCCTACACATTTAAATGATGAGGAAAAGTTTTTAGAATTCAATTTTCAACTTTATGTGTGTGTGTGTGTGTGTGTGTGCTGCAAATTTAACCCACAGACACTTCACTACTGAGCCACATCTCCAGTCCCTCCTTTTTTTTTTTAATTTTGAGACAGGGTCTTGCTAAGTTGCTGAGACTAGCTTTGAACTTGGGATCCTTCTGCCTCAACCTCCCGTGGGATTACAGGAGTGCACCACCATGAATGGCTAATTTTTCAACTTTTTAAAATAAAAGCAAGACAAAAATATCAGTTTGCAGTCAGACATGATATGAAAGCCAACACACTTCTTAAAACTGATCAAGAAATGTATCAGGTAGAACTTAAAGACCAGAAACTTCGGTTTTCTTCTTCCTTCAATCTTGCTGGTAATGCCAAGAGTCCATACCCTGCTTCTTTACGTTTCTTGTTATTTACACACCGAACATAGGTCTCACAGTGCATTGTACTCCACACATTTTGATGGATCTGTAGGAAAGTGTTTCTGGCAAATAGTCATTAGCCTCTTCAATCCCTAAGAACACAAAGGAAATAAAGGTTGGTTATGATATTGTCAAACTATTCCTAATTGCTGTCCTCTGGACTTACTCTAATTTGTCAATGTCCCCACTAAAATGCAGCAGTCCCCAGCAACTCCACTTCAAAGTATAACTAATGTTTATCTTGTGTACTCTTGAGATAAGTACAAGACTGTTCATCACAGCACATTATCTTAACAAACAAGAAGCAAAGAAACTAGAAGCAACCCAAATTCCCTTTCAAAGGAAAATATATGAATAAGCTTTAATATGCTCACAAATGGACTATTTTACAGCAGTAAATGGATTAACTGTAGCTACATATAAGTCAGACTTTCTCAAACAGGTTCCAAAAGAAAATTAAGCTGCAATCAATCATCCAGTCTAAAGCAATCATTTAAGGTAACAAGATAACTTCTCTCTCAAGGTATCTAACACTTAGTGAACTACCTATGTAACATCCTTGGAAAACTGAGAAAGTAGTCACTCAAATAATTTCTTGTAGTGTGGCCTGAATGAGGACCTTTGGTTGAAAAAAACCAAGGTACACAAATATCAGAAACAATGTTGAATATAAAATCCAAGTGGCAGAAGGCTACATACAGCATAATACCACTTTAATACAATTCAAAAACAAGTAAAAAAGATACAGGTAGAAATATACATATAACATGGAAGAATTGTCTTGAAAAGCAAGAAAATGACAAACAAATGCAGGATAATGGCTACTTCTTGGCCAGAGGAAGAAAATACAGATTCAATGGGCTTCAGAATATTCTAATTATTAAGCTGGGAATAAGATTTTTAAGTAGTCATTTTATTATTTACTTATGATAAAAACATTTTCAATACAACAGTAAGCTCTGATTACAATATTCCAAATACGACCTGGCCAATCTGGAAGAATTTGGTAAAAGCAGTCACTGTGTGGCCTTTGTTCTGTCCCTTTGGCATCTGTTACCATGGCCTGGAGCTCTTTTTAGACGACTATAATAAACTCAGCTAATATCCACTGATTGAAGTACTTTTCCTCTCTTTCACAATTTGGCCAGTTCTTCTCCAGTGTGCAACTTTATAATGATTTTTTTTAACTGATACAAGAACAATTGCTATTAAATGTCATTTTCAGGCACTTGCCTAGCATGCCTGAGGCTGGTGTTTGGTCACCAGCACTATAAACAAACAAACAAACAAACAGTAATTCAGTCTCTCTGAACCCATCTTTCAGTCTGATCTTTAAAACTTAGTTGACAATTAGTTTCTAAGTGGTTTTTTAAAATAGTTTTCTCACCCACCACCAAATAAACAATTTTCCAAGTCATTATTCAAATTCTCAGTATCCTTTACAAACAAGCCAAGGACAAGGGCAAAAATCTGTACCATGTCACTTTAAATCTCTCTACAGAACAACCCTGAGAGGAATTTGCAATCAGCAAAGAATCCTATTAACTGTCTGTTATAGTCTGGATCTGGGATGTCCTCCAAAGGCTCATGTGTTGAAGGTTTGGTCCCCAGCTGGTGCTGTTATAGGGAAGTGGTAGAAACTTTACAAGGTAGGGCCTACCTGGGAGATGTCACTGAGGCTGTGCCTTTGAAGGGTATTAATCTTACCCCCAGCACATGCATGCACTGCGATCTGCTCTTCCCACCACCTTCCTGGCAGCCATCAGGTGAGCTGCCTCTGCCACACACTCTGCCATGATATTCTGCCTTACCTCAGATCCAAAGCAAGGTAGACAACCAATTGTGGTCTGAAACCTCTAAAGCCATGAACCAAAATAAATCTTTCCTCCTCTAAGTTGATTTTCTCAGGCATTTTGCCAGTGGTAGAAAGTCAATTAAAAGAATATTTAATCTAAACTATAAATTTTCCTGTTTATAAGGAGAAACTGTCAAAAGCCTTACTGAAATCTATGTATCTATAGTAATATTTATTACCTCTTACTAGACAAAGGAGTCAAAAACATACAATGGAGGAAAGATAGCCTCTTCAAGAAAAGGTGCTGGGAAAACTGGAAATTCATATGTAGTAAAATGAAATTAAACCTCTATCTCTCACCCTGCACAAAACTCAACTCAAAATGGATCAAGGAACTAAGAATTAGACCAGAGACCCTGCACCAAATAGAAGAAAAAGTAGGCCTGAATCTTCATCATGTTGGCTTAGGACCAGAGTTCCTTAACAAGACTCCCAAAGCACAAAAAATAAAAGCAAGGATCAACAAATGGAATGGATTCAAACTAAAAAGCTTTTTTCTCAGCAAAGGATACAATCAATAATGTGAAAAGAGAACTTACAGAGTAGGAGAAAATCCTTTCCACAAGCACTTCAGATAGAGCATTTATCTCCAAAATCTATAAAGAACTTAAAAACTTTACACCAAAAATACAAAGAACCCAATCAATAAATGGGCTAAGGAAATGGGCAGACACTTTACAGAAGAAGATATACAGGTGATTAACAAATATATGAAAGTGTTCAACATCTTTAGTAATTAGAGAGATGTAAATTAAAACCATCTAACTCCAATTACAATGGCTATTATCAAGAACACAAGCAATAATAGGTGTTGGCATGGATGTGGAGAAAAAGGAACACTTGTACATTGCTGGTGGACTTGTAAATTGGTGCAGCCACTCTGGAAAGCAGTGTGGAGAATCCTCAGAAAACTTGGAATGGACCCACCTTTTGACCCAGTTATCCCACTCCTCAGTTTATACCCAAAGAACTTAAAATCAGCATACTACAGTAATGCAGTCACATCAGTGTTTACAGTAGCTCAATTCACAATAGCCAGATTGCGGAACTAACCTAGATGTCCTTCAATAGAGGAATGAATAAAGAAACTGTGGTATATATACATAATGGAATATTATTCAGCCATAAATAATAATAATAATATGGCATCTGCAGGTAAATGGATGGAATTGGAGAATATCATGCTAAGTGAAATATGCCAATCCCAAAAAACCAAAGGCTGAATGTCTTCATTGATGATATATAATGGGGGTGGGGAGTGAGAGAAGAATAGAGGAACTTTAGATTATGTAGAAGGAAATGGGGGGGGTATGAAAAATCATGGAATGAGACAGATATCATTACCCTATGTACATGTTCGATTACACAAAAGGTATGAATCTACATCATGTACAATGACAGAAATGAAATGATGTACCCCATTTGTGTACAATGAATCAAAATGCAGTCTGTAAAAAATTAAAAAATAAAGAAAAAAAATCTGTGCTTATTTGCACTATGCAGATTCCATGATTTAAAAATATACTAGTATTGTGTCTAGAATTTTAGTTGACAAAAGGTGGTAAAACTCAACAATCATAGCCATAGTTACCCAGAGCAACATAATAAATTCTTGTAATAAGTACTGATGGTACATAGCACCAATTTTTAAAAGTGTAATCTCAGAACAACATATGGTTATTTTCCAAATGGAAACAAATCTTTTCAATTAGATACCTCAGGATTTGTTTTAAACTGCTTGTGGATGCTTAAGCAAGTTAAACTGCTTGACTTACGTCAAAGAACTTTAAAAACTGGTGGTATTTTAACTGATTTCTTACTTTTATAAAAGCAATATATTTAATTAACAAATCTTCATTCAGCGCTTACAATGTGCTGGGCACTGTTCTAGGCTCTGGAAATAACAAGAAACAAACCAGGAAAAATCTTTACCCTCACTAATAACCGAAAACAGACAGGAAAAAAAAGTAGATTTATAAAAAAACAAAAAAAAAATACGTTTAATGATGATAAATGCTATGGAGAAAATAAAGGATAGGAGGGATGCATGTAGATGCATAGACGATTCAAAGAACTTTGGCTTTGATTCTGAATGAGAGAGTTGCTATCAGACTCTGAATAAGTTAGCAACATAATCTGACTATTTTAACTGGATTAGTCTGGGTGTTGTGCTGATGACAGACTGAAGAGAGGAAATGATAGAAGTTCAGGGACCAGAGAAGCAACACTATAAGAATTCAACCATTGTTAGGCTAGACTTAGATGGCAGCAATGGAGAGTTTACAGATCTTATTCTGAATATCTTGACAGAGAAAAACCAAGGACAATTACAGGGTTTGTGTGTACGTTGTTTTAAAAAACAATAATGACAACAACAACAAAAAAACCCTACAGTTTTTATATCAAACAATAGTAGTCAAATGTCTCACTCCTTCCAGTCCCTAATTCCAGATCCTCCGAGGCAATCACTTTCATATCTTTTAAGAATCTCTTCTGGTGTTTACTGCCATTTTCCAAGTTCTATGCTGATAGTCCTTGATTTTTCCAGTTCAAATATTATCCCCTGGGTTCTGACTGTGAAGTGGGAGGATTTAGTTGGCTTACACAATGCCCATTAGCTTACATAGGTATGCACACATCTAAAAGTAAGGTCTCTTCTTCCCAAACCAAAATTCTGAATAAAATCAATATTCAGAATTGACCTCACAAAGGCTACACAAATATCCTTCAAAGTAGAACCCTATAGTGCATTATGAGGACCTCCTCTCCTTACATAGGTTCCCCCCCGCCCCCACAACCACACACAATTTTTTTTTCCTTTCAAATTCATTCTCTAACAGTGAGGCTACTTTCAGTATCAGCCAACACCATAGGTAACATAATCTCTTCCACTTTCCCTTGAGACCCTTTCTGCTTGCTCCAATCTGAATCTCCTTATACTACCACCATCCTGGAGCATCCATTTACTTTTGACCTTAGAATTCTTTTCACCTTGCTCTAAGCTGGATCTCAACTCCTGGACCTTTTAATCAAGTTCCCTCATTTTAATGGAGGACATCCTCAAATGGAGCAGCATACCATAAGGGAGTTAAGACTGTCCAGGTTTGATCCCCATTTCCACCACCTTCTATCTGTGTGACCTTGAGAACTTGTTACTCTATGCCTCAGTTTCTCTACTTATAAAGCAGGAAAATGGTAGTGCACCTCATACTGCTGCCATAAAGTACTGACTGATGGTTCAGATACAAAGAGAGCCCTGAGACAGGTAAGAAGAGTGTGCTTCTATTATACACATAAGCACTACACAACTCAGTAGTGATACTGACTTGAAAATGTGTACCCAAGGTCACATTTTTGAGACTTTACCTGTCACAAATGTCATGAGCCAAATTCACCCCGACTGATGATTCAGATGGGAAGAGGGTTCTGACTTGGATATCATTTCCCTTGTTATTTTTAAAGATATTTCTCTATACTATCTGCTAGTTCTAGTACTGCTAATAAGAAGTATGATGACATTTTGATTGCAGAGTCTTTATAAGTGAGCTTCTCTCTAATTTAAGGGAAATTTTCATTTATTTTGTCAGGCTTTTCATAGTACAGGATTATCTGATCTTGTAGTTTTTCAAGCATGCATGTGGTTGAAAAATATAAGACTTAATACTGAAAACTATTTTTCATTAACTAAGCTTCCAGCTTAAGAAAAATTATTGCACAGTTTAGATCTGCAATGCTCAAAATGTAATTACACAACACACTAATGTTCCATGATTTTAAAAGGTGATATTATGTGGAAGATAAATACTAGCAATACTTTTCTCTAAAAATATATTGATTTAATACTCCAGAAAGTATAAATGGGTAGATGGTTCTTATCAAGCAACAACTCACCATTAGGAAATGATTTATCACAGCCAAGAATCCCTGGCTGTAGCATGCAACCACCTGACCTACAAAAGTGTGATGTATAATCTTCAGTACCCATATCTGTGAACACTTACCAATAACCATAATGTTGCACATACGATGTATAGACCAAGCTGTGATCACTTATTACAGTTATGAATGTTTCTTTTATACTAATTTTGGAAATACCATATTAGAAATTTGTAACATTCCATGGACAAATAAAGCTGGTAAATATCAGTAGAAGTGAAATATGCCAAAACTTGAGATATGGATTGAAATAACTCATATAAAATGAATACTGTCTCTACTAGGGAATGTACAAATTTATGGTAACTGAAAACAACTTGCCAGCAAAAAATATTAGAGGATATTTTTCCTAATATAATAGCAAAAATTAAAGAAAATTATTTGGAATGAATATTATTCCTTAATATTCTAACCCCCAACAGAATCTGTGTATAACACAGTGCACGCTTCAATTAGTCTATACATATCACGGAGGACACCAGCAGGAAACAAAGGACACACTCAAACTGGTTAATTTGATGGCAATAGTTCCATGGACTTTACAAAAGAGTGGATAAGACTTAGAGTCAACAAGGGATAATAAAGAACCTCAAGTTTGAGAAGCTGTGGCCAGCCTGAGTTCTGAAGCAGCAGGGGAGGTGAGTGATTACTAAAACCCAGACAGGGTCATCATACAGAGTCAGACTTAAGAGAAGCAATGGCCTTGCAGGGAAGGTGCAGACACTCACAGAAATTCCACAGAGAAGAACCAGGGAAACAGATGCCCCAAACTCATTCTTCCCCTACACAATAACCTTCTGGTCTCCTTTCACTGCTTGTTCTAATCAGAAGGTAGAAAGTGATACTACACCAGGACCCCCACACTGATTGCATCCCGCCTCCAGGATCCTGCAATCAGACCCACCACACCCCAACTCCAGGACCCCTGCCTGACCAACCGCACCCCACCTCCAGGACCTCCAACTGACCACGCCCAATCCCAAGCTGCAGCTCCCCATTTGCTAACACATTTAGAAGTCAGAGCAGCCATCTTAGATAATCCTGGAAGCTTTATCTCCTATCTTTAGGTGGGGCAAATCCCATCCTGAGACTCCTGCTGGAGGCTTGAGGCTCATTGTCAGGTACCTCTCATATATCAGGCTACTGAAGACTGGGAGGTCTGAATACTATATGACTGTTATAGTATAGATTTTCTTTTTTCTCCTTATTGAAAAATTTTAAGTTTTTATTTCTTTACTTTTCTCGCTCTCTCTTCCTTTTGTTTACCTGTTCCCTCAGAGTCTCTTTCTCCCTTTTCGCATACTAACAATCAACTTCGTTTGATTACACTCACTCTATGATCTAGAACTTCTATATATTCTTTTCGTATCCCATTAACAGCTACATTCTACACCCCTCTACGTGCTCTTTGTCCTCCATTAGAAACTGCAGACCTTATTGCAAATCCATTTGTTATACTGAATAATAATTGAACTCATTCTGTTTAATATGACAAGATTTTTAATGTCCTCATAGGGCTATTTGGTCTAGGGTTGCATACTGTCAGAACTGGGCACTGCTAATATTGATCTCCCCCTTAAAGAAAAGGTTTTGGAAACCTATAGAGTCACTATAAGCCTACAGGGGGAAACTGCTATACCCCAGATCTGCACTGCTAGAGGGGAAGATACATGAACAACATGAAAAAACAAGGGAAGAAAATGATCCAAATAAATCTAGATTCTATATTAGTAGAATCCAGTGACAGTATGGTAGAAGAAAGGTCAGAAAAGGACTTCAGATTATACATGGTTAAGATGATTCGTGAAGCAAAGGATGAGATAAGAGAGCAAACGCAGGCAATGAATGATCACACCAATAAACAGCTGAAAGAGCAACTGCAGGAAGCAAAAGATCATTTCAACAAAGAGAGATTCTCAAAATAAACCAAATGGAAATCCTTGAAATGAAGGAAACAATAAACCAAATAAAAAACTCAATGGAAAGCATCACCAACAGATTAGACCACTTGGAAGACAGAACCTCAGACAATGAAGACAAAATATTTAATCTTGAAAATAAAGTTGCCCAAACAGAGAAGATGGTAAGAAATCATGAACAGAATCTCCAAGAACTATGGGGCATCATGAAAAAGCCAAATTTAAGAATTATTGGGATTGAGGAAGGCACAGAGATACAAACCAAAGGAATGAACAACCGATTCAATGAATATTTCCCAAACCTGAAGAATGAAATGGAAAATCAAATACAAGAGGCTTACAGAACACCAAAAGCACAAAATCACAACAGATCCACACCAAGGCACATTATAATGAAAATGTCTAACATACAAAATAAAGATAGGATTTTGAAGGCTGCGAGAGAAAAGCATCAGATTACATATGGGGGAAAACCAATAGGGATATCAGCAGATTTCTCAGAGACTCTAAAAGCTAGAAGGGCCTGGAACAACATATTTCAAGCTCTGAAAGAACATGGTTGCCAACCAAGAATCCTATATCCAGCAAAACTAACTTTCAGATTTGAACACGAAATAAAATCCTTCCATGATAAACAAAAGTTAAAAGAATTTACAAACAGAAAGCCTCCAATACAGAATATTCTCAACAAAATATTCCATGAGGATTAAATGAAAAACAACAATGTAGGTCAGCAAAGGGAGGAACTACCTTAAAGGAAAATCCATTGAAAGGAGAAACCAAGTCAAGTTAAAAGCCAAAAATGAGCCCAAATGACTGGGAATACAAATCATATCTCAATAATAATTCTGAATGTTAATGGCCTAAACTCATCAATAAATGACAAAGACTGGCAGAATGGATTAAAAAGAAAGACCCAACAATATGCTGCCTGCAAGAGACTCTAATAGAAAAAGACATTCACAGATGAAAGGTGAAAGGATGGGAAAAAACCTACCACGCACATGGACTCAGTAAAAAAGCGGGAGTTTCCATCTTTATTTCAGATAAAGTGGACTTCAAGCCAAAGTTAGTCAGAAGGGATAAAGAAGGACATTTCATACTGCTTAAGGGAACCATAAATCAGGAAGACAACGATAGTAAATATTTATGCCCCAAACAATGGTGTACCCACGTACATCAAACAAATCCTTCTCAATTCCAGGAATCAAATAGACCACAACACAATAATTCTGGGTGACTTTAACACATCACTGTCACCACTGGATAGATCTTCCAAACAAAAACTAAACAAAGAAACCATAGAACTCAATACCACAATCAATAACCTAGACTTAACAGACATACATAGAATATCCCATCCATCAACGAGCGAATTCACTTTCTTCTCAGTAGCACATGGAACCTTCTCAAAAAAAGATCATGTTATACCACAAAGCAGCCCTTAGGAAATGCAAAAAAATAGAGATACTGCTTTTTGTTCTATCAGATCATAATGGAATGAAATTAAAAATCAATGACAAAATAAAAAACAGAAATTACTCCAACACCTGGAGACTAAATAATATGTTATTGAATGAAACATAGATAACAGAAAACATCAGGGAGGAGATAAAAAATTCTTAGAGGTAAATGAGAATGACAATACAACATATCAAAATCTCTGGGACACTATGAAAGCAGTAAGTGGAAAATTCACTGCATGGAGTTCATTCAAGAAAAAAATAAAAAGTCAACAACTAAATGGCCTAACATTACAGCTCAGAACCTTAGAGAAAGAAGAACAGAATAAACAGCAAAAGTAGTAGATGATAGGAAATAAATAAAATCAGAGCTGAAATCAATGAAACTGAAACAAAAGAAACAATTCAAAAAACCAACAAAACAAAAAGTTGGTTCTTTGAAAAAGTAAATGAAATAGACAAACCCTTAGCCACGCTAACAAAGAGAGAGAAAACTCAAATTATTAAAATTTGTGATTAAAAAAGGAAATATCACGACAGACACCACTGAAATACATAATATAATGAGAAGCTACTGTGAAAATCTATATTCCAACAAAATAGAAAATACCGAAGACATCGACAAATTTCTAGAGACATATGCTCCTCCAAAACTGAACCAAGAGGACATATGCAATTTAAACAGATCAATATCAAGCAATAAAATAGAAGAAGCTATCAAAAGCCTACCATCCAAGAAAAGCCCAGGACCAGATGGATTCTCAGCCAACTTCTACAAGACCCTCAAAGAAGAACTCATTTCAATACTTCTCAAAGTATTCCAGGAAATAGAAAAGGAGGGAACCCTACCAAACTCATTCTATGAAGCTAATATCACCCTCATACCCAAACCAGGAGGTTCACATCAAGGAAAGAAAATTTTAGGCCAATATCCTTGATGAATATAGATGCAAAGGTCCTTAACAAAATACTGGCAAACTGTATCCAAAAACGTATTAAGAAAATTGTGCACCACGATAAATGGGGTTCATCCCTGGAATGCAAGGATGGTTTAACATCCATAAATCAATAAACGTAATCCATCATGTCAATAGACTTAAGGATAGGAACCATATGGTTATTTCAATTGATGCAGAAAAAGTGTTCGACAAAATACAACACCCTTTCATGCTCGAAACACTAGAAAAAATAGGGATAGTAGGAACATACCTGAACCCCTATTTATGCTAAGCCCACGGCCAACATCATTCTTAATGGAGAAAAACTGAAAGCATTCCCTTTAAAAAATAGGAATAAGACAGGGATGCCCTCTTTCACCATTTCTATTCAACATGTACTTGAAATACCAGCCAGAGCAATTAGACAGACTAAAGAAATTAAAGGGCTATGAATACGAAAAGATGAACTTAAGCTGTCACTATTTGCTGATGACATGATTCTCTATTTAGAGGATCAAGAAAACTCCTCCAGAAAACTTCTAGACCTCATAAATGAATTCAGAAAACCAACAGGTTATAAAATCAACATGCATAAATCTAAAGCATTTTTATACATAAGTGATGAAACATCTGAAAGGGAAATGAGGAAAACAACTCCATTTGCAATAGCTTTAAAAAAAATAAAATACTTGGGAATCAATTTAACCAAAGAGGCAAAAGAACTCTACAATGAAAACTACAAAACACTGAAGAAAGAGATTGAGGAAGACCATAGAAGATGGAAAGATCTCCCATGTTCTTGGATAGGCAGAATTAATATTATCAAAATGGCCATACTTCTAAAGGTGCTTTACAGATTTAACACAATTCCAATTAAAATCCCTATGACGTTTCTCATAGAAACAGCAAAAGCAATCATGAAATTCATCTGGAAGAACAAAAGACCTTGAATAGTCAAAGCAATCCTGGGCAGGAAGAGTGATACAGGAGGTTCACTATACCAGACCTTAAACTCTACTATAGGGCAATTAGTAACAAAAACAGCATGGTACTGGCACCAAAATAGACAGGTAGATCAATGGTACAGGATAGAAGACACAGAGACATACCCACATAAGTACAGTAACCTCATACTAGACAAGGGTGCCAAAAACTTAAAATGGAGAAAAGATCGCCTCTTCAATGAATGGTGCTGGGAAAATCGGAAATCCATATGCAGTAAAATGAAACTAAACCCCTACCTCTCACCCTGTACAAAACTCAACTCAAAAGGGATCAAGGATCTATGAATTAGACCTGAGACCCTTCACCAAATAGAAGAAAAAGTAGGCCCAAATCTCTATCATGTTGGCTTAGGGCCAGACTTCCTTAACAAGACCCCCATAGCGCAAGAAATAAAAGCAAGAATCAATAAATCAGATAGATTCAAACTAAAAAGTTTTTCTCACCACAGGAAACAATCAATAATGTGAAAAAAGAGCCTACAGAGTGGGAGAAAATCTTTTCCACACACACTTCAGACAGAGCACTCATCTCCAAAGTTTATAAAGAACTTAAAAAACTTTACACCCAAAATACAAAGAACCCAATCAATAAATGGGCTAAGGAAATGGGCAGACACTTCACAGAAGAAGATATACAGGTGATCAACAAATATATGAAAAAGTGCTCATCATCCCTAGTAATTAGAGAAATGCAAATTAAACCACCCTAAGATTTCATCTAACTCCAATTAGAATGGCTATTATCAAGAACACAAGCAATAATAAGCGTTGGCATGTATGTGGAGAAAAAGGCATACTCATACATTGCTGATGGAGTTGCAAATTGATACAGTCACTCTGGAAAGCATTATGGAGATTCCTCAGAAAGCTTGGAATGGACCCACCATTTGACCCAGCTATCCCACTTCTCGGTTTATACCCAAAGGACTTAAAATCAGCATACCACAGTAATGCAGCCACATCAATGTTCATAACAGCTCAATTCACAATAGCTAGATTGTGGAACCAACCTAGATGCCCTTCAATTGACAAATGGATAAAGAAACTGTGGTATATATACACAATGGAATATTACTCAGCCATAAAGAAAAATAAAATTATGGCATTTGCTGGTAAATGGATGAAGTTGGAAAATATCAAGCTAAGTGAAATAGGCCAAGCCCAAAAAACCAAAGGCCAAATGTTTTATCTGATAAGTGCATGACAATATATAACGATGGGGGGGGGGTGGCAGGGGGGAAGAGAAGAATGAAGGAACTTGGATGGTGTAGAGGAAAAAGGGGTGGGAGGGGGTGGGAATGGAAAAACAGTAGAATGAAACAGTATTACCCTATATATATATATGTATGATTACATGAATAGTGTGAATATACATTGTGTACAACCATAGAAATGAAAAGTTGTACCCCATTTGTGTACAATGAATCAAAATGTGTCTGTAAAAATAAAGAATATTTTAATTAAAAAAAATCATTCTACCAAAAAAAGGAGTGTTCTCAACTCATGCTGCCCAATGGAGAACTTGATCCCTCATAACCTGGAACAGGGACTAAGCAGCACCCACCTGTGTTGTTACCTAAACATGTTCTCCTGCAGCCCTGGCAGGGCTTAAAACTGCCATGAGTCCCATTAAATACAAGACACTGCAAGTGTGTGTGTGTGTGTGTGTATGTGTGTGTGTGTGTGAGAGAGAGAGAGAGAGAGAGAGAGAGAGAGAGAGGGAAATGGGAGGGAGGGAAAGTATAAGAGGAAAAACAGTCTAGTCTATTTCTTGAAAGAGTTTGCTGGGGGATGAAACCACAGTCAGACGACCTGTGTCCTAGGTTCCTAAGGTATACATATACCCACTGAGTCATTACTTGGTTACAATGGTGTAAAACACTGGCAGGAAATAAAAAAAAAAAAAAAAAAAAAATAGGCTCTGGAGTCAGGTAAATATGGGCTCAGTTTCCAACATTTATTTTCTCTTGGAGTGACCTTGAGCAAATTCCTTAACCTCTTTGAGCCTCAGTGCCTCAGTGTCCCTATCTGCAAAATGGTGGATGATATTACTGCCCTCTTAGGGTTATTATGATAATTAAGATCATGCAGCTCAAACTAATCAACTGAAGACTATCTGGTGCCAAAGTTCTACTCTTAGACACTAGGCATAGAGTTTTGTGTATGTGCAATGATTATGTGTGTGCATGTATTTCTATTACAGTGAGCTCAGCTGAAAAAGGAATCCACTTAAAGGTTTGTTTGTTTCTTTCAGTTCCTAGAGTCTTAGGATAGAACCGATAGGCTGAATGAGGGCATGTAAGGCCATTTAAGAACAGCTAATAAGTATTTAGAGTACAAAATGGCACCTCAGCTTAATTGGGGATTCCACTTACAAGGGTCAAGAGGTAGTCTATTGGAGCACTGTGATTAAATGGTTTCTACCACAACTCAGGCAGCAAGAAGTGAGCACATAGTTATCTGGGGGAAAAAAAAAAAAAAAAACAGGAGGTAGAAAGCAAAGAAGTGTGTCAATGTTCATAAAGTTAGGTTTCTAGGGCAGGGAACAAAGCAAGGAAGGCATGGGGCGTGAGGGGGGAGCCTCTGGAAGGCCACCAGTCCTTTGGTCTGCATCTACCTCACCTCTCTTGTTTATCTTCCTTCTCTTCTTCAGTGACAAGTAGAGATGTCCAACAGATGTCTAGAAATGACTGAATTATAATATCTAAATCATCAAGAACATCCTATAATCTGTATAAAAGAAGTTTTCCCAAAATCTGAGCTGAAGGTTATATCTGTATTTGGCAGAATGAACAAACTTTTGAAATTACTACCACTGATTTAAATGTAACTCTAGACTTGAGGTGAGTTAATAAGCTACACAACTTTTCTTTGATCTGCATGATCAGAAAAACCCTCTCTGTTGTGTAATCAATTTCTGTGAGGAACAGAATACTTCAAATACCCACAGTTTATACTGTAAAGATCTGCATAAGAACTACAGATGAAATCAGGTAACAGTTCCAGTAAGAGTCTCTTAAATTGTTTTCTACTATATTCCATAAAATGGACATTATACCAACAATTCAAATAAAAATAATTATTCCACACATTCCAAGTTTCCATTTACATGACGCCCAAGAACAGACAAAACTAACCAATAATGACACAAGTCGGAATAGCAATTACCTTCTGATGAGCGGAGAGGGGCTTACACACTGGGAAGGCACATGAAGGAAGCTATTGGGTGCTGCTGGAAATGTTCTGAATCTGTCTTGTTTTATTTGATTTATCAACATATATCAAGAATTACTAGGCTAAAAAATTTAGATGAGTTCACTTTAAGTACTACAGTATTTGAGATATGCCTCAATTTAAAAGAAATAATTATTCTATTAAAATGATTTCCACAATGACTTCCTTAGCAAATATCTTAACATAAAACAGATTTGAATTTACGTATTTACCAGGAGTCAGCGGCTGTGACCCACACGTTGCCATTCAACTCTATTTAACTACAACACAGCTACTGGCACTTTTTGCATTACAGCTACAGGGTTCAGTAGTTGCAACAAGAGACCTCAGAAGCCCAAAGACTGAGATATTTACTATCTGATCCTTTACAAAAAAGTTTGCCAAATCCTAATTTAAGCTTCAAATGATATATCTAAATTGTCCCTTTTGTAGGATAATTCAGATCAACCTCACCTGAATACAAAGTAACAAGAGGAAGATTCATGAAACAGCTTATTAGGAAAGTGCTTAGTTAATAGTGGTCCAGAAGAGCACCCTTCTGCTTGACCTGCAATATGGGTTTACATTAAGACCCTGATCACAAGTTAGCATTCTACTAAGCCTTACGCAATGATCATTTTTTAAAATCTGCCAACATTTTAAAAATAGGAGAGTGCATTTTTTAAAAATCCAAAATTTTATCTTCTCATTAAAAAGAAAATGAATGTCTAACATTATTGAAACCATATTCTCACAAGGTAACATAAACGAAAGTGACTCCACCAACAGAGAAGTTCAGCATCAACTAACATTTAGCACTGCACATGCATCGTCCATGTTCTTCTAGCACAGTTAAAGAGAGATGCAATATTGCTTCTATATATGGCTATACAAAAAGAGAGAAACAGAAGCTAGGCAGAGGGCCAGGGGCTTCTTAACACTCAGCTCCCATGTTGCCTGACTGACTATTGTGAGCTCTGAGTTACAAGCACAGGCTTAAGCATCAGCCTCCAGGGAAAACGGCAGAGAAGAATCAAGAGAGATGTAAGAGCCAGCAGGGTCAAAAGAGCCAACAGTTAATTCAATGTTTGCAAACATGGAGTGGCAGATATCTCCCCCACCTTCTAAGGAAGCCCTACACCCACACCCACTGTGGGGCAATTCTGACCGTTAAGAAGCATCTTCATACTGTTTTTGCAACTTCTGTGAGTCTATAATTATTTCAAAACAAAGTTTTTTAACAAGTTTTTTATACTAAGTAAACATCTGACTTTGTATAACTTAACTGGTTCTTAACTGGAAGGAGAAGTTTAATCTTTTCTACCAGAAGATGATTATCATGAATCTCTTACAGAGATTTCCACTAAGTCTCCTTTCTCAAGTACTAGAAAAATAACAAGATAATCAACTCTCTTGTTCTATAGTTCTCATTCAATCAGCAATATTTTTGAGTGCCCATTATTAATCTGATTTTGTTCTAGCCTCAGCTTACCTTGTAAACCTGTGGAACTTATAGCAAAAGCTACTATTAGCCTTTCCAGTGACCATATTACTACTAATTTTATTGTACTAACTTTAGTCCACTAAATTTCCAGTGTTTTCTTATATTCACTATTCAAACTGTATACTTCAACAAATATATTACTGAATCCAAATTTTTTTATAATCATCCTTGCTATTAGAATCTGCCCTTCTCTCAAGTCTATCAATTTCTGGAATATCAATTTCTTTTCCATCTTAACACACTCCCTATCTCTTCTAATTTTTTGTTGTCAGCAAATCTGATAAACTTATACCCTCTGTACAGTAATCCAAGTCAGTTATAAAAATGCTTAACTGTATTGAGGTTTATAAGAACTCTGTGACATGCTACCAACATGTGCCCAAGGAGACATGGATTCACTCTTTAGTGCTTCCAGCTTCCCTCACTCAATAAGCTTTCAGTCCACCTGACTGTCATCCACAAGAGTATTCTTGGTTCTATATTATACCTTGCTAAATTTCAGATACAGTATGCTCATCCATTTCCCCCAATAACCCCAGAGAAAAAAGACTTTTAAATAATATTTTAGGTATGTCTTTTTTTTTTTAAAGCAAGTTATAACAGTTTTATTTCAGTGCCAAAGTAATTGAGGCACAACACTTCACCCTGTCTTCCATCATACATGAAAATTATAAGGTTTTTATTTTATTCAGTGGAGGTATCTTCAATATAAATACCTAAGAACATTAATTTAAAGAGAAAGAATGGAGAGAGGACAGGTCATTTCACAGCCTCCAAAATAAACCAGAAATATTCTTAATACTTTAAAAAAGAAAGTAAGTGTAGGGCAAGGTGGAAATTATACCACTGCTTACAAAAAGAAATGCTGTCCCTGAGAAAATTTATCTACTTACATGAACATTTATGCACTATAGCTCTGGTCACAGTGCAGATGAACATTATTAGCAAATTTAATCCTTGAAAACTATTCTACTGTTAAAACTAAACAACTTATTTTTCAACTAAAATATTTTGCCTTTAATCCAGTCACTGGTGGTTATTAAGAAACGGAAATGTGCTTGAACTTGCACAAGTACATTTGAACTTTAATAAAGTCTACAATTCATATTCAAGAGTTGGGCTGAAATCATATTTTAAAATGCTAATATATGTGTAAGGCATAAAGCATGACACACAAATTAAATTTCAACACTTGGAACCGAAATACAAACAATAAGCTAATTCATGAATATGGTAATAACCTCTCTGGCACAAAATCTGAAAGCATTTTATGCATTTTAAGTGAACTTTAAATTTTAAGTAAACTTCCAGAGTATCATCTTCAAGTTTTAGAATTACCATCCACATAAGTCATTATACAGACACAATCTGGGATTTATGAAAATTTGGCAAAGCTAGATTATAGTTGATTTTTTCCCCCAAGGAGAAAAGTTTGGCCCAACAACAATGCAAACAAGTTTATGTGAGGCACGTATAACTTTAAAATAACTAGAAACACTTTAGATCTTGTCACACAATTAGGGAAACATCATGATGCTACATAAAAATGATTCTATGCACTAAAGCAAGTCTGTACTCTCCAGACCATTTCAACCTGGTAGATATTAAATCCACATTGAAAGTAACAAAGCGGAATTTATTGTAAAATACTCTAAATTTGTTGCTCTTTACTAAATTCCTAAATTTCTCTGATAAATTCATATTACGCAAGTTAGGGGTTGAGGTTGTGGCTCAGTGGTAGAGTGCTTGCCTCATGTGTGAGGCACTGGGTTCGATTCTCAGCACTGCACATAAACAAATGAATAAAAATAAAGGTCCATCAACAACTGAAAAAAAAAACTTAAGCAAGTTAAACTTTTACAAGTTGTCTTAAAAAGCTAATTGCAATAATCAGATTTCAGTGATAAGGCAATTAAACACTTCACCCTGTCTTCCATAATATACAAAGTTTTTCACTTTATTTAGTGAAGATGAAGGGGAAGGCCTTAACTACTAGTGTTTCTCAAGTCAACTTCCATCCTACTGGGCTATGTCCTATTGAGTACACAGAAGTCCTCCCTCATCTGTAGTGTTGCTTTCCGCAGTTTCAGCTGCCCACAGTCAACCTGCATCATCATGGCTTGAGATCACCCTGAAGTATTGTCAGAAGGTCAACAGTAGCCTACTGCTGAGTCACAATGCTTATGTCTTCCACCTCACTTCATCTTTCCATGTAGGCATGTTGCTATTTCATATCATCAGGAAGAAGAGCCCAGTAACATATTTTAAGAGAGAGAGAGGAGGAGAGAGGGATCACATTCATATAACTTTCATTACAGCATGTTATCATATTGTTCCATTTTATCATAATTGTTATTTCTACTCTGCCTAATTTATAAATTAATTTTATCACAGGCATGTGTGTATAGGGAAAAAACCTTGTAAATGTAGGTTTCAATACTATATGAGATTTCAGTTAACTAATAGAGGGGATCTTGGAAGGTATCTCCCACAGGTAAGAGGTTCTACTGCAAATGTTTTCTTGCTCTTAAGACTTAAATTTGAGGAATTAAAGAAAGTTAGAGAATCCAGCTTACCTGAATATATTTCCGCTGAGTTTCATCATTTAAAACATGTGCAACGTGCTTAGAAAAAATCTTTTCCCTGCCAGTTCTGGCATGGATACCAACCATAGTGACACCAATAGGCCAGGGAGCATTTCCAATGGCCATCTGAAGATAAGCATCATTTGCCTGAAAGGAAGTTTAAAAGATCAGAAAGGCAAAAATATTGCACTGGTACAAATTCTTCAAATTCTTATTTCAAGTATTTCACAGAATTATGACTAATTCTCCGCCACCTTTGGACATGTTCAAAATATTATGTGCCTCTTGTTCAAGTAAGAGAGATTAAAATATGGAGTGGTGCCTGTCCTGCCCAAGTGCCCATGAAAAAACAGAAGTCAAAGATAATACGGCTGTGAGTTAAAAAAAAAAAAAAAAAGAAGAACAGACAGTGTGGTGGCACAGCCTGGAATCCCAGCAACTTTAGAAGGCTGAGGTACAAGGATTCCAAGTTCAAGACTTCAGCAAATTAGCAGAATAAAAAGAGAAAGGGCTGGGGATGTAGTTCAGTGGTAGGACACTCTTGGGTTCAATCCCTGGTACATTTAAAAAAAGAAAGAGAAAAAAAAAAAAAAAAGGACAAACACTCCTTTGCAGCCTTTCGGCACTGGAATTTAATACATTTCAGAACTGGAATTAGCAGGTAGCTCATCTGATGCACCGACAGAAACTCTAGGTTGGGTTTCTATTAGACTCAGTTCTCTCCACTGGTGGACAAAAGGAAGAAAGAGGCTAACTACTTATTCATTGTCCCACCTAAAATCATATCCAATCCCTTCACAGCATTCATTGTATGTTGTCAGAAGTGGGAGGAGTACACCATGTGCTGGGATGACCACTAAGCGTCCATAACTGTTTAAACAGAGTCTGAATTCTGGCTCCCAAGTCAGAACTGAAGGATAAGATTGGTTCATCTCTTTGCTCTCCCAAATCTCCCACCTACCAAGGACCTGAAAATAAAAGCTACAAAAAGTGAAGCCAGAAATCAATGCAAATGGCTCTTTCTTTAAAATCAAGCCAGTTACCTGTGAGGAAGGAGGAAGAGAAAAACAAAACAAAAGCAAGTAAATTCTAAAAAACCTTGAGGGCTTCCAAACAGGCCTCAAAGGGATTTTAATCTCAAAAATCAAACATCTATGTGATTGATATGTAGAGCTGATTTTTTTAAATTAAATACTATAAGATAGGATAACTGAACATCATTTTCTACCCTAAAGATAAATTAGAATTTGCTTAGCTAAACAGATTTCACAAAGTTTAATTTTAACAGGGCATGTGCACATATTTATCATGGATACTTGTGTAAATTTTAACGCTGGACCCTAATCTATAAAAATTCCAGTATTCAGTTTCCTTAAAGTTCAGGGAAAAAAAAACTGTCCAAGTACATTATTAAAGTATATTGATTCTTTCTGTATAAACAAGCTTTCACCTGGTTCTGATTATATAATCATGAGAAAAAATAACAAGAGAAAAGGTATCACTTGAGCAAACAGTTGATGTAAATACTTTCTGTGATGATGGTGACCTTATCCATCCATTCCAATTATATCGTTCTTAGTAGGAATCATGCAACTGATAGAAACTAAAAATAAATTTCTAATCACAACACAGTTCTTTTGAGAGAACTGGCTCTTTTAAGAAGTAAAACCCCCACATTACCCTTAATAGTCTAAAGCTCTAAACAAGAAAATCATCGAATCACCCAGGAATGCCAGAAGTCCCCTCTTCCCTTTTCCAGTACACAGGTATTACCACTGGGATTGCTCATCTACTCCTAGCTTCCTGGGAGGCAGTCACTAGAAGCATCCCTCCTTACACTGTCATATCTCTAATCTGCAGTACGAGTACACGGGGCCCTTTCCTCCTTGTTGCCCTCTTACAACTGACTGCCCTCCACTTTCCCCTTCTAACTCTCCCCCAGGAGTCCAGCACACCAGAGTGCTTTCCTGCTGTCACCTCCTCCCAGAGTTCATTCAGGAGTAAAGACACTGTAGTGAAGGAGGACAGTCTTCCTCTGCAAGGGGTTGGCTATTGTTGCAATACTGAAATGGGAGAGATGAATCCTGACAGTTTCTTCTGGACCATTTTCCCATAGAAATAATTACAAAGAATAGTTAAATTCCATAGCATCATCAGTATAATAGTTCAGCTACACTACAAATTAAATAGGCCTTTATAGTTTCCAGGCCTGGCCTAGGAAACTAATCTATATACATTGTTTCTATGGATAAATTTTGTTCCATGTCACAATCGACCATTTATAAACCTCAAAATACACTCATTTATAAAATGAACACTGCCTATACACAACTCATGCTCTGAACAACCTTTCAACCTATTTTAACAATGGCTAAAAAAATACATTTGTGGCCTGAAGGTTTGTTATTCGATGCTTAACAATAATGCTGAGAAAACAATAGAAAACAAAACTGTTTTTACTACTAGCTCACTTCACATTTATTCTTAAATGTACTATGCAATATCCCTCCAGATCCAATGAACATTAGGTACATAACCTAGATATGTTCATAATGATTTCAATGGACAACATAATTTACCTTCACATATTCTCTCTGCAACATGAATTTAATAATATCTGTTATTGATTCTTTAATGTCAGCAGGAAGATTCTGGAAAAGAAAAAAAGCGTAACTAATTTTGGTAGCTACTATTTAGTGAAAACAAATAATATTTATTCTAAATCTATATATTCTAATTTTCAAAATCAGTTAATAAAAGCATTTCCCGAAAAACCTCACCCTTTTCCGGAGCTTTCTGAAAAGTGGTCTGAGATAGGACTCAGTCTGCTTCTGAGTAGCACTGTTCAGTTTACCCTGCACACTGCGTTTCACGTAATCTTCTCTGGCGTTCAATTCTTTAGCCCAAACGCCAAGAAGAAACTGTTGAAAGGAGGAGTAAATTGAGATTACAATGCCACCTAGTGGTTCAATGAGTTTAAAAGCACTCTAACAAAAAAAAACAGTACACTTGACAGTAAATGTCAAATAAAGTTTAATTAACTATTTTTATTTTTTGTCATGATTGTTTCAAAGTATTATCTATCTTAAGTGAGTCATAAACATCCCTAGTCTATATATCATATTCCTAGCTCATAATCCATTTCCTTAAAAAGACTATCAAATTTCTAAATTATTTGAATAAATATTTTACTTTATTTGCAATTGTACCTATTACATAAATTTGACCAAGTTAGATTAATCATCCATAATACCAAATGCACTATATTAGTCTTCCAAGTATGCTGTATTATTTGGACTCTCTACTCATGCAGTACAGACAACAATTCAATTTAAAAAAAAAAAAAAAAAAGTTGTACTAAAGTACCTGACTATAGGAAGGAAGGAAAAAAGAAATGAAAATAAAGCAGACTATGACCCATCCCTCCCACTTCTGGCCTCCACCCCCAGAAACAAACTTAGTGCCCTTTGGGTTTGACTGTATACATGGCACTCCTTTCAGAGGCAACGTGAAGGCTGAGGGAGACGAACTCCTTTATGCACACTTACAAAGGAGAAGCCATCGCTCCAAAATAGAAGACTCTTTCATTCTTCTTCCCGCACCCTATCAGTTCCATGCCCTATCCTCCATATATTTTCGAATCTTGATGACCAGAATAATATATTTAAAATGTAAATACAAGTAAAATCGTTCTTTACAGTTAAATCTCAGTCTGAACACAGTTAGTGAATAAACATTAAAAAGAACCTGGGATTTGCCCACACTTGACCTAGAGCTTAACCAGACATAGAAATGCCTATAATAAAGATAGAATCGGCAAATCACATAAAATACAGGCAACTATGTGTACAAGGGAAGAAATGAACACTCTGAAAGGTTATAGAAGTGTTTACTTTTTGTATTGACAAAGTATTTCCACTTCCTTCCTTTCCTTACTTTCATAGATCCCCCATAAAAGCTTCTGGAACCCTTCCATTGTACTCCTTCCTAGGTGTTTATAAAAATTAAGCAATTTCTGGGACTGAGTTGTGGCTCAGTGGTAGAGTGCTCGCCTAGCACGCGGGAGGCCCTGGGTTTGATCCTCGGTACCACGTAAAATAAAGTAAAGGTATTATGTCCACCTATAACTAAAACAGAAATATTTTTTACAAATTAAGCAATTCCTTCGAATATCTTGTTCATCCTACTGATGTGATTCTTTTGTGTGTGTTTATATGAATAAGTCAGCTTTTGAGACAAGTGCCACTATATACAAGTGCAAAGTGATGTCATAAACACAGCACAAGCACTCATGATTTTAAAAATGTGCCTATCCAGCCTTTAACCTTCGATACTCCAAAAACATAAGAACAGTTCTTAAGTATTCAGAATGCCTCTTTCCCTCGCCTAAGATACACACCTTCAGGAACTTGGTGATGATGTCCATGTCCTTATGATCATCACCTTTCCCTAAAGACTCCCCCAGTGCCTGAAGGAAAAGAAAAAGTCTCTGTTAATAAGCAGAGAGTAAACTGCATGTATGTATGCAAATGCAGCATGTGTATATGCGTAATCAACACCAGGTCCTACAATGTTCTTTATCACATATACTGTTCAATTTTTATTTAAAAATCTGTTGGAATTTCTAGACAAGTTAAACAAACGAACAAACAAACAAACAAACAAACAAATGCCCAAAACACTGATTTTGCCACTTCTATAGAGAGTGATTTCTTTTATGAAGCCAAAGACAGGTAGAAAAAAAAAAAGACAATGGGAACCGGGCATGGTGGAGCATGCCTGTAATCCCAGTGGTTCAGAAGGCTGAAGCAGGAAGATCACAAGTTCAAAGTCAGCCTCAGCAACCTGGCAAGGCGCTAAGCAACTCAGTGCGACCCTGTCTCTAAATAAAATATAAAAAATGGCTAGGGATGTGGTGGCCCAGTGGTTAAATGGCCAAGTTCAATCCCCAGTACCAAAAAAAAAAAAAAAAAAAAAGAAAAGAAAAAGATAATGGGTAAGTACAGTGACCCCCCCCCCCAATGGATATGAGATTTCTTTAGGGGGAACAAAAATGTTCCAATAGACAGTGATAATGGTTGCACCACCCAATGAATATATTAAAATTCACTGAATTATATAATTTAAATGAGTACATCACATGGTATGTGAATATCTCAATAAAGCTGTTTAAAAAAAGAAAGAGAGGAAGGGAGGAAAGAAGGACCAAATGAGTCCAACTGACAACTGGCTACCCATACTAATTATTTTAGTAAAATTTAGGGACCATTTTAGGTGATGGGGAAGAAGTAATTAAAATGACATCATCCTCAACTACTATCTTACTCTTAAGAGACCATTACATGTACACGAGCCAGAAATGAAAGGAAACAGAAAAATAACAGCTTGTATTTTATTAAGGATAAAAAAAATGATATGCTAAGTCATGTTTTTTTACATGTTAGATATTTACATGATACACCACTGCTTTTTAATTACTATGACACTTTATACACCATTGCTTTTTAATTACTATGACACATGTGTCATACTAATTTAGCACAGAGGCAAAATTAGAAAGCAGGATACTGCCAAGAGTTGGCAAGGAAGTAAGAATATGAGCCTCTCACATGCTGCTGGTGGAGGGACAACCATGCTAGAGAGCAACATGGCAGTACTTAAACACACATGCATACACTCCACAATTGTGCTGTTTTAGTTCACAATAGTTATATATAAGGCTACTCATCACAAAGTTGTTTGTGATTAGTAAGGAGCTGGGAACAATCTAGCTGCCCACCATTATGGGGGAATAAAAAACAAAATACAGCAAACGCCATAATATGTAGCAATTAAAAGCAAAGGTCTAAATGTACCTAAAGCATCAAGGATGGATCTTTAAAACAGCATGAAGTGAAAAAAAGAAAAGTAAAAAATAAGACAATCATAACACAACATTACTTACAAAAATAAGAATTATATAGACAGCCAGGCATGATGTCAGATACCTGTAATCCCAGCTACTCAGGAGGTCGAGGCAGGAAGGTCACAAGTTCAAAGTTAGCCTAAGCAACTTAATGAAACTGTCTCAAAATAAAATATTAAAAAGGTCTGGGGATGTAGCTTAGTGATAGAGCACTTGCCTACATGCATGAGGCCCTGGATTCAATCAACTCCCAGTACCCAAATAATATGTATGTGTGCGTGCATGTGCATGTGTGTACATAGTACACTGCCAATTTTACAAGAACAAAAATCCAAGGATCATATCAAACATATTACAATGATTAATTTTTAAGCTTAGGAAGTAGGAGAATATGAGTGAAGATAAGCAAAAGAATTAAATACAAGCATGACACAAAAGAGGGTCTTTGCATGACCTGAAAAGGTAGTGGCTCTGAAGTGAACACTCTGATCAACTCAGCCATCTGCTCCAGAGGAAAAGGGGATGATGGGGAATGGGCTGGGCTGGGAGTGGAGATTACCTCTAACTCTTCGATTGTGGTGTTTTCTTCATGAACTTTCAAATCATTTTGTGTGTCTTCCTCTCCAGGTTCCTGACCACCCACAATTTCATTGAGGTACTGTTGATCAATCTTATCCAAAGCTGCTTTCAGATCATTCCTTAAGCCCTAAGAAAGAAGAAAAAGGAAGTACACCTATTATGAAACTTCTGATGTTTCACCTTTGATTTTACATAAATAAGAAGTATGGTTCATTTTTCTCTCTACAAAGAGTTAAGAATATGGTAAAACTAGGTACTCAAATAACATATCAGTTTATTATACTATGCATAATACTATTCTTATTCTCCAAAGTTAATACCTACAAACATACTTAAAAAGAATGTATGAACAATGTCAGACTACCAGGTTTCAAAGTGATTTGTTATAGTCACAGATAACCAAAAAGATTTTATATTAATAAATTCCTTTACATGACTTAAGTTTTGGGATGGTCTGTTGCACAGCCATAGATGACCACACTCATCTTTTAGTAATTGACAGAGCAAGTTAATAAAGAGTTAATGAGGCCACAAAGATATGAGCAATACTATCATAATTGACACTTGTAGAAACATATAACCAAAGCAAAAACATACTCTCTTCAAGATCCCCTGGAATAAACTACATATTAAGCCATGAAACAAGATCAGAACCTCCAATGCAAAAGTTAAAACTATTAATCTTCCAGAAGAAAATACAAATGAAGGAGACCTTAGAGTAGGCAAAGATTTCTTAAGCACAACATAAAGAGCAACAACCATAAAAGGAAAAGCTGATAACCAGATTTCATCAAAATTTAAACTGCTCAGCAAAGACACCCTTGACAGATACAAACTAGGAAAAAATAGTCACAAAATTTATCTGCACACCTAATAAAGGATTTATATCTAGAATATATAAAGAATTCCTAAATTCAAAGGATAATTCAATTTAAAAATGAATAAGGCTAAAAGAACAGAAAGTCTATGAAAAGATGTTCATCATATTTAATAAACAGGGAAATATGAATAAAATCACAATGCGATACTACACATACAAGAGAATGGTTAAAATTAAAAAGACTAACAATACCATAGGATGATATTTAGAAATATCTGAAATTTCTTACAAAGTTAAGCATATAACTGTTTTTATTATTTAGCAATTCCACTTCTAGGTATTTCCCCAAGAGACAGAGCATATTTACTTGAGAGAAAAAAATAATGGGCCCAAATATGATACACATACCAATGTTCACAGCAGTTTATTTATTATAGCCCAAAGAACATTCATATAACTGAGTATCACTGGGTAATGGAAAGGAAATTTGTGAATTCTGAATGAAACTAAAGAATGTTACGCTGAGCAAGAGAAACCAGACACACATTGAGGCTACCCATATAAGATATTAGAACAAGTCAAATAAATAAGGGTGATGGAATTCAAAAAGTTTGCTTCCTGGAAGTGGAGTAGGGATATGGAGATTGGTTATGAAGGGGCACTGGGGAACTTTCTGAGGTGATGGAAATATTCTGTATCTTGATAAGGGTAGTTGTTATATATTTATATGTATTAGTCAAAATCCACTAAACTGTATGCTTAAGATATGTACTTTTTTAAGCTAAAGTAAACTTCCCAGCAGCAGCAATCTGACAACTTTATTTTTCAAATTTATCTATGGTAACACAAACTCAAAACTATTCTAGTTTATACGGTACAGTGATATTTTTCTAACTTTATTCTGATTTCTTACCTTGTTCACTTCTGGTGTGAGGATCTCTATTTTTCTTAAACGTTGAAAAGCATCGTAATCAGTTTCTCCAAACAGTCTAATTGGTTCACCTCTTTCTCTTAACCTTCTGATAACCTATAGAGAAACAAATACCTAGTAAATTATTTAACTTGTGAAAGGGGGGTAAAAACCAAAACACCTGAAAATAATTTACATACTTTACCTTAAAATTGAAACCAGTGTTTAATAAAATGAACTGAATTATCTAAATGCATATTTCTGAATGAAAAATGAAATTAAAAGACTTTAATCATCTTACCTATACTAAACAAAGATGTTTGTGAATGAAAGAGAAAATACCTTAGTTAAAAGTCTATTTTGACTCAAATATCACAATATAGAGTTTATTACTGAATAGGCCCTAAAAAGTAGTCTGACATACACATCTATAATTCAAATATAAAGCAAGCTCCAAATAGAGACCACTCTTTTTTTTGCAAGATATACACCCCTGCTTACTTATAAGGAGATAAGAGAAGGGATAGAGTTTTAGTACCCAATTTACACAACTGACTTAGTACTCTTTTAAAAAACATCAAAAGACAATACTAATCCCTTCTGTCAACATGTATTTTAAATAATCAAACATCTGTTTTGAAATGTAGATGTAAAAAGTAAGTTGTATTTGTTTTTTCTTAATCTTCCATGAACAAGATATGCTGTGCTATCATCACACTTTGAACAACCATCCTGTAGAGACCTGTTGCAGGTAGGATAATCTGTGCAGTAAGATACACAGGAAAAAACACTAAAGATGGGAGAGAAGGATGGCAGTTCTAGAGAGAATAAAACTTGGAGTCAAACAATAACTCCATAACCATAGCAAAGAGGATGCACTGTAATCCTATAGTAAAATCCAGACCTCTTCCCTCAGAAGAGAACGTGAGGGATGAGCAGGAGGGACACATGCAGGGCTTTGGAGGTACAGTTTGAACTTGATTTCATGACTTGGGTGATGTAATTAACCATTATATTACATCTATGTTTTATATGCTCTTTGTCTACATTATGTTTCATTTAGTGTACAATGAATCAAAATGCAGTCTGTAAAAATAAAAAAAATTTAAAAACTCAAAAACAAAACTAAATAAATAATATTTTAAAAGAAAAAAAGGAGAAAGAAAAAATGTAATTAAGAAAACGAATGATGATCCAAATTGAAAAAGAAATAAAAAAGACTACAATAAGAACTTTATATGGAACATGAACAGTATAATACACCTAGAAACCACCAAAAGGACTTCCTCATATTAACTGAGGTTTGGATTAAAACAGAAAATTAAGAGGTCATCTAGTGACAATCAATGCAGAACAAAACCTCAAAACTGTCCTTGTCAGATTCCTGTCTGAGAAGTAATAATCACATCTCTTCAGGAAATATCCCACACCAAGTTTAGACAGATATGCATTGCTTTCTAAAACTGAAATCTGCCTCCCCAAAATTCTTCCCATTGACTGGTTCTCTTTTAAAAAAACCACAGAGAACATTCAATACCTCACCAAAATTCAATGTATTTTTTTAAATATATGTGCTAATTCGTCTCTTTGCTAAGTATTCCAAATTTATTCCCCTATTTTCACATGGTGACTTCTAGAGTCAGTCATCATTACTCTGAAGGTTTCCTTCTCTGTAATGTCCACTCTAAAAATATGGAGTATGGAACTAACAACTAATTAATACTGCAAATGTATTGTCAGTGAGAAGCACAATACCCTACTCTGACCTAAGTGTCACACTCTGTACTAAACATTGCCACACTGTGTACTAATATTCAGCCCTACCCACAACCAGACACACACAAAACATGGAGACTGCTGAGGACTCAACAAAGATTAAGGATAAGTAAGCAACTGAGTCAATCACAAATTTTAAAAAACCAAACAGAATGAAAGAATTTGAGCTAGTTATTACTTTAAAACACTGTTTAAAATTGAGGGTTATTAATTAACCAAGTTATGAGAATTATGCAATATTTTTCTAAATACCAATTTACATGGCTAATTCTCATCTATCTGGGACTATATGACAGTGATTCTGCCTAAAGGAAAGGTAATAAACTATCTGACTTCAAGACAGTGTGAGAATTCTATTATTCTAATTTTTAAAATAAACTTGCATACAAAAAAAACTTTTTGAGACAGAGACCAAAAGGGATAACAATGAAAAAACTATCTTCCAAGTCCTCTTTTACAATGTAAATAGAGGTTCCTTAAGTGAGGGTAGAAATCACATCTTCCCCACATTATATGGGGATATATGGGGATATGGTGTTTAAATCATATCTACTAACCAGTTAACAATGACTTAACAAAATTCAATCTCACAAAAAGACCAAGTTTTTACAAGTATTTTGTCTTTAATTAAAACTTTTCAATGTTCAGTACAGATATAAAGCAAGTTCTAATCTATAAAACATTTTCTACATCAAAAAATAATAAAATTCTCAAATATGAGTGATGTGAGATTTTAAATATTTTCTAATTAATGCATATTCATTTTAGATTAATTTTTAAATGTAACAGATTTTCATTAAAAAGAGCTCATAAAGATAATGAAAACTATAAATATACCATTTTAAAAACTCTTAGCAATATGTAAGACCTTTCTGAGTATGGCACTCAAGGTCAAAAACACAATAAAAATGCATGTTTGATATGATTATGTACAAATTTTAAACTTCTGTATGTCAAAAACAAGTGACAGATTGATAAAAAAAGACAAGTCCCATATGTACATCTGAAATGTACTTAGGTAAACAGATTAACATCTTTAACACACAGATATGTTGAGTCATAAATCAATAAAAAGACCATTTCACAAGAGAAAAATACAATTCACACAAAAAGAGATGTCAGTGGCCACTGAACACATAAAACATGTTCAGTTCTAATAATCACTAATAAAAAGTTGGAAATTATAACAAGTCCTTTTTCATCAGTTTGGCAAAATATTTAAAATAACAATACTGCTTTCATATTGCCAAAGGCTAAAATATTTAAAGATGAAGAGTTGACAGCATTGTTAGGAAAATGCTACTTTTATAAACTTAGTTGAAGTGTAAATTAGAAGAGCTTCTTTGTAGGATAATTTGACATACCATCACAAATTAAGAAAAAAATTTTAATTAAATGGACACACACTTTTACTAGAAATTCTTTTTTCTAGGAAACTGTCTTATCGATTAACTCATACAAATATATCAAGGAATATATAAAAAGATGTTCGCTTAAGTATTATTTATAAAAGCAAACAACTGGAAATAAATCACATCCATAAAAGGTTAATTTAATAAATTAACCACTTCTTAAAACAATACCTAAATTTACTAAGTGATTGCTATTAAGTACTCTTATTTTTACGCCTTACCTTCATTTGTTATCTCATTTAATCACAAAAATCTTAAGAGGTAGGCCCTATTATACTCATTCATACAAAAGGAAATCAGGCAGGGCATGGTGGTACACACCTGTAATCCTAGTTATATGGGAGGTTAAGGCAGGAGGATTCCAAGTTTAAGGTAGCCAATTAGCAAGGTCCCTAAGCAACTTAGTGATACTGTGTCTCAAAATGAAAAATAAAAAAGGACTGGGGATGTAGTTCAGGGGTAAAGTACACCTGGGTTTAACCCCCAGTGAGCACCCCCACCAAAAAAAAAAAAAAAAAAAAGAAAATCAGGAATTAGGAAGTCTGGGTAACTTGCCCAATGTAAAAATTTTCATATACACTGTACACACACGCACACACACACAGAGTCTTCAGAATGTATTTTTAAGTGAAAAGAGTGAGGCACAAAAGCATATAAAAAACCTCATTTGTGTGAAAGGGAAGAAAAAGTATACACTTGCATACTGATGATGGTGTAAGTGAATGACTCTAGCAGGAATGAGAACAGACTGGAGGGTGGGGTGGGTATGGGGGACAGAAGATAAGAAGAAAAGACATTTTTGTTTTATACCTTCTCTATAGTTTGAATTCTTTAAATCACATAGCTCAATTTTGTAAGTAAAATAATAGGATATGGGCAAACACTACAGGGAAGAATATAAATACTACAGGGAAGAATATAAATAGTGGCATAACACATCTAACATCTACAAAGCTATTTGGTAAATATGTATAAAAAAATCTTAAAAACATACAATGTCTTTGCCTTAGAAACAAATCATGCTTCCAGAAACTTTCCAAAGGAAATAATCACACATTATTATTCTTGCAATGATGTCTGTACAAGAATGTTCATCTCGTATTATTTATAACAGGGAAATGCTGAAGCAACCTAAATGACAATTAAGAAAGAAATGGTAGGGCTGGGGACATAGCTCAGTTGGTAGAGTGCTTGCCTTGCAAGCACAAGGCCCTGGGTTCAATCCCTAGCACTGAAAAAAAAAAAAAAAAAAAAAGAAAGAAATGGTTGGGCTAGGGTTGTGGCTCAGTGGAAGAGGGCTTGCCTAGCATGTGTGAAGCACTGGTTCAATCCTCGGCACCACATGTAAATAGATAAAGGTCCATCAACGACTAAAAAATATTAAAAAAAAAAAAAGAAAAAGAAAAATGGTTTTAAAAAATTGTACAGCTCACTATAATTTAATCTGGAAAGATACACCAGTAAGTAAGGGAGAGAAGGGCAGGTAGCAAATTAATATTTAAAGTAATTTAGACAAAAAAATTTTAAGTATAATTATTCAAAATACATGAATTTAATTACACTTATTTAGAATGTTTATGTGCTTACTGTTCAAAATGTATGACACACTCTTTTAAAAAAGTAAGAATATGGGCTGGGGAGATAGCTACTCGGTAGAGTGCTTGCCTTGCATGCACAAGGCCCTGGGTTCGATCCCCAGCACCAAAAAAAAAAAAAAAAAAAAAGAATATTATCGAGAAAAGAAACAGGTTATTTTACAACCTCATGAAGAAAGCTGTCTTGCTTGCACAGGATTTTTAGATTAATAGGTCATTTTATATGAGAAATAATAACACATAACTCATGTAAACATGGAAAAATTTTTTCCCATAAAATACTCATATATAAACTTACCTCTTGCCTAGAAAGAGTCATGGGTAATTTTTCCTCTGCCAGTTCAAGTTCTAATACTGGATTTGATGAAGTTAGGGGCTTCTGATCCTCCTCTTTTGGCTGTATCTATATTAAGAACCAAAAGAAATTTAGTTTTTAAAACACAGCTAATATTTATAATTCTGTCACCTTAGCTAATCATGGAAATTAAATAAATTTCAGTACTGAAGGTTTTCTAAGTGTTTCTCTGAGGAAAGAAGTTATAATAGATGTGCATGCTTTTAGGAGCTTATCAAACAGATCCATATCAGGAACACCACAAGTAGAAAGCATGCACATGGAAGACAGCATTCTTGCTATAAAAGACTAACATAACCATAATGATTTCCAAAATCAAAACTCAACATTGGTGGGCTGGTATTGTGGCTCAGTGGTAGAGTGCTTGCCTAGCAGGTGTGAGCCACTGGGTTTGATCCTCAGCAACACAAATAAATTAAAGGTATTATGTCCATCTACAACTAAAAATATTAAAAAAAAAAAAAACTCAACATTGCTGAAATTTGCACTCAATTTCTCTCCAAATTCAAAAAAAAAAAGTACTTTTTTCTTTAAAACAACCAATTTGCTTCTCCTTTTTGTCAAAATCATCTTATAAGGTTATCTGATTGTTGCTCAGCTTTAAAATGGAGAATAAAGAGAAGAACTACTTTCCACAGAAATCTGTGATGCTTCAAGCTCTAGTTTTTTCCTATTTTGCCTTTTGAATATTATTATTCCAACTGCAGAGAAATCACTATTGGACAAGTAGAAAAATTCCAAAGGTAATGCAGAATTGACCCACAAACTGAGCTAAATTCTTGTAGAAAAACAATGAAAAATGGTATACTGTACACATGCCACTTAAGGAAAGAGTGACATTCTTATTCACATGAACCCAAAGGGGAATGGGGTGAGAATCAAATAAATTTTCTCAAATCTGCTGCCCAAATCACTGACTGAGTAACTTAGAAGCACCACTGTGTGGTCTATTAAAATACTGAAACAAGTTTTCCCATCTAACAAGAAGACAAATTCTAAAATACTGAATGTAGAAAAATCTAAAATACTGAGAGGAGAAATAAGAGTAAAAGGATCATAAAAGCAATCAGCATTAAGAAACTCACAATTTTAAAAAGCTATAGTGGTAAAAAAAAATGCTATAGTGGTAAAAAATTATGTAATGCATGACCTTGTAGTTTACGGCTAAAGGCTAGATTTATCCTAGTTGACAATGAAGTAAAAGACTAAACTTTCATATTTTAACAGAACAAATCAAATCAGGACCAAGCCTTAAAAATAGTAATTAGTTCCTATAAAGAAAAAGAAAAAAAAAAAAAAAAAGCAATGGATACAATATTGTCACTACTACCAAGAATGAACTACTAAAAATATCTTCAAAAAGAAAAACCTGTGATTTCTTCTTAAGCAAAAACCTGTGATTTCTTCAACAGGTATTTCTCAAAAACCTCAGGACTAAAAGCATTTTTAATTATATAATGGTGGTTAATAGCTCTGGGGAAAAGATCTAAGACATTTTGTCAACTAGACTCAAAGTTACAAATAGTATCTTTACAGTAATTATTTCCCTTCAGTGCTTGCTTTCTTTTATATAAGCAAAAAAGCCCTCCCACAGCACTGAGACAATCTATGCAAAGCAAAAACTGCCACTTTATTAAATTTTTTCCCTACCTTATCAAGAAGTGGGAAAAGTTCAAATTTAGAGATCTGGAAATGCAACAAGTTAGCAGACTAAATTCATGGTAAGGGATTCTGACTCCAGGTCAAGCTTTAGTTAGGCAATTTTGGGCAAGCAAAAACTGGGAAATTATCTTTCTGAACATGATGCTCAACATTTATTCACATAAAACTTATCTTAACTTCCTAAACTAGAAGCAAATGAAATCAGTATCTTAATGGGAAATGGATCAAGATGCAAATATAAGCTTTCATATGTAAAAATCTCAAAAGAAATATTAACTATATTTTTCTTTAATATGTGCCCTTCCAACCCTACAAAATAAAGCCAAATGCATATACGTAACATTTTCATTCCCCATGCTTCCTTCTAGAAAAGTTATGCCATGTAAACTAATTTCTAGAATCTTCCCTATTACATGCACAAGAGTATTATTCTATATTGATGTTTTATGAGTGAAAAGTTGATTTCAAATAGTATTTGATAGAACCTCTTAACTGTGAGTTAAAATTATTAAACAAAATAGAGTTTAAAAAAAATAACTTAAACATAACTTCTCCACCTCATAGCATTAACCCCTCCCAATAAAACCCCCAGCACATTATCAACTGGCAATTTGAAAAATAATTTCAATCATGCTTCTAAAACATACAAGTAAAGCCTTTCAGACAACTCATTTGTTTCTAAACAATATTTCAAAATTACATTTTCTATTCAATAGACTAAGCAGTATCTGAAATGTTATATACCTTATTACAATAAAAGCATATACATGTACATGGTGCTATATTGCAGGCAGAGTTACTAAGGGCCCAAAAGGAATTATTAACAATGCAAACATAAAACCAATGGCTGAAAAATATGCCGGAGAAAGCAGGGGAAATGCCACTGCTAACATCATTGCTGCTTAAGGATTAAAATAAACTGAACTCTTCTGAGATACAGTTTTATTGGGAGAGGTGAGGGAGAGAAGTGGTGGTGGAGAGGAAAATAAGGCAGCATCAGATCAAGGACTTAATTTTTAAAAAAGGTCAAGCTTTGATCTCAAGCCACTTCATGCTGTCCACAAAAAGCCAAACCATTCCGAGCCAAAAGTCATGCATATGTTTTCCTAAATTCAATAATTTTTTAAAAAAAGCAAAACAAAAAAACTCATACCTCTCCAGATGGCTTCTCACTTATAGGCTAATGTGTAACATTGATAAATTGAACAGAGATCAATAATTTTGTCATTTAACAATAGCTATATAAATTTAAACTCAGAAATTTACAATTTGATATAAAAGCTGACATTCATACCTTATAGCCACATCTTTCAAAATATGCCTCCTCCTCTTTTTTCACAAGTTCACTACGTCGGAAATATTTTTTATTTTCCTATCAAAGAAAAAAATAAGTTAATAATATATCCTTAGGCAAAATTTCATATTCCACAGTCATCAAGTGCTTTTAGAAAACTTTTTAAAAACATTCTTCAGTTTTTCAAGAATTTGATAGCACTTTTTGGTTCTAGATACAATCACGCTGAGTCCCTGAAACATGACGCCCCTCCTCCACATAGGGTCTGGATATTGATGTGTGATGAATACTTACATTTTTCTTGAACTGTCATTTTAATAGGTGTGTACAACAGCACAGAAACCAACAATACTTTCTAAATGTTCAGTGTTTATATTTAATTTCCTAAAATATTTGAATTCAAAGATAATTTCTACAAATGGATTCATTATAAATCACATAAAATGGTATGACTTAACTATCTTCTAAGAGAAACAAACACAAATTATGGCATATTAGCCAACTTCTGAAAACTCATTAACAGGAAGGTTCCAAAAGTGTCTACATTTTTTGATGCTAACAGATAAGCTCTAAATCTACTGTGGCTAAAAAGATGTTAGTTCTTTATATATCCCCACTGTGAAATCTGCAGCCTAATTTCTAAGTTTACTACTTCTGCCTGCGTCCTGTGGGCGAGGGAGTGGGTAACCATCAGAGATGTGGGCTGGCTGTGAAATAAAAACTATGAAAGTAATATTACAAAATAAACACAGAAGACCAGAAATATATATTTTAAAAGCGGGGGCAGTGACAGGTTGAGCAGGCCTGATGGGTCTGACTCCTAGCAAAGAGAAAAAACCCACACTTGCTTTATTTATAGCAGTACAGACCAAAGGGGATCGGCAGAGAGCTCCTTCATGAAAAAGAGGATAAGAGTAGGGATAAACAGGTTGTTTGGGGCTTGGCAGGTTATGCCCAGCTCGTGACAGCTGTGTTTGAACCTGGGGTTGTGAGCTAAGGCAGGTGCCAGCATGATCTGGGTTTCTCAAACTGGGGAATTTCATCCAAGAGTTCCCAGAAAAGCAGCTTCTCTGCTTTAATGGCTAAACAATGCCCATAGTTTATACCCGGCTCTCAACATACTACTATCTTCACCTCCTCTTCTTGGATCTTACTCTGTTGATAAGTTTGCTCAACTATAGATACTGTACTATTTTATTAATAGTAATTATACCAGAATCTCAATAATACTTCCCCATATGCATTTAGCACCACTAGTTTCAAAAGTTCATTCATTCAGGTAATGACCACAAGTGGACGTTAAAATATTAGAAGGATGCTAAAAATATTAGAAGGCTAAGATGGAAAGATCAGGCTGCCAACACTTGAAACCACTGATCAAGTCTAGAATTTGTAAAAGATTATGTACCTCTTACATGATACCACAGGAAGTACACAGCATCATCTATCAAATACTCTTTACCCTAAATGTAGGAGTAGAGGAGTAAACAAAATGGTAACACAACTAAGTAATCAAACAAATCCAGAACACTGTACAAACTTAGTCCTCCTTTCTCCGACATGTCAATGGTGGTGAAGGGAGAGCAGCTGGAGGAATGAAAACATTCTTGATTAAAAGAAACCAATAATCATAATAACAAATGCAATTAGTCAAATTTGTGTGGATCTCATTTGAAAAAACCAACTGTTAAAACATATATATAAATATACACTTTAAGTTGACTGGGGATATATTAATGTAAATTTGATAAGCTTAAGGAAACAATTTTAATTTTCTTAGATGTGATCATATTTCGGTGATATAAAAATATGTCCTTTAATTTTTAGAGTTACAGGTGTTAGGGAAAGGCTATACAAGTTCATTACACAATTCTATTTTTGTGAATAAAGTTTAAAAGTTTAGAATAAAGTTTAAAAGTTCATTAATTCAATAAACACCAATAGACTTACCTACCTTACACCAAGCACACCTTTCATATACAAAGATGAAGATGTAATTATGGTAAGGAATTGAAGGCATCATCTAATCATCAAACTACCATGAAAAAGACAGGAGCAAATGATACTATTCCTCTTTTAGAGGTGAGAAAGCTGAGAATTGGGAAGGGTTGTAACATTTCAAGAACTTAACAGACCTGATGAATAACAAAGCCAGGACTAGACCACTGGTCCTTAAATCCTTTGTACTTATCTAATTTTCCAAGATAGTTAGTCACTCTCAAAATTCAGGATTTTAGATTGTTCCTTTTAACTATGTAGTAGGTAACTATTACATTTTAAATAGGTAAGCTGGCAAACACCTGTTAGTATCCTTTCAGGAAGGGTTGAGATGAAGGAAGTAAAAGGACTGTCAAGGACAGAGTCCACAGTACAATGTAACCTTTGACTACCATGTCTTCATTCCATTGAATACCCCTAACAAAAGCTTGACACTAGAACATCTCAAAAAGTCATCTGTAGACCCTTGCAGGGCCCTACCTGCTGCTTTTCAAATATTCTTGCACTATGTCCAAGTTGTACTTTCTAGACTATAAAACTAAGGATTCACAGATCTAAAGGGCACAAACCTTCCTACCACATCACCTGAAATGCCTATCTACACTAAACAAGGTATCAAATGTCAAAAATAACATGCAACCATGATTGTCAATATGAATAATTTAAAATTACCATTCCTTCAATCACATTAAAGCAGTGTTTATATAAATGGATACAAACATCATCAAAAGCTCTGTAAAATCTGTTTGATGTTTAAGATCTCTTATGTAATTCTCTATTTTAAACACAATGAACTTATTTCATTTTGAGGAAAAAAAAAAAAAGTTCTGAAAAATCTGGGTGCGGTGGTGCACACCTGTAATCCCAGTGGCTTGTGAGGCTGAGACAGAAGCCTTAGCAACTTAGCAAGAGCTTAAGCAACTCAGGGAGACCCTGTCTCTAAATAAAAAACAAAAAAGGGCTGGAGATGTGGCTCAGTGGTTAAGCAGCCCTGGGTTCAATACCCTGTACCAAAAAAACAAAGCAACAACAAAAAACAAACTCTGCAAAAAAGCACTAGGACTTAGAAACTATGAAGCCTGATACTCAAAGCAAAACAATATGTGTGAGGTCACAAACCATGAGGCAGGACAACATCTTGTTAGAGTGAAAACAAACCTTAAGAGTCTGAAGTAATATATCAAACAGGAGGGTACATAATTTAAAGAGACACATTGCTTTCCAAGATGAAAGAATCACAGTGTTAGTAAATCCTGTTAGCCATGCAATGTTTTTCAGTGATGTCAGTAAAATCTCAAGAAAATAAAAATAAAACAAGCTTAAGAAAAGAAGGTAACCAAAACAGAGAACATATCAAATGATTCTGCTTACATGAAATTCTAAAAAAAAAATCTAAACTACCTAGAGTAACCAAAAGCAGGTCAGTGGCTGACTGTGACAGGATGCAGGGAAAGACAAGGAGAAATTACAAAGAGGCATAAGGAGACTTTTGAATGAGATAGGTATGTTCATTCTCTTCATTCTGCAGACAGTTTCATTAAACACAAGTCCAACTGTACACTTTAAATACATACAGTGTGGGCTGAGGGTGTAGCTCTGTGGTACAGGGCTTGCCCAGATGCACATGGTCCTGGGTTAGATTCCCAGAATCCTCTCCAAAACTAAAACAAAAACCAGTACATACAATATACTGTGATGCCAAAACTTAAAAAAAAAAAAAAAAAAAAAAATTCCACAAGAAGAATTCTAAGAAAGATGGGCAGCAGTGAGAGAGGGACTGAGGGAAGGGGAAGAAAAAGGGGAGAAGGGAAAGAATAACAAACAATAGTGGTAGTGGTATGTCACTGGCTCTTTGCGGTGCCAAATTCACAGGTATTTGTCACTGCCTGCAGCAACAATTTGTTCACAGGTATTTGTCACTGCCTGCAGCAACAATTTGCGTGGGTCTTTATGGGTGGTGGACTGGAAACTGAGCTACCTCTATTTTTCTTTTAGTGGGCTGCTTTCTCGCTTATTCGCTTGTTCCCTGGGCTACTGAGGAAGAAAGGCTTTTCTTAGAGAGAGAGACTTTGCTTAAGAGAGAGAGACTACACTTTCAGAAATCTTATCTTCTTAGTTCAGCTGCTTCTTCTTAAAGGTGTGTCCTGCATCCTGTGAACTAAGGGTGCGTCTATCTGAGGTGCTTCTTAGTGATAGCGTACTGCGATCTGCCTATCTGTGATCTAGAGGTGTGTTCTCAATTCTCTGCTCTGTGATCTGCCTTCCCCCGCTGCCCCTACTCGCTGCTTCTATCTGCTTGCCACTTCTTCTTCTTCCTTTCTGCTAATGGCTTCTCCGCTTCTTTCTGCTAGCTGCTGCTCTTACTGTCCCTCCTTCCTTTCGCTCCTTACTGTCGTGCCCCCGCCCACCAGTCGTTTATATTCCCTCCAGGAGGAGGAGGGCGGGGCCACGCCAGTTGCAATCAGGCGAGGAGCCAGCTGCCCTATCACAGCAAGTGTTAAAACGAGCAGGCCCAAGCAGGTACGCTCGGGAACACCTGTGCACACGTTGTGCACGTGGACTTAACTGAATATGGCCAATGATAAATCACCTGAGTGTGCTTATGCCAATTAACCTCCTCACTGCCATGTGATCAGGCGCCATTCAGGCTGGCACAGCCCCCAACAGTGATATTATTTACATTATCTGACTTTAAGACTTATCAGGATGCTACAGTTATCAACATAGTGTGGCACAGGCATAAGGATCAGTAAAAACATCACTGGAAAAGAACAGAACACACAGAATGAAGCCACACTTACACAATTGTCTGATTTCTGACAAAGGTGCCAAAACCATGCAAAGGGAAAGAAAAAATACTTTCAGTAAATGGTGAACTGGATATTTATGAAAAACAATGAACTACAACCCCTACCTCACATCATACAAAAAAACTGACTCAATTTTTCAGAAACTCCTAGTTTGTTATAAAGATAAAACTATAAACTTCTAGAAGATGATATAAGGGGACAGCTTTACAATTTACTCTTAAGTTTATGGAGGTGGAAAGGCAGGAGGATACTGAAGGTGTATGATTAATTCTTAAGAAAATGCTGAATGGTTTTCCAACTGGTTATATTATCTTATATTCCCAGAGAAGACACAGAAAATGATAAGCCAACATACTGGAGAGCCTGGGGCGGTGGCACACATCTACAGTTCCAGTACTCTGGAAGCTGAACTAAGGATCACTTAAGCCCAGGAGTTTGAGATTAGCCTGGGCAATAGAGTGATATACCACATCTCAAAAAGACCTAAACAAACAAACTGGCAAATTGGGCTCTATCAAAACTAAAAGATGTGAAGATCAAAAGATAGGTGCCCAGAGCAGTGGCAAATGCCTGTAATCCCAGTGGCTCAGGAGGCTGAGGCAGGAGGATCGTGAGTTCAAAGCCAGTCTCAGCAAAGGGGATGTGCTAAGAAATTTAGTGAAACCCTGCTCTAAATAAAATATAAAACAGGGCTGGGAATGTAGCTCCATGGTCGAGTGGCTCTGAGTTCAATACCCCGTAAAAAAGACAGGCTTAAGAAAACTCAGTCTGAAAGATTCACAAACAAAAAGAGATATGCAGGATATATAAAGAATTCCTTCAGCTGGGCACAGTGCCTCACGACTCTAATCCCAGCAGCACAGGAGGCCAACGCAGGAGGATCACAGGATCGAAGACAGCCTCAGCAATTCAGTGAGACTCTAAGCAACTTGGCAAGACTCTCTCTCAAAATAAAAAATAAAAAAGGGTGGGATGTGGCTCAGTGGTTAAGTATCCTTGGGTTCAACCCCTGGTACAAAAAAAAAAGAAAAAAGAAGTCCTTCAACTTAATAAGAAAAACACCTAACCTAATTTAAGTGTGCAAGCAATTTCACATTTCATAAGACACATAAAAGGCCAAAAATGAGATACCACTACTGAAAAGACTGACAGTACAAATTGCTAGCTACTCTCTTATATTGCTGGTAGATGTGTAACAGGGTACACTTTAGAAAAAGGTTTGATGGCATTTTTATAAAATTCTACATGCATGTACTCTACAATCTAGCAATCCCAGAGAAAAATTAGAACATAAAACTTGTTCCAGAGGTTCACAGAATCTTTATTCACAATAGGCAAATTCTGGAAAAGCCCAGGTACACATCACTGGGAGAATGGATAAACTGGGTTTATTCAGACAACATAATACTACTACTGATACACATAGCAAAATGAATACAACTTAAAACATTATTATGATTAAAAGAAGCTCCACATAAAAGTACAAAGTATGATCCTACACACTAGATCTATATATGTGAAGTTCTAGAGCAGGCAAAATTGAGGATTGAAAGAAATCACAACAGCAGTTGCTACCAGGAGGGAGAGAATAAAATAAAATAAATTAAAATAAATAAAATAAAATAAAATAAAATAAAAAAAATAAAATAAAATAAAAAAAGAGTGAGGATACTATTTTATTTCTTAATGCAGATAGGTGCCTGCATTTGTGAAATCCCAATGAACAATAAACTTAGGATCTGTGCATGTCTTCTGAAAATTTTTGCAAACACACAAATAGATATATAAACAAACACTGAACTCTAGAGTTCCATTAGATATGGAAGTCAAATGGTTTAGGGGCAAAGTTTACTGATTTGAAAAGTGTAATGTTCAGTAAACTGCTTTCATTACCCTATACACAGCTGAAAAACACTTGTTTGTGTGGTTTTGATAATCCAGAAGAACTGCCTCATTGGTCATTTGAAGTAATGTACCAGTTTTTTGTTAATCTGTGATAGCCGGAATAGTGTAGTTAAGATTTAGCTCGTGAGTGCCTCTCTGTCAAACTGTAGAAAAGCTACTCAAATATGCTCCTTCACCTGTCCTAAGTGTTCCTCCTGTACTATTCTGCAGTAAATGTAGTTTCTTCATTGTTAGACTGATGAATAGGTAAAATGATAGAGAGATGGAGAGCAGATAAACATAGTAAAATGTTAACTGCAGGTTTCATTGTAGAATCTAGGTGGTAGGTATATAGGTATTCACCGTATAATTAAGTTCTCTGTATATCTGAAATTTTTCATAATAAAATGTTGAGAAAGAAATATATTTTACAGCAGATGTCAAAATATGGTATCACCAGGGTAACAAAATCCCTATGACACTGTTCTTTCCATTATGGTAAAAAAATTTCAAGGGTCCTGCTGATTACTAATGAAAACAGAAGGAATGGAGAGAATGACAGCATCCTGGTCCAAAGGATGATCAAGTGTGGAAAAAAGGCAAGTTTAAAGAATTACAGGAAATAACCACGACTTTAAGGCTCGGGAGACAGGAAGGACTGAAGGACGCAGTCTCTGACCCTGTATTTTGGGAATTGATCCGAGAATGGAAACTGACAGTGGAAAGCAAAAGATAATGGAAGAAAGCACTGAGAAAAAAAAAGATGTAGAGAAAAAGAAACAGTCTCGGGTTAAACAGGTGCTTGAAGATATTTCTAAGCAAGTGGACTTCTGGTTTGGGGATGCTAATCTGCACAAAGACAGATTTCTATGAGAGCAAATGGAAAAATCTAGAGATGGATATGTCGATATTTCACTTCTGGTGTCTTTTAATAAAATGAAGAAGTTGACTACGGATGGGAAGTTAATTGCCAGAGCACTGAAAAGTTCAGCTGTTGTAGAGCTGGACTTAGAAGGCACCAGAATCAGGAGAAAAAAGCCTCTGGGTGAAAGACCAAAGGATGAGGATGAGCGTACAGTGTATGTGGAGTTACTTCCCAAAAATGTTAATCACAGCTGGATTGAAAGAGTATTTGGGAAATGTGGCAATGTGGTTTATATAAGTATACCACATTATAAATCTACTGGAGATCCAAAGGGATTTGCCTTTGTGGAATTTGAAACAAAAGAGCAAGCAGCAAAAGCTATTGAGTTTCTTAACAACCCACCGGAAGAAGCGCCAAGAAAACCAAGCATATTTCCCAAGACAGTGAAAAATAAGCCTATTCCAGGATTAGGAGTAGCTGAGGAAAAGAAAAAGAAAAAGAAGAAGAAACGCCGGATTAAGAAGGAAGACAATGTGCAAGCAAAAGAATTAAATATGGACATAAGCAACGAGAGCATCTGTAAAATGAAAAGGTCAAGGACAGCATCTGAGGGTTCCGAAACAGAAATAACACCTGAACCTCAAAAGCAGCCCACAAAGAAAAAGAAAAAATGGGAAAGAGAAGTGTCCAGCTTACCTGAAGGCAAAACAGGGAAAAGAAAGCGAAGCAGTTCTGAAGATGCAGAGTACTTAGCTACCAGATCTAAAGTAAAGAAAATGGCTCAAAAAGACATTAAAAAGGAAGCATCCGAAGTTTCAAAAGAAAACAGAGACTTAGAATTCTCTACAGAAGAGGAAAAGGATGGTGGAGATATAAAAGATGGTTCTCTACTAAAAACAAAGAGAAAGCATAAGAAAAAAACATAAAGAGAGACAAAATGGGAGAAGTTATACCGTTGAGAGTACTGTCTAAGAGCGAATGGATGGATTTAAAAAAAAGAGTATTTGGCACTACAAAAAGCCAGCATGGCTTCTTTAAAAAAAACTATATCCCAAATAAAATCAGAATCAGGAATGGAGACAGACCAAGGAGTTCCTAATAACTCTGGAATGAGAAATGAAAAAGCCTGCAGTCAAGAGAATCACCCTCAGGAGAAGGTTAATGCTCAGGGACCACAGTTTGTGAGTGGAGTGATTGTGAAGATCATTAGCACAGAACCTCGACCTGGCAGAAAACAAGTTCAGGACACTTTGGCCGCAATCTCAGAAGTTGTTTATGTTGATTTGCTAGAAGGAGATACAGAATGCCATGTCAGATTTAAAACTCCCAAGGATGCTCAAGCAGTAATGAATGCATATATTGAAATTAAAAAAAAGCTCTGCTGGAAACTCGAGGTCCTTTCTGGTGATCACGAACAAGAGGTATTGGCGGAAGATTCTGGTAGATAGACAGGCCAAACTTAATCAGCCTAGGGAAAAGAAAAGAGGCACTGAGAAGTTAATCACCAAAGCTGAAAAGATCAGACTGGCAAAGACTCAACAAGCAAGTAAAAATATTAGATTTTCTGAATATGATTGAAAAAAATCAAAGTTCACCTCTTAATTTCACTGAATTCTTAAACCATTCTTGGAAAATCCATTTTTATTATGGTAATATTACCTAACGAATGTATTTCTAAAATCTACATTTAATTAAAAAAACCTTTGTTCCTTAACTTGTAAATAAAAGACTTTTTTTCTAGAGAGAAGTGCATTGTATACCACAATGTATCATTAAATACTTTATTTGTTGAAGTTACATAAAAAAAAAAAAAAAAAAAAGAATTACAAAGATGAAAAAGGTACCATACAGATGGAACACAGATCTGGAGTCATCAAAACAGACATGACTAATTCTGTACCTTTTGGAGTCAAAACCCCCTCTAATAACATCATGAACAGGGAGGGAGGAGAGAAAAGTACACACTTAGCTGCGAAATTTTATATAAAACTTTAAGGGGCTGATGGATACACTTAAACCTACCCAAAGATTCCACTTAACTCCTGGATTACAAATGACAAAAGGTAACTGATATCAGACAGAGAAATAATTTTTTTTTAAAAAACAGACTATTAAGTGTGAAGGGGAAATGACTAGGCCTAAATTTTAAGGAAAATAACATCTTAGGAACAACAACAACAACAAAACCCAAAAAAACAAAAACAGAACAGCAGCAGCAGCCTGTAAGGGATCTCAGCAGCCTGAGAAGAAGAAGGAAAAACAGAAAGCTGTGATATGTAACATGCCATGGGAAGGGTAAAAAAACAAGACACATCAACAACATTAAATGCTGACAGGTGAGTTAATCAAACACGGAGATCACTAGAGTCCCTCATTAGTGGCTTCAATGTAATGATGGAGGTAAAACTACCCTACAGCAGATTAAGGAATGAAAATTAGAATCTATTTTAAGAAGCTGACTATAAGGAAAAAGACCAGCATTTACACACATACATGCACACAACTTTTTGAAAGACAGGACAGGCATCTATATGCTGCAGGGCTCACGGGGCTAAGCTAGTAGAGAAACTGAAGGTTAGAGAGAAAGGGGATAACTTGATAATAAAGTTTCTGATAACACTAAAAAAAGTAAGTTGGGATCAAAATTGTAGGCAGAGTTGCCTCAACATATATCAATATCTGATATCTTTTAACAGGAAAAAAGTAGAGGAATTCCTTGCCCATAGGCTTCTATTTTCTCTACAAAACTGAATGCACATTCCTTAGAAAAGGAGAGTTACTTTTTTTTTTTTAATCCTCTCTGACACAGGGCAGTATCTTACATATTTGAAACATTCAATTAACATTGGAAGGAAAAAGTTAAAATTCTACACAAAGCTCATTCTCATAACTATAACCAGTAAAACGACTAATTACACCCCACTGAGTTCCTAGAGCAGTCAGGGTCCCCACATAAGTGAGGCTTGGTATTCAAGGAAGATGTACCAATACTGGGGCTCCAGACCACCAGTATTCTACAATAAAGACACTCCCTTTACCTCATGGCAGATATGCCAAGAGGACATTTTAGGTGACAAGAGGATATTTCAGTAGTTTCTCCACAGTTTAACAGAGAGGCACACACAAGCTAACTATTAACTATTTCAATTACTACAATAAATAATAAGTGCTGGAATAGCACTTGAAATACCCAAAGATAAGATGACTCTTGCAAAAGAGCAACTGATAGATGTTTTCCAGCTACAGAAAGGGTAAGAAAACAATTTGCTGATCCCTGATCAGCACTGTTCTAAAAAATAAAAAAAAATAGACTTCACAGAAGCTCAGGAGGCTGAGGCAGGAGAATCACAAGTTCAAAGCCAGCAACAACAACTTAGCAAAGCCCTGTCTCTAAATAAAATATAAAAAGGGCTGGGGATGTTGCTCAATGATTGAGTACCCTTGTGTTCAATCCCTGATGCTTAAAAAAAAAAAAAGAAAGAAAGAGAGAGACTTACTAAAAAATATGACAATCAATCATAGTTATGATAAGAACTATTTCATGAAACTTTTCCATATATCTCAGATGAAAATATAAAAATGTATTTCTTACTATGAATGGGGCAGTAAAAAAAGTTTGAAAATTACTAGTGAGCACTATGATGTCGAAAGAGGAAAGATATGTCAAATGACTACTAAAAAACATACAACAGCAAACCAAAACATTATCTCCGTATGCACACGATATGAAAAGTGGTCTAGTTAAACATGTGTTCTTACACTATGCAAGAGCACTCACCTACAAGGTGGGTCTGAGACTTAAGATCTACCTGGCTAGCCATGGGGTATGAGAAAACCAGGTAAGTCTCAATTTCATCAACTGTGAAAACAACATAATAAACCTGTCTTACACTCTAAAAGTTGTGAAGTTCAAATGAGATAGCACAATATAGCACTCTGAAAAATACAAATCACATGTTAATCTAGTTTAAGTGCTTTGATTATGACAACTAGTTCTATCAAAACTAGTTCTATGTTCATAAAGTGAATATAAATAACATTCTATTTACAGTGGTTAACAGCAGGCTTTGAAGTAGAACAGACCAGGGTTCAAATCCAGGCTCTATGTCTTGCTAGCTGTGTGACCCTATAAATCATGCAACCTCTCTTGGCTTCAGTTTGCTCATCTAGTGATATTATATTAAAAGGGATGCTATACAAATTACATTAAATATCACATATGGAGCATACTTCATAATACCTAGATTACTTTTAATAGAAACTATAGATTTCAGTATTTTAATCCCCATTCCATGTATGTCTTTCATTGGTGTGAACTGCTCTATAATTGGGGTTATCCATTTTATTTTCTGGCTGGAATTATCTCAGTACATGGACTTCTAAATTAAAAAGTGAAAGACACCCCAGGTCAACAGTTTATGTATGATGTCAAATTTAAAACAATTATGAAAAATCAAAGTTTTTTAAAAATTGATCATTTTTATAGATTAGTCTATTTCCAGGACGAAAAGTACCTGATTATACAAATATGCACTCCGTAAACCCTGAGCTGAGTATTTTATAATACAATTTTCCCTTTGATGCACTTAGATTTCAATACTCTGGTCCTTCCTAACATCACCTATGCATTCTAACACTAAATTAGACTTTTTGAAATATTACCAAACCACTCATCAAAAGAAAAAGGTCTCTGAGGTAGAAATTAAAACATTAAGTTACAAATATGAACAATACCTCCACCTTACCTGCTAAATAATATTCTACTTAATTAGCTCCAATTTTCTAATTATTTTTAAAGTTTCAATTACAAAATCTGCCATCCACAAACGTAACAACTCTACACTACTTAAATTAATAATACACTACATTCAAAGGTCTAAGTCAGAAGTTCTTAAAGAGTGAACCAGAGTTAGATGTAATCAAGACAGTGGCACAAAACTGTCGTACTCAGAGGGAGCCAGTTTCACTTACAAATCTCCTTGATAAAGTATAAGTTGAACATCCTTTATTAAAAATGTTTGGAAGTGTTTTGGATTTTAGATTTTTTTGAATTTTGTAATATTTACACAAAAATAACAAGATATCTTGGGGACAGAACCCAAATTTAAACACAAAATTCATGTGTTTTACACACACTTTACACAGAGCCTGAAGGAAATTTTATGCAGTATTTTTAGTGTGACTATTTTTAAAATTCCACTGAGGTGAGGTGTGGAATTTTCCTCCAATGGCATAATGTCTGCATTCAAAAAGTGTTGGGTTCCGGAGAATTTCAGATTTCAATATTAAGAATGCTCAACCTATAGCAAAATTATTAATTTCATAAAGTCTTGATCCTTGACCTTTTTTCATATCCTGTGTGACAAAACAGAAAGTATATATAAATCATTTTTCATTTATACCAAAGTATGATGGTTATCTGGAGGAAAAAAAGCAACTGAACAATTGAGCTATCAACTAAATCAGTTGTTTTCTTCATGGAATACCATTTTGTCATAAACAAATACTGACAAACTTTAATTTTCCAGACTTAAATATTTCTCAGAAAACTTCCCCAAACTGAACACCATAAGTCCATCACTTCAAGAAAAAAAACTAGTAGTATTTGTTAGCTATGATGAAATTCCAGTTTTCAAGTGAAAATTAAAAGTGTAGAGGACTTGGTCCTACCATCATGAGACTGATGGTTTCCTAATGCTTAAAGAAACCACATTAGATCAGCAAATATTAAATAATATGACTCCTGTGTTGTGTAATGAAATGTGTCAAGTTTCTTAATTTTACTTTTATTTGGTAAATACTAATAGATATGAAACATCAACAAAAGCCATTTGGGATCCTCAATAACACTGAAGAGTATGAAGGGGTCCTGAGACCAAAAGCTTTGAAAACTAGTGACTTAAGTTGGTGTTATGCAATAAAGGAAAGGAGAACAATTTAAGGAAGTTCCTAAATCAAGCTGCTCTTTCCTCCTTTTTTTTTTTTTTTCTGTTTTGTTTTGTTTTGTTTAGTACCTCTCCAGAAAAGTCTTAGCTTCCATTCCATGAAGAGCAAACCTATAAACTTTTTATGTGTTGGGGAAGAGGAAAGATGGGAAAACAAAAAGACTGAGTTTAATAGGAAAGAACTTTCGAAGAGAGGATCTGTTTCAGCAAGGCACAAACCCTTATGCCACAGAAGTTAACTCTCTGAAATGAGGCACGTCCAAAGAGTATCAACAGATGGGAGTGGGTACAGAGTGGGTACAATTCACTTAAGTAAACTGCTGGGGAAAGGGTACAGGAAAAGGGGGGAATATTGCAGGGGACGGGATCTTCTGTTTTCCTGCAATTCCCACACTTCCATCCCTGAAGTTCCCAAGAGAGGGGCAGAAGGCTGGATCTAGAAGGGACATCCCGGGACAGAGGCAGGACCCTCGCTGAGCCCCATGTCTGTCCCAAATGTTCTCACGCCAGCATCCCCCGACACAAATACAAGACTCGTGGACCCCCAACCCCCACGACCACAAAGACCCTTACCACCAACAGGTTCCTCTCTTCCACCAGCTGCCGCTTCCGGGAAATCTCTGATTTCAGAATGTCCATCTCGCTGCTCGGGGTTAAGCTCCAGATCCCCTGCCCAGCTCCTCGAGACTAACCTTAGCCACCCCGCCGCCGTACACTCACTATACACAAGCCCAAATACCAAAAGACAACTATTGACAGGGTCCGCTTCCGGCGGAAGCTGGGGTGAGCGAGAGAAAGGTAGAGAGCGTCCCGGGACGCTTGTTGGTGAAGCTACTACGGAACAGCGCCGCCTGGCGGTACCTTCCAGAAGCACAGTCGTATTCCCCCCTGGTGGAGGAGTACAAGCGACTGTGGACTGAAACCCAAGTCTTCGGAAGAGTGAGGAGGTGGTAGACGACATCTTGTTATTGTACAGGTTTGTACCTGCTAGCTAGGTCCAAAAGCCTCCTAGAACACATCAATTATGTTAATAAGGCACGATTGTTATTAGAAGTTAGCATCAGAGTTCCCCAAGTTACTGGTTTGCCAAGTACTTAATGTACTAGATACAGAGTGAGAAAAACCTGAATAATACTAGCTTCTTTCTAAGTGTTGAGTTAAAGGGCGGTGAAATGTCCTGTGGAGTTAAACAACTTCATCTACCAAAAGTATTTCTGTATTCGCTCAGCTCTATATTACATAAATAACTTGATAATATTATTCAACATTTACCTCAAGCTGAGATCATCTTTTTCTGTCATGCGTTCAGCAACCAAGATTTTCTGTCTTTCTTTCTTTAGTCTGGTTTTTTTTTTTTTTCCCCACATTTTTACTGGCGCATCATACTACATAACGATGGGATTTTGTTGTTACATATTCGTATGTGCACACACTACAACAACATAACTTGGGCAATATCACTCCCCAGCACTTACCCCTCCGTCAATACTATCCACCCCTGGTCTCTTTCCTCTACTGATCTCCCTTTGATTTTTTTTTTTTTCCCTTTGATTTTCAATGTGATCTGCCCCCACCTCTCTTTTCCTTTTTCCTCTCTAGCTGTCACATGTAAGAGAAAACATATAACCCTTGACCTTCTGAGTTTGACTTATTTCACTTAAGGTAATGGTCTCTAGTTCCATCCGTTTTCCTGCAAATGACTATTTTTCTTTATGGTTGAATTAAACCCCCTTGTGTATATATATATATACCACATTTTCTTTTTTTTTTTTTTTTTTTGGGGGGGGGGGGTGCTGGGGATGGAACCCAGGGCCTTGTGCTTACAAGGCAAGCACTCTACCGACTGAGCTATCTCCCCAGCCCCACCACATTTTCTTTATTCATTCATCCATTCATGGACACCTAGGTTGGTTCCATAGTTTGGATATTGTGAATTGTGCTGCTGTAAACGTGAGTATGCATGTCTCATGTAGTATGATGACTTGGGATAATTGTAGTATAATTCCTTGGGATAAATATAGAGGAGTGGTAAAATTGGGTCATATGGCGGTTCCACGCCTAGTCTTCTGAGGAACCTTCCTACTGATTTCGGTAGTGTTTGTACTCATTTAGAGTCCCACCAACAGTGTAGAAGTGTTCCTTTCTCTCCACTTTCTCTCCAGCATTTATTTTTGTTTGTATTCTCAATGATTACCGTTGACTGCAGTGAAATGAAATTTCCGTATAGTTTTGATTTGCATTTCCCTAATCGCTAATGATGTTGAACACTTTTTTCATATATTTGTTGTCCATTTAATATCTGTTTAATTCATTTCCCTAATTATTCAGTGGATTATTTGATTTTTTTTTTTTTGGTGTAAAAATCAAGACCTCAGCATCTTTGAGTTTTTAATATATTCTGGATATTAATCCTCTGTCACAAGAGTTGCTGGCAAAGATTTTTCCCATTCTGTAGACTCTTTTGTCACATTCCTAATTGTTTCCTTTGATGTGCAGAAGCTTTTTCATTTGATACTGTCCCATTTATTAACTTGGCATTATTTCCTGAGCTTTGGGGGTCCTATTGAGAAAGTCATTGCCTATGCCTATTTGCCGGAGTGTTGACACTATGTTTACTTCTAGGAGTTGCATAGTTTCTGGTCTAATTCCTAGGTCTTTGATCCATTTTGAGTTTATTTTTGTGCAGGGTGAGAGATAAGGGTCTAGTTTCAGTCTTCTACATAAGTATAACTAGTGTTCCCAGCACATTTAAAAAGGCTTTCTTTGAGTCCAATGTGTTTTTGGCACCTTTCTTAAGGATCAGAAGACTGTAGCTGTGTGAACTTGTCTCTGTGTCTTCTATTCTGTACCATTGATCTGTGTCTGTTTTTATGCCACTACTATGCAGTTGTTTTTGTTTTTGTTTTTGTTTTTTTACTGTAGCTCTATAATATAATTCTAAGTCAAGTATTGTGATGCCTCCAGCATTGCTTTTTTGACTTAGAATTACTTTGGCTACTCTGGGTCTTTTATTCTTCCAAATAATTTTTAGGACTTTGTTTTCTAGTTCTGTGAAGAATGACATTTGTATTTTGATAGGGATTGCGTTGCATCTGTATAATGCTTTTGGTAGTATGACCATTTTAACAAGTTTAATGCTGTCTATCTATGAACATGGGAGATATTTCCATCTTTTTGTGTCATCTTCCATTTTGTTCTTCACTGTTTATAGCTTTCATTGTAGAGGTCTTTCACCTCCTTAGTTAGATTTTTTTTCCTAGATATATTTTTGAGGTTATTGTGAATAGGATTGTTTTCCCAATTTCTTTTTCAATAGATTCACTATTGATATATAGGAAAGATGCTAATTTTTGTAAGCTGATTTTGTAACCTGATACTTTCACAAATTTATTAGCTCTAGCAGTCTTTTGGTGGTTTCTTGCATCTTGTAATACAGGATCATATCATCAGCAGACAGTGATAATTTGACTTCTTTTCTATTTTTAATCCCTGTTATTTCCTTCTCTTGCCAAATTGCTTTGGCTAGAATTTCTAGCATTATATTAAATAGGAGTGGTGAGAACGGACATCCTTGTCTTGTTGCAGACTTTAAAGGAAATGCTTTCATTTTTCCCCACTTACTATGAAGTTGGTTTTGGGTTTTTCATAAATAGTTTTATGATGTTGAAATAGCTTCCTTCTATCCCTAGTTTCTTCAGTGTTTTCATCATGAATGGGTGCTGAATTTTGTCGAAGACCTTTACTACATCTATTGAAATGACTAAGTGATTTTTGTCCATAATTCTATTTATGTGATCAATTACATTTATTGATTTGCAAATGTTAAAACATCCTTGCATCTCTGGAATAAAACCTACTCGGTAATGATGTACAGTCTTCTTAATACGTTGTTGAACATGATTTGCTAATGTTTTATTAAGTATTTTTGCGTCTACGTTCATCAGGGATGTTGGTCTGCAGTTTTCTTTCCATGGTGTATCCTCATTTGGCTTTGTTATGAGTGTGATATTGGCTTCACAGAATGAATTTGGAAGTGTTCCATCCCTTTCTATTTCATGGAATAATTTGAGGAGTATTGGCAATAGTTCTTATTTAAAGGTCTGGTAAAATTCAGCTGAGAATCCAACTGGTCCTGGGCTTTTTCTTTGTTTTGTTTTTTATTGTTGCTTCTATCTCATCACAAGTTATTGATATGTGTATGTTTTCTATGTCCTCTTGATTCACTTTGGCAGATCATGTCTCTAGAAATGTATCCATTTCTTCTAGGTTGTCCAATTTATTGAAGAATAGGTTTTTGAAATGATCCACTTGATTTCTGTGATGTCTGTGGTGATTTCTCCTTTCTCATCTCAATTTCATTAATTTAGGTCTTCTTTTTCTTTGGGTTAGTTTGGCTAAAGGATTATAATATTGTTTATCTTTTCAAAGAGCCAGCTCATTGTTTCAGTGATCCTTTGTATTTTTTTTATTATTCTCAAGTTCATTGATTTCACCTCTAATGTCCTACTTTCCTTCTACTGGTTTTGCAATTGGTTAGTTCTTCTTTTAAAGGGCCTTGACATGTTTATTAGGCTGTTTATTTGGGATTCAGATTTTATGTGAGCACTTATAGCTATAAACTTTCCTCTTAGAAGTGCCTTCATGGTGTTCCAGAGGTTCTGATATGTTACATCACTGTACTCATTGAGTCTAAGAATTTTTAAATTTCTTCCTCAATTTACTTTCTCACCCATTCATCATTCAGAAGTGTATTGTTCAATCTCCATGTGTTTATGTAGTTTCTGTAGTGTTTTATTGTGTTGATTTCTAATTTCATTCCATTATTATCTGATAAGATACAAGGAATTATGTCGAATAAAGATTTTCAATGACATGATCAGATATGTAATCAGAAAAAAGAAGTTAAATCCAATTCAAGAAGAAAAACTGGGGAGAAAAAAATACATGTCAGAGATTTGTTTTGTTTTTGTTTTTGAGACAGAGTCTTGCTATGTTGCCTAGACTGGTCTTGAACTCCTGAACTCAATCAGTCCTCCCACCTCAGCCTTCAGAGGGCTAGGACTGCAATGTGTTTGACAGGTGTTTTTTAATCCTAAAAACTATTTATAATGCATTTATTTTTTATTTGATACCATGAAAGTGTTTCCTTAAATTTTTAGGCTGGGCACAGTGGTGCATGCCTGTAATCCCAGTGACTTGGGAGACTGAGGCAGGAGGATCACAAGTTCAAAGCCAGCCTCAGCAACTCAGTGAGGCCCTAACCAACGTAGAAAAGAACCGGGAAAAAAATTGAAAACTTAAAAAAGGCTGGGTCTGTGGCTCAGTGGTTAAGCCCCCGTGGGTTCAATCCTTAGTAACAATAAAGATTTTTAATTGTCATTATTGAACAATATTTAACATGCTAGTTTTTCCCATTCTAAAAGAAAAGAAATGTTATTCAGTTCGAAATTGATAATAGGAAGGATGGCTTATCAAAATAAAAATGACAGAGAATTGTTCATTTCAATTTAGGAAGGGGTGTGTGTGTGTGTGTGTGTGTGTGTGTGTTATTTCATCTAAAAGATATCTGGCTTTTCTCAGAAATAAACCAACATAGGAAGTTAATTCACTTTCAACCTAAGATGCTCTGCTGATTTTTAGAGCTTTTGAAAGCTTAACATATTTTACAAAGAAAAGGTCCCTGAATTAAACATGGTAACATTTCTGCATGTATATCTATTTCTTGGGTCATTTAGAACTCAATAAGCAAATAATTTATTAGTATTCCCCTGATTTAGGGATTAGAGATTTAAAACACAAAAGCCTGAAGTGTTGACATAGATGACTGTTACAGTAAAGGAAGTTTACAGAGAGCCCCAAGGACCAGCTGTCCAGATAGGAGACTCTCGGTGTAAACAGAGAGGGCACAAGCTCCTTTTGAATTTCAGACTTTCATTGATTTTGATGTCTACGCAAACACGTGCATTAAACCCTGATTAAGGCCTAAGACCAAAAAGTGATAGAGATGAACCACTTGAAGGACCAAACTGGGGAGTAAGCCTTACAGTATATAAAAGGGGGAAAGAGTGCCAGGGGAGCTTAGATCAACGCTACAAAAACCACGAAAACTCCCTCGGAAAGAATGTATTTATCTTAAAAATATGCATTCCATTTCATCACAATTGTCATTTAAAAGGTGAAATAATAGATATATCCCAAAGGTCCTAAATAGGAAAAGGGAGAAATAAATTATAGTTCTACATACAACTGAATAATATGGAACCACAAAAAAAAACAAAAAAAAAAAACCACCACACATTCAAGGATATAGGAATGCTTTTAAAGTAATGCTTAGTTACTTTAAAAGTAACTGGAGTTACTGGAGTTGTAGCTCCGTGGTAGAGTGCTTGCCTGGCATGTGGAAGACCCTGGGCTTGATCCCCAGCACTGAAAAAAAATGGTAGAAAATTGAAACCATAGATGTAGTATATAGTTTGTTTTATAACAAACATAGAAAAATGATTAGAAGGAAACATGCCAGACTACAGGGTTGTTATCCAGGAAGTATACTCATGGATGATTCTTATTGTTTTTTTTATACCTGGATTTAGTACAAAGTACCTAATTTGTGGGGGGGGGGGGGATTCTAGTTTCAGTCATTTTCTATTTTATTTAATTATTTGAAATTATTTATAGGTTTTTCCAACATATCCATTTTTGAAATTACATGATAAATTTTAAATACTGCCTGTAAAAGAAAGCAAAGGATTAGAAAAAGAATATTTTTAAAATCTTCATAATTATCCAATCCAATTTTTTGATGTCTTATGAGTCCTGTACTACATTAGATTCTGTGACTTAAACCAAATGCCAAAAGATCGTCCCTACCATGAGGAGGTCATCAACAAGCTTGAAAATCGAGAAATATATCCTGAAAAGTTAAATTATGTTAGATGTTCATGAGTTAATAGTGTATCTGGGGCTATAATATTCACAGAAATTAGAAAACAGTCATCTTCTAAAAGAAGAAAGTAGTAGAAATCAATATACAATTGATGAGATTACTCCTCTGTAGGAAAAATGCATCCTCAGAAATTATTTGTCATTTCTGGGGACTGGAGGGAAATACCAAATTTAATCAAGATGGTCAACCGGTATTTGTTTTGTTGCTATTTTATCAGATAAAACAACTTCTAAAAATAAGAAAAAAATAAAAGGTGAGCTATATAACCTAATGTAGTGGCTGTTGATCTCTGAGTAAACTGGAGAACTTTTTGAAACATAGACTGCTGGTCTCCATCCCCAGAATTTCTCATGCAGCAGATTTGGGGTGGCGTCCAAAACTTTGCTTTTTGAACAAATTCCCATGTAAGGCAGATGCTGTTGATCCAGGACCATCCTTCAAAAACCACTTACACAGTATTTTGTAATTTCTCTGGGGAGAAAGAGCAGGTGAGTCAGAAACACACAGTCTGTGTATCTTGAAAGACCAAGCGGAGGAGTGTATGTCAGTATGTCTGCAGCACTGTCCTGCGCACCTCTTAGGGTGCCCTCCAGTCACAGTGGTGCTGCTTCTGGTGATCTCCTCCTGGGAAACGGGTAGACTCCCCCTGGATTCTACCACTATTGCTTTTTACGGCTCAACCATAGGCAGGTACCTGATATAATCTGGGACAGAAACCCTTCTCTAAAAATCTAAGTTGGTAGAGCTAGCAGATTAGGGGAGAGAGAAGGGAAGAGAAAGGGAAGGTATTGGGGAATGAGATTGATCAAATTGCTATATGCATGCATGAATATGGCATAATGGATCTGTATTCATAATTGGATTCAATATTATGTATAATTGTAATGTACCAACAAAAAATAAAATAAAGTTTCCAGATTTAAAAATATTTAAATTAAGACAATCTTTCCAACACACAGGAAATACAACTGTGAATTTTAGAGTGGTAGGTAGATAGCCTTTTTAGTGTTATATTGAAGCCAGTCTGGTTCACACTGACTTACAAGGAATGAGTGTGTAATTTTCAAGAATTTTGTGAATCAGTTGTTGAGCATAGCCATTATAAAACATTGAATAAGTTGCTTAAATGATGTTAAAGCAAAGGTAATAAATACACAGAATCTACTACTTACTAATTATTTTTCTACTGTTTATATTCTTGGGCTTATTTATGACTATAGTATCTTCATGGTGGAGACACTATATAATGGTGTGCTCCTGCACACTTCTTACCAACTCCATGCTTAAGGACATCACATTGGTGGCTTTAAATCAGCCACAGTGACTCTATCAGTGTTCTCCTGTGAAACAGAACCACGGGGATACATAGAGATATGCGGATGCCCCTCAACTTACAACAGGGTTATGTTCTGATAAACCTACTGTAAATTGAATATATTGTAAGTTAAAAATACATTTACTACACCTAACTAATGGAACATCCTAGCTCAGTAGCACGGCGCACTGCAGAGAATTGATTCTTTCCCCTCAAGATCAAGTGACTGGGAGCTGCTGCTGCCCAGAGAATCTTAGCACACTAGCCTAGGGAAAAGATAGAAATTCAAAATTCTAACTTTGGTTTCTACCCAGTCCTCATTACATTTGCATCATTGTAAAAAAAAAAAAAAAGTCTAACCATCATAAGTTGGGAACGGTCTGTTTATAAAATGTTTATATGGGGAAATTGGCTCACACAACTGTGGAAACCTGGAAGTCCCACAGTCTGCCATCTGCAAGCTGGAAAACTAGAGAAGATGGTAGTGTAATTCAGTCCAAAGTACTGAGAAAAGGGTGCGGAAGTTGGGGGAATGCTGGTATAAGTCCTGGAGTCCAAAGGCCTGAGAACCAGGAGCTCCAATGTCCAAGGACACAAGAGGTCTCAAGAAGAGCTCACAGACCTACCTGGAAATAATGTATTTCCAGTTATCTGGGCATCCCCTAGGCTAGTCAAGTTGACAAATAAAATTAACCATCACAGTGGGAGTATTTATACCACAGAAATTGGCAAACACTACAAATCAAGGCTTGAGCTAACATTTTATTGATGATCTCATGTTTAATTTTTTGGGGGAAAACATTAATAATTCAGAACAGGGTTACTCAATCTTGGATCGTGCAGACTTAAACTCATCTATGGATTAAGCTATTGATGGAATCATAGACAAAGGGACTGTTGGGAGGTGGTAGAAACTGTAGGAGGTGAGGTCCTTGGGGGCATGCCCTTGGGGACTATATCTTGTCCCTAGCCCCTTCTCCACCACTACCCACTTCCCTGGCTGCCATGAGGTAAGTAGCTTTCCTCCGCAATGCCCTTCCGACATGCTGTTTCTGCCTTGCAACAGGCCTGAAAGCAATGGAGCCAGCTGACCCTGGGCTGAAACTTCTGAAACCATAAGATGAAATAAATCTTTCCTCCTTTAACTGGTTTTTTCACAGTATTTTATCACAGTGATGGAAAGGTGACAAACACAGGGTCATAGGGGATCTGAGTCGCAACCTTCTCCTTCTGCCAGATTCTGCCTTCCTCCTTTCCTTACAGACACATCTCCAGAGCACTCCCTAGGAAACCACAATGCTTGCACGCAATGCAAAGACATACTTTGAATGATAGACATAGGTATTCTGATCCATTTTGTAGGAAATTAATAAATTGACATTTTTGTTTTAGATAATTTTTAAAGTATGGTTGATAAGAATTATTCCAGAACCTGATCCAAGTCTGGCAACATGAACAGAATTGAATTTAAGAATGTTAAAAGTCAAGAAGCAGATCTTAGATATGGGTGGATCTACAAATATCATCAGCCTTGTGAAGCCCAGGCTGAGACACCAACTGACTACCCCTGTGCTATTTTTTTTTTTTTTTTTTTTTTTTTTTTTTGTGGCAATGCTGGAATCAAACCCAGGTCCTCATGCATTCCCAACAGGTGCTCTACCATGGAACCACATCCCCATCCCCATCTTTTTTTCTTAAATGTTCACAGTGCTCAGCTAAGGGGACAGTCAATATACCACAGTCAGTCTCCTTTCCTTCTTCCTCAGCAGTTCTTGGGTGCCATCTTCTGTCCTCTGACCCAAAGTTTTTATAATGTTCTATTCATAGTATATTTTAAATAAATGAAATAAATAGGAGGTAAGAAGGAAAATTTCAAGATTAGGAATAAAAAAGGAGAAATAACCAAATATAATAAAAGTTTTGAAGGAAAGTTGAGAAATACTTCCTGCAACACGATGGCAATAAACTCGAAAACCTTCAAGAAAAAGGTGATTTCCTAGCAAAAATTTAAGTTACCAAAATTGATAAAGAAAAAGCAGAAAACTTAAATAAGCAATCACAAGGGGGAAGGAAATAGTGACCTGTAGAAATAGTGACCCATTTAAAAAGGCAGCAAATCCAGATGTTTCACTACTGACATCTACATAATGTAGGTAATCCTGACATTATTTCAGCCAGTTTTTCTCAAGCTTTCTGGTCTCAGAGCCCTTTCCTTTCTTAAAAATCCCCACACATACCCGCCACCCCAAAGTGCTAGGGATAGAACCTAGGGCTTCCTGCATGTTACATGCTCGATCACGGAGCCACATCCCCAGCCCCTTAAAAATTCTTAAGGGCCTCAAAAAGTCTTTGTTTACATGGGTTACAGATATCAATTTTACCACAATAGAAATAATTTAAAAATAATATAATGAACACGTTATATATTAATATGAACATGTTTTTACGAACAATAACTACTTTCAAAAATTCCATGAGAGGAGTGGCATTGTTTTCTACCGTTGCAAGTCTGTTTAATGTCTAGCTTAACAGAATAAAACTGAATTCTCTATCTACTTCTGCATGCAGCAGGTTCTGATATTTTATTTTGGTATATGAAAAAAAATCTAGCCTCACATACATGTATAGTTGCAAAAGGGAAAAGTATCTTAATTAGATAATTGTGGCTATTCTCTTTGATATTACACCCAAACTTGACTAGCAGTAGTTTTTTTTAAAAAGTTAGTTACAGTATGGAATCTTAAACCATACTGATGAACTTTTCACACTGTTATATTAAATACCCATTGGTATGTCTGGAACTTTGAATGAATCTTGTCCTCATGCATGATTTTGTAACATCATCCAAGAGTCATTTGGAAACTATTAGTTCACTGATTTGTGCAGACCTTCAAAATGTTGACACATTTGATTATACAATATTTTAAAAATCATGTTCATTAGTATCATCCCCACCAATTGAAGAGAAAAGATTTTAGTGACTGGGAAGACATCAAGCTCATAGTAGCAGATAGTTTTCCAAAAATGCTCTTTTTTACTGGAAGTTCACATTTTATCACTAGTAAAAAGTATTGTCAGATTTTTTTCCTTCAGTGACAGTCTCACTTTGTTCTTTTGCAAAATAAAATAAAATAAAATAAAATGTCTGCAAAATCCCCAAGTTTGAGAAGCTATATAGGTTGTCTGTTGGTTATTCTTTCCAGAGAGTAGTGTTCCATGACAAAAGCTCATTTAGCTTGCAAGTCAGTCGACCACACCAGGCTTTTCCTAAAGTCAACCATCATACTTCAGTATGCAGAAGTGCTTCACAGGTGCTCCCTGTCTTGTCCACTGAATATTAAAAAGATGCCTACTCAAGTGTCAAGATTTAATAAAATTAATACATTTCGCTGCTTTATTAAGAATATTTTAAAGTGTATGCATGACAGTGAAGAATGTGCTGGCAGAGTTGGGCGGCAGTCATTTGGCTGTCGCCAAGGAAGTAGCAAACTTACTATTTATTGCTTTTCTATCTGCATTGCAAACATCAACATAGTGAAAAGGGCAAGTGAGATCTGGTTGTTACTGTAAAAATAGCTTTGACCTTGCCAGTTCCCTAAATGGACCACACCTAGAAAATTGCTGACCTGAAATCTCTTCCAAACTACTATTTAAAAAAAAAAAAAAGAAAAAATAAAGAAAGCATTTCATAAGACCATTATAATGTTAACACTTTTATCTGATACAGGATCAAGGAAAAAAAATATGTATCCTAATTGTATTTATGAATATAGGCTTAAAAGTTGTACCTAAAACGTTAGTGAATAGAATTTATCAGTGCATCAAAAAGTACACTAAGCAAGTAGGGTTTATTTTTAGGAAATCTATCTAAATAATTATTCAACAAATTAAAAGACAAACAATAAATGATTATATCTTTTAAAAACCCTGAGAAGGCATTTCATACAACTTAGTAGTCATCTTTCATAAAAACTCTGAGTAAAATAGATAGAAGGGAAATTATGTTGAAATGATTAAGATTGGGCTGGGTTTGTGGATCAGTGGTAGAGCACTTGCCTAGCACGTCTGAGGCACTGGGTTCAACTGTCAGCACCATATTTTTTAAAAAAAGCTAAATACACAAAATAAAGGTATTGTGTCCATTTACAACTAGAAATGTTTTTTTAAATGATGAAGATTATTTAACAATACTTAAGAAAAGTTACCATTGTAAATGGTAAGATATTAAAACAATAAGGCATGGATAGCATCATTGTTATCATAATCAACCTTATTTTGGATATTCTATGAAAGAAATAAAAATTAGGTATACATACTGTATTAGAAAAGAAGAGATAACATTATTTCATTCTGTTGATATTTGCATCATTTTCCTACAAAATTCTATAGCTGTTGGCTTTCTAAATATTAGAATTAATTTAGAAATGTGGAAATATGGCTATATTCAAGATGTTTTTTTGTTTTGTTTTTTTGTACCGGATATTGAACCCAGGGGCACTAAACCACTTAGCCACATCCCCAGCCATTTTTAAAATTTTGATACAGGGTCTCACTAAGTTGCTGAGGCTGGCTTTGTACTTGTGATCCTCCTGCCTCAGCCTCCCCCACTGCTGGGATTACAGGCATGTGCCACCTGAACTGGCTCAAGATAAGTTTTAAATTAATGTTTTTTCTACATATGCAGTAATAAGGAATAGAAAGAGGAAAATGTTCCATTCAAAGGTTAAAATATCTTAGAAACAAACTGAAATGCTCAAATCTAGATTGTATGGGGCAAAAATTTATAACAAGTTGCTGAAAGAGGTAGAGCAAGATTCCAGAAAGGGAATAACAAATATATGTTTATATTATATTATATTATATTATATATGTTTTTTTTTTTTTTTTTTTTTTTTTTTGCAGTACCCAGGGGTACTCTAAAACTGAGCTACATCCCCGGCCCTTTTTATTTTTTATTTCATTTTCAGACAAGTTGTCACCGAATTGCCTGAGATGGCCTTGAACTTGTGATCCTCCGACCTCAGCCTCTCAGGTAGCTAGGATTACAGGCATACACCACTGCGCCTGGCACAAAATATGTTCTCAGCTAAGGAAGCAAAATAATATAAAATCAATTCTCCAAAATGTAATAAAATCCATCTTTCATTTACAATTTTATGGAATAGAGTTGTGTAATATGAGATCTAAAAAATCATATGGAAGTATAAATTTCCAATAATAGTCTTGAAATTTTTTAAAAAGCATAGTGAGTTGCCCTGGAGGACTAACTCCTATAAGAACTGCTCTCCCACTGTAAACACCACAAGAAGGAGAAGAAGAGGAACAACGATGACGACAAAATATGTGAAAGAACTATTTTTAGATATTATATAACAAACAGGGGCTCTGACCCCAAAGAGAAGGGAAATAAAGTGAGCCCTCACTCTGGATTACTACCTGGAGACAATTTCCAGTATACAGTAAAGGTAGGGGAAATCTAAACAGAACTAAGTGTGTAAATGAGTTGAGGAAAAAAGAAATTGCAGTTGGGAGACTGAGAAAGCAACATTCATGGAGAAGAATACTAAACAAAAGAGATGTGGTACAGGGTGAGATTTCTGATGTTCTGCACTGGGATCTCTTTCAATCATTGGCTGAATCTTCATCTGCATATGTTTTGGTGAGACTCCCAAGACAGAGTAGAGAACCACCATGCAATCCCTGAGGTCACACATAGATAGGTAAACACCAGGCATAGGATAGAATTCTCACAAGAGAATTCTCCTTTGAGTAGGGGGTTATATCATCTTTAACCTAAAAGTTGCTCTAAACCTATGAAAGCTTGAAAGCAATCTTCAAAAGAATCTAATGAACTACGAATAACAACTCAATTTTAGATCAAAGGCCAACATTTTAAAAGGAATACAACAGAATTCAGCATTAAACATGTAAAAACCTCATGTATAACTAGAACAAATTTTTTAAACAATCTAGGCTGGGCATGGTGGCGCACACCTATAATCCCAGCAGCTCAGGAGGCTGAGGCAGGATTGAGAGTTCAAAACCAGCCTGAGCAACTTAGTGAGGCCTTAATTAACTCAGTGAGACCTTGTTTCTAAATAAAATACAAAAAAGGTCTGGGGATGGGGGTCAGTGGTTAAGCACCCTGGGTTCAATCCCTGGTACAAAAACAAAAATCTAAATCATTACCAAAAAAAAGTAAAAATCTATAATTTTCGGAGATCCAAACAAGATTACTAGACATTTAGGGAAACAGAATTCATAATAATGGAAAAATAAATCAATCAGTAGAAAGAAACTTAGCTATGACAAAGATGATAAAATAGAAAAGCTTCTAAAACAGCTATTATTAATATGTTCCCATGCTCAAGAATGTAGGGGATACATTCTCTACATAATAAATACTAAATAAACATAACATTGTATGTTTAATGTGGATAAACGTAAATATAATTAAGACAGACCCCTATAAATATGTATACTTTTATGTCATTTAACTTGAAGACATTATAGCAAAAACGATCCCAAACAAGAAATAGATAAAAAAGAATGAAAAAAAAAAAAAAAAAAGAATAGAAGAGCATCCAAGACCAGTGGGACAGCATCAAGCAATCTAACTTATCTGTAGTTGGAACCTTACAAAGGTCCTAACAGGTAGTGGGAGGCTTCAAGAAAATGGAAATTTTTCCAAATGTCATAAAAATTAGAAAACACACAGATCCAAGCAGTGTATGAATTCCAGTATAAAAATTATGTTTATCCCACCAGGCATAGTGGTACATGCCTGTAATGCCAATGACTCAGGAGGCTAAGGCAGAAGGATCCCAAGTGTGAGGCCAGTCTCAGCAACTCAGTGAGGCCCTAAGTAACTTAGCAAGACACTCTCTCAAAACAAAAACAAAAAAGGGCTGAGAATGAAGCTCAGTGGTAAAGCACCCCTGGGTTTAAATTCTAGTTAAAAAAAAGAATTCTGTGTGATTAAGGCACAACTTAATCACATTCCTGAGAAGCAGAATGTGTTAAAAAGCTGCCTCCCAAAAGCCATCACATATAGAGGAATGAAGAATGACTACACTCTTCCTTTCAGAAACACTATGTAAGTCAAAGGAAGGACATTTGTAAAGTACTGAATGAAGGTAAAAACCTGTCAAGCTAGAATTCTATTCTCAGTAAATTATCTATCAAAAGGATAGTAAAGTTTTTTTTTTTCAGACAAAAGTTGAGAGAATTCATCATTAACAAACCTGAACTTCAAGAAATGTTAAAAGGCAGTCTTCAAACAGAAGAAAAAGGAAGAAAGAATGCACAAATGCTGAACATGTAGACAAAACTAATTTTTTTGAACATTCAATCTGTAAAAATTATTGATTATTTAAAACAGCAATTGATTTAAATGTAAATGGCCTAAATAGTACAATTGAAGGCATTATGAGACTGAATTTAAAAAAGGAAATCCAACTACATTTAGTCTATAAGAATCCCACTTAAAATAAAAAGAAACCTGTTAAAGGTAAAAGGATGGGAAAGAGTACAGAAATAGAGGATGACTATGTTAATATCAGACAAGTAAACTTCCAAGTAAGGAATATTACTAGGGAAAAAGAGGGATATTTCATAATGATAAAGATATCAGTGTACCAAGAGGACATAACAACCTCAATATGCACGTACCTAATAATCTAATATTAAAGTACATGTAGCAAAAACTGTTAGTACTGAAAAGAGATGCAAACAGGTTCACAGTTGCAGATGTAGATTTCCACTCATCATTATAGGTAACTGACAGGACAAATAGATAGTCAGGTTATGGGAGCTTAGAACACTATCAACCAACGTGACTATAATTGAGATTTACAGAACACTATTCCAAACAGCAGAATACATAACTCTTTTAAAGTTCATTTGGAACATAGAGTAAGACAGAACATATTCTGGGACAGTCATCAAATCTCAATCAATTTAAATGAATTAAAGTTATGTAATGTATGGTTCTCTGATAACAATGGAGTTAAACTAGAAATTAATAGCAGAAAATTATCTGTAACATCCCCCAACAACTTGTAAGTTAAGCAACAGACTTCTAAATAACCCATAGAGTCAAATAAACTATAAAGGAAATTAGAAAGTATTTGAATTGAATGAAAATGAAACATAATACATAAAAAAATCTGTGGAATAGAAACAAATCTTCAGGCCCTGATAATTTCACTGGAAAATTTACCAAATATTTACAGAAGTATTTAATGCCAACTTTGCATGGTTTCTTTCAGAAAATAGAAGAGAGGACCCTTCCCAACTCATTTTATGAGGTAAGTATTCCCATGATACCAAAACCAGAAAAAGGCAATACAGAAAAATAAAACTACTGACCAATATCTCTCATGAACTTAGACACAAACTTCTTCAACAAAATGTTACCAAATTGAATTAAACAATGTATAAAAGAATTCTAGGGGCTGGAGTTGTAGGTCAGTGGTAGAGCACTTACCTAGCACATGTGAGGCACTAGGTTCCATCCTCAACACCACATAAAAATAAAGACATTGTGTCCATGTACAACTTAAAAAAGAAAAAAAAAATGGGGTTGGGGATACAGCTCAGTTGGTTGGGTGTGTGCCTGGTATGCATAGGCCCTAGGTTCAATCCCCAACACCACACACACACACACATATACTATGAAAATGTGGGCTTTATTTCAGGTATGCAAGGTTTGTATAACATTAGAAAGCCAATCAGTGTAATCTATTATATCAACAGACTAAAGAAGAAAAACCGCATGACAATATTCACTAATGCAGAAAAAAACATTTGACAAAAAAATCGCATGCACATTTATGATTAAAAATTAACAGCAAGGAGCTGGGGTTGTAGCTCAGTGGTAGAGACTTGCCTAACATGTGTGAGGCACTGGGTTTGATCCTCAGTGCCACATAAAAATAAATAAAGGCATTGGTGTCCATCTACAACTAAAATAAATATTTTTAAAAATTAACAACAAAATAGAAAAAAAGCATTTATAAAAACCTATAGCTTGGGCTGGGGCTGTAGGTCAGTGGCAGAGTGCTTACCTAGCACTTGTGCCACACAGGGTTCAGTCCTCAGCACCACATAAAAATAAATAAATCAAATAAAGGCATGCTGTCCATCTAAAACTACAAAAAAAATTTTTTTTTAAAAACCCCTACCGCTAGTATCACATTTAATGATGAAAGACTGGTTTCCCGTTGGGTTGGGGAAACAACCCAAATATATATCAACTAATGAATGGATTAATAAATTGCAATATCATTTATCCAAAGGAATCCTATTCTGTGATAAAAGGGAATGAACAACTGAGACATCCATTTGAGTGGAAAAGCCTGAAAACATTATGCTAAGGGAAATGTACGAGACACAAAATACTGTATACAACATGACTCTATTTATTTAATGGTCCAGAAACATTAACACTATAGTAAGAGAAAGCAGATTAGTGATGACCAGGAGCTGATGTCTGGGCTGGGAACTGACTGTAAAGGGGCATGAAAGGTTTTTTGTTGTTTTGAGATGGGGACAAGGAGATGAAAATATTACTATATCATGCAGTGGTAGAAAAGACACAGACATTCTGAACTTCATATCCTCAGATACACTCCATTCTCCTCCTACTATACCTACTTTTTAGCTTTCTTTACCATTCTATCCTCCTGTGCTAAACAGCAGATCCAAAATACACACACTTCACCATTTGGGGGAGAAGAGTGATGTTTGTAACAGTAACTACTACTGTTCATAGCATCCAACAGGAAGGACAAAGCATCTCAAGTTGGCAACAGTAATGCCCATGGGAAAAGCTAGCCATGCCCACCCCAAATGTTAGAAACATCTATTAGGACACCTTTTATGCCATATTTCATACATTTTAAGGTGGGGTTTTGTGTTTCGTTTTTTGTTTTGTTTTGGGTTTTTTTGCTTTGTTTTTATTTGCATTCTAACTTCAGTGAAACACATTTCAAGTAATGATATGGAATTATAATTGGGTATGTTTATCTTCCTCATAGTGGTGAATTTTTTAAATGGTCCACCTTCTTACATTAGACCAAATACATCAGAATTTATGAATTGAAGGCTTCCATAAAGTCAAAAAACTGCAAACTGGCTAGACAGAAAATGCTCAGGATTTTGCTTTTGCTTACAAGAGTAAGATAGAGACAAGAATCAAGGCAGACTCTACGGGCCTGAAAGCCAAGCACTGGACTGGTCTTGATGTTGTGTTTGAGACTGACAGCCTGTTCTGACCTATTATCCCAAGTTAAGGCTGAGGAGATGCACTGACAAGTGGTGCCAACAGTCTTTGGAATAAGACCTAACAAATGGAAGGAGTTGGAAGAGACAATCATAGGGTAAAAGCAAATACTATCACCAGCAGGTGGCAGTAAAAACAGAAAAGACAGATGGCCTTGGTTGGCTCAGGAAGAGTGGCTCTTTATGGTATGAAATTAGGTAACCTGCCACTAGGCTATGAAATTTAGGACATGCTACCGTGCTACAAAAGGGACGGGGCCTTGGTACTATTAATTACTTAATCTTTCTGAACTTCAGTTTCTTCATCTGTAAAATGGAGAATAATAATATTTCCTATGTAATAGAATTAGTGTATTGATTAAAAATGATGACATCTCTAAAGGGCTAAAACAGTGTCTGGCATATGGTAAGTACTCAATAATTTTATAGATCTTTATAGTAATTTTCCTGCTTTATGAGTCATTCATCCATTCTTTCATTCTTTCAATAAACATTTATTTAGCAGTTATGATCTAGAAGTGGCATAGTTTATTACATTGTTACTGTTCTATATGTCTTCTTAATCCCTTTAGAAATAACAAGCACACAGCACCAATTCCTCATAACTTTTACTTATGTTCTTCCATATGTTTTATTTCTGTTCCATCATCAGGTCAGTTTAGCAAAGGGTTGAAAGTAGGCTGGATCCATGAACCTTCAGACTATTTTTGGAGATAAAAGCAGAGGTTTTACTTCCTACATTAAAATAATAATATTGACTCATCATATAACAGATTTTAGCATGCCAAAAATGATCTAGATACATACAAAAGACTGAAAAAAAAGAGGAAGAAGAATTAGCTTGTCACACTGGAAGGTATAATATTAAGCCAGTCATTTGCAAAAGAAAGATAATACTCAACTGCAGAGATTCAGAAAAAAATGAGATAAATATGTCAAAATGCATTAATTCATTACTATAAGTAGACTTTACATTATATAATCTGTTATTCAAAATAACATGATTTTCTCTTGATTGCTGACTACTTTTAGTAATTAAAGATATTTTTCTATTAACTACCTACTAAAGTACCCCTAAATTTCAGAATTGGAATTCTTGAGGGAGATAACAGACAGAAATAATATATTACTCTGAGTTTAAATGCCATTTTTATTGCATTGATGGGAAGAAATTATTGAAGATTTATTAATGGACACTGGTGTTAGATCTAGACTCTGTACCTCTGGGTTTCCAGACTTGCACTCCCTGCCTGCCTTGATTTCTAAGCTCCTTCACCTCCCAAAGTGGGAAACATAAAGACCAGAGGTTTTCAGCACCGGTTGTTCACTAGCACTACTAGGAATGCTTGGAAAATACTAATGCCAATGCCTCACCCCCAACCAATTACATTAGTTGCTGAAGGGGAAGGAAGGACAGCAATAGTTTTAAAAGCTTCTCAGATGATTCTAAGGTACATCCAGTGTTCAGAATTACAGTAGAAAATTAAAGACCAGAGGAATTGAAAATCACATATGTACTTCAGTGTACTTTGTAATGTCAGCTTCTCTCCTGAGATGCCTTTGAGCACCTACCCATACAAGGAAGAGCACTAAGTGTTGCACGTTGCCGTGTCCTTTTCGTGTATCCCCACCACCCTTCATTTGTACTTAATGAACTTAATGTACTTAGTGTAATTAATGATTTACCTCGTTTTATGGGCTTTTTTTTTTTGGTACTTATATAAGCCTTCTTTCAGAACATACCTTTCCTGGATGTATGAACTATTTTAGTATGAATTATGGCAGGCATTTGCTAATTGCTTTGGTTGCCCATCTTAAAATTTAGCCTTGGAATGGCCCAGCAGCTCATCTTTCCTACCTTCACCTGTTGCACACCTCCCCTCTGAACAGCATTCTCTTCTCTTTCCCTTCTTTCAGCTCTCACCTATTTTTGTCCTTCATGAAACTCTATTTACCATTCATCCTCTTTCTTTCAAGGGTCTTATCCCCCAAATATTACCTGAACTTTAGAATTCATCCTCTTCCTCCATGGTTCTTCCCTGACATTTTCACTTTTCCCCACTTTTTCCTATTTCTTTGCTTAATTCCCTTATCCCGTCACTTAACCACCTTTCTAAATTTGTCATAGAGGGTATTAGCCCTACTCTAAGGACTCTGTGTTGATGAGAGGTGTTAAGGAGCATAGTGGTCAAGTGAGAACTGAATCAGTTTGTGAAGAAAGACCTAAGTGTTCCATATTTGAAAAAGAGGGTGGGACACAGGTGGGGGAGAGACAATAAAGGCCATTATCAAAATGCCAGGTGGAAGAGGTAAGTCAAGAAGTATAGCCTGAAGGTTCATGGATCTAGTCAAGAGGAGACAGGTTAGAGTCAGGGACAGATAGAAATCATAAGTAATAAAATGCAGAGACCAGAACTCAGAGAAAGACAAATGTATTATTTGCAACTTCCTATTTATACCAGCATTCCACGTCTTTTTTCTGTACTCTTATTCAGAATATTATGAAATAAATATTTCATAAATATTTGGTGTCTAGGCTGTGCCCAAAATATCAGAGCAGGAGTCCATTTACATTGAGCCTGGGATTCATGTGCTAGGGGGTACCCACTAATTTAAAGATACAGGGTAAGGTAGGCTTCAGTAGGTTCCTCCTATCAGACAGGATAGGTTCACTTCCCCATATGGGTTTTCCTGATGGAAGCTGGAATTGGTCTCCAAGGAGTGTGAGAGTTCCCCATGAGCACCCTCCAGTCTGTGTCCGGCTTGTTGGATGAGAGTTGGAACTGGTTTTGGTGGTTGTGACTAATATCACCCTTGTTCATCATTTATTTGAGGCCACATGTGAGATTTCTGGGGTGTGTCCTTAGTGTGAAATAGCATGTACAGGGAAAAACAAATCCAGGAAACAACAAGGGATATGAGCTTATAGTTATGGAGGGTCTTAAACTCTCTTGCAAGGACAGGTGCAAAATAGGAGAGTCAGGAGACCTCCCATCAGAATCATTCCCCGTGTTATTTGGTAATCACTGACCATGGCCCTGTATCACAATGTCCCCTGTGGTGCTCAAGAGGGTCTTGGAGGTATTCCTGGGAAGCCTGAGCTCCTACACTGATGTGACCAATGACTGGGCTCACAGAGTTTCTGGATACTAACCAGAAGAAGAGGTAGTGGAAAAACCATAAATAGCACAAAAGGGAGTATTCAGGAAAGAGGAGTTCAGAGAACTTTTATACATAAATCCAGTAGTTACTTTTTGGATCCCCAATTATCTTTTCATTCTTGCCATCACTAAGGTACACAAAGATGACACTTTTGCCACCTCATCAGAAATAATTGTAGTTTTACCTAAGTAAATTCTGTAGCTGGATAAGAATGTCCAGATGATGGATACTAGTGACTTTTAGACTGTTCCAGAAGAGCTATCCAGGCAGAGCGCATTTCAGAGCAGGTTTGGTGGCAAAGTATAGGGTCTTTGAGACTTTTTCTGTACTCCCCCAAATGGAGGTACAGGATTCACTCAGGGGCAAGCACCATTCTTCCTCAGCAGCCATTTAGTGAAGTTGAGAGACAGCAAAGTAGCTCTGTCAGTAGCTCTTCCTTGGTCTTGTGACAACCACCCTACAATCCTCCAAGGTAAATAATGTCACCTGAGTCAGTGGAGACTGGCATGGTCAAGTAACTTGCCCAGTCACACAGTTATGAGCTGAGGACTCAGAATATAAATGCATGTCTCCCTTATTTCCATATTCATGATCTTACCAACTAAGTTAATCCTGCCTCAAGGTAGAAGAGTGGTAGGGGACAAAAAAGGTTGTGCCTATCAGACAATAGTTAGGGCTTGTTGATTTTAACATTAGTCCCCATCACAACCAACAGGGAAGGGGAAAGCAAGCAAAAATTATGGGCACCTGGTGATCTGGAAGAGGGAGATGGGGACCAACTAAGTTAGAAATCAGTATAAAGCCTAGGCATACATTTTCAGTAGGTAGATCTCTTGTGGGGGTGCCTGGAAAAAGATGTTTTTGTTGTTGCTTATTAAAACTTTTTCATCAAGGGTCAAACTTGCTTTTGGTTGTTCTATGATGACTCTCCAAATGGTTGTTTACACTTTCATTCCAGAACCTGGGAAATATCAGGGCACCAATAAATTTATCAAAATGATCACTGAAATCAGAGGTAGATAAATAGGAAGTTAAAATTGCAGAATGTTTCTATAACATATTAAGGAATTTGGAAAACAGAGAAAATAAAATCACACGTAATTCCAACTGTATCAAGCAATCACTATTACCATTTGGTACAATTTATTTACATATTTTACAGACTTGGCAATAATTGTGCACTTTTTTTTTTTTTTTTGCAGTGCCGGGGATTGAGCCCAGGGCCTTGTGCTTACAAGGCAAGCACTCTACCAACTGCACTATCTCCCCAGCCCTGTGCACTTCTTTTGTATCTGAAATTTTTACCTTAGTATTAAATTATATGCACTTTCCTATTTTAATTTAGAATCTTCATAGTGGTTTGTTGAGTTACACAGTATTTCACTAACTGTGCTATAGTCAGAATTTATGTTAAATTATTCCCTATGCTATTGGATATTTAAGTCATGAAAGTTTTTGCTACTACAAATTATTCTGCAGTGAACACCTTTATGCAAAAAATACTTTATTTGCATAAAGTGTTTTAGATTCTTTGCTCCTGTGGTCATTACCACCCCAGGCTAGGCCTTAAGCACCACGTGGATTAAGATGTTAGCCAATCTCCTTTACTTCTGATCTATCCTGCATAACACTAGGAGATAATCATCCTATGGTGCCACTTTTTCATCATGCCACTTTCTTAAGGTATCCTTGATGCTTATCTGCCCATCTTCCATGTGCTATAATTTCATGATTCTGTCATAATCCTTACAGACCAAATGTGAAGCCCTAAGGACTAACTATTAGGAAACAGAATAAATGGAACCAGAGACTAAATTTAAGATACACCAATCCAGACAAAAATATTGAGCCCCAAGTTGCATGTGATAGTATCCATCAGAGCAAGAAGAAACTTAGAACCAGTTCAAGTTAGATCCACATAGGAGGTTCTCAGTCAGTAAGCAGGGGAATAGTATCAGTACTCACTGAGTAGTGGGAACATGTATAATCAAGCAGGACCACAGTCAGAGCCCAAGAGCAGGTCATCTCTGTTGAAACAGAATTAGAAGTACAGTAAGCAGTATCAGACACTCTGGGGCACGGAGACAGCAAAAACTAGACAGGGTAAATAGGTCTAGTTTTGTGGCATGGTTCTGGAACAAGGTACCAAGGCAAAAGCCCAGTTGTATAAGACAGACCTTCATGGGGAACAGTGGGAAAGTCTGTTACCTGCATGTATAGGCAGACTTACAAAAAGATGGATTTGGGGGTTGGAGTTGTGGTTCAGTGGTAGAGTGCTTGCCTGGCATGTATGAGGCCCTGGGTTTGATAAATAAAAGATCCACTGACAACTAAAAAAATAGACATTTTAAAAAAGGCAGGGAATCACCAAAATGTCTGGTTCAGAGCAGCAGACTAGATCTGGAACTTGTGGACTTGTGGGCTTTTGGTTTTGTTTTTTGGTACCGGGGATTGAACGTAGGGACACTTTACCACTGAGCTACATCCCCAGTCTTTTTCATTTTTTACTTTGATACAGGGTCTTATTAAGTTACTGAGGTTGGCCTTGAACTTGGAATCTTTCTGCTTCAGCTTCCGTTTTGCTGGGATTACAGGTGTGCACCACTGCCTAGTTCTTAATCTACCAGCAATGGTCTTAGAAAATCTATTACTGCAAGAGATAGCCTGCTGATGGAGGAACCCACTATAAGCAGCTGACAGAGACTGCCTTCCAAAAGGATCTTCCCACCAAAAACAAAATGAGTAAAACCACATGTTTACCTATGTAGAATCAAATGCACATGTATGGTACAGTCCACCAACTTGGTGGAATAAAATTTCACTTTTAGCATTCTTTTATTTTGATTTGAAAGTATTATGATTATTAAGAGATATACAAAGACCCCACTTCACATAAATAACACAATAATGTAAAATTGTCTACTTCTCTATAAATTGAGGATTCACTGATTTTGGTTGAGGGTAGGGAGGAGGCAAGATGGTATTAGAGCTTGCAGTGGATAATTAGTCATGGTATCAGTCAAGTTTCTCCAGATAAAGAAAACTAATAGGATAAACATAGAAGAAGGGACATTGATTGAGATTTTAAGGAGAGTAATAGGGGCTGGCAAGTCTAAAATCTGCAAGGCAGGCCAACAGGCTCAGGGAAGAGTTGATGTTAAAAGCAAGTCTGAAGACAGTCTGGAAGCAGAATTCCCTTCTCTTCAGGGGCCTCAGTCTTCTTTTCTTAAGGTCTTCATCTGATTGAATGAGGCCCACTTACATTATGGAAGGTAATTTGCTTTACCCAAAGTCTTCTCATTTGAACATTAGTCACATTTTAAAAACACCTTCATAATATTTAAACTGGTGTTTAGTCAACAACTGGATACCACAGCCTAAAATTGGCATATAAAATTAGCCATCACAGTCATGAAACAAGTCAAGGTCCCTGAACCTCTGAGCATGGGAGAGAGAGAGTCAAATATATCTTTTCCCAGTTCCTCCCAGATTATGGGACCAAACCCAAATTTCTCATTCTTACATTTAAGGACTTATTTCTCACAGCTTCTGAATACAAACCTTCACTCACAGAGCCAGTCAGCTCTTTCTCTCCCACATACTAGCATTCATCTGCACACCATGGCCGCTCATGCTGTCATGAATCCCTTACCTCTCTGCCTACCAGACCTCCCACCTCATTCGAAAACAAGCTCACAACAAAGCTTCTCTACCAATATTTCTTTGATGTGTGGGTTCAGATCTAACTTCACTTATGACTAAATCTGAAAGAAAAGATATAATGAGATGTTAACAAAAGATATGAGATATGAAACCTGGAACTAGAATTTTTCCCTCTGCATGTAAGTTAATCTGAAAGAAGACCAGCTCTGCTAGAGAATACATTTGAGAGAGATATTCTCCAACTATTGAGTCACTTAAGAACATGGCAATGCCTCTTTATTTCTCCTCAAGGCCAAATACACTCAAATTATAGGTGGGTCCTGCTTCCTTTCAGATTTTCAGTGATGCCTTTGGTTGACTATAGCCAAACTAAGCAACAAATGACAATACAGAGTTGATCTCTACTACTGAGGTAAAATTTACATACCAAGAAGTGTAAACTTGCATAGTGAAACGTATTAAGTGTATAAATAAATGAATTTTGATGAATGTATACATATATATATATATAATTACCAACTGGTCAAGGTATAGACATTTCTATTACTGCAAAAAGTTCCCCATAAAATTGATTTTTAATTTATTCTATTAAAATTTTTATTTAATACTATATTTTAGAGCAGTTTGAGCTTTACAGAAAAATAAGCAGAAATTAGAGTTCCTCTTACCCTGTTTCCATTTTCCCTATTAACATCTTGCATTAGTGTAGTACACATTCTATAATAAAGCCAATATGAATACATTATTAACTAAATCTGTAGTTTACATTCAGGTAAACTACATTTTTTTGCATATTTTATGGGTTTTGACAAGTGTATAACTTCACGCACCCATATCATATATGGCAGTCTTACTGCCCTAAAATCCGCAGTGGTCCACCCATTCACCCATCTTTCCCTCGGCAACCATGGATCTTTTTGTCTTCGTACTTTTGCCTTTTCTAGAATGTCAGATAGTTGGAATTATACAGCGAACTTTTCAGATTGGCTTCTTTGACTTAGTGGTATGTAACTGAAGTTCTGTTTTGTGGGGTGTGAGGCTTAACAGCTCATTTCCTTCCATCGTTGAATAATATCCCATTTTATGGTTATATCACAGGTTTATTCATTCACCTGTTGAAGGACATCTTGGTTTTTTCCAAGTTTTGACAAACAGTTACAAATATTTGTGTACAGATTTTTATGTGGATATAAATTTTTAACTCATTGGAGTATGGTTGCTGGATCATATGTTAAGAATGTTTAGTGTGTAACAAACTGCCAAATTGTCTTTTAAAGTGGCCATGTTATTTTCTATTTTAACCAACAATAAATGAGAGTTTCTGTTGCTCTATGTCCTCACCAGATTTGGTGCTGCTAGTGTAGTAGATGTGTAGAATAATCTCATTGTTATCTAAATTTGTAATTCCTTAATTACATATAATGTTGAACATCTCTTCAAATGCTTGTCATCTGTGTTTTCTTTGGTGAGCTGTTCAGGTCTTTTTCCTATTTTTCATTCAGATTGTTTTCTTGTTTTAAGAGTTCTATATACATTTCGAATATCAGGTTTTGATTAGATAGGTATATGCAAAGGTTTTTTACTCTCAGTATATGCCTTGTCATTTCATTGTCTGAAGCTGTCTTTTACAAAACGAGGTTTTTTTTTTAACTTAAAAAAATTCGTTGTAGATGGGCACAATACCTTTATTTTTATGTGGTGCCAAGGATCGAACCCAGTACCCCATATGTGCTAGGCAAGCGCTCTACCACTAAGCTATGACCCCAGCCTTTTTTTTTTCAAACTTTTAATGAAGTTCAACTTACAAGTTTTTTCTTTCATGGATTTTGCTTTTGGCGTCGTGTCTGAAAAGTTCTTACAAACCCAGGATCACTTAGATTTTCTTCAATATTACTGTCTAGAAGTTTTATAGTTTTGTGTTTTATGTTTAGGTCCATGATTCATTTTGAGCTAACTTTTGTAAAAAGTGTGAAAAATGTCTAGAATGACTTTTTGGTTTTGCACGTAGATGTCCAGTTGTTCCAGTACCATCTGTTGAAAAAATTGTTCTTTCTCCATCAAATTGCTTTTACTCCTTTGCTGAAGCTGTGTGGATCTATTTCTGTGTTCTCTATTCTTTAGGAATGCATTGTGTCTATAGTTCAAAAGTCAGAAAAAAATGACAGCTTGACAATGATGAGCCTTCCTATTTATGTGCATAAAATGTCCTCTATTGATCTAATCTAATTGATCTTTCATTTCTTTCATCAGAATTTTGTAGTTTTCCTATTATAGAATTTATGCATGTTTTCTTAAATATATAGCTAAGTATTACACTTTCAGGCACAAATGTAAATGTTTTTTATGTATTTAAAATTCCACTTGTTCATTGCTAGTAAGAACACAGTTGACTTTGTATATTAACCTTATATCCTGCAACCTTACTATAATCACTTATTAGTTCCAGTTTTTGTTGTTGATTCTTTGGGATTTCTCTATCAACAATCATGTCATCTGCCAACAAAGCCAGTTTTACTTTTTGCCTCCCAATCTGTAGACCTTTAAGTTCATTTTCTTGTCTTGGCATTAACTAGAATTTCCAGGACAATGTTAAACAGGAGTGGTGAGTGCAGACATACTAGACTTGTTCCTGATCTTAGTGGGAAAGCCACTAGCTTCTCAACATTAAGTATGATGTTAGCTGTGGGTTTTGTAGATATTCTAGATTAAGTCTCTTCTGTTTCTAGTTTGTTGAGAGTTTTTATCATGGATGAGAGCTAGATTTTGTCAAACTGTTTTTCTGCATCTGTTGATATAATCATGACTTCTTCTTTAGCTTGTTCATGTGATAAATTACGTTGATTGATTTAAAAATTAAATTAGCTTGCACACCTGGAATAAATCCTTCACGTACATAGTGTACTTTTTATACATTCTTGGATTTGATATGCTAATCTTTTGTTGAGAACTGACTTTTAAGCAGCAGTAATGCACAGATTACTTTATAATAATCCACATGGGTTTGAGCAAAAATTTTTTACCTTCTCTGCAGAGTAATTAAATAGGAATGCTAATTAGGGATTCATATATAAGAATATAAAGTAGTAAGATTGCGTTTAAATAATGATATCTAGGTATTTTGTATTTGTCTCCTCTCTCTAGCTGCTGCTTTTCTTCTGTTATGATACCCTCTTTCCACTCTACCTCTCCAAATCTCACTACCTTTTAGGAAACCACAGAGGGATTTCTAGTTTTTCTTCTAGATTAAATAGAAGCATTTTTGTCTACTCATTCCTGAAACCAAACAAAAAATATTAAAGGACTGAAAATACATAACCACAAAAAAAAAAAAAACAAGAGAGAGCATGAAAGGAAAACAATAGATAAGGAGCACTGATTAAAATAAACCAAAAAATAAAAATTGGAAACTGGAAAACAGATGGTGGAATTGTAAGTTACTTAGCAAACAAGAGAAAGCTAAAAAACCACCAGCTTTACTGGAAAATACTTGTATAAATTTCCTTGGACAAAGACATTTTCCTGCATGGTCACACTAACACCATCAGAATCAAGAAATTACCATTAATATATTTAATCCTTCTACCCATTTAAATTTCATCAGTTGTCTCAAAACTGTCTTTAATAACAAAAGGAGCAGTTCATAATCACATGTTGCATTTGTTTGCCATATATTTTAAATTTCCTCCAATCTGGCATAGATTTTAGTTCCTTAATAGTTCTTTAATCTTTCCTTTATTTTCGTGACCTTGATAATTCTGAAAAAAAAAAAACCAGCAGTTATTTTGTAGAATAACATTAAATTTGGCTTTTAAAAATGTTTCCCCATGATTAAATTCAGGTTATCAATCTTTGACAGGATTGTCAGAGAGGTGGTAATATGTTCTTCTCATACATTCTACCAGGGATTCTGATTTCAATCTGTCCTATTATTGGTGATATTATCTTTGGTCATTTGAGTAAGACTGGTGTCTGTCAGGCTTCTTCACTCAAAAGCTACCATTTTTCCCTTTGTAACTATTTTATGATGACTACTGTTTTGCATAAACATTCATGTCAACTGTAAATAGGGACAGTTTTACTACTTATCTCTGTCTTTCATTTCTTTTTCTTACATTATTGAAGCAGACTTCAAATTGAATAAAATGATTTTAGTGGGAAGGTATTTGGTGTTTCCCTATTAAAAAGGATAACTGTAGGGTTTTCATAGATACTCTTTATTAAGGAAATTCCTTTGTATACCTAGTTTGCTGAAATTTTTATCATGAATGCATGTTAAATTTTCTCAGACACTGTTTCTGTCCTTTGATATGATCATATGGTTTTCAGTTAATATGCTTACAATGGTTGATTTTATAATTGCATTTCTAAGATATATCTCATATGTCATGATCCCCATTGTATTTGATATATTTGTTAATGATTTTGCATTTATTTCATAAAGGATATGCATTTCTTTTTTTCTTATGATCTCTTTGTCTAGTATTAGTATCAGGGTAATGCTAGTCTCATAAAATTTACTTCTGAATTTATGTATGATTGGTATTATTTCTTCCTTAAATATCTGGTAGAATTTACTAGTCAAACTATCCTGGAATTTTCTTTGTGGGAAGATTTTTAATAACAAACTTATTAAATGCAAGGTTGTTTCAATTTGTTTCATATTATTTCAACTTTGGTAAGTTTTATTTTTTGAGGAGCATTCCCATTTCATCCAAAATTATCAATATATTAACCTAAATAATGTTTTCTTATTATTTTGATGCCTGTTAGGATCTATAATTATATCTCCTTTTACTTCTGATGTTGGTAATTTATATTTTCTCTCTTTTTGGTCTTAAATGTTGCTTAAGTTTTATTTCACTAGTATTTTCAAACTACCACCTTTGGCTTTGTTATAGTTTTCTCTACTGATTGTTTGTCTTTGTTTCATTGATATTCAGTTTTTACTATTCTCTTCCTCCTCTTTGTTTTGAATTTATCTTTTCTAACTTCTTTAATTGAATTCTTAATTTATTTTAAGCTTTTCTTGCTAAGTATTTTAACATGTAAACTCCCCTCTAAGCTTTAGACATATATCACAAATTTTGTATTGTTATTTCCACTAACATCGTAGTATTCCTAATTTCCTTTATTTCTTTTTGTCTCATGTTATTTAAATGTGCGTTGCTTAATTTCCAAATATTTGGGACTTTTCTTAAATATCTAATTGATTTTTTCTTTTTAAATATTTATTTTTATTAGTGAATTACAGTTATACATAATATTGAGGTTCATTTGGACATAATTGTACAAGTGTAACTGATTTCTAATTTAATTCCATTGAAGTCAGAAAATATACTGAGACATTTTGAGGTCTCAACATTTGGTCTATCTAGGTGAACATTCTATTTGCACTTGAGAAAAATGAATTTTCCACTTGTTGGGCGTAGAGATCGCAAAGTGTCCTTTAGGTCAATGTGGCTAATGATGTCATTTAGATCTTCTATATCCTTTTGGACTTTTTGTCTCCTCCAGTTCTAACAATTACTGAGAGGTAACAATTATTGTGCATTTGTTTATTTAGTATTGCTTTATTCCTGACAGTACTCCTGTATTTTGAAGTTCTGTTATTTAGCAGTGTTATAGTTGGTCTACATAATGCATTTGTACTTTTATCATTATTGTCTCCAACTTTGCTAATGCTCCTTATCTTGAATTGTTTTGTTTGATATAAATATGGTTTCTCCAGATTTTTTATACCTTTTTAAAATAATTTTTTTAGTTGTAGATGGATACAATATCTTCATTTTTATGTGGTGCTGAGGATGGAACCCAGTGCTTCACGCAAGCTAGGCAAGCGCTCTACCACTGATCTATACCTGCAGCCCAGATTTTTTATACTTAATATTTTCATGCTTTATATTTTTGCATTTTTGACTTTCAACTTATAGGTATATTTGTACTTAAGGTGTGAAAGTGTGACTCTTGCAGACAGCAGAGTTGAGTCATGCTTTTCATCCAGTCTGACAACTTCTGCCTTGGAATTATTAGCCCACATACATTTAATATATTTATAGGGTTGTATTTAGGTCAGCATTTTGCTATTTGTTTTCGATTTGTCCAATTCATTTGTTGTTCCTCTCTTTCTCCTTTCTTGCCTTCTTTTGGGTTATTTAAATATTTTGTAGTATTTCATTTTTATTTCTCTGTTGAATTTTTACATTTTTGAAAATTTTTTTATTAGTTTCTCTAAGGATTTTAAAATTTATCCTTGAATGTTTATCCTTATCTTCTTAGAGTTTATATTGTACTACTTCACATAAAATATAGGAACCTTATAATACTTTCATTTATTACTCTCCCAAACTGTAAATTTGTCATATTTATTGCATCTATTTATGTTATAACCCCCACAATACAGTGTTATAATTTCTATTATACAATTCTATGATTTTTAAAGAAATTAAGAAAACAAAAGAGAAAGTGTATAACCTCGTACATCTATCCAAATGTTTACCACTGCCTTCTGTTGAATTCAAGTTACCACCTAGTATTATTCCCCTCCAATTTGAAGAATTCCCTTGAACATTTCACTGTTGGTGACACACTCTTAGATTTTGTTCACCTGGGAATATCTTTGCTTTCCCGTTTAACAGAGAATTTTCCTTCACATAAAATTCTGTGTTGATGGCTTTGTTCCCAAAGCTAAAGATGTCATAAAATTGTTGTCATGATTTAGGTTTTCTAGGAGTCAGACTCAGATGGAGTTTATCCATCAGGGCATTCAAGGCATCAAAACCTGTGGAAAGGAGTAGGAATCAAGAGTAGTCAGGAGGACTTGGGTTGTAGCTCAGTGGTAGAGTAACTGCCTAGCACACACAAGGTCCTGGGTTCAACCTCCAATAGTGCCAAAAACCAAAACAGTGTTCAGAAACTGTAACGTTTGCCTTATAACAGCCTCAGCTGACTCCCTGAAGGAAATCTAGAGCATGAATGGTCTTTCAGTTTTATCCTATAATAGACCAGGATAGTCAGAACATTACCACAATTGACTATAGGTATCCCAGGAAAGGGCACGACCTTGAATGAGACAGCTTTCTACAGCTGAAGCAATCCCCCTGAGGAGGCTGACAGCCCAAAGTTATCTGTTAACAGAACTCCTCACAGGTTAGGCAGTTTTTCACTGAAGGGTATTGGAGTGTGTATCGCAGTGTTCTTGTCTCATTTTTCTGATGAGAAGTCATCATTTGTATTTTTGTTTATTTTTGTGCAGTGCCCCTTGCTCCTTTCTCTTTATCACTGGACTCCAGCAGTGCTCTTGAATCGAGTCCCACTAAGTATATCTATAAATTTTTCATGTTAGACTATATTTTTCATCTACAATTTTTGTTTGGATCTTTTCATTTCTTCCAGTTTACTGCTAAATACGTCCATCTGCTCATTATTAGTATATTTTCCTGTAAATTTTGGAACATACTCATTAAGGCTACTTGAGAGTCCTTATTGCTAAGCATCATCTAAGGTTTGGTATCCATCAACTGGTTTTATTCTCAAACATGCAGATCACACTTTACCATTTCTTTACATACTTGGTCATTTAAGCATGACCAAATCTTTAAAAATGTATTGTATACTAAATATTATGAATGAAACATTGTAGACACTCTGTATTCCTTTATATTGCTCAGAAGATAACTGGTTTCTGTTGGACACAAACTCCTAAGCTCATCTCCTCTGTTTTGGACTATAGCTGAAATCTCTGCTCAACATTCAGTTTCTAGTTGCTCTTTGTTCACTGAACTCTATGCCTTCCCCAATGATGCATGTATCAGTGATGAGACAAAAACTTGAGCAATTTATATGCATAATTTAGGGCTCACCACCTCTATGATGTCCTCACCCTAGCTTTCCAGATACTCTTTAGTTCTCAACTCTGCACTACGATACCACAATCCTGGATTGTGACACCCCAAACCAATAAGACTGCAACCTTCTTTATCCTGTGCTATTTGGTAGATTAGTGAACATCTTTGGGGAAAAATTGCAAACTCAAAAATCACATTGGGGTAGTTCCAGTCTTTTAAGAGTATACTCTTCAGATTTTGCCTGCTTTTAGTTTCTGTCTGGTGTCTTCAAATAATCGATTTTAATATTGTCATTCAGATGTTGTTTTTATTTATGGGATGATTAGTCCAAACTATACCACTTTTCCAAAAGCCAAATTTCCCAGTATTACTATTTTGCTCCATATTAGAAGTACATCCTCTATCCTTTTCCATTTTTATTAGAATAGCAAAAGCATCCTTTTCCCATATATCTCTGGGGCAAGTCCTGATTAGACCAAGCCAGTAGTTATAATCTGTTGTTTTTGCATTTTTCCATCAGGGATATGTTTAGGAAGGGCCATTTATCAGTCAGAAAACCAGAAGTTCCTGTACATAGTCTACAAATAAAGTGCTTAAATATAGGGAATTGATGAACTACCCCTGGCAAAAGACCTAAGGAACACTGTTCAGAGAAGCCACCACTGACCTCAACCAGAAGCATGCAAGCACATGGCTCTTAAAACTCACCTTAAAGATTCCAGGAGTATTATATCCACTCACAATTCTGACTTCAGCTGTCACATGAGAATAATGAGACAAAAAGACACACAAGAATGGTCCCTCTTCTACTACTCATTTTTGGCTTGTTTTCATGTGACTCTTGGAATCACAGCATCAATCTTGAGATCATGAGAGGAGTCAGAAAATACAGACTCTGAAGTCTGCCCAACCTGGACTTCTTGTAATGTGAGACTATTAAGTCATTTTCATTTTTTTTCTGGTTTTTGGAAAATACACGGCACATTACTTAGATCAGGGAGGTAAATCCCAGGAGAAATGCTTTAAAGAAGTTAAAATGGTAGCTTTTAGGGAGCAGGACTGAGGGTAATGAGGTACGGTACAGGATACATTTTTATTTTATTCCATGCCTTGTGCTATTTTATATTGTAAAGAAGATGTATATGTATATACACATACATATACATATTACTTGAATAAAAAGTTAAATTAAAAGACAGGCTAAAAACTCATTTCCACCTCATGCTTTCTTGATTTCACTCTAACCTACAATGCAAAAGGAAATGGTAGTAAACACAACACTTCTTCCTTTCTTCAGTTTCCTGCAATCATCGATTCTAGCTGCTTGTTGAAGGAAGAACTTTCTAGGTAAACTTCATTTACATCTTAATCTACCATTTACCTGCCACCAAAATAATCATTGTGAAGGGCAAATATGATTACGTCCTTATTTTGCTTTTAAAATCCCTAATTGGACTCACATTGTCTCTACAGGATTAAATCCAAATTTCATAACATGGCATCATAAAACCCTTCCTGATCTGACCCCAGATACTCTCCCATGTATTTATTCTAACTATTCTGAAAAATCTTGCTTTACTCTAGGCACTTTAAGTCTTTTAGATGACAATTCCTCTGTACATGCTGTTTCTTTGATTTGTAATAACCTTCCTAAATAGTCTCTTTTCAGCTACCTCTTCTGTGAACTTTCTTTCTTCCAAGTCCCATAAGTACAAATTATATTGCAGGTCAAAAATCACTGGAAATTTTTCAATCCAGAAGATCTCTGAAAACTATTTTTGACAATTCATTTACTGGCAAAACCTGAAATGAGCTATTTATATGTATACTTATAATTTCAATTGACTCTACAGTATATGAATATTCATTAATTCTGTTGCAGAAATATTAACAGGTTCCATTACAAAGTGAAAGTAGTGTAAAACATGGAGCACATGCACCTGTGGCCACAATCCAACAGCTAACTACTGTGATAGTTTTCATCCCACATGTTCTTCCAGAACATTCACTTCTCATCAAGAGGTGAGGTCTCTTTCCTCTTCTCTTGAAAGTGGGAATGATTTTATGACTGCCTTGATGAATAAAAAGCAGCATAAGTGACAGTGCTTAACTTCAAAGGTGTGGCTATAAAAGGTCATATGCCTTCTACCTGTTTCCTTTTTCTCTCACATTGCTTGCCCTTGGAAACCAATCACTGCATTGTGAGGAAACTCAGGCCACCTCATGAGGCTATGTGAAGGTGTTCTAGTTCACAACTACCAGCCACCATCAACCACTAGACATGCCAGAGTAAGTGACCCTTCAGTAGATTCCTGCCCTTGGCATGCAAGCACCCCACCTGTTAGCCAAGTGGATCAGAGAGAGGCTAATGCCCAAAACACAAATTTATGAGAAAAAGTGAATGTTTTTGTTGTTCTAAGCCACTAAGATTTGGGGTAATTGTGATGTAGCAATAGTAACTAGAATACCAATGAATTACCTTGCTATGGTGTAAAAAATTCAAGTTTTAAAACCCATCAAATGTTTCATATAAGGCTTATGTACTAAAATTGTGCATTTGAATATCTATTTTTCAATGAAATTAGAAATTCTTTGAGGACAAGAACTAAGTCATTTTATGTTGATACCCTTGAATGTCTAAGATTTGGTTAAGTCTTAAAGGCATGTCTATTGAATTAAATGTTGAATGTATGGAAAAATAAACAAATGAATAAATATAGTTCCAAACAAGTAGCTGTTTTTGAAATAAATTTTTGGGCAGATTATACGTTTATTCCACTCAATATATTACCCAGAAATAATTTTAGTATGTCTTGTTATCATTATTCTCAGCTTATGAGCTATGAAAAATCATTAATTTTCCTATGTTCTTCTTATCAAAAAATCTCTCTTATGATTACATACTTTATTCATTAAACTTTGTTCCAAATTATTCTTGGCTGTTACCAAAGTCAAAAACATCTTTAAGGATGAAAATTTTTCCATTAGTAGGAAAAAAAATAATCGGACAAACTCTAAAGGTTAATTCCAAAACAGGAGATTCCAAAGTTTTTGGACAATGCAATTTCAAATGCAATATAATGCAATGATATGTACTTTTGAAGACTTCAGTATCCCTGGTGACACGTTTAAAGAAGAAGAAAAAACTTTACTGATTTTAAGTCTAAGTTCCACTTCATGTGATGAAAAACATGTTTATCTCATGGTCATATAGTATGTCACACATTTTTAACTATATGAACAGTATAGTTATGAAAAGGAAGAAAGGAGGGAAAGAAAAATCCATAATGTTATAAAGGCATGAATATTAATGTCAATTTATTTTTTAATGTTTCTATTGGGAATATCTATTTCAACTCTTCTCCAGGAATGCTAAATGATGGAATAAATGTGGCACTAGTTTTACTCACTGCCCAACATTTGTTTGATCAGAATTTAATGGGTTCTTACTGCCCTGCTTTCCTCCTGCCTCACTTTATGTCAACTACATAAAGCTGGGTTGTAGGAGTATCTTAGCATAATTCACATTGAGAGGAAACATCAATGTGACAGCAAAAAAGTCACTGAAATAAATATAAATATTAACCATAGTCCCTCAACAAATGCCAGAAAGGGGACAAGTCTTAAAACTGATAGCAAAACTCCTTGAAAGGCTTATTTTCTTCTCACACACTATACAGCCCAATAGGAACACTACCTCCAGATCCCATCCTTCGTTTTCCTATTGCTCCATAATCCCTTTTTCTAGCAGCCTCTCCACGCACCCCACATGTTCTCCTTTCTACCCTATTTCTCTCATCTTCTGAATCTGTTCTTTTCTCAAGGGAAACTAACTTGTTGCCTTTATTGATCAATCAGGCTGGACTGGGCTTCTTTTGATTCCTTCCCTCTTCCATTAGCCTTGTATGAAATCCTGAGCCCAGGAACACAGTGCAGGGGATAACAGAATTCTTCTCAATGAATGGGGAGAAGCTGTGAATCCACATACACTGTCATACCAACATCTTACAGGTGGAATTACATTTTATGCAATAACAGCAGATTGATGGGTAACCACATCTGTATATCTATATGGTTGGAATATCAGAAAGCACACCCTGGGTCTGGCTATAGACTTCAGATGAGCAGTTCAGGGACCACGTATGCACTGGTACATATAGCTGCAATCCTGTTGAGGTCTGAATAAACTGGTACTGATTGAAATGTATGGGTTACTAGTCTCATGAGGAGCTATCTCATCCCAGAAGCTATCTCATTTTTGGGATTCTCTTCTTTTATCTGATATCTCAGTACCTCTTTTTTAGGCCTAGAAGGGAGTTTATAGCTTTGGAAATTGCCAAGGGCCTCACAGTGAGAGTCAAGTATCCTCTCTTATATTCCTCTACCCCTACCCTACCTCTGTACTCTTGAGTCCTGGTTGAAGTTTGGAGTTAAAGGGTAGGGGAATTGCAGGGGCAGAAATTTCTAACCTATGATATGGTTCCCATATAAAATACAGGATGTTAATTTAAATTTAAATTTCACATTTAAAAAAACCATACTTCTTAGTGTAAGTATGTCCCAAATATTGCATGGAACACACTTATCACTTATGTTAAAAAAAAAAAAAGAAAAAAAGAAAAAGGGTAAGCTTCATTGTGTATGTGAAATTCAAATTTAACAGGGTGTTCCTTTTGGATTCCCATCCTCCAGATCTACTAACTCTAATTTATGACAAGTGGTAAGAAGAACAGCAACCAAAAGTGAATGCCTTGCCTTAAATGAGAATTCTTAGGAATGTATCATCACTTGAGTTGCCCACCTCAAATTAAAAAAAAAAGTACCTACCTAAAACATCAGGCTATCAAAAAGAACAACAATAACAAAGCAAACAAACAAACCAAAAAAATACAGTCTCTGAAAACAGTAGCTGAAAATGTTTTATAGGTGTGCTATAGACAGAGAACAAGTCAGCTTGTCCTTAAAAGAGAAGAGTACATGAGATTGTAGCCATGTGAAAATTTACTTGTCAGCAGAACTTGTATAGATGAGCTCACTTTCAAAGCAAAGTACTTGTAAGAATGTTTAAAAATCTGAAGATCTGCTTTGCCAAATTGAGAAAACATGTAGATCAAAGATACTATCATAAAATGTAATTGCATTAAGTAAGAAAACTTGAAGAGGGAGGGGGTGGAAATCACAGAAGTACTGAAAAGTTCATGATTGTTTTTTTCCTGAAAAAACATTAATACAGATTGAGTAGAAAAGTGAACATCTGAAGTGATAAATATAGTCTAATTTGACTAATTCTCACTTTCTTATCTTCAATCTTGATCATTCTCATAAAGAAAGAAAACAGGAACCTTATCCAAATTCTTAGCAGAGATTGAAGCTATGGCAGTATAACTGCATATGACTAAATCATTATTTTATATGCCAATATGGAATATATTTACATTTCATTTGTTAAGTAATTATAAACACTAGAAATTAAACAATTATGGGAGGTGTATAAATGCATCATACAGATAATTAATTACAAATAACCAAACTATGGAACCAGAAAAATCACCTGTTTCATGACATATATCCAACTTCTTCTGCCTTCCTGTTTTTAAAAACTAACTTACTCCATAAAACATAGATCTTCTCAAAATGTTTCTGAGTACAGTTTCAAACATAAGCCACTCTGTGGAGGAAAAAGAGACTGATCACCTATCACTGCAGTGAGGAAGGGATAAGGCCTGCACCAGTCAATTGTGCAGTAGTTCAGCACAGACAGCAGTAGCCATGGTGGGTGCTGAATGACTAAGTGCTTTCTGTGCCTACAAGAATATTTTCTAGAACTTTGTCTAATCTATTTCTGGCGACATACGCTAAATGTTTTAAAGGCTTCTCTGAGGTGCTTATTCCACTGACAGTATTTCTGAAACTCTGATTTCAATTTGTCTCATTTAATTTTGCCCTGCCCATTTCTCCTATAACAATTACCTGTTGCCTAAATAGTCTGGGGACACTTGGAGGAGTTTGGGTCAATGATAAGGTGTCACCTCAGTGAAGCAGGGCTTCCCTGAGGACAGAGCAGGACCAGAGAGAGGCACTCCTTTTGTGTGGGACAAAAGGAGCAGGACAAAACTTCACAGCTATGGTTCATGCAGGAGCAGGATTGTCCCACTTACTGCTCCTCTGCAGAACTCCAGAAGTTATTTCACATCTTCTATTCTCTGTTTTAAAGGAAAACTATTCAACTGAAATATGACCTCAGTCAAGTCCATCGAGTATGACAGAAGGAAATAAACCTGTACTCACTAATCTCCTCCTCCTGCCCATTCCTTCTGTACACCCTCTGATCCCTGATCTATCTGAATTCCATTCCCATTTTGCTTCTAGTGTTTCAGTAGTGATGTGGCCCATTGCTACTAGAAAGACAACATTTTTCTCATTTTATTTTATTTGTGGTGCCAGGGACTGAACACAGAGCCTGGTACATGCTAGGCAAGTGCTTCACCACTGAGCTGCACTGCCAGCCTCTTTCTCATTTTAATGGCTGCTAAATGGTACACTCATTGAAGGTAGGAGTCATCCTTCCTTCCCTATATGTATTTCTTACAGGACCTGAAATCAGACCAATTGCTTTGCACACAGGTAGGGGCTTAATACAATTTTCAAACTGCTTACATTTAAAAAACATTAATTAGTATTTTAATCTCAAAAATAAAACAACACTGAACCACCTAAAGATCATCTTGCTTTGACAATCCTTACACAGACTCTTTTAGAATAAGACTGATGAGCAAAGTCAGGAAAGAGTACAATGAACTTAGCCCCCTGGTTATCAGTTTGGCACCCTTCACCAGCATTAAATTAGCCATAACAAAATGAATGAGAGTCCTGTCAGTATGTCACAGACACATCAGGGGAAAGAACAAAATGAGATCATATTGACAAAATATGCCTCTCTTTTCTATAGAATTGCTCATTTGATCTTTATCCCAAACCTCCTTTGACATGATTAACCAAAGACTGAAAACTGATGATATGAGACACATGAAAGGTTATCTGATTATTTGGTCCAATTTTTAGGTGACATGTATAATTGTGCATTCCCTACAGAAATATTTTCTAGAACTTTGTCTAATCCATTTCTAGTAGACATACTCTTAAGTGTTTTAAAGTCTTATTTCTGAGGAGATTATTCCAGTCAGGCACATCTTAAATACCTGACAGTTTTTCTGAAACTTCAATTCCAATTTGTCTCATTTAAATTTTGCCCCATTACTCCTAGTTAGACCCTTTTCCCGTCACCATCCTGTAGATGGTTTTCATATTCCTTTTTAGGCATAATTTAACCATGCTTCACACATTAACTGGAGTAGACAGTATATGGTATAAATTACAGAAAACAGCGATGTGTGAAGACATTCTGTGGTGAATAAATTAAAGCATTAATTTCAGACACATCAAACTAACACTTTTTAAATTTGTGGTTCCTATAATTTTCAGACCTGTTTCTAAAGTCTTTGGAATGGGGGAATTAAATAGAAGAGATTAGTCTCAAACTTCTACCTTTATTTCATAGGCTGGAGATCAGCCATTCCCATGAATATTTAAAAGTGGAAGAATTTTTTAAAGTGAATTTAACATGGAGGCCCTTACACAGATTTAAGGAGATGCTGGTATTCAGACAGACAGGTGAAAAAGATTGAGTTTAGCAACTCATCAGATATAATCACCACTAGTCTGGCAGTTAAGAGAGAATAAAGATGCCAACTGGGAGAGGGCTTTATCGCCCATTGTATATGTGCAAATAGCTACACTGAATCTGAATTGACTGAAGAACCTTGGAGAGTACCTAACATGAAGGGAGGATTTTTTTTTTTTAAAGGAGAATCTCACTCAAATTTAACCATAATATGTGCAAAGGGAACACTTCCCCAGTACAGGCTCTCCTGGAACCCTGGGATTTCTAATTTCCATAACTGACACAGAATTGCAGAATAATCATGGAACTAGCACCAAATACACACACACACACACACACACACACACACACACACAGAGGCACCTTTTTAAAAGGTAAAACTTGAGAACCAAATCTCTGTTCCCAATTTCATTTTTCTCCATAGTATATATCAATGATCCTATACTTTTACTTATTTATTGCCATCTCCCCTTCAGTCCTCTACCTAGAGTTTAAGCTCCTCAAGAATAAAATCCTTTTTTTATTTTGTCTTACTTCTGTGTCCCCAGGGCCTAGAACATTGCCTGACCCATAGTAGGTATTCAATAATTAACACTGGCTAAAGGAATGAATTCATTGATTTGGTACTGATTTCTCTATTTAAAGAATCAAACAGAAAGATATCATGCATACTTCTTCACTAACAAAAAAAGCTAGATAAAAACTTTGTAATACATTACTATGGGAATAAGTTCTTTAAACTCCTATAGGTAGGGTTTGAGACAGTACTGATCCTTAAAATATAAACTAGGAAGCTTCTCAAGTCTGACAATGTTATTATAAAGGTACTAAAGATGAGGCTCCATGAGGGTAGAGGTAGTGACTCATCTTTCTATTAGCTCCTACTATTGGCTTGGGATGAAGTAATAAATAAGAGCCAACTGGAAGAGCTAACCTCTAGGCCAAGCAGTTTTACACATTAATTCATTTATTCTTTATGATAATTCCATGTGGGAAATACAATTAGTACCTCTAGTCTCCAGATGATGAAAATAAGGCATAGAGATTGTATAATTGCCAGTTACCTGTACAATCTCTTAGTCCACCTACCCAGTTTTGCCCTTCTCTTTGTGATTCAGGAGACACAGGATTATTTGTCTTAGGCAACAGAAGGCACTGAAGGGATGCTGCAGGGCCATTATCTCAGGAAGACCCTTCCTGAATAGGTGGTTGTTCTCCATTGTTACCACCAGCAGGGAGCCCCAGGGGTCAGCTTGGCAGAGTTCCAACTGCATGTGCAGGCCACCTTGCAGAAGGTAGATGCTTCTGAAGACTGGCTTGGGGTCCTTACCTTCTAAAAGTCTTTTGTCACTAGTAGGCTGTGTTCTTGTGGTAGACATATATTTTTTTTTCTGTAAAAGTATATTTTTTATTTGTTCTTTTTAGGTATACAAGACAGTAGAGTGTATTTTGACATATTATACATACATAGAGTATAACTTACTCTAATTAGGATCCCATTATTGCAGTTGTACATGATGTGGAGTTTCAATGGTTGTGTATTCATATATGAACATAGAAAGCCCTATTCATTCTACTGTCTTTTCTATTCCCGTCCCCTGCCCCTTCCCTTCATTCCCCCTTTTGTTTAATCCAATGAATGTCTATTCTCTCTCCTTACCTTATTGTGTGTTAGTATCCATATAGCAGAGAGAACATTCAGCATTTGGTTTAGGGAGATTGGTTTATTTCATTTAGCATGATAGTTTCCAGTTTCATCCATTTACCAGCAAATGCCATAATTTCATTCTTCTTTATGGCTAAGTGATATTCCATTGTGTATATAAACCACATTTTCTTTATCATTGCTGGTGGGACTGCAAATGGGTGCAACCGCTCTGGAAAGCAGGATGGAGATTCTTCAGAAAACTTGCAATGGAAACCACCATTTGACCCAGTTATCCCACTACATGGTATATACCCAAAGGACTTAAAATAAGCAAATTATAGTGATACAGTCACATCAATGTTTACAGCAGATTTGGAACCAACCTAAGTGCCCTTCAACAAATGAATGGATAGCCACATGTTCTTCCAAGAGAACTGAATCTCAACCTTGGAGTAAGAGCAGGGCTTTACTTCTACTCCTTGGTTCCTTTATAGTCTACTTTCCCTCAGCCAAAAGCAGTGGCTGTTTTTTGACCTACTACTTCTATAGAAACCTCTTTTACCCCTTTTAATAGTTAACAATTTATATCATTGGTGAGCTAACAATTTACATTAAATTTTCCCTGAACAAAATACTAATAGTATAGTGTGTTACACAGACCCTGCATTGCCCAAAACTAAACACCAGGAAGCAATAAAGCTGGGTGTCTAATTCAGGAAGTCTGATAGTAGAGTATACAAACTACTATGCCACACTGTTTCAAAGGAGTTAGAGGAGTTCCCCACAGTTTGAACTCCGTAATGCTACAGGAAATATTTACTTATTTAGAACCTTCATTTGATGGCAAAAATGAGAATTGCAATCCAAGGGCAAAGTATGCCATTTTATCTTCTCAATTTTGGCATGCAGGATTTCATCTCAAACAATTTTGAAGAGTTGATAAGCCTATATAGTTTCTATAAGGAAACTGAAGTCCCCAGATTAAATATCTGAATGAGTAATTGTACTCAAGTCCCCTAAATCCTAGCCAGAACTTTGCCTGTAATATCACTGTCGGGTCTTGAGGTTTAGTTGCTCCAGGGTCGATTTGATTATAAGGATAAAAAAATGGACCCCTACAAGGTCTTCCCATGCTAATCCTTAGAACCAGTGAACACTGCCTTATTTGGGAAGAAAAAAAAAAGGAATTTAGCAGGTATGATTAAATTATGATCTCAGCATAGGGAGATTATTCTAAATTCTATCATAAGAGTTCTTTTTTGTTTTAAATATTTTTTTAGTCATTGATGAACCTTTATTTTTATTTGTTTATATGCAGTGCTATGAATTGAACCCAATGTCTCACACATGCTAAGCAAGTCCTCTACCACTGAGTCACAACCCCAGCCCAAGAGTTCTTAAGAGAGGCAAAGAGAAACTTATCTGAAGAAGGTGTGAAGACAGAGGCAGATATCAGAGTGACTGAGCCTTGACACAAGGAAGCCAGCAGCTTCCAATTTCCTTTGGAGCCTCTGGATGGAGCCCAACCTTGTTGAAACCCTGATTTCAGACTTCCAGACTTTAGAGCTGTGAAAGAACAAATTTTATTACTTTAAGTCATCAAGTTTGTGGTAATTTGTTACAACAGCCTGAGGAAACCAATATACTGACAAATTCAAGTTTTTTTTAAGTTCATATGAATACAAGATACTATCTATGACAAAAGGATTTATAAATAGCTTCATTAAAATTCAGATCATTAAAAATAAAAACACAAGCTAGAGATTCTGAGAAGATATTAACAATATAAATATCCTATAAAATAGTTATATGTAGAATATAGGAAGAACTCCATTCAATTAATAAAAAAAAGATCAGCAACTCAAAATGTTTATAAGAGGCAAGCCAGGTGGGGTGATGTACACTTGCAATCCCAGTGACTTGGGAGGATGAGGCAGGAGGATTGCAAGTTTGAGGCCAATTTCAGCAACTAAGCAAGGCCCTAAGCAACTTGACAAGATGCTGCCTCAAAATAAAGAATAAAAAAGGAGGCTGGGGATATACCTCAGGAATGCACAAGGTCCTGGGTTCAATCCCCAGCACCACACACACACACACACACACACACACACAAGATAAATAAATAAATAGGGTTGTGAATGTGTCTCCATGGTAAACTACTGTAGGGTTCAAGCCCCAGTGTCAAAAAAAACAAAAGCAAGGTTTGACCAGGTTATCCTCAAAGGACCAACAAATATGAAAATGTGCTCAACATCACTGGTCAATTGAGGAATACAAATTAAAATCTTCAATGAGATAATGAGATATCACTATTCCCCTACACAAAATTAGAAGAATTGATAAGGCCAAGTGGTGGTGAAGATAAGGAATAATTAGAACTCTCATACACTGCTAGTGGAAGTGTAAACTGGTAAAAATACTCAGAAAAACTAGCTTGACAGTAATTTACTAAATCCAAACATACGTATATACTATGATTCAGCAGTTAGAGTCATGAATGTACAATAAAGTACGCTTATGTTCACCAAGACTTGAAGTGTATGAGACTAACCATCGACAGTAGAATGGATAAAAAAGTGGTATACACATATAATGAAATCATGTACAGTAATGAAAAGGAATGAACTACTATCATGAATGACTCGCACAGATAAGTTAAGCAAAAGATGACAGATACAAAATAACACGTACTATATATGGTCCCTTTGATACCAAGTTCAACAACAGACAAATCCAAGCTATGGTACTATGATGATAAAAGAACTGTGGTTTCCTGGTTGGAGGTACTATGGGGAAGGGTCTCAAGGTAGCCTGCTGGTGTGCTTGGAAAAGTTCTCTATCTTCACCTGAGGGAGTATACGTTTGTCTATGTAAGTAAAAGAAATTGAGGTGTCCACTTGTATTACTTACTGTATATAAGTTAGATCTGATAAGTTTTCTTTCATAAGTGCAAGCTAGAGAGGAAAAAGGAAAAGAAATGTTGGGGGAACAATTGCATGAAAATTCAAGGGAGATCAGTACAAAAGAGGAAGGGGCTGGGGAGGGAAAAGAGGAAGGAAAGGGGAAATACTAGGAAATGATATTGGCTAAATTATATTGTTATCTTGCAAGCATGTATGAATATGTAGAAACAAATACCACTAATATGTATTACTATAATGCACCAAGAAAAAATGTGGGAAAAAAACTATTTTTTTTTAAATGGGAGAAAGGAAGTAAGGTTAATTCATCACTTAGAAGAATCAGGAAACTGGCTTGCCATTCTAGTTTCACTTAGAAATGGTCTCATGAAGACAGATTTTTCTGTTACAAAACTGGAACATTAATATCTCATTGGGTGATTAAGAGAATTAGATCTTGTATAAATATCCTTGAGCTCCTAAAAGAGAAGCCCCATGTAACTATAAGGCAATATTATTTGTGTGGCATTCTCAAATCTCACTTTCACTTAAGTAATCTCTTATACTTTCTTTTAAAAAATTATAACCACCAAAACTAAGGAAGTAAATGAATATGGAGATATATTAGGCAAGGAACAAATTGAGAAACAGGAGCTAATATACAGTTATCTACTTGATTATTATATTTAAAAGTTAAAATTTATACTTATTAAATGTTTCTAAAGTATCCCCAGAATCTATTTAGGGACTGGACCTAAGATTCATGAAAAGTTCAAGTGCAATAAAACCATTCTGCTCATTTCCTTCGTTTGAGGTATTATTAATAAAAGTTAAACAATAATCAAGTTGTAATCCTATCTATGTACCATAGCATGGTTCAAATCATGGTGTTCCTCTGAGTTGTCTAACAGGAAACCATCAACTACATGTGGCTATTGAGCACTTCAAGTTTGACTAGTTTGAACTGATTTGTTCTCTAAGTGTAAAATACATACCACATATCAGTTTCAAAATTTTGTACAAAAAAGAATATAAAATATCTCAATATTGTCAAAATATTTATTGCAGTCAGCTAAAACATTCTTAAAATAAATATAATCTGTTCATCTTTACTTTTTTAATGTGGCTAATTGAAAACAATTACATATGGCTCTGCTTTTTTCTTTTCTTTTGCATTACTGGGGATTGAACCTAGGCACACTCTGCCACTGAGCTACAATCCCCAGAACTTTACATTTATTTTATTTTGAGATAGGGTCTTGCCAAGGTTGGGCTTGAACTTGCCATCCTCCCACTTCAGCCTACAGGTAGCTGGGATTATAGGTGCCTCACACCTATAATCCCATGATTTTTCTATTTTTCTATTGGACATTATTTTTCTATTGGACAGCAAATCTCTAAATTAAGATGGACATTTGCATAGTGCTATTTATTTGTCTGTGAACACAGTTTTCAAAAAGAGAGTTCTCAGAATTAATGTTATGGTTATTGAATGTCTTCTAGTCAAATTACCTGTCTTTGTCAAAAATTAAAACCTATGTTTAATCTTTATAACCAACTGGGTTTTAGAATGGTCATATAATAAGATGTTTGGCCTGAAGGATGTCATGGAATATTTGACCAGTTTTCCCTGAGCTCTAGTAACTTACAGTTCTGAGGCTTTTGGGAGCTCTGAAGTACTGAGGCAGAGAACTGACCTTCCACAGGACTTTCTAGGACACCCTAACACAAGATATTCAAACAAACAATACTGCTATGGACTGAATTGTATTCCCTCAAAATTTCTATGTTGAAGCTCTAACCCCTAATATGACAGTATTTGAAGAGGAAGTCTTTAATTCAAGGCAATTAAGGTTAAAAGAGGGCGTAAGCATAGGGCCCTAATCCAACAGGTAGCCTTATAAGAGGATCTCTCTCTTTCTGTCTGCTGTGTAAGGACACACAGCAAGAAGGTGGAAGTCTGCAAGCCAGGAAAAGAAACCTCATGAGAAGCTGACCCTGCTAAACCTTAATCTGGGACTTCTATTTTCCAGAATGATGAGACAATAAATTTGTTAAGTCATCCAGTCTATGGTATTTTGTTAAGTTAGCCCAAGTAGACTAGTACAGACACCACTTGAAACAATCTCATTTAACATTATAATATTATGGATTTATACATTTTTGTTAGATAAAGGCATGATTATTTGCACAAAGTGGAGAGTAAGTAAATATTTCTTGATTTTCTCTAAAGAGTTAATAGGACATAATCATGGTTATGGTTCTCAGTAGACCAACTCACTCATAGACCATCTTTGGAAAACCAGGTAAAAAGGGCCAAGGAAAAATGACTTATTTTTAAATACTGCTTTTAAATGTTTTCTTGTTAACTACATCAAAACTACTCTCTTTGGTAAATGGAATTCACATTCCTACTTGAACTGAAAATGTTGTTAGTATCTTCCCTAGGGATTTGCTTCTTGGGATGAGGGCTTCAATTATTTCATCATAGTTTAAGCACAATAAAATCTCATTTTATGCTCCAAGGCAGGAACAATCCTCAGTGTTCCTCAATCAGTATAGTACTTAGCCCTGTGGCCGGAGGGACAACATTTAAAAAGGCATCACAAAAAGAGAATGGGTCCCAGCCAAGAAAAGAAAATAGTATGATTTTGTTTCTTTAAAAAACATTCCCAACAGTTTCAGGTTTTTAAGCCTGGTTTTAAAGAAGGGGGAGGAACTAGGATAGTTGCTTTAATCACTGTTAGCATTTTAATCCATTCTATCAACTCCTGAAGATTCAAGAGGTCCAAAGAAATCTATCCAAAATTTCATGTGTCCCATATATGTTTTGTGGGTAAAGGTCACTGAGCTTCTAATAGGAGACAGTGACCCAAAAAGACACTCTTGTTCAAGGATTTGCTTTACTGAACTGAATGAAACTTTCTCCCTCTCACTTCCAAGCCAGGTAGAACCAGCCTCCCCATCTGCTGCTGCATGCCACCTGAGACCTCAGGATGTGCACCTATCCTGCTGCCACCACTTGGTTTGCTGCTTATTCTGTTTTTTGGATATGCTTCCAGGTATCTGTCTATGCTAGTTGCTTCCAACTTCCCCCTTCCCTGGTAGTTGCCTACTCCTGTGTCCCTGTTCAATATTAGTAGTTCTTCTCTTTGAGTGGGAACCGGGAAGGGATTCATCACACATCACATTTATTAACCCTGTTCCTCTTTCCTCTCTGCCTTTTGAGGCCATCTGAATTCGCCACTGTGCTGGGGGAGCAGCCCACCTCTTTATTCTTTGTATTTTAGTCTAGAAATAATCAGTTTGGCGGCAGTACTTTGAAGCATGTTAGATCATGTTGCTGTACTGCCATTCCCAGGTGCTGTAAAATTCTTTTCTAGTCCCACTCTAAAGATGTTGTGAACAAGAAATGGTGCCGTAGGGCGCTCTTCGCTCCCGAGAATATTACACAAAACTAATAACTGCTGTTTATGTCGATTATTTTTGCATTTTACATCAAATGGCTGAGTCCCCTGCACCTGCCATGACCAGTGCACAGGGCCATCAAGCACCCCTCCTCCTTCCACCCTCTCCAAGCTCACACTGCAAGTGCTCTGCTAGTCTATAACTCGGGAGCTTCCTTACAGTCCCCAGGATGGGGGTAAATTTAGAATCGAAGCTCTTTCTTTTCTATATTCTTCCCACCAATAAATTCTAAAATCTCTTTTCGTTTCCTTGCAAAGCGCAGATGGGCAAGTTCCCCCCACCGCCTAAAACTTGCCTAAAATCCGTGAGGCTGGCCCTTTCACATCCCAGCTCTCAGGCCAGGAGTGGGCTGGCCATTATTGAGGGTCCACGATCCCTGGACCGTGTACAAGCAGAAGATCCCCGCTGGGGAGCGGCGGAGGGCGGCAGGCAAGTGGGCTCTGTGAGCCGAGACCCCGAAAGCAGCCCCGAGTCCCGGGGACAGGCCGGCGGGCCCGGGCCAGGGCGCTGCGCCGCGGCCTCCGCGCCTCTTCGGGGCGCCGCGCGGCCAGGCCGGTGGCGGCGGCCCCCGGGGATGGCGACGGCCGGGCTCCGCCAGCAGGTGGCCCCGGGGTCCCGGCGGCGCCGCCCCCTCCGCCGGCGCCCCTCCTCCCGCGGGGGCGGTCAGCGCCCGGGCCGGCTCCGCACCCGCCGCCGCCCTCTCTCGGCTCGCCAGCCCGCCCGCCGCGTCCCCGGGGCCGCCGCCGCAGCCGCGTCCGCAGGCTGAGCCCAGGCGGGCCGCGGCGAGCGCCCGGCCGCTCCGACCCCCGCCGCCGCCGCCGCCGCCGCGCCCTCCCCGCCGCCGCGCCCCCGCTCGGCCCGCTCCCAACGGAAAGTTGGGCTGCGGCGGGCGGCGTTTGGAAACCGCGAGCCGGCATGAGAGCGGCTCGGGGGGGCGCCTAGGGCACCGGGAGGCGGTGCCGCACGGGGGCAACTTCTCCCGGGAGCCCGCGCCGCCGGCCCCGCGCCTGGAGCCCCCGAGCGGGCTCGCGGTGGTTCCTCCCGTCCCTCGGCCTCCCCCCGCCGATTTGAGACGCGGACCTTGGTCCCGGCGGCTCCGCGGCGGTGACACGAGCCCGCGCCGCCGCCTCAGCCTCCGCCGCCTTCTCAGCCCCGCCGCCGCCTTTCCCGCACTATGGAGTTCTCCGAGAGGAAAAGAAGCAGGAAATCCCAGAGCTTCAAACTGGTGAGCCGAGGTAAGCGGCCGGCCGCGGGAGGAAGCGCCGCGCGCCGCGCACTCGGCCCCGCGCGCCCGGCCGCCCGCGGGGTCCACGCCGGGGGCGCGCCCGCCGGACCCCCTTCTCCGTCAGAGCCCGGGGCCGGCGGCCGCTCCCGCCCGCGTCGGGGAAAGTTGTGCGGGTGAGACTGGGTGTTATTTAACGTAAACAAGTCGGAGGGCACGTCAGGAAATTAGCAAACAATGACACCGGGGGGCCCGAGCCCTCCCGGGGGTGCTGCGGGGCCGGGCTGGAGCGGCCAAGGCTGCTCAGGCCGAGCGCGGACCCGCGGACCGGGGATTTGCTGTTTGTTTTGTTTTGCTTTTCCCCCAAAGAGAAGCGGGGAAAGACGATCGTTGTTCTTTTTAAGGAGAAAGAACCTCATGAGGTGTCCAAGCCCCAAGCAGAATTGTTGACATCTAACATCTTTTCTAGCTGGCTGATTTGAGTTGGAAAGGTGTTTTAGATTAGCACATAACAGTGAGATGAGTCTTGTTAAAATAAAATAAAACCCAACCAGTTCCTGACCATTGAACAGGTGTACATGACACTCGGGGCTTTCTTATTGTCAGGGAAGGGGAAAGTTGAATCCAGTCTTGTGTGTGCCCAGTTACTTGTTAGAGTCTGTCTTCCTGATTTGACTCTTTAAAAAATGATGAGAACTAAAGAGAAGAGCAGACTTGAAAATATGTCAGAACGCATTGTGTCACTTTAAATAGGAGGCAGGTGGCTTTTTTTTTTTTTTTTTCATTGTAATGTCACAAGTCCTAATATTGAGTTTAGACCCACCCTGTTTAAATACCTTTGAATCAATTCGAGGTCAAAGCCAAGGCGCAGAACCTGTCCACTTTTCCTGGGTTGTTTTATCTAACCTTGGCATCTGAGTAAAGAGCCATACAGTTGTTTTAACAACCTGCAGAAGTCACATGTAAACTGATGGAAATTGAAGGGCAATTGCAAGTAATCAAGTTTTTCAAACTAAACTAAACTGACTGAGATGTGGATTCAATAAAGCCCGCTTTTGGTTAGTCTGAGAATGGTTTAATTATAGACATTTTGAGGACCTACTCATCTCTGTTTCCCCTAATTTAGTGTGGGCACTGTTAAATGAAAGAGGCCTGGAATAGTTTATTTATGTAAACTGTTTGGCTCTTCTTTCTTTGTAAATGCCCCCCCCATAGGAGTGTTGATTACTCAGTTATTTGTACTTTAAAGTCTCTCCCTGTGACTGTCCTGTTGGTGCTTTCTGATTCATTCAGGAATATAGGCTGCTTTCTTATTTATGACCTCAGGGAGCATACCACTTTATCTTAAAAGTGAGAGTAACTTTAAGGACAGTGTTCTGTGACATCTAAATCTTAAAAAAAAAAATGAAATAGATGGTAAGAAGAAAACTCTAGTAATATTTGTAGGTGATGCTGCTTTGTAAGAAGATTGCCAAAGAGCAGTAGCCTCCAAACAGAGAGAAGCGTATAAAATATTATGTTTTAAACTTTGATGACAGCAAGTTTTTCCCTTTTTTTTCAATCGTGGGTCTGAGTCTTCTCTCTGCTTTGCAGGTGCATTTTTTAGAAAATAAGCCCTTCACATTAAATAAGGTGCAGTAGTTGAATGAGAAAGATCTACTTGTGTGAAAGATGAAAATCTTGCTTCCTTTGAAATTATACTGTACTTGAAGCAACAAATTACTATTTTTCATAGGTGCTTGCCTCTAAGCAGCTTGAAGACTGATTTTCTGGGTAAACTGAGAATGCCAGGTAACTCTAAAGCATACTATTGATATGCTCATAAAAATGGGTTGTGGAGATAAATTTGGAAACCTCCCTGGCCTATGATTTGCAAGATTTTTCTTTTCCTTATAAGTATACTTGCTGTTTCAAAAGAAAAGAAACCTAATAATTGGCATCTGTGGGCAGAATTGACCATGAAGACCATGTAACCAAGCCTAGCTGTTTTCTAAGGTCAAAGTAATCAATCAGTTTTGTGGACTTCATAGTAAGCAAAGTTTTAGGGATTATATTGACTACAAATTTTGTGATTAATAAGTTTTCAAAAGCATTTATAAATTGTAACAGAATGAAAGTCTAGACTTCATTGTTTATTCCTATCTTGAGGTCAATATAATTCTAATTTTTTATTGTTTTCTCACACCAGATTATCACCATGAGGTATATAAGATCTCAGAATTCAGCAACGATGTTAATGGGGAGGCCAAAGAGACACAACCCATTTTTTTAGGTAGGTTCCTATGTCAATTAATTCCTTAGTAAAACCGCGTGGCCATTTGCAATTGGGGGGAAAAAGAGATTGTGTGAGATCGGGAAATGTCTGCCATTGCTTAATGTATGACATTCTTTTCAAGACCTTTTATTTTACAGATTGCCAATATATCCCTTATTAACATTGCTAAAAGTTGTAATTTCAGACATAAATGTTTATTAGTGTCTACACACAGTGCTAATTATCACTCACTCACAGAGCCAGATGCTGACCATGCAATTTTGTCGCTCTGTGCTCACCCCATTTACATTGCATATTCGCTGGCATGCTTCACTGGCAATAGTTTGTGTAATTGGGGTATTACATCTTTGACATCTGGATAACAGAAATTCAATTTCCAGGAAGCTGCTATTTGTTTGGTTTTGCTTAGGCCTTGGGTGGGATAGAGGATTAATGTGCTGTCCTATTATAATGTCCCCTCACCTCTGTGGCCTGGTTGGTAATCCTGCCATGACAAAATTAAATTAAATCTACAGTCAGAAAGCATAAGGAAAATAAAAGTGTGACTGTTTGCCTAACCACCTCTTGATAGTGCTAGTTATCAGTGAGCATCTCCTCATTTTCCTGGCTTTGTGTTCCTTTCTTACCGATATTTCTGGTCAGGGAGAATGGCCCTCCCTTTCTCCTACCATCCTAGTTCCTGGCTCACCTCAGGAACAAACAGAACAAAGGCAGAGTCTCCAAGACCTTCCAGCAAGTGTCGTTACTCTGCAGATGAGTAGGGAGCCAAAATTGTCACCATTCCATCCATGTGTAGTTTTGGTACGAATACTGTACACAAAGTACTATGGATAAGCAGTTTGATATTTGCAGATGATGAACCAAAACTGAAACCATTTAGGGTTTTTTTTTTTTTTTCTCTAAGAGTAAAGAGCCAATAAAATCAGGGTAGACCATAAATAGTGGCATTTGGCTTCAACTTTGCCCATCTGGAATACTCTGTAACCCCGAGTAGTAGGGTGCAAGCTAGGTGCTGCACAACCAGGAACATGAGAGAAAGTCGGAAGAGCAAGGGCCAGATCCCTGCTCAGACCAGTGTGATAGCCCTTCAAATTGAAACATCATGACAGCTGGAGGGTATAGTATGCTCTCATCAGGATCTCCGTTTCACTTTGAGGGAAAAGAAGACTGAGTTGCAAAGGGCTGAGAGGACACAAATAGATACTTAAGAGAGGAAATAGGAGGGAAACATCAGTTTTTCTTCGTGAGCATTGAACACTCATGGATCTCTCCTTTGAGGGAGAGAATATTACTGAGGCCAGCACTGCTCACAGCACTTGTTGACTATTGAGAGAACTAAAACCCACAAGGCTATCAAGTGAACTGCCTGGTCCAGAAAGAGAAACTCTTGGATTGTACACTTTTCCGTTCCCTTATGTGGTCAGTACTTTTTATATTTAAGTATCATTCAAGTTAGTTTTTTGAAATAAAAGATTTATTTGTCTTCTAGTAGAAAATTTGCATTTATCATACAAATAGAACTTCCTGTCCTTGATTTAGTTCTCCTCCAGTGAAGGTCTCCCTGCAACCCCTGTTCTGTTGTGTGCTTGGAAAGTAATTTGGATGCTGGAGTGAATTGTGAGCACTAAAGAAGGGATGGTTGAAGAACAGGAGGATTTCTCAGGATTCAAAGTGCTCAGGATTCAGTTAAATGTAAATTGAAGGTGGCAGACGTTGCTGCTTTCCTTTTTCCTAGTTTGAGTTGAGGAAGTATAAGAATGCCAATAAATGACAAACTGGGATGAACTTTCAAAGTGGTTGGTCAAAAAGAGACAAAAGATTCAGTAGCCCAGGAATGTGCTGTGGGTTACTTCTAAATCTTCTGCTTTTCTGGGGAAAGTCAGATATGGTCCCCAAAGAAAATTTGTCTTTTGAGATCTTCAGAACAAATTTTGAGAAAGAGTGGAAGTGTTTATATAAACATGATTTCTGCAGCAGTTGGAAATAGTTACTGATAACATCTGAAATTAGGAATTTTGTCATTGACAGCCTGATTTTTGTAGATACTCTCCTTAAAACAGATTTAAATCAGGTTTGTCTTGTAAATTGCAAGTCTTCTTGTAATATTACTTATAATATGAAGCTTATGACATCTAGGAGAGCTAGAGACCTAAATTCCAGAACTTTTTCGTCTGTAGCAAAGTACCAACACATAGCCTCCGTGATGTCATTTAGGACTTTCTGCTTTCAGATGTAGTGTTATCTTTGACACTGTGTCTGTAAGATTAAAGTTCATGTCCCAGGGGAAAAGAGAGTGCTCCAGAATTTGGCAGAGTTTCCCACATCAGTCTTTTCTCTGGAACATTTTTAGACTTTTAACTAAGGTAGTGCATTCAAATGTCAGGTAGCTCAAGAGTGTGAATGGCTTAAGTGCTTTGGGAATTACTCACACATTTTTAATTTGATAACAGGGTCAGAAGAGGTAACTTTATCCCATGAACATTGACTTTCTCAAACTGGCTTGACGGAACTACAGTAAAGATTTGAGTACTATCTGGGAGAAAACAATTCATTTTACCAATTCTGCTGTGGTTTCGTGAGAAAACACTATGAACCCAACACTTTTCTGGAATGGGAATGTGGTCAAAAAGGGATAGAACAGGACCCATGCTCTCAAGGACAAAAATCCAGTTGGTGGGGCGGGATGGGTGTGCAGGACAAATTCAAGAAGCAATGTGCAACAACCACAACAGCTGCAGTTTGAGCTGGGTGTGAGAGGCTTGGAGTTGAGCACTTTACGTGAATTATATGCTCTTCACAGAAGATCTATAATAGTCATCATCATCCCTATTTTGTAGATAAGGCTTAGAGACATAAAGGTAGCCTGACAAAGGTCTCTGTATAGGACTGCCACAGGTAGGGTCCCAGTGCAGGTCTCCCTGAGTTTGCACACCCCACCACACCACCTCTCTGGGTGAATAGTAATTAAATGACAATTGTAAACCAGGGCAAGGAGCAAAGCAGAGTTGGAAGGATCCAGTGCAGACTAGACCTTGAACTATGGGAAAGATTTGGACAGGCAGAAGATTCCTGGTGGGAAGAGTGATATGAGCCAAAACAGAATGATAAGCATCATTCTAATTAGAGAGTAAGTGGTTTACCTTATGGTTTAGAAAGTGCTTTCTCATCTATTATCTCTTAGGATTTTTAATAGTTTACCCTTGAGGTAGTCAGGGTACTTATCATTATTATTCCCATAATAATGGAAACTGAAGCTCAGAGCGAAGTGATTTATTCATAAATAGCAGAACCTGGAGTAAACTCAGGCCTCCTATCCTAAGTTTCCCCTCTACCATGTTGAGGCAGGCAAATTCACAGATCATTGAGGACACTTTAACTGGTAAGAGGACGCTTCTTAAAAGTATTTTAATGAGGCAATTAATTTTTTATTCATAACAATATAATTATTAAATGAAGTCTTGTATGTTGGATTTTAGTTTAGATTTTCTATTAATATTGCATAAATTTGAAATGTTTTCTTTTTCAGGTGTTCAAATATCATATAATTATTCATTCAACAAATATTTATTGAGCTCCAATTATGTATATGCCACGTCTGTTTTAGTTGTTCTTTTTAATATTCAGTTTAGTTATACAGCTTTCAGTGGATGAAGCACATGGTGTGGTATCCATGCCAATTGAGCAGGATTGAGATCTGTGGGTTTTTAAATCTCTTATCAGTGACTTTCTTGATGACTGTCCCACCAGGGTCCTCAGAATCTCCCCAAAAAGGACACACAGAAAATTCCTACATAAGTTTACAAATTATGGATTTTGCCCCTAATGTCGTGTAATGTTCCTCCCTGGAGAATGGGGCACAGCCGTGTGTGGAACATGGGCACTCTTCCTGGGGTCTGGTGGCCTGGAGTTCACCTCAGTTCTTGCCTGGTCTCAAAGGGCTAGAGCTGGGCCCTCCTCCCAAGAGGCATGCTGCTTCATCTGTGGCAAGAGTATACAAGTGGGACCCAACCTTGAATAGTGAAAGGTTAAGGGAGCCAAGAGAGGGGAAAAGGAAGAACTCCTGAAATTCCATCATTTGGAAACCAGTGTTTCACCTCTGTTCTCTTCTCAGAAGCTTCATCATCATTACTGTAGTCTCAAAGTGTTCTATGTCCCTCTCCTTTTTCTTGCCAGTTCTCTCCCTTTTTGATGGTGGACTGAAAGGAACAGAACACTAGGAATGTCTCTTAGGGTTAGGAATGTGGCCAAGGTGGGGTATCATTTATCAAGAACTTGCTGCATGCTAAGAACTAGGCTAAGAACTTTGTAAATGTCGTTCCATTAATTGTCCTGAGAAAGGTATTGTCATTCCCTTTCCATAGATGAAAAATTTGAGTTAACTAAGTTGCTTAGTAGCAGACCCATAATACAAACCAGCATCTTTCTCTCTAAAACCATGTCCTTAACCACATCACATGCTTTGTTCAGTGCACTCCCATTATGCACAGTGGATGTAAGGAGAACAAAGCTGCTCCAATAAGGGCTGAGGAAGGCTGGAGGTGTGACTTAGTGGTAGAGCGCTTGCCTAGCATGTACGAGATCCTGGGTTCACCACCAATAAAGAAGAGGAAAAAAAGACAGACTGAGGAGACCCACAGATTCTTACAGACATCTCACATTCCTCTGCAGGCCTCTGCAGCTTGTTAGGGTGCCCTCAGTCACCATTTAAAAACCCCCAATTGATGGTTTCCAAGGTTGCATACAGTGCCAAAAATATCTTCTTATACTTTATGTCCAAAAAATGGCTTCAAAAACAACTGCAGACAAGCAAAGTTTAGAGAACGTCTTAGAAAACTTAAGCACCAATGGCTTCTTTAAATATATGTGTGAATATAGAAATGTTTTGGAAGTTGTGAATATGGATTTTATCACTCTTTTTTATTACTCGTTGCCTAAAGTTTGGGAGGCATTTGTAGTTAGGCTCCCCTCAATACTTTGATGTGTCACGTGCACACTATTGCAGTTATACCAGGAGGTAGGTTTTGTTATCTAGCTCATGTTTTGCAAATGGGAATCTAAGGTCAGAAATGAAAGTGATTTGCCCAAGGCCACATTGTACTTCAGAATGAGAATGCATAGGGTTTTTCATGAGTGTTGCTTTGCTTTCTTATTTTTGTGTTTGTTTTGTGGCACTTGCGATTGAGCCCAGACATTCCCTGAAACTGAGATACATGCCAAGCCCCCCTTTTTAAATTTTTTTTATCTTGAGACAGGGTCTCATTAAGTTGCCCAGGTTGACCTCAAACTTTTTTTTTTTCTTTGCGGTGCTGGGTATTGAACTCAGGGCCTTGTGCTTGTGAGGCAAGCACTCTACCCACTGAGCTATATCCCCAGCCCTAGCCTCAAACTTTTGATCCTTCTGCCTCAGCCTCCTGAGTAGCTGTGATTACAGGCATGTGCCAGGTGCCTGTCTTGTGTTGGCTTTCATATGTGAGTTTCTCTCCTTTTTGATCTTTTCTAGATTTGTAAAGTATCTCAAGTATGTCTCTCAAATCAACATCAGAAATCCCAAAGTCTGTGCTACTTTAGTATATTACAAAAGCCCCCTTTCACCTGGGCAAGTTGTGCTTGCTAGGGAGCAGAGTGGTTAAGGGGAGGAGATTCCCTGGAAGTAGGAGGCAGGGAAGACTCAGGTAGGGTCAGACTGTGGCTACTAAATGCTCAGTGAAGGGATGCAAACTTGAGTCTAGAGTCCATGAAAAATTTATAGCACAGTAGAGAAAAGTCAGATTGAGAAGCAGAAAACTTGGTTTGATCTCAAGTTATCAGTTAATAACACCTTGGACAAAACTCTTGAAGAGTTTTCTTTACCTTCTATAGTAGAATTATGTTGTTCAGACCATCAGATTCTTCTGTAGCACATAGAAAATCCTATACAGGAAAGGACTTTTTCAAACTAGAAAACACTGTATTCTTATCTTTGTTATCCCCATTTTTGTCTCTTTGCAAATTAGAAGTACACTTCAGTACTAAATAATAACATCACTCTTTTCTGGCACTTACTATGTACAACCTAATATTTACTTACTTTTCTGCCTGACCTTATTGTGTTCCAGGTCACCCTGCATATCCTCCTCCACCCCATCTTAACCATTGCCACATTGAATCCTGCCTGTTTATTTGCACCATCTCTCCTCATTTGTCCTAATGCAGATCGTCAGATCCTAGAGGGCAAGTGTGGCCTGGATTCTTTTTTGGGTCTTCAGGAGCACCTAGCACAGTGCTATGTTTATAATCATACTCAGCTGATAGATGTTTAAATATTTGTTATTTAAATATGTGAATATGTTTGGTGCTGTCATACTAGTCTGCGAAGATTCATCCTAAAATGTACTACCATAGTGGGACTTTAGAGAGATTTGGTGAGCCAAACTAAAATATATCTCATAGAATTTGAAGATTTTGTAATATACGAGAGTAGAAATTTGGGATTTCTGATGATGACTTATAACATACAACTTGAAATTTTTACAAATCTAGAAAAGCTCAAAAAGGAGAGAAACTCATATAAAAACACCAACACAGGTGAAAAACCACGTGTTCTGTTCACTTTGTATTGGGATGTGATACTGATACAGTATTACAGAGGTGCCTAAGATTACACTGGCCATCTGAAAATGAGTGTTGACATTGTCCATTCCTAGGAGTCTACATGAGACAAGTTTTTCAATCTTAATTTAAGAAAATAAAGCCATGCATTAGAGAATGCCAGCAAACCTTAAGGACTGTTACATTTCTGAGGGAACAGAGCCCTACATATAGCTGCTCAAGTTGTACCTACCCATGGTGCCCAGCAAGGGGTGCATGGGGCTGACATCCAGCCTGCATTGGTTTACCAAGGCAGTGGCAGCATTTGTGTTGAGGAAAATTTGTTTATTTGTTTCTCAGGAAAGCTTGGTGTGGTTTAGCAACTGCCCCATATGGAAAAAGTGTGATATGTTGTGATTTTTTATGTTTCTACACTGATTATGACCAAGTCATTAAAAAAAAAAAATCCCCGAAAGGCAAAATCCAAGGAGATCTATTGACAATTTAGCCTTTTTTGGTTCCCTTGGGAATATGATTTTATTTTGGAAGAAAATAATGTAACCATCTATAAGATAAAATAAAGATTTTGGAACAGTGTGTTTTGCATCTCAAAGTTAAAAATAGACCTAGAACATTGACACAGTAAGACTGTTTTCCTTATAAGTAACAGATTATTGGAGGGGACACAACCTGAGAAGGGATGCATTGGCAATAGCAGGCAGAGCTGGCCTGGGGACGCAGAAGCCCAAACACATAGCAGTTGATTTAGGGGGCGCCTTTAGGCTCCTTCCAGTTTTGCATACAATTTGGGTTGCTCTTTTGCCTGAAATTCTTCATCATCTAATGCTTTCATGTTAAGACCTGAAATCCTTAGCATGACAACCAGGGCCCTGTATGAGCTATCACCTGTCTGGTTCTTGCAGTTTTTTCCTGACCTATTCTGTCTCACCTTCCAGGCTCAGCCATACCAGACCAGTTTGCATTCCTCCAGTGGCCCTGCTTCCTGACATTTTAGACCATGTACTTTCTCACCTCAGTGACTGCATAGATGTACTTGGAATTCCACACTTGCCACCCATTCCTCACTTTTTGCCTGGCTCTCTCTCCTCCCTTGAGACGCCAAGTTGATGCTCCTCCTCCAGGTAGCCTACAGATTTCCCCCTCCCCTTCTGCAGTATGCTGTGCCTAACCCTGTCAAAGCAAAGGCATTATTAGTTTACTTACATACATCCCCCAATGGATTATAAACTCTCTAAAGATCATCACTGTGTCCCCACTGCCCAGCAGTATGCTAATCACATAACAACCAATAAATGCTTGATGAATGAAAGAGGAAACTGATTTTAAATTTAATAAAAAGTACAGTCAACCAATTGGAAACTTTATTATTCAGCTTTTACCTCTAAATTCTCATCCTGGCTCAACTGGTGGAAATTCATACATCTTTCTTATTTGAACCCCATATATCAGGAGTGAAAGATGTCAACACAAACAATGGAGTTACTTTTAACTGTGTATATTTTCTATTAAGTTAATAAGAACCCCCCCTTTAATCTCTACCTCTGAAATAGAATGCACTACCATTCTCCTGTGTGTAGACTGGCCTCCACCCACCAGGGCCTTGCAGACTCACATTGCACCATACAGAGGCACCCGTGGAACATTGCAATGCTGTGGCCTTGGCATATCCACTGCTGGTCTCTTGGCCTAGAGTGACCTCTAGTACTTGTTTGCATGGTCCTCCTTTATTTATCCCTCCAGGCTCAACTTGAGTTCGTTCAGGGCAAAACTTCTGGGTCTAAATTTTTAAATGTAAATATTCTTTTTTTTTTATTGTAAACAAATGGGATACATGTTGTTTCTCTGTTTGTACATGGAGTCAAGGCATACCATTTGTGTAATCATAAATTTACATAGGGTAATGTTGTTTGATTCATTCTGTTATTTTTTTCCTTCCCCCCCATCCCTCCCACACCTCTTTTCCCTCTATACAGTCCTTCCTTCCTCCATTCTTGCCACCCTCCTTAACCCCAACCCTAAACCTAACCCTAACCCTAACACTAACACTAACCCCTCTCTCCCCCCATTATATGTCCTCATCCACTTATCAGCGATATCATTCGTCTTTTAGTTTTTTGAGATAGGCTTATCTCACTTAGCATTATATTCTCCAGTTTCATCCATTTGCCTGCAAATGCCATAATTTTATCATTCTCTATGGTGTAGTAATATTCCATTGTATATATATGCCACAGTTTCTTTATCCATTCATCAATTGAAGGACATCTAGGTTGGTTCCACAATCTGGCTATGGTGAATTGAGCAGCAATGAACATTGATGTGGCTGTATCTCTGTAGTATGCTGATTTTAAGTCCTTTGGGTATAGGCCAAGGAGTGGGATAGCTGGGTCAAATGGTGGTTCCATTCCAAGCTTTCTGAGGAATCTCCATACTGCTTTCCAGAGTGGCTGCACTAATTTGCAACCCCACCAGCAATGTATGAGTGTACCTTTTTCCCCACATCCTCGCCAACACCTGTTGTTGCTTGTGTTCTTGATAATCGCCATTCTAATTGGGGTGAGATGGAATCTTAGGGTGGTTTTGATTTGCATTTCTCTTATTACTAGAGATGTTGAACTAAATGTAAATATTCTTAATGTGTAATACTTGGCACAAAGTAGACTCTTAATAACAGTTTTTGAATAAATAAACAAATACCATGTTAAAACATAATTTCCCACGAGTTATTGGCTAATCTGAGTTTGACAGTGCATTTAGTTGAGTTTTGTTGTGCAAGACTGTCCCATGCAGCAGTGCATGAGGTTTTCATCCTATCTACCCTCAAAACGTTAGCAGCGTAAACATACATAAATGTCAATGGCTCCCCATCTAGACATGACAGTCAAAAAATGCCCCTTACATATATGAGCTATAGCACATAGTCCTTAGTAAGCCATGGTTGTGGGATCAGTCATCTTATGGAATTTAACTTTGGACATAAAATAGTGACAATACTTATTAATGTGAATATGTATGTTCCGAGTGATGTGTTTTTAGGTGATTTTTGTGTCATGTGTGAACCTCAGTATATTTGCAAAACTAACTGCTATGATGTTGCTAATCAGTAATCTCTTAAGGGGGCCACCTTTGCATATGTGGTCTGCCATTGCTAAAAACTTTATGTGGTAGATATAGCTGTGTTCCATTGTCATCAGCTGAAAACCCTTCCTTTGTTGTCTATTCCTTGTTTGTCTGTCTTATGAATGAGAGGCGATGATGATCCAATTCAACTACAAGGCCATGACTAGAAGAGATCAAGGGCACATTCCATTGATGGTCAGGTTGCTGTGACTCCTTTCTATACAAAGGGCAGCTTATTATACAAAGGGTAGCTTATTACATGTGTATTTTATAATATATTTTAAAATCATTAAAAAGTTTAGACAGATTTTCTTTAGTATTCTAGACAGTCAGTATCCTTGTAAATAAGAATCTATAAAATTGTTCTCTTAATATTACATTTTTCAAACATGTACAAATATACTGTGTGATTTGAGTTCCAAGGGTTTTACAGTGTTTTTTACTTGGAAATCAAATTTTATATCTGAAAGGTTAATGGAGAAAACTAATTATGCTATCTGCTAACCAAATGTGTGATGAGACATTTGTCTCTGTAATTAACAGCAAGGAACTTTTATAGTTTCATAAAATCGAATGCTACATAGAGTATTCTGTGAGCATTTGTTTGGATGAGGTGTCCAAAACAGAGATGTTTATGGATGATATAAAGTCGAACTGAAATGTAATGCAGGTGTCTGTGCATCTTATAACATTTCTCATTGTTGAAATGGAAGCCAGAAGATTAATAACTTTACTTTGTCATGATAAAATAAGTAATGTGTTCTTGGAACAGTAGTATGGTACATAAGTTACTCAGTAATTCCAAGAATTTATTCTGTTCCAGGAATAATATCCTTAACAATTTATTTTTACAGAAAAGGTTGATGCAACATAACAGACTATGAAGTTGCTTGTATGGTTAATGGAATTATATCTCAAATATGACTTTACACCTACATATAAAATGTAAAGAACCCCACCAAAATGCAAGGTTAAGGCGCAACTTAAAAGTAGAAAGTCAGGAGAAACCGAAGTTAAGGTTCTTCTGTTAACATTAACTCATTCTCATTGCACATATATAATTTTTTCGATTACTACAAGACTTTAATGGGTACCTTAATATGCATTGCATGAAATAAGGCTAGGGAGTTGCTGCTGCAGGACTGTTAGCTTAGCATTTCTCCACCATCTCAGTGTTCCTTTTTGAACTCCGGAAGGGCCTGGTGTTGGTGGAGATGTGTGGCCCCATCTGGCCCAGATTCCCCAGGTTTACTTTGGTCATTCTGGGAAAGCAGCTTAGTCTCCTTATTGTCAGCTATTCCCACCTATCATATTTGATGAACTGGGAAGAAAATATAGATGAGATATATTTGTGGGGAAAGCTTTCATAAGAAGAAACAAATAGTGGCCTCTGCTTGCCACCACCTTGTATACTCCATGGAGAAAAGGCGAATTTCTTCCAAAGGATGCTTCAAATTTGGGTTTACTTCTTGTAAATCAGTATTGTTGTCGTTTCCAGCTTTCCTCAGTGGTATCAAATCTGTTTCTAGAATCAATTTACTTTTGTATTCAGTTTGCATATATCTATTGACTAGCCCCTAGTGCTAGGCTAGGAGATTTTAAAACCCACTAGGTTGTAATAAAGGAAAATAAGGATTCCACAGGAACTTACAACAGGGACCTCACCAGATATGGGGATTTAAGGAACATAACCTTTAAGAAACAACATTTAGCATGAGACCTGAAGGCAGAGTATAGGAGCAGCATCTTTGGAGGCCAGAATGTGAGGGTTTTCCTGAACAACTGAAAGACCTTCGTTATATCTAAAGCAGAAGGCCCTCTGGCTGTACATGACAGTCACTAATTAGATTCTGATTGAATTGTTCTGAAGGGAGGCCTGGGCACTCGTATTTCTTTCCTTTTTTTTTTTTTTTTAATTGCCCTTGTGATTCTAATGTGCAGTCAGACCTGAAAACTACTACTATAGAATAAGGGGGAGATATGCAGGTGCCAAGGCTGGAGAATTGGGCAAGGAGGCCAAAGAGCCATGTTAGGGAGTCGGGGCTCTGTCCTAAGGCTATTGGCATTCCAAGGAAGCACATAATGTAATTAGATTTGCATTTTGAAAGATACTCTAGCTTCTGGTAGAATTGATTGCAGTGGAGTGATACTGAAGGCTTTTGGTAGTAGCCCCATCAAAGTGATAATGGGAACTGGGTGTTGATAGAAAGAAGTGGGAAGTTTCTAAAGTAATTTAAAAGTTATAAGAAACAAGACTAAATGATTGTCAGAGAAAGGGATAACTCCCAGGTTTCTGTTTTAAACAGCTGAGTTGGTGCCATTTACTAAGGTTTGGGGATGGGATGGTCACTCAAAATACATTTTTAGATATGATTTTAGGGTTGATTTGAGATGTCCAAGTGAAGCCACCCAATAGGTAATTGAGTGTATGTGTTTGGGGTCTCAAAATGAGGTCTGGGCAGAGTCCCTGCATACAGGTGGTCACTCAAGCCGGGAGGCAGGATTAGTGATCCAGAAAGAATGTGGAGGGCAAGAAGATGCCTAGTGCAGTGTCCTCAAAATCTTGGACTGCCAGGTGTGGTGGTGTGTATCTATAATCCCAGTGACTCGAGAGACTGAAGCAGGAGGCTCGCAAGTTTGAGGCCAACCTGTGCAACTTAGTGAGACCCTTTCTCAAAAATAAAAAAATAAAAAAGAAAGAAAAAGAAAGTGCTGGGGATGCAGTTCAGTGGTAGAGTGCTCCTGGGTTCAATCCCCAGTACTGAAAAACAGCAAAACAAAATAAAACAAAATCTAGGACACTGAAGGCAATATTTTGCATATCACTTGTTGTAATCTATAAACAGTTCATGATATCAGTTTAGTGGATTGTCACCAATACTGCAACAACAGCCATAATAATAACAATAAAGAAATGCAATAGAAAGTATTGTATGCAAGAAGGATGAATTCATGGCTGGGCACTGTGGCTCAAACCTTTAATCCCAGTCACTCAGGAGGCTGAGGCACAAGGATTACAATTCCAGACCTTAGGAACTTAGTAAGGCCCTAAACAACTTAGTGAGACCCTAGGGCTGGGAATGTAGCTCAGTGATTAAGCACCCCTAGGTTCCATCCCTGTTACCCTCCCTCCACCGAAAAAGATAAATTCATGAAACTTTTGTTACAGCTGTGTGCATGGTATCCATATATTTATGTGCGTTCCAGGTCATCTATGTTGTGAATCTTAGTCAGAAAAGTTTGTAAGCCACTGATTTAAACTACTGTTGCTTGGGATTTCCCACTAGTCTCTCTCAGGGAAGGCTGCCACTCTCGAGGTACCTTTGAGTCCAGAGTTATCCAAGTTCCTTTTGATCTTTGAAAGAAAAGGGTGCTAGCAAATGTGACTCATTATTTATCATGATTAACATTATTTACATTGAAGATGAAACTGTGCAATGGCATGCACATTTATTTAACTTACAATATTTTTAAAAATTTAAATGACTGAAGAAATGTAATACAGCCAGTATTTAATCAGTTAATGTATAACTGGTCCATGATGTCGATATGTAAATTAGCATCTCCAGAAGAAGAAGAGATTTGCACTTCTGTTTTAGGGCTGTTAGGAGTTTACTGTACAGTAGATCAGAAGGTCAGCATTTCAAATTATACTGAAAAGGTAAACAGTAAATTATGAATATTTTATCTCTTACTGAGTAAAGGCGAGATTTTGGCTATATTACTATAGGAATTCAGAAACAGCTTTTAATCTATAATCTTGTTATATTTTTCCTACGAATATCACCAGCCTTTGAAGAGTTTCGCCTTAGAATCATGAACACAAATAAATTCATATTCCACTTTACCCAAGTTTTGATCTTTGGTTTTTGCAGAACTAACAGGATTTACAATGAACCAAGTTTCCAATTTAAAAGGAAACTTATGACCTTTGTTTTTTTTAGTTTGCAGTAGTGAAACTGAGTCAGAATTCACAAAGATGAGTTGGTGTAATAAGTTCATCACTGCCTCCATGCGTACTTAATTAACTAGGTGATTAAGGTGCTAAGCAGTTCAAAAAACACTCATTTCATGCCATGGCAGTTCCCTGGACTCACCACAACTTGATTGTCTCCTGAATGGAGCCCCTGCTGCCTTTCAGCTAGTTACTTGAGCAGATTTGATAAGAGTAGTGAAGCATATGGATCTAGGAGCCTGATGCATCCAGTTCAGATCTCTAAATGCACATGTGTTTCCTCCTTGGTAAAATGTATGCACCCGAGTTGGGTACTCTTAGGTGTTCTCAGAATTAAGTGTAGGCAGAGTGCTTGCCAGAGGGTCATGGACGTAGTAAGTAACTAGGTAGCTTTAGCCTTCCCCTCACAAATATATCCAAAATTCTTTTGCGTATGTGGTACTAGGGAATGAACCCAAGGGTGTTCTACTGCTGGGTTACAACACAGCCCTATTTATTTATTTATTTATTTATTTATTTATTTATTTATTCATGGTGGTTCTGGGGATTGAACCCAGGGCCTTGTACATGCGAGGCAAGCACTCTACCAACTGAGCTATATCCCCAGCCCTTTTATTTATTTTTTTATTATGATACAGGGTCTAAGTTGCTGAGACTGGCCTCAAAATTGCAATCTTCCTGCTTCAGCCTCCCAAGGACCTGGGATTACAGGCATGCACCACTGTATTTAACCATCCAAATTCTTTTTTAAAAACACACAACTTATAATGACTTTGAAGAGAACATCCTAGGCATGTATTCCAGTGGTTGCAGAATATGCTACATCTCAGCATCCTTTCATAGATTTCTTTCCTGTTCTCTCTAGCCATCTGTTGGTCATACCTGCCCAACTTCATCAAGTTGGTTTTATGTCCATACTGTCAGTACTGTCAGTACCAGTTGTTTTATACTTAACTTTAGAAAAAGTAATATATATTCATTTCAAAACCATATTCAAAGTTAAGATTTGTGAAGTTGAAAACAAGGTGTGTGAGCTAAAAAGTTTAATTTCCCTTCTTAATCACACTCTCAGTGTTAATGACATTATTTATAAAATATGTTGTGTATGTATGTATTACAAAAAGAGAAAATGAAATTAAACTTTATAATGCTTTGCAACTTTTTTCACTTAACTGAATTTGCATTTATTTCACTTACATTGAAGTTCTAGTTTAAGCCAGGCAGACTTATACCCAGGTATACAGTAGTGAAGAATAAAATAACCATGATATCAGCTTTCATATACTTTCAAATTATCATGCAAGAGTCTGTTTCACTCTTTATAGATATATAACGATGCACTGTAATTTCATTCTACTAGTAGAATTATCATTTATCTAATGTTCTTTTGACAAAGGTTGGGGGTGTTTCCAGGTTTCCCTAGTAAGATGCTGCTGCAGTGAATATCCTTGTACATATGTCATGGGAACATGCAGTGAATATCCTTGTACATATGTCATGGGAACTTGTTGGAGTATTGCTGTAGGATAGATTCCTATAAATGCAATCACCAAATTCCACTCCAAAAGGTTTTGCCAGACTACATGCCTATCCATAGCATACGAGTGTGACTATAACCCTGTATCTTCACCAAAATGGATCTTATAAATCTATAGTATTTGTCATATTAATTTTCAATACATTAATAATTAGGAACATAAGGGTTATCATTTATTGTTGATCACTTAATTCTCTTATGAATTACATGTTTGTGTCCTCTGCCTAATTTTCCATTGTTTTAGTATTTCTTGTTGTTATTTATAAGACCTCTTCCATGTATTTGGGTTTTTAACTGATTTGATTATTCTTGAACACTCCTCAAAGCGGTGGTTTCAGATCTAGTCATGTTAATGGAGGACAGAATATACTCACCAGAGGAAGATTGAGCAACCACGCTTTATTTATTAAAAATAAAACTTCATTTTCTACAATATAAGAATATTTGAGGGAGAGGTAAATAGATAACCTCTGGATTATCTGGCTAGTTCTAATTGTGTTATATCATTCTCTTACAGAAAACCTTCATTGATTTCCTGTCACTTGCAGAAGAAGTCAAGGTCCTTCTGTTTTTGACTTTTCACCATTCATTGCCTTCTCTCCAGCTAAGTTAGCTTATTCCCGCTGCCCACTTGGTTTTTCTCTGCCCTCAGGCTTTCTTCAGTGCTCTTCCCTCTTTCCTCCTCCCCAGAGTGTCCATGGAAAGAGTAGCACCTTTTATTGGTCTCCTCAGATCTGACATCTTCATGAAACTGTATATAAACTTCCCAGTTTAAGATGATCTGCTCCTCTCCTTAACTCTTGAAACACTTGTACCTCATGATCTCTGAGGCATTTGTCATAGATTACCATGGTTTTATCCTTTTCATCATGGACACTGAAAGTGTATTCCTAGAGAGTGCTGCTGGTGACAGTGCAAAGCCGACTGACAACCACCGGCCCTCCCCTCTGTCATGGCCCAGCCTACCCTCCCACTGCCCTGTGCTTTTTCATTTGGCAGATGTGTAACTGTGGGTACCCAGAGTTGTTCAGGGTTTGTGGGGAAACTGCTCATCTTGGTGGGTGGCTGCTGTTTTAAAATTAAACACAGAAACAGTATAGTATAATACTTGCATTTGCTTTTTAAGATAAAGCATAAGAACATCAAAGAAAATTATTGTTGCTAATTTTCTTCCTGGGACTTTGCCCCATGCATCTCATAGATATTTATTCTCCTTTGTCCTTCGATGTTCTTCGAGAGGAAAGTTGGAAACAGCATGACGCCCACTTTGAACAGCTGTTTTTTGCTTCATTTTGTCTTCCTTTGCTCATTTAGGCCCTCTCCTAGACTTGTTTGTGCATTCATCTTGTCTCCCATGCTGGACTGTAAGCTCCTGAAGGGAAGAGACTCCTATCTTACATTTCTTTTTTGGGGGGGGTCACACTTCATATTTAGTAGTAGTATAATAAACGTGTTGAATGGGTGCATGAACTTGATATACCTAAATAGGTTTGAAAGGAACTCAATTGTCCTCTAAATATAGATGCTCTGGGATGCTTAATTATTTCTCACCTACAATTTGCAGTGTAATAGGGTACACAAATATGGCAACATAATTGCTGTCTAGATGTTTCTTTTCATAATATTGCAGTCAACCAATTAAATGATTCCATAGCCACTTCTTTGCCTCTTTCCTTCCCAGTAGCATTTAGACTATGTTGTATGGAGCCCTTGAAATTCTTGAATATATTCCAAGGACAGTTTCAGGAATCTGGGTTCTGGCACACCCTCTCTAACAGAGGTTTGCTCTTACTTATTGGGGTTTCACTAAGATCGCATCTGAAAAAAGGGTTCACAGGGCTGGGGTTTGTAGCTCAGTCGTAGAGCACTTGCCTGGCAATGTGTTTTGCCTGGGTTTGATCCTCAGCACTGCATATAAAGAAATAAATAAAAGTCCATTGATAAATAAATATATTTGAAAGAAAAAAGGGTTCACTTGGAAAACTGTTGATCTGTTTCATGGACTGCTGCTTTTCAGACCATCTTTTTGCTGAGTTAGAATCCCAGTCTTGCATGTTGCTTGTAAACATGGCCACTATCACTGAAGGCTGCCAGTTGGGACCTTAAAACATCAGCATAGGTCTGGAATTGATGTGTCAACCTCAGGTCCTCCCTTAGCACAGAGCTACTTCACATTCCTTTTCTTCTAAACTCATTGAGATTTGTGAAGAAAACTGTACCCTGGGCTTGAAGGCCCTGTGTCCTTTTTCTTGCCCTTTCCTCATTGCTAGCATTTAACAAGCTATAGCTCAATTTTTCCTACAACATGGCCAGCTTCTGCTGATTTTTGAGAGGAAATATTGTAGACCATATAGCATAATCCTGGTCCTCTTATTATTTCCCACTGATAAACTCAACTTCTTTCTGTTTACCTTAACATGCCATTATCTGATAAACTCAAGGAGTTGTAATGTGTTCTTTTGAAAAGTACACTCACAGCTTTATGCAACCACCACTGTCCAGTTTCAGAACATTTTCATCATCACCAGCAAAAAACATTGTCACCTCTTGTGCAGACACTTCTGCACTCTGATGCTAGCTTTTATGAACTGGAAGGGCAGTTCTTAAGGCCATCTGTTGCCTACTCTCCAGCTGGAAACTACATTTTCAATCTGTTTTCTCCTTGTTGGTAAAGAACAATGTCCTACTCATAATACTCCATAGAATATTTCAAGATAATTAAATCACTCAATAGCCATTTATTTCTTAGGGAAACAACTCAACTTCTTTTACTTTACCTTGTTCCTTTAATCACTTTTGTTGGAATTTTCATTTTCTCCTTAAGTTTCTCCATGACCTCTTTAAAATAGGACAAAACTAGTCATGATGGTATGATACAAGTTTGACTAATGCTGAGTGTAATGCAAGGCTTGTACCCCAGTTCTTTACAATTCCATCAGTCCATTCTAAGATAAGTCCCTTAGCATGGTACCCCAGGGAAGTGCTATGATATTGGATCAGGCAGAATGAGGAGTGATGCTTATAACTTGCCTCAGGATTGGGAGTTTTAGAAGGATACATTTGACTCACCTTGCCATCTTGGAAACAAACGAAGGCATAGCTCCCTGGGAGGCATCCTCTGGTTCCTGGAATTGTTAGTGACCCTTAGAGGCTTACTCAATCCAGAGGGGTGAACCAGTTAAGGGAGTACTGCTTCATGGTCAACTATGTACCCCACAGTTGCATTTCCAAGTGTTGATTGTTATTCAGGTTTTCTTTATCAAAACAAAACTCATGGGGCTGGGGTGCACCTCAGTGGTAGAATGTGTGCTTAGCATGTAGGTTCAGTCCTCAGCACCATACGCAAAATAGTGAGGCTCATTATATCCCATGGCTCTTTCTTTTTTCCGATTCTTTGACAACTGTAGTGGTCACCTGAGCTGGAAACTTTGGAATTATCTTTCATTGATTCTTCTTCCCCACTCCCATCCACCCATCCCCACTAATCACCATACCCATTTGATTAAACTCCTTCCAAGTCGTCTTTTCATTTTCTCTCCACTCCTGCTCCCCTCACAAATCCTGATAAAGACTGTCATTGCCAGGTAGACTATTCAGTAATATTCTACTGAATTTCTGTCTCCACACCAGTTTTTGTCAGAACTGTTTTTGTAAAGGATGTATCTGATCATAGTGCAAAACACTCATGCAGGGGAGCTGCAGGGAAAGCAGCATCCTCTGGGAAGAGTCGTGTTTTAGCTCAAGGAAGGAAGCAGAAAGTGTGTGCAAATGGTAGGGCAATCTACTAACTAGTTTCCAGGCACATGGTTAAAAGAGATAAGGGTCAATAGGCTGGGGAGAATAAGGTTCATTTTTCAGAGCAATAGATCAATATAAAGAGATTTGGGTAAAAGATATTGGGAGATTTGGAGGAGAGTACCTTTCATTTTGTACCTGATGATCTTTGTATCTCTGAAACATGGAAGGTGCTCAGTGAATGTATGTTGAATAATTTATTTCTGGTACCTTTTCATTCTTTCCTGTTGATATATTGTTTGTTTATTACCTTAGTGTTACACTTATTCTACTGGTCTTCATTCTGTATTTAATAAGCCATTTCTTTCATATTACTTAAGGTTTATGGAATGCCTGCTGTACATCAACACCAGGTCATTTGTAGGGCAAGGAAACAGTGACTGTTCTTCACGCATCTTCGCAACAAGAAAGCACATATAGACAGATGTACAATGTTTATGTACAACCACACTCTGTATGTTATATGCTACCATCTCATTCTTTCATCACCGTAGACTGTGAATAGTCAGGTCCCGGGTAGTGACCAAGTGAAAGAAGACTGTATCTTGCCATCATACTTATCACATGGTTCAAAACTATATATCATAGAAATTCTTTTTGTAAAGGAAAATGATCTAATATGATATTGAAATTTAGTGAAGAGTAGAATTCAGCCTCCATTCTTTTCTAGACCTTGTCCATGGAGTATGGGTACTAAACTCTGAGAATAATTCAGTCAAGGTTGTTTGACCAATAACATAGCCACATGGCACAGTTCTGTTAGAGTAAGATTTTTTTTTTTTCAATTGCTTTTCCTAAGCATATTTTGCCTTGTGGAGTTGACTGTAAGTGAATACCTAGATAGGCTTGGAAAGAAATTAAGAAAAGTGATCAGGGTTCTCTCTAGACTTCTATTGCTCTAGACAGCTCCTTGCTCCCAGGAATTTCCTTTTCCAGATATCTATATGGAGAGAAGACAATGACTAATTAAAACTGGAAAGACATATAGAAGTCATCTAATACTTCAAATCTGTCTTGTATGCTTTCTGCCATTTTTTGAAAATCATGGCCTCCACTGTATTAGAATAACCCTTTTTCTGAGGACGAATGTGACTTTTAGAGGCATTAGGTGCTCAATTAACACGTTGAAAACTTTGAAAACCTGTAGCCCTCCTAGCTGCTTCTGCATACCTCAAAGGTTATTTGTAGCATGGATCTGGTTCAAACCTTCCCTTCATATTCAGGAAACTGAAGTCTGAGAATACTGAGTGTCTTACCTCATTGTTAGTGACAAGGCAGTACAGTTGAGAAGTGAGTACAGGTCTCAGGAGTACCAGCCCAACCTTCCTATTGTACCAACTAACATCTGTTGTCTGAACTTCTAAGCCTCAGCCTATTTGTCTGTTTTGAGCACCCACTACCCCCAGTTTAGTAGGTTGACTCAGGTTTTTTGTGATTCCCTGCTTTAGTTTTTGGGTTGCATCTAACCCCTGCCCCCTCTGTCCCAAATGTGCCAAAGCCCTTCTCTCTGCCAAAAGCCCACCAGTCCCTGCATAGGGATCTGAGTGTCAGAACTTCCTCTACTCTGGTGATGGCCTCAGCTCCTCCCTCCTTCCTTGGCTAAAGGAAATATGATTCTATTAGGCCTAAAGGCATTCCTGAATGTCCAGTTGTGCTCTACAGAAGTCCAGCCTGTCTCCTTTAAGAAAATTTCCCCAACCACCCTTTTTTCAGCCTTCTCCACAATCTCTTGACTTTCCTCTCAGAAGAGACTTATGCAACTATTGCAGTTTTCTATTTTCTGTCCTTTAAAAATGTCTTGCAGCAGCATAGACCCTGGGCTCTTTCCTTGTGACATCAGTCATCCTTGCTTCTAGCCTTCTGCCATCTTCTTTCACAGCTCTGCTTCTCCCTCCTTGGTCCCCACAAGTCATGACTTTTTTGTTTTGCCTTTAGAAGACATGTTTCTGTACCCTGTAGGAGCAACCCACCCACCACCAGACTCTTCCTTTATACCTGTTGTCTTCTTTCCTCATCTCTTCCTGCAGCTTCAGAGTCTGATCATCAACATGAAAATATGAAAGTTATGCAAAACTCAAGTTGCATTTTCAGTCTTGTAATTTTTATAGGCTTAAGTTCTAGAACTTCAAGACTAAACTTAGAAGGTTTTGCAATTCTTGTGACTTTCATCTTTTTCATAATGGTAGCACTTTATCATAGAATTCTATCCTCAGAGCAGATGTGGAACGTTGGTCAAGAGACGTATCCATTTTCCTGTGATGCATGGGATCAGTGTGCAAAAGTAAGCTGACACTGGCTCAAGAACCTGTGTATTTACAGGGAGCCCAAGCAAGAGGAGAGGAGAGTCAGCCACTGGCTTGTGCCAGTGAAGACCAGCCTATACACCCCTTCCCTGCATTGTGACCAACCTAACCAAGAGGGTTGAGGGTGGAAACCACATAGGAAAGATGTTTCCTCTTGCCCATATTGTTCTGTTAACTAGCCAGGAAAGTATGTGTTTAGATGCTGAAATTACCACATTTACCTGTAGACTTTTTCCAGAATTCCCTTGGGAGCCCTTCTGGAAACACCTGCTGCATTTTTGCAAGTTTAGGAATCTGTGTTTTTTCTTTATTCATCAGTGTTCAATATTAAAGACAGAATTCTTATTAATTAGAATTTTTTAAAAATTGGAGGGGCTGAGGATGTCGCTTAATGTTAGAGTATGTGGTTAGCATGAGCAAGTTCCTGGGTTTGATCACCAGCACTCCAAAAAAATATGAAGAAATTTATTTCAAAATAGGATGTAAAAGTTCCTCATATAGTATCCAGTAATGTAATACATACATTAATAAATATATAACTAGATAATGCAAAATACCTGGGTTATTCAACTACCAGTTCTGTAGAGAAATCTAGTTTATATGAAGCTAAGTGCATTAAAATATCATATTATATGTTAATTTGCGAGAGCTGTTTTTTCCTGGTGGACGCTTTCTTTTGACCTTTTTCTGTAGTTTAAATTTCAAACATTTAATAGTATGACTGCATGAATGTATATAGGTATCAGTGTTAAGACTTTTAATTCTCAGAGGAAAAATTTTTCTTGATTTCTGCAAGGATACTGGCTTTTTGCATAGTTCAAGAAGATAATACATAGCTAAGATGTAGCTCAGGGATAGAGCACTTGACAAGCATGAGCAAGACCCTGGGTTAGTATTTTGAAATAACTCCTAATAGATTATAATATCCTCTAATAATAATATTGGTAGAAAATATTTTGTATCCATATGATTTTGCAGTCCTCTTTAGGTAATATTTATTAAGCGTTGCAATCCAGTATAGATACCTTATGTAAAAAATTCCCTGAGGGAAAAAGAATCTTAATAAGTCACTGGAAAAAAAGATGAGATTGGTTGTACCACAGTGTAAATACCCTTAACTCTACAAACTATACACTTAAAATGATTCAGATGATAAATTTTATGTTAGTTGTGTTTTATAATAATTTTAAAAGTCAGTATAGGTGAAGTGAGGTTTAGTCTGTTAACTGTTGTATGCAGTGAAGGTGGTAGTGTATTTGGACAGAGCAAGGAGGCTTGACTTACGCCCTTTTGATGCTCCTGTAGCCAGTTACCTGGAGTGGTCAGGGATCCCTGGGACATCCCCTGGCTGATGTGATGAGTCTGAACACTAGAAGGACAAAGCCTCCCTGCTTTCCATGCTGATACTCCCTGTATCTCTGTCTCCTGTTATCCACTTTGAAGGTGATGTCTCCACCAGCAGTGTGTCATCCTGAAGGACATCTGCTGACAGTAGCACTCCTGGTGCGCTATGCAGCCCATTCTCAAAAAGCTGCATCCCAATGGATAGCATGCATTCTTCTTTGTTTTGGCACCTGCCTGCTGAGGTTAACATAGGAGCATGTGGATGGTTGTGGCTAAGCCTAGGACTCTAACCTTCTAGTCCTATCCTTGGTTGTCTGTTTCAGTCAGTTTACTTATGACATGACACCCTCACTCAGAAAATGCTTCCAAAGAGGGATTTGAAAGTTTACTCCCAATGACGCTCACTAAGGAAACCTCTTTTCATAAGAGAACTTGGCCAGAAAGAGATTAAAATGAGATGCGTCAGAACTATGATCAATGTCTTTAGACCATAGCCATATCTCCTGCCTTTAATTTTTATGAATTACTTAAGTTTATGGGCTCCACTTCCAAATAAGCATTGTTTTATTTAGGGTTTTTATTTTTGGATTTTTTTTTTATTAATTTAAAGTGCTAACTTTGGCTCTGTTTCCATTAGGAGATGAAGGCATGGAAATTAAAAAACAAATTACAGGGATGAGAAGATTACTGAATGACAGCACTGGGAGGATATATCAGCGTGTTGGCAAAGAAGGAGAAAAACTAAAAGAAGAGCCCCAGGATTTGGATTTAGCCTGGCCTCAGCGTTTGAACTCCCCTGCTGAGGCCCCACAGAGCCTCCATTCTTCACGTGGTGTGTGGAATGAGCTACCACCCCAAAGCGGGCAGTTCTCAGGGCAGTATGGCACCCGTTCTAGAACCTTCCAGAGTCAGCCCCACACCACTGCAAACTCCAACGGTATGATTGCCATCAGTCATTCAGAGTGCACTTGGGGGATTTATCCTGGCTTGTATTATTTCTAAATATTCAGTCTGTTTTTTGAAATCAGTTTATTAAACCCCACTTTAGTCACCCACCTTCACGGAGTTGTTTTAAAAGACAGGGAAGACATAAAGAAAAAAGTGTATTAAAAAAACTCAGAACTAAGAATCAGGGAAGATAGAGGTGCTGTGTTAGATGTGAAGATTTCCTAGAAGTTTCAGCCCTTTAAGAAATTAAAGCAATTGTCTGTTGATAAACAGATGTTATTGCTACAAAAGCTCTACTTTATCACTAGACAAAGCTTCCTGGTCATCTGGTGTATTATTAATGTAGCCTTTTGCTTCCTTCTTCATGTTTCTTTGTCGGTGAGAAATGATGAGAGGGAGACCGATAACTTAGCATCTTATGTGACTCCCCTGTTAACCCCACTCCAGTGTTGAATCACAGGACCCATATTTTATAACTTGCTTCATTAGCACTGAAAAGTATTCCTTTAAAGTAAAATTTCCTTAAAGTCCTTAATTGTTAAGAAAAATAATTTTTCTTAGAGCTTAAGGAAAAAAATTGATGCTTTTCTTGTTCATATTAATTTTCCATCCAGTGACATTGGATGTTATTTGTTTATGAGTTTTATATAGATGTGTAGCTATATAGTTTTTTACAAAAAGAACAAGGGAAATATAAAAGGTATTTTTTATTTCCTCGAAAAGTTAAGCATTTTTTTTCATTATTTTCATTTCATGATATCCTTCAAGAAAGAGAACTGTTTTGAATTTTTTTTTAAACACAATTCTTACCCAGTTTAAGGACATGGAAAACCATCCTGGGACACTGATGAGGGAGCGAGGGACCCCAAAGATACACAGTGTCTTTTTTCCCTCTCATTATTACATAAGCCAATGCCAGGTTCACTTGTGGGTATGCTTTCAGATTAGAGGGAGATGGCTCATTAAAGACTGCTCCACGCAAATAAAAAGTGAATTCTCTTTAAAATTAGAAAATGATGTATAATGAACTGAGAAGTGTTGGTTTTGTCCTCTTCCACTGATAAAGATAGTATTTAGAATAGTGTCTAAGAATATTTTATAAAGCCCTCCCAACTACTGCCATGGAAGAGACAATAAGAGAAATAAAATGTCCTTCAGTATATATGAAGTTGGTGAACCTAACATAGGCAATTTTGGGGCACCAAGAGTTCTGCTTTCTGATACACAACAAGGATGGTGGATTTGCTTTGGAAAATGTTATTACTGTAATAAAAGTTACATAAATTTCTCCATATCAGTTTGAAAATAGATCTTTTTGTGTTTATTGCTCAAATTCTTTCAGTAATAATGCGTTGTACAATTGACCCTTAAATAACATAGGTTTGAACTGTGCAAGTCCACTTGCAGGAGGACTTTTTTTGAGATTTGCAACAATATGAGAAGACTTGCAGCTAAACTTAGTAGCCTGCAGATAGCAAAACAATTAAGAAAAGGCAGATACATCATGAATGCATAAAAAATATAATTGTAGGGAATAGTCTATTTTGTAACTTGCTACCATAAAATAAACATACCTGCATTATAAAAAATTAAAATTTATCAAAACTGATGCACACAAACACTGTACGACACTACATGTCTTCATTTACAGTTGAAAGAAATGTAAGCAAATGTAAAGATGCAGTATTAAATCATAATTGCATAAAATTAACTGTAATACATACTATACTATTGGCATAATTTTGTAGCAGCCTCCTGTTGCTACTGTGGGGAGTCAAAAGTCCAAGGGAGCTGGGTGCAGTGGCACAGGCCTATAATCCCAGTGGCTCAGGAGACTGAGGCAGAAGGATTGCAAGTTCAAAGCCAGCCTCAGCAAAGGTGAGAGACTAAGCAACTCAGCAATACCCTGTCTCTAAATAAAATACAAAATAGGGCTGGGGATATGGCTCAGTGGTTGAGTGCCCCTGAGTTCAATCCCCGGTACCAAAAAAAAAGTTAGAAGAAATGTTATAACAAAATTTTCAACTGCACAGTTGTCAGTTCCCCTAAACCCTGCATTGCTCAAGAATCACCTGCATGTACATCTACTTTGGTATTTCATTGTAATTATTTGCAGTTTTAAAGTTGTAACTTGTCAGTTTGCTACAGTTTTGAGCTACTTCAAACATTAACTTCAAGCATTTCATGGTTTTTCTATAGTGAACCTTTTAATAATACCCATGAAAAATGCATATTATGTGATTTAAATTACATTTAATGTATAATAAAACATACATTTGGAACAAAACCTTAGAACTTTCTTTACCCACCTATCAGAAAACCAGTGGTAGCTGTCTTTTAAACTTCTCTTTTTTATCAGGGTGAATATTGACCTTGGAGGGAACCCAAGTCAGAGTTCTTTGCCAAATGTGCCATTTTATTCCAAAGACAACAGGGAGATATTTGTTTATATATAAAGCAAACAGAATAGAATAATCTTATTAAGGTAAATATTATATTAAATTTAAACAGTGAAAAAGAGACTGGGGCATGTATGTATAATATGTCAAAATATACTCTACTGTCATGTATATCTAAAAAGAACAAAAAATTAAATAAAACAAGAGACTGGGAATGTGCTCAGTGGTAGAGTGCTTGCCAAGCAGGTGCAAGACCCTGGGTTCCATTCCCAGCACCAAAAAAAAAAAAAAAAAAAGGGGCAAGAGAGAACTATAGTGTAGAAACTATTATAGGGACTATTAAAAATGAGAATGGGTAAAAGATGTCCTATCCTACTCTGCTCCCCTGCTTTCCCCACCCCCAGCATTCCCAAGCAGAAAGATTCTAGAATTTTTTATGTATTCACAGTTCATTTTTTAAATGATGTGCTTACTATTAAAACTATTTTTAATAGTTTCACCTAATTCTTAATATGAACTCTGATATCATACACAGCTACCAATTGTTTTGTAAGGCTGTTCTCAAAGCCAGTTTTTTTGTTTGTTTGTTTGTTTTGTTTTGTTTTGTTTTGTTTTTGGTGCAAACTTGCCTGAATATGTTTATAGTGACTTTTAGGGTACTGTTATCTGAGACTAACTGGTCTGACAGTAGGGAGTCCTGTTGTGGCAGTAGATTGTGTACATGTGTTCCTGCAGGCCCTGCCACCTGTGACACAGCATGTACCTTATAATACAAAAGCCTGGGTAATTAGATAAAGTCAGACCCAAAATTTAGGTTGTGAAAATTATTGGGTGTATTTCCTCAGGCACAGCTTCATAATAATTGCACATGATTTAAATCTTATCAAGATCCCTTCTCTTTATAATGTTTTTGTTTGTTGGGAGTATGCCATTCTTTTCTTTCATGCTTAGGAGAACTTCCAGTGGTGAATTCATCAGTTGGATCAAACTGCTGTACTTGTAACTGCCAGTCAACGTTGCAGGCCATTCTCCAAGAACTCAAGACCATGAGAAAATTAATACAAATTCAAGCAGGTACAAAGATCAGGCCTCTGAACGTGTACATTCATTGTTAATGCACATCTGACATCTTCAGTTGGGATGTTCATTGCCCTTTGTTACAGAATCCTTCCCACTTTGTGTTTTGCTGTGCCTTTTCAAGTGTCCATTTTCTCTGCTTTTTTCTACAGTCCTAATTTTTTCTTTTTGTTAGCAAATCAAACAAAATCTTTATTGCTCCTAATACTACTCACATACTTATGTACATGTCTTCCATATACTTCATCCCATGATCTCCTGGTACTTCACAAATGCTAGTTAATTAAATTCTGGAACATCCTATGTGAAAGAGCCCTTTAGAAAGTACAGTCTTTGCTATTAAAGCTTTTCAAGGATGTGAGCAGATGAGAAGTGTTAAGCTGCAGGCTTTGCTTGTGACTTTTCTCTCTCACCTGCAGGATGTAGAAGCTCAGAGATACCTCACATCTGTCCCTTTCATTTATGTGACTGCTTTTGTTTATTCTCACTGCCATTGGACAAGGTGAAGAACAGAAGAGTAGCAGATGTGTGTTTGGTACTTGAATGCCCAGTTTCTCCTTTCTAACTGTATTACTTGTGAACCTCCCAGTTCTCCTCCGTAAATGGAATATTAATTTCTAACTCACAGGGTCATTTTCATATCAGGAGATAGCAAATGAAATGAATTTCATAAAGCATGATGCAAGCATGAGTTTCTCATTAGTGTTTTTTTTAAATACCATGCAATATTTTATAGAAGTCTGGAAGTAAAGGTCTTCATTTAGTGGATTATTTTCTAATCACCACAACTTGAAGAAAACCAGATTTTTTGTCATAGGTACAAAAAATAACAAACTATTTTATAAAATCTTCCCTTTTGTCAGGGGAAACTGCTGCTTGGTGTTAGTTATGGTAAAGCAGAAAAATAGCACAGCCCCCATCATGATTAGTGTTCCTACTCTTTCATTACAGTGGTGCATGGCTCAGAAACTGCTATTGGTGCCACTGAGTGAATTCTAGTAAAACCCTAATGTGATGTGGTTTCTATACAAAAAGCTTAGTACTTAGACATATCATCCACCTAAACTATACTAGTATAAGGTGAACTAGAGACTTGCTGAAAGCAACATTTAAAAAAAATTTTTTTAGATGTTAATAGACCTTTATTTTTTTCACTTATTTATAAGCAGTGCTGAGAATTGAACCCAGTTCCTCACACATGCTAGGCAAGCACTCTACCACTGAGCCACAACCCCAGCCCCAAAGCAACATTTTTTTTTAATGCTGAATTTGGTCTTATCCCAAGGCAAAAGTAAGCATTTTGCTCAGGTCACTAAGCATTTGACTCACTTTGTTCCACAACAGTAATCTGTGTTCTTATCAACCTGGCAAAGGTTAACATCCTCTAAAGAAGGGCTTCAGAAAGAAAGGTTACTTTATTATTACTGAGATTCTTTTCTCAGAGGAAGAATCTGTTAGCACTTAAGAAAATATGTATATGAAATTGTAATGATTTATTTTGTTACTTAAGCTCCTTACTACTGAAATGGCAAACTACAAATTGCAACCATTTAAATCCTTGACTGAAGCCTTTCTAGAATCTATTAAGTAAATGCCACTTTGTCACCATGTTTTCTTTTCTGAACCTTTGCAGATTAGGGAGGTGAATAATTCCAAAGATGTTGATAGTGCAAAGGATAAACTGAATAAATTACTCTTGTTTAATTTTCGTAAACTTAAAAATTTGTGTTGTGTGGGTAGATTTACTTAAGGTTTATTGACTGTAAGAATTAGATTTAAATTATATTTTGAAAGTTTCACCTTTATTTTAGGGAACAGACAAGGAGTAAGATTAAGTTAAGATCCGGATGCCAGAAGTATGGACCCTGTCTACATTTACAAAAAGAGAAGGAAAACTCATATCGTCCTCTGTGTTCTTCAAACCAAAAACATTTTCTCTTTTAATTTGAAATAGTGGGAGCTTAGGGTTGTGGCATAGATGGGGTTGAGCATCACTTTGGGGTTTCTTTAACCCTGGTGACAGACCAAAGCTAACCTGGAGTGAAAATACAGATAGAATAGAGAGGAGTCCTCAACTCTGGCTGCACATCAGAATCAGTGGAGGAGCTTTAAAGCATTAGCATGCCAGGGGCCCACCCACACTGGGCTGTTCACTTAATCTGAGGTGTTTTTTTGTTTGTTTGTTTGTTTTTTGGTTATTTTCGATCTTGGTTTTTGCTTTTTTATTTCTTTTTTTGAACTCCAGAGTGATTCTAATATGCAGCTGAGGTAGAAAACCAGTGAGACTAAGTACTGCACAAGTGGTTGAACTACTTTTTAGGTACTTGTTTCCAATACTTATAATTTGCTTTCTGGTCTGAAGATGAAAGTGTCAGGATCAAGTATAAATATTCTCTCTTTTCAGACTGATAGGAAAGAAGTAAGAGGAAGTGACCTGTGTCTGTGTGCATTTGAAGACTGTTTTCCCTTGGCTTTCATTAATAGGTTTCTTTCTGCAAAAAAGCAGGCATATCCTGTGGTCATATTTAAGAAACCATATTAATACATGAGGATTTAATGCAAATTCAGGCCATATTTTCCTATTTCACTTCCCATCAGAGTATTTTTAAATGACTAACAAACATTACTTCTCAGAATGCACCTGTGAAAATGCCTTGGTTTCTTTAAGTGTATGTCCAGTACAAGTACTTAGTCCTTAAATAGTGCTTTTCATCTTTGGAACTCAAATTGTTTCTGGATTTTAGTAATCTGCCTGACTGTACAGAACTATATTATTCCTCTTTTCAACTATACAAAACTGAGGTATAGAGAAGTGACCTAGGCTAATACCATGTAACATGGTGCCCTGGAGATGGCTGATATACCCACAATATTTGATGAGCAAGGAGTTCCCATGCTCAAGTGACTAACAAAATGAATCCTTTCCTTTATCAGTCTTGCCCAAATGATCATCATTGTTCCATCTTGTCAGTTAGGGCACCTGTAGATTGTTGGCAACTGATCAGCCTAACTCCAAATGACATCATGTTCCTGAAGTGGGCTTATCAGAAAGCATGGATATCTATACCTGAATTTAAGTTCTGAAGTTCTTTTTTATTATTAAGTGTCACATGATTTATGAAGACATGCAGGTTTTCTCTAACCCTTAATCCTTTTCTTCCTTGAAGCCATCAGTACCAGTATGTTGCAGTGATAAACTTTTGAAACATGGTTTTCTTCTGGGTATTTCTCTGCCTGTAGGGCTCTGAAGTGCCCTCGAGCCTATGTTTGGTAACCTTGAGGTCCTGAGTGAGGTTTATTTAGGTGTGCATCATCTTTAAAGGAGTCTCACTTCAGTATCAGTTTGTAAATCACAGAGATAGATGAGGGTAAGTTTTCCTCAGGTAGACACCAGTGCCTGTACCGTGTTTGTGTTTATTCTTCACAGTTGGAACTCAAAACAGACAACAACCCCCAATTTCCCTTATATGCTCCCAGCGAACTGCTGTCTCACGCAAGAGAAATAAAAAGAAAAAAGTGCCCCCCAAAACCGTCGAACCTGTTACTGTGAAACAGAAGCCCAATGTGTTAGAAATTGAGAAGAAGCCAACAGCAGGGGCCTTGGAGCAGTCTGGTCCCCAAACCTCAGAGCTCACCTCCACCAAGGAGAGCCACGTCCTGGGATTTGGCATTGTTCTCGAATCACCTTCTTCAGATGTAAGTTGATGTTTTCTGGCTGCTGACTCTAACTGATATAACTTCCAGAGATTTTATAGTATTGTGCTTTCTCCTTAACTAGTTCTGCCTAAAACAACTAGAGAAACTTGGAGAATACATGTGAGAAAGAGAAAAGGAAGACCAGTAATAATTTTCTTGCCTAGAATTTTCTTTTCTGAAAAACTCATGTTGTATGTATTTAAACATGTTTCCATTCTTTATCTCCTAAAGAAGAAGGGTGATGGTGTAAATAATCTGCTTGCTAATTTCTTTAACATTTTTAATTTTGAAGAGGCAGTTTTCAATTTCCTCAGTGTAGAAAACTAAAAGAACATAATTAAATCCTTTGTAGATAGGCATAAATGAACAGAAGCATACAGATAAGGTCATACCTTTCTGGAAACACAAACTAATAATAAAAAAGAAGCAGTAGTGCTAATTCTATTTTATAGATGCAAGCTACACTGCTAATTAGGTGGCAGTGCCATGCCATTTACTCGGTATAATGATAGGTTAACGCTCTACAAAGGTTTGCTATTTTAATATCATAGCTTGAATGTTGTTGCAGTCCAGGATGTTGGATTATATCTGAGATAGCCATCTGACTTGCTCTTTTATATTCATAGACCGTAAAACAAATTTCTATCATAATGTGCTGTATTTGCCACTGCATACACTATTTACAATATCTTTATCTAAGTACATTTATGTTGTGAACCCCAACTTGTTGGCAGAGTTCTTAAAATAAACAAGAGTGAGTGATCTGTTATTATCAGATCGCATAGGAATTGTATCCTGCTGAGAACTCCTCAGGCCTGTATAGGATTGGAGTTTGGCCTTACCTTTTAAACTTTAAATAAGAAACAAATTGCTATTTTTTTTTTTAAGTACCCTCTTTCAAACTGAAGGAAGATGGTTTGCTAGCATATGTCCATACTGGGTCTTTTTTGTTTTGTTTTGTTTTTTGGGTGCTGGGGATCAAACCCAGGGCCTTGTGCTTACAAGGCAAGCACTCTACCATCTGAGCTATCTCCCCAGCCCCCAATACTGGGTCTTTAATAAAGGAAAACAACCAAAATAATTACCAGAAAATCATTTATCCAATTCTTGGTGTTGGGGTATTTTTAAAAAATCTATAAGCAGGGGCTGTGGTTGTAGCTCAGTGTTAGTGCACTTGCCTAGCATGTATGAGGCACTGAGTTCGATCCTCAGCATCACATAAAAATAAATAAATAAAATAAAGGTATTGTATCTATCTACAATTAAAAAAAATTTTTAAGTCTATAAGCACATGCTACAGATATTAGGAAGTTCTTCTAAACATTTAAATTTATAAAATCACTAATGATGATATTGTTCTACCCTGGACCAGTCTTCTCATTTATTAGATCATATTTTTACTGCAACTAAGGCCCTGGTTCAGACCCCAAGTAAATAAATCTTGTACTTGGAAACAGGTAAATTATTCCACGAAGTATATTGAAGCCTAAGCATTTTTCATTATACTTTTTTCCTTAAAATTTCTAAGCATTCTTTTTTGATAGGCACTGATGGATTAGGAGTAAGAATTTAAGTTGTATAAATCATCTTTTACATGGATTTTTCTAATGCTAATGTCTGAAATTTCTCCTTTAAGTATTTTTAAGCTCCAAATGTACTTTAGAGATAAATTGAAGAAGATCTGATAAAGGCTTTATGTACATTCATGAAATAGAATTTTTATTATCTTTACCAATATCAGTATTATAATTTCATTTACATATTATATAAAAATAATTTACTTCTTATTCATGATTTTTTGCTAACAAGAGCGATTAAATTTGATTAAGTACATTCAGAATTGTCCATGAAAACTCAGGTGTTGATTATCTCTAAAGAGTATCTTCCTTCTAAAGAAAAACAGAATATCTATATGCATATTACCTTTCCATTATGCAGCTAATGCACCATTTGATTCATCTCTTCAACAGAAACCAAAACTTCACCTGGAGGACAGGGCAGTGAGTCCCAGCATTGGATGTGGATATATTGTCCAGAGATAGTGCTCTTGGGCATTCATGAGGCTAGCCTGGGGTGGGAAATTGACTCCCCAAAATGAAGGGATCATCAATACCAAGGCACCCAAATTTAGGTACTTTTCTAGTCTTCTATTATTTCTTAGCTATGAGGCTCTTAAAAATCATTAGAAGAAGAAATAATTCCTATAATCTACAAGAATTGTGCATTTGAAGATGAGCTTTGAGAGGTATGCAGGGTTGGAACATCAGGTCCAAAGTTGAAGGACTGGGCAAGTGGTTCAGTGTTGCTAGAACAGCTGTCTGACTGACCCTAGTAATAGTAGGATGTGGCCAAAGAGGAAAAGCCCTGATACCATGCTGAGGCCTTCAGCATGTGCTGTGGGCACTAGGGAGCCAGTGCAAGTTTCCAATAGAGGAATATCTTGTCTGTGCTTTAGAAAAATCACCAGAACAGTGTTATGGACAGTAGAAAGGTGGAGAGAGGGAATACAAGGGAAGCAGGGGGAGGATGCTTTGTCCATCTGGGAAAAGGCTGGGATGGTCTGGCAAGAGCAGTGAGCCTGAGAGAAAACAAAATGTAAGCTCTAGCAGGGACTTGGGCGTGGAGTGTAAACCCCAGATTTTTACCTTGGAAAACTGGATTGGTTACTCACTGATACTGCCAACTTTAACAAAGAGAGGGAAATGAGCAGAAGCTAACTTTCTGTTCTGGAAAGGAAAGTGAGTTAAGTGTCCTCAAAATATTCCTTAGATACAAAGAGCACAGAAAAAATATTAGTGCTAGGAACAATGAAAAAATGAACATCACACCTATGCTTTATTGCCTTTTAAAAATATATGTATATTTTTAGTTGTTGATAGACCTTATTTTATTCATTTGTTTATATGCGGTGCTGAGAATCGAACCTAGGTGCCTCACACATGTGAGGCAAGAGCTCTACCACTGAGCCACATCCCCAGCCCCTTTTTTGCCTTTTTAAAAAATGTTTGTCAATGGATCTTTTATTTATTTATTTTATACGCGATGCTGGGGATTAAACCCAGGGTCCCACATATGCCAGGCAAGCGCTCTACTACTGAGCCACAACTCCAGCCCCTTTTATTTCTTTTTTAAATATAAAAAAGTTTACTGTGAATCTTTTAAAAATTCAACATAATAAGTTACCTTTTTAACACTGGGACTTGTACTGTCACCCAGTTACAAATGTGCATATCCATTGCACAAACACCAATGTGAGGGCCACGTGGAGCTGTAGATATGGCAGATGGCCCATGTCTTCTGCCTGGTAGCAATTGCTCCAACTCAAATGCAGAAAACACTAAGCTGTAATCAAAACCAACTGATATGTCATACCCTGGTGTTGTGAACATTAAATACATAGAATATGGAAAAATTCTATTGCAGTGCCTAGCATATAAAAGGTATTCAATAAATGTTTTCTTAATCTGCAGATGAAAATATAATCTCATTTGTATTAAGAACAAAATATACCTATGAAATATTGACTCTAGATTTGGCTTTAAGTAGAACCCACTCCTCAATTTAACTGCCATTTGCTTCTACTCTCCTTAACTCTTCTCTCTACCCACTCACCCACCTTCAGGGCTCTAATTTGATCTGAACACTCCTCCTTTATAGAACTTTTTTGTACTCTTTTGTAAGTATTTACATGATTTACTATCCTTACACCCCAGCTTCTCAAGAACAGGGACTAGATGATATAATAGTCATGATATTCATGTCCTATCCTATGCTAAATAAATGATGTCATTTATCCCTACTCTTATAGATATTCTTACTATTCTCCTCTTACAGAACCTGTACAAGTTCACACCCAGAAGAGGTAGAGCTGGTTCCCAAGCCAGGCCTGTCATCTGCTCTTGTCCCTGTGTGAAAGACAGTGCTAAGCACATTTTAGCACACTTCTTGTGTATCATGGGCACTTAGTAACTGTTTATGGGGTGATTGTTATATGAAGGAGAATCACCATATTACACTAGGGCTGTTTATTCTGTTTACTTGGAAATTTCTTTGGGAGAAGTGAGTGGTTAAGGCTGTGAATCAGGCTGCTGGCTTAGAATATCAACTCTGTAACCCTGAGCAAGTGAATCTGCCCCTTCCCTCAGCTTTCTACCTGTAAAATAGGAATAATTATAATAATGTTTATCTCATAGAGTTGACCTGTTGGAAGAAGTAAATGAATCCATCTGTGTAAAGCACTGAGAGCAGTGCCTGGCACATTTGAAGCTCTCCATAAATTTTGGTTCTTCTTTTTTATCCTTAACAGTCCTACCTAAGTACTTTTACAGAAACAAATGTAAGTGTTTTAAATTAAACTTACCTGTATGTATGAGTAAACAGATGTATATGAACAAATAGTGTTTTTGAAAAGGAAGTAGCCAGAAGTATTTCTCTTTTAGAGCAGGATTATTTTTTTAACCCTTTTACAATTAGAACATTAAGTAAAATTCAGATGTAAATTACAAAGACTCAGGACCAAATTTCAAATTTAAATACAATATTTAACTCTTTTTTTTTTTCATGAGTATACAACCCATGGCAGTTGTTCCTTTCTTAGTGACCTTTTTACAATGTATATTGATTTGGTTTTCAGGTCAGATATACATGGTGTATGTAAGCTTTATTGTTTTTCTTTTTTAAAATTTTTTATTTGTTTTTAGTTATACATGATTTATTTTTAATGTGGCTTCTTTTTTCTTTTGACTTTGGTCAGAGACTTAGATCTACTTTAAAAAATATTTTCACATTAATTTTTAATAATAGAAAATGTTGGGCTATGGATGTTGCTTAGTGCTGTAGCATTTACCTGGCATGTGCATGACCCTGGGTTCAATCCCCAGCACCACACAAACACACACACACACACACACACACACACACACAATAAAATAATAAAGTTTTTCTGTTTGTTGTAATTACTGTATTTTCCAGTAATCCTAGATTACAGAAATTTTAAAGTTGTCAGAAGATTAATCTATGAATATTTATTAGGTTAAGATATTTTCATTTGTATCATTCTTCTTCTTCTTTTTTTTTTTTTTTTTTTTTGGCGGTGCTGGGGATTGAACTCAGGGCCTTGTGCTTGCGAGGCGAGCACTCTACCAACTGAGCTATCTCTACAATCCTGTATCATTCTTCTTAAAATAAAGAATTTAAAATGCACTCATGCTTTCTATAGAAATAGCTTTGGATTCAGACTCTGTTTTCTTAAACATCTTCTTAGCCTAACAAACAAAATGATCTGCTAGGATCTAGTAGGGTAAATCAAGCCAGCAAGTTTTCATTTATTCATTGACTCACTGAAACCAGGGTAGTGTATGTGTGAGAGCGTAGGTTTTTGGCACAGTCTGCTTGGGTTCAAATTCTTGCTTCATCATGTGACATGATGGAAAATCTTAAATAAGTTACTTTTCTGAACCTTAGTTTTTGTATCTGCAGTTGGGGATAATAGTGGTAGCTGCTTCACGGGGTAAGAATTAAATTAGAAAATCCATGTATTGTATGTTAAAGCAGGGCCTGGAATATAGTAAGTAGCAAATAAATGTTAATCATATCACAATTTTCTAGGCCACACTGAAATGAATGAAATAGTCTTTGTCCTTGAAAGGAGCACATGGAGAGAATTTCACAAATAGTGGTTACAGTATCATAGAATGAAGCTCTAATACAGGCAGCCAGAAAATTTCCTGGGAACCAGGAGGAGCAGGACATCCGTGCCTGTAAGGCCAAGGACAGACTTTTAGAGTGGGCATCTTAGAGGAGCAATTTTAGTAGAGTTTGGAAGAAGCCAGATCGCAGTGTTAGAATTTTCTGTGTTATCCATTTGGCTCAATTATCTTTAACAAAAGTCAAGCCCTAGTCTTCAGTCTTAATTTATTACCTGAGAAGGAAAAAACTAAACACATTTCTGAAAGACTTTGTCAGTTCTCATTATACAAAAAGAAACTTTCAAGAGACCAAATTGTATTGTTTCTTGTAAAATTCAATTCTTACTTCCACCAAAATTTTGTGAAAGAAGAAAAAAAATAATTAGTTTTTAAAATAATTTTTATCTTATTCAACAATAAATATATGCTAGTATATAGGTTATGCTTACTGTTTCAAGGACTTTCAACCAAGCATTTTTTACTTAATATAGAGCATCTACCTTACAAAGTTAGTCTTGATATGGTACATCCAGCAAACTTCTGCTCCATCCATGCGGGGATTCTTAGCCCAGCCATACCTGTTCCGAGCTACTTGACAACAACAGCTATACTCACTGGGCCAACCAGAGCAGGCCTGCCTTTTAGTCTCATTGGCCATGTTCTTGACATAACAATTAAGTCTGCCTGGAGCAGGCCTGATTTATCAGAAACAATTTTAGGTTTTCTCAAACAGAAGCAGATCACATTTATGAGCAAAATAAAATCAATTATGGATTTTTTTGTGTTTTTAAATTCCTTTCATTAACTGAAGCTCATTTTCATAGAAATGTATCTGATATACTGCTAAATAAATAGTAAGTGGGCATCACTGTATGATAATGAACAGAAAGACTAAATTCACATCCTTTAAACATTCTTATCAATCCTCTTATACATCTTTCAGTGTAAAAGCAGTCTTATTCAGCAGTTTGTGTCTCTTCCTCTGTAGTTTTCTTTCAGGTTTCAGTCCTGAGCTAGTCTCAGACTTAACTAGCCAGCCAGTCTCAGCTTTCTGATCCCCACACCCTGTGGTCTCATGCAGACAACCTCATGCATGTGCCTGTAAGTGTGGGTTTTACACAACACCAAGTTTAAAAACAATATGTATAATTTATTAATTTGCAGTTGAAATGCCTAACACGAATATTTGTTCATTTCTTTTTACTGTTTTAACCAATGACTGACTATATGTAGCTTTACTATAGTTTTGTATTAGTAATTAGTAATATAAAATAGCCTAGCCAAACACAATGGCACACACCTATAATCCCAGCTATTCAGAGGCTGAAGCAGGAGGATCACAAAGTCAAGCCATCCTGTCTCAAAATAAAATATTTAAAAAATAAAAGGGGTAGGGATGTATCTTAGTGGTAGAGTACTTCTTGGTTCAGCCCCAGTGCCACAACAAAACAAAATAGCCTGTATGGAAGTGCTTTCTGTGTGATTAATTTGTATGCTCTCCTTAAAATTGTCTTACTTGTTTTCTTTAGATTATATAGGGCAGTCACATGACATGCTCATAGGGACTTGAGGGGCATGAATCTCTCACCCAAACTACTTCTTAACTCGTTGCTTGTGAGTAAAGGGAGACCTCAAAGGGAGACCACTATTTTCTCAAATGCAAGAAAATAGTGGGCAGGCCTGGAACTAAGGACATGTTGAAGAACCATCAGGACAAGATGCAGTTTTTTCCTCCATCTCCTCCCAGTGTAAACTGTGATACCGCTGGATAAGGAAAAGCACCATCTATACATTGTGCTTATGCTTAGGCACCCCAATAATCAAGACTTATGCAAAATCTAGATTATAGTGGGAATTCAGACATTCAACCCCTTAAAATGATGACTGTACGTGTTGTAAGTTGTGCCCCATAATTTGGATGCAATTTAAAAGTCATATTACTACAGTAATCAATAGAATGTACAGATTAGTGTGCTGTCTGTCTCGACAAGAGTATCAAACAGGGAATCTGTCAAGGAAAATCTAGTTTTTAAAATGATGCTCATTTGGAATAGTGTTCGTTTCTGTCATAACTATCTTTAGTAAGCAGAGAGATCTCATTTTAAACTACCACCAGTAAATAAAAGATGTAGTTATGCAATTAAAGAGTTTTAACCTGTTTTAAATTTATATGTGAAGTTGTAGATCATGCACTATGATTATACTCTTAAAATGGAGGAAACAGGTTTCATGGTGAAAATCTAAGATTAATTAACATTATTTTCATGTTTCAAAAAAAAACAAAGCCATCCCCCATGTCCAACTTTATTTTAGGAATTGGTGCTTTGTGGCACCTGGCAGACATGTTTTAGCACTCAGTCACTGCCTGCTAGGATATCTGAACAGGAGGCAGGCTGGGAAGAGCAGGAAGGGCAGAGCTTAGCCACCTTTGCCCTTGCTGCTGTAGGCTGCTGTGCAGCTAATCAAACTATTTACGCCTTTGTAAGGTGCTTGCAGGTGGGTGAGTTCATGTCCCTTGATCTGGAATAACAGTTGAAAATAAGAGTATCAGTCTGGCAGTAGAAACTGGAACAGAAAGCAATGACAGCTTCTGCCCTGAGTGGTACCTTAGAAATCACAGTATGCTTATGATGCTGTAGGAAGTCTTGGCTCCACCAAAGCTCCAGATATTTAGTTTTAGGAGTCACAGCAGATGCACAAACAATTGTACAACAGTCTCCTAAATCTTAGCTTCAAGGCCCTGTTAAAATGCTATGTGATACATTCCCTTTTTAAATTCTGAGCCCCCTTTCTCTTGCACCCCCAGGCAGTCAAGTCCTGCCTGATGCTAGCAACAATAGTACTTGTTCTATATCTCTCTTATAGTGTTTCTCACTTTCTATTTTGTGTGATAGGTACCTATGCATAAGTCTTCACTGTAGAGCCAGCCTTGAAATTCCTTCCACAGAGGGTGCTCAGTGTGCAGGTATTGAATCAGGCAGGGTGGCCTTCTCCAGGCAATCTTCTGCTGGAGGGAGCACATGAGCCTTTCTAAGAAGACATTGGTAGTGTGCACCCAGCCATCACACGACAGACTTGCAAGCCCACTTCCTTTATACGGGGCAAGAGAGCTCTGAATCAGCACTAGTCATTTTGAATGAATTCCTACATAGTGCTTTGTTTATTCTGACAAATAGCTATTGGACACTGGGTGCTTGGCACGCTGAATACAAAGGAGTGCTCATCCTTATGAGAAACACAAACTCTCTATTAAGTAAGGTGCCACGAACATATTTCATAGAAAATACTATCACTGCATGAAGAGGGGAGTGGCTAGTTCTGCCTGATGGCTCATTTGGGTCAGTGTTTCTCAAGCCAGAGTCCAAGTCCTACAGGATGAATCAAAGGGGAAGTTCTGGAGTTTCAGCAGTCGGGTGGCTAAATTTTAAACACCTGGTTAGTGATATTAGATTTAAACTGAGTATTATGGTAATGAGACAAGTTGGAGTCCTTCCTGTTGCTTTCTTGAAATTTAAGAGCTTCTGTAACACCTTGGACCTTCAAATAGCTGTGAAATATACTTGGATATTTTTAATGGTTTCCATATGATTTAGGAGCACTTAGCAAAAAAATCTGAGATCAGTTTATTTAGAGTAAAAGTTCACAGGATATGCAAAATTCTGCTGATGACTAAATTTCATCTTAGATTATGATGGAAAATTCAGTTCTAATATTTCCACATCGAATCATTTGGCATATATTTCTTGAGTGCCTCATTTGTGCCATCCTTGTTCTAAGAGTTAGTATTCAGCCTCCAGCTCCCATCAAGCTCCTCCACAGACCTTTGACCAACAAGCAGCAAGATGCAGCAGTCAGGGGGATACCCTGACAGCACTGTTTTTACAGTGATATTTGCCAGGCATTTAGAAACCAAACACTGAATGGCAAAGCAAAGCAGAGGAATGAGATGACTTTCTGGATAATCCAGTCAAAAATTCCATTTTGGAGAGGCAGGGCCCAAATGCCTTCCTAAGTCATCCAAAAAATCTAGACTGAGCTTCAAGCACTTTGTAGCGTGCCGGGCATTTTGAAAACAGTAGGGCAAACAATTATAATTCATATTTTCTAGGATAGAAACTAAGCTTAAATCCTCACATTTCCAATGTGATTTAGAAAAATCTAATCATGCCAGTTTTACAAAACAAGTTAAATATCTAAGAATGAGCTTTGGAAGTATATACAACTTAACATTCTTTTTTTGTAACAACAATTACCAGTTGCATTTCTTCATTTTAAAATTACCATTTTTAAAGGTGTCATGTTATAACCAATAATAAATGACTTAATAGTTTAAATTATAACTAATGAAATTTTATGTGTTTAATAAGAATTTATTGAGTGTTTATTATATGCCAGCCCCTAGAAATACAAAGTGCAGTATAATAAATACAATCATATGCTATATCAGATGCCTAGTGGTAACATAGCTACCTTCATAACAGGAAGGAGTTAGAAAAGACTTTGGAAAGGAAATAGTGTATGCCAGTCACAAGATGAAAAGACAATTTGTAAATATCCAGGTGTGCTGATAGAGAATTCATTATGTGTGTGGTTTGTATTATTATATGATATACTCCAAGCTGAAAGGCACCTCAAGGGTCTTTTGATCCTGTATCCCTGTCATGTGGCTAGTACATTGGTTTTTCAGGGTGCTCTGGGATATAACTGAAGCTTTTCCTCCTGAAAATAGGGATGGGGAGTGGATTGAAACAGCCTGGGAACCTGCTCATCATTTTTATTTGTATATCCATTTACTTAAGTTTCATTGGGTAAAAAAATAGTTCCACAGCTAACAACCCCTGGAATAGTAGAAAGAGGAGTGGCCCCATGAAGTTGCCCCATATTTGTAGCCTTAAGTGAAAGAAATTAAGTTATTTAATGTATGAGAAAGTTACCTGTAAACAGTAATGCACTGAGCACATCTGAATTGTTTGTAAGTCATTTTTGTTATGATCTTTTGGGGCCTTAGTTCCTTTGTTTAAAAATGAGTGAGGGTGTTTCATATAGAAGGCTCAAATCTTAGTTCTAGAATTATGTGATTTTGTGATTATCTCAATGATTTGTAAGAACAGGAATACTTCCTCAGTGTACCCTTCTCTATTGCTTTTGACGAGACAGTACTGAATGCTTTTGACGAGACAGTACTGAAATGACAGCGTCTTGTTTTGTGAACTGTAACTGGTCATTGGTTTTAGAAAGTGCACATTCTGGCACACTATGCTGAGGCTGTATCATATACATGATGTGGATATTTCAACTTGTGATGGTTTTTGTTGCACTTTATGCCCAAAGTCAAATGCCCCAAATTTTGCTTCTAATAAAATATTTCTCTTCTTTTGGTAGCCAGAAGTGCAACTTGCTGAAGGCTTTGATGTATTTATGCCTAAGTCTCAGCTGGACTCTATACTGTCAAACTATACTCGCTCAGGAAGCCTTCTCTTTAGAAAACTGGTGTGTGCATTTTTTGATGACAAGACTTTGGCTAACTCCTTACCCAATGGGAAGAGGAAAAGAGGACTCAATGACAACCGGAAAGGACTAGACCAAAATATTGTGGGTGCAATAAAAGGTTGGTCTGCATCATTTCATTTTATGGGTTCTTTGTTGTGTTTCGTCTTCATTCCATAAAAATGTAACTGAAATTATAATAAACTAACTAGCAGTTAGTTTAATTTGCCATTGCACCTTACCCATTGGCATGGCTCTCAGGTATGCACCCTGCAGCTCCCTACCCCACATACCACTAAAATATGGTATTTCAAGGTGACGTTAATTTGTTAAATAGTATTTTAAGAGACAATTTGATCTGCTACAGAACCAAAAAGCGTTTTTCTTATTTGACTTTTAAAATGGAAGTATTTTTCTTTTCGGTAATTTCTAAGGATTCCATCAGTTTGTGATTTAAACTTAAGTTTTTAGATGTAAATAAGAATAAAGCTATCATGTGTTAAATTAAGTAAGATATTTCTCTCCAAAGTTCAGAATCTGCATTACCAGGTCATTGCATCTAAAGACATTTTAAATCTAAGTGAAACCACACACTGTTCATCCCCACACATTCCTAGCCAGCTCTGCTCCCTTTTGTTTTGTGACAAAAAGTCATGCCACCTACATGGAGAGACCACCCTGGGTCTCTCCCCTTCCTGTACCTCCTTTGAGCATGTGTCTGTATTCCATGGCCTTACAACAGTCATGCCGGTGCATGGATGTATCTCCTTCTCTCTCTAGTTCCACATCCTAGACCAAGTTCTTCACTATATGGTATCCTTATTCAGGACTCTGATAAACATAACTTTAGGAAATAGAAGTATTTAAATGTTGTTATCAAAAAGTATGTAAATAGCTGGGCATAGTGGCACATACCTGTAATCTCAGTAATTCAACAGGCTGAGGTGGGAGGATATCAAGTTAGATGCCAGGCTCAGCAACTTAGCAAGACCCTGTCTCAAAATTTTAAAAGAATGAAAAGAACTGGGGATGTAGCTTAGTGGTAAAGCACCCCTGGGTTCAGTCCCAAGTACCAGAAGCAACAACAATAACAAAAAAAAGATGTAAACAAAGTCTCAAATCTAAATCCAACTACCATGAAAATGAAATTTTGAGTAAGTCCTTAATTAAAATTAGAATAGTTGATGAGATGTTCGCTGACTCAGTTCTGCATTGTCGGGGCTTGTGAGTGGGACTGACTCAGAGAGCCTTCCCTGTCCCCTTTTCTTCCCCATTATGTTGCAGAATGAGTAAATGAATTTAATAGTACTTAAAGGATACTTGGAAACTCACAATTAACTTTACAAAATAATTTGATTTTAAATGGAGTTAGTAAGTACCAGACACCCTTTGTTCATGGCTAGAAGGACATAAGCCTTCATTAACAGGAAATTTCTCATGCTCCATCAGAATTTTTTCACTTAAAGTGACAGTTGAGTTGTATTAAATAAGAAAAGCTACAGAGATATCACAATCTTGGCCATTTATGAAAAGAATGATTCAGCCTGAAGTGACACTAAAAACAAGATTACAGAATTTGAAAAACAGTCAATGATGTAACTAGGACTTGCTGAAGTGAAGAAGGGCCCATTTCCATTTAAACAGACTGGGCTCTCTCAGAACATGAAGGTCCAGGCTGCTGATGCTTCTCTAAAATGCAGACAGGAATTGTTTAATTGTCTCTTTCTACCTACCTGTCTGTCTATCTTTCTTTTCGGGGCAGTATTTTAATGTTATGAAAGCATTCAGAAATTAGGAACTATGACCATATTCCATTTTAATGATGTACAAGAGCTACCTTAATAATAGATGGTAATGAAATAGATCATTACAAGTAAACTAATAGAGGTTTATTCTACCATATTCCATCTAGAATGGACATTATATAAGAGTCAGAAAAAGTGAATTACAAACAGAAATAGAGGATGTGCCTTAATTTTTTCATAGCTCTACTCTAGCTAGAAATAAAAACAGCAATGAGGCCTCTACTCCTAATACCTAATAAAGCCGATTATTCAAATCAAAGAACTCAAAATTTCCATATACTTCTTTTATTGTTGAATTAAATCTATCATTAAAATCTATTAGAGGGGCTGGGGAGATAGCTCAGTTGGTAGAGTGCTTGCCTTGTAAGCACAAGGCCCTGGGTTCGATCCCCAGCACCCAAAAAAAAAAAAAAAAAAAAAAAAAATCTATTAGAACAGCATAATAGCTTGAAAACAGACAGAAATCTACCCTTAAATCACCAGTACCCTAAATCAACACTTTATGTTAATTTGTTCTCTTGTATTGTTCATTCATAGACATATGTTTTCATTTTGCTTATGCAATACGAGGCATAAAAAAATATAGAAAACTTAAAGGCCTCCAGTAATCTCACACTTCAGAGATTACCATGGACCTTTCTTATCGTCTTTATTCAGAGTCTGAATGCGGTATCAGGGTCGTCTGCCTTACCACAGACACTCCATGAAGAACTCAGTTGTCATGAGTCTACTCCCCAGGAATTTTATCCATTTCTACCCGTCCCCTGTGAAGAAGTTATACTAAGTGTCTGCTCTCATTGAGTTTCTAGGTATTCACATTACTTTGCACATAGTGAATTGGTATACCTTCTGTCTTGCTAATCTGCCTGTTTATTTCAGACTCAACTGAACCCTCATGGGTTGGCAGGAAAATTTTCCCTCCCCTACACTTCACCGAGAACTGGGTTTTCCATAAATACGTGTTGGGTAAACAAGTAAGCATAGGGTTTTATTTTTCATCTTGATTTTGGCCTTACTTCATTGACATAATGAGTGTAGTAGAAACGTCTATCCTCATGTCTTCTCATAATTAATTTGAAACAAAAGACATCATAACATTGTTGTAAATTTCTACAAGTTAAATTGCCAATGAAAGTAAAACCAGTAGAAACCAAAACAGTATAAATTTGAATACAACTCTCTTAATTCCCTAATACATTTTTCCTTTGCCATATTTTCTCTAACTAAAGGTTTATTAACCTAAATATGACAATATAAAGTGATTTTTGAAAGTAGCTATTAATTGTAGGTCTTATAGAATAACTATACTCAGTTTTTCTTGTTGTCAGTGAAGATATAAAGAAAAATTCATCTTCCTAAACCAAATCTTTTGGATCTAACTAATCTGGAAAAGAAATAAAATGGTTTTTCTACATAATAGTGCCAAGGCTATCTATCACATACTTGGATTTTGTAAATATGAACTATTCTTTCTTACTCCACCCTTTATGAGATAGTACCCCAATATTGTATTTTCTTGAAAAGTCCTCTTACCTAGGAACAGAAGACTGGTTAATTTTATAAAACCTCACATGTAAAAATAACAGTTGGGGTTTGACTTTGTTTCAAACAAGGGTGATTAGACTGGTTAAAACAATAGTGGAGAAAAAAAGATTAATGAAAATCTATAAAATGCTTATAAGTAGAAACAGAAATGCACTGAAAATAAAAGTTTAATGGGGGGATTATTAACAAAACTTTTTGTAGTGATAACATTCCTCATGACATTATCTTGAAAGTAAAATATAAGCTTCTTTGTATAGATTATATATTTTCATATAATCTCATCTTTTATAGTGACAAAAATTCAATGGTAATTCATTAAAAATTCATCAATAAGTATGGCCCAAGGTATTACTGATGAAAAAGGATCCTTAATTAGAAGTAGTTATCTGAACACTTGAGTTCAACTCTGGGAAGAAGTAACCTATGGTCTTGTTAAGTGAAGTCAAATTTAGCACAAAGTAAACTTGGTATCTGGATTTGATTCAGAATTTGCGACCAGAACCCAGAGTGGAGGTTAGTCCCCAGTGTGTTCCCCTTGCATCATGTGGCATCTGCTGATGCTGGTTGGTCTAACATCTGGATTTTGCCATGACATACTCAGTAGACCATGCAGTTTAACTTAGAGTTGCCTAAATGTGATGTAATAGTTGACTCCCCAAATACTCTTCAAAAAATATAGTTTCAATAAAGATATTTTTAGAACCCATTATGATTTTTAATTTAGCTTCATAATGACTAGTTAAGAAGGTATTATTACTGTCAAACTGGACTGGAGTCTTGAATCCTCTTGCATTCAAAGGAAATTACATGTATGCATCAAGCAAAAGAACTGGTTAATGGTCACTAGTTTACTCAACACAAATTGCTACTCTCTTAAGAGGTGAGCACTGATAGTCTGCCTGGATAGCCACAAGGGATCAGAACTTCTCTGGGAAGGAACAGTTCTTGATGGGTGATACTCCAACAACTCAAAATTGAGTGCCTGACTACATTCCATGTCACCCTCTCACAGATTCTACAGAAATGACCACCAAAGCCTCTCATTTTATTTCAATGACTCTAGACACATGTAGGGTCACTCTTTGTCATTTTATAATACCTCTATTTTCCATTATTATTGTACATCATTATACATTTTCCTGTGATTTAATCAAAAAAGCACACATTTTCTATTTAATCTCATATAGATTTGAATTAATTGGGGTGGAGTTCATGTCTAATTTATTATTTATTGAATGATAGTATTTTCTCTCTTCTCAGAATTCCCTTTAAGCGCACATCTAAGACATCAATTTCAATATGAATATCTCTTGAGTGTTGATGATTTTATTCCCATTTTATAGGAGAGGACACTTCATCTGAGAGAAATTTAAGTAAATTTATTTAACTTAAAGAGTTTGTAAGTGATAGAATCAGGATTTAAGACCAGTTTTGTCTGACTCCAAAGCCATTTTCCAGCACACTTCATTTATAAAAAGAATGAAAATAAAAGCATCCTGCCTTTAAATTTCTGCCTTAAAATTAGCATTTTTGATTCTTTATAGATTCCAATAGAAAGGTGACCATACTAATGGATTAAAATTCCCAGTTATTGCTTATGCAAAGAATACTCAAAAATTTTTGGTTAAAATATAGCCATACCTCAATTTATTTTACCAGCTTCAAGGGTAGGTCTTTTTGTGAGATCAGTCCCATGATGCTAGGGAAGAAAATAGAAGTTTGATCTCAAACTTCCCAGAGTCGAATTCAAAGTTTGTCCCTAAAGAAGAAGGGAAAGAAAAACTTCTAAGACTCTTCTACTGCATAGAACTCCAAGAAAGGAGCTTGGAAGCAAATACTACATAGAGCTTGTCTTCCAAAGTTGTCGATAAATTTAAATTCTTTTCAGGTGTTTGGCAATTGGAACCATTTGATGAATACTTTGCTTCAAGAATTCTTTTGAAAGGTGGTCATATGTTAATTTATCTGTTCATATTTTTAAATATTGGATCTGTTTAAAACAGGAGATAACTAACAACTATAAAATTACATCAAAAACACAGCTTGTCTTAGCTATTTTTGTAACTATCACCTAATTGTTGTTGTTTGTATTTTTCCATTTTTTCTGGAGGGTCAGTGACAGTTAAATAAATTATGTTGAATATCAGCTATTCTGTATGTATAACCCTATATATTCAGTGCCCTTCATACTGGTTCTCATATTTTAGTGTGCATTAGAATTACCCGGAGTGTTAACTAAAATTTTAGATTTTTGGGTCTCATTCTCAGAGATTGATTTAGTAGGTATAGAATAGTCCCAGAAATCTGATTTGAACAGTCAGCCACAGGTGATTCTGATGCAGTTTTTCAGCTCCCCCAACCACCTTGGAGAGACCCCTCACAACTCCGGACTCTAACACTTGTGATGAATGTCCACAGTGTGCAACAGCCCACCTGTGAGACTTGGTATCCTTCAGTTGTTCTTTAAGAGCACCCAGTTTCCTGAAGGCTGTTCTGCTTCACTTATGGAACAAGTGAGAACGTAGCATTGTCTCAACTGCTGCCTTCATTCTTTGAACTCTGAGGTTTAAAGTGATTGTTCTCTTTTGCATTACTCAAGAAACTGGTTTCAGACCTGCAGGCAATGCCTTACCAGTTCTGGACTGCCTGCTTCACCAAGGTGGAAGAGGGGCCTTTCCTAACGAAATAAATGTCCTTAGTGTTCCACAGACCTTGTCATTAGAGTCCTGAAGAAAATGTAGTAGTCTTCATTCTTAACCTTCTCTTAGCCAAAGTCTCCTTGATTGGCAAATCCAGAGCATTTGTTTGACCAGCTTCTTCACCACACAGTGCCATGCAGAAGACATGGTCTCTGCTGCTTTTCACATTCTGGATAAGTAATGAGAACATCGAAATCTTTGCAGTATGTTCAGAAACCTAGAAATCATCAGTAGGCATGAAGTTTCTGTTGACAGCACGAATTTTCATTGTGAGCCGGGAACCGGTGACATAAAGATGAGTAAAGCATGGCCCCTGACCTTAAGGAATGTGCAAGCTAGTAGTGCTACAGGCATGCCAACACTGACCCATAACACAGAACCCTACTCCTGGACACAAGAAAATAAATGTCAGATGCCCGTTATCAAACAGGTAGAAAGCACAGAGGATGTAAATCTCACTAGGGAATGTTCTCATTGCGGAGATGACATCTGAAATAGCCTTGAATGATAAGAAGTAATGCAAAGAAAATGGGGAAAATAACTCCATAATACATTTATTGAAGCTTAAATTCAGTAAAACATGGGGTGAAAGCCATTTGCCTTCAGAACTATTTAAAGCCACTTCTATTTGGTAGACTTTGAGCCCTCAGCAACCTGTTTATCTTAAAGTATTTACCTTCAGGGATGTAATACCAAGGAAATAGTCTCAAATACAATGCACCCCTACTGATTTTCAACCAAAGCTATGCTTCTTAACAATTGTTTCTTAAAGCTGCCTGAACCCCATCCCAGACCTAATAAATCAGAATTCTTGGGGTTGGGGCCACAGTGAGTCTAATGCCTGTCCCTGCTTCATCGCTGGTCTTCCTTAAGCTCAGAAAAGGAATCTCACGGTCCTCAAAACTGTGGGTTCCTCTGTTTGCTACATAAGGGACAGTGAAAATGTGGAGAAATTTAAGAGGAAGTTGGTGGCTTTTATTGATCCTTTTTGATCCCTTCACTTAATGGGTAGGAGCAGTTCTGGATTAACTTCCAAAGACAAAATTCTAATTCCCAGTTGCTGAATTCTTACAAAACCTTCATTGTAACACAACTGTACTGTTAGGTTGACAAAAACAGATTCCTACCAAAAGATATGGCTTCTGTAGCATAAACAGGGCCACTGTGGCCTGACCACAATGCACAGCATAATGGGCACCATCACCATTGCCAACACTGTCGCTTTGTATATTTATTATGACATTTCTTAGCAGATGAAAGCAAAGTGTCTTGAGGAAGGGCACCTTTTTATCTGCACAATGGACTAGCTGTGGCCTTGAAAATAGAATAGTGTTTTCCATATAACCCACCTCCTTTGTATTTAACTCTGAATGTATGACTCATTTGAGACGCTCACCAGCATCCTAAGGTAATGCCACATCCTCCTGTTTTCTCCTCTTGTAGGGAAATGGAATTGTATAGTAAGGGCAGAAATTATATTCCTTATAGCTTTTTCTAGAACCTACAATTGGCTTCAGTAATCCAACCAGTGTTTCAGTTCAGTTCTGTAAACTGTCTCATACAATGTATACATCAAAAATATGAGAAACTCAGAAATTGGTATTTGCTATGTTTCTGTCCTTAAAATCTATATGCAAATGATTATGGAACCTATGTGTCACCATAGTACTATGGAACGTCAGCTTCCAATAAGAAAACTTCTTAAAAATTCACAGAACTTTATTTAAAATTGAACTGAAAACTATCATCAATTTTGACTGCCTCCAAGACACACTTGCATAAGAACAAACATGGCTGCATCTGTCTTGATAAAAGTGCCTGTAGAAGATAGCTTCCACCTTTGGGATTCAATCAGGTCTTCCCACTGGCTGCTCCCTGTAGTCTTCTGTTACAGTGACTGTGTTTCCAGATTGTGTTTCATACATCCTACTCTAGGTTATCATTTGACCGCTCTCCATGGTCAACTTATAGTATTTCTCAGAAACCCTTTTATACACAACCTTAGCATCCTCTCATCAACCCTACCCTTTTGATGGAAGTAAATCTGATGTTTGTTATTTTAAGTACCTCCCTTCCCACTCCTCACTGTTACCCCATCTACCTTTTTGAATTGACTTAGCCAGGTACCAGTAAGAGGGGACAAATACCAATTATAAATGTGGACAAAGCAGGTGCAGGGGCCTATGCCTCTAATCCTAGCTTCTCAGGAGACTGAAGCAGGAAGATTGCAAGTTGGAAGCCAGCCTCAGCAATTTAATGAGACCCTGTCTCAAAATAAATAAAAAGGGTTGGAGATGTAGTGCAGTGGTAGGGTACCCCTGGATTCAATCCTCAGTACCACACCCAAAAAAAAAAAAAAGAAAGAAGGAAAGAAAAAGAAAAAAAAGGAAAAGAGTGAGAGAGATATGTGGGAGCTCGTACTTTCTGTAGGAGCTATCAAATGAGCTAGTTGACCTTATGGCATAAGACATGCATGACATTGTGTTTTAATCATGGGCTTTAGGGTCTAGTCTGACCTCTTCTTGAAAAGTTGAATATGATGCTCATTACCCACACACATAACCCCCTTGAAGGTGACAGGGGTCTTCTGGTTACTGGTACATTATTTTTAGCAGAGGCATCAACATTCTCCTACCCTTCAAGTCCGTAAACTTAGAATCACCTTCAATGCCTTTTTTTCTCCCCTGCTAATCCCGCTTCATTACCCAGCCCTGTCAATTCTTTGTATCCTTCCTCATATTCGTTACTATTCATCTTCTCTGACCTCATCCAGCTGTTAATCCCTTTATATTTAAAGTTCTGCAAAAAGCTCAAAATACCCCTTGTCTCCCCTTTTCCCCTGCAAGTTCAAACTATGCTAAAAGCCAAGCAACACTTATAACACCAAATTTCATGATGTAATTTTCCTACTTACCTCCCCTTTGCCCATTAAATCACATCCGATCTTTACCCTTTCCAGCCTTGATTTCGCCCTTCTTTCTCCCAGTGCTTCCTACCTGGTGAACCAGCCCAGTGTTGGTACTGTTCCTCAAACATCATGTACTTCTGAGTTTTGACTTTGAGTTCTGCTCTTCTCCCTAGAGCTGTGATCCTCTTCTCTCACCCCTCTTTCTAGACAAACCCAACTCATTCTTCCTGGCCCAAGCCTCAACCTACACTGATTGCTCTTTCCCTAAATTCTTATAGTGCTTATTAACTCTGTATGGTTCAGCCATAAATCATAACTCTTTGCATTTCTATTAATGTTTTACGTGGAGAATTACCATGTCATTTTTGAGAGTAAAAATGGTGCTGTTAATAATTTCATGGGCAAAACAGGCATTGTAAATGTGAACTGTCCCCAGAAAATCAGAATATGTGGTAATCCTTTTTATGTCTGAGCATCTTATCACCCTGCTAAAACCATAAGTTCCTATGGGCGAAGAGCATGTTTTATATTTGCCTGTAAATTCCTTGGCACGTGAGACAATGCCACTCAGTATGACTAATGATCAGTAAATACAGGAAGGAACGAAAGAGGGAGGGGACAGAATCAAGCAGCCAATTTGTCTTCCCCCCCAAAAGGTGGTTTCTTAAAAATCAAAACACAACTCTACCACCCTGAATATGTAGAGGGCATGGGCAACAGTACAGTGGTACAGCTTCCCCAGGACAAGTTGGAAAAGGGCAGCTGGAAAGCCAGAAGGCAGAATCTAGGGCAGAAAGAAACAGACGGATTAAATGATGTATAGTAATCAAGGATGGTATAAATTTTGTCAATCAAAACTGATCCCAAATATGAAATCGAATTTTTGTTCAGTGGAAGCTCTGAAAACATTAATTATTGTCAAATATCAAAGAACAAGCTCCACAATATGCAGTATGGAAGGGATAGTTTGTCATGTTTTCATTCATACCACAGATAAATCATCTTCCAAAGGTAAAATATAATAAAATTTTTGTGGGATTTGAGTTTAAATAAATCCAACAGTGGAATCCATAGTCAGGCTTAATGTGTCATTTCCTATATACTGTCTCAAGGTTTCTTGATACATCAGTAAGTATCCATGTGTTTTTTTTTTTCTGCATTTATACCATAGCAGATTGCCTCAGAATATCAAATAAGAGTCTGAGAACTTGATTGCCATCCTCAATATGTGCATGTTGGAGTTGCCACCATGTGAAAAGAACAAGAAATAAAACCCTACATAACCCTGAGGCATCAGCCCAGTCCTGAGGTCCCCAGCATCCTCACCCCAATCTTACTCTGCAGCAGCCACAGGAAGTGGTGCAGTCATGGGGCCAGCTCATGATCTATGGGGAGACACCCCCACACTACCTGCCCAGCTCATGGCTCTTTGTTCTTACAGCCTTGCTCACCTCTGGATTGGATGTTGTGAGGGGTTGGATGGTACCTGAACTCTTTTGCTGTGTCATAACTCATTCTGGAACTGGAGGCATTTCTCCCAGACTTCCTAGCTATAGGGTGAACTTTATGCAGGGACTTAGAAGGTTCATATACCCAGAAGCCCTAACTTTAAAAACTGAGAAAAACTCATTACTTTATCTTCCTCCAAACATTTATCTAAAAAACAGATGAGTATGGGTGTTCTGTGGCACAATGGTTGGACAGAGGGGTGGTGGTATGCATGCCATTTTATGCCACTTGCCAAACTCTTTGATGATTCTCAATCTTTAAAATTTTTGTTTTGCCTGCGCCTCAGCTTCCTGGTCTATAAAATAAATGAGTTATACAAAATATTTCCAAGATGACTTCCAGGTAGAATTCCTATAAATTTATGATTTTAAAACATTTTTCTTTGCTTAAAAAATGGGTTAAAGAGTAAACACCATTATATCAAAGCTTGTTACTCATATATTAATATTTAGCAATTGTAATTTATTCCCTTGAACTATATCAGACACATTAAACAAAGGTGTGTTATATAGCACAGCTTGCTAAAGGAAAGTGTTAATCATATTTCCCAACAGTTATGAGTTCTGCTGTGGGCTTTCTTAAATGAATATAATTGAATTTAACTTTGTTAAATTTGAGAAACCACTCTTGGCACTTTTGAGGCATTTTTCTAGATAGAGATGCCATTGTAGCAAAATGGGATGCAGGGGGACAGGGATAGGGTTGTTTTCCTCCAGGTTCCTGTGGACTCAAATCTTTGAGAATCACTGTAGTTAAACAAGATTGTTCATACATCACAGTTCTGTTAGATTTGGGATAATGAGAGGAGCATTATGGGCTGCAGGTTTACTCCTGTCCACCATTTGAGCTCTTGAAACATTACCTTCTCTAGGAAAGAGTGTGGCTTGACTAACTTTTGAAGTGTTATTCAGAGATTCTATGATTCAGAAATTTTAGTCCAAATTCTCAGAAGTAAACCTACAAAATTAAGTAAATATGACTGGGAATAAATTTAAGGCCCTTTTCATTACAGCCAAAGAGCAAATAATAGCCCCAGGCAATACTGATCAGCACTAAGTGTTAGATGGTCATTATGGTCAACTTTGGTCTTACTTGCCTGCTGAGTCTGTACCAGTGGGCAGCCCAGTAGGCCCCTGCAACAGTCTCCTATATATAACTCAGGGCATTCTCATTCTCATGTAAACATAATTGTTTGCAATATATTATTTCCTTAACTTAAAGCCTTTATTTTGAGGTGCATTATAGTTAATGAACTGCTAAATTTTTATTGTTAAATCAAATCTGAAATGAACTTCAGCTCTCACTAAATTACAAGACCTGTGACCATTTACTAAAGAAATTCTTTCTCCATTTCTTTCAAGTTAAGTAACAGACCAGAGAAAAAAATTTCTCAGGTTTATTCTTTCATGAACAGAACATTCATGTTAGCCTTTATGTGCCCCAGTGAATGAGAGACATGATCTCTGCCCTCCTTGAGCTTACAGTCTAGTAAAACATAAGACATTGTTATTGAAAAACGCTGGTTAGGAAACTCAGGGAGACCATCTCTGAGGTCAGACCTGAAGGGAGAGATGGACTGAGGTTTTCCCTCCATAAGTCCACTCAGGCAAATTATAGAACCTTTTAGAGAGAGCGTCCAGTGCTGATCCCAAAAGAAGGTGTTTTCAAGGAGTGTAACTGAGGTCTGGTTAGTATTGATATTTCTCTGGCAGAGTTTTAGGAGAAGTTTTCTGATTTGTTCATAGACCAAGAGTGACATTCATCCCTGACAGTATTACCTTTACACTAAAAAGTGGAAGTAACTATTCATCTTGAGGTGGCGCATTCACCATAATTCATTTTCTCTCTGCCTTCCTTACTTGAGACTGAAAACAGCTCTTTTGTTTACTTCATACCCCCTTTCTTTAAATTTTAAGAATAAAAATGTTCTATTTCATTCTTTTTCTCTTTGCTGCTGCCTCAGAGTAAACTGAGGTTGTGAATCTTTCTCATTTGTGTTTTTTATTTTACCACTTATCCATAAATCACACTTACCATGATTTCATATACTTACAAATCTACACTCACAGTTTCATCTATACTTTTGCAACTAGTTTTTGTTTCACATGTCCCATTTTTTTTAGAGATTTGTGCATTATAACTCTGAATTATTCATTTTGGCTACTAGCCTCTACATGAGGAAACCCTCCCTTTCTATAATCTTTTATTTGGTGACAGTGGGGTTGGTTCTTCGTTACCCATGGCAGAGGTCTTCTTGGTGTCTCCTGGAATTCATGAATCCATTTTCTCTGGAGAATACATCAGGCAGTGGAATGACTGAGTGACAGGGTACAGTATCTTCAGTTTCAATGGACATTGCCAAATGGCTCTCTAAAGTGATTGATGTTATTTATAAACCCACTAGCAGCATAGAAGAAATCCCACTTTTCTTATCTTGCCCATATCTAGTGTTGTCAGATTTTACCAGTTCAATTGGTTTCACCAGTTCAATTGGTTTCAGATGGCACCTCAGTGGTAGAATCCCTGATAGCTAACAGGGTTGAGGATCATTTCATTTTGTCATTATTTAGTTATTTTTCTTCTCTGGACTTCCATTTTCCTGTTTTTCCATTAGGTCATTGCTTTCTTACTGTCTTATCTGAGTTCTTTGTCATGTACACGTGGCAGATACCACCTCTTACTTCCCAGCATGAGAACATTGCCATTCTGTCTTTTATCATTCTAAAGTTGAGATTGGACAGTCAGATAGATTTCTTTTCCTTTATGCTTTGTGCTTTTTTTGTGCACATTTTTAAAAATTCTCCCTACTCTGATGTTATTCTCTTATTTTTTTACCAACAAAGTTTTAAGGCTTCCTTTTTATATATATATATATATATATTTGGGCCTTTAATCCACCTGGAATTTACTCTTTCTTAAAATGTGACAAAGAAATTTTTTGTTCATTGAATAGTCAATCATTTCAACACCACCCCTTTTTAATTTTTTAAAATTTTTTAGTTGTTTTATTGATTTGTGAGTCCATCTCTGACAGATACTGAGCTCCCATCTTCCATATGTTGACACTTTTATCTACCTCTGAGCCGGTGACATACAATTGTCATAACATGGGTATTATGATAATTCTGAATCTCTTCAGGTCGTATCCTCTTCTAATCCCCCCCCCTTTCTATTTGCTCCAGTTCTTTCTCTCTGTATTCACTTTTCTTCTTCCTCAAGTACAACACTTGATAATTTTTTGAATGAGGGTCTGTGTAGTCTTTTATTTCAGTTGGTGTTCTAAAATCTCTTTACTCATCACTGTCTGATGGTGTGGAGTTTAGCTGAGTACTTTATTCTACATGGAGGAGGATTTTTTCAGAACAATTGGAGGATATTCCAGTGTCTTCTAAGTTCAGTTGCTATGAATTTGCTATTAGCCTGTTCTTTTTCAGATAATCTCTTCACTCCAATTGCTTTCAAAATCTCTTCACCTTTGCATTTTCTGGTTTCTTTATTCCAGGTCAAGATACATATTTATTTTCATTACTAATATGTCTGGTGGTTGTGCTGCTTGGGACCAAGGGTTTACTATTAATCAGTTCTAGAAATTTTTCATCTGTTGTCTGTATCTTACTTAGCCTTTCCTTTATTCTTTCATTTGGCTTCCTCTGAAACATCTGTGTTCATTGGATCATTTTGTTTTGTCCTTTATATCTCTTAATTTGTCTGTTGTATTCTCCATCTCTTCATCTCTATGTTATAATCTGGATAATTCCTCAGATCTATTTCCCTGTTCTACTCAGTGATATTAACTTGTCATTATTTGTTATTTTTCCTCTCCAAACTTCCAGTCTCTTCCTATTTTTCCATTATTAATTAGTCTCTACTTTAAGTTTTTAATTTTAACTACTGTATTTTAATTTCTACAAGTTCTATTTGGTTTGCTTTGTAAATTGATCTTTCTTGATGAATGAAGCCCTTCCATTTCAGTCATACTTACTCAACATTCTATTTTTTCAAGTCGCGGTTCTCTAATCCTGCATTTCTTGGGCCTTGTTTGTGGTGTATTGTTTCCTCATATATCTCTTGTGTTTAAATAGGAACTAGTCTGTAGTGGGGCTCCTGTTATCTTCTCTCCTCACTTCCCCTCCATGAGATTCTGATGGGGCCCAGGCTGCAGAGGCACTCTTCAGAGTTATTCTGCTTTTCTTTGTGTCTGGACCTTAGACAATCAATAGCAATGCTTATGCCCATTTATACTTTAATGCAGATGATATAACTTCAAATTCCAAACCTCTGCAAAGTATAGGTGGAGCATTTAGAATTTTCTAAAGCAACCTTTTCTCCCCACAAAGACTTGACAGCTTGCTTGCTGCCTCCCTGCTGGTGGTAGATCATCGCTCTTTTCATAGCTTCAAGCAGAGGTTTGGGTCTTATCTCCCCCCAACACAGGCCCAGCCCTTCATTTCCTGCTTCTGTGTGTAAAATCCAAGCTTCGTGGCTATTGAGACTGCAGCCCCCACCTCAGGACAGTTACAGGGTGTGCTTTTGGCCTGCACATGCCCTTCCCTGTATCTGGAACATTCTCTACCTTCTTTAATCTCTACTTTTTCTTAAGGTGCAGTGTAGTCATCACATAATCCAAAAGCTTTCCTCAGCTGCCAGCCCTCCAACCCAGGCATGGATACAATGCCCTTCTCTGTGACCTTGATTGATTTCTGTAATAGTAGTTGTGCTCTTGTCTGTTCTTGATCCCTTATTTAGCTTTATCCTTCTCTTCATTGTAAACTCTTTGAAGTTAAGGGGCCATTTGTTGATTAGCACCTAGGATAATGCTGGCACTAATGGGTACTAGATACATATTTCCTGAATGAACACATGTTATTTTTACAATAAGGCACAGTATTGTTCAGTTTCCCAATATGAAGCACCCACCTGTTTGTGTACAGGATCAGAAAACAACATCCACTCTAATTGATCTAAATAGGAATCAACAGAAATACGTGAGAGAAATCAGATGCTGAAGCAATCAGAGCTCAAACAATCCTTTGTGACCATGTGTCTCCTGATGTGCTTCTAAGATTTGTGGGTGCAGAGAGGTCAGAAACAGGAAATAAAAGAGAAGACTTGGTGCCCACATACCTGAGCCCATGGTATGCTGAGGTCAAAGGGCCTTGGAGAAGGTGGAATGTTATCAGGGGTGCACTCAGAATCAGACTCCAAACTGTATAAAATGCTCTCTTCAAGAAGGCTCTTATGTTTCAAGAAGCAGGGTATCACCCAAGTTTCTTAAGGGAAAAAGCTACCTCAGGAAGCCACATGTGGACATGGGAAGCACTGGTCACTGGAGGGCTTGCCTGTACTGCTGTTCTCGATATCCATCATATGAGCCATGTTCTCTGCCTCTCTGGGTCTCTGCTTCTCTTGGCACATCTGCTTCTTCCGCCTCTAAACTCTGCTCCCTCACAGTTTGGTTTGCACTGGGACAACCTGGCTACTCACATCGTGACATTTCAACTTTGCCTGTAGTTGCTAAGCCCTCATTCTCTCATTGCCTGCTGTTTCCAGGAGGAGGTGGGAGAGGATCTGGCTCATCCTTTCCTGCAGTATTTGGCATGGCTCCTCTGGGCATCAACAGCAAATCATCAGGTCTCAGAGTTCCAAATTCCCATACATTCATCCTCCATGGCCCAGTTTCCTTTCAAAGCTTACTCGTGTGTGCTCAACTGGCCTCCTTGGTCTTAGGGTGAGGGTAACAGGGCTGGGAGATCTTCCAGACTCCCTCAGTTCTCTTTCTGCAGTTGTCCACCACACTTCCGTTTTGTGTGGTTGAAAATAGTACCAGTGTTTGTACCTTTTACATGGAAGTATTTTGTTTAACTATTGCTATGCTTTTATTAGAACTCAACCATTTTTCTTTTACAATACCTGTGTACACATCTACATCTTTAAATTAAAAACTTACTTATGGGGAAGGCTGGGGAGATAGCTCAGCTGGTTGAGTGCTTGCCTCGCAAGCACAAGGCCCTGAGTTCGATCCCCAGTACCGCAAAAAAAAAAAAAAAAAACTAACTTATGGGAAAAATAAGCCCTACTGTTTGTGCATTTAGCCTGCCCATACTTTGATTTTGTCATTTGTAGTTTAGAATCACAATACTTACCCCATTGGTGGTTATGAAGATTAAATGAGATACGAACTGCTAAGCAAATGGGAAGTCTCAAGTAATATCTTTAAGAAAATAGAAAGTGGACGTGTTGGTGTGTGGCTGTAATCCCAGCAACTCAGGAGGCTGATGCAGGAGAATTGCAAGTTTGAGGCCAGCCTCAGCAATTAGCAAGGTCCTAAGCAACTTAGTGAGACTCTGTCTCAAAATAAATAATAAAAAGAGCTGGGGGTGCAGTCAGTGGTAAAGTGCTCATGGGTTAAATCCCCAGTACCAAAAAAAAATAATACAAAGAGAGAGGAGAATGTGGGAGGGATGTAGGTCATGTTACACTCTGATGTAAGGAAGAAGCAGCTGCCCAACAGTCCCTCTCATTCAGCACTTCCCCAGTCACTGGTGACCCCAGTTGAGTTACTTTGCTGTCACCTAGGACCCTACTGTGAGGTTGTTGCCCCTCACAGGCCCCTCAGAGTTTGGCAGATCTGATGAGGATGTGGCTTTCAGTTCTCCTTGATATAAAACTTTAGTCCCACTTGTCTATCTGATCACAAGTTATTGAACCATCACACCCAGAGGTGACCTGGGCCTGCTGGCCAGAGTTCCCAGAGGGTTTCACAGGGAGATGAAAAGTCTGCAAGCCTACTTCTCCTTTTGTGGCACAGGAATGTCCTGTAAAAATCTATACCCTACCCTGCTTTTCCAGCACAGATAAGACAGAAAAACTCCAAATGAAAAGTTCCTAGAACAGAAAGCAGTCGGGGAACATGGCCAGTCCGTTCTGTTTGCGGGTGGCACATTCAGCATGTTAGACACGTTACCCAGCACCACGTTCATTGATGATTATATTAAAAGCCACATTCCTAGGAAGGATCTGTTCAGCCGCCACAAGCTTATTCATTATTTATAAACAATTAAAGGGCATGGTTCAAATGAATGCAAGCATCCGGGAAAGTCATTACTCAAGTACCGATCAACTCAAGCATTTGTCATTTCCCTGGTGACTTAACATACTCTCTGTGCCTTGGGACCTCAAATTATTAAGCAGAGTAGATTCTTATACTCTTATTTAGTTTAATTGTTGGCTTATTCCACTTGTTCAGGTTATTTGGACTTGTTTAAAATTAGTCCCTCACTTTTCTTTAATACATTAAAATAGGAAAGGAGGGAAATTTCTTTTTAGAACCTACTGCTTTCTAAGGATGAATGCAAATTATCCTACTATGATTCTTAATGACCCACTATTAACATAGTAGGAAACCCAGTGCATTAATGCAATACCTCTTTTCACATCATTACTCCTAATGGAACTGTTACCAGGATAATAGCTTGACCTTTAGCTATAGATTCAAATAGCAAAAATATATTCTGCTTACTCCGTACCTCTATTCACATGGCATATCGACCATTTTCACATCAATGCAACAACCATCTTTTGGCCTGTTCTAGGCCTCATCTGCCATTGTAGTAGAAAGAATAGGATTTTATCTTCAGTAGGTAAATTCTAGTTAAAAGTCTCTTTTGAGTTTGGATTTAATCCATGAACTAAAATATCAATAATGTGCCCAGTGGAAATATTTATTTGTATAGGTATTTTTTGAGAAGCCTGGTGCTCTGCCTTCAAAGGTCCCAGTCACAAACCCAGGAGACAGCAATTTTCCTGACTTCTGTCTATTGAAACCAGATCAGTTTTCACTGAAAGGAGGAAAAATAAGCAGAAAGTATTGCCTTTTTAGTGAGTGACAGAGTACTTGAGCTCAAGGTTATATAGGAAAGGTCTGATCTGAAGGCCCTCATGGAATTGGAGAAGGCATTCCACATCCTCCCCTTTGGCTCTCCCGAACCTGGTTGTTGACACACCCAGGAGTCATTTTGATGTTGGCACAGCCCAAGTCTACTTTGTTATTTTGGAACCCCTACTTTCTAATGTGAGTTAATTTGGACACATGCATTTCACAATCTAAGAAAAGAGAGGTTGCTATGGAAATTAATTGTATAAATAATATTATAAGTGGGAAGATGTTTCCCTGCTAAGATGGTATATTCAAACATTTTTGTAGTACACATTTTCATATAAGTGAAAAATACATATATATTGCTCCATTTATTAAAATGAAACTTCAAGGACATCATTTGGCAATTCTCTAAACATTATTGTGGGCATGTGAGTTAATAAAATCTTTTTTAAAATATATTCTATTAAAACTTCCTACTAATTCTCCCCCACCTAGTCTAAATTTGTGAGCTACTGTGTTTGCTTCCATCAGAAACAAAACTAGGAAATATGTTTGCTTTTCACATGCATCTTGAGTTTCTTCAGTGCATGGCACCATACTACATGCTTTGAAGAAGAAATAGAAATGAACACCCTGACATCTTTCACAACCTCGTGTAGATTTAAAAGTGCATACTTACCACCCAGGGTATTGTTCCCTCTGCTCTCTCCCAGGTGGAACCTGCTTGCTCTCCCAGGCCCCATATAACTGACACTGGGCAGCCTGGTTGATGTTTTCCTGCTCCTTAATTTTACATCCTAACCATAACTCCTCTGAGCTAAGATGGAATCTTTCCTCTAAGACTGTTGTCATAGCTGCATGTCTTTCTCTTGCTCTCAGGACCTTCTGTCACTTCCTAAACTCCACCATCCACATGAAGATCCATCTGACCCCTGTGATTACATGGTCTCTGACCCTCATCTGTGGTGCCTTTTGTCTCTTCTGCCTCTCAGCCATACTATCAAGCACACCTTAGCATCCTCTCCCATAGCTGCTTGCCACTGCTGTTTTATTTGATTTTTTTTTAATTTTTATTTTTTGGCACTGGAGATTGAACCCAGGAGTGCTTAACCACGGAGCCACATTCCCAGTCCTTTTAAAAATTATTTCATTTTGAAAAAGGGTCTTATAAGTTGCTGAGGCTAGCTTTGAACTTTCAGTCGTCCTGCCTCAGGTTCCTGAGTTGCTGGGATTACAGGCATGCCCCACTGCGCTGGGCTGCCATTGCTGTTTTAGATTCCAGAATCTCAGTGGGACTATTCTAGATATGTCTTACCCCCTTCGTGACTCCTTCCTGTCAACATGTTGATAACTGTTTCCTGATCTCTATAGATATATCTTCAAACATAGGAGTCTTTTTCTGACCTCACTGCCTTCCCAGATTGAGCGAAAGGGAGGGGAACCTGGAAAGGTAAAGTAATTCATTCTGGGCCACCTCTTCACCAACATCTTCAAGAACTTCATATCCCTGTTCTGCCAAAACTGTCTGGCAAACTCCTGCCCCTAGACCAGTCCTACCATCCATTGTCCTAGATGGGAGCTGCAAGGTGCCAAGGGAGAAAGCGCCCCTCCTCTGTAGACTTCTCATCCCACCTGTGGCTTGGCAGTCTTTCTACTTGTCTTCACTCTACTGCTTTTCCAGTTCACCTCAGAGACAGCTCCAAACATTCCCATGCTCTGCAGCCCCACAGAGCCTTGCTGCTGAGTTCACTTGAGTCTCAGGAGCCATTACTCCAGCTGAGAACCACTTCTTTTTTTTTTTTTTTTTTTTTTTTAATATCTTCTCTTAGTTGGCAATGGATCTTTATTTTATTTATTTGTATGTGGTGCTGAGAATCGAACCCAGTGCCTTGCACATGGTAGACAAGCACTCTTGCCACTGAGCCACAACTCCAGCCCCAAGAACCACTTCTAAATTGGCCACTGTCTTCCTCTTGCTCTGGCTTCAGAGAACAGCTCCCTTCTGTTGGAGGGCAGCCTCTTCATTTCTTTGCAGATCCTATCACCCCAGTTCCCCAGGATGGTTTCTTGATCCATTTCCTCCTTTTTCTTATTTCCTATATTCTCCCACCATACTCACTGCTCCTTCAACCTACAGATCATGCCCAGGTGTCCCCACTTCCCTCTGTGCTTTGAGACTGTTGTCTCTGGCACTCTCCCTACTCCCTCAATGGCCTGCAGTGATACTTGCCAAAACTCCCTGCCTGACCGTCATCTGCACTTGAAGCTGTAAAGCCCTCTTCTTAGAACCACTTGTTCCCCTTTAGAAGACCACTCCTTTCTGTCCCTTGACTCTGCAGCCAGTCATTCCTGGGCTGCTCTGCCTTTATCTTCTCCTTCTAAGTACTGGTCTTATCCATGGTTCTGTGCTTGACCTGGTGTGCTTCCTACTCTGTATGTTCTCTCTGGTTCTTGGTTTTCTCTCATTGTTTTAACTACCACATATTTAGTCAGCCCTTCATGTCAGTGGGTTCTGTAAGCACAGATTCACCAACCAATGATTAAAAATATTCAGAACAAATTAAAAAAAAAAATATATATATATATATATATATATATAATGGAATTTTAAAAATTCAGAAAAAAACCAGCACTGCAAAACAAACAATGACAAAAGTAAACCAAATCCCAAATACCACACAATTTGGGGGCTGGGGATGTAGCTCAGTGGTACAGTGCATGCCTAACATGCACAAGGCCCCAGGTTTAATACTGAGAGAAAAAAAAAAGAAGAAAAAAAAATAAATGAACCACATCTGTACTAAACATGTACATTTTTCTTGTTATTCCCTGAACAATACAGTATGACTTACATAGTGTTCATATTGTATTAGGTATTATGAGTAATCCACAAACTATTTAAAGTACATAGGAGAATGTACATAGGTTATATACAAACACTGTGCCATTTCTATGTGGTACTTGAGCACCTGAGGATTTGGGTATCCTCAGGGGTCCTGGAACCAACGCCCACAGATACCCAGACCCACCTGCCTTTTTGTGCCTCTCAAACCAGTGTGTTCAGGCCAACCATCTTCCCACAGTGTGGGCTTCTCTGTCCATATCTTCTGGCCATCTCCACATGGATGGTCCAAAAACACCCCTACCCTCACAAGCATTCTCTTTCTTCTGTATTTACCATATCATATGATACACCAAAACACTCCAGTTCTCTGCCCTAGATACCTGACTTGCTCTGGCAACTGTAGTTACTTCTGCAACTATGGTAGCCTCCTGAGGAGATCTCCCAGAGATCTCCACTCTGGCCTCCCACAAAAAAATCCGTCCTTCCTGTGGCCACCCTTACACAATTGGATTGCTTACATTTGAGATCATATACAGGATGTTTTTTCTTCCTTCAAATTATCTCCTAAGGAGAAGTATGTTCTTTGATTTATGTATTTGTTGAACATTTTTCCTTGTGTGTGTGTGTGTGTGTGTGTGTGTGTGTGTACAGTATCTGAGTATGCTGCAGATTACTCTGTCCATTTATCTATGGGAACTTTTTATTTGAATACGCTCTTTATGGTGGTAGATACTGAACAATTTTAGCCATATTTAGTGCAACTAGCTTTTGTCATTCTATTGAAATATTTATTTTTCATTCAATGGAAATTTCAATTTTTATATAGTTGAATCTGTCAGTACTTTCCTCTGTTATTTCTTTTTAAAACAAACCTTTTAAAACATTAAAATTACCAGTATTTTAAATACCAAGAAGTCAGCGTGTTGTGACTACAGACTAGATGTTGACCTTATGGAGAGTGAGTTGAAAAGTGCTCAGGAACGTAGTGCAAGGCAGAAATGTCACCCATACATGCAGTCACATGCTGTGCACAGTGTTCCTGAGGTCATTGTCCTGCCTCCCTTTTGTCCTGCCAGATGATTATCCCTAGTTTCTTAATGTTTGATAGGGAGGTCTTGGCTCAGAGCTAGTAGAGTATGCAAGAGGTTGACTCAAAGTACAATTGGAATTTCTATCTAGATTATCTTAAAATTTCATCAATACATTGCATTATTTAATTTTTATATTGATTGGATTAGTGAGATCACTATGAGAACCTCATCTTTTTGTGTAATTTTCCATTTTTTTTTAATTGACACTAAGGTCTTTTAGTGTATTTGTGGGGCCAGTGGATCAGTAGGAAGTATTTCCTTTTTGTCCTATGAGACACACACATACACACACACATACACACACCCAGATGGACAGGTAGAAAGAGCAGTTTCCATGTGAATTCCTCAGTATTTCCAGCCAGTTTCATTCTGCAGCACAATTCACCATCAGTAGCCAGGGCCAGGCTGATGATCATCTTTATCATTCAGATTTGGAAAACACATACTGCAGAACTGACATCCTTTAGCAGTAGACTTTTGGGGTAGGGAGACTCAGTGGTAAAGCTCATCCTTAGATTATGTGAGTCCTGGGTTCAGTTCCCAGCACCACCAAAAAAAGAAAGAACTAGATTTGTTTTCTTCTTGCACTATATTTCTATTTCAGATCTGCATATTTTATTTGTTAAAGTATTTAACAGTATATTTCACATTCTCTTTCAGTCTTTACAGAAAAGTACTGTACTGCTAACCATGTGGATAAACTTCCTGGCCCAAGAGACTGGGTACAGATTCTACAAGATCAAATTAAACTGGCCAGAAGAAGGTTAAAAAGAGGTTCAGGTATGAATAAGTTGTAAGAAAGTCATTGTGGAAGTACTTCATTGTACTGTATTTATTCTTACCTTTTGTGAAGCACAATACTTTCTCTAGGGTAGTTTAGTATCTTTTGTTTTTTGAAGGAATAGCTCTACATAATGTGCTTTGGTTAGCTACCTTAAAATCTTATTCAAGTGAATTTTGAAACTCACCTTAAGATTATGCAGTAAAAATTATGTCAAGCCATTTGTTTTGAATAGTACAAAGGAAAAGCTTGCTAATCTCATTTATGGTTCAATGTGTCTCACATATGAAACTGGGTCTCTTTTTTGTGATTTGCTTCTATTTGCCTATTTTTTCTTGTTTGTTTGGATCTGCTTAATTTATAAAAAGTCCTAGTTGTTTAAGATTTTTTTTAACTAACCAAAAATAAGAATCATCACATCAAGTAGGAAGGAATGTCTATGTTTTTTAAAGTCTGGACTTGGGCTTGGGAATTTGGGGGTTATTCTTCCAGGAAAAGTGAACACCAGTTGGATTGTGATGATTTAGATTTGGTTATTTGAAATCTCAGGCTCCCCAAAGTGACAGTGGGCCATTGTACCAATGGGGAATCTCTTGAGGTGAGTTTTTCTCCTTAAAAGAATACTTGTCTCTAGGAGGCCCCAGATCTCTAGGGCTTTTTAAAAATTCCTTATAAATTAGTACATCTATTTTGAAAAATGGTCTGGAGGGTCCTCAAAAAGATAGAAACAGAACTACCATATTATCCAGCAAACCCACTTCCAGGTTATATCAAAACCAATGAAAGTATGGTTGAAGAGTTCTCTCCGCCCCTGTATTCACTGACACATTTTCCCCAGTAGCTAAAATATGGAATCAACATAAGTGTCTACCAATAGATTGGTGAATTTTTTTTTTTAAATGTGGAGTATTCGCAACAGAATACTACTCAGCTTTATAAAGGAAGTCTCAGGAGTTCCATTTGCATCAGCACAGGCAGGCCTGGAGGGTATTACGCTAAGTAAACCAGGCGCAGAAAGCAAATACTCATGATCCCACTATGGAATCTAAGAAAGTAGAACCCACCAAAGTTAAGATGAGAATGGTGGTCACCAGGGGTTTGGGGGGGCACTGAGGGATGCTGGTTAAAGCATACAAGATGTCAGGAGGAATAAGATCAGGGACTCTATTCTGACACATGGCAACTAACAGTGTTAATTGTTAATAATGCACTTCAAAATTAAGTGAGTAGACTTTAAACATTTTTACCACAAAATATGTGAGGCAATACTATTAATTAGCTCAATTTAACCACTCCACAATTTCAGATAATCATGTACATCATAAATATATACAAATTTTAATTTGTCAATTAAATAATTAAAGAAGATGAAAAAATCCAGATCAATCACCATGGCATCTGACCTTTGGAACCCCTGTGACTCAAGTATGAGTCAGTTTAGGAGGTGGACTTTGGATATGAAAATGATCTCTGGAAGACACATGAGATTCTGTCTCTGTCTTAGTCCATTTTGTGCTCCTGCAGCAAAATACCACAGGCTGAGTAATTGATTTATAATGAACAGAAATGTATTGGCACACAGTCCTGGAGGCTGGAAGTCCAAGACTAAGGAACCACAGCTGCGAGGGCCTTCCTCCTGCATCATCTCATGGCCAAAGGATCAAGAGAGGATAAGAGAGAGGGAATAAAAGGGACCAAACTCATGCTTTTATAAGGAGCTTACTTCTGCAGTAATGAACCCACTCTGAGAACAATAGCATTTATCCATTGGTGAGGGCAGAACCTAATCACACTCCAGCTTAAATTCTGCCTCCCAGCACTATGGCATTGGGGATTAAGTATCTAACGCATGAACTCTGGGGGACACTCAACCCTCAACAGCCTCTCACAGATCCTTTTCAGGTGAACCCTTCCCAGTCAGCCTTGACCTCCTCGCTCGGGCTCTACCAGCCACCCTGGTCTTCTCCTGCTTCCTGAAAGGAGGCTGACCTCTCACCCTGTCATGCATCCAGCTGTCTGGGAAATGCCTCCACCTTTCCTAAGCTTCTCAAAGGTTCCCTTCTGCAACCTTTCTGGAAGGCCCTAGAACTTCCACCTTCTGCCACCTGAGTAGTTACATTCCTATTTCCTCCACTGGACCATGAACTCTCAAGAGCAGGGACAGCAACTGAATCAATATTGTGTCACAAGTGATATGTGGTATGTAAGATAGGCCAACTCTCAAGAAATATTTGTTGAATGAATCAATGAAAATGTCAATAGTTTCAGAAGCCTTGTTGTTTACTTGAGTTGAGATCATTTGAAACTTGTAGAGCATTTCACCAGTCTTTCTTGGGGTTCAAATGCTTATCCCATTCCCTTCAGAACTATGGGGTAATGACGTCCCTCCTCAGGAACAAGAGTCTTAGGACTACTGGTGACACTTGGTGATCATTCCTGAGCCCCTGTCCTTCTTCCTTATTTTCCATTCCCAGTTTCCTCTTTTCTCCTTTGTTTCCCCAAAGGTTCAAAATCTCATACCAGGGCTGCCAGTTCACTCGGGGTAGATTAACTGGAAAATACCTGGGGCAATTAACCTCCTGCTAGCGTGACTCTTAAAGGTCCTCTGCTTCCTCCCTGAATTCCTTCACAAAAAACCCCTCTTATTACATTAGCCCCACCTAGGTTTCAGGCTCCTGGAAGGGTTGAGTTGGGAGGGAAAAGGAAAAAACTAAACAAAACATTTTTTGCAGTTGAAGGACAAGTAAGTTGCCCAGAAGGTTTACCCAGTGGGTAACACCAGCCTACACTGATGATGTCATGTTGAACGTCTCAACACAAGCGTTAAGCCCCAGTGTTGCCCGCACCAGGACCTACTAAGTTGGCCTGTGTTGCCTCCATGCTACTTTGGACATCTTGACTAAGAACTTCCATTTCCTATTGATTTGCAAGGAGGAAGTTTTTGACCCCCAAAATACTACATACATGTATGATATACAATATAATGTTCTAGTTTGAGAGAAATCTAAAGTGTATTCTAATGTAGAGACCTAAATTCAAGATCAGTAGGCCCAGAGAAAAGGCAAGGGGCCAATGTACCTGCCAAGAACCAGCCACCCAACCACCTTTGCTTCTCCCATGGCCTGGTTCCAACTGTGTCGCCAACTTTGAGCTAGCCTGAGGCAGCCAGAAGCTCCCTGTGGGAGTGGTTGTCCCCTTCCTACTTCACAGGTCAGAGCAGATGCAGCAATGAGAGATACTTGAAGCTCTCTGGGAGCCTGAGGGGAAGGAGCTGTGTATGAGGGGATGTTGAGGTTACTAACTGAAGTGCTGCAGAGACCACCTGAGAAAGGAAGGACAGGGCTTTGTGTTCAGTGCCTCTCACTGAAGAGAGTGATTGAAAGTCCCTAAAGGACTTGAAATTTTTAAAAGAAAACTTTGAAGGTAGAAGTCACAAAAATTAGGGAGATATTGAGGAAGGCTGTTCCCAGGGACTGAGCAGGAGCATTGCTGCACCACAGGATAACAGCAGGAAGTTCAATTTCAATTTCATTCTTCTGATGCCTTTGCCAGGCTGTGTGTGTTCAACCTAATCAGACCTTTTTTTTGCCCCCATTAGTCAGATGCTAAGACCAATGATTAGTTCTGGTCTCTCTTCCCACCAGCAAACATGACTGCACACAGTAAGGCTGTGCCTCCACATTCCCCTTCCCACCTCCCACAAACCGACCAGTGAACACATTTCTTAACTATCCCAGAATTTCTATTAATAATTCACATTTCCAGTGCTCACTCCTCACCCCACTAGACACACAGAGTAGAATCTACACTGTAGCCGGCTCCCTGGTCCTTCCCATCCTTCTCTTGGAAGCTTGGAAGATCGTCCACTCCTGTTTAGTAGGCATCAGGATATTTGACTTAAAACATTTTAGTTTTTGAGCACCAAGTTTAGATGATCTGCCTAGATATTGATGACATGTTTAGAGCAGGTTCTATCAGTGACTGAGAAGTGGAAGGTAAGACAAAACCACCCGTGACATACAGACCAAACCAGGCTGAAATAATAGCACATCAGCCCTGGCCTGCCAGAGTTTGTCTGCCAGTCTGTGAAGCGCTGCTACACGCCCTTCTCAAGCAGCACAAAAGTGGGATCCCAGCAATCAAAACTAGAGCCACTTGGATCTCTTGCAAGGGACAAGAGGCCTAGATCAATAATGTTACTTGCTCTCGTGTGCTCTGTCTGGATTATTTTCCATCTAAACGATAATACAAACAGTGTCTCATAGATATTCCACAATTTCAACCTTATTTATCATATTTGGCTCAATTCCTGGAATTAGGTGCAGACTCTGACTGGGCAAGCTAATCAACTATCCGCTTAGGGAAGTCTGCCCTGCCTCTGGAAAAAGAAGTGCCCCACACGGATTTGAAAGGTCGTTATGCAAATCCAAATAGAAATTCATTTGGGGCTCTCATCACATGTAATCATTTTTTTTCTATAACTGGAATGATTCCTTTCCTGGTGTGGATTTTTATCATTTTCATTAGATTACTTTCCTCAGAGCTGAAATCACAATTTATTATTTGTGTTAGATCCAAGAGTAAAACTGTCACTGCTATTAAATTTTTATTGGACTTGCTCTATCTTTTCCAGATTTTACAACTTGATTGTCACCAGGGAAGAAAGAGTGTGAACTTGTTGATACAGACAGATGTTACAATTAAGTTTAGGTAACACAGTGATGTCCTTCATCCATGACACTTTGTCCCTGTTCACGCAGCTAGCATATACTAATTTATATATAATAATTTACATAAACTTGGGTTGTTTGTGTTCTGCTCTGAGAAAAGAAAATAATTGCATAGGCCTGTTTATAAAAAGTAAGGATAACTGAATTACAAAGGGAAGAGAATTTTATACTTCAAACTGATTTTTGTTGTAACTGAATGAAAAGGAATTATGCATGGAAAGTATAAGTTACTAAAGTACAAAATGAACTAAAATTTGAAGATTTTAAAAAATTAGCTCATAATGATGCATGTGATGTGTTTGGACTATTAATAGCAAAGAGATTAAGAGCTCAGATTTAACCCAGTTCAGATCCTTGGCACTGTCACTTACTAACTGTTACCTTGAGTAATTTTTTCACCTCCCTGTTTCTTCATGTGTTAAAATGAGCATAATGACAGACCTGCATCATAGGGCTTCTTAAGGGTTCAGTGACACAATGCATGTAAGAGCTCAGTAAATGGAAAGCATTTAAGAAATGGTGGTGGTTTTCATTGTTATTTATTGTTATTTTTAAAGAATTTTAAAACAATTATTGGCAAGAAGAGAACTACCATGTAGGTCATCTACATATTCAGATTCACTCAAACCAATTAGAAGAAAATGTTGTCTTTTAAATATAAAATAGCTAATATTCATTGTTTTTAATATATAAAATAATAAAAATCCAAAGAACTGAACTTAGAATACTTGAAGCCTTTCATCCAGAATTTGTGTCTTATTTTTTTCTACGAACCTGTTTACTGATTTTAATCATGCCATTTATCCTCTTGTTTGACTTGCCGATTTTTGTTATTAAATATTCATCTACAACATCATTGTTGTTTAAACTCTAACTCCAGCCCATCCTGGTCTTCACTACTCTTTCTCTTCTTGGGGTTTTCTGTTTGCCATGGATGTAGCAGGCTAGCAGGTCTCATGCTACTGCCAGATGTACCCATCTGAGGACAAGATGTTAGAGGACGAACTAGAGGTGGGAAATGTGGAACATTTTTATCTGCATCTAAACCCTGATTGTGTTTAATGCAACAACAATAAAAAGAAGAACTCAATATTAGTTTTGCTTCTCACAAACTCAGCATTACGTCATAATGCAAATGGCAGCTTTCTTTTGACTGGGCCCATGGTGCCATGCACTATAAGCAGGGAACTTCCAGTGGGGACCATTAGTCCTGGTATGTAGAGGGCACCACTGAAATGATTCCAGGGGCCCTAATAAAATGTTGTCCTCTGCTCCAGCATGTTATGGGAGACTAAAGTCCCCTTCAGTTATCAGGAGACTTATGGGCCCCTTTGCATTTAGTGGAAGGTTTTTTGAGACTGAAAGAGATATCTTCACAAAACTCCTAAGGAGATTGAAACATTTATCAGATATAAATCAAGTTTACATTTTAAATCATAGAAATAAAGAATCTTTTGAAGAAATGTATATTTCTTCATGAATGAATGGATGCCAAAGTTGGACTGGCAGCTTAAGGATATAAATTTTCCAGCATCTCCAAAGAAAGGTTCAATCTTTGCATTTCCTAAGGCTGCTCAGCAGGAGTGGCTCTGGGGAGGGCAAGTATGGTTTTTTAACAAGAATCACTAACCTTTGTGCCTTCAATGACATGTTTAAACAGTCCTCCCCAGATGCTGGTTGGATGTTGAAGCCCATGTAAATAAGTAAAAATGGTTGATACAATAAGGTTCATAAGATTTAAAATTTTTTTAATACAGGAAGGTTGATTTTATGACATTATCATTATCAAAAATTTTTCATTTAAATAATGATGCTAAAATTTGCAATGTGAACCAACTGAAGCTGAAAAAGGAAAAGGTGAAAACTGTTATGTATACTAGAGTTATTTTAATTGTATTACTGTATTCAGTAAAATGAATGTGCTCCCTGAAACTAATGAGATTTGTGTTTTATGTTTGTAACCAGCAGAGGTAACTGATGGTGATGAAAGACTGGACGGCATTTCTCTACCACCAACAGGTAAAACACATTTACATTTTCATCACCCGCTGGAAAATACAGTGCAAGAAAATATTTGCATTGAAAATGGTTTTAACATTAGAGATGCAGATGCTTGGGCAAGCTGCTTCCATAACAGAACCAGGCCCTAACATTTGGAATTTCTCAAGACCCTCAGTTCAGAGATATTTTTTACATTGAATATAAAAAGCATGAATAGCTACATTTTTCTCACTGTTTCGTAGTCAGGAAAATCTCTGAAATGCAAATCTCAATAGCAGTATTACAACATTTTACCTCTCTAAACTTGTGGACATTAAACATATTTTCACGTGAAATGAGATTTCATTTTGGAACAGGGAGCACGCATTTTGTGTGACCAAATCCATGCCTATTCTGTCTTCTCCCACCTCCTCTAAAAAGGCCTTTGAGAGGTAATCGATCATTGCTCTTTATTTAATGGGCACCCAGTTTCTACTGGATTTTAACTTCCTGATTGAATAGACCAGTCTATCCAGCATGAGTGGCACACTCCTAACACTTGAACCTGATCAGCCAAATACAACATTGCACTAAAGCTTTTGCTGCACACAGTTGCCTTAAACGGTATGTATGATTCTGATTTCATATTATTTGACTGTCAAGTAAGACTCTGATCCTGGACTCCTGCCTGTGTGTCACTTCATACCTATGAGCCAGGAGATAGGTGTCTGATCAGTGAGCTACATATTAAGCAATTTATTTTCCTTACTTAGTCTCAGGACCTTGATTAACTGCCCTCAAAAGAGTACCTGAAGATTCTGTCCACAAAATCCAGATACCTCCCAAAAAATGTAAGACTGAGAAAGATTGACTCAATGTTTTTTTTTTTCCTCTAGATTTGGGGTGTTCTGATTTTAATTAAATTCAGCAAATACTAGCAGAGTGTCTAGTGTTCATAGGAACTCTTAGAGTTCCCAGTGGTCATGTGTTCATTGATAGCATCATCCCAAGATGACCACCAAAGCAGAGTCCATAAGTGTAGGATGGGCATATGATAGTGAGCTTCAGAACAGCAGGGAAGCCCAGCTGTGTAAACGAAACATTGCTTCCTCTGCATTGAGTAGCTAAGCAACAGATCAATGGACAAATAAATGAAATGAGCTACACAGTATAAAAGGATCTGCATGCATCAAGTTCTTCCCATATATAGTCATTATATAAAAGTATTTCTCGTTTGGCTGTGTTTCCACATTTGTGAGTTAAGAGAATTGAAATATGTGATCTCTGTTGTTCCTTCCCAATCTGTCATTCCCTAAATATCAGGACAACTCCTTTGAGCCTTATTCCTATCAACCTGCCCAACCTACACCCAGTAGACGCAGGAAACACCAATCATAATAATTAAATTGTGCATTTCAAGAGGCCCTTGGCAGGAATACTATGTTTTTCTAATTGCATCTCCCAGGGTGACCTGTACCCCCAGGTACCCCCTCTGCAGGCATCTGTACCACTTGCCTCTGCTGTATGACACAGTGGGCTTTTGTTTTATTCTCTGAAGACCATGCTCCTTGAAATAATACTGTCACTTTTAACTGACCATGGAGGCAAGATGTTTCAGGCAAGAAAATTGAGCACAGGGATGCTAGAACAACCTCATGAAACAAAAGGAATCTGAGAATGAGAAGGAACTGAGAGACCACCTTGTTCAATCCCTACTTCATCCAGTCCTTTTATTTTACAGGGAAGAAAGCCTGAGGCCCAGAAACGCTAAATGACTTCCCCAAGGTCTCAAGAGCTGATTGATGGCCTGGCCGGAACTCAGGCCCCTCAACTCCCAGCCATGACACCATAGAGCTTTCTTATACCTAAGCCAAAGCCAGCTTTTCTCCGCATGTTTCTTAAAGATCCTAAGAGATGATGGCTGTACTAATCCATTTAGGATTCCATTTCAGTGTCTCACAATCTTCACAGTTAGAATGTTCATTGTCAGTCTACCCAAAGTTTGCCACAGTCTAAGCTCATTTATTCAAATCCTCTCTCAAATTTTGCCCAAAGCTGTGAGGTCATAATGAAGAAAGTAGTAGAACACACCTGCAGGTCTTTTCATTAGACTGCTAATAGAGATTTGTTACAAATTACTAAAGAGCATGATAAATAAAAATGTTCATTACTTTAGAAAAGGGAGAAGTCACAGATTGGTGCTCAAATTTTGCCATAATAAAATCAAATAATCTCAATAGTCCAGCATGTCCCTTGGTTGCCTCTCTATGGTAAAATCCCCAGTCTGGTTGGCTTCTTTGAATGCAGCACTATTGCTAATGTCCCTCCTTCCATGTGCCCTGACACGACATCTGGGCAAGTAGATCCACCTTCTTGCAAATGTAGTTTCATCCTCAAGAGTGGAGCCTCACTGGTCAGAACCACAAAAACACCCAGGGACTCTGGTCCTTCATTATCTCATTTACCTGATCTGGCAACAGTAGGTCCTTTTTAAAGATTCAAGAATGCCTTTATTATCCTTTTAAGATCTTTTTTATCCTTCCAATTGTGTGTGTGTTAGGGAGAAGCAAGGAAAAGAAGGAAATTCTTTAGGGTTGCTATGAATCTGAAGTGGCCAGGGCAGGGTTACAGTCAGATGCTCAAATGACTTTTGTTTCAGCCTACTACAGTTAAGCAACCTTTTATTTGTGTGGCTTTAACAAAAATGGATACAGATTCTGTAGTGAAGAAATGTGTTTTCTTAATTTATTGCCTCTTCACCCTGTTCTAAAGCCTTTTGAGCAACTCCTGGGAATCAGTACTGCATTCGGGTTTGCTGGATAAATTCCTGCACTCAGACTAACATGAGGCCAAAGCACTTACCTAAATGCTGCAGCACAGATACAGAGAGAGTTCTGGATAAGGAAGAAAAAGTCCCCAAGATATGGGAACAATTGGGGTTTTAAAAAAAAGTATAAAGTAAAATCAAAACAGTACATTTTAAAACTTCAAGTGGGACTTCTGAATTTGAAAAGGGGTGATGTCCATCTGAGCTTAGCAATCTATGTCACAAATTGGCATTAATTTACATACTTTTCTCTTAAGAAATCTAAGGAAGAAAATTTAAATTAATGTTACCACCCATAGACAACCATCATTACACATTTTTCCCAGACTTTTCTCTATCTTGATTTTGTTTATGTAATAGAGATCAAATACATAAAATTTTATTTCCAGAGCATTTGAGATTTTACCTTAAGAAGCATTCTCCTATTTTGTTACAAATCTTTATACACGTTGTTAGGTGCATGATGCTCCGTTTTGTAGGTAAATCACACTTCATTTAGCCTTTTTCTGTTACTGGACAATGGGCATACTCTAATAGTAATATGTATTCATAGGACTTCCTGTAAAATATAATCATTAAAAGTTTCTAATTCCTAAATTGCTCATTTAGGCACAACTAAAACCTTGGCTAAAAACTTGGCAACTTCACTCTACAACACAGGCACCTAAAAGTCAATTCCCCACTTGTCCAGAACACCAGCTCAGGCCTTGTGATAGAATGTACAGCTGTCCCTTAGAGAAGTGACTTTCCCCCTTCCATTGTCTTATCTCTGTTATAGGTAATATATTTGACACCAAGCGAGAAAACACAGAGAATATAGAACCAGGTTTCATTGCCTAAGCTCTCATTTTAGTGACCTTGTCATTAGCATATGTAACTCTTCCATTTGAGTTTCCTCAAAAATCCATATAGAATTTCATGTGCCTGCAAAGTGTGGGTGTTCTGTGAAGTTTACCTGTCATGTTAGAATAATTTCATATGCTTCCCTTATAATGAAGCCTCCAATTTGGTATAAGATTTTTAAAAATTGTTTTTAGACTTGATTTGTTACCCTTCAAAAGTCCAGCACATGATCCAGTAAGTTCATTGTCATAAAGAAGCAGTTCTTCCTTTTTTTATTCATTCATAACCTTAATGTGAATATGCATAGTTTTGAAGCATATTTATTTTCACATAAATTGCCTAGCTGCAGTATAAAGGAGAATGTTTTTTTCCAGGACTGAGGGAGCAGTTGTAAACACCAAAACTAATTAGACCTTCTTCAGCTCAGAAGAAAAAGTTGTTCTGGGAGACAAGATAGCTCTGACCTATAAGATGAAATCATTTATGACATCAGTGCACCCCACCCCCCAAAAATTTGTAGCTAAATTCAGTGCAAGTGATGTGTGAATTTTTAGGAATGAAAACCCTTTCATATGAATTGTGTCAACACAGAGACAAAATAACTAATTCAAAGGTGAAAAACTCAAAGTAACCAGTTCTACTTGATACATAACAACCATTTAAACAAATGACTTTAACTGAGTGATCCAGGATTTCAGTTGTGTGGTAACCAGCCACAAGTGTATACATGCTTAATGTTTGGTACACTTCCTGGTACACTTGCCCTCTACTTTGTATAGAACCAACATAAGAAACTGAATTTATTTGAAAGAGATATCTTCCCATGTGGGTATCTGTTTTACAGAAATATTTGCCTCCAGATTTCGTTTTTGCTTTGAATATTTGGCATTTGATCCAAAGGTCAAATATTGGCATGAAAGAAATTTGACTGTACATCCACCAGCTCCCAGCAGGGTTAAAACATGTGACAGTTAGATACCTTTCCCTAGCACTTATTTCATCTACCTGTTGGAGCTAACAGTTCCTGTAGAGGACAGTCCCACCCTTGGCTTTGCAGGTGAGGAAACTGAAGAGTGAGGGTGAGTGGTTGCCCTGATCCAGGGAGCCCTTTGGTGACTCGTGGGGCACAGAACCCAAGTGTCCTTACTACCCTATCCAAGGGCTCTGAAAAACTAAGCCTAGAGACAGAAAGGACACTCTGGGATATGTCAGTATTCCACCGAGACCAGCTACTCAACTGAAGATAATGCACAACATCCCCGTAATGTGACAGAAAACTGGCTTTAGGTGTGGCTTGTGGAATCTGTCTACTAGACAGTTATATCTCATATATGTGTGTCTTTTATTTTTCTTCTTTTTGAAGCTAAAAGGAAGGGTCAGAGAAATGATTTCCTTTGTATCTTTTAGTTAGCCTTTTCCACTCCAGTCAGTAATCCCTTTCCTGAAACCAGTCCCTTTGTTGTATCAAGTGGTCTGATGAACTACTGTGTCTAAACCAGGGCTTTTGTTTTTCTGCAGCGAATGCTTAAAAATTTGTCTTCTGCCTCCCAGAATGAAATATGTCTCAAGGGAATAGAAAAGATTAATTAGTGACCTTTCACTCTATTAAACTATGATGAATATGTCTCTAATAAAGGTAGAAACATTTACTCACAACTGTGGGTTTGTTAAATATGCACCATGAACCTTCAGAAGCACTTCCTTCCAAGCCTGGGTGACAGCTTGGAATTTTTAATACTTGAGGAGAGAGAGGGAATATTCAACTCACAGATATGTGCAATGGATTCACAAATTGGAAATATATATCAAAACTGTAACCGCAAAATCATATTTTATAAATTAAAATTGTTTTCGTGTTAACTTACTGTGACTACTGTTCAGACTTTGTTCAGAAATCCTTTTTATAGGCTTTCTTAGCAAAAAAAAAAATCCATATCTATGGATAATGTCTCAATCTCTGTATATATGTTTTATTAATATGTAAATATTCTGATTTTTTAAAATTACTATGTTCTTTAAGAAAAAAGTCAATGCAAGGCTAGTTGTGAAAATGGTGTATAACATTGTGTTGTGATATCAACTCCCAAGATGCTCTTTATGTCCATTCTGGAAGACTACAATAAATTACTTTAATTGAATGTACTTGTGTCTTACTATGTGCCAGTCTTTCTGTGTTTGTGAAGTCAGTGCTATTCATTAATTAAATGGTATTCATTAAGACTCTACTGATCTTCCACCAAAGTTATACCTTCTTATGAAGTTAATTTTTTAGGAATAAAACAAATTAGATTGCTACCGAAATGAGAGTCTTCAGACGCTGTAGTCAAGACTCTGTCTGGCAGTCAGATCAATGGCTGTAGCAAGTCCCACAGAAACACTTGGGCATTAAGTACTGAGGTGCTTGAAGCCTAATTTTAAATGAATTAGGTAGCTTTATAATCTTCACTTAAAAGGTTAAGCCCTGCTTCTATGGAAACAACACATCAGAAGGACAAATCAATGTTCTCCAATGCAAAGTGGCTGCAAAAACGTAATTGCTTTATTCTTTCTCTTTGAACACAGGAGGGCGCTACCTGCCTCTTGGCTCCACTGGGGCTTTAGTCCAGAGTCTGTTTATGGGCCCTTGATCTGGTTAGCAGCTGTGAGGACCAGTGGATAAGGGGCAGTGGGGAGTAGCAGCTAGACTGGTGGAAAGGGGGCAGCAAGATGAATTGCTTGCAAAAAAGAAAATATAAAGTATGACCATCCTGAATCTTTCATGCATCCTCACCTCTTTGAAGCTGGGAGCCTGGAACTAGCTTTCCCCTTCTGCCCTATGCTTCCAGCTTTGGGGGGTCCCTTGTATTCATGAAATTGCTTGTCCACGTTGTGTTTTATGGCCCAAGTGTCCTGGGATGCCCTTGCTGCCATATGCTGATGAGGTTCGGTGCTGTAGAGGTAGTCTGGTGGAAGGGCCCTAATGACCTTTCTGATCCAGTGGAGGTGGCAGGACCCAGTTTTGCTCCCAGTGGAAGGGGAGCTCAACAGCACCTCAGTTGTCCTCCTACAGACCTGGTCTTATGGAGTGATTGTGGGAGGTAACAGGCTCCTTTACCAACTGTACTGAGTTCAACTCCACAATCCTGTGCATACCAACTAGGTTAGACCCTGTGATGGTTTAGGATGACTTGGTTGGAATGCAAGGAAACCACGGGCCAGAGCTGAGACTGGGGAGGCACCTGGCACCAAACCACCTCAGGCCTTATGCCACCCAAGAGGTTAGGTCAGCAGCCCTGATACATTTGAAGTAAGATGCCTTTCCAGCTCATATCTTGTATTGATCTGTCTGGCTGAAGTGTGGAACATTCAGCTGTCAGAATAGCTAGGGATAGATAAAGAGAAATCGGACAAAAACCCTGTGAGAAAAGAATCAGCAAGACTCAGGAACTAGCTTGGGCTGGAGGAGGGAGGAAGTGTCAAAGGGGACACCTCAGTTTCTGGCGAGGGGACCCTGGAGAGGTCTCATGTGCACTCACTAAGGTAAGAAAACAAGGGAGGAGTGATTGGGACTATGATAGGTGAGCTCAGCATTAGATGTCATTGCATTCATGTATTCCAGGAGTGTTCACAACATGCCTGGTACTCTCAGGCTGGGAGCACAGCAGTGAGCAAAAAAACATACCTGCTCTTTTAGAACTCACTCAGAACATGTGTCACAGACAGCAGACAGATGGCAGAACCCTGGGGGAAACACCAGCACACAAGGCCTATTTGTGTTTCCGAACAGCTTTACCAGGGAGGAAGGAATTTAGACTTGGAAGTTTTGTCCCAAACTAGAAGCAATCAAGACGTGATGCACCATTCATTCCTCATGACTCCTCTCTCAGCTAATCTTCACTATCAAAGGGGTTCCAGACTACCTGCTCACAAGTAGCCACAGGCTCCATCAAATCACAGTTTTTTACTTCCTTCAGGTCACTTACCACTCTGGAACTATTTTGCTTAGTTATACATTTGATCGTTATCCATTTTCCACAGGAATCTCAGTCTCATGGTGTCAGGGATTTTATCAAGGACATTAAGATTTCAGACCCTAGTGAAAACATTTTAGGACACTTTCCTGGCAAAAGTGGACTGGTCAAAAATTCTACCTGAGGTTTGAAATTAATATGCAGACTAGTCCTCCTGACCAAAGCCAGTTATGGTCTCCCAGTACTAGAATTTGCAGAAGGTAATTTGCCTTCTCCTATCAGCCCAAATTCTGAGCCTTTATAAAAAGCTGAGAAGAACCAAGTCAGTGGGATTGTTAGGAGTGAAGGAAAGACTGGGGCAGTCAGAGCAGTGAAGGGACCATGGGGCAAATCAGGAACCTAATGCAAACCCCTCCTTCCAGATCCTATGGTTTATATCACAGGGACTTGCTTTTCCCCTAGATCACCCACCCATTGTTATACATAGTGGAAAAACTGGGACATTAGACAGGCCAAAGAGATTCTGGCTGTCCTCCTGGAAGATTTCATAGCTCTAAGGATTTATTTAGGACAACCTTTCAAATATACACAGATCAATTCCTTTTGTATTTTGTAATTTTGAATGCATGAAATTGACATTCCCCCAAATAACATATACACATATATATTATATACATATGTGAGTATATAGTTGTTTTTTAAAATTTTGTTATCAGTGAACTGTAAACTTGAAAGAATGTTAAAGGAGCTATAGGTTAAAAAAAAAAAAAACTAAAGAATAATCTAAAAATGAAGCTCAGACAGAATAATACCCAGAATGCTTTATACAAACTGATAATCAAAATAAAGTTCACAAGTAGAGGCCTTTTTTATTGTTTGGGGGGTTTGTTTTTTGGGGGGAGGGTTCTATTTTTGTTTTTGCTTTTGGTCATTTTGATCTGTTCCCTGAGAAATTGAAGGACATTTTAAACCTGAACTTCGAAACTAATCCACTTTAGATCATTCCTTTTAAATACTTCCAAAAATGCAGCTGATGCCAGTGTGTTAAATGGAGAAGCTGGTCAGGAACCCAGTCTCTTTAGTGTGTACTCTCCAGCTTGAGGTTGTGACAGATCCAAAAGGTGGAGGGCCCTTGATGTGAATGTGGAGTGAAAATCAATTTTATAAGGGAAATGGAGCATCCTAAATTGTTTCAATGAAATGGTGGACCGATTGCATATTGCTAGAAAAACGACTTTCTCCTATTTTCTGGCAGTGGAGGGTGAAAGAATGCATTTTAATAGAGAGCTCTTACTCTGTATGTTACCAAATTAAACTTCCTCCAAAAGTGATGTTTCTAACCACTGGATAGGGACAATCAGGAACAACTCAATTAAAAACCCCTCGTTCACTCCCATCCCCCTCTGGTGGTGAATATTATAATGTTACATTATCCTTATGAGAAGTATTTCACCTTATGAAGCAATACCACCTTTTTCCACTCTTGCCCCTCACCAATGCTCCCTGTAAAATGAACCAATAGCTCAGACAGCTTTGGCTGTCATTAGATTTCTGTGTTTGTTCCCGTGATTTGTGTCATGTACTGTTCAAGTGTGTTTTTCCTGCCTGCCCCGTTAATGTCAGTGTTCCCAGGAAACTAACTACAGCTGGTCATTCCTGTGCGTGCCCCAGTGGGATTGGCTTACTAGTCATGAAGTGTGAACATATTTTAAATGTCGACTGACTCCTGAACATTGGCTGCCGACCAGAGGCCAATATAAACCATGATCATGTCATTATGATTGTCCCTTATGATATCATACAGCTTTAGAAAATGAACAAACTCAAAAACTGTAAGGGAAGTGGGAAGGAAGAGGTGGTACAAATTAGAGAAATTAGTCTGAATTCATTTGAAAGATTGAACACAGGAGAAAAGCCAAAACATGCTTTTAAAAATGTGAGCACAACTTACTCCTCTTTCACTACCCCCAATTAAACATCTAAAACTACAGAAACAGAATCTCTGTTAACCATACAACAATAGAGAGGCATAAGGGAAAACCTAATCTATATAAATATATAGTAAAGGGGTGTAATAATTAGCATAACATATGTTAAGCTGCTATAACAAAGGAGTCCAAAAATAAAGTGGCTTGAGTGAAGCAGTTTTTTAACTCTAACTCCTAATGGCCCACAGCTGGATGGTGGGTGATGTTCAGCTGCTCCATGAGGCCATCCAGAAACCAGTTCAGTAGGTGTGGTTGTTCCACTACCCACTAGCAGATACCTGTATGCGAATGGTCAAAACTGGCTTCAGTATGTCTGTATTGAACCCTATGGGAAGAGGAAGAGCTTAGTGAGGCTTGCAGATATCACTTTGCTTCCATCCCATTAGGCAAAAGTTGGCCAAATAGCTATACCTAAAACAAAGGAGGCTAGGAAACACAGCCTCTAGCTGGATGTCTCTGCCTAGCTAAAACTTTGATTCTATTCCTAAGAAGGGAAAGAATGGATACTGGGTGCAACTAGCTTTTCTTTTCTTTTTTTTTTTTTTTTTTTTTTTTTTTGCGGTGCTGGGGATTGAACCCAGGGCCTTGTGCTTGCAAGGCAAGCACTCTACACAACTAGCTTTTGATATCACAGATGCCATTTTAATTGATGGGAAGAGGATGAATTGTTGAGGGTAAATGCTACCCATTTATAAAAGTACATATTCAAAATAAATATATATAAATATTCATTTTGTATGTACAAAAATGAACCCAGATTGGATCATAGAAGAGCTAAAACTATAAAATTCTAAGGGGAAAATACAGGAGTAAATTTTCATGCTCTCGAGTCAAGTAGTAGTTTCTTAGATATGACACCAAAAGTGCAAGTGACAAAAGGAAGATAGATAAAATGGACATAATAGAAATGAAAAATTTTTGTGTTTCAAAGGCTCCTAAGAATGTGAAAGACAACTCATAGGATGGGGGAACATACTTGCAAATCGTATATCTGACAAAGATCTTGCATCCAGAATATATAAAGAACTTTTACAACTAAAAATAAAAAGACAAATAACCTGACTTAAAAACAGGTTAAAAAATTGGGGGGGGGAGTACAGTCTTTTCTCCAAAAAAAGATATTCAAATGGACAATAGGTCAATAAGCACATGAAATGGTGATCAACATCATTAGTCATCAGAAAAATGCAAATCTAAACCACAATGAGATACCACCTCACAACAAAGAGGATGGCTTATCATCAAAAAACAGACAATACAGCTTTGACAATACTCTGGTGGAATTGGAACCCTCCTCATACACTGCTAGTGAGAATGTGAGATGGTGCAGGCTTTTTGGAAATCGGTTTGGCAGTTTCTCAAAACATTACACAGTTGCTAATAATCCAGCAATACTAGGTATATACCCAAGAGGATTATAAACAAACAACCAAAGACTTGTACACAAATGTTCATAGCAACATCGCTCATGATTGCCAAAAATTGGAAACAACTCAATGCCTATCCTTTAATGAATGCATAAACAAATGTGGTATATCCCTGCCACGAATTGTCAATTTGGGCAATAAAAAGCAGTGAAGTACTGATACATGTTAACATGGGCAAACCTTGAAACATGCTAAGTGAAAGGAACCAGTCACAAAAGACCACACATTGTACCATTCCATTTGTATAAAATGTCCAGAATAGACAAATCCATGGAGGCAGAAAGTAATTTGTAGTTGCCTAGGGCAGGGAATGGGAGCAATACTGGAGAATGACTGTTGATGGGTGCAGAGTTTCTTTAGGAATGATGAAAATGGCTAAAATTAGATAGTGGCGATGATCACACAACTCTGTGAATATGTTTAAAAACGGTTAAAGTGCTTGTATACTTTAAAAGCATACATTTTATGTTAATTCTAGTTCAATAAAGCTACTATAAAAAAATAAAGGTAGACCTTCCCCACCTGATATGTAGCAATTAATTCCAAATGTTTCAAGGAGTCAAGTAAAATTTCTATAAGCTGGAGAAAAGAAAGGATTTGGCCAACATGATGCCATAGGAAGAAATTATCAAGTGAAAACTAATTCATTTAAATCATCTATCAAAAAGTTTGCAAAATTAAATAGCCAATGACAAAATGAAAAAAATATTTGCAGAATATATGTCTTTTTAACAAAGGTTATTTATACTTATTGTATATTCAACTCATGCATCAAATGATCAATAAACATACATGAATGCTAACATTAAACTAAGAAATGCAAATTTAAATGGTAATATGAAATATTTTGGGTATCTGCTTGGCAAAAATTAAAACAAAAGCAGCAGCACTGTTTCTTGTAATGAAGAGAACCATCTGCCATACCCTACAAATATGCATGTCAATCAGCACTATAGTTTTGAGGGCAGTTTGGCAATACTAATCAAAGTTGCTCCATATCTTCCCTAGCCTTTGACCCAGTAATTCTAGATGAAGAAATTTACTTTAAAGAAATGATCAAAGGCACAGTGTTCATTGTAACATGTTTTCAATGGCAAAAACTGAAAACAATCTATGTGTTCAATAATAGTTTAAATTATAAGACATCCTTACAATAAAACCCTATACAGTCATTTTAGAGACCCACAGTCAATTATTTAAAAAAAAAAAAAAAAGCAGGCTGTAAAGCAATAAGTACTGCAGATTCATTTGTTATTTTAGTACACAAATTCATAGAAAGAAGTCTAAGAAACCACACACCAAACTGTTAACTCTGGATGGTGAGATTGTGGATACTTTTAAACTTTCTTCCTATTGTCTACTTAAATTGATTGTTCTGCAATGAATATGCGCTACTTTTGCTATTAGAAGACAAGTTTTTTTTTTTTTTATTTTGTTGAAAGAATATCTAATGGCATGGAGAAATGTTCATGATATATTTACTGCTAAGGAGTGTGATAGTCCTGCTTGTATTTTTTGAATTTCAGAAACACCTTTATTTTTACAAAGTTAGTTATCATTGTAACTACAAAAGCAGACTAATTGTAGCATAACTTTAAAGATATACAGTAAGAGCCACCTACTGCTTTAAAAAGTTATAGTGTGTTAATTAACCATCAGCCTGATCACACTTTGCAAAAGAAATACTTGTATGTATGCACAGAAAAAAGAATAGAAGGAGGTATCCACAGGTTGCATCTGGGTGGTGGAATTATATGAGATTTTAAAGAAGTATTTGTGTTGTATCACAATACAAATGATACATGTATCATTTTCTAAAAACTAAAAAAAAAATGTTAAGAAAAGTTTCAGTGGTGTTATGTATCTGTATATAGGTAATGCTGCTTGGATACTCCTAGGAGAACCTGAAATGTTTTGGAATTCTGGAGATACATACTTCTTAAATATCAGATAAGCTCCAGGAAAACTTGGACATCCAGATTCTTGTTTCTCTAATAATATGTGCATAAACCTATTTACAGGACTCTGGAGGTTAATGCTTTACTTTGAAGGGAAAAAAATAATCATTCTGCAGCTTAACAGGAAAAGGATATCCTCTCTGTAGCTTAAAAGGAAACTGGAGACAGTGCTTTATAAAAAATGTATTCATTGCAAGATGAGAAGAAACCCATCAGAGGTAGTGCATTTGACACATCAAAAAACAATGCCGTCAGGGCCTTTGGGATTTGGAGAGAAATCCAAGAAAAATAAAACATGAGGTGGATGGTTGGAACATAAGTCCAGGAGCCTAACAGATTCAAGCTGTGAGAGTCTGTTCTCTCATACGCTTCTTATTCTCCTCTGCAATTCTATACTGACCAACAGGTGTTGTGTTTCGGAAAAAACAAATGTGACTCAAGCCTGACATATGGCACCAACTCTGTGAATCCTGGATGACATACACTGGACACGTGGCCCTCCTCAGGCCATCTTGTGAAGTAGGTACCTTACCAGCCCCACTCAACGGATGGGAAAAGCGAGGCAATGTGTTCTTGCTCATATGACTAAGGAGTCGTTTCTAACCCAGATTTGAACTCAGAGAGGGTAATTCCAACTCCCGCATTCTCATCCTCTGTTTTGTGTCTCAGTGGAGCTTTGTTAGTGGACTGAAGCATCTAGAATAACCTCAGTGTCTGACCTGGATGATTCACCTTTACAGGACTCTGTGCTTCTGTTGGCTCAAAATCTTTGAGCCAAGCATGATAACACATATATATCAAGTGCTTCTTACAAGCCAGACATTGTCAGACATATTCTACAGAAAGCAATAATTTGCCCAAAGTCATATAGCTGACAATTCACAAAGCCAAGATTCAAACCCAAGCTCTCTGATCTAGACCCCAGGCTTCCAGTCTTCATGCTATGAAACATACTTTTAGATAAATGTGTTGGATCCTCGTTATATGACAGGCCTTGCTCTAAGTATGTCCTCAAATCATATCATTTGAAATATCTCCAGCACACCACCAAAAAGAGGCTGGGAAGTAGCTGCTTGTATCTTCAGCCTGATAACAGGTTCTTTTTTTTTTCTTCTTCTTCTTTTAATATTTATAGTTGTAGATGGACACAATACCTTTATTTTATCTATTTTTATGTGGTGCCGGGGATTGAGCCCAGTGCCTCACATGTGCTTGGCAAGCACTCTACCACTAAGCTACAACCCCAGCCCCTGACAGTTTCTTCATTTAAATTATTTTAAGGAAATGCAGCTGTGATTTAAAGAAGGGTCTTGGTGATCAGAATGACCAGAGTTTAAATACTGACTCTTATCCTTGATTTAGCTCTGGTACGTTTTTCCTCTTCATTTGTTCCCACTCTCCATTATCTATTCGCCAAAAGAAACAGCAGTCAGACTACCCCCAATGGTATAAACCTCTGAAACTACTGAGAAACTCCACCTTAGTGGGGAGAGCTTTTCCTGCTGGTGACAGGACTGGTGGAGCTGGAAGGAGGTGATGCCCCTCAATACTGATCCTCCAACTGTGGTCCCTAGATCAGTAATGTCAGCATTGCCTACAAACTGGTCAGAAACACCAATCTCCAGCCCCAACCCAGACCCACTGGCTCAGAGGCTCTGTGGGTGGGGCCCAGTTCTAACCAGCCTTCTAGGTGATCCTGGTGCATGTTAAAGTTTGGGAGCCGTAACTCTAGAAGAACTGGGAAATATGGCAAGGCCCTAAACACAGGACCATGAATGGATTAGAAGGAACTGGCGACTATAATAGTAACGTGGGGATTCTCTCCCTTAATGAGTGAGAGCAGACTCCAAGTTTTCCCTGTGATAACATCACTGTCCCTTCCCTTCTGATTGGAGAATCTGGGTGGCACTGCAGAAGCATTTGGAAGTGCCAATACCCTGGGTCATCCAGTGGAGGTGTGTGGAACAATGAGAACACTGATGTCAAGTGTCGCTGTGGAGGAGAGTTTGACACACCTCCTTCCCGAACAGCTACTGGAACTGAGGCCCAAAGAAGCAGAGAAAAGAGGTAGAGCCAGGACCAGACACCAGATTTCTCTTGCTCCCTCAGGCCAGGTCATCGACCTGTCAGTTCCTTTCCCAAGTCTGTCTTGGACCCAGCTGTGTGTTCTTTGGATCCCTCTCTTCCCTCCCCTCACATGCTTGCTCTAGAGAGGCATGTGACCAACTCAGCTGGACTTGACTATTGCTCTGTCCTCCACAATGACCCTGAATCCCACAACCATTATGTGCAGGAAGTCAGGCAGCACCAGCTGGAGAAGAAATCAAGAGTACAAGACTCAAGAGATATTACTCAAACTGACACATACCTACTGTGCACCTAGAATATACAGGACCATACAGTCACTGTGTTTCGGGACTAAGTAAAGAGAGAAGACATAAACCCACCAGCATTTAAGAGGCAACACAAGCTCCAAGAACTCTGTAGAACAACAGCCTACAAGGTGGTATTTTCCAAAAGACTGTATTGATCAACAAAATTTGAGTTCTGAGGATGGAGATGCATTGGAAGAAGGGACTCTAGCTGAGCTTCTAAGGATGAAGAAATGTGTTTGGACAGAGGTGGTGGTCACTCCAGCAAAGAGGCCAGTTAGAAAGGGCAGGCATTTGCAGATCTTAGAAGTCTGTTATCCTGAAAGGAAATTGGTTTGGTGAAAGTGGGATGTATCAAGGCAAAGCAGATGAAGCAAGGAGCCAGTGGTTGGATACCATGAAAACTGGCATTAAGATTTCTGAAACTCAGTAAGGAGTGTGATGGTGCACACCTGTAACCGCAGCTACTCAGGTGGCTGAGGCAAGAGGACCGTAAGTTCGAGGGCAGTCTCAGCGATTTAGTGAGACCCTATCTCAAAATAAAAAAAAATAAAAAAAATAGAAAGAACTGAGGATGTGACTCAGTGGTAGAGTGTCCCTGGGTTCAATCTCCAGTACTACATTTTTAAAAATCCCAAAATTCATTCTGTAGGTCAGGGTTTTCAATATCTGTTTCTCAGAATACTCTCTTTTAGGAATGTAATAGATGTTATAAGACAAAAACCTCATTAATCCCAGAACATTTTTATCATTCTCAAAAGAAACCCTGTACCCATTATAAGTTTTTTCCCCCAGTATTGTTCCCCTCTCAGCCCTAGGCAAGCATTAATTACTTTCTGTCTCTATGGATTTGTCAATTCTGGACATTTATAAAAGGCAATCATACAACATACAGTCTTTTGTGACTGGGTTCCTTCACTTTGCATGCTGTTTTCCAGGTTTGTTCATGTTGTCAAAGATAGCTCCACTTCATTGCTTTTTATTGCCAAGTAATATCTCAGTACCTGAATATGCTGCATTTTGTTTATTCATTCATCAGCTGATAAAGCTTTGTGCTGTTTCGAGTTTCTACTAGTATAAATAACACTGCTTTGAACAATTGTGTATGGGTCTTTTGTGTGGATGTGTTTTCATTTCTCTTAGGCATATACCTAGGAGCGGAATTGCTGGGTCAGATGGTAACTCTACCTGTAATATTTTTGGAAAATATCAAATGCTCTTCCAAAGAGTTTGAACTGCTTTACATTCCCATTAGCAATGTACAAGACACCTCTTCATGGGCATTATATAAAATGTAGAGTTAGACTGGGGTTGTGGCTCAGTGGTACAGCGCTTGCGTAACACACAAGAGGCACTGAGTTCGATCCCCAGAACCACATAAAAAAACTAAATAAACAAAATAGGGGGCTGGGGAGATAGCTCAGTCGGTAGAGTGCTTGCCTTGCAAGCACAAGGTTCTGGGTTCGATCCCCAGCACCAAAAAAAAAAAAAAAATAGAGATATCGTGTCCATCCACAATTAAAAATATTTTTTTCAATGTAGAGTCTTCATTGATGGAGAGAACAGACAAATGGGAAAGCTTTATCTCTCTCTACTTCAGATCAGTTGTTTATACAACACAACTAGCAGCCTGCTGTGGGGCTACCCAAGAGCCTGAGTCAAAAGTTAAAAGAAAAAAAAAAGAAAAAGATGTTCTCAGTGTTTTTGGAACGATCATTGTCTGTGTTTTTACCATGGACGGGATGATTTCAACAACAATATTTAGTTCTCTCAGTCCTGGAGGCTGGAAGTCCAAGATCAAGGTACTAGCATGTTTGAGTTCTGGTGAGAGCCTTCTTCCTGATTTGTGGACGGCCATTCTCTTGCTGTGTCTTCACAGTGGTGATCAGAGGAAGAGGGCACCAATCCCATCACCAGGGTCCTACACTTCTGACCTAATCACCTCCCAAAACTCCACTTCCTAATGCAATTGGCTATCAGGCTTCCAACACATGAACTCAGGGGGGACAAACATGAGGTCCATGACAGTCACAATCCTAATGGATTCCTTCTTTTTAATGCTCGTTGATCCAACTCAGTTTTCTATGCTGCAGTGTGACAGTGATATGGCCAAAAGAACAATTATTATGATGATGGCAATGATGGTTGTTGAATTTGTTAAGACCTGAGGATGGATAATCCAATTTGGGTGGGTCTGCTGATCCTGGAATACATAAAATATCAAGCCAAACAGTAAGGCTACATGGGGGAGGTGGAAAAAGCTAAGCCTCAGCTGCTTTTGCCAACCTGCCCCACTAACCAGCTCCTTCCAATTCCATGCTGGATGGGGGACAAATCCCTTCTTACACCCTTCTTACAACGAATAGAGAGCACATGCTAAGGAGGCATGAAACTTACTCTTTTTTTTTTTTTCGACAAATCTAATTCTTTTTCCAATGAAATATAAACATGCAAAGATTTTCTGTAATAATGATAATATAAAAGCTGACATTTATTGGATTCTCAACCCTGGGAGGGCTTATGCAGAACTCTCGGCATGCATTATCCTATTTAATATTTACAGAAAACCTTGAGTTTTGAAACTGTGTTAAGACATGAAGAAAATGAGGATCAGAGGGGAATAACTTCATGAACATTATAAAACTGCCCCAAGGCCAACATTCTTAGCCATCCATTCGGACATAGAAAAATTCAGCCTCTCCTTTGTGCCACACACCTGAAGAGCAGTTTTGATAAGCCCACCTGGTCATCTGCATATTTTCTCAATGGAGGTGGGGAACCTAAGATGATTTTTCACAAATAACTCAGATACAATTTATCATACTCTAACACTAACAAATTCTGGAGGTGCCAAACCTATAGCATATGTATAAATAATTTGACTCAGTGGCATAAATGTTTATTCAGTGCTTTTAAAAATAAATAAATAAGCAACCTAGACCAGTAGAGTAGAGGAAGGAGATCCATGGGAGGGAGAAGAGGAGATACTACGAAATGAAGTTGACCAAATTATTTGTAGATATGTGTATGTACAAATATGTCACAACAAAACCCACTGTTTTGTACACACCAATAAAAGTAAATAAATAAATAAAACCTGTTTCTCTGAGTTTTTGTGGTATTTCTTCTCTCTTTCTGGATTTTATGTAGACTCACTGGTGCCCATAGGAACTGGTTCTGAAACTGGTTAGCATCAAGAAAGACCGTAATCTGAAGTTAGACATGCTTTCAGTTTTGTTTTGACATGAGATTTTTTTTTTCTCAAACAGGCCTTGTTTTCCAAAGAAAGCACGGTGTCTTTTGTGTTTTAAGACATATCCACTTCTGTGATTTCAAGGGACGGTAGAACCAATTCTGTTCAGCACTGACCAATTTCAGTTTCTGTGAAAGACCATGGAGGAAGTACTGTGTGGATAAGATCTGAATAAAGCATATTATTAGATCTCAAAGAGAATCAATAGATTCTAACATAGTTTTCCTTGTGTTGCATCAATAGAGCACCGTGGTTATGAAGGCATTACTGTCTTGTCTTCTTTTGCAGGTTTGAAAGCTTGTGTTTTGTTGTTGCTGAGTTGCCTCTGGGTCATCTGTCCTAAGGACTAATTTGTTTGGTTTTGTGATGCATCATTGCTGTAGCCAAAACTCAAAGCTTGGAACACCTAGAGAGATAAATGGATGTTACTTTTATTATCTGTGCTTTCTAAATAAATTTTAACCTGAAAGGTTCCACAGCACACCCTGGTCTCCCATTCAACAGAAAGCCGAGCATAGCCCTAAACAGAGCTTTAATGTACTTCAGATCTGGGGAAATCCAAGGAGTCAGTTCACCCCTAATTTTACAGCTGAGTTAAGAGCTGTGAAATAAGGAAGTAGACCGATGAGTTAAGGGCTGCCATGGAATGAATTGCACTGTCCCTGCCCCCTCTCCCAATTTACCTGTTCACATTCTAACCCCTCAGTGCCTCAGAATGTGAGTCTGTTTAGAGTCAGGGTGTTTGCAGAGGTAATTCAATTAAAACAAGATCATTAAAGTGAACCCTAATGCTAATCCTGAAGACTGATGTCCTTATGAGAAGAGATTTTGTATGCAGACACATACTGTGGGAAGAGAATGGCAAAGACACAGGGAGAAGACAGTCTTCCAGAGGCAGAGGAGAGAGGCCTTCCCTCCACAGCCCTAAACAGGAACCTTGAACTTTGAGCATTCTGAGAACTTTCAGAACTGTGGGAAAACACATTTCTGTTGCTTTAATCCACCCGATCTGAAGTACTTCGCTGCTGCAGCCTGAGCACACTAGTATAGTGACTTTTGCAGTCAGCCAGTTCTACACCCCAAGACCATGCCTCCAAATCTAGCAGTGCACTAGACCCCAAAGCCAGACATAGCCCTTTGTTTGGAATTTGCATGCCTCATGTCTACCTTAGAAATCATGGAGGAACAGAGGACCCCAAACTTTGTCTCCTCCTCAGTCCAGGCTTCCTCTCCAATAAATCCTATTGGGAGATTTAACATTTGAGCCTTCCTGGTCAATGGGCCTGAGACTGATGTCATTCTATCTTCCTCACACTTCTCTTGCTGGGGGAGCTTTCTCCCAGGAAATCTTCACTCATGTGTGAACTTACAGAAGCTGTGCTCACCAGACCCTTTTCGGTAGCCAGTGATTTTTTTTTTTTTAATTTGTTGTTTTTAGATATAGATGACAGTAGGGTGTTTTTTTAAAGTATTTTTTTAGTTGTAATGGACACAATATCTTTATTTATTTTTTTATGTGTGGTGCTGAGGATTGAATCCACTGCCTCGCACGTGTGAGGCAAGTACTCTATCACTGAGCTACAGCCCTAGTCCAGTAGGGTGCATTTTGACATACTATACATACATGGGTGCAATCCATGATTTTTGTCCCAGAAGACCACACTGTTTTTGCAAAGCCCTCAGTCACACTGCCTTCTCTCTAGGGTCCTGCCTGCTCACCTAGAGAGTCATGAAGCCCTGCACCCTCTCATCTCGTCTTCTCAACTTGCCTGAATAGACAGTATCACCATCTCCACTGCTAGATGGAGAAACTGAGGCAAATTCCAGCTAAGAACTGACCTCAAGTTCACACAGCTCATAAGTCAGGGAGATAGATTTGCCTTTGAGACTCTACCGAGCCTACATATTATCCCTATGGGAACACAAGCAACAGATTAGCATCCTCCTAAGGCTAGGAGTCCTGAGGCGTAGGTCCCTCCTGCAAGATAACAAAGAGAAAAGGCCAACAGGGACCCATCCAGGTTAGTGTTTATGACATTTGTCTCTGGAAACTTCAGAGTACCATTGCTGCAGAGGGTGACAGGGATGTGCTTTTCATGTAGCTCCAGAAAGGGGCCACTCACAAGGTGTGTGCAGGTGGGGCGAGTCTGAGAAGGTTGCATACTGCTCCACAATGAGGTAAACAGAGAAGGTGGGAGTGAGTGAGCGGGAATATCCACGAACATTTAACAGAGCATCGCCAGGTCAGTAGACCTCACAATAAGAAATGAGCCCAGATATCACTTATCTTTTTATACAAAAATTTCATCTTTCTCTTCACAATCAGACCCAATTACAAATAAAGAAAACAACAAAACCTGGGCCTTCATCATGAAAAGTCTGAGACGCGCAGCCTAGAGCCCTCAGTCACTGACTGAGGAGGGATAGAGAGAGATGGAGAGGCCCAGAGCCTTGGAAATGCAGGAAACCTCTGCAGCAGGCCAGAGCTGTGGAGGGGATGGACCAGACACCTCAAGGTGGGATATGAGCCCCTCCAGTCCCAACTACCCCTTTGTAAGTGGCCTTATGCAATAGTCAAACGGGTGTTAGACTGGAAGCTGAGTTTGACTTTTAGCTCTGGTTTATTGGTGTATCCTTGGGCCAGTATTTCACACAAATCTATATGATGGTGACGATAATGGCACCTAGTTTATGAGGTCATTTTGAGGAATATACAAGCTCATCCTGTTAACATACAAGAGTGTTGGAACTAAGGGCGTAGCTCAGTGGCAGACGGCGTGTCTGGCACGCATGAAGCTCTGGGTTCCATTCCAGCACAGCAGCAAAACAAACACATGGGAGTGTTTCACACCATGCCTGCATACAGTGCTGTGTTAACTATACAGCTCACTTTTCCTCCTTTAGCCTCTGTTCTACTGAAATGCTTTTCCAACTATGTTTTCTGGAATGTTCATTTGTAAAGGAGGTGTCCCATAAGCATTTAACTTACAGTTAATTTTTAAATATATTGTAACTGGGGCTGGGTTGTGACTCAGTGGTAGAGTGCTCGCCTAGCAAGTGTGAGGCCCCGGGTTCCATCCTCAGCACCACATAAAAATAAAATAAAGGTATTGTGTCCACCTACAACTAAAACAAAAATATAAAAAATTTAAAAAAAAAAATATATATATATATTATAACTATTCTCCTAAAAACTGTCCCACTTAAATATGTTTAACATTCAGTTTTAACACACTGAAAACCACAATTTGGCTAATTTCCTTTCTTTTTAATTGACTTCATAAACAGGTAACAGAAGACACAGTCTTACTTCATTGAGGCACCTCAGAAGGAAAACATGACCCCAACCTCAGGTGCTTAGATTCTGGCATGGTAATGGAGGTTGCTGGAACCTACCCAAGTCCCCTTCACCTGACTGATACCTTGGCCCCAGCTGCTGTGTTAACTGTTGCCGATCATTGGCCACTTTCCTGTTAACAGGAGGGGACTGCCTTTCCAGAGGACTGTCCTCAAGCTACTGGAAACCTCCACATCGATGCCCTCAACCCAGGAGTACTCTGCCAATGAAGGACTGAGTAAGGCTGTCCCTTTGCCTTAAAGTAGGACAATATGGTGGTACGATTCAAGCTGAAGAGCAACCTGAGGGATTAGGCTGACAGGATGTCCTTACTTAGTTCCTCTTCCTGGCCTCCTGTGCTTTCTTTTACCTGTAAACCTAGTCCCAACACATTACCTGAATCCCAGTCTCAAACCACACTGCAAGGGAGCCCACACTAAGACACCTTCCCCACAAGGTGCTCACAGCAGTCCAAAGAGCTATTCCTGCTTACTTTCACCCTGCCTTTCAAGTGTGTCCTTGTGGTCACAGGATCCCCACAAATGCCACTGGATTGTTGGTTGCAGGCCCTCATTGCTTATGATGGACTGAATATTCATGTCCCCTCAAATTTCATATGTTGAAGCTCTAATCCCCAATGTAATCGAATTTGGAGTGGGGCCCAAGGGAGGCAACTAGGTTTAGATGAGGTCATAAAGGGGGTCCCCATGGTGGATTAGTATCCTTAGAGAAAGAAAAAGAGACAGAGTTCCCTCTTTCCCTTCAGGCACCCACCAAGGAAAGGCCATGTTGAGGATATAACCAGGCAGAAGGCCTTTACTAAGAACCCAACCATGCCGGCACTCTGAGCCTGCACATCCAGACTCCAGAAGTAAATGTCATAGTTTAAGCCAGTTAGACTTTGGTATTCTGTTATAGCAGCCCAAGCTGACTAAGGCACTGGCTCTGCTGCTAACAACCTACAGGATTAGGCCTGGGGCACAGCCCCCCCCCCGTGACTGATGTGACCTCTGCTGACAGCTATTTCTTTCCTCAGATTTTTATCAGAATTGTCTTGGGTTAATGGCATAACAAAGTCCCCGGGACACAAGGGGGCCCACCCAAGGTGCTGAGTCTGAGTACATCCCCAGGCACGGCATAGCCCCTTCTCTTCTGTGGCCTGACTGGGCCACCATGCTGTGCTCCCAGGCTTGTTTGTGCCTGACCACCCCTACAGGTTTCTATTGCAGGAAGAAGGGGCTGAGGAATGCCCTTCCTCCCACCTCATACGCCCTACCTTGAGGCAAGGATTCCTTTTGGAAACTCTTCTACTCCATCCTTAGCAGCCTTGAGGTTTCATACAGCAATAGTTTCTCACCTCTTTGAGATGAGTAGTAAGTTCCATTTTTCCATTCATAGAACAAATTTACATCAAGAAAAACATCACTTTTATATATCTACGAAAAAGACATAACTGCATGCTACTTATTTTCATTGTTCCTTTAAAAATTTATAAATGAAAAACAAGCCCATACCTTCAGCCATCCATTTCTCAATTATTTTGAGGGACATAGGTCACAGATGAGGCCAGGGGTACAGGAGAAGGACGTCCTGATTGAACAGCAGGAGACTGACCCTGCCATTAACCACCAAGTAACCCCAGGCGAGTTCTGAACCTCCCTGCCCCTGTCACCCCACACAGGCTTGGGGCTGTGTGACCATGCACTTCTTCAGGCAGTTGCTTTCAACAGTGACTCTTTCTGTCCTTCAGATAACCAAAAAACAGCCAAATGAACCAAGAGGAGCCTGGCCCTCTTCCCGCTTCGTTCTTGAGATCATCCTATTACTAGGAAAGTAGCCAAAAGATAAGCAACAGAGAGGAGGAAGCCCCATCAGAACAGTCAGTCCTTAAAGTGGATTTCACCCCAGGTGAGGTAAACCATGGCTTTAGCCTCCTGTCATTTGCCCAGAAAGCCCATGGCTGTTTTTGTAATTGTCCCTGCCCACAGGACTGCTATCTGCCTTCTACTTGACCCACCTGGCTTTCCTGCCCAAAAAATAGCTGTGCTTTAGACCAGCCTCCTGCTACTCCCCCTCCTGAAATGTGCTTCTTCTCTCCTGCCTGGGGTCCAGTCAGACCCTTTCTTCCAGGCCACTCAGTACCCTCCTGTGTCCCTGTACAACCCTCCTCCTCGAGCCTGTTTCCCTTCCTGTCACCATCTTCTTTGAATCCTCAGTGTCTTCTGACAGGGCCTCAGAACAGAAGCCCCTAACTCCGACTTCTTTGTTTGAGCTGCTATGACAAAATACCACAGATTGGATCATAAGCAACAAACATTTACTGTTCACAGGTCTGGAAGCCAGAAAGCAAGACTGAAGTAGACTTGGTTTCTGGTAAAAGCCCACTTTCTGGTTCACAGCTGGTGCCATCTAGCTGTGCCCTCACCTGGTGGAAGGGGCAGGGGAGCCATTTGGGGCCTGTTTTATAAGGACACTAATCCAGTTCGCAAAGGCTCCACCCTCAAGACCTAATTGCTTCCCAATTCCACTTCCTAATCCCAACCCCGTGGGGGCTGGGATTTCAGGGTATGAATTTAAGGGAATGTAAACATTCAGACCACAGCATCTGGGCAGTTGAGAGTACTCCTGCCTTCCCAGTGTTGCTGTGGTCACTGTGGCTGCCTGGAGTAGGATGGTTAAGTGACATTGTGTGCTTTACGCACACACATTCCTTCTTGTGAGCCTGGCCAAATCCCTGGAGGGGGAGGTAGACCCCTTTTTATACATGCAGAAAGCAAAGCTCCCTTGAATGTCTGGGCTCAGATCAGATGTCAGGGTGTGTTAATCTATCTTTAAAAGAAACAAGCAAAAACTGACCACACGCTGAAGCTCAGAGTAATGCAGAGCCCATAAGAGGCAGAGACAGGTTCAGCCCTCGGATGCCAAAACCCCTCTCTTCCACATGGATCTCAGCCCCACCATAACCAGAGTGCCCCCCTCCAAAAATCCTGTCCTCACCCTGGGTAGTCTGGGCTTTAAGAAGCCTCAGGCAATTAGGCAACACATAAAGCTGGGGTTCAGCATGGAGTGCCTCTGCAATAACCAATGTAGAGAGGGGTCCCGGACAGGAAAATCAATTCACCCAGAGCTCCACCTAGAGATTAGATTAGAGACAAGGCTTTTGGGTAGGGGGTCTCAAGCCTATGTCTATCATGCATTGGGAAGTATGTAGGGGCATCAGTTTTGTCTTAGGATGTTCAGCACGATGACTTGGATCCGGAGCCACTCTGGATATTTTAATAATGGGTTGAGGACGCGGATGCCAAGCATCCTACACTGAGCAAGTCAGGCCTGCTGCCCAAATCACCAGTGGAGCCCCCTGAGGCAACACTGAGCCCCTTCAACTAGATTTTCCTTTTGTGTTCCCTCCCTATTGTCTGTCACCTTGGCATTGACCAAAAGGACACAGTTTTTACTTCTGGGGCCCACTGCCTGCTTTCAGTCTGCCGGAGGATCAAGGCGTTCAGAAGCACGTGACTAGGCCTCTCTGTGCTCAGGACTTTTAATCTCCTTAATTGAAATTGATTGGCCTCTTGGGAGGCAGCTCTGCATTGGCCCCAAGCTTCAGCAGGCTATCAACTTTTGCTTATTTCTTTTAAAGACCAATTGACACACCACAGCATCTAATCTTCTCTCTGAATACCGGGCCCCTTTCCTGACCAGGAGCAAAATCAGAAACTCACACACAAAAACAGCCCAGGAAATAAAAGCTCCTGATAAAAATAAGGGAAGAATATTCTTGTCTCATTGTGGCTTAGCATTATACAAAAAGCCAGTCCAAACCCCATTACCAAGGAAAGATGTAATCAAATGGGAAAGGAGCAACGGGAGGGGTAGGGGGAAGAGTTGCCTTCTAAAGCTTGCAAGATAAATAGACTGGCCCGGAGCACATCTAAGAACCAGCTGCAAAAAAAGATAAAAAGGGAAGAAAAGTGAAAGAGCTTCTCAAGTTAAAAGAAATCCAAACATAAGAGAATTGTTTGAGCATCCAGATTTGTGTTCATCTAGGCATACCACTATCACCCTGAAGTGGCTTACAAACCGGTTTGGCAGGTCCTATCTCCTGGCAAAGCCTCTGAGAGGGCTCCTTATTTACCAGACTGATCACATATTCTGAAAATATACCTCAGGGAACCTTCCTGTGCCATACTGGTGGGTCACTGAACCACCTCGGCACTGGGCTTGAGAAAAGTTGTGCTGAGAGGCTCAGGCCACCTCACAGCTTCCAAGCCCCGTTCTCTGTTCCTGAACACCAAAGTCACACCAGAATATTAGAAGAAGAGGAAGCATCTTAGGAGCAAGTTAGCACAGCACTGACAAGTCACATAATCTTTTTTTTTTTTGGGGGGGGGACATAATCTTTATTATAAAGCAATAAACTCATTCTAATAACTTGCTGCCTGAGCTAAAGATCAAATCTAGAGACCCGGGTTTTTAAAAGTAGAGAGAGATACAGCTGATTTGCTCTTGGAAATCTCAATTTTCAAAACAATTCAAGAAGAAAGTGGTTCTTGGTCTTAATGTTCCCTCTGTAGAGAAAATAAAACTTTTTCTTTACCCTCTTATATTCCATTACTGGAGCCTGTGAAGTAAACTGACAAATTTGAGATTAATAGGAGAAAAAATATTTAAAAATTTACTTGAGGGCTCGGGAGAAAGCTCAATTGGTAGAGTGCTTGCCTAGCAAGCACAAGGCCCTGGGTTCGATCCCCAGCACCAAAACAAAAGAAAGAAAAAAAAGAAAAAATTTACTTGAAGTAAATATTTTTACTTGCATGGACAGGGTGAACCTCACAAAAAGGAGGTGGCAAGACTGGTCAGTTTTGGGGGCTTATATACCATTCTAACAAAAAGCAATAAATTTTGAAGTGACTAGACAAAGTTAGTCTTCTAGGGATGGTAAACTGTGGAAGGTGAAATCTGTGGTAGATTATGGTTACTTGGTAAGATTTACGATGCCAGATCAAATCAGTGCTGTCTCAAGAGATAAAAATAGTGTTTAAGAGTTACTCTCTTCCTGGTATGGGAGAGAAGAACACTTTTACAAATGTAAGATTTTCCATTTTACAAAGGGAAATTTATCCCTGCTTTTAGAAAAGGAGGACAAAGAGTTTTTCCTCTGACTGCTTTTTCTCAGTTCTCTTCAGCTCAAAATAATCCTTATACCAAAGTGGCATGTTCTGGGGTGGCATATTCTGAATCCCTTCATTAGCAGTAGAAGCATAACCTAAGGATGAAGGAGCCGGTAAAATCTGTAAAGACAATGGCATATCTTTTTTCAATCATCATTGAACCAGAATCTAAGGGTGCCTCAGACACCATCAGCATTCAGTAAATATCTGTTGAGCACGTGAATAAACCAGTGGATGAATGGATGGGTGGATGGATGGGTGGGTGGATGGATATTGAATAAAATAGGACCGGAGCAACTGCAAAGTATAGAAGGGAAAATTGTAGCTTCCATAAAATACCATCAAGACAACCTGTTGGGCTGGGGATATAGCTCAGTTGGCAGAGTGCTTGCCTTGCAAGCACAAGGCCCTGGGTTCAGTCCTTAGCACCGCAAAAAAAAAACCTGTTGCAAAGCTTATGGCAGGAAGAGAGATCATTATCTTGCAGTCTTGACCGCATCTTAGAGTAGGGCAGGTAAATTCAAGATATTTGTGTTTACAAGTCTGGTTTAATGTGGGACTGATTAAGATTGGGGAAGGGTCATGATGTCATAGTTCAGGATCATGGATAGAGTAAGGTGTGTTAACAGGTATTTGCTGCTGCCTATCAGAAAGTTAAAGAGTGGGTTGGGGATGTAACTCAATGGTGGAGTGTTTCCCTAGTACATAGAAGGCCCTAGTTTGATCCTCACACAGGGATGTTGGGGGTGGGGTTAAGCAGTTTTAAGGGGGTTGGGGGAAGTTCCTAAAATAATAAAGTTGCTTGTAACCTCCATCTTCCTGGGCAAGCATTTCCAGCTATGATTAAACACATATTGGTAAAGACAGTGGATAGTAGTTCCATTCATGTTAGTGAAGATTCTGCAGCAGTTGTAATGTTAGTGCAGACATAAGGAAGCTATGTGGGTGATGATGGTTTCAGTCCTCAAGCTTATCTTAAATAAACCATTCTCTTTCCACAGTGTGGCATATGCAGATAGGAAAACTGTCCACAGGAGGACAAGCAAACCTAAGTGGATCCAGGACAGGGGTGGGTGGCTAAATTCTGGTTAAATAGGACTGACACATGTTGAACCATACAGGGATGAGGTAAGTCAGATTTGTCTTAGACTTCAGAATCCTGACAGGCAAGAACCCTGACAGGCAAGACCAGGTATAGAACTTTACAGACCTCAGTGAAAAATGAAAATGTGGGACCTCTTGTTTAAAAGCTAAGATTTTCAAACAATTTGGCAGGTCTTCAAAAAATTAGACATAAAATTACCATATGAACCATCAATTCTACTCCTAGGATTACACCCAAAAGTACTGAAAACAGGAACTCAAACACATACATGAATGTTTATAGAAGCACCATTTACAGTAACCAAAAGGTGGAAACAACCCAAGCATCCATCAACTGATAAATGGATAAGCAAAGAGGTCTGTCCATACAATGGAATATTATTGAACCACAAAAAGGAATGATGTTCTGATACACGCTCAACATGGATGAAACTTGAAGAAATTATACTAAAAAAATAATAAACCTGACTCAAAAGGATAAATATTATGTGATTCCACTTATACAGAATATCCAGAATATACTAATTGATGGAGACTGAAAGTATAGTTCAGGCCACCAGGGACTGAGGAGAGGGGACATAGGGCTTTACTACTTAATGGGTACAGAGTTTCTATTTGGAGTGTCAAAAGACTTCTGGAAATAGATATTGGTGATGATTGCACAAAACTGTAAATGCAGTGTATGTCCCTGAATTGTATACTTGAAATTGTTAAATGGCTAATTTCCTCTATATATGTATGTTCTATTTTTAATGTCACAAAATACTGCTATATATACTTTATCATAATAAATATGTTATTAAATAAGAAAATTTAAGAATAAGATGGCATCAGTGGAGCCTTGACCAAGAACAGGACTTCTGAGCATGGGACTCTATGGGAAGCCAGCCTGACCAAGAGGAGAGAAAACCTCAAATCCAGGTGGCATTCCATATTTGGAGACTAAGAGTGCTAAAAAAACCACTACACCCAGGCACTGCCTGGGACTCAGAGTCCACTTGGAACTCAACAAGAATGGAAAAAAAAAAAAAAAAAAAACTTAAAATCCTCACTTTCCTGATGCTACCTGTTCCCTCTTTAGCTTTCTGTAGTTCAAATCCAGAGATACAGATTCAAAGATCAGGAGACTTCATAGGTAACAATGTTTACGGGATGTTTTTCCTCCTGTTTCTTTATATCAGCTGTTACTTAACCCTCTCTTACTGTTAAAAACATAGTTAGCCAGATGCACAGAAGGGAACCATAATGTGCACTAAGTCCCTTCATGGAGAATTGAGCAACGTCTTCACCTGGCATCCATCGAGCACATATTTCCTGGGTTTCCCTCACTGCAAACTTCATCTCCCTCACTTGTCTGGTCTTCCTTTCACTCCCTAGCATTCATGGCAGCTCAGGTCAGCTGGGGTAGAATTGATTCTCCCAAGAGGGCACTAGAGGATTAAAGATGGGGAGAGAGAGGAGTGTCAGGGACAATTTTGGAGATCCAACAGTGTGGCCAGGAAGGATCTCTGGCCTTATCATCCTATTCACTCAGAGTCTGCAAATAATTTATATTAGGTACCAGTGAGAGGTGGGAGGGGAACAAAAAGGTGAGCAAGGCCTGACTCTGTCCCAAGAAACCTAATGAAAATCAGATTGCCTGCCTCCTTTGCTACATGTGCCTTAGGTCATGAGCCCTTGATCTGGGCTTTACCAAGCAGAAACGGTGCCTTTTTTTTGTGAGCCAAACCAAACGCGGGTCCCTTCCACCTGAGTTTTTGGAGCTGAGTTTGGAGCTGAAGTTTTCTTGCTTATGGCAAAATACATCTCTGCTCACTAGTGGCCTTCAGTTCTTCCACTTCTGGGTGGCCAGTCAATTGGAAAGTGGTTGCTGGCAGAGACTGGACCTCAAACAAAACATTTACCTTAAAGTTACAGGAAGCAGCCAGGTGTAGTAGTGCACGACTGTAATCCCATAATCCCAACAACTCAGGAAGCTGAGGCAGGAGGATCCCAAGTTTGAAGTCAGTCTTAGCAATTAAGTGAGGCCCTAGACCTCACTTAATTAACAAGAACCTGTTTCAAAAAAAAAAAAAAAAAAAAAAAAAAAGAAGAAGAAGAAGAAGAAAAAAGAAAGAAAGTTATAAGAAGTAGTTCTCAGCCTCTGATCCTGTCCATCACTGCAGGATTCTCCAACCATTACTAAAAGCTTCTATTATTTCTGGGACATTTCATGGGGACATTTCAAGGTACCTGTGTCCTTTCAACAACCATGTCCTGTAACTCTGCTTCTCGACAAGGATAGGTGCTACCTCAACCTCTGAAGGCCAGAAAACCCCAGGAAGTTGCCTTGCCCCAGTCCTGCCTCCTACCTCTGTGCCTGGGGGTCGGGAAGGACATCAACAGAGGCTAAAGAAGAGAGAAACCAGAATGGCCGCCACCACCACCCCAACTTGGGTCATTCTGTAGGTCCTCGAGCACTTCTGAATTCTGTGAGCGCAGTATGCAGCCTTGCTATGCTAAAACTTGCCCTTTGGGGTCAATGCCAGCCTTGGGATCTGCCCTCATAGCCCTCCAGGCAAACCCAAGTGAAGCCTAAATCCTGCCCATTTCAGTTTGGTCTGCAGTTCCCAAAATACTGGAAGCACAGGTCCAGGGTTTTTGCCACAGGGAAATATCAGTATGTTGTAAGTCCTATTCTCCTCCGCTCATCTACTAGACGGTCAGCGTTGGGAGACTGGAACTTAAAACTGTGTGATGTTCCAAGGAGAGGTTTTAGAGCTACACTAGTCTTCCTTCAACAATTTTACTGAACCAATCTAGTAGTAAATGCTAATTTCCTTAACCAGTACTATTCACAGAATTTTTGTTTGGCTGAAGCCCTCACATTTCTGCATTTAAAAAAAAAAAACCACACAAACATGTGCAGTCATCTTTATTTCAATTCACAAATACATTAGTTCAACCTCAGAGATTTGTTAGGAACATTACAAATATTTACAGTAGAGAAGTGAAACCATCGTGGGTCTTGCTAAGGATCTAACTACGTGCATTTGCAATCCATTCATTTAAAAACGTGACTGGTTTTGTTTGAAATTTCCACTGTCTAGTGGAAAAAGCCAAATATTACCTTAGGCCTGTTTTTTCTAAAATCTTTTCTAGCAGGACATTACCTTAGGAAAACGTGTTGAAATAGTGCCCCCTATGGAGCAGCGTCTCCACTACCATGTTTTGTTCTCAAATCCCAAAACCCCCACCATTCCAAGAGCCTTCCTCTGCAAATGTAATTTTTAAAAACTTTCTTAGTTGTAGATGGACACAGTACCTTTATTTTATTTATTTATTTTTATGTCATGCTGAGGATCAAACCCAGTGCCTCACAGGTAGCTAAGCAAGGGTTCTACCACTGAGCTACAACCCCTACTGCAAATGTACTTTTAAAAAACCCTAACATTTACTGAACATGTTTCGTGGGTCAGACATGGTCGCGTGGTCTCATTTAATCTTCACAATAACCCTATGAGAGAAATAGTATTACTGTTACCTCAAGTTCACAAATGAGGAAGTATGTTCCAGGAGAGCAGGTCACCTCCCCAGCATCATGGAGCTGGTCAATGGTGGAGCTAAGATTCTCACTTGTCCACATGCCCTCAGGATCCAGAATGAGACCTTCATCCTTTTAAATGCCAATTTTAATTCAGCGGAACCAGTGGACAGGCTTCAGATCTGGTCATGGTGAGTTTATCAGTAATAAAAGTTTATCAGTAATAAAAACAGCCAACATCTGTGTGCCTGCTATGTACCAAGCACTGTATGTTGTCTTTCATTTTAGCAACTCAGCAAAATATAGATTTATCCCCATTTTACAAATGAGAATCCTGAGGCTCAGTGAATTTGAGCAACATCCTGATGTCATGGTCATGACAACTAGGGCTCTAGGCCCAACTAGTTGAATTCAAAAACGATTCTCCTTCTGACTAACTGTGAGACCTTGGACAAGTTGTTTGACCTCTCTATGCCTGTATTTTCCTACCTGTACTTATCTGGTAGGATTACTCCAGGGATTCAGTGAGTCAATACATGCCACGTGCATAGAACTATCCCTACTACAGAGTAGGAGCTCAATAAACGTGAGCTGTTGTCATTACTGCTCCAAAGGCATGCTTTCTTTTTCCCATTAGAACCTCTGTGCCACAGTCTTTTCTGGGATAAGAATAAATTACATGGGCTGGGGTTGTGGTTTGGCGGTTCAGCACTTGCCTAGCATTGTGTGGGGTACTGGGTTTGATCCTCAGCACCACATAAAAATAAATAAAATAAAATCCATTGACAACTAAAAAATTCTGAAAAAGAATAAATTACATCTTAAAATAAGCAAGATTCTCTTGCTGCAATGAAGCTTAAGGTTTAGATTAGGGGAAAAAAATCAACTACAGTCTAAACACATCTATATCACAGTTCCCCCAAATGCTCTCAAGGAAGTAAATCCAGTGAAATACCAGGAAAAGTTGAGTTCATGGAGAGAATGGGCTCCATTTAAGCCTCCTTCTTCTACCCTGTCTCCATCCTTTCCTTTCTCACCAGGTTCTAGAAGGTGAATTCATCTTTTCAGACTTACAAGAATAAATTTGCTGTATATATTCACGCTCATTATGACTGCCAAAGTTAGTCCTTTTTCTGGTCCTGGGAGAAAGGTCTAAAAGATCTAAAGATCAAGGTTGACTTCTGGTCCAGCTTTTTACTGTGTGGCCAGCCATAAATTCACTAATCTCCAATTTATAGTTTGCAATCTGTGAAAGACATCCGCCTCACCAGATTTATGTGAGGATCAAATTAATAATGCATGTTAAGATGTAAGATGCCTTGTAAACCATAAATCATAATGCATAGGAGAAACATGTCCCTTTGATTGGACTGGCAAGAAACCTGAGTCTTGGCCTGCTCAGTCATCACATTTAGGAGACGTAGCAGTAGCTTCCTGGGCGCATACCTCAAGAAGCTGCCCAGGGGGCTAGGGTGGGCAATGGTAAAGCATTTGTCTATCATGTGTGAGGTCCTGGGTTTATCCCCAGCACTGTACACAAAAGGGAAAGGGAGAAGGAAAAGAAGAGTAGGAGGAGGAAAAGGAGGAGGAGGAGGAAAAGGAGGAGGAGGAGGAGGAGGAGGAGGAAAAAGACACCACCTAGGATTTCACCTTCCTGGAGGCAGGTTTGCGTGGGGGCATGTGTTGGGAAGATCCTTTAGTGGTGGTCAAGTGTGAGGAGGGAGCCATATGTGAGTGGAGAGGATGGGCTGGGGAAAAACCTGCTAGCAAAATTGGTTTAGAACAGCCCAATGCCTATTGGCAGTAGATCAGGGAAAAGTGGGTTACCTCCAAGTCTGAAACAAACACCCTAGGATAAGCGAATTCACCCTACTTAGGGATATTGGGAAGTTCTTAGGGATAGGATTAGGTGGAAGCTGTTTTCTTCCTTGCTTGCTTTCTTCTCCTCCTCCTCCTCCTCCTCCTTCTTTTTGATATATAATTTAGGAGGATTAATGCCAATGAGACACACATCCCTCTGAAAATAATCCACCAGCTCCAACATAATAAATAAGCAGAAATTTAAGAACAGAAAAACTGTTATTTAGAACAAGAACTGTGGACTGTGCCAAAGGAGCTATTATCAATGGCAAGATTACCTGGAACACATTGTCCCCTGATAACACTGAATGTATACATGACAACAGGCTTCATGGACAGGAAGAATCAGTTGTGCAAGAGCACCTCATTCAGCAAAGGCCTGGAGGGACAGAGATTGAGAGGGCAGACCTAAGTGGGCAAAGAGTAAATGACCCAGAAAAAGATGGGGTTCTTGAGGATCAAACTGCCCCTGAGACAGACCACCCACTATAACTTTCCACAAAGTTACTGTCAAGCTTCTTCCAAATTGCTTCCTTTCACAAGTTCACAGAACCAAAACAGTTCATAAAATTATCTGCCATTCCTGCTGTCAAATATGACAGGCACATGAGACTCACCAACTAAAGCACAGGTCCACCCTGACATGCATCTAAAAGGATGGGAACCATACACAATCACAATCCCTTGGTTTAATGAATCCGATGAATACAAAACTCAGTGAGCAACATTTACCAATCATCTACATAAATGACATTTGGCAGGCCAAAAACATTTTTTTGTGTGTGGTACTGAAGACTGAACCCAGGGTCTCACATGTGCTAGGCAAGTACTCTACAGCTGGTTTTAGCCCAGGCCAAAATTTCTTGATACCATGGACCATTTCTCACAGACTGTATATTACACATTACCACTGTTGTAACCTTGAGCACCTATAGGGTATTGCATATTATGCGAATACATTAGTCCATTTTCTGTTGCTATAACAAAATACCTAAAGCGGGGTACTTATAATTTTAAAAAAGTTTATGAAGGATGTTTTGGAAGCTGAATGTCCAAGATCAGAGACATTCACCATCTGGCCTCTGATGAGAGCTCTCCTGGCTAATCATAACATAGCTAATGGCATCATGGTGGGAGTATAGGCAAGAGGGAGAGATCACATGGAAAGAGGGAGAGATCACATGGAAAGAGGGAGAGATCCAATGGCAAGACTGGAAGCCTGAGAGATTCAGATGTCAGGTTCACTCTTTTTTTTTTTTTTTTTTTTTTTTGCAGTGCTGGGGATTGAACCCAGGGCCTTGTGCTTGCACGGCAAGCACTCTACCGACTGAGCTATCTCCCCAGCCCTCACTCTTTTAATAACAACCCATTCTTGCAGGAATTCACTCACTTCCAGAAACCAGCATTAATTCTTTCTGAGAGTGATGCCCCTGTTACCTAATGACCTCCCACTAGACCCCATCTCTTTTTTATTTTTTATTTTCTAGTACTGGGGATTGAACCCACACATACTCTACCACTGAGCTAAACCCCATCCCTTTTTATTTTTATTTTCAGACAGGGTTTCACTAAGTTACCAGACTGACCTCACATTTGTGCTCCTCTTGCCTCAGCTTCCCAGGAACTGGGCCACTGTGCCTGGTAAGGCCCTGCCTCTTAAAGGGTCCACCACTTCTCAACATCTCCACTCTGGGGACCAGGCTTCCAGTACATGAACCCTTGGGGGATACACTCAAACCATATCCAAACTATAGTAGCAGGTCATAAAATTAAACCTATACACACACTTGTAGGCAACACAAATACCAGAAAAGCTGTGAAGCTATTCTTAAAATATCAGATTATAAACAGCTTTCAAAGTCCATAATTTAACTATATGGGATATGTTCCCAGTTTCCTGCAAGTTCTAATCTCTGGGTAACATCTTTTCCTGGTTTTGCCCTCTCAGCCCTTCCACCAGTTTTATAACTCAATTCCCTATATTAAATCCCTCTCTGTATGAAATCACTAAAGTGATTTCCACTTTTTCTGACTACTTACTGATAAGTCTTCTTCAATGTCTTTCCTTTATACATTTGTGTAAAAATGCAAGTATTTATGTTTGGATCCCTCTCCTTTGTTCTTCTTGCTGAGTTCTTCAGTATGACCTTTCTGCTTTTAATTTTTTTAAATTTTATCACTTCTTTACCCTCTCAACAGTGGCAGGCAAAATTTGAATTTGCCTCTAATTATGCTCCTCTGCCTTTAGACCATTGTTATATTAGACTGCAAAACAACTTTAAAGCAATGAGAAGGCCCAATCCTTTCCTCTGGGGACACCTCTACTTCCCAGCATTACTGAACATTTTGTCCCATTAAGTCATTAGAAAGAAGGTCTGCCACAGCAAGACTCTGCCCCTGTGGACAGGAGCTATGCATAACTAATGAACAGGAAAATTGGTATCAAAATGGCCTGAATGGTCTCAATGTGTCTCTAATAACTTCCAAATCGCCCAGTCTTGATTTCCCTGTACATCTTTTTTTTCTTCCTAAATGAATACTCCAAATCCTCACTATCCCACTAACATATTTTTTTTCCCACTAACATTTTTGAGTCTACATTTTCTCTTCCTTTCTTCCCAGTACACAGTACTTCATTTAGGAGAGGATTACACCAGATTCTCAAACTGTATACACCTTAAATACTAGTTAGTGGTCTTAGTCTCTAGTTGTAATGTTAAGATGCCAGAGATATCCAGCCCTGAGAGATTTCACGGTCAACTTTGTCTTATAGTATTGTAAATACCACATGGAATAAATACCAGATTTCTGTTTCAGATATGAGGTAAATGATGCTCAGAAGAGTTGACCATTTTTCCAATATCACATAGATAGTAGGAGGCAAAGTAGGATCTGAACCCAGTTCTTGCTGATGCCGCAGATCCTTCCAAAGACCGCGGTCAGCCAAGGAAAAAACAAAACAAACGAAAGCACTGGATTTTAAATTCTAGCAAAATGCTGTCACTGCTGTGTCTTATTGTGGTATTTCTTAGATTGAGCATTTCATGCAGGTATTTCTCAGCAACTATAGAAGCATTATCAGGAAACCTTTAGTCCATCAGCTTTGGCAGAGCTCATTCATGTGCCCTGGATCACACATACATACTGGACTACAGTTATTCCACCAAGGAGAGAGTGTGTCAGGACACAAGGAAGGAGACAGAGAGTAGGGAGATGATAAATTCTGCCTTTACAAATATGTTTCACCTATTATGACAAGCATGTGTCTTTCATGACTTGGCAAACTTACAATAAAAAAAATAAAGAGCTAGTGGCAAAGACAAAACACATGTCCACCAAATCTCTTTTTATTTTCTTCTTCCTGTATACACAGGAAGATTACATATTCAAGACTTTCTTGCCCTTAGATTGGGCCAGTGTAGCAGGGTTCTGATCTAAGGGCAGAAGTGATGTATACCACTTTCAAGCCTGGTCATTGAATCTGTCAACGTCGTCACCATAATCATCCTCTCTTTTCCTCTTAGGTGGCAAACTTTTGAGGCCACAAGATGAAGATGACACCATCACAAGATGACTGAAGTCCACATCCTTGAGTCAATTACTGGAGGAGAACTGCTAAGGAGTGCCATTTGATCTTCATCAAACAATGACCTATTGTGGTACTGGGGATAGAGCTCAGTTGTGGAACACTGGCCTAGCATATGTGAGGTCCTAGGTTCGATACCCAGCACTGAGGGAGAAGGAGGAGGAGGAGGAGGAAGGAGAAGGAGAAAGGGTTTTTTTGTTACTGTAGAGTAGCCTTACCTATCCTGACTAATATGGAGCTCACATATGCCAGGGATATTCAGAATCCCACAGAGGTCCTGAGAGAGCCTCTTGGATAAATCACTCATGGAAATAGGCCTTCAATATTTTGCTAAGGGATTTTTTCAGATTCTAAGTGTGTATGAAGACATATTTCTTTTCTGCTCTCCTACCTCTGAATTATCTTCTCATTCTCACTTTGTTGTGGTGTATTTGTTCCAAAGGGAAATAAATCAAGGACTTCATCAAGAAGCCTGACACACTTACTTTCCATTCTCATTGCAATAATACCTGAAAAGGGGGAAGTTTTATTATAATTTTATTCCCCCTCAGGGACCATTCTGAATTTTACTATCCTAATAGTTACTTCTTATTACAGTAAAACCTTGGGTAAACCAACAGGGATGGAGTTGTTCTGGACAAGTATTTCACATAACTATAGTCTCTACATTTAAACATTAAAATGCTGTTAACTTTTAAATTTTTTAAAAAAAATATTAAATATTAAATATGAAGCATAATAAATGAAGTAAGGTGTTGATTCAGGACTAATCTAAGTTCCTTAAATGTGCCACACTCTCTGCAGAGGCTCACACCATCTCCACTGCCTGAAACGGTCTTTTTCTCTCTTGCCTAGTTCAATCATTCTCATCCTTTGGATGTCAACTCAAAAACACCATTCCCTCGGGCACAACTGCATGAATTTACTAAAACTCATCACACTTTGTGTAAACAGGTGAATTTTGTGGCATGTATATTATACTTCAATAAATCTGTTAAAAACAAAGCACCATCTGGGTTGAGAGTGTAGCTCAGTGGTAGAACACTTGCCTAGCATGGACAAATCCCAGCACTGAAAAACAAATAAGTAAATAACAACAAATAAATAAGTGGAGCACTGTGGAGGAGGTGAAGTATAAACCCCAATTCCCTCTCAAATGTGGGATGCACCCAGAACTTCCTTACAAAGACTAGGAATGCTGGGACTCGGGGGAGTGCCTTCACAGGAAAGAAACCAACTCTACCTTAGCCTACTGGTCAAGGTGAACAACAGTGGTCATAAGTCAAGCTGATAGTATGTACCCTTGATATGATGTGACGCAAATGGCACCTGAGTCAGGTGATTTTCCTCCCCAAATCCACAATCCAGACTAATCATGAGAAAAATTCCAGTAGAAATGCATCCTACAATCAGGGTGTGGAGGAGCATAAATCTCCCCTCTATATCTGTGGGTTGTCCATAATGATTTTCTTCCAAAGAGTATGGTATGGTAAAGAGGCATGTACACCCAAGGACATTACCTACCCCAGGAGATCAAGGTCAACATCCTCAGTGATAAGGCATGTTGATAGTATGTACCCTTGATATGTTTGATGAAAAAGTCACTTTACCTTTGTGGTCTTCCTCCCAAAACCCATAACCCCAGTCTAACCACAAGGAAAACATCAGACAAATTCCAACAAAGAGCATCCTTCAAAATATCCAACCAGTACTTTTCACAAATCTCAAGGACATCAAAAACAAGGAAAATGTGAGAAAGTGTTGCAACCACAGGAGCCTAAAAGACAGGGCCACTTCCCAGGGTACCACAGCTGATGTCTCCCTGCCTTCATTCATTCAATGTCTTTCACAGCCAAAACGCAGAGTAGGCAAACAGAACATAGCTAAAGTCTCGAAACTGAGTAGCAGGACCAGTCACCTGGCAGTGTGGTTGGTTCAGTAGCTGTCCCTATCAGTATTTTACATTGTTGATATTCCTTATATATATAATCAGAATCTTGCTTTACTCCATTATGTGTTATCAAATTCATTTTCTAACATTAATAAAAATTACTCATGTACGTGTTGAATAACTGTGTAATATTGCATAGTGTTTCATGCCATAATTTAATTAACCATTTCCCAATTGTTGGACATTTGGATTCTTTCCAGTTTTTTGACAATTATAAATAATACTGACAAATATCATTGATTATTTCTTTATATAGATTTCTGTAAGTTAAATTGCTGTCAAATATACACACATTTGCTTTTAAAGCTTTTGGAACGCAGGAAATACCTGCCCTCCTCTGATATTAACCCAACATTTGATCCTATGTTCCTACAGATGGGTCCTCGCCCTCTGCCCACCTTACCATCCAAAGCACAATTAATAGTTCCCATAATTACAGGGTTCTGTGATAGCTACTGAGAATAGAAAAGCAATATAGCTTCCAGGAGGGGCAAAAGTCAGGGAGGGGCACAGAAATGCTTGCATCTCTGAAGCACTCCTCTACAGAGCGCAAAGGTTCTGAGAAGAAGTCTCATTAATCTCCGGAGGATTGTTACTTTTCCCTCTGATACAGACCCAAACATAAACTGTATGCCTTCGTGCATATGTACCCACTTGCGATACTCTTGTTTTCCTGAAATTCCCTAAGATGGCTTTTATACCATGGGATTTCCCATTCATGCAGACAACAAAAGCCCCAAACTGGGTTGCTCATTTCTTACCCTCAAGACCCATAGAAGGAAAAGAGAAAGGACAATTAGTCCCATTGTAAAAATGAACAGAGAAGTTAAGGAACCCAGACCTGAACATCCTTGGCAGCATAAAATGGGGATTCAATCCAAACCCTAGGTGAAAATTGCGCAGATTGCTTTCTTTCAAACTTGCCTGCTTTCACCAGCCTTGGCTTCTGTCCTCACAGCCCCTTTTCTGACTTTGACCCGCTTGTCTCCTTCTTTCTTTTTTTATTATAAGATAGTAGACAACTTAAAATAGGTATTTTAACCATTCTTGAAAGCGTACAATTTGCTGGTATTGAAATGGGAGTTTGAGATGAAAGTCGATTCTCCCCTTCTGTTGGCAGGTGGAGTCTGTGTAAGCTGCAGACCTCTGCAGCCAAGAAAGCCGACGTTAGTGTTGGCAGCTTATCACAGTAGGAGACATCCACCAGTGTCAGCTCCAAGGGTTGGGCCAGCCCGCAAAGCCCGACTGTCCTCCACTACCACTGAGTGGCTGTTGCAGCTCTCAGCATTGCAACTCTGAATGGGGGCGGTGCCTTTCAGTGCAGAGTCCAACAGCTCACTGCAAACTTCTTTCTGGGTTCTTGTCTCTCAAATCCAAAGAATGAAATTCACTGGACAAAGTAAGGCAAGAGTGAAAGGAGCAGGCTTTGTTCAAAGGTGAAGAATAGGAACAGAACCCCAGAAGGGGCAAGAGGGGAATTCCATAAGGGTTGCCCCCTAAGTGTGCTAGTCTAAGGGTTTGTAGAGCACTTGAGTCGACACTCCGAAGAGACCTCAGAAAGCTGAGAAAGGCAAGGAATCTGATTTCCCCCTGGAACCTCCAAAAAGGACTCCTTTTGAACTTGTGAACTCCAAAACCATAAGATAAATTAAGCTACTAAGTTTGTGGTAATTTGTTACAGCCATGAATGGAAACTAAGACATCAACATAACCTTGTCTTCTTCTTATAGATCACTAATCTGCTTTGCTGTTGATTCACATGACTTTTAAAGTACTCTCTCAAACAGTCCTACAGTTTGGGTACAAGTTGCTGATGGTTGGTTCAGGAAGGGCCCCACTATGGTTTGACTGTGTCCCCCCAAATTTCATGTGTTGAAATCTCAGTACAATAGTACTGAGAAGTGATGGGGCCTTCGAGGGGTGATTAAGTCATTAAAGGGAATTAATGACTTTCAGGTGAATTCTCACAGAAATGAGTAAGTTTTACCTCTTTGGAAACTGAATTAGTACTCCAAAGATGGGTTGTTATAAATTGAGCCTGTCCTTGTTTATTTCCTCTTCCACACATACACCTGCTTGTCCTGCTTTCCCACAACAAAAGAAAACAGGACAAAGCCCTCCCAGAAACAGCCATCTGATCTTGGACTTTTAAGCCTCCAGAACTGTGAGCTAAATAAACTTGTTTCCTTTATATATTTCCCAGTGTCAGATAATCTGTTATAACAGAAAACAGACTAAGATCAGTCTCACTCTATACATTTTTTAGTTTGTCTAATTAGTTATACATGACAGCTAAATGCATTTCAGTTCATTGTACACAAATGGAATAAAACTTTTCATTTCTCTGGTTGTGCATGATATAGAGGCATACCATTTGTGTGATCACACATGTACCTAGGATAATCATGTCCATCTCATTCTACCATCTTTCCCACCCCCATTTCCCCTTCTCTCCCCTCATTCCCCTCTGTCCAATCCAAAGTTCCTCCATTATTCACTTGCCCTCACTCCCCGCCATTATAGATCAGCATCCACATATCAGAGAAAACATTTGGCCTTTTTTGGGGGGATTAGCTTATTTTGCTTATCATGATATTCTCCAACTCCATCCATTTACCTGCAAATCCCATAATTTTATTCTCCTTTAAGACTGAGTAATATTCCATTGTGTATACATACCACAGTTTCTTTATCCATTCATCTATTGAAGGGTATCTAGGTTGGTTCCACAATCTGGCTATTGTGAAGTGAGCTGCGAAAAACATTGATGTGGCTGCATCACTGTAGTATGCTGATTTTAAGTCCTTTGGATATAGACCAAGGAGTGGGATATCTGGGTCAAATGGTGGTTCTATTTCAAAGTATTCTAAGGAGACTCACTCTATATTTGACCAGCCAGGTGTGATGGCTCAGGCCTGTAATCCCGAGGCTTGGGAGGCTGAATTACTAAATTGCTAAACCCAACCTTAGCAACTTAGTAAAGGCCCTAAGCAACTCTGAGACCTGTCTCTAAATAAAATACAAAAAAAAAAAAAGGGCTAGGGATATGGCTTAGTGGTTAAGTGCCCCTGGGTTCCATCTCTGATACAAAAACAACAAAACAAAACAAAAAAAGCATTAATTACTAAACTATCTTTGGTGCAAGATTAGGATGTTCAGAATATTCATGAATATACTTTAATATGGTGGCAGCAATTATGTGGCAAAAAAACAGTATTAAACTTGACATATATACCACAGGATTTACTTTTTCATCCTTATATCTAATTAGGGAATGAATGACTTTCTGTTGGATAATCTAGGTGAAGAGAGAACATTCTCCAGAGTATCCTAAAAGATTGAATAGCCAAGTTTTCCCCAGGATATCTGCATCCTTAGCGGCACCTAGAGATATAATAGTATTTACTCCAAAGGATCTACAGAACTTTCATATCTAGTCCCAGAATCTCTTCTGACATCGAGATCTTTACTCCTAGGTATATCCAGGTGGTATTTCCCTAAACCTACAGCCTATAGCTGGTTAAAAGTCCTAAGATTCTCCAAACTACATTCCAAATAAGTTTCTTATCCACTTATCTTGCTTCATTCCACAAACTTGATTTTCTTGACCACATCCCACATGGGCAAAGGAGTGGGTCACCATCAGAGGAGTGGGCTGGCTGCGAAACAAAAGCTATGAAAGTGAGTACATTAACAAAATAAAGACAAAAGGTGAGAAATATATATTTTTCCAAAGCAGGGGCGTGATGGATTGAGCAGACCAGATGGGTCTGACTTCTAACAAAGAAAAAGCCCGGGTTTGCTTTATTTGTAGCAGTACAGACCAAACAGGATCAACAAGGGATTTCCTTCAGGGGAGACAGGGTAAGAGTGAAGGTAAGCAGGTTGTTTGTGCTTGACAGGTTATGTCCATCTCTGAACAGTGGTGTTTGATCTTAAGGCTGTGAGCTAAGGCAGGGTGCCAGCATGATCTGGGCTTTCTCAAATCAGGGAATTCCACCCAGGAGTTCCCAGAAAAGCAGCTTCCCTGCCTTATGTTAGCTCAAACAAACCCATAATTTGTACACAGCTTCCGACACTTGATAACTGCCAATCAAGTCAGAGACAGGTGCTGTGGCTGTTGCCTGAGCTGCACACCAGGAGCTGCACATCCCCTTCATGTGGGGGCACTGGGCAGGTGCAAGGCCTCTGCTAGCAGGAGCGTCACAGTCACACATGTTGGTTCAACATACTTCACAGGGCTTTGAGGCTGGGCCACGACTGGCCATGGTAGAGATCATGGATTTTCTCACAATCACAGAGGTGCCCTTTTTTCATGTGGGGATGGACACACATCAAAGAGGAGTGGAAATCAGGAGGGAGCTGCAGAGCACTAAATAATGCCCTGGCATTATTTAGACTCTGCCAATAACCTCTTCCTAAGAGTAACCTGATTGGTGTTGGGTTTTCTGCCCTTTAGCTAAGGTAAATACAGAAAAAGTGGTAAATCCACCTGCCCTTTCTTTCTCCCTGTTCTTTCCAGGAACAGTGCACCCCCTGCCCCCACTCATACAGTGGATCACTTAACACCAAGCCAAGGAGAAGGAAGTGAAAATAAGCATGACATCTTCCATTGCCACTTGGTGTAATACTTCTCCATGTAGCTTCTTTTTTTCTATTTGTAGAAGGAATGCCTGCTTACTGTAAATAATAGAGAAAAGAGCAAAGGAGGAAATAAAAACCATCAGTCATCCTACCATCTTGAGATAACCACTGTCTCTTCTCCCACATTGTCTATACCTTCACACCTTCACTTTGCTAAATTTTTGTTCATGATTGTTTTAGATTATCTTTTATTTATTTGCTTATTTTCTTACTACCTCAGTGTAAAGTCTTTGAAGGCATGAAATTTATTCTCCTGACCCTCAGAACAGTGTTGGCTTGATAAATATTTGTTAAATGAATAAATATTTTGGCATATCATGTTCTCTTTTATTTTAATATGTGTGAACATAAATTATTATTTTTGTTCATTTTATGAAGCATTCTATTATCAAAAATCCCAAGTATATCTAAAATATAGATGATTTTAAAAGTAGGGTCAAATTTATTCAATTCCACATTTATTCTCTTCTCAGAGATTTTCAAAGCAGCAGCTTTGGAGACTGGGTCCTGGGCTAGAACTGATGGGCAAAACTGGTATTCCAGTGAGAGATGAAGGCCTTCAAAGGCACATTTGGCAGGACCATGAGTTCCCCGTTAGCAAGACAAAGCTGCTGGTATGCACATGGACATACAGGTGAGTGGGTTTTCCAGATAAGGACTGAGCAGGTGGGATGCAACAGAGCTGGTGAGGAAAGGGAGGTCTTCTGATGGGTGGTGAGTTGGAAAGTCAATCCCTCTTCACTCTTAGATTTGACCTCACCTTAAAATTTTTGAGCCTGGCATGATGACACAGGCTTGTAATCCTAGCAACTCAGAAGGCTGAGGCAGGAGGCTCACAAATTTGAGGCCAATTATTTGGGCAGCCTAGCAAGACCCTGTCTCAAAATTTAAAAATAAATAAATAAGTAAATAAAGGACTGGGGATGTAGTTCAGTGGTACAGTGCCCCTGGGTTCAATCCCCAGTACCACAAGAAAGAAGAATAAGAAAAAGAAAAAAAAATTGCTGGTTGAGATGGTACACACCTATAATCCCACATACTCAGGAGACTAAAGCACGAAAGTCCTAAGTTTGAGGTCAGCTTGGGCAATTTAGGAAGACCCTGTCTCAAAATAAAATATAAAGAGCTGGGGATGTAGCTCAGTGGTCAAGCACTTGCCTAGCAGGAGTGACCCTAGGTTTGAACCCTAGCACAACAAAAATATATTTTTTAAAGTGTTTAGAGCATTCAATGTGACCATTTCAACTGACTTCCACCCCACACCAACATTTTCCTGACTCCCCCTCACACTGCTGTCTTTCTTCTCTTCTCAAGGACAATGATCCTCTCTGCCCTCCTTCCAGACCTTCCTTGTACTGTACTCTTACTGGCACCTTCATTTATGTCCTCTCTCTGCTATGTCTCAGTCTCTCCAGGTATATTAATTCCTTCCCCACTTTTGTGAAAGTCCTCGAACTACCCGATCCTAAAACAAAGCAAAGGAAGGCTCCTTCCCATGCATGCCACCACCCCTCACTTCAAATCATCTGAGTGAAAGAGAAGTTGACACCTGTTGGCTCTCTCCTCCCTTCACCTTCTCTCCTTACTCTCACTGTAATCTAGTTCCCACCTAAGGCCACCAGTGACCTTCTAGTGGCTCTACACACAAGGTTCTGCTCAACCCTCATTCTTCTCCACTCCTCTCTGGCACCTTATGCTGTCAACTTCTGTTGTCACCTGTAGGATTGCCAAGTGCAACCTCCTTGAAATTCCTTCCTCATTTTCCTCTTTACCCTCCCAATATGCCCTACATGTAGAAGATAGAATAGCTGTCTGAAGTAAAGTTGTGTTCCTGTAGGATTCATTTAATGTCTTTCTATGGCTCAACCAGTAAATTAGAAAAAAATTAAATTAATTTAAATACAGTGGATCAAGATTTGAGAGAGACATTTAACAATTCTCTTCATACTTGGAGAGAAGTTGAGAAATGGGATCTAGACTTGGTGCAAACACTTTTCAGAGCAAGACCTTCCGTAGATGCACATAATGCTTCTCCAGAGTGAAAACTGGACGGCTCTAGCTACCACCAGCTGAGGGTGAAGTGGGTGCAGTCACTGCTGTTGCTCACAGGTACCTGGTACATTGGAACAGAGAAGCTACACCAACCCCCATGCACAGCTCTATGGATTTAGCCCACAGAGATATCAAACCAAGGCCCCCTGAAATCTGACAGTAACAGTTCTGTGTCACTCTTCTGCTCAAGAACAACAATGGATTCCTATTGGCTACTGTATTAAGTACAAATTTCTCAGCTGCCAACAAGATTCTTCACAGTATGGCCCAAATCGATCTCTCTGTGTTTGTCACCCAAATACTTGTACCACCACCACAGAGCATGCAAATCCAGCCATGCGAGATATTTACACAACCTGCTCAACCAACATTTCAGTCTCTGTCATTACATTCAGGCTTGTTCCACCTCCTCCACAAAATCCCCCTCATAGTACCTTCCTTCCCTCCTCTTCCCCCATCTCAATAGTCCTTTTTACCCTTTTTGCAACATACTGGTCACTGTGGTAGTTAACAAGTACTTATTTTATCTCTACTACTAGATTACAAACTCCTTGAGGGGAGGGGTACAGAATGAATCTGTTAAGTGGTCAGAAAAGGAAGGTGGACTTAGATGGGGAGCTCCAGGGACATTCCAGGGCCAAAGAAACAATTCTAGGACCTTTACTAGGGAGGCAATTTTTGAAAAATTTTTTCCCTAAGAGTTACTTTGTGTTTTTCCTTTCTTCTTAGTAGTATAAACAAAGGAGAGACTGAGCATTTTGTTTTCTGAAGACATCTGGTCTACCTGGAGTGGCGAGCATCTCCATTAAATAACAAGCTCAGAGTTGGAACTTTGTTCTTTTAGTACCTAGCCCAAGACAGGTGGTCAAGAGAGTTTGTCAAATTAGTTTACTCATTTGTTATAGTGAACAAAAATGGAGAGGTGTGTTTGGGTCAAAAGGGAAGGTCTTGGACCCCAGGTCAAGGAGAACACATATGGGTTCTTGACCAGGGATATGATTCCCGTACATGAATTGCCCTAATTATCTTGTATGGTTTTATGTATTTATTTGTTTGTTTAATGCATGTATTTTTTTAACATGCTCAATTTTTTTAAATTTCTGTCTCTCATTCACCTTGTCTTGTTTTGGTTGTTCCTAACATGCTATCAGAGGCATTTGATGGTCTTGTTTCCTCCCCTTTTTGTCAATTCCCACATACACCTAGTACATTCTCCCTTCTACTTTGAATATACTAATTTCCTTTGCTAGCCTTTCTCTGAAAGAGGTAAAGAAGCATCTCTTTCAGTCTCATGAGATGTCCCTTTTTCTTCCCTTTGCTGTCCAACTGCCTCATGTGCTTTGGTTCTGACTTCCCCAGTTTCCGTTAGTGAGGTTCTACCCACTTCCCATGAAAGGCTGCAGAGAAAGCTAACCTAATCCAGAAAGCCATCAGGAATGTATTGTTGATAGTTGTGTCACTTGTAATGGATATGGAGAATGAGAAATTCACAAGATAATGAGACCTGAGAAAAAGGGAATGAAAAAGAAGGTCAAGCATTGACAGCCTTCATCTCCCAAGACAAATGTTTTCCAGGTGCTGGTTGCAGGTAGAGAGGAGGTGTTTTATCACCCTCAAAAGAGACAGTCTCTAGGAGGCATTCATCTCCTCCAAAGTAAATCCTCTTCAGACACTGCCCACAGACCTTGACCAAAAAAGCTCAAATTCCTGAGTGCCTAAGGAAACTGATATGTTCATTAGACCACCCCTCAAAATACCCTGTATAAACCTAGTCCCTTTCTTTGTTAAGTGGCTCATTTTCCATCAGGAAAGTGGGTCCATGGGGGCCATTGCATCCCTGCACCCCTGAATAAACAGGTGAGCTGACTTGTGAGGTTTGCATCCTGCCCAACCTTTTCATGCTAACAGCCTGTACTCTTCTCTTCTCTTTTCCAGAACCAGTGGGAGGGGCTGCAGTGTTCTGCCAACCCAGGAGATGGGCATTCTAGAACTTCAGCCATCTTGCCTTGTGCAAGTAACATGACAATGATGCTTTGAGCTTGCACTTCACTGATGTCATCCACAGAAGCTTTACCTGCATTGATCTCAAACTTGAACAACCTTGAACAACCTGCCTTTATCAACTGATAAATATACTTCAACTTAGAAAAATAAAATAATTTTCCCAAGGTCATAGAGTTTAGTGAGTGGGATGTCCATGTTTAAAGCTCAACATGTATGACTATTATGGTGTGGATATGAGATGCCCCCCAAAACACTCCTGTGTTAATGCAGGAATATTCAGAGGTAAATGATTAGATTTTGAGCACTGTAATCTAATCACTCCACCTTGATTCTTTCTTCGAATGAACTAACTGGATGGTAAATATAGGCAGGTGGGACATGGCTGAAAGAGGTGGGTTACTAGGGGTGTGCCCTGGAAGGGTGCACCTTTCCTTAAGCCCTTCTGCTCCTCCATCCACCTGGTCCTCTTTTACCTGTCTGCCATCAGCAGAACATCTTTCCTCTACCAAGCCCTTCACCTTGGGCCCAAAGCAATGGGAGTCAGCTGACAGTGGACTAAACTTCTGAAACCATGAGCCAAAATGAACTTTCCCTCCTCTAAGTCGTTCTTGTCAGGTATTTTGGTCACAGAAACATAAAACTAACTAACACGGTAATCTTCCCAGACTTCAAAGATGCTTCGTATGTTGCACTGGAGTTAGAAGATTCAAATATTTCTCTTATGTGCTTCCCTTGCCCAAAATTTAGAAAGGAAAAAGAAATCGGCCAACTAAAAAAATTCAAAAGTCAACACATAATGCTAACCCTCTTGTGAACATATTAGACATGATGCCTTTATAAACCATTCCTTGTGCAAAGGACTTTATGAAGTCTAACAACTATCTAACACCAAGGATCAAGCAATGTTGATTGCCAGGTGAGATAACACATGTCTATAATCCCAACTACTCAGGAGGCTGAAGTAGGAGGATCTCAAGTTCCATGCCAGCCCAGGCAACTTAGCAAGACCCTGTCTCAAAATAAGAAAGAAAGGGCTGAAGGTATAGCTTAGTGGTAGAATGCTTGCGTAGCATGCTTGAGGCCCTGGGTTCCATCCCCAGCACTGCAAAGGAAAAAAAAAAAAAAAAAAAAAAAACAGTGATAAAACAAACATTGCTTCAGGGGTGCACTTGCCATATTTCCCATTATCTCTTCTCTTCTTTTCCAGATGTCTCACTTTTCTGTTATTAGAGGTGTTCTTTAAAAACTGCCAAGATTTTAAAGAGCCCATCCACTTCTGTTTCCTCTGAATAGCTTTGCCAGTCCGGTTTTCCATCCTTGGACCTTGGATACGCCTATGGCATGGTCACAGATTTGAAAACACAGCTCCCTTGCTGAGACATGGTCAGCTTCACAGAATCTCCAAATGTTGCTAAACTGAACGATGATATGTATACTTCTGTTCCTTGCAGGGAACTTAAGTCTAGAACATAAATTTGATTTTTTTCATTAATAAAAAATTAGATAATTCAAAAGGTACAAAAAGTTACAACCCCCTGTCCCAGTCACCACGTTTCCAACATGTGGGCTACAACTCTCCCCAGTTTCTTAGTTCCTAAATTCCTTCAGCATTTGCCAATTCAACCAAGAAAGGTCAATATGAATCATTTGCTCTTCTCTGTGACTAAGTTGCTTAAAAGAAAATTCACCCATTCAGTTCAGCAAACTTGAATTCCTACTGCACCTGCAGTCTCTATTAAACGGCACTTCCTCCCGGAAGCCCTTCCCAAGCCTGCTTCAGATGACCCTCCTACAGGCTCCCAAGACCTGGTCTTTGCTCTATCATCCATCCTGCTTATCATGCAGAGCGGAAATCACCTTTCTGACACCTCAAGGCTTGGGACCAGCCCTGTGCCTGGCACTTAAGATGCTTTCAGGAAAAATGTGCTGAATTCATGTACTTTCTGAATAACTACATATATTCCAAATTATGCACAAAATCTTAGGAATGCAATGATAGATAGAGCATCATCTCTGCCCTAATCTTCCTGACATTGTCACATAACTTAAGCAGAAAGAGAAAAAAATCACTTCAATTGATTCTCCTCTTACTCTAGGTCCACATGATGAAACAATCAGCATCCCTTGTTTGTATAATCTATTCTTTCTCTTCCTATTACTGTGTGTCTTCAGTCTCCATTTATGACCAAAATGTGGCCTAGAACTCCCATTAGTCTGTGTTCGCCAAGGGCTCAAAGCCTGACAATCTTACCCTGCCTTGTGATTTTTTTCTTTCTTCAAAGTGGTATCTAATTGACTCTCCAGCACCAATGATTGAGAACACTGGCAAGAAATAGTGACAAAAACACACCATCTGTTTTTAAAACTTCATTCAAAAGGTTACATGCAGTTTACAAATATAATGTCTCAAAATATATTCAGAGGCAGGTGTGTTGGTGCTCTGGGATGTCAGAGCAGGAAAGAGTGGAATAGGCTCTGGAATCAGCAGAATTCCAGCTGGGCTTCTGACAGCTGCTGGATTCTGCCTCAAAGGGTTACTGAACTGAGGGTTGCTAATGCCTACTACACCATTGGTATTGCTAACAGAGGAATGGTCCTTCCTGTGCTACAGTGACATTTAACCAACCCTTCATATATAAGTTATTCTAAAATTCAAAGGTATCTGAACTAATTGGGCACAGAGGGCACTGGCCTATAATGTCAACAATTTGGGAGGCTGAGGCAGAAGGGTCACAAGTTCCAGGTCAGCCTGGGAAAGTTAGCAAGACCCTGTCTCAAAATAAAATAAAAAGGGATGGGAATGTAACTCAGTGGTAGAGCTTGTCCAGGATATTATGAGGCCCTGGGTTCAATCCCCAGTACTTAAAAAAAAAAAAAAAAAAATTAACTATAAAAGTCCTACTTAAGTAAAATGGAGCCTTGGCTCTGTATAATGACTTTGGGCCACCCAACCATATTTTCCTCATATCAAAAATGGTGAAGTGGGCTGGGGTGCAGCTCAGGTAGACTGCTTGCCTAGCATGCACAAGGCTCTGGGTTCTATCCCCAGCACTGAAAAAAAAGGCAATGAGATTGGACTAAAAAAGACTATCTGCATAATGGTGCATGCCTATAGTTCCGGCAGCTCAGGAGGCTGAGGTAGGAGGATTGAGTTCAAAACCAGCCTCAGCAATTCAGTGAGACCCTAAGTAACTCAGCAAGACTCCGTCTCAAAATAAAATATTAAAAAGGGTTGGGAGTGTGTCTCAGTGGTTAAGTGATCCTGGGTTCAATCTCTGGTACCAAAATAAATAAATTAATAAGACTATTGTCTTTCAAGAGACAAAATAAAATCAAGTGCAATAGGTGAAACTTACTTGGATTTTTGTTAAAAGAAAAAAAAAAGACTAAAACCATTATTGGCATTATATGAGTACATATTTCATATAGTGGAATTATTAATGTTCCTAGGTGTGCTAGTACTTTTGAGGGCATGTGGAAGAAGGCCTTATTCATAGGAAATGCTCACGCAAGTGTTGCAATGTTTGCAAATGTTTATTTAAAGGAATGTGAGCTTGGGTTGTGTGTGGGTGTGTTGTCTACATACATAGAAAGTGATTGGGAGAAAGAAGTAGAGCAAACATATTTGAAAAGTAAGCAAGCGCGGTGTCCCACACCTACAACCCCAGCTTCCGTTTTTCCCCGGGAAGGAGTACCTTGCCATTCCTTCTTGGAAATCATTCTTAATGCGTGTTTGTCTTCATCTGTTCGCCCATATTCGTCATCTATATAGAGTTCCTTCTGCCTTCCTTATTGGCAATATTTTCCTGTAGATTTGTCTCCTGTTCTGTGTAGTAATTTAGATCTCTAATTTGCCTCGCCCTGGCTGACTTCCTATTACCTCCACATCTTTTCCATTATCTCAGTCACACTCCTCACCCAGAAAGGGAGGAGCCTTTCATACTATCTGCTATCTCTCTGCCACCCTTTGTTCCAGCCAGACTCTCCTGAGTTCCTTTACAACCTGGGGTGGTTTCATTTAAAATACACATAAAGCATGTGCCAGGCTTTGGGTTCAATCTCCATCACTGCAAAAAAATAAGTGGTGGGGGGTGTAAAAATGGAACCTAGGGCTGGGGTTGTAGTTCAGTGGTAGAGCACTTTCCCAGCATGCAGGAGGCCCTGGGTTCAACCCTCAGCACTGCAAAACAAATAAATAAACAGCCTATCCTGATGGTGCCCCACTGCCACCTTATTCAGCCCTATGTGCTTTAGAGAAGAAAGGCATCTACTGACTCCTCACCTTCTCTCCAGTCCCACCTTGGGGTGGAGTTTGCCCTTGAATGATGACTGCCCCCTCCACCGCCCCCAGCCACTTCCAGATCTTCCTGTCATTTCACCTTTTCTCTGGTTCACAGAACCCTTGAAGGATAATCCTCTTTTATTTTCCTGAACTTCTGAACTCCTCCTGCATGGTTCACCTCTGGTCCTTGGCAGTCAGCCCCGAATTCCTTTATCTGCCTTTGGCCGGGCTGAAACTTTTGCCCAGGGTGACCAGTCTTCACTGATTCTCAGTTCAGGCCCACTTCAGATCACACATACCACGCTGCATTGTTTTTCTTTGCCCCTTTTCCTCCTCCTCCTTTCAGCTGAGCAAACTTTCCCTCTGTCTCAGTGCACTCAGATTCCTCTGCACTCTGCTCTCCACCTGAGGAGCCCCCTTCTGGTGCTCCCCACCTACCTCTTCAGCCCAATCCCTGGCAAACTGAGGTGCCCTTTAATCCCACAAGTGACAGATACCATCTTCCCACCTCCCCGAAGGAATTTCTGCTGCCTGGTCAGTTTCAGGAGTCCCATGTTGAAATTTACTGGCTCTGAAGCCACAACTCAGCTCGGTAATTGGGTGACCTGGCTCTGCTCTCAGTGGTGGAGGGATTGTCGCACCTTCCTTGCCATGTGCAGTCCTGCGTTCCTCTGTCCACATCCCCAGCCCGGCTGAGTATTTTACTTGGCTGGCATCGTGAGGCTTGCCAGCCATACCAGAATAGCATGTTTCCTACCCATTTTCTTTCCCACTGAAGACAATAAGAGTGTTTGCTTCTTGTCCCACTTACTATGGTGTGACTACAAAATAATCGGAGGCCCCCATTTTTATCCCCAAATATTTGTGAAGGTGTGTCATAAAATCTTTCTCTCCGAAGGTTTAGTAACTTCCTTTTTCTAGGCACCTCACTTTCACAATGTGTCTTTTGGGATTACACTCAAGAGATTTTGTAATTTAAATTCTCCTCACAAAATTCCTGCCTTGGAACATTTTTCAGATGACACAATCGCCTTTCTAAGTGGTAGCTGATCCATTTTCTTCAAGCAGCCAACAAGCTGTGGGAGACCCTTTTTGTTTCCTTTTTTTCTTTAGGAAAATGAGAGAAAGTAATAAATAGCGTTCCTTTCTACCTCTGACACTTCTCAGTAAGCATAATTTCTCCTCTTCTCCCCAGGACCATGTCAACATCTGACTGTTCTCTACTCCCTTTTCTGATCTGACTCTGAGTAGAACTCATTAGAAAAAAGATGTTCCCTAATAATTCCTGTATGTCAGCCATTCAGTCAACAAATATTTCCTAAGCATTTCTAATGCTTAGTAATTCATCACAAAAACAGACTTGACCAATCCCACAACGGCAAAGAAGTGAATAATGCTGGAGTCATCTACCTCTGTTGTAGCATGCATGCTGTCAGGGAGAAAAATATCCTCACTGTGTGCAGTGGTATACACAACTGTAATCCCAGTGGCTCAGGAGGCTGAGGCAGGAGGATCGTTCAAAGCCAGCCTCAGCAAAAGCAAGGTACTAAGCAACTCAGTGAGACCCTGTCTCCAAATAAAATACAAAACAGGACTAGGGATGTGGTTCAGTGGTCGAGTGCTCCTGAATCCTCCACCCCCACAAAAAAGAAAATAAAAGAAAATCTTCTCCTCTACCCTCTTAAGTTACTTAACAGGGGCTGGCAAATTAAACTAACTAAAGATAATTCGCAGGAGAAAGGGCATAAAACATTTATCAATATTTTAGGTACAAAGGAATGCATAGAAAAGAAGTGAAAAATCAAAGAAGCAGTTATACTCAGGTGTTTATATACCATTTTAACAAAGGAAAGAGAGGCTGGGCTTCAAGGGATGATAAATTGTAGGGAAGTGACTAGGAAACATATGGAGGAACCCATGGGAGATAAGGGTTATCTTAGTAAGGCCTGCTTATGCAGGTGCCAACTAACCATCTCTGGCGATAAGTGTCACTCTTCTCTTACTCATGAGAGGGGGATACCTTCACCAAGAGAAATCCATTCCCATGTTTTGAAGCAGACAAGGGGAGAACAGAGAATGCTTCCTGTATCTACTAGTTTTCAATTGCCTTCAGCTCAAAGTACTCCTTATACAAAATGGCATCTTTCAGGGTGGCATGTTCTGATCCCCTTCAATGACACCACTGATGCTAGCATTTTCTACTGGCATCTTACGTTGGGCAGTGCTTTTCAATTATCCCCACTTTTCAGCTGAGGAAACTGAGGCTTTGGGAGGTTAATCCCTCCCTGAACCTGATCTACAGACGACTCGGTTACCTTATACACTTCCATTATCTCACGCTTCTTCCCTCCTCAGTGGAAGGAAGTTGCCATTGTAGTTTTTACTTGTTATGGTTTGGATGTGAGGTGTCCCCCCAGAGCTCACATGTGAGACAATGCAGGAAGGTTCAGAGGAGAAATGATTGGGTTGTAAGAGTCTTAACCCAATCAGTGAATTAATCTCTGATAGGGATTAACTGAGTCGTAACTGAAGTGGTAGGGTGTGGCTGGAGGAGGTGGGAATTGGGGGCATAGCTTTGGGGTATATATTTTGTATCTGAAAGTAAGAACTCTCTCTGCTTCCTGATCAGTAAGTGAGCCACTTCCCTCTGCCACACTCTTCCGCCATGATGTTCTGCCTCACCTTGAGCCATGAGGAATGGAGCTGGCTTAGTCTATGGACAAAGATCTCTAAAACCCTGAGCCCCCAAACAAGCCTTTCCTCTTTTACAGCTGTTCTGGTCAGGTCCTTTAGTTATAGCAGCTAAAAAGCTGACTAAAACACTATTGAAGTTCTGTTTTTTGATTTTGTTTGTTTTTTTCAGTGTTGGGGATAGAATCCAGAGCCAGGCACAGACGAGGCAAGTGCACTATCACTGAGCTCCTTCCAGAGCCTCTGAAGCTCTGTTTTAAAATCTATTCTGCTCCTTCCCTTCATAGTGGTAACTCCTTCATTTCTCCTTCCTGATGTCTCCCACTGTCCCTGCAAGGAAGAGTGAAAGATACAGAAGCAAAGATAAGCCCAAAGGAATTACCTTTCATAGCCAGTGACTAGAACCTGCACCCTCTGCTGCTCTGGGATCCCCAAGTTCTGGGGCTCACCCAAAGCTGTCTTCAGGGAATGCCTCCTATATTAGGTCTCAAATGTTCTGGGACGTCTAACCCCTAGCCCATCCTCACTGCCCACGGGCTGCTTCTCAGCTGCTGCTCAGCTGTCTCTACCCCTGCCCTTAGGATCCCTGCCCACTGTTTCATAGGAAGCAAATGCAAGTGCTTTCAGGAAGAAGTAAACTTAGGACCACAGAATCACAGAACTTTAAAGTAAGACTTGCCAGAGGGCAGGGAGTGTCTTGTCCCACTGCAACAGAGTGCCTCTGTGCAAATGTTTTTTATTGATGATAACCACAGGTTTCAGGCATGTCCCTGATGGTGATGTAGGACATGCTTCAAATGTGGATCTAACATGGAGGCTGGAGGTGTGGTTCAGTCATGGAGCACCTGCCTAGAAGAGACCCTGGGTTCCATCCCAGCACCAGAAAAGCAAACGAAAACCATGAATCAAGTTCATCTCTATTTTCTTTTGTCAAATCTTCCAGAGTAACCAGATTTTGTGATGCTATTTGAATGGAAGTAAGTTGGAACAGCTTACATTATGTGACTAATTAGAGTCAGCTTTGACTCCAGTGACTAATACATCAATCCTATTAGTGTGACATTCTGCCTGTCAGGAGGTAGGCCTACAACTCACTGAAGGACTAGTGGAGACTGTTGGTCTATTAGTTTCCAGATAGTAATCAATTCACATTTTGCTTTAAAATGTTAGCCATTGCCAAGAGTGGTAGGGGTTACTTAATTCCAGTGATTTGGGAGGCTGAGGTAGGAGGATTGCAAGTTGGAGACCAGCCTTAACAACTTAGCAAGACCCTGTCTCAAAATATAAATAAATAAATAACTTGAAAAAAAATTTTTAAAGGGTTGGGAATGTAGCTCAGTGGTAGAATGCCCCTAGGTTCAATCCCCAGTACCAAAAAAAAAAAAGAAAGAAAGAAAGAAAAAAAAAATCAGTAGGACAACACAAGAAAATTACTGAACCCTAAAAAGGAATGTGGTACTATTATATGCTACTTCATAAATGAACTTCAAAACATTGTACTAAGTGAAAGAAGCCTGAAACAAAATGTCCCATATTATATGACACCATTTATGAGAAATGTTCAGAATAGAAGAACCTAGAGAGACAGAGCCCAGCAAGTAGTTGCCAGGGGCTGGGGGAGGGAGCAGGGATCAGGACTGCTTATTGATGTGGAGTTTCCTTCTGGGTGGTAAAAATATTTTGGAATTAGAGGTAGTGGTTGTATAACACTAAGAATGTATAGATGCCACTGAATGTGCACTTAAAATGTTAATTTTTATATTATGTAAACTTTACTTTGATTAAAACATAGAGAAAGAGGCAGAGGCAGCTAGAGAACACCCAGGTCAGACGGATCCCCACTGGCCTGTAGGTGCAGGTTCTGCACACTTACCCTTCCCTGGTTTATGGATGAAAGAAGGAAGACCAGAGAGCATATGAGGGGCAAAGAATCAGCTAGAACCCTACTTCCTGGCTTCAGAATCAGATCCCTTTCCACTACCTTAACCAAAAGAGTGATTGCTTTGATCTTTGAGATCCTGTCTTCCATAGCAACTTACTGAGCACCTAAGCCAGTCGCTGAAACCAGCTTTATCTCAGATCAAAGTCATGCTCAAACAGCCCTTTTCTCCCTCGTACACAGTTATCACATTCTACCCTTGGTAGCTACTTATTTGAATTTTGATCTTTAATTTTTGTACTAGTTCTTGAATGGGCCCAAGTGGTTTATGATCTGAAACTGTTGCCATGTGACTTAAAAGCAGTTGTTTTAGTTTTGTTTTAACTTTAAAAAGACAATTAAGATCAAAGGATTTTTGTTTGTTTGTGGTACTGAGGATTGAACCCAGAGGAATTCTACCTGTGAGCTATATCCCCAGCCCTTTTTATTTTTTATTTCAAAACAGAGTCTCACTAAATTGTCCAGACTGACTTCAAATTCGCAATCTTCCTGCCTCAGCCTCCCGGGTCACTGGAATTACAGGTGTGCACCACTGTTGCTGGCACAGTTTAAAGGATATATGACATATGTGTAAGTTTTCCGTGACTCCCAAGATGTTCAATAGTATCGCGTTCCCTCTGCCCGCAGAGAGAGACACGACAAACGTCTGAAGCTTTGGAAGTTTATTGTGCACAGTCTTCCTTTCTTTCCCTCTTTTCTATCCCTTTCTCTCTTTTCTTTCTCTCGCTCTCTTTTCCTCTGCTTAACTCTCGCCTGCTTCGGCCGCTCCGCTTCTCCCGCTCGGCTCACGCCTACTTCGGCCGCTCCGCTTCTCCCGCTCGGCTCACGCCCTCGCTCGCACTCTTCTTCCTCGCTTCTTCTCCTACTCTCAGCTTCTTCTTCTCTCAGCTTCTTCTTACTCCCAGCTTCTTCGCCCCCCTTCTCCTCCACCCACCAAGCTTATATACACTTCAACCAATCAGGGGAGAGCACACGAGGTAAACGCGCGGACAGCTGCAGGCATAGAATAGGTACACGAGGGGGGCATGCTCTAATCACATCGTTAACTAGCCAATCATTGGAATTCGCTGGTTGTTTACTGTATAGCTGGCCGCTTTTGGCTCAGCGCCAGGCGCCATCTTGACCGTGCTCAAGGCTGGGGATCCCGGGAACCCCGACATATCCCCCTTCTTTATTATTAAACTAAGGTTCGGGACCGTGTCTGTCTTAGGCTGAGTGGTCAGCATATGTCCTTACCCGTCATCAGAGCCTGCAGAGCATGCTGCAGCTCCTGTCTTAGGTTGGTACACAGCCACCTCCTTCATTACCCGTCTTTGACTACCGGTCCAGCATCAAGAGCCATACTAATGGGGGGCTGTCGGCCTTTAGGGCGGTCATGGCCTGATGAAAGATAATTTGATCTCTCTATTGGCTAGCTCATAGATGCATGCCAAAACGAATGAAGAGAAGGAGGCCAAGGCAGAGGAGTACCACCATAGCTCCTAAGCCTGCCCGCTGTTTGACAAATCTATAAACAGAAGAAAAACCATGTAGCCCTATTAAATACAGAAACAATATACATCCCAGTAGAGTTACAATATGGGCAACACAAACAGCTCTCAGGGAATAAACGCATCCCAGTCCCAAAAGTTCTTGCAAGGTATCCACTTGTTCTTATAGTGAGTCCACTCTCTGATAGAGTCTCTATGGTCTGTAAGGCTGCAGCTGTATTTTCGGCCAAATGATCGTTGTTATGGTTGTGTCAATGCTGCTACTGCAAGGACTGTGATGGCAATGATCACGGCTGTTGCAATGTCAAAGCCTCTTCTGTTTCTTGATAATAGCACTGGCAATTCTATATCTGCAACAGAAACTAGGACTGGTAGGAAGATAGGAATGTGCATCAAAATTGCACGGGTGGCAAAAGAACCATTCCAGCATTGTGAGAGATAGCACATGGTTAGTGAACAGTTAAGAGGTGTTATTAGAAATGTTAGTTGGTAGAAACATAAAAGGGAGGAAATACACAAGCTGACGTGGGAGGAAAAGCAATATTACAGCTAGGGTCAGCAGAACGAGTTGCTCTACTCTGGGTCTGATTTGTAGTATGATTCCAACAGCAAAGTGCAAAAATTCCTCCTGTTAAAGCAAAGAAAGGCTAGAGATATCCTTGTCACCAAAAACAGCACGACCTGAAAAATCATCAGTAGAATTGACAGGCTTGTAGAGGAATTGGTGAAAAACAAGAAAAGGAAGGATAAAAAATGTGTTAGTTAGAAGTAAAAAATATGGCCAGGCTAACAATGGCCCATAGGTTCCGGGTTTGCCTTTCCGTCTGAGTTTTTGTTATTGGAGGAAGGCTCAGGCTCGCCATTGCGAGGAGGAGCAGCATCACTTGCATGCTGTAAAACTCTGATTAGCCTTTCTGGAATCCAGACTGGAGTCTGTTGATCCTGTGGGAAAATACAAACAGACCCTCGGACCCAACGAAGGACTGGATCCGGTCCTTTCCAACAACCTGTCAGGATATCTTTCCATTTTGCCCATACTTGAGGAGTATCATGGGGATTATAATGTCGATCAGCTGCAGAGTGGCCGTCCCTATCCAGAGTTAAGAAATTTAGAATGAAAAGAACTAAATTAAGTTTATCTTTAGGAGACTTGTAGGAGGCTCCTATTCCCCCTTTTTGTTTATTTAGACAATTTTTTAAAGTAAGATGTACTCTTTCCACAATGCCCTGTCCCTGAGGATTATAGGGGATGCCAGTAACTGATTGGATGTTAAATGTTTGTAAAAACAACCGGAAGCTTTTGGAAGTATAAACAGGACCATTATCTGTTTTAATAACTTTAGGTATGCCCCAGCCAGCAAATGCTTGTAGGCAGTGTTGAATGACATCTTTTACCTTTTCTCCAGAATGAGCGGAAGCCATAATGACCCCTGAAGCAGTGTCTACTGACACATGTACATACTTAACAGTACCAAATTCAGAAATATGGGTTACATCCATCTGCCAAATATGACCAGGCAGCAGTCCCCTGGGGTTAACTCCAAAGGATTGTACTGGGATTAAAGGAGCACAATGTTGACAATTTTTTACTATTTGTCGAGCCATACATTTAGATATAGGAAATTTTCTGCTCAAAGTAGTGGAATTTACATGGAATTTTTCATGAAAGAGTTTTGCTTGTTCCTCTATGGAAAAAACAAAAATTGATTTGGTGGCCATATCTACCAAGTCATTAGCATTGGCCAAAGGTCCTGGTAAATTAGAATGAGCTCTAATATGTCCTACATAGAATAGATGTTTACGCTGTAGGATAAGGTTTTGTAGCGTGGTAAAATAAGAAGCTACCGTGGACATGGAAGAAATATGGGGTACCGTTTCAAGAACCTGTAAAGCGTTGACGATATATAAGCTATCAGATAGAAGATTGAATGGCTGATTATCTGCTAATTTAAAGGCTAATATTACAACTGCAAGTTCAGTAACCTGTGCGGAGTTGGGTGGAACTATTATGGTGTGAAGTTGTTTACTGATAAGTACTGCACCTACTCCATTTTTGGAGCCATCAGTAAAAATGGTTACACAGTCTTTAAGAGGCTGGACACTAGTCACTTTTGGAAAAACTATGGGAGTATTTTTACAGAATTGAATCCAGGGATGTTGTGGATAATGGTTATCGAACTGAGCTGAGGTGGAACAATATAATACTGACCAATCATCATCATTATTAATTAGCCATTTAATTTGCTGAGTGGAATAAGGAGTTATAATAATGGATGGATGGATTCCAAAAACAGTAATGCAAGATTCTATTCCCTTGAATATTACCTGAGCAATAGCTTGGGGATATGATTGTAATGTTTTAGCTGGAGAGCTAGGGAGATTTATACTTTGCAGAGGTCCTCCTTGCCAAACTATGCCAAAAGGGTATGTTTCTCTGAGATTATGATTAAACTTAATGGTTGAGTAGGGTCACAACGATCAACGTAACATTGCTGAAGTCTATTCTCTACTAGCTGTAAGGATATCCGTGCTTCGGGAGTAAGTTTCCTAGGGGAATTCAAGTCAGGATTACCTTTTAATATATCGAATAAAGGTTTTAATTCCCCTGTGGATAATTTTAAATAGGATCTGATCCAGTTAATGTCACCTAAGAGTTTCTGAAAATCGTTCAAGGTATTCAATTGATCTGTCCTGATGGTCAACCTTGATGGTCTGACTGTAGTAGCAGTGAGCCTTGTACCCAGATATTCTTGGATCTCCTCTAATTGTAATTTTTCAGGGGCTATCGTTAGTCCTCTTTTTTCTAATGCTTGAGTTATAAATTGTAATGCTTCTAACAAAACTTCTTTTCTGGATGGCAAATAAGTATGTCATCCATATAATGATAAATCAACAATCTCTTAAACTTTTGTCTAGTAGTTGTTAACGCTTTATCTACATATATTTGACATATAGCAGGACTGTTAGCCATACCTTGAGGCAACACAGTCCATTCGAATCTCTGATCAGGCTGAGTGTGATTAAGAGAGGGCAAAGTAAAGGCAAATCTCCAACAATCATTTTTGTGTAAGGGTATAGAGAAAAAGCAATCTTTTAAATCCAGAATAATAGTAGGCCAATTTTTTGGTAGCGCAGTGACAAGAGGGAGTCCACATTGGATGGGTCCCATAGGGTACATTTGTTCGTTTATGGCTCTTAAATCATGTAATAACCTCCATTTTCCTGATTTTTTCTTTGTTAAGAATATTGGAGTATTCCAAGGAGAAGTAGAATGTTGTAAATGACCTGCTTGTACCTGCTCTTGTACTAACTTATGAGCTGCCTCTAGCTTCTCTTTTGTTAGGGGCCACTGTGGAATCCAGCGAGGCTTATCATCTTTCCATATTATAGGGATTGATGGTTTATCAGTGGCCCCTAGGAAAAACCCAATCCATGAGAATCATTTTTTGGTGGAAGTAAAGGCAGTGGTTGGGTAGATCCTTGACTATGTCTTCCTAATCCTTTTTTATCATCATAGTTCATATTTTGTAACATATTTCTTACAGGAGTCCCTTGGTAAGTCTGATCAGTGGTGAGTTTCATATCCATTTGCTGCAGGACGTCTCGTCCCCATAGACTAATAGGAACATTACAGACATATGGCTGAAATATTCCTGTGTGTCCCTCTGTATCTTTCCACGATAATGAGGAAGCACTTTGATTGGGGCTTTCTGCTACTCCTAAGCCTCTCAAGCTCTGAGCTTCTGTGATCAATGGCCAGTGCTTTGGCCAGACCATTGCACTAATAATACTTTTGTCTGCTCCCGTATCTAATAAACCTGTAAATTCCATATTTCCCACTTTTAATTTTAGGAGGGGCCTCTATCCCATATCCATAGTAAGGTTTATTAAAGTGGTTCCTGTTGATCCAAAACCTCCTTGTCTTTTATTTGTATTTTTACTGGGCCACAAAGAATGTCGACTGGGTAATATAAGCATTTGTGCAATGCGATCCCCTGGAGAGATGACCGTAATTCCTTTTGGTGAAGAGACCAAGGCTTTTATTTGTCCAGTAAAATCAGGATCAATAACCCCTGGGTGTACTATAAGTCCTTTTAGTGTTGAGGAACCTCTACCTAGTAATAGTCCTACACTGTTCTGTGGGATTTTTTCATGCCAATCAGTATCAATCATCTGCACCCCCATATCTGGGGTTAGTATGAGTCTGGAGGTGGCACAGATGTCCAATCCGGCACTTCCTGAGGTGGCTCTGCGCTCCCCTTCTCTGTGGGAGGATACCACCGTCGGGGAACTTGTTGAATTACCCCGTATATTTGTTGCGGGCCCCGGGGAGGGCCCTGTCTCCCGTTTTTTTGAAGTTTAGGATTCAACCCTAGGAAATTATCCTCCCTATCTCTAATAGACTGACAGGCACTATTCCAATGACTTCCTCTTCTGCATCTTGGACATAGCCCAGGTCCGGTTCCCAAGTTATTCTTTGTATAGATGTTCCCACCTTGGGCAAAGGGTGACCTTTTGTTTGGACAAGTGGCTTTTAGATGTCCCTTCTGTCCGCACACAAAACATGATCCTAAAGACTCTTTATTAGTTCTTGAAGGGAACCTCCCCTGGGCTTGTGCAAGTGCGGCAGACAACAAGGTGGTTTGTCTGTCTATGGCTGCTACAAAGGCACTGCTCTGCGCCGAAGTATCATTTATATCTCTACATACTTTTAAGTAGGTGGACAAGTCTTTGTTTCTCCATGGTCTTATGGATTCCCTACACCATTTGTTGGCTTGTTCGTAAGCCAATTGTTTTACTAGGGGCATGGCTTGCTCTGCATCTCCAAAGATGCGTGATGCTGTCTGAATTAGCCTATCGACGAAGTCCGCGTAGGGCTCACTACTCCCTTGAGTTACCTTTGACAACTGGCCCTGCAAATCTCCTGCTCCTTGTAATGTTTTCCAGGCCTTGGTTGCAGCCACGGCAATTTGCGCATAGACTGCTGGATGATAATTAAGCTGTGCCTGAAGGGTTTCATAAGGTCCTACACCCATAAGCATGTCCCTATCGACTTGGGGATTCCCCGCTGCCGCATTTTGGCGGGCGGTATCCGTAGATATTTCTTGCCATGATGTTTTCCACATAAGGTACTGTCCCCCAGACAGAGCGGCCCTAGCAAGATTAGTCCAGTCCTGGGGCACTAAGTCTAATGATGTCAAGGTATCTACTAAGGCTATAGTAAAAGCTGACTGAGGACCATATGTGCTAACTGCTTCTTTTAACTGTTTCACTATTTTGAAGTCTAAGGGTTGGTGGAATCTTTGATTTTGAGCATCCTCAAAAACAGGATACACTACAGATCCAAGATGACTCCATTCTGAGCGTAATCCGAAACCGGACGCTTCATGAGGGGGTTCCCTATTTATGGGAGGTGCACTAGGCAACACGGGCACTAGAGGGGGCTTTTCATCTAGTCTTAATCTTTGTACTCTTTTTTCCAGTTCCTCTCCTGATAGTTCGCCTTCTGATAGTTCCTCATCTGAATTAGTTCCTTTTTCTGAATTTTGAGAAAGATATGAGCGTTCCTCTTTTATTTCTTCCAAAACCTGTCTTCCCTCAGCTAAAGGCTCGGTGAGTGAAGGTTTTTTGTTTTTATCTCGCAGACAGGATTTAATAAGAGACCAAATAGCCATAGTGCCTACTGGCAAAGGGTTTTGCCTATCCGCTATACGAAGGTCCTCCCCCAGCTGTTCCCACTGTAGGGTATTCAAAAGGCCCTCATCCAAAAACCAAGGGGAAACTCTTTCCACAGTATCGAGAAATACTTTAGCTGTTTTTTTTCCTTTAATGGCGTCCCATGGTTTTTTAATAGCTCCCTGAGGGGTTGCTGCATTCTGAATTTAGACGTTTCAGACCCCATTGTTACTAATTTGAATAGCTTCAGTTATGGCAGTTACAATAACAAACAGTGGCCTAGCTGCCAGGAGCAACGAGATTACTGAAAGGAAAACTATCTATCAAGTGTGCATTAATATTTTTATAGCGGCTTTTCACGTGCTACCTATACCCTAATTGGACCGCTTCAAGCGTGTTTCTACTTTCACTTTTAATTAGACCGCGTTCCACGCGTCAGGACCGTTGCTGGCGTATCCCAATACCGGACCACCTTCGGTGTGTCCTTATTTTTATTTTAATCGGGCCACATCCTGCGTGCCCCCAGGACCGCTGATGGCATATCCTGATACCCTTTAACTGGACCGCATTCCGCGTATCCCCAGGACCGCTGATGGCGTATCCTGATACCCTTTAACTTTTTTATAACCGGTTTAACTTATTAAAAAAATTTTTTTTAGATATCTTACCTTGTTTTCTTTATAAAATTTTCATCTTCCCGGGTTTCGGCACCAGTTATCGCGTTCCCTCTGCCCGCAGAGAGAGACACGACAAACGTCTGAAGCTTTGGAAGTTTATTGTGCACAGTCTTCCTTTCTTTCCCTCTTTTCTATCCCTTTCTCTCTTTTCTTTCTCTCGCTCTCTTTTCCTCTGCTTAACTCTCGCCTGCTTCGGCCGCTCCGCTTCTCCCGCTCGGCTCACGCCCTCGCTCGCACTCTTCTTCCTCGCTTCTTCTCCTACTCTCAGCTTCTTCTTCTCTCAGCTTCTTCTTACTCCCAGCTTCTTCGCCCCCCTTCTCCTCCACCCACCAGGCTTATATACACTTCAACCAATCAGGGGAGAGCACACGAAGTAAACGCGCGGACAGCTGCAGGCATAGAATAGGTACACGAGGGGGGCATGCTCTAATCACATTGTTAACTAGCCAATCATTGGAATTCGCTGGTTGTTTACTGTATAGCTGGCCGCTTTTGGCTCAGCGCCAGGCGCCATCTTGACCGTGCTCAAGGCTGGGGGTCCCGGGAACCCCGACACAATAGGGTGACTCTAAGTTCAGAGCGAATCAGCAGATGAAGTTCAGGTCAAGGTCATGAGCATTAACTAAGGCCCTACAGTGTTCAAACCCGGCTGCCCAATACAATGATTGGGAGGCCACAGTAAGCCTGGCCCTTTATATTGTCAAGGAGGGTGGATATGGTTGCAGGAAGGTCTGAGGCAGAGAATAGGAAGTATCTAAAAGCAGGTAAACCCAGTCAGACCAAGGGTCTACTTGAGTACCTCTGGGAAGGGAGCTGCACTGGAGACCGTCCGAGAGGTGGGGAGGATGCTGATGGGCAGGGGATGATGCTAGGTCCAGGAAGAAGGATTCATATGAGCACATGTCTGAGGTAGCCTCTCCTGTTTGGACGAAGGAGGTTTGGAATTGGGGTGAATCATAAAGGTGGGAGAGGTGGTGTCTTCCCTCTTTACTTCAAGATCAGTCTGCATTCCACATTGTTTTCAAATGCATGTTGTATTTACCAGGCCCTGAAGCAATGTAAATCTGCACACCTACTGAGGTGCCTATCCTGGATTGGGACCAGGTATTTTCTAATGTGTACACAGTTTAAGTGTCTTCCTGCCTCTCCAAACCCTTGCCTTCTTTTTTTTTTTTTTTTTTTTTTTTTTTTGCGGTACTGGGGATCGAACTCAGGGCGTTGTGCTTGCAAGGCAAGCACTCTACCAGCTGAGCTATTTCCCCAGCCCTCTTGCCTTCTTGATTCTTATGCTTCCATGACTTTTACAGAAGGCAAAGATTGTCATTCTATAATCAAAGCTCAGGTTTAAAATGTAAGGACACTCATAGAGTAACTTCAAATAATCCCAAATGCAAGCAACCAAATAAAAAATAGATAAATAGAAATTCATTCAAATTTAAAACATTTTTGCTTCAAAGGATATTACCCAGAAAGCAAAAAGATGATCCACAGAAGGGAACACATAAAAGAACCCTTAGAACACAACAATAAGAAGACAAATAATGTGATTTAAAAACCAACAGAGCTGGGTTGGGGATATAGCTCAGGTGCTTGCCTCACATGCACACAAGGCCCTGGGTTCAATCCCCACCAAAAAAAAAAAAAAAAAAACCAACAACAACAACAAAAAACCCACAGGCAGAGACCCTGAATAGATGATTCTCCAAAAAAGGTACACAAAATGGCCAATAAACACATGAAAAGAAGTCCAACATTGGTAGTCATTAGGGAAATGAAAACCAAAGACACAAGGAGATACCATTTCATACACACCAGCATGGTTAGAATCAAAAACACATACCATAGCAGATGTTGGAGAGGATGTGGAGAAAAGGGAACCCTCATACATTTTTGGTGGGAATGGAAAATGGGGTAGCCACTTTGGAAAACAGTCTGGCAGCTCCTCAAAAAATTAAAACATAGCATTATTATATGACCCAGAAATTCTGCTCCTAGTTTATACATCCAAGAGTAATGAAACATACATCCACATGAAAATTCGCACACAAACGTTCATAGCAGCATGATTCACAAGGGGCAAACAACACAAATGTCCACCACCTGACCAGTGCGTAAACAATACGTCATCCAGCCGGAAAAAGGAATTAAACACTGATTCCCACCACAACAGGGATGAACCTGCAAAACATTATACTCGGGGAAATAAGCAATAGAAAAGGTCACATACTGTGGTTCCTTTTATAGAAAATGTCCAGACTAAGCAAATCTCTAGGGACAGAAAGTAGATTAGTGGTTGCCAGGGGCCAAGGAGGAGGGGAACGGGCACACAGTTTCTTTCCACGGTGAAGCAAATTGTTCGGGAATTAGATAGTGGTGATGGTTGTACTGTCATCAGAGCTGTTCTGAGGAGGTCCTGGGGAAGGGGACCTGGACTCGGGATGACTGGGTTCTTGACAAACACCATAAAAAGAATTTATAGACAAGTTGGATATTGAGGCACAGCAACTTATTTAGAAAAGCAAAGAATGCACATTCTAGGGAAGATGTGGGCCATCTCAAGAGCCAGAGATGCTTTGGGGATTCTTCTTTTAAAGGAAATTTGGTGAGGTGCTGGCATGAGAAGGTATGTGGCATTCCACTGTCATCTGCTGATCACCAGATGGTTTATAGTAGTGTGGATCCCAGGATCCTCAGACTGATGTCTTCTCCATTATCTGATCAGTAGATAATGTTGGGACAGAATCCTATAGCGTGGATTTCTGGGAAAGTATCAATATTATACATTTCATATCTGCCTTTGCTCAATATATTCCAAAAATGCATGTACTAGTAGGCTAATTAACAGTGTGAAGGGTGATTTTCATAAGTAGGTGAATGTCCAGTAAATTTAAGATCACAAGTGAAGATTTACAGATTTCCCAGAAATTTGGGAGTGATAGGCCTCCAAAAGAGAACTAGCTTGGGAAGAAAGAGATGAGAACATTTAACACATGGCTTGCAGATTAGTTATATTCATTATATTTTCCTTGTCCTTCCTTTTGTCTCCTTTCTACCTATCTTTTATTTTTATCCTACCTCAGCACAACCTTGTGAATATACACAAATCATTGAATTGTACACTCTGGAAGGGTGAATTTTTATTATTTGTGTATTAAATCTCAAAAAATTCCTAAGGTATAAATTATCTTGTTCAACCAGTTTTTCATTTTCTTTTTCTTTTTTTTTTTGTGGGGGGGCAGTGGTACTAGGGTGCTTAACCACTGAACCATATCCCCAGTCATTTTTTCTTTTTTATTTTGAGACAGGGTCTCCCTAACTTGCTTAGGCCTCACTAAGTTACTGAGGTTTGTGTCCTCCTGCTTTAGCCTCCAGAGACACTGGGATTGCAGGCCTGTGCCACCATGCCCAGCAATCAGCTTTATTTCTGAGCACACTGGTAACGGGAGAAGTAAAGAAATTGAGCAGAGGATCAGAGGACACCCAGGTTTGGGGTGCACATGGGCCCAGACTGGGGAAACCAGGCCCCTTGCCCTGGACTCATCTCTACCCTTCTTTCCAGGCCTGTTTTTTCTGTTCGCCTTCCATTGTCAAAGCACAGTAACTTCAACCCCAAGAGGTAAAGTAACCAAAAGCATCATTCTTTGCCTTAAAAGTTGTTTGAGGCACCAAAAAAACCAGACAAGGGACTTTCAAAAAGTTCAACTGACAAAATATGGACATACTTTTCTTACAGCTAAGAGAGGAAAAAGATAAGAGAAATCCTGGCTTCAGGATGTGCATACTTGCCAAAATTTTTTTTTGATCAAAAGCATGTGTTTCCCACTCAACTGCCTGGATTCAGCCCCAGTGTCAAGATGACTGCCTGGGTGCTGTGTGTATCTACATAAAACAGGTTCCTCTGAGCTTGGCAGATGGTCCCCACCATCCCAGAGCAACAATCAGACAGCAGCTTGGATACATCGTTGCACTGCCCACTACAGAAGGTAACTGCAGAATGTAGTACTCCAATAACATCCTCAGGAGATCTATTGGCTCAGGTTGGGTGTCTTTAAACCTGGCTGGACTCATTACATTTCTTCATGTCATAACAAGAAGAAGTACTCACTCAGTAAACTTACAGGGGATTGATGTTTAAATTATTAACAGACATTGGATCAAGAGAAATATTCCATAGGGAAAAGCAAATACTTTTGGGGTGAATTTTGTGGCAGTTTGGAAGTTCTGCAAGAACCCAGAGTTTGACTAAAGTTTAGCCAATCTCCTCCTCTAGACAGTACTGATCAGCCCCCCTTAGAGACTGCTCTTCTGGCTTATGGTCGAGGTTCATGGTGCAATTATGCAGCACCGATAAAGAACTACATTGATTTGCATGCTGGATTGTAAACAATTTTTACAGAAGCAAAAAGGGGGAAAGTGTCAGAGTAGGGTAGGAGGGGAAATTAATACTTTGAGTTTATCAAATAAGAGCTACAAGCACAGAATCTGCATCTGCTGTTTCCTGAGAATAAAGCTGGTCCAAAGGTGAGACACACATTGAGAGGAGTCCAAATGAGGGATGTTGAGAATATCAGATGCAGATACAATGAAAAGTCTGGATACCAGAAAATTGGGATAAGCCAAGGAACTAAAAACAGTCTCTGTGGTTGCTGGAAAGCTACATCACTTGCAGATGTTTAAAAACTGGCTCAACACTCCAAAACTTCAACCTACAGACACTCAGAAGCAACCAGTGAACTAGAGTTCAAAGCAACAAATGAACACAAGGTTACCACCACCTCCTGGCCTATGCCACAAATGCCTGTTAGCAGGAGCTTCTGTTTTTGCATAATGGAATCTATTTGGGTCTTTTTTTTTTTTTTTTTTTTTTTTGCAGTACTGGGGATTGAACCCAGGGCTTTGTGCTTACAAGGCAAGCACGCTACCAACTGAGCTATATCCCCAGTCCCTTGGGTTCTAATTTAACCTCTAATTTTAAGACTTTAATTTTTTTATTAGGGCATTATGATTATGCCTAATAGTGGGCTTCTTTGTTGATGTGCATGACATCCTTCTCCCAGACAAGAGCTCTTCTAACATTCCCGTTTTTACATTAACATCACTGTGCCTTCTGGTTTTTTCCATTGTTTTCACTGAAACTTCTTGCTGACTTTCCAGGTTCTACCTGGGGTTCTCTCCTACCTGTGGATTCTTGGAACCCATGCTGTCCAATAGGGTAGTTGTGGCCACCTGGCTACTGAGCACTTGAGATGCGGCTAATCTGAATTGAGATGTGCCCTCAGTGTAAAGAACACACCTTATTTTAGAGACTTATTAAGACATTTCTAATAATTGTTTCTAATAATTTTTAAATTTTTGGCAACTTGGTGTTTTGTTTTGTTTTTGGTACTGTGGATTGAATCCAGGGGTGTTTAACCACTGAGTCACATCCCCAGTCCTTTTCTGTATTTTATTTAGGACAGGGTGTCACTGGGTTGCTTAGGGCTTTGCTGAATTACTTAGGGCCTTGCTATGTTGCTGAGGTTGGCTTTGAACTCGCGATCTTCCAGCCTCCCAAGCTGCTGGATTACAGGTGTGAGTTGCCGGTCAGTAACACGTTGAATTGATTCTATTTTGAGTATATGAGTTTAAATAAAACACATTAAAGTTAATTTCATCTGTGACTTTTTACTTTTTCAGCATAGCTACTAGAAAACTTTAAATTGCAGCTATGATTCACGTTCTGTTTGTATTAGACCGAGAGTCTATTTCAATTGGACAAAGCTGCTCGGAGCTTTTAATACACTAAAGTGCATTATGAATCTCCAAAAGGAGACTGTAATAGGCAGAGTTTCCAAACATACAAGACCACAGAACATTGTCACACAGCACCTTGTTCTAGTTATCTATGTATTTTCCATTATGGGGTCTAAAAATGCAGTCATGTCCATGAAGTCCCACAATCTGCTTGGAGTCCCATGTAGGGAATGTCAGTAGTTTCAGTGCCCTGCCCAGATGTATGCTTCCTAAAGAAGCTAATTTATTAAAACAAAGCTATTGAGGCCCTGTGACAATTGGCTCCTTATCCATCAGTAGGAGTATCTGACCTATAGGTGCTCAATATGCAAGTGGTTTTTAAGCAAAACCGAAATGACAGCATCATTTTTTCATTTCAGTATATTCCATAGAATCACAGAATGTGAATTTCAGAAAGTATCTAATCCAATATCCCAAACCATAGTCTTGATTAAGGACCAACCACCTAAACACCAATAATGTGCCAAATATTCATTGAGTGTCCACTGCGTGCCAGGCACTCACTTCATACTCCTTCATACTCACCATGAAACTTGCCAAATTGGTTCTATTGTGATCAGTCTAATTCGTAAGTACTGAGAAAATCAGAGAGGTGGGACCACCTCTCTGAGGTCACACAGCTGGAGAGAGGAGCTTTTGTGCTTCTCTGTCATGTTTTGCTGCCTCTGAGAAGTAGAGATGCTTCAAAAACATCTGACATAATATTCAAGTTACTTCAGATAGCAACAAATCAAATTTGCACCAGACAAATGATGGCTGTAACATATTCAAAAGCATAATATAATCATTTTCAACAATCTCCATGTACTAAGATCAAAATATAGAAATGAAAGTTGCCAGAAAAGCCCTTGCTTTTCCATTTTTTTCATAACTCCAGGTGGAAGTTTGCCATGATGTTTATTTTAATTTGGTTATATCTACATACTGGAGATCTACGTGCGGTCTGTCCTTAACTTTTCATTTCTTCTCTGCTGGAAATCTACATACTAGACTTTCCATCTGCAAGAATGGGAACCAGGGTCACTTATAAAAAGGAATAAGCTTTTCAGATTCTAGGGTCCAAGTCAGAGTGCAGCAAGAATAGTGTTCCACTCAGTTGTGGTTTCTACAATGATGCTTGACACCTCCACAGCACTGGATGTCTTGAAGGTGTTTGACTATTAGTTAATTCCTACCTTTTGCATGACTTAGAGAAGGAAACATAAGCAGAGAACTGATAAGTGGCTCCTCCTCCCTGGGCCAGACTCCAGCAATGAGGATCCTGACTCAGACCATTAGGTTATGCTGCCTCCTGCTGGCAAGAATGAGACACTGCATAAAACCCACCTCCAGGAAAATTGTAATTCAGGGTTTCTCAGTACCAAACTCTTTTTAAGGGGGGAAAAACCTCTTAAATATATCTTCAGTTCCCAGGTTGAAAATAACCACTCTCAATGACAAAAATGGCAAAGTTCAAATAGCAATGAAGCCTTAAATTCTAGAAGGTGAATTCTGTGAAAGATCCTGAAAGGTACAGGTGTTATTTTTGTTTTCAGGATCATGCCTTTCATGTAGTCCCTGCAACAAATCTTGCAGTAAAGATATCCCTTGGCCAGGCTGCTGCTGTCCTTAGCCTTTTTTTTTTTTTTTTTTTTTTTTTTTTGGCTTTTGAATTATGGGACTGGGGAATGAACCCAGGGGTGCTTGACCACTGAGCTACATCCTTAACCCTTTTTATTTTATTTTGAGACAGAGTCTCACTAATTTGCCCAGCTGGGCCTGGAACTTGCGACCTATCCATCTTAGCCTCCTGAGTAGCTAGGTAGGATTACAGGTGTGTGTCATCCCATGGGGCTCCCTTCGCTTTCAGTGCTGTTTATAACCCCATTCTTACAGACTCCTACTTTCCCCACTATGCCCATCCTGGGTTTCTGTGGAACTGCACTATGTCTTTTCTTACCCTATGCATGTTTCTGTCTTTTCCTACCTAAAAAAGGGGAGGATGTCTCTGCTGGATCTCAGCAATCTGTCTTTTACAGTTGCTTTTTATAAGGCCACGGTCCTTCTACAGCTTCTCATAGCACCTTCATGTTCCTCCCACCTCCATCCCTCCACCTCTTCACAGGCGGAACCTGTCCCTCTCTACCCACCCAGCAATGACTAGTCTCATCCTAAGTTCTCTGACATCTGCTGTCACATCATTTATAGATGTCTGCCTTGCTCCCTCTAGCAACTCAAGGACAGAAGACCATGTCTCCCACATTTTTTTTAATGATACAATTATTTATATTTCCTTGAATTTGAAAATATGCTCAGTGTTATTAAAGGAATCATCTCGACTAAGGTGCCTGAATAAGAGTTTTGCAGCTTATTAAGACATATAGATAAACAACTGGGATACAAGATAGAGGGTGACAGATAAATGACAGTTTACAGAAGCTGATAAAGCTCTGCAGAAGCTTCTGGCTAAAGAAGGAGGAAATGGTGTTTGAGGCTAATCTGAAACGATAAGTTATATATGCGGATGGGGATGTGGCGTTGTCCTATAGGGGGGCTATTCCAGGCAGAAGAAAGAAAAATAAAATAATAGAATAAAATATTAGCCTCTAAGACAGGAAAGCATATCTTCTATGAGCAAGGAGAAGTGCTGTTTTCCCAGCATTTAAGGTCATTTCGGAGGGGAAAGAGAGTGAAATGCAAATGGGCCAGGTCACTGAAGGGCCTTAAAAGCTGAACTAAGGGTAGCGGGATGTTTTGACAGTTTGGTGTCAGCGGGCTGGTAGAGCAGAGAGACACCCCATGTCGGGTACCCAGCTGTATCCCACTGTGCCTTGGGAGCTGTCATACCTTTGAACCCTGCCACTGGGGTTTGAGCATCTAGAGAACATGACCTGTTGGGGGCAGTTTGGGGGAGGGTATGTGGAGGCCACTGCTGGACTTGAGGGAAGAGTCAGACCTGGTGGACCGGGCAAGCCCCAGGCTGAGCAGGAGGTGGGTGCAGGGTTCTGAGCACCACAGGCCAGCAGCAGCAGAGCAAGGGCTGTCCCTGGGGTGGCATGCACGGCCATGATGAAAGAGCTGCACGAGGGATTCTAAGAATATTCTCTACCTCTGCAACACTTGAGGAATGTTTGGAAGGACACCCCTGACCCCTTGCCTCGGCTTGGATGTAGAGGAGGGAGCATGGTCTTCATTATACCGGAGCAGCTTCACCAACCTTGAGAGTCATCGGAATCCTCTGGCAGGTTTGCCAAAAGACAAATCTGCACCTCCTCAGTGTTGGAGTCCATACAGGCCAGGAGCATTGGGGCACCAAATATGTATTTCTACCAAGTGCCTGGGGGAGGCAGATACTGAAGGTCCAGTAGAGTCTCTCTCTGCTTCCTGATCATCACGTGAGTTGCTTCCCTCTGACACACTCTTCCGCCATGATGTCCTGCCTCACTTGAACCCTGAGGAATGGAGACAGCTGTCTATGGACTGAGACCTCTGAAACTGTGAGCCCCCAAATAAATTTTTCCTCCTCTATGGTTGTTCTGGTAGGGTCTTTTAGTCATAACAACAAAATAGCTGACTAAAACATGTAGTCACCAGCCTGTGACCCTACTGGGAAGTGCTATAACCTTTGGGAGGTGAAATATAGTGGAAGCAAGTTAGGTCATTGGGCGTGTGCCCTCTGAGGGGACTTGGGAACCCCAGCCCCTTCCTCTCTCTTTTTGCTTCACCCAATGAGGTGAAACCTCTGACTTCACCCAAAGTGACCATTGTCTGAAACCATAAGCCAAAATCAATCTTTCCTCCTTGTAAGTTAATTTTTCTCAAGTATTTTATCACACGAACAGAAAGCTGGCAAAGACAAGGACCCATGTCTATTTGGTCATCAGAGGACCCAGCACCTAGTAAGGTGCCTGAAACATAAGAAGTCTTCCAAAACACATAAATAAGACTTGTTTGTAAATAACTCTGGTCCCAGATGCATGTGACAGAGAAAGTCCTATGTTTGGATGAAAAAATACAATGGATCATAAAAGTCCTATTTCATTTGAACATCTAAACACTTTTGTAGCATTTTTAAAGACATAGAAGGTTTCAGATAGAATTCAAAGCTAGCTCTCACCGCAGGCTTTACCACAGGCTTCCTCCGGGAAGTCAGCCTAGAGTGTGTTTTACCTGGTTCCTTCTCACCCTTGTCTTTTGGGGGTGTTGTTTTTTTGGTCTTATTTATTTACTCATTTATTTTAGTTGTAGATGGTGACACAATACCTTTATTTTATTCATTTTTATGTGGTGCTGAGGATCGAACCCAGTGCCTCACCCATGCTAGGTAAATGCTCTACCACTGAGTCACAATGTCAGAACTTATTTATTTATTTATTTATTTATTTATTTATTTATTTATTTTTGTGCTGGGGACTGAACCCAGGGGCGGACTACCACTAAGCTACATCCCAGCCCTTTTTATTTTTTAATGTGAGACAGGGTCTGACTAAGTTGCTAAGGTTGGTCTTCTCCTGCCTTAGGCATTAGAGTCACTAGGATTACAGGCCTGCTCCACTGCCCCCAACCCATCCTGGGTTTCATCTATTTATCATAGAAACAGACATTGAGTAGGTAGATAGCATCCATCTTTAACGGTTTTAAATGTCATGACTAGCATGATCAATGCCTTTCATAATGTGCTTGTTCTTCTCACTTAAAAATGATGGTTTCAGCTTGGCGTGGTGGTGCACGCCTGTAATCCCAGTGGCTCGGGAGACTGAGGCAGGAGGATAAGGAGTTCAAAGCCAGCCTCAGCAAAAGCAAGGTGCTAAGCAACTCAGTGAGACCCTGTCTCTAAATAAAATACAAAATAGGGCTAGAGATGTGACTCAGTGGTCAAGTGCCCCTGAGTTCAATCCCTGATACTTCCTCCCCAAAATCAAGGTTTCTTATTGTAGTGAAATGCATATAACATGACATTTATCATTGCCTGGGTACAATCTGGTGGCATCGAGCACATTCCTGTTGCTGTGCAACCAGCACCACCATCCATCTCCAGAATGTCTTTTTCATCTACCTGAGACAAAACTCTGAACTCATTAAACCTCCTTAACACTGTTTTAATATTCCTTCATATTGACACGTTACAGTTGCTGTATCAAATTCCATAATATGAATATGCAACTTTTATTTTTCCTTTCCTTTTTTGATGGAAATTACTTGCCATTTTTAGCTATTAAAAACATCCTTGCATGCACCTCTTTGGGACCACATCACTCATGAGTTGGAGGATGGAACATCCTCCCAGTTACTGGAGACCCTAGGACGACTCTACAAATGACTACTCATTTGCACCCTGCCTCAGCATGAGAGAGCTCCACATTCCCCCACATTCCTATCAACCTTGGGGCAGGAGTCGCTGGACTTGTAATGTTGGCCAATGTGGTGGATTTAAGTGGTATCACACTTTAATTTACATTCTTCTGATTACTGGTGAGGTTGTGCATCTTCTGTGCATTTATTAGCAACTCAGATGACCTCTTCTCTGAACTCCCTGCTCCTATGGTCATTTTTTCTACTAACTTTTCTTTTCTTTTTTCTTTTTTTCTTTTTTTTTTTTTTTTTTTTGCAGGTGGGAGGGTGTTTCCAGAGATTGAACCCAGCCCAGGGGTGCTTAACCACTGAGCCACATCCCCAGCCTTTTTTTATATTTTATTTAGAGACAGGTTCTCACTGAGTTGCTTAAGGTCTCAATAAGTTGCTGAGGCTGACTTTGAACTCACAATTCTCCTGCCTCAGCCTCCTGAGCTGCTGGGTTTACAGGCGTGTGCCGTCACACCTCGCTCTACTAGACTTTCTTTTCATCCATCCACTTTCCATATTGTGGAAAGTGTTCCCTGTTGATTATATATGGTTTGAATACCTACTCTACTCTGTGACTTGTCTTTTTATCTGGTTTGAGTATCTTTTTATTATGTAGGAACTTTGAGTTTTAATACTGTCCAATTTATCAATATTTTCCTTTCTAAATTTGTTCTTGTTGGACCTTATTTAAGAAATCCTTCTTACTGGGAGGTGAGCCACTTTTATATCAGAACTGCGAAGATGGACTTTCTTTTCATAAAACCCCTAATTATCTGGTTACTAACACAATTATGTTGCATTGATTTTTTTGTGAATGTGTCTTAGCATTATATTATTAACTATATATGTTTTAATTATACCACTTTTTAATTTTTGTTTTCGATGATACATAGTAATTATATGTATTTGTGGAATATAATTTGATATATGTGTAATCATCAAATTGAGGTAATTATATTAGCATTTCTCAGTGATAAGAAACTTTAAACTCCTCTCTTCTGGTTATTTATTTAATTTTTATTCAATTATTTATTTTTTAAATTTTCTCTCTTTTTTTTTTTTTTGGTACTGGGGATTGAACCCAGGGGCACTTTACCACTGAGCTAGACGCTGCCCTCTTTATTTTTATTTTGAGACAGGGTCTAAGTTGCTTCAGGCCTTGCTAATTGTTGAGGCTGGCCTCCAATTTGCAATCCTCCTCCCTCAGCCTCCCAAGCAGCTGGAATTATAGATGTTACTGTTAGAACTTGACTCAGGCAACGCCATTTTGAAACATATCCTCCACCTTAGAATAATCGGTCTAAAATCCTGAGAAACATCCTATTTGACCTGGAACAGTGACCACAGTCACTTACAACCCCCTAGCAACAGCCAAGCTGCAAAAACTCCCCTGGCCCTTCCCTCCGCTATAAAACTTCCCCAGGCAGGGGGCAGAGGGCAGAGGGCAGGCTCTAGTCCCACTGGAACCTACTTCAGCAGCTTTTTCCCAAATAAACCTGTGTTACAGGGTAACCTCTCTTCTCTATTTCCTTCATTGTGTTCTTTCTTTTTTTTTTTTTTTTTTTTTTTGGCAATGCTGGGGATTGAACCCAGGGCCTTGTGCTTGTAAGGCAAGCACTCTACCAACTAAGCTATCCCCCCAGCCCTTATTGTGTTCTTTCTTGACAGTTACAGAACCGCACCACTGTGCAGTCTCCTGCTTGTATGGTGGTGCCCTCTTCCTGCCAGTCTCTGGTAACCACCACTGCTCTACTTCTAGGAGATCAGCATTTTGTTTTGCAGCACTGGGGATGGAATGCAGGCCTTCGCACAGCTAGGCAAATGCTACATCCCAGCCCTAGATGAACCTTTTTTTTTTTTTTTTGCAGTGCTGGGGATTGAACCCAGGGCCTTGTGCATGTGAGGCAAGCACTCTGTCAACTGAGCTATAGCCCCAGCCACCTAGATGAACTTTTGAGCCTCCCTGAATAAATGAAGGCATAAGATACTTGTCTTTCTTTATCTGGCTTATTTCACTTAATGTGTAATGTCCTCCAGTTCCATCCATGCTGCTAAAAATGATGAGATTTCATATTTCTTTCTTTCTTTCTTTCTTTTTTGCAGTGCTGGGGTCTCTCACATGCTAGAAAAGTGCTCTACCATGAGCTATGTCCCCATTCCCAGATTTCATTCCTTTTTATGGCGGAACAGTATTCCATTGTGCCTCTGTATACTACATTTTCTTTATCTATTCCTACATCCATGAATACACCACTTCTGATTATAATTTCTGGTATTTTAAATGTTTTAAGTGAAAGTTTTAAAGCTCAAAAAATGGAAAAGGTGCAGATGAAGGAGCCGACCCTGATTGAGGAAGTACTATAATCTGTACTCCTGAGCAAAAGAGTGGCCCAGGCTTGCTTTGAGTGGCTGGGCAGGAAATTTCTGGTATTTTTATGGTAATTCCTTTAAAGAGATTCTTTCTTGTGGAAGAAACTCTTGGCATCTGTGTGGACCCTACACCTGGTGTTTATGGTTGATTTGATTAAGAACGGGAGAATAACAAAAGGCCCATTTCATACATTGTAAGAGTAGGGGAGGGGGAATACGGTTAGCTACAAATTACAAATTAAGGCTTGAGAGTTTATCCACCATTTTGTCTTCTGTTTTGGTCACTGTCTCCAAAGCACTTTGGGCATTTCTGGGAATTTCAGAGAGGGAGGCATTGCAAAAGGCAGGACTGTTTCCTCAACCAGCTAGAGTCTTGGAATCTTGACACTGGTTGTGAATAACAACAGGGCTAACATGCACCTCACCCAGGTGATGGGTTGAGGATGGGGACCTTGATTCCCTTGCAGAGGGGCCACTGGGGTTTTAGGCTTGAGCGTGGCCTGATCTGAACTGTGCCTCAGAATGGACAACTTGGGGAGATTCAGGAGAGGGCCAGGACACAGATGGAAGCAGACACCAGCTAGACCATTGCAGATGCAATGTGAACTGAAGAACTGATGGAGAAGGACAAAAGTGGATAGATTTGAGGGAAAACTCAGAAAAGTAGAAGCAACAGGAAGTCAGACTGAGCCAAGGAAATCACCACTAACGAACTGTCAGGGGCGCACCTCCCCCTCACACGAATCACAGCATCTCCAGGCTGAGGAGGATCTTAATGCTCATCCAGTACAACCAGCCATCTGTCACTTGGATCCCCTGCCAAGTATTGAAATGGAAACATTCTCCCTGGCTCTCTTTGAAGAAAACAGAGTACTACGAAGGCCGGTGGAGGAGGATCGACTGTGCTCAGAGAAATTCCAGAAGGAGCTCAAATCTAAATAACATCCAAAACTAGAATCGGTCCTTGTGTTCCAGATGTGGATTGTTCTAAGAACATTAAAATAGAGCCTGTGTCTGCTCTGCCACTACTTTATCATCCTCACCTTGCGTTCTGTCTGTACAATTTCAGGGCCGGGGTGTAAGCCAGCTCTAACTCCTGAACCATCCTTAACATGAGACCTAGCACACTGCTGAGAGACAGTAAGAATCATGCAAGAGAAGCCAGAATTGGGGACAGGCAGTTAGTGTAGCAACAGGGGATCGGGACCAGTTGAGAAAATGGAGGCCATGAAAGCCATCTGCATCTGGAAGTGAGAGACTGCCCCTGGGAGAATGGAATGTCAAGGATCTCCGGAGCCCATTGATTACCAAATTTACATGTCCTTATAGAGGACTACAGGCAGGGAACTGTTAATGAATGCCCCCTGGGCCCTTACCTGCCTGAATCACTTTGGCCCTCCCCCTGCCATCTGCTGCTCACCTTTTTTACTATGTCACCAGCAACTCCTGGGTCTAGTAGACAGGAAGGAGAGATAAGGGGGGAGAGAACTAGAGAACAAAAGAGACCCTAACCTATGAAAGATGTAGGGTGCGCTCACTGCTGGAGATTCTAGAACATCAGCCATGGCCCCCTTCTCCCTCCTGGGAGAAGTCTATATTATTACCTTTAAATAAAACCTGCTTAATATGCTTGCCTTGGCGTGCTTCTCTGATGTTATACTTCAACACCTGAGGAAGCAGAACTCATCACCGGTAAACGGTGGTATCACAAGGACCCTTAACACTGGGGTGGATGAACTCAGTTTGTCATTTTTTTTCTAAATGGCCTTTGACCAGAGTAGGAGATAACGAAGAAGACAGTATATCTTGGGGCAAAGAGTAGAGTCTGCCACAGATCCAACACTGGGAATAAAGATTGTGAATACATTCTGCTCCGTTCTTTGGGGAACAATGAACTGTGAATTCTGGAGTCCATTTTTACTTAATAATTTCTAGAGCAGGCAGTAGACAGCTTGAAACACATATCCGCACGTACATGTCTTTTCAGCCCATCTTATCCACATCTTTATCTTTGCCACTTCTCCCTTTGCTTTCCCTCCCCCGACTATGGGGGTTGGGAATGTGGTTATTAGCAATTGTCATTCACCCAATATAACCACGCATAGATGGTCCTCAACACTAGGAAACAAAGAAGAGCCTCTTACATTTAATTCAGAAAAATGTGAAGGAATACACCTGAACCAGGTGAACAAGACTCTACTTATTTTATTGCAGACCCTCTGGAGAACAGGAGGCTGGATGTGATGGCAGTCAGTTGGGATGGATATCTGCCTGAGAGTCAGGAACAACTGTCTGCTATAGTTTGGGTGTGAGTAGAGTATCCCCTAAGGGTCTATGACGATTGCAGGCTTGGTCCTCAGGGTGGCACTACTGGTAGGTACTGTGGACTTTAAGAATGTTCTTAGGTCAATTGGAGAGTGCCCTCAAAAGTTACAGTGGGACCTGTTTCTCTCTCTACTCCTGGTTCAAGATGTAATCACTTACTTTCTCCAACACATGCTTTCAATATTGTTATCCACACCATAAGGTAATGCAGCTAAGGGGCAGCCCTCTTCAAGCCTGTTATGCCTTTGGACTTTTAGCTTCCAGAACTGTGAGCTAAAGAAATCTTTTTTTTGGACTGGGGAGATAGGTCAATCAGTAGAGTGCTTGCCTTGCAAGCACAAGGTCCTGGGTTCAATCCCCAGCACCACAAAAAAAAAAAAAAAAAAAAAAAAAAAAAAAAAAAAATTTTTTCTTCATAAGTATCCCATGTCAGATATTTTGTTATAGTGACACAAAGCTGACTAATACAGCAGTTTTCCTTAAAAGAGGAGGGTATGAAATATTTGAGCTAAGGACTTGGATAATAAGCAGAAATGGATGTATAACAGGTTCTCAGAGTTCGGGAGGGTGGAAATTAGGCATTTTTTAAAATGATGTGCAAAACTTCAGTCATTTTAATTAGCAGAGGTGGGAGAGGGGTGTAAAATGGCAGTTAAAAAAAAGAACCATTTCTTCTCCAATGTTATCTTTCATGAATTAAAAAAAAAAAGACAAAAGGAAACATAATTTTGTACTCTCTGGTTACAAACAAAGAAATCCTCATTTCACCAAACCAATGGAATTCACTGGGCAAACACTGTGGCAAGCTTGCTGTGATTTTTGTGGAATGTGACTCCCTTTGGGAAGGTGCAAAGCCAGAATTTCAGAAAGCATCTTTTTATTGACCATGTTCAATGGAGAGTGGCTCCTTACCTTACCACACTTGAGGTGTAATTCTGTCCATCTTTATCAGCATTGATGACCCTCATGTTGGTGCTTGAACTGAGTTTGATTCCTGTGTCCTGCTGCCATTCTGCCATGACTCCTGGTTTAGTGACTTTTCAAGGACCCAACCACAGAGCTTGACGCAGTTAACGACACTGGGAGTGGGAACAGGGATGCCACCAGAGATCCTGGGGGAGTCCAGGTGGGGAGGGGGGGTTCTTAACTATGGTCAACCCCGTGCAACACCAACATGCCAAAATCATCACTTGTATTTCTTGTGACCTTTTTTTTTTCCTTGACAAAAGTTTACGGTTTACTGAAGATCATAAAAGGCCTGTGATGAAAAGGAATGAACACTATTGAAATCACAAAAGCTTTAATGAATTCATCAAATAGTAATGTGTGCCCTACACTTCAAATTCCTCCCTGAAATTTAAATTCTGTTCTCCCGCTACACTAGCCACCTACACTAGCCACCATATGACTCAGTCTTTCTTTTTCTTTTTTGCGGTGCTGGGGATCAAACCCAGGGCCTTGGGCTTGCAAGGCAAGCAACTCTACCAACTGAACTATCTCCCCTGTCCACTACTTAGTCTTGAAGTCACAGACTCCTCTGAGCAGCAGGCAAAAGCCAGGAAGTCTCCTCCCATAAATGCAAAGGAGACACAAGTTTGCATACCATTTTGACTGACTCAAACAACAACAAACAAACAACAACAAACAAAAAACAAAAGCCCTGAGACCAGACTAGGCCCTTCATATTCCAGCTGTTCTCTTTCAGTAGTTGAACTGGAAAGCTAGCAATTACTCAATGATAGAGTTTATTGTTAACCTGACTTTTCAGGCAAGAGTGGTAGAATGAAAAAAATGATATTTAGAAGTAGGGAGAAAGTTATTTATGTTGTTCTAGGGAAAAAGAAAATTATTGCTCTTTCAGCTGTTTCCACTTCTATTGAGATGTCAATCACTTAGAAAGTTCATAGCATGATGGGGCTGGGTTTGTAGCTCAGTGGTAGAGCACTTGCTAGCACAGATGAGGCACTGGGTTCGAGCCTCAGCACCACACAAAAATAAAATAAAGGAAATGTGTCCATCTACAACTAAAAATATTTTAAAAAAAGAAAGAAGAAAGAAAGAAAGAAAGAAAGAAAGAAAGAAAGAAAGAAAGAAAGAAAGAAAGAAAGGAAGAAAGTTAGTTAATAGCATGAAAAAACAGGGCCAAGCCGGACGTGGTGGTGCACACTTGTAATCTCGGCGCCTCAGGAGACTGAGGCAGGAGGATCACTAGTGCAAAGCCAACCTCAGCAACAGCGAGGCGCTAAGCCACTCAGTGAGACCCTGTCTCTAAATTAGAAAAAAAAAAAAAAAGACTGGGAATGTGGATCTGTGGTTGAGTGCCCCTGAATTCAATTCCTGATACCAAAAAACCAAACAACAACAAAAAAGAAACAGGGTTAGTTTCTCTTAGGGATATGAAAATCTTGCCATTCAATGAGTGAGATTGGCCTAGAAAAGTGGGTAGTTATAAGAATAACCCAAGTTAGGGGCCTAGAGGAAAACAGAGAAGGCCCCAAAAGATCAAGATGCAGCTTAGAATTTGCCTTGATAGTCTTGTGTTTTTACAGAATTAACCCCTTCCCTCCAACCAGGAAAACACTGATTTCAGAAAGAATTCACAATGATAGCTCCAGGCCAACTTTCCATGTAGTCCAGGGCCTGTCACTCTCCCCTCAAGCCACCAAGGCCCTATCTACCCTTCCTAGTTTCTCTGGCTTTCCTTGACCCTGAACCTGTTATTTCTGAACCTCCTGATTCTGAATCTGGATTTCTGCCTCCCCTTACACACCCACCTTCAGTACACTGGGCACTTAGCCCAGTTAGGGACAATTCTAGGGTTGCAAAGCCAGATCTATAGGAAGAAGGGATGTTGGTGGTGTGGAAGGAACCACCCCAGACCTCTTCAACCCAATCATCCATTTTCAACTCCTCATCTTACTTGACTATAGCATTTATCACTGTTAACTCTTCCTGCCTTCTCAAAGTTCTCTTTGTCCCTAAATTCTAGAATGCCACTTTCCTGCCTTTCCCACCACATTACAGGCAATGAGTGGGGCAAGAGGTGGGGAGTGGGCAAAGATATTTAAGATGTCCACTCTGCAGGGTGCCCGTGGTGTGATAGGAAGCGTGGAAGAAAGAGACTAGGTATATAGAACATGGTTGTGGATCAGCAGGATGGGTTCCATGGTGAGGATGGTACAAGTTACTGCACAACACACAGAGGATGTGGCATGAATTTCCTGTCACTGCTATGACAAACCACCATAAACTTAGTGACTCAAAATGCTGTAGGTTTTTGTTTTTGTTTTTGTTTGTCATACTGGGAACTGAAACCAGGGGCACAATACCACTGAACTATATCCCCAGTCCTTCTTTTTTCTCTGGAGACAGGGTCTTGCTAAATTGCCCAGGCTGGCCTTGAATTTGTAATCCTCCTGTCTCAGCCTCCCTAGTCACTGGGATTAAAGGCATTCGCCTTGGCACCTGACTTACGGCTTGGATCTTAAGTGTTCCCCAAAGGTCTGTGTTAAGGTCTTGGTCCCCCAACTGGTGCTATTGGGAGGTGGTGGAACCTTTAAGAGGGAGGCCTCATGGAGGTCTCTTGGTCTTGGGGGCATGCCCTTAAAATCAATAGTGTGACCTCAGTCTCTTTTTCTTTGTCTCTCTTCTTGCTTCCCTGGCCATGAGGTGCGTAGTTTTGCTCTGCCATATACTACCCACCATGATGTGCCCAAAAAGCAACAGGGACCATTCACAGACTGAAATCTTCAAAACTATAAGCCAAAATAAACTTTTTCTCTTTATAGATTAATTATTTCAGGTATCTATTGTAGTAACATGAACTAATACAGATAGGGTGTGAGTTTCCTATGACTGCTAGAACAACCTAAAACTGAGTGGCTTAAAACAACACAAACTGTTACCTTACAGTTCTGAAGATCAGAAGTTCAAAATGGGTTGGCAATGCAGCATTCCTTCGGAGGCTTCAGGGGAGAATTTGTTTCTTATTGGAATATGCTGCCTCCCTTTTTCCTATGTGAGGTCCTTTGTAATGACATTGTGCTCACCTGGGAATCCAAGACAGTCTTCCCATCTCATGAAATTTAATTCACTCAAATCTGCAAAGCACCTTTTTACCTTACGCATAAGGTAACATAGGTTCTAGGGATTATGATGAGGATATCTTAGGCAGACTATTAGTCTGCTTATCAAAGATAAGATGTTTGTTCTTAGAATATCCAAAGAATTCTTCAGAGAGAGCTGAATTTTTTTTTCTTTTTTCTTTTGGTGACAAAGCATTATGCATTATATAACTACTTTTTAATAGAACACCAAGATTGACATGCTTCAAGAAGTATTTAAAAGAAAACTTGCTTACAAACATCAAATTACATCCATAAGACTGAAATCCTTTGCTTGTTTCCCACAGAAAGCAAGACAACTGAAGACCAGGCAGTCAGTTCACTCAGCTCAGATGGAAAGTTACACTCCATGTCAGAAATACAGATATTATATTACTGTGTCTCTTTCAGTCAGCTTTTTTGCTGCTGTGACCAAAAGACCTGACAAGGACAATTAGCAGAGAAAAAGTTTATTTAGGGGCTCACAGCTTCAGAGGTCTTAGTCCATAGATGGTCAACTTCACTCTCTGGAACCGGAGGTGAGGCAGGACATCGTGGTGAAAGAGTGTGGTAAAGAATACCAATGGTATGAATCTGCATCAGGCACAACCACAGAAATGAAAAGATGTAACCCATTTGTATACAATGAAGCAAAATGAAGTCTGTAAAAATAAAAAAATTTAAAATTAAAAAAAAGTTACTCAAAACATGACAATAGGAAGAAGAGAGAAATGATAGAGATAGAGAGAGAGAAAGAGAGAGAGAAAGAGAGAGAGAGAGAGAGAGAGAGAGAGAGAGAGACTACTCCACTCACAGGGACAAAATACACACCCCAAGTCATGCTCTGTGTGACCCACCTCCTTCAGCCACACCCTACCTGCCTTTGGTTGCCACCTAGTTAATCCTTATCAGTGGATTAATGCACTAATTAGGTTAAGGTTCTCATAACCCAATCATTTCATCTCTAAACCTTCTTGCATTGTCTCGCACATGAGCTTTCCGGGGACATCTAATATCTAAACCATAACAGTGCCCTTTAGCTGCTTTCCTCTCTCCACTGCTTTTTAATTCCAAGGGATCTGATCTCCTTAGAACCACATCCAGAGAGCAATACTCTAATTTAGATCATAGGATCTGCAGGGATCCTGACAGTTTCCACACTGTGAATAAAGTAACAGCTTTAGGCTGGGCACCAAGGACTTTTCTCCTTCTTGTTCTTTACTAAACGTGAAGACTTCAGAACCCTGATTGAACTCTTGGTGCTGAAACTTACAGGTTTGCTTATCATTCTTATTTGCCAGACGAGACAGGTGGACAGGGGAATGCCAGCAGAGAAATAGTACCTGCTGGGACACTGAATTAAGAAAAAAAGGAAGCCCAGAGATCTGGAAGAAGCTGAAGAATAGGCAGAAGGTACCATCTAGAGATTAGATAGAAAGGAAAAACAGGGAGCAGGGTTGGGTGCCGTTGTGCAGGACCGTAATTCCAGCAACTCAGTAGGTGGAGGCAGGAGGATTGCAAGTTTGAGGCCAACCTCAACAATTTAGTGAGACCCTGTCTCAAAATAAAAAATAAAAGGGACTCCTGATGTAGCCTAATGATAAAGTACCCAGAGTTCACCACTTAGTCCCATTTTTTTTTTTTTTTTTTAAGGAAAAGTAGAAGCTAGAACATGAAGATATTTTTTGGTTTTGGTTTTGTGGTACTGGGGGATTGAACCTAGGGATGCTCTACCACTGAGCTACAAACCAAGCCTATTTTATTTTGAGACAGGATCTCACTAAATTGCCCAGACTGGCCTGGAACTTGTGAACCTCCTGCCTCAGCCTCCTGAGTAGTCGGGATTACAGGAGGTGCCACTACAACTGACTGATTTTTTGGTTTTTGTCTTGATTTTCATTTTTATCATATGAAGGACTTAAAAATTTATCCTGTAGCTGTTAATTACTGAGCCAAGTCTTATACTTTAAGCTATGCTTTTTCCTTATAGTTTTCTTTCTGTCAACTTACTTTTTAATAAATTGTTTGCTTGGTTAAATTTTGTTCTTGTTTTTGTTTTGTGCTAGGGAAGGGACTGAATTCAGGACCTTGAGTACTCTAGCACTGAGTTACAGCCCAACACCTAAACTGAATCATTTTCATCCTGAACATTAATATCTGTGGAATCACAGATTTTAAATATTAGTTACATTTTTCCAATAGACATTAAAATGAATATTCGACCATAAAAAGAAAATGTTCCTTCAATGGAACACTGCAACTCATCTGTGCATATTTAATAATATATTTTATATAATCCAACATGTCCAGACTTTGAAAAATAGTCATAAGCAAGGAAAGAACGTGACCAGGTTTGCCTTTGATAAATTATCATTCAAAGGTAGGAGTCATTGTGGGCTGATGGGAACAAGGGAAACACAGCAAAACCACGACTAAATGGGATCCCTGGACAAGAGTGGAGGTGAGAGATGAGGAAATAGCAGACAGGAATGGCAGAAGTGGAGGGGAGGGTCCACATGTCAAAACTATAATAGGGGCAGACTGGAAAGACAGGAAGGAATTGGGTACCACAGCCAGAGTTCTATTGTATAATGCAGTGGATACATGTCCAAGAGCCAGTGGGATATATAATGGGGAATGGACTTGGGGTGGCAGGATTGGAAGGAAATTATTATTTTGATCTGGAATATGTGCAGTTGGAAGTGTTTATGGAATCCTCATGTAAATACTTGAATGTGGGTGTTCAGGGCTCCAGAGATTTCAAATCCTCTGCAGCTTTGCTAGCCACAGAAATGAAAAGTGAGCCAAATATGTCACTTTAAATGTCCAAGTGGCCACATTGAGAAGAAAAACAGGTAAAATGGATTTTAATAATATATTTTATATAATCCAACATGTCCAGAACTTCATATTTCAACCTGAATCAAAAGAGGTTGGGGATATGGCTCAGTGGTAGAGCACTTGCCTCGTGTGTGCAAGGTCCTGGGTTGGTTCCCAACACCACACACACACACACACACACACACAAATTAACATAAAATGTATTGAGATAGTTTATACCCCTTTTTATTTAAGTCTCCAAAATCCAATGTGTATTTTACAATTATGACACTTTCAATTTGGACACTTCAAATTCCCCAGAGCCACACGTGGAGCATGCCTAACACACTGGAGAGCCACTGTTATAGAAACCACAGGCAAGGTAAATAGAGCTCTGGAAGAAAGTCAAAGACAAGCCTGATGAACATCACTGTTCCAGGTGTGTCAACGAAAAGGACGGGGTAGCAACACGAGGCAGAAGCATTCAAAAGATACAAAGATACAAGAATGAAGGAGTAGCTAACCAAGGAACCCAGAGCTTTTTTTTTTTTTTTTTTTTTATCATGCTGGGGGTTGAACCCAGGGCCTTGTGCTTGCAAGACAAGCACTCTACCAACTGAGCTATCTCCCCAGCCCCCCAGAGCATTTTTAAAGAGAAGTGTGAATACTGAATGCCTTCAATTGCTGGAGGGAGGCTCTCAGGGCAAGGCTCTCCCCATGAGAGTTTCAGACTTAAGACAGCTCAAGTTCTAACCTGGCCTCACTGCCTACAGCTGGGCACTGTGGCAGAGCTGTCCACACCATAGATGTCTGGCTCACCTCTGCCTACCTGAAGCTTCAGGGGACAGTTTGCAGCCCCAACAACATCCCACCTCAATCATCTGCCTGTGCTCCAGGGTTGCTCTGTGATTCCAAAGTTCTGAGTCTTTTCCAGTACAGTGAAGGGGCAGGAGGGGGCGCTAACATCATCAGGGCAACCTTAATCAAGGGACGGTGGGAGTGAGCCCATAAATGCTTCGGCCTCCCTGCCTGCCAGTGGCTCAAATTTAAGGGAGTGGATTAGTTTTCTGTTGTTGCTGTGACAACTTTACCATAAAGTCCTTGTCTTGAATTATTAGTTGAAAGTCCTATGAATCATAGGTCTGACAGGGATCTCACTGGGCTAAGGTCAGGGCCCCTCCTGGGGGCAGTGGAGGAGAATCAGTTCCCTTTCCTTCCACTCCTTCTAGGGGCTGCCTGCTTTCCCTGGTGTTCAGTTCCTCCTTCCATCTTTACAGCCAGCAAAGATGGTCAAGCCCGCTCTTGCTGCCATCTCTCAAGTCCTCTCTTTCAATCCCTTCTTCCATTCTTAAGGAGGTGTGGGATCACCTTGGGTCCACCCAGATAATTCAGGATAATTGTCCTAGTTTAAACTCAACTGATTAACACTTTTCATTCCATCTAGACCCAATTCCTCTTTACCTCGTGACATAACATATCCACAGTTCTGGGGACTGTGACATAGACATCCTTGGGTGGGCCATTATTCCCCCTCCTTGTCCCCCTGGTAGGGAGTTGTTCCCTATAGTTCCCCCCTCCCCCCAAGAGCTCAACAGTGGGGAGTTCCATTTGCTCACCATGATAAGCAACTCATTAACATTCTTTTTTGGTTTTCTCCCTTCCTGGTTTTCTGGGATCACTTTCCAAATTAATTAACTCCCTTCCCCTTAATCCTTGTTCAAGATCTGCCTTAGGGGAACCCAAACTAAAATAGTGACCTTAGGCAAATTACTTAATATGAGACCTAGTTTCCTCCCCCAGGAAACAAAATACATAGTGGAATCTATCTCCAGGATATTCTGTGGAAGGCTGTAAAACCTCTTGAATAGGGAGTACTTAGTAGGTCCTCAAAAAAAGTGAGCTACTGGTGGAGAGGTAGAAACTGGGGTACAGACAGCGACTACCCTTGGAGAGACAAGAGAGCTATCCACCTGTTCTTGAAGGCACTGGAATATGGAACAGGCCTCAGGGAAAATAATGAACATTGGGAATTACAGTCTTGAGGACTTTTTTTTGCTATTGTTGCTGAATCCAGGGTCTAGTACATGCTAGGCACTCTGCCACTGAGCCATATCACCAGCCCTCCAGAATTTCTGAGCTGTCAGAAAAGCCCAGCTGGCACTGGTGAGTGTATATTCATAATATCAAGATCTACAAGATCTGAGTTTTCTCTAGCTGAGTGGAACCGAAGAGACTGGATAGAAAGGACTTAGGGCCCTACTCTTGGTGGTACTTACTTGTAATCCCAGCAACTTGGGAGGCTGAGGCAAGAAGATTCCCGGTTTGAAGCCGGTTTCAACAACTTTTTATTCAAAGAACCTACTTCAAGATTAAAAAAAAAAAAAAAAAGGCTGGGGATGGAACTCTGCCGCTGGGTTCCATACTCAGTATTAGGAAAAAAATAAAAAAGGTCCTAAGGCCAGACATTTGAGGGTGGACAGAGTCAAAGAAGTATGTAGTGTGGGGGTTAGAGTGCAGCTGCAATGTTAACTGGGAGATCCAGGCTGATGGAAAGAGAAAGGGACCACTTTGGGAGACTAGTGGTCCCTAAGAGGTAAAGCACAGGTATCAGGGTATAAAGATAGGACAGGACTACCAGCTAGGAGATAGAGTTGACATTTAAGCTTTCCAGGGCTAGGAAGGTTCAGTGTTAGGGCGACATCCACCTACACAGCCCAGGTAACAGCGGGGGTTTGTGACCACAGGTTCTTTGCACTGTTGTCTGAAGAATTTCAATCAAGTCACACATAGTAGCAGATAGGAGTTTCTTAGAAGGGAAAGGGAAAAAGAGATGCTCTCAAGGGAAAAAGGAAGGAGTGGCTCCTCTCAGAGGTCCCTCCCTCCTTGTTCCCATTATATTGGGGATCCTAAGGCAGTTTCCAGAGTTTCACAAGGTACCACCCCTTGTCTTGTGACTTGATATTAGGATTGCATCAGACCCCTGAACTGCATGTGTAAACAATGTAAGAGCAACAAATGGTGGGAAAGCTGCATAACTAGGGTCATGAATGAGAAAGACAGGGCAATAGAAAAGTCAAGTCACCAAACCTGTTTTGAGGACCCCAGAATATGGGGTTCAAAAGAATAGTCAGTCTCTGGTCCCTCTTGGTTTCAGAGGAGGCAGAATTCTTCAGGGAGTGTTCCTCAGAAGCACCAGGATCACCTGAGGAGCCAAATAAAGCACGGATTCTTAGCACCCCTTCCCCACAACATAGACCTCAGAGGTGCTGGATTTGGTTCCTGGAGCTGCTGCAACAGAGTATCACAAATTGGGAGCCTAAAACAATAGACATTTATTCTCTCCTCCTTCTAGAGGGTGGAAACCTGGTCAAGGTGTCAGTGGGCTGCATTCCTTCTGCAGACTCAAGCGAGGAAGTCTTTCCCTGCCTCTTCTAGCTTCCGTATTTGCTGGCAATCTCGATGTGTCTTGCCTCCTAGCTGCACCACTTTATTCTCTGCCAAGGTCTTCGCATCACCTTCCTTTCGTCAACATTTTCAAATCTCCCTTCCTTCTCTCTTTTTATTTATTTATTTTGGTGCTGGGGTTTGAACCCAGGGGCTTATGCTTGCAAGGCAGGCACTCTACCAACTGAGTTATCTCCCCAGCCTCTTTCTTTGTTTTTAAACTGAGGATTGAACACCTAGAGCTGTTCTACCACTGAGTTATATCCCCAGCCCTTTTTATTTATTGAGATAGGGTCTCACTAAATTGCCCATGCTAGCCTTGACCTTGTGATCCTCCTACTTCAACCTCTTAAGTAGCAGGGATTACAGGTGTGATCCTATTAGGATAGATTGGATTTAGGACCCACTCTAATTCAGCCTTCATTTCATTTTAACTTGATTACATCTACAAAGACCCTATTGGTAAATAAGGCCGCATTCAAAGGTTTGGAGAGTCTTCAATATCTTTGGGGGGACATAATTCAACCCATTATACCTGCTAGATGTAACTTTTCAAGTGCAGCTGGTAAATTGATATTTCAAATAAGCCTTAGTCAGATAATGCAACCCAGGGGAACCAGAAAGCCAGCAGAAACTGAGAACCCAAGGGAGGTGGCTCCCTGGAATGGAGTTCTGGTGAGCCCTCTGGAGAAAACTCTTGGACAGGATGGCAGGAGAAAGGCTGACTTCAAGCAAAGCAATATATATGGGAGGAGCTCCATCTAGTAGAAAGGAAAAGGGACAAGAGGTCTGGTCTGCTAGATTTTCTGGGCCCCAGATGAATCATGGTTTCTATGACTCAGCCAAGAATTTGCAAGCTGGGTTCAAGAGAACCGTTTCAGGACCAGGGTATAGCTCACTGATAGAGCACTTGCCTGGCATGTGTGAGGCCCTGGGTTCCATCTCCAGAACTGTTTAAGAGCTGCTGAAGAGTTCTAGCCCTAGTGGCTGCAATAAGGGTTGGTTCTGGGGATACTTGCTGTCTCCAGACTTGCCAGAACTCAGACTCTGGCTTGCCCAGTCATGTCATTCCATTTCAAAGTTCTGCAGAGCTCAGTCCAGTGTCTTCCTCCCTTTTTTCCTGAACCCCACCTCTCTCAGAGGCTTCAGACACCATTTACATGCTGATGGAACTCAGATTTGTATCTCAAACTCAGAGCCTGTTTTCCAATTACCTGGAATACCCTGTGAGCCTGGAATCTAACATTTCCAAAGTTGAACTCACCCCAAATCTTGCTTGCCCTCTAGGAGCTTCAATATTAGTTAGAAACATTGCTACCCATTTGGTCCCCCCAAGGCTAGAAACTTGGGGGTCTTCTTCCTCTTCTTCGCACACATTGTCACATCAGTTCCTTTCCCTTAACTGCACTCCCCCTACTTTCAGTTCAAGTAAATCTGCAGACTTTACTAGTACAATGACCTCCTAAACAGGAATGTGGCCCTGGTTTTCCCTTTGGAAGAGGGTATCTGCTAACACTGTTACAGAGCTAAAACTACTCCTTACCATGACACACAAATCTTCACATAGGGTCCTATGTCACCATTCCTAACCCCTGTCCCACTATATTTTTTCTAATCATGAAATTTTTGCTTTCAAAAAAAAAAATTCACATAGCCAAAAACACAACTTTAAAAGGGGTGGAGGGATAAAAGTATTTTTATCCTTTTCCCCTAATTCTGGACTCCTAAGAGTGGTACCTAGAGATTGTGTGCACATGAAATCTTTCCAAGCAGTTGGCTCACAGGCAAATCCAGGTTTGACAACCACAGGGTCCTGATGATCTCACAAAAGTCTAACTGCACGTTAAAGAACCGAGATGCTACCATGCTCTTCCGAAGCATTTACAGGGCAAGGAGAAAAAGACACAAAAACAGGAGGAGCATGCATCCACCTAGTCTTGGAAGTGGCATCACTTCGGCATCCACACTTAGATTAAAACCTCAGGAAGCTGGCAAGCTTTTCAAGAACAACTCTGTAGTGTGAAAACCTGAAAGCACCCAAGAAGCCCTGTTCTATTTCTCCAAAATAATTCGGAAAATGCTGATCCACTCCACAAGTTTGGTATGGCATTGCTCTACCCTGCTCAGTTTTAAAGGAAGCTCTAAAAGATATTGTACCAACACATTCTCTTTATTTGCATCCTCAATGCATTAGAAAGTCGAAAGCCTGAGAAGTTATTTCAATTTCACGAGGTGAAGCTGCCTTACTGATGTCAATTCAAGCACACACAGGATTAGGCTGCCATGTTTCCTGGGACATGTGAATAAAAAACGATGTAACTGGGGAACCTTAAGCTTTTTCCCAAAACTTCCTACCAAGCACATTAAAATGTTCAAGAAACTTTGCGGGTAATTTGCATATTTCACTGAGGCACCAGTGAACTCCGGAGCCAGGCTAAACAATAGGTGAAGGTGATGATGGGAGTCAATGAGAATCAAACGCGCCGTTTGTTTTCAAATCTTTCATTGGAGTAGAAGGCGGCTTTTCCTGGGCTCCTACAATCTTCTGCAAATTGTTTCCACGGTCATTGTCTTACAGCACTCTCCAACCGCAGCGTCTGAGGAGCAGGTACTGCGTCCCGCTGGTGCAGCGTGGTAGAGCCCAGCCAGGTTGAGGAAATCACTCCTGGCCTTTCCAGCGGGTCAGGGGAAAGGAGGTGGCCACGACGCCCCAGGCTGCTGCCAATGCAACTCGCAACTTTTGAAATCAATCCTTTTTGCATCATGCAACGGATGCCACCGCTCCTCGGGTTTGCAACCCCCCACCCCTCCCCCGAGACCAATCATTGCCGCGCTCGGGCCTGCACAGCGCCCCCGCCCCCTTCCCGGGCCGCACGCAGGCACCGAGCCGCTCCGGCCGCGGCCCGCCGCCTCTTAAAGGGAGGTGGCCGGCCTCAAGGAACCTTCGCGGCCCAGCCGGCGGGAGCGCGGCGGCCCGGTTCCCGCAGGGCCGCGCGCAGCTAGGCCGACCCCTGCGGCGCCCAGGCGCGGGCCGGGCCTCCGCGGCCGGGAGCAGCATTTTTATTCAGGCGACGCTTAAGGGAGCCCGGCGCGCCCGGTGCATTGTGGGAGCGGCCGCGGCCCGTTTTCGGGAGGAGGCGGAGGGCGCAAAGCGAGCCGGTAAGCGGCGGGCCTGGCGAGGGGGGGCGAGACACCAGGCTTAAAGGGGAATATCGGTCCGCAGGCCCGTGGCGGCCGTTGCAAATCCCCCTCCGGGCCGCCCGGGACCGCCGGGGAGCCGTGCACAGCCGGCCCTTCCAGCCCTGCCTGGAGAGGGGCAGAGCCAGGGCTTGGTGGGGCCGCTTTAAAAAAGAAGCACCGCCCGCGCCGCCGCCGCCGCCGCGCGGGGCCGGGGAAGGAGGGAGGGAGGAGGCGGGGAGGAGTGGAGGGGGAGGGCGGCCACGCAGGGGTTAATTTTTTCGCCCGCCGACATTTTTGTGCGGCGGCCCGCGCGCGCGGCGGGAGAGCCAGCTCGGTGTCCCGGGCGCGGCGCCTCCGGCCCTCCCTGCCCCCACCCGGCCCGCGCCCGCAGGGCCCGCGGACGCAGCCGGACCTGGGCGCCGGGCCGGGCCTGTGGGCCGCGCGCGCCTCGCGCCTTCCCCAAGCCGTGGGCCGCGCGCGCTTCCCGCCACCCTCGTCGCCGCGGGACGGCCTGAGCGGGCATGGCCCAGCCGGCAGCGCCGTGTAGCCTCCGCCCGGCCGCCAGCCCGCCGCGCGGCGCCGCACAAAGAGCGGGGCCCGGGCCTGCTGTGCCTTTAAAGGCGGCAGCTTGAGACTTAAGGTGTCCCCGAGTGCCGTCCTCCGCGCCCGGGCCGTCTGCGCCTCGGGCCTCATGGAGAGTACCCGGGCCCTGCGCGCACGCCGCGGTGTCCACCCCTCTGCACGTGCGGGGCCTGGGGGTAGGTAGGTACGGGCCGGGCCGCTTGCCCTGCCCACCGCGCTGACCGCGCTTCCCGGCCCGGCGTCCCGCGCGGCGCGCTTGTGTCAAAAATGGAAACGTGCCCGGGAAGGAAAGGGTTAAACGTTATCTTTAAATATTCATGTCATTGTTTTAAAGGTGTAAACATGTGGCTCCTCAGTCGCGGTTGACTGTCTCTTATTATGCAAATTGAGTCCCCCTTTCCTCCCTTTACTGCGCTCCCCCCATCCCTCCTCCTTTATCCTCCTCTGCAAAAATAAAAGAGTTTTGCTTTTTTTAAGGTTGGGGATGTGAATCTGTTGGCTGGCATGTATTTTTCATTCCACTTGGAATTTTAAAACTACCGAACGCTTTCTTGATGTAAGGTGTTTCTAACTTTTTTCCCCTCTTAAATGTGTGGGAAAATAGAAATTTAAAAGGAAGTTCGTTCCCCAAATTCTCCTCCTCCACTTTTCAGTCGGGGGCTGGGGATAGGGATGGGAGGTAGGAAAATAACTGCATGCTTCGGGAGTTGGATTTTTTTTCCTGGTAGGGTCAGATGGTGTTAAATGTAAGGCATTTTGCAGAGGCAAGGACTTTGCTGTTTTTGTTCAAACCCTTCCTAGTCTAAATGCTATTAAGACTTTCCAAACTAAAATGGCTTCAAAATTCCCATCTCTAACTTGCTTGGCTCGCCTTTTCTTTGGGGCAGGTTTGTTTCTTGGAATGGTGTTGGAAGGTTTGTGCTGGTACATTTGTAGTTTTCCCAGTAAAGTCATTGCTCATCCCAAACATGTTTTTGTGAGGACCTTTGGATTACTGCCCGAACTCGGGCTTTGTAAATTTATTTTAAATGAACGATGTGCTTCCCAGGGGATGCAAAACTCTATAAATGGGAATTATGTTCTTAATCATAGATTTTATAGGGGAAACTGACCCTAAAACTTGGGGTGTCTGTAATTCTATGCCCAATAAAGTATCAATCTGGAGGTTTGTAAACCTTGGGAGCACATGTTTTTTTGCTTTAGCCAGAAGGCTTCTTAGAAGGACTTTTTCCAGAAACTTAGGTGGTACTCAGTACTGCAAATGCTAGTGATTTGGTAAGGTTTAATTTATTGTTTTAGTTTTGTAATGAAATGGTAATGAGCAGTAGCATATTTTGTCAATGATGTGTGTACTAGTTTGTTGGGCGGGATGTTTGCTTTCTAGGAAATAGCACTGCATTAAAACATCAGAGAACTTTCCAAGTGCTCTTGAAGAACACAGACTTTACTGTGTTAAACAGCCATTCAAGTTTTTAAAGTTAAGTCCTTTAGGGAGGCCTCTTGTTAGTTTATTAGTTTTGTATTATGTTGTTTTCTTCTGGCTGGGAGGGAAACATGGTTTTCTAAAATTAGAATCTAGTATCTTGAAGATTTCATCAAATGCATTTGCATAAATATCCTTTTCTAGTTTCCAATAGGTGTTTGGTTTTTCTGTCTGATAGCAAAAGATCAGAGATTTTGTAGAGAAGTCACTTTAGTTCGGACTTCTACTTGTTAAATCATAGTGCTTTCAGATCAACAAATGAAGTGGCTGGCTGTTTGGTTCTCATAATATTGCACCCTTGAAGAACCTTTGGGACTTATTGTTCAAAGTGGCACAGTGCCATATGAGCTTGCTGGCCTAACTTCCTTCTTCAAGGGAGATCTTCCTCAGAGTTTTCAGAACCACCATTATAACCACACTCTAGATGTGAGATCTATAGAGAGATATCTGGGATGGTTTGGGCCCTTTTCTTGTTTGTTTTGGAAATTGAACCCAGAGCCTTGTCCTTGCAAAGCATCAACTCTACCACCGAGCTACCTCCACAACTGGGATATAGGCTCTTTTTTTTAAAAAAAAGATTTATTCCAGCTTATGTATTATCATGATGAACAGGGTATTGTGGCACCAGATTGCTGTTTCCCTGTGGTCTTGGTGGTTTCAGCGCTCATCACATGTACTTTTCCCTAGCATGTGTTCACTTTATGGTTGGCAAGTACATGTCTGAATTCTTTTAATGATGTTTTTGTGTTTTGGTGATACCTAGGTGGATCAGAAGTAAAAAAAACCAGCCAAACAGCCAAACAAGAGAGAGGGAGGGGAGGGGCTAACCTATAAGGAGTGTGGGCCCCAGAACCATGTCTACGCGGGAGTCCTTTAATCCGGAAAGTTATGAATTGGATAAGAGCTTCCGGCTAACCAGATTCACTGAACTGAAGGGCACAGGCTGCAAAGTGCCCCAAGATGTTCTACAGAAATTGCTGGAGTCTTTACAAGAGAACCATTTCCAAGAAGATGAACAGTTTCTGGGAGCTGTTATGCCAAGGCTTGGTATGTAAATGATTCTTCTTCAATACTTTACAGTCCACAATCAATGAGTCCAAAACTAAACTTATCCCATGTTGCCTTTATTTTTGAATATCTGTAGGGATTCAAAGAACAATCCAGTGGTAACAGTGTTACCTTATTGTCCCTAGTTTAGAGGAAGTACTTGAAAAGCATCAGGAAGAGTCTATAACAGTTTTTAAACCAGAGTAAAGTGATTGACATCTTTATAGTACAGTGAAAGCATTTTTTACCTTAAATTGAATTTTTTGGTTAGCCGTGGATTAAGCAGAAATTCCTTTATGCTTTTTTTTCTTAAAATGATCCCTGAAGTTCTTGCATCCTCTTGACTGCCTTAGGGAAGGTGGTACTGAAAGCATGATGCATAACACTTTGAGAGTAATGACTTGGGGTCCTGTGTAGTATGCAGTGATTGAAAAGCTAAGGGTGGGACACACAGGACTGCTCCAGACTCAAAGACAGGATGAAGCCCTACTTGACCTCAGGGTGCCATCTGGAATTGAGGGCAGTGTTTTTTTCCTTTTCTGTATACCTGGTAATATTGTGATTTCCCTTTTCCCATACACAGGGCTCAGAAAGACCTTTTAGGCTCTGGGATATTGTTGATTTGTGTTTTTTGTATGGTTTATTAAGTGAATGATGAAAGACTGATTATTTTCCTGTACAAATGGATTTTATTCTGGAGGTTTGGATATTCTGTAGTTAGGGTGACTTGATCAACTTTCTTACATAAGATTTAATTTCATTTGTTTTTGCTCACTATTTTGTTAGAAAATTCTGCCTTACCATCTTGATTTTGAGCTTGAGTTACTCCTTTCTTCCACAATATATAGAGGAAATAAAAGCAGAGTTGCACAAGAGTACTCCTGTGGTGGATTGCAAGTTCAAGGCTAGCCTCAGCAACCTAGCAAGTCCCTGTCTCAAAAATACAAAGAACTGGGAATGTGGCTCAGTTGTAGAGCCCCACCTTGGTTCAATCCCAGTACCTGGGTGGGTGGAGGAAACAGAGTTTCTTTGATTGGGAGGGAGGGAAATTACTCCTCATCCCCTCCCCCATGGCCCACAGGACTCCTAGGAGCTCAGTTTGAAAATAGTTCCTCTCCTCTAGCTCATGTCTGAGCTGTGGAGGAATATCAACATGAATGAGATGGTTTTGATGTTGACAGACTTGTCAAGAAATGAGAATACATTAAGGAAGCTCTTTGATAATAGCGCTGAGAAAAATAAGCCACTCAATGGTCAAAACCAAATGAAATAAGGCTGGAGATGTGGCTCAGGGGTAGAGTGCTTGCTTAGCATGCATGAGACCCTGGGTTCAATTCCCAGTACTTCAAAAAAAAGAAAACTGTTACAGAAAAGTAAAGTAGGGCTGGGGATATATAGTTCAGTTGGTAGAGTGCTTGCCTCACAAGCACAAGGCCCTGGGTTCAATCCTCAGCACCGAAAAAAAAAAAAAAAAAAGAGCAAAGTAAAGTAGTAATTGCTATCCATGGCATCATCCTGTTGATCTTGTTGAGTCCTTGGGCCTGCCGTGTGCCCTGAGTGCCTTGGTGGGGCCTGATCAATGCTCCTTGCAGTAGCCTCTGAGGCTTGGGAAGGTGGTGCCCATTCTATGGAAGAGTTGGGCCAGGATCTGGACTGTTCAGTTTCTGCACTCTCCTGTTGCTTGCCTTCTGGTTTCTAAAACCAAATGGGTTGGAAGTGGGGAGAGGATCTGCTTTGGCTTCAACTTGCATCAGGGACAGAAGGGACCAATGTCTGACAGCTAGGGAAAAGGCAGGAAAAAGCAGATAGAAGAATACAAAGACCATTTTTCTGGTCACATATGACTTTGAGAAGTAAATGAGTATCCCCTAAATTTGCATTCATGGCAACCTCAGGGGTAACAGATCCCCAGATGACCAGCAAGTGGTTATTAAAAGAAGCAGAGTAGTAAAACCCTCAGAAGTGGTGTACCTCCTTGCTAGACCTTTGCCTTGGAGTCAGAGTTAGACCCAACCTGCTAATTGTGTACCAGTTGCTAATGTTACTTTGTGCACGTTACTCAATTTTCAGACTGTGATATGAGATAATAAAACTTATTGAAATAGTTGTGAATGCCAGAAATTTTGTGTATCTGTACCTGTGTATCTATCCACATATGTAATATGTGTGTCTAACGTGTATATGTATGTATGTACAAAAATACACCTTTATATGTGTTATTTACGTTCCTACTTTTTTTCCTAATTAAATATCATGATTCCTAGATTGTAAGGTGGTATTAATTGAAGAATGAACCAAAACAGCTTTTAAAGGTGCACATACTTACTAGATGTGTCCTAACTAAAGAAATGTTAGCCTAAGAATGTTTTAGAAACTGTACATCTGTTGTCTGGTACTTATGAGCTGTCAAATGTGGATCACTGTTAGTGATATATGATGAGTTGGGTTACTTATTTATTTTGATGGAGGGTTTTAATCTGATAATTCTCTATCCACCTACATAAATAATTTAACATAAGCTTCTCAATCTGATATTTAAGTCTTCCCCCACTTCATGGCATTTTCCTCTGTCCATTTCCCTTTTCTTCCCTTTCAATTTGAAACCCTAGTTTTTCAAAGCCTATGGTCCCTCTCAGGCTTATGCCTTCCCTTCCTTAAAATTTTGGAGTTGATTTATCTCAGTGTATTAAAAATTTCTTTCCAATGCATATAAAACATTAATTAGATATTGGTGGTTTTGGTTGCCTTTTTTGTGTGTGTGTGTGGAGTTTTTTGGTACTGTGTAAAGTCTGGTGTCTAGTTTACACTTAACAGCACATCTCAATGTGGACACGTTTCAAGTGCTTAACGACCTCAGGTGGCTAATGGCTACCACATGGAATAGCACTGGTCCTCATTGCAATAGTGTCAAAATTGTGAAAGGAAAATGTGGATAATGCCAGTTTCTTTTCAGCCCGGGAACATACTTCAGAGCCATCAGCTACTCTGATGAAAGAACTAAGTATAGAAATAAAGTGCTTTACAAATCAAATGTATTTAGTTCAATTTGGGGTGTGGGGTACCTAAGGGTGCTCTGTATTCTGAGCTGCACGTACAGCCCTTTTTATTTTTTATTTAGAGACAGGGTCTCACTTAGTTGCTGAGGTATGATGATACACACCTATAATCCCAGCAACTCTGGAGGCTAAGGCAGGCAAATTGTCAGTCTCAGCAACTTAGACCGTCTCAAAGTAAAAACATAGAGAAAAGGACTGGGGATGTAGCTCTCCATGGTAAAGTGACCCTGAGTTCCATCTTCAGCATGTGTGTAACATTCAACAACTATTTAGTATCTCTTTCAATAGTCCTGTAGTTTAAATAGAAACCCAGAAGAAAACTACCTCACTGTTTTCCAGAGTGAATAGTAATACACTCAGAATAGCCAGTTGTTGGAATTGTTATTTAGGGAGACAGTTGCAGTTCTTGCTGATTCCATTTAACTGCTCAAGAGCACTGTAGAATGAAATTTGTGTCTGTGTACATGTGCTGTTCAAGTGAATTATCACACTTTTCTTGCCCAACAGAAAAAACTGAGCACAAGCCAGGTGTGTATTATTGTCTCCAATTTGTGAGACTTGCCATTCTGAAATTAAATTCTCCATTCTTTACTTATATCTTTAAAGATTTCTACATTGCCTTCTAGTATAGTAAACATATTAAAAAGCTTGTTTTCAGTCTGACTTCTTATTAAAGCTTAATTTTATTTTTGCATTAGTAATAGTGGACCAACCCAAAAAAGAGAAAGGGCCACAGCAATCAACTGCTATTGGGTTTGTTGCTGTCGCAATGTGAGATGGTTGTTTTAACATTTTGCTTCTACAAAATGAAAGGTCCTTTCAACGTGATTCAGATATGATTTTGTTTCATTTGGAATTCCATATTTATATGGTAGAGTCTAATCACTTCCTTTTGTACTTCATCCTGTTTTTTTTTTTTCCCTGCCTTTGGCTGTTGGACTGCAAAGTGAAATACTTCCTAAGGGTGGGAAGGTTGTCCTTTGGAGAGGGGTGTAGGAAAACACTCTGTATTCAGCTTACTTGGGAATGCCAGTCTGAATTTGTAAAGTGTCTGTGTTAAAGGTAAATTTCTTTTTTTTTTTTTTGCGGTGCTGGGGATTGAACCCAGGGCCTTGTGCTTGCAAGGCAAGCACTTTACCGACTGAGCTATCTCCCCAGCCCTAAAGGTAAATTTCAAAGGAAGGTAGACTACTGTAGTGGCATCAAAACTGTTTTCAGAAAAAGGGAATTCTTTTTAATTAGCCCATTGGTGGTCCCTGCTACCTTTCAAAATACTTAGGAATAATTGTTAATAACCTGAAGTATTACTCACAGCCATATTAAGTAACTTGGGTAGGGAGCAATATTGGAGATTGAACCCAGAGCCCAAATGTTCTACCACTGAGCTCAGGCCCCAGGCTTGCTTTTGCTTTTCTGTTTTTGTTTTTAATTTTTTTAGTTGTCAACGAACCTTTATATTACTTACTTATTTATATGTGGTACTAAGAATTGAACCCAGTACCTCACACATGCCAGGCAAGTGCTCTACCACTGAGCTACAACCTCAGCCCTCCTTTTTTTGTTTTCGAAGGCAGTTTTGCTAAGTTGCCCAGGCTGATCTCAAATTTGGCAATCCCCCTGCCTCAGCCTCCCATGTAACTGGGATTACAGGCATGAGACACGATGCCCTGCTGAGAAAATTTCTTTTCAATGGACGGAAAGTTCGTATTGTAAGCTAGTAAAGGTGGTGGTTATAAGTTTTTTACTAAGGGACTAACATGGAATTTCTTAAAAAGTGCTTTTGGGAACCGATAAAATGAATTACATAGGTTTTGGTAGGAAATTTTGAATTTTTCTTCTGGCTTCATTCTTGTCTTTCTCAATTTCATTTTTCATTAAAATGTATTGGTAGCATTTTCTATATGCAAAATACAGTACAAATAGCTATTCTATTGAGAAAATAGAATAATATCTAAAGATGTACTCAAAAGTATTTATGAATGAAATAACCCAAGCCCATGTATGTTATTCTCATCTTAAAAGAAATCCTGGGGCTGTAGTTGTGCCTTAGTGGTAGAGCACTTGCCTAGCATGTGTGAGGCACTGGGTTCTCTTGTTAGCAGTGCATGTAAATAAATTAATAAAATAAAGGTCCATCAATTTAAAAAAAATAAAAAAATAAAAAAGAAATCCTATATGTTACCAGTAACATGATACAGTAATACAATAAAAAATACAATAATAACAAGCACAAGGCCCTGGGTTCAATCCCCAGCACCGCAAAAAAAATAAATAAATAAATAAATAAAATAAAAAGAATTTTTATTCAAATATCATTAAGGTTTTAAAATTGTACCATATTGAAGTTGGTTCTTGATGACTGAGTTTTTTATTCCTATTTTCTTTCTTAATCTAGTTAAGTTTCATGTTTATTTCAGTTATGCTTCTTGATATGAAAAACATGGCTTCATTTGCAATGCAGAATTTCCATAATTGTCTTATACAGAAATCTTCCTATTCATAATGTTGATCATATGAAATAAAATGACTTTTCCCTCTTATTTTTGAATGTTGATGACTTCCATCTTTCCAGGCATCGGAATGGATACTTGCGTCATTCCTTTGAGGCATGGTGGTCTTTCCTTGGTTCAAACCACAGATTACATTTATCCTATTGTAGACGACCCTTACATGATGGTAAGTTTAACCTAATGTGTTTTTATCACTGGAATTATATACGCATTTGGTTTGTGGTTGCAGCTGAGGTTTTGTCTGTGTCTCTGGTTTGGGGATTTTGTTCTTGCTATATCCAAAGTACACTACCCAAACCTGCTGTGACTCCTGCAGTCACAGCAGTTGGGCCCATTCCATACTCCTGCTTGGCACTATTGTAAAGTAAGTAGAGCAGGGAAGTCGCTCTAGTGCTTTTGTACCTGAGTGTATATCTGTGCATAAGAACACTCATTGTTTTAGTCTTCTGTAGGACTGGCATTTTTGTTTTCTTTCTTTATATTTTGTTTCTTTGACATTCGTAAACTTCACCATTCCTATGTTACTGAACTCTAATAGGACTAATCCTAAAAGTTTTCTTCCAGAAATAAAGGAATTATTAATTGTAATTAGACTTCTTGAATATTTATTCTGATAAATGTTAACATTGGCTACTTCCCATCAGTCATCTGCATACCCACCCACCACTGTATTATATGACACTGTGTATGATCTATATCTGATCATTGAATTGGAGTTCCTATCTACTGGTCATGTATTACATAGATATATTTCCCATTTGTCCATTGCATGCTTATGGCCATATTAATCTACCCAGCCTTTAATCCCACTTCCCTACCAATCAAGAGAAGCCAGTGAAGAGATGGGGATATCCCACTTATTATAAAATGCCAGATGTCCTTCCTTTATGGTGAGGACACTGGGATTAGGCTGCACAAGAGAAATTTGAACCATGAGGTAGCAGAATAAGGGGTATTCCCTGCTCAGATGCCTGTAACAAGTAAACAGGTTATTAAGAACCAATATTGGGCTGGGGTTGTGGCTCTGTGGAAGAGTGCTTGCCTAGCACGTGTGAAGTACTGGATTTGATCCTCAGCACCACATATAAATAAATAAAAATAAAGGTCCATCGACATTAAAAAATTTAAAAAAAAAAAAAAAGGAACCAATATTCCCTCTGCACCTCCATCTGTTCCCTCCTCTAGAGCAATACTCCTGAGAGGCTGGGCAGGTGAGCCACACCCATGTGTCCCACCTGAGCAGGCAGCAGAGAGATTAAAGCCAGAATTCATTCTCTTTACACCATCTCTTCAAAGAATTTGTGAATTCCCAGTAAGTCACTGCCACGCAGTGATTGGCCTCTCCAGGTTGCATACCACCTGTTGGCCTTGGTGATATTACTGGGTCCTCAGAAGATTGTTGATCTACCAGGAATTTATAAGAAAATATAAAACAATTAAACAGCCATTGAAACTGACTACTTTAGACTTTGATTTTTTTTAATCAGAGGGAAAACTTCATTTTCTCTTCACTATCTATAAAAAAAAGTAATTTATTTAATAGAAGCTTACATTAAAAAAATCCCTTATGGCAGTAAAAAAAAAAACTTTATTATTACATTCTTATTAAACTATTTCAAGTTCCTAATAAAATGGAATAGTTTACTGGGAAATACTTCTTTTTCTTTAGAAAACAGTCTTGCTTTAGGCCTGTATATTTCTGATTTCTTTTGTTTTTTTGTTTATCAAACAAGATAGTTTTCCTGTTTATTTCTTATAGCCTTGAAGCTATAAAAATTTCTCAATCCAGATTCATAAAAACCATCTCCTTTCTTCTTATAACCAGTAAAGTCAGCATTTTTATAGAATCTTTTTAAGGTATATAGATGTTTCCAGTTTGCTTTAGGATAATTGTTTTTTCAGACTCTTTGACTCCCTGACTTTCCTAGACTATTGGTTCTAATCTTGTCTTCCTGACATCCCCCCACACCCTCACCTATCTAAATAAATCAGGCTTCTAATATTCAGGGTGGTGATATTGGGAGGAAAAAAACCCCGAAAAACAAAAAAAGAATATGTAAATTCTTTATTCTACACAGGAAAGGGAATGTGTTAACAGAAATGTCTGAGAAAGTGAATGACTGGTGGTTCTTCCAAAAGGAAAGTAGCTAGTTTGCAAATCCAGAGTCAAGAACCACATCCTGGTAGCTGCCTTTCTTGGAGAGTCCCTGAGTTCTCCTTGGAGGCCACTCTGTAAGTTTGATCTTCGTTTCTACAGTTGGAAACTCCCTGTTTGTCCTCACATCTCCCCTCTCTTCCTAGGGCAGGATAGCATGTGCCAATGTCCTCAGTGACCTCTATGCAATGGGGGTAACAGAATGTGACAATATGCTGATGCTCCTTGGAGTCAGTAATAAAATGACCGACAGGGTAAGTAGGAGGTCCCCAACTGTGTCTGCTTGCTTGTCTTTGTGTTCTTGGTTATGACATTTGACGTTTATGACTTGTTTCCCAGCTAAAAAGTGAGGAGGCCATGTGGCTTCTAGTAGTCCTTCCAGCTGTCTATTTTGGAGTGTTTATAAGTAAATTTAAAATTATAGCATCTGGTTTATTTATCTTTTCATTTCTAACATCCTGATACCTCCTTCTCTTCCAGGTAGACTGAAACCTAGAAGTTTTTTGCTTGTGTGTTTTAATGAAGGTTAGGCCATAGTAATAGTACCTGAGTGTCAGACTGTAAGATCAGGCACTGCCTTATATATATATAGGTCAGGATACTTGACACTTAGAGGGCGAGTAACTCTGAGTTGGTGGCAAGGTATCACTGAAGTAGACTGTGATAGGGGCTGGGGATATCACCTGTTCACTCAGTCACACTTCTGTATCATTTCCTGGAGATATCAGTGTCTTTGGTACTTGTTTCTTGAACCAGAAGTGAATTCCTCTTGGTTACTTTTGACAGGTACTTTGTTTTATTGACTTTCCACCCCACTTACCCCCAAAATCAGTTTGCCTTGCTTTACAGAAATCTTGAGTTTTTAGTAGGCCTTTCTTCTGCCCTAGTAATGTGTGCTTTGATCAGTTTTACCCAGTGGTATCAGCAAGGACCTTGTGGGTGTCCATTACCAACCTGGCCCTTGCCAGTCTTTGTACTCTTTGGTTAATGTAAGCCTCCCTAAAGGCAAGGTGGATATGCAGAGGAAGCTAGTTTTGGGGTTAGTTTTGTTTTGTTTTGTTTTGCAGTGCTGAGGGTTGAACCCAGGGCGCTCTGCCACTGGCTGCGTACCCAGTCCTCTTTATCTTTTGTGAGAGGATCTGATGGTCAGCAGACTTGGGGCCCAGCCTGTGGACCAGTCCCATACATCAATCCTCTCTTCACTTATCCTTGTTCACATTGTAGTCCAAAACAACTTTCAGCATTTGATAAAATGGTTACAATGTGAAATACTCTCCATTTTTGTTACACCCTGTCCAATCTGTTAGTTTTCAGGATTTAGGATTTCGTGATCCTTTTTATAAGTATGGAACTTCTTTTTTGATTTGAAGAGAATTGACTTTTCATTTGTGTCCTTTTAAACCCTAGGAAAGGGATAAAGTGATGCCCCTAATTATACAGGGTTTTAAGGATGCGGCTGAGGAAGCAGGAACATCTGTAACAGGTGGCCAAACAGTATTAAACCCCTGGATTGTTCTGGGAGGAGTTGCTACAACTGTCTGTCAGCCCAATGAATTTATCATGTAAGTTGATTTTTATTTCATGTCACCCGACCTGTTTCTCTGTTATTCTTTCTCACTAGAAAAATCTGTCTGTTGAGATTATCAAAGTATACCATTCGGTGGATTTGTGTCTTCAGAGTACAGTCATCACCAGAGTCAATTTTAGAACATTTTTATCATCCCAAAAAGAAACCTCTTGGTTGTCAGTTCCCATTCTTACTTCTTCCTGGCTTATTTCACTTCATATAATTAGCGTATTTTAAGGTTTATCCATTTTGTACCATGTAGTACTTGTTTGATCCTATTTTTAAATATTTAAAAATTTTCCAAATTGAATTATAATTCATATATAACAAAATGTCACATAATTTATCATTCTAAAGTATATAATTCATTGATTTTTGTGAGGACAAGGTTGTACAATCATCATTATTACCCGATTCCAGGACATGCCCTTTACCTCAGAAAGCAACCCTATACATATTAGCCACCCCTTCCGGTTCTCTCCTCCCCACCACCCTCTGGCAAACACTTTTTGTCTATAGGGATTTACATATTTTGAACATTTTTATATAGTTGGAATCATGGAATGTATGACATTTTGTATCTTTCTTCATTCACTCAGTGTAACGCTTTCAAGGTGTATCATAAATCCTTTTTTTTTTTTTTTTTTTTTTCTTTTTGCAGTGCTGGGGATCCAACCCAGGGCTTTGTGCTTGCAAGGCAAGCACTCTACCAACTGAGCTATCTCCCCAGCCCTCATAAATCCTTAATACTTACTTTCTTATGACTGAAAAACCCATCATTTGGATACACCATGCTTTATTATCTATTTGTTGGTTGGTGGACCTTTGGGTTGTTTTCTATTATGAAGGAAGCTATAAATACTCATGTAGGTTTTTTGGTTAAACAAGTTTCTCTACATCCCTTCCATGAGCTGATTTATTGTGTCTTTTTGATTATAGCCATCCTAGTGGGTGTGAAGTATATCCCATGAGCTTTTGATTTGCATTTCTCGATCAGAGCATCTTTTCATGTTTTTTGCCCTTTCTCTATATTCTTTGGAGGCGTAGCTCAACACAGGTTGTCACTTTGCATGTTTAATGACTTGTTAAGAAAAGCCACCCTGCCCTCTTTCTGAAAGCAGCATAAACTTCATTTCTTTCTTTTTTTGAATAGGTACTGATAGGTACTGTGTTGAGCAGGTTCAGAATTCAAAAGGTATGAAAAGAATCCATAGTGCTAATGCTTTCACCTATGACTGGATCACCAGGCTCCTGCCTGCAAGGCACCATTTAACAGTTTTATTTATTGTTAAGCCAGTCTGCTATTGACACTTAGATGATATTCAGTTTTTTTGACATTACAAATAATAATCCAGTGAGGGACCTTAGAGATAACAGATCATTTTATTCAGGGGAATCTACTGATAAAAAGTTTCTCAGTGGAATCACCAGAGCAGATGATGTGTGCTGGTGATTCTGATATCTCCATTTAGCTTGCCCTTCATAGACACTCTACTAGTTTATGCTCCACAACAGTGAATTGAGTGGGCCAGTTTCTCCACATCCTGCATAACTCAGTGGGTTAACAAACTTGAACTTGGTCTTTGCCGATCTGCCTTGGTGGTTTTAATCTTATTCTTTTCTTTTTTTTTTTTTTTGGTGCTGGGGATTTAACACTGGAGCTCTTTACTATCCAACTACATCCCAAACCTTTTTTATTTTTTATTTTTTTGAGCCAAGTTGCTTAGGACCTCCCTATACTGCTGAGGCTGAACTTGAACTTGGGATCCTCCTGTCTCAGCTTCCTTAGTCCCTGGGATTACAGACATGTACCACTGCACCCAGCTAACCCTATTCTTATGAGTAGGGGTAAATATATTTTTCACAATCATATCTTTTGCCCCCCCCCCTTTTTTTTTTTTTAACTGAAGAAAGCTCCTTGTAGGTCAGTTTTGCTTTTAGACAACTTCTGCATTAAGGATCCTGGTTTATTTTCCCAACATACAGCATATGTTGGTAGTTTTCAGGCTTTTCACTTAGATCCTAAAGAATCTATGTGTCTCACCCATTGCAGCTTTTTAGTAAAGAATTGGGTGGGGAAGAAAACGAAGGAATATTTTGCCAACAGCATGTATATTTACTTTTTAAAAGGTAAATGAACTTGTGCATATGATTCTGTTCTGTCATATTGCCCATAAACTTGTAAATAACACCATAGTTTTATCACACTTAACTTGATATAAATTTGTTGGTTGCACATAACTGGTAAAGTGGAAGACCTTACCAGCCTCAGGTGTGAGTGGATCAGAATTGAAGGATACTTCCATCTGAAGGTCTAGTTTTTGGGAAATGAAGTTCTGTATAGTGTCCAAGTTTTATATTACTTAAAGCTGACAGTGGATACAAATCTTATAGATTGTCTTGGGGAGTGTTCTGAAGTCTTTGCCCTAAATTGCTTTTATATCATCTTAGTAGCCCAGTGTCAGGGACTAGAAGGTTATGTGGACAACTCCTTGAGCTGAGACTGGAAAGGCCTGAGTGTTAGGTGCACACACCAGTAGTGAGGATACAAATATAATAGCTGTTTTCTTTGGAGGACCAATCTTTTTCTTTTCAAGGCTGTCCTTTTAGAATTTGCTTTCTGTCTTTAAGGTAGGGACCCTTGAATGTCAGATAAGAAACTCATTATTGCTATCTGATTTGAGAACCTGGTTGTAGAAATCACCAAAACACCAGATTCAGATTCCAGCTAAATCCCATAATCTAAAAAATCCTACCTGAGTCTCTACCATATAAGTGACCATGAATATGCCATCTTAGAGAAATCTTGTTGCCTCAGATGATTTGGAACTCTGGTACATCTGTGAATTACATTCACTCATATATGGCTAAGGGAAAATGGCCAGATGGAACCTTGGAAGACTAAATGATATGCTGCTTTGCGTGTGTGTGTATGTTACTAGGATTGAACCCCGGGATGTACCACCTCTGAACTGTATCCCCAGCCCTTTTTGTTTTAATATTATTTTGAGACAGGGTCTTACTAAGTTTATAGACTGACCACAAACTTGCAATCTTCGTATCTTAGCCTCCCAGTCACTGGGATAACAGGTGTGTGCCACTGTGCCTGGTACTTTTTAAAAAAAAAAACATCTATAGGTAATTGACCCACATGTTTAAGCCTGTGGATGCTTTCATTTTCCTTTTAATATTTTGTTGCAGTAGTAACCTCAGTAGGAGTTTGTAAGGCTCCCACCTAATATTTTATAATAGCTGACTTAAATTTAAGTGCAAAAACATTTTTTTTAACAGAATTTTCCTTCTCCTGTCTTAAGGAGTTGATCTTAGTTTTACTAGAATGTGCTATTTTTCTTTCTTCAGGCCAGATAATGCAGTACCAGGGGATGTGCTTGTGTTGACAAAACCTCTGGGGACACAAGTTGCTGTTGCTGTGCACCAGTGGCTGGATATTGTGAGTAAACTGCTGCTCATAAAGGGGGCAGGAGCACCGTAGTTTTCAGAGTTGTAGTGATTTTTGTTGGAAGGTTTAGAAAAATGAAACCTTTAGTTTATAGTACCATGGTATTTAGTTTAATCAATCAGGTCCTTAAAAGAAATCCTCAGAATTGTCCATATTTTTGTATCAAATCAAAGTTTCATGTATTGAATGCTTTTGCAGTAGGTAAGTCCCAGATTAGGGCTTCAGGGGGTTTCCATAAAGAATTTGGTAGGCCAGGAATTAGCATCATTTATTTTTGGTGCTGAGATAGTTTCGACTTTCACATCTTAAACATCACCAAAAGGTAATATGGGACTGGAGGGTAGTTCAGTGGCAGATTGCTTGTTGGCATGCACAAGTCCTAGGGCTCACTCCCCAACATGGCAAAATGATGATGATGATAGTAATAACACTGTGGAGGAGAATTTGTAGAAAGTGGTGTTTGGGGTATAAATAAGGTCAGTTAGGGACAAACTTTCAGTCATGGGATTTGGGTTTTTTTTGGAAGTTGTCTTCTTAAATTGATTAGTAATTAAGAGCATTTCAATGTACGATTCTCTCATGAAGAATGCATCTAGAATAGAAAGATAGGTGTTTTTTTCAATGAACTATGATCATAACTAAGATTATTTTTTTCCTTACTGCCATAACAGCTCAGAAATTAATAAGATTGTCATATATTCTCATACATCATGGTGTGTATAACATCTACAACTATCATGTGAAGCTATCATTCCTAAGAAACAATTGAAAAAGAATAATTTTTTGTCAAACTCATATATATATATAATATTATAATATATATATTATATATATATATATATAATATATATATTATATATATATATATATATCTTACTTGCAGCAAATGTAACAGAGTAAAAGATTTTCTAAGTCTGCACCTTCATTTATTTTTCCCTCCTCACCCAGGGATGTAAACTAGATAGGAAGGGCATTGCAGGGGGCAATTCACAGAGATGCTGGCCAGGACCACCTCCCAGGAGTGCACAGTTGAGCAAGGGAACTGGAAGCAGGCAAGGTGACGGGGCTGGTGTCTCCACCTCAGCTCAGCAATACCTTTTCTTTTTTTAACCAGTTTTTTTAAGTGTTCAGAATTGAAGAAAGCAAGTACCAAAGACACTCAACAACACAGCATGCTTTTTTTTTTAAAGATCAAACACAACCAGAGTGTGCTGTTTAGGCATTATGAGAATATTGTTTTTTGAATGTTGGGGGAAAGTACAAAGTCCAGGATAGGTGTTACTTGGGACAGATGGAGGGATAGAGTGAGGGTAGACAGAAGTTATTGCTGATGTTTAGTTATTACACTGGGTGGTAGGTTATTGGCTTTTCTTTTATTCTGTTGTAGAACAAATAAGTAGATGCATAAATGTGGTTAGGTAATGGGCCATAATAACATTTTGTCAAGAACCCAACTGGGTTCTTCTAAAATCAGGCTGAGGGAAATAAGAAAAACCTCTTTGTTCTCATTATGATGTCCTTTGCTTACCCAAGGCTGTCCTGAGTGTCCATGCATTTAAAGTTGTTTCCAGTTCTTCTGTTCATTAAGATAACTTCACTCCTAGGCAGAGTCATGTGCCCGTGACCCTAGGATGCTGAGAGTGGAGGATTACAAACTCAAGGTCAACTTGGGAAACATAGTGAGACCCAGTCTCAAAAGAAGCCTCACTCCAGGGTTCAATTAAAGTCAATAAAAATATAATTGTAATATGAAAAATGAAAGCTGTCAACGTAATAGGAGAGATGAGAACCAGAGACATTCAAAGCTATTGATAATGTGATGTTATACCCTCCCCAAAGAGCCAGCTGCAGCCTGTGCTCGCGTGCCTGTTGCCATCCCAGTCCAGCTGTGTGTCTTGCCAGGTTTACATAGCCAATAAGATGCAGTATTTGGTTACAGAAATGTAGAATGAGAACTGAAAAGATATCATGACGATAGGTCTGATGGACACTTAATATTTAGAACAAAGTTTGATAAATAAAACTCAGAAGATGACTAAGAAAAAAGGTATTCTTTGTGTCAGTGGTAATTAATGGTATTAATCTTTTTTTCCCCTTTTTTCTCCTTGACCTACATTCCTGTTGTTAGCCTGAAAAATGGAATAAAATTAAACTAGTAGTCACCCAAGAAGACGTAGAGTTGGCATACCAAGAAGCAATGATGAATATGGCACGGCTCAACAGGACAGGTATGGGCAGGGGTTCTGCTGTAGGGGTTGACAGACGTTCTGAAAAGGCAGAGGTAGTAGCTATTTTAGGCTTGAAGGCCACATAGAGTCTCAGTTGCTCATTGATGTTCCCCTACCACACATACATGCGCACAGCTCTTTAAACATGAAAAGAAAATCCACTCTTGGCTGGAGAAACAGGACACAGGCCAGATGTGACTGTTGACCACAGGCCATCTTCTCGTGGTACCTGGTTTGGCTTATGCAGATTACTCATGGAAATCCAAACACAGATGGTACTCTATTTATGATAGTTCCACTTAAGATTTTTCCAACTTTACAATGGTGTTCAAGTAAGAAATACTCAGTAGAAACCACACTTTGAATTTTGAATAAATGATCTTTTCTGGTGCCAGCGGTGTGCAATATGATTGAAATGCTGGGTGGTGGCAGTGAGCTGCAACTCCTAATCAGCCGTTTTATCCCAAGGGTAAACAGCCAATATGCTGTAGTTTACTGTGTTGCCAAGCTGTAGTGTTTGGTAGATTGTGTGTGTTAAATATATTTTCAACTTAGGATATTTTCAGCATCCAGTGGATTATCACATAACCCCATCACAAGTCAAGGAGCATTCTGTACATATGAAGTGTTAGGGATTGAACCCAAGGGTGCTTTACCACTGAGCTACATCCCCAGCCCTTTATATTTTTTTACTTTGAGATAGGTTCTTGTAAGTTGCTTAGGGCCTCAGCCTCCTGGTTGCTGGAGTTAACAGGTATGTCCCACTTCACCCATCAAAAAATTCTTTGTGTGTTGTACCCAGGGCCTTGCCCATGCATCCCCTAGCCTGACCAGGAGATTTGTTAAACATGTATATTTTTTACTGTATTTCTCTTTGTTATTTTTATTTTTTAATTTAGAAAAAGTTTTTTGGATCATCGTAGTTAAATAGTATTGTTTTTTTATTTTGACAGAATTATCAGACGTGGAGTATAATTTGTTCCAAAGTCCCCATTACTTTTTCCTTTGTGTCTCATCCTCCCACCCCTGTTCTCTTTTCTCTATTCTGCTAATCTTTCTTCTATTAATTTGTAGGTTGTTTTTTTTTAATTAGTCCATTGTCGGTGTACATAAAGGTGAAATATATTGTAGCATATTTATGTATGTACCTAGGCAAATTTGGTCAGATTCATTCCATTGTTCCTTTCCCTGTTCCCAGGAGATCTTAAGAGATCTCATTTGATTTTCTTGATTTTGAAGTAACTTAAAAATATAAAAAAAATTTATTTTAGCATCTACCTTTCCCCTTAATTTATAACCTTCTAATGCATGGCTGCCTTATCTGATCTGCTGTCAGTGGACATTTATGTGTATTGGTGCTAGAACTTTTTTGGTCTCAGCTTTTGTAGATAGTGCCGGATTGTTTTTCCAGAGTGTTATATACCAATTTACAGGGGTATACTATATGTAACTTTTTTAAGAAATTTGTCTCTCTTCCCATATTATGTTTTTTTTTCTACTGTAGAAGAATCACATACTTGTTTTAGAAGATGGAAAACAGTAGAGAATAAAATTATCTGTAGTTGCACAACCCCAAAATGGCTTGTTAGTATTTTTTATGTATTACTGCAGGACTTTTTTTGGTTTGTAATTTCCTGCTATTTTTTAAACTAGTGGTTATCAATTATTTATCTGAAGTCTACTTTTATTCATCTAACATTACTAAATTGTTTTTCCAGTATTATATATCCTCATATACATAGTTTTTTTTTCTTTTTAAATATACATGACAGTAGAGTATATTTTGACATTATACAAAATGAAATGTAACTCCTTCTAATTAGAATTCCATTCTTGTGGCTATATATGATGTGAAGTTTCACTGGTCATCTATTCATATGTGAACATAGAAGTTATGTTCGATTCATTCTACTTTCTTTCCTATTCCCATCCCCTCTCCTTTCCCTTCATTCCCCTTTGTCTAATCCAATGAACTTCTATCCCCCCACCCCACCCCCACCTTATTGTGTGTTAGCATCTACACATCAGAGAGAACATCAGTCTTTGGTGTTTGGGGCATTGGCTTATTTCACTGAGTATGATAGTCTCCAGTTCCATCCATTCACTAGCAAATGCCATAATTTCATTCTTATTTATGGCTAAGTAATATTCCATTGCATATATATATATACACACACTACATTTTCTTTATCCATTCATCCATTGAAGGGCACCTTGATTGGTTCCATAGCTTAGCTATTGTGAATTGAGCTGCCATAAATATTGATGTGACTGTAACTATAGTATGCTGATTTTAAGTCCTTTGGGTGTATGCCGAGGAGTGGGATAACTGGGTGAAATGGTGGTTCCTTTCCACATTTTCTGAGGGATCTCCATACTGCTTTCCAGAGTGGTTACACCAATTTGCAGTCCCACCAGTATTGTATGAATGTACCTTTTTTCCCACATCCTCACTAACATTTATTGTTACTTGTTATACATAGTTTTCAATGACCAAATAATTACTGTTCTACCAGGTAAGGACCACATTTTGCCTTTCTTTTTTTTTTTTTTTTTTTGGTGGTTCTGGGGATTGAAACCAGGGCAACTGAGCTTACATCCCCAGTCCTTTTTATTTTGTATTTTGAGATAGTGCCTTGCCAAGTTGCCCAGGTTGGCCTTGAACTTGGACTCCTCCTGCCTTAGCCTCCTAAGTTGTTAGGATTATAGGCATGTGCCATTGCACCCAGCAACTTTTTACCTATTTGTGAACACTTTATTTTGAAATGTAAATTTTTATACTTAGCCTCTCTTGTAAAACGAGTTATAGATCTGTAGAAAGAAATAGAAAATAGATTGATATAACCGTAGTCGAACTATGGGCCTTTGTCACAGATGTAAAGGCAATTCATTGAGAGAAACGTTTTCAACAAATGGTTCTGGAACAAGTGGACATTCACATACAGAACATAAATCTAGACTTAGACTTTACATGCTTCATAAAAGTAACTCCAAATGAATTAGACCTAAATGTAAAACAAAAGTATAAAACTCTAGGAAGATAACTTAGAAAATTTAGATGACCTTAGATTTGGAGGAGACTTTTCAGGTAAAACACCAAAAATACTCTCTGTGAAAGAAAAATTGGGTAAGTTGGACTTCATTAGTATAAGTCTTCTACTTTGTGAGAGAGACTGTTAAGATGAAAAGCTAAGCCTCAGACTGGGAGAAACTATCCGATAAAGGTCTGGTGGCCAAAGTAAATGAAGAACTCTTAGAAGTCAACCATTAGTTTTCCCAAAGAAAATCCAGTTTAAAAAAAAAAGAAATGGACCAAACCCCCTAACATACACATCACCAAAGAAGATACACAGTTGACAAACATAAAAAGATACATAGCCTTAGATGTCATTAGGGAATTGCAAATTAAAACCAAGAGTTACCCTACACACCTATTAGAATGGCTAAAATCTGGAAGACTGACAACAAGTGCTGGCAAGGATGTGGAGCAACGGGCATTACTACCATGTGATCCAGCAATTGTGCTCTTGATTTACACCCCTGAAGACTTAAATTCACACAGTAACCTACATGTAAATGTTTATAACAACTTTATTCATAATTTTATAATCACTAAAACTTAGAAGCAACCAGGAAGTTTCTCAGTAGGTCAACAGGTAAACAACTGGCACATCCAGATGATAAAAAGAAATGTGCTATCATACTATGAAAAGACCTGGAAGACCCTATGTGGAAGAAACCAGTCTGAAAAGGCTTCTGCAATATATGATGCATCTGTAGCACATTCTGGAAAAGGCAAAACTGTAGAGACAGTAAAATGATCATTGACTGCCAAGGGTTTGGGGGAGGGAGGGTTACTAAGCAGAGCACAAGATTTTTAGAGCAGTAGAACTACTCTGCATGAGACTGTAATGTTGGGTGGAAGTTGTTATACATTTCTAAATGTGTAGAATTAGCACACACAACCCTCATGTGAGTTACAGATTTTAGTTGATAGGTAAGTATTTGACTCATTGTGCTGTGGATGCAAAATGTTCATGTAGGCAAAACTGGGGGAGGGTCATGTGGGACCTCTCTACCCTGACCTCAAACTCCAAAATATAGTCTATTGATAGATACTCTTTTTAATTAAAAAGTTCTTTCAGATAATTGATCTCTAACTGGAATACTTTGATTTTAAGTCAACAGTTTTTAAAAGTCTTTGGATTTAGGATGAGATCTAAATTACCTTCTGTTGAATAATTCCTCTGTATAGTTTTTGTTAGCATACTGAAAGTTGCTCTTGATTGAAACCACTGATAGGTTCCAGGCAGTTTAGATTGAAATAGATCAGGGTTGGGGCGAATCTCAGGGTTAGAGTACTTGCCTGGCTTATGCAAAGCCTGGGTTCCATCCCCAGCACCACAAAAAGAGGAAGGAAAGGAGGAAGAGAAATCAGATTTTCACTGATTTTGCTAATTCTATAATACTATCTTTTCATTATTCCTGTTTGTCATCTCACTGACAAATGAGATTTCACTAGTGTATGTGTGATTTTTAAGTTCCTCAACTCAGGGTGTTTTTTTCTCAAGACTCCCTCCTCTGACTCTCTCAGCTGCAGGACTCATGCACACGTTCAATGCCCACGCAGCCACTGACATCACGGGCTTCGGGATCTTGGGCCACGCACAGAATCTGGCCAAGCAACAGAGGAATGAGGTGTCGTTTGTGATTCACAACCTCCCTGTACTGGCCAAGATGGCTGCCGTGAGCAAAGCCTGTGGGAACATGTTCGGTCTCATGCATGGGACCTGCCCGGAGACGTCAGGTATGGGATCCTGGGCCCAAGTCTGAGGGCTGAACTTAGGCCAATGGTAGGCTCTGAGAAAGCAGCGGCCCAGTGTGTGAGGGTGTCTCCACTTTGTGAGGGCAGTCCTAATTATGGTTGCCTCCGCGTGGGTTTCCAGTCCCTGCCATGTGTGAACAAGAGCCGTATTTTGAGTGTTCCTGTCTTCTCCTTTTGGATATAGGAATATAAATAGCAATGGTACGGGAGTGGGAGAATGTGGGAAAGATAAATCATTACCCAACTGTCATTGGAAGCTTAGCATTTGAAATAAGCTAATACCTGTAGAAGACATTGAACAGATTATAATTTTTTTCTTGAAAAAAAAGTCTAAAATTGTTCTTTTAAGAGTGAAATAGAGCTGGGTGCCGTGGTGCATGTCTATAATCCCAGCAACTCCGGAGGCTGAGGTAGGAGGATCACAGGTTCCAAGCCAGTCTTAGCAACTTAGTAAGGCTATAAGCAACCTTTTTATTATAAGACCCTGTCTCAAAATAAAAAGGGCTGAGGATGTGGCTCAGTGATTAAGTGCCCTTGGGTTCAATCCCTGGTACCAAAAAAGAAGTAAAATAGTGTATTGTCTTCGAAGTCCTCCCGCCATTTCTCCCTTTGTGCTTTATCTTGACTCTTAAATACTATTGTCTAGACCTGACCCCCAGAACACCTGACATCAGATCTGGAGTGGTCCTGGTACCCTGGAACATTCTGTTATAGGCAGAGGTAGAGATCACAAAGCCCTGCCCTGCCCACTTCAGCCCCTTTGAAGTGGCTTGGAATTTCAGTACTCCATCAGGCCTCTCATGGCCTTCAATAAGGACCCTTCAACTTCCTGCTTAAAATAAGAAAAGTTCTGTCTTAAAGCAAGCAGAGATTCCTCTTGGTTATCTGGTTGGAACAGTGTCTGCCACCTATTGGTAACGGGAGGGGGGGGGTGGATTTTGAATGAGTTAATGAATATTACCATACCAATCACTTAAATTTGTTTCTTTTATTCAGAAATGAGAAGTTATTACTTTTTTAATAAAAGTACACTGTATACAATTGTTCCTGTCCTGCATTAATTTTTACTTAGAAACAAATTTTTTTTCTGGCCTAGTTACTAGAAATAGTAATTATTTTAATTGTGTGGGGTTTTTTTGTTTGTTTGTTTGTTTTGAAGATAATGAGGCAGGACTAGAACCTAGATACCTTGAGGTATCTTTCATGAGTCTTAAAATACAAAGGAGTGGTTTTGGTGAGATAAGGAATCCAAATTGAAAAGCAGCATTTCTATTCATTTGTAAATATTTCTTTCAATGTGTTGTGAAAAAAATAGCCACCACATGTTACTGAAGCCCCAGCACCTTACTACACACAGCATTAAATGGTTCGCAGATAGGTCATTGTCATAGTTTACCAAGGAATTGTTTTGTCTATGGGATAGGGCGAGCCTCTTAGTTTAATGGAAAAAGCAAATCGATTAAGTTGTTGGCTGAATTTAGATGTGTGTAGAAGTTTTTAGTAGAGGCAGAGAAACAGAGAAACTGCTCCAGCTCATAATATCACGATAATGGTAATTCTTTTCTTTTCCTTTGCCAGGAGGCCTTCTAATCTGTTTACCACGTGAGCAAGCAGCTCGGTTCTGTGCAGAGATAAAGTCCCCCAAGTATGGCGAAGGTCACCAAGCATGGATTATTGGGATTGTAGAGAAGGGCAACCGTACCGCCAGAATCATAGACAAGCCCCGGATCATCGAAGTTGCACCACAAGTGGCCACTCAAAATGTGAATCCCACACCTGGTGCCACCTCCTAATGTAGAGAAATAGCTATTTGGTTTTGTTTTTAAATAGATCTATTTCCTTTATCATCACTTCAATTAAAGACTGTAAGCAACAAGAAAAATCTCATTGTGTCTACACATCTGGTGACCTTAGGTCAATTTGTGAGTGGATACAATTAATAAAATGAAATCCATGGCCTTCTTTTCCTGTTACATTAACTGAAGATGCACCTAATCTTGAGGCAGCTTCTGAGTTGAGAATTATATTGTTATCCAATACTGTTGATTCATTTTGAATCTTTAGACATGTATCTCTTGCCGCATAGGCTCTTTCTAAAGGTGCTTTCACACAGCACAGACATTACCGAGAGTAGTGTCACATAGCAGTTGTGTCTTTTCATTTTATGTATATTTATCATATCAGTCTGGTCTTTTTTTTGTGTCTTGGATGGTATTCTGGAAGGACAGAATTGGTAAGTGACAAGTTGGTCTCCCGGTAGTAAGAAGGTTGCATGATTCTTTTGCGTCTTTGATTTGTAAAGCTGAGACTAATAATTCAAGAGCATCTCTTTGACCCAGGACATTCTCCAATAGTGCATTCAGTTCCACAAGGCAAGTGCTTCAGTCTGCATGGAAAGCACTTTGAAGACAAAAAAGAAATGTTATTTCTTTTTTTTCTAGCCTTCCTGATATTTACAGTAATATCATTAACTTTTCTTTACTGATAGCAAAAAAGAATACTTTTTGCAATGTAATTAGATGTTCTATAGTGCAACGAGGAATTGCCTTCCAATAGGGGGTTCATGTATAATACTCATTTACAATTCAATATATAATTAACTACGCAAATAATTTTTAAATATAATCAATAATAAAGACTGTTGTGTGGATGGTAGTGTTTAATACATTTTATATTTTGTATAGTGATTTCAGGCCTTTCGTTTTCTCAAAATCAGCAGCTCTTTAGCCTAATTCCTAGCATTATTTTGTCCTTTGCGCTAGTACTTTTTGTGCACGCTTTTTGTGATCTGTTAAAAATCTGCATTGCCAACATTGCAGCTCGAACTTAAAACTTGTTATTCAAATAAATATTTAATTTTTTTAATTGCTCTTGTATAATCAGATGCCCCTTTTAGTATTATTTTAGAAGCATTGGGAGGGTTTTGCCTAAAGTACAATTTATTGGGGAAAACTAGATTTTAGTTTTATAAAACTTTTAAGTCTTTCATGGGACCTATATTTTCTTGAATTAAATTTTGTAGTTCTAGAACAAATAGGCAATCTAAAGAGGTGTTACCTGTGTTACTTAAAAGCAGAGGCTTCCTTATATTTTAACTTACTAAGCAGTCAGGAGGATTCTGGGCGTTAAGCACAAGGGCGCTGTGTCTTCCCATGTCTTCAAAAGGAGAAGCGCGGGGGTGCTGGACCTCCGCAAGGCTCTGAAGGCTTCCTGCTCACTGGCACTGCAGCTGCACTACGAACCCAGCGATCCTCGCCAAAGGAACCTCCACCATGACGCGAAGCTCCCTGGAAGCCAGGGTCTGCAGGCCACCCTCGTGTGCACTTGGGACTGAGGCCCTCAGAGGCGGGCAGTGCAGAGGAGGCTGCCACAGACTGGCAATATTGGACATTTTATAGGAATTTATACAGATGTTGATCCTTAAAAGCTGCACGCCTGTGGTCTGCAAAATAAAATGTGTTGGAAACCTCTGAGTACAAAAACACTGTTGAGCTTTTTTTTTCTTGTTCCTTTTTTTTTTTTTTTAAACAGGTGATGAATAAATCTGATCTACTTTTGGTGTAGCTTAGGTCTCAGTGATGCTCTCCTTGGTGGCAGGTCCAACAAGAGGAAGTAAGCTGAACTGGATTATGCCCTTCAACTTTGTAAAGATTGATGTTCATAAAGAGAAAAATGTCTGGGACTTAGACATCCATGTGATTCACAGATTCCAGGAGGAAGAACTTAAGTGGTATTTTTCAGAGAGTGACCCAGATACTCCTGCATTAGAATCCCTTGGGGGTTATTTGTCAAAGGGACATTCCTACCCTTTCCCTCAGACCATGAAATCAGAATTTCTGGGATTTGGGATAAAGGAATCTGTCTTTTAAATATGTACCCAGAACTGTTGATCTAAAAGGAATGTTGCAGATTTAAAAGGAAAGAAGGAAGAGGGTGAACTTGGATTTGTAATATGCTTCTCTTTTTTTTTTTTTTAATTGGTCATTCTCTCTTTAATCCCTGTGTCTGAGCTATGGCCCAGCAAGGGGGAATGAATGACAGTCACCTTGAATCAGGTGATTGTCAGTATTTGAGTTCTTGGCAATTATGAGCAATTAAGTTATTCAACCTCCTGGTAGCACTTTAAACACTGAAGTGTGTTTATCTTAGTGTACTAATTTATTTTCTGTAAGTAGTGCAGATGTAGTAGCAACCCAAAATGGGTCTATCAGAATACACAGGGTTAGTGAATATAGTGAATATAGTCCAAAGCAGCTGGAACCTGGTGCAGTCCTTTGGGGTATCAGTAGTTGTTTGCAAAGGAATCCAATTGTAGTGGGTTGTACATGCTGTGTCAAAACATTGTGCTTCTAAGAAAATTTTCAATATTGTGTAATCAGTAGTATACTTTAGGGCTCAGTAGTTTAAAATAACAGTGTACAGTAGTGTTCCAGGTTCTGCATGCCTTGTACTGAATAAATGTGTCCTAAATGGTTCTAATTATAGATGTATGAACCAGCCAATTTCAGTCTGAATTTAGCAGTGCCTTTAAAGAGTTTTGATTGAGTCCTAAAACTTAGTTTTATACTGTAGACATCAGAATAATTGGATAAGCATAGAACTAGATGCTTGAGATACCTAACTGGGTTGTGTACACACACATACCTTGAGCTACTCATTTCCACATCTGGCATTTGCATTAACATTTTCAACAGTCATTTCTGCCTTTACTCATTAAGGATCCACACATTGGGCAACCATTAAACATGCCAAGGATTACGAAGAAAGTACACTAAATCCTGGTAAAGTGGAACATGGGAATATCATTTTGCTTTTATTTAAACTCTTGATTGAGAATGGGGTAGGTGGATTAGACAAGGCCTCCAAGTAAAATTATAAGACAAGGTGCTTCTAGGTTTCTAGAAGTGATCCAAATTGCTGAATCTAGGCTTGCTGTAGGTGCCAAATGCTTTGGTTAATCAGTAAATGATGGGCAAGTAGGGCTTGCACTTGTTCTGCATAGGGTTTTCTATGTTTCACAAAACTCAAATATCTGTGCACATACAGTTGATGTTTTCAGTAGTTTTTGATTGTCCTTCCTAGCTCATGTTGCTTTTAGCGGAGTCATGCTTAGGAGAACTGCATGTAGTGAAGCCCATCAAAACTTCATGGAGAAAAACAGCTAACTAGATTGGTAATCTGATTTCAAGAAAGCCAGTGTATTTTCTATTTATTGTATTTCAGGAATAAGCAAGTGTACATAGAAATGTATGGGAGCTTTAAAAACATTGATCATTATCTAGTCACATTTTGTGAGGTTTTCAGTAATCATAAAATTGGTGTCTAGAATGTACCCCTGTTTTGGGCCCATATTGGGGAATGAAGAAAATTATAGTATTTCAACCCTTCTGTTTCTATTTATTAAAAGCTAGATTTTGGGGCTGGGGAAATAGCTCAGTTGGTAAAGTGCTTGCCTTGCAAGCACAAGGCCCTGGGTTCGATCCCCAGCACCACACAAAAAAAAAAAAAAAAAAAAAGCTAGATTTTATTTCCAGCACATTACATAATACGAAGAAGAATCAGACACATAATTTTTCAAACATTAGCATAATATGGTTTACCTTTGCAATTCTAAGTTGTGAAAGTAAGCAGCCACTGTCTACCTTATTGCCAATCAAATCAGTCTAGTAAATGCATTAAGTTTTGTAATGCTTAAAGTCCAGGTTGACATTTTCCCCGACTTACTCTTTAGAAAAATTCTAAACATACAGAAAAGTTGAAAAATAGAATGGATACTCTTAGAAATGTTGATTTGTTGATATGCCTAAAATTTGCTTTCTTCATAGGTAACGTAAACATACACATCATTTGTAGGGGCAGAAACATTTGCATGGGTGAACTGCAGGCATAGTAACTACCTAGTAAAAGAGGGTGGTAAACTTTCACCTGTTTTACTTTTTCCTTCTTCTTTATTTATTTTGTAGTGCTGGGTATCAAACCCAGGGCCTTGCCTGTGTTAGGCAAGTGCAAGCCCCATGCACACTATTCTGAAGCACTTCCCACAGGTTAATCAGATTGCTTTTCACCTTGCCTTACTGTTCCCATGGCAGTTCTTATAGGCTTTCGTTTTTGTTTTGTCATACTTGGGATTGAACCCAGGAGTGTTCTGACTGAGTTACATCCCATCTCTTTTTTAAATTTTATTTTGAGATAGAGTCTTGATAAGTTGCTAAACTGGCCTCGAACTTGAGATCTGTCAGCTTCAGCCAGCCTCCCAAGTAGTTGGAATTACAGATGTGCACTGCCGCACCCAGCAAATTTTATAGTCTTAAGGGAAGAACAAAATAATTTTCAGAATATAAAAAAGAAAATTGAGGTGAGCAAACCAAAAGAAGTACCAAATGAGGGCCAGAGCTTTTTAGAAATTGTCACAGAGACTGGAGGTGTGCCTCAGTGGCAGAGTGCATGCAAGTGTGAGGTGCGGGTTCAATCCCCAACCCTGCAAGAAAACAAAAACACTCCCTCCCCCCACGTACGTTATGTACTGCTGTTTCCTTTCACTTATGTCCTGGAAATAATTGCCTATCATACTTAACGAAAGGAATGTCCTCATTTATTTTAATCCTATCCTGATATGAACCATGTATGGTTGTAGGATATTTGGTCATGAAAATATATATACTGAAGAAGTTTCCAATTGTCTCCAGCTCTCCGTATGCTTTGACATTTGCAAATCACGGAAATGTTGAAAACCTAAATGTTGTACTTTCATACCCTACTGAAAAGTAATTCTTCACTTGACTTTCCATGGCAGTGTGCCAGAACTGATTTCTGTTCAATGCTAAATTCGTGGATCGTAGTTACCTGCCAGGCGCTCTGCTGGGCGTGAGATGGAAATGTGAGTTACGAAAAAAAAAAAAGTTTTTAAAAAGCCAGAAAACTGCCGGGCATGGTGAGGGCACAGGCCTCTAATTCCAGTGACTTGGGAGGCTGAGGCAGGAGAAATTGCAAGTTCAAAGACAGCCTCAGCAACTTAGCAAGGCCCTAAGCAACTTAGCAAGACCCTGTTTCAAAATAAAAAGTGAAGGGGCTGGGGAGATAGCTCAGTCGGTAGATAGAGTGCTTGCCTTGCAAGCACAAGACCCTGGGTTCGGTCCCCAGCACTGCAAAAAAAAAAAAAAAAAAGGGAAAAAGAAAACGACTGGGGATGTGGCTCAGTTGTTTAAGTGCCCCTCGGTTCACTGCCTGGTATAAGGAAAAAAAAGAAGCCAGAAAACTTGAGTAACAAAGCTATTGAACTGTCACTAAATTCTCCCCTTCTCTAGTTTTGAAGCTCTTTAAAGTTATTCAAGAACAGGAAAGTGATTGAAATGCAAAACAAATACATCCATGTGTAACAAAATACCCGAGAAAAACAATTTAGAGGAGGATAGACATGTGGTTCACAGTTGGACATTTCAGTCCAAGGTCCGCCATTCTATTGCTTTGGGCCTGAGGCAAGGCAGACATCATGGTGGAAGGGTGTGATGAAGGAAACCTGCTCATTTCCTGGTGACTGAGAAGCAGAGGGAGAGAAGAAGGGGTCAGGAAAAAGATATGCTCTTCTAGGGCATTTCCCCAGTCAGGTACTTCCTCCAACGAGGCCTGACCTACAGTTTCCACCAACTCCCAATAATGCCATTAAATTACAAATTCATCAATGAATCAATTCTTTGATGAGATCTGAGCCCTCATGATCCAATCACTTTTCCAAAGGCCCCACCTCTGAACATTGCTGCATTGGGGACCAAACCAAATATGAGCCTTTAGGGAATATTCTAGATTCAAAACATAACTATACATTCATATATTTCTAGAACCACTACTGCTCAGAAACAAAGGGGTATTCAATACATGGGTAGGTGGGTGAGAATAGAGGTCTATGTTTATATTCTATTGCTGCTGTTGCAAATTACCAAAAGCTTGGTGACTTAAAACCACATATTCCTTTAAGTTATAACAGTTTTGTCGCTCAGAACTTGGGGCTAAAATCAAGATGTTGGCAGAGCTGTATTTCTCTTGTAGGCTCAAGAGGAGACTCCATTCCTTTTTCAGTTTCTTTCTTTTTTTTTTTTTTTTTTGTACTGGGGATTGAACTCAGGGGCACTCGACCACCAAGTCACATCCCCAGCTCTATTTTGTATTTTCTTTGGAGACAGGGTCTCACTGAGTTGCTTAGTGCCTCGATTTTTGCTGAGGCTGGCTTTGAACCGCCTATCCTCCTGCCCCAGCCTCCTGAGCTGCTGGGATTACAGGTGTGCATCACTGTACGTAGCTCATTTTCCAGTTTCTAGGGTCTACCCAGACTCCTTTCCTCCTAGCCCTTTTCCACCATCCTCAAAACCAAGTATTTTATCCTCTCTCTGAACCTGCTTATACATCTACCTCTTTGCCCGCAACCAGGAGAGGCTTTCCAAAGGATTGATGATGACATTGAGTTCACCTGGGTATTCCCAGACAATCTCTTCATATGAAGGTCACATTCATAAAACCTCTTTGCCATGTGGGGTAACAGAGCTACAGATTCCAGGGATTAGGACATGGACATTTGGGGGGAGGACCATTATTCTACCTACTATAAGGTCCCATACCTGTAGCAGAGCTTCACCAAAGGAGAGGTTTTTGCAGTCATGCAGTAAAGCGGTTGGTTCACAGGGCTTTTCAAATCTCTGAACAAGAACTGCTTATGCAGCACCATCAAGTGGAAGCCCGCAGGAGGATGATCTATCTATCTGCCACTAGCTGCCAAGCCTTGTGCCAAAAGCAAACCTGGGCCACGGGGCAGATTGTGGCAGAATCTATTTTTCTGTTGTGTAAGGATAATTTGGCAGTTGGTGACTGATATTTCAGGACATCCTATTCTAAATACTTGCATTGTAAAACTGCAGGGAAATTCTGTACATGCTGTACCATCTAGGGTCTTTCAATCCAACAGTTCACAGTGATACCGCCGTTTACCAGTAACGAGTTCTGCTCCTTCTAATGTTGAAGATTGAACACTAGAGAAGCACGCCAAGGCAAGCATATTAAGCAGGTTTTATTTAAAGGTAATAATACAGACTTCTCCCGGCAGGAAGAAGGGGGCCATGGCTGATGTTCTAAAAGTCCCCAGAAGTGAGCGCACCCTACATCTTTTATAGGTTAAAGTCTCTTTTGTTCTCCAGTTCTCTCCCCTCTTATCTCTCCTTCCTGCCTACGTGACTAGGCCGGGTTTTGCATTAAGTGAGAAGTCATGGGCAGGGGGAGGGCCAAGGTGATTCAGGCAGGCAAGGGCCCAGGGGGCATTAATTAGCAGCTCCATGCTTGCACTCCTTGATAAAGGCAGGTAAATTTGGTAATCAATGGGCTCTGGAGCTCCTTGACATTCCATTCTCCCAGGGGCAGATGACTTCATGGCTTCATTTCCTCGAATTGACCGATCCCCTATTTCTACACTAACTACCTGTCTTTAATTCTGGCTTCAATAGCATTGGTCTCTGATCCTCCAGCTTCCAGAATCACTTTTTTTTACTCTTTAACTTGATTCTCATTTTTCAGAGGTGAGGCATTTGCTCAAGTTTCAATTCTGTCTGGGGCCTCCTATACTCTTTTTCTTTCATGGGTGCCCTCAGGGACCACAGGTTTAAGGTGGTAACATCACAAAATGGACTCCTGGATGTCTGAATCACTGTTTAAAGGAGTAGTTGAGAAGTAAATTTTTATTTTGTTGAGTTATTAAGATTTCAGGGTTTGCCTGTTATTACAGCATTGCTTAATCTACCCTAACTAATGCAGAAATCAATAGGCAATTTACAGGTACACAAATGACTAATTTATAGATAAAAACATTCAATCTCATTAGACAAGTAAATTAAAATAACAATAGAAGTCCTTTTTATTTTGTGCCTACCTAGTTGGCAAGGATGTTAAAATGAATAAAGCCTAGGGTTTTCTTATCAATGCTCATTTATAAGAGCATGTGGAGGATAGTTGGACAATTCAGATATTTAATAGCCTTTGACTAGCAATTCTACATCAAAGAATTTATCCTAATGGAATAGTAATGGGCGGGCTGGGGAGATAGCTCAGTTGGTAGAGTGCTCGCCTCGCAAGCACAAGGCCCTGAGTTCAATCCCCAGCACCACACAAAAAAAAAGGAATAGTAATGGGAGTATCTAACAGTCCATGTGATTCATCAAGTTGTGACTTAAAATTGTTCAAAAAGAAGAGAAAGAAAGTGAGTTCCTGCTGTGATGGGTCTCCCTGGCGCGTCTGATTGTCTTCCGCCCGGAGGGCTGGGTACAGGCGGTCAGTTGGCCCTACCTTTCCTGGTCTGGCCTTTTTAGGGAGTGCTCCCTTCCCTTATTGCTGGTCGAGAAGAGCAAGGGGACTTAAGACCCCGACATCTGGCACCCAACGTGGGGCACCTCAAGGCTGATCCACAGCCAAAGCGAAGAGGCAGCTTTGAAACCGCAAGTACCGGCAGATCGGGCCAAGCAAGTTCCGAGGTAAGGGCATCCCCGAAAAGATGGGGCAAACACACACCACACGTGGTGACCCTGCGCTCTCAGCTCTTAGACTCATGCTAAAGAGTAGGGGCCTTGAGTTGTCTGATACACAGGCGGAAAAAACCTGGGATACCTTTACTCGGGTGGCCCCTTGGCTTCCTGCCGCTAATCTTTTTGACTGGTCCACATGGGATCGTGTAGAACAACTTGTTAGGAAAAGAGAAATCAATTTAGGGGAGGGTCCCCCATTAGGAGTCTACCCTATATTATCTGCCCTTAAGGCCTGCTTCTCTCCAGGACCTCCCAAAGGGGGCTCCAAGTTTCCCCCCAAAGAGCCGCCGCCTAAAGAACCCCTGGCTCCTCCTGTTGATGATACTGGGAGAGAACTCACTGACTCTAACCTCCCCCTCCCTGTATAGCCTTCCCAGTAAAAGTTAAAATGTTAGTTTGGGAAGGAATGACTACCGGTCACAAATTGGCCTGTGCAGGGATGAAAGATCGCTCCATGGAAAGGTGGATTGTGGCTACCAAAGATATTGGCACACAGCTCCCGCAAGCGAGCGGGCAGATGGAAAGGGATTCCTTATCTTCAAGTCTCTTCTTTCTTGCACTTCTATGCTCTTCCTGCAAACTCAAATGCCTCCTTCTTCTCCCCCTCTCCATCCCTCCTCCTCCTCCAGCTTCAGACTCAGCTGTTTCTGCTTCCATTCCCCAGTCCAGCCCACCTAGTCCTCCTGCCACAGGTCCCACATACACCCGTGTGGAGGGAGTAACCAGCCCAACCATCAGTGGCATGTCCTAGTAAGGAATATGATATAGTAGTCCCATTCCCCACAAGTAGTGGGAGATAATTGTTTCACAATTTTTGCATCCAAACCTGAATTGATTACTAACGAGGAAAAAAATGGCTAAAATGCGCTAGGCACGAAATTTCTGCTAAAACCTGTTAGCTCCTTTCAGATCCAGATCTCAGTCAAGGTTTACATTGAAATGTAAATAGAGGAAGCCAGAAGACTCAGTAGAAGACCGGTCTCAAACCCAAGGGGAAAAAAAAGACCAAAAGAGTCTTACCTGAACTCCAACAAAAGTAAGTTTTATGGTGCTTTACTAAAGTAATTAACGGCCGTATCATTTTTCCAGAGCTCTTGTTTTTTTTTTTTTTTTAATTCTACATTTTTTTGAGCTCATGACTTTTTTTGATCAGTTCTATTTTTTATTCAACTAGTTTTTGAACATCTGTTACATTGCATTGGAGATTCGCCTATAAAGTTACAAGACCTTTGATTTTGTGTTATTTGTATGTCGTGTTGTCTGATGTCATGTTTTGTCTGTATCAAAATTGAGCGCTCCTAAAAGTAAAATTTAAAAATTGATCCAGATACTTTTAATTCATGTGATTTAAAAAGGTTCAATTCAAATTGGGTAAACTAAAAAAAGTAATAAAAGTAAAATGTCTTCAAAAATAATTTGCAAGTCTCTAAGTAGTCAAACTAATAAAATATTGATGTTAATAATATGTCTAAAAAAAAGAAAGAAAAGAAAGAAAGAGAAAATATGTATAATAATAGAAGACAGACTCAATGGTAAATTCACAGGATAGAATTCTATGAAGTCATGAAGCCAGGTCTTTATAACTTTTAATAAGAGGAAAATATTCACAATATAATTTTGAGTTAGAAAAACAAGTTTTACATGCAGTATAATCCCAATTTTATAATTTAAAAAGTACGTGATATACACAGAAAGAAAATAGAAGGAAAATTCTCAGATATCCTTAGGTACTAAAACCATGAATGACTTTGTTTTTGTTTTTCTCAGGAAATCATGATTTTAAAGTGTATGTGTTACCACTGTGCATGTGCTTGGTCCACTGTAGACCAAAACATCTTTGTGTAGTACCTGACTGTATCTTACCCTTCTAATCACTGGGAGCTCAAAAAGAAAAATGGTATAGATTTCAGACACTGTCAGAATGTGTATGTGGGCAGACAACTCTCACAGGGCACTGTGTGGGGCTATGCCAGATCCCCAAAACAATAAAGTCATTTTAAACTCATATTCTGGAAATGAACAGACAACTTGTCTTTCAAACAAGTTGGAATACAATAACTGTGCAAGTTGTTGTCATTTTTGTGTGGTGCTTTATGTCAGATGCATAACAGATGAACAAAAGTGTGAGTGACAAATAGAAAAAACTATTTCATGAGCTCATATTTTAACAATTGCTTTATACTATAGATGCTTTCCTAAAGTGTTACATGATAGGGTGAGCTTCTGAAAATCAAATAAAATTTGATTAAATATGTAAAGAAAAATAAAAAGAATGTGTTAATGATAAAATCTTTATGTTATGTGATGTGAAAAAAGACATGAAATGTAGTGCATTCTGCATGATGACAATTTTATAATATATATATTAGTATATGTATATATATTTATAATATATATGTATATATTAGTGTGTGTATATATATATATATATATATATATATGTATATTCCACCTAAATATGAATGAAAAAAAAAAAAACACTGTATTTTAACAATGGGTTTCTCCACAGGGCAGATATTTGAGTGAATTTTAGATTTTTAAAATAGTCCTTCTAGCTGAGTGCGATGGTGCACGTCTGTAATCCCTGTGGCTCAGGAGGCTGAGGCAGAAGCATCACAAGTTCAAAGCCAGCCTCAGCAACTCAGTGAGGTCCTAAAGCAACATAGACTGTGTCTCTAAATAAAATATGAAACAAGGCTGGGGATATCAGGTTAAGAGTCCCTGGGTTCAATCTCTGGTACCCCCCCCCCCACACACACACACATGAAGTTCTATACTTTTCAATTTGCATTTGTGATTTGTGTGTGTGTGTTGTTTCTGGGGATTGTACCTGGGGGCATTCTACCACTGAGCTACATTTCTACATCTCTATCCCTTTTTATTTCTTATTTTAAGATAGGGTCTTGTTAAATTATTGAGGCTGGCCTGGAACTTGCAATCCTCCTGCCTCAGCCTCCAGAGTCACTGGGTTATAGGCATGCACCACACTGTACCTGGCTATAAATATGTATTATTTTCAATCACAAAACACTGGATAATTAATATGTGTTATACATCTGTATCATTTATATAAATAAATAATATAAATTAATATGGTTAATACCAAGATGAAAATATACATAAAGGGTCATGGAAGCACAATATTTCCCAGTGATACTTACAGATTCCCCTGTCCCCCAAGCTGTTTGTCTAATTCTAGCCCTCCAGCTCTCTTGTCTGCCTCCCTCCTTCCCTTCCTTTACTGTTTTTTTTTTTTTTTTTTTTTTTTTTTGTACTGTGGATTGAATCCAGGGTTGCTTTACCACTGAGCCACATCCCCAGCCCTTTTAAAATTTTCTTTTTTTTTTTTTTTTTTTTTTTAATTTTGAGACAGGGTCTCACTAAATTATTGAGGGCCTCATTAAATTGCTGAGGCTGGCTTTGAATTTGTGATCTTCCTGCCTCAATGTCCCAAGTTACTGGAATTACAGGTGTATTCCACCATGCCCAGTTGTTTTTTAAAATTTTTATTTGATATGGTCTTGCTAAATTGCCCAGGTTGGTCTCAAATTTGAGATCTTCCTGCCTCAGGCTCTCAAGTAGCTAGAATTACAGGCATGAGCCACCAAACCTGGTGGCCCTCTTATCTTCTCCCACATGCTTCTCAGTTCAGAGATTCCTCTGGCTCACGTTGTTAGATCCCGTCATGCACTGTCTTTTTATCCCATTGCTAACGTGGATCAGTGCTTGTACCTCTTTCTGTTTTTCCTTGTACTTGTACAGCTCTATGCAAAGTATGTACTAAATAATTGTGAAAAGATTTGTCAGTTGATTTATCTTCATTTCATGCTGGGTAATTTACCCTGCTCCTCTAGATATTTCTCAATCCAAATAATTCCATAAGTGATAAGTTTATTCTCTTATCTTTTCCCAGATTTACACATACATATTTTTTGTTTTCTAGTTCACACTGGAAGATTAAATCTCTTTGTGTCACCTGTCGACTCATTCTTTAGACTTATTTACATAATGGCTGACATCAGAAATGAACTTGGAGAAAATAATCTTGTATCTCTTTGTTGAAAAATGATTTATAGGAAGTCTATCTTATAGACACAATGTACAGTTTAATTATATTTGTGCCCTTAGAAATACCTCTATCTTATTTTTCTTAAATTATTTTATAAGAGAAGGTCATGATATTTATTGGACAGATTCTGAAATTACAATTCAAATCTAAAGGAATGGAAGTGAATGAAAAGTCTGAGTGTGTCTATGTTTTTTTCCCCCTTATTTCCTCCTTCCCTTCCTTCTTTCAGTACTAAATACCAAAAACCAGTAGTTCTTCGCTGGATGAGAGTGAGACAAGGGACATGCCAAAGTCACCTGGAGAGATTTTTCATTTTTTTTTAATTTAGAAATTTATTCTGTTTAATCCATGAGCTTTATACAGCTTTAGTTGAGAGAGAGAGAGAGAGAGAGAAGACACGCCCTTCCAGTCTTCCAAATACAGCTCTGAAAGTTATATATACCAGTTGGAAAAACAAGACAAAAATATGAATGAAGCTGTGACATTTTATAAAGCAAAATTTTAGGTAATTGAAGGATCCTTCCTGGAACTGTTTAACTGCCTTTACAAAAGGGGGGCGGGAATAAAAAAAAACAAAAACAAAAACAAAGAACAGAGTAGAATGAAATTCTAGTGTTCTGAATCAACTTGTAACACATTAATATAAACCCAATGCCCTGGCAAACAACATGCTTTCATTTTTCTGTCTAATCCTAGAACTTGAATCCTGATTCGTTTCAGCAGACTCCACAGGCAACAGGGAAGATTGTGGCATTAAAATGTTCATTTAGAGACCAGGAAATGATGGCGGACTAGAGGGCGGCTGCATTTCACGTTGCTCCAGGACGCAAGATTCAAAAGAGGAGATAGTGAGAGACTTCGGACCAACTCAAAGCCGCTGGGGAGTCTCTCCCATTGGGGAGGCATCCCAGATGGGGCAGTAGCCCCAGAATGCAGGGAACTTTGTGAAGTAGAGTTGCCCGGCGAGACGCCCCTCCCCCCACAGGAGCGGTAAACACGGACAACTGGAATCATCGAAGAGGAGGCGGCTCAGCACAGCGCTTGGACTCGGAGCAACCACTGGGGATCCGGGCGGCTGCCTGAGGAGGAGCTGCGTGGCGAGCTGTTTGGACTCAGAACCACCCAGTCTGAACACCGGGGGTTGCCCGGAGGAAGAGGAGGAGCATGGTGGGTCGCTTGGTCTGGGAGTGACTGCATCAGAGCCACAGGCGGTTGCCAGAGGAGGAGGCGAGTGGTGAGTTGATTGGACTCAAAGCGACCGCTCCTGAACACCAGTGGCCTGCCTGGAGGAGGAGCGCGGTGGGTCACTTGGTCTCGGAGCCACCGCTCCTGAACACCCGGGGGGCTACCCCGAGGAGGAGGAGGAGGAACAGGGCGGGTCACTTGGACTTGGAGTGACTGCCTAGGGCTACGGGCGGTTGGCAGGAGGAGGAGACTCGAAGTGAGTTGCTTGGACTCCTAGTGACTGCGTCGGAAACCGGGCGGCTGTCCGGAGGAGGAGGTGTGTGGCAGGTCTCTGGGTCTTGGAGCTATTGTATGGGGCTCCAGGTGGTGGCTCAGAGGAGGGGCCGCATAGCCAGGCGATTAGGTGCAGAGCAGGGTCCCAGGACCGGCTTCTTGGTAGAAGAGCCGCACAGAGACACGCCTAGGGGCAGAGCGAAGTTTCCAGGACTGCAGGCAGATTCTCTGGGAGAGGCAGCCTAAGGAGACTCGTCTGCAAAGGGTGAGGCTCCCAGGCCCAGGAGGTAGGTCCGGGCCCCTGGGAACGTTGTAGAGGAAGACAGCCCAGCCCAGGCGGTAGTTGTAGATTGAGGGGAACCTCTAGGAGGGGAACTGACCAGCGAGACATCCCCACCGGGTGAGTCTTCCCTGCTGGGTGAAGTTTTCCCACAGGGATGGTAAAACCAGAGACACAGGCACAAACAGGCCTTGCCTCAGCCCGCAGCCTAGTTCCCCATTGGATGACCATTGGTCAACAAGTGGAGGCACCTCTGCCCACTAGCAGGGAATATACCCCACCTGAGGGTCACCACCCCTAGAGAGGCAGCTTCTTCGTGGAGCTCCGCATTATCAACTTCCTCCAAGATTTCAGGCTACTGAAGGATAAGAGGGGATATACTAGCAATCCTCAGGGACATTATAAGTCGATAGAGGAAATCTGCAATATCTTAATGACCCACTGATTCCTGAACAATATGAGAAAACAAGGGAAGAAAATGCTCCAAACAAATCTAGATGTTACATCAATAAAATCCAACGACAGCATGGCAGAAGAAATGACAGAAAGGGAGTTCAGAATGTACATAATTAAAATGATCAGAGAAGCAAATGAGGAGATGAAAGAGCAAATGCAGGCATTGAATGATGAGATGAAAGAGCAAATGCAGGCATTGAATGATCGCACCAATCGACAGTTAACAGAGCAAATTCAGGAAGCAAAAGATCATTTCAATAAAGAGTTAGAGATATTGAAAAAAAAACAAACAGAAATCCTTGAAATGAAGGAAACAATAAACCAAATTAAGAACTCCATAGAAAGCATAACCAACAGGATAGAACACCTGGAAGACAGAACTTCAGATATTGAAGACAAAATATTTAACCTCGAAAACAAAGTTGAACAAACAGAGAAGATGGTAAGAAATCATGAACAGAATCTGCAAGAACTATGGGATATCATGAAAAGGCCAAATTTGAGAATTATTGGGATTGAGGAAAGCTTAGAGAAACAAAGCAAAGGAATGAACAATCTATTTGAAGAAATAATATCAGAAAATTTCTCAAATCTGAAGAATGAAATAGAAAATCAAGTCCAAGAGGCTTATAGGACTCCAAATACACAAAATTACAACACACCCACACCAAGACACATTATAATGAAAATACCTAACATACAAAATAAAGACAGAATTTTAAAGGCTGTGAGAGAAAAGAACCAAATTACATTCAGGGGGAAGCCAATACGGATATCAACAGATTTTTCAATCCAGACCCTAAGAGCTAGAAGGGCCTGGAACAACATTTTTCAAGCTCTGAAAGAAAATGGATGCCAACCAAGAATCTTATACCCAGCAAAACTTACCTTCAAATTTGACGATGAAATAAAATCATTCCATGATAAACAAAAAGCTAAAAGAATTTACAAAAAGAAAGCCAGCATTACAGAACATTCTCAGCAAAATATTTCATGAGGAAGAGATAAAAAACAAAGAAGCAAATCAGCAAAGGGAGGAATTATCCTAAAGGAACTGTCAAATAAAGGAGGAACCAAGATGTGTGAAAAAAAATAAATAAATAAATAAAATTTTAAATATGAACCAAATGACCGGGAATACAAATCATATCTCAAAAATAACCCTGAATGTTAATGGCCTGAATTCATCAATCAAAAGACATAGACTGGCAGATTGGATTAAAAAGAAAGATCCAACAATATGTTGCCTGCAAGAGACTCACCTCATAGAAAGAGATACCCATAGACTAAAGGTGAAAGGATGGGGAAAAACATACCATGCACATGGACCCAGCAAAAAAAGCTGGAGTATCCACCCTCATTTCAGATAATGTGGACTTCAAGCCAATGTTAGTCAGAAGGGATAAAGAAGGACATTTCATACTGCTTAAGGGAAGCATAAATCAGCAAGATATAACAATCATAAACATCTATGCCCCAAACACTGGCTCATCCAGGTATGTTAAACAAATCCTTCTCAATTTTAGAAACCAAATAGACCATAACACAATAATACTAGGTGATTTTAACACACCTCTCTCACCACTGGACAGATCTTCCAAACAAAAATTGAACAAAGAAACCATAGATCTCAATAACACAATCAATAATTTAGACTTAACAGACATTTATAGAATATACCATCCAATGAAGAGCGAATACACTTTCTTCTCAGCAGCACACGGATCCTTCTCTAAAATAGACCATATATTATGCCACAAAGCTAATGTCAGCAAATACAAGAAGATAGAGACACTACCTTGTATTCTATCAGATCATAATGGATTGAAGTTAGAAATAAATGAAAGAGTAAAAAACAGAAACTACTCCAACACCTGGAGATTAAACAATATGCTATTATATGATGAATGGATAACAGAAGATATTAGGAAGGAAATTTAAAAATTCTTAGAGGTAAATGAGAACAAAGAAACATCATATCAAAATCTCTGGGACGCTATGAAAGCAGTACTTAGAGGAAAATTTATTTCATGGAGTGCATTTAATAAAAGAAGTAAAACTCAACAAATAAATGACCTAACACTACATCTCAAAGCCCTAGAAAAAGAAGAACAGACCAACACCAAAAGTAGTAGAAGACAGGAAATAGTTAAACTCAGAGCTGAAATCAACGAAATGGAAACAAAAGAAACAATACAAAAAATTGACAAAATAAATAGTTGGTTCTTCGAAAAAATAAACAAAATTGATAAACCTTTAGCCACACTAACAAAGAGAAGACGAGAGAAAACCCAAATCACTAAAATTCGGAATGAACAAGGAAATATCACAACAGACACGACTGAAATACAAAATATAATTAGAAGCTATTTTGAAAATCTATACTCCAACAAAATAGAAAATTTCGAAGACATCAACAGGTTTCTAGAGACATATGAATTGCCTAAACTGAACGAGGAGGACATACACAATTTAAATAGACCAATTTCAAGTAATGAAATAGAAGAAGTCATCAAAAGCCTACCAACAAAGAAAAGTCCAGGACCAGATGGGTTCTCAGCCGAGTTCTACAAAACTTTTAAAGAAGAGCTCATTCCAATACTTCTCTATCGCGCTCCCTCTGCCCGCAGAGAGAGACACGACAAACGTCTGAAGCTTTGGAAGTTTATTGCGTACAGTCTTCCTTTCTTTCCTTCTTATCTATCCCTTTCTCTCGTTCTCTTTCCCCCTCCTGCACTTCACTCTTCTCCTGCTCGGCTCTCGCCTGCTCCGGCCGCTTCGTTTCTCCCACTCGGCTCACGCCCGTTTGCACGCCTCTACTCCCAGCTTCTACTCCTACTCTCAGTTTCTTATTCTCTCAGCTTCTTCTTACTCCCAGCTTCTTCGCCCCCAGCTTCTGCTCTCAGTTTCTGCCCTCAGCTTCTGCTCCTACTCCCAGCTTCTTCTCTCAGCTTCTTCCCACTCCCAGCTTCAGCTTTCTCTTACTCTCCCACCCACCAGGCTTATATACACTTCAACCAATCAGGGGAGAGCACACGAGGTAAACAGGCGGACAGCTGCAGGTGTAGAATAGGTAAACGAGGGGGGCATGCTCTAATCACATCGTTAACTAGCCAATCATTGGAATTCGCTGGTTGTTTACTGTATAGCTGGCCGCTTTTGGCTCAGTGTCAGGCGCCATCTTGACCGTGCTCAAGGCTGGGGGTCCCGGAAACCCCGACACTTCTCAAAGTATTCCATAAAATAGAAGAGGAGGGAACCCTCCCAAACTCATTCTATGAAGCCAATATTACCCTGATTCCTAAACCAGACAGAGACACATCGAGGAAAGAAAATTTCAGACCAATATCCTTAATGAACATCGACGCAAAAATTCTCAACAAAATTTTAGCAAATCGCATACAAAAACATATTAAAAAGATAGTGTACCATGATCAAGTGGGTTTCATCCCAGGGATGCAAGGTTGGTTCAACATCAGGAAATCAATAAATGTAATTCACCATATCAATAGACTTAAAGTCAAGAATCACATGATTATTTCGATAGATGCAGAAAAAGCATTTGATAAAATACATCACCCCTTCATGCTCAAAACACTAGAAAAAATAGGGATAGTGGGAACATTCCTTAACATTGTAAAGGCCATCTACGCTAAACCCATGGCTAATATCATTCTATTTCTTTTTTTTTTTTTTTTTGGGGTGCTGGGGATCGAACCCAGGGCCTTGTGCTTACAAGGCAAGCACTCTACCGATTGAGCTATCTCCCCAGCCCCTAATATCATTCTAAATGGTGAAAAACTGAAAGCATTCCCCCTAAAAACTGGAACAAGGCAGGGATGCCCTCTTTCACCACTTCTTTTCAATATCGTCCTTGAAACTCTAGCCAGAGCAATTAGACAGACCAAAGAAATTAAAGGGATACAAATAGGAAAAGAAGAACTCAAAGTATCCCTATTTGCTGATGATATGATTGTATACTTAGAGGAACCAGGAAATTCCACCAGAAAACTTTTAGATCTCATAAGTGAATTCAGTAAAGTAGCAGGATATAAGATCAATGCACACAAATCTAAGGCATTTTTATACATAAGCGATGAATCTTCAGAAAGAGAAATTAGGAAAACTACCCCATTCACAATAGCTTCGAAAAAAATAAAATACTTGGGAATCAATCTCACAAAAGAGGTGAATGACCTCTACAATGAGAACTACAGAACACTAAAGAAAGAAATTAAAGAAAACCTTAGAAGATGGAAAGATCTCCCATGTTCTTGGATAGGAAGAATTAATATTGTCAAAATGGCCATACTACCAAAAGTTCTATACAGATTCAATGCAATTCCAATTAAAATCCCAATGATGTACCTTACAGAAATAGAGCAAGAAATTATGAAATTCATCTGGAAGAATAAAAAACCCAGAATAGCTAAAGCAATTCTTAGCAGAAAGAGTGAAGCAGGGGGTATCGCAATACCAGATCTTCAACTCTACTACAAAGCAATAGTAACAAAAAGGGCATGGTATTGGTACCAAAATAGAAAGGTGGATCAATGGTACAGAATAGAGGACACGGATACAAACCCAAATAAATACAATTTTCTAATACTAGACAAAGGGGCCAAAAATATGCAATGGAGAAAAGATAGCCTCTTCAACAAATGGTGCTGGGAGAATTAGAAATCCATATGCAACAGAATGAAACTAAACCCATATCTCTCACCATGCACGAAACTAAACTCAAAATGGATTAAGGATCTCGGAATCAGACCAGGACCTTGCATCTTATAGAAGAAAAAGTAGGTCCAGAGCTTCAACATGTCAGCTTAGGACCAGACTTCCTCAACAGGACCCCCATAGCACAAGAAATAAAAGCAAGAATTAATAACTGGGATAGATTCAAACTAAAAGCTTTCTCTCAGCAAAGGAAACTATCAGCAATGCGAAGAAAGAGCCTACAGAGTGGGAGAAAATCTTTGCCAATCATACTTCAGATAGACCACTAATCTCCAGAATCTATAAAGAACTCAAAAAACTCTACACCAAGAATGCAAATAATCCAATTGACAAATGGGCTAAGGAAATGAATAGACACTTCACAGAAGAAGATCTACAAGCAATCAACAAACATATGGAAAAATGTTCAACATCTCTAGTAATAAGAGAAATGCAAATCAAAACCACCCTAAGATTCCATCTCACCCCAATTAGAATGGTGATTATCAAGAATACAAGCAACAACAGGTGTTGGCGAGGATGTGGGGAGAAAGGTACACTCATACATTGCTGGTGGGGCTGCAAATTAGTGCAGCCACTCTGGAAAGCAGTGTGGAGAGTCCTTAGAAAACTTGGAATGGAACCACCATTTGACCCAGCTATCCCACTCCTTGGCCTATACCCAAAGGACTTAAAATCAGCATATTACAGAGATACAGCCATATCAATGTTTATAGCTGCTCAATTCACAATAGCCAGATTGTGGAACCAATCTAGATGTCCTTCAATTATGAATGGATAAAGAAAAAGTGGTATATATATATATATATATATATATATATATATATATATATACACAATGGAATATTACTCAGCCATAAAGAATGATAAAATTATGGCATTTGCAGGCAAATGGATGAAACTGGAGAATATCATGCTAAGTGAGATAAGCCAATCTCAAAAAACCAAAGGACGAATGATATTGCTAATAAGTGGATGATGACACATAATGGGGGGTGGGAGGGATTAGTGTTAGGGTTAGAGTTAGGGTTAGGGAGGGGGGCAAGAATGGAGGAAGGAAGGACTGTATAGAGGGAATAGAGGGGTGGGAGGGGTGGGGGGGAAGGGAAAAAAATAACAGAATGAATCAAACAACATTACCCTATGTAAATTTATGATTACACAAATGGTATGCCTTTACGCCATGTACAAATAGAGAAACAACATGTATCCCATTTGTTTACAATAAAAAAAATAAAATAAAATAAAATGTTCATTTATACTTTTGTGGTAGTTCAACTGTGGTGTTATTTCTGCGAAAGCTTACAAATCATACGAGATTGGAAGCATAACTTAAATGGGTGCTAAGACACAAATGAGAGAAAGTAAAGAAAAAGAGAGGAGAGAGAGAATGAGAGAGAGAGAGAGAGAGAGAGAGGAGAGCAACAAAAGCCAAACCTGTGGGAATAGCCAGGAGAGTTTAAAGGAACCATAAGAATGCCAACAATACTTAAACCCCCTTTTTTAAAAAGGGTTTTTTTTTTTTTTTACTTATTTCACTCTAAATGAATTTATGTCAGCTGTCAATGAAAGAATGTCACTAATGCACTGTGGACATCTTTTGCAATGTAAACCCATGCCCCCACCCCCCTTTTTCTTAACATGGTGAACTTCAACCTAGCAATTATCACAACAAATGTTGTAGTCTAAAGCTCAAACACATTCTAGCAATTTTGAAATTGAGTACAAACTAATAAAAATTACATCATAATAAACATTTCCATCTAAGACTGAGGGGACACTTGAGCCTTCCGCATGGATCTCAGGCTTTTTCTCACAGGTGCTTTTCTAAGTCATCGAGGTTATATTTCAGCTTCACTTTCAGTCTCCTTCTCCGGCTCTGGTGCTGCCTCAGGTTCTTCCTGTGCTGCAGCAGCTGCGACCATAGCCTTTTCCTTCTTGTGATTTTTGTGCTTCTTGTGTTTCTTATCCTTTTTTGTGTTTCTTGTCCTTATTCTTTCCGCCTCCTTCCCCATCCGAATTCCTGGCGGGTGATGGGCTTGGTGTTGGACTTCTAGACTTTTTGACGGGTACCACTGGTGACAGTTTGTTGAGGGTGACTGAGACTGGACGGGATGGAGGTGCTGGGGACTTTTAGGCTACTGGCTCAGGAGATCCGGAGACAGATCGGGAGGATGAGACCCTCGTTACAGACTGTGGGCTTGGTGAGGTTCTGGAGTCCTGGAGACTCTCCTGATGGGCCGAGTACTTGGAGATGGGGACTGCCTTCTTTGGGGTGATGCTGATGCTCCTCTTGGAACAGGTGGAGGACCTGAGGATGTCTGAGGAGTCCGTGCGACGGAGAATGCCCTTGGTTTGGTTGTGGCGACCCGGCCTGCCGGGTAGGGCGGCTTGGGGAAGACCCTTTCCTACGCTTTGATGATAAAGACACGGCGAACGTCCCCTGGGGACTAGGGAGCGCCTCTGTCCGGGAGGAGCAGAGCCGGAGACCCGGCGCTTTGGTGGTGGAGATGGAGACGCGCGTGGTTTAGGAGGGGTCGGGGAGGTCGTCCTTCTCTTCGGAGGCGGAGAGGGCGCGATCTCCTCTGTACTGGAGGAGGGCGCCTTCTTGGAGAAGGTGGGCGCCGGCGAGAGGGAGGAGTCCTTCGCCCGGGTGGCGGTGCGGGGAGGGACTCCCGCTCCGTCACCCACCTTCAGTCCCTGGCGATGGCCATCGCTTTCCCATCCGCGTCCGAGGCGCAGTCTCTCTTTGGCGCTTTCGTGGTGAAGGAGAGATACTCCGAGAAGGGGAGGGTCTCCGCCGCCGTCCTCCACCCGGGACCTCCTGGGTCGCTCATCTTCGGAGGAGGCGCAGCCAGAGTCAGAAGAAGACCGCGGGTTCTGTCGCCTGTACGGGCGTCTCTGAACCTGCTGCAGCCATCTTGCCACCTTTATCTTCTGATTCAGATAGCTCTGCTTTTCTAGGCTTTGGTGCTAGTGGAGGTGACTCTTTCCTCAGTACCTTTAGGTTTTGTCACTTTACCTGAAGTTCTCCCTGGAGACACAGAAACACGACTTTTTCTTGTGCAGTTCGACGGCGGGGCTGTGGGGAATGACGAGTTTTGGGTGGTGGAGTTGCTGGTCTGTGTCTTCTCCGAGGAGGACTTGCTGCAGGAGCTAGCTTTCGAGTTTTTCGAGGGGAGCTAGATGTCCTCTTGGAGGCTTCTTTGGCGGTGACCAGGAACGAGATGAAGAGGATGGTGAGCTACTCCCAGACGAGGATGCTGATGAACGCCTTCTTCGCCTTCCTGGAGATCCACTCGCTGCCCTGGTGGAGGAGGCTTTGGTCTTGGTCACCTAGGTCGAGGAGATGGTCACCTTCTTGAGATGGTCACCTTCTTGGGCTTCACCGCCTTTCTTGTGGAATGAGATGTGACCATTGGGTGCTGGCATGGTGGTCCCTGGTAAAGTTGACAACGACGGTGTCCACAAAATGATGAGGGTCAGAGATGGGCTGGGTTGCCAAGTAACGAGGGGAGAGAAATTGGAGACTTGGAATGCATACAATTCTTTCAAGATTTGTTGCTGAAGGACAGATAATTTTCTGTACATTTTGTGAGTGAGAACTGGAAGTTGATCAAAAGGGGCTTTTATAATATCCAGCATGATGTGTGTTGTAGGGAAGAGAAGATCCAAACAAGATGAAGGATTGTTGCAGGAAAGTTCTAGAATAAGCAAGACAGGACACCAGAGTGAGCACACAGGGGAGGGCTGGCTTTCTCTAGGAGCATTGAACAGCCCTTCAGTATGGAAGAGAAGGTCAATTACAGGCAGAGATGCAAGTAGGTAGCATGAGAGCTTGCTTCTATTGGTGCAAGAATTAAATAAATGAATTTTAAATGAATTTAAAACTTGTGAAAAATTGTCTGGGCTATAGTCATTTCTGTTCTCAGAATTTAAATCTAGAGTTTATCACAAGCAATTTCTTATTCATGTAAGAAAATTCTCTCTCTCTCTCTTCCTCTCTCTCTCTCTCCCCCTCTCTTGGTACTGGGGATTGAACTCAGGGGCACTCAACCATTGAGCCTCATCCCCCGCCCTTTTTTCTGTTTTTGTCTCACTGAGTTGCTTAGGGCCTCTCTAAATTGCTGAGGCCGGCTTTGAACTTTAGATCCTCCTGCCTCAAGCTACTGAGATTACAGGTGTGTGCTAGTGTGCCCGGCTAGGAAATTTTCTTGAGTATACACAAAACTTGAACAATTTAATCCAAGGTTTTTAAATTCATACTATTTTATCTTAGCTACTCAAATATGGCTATTACCTATTTTAAAAATTATTCTTAGACATTTGCCAGGAACTATAGATAATTTTGAAAACAGTGTTTTAAAACTTTCCTTCCAGGTTACTTTCAGTATTTGGGTAAGTCAAACACATTGCTTAATGAGGAAATAAAAAGCTAGTTGTGAAGTAATCTTCGAAATCCCAGCTTTTATAAGAAAGGAATAAATATCAAACACCGAAGGGGGAAAAAATGGTTATTCTTGAGATAGTGTTTACATTCCACTAATATTCTGTTTCAATAGGTTCAAAGTGTATTTATTTTAATAACATAATTTCTAAAGATGCATACTTAATTGAAATCACTATATAAATCTAGTGCCACTCATCAAATTACTTTTTTTATTTTTACTTAATTTAATTTATTTTTAGTTGTAAATGAACACCCTAAGGAGAAATTACTGTTTTAGTTTTCCATGGGATTTTTCTGCTCTTTTTCTTTTTTCTGATGCTGGGTCTGGGCCTCTCCCATGTAGCCTCTGCTCTACCCCATTGAGCTGCACACACATGCACCATGAAGGGGATTGAGGGGATAGGATAAGGGAAAACAGTGGAATGAATCTGACTTAACTTTCCAGGTACATATATGAATATACTACAATGGATCCAACCTTTCTGCATAACCACAAGACACACATTTTCCCAATAAAAAGGTTAAAAAAAAAAAAAGTAGATCACTAGAGGAGTGGAAAGGGAACACAGGGAGGGAGGAGAGAAGGGGTCGGGTAAGTACTGGGGGCTTAATTGGAGCAAATTATTTCATGCATATAATTATGTTAATTATGAATCTGAATGTATGTGTGTATGTATGTATGAACCAATAAAAAATATCATTTAAGAACTGATAACATGATTATAAGGAGTAACATTCTGGAAGTAATTCCTTACTAAAGAAATGATGAAGAAAATGAGGGAAAAAAGAAAGCAGATGAAATATCAATCACCTGCAGATCTTACAAAAGGTGTTACAAAGAGATCTTACAAAAAGAACTTTTAGTTCTCTAAGAAATTTTTTTTAATTTTTAATTTTTAGACTGCATTTTGATTCATTGTACACAAATGGGGTACAACTTTTCATTTCTATGGTTGTACATGATGTAGATCCACACCATTCATGTAATCATACATATACATAGGGTAATACTGTCTGTCTCATTCCACCATCTTTCATATCCCTGCCCCCTCCCCCCTCATTTACCTCTGCGGAATCTAGTTTCTCCATTCTTCTATCACCCCAACCCCCCACCTCCATTATGTGTCATCATCCACTTATCAGGGAAAACTTTCGGCCTTTGGTTTTTTGGGATTGGTTTATTTCACTTAGCATGATATTCTCCAATTCCATCCCATTTACCTGCAAATGCCATAATCTTATTCTTCTTTATAGATGAATAATATTGCATTGTGTATATATACCACATTTTCTTTATCCATTCATCTATTGAAGGGCATCTAGGTTGGTTCCACAATCTAGCTATTGTGAATTGAGCTGCTATAAACATTGATGTGGCTGCGTTAATAAATTTTAAATTATCCTAGACTTCATTAGGCTTTTCAGGGAGTCATTTATTTCATACACTTGAAAAAAACAAAAAACAAAACAAAACAAAACAAAAAAAACCAGACCAAACTCTAATATTTTGGGCTGGATTCACTAAAATTCTTTTGAACAGCACAAACGGTTTTTAGGGATAAACATTTGAATTTTAGTGGTTTAACAGTGGAAAGAACAGTCGCTGGATGACTGTTAATAGATTGAAGCTATGAAACTAAGCACGCGGCTCAGGTCCAGGCTCAGCCTTTGGTCACTGAGTGCCTGGGCCCAGTCCCTGAGCCCCAGATCCTGAGTGAGGCAGGGAAGGTTCTTGGGGTTAGAAACCGACAGCATGAGAAAAAGGCACAAAGAGGACAGTGCCCCTGCTCTGACCCCTTGGCCCTGGGCCTCTCCCGCATGGTCCCAGAGGCCCGGCCTAGGTGGTGGAGCTTGGGGGTATCGCTGAGGAGCCGCCCAGGAATTAAGTGGGGCGCAGGCACTGCTGCTCGGTGTCCTTGCCGTGAACATGGAACAGCAGCTTGCCTACAGATGGCTCTGGGGCACCCTGACCGCTCCTTGGTGCCCCAGGTATCTTTCCGGCTGAGCAGGGCTCCTGCCAGAGGAGGCACTGCAGTCCCGGCCTTGGTGGTGGCCTCCAGGGTGCAGGACACATTGACCCTGCCCCCCACCCGGTCACCATCTGGAGGTGGAACCCAGGGAAGCTCTGTGCTCTGGGGCGCCCTCTGGTGGCTTGGGGACCCTGGCAGAGTCCTGCACTGGTGTCTGGCAAAAGGACTTAAAAGCATGGGCTTGCGTCTCCTTGAGTCTGCAGAAGCGAATCCCAGAGGAACGTGTGTGTCAGCTTGTAGGGGAGGAGCAGACCCGGAAATGTTACTGTGAACAGGCCCCGCGAATGGAAGCGCTTTCTTGAGCTGCTTTTGCCTGCTCAGGTTAAGCCTTCTCACTCAGGGCGTGCTTCTGGGAGCTCTGTAGGAAACTGCCTGGAGGTTCTCCTTAGGTCAGTAGGCTCTCTTCTGCTTTATGTTAACACCCTGACTTGTGTCCTAAGAGTGATTCTAATAGCTGTTTCTTGGACACTCACTGTTGCTCTTCCCACTGGGTTTCCCAGCAGCAGTGTGGGAGAACATTGCAAGTGTAAAGTTTGTGCATAGAATGATAACGAGACCCCAGGTGAGGATCTCATCTTATTTTACTGGTGAAAAACAGAGACTAAGAGAGATTAAAAATCTGGAACAAAGTCATTTAATTAAACCAGTTTTTGTCATAGTGTGGTCAGTGGACCAGTGTCATCTGTATCCCCTGGGAACTTGTCAGAAGAACTTGTTAGGAATGCACTTCTGCTCTGCAGGTGTAACTTAGTGGGTTTAGCTCAGTGGTGGAGGGCTTACCTAGTACTTAGGGCCCTGGGTTTCATGCCAAGAGGGTGGGGAATGCAAATTCCAGAACTTAACTCAGACTGCAGAATCAGAATCTAGGGGTGGGGCCCTGAGGTCTCTTTTATCTTGGAGCTTCTGATGCAGTTGAAATTTTGAGTCACTGATACATTGGGACTAGTTATATTTAGGAGTGAAATTGAGGTTTCTTGGTTCAGTCTCTCAATGCTTTGTTTTCCCTCCCTGCCATTCTGGAGATGGAACCCAAGGTGTGGTGCATGCTAGGCAAGTGCTCTACCACTGAGCTACATCTCCAGCCCTGTCAATATTTGTTTTAATTGGATTTTCTGACCCTGATTCTTTTTATTAAAATGGTGCTGAACTTAGAGATTAGTTTTTTTGTGGATATTTTCTGTAGCAGCAGTGTTGAACATGGCTTTATGTGATGATAGAATATTCTATGACTGGACTGTCCAATATAGTAGCCACATGTGGCTATTGAACCATTGAAATAGGACCAATGCACTTGAGGGACTGCATTTTTACCTTGAATTAATCTCAGATTAACTAGCCAGAGGTGGTTGGTGGCTGTTATCTTAGACAGCACTGGCCAAGATTTGCAGTGAATGTCCTTTAGTCTTAGACTTTTTTGAATTTTTGTGATAGTTTTTCTCCAGCCTTCATTGTTTCTTAGAAAGGTGAATGGATTTTGGAATAAGGACATCAATTTCGAAGTGCAAAATGTCATATTGTTTTTTTAAAGAAGGTAAGTAGAAAGGGAAAATTAGAGACATGTAACTCATTATCCTAGCAGTCACAATTCATTTGTAAACTTTTTAGTGTTTTCCATTCATTCGTATATGTATTACCAAACCAGGAATATAGTATGGGTCCTTTGCATCCATTGTTTTCACCTAATATTAGATCATAAGCATTTCCAAATCATTAAAGTTTTCTCCAAGAGCAACAAAAAGAAGGAAAACATGCTGTGGGAATCAGGGAGAGGCACCAAGAACATTGGTTAGAGTTCAGAGAGACCTGAATGTCTTTGCAATGGTAATTTGCTAGGAGTTCTTGACCCAGGGTGTTATCCCCTCTGCCTGTGAGAGACCAGACAGGAGCCCATCCCTACTGGACTGTGACACTGTCACCACATTCCATAGAGATGTCATTTTAGAAATGACAACCTGTTTATGAGAAGTGACACTTTGAAAGGAATTGTTTCAGCTAAAGAAATAATGAGATAATAATAGAAACAATGAGATGCTGTGTCAATAATCTGTAGTTATAGAATGGAAAGGTGATCTGATAAAAATAATTTCTAATCCTTAACAGATATTTAAAATTAGACCAGGCTGTGGGGTTCATTCTTTCCTAGGAGTACTTGTTTATAGACTCCCATGCCCCCATTTAATGACATCCAAACTCTCTAAATCTTGAACTGAAGTCCAACTCAATTAAATACTTTTTGTGACTAGCCCATCTTCTCTCCTTGCTTCCAGGGTTGAGCCTTTGTGTTTGTATTTGTTCAGTGGTTAGTTGAAGTAAGTCACATGGATTAGACAGATTGAAGCCTTGAAACAGAGTGTGAGTCCTGTCCTGGCTCAGCCATTCCACTGTAAGCAACCTTGGCCCATTACTGAGCTCTCCAAGCCCAGGTTTCCAGGAATGACTACAAAGCCCCTGATGTTCCCACCACCTCAGATTATTGTCACAATGAGACAAAGTGATCCAAATGAAAGGACTTAAAGTAGCAGTGTGTACCTGTCAGGGTGATGTGGGAATCCTAAGCATCTGGTGTCTGCTAGAGAACTCCTGTCCTGTGAGAGCAAGTGATTGTTTCTAGAGAAGGTTGACTTCCAAATTTCACTTAATTCACATGCTAAGTCTCTCACCCCAGTTCGAGGAGGATTACTCCTGCAAGTTTCCATCCTCGGCAATTCCAGTAAGTAGAAATATTTTTAATTGGTAACTCTATCATGTATATCCAGTGGTAACTTGGATATGATATACAATATAATATGTTACCTGATTAAAAATTTAATATACACATCCTGTATTAGTAGAATTGTGGATACTTTTGAAGACTTTGACTTTAATTTTCAATGTTTATTCTTAAATTCAGAAAGGAGGAAAAATACCAGATAATTCATAATCTGAGTTTTCAGAATGCAACCACAAGTTATTGCAATTAAATTAGTTTATAGTTTGGCTAAATTGAAATATTAGCTAATTTTTTGGTTTACATATATACATTACATTTTCTCATTTTTTCTTCTCCTTGTTCCTTTTCTTCTTTTTCTTTAAAAATTTTTTTTCTTGAGTTGTGGATCTTGCTATGTTGCCCAGATTGATTTGCACTCCAGGGCTCAGGCAATGCACCTGCCTCAGCTTCCTGAGTTGCTGGAATTATAGGTGTGTACTGCCACGACAGGCAGGTTTATTATCTTTTGGTTATTTTTGGTACTGTGGATTAAACCCATAGTGGTTTAAAACCCATGAGCTACATTCCCAGTCCTTTTTAATTTTGAGACAGAGTCTGGCAAAGATACTTAGCTCCTCACTAAGTTACTGTGACTGACTTAGAACTTGTCATTCTCCTCCCTCAGTCTCCTGAATTCCTGAGACAAAGCCTGCACCACTGTGCTGGTCCTGGTTCATTATCTTAAATCACCTTTAAGTGGAAGACCTTGACCTTTATAAACATTGTTAAAGCCCAATTTCATCTTAGGAGACAGGTGATTTGTATTTGCTTGGGTGTTGTACTCTCATTTTGGTTTTTGTTACTTTGATTACTTCTGAGAACATGAGGATTAAATTGAAGATATAAAATTTATTCAGTTAGTTCCCAGCTGAAAAACCATACACATGCACTCTAGAAAAAATTCAAAATTAGAGAAATAGAGGGATTTTTAAAAAAATATCATCCATTGTCGGGGTCTTAAGCCCCTTGCTCTTCTCGACCAGCGACAAGGGAAGGGGACACTCCCCAACAAGGTCAGACCAGGATAGGTAGGGCCCACTGCCTGCCCACTCCCAGCCCTCCAGGCGGAGGACAATCAGACTCCAGTTAGGGAGACCGGTCACAGCAGGAACTCGTTTATTGAGGAAGTCACACAGCTTTTATGTAGGGTGGGGGCTAGGCGGGAACCAATCAGCTTAAAGGTCAGCAAGGCATGGGGTTCACACAGGCAAGAGTCCCATTGGACTATATGGCAAGCACGAGCTGACCACGTTGGCGGAACTGTTGTTAACCAATCCCTGACAGTGGTCCGGTTTATCGTCATGAACCTTTGAAACCGCCTTTGAGCCTTGATCTTGCTCACTTGCCAGGAAGTAAGGAGTCAGCCTGAGTTAGTTAACGTGTCATTAGTCCCAACAATCCATAATTCCTTTATTGAAAAGGAATCACTGGCAAAAAAAATTTTTTGGCATATTTCTCAGAAGTCTCCTTTACACAAATACTGTCCTGTTTGCATCATTATAATCCTATTTTATTATAACGTGGATTGTCCACACTCTTGTGTCCTTTACTTTTAATGCATTGAATGCATATAATGTCATTAGATAATTTTTCTTCAATTAATGTACATTTTGTGACCACTTTTAATGTTTTGGATCTGAAGTTTTTCTAATATTTTAAGATTATTTTCCTAAAGTCCTACAATCAGAAGTAATGGATAAAAGAGTATGAACATTTTGGGGGTTCTTGTTATATAATGTTAGGTTGTAATTTGAGATTTGGACTAATTTGGTGTCTTTTTCTCCTGTAGATATACTTTGGATAATAATGTGTTAAGCCTGGAACAGAGAAAATTTTATGAAGAAAATGGATTTCTTGTTATTAAAAATCTAGTATCTGACGCTGATATTCAACGCTTTAGGTACTGTAATACTCTTGGTTATTTTACAAAAACTATGTGTTATGGCAGTTGTTGAAGGGAAATGGATGGAACAGGAGGACATCATGTGAAGTGCAGTAAGGCAGACTCAGAGTCAAGGGTTGTTTTCTCTCATATGTGGAAACTGGAGAGAAGCAAGGGGAAAAAGAGGTCTCATGACAATAGAAGGGAGATCAATAGAGCACAGGAAAGGGGCTGATGGGATGGAGGAGGGAGGGAAGGGGAGGTGCTGGGGAATGAAATTGACCAAATGATGCTCTGTGCAAGTATGACTATATCACAACAAATCCCAACATTATGTATAATTGCAATTCATCCTTAAAAACTTATAAAATATGTATTACACATCTGCGATGGGAACACAAGTTAGATTAGCCTCTGCATGTTCAGATGTTTTTGAGTGACATGGTTTGTGGGGAAGTGTTTAGGAGCCTGGGCTCTGGAGGCAGTCTTTCTGAGCCTCATCTCAGCTCTTCTGTTTAATATGATGTGTCCCTCCATCAACTGAGTTTTCCCTACCTGTGTGTACTCCTCTGTAAAATGAACACAGTGATAGGATTGATCTAGTAGTATGTTTGGGATAAAATAAGGTAAAATCTATGGAGAGCACCAAGATCGGGGCCTGGCTTCAGGTGGTTGCTAGAGGAGTGTTTGCTATTACAGGACAAGCATCACTTACCAGAAAATTCAATATTCAAATCATCGAACACCAAGATGATGTCCCAAGGGGAAAATTCCACACATGGCTCATGTGATGGTCATGGTCACAACACAGACACACTAACAATATTGAATAAAATTACCTTCAAATTATGTGTAAAAGGTATACAGGAGACATAAATTAATTTTGTGATGAGCCTTAGTGTCATCTTCAGGCTATTTCATTATTATTTTTGTTAGTAAGATTATAATTATTTTCAGTGCTTGGGATTGAACCCAGGGAAGCTTTAACACAAAGTTCCATCCCCACCCTTTATATATTTTATTTCAAGACAGAGTCTTGCTAAATTGCATAGCCTGGCCTCAAACTTACATTCCGGAAGCCTCACCTCCTGTGTCTCTGGGATTCTAGTCATGTGCCACCACAACCAACTCATTATGTATATGTCAATATTCCAAAATCCAAAAAGACTTGTGATCTGAAATATTTCTAGTTCTAAGTATTTCAGATAAGGCATACTCAGCCTCTATTATTGCAATGTAATCAGAAAAGTATTTCCCTACTGGTGTGTTAAGCAAAGCAATATTTTCATCCTGGCAGTGGATTATAGCTAGGAGGTCAGGACTTCTGAGTTGGCCATCTTCTTCTCCCTCCCTCAATTAGGCCTGAGGGCTGACTTAGTCAAGAGAATGTTCTCCTGAATCTGTAAATCTTTGCACAGGTGAGGACCAACCAGGGGCTTGGAGCAGAGGTCATGACATTGTTTGTAAACTTAATTTTCTAGGGTTGAATTTGAAAAGATCTGCAGAGGAGAGTCAAAACCAGAAGGACTAATGGTAATGAGAGATGTGACCATTGCAAAATCAGAATACATTCCAAGTGAGAAAACAATCTCAAAGGTGCAAGATTTCCAGGAAGACGAGGAGCTCTTTAGATTCTGCACTCTGCCCGAGGTTAGAGACCGCTCTTTGTTTTCTTCTTCACAGCCAGCCTGCAGGTCTGCCCAAGACCTGATGGTTGTACTGGAGCTAACCCTTCCTACCCATGGTGCTAGAGTGGTGGTTCTCAGCTGGAGGTGATTTTGCCCCAGTGGATATTGGCAATGTCTCAAGACTTCCTGGTGGTGGTACTGGCATCGTGGTGCACTCACTAGTGACTCCAAGTGGGTAGGGACCAAGGATGCAGGTAATGGGGCAGAGATCCTCTGATGCACAGAGGAGCTCTTTCCCCAAGAACTATCTACCCAAGATACCAATAGCACCAAGATTGAGAAATGCTGCTGTGGAGTATGCAAATTATCTTTTTCTAAGAAAGAGAGGAATTCTGTGTTAAAGAGGAAGTGCCCTCCAAGACTCAATACCGACAGGGGTGAAATCATGAGGCTGCATTTGTAAATCTATCTACTTTTCTATTTGTTTCATAAAGGGGTCAGTTGAATGAATTTGCTTTTAAATATAAAATAGTTTTTATTTAATTTTATTTATTTGTGATACTGGATTGAACTCTGGGCACTTCATTACTAGACTACACTCCCAACCCTTTTTATTCATTGTTTTGAGAAAGGGTCATGCTGTGGTTGTGGTTGGCCTTGAACTTAGGATTTTCCTGCCTCAGCCTCCAGAGCTGATGGATAACAGGCATGTGTCACTAGGCTTGACTTAAATTAATTTTATTAAAAATTGTTTTTTTAAGAGTATTTCTTATTACTAGAGATGTTGAACATTTTTTCAAATATCTATTGATTGCTTGTAGATCTTCTATGAAATGTCTGTTCATTTCCTTAGCCCATTTATTGATTGGGTTATTTGTATTCTTGGTGTAAAGTTTTTTGAGTTCTTTGTAGATTCTGGAGATTAGTGCTCTATCTGAGGTGTGTGTGGCAAAGATTTTCTCCCACTCTGTAGGTTCTCTCTCCACATTGTTGATTGTTTCCTTTGCTGAGAAAAAGCTTTTTAGTTTGAATCCATCCCATTTATTGATCCTTGCTTTCATTTCTTGCACTTTAGGAGTGTTGTTAAGGAAGTATGGTCTTAAGCCAACATGATGAAGGCTCGGGCCTACTTTTTCTTCTATTTGGTGCAGGGTCTCTGGTCTAATTCCTAGGTCCTTGATTCTTTTTGAGTTGAGTTTGTGTAGGGTGAGAAATAGGGGTTTAATTTTATTTTATTGCATATGGATTTCCAGTTTTCCCAGCACTATTTATTGAACAGGTTATCTTTTCTCCATTGTATATTTTTGGCTTCTTTGTTTAGTATCAGGTAACTGTATTTATGTAGATTTGTCTCTGTGTCTTCTATTCTGTACCATTGGTCTACCTGTCTATTTTGGTGCCAATACCATGCTGTTTTTGTTACTGTTGTTCTGTAGTATAGTTTAAGGTCTGGTATTGTATACCTCCAGATTCACTCTTCCTGCTCAGGATTACTTTGGTTATTCGCGGTCTCTTATTCTTCCAAATGAATTTCATGATTGCTTTCTCTATTTCTATGAGGAATGTCATTGGGATTTTAATTGGAATTGCATTGATCTGTATAGTGCCTTTAGTAGTACAGCCATTTTGATAATATTAATTCTGCCTATCCAAGAACATGGGAGACCTTTCCATCTTCTAGGGTTTTCATTAATTTCTTTCTTTAGTGAGAGGAATCAAAATAATGCAGTCTGTAAAAAAAAAAAAAAAAAAAAAAAGAAATTCCTTGAAAGTAAAGAGTTCTAGATAATGACCTCCAGATAAATAATGTCCTTCAGAGGACCACAGCTCTCATAGACTAATTCTCACGGCCAAAAGCTCAGCGAAACATTTTTTTTTTGTGGTGCTGGGGATTAAACTCAGAGCTTTATGCACACTGGACAAGCACTCTACAACTGAGCAACACTCCCATCTCATGAAACTTGCTTTTATGTCTTTCTCTTCATCTGGATGGTAGGCATCTTAAATAGAGGGACAGCATCTTTCTTACTCACCTTGGTAATCCCAGCACTTAGTCTATATCCTGGTGTGACAGGTGTTCAAAAGTGTTGACTAGACTTGAGGTGTTAATCAATGTGAGATCAACTTTAGATTGGATTATTCCTTCATGACGTTCCTTTATTTACTTATTTTTTGCAGAACTAGAGCTGGAGCACAGAGGCACTACACTGAGCTACATCACCAGTCCTTTTTAGTTTTTATTTTGAGACAGGGTCTCACTAAGTTGTCAAGGCTTGGGTCAAATTTGCAATCCTCCTGCCGGGGCCTTTGAATCTCTGGGATGACGGATTTGTGCCACCACACCCTGCATGGAGTTAATCTCTGATCGTGGGATTCAAGTGTCTAAGTGGACTGGAGCACTTGGATCAAACCATTAACCTGATACTGGAATTAACTCACATTACCTTCTGGGGCCTCTGTACAGTGAGGGGATCAGGCCATGAGTAATGGTGAAGCCTGTAACTCTAGGTACTTGGGAGGTTGAGGCATCGCCAAGTTGAGGCCAGCCTGGGCAACTTAGTCTGACATTTCAAAAGGGCTGGGGCTGTAGCTCAGGACAGAGCACTCTCCTAGTATGTATGAGATCCCTTTTTCCATCCCTGATCAGTCAAGGGAAAACAACAAAAGAACCCCAACAGGTACAGACAGCTGAGTGGTGGGGACTATGCCCAGGGTCCCACACATGCACCTAACACAGAGCTACATCTGGAGCCAGCGACATCGTCCTATTCATATTTCTAAACTGATCAGGAAAGCCGGTCACTCTCAGAGTAAAGGTTTTGATCTCTAATTTGCTTAGACAGGAACTGAATTCACATTTTTAGTTTTTATTTTTCTTCTCCCAGCAGTTTGCACTTTCTACCAGGTGAGGGCAGTAAGGGAACACTTGTTTGTCTGGACCCAGTGAGATAAGGGCTGAAGCAAAAAGAGGCAGGAGTCTCAGGAGAGTACCCGAGACAACAGTGTCTTTAGTTTAAACACTGACACACATAAGCATGTCTTCTGAGAACTCTTGGAACCCAGTGGACTAGTTCAGGATCAGGTACTCTCTGGATGACCAGCTCAGCCATATGAGGTTGAACCTAGGAGAGGAACCAGCAGGTTCAAGTGTCAGGTAGTAGTTAGTAATGAGCAGTGAAATTTGAGCCAAGAATACAGCAGGGTCGTGGGGTTTCTTTGAATTTTTTTTCCATAACAGTCAAGTAACTTGTAGAACAACAGGTGCACTAACCCTGAGAACAGCAGATGGAAACAAAGTGAGTCTATTAAGAAATACTGCCCAGAAAGAAAGCTCAAGCAGGCTAACTCCTCAGGTAATTGTAAAGACTCTTATAACCCAATCATTTCTCCCCTGAACCTCTTGCATTGCCTACATGTTTGGGGACACCTCACATCCAAACCATAACACTCTGTAAAGTAAGACCTATAAGGATGTTTTTAGCATCAGCCACTTAGAAGGGGACTTCAAATTTAATTCAGGTTTTTTTTTTTTTTTTTTTAATCATTACTGCATGCTAGTTCTATGCAAAATCCAGAGTGACAAAGTAATAAAGCACAACAGAGATACTGAGGTGAATGCAAATTGCTAGAAAAGAGTGTAAGTGCCCAGCGACCAGTAACTCAGAAGGAAGTGTAGATTCCGAGCCCCATGTTGATTGCTATATCAGTCTGGTGCTGATCTCTTGGGATGGATTTTGCAGTGTTTCATGTGGTTGTTTTTTGCAGGGGAAGATCAGTGTGTTGTTTATTGAGGCAAAGAATAAGAACTGTGAGGCTGGAGCCCCTTTTGACAGCAGGCTCATTTCAGGCAAGAAGACTTCCCGGCACCCCCTGCACCAGGATCTGCACTATTTCCCCTTCAGGCCCAGCAATCTCATTGTTTGTGCTTGGACCGCCATGGAACACATTGACCGGAACAACGGCTGTCTGGTTGTGCTCCCAGGCACCCACAGAGGTCCCCTGAAGCCACATGACTACCCCCAGTGGGAGGTAGGTCTGTCTTAAACCACTGAGTCTGGATCAGAATCTCTTTCACTGTTCTTATTACACATCAGGTGCAAAAAGTTTAGAAATGAGACTGCTATCCTTTCTCAGCAATCATTGTCCTGAAATTGGCAGTTAGGATCAGGAGGAGTTCAAGGACATCGGATAAAATGTTCATTGTCTTTTTCTTTTAACATGGGCTTGAAAGCCAGCCAGTTTGGAGGTTTGAGTGGGAGGCCTGGGATCTGAGATGGCGAGGCCTCAAAAATGGCTGAGGTCAGACATAAACCCTTCAAACCCAATGTGTGTGTGCAGTGCCCACTGACTTAAGACTCTCACCTGAGAAGACCAGCTCAGGGGTGGGAGGTGGTGTTTGAGCTCAGCCTCAATGGACAAGTTAGAATTTCCTGTCACAAAAAGATCTCTTTTGCTGTGTGATTGTACTCACCTGTAATCCTAAAGGCTCAGGAGGCTCAGGTTGGATTATCTCAAGTTCAATGCTAGTCTCAGCAACTTGACGAGACCCTTCCCAACCTACAGAGACCCTGTCTCTCTTAAAAGGTTGGGAATGTTGCTCAGTGGTAAGCGCCCAAGCTATCCGTGGAGGCGTGGCCATGGAGGGAAGCAGAAACCTGGTGATGGAGGAGGAAGATGGAAGGAGCTCACACTCCAGATGGGCTGGGGACTGACAGCACATTGTGGGGAGCAGAGGAAGAGAAGAGCCTGAAAAGGTGTCTTAGGACCTGATTAAAATGACTGTAAGAAGGAGTTTCCAGGTTATGTGGGGAGATTGGGGTCCTTCTGTTTTCTAGAAAGCTAAAGGCATTTACTTTTTAAAAAGAAAAAGGTTTTTGAATTTTAAGTGTTATATAATAAATGATACATATTTAGAATGTATAATTTGATTATTTTGATAGACATATACACAAATGTACATACCTAGTACCATGATCAAGAGAATCCATTCCACTTCCTGTCCCAGGAAACCCACTCGGCTGCTTTTGGTTTCTTGATTTTTTTTCAGTGCTGGGGATTGAACTGAGGGCCTCACACATGCTAGGCAAGTGCTTTTACCACTGAGCCACATCCCCAACCCCTGTTTTCAGTTTCTGTAGATTAGTTTGCATTTCATAATGTAATATAAGTACAATCATGTGACATACACTTTGTGTGTGTGTGTCTTCTGTGGCTTAGCATATTATTTTAAGGTTTACCAAGGCTGATGCATATCTCAATAGCCTTTTCCTTTTCATTGGTAAGTAGTATTCCATTGCATGGCTGAAACATGGTTTGTTTATGCATTCAAATACTGATACTGGGGAGCAATTAAGGTGCCTCTGCACCCTTGAAATACAGGGTTAAATCCTTTCTTCATGAACATGATCTCAGGTTAAGGGGACAATTCACTGGAGGTCTAGGAGCCCAGAGGCAGAGAAACCAGAGAGGAGATTCTCAGTATTTTCTGTGCAAGACCAGAAGATCCTGAAATCCCTGGTGATGGTCAGAATGGAAAGAGTTGCTGTGGTCAGCAAGAAGACTGAGTCATGTTTCTGCAGGAAATGAAGGATGTGGTTTCCAGAACTTCTCTCTCAGAATTCTTGCACTCCTGATTGTGTTCTGTGGAAATATTGGTGTCTGAATCCTGATAGAAAAGTGGAAATTGTGAAATTCATCACTAAAGTTGAGGGATAGGCAAGGGTTGGTGCAAGCATCAAAAGGAGGCTCTGGCTGACTGGGCAGAAGGGAATGGTGTCCAGGGCTTGGGGAGCAGACTGGTCTCTGAGATGCTGTTCAGATTCACAGCAGTGGCAGTGGAAGGTGTGCTTAGCTTAGCTGGGGTCAGTATCCACCTTGGCCAGGAAAGAAGGACACTGGGCCAAGGTCACAACATTGTGCAGTAGGACGATGGTCATTCCCCAGAGGGTGCTCTTAGCATGAGGAATGGGACACTTCTGCCCACATGCATACTGGCTCATCAGCTGTAGTCACTTCTCACTTTAGTTTCCTTAATAACCCATTTCCTAGAGTAATGGCTACCTTTGGAAATAGTTATCAACAAGCACAGTGTTTAAACTTACTAATCTCTTTTGACTCTGAGTAAAACCTAAGTCCTTTGAGCTCCAAAAAATTGAGTCTTTTCACCATTTTGTTTTGGGAGAATATTTAGCCTCTCTAAGACACCCTCAGGAAAACAAGAATGATATGAACAAAATTCTAGGTGAGGAGAATGTCAGGCTGGGATAAGGATGTTAAGATTCGGGTTAGAAATGCCTAAGAGAAAGGTGTTCACCTATATTCACCACAAGAGGAAAAGCTGATCTAGATTGTTTATAATTGAATGATGAAGAATAAGTAAAATTCAAAATTTTTCATTTGGTCAAAAAAAAAAATCAATGATTTTTATATGAACATGATGTGATTTTATTCTTTTGTGGTGCTGAGATTCAAACCCAGGCCCGCCCCTGCATGTGCTTGGAAGCCCTTTACTGCGGAGCTATATCCTCTGCTGTTTGTGAAAATCTTCATTTGAGACAGGGTCTGGCTAAGTTTGTTCAGGCTGCCCTGACCTTGTGATGCCCCGCCTCAGACTCCCAAGTAGCTGGGATCACAGGTGTGCACCACTGTACCCACTGCACGTGACTTTCAAAACCAGACATATGACAGACTTTTGCATCTTTTTTTAATTTTAGAATTTAATTTAGATAAGTCTTTCTCTTGGAAGAAGTCAGAGAACCCTTGTTGTCCCTGCCGAATCATAGACAGAGTTGTCATCTTGGTGCTTCCTCCGCTGTAGCGTTTGCCCGTCTTATGTGTTCCAGGGTGGAGTTAACGCTTTCTACCATGGGATCCAGGACTGTGACCAAGACCATGCCCGAGAGCACCTTGTGATGGAGAAGGGAGACACTGTTTTCTTTCACCCTTTGCTCATCCATGGATCTGGTCGGAACCACACTCAAGGATTCCGGAAGGTATGCATCTGTTCTGATCCAGATTTTAAAGATCAGCGAGTTCAAAACAGAAAATCATAGGTATAGTAAAGATTTATAACTTTTCCCTAAACTGCCCTTTTTTTCCAGTTTGTTTACCAGGAAGTATATTTGCCTTCCTTTTGTTTTTAGCTCTACTCAGTCAGAAGCCAGGTGCCCTTAGGATCCTAAACCGGTTCCTCGTGAATCTAGGTCATTTGTGGAATTGCTTCAGAGCAGTTGCTCACCTTGCAGTGCACAGTGTGCTTTCTGAGGCAAAAACAATGACTGAAATACTCAAAATAGCATGCTAACTTTGTTCCAGAAGAATCTTTGCTGTTGTTACATGGATGTAAAAGTGCACTCCTTCTTCTTTTTTTTTTTTTTTGGCTTTGTGCCTAATGTGGCTTTCCCTGACAATGAGGCCTGGGCAGAAAATGGAGTTTAGATCTGTACTCAAGAAGTTTGAAATTTGGGGCAAACTAGACAGTCCTTCTGACTGGTTTGATCACCTTAAAATAACTAACACATGACAAAGGTGTTTTTTTTAGCTATTGTTTTACAGCTTACATATGTTTATACCTTTTTCTAGAACAGGGAAAACTAAGTAACCTCAGCCTCATCCCCAGCAGGAATCAAGCTGGGTAATAATGTCAGTGTATTGACCTCTAAATGTCCCTTTTGATTGAGAGGTGTGTTATTTTCCTCCTCAAGGTAGTTCACTTTTCATATAAATTGCCATTGCAGTGATTACCTATCCCACATTTGACTGTGTAACTAGCCTTCATGACTAAGATGATGAACCACAGGTTGGACATTTCTTTTTAGGACTTGGAGATATATCCTCCCTGGGAAAAATTAAATGTTTAAAAACATAAAATTCTGTTACATCATTATGTCCCCTGTCATATGTATACCTTTAAAATAGATATCACCATGTGTTAATTTTTTTGTAATTTCTTAATTAGAATTTAGCTGGAGGCTGGAGGGAGAGGCTGACCCACAAAGACAGATTTGGATGCCATGGAGTGGCCTGGCAGTTCAGAAGCCAAATTCTGGGTGGAAGAATTGACTTTCTGTAAGGAGATCTCCCTGCTTGCTTTCTGGAAGTAATGGGATGCTTTTCTCCATTTTCAATTGTTCACTCTGCACAGGCAATTTCCTGCCATTTCGCCACTGCCGATTGCCACTACATTGACGTGAATGGCAACAGTCAAGAAAACATTGAGAAAGAAGTTGTAGAAAGCAGGGACTGAAAGTAGCATAGACTTGAAGGTACACTTGCATGAAATAACCAAGTATAGTTGTCTGAAGTTTCTTGTCTTCAGATGCTTAATTAATCCCTGATTTAATTTGAAATGAAGGACACAGAGCCTTCTGAAGGCATAGAAGCAAACATAAAGGTTTGGGGCTTCAATCAGGCCTCCTTTCTTGATAAGGATTATTTCCATTAGGCAATTCAGTAAGACTCCAGAGAGCAATTCTGGATCTAGTGTTGCTTTCAGTATATTTGCATCTGGACTTTTATGAGAGGCAGAATGTTCATGGAGCAGAGATGACAGTAATGCTTATGAATGAGGGGCATTAGACAATGCTTCTTGTGCTTTCCTTGTATTTGTTTTTAAGTGGTGGACATTCAATGCTGCTAACGAGCAATAGACAAATCAAGGCAATCAAATAAATATCTTCGCTTTATAGAACGCACACATTTTAGCCTCTGATCCAAGAAGCTATTCCTATTTTATTTTATTTGTATGAGATAACGATACTACAGGCATGCCCCTTCCCCCAAGAGACTGAGTGTGATAAGTCTGGGCTATCCCAGATGCTTTAGGTCACTGCACACCTTTGGGATGCACCATTGAGAACTATTGGAACAGCTTTCAAGGATGGAGAATCTTGCTTCTCCTTTTAGAACCTACAAATGTATCCCTTTTCTGAAAATGTTCTACCATTGTGGATTCAATCAACCGAATTGTTGGAAAATAGTCAAACTATTAAAATATAACTGTTTATGTACTGAACATTGTACATTCTTAAAATTCTTACTCCCTAAACAATACAGCTTATCTGCATAGTGTTTCTATTGTACTAGGTGCTATAAGTAATCTAGAGGTGATTTGAGGTATAAGGGATGATGTATGGAGGTTATTTTATTAAAGGGAATTGAGCACCCATGGACTTTGGTATCTGAGGTCCTGGATGGTACATTACATTTGAAGTTTATGAAGGTTGTGCTAAAGGAACACCTCCCATATTTATATTATTTACATTGTAAGTTAGAATTAATCAGGTGTACTTTAATAATAGAATTACCATATCAACTCATATAATTCTAACATATAAAAACACTCCCATGTCCTTTTTCTCATTTTCTTCATTAGAATCCAATGAATAGTCTGTACAGTACCTGCTATAAAAGAGGAATTAGTGTCTGAGAGCTAGATATTAGAGTCAGGCCTAATTCTGAAATAATTCTTTCTGCTATACCCTGTTGTTGCTCAAAAATATACAAGAAATAAGGAATAAGACCGTCTAACTTGCTTTATTAATAATGAAGTAAGGTTCGTTGTGGAGCATGCCTGTAATCCCAGCTACTTCCCAGCTTGATTGAGGTAGGAGGATTACAAGTGAGGCCAACCTCAGCAACTTAGTGAGACCCTGTCTCAAAATGGAAAAAAAAAAAAGGACTGGGGATGTAGATGAGTGGAGAGTGGTCCTGGGTTGCATCTCCAGTAACCCTCTCCCCACACCCAAGTAAACCAGTACCCACAGCACCATTTTCACCCCTATGATCTTACCAGAGTTGCATCTTGAAAGTGGTTCAGGCAAGTAAAGATAAGCAGAGAGAAGGGTAGTGCAGTGCTCTGAGTGAGCATCACACCCCACCCACCCAGGTGCATTACCCGTGATCAGTGGGGCTGCCCGCTTGGGGATCCATTGACTCTGTGCAGTTAGCACTGACTTTGGCAATGAATTAATGTTGCCAAGAGAATTAATTGGAATTTCAAAACTTGTTTTATTTACTAGTCAATATGAATGTAGTTTTTAACTAGCTTTTAAAAAAGAGCTTTGCTATTTAATCATTTGTAGAGGCTAGAAACCTCTTGTCTTTTAGGGAATAGGTCAATGGAAGTATTCTATAAACTCCTTCTGTCTGGATTATTCCCAGGATGTATTCATGTTTCTAGCCCAACTTGTGAAAGGAGAAGGAACCAACCTTTGAAACAGTCCTTAATTTGATCTCTTTTAAAGGAAATAAAAAGGAGTCTTAGGAACGTGTTTTTGTATTGGGATGATGTAATCTAACACTTGTCAAAAAAAATCAAGAAACGTGTATTGGGGACTTTATTGTATAGAGTTAATTTTGCAGTGCCATGACCTTAATGAAATATTACTGTTTTAGGAAAAAATGATTTGGGATTACAACTAATAAAGATGGTATATGATTTAAGCAAATTCAATGAGCTCCTTTCATTGAATTTGCTCTTTATTCAGACAGTGTATTTTTGGAAACCCACCGTGCACTCAGATAAGCATCCCTCTCCTGGTAAACCTACCACCCTTTCCTAGTAAATCCACCACCTCCTGATTTCATGTCATGAGGGATTTCCTATCTAGAACATTGCATAGTATATTCACATTTAGTGAAAGGTGTACAAAGGACATCATGGGATCAGAATAAGGATGGCTTCTGCTTCTCTGACACAAGTTTCCTTCCAAAGACTTCTTCAACCCAGTTACCCTCCTGCAAAAACACAATATCTTTTCCAATCTTTTCTTTTTTCCTAAGGAATGTAGACAACGGCATCTTCCCCTGTATTTCTGTTAAGCAGGGCAACTGAAAGCCTTCAACATTTATGAATGAAACCTAAGCTGTTTTGAGGAACAGGGACATTTTAGGATACTTCAGCCTGAACTGGGAGTGAGCCTGAACTGGGGATTTATTACAATATAGCACGGCATTTTTGTACCACTTGAGGGCAGCAAGGAGACCTGGTCCTTATTTTCAAAAGTTCAAATTAGGGCCTCATTAAGAAGGAAATAGCCGATGCCTTTCTTGTCATTCTGCTCAGCTGAGATTTTCCTAAGTCTTGTGTTTCCATGTTTGTTAGTTTCCTAGCCCCAGCTGGAAAGGAGAGAAGGCGAGAGAATCATTAAGAGGGCCTAGGGAAGCTGGTCCTAGAATAAGGGGAACTGCAATGTAAATAAGGAATGCCAGGGCAAACAGCTTGCAGAGAGCACTGCTTTGATCTAGAACAAAGTTCCACCTACTTCCAACCTGGATTTGTTCCTCCTGCTTGGGCCTCCTGAGTTGCTATGATTACAATCACAGGCCCAGGTGCCCTCTCGACCTCCTATTGACAAACCAAACTTCACCAGGGAAAACAGCACAGTTTGTTAGTTCCCAGGTGCATTCTCAACTCTCCAATCAGAAGACATGCATTTCTCATCCCATCTGTGTCCCTTCTGTCCATTAGTTCACATAACAAGTGCCCACTCTGTAGTGGGAAGGGGAATGACAGCAGGATGACTAGGGCTGCTTGTCACCTATGTGCACCCTCCTTGTAAAGGGTGGGAGGGAACCTCTGCTAGAACATGAAGAGATGGGACAGGAAGAGCTTGGCAGAATGAGGAGAAGCCTGGCTGCTCAGTGGAAGGGGATCTGTTCTGGTCTGCTTATTTCACCAGAGAGAAATCCCAAAGTTTATGCTCAAAGCACAAAATAAAACAATAACTTTCTTCCTGGAACTTTGGGTCTCAGAGTTGAGGAAAGTTAGAGGCCTTTGCTCATATGGATGTGCTTGGAGTTCCCCCCTTTGCCTTGGTGTTCTCTTTACTATATAAAATTGAGATAAAAATATCTATACCATCAAATGAGTCATCTTACTGTTTGTGTGTTTTCCATTGCTGGGGATTGAACCAGGACTCTACTTGGCAACGTCCCAGCCCTTTGCATTTTTTATTTTGAAACAGGGTCTTGCTAAATTGCCCAGGCTAGCCTTGAACTTGTGATGCCCCTGCCTCCATCTCCCAGGTAACCTGGATTACAGGCATGTGCCATGCCCAGCAGTTGCCATGTTCCTGGGAATGAGAGGGTGTTGGGTTTGATACATTTGACCAAAATAACATCCTCAGTTCAGACTTCCACAGACAATGGAAAGATGACCTTGACTTCACAATGACTCAGTGGTGGAATCTGTTTGGGGAACAGTTAGATTTAATCCTGGAGGGTCAGATAGGCCTACAACTGAGCTGGTGGTATGACTGGGAGACAGTGCATCACAAAGCTGCCTTCCATGTCTATGAGGGCCACAGGTGGGATAAAGCAGGCAGGGTCTTGTTTCTCCAAGGGGACACCTTGTAAACAAAGCCTGGGACAATCATCATACTTCCTTGAAGGGCAGATGATCCTCCATGTGAATACTTTGGATGGGGAGTGTTTCCAGGGAAAGGTGGAAGGTCATTGATTCTGGCTCTGCCACATATTAGCAATTAACTTGTCTGAGCCTGTTTCCTCAGCTAAGACACAGGAACAACTGGGCTACCTGCTAGGATCATTGTAGGGGATCAACAGGACAATATACTGCACCTCCCAGGTTCCTTTCAGAGAAAAAGAACATAATCTCAGTGACTGGAGGCTCTGTTGGTAGATAGTCTTCAGGTGTGGCCTCAGCTTCAGAGCTGCCCTCCTGGCTATGAGTGTCCTAGTTTCTCCAAATTTCCATGTTTTTGGTGATGTGGACAGTTTTGAGGCCTGCATAGGTGTTCCTCACCATGCATTTTTCTGATGTTTTCTTCATGATTAGATTAGGGTATTGGGTTTTCTCAGGGAGACACAGGGGGAAGTGGCAATATCACAACACACTAAGGGTTCATGTGTTCAACTTCACTTATGACTATTGATTTGACCTGGATCCCCTGACTGAGGTAGTGTTTCAGCCTCTTCCTGTAAATGTACTCCATACTATATCCCTTGGTAGGAATCATTCAGCAGTGAGGATTTATGTTCCCCTTCCTCAAGGATGGGATATCTACAGGAGATATTTGGAATTCTTCTGTCAAGGAGATTTGTCTCCTCTGCTCCATTTATTTATTCGTCTATTTCCATAATTTATTGACTTAATTCATTCATTTAGTCATATATTTATATCAGTAAGGACTCAGGGATATATATTTCTTGGGACTATAACACATTGTTTAATTGTTTTATGGTTTCTGATGCAGGGGATTCCCCTCAGGGCCAGGATCATGCTAGGCAGTTGCTCTGTCATTGAGTGACATTCCAAGTTCCCTCATCCTTTTTCTGTGACAGTTTTCTGTCTGACTTTTGATTTTCTTCTGTGTGGACCCCAGACCTGAAGTGTGGAGCTTCAGCTCCCCACTCTCCTGTGACACTGGGTCCTTCTGTGAGCAGGACTCTGGACTCTGGGACACAAGTAAAGAATGTTATGGGGAAGGTATAAAGAACCCAAAGGTGAAGGCCAAAGGTGAAGGCCAAAGAGCGGGCCATAATCCAGTGGCTGATGTTCCCTCTGGACAAACAGGAAATATCTGATGGGCTGATGGTCACAGTGCACTATGGAACTGTCACCAAATTTATGTAAAGACTCCATTAAAGACATAACATGTTTACAAGGGACATCATTCTGGAAGTAACTACGTGATAAAGAAACAATGAAAAAATGAGGGGAAGAAAGAAGGCAGATGCAATGTCAATCATCTGTAGATAAATCAACAGATTTTTTAAAAAGCCCTTCCAAGACGAACTTTTAGTTCTGTAAGAAAATTTAAGTTACGCTAGACTGTAGTAACCTTTTTCTGGGAGTTGTTTGTTCCATACGCTTAAAAAAAAAAAAATGACCAGCGAAACTCTTATTTTGAGCTGGCCACGCAGTAAATGAAGTCTCTTTTGAAAAGCACAAGCGATGTTTAGTGATAAACATTTGAACTTCACCGGTGTAGCAGTGGCAAGAACAATCGCGCGCATGGCTGTTGACAACTGAAGCTATGAAGTTAAGAGTGTGGCTCAGGTCCCGCAGGGAGGGTTCCTGGGGGTTAGAAACAGGCCTCCTGAGAAGGAGCACAGGCGACAGGAGCACCGCGCTGGCCAGGTGACCCAGGGCGTCTCTGGCACTCCCCGCTGGCCTCGCCCTGGAGGCGGAGCTCCGGGAGTCGCGCGGGGCCGCCGCGCAGTCCTGTCTCTCCCGGAGGCGGGGCGGCCCGGAAATGCAGTGGGGCGCAGGCCCTGCCAGTCGGTGTCCTCGCCGCCGCCATGGAGCAGCAGCGCGCCGGCGCACGCCTGCGGATGATTCTGGGGCACCTCGGCGGCTCCTCGGCCCGGGCCGTGGTATCCTTTAGGCCGAGCGGCGCTCGGGCCACTTGGGGCACAGCAGCTTGGCCTTGGAGGTGGCCCTGGGCCCGTGTGGTCGCAGGACGGTCACTTCCCTAGCCCTTCGCAGTCCTCCGCGCTGCTATCCCCGTCAAGGTTCCATCTCAAAACAGGCTCCAGGGAGCGGGGTGGAGGCTGGGTCTCCAGGCGCTGTTGGCCCCACGTCCCGAAAAGTCTCTTTGCCGGCCATCGGGCGCGTGGCTGCCCTGGTTTCGGTGGCTGCAATCGCGTCGCTCCACCTTTCTGGTCCTCCTTGTGGCCTGCGGCTTCTTGCTTGGTGAAAGTAAGGGGAAGATTGGGGTCCCAAAGGAGTCCTTGCCATAGTCACAGCCTTGTCATGTTCTGCACGCGGTGTGCACGCCTCTGCGAATACCTTGAGACCAAGAAATGCCCGAGGACACTCACTGTGCATAGAAGCCCAGAGCTGCCCAGAAGGGGGGACCTAGGGGACAGACCACTAGAATTCTCTCAGGAGGGAGTGCCAATCCTCTGAAGGGCTGAATAGGTGGGAACTGGACGTATTTTCACTGCTCTGGGCCACTGTGGCAGCCTAGGGTGACTTGGGGACCATGCCAGAGTCCCGCAGTGGTCTCTGGGAAAAGGACTTAGAATTGTGCGACCGCGGTCCCATGAGTCTGCAGAAGCGAATCCCAGAGAAACGTGTGTGTCAGCTTGTAGGGGAGGAGCAGACCCAGAGATGTTACTGTGAACAGGCCCCGCGAATGGAAGCGCTTTCTTGAGCTGCTTTTGCCTGCTCAGGTTAAGCCTTCTCATTCAGGGCGTGCTTTTGGAAGCTCTGTAGGAAACTGCCTGGAGGTTTTCCTGAGGTCAGTAGGCTCTCTTCGATTTTTTGTTATCACCCTGACATCTGTCCTAAGGCTGATTCTAATAGTTGTTTCTGGACTTTCACGTTTCCTCTTCCCACTGGGTTTCCCAGCAGCAGTGTGGGAGTACATTGCAAGTTCAAAGTTTTTGTGCATAGAATGATAACGAGACCCCAGGTGAGGATGTCACCTCATTTTACAGGTGAGAAACAGAGACTAGGAGAAATTAAAAATTTGAACCAGTCATTTAACTAAACCAGTTAATTGCATTGCAGGACTGCATTTTTACATTGAATTAATTTCAGCTTAAATAGCCAGGGGTGGCTGATGGCTATGTTTGTCATAGTGTGGTCCTTGGACGGGTGGCATCAGCATCCCCTAGGAACTTGTCAGAAGATCTTGTGAGGAATGCACTTCTGCTCTGCAGATGTAGCTCAGTGGTAGAGGGCTTGCCTAGTACTCTAGGGCCCTGAGTTTCATCCAAGAGGATGGGGAATGCAAAATCTATGACTCAACTCAGACTGCAGAATCAGAATCTAGGGATGGGGACCTGAGGTCTCTTTTATCTAGGCTCTTGTGATGCAGGCTAAATATTGGGAGTCACTCATACATTGGGACTGGTTATATTTAGGAGTAGAATTGAGGTGTCTTGGTCCAGTCTCTGAATACTTTGTTTTCCCTCTCTGCCATTCTGGGGATGGAACCCAAGATGTGGTACATGCTAGGCAAGTGCTCTACCACTGAGCTACATTTCCAGCCTTCTCAATATTTTTTAAAATTGAATTTTCTGACATTGCTTGTTTTGATTATAATAGTGCTGAACTTAGGGATTAGTTTTTTTATGGACATTTTCTGTATCAGCACTTGTGAAAATGGCTTTCTGTAATGATGCCTAGACTATTGACTACGGTAGCCCAGACACATGTGGCAATTGAGCCATTGAAATAGGACCAGTGCAGTTAAGGGACTGCATTTTGACATTGAATTAATCTCAGCTTATATAGCCACCAGAGGTGGCTGGTGGCTATGATCTTGGATAACATGGGCCAAGATTTGCAGTGAATTTCTTTTCATCTTAGAATTCTGGGAGTTTTGTGGTAGTTTTTTTTTTTTTTCAGCCTACATTATTTCTCAAAATGGTAGATTTTGGAATTAGGATTCATCATTTTTCAAGTATAAAATGTCATGTATTTTTTTTTTTAAAGAAAAAAGTAGAAAGGGGAAAATAAAAACATATAACTCATCTACTAGTTACAACTTTTTAGTGTTTTCCACTCATTTGCATATGTATTACAAAAGCAGGAATAAAACATGATTTTTTTGTAACTATTTTTTTCACCTAACTTTAGATCATAAACATGTCTACATCATTAAAAATCTCTCCAAGAACAATAAGAAGAAAGAAACCATGGTGCAGGAATAGTGGAGAGATCTTGGAGACCTGAGTGTCTTTGCAATGACAATTTGTTGAGAGATGCTGACCCAGGGTGTTAACCTCTCTGTCTCTGAGAGAGCAGACAGGAGCTCATAATTCTGACTCTTGCCTTGCACCCTTCCTGGACTATGACACTGTCACCACATTCCATAGAGTCATCACTTAAGAAATGATAATGTGTTTGAGAAGTGACACTCTGAAAGGAACTCTTTTAGCTAAAGAAACAATGAGAAAATAACAGAAACAAGCAGATGCTGTGTCAATAATCTGTAGTTACAGTTTGGAAAAGAGACCTTAGAAAAAGAATTTTTAGTCCTTACACATATTTAAAGTTAGACTACACTGTGAAGCTCGTGCTATTCTTGGAATCATTACTTATTTTATAGACTCTACCCTTCCCCCCACCCCATGACCTGTTAAACTTTCTAGTGTTTTAGAGTGAGGTCCAACTTAATTAAATGCCTTTTGTGAATACTTCCTGTTCTCTCCTTACTTCTAGAGCTGAATTTCGGATTTGTTCTCATTCAGTGTTTTCCTAGAAGGCGGTCTCACATGGATTAAGACAGGCTGAAGCTGTGGAGTAGAGTGTGAGTCCTGTCCTGGCTCAGCCATTCCCCTCCAGGTGACCTTCACCAGTTACTGAGGTCTCCAGGCCCAGGTTTCCTGGTGCAACAGCAGGAATGACAGTAAAGTCCCTGATCTTCCTGCCACCTCCCCAGATTATTGTGATCATGAAACAAAGTGATATAAATGAAAGGACCTAAAGCAGCATGTGTACCTGTCAGGCTGATGTGGGAGACCTGAGCATCTGGTGTCTGTTTAGGGAACTCCTGTCCTGTGAGAACCACCCCAGTGCAGGTGGTTGTTTCTAGACAAGGTTGACCCCCGTATTTTACACTGTTCGCCTTAATTCACATCCTAGGTAGCTCATCCCACTTCAGGGCCTATTGCCCCTGCCAGTTTCCACCCTCGGCAATTCCAGTAAGTAGATGTAATTTTAATTGGTAATGCTATTATGTATATTAATGCTTTTCCATTGGTAACTTGGGTGTGATGTCTAATATAATATGTTGCCTGATTAAAATTTGATATGTACATTCTCTATTTCCAGGATTTGTTCTTATTAGTAGAATTGTGGATACTTTTGATGATCTTGACTTTAATTTTCTATATTTTTTTCTAAAATTCAGAAAGAAGAAAAATAGCAGAAAATTAATAATCTGAGTTTTGAAAATGCAATCACAAGTTCTCACAGTTAAATTAGCTTATAGCTTGGTTAAACTGAAATATTAGATAATTTTTTGGTTTACATACTTACATTATATCTTCTCTTTTTTTCTTCTCCTTCTTCCTCTTCTTCTCATTCTTTTTCTTTCTTCTCTTTATTTATTTATTTATTCTTTGGACTCCAGGGCTCAGGCACTGTACCTGCCTCAGCTTCCTGAGTAGCTGGAATTAAAGATGTGTTTACTGCCACATCTGGCAAGTGTATTATCTTTTTTTTTTTTTTTTTCCTACTATGGATTAAACCCATGGTGACTTAGTACTGAGCTGCATCCTGAGTCCTTTCTATTTTTTATTTTCAGACAGGGTCTGGATACAGTGCTTAGGGCCTCCCTTAATTGCTGTGACTGGCTTAGAAATTGTCATCCTTCTCCCTCAGTCTCCTGAATCTCTGGAATTACAAGCCTGTACCACTGTGCCTGTCCAGGATTATTATCTTAAATCACTTTTAAGGGGAAGACCTTGACCTTCATAAATATTGTTATAGCCAAATTTCTATCTTAAGAGATGGGTGATTTGCATTTGCTTGTTTGTTGTACTCTGATTTTGGTGTTTGTTACTTTGATTACTTCTGAGAATGTATTGATTAAATTGAAAATATAAAACTCATTGAATTAGTTTACCAACAGAAAATCATATACACGCACTCTAGAAAAAATTCAAAATCAGAGAAATAGAATTTAAAAAATCATCCATATTTCATTGTTCAAAGACAATCCCTGTTTGGCAAAAATTTTTTTTTGTTGTATTTCTCAGCAGTTTCCTTTTCACGAAGAGTATTGTGTTTACATTATTATAATTGCATTTTGTTATAATGTGCGTCATCCACATTCTTGTGTCCTTTACTTTTAATACCTGAGTCATATTCCATCGAGTGGATATAATGTCATTAGTTAATTTTTCTTCAGTTAATGTACATTTTGTGACCATTTTTAATGTTTTGGATCTGGTTTTCAAACTTTTAAAGGCCCTGAAATTGAATAGGATCAAAGTATTGTTTTAAAGAGTATGAACATTTTGGGGGTTCTTGTTACATAATGTTAGGTTGTAATTTGAGATTTGGACTAATTTGGTGCCTTTTTCTCCTGTAGATATACTTTGGATAATAATGTGTTAAGCCTGGAACAGAGAAAATTTTATGAAGAAAATGGATTTCTTGTTATTAAAAATCTAGTGTCTGACGCTGATATTCAACGCTTTAGGTACAGTAATATTCTTGGTTATTTTACAAAAACCATGTGTTATGGCAGTTGTGTTACTTGGAGGGAAATGGATGGAACAGGAGGACATCATGTGAAGTGCAGTAAGGCAGAATCAGAGTCAAGGGTTGTTTTCTCTCATATGTGGCAACTGGAGAGAAACAAGGGGAAAAAGAGGTCTCATGACAATAGAAGGGAGATCCATGGAGCACAGGAAAGGGGCTGATGGGATGGAGGAGGGAGGGAAGGGGAGGTGCTGGGGAATGAAATTGACCAAATGATGCTCTCTGTAGGTATGACTGTATCACAATGAATCCCAACATTATGTATAATTGTAATTCATCCTTAAAAATTTATAAAATATGTATTACACATCTGCGATGGGAACACAAGTTAGATTAGCCTCTGCATGTTCAGATGTTTTTGAGTGACGTGGTTTGTGGGGAAGTGTTTAGGAACCTGGGCCCTGGAGGCAGACTTTCTGACCCTCATCTCAGCTCTACTGCTTAATATGATGTGTCCCTCCATCAACTGAGTTTTCCCTACCTGTGTGTACTCCTCTGTAAAATGGGCACAGTGATAGGACTGATCTAGTAGTATGTTTGGGATAAAATAAGGTAAAATCTATGGAGAGCACCAAGATCAGGGCCTGGCTTCAGGTGGTTGCTGAAGGAATGTTTGCTGTTACAGGACAAGCATCACTTACCAGAAAATTCAATATTCAAATCATCGAACACCAAGATGATGTCCCAAGGGGAAAATTCCACACGTGGCTCATGTGATGGTCATGGTCACAACACAGACACACTAACAATATTGAATAAAATTACCTTCAAATTATGTGTAAAAGGTATACAGGAGACATAAATTAATTTTGTGATGAGCCTTAGTGTCATCTTCAGGCTATTTCATTATTATTTTTGTTAGTAAGATTATAATTATTTTCAGTGCTTGGGATTGAACCCAGGGAAGCTTTAACACAAAGTTCCATCCCCACCCTTTATATATTTTATTTCAAGACACAGTCTTGCAGAATTGCATAGCCTGGCCTCAAACTTACATTCCGAAGCCTCACCTCCTGTGTCTCTGGGTTTCTAGTCATGTGCCAACAACCAGCTCATTATGTATATGTCAATATTCCAAAATCCAAAAAGACTTGTGATCTGAAATATTTCTAGTTCTAAGTATTTCAGATAAGGCATACTCAGCCTCTATTATTGCAATGTAATCAGAAAAGTATTTCCCTACTGGTGTGTTAAGCAAAGCAATATTTTCATCCTGGCAGTGGATTATAGCTAGGAGGCCAGGACTTCTGAGTTGGCCATCTTCTTCTCCCTCCCTCAATTAGGCCTGAGGGCTGACTTAGTCAAGAGAATGTTCTCCTGAATCTGTAAATCTTTGCACAGGTGAGGACCAACCAGGGGCTTGGAGCAGAGGTCATGACATTGTTTATAAACTTAATTTTCTAGGGTTGAATTTGAAAAGATTTGCAGAGGAGAGTCAAAACCAGAAGGACTAATGGTAATGAGAGATGTGACCCTTGTGAAATCAGAATACATTCCAAGTGAGAAAACAATCTCAAAGGTGCAAGATTTCCAGGAAGACGAGGAGCTCTTTAGATTCTGCACTCTGCCCGAGGTTAGAGACCGCTCTTTGTTTTCTTCTTCACAGCCAGCCTGCAGGTCTGCCCAAGACCTGATGGTTGTACTGGAGCTAACCCTTCCTACCCATGGTGCTAGAGTGGTGGTTCTCAGCTGGAGGTGATTTTGCCCCCAGTGGATATTGGCAATGTCTCAAGACTTCCTGGTGGTGGTACTGGCATCGTGGTGCACTCACTAGTGACTCCAAGTGGGTAGGGACCAAGGATGCAGGTAATGGGGCAGAGATCCTCTGATGCACAGAGGAGCTCTTTCCCCAAGAACTATCTACCCAAGATACCAATAGCACCAAGATTGAGAAATGCTGCTGTGGAGTATGCAAATTATCTTTTTCTAAGAAAGAGAGGAATTCTGTGTTAAAGAGGAAGTGCCCTCCAAGACTCAATACCGACAGGGGTGAAATCATGAGGCTGCATTTGTAAATCTATCTACTTTTCTGTTTGTTTCATAAATGGGGTCAGTTGAATGAATTTGCTTTTAAATATAAAATAGTTTTTATTTAATTTTATTTATTTGTGATACTGGATTGAACTCTGGGCACTTCATTACTAGACTACACTCCCAACCCTTTTTATTCATTGTTTTGAGAAAGGATCATGCTGTGGTTGTGGTTGGCCTTGAACTTAGGATTTTCCTGCCTCAGCCTCCAGAGCTGATGGATAACAGGCATGTGTCACTAGGCTTGACTTAAATTAATTTTATTAAAAATTGTTCTTTTTTAAGAGGAATTTAAGCTGTCACTATTCGCTGATGACATGATTCTATATTTAGAGGGTCCAAGAACCTCCTCCAGAAAACTTTTAGACCTCATCAATGAATTCAGCAAAATAGCAGGCTATAAAATCAACACGCATAAATCTAAAGCATTTTTATACGCAAACGATGAAATAGTTGAAAGGGAAATGAGGAAAACAACTCCATTTGCAATAGCCTCAAAAAAAATAAAATACTTGGGAATCAATTTAACCAAAGAGGTAAAAGATCTCTACAATCAAAACACTGAAGAAAGAAATTGAGGAAGACCTTAGAAGATGGAAAGATCTCCAATGTTCTTGGATAGGAAGAATTAATATTGTCAAAATGGCCATACTACCAAAAGTGCTATACCAATTCAATGCAATTTCAATTAAAATCCCAATGATGTACCTTACAGAAATAGAGCAAGCAGTCATGAAATTCATCTGGAAGAATAAGAAACCCAGAATAGCTAAAGCAATCCTTAGCAGGAAGAATGAAACAGGGGGTATCGCAATACCAGAACTTCAACTATACTACAAAGCAATAGTAACAAAAATGGCATGGTATTGGCACCAAAATAGACAGGTAGATCAATGGTACAGAATAGAGGACATGGACACAAACCCAAATAAATACAATTTTCTCATACTAGACAAAGGTGCCAAAAATATGTAATGGAGAAAAGAGAGCCTCTTCAACAAATGGTGCTGAGAAAACTGGAAATCCATATGCAACAGAATGAAACTAAACCCCTATCTCTCACCCTGCACAAAACTCAACTCACAATGGATCAAGGACCTTGAAATCAGACCAGAGACCCTGCATCTTATAGAAGAAAAAGTAGGTCCAGATCTTCAACTTGTTGGCTTAGGATCAGACTTCCTTAACAGGACTCCCATAGTACAAAAAATAAAAGCAAGAATCAACAACTGGGATAGATTCAAACTAAAAAGCTTTCTCTCAGCAAAGGAAACTATCAGCAGTGCGAAGAGAGAACCTACAGAATGGGAGAATATCTTTGCCACTCATACTCCAGATAGAGCACTAATTTCCAGAATATATAAAGAACTCAAAAAACTTTACACGAAGAATACAAATAACTCAATCAACAAATGGGCTAAGGATATGAACAGACGCTTCACAGAAGAAGATTTACAAGCAATCAACAAACATATGAAAAAATGTTCACCATCTTTTTTTTTTTTTTTTTTTTTTGGTGCTGGGGATTGAACACAGGGCCTTGTGCTTGCAAGGCAAGCACTCTACCAACTGAGCTATCTCCCCAGCCCTGTTCACCATCTTTAGTAATAAGAGAAATGCAAATCAAAACTACCCTAAGATTCCATCTCACCCCAATTAGAATGGCGATTATCAAGAATACAAGCAACAATAGGTGTTGGTGAGGATGTGGGGAAAAAGGTACACTCATACATTGCTGGTGGGGTTGCAAATTAGTGCAGCCACTCTGGAAAGCAATGTGGAGATTCCTTAGAAAACTTGGAATGGACCCACCATTTGACCCAGCTATCCCACTCCTCGGCCTATACCCAAAGGACTTAAAATCAGCATACTACAGAGATACAGCCACATCAATGTTCATAGCTGCTCAGTTTACAATAGCCAGACTGTGGAACCAACCTAGATGTCCTTCAATTGATGAATGGATAAAGAAACTGTGGTATATATATACAATGGAATATTACTTAGCTATAAAGAATAATAAAATTATGGCATTTGCAGACAAATGGATGAAATTGGAGAATATCATGTTAAGTGAGATAAGCTAATCTCAAAAATCCAAAAGATGAATGATCTCACTGATAAGCAGATGATGACACATGAAGGGGAGTGGGAGGGGGCAAGAATGGAGGAAGGAGGGACTGCATAGAGGGAAAAGAGGGGTGGGGGGGAGGAAAAAAATAACAGAATGAATCAAACCTCATTACCCTATGTGAATGTATGATTACGCAAATGGTATGCTGTTACTCCATGTACAAACAGAAACAACATGTATCCCATTTGTTTACAATAAAAATAAATTTAAAAAAAATTGTTCTTTTTTAGGAGTATTTCTTATATCTAAAAACACCCAAGCAGTACAGAAGGGCACAACATGAGAAGCAGCCCCTCTCTACTAAAGCTCCACTTGCTGTGAGCTCTTTGTGTGTTCTTGTGGAATTAGTTCCTGCATCCTCAAGTGTGTTTGTACACTCTCATGTTTTAGCACCATGGTCTCCTAACCACTTGTTTAGAAGAGTTTTGAAAGAGACTTCCATATAGTACTTATGGAAAATCGTAACCAGATGCTGTCAAAGTGTTTGACTTCTGAAGGCAGACTGCACAGGTAAATCCCCGGGAATGTCCAGTCCAGCACCCTGGACAGAAGGCCCAGGGAAAATGGCCCTCCACCATCAGTGCTTCCCACCTGCAGTGCTGTGATGGGAATGGAAATCTTCAAGCGATCACAGATAGAACTTGAAGACAGAGCCATCTCGTGGTGGATGAAGCACTACCATCCATGATGTTCAGATTTCCTACTTTTCTTTCTTCTGAAGGGACTAACTCCATGGGATCAGGGCCCTGCTTTTCTTGTTCACTCTTAGTCCACCTCTGGTCATTACTGTGCTGGCTTCATGAACCTCAGGGAAGAGTTGTTGAGAGAATGGCCACCCTCATTGGAATGCACTCGAAGTTTGCTCGAAAAAGTACTGTTTAATTTGTAGCTTGGAAATTTAGAATGATTTTCAACTCTGAGGTACGCATGCTTGGCCGGATTATGAAATACCAATTGGTGTTTTTACTGTTGCCATTTTGGTTCTCGTGTGGATACTTTATGCCTCTTCCTATACTTCTGATTTCCCATGAGGATTTTTTTCTTCTGCCTTTTCTCAGGTTCTGAAGTATGTGGAGTGCTTCACTGGACCCAATATTATGGCCATGCACACAATGCTGATAAACAAACCTCCAGATACTGGTAAAGTGCTTTTATTAAAGAGAGGCAAGAAAAATACAGATTGTTGAATTAAAATAAGTAGAGTAGTTGTTCTAGCCCTAGCCATGTGTGTAACTGTCAAATTTGGGTGAGTGAATGTGAGTGCTTTTGTTTAAGTCTTAAAATAGCTCATGTTTTATCAACTTTGGAGTATAATAGTATTTCAGATACGTTATTGCTAAATTTTCAGATGACTGGCTCTCTGAAATGGCAGTTTAAGAAATGTGTCTGTTCTTTTTTTTTTTTTTTTTAATTTTATTTTATTCATTTCTTTATATGTGGTGCTGAGAATTGAACCCAGGGCCTGGCACATCTAGGCAAGCACTCTGCCACTGAGCCACAACCCTAGCCCTGTGTGTTCTTGTATCATAATCCTTCTAATCTCTGATCTTCACCAGCCATTCTTAGCCAGGATCACATGGATGCTGCTTTCTTGATCTGAAGACATCATTATTACTAACAGGATGAAAGCAGTTACTACAAGTCACATCAAGTCCTTGTGGTGCCTTCTGATTGCCGAAACCTAGATTCTAAGTCCTAACATAGACACTAATTCTGAAGGAGATACCAGGTGTCTGCATTTTAATACCCAAGCCCAGAGATTCTACTGGAGATGACTTTCAGAAAACATGGAGAGATTTGTCTATAATGGTAGCAGAAATCAGCCAAAGAGAGATTTTTATTCTTTTTCACTTTTAGTTCCTTCTGACAGCTGGGAGAGGTTTATGTGATAGATCCTAACTTCAGGATCACTAAATGTCTACCTCCATGGATGGCCTTCCTGGTGAGGAGAGTTGGTTTGGGAACCAAGTTCCAAGATTAAACTGGGGAAAACGTCCCTGCGGGCAGTGATTCTGACTGGACATTGATTGTATATAGGACACCTATTACTCCATGAAGTAAGCCACCTTAGGGAGCTATTTTTGGCATCAGTCATTTAGAAGGGACCTCAAATTTGACTCTGTAACATTCTCTTTAATTTAATTCTTCAGCTTTTAAAAAAACAATCCTTACTGCATGCTAGCTGTGTGCCAAATTCAGAGTGACAAAGCAATAAAGCACAACAGAGATGATAAGGTATATGCACCTCCCTAGACAAGAGAGCAAACACCCAGCAATCAGAAACTCAGAAGGAAGTGTAGATTCCGAGCCCCATGTTGATTGCTATATCAGTCTGGTGCTGATCTCTTGGGATGGATTTTGCAGTGTTTCATGTGGTTGTTTTTTGCAGGGGAAGGTCAGTGTGTTGTTTATTGAGGCAAAGAATAAGAACTGTGAGGCTGGAGCCCCTTTTGACAGCAGGCTCATTTCAGGTAAGAAGACTTCCAGGCACCCCCTGCACCAGGATCTGCACTATTTCCCCTTCAGGCCCAGCAATCTCATTGTTTGTGCTTGGACCGCCATGGAACACATTGACCGGAACAACGGCTGTCTGGTTGTGCTCCCAGGCACCCACAAAAGTCCCCTGAAGCCACATGACTACCCCCAGTGGGAGGTAGGTCTGTCTTAAACCACTGAGTCTGGATCAGAATCTCTTTCACTGTTCTTGTTACACATCAGGTGCAAAAAGCTTAGAAATGAGACTGCTTTCCTTTTTCAGCAATCATTGTCCAGTTAGAGAGGAGTTCAAGGACATCGAATAAAGTGTTCATTATCTTTGTTCTTTCAATATGTGCTTGAAAGTCAGCCAGTGTGGGGACTTGGGCAGGAGGGGCATAGGATCTGCAATGGTGAGGCCCTAATAATGACTGAGGTCAGACATAAACCCTTCGACCCCAAAACGTGTGTGAAGTGCCTCTGACTGAAGGCTCTCAAGTAGAGCAGAGGCTGGGAGGGATTGTCTCCTTGCACCTGTGAAGACCAGCAGAGGCTCAGGTGTGGGAGGTGGTGATTCAGCCAAGCCTTGAAGGACAAGGTAGAATTACCTGTCACAGAAAAATTCCATTGGAAGCAGGAGGGTCAAGGGAAGGGTGAACCTGGCTAAGGATCAGGAAAGATGGAAGGCACACAGAGCAGATAGGCTGGGAGCTGAGGCACATTTTGGTGAATAGAAGGGAAGGAGAGCCTGAAAAGGTAGGTTAGGACCTTAGGACCTGATTGAAAAGAACTTTAACACCAGGAAGTTATATGGAGAGAGTGGGTTCCTTTCTTTTTTTTTTTTTTTTTTAATTCTGTTATTTTTTTCCCTTCCCCCCACCCCTCCCACCCCTCTTTTGGGTTCCTTTCTTTTTTAGGAAGGAAGTTGGAAGAGTTTTTATTTCTAATGAAAGTATCACATAATAGTACATATTTTCAGTGTATAATTTGATCATTTTGACACACACATACACATCTGGTACCACAACAAGAGAATCTTTTCCACCTCCTGTCCCAGGCAACCACTCAGTTGCTTTCTGTTCCTGTAGATTAGTTTGCATATTATAAAATGTCATATAAGCATAATCATGTGACATACACTGTTTTTTTTTTTTTTATTATTGCCTGTTTTGCTCAGCATATTTACTTTGAGGTTCAACAAAGCTGACACTTGTCTCAATAGCTCCTTCCTTTCCATTGCTGAGTAGTTTCTGTTGCATGACTGTGTCAGGGTTTGTTTGTGCATTCAAATGTTGATGCTGGGGAGCTATTAAGGTGCCTCTGCACCCATGAATAACAAGGTCAAATCCATTCTTCATGAACATGATCTCAGGTCAGAGACACAATTCACTGGAGGTTTAGGTGTCCAGAGGCAGAGAAACCAGAGAGGAGATTCTCAGCATTTTTTGTGCAAGACCAGAAGATCCTGAAATCCCTGGTGATGGTCAGAATGGAAAGAGCAGCTGTGGTCAGCAAGGAGACTGAGTCATCTTCTGCAGGAAATGAAGGATGTGGCTTCCAGGGCTTCTCTCTCAGAATTCTTGCACTCCTGATTGTGTTCTGTGGAAATATTTATGTCTGAATCCTGATAGAAAAGTGGAAATTGTGAAATTCATCAGTTAAGTTGAGGGACAGGCAAGCATCAGAAGGAGGCTCTAGCTGACTGGGCAGAAGGGAATGGTGTCCAGGGCTTGGGGAGCAGACTGGTCTCTGAGATGCTGTTCAGATTCACAGCAGTGACAGTGGAAGGTGTGCTTAGCTTAGCTGGGGTCAGTATCCACCTTGGCCAGGAAAGAAGGACACTGGGCCAAGGTCACAACATTGTGCAGTAGGACGATGGTCATTCCCCAGAGGGTGCTCTTAGCATGAGGAATGGGACACTTCTGCCCACATGCATACCGGTTCATCAGCTGTAGTCGCTTCTCACTTTAGTTTCCTTAATAAGACTATAACCCATTTCCTAGAATAATGGCTACCTTTGGAAATAGTTATCAACAAGCACAGTGTTTAAACTTACTAATCTCTTTTGACTCTGAGTAAAACCTAAGTCCTTTGAGCTCAGAAAAATTGAGTCTTTTCACCATTCTGTTTTGGAAGAATAATTAGTCTCTGCAAGACACCCTCAGTAATACAAGAATGATATGAACAAAATTCTAGGTGAGGAGAATGTCAGGCTGGGACAAGGATGTTAAGATTCAGGTTAGAAATGCCTAAGAGAAAGGTGTTCACCTGCATTCAAAATAAGAGTAAAAGCTGATCTAGATTGATTATAATTCAATGAGGGAAGGTAGACAAAGTTCAACATTTTCTCATTTGGTCAAAAATAAAATTATTATTAACTTGTGAATTTAATTTGTTGCAGTGCTAGGGTTCAAATCCAGGGACCTGTGCATGGTAGGCATGCCTTGTATCATTGAGCGATATCCTCAGCTGTTTGCAAAAATTTAATTTGAGACAGCGTCTGGCTAAGTTTGTTTAAGCTCCCTGACCTTGTGATGCATGGCCTCAGCCTCCCAAGTAGCTGGGATCACAGGTGTGCACCACTGTACCCACTGCACGTGACTTTCAAAAGCCAGACATATGACAGACTTTTGCATTTTTTTTTTTTAATTTAAGAAACTAAATTTGATATTTCTCTTTTGGAAGAAGTCAGAGGACCCTTGCTGTCCCTGCTGAATCATTGACAGAGTTGTCATTTTGGTGCTTCCTCCACTGTAGCATTTGCCCGTCTTATGTGTTCCAGGGTGGAGTTAACTCCATGTTCCATGGGATCCAGGACTATGACCAAGACCATGCCCGAGTGCACCTCGTGATGGAGAAGGGAGACACTGTTTTCTTTCACCCTTTGCTCATCCATGGATCTGGTCGGAACCACACTCAAGGATTCCGGAAGGTATGCATCTGTTCTGATCCAGTATTTAAAGATGAATGGGTTCGAAACAGAAAATCATAGGTATGTTAACATGTAAAATAGTTATGACTTTTCAAATACTTTTTTCCAGTTTATTTACCATAATTATATTTGCTTTCCTGTGCATTGTGTGTGTGTGTGTGTGTGTGTGTGTCTGTCTGTCTGTCTGTGTGTCTGTGTGTCTGTGTACTCAGTCAGAAGCCAGATGCCTTTAGGAGCATCTGGAGTTTAGGTCCTAAATATGTTATTTGTGAATCTTGGTCATTCGTGGAATTGCTTCAGGGCAGTACCTGCTTTCTGAGGCAAAAACAATGGCTGAAATACTCAAACAATCACATTTGGAATTTATATTGCTCAAGGTAACTAGAACTAGAAGAAAATTTATAATATCATTATTAGTGGGAAAATAGTATTGATCCTAAACAAAGGTCCTGAATTGGCTGCTCAGAAATGAGATTTAGCAGGCAGCCATGTTTGCCCTCTTCCAGCCTCAGTGTTTTAAATTAAATAATTTTGTCACTTACAATTAAAAATTAACACAATTCCTCACAATGTGAGATTTCTCACTTCTCTTAAATTCTGCAGATCTCATAGTATTGTGAGCTTACTTTTCCCCATGGCAACATGGTTGTCCATACTATTGAGGCTCCTTTAGGGTTCAGTTGAGTTTCCAAGTTTGCCCTATGGTTCCCACTGATCCCTGTTTTAACCCCAAGTATACGGTTGCAGACTTCAGTCATTTATATTTGCACCAGGTTTACCAGGGCCTGGCATAGGCTGAGGCAAGTTGGGGGCAAAATTTGCCTGAGGACAAGATTGAAGGGGCAACCAAAATCTCAGCCCTCAAGTTAAATGCTGTTTTACTAAATTAAAATTAATACAAAAAATCTATGCTGTGTACAATGCCAAAAATTAAAGGAAGTGCCTGTCCTAGCATAACTCTCAGGCTCTGTAAGTATCAAGTGCAGGCACAAAGGTGTAAATAGTGATTTGATCTGTAACATATTATACAATTTTTCCATATTTTTCATTGATTTTAATGTTTGGAAGAATATTTACCATTATTTCCTAACAATATGGATGTAGAAGTGCACATATTTCTTTTTGACTTGGATCTTGATGTGGCTGCCTGGCACTGGGCCTTGCCCCAAAAATCTGCACTCTAGAAGTTTAAAATTTGAAGCGAAGTAGGAAGTTTTTATAAAAATTGCCATTGTTATATTTACCGGTCACAAATTTGACTGGGTAACTAATGTTTATGACTAAGAAGATGAACCACAGGTGGACCCATTCCCTTATAGGACTGGGAGATACACACTCACTGGGAAGACTTGAAGTCTTAAAAAACGTAAAGATGTGTTACTTAGGTGATTATGTCTCCTATCCTATGTATACCTTAAAAAAATAAGCCTCATAGCTGGGTAACAAAACCTTTTGTAATTTCTTAATCAACCTTTACTTGGGGGGCAGGATGGAGAGGCTGACCTACAAAGAAGCAGATTTCGGATGCCATGGACAGGCCTGGCAGTTTAGGTCAAATCCTGGGTGGAAGAATGGACTCCCTACAAGGAGAACTCCTAGATTGGTGGTTGGCATTATGGGATGCTTTTCTCCATTTTCAATTGTTCACCCTGCACAGGCAATTTCCTGCCATTTCGCCAGTGCCGATTGCCACTACATCGATGTGAAGGGCACCAGTCAAGAAAACATTGAGAAAGAAATTGTCGGAATAGCAGATAAAATCTACAGAACTCATAGTGGCTTGGACTTGAAGGTACACTTGCATGAAGTAACCAAGTAAAGATGTCTCAAGTTTCTTTTCTTCACATGCTTAATCAATCCCTAATTTAATTTGAAATGAAGGATATGGGGAATTCTGAATGCATAGGAGCACACATGAAGTTTTGGGACTTCAATCAGGCCTCCTTTTTTGGTAAAGAATATTTTCATCAGGAAATCCTTTAAGACTACAGAGAGCAATTCTGGAGCCAGTGCTGCTATTGGTAAATTTGCAACTGGAGTTTTATGAGAGGCATAATGTACATGGAGCAGAGATAAAGGGTCACTAATGCTTATAGATGAGGGGCATTAGACAATGTTTCATGAGCTTTCCTAATTGATACACATCACTTGTAAAGTATTTGTTTTTAAGTAGTGGACATTTAATGCCGCTGATGAACAATAGACAAATAATCAACCAAGGCAACAAAATAAACATCTTCACTTTAAACTCTTTTAACCTCTAACCAAGAAACTATTCCTATTTTATTTTATTTGTATGAAATGGTGATAGTACAAGCATGTCCCTTCCCCCAAGAGACTGAGTTCATCCAGGATGCTGGAGGGCACAGCAAACCAGTGGGATGCCACAGTGCCACTGGGAACCTTCGGAACAGCTTTCTAGGGTGGAAGATCTTGCTTCTCCCTTAGAACCTACAAATGTGTCCCTTTTCTGAAAAGGCTCAATGATTGGGGGTTCAACCAGCTGAAATGCTGGAAACACTTTCAGAATATTAAACACTATTTGCAAAAAACTGCATCAGTACTGAACATGGACAGATATTTTTTTCTAACCACTATTCCCTATGTAATACAGCCTAGCAACTACCTAGTGTTCTATTATACTAGGTGCTATGAGTAATCTCGAGGTGATTTGAAGTATATGGGAGGATGTTCAGAGGTTATCTTATTGAAGAGACTTGAGCATCCATGGACTTTGGTATCTGAGGGGTCCTGGACTGTACATTACATTTGAAGTTTGTGAAGATTGTCCTGGATGAGTAGCACCTGCATTTTTTAAGTTAACTTCATAAGTTAGAGTTTATCAGATACAATTAGAATACCAATAGAATAGTAGAATAATACCAACTCATATAATTCTAACGTATAAAAACTTCCACGTTCCATTTCTGATTTTCTTCACCAGAACACAATGAATAGTCTGTAATGCAACCTGATGTCAAGGAGAAACTAAGAGTCCCAAAGACTGACCTAAGAACACAGCTAGATTTCAGGCCTAATTCTGAAATCATTCTTTCCACCATACCTTGCTGTTTGCTCAAAATAAATAAGAAATAAGACAGTTTCAATTACTTTATTAATAATGAAGCAGGGTGCATTTTGGCACATGCCTGTAATCCCAGCTACTTCCCAGTTTGGTTGAGGCAGGAGGATTATAAGTGAGGCCAGCCTCAGCAACTTAGTGAGACCCTGTCTCAAAATGAAAAGTCTGGGGATATAGATCAGTGGAGAGTGGTACTACGTTCCATCTCCAGTAACCCCTCCAAACACCCAAGTAAACCAGTACCAATGGCACCATTTTCACTACTATGATCTCATCAGAGTTGCACCCTCAAAGTGGTTCAGGCAAGTAAAGTAACAATAAGCAGAAAGAAGGGTAGTGCAGTGCTCTGACTGAGCATCACACCCCACCCACCCTGGTACATTACTCATGATCAGTGAGGCTGCCCGTTTGGGGATCCACTGACTCCCTGCAGTTAGCAATATTTTAATTGTTGGCAAGAGAGCTAATTGGAGTTTTAAACTTATTTTATTTACTAATCAATATAGTGATAATAGCATTCTTTTTTCCATTTGTAGAGGCTATAAATATCTTGTCTTGGGGGGAATAGGCCAATGGAAGTGTTCCATACACTCATTCTGTTGGTATTATTTCCAGGATATTTGGATGTTTCGAGCCCGACTTGTGAAAGGAGAAAGAACCAACCTTTGAAACAACCCTTAATTATAACTCTATTTAAAGGAAATCAAAAGAAAGAAGGCGTTTAAGGATAATGTATTCATATTGGGATGATGTAATCTTTTCTATCATTTGGCACCAAAGTCAAGAAACATGTATTAGGAACTTCATTCTGTAGAGTTAATTTTGCAGTGTTGTGATGTTACTTTAGTAGAAGTAAAAACAATAAATGAAATATAACACTTTTCAGATAAACTGGTTTGGGATTATAACTAATAACATGGTATATGATTTAAGTTTGTTCAATCAGTTCCTTTCATTGAATTAGCTCTTTATCCAGACAGAAATGAATTCTTTGAAATTCAGTGTGCGTTTATTTAGATAAGCATCCCTCTCCTAGAAGCCCTCAATTCTCCATTTCATGTCATGAGTGATTTCCAATCTAGAACCATGCATAGTACATTCACATTTGGTGAATGGTGTTCAAAGGACATGTGATTAAAATAAGATGGGTCTTCTTTCTTTGACACAAGCTTCCTTCCAAGACTTCTTCAACCAAGATACCCTCCTTCAGAAAGAGAACATCTTTTCCAAAATTTTCCTTTGTTTCTGAGGAATGTAGACAAGGACACCTCTCCCGTATTTCCTGTTAAGCAGGGCAACTGAAAGCCTTCAGCATTTATGAATGAAACCTAAGCTCTTTTGAGGAATAGGACATTTTAAGATTCTTTAGCCTGAATTGGGAGTGAGCCTGGACTGAAATATTTATTTCAATATAGCACCGTATTTCTATACCAGTTGAAGCAGTGCAACCACTCTGGAAAGAAGTATGAAGATTCCTCAAAAAACCAGGAATGGAACCACCATTTGACAAAGTTATCCCACTCCTCAGTACATATCCAAAAGTTTTAAAATCAGCATACTACAGTGATGTAGCCACATCAATGTTTATATAGCACAATTCACAATATCTAAGCTATGGAACCAACCTTGGTGCCCTTCAACAGATGATTGGCTAGAGAAATTGTGGTATATATACACAACTGAATATTACTCAGCCATAAAGAAGAATGAATTTATGACATTCGCTGGTAAATGGATGAATCTGAAGACTCATGCTAAGTGAATTAAGCCAATTCCCCCCCCACACACACACAAAAAAAAAATCAGTATTCTCTCTGGTATGTGGTTGCTAAACCACAAAAGGGGAGGGGGAAAGAACAGAAATTTCAGTGGTTCAGACAAAGGGGAATGAAGGGAAGGGAGGGAGCTAGGAATAAGAAAGACAGTGGATTGAATCTGACATAACTTTTGTACGTACATACGTGAACATGCCACGGTGAATCTCAACATTGTGTACATCTGCAAAACTGGGAGCCAAATTAGAATAGGATACATGCCGTGTTTGTATATGTATATCAAAAGAGATTCTACTGTCATGTACAACTGAAAAGAGCCAATAAAAAATCTCTTCTTAAGACAAAAATCAACATGGTTCTTATTTTTAAAAATTCCACTTAGGGCCTCAGTAATAAAGCAACAGCCGGTGCCTTTCTTGTCATTCTGCTCAGTTGAGGTTTTCCTAAGTCTTGTTTTTCTATGTTTGTTAGTTTCCTAGCCCCAGCTGGAAAGGAGAGAAGGTCAGAGAATCATTAAGAGGGCCTAGGGAAGCTGGTCCTAGAATAGGGGGAACTACAATGTAAATAAGGAATGCCAGGGCAAACAGCTTGCAGAGAGCACTGCTTTGATCTAGAACAAAGTTCCACCTACTTCCAACCTGGATTTGTTCCTCCTGCTTGGGCCTCCTGAGTTGCTATGATTACAATCACAGGCCCAGGTGCCCTCTCGACCTCCTATTGACAAACCAAACTTCACCAGGGAAAACAGCACAGTTTGTTAGTTCCCAGGTGCATTCTCAACTCTCCAATCAGAAGACATGCATTTCTCATCCCATCTGTGTCCCTTCTGTCCATTAGTTCACATAACAAGTGCCCACTCTGTAGTGGGAAGGGGAATGACGGCAGGATGACTAGGGCTGCTTGTCATCCACGTGCACCCTCCTTGTAAAGGGTGGGAGGGAACCTCTGCTAGAACATGAAGAGATGGGACAGGAAGAGCTTGGCAGAATGAGGAGAAGCCTGGCTGCTCAGTGGAAGGGGATCTGTTCTGGTCTGCTTATTTCACCAGAGAGAAATCCCAAAGTTTATGCTCAAAGCACAAAATAAAACAATAACTTTCTTCCTGGAACTTTGGGTCTCAGAGTTGAGGAAAGCCAGAGGCCTTTACTCATAGGGATGTGCTTGGAGCTCCCCCCTTTGCCTTGGTGTTCTCTTTACTATATAAAATTGAGATAAAAATATCTATACCATCAAATGAGCCATCTTACTGTTTGTTTGTTTGTTTTCTGTCGCTGGGGATTGAACCAGGACTCTACCACTTGGCAACATTTGCATTTTTATTTTGAAACAGGGTCTTGCTAAATTGCCCAGGCTAACCTTGAACTTGTGATGCCCCTGTCACCATCTCCCAGGTAACCTGGATTACAGGCATGTGCCATGCCCAGCAGTTGCCATGTTCCTGGGACTGAGAGGGTGTTGGGTTTGATACATTTGACCAAAATAACATCCTCACTTCAGACTTCCACAGACAATGGAAAGATGACCTTGACTTCACAATGACTCAGTGGTGGAATCTGTTTGGGGAACAATTTTTTTTTTTTTTTTAATTTATTTTTTGGTCTTTTTATTGCAGTGCTGGGGATTGAACCCAGGGCCTTGTGCATGCAAGGCAAGCACTCTACTCACTGAGCTATCTCCCCAGCCCAGAACAATTAGATTTAATCCTGGAGGGTCAGATAGGCCTACAACTGAGCTGGTGGTATGACTGGGAGACAGTACATCACAAAGCTGCCTTCCATGTCTATGAGGGCCACAGGTGGGGCCTTGTTTCTCCAAGGGACACCTTGTAAACAAAGCCTGGGACAATCATCATACTTCCTTGAAGGGCAGATGATCCTCCATGTGAATACTTTGGATGGGGAGTGTTTCCAGGGAAAGGTGGAAGGTCATTGATTCTGGCTCTGCCACTTACTAGCAATTAACTTTCTGAGCCTGTTTCCTCAGCTAAGACACAGGAACAACTGGGCTACCTGCTAGGATCATTGTAGGGGATCAACAGGACAATATGCTGCACCTCCCAGGTTCCTTTCAGAGAAAAAGAACATGTTCTCAGTGGCTGGAGGCTCTGTTGGTAGATAGCCTTCAGGTGTGGCCTCAGCTTCAGAGCTGCCCTCCTGGCCATGAGTGTCCTAGTTTCTCCAAATTTCCATGTTTTTGGTGATGTGGACAGTTTTGAGGCCTGCACAGGTGTTCCTCACCATGCATTTTTCTGATGTTTTCTTCATGATTAGATTAGGGTATTGGGTTTTCTCAGGGAGACACAGGGGGAAGTGGCAATATCACAACACACTAAGGGTCCATGTGTTCAACTTCACTTATGACTATTGATTTGACCTGGATCCCCTGACTGAGGTAGTGTTTCAGCCTCTTCCTGTAAATGTACTCCATACTATATCCCTTGGTAGGAATCATTCAGCAGTGAGGATTTATGTTCCCCTTCCTCAAGGATGGGATATCTACAGGAGATATTTGGAATTCTTCTGTCAAGATTTGTCTCCTCTGCTCCATTTATTTATTCGTCTATTTCCATAATTTATTGACTTAATTCATTCATTTAGTCATATATTTATATCAGTAAGGACTCAGGGATATATATTTCTTGGGACTATAACACATTGTTTAATTGTTTTATGGTTTCTGATGCAGGGGATTCCCCTCAGGGCCAGGATCATGCTAGGCAGTTGCTCTGCCATTGAGTGACATTCCCAGCTCCCTCACCCCTTTTCTGTGACAGACTTCTGTCTGACTTTAGATTTTCTTCTGTGTGAACCCCAGACCTGAAGTGTGGAGCTTCAGCTCCCCACTCTCCTGTGACACTGGGTCCTTCTGTGAGCAGGACTCTGGACTCTGGGACACAAGTAAAGAATGTTATGGGGAAAGTATAAAGAACCCAAAGGTGAAGGCCAAAGAGTAGGGCATAACCAGTGACTGATGTTGCCTCTGGACAAACAGGAAATATTTGATGGGCTGATGGTCACAGTGCACTATGGAACTGTCACCAAATTATATAAAGACTCCATTAAAGACATGATAACATGTTTACAAGGAACATCATTCTGGAAGTAACTACGTGATAAAGAAACAATGAAAAAATGAGAGGAAAAAGAGGGCAGATGCAATGTCAATCTGCAGATATTACAATAGATTTTACAAAGGGCCCTTCCAAGAAGAATTTTAGTTCTGTAAGAAAATTTAAATTACCCTAGACTGTAGCAACCTTTTCTGGGAGTTATTTGTTTCATACGCTTAAAAAAAAATGAACAGGGAAACTAATATTTTGAGCTGGCCACGCAGTAAATGAAGTCTCTTTTGAAAAGCACAAGCGATGTTTAGTGATAAACATTTGAACTTCACCGGTGTAGCAGTGGCAAGAACAATCGCGCGCATGGCTGTTGACAACTGAAGCTATGAAGTTAAGAGTGTGGCTCAGGTCCCGCAGGGAGGGTCCCCGTGGGTTAGAAACAGGCCTCCTGAGAAGGAGCACAGGCGACAGGAGCACCGCGCTGGCCAGGTGACCCAGGGCGTCTCTGGCACTCCCCGCTGGCCTCGCCCTGGAGGCGGAGCTCCGGGAGTCGCGCGGGGCCGCAGCGCAGTCCTGTCTCTCCCGGAGGCGGGGCGGCCCGGAAATGCAGTGGGGCGCAGGCCCTGCCAGTCGGTGTCCTCGCCGCCGCCATGGAGCAGCAGCGCGCCGGCGCACGCCTGCGGATGATTCTGGGGCACCTCGGCGGCTCCTCGGCCCGGGCCGTGGTATCCTTTAGGCGAGCGGCGCTCGGGCCAGATGGGGGCACAGCAGCTTGGCCTTGGAGGTGGCCCTGGGCCCGAGTGGTCGCAGGACGGTCACTTCCCTAGCCCTTCGCCGTCCTCCGCGCTGCTATCCCCGCCAAGGTTCCATCTCAAAACTGGCTCCAGGGAGCGGGATGGAGGCTGGGTCTCCAGGCGCTGTTGGCCCCACGTCCCCAAAAGACTCTTTCCCGGCCATCGGGCGCGTAACTGCCTTGGATTCGGTGGCTGCAATCGCGTCGCTCCACCTTTCTGGTCCTCCTTATGGCCTGCGGCTTCTTGCTTGGTGAAGAGAAGGGGAGGATTGGGGTCCCAAAGGAGTCCTTGCCATAGTCACAGACTTGTCATGTTCTGCACGCGGTGTGCACGACCTCTGCGAATACCTTGAGACCAAGAAATGCCCGAGGACACTCACTGTGCATAGGAATTCAGAGCTGCCTAGAAGGGGGGACCTAGGGGACAGACCACTAGAATTCTCTCAGGAGGGAGTGCCAATCCTCTGGAGGGCTGAAGAGGTGGGAGCTGGACATATGGCACTGCTCTGGGCCACCCCTGGAGGTGGAACTCTTGCTCAACCTGTTCTTGGACTGCTTCCCTTCCCAGGAGAGCTCTGTGCACTGTGGCGGCCTCTGGGACCTGGGGACCATGCCAGAGTCCTGCACTGGTCTCTGGGACAAGGACTTAGAATTGTGAGCCCGTGGCCTCCTTGAGTCTGCAGAAGCGAATCCCAGAGGAACGTGTGTGTCAGCTTGTAGGGGAGGAGCAGACCCAGAGATGTTACTGTGAACAGGACCCGCGAATGGAAGCGCTTTCTTGAGCTGCTTTTGCCTGCTCAGGTTAAGCCTTCTCATTCAGGGCGTGCTTTTGGAAGCTCTGTAGGAAACTGCCTGGAGGTTTTCCTTAGGTCAGTAGGCTCTCTTCTGCTTTATGTTAACACCCTGACTTGTGTCCTAAGACTGATTCTAATAGTTGTTTCTTGGACACTCACTGTTGCTCTTCCCACTGGGTTTCCCAGCAGCAGTGTGGGAGAACATTGCAAGTTCAAAGTTTGTGCATAGAATGATAACGAGACCCCAGGTGAGGATCTCATCTTATTTTACAGGTGAGAAAGAGAGACTAGGAGAGATTAAAAATCTGGAACAAAGTCATTTAATTAAACCAGTTTTTGTCATAGTGTGGTCCATGGACCAGTGTCATTTGCATCCCCTGGGAACTTGTCAAAAGAACTTGTTAGGAATGCACTTCTGCTCTGCAGGTGTAACTCAGTGGGTTTAGCTTGGTGGTGGAGGGCTTGCCTAGTACCGCAGGACCCTGGGTGTCATGCCAAGAACGTGGGGAATGCGAATGCTATGGCTCAACTCAACCCAGACTGAAGAATTAAAATTTAGGGGTGTGTAACTCAGGTCTCTTTTATCTTGGTGTTTTTGACCAGGCTAAATTTTGAGAACTACACTGGGATTTGATATATTTGGAAACAAAATTGAGGTTTCTTTGTTCAGCCTCTCAGTGCTTTGTTTTCCCTCCCTGCCATTCTGGGGATGGAACCCAAGGTGTGGTGCATGCTAGGCAAGTGCTCTACCACTGAGCTACATCCCTGGCGTTCTCAGTATTTTTTTAAATTGGATTTTCTTACCCTGCTTATTTTTGTTAAAATAGTACTGAACTTAGAGATTAGTCTTTTCATGAATATGTTCTAAAGCACTACTGTTGAACATGGCTTTCAGCAATAATGGAATATTCTATTTCAATACAGTTGAGCTATCGAGTTGTGGAAAAAGGACCAGTGCAATTGAGGGGTTGCATTTTGACATTGAATTAATTTCAGCTTAAATAGCCAGAGGTAACTGGTGGCTATGACATTGGACAGCACTATTCACAATTTGCAATGAATATTACCTTAGTCTTAGATTTTTGTAGTTTTGTGATAGTTTTTCTTCAGCCATCATTGTTTCTTAGAATGGTAGATTTTGAAAAAGGACTAATTGTTTTTGAAGTATAAAAATGTTAAGTTTTTTTTAACATGAAGATAAGTAAAAAGGGGAAATTAAATGTATATGTACATAACTCTTTCCACCTTTAATGAATCATTCATAAACTTTTTGGTGACTTCCTTTCCTATGTATATGTATTACAAAAAAAAAAAAAAAAAAAAACCAAGAATATACTATATGAGTTTTTTTGTAGCCATTGTGCTCACCTAACTTTAGATCATAAACATTTCCAATCATTAAATTTTCCCCAAGAACAACAATAACAGAGAAACCATGCTGCAGGAATAGTGGAGAGGCACCAAGAACATTGGCTAGATTCTGACATCTGAATGTCTTTGCAATGACAATTTGCTGAGAGTCCTTGACCCAGGGTGTTAACCCCTCTGCCTCTGAGAGAGCAGACAGAAGCTCATAATTCTGACTCTTGGCTTTCACCCTTCCTGGACTATGACACTGTCACCACATTCCATAGAGTCATCACTTAAGAAATGATAATGTGTATGAGAAGTGACACTCTGAAAGGAACTCTTTTAGCTAAAGAAACATGAGAAAATAATAGAAACAAGCAGATGCTGTGTCTGTAGTTAGTTTGGAAAAGAGACCTTAGAAAAAGAATTTTTAGTCCTTACACATATTTAAAGTTAGACTACACTGTGAAGCTCGTGCTATTCTTGGAATCATTACTTATTTTATAGACTCTACCCTTCCCCCCTGTTAAACTTTTTAGTATTTTAGAGTGAGGTCCAACTTAATTAAATGCCTTTTGTGAATACTTCCTGTTCTCTCCTTACTTCTAGAGCTGAATTTCGGATTTGTTCTCATTCAGTGTTTTCCTAGAAGGCGGTCTCACATGGATTAAGACAGGCTGAAGCTGTGGAGTAGAGTGTGAGTCCTGTCCTGGCTCAGCCATTCCCCTCCAGGTGACCTTCACCAGTTACTGAGGTCTCCAGGCCCAGGTTTCCTGGTGCAACAGCAGGAATGACAGTAAAGTCCCTGATCTTCCTGCCACCTCCCCAGATTATTGTGATCATGAAACAAAGTGATATAAATGAAAGGACCTAAAGCAGCATGTGTACCTGTCAGGCTGATGTGGGAGACCTGAGCATCTGGTGTCTGTTTAGGGAACTCCTGTCCTGTGAGAACCACCCCAGCACAGGTGGTTGTTTCTAGACAAGGTTGACCCCCATATTTTACACTGTTTGCCTTAATTCACATCCTAGGTAGCTCACCCCACTTCAGGGCCTATTGCCCCTGCCAGTTTCCACCCTCGGCAATTCCAGTAAGTAGATGTAATTTTAATTGGTAATGCTATTATGTATATTAATGCTTTTCCATTGGTAACTTGGATGTGATGTCTAATATAATATGTTGCCTGATTAAAATTTGATATGTACTTTCTCTATTTCCAGGATTTGTTCTTATTAGTAGAATTGTGGATACTTTTGATGATCTTGACTTTAATTTTCTATATTTTTTCCAAAATTCAGAAAGAAGGAAAACTACCAGAAGATCTATAATCTGAGTTTTGAAAATGCAAGCATGTTTTATCACAATTAAATTAGCTTGTAATTTGGTTAAGTTGACAAATTAACATATTAGGTAGTATTTTTTTGTTTTCATTATATTTTTTGTCTTTGACTTTTTTTTTTTTTTTTTTTTGACTTCACTAAGTTGCCCAAATTGTTATTGAACTCCTGGGCTTATGCAATCTTTTTGTCTAAGCTTCTGGAGTTGCTGAAATTACAGGTGTGGGTTTATTACTTTTTTTTTAGTGCTGCCATGGGGCAGTTTAACAGTGACGTGCATTGTTATAAATATTGTTATAGCTACAATTTCAGTCTTAAGAGAGGTGTTGGGTGATTTCATTTGCTGATATGTTTTTTCATATTGTGATTTCTTTTTGTTGTTGTTTTTCTAATTAGTTATACGTGACAGTAGGAGGCATTTTGATACATCATACATACATGGAGTATAACTTCTCATTCATCTGATTGTGTGTGATGTAGGGTTATACAGATCATGTAATCATATATGAACATAGGGTAATAATGTCCAATTTATTCTACTATCATCCCTATGTCCCCTCCCCTCTCTTCACTTCCTTCTGTTGAGTCCAAAATACCTCTATTCTCCCTTCACCTGCTTATTGTGAATTAGTATCTGCATATCAGAGAAGACATTCAGCCTTTGGTTCTTTGCAACTGGCTTATCGTGCTTAGCATAATATTCTCCAGTTCCATCAATTTACCTGCTGCCATAATTTCATTCTTCTTTAGGTCTGAGTAATATTCCATTGTGTATATATACCATAGTTTCTTTTCTATTCATCTGTTGAAGTGCACCTAGATTGATTCTATAGTTTAGCTATTGTGAATTGAGCTGCTATAAATATTGATGTGGCTACATCACTGTAGTATGCTAATTTTAAGTTCTTTGGGTATAAACCTAGGAGCAGGATGATTGGGTCAAGTTTTCTGAAGAATCTCCATACTTCTTTCCATAGTGGTTGCACCAATTTGCAGTCCCACCCCATTTGGTGATAGGTTGTATATTTATTTGGATTTTGTTATCTTGATTACTTCTGAGAATGTATTGATTAAATTGAAAATATAAAATTTGTTGAATTAATTCCCCAACTGAAAAACCATATGCATGCACCCTAGAAAAAAATTTAAAAATCAGAGAAATAGAGGGAATTTTTAAAAATCACCCATAATTGCATTATTGAAAGGTAATCAGTATTAAAAATATTTTTTGGTGTATTTCTCAGCAGTCTCCTTTTCACAAATAGTGTCTTTTTTACAGCATTGTAATTGTATTTTATTATAATGTGCATTTTCCACACTCTTATGTCCTTGAGTTTTAATGTGTGAGTCATGCTCCATCAAGTGAATATAATGTCATTAGTTAATTTTTCTTCAATTAATGTACATTTTGTGACCATTTTTAGTGTTTTGGATTTGAAGTTTTTCAAACATTTTAAGATTATTTCTTTAAAGTCCTACAACTAGAAGTAGTGGATCAAAGAATAGGAACATTTCTTGAATTCTTGGTATGTAATGGTAGGTTGTAATTGTTTGGACTAATTTGGTGCATTTTTCTCCTATAGCTAGCTATACTTTGGATATAATGTGCTAAAACTGGAACAGAGAAAATTTTACGAAGAAAATGGATTTCTTGTTATTAAAAATCTAGTGTCTGATGCTGATATTCAACACTTTAGGTACAGTAATACTCTTGGTTATTTTACAAAAACCATGTGTTATGGCAGTTGTGTTACTTGGAGGGAAATGGATGGAACAGGAGGACATCATGTGAAGTGCAGTAAGGCAGACTCAGAGTCAAGGGTTGTTTTCTCTCATATGTGGAAACTGGAGAGAAGCAAGGGGAAAAAGAGGTCTCATGACAATTGAAGGGAGATCCATGGAGCACAGGAAAGGGGCTGATGGGATGGAGGAGGGAGGGAAGGGGAGGTGCTGGGGAATGAAATTGACCAAATGATGCTCTCTGTAGGTATGACTGTATCACAATGAAACTCAAAGTTATGTATAATTGTAATTCATCCTTAAAAAAATTATAAAATATGTATTATGCATATGCAATAGGAACACAAGTTAGATTAGCCTCTGCATGTTCAGATGTTTTTGAGTGACGTGGTTTGTGGGGAAGTGTTTAGGAGCCTGGGCTCTGGAGGCAGACTTTCTGTCCCTCATCTCAGCTCTACTGCTTAATATGATGTGTCCCTCCATCAACTGAGTTTTCCCTACCTGTGTGTACTCCTCTGTAAAATGGGCACAGTGATAGGACTGATCTAGTAGTATGTTTAGGATAAAATAAGGTAAAATCTATGGAGAGCACCAAGATCGGGGCCTGGCTTCAGGTGGTTGCTGCAGGAGTGTTTGCTATTATAGGCTGAGCATTCCTAATCTGAAAATTCAATATCCAAATCATTGAGTACCAGATGATGTCCCAAGGGGAAAATTCCACACCTGGCTCATGTGATGGTTATGCCACAGCACAGACACACTAAAACTGTTGTATAAAATTACCTTCAAGCTATGTACATACGGCATATAGGAAACTAGGCCTGAGGGCTGACTTAGTAGAGAGAAGCTGCGCCTGTATCTGCACAGATCAGGGCCAACCAGGGGCTTGGAGCAGAGGTCATGACATTGTTTGTAAATTTAATTTTCTAGGATTGAATTTGAAAAGATCTGCAGAGGGGAGTCAAAACCAGAAGGACTAGTGGTAATGAGAGACCATTGCAAAATCAGAATACATTCCAAGTGAGAAAACAATCTCAAAGGTGCAACATTTCCAGGAAGATAAGGAGCTCTTTAGATTCTGCACTCTCCCAGAGGTTAGAGACCTGCTCTTATTTGGGTTTCTCCTTCACAGCCAGCCTGCAGGTCTGCCTCCAAGACCTGATGGTTGTACTACATCTAACCCCTTTTTACCCATGGAGGGTGCAATCGCTAGTGACTTCAAGTGGGTAGGGACCAAGGATGCTGGTAATTGGGCGGAGATCCTATGATGCACAGAGGAACTCTTTCCCCAAGAATTATCCTACCCAAGATACCAATAGCACCAAGAAATGCTACGGTGGAGTGTGCTAATTATCTTTTGTTAAGAAAGAAGAATTAAAGAGAAAGAGCTCTTCTAAGACTAAATAATAACAGGTGTAAAATTAGTGTAAATCTATTCATTTTTCTTTTTGCTTCATGAATCTTGTCAGTAGAATTATGAATTTTCTTTTACTCATTCATTTCATTCATTCTTCTTAGTTATGCATGACGGTAGAATGTATTTTGATATAGCATACACACATGGAGTATAACTTCCCACTCTTGTGGTTGTACATGATGTGAGTTACACTGGTTGTGTATACATATCTGATCTTAGGGAAGTTCTGTCCAATTCATTCTAGTCTTTCCCGCTTCCATCCCTCTCTCTTTTCCCCCATTCCCCTCTGTCCTAATTCGGTGAATCTCCACTCCTCCCTCCCCTGCCATTGTGAGTCAGCATCCACATATCAGAAAGAACATGAATTAGCTTTTAAATTTAAATTAGTTTTAATTTAATTTTGCTTATATGTGGTACTAAGTATTAAACTCTGGGGCACTTTATCACTTAATCAAACCCCCAGTCTTTTTGTTCTTTGTTTCGAGATATCAGTCGTGCTGTGGTTGAGGGTGACTTTGAACTTAGAATTTTCCTGCCTCAGCCATCTGAGCAGCTGAGATAACAGGCTACATCACTTCAGCTGGCTTAAATTAGTTTTTGTTTTTTTTTTTAAACTATTCTTCTTTAAGAGTAATTCATATTTCTGAAAACATCCAAGAATATCAGAGGGGCACAACCTGAGAAGCAGTTTCAACCTACTCAGCCCCACTTGCTGTGAGCTCTTTGTGCATTCTTCCGGAATTAGTTGCTGTGAGCTCTTTGTGCATTCTTCTGGAATTAGTTCATGCATCCTCAAGTGTGCTTGTACACTCCCGCCTTTTAGCACTGTGACTTCCTAATCATTGATTTAAAATGGTTTGAAAGAGACTTTCCAATATAGGACTCATGGAAAATCATAAGCCGATGCTGTCAGTGTTTGACTCCTGAAGGCAGACTGCACAGGTGAATCATCTGCGATGTCCTGTTCAGCCCCTGGAGAGAAGGCCCAGGGGAAATGACCTCCCACCATCAGTGCTGTGATGGAAATGGAAGTCTGCAGGTGGTTACAGACAGAACTTGAAGCCAGAGGCAACTTGTGGTGGATGAAGCACTACCATCTGTGACTTTCAGATTCCCTATTTTCCTTCCTTCTCAAGAGACTAAAACTCCATGGGGACAGGGACCTACTTTTCCTATTCACTTTTGGGCCTCCTACTATCCATTACTTTGCCTGGTTCCTGGACTTTAGGGAAGAGATGTTGAGGGAGTGGTCAAACTTATTGAAAGGGGTCCTTTGACTCACTGTCCTGCTTTCTGCTGGGCTAGTGGTGACAACCCAAGTCCTGACGGGCCCTTCTTATTTAGGATATGAGGAGTTGACTCTTCCTTCTGCCTTGTGCAACTTCTGTGGGTTTGGATAGCAAAAGTGATGTTCCTGGGCTTCCTAGTTGATACCTCCTAGATACTCTTATCTTTTTTGTAGGGCAAAAGAAAAAGGTTACACTTTAAGCTTCCATAAAAATGTCCCATTGAATTTGGAGTGTTGGAGATTTAGAATGATCTCTAGCTCCAAGGTTTTCATGCTCTATTGGCAGCATTGTGAAATACCAGTTGGTGTTAAAACTGTTGCTATTTGGTTCTTGTGTAGACACTTTATGCCTCTTGTCTATATTTCTGATTGAAACCTGATGAGGTTTTTCTCTTTTCTCCTCCCTTTTTTCAGATTCTGAAGTATGTGGAGTGCTTCACTGGACCCAATATTATGGCCATGCACACAATGCTGGTAAACAAACCTCCAGATACTGGTAAAGAACTCATTTGTTAGAGAGAGTCAAGAAAAAAAGATTGTTTAATTAACATGGTAAAGCTGATGTTCTAGCCCTGTTCGTGTGTGTAACTGTTCAACATTGGGTTGAGTGAATGTGAGTGCTTTTGTTTAAGTCTTTAAAAGCTCATGTTACATCAATTTTGAAGTATAATTGTGATTTCAGATGTTGATTTTAGGGTTATTGCTACTTTTTCAGGTGACTGGTTCCCTGAAAAGGCAACTTAAGAAATGTGATTGTTCTTATAGCATAGACTCCTTCTGTTCAACATCTCTGATCTTCACCAGCCATTCTTAGTCAGGATCACATGGATTCTGCATTCCTGATCTGAAGACATCATTGTTAATAACAGGATGAAAGTTATTACTATAAGTCACCCTCAAGTCCTCGTGGTGCCTTGTGCTTTCGAACACCTAGATTCTAAGTCCTCACTTACAGTGACACTGATTCTGAAGGAGATTCCAGGTGTCTGCATTTTAATACCATCTCCAGAGCTTCCACTGCAGGTGACTCTGGGATCACACCAAGAGATCCTTCTACACCAGCGGCAGAAATCAGCCACGAGAAGGTTTTATCCTTTTCTACTTTTTCTTCCTTCTGACAGCTGAGAGAGGTTTATGTGATAGACTGAAGCTCAGGGTCACTAAATGTCTCCCTCCATGGATGTCCTTCCTGTTGAGATGAGGTGGTCTGGGAACCAAGTTCCAAGAGCAAAACTGTGGAAAATGTCCATATGGTTAGTGATTCTGACGGGGCACTGACTGTATGCAGGATGCCTATTGCTCTATGAATTAAGACCTCTAAGGAAACTATTTTTGGCATCAACCACTTAGAAGGAACCTCAACTGGGCACGTGGTGCACTTTGTAATCTGAGTGACTTGGGAGGCTGAGGCAGGAAAATCTCAAATTCAAAGCCAGCTTCAGCAACTTAGTGAGGCCCTAGCTAACTTAGCAAGATCCTGTTTCAAAATAAAATTTAAAAATGACTGGGGATATGGCTAAGTAGTTAAGCACCTCTGGATTCAATCCCCCATACTCATTGAGACTCTATTCTCATGAGACTAAAACTCATACCTCCACTACCAAAAACAAAACAACAACAAAAACCTGAAAAAGGCAAAACAAACCCCCCTCACACATAACTGTAATAGTCTCTTTAATTTAATTAATCCAGCTTTATTTTGAAAAAAAAAAATTATTGAATGCTGGCTCTGTGCCAAATATAGAGTAACAAAGGAATAAAGCACAACAGAGATGATAAGGTATATGCACCTCCCTAGACAAGAGAGCAAACACCCAGCAATCAGAAACTCAGAAGGAAGTGTAGATTCCGAGCCCCATGTTGATTGCTATATCAGTCTGGTGCTGATCTCTTGGGATGGATTTTGCAGTGTTTCATGTGGTTGTTTTTTGCAGGGGAAGGTCAGTGTGTTGTTTATTGAGGCAAAGAATAAGAACTGTGAGGCTGGAGCCCCTTTTGACAGCAGGCTCATTTCAGGCAAGAAGACTTCCCGGCACCCCCTGCACCAGGATCTGCACTACTTCCCCTTCAGGCCCAGCAATCTCATTGTTTGTGCTTGGACCGCCATGGAACACATTGACCGGAACAACGGCTGTCTGGTTGTGCTCCCAGGCACCCACAGAGGTCCCCTGAAGCCACATGACTACCCCCAGTGGGAGGTAGGTCTGTCTTAAACCACTGAGGCTGGATCAGAATCTCTTTCACTGTTCTTATTACACATCAGGTACAAAAAGCTTAGAAATGAGAGTGCTATCCTTTCTCAGCAATCATTTTCCTGAAATTTGCAATTAGGATCAGGACATCCTGCCCCAGGCAACCACTGAGTTGCTTTCTATTCCTGTAGTTTAGTTTGCATTTTATAAAATGTCACATGAATATAATCATGTGGCATCCACCTTTTTTTGATGTGGCTTCTGTTGCTTAGCATAGTTATTTTGAGGTTCACCAAAACTGACACATGTCTCAATAGCTCATTCCTTTCCATTGCATGGCTGGGCCATGGTTTGTTTGTGCATTCAAATGTTGGTGCTGGGGAGTTACCAAGGTGCTTCTGCACCTGTGAATGACAAGGTCAAATTCATTCTTCATGAGCATGATCTCAGGTTAGGGGCACAATTCATGGGAGGTCTAGGAGCACAGAGGCACAAAAACCAGAGAGGAGATTCTCAGCATTTTCTGCGCAAGACCAGAAGATCCTGAAATCCCTGGTGATGGTCAGAATGGAAAGAGCAACTGTGGTCAGCAAGGAGACTGAGTCATCTTCTGCAGGAAATGAAGGATGTGGCTTCCAGGGCTTCTCTCTCAGAATTCTTACACTCCTGATTGTGTTCTGTGGAAATATTGGTGTCTGAATCCTGATAGAAAAGTGGAAATTGTGAAATTCATCACTAAAGTTGAGGGACAGGCAAGCATCAGAAGGAGGCTCTGGCTGACTGGGCAGAAGGGAATGGTGTCCAGGGCTTGGGGAGCAGACTGGTCTCTGAGATGCTGTTCAGATTCACAGCAGTAGCAGTGGAAGGTGTGCTTAGCTTAGCTGGGGTCAGTATCCACCTTGGTCAATAAGGAAGGACACTGGTGTATTGGTGTTCTCTAGAGGAACAGAATCAATAAGAAGTATAATTATAAAAAGGGAATTTATTGGGGCACAGGGATGGGGTGAGCGCCTGGCGGAGGCAGAGGAGGCATGAGGCCCCAGCAGCGGCCCATGGGGCAGGAGGCCTGAGGCCATGGCTTACCTGGGGCTTGTGGGGGTTGGGAGAGTGGGCCGGGGAGATGGGTAAACTGACCCACATCTCAGGATATCTCTTTCTGGCCTCGGATATCTTGAATATTTCGCCCTCGCCAGCATTGCCAACCCCGACTGGATCAACATCGAGGAGTCGGAGGGAGCTCTCACTGTGGTGTCAAACAATCCACGGAAGAGACAGGATGTGTATACCTTCCTGGGTGCCCCCAGAGTGGGTCACCAACCTGTTTTTTTGGGGAGCGGGGTGTGGGTACCAGGGATTGAACTCAGGATCCCTCAACCACTGAACCACATCCCCAGCCCTGTTCTGTTTTGTATTTTATTTAGAGACAGGGTTTCACTGAGTTGCTTAGTGCCTAGCTTTTGCTGAGGCTGGCTTTGAACTCGAGATCCTCCTGCCTCAGCCTCTGGAACCCCTGGGATTATAGGTCTACATCACTGCAACCGGCACCACCCTGTTTTTTAATCATCATGGGAATCATTTCATTGACTGTCACATGTGGTTTGCTGGTGGCTTCCCACTGACTAAGAGAAACTAGAAAATATACTCTATGGACAGCATTCACTGGAATGATCCTTTTCTCTATGACTGCCCTAGTATTTCCTATAGGATTTTTTATCAGTGAAGCTGGAGGTCAACCTTTTAAATTACCCAACACCACAGTAGTAGGGTCCTCATATATATACTTTTTGTCTTATCAATTTTCTTTACAATAGTAGGAATTCATTTGCTGGCAAAGTTCGTTTACTAGGCTGATGAATGTCTAAACTGCTTGACTCTATTAATATTTTTAGAGGGTGGGAGGACAAAGACAAGGCATCTGAGTGATCTTCTCATAAGAAAATGCTTAGATGAAACTGATGCTGAAAATAAAAAAAATGTTTTGATTTGTTCCCACTATGCACTTTGGATTTAAAACAAAAAATGGAGCACCTTTCCATAACCAAATACAGACAATATTGACTAAACCTCCTGAGCATATTCAGGCAGTCAATCTGCACTGTGATAGCAACCTAGTGAAGGAGAATGCTTTTTCCTGCAAAGCATGTGGCCCTTTGTGACTGTTGTTCTGTTTTTAACGTCTTAAGGTTCATTTGAGAAAAAATGTCTAAGTATTTATGAATCATGGTGGACCAGAGGGGTGCAAAAGTTCATGTGGGGCTGGCCTCACCTCCTAAGAAATTAGTATTCACAACTTCCTTGCAATGGTATGAGTCTTTGGCACCAGAATTGATTACTATTGCATTACTGCACCAAGAAGCCAATAGATCAAAATGTGTTTGCTAAAATGTATGTAAAAATTCTGAAATTCTCTAATCTCTGTGTAAAAAAAGAAAAGGAAAAAAAAAAAAAAACACTAGGAAACATGTTGTTTGGGGTGGGTGGGGGGAATCTTATATTTATATAAATCTGTATATAATATGTATATTGCTAATGCAGTAAAAAAAGAAAAAAAAATTAAAGGGAATTTATTAGATTGGTTTACCCAACCAGAAGCAGGATAGTCCACAATGACCGTCTTGCAGGCTGGAGAGCTGGAGAAACCAGTCACTGGCAGTCCAAGAAACTGAAGTCTCAGAACAAGAGGGATCAACGGTGCTAACCCAGACCAAGATTGAAGTCTTCTGGAAACTCCCTGGAGAATGACTGGCACAGTCTGCTCTGGAAAAGGGAAAGGGCAAGTCTGATGTCCTCAGGCGATTGCAGCAGCAATCAAGAACCCGTTCAAGGAGAATCAAGCTTGAATCTGCTGCTGCTGCTTCCTTGCTCTTCCAACTTTTATCCCACCCAAGCCACCATCGTATTGGATGGTGCTGCCCACACTTAGGCAGGGTCTCCACTTCATTCTCTGTCCCACATGTCAATCATTCACATCCTCATCAACACACCCAGAAGTTTCTTAATCTTGGACATCTCTTAATCCAATCAATTGACAATTCAATTTAACCATTACACTGGGTCAAAGTCACAATGTTCTGTAGTAGAACAATGGTCATTTCCCAAAAGAATACTTTTAGCATGAGGAATGGGACACTTCTTCCCAGATGCATACAGGCTCATTAACGGTATTCACTTCTCACTTCAGTTTCTTTAATAAGAATGTAGCCCATTTCCTTGAGTAATGACTACCTTTGGAAATAGTTATCAACAAGCACAGTGTTTAAACTTACATTATTCTCTTTTTACTTTGAATATGACATAAGTTCTTTGAGCCAGAAAAATTGAGTCTTTTCACCACACTATTTTGGGAGAATAATTAGCCTCTTCAAGACACCCTGAGTAATATGAGAATGATATGAACAAAATTCTAGGTGAGGTGAATGTCAGACTGGGACAAAGATGTTAAGATTCAGGCTGGAAATGCCTAAGAGAAAGGTGTTCACCTATATTCACCATGAGCCAAAGCTGATCTAGATTGTTTGTAATTGAATGATAAAGGGTAGGTAAAATTCAAAATTTTCATTTGGTCAAAAAATCAATGAATTTAATATTAACCCATGACTTTAATTTGTTGCAGTGCTGGGATTCAAACCCAGAGACTTGTACATGCTAAGCAAGCACTCCATCACTGAGCTACATTCCCAACACTTTGTGAAAATCTTCATTTGAGACAGGGTCTGGCTAAGTTTGTTCAGGCTGCCCTGACCTTGTGATGCACGGCCTCAGACTCCCAAGTAGCTGGGATCACAGGTGTGCACCACTGTACCCACTGCACGTGACTTTCAAAAGCCACACATATGACAGACTTTTGCATCTTTTTTAATTTTAGAATTTAATTTAGATAAGTCTTTCTCTTGGAAGAAGTCAGAGAACCCTTGTTGTCCCTGCCGAATCGTAGACAGAGTTGTCATCTTGGTGCTTCCTCCGCTGTAGCGTTTGCCCGTCTTATGTGTTCCAGGGTGGAGTTAATGCTTTCTACCATGGGATCCAGGACTATGACCAAGTCCGTGCCCAAGTGCACCTCATGATGGAGAAGGGAAACGCTGTTTTCTTTCACCCTTTGCTCATCCATGGATCTGATCGGAACCAAACTCAAGGATTCCGGAAGGTATGCATCTGTTCTGATCCAGATTTTAAAGATCAGCGAGTTCAAAACAGAAAATCATAGGTATAGTAACGTGTAAAGATTTATAACTTTTCCCTAAACTGTCATTTTTTTCCAGTTTGTTTACCAGGAAGTATATTTGCCTTCCTTTTGTTTATAGCTCTACTCAGTCAGAAGCCGGGTGCCCTTAGGATCCTAAACTGGTTCCTCGTGAATCTAGGTGATTTGCGGAATTGCTTCAGAGCAGTTGCTCACCTTGCAGTGCACAGTGTGCTTTCTGAGGCAAAAACAATGGCTGAAATACTCAAATAATCACATTTGGAATTTATATTGCTCAGGGTAACTAGAACTAGAAGAAAATTTCTAATACTTTCATTATTGAGAGAAAAAGTATTGATCCTCAGCAAAGGTTCTGAGTTGGCTGCTCAGAAATCAGATATAGCAGGCAACCATGTTTTTCCCCTTCTAGCCTCAAGTGTTTTAAATTAAATAATTTTGTCACTTACATTTAAAAATTGACAGAATTCCTCACAAATTCCCTGATTTCTCACTGCTCTCAAATTCAGCAGATCTGATAGTATAGTGGGCCCATTTTTCCCCATGGTTGTCCTTATTATTGAGGCTCCTTTAGAAATTTAGTGGGGCTTCCCCATTTGTCCTCTCATTCCCACTGATCCCTGTTAAAACCCAAGTATAAGGTGCTGGTCTTCATCTTCCATTCATTCATGTTTGCACCAGGCTCAACAGGACAGGGTGTATATTAAGGCAATTTGGGGCATTGCTTGAGAACAAAATTGAAGGAGCTACAAAAACTTCAGCCATCAAAGTAAATACCATTTTACTAAATCAAAATTAATGCAAAAAATCCATGCCATGCAAATGCCAAAATTTTAAATGAAAGACAGGTAGTACCTTGCACTAGCATAACCCTCAGGCTTTGTAAGTGGGGTATGGGCACAAGGATGCAAATAGTGTTGTAGGTTGTAATGTACTGACTTTGCAATTTTCCATGTTTTTCACTGACTTTAATGTTCTGGAAGAATATTTACCATTATTTCCTAAAAACATGGATGTAAAAATGCACAGTTTTCCTTTTGCCTTGAGCCTTGATATGGCTCTGCCTGGCACTGGGGCCTGCACTCTAGAAGTTTGAAATTTGGGGTGAAATAGAAAGTCCTTCTGACAGGTGTGATCACCTTAAGATAACCAACTTGTGACAAAGAAGGTGGGTTTTAGTATTGTTTTGCAACTTAGATTTGTTTATGCCTTTTTGTAAAACAGGAAGAATTATGTAACCTCAGCCTATTCTCAGCAGGAATAAGATGGGTAATAATGTCAATGTATTGACCTCTAAATGTCCCTCTTGATCGAGAGGTGTGCTATTTTACTTCTCAAGACATTTTCAGTTTTCATATAAATTGCCATTGCAATGATATCCTATCCCAGATTTAACTGCGTAACTAACTTTTATGACTACATAGATGATGAACCACAGGGGGGTATATTCCTTTTTAGGACTTGGAGATAAACACTCATTGGGAAAACTTAAGCTTAAAAATGTAAAGACCTGTTGCTTAGGTGATTATACCCCCTATCCTATATATACCTTTTAAAAATAAAATCATAGCTGGGTAAATTTTTTTTTTTTTTTTTTTTTTTGTAGTTTCTTAATTAGCATTTAGCTAGGGGGCAGAAGGAGAGGCTGACCTACAAAGAGGCAGATTTAGGACACCATGGAGAGGCCTTGCAGTTGAGAAGTCAAATCTGTGTGTAAGAATAACTTTCTGCAAGGAAAACTCCTTGCTTTGTGGTTGGCATTAATGGGATGCTTTTTTGCATTATCAATGTTCACTCTGCACAGGCAATTTCCTGCCATTTTGCCAGTGCTGATTGCCACTACATTGACATGAAAGGCACCAGTCAAGAAAATATTGAGAAGGAACTTTTAGAAAGAGCAAATAAATTCTATGGACCTGGAAGTAACACAGACATGAAGGTACACTTGCATGAAATGACCAAGTAAAAATGTTTAAGATTTCTTTTCTTCAGATACTTAATTAATCCCTGATTTAATATGAAATATAGGACATGAATCCTTCTGAGGTCATACAAATAAACATAAAGGTTTGGGATTTAATCAGGTCTCCTTTCTTGATAAAGAATATTTCCATTAGGAAGTCCAGTAAGACTCCAGAGTAATTCTGGAGTCAGTGTTCCTTTCAGTAAATTTGTATCTGGAGTTTTATTGAGAGGCATAATGTGCCTTCTGAACCAAGAAGCTATTCCTATTTTATTTTATTTATATGAGATAATGATCTACCGACATGTCCCTTCCCCTAAGACACTGCATGTGATGATAACTCTGGGTTATCCAGGATGCTGCAGGTCATTGCACACCAGTGGGATGCCACCGTGCCATTGGGAACCATCAGAGCACCCTCTTGGGATGGAGAATCTTGCTTCTCCCTTAGAAACTACAAATGTGCCCCTTGTCTGAAAAGGCTGCACGACAGGGGTTCAACCAGCTGAAATGCTGGAAAATATTCAGAGGATTCTGAATTTGTTTCGTTTGTTTGTTTGTTATTTCCGCAATCTAACAGATTGCTGGGGATTCGAACCCGGATCTCCAGCTTGCGAGGCAGGCACTCTATGTGATGGGCTATATCGCCAGCACTGGAAAATATTCAGAATATTAAAAAATATTTGAAAAAAACTGTATCTCTACTGAACACATACAGGCATTTTTTCTCATTCTATTCCCTAAACAATAGAGAATCAATCCAGATAGTGTTTCCATTATATTAGCTGCTATGAGTAATCTCGAGGTGATCTGAAGTATATGGGAGGATGTTCAGAGGTTATTTTATTGAAGAGACTTGAGAATCCATGGACTTTGGTATCTGAGGGGTCCTGGACTGTACATTACATTTGAAGTTTGTGAAGGTTGTTCTGGATGAACACCACCTGTATTTATTTGTTACTTTATAAGTCAGTTTATCAGGTATATTTAGAATAATAGAATAACAATGCCAACTTATATAATTCTAAGTTACAAAAACACTTCCATGTCCCTTTTCTCATTTTCTTCACAAGAACCTGTATAGTCTGTATGAAGGAGGAATTAGAGTCCTAGAGACTAGTCAGTCCTAATTCTGAAATCATTCTTTCTACCATACCTTGATGTTTGCTCAAAAATAAATAAGAAATAAGATCATCTAAATTGCTTTATTAGTAATGGCATAGGGTGCATTGTGGAGCATGCCTGTAATCCCAGCCTCCTCCTAGCTTGGCCGAGGCAGGAAGATTGCAAGTGTAATCCCAGCCTCAGCAACTTAGCAAGAGACTGATTCAAAACACAAAATAAAAAGGGCTGGCATGTAGATTAGTGGAGAGTGCCCCTGGGTTCCATCATCTCTCGGGATAAAACCCAAGTAAACCAGTACCAATGGCACCATTTCCACTACTATGATCTCATTAGAGTGGCACCCTCAAAGTGGTTCAGACAAATAAAGAAAAGATAAGCAGAGAGAAGGGTAGTGAACTGCTATGACTTAGCATTACACCCACCAGGTGCATTACCTGTGATCAGCAAGATTGACAGCTGGGGGATCCAATGAGTCCGTGCATTTAGGTTGGCAAGAGATTATTTGAAGTTTCAGAACTTGTTTTATTTACTAATCAATATAATTATCATAGCATTCCCCCCCTTAACAATTTATAGAGGCTAGAAATCTATTTTCTTGCAGGGAATAGGCCAATGGAAGTCTTCCATACTCTCACTATGTTTGGTATTATTTCCAGGATATTTTTATGTTTTGAGCCCGACTTGTGAAAGGAGAAAGAACCAATCTTTGAAACAGCCTTTAACTATAACTCTTTTAAAGGAAATTAAAAGAAACAAGGAGTCCAAGGAAAATGTTTTCATATTGGAATAATGTAATATATCCTAAGACTTGTTAACAAAATCAAGAAGGGTATTGGGGATTTCATTGTGTAGAGTTAATTTTGCAGTGCAATGGCGCTAAGTGAGATATTACTCTTTTCAGAAAAAACTGATTTGGGATTACAACTAATAAACATGGTAAATGATTTAAGTATGTTCAATCAGTTCCTTTCATTGAACTATCTCTTTATCCTGGTAGAAATGAATTCTCTGAAACTCAGTGTGCACTGAGATGAGCATGCCCCTCCTAATAAAGCCACCACTTCCCCATTTCACGTCAAGAGAGATTTCTAATCTAGAACCATGTGTAGTACATTCACATTTGGTGAAGGGCATACAAAGGACACCATGGGATCAAAATAAGATGGGTTCTCATTCTCTGACACAGACTTTCTTCCAAGACATCTTCAATACAACTACCCTCCTTCAAAAACAGAATATCATTTCTAAAATTTACCTCTGTTTCTAACAAATGTTGACTGAGGCACCTTCCCCTGTATTTCCTGTTAAGCAGGGCAACTGAAAGCCTTCAGCATTTATGAATGAAACCTAAGCTGTTTCGAGGAACAGGGACATTTTAGGATACTTCAGCCTGAACTGGGAGTGAGCCTGGACTGATTTTATTTCAATATAGCACTACATTTTTATACCACTTGAGGACAGCAAGGAGACCTGGTCCTTATTTTTAAAAATTCTAGTTAGGGCTTCTGTAAGAAAGAAACAGCCAGTTCCTTTCTTGTTATTCTGCTTAGCACAAGTTTTCCTGTATCTTGTGTTTCCATGTTTGTTAATTTCTTGAGGAGGGTATCCATTTAAGCTTAGCCCTGGCTGGAAAGGAGAGAAGGAGAGAGAATCATTAAGAGGGCCTAAGGAAGCTGGTCCTAGAATGACGGGAACTACAATGTAAATAAGGAATGCCAGGGCAAACAGCACAGTTTGTTAGTTCCCGGGTGCATTCCCAACTCTCCAATTGGGAGACATGCATTTCTCATCCTATCTGTGTCCCTTCTGTCCATTAGTTCACATAACAGTTTGCAAGTGCCCACCCTGTAGTGGGAAGGGAAATGACAGCAGGATGACTAGGGTTGCTTGTCACCAATGTGCACCCTTCTTGCAAAGGGTGGGAGGGAACCTCTGCTAGAACATGAAGAGATGGGACAGGAAGAGCTTGGCAGAATGAGGAGAAGCCTGGCTGCTCAGTGGAAGGGGATTTGTCCTGGGCTATTCATTTCACCAGAGAGCAATCCAAAAGTTTATGCACAGAGTGCAAAATAAAACTATAAACTTCTAAGGAATTTGGGACTCAAGAGTTGAGGAAAGCCAGAGGCCTTTGCTCACTTGTATGTACTTAGAGCTCCTCTCCTTTTTCCTGTGTTCTTTTTAATATATAAAATTGAGATAAAATACATATGACATAAAACTAGCCTTCTTAACCTTTTTTGTTGTTTTTACTGGGGATTGAACCCAGGGGTGCTCCACCATTGAGCTACATCCCCAGCTAGGAATAAATTGAGAGTGAGTTGGAAAGTAGACACTCAGAAATACAAACAAAACCTTTAGCCCATCTGGCTATTTAGGGAGCTGGCAACCTTCTATTAAGAGCCAGATAGTCATTATTTTCAGCTTTGCATCCTGGACTGTCTCTGTGCAGTGACTCAGCTCTGCCATTAAAGCAAGAAGGCTTCCAGAGACAATATGAACCCGTGTGAGCCAATGACACTCTATTTACAAAAAGGGATGACTGAGAGATTTAACCCTGAGGCTGTAGAGTTTGGGCACCCGACTCTACATGAATGTGCAGTCAGTAAGCAAACAAGTGTACTGTGCCTTGTACCTGCAGTGTTGCAGGATGGTTCAGGGTCCTTACCTGTCTGCTCCTTAGAATGCACAGAAAGCTTCTGCCAGCTTCACCTTCCTGGCACAGAGAGCAGCTTGTTCACCTGTGTGTAATACACTGCAGCTCTTTTTGTTTTCTCAATGTGTCCAGTTTTTAATTTAGATTAAGTTCAGGACATCTGTTAAGATTTATCCCGAAACCTCTAAAGTGTACCTTGTAGTTCATAAATTATTGCACTGAGGTCTGCTAGAAAACATTGATATAGCATGAATTTGAACTAAATGTGCATGTTGGTAGCAATAAGAAATTTCGGTGGCAACAACAGAAACTGACGTTTACTATGAGAATCAGAAAACTGTGTCAGCAGGCTGTTTGGGACTCAGGGAGTGATGCAGAGGGCCAGGTATGCAGAGGGGCAGGGACAACAGAAGGCTAAAGACTGGTCCATAGATGTGGGCATGCATTTGACCCCACTCCTCATCCCACCCCTGGGAGCCTCCTTATTCTGGAGCTATTGAGCTATGGCCCAGGCAGGCTAGAGCATAGGTCGCCAGAGAGTCTGCCCTGCTGGTATGGGCCTGAAGTATGGCAAAGCACAACCAAGGCAGGCCAGGGTGCACCAACCAGTTCCTCAGAGGCAGTCCACCCTGCTGTAGAAGCCCACTCCACATGTCACCCCAGTTTGAACCCCCAGAGCATCCACCATGCAAGACCTCAAGTTCCTGCTCAGGAAAATGGAAGTGGGGCAGACTTGAATGAAAGTTCAGACTCCAATGGACAGAGTGTGAACCAGAGGCTGCCTACAGGTTGCTGCAGAGGTGAAGAGGGAGCTCTTATGGGTTTTTCCATTCTTGTGGTCCACTCTTCTTGGTGGAGTAGAGATAGCCCCAAAGCAAGAAAAATGCCACTTTCTACTGCAACACCCTTGGAACTTGGACCCAACATCTGAATTTTATAGTTCACCTGCATGGAACCCCATTCTGAGCATGACAAGAGGAAGGGCTATAATATAGGTCACTTTATAATGTCCCTGTGCAAAAACCCACTGACTCAGTTCCCTGTCAGACACTCTATTTTAGCTCCCCAGTTTCAAAGATTCATCACCTGACATTAGGTTAACCTCTGGGACCAAACCAATGTGACATATTCTGGGGTCACTGATATTAATTTAGTGGATCACAATCTGAGTTTTTTGAAAACAAATTTGTTAAAATGAAAGACCAGAGAGCCTGGCACATAGTAAGTCCTTCACATTTTAAACAAAAATGTGCACACATGTTTTGGATAGTGATGCAAAATGAATTTATTATTGTTGGGTGTGGTCAAAAGTCTGACACCCCACTAGCCTAATTCTGATTCTCATGAAAACAACAGATACTATTCTGGGAATGAGACGTTAAGTCAAAAATCTGTTTTAAGTTGGCCACAACACATCCCTTTATTAGCAGATCTGCATGGACCTTTGTGGAGACTAGGACCTTTGCTTGCAGGAGCCAACTTGAGCAAAATGAGACCTTTACAATAAGGATCTGGGTACTTCATGACATCCAAGAAAGAGTCACAACCTCCCAACAGGGTCATGGGTGCAGCAGGAAATCTGGGAGTCCCTCTTACTGTCTCCTAATTTGGCCCTTCCCTGTGTGGTTGCTTCCTTCTCTTGCCCCAAAGACCTAATTCTACTGCAAAGGGTGTTTATCCTAAGGTTCTGGGGTTTGCATCTCTCCTTCCAAGAGAATAGTCAGACTGTGGAACTTTCTTAGTTTGAATTCCAGTTTGTTAAGAAGTGGCTTACTGATTCACATCAAGTCAAATGCCCTGCTCTGATCTGATTATTTTTTAATATAATCAGTTTCTTTCTTAAGTAATGCTAGCTCTGTGTGTGTGTGTGTGTGTGTGCGCGCGCGCGCGTGTGTGCGCACTTGCATGGACGTGTTGAGAGGCAGGTTATCGAGGACAGGACAAAAGGGTGTGTGCATCAGGTGGGGCAATTTCAGACAGTAATTGTGGCCAGAATAGTCTGAATAGACACTTACCTCTTTTAAAATACACTGATCTGTTGGATATGGTGGCATATGCCTATTATCCCTGCTACTCAGGAGGCTAAGTCAGGAAGACAGTAAGTTCACGGTCAGCCTCAGCAACTTAACAGACCCTGTCTCGAAATTAAAAATGAAAAAATGGGCTGGGACTGTAACTCAGTGGTATAGCACTCCTGCATTTGATTCCTAGTACCATAAAGAAAAAAAGAAAAAGAACTGATCCAAGTCAGCAGGTTCACTTCTGGACAAATCCACAAAAGCGTTGAAAGCAGCATCTCAAAGAGGCATTTGCTCATCCAGTTATAGCAGCAGCATTTGCTCTTGTGGAAAGCAGCCCAAGTGTCCATCAGTGGGAAAATGGATCAACAAAATGTGATCTATGCACACAGTAGGTATTATTCAGCCTTAAAAAGAAAGGAAATTCTGGCACATGCTGTAGCATGGATGAACCTTGAGGACATTATGCTGAATGAAAAGTCAGTCACAAAGAACAAATATGGTACAAGTCCACTTACATGAGATCCTTAGAATAGTTTAATTCATAGAGGCAGAAAATATAATGTGGTGGCCAAGGGTCTGGGGTGGAGGAAATGGGAGGTTATTGTTTAATGGGGACATCATGTCAGTTTTGCAAGATGAAAAGAACTCTGTGGAAGATGGCAGGTAAGGTTGCACAATGTTAATGTCCTCAGTGCCACTGAACTCCACACTTCAAAGTGGTTAAAATGGCAAATTTTATGTGTATTTTACCACGGTCTTTTTTTAAACAAACAAACATAGGGCAAACAGGGGAGGGGCTTCCAAGCACATGCAATGAGTGGAGGCCTGCACTTTCCCAAAGCAGCTAGTCCCCAAGTTCTTGGAAGTGGGTCCTTCCTGCCACTTCTTTGGGAGCTCTGTGTGAACGCCTCATAAACCCTCTTCAGATAATCTCTGGTTAAGCGACCACAGCCCAGGATGAGGCTGAGGAGCCAGGCTTCCCATGCTGTCAAGGTCCCATGGCAGCTCTTCCCCTCTTCATTTCTTGGTTTTTCCTGAACTCAGTCCAGCACTGGTCCCAGGGACCAGTGACCTGGTCACTGGAGCCATGGCTAGCCTCTGAGGAAGCAGCTATTTCCCCACTCTCCGCGGGGCCTAGAGGATCCCCTTCTAGTCTGAAACCTGCATTTCCTGGTCTGCAGTTGTGGGAACCTGTCATTTAGCAGAATCAACTAGGTTGAGCCACAGGATGCAGAGACCTGGCTTCTAGGAACTGACGGGAAGCATGTGGCGCTGCGTAGGAGTGGTTCCCTGTCTTCTTCTGGAATTTTCCCTTTAATTTTTCCTCCACCCTATCCTCTCCATCACAGTCCTGGCCCCCTTTACGTGTACATTATAAATAAAAGAGAGTTGGGTAAGTTGTTACTCTAGGAGGCCAGAACTGGTATGGCCAGACCCGTTACATCCACTTTCATTTAAAAAGAATATTGGCTCTTGTGTGTTTATTGAGTTGATAAGTTTGTGGGTAATTGAGTGATATCTCACATCCTCCTCAGACAGTTAACACTTTTCTCCTCCACGCGGACATGGCAGCGAGGACCCCCACATGCAGTCATTCCCCAGAGCAGTCATAGAGCCAAAGTAGAACAAAACCAAATCAAAAACAAAAGGTAGGGGCCCTTTAAAGAGTCCCTCTTAGACAAGCCTGAGGTTAAGACTCAGCCTCGTTATTATACGTTTTGCAATCACTGCACATCTCTAGACCTTAGTTTCTTCAGTTATAGAAACAGAGCGTCATGGCTGGTTTTTCAAAGACTAATTGGGAGCATTGGGTATTTCTCTTTTTCAGTTATGTCGTTTGTCAAGCAGCCCACTCACAGGTCATCTGGTAAATATCTTAAAATTAGAGTCCGTATTACCAAGAAAACAAAGGAAAGCAATCCTGAATCAGTAACAACTCTACCTAGGACGTTGCTAGAACCTGGCAGGGAAGAGGGATGCTCCAGAGCCCCAGGCATAGGATCTGCACTGATCCCTTTAACCCCTTCCTCCAAAACACAAACCCCCAAACGCCCCAATCTTCCAGCATTGAGGGGTCTGCAAACCTGCAGATTGTTCCAAGAGTGAGTGTAAAAAAGCAAAGTTTTAAAAAATCTGGGTTACATATATCATAGGTGACAATCTGCTTATTATCCAGACAATTTGCATCATTAAATTCAGGTTAGCTGAAAGGAATGTGGAAATGTTGGGAAAGGTGAGTGGGAATGAAAATAATTAAAGGGTTGGAAACTGAATTTCTGTGGATGGCAAAGACAGATTTGGGAAATGATCTTAGACTAACCAAAGCTGTGAGCGGCCAGAAACATCTCTGTACATTCCTGGATCGCCTCTGTCCCCGTCCTCACGATCTCACTGCCAGCAGCCTCACAGACGCCCCCAGCCACCTGAACAGACTCCCTTTCATTCAGCCTCCCTGGGGAAACTTCCCAGGCAAGCCCGCACTTGCGCACTTGTTACTACGTGGACCGTTGGACAGTCACCCTTTCATGCATTCCCCCGACTGAGCCATCCATATGCCCGCCAAAGTGTGTGTGTGTGTGTGTGTGTGTGTGTGTTGCACACCACACTGCACACCAGCTCTCCAGCCCTGTTCCCTCCGATTTCCCTGCCCGCTGTTCCCCTTCTCCCAGTTTTTGTCCAACTTCTCCACATCAATCTCCTTCAACAATGATTTATTGAGTGACTTGATGTGCCAGGCACTGTTGGGACCCCTGGGAGAAGCAGAAGCGAGCAAGCATGCACTGTGAGCTCAAGGATCCAGTCTGCCAGAGAAGGGATTGGGGACCAGGGCAACCTATAAAATCCTATGCACGTGGAGGAGACTAGCCTTAAAAGGGAGGCAAAGCACAAGAAAAAGTGGAGGCTAAGGGAGAAGGAGGATAGGGGACACTAGGAAAAGAAGATGGCTAACCCCTGGAGAGGTGAGAAAGGAAGTCATTGAAGAGGAGAGGGGGGCTTCAGAATAATCCTGGAACATTAGAAGGATTTTGCCAGATGGGCCAGGAAAGAGAAGGTGGTTCACCAGAGAGAATGTGAAGAAAGAAGGATCCTCATGGCACGGCAAGAGTGTGATGTGCCAGAACGCAGAGGACGAAGACAGTGGAACTGGCTGAAGAGGTAAACAGGGACAGGTAATAAAAATCTTTCCATGCCATGCCAAATAATTTGGAATTTATTCAATTTTCAATGGTTCTTTTAGTGGCAAGTAGCAGAAAAAGTCAATTCTGCAGGCTTAACCAACAAAGAAAATGTGTTTTGTCACATAACTGGAAGCCCAGAGGACACAATATGCTCAGTGGTCATCAAAGACTCCATTTTTTTTTTTTTTTTTTTCCTGGTCCCTCTTCATCTTCATAGTGCTTTCCTCTCATGATTGAAAAATGACTGCAGTGGTCCCAAGCACTGCATCCTCACCAAAGCCCTCCAGAAGCAGAAAAGAATCATTTAACCTCTTTGCAGCTCCTTTTAAGGACTAAGAATCCTTTGGTTAAAAACTAAGAATCCTTTCCTAGAACGTTCCACACTCCAGGAGCCTCCTCCCCTCCTCAAGTTCATATGCCCCTGCCGGTCAGTGATCACTTGACTGGTTTAACTAATTCAGACCCATTCCAGGGACTGGAGCTGGGTCCAGAGGCTCATAACTGACAGAGAGCTGGACAAAACCTCAGCTGTTTTGGTAAAACACGGGGTGACAACCACCATCACTCTGAGCCACGGGAGGGTTTTAGGAGGTGGTGTAATATCATCAAATTTGCCCTGTAGGAAGATCACTCTGACAACAGTTTGCAGGACGAGAAGCGAGAAGAATGAGACTTGAGGTAGGAGAACCAGTGGGAGGGTTCGCAACGACACTGCAATGAGAGCAAATGCGGTCAGGGACCAGGGACACGGGTGGGTCACAGTTTAGACGGAGATGTGATGGACGTTAGATATGATGACAGGAGGAGGGAGGAGGCCAAATGACCCTGGTCCCCAAGGAGTCTCCAACTTCCCTCTGCCAAATTCACCAGCAAAGCACTCTGGGCTGTCCCAGAAGCAGAGTTTCCCATACCCTTAGGGGTCCCTCTGAGAATGACTGCCCTTGTCCCCAAATGTGTGCCATGGACTCCTCTATATGAGCAGCCATTCTTGGCCCAGGCCCTGACTCCTTCCTTCCTTCCTCCTGTCACCTTCCTCGCTGGCTCTACAACACTGCTCTCTTCCCAGTAGTCTCCTAACCCGCGGGCAGCTCTTTCCTGCCTTTCCTCCTCCTCTCCCCTCCTGCCTCCTCCTTCCTGCAGTGCCGGCCTGCAGTCTTGCCTTGCACATGCTAGGCAAGCACTCTATCACTAGGCTACACCCCCAGCCCCCGCTTCCCTTTGAATCTTCCTGATCTCCAAGTCTGTGCATGCTTAGGCTTCCCGAGCATTTTCTCTCCTCTGTCTCTTCATTTTCTAGGTCAGAACCCTTCCTTCAGGCATCATCGAGTCTTCCTTGGTGTGTAGGCCACAGGGAGTTCACAGGGAACAAATCCCAGCTCTTTGACTTCAGTATCCTCTTTCCTGAAGCTGTTCTCTTTGAGAATGTGTCCAGGGTGGAGATGTGGATTCTCCAAACTTTTCCATTTTTTAACAAAAGATAACAGTAAAATGTCAATCATACTCACAGATACCACCTCATACCCATTAGGATGAGTTCCATAAAAGAACAAATGGAAATGTTGGCAAGAACAAAGGGAAATTAGAACCCTGTGCACCACTGGTGGGAATGTAAAATGGTACAGCTGCTGTGGAAACCTGTATGGGTGCTTCTCAAAAAGCAAAAATTAGAATTACCTGTGATCCAGAAATTCCACTTTGGGGCATATAGCCTAAAGAAGAGAGAGCCAGGGGCCTAGGATATAGCTCAGCAGTGGATTGCTTGCCTAGCATGTGCTGGGCCCTGGGTTCAATACCCAGCAGCATACACACACACACACACACACACACACACACACACACTCTGAAAGCAGAGTCTCAATGATATTATTTTACAGCCATGTTCCTGGCAACATTATTCACTATAGCTAAAAAGTGAATATAACCCAAATATCCATTGGTGGATGAATGGATAAGCAAAATGTGATCCCCACAAACAATGGAATATTATTCAGCCTTAAAAAGGAAGGAGATTAGATTACAAGCTAGGCTATACTATGGATGAAACTTGAGGACACTATGCTAAGTAAAATAAGCCATTCTGAAGAAAGACTCAAAGAAGCAGAGGATTTCACTTACATAAGGTCCCTAGAGTCATCACATTTATAGAAAGGGAAAGTGCAAGGTGGCTTCAGGGGCCAGGGGAGTAAGGAATGGGGCATTAATGTTCAGTACAGTGTATTGTTTTTGCAAGATAAAGAGTTCTGTGGGTGGGTGATGGTGACAGTGGTACAACCCTGTCTATCTTCCTAATGCCACTGAACTGCACACTTTAAAATGGCCAATCTTACGTGTATCGTATTATTTTAAAAATGGGGGAAAGCAAGCACCACCTCCTAAATTTCTGAACCATTTTAAGGTTCACTCCTCAGGAGAGAGAGGGGGCTGTCTGTCTCTGAGGAGAGTCTGGTGAATCGAAGTGAAGAGTGTCGGGGATTGTAGACAAGGGGTCTGATGGCACCTCAGAGACAAGCTCCTGAAGAGGTTTGCCTCAGCCAGTTCTCTGCGATGCTGAGGGCAGAGTGAGCGGGTGGGTGTGGGAAGTGTGTTAGCTGACTGATTATCAGAAAATAAAGTCAAGCTCTGGATGACAGGAAGCACGGGCTCCTTCACTTCACGATGCAGAGGTGTGGTCAGGCGGAAGACTTCCTTCAGAGCACTCAGCAAAGTGCAGCTCCAACTTGATCAAACTAGACTTAGGGCATGGTTGTGATCAAATATAAGTTAGTGTTTAATAATAACTTTAGAAGTCTTGATAACGTCCTTTTTATTCAATTGTTCAAAGCTGGGAAAGCAAACAGCTTTAATGACAGGTGATACATTCACTAACTATGTGGTTTTCAACTCTTTGCTTTCCTCAAAATTGAAAGAAGATCTAATAGGCCTGTCAGCTGATAGGTCTCTACAAAGAATATTTGATGGTAGATCACTATTGGCATATAACCCAAAAAACTTTCAAAGAATTGAGTGACATTGCTATAATAAATCTTTCTGCCTCATCAACTGCTTATTTCTGAGAAAATCTTTCCCAGCTCTTCTATATATAAAAACAAAAGGAATGAACTAAAATTAAAATAAGGCCCAATATTGTTGAATTTTGTCTCAATCTAACGATAAGGAATAGTCATACGAAAATATAATTTGCAAATAGCTATGCTCATTTCATGAACAAGTGTCTAATGATCATTTAACATTTATAATTATTTGCCATTTAGTGCATAACTATTATATTGTTTGATGAGTTATACACCAATATGAATTATAATGACAACTCAACCTAGAAAAAATAAACAGGGATTATGATCTCAGAAAATATATACACTGGTAAAGAAGTGTGACAGGGTAATAAATGGAGGATTTACATGCTTGAAGTTACATTACATTGAGAATATATGTTGCAAAGAAGGAAAACAGGAAGGTCCTAAGGTTTTGTCACTTGCTGTTTCATCAGTGGACTGGAAATGGAAGTTCAAGGAGAAAGAGAAAAATATGTTCAATTTCTAATTGTTAACCAAACAAGTCTGGTGCAGTGGGGCACGACTTTTTATTTTTGGCAGTGCTGGGGATTGAATCCAGGAACTTGTGCTTTCAAGGCAAGCACTAGACCGACTGAGCCGTATCCCCAGACCTGGTACATGCCTTTAATCCCAGTTACTTAAGAAACTGAGGCAGGAGAATCCTAAGTTCAAGGTCAGCCTCAGCAGTTTAGCAAGACCTTGTCTCAAAATAAAATTTAAAATGCTGGGGATGTAGGTTAGTGGTAGAGTTCTTGCCTAGCATGTGTGAGGCCTTGGGTTCTATCCGTAGTGCTGCAAAGAGAAGAAAAGATCGTGTTGATATTGTTCTAGAAACTGAATAGTAAGCCATGTGAGGTGGCACATGCCTGTAATCCTAGAGAGTGACTAAGCACTCCTGGGTTCAATCCCTATTACAAAAGAAAGAAGAAAAAAAAAAAGAGAGAGAAAAAAAACAAGAATAATTGGATAAAAGTGACTCCAAAACCACCATTGTATTGAATTCCAAATGGAAACATTTTAAAAAGTGATGTATTAATTTTACTTAAAATGTTAACGTCTACTACATGCCTAAAATTTTTTGTAATTAAATTCATGATCAAACTGTAGATATCAACTTAAAACATATGAGGAGAATCACAGTTTTTTAAAAGTTCTTTTAGAGGCAAATGTGGTCTAATTGACATTGTTAGAGCACTACACTCAACGATTGCTTAATACCCCTCCTTTTTTTTTTTTTTTTTTTGGCAAGTGAGTCTAAAAGATACACCATATGCTGGTCATAAAACAATTCTCAATAAACTTCAAAGGACTGAAGTCATACTGTGTTTTCTGACCATAAAGTTAGGAAAAGATAGTTGAAAAATCCCCAACCATTTGGAAATTAAGCAATACACTTTTAAATGCATGGGTCAGAAACAATCACAGGGAAATTAGAAAACATTTAGCAATGAAAACACATCAAATGTTGTGGTATGCAATTAAAGTAATGCTTAAAGGGAAACCTGTGACTCTTAGTTAGATGCTTATTATTTTAGAGAAGAAGAAACCTGAAATCAGTGATGTAAACGTCCCTCTTAAGAAGCAAGGAAAAAACACAAGACAAATTAAGTAAAAAATAAGAAAAAGAAAATAAATAATACAGAATATAACTTAACTGAACAGAAAATTGACAAGCAATAGGGGAAAATCAATAAAAATACAAGTTGTCTCCTCGAAAAGATTAATCAGGTTGATGTGAACCTAGCAAGATGGATCAAGGGGGAAAAAAGTACAATTTCCAATATGGGGAATGACAGAGGGGACATCCACATATGCCACACAAGCACAAAGATTTCACAATTAGAGTATTCTGTACAGCTAGAAAGCCACCGCCTCTCTTGGGGAGCGTGCAGCATACAGCTGGCACAGCTGGCATGGGAGCCTGCTGGGTGACAGTGGACACAGCTTGCCCTGAGTCCCACAGGCTGTGTCAGAGAACCACAGAGGTGAAGGGCTGTGCATGTGCCACTAGGAGCCAAAGCTGCTTCTAGGACAGACTTATTACAAGCTTTAGGCTTTGCTTAATGCAGATTTTTCCAATTTAGTCAGACACATGAGGGAGATGAGCTCCCTTTCTTTCTCTCGCTCTCTACTTTTCTATTTTAAATAATTAATTAATTTATTTATATTTATGGTACTGGGGATTGAACCCAGGGGTGCTCTAGTACTGAGTTACCTCTCCAGCCCTTTTAATTTTATTTTGAGACAGGATCTAGCTAAGTGGCCCAGGCTAGCCTCAAACTTGAGATATTCCTACCTTAGCCTCCTGAGTAACTGGGATTATGGGTATGCGCCACCACACCTGGCTGGTTTTCCTTCTTTTTAGATTCTCCATATCTGTATCTGGCCTTGTTTCCTTGAATACTTTGCCTACTGGGAGCCCTGGGGCATGCCTGTATAATCCCAGTGACTAGGGAGGCTGAGGCAGGAGCATTGCAGGTTCAAAGCCAACTTTAAGCAAGGCCTTAAGCAACTTAGTGAGACCCTGTCTCAAAATAACTCATAAAATGGACTGGGGATGTGGCTTCATGGTAATGTGCCTCTGGGTTTGGCCCCCAGTACCGAAAAAAAAAAAAAAAAAAAAGAAGAAGAAGACTAATACCCCAGTTTAGGATGAGTCCCCTGGTCTCCCTTCCCAGGTACATTGTGCTCATCCTTCAGAGACTCAAGTCTGGTCTTTGCACCTGAGCTTCCTTGGAAATACAATTTTTTACATCAGTGACTCTGATGCTGTCAGTATATTATATGGTCATCTAAACAGTTTTGTTCTCTGTTAGTATTATCTCCCCAGTTGAACTATACACTGTTTGAGGGTAAGAATCAAATTATGGGCTGGGGATATAGCTCAGTTGGTAGAGTGCTTGCTTTGCAAGCACAAGGCCCTGGGTTCAATCTCCAGCATCTCAAAAAAAATCAAATTATATAATATTCATTAAATTGTGTTTTTTTGAAAACTGAATTGAATTAAAGGTCATTCTCAATTTAGAATTTCTTGTCATAAAATGAACAATCCAGATCTTTCAAAGTAGGCGAGGAGATGCTCATAAGGGATCCATTATAAAAAACATGCTCAATGAAGTTCGAGAAATACAAAATGAAACATTTTCTAAAAGCAGAATTTGCCAGAGACTTTCATGTGCTCCTGTGCTTTGTGAGTCTGGTGGGGAAGAGAGCTAGAGGCCAGTGTTTCCCAAATGTATTTTACCATGGAACTCTTTCATCGGGGAACAAAGATGGTACTAGTATCTTGAAACTTTGGGGAAGTCAGAGCGAATACATTCCACAGTGCTGGGGTACAACTGGAACATCACATAGAAAGACACTGTCCAAGTCAGATGCGTTTGGCAGGAGTCATACTTGCCGTTTTCCAATCCTGCTGGTTCCCCAGGCCCATCGTTCAGGACTTGACCTGGCAGAGCCTCTGCACAAGCGTGCCTTCAAAGCCGTCACCCTGAGGATGACAAGACTGGCCTGTGTGTCTGTTTTCCTTCAGCATGGCTCAGCCCCGGCCAGGCTTCCTGAGGTGACTCAGTTCCTGCCCTCCCTGGACCTGACTCAAGCAGCACCTAGACACTTCCCCAACCTCCCAGCACTGTGGGGAACTCAGAATATAAGCCATACATTCATGGCATTCCTGGAAGGCCGGGTCCCCAGCCAGCTGGCCAACAAAGCTCATCCACAGCCCTTATTTATATGCTTTTCTGTGGGTCTTGCCAATGAATCCTTTCCTTTCCGTTCCCCACAAAGTCCATCATGAGACCAGAAAGAAGCTCTGTTTCATCTCCAGAAGAGAGAGAGAAAGAGAGCACCTTTGTTTAGAGAAATGCCCAGCTCTGCAGGCGCCACCTCAGACTCGGGTTATCAATAAAAATCCATTTAGAGGCTCTACTCCTGAGAGGTGGGCCAGACCACGTGCTTCTGGCACTTTCCAGCCTGGGGGGAGCAGGGTGCGTGATGCCACCATGGAGCTAGCCTCCACGAAGCTCTAGATTCAGTGGAATGCTTGCAGGCTGGGAGGAACTCAGAGGCCAGAGACAGCGGAATATTGAAGACTGACCAGGGAGTTGCTCACAGAGAGAGATGAGCTGGATCTAGAAGGATTACTACAATTTTGTTTTTATTTTATTTATTCATTTAAATATATTTTAATTTTTAGTTGACACTGCAGTTTTTTTGTTTGTTTGTTCTAAATAGCACTTCTGGTCTCCCCCTCCTTTCAAAAAAATTTTGGCGGGGAGGGGGCACTTGAGATTGAACCCAGAGGTACTTAACCACTGAGTCACACCCTAGTCCATTTATTTGTTTTTGAGACAGTCTCGCTAAGTTGCTGAGGTTGACTTTGAACTTGCGATCGTCCTGCCTCAGCCTCCTGAGCCATTGGGGTTATAGGTGTGCACCACCACACCTTCCCTCTTGATTATAAAATTATTGTATGATCACTGTACAGAATTTAATATAAGAAATACTGAAGGAAGATGTTGTAGTTAACTTTTTTATCACTGTGATTAAAACCCGACAGGAACAATTTAGAGGAGGAAAAGTTTCTTTAGGGTTCATAGTTTCAGAGAACCCAGCAGAGGAAAGCTGTTTAGCTCATGGTGGGGTCAGGAAGCAGAGAAGGAGCAGAGACGAGGCCACAGGGAAGATCACCCTTTCAGGGCACACCCCCAGTGACTCACCTCCCAATCAAGTCCCACCTGCCTACAGTTTCCACCTAGTCGTCTCCTTCAAACTAAGATAGACTGATGAGTTACAACTCTCACAATCCAAGCACTTCACGCTGAACATGCCTGCATCAACACGGGAACTTTTGGAGGACTCTTCACATCCAAATCATAACAGAAGTAAATAAATACCACCCTTATTGGAAGTGGTTTTCCAATATGCATGCGTGTGGGAATTAAAAACATACACACACAATATATATGTACACAATCTTTTAGTGTATGTGTGTGTGTATATGTGTGTGTATATATATATATATTTTTAATAAAACTTTAGATGAACCTGTGAAAACATGTGTGTATATACAGTCATGCCAGTAGCTATTATAAACCTTAGCTATTCGTTACAATCCCCTCAAATGTTTGTAACAGATACTGGTGCCCAGATCCCAAACAAACGGAATAAGAATCTTAGAGGTTGGGGCCCAGGTATTGGTACTTTTAAACTACTGGGGAGCTTTGAATGTGCAATCAGGGTTGACAACCACATTCCTGTATGGTCTAGAGTAAAGATAATGTGCCCCTGTTTATCCCAAGAGTGAAACTGTTCAAGGCCCCATCTGATGATCACAGCAAAGGGTCCATAAGTTCAGTGTGTCTCTCACTGATGGAGTCTAGAGGGCAGGAGTAGCATTTGCCTTGCTTAGAAATCGCTCTTAGGAATGGGTTGTAGTGGGAATGGAGTTTCTTCTGGACTCGTCATGGACTGCTTACCTCCAAATATTATCCTCAGGAGAGAGACTTCAGGCCACCCTGACCAGGATGTTCTTTGTCCAAACTGTGGAGATTAGGTTGGGGTTGACCACTAATCTTGGGCACCAAAGGGCCTGGGGCAACTCAGAAAATCAGCACGTCTCTAACTTCTTTGGTCAAAAGGCAAGAGCTTGCTGAGGCTCATGGAAGCAAGTAAGTCTTGTTCACTTAGGCTACTGAGCTGAGATGGGGTACAGCCCACCATTTTGATAGACCTCAGAGGTGGAGGCTGGGTTCTTTGCTCTAATTGCTATGGTGAGAAGCAGGGCACAGGACTTTCAATTCATTTCTTTGGAGAGAGAGAAGCCCCAGGTGAATCACAGTATTGGGTCTTAGACTACTGAGGACTCTCAGGGATCTCAGTGCTATCTTTCTGGTTCCATGGACAAGCAGCCCAAGTCTTCCATTGCTAACCCAAGTCACCCTTCCCCTCCTACTCCCTCATTCCCTTCTCCCTTCCACAAAGTGTGAGTCTGTTTTTTTGTGATTGAAAGCAGAAAAGAGCAAAAGTTACTTTTATGACCATTTCCCAAAACCTGCCATTGTGATTCTTTTCAAAAACAGTGAAAATCTATCCATTCAAGGTAATCTTCCAGAGAAATGGGTCAACATACTCTTATCTAACTTGTTCTGCTCTACCCTACTGTAAGGAAATTCTTTAATAAACCAGGAAAATCTACTAAAACAGGACACCTCTCTGGAAAGAGCATTTGGCCACCTACAGAATTGTGCCTATTCTTGTCAACAACCATTGCCATGTTCTCCTATCTTTGAAAAGATTTCCAACAGATATGGACTCTTACATGGGTAGATCATGCGTCCTCTGCTGTTTCATTTAGATTGTTTCCAATTTTTCACTTTAGTAAGGATACTTTAAACATCATGGACAGGAATCATTGTGATAAATGAGGGATTTTGATTGGGACCAAAGGTCATAGCACAATATGGGAAATAAGAATAGAAGTGGCAAAGAGAAGAAATGGAAAAAATATAACATAAGTTCAGGGGACCAATAAACAATAAGAAACCCATAAAAAAAAAACGGGGGAAAAAAAGGCAAAGAGAAAAAAAAAAAAGAGCATTAAAAAAAAACCATGAATTCAGAGAGAAATATAAAAAGTATTGAACTGGCATAAGACAGACATTTAGCAATCAGCATCAAGGCTGGCTATGGGCAGGGGCAGGGTCCTGGAGGGTTTCTGCTATGCCAAGTACCCACCCTCTAGATAATAGATTGTGGAAGGTGGAGGGGGCGCGGCCAAAGCAGTAGAGGGGACTGGGAGAGAGCTTAAGCAAGTGGCTATTTACAGACCAAAATACTTAATATTGTAATAACTTGTATAGTTGTCACAGAGCTTAGCACCAGGTATGGGTGAACTGATGACAATAGTCCAGGTACTTGTAGAATGACCTGTGTCTTCATCAAAACTTTTCTAGCTAACACCTCATATATCCTGGTTCTAATAGTAGAAGACAAGTATTCTTGGATTCCTTCTACAGCAAGTGGGGACCCTGAAAGAAGAGAAGGGTTTATGATTTTGCCTATAGATTCAAGGAAGCCATTGGTCACCTGGGAGTGACCAATGAAAGCTAGCGCTGCTTTCCTCTGAATGAACCTCTTCTGGCAGAGTTCGTGCCACCAGGAGCTTTGAGACACCATTTCCTTACAGACCTCTCAAATTTCTGTGGCGCAAGAGAGAAAACGCTATGTAGATACTCCAAGACACTCTGGCTCAGCACTTACCACTTAGAGAAATGGATGGTTTTCCCAAGAAAACAAGAAGCCAGAAAGGACTTAGAAATGTTGTCCTGACTCACAAGCTCTTATTTTCCACACCCACCTGTGTCAACACAGTCAGCTTCAGAGGGACCTCAAAGGAGTTGACTTTTTAAAAAATTTCCAACTGTCACTCTCTTACCCAACAAACTTGCCCATTCAATCTAAGGTGTTTTCTTCTGAGACCTGAGGAGGGGTCAGGAAAGGTATTCATCTATATTGCCTGTGGGGGTTCCTGGGGACTGAGTTCTAGGACCCCTTGTTTCCCAGGGTCATGAGTTCCCCTGTGAGTACAACATTCATTTCTCACTCCTTCCCAGTAGGGGGCTCTCAGGAACACGACTGGTCCATTGAGAATGAAGTGAAATGAAAGAACACAATATATTCTTTTCTTCCGCCTTGTGGTGTCTAGAATTGAACCCAGAGTCGTATGCATGACAGGTAAGCACTCTACCACTAAGCTACATCCCGAACCCAGCAGACAATATATTCTCACCATGAGGTACAAACAATAGGTTTTCATATGTTTATTTGGGGATAACACTTATAGGTAGGCCTTGGCATCCAGGGATCTCATTTGCATGAATACCCTCTTCCCAAAGGTAATTTCCACCTGATGTGATTGATGCCCACATCCTGGGAGAATCAGGTGATGTATTGAGTCAGTCAATGCCATTGTTAAGGTTAAAATTGCACCCAATTAATGAAATAGGCAAGGAAGACTTTGTTCAAGATTATTGCAATGGGAGAAGTCCTGAAGCAACTCCACTGAGTCAGAGGACTGGATAGGTGGACAGAGATGGGGAAGAGAAATTTCAGTCCACCTGTGGGTGCTAATTGACCTTCATGACTCTAAAAGTAGGCATATCCCCTTTCTCAAAGACAGGGAGATAGGGGAGCTTGCTCTGTCCATGATCATGTTTCAGAAAAATGATTGTCAGGTCCTTCAGAAAGAATTTCCTGAGGGACTGGGGGTGTAACTCAGTGGCAGAGTGTGTGCTTTGAGTGCAAAAGACCCAGCATCCCTTCTGCCTGAAAAAGGAAAGATATTTCCTGGGTTGTGCAACTAGAAGTAACTGCATCTATTTCAAAGGGGCAGAGAAAGAATTTACAATTCTGAGTTTTAGAGCAAACCCTCTAAGAAAAAGGAGGTCAGGGACCTAGTCAGGAAAACACCTGTCTAAAGTTTAACCAAGCTGGGGTGAATGTTGAGGCCATCTTGGTCACCCTCTAAGGCAAGTCTTCAAAAATTCACTGCAAAATTCATTCCTGCCACTTGAGAAGAATCCTAAACCCAGTGATGCATAAACCTGGAAGTTTCAGGTCTTAATACAGGTACTTTCTCATGAATCGCCCATTGAAATGAACACATGAGTATTTTCTTTTAATACTCTCATGCAAGATCATTTTCATCGATCAATCAATATGCAGGAAGCATCTAGTCAGTGTCATATACCATATTAATCATGGCAAGGAGAAAACTTGCCTCCAAAGAGATCTCACAGTATTGAAGGAGATAGCTAAATAAGTAAACATTTTAGATATGAGAGATTCATAAAATATTAAATATAGAGTTACCCCAAGACCCAGGTGTCTGCCCAACAGAAATGAAAGCACATGCCTCCATGAACACTTATACACAAATGTCTACAGCATCATAATTAATTGCAGCCAAAAGATGGAAGCAAACCAATGTCCATTGACTGATGATGGACATCCAAATCATTCACTACTATTCCCCACTGAGAGGGAATGAGGGGCTGATGCGTGGTGCACCAAGGATAACAGTATACCAGTTGAAAGAAGTCAGACACAAAAGGTCACATATTGCCTGATTCCATTTAGATGAAAGGTCTAGAACAGGCAAATCCAGAGACAGACCAAAGATAAGAGGCTGCATAATCCCTGGGGTTGAGAAAATGGGGAATCACTCTTGGTGGGTGTAAGGCTTCTCTTGGGGGGCAACGAAAGTGTCCTAAAATTGATGATGATGATGGTTGCACAACTTTGTGAATACACTAAAAGCCATTGAATTGCATACTTCCAATGGGTGAATTGTATGGTGTATGAGTTAATCTAAAAAAAAAGCTGTGTAAACATACATATATGTATATAAACATGTATATGTATATAAACATATACATATATGTATGTTATATGATGTGAAAAAATGTCAGAAAACTCATCTATAGGAATCAAGGTAAAGAAGGGGGAATCAGGAAGGTTTCAAAGAGGAGGCAAAAGCTGAGATGAAACTTGAAGGACAAGGGTTCCCAAAGCCCTATCAGAATGGAAGCCATGGTCACAGGCCGAGAGCAGCCAGGCCTTTCTGAGGAACCACAGGCAGCTCAGGAATCCCAGAGCTCAGGAGCATGTGGAGGGGCTGGAGGTTGGCAGGGTCTGGGCACTGTGAGGTGTTTGTCTTTCCTGCCTGTGAAGCAGTACAGAATGACAGTGATGAGCAAGACCTAGGCTCCCCGGGCTCAATTCTAGTTCTGACTTACAGAAGCTGTAGGCCTTGGGCAAGTCACTTTATTCTCTGTGCCTTAATGCCCTCCTATGTCACATAGATTAATGAGGGACTTAGAGTTAATGCATCCGAAGTCCTTGGAATGGCATCAGGGAAGTTCCGCGCACTGCGTGCATGCTTATCATGTGACACAATCACAAACCACTGGATGATTTAAAGCAGTGGCCGCAGTAAGGTTTTCCAGGAACAACACCCTCCCAGTGACATGGAAGGTGGGAGGGATTCAATGTGAACTAGGTGAAAAGTGATTGGGTCTTAGAGGAGGCTGCTGCAATTGTCCAAGAGAGACACGATGCCTGGGGAGGGCAGGCTTTGGGAACGGGAAGGACAGAGAACATCTGAAAAGAGTTAAGAAAGAGAATCAATAGGATGTGGTGACTAATGCGAGGGGTGCATTGCGATGGCTCTTGAGTTTCTAATTTGGGTAACTGGGTGGATGGATGGATGGTGAGATCATTCACTGAGATGAAGGAAACAGATTGAAGAGAAAGCTCAAAAGATGTGTCATTAGACAAATTCACTACGTGACACTTGTCTTCTGATGTCAGATCCAGTATTCTTCTTATCTTCCCCCAGTCATAAGAATCGTGCCCTGCTTGCAGGTGATATGATGTGTTAGACTTGGGGACATCATGTCATGAGGAGGCCAGCTCTGCAGCATACCTGACCATGGAAAGCCAGGTGCCAATGGTCTAGAAAGTTATGAAGGAACTGAGAGATTTTTGAGAACAGCTCTGGTCAGAGCATTGTAGCTTGGAGAATCTCAGGCCACCAGCTTAGGTAAATAAGAAATGCAAACTTAGTTTTCCAGAACTGAGTTTAATTCCCTATAAATTTCAAGTCTTCATTCCTTGAATTGATGAATTCTGGATCACCTGCCATCTTCTTTTGCTTGACTTTGAGAAAACTGCACAGGGTTTGAGATTATTCTCTGAAGACTTTGTGCATGGAAAGGGTAAGTACAGTCTTCAATGCGGGGTAGAAACAACTCTGGGGAAACTAGACAGGTTTACTCAAAGCTGACTGGCCAGTGACTAGGGGATCTTGGGTAAAGGAGGTGCTCAATACATGTGGTTAAAGTCAATGTAACTAAAATAAGGCACAGGTGGATTTAGGATATCAAGGATGTCACAGGTGTTTCCACACCCATTTTCTCACCTAGGAATCCCACCAAAAGTGTTCTGTCTGTGGTTCTTCCCTCTCCCACGGACATCTATTAATCTGATAGATGAGTCCTTGTTGATGTGTCCTCACACAGGTTGCTCCTGCTGGGAGCACCCACAGTGCTCAGTTATTTCTCTGCAATTAATACGTATTTCCTGACCAATGATCAAGTTCATGCAGGATGGTAACAGTCTTGTGGAAAGGGGTCCTCCAGTGAGTGTGGGCTGGGTTTGGGGTCTAGTGATGGTCACCATTGGAAAGATTCTCCACAATGCCCAGAGGATAATTCTTCAGCAGGTAAAGAAGTAATGATGAGGGTCAGAGTAAATGGCAATGGCAGGAAGAAGCTGTCACAGGGACTGGGCGCTGATGCCCCACAGAGCTCTGATTTCCTCACTATTCCTGTTTCTTGGTACCCATTTCCTCCTGACGTGGGCATGGTGAGTGTGGTTCTAAAGAAGTGTGCCTAAAAGTGATTCTTTTCAAATGCTGTGCCCTGCTCCCTCTCTGCAGTGGATGCTTGACCAACTCTCTTCCTCCACGTCTACAAAGGGCTCCAGGACCCCCCAAGGTTAGGGTCCCATGCTTTCCTTGGCAGCAATCACCAGCTGGGGACAATGTGTCAAGGGAGAGAGTTTTCTGGTTATCATCAGAATGACCCACGTCTGTGTGAGGTTTACCTGGATGGCTGTTCCTGACACTATGGTCCCTCCTGGCCTGGCATTTGAATAAGGATCTCCCAGTGATACCCTCTTCCTCCCTGCCACCCATATGCTCAGGCCTTGGGGACAAGGGTCCTAATTCCCTGGAGCAGATGCCAGGAGTTCTTCGAAACACGCCTTTGGTCTCTGGACTCTTAGGCTGAGCCTTCTCAATAGCAACTCTTTGGGTATGGATGTTGAACAGGTCACTTCTAAACTGTCCCAGGCAGGGGCCCTGACTACAAACTTCACTTCTGTAGAGGTTTGCCAGGCGCCAAAACCATCTCCGGTGCTCCAGTCAGGAACAGCCAATGGAAACTGCAGCCAGGACCCCTCCCACTCTCCCCCAGTGGCATCCTGGCCTCCTGCCTCTCTCTTCCCTCCCTCTTGCCTGTCCCGCCTGACTCAGAGTGAAGACCAGGCGGGAGACAGCATCAGTAGCATCGGGAGCTGCAGGAAGCATCGGCCTCTACAAAGATGACTTGGCAACAAGTCCTTCTCCTGTCCTGCCTCTCAGCTATGGTGCTCCTGTCTAGTGAGTATATGGGAAGGTCAAGAGGGACTATGCTAACTACTTAATGGGTAAGACTTACCTCCCCCAGGAAGGTTCCTCTCAGCTGGCACAGAGAGGCCATTCTTGGGATTTGTGTGTGTGTGTGTGTGTGTGTGTGTGAGAGAGAGAGAGAGAGACATGGTATAATACAGAGAAATAAAGCAAAGAAAGAAAAAAACAGGAAACAATCCAGCTCACCTTTGTGGGTTCCTGGGGAGATTGACCCCAAGGCTTGGACAGAGGACCCCACATGAGGTATGGCAAGCCACTAAGCCTAGAAGGACTATTGAGGCCTTGCTCAGGGCCTGGGCTCCCCTCTGATGCTGGAGCCTTCCCTCTGTGACCTTGTCCCACAGTGCTGCGGGAGGGGACCAGTGCATCAGTGGGCAGCCCGCAGGCAGCAGGAGAAGCAGCCCAGGAAGGTGAGTTTGGGGATAACCCCTGGGTGCAGGGAAGGTGGAGCCCACACCCCTAGCATCCCTGGCCCGAGTACTGGTTGTGACAGGCCTCTCTTGGGTTTCAGGTGTGAAACAGAAGATTTTCATGCAGGAATCGGATGCCTCAAATTTCCTCAAGAGGCGCAGCAAGCGGTCCCCCAAATCCCGAGATGAGGTCAATGGTAAGGATGCTGAGTGGCCCCTTTCCACAGCAGGGGACCAAGGGTTTCAGCAAAGCCCTTGAACATTGGGGTAACTGAAGCTCTGAAGTAGAAAATTATGCCATGTTTCCTTGATCATGGGTCACATGTTGGGGCAAATGCATTTTTAGAGTGAGGACAGAAAAGAACAGTGCTGCATCAAAGGCACCTAACAATTATGAGATGCATCCCTGCTTCAGAAAGTGGAAAATGTAAAGGAGGAAACATGTGCTCTAGTCTAGAGGGCACCTAGCACTTCAATGGGTGTCTTGGAATATTGGCAAGGTACAAGAGGGACTTGCCAGAGCAACAGAGTCACATGCAGAAAAAGATCCCAGGGGACAGGAGTGCTGAGAAATGTGGGCTTAGTGACAGCTCTGCTAAGTGGCCTCAGCCACTTCTTGTCTGTGGTCCTAATTTCCTTACTTATAAACCTCTGAAAAAGCTGTGTTCAGCCAGCTGTGCCTTTTTTGAAGCTTTCGTTTGCAATGCAGTTGGTGAACGTGTCTCCCTATTGGCCTGCTAGAGGCCCTGGGGTCCACACTGCAGGGCCCTCATGTCCTTGACCTGCAGCCCTTGAAGGCATTTGAGTTTCCTACCCCTACACTTGATTCTTCTGAGATTCTGAGCTCAGACTGTCCTGGCCAAGTCTACAGCTTGATTCTTTCCTTGTGTGTGTAGATGAATGAACTCTTTGTATCCCTGAGCACACTCAGTAAGGTGACTTTCTCAGTGAAAATAACAGGACTGTTTTCAAATGATGGGGAAGATCAGAGGTGGAAATGCTTGGAGATGAGAATTTTTTTTTTTTTTTTCAGATTGGACAAGTATAGCCAGATTAGTGAAATCTCTAGACCTCACACAACTTGGGATTCAAATTTGGCAAATCAAGAAACACTGAAAGGCTGTTAAGGAGGTTGGGTTATTCTTGTCTGAAATCAGAGAAGCAGCTTTCTGGCAAACTTCCAGTGGAAAACAGGCAATTTAAGGACAGGCAAATATCTCTGTCCTCTGAAGCTGACTCAAAACCATAAGGTCTAGGATTAAGCTGAGGTCCCTGGTCTTAGGCAGGAGTTCAGTGCATCAGGCAGTCAGGGGAGGCCCAGAATAGCCAGGTGAACCCCCAGCACATAAATGCATCTGAGGATACCTAGTTAACTCCTGTAGACAAATGGACAGAGCTACAGTGCCCAGTGTCCTTCAAGTTGGGAACAGGACAGGTGGCACTTGAAGCAATTTACATTAGAAGCCAGGAGTTGGAATCCTGACTCCATTAAGCTTTTGGGATACAGGCTCAATTGACTTTAAGATGAAAGAAAATCTGAGGGAGGCATGTTGTTGGCAGAAGTGCATGTAATGCAGAAGGTGATTCCTAGCACAGAAACACCATCTCAGCTGGGACTGGTGGTACAACATGCAATCTCTGACACTCTGGAAGCTGAGGCAGAAGAATTGCAAGTTCCAGGCCAGTCTGGGAAACTTAGGGAGACCCTGTTTCAAAGTAAAACAAAAAGGGTAGAGATGTAGCTCAGAGGTAGAGCCCTTGCTTATCATGTGCCAATCCCCAGTACCTAAAAACAAACAAACAAGCAAACCACAACCCCATCTTGACCCAAGAGTTAAATTGTTTTTATTTATTGCTACATCTAACATCCCAATTTAGCTGAGCATGGAGGTACATCACTAGAATCCCAGTGCTCGTGAGACTGAGGTAGAAGACTCAGTTGAGTGCAGGAGTTCAGAACCATCATGGATGATATAGTGAGACTCTGTCTCAAAAAAAAAAAAAAAAAAATTCAGAAGAAAAATGTCCAGTTTTTGGCACCTCTGAAAAGGCAACTTGAGGAACCAAAGAACCAAGGTGTTCTCTAGGCCAGTACTGAGAATCTGGTGTTCTGGCTCCAGCCTCAGCTCTGCCGTGTAGCTGTGTAACTTCCAAGATGCCCATGCACTTCTCTGAGCCTGGATCCCCTCCTGAGAAATACCTGGGGCATGGAGATGGATTGGACTACAAACCCCTTCTGCCAGACTAAGGTTTCCTTCAACTGTACAGGCAAAAAGGAAGGAATCTGGGACAAACAGAGGACTTACCTCAGGAACTCTAAGGTCAATTTACAAATAAGTTGACTTTTTAATCTGAGTTAAATAATAGAAATACAATGTAAATAACTAGTATTTATTGAATTTACTTATCATTGTAGACTCCTTGGTTCCATGAGGGATTTGAGATGGTTTCTGATATTACCATTCTGCATAGAAATTCTTGTTATTTCCTGAATTCCCTTGTAATGTGGGGGTGGGACAGGGGCCATGGCCTCCCTTGGTTCCTCTGTCTCCCCCATCTGCTCTTGCACATCATTGTCTTGTGGGGACAACAGGAGCACCTTAGTTCCCCAGGAGAATGTGAGATTTCTGAGAGGGGCCTGTTCTTTTTCCAGCAGACATGACCTGTGGGTCTTTGTTGATTTTTCTAGTGAAAAACGTGTTAGAAGTTCCTTGAAAGTAAAGAGTTCTACATAATGTCCTCCAGATAAACAATGTCCTCCAGAGGACCACAGCTTTCAGAGACTTTAATTCTCACAGCCAAAAACTCAGCAAAACTTTTCTTTTTCTTTCTTTCTTTCATTCTTTTCTTTTCTTTTCTTTTCTTTTTTTTTGGTGGTGCTGAGGATTAAACAACTCAGGGCTTTATGCATACTGGACAAGCACTCTACAACTGAGCAACACTCCCAGCCCATGAAACTTGCTTTTATGTCTTTCTCTTCACCTGGATGATAGGCATCTTAAACAAAGGGACAGCATCTTTCTTACTTACATTTTTAATCCAGAATTTACTACATCTTGGTGTGACAAATGCTCAAAAATGTTGACTAGACTTGAAGGTATTAATCAATGGGAGATCAACTTTAAATTGGATAAGTCCTTCATAAAGTTTATTTATTTATCTATTTTTCATTTTCTTTTCTTTTCTTTTTTTTGTACTGAAGATTAAACTGAGGAGTACTCTACCACTGAGCTACATCACCAGGCCTTTTTAGTTTTTATTTCGAGACAGGGTCTCACTAAGTTGCCCAGGCCTGGGTCAAACTTGCAATCCTCCTCCCGGGGCCTCTGGGTCTCTGGGATGACGGATGTGTGCCACCACACCCTGCTCATGGAGTTCGTCTCTGATCATGGGATTCGAGTGTCTAAGTGGCCTGGTATATTTGGATCGTACCACTAACTTGATGCCTGGATTTAACTCACATTTTCTCTTGGGGTTTCAATCTCTTCACCTGCAAAATGAGGTGATTGGGCCAGGTATGGTGGTGCACATCTGTAATCCCAGTGACTTGGGGGGCTAAGGCAGGGGGATGACAAGTTTGGGGACAGCGTGGGCAACTCAGTGAGTTCCTTTCTCAAAAAACGAAAACCAGAAAAACAAAACAAAACAAAACCAAAAAGGACTGATGATGGAGCTCTGCCAGGGGTAAACAATTTCAGTGGCGTCCCCCAACCTCAGTCCCTCATGGATCACTTTCAGCTTCTCAGGTAAAATGTTGATGTTCCCCTAAATGTGTCCCCTCAACGCCTCTCTCACAGCGGAAAACAGGCAGAAGTTGCGGGCTGATGAGCTGCGGAGGGAATATTACGAGGAACAAAGGAACGAATTTGAGAACTTTGTGGAGGAACAGAAGGATGGTAAGAGTTCTCGCTCATCTGCCATTTATGCCCTGTTTGCTAAGTCTTGACCTTTCACCTCTTGTCAATAGATAAATAGTAGAAAAGGCAAGAAGAGGGCCTATTGATGCACCATGCTCCTGCCCTCAGGGATCCTGCCTGCCTTCTACCCTTGCTGGCTGCATCAGGGCTTCAGTAAGGGTGGGCATGGATGGGGGAGGGATAGAGGGAGGCCATATTTCTGAGCCAATGCCTTCCACCAGTGGATGTGGCCTTAATGTCTAGTGTCCTTGTGTCATCCACAGCAAACATCTGTAGGAACATTTAATGAGGATTAGACCAGTAGGCCTGATTTGCATTATGTGCTTCTTTCTTTCGTTTTTGGTCTTTTTCTAACTTTAAGGTTGAAATGCTCCTGAGCAAGCTCACTTGGTACCTCCTGGTATGAGCTTGGATGCAGGGTCCTGGTTTGGGATACTTTTGTTAGAGTCAGCTCTTTCAGTTCTCCTAATTTCTTGGCTCTGATGGACAAAGGAAGTACAGCCCTCCAAGGGCATCCCAGTGAAAAGGGTACCACCAACAGGTCCCAAGAGGTACAGGCTATGCCTATAGCCCTTTAGGAAACACCTGGCTGAGCCCCACAAGCAGGTGTTGGGCTCAGATCCTGGCAAATCAAACTTTTGGGGGACCATATTGTGAAAAACTCAGGCTGTCCAAGCTCAGAGGTCAATGCTTGTTACCTTAAGACAGCTGGGGAGAGCTGTCTTAAGAAATGAGAAGGTGATTTTTACTCATACTACTCATAATAACATTTGTGTGTGTGTATGTGTGTGTGTGTGTGCTTTTTAAAAAAGTTTCAGGCCCAAATCTCTAGCACATGGGTAGAAAAAATTTGCTATTTTCTTTTCATGAATTATGAAGGAGGTTAGGTACCTATAGGATGACATGTCTTTTAGAGGATGCTAAGATCAGGGTCCTCAGGCTTCATTCACAGAGTGGAGAGGTCACTTGCAGAGTAGGCCACAGGTCTTTGGGAACTGGAGTTATACAGCTGTTGGAGCAGAGTACTTGTTCTGCCAGGTACTGTGCTGAACCATTTAAACTCTACCACCTACATCTGAGATAGGTCTTGGGAGTTCCATTTTAGAGTTTAGAAAACAGGCTTAGAAAAGATACATGAATACCCAAGGTGGCATACTAACAGGGTGGTCCTAGGATTGGAACTCGAGCATATTTCTCAGCAAAGGTCCTATTCTTATAAATCAAGGATGATCATACACAGAAGTTTTGGTAAAGGAATTGGCCTACAAATGTGAATGGAGTGAGGAGGGTAAAACAAAGCAGTCCCTAAAGAGGTCCACAGAGCTCAATAAAGGAAGGAGCAGAGGTGGAGCCGGTCTAGTCTGCCTGAGGATAAAGTTCTGAAAAAGGTGGAACTCATCTCAACATTCCTCCCTTTCCCTTGCCTCTGTCCCAGAACAACTGTTGCTCCGACCCGTTGCCTGCTGCCTCCATCCTGGGGCCATGTTCAAAGTCTCCATCTTCTGGGCCCTTCTATGAGGCCGGTGACATTCCCCTTTCATAACCCTAGTTTTAGTTAGCTGTCTTATCTAACGATAATTAATAGCAGTTGGATGTTCAAGCTTTCCCAAGGCATTTGCTTCATAAAAAGGATATCCAATCAATTTCTGTGGCAAAATCACTCTCAAAGAGGAGTTGGTCCACTGAGCTTGAGAAATGCCTGAAAGGGCTGAGTTCTAGTCCAGGAGTTCCAGCCCATCTCTGGGGTACCAAGTACCTAAGGGTGTTTTTCAAGGGGAGTGCCAGCTCCAGGATCCCATGGAAGGAACTATTTCCAGCAGCCATGGTGCCTCAATGTGCAGTGGTAACAGGGCCCTTCCTCTTTGGTCCAAGCATCTGGCTCTCACAGGTGCTAAGGACCATGGGGACATCCGTTTTATCCATACCACCAGGTTTTCCTATTAGCTCAGAGTCACAGAGAATGCCACTTTCACTAGCACCAAAATCAAGTTCATAAGGTTTTTGGGAGAAGTCCACATTTGAGACAATAGAGGCAAGGAAGACATTTCAGGTTTTTAATCCTTGACATCATTTTCTGTCAGTATTTCCATCTTCCCAACATTTTTCATGAATTCTTTTCTTTAAAAAACAAAAGAAACAAACAGCCAGGCATGGTGGTTCATGTGTATGATCCCAGTGGCTCGGGAGGCTGAGGCAGGAAGATGGAAGTTCAAACCCAGCCTCAACAACTTAGCTAGGGCCCTGTCTCAAAAGAAAATATAAAAATGCTGGGATGTGGCTCAGTGGTTAAACGTCCCTGGATTCAATCCCCAGTACCAAAGCAAAAAACAAACAAAAAACAACTTTGTGGTAAAATAGAGATAAGGGAAAATTTGCCATTTAAATCACTGCTAAGTATACAAGTCAGTGACATTTAGTACATTCATACTGTTGTGCAACTATCACCACTATTTCCAAACAGTTTCCTTATTCCAAACGGAAACACTGTACCCATTAAACAACTGTCTGTTCCTCCTCCCTGCCCCCATCTTGGTAACCTCAACTATATTTTTGTCTCCATGAATTTTACTGTTCTAGGTATTTCGTGTAAATGGAGGACACAGTATTTGTCTCATTATGTATGGTTTATTTCATTTAGCACAATGGTTTCAATTGTAACAAATGGCACAATTGTAACACTTGCCATAACTTCATTTCTTTTTATAGCTGAATAATGTCTTATATATTTGCATATGTATTTGTTTATAAATCCCATAAGTAACATATTTTGTTCATCCATTCATCTGTGGGTGGACATTTGGGTTGTTTCCACTTTTGGGAGACTGAAAATTCTACTGCGGTGAGCATTCCTATTTGTACAAGTATTTGAGTCCCTGTTCTCAATTCTCTTGGGTATGTGTCTAGGAATAGAATTGCTGGGTAATATGGTAATTTTATTAACTTTTGGAGGAACCTCACTCAGCCTTTTCAAATACTGGAGGCTTTATGACATCTGCCAGTGACTTAATGGCAATTAATGGTAACAGGTGTCTTGAACTGGCACCAGGAACCTAATTCTACAATTACAAAAAAGTGTTTGGAAATATGTCTGACCAAACACAAGTAAAATCACAACTTTCTTACTCATTAAAAACTTCCTTCTTTTTTAGGCTTTACTATGAAGCACATCAAATATATGGAGAAATATCAAGTTTAATGAGCCCCATAGAGCCAGTTATCTAAGTTTTCCCACATTTGAAAAAGGGTGCTTTTGCCAGTGAGTTTTAAAAATGGAATTTTATTTTTGAAGCTTAGAAAATACAGAATGGTATAGAGGGAAAAAGCTGTCATAATCCTGCCACTCCGGGTCAACAATGATTTCCATCCGTGAGCTTTTCAAGGCACAGTTTGTGGTCTCTTTTGAGTCACAATGTTATTACTTTTTAGTTCCTCGGTTGTCATGTCTTTGAGCCAGTGACTGCACAGGCTTTTCCTCACTTGACAGGTTGTAGGCAAAGAGCTCAGATGCCAGACACCCGTCTCAGTCCTACTGGCAGCCGGCTGGGTGGATCTGATTCACAAATGGAGGCCGCTGGACTCACTTTTTTAGACCCCTTCCAGCTCTATCTTGGATGTCTCCAGGCACACTTGGCTCATGTCACCTCAGGGTGGGCCATGTGCACTGACAGCTGCTTGGCCAGGTTGCTGTCTTCAGGTCAGAGTTCCCTCCCTCCTCATGTGACTCCATCTTTCCTTTCCAGAACAGGAAGAGAGGAGCCGGGAGGCTGTGGAACAGTGGCGGCAGTGGCATTATGATGGGTTGTACCCTTCCTATCTCTACAACCGCCACCACATCTGACCCCATCCTGAAGCAACCCAGGAAGACATCCTGACACACAGCTGTTCACCCCAGGTGTACCAGAACCTCTCTCCACACAAATGCTCTTATGGACCTCAGCTTAGGGTCTGCTGTGGTCAACAACCCTGGTAAATACACATGCCTTTCATTCTGATGCATTAAATGCCCCAGCTTTTGCTTCTTGGTGGATGATTTTCTATGGTGAACAACCGCCTGTGGCTCATCCTAATCCCAAATCTTCATTGCTTTTCCCTCATTTAGTCATTGTTCCCAAAGCAGAACTCCTATCTGAAGGACAGGAGAATCACAGCAAAGAGAAATTTTGTTTGCTTACAGCCTTCAAATAAAAATGCTGACTCAACCATATGTATTATCATCTCAAGTCTCCAGCTGAGCAAGGTGTGGACTTGTGCCCCCTGAGTGACAATGTTAATGTTGCTGATTTGGGTATTAGAAAGCTTGTCCTTGGTTATATCAATCATTCTTCTATTATGTCTCAGTAGTTAGTCATGTAAATGAAAAAAATACTAACACAATTGTTTTGGTAAAAGCTTTTGAAGGTTTGCTGAGCCCAGAGGCTTGCTTCCTCATCCCTCCAATGAGTCTTAAGGTTCATCCCTGATATCTTAATTGCACCATTCAGAAGCCACAGTTATAGCAAGGCCAGTTGTGTAAACAAAACAAGAAAGCCCTGTTTTGGCATCATCTCACTTTTCTTCATAGTGTCTTATATTTGTCTTCCACTGCTGCCGTAACAGAGTACCACAGACCGGGCGACTTAAATCAACGGAGCTGAGAAGTCTGGAACCTCACTGTTGGCAGGGTCACATTCCCTCCAGATGCTCCAGGGTATCCTTCCTTGCTTTTCCTGCACCTGAGGGTGCCAGGCATTCCTTGGCATATGGCAGCATGCCACCCGCCCTCGGCACAACATGGCTGCCTCCCTGTGTGCTTTCACATCACTATCCCTGTCATGTGTGTCTTTGTGTCTTCTCTTCTTAGGACACCAGTCATACTGAATCAAGCCCTCACTCTACTAACCTTGTCTTAACTTGATTACATCTGCAGAGACCCTATTTCCAAACCAGGTCACATTCACAGGAACAGGAGGTTAGGGCTTCAGTGTATCTTTTGGGGGGCACACAATTCTATCCCTTTCTTTCCTCTCAACCAGTCTGCTCTCTGGCCCCAGGCTCATCACCCCTAATCCCACTGTTGCTCTCCAATGACCTCCAGAAATTCCACACTAAGAATGGAAAAAAGTCAAAACGACTTAAGCTTGGGGTACAAGTCAAGTCTCATTACAACAAAGGGCAAGATGGCGTCATTTTTATTGGTATGATACATTTCCAGTCAACGGTGTCAAGTAGTTCCTTGGGCATATTGTTCCCTACTCTTCTACTTCCCTTTCCCTTTAACTAAGGAGAATATTTTGGGGTAGGTTTCTTTACCTATGGCCAAAGTGCACCATCCAGATACTTCTCTGTTGGGAATTATCTGTGCTTTTAAGTGTTCCCTCTCTTTAGCTTATATTTACACCACAGTGGGGTGTGAGTCTTTGCTCCCTCCACATGCCATTGAACATGCTAGACTTTATTCACCCATTCCTTCATTGGTAAGATAGATAAAATGAGGATTACAACTTCTATGCATTTCAAACTGGTTGCATCAAACTTCTCTGTGAAGAGGTTAAGTGCTTACTATCACTGGGATATCTTTGCCAGTCTCTGTTTAAAGCAAGCAAATTGAGAACATTTGCAAATAAGTTCACTGTTGGGGTCCCTTGAATTATAAATTATTTATGGTATCTCCATGGACCACTGCTGTTAGACTTAATCAGGTCAGACCTAAACAGGTGACTAGTGCTCACCCCTCTGCATAATCTGTGTATTTCTACCCGAACGCCTTTGGACCTGGTTCAACAGAAAGTTTGTTTAGGAACTATAGTTGCTATAGTTTGGAGTTGGAATGTCCCCAAAAGCCCATGTAGTAAAGGACTGGTTAGCTCGGTGCTATTGGGAGATGGTGGAAACTTTAAGAGTGGGGCTTAGTAGGAGATCTTTAGATCATTGTGGATGTGCCCTTGAAGGGGATTATAGGAACCTGGCCCCCTCCTCTGTCTCTTTCACTTTCCAGCTACAAGGCAGGAAGTTTTGCTCTACTGCATGTTCCTGCCATGATGTGCTCCTCAAAGCAATGGGGCCAGTCAGGGACTGAAACATTCATGACTATGAGCCAACATTACCTTTTTTTTCCTTATAAGTTGCTATCTCAGGTATTTGTTGTAGAGTGGGAAGCTGAATGACACCTCATTGTTCTCTACACTCTTCTAGAAAGTATCAGGTACTGTCCTCCTGGACAGTGTCATTCTAGCAGTAGAAGAAACTGGTACAAAATAAAAACATGGGAATGCCTCAACTTTTCATTGCTATTTTTACTTTGTTACCTGGTGAGACTGAAATTACTTGGGACAAGGATTTCAATGTTTTGAAGCATAAATCTCAAAGGAAGGAGTTGTGCTGGTTACCTTCCATTGCCCCAGTCTCTGATCCAAACTGGAGAGAGCAATGTTTGAGCATAGCCAAGGTCAAAGGTGCTCCTCCCTGAAATGAATCCCATTTGCTTCCTATCCTATCCCCTAAAATGAGACAGGAGCATTAGCAAGTTGTGAAAGATACTCCCAGCTCAAGGATATTCTAGGTCTGTTCTCTTGGGGCTGGCACTCCTCACAGCACTTAACTCACACCCAGATTAGAGATTCTAAAGCAGCATGTGCCTATTCTTAGATTGGCTAGCAAGTGAAGTGGGCAAGGTCGAGTCATAAACGGGTTGGTATGTGGGCACAGGTGTGGGTTTAACCCAGGTGATTTCAGATCCCAAGTCAGGACTGTGGATTGTCTGGCCAGTGGTACAAGCAAGGTTGGACTCTGGCCACATGCAATTGCCCTTCTGGCTGTTCAGGAGTCAAATGGGCCTTGAGGACCCTATCCTTGTAAGATTGATAATCTAGGATGACAAGGTGTTTTTTAAATGAATTATAGTCATTCCTTGAAATCTGAGAAGGATTGATTCTAGGACCCCCATGGATACCAAAATCTACAGATGTATTCAAGTCCCTTATGTAAATGGCATGAATTCACATATAACCTTTGCATATCCTCTGGTATACTTTAAATCATCTTTACGTTTATTATAATGTTGAATACAATGTAAATGCTAAGTTAAAACTTTCACTGTATTGTTTGGGGAATAATTGCTATACAGACACAATTTTTTGGTCTGAGGTTGGCTGAATCTGTGAATACAGAACCTGTGCATACCACAGGCCAACAGTACTTTTATTACCTGCCCAACTGGGCAACAGAAAAAAAGGCAAAGCCCTGTTCTCACTTGAGTTGCAAAACAAGAAGAGCCATAATCTGGTCCATATCAGCCAGGATAAAACACCCCATGCCTTCTGGTGAGCCACTTGTCTCTCCCTTGTGCTATGAGCAGGTGGATGGCGGGAGATGGATTCTGACTCAGGGCCATATCTCGCAGCCACCTGCCTGTTGTCTGCAGGAAGGAATGTTGGAGTCATACAGATGTCAAAAACAGAGTGGTTTGGAGGAGAGACCATTTAAAACAGAACAAAACAAGTTTGTCCTTGCCTCTTCAATGGCCAAGCTTGGCATGTTGGCTCTAAATAAAGAGTTCTAGCAGAAAGGGGCTAAATAAGAATTTGATTACCTTGTTCACTCCCATCCCTAACAAGGATTCCATTATACTTCAGGGGTTTCAAATTTGGCCAAGAATTCCTTTGCTAAAATCCAAGGGAAGTCATTTCCTTGGCTGGGGGAAGGAAGCCAAAGGTAACATGACCAGGAATTTGAGCAGCACATTTAATAGGAAATTAATAACAGCAATTTGTATTTTTGGACACTGACCTTGTCAAAAGTGTGGCCTTTGGACATTCTTTTGCTTACTCTTCTTTCTTTCACTACTATCCTTCATTCTTAAGGGCTTCCCGGTAAGTGGTTGAAAACAAATTTGTTAAAGATTAAAATTGTCATTAATTTTTTTATCACATTTTGCAGGGTTCCCCCACCCCCCTTAATGTTCTGTAGCTCAGTAGACTGCATGCTTAGCATTCTGAAGGCCTTGGGTTTGATTCCCAGAACTGAAAACAAACTGTGTGTGTGTGTATATGTATGTGTAGTTCAGGGGAAATTTTGTAACTTCTTATCATATGCCTTTACTTATTTAGATTTTTTGAAAGGAGATGGTCATTTTTGTGAGTCCCAGAATGACTTTTAGTTCTTGAAATCTTGCTAGGTGCTTTTTCTCAGTTTCATTCAGTTATCAGAAAGGTTCATTTCTAATTCATTTTCAATCATGTTCTCATGCTCTTGAAAGTTTTCCATCCCAAATATGCCTATTGAGATGGTTTCCTGCTCATCTCAACTCAGGGTGCTTTGGGTGCTGCTTCCGCCTGAAGGGGCAACCTCCAATAAGCCTGGCTTTTCCTCCATGGGTTGGCAGAGGACAGCAGAACAGACAACACACAAAACTATTCTTTGTGTGGCTGAAGACTGGTGATCTTAGAGTGTTCTGGGTCTTTCACATCATGGAGTGGGAATGGGGCTCTGTGCCAAGTGCTTTCCTCGAGTTTAATCTGCAGAGGCTGCAGGAGAGCCTTTGTGAGAGGCATGTTATCTTGGGAGGTTTGTCACTGCTGGCAAGCTTTGCCCCTTTCCACATTACCTTTTTATTTTTCAAATTAAAGTTTGAATACCTAGCATGTGTGTGGCCCTTGGGTTCGATTCCCCAGTACACCACACACATATACACACACACACACACACACACACACACACACACGAACAGGTAATCTACATATATGCTTTCAAACTTACAGGGACAGAGAAGGAACATATTAGGAACATAGTCCCTCCTGTCTCCAAAAGAAACCATTATTCCCACATCTTGAGGATCCTGCAGGTGATCTGTGCACATCTAAGCATTTGTAGAAAACTTTTTTGTTTTTGTTTTAAAAATTAAAATTAATTTTTGCCCAGGAATGCCTACTTTACCTATTGAACCATTTTTTTGGTCATATAAAAAAGATGGTATAGTTAATTTATAGTTAAGTAGTTTTCAAAAACACTTTCTTAAAAAGCTTCCTACAGGAACAGAAATTTTTTTTTCTGAGGTGGGGAATATGGCTGGGGAATCCTATTAAATATGATTTAATATTTAATAGGTGGGGAATCCTATTAAATATGATTTAATAGGAAAACTAAGGTGAACATTTTTCTAGGCAACTCCTCATTAATTTAGACACCATAATACTTTTGGGTCTTAAATATTACACTAGTGATTCTGTGTAGACCCCTGTGTTTTTTCCTCAAATAAAAATGAAAACAGTAATCTCATTACTATGAGGCACTGACCTTGCCAAAAATAAATAAATAAATAAATAGATAAATGACTTTTTTTTTTCTTTTTTTTTTTTTTGGTAATACTGGGGATCGAACTCAGGGTTTCACACATGCTACACAAGTACTTTATCACTGAGCTATCGCCCCAATCCTTTCTAAGTTATTTTGAGACAAGGTCTTGCTAAGTTGCTGAGATTGACTTTGAACTTGCAATCCTCCTACATCAGCCTTCCCAGAAGCTGGGATTAGGTGTGCACCCCATATCCAGCAAGCTTATGATGTTATCAGCTCATGACTCATCATTTAATATGCACTTAGCAGAATTGTGGCACCAAGAGGCAAGATATTTAATATTTTGTAAACTGAATTACATGATAAACATTCAAATTATACCATGAGATTGTTCTCCACAATCATTATTGGAAAAAAATAAAATAGTACAACTGTTAGTGAGGACAACCTTTCTTATGCCTTTAACACATGAACAAGTACTTGTCATAGTTTGGATCTTGACTGTCCTCCAATGGTCCATGTGTTAAAGACTTGGTTCCCAGCCTGGTGAGACTGGGAGGTGACAATTTTCAGAGATGGAGGTAGTGGGAGGTCTTGGGTCATTGGGGTTCTGTTGTTGAAAAGGACTGTGGGACTCTGATCTCCTCCTTTTTTTTGCTTCTCAGCCACAGTGAGGTTTGGCTCCATCATGCAATCCCAACATCATACACTGCCTTGCCACAGGCCCAAAAGCAATGGGGCCAACCAACCTCCAAAACTCGGAGCCAAAATAAACCCTTCTTTATGAATTGACTATCCCAGGTATTTGTTATAATGATAGAAAGCTGACTAACACAGTACTAAATAACATACAACTAGATATTTCTTCCATTTTGATATATTGGTAATTATGTAAAAAATAAAGCCAGCATCACAAACCCAGGAATTTACCAGACCTAGGACTTGAATTGTCCTCTCTCAAGGTCAAGTCCACTTGTGCTCAGCTGATAACGTCAGTCTAGGGAATTATGAGAAGATTAAAACCACACTATTATCCATAGATCTTCTGAACAACATTATTCAAAATACTTTCATGATACTTAATGGTGAAAGAAAGCACTTATATCCAGAATATATCTCAATTCAATAATTAAAAAAAAAATTAATGGATGAACAGACATAAGTCATAAAGACATACGAGGTTGGGTGTGGTGGCAAATGCCTGTAGTCCCAGCAGCTTGGAAAGCTGAGGTAGGAGGACTGAACGTTCAAAACCAGTCTTAGCAACTTAGTGAGGCCCTAAGCAACTCAGTGAGACCCTGTCTCAAAATATAAAAATAAAAAGGCTAGGGATGTAGCTCAAGGGTTAAGTGGCCCTGGTTTAAAAAAAAAAAAAAAAAAAAAAAAAAAAGACATATGAATATACAGTACATGAAAAGAAAAGATGATCAAATAAAACAGCATTATTTTATTTATTTGCATTTCCAGGAAAATGCAAACCACACCATAATAAGATACCACTACACACCCATGAGGAAGGCTAAAAAGACGGATAACATCAGGTATTGGGGCTGTGAAGCAAATCCTTGCACATTACTAGTTGGTGTATAAAATGGTACAACTACTTTGGCAAATAACTTAGCAGTTTCTTATGAAGCTTCCCATATGACCCAGAAATTCCACTCCTAGGTGTTTACCTGAGACACAAAAATGTATCCACAGAAATATTTCTACTGGAATAATTTTAGTAGCATTATTCATAACAGCCCCAAACTGGGGACAATCCAACCCAATGTCCATCAACAAGTGAATAGGTAAACCACTTACAGGACAGTCAGCAATAAAAAGATAAAAACTATTGATAACACCCTATGATGTAGATAAATTTAAAAATATTATGCCTAGTGAAAAAAGCCAGACACAAAAGTATGTCCTATATAATTCCATCTATCTGAAACTAGAAGATAAATCTATAATAATATGAGAGAGGAGTGATAGGCAGGGGCTGGGGTGCAGATTGACTAGTAAGGGTTTAAGGCCACCTTTTGTGGGGGAAGGCAACATCTTGCATCATGTCTGTGGTGTGGTTACATGAGTGTAAACATTTGGACAAATTTTCCAAATATACACCTAAGATGTGTGTCTTTTACTGTATGAAATTTATACCTTAATATAGTTGATTTTAAAAATATCATTAGCAGAGTCTTTGCTTAGGAAAACTTACTAAACTTGGTTCAAATAAGTCTCAGCCCTTATTTCCAAATTAATTAATCAACTTCTAATCTGCAAAATGGAGTACACCCAATCTGGTCCTGTTTGGGGAAATACTAAATACTCATTGGTTATTTGTGGTTCCATATTTGCAAATTCACCTAATTTGATTTGCAGTCTCTAAATCAATTTTTGTAGTGCTTTTGTGATGACTTGCATGCACAGTGACATGTTCCTAGTTGAGGAGAGTCCAACAGTGTAACCATACTTTTAATTTTTGAAATTTCTATACCTTTTTCACAAATTGCTGTCAACCTAATAAACTAACTGATCTTTTCTACCTTTCATGCCACTTAGTTCTTTTCTTTAGATGTCACCAGGGCTAGGGATATTATAGCTCAGTTGGTACAGTGCTTGCCTTGCATGCATGAACAAGGCCCTGGGTTCAATTCCCAGCAGCTCAAAAAAAAAAAAAAAAAAAAAAAAAATTACATCATCAATTCTTCCCAAATATTGATATGGATCAGAAATGCCTACCTTCCTGGCAGAGCAGAAGCTCTGATGAGTTGCTATCAGTGACATACCTAGGCAAATAAATCTATGCTCCAGATTAAGACAAACAAGCAAATGTCATTAGACATTAATTAACCTTCTGTAAACAGCATCAAGCTTTTCTTCTATCATGAGCTTTTCCACAGAAACCCAATCCATGTACTCTCTTCCTGTCAACTGTGCTACCAATTGTCCAACCTGAAGCTTTTAATATTTTAGGTTCCCTCTGGGGAAAATTCCACACCAGTCATTCAGAAGTTCCTTCTTTGCTATTTTGGATGATTTTTACCTAAAATACTTCTATTTTATTTTTGTTGTTTGGAAAGGGAAAACATTTCATCATTAAAAAACTCAATGAAAGGCGACTTTCTTTTAAAAAGCCACCTTTTCTCCTCCATAAGGAAAAAGGCATAGCAAAAACAAACAAAAAGACCAAAACCAACCATGCAAACAGAAAACCCCTATAAAACGAAAACAAAACCAAAAACAAAAACTATTGGAAAGATTATAATCTTTACAACAAGTTCTCCACAAAGGACAGTCAGCTTCTGCTCACTTTGCTCACTGAGTACTTAACCTGCTCCGATGGCCTTGTGATGACATAAGATACTACCAAGGACAGGTTAAAAAAAACCAAACACCTGTTGGATGTCTGTGAAAGCATTTAATACTCACTGATAAGCAGGATTAAAAGACTGATCTCATTAGGAATGTTTTCAAGGCCTACAAGTAAGTTCCCCACCCTAAGCTACACCCGCTCCCTTGCTCATTCATGAATACTCTAAATCAACTCAAAGGAAAGTCCTCCAAGATTTACTGTAACCAAGGAGTAAATCCAAAAATTTATGCAAATGCAGTAATGCAGTCATCTGAAGTGAGAACAGGAGAGACCATGATATCTTGATTTTCCATTTTTAAGTCAAATTTAAATTTGGTGTCAAATTAACACAATGGAGGAAAGTAACTAAGGAAAGTTGATGGGCTTATTAATAAGCATTTGTTTCTAATGGGGTCAATCAGAAGCATGGGCAATACAGAGCCAGTCCCTTGCTTTTCTAGAGCCACAAAAAGCAAGACAGGTTGTGGAAAAATGCCTGAAATTATGGTCATTTAAGGCTATTTAGAAATTTGGCATGTTCTTCTCCTCTTGGCAACAGGGTTTCTCCTCCTATCTTTGGACCAGTCTTTTCCTAGAAAAATAAGAGTACTTTAATAAGAAATGGTTTAACGTTATTTTCCCAGATCACTAAAATCAGTCACAAATTAACATTCAAGTGATATACCTCTACAGTTTGGATCTACTATGTCCCCCTAAGGCCTGTATGTTAAACGCTTGGTTCCCAGCATGGCACTACTGAGAGGTACAGAACTTTTAAACCGGTGGGACATAATGGGAGGTCTTAGGTCATTAGGATTGCATCTTTGAAGGGATTTGTGGGACCCAGGCCTCTCCTTTTTCATTCCTAGCCAAGAGGTAAATGGGCCTCCTCTGTCATGCACTCTCACCATGATGTGCAACCTTACCACAGGTCCAAAGCAATGGGATCATCCAGCTATGGATTCAAATCTCTAAAACTCTGAGCTGAAATCAACCTTCCCTCTTTTTTAAGTTGATTATTTCAGGTAGTTTGGTAAAGTACAGAAAGCTTATGAATACACTTACCTTTAGCATACCATCTCGTTCCCATTTGTAGAGGCCACAATTACTGGAAAAGAAAAGATGGATTTACTCAGTGGTAAGGTATATGCCCACATACATAAAGATAATGGGGCTTGCTGTGCAATGTGAAAAGAAAAAAAACACATAGGAAATTATCTTTGTACTTTGAAAGTGGGGATAAGGTAAGAGAAAAAGAAAACAACTAGAAAAACAACAAAAACTATGAAACTATAAAGCTGTAAGGTTAAAAAAAATTCCCTAATGATTTAACTTAAATAGTCTGGGAAAAATATACTTGCAATGATTAAAACCATATGGGATTAAGATCTTAAATACCCAAGGCACATCTACAAATAAAGAAGAAAAAGAAGCTCCAGTAGGAAAATTAATAAGAGATATTAAGAGAAAATTATAGAAGAGGAAATTTAAAAAGACTGAAAAGCATATGAACTGATATTAAAGATATCAATAACCAAATACATAAAATTTTAACAATCTATCAGGATGCCACTTTGTACTCTGGCAGAAATGTTAAGGACAAGGGGATATGACGATCCTTGTGTAGGCCTGATGGAGGGTAGACTGGCCTGGTCACTCCAGAGAGTGACCTAATACTACCTGGTCAGTTCTAATCCTGGGTACATCCCAAAGCATCTCCTACACAAAACCCTATGTAGACCTAAGGAGTGAGTGACGGGTGCTGGAAGTATCTGGGAATCCATGGATGAAATGTGATGAATACTGGTCATGGAGCAGTGTCATCAGTTGGTGGAACACACTAGGTATACACAGAGCAAACAGAGGTATTCTAAAAACACTCAGTGAAAGAAGACATTAAGATGAGACATTTAAGGCTGGGGAGATAGCTCAGTTGGTAGAGTGCTTGCCTGTTAAGCACAAAGCCCTGGGTTCGATCCCCAGAACCGCAAAAAAAAAAAAAAAAAAGAAAAAGAAAAGAATAGACATTTAATACAGTGCCATTTATGCAAAATAAAAGTGCATAAAAACAGAACATTTTACGAGGAAAAAAAAAAGCATGACATTAATCACATGAGCATGATTGATTATGATGTTACGGGATGGGAAGAGGGGTGAGGAAGGGAATAAAGAGGACATGTAAATAAGACACGGAGGATGGTGAATGGACCAGAGCTGGAGAAAGAAGGATTCCTCAGTCCCCCCAAGAGGTGGCACCACAGTGTATGTGATCCAGCAGCTTTGCCTTTGTTATCTGAGGCCCCCACCACAGTAAACACAAAAACAAACAAAAGACCATTAAAACACATATACTTTCTCATGTGTTAAAGAGATTTTAAATGAACAAAAGATTCACTGGAGTGGAGAGAAAAAACCCAATTGTATATACGAGACCCTAATAAGTACATATATTCCCCAGCCCAACCTACACATACTTTATTTATTCCATGAACATTTCTGAGAACCTACTATGGGCCAGACACCATATTAAGTGTTGAGGAAACAGAAGTAAAAAGGAAGCATCCCTGCCTCCCACAGATTCCAGTCGACAATTCTAGTCTCAGGGATATCCAGGAGCTAAGATGGCAGAGAATAATGGTCCTGTGATCCTTTTAGAATCACGTGGGAACACTAAAAGACTTAAGGAGCCCTGCATGGGACAGAAAACCCTAAGCAAAGCTCATACCTGCAGTGCTTCTTTGGGAGTCTGTCAAGGGAGATGCTTCTGTTTCCACAGGGACACTTGAAAAACCTCTTGACACCGTCATGCCAGTGGTAGTCATGCTGCTCGCTGACACAGGTCTCCAAAGGTTTGAAGTGGGTGTAGGCGCACTGTACAAACCAAGAGACCACATGTTCATGAAGAGTTTTTAAGGAGAGACTGGGTAGCCACCCTCTGCTCCAAGTCCAGGGTGTCTTCCCCTTACTGCCCTGGTCAATAATGGGGACATCACCACCTTATCTTCTCACTTTGTGGATCAAGTGATTTCTTGACTCTCCCTCATACTGATTGCTACTTTTCTTAATGGCTACCTGAGTTTCTGGCCAGGCACGAAGTACCCAATAACTTCTGTGACATTAGGACAATAGTGAGGGCCAAAGGAGTACAGTGTGTAAACTTCTCAGCAGCTTAGGCTGGTCTGTCCTCGACTCCTTACAGGCTACTGATGATGGATAATGAGGCTTGGGATCTATTTAGAAAGGCAGGTGGGTAGTTCTTTCATTTTCTCCTACAAGATCTATGAAAATAATATTAGCTTATTATCGCTCCAATTTCATAAGCAGCAAAACCAAATCAGAGGTACTACATAATTCATCTTTAGTTTTGATTCCTGAAAGGAGTAAGGAGAAGAAATGGTAGAAAGTTGAAATGGGCACACTCACCGTCTTACAGGTCACTACTCGACACTTCACTTCTCGGATGCTTCTCATCTTCTCTTCCATTTGTTCTTTTTTCACCAGTGGCTCAAAGTAGCATTCCTGCAGCTCAGCCTCCAGCTGAATGACAAAATAGCCAAGAATATTTGTACAAATTCCAATATGTGCTCAGGCAGTTGGATGATAATAATAATAATAATAAATCAGTGGGATAACAATCAAAACAGAACTGAGAAGCTAAATGTTAGAGAACCCTAGGTAGTACCTCAAGAACGGCAAACCAAAGATGAAGGTAAGTCGAAATGAGCTCTTAAAATGGGAGGGGGGCCATGGCAATATTTGATTTGTAAAATACCAAATACAAATAAAAACAGCTACATTATTAACACTGTCATTAGGTCCAGTGTGCACCAGCAGGCAGTTATTTCTACAGGGGGAACATGCTTGAGGTCTCCAGTGATGACAGTCCCATTTACTAGGTACTGGTCCCCAGGCCTGGCACTTGGCAGAATTCCTGGGTGCTGAGAACAACAGGGAGTAAGGGTGAGAGCGGGAGATGTTTACTGCAGAATGTGGGCACAGTTTGAATTGGCACAGCTGCACAAGGCAAGAGAGTTCAGCGTCTGAGGCCCCTTGAGGAAAGGGCTCATCTCTATGGCTTTGAGGAGTCGGCTCTGGCATCTCCACTGCCTTAATTTTAAATCCAGCAGAAAGATGGTTTATAACTGTCTTGTTACTTGTTAATCAAGAGGGCAGATTATCTGGCGTATCAGCACCAAGTGGAAACAACAACACTAGCCCCAGAGACATTTGGAGAATCTGTGGGGTACTTTTTTGTTATTCCTGTGATTGCCATCTCCACCACTGACAGGCAACACAATGCCATACTTTTTGCAATGCACAGAATAGTCCCCTGCACAACAGAGGATTGTTCCTTGTCCCTTGTGGCTTCTGTGTATTCTATGGGACATTCATGTGCATGAGAAACCTAATTATAACCTTAAACCTAACTTTTATATACAACCCTAAGTTATTTGTACATATACACTGAATATTCCTAGAGTACAACTTGGCAACTTCTGTGTACACTGAGGGCTTTTCAGGATAATTCACTGCTTAAGAAAAAAAAAAAAAAAAAAAAAAAAAAAAAAATCACATTATCAAAGAAATAGGCCCATGGTGCTTAAGAAGAAAATCCAGCTATGTGAGTCCTCATTTCCAGCTGTGTCATGTACACTTATAAATTCAAGCCTCTAACAACTTCATTATTTCTTCTAGGGTAAGCTATACCCAAGCATTTACAATGAAAAACATTTTCCTCTTTTTAATGTTTTTATATTAGTTAGGATACTATGCTAATATCTTTGAAATTATAAGTATAGGTAATATATATATAATCCATGAATTTTATCTTATGATAAAGAAGCAATAAAAAAAGTACTTGTGATTAAAAGGGTCTTTGGGAATAATGAGGCTATCTACTGATTTAGAGCATCTGAAATGCCAATATTAAAATATCTGAATGGAAATTATTCCTTTCCATAATGCAAGGCAGAAAATATTAAAGAGTACTGGGCCATTTACACATAATCTCACAGCCATAACTACATGGAAACAATTTTATATATTGAAGTCTGTTTAAATAATAAACAAATTGCTATTTTTCAGTATAAGGACAAAGGCAAAGCTAAAATATATTAAAAATATTCCTACCCTTCAAAACAAACCTAAATAAACTGCCACAGCTATTTCTTGACTTATGTAAAAGAAATAGTTCTTAATGCTACTAGCACCTCAGGTTTGAAGGACACTGATATCTCCCTGATCTTTTGGGTTCTTACCTCCTTCTGGATGTCTGTGTGCTTTGATTTTGCTTTTAGAATTTTCTGAAATTCCTCAGATTCCAGGTAAGTGAGCTGCTCTCGCCTTTTCTTCCTGGCAGGCTCCAATTCATCCTCAGCTAGAGCAGAAAGAAAACATTAAGTGTAACAGAGAAATCTGAGAAAGCCAGTGTGACTCAGATGTTCTGCTTCCTCCCACTCTGCCTATCAGGTCTTTCAACCATGAGAATCCTGTTGGTACCAGCTGGGAAAAGCTCAGGGAGTGAGCCAAACAGTAGAACCTAGAATATGGGGCAGTGGCAGACTTGACCGCCAGATTAGAATATCTCTTTCACTTTAATATAATATAATCAGGGAGCTGATTATGATAACAGATAACAACAAAAATCCTACTTACAAACCAATTAAAAAACAGCATTACCAACTGCAGAGTTTTTAAAATAAAGAGCAATTTAAAACAAAGGAATTCTATTTCTTCAAATTAAATCTTCATGCTAATGATCCTGCAAAGATGCAATGAGGAACCCTACTTCCGAATGTTCAAATTGTGTATAATTTCATTCCAATTTAATGTGATTATAAAAAAAAAATCAATTCCAATTGCAAATCTTACGGGGGAAATACTAGTGAAAAAACGACCTCAGTTGGGCATAGTGGTGCATGCCAGTAATCCCAGTTACTCAGAAGACCAAGGTAGGAGGCTCACAAGTTCAAGACAGCCTGGGAAGACCCCACTAAAATATAAAGAGTTGGGGACATAGCTTAGTGGTAGAGCACTTGCCTAGCATGTGCAAGGCTGTGGGGTTGATCCCCAACACCACCAAAAAACAAAACAAAACAAAAAAAAACCCTTGGTATCAGAGTACCGAGTATGGTTTAGAACTTAAAAGATTCTCCTAATAAATGGGATATTTCTCCCCGTGCTGACTTTGAAAGGGTAGTAATAGTACCTTGAGGAGAAAATGCATTGTTCTTTTCTACACGATTCTTCACTTCCAGGACATTCTGGGGGTCCTTTTGTTTCCTTGTAATGTTGTTTGGATCCGTTTTTGTAAGAATTCGGCCTTTTGCCCTTAATTTGGAGATAGCAGCTAACTAGAAAAAGAGAGGGGAGAGAGAGGTAAGAATCTAAAGATGAAACCCCTTCCCCTTTCCAGTTATTAACCAGTGGAGTCTGGTTATTTTCTGATGGAAATTGGCAAAGCATTTCATCTTACCTAGAATTAGTAACAATTATTAAAATCTAATAACGTAGAGGCAGATCTATAAACTGATGAATGAAGTTTCAGTTTCTTTAAATAAAACAAATAGTTTAATATAATAGACTGTAGGCTTCCAGATCTATAAGGAGGACCACATGATCATTTTGGAAGTTTTAAAATCAGAATTCAGACAGGATTTCAGTTCAGCCTCTGAGTATCATGTAACTGAGGAAAATTACTTCATTTCTCAGTCTCAGTTTCTACACTGATAAAGTGGGGATGACGACAGCATCTGTCCTATAAGGCTATAGTCGTCTGGATTACACGAGACAAGGCACATACCTGCACATAGGACCATCATGGCATGCAAACATATTACTCAATATGTGCAACTGCTATTGTTATTGGTATTACTGTTATCATTATTGTAGGTGAGGGCTTTGGCTTCGAGTGAGCTTCTGCCCTTAATTGGGTTATTTCTGGTGACTATGAAAAGCAGAAAGAGGTTCAGTCAAGGGAATCAGGCAGTTTACTGGTGGTCTGGGTGCTCTCCCAACCCTACTTTAGCCAGAGCAATTTTGCTTTCATCTGTTGACAGATTGGACTTCTGTGTAAGGCTGTATTTAAAGAAGAATTCCTTTTTATTTTTTTGGTTGCTGGGATCAAACCTAGGGTCTTGTGTGATCTAAATACACACTCTACCACTGAGCTATACCTCACCCTAAAGAAGGAGTCTTTAAACCACTATGGTATAGTCTTGCCTTAATAATTCCAATTTTTTCCATAACACCAATGTCTCTAGCTGTAAAGCAGTATTTTCCTTCAGCCTATTAAGAACAGTTGAGATAGGGTTCTGATTTTCTTAAATGAATGGTATGTGGATACCATAATCATTTAAAATTCCTCTACGTAACATGATTGGTAAATAGCCACTAGGCGTCTGTCTTCCTGAACATGAGTATATAGTTTGAAACCCAAGCTGTATCTTACGGAATGTAAAATCAAACGTTAAAGAAAACAGAAGCCAGTTACCTTTTTAGCTTCTGCAAGTGCACTCAGTTTTGGTCTCGGAGGTGGTGACTCATCAAAAAAGAGAACATCTTCCCCTTCTGAGATGCCTCGGCCAAGTTTAGGCACCTGTGCAGCTGATGTGCCTTCCAGCCCTGGGAACTTGGCCCCTGTTCGTGGAGACTGAACAGTGGGAAGATGAGGTGAGCGTGGAACAGCTGGGCTCTGGACTTCATTGGAGTTTTGAAGAAATCTTGAAGAAACATGCAAAAATAAACACAGAGAGGGTTTTACACAGATGGAAACTTCAGAACTCAAAGTGGACTGGGAGGCTCCAGGCAGGTCATCAGATGGTAACTAGTTGTTAGTAAAATAATTTCTCTTCCTTGGTTAATCATTCAAATCACACACAAAAGAACAACTCTAACACTTGGATTAATTGACTTTTCATTGAGTAAGTTGTAATTGTTGTACACTTTGGTACTGATGACTGTTTCATCAACTGGCTTTCCAGGGTTGTCCTCTGCAAACCACAGTTTTGAAGCTAACTCATACACAGAATTCCAGCTTGTGGTTAGTTCTAGGACTTGCAGGACCTCACTGAATCCCTCTGCATTTTAGTTCACTCAACTTGGAAGACATAAAACATAGGATGCATTTGAAAGCCCTTAATAGAGAGGCACTGTAACCTGCATAGTGATTATACATAGTTTTAAGAGTTTTTAAAAATAGTGAATCTCAAAAATCATCTCGTTCAAACTCTTCATTTTATAGATGAAGAAACTGAGGCCCAAAATCACACTGCTTACAAGTGATAGACTCACAACTAGTGCCAGGTAATCTCAGGCAGTATTTCTTTCACAACCAATGAGCACTCTTGTGAGCTTTAAGCTAGTTTGCAAACTGCCCTGCCCAAAGGTATGTTTTGTTTTGCCAGCAAAATCCTGAAAAACGCCAAACTGTAATGCATTCTAGCTGATAGGTGTTTTTATTTCACACTAGGTTCACACCCTAACATATTTTTATGTGCAAATATGTCACCTGGAGGCACATGATAAATACTTCTGTAGATATCGTACCAGTATCTCAAACTAAGCTGCCTAAGACCAAACCCTTCTCTTATTTTTCCAAAGAATTTCCTCTTAACTGATTTTCCTTTCCATGTAACCACCTACCTTTTAGCAGATCAGATTTGGGGCAGTAGATTGATTAAACACTGGAGTAGAATGGAAGGAGGCTGAAACTTAGCTAGGTCACATATAATCTCCAACCTTTAGTTATATCATTAGTAAAACCAGGACCAAAAAACCTTGTCAGGTTACTGAGGACCAAATGAGGTGCTGTATTCAGGGAGTGACTGCTTAGTGCATGTTAAGTGGCTCTTTACACTATTCAGACAACCCGAGTTCAGGAATCTTTGATTTGTCCACCCTTTCTATCTAGTTCCACTTGATTTTTACTTCTAAAATGACTCCCCATTTTCAATGCCTCATTTTTCTCACTTATTTGAATAACTAAGTAAACAGTCTACTCACTAATTGTGGTAAAATCAAAAAATGAGATCCAAACAGGTGACCATGTCTTCCCTTTCTACAAAAACCCTCTTTATGCTTCATTCCTTTCTCTTTTTTCACAGTGGCACTAACTAATTTACAATATCTGGTCTCAGGAGTCGTTAGCTTAAGTTAGAAATGTAGAGTCTTCAGTGCTCTTTGGTTATGACAAAAATGTATCCAACCAAAATCAGAAGTCACATTTTGAAATCTATTAAGAAATTCAGAGGATTCCTGAGATGAGTTACTTAAACAGGGAATGTTAAATCTGCTCCTCTTACCGTTTCTGGATTTCTTCTGATTTCCTCTTCCTCATCTCTAACATTTGCTGCTTCTGTTGCTTCAGAAGGGCTGATGCCGAGATGGACTGGATGGCGGGTTTTGGGCTTCCCATGATCCCTGAAACACAAGCCTACCTTAAGGGGTTCCCAGAGAGCCAAGAGAACTCAGGCCCACATTGCAGCCTGTGAGTTGACTGTACCTGAAGCCTTGGCTTTGGCTAAGTGTTGTTTTAAGTTTCTGGCTCCAAAGGTTGGCAGGTCCATCAGTTCCCTGAACTCCTCAGAGCAAGACAAGGCCTTCTGGGGTATTCCTGGGATGTATACACATCAGCTTTAGAAAGAATTCAAAATTTGGATAGCTTCAAGTCACAAGATGTGTCACCTTTAAAACCCTGTATTCATAATCTAATTATTTAAAATGAAGTAGATGGAATACCAAGAGAAAATACAGAGTCCTTGACCTCTAGCATCTGACTAGGACTGCAAGGGTATCAGAAGTATGTTATTTCTAGTAATAACTAGACTACTAAGCACCTAATATCTGTGGGGGTTGTTTTATACACTATTCTTGGATATGCATGGCAGATAAGGGTGCACGTTAGGCCTTGGCCTGGAACAAAAAGTACAGGGTAGGCTGGCATTCTCTGACTTAGGAGTATTTTAACAAAAGATAACTAAAAGGGTTGCCCTGGAATTTAAAACTACTGATTCTAATGCTGGATTATTAAGAGTTTGACCCAGATGCATTAAGAAATCCTAAAGTACACAAAACCAAGGCACAGCTAAGATCAACATGTCCCGTTTCCTTAATGTCCCGTTACTGGGCTTGACACCTTTAGCTTAGGCCATATTATTCCTTAAGTACAGGCGATGGCTGGATATTCATCTCTTAAGAGTATAAGCCAAATACAACATATTTCAACTGGAGAAAGAAATGTATGATGAAGAAACTAAGTTACCGAGTTTTTGCTGAGTTTCCTGAACGATCAAGTCTGCGCCCTTCACAACCAGATTACTTAGAGTGGTTTGAATCTTCTTCTTAGGAGCAACAACCGCAGCACTGAAATGACAAGTCACGCCATGAAAGAAAAATCACTAACTCCAATGTTCTGGTGAGTAAAGAGGTCAGAGAAATAAATATCCAGTGTATTTAGTACCAACTGTTGAAGTTTCTCAAAGCACCATGTAAGTTGGTTTTACTAATGCCATGGCCTGGCAGTGTAACTGGTTTATATGGAAAACAAGAAGCAACCTACAAATTTGCTTGGGGCCATTCTGGAAGAGCAAAAGAAATACAAAATATGTCAACATTCTAAAAGTCTGGGAATTTGTCTTAAGATGATTAAGCTTTGTGTAAAATTGAGGATAGTAACTACAGCTTAGTTTATGATGTTATAAATTAGAATCACCATTAATGTCCAAGTGTTTAAAAGAGCCAAGTATAAGAATAGCAGATAACCATTAAAAATAATGACATTAAATATTTGGCCAGGAAAACATTGCTTTATGAAAAAAATAAAGGGTTACAAGGCAAAGTATAAGCATAATATGGCTCAATACTACCAAAAACTTAAACTTAAAAAAAAAAAGAGAGAAAGTCCCAAACACCTGGGTGCATAAATACCAAACAACTAACTGTTTTCTAGGTGGTAGGATTATAGATGACTATTTCTAAAAAAAATCTTTTTTTAGTTGTTGATAGATCTTTATTTTATTTATTTTTATGTGGTGCTGAGAATCGAACCCAGTGCCTCACACGTGCTAGGCAAGCGCTCTACCACTGAGCCACAAACCCAGCCCTATAGATGCCTTTTATTTTCTCCTTTTGGTTGAATTTGGTTTATATTTATAATGCACACATACTGCTTTTTAGCAGTGTGGAAAAAAAATGAAGTTATTTTAAATCAAAAAATGTGTTTGATGTTTCCAAATAAATAGGAAGCGTGAATCCTCTTACCCGATTTCTGTTGTATCGGGAAAAAAAACTGTTTTTGTGTTAAACCAACTAAGGCTCCTTTGTGCCAAGTCCTCACCTGTCATGTCTTCAGATGTGCTCCATACAATATGATGACAGAGCCATTGACCATCTACTTCAGGGACTCTATAGACAGCCTGAGATCCCTAGAACAGGGGCCATGCACCAACCCACCCCCTATGTGAGACTTCATAGTGTGCATTCACTAAATTAAAATTGGGTTCTAAGGTCTGCAAGCTTGATCAAATAGTCACGATGGAACTGACTCAAGGGCTATTACACTATGATGAATGTACTCTTAATGGCATATGAATCGCCCTGACAAAATTACACCATCTGTGTTAGAAACTAAAAAAATGACCTTTATGTTAAAGATCATGACTCAATCTTTCTTCCCTTCTCTATGCTTTCCTCTCTAAGAATAGAAGTCCTTGTCTACCACATTGCAGGCAGTAAACTATGAAAGATAAAACCTGGACAAGTATCCTATGACAGTTACAGAAAACCCAACCATTGGGTTTACTCTTAGGAAACAAACAAAACCCTTGCCCCCAAAGAAGTCCTGAGAATGTCTTACATGGAAGCTGCATAGGATGCAGAAGAAACTCCTCCGTAGTAAAAGCCATCTTGACACAGTCGCTCTTTTAGGCTGGCACCTTTGCGCGCAAATTTCTTTGGAATACGACCTCCGGAGAAGGTGGATTGCAAATCAGCTCGCTTTGCACTGAGCTTCTTGTACTGAGCCTGGATGTGATACTGACAGTACTCACAGTCATTCTGCAAAGAAGAACAGCTATGAGGACTAGGGTTGCAGCCTTAGGAGCTGCGGGGAGTTACAGTCTCTTTCCCAGCCTCACAACACTGAATATGTGCAGAGTCCCCTAAATGTTTAGAGCAGCATTATTCATATCGGACAAATACAGAAACAACTCAAATGTTAATCAACTGAAGAATGGATAAACAAAATGCAGTCTGTTCATGCAAGGGAATATTATTTAACCATAAAAAGGAATGAAGTGTTGATAAATATTACATGGGTGAAACTTAAAAATGTGGTAAGCAGAAGAAATCAGTCACAAAAGGTCACAATCTGCGATCGCATTCTATGAAATACTTAGAATAGGCAAAGGCAGAGACAGAAAGTAGACAGGTACCTACCAGGGGCTAATGGGTATGGGTTTTTTTTTGAAGTAAAGAAAGTATTCTGAAAATATATAGCAGTGATGGTTGCACAATTCTGTGAATACATTAAAAAATTACTGACTGCATATTTAAAAGGGTGAACTATATGGTATATGAATTACATCTCAACAAAGCTATTTTTGTTTTCTTAAAAGAGCCATAAGTAAGTTATATTAGAGTATAGGCTAAAATAAGTTTCTTGGTGTGTTTCATCATTGTGTTTGATCTCTGAACTACAAAGAATTTAAAGCACACTAAAATTCTTTCTTATATTTAGTTGGCAGTTGAAACCTCCCTGCCTTAGCTTTTTAAACTGAAAATTATTAACCACACATTTCACTTTCTCATTTTGACTATTCCTGGTAAGTAGGAAACTCAGTTCCAATTTAATCATTACAGCTAAAATACCTAAAACTCTAATCCCAATCACTTTTCTCTAGCAGAAACCATCAAAATCAACAAATTGAAACCAACCAAATTAACAGTCTGTGTACAAGGCTCTCCATTCTTCTTCTTGGCTTTACATGTTCCCAAGTCAAGAGCTTCACCCATAATTAAGACCTTCTGAGGATGATCAATAGATAAGCATACCTAAAGAAAAAAAGGCAGGGTAGGAGTTAAAGGCAGACAAAGGCAGGGTCTCTCAGTAGCAAGGATTGCTGACATTGATTTAAGGCTTTGCTGGTCCAAAGGAGTTTAAAGTTGGGGCTCTAGAAGAGACTTAGAAATGGGAGTGAGGAGACATTCAGCTTTCTTCCCAGTAATGATCTCTTCCTTCCTCTTGGCTATCAGAATTGTTTTTTAACTTGGACTGGTCAAAAGCTCAGTCTCAGAAAATGGATCCTACTTTGCTTTCCCAGCATTCCTTATAGATAGCAATGGTCATGAGACCATTTTAGCCAATGAGACTTAAGCAGGAATTGGTAGGAAAGCCCTGGCTTTCCCAGTAGGAGATAGTGGCTGGTTTACCTTTCCTCTTCATTTGCTGCCTTGAATGGTGATATGATTGTAGGAGGAAAACCCAGTTCTCTCCCTTCTTGCTTGCAATCCGCAGGCAGAATGTATTAGGAACACAAGATCCTGATATAAGGAGGAATTGTCCTGAACAGCTTAGATTTTGCCTTCAACCCAACTAAACCAGGATGTCCTATAATACTTGAGCTTAGTGTGTTATACAGTCTAGAGTAGAGTGCTTTCGGAAAATTTAGCTATGGTGTGCATTGAGCAGACAAGATTCCATCCACCCTGTTTTCCCAAGTCTTGTTGGGCTCAGCTTACTATAGATCCTGGGCTTCCACTGATTTTTGGATGTACCTGTTGAGTAATAAAGTTACTTTGCCTGGTTTGTGAAAGCATTCTGCATCAAGAGACTCAAACTCTGGTAGGCAGGTTTGTGCAAAGCCTCCTGCCTAGTCTAAAATTTTAGCAGAAATTGGCAAGGTGTTTTGAGTCCTCTGCTGGGAATGGTACCTGGCACAGTATTCTGCTCCACAATGATGATTGGACCTTTAGTCATCTCATAACTAAGGGGGAAAGTCAGAGAGACTCACAGGGTCATGGCCATGACATTACTATACTGCCCATGTTTGGATTTTTTATCATGTAAGAAAAACAAAAACAAACCCCACCATTTATTGTTAAAAAGAAACTACAGTGAAATTTTCCTATTATCTATAGCCAAACACATTCCTAACAAACACATAAAGATTTGATGCTGTTCTTATGTGAAAAAAGGGAGTGAAATAACTTTTTCCCCCCTCACTTCTGAAATTAATCTAACAACAAGAAAGCAAAGCTTTTTGGATGAGGGTAAAGAAACTGCTTGGTGCTATTCACACTGAATCTAGATTTGTAATTTATTAGAGAAGCAGAGGATGGTATCAAAAAGTCTAATATGGCTTGAGAAGAGGCTTTGATTCTAAACTGCAGCTATGATTGTAATAACTAATGGAGCAAAATTCCTTGAGGCTACCATGAAAATTTATATAAGGGATCTAAGGAAACCTGAGCATGAGAGTTCAAAAAACTCCAGGAACCTTGGAACTAATTTGAAAAGATGTAGCAAAGGTAGCTGTTACAAAACACTTTGAAGTAGGTAGAAATTCAGAATACTGGTGGATGATGAACAAACACCAGAATAATGGAGACAAAACTATAAAAGCATGACTCATTTTTTGGTGGTAGACCAATACAAACATTTTTGATAAAAGTCAACTAAATTGTAAAGACCATCACTCAATCTAATCACAGACAGATTCTTACCTCCTCTGAACCATCCTTGGGCTTCATGGGGTTAGCATTTAGTAATCCTATGACAGTGCCTTGCTCCGTTTTCCAGAGTCCTTTGTGAACTTCTCCAAACAAGAATAATGACACATATCGTGTCAGGTCACGAAGATCATTCAGTCGCCAGATGCTAAATGTTTTCCCCTGGAAAGAATTTTTATTCTATTTTTAATAGTTTTTGAACTGTTGGTAACACTGTCTCTTTTATGGTTCAAGTGCTAAAGCACTTTTTTTGGTACCAGGGATTGAACCCAGGGATGCTCAACTACTGAGCCACATTCTCAGCCCTTTTATATATTTTATTTAGAGACAAGTCTCACTAAGTTGCTTAGGGCCTCACTAAGTTACTAAGGTTGGCTTTGAACTTGCAATCCTCCTACCTCAGCTTTCAGAGCTGCTGGGATTACAGGTGTATGACACTGGCCCCAATAGTTCAAGTGTTTTATTGTAGGAAAATATATAAATACAATGTACCCTAAAAATACAATTATCAAATGTCTGTTAATCCAATGCAGTGGGCCAGCACCGCCTGTCTAGTCCCCCTCATCACGCATCATTAAGAAGACAAGAAGCTACAGTGTTACCATTTAATAACTTACTGATATTAACTGATACTATGTAAACAATTTGGTAACTATTATTTATCACTGATTAATTATAGTGTTAGCAATAATAAAGAGGGTTCTGCTATATGCTACTAAATCTCTGTTTGGCTTAAAAGAAAAAAAGGATCACTTAATCTATTATGCCCATTGTCCCATTTATGGAACACCTAAAAAATCTAAATTGAGCAACAAATATATCACAGCAAATTTGAAATAAATATGTGTTTTTGGAGAATCATTCTTTTGAGAAAAGGTGAATAATTAGTGATAATATCCATTAATATTATTGACATAATTAACATTAATGATAATAAATTGTATAATAAGCTCTAGATTATGATTTCCAACCTATTTTAATGTCTCTGTGTCAATTTCATTGAAATATTCAAGAACTGAAAACCTGGGAAACTGGTTAAAGTAAACTGGCTGAGCTTTATAAAATTTCGGAAGCATTATTAAATATTTAGAGAAATACAATTTAAAATGCAGATCACTTATAACATGAATAACCTCCAAAGACAGATTTGGAAAAAAAAAAAAAAAAAAAAAAAAAAAAAAAAAAGCCAGAACTGTTTGAATAACACTGACTCAAACAATTTGAACGGGGGCATCCCAGGATGGGTATAGTTGTAGGCTGTGGTGAGCTAGTGCCTGGACTATGAACATTATAATCATTCTTTCATGGGTTCATGCAGTGCCTTTCTTGGAAGAGCTGAGATAAACTTTCACACCTACTATTTCAATGTCATCATAGTCAGTGTGAAACAATTAAGAACTTAATTAAATGAAAACCAGATTTATTCATTTTTATCCCAATAGTAACAGGGTACACTAATCTAAAGATCAGTCTTAGTATCAGATTTTATGAAAAATTCATGGTTGGAAAAATCTAAATTGGAAAATAATAATGGGTTAAGCTTGATTAATCACAGTATTTTAGAGCTGGAAGGAATTTTCAATATAACCAAAGTCTGTCTTTGTTTTATGGATAAGGAAATGGAGGTCTTTCAAGAAAGATTAAGGGTCAACCTGAGGATCTACCACTATTGTAAGGGAGAACAAAGCTTAGAACCCAGGTTTTCTGCCTTGCCAGTCTCAGAGCTTTCCCCCACTACGCCTCAGTCAACTGCAGTTTTGAAACTTGGGAGATCTTTTGGAATAGCCACCAAATTAAAGATAACCACATTGTGTTGGCATAGGTCAGAGATTTCAGCACTTTTGTGATTGATACTTTGAATTTACAGGGATCTCCAAAAGATCTGTGAACTCAGCTTCCCTGATGACCTGCCCCTCACTCCTCCACAGGAAGGATTACAGCGTCACACGGATGTCGACATGTATCAAATACAATGAGAATGATTTAGACAACAAAAAGCCCAAGAAACCTGTATAACTAGTTTTTTAAAATAGGGCATTCTTTACATAATTCCCCTTTGCACCAACCCAAGGATGGTTAACTAGAAGGTATTTCAAAGTGAAATATTGACAAATAAAAAATTAAGAATGTAAGTTCCACTATCAGTTTTCAATGAAGCAGTTCAGAAATCAGTAACATGGCTTACATTGTTAGTACTCTGTGGAGTGACTTTCTTCACTATAACCCCAAATGTTACCCAGTCCATTTCTTCCAGTTTCTCACTTGCCATCTTTTCCTTTATCTGAGACAGTCTGATCAATTTCCGGCCAGTCATTTTCTTGTTCATTTCTGTGGAGGATACTCGAGGTCGCCTAAGTCAAGAAACCAGCAATTTACAGATTATAATTCTAATAAGAGATTATCTGGCACCTTACCAGGTGATAAGAGGAGGTGTTATGGGCAGAAACCTCTATAGTTCCTCAAGGGACTAAGTTATAAAGTATGGACAAGGCATACATTTTTATAGCAGATAAATGAAAATCAGATTAATTTTTAAAGTAAGGTTTGCTTTTCCACAAATATAGATCTGGTATTTACACAGAATACAAGAAAAACCACAAACCCTTTAAATGCTGATAAGCTACAACATGTTATAATATTCTTTTTTAAAATTTTATAAAACTCTGAATTGATATTTAAAGTTCATCAATTCTGCAAGAATTTCACAGGTTCTACCATTTCCAATTAGACTTTTTTAAAGCAAACGTTCTCATAACAAAACGCCTTTGATGAATATATTACATTTTTTGGTACTGAGGATTGAACCCAGGGGTGCTTAACCACTGAGCCATATTCTAGCTCTATTTTATATTTTATTTAGAGACAGGGTCTTGCTAAGTTGCTTAGGACCTCACAAAGTTGCTGAAGTGGACTTTGAACTCTATTTCCTCTTGCCTCAGCCTCCCAAAGTAACTGGGATCACAGGTGTGCACCACCATGCCTGGTTTAATGAATATATTCTTATTCCTAATCACTAGTCAAAATCTGGTGAATTTTCAAACTGTTCTTCTCCAGTAGAATGTGAACATCTATTCTATCTCTGATAAGACTGTATATTCATGTAGAACACTACTATTCTCATTTGCCTATATATCCTTAAATATTTTTTTAAAAATCTATAATCCCCCATGCCACAAAAATTAAAAAGTAGACTAAATTATACCTAAATAAAGATGGGGAAAAAACCTTAAAACAGCAAATATCCCTGTTTCCACCTGTCAATTTCTGATTAAATGTGCTACTATTTTTCCATTTTCTTCTTAACAGATAAATATTCTTTATTCGTCATGAAGACAAGAATAAATCTTCCTTAAACATTTCAGATGTCACTGTCCTGAGTCAAACTCAGTGCTACTGTCAATCTTATTGTCAAGTTTTGTACAGTTCAAGAGCCATTGGTATTCTGTCCATCTGCTGCACAGACATGCTACTTCCAAAAGTCTGTCTTCTGAGAGGAAGAAGAGTCACCTAGTGGTGCAAATAAAGAGAATTAAGAGGATTGTTACACATACTGACCTGAGTCGCAAGCCAGAGAAGGTTTCCACAGAGACTTGCTGAGTTGGTGCCCCAGAATTCTCTGGTGTCCCCAAGCTCTGGACTCTAGTCATCCCACTGGTTTTGTTCCCAGGAACATTTTGGAGTGGTTGGGAGGGTGCACATGTCATCCTTGAAAATGAGCTCTTGGCCTTTAGAAAGTTACCTTAAGAATTCAGCAAAAAGAGCACCATGTGGATGAATGCAAAATTTGTTTTTATAGTTTCTTTTTAAATCAACTAATGCAAAAGTCAAATCTCAACAGAACAAAATGAAGCCCACAAGACCATTTCTAACCTACCCTCAAAATCTCTGCAGAACAGTCCAACAGAACTCAAAGTGAAGAAGGAAATGTTTTATATTAGTGTTGTCCAATACGATGGTAGCCACCAGTTACCTGTAGCCACAGATTACTTAAAATGTGACTGGTGCTTCTAGGGAAATAAGTTTCTAATTTAAATTTAAATAGATCCATGTGGATAGTGTCTACTGTATTAGAATGTGCAGTTCTAAAACACCATGACTCTACCCAATGATACTTACTGAGTGTTCACCATATACAAGATTTCAGGAGACTCCATACAGGAGTGAAAGCCTTCCTTTAGGAATGAATAATTAGAGAAGAACTGCACACAGATCAAATTCCCTTTTTGGCTTTCTTTCTTGTTTCATTTCATTTCATTCCATTTCACTGAATTTGTAGGATAGGGGAGAAAAAGGGGGACCAGGATATTCTGATTATTATTAGCATTAAATATCCCTGATGTGGTTACTTTTTATATTATGGAAATTTTTATAATGCTCCCAAAGATCAGAAAGCTTGGGTATTTTCCATAATGAAATTTCCCTTGTTATATAAGATTGTGTCAAAGGGACTTTGGATTATTGCTCCCAAGCTAAGAGTCAGGACAACCCTACAACTTTAGAACTCAGAATCCATGTCCATGTCCTACCTCCTCAAAACAAACCTTTGAAAACTGTCTAATGAAACACCTTAGTAATGCCAAATGTCTCAAAGGAATGGACAATTTTCATGAATGAATAACTTGAATATAGAACTTGCTATCAAATATTTATGAACACTCAAAGGTTGCAGCTATTCTCCAGTACCATGTCACAGGTCAAAGCTATTCAAAAGGGCTTTTTTGAACAAACGTGGCCAATAAATGCTGCTTCATTTATGCTACATTATCTCCAGACCATTTTGTCTCAAGTCTTTTGAAGAATAATCACTCTGGGCAACTGAAGCAATAAAACAAAACCACTATAGGGTTTATAAATTCTTTTCATTTTTGTTTTGTGTGTGTGTGTTTGTGTATTTGATTACCATTCTATACTACTGGCAAAGACGTTTTCCTCCCTAAAGAATGAACACTGGCTTAATATAACCTGGTTTCAAATAAAACTTTACCACTGTAAGGGCATATGTGCCTCAATCCCAAAAGCCTGAAGATTAAATCTCCAGATTCCCAGCATGAAAACTCAACCCACAGGTTATACCTACTTCAGTTCAAACTGCAACTTTAAGACTACAGGGTTAAAATAATTCAACCTATTAATATTTAGTAAACATTTACTGCATACCTAAGAGTTTTCTAAGTACTTTGAGATGTACAGGAAGATCACAAAACATATCATGTAGTTTCCATTCCCGAGAAACTTACTTTTCTCAATGGGGAAATAAGACAGACCAAAAGACAGATAGATAGACAGGCACATAGGGGTGCGCGCACGTGCGCGCGCACACACACACACACACAAACACACACACACACAATGCCAAAATACATTTTAAGCAGAGCCAGAGCAGTGGCAACCAGTGAGGCCTTCAGCACCACACCTGTAGGAGAAGTCTTTGGTGTCCGAGCTACCCGCTTGGTTCTTGGTAGGGCAGGAACATCAAGTTCTGCAGAAAAGCATGTTGATTCCTGAATTCTCTGAACTTTCTTCTCCTTAAGAGGGGGTCGTGGAGGCTTACTTTCTTGATTAAAAATAAATTAGAAAAACCAATTTAGGAAGAGGTTCAAAGGTTGTTTTACTAGGAGTTGAATTCAAAGGATAATGTTACAATTTCTTAAAGACAGGAATGCACACTATTATCAGAATTAGTCTTATTACCAGGGGATTTAGGCAGAAGGACTGGATTTGCAGGCTGTTTAAGTGATGCTGCTTTTAGCTGTTCCTGTAAGGACTTCATCTGTTCTTGCAACTTCTTTAATTCATCTAGGAAAGAAAAGCATAGATTTAAGAACAAGGTAGGAGACAATGGACACATGACAAAAATGCTGGCTCCCATCCCAAAACCTTGAGACTCACAATAGAATCACACAAAGTTCATGCTTCATTTTTACTTCAAAGAGATCCCTTGTAGAAATAAACTTTTCGTTTCTAGCAAGCAAGACTCTCATACCTAAGTTAGTTAAGAATCCGCACTACAGCTATCATTGATGCACATGTATAGTTAATTTTTAGGAGCAAAGAAATAATTATATTTATCTTTTAAGTTGAAACATCACAATTAACATAATAAGTGCTAGCACCTGTATTAGAAGAGACAGTCACAGAACTGTACTATGACTTAAAAATATGCCTCAAAGTTTCTGTTTGGGAACAGCCTCCTGCTTACATAGAATGTGTGGTAGCTTTGTAGCCTCATCCCTGGCTTCAATGCACATAAACCATTATTCTGTAATAAGCATGAAAAGAGGCATTCTGGGAGATCAATTATGGCTGTATGACAATGATCCAAGGAGGCTTGTGGATGCTCAAAGGTCGAACTTGATCGTCTCATCTACCAACTCAAAAAATTTTTATTTTTTACAAAGTCATTTATCTCTACCCTTGAATCAGCAACTATTTTGATAAAAACTATCAGTTTTATGGTCTTGAAGTCTATTGACAAATGGTTCGAGCACCTTGTAACTCCTGATTGGTTTTCTCTTGACTAGGTGCAGGAGCCAGGAGGACCTTGTTTTCAGTTGATTGCAATGTAGGAACTTCTTCCTCATCTGTTAAGTCCCCCATGTCCCCAAAGAGAGTGGCCAAATTTTCTTTCTGGTCTTCTGTCTTTCCCACTTCATCATCAGCCTCTTCTGTATACGATTCATCATCGCCATCAGCATCAAAGAGTTCATCAAAGGTGTCAGGTTTACCATCTTCCTGGGGCGAGTAGTTGGTTTCTTCAGAATCACAAGCCAAGGCTGACTCATTCTCCTCCAGCAGAGCCATCAGCAAAGACAAATCATCTTCCTCCACTAGAGGAAATAAAGGAGGAAAATTAAGCCTACCTGAAATCTGCTAATGACAAGCATAGTTAAACATTCAACATGAACAAAACTATTAAAATCAATCTACAGATTCACCGTTTTGCCTGATATATTGTTATTCTCCTTGTATCTATCTTTCCTGGCCTCAGGTACTTCTTAGAAGGCATAAGGCTAAGAGAGAAAGGACCAGGATCTGCTTAATGACTAGAGTGGCCCAGGCACTGGGCTAGATCTTTTTAACCTGTGCTACTTTAATTAATGAGACAACTTTCTGCATGACAACGTCAATGAGATTCAACCAACAAGAGAATAAACTGAAAAACATTAAAAATAGATTTAGGCCTTAGCTGTGTATGTTCCCTCACTTTTTAACTATTTGAGTTTTTGTTTTTGTTTTTTAATATAGAAAAGTATACTAAAAGTATTCAAGTCCCATCACTCAGAATTAGTCATCACTAACATTTTTCTGGTCTTCAAGTAACATTTAGCAGAGATCTATCATGCCAGATTTCATCCCAATTTCTTACCACACTCCCCACAGCAATCACTTTCATAAATTTGGGGTATCATTCTGGCCCATTTCCATACTTTTACATAAATACAGAGGTAGTAATAGTCAGTACATAATACTGTTGTCTTAAAAATAGTTACATAGGGCTGGGGATATAGCTGAGTTGGTAGAGTGCCTGCCTCGCAAGCACAAGGCCCTGGGTTCAATCCCCAGCAACACACACACACACACAAAAAAGGTTACATAAACATTTCACACTGTATTTTTATTACTCTGTATCCATTGGTCATTCTATATTACTTATAAAATTAAACCAAATCAAAATAGTTCTAGTTTATTTCTTTTACTTTTTGTACCATATTCTATAGTAAGACTACATCACATTTTATTAATCCATTTGGCAATAAACGACATTAGGTTATGCCCAATTTTTTCACTACTAAATATGCTGCAATCATATATACATCTTCTTGCACATGAGTGTTCCTTGGGAATGTCTTAGAAGTGAATTGCTGGATTGTTGGGAATGTACATTTCCTATTTTGCTAAATGCTGCTAAACTGTTCTCAAAGTGGAAGGATACCAGTATCTTGAAATTTTATTTTTCAAAGATGATTTAAAAATGATCTCACTCTTTTGGTTGGCAGTTCCTGGATTACTGGCGAGGTTAAGAATATCCTTTATGATTATTAGTCAGTTGTATTTCTTCTTTCTTAATTTATTTTTTTTGCTCATTCCCTCTTCCCTATATTTGGGCACTATTCCTTCAGAAAATCAGAGGTATTTAGAAATGTTAAGAATATCTGACCCACTGTCCTCATTTGAAAGATAAGGGCTGGAGTTTGAGTTGGTAGGAGTTTGTTCCGGTTCATAGGAGACAAGTCAGTGTGGAAGCCTGGGTTAGTAAGGAGGTCTCTAGATCTACAAACCAACTCCTTCTACCACTCTACACTCCTGTAGCAGATAGAAAGAGTAAAGAGCTAGACTTATGCCCTAGAATGTTCTGACAAGCCTAATGGTTAAGAGTTAGATGTTATATAAAAATTAGTTTGAATTGCTTAGTCAACAAAGACTCCAAGACTGCAGCATGCAGCACGAGAAGAGAGGCAATCCTAGTTCCCTGTGCTTCAGAGAAATTGCAACATCCCTACATCCAAGCAGAGAAGCCTTTCCTACCTCTCATTTCTAGCTGCCAAAGATAGTACATCCCAGAAGAGGGTTTGGCCCACACTACTGGAAGTCATAAGGGAAAAATGCTACCATACTCTTCACCTTGAACCCACTTTCTGTCATGAGATTACCAGGGCTAACCCCATGATGTTGCATATCCCTGTTCACCTTAGATGCCATCAGAAATCCTCTCTTCCCTGTTATGCTGATCCAATCTTCCTGCTTCCTTGCTCCCAAGTCCTTGGGATTTGCTTTTTAGAATTCAGAAATGACTACTGGCAAGCTTCCCTATATCTTCAATGATTCTTACAACAGAAATCTGGCTGTCCCTGCAACCCTTTTGAGTGGAAGTTATTTAACATTTATACCTCACGCTGTGATGTCCAGTGTACTATTTCACATATACTAGGCATGCAATAGATATTTGTTGATCCACATCAGGGTTCTGACTATCACTGTCTCTTTGGGACCATATACTCTTCTTTAAGACTGCAGCTTCTCTGAAGTTCACATTGGATTTTGCCATTAAGAACCCCTGATGGGTGCTGCCAACTACTGACCTCTTTCATGCATGACCCCCAGTCTTCGACTCCATCTCTCCTGCTATCACCACTCTCAGGCATGTCAACATCCATAAGGATGATTCAACTGATATCTTGGTCTCTTACCTTCTCACCTTCAATGATCTTGTTCTCTACCCCATCTAAGACACCATACTCCCAAAGTCATTCCTTGTCATCACAGTAAATCTCCTCACTCCAGTATTCCCATCCAACATTTTTTCAAGATTAAGACCTTCCTTCAATGCTTTTCCTATCCATCATCCCCTGCCCCTCCTATCCTCACTTTGGATCCATGTTCCATCATTAGGGTCATGGTTTCAAAGACTCTTTTCTTTCTTTTCATTTCTTTTTTGCAGTACAGAAGATGAACCCAGGGCCTGGTGCATCCTAGGCAAGTGCTCCCAGTGGGCTACATTCTTAGTTTCTGAAGATTCTTAACTCCCATGCTTCTCTCACATGTTCTCAAGTTCCCTGACAAAATCCTAACCATGAGTAAGTCCAACCAACTACCACCTCCATGCCAGCACCCCACCTGGTCAATGTTACTGGAAAAAGACATGCTATCTCCAGGCACAGTGGTACACACCTGTAATCCCAGCTGGAGGAACACAAATTTAAAGCCAACCTCAACAAAAGCCAGGCACGAAGCAACTCAGTGAGACCCTATCTCTAATAAAATATAAAAAGGGGCTGGGAATGTGGCTTAGTGGTTGAGTATCCCTGAGTTCAAACCCCAGTACCAAAAAAAAAAAAAAAAAAAAAAAAAAAGACATGCTACCACGCCAACTGGCCTACCTTTAAATTTATGCCAATAACAAAGACATTCAACAGTGCTTAAAAAATGCTTCCCTGATATATTTCCTTTCCCATTCTCTTCTTCACATAGCCTTTCCTCAAACCTCCTATGCCCCATCTCTGTTTACTCTTGGCTGATGACCTTGACTTATATTTTACAGATTAAAAACAAGTAACAGGCTTCCTCATTTCTCACTACCAAATCTGAACTATGTTCTCGGCTTACCCTCCTATGACAATACATAAAGTGTCCAGTCCTATTTATAACTAATTTTTCCAATATATACTGAATCTCCTTCCCTCAGCTTCTCAAGAACTTCACTCTACAACTACCAACTGTTTCCTACATCGACAACTTTTCTTTTTCTTCCAAGCATTTGTATCAGCAGACAAAATCATTCTCACGACTCTCATATTACCAACTACTTGGTAAGATAGTTTGCTGTTGTTGTTTTTAACTTTTAATTTGTTATTATCTTACTCCCTCAAAGAAAATGTAAGTAGAAACAGTGTTCAACAGGGTATCCCTAGTACCAGTAAACTTTTTATTTCCTCTGTGTTGGCCAAATTGTGAAGCCATGTCAACCAAATTAGTTTTTCCTACTAGATACTATGATTTCTTAGTACATATCCAAGCACCTCTTATTTTTGTGTCCATCTCATAGCAAAAAGTTATGGTTCGTATTACATAAACTATCCTACAGGCAATTTGGTGATTTTAGGAAACAAGAAACTATCATTATACAATGCAATAAGTTTCATGTATATCACAGGGTAATGAACTTCAACATTTGGTTTTAATTTTTTTTCCCTTAAAGAGCAAAGTATACTAAACTTGAATTTTTAAAAAAAATCCAGTTTCAGACAATGACCTCAAATATGCAACCAGAAAAATAATGCATTTTATTTGTCAAGGTCCCTTTACAATCAGCACATTTTCTGCTGCTCCAGGCTGAGCTTTGCAAATGAGAGAAACATCTCTTTACTGATAAGAATTATGCACACATCCATGAAAATTAGGTAAGACTATTAAGAGTTGGGGATGTAGCTCAGTGGTAGAGTGCTTGCCTAGTATATGAGAACCTGGGTTCAATCCCCAGTGCAGAAACAACAACAACAAAAAAGACTGTTAAGAAGTTTTAACTTTGGGAGATGCTGTCCTGGGGGTGGGAGTGGCAGCTGGGGATGTGGCTCAGTGGTTAAGCACCTCTGGGTTCAATCCCTGGTACCCCCATCATCCCCACAAAAAAAAAGAAGAAAGAAAAGACCGTAAGAATTTAAGTCAGAGCTAGACTAAGACTAAAACTACTTCAACATATTTCTACATCTAATGTGAGCTCTGAAGTCAGACTGCCTGGTTCAAATCCCTGATCCGACAGTTTGACCTGTGACAAATTACTAAACATCCCCGACTTCTTGTTTAGAAAATACAGGGGCTGTGAAGATTAAGCCAGTTAATACTTGTAAGGATCTTAGCAAATGATTGGCACATTTTAAGTACATACCAGCTAGTGGTGTTATGAAAGACTATCACAGTTGCCAGAAGGGAAAAAAAATCTCACCTGATGAAAACAAATTAACATTCAGTGACTGAAACGAAATCTCTTTTGAACCACTGAAATAGTATCTCAGGGTGGGAAAGCATTTTCACTATTTTGCAAGTAGAATGAATAACAAGTCCATGCACGAAAAGGTGTTTTTTTCAAACAAAGAGAAATTAAGAAAATAACAAGGCCTTACCATCCATGCTATCAAGAGAACGATTGTGACCAGGAACTGAAGGAGGATTAGATGGTCAGGAGGATGAGTACTGTAGAATCTTGGCTGTGTGAAATCAACACAAGAAGTCACTCTTGATTCTTTTTGGTCTAACAATGCATATCCAACAAATCCAGGATCCAAAAAATCCATAGGCTATAACCTTAGAATCCATCTAGAACCTGAAAATTTCTCATCTTTTCTCTACTCACAGCCAACACTATCTCCTCCTTACAATCAAAGTAGACAATCTTCTTTTACTTGTCTTCACACTATGATTACAGAAATCATACACTGGTGAAATGCAGAGTAGTTTGCATAATACCAGGTGCTAGAAATGAGACAAATTATGAATAAGAATTATTGAAGCTCGTCTAAATATTAGGTCTGGTATCCTATTTTATTTATGATAATGCCTATGCTGTTGACTTTATCCATAGTAGCTTAGTGTATAACTACTTTGTTCCGACCTTTGTCAGAATTTTAATTCAATACAAGTTAGGGAAACACAGAAGAGTTTTTTAAGACAAAAATAAATCATTCTGTGTGTCCTCTTCTTTTCATTCAAAGTGACTTATTAAATTGCAAGGTTATTTAGATTTAACTTACATGTGCTCTATAATATGTGTGATTTTCACAAGGGCAATGTCAAGGTATTGATTATGGTGCTTTCTTTTTATTTATTCAACAAACATTTTCATGGACCCCCATCATGCATCTTATAGGGTGTTATTCACCAGGGAATCCACTGGAGAATTAGGCACAAACTATCTTGGTTCATTTCTATAACCAGCCCCTGTCTTCTCTCAAACCAAACTCACTCACTGTCATATGGAGGGCCGTTCAACAAGTACTATGGGTTTTATCTCCAAAATATTGCTGAAATCTTCCACTTCTCTCCAACCTCACTGCCAAAACCCTAATATACGCCACCATCAATCTTTGGCCTGGACTACTGTGTTAGTTTCCTATGTTGGTTTCTTTGCTCCCTACAATCTATTCTCCATACAACAGTCACAGTAATCTTTCCCTAGTAATCTTTTAGGAACACATACAAGATCATAGTATTCCCTTAACTTAAATTCTTTAATGGTTTTTCATTGCACTTACAATAACATTTACAAAGCCTGCGAGGCAAGGGATACTGTTTCACCTTTTATTTCTACTTCCTCATCTTTTCCATTGTGTATACCCCATCCAACTCTACCCACCTCCCAAACTATGCTCCAGCCAAACCGGCCTGCTTTCAGACCTCAGGTACTTTTGCCTGGAAAGCTCTGCCAGAGCTCCTCCTCATTCTCACCTAACTCCAGTTTTAAAAGTCTTTCCAGACCAGCCTATCTGCGAAGCCTCATCCGACCCTTTCCTCTATCTTACTGCACGTCACCCACCATCATGTACTTGTTTGTTATTTATTATCCTCCTTAGACCGCAAGTCTCCTAAGGGAGACGTCATTTGTCTGGAGGTCAGCATATGTACACATTCAAAACTGACTAGGAAATCAAAGAAACGAATCAATGAATGAATAAAACCCAGAAGGCATTCACTTGGCAAGTATTTTTAAAAGTCATTCTTAAAATACCCACCTGATCTCTTAAGTAGAAGAACCCGCGCCCCCGCGCTTCCCCACCGCGCCGCACCCTTAGCGCGCCCGCCCCAGCAGATCGCCCCCGCGGCTGCCGGATCCCGGATCTCGCCCACCCGAGGCCCCGCGGCTTTGCGCCTCCACCCTCAGACGCCTCCAAATCCTCCCACAGACGCGTGAGGGTCACCGCACGCCCAAAACCCGCGCTTCTCACCCGGCGCCAGCAACAAGTCCCAGTCTATCGCGGAACCCGCCAAAATTAAAACCCGGGCCAGCCCCTGCTCTGACGTCAGACGCATGCGGCTGCGGGACCGTACTGATTGGAGAGCCGGAGCTCTCCTAGGCGAATACCAGGGAAGGGAGCGAAACACGGCCCCTACGCAGAGCAATCGGATTGGCTCAGGTCACCGGGCGCTCTCTTCGGGGGCACCGTGACTTCCGTGGAGTTCTTCAATGGATCCTGTACTGCTTTAAGTAAAATACAGCGTCTGACGCCCTCTAGCGTCAGGATGTTTAAGTCTTCCCTTACATTTTTTTTGGGGGGTGTGTGTGTGTTTTGTTTTTTGTACCAGGGATTGTCCCCAATCCTATTTTGTATTTTCTTTAGAGACAGGGTCTCACTGAGTTGCTTAGCGCCTCACTTTTGCTGAGGCTGGCCTTGAACTCGCGATCCTCCTGCCTCAGCCTCCCGAGCCGCTGGGATTACAGGCGGGCGCCCCCTTGCCCCGCTGCAATAACTTTTATCTTTAGGTTTCGTTTCACCATCTGTAAAATGAGGGAAAGGCTAGGTGACATTCCTTGACACACAAACCACTATTCCCAGCCTAGTTCTCGGTCCACAGGTTTTGAGAATTGTAACTAGTGTCAGAGTTCACAATAACTTGTCAGACCATATTTTTCACAGAACATTCTGTAGTAAACTCAGACCTCTGTGTATTTACATTCTAATAGGGTTTGTACATAATATTAAGAACACAGTTTCTAAGTGCAGACTTATCTTCTACATAAGTTCAAAGACTTCCTAGCAGACAAGTTTTTAATGGACCAAATGATCGTTTGCCTTTTTTTTTTTTCCCCCTTGAGGACACTATTCAGACATGGTAGTTCCCCAATGCATTCTATATAAGATGGTATTCTGCCCACAGCATCTACCTTCATTTTAGAACAATTAAAACCAGCTTTAGGATGACTGAAAAACAGTCCTGACATCATCTACATGGATCCCCCCCCCCCCCGTGTATCTTAATGGAGTATTAATGCACCATTTATGAACTCAACCTGAGAGCAGTACCTTTTGAGGACTGTGAATGCTGAAAAATTCACAGTAATGAAGATGATATTGCCAGTTATGGGTGAAGAGTTCTGCTTCCTCAAATGTTGAAGTGTAAACATTAGAGAAGCATGCTGAGGCAAGTATATACAGGTTTTATTTTAAAGTAGTAACAGACTTCTCCTGGGAGGGAGAAGGGGCCCTAGATGATACCTTGGTATCCCAAGAAGTGAGAGCACACTGCCCCTTTTATAGACTTTTACTTTCTTTGTTCTCCTGCTCTCTCCCCTCTTATCTTTCTCCTTCCTGCATATGTGATTCAGCCTAGGAGATGCAGTGGGGTGGTCAAAAAGTGAGAAGCAGATGGGCAGGGGGAAGGGCCAAATGGAGTGATCCAGGCAGGTAGCAGCCCAGGGGGCATTAACTAACAACTCCCTGTCTGCAACCTTTTGGGAGGGGTAGTACTGGCAGGTAATCATAATCAAGGGGCTCTGGAGACACTGACATTCTAATCTCACAGGGGTGGTCTCCAACTTCAGGGATCCAAACCTGCCTCCATTTCCTCGATCCAATCTGATCATCTATCTACACTAACTGCCTGTCTTAAATTCTGGCTTCAAAGAGATTACAAAAATCAAATTGAAAAAGGTGTTTAAATGTATAACTGCATCTAATTATAAAAGTTCATTATTGATGTCGTTTTAGCCATCATGGAGAAATTCCTTGACCAATTCTGATTGGTATCCTAAAGTTTCTTTCCTAACCTTGACTTTCTGGTCCTCTTTGCATCCCATTCCATGCAAGGAGTAGGAAACAGCACCAATATTAAGCTCTCAAATCTTCCTGGAGAGAAGGATCAAGTCATTCTTATTGGATTTAGCATAGTGGCAATTTTGAGAAAAGAGATGGAATTGATTTTGAGAAAAAGAGTAGATTCAAGACCCAATGAAGGTGGGGATATTAGAGAAAGAGGGTGAGGATGACTGATAGACTTTGGATTTATGCAACAAGGTGTTTTTTGAGGCAATGCAATGAAATGGGGGACACAGGAAGAACACACAACATGTTTAGGGGAGACAAGAGATTCAGTTTTCAATTTCAGAATGAGATGTATCAAAGATACTGATTAAGAGAGGCAAAATAGCCAGCTTAAACTCCAGTCTGGAGTTCTCAGAAGTTGATATCTCCTTAGAATAAAAACAGAGGCCCATAAACAATAGTTTTGAAAATCATCAAAAAATACCTAAAAATTAAATCTTAAAGAGTCTATGTTGCAGGGGTTCTTAATCTTTTTGGGGGTGTGTGTGATCACAGACCCCTTTGAGAAAATACTGCAAGTGATTCTTTTTTTCCTTTTGGAAAGTACAAACTCAGACTCTGAAGATTTTGCATACCTTTTCAGGGGTTCACATATTTTCCTGAAGTTCATCCACAGACACCTCTCAGATTAAAAACTTCAGGTGTAGAAGGTCAGAACCCTGGGGAGCACAAGAATTTGAGGGGCAAGCAGCAGGGGTAAAGAGGAGCAGCCAAAGACAGAAACTGAGCAGGAGCAGTCAGATGGTTAGGAAAGTGAATAGTTCTATTTGGGCGTGATGGTGCACACCTGTAATCCTAGCCATCTGGGAGGGTGAGGCAGGAGTATCACAGGTTCAAGGCCAGCCTCAGCAACTTAGTGAGAACATGTCTCAAAATAAAAAAGGTTGGGGATGCAGCTCAGTGGTAGAGTGCCTCTGGGTTCAACCTATAGTACTATAAAAGATAAAAAACAAACAACAAAAAATGGAACCACTCTTATTCCCAGGTCACAGGACAACCTGGTCATGTCCTTCTCTCCCATCCTCTTCCAGTTGTGCCATTTTCCACAAGGTGATGAGCCCCAGGACCAAGGGAATATACCCACCAGGATCATGGGCAACTCCCTGTAGTCAAAGTTCTGTGTCCTAGGCTCCTGGGATTTTCTAACCAAGTGAGCCAAGCCTGTGTCAAGGGCCTTACCTGGGCCTCTTCCTCTGGTTGTCCTTCCAAAGGCCAATTCCTTTGTCTAAGATAGTGCATGGGGTGGGGTGTGGGAAGCTTGATAGCGGACTGGGTGTCTTCTTACTTGTGAAAGAGGTCATCAAATGCAGCACAAAACTGAGCAAGGTTGGGAGACCCGAGGCCTATTTTTCAAGTGACATAATTCAGTGTGAAACTCTAGGAGATGGTTAGTTTTAACCATAAACTTTAAAACTGCATACATAGGGTACATGGGCCTCAGTTATATTCTTGCCCCCAGATTTTCTCAGCATGAAAGGTGGGTCTGCAGGAAAATGATGACCTAGGATGCCAAAGAAGGAGACTTTTAGGAAGGAATGACGAATGTCAGCACTACAGAGCAGTGCTTTTTAAAGTCTGGTCCCTGGGCCAGCAGCATCAGTATCACCTGGGAACTCATTAGAAATCCATGCTTGGGCCTCATATCAGATCTGATGAATAAGAAACTCAAGGCAGGACTCAACACTTCTCTGTTCAGCCTCTGTAATATATTTCTATAGCACTGGTTAGAGTGCATCAGAATCACAGGGAGGGCCTTTTTAAAATATATCAGAAAACAAGAAGGGGAAACAAAACAGAAGAGAAAGGTTAGTCTCCAAAGGGCCCAAATGCCATGAGTCCACATTGTGAACACTTCTCATCATCCCACTGTAGTTCTCATTCCCTACATCCAGTTACACAGACTCTTGCTCATATCTCTTGCGCCCTTCTTCTCCCCTACATCCTCACTCTTAAGGCTCTCATCATCTCTCATCTTTATCTATTACTGATCTACTTCCAGTCTCCCACAAGTCCAATCCATTTCTCTTGTTGCCTCCACCTACAAAACAATCTTGGTGTGGCTTTTCCCCAATAAAACCTATCAGTCACCTCTCAGTTCTATAAATTTCAAACTTTTTGCTATTCACCATCTTTATAGACTCAACTTCCTCCCACTTCTCCAATAACCTCAACCTTGTTTATCCCCACTGATCCTTTTTCCAGCTATACTGAACTATTCATTCTTCTTCAAATATTCCAGGTACTGGCATTCCTCAGAGCCTCTGCACATGTAGATCCCTATGCTTGGGAGGACTTCAACCACTGGGTCAACTTCAACTACCTGATCAGCTCCTACTCATCCATCTAAGCTCTGGCCAAGCATCCCTCCTCTGTGCAGCTCCTCTGGGTGCCCTGGGCTAGGCATTCCTATTTGGTGTTTCCTTGAGCTCCAGACTAGTCTTGTGCATAGAAGTTGCCATGGTGCTCCCTAATTGTTTTTACCTTCTTCTTCCCACTATTACATGAACATCTGGAGAGAAGGGAACCATGTCTTGCTCATCTTCCTTCATCATCCTCTGATTTCTCTTTTGTTGCTGCTGCTTGGCACACAATGTTTATGGAAAGGAAAAATTGAATGGCACATTTTCTTCTTAACAAGTTACTGACCACTTGGGGGTCTCAGTTTCTTTACCTGTCAAGTGCAGATACTGGCAATGTCTGGATTAGAAGGTTTTAGGGAGGATCACATGAGAATATCTAGTATATTTTCACATAAAACAGCCATAATAGTCTGTTGCTTTATGTGTAAAGGTGTTAGTCAAACACATGGCTCCTCTTCCAGGTTTTAACAGTGTAAAATGGGAGATATGACAATGCATAAAAGATAAATAACAACAGGTGACTACCAATTTTGCTGGAGGGGCAGGAACACATAGAGAAAAGGAGGCAGAAACATTAAAGGAAGTAGGTAGAATCTAATTGTCTGGAGGATGACGAATATTTTTATTTTATACATAATAAAAAGAGCATGTCTTGACAGGTAGAAGAGGAAGGTAGATATAGAGAAGAAAGATATGGCTTAGCACTCAGACTGCAGCCTTAAAGGCTGCATGATTTTAACTGACACATAAAACTAAGTAACTTTAGATAAGACATTTGAAGATATTTAAATGGGAAAACTTGAAAATATACACAATGTGCTTGGTAAATGGAAGCATTAAACATGTACTAATTTATATTCTCATTATTCTGTAAGGAATTGTTTCAGAAGATTAAACCTATTAAAGATGGGTGCCAAAAAACAAAAACAAAAAAAGATGCGTGCCCAGGAAATGAATATGCGGGGCAGAGAGGCCTGTTAGAAGGTTGTGACAGTCACAACTATGACAAAAAAGAGTTAAGTGGGAAGCATATGAAGGAAAACCTGTCTGCTTTGGTAACTGACCAAAGGAAAGCACCGGTGGTAGGAAAAGCAGAGGACAATGGCCAGCGTGTGACCACCTGGGAGACTGGTATAACCTTAGAAATAGACAGAAGTCTAGAGAGGAACTTGCTTTCGACAGGCAGAGATGTGGTATGGATTTCAGCAGGTTCTTTAAATTTGTGGCTAAAGCCAGGGGGACATATCAGGGTTTCAAATACAGTTTGGGGTACTGGTTAGTGAACGTAGTGGAGTTCTCTATGTAGACAGGGTAGAACCATATTATCTTGGAGTATATTTACCTAATTAATGAGCCAAATAATTAAACCAGTTCTTCTGTTCTTGACCCAGGAGGAAGCAATGCTATTCAAAATGAGACCTACTGGAAGTAAGAGCCTGGTTTCTACGCCCTGCATTCCCCCACCTCCCTATAGGCATCAGATTATATCTACTTCACATCTCCCATCCTCTGTGGTGTAGAACTTTCTACAGTCTTATCTTAAATTTGAATTTGTCTTTCTGGGAAAGAAGAAAATCAACTTCCTTAATTTTCATAATAGAATATTCTCTTTGTTGCTCAAATGGATGTTTATTTCCCTTCAACCAATGAAGCAGTTACTTTAAACAACAGGGTAGGACGCTCTATCTCATTACCTCAACTGATGTTTTGCAATGGGAGACCAATAAAATGTCTAGTGTTGCCAGGTGTGATGGTACATACTTGTAATCCCAGCTATTTGAAGGGCTGAAGTCCCAAGCCAGCCTCAGCAACTTAGTGAGACCCTGTCTCAAAATAAAAAAGGGTTGTTGATATATACAGCTTGGTGGTAGAGGACCCTTGCGTGCTCAATTCCCAGTACAACCAGCAAAAAAAAAAAGAGAGAGAGAAAAAAAGAAAAAGTTTAATGTTGGTATTCTAATTAACCCATAAGAATGTTTAACATATTTTGCTGGAGATATATTTCATATATATATATATATATATATATTTCATATATATATATGAAATAACTTTCATCCTTGATTATAGATCCATATATTTAAAGGACAAATAGCTACATAAAGCTGCCAGTTCACTAAGAGTTCTGGAATCAATACTTCTTGTATTATATACTTCACATTTGTAATTATTTAGCTAGAAAAAAAATCACTCAACAATGAATAGCATTTTCCTAAGAAGAGTACATAATGTTATCTCAATAGTTTGTAAGCCATGAACCATGTAAGTCAAAGGATGCCAAAGAAGATGCTAAATTTGTATTTCATCTGCTTTTCATAGCAAACTAATCTGGGCATTTTTTGTTGTTCCATTAAAACATGTGGAGATTGGTCCATATTCTCGATTCACATTGCACTTAAAAGCTGCAACTAGCTGTCATATCAGTCTTCCCCCGTTGATTTAATGATGGCACAATAAGTTTGATTTTGCATTAAAAATAATCCCAAGTTATCTTTCATTAGGGTCAAATGGAACTGTTAGCCAATCTTCACAACAATCTTGATTTTCTGATGCACACAATGAATTCTGGTGTGTTCATACTAAATAATCTTTTAGTTCAAGGTTATTTTTTCATTAAAATTAGTGTCAGCTTTTAGAACAGCTTTAGGACTATAGAAAAACTGAATGGAATGAACAGAGAGTTTCATATAACTGCTTTCAAAGAGTTTCCCCTATTATTAATATCTTGTATTAGTGGGACATTTGTTATAAATGATAAACCAATATCGATACATTAACTGTGGTCCATATGTTATAATAACTTCACTCTGTGATATGCAGTTCTATGGATTTTGACAAATATATTTACTATAATTGTATCAAACAGAATACTTTCACTGCCCTAAAATTCTCCTGGACTTTACCTATTCAGTCTTTTCTCCTCCAAACCCTGGAAACCACTGATCTTTCTTCCCATCTCCATAGTTTTGCTCGGTCTAGAGTGTCAGATAATTGGAATCATACAGATTATAGGTTTTTTTTTTTAGAACAGTTTCTTTCACTTAGCACTTTGTATGTTAAGTTTCCTTCATTTTTTTGTTTGCTTGTTTGTTTTTCAGTTTTTGCTTTTTTCTGTATGGCCTGCTAGCTCATTTTTTTATTATTGAATAATATTCCATTATATGGATGTACCACTATTTGCTTATTCCTTCATCTATTGAAGTTATCATGTTTGCTTCCAAGCTTTGGCAATTACAAATAAAGTGGCTATAAACACTCATGTACAGATTTTTGTGCCTGTAAATTTTCAATTCATTTGGGTAAATACCAAGGAAAGCGATTGTTGGAGTGTAAGGTAAGAGTTGGCTTTGTTTTGTAAGAAATTGCCAAAATATCTTCTATAGTTGCTGTACCATTTTGCATTCCCATCAGCACTGAATGAGAGAGTTCCAGTTACTCCACATCCTCACCAACATTTAGAGTTGTTAGTGTTTTAGATTTTAGGTATTCTAATAAGTGTGCAGTGGTATCTCATTGCTGCTGTTTGTTATTTGTTTTTGTGGTACGAGATATTAACCCTGTGTCACTCTACATGGAGCTACATCCCCAGTGCTTTTTCTTTTTTGGAGGGGGAAAGGTACCAGAATTGAATTCAGAGGCACTCAACTGCTGAGCCACATCCCCACTCTATTTTGTATTTTATTTAGAGACAGGGTCTCATTGAGTTACTTAGCGCCTTGCCGTTGCTGAGGCTGGCTTGAACTTGTGATCCTCCTGCCTCAGCCTCCTGAACCACTGGGATTACAGGTATGCACCACCTCGCCTGGCTCTTCTTGTATTTTTGAGACAGGGTTTCAAATAAGTTGCCAAGGCTGCCTTCAAACTTGTACTCCTCCTGCCTTTGCCTTCCAAATATCTGGGATTTTAGGCATGCGCCACTGTGGCTGCCTCATTTGCAATTCTTCAGTGACGTGAGGTTGAACATCTTTTCATATGCCTGTTTTCCAGCTCTGTATCTTGTTTGGTGAGGTATCTGTTCAGATCTTTTGCTTGTTTTTAAATTTGACTGTTGTCTAAGTTTTAAGAGTTCTCTATATTTTAGATGCAGCCCTTTATCAGAAATGTGTTCATTGAAGACTTTCTTTCAGTCTTTGGTTTTATTTTTTTTTAATGTTACTGTATTTTTTATACCTTTATTTTATTTATTTATTTTTATGTGGTGCTGAGGATTGAAGCCAGTGCCTGACACGTGCTAGGCAAGTTCTCTACCACTGAGACACAACCCCAACCCCGGCTTTAAGTTTTATGAAAACTGTAAGGTCTATGTCTAGATTGTTCCCCTCCTCTCCTCCTCTTCCTTTTTTGCATGTGTATGACCGGTTGTGCCAGAACCATTTATTGAAACAAACTTCTTCATTGAATTTCATTTGTTTCTTTTTCAAGATTTAGTTGATTATATTTGTGTGAATCTATATCTGGGTTTTCTATTCTGTTCCATTGATCAATTTGTCTGTTTTGTTTGTTTGTTTTTGTTGTTTTGGGATTTTTTGTTGTTGTTCTTTTATTTTGCAGTGTGAGAGATCAAATTTTGGGTCATACACATACAAAACAAGTGCCCCACCATTGAACAATGTCCCTTTTCTATTCTTTTGCCAGTGTCACACGGTCTTGGTCACTGTAGCTTTCTAGGAAGTCTTGAGGTCATTAACATCAGTGTTTTGAATTTATTCCTCTTCAGTACTGCATTGGCTATTTAGGTCTTTTCCCTTTCTATATAAACTTTAGCATTACCTGTTGATATCCATAAAATAACTTGTTGGGACTTTTGATTGGGATTACATTGAATCTATACATCAAATTGGAAGGACTGACATTTTAAAAATATTGAGTCTTCCTAATCATGAACATAATCACTTTTCATTTATTAGAATTTTTTTCCATCAGAGTTTTATGGTTTTCCTTATAGGTCTTGTGTATATTTTACTAGACATATACCTAAGTCTTTCAATTTTTTTGTGTGTGCTAAAGTAAGTGGTACTGTGTTTTTAAATTTCAAGTGACCATTGCTCATTACTGGCATGCTAAAAATTGGTAATTTGTGTCTTCTTTCTTTTTCTTAGTTAATCTTGCTACAGGTTTACCAATTTTATTGATGATTTCAAATAACCAGACTTTGGTTTTATCAGTTTTCTTCTATTGATTTCCTGGTTTCAATTTCATTGCTTTCTGCTCTAATTTTTATTTATTTTCTTCTGCTTCTTTTGCATTTACTTTACTATTCTTTTTCTAGTCTCCTAAGTGGAAACTTACTAATTTTAGCTATTTCTTCTTTTCTATATGAACAATAAATGCTACAAATTTCTCTCTCAGCACTACTTTCTCTGCATACCTTGAATTTTTATGAAGTATATTTTCAGTTAGTTTAAAATATTTTAAAATTTCACCAGGAGCAATGGTGCATGCGCATAATCCCAGTAACTCGGAAGGCTAAGGCTGGAGTATCACAAGTTTGAAGCCAGCCTTAAAATCTTAGTGAGACCCTCAACAACTTAGTGAGACCTTGTCTCAAAATAAAAAATAAAAAGGACTGAGAATGTAGCTCAGTAGAAAAGCACCCCTGGTTTCAAATTCCCAGTACCAGAAAAAAAAGTTGTTGGTTTTCAGTTTGTTTAGACTTTTTGTGCTATTTTGAACATGAAAGTTTAAGTGATGACTTCCAATTTCCTCACATGACAGTTATTTTTGAATATAATAGTTGATGATTTAATATTATAAAATGATTTAGTTATCTGATTTTCATTAGTTTATTAACTGATTTCCTAGTTCCCATATTTCTAGTGCTCCCATTTGACAAGGCTTAAGAATATAGCAAGGGAAGCCTTAAAAAGGTGCCAAGAGCCAAGTGTTGTGGCACACGCCTGTAATCCTAGCAGCTTGGGAGGTGAAGGCAAGAGCATGTTCAAAGCCATCCTCAGCAACTTAGCAAGGTCCCTAAGTAACATAGCAAGACCCTGTCTCTAAAAAAAATATATTAAAAGGACTGGGAATGTGGGGATGTGGCTCCATGTTTAAGCACCCCTGGGTTCAATCCTCAGTACAAAAAAAAAAAAAAAAAAAAAAAGAAAAAGGGCCAAAATAAGGGAGATGGCATCATCAAGATGGCAGAATAGGAAGCCTCAAGTTCTCCTTCTCCCTAGAGAGATACTGACTTAATAACAAAACATATATCAATTCCTTTTGTGAGAAATCAGTAAGATAGTTGAGATGTTCTTATACCTCAGGTGAGTATAAAACAAATATGTAGGCAAATTTGTGGCACTCACTTGCCCGAGTACCTCTCCCTGACTTAGGATAACATGATCAAGAGAAAACTCCCAGCTCCTGAGTTCTCCCTGGGGTGGCAAAGAGAAGACTGAAACATACACCCAATATGCAGACTTTCCAAAGGTTTGCCTGAGGAACTGGTTTCTGTCCTGCCCCAAGCCAAATACTGATAGGAAAGGGCACCAGGCTGAGACCCTCTGAGAGCAAAGATGATCTGGATTAGCACAAACTCAGTTGCCATAGTACTTTCCCCCAATTCAGTGCAGAACAAGTAGGTAAAACCCCTTAGCTCTCAGTTTCTCCCTCAGAGGGAAAAAGGGGAGCATGCATTCTGTTTTTAGTTAGAGCTGCCCAAGAGACTGGCTTCTGTCTTGCCTATTTCAGGGTGCTGGACAGGAACTTGCATACTACAGGTAAGGGGTTGGGGTGCAGTGGAGTTCTGAGAATGAGAGAGTTGAGTGGCTTGCTGCTTCCGCAGAGGATCTATATCACAGCAGGCAGAGGCCAATACATCTTGGCAGCCCCTCCCTTGGGGAGAAAGAGAGGAGTGAAGCCTGTGTCCACTGTTCCATCTTTGTGGGGGACTTCCCAAGGGAAGTGTTTCTGTTTTACCTATCTTAGGGTGTCAATGGGACCCAGCATACTGTAGATGTCTGGGGTCCCACTACGAGTATGAGAGAGTTGGGTGGTTTGCTGCTGCTCTAGAGAACTTGCAGTGTAGCACACAGAGGCATCTTGGTGGTTTCTCCCTCAGGGAGAATGAGAAGAGTAGAATGTGTATCCAACATTAAAGACAAAGAATTTTGAAAGTAAGAGAAAAGTGACTCATCACGAACAAGGAAGTCTCTATAAGGCTACGAGCAATTTCTGAAACAGAAAACTTGTAGGCCAGAAAGGATTAGGATAATATATTCTAAGTGCTAGAAAAGAAAAACTGCCAAATATAGATAATATATTCAGCAAAACTATTCTTCAAAAATGAAAGAGAGACTTTCACAGATAAACAAAAGCTGAGAGTTCATCACAAAATCAGAAAGGAATTAAAGTATGTCGCTGCAAAAAAGAAAAGAAACATGAAGGAAGACAGCAAAAGGTAAAGACAAGAAATTAGTCTTAGCACTGACTTTTTACATATGACACAAAAAGCACAAACCATAAAGGTAAAAATAGGCAAGTGGAACTACAGTGAACCAAAAAATACTCTGTCTAGCAAAAGAAATAATCAGCAGAGTCAAAAGGGCAACCTACAGCATGGGAAAAAATATTTGCAAACCATATACATGATAAGGGGTTATTATCCAAAATAAATAAGGAATACCTACAAAAGAAGAGGGGAAAATAATTTAAAACTGGACAAAGGACTAGGGTAGACATTTCTTCAAAGACATACAAATGACCAACAGGTATATGTAAAGATGCTCAAAGTGGCTGATTATCAGGGAAAAACATGCCAAAATCATAATGAGATATCACCTCACCTATGACTATGGTCATTATCAGAAAAACAGAAAATAGTAAGTGTTGACAAGGATGTGGAGAAACCAGACCCTATTCTTACTATTGAAAGAATGTAAAATGGTAGGAAGGTTCCTCAGAAAATTAAAATAGAACTATGATATGACCTAGTGAGTTGAAAATAGAATCTCAAAGAGACAAATAAACTCCAATATTCATTGTAGCATCACTCACGGTAGCCAAGAGGTGGAAACACCTGAATGTACATCAGTAGATAAATGGATAAAGAAAAAGTAGTATACATATATAAAGGAATATTATGCCACCTTAAGAAGGAAATCCTGGGGCTGGGGTCGTGGTTCAATGGTAGAGTGCTTGCCTAGCATGTGTGAGGCACTAGGTTCGATTCTCAGCACCACATACAAATAAATGAATAAAATAAAGGCATGCTGCCCATCTACAACTACAAAAAAAATTTTTAAAAAAGAAGGAAATTCTACCATATATAACAACATGGATGAAACTTGAGGACATTGCTAAGTGAAATAACCAGTCACAGAAGGACAAATAATGCAAGATGTAATTATATAAAGTATTTAAAGTAGTCAAAATCATAGAAATTGAAGGTAGAATGGTGGTTGCCAAGGGCTGGCCAGGGGAAAATGGGAATTGCTATCTACAGGTATTTACATGAGTATTAGTCATGCAAGATAAAAAGTTCTAGAGATATTCTGACGACAATGTGCATACAGTTAACGATATTGTACACTCAAAAATATGTTAAGGGTAGACACACTCTTTGTGTTTTCATCCCATACACACACAAGATTTCTATGAGGTGTAATTAACGGTTAATATGGAACAAAATGTTTGAAGAGATAGAATAAAAAAATTAGATAAGATATACACAGAGCTTACAAGTTGTTTACTAAACTAGTTGATTCTCTTAAAACAGCCTTAATTAATTTTTTGAGATATACAACACATTATTTATTACAATCACTATTTGTGCCATAGATCACTAAAACTTATTCCTCCAAATTGAAATTTTGTCCCCTTTGATTAACATCTCCTTTTTCCCTACCTAACTCCCTCTCCATCCACTGGTAATCACCATTCTACTCTCAACTTCTATGAGTTCAACTCTTTAGAGTCCACATACAAGTAATACCATACAGTATTTGTCTTTCTATGTCTGGCTTATTTCAATTAACATGATGTCCTCCAGGTTCATCCATGTTGTTGCAAATGACAGGTCTTCCTGTATTTTCATTGTGTGTATACACCACATTTTCTTTATTCATTCATATAATGAAGGACACCTGGGGTGCTTCCATATCTTAGTACTGTGAATAATGCTGTGACCAACATAGGATACAGACAATTCTTCAACAACCTTAATTTAAAGCAACCATAAGAACTTGCCTTCATTTGTAATCCTTCCAGTTACCAAGCACATGATTTGGTCACAAGCTTTATAAGCTCATTCATGTTGTGAAACAACAACAGAGTTTAGATCTCTTGGATATCTATACTTGAACAAAATAAAAGGATATCCACAATAACTTAAATATGAAACCATTTGGTTTTCTTCTCTATTGAGGATACTATTGAAATCTATTTCCTCTAGTCTAAAATGATAAAAATATTTATATTAGAAACTATAAACAAGGAAATAAAAAATTTCATTATAATTTTAGAAATGTCTTTAACAAACATTCTCCCTGGGATGTATGAGAATCTTTTAATCTAGATTAATAATGTGTACAATGTAACCTCTTGGCATGAAGATAACTATTCAGGCGTGAAGATAACTGTAATTTGCATAGTATGTTCTTTAGGCATGAGTTAACTATTTTGGTTCATATTTAAACACACAAAAATGCACACATGTATGTATATGTGTGTAATCAAGTTTGTCTAGGACAGATCTTATTGTAAATACAAAGGGGATCTTTTAGTTTTCTCTTAAAATGTTTTAGGAACTGGATGCATAAAGATATTGTTAACTTTTATGGCTTGTCCAGTACTAATCAGTCTTGTTTAAAATATGGCAAATTCCTATGTATTCAATTTCTTAGTAACAATGACTTCTAATTCAAACGTGTTGGTCTCAACTAATGGATCTTGCTCATATTCATCAAATTAATAAAGTATATCATACTAAGTATTAAGCTTATATTAACCTAATGAGCTTAATACAGAAAATACATACTATGAAATTAATCATATATGAACAAAGTAAAAGATTCATAAACAAAATTTTATTTTGCAATAACTACTTTTTGTGATTATGAAGCTTAACATTGTGAATGATTATAAGAAATCTAGTGAACTTAATTCCAGTGACTCAGGAGGCTGAGGCAAGAGAATGGCAAATTCTAGGCCAGACCCAGAAACTTAGCGAGACCATCTCAAAAAAAAAAAAAAAAAAAGTGGGGTGGGGGGAGGAATGTGGCATGATATAGCTCAGTGCTAGAGTGACCCTGAGTTCCACCCCTAATTGCCCTCTCTCCCCCTCCCTCCCACCCTCCCTCTTTCTCTCTCTCTCTCTCTCTCCCCTCCTCCCCCTTTTCCAACAATATGGAGAGAGAAAAAAGAGAAATCCAAGGAACTTAATGTCACATACGCCAACATTTTCTGACTTGTCCTGATATTAACTGAAAGTTCACCATACTTGACGAAAAGGGGTACGTCACAACTTTGGCACAATTACTATGGCTACAATAAAACAACAACATATACAAAAACATATAACCCCAAAAGATCCATTTTCAGTGGATGAAGAATAACAACAATTTGCTTTAAAACTACTTCAAAGACATTTTCCTGATTAAATCTGTGACCAATTCATTTTTCCTGCCTCCTTAAAAGGTTCTTAAATTTATCAGTGAAGTTTCTTCCATCTAATTCCTGAGCCCTGTCACATTATGTCCCCTGCTATTTAACTGTATGAACAGTGCAGCTGCTCACAGAAACAGAATATAAAAGTCACTGAATTTATCATCAGAAGGGTAGTGGTTAAGGATTTTAGTTTGTGAGCACATTGAAATCCACAAAGTGTTTTCTTAGAATTGATACATCTTTTTTTTTCTCCTAAAACAAGCATAATGAGGCAAAATATATGAGTGAAAACAAATAAGACAAAAGTACAAGTCTTGGAGGAAAAAGCTGACATTTACCAACAGTTTTGGGGAGGTGAAACATCAACACTTAAATGATGCAGTCCATCACATGAATCTGTAATGTATCTATGTCAGGCAGAACTTCTCCACACTTGGGGCAAGAATGACCTGGAATACTCGGTGGTTGCTGTTGTCGCCAGTTCCTATCCTCGGCTCCTGGGAATAAGCAGGAAACGAAATGTTTCATTAGTTCCATCTTGGAAAGAACTTCTGCTTCATTTTAATAACATTGTTAATTTGATCATCTGTTAAACTTCATAATCAATACCCAATGGAATACCATCCCCAGTCCTTCTTATTTTTATCTTTATTTTGAGACAGGGTCTTGCTAAGTTGCTGAGGCTGGCCTCAAACTCAGGATCCTCCAGCCTCAACCTCCAAAGTAGCTGAGATTACAGGTGTACACCACCACACTTTTGGTCTTTAATGAAAGTCATCACTGTGTGCACAGAGAAATCACCACAAATAGCACCAGCTGCTCTCCTATTATTTCAGGATTTAAACTGTATTCCAAGTGTGAGTCTATGAAAAGACATAGTTTCAGTTCTAGGTACAGGACAATACAGGTTCTGCATAGTAGCAAAAGAGGGAGAGAATACAGAGGAAGAAATCAAGCAAGTATAGGAGGGTCTCCTGCAACACTATGCAAATTTTGAGAAGCAGAACACTCCCATTTATTCAGCAGACACTTGTAAGCCCTCCAGGATGTGCAAGAGACTGCCTTGTGTCAGGATACTGACAAGGTCCGGAAGCCAGGTAAGTGAAGGGGCAGTGGTGGTGTGGAAGAGGGAGTGTTATGCACTTCAGGGTTGGGTAGGAGTAAGAAAAGAGCCCCTGACTCAGGCCTCGATGCAGAAAGGCCTCCTGGATGAGTAACCTCTGAGAGGAGCCTTGGAAAGAATATGAATTGCCCAAGGAAAGTCAGTAAGAAGAAACAACTGAAGAATGAATTCTGTCATCGCCCCCAATTTTGGAGTTAGGTTGAGCTTGAAATCTAAATCAGAGAATGTTTGAAACAAGCTCTTACTCGGGGTAGATCCTAGATAAATACAAACTGTGATCAATGCTGAAGTTTACTTCTGCCTCCTGGGCATCTCTCTGGCCTGATCTTTCTGAACCAGTGCAAAGTATTTTGGTTTTTTTACTGTCCCAACCTAGACTGTGGATCAGCCCCCAAAATTGTTTTTGGAGGATGATAATAATATTTACCTCTGATATTTGCTTCAAAATACATTAACTGAATTCAATAATTATGTAAGACTTTTAGAGGAAAAAAAAACTTAAGAAACTTTTAATTTTCTTTAAATTTTTGTGATGCTCGCTCGGAATCTAATCCAGGGTCTTGTGCAAACTGGGCAAGCGCTCTACTAGTGAACTACATCCCCAGTCCAAGAAGCATTTTTTACTAGTTGTATTCATCATAAAGCATGATTTTTGAAGCAGGGTTTTCTAACTGTCTCATCGCCTGAGATTAAGGGTCAGCAAACTTCTGTAAAAGACAAGAGAGAAAATATGATATAGGCTTTGGGAGTCATAAATAAAAATCTCTGCCATTGTAGCATGAAAGCAGTCACAGACAGGATGCAAACAAAAGGGCATAACTACATCCCAATTAAATTGATTTATAAAAACAGATGACAGGCCAGATTTGGCCTGTGGGCTGTAGTTTGCCAAACCCTGATCTAAGTGACAACCAGGGACATCGGCACTGTTGGTTCTGCATTTTAAACATCGTTGCCTCCATCTGTGCTTTTCTGTGCTGGATTAGGTTTCAAGACCCTACTGTAGCTGCTGTAGCAGCCTGCCCAAGGTTCCCTCTTCAATCCACGAAAAGCTTGGTCAGTTTTTATTATCAACTGATCACACTCATTTCTGCCTCTGCCCTTTTACTCTCACACTACACTTATCCAAATCCTAGCTTCAAGGTTAAGCTTAGAGTCATGCTTTTCCAAGGCTTTTCTCAACTCTCTGTGCCTTTTTTTTTTTTAATTGTAAACAAATGGGATACATTTTGATTCTCTGTACATTGAGTAAAGGCATACCATTCGTGTAATCATAAATTTACACAGGGCAATGTTGTTTGATTCATTCTGCCATTTTTCCCCCTTCCCCCCCACCCCACCCATCCCTCTTTTCCCTCTATACAGTCCTTCCTTCCTCCATTCTTGCCCCCCTCCCTAACCCTAACCCTAAACCTAACCCTAACCCTAACACTAACCCCTCCCACCCCCCATTATATGTCATCTTCCGCTTATCAGAGAGATCATTCGTCCTTTGGTTTTTTGAGATTGGCTTATCTCACTTAGCATGATATTCTCCAATTTCATCCATTTGCCTGCAAATGCCATAATTTTATCATTCTTTATGGCCAAGTAATATTCCATTATATATATATATGCCATAGTTTCTTTATCCATTCATCAATTGAAGGACATCTAGGTTGGTTCCACAATCTGGCTATGGTGAATTGAGCAGCAATGAACATTGATGTGGCTGTATCTCTGTAGTATGCTGATTTTAAGTCCTTTGGGTACAGGCCAAGGACTGGGGTAGCTGGGTCAAATGGTGGTTCCATTCCAAGCTTTCTGAGAAATCTCCATACTGCTTTCCAGAGTGGCTGCACTAATTTGCAACCCCACCAGCAATGTATGAGTGTACCTTTTTCCCCACATCCTCGCCAACACCTATTGTTGCTTGTGTTCTTGATAATAGCCATTCTAACTAGGGTGAGATGGAATCTTAGGGTAGTTTTGATTTGCATTTCTCTTATTACTAGAGATGTTGAACATTTTTTCATATATCTGTTGATTGCTTGTACATCTTCTTCTGTAAAGTGTCTGTTCATTTCCTTAGCCCATTTGTTGATTGGATTATTTGTATTCTTGGTGTAGAGTTTTTTGAGTTCTTTATAGATTCTGGAAATTAGCGCTCTATCTGTAGTATGAGTGGCAAAGATTTTCTCCCACTCTGTAGGCTCTCTCTTCACATTGCTGATAGTTTCCTTTGCTGAGAGAAAGTTTTTTAGTTTGAATCTATCCCAGTTGTTGATTCGTGCTTTTATTTCTTGTGCTATGGGAGTCCTGTTAAGGAAGTCTGATCCTAAGCCGACATGTTGAAGATTTGGACCTACTTTTTCTTCTCTAAGAGACCCTGCATCTCTGTGCCTTTTTGATGAGCCTTTTATCTTGACCACTATTCCTTTTATACCTACATGTTCTCTTGTACTGTGAATTCACCTTTTTCTGTGCACATTTTGTCTCCAGCCACGCTGCAACCCTTAAGGACTTGACCACACCTTGTGCCTTTCTATTCCCTGTCAAATGTTCTCTGTTCCAAATGCCTGGAACAGAGAAGAAACTGAAATGGCTGCTGCTGATGACAGTGATGAGATGTATCAAGAGAGACTTATTTAAATCAGTTTTGTTAAGACACTAAAAAAATCTTAAGATAGTCCTCTGTTTGGAATATTTTTTAATGACAAAACAGCCTGTTTAGACAATCAAGAATAAATGTATACATAGAAAAGATTTTTAGATTTTAAGTCAGAAACTGACTAGTCTTTTTTATGTAAATAGATTTTATTTACACCTCCATGTGTAACAGATTGACCTTTGGACCCAAGATAACCTTGTAGGATATTTGTAGAATTAGACACATATAGCCAGGCATGGTGGTGATAGATTCAATCCCCAGTACTGGGAGGAAAAAGGAAGAAAGGAAGGAAAGATAAAAGAAAGGGAGGGAGGGAGGGAGGGAAAGAAATCAGGTGAGTGAAAAGAAATCACATGAGTAGGCAGATGCAGATTTCTGAGAGAAACATAGCTTTACCCACTGATGCTAAAAAATGCCTCAGCGTTTTCTGAGGAATCGTCATACTGCTTTCCATAGTGGTCGCACCAATTTGCAATCCCATCAGCAATGCATGAGTGTACCTTTTTCCCCACATCCACACCAACACTTATTATTGCTTGTATTCTTGATAATTACCATTCTGATTGGTGAGATGAAGTCTTATAGTAATTTTGATTTGCATTTCTTTAATTGCTGAAGATGATGAAAGCAGTATGGAGATTCCTCAGAACACTTGGAATGGAACAACCATTTGACCCAGCTATCCCCTCCTTGGCTTATACCCAAAGGACTTAAAATCAACATACTACAGTAACGCAGCCACATCAATGTTTATAGCAGCTCAATTCACAATAGCTAACTATGGAACCAAGCTAGGTGCCCTTCAACGGATGAATGAAGAAAGAAAATGTGGTGTATATACACAATGGAATATTACTCAGTCTTAAAGAAGAATGAAATTATGGCATTTGCAGGTAAATGGATGGAGCTGGAGAATATCATGCTAAGCAAAATAAGCCAAACCCAAAACACCAAAGGCCAAATGTTTTCTCTGAAAAGTGGATGCTGATCTATAATGGGGGTGGGTAGGGAAGAATGAAGGAACTTTGGATTGTGCAGAGGAAAGTGAGGGGACAGGAGGGGGTGTGGGGATGGGAAGGACAGTTGAATGAGATGGACATTATTACCCTATATACATGTATGACTACACTGCCAGTGTGACTCTGCCCATGTACAGCCAGAGGAAGGAGAAGTTGTGCTCCATTTGTGTACAATGTGACAAAATGCATTCTATTGTCATGCATAACTAATTAGAACAAGTTAAAAAAATAATAAAAAATGCCTCAGGGTAATATTTATGTCAGACCAAATGCTACCTTTTCTGCATTTGCCCTGTGAATAATCCTATGCATATTTTTAACCTGAGTTACTACCTCTAATGATTAATCTTTTTGTTGTAGTTGTTGTTGTTCCCTATAATAGGACTTTAGTAGGTGTGGGAAGGGGAGAGATAGGAGATAAAAAAAAGATACCCAGGGAAATTTCCGGGAGATTTAACAATTCACTATATATGCTAATACTGTATCCTTGCTGCTGATAAAATTGCAGTTCCATCTCAATAGTCAGTTGGTATGTAAAGGGGACTTAAACTGGTAAAATATTTTTTTAAAAAAGTTAAGGAAACATTTTTTTTTTTTTGTGATATTTAAGAGGGATCCTAGGATTGGGGTTGTGGCTTAGTAGTAGAGCACTTGCCCAGCGTGTGTGAAGCACTGGGTTTGATCCTCAGCACCACATATAAGTAAATAAAATAAAGGCCCATCAACAACTAAAAAAAATAAAAATTAAAAATAAAAAAGGGATCCTAAACCTAGACTCTACTTGGTAGCACTGCCATTAATTTTTTTTGTAGCTATGTTAGTTTTTGATTTTGGAATTTTATTTTTTAATATCTAGAATCAAGGATAATATTTTCCTTTCAGTGATTCATTATAAATTACAGAACATTATTACTAGCAAATTATTAGTGTATTAGTACAAGTGTAAAACCATGTACTAAATACAGCACCATCCTTTTAAGAAGGATCATGATCAATTTTACCCAGGAAATTAAAATTTGGATGTATTACAGAATTAAATTACATGTGTTATATGCAGTACACTATGTAGTAGTCAAAGTCAGATACCCTTGGGTTCCCCTTCCAATTTTGCTCCCAACTAGCCTTATAATCCTGGTTACTTACCTTTTCAAGTATGTTTTGTCTGTACTAATACACTAATAATATGCTAGTAAACTCAAAAAAGTGCTAACATTATTATGTGCAAAACACCAGGTAGTGGGTGAAAATATATAGTCCGGAAGCCAGGTGTGGTGGTGTACACCTGTGATCCTACTGATGTGGGAGCTGAGGCAGAAGGATTGCCAAGTTCAAGACCAGCCTGGGCAACTTAGCAAGAGCCTGTCTCAAAATTAAAAATAAAAAGAGATGGAATGTAGCTTAGTGGTAGAGCACTCCTGGGTCCAATCTCCAATACTTATGAAATAAGTTAAAAAAACAACAACAAAGAAAAGAAAATGTACAGTCATCATTTAATAGAGGACTTAAATACATATTTCAACATATAAATATTTATAAAATAGAAGAATGAAGTATTTTAGAAGTTTAGAAAGGTGACAATTCATGGAAACAGGAAAATATGAAAAAAAAAATTTTTGGCAGTAGTGGGGATTGAACCCAGTGGTGCTCTACCATGAGTTACATCCCCAATTCTTCTCATTTTTTTATTTTGAGAAGGGGTCTTGCTAAATTACCCAGGTGGCCTTGAATTTGTGATCCTCCTGTTTTAGCCTCTCAAGTTGCTGGAATTACAGGTGTGTGCCTGGCTGAAATGGGTTTTAAAGGTGGGATAAGAGTTCACTGGAAGGAGACTATAAGACAGAAATATGCATATGGAAAGGACATCTACATGAAGGACACGGCACGAATAAATATATGCAAGCAGAGGCTTAGGATGAGTTGAAGGAATGATGCAGGTCACCTAACATCTGTAGACTATAGTAAGATGGGGTGAAGTCTCCCCTCTGGGCTTAGTAATGGACAGAGATCTGGGGACTAGGGAAATAAGACTTCAGCTGCTGTATTTTTGGTAGCTTGATTTGAAATACATTAGTGGGATTTTTCTGTGAGTGCCTTCTTAATAGGATATTTCCTGAAACCCAGACTCACATGAAACTCACCTCTTTGGATGAGGTAAGCCTGCTGGTCTGGGTCACTTGTTCTTGTCCCATGCCGGCTCTGCATTTCCATCAAGGATTGCCTACTGGGATTAAAAGTGATACTATATGTGATGTTCTACAACCCTGAACTATAACAACATTAAGCAGTCAACAAAAGTATGAGGGGAAGAAAAGAGTCAAACTGCAGTGTCAACGTTCATAAAAATCATAATGTGAGATTAAGTTGGTTTTTACATAATATTGGCACCAGCATACTATGAGGTAAAAGTAAGTAAGTAAAATCTTTATAAACCAACTAGGAAATAACCAAACTATTAATGATATGGAAATGGATTAGAAAAAGAAGTGGCATATTTCTATACCAAGACACTACACAGGTATTAAAACAATGAATGAAATCAGCACATATCAAAATAGCATTTGAAGTCACAATGTTACATAAAGTTACAGAATAATCTCTACAGTGATTGTTTTATAATTTAAACACAGAAATTAAGATTATCTTGTTTTAAAATATTACATAGAGGTGTGTATGTATATACACATGTAAAAGTATAATATAAATGGGAGGCTATCCACTAAATTTCTCGTTGTACAATGCAAGGGAAGAAGGGAATAAATGAAGGAAGTGGAACAAAAGAGACTTCAACTTTATCTAAAGCTACTTTTAATACAAAAAATTTGAAGCAAATAAAAGATACACTAGCAACTGTCAATTCAGAATGGTGTACATATTGCTGTTTATTATTTTATTCTCTGGGTTTTTCTATAATTTAAAATTTTCTCAAAATGAAATTTTAAAGGTCAGGAGAAATTTTGTAAGTATTTATTTCAAAGCACATTAGAGAATTTAAAGTCTTATGAATATTTCATTCATGACTAGCAAGGTAAACACTGGGACACATAATGTTATGTTTTCACAGCTTATCTCAAAGCCAGGAACCTGACTGGGTTCCTAAAAGGCTCTGTCCAGCTTTGGTATAAGCCAAACTTAAGTGTAGGAACACAAGTGTAGGTACAGTGATTCTAATGTAACTCAAATTAAGAAACATCTTTGACAGGTAACCTCTTCTACAGTCACACTGTCACGTGTTCTGTCTTCCTCTTGTTTTACCTTACCTGCCTCCATCTTCAAAAGCATTGTTCTCTTTCAGCAAAATTGCCAGCTGCAATGCCAGTTGCTCCTTTTCTTCATGAATCTTCTCTCTTGCTGCTCTTTCAGCATGAAAATCAGAACAATAAACCTCCATCTGTTAGAGGAAAAAAGTAAAGATGTTTCTACTGAGATGAATGTGGATTCCCTGCAGATCACCTGTGTATACGATTGAGAGTGCTGCACCTCAGCTAGGCCTTGTAAATGATAGGTACATACTCCTACTAGAAACTAGTGTAACAATCACAACGTTCCAACTACTTTCAAATAAAAGACAGGAACTGTGTGTACGTGTTCTTAAACAATTAGGACCCTGCTACTGCACTGATGTAGGTGGTTTAGGCAATATATACAACGTTAATTCAGTAAAATACTCCTGCTTTTTTTTTTTTTTAAAAAAAGTATTCAGAACATAATATAGTAAATGGTGTATTCACTTTGCTAGATATATTTAAGATGCTGCTCTTAAGCTAAATTTAAAAAAACAGAAAGATGCTCTTTATTGAATTCCAGACATGCATGAGGTCCCCATGGAGAGTGTTCATTTCCCTTTTCAAAAGATCGGGATTGTAGAATTGCTATCCTCATTTTATAAAGTAGTTTAATAGCTCTTAATCTTGGGAAAATTGGCCCTATAGCATATGAACCTAGACAAAAGTCCATTTTCCCAAACTACTTCCCAGACTCTGAGATGGCTCCAGTGATCTCCACCTCTTGGTATTCATATCCTTCACATGAAGGAGGAGGCAGCAGAGCACTTAAGAAAAGATGGCTTTTTAGTAAATGGAATGAAGACTTGGATACATAGGAAAAAAATATGAATCTTTTATCTCACTCTATATACAAAATTCAATTTCAGATGGTTTGTCAATTTTTAAAACATTTTTTTAGATGTTGATAGACCTTTATTTTATTGATTTATTTATATGTGATGCCGAGAATTGAACCCAGTGCCTCACACATGCTAGGCAAGAGCTCTACCACTGAGCCACAACCCCAGCCCCAGTTTGCAGATCTTAATGTAAACAATAAAACAGAAAAGTATTTAGAGGACAACAAAGAAGAGTATTTTCTTGGCCTTGGAGTAGTGAAAGATTTTTAAACAGGACACAAAAGGTACTAATCACAAATGGCAAGACAGGTATCTTGGACTACTTTAAAGTTAAAAACTTTTTTCATCAAAAGACTCCTTTATGAGAGTGAAAAGGCAAAAACAATGGTAAGGCTTATATTAGTAGTATATGAGGAACTCAAAATAAAGAAAAAGCCAGACAGACCTACAGAAAAATAAGCAAGGTTTTATTAGGTACAATCACAAAAGAGAATACCTAGAAGATCAGCAAACATTTGAAAGAGTACTAGAACTCATTAGTCATCAATGAAACACCAATTAGATGTGATACCAAATTGATAATGGTAAAATGACTGGCAATACAGTAGGGAGGATGGTAGAGCAATGCAAACTCTGTGAACAGGAGTGAATACTGGTACAACCACTGTGGAAAAAAGGTTACTTATTACACTGAATAACATGCATAACCTGCAAGCCAGCAATTCCACTCCCAGGTGTGTACCCAACAAAAATGAGTGTACCTGTGAACAGAGATACGTACATGAATGTCACAGTAGCATTAATCATAATGCCACAAAGGAAAATAACCCATTTTCCTATCAGTTGTGGAACACAGGTAAATAAAATTCATTAGAGCTGTGCACTTTGTAGACTGGGGATATAGCTCAGTGGTAAAAACTTGCCTGGCATGCATGAGACCCTGGGTTCAATTCATAGCAACACACACACACACACACACACACACACACACACACAAAATACTGGTGCACTTTGCACATGGTATCAATTTTAAAGTTTTTAAAATTTCACTGGTGGAAGGAATATAAAATAATATATGTATGTGTGTTTGAAGTGAGTGTGTGAGTGTGTGTGTGTGTGTGTGTGTGTGTGTGAGAGAGAGAGAGAGAGAGAGAGAGAGAGAGAAAGAAACACCATCACTTTTGCATTTGCAAATATAATTGGGGTTTACCCCACTCAGCTGAAGTTCTCATATCTTACCTGAGTCCTAAGGACACCCATGGTTTCCAGATCCTCCTCCTGCTTGGCGATGGTCTGTTTCATCTCATCCATTTGAAGCTGCTTAGAAGCCAGTGCCCTCTCTGCCAGTTCCAGCTTTTCATTTAGTTCCTGCAGCACTGCCCTGTCTACTTTTTCTGACTGCAAAAGACAATTTTATTCTAGAAATGTAGCTTATATTAGTAAAATGTTAGATAAAATTTTAGTTTTTTAAAAAAGATTATTAGCTTTGCTGGGCACCTAAAATCCCAGGCTAAGGGAGGCTGAGGCAGGAAGACAGCAAGTTTGAGGTCAGCCTAAGCAATTTAGGGAGGCCCTGTTTCAAAAGAAAAAAATAAAAGGATCTGGGGATGTTACTCAGTGGTAAAGTGCCCCTGGATTTAAACCCTAGTACAAATAAATACATAAATAAATAAAAAATAAAAATCTAAAACAAATTATTAGCTTTAAATTGGTCTGTTCATTAGTAATGCCAATTTACTCAGAAAATTGTATTCATTTAATGTATGGCTTGCAAATAATAATTTCCTGATTTAAAACAACAATGTTAAAAAGATAATACTGAAATAGAGACATAATAACTCCCCCCAAAATAAGAGTATAAGGATATAAATTCAAAGACTTTTTAATTCAAAGTTTTCATTGTCTATACATTATCACACCATGATGGGCATGATTACCAATTTAAATTGCAAACCAGTGAGTCCAGGGTTCCAAGTTCACTGCCAGCGGGCAAACTGGTCTTGTGCAATCACATGTGGGTGGCCCCTCCAGCCCTAGCCAGCTGCCTTACTGTGCACTATGCACATAGGAGCCCGTGCTCTTAGCGCTCCCACAGCTCTCTCTACCTACTCTGAGAAATACTAAACACTTATTCTCTGATGGTGGGACATGAACACCATCTTTGTAACACAAAGCACATGTACATACGTGAGAAGCTGTAAATATTATGACACAAGAAATCAATTATAATCTGCAAAACAACTTTTCAAACTGAACTTAGGTAACTTTTTATGTATAAAATGTTCAACAGTTTCCATTAATCAGTAATATATTTTTCTACGAGTACCTCTTTCCTTATTAGTTCCTCAATTGTTTTCAATGCATTATTATGTTCTTGAAGAAGCTTGTTGTGTGTTGACTGTAGAATGGCTAACTTGGACCTATTAAAAGAGATATTAATAAGAGGAATCTTGGGGGGAAATATCACAAACTCAAAGCCTTGCCTGCTCATCATCTTCTGAACACTCAAGTAGCAAAATGTCCTCTCTTATCTTTACCCTTCCACCATTTACTAGCATTTTCTTACTCAAAATAATTGTCTCTGAAAAAAAAATAGCAGATACAAATAATAATTTTGTTACAATAAGCCTTTAAAATTTTATCCCTCCAAAGAATCTCATAGTACTCTTTCAGATAAATAAAAAATAAATTTTGTGAATTTATTCTCTAATCCTAATTCCAATCTGTATTTTAAAAAGCTACTCTTTTGGGCAAGCTGCCATTCTGCACGGTGTACTCACTTTCCGTCCTCTGTTTTAGCTTGTTCCATTTTGATTTCTGATCGCATGCTTTCCACTTGCAGCTCTAGCTTCTTGTTATTATAAATAAGCTCTTGTTTTTCATTCAGCTCTGCTGGGGTTGCAGAATTTTTCCTCTCAAGGGCCTGGCATCTAAGAAAGATGGAGATAAACAATGCAATTTCACTTCTCAGTGGTTTTCAACACATCTCAAGATCATGTAAAATGCAAAGAATTTTAGGGCTGTAGGATTTATGAATGCAAAGTAAAATATTTTAACCACTCTGCTTCTTTATTAGACATGTCCATATCACTGAACTTTTATGTCTAAAAATAAATAAGTACAGCTCTAAGGTGACATGAGGTAGTGTCTTCTTTGAATAATTGGTGTAAGTAGTCATATAAATATTTTTTTTTAGCTAAATACAGACGAAAGCAGAAACTGGTTAACCATGATTCTCATATTGTGATCCATGGGTATGTTTTATATTTGAAAAGTTCTGTCAATCACCAAAATTTGAATTTTTGACAAAGATTCAATAAGGAAAAAAGGAAGTCCCCATAGGTTCTCTCAAATATCAAAGAGAATTTCAATATAATTATAGCAGAAACAAATAAATGACAGCTATGTGCAAAGTATTAGAGCCAAGCACATTAAATATCTTATTTAATTTGGCATATATATTAGAGAAATTATGACAGATAATTTACAAATGGCAAAACTGGGGTACTGAAAGGTTAAATAAATAAACTTGCCCAAGGTAATAACAAAAACATTATATTTGCTATGTTTTGGGTAACTTCCAAGATCAGATGATATAAGCAAATGTAAAATTCTCAATTTATATGCTAGCTTTAATAATTGATTAAACAACAGATTGAGATAGACCTTTTGCTAAACTTCATTCAATCTCTTTTCAGCTTTCTTTTATGTGTGTTCACATCAGTGTTGTCATAGCACAGGAAATCTGGCTTACTGCTTTGCACAGGTGCCACATAGGCTAATACACTTAGAATCAAAGTCCCCATTCTTTCATATTACAACAAGAAGTTCATGTTGATATATTAACCTGTACATTAGTGTTTTCTGAATTCATATTTTACTTAGGCCTGTTTTTCTCTTACTTGGTAAGACAGTAACATAAATAAAACTATAGTAAATATAGAGTAAATATATAGAACTATAATTCCATACAGTAACATATTTAATAAAATGTGTATTTTTTTTTTTTGCAGTACTGGGGATCAAACCCAGGGCCCTGTGCTTGCAAAGCAAGCACTTTACCAATTGAGCTATCTCCCCAGCCCAAAATGTGTATTTTTCAAAGGAAAATAAAAGCAACCTCTCTTTCTTACTTTTCTTGAAGTCTCTTCTTCATCAGCTCGGCTTCACTCAATTTTGTATGAGCCTCTTGAAGTTCCTTAAACAGGGATGTCACCTGAAGGTTCAACATTTCCACTTCACTTCCAACCTATTGTACAGGAAATACCAAACATTCCCACGTGATTACCACAAGATTAAATGAACTACTTTGTGAGAAAAGAGTCTGAACCACTAGTATGGAAATAAGATTGACCGGTAAACTAATTCAGTTTTCACAATTACTACCCCAAATATCTTGCATGAAAAGAAATGTTTTGGCTACAATTCTGCTTCCTAATACAACATTAATCAATTTGGATGCTGTTCTGAATGACTTTTAACTACTAAAACGTAACCTTACTTATGGCTCAGTGATCACAGATTATAAAGTGTCAAAGCACATTCCTATTTATTTGGCTATCAATTCATCTGCAGAGTTTCTTACTAATTTGTGTTTCTAGTTTGCACATTGTCATTATCAGCCTTTTCCCTGGTAGTCCAGTGATTTGTAAATGAGTTTTACAATGTCATGGAAGTCTTGATACTTCTCTATTACTGATTGTTGAATTAGTTGTTGTCAACAGAGTGCTGATACACACCCATGGTCTCTTTATCTGTTTTCTAAATGTTCTCCATTCTCTTGAAAGTAGAAGACTCAGTCCCCTACATGGCAAATAGTAGGCATTTGATATATAAATTTTGTTGAATAATTCAATTAGTTAACATGGCTATTTTATATAAATACCTATCACATGGACTACTATGGCTATCGTAAGTTCATAGTTTCATTAACTCTTTCTAAATTTAAGACTTGCACACTAAAAGACAGATCTCTAAGTTATATACAACACTGAATATACATACATGGACCTTTCTCATTCCAACGACTTTGTTCCTATTATTAGAGGCATACAACCAAGATCTTTGTATTCTACAATTTTCTGAGTTATATCCTCAAATAATCTCCTTAGAAAGTAGATGAAGTTCCTTTTTCATGTAGTGGGCTTGCTCACATAAGGATTTAGGAGACAGTCAAGAAGAGATTTAGGAGTGGTTTTGTAGAATACTGATCAGAATATATCTCACTATAATTAACACTGAGTGAAGCTCAAACCCAGGATAAGGAAATAGCAGAGAAATAAAAAATTAGCATTAATATTATTTCTGTATTTTTTTTAAAGCAAATACACATCACAGCTACTGTACTACTCTTCACATTGGGTGCGTCAGCAGTCTTGGAATCTCAGTACCCACAGGCTCTGTGCCTTTCTCCTCTTCATGCTGTTTTTCTGTGTTCCCCTCTGTCTGGGTATCAACTTCACAATGATCATTTGCTTTCTTTTCAAAATCTGAAATTCTGAAAAATCACAGAGTGTTAAAAAAAGTTACTTTCTCTTTGACTTTAGGAGGAATATCAATTACAGAAGCACTCCAAAGAACACTTCGAAATCTGGGTAAAGAATCAAGGTTTTTCAAAATCTCTACATTCACTGTGTTAGCATTGGTTCTGTTTTTCATCCTCAGACTGGCTAGAACTGATGTGATTTAAGATATGAATATATGTAGAGGTGAAACCCAGGAATAACTCATTCTGAATACTGTCTGTTTTCATGTGACTATACTATCCAAAAATATTTTTTTTTAATTTCTAGTTGTGTGTCTATACATGTGGATGTGCGTGTGTCTTCCATGCGTGTGTTTGTCCCATTTATAAGAAACTAAGGAAAGACTTTGCCTTCTAGGACCCATCTAAGTTTACAAGTCTCTGAACAAATATAGCACCATTTTTACTGAATCATAAGCACAGAAAGCCATCCCAGTACAAGTGAAAAAAAAAAAATGGAGACTGGTTAAAGATGGGAGGTTGAGTATATGCATATAATTCTTCTCTTACCCCAAATGCTATGAAAATGACTTTCAAAAACCTATGTGACTATCGGAACAAAAATAAAGTGAAAGGAAATAACAAAATTTAGAAAGCACAAGACTGAGTGGGGACAGGCTCAGCATTCTAGGAAGATGACCCTAAGCCAACAGTAGGAGCACCAATAAGAACTATGATTTACACTGTGAAAACTCCAAAAGGCGGTGGGTAGTGGGTACCTCTAGATTTGGTAAAGGTAGAACCTGTTTAAGAAGTGTTAGAAGATATAAAATAAAGGGTTCTGGACTCAGAGGTGTTGAAAGATTGGGCCTTCTATTTAAAAGGGGAGGAGATTTACACAGATACAGCTGAGGGCCTCAACTGCTTTACCTACTCATCTCAAGAACCCTGGCATCTAGAAAAATGCCCTTCAGGCAGGAGGTTGGAAGCCTCTTCTCTGGAGAATCTGACCAGGACAAGGGGAAAGATTTTAAGTTTCAGATTTTGGGTTTCCCCAGGGAAACTCCCAGCTTATCTCCCTCCAGATGTTCAACAAAGCTTCAAGTAGCTTCTAACTCTTACTCACTCTAAAGTCTCATCAAACAGCCAAGATTACCAGACATGATTCACTTAAAAAAAAAAAAAAACATATTTTCTACTGAAAGTAAAATATGCCAATGGGAGGTGGGGGCATTATTCCCAGAGACATAAGGAAATATATTGTAGCCACTGAAAAAAAGGAACATTAAAAGCAAGCAAGTGTGTACACTACACAAGTGTACCCCATCCATGTGTACCCCCAACACACAAGATGAAAACTGAAAAACGAGAAAGGAAAATGAGAAAGAGATCACAAAGATGAACAAAGGTTAAGAAAATCAGATGACTGGTCCAGGCAAATAAAGGAAAAAGAAAACTGAGGCTAGGAAATAATCCTTAATTCAAGATTATTTTTCAATAATTGAAGGTCAGGCAGGAGTGTTGGTGCACACCTGTAATCCCAGACTCAGGAGGCTGAGGCAGGAGGATTACAAGTTGTAGGCCAGCCTCAGAAATGTAGTGACCTCAGCAACTTAGCAAGACCCAGCCTCAAAATAAAAAAAAAATAAAATTAAAAGGGCAGGGGATATCACTCAGTGGTTAAGGTCATGAGTTTACAAAATGAAAGAATGCAAGGTTAAAAAACAGGCTCACACGCAGAGCACATGTGAAATTTCAGAATACTTGAGACAAAGCAAAGAATCTTCAGAGAGGAGGAAAAACAAAATAGGTTTTATACAAAAAGGTTAAGGCTCAGAGTAACAATAGATTTCTCAACAGTAAAATCAGAAGCTAGAGTACGAGGTGATGCTTTCAAAAACTGGAAACAAAATAATGTCCAATCGAGAATTCTGTATCTAAACCAACTATCTGTTAAATATAAAGGTAGAGAGATATTTTAGATAAGTAGACCTCAGAAAATATACTCCTCATATTCTCAGTGTGGTGATGTAGTGTACGCTATTTAATAAAAGAGTAAGAAAGGCTCTGGATTAAGGAAATGAGTTCCAACACTGAAGGAATTCGACAGGATGATGCCAAAGGGAGATTTTGAGATGACCACAACACAGCAGGACCCAGAAGCGAGCAAGTGAGGCTCTTGGAGAAGATTCTGCAAGAAAAGCACACTACTATGCTACCAATGCTTTCTAAAGTAATTAAGAGATTTCCTCACAGGAAGAGAGTACATGGGGAAATTTAGTGCTAGGGATTAAACATCTCCTCTGAAACGGAAACTTATGTTCATTAATTGCCATTTGCATTGAACCAGTACTGCCCTCATGCATGGATTAAAGCTGCATTAGGCTCAGGAGCAGGTACCTAATAAAACAATGACTGTAGCTCTATTTTTCTATTGTGCATGCTTGCTTGTCCTTCTTCCACGTTACGACATAGTAAGAAGAACTTCAACAGAAGTAGCACTTCTATCTTGAACTTCCCAGTCTCAGAACCAGGAGCCATATAACTTACATGGTTTATGATTTAAGCAACTGTAGCATTCTGTCACAGCGCAGAAAATGGACTAAGACTTAAGACAAAAAGAAAAAAAGAAAACAATGCTTGCGATTGAACCTGCAGCCTTGTGCAGGCCAGGCAAGTGCTCTACCACTGAGCTCCATCCTCAACCCTTTTTTAAAATTTTAATTTGAGATAGTCTCATTAAGTTGCTAAGGCTGGCCTTGAACTTGTAATTCTCCTACCTCAGACTCCAAGTAGATAGCATTAAAGGCTTGTGCTACCACATTCAGAAGCAAATTTTTTTTTTATTTTTTAATTTTTTGGTTGTTGTACCTTTATTTTATTCACTTATTTATATGCAGTGCTGAGAATTGAACCCAGTGCTTCACACATGTGAGGCTAGCACTCTACCACTGAGCCACAACCCTAGCCCAGAAGCAAAGTTTTAAAAAAGATAATTATACACAGAGGTTAAAAAAAGTTTTGTGAAAAGGAAAAGAGGTCATGGCATAGAATACAGCTCACCTGTGAAGCATGTGTGTGTGTGTGTGTGTGCGCGCGCGCGTGCATGCCTAATAATACCAAAGCTGAATAATCATCTAACTAATTTCAATATAACCAATTTTAGAAGCAGGGAAAGGTCAAAATGGAGGGATCCAGAAGCATATATGTGTGGTGTTGATGATGAGTTGAATCTTCAACACACATAGTGGGAGAGTAATAGATTATGTATAAGATCTTTAATAAAATTTAAAGAACAGATTAAGCCTGATATATGGAGGTAAATATCAAAAGAACCAACTAAATATGTTCAAAGTATTGAGAAGAAGGAAAAAGTAGCTGGAGTGGGGGTTGGTCAAAGAACTGTTGTTTCTCCATTAAAGTTCGTAGAACAATTAATTTATTATATGAATGTAAAACTGATTTTTAAATAAGAACCTAGTGATAATAAAAAGAAAAATGAACAACATTGGTATCAGTTAAAGTTTGCCAAACCTAATTGGTGTACAAGCACTGTCTCTGGCTAAACTCAATAAATGGGGTAAACACCAGATGGTGGGGGGCAGGAGGGTACACCACCACTTTACACCACCACTCACACAGACACAGGTTTTAACCTAGAATTGAATTACAACTTATCTTACTTTTCTAGGGCAAATTTTTACCTTGAGCTGCCACCTCTTGATTTTCCAGGCTTACATTTCCTACACGATTTCCTGCTCCTTACTGGCTATCAGTGTTTTTAGAAACATACAGATTATATGAAATATTAACCCTGGCAAGATTATAGACAAATCTACTGTTCACTTTCCCCATAGATCACCTAAAAATTTTTCAGAGTAACTTTTAGAGCAACTACACTTAGAATACCTACTGCCTGTGATTAATGAAAATGCTTGAAAATTGACTTATTTCAGAAAAGGACATGTTATATCTTGCATGTGTTTTTATCATATCTGTTTATAATGTATGTAACTCAAGCCAGGTTGTTCATGAGTCAGTAATTTTATTCCTTGATTTCAGACCTGCCTCATCTAGGAGGAAATCATCCTATGTCCACATAGAGAACATTAGTCTCAGCAACTAGTTACTGACTTATCTGTCAGTTGTTAAATATTGAACAAAAGCTGGTTACAAAGCAGAAATCGAAAGCTATTGAGAAAGCACCTTTACGGGGTGCTCATAGTGAGGGATGAGGACTTCATCTCAAAGGCAGGCCTGACTCATTACCTACACACAACCGGAAGAAATAAACACCTCTGGGCATCAGGTAGAAAGTTATGACTTTTTTGAAAACAGGTAATATGTATTTCATAAAAAGATTTATAATTAGCAAATTCCTAAGTTTATATTTCCATTAATAAGGCCAATCACGTTGATTTAAGGATGAATTACTGGTTAAACTTGTCTTTTTGGAATGGTACATACAACCTGGAAGATAAAAACGTACCTTTAAAATACAAACACACTGATTACTCACAGTTGTTAAAGGTTTCATTCATAGAACAACACCTTCTTTTAAAACTCAGCTACAATAATTAAAAAGAATGCTTTTATCTGTACATAATTACTATGTTTTTGGATTTACTGAAAAGAAAGGATAACCTTATTTACTCATTAGAACACATGGAAGTAGTCTCCTAGACATTACCTCTGAACTTTTCTGAGAAACAGCAGTACTGTGTGGGGTGAAAACCTAAATGCCTCTATGTCCTTTTTACCTTTGAAAAGAGTTGACCACCAATAAGACACTGGAAAAACGCTGACATGCCTTCCAGGTTATTTTTTCATTCTGAAAAAAAACTTATAATATTTAAGACTAGATCTTCCTATAGCTAAAAAATTTAAACTGTTTCAACTGCAAAATATTTTCTTTTTTTCCAATAGAGGATTGAACCCTGGGCCTCTCAACATGCTAGGTAAGTAGTTTACCACTGTGGTACATTCCCAGCTCTGGAAAATATTTCTTAAAGTGCTGCAGTATAAGAATAAGCCAGGCATGGTGATGTATGCCTATAATCCCAGAAACTCAGGAGGCTGAGAAAGAGGGATCAAAATTTCAAGGCCAGTCAGGGCAACTTAGCCAGACCATCTCAGAATAAAAAATTAAAAAAAGGGCCGGGGATTGAGCTCAGTGCTAAAGTGCCCCTGGGTTCAATCCCCAGTACCATAAAGACAAGACAAAACAAAACAAAAAGCAATGCCTAATGTCTGAGAGAATGAATTATGCCACAGAATATTTACAATTAAATGTTCCAGTCACAAGAGCCCTAAAACTATATATAACTATATCTTACACTATATACTTTGTATTCTAAAAAGTATGTCTATAAACATATGTCTCACTGACTTAACAAAAACTCATATAACATATAAATGTAATCCTGAAACAAATTTAAATTATTTTGTTTACAACAGTATTATAGCTATATCCATATAAAAAAGATTCATTTTAAAAGGTATATGTATCCAGAAGAAGAGGTACCATTTCCTGATTCATTCTATGAAGTTGGTATTAACCAAGTCCAAAACTAGACAAAGATATCTCAAGAAAACTATGAATTATTATCCCTTATGTATAAAAATAAAAGTCCTCAACAAAATACTAGCAAACTGAACCCAGCAACTTATAAAAAGGTTTATATATCATGATCAAGTTGGAATGCAAGACTGGTCTAACAACCTGAAAATCAATTAATGTGATATACTATATTTATATTATACTAGATTTTTCTAAAACCATATGATCAACTCCATATACATATAAAAAGCATTTGAAAGAAATCCAAACCCCTTTAAGACAAAAATCACAACAAACTAGAAATAGGAACTATGAAATACCCACAGCTAACATCATATTTAATGGTAAAAGACTGAAAGCTTAGAGTTGAGGTGTAGCTCAGTGGTAGAGTACTTGCTGAGCATGCACCAGGCCCTGAGTTCAAACCCTACTACCACCTTTTACACCAAAAAAAGAAAAAAATATGTAAATATACAGAGAGAGAAAGCTTCTTCCTTAAGGTTAGGAACAAGACAAGGATGCCTACCCACCTCACTTCTAGTTCATTCCACATTGTAAGTTCTAGCCAAGGCAGTCAGGCAAGAAAAGAAATAAAAGTATTCAGATTGAAAAGGAAGAAGCAAAAATATATCTATTGGCTAATGATACAGTCTGATTCTGTAATAAAAAATCCTCAGGATTCCCCCCAAAATTCGCACTTAATAAATGACTTCAGTAAAGTTATAGGACATAAGATCAACATACAAAAACTGGTCATATTTCTATATAAGGTCAATGAGAAACCCAAACAGTAAGAAAACTATTCCATTTACAATAACATCAAAAAAGACTAAAATATTTGGGAATAAATTTTGCAAAAAAAAAAAAATACAAGATGTGTTGAAAAGTATAAAACACGACTTGCCTGGCATATACAAGGCCCTCAATTCAATCACCAGCACTGCAAAAACAAACAACTCCCCCCAAACAAAATAACCCAAAACCCTAAGTTCCCAAACTATTAAAAGTACAAAACATTACTGGAAGAAATTCAGGAAGACACAAATACATGGAAAGATATCCCATGTTCATAAATCAGGATATTGTTAAATGATAATACTGCCCAAACTGATCTACAGATGCAATGCAAACCCTAAAAAAAATCCCAATTGACTTATTTCCCCCAGAAATTATCAAGGTGATCTCAAAACTCAAATGGAACAGCAAGTGACACAGAATAGCCAAAACAATCTTTAAAAAGAGCTAAGGTAGAAAACTCTTATTCCTAATTCCAAAACTTAACTACAAATGTAGCTATCATAATCAAGACTATGTGCTGGCATAAGGACAAACACAGAGATCAATAAAACAGAACCAAGAATATAATGACATTATCTTTCTATATGATTCCATACACAATAATGAACTCAGAAGGGACCACAGATTTAAATGTAAGAGCTAAACAATAAAAATCTTGAGAACACAGAGTAAATCTTTGTGATACTGGGTTACACAATGATTTCTGAGATACTACACTAAAAGCAAGGTGACAAAATTAAAAGAGAGAAATCACATCAATATAAAGTTTTTTTTCTTCCACTGCAAATAATATTGAGAAAGTGAAGGGTTGGAATGTGGTATAGTGGTAGAGGATTTGCCTACTATGAGCTAGGTTCAATCCTCAGTAGCTCAGTAACGTGAAAGAAAGAAAGGAAGGAAGGAAGGAAGAAAGGAAGAAAAATACCCAACCTATAGAATGAGATAAATATTTGCAAATCATATATTTAATAAATAACTAGTATCCAGAATATAAAATGAACTCATAACTGAGCAATAAAAGACCATTCAATTTTTTAAGATGAATGGAGAATTTGAATAGCTATTTCTCCAAAGAAAATTAAACATGAAAAGATGCTTACTGGGGACACAGAAATCAAAACTACAATGAGATGCAAATTCACATTTACTAAGATGGATAAAATAAAAATGGTACACAATAACAAGTGTTGGTATGGATGTGAAGAAAGTGAAATACACATACTGCTGGTGGTAATTCAAAATGATATAGTCTCTTTGGAAAATGACTTGGTAGTTCCTCAAATATTAAACAGATCATGGAACCTAGTAATTCCACTCCCTAGGTACACACCACAGAGAACTGAAAACATATGTCCAAGCAAACATTTATATCCATATGTTCACAGAAGCATTCATAATTGGCAAATGTTCATCAAGTGATAAATGGAAAATTGCTACATATCCAATAGGGAATATTATTCAATAGTGTTACAGTTTGGATGCGAGGTATCCCTCAAAAGTTCATGTGTGAGATAATATGAGAAGGTTAAGAGGAGAAATGATTGGGTTATGAGGGTCTTAACCCAATCAGTGAATTAATCCCATGATGGGGGATTAACTGAGTGTAACAGAAGGTGGGTAGGCTACAGCTGGAGGAGGTGGGCACTGGGGGTGTGGCTTTGGGGTATATATTTTGTACCTGGCAAGTGGCGTCTCTCTCCCTGCTTTCTGATCATCATATGAGCCTCTTCCTTCCACCACACTCTTATGCCATGATGTTCTGCCTCATATGGAGCCCTGAGGAATGCAGCTGATCTTCTATAGACTGAGACCTCTGAAACCAAGAGCCCCTAAATAAACCTTTCCTACTGTAAAATCATTCTTGTCAGGTCTTTTATTCTTAGCAGTGAAAAAGCTAACTAAAACAAGCAGCAATAGAGAATTAAGTATTGATATATGCTACATTGCATATGAAACTCAAAAACACTATGCTAACTGGCCATGATATTGCACACCTGTAATCCCAGCTACTGAAAGGCTGAGGCAGGAGGATCATCCTGTCTGGGCAACTTAGCAAGACTCTTATGCCAAAAAAAAAAAAAAAAAAAAAAAAATTGGGGGCTAGAATGTAGTACATTGGTAGAGCATTTGCCTAGCATATACCCAGTACTAGGAAAAAAAAAAAATCACTATGATAAGTCAAAGAAGCTAGTCATAAAAGATCACATATTATGTAATTCCATTTATATGAAATGTCCAGAATTAGCAAATGTATAGAGACAGAAAGCAGATTACTGGGAGGTGTGGGTAGTAAGTGCTAATGGGATTTGGATTTCTTATAGGAGGGGAAAAATGTTCTAAAATTATATTGTGGCAATGATTGCACAACTCTAATATAGAATATTGCACAACATTCTAAAAGCATTGAAATGTAAAACTTAAATGGAAGAATTATGTGGTGTCTTAATTATATTTCGATAAAGCTGTTTTAAAAAAACAATGTCATACCTTTCTTTGGCTTCTTTGAGTGCAGTTTCAAGTCTGTCCACTTTCTGGTTTCCTTCCCTTAGGCAAAGCAGGAGCTGGCTCACAGTTAATTCTTCAAATTCCAAAGAATTCTTGGCACCTTTGGTAGATTTGCTCCTATATTGATACCATCACCACATTCAGTATAAAGGTTAAAAGGTTTTTATCAGAAAATGAAAAACAACATTTAGAGTAGCCAAAATAACTGAAACCAGCTTAAACAACTGCTTTCCAGAACATTCTCCTATTAATTCTCCTCTACTGACCAAGCACATATGGTTCCTGTGATCCTTAGTGTTAAGCTCCTCCATACTTTCTGGGGAAGGTATAAGGACTGACAGACTCCAGAGAAACTAGCTTTAAAGTGTAACTCACTGCCTCTGAATTGTCATTGTGTACATAAGACCACAAAGCTCATGGAAATAGTTCAGGAGCCCTGGTTGGAGGTGAAGTTTTCCAGAAATTTAGTTTCAAAGAGGACTCAGCCAAACAAACTACACTGGCCTGTCTCCTGAGAAAGTCACCTTTGCAAGTCAAGAAAAGAAAACATTTTTTTGCTTTTTGTTTCAAATAATTAAAGCAGAGAAATATAGCCATTGTTGTGAAATATTTTTCTTGATTTCAAAATGTTTGAATAAAGAGACATTTTAATGACAAAACCATGGCTACCATTCTAATAACAAAACATTCAAGGACTATGATGCTGCTATTGGCAGTCACTATTTCAGTAAACTATAGGAACCCACAAATCTAATAAAGAATCAGTATTAAATTCCATTACTAGGACTCCAAATCTCAAACTCTAAACCAGAAATCAATCTCAGACTCCTTCTGATACTCACAAATAACACAGGGCAGTTATTTTTTAAAAATAGCAGTGTGGCTTAAAGAAGAAGTTATCTTTGTATGTGGTATAAATGAAAAGGAAGTGGTTTGAAATTGTCAAACAATTTTCTTCCTTCCCTATACTTCCAGGAAAGTCTTTTGATATTAAAAACAGCAATCTGGGGAAAAGTTTAAGAATTTTTAACCAAAAAAGGGGAATAATATTCACTTATGTCAATGGCCTTGTTTGATGAAATAATATTGTCTAGTATTTTCTCCCTGATACAAGGTCTTGGAAACATGATTGGAAACATTTTTTTCACCTTTAATAAGTCATTCTCTATGCACATTCAACAAATTATAGAAAAAAAGGTTTTAAAAGTCTATGAGGCAGTCTGGGGATGTAGCTCAGTGGTAGAGTGCTTGCCTAGCATCTGTGAAACCCTTAGTTCAATTTCCAGTACCACCAAAAAAAAAAAAAAAAAAGGCTATGTAGTGCTGGACACAGTGGATGTAATCCCAGCTACTTGGGAAGCTGAGGCAGGAGGCCTGCAAGTTCAAGGCCATCCTCAACTGTCTCACCCTTTCGTCATTTAAGATGTCTCTTTCCTAGTATCTACTTGGTTCAGATAAACTTGAGACTTCACAGATATGATACCTGGGCACTTTCAAGAAACTCCCAGTGACTGTTAGCACTAACAATAATTGTTACAGAGTATCACCAGTACTGGTCACTCTGGCTTGTAACTGGGAATGAACAGGGAAGAGAAAGTGCACACATCTAATTTATGGAAGCTGGGCAGGCTGGTCTGTATCAGACAGCACTGGTAAACAAATTAGCAAACATGGGTTTTTGACTGAGAAGCAATATCTTCTTCTGATGGAAGGCAGGACTGTTTTCACTTCTCACCTGATGGAGATGAAACACTTATAGCAGAGTGGTCAGCATTAGTCATCTTAAAAATGCACCAAACATGGTTTTTATTCTCTGCCACATTGGGTTGCAACATTCAACAGCATTCAAACTGAATATTAATGAGATCCTAGTATAAATCAATAAGAAGTTACTTCTCCAGCCCATCATGTTTGACCTCCAGTGACAGACTCAAAGGGACAAGACTGTCCCATCTATCTGCTTGACAGGTCTAGCCTTTCATCACATACGTGTCAATGGAGTCTGTTCTTGTGGGCCCAAGACTATTCTTGATTTCCTTTAATGTTCCATCTGCTTCTCCTTCCTGTAAAAGTAAAAAGGAAAGGAATTTAACACAATATATAAGACAAATTGTCAAAAGAAAAAAAAAAAGTCAAAGGATCAAGAATTTTGATGATACAACCCAGGAAACTACCCAACGTATGAATGTGCAATGATTAAATTAGGTCACTCAAGGGGAATGGAAATTTACTATTCCCTCAGCCTGCACACCCTGTCAGGATTATAAATATCTAGGCTAAGGCAGAAAGGTCAGACTCCTCTCATTGAACACACTCAGCCTGACTCCATAAACAGGAAAGCTTATCTCCTCCTATCTCTCCTTGGCAGTTCCCTTTTTCTCTAGGTTAAGGTCACACATCTAACAACTTCACATACCTTTCTTGTATGTCCCTTTAAAATGTAAAATACTAGAACTCTGTGAATCAAAGTTGACAAAGAGGCAGTTTTCTGTGGATGAGGTTTACCAAGCAACATTTTTTGCCAAATTAGGTCCTGTTAGAAATCTGCATGTACCACAAGCCACTTAGAGATCAAGAAGGTTAAGTAAGACTTAAAACAGTATTTGCAAGGCAGTTATATTCAAATAAATAGGGAAAAATCTTCAAAAATTACAATAGATACTGTAAATCCTTTTTTTTTTTGGTATCAGGGATTGAACCCAAAGGTGCTTTACCATTGTACCATATCCCCGGCCCTTTTTATTTTTCTATTTTGAGACAGGGTCTTGCTAGGTTGCTTATAGTCTCAGTAAGTTGCTGAGGCTGGCTTCAAACCTGCAAACCTCCTGCCTCAGCCTCCTGAGCTGCACTTTCTAAATCTTGTTAAGTATTTTCAAGTTCACAGAAGAGAGGCAAGCACAATATGTTTACCCTAACAATAACTGTCACTCATCTGTGAGGGGGGAAGATGATGCCAACTGTAAGAGAAAAAGCCTCATTTGGAGAAGTCTGGATATACTCTCCAGGCTTCCTGAATTTTATCAGTTATTTGCAGAAGGTTAAAGCTCTTTGATCGAATTTCTGTCTCAGTAATCTTCCAGGAAGGATACTCTGGTAAAGGAGCCTTTTCAAACCTAGATTTCTCCTGATTTTAGCATGGATAGTAAGGTAAGTAAGAGCCACTTTCCAATCCTATTAACTTCAGTGTGGTAAATGAATAAGGAAAACCCACAGTAATATTACAGAATACCTGGTGGTTTAACTGTATTTCAAGTTGCTCTCCACTCGCCCTGACTTACCTATAAAGTCCATTTCTTTTTTCAGGGCACGGTTCCTCTCTTTTCCTATATCAGATCTGTACTTTGACAAAGCTCAAATGAACTCCTATATTACAAAGGATTTTATCCTTGTATGTTTTTCTCCTTCCCTGTCCAATCTTTTGTAGTATCATTGAAGGAGAGGCCCCTATACAATCTATGTACCTGGCTCTGCTCTGTAATAGGACTATGTGTATATCCAGAAACAGTCTTAATAGATACTTCACAAGAGTTTAGGGATTGATACACACCCCCTTGTTTAGCCCACTTCATTTTGGGTTGACACAAATTTGACTTTGACAGCACTGACTTCAAACAAAGTTCTCAGATATCTTGCAACCGTTAAGTGGTCCACTTTATGCTTTGAATATAGCCCTTGCTGCTCTGCCACTGCAACTTATTTTTCAAATGGACATGCTTTTTCTCTTCCTCTCTCCCTGCTCCTCCCTAATCTTTCCCCCTCCCTATTTCAGGGGAAATAGGATTACCTTTTTTCCACATCCTGGGCAGAGTATCTGTCCCTGAGTACACACCCACCATAGGAACGTAGTAATCCAGACTTTGGGGTAGTGCCAGAAGACCTCAGAAATGCCTATCTCCCAAATTAACAAGTGAATTACAATTCCAACCAGAGAACACATGGAATGTAGCCTTTGAATCACCTCTTAAAAAGCTGAGGGGCAGAATCACAGTCTTTGGGACAGGAGTCCTCTATGTTTCTCCTTTGATACCAAAGCAATAAACCTTCTTTCCTTTTTCTCAAAACCGTGTCCTCGTTATTGGATTGGGATGGGAGACGAAGTCAGAGCTTTAGACAACAAACCTACCACCAGAACAGCTCTTCCCTCTTTTTTCCTCTCTTCTCATTTCTAATTTCCATGGTTTCTCATAAGATGTGAAAAGAGAAACCCACAATTAAAGTGTTTAATATCCATTGGTTTACAACATTTGATCACAATTCTGTTCATCTAAGTGAACTGGTCTCATGGCTTTGAAAAATGACCAGAAAGTTCAAGCTTAACGGTTTTTGTTTTTGACTTGTTTTTGTTTTCAGGTTCAGTCACAAAAAATATCCAATTTGCCAGGGTAATTTGGGGAAAAATGATCATATCTTTTGTCATAAAAGGTAATTTATATTTTTTCATTTCAGCTAGGAAATCCTTGCAAGCATTGTACTTAAAATGGGAGCCAATTTATCATTGCTACACTGAAATTGCCTCAATATTTTGCTTCCACTGTTGGCAAAAAAACAGTGGTAATTGTTTCATCTGTCTCGATGAGGCTTTGTAGTTTGATTAAAACAAGAACAAAACCAAAACTCTTACAGCCATCCTGATTTCAACAAAGGAGTCTTCTGAAGAGCCGCTGGCAGTTAGCTTCAGCTGTAATTCAGAAACGATGCCCAGCAGGTCTGCCTTTTCTGCCTGAAGGCGTGCCACCTGGGTCTTCAGCTGTTCCACTTCCTGCTCTGCTAACATCTTAGGAAGCCTGGAGTCACCAGTGGGGTCCTGGAAATGGCAAGCAGTGAAACACATAAACAAATCAAACTAAAGGCCTAACCATCAAACTTGATTGTCCTCACACTCATGGACAAGGTAGTTCACAACAATTTTTGTCCCCTGCTTTAGGTAGAAAAGCTAGCTCTTACTTGACATTTACCTTAACATATCATTTAAAATGGAAATTTTTACTGTGTGTGTGTGTGTGTGTGTGTGTGTGTGTGTGTGTGTGTTTCTGGGTATAGAAACAGCTCTCTACCACTGAGTTACATTCCCTGTACTTTTTATTTTTTATTTTGAGACAGGTACATTGCATAGGCTGCCCTCAAACTTGAAATCTTCATGCCTCAGCCTCCAGAATAGCTGGAATTACAGTCATATGATACAATGCCCGGCATTTTTTCTTTTTCTTTTTTTTGGTACTGGTCATTGAACTCAGGAGCATGTGACCACCGAGCCCAGCCCTATTTTGTATTTTATTTAGAGAAAGAGTCTCACTGAGTTGCTGAGTGCCTCACTTTTGCTGAAGCTGGCTTTGAACTTGAGATCCTCCCACCTCAGCCTCTAAAGCCACTAGGATTACAGGCATGTACCACTGCACTGGGCAATACCCAGAATTTTACATTCTTTGTGTTGTACTCAAATGACAGAAATTTAAAATGACTTCATGACAAGAAAGAAAGTCTTCCATAGCACATTAGAATGTGGATATTATGAAAAGAACCAACCAGACTTTGGCAATGGTGGAACAGACCAAAATTCTAGAAAAGAAGAAGAAAAGGCTTCTATAACTCAAACTCCTACCTTTTTACCTTCCCATAAATGCCCACTTACCCCTGCTCTCCCTATACTCATCATGTCTAATTAGAAGCCAAAGCACCAAGGATGTTACTTTGTCCTGTGCCAGCACAGCACAGTGAAATGACACAAATCCTCCCAATATGTAAGCTGGTGGGTACAATATTCTATGTTGGTATTTTAAAGTTGGTGAAAATAAATCTGGTGAGAAATGAGAAATTTAAAATTCAGAGACCGGTACCAAAGGTAAAAAAAAATATTAAATTTTTGCTTTAAAAACAATAATAAGCATTAATATCCCACTAGTGCCTACTACGTGTTGTGTTCACTCTGTTGCAATGACTGCTGCACATGTCAAAGTCACAGGAGAAAGACCCTGTTCAGGTGCGGCATTTCCAGTTGGGAGTAAGGAGAACTGATCGTTTACACCCCATTCATCACTGGCCTCAGTTCCTGGCCTCGGTTCTCTTAGATTAGAAAGGAAGATGTGACACCACATGGTTGGCTCTCTCCCCAGGAAACTTTCATGGCTCTTATGTGCATGACACCATGCTTCATTCAGTTTGCTTTCCAAATCAGAAGTCCAGATCCATGAAAGTACCAGAAAATTTCAACATTCCCTGCATCTTAATAGTATAGTGTAAAATAACCAATACTTCAGACCAGCTTTTAAAGAAAAATCTTAATTCTCCTTAGAAATTGATAGCATAATGAAGCATTATCAACATAATCTCTAAACAAGTAATTTAAATGAGTGATCCCTAATTTGTAGTCAGTATTGTCTGGGTTGAGTTTTATCCTTTCCCTCTCCCACACCTTTCTGAAACATTTCCCAAGAAATAGAGAACAGGCCAAAGGCTCATAGTGGAACTGAAGCAGTATGAGAAAGAAATGTGGCAGGACCATGAACCAGTTAGTCCAAGACTTGTAACCAGACAGGCATCCCATTGCTGGTACTGCTCTGCCTTCACCTGGAGCAGTGCCTTGCTGGGGAACTAGCACACATTCAAAGGAGAGCAGCTTAAAGAACCCCAAGAAGCAGGTCTCCAAGGAAAGGTCAGAGGCTGTGCAGTCTCTCTTAGCAATGATTCACACAAAAGAAAAAATGTAAAGAATGAAACAGGAACAGGATAGGTACCATCGCCCCCAGAACCAGGAAGGAGTCTAAGCAAGACTATGCCTTTTTAGGAATCCTTATGTGTGCCCTCTTGACCTCTCTGAGAATATTTTATAGAAAGCATTTTTATACACCTTGGTATAGGATAGGAAATATAATTTTAAACATGTGTTTGGGGACCAGGGATATAAAATTGTGACATTAGAATTTCAGATTATTAGGCTAATTTTCATTTTCACAATTGTGATAATATCCATCTTAATTGTCCTTGGGAAATCATAAATCCAATTATTTTTCCATGAAACTTCTTATAAGATAACCCTTCAAATTTTCCTTCATTTACTACTGAAATCCTTTCATTCCTGTCCTGGACTAGAGCTCCTATGGTTCAGCTCTGATCTCTATGCCAACTCCATTCTTTGTTACTCTCTTTCATCACTTTTGAGCCCTTACCACTGACCTCCAAGTGAGTACAATTTGTCTTTTCATGTATTGTACAATCTTTCCTCCCACTGTCCTGAAAATGTGACTAAGTTAATCCTAGAAGGATTCTATCTATTCACCACTGCACAGACATTTGTACAATTAAGTTAGAAAACACTCCCTGCAGATAATTTTAATGCATAATTCGGTGAAATCAGACAGAACCACTAGTGCCTGACCTTGTCCTGAGGATCAGAAGGCAGACCTCCAAGGAAGAACTCTACTCTGTTCTCATGTGGAGCTTGTGTCCACTGATCATCTACCTTGAAAGTAGCTGTCCAAAGCCTCAGCTTCTGATTTCAACTTCTTCCAATTCTGGAGCCTTCTAGGAAAACCCATAGGCAGGCTAGCTCAGAAAGACACACTGCTTCTGGAAGCTGCCTTCTTGGCCTCAGTGTGACAGGCCCCAGCTGACTAAAGCCAACTGTCAGCTCACATTCCATAAGTGACATAATTTAAGATATATTCTTCCCCAGAGTAGAATATCATTCATATACCTTAGGTGATCATTTCTTCAATGAATTTTACCTCAAAAATATTTAGCTAATGAGAAATTTCCCCCCAAATAAACAACTTCATGCTCTTTGGACAGTAAGACAAACTGAAGGTTCAGGCAGGATAAATATTACCAACAATACAAATATAAATTTATTCAAGCAGAATGTTCATCATTCCATGAGCAGGGTGATGAGTAAGATCATTGATATGAACTGTAATATTTTTCTAATCAACTTTTCATGTTTTGGATTATTCACCACCCCACCCTTTTCCATTATTTTCTATCCTCCCTCCCTCCCTCCCTCTCTCTTTTTTCCCCCTTTCAAGAAAACAGAGATCAACGAAGTTTAAGGTAAAGCCTCAAGAAAAATCACTGATGCTAGAACACATTCTCCCTAATCCAACCAAGTACTTCATCTTCCAAAGGGTTAAATGCTGGGTTTGGAAGAAAATGAACAGCAGATGTCCACCTAAATGAACAATAACCAGTGACCCTTGGCATATTGGCAGGAACTTCAAAGGTGTTCTGGTTTATTTTTCACTAACATCTCTGACATCTGCTCTTTAGTATGAATGCATTTCCCGGGTTATTTGGGTCAACAAAAATATGTCTCTTTCTCTTTAACCATGACAACTCTACAGCCAGCCTCCTATCACAACATGGCACTTGACAAGTCATTTTTCAAAAGGAAATATAAAGTGAATTCTCTCTTTTAGATTGAGAGAAAGGACAAGGCCAGTAAGTAAAAATACTGAGTAGTAGATGTTCTAAATGTAATATTTTTATTAGACACATAATCTAAAAGCTAACAATTGGACGGTTCTAAGTAGAAGTTCATCTACATTGCTGTAAGAATGCAAAATACTGATTTATCAACTCAGTATTCTTTTGACTACAATCAATATGGTTAAAGTCTTACAAATTTCTTTTCCCAACAGGGATTATACATGCTTAAAACTGCAATCAATTTTTTTCACAAAAACACTGTAAAATACTAGTCCAGCCTGAGTCATGAAAGGTTTTGATCTAGGAGTCTAGACAAGTAATATTCTATTGAAAATACTAAGAAATAACATCATAATTTATCAGTCTGCTCACCTCAAATGATCTTTCTGACTTCCCTTTTAGTTTTCCAAGCTCTTCCTTCAATTTTTCATTTTCATGACTCAAGGCCATCAGGCGCTCTTTGGCTTCTTTGCTCTGTATTTCAAAAAACTGGCGTTCTTCCTTCTGTTTCTCTGTCCAGGCTGAAAGCTCCTCAAATCGCCCTTTCATAGCTTGATTATTTAGCTTCATGGCCTCTGTATGGGGGTCAGAATGAGGAAGTTACACACCAGGAAAATGGACCAAATGGGCCCACAGCCCACTTCACCACTTGGCTCTGGATTTAATCAGGCCAGCCTTGGCCTGGGCCCAAGGGTCAGGGAAAAAGACTATAGTAGGGTGAGTGGTATTTGCTTTTAGCCAGGACAAGTGAGTCTAACATTTCTAGTCTTTAAAGTACAAAGAAAATAAAATTGATTTGGATACCTCCACTATAGCCCAGATTCCCATTTATAACTAGGGAACTAACAAAGGTCCTATCACTCTGTGATGAGAACATCAGTTTTGCCAAAAGTCACAGCTTGACATATCAGAATGCTTCCTATAATGGGGTTGTAGCTCAGTGGTAGAACACTTACCTAGCATGCATGGGGCACTCGGTTCAATTCTCAGCACCACATATAAATAAATAAAAATAATAAAATTCCATCAACAACTAAAAAAATTTTTTTAAAAAAGAATGTGTCCTTTAACTGGTAATATTTAGAACTAAGTATATTCAAAGTAGCCATCCTTTCTTTTCCCTTTTAATAGACTAAATGTCACTATACTATTTCCCTGAGATTAGAATACTTTTTTTTTTTTGCAGTGCTAAGGATCCATCCCAGGGCCTTGCACATGCTAGGCAAGCATTCTACCACTGAGCAACATCACCAGTCCCCGGACAAAATATGTTTTATTCTTACCTGTATCAAGACGTAAATAACAGAAAGCATTTAGCCCTACCAAAAGCCATTCTGGACTCGTGTAGGAGACTTATTACAAAGGAATTATGTTTCATAAAGGTCCCAGGTGAGTGGAGAACACAGGTTGGGGAGCTACTCACCTTTCAGCTGGTGGTTCTCAACCAGGAGCTCCTTCATCTGCTGCAGCAGCTCCTCTGGGGTGAATGTGTCCAGGCTGGGGTGAGACAGAATGGGGGGTCCATTTCCTGTGGTCTCAATGGGACTGTCCCCCTTTTCAGTCAGGCAGCTGAGAGGCTGGTGGGACATGGTAGCTGTTCCTATGGAAAAATCACCAAATGAAAACATAGCTATGCTCCCTCCACCAGGGGTGACCTTGAGTCTCAGGGATCCATTAGTAATTACTAATATTTATTTACGAAGTTGCAAACTTTCTCCACTTGCATTTTGAACTTTTCAAATTCTTTTTTTTTTTTTAAACAAAAAGGCATATCCCAGCTTCAGGGAAACCTGTGCATGTGTACAAAGGGGTACATACAGTGAGAGACTGGAAAATGAGAAGGAAGGGTATTTGTATACATGGGCAAAGTATCATTAAATAAATTTTCCCATACAAATCTTTAAGTTCAAATCGCCTTACTTTGAGTAAATTCTATGGTATGTGAATTATATCTCAATAAAGCTGTTAATCTCCATATATTTATGTCTTGTATTTTTGGCTAAAAGGGAAGAGGAGGGTTAACATTTTTTACAATGCTTACTTTGTGCTAAAACATCACCAAAACATGTCATTGCCTCTATATTCTTCATTAAAACTCACCCAGATAACTATTATACTATGAGGAAACAGTTTCCTGTTTGTTTGTTCATGGACAAGAAGTGGCACAAACAAGTATCAAAGATGATTCCCATATCAACCCTATCATATAATAAAGGTGGTACGAAATACTTGAATTTCAATATTATATGTTTCATAGCATACACCAAAAAAGATTAAGAGGGCCGAGGTTATGGCTCAGTGGTACAGTGCTTGCCTGGCATGTGTGAGGCACTGGGTTTGATTCTCGGCACCACATATAAATAAGTGAATAAAATAAAGGTCTACCAACATCTAAAAAAATATTTAAGAAAAAGATTAAGACATCCTGTTATTTCATATTCTGAAAATATTTCTGCACATACCACTTTATTTTGTATAGAGGTCAATGTGAACTTAAAAATATAAGATACCAGTAAATACCGACTCTATTTCTTTATTACACACCATCCAAACAGGTACATCTTTCCAATGACTGGTTACATGCTCTATGAAAAAACTTCCATCTTCACACTTTATGATGTTTTTCCATCAAGAACTGAGGGGGTGGATTATAAAGTTATACAAAATAAAGACTACTCCTCCCTTCTGACACTGCATAAATATGCATTCACACACCCTATTCTACAAAGATAGAAGTGGCTAATGTCTGGACAGAGATCTGGAAAGCCAACTATTCTAATAAATAATACAAGACAATTTAAAATCCATCTACCCAACAAATAGATAATAAGCAACGAGGCCTGACATACAACTCTAAGAAAGCAGAAAGCCACTAACACCAAAGAGGACCCTAGGATGAAGAAGGGAGCAATACCATTTTTAATGGGAGAAAGACATTGGTCTCATCCCATCAGCTCCTCATGATTACAGAACCTGTGTGGATCCTTTAAATCGTGCATAAAATTAGTCACTAAAAGACACTGCAAGAGAACAGACTTCTCTTTGACATAAAAAGAGGCAGGGGTTTTGGCTCTCTCCCTGTTCTTTGGAACTGAGAGGCTGGCACTATGCTTTTGGTTGGGAAGAACTTGTGGGCAGAGACAATGCTACCACCAATAGAGACAGCAGTTCCTGCAGCCCACTGGCCATGTGACTTCTTCCTAAAGCAGTCAGCACAAAGAAGTGCATACTCATGAACTATGTAATAAGAATGGCAACTTTATGAAGGGAAAACACTGATAAAGCATTTTACTCAATTGTGAACATTTTGCATTTATGTTTTACACAACCAAACTGATCTAGAAAAAAGGTATCATGCTAAAGTGTTCTATCACTTAGTATTAGGGAACTAAAACAGATTGCTCTTCTCTCCCCAGCAAAAAAAAAAAAAAAAAAAAAAAAGAAGAAGAAGAAAAAAGAAAAAATTGAAATAAACTGCCAATGTCTGATTTTCTGTGAACTTATTTCTGCGCAGAATGATCTTGGTGCCAACATTTCATTAAAATGGGGTTTTCCTTTTTTTTTTTAAATGGGGTTAAAATAGGTTCCTACCTATTTTGCAGAGGAATACTAAAGTTCTAGGTAAAAGAGCTAAATTTCCTTAGGTATTCATTGATTACACTATAGTTTGCAAGGGTGCATTTAACACAAACACACAAACACACACAAACATACACATTTTTTTTTTTCTTTTCAAGTACTAGGGATCAACCCCAGGGCCTTGTGCATGCTAGGCAAGTGCTTTACTACTAAGCTACACCCACAGCCCAAAATATTTTTTTAAATATCTAAACAATTATCTGGAGATGTATTGGGTTTCCTCTTTTTATATGCACAAATCTCCCCTTAGTTGTTTTTCCAAGGGAGAAGGAATTGAGAGGGAAGGGAAGAGAAGAGGGCAAGGGAAGGGAGAGGGATGTTCCCTTGGAAAGTATTCAGATTTTTTTCTTCCTTGATCTTCCTTGAAACCTTTACTGAGTCTACAGATAAAACCTTAATAAAGATAAAACCGGTTCTAGGTGTTATATCAGTGTTTCTAGCTTTTTCAGATTGCACAGGTTTTATGAGGACATTGGAAAAAGCAGAGTTGTGCTAAAAGAGACAGTAGAAAATCATATCATTAACCAAATGCGTGGCCTTGGGAAATCACCTGACCTCTTGTGATAACTCACTGACTCATATAGCAGATGATATGCTTTATTGTTGCTCTCAGCTCAGTAACCATGTGAAAGGTATTCTTTGGTTCCTAGGATTATAATCCTACTTTACCCTTTAACACAGACATACCTTCATGGGCATGCCTCTCACCAATACATATACCTGTCCTAGTTACAGCAAACTCTTTTTTTATCCAGTATTGTTAGGGGAAATTAGTTTGTAATTCAAATATCATAGTAAATAAGAAGTTAGCATGCATGGCAACCATAGCATACAAATACTATCAAAATTTTACTTAAAGTAATTTAATATAATTTTATATATAAAATAATTTTATATAATAATTTATATTTATATAATAATTCATATATTTTATATATTTTATATATAAAATAATTAAAAATAATTTTGGATGACTCAAAGGGTACTTTATGGTTTCAGAATATTTTGGAGGAATCATTATGAGTTATCACTGTACAATGCACATGTGAAATATTTATTGGTTAGAATGTCAGTTGGGGAAAGCTTAATTATAAGTTGTAACATCACCTTGAGCTAGTTTCAATTGGGCAAAAATGGGTATGTTATAAATTTTTGCACATGTATTCAAAGATTACAGAAATTGGAACAATGCCATTTAGTCCAAGGTTCTATCTAATAACAGATTTTCTCATAATAATCCAACTGACCTCAATCTGAAATGTGTCAGTTCTAAGAAAAGGTGATATTTAATAATGGAAGGATTGAGCACAGAATTTGTCAAGATTTCACCAGTAAGGAAGACTGAGAACTATCTGGTAGGTAGAAGGTCAAAAGCAAAAAAATCAAGATTTTATTCTCAGATCTGTTAGCTAAATTCCTGACATCATACATTCTTAATTCCAGAGATCAAGTAATTATAGCAATGACTTGACATTGGAGACATGGATATAAATTTCATTCCTAAATTGACCTTAGAGATAATCTAGTCCAACTTATTTACAGCAAGAATGTCTTGTCTAGTTTCCATGGTACATGCTCACAAAACAGGTTTCAATGACAGAAAACATGAGCAATGACTCAGGTTGTAGGCACTCTCTCTTCCACTTCAGGATTGCTGATGGCCAGAAAGTTGTAACATGTCAAGTAGAATTTACCTTATACTGACTTTTACCCACTGGACACTGGACACAAAATAAGCTTAGACCCTTACCCTGGTGCAGTTGTGCTTCAGATTTGCTAATGAAGTATTCATGGGCTCAATTTCTACATGGATAAATTACATTTTTTGTTTGTTTGTTTGTTTTTGGTACCAGGGATTGAACCCAGGGGTGCTTAACCACTGAGCCACATCCCCAGTCCTTTTTATACTTTTTTTGAGACAGGGTCTTGCTAAGTTGCTTAGGGCCTAACTAAATTGCTGAGGCTCTCTGAACTAATAGCTGCCTAATCCTCCTGCCTTTAGCCTCTCTGAGCTGGGATAAATTAGTTTTAAAATGAAAACTTGTCTCTTGATCAGAGACAATAGTTGGCTATTGGCAAACTCCAGTCTGTATTCACAGAGGGACTAAGATTCTAAGATTGTATCAACTAAATTCACCACACTGGAAAAAGAATTCAGAGTATTTATGCATCCTACCAATGGGGTAAAAGAAGGCTTACCATTATATATTAAGATTCTAGTTTGATTTGGTATCTTTCTAATATGTAGAAAATAGAAATAGCCTTAACCTAGTCACCAAGCAGGAATCTGGAAGTGATGCTTGATTCTTCCAATTCCCTCTTCTGCCAAGTTTAAAGGATTATCAAATGCCTGTCTCTTTCACCCACTAAGTGCTTCTAAACCCACCACCTCTTCTCCATCCCCATAGGCTTAGCCAGGTCTTCTTACTTTGGACTTTGGCAATGCTGACCTCCATTGAGAACAGGGTTTTTGTTTTGTTTTGTTTTGTTTCTTCCTATTTTGTCTACTGCTATACCCCAAGCACCGAGAACATTACATACAACATATAAGGAAAGGTTCAATAGATACTTACTGAATGAATTTTAATAGTTGCCTAAATGGTCTTTTATCTCTTTCCATTTCAATCCCATTGTCTCTTCTATAACATGAAGTCATCACCTGAGTACAACTATTCTTGTATAAGACAGAGTTCTATCAAGACAAATATGGCCTTTCAGGTCTGGGTTCAACTTGCCTATCCACCAGTGTCATCTGTCACCAAACCACTCATACCCAGGTACAATGAAAGGCTCATGGTTCTCCACATTCTTAGCCTCTGCACCCTTGTCTCTCTTTTGTCATCTGCCTTAGATGTCTGACTTCCATTTTGCCCTGGCAAACTTCCACTGAACAGTTCAATGTCCATCTCAAATATGATGTCCTGTGTCAATGAACTCTTTCTTCTCCTAAGCACCCAAGAGCAATTTGCATTTCTACCTCCTTGGCCTTCCTTCCCCACACTTACTGTCGTCATCTTATGCCCGTCTATTTTCTCTCCATGTTATTCTTACTAAAGACTGCATGCAGCAGGCTTCCAAAAAGTGTTTGCTGAAATGAAATGAAAATACAGCAAAATGAAGTATTTTTAAGTCTAATACCTGTAAAATGTTTTCTGCTATGTAAGTGACAAACCCCACATGCTAGTATTGTTGTTTTCCTACAGTTCTATGGCATTCACTTCCAGATTTTTGAAATCAACTTTAAAACTTATTTTAAAATAAAACTACTTTTTACATCACTGCAAAGGCATCTAAATATTATTTCAAAACATACATTCTACTATTCCATTGTCATACACAGGCTTAAGTGAAAACAATGAAAACATTAAAAATAGATTTTATTTTTAAAGGATTTTAATATTTCCTTTGCCTTTTGTTTACTAATCCATAAATTCTAAAGAACTTATTAAATAGGCCAACTCTCTATAAAATTCTGATAAGCAGATTTGAGAACCAGTGGGTATTTTTCAAGGTGAGAATACCTACATGCTACTACTTGAGATTCAGAAAGAAAAGTAATACACTGATCAATTCCTTTTATTGGGAGGGACACTTAGATCCTGTTTCATAATATTCAACCTAAAGTTTCACTGTAAAACAAAGACTACTTTTATAGTGTTGTACACAATATGTAAAAAACTCCTAAAATAGGTTCAGTGGAAAAACAAATCAAACACCGGGCAGACTCAAATCAATCCTTGTCCTCTACAAACCACACTCAAACTTCACTTGTCTTGTCCATTCCAGGGCAGTCCCTGGGCTTGGCTTCTGCTCTGGGTCCTCTCTAGTACAATATTAATGGGCCTGTCCTGGGAGGCAGCCTTGGCTCCCCACCTCTTCTTTCCCTAGGTCAAAAGAGCAAGGTAGCTGCTCCTGTTGCAGTGCTGCCTTGCTAGTAAGTTCTTAAGGCGCCTGATGCTGTATTCTGTATTTTTCTAAGGCTTTAGCTATCTATCCCATCCTTAAATACCTCTGTGGCACATATTTCCATAAACAGTACTGTGGTGGCCAGGTCAGGCCAGAAGTTAGGTTTCATTTCTTCTGAGCCTGTTTATTGCCTCAGCTTACACATTTCTGACTGTAAAAGCAATTCCTCTGAGGTTCTCGGCCTGATCAAACATCCATTCTCTCTTCCTCTGCTGTTTATCTATCTGTATAGCTACATAAAGTATATATCTACATCTATGTATATTTCAGAGAGAGATCACACACCTTCCCAGACAAAACTGTTTACGTTGACCCCTCTGAACGGTCCAGTCAGCCCACCACCTTGGAAAGGGGTCACTATTCTTTACAGTGCCTGGAACACCTCATTAAGGTAGTGTTTTCATGTCTTCCAATGATGTACCTTTAACCACTTCCTCCTACGAGAGGACATTACGCTCAAAACACCTCAGTGACCTGCAGAGTAAGGAACCTGCAACTAATCAAGCCGGTGTGTTTGCCATTCTGGGGCTCAGGGTCCCTTTGGGGTGGCCACCCGGGTTTCCATTTCACAGCAGGTCATGATCCGGGCCTGGAAACCCTCGCAAGGCGGTTGTCCCACGGGAGGGACGCCCCGTGGACGCCCCACCCCTCGTCACCTTCAGCCGGGCAAGCTCAGGCCGCAGTGAGCCGGGCGGCGGGAACAGCTTACAGGGCTGAGAGGCGCTCGTCAAGGAAGGAGCCACCCCCACCCAGTCCCCGCCGCCTCCTACCCCAGCTCACCCGCCGCCCTCGATCGGCTTCTCTCAGTGTCACTGACCCCTAGGCATGGTGCCCCTGGAGGAGAGCTCCAGGCCCGGATGCGGACGCCGGCCGGCAGATCTGCCGAGGGCGGCGATCGGAGCGGCGAGGCTCGGGGGCTTACGCTCAGCCTCGCGACCCGCCCGGCGCCGCTCAGCTGACCGCAGCGCCAGCCCCTCGCCTCCGCCCGGGAATTTCCCAGTCTCCGCCCAAGCCACGCCCACGGCCACGCCCCTCGAAGCCTCGCCCAACGTCCCGCCCCTCCTCTCTTCTGCGTGTGCCTAGCATTCTACCCTCACCACTTTCATGCAGAGCCAGCTCCCCACCCAGTGAGTAGGGAAAACGCTGAGGTGTCAGACAGATGGCGTTAATTAAGATAAACTACGAATTAGAAGAAGCGTGTGAAATGGGTCTTCCCTGATTTGCTTCTTGCTATAGAAGATCAGAGCAGCAGGAGGTGGCTGCATCTCACGGAAAGAGGAGGAGGGTCCCAGGCAATTTCAAAATGAAGACTTCATTTGTTTTAAAAACAACCTTAAATCTAGGTATAGTTAACAGCATTGCCTTCCATACTAAAGGCACCTCCTCTTTTGCCTTAATTGAAAAAAAAAAAATGCAGGATGCTGCTCTGGCTCTTATTCTTCCAGATCTTTTAACACATGGATACTTCAGATGCCCCACGCAGGTGGGATTAATGGATTGACCTGGATCATACTTGTGAAGCAGTCTTTGCTGCTGTGGGAAGTATTGATCTATTATACCAAAGAAGGGAAGATGCTTCCACATTAGACATTAGAATTAAAGGGTAGAAAACAATAGGAGAGAAGAAGAACCCTCCTGGTTTGCAATCCAACCACCGGAGAAAGCATCAGTGAGCCATTGCCATAGGACACAGACTTCATCTGATCACAAGAGCAAGGACTTGGTAAAAGCGTTGAGACCATCAAGGGGATCCCAGAGCAAGACAGGTAAACAAATTAGGGCGGGATCTCAGGTGGTCTGGGAAAGAGACTGTGAGCAGGTTTGTGCTTAAGGTGGAAAAGAATGTCATAACAGGGAAAAACTTAATATAGGAATAAAAGTGTTGACTGCTGCTCACATCAGTGGAAGTAGGCAGCACATGGATACTAATCTATGCCTGCTCACAAGTGGGAAATAAACAAAATCCTAATCATTGCCAGGATCCATGGTGCTTGCCTATAAACGCAGATTCTACAGAGGCTGAAGCAGGAGGATCACAAATTCTGCTGACCTGGGCAATTTAGTGAGTCCTTTTCTCAAACTGCAAAAGGGCTGGGAATTCAGCTTACTGATAGAACAATTACCTAGCATGTGGAAGATCTTGTGTCCCATTAGCAGTAACACACACTCACACATACTCCTAACCCCCAAAAGGAAAAAGACAGAAAGACCCTCTCCTGGTATACTGGAAAGGTGTAGTTTTGCTATCTAGACCTCCTGCTGCCTGACTCTCAACAGGCCCCTGGTGTTAACTAATCTGAAAGGGGGATCGAGGTCTGGAATATAGGACAAAAACAGTTTCTCCCATATTCTCACTCCACAATCAACTCAGAAGAGTTCTATGATTTCTGGTCACCAAGAAGTTGTGTGTGTGTGTGTGTGTGTGTCAAAATATTCCCCCCTACCACCAATAACCAGTTCTGCAGGTAACATTAGCTGGGTGTCCTTTAATTCAATTCTAACATTATCTACCTGGAAATGGTGGCAGATCCCACAGGATATGGACTCAGTCCCACAGGACTGACCCCCCCCCCACTTCCAAAACCAATTGCAATACCCAGGTTGTTTGACAGGAGCTTCTGACTAACTATAAATTCAGGTTTCCAGGAACCCCTCTGTTTAACCCCAAGGTTACAAATGCCACAAGCATACTGTTTACTAATCACAAAGAAAGAAATTGGAGGACTCAATAGAGGGATTTTGTATATTACAATAGAGGGTTGCACTGCACCTAGAAGCAGGGGAAATATACAGAATAGGTGGTACACCCACTACCCAGGTGGATTTCCTCAGATGTTTTATGAGTACATTCTTCCACTTAACAACCAAGGTCACTGTTTTGCTCCTCATCTATAGATTGGTGACAAGTTTCCAATTTTCCCTCTCTATTTTATTATCACATTGTTTAGAGTCCTTCTTACTGACTTCCTGGAACAACACACTTTCTTAGGTACAAACTAGTGTTTACCCCAACGCTCCACCTCTTCAGTGCCTCAGAAGCCCCTCAATGTCTCTCACAATCTTATACTACCCCATGTCTTCTGGAAAGTCCTTGGTACAGAGCTCTGGAGCCCTGCATTCATATCTTATAAGGGCAGTACAAAGAGTAAGAACCTATCGCAAGGATGTTAAGTAATTAAGATTGCAAATCCATTCCTTCTCATCTGCAGGTTGGACTACCCAGGTAACGTCTTTGTGCTGCAGGCACACAGAGTTCTGAGTAGATCCAGCAGTCAGGCTGTTTGGCATGATGTGCAGCTTCTGTTGCCCAGTCCAGGAAAAGGTAACGTTGCTAACCTGTGGAGAATATGACAAATGTTTAATAGGCACCAATAATGGCAAATCAGCTCCATGAGGCAGTATACAGGTTACTGTATGTTCTTGTGTTAGTAGAGTAGCCTGCACAGTAGTCTTGCCTGGGCAAGTGCACCATGCCAAGTAGTCTGTTTGCATTTTAGGGGCATAGAAAGAATAAGACATTCTGGAATATACAACTGCCATAAACTGATACAAAGTATTCCTCAGGTGTACAAGGGCAATATCACCTGTACTTGTGAAGGCCAGGTTCCCCCCACACAGTGGGATTTACTTGTAAGTTTAGACTTACAAGTAAAGTTTAGAACCACAAGCGATCATAGTAAGGCAAACCACCAGGGGCTTACTTGTACAGTCCATGGTCAACTAATACTCCTTGTCTCTGATATTATGTTTTAAGGCACTAGCAATAGTAAGTTGTTACTTGTGCCCTAAGCCAGTTTCAGAAAATGTCCAGTAGATGTGTTCTTTATCTTTAACCTTAACACTGGTGGCCATGGGTGAGATAACATGGAAAAGTCTGCAGGCTGCTGATGTCTGGGTTTCTCATTTAATGCCCTCAGTGCTTCAGGCAGATAAGCATTCCACTCCTGCATAGAGTTGCCTTCAGTCCTTAAGACTTGTTTCAGTGGGCCATTCATTCTTTCAGTCAGTCCAGCTCCTGCTGGATTGTACGGCAGATGGAAAACCCACAATATGTCCTGGTCTCTAGCCCACTGTTTTATGTCATGGCCTGTGAAATAATCTCCTTGGTTGTTCTCAATTACCTGTGGTGTGCCATACATGGAATTCAGCAGGATCAGTCCCTTAATAATTGCCTTTTAATTGACTTTTTTACTGGGGAAAGCTTGCATCAAGCCTGCAACTATGTCTACACCAGTCAATGCATAAGGGGTCCCTTCTGATAATAGAAGAGGCCCAATGTACTCTATCTGCCATCACCAAAGAGGGACATCACCTTGTTTGATATGCCCTTATGTGGTATCCAGTCATTGTGAGTAGTGCTGACAGCAAATAAGATATTTCTGGCATGTAGTGACAATATCAGATATCTTCATGGGCAGTCCACATCATGTTATAGTTGTCCATATAGTCTTGTCCTGCATGATTAATCTATTATATAGACAAGTAGCAATTGTCTCTGCTGTGTCTTCCTCCAGCCATCTTATCTTGCCAGTTGTATGATCTTAGCTGGTGCTTTTCTGATGGTTATGGTCTTTGTGGCAAGAAGGGTAGCATAAGTAGTATACAATTATTTTTCCAACAAGCAATAATATTCCCTCATCCCCTCCCATAACTGTGACCAAAATCCAATAGAGGTTTTATGTTCCTTAATCCAATGCCAGAAGCCCCAACTAAAATCATCTGGGTTGACATGGACAGTAAACTCAGCAGGAATCAATGTGTCTAGTGTCCAAAGGGCATGCACCTGTTTGGTTGTTCATTTGGTTGGCTTGATTAAATAACTCAGTACTCCAGTCTGTCCTGTACCTTAATATACCCTTCCAGCACAAATTACATAGGGATCATAATAACTGACCCAGATGAGGGATGAAAACCCTCCAAGAGCCCAGTGACCCCACAGATTCTTATATTTGCTTACTATGTTGGGAAGTAGAAATATCTGGGTTTCATCTATAACAACCTGGGATATAACCTCTGTCTCACCTGACCAGACAATACCAATAAACCAGGACCCTACATATTTTCAGGGTTTATGGCCCATCTTCTCCTTTGCAAGTCAGTCAAAAGCATGGGGGTAGCCTTGGTGTGCACTGAAAGAGAATCAATATGATCATTATGAAAACATTTTTACCAGTGGAGGTTGGGAGTGGGTTCATTACTATCCCATGACACAAGGTGGGGATATCCTTGAAATAATATGGTGAAAGCCCATAGTCTGCTTTCCCATGTGAAGGCAAATGGGTCTCAACCCTCAAAAGCTGTATCTGTACTAAAAGAGACATTATCAAAGTCTGGCACACAGAGGTATGTTCCCAGCTGAGTGAGGTACTCTTCTAGAATAGTGGCTATGTTGGGAAAGGCTGCATAGAGGGATCACCCTATATAATTTCCTATAGTTTACTGCCATGTGCCAAGTTCCACCCTGCTTTCTTACCAGCCACATGAGAGTTAAAAGGACTGTGGGTTGTGTGAGTTACGTTTACTTTAGCTACTGCGTTTATGATCTCTAGTATCTTTTGATGACCACCAGGGAGATAATGTTTTTGGTGGCAAAAAATTCAGCAGGAAGTCAGCAAAAAATAGGGGATGTTTGGCATACCCTCAATATTGACTTTACAGCTGACACATTATTAATCTCCTGGCAATGCAGAGTTCCCCTACTGTGGTCTGTAGACATTTACCCCATAAGGTGTCAACACTTATAATGTATCCGAGAATGAAAGCTATGAACTCCAGATGTAAGGTGGATGGCAGGTGTTCAGGCTGCAACATCAGTGATACAACTCTGACCTTCACTGTTTTCCCTATATCCATCAATAGCAGTTAACCTGTTTGAAAATTTGTCAGGATTATCATCTATCAATATACCTTCAGGTCTCATGCCCATCAGTGCTGTTACTCTCCACATATTTTTTGAAGATTAACATGTTGCTGAGTCTATATATGGTCTCTGGTCCAAAGACATTGCTCAGACCTCTGAACCTTGACCTCTTCTAGTCATCCCACAATCAAAGAGAGGGCTGGGGAGATAGCTCAGTCGGTAGCCCTGAATTTGATCACCAGCACCGCAAAAAAAAAAAAAAAAAAAAAAAGAGATCTAGTGTATGTTGGGGGGAGGGGAAACGTGGGCTCTGCTCTGTTCCATCTCCTAATAGGAGAGACTTGTCTTTGTCTCCTTTTGAAGTAGAGGTCCAGTCTACTTTTCTGACTGTCTCCCTTTTCTTTTCCTTATTGAGAGTTAATGGCTGAAATCATTTGTCCTTTAATAATTGCTTCCATAGTGGCATTAGGATATTTATCTATCTTCCTTTGATTGACTCCTGCTGCTATTAAGTCCACCCACATCTGTTTATGGGAGGCCTAGAGAGGTCCTTCTAGTTTTGGTTGAGTTTTACAGACTTCCATTTTCTCTTGAAATCTTGCTGTCTTCCCTAGATCTGTTATCAATTGTGCTGCTTGCTGGAGGGGCTGCCCTACCAATGGGGCATATAAGTGGATGGAGGAGCTGCGTGTAACACTGTATCCCTCATCCTGGCAGTGAAAGTCATAGTGTCCAGTACTGGAAAGGGCTGCACATAGATAGTATTCCCAGGTCCTACAAATAGGCCTGTAATTCTTTGTTAGGAGCCCAGGTGCCTCTGGGCATAGGAGTATCTCCTAAATTTGACCACATATTGCAAGTGGCAAGAAGCAGCGAAGCTAGTAATGACCCCACACTTTCAGCAGCAGTACTGGCATAAAGTCACTGACACAAAGCAGGATGAGCAGTTACTGAAATTCTTTTAGACAGTTCTATGCCATTCAGTATTATCCCCTCTGATCTGATCCAGTGTCCCACAAGTGAAGCAGCCATGCTGGTATACCTTTTTTTTTTTTTTTTTTTTTTTTTTACTTTCTGCCTCTACTTGAACTCCAGTCCTACCAGCTCCACAGGGGCAGTGGTGGTGGGGTATATGGTCTCATGGTGGCATGTAAATATCTATCTGGAGCCGGAAGTAGATCTGGGTCTGCCTCCTCAGGCTATTCTTGGTGGGTCTTTAGCTTTTGGACAATTACCAGTCTAGCTTCCATTATATCTTCATCCTTTACCATAGCTTTTGAGCCATTGGAACTAGTAGACTATCTGAGTGAGTCCCATGTCTGAGGGCCCAAGTTTTTACTAGTCGTCAATGCTCAAATACAGACTCTGGGCCCATGGTGTTCCCTCATTGTAGCATAAGGGCATTTGTCTGCCAGTTCTAAATGCCATGACAGCCCATCCTTGCCGTCAACCTGCCGTCAGTGGACTTCTCTCTCTAGTTTTAATTCTTTCTGCACTCTACAGAGCTGAACCTAAGTAGGTAACTCCCAGTCTGTGTCTTACTTTAATGCATACATCAGGGGCTTTGTCACCACTGCCTGACATTTTTTGTTTCCTATCCCTTTTCTATCACTACTTTGGTTGCTGTTCCAACTCTTGCAGCACCCCTATTTGCATTTTCAGGGTGTCCCCAGATGCATGCAGTGGTCCCCACCCCTCCATTAAGGAAGCCACTTCCAATCATATCAAGACTGTGGCCTGCCTGAATTTTCCCCTCAGACTCCATGTCCCTTGGCAACTTGGGAGTGAACTCAACATGTTTGTGTTTGGGTTCCTGCCAGCTATGCCAAATGTTCAACTCCAGGACTGTAAATGCCACAGGCACTGTGTTTGCTGATCTTAAAGAAAGAACCTCTCAACAGAGAGGTTTTGGACATTTTATAACTCACATACTCCTTGGAGAGTGGAAAGGGAGGGAGGGAGAGAAAGACAGAGAAAGAGAGACAGAGAGAAAGAAAGAGAGGGGGAACGGGAGAGACAAATATGAAGTTCTTGATTTTTGTTGTTGTTGTTGTTGTTTAACCACTGGGATAATTCAAGCATCAGGGACTTGGTTACAGCCATCCCCTAGGGACTGGGGAAGAGGATCCCTCTTGGAACTGTTAAGTGTATCTGGTATGACTCACATTCCACTCGTTAAATAAAAATTACAGGAGGATGTTGCTTGGACTAAGTTTTTGCACTAGGCCCCAACAGACCAGACTGAAAGTCAAAATGGAGTCACTCAAGCTAAAGTTCCACTTGTGGGGCCCTGGATCAGATGGCATAACCTGCTTATCCCACCCAAGATGTCAGTGTTGCAGAGCAAGGCTGTCTGCAGAGCCAACATGACCATAGATGTCTTCAGTCATTGTTTTTTTTTTTTTTTTTTTTGTAATTATGATGGAAGAATTTCAAATGAGTCACTCAGAGTAGCAGGCATGAGTTTATTAGAAGGAGCAGAAAAAAGGAATGCTTTCAAGGAGAAAAGGAGAGCGTGGGTCCTCTCAGAGAGGAGAGGGACAGTGCACCTTTCTTGTACCCCTTTTTTATTGGGAGACCCAAGGAAGTTTCCATAGAATCCTGCCCAGGTCCACCTCTTCACTTTTGACTGACAGAAGGATCACAGACTTTTAAGTCCCCACTGTGTACCCCAAGTGTGGGGGGGCGGATTTTACTATTACAATGATGTGCTAAAGATCCAATTCAACTCTCTGTTACCTTGGCCTGTGCTGACTTGTTCAAATTCTAACTTTTTCTTATATATCTTATGTTTGGAGGTTTTGCTTCTAATTATTCTGTCTCCCTAAGTCCTGGAATCTCCTCTGTGTAAAGGTCATGAAAGTCCCCCTCCAGGGCAATCCATGCTCTTCTTAGTGGCAGGAGGAGTCCTTGGGGCTGCTTTTCTCCTGCAGACAGCAGGTTGTCTTCTGAAGAACTTAGTGTATACCACTGACTCAAGCCAGGCAGGGCCAGAACCATCCCCCTAAGCTCATGTTGCCACCCCTAACATCTGTCTGCCATCTATTATCAGGATTAGAGAATGAAGTGACAAATTTCCCAGTCTAGATTCAATTGATATGATAATGAAGGTTCCTTAATCCTTACACAGGAAAGTAAACTGTTGTTAACCTATCAAAATGTTTTGTCTCTCTATCCTGCTTTACAATGAAAGTAAGTTTGAAATGGCCAATTCACTTTTTGGTTTTGTTAGTGATTTTCTGTTTTTCAACCCTTTTTTTTTTTTTTTTTTGTCTATAAAACTAACTTCTGCTTGGTTCATCAGAACACTTATTCTATTTTATGGACTAAAGTGTTGCTGATTCTAGAATAAAAAATAAAGCCAATTAAGATTGAACTAAATTGCTACAACTTTGTCCTTTGACACATTATCTCAGATACTAAGGTGAATGAATACTCAGAGAAGTTCTGGGGATGCAGAAAAGAGGTCATACAGTGCTGCCTGGGGCTTTGGGTGGGAAGCCTGGGGGAAATTTCTGGTAGAGAAAGTGGCCAAGGAAGCTTTCTCCTGAAAACCCATTCTCAGCAGCATGGGCTCCAGAGCTCAATTGCCCCCAACCCACCAACACTCTTAGCTATGTGACACATTTACTTAATCTTTCTGCACCTCATTTTCTTTATGAAATGGAGGCTATGGTACAGGTGCACTTCCAAGATGTTCTGAGAACCAAAAGCCCTCATTCATTTGTTGGTATTTACAGTCTATAATAGATACTTCAAATGTGATTTTGTGTGCGTGCGCGTGTGTGCACGTGTGCACGTGTGTTGTATTACTGAATACTGAACCCAGAGGGATTTATCACTGAACCTCATTCCCAGACTTCAAAAAAATGTTTTATTCTTGCTAAGTTGCCAGCTGGCCTTTAACTTGCAATCCTTCTGCCCTAGCCTCCCGTCACTGGGATTACTGGTTTGTACCACCAAACCCATTTGACTATTGGTTTTATTGAAAGAACATTAATTAGTTTGTATGAGAGCTGCTTCAGACTCTCTTGGGGTGTTATGTGATATAAATTATATTCATTATACCTTTCTAAAATCCTAAAAATTCTGAATTCTGAAATGGAGTTTGCTCCAAAGGCTGTAGATAAGGGTTTTGTATCTGTAGTACCTACTGCCTAAGGACCTTGTGCAGATTAAAGGCATAGCATGCATAAAGCACTAGAGGGAGGCCTGGCACATAGAGTTTGCTGCTTTGATCATTGATAGTCTCAGAGCCAGCTCTGTGTCTTAGCCGGAGTAGTCAGCTAGGGGCTTCCACCCTCCTTCACACTTTATGAGTAGCTGGATTCTCAGTGCAGCTGGGAGAACTGAAATTCCAAATGCTTTAGTACCTCACTGTGGTGGATTTGTGGTAGGTAAATACACATCAGAGTGCTGGGTGTTAGTGAGTCATTAATTTATGTATCAAGTTCTTGGTGTTTCTCTCTACCCTGGCCTCCGTTTTGAGTTAGTAGCTAGTCCCCTTGTGTTTTCTACCTCAAGGGCATCTGTAGGATTCTGAGCAACAGCTCTTAGAAGAAAAACTTTTCTTATTGTCTTTTGAGAAAACCCAACCTCAGTTGGTACATTATCTACCCCAGGTGTCCTGGAGAGAGAAGGGAGAAGAGCCAGGGTGGAGTTGGGGATTTCATAGCAGCGAGAGGGACACGGGACTCCTTCAGCTTGGGAATGGGGAGGGGCTGGTGGTCTCATGTATATTCAGAACTCATGCTGTTGTCCCTGTTGCACCAGGACAGATGGCAATCTCTTAGGGTGGCACAGCCATGTATTGCAAACTTCTCTTTCCCTAGAAGAACGTCCTGTTGGATAATGAGATTGATGAACTGAAAAATAAATGGCCCTTACTTCAATGTGCCCCAAAGCCCTCTGAGGCTTTTTTCAATTTTCTCATATCTTTATTTAAAAGGCACAGCTAAAGCTACCATTGATACAGCATTTTTCACCTCTTCCCATAAGAATAAAAAACATGAACATTACAAAAGCAAAGAAGTTTTAGGAAAAAGTAAACCAGTCCAAGGTTTTTGGAACTGAGAGTTTTCCTAGAATTTCAGATTTCCTAGATTTTCAGTACTAAAACCAGGATGACTCTTGGTCACTGTGTTAGGCCAAAAAAAAAGCCTTCCCCTGCCCAATATCTACAGCCTAATCGCTGGAACCTATAAATGTTACCTTATATGGAAAAGGGCCTGTGCAGATGTGATTTAGTTAAAGATCTAAAGATGAGGAGATAATCTTGGATTATCCAGATGGACTCACAGTGTCCTTAGAAGAGAGAGGCAGGGGAATTCTGCACGGAAGAGAAGGAAAGATGATCATGAAGGCAGAGATGAGGTTGCTGTGGCCACAAATCAAGGTGTGCCAGTGAGCATCAGAAGGAGGAGGCAAGGAAGATTCTCAACTGGAGTTTCCAAAGGAGTGTCACCCTGCTGAGCATTTGATGTTGGCTCAGTGATGTTGGTTTTGGGTTCTAGCTTGCAGAACTATGAGAGAATAAATTTCTGTCACTCTAAGCTACCAAGTTTGGGATCATTTGTCACAGCAGTCATAGGGTCACCCATCTAAGAATCCCTCACTCCTTTGGTTGGAGCAATAGAAAAGTTCTGACCACCTGAAGCAACAAATAAGTAAAATGGAAATACAAGTGCTGGGGACTGAATTAGAGCAAATTATATTTTGTGCTTTTGTGATTGTGTCCAAATGTATTCTAATATTACATATAACTAAAAAGAATAAATAAAAAGTACTTAGGGGAAAAAAGTGAAGAAAAAAAGAAAATTCAGAATAAAAAATCTGGCTAGCCTACTGCAGCTGAGGAAAGGTGAGACTCTTTGACTGACAGCTCCTCCATGACTGTATTCAGTGGTGGAAAAGGAGTTCATTGGAGCCAAAATCAGATATGCAACACACCATGCCTGGTTCTTAAGTGTGGTTTCCGTGATCAGCAACATGAATGCCACCTAGGCACTTGTCATACGTGTAGATTCAGGGGCCTCACCTCAAACCTACAGAATCAGAAACTCTAGGTAGGCACAGAAACTCAGAAGGCCTAGGTGAAGTAAAATAGCTCATTGTCCTTGGGTTGAGAACCGTTGATTCAATTAATCAAGGCTTGCTTGTCTTGACCTAGATACATTTATTATCCCCACTTCTTTGCTTTTCTTCTGCATCCTAATTTAAGGTAAGCCTTAGTGCCTCTTGCCTAAGTGATTTCTATAGTGTTCTAATTCATCTGTCTGTTCTGCTCTTAAATGTCACAAATTTCCCAAACATTGTTCAGAGTAAATTATATAAAATACATACATAATCATTTATTCCCTGATGAAAATCATGCCCCATATTTCCAGTCTTGGCAGTGCATCAGATAACCAGGGAACTTTCTATGATACAAATTTTATGTGTTTTGGGGTGGGTACTGGGGATTGAACCCAGAGGCACCGTATCACTGTGCCGCATATCCAGCCCTTTTTATTTATTTATTTTTTTCTGTGTTTCACAACTTTAATAGAATACTCTAACTATTCTGTACAAATTGAAAACACCATTTTCAGGTACAAATGTGTAATCAGGTAAGGCTGCACACTCTATACACCTGGTCACGGTGTGGACTGGCTGTCCCTGGCTGCCAGAGGCCAGTACCACCACATACTCGGAAATCTCACACCAGCTGCCAACTGGTCAACCACACCAGGACTTTAAGACAGGATAAGTGGTAGGGTGCAGAGGGGTGTTACTGAAAAAACAAGACATGACTTCCACTGCTGCCCGGTTCCCACCACAAGGGAGGAGGAACCCTGGCCCTCTGACTGCCGCCCGCATCAACAGCAGCACCAGGTCTGTGTGTCCCAGAACCAGCTTCTGCCCTCAGCAGCGCAGCAGGAAGCAGTGCTGCTGCTGGCACATCCTCTGGTCAAGCCACCAAGTGGGTCTCACCAATGTAAGGATGAGGGACAGTGTGAGTTCCAAGTCTTCCGAGCATCATTGAATTAATAAACATGAGCCTGGCTCTAGCTCCTGCCTCAGAGGCATGCCACGGCCCACCCAACCCCAGGAGACTACAACACAGGAGAACACACTGAAACGGTGGGTGCCAGGGCTGCGGCAGCTCTGAGCAAGCTCGCTGGTGGCAACAGTGAGGTTCCTCAGATCAAAGGAGGCACCACAGGCCCTCCAGCCCACTCCACCCTCATGGTCTGTAGCCTGCAGGCCAGGCCTGGGAAAGCACAGGGCCATGGGTGCCAGAGCCAAACCTCGGGTTCCAGAAGTATGTCCTGTTGCCACCATATAAGTTAAGCAAAATAAGGAGAAAAAAAGGAAAAGTCAAAATCATGCACATGAAAGCGTGTTAGATGTTGTAAGCACTGTCCATGTGCTGCAGCAGGACCAGGCCCATCCTGACAGCGTCCATGTGTGCCATCCACTCAGTCTCTCACTGCTGCTTGCACTCTGCCAGCTGGCTGGGTTCTTTTTGGGGGTTAACTTTGGCATCCTCGTCTTCTCCCTCCTCATTGCCTTCCAATTCCTCCTCCTCTCCTTCCTTGCCTTCTTCAAAATTGTCGTCATCCTCGATAGCCTCCCCAGTGAAGAAGAGCACAGCCCAGGCCACTATCCACTCATGGAAGAAGTGTCCAATCTCAAAGTCTGAGGCTAACATGAACTCGGAATCTTCATCCAATGATTCTCCATCCCCCGAGGCTTTCAGAAGATTGAAGAACCCATAGCACAAGAAATAAAAGCAAGAATAAACAACTGGGATAGATTCAAACTAAAAAGCTTTCTCTCAGCAAAGGAAACTATCAGAAATGTGAAGAGAGAGCCTACAGAGTGGGAGAATATCTTTGCCAACCATACCTCAGATAGAGCGCTAATTTCCAGAATCTATAAAGAACTCAAAAAACTCTACACGAAGAATACAAATAATCCAATCAACAAATGGGCTAAGGAAATGAACAGACACTTCACAGAAGAAGATGTACAAGTAATCACCAGATATATGAAAAAATGTTCAACATCCCTAGTAATAAGGGAAATGCAAATCAAAACCACCCTAAGATTTCATCTCACCCCAATTAGAATGGCGATTATCAAGAATACAAGCAACAATAGGTGTTGGCGAGGATGTGGTGAAAAAGGAACACTCATACATTGCTGGTGGGGTTGCAAATTAGTGCAACCACTCTGGAAAGCAGTGTGGAGATTCCTCAGAAAGCTTGGAATGGAAACACCATTTGACCCAGCTATCCCACTCCTTGGCCTATACCCAAAGCACTTAAAATCAGCATACTACAGAGATACAGCCACATCAATGTTCATTGCTGCTCAATTCACCATAGCCAGATTGTGGAACCAACCTAGATGCCCTTCAGTTGATGAATGGATAAAGAAACTGTGGCATATTTATACAATGGAATATTACTCCGCAATGAAGAATGATAAAATTATGGCATTTGTAGGCAAATGGTCGAAATTGGAGAATATCATGCTAAGTGAGATAAGCCAATCTCAAAAAACTAAAGGACGAATGATCTCGCTGATAAGCGGATGAGGACATATAATGGGGGGTGGGACGGGCTAGCATTAGGTTTAGGGTTAGGTTTAGAGTTAGGCTAAGGAGAGCAGTAAGAATGAAGGAAAGAAGGACTGTGTAGAGGGAAAAGAGGGGTGGGAGGGGTGGGAGGGGTGGGGGGGAGGGGAAAAAATATAATAAACATCATTACCCTATGTAAACGTAAAAAAAATAAAAAAAAAAAAAAAAAAAAAAAAGAAGATTGAAGAAGTTGAAAAATGACTCATTGGGACTTTGCTTAGTGATGGTCCTGACAGTGCCTGGCCCCTTGTGCTTCTGCTTCTTGATGGTCTTGACCAGGACATTTCTTCCTTTTTTCCAGTCAATGGTGCACCCATCGTAGTCCATTATTTCGGGACATTTGAAGGAGAAGGGGTCGGCCTTGTCGGGCTCCAACTTCATCTTGTATGTTTTCGTCAGGACTGGGTTGGTGAAGTAGTTGTTGGGCTCAAAGTGGAACTCTCACACAAAAGACAGAGGCTGACCAGGGTCTGAACACTTCACTTTAATGTCCTACAGGTGTTTCAAGATTGGCTCATCATATTCCTGCACCAGCTCACTGAGCATGTCCACATTTCTGAGGATGGTGAACCAGAACTCCGGGATTCCTCTCGGATTTGGCTGTTCTGTTGCTGCTTTCTCAGCTATGATTACTTTATAGTTCATGTCTCCAGCCTCCTTGTCCCCCACTTCATTTTCACTATGACTCTGCATCTGTGGGCTCCAAGTTGGCAATGATGAACTCCCTCCTCTTTTCAAACAGAGGCTGATACAGGGCTGCGTACTTCCTCTCCAGGGCGTGCACCTCCTCGTAGAACTTGACCTCTATTTGTGCACACCACACCTGGAGCTGCTTCAGCGTGTTGACTCTCCTCTTCAATGCTCAGGGTAAAGTTTCGATGTAGCTGGAAGGAGTGTGAGAAACACTGTCAAGTCGCTCCTGCAGACAGGTCCTGCCAGGACCTGTGGGTTCTGTATCACCTGACTTGTGAACTTTTCTGCAGGGGAACCCACCAACTGTGTTTCACCAGCTGCCAATGACCTGTGTTTCCAGCATTCTTAGCAGCTTCCCCAGAATCTGCAGAACACCATATGAAAAACTGTTATCTGCCATCTGAATGCTCTTATTCCTTCCATGGATGGACACTCCCTCCAGCCTGGTGGACTCCACCAACTTGCATCAATGTGAAGGCACCTTTAACACTGGGTTCCAGCACTCATGAACTAGAAGCAGCACACCTGTGCACTGGGTCACTGCAACACACATGGATTGTCTCACCTACAGTCTGCCAAAAAACCACCCAATCAAGTGACTTTAAACACTGCTCCCTATGCAAATTTGGGAAGGTGTAATTCCTATACCTATAAATTGATCCTCCTTTTGTAAAAAATTAACTTTTCAAGAGTAGCTTTATGGTCCCAAAATCCAAAACTCTGCAATCTTGCTTTTTTTCCCTTGAGCACTATGTTGGTTTCTGGATTTCCAAATTAGGGAAGCTCTTCCGGCAAATTGGTGCAAATACTCCAAAATCTGAAAAACTACAAGACCTGGAATACCTCTGGCCCTAGTGTTTCAGGTAAGGAACACTCAGCCAGTGGTGTGCATCTTGTAAGCCATGACATGGAGGGTTCACCGGGCCAGGCACTTGTGGCTGTCACAGCACAGCTGCTGCAGGAGGCTATGCCCCGCATGCCTATCTCAATCCAGCTTTAGGATGGCTTCAAGGTTAGACAGTGTGGATAGTGGCTAGATGCCTGAGTCCCCATCAAACAGACACACCCTCAGCACTTGATTTGCAGAACACAAGCTGGGTTGACAGTCCTGATCTACACTTGCTGACTCTGGCCTCTTTTGTTCCTTCTCTGAACCTTAGGTTTGTTCCCTAAAGTGGTGACGTGAGCTGTATCTTACCAGGGTTAACCACTTGAGGATTCACATGAACAGGCCAGTCAGCCATTCCACAACAGACATGGCTTGAATGTGTTGGGTCCTCCAATGAGAGACCTGTTCCGATGCACTTAGGAGCCTCAGAGTGTTCTCAGGAAGTTCATTTTGGAAGATACCCTAAATGCGAGCTTTTGTAGTTCTGGGTTCTCCATTAGGTTACAGAACTTGTAGAACTCTTTGGCTGCACAGTGAGAGAAATGATTTCCAATCATTATCAAGTCAGCAAAAATAGCAGGGAGAATGATCAAAAGGAACAGAGAGGTCCCATGGCAGATGGCCTGAGGCAAGGCCGTATCTGGGAGCTGGCTGAGGTCAGCAGGAGTCACCTCTTCTGAGCTGCTTGCTGCACTCTGAACCGGTGTCATTCTTTGAAGACCCTGCCTTCAGGGTGACAGAATGGCCACCAACATCCTCTGCAGCCATCCCTCAGGCTTCCAGCTCTGGGGCCTGACCTATGCAGTGTGATTGGATACAGATTGGAGTCAATCAGGGTGGCCAGGGAGGATGCTCTCTGCTGTTTGGCCAGATTGCGGTCACATCACCCCTACCTCACAATTGCCTTGAGAGCAGTTCACCTTATTTTTAGGTGGAGGAATCATGCCCGTGAGCAGGGTTCAGGGTGCAGATGCTGTATACTCCCTGCTGTGCCCATTCATACTGTCCTTGTCACACCCCATAGTCTTCTGTTTACAGAGAAATTCACAGCAGCACTTTTCCCTTCCCACACCCATTTCACTACCAGAAGTACAGTAAGATTTCCTGTGTGAAGGCGGAATTTGGGACTTGTTGCTGGCTTCTAGGCCTGCTCCTTGTGTCATGTTACGTTAGTTATTCAGTCAACAAACATTCATGGGGCACCTGCTATGTGCAAGGACATCACTAGTTACTGGATCCAGGGATCATGAGGAAAGATGATATTTCTGCCCTCAAGGAACTGAGACTCTAGGGCAATACTGAGAAACTGGGAAGTCAGAGGCAGATGAGTGACTTCACATGAAAAAAGTTGAGTGGGGTAAATGGATTAAGAGCATCCATGGAGGCACGGGGAGGTGGACAGGGACAGTCCCCATGAGGAGGTGCCAAAGGGAAGTAAGGTCATGTCCTGTGGCCATTAGAGGAAGAGTGGCCCATTCTGAGGGCAGGTGCTTCAAAATTTATGATGTTAGAGCCACCATGGGGTTCCTGAAAAGAGGTTGTCAACACTTGTCAAGAGCCAGATGGTAAATATTTCAGCTTTTGAGAGCCATAACCCTTTGTCACAACTGCTCAATTCTGTCATTTTTATTTGAAACCAGCATTGGCAACACCTAAATGACCAGGTGTGGATGTGCTCAAAGAATGCTTGGTAAATGAATGTTAAATGGGGGGATTTCATATATTTTCACTTGTCATAAAGCAGTGTGTTCTTTTGATTGTTCTTAGTACACAAACTACTTGATAGGCCTGAAAATATCAGAAGGTGTATTTGTAGTGTATCTGTAGTGTGTACACTCTTGTTTGCAGAGTTTTGCAAAGGCAGCTAGTGAGGGAGCAGGGCAGTAGGGCAGAAAGCAAGCTGGAGATGGGATCAGAGTGAGGAACAGGGGTGCACCCATTGAACCCTGGGGACTAACCTGGAGCCGTGTGTTCCAACATCTGCTGGAAATGCCTGTCTGGATTTTCAGAACCAATGTTGATTCCCGCCAGCAGAGGTCACCCAGGGAATCTTTCAGAAAATGAGCTGTGTCTGAGGTAGCAGCTAGTGGCTGCTTCTAGACCAATTCTGAAGGTGTGTTTGACCTTGTTTGAATCCCTTTCCTTCTCTGGGCTTCTGCTTTGTCACCAACACTGGGGCACTGGGGGAAAGTGATCTCCATTAACCCTCATGGCTCCCACCAGCTGTCATTGATCTTTGCACATTTCTCTCCAGCTGTTTGACCTTCAGCACCACAGACAGCGACCCAACACTGCCAGGATGCTGCAATATTGAGTATGTATCAAGCAGGACAGAGGATGTAGGCTGTGTCTAATGTAAACTCTGCTTTTCTACAGGGTACCTGAATGCTGTTGCTGCTACTGCCACCAAAAACATTTCTTGAGCTGCTTGTGATTCCCGAGCTCTCCCACCTCTGTCAGTGAAGCCATGCTAGGCAAGCATGCTACCACTGAACCACAACTCCAGCCCTTTATATAATTCTTGTTCTATAAATGTTTATTATATTACTAGGATTCTTGTGGGTTGGTAATGGAGACAAGAGCCGAGGGGGCCGGGCTGAGGTGGAGCCTTCTCAGAACTGGGGTGGAGTGAGGGCCCATGGGAGAGCTGACTCCTCAGGATGGAGGGCCTGCCTTGAGACCCTAAGCACCTGGTGGAAAGCAAAGGCTCTTCCCACTCGTGGACAACTTTTAATGAACACGTGAGGGAAGAAAGGCAGTGTAGAAAACTAAATCAGAATGGTGGTGCCCTGCTCTAACACCCCGGCGACAGCCCAGGGAACAGGCTCTCCTTAGAGCTGTGCTTCCTATTGGGGGTCCGTGCCCTCAAAGCCCTGGAAGCAGCAGTACAGTCTGCGCCTGCGCTCACGGCCCATGCTGGAGGCGGGGCGCCAGGGAGCAGCCAGGGGCCTAGAGGCTCAGGCGCTGGGGGCGGAGCCTTGGGGGCCCGCTCCTAGGTCATGCTGCCTGACCTCCTGACTTCCGGGATGAACGCCGGGTGTGACCTCACTCCGCCATGATACCCGCGCGTTGGAAAATTGTAAGTTTGCGGGGTTCCTTGCATCTCCCTGGTTTTGGGGTCCTCACTGGCCTCTGGCAGGCCTGTGGCCTTGTTGGCTGTGGGCGTTTGAGCCTTGGAAGATCAGGGGAGCTGCTGGAGCTGGAACTGTTCAGAGCTGGAGCAAGCCCTTCTGGAAGGGACGGACCAAGGGCAGGTGGGTGAGGCCTCACCCAGTGAGGCAGTTTCCGCACCTTTATCTCCATGGAAGCCACTCTAACATTGAATATGTGAAATACAGCATCCTAGATAAATTACAAATTTCAATGGAATAAAATCACAATTTCTTTTAAAATTTATACTCGTAGAAGCAAATTTTAAAACTCTTTAATGTAAGAGTGCTAATATAAATATATGTTAACTTTTTCTTGTAAAAAACAATGTGTATAACCAGTGGTGGAACGTACCAGGCATTTAAATATATTTCATAAAATTCTACTTCTAGTTACATGTATTTTTGCATATTACCTTTTTGTGCATGTATATTAGGATCGATAACTAAATACTAGTTTTGGTACTGTAAATGTATGACTAATTTAAATGATTTATGTAAATTTAAGTAATTTTTGAATTGTGATTCATAGTTTTTTAGAAATTAAAATCTCTATCTTGATTTTTTCCATATAAACACTAGTGACTAAGTGAGATTAAGCTTTAATGACAGGTCAACCAAGTTGTCTTCCCCAAAGAATGATCAAAAGAAATTCTTAGTATTAAACACAAGCAAGTTATTCCTTTGTTGATGGTGGTAGGTATAGCTTAACCAAAGCTTCCCACTATAATTGTAGTTCTCTTTAAGTTGTTAACCATTGTACAGGCAGAATTTGTTCCTTTGGTTCTTATGTTTCAAGCTCCATCCTGAGCCACCAGTCTGTAGAGAGGTAAATGTGAGATACATATTGGAGTATGGTACTATGAATTTAGACCAGTAGAAGGATAATTTTGTCTCATCCAATCCACCCTGGGGATATTTTGCAATGTTTAGAGACATATGTGGTTGTCACAACATTGTGTGGGGTATCTAGTGGGTTGATGCCAGAAGCATCCAATGATTCATTGAACATCCTCCCCAAAACAATAAAAATTAACCAGTTTAAAATGTCAATGCTGCTGATGTTGAAAACTTGTATAATCTCTCTTATCACTTCATTTTATTTCATCCCTCCTTTCGTCTCCTCTCCTGTCCTCTCTCCTCATATTCCCTCCCTTCCTATGTTATGTTGTATCGCTGGGATAGAATGTCTGAGATAAACTTAAAATTAGGAAATATTTCTTTTGGCCTAAGGTTTCAGTATAGTTTCAGTCTGTAGTTGCTTGGCCCATTGCTTTGGGTCTGTGGAGTCACAGTACATCATGGTGGGGAGGATATAGCAGAAGAGGTCTCTATACCTCATGTTGTCTGGGGAGCAGAGCCAGAGACAGAGAGGGAGAAGGAGGAAGGAAATGGGACCCCAATATTCCTTTCGGTTCCTTGCAGTGACCAGACTTTCTTCCACCAGACCTCATCATCTCAAGTTTCCACCACTTCCCAGTAAGGCCACAGATTGGCATCAAAACGTTTTAGCACATAAACCTTTGTGGGAAATTTAAGGTCAAAACCCTTGTTCTGTTCTGCCTTGCTCTGCTCTGCTGTCCTCCTCTCCTTTTCTTTTTCAGTTGTTCTCTTCTGGCTTTCTCTTTCTCTTCTTATTTCTCTTTCTCCTGCCTGTCTCACTCCTTCCCTCCCTTTCTCCCTTTATTCTTTTGGCTTTCTGCAGTGGAGGTGGTAGTTTTAAGTAGTAAATGCCTGAACCAATTCAAAATTTTTGTTATGCTACTTTTAGTTTGTCGGATGACTGAGCTAATTTGGTTCATTTATTGCATAGAAAGAAATTCTTGAAACTAGGTATCATAACCTTAAATATTTTTGATTGTCACTGAATGTAGTACTTTTGTGTTTGTTTTTAACTATGAAATTCTTTCCTTAACTTTAGTTTAGATATTATATAGTCCTGAATTATAACAGGTTGGCTAGTATGAATTTCCTTCATTTTTTTGTACATACAATTAGCAGTCTTACAGTTACTTGGTTATAGTTTAAAGATATCTTTTTACATTAGTTTTCATATGTTTTCATCAAAAACACCTTGTGAAATACATAGGACTTACATTATCTTCATTATTTCACAGATAAGGAAACAGACATAGGTGAAATGCATATTGTTAGGGCAGGTTAGTGATGAGCAAATCTAGGGTTTGAAGATGGGTCTTGATTAGTTATACATGTCAGTAGAATGCATTTAGACACATTGTACACAAATGGAGCATAACTTCTCAATCCTTTGGTTGTAGATTGAGATTTTCTTCAATGCTCGCATTATGGAGCTGTGAACACCATCTTAATTGCTTTCTGTGAAGATCTCATTGTTTTCAGCCTTGTATTCAGTTATTTATTTCTGTAAACTCTCTTGCAAATACGTAGTTCCATCACAGCAGAGGAGCCGTGTTCTCTATTTGTTATATGTTCTTAGCACCATTTCCAGAGACATTAAATGATTGTTTGAAGTAATTTTTCCTGGTTAAGTTGCTGTTTGTTGGGGGAGAGATTCTGTTGCACCCTTTATTCTTCCAATTGAAATTCAGTCTCCTGGTTTTACCCATTTGAAAAAATGGATAAATTTTATATCTCTTTGTCTACATATTGATTTATAGCTTTCTAATCTTTAGTTGTCATCTTCGTCACTTTAGTATCCATGTACTTTACCTGTTGAAGAACCTGAGAGGTTTTTCCTGGAGGTTTTCCTCCATTCTTGGTTTTGGTGCTTGCATACTTGTGGTGTTGATCAGCATGTTCCTTTGATCTCTGTGGTTCCTACAGATTGGCAGCTATCCCAAAACTGGATCAGACTCAGGATTGATCCCTTTGGCAGTACTGTATGTGGAATTTAGCAAATACAGCATCCCTCTGAATCACCTACTGTGCTTATTACAGCAAATATTACTCAGTGGTGGGCCCACACTTTCTGATTCATTAAGTCTTAAAGAGGTTTTGAGAATTTGGATTTCTGGCAAGTACCCAAGTGATGCTCAGCCTGCTGGAAAACATATTTTGAGTGTCTGATGGCATCTCTTTTTGTATTCTAGTAGCTATTTGTATCCTATTAACCATTTGCTCATTTTTTTCATTTGAAAAAGTGACAATATTCTAACTTTTTCATTGGAATATTTTTATAAAGAGACACCTACCCTTATCTACTATTTGGTTACCTAGTATACAGTTAACTAAGGAAAGGTAGGATAAGTTCTTGATATTTTTCCCTTTGATTTACTGATTTTAAGGTAATGAGGTGGTTCCCTATCTATTGAAGGTAACCACTTATAAAAATATATTATTACTAATTCTTAGCATTAAGTGTATTTGATGGGTCTAATTCATTTCAAGTATTATCATTGTTGAAGCTGAAATTATTTTATCTTTGGCCAGTGGGAGGCTTTGATGTTGATTCCTTTTTTTTTTTTTTTTGCGGTGCTGGGGATCGAACCCAGGGCCTTGTGCTTGCAAGGTAAGCACTCTACTGACTGAACTATCTCCCCAGCCCTGATGTTGATTCCTGAGTCCTAAAGTCAGTCTTTTATTTTAGAAGCCCTAAGGTATGTTATCAGTTGAGTTATTGTATGTGCTTTCTGACAGAGAATAGAAATATGTGTATGTTTTAATCAGCTTTCTTCTGCTGTGACCAAAGGACCTGACAAAAACAATTTTAGAGAAGGAAAAACTTATTTGTTGCTCACAAGTTTAAAGGTATCAATTCATAGATGGCCAACTCTATTCCTCAGGAACTGAGGCAAGGCAGGACATCATGGCAGAAGACTGTGGTGGAGGAAAACAACTCAGAACATTGCACTGAGAAGCAGAGAGAGAGAGAGAGCTCTGCTCAATAAGGAAAAATATAATCCCCAAAGACATGCATGCCCCTAGGAACCCACCTCCTTCAGCTGTATCCTACCTGCCTATGGTTACCACCAAGTTAATTCCTACAAGGGGATTAATGCATTGATTAGTTTAAACTTCTTATAACCCAATCATTTCACCTCTAAACTTTATTGTAGTGTCTTACACATGAGCTTTTGGGAGCACCTAATATCAAAGCCATAGTAGTGCATGTTTTTAATATAAGGTAAAAATATTTAATAGATTCTGATTGATTTGTAATTTTGAGTTGAGACTATACTGTGTTTAAATCTTGAATTTGTATCTCTTTTCCTCTGTACCAAGAATTCTGGCTTTCAAGGACATAAGTGATTATAGAATTAGATAATCCAATTTTTATTCATTCTTTTTATCCCATATTACCCAGGTAACAGTATAAAATAGGATACTAGTATTATTGAATGACAGCACTAATACTAGTGAAAACATTACAATACATATTTTTGTATATTCTCTCACCATCTAACTAGTATTTGGTGCTGAAGATGTTTTCTGACCCTTTAATTCATTTAGGAACATTCTAGAGCACCTTCTCTGACTCCCTGCTGGAAAAGGAGTACAAAGAGGAGTAAGACACATCCCTGTTCTCCACAAGCTAAGGATCAGCATTGTTGGGTTTGTGTGGTATCATTCTGGTATAGAAAGGTGTGGCCGTAGAATCTGGGATTCAGTTTTCCTTTAATAGGAATGTTAATTGTTTGATTGCATGCTTCCTAAAATGAAACTCTCTCACTTTCTCCTAGTATCAGAAATAGCTTCCCTTTGGTGGAGCTCCTTGATACTTCTAGCCTCTCTACTGTATTAGGCAGGGTTCTTTAGAGAACCCAAACTAGTAAGGTGGATGGATGGATGGATAGATTGATACAAGAGCAAGGTGGAAGGAGGGAGAGTGTACTTATTTTAAGGAACTGACTCACATGATTGTGTGAACTGGCAAGTCTGAAATTTGAAGGACAGGCCAGCAGATTAGAAACTCAGGCAAGATTTGCATGTTAATAGTCTTGAGGCAGAGTTTCTTCAGGAAACATCAGTCTTCTGATAAGGCCTCCCCTTGATTTAATGAGGACCACCATTTATGGAGGACAATCTATTTTACTTAAAATCAGCTGAGTGTAAATGTTAATCACATGTACAGAGATTCCCATGCAACATCTAAGTTAATGTTAGACTACACAGCTGGGCACCATAACCTTAGCCAAGTGGACACATAAAATTAACCATCACACCTAAGTTGAACACTATAATTTTGTTGTCCAAATTGGGATTGTTTTTAAGAATAAGGAGTTATAAATTATAAATAAATTAATATAATTATATACATAGAATATAGTTATGTGATTTTATTCATTGACAAATTGTTTTTTCTCATTGGTGATCCTACAAAATAGTCCTATTAATAAAATTATTCTAAAAAATATTAACATTTTATCTATGTTCATTAAAACAAAACAAAAACTGTTCTGTTGAGTTTCTCAACATTAAGAAGAAAATAAATTGAATTCTCAGTAAATGTTCATATATGTTATTTAGTATCTTAGCCATAAAGTTGGGTATTTATGTATTTCTGAAAAAATTATTTTAAAAATTTGGTTGTACTATTTTTAATTGTCTCATAAAATGATAATTTTTTTCAAGGTTGCATTTTATGATTGCTAAATTTAAAAACATTGAAAAATTTGAAAATTCTTGATTTTTTTTCAACAACTGCTATTCTCTGTGAATTATGATTTAAAAATTTTAGAATAGGCTCTCAAATTATAAATACTAAGGTACCTGTTAATTTCAAAGTCAGTTCTACCAAACTGAGATTTTCCTAAAATTTTGATTTTTAAAAATAGCTTAATAAGTAAATTTTCCAACCCATATTGTTTCACAGGTTTTGTCTTTTTTACTCTATTGAGAATATTTCTAGTCAACAAAATTTTTTTGATGACAAAGCTTGTCACATAAATTGTATCTATTTTATAGATCTTGAAAACTTTTACAAATGTATATGTTGTTAATTTTTTGGCATTCTTAGGTTTATTTCATCCCGTCATATATTATAAACTTCTCTAAGTAAAAAATAGGTTCTCTTTTAGTACTATATATTGAATTAAAATATTTGTCTTAATGTGGGCTGCTATTATAAAATACCATAAATTTGATGACTTAAATAACAGGCATTTATTTCTCAGAGTTGTTGAGATTGAGAAGTCTAAGACCAAGGTGCTGGCAGATTCATTGTCTGACAAGGGCCTACTTCCTGGTTGCAGAACTGGTTTGATCTTATGTCCTTACATGGCCCTTCCTTCATGTGTGCACTGAGAGAGAGAAGAAGGGAGAGACAGGGGAAGACCTTGTCTCATCATTTTCTAAAGACATTAACATCATCATGAGGGTCCCGATTACATGACCTAATCTAACCATAATTACCTCCCAAATGCCAGACCTCCAAATATCATCACCTTAGGTATTAGGACTTCAACATAAGAATTTTTCAGGAGGACACATTTTAATCCATAGCTGTTTCCAGCTGACTTTGAACAAAATGAAACCAAGATTTAGAAAGTGATTGAAAATCATCAGTGCTATTGATTTTGCCAAATGAATCTTAAAAGATTCAAAGAATTCTAAGACAGGTAACAAAAAGCAAACATGTACTATTATAATGAAGAATTTAAAAAAATTTTTTTTTTTTTGTGGTGCTGGGGATTGAACCCAGGTCTTGTGCATGTGAGGCAAGCTCTCTACCAACTGAGCTACACCTAGCCCTTTTTTTTAAATTTAACATCATCTTTGCCACAAAAAATATTTTAATTCACTTTATGTGTGTATAAATTTTCATAAAATTTGGTAGATTATCACAGCTTCTGTGGATGGCATTGTGAAATTGCTTCTGGGATGGGGGATAGAAAGATAGTAGAATGAAACAGTATTACCCTATGTTTATGTATTATTACATGAATGGTTTGAATCTACATTGTGTACAACCATAGAAATGAAAGGTTGTACCCCATTTGTGTACAATGAATTAAAATGCAGTCTGTAAAAATAAAAAAATTAATAAAAAAAATTTGAAGTTTTTAGATGGATACAATACCTTTGTTTTACTTCTCCATTTTCTGTGGTGCTGAGGATTGAACCCAGTGCCTCACAAATGCCAGGCAAGTGCTCTACCACTGAGCTACAGCCCCACCCCCTGCTTCCATTTTTAATGGAAGTGGCATATTAGAGTTTATGTGGGCACAATTATGAATTATATGTGAACCACAACCCAAGTCCAAGTTTTTGTTTCATGATTGCTTTTATTTTAGTGAAAAAGTTGTTTTTACTATGATGCTATCTATGCTTCACCAAAATTGTAGTTGTATATGACCACAAAAATAGAGTTGACTTTCATTCACAGATTTTATTTTTGTGAGTTTTTCCATTCTTGTAAATTTACTTATAACTTCAAAATCAATACTCACGGAGCCTTTGTAATCATTCAGTGGAATCAGTGACTACAAACAACAAGAGTAGTGATAAAATTTGGATTGCACAATGTACATTTTTAACTGAACACTTATGTTCTGCCTTCTTTTAGCTCTCATACTGTAAATAAGTGACCTTTATGTGATCTATGCCGTGTTTTGGGTTTGCTTTTATTTTTAGTTTTTGGTGCTTCTTGTTGGTCATTTTGCTGTTTAAAATTTTAACTATCAAATATAGGATTGGAGTGCTGTGTAGTTTTCCTAAGTGCAAGAAGGCTGTGCTGTATACAGAAAAAAATGTATGTGTTACAAAAGCTTCATTCAGACCTGTGTTATAATGCTGCTGTTAACTGAGTTATTAGTGAATCAATAATATATATTAAATGTCTTGAAACAGAAACGTATGTAAAACAAGGGTACATTTAATCAGTTAATGGAAATGTGACCAGAGACTGTCAGCCTAACCTTGTATTTCTTAGGTGCAGTAGTTTGGTACTCATTAATTGTTATTGGTATCAGCATAAAACAACTATTCTGAATAATGAAAACTAACTATAATTTTATCTTTATTGAACTTTTTAACTGAATTGAAATAGCAATTACAGCAATATAAGGTGTTTCAGGTTGTGTAGGATGAACATTCAAAACCTTTGATTTCATGAATTAGATGGTGCATTCAAACCATCATTGGAATTGATTTTTCTATTTGATACTGATAGAAAGCTGAAATCATTAAATCCTGAATTTCTTCTGTTAATGGAGTCAACAAAGTTACATTCATCACTTTGTCAAACAATTTTGAATCAGAACTGAGATTTTTTAAGAAAGTTATTTGATCTAGATGAATTATAGAGAGTAACATAAAATACTTTCTCTCCCTGCTTTTATTCTGTGGTATGTTTAAGCAAGTCATAAGCAGGTGCAAGCAGCATTGGGTATTTCTTCTGGGTACACTCTTTGAGAGTCAGGTATAAGTTGTGATACTTATAAGAAGGTTACTTCTAGATGTCTTTCAGATGTAACTACATGTTAAACTGGCTTCACTGTCGGTGCATCTCATCTATGACTCTATGAGCTCATGCCAGAGCGTGAATGAAAATTACCAGTGTGTTCCAGCTTATTTCGATGGTCCCATAGAAAAATCACTTGAGAATAAAGAATCTAGTATATATGACAAATTGGTTGGGGCACTGAGACAGCGGGCATACTTTGGGATTGTTTTGGAGAAACTGATACACATAAACATTTTACCAAACATGTCCTTATACATATTGACAGTTTACCAAACGTGTCCTTTCAAAAATCTCACACTGAATTCTTTTTTAAAAAATATTTTTTAGTTGTCAATGGACTTTTTAAAAAAAATTTGTTCATATATGGTGCTGAGAATCAAACCGAGTGCCTCACACCTGCTAGGCCTGCACTCTACCACTGAGTTGTAATTCCAGTCCTAACACCAAATTCTTGATTAATGTTTTCCCATCAAAAAGGCTATGCCCCCAGTATTATCCACTTGTTTGTGAATATTTAGTAACTTCCACAGCATGATGCACTCAGAAAAGAATGTGAAGCACTCTTCTTAGTTTTATTCATTATGTCATTTCTTTTATTTCTGGAACATTTTCTATTCATCTTAAAACTTTTATTAAATTTTGCATGTTTTCACTTTTAAAGATAATAGTAATAAACCATGCAATTATTTTACTTTAAATTAGTACTTTTATCTTAATGCAAATACACAGTAATTAAAAATGAAAGGAATTTTTATGTATATTTGATAAAACTGAATTATCTATGATTTTAATACTACTTTATATTTTATTACAGAATTAGTTGAAAAGATTTACCCTATATCTTAATGACTATAAGAGCCTTGGGAAATAGGTAAGTGACAAGCCTCTTTTGAAGAGCTATTTCTAGAACATTAAGTCATTTGATCTCAGAGGTTCTTGGTAAATAGGCCAAGGGGCCATATCTTAGTTATTTAATTCTTTTTTCTTTTAAATAATACTTTAGTAGAAATATCATGTTTACATGACTCTTCATGTAACTTTTCTCTAATATTCAGTAATCATATTTTCCAGGAAATTTCAGGTTTATTTTCTATAATAACCATAATAAGGATATCATTAATAAGACATAGAAGTGTACTATGTACCAAAAGTTATTACATTAAAAAAAATCATTAAGTACAATGAGGTACCTTGGATTGTTCCTAGAAACTGAAAAAAGATGTTAATGGAAAAAACAAGTAAAATCTTGTTTAGTTCAAACTAATAAATCAATTTTAATTTCTTAGATTTAACAAATGCCATCATGATTTTGTAAGATGTGAACTTTAGGGAAAACTGGGTGAAGGGTGTACAGAAACTCTGTACTGTGTTTATAATTCTATTTTGTAAATATAAACTTATTCCAAAATAAGTTTAAGGCAAAAAAGTCAAAGTGTGTTGATTTGAGAATTATAATTTGGAAGTAGATTTTCTGTGTAATGGTTTGGAAAAAATCAAAATTATTAATAACCTTTAAAAATCCAGACTCCATGAAATAGTGATGCAGGGAAATAACATAGTCATAGGAAGTATGGGATTTCATTTTTTTGAAAACTGCATGCTGTTCATGATCTTGTCTTAGTATTTAGTTATAGGCTTTTCTCTTTGATTCCTTTAAGGCATTTGTATATTCTTTGCCATTTTTCTATAGCACTTTCTTTTAATACAAACAGATCCTTTAAATGATTCCCAGTATGCTGCCCACCTTCCCTACCCCCCTTTGTTAGTGTACTAGAGACCTTATATCAATGGCGTAACTCAGTGGTTTGGAACTGAGACATTGTTAAGTATAGTTTTGTTCAGTTACTTGGACTTTAGGTCAGGTTCTAGACATGGTTGACCTATTGTTAATTAGTATGTATAAAGATGAACAGAACTTAAATAGCCTTTCTGTAATTGAGCTAAATAATTTAGAATTGATTACTGCCAGATAATAGAAATTCTCCTTTTCCATAATGGACTCTGGCATGACAACTCTTAAATTTCTATAAATATTAAAAGATTGTAAGAAGGGAATTCTGTAGTTTGATGAAACTGTTATGTAACTTCTCATTAGTAAAATAGCCTTGTTAGTCTTATGAATGGCTTAATGCTTCTGTTGCCAACTTTAGTAATTTTAGTTAAAATTCATAAAGGAAATAGAAATGTATTATAATTAAAGGATATAGACATTTAAAACAATAGGACCAGGCCTGACTGACTCTTGTAGAATAATTGTCAGGCTTGGAGATTTATGTTTTACTTGATAATCTTTACATAGAATTGGTATTATTAATCTTATGTTAACAGAATTTATAAGTCTACTTCTTAGTTATATAGCATTATTGCTCCGACTTTGATAGGGAAGTTTGGAAAAAAGGGTAATTTTTTCAGATCAATTTTAAAATCTGTTGATCACTTATATTTCACATAAAACAAATAAACCAAATGAAACTTTTATTATTCTGTATTAGAAGAGCATTTAAAAGTGCTGTTCTAAGGACATGCTTACTATTTATCTGGTTGTCATGTTATGGCCATAAAAGTGAGAATAAAAGAATAGCTAATATATATTGTGCACTTCTTATGAAGCAGGCTCTTTCCTTTTATTTAGTCTTCACATCAACCTGTGAGATAGATTGGAATTCGCTTTATAAATGAGTCTGGGAGAGTAACAGCTATCTCCATGCTATTCCTGAGGATATGGGGCAGAAAGAACAAGAGCCCTTTGTGTGCATTACCCACACTTTGATTCACATTTTAGCAGCTTCCAGGAAATGCTGACACCTTTAATGACATGGTAAACTTCAGAATACTTCCACTTTTTCTGGGAAAGAGTACTAGGTCACACTATGTGACCTAGAGCAGATTCTCTTGTGGAGACCAGCTTACATAAGTTCCCCTGGTCCTTGTTCCAGCTTTGATATGACATCTACAGAACCCTAACTTGCCAGCTCTTCTCTGTTACCTGATTAATCTGTTAACTGATGAATGTAGAACACTCACTTATTGTGCGCTTCATTAATCATATGCCAGGAACTTTTGGCAGCTCTGGGGTACATGCTCACCATGTGCCTTTGGTCATTTAGGTAACTAGAAGTTCTTAGTTGGCATGGGAACTTGAATCTAGAAACCAGGACACTTGCCAGAGACCAGGGATAGGGTGGTTGTGCATCTGACAGGTGAAAATCAAAGTAAATTGGTCAGCAGTTAGAAATGGAGTTGACTTGTTAAACAGTTCTGTCAGTCCCCCTTTCAGATCACCTCAGTTGGCTACTCACCACACTCAAGCTAAAACCCCAGGTCTCAAGTTTCTCCTACTGTCTTGCTTACTCTGCTTTACCCACATTACTCCAGCCAGTTCAGCCTCTAACTTGGTACCAATGGTGGTATTTTTTAGTGTTGTTACTGGTGATTGAACCCAGAGATGCTTAACCTCTGAGCCACATCCCTAGCCCTTTTTAAATATTTTATTTAGAGATAAGGTCTCACTGAGTTGCTTAGGGTCTTGCTAAGTTGCTGAGACTGGCTTTGAACTTACAGTCCTCCTGCCTCAGCCTCCTAAACTGCTGGGATTACAGGCATGTTCCACTGCACCCAGCTAGTGGAGGTAAACTTAAGAGAGAATAGTGCACATTTAGAATTGTCTAGCATATGTAGTAGTAGAGGTCTCACTAGAAATTTTATAGTTTCTGTCATTTGAATTGCTTTCAAGTGTAATAGGGAGTGGAGTTTTAAAGCTATAGAAAGACATAGTGAGAACCAAGGAGAAAAGTTAGAGAGATTTCTACTGAATTTAAGTAGCCCTATAATGAACAACTTTATACCAGTTATGTCTGCATAAACACAGCTTGAGCTACTTCATAAGAAGGTGACTTCTCCATCCCTGACAAGTGTATAATGGAGGCTGATCCCCCTCTTGCAGAGATGTCATTGAGGAAATATGTGCTGAGTAGAGTGGGGAATGAGTTCATTTCTAAGTTATTCCCAAGTCAGAGATTATATCAACTTTTAGAATCCTCTTATTTTTAGTAGCACTTCTCACAGCCCTCAGGTTCTTCCTCCCATATTTGTATTGGTAAACTTTATCCATTAAGTACACAGCACTTTTAAGTTACAGTTATCAGTAGTTGAAAGGAAGAAGAGCTGCTTTGTTCAACATTGATTTTCAGTTGATAGGCCAAGTAGTGTTGCAAAAACTTTTCTTTGAGACATTTTCACTACTTTGATTGACTTTTTGTCTAAATAAATAAACATGCATAAATTCTTAATAGATTTTAGTTATTAAACAAAAGTTCCCCTAGTCTGAGAATACGAGAACATGCTACTTGGAAATAACCTTTGGTTATATAGTTTGGTTTAAATGGAAAATGCACCTCATCCCTACCCTTATACCAGAAATGCCTTGAGAAGTAGCCACGGTGTTTTGAGTGTTTTATGTGAGTATCAGGCATCCCCTTCCCTTCTCTTTAAAGAGGCAAAAAAATTATTTACATAACAGAACTTTAAGTTGCAGGCATTTTTAGTTAGACTTAAGAAGGTAATGACCTACTGTGCAAATTCAAATTTCTTATAACTGCTGAACTGTGGTACTTGGAATTAATGATAAAGGAAAGAATGATTATCAGTGATTTCTTTCACTAATTTTCTATATTTGTGTTTTGTTTTAATGTATATTTTAATGTTATTTATTGCAAGTATCTCAATTGAGGATTTTACCTTTTCTCTGAATAAGACAACTTTCTTCCTCATTTTTAACTTGTGCTTTGGATTTTGTTTCAGTTGATAATGATATTGCCACCTTTGTTTATATTTCCCTTTATATCATTGTACTTCTCATTATATTTGCTTTTTTTTCATTTCTTTAGGGTTTGTTTAGTTGAATTTACTTGAATAGTTGAATTTTATTTTTATAACCTACTGAGAACCTTTGTCTTTTAACAGATATTTAATGTACTTGTATTTTTTTTTTTCAAAATTGATCCCATTGGTTTTATTTCATTGATCTTGGTTTTAAGTTCTTCCTTCTTTCTGTTGTTTTTCAAGTTTTTTCTATTTGATATAAAGTTTTGTCTTTGTTTAATTTAGTTTTGATTTTTTAAAATATAACCTGCTTTAAAATCTGCTAGGGATTATTTTTAATTTTTTAAAAGATTTTAGGTCTGTATAATACCTAGAATTCATGGTAAGTCAAGACTGAGATGACATCTCTTAATGTTCCTGGTCTACTGAGCAAATTTAAGTTTTACTTATCTTCTCACTTTTCATTAATATGATCTGAGGTCTGATCTCAGATTATTACTAAATTGCTATTTAAATAATTTATAACATTTTTAATTTTGCTCTGTTATCTTCAGAATAAAGAGACCCTGTTTTTGAGTGATTTAACAAGTATATCAGTCAGCATTTCTTCTGGCTGAATGCTAGAAAAGATCACTTACAGTAATTTTCAAGGAGAGGAGAAGGTATATATTGAAGGTTTCAATAAATAACATCTATCAGTAATACATTTGTGTTCATAGGCACTTTTGGTCTTTTTTGGTCTTAAATATTTTTAAAAATATTAATGTCTATACACTTACAAAACCATTTGTCAGTAAATTTTGGTGTAGATTTTGTTTGTTAAAATGATCAAATTGTCTTGCTTTGGTTTCTTTTTGGTTATAATTCTTAATTTATTTTGAAATCTTGAGTAGCATCCAAGGAGGAAATAAGGTTTTTATGTTTAATAGAATAGCACATGAGTTAAAGATAGTTGTTTCCATTTCCAGAGTATGTGTTTATTTCCAGATGAAGAGACTGAACTCTGGCATTTGCATTTGCTGTACTTTGTGGTCCACATTCTAATGGGGAAATTGAAGCTCAGTCAGAAGTCTGGCATGTTTGGGTTTGGTTGTTGTTTTCCTCTCTCATTCTGCAGATATTTTCCCAGTACAAGTGTTGCAGCAATTTAGAATATATGGAAAGAATGATTACCTTTAGCTTGTTATAGTCCGGAGACTACATTCTCTGAGTCAGTACTGGAGAAATTAAACATCAGTTGTTTAAGGCAACTAACATGCCAACAATTTAAATCTGATTTACTCTTTTCAGGAATGTGCCATTTATTGTATATAGGCTATTGCTTGAAGAAGACTATGTGCTTCAGAGGAAGTACTTTGCTGGGAAGAAAAATCCTTTAGGTTTTTTGTTCCTTATTCTGGATAATTGTGAAGTGCTAACTCTTTTGACTTTTATTGGTGCTTTGCATTGCCATTTCTGTATTCATTTTCTTTTTTTAACCTACTCTTCATGGTAAACCATCTCTATCCTGAAGTTATACTGATGGAAAAAGTTAAATCTTGTTTCAGAGTGATTTATGAAAGTCCATTCCATATTTTAAACTTAATGCATTTGGAAATATCACTGTTTTTCTCCATTGTATATGTTTTCCCCGGTATTTGTGTTTTCTGAGTATTTGTGTGTGCGAGTGTGTGTGCATGTGTGTGCACATATTTTAATATATCCTAAATGCACCTGTTTATGGAAACTGAGCATTTATCCTCTTTCCTAGACACAGATGTGGTAAGAATGTCTTGTGTTTTTTTTTTTTTTTTTTGTTTTGTTTTTTTCTTAAGATCCCAACCAGGAGTCTCTGAAGGTATCTAAAATCTGTATTTACATCAGCTTTTCCACATTAGCAACTAGAAATATTTTGACTTACCTTGACTATAACTAAGCTACTCTTTAAATAGAATAATAAGTTTCTGACTTAGAATATTGAAGAAACTTTTATATCAACTAGATAATGGATTTAATAAGAATTTCTGATTCTATTGCCTATTATTTATTGTGGAAAGAATCTTCTCTCTACAGAATGACTAGGAACAAGATGTTAAAAAATATAAGCAGGGTGGAGGCCCATTTGTTTGGTCAACTTTATAGAAGACCTGCTTCCCTACTTATGAATCTGCCGCCTATTCCATCCACCCACCCTACCTGGTTCTTCAAGTTTCTTTGGAGAGTAGTATATTTAAGGCTCTGTTGAATAAGGCATGTGTTGAATACAGTGCATGTGTGGCAATTTAAAAAGCAGAAGGCTGTTTCCTAGAGCATCCCAATTTTATCATATTATTATGGATTCTTGCTTTGTTCTGCGTGTGTGTGAAACGTCTTTTTCCTTTTGTCTAGTTCCTCTCTGCTCTTGTATGTTCACATAACTAGAAGGCGGCAGGACTACATTTATCGGAGGCAGTAGGAGGAAGTAGAAAGGTATGAAAGAGTTACTGTTCACATTTCCTGTGTAATTCCCTCTGATCTTACTGAGCTGTAATTCCTTTCTTGATGTTAAGCATTCCGAGGCTCCTTTAACCTCCTGACCTGCTTGCACCATGTTTGTTCCAGGTGATTATGTAGGTGAAAACTCCTCTATTTTTTTTTAAGAGTAGAAATGGCTACTTCTCCATGAAATAGGCTAAATTCCTTTGCAGTCTGCAAAGAATTCCCTTTCATTTAAAACAACAACAGAAGGTAACATACTGGGTTTCCAACTAATATTTAGCAACCAAATTTGTTGTTGGTTTGAGTAGGCTTTTTTTAGTTTACTTGTTCCTGGTTTAGTAAATTTCTGGTTGAAGATTTCATATTTCTTTCTAAAAATATGCTTGATAAATGGGTTTTGATTCTAAAATGGTAAATTTTGACACTAACATCTCACTTTGAGCCTACTTAATCAGTATATCATTTTAAGTTGCCTTAGATATAAAGCTGTTGCAGAGACTGTAATGTTTCTGGTTCTTTTTTAGTAAATTTAGAAGGTTAGGGTTAGGCATAGTGAAGATACTTATTTCTTACTTTTCTGGTTTTGAAAGTATATAGCAATTCATTTTGATTCCACAATTTAAAATACATAAATTTAAAAAAAAATTTGGATGTTGATAGACCTTTATTTTATTCATTTATTTATATGCAGTGCTGAGACTCAAACCCAGTGCCTCACACATGGCAGGCAAGCGCTCTAGCACTGAGCTACAACCCAAGCCCCCAAATACATACATTTTTGTGGTTAGCAAATAGTTTCTGTTTTTGCCTCTTCCAGTTAAGTTTTAGAAGAAAATGTTATGCTATGCAGTATAAGAATGTGTCACAGCTGTTTATCAGTTGAGAGGACAGGAAGTACCTATGCCAACCCTGTCATGATCTCAGGTAGTAAGCTCGTGTTTAGACACGGCTCTAGACACATGTACATTTACCCTTTCTGCTTATAGCACATCTTTGTCCTTAGTCATCAACTTGGGAACCTAGATTTGTGGGGACAGAAATGAAATCATATCTTTGAAGGAGTTTCTAGGTTAAGTTTGCTGGTGCTTGGGAAAAATAAACTATTTGCATTGCTCTAAGCAATAGATAAAATATGTTTAAGGTACTTTAACCAAATGTAATACATTTTAACATGGAGGTAAATAGATGAATTTTTAAATTTCTTATATTTTAATCTTCAGAATGCCAGTATGACTTGTTGATAGTTCTCATTCACATTTAGCTTTCCAGTATAGCATAAGACCTGTTGACTTAGTAGATAGACATTCAACAAAGGCTTGTTGAATGAATGAATGATACTACCAAATTATTTTTGTAGATTTTTTATTTTGTTCCATGCTTGCATGATTGTGTGTATGTCTAAATATGTTACCTATACCCTTTCTATTAGTCTCTAATTTTAGATACTGCTCCCCGTCCCTTTGTCATTAAACAGTTAATTCCTTCTTGATCTTCTGTGCCCAAGTCTAAAGTACCTCACTGGCCTAGCCATGACATTGCTCTCGGATAGAAAAAATAATATGTAGTAATCAGTTACTTTAATTATAGATAATAAATCACCATTCCTAATAAACTAATAAACAAATTCATTGTTTTCATAGTAAAAAAACCCAAAAAACATAATTCTCCCAAAGATTAACTGTTACTAGGTAAAGCACTAAGCAGCAATATCAATCAATCAGCAAACACAGAATACTAATGTAGGCAGCATTGTACCTGGAATTGTGAGCTCTCCAGGGATGTGTACAATTTTATTTGGGTCATATAAGTTTTCCCAGACTTCTCAATAATCAGGCTGTGTATACCAGTCAAGTGAAACAGTAACTTAAAATACACTAAATATGGTTGTATGCTAAGTGAGAGGCATGAACCAGAAGCAGATAGTTAAGGAAAGGAAGAAATGATTTTGGATTGAACTAGAGAGTGGAATATAACTTGTGGAGGAAACTTGAATAGGATATTAAACAAATAGTTGGTGTTTGGATATAAGGAGTGAGGAGGCTGACATTTATAAATAAGGGGAACAATTCTCACACCTCTTGTTCCAAGCAGTCATATAGATACAAGAGCAAAATCTTAAAGTGTATGGTGCTTATATTCTCCTGAAGTAGAATTTGAGTTTCCACTTAGAATACTGTAAGATTACTTCCACAGGAGATTCCCTGAATTTATCTCCTAATTAAACTTTCAGCCAAAAGACAGAAGAAAGTGTGTTGAAAAACTGTCATTCATGACTACACAAAGGTTCATCCAATCTCAGTGGCAAGTTATATCTTGATTTGAATTTAACATATAAGAAGATATTTCCAAATTCACTATTATATGAACATATCTGTCTAGGCCTCTGTAGGCTCTATAGATACACTAAATTTTAAAGCAGATTTTTATTAACCTCTTAAAGATTATTTTTAAAATTTTATTTATTTTTATTAAAATCTTTTTTATTTTTACAGACACATTTTGATTCATTGTACACAAATGGGGTACAACTTTTCACTTCTATGGTTGTACACAATGTAGATTCACACCATTCATGTAATCATACATATACATAGGGTAATACTGTTTCATTCTACTATCTTTCCATTGCCCCATCCCTTCCTCCCCATTTTCCTCTACACCATCCAGTGTTCCTTTATTCTTCTCTTCCCCCATCACTTCCCCTCGTTATATATTGTCATGCACTTATCAGAGAAAACATTTGGCCTTTGGTTTTTTGGGCTTGGCCTATTTCACTTAGCATGGTATTTTCCAACTTCATCCATTTACCAGCAAATGCCATAATTTTATTCTTTATGGCTGAGTGATAGTCCATTATGTATATATACCACAGTTTCTTTATTCATTCATCAATTGAAGGGCATCTGGGTTGGTTCCACAATCTAGTTATTGTGAATTGAGCTGCTATGAACATTGATGTGGCTGCATTACTATAGTATGCTGATTTTAAGTCTTTTGGGTATAAACTGAGGAGTGGGATATCTGAGTCTAATGGTGGGTCCATTCCAAGCTTTCTGAGGAATTTCCATACTGCTTTCCAGAGTGGCTGCACCAATTTGCAACTCCACCAGCAGTATATGAGTATGCCTTTTCTCCCACATCCATGCCAACATTTATTATTGCTTGTGTTCTTGATAACAGCCATTCTGATTGGAGTTAGATGAAGTCTTATGGTGGTTTTAATTTGCATTTCTCTAATTACTAGGGATGAAGAGCACTTTTTTATAAATTTGTTGATCACCTGTATATCTTCTTCTGTGAAGTGTCTGCCCATTTCCTTAACTCATTTATTGATTGGGTTCTTTGTATTTTGGGTGTAAAGTTTTTTAAGATAATTGTAATCTGATTAAAAATGAGAGAGTGCTGTATACCCACTAAGATGGTTGCAATAAAAAAGATACGAAAACATAGTGTCAAAGATGTGGAGAAATAGGAACTCTCAATCATTATTGATAGGAATGTAAAATAACACAATCACTTTGGAAAAGAGTTGAACTGTTTCTTTGACAGTTAAACCAATTTGCCATATTTTTTTTGTCAGGAGTCTCCAGAGAAACAGAATCAATAGGATGTTCACATGTATAGGAAGAAATTTATTTTAAGGAATAGACTCAACCCAGATGTGGAGGCTTTTTTAATCTGCTCAAGGAGATCAGCAAGCCAGAGTCTCAGGCAAGTCTCAGTTTGAGTCCAGAAGCAGTCTGCTGGAAAACCAGCAAGAGCTGATGTTGCAGAACAAGGTGGAAGACTGCTTGGGAATTCCATTTTACTTAGGGAAGTCAATCTTTTGCTTCATTCAGGCCTTTAACTGATTGAATAAAGCCCACTCAGATAATGGTGTTTTCTGCTTTGCTGAAAATCTACAAATCTAAATATAAATCTAATAAAAAATGCTCTCACAGAAACATCCAGAATGACATTTGGCCAAATAGTAGGCACTGTGACCCAGCCAGGTTGACAAATGAAATGGGTTACCACACCATCAAACCAGCATTTTCACTTCTTAGAATCTACTCAAGAGAAATGAAATCATATGTTGCTACAAAGACTTGAATGTTATGCTCATGGCAGCTTTATTCATAGTAATTGACAAGATCAAGAAACAGTGTAAATACTCATCAAAGTGGTATGTTCATACAGTGCAACACTACTCAGCAATGAAGAACCTCAAAAATATGTGTGAAAGAAGCCTGACTTAAAATAATACATATTATATGATTTTACATTTATAAAATGTCTAGAAAAGGGAAACTGATGGGAATGGAAAGCAGTTCAGAGGGGTCTGTAAGTAGAAATAGGGGCTGAATGTATATGGACTAAAGGAAATTTTGGGGGTGATGGAAATATTTTAGAACTAGGTTATCATGATGATAGTGTACCTCTGCAAGTTGACCAAAACATGACTGAATAGTCGATATATAACACAGATGAGTTTTATTGTATGTAAATTGTACATCAATGCTATAAAAATAGATTATAAAAATGGGACAGGTGGAGTAAGGGCAGGTCACACAATGCCACTTATAAAAGCTCCTCTCTTTTACTTGAGGTGAGTCACACATTCTCCTCTAAGCTCTAAGGAAACCCTTCACAAGAGGAGATGTGTTTTCTGATATTCCCAAGATCAAAATTTATCAACATTTTAGGAGAAGATTAATAGTTATAACTCAAAGGAAAATGTGTCCTTTTGGTCATAGTGCAATTTAAGAAACTCTTTCCTCAACAGTATCCTTATAATAAAGAATCAAAAACTTGATGCACACATTGGTGAACACCTTTAATCCCACTTACTTGGGGGGCCAAAGCAGGAGCATTGTCAGTTCAAGGTCATCCTTTACAACTTAATGAGACCCTGTCTCAAAACATACTAGAGAGGTAGCTCAGTGGTAAAGTGCCCCTGGGTTTAATTCCCTAGTACCAAAAAATGTTTTTTATTTTTTTTTTTTAAAAAGAACTGAAAACTCTTCTGCATGTTTGTTTCTTAAGCCTCCCTTCAGTATATTTAATGGTTAGCATCAAAGACACTTTAGTAAATAACATTCTCCTGGGTGAATAGGAAGGAAAGCAGTAAGAGGGATAAGACCAGGAATTGTGCTCTTTGTTGGTGTGACTTACACCAGCTACAAGGTAGATAGATATGGAGCCATTTTTAATAGCAAGGTTGAGGGTGACAATTGTTATCTGGTTAGGAAAGTTGGAGAACCTGATAAGGAAAAGTAGTTGAATAGAATATCTGCCATCTCTAAATGGAAGTATGTGTTGATGGGTTAAGATTCTCCTTGGGAAATAATTTTGGCTATTTTCCAACACATAGGTTAAGGGATCATTCAGGCTTTAAAGTTGAAGAACATGGTCAATGAATTCAACCTGAAATCGTGCATTTTTCATTGTTTATAAATTTTCACAGGTAATGCATGCTCATCTTAAAACATTTCTAAAAACTTTATTCATGTATCAAGTATAAAATATATAGAGTAGCAAAGTATCCTTTATTTTCTCTAGTCTCTCTTAGCTAATAACATGTATTTAAGTTGTTTCTAGGTTTTGGCTATTATAATGCTGCAGTAAACATACTGACACTGGGTGCTTACTCATCTAAAGAAAATATTGCATGCATGAGTTTGCACTCATTCACACACACACGTTTATCACTTTAATGATAGATGTTGCCTCTCATATACTTCATAATTTATCTTATCTATTAGTATTTTTAATGTTGTGTTTGAAAGTTGTTGCTCTAGGCCACTATAAGTGGTCTTAATTTTATGTTCATATTTATGTTCTTATTTCAATCATGAGAAAGTATCTAAATAACCATTTATTAAATGAACTAAAGGATGGCTTGAAAATGAATACTTTGCCTTGATTATGTATCTACAATTTATTTAATAAGAAGAAAATGATTGTAATTGCAACTCCATTGAATTTTATTATGTTTGTAAAGTGGTTTGTTTTATAATATCTTAGAGAAAATTGGCCTTTTTTCTCTAAAATAATTTTACCTAATAAAAAAATCATAGATTACTTCTGCAAAACAGGTTTCTGCTTCCAGTTGGGTTGGAGAAGGTAGTGGCAGGACATTGTAACCCCTGCAACAAATCATAAAACAAAATAAACCAGATAAATTACAAAAATATTGTTGCAATATGTTAGTACAGAATACATTATCCAAATATTTAATAGTTTAAAAGAACTGTTTTACATAACTCATGATTCTGTGGATTAGGAATTTAGATAGGTCTCTGTTGGTTATTTTTATGTTCCATGTTTTATTAACTGAGATCATGGAATGTATTCAGTTGATGAATAGATCGCTCTGGAGGATACAAGATACAGATATATGTAGTTGTTGGGAAGCTACGGAATATTGAGTTCATGTGGACATTCTGGCATGGTAGTTTGAAGGTAGTCAGGCTTCTAATTTGTAGCTTTAGGTCTCCTACAGAAAATTTTTAGCAAATAAAAGTGGAGGTTGCCAGTATCTTAAGGCCTAAAACCGGAATCTGGCACCACATCATTTTAAATGTATTCTGTTGTACAAAACAGTCCCAGTACCCTCTCAGTTTGAAGGAGAGATAGGCAAGATTTCTCAATGGGAGAAGTATCATAGGATGTATGGCCATCTTTAATCCATCACAGTCTACTTTCTGGCCACAAATTACTTCAATTTCTTTATACCTGACCCACTTCCAAAACTCCCTACATTTTCTGCTCAGTATAATTGTAGCCTCAGACTTAAAAAGTGTAGGACCCCAGCCAGGATCTTGCTGTTTTAATCAGGTCCAGATTTACAAGAAACTCCTCAGATGTAATTTCTCTAAAGAGACAAATTATCTACTCAACATATAGTGGAGAGGCAGGCACAGAATAACTGCAGTAGCCACTCTCATTCAAAAATGGAGAGATAACAGACATGTTGTTTTCACTGACCCATAGTAATATTTAAATCTTGAGAATGTCAGTTTCTTTTCGTTTTTTCTTTTTTTTTTTTTTTCTTAATTCGTATATTTCTTCTCACCGAAAATGATTCTCTCTGACTCTAGGATTCACCATCTCAGTTCTGTGCTGTTTTTCTTTGTCTTTAAGAAATGGTCATTTTTTTCATCTGGGTAAATTTTCCAGTCTAATTCTAGCCTATACAAGTTTGAGGATCCAAAAACCTATTTTCAATTTGTACTTTTGTCCCGAGACTGTGCGGCGCCGGCGGGGTGGGGGTGCACGTGCGCGTGGGCGGTCGCGGCGGGAACAAAGCAAGGCTGACCTTCACCGGGCTGGGTGGCGGGAGCCGCCTGTTCCGCCGCTGCCCTGGCCCGCCGCCCGCCCTCCGCCCGCCCTCCGCCCGCCCTCCGCCCTCCGCCCTCCGCCTCCCGCCCTCCGCCCTCCGCCCTCCGCCCTCCGCCCTCCGCCCTCCGCCCTCCGCCCTTCTCTCGGAGTGCTGCCGCCCGCCGCCCGCCATTCCAGCCCTTTTTATTTTGAGATAGGGTTTCCCTAAATTAGCCAGGCTGACCTCAGACTTGTAATCCTTCTGCCTCAGCCTCTTGAGTCACTGGGATTACAGTGCCACCATGCGCAGCTCTATGATACAAATTTGAACATAAATATTTGAAACCTATCAAGTCAGAGTGAACACTGGCATAGCCTAGGAATCTAACAGTTATAAAATCAATCTGGAACTGGCCCAGAGACCAGTATTTGGAAAACAGTTCCTACAGATTAAATCTAAAACTCTGAGGAGCTGCCCCTTTTCCTACTTCAGCCATTTATCCCACGGATTACTGCTTTGTCATGTGTTTCAGTATACTGAATGACTTCTATTTCTTTTACCTAGTATAGAGTAAGTACATGACCACTTTTGAAACTTTATGACTACCATAATAGATGACATATTTGTGGAATAAAATGATGTCTCCGTGTGTGTTTGTGTGTGTGTGAGTGTGTGTGATTATAATACATTATATATGATATGGTTCACACAGTTTCTGAGATATCATTTAAACCAGACAGGCATATAAACAGAGAGTAGTATTTAAAAAGCAGTAATAGTGTCATATTCAGAGTAACTAAAATTGGGGTTCTAACCAAAACTGTCAGGCTACAAATTCTTTTGCCTTTACCACTTGATTTTTTTCTTTTGTTTATTAGCATTTGGTTCTTACAGGAGAGGGAGATGCCTGGCAGGTAGAGTATAATGTATTTCCTACCACACAATAATAGTAAATTGAATTGAAATAATAGCAAAATCTAATAATGTTATTGAGAATTCATGAAGCAAAAAAGAAATGAGGAAACACCTCCATTAAATCATTAAAAAAAGACTGCAAATTTATTTAAATTATCATAGATGAATCTATAATTATAGTACCAATTTATTGAGATAAATTGAATTCCTTATTTGGAATATTTAGAAAAAATAGTTTAACTATTTCGGGGGCTGGGGATGTGGCTCAGTGTGTAGGGGGCTTTTCTAGCATGCACAAGGCCTTGGGTTTAATCTCCAGCACAGCAGAAAAACAAAAAAGATCATTTTATTTTACTTTTCCAAAGGAGTGAAACGGCTGGTTTCTGATGTGGGGTGTAATGGTAAGAAGTGAAGAATGTCTTTTTTAAACATATTTGCTGTGGCTTTTGATAGCATATTTTGCTGAGATTGGGGGTGGAGAGGGAAGGGAGGTGGAAAACCTCAAAACTCTTTTATCAGATACTGCCATCTGCTGGTCAATTCTCAAAATGCAACCTTGACTCATTTCTCATTAAAAATAACTCAAAGCCAGGCACCCTGATGCAGGCCTGTAATCCCTGTGACTCAGGAAGCTGAGGCAGGAGGATCTCAAGTTTCAAAGCCAGCCTCAGCAACTTAGTGAGGCCCTAAGCGAATTAGTGATACCCTGTCTGAAAACCAAAACAAAAACAAAGGGCAGGGGCTGTAGGTCAGTGGCAGAGCGCTTGCCTAGCATTTTGAGGCACTGTGTTCCATGTTTAGCATCGAGTAAAAATAAAATAAATAAAATAATTATTTTTAAAATACAACAAAAAATGGACTGGAGATGTGACTCAGTGGTTAAGAACCCCTGGTTCAATCCCTGGTACCGAAATAAATAGTATAATATAATATACAAACTCATACCTTGGCTATTATGAATTGTGCTGCTATAAAACTGATGTGACCATATCATTGTACTGTGCTTGTACTATGCTGATTTTAAATCTTTTGAATATGTGCTGAGGACTGGGTATAGGTGGTTCAGGTGGTAGATCCATTCTTAGTTTTTTGAGGAATCTCCATACTGCTTTCCAGAGTGATTGCACTAATTTTCAGTCCCATCATCAGTGTAAGAATGTTTACATCCTTGATGACTTTTATTATTATTTGTTCTTGATAATTGCCACAAATTCTGACTGGAGATGAAATCTCAATGTAGTTTTGATTTGCATTTCCCTGACTGCTAGAGATATTGAACATTTTTTCCATGTATTTGTTGATCTTTTGTTTTCTTCTTTTGAGAAGTTTATTTAGTTCTTTGGCCCATTAATTGATCAGGTTATTTTTCGAGTTCTTTGTACTTTCTGAATATTAATGCTCTATCTGAGGAGCAGGTGACAAAGATCTTCTCCCATTCTGTTGACTCTCTCTTCATATTCTTAATTGCTTCCTTTGCTGTGAAGAAGTTTTTTAATCTGATGCCATCCCACTTACTGATTTTTAATTTTATTTCTGGTTGTTTAAGAGTCTTGTTGAGGAAGTCAGTTCCTGAACTGTCATTTTGAAATGTTGGGCCTATATCTTCTTCTAGCAGTTGTAGGGTTTCTGGTCTAATTCCTAGGTCTTTGATCCACTTTGAGGTGACTTTTGTGCAGGGTGAGAGAGAGGGGTCATATTTCATTCTTCTACATATGGATTTCTGGTTTTCCCAGAGTAATTTGTTAGAAGGCTATCTTTCTCCCCAGTGTATGTTTTTGTCACCTTTGTCTAGAATGAGATAATTGTATTTATGTGAATTTGTCTTCCACTCTATTCCATTGGTCTTCATGCCTGTTTTGGTGTGAGCAGCATGCTGTTTTTGTTACTACAGCTCTGTAGGATAATTTGAGGTCTGGTATTGTGAGGCCTCCTTCATCATTTTCTTGTTCAGGATTGCTTTGGCTGTTCTGGGTCTCTTATTTTTCCAAATGACAGCACAATTCACAGTAGCCCCGGTATGGAACCAATCTAGGTGCACTTCAGCAGATAAATGAATGAAGCAAATGTGGTATATATACACAACGGAGATTAGTCATAAAAAAGAATGACATCATGGCATTTGCCAGTAAATGTATGGAAGAAACTGGAGAGTGTCATGCTAAGTGAAATAAACCAGTCCCAAAAAGTCAAAAGTTGAATGTTTTCTCTGATATGTGGAAGCTAATCCAAAATAATGGTTGGAATGGGAGTAGAAAGAGAGAGAGATGGAAATAAAGGGAGAGGGAATTTCATCAAAATAGAGGAAATATCAGCAAAGTAAAGAGATGAATGAGGGAAAGAAGGGGCCATAAAAGGGGAGAAGAGTGAAATAAATCTGACTAAACTTTCATATGAGCATGCAGTCATGGCCCATGGGTCCCAGCATCCGGTATATCCACAGGACACCAATTTAAAATAAGTGAACTGTAAATGGACTGAAGAGGGAAGGGTGGAGTGGAGGGAGGGAGGTGGGGGGGCACGGGCAAGTGCTGGGGACTGATATGAAGAGGCTGTGTTTCATGTTTCTGTGACTATTTCAGGGTGTATCTTGGTGTTTTATATAACTAAAAAGAATAAAATAAAAAAATATACTTATGCATATATGTAACTCAGTGTTCCAAATTCCTGTTACTCCAGTGTATGTAAAAAATAAGATTCATAAAACAATTATGTTTGGATAATAATGAGGTACAAGTAAAATTTCAAACTATTGAAACAATGGAAAGAATACTTTCCCTAAAGTGTGAAAGAAGTGTCGATTCCATATTTAAAAATAATTCCCTGTTAAAAATGATTATTGCTATCATTTAACCATCTGTATAGAGTGAAATCAGCAAATGAAAGAGCCCAGAGGCCTATTCTCTCCAAAGTTGACTAGATTAGAGATAAATTCATTTAATTTTTCTCAGTCAAGGGCTCATCACAGTGTTCTCTGCACTTCATGTGAGGTGATCATAAAAACTGACAAGTATGAATTATGAGACTTGCCTTAGCTTGGCATTAATCTGCAATCCTTTCCTAACCGCAGTAGTAAGCATGTCCTTGTCTGCATCTGATTCTGACATAGTCATCAGCAGCTCAGGAATTTGTTCCTGCTCAGCCTAGAGGGAGCTGTAGAGGTCCATGTCAGAGGGAGTTGACTTTGCCGTGCTGGGTGTGTAGACTAGGGAGGCCAAGCCAGGACTCTGCAGGACCATACTGAAGACCATGCAGACTGCATTTCCATGGGACATGCCCCAGCCAGTGGTAAGGTGAGTTTTCTGAACTAGACCTTTCCTACTTTCAGATTTTTCCTGTGTTGCAAAGCAAATGTCCTTTCCCCAAGATTAAAGAAGTTTTGCTGACAGTTCCAATGATTTTCTTGAATATTCTGCAGTAGTCTTTTCATGAGCATGCTTTATAGCTCAGTCTTGGTGTTCTTGGATTTGCCACTTGAGAGACTGCAGGGTGTTTGAAGCAGTCTTGGGGTTAAACAGATGTGTTTCATCAACCCAGCCCCTTAGTTAGAGGACTGCTCCTGGTGGCTCTTTGAGCCTGTTTCTTACTCAAAATTTCTTAACTTCAAGTTCATATATAACTTTACCTCTGAAACTGAATGGATTGTGTGTATATCATGGTTTTGTTCCCAAAGACTTCTATGAGATTTTCTAAGTGTCTTATAGCTTTTCCCCATCCTCCAAATACTTAAGACCACCTGTGATTATGCTTTTATATGAAGATTCTAGTGGTACACACTTCCCAGGGTGGTTGTGGTGATAAATTAAGGTGGGCAAAGTCACAGAAAGAACGTCTGTGCATGTACATGTTAGTTTCAATGAGGGGATCAGACAGGGACCAAAACTATTTCTGAAAACAAAAGACCAAGGGTATGCAATTGAGATGAACTCTGAATGGATGTACTGCCAATCACATAGTAACTGGGATATCCTTGTGTCATTTGAAACAACCCAAACCACCACCAACAAAACCCAGCAAACTTGAACAATGCAGGAGAAAACTGTGTCTCTACTAAATTATATTTATGCTATTTGATGCCGCAAAGGAATTTCCAAAACCCATATTCATATATACCATTTTGTATATACATAATTTTTTACCTTCCACAATGACTTTAGAACCAAACCACCAAAAAAAAAAGGATGTGTGCTGCATTTCTCTGTACACAGAATTATTCTAGAAGCATCTCATAGAATTAACATTCCTCAAAACACACTTTGGAAAACTGATTTTGTTGTATAAAGTCAACACTCAAATTGAATATTCATTATCAATTTTGAATGATACCATGCTGAAATTATAATATGATTAATTTTCATATAAAAATTTACATTCTAATTTCAGAAAGTTAAAACTGTAAACTAAAGATGTGTTTACTAGGATTATAAAATATCTCAAATTAGAAGATTTATTACACTCAAAGGAAAGTCATAGCACAAATTCAAGAGAGAAGATAAAACTCTCAACAGATATGATATATATTCAAGACATTCCTATAATCAAAAGCTTAACTCTAATACCAGGTATAAAATGCTTTTTAAATTCAACCAATGAAATTAAGTAAACAAAAGTACCCACAAGAGTTCACTTTATTTTTTCCATAGCCATAATCTAAATTTCCAATTTAATTTTCTGTCCTGAAATGCCTACTCCTAAATGCTATTATAACACTCTTCCTAAATCACAGCTCTAATCATGTTGTCCCCATAATCAAACACTTGCAGTGGCTTCCAATTGTACATTCAGTTGAGTCTGACTCATTAAAAATATTATTTAACATAGTCCATAACCTGGCACCAATCAACATCCAAACTGGTTTCCCTCAGCTCACTTTGACCCACTCTGCTTTTCAACAAAAATTTCTGAGAATTTAACATGATTTAGGCACCACAATAGGTTGTAAGATACTCTGTTTCAAGTCACATACAGTGGAGCACACCTGTAATCCCTGGGTATTCAGGAGGCTGAGGCAGGAGGATTGCAAATTTCAGACCAGCCTGGGCAATTTAGTAAGCCCTGTCTCAAAATAAAATCTAGGAGAGTTGGAGAGTTAGCTCAGAGTACTTCTGGGTTCAATCCCCAATACTGTGCAAAACAAAAACAAACAAAAAACCTCTTATTTCATTGGCTTTCAAAGATTAGCTAGTATCAGAGTCTCTAGAGGGTGCATCAAAAGAGCTTGTAAGGCCCCATCCCCAGAGTTTCTGATTCAACTGAAATAGCCTTACATTTCTAGCAAGTTCTCAAGTGATGCTGGCATTCCAAGGCCCTACACTTGGGGAACCTTTGCACTATTCCAAAAGCCACAAACTGGGAGCCAGTAGCTGAATGAAGCCCATTGACCTGTCTGTATGGAGACTTAAATGTGTTTTGAATTATTAGCAAAAGTTTTAAAGTTGGAAAAATTTACATAAAATGCAGATTTCTTATTTATTGCTGCATGCAAAAATTCAACTAAAACTAAGTAGAAGCTACCTCCAGAGAGGTTTCTAGTCCGGTTACCAAGACTGAATTGGCTCTCTGTGTACTGAAAATTCCTGGGCTTCACACTATGTGTATGTGCACAGCCTGAGCTATTCTCTTCCATTCTCCATGCCGTTTTTCTTTTCTTTCTTTCTTTCTTTTTTTTTTTTTTTTTTGGATTTTGATAGACCTTTATTTTATTTTTATTTATATGTGGTTCTGAGAATCGGCCCACACATATAGCCTCACACATGCTAGACAAGTGCTCTACCACTGAGCCCCAGCCCCAGCCGCCCGTGCTGTTTTTCGAGCGCTCACTCTGACTTCCAGCACCCTTTTTGTCCCACGTCGCTGAAACTCTGGCTACCCATTCTGAAGAGTGACTTAAAATCCTTCCTCAACAAAATCCCAGCAAAAACAAGTTAAGTAAAACACATATTAAAAATTTAGTATGAAGTTAACATGTGTTCTTTAAAAATCAAGGTTTTATTTCCATAACTACTAAAATAGCACTGTTTACAAAAACCAAAAGGCTATCTCATAAATTATAAACACAAATTTTTACTATTTTTGTTCTAAGTAAAATTTTCATTTTGATTTTTACTGTGAAGGAAATCTTTCTCAGAATAAGAATTTTAAAATAAATTAGGATATAACTTTAAGTCACACAGTCAAGATAGATAACAACTTCAGTAAGATATCTGATCTCACTTTACAGGACAAAAAAGAGAAGGGTTATGGGATCATACGAGGCCTGGTTTTATAACCTAACATTTTTTTAAAAGCAGTGTTTTGTTGTCCATGGTGCTGGGGATTGAACCCAGGACTCACACACACCAGGCAAGCATTCCACCCACACCATATCCCCAGGCCTGACAGCAATTTAGATGAAATAAATTCTTCTAATATTTAAATCCAGAGAATATATTATAGGTTTATAATTCTATAGACTAAATTGGGGGGCAGGGCACACACAAAAAAACTGAGTAATGGTCATTGATCTGCCACAGCTTTGTAACTCCAAGGAAGTCATTGAGTTCTTCTTGAACCTCAGTTTCATTATCTCTGAATTTGAGGAGGAGGGAAAAAGTGTTTTCCAAATATCTTCCATCTCTAAAATCTAAGACTAATTCCTTCAAAGGACGAAAACATTAAAAAAGTCACAATTTATTATTATTATTATTGTTATTATTATTATTATTTGGTGGTACTGGGATAAAACCCAGGCCCTTCCACATGTAGACCACATATAGACAACAGCTCTGCCACTGAGCTGTATCTCCAGTCCCACAGAGACGCTTCTTGTTATGAAGTCAGTATAGCTTTTAAACTGACTGATTTTGAAATCTTTACAGCTTTCAAAGTTCTAACTAAAAATGTTGAAGTGGGAACTTTGGAAGAATGTGTATGTTTGTATATATAATTGTATTATTTTAATGATTAAAATAAAAGATTGTCTATAAGGCCAACAATTGAATGTTTTAGAAAATAAATGAGGGGAAGATGATGAAAAATATCAGTAAATTTTAATATATAAAAAGAAAATCAAATAATCAAAAACTTATGCCATTAAAAAAAGAAAATCACGTCAAAAGTTTTTTTTTCATAATTGAGATCAACAATATTTTCAATATCTGTTCTCCTTCAGAATATTACCAAAGTAATTTTGGACAAAATTGAAATTATCAAATTGCAAGATTGAAAAAAATTGTAGAGACTCATATATTCAGGTAGATCAAGCCAAAAGCAAATTGCTTTCAGCTTCTCTATGTCAATTTTCGCCCTTCTCCAGCTACTGCCTTCTTTTCCATCCATCCCTCTTCTCCTGAACGTACAATCCAAAATTGATTTGATTTTCTAAAATTATCTGATGCCCTTCTTTCAACATTTGCAGGATCTGAGGTTCACACACTAATAGTGACTGAAAGCATTCTCTGGTTTCATGCAGGGAAAAAAAAAAAATCATCTCTCCTTGGAGTGAAAGATGGAGACGATGTGATTCTTGTTTCACCAGAGGAGAGTGATGTTGACAAGGATGTTTCCATAACATGTACTAATTCATGTTCTCTTCTTGGCTCTGTGGTATCACTGTGTTCACCCTGTGTAATGCCCTCTTGCTTCACCTCCCCTGGAATAGCAGCAGGACAGGACTCCAGCATTCCCTGTAGAGAGCTGATGCCAGTTTGTGCCAGTTCATTCAAGTTTGCCCCAAAGGAAGTGGCTCTAGGGTTGCCAGCGAGGATGCTTCAAAACAATATTTTCCACTGTGATTACTCCCATCATTACCTTCATTAGTGCTTCCTGCAGCAGGCAAAAGATTTCTACTGCATACTCCAGAATCATTCTGTGACTGGAGAAAGGCAGTATTTGCAACATCCTCAAATAACTTTATATGTGAATTCAGCTTTGTAATCTCTTCATTCAAACTTAGATTGCTTCTTTGCTTCTTTGTGGTGGTATGAATATTGTTTTTTTTTTTTTCCCAAGGACTTACTTTGTAAATGACTTCGTACTGCAGTGCTGACAGCCTGTCAGAGCACCCCCTATCCCTTCCTCAGCCCTCCAGCATACCCATCCAAGGATGCAGCACTGGCCACAATCTGACAGAAACTGTGCCTCAGGGAAATAGCACCCCTCCCTCCTTCCTCCCTCCCTCCCTCCCTTCCTTTCTTCCTTCCTTCTGCTGGGGATTGAACCCAGGGCCTTGTGATTGCGACGTCAGCATTCTACCAACTGAGCTATATCCCCAACCCTGGAAGGCTTTTTATTTTGGCTTCTATCTCATTACAAGTTATTGATATGTCTATGTTCTTTTGATTCAGTTTTGGCAGAATGTACATCTAGATTGTAAATGTAGAAATTTCTTCCAGATTTTCCAATTTATTAGTATATAAGTTTTCAAAATAATCCCTAATGATCCACTGAATTTCTGTGACATCGGTGGTGATTTCTCCATTTTCAACTCTAATTTTATTAATTTGGGTCTTCCCTCTTTTTCTTTGGTTAGTTTGACTAAGGGCTTATCAATCTTGTATATCTTTTTAAAGATCAACTCTGTTTTATTGATCCTTCGTATTATTTTTTATTATAAATTTCATTGATTTTGATTCTCATCTTAATCATTTCCTTCCTTCTACTGGTTTTGGAATTGATTTGATCTCTTTCAAGGGCCTTGAGATCCACCATTAGATTGTTTACTTGGGATTTTTCTGATTTTCTTCTGTAGACACTCAGAGCTGTAAATTTCCCTCTTAGAATTGTCTCTAGAGCAAAGGGACACTTTTTACTCAAACTCTATTTCTGTTTGATAAGCCAGTCGCATTCACATGGTATAATTTTTAAAAGTGTTCCTTCTTGAGTCAGGGTGAGTCACACTGATTACAAAATCTTCAACTCACAGAGAACAGGAACCCGGAAACAATCTGGAGCTCTCTAACATACCACATTGTGCTGACAGGGCCACAGAGGCTTCTTTAGGAAGGGCCTGCCTGAGGTCCCCCGTGAGCACAGTGCCCTCTACAGATTACTAGTTCTGCACCTGAGCAGACTGTAGGGATGTCCACCTTAAGCCACAGGCAGGTCTCCCCCTGGCCCTTCTACCTCTGGTCTGTGTGGATATCACCAGCTACTTAGTTCTCTGGCTCAGTTCTCCCTTGGTTGTGTCCTCTTCCTACTCCATACCCCATCAAGTCCCCACCTCAGAAATGCATTCTGGTCCTGCATCTGCAGCCCATCTGCTCTAGGCTGGGATCCTGTAGCCCTGCTAATCTCCTGGAATGCCCCATCTTTGACCTCTTGGCCCCACCTCCACTCCCTGAACCTCCCATTGGCAGGCATCACCTCCTGAGGCCCTTGAATCCTAGACTAAGGGAAACTGACATGTGCCTGCCCTGTGATTCCCGTGTTCTGCCCCAAATCCTCTCCCTCCAAGTGTGCTTCCCAGGTTCTTGTTCATGTTTGATGCCCCAGTGAAAAGCAGGTGTTTCCTGGTTGGAGGTTATTTTTATTCCATCTGTGTGAGTGTTGAGATGGGGTGAACAGTGAGGAGAAAGGAGAAAATGAGGAACCAAAACTCTGTAAGTGAGGGAGAGGTGGGAGAAAGGTAGAATAGAGGAACGTGAATTGAAAATGCCCCTGTTCCCATGTCTGAGTCTTTGTCTCCTTTCAGAGCCCTGTCGGCACAGGCTTTACTCTTGCATTCCTGACAGCATTCTGTCCTTTTGACAACCTATTAAGCTTCACTTGCAGAGTTCTAAGATTTTTCTAACCTGCTCCTCCAAACTTGTCCAAATTCTTCCTGCAACCTGGTTCCAAAGACTTCTGAAACACATGGTCACATAAAATTAGAGCAGTGGTCTCATTTCCTTGCCAATGGTTTAGGTTACTGAATCTTGTCACAGTATCCAACTAATGTCTCTTTACTATACCTGGTCACTGTACATGGCTAATGTCTGTGGTTACTCTATCTGGTCTCAGCATTTCCTTAATGTCTCTGGTACTGTACCTGGTACTGTTTTGCTGATGTCTCTGGTTACTGTACTAAGTCCCAGGATCTTGCTAATATCTCTGGTTACTGTAGCTGGTTCTGCAATCTGATTATTGTCCCTATTCACTATACCTGGTCCCAGTAAGTGACAAATGTCTCTGGTTATTGTACCTGGTCAAAGTATCTTGCTAATATCTTTGATTACATCACCTGGCCATAATAACTGACTGGTGCCTCTTGGTCATGGTATCAGGACAGCATATCTGGTTATTGTCTCTGTTTTCTCTATGTAGTCCCAGTGCTTGGCTAATGTTTCTTGTTACTGGTCCTGATTGTGCTGTCTGACTATTATCTCTGGTTACTGTACCCGTTCGCAGTATCTGATTAATGTGTCTGGTTACTCTACCTTGTCACAGCATCTGGATAATGCCTTGTCTTATTTTCCTAGGATTATTTCCCCATATCTAGAGATTATTTCTGTTTACCATACCTGATCAAGGAACCTGGCTAATGATTAGTTACTGTACCTGGTCACAGACCCTGGGTTTTGTCTCTGATTACTCTACTTAGTTATGATATCTGATTATTTCCTCTGACTACTGTTCCTGATCTTGGTATCTATTTGTTGCTTCAGATTACCAGTCCTGAATGTGAAAATCTGACTAACATATTTGATTACTGTATCTGGTCTGGCTTGTGTCTTTGGTTCCTGGTCATGATATCTGCTTATTGTCACTGTGTCCTGTACCTGGTCAGAGTATCTAGGTATTTTCTCTGTTTACTGTATCCAGTCACAGTATCTGGATAGTGCCACAGTATCTGGGTATTTTCAGTGTTTTCTTTACCTGGTCACAGTGTCTCTATAATGTTTCTTGTTACTGTATATGGTCACGGTATATCTGGGTAGTGTCTCTTGTCACTGTACCGGGTAATGGTATCTTTGTACTGTTTCTGGTTACTTGACACTATTGGTTTGAGCCTCTGGCAAGTTAAACATTATGGCAGGGGGCACGTGCTGGAGCAAAGCTGTTTACCTCATAGTGGCCAGGAAGCAGAGACTAGGAGGGATGAGAAAGGAAGCCTGGGATAAAAATGTCAAAATGCACCCTCTAGGGCATTTCCCCAATGAACTACATTCTCCAAATATGCCCTGACCTTCTGAGGTTTCTACCCCTCCAAATAGCCCATTGAGTTATGAATCCATTGTTAACCTCATAATCCATTTATGAGGTCAGAGATCACCTGTCTCCTGCCAAGGCCACAAATGTGAGCATTTTTGCACTGGGGAACAGGTCTTCAATACATGGGCTTTTGCGGGGGCATTGAAGATTCAAATCATAGCTTGGCTATTAGAAGTTGAGCTAGTTTAAACATTGATGTGGCTGTGTCACTGTAGTGTGTTGCTTTTAAGTCCTTTGGGTATAGACTGAGGAGTGGGATAACTGGGTCAAATGGTGGTTCCAATTCAAGTTTTCTACGGAATCTCCATACTGCTTTCCATAGTGGTTGCAGCAATTTGCAGTCCCAATGTATGAGAGTACTTCTCCCCACATCCTCGACAACATTTATTATTACTTCTATTGTTGATAATTGTGATTCTGACTGCAGTGAGATGGAATCTCAGTGTAGTTTTAATTTGCATTTCTGTAATTACTAGAGCTGTAACTCCACATCATGTACAACCATAAGAGTGGAATCCTAAATGGAATAAGTTATACTCTGTGTACGTATAATTTGCCAAAATACATTCCACTGTCATGTATAACTAAAAAGAATAAATTAAAAAAAGAAGATTCAAAACATAGCATTCTGCCCACACCTCCTGAAGTCTGATATCCACCTGATAATGCAAACTGTGTTTGGTTGATCTCCAACATTTCTCTAGTGAATAGTTTCACCATGGCTCAAACATCCAAGTTCAAAGTCTCCTCTGAGACTCAAGGCCAACTCTTTGATGTGAGCCACTCTAAAAGTTAAAGCACAAGTTACATACTCCTCAGATACAAAGCACAGGGTAAAGATAACCTTTCCCAAAGGAAGGACTAAGAAAATGGTAAGGAGGAATAGTCCAAAGCATGACCAGAACTGAGCATGTCAAACATCAGTTCCTGTAAGCCCATGTTCAGCATCTGTGTCACACAATTGAGTTCCAAAGGGCTTATATTTTTTTTTAAATTTATTTTTATTGTAAACAAATGGGATACATGTTGTTTCTGTTTGTACATGAAGTAAAGGCATACCATTTGTGTAATCATACATTTACATAGGGTAATGGTGTTTGATTCATTCTGTTATTTTTTCCTTCCACCCCATCCCTCCCACCACTCTTATCCCTCTATACAGTCCCTCCTTCCTCCATTCTTGCCCCCTGCCCACCCCCCATTATGTGTCATCATCCGCTTATCAGCGAGATCATTCGTCCTTTGGTTTTTTGAGCTTGGCTTATCTCACTCAGCATATTATAGAAGAAAAAGTAGGTCCAAATCTTCAACATGTCGGCTTAGGATCAGACTTCCTTAACAGGACTCCTATAGCACAAGAAATAAAAGCAAGAACTCAAGGGCTTTTAGAGTGCCCCACTCCAATGACCTTGCAACTTCACTGTCCTGGGCTGGCTCTGCTCACTGCCTTCAGCTTTCTCTTGGCACACATTCCACATCTGGCATCTCTAACTTCCTGTGGTCTCCACTGCAGCTCACCCTTCACTCTCACAGCTTCTCAGATTGCCCACTTGTAGGTGTCCTCAGGGATTCTCACCATGCCATGCACTGCCTGTCCTCTTTGGCTTTCCTTTGACACCTTGGTGGAAGTTTGTGGGATTCTGTAATTTTGCTTTGGTATACCTATTAAAAAAAGCAGCTTGGAGAGGACATCAGGGCCTGCCACAACAGGAACGATACCTGCCCACAACTTGAATGTGCCTGTAGCTGCTTCAATGTCTGGATAGCTGGAGCCTGGGAAGGAAATTTTGGTGCAACAATTCTCTACACAGCCCTGTGCCAACAGGGTGCCCTTGGAGCTTTCTCCTGGAACCATCTTTCAAATGAGTTGGATGGAGGGTGTGGCTAGTTCCTGAGAGGTCCTCAAAGGATCTTTCCTATTTTCCCAGTGCAAAGTATGTCAGGGGACCTTTAAGATCCAAACCACAGCAGGAGGCATTCAGACTTTGCTAAGAATGTGGATTCGTTGCAGGTATTGGGATCAAATTATTCTCAGTGCTGATCCATTTCTTCCACTAACCCTCAATGTTGCTGTGGATACTATGGATATGACACTAAACTCCCCAAGCCTCACAGCTCATTCTCTTTCAAGAGACTTTATTGAGCACCTACTGTGTTTGTTTCTATGTCCTAACACCCAAAGCACACCAGCCCATGGGACAAAGTGAATTTCTGCCCCATGACAAAATGGGAGATAAGATTTAAGCTCAGGGCCAATGGACTATGTAAATAAGTCAGATCATGGGACAGTATGTGACAGGTGGCAACATTCAAATAACATTCATTTCCTCCTACTCTTCTTTGTTCTCCATCGCCACAGTTTTAGGAGACTCAGCTCTTCAAATGTTGACAGAAGGTCTTAGTTAAACCATGGTGACTAGAACGGAATGTGTTAGTCCCAGCTTGGAGAGTGCTCTCTTACGTGCTTTCTATTCTCCACTCAGGTTCAGACTGTGTCTGGGGCATTCTGGAGGGCTCTGGTCCTTCCCTGACACAGGAAGTAGAAACATAGGAATGAGACTCGAGTCAACTTCAAGATCACCCAAACAACCATTTGACTGTGTGCTTCAGTGATGCCCTCTGGTGATTCTTTGTGATAGACCAAGGATACTTGGTGGAGCAGGCAGCCTACTGATGTACTTGATGGGGGACTACACTGAATTACTAGTTATATTGAATCACCCCATCTGAATATCGGTGTATTGCAGTCATTATCTTCAATAAATAGCTAGGAGGTGCATATCTCCACGTACATGTGAATCTGATCCAGTTACCATGTGTTGGGGAGTGAGGCCTTTGAACTCAGGGTGGGTGTGAAAGAAGGGACTGAGCAAGATGGCTCCACTTTCCTGGGCCTCAGTTTTCCTCACCTACAAAAAGGAAATGGGACTACCCCATGTTTCAATTTGACCTTGATCTGACCTTTAGTGGGCTTTCCATGTGTTCCTGATCCCTTAGTGGGTTCACACACTTAGACTTTCTTGTACATTCTTCCCTCTAAGCCCATTTATGTCCACAAACTTTGTCCCTGATAATCACTCTGTCTAGAGCAGGCTTCACAGATCCAGCCAGGGCTGCAGGTACTTCCTCTGTTAGTTCATGTAGACATAAATTTGATCCTGTTTTCTCTTCCTTCTGCCACTCCGTTTTTGGATTGGGGAGTTTCATGTATTTTCACTTAAAACATGTCCTCATAAGGGAGGACTCCTTGTGTCTTTTAATTGTTTGTTTCCTATAGTTCTTTTGTCCTTAAATTCCTGAATGCTTATCTTCTGCATAGCTGATTTTTGTAGTAAAACACTTGAATTTCCATCTATTTTATTCTCATCATGTACATTATTTCATTGTTGTTCCCATGGGTTTCCATTTGACATGAAAAAGTGATACCTTGTTTTTGTGGCTCAAGAGAAATGTGACTTCAATAAGATTCTAAATACTGTACTAGGCAGCTCTACCCTATCCCCACTTGGTTATGAATGTCACAATGTTCTATGTGTATGCACTGTGTGCTCAGTAACACAGAGTAATAATTGGAATTTGTTGTGACATTAGTCTCCTTAATCATGTAGGAAACCAAAGCATTACTAGTTTTATAGTGATCATGAATTTGCCTTCACCAGTGCTCTTTCTGTCTTCATCCAGCTGTGAAATCCTATTGAATGTTCTTCAGTTCAACCCAAAGGAATCCCCACATGTCAGGTGCCTCTACTAGTGATCAAGTCCCTCAGCCCTTGTTTATGCAAGGTTGTAGTTCCAATGCATGTATTCCTCCAAAGCTTCTGTTGAAAGATAAAGTCAAGGGTAAGCATATTCAGAGGTATAGGCCTGAGGAAGTGGTTGTGCCATGAGGCTCTGACATTATGGAAAGATGTGTGCCTTTAGAAAAGAGTCTTTGTGTAGCATGCACAAGGCCCTGGATTGGTTCCCATCAACACATACACACAGATATGAGCAGCTTATTAAGCCAGGAATGGTGGTTCACATCTGTGATCCTGATACCAGTGATGAGGATCAGGGCTGAGTCCTGTTCCTCCAGTGTTAAAATTGAACACCTGAGGAGTGCTGAAGCAAACATAGAAAGCAAGTTTTATTTAAAGGATAGAACAGAGATATTTAGACTTCTTTGAAGAGAATGGACCCAGAGCTGGGTGTCCAAGAAAGTGGGGGTGTCCTGCCCCTTTTATTCATTTTAGATTTCCTTTGTTCTCATGCTCTCTCCTCCCCCGATTCTGCTTACGTAGGTGATCCAAAAGGTAGAATGATCCGAGGGCAGAAATGAAGCTGCCCAGGGGTATGGGCAGGAAGGGAGTGGCCCAGGAGGCATTCATTAACACCTGCTTATAGGGAGGAACAATTCCCTGGAGGCAAGTAGCCTTGGCAACAGGTTGAAGAGGAGGAGGAAGAGGAAGGGCTTTGGAGGTATTAGCATTTTATTTCCTTTCCTTTTGAAGCAGCCTCTATCTTTCCAAACTGACCCAATCATTTATTACCTACACTGACTGTCTTTTTGTCCCCTGGCCTCAAGTCCAACTACTCTGGAGCCTAAGGCAGTAGGAACACAATCTCAAGGCCAGTCTGGGTAACTTAGTGAGATCCAGTCTCAAAATCTAATAAAAAGGACTGGGATGGAGCTCCATGGTTATGATGGTTAATTTGAATTGTCAACTTGATTGGATTAAGGATGGCAAAGATTAAGAGGCTTCTGGGCATTTCTAGGAATGACTGGCATGCGGGATAGTGCACTGAATTGGATAATCCTCCCTAAGTGTGGGCAGCAACATCCAATAAGTTGGAGGCTTGGATGGAATAAAAGTTGGAAGAACAAGGATGTAGTAGCAGATACAAACTCTTTCTTCTTGAATGGGTTCTTGATTGCTGCTGCAATTGCCTGAGGATATCAGATTCTCACTCCTTCACTCTTACAAAGCAGACTCTGCCAGTGATTCTTCAGGAAGTTTTCAGAAACCTTCAATCTTGGACTGAGGTAGTATTGTTGATCCCTCTCATTCTGAGGCTTCTGCATCTTGGATTGTGCAGCTATTGGTTGCTCCAGCTCTCAGGCCTGTAGACAACCATTGTGGACTATCCAACTTCTCATCATGTAAGCCAATCTAATAAATCTCCCTTTTATAATCATGCCTTCTTTTGGTTCTATTCTTCTAGAGAACCCTGATTAATACAGTGGTAGAGACCTTGCCAGCATGTCTTAAGCCCCATTATCATTAATAATTTAAAGAAAAGCAGGAAGGAACAAAGAAAGGGGGTGGGCTTTAGGGAGTGGGTTCAGTCCTTCTGCCTCCTCTTCCACATGAGGGTACAGCAACAAGGCCCCATGTTGGACAGAGAAAGTGAGCCCACACACCTCATCTTCTGGCACCTCAACTTTGGATTTGTCAGAGTCCTCAGAACCCACTACTTTGAGAAATCAATTTCCATTGTTAAAAACCACCCAGATTTATGTATTTCATACAGCAGCATGACAGGAACACCAATCACCACTTGGGAACACTTCTGTTTCTCTCTGCTATGGGAAGACAATGGGATTGTTGACAATAGGATTCTTGGCTGACAATTTTTTCCTTCATCATTTTGAATATTTCAACACACTACCTTCTGGTTTCCAAGGTTTTTGAGGAGAAATGAAATGAGGACTTATGGTGAAAAGATGACAAAGATGACATTCCTAGATGTAAATTACTTGGCCTGTGGTGTCTTAGGGAACAGAGCATTATGTGGCAGCATCAGGATGTGAGATAAGGGCTACTGTTCTCTGGACACTGCTCATTTTGAGTTGAAAGAAGAAGGAATTGAATACCCTGTGTGTAGATGGGTCAAAATCTTTAAAAGGCAATAGTGGATACAGATTTATGGACTTGGAATGAAAGCTTTCTACAGGTCTGGGTTGAGAGTGTAGCTACTCCCAGTAGGAGGATTCTCAGAGTCATCCCTGAGAACAGAGACCTATTGCAGACTAGACTGTGGGGAGGCCCTTGGGAGTGTCAGGAGAGGAAAGAGGAAGGGAAGGAAGGAAGTGATGGGAGATGAAGGGAGAGGAGGCAATAGAGTGAGAAGGGAGAAACAAAGATGGAGAGAGCAGAAAGATGAGGGAAAGTGGGAATGGGGGCCTACAGGAGAGGGAAAAGGGCCAATGGGTGGGTGGAGGTGAAGGAGGGAGATGATAGGGAAGAGGAGGAGGAGAGCAAATTAGGAAGTAGGAGAGGGAGGAGGGGTGTCATAGAAGTGATACCGCCGTTTACCGGTGACGAGTTCTGCTTCTTCTAATGTTGAAGATTAAGCACTAGAGAAGCACGCCAAGGCAAGCATATTAAGCAGGTTTATTTAAAGGGAATAATACAGACTTCTCCCGGCAGGAAGAAGGGGGCCATGGCTGATGTTCTAAAGTCCCAAGAAGTGAGCACACCCTGCATCTTTTATAGGTTAAAGTCTCCTTTGTTCTCTAGTTCTTTCCCCCCTTATCTCTCCTTCCTGCCTTCGTGACTAGGCCTGGTTTTGCATTAAGTGAGAAGCCATGGGCAGGGGGAGGGCCAAGGTGATTCAGGCAGATAAGGGCCCAGGGGGCATTAATTAGCAGCTCCTTGTTTGCAGTCCTTGATAAAGGCAGGTAAATTTGGTAATCAATGGGCTCCGGAGATCTTTGACATTCCATTCTTCCAGGGGCAGTCTCCAACTTCCAAAGGCAGATGGCTTCATGGCTTCATTTCCTCGAATTGACCCGATTCCCTATTTCTACACTAACTACCTGTCCTTAATTCTGGCTTCAGAAGTAAGGGATTATACACATGGGAGGTGAAAGGCAAGAGTGGGGAACAAATAGGGTGGGGTGGCCCAGAGGTAATGACTGGAAGACAGCCCCTGCAGGACTGGCAGAGGGAGTGGCTGTCAAAGGAGATAGGATGGAAAGACTTGGGGACTCCTAATCCCTATGGATGACTGACTTGGAGTAGGAACTGGAGTGACAGCCTTTCTGCTGTCTCCCTGAGGAGGGGAGACTGGGAAGAGGTTGATGGTGAATTGATTTTGAGATGAAACTGAATTCACAACTTCTGCTTGCAAGGTGGGTCTGTACAAGCTGCAGGCCTCTGCAGCCAGTAGGCCTGCTGCATGGCATCACAGCTCAGGAACCATGCCATCCCCCCTCTGAAGATGTACGCCTTACTGGCCTTAAGGGAAAAGGGTGATGACTGCTCTGGCTAGTTCAGGCTGTAAAGCAGCATTGACAGGGAAACAGCAGTCAGGGTCTTCCTACAGAGGCCTAAGGACTCCCAGTAGAAGGGGAGCTTGCTTTTGGATTCGACGTGTAAGGTCATTTGGAGCTGGGACATCTCTCACTTTAGCACAGTCCAGAGGTCCAAGGTGGCAGTTGGTAGATGACCTCACAAGTTGTACATAGGTCTGGGATCTTGACAAGAAATAGACAAGAGCAAAGCATTATTTTCTGCAAATGATGAGCACAAAAGTAATCAGCATTATTAACTAGTCCCTGAAAACTCTGAAGTCAGTATATCCTGTTACTCATGTTAGTGTGGTCTAACATGCCACTGGGTTGTCAGTGGGGGTTATTAGGACTTTTGAAACCTTATCAACATTGTTAGATAGTTTTTTTCATTAGTTTTACATGTTTAGTAGAGGTTAGGACTTCCTTGTGTCACATTGGATCTTTTACAGAGATAAATATAGGGGCCAAATAATACCAGTAAAAATAGATTGAGGCTCCCGGGTCAAAATGGCGACCAGGCCTGCTGGTTTGCGACGTAAGGGAAAGTGGCGGCTCCCGTCCAGTGGGCTTCCCTTTTCCAGGTCCGGCTGACCTGAGGGTTGAGACGACCTGCTGCTCCGAAGGTGCCAGAGGTGACTCTCACATCCCTGAGCGCCAGCTGCCGCTGCTCGGCGTCCTTCCCCTCAGCCCTTGGAAAGTTCAAGGACACAAAGAGATAATTAATGGGTGTCAGCCAAAGTGAACCGAGTGCTTACTAAATGAGCCAAGCTCTGTCAATTGCATTGGCTCGATAAATTCTACCACTTGAGATTTCTTTCATGCCCTGGTAGCAGACATTGGTTATTGGAGGAAATGGAATTGGAGCCCTTGTTCCGTCCCTCGAGCTTCTCTCTGGGAATTAGAGTTGCAGCATCAGGCCGGTGGCTGGATGGTATTCGAAAATGGTATTATAATGCTGCAGGATTCAATAAACTCGGGTTAATGTGAGCTGATACAATACATGAGGATGAAGATGTAAAAGAAGCCATAAGAAGGCTTCCCGAGAACCTTTATAATGACAGGATGTTTCGCATTAAGAGAGCCCTGGACCTGACCATGAGGCAACAGATCTTGCCTAAAGAACAGTGGACAAAATATGAGGAGGATAAATTCTATCTTGAACCGTATCTTAAAGAGGTTATTCGGGAAAGAAAAGAACGAGAAGAATGGGAAAAGAAGTAATCATGTAATTGAAATCTGTGAATATAATTGTCCTTATAGATTTCTATGAAGTTGGTTAAACTTGAAACATACAATTTAAAAATTATTTCATCTGCATATATATTATTTTAAATAAATGTCTATCATAAGCATTGTTGGAGTTTTTGACTTCTAAATCTTAGCCGGATAAGTCCCTGAATTCACTTATCTGTCAAAATTCTTTCCAGACTTTTAAGATATTTTAAGTCAGTGTTCAACTGCTTCTTGGAAATCAGAGAGGCCACTTGAATCTTTCCCTCATTGTTTGGATAACCTCTTAGTTTTCTGAAGGATATAACTTTCTGCCAAGCAGAATCACCCCCATTAGATGACCTTTGTTGACTTGCAAGATACTTGGGAGCTGCATCAAGACCTTACTTGGCAGATATGGGATGGGGCAAGAAGCAAGAGCACTCATGCAGAATGGCTTTCAGCTTCAGAAGAGACTGAATGAAAAAAGGGAGACAAACAGCGTCTTAAACCCCTGCTTTCCAAGTAGATTTATTTTGTATCTTTCTATTAGAAATTGATTGTGTATACCTCAATATGAGTATATCTATATGTGCCCTTGTGATGATAACGTAGGTTAGAAAACCAAAGTAGATAACTATAAAAATATGCAAATGCAAAAAAAATTGTTATAAAGTATATTGTAAGATTTGGGTACTAGTTCATTTAAAAGTTTTAAGATTGTAGGCTAATTTTTAAAATATACATTAGAATCATTCATTGTCCTCATTTCCATCCCTAAATTCTGAAATGCTCTTTTCGGAGGTGAGAGCATGGAAACCATAGTGAACCAGGCAGGAATAGTAGGACCTGTGGTGCGTGGTGTTCCATGCCCACTGCTGTGTGAGGGAAGATATACCATGAAGGACAAGACAACAGGGTGAGAAATAAATTTTGTGTTACATTTAAAATTCATAAAACGTGCTGGCATATTTGGTTTTTTTCACATAAAGAGTTTTGTTTGAAAGACATGTTTGACCTTTGCAACATGATCATAAAGAGCAACTTAAAAGTTGTGCTAAAATATTGGAAAGCCTTGTTAAATTCTATAAGAGGGCTGGGATGTAGCTCCACAGTAGAGCATTTGCCTGGCATGTGTGAGGCCCTTGGTTTGGCCCCCAGCACTGGAAACACATTTTTTTCCTTAGGAGACTCTGATATTCAGACTGTATTTTGAAATACATATTCTGAAAATCGTTCTTGTTGATTCTCTTTATTCTGACTTAGATCCTCATTTGATAATAATTTTGCTCATGGTAAAAACTATTCTTATAATCATTAATTTTTAAGTTCTTTTAACATTTAAAGTAAGACTAAGGGAAACACTGAAAGAATCAAACAGTTGACCAAGGTTGAGGTCTATCTTGAACAGGGGCTTCTAGGCTATCCACCTGCTCAAAATGTGACAGAACAATAGAGCAGCCTCTGACTGGGAGAGTTCCTCCTAAAGCCAATTGTGCTTATTCTACATTGCTTGATTACTTTTTTTGGGGGGGGCAGTGGTACCAGGGATTGAACCCCGGGGTATGCAACCACTCATCTTTATCCCTAGTCCTTTTTATTTTGAGACAGGGTCTCGCTAAGTTGCTGAGACTGGCTTTGAACTGGTGATCCTCCTGCCTCAGCCTCCCAAGCCACTGGGAATTACCTTCATCTAAATGAGCAACAAGTTCCCAGTGACTCAGGAGGCCAAGGTCGGGATTGCAGGTTTGAGGCCAGACTCAGCAATTTATCAGGTCTTGAGCAACTTAACAAGACACTGTCTCAAAATAAAATTGTTAAGAAGGGTGTGGGGATGGGGAGATAGTGGTTAAGCGGCCCTGGGTTCAATCTCTGCCCTCCTGCCAAAAATAGACTGTGTTATCAAATGTGTCCTGTTAAAAATCATTGTAGGAGTGTCTGAAACAGACCTGTTATTCTGAAGACAGAGTAGGAGAGCTGATTGTGGATCACACCACACAGGCCTCAGTGCATTCACTTAACGTGTAACTTCAGGATTATGCTTTAACCTCTTTATACCTGTTTCCTCAGCTCTAAAATGGGGTTCATGATACAACCTATTTTATAGGACTTTTGTGAAAATTAATACACTATGTTATATGTCAAGCATTTAGAACAATTTGGTACACTGTAGGTGCTGTGTAAGGGTTCACTTCTTTTTGTGAATGGATGGAGAATAAAATATTTGAAAAAACAGACTATCATTAAGACTCACTTTTCATCCATCTATTCCCCTTGAATGTCTGACTTCCTTGAATGAAGTACCCATGAACTGAGATGAGAAGAGGAGGAATTGGATCTGTATGACAGCTTCAATTAGACAAAGCCTGGCTAAGACTTTACTGCCTGCACCTGTTTTGTTTTTCAGATTGACAGTATTTCAAACTTGCAACACATCACATCCTGCTAATTTGCTTTGTACAGTTTAACATGTTAGATACCTTATGTTGTCCAAAGTTTGACATAGGTCTAGGTTTTGAATGTATATCTTTCCTAGACCTTGAAGGAAAATAGATTCATTTACTCAGAAGTGTCTATGTTCCGTTTTTCTATTTTACTGTACTTTCAGTTCCATCCCAAACCAGATAGTTGGCTGATGTTCACTGTCGTAGTGCACTTCCTAGTAATACTTCAACCTTCATGTTGCCAAGGTGTAGAAAGCAGAGTAAGACATGTTGGGGCCTCATATCCCAAATGCTGAACTTGTTCCTAATTGCATGTTGCATGTTTGATAACATTCCTGAACTAAGTTCTTGTGGCCTAAATATTTATGTGATTCTCTATGTATGGTACAAAAATGTTAACTAAAAAAATCTTCATTAACAGCACCTGTGCTTTTTTTAAAATGCTGGAATCTTAATAAATTGTGGAGTGTAGATTGTAGTAATAATCTCATGTAGCTTTTTAAGTGATCACTTTTATTTTTAATTTTTTTTTCTTTTGGTACTGAGCAATTGAACCCAGGGGTGCTTAACCACTGAGCCACATCCCCTGCCCTTTTTATATATTTTTTTTAGAGACAGGGTCTCACTAATTTGCTTAGAACCTCGCTAAGTTGCTGAAGCTGGCTTTAACCTCCCAATCCTCCTGCCTCAGCCTCCAGAACAGCAGCTGGGACTACAGGCATGCACCACCAGACCCAGCCTATAAGGGCTCCCTTTTCAAGCATTAACTTTGCATTAATTCTGGCTTTCTAAAAGATCCAAAAATAAAATAAAAGCTTGGGCAGAGCCCACAGCTCCTATAGCCATAATAATTCTGCCAAATTCAAATTGAGATGGTGTTTTTAAAATATATACATCCTCTGTGCAGCTTTGAAGTAATTAACTGAAGTACTTGGAATTTAAAGGTTAGGTGAATGTAAAAACTGTCATAATCAAATCTTTGACAGCCTAGTGGATAAAAAGCAGATGAGTTTACCTATATGGAGCAGCGTGCACTTTAGGAACTACAGAATCAGAGAGGAATACAGTTACAAGGTGAACAAGGTGAATGAAACCTATTCAAGTTGTGGGAGCCCCTTTGTCAGAACAAGGACTGAAATTCTGCCACTAGGTGGTGGTGTACTACAACTTTACCACTTGAGATACACCACACTGGAAGATTTATCCATTTTGTATCCTACCAACTCCCTCCCCTTCATTTTTCATGATGACAACACCTTAGAGGTTTATGGCCACCAGGAGAATTTACTACTAAGCTATATACTGATGTAATGAAATCTAATATATGCTGTGCAATGAATTATGAGATGTTATTTAGTTTCAGGATTTTACTACTTAAATCAGTTATGACCATATTTTCTTTTATATGATTGCTCATTCTTTAAAAATACCATATGACTGTATAAGGAACACCTAATAAAGTCTGTATATGTTAAAATACAAATTTTAAAATTTATTTGCCATAATTTTTAAATTCTGGTTTTATGAGTGTTCATATTAAAAGCCATAACTTGTTAGAATCTAAGATCTCAGATGGGATGGTGCCTCTAAGTTATATTTTGCTAAGAACTTTTATTGTGTGTATTAGCAATTGAAAAGGAAGAACTGAATTATTTACAAGATAATTAATTTTTAGCCTAAATGTCCAAAAATCTGTTGATATTTGAGTGGTTTTGTACAAACTACTTAAATAGTCATTCTGAATTCTGACTAAATCTCCTACAGTAGAAAGAATGTATTATTTGTTTAACTTTGTATTTTAATACATTTGCCTATTTTTGCATAAATGCCATAAATGTGATTTAAAAATAAACCCCTGTGAAACTTCTGGTAATGATATTAAAAAAAAAAATAGATTGAGCTTACCTGTGTAGGAAGTTAGGAAGATTTGTAGGTCTTCAGTTGACTTAGCAGAGACTGTGACTCTGGCAAAACCTTTTATCTAATTATCAGGCATTCCTGTATAAAAACCCTATCTTCATAGCATCCCAGTTTTACTTACTTGACAGCACTAAAGCAGTGCATGTCTCAGGTTACAAAGAACCATTCTCATTACCTTCCTCAAGACTGTGGTTTGGTTATACTCTTCTTCCAATTGTATAAGATCAAATTGATCAAAATTGATCTTGTACCTATCTACTAATAAGAGTCATCTGAGATTTGTCATGGTCACTCTTGGGATTTTATGAGAAGCATCTTGGCTCCTGTATTTTTCCTTGACCAGTTGTGCCATCTTCCAGGGTGTGACAATATGCAGCTTCCTTTGGAAGCATCAGGGACATTTTCCTTTCTAATGACCCCCTTTGCAGAATGTGCACTGGTTGGCTTCCTGTTCTCTAGGGTCCTCTTGCTTTCCCTAATGAGGAGGTTCATGTGGCTCAGCAGAATTGCAGGGGCCCATAAAGAAGTCCTCCTGATCCTTGAGTTTTAGCTTACCTAAGAGTGCAAGGGCCAAAATATTATCAATTTTTCTTTAGCCTTTTAGGTTCTTGACTTTGATGTCCTGGTTTGTTCTAAATCATTCAGTAGGCCAGTTTAACCAATTTTAACGCGGGAGTAATGTTATACTTTTGGTATTGGAAGTCAGCATTCTATCTTTTCTGTCCTCTAGGTGAGAGCTTATTGTAGGTATTGTCTTAGGTTTTGTTATGAGTAGTAATTCTGCTAGATACTAACAGGTAAATGTTTAACAAAAAATTGTTAAGAAAATCTTTATGTTACCCCTGAAAACCAATGTTAGCAGAAAAAGACTGGGCCAGACACAAACTTCATGGATCATCTCAGCTTTTTATTCAGGAAAGGAATTATATCTCCAATGGACCCACTCTTCTGGTGGAAAATAAGCCACATGTCAAAGGAGGAGTTTGGGTTTATATAGGTTATACTGAGAGAGGGGATTTAGTCAGTGTGTCAGTTTGGGCATTAAGGAATTTGGGTTTTGGGATTGGGGGTTGGTGGCCAGCACCTGGAGAGGATTTATCTTGGAAGAGATTTGTGTTTCCTAGAGACTATCATTCTAGCTTTGATGAACCACTTTCTCCCCTGAGTGGCCGGCATCTGAAAAGGATTTACCTTGAAAGAGATGAAAGCTATCAATGTATGACTTTCTTTTTCCTTCCCTTTTCCCAGGCCACACTATCTTGAGGTTTTCTATTTTCCATATCTAACAACCAAGATACCAGGCAAGTCTAGTAATACTTTAAACCTAGTCATTTCTGTAAAAGAAAAAAAAAAACTTTTAAAGCAATGGACATTGCACTTTTAACATTTTAAAGAAACCAAAACTTGCTTTACTGATCACCTTGAAAAGTGTGTATTAGTAATTTCAAAGACCTCTTTACTTTTGCCAATTTAAACTGATCTTTCATTGGAGTTTCACATGAACTAAAAGGCATTGAATTCATTCCTTTTTCCTAACATGTGTGGTTATGTATCTATAAGTCAATTATAGTACCATGTATATACAACACACAGGTATGCAGAAATATACATAAAACATAGAGGAAATAAAGGTTTGGTAGCTTTCACCAGGTATAGGAGACAAAAAAGAGATTATAGAGTGTCTATAACCCTTTAGAAATTAAAATAGAGCCTATTGAAGATTTTTACATTGTGACATAAACACAGGGAGAGCCTGTGCAGTTGGGGATATTAGGAGTAAAGTCTGTCAGCAATGGGGCACACTGAACTCAAGGGTTCAGGTGGTCCCTTGTCCTGCATGGGAGTCAGATTCACTTCCACCATAACTACTGCTAAAACTCCAATCAGAAGAAGCAAGACTAATGAAAAAATATTAATTTAGATGTACAGGACCAAAGGTGAATTCACCAGGAAAACTAAGCTCAAAGACAGGGATTTCCTAAAAATGGAAATGGCCACATTTATTCTAATGAAGGAACACATGGAACATCTTTGTACCAGTGTATACTTTTGGATCAGAGTCAGCACTTTTCTTTCGTCTCCTCCTTTCTGTAGTATCCCAGAGTATCAGAAAGTTTTATAGTGGTTTGTATTTAAATGCAACATCTTTTTCCCTCTACTGAACCTGGGCATTTGCTCATGTAAGATGGTGTTATAGTTTGTTTCTCTTGGGCCATTTCTTTCCATCCTCCAACTGGCATTTGGGGGAGACTTGAATACAGAAAATTATTAGGCATTTCTTCCTAAGGTTTGAGGGTCAAAGGAATCTCAGTGTCATGCCAAATAGTATATTACCCCTCTGAAGACAAGGGGGAAGAAGGTGTACCTTGGCATCCCTGAATCATTGTCTGAATCAGATCGAGTCATCCGTGAAACCCATGTGGACCTCAAAGCTGTTGTGGGCCACTCCTTGAGGCTTGTGGGTTGGACTTGTCACTCTTACTAATGCAACATAAAGCTGCTTGTGATTTTCAAAATGTAAGCCATCAAGGATTGAGGTCTGCTGGTTGGATTAGTTGCTCTTACCAGTGCAACATACTTCAGGCTTCCTGTGATCCTCAAAACATGAGTGATCATGTATTGAGGCCTGCTGGTTGGATTAGTCACTCTACCATGCAAAGTATTCAAAGTTTCCTTTATCTCCTGTGATCCCTAAAATGTGAGTGACTATGTATTGAGATCTGATTAGGATTTGGGCTGGTTGGATTAGTTGCTCTTACCAATGCATAATCCCAAATCTGTTTGCTTCTTATTTCCCTCTCAAAAGGAAAAACCCTATTTTTTTTTATTGTAAACAAATGGGATACATGTTGTTTCTCTGTTTGTACATGGAGTCAAGGCATACCATTTGTGTAATCAGAAATTTATGTAGGTAATGTTGTTTGATTCATTCTGTTATTTTTTTCCTCCCCCCACCCCTCCCACCCCTCTTTTCCCTCTATACAGTCCTTCCTTCCTCCATTCTTGCCCCCCTCCTTAACCCTAACCCTAAACCTAACCCTAACCCTAATGCTAACCCTCTCACCCCCCATTATATGTCATCATCCGCTTATCAGCGAAATCATTCGTCCTTTGGAAAAACCCTATTTTTTTCTGTATTGTTTACCCTTAATTATGGAGGCACTGTAGACAGGGTTGCATGTAATGGAGAAACTCAATTATTATGCTAAGGGGGAGACATGTCCCCAAGGGTCATGTGCTCCAGAAAAGTTCTTAGCCTTTCCTGAAATATTTGCCATGATACTCATTCTTAGTTGCCACTAAAATGCTGTTTTAATTGTTGTAAATATTTGAACTTAAATTGCTTGAGGGTCTTTGTTTCAACTGTATTTTTTTATTTGATGGTTTTACAGGCTTTGGAAACCTAGGGAATGGGACCTTCATTGTGGGTCATCACTCACCAGAGACTGCATGATGTTTGGGTCCTAAAAAGTGCTTATGGACTTAAAAATTCCCTGGAACTTTATCTATGGGTACTATTGAAAAAATTGGGGGTCAGAGGGGTAAAAGAAACCTGAACCTGCAAGGTTTTTGCAGCATGTACCAGAAGAGAGTGTAGAAAGAAAGAGAGAATGCCGGGCTCGTGCTAAGGGGATTAGTGGGTCACCTCTTTCCCAAAGACCTAGATCAGACAAGCACCTCATCTTAAGATCCAGAACACATCAGGTGAGGGCACTCTCCACCCTCAGGCCACATCAATCTGAAAGTGAAAGGAAGAGGCAGACACTTGAACTACTCTGTTGACCTGGTTTGTGTCCTACAGTGAGAAGCTGAAGCAGAGCTTGACCAACATTTCTCAGTCAGGGATGCAGGACATTGAGCAAACCTCTTCCAGTAAGCCTGTCACCTGTGCCTTCAGACTGATGGCTGCTCAATCTGGTTTTCACAGGCCAACAGTGCCAGATTTTTTTTTTTTTTTTTGAGATGTTTCTAAAAGAGTGTAGAACTCTGGGAAAAAAAAGTGATGTTTTCTTTGGTCCATTTCACTCATCCTTTCAAAAATGCCCAGTGCCAGGCCCCAAAAGATGAAAATGAAATTTTCAGATGAAACTGAATTCCCTGTTTCTGCTGGCAGGTAGGTTTTGCACACGCTGCGGATCTCTACAGGCTAGAAGGGCTGTGGCTCTTAATGTAGGCTGTGTTCTCCAGTGTTGCAACAGATCCCAGCGGTTCACCATCAGTTTCTTTTTTCTTTCTGGGATCTTGTGTTGTGAATTCAAAGAATGAAATCCACAGACCATGATAAGTGAGTTTGAGAGTAGGATTTATTGATGAACAGGAACAGAATGCTTGCAGTGCAAGAGGGGTCTGGATAGAAGGTTTTTCCTTCTGGGTGTGCTAGTACAGAGGTTTATACAGCACTTGGATCACTATGATTGGTCAAAACTTATGCTATTTATGGTTTGAAAACACTAAATCTGCTGGGCCAAATTTATGATAATTAGGGCTGGGAAACCTACTAATCCTATTGGTTAGTTGTTGAGTCCCAACTTTCATTCAGGTCTGCTCCACTTTCATTTTTTCATGGCAGGTCAGAAAGCAAGAGGTTTGAGGTTGTGGGGTGGACTGCAGTGCAGTGCACTGTGCACCACTCTGTGCGCAAGCCACATTTCTGCTGTGCCTCAGGCCTGCCACACCTTGTGGCAGGCTCCACATGGCCATGGGCCATGCTTGCCACCCACACTCCAAAAGTACAGTAAGATTCCCTGTGTGAAGGCTAAATTTGGGATTTGTTCCTGGCTTCTAGGCCTGCTCCTTGTGTCATGCTACATCAGTTATTCAGTCAAGAAACATGGGGCACCTGCTGTGTCCTAGGACATCACTAGTTGCTGGATGCAGGGATCATGAGGAATGATGATATTCCTGCCCTCAAGGAACTGAGACTCTTAAGGGCAATACTGAGAAACTGGAAAGTCAAAGGCACATGAGTGACTTCACATGAAAAAGTTGAGTGGGGTAAATGGATCTAAGAGCATCCATGGAGATACAAGGAGGTGGGCAGAGACAGTCCCCATGAGAAGGTACCAAAGGGAAGTAAGGTCATGTCCTGTGGCCATCAGAGGAAGAGTGTCCCATTCTGAGGGCAGCTGCTTCAAAATTTATGATGTTAGAACCACCATGGGGGCCCTGAAAAGAGGTTGTCAACACTTGTAAAGAGCCAGATGGTAAATATTTCAGCTTTTGAGAGCCATAACCCTTTGTCACAACTGCTCAATTCTGTCATTTTTGTTTGAAACCAGCATTGGCAACACCTAAATGACCAGGTGTGGATGTGCTCAAAGAATGCTTGGTAAATGGATGTTAAATGGGGGGATTTCATATATTTTCACTTGTCATAAAGCAGTGTTCTTTCGATTGTTCTTAGTATACAAACTTACCTGAAAGGCCTGAAAATATCAGAAGGTGTATTTGACTCAAAGTCTGTAGTGTGCACACTCTGTTTGCAGAGTTTTGCAAAGGCAGCTAGTGAGGGAGCAGGGCAGTAGGGCAGAAAGCAGCTTGAGATGGGATCAGAAAGAGGAACAGGGGTGCACCCATTGAACCCTGGGGACTAACCTGGACCTGTGTGTTCCAACATCTGCTGGAAATGCCTGTCTGGATTTTCAGAACCAATGTTGATTCTCGCCAGCAGAGGTCACCCAGGGAATCTTTCAGAAAATGAGCTGTATCTGAGGTAGCAGCTAGAGGCTGCTTCTAGACCGATTCTGAAAGTATGTTTGACCTTGTTTGAATCCCTTTCCTTCTCTGGGCTTCTTCTTTGTCACCAACACTGGGGCACTGGGGGAAAGTGATCTCCATTAACCCTCATGGCTCCCACCAGCTGTCATTGATCTTTGCACATTTCTCTCCAGCTGTTTGACCTTCAGCACCACAGACAGCGACCCAACACTGCCAGGATGCTATTGAGTGTATCCTTCCCCCTTGCTGTCTGCAAGAACACAAAGGGGAAGAACATGTAGGACAGAGGATGTAGGCTGTGTCTATTGTAGACTCTGTGATTCTACAGGGTACCTGAATGCTGTTGCTGCAACTGCCACCTAAAACCTCTCTCGTGCTGCTTGTGATTCCCGAGCTCTCCCACCTCTGTCAGTGAAGCCATGCTAGGCAAGCATGCTACCACTGAACCCTAACTCCAGCCCTTTATCTAACTCTTGTTCTATAAATGTTTATTACATTACTAGGATTCTTGTGGGTTTGTAATGGAGACAGAAGCCGAGGGAGCGGGGCTGAGCCTGGGCGGGGAGGGCTGAGGTGGAGTTTTTTCAGAGCTAGGGTGGAGTGAGGGCCCATGGGAGAGCTGACTCCTCAGGGTGGAGGACCTGCCTTGAGACCCTAAGCACCTGGTGGAAAGCAAACGCTCTTCCCACACGTGGACAACTTTTAATGAACAGGTGAGGGGAGAAAGGCAGTGTAGAAAACTAAATCAGAATGGTGGTGCCCTGCTCTAACACCCCGGCGACAGCCCAGGGAACAGGCTCGCCTTAGAGCTGTGCTTCCTATTGGGGTCCGTGCCCCCAAAGCCCTGGAAGCAGCAGTGCAGTTTGCGCCTGTGCTCACGGCCCATGCTGGAGGCGGGGCGCCAAGGAGTGGCGAGGGGCCTGGAGGTTCGGGCGTCTCTCCTTCTCTGGCGCTGGGGGCGGAGCCTTGGGAGCCCGCACCTAGGTCATGCTGCCTGACCTCCTGACTTCCGGAATGAACGCCAGGTCGCGTGACTTCACTCCGCCATGATACCCACGCATCGGAAAATCATAAGTTTGCGGGATTCCTTGCATCTCCCTGGTTTTGGGGTCCTCACTGGCCTCTGGCAGGCCTGCAGCCATGTTTGCTGTGGCCCTTTGAGCCTTGGAAGATCAGGGGAGCCGCTGGACGCCGAGAAGGGACAGGTGCCCGTTCAGAGTCGAGCAAGCAGGTGGGTGAGGCCTCACCCAGTGAGGCAGGTTCCGCACCTTTATCCCCAGGGAAGCCACTCTAACATTGAATATGTGAAATACAGCATCCTAGATAAATTACAAATTTCAATGGAATAAAATTGCAATTTCTTTTAAAATTTATACTTGTAGAAGCAAATTTTAAAGCCCTTTTAATGTAAGAGTGCTAGTATAAATATATGTTAACTTTTTCTTATAAAAAACAATGTGTATAACCAGTGGTGGAACATACCAGGCATTTAAATATATTTCATAAAATTCCACTTCTTCTAGTTACATGTATTTTTGCATATTACCTTTTTGTGCATGTATATTAGGATCGACAACTAAATACTAGTTTTGGCACTGTAAATGTATGACTAATTTAAATGATTTATGTAAATTTAAGTAATTTATGAATTGTGATTCATAGTTTCTTAGAAATTAAAATCTCTATCTTGATTTTTTTCACATAAACACTAGTGACTAATAATTAGTAAGCCTAGGTGAGATTAAACTTTAATGACAGGTCACCAAGTTGTCTTCCCCAAAGAATGATCAAAAGAAATTCTTAGTATTAAACACAAACAAGTTATTCCTTTCCTGATGGTGGCAAGTATAGCTTAACCAAAGCTTTCCACTATAAATGTAGTTCTCTTTAAGTTGTTACCATCGTACAGGCAGAATTTGTTCCTTTGGTTCTTATGTTTCAAGCTCCATCCTGAGCCACCAGTCTGTAGAGAGGTAAATGTGAGATACATATTGGAGTATGGTACTATGAATTTAGACCAGTAGAAGGATAATTTTGTCTCATCCAATCCACTCTGGGATATTCTGCAATGTTTAGAGACATATGTGGTTGTCACAACATTGTGTCAGGTATCTAGTGGGTTGATGCCAGAAGCATCCAATGATTCATTGGACATCCTCCCCAAAACAATAAAAATTAACCAGTTTAAAATGCCAGTGCTGCTGATGTTGAAAATCGTATAATCTTTCTTATCACTTCATTTTATTTCATCCCTCCTTTCGTCTCCTCTCCTGTCCTCTCTCCTCATATCCCCTCCCTTCCTGTGTTATGTTGTATTGCTGGAACAGAATATCTGAGATAAACTTAAAATTAGGAAATATTTCTTTTGGCCTAAGGTTTCAGTATAGTTTCAGTCTGTCGTTGCTTGGCCCATTGCTTTGGGTCTGTGGAGTCACAGTACATCATGTGGGGAGGATGTAGCAGAAGAGGTCTCTATACCTCATGTTGTCTGGGGAGCAGAGCCAGAGACAGAGAGGGAGGAGGAGGAAGGAAATGGGACCCCAATATTCCTTTCGGTTCCTTGCAGTGACTACTTTCTTCCACCAGACCCCATCACCTCAAGTTTCCACCACCTCCCAGTAAGGCCACAGATTGGCATCAAAACGTTTTAGCACATAAACCTTTGTGGGAAATTTAAGGTCAAAACCCTTGTTCTGTTCTGCTTTGCTCTGCTCTGCTGTCCTCCTCTCCTTTTCTTTTCCAGTTCTTCTCTTCTGGCTTTCGCTTTGTCTTTTTATTTCTCTTTCTCCTGCCTGTCTCACTCCTTCCTTCCCTTTCTCCCTTTATTCTTTCGTCTTTCTGCAGTGGAGGTGGTAGTTTTAAGTAGTAAATGCTTGAACCAAATCAAAATTGTTATGCTACTTTAGTTTGTCGGATGACTGAGCTAATTTGGTTCATTTATTGCATAGGAAGAAATTCTTGAAACTAGGTATCATAACCTTAAATATTTTTGATTGTCACTGAATGTAGTGCTTTTGTGTTTGTTTTTAACTATGAAATTTTTTCCTTAACTTTAGTTTAGATATTATACAGTCCTGAATTGTAACAGGTTGGCTAGTATGAATTTCCTTCATTTTTTTGTACATGCAATTAGCAGTCTTACAGTTACTTGGTTATAGTTTAAAGATATCTTTTTACATTAGTTTTCATATGTTTTCATCACAAACACCCTGTGAAATACATAGGGCTTACATTATCTTCATTATTTGATAGGTAAGAAAACAGATATAGGTGAAATGCATATTGTTAGAGCAGGTTAGTGATGAGCAAATCTAGGGTTTGAAGATGGGTCTTGATTAGTTATACATGTCAGTAGAATGCATTTGGACACATTGTACACAAATGGAGCATAACTTCTCAATCCTTTGGTTGTAGATTGAGATCTTCTTCGATGTTTGTATTATGGAGCTGTGAACACCTTCTTAATTGCTTTCCGTGAAGATCTTATTGTTTTTAGCCTTGTCTTCAGGTATTTATTTCTGTAAACTCTCTTGCAAATACGTAGTTCCATCACAGCAGAGGAACTGTGTTCTCTGTTTGTTATATGTTCTTAGCACCATTTCCAGAGACATTAAATGATTGTTTGAAGTAATTTTTCCTGGTTAAGTTGCTGTTTGTTGGGGGAGAGGTTCTGTAGCACCCTTTATTCTTCCATTTGAAATTCAGTCTCCTGGTTTTACCCATTTAAAAAAATGGATAAATTTTATATCTCTCTGTCTACATATTAATTTATAGCTTTCTAATCTTTAGTTGTCATCTCCATCACTTTAGTATCCATGTACTTTACCTGTTGAAGAACCTGAGAGGTTTTTCCTGGAGGTTTTCCTCCATTCTGGGTTTTGGTGCTTGCATACTTGTGGTGTCAATCAGCACGTTCCTTTGATCTCTGTGGTTCCTACAGATTGGCAGCTATCCAAAAACTGGATCAGATGCAGGATTGATCCCTTTGGCAGTATTGTATGTGGAATTTAGCAAATACAGCATCCCTCTGAATCACTTGCTGGGCTTATTACAGTAAATATTACTCAGTGGTGGGCCCACACTTTCTGATTCATTAAGTCTTAATCAGGGTCTGAGAATTTGGATTTCTGGCAAGTACCCAAGTGATGCTCAGCCTGCTGGAAAACATATTTTGAGTGTCTGATGGCTTCTCTTTTTGTATTCTAGTAGCTATTTGTATCCTAGTAGCTATGGATGTACATGGTTGTGGAATTCACTGTGTTGTTTTTGTATATGTACATTGGAAAACTATGTCAGATTTTTTACACTGTCTTTCTTTTGCTTATCCACCTCCCCTTCCCACCATTCCCCATTGTCTAATCTGCAGTTTTATTCTTTTCCTCGCTGTCCTCCTCCTTTATTGTGAATTGGTTTCCACATATGAGAAAAATTGTCCGTCCTTTGGTCTTTGGGGGACTTTCTTCCTTCACTTAGCATCATAGTCTCCAGATCCATCTGTTCGCTGGCAGATGTCATAAAGTCATTCTTCTTTATGCCTGAGTAATACTCCATTATGTATATATACCACAATTTCTTCATCCATTCCACTATTGAAGTACACCTAGTTTGGTTCCATAGCTTAGCTATTGTGATTCTAGCTGCTACAAACATTGTGACTGAGTCACTGTATGCTGATTTTAAATCTTTTGGGTATGTATCAAGGAGTGGGACAAATAGGTCAAATGGTGGTTTCATTCCTAGTTTTTTAAGGAATCTCTATCCTGCTCTCCAGAGTGGTTGTACCAACTTGCCGTCCCACCAGCAATATATGAGTGTACCTTTATTCTCACATCCTCGCGGACATTCATTGATATTTGTATTCTTGATAACTGACATTTTGACTGGAATGAGATCAGATCTCAGTGTAGTTTTAATTCACATTTTTTTAATTGCTAGAGATGTTGAACATTTTTTCACATATTTGTTGACTATTCTTATTTTTCCGTGAATTGTCTATTACAGTTTTTTTTTTTTGCCCATTTATTGATTGGGTTATTTGCGTTTTTTTTGTTTTTTGTTTTTGGCACATTATATTTAGTTTTGAGATGGCCTGTTTTTCTATTTCATACTGAGAGTGAATGTATTAAAAAACAGTATTCATAAGATTCTTAGAAGTTGTGTCTCTTCAAAGGTCCAGAAATCACACCATCTAGATTCTTAGTGTTAATTTGTCTACAAGAGAGACTCTTAAGGATTTTAAGATTCTTAGAAATGAACTGCATACAATTTAAATCATTTTGCACTCTGAACAATGTTTTACAATTATACTATAGAGCTTTTTACCCTGAAGAAACCATGTTTTTCTATCAGATTCCTGGCCTTAATAATAGCTATATAGCTCTGAGACTATTTATTAATTTTCTTTCTTGGTGAAATGGGGATAAGAAACTTACTTCTTTAAGAGCATTTTATTTTTGAGAAGAGTAAATCCTAGCTCCTCTGAAGTTCCTCTGAATTCTGCTTGAAAAATGAAAGTTCTTTAATCTTTCCCCATATATAACTTACACATGGCTAAAAGACACCAACACTTTTAACCTTTTGCCTAGAAATCTCCAGAGCCACATCTGCTATTTTATTAGGGATGTATATATATGTGTGTGTGTGTGTGTGTGTGTGTATGTATGTGTATGTGTATAAATAATGTTTTCGGTTATAGATGTCTCATCCCAAACCAAATGCTCCATGTTTTAAAATTGTATTATAGAAGTTCATTTCAATGTACCTAATTATATGACAAATTACAGCCATTTTATTGTAATTCACAATTGTGGATCAGGGAGAGTGGCAGGGTTATCTGGTCTTTGTTCTTCATGTAGCATCAACTGAGTTCACTTGGAAGTATTCAGTTGGAGGATAGGCTGAATGAGGTATGGAGGATCCAAGACAGTTCCAGTCACATTCCTGGCACCTTGACAAAGATCACCCAAAGGCTGGTATTAACCTGGGATTCTCAACTAGAGTGCCCACCGATAGCTTCTCCGAACAACAACCCTTCAGTAATTAGGTATGATGACAGTAGAACAAAGGACAGGAATGAGAAAATAGATACATTCCATTACAGAGTTCTTATGTTGTATGTGTAATGGTATAATATTATTTGAGACATTGTGATATTAAAATATATTTTAAACACTGAAGCAACTCATGAAACTATAAAATATACAAATATATAAAATAAGCCGGCAATAAGATGAAATACTGAAAAATATTCAGTTCCAAATATGGCAAGGAAAAAGGGAAACAGAAACAAGAGGAGATTGGGACACCTTAAAAAAATGACAAGGTGGTTAATTCAAACCTAACAATAAAAATAATTCTATTAAGTTTAAATGGTTTAAATAAAGGTGGTATTATGAGGCTCAATATTTTAGTAAGACTTAACGACAGTCCTTTCACATCCATAGGGATACTTAAAATAGCAGATAGTACCAATCCTGTATATAATGTTTTTTCCTATTTATGTATACCTATGATAAAACTTCATTTATAAATTAGGCCCAGTAAGAGATAAATAGCAGTAGCAATATACTATAGCAATATACTATAATAAAATTGCCAGCTTCACTACACATGCACTTTGGAGCCACTTAGTAAAATAATGGTTAAACACAAACACTCCAGTACCATGACAGTTGATCTGATAACCAAGACAGCTACTAAGTGGCTAATGTTGAGGTAGCAAATGCAGAACATATAGAGTAGAAAAAGGAATGATCCACTTCCCAGGTGGGATGGAATGGTACTACAAGAGATTTCATCTTTTCATCTTGCTGCTTAGAACAGTGTACTACTTAAAAGTTATGAATTGTTTATCTCTGGAATTTTCTGTTTGACATATAAACTCAAGTATTTGAAATCATGGAAAGTAAAAAAAAACAAGGGGAACAACTGTATATAATCTGCATTAAATATTCTTCAAATATAAGCATATAGGTTACAAGTGAGAGAATAGAAAAAGATATACTTTGCATACATTAATCCTTAAGGAAACAGCAGTATTTTTTTTAGTTGTTGATGGACCTATATTTTATTCATTCATTTATATGGGATGCTGAGAATTGAACCCAGTGCCTCACACACACTAGGCAAGTGCTCTACCACTAAGCCACAACCCCAGCCTGAAACAGCAGTATTAACAGTCCAAAAAGGATTTAGAACAGGGAACATTATTAGCAATATTGAGAGATATTTCATAATGACAAAAGAATCAGTTAATCAAAAAAACATTATCCCAAATATTTGTGAACCCAGTAACAGCTTTAAAATACTTGAAACAAAAGCTGACAGTACATGAAGGAGAAATTGATTAATGTATCATTATCATTCACATATTCAACACTTGCAGCTCAGCAGTTGATAGAATGAGTAGGCAAAATATCAGTAAAAAACAGACATTTGGAACTATATATTTAACTTATTGAACTTATTTGATAGTTATAGAACAATGTGCTAACAGTAAATTACATATCCTTTTCAAGTACATGTGGGAAATTTATCAAAGTATGTCATGTTAGATCATAAGACCAGTTTCAATAGATTTTAAAGGTTTAAACTTATACAGAGTATGTGCCCTCACTCTAACTAAATTGAATTAGTGATCAATAGCAGTAGATATCTAGAACTCTCTCTCAAATGTTTGGAAATTAATCAACTCACTTTAAACCATGGATAAGGGAGAAATCAGGAGAAAAATTAGAAAATATGTGAGAACTGAATGAAAATGTAAACATCTTGCTCATATCCTGCATGAGCAAGGGAATGGACTGATTGTGAAATAAAAGCTAAGAAAGTAGTATCATAAGTAAACACAAGAGACCAGAAATATATATTTAAAGAGTGGAGGCAGTGACAGGTTGAGTTGACCAGAGAGGTACGGGTTCTAACAAAGACATTGCTCCTGCTTGCTGTATTTATCGTGGTATAGATCAAAGGGGGTTTGTAGGAACTTCATGAAAAACAGGAGAGGGGTGGGGTAAACAGGCTGTTTGACTCTTGGCTGGTTATTACCACCTTTGGGGCTGTGTTTGAACTTGAGCTGTGAGCTAGATCAGGGTGCCAATGTGAGTTGAGCATTCTCACACCAGAGGTTTCTGCCTGAGATCCCAAAACAGAGCTTCCCTGTCTAATGGCTCAGACATTGCTCATTTCACACATGGCTCATACATGGCTTCCCGCATAAACATATTTATGGAGTACAACTGAAGTGGTGTTCAGAGGAAATTATATAGCTTTAAAATAGAAAAGGAGAGATCTAAAATAATTTTTCTAAACTTTCATCTAAAGTTGGAAGACATAACAGTAAAATAAACCCAAAGTAAGTAGTAAAAAAAGAAAGTAGAAATTAATAAATTGTAAAATGGAGAATAGAAAAAATTGATGAAACCAAAAATCCTTTTTAACAGATCTAGTTAGTTCACCCTTTTCAATGGCAGTTCAGTGCTTTCAGTGTATTCCAGGGTATAAGAAGATAAGCTGTTAGTGTCTTGAGACCCAGGTCCAGAAACACTTATCATGTCAAATCCATTATGTATGTGTGTGTGTGTGTGTGTGTGTGTGTGTGTGTGTGTTGGTCAAAGAGGAACAGGGATCACCCAAATTCAAGGAAGGGGAGGGACATATGTCTGTTTCTCAATGGAATAAGTGGCATAATATTTGTGTCAGTCTTAAAATACACCATAGTCATCATGATAATGCAGACAGCAAGGAGAAATAGACAAATTTGAGATTTCAGATAAAGAAGAGTCCATACAAGTGAAGCTCTAGCAGTCACTTTTTTCTTGAGGAATCTGCTCAGCTGTGAGTACTGTTGGAGGGTCAAGCTTACTATAGAAGGAAAGAAAAATGTTTAGGAATTTTGATGATCACAAGTCTAGCAATGTGACTGGAACTTAGAGAGTCATTAAACACACAGCTAGTTTTCCCCAAAAGATTTTTACTGCGTCTTCGGGAAGTTTAGGAGACTAGAATGTTGAATGTTTCAAGAAATTTAAAACCTCTGTGTCTGGCAAGTTCTACACTCAACTCAGTCCCCATATTGTTTACTTCCTTTCACTTTCCATTGATGTACTTTACATCCGTGTTGTTGAAGCTTGAAGGGACCCATTAATTATACATTTTTATTTTTCTAGTTTCTGAATGCTTTGCAAAATAGACTTTAGTCCTCATTAGAATAAACTGTCAATTTCATATATAAGGAAACTTGGTAAAGAAGAGTGTGCTTAGATCCACATGGTGTCATCCTAGCCCTTCAATTGGATTGACTTAACTTGCCCTTGAATTTACTATGTTGATGAATAGAGAATGTATGTAGGTTTGGCAGTTCTAGGAGTCAGTGACTGGTAACACATGCAGTCAGTTTCTTACACTATGTGTCTAAACATGTGAAAGAAAGGGGACAAAGACAGACAACCTCAGTAGTCTTCCAGTTCCTTTTGTCATCTGATTCTTTTGTTCTATTGTGAACAAGTTCTTCTAACTTTGATTTTTTTCCCATAATACTTCTGTTCTCCAGAAATGTAAACCTAGCTTTCATAATCATTGCCATTTTTTCACAACTATTTTAAGAAAAGGCATGAAAATTTTAAAATTCTAGATTTTATTTTTTAACATTGTAAAATAATTTTAATACTTAACTATTTATGAATCTAAAAAAATCAGCTCCAAAAGTTTTACAAATATTTCCAGGAAGAAATATTTTCATTAATATATTATACTCAACCACATTAAAAATTTTTCTAAGATAAGTAGTTTGAAATCCATTAGCCTATATGTGTTTTGTCACTTAATAACAGTATATGAGACTGGACAAAAAGGGAATTTAAAAATATTTCAAAATAAGAGTGTCAGAAACTGAAACTTTTAGGAGTAATAGAGAATATGACATCTACATTTTAGTGAGGTAATAAGTAAGAAAAAGGGAAGAGCAGAGGGACATGGAAAGTACTGGGGATTGAAATGGAACAGATTATGTTACATGCATTTATGAATACGTTGAAACGAACCACACAACGATGTATGACTACAATGTACTAGTGAAAAAGAATAACTAGGGAGCATGCTGCTGTCCTTCATCGTGAGCGCGGTCTTTCTGGCTGGCCCGAGGGCGGGGCTGAAGGGGCAATTGCTAAAGCTGCTGAGTGAAGTGAGAATTCTACTAGAAGAAATGGCAGCCTCTTCTTCCTCCTCTTCAGCTGGTGGGGTCAGTGGAAGTTCTGTTACTGCATCAGGTTTCAGTGCCTCAGACCTTGCCCCACCATGGAAAGCCCTTTTCGTCTACCCCCAAGGAGCTGGAGAGATGTTCGAAGGTGGCCCTGAGAGATTCCTTTGTGAATGTGTTCAGTTATCAGGTGGCATCCACGCTCAAACAGGCGAAACATGATCAGCTGGTTGCTCGGATGGAAAAACTAGCTGACTTGGTAGAAGAGCTGGAGGCTGATGAGCAACTGCTGGAGATCATACCCTCCTCAGGTTGATGGTGCCTGGATGGTCCCCTCTGGAGCCCATCCAGAGCAGAGCTGGCAAGAGACTTTGTCACAGCTTATACAGCCACTCAGATTCACGGCTTTATCACCAAACTGCTAATTCACATCTACTTGGTTTCCCTGTATCTATCCACAGCCAACAAATACTTAAATATGTGATCTTGCAGGGAAAATGTTTGTTTAGAAAAGTATTGGGAATCACATTAAGACAATTTCAGAGAACCAGAAGATTTGGGTTAAAGAGATAGTTATAAAATTATCACAAGCCAAGTAGGATTTGTGCCAGAATTAGCCAACTAAATGGCATGTACTTGTCCGTCATATAGTGCTTGGAAATTTTCGTCAGTGAAGTCCAAGGTGAGGATCTATAGTTACACCTTTCTGACCTAAACATTTCTTTTCACAGATGAATGTGGTTTCAACTCAGGACCTATCCAAATGAGGAATTTTTAAATGTTCTTTTTTTCCCCCTATTTTTAGACATCTGATTCTATAGATTCTATTTTTCCCTAACCTCTTCTAGACATGTTGGCAAATTTTTTTTTTTTTGAATATAGCAACACTTGTAAAAATAAAACAGTGAGCAAAATCCTTTTAAACACAGAAATCCTCCATTCAGCTCATTGGTAGACTCAAGCAATTCTGTAGCAAATCCTTTGAAAGCATTCCAGGTTGGTGTTTTTATCCTTTCAAAGTCCGAGGGATTTGGGATAGGGAAAAGAGGTCAAATTACTTTTTACAAGAATCTAAAAACCATTTCTCCTAAGCAAATGGAGATTTGCTTTGCTTCAGAGATTGTTTTCTTTGCAGAAAGGTCTAAATTTATCTTATCAGTATCTGAATAGGTTTTTGTACTGTGATAGAGGAAAACTTGGAAGGCTAAGAAGTGGGGTTTGGTTTTGCTTTGCTTTTGGGTTCTCTGCATAGGATCCCAGTGTCTACACTGCACAATAGGGGAATTATTTATTACATTGTATACATATTTTGCCTTAGCATTTGCTTTTGTCCTAGTTAACAACTTAGACCTGACATTCTTAGAGTTGCTTAATTATAAATAAATATAATCCCAGTAGCAATTAAAAAATAACTAGAATTTTTGCGTGACAGTCTGTTTTAGATAGCAAAAATCCCATTTCATTAATCAATTTATTTATTTATTTTTACAAATGTGCTTTTAATGATAAAAGGATTTTCAAGGTCATAGAAAGTGGTAACCTAGGCATAAATTTAAAGAAAATATTAGTTTTCAAATAATAAAATCATAGCAAATCTTAGATGTCTCTTGGCTTTTTAATTTTTTATGTGTTCTTTTTAGTTATACATGATAGTAGAATCTATTTTGATGTATTTATACATGGACTATGTCTTATTCTAATTAGGATCCCAGTCTTATGGATGTACATAAAGTTGAATTCACTGTGATGTATTCATATATGGACATAGGAAAGTTATGTCAGATTCATTCCACTGTTTTTCCTATTCCTATCCTCCCTTCCCTTCATTCCCCTTTGTCTAATCCACTGAACTACTTTCCATCTTCCCCCTTTGTTGTGGGTTGACATCCACATATCAGGAAGACTATTAGACCTTTGGTTTTTTGTGATTGGCTTCTTTCACTTAACATGATACTCTCCACATCCATCCATTTGCTGGCAAATGTCATAAGGTCATTCGTCATTATTACTGAGTAATATTCCATTGTGTATATGCCATAAATTCTTTATACATTCATCTGTTGATGGGCATCTAGGTTGGTTTCATAGCTTAGCTATTGTGAGTTGAACTGATATAAACATTGATGTGGCTGTCTTAATGTAGTATGCTGCTTTTTACTTCTTTGGATATATACAGTGGAATGGGATAACTAGGTCACATGGTTGTTCCATTCCTAATGTTTTGAGGAATCTCCATACTGCTTTCCAGAGTGGTTTGTACTAATTTTCAGTCCCACCAATGTTTGAGTGTACCTTTTCCCCACATCCTTGCCAACATTTATAGTTACTTGTATTCTTGATAATTGCCATTCTGACTGGAGTGAGATGGAATTTCAGTGTAGTTTTAATTTTCATTTTTCTAATTGCTAGAGATGTTGAACATTTTTTCAAAAATCTGTTGACCATTCATATTTCTTCTTTTGAGAAGTGTCTTGTTTAGTTCCTTTGCCCCTTTATTGTTTTTTCTATTTTTTTCTATTGTTCACTTTTCTTGTGAGGGATTGCTTTGGCTATTCTGGGCCTCTTATTTTTCCAAATGAATTTAACTGATTTTTCTATTTCTATGAGGAATGTCATTGAAATTTTTGAGCTTTTGTATATTCTGGAAATTAATACCCTATCTGAGGTGCAGCTGGCAAAGATTGTATCCCATTCTGTAGGCTCTCTGTTCATGTTCTTGATTGTTTGCTGTGAAGAAGCTTTTTAGTTTATTACCATCCCATTTATTGATTTTTAAATTTTACTTCTTGCACTTTAGGAGTCTTGTTGAGGAAGTCAGTTCGCAAGCTGACAGTGTTGGGCCTACATTTTCTCTAGTATGTGCAGGATTTCTCATCTAATACCAAAGTCTTTGATCCACTTTGAGTTGAGTGTTGTGCAGAGTGAGAGATATGGGTTAATTTTATTCTACTACATAGGGATTTCCAGTTTTCCCAGCACCATTTGTTGAAGAGGCCATCTTTTCTCCAATGTTTATTTTTGACTCTTTTGTCTAGTATGTGATAATTGTATTTATGCGAGTTTGTCTCTCTTCTTCTACTCCACTGGTCTTCCTGACTGCTTTGGTGACAATACCATGCTGTTTTTGTCACTGTAGCTCTGTGGTATAATTTCAGGTCTGGTATTGTGATGCCTTCTGCTTCACTTTTCTTGTGAGGGATTGCTTTGGCTATTCTGGGTCTCTTATTTTTCCAAATGAATTTCAGTGCTTTTTCTATTTCTATGAAGAATGTCATTGGAATTTTAATAGGAATTGCATTAATTCTGTGTAGTGGTGTTAGGGTAGCTTCTATTTTTTAATTTTATCATTGATTTCTAACTTCATTCCATTATAATCTCATAGAATGCAAGATATTATCTCTCTCTCTCTTTTTGTATTTGTTAAGAGTTGCTTTGTGTCCTAAGATATGGTCTGTTTTAGAAAACCATGTGCTACTGAGAAGAAAATGTATTTGGTCATTGATGGATGAACTATTCTATTTATGTCTGATAAATCTAGGTTATTAATTTTATTTTTTTAGTTCTGTAGCTTCTTTATTTAGTTTTCATTTGGAGGATTTATCCAGTGTTTAGAGAGGCATGTTAAAGTCTCATAGGATTATTGTGTTGTTGTCTTCGATCCTTGATATTGAGAAGGGTTTTTTTGAGAGAAAGTAGAAGTAAAAATTTAAAGGAAGACTGAGAGATAAATAGAATTTGTCTGTTAGCAAAATAAAAGAAAGAGGATCAATAGAAATGGACAAGTAAAAAACAATAGAAAACAAAACATATTAATCAAAAATCCTAGCCCTCAAAAGATAGTCGTGAAAAATAACCATGTTCACAAAATGCTAGAAATGATAAAAGTGAGACAATTATGTGTATATATGTATGTGTGTGTGTGTGTGTGTGTGTGTGTATATCTCCTTGAACCATTCAGTACACAATCAGATGTCTCTCCATTTTTTCTTGAGGTATGTAGTGTACACAATAGTAATAGCCTCTGTTAAGACCTCTTCTTTTTGTGTTGCTCATCAGATGCCAGTTAGAGTTCAAAAATTCTCAGCTTCCCTTCTCCACAGTGTGAAGTAGGCAGGTTGGAGAGTGTTGTCTGCTCCACTCTCAGGGCAAGGTTGCTGTAGAGTTCTGTGAGAGGAGATCCCATGGGCATAACTCCTGAAGGCTGGATTTAGGTCTCGGTAGGCCCTGGGTGCTTCGTTGAGTGGTGATGTGTGTGGATTTTAAATCAGTGCACATCCAGAGCCCTGCAGCTGCCAGTTCACAGTGGAATTCTATACCCCAGGAGTCTCCCCTGAGTTCTGCTTGTGAGGAAGAGGAGCCAGTCTTTGGCCTCCTCCACCACCTGTGGATCCTATTCTTCTCAGCCTCCTGAGCTCAGTCCCTAGTTGCACAATCACTCACACCCATCTTATCAAATTCTTGGCCTGCCCCAGCTTGTCCTGTGAGCTGCCAGACTCAAAAGGGTAGAGGGACCCAGGATCTCTCTCGGGTCGCAGTGACCCATGGGTGAACACTCTCCGTGCCTGAATTTCTCCTGGTTTCCTAGACACACTTTGAGTTGTCTGCCAGTTTGGTCCCGCAGGTGTGGGCTCCTGGTGTTGCTCCCATAGCCACCAGCTACCCTAGCATGGTGGGAACGTGGCTCCTGCCATGGCTGTCATTTATGGCATGTTTCCCACATGAGGATGTAGTGTTGCTCACCCTCTGGATCAGTCCAGCATTGCCCTTGATCCCTGATTTCTCTGTACCAAGACACACCATGGTGTTAGCTTAGATGCAGGTTCTCTTAGTCCCCCTGCCTGCTTTGTCCACAGTGGATAAGCTCTGGCAGCAACCAGTGCTGGTGGCGAGTTTTCTTCTTTTATTTTATTATAGCCAAGCTTCTGAGTCCCCACGCTGTTCTGAGAGTCCAGAATTAAATCCCAGTCAAGACCTTCTTTTACCCACCTCACTGAGAAGTTGTTTGTCTACTTTCTTGGTCTCATGCCATGGAGCAGCTTGGTAAGCAACCATCTCTACTTCACCATCTTCTTGTTCTCCCCAAAAGTCTAGATTTTAAAGGATGGTTGATGTGCTTCTTTGTTCCCCAGGGTGTCTCCTTTATCAGTTTCTTGTCTTTTAAATATTCCATTACTGTCTCCCTACCTAATTCCTTTTATTGGTTGACTTGCTGCTCCAACTCCCTCAATGATGTCAGTATTAGGCTTAAGATGATTATTTAAACTCCACATCATGTGATTAAAATACTTCCCCAAATTAATGGATTTGAGTTTCTAATACTAAGAACTCTTTTGTTGTTGTTATTGGTACTAAAGATTGAGCCCAAGATTGCTTGACCACTAAGCCATGTCCCCAGCCCTTTTTATTTTTATTTTGAGGCAGGACCTTGATAAGTTACTTTAGGCCTTGCTATGTTGCCGAGGCTAGTGTCAGACTTGTAGTCCTCCTGGCTCATCCTCCCGAGTTGCTTGAATTACAGGTATATGCTTAATTGGCTCTATTAACCAAAATCATTCTAAAAATTTAAATACTGAAGACCCCCTCTATAGCTTTCTCTTTTTCTCTGACACCTGTTTTTCTCTCAATTTTAAATATTCCTTCATTTGTATAATATTTCTTAATCTCTCTGTCTTCCCTTCCATCCTCTCTGCTTCTACCTCCTTCTTTTTGCCTCAATAGATGGCTCTGCCATTGGATCTGAAATTCTTCAACTTTATTCCATATACACATTTTTATCTATCTTCCTTCCTTTGCTTTCATTCTAATCATAAAGAACTTTCTTCTCTTAACCATGGACTAGTAGAGTTCTTGTTCTTATCTTCTCTTGAGTTTGCCCATATATATCACTCTTCCTTTCCAGTTTTTTCCTTTTACTAGCATTAAAAATAAAAAAAATAATAAGAACATCAAATACTTTCTTAAATTCACTTTCTTCAACTTCACTTTCATACTATTGTGGATTTGTTAGAAGAGCAAACTTGATTAGTTGTAATTCCACTTCTTCCCTCCCCCCTTTTAAATCTCCCAATTAATAGAAATTTCTATTCTTCTTTATTGCCTTCCTGAAAAATCTAAGTTCACCAGTAAATGATAAGTTATTCCTCCCTAAAGAGGCAGAAAAGTGCACTCCATTCTTTTGTTGTTTGTCTGTGACTTCATTGATGGGTCTCAATCTTTTGCTGCAGGCCCCTCCTCAAACAAATAAACCATTTAGGAAATGAGCAAACTATTGCATTGACCTAGTGCAGTAAGAGATACCACGTAGTTGATTCTCAAGTGGCACCTCCAGAGAGAAAGCAAATGTAGTGTTTTTCTTTATTATAGGTTGGGCTCTGAAGTTCTAGGATAGGATATCAGAAATGGAATGAGTCACTGGATTTGTTGATTTCTTAAGATTATGGTTGAGGCAAACAATGCATGGATGGTTCTGATTGAAAAGAAAGATCTATTACAACTGAAGACATTCTGTGTTCATAACAGTATAATTGAAGGTTGATGATGGTTCCTGTTCTCAGTTTTGCATAATTGATCAGGTGGTTATTCTGGCTCTCACTTTGAAGCACATCTTCAATGAATTTTTAACATTTATTTCCACTGCAATAGTTGCCCTGTTTTTTTTTTTCATTTTTCATTTTTACTTTATTTTTTTATCTTGACCATTGCAGTAACAAAAGATCTCATTCCTGAAGTTAAATAAACCACTGTCTGTGTGTACCTCATATGCAGCATGTAGTTTGGTTTATATGCCTTGAATACACTGCCTGTTGAATCTTCTCATGGTAACTCACTCTAAAACAAAAGCCATGTGTTTAACATATAAATTTGAATGTAATTTCTACTGAATTTTTTTTGGCATGATACTGGGGATTGAACCCAGGGCCTTGTGCATGATTGACAAGCACTGTACCACTGAACTACACCCCCAGTCCTCTACTGAAGCCACAGGTGCTGAATCTAGTTTTAACCTTTTACAGTATGACTTCAACTCAAAATTTTAGCCCTTACCTGTCTCCTAATAGTCTCTTCCTCTTTGTATTCAGTCCAGAATGCAGAACCTTCCCACATTTTTTCTGTAGTAATAAACTCTCTTCAAAGTTTCATAATGCCTTGTATCACTTATAGCACTATGTGTGCCTTGATTTGGAATTACTCATTTTAGTCTTCTCTGGAAGTTTGTGAGTTTCTTGAAGACAGGAACTATCTGTCACTTAACTTCATATCTTCTTGTTCACTGTAATAGTGAGTAGGGCTCAAGTGTCAGTTAAATTTTAAATAATTCAGTTTAAATCAGGCTTAAATATCTTATGTTTTTCCAAATTTTTAGGAAATTGACATAAAACATACGAAGGGATGTTTTATGTTATCTTCTATTTTGGAAGTCTCTGAGCATAGCTCAAGGTTTTTATTTTAGGTTCTTAAATTATGCATAGTGTAAGTAATATAAGTTTTATAGTACTTCATATAATTCTTTTATGTTCTTTCAGGTGTTATCATCTAATTGATTTTTATAAGCTTCCTATTCTTTTCATTACTTACATCACATTTTTTTCAGATAAAGATGAATGCCGTGTCATCTAATACTGAAGTTATGAAGTTAGAAGACATTTTCTAAGTCAAATCACTTCAAGTAGGTTGGCTCACATCTATCTTAGCAGCTCAAGGTTTGAAAACAAAGAATTAAGTCCACCACTTTTTATACTTCTTTAGTAATAAAATTTCATGGAATATATATAGTGACCTTATATATTGAATAATTGGTCTTGGACAATAGTGGAATAATAGTTTCATATGCTTTTAAAAATACAGTGTTTAAACACACGGTATTATTTTTAAAAGATGACTAACACCTTAGAATCATTCTTGTATTTGTAGCAAGTTTAGTCATAGAGTATTAACTATGTGCCAAACACTGCTTTTAAAATGGTTTTTCTTTGAAGCTAATGTTTTTTTTTTTTTGAGTTTTCATAAAACTTTTCTAAATGATTTCTACATTCTTATAGAAGGCAGTAATTTATTAATCACCTAGCACATGAACCTTAAATGTTTAGTTGTTGAAAAACCTTGCTGGAAAGTTTATCTTAACAAATGTCAACTCTTAAAATCATCTCTTCATGGTCTTTCTGTATTCATTTTCTTCCTCCAATCTGTATTCTGCATAAATCTGCATATAGAATCACTTTAATAATTTAGTTCTGTTTGGCATTCAAAGCTCCCTACCATGCTCCCTGAAATATCCCCCAGTTGACTCTCTTAAGGGACTCTCTTATTCCCTGACCTTGCATTGTCCTCCTTTGTCCTTAAACTGTACTATTTTTCCTGCCTATGATTCTCTGCTCTCCTCTTACTCTTTTCTCTGCATCTCAAAATCTTGTGCAAATCTCTTCACAGAGTCTTCCCAGTTACTCCAGCTAGAAGTACTAACTCTTTCCATTTCTCTGCTGACTGCATGTAATGTTTTGTTTTTGTCACTGTAACAGCAGCTTTATTGTTTGTGTTTGTGTCTGTCATAGCTCCCATCCTAGGTTGTAAGATTATGTAAGGTCAAAGATTATATCTGATGAATTTTTGTCTCCCACAACACTCAGGATAGCCTTTAAGGTGCTCAGTAAATATTTACTTAGAAAATTAAGAATGTACTTGGTTTTCTTCCCATTATCCCCTCTGTCTTTCATCCTATAGATATGTAATGTCCATATTAATGACAGTTATTCATTCTTGTAAATGCACTCCTGGCTGCCATTAATAAGATACAGTCATCCCCCAGCCTAAGAATAAGCTGTATTCCAGAAATTCATGTCTAATTCTATTGTTCAGACTACAGAAAGTATTTTTCCACATAAACAATGTTATAAATAGTGGTTTGATTCTCAACATCTCTCCCAAGACTGTTTAACTCATAAGTACCAGTGCAACTTCGACTATAGGCAGCTCCCATGTATAACGATGTTTTGTGGAGTTCTGGATATGGAAGTATGTCTCCCATGCCCCAGAAACAGGACATGAACTTGCTGGGCTGAGCCAGAGCTCTGGTAGTGACTCATATTAGATACAGTAGTCGCTTTTTAGTTTTCAGCATTTGCATTATAAATATTTACCTACAGGTTACTAATACATTTATGTCATCTAAATTGAGAGGAAAAGAACACTTGCTCTGCTGGTCCTCCTCATAGTGAATTAAGATGGGGCATCAACTGTCCTATCACTTTGGTGGGTCTTTTGTAAGTCAGGTTTTGACTGATCAGTAGCTCTTTTAATGTATCCCCTTTTCTGCTCTTCTTCAAACAAGAGATTGCATATTCATGGAATATATATAAACATGGAAAGTATGTAAACAAGGAAAAATAATTTCTATCTTTAGGGAAAACATATTTATAGGTATCACCCCATTTGACATCAAATCAATTTTTGTGAACAAGTGATTATCTTTTCTACATGGGCATAATGATGCCTCTGGTGAAAAAAATCATGTCAGTGTGCATAAACCACCCTTGAGTTTGACAGTTTAGGTCATTTGTCTGTAAGAAAAAACACTTGGTAAATTTCAGATAATTATTTATTCAGTCATCATATATACTTAAGATGTGTGGGAGTTGGTGATGTCAACTTTGACCTCAGCATACTTATTATACAACTGCACCCTCATTAATTTGATCTCTTTTCTCTTATATTCTGGCAACTTAAACAGTAATTTCAGCCACTTTGCATTTAAAGGATAGAGGCCATTTTTTACTCATGTGCATGTGTAATTCATAATAGGAAGTAAAGTTATGTGTATGAGGAATATGACCTGCAACATAATTATTATAAAGCACTTAATAACCTCCCACAGATACAATAACACAACCCCAGTCCTGCAGGATTGTGCCAAGAACCAGAGTCACATATATAAGACAGTTGTTGGCTCATAGTTCCCTAGCATAAAGGTGAAATTTGAAGAAATGTTCTAAATCATCCTATGCATTTTAATATTTTTATTCAATAATAAAAAAATGTTAATTGCTTAATTTTCTGCTGGCAGATTATGTGAGGCCCCCAACTAAAACACCAATCCTCTTTTTAGGCTTACAATTCTTTCCCTGTCCATTTCTGTAAAGAGAGCAAATAGCCTCTGGTCTCCCATTTAGTTCCATCCCCTGCCATGGTGGATCCATAAGTGCTTCCAACTCATCCTCATTCAGAGGGATAACTGAATCAGCAGAGTGAAATCTTTAATGGAGTCAGAATTTCAGTTCTTTTGCAGCATTGACAGCCAGATAATCCTGGCAACTCTTTTGTGTCTGACCAAAGTGGCACATGATAGCTCCTAAGGTATACAAACTCAAACCACAGAATAGGTTGGAAACATGTGTTTTGAATTTTTTATTTGAAGATAATTAGCCATATTCATTAGACAGCAGAAAATAAGTTAAAAGCATAAAGTTTTGATGTGACCTACCTTCCTCTAAAAAAGACTCAACATCATGAATTTTTAAAAATAACTACTTTCTCTGTTATTCTATAATAATATAGTCAATAGTTTCTATGGACTTTTTGTCTTAACAATGAATTTATTATTGTTTTATCAATATCTTTATACCCTTGAAGTTACTTTTTTAATAGGTAGTTGTCACTAATCACTCAAATGTTTAAACAGAGTATGGGATACATGTTGTTTATTATTATTGTATACAAATGGGATACATGTTGTACATGGAGTCAAGGCATACCATTTGTGTAATCATACGTTTATATAGGGCAATGATGTTTGATTCATTATTTTTTTTCCCTTCCCCCCACCCCTCCCACCCCTCTTTTCCCTCTATATAGTCCTTCTTTCCTTCATTCTTACCACACTCCTTATCCCTAACCCTAAATCTAACCCTAAACCTGCTAACCCCTCCCACCCCCCATTATATGTCCTCATCCGCTTATCAGCGAGATCATTCATCCTTTAGTTTTTTGAGATTGGCTTATCTCACTTAGCATGATGTTCTCCAATTTCATCCATTTGCCTGCAAATGCCATAATTTTATCATTCTTCATTGCGGAGTAATATTCCATTTTGTTAATTTTTCCAATTGTTTCTTTTGTTTCAATTTCATTGATTTCGGCTCTGATTTTAACTATTTCCTGTCTTCTACTACTTTTGGTATTGGTCTGCTCTTCTTTTTCTAGGGCTTTGAGCTGTAGTGTTAAGACGTTTATTTGTTGATTTCTACTTCTTTTTTTGAATGCACCCCATGAAATAAATCTTTCTCTAAGTACTGTTTTCATAGTGTCCCAGAGATTTTGATATGATGTGTCTTTGTTCTCGTTTACTTCTAAGAATTTTTTAATTTCCCTCCTGATGTCTTCTGTTATCCATTCATCATATAATAGTGTATTATTTAATCTCAGGTGTTGGAGAAATTTCTGTTTTTTATTCTGTCATTTATTTCTAATTTCAATCCATTATGATCTGATAGAGTACAAGGTAGTATCTCTATCTTTTTATATTTGCTAACAGTAGCTTTGTGGCATAAAATATGGTCTATTTTAGAGAAGGATCTATGTGCTGCTGAGAAGAAAGTGTATTCGTTCTTTGTTGGATGGTATATTCTATATATGTCCGTTAAGTCTAAATTGTTGATTGTGTTATTGAGATCTATGGTTTCTTTATTCAATTTTTGTTTGGACGATCTATCCAGTGGTGAGAGAGGTGTGTTAAAATCACCTAGTATTATTGTGTTGTGGTCTATTTGATTTCTGGAATTGAGAAGGATTTGTTTGACGTACGTGGATGAGCCAATGTTCGGGGCATAGATATTTATGATTGTTATATCTTGCTGATTTATGCTTCCCTTAAGCAGCATGTAATGTCCTTCTTTATCCCTTCTGACTAGTTTTGGCTTGAAGTCCACATTATCTGAAATAAGGATGGATACTCCAGCTTTTTTGCTGTGTCCGTGTGCATGGTATGTTTTTCCCCATCCTTTCACCTTTAGTCTATGGGTATCTCTCTCTATGAGATGAGTCTCTTGCAGGTAGCATATTGTTGGATTTCTCTTTTTAATCCAATCTGCCAGTCTATGTCTTTTGATTGATGAGTTCAGGCCATTAACATTCAGGGTTATTATTGTGATATGATTTGTATTCCCAGTCATTTGACTCATATTTGTTTTTTGACATGATTTGGTTTCTCCTTTATTTGGCTATTCCTTTAGGCTAGCATCTCCTGTTGCTGATTTGAATCGTTGTTTTTCATCTCTTCCTCATGGAATATTTTGCTGAGAATGTTCTGTAATGCTGACTTTCTTTTTGTAAATTCCTTTAGCTTTTGTTTATCATAGAAGGATCTTATTTCATCGTCAAATTTGAAGGTAAGTTTTGCTGGGTATAAGATTCTTGGTTGGCATCCGTTTTCTTTCAGGGCTTGGTAAATGTTGTTCCAGGCCCTTCTAGCTTTTAGGGTCTGGATTGAAAAATCTGCTGATATTCTTATTGGTTTCTCTCTGAATATAATTTGATTCTTTTCTCTCACGGCCTTTAAAATTCTGTCTTTATTTTGTATGTTAGGTATTTTCATTATAATGTGCCTTGGTGTGGGTCTGTTGTAATTTTGTATATTTGGAGTCCTATAAGCCTCTTGTACTTGGTTTTCCATTTCATTCTTCAGATTTGGGAAATTTTCTGATATTATTTCATTGAATAGATTGTTCATTCCTTTGGTTTGTTTCTCTTAAGCCTTCCTCAATCCCAATAATTCTCAAATTTGGCCTTTTCATGATATCCCATAGTTCTTGGAGATTCTGTTCATGATTTCTTACCATCTTCTCTGTTTGGCCAACTTTGTTTTCAAGATTAAATAATTTTTCTTCAATGTCTGAAGTTCTGTCTTCCAGGTGTTCTGTCCTATTGGTTATGCTTTCTATGGAGTTTTTAACTTGGTTTATTGTTTCCTTCATTTCAAGTATTTCAGTTTGTTTTTTTTTTCAGTATCTCTAATTCTTTATTGAAATGATCTCTTGCTTCCCGTATTTGGTCTTTTAACTGTTGATTGGTGCGATCATTTAATGCCTGCATTTGCTCTTTCATCTCCTCCTTCAATGCCTGCATTTGCTCTTTCATCTCCTCATTTGCTTCTCTGATTGTTTTAATTATGTACATTCTGAACTCCCTTTCTGACATTTCTTCTGCTGTGCTGTCATTGGGTTTTATTGATGTAGTAGCTAGGTTTGTTTGGGACATTTTCTTCCCTTGTTTTCTCATATTGGTCAGATGTCAGTGGGAACCTGAGATATTGCAGATTTCCTCTATTGGCTTATAGTGTCCCAGTAGATTTCCAGTGTATCACCTCCCAGCCTTCAGTAGCCTGAAGCCTTGGAGGAAGTTGATAGTGCAGTGCTTCCAAAGAAAGCTGCCCCCAGCCCCCTACTGGTTCCAGGGCTTGGAGCTGGCTCTGTGCCGAAAGGCTCTCACTGGGGGCCTGCACCGTGCAGCTGGCCGTGTGGGGGGAGCCCACCGCCGGAGTGTGGAAGGCTACCTGGGGAAGACTCTAGCTGCCCTGCCCTGCTCTGATAAGCCACACCTATCTGTGCCTGCCGCCCAGGCCAAGTTTCACCCAGTGGGGAAGACTCACCCCGTGACTCTATTTTTGTCGAAGTCTCTCAATGCCTCCCCTTCTTGAGTCCTGGGTTCTGGAGCGACTGGAGATGCAGTCACCCTCTAGTCCGCCATCTTGGATCGCCCCGTGGAGAGAGCCTGCGGCCGGAGTGGGCAGAGCCGCCTGGAGAAGTCTCTGGCTGCCCTGCCCTGATCCCAGAGGCTGCTTGCGGATCGAAGCTCTCTGTTGGCTCGGGGACTTGTGGCTGGTTCTATGTAGAAAGGCTCTCACTGGGCGGTCTGTTCCAAGAAGCTAGCCTTGAAAGGCGCCTCCCACTGCAGAGGGCCGGGCTGCTTGGGTAAGTCTCTGGCTGCCCTGTCCTGGTCCCTGAAGCCGCTTGCGGGCCGGAGTATGCCGCGCTGGCTCCGGGACTTGGAGCTTGTTCTGATCAGAAAGGCTCTCAGTAGAGGGCCTGCTCCAAGAACCTGGAGAAGCTGGCTGTGTGGGAGGGGCCCAGTGCCGGAGTGCGCAGGGCTGCTTGTGGAAGACTCTAGCTGCCCTGCCCGGCTCCAATAAGCCACCTCTATCTGGGCCTGCCACACGGGCCAAGCTTTACCCAGTGGGCAGACTCACCCGTGGCTCTATTTTGGTTTGAGTCTCTCAATGCCTTCCCTTCTTAACTCCTGGGTTCTGGAGCGACTGGGGATGCAGTCCCCCTCTAGTCCGCCATCTTGGATCGCCCCCTGGTCCTGTGTTTTCATGTGGTAGTCATCAACTAGAGCTGAGTAGAATCTACCTCTATTAGATGGAACACTCTGTTTTTTGGTGATCACAGTCCCACCCCTCACTATTTTTTTTCTTTAAATAGAAATAAGAGGAGAGCTAAATCTTACTTATACTGCCATTCGTGTTAAAATTGCAAATACGTTATTCCAGTATAAGTGAGTTTCGTACAGCTGCCTTAACTAAGTACCACAAATTGAGTGACTTTAAACAACCAAAATTTCTCTTACAGTTTTGGAGACCAGAATTATGAAATCTTTTAGCAAGGCCAGCCTCCCTCTGAGGCTCATAGGAGAGGATCCTGCCTCTTCTAGTTTCTGAAGCCTCAGGCATTTCTTACTGTATGGCAGCATGAATCTAATCTCTGAGCTATCTTCTCATGATTATCTTCCATTCTGTCTGGCAGTGTCCAAATTTTCTCCTCATGAGGATACTGGTCACATTGTATTAAGACCTAGCCTAATCCAGTATGACCTCATCTTGACTAGATTCCATTTGCAAAGACTGTTTTCAAATAAAGTCACAAAATAAAGTCACATTCACATATACCAGGGTTAGTTCTTCAGCTTGTCATTTTGGGGGACATAATTTAACCCATAACAGAAGCCATATGTCTTTGTGGAAAGAGTAACAATTAAGAGCAGAGATCTTTTTTTTTTTTTTTTTTTCGGTGCTGGGGATCGAACCCAGGGCCTTGTGCTTACAAAGCAAGCACTCTACCAACTGAGCTATCTCACCAGCCCCGAGCAGAGATCTTTTAATCAGAGTGCTCACATTCAAGTTTACAACTTATTTGCCTTGTGATTTTAGACAAGTTGATTTCTCAATGCCTCAGTGTCCTCATCTGTAAAATGGGGATAATGGCACCTGCCTCATAGGTTTGCATTGAGGAAAAATATGTTAATATTTATATACAGCATTTAATAGTAGTGCCTGGCACATACTATAAGCTCAATAAATCAAAATTTTTATCATCATTATTATTAGCTTATTTATACATAATTTAAATATATACATGGAGTATCAGTGCCACAAAAACTACTGTTAGGGTAGTATAATGAAAGAAATTATGGATAAACTAAAGGTAGTAGGTAGAAGTTGTGTATGGAAACAAAACTTGAACCAGAGAAGGCTGGAATTTTAATAAAATCTCATTTTTTGATGCAAATAATTGCAATATGTCAAAAACATTTAGTCTGCTCCCTGTTTTAGATTGCTTGCCTGGCCCCCCTATGCACTTGAAACTGGCTGAAGTCTCAGGAAAGAACTTTCAGCTCAGAAGTATAGATGTGGACTGTTGGGTTGGTGAGCATAAATGACCTGTAGATGATAATGAGAAAGTCCCTCCAGGGAGAATGCCTATGGAACAGACATCTAAGCATTCCTGCCTGTCTCTCAGGAAGCATGATCTTACCTTCTACCTCCTTCCCACAAATCTTTAGGTTGAAGTTATCCTGGTCTCTAATTTTTGGCTCAGAGGTTGAGGTTGAATAATTTTTAATATTCAAATCATATTTTTAGTTTGAGGTGTATTCTTTGACATAGACTTTATATAAGAGAGTCATACAATTTGAACTTTATTAAAAACCAAGAGCACTGATAAAATTTAAAGCAATTGCAAGAATGTTTGAAGTACCAGAAAGAAAGATGTTCTGTAGGTGATTGATTGTTGGATTTATAGTACTACAGAAAGAATGAGGAAACATGCGAATATCAAATAAAGTCAAAGTATCTTAGCTAAATGGTGGAAGGAACATGTATGTGAGTGTTATTTGTGATTTGTGATTTTATTTGAATAAAATACATTAAGCTATTTAATTTTTGGCAAATAAGTAGAGTTTTACAGTTTGACTATTAATAATTGGAAGATTTAGATTCAATGATGTATCCAACAGGACTCCCCCATCAGTGAAAGAAAGACAGCTTAAGCTAGCTTATGAAAATGAAGGGAACTTAACTGTTTATGTAACTATGATTTCCAGACGTATCTGGCTTTAGGCATGCTTTCAGCCAGGATCTCAAATGATTTCATTTGGACTCTCTTCAGCTCAGCTGTTTTTTTTTATTTATCATTCTTCATGGGCATATGGTCACTAAGCTGATCACTAGCAGCTTAAGATTCTCATCTTTTTAAATGTTTTTTTAGTTGTAGATGAACACAATACCTTTATTTTATTTATGTGGTGCTGAGGCAAGCACATGAGAGGCAAGCACTCTACCCACTGAGCTACAACCCCAGATTACAACCCTAGCCCAAGATGGTCATCTTTCTGGTTTAGTAATTCTAACCTAAAGCGAACTCATCAGACCAAATATCCAGCTACCTGTCTCAAAGAAGTACACTGACTCTATTTGATCACTTGTGTGACCATTTGAATAATCAGTGTGACCTAGGAATGGTGTAATACTGGTGGGCCAGCCTGGTCTGTTTTCCCAGTGGCATAGTAGAGGGACACTGCCCAGTGACTATAAGCCTCACTGGGATCTCATGGAGTGGGAGAGGCTTTCTCCAAAGGAATTAGGTAAAGGGGGATGAGAGTGTGTTTTCAGTAGACCAAAACTGGTGTGACTTCAAATCATTAAAAATGTTATGTGAATAATTCACAGTAATTTTGGTTTTATGATGACAGTGAAATGACTTCCTGCTACCTTCTATGAAAGAAATTTATATAGAAAAAAAGAGTGCTGGGGATATAGCTCAGTTGGTAGAGTGCTTGCCTTGCAAGCACAAGGCCCTGGGTTCAATCCCCAGCACTGGGGGAAAAAAAAGAATAAAAATAAAGGGAATAGAAGCAAAAATTCTAACTCTTTATTTGATGAGAGGTGGGTGATATCAGTTACTCTAATCTGTAAACTTTGAAGACAGTAAGGTTTGATGCTGTGACTTAGTAGAACAAAGGAAGGTGAAAATGTAAGCACTACAGAGACAGTGACAGTGCTATCAGGAGACTAGAGAAGGAGGTGAGTCTTGGTGTTAAAACACAGCATCAGCTGAATGTCTGTCACAGGACTGGTGGGACTCTTTAAGTCCTACCTCACCACAGCCAGAAAACTATCTTCCCCATGTCGTAGGAATTGGAAAGTTTTTTCCTCTGGAAAAGTTTTAACTATGAGAATCTATAGACAGTGACAGTGGACAGTAGGGTTAAGGGAAAGTCTGCCCTGCTGGTAGAGCACCAGAAAAAAGAAATATCACATATAACATCTCAATATCAATACTCAAATGAGAACATCAGAATGAAAGCAGAATTTGCAAAATCTTGTTATTTTTTTTCCTTGTCCTGACATAGGATGATTTGAAGTGACAGAGTTTGGGTTGTATTCTCTTAAAATGTTTGGTTCTTATTTTTAAGTGTGTAAAGCTGGATAATTATTAATAACAAGGTATTAATATAGAATATTAGCTTTTATCATATCTTTCACCAATGATGAATAAAGAGTTCTGAATGCTGTTTTCTTCTAAAAATTTGAGGAGATATCAAAGGTTGAAATTTAGCAGACATATTTGGGTGTTTTAAACATTCCAAATTTTAGTCTGTAGTATTATAAAAAAAATTGAAATTTTGAAGTAGAGTCGAGTTGTCTTCTTTTTGCATTAGTTTCTAAAACTTAATGAAATGGAAGGCAAATGTCTTTCCCTACTTAACAGGTTTATTTTATTCCTTATTATACTATAATGATTTCAAAATAATGTGAAAAACGAAAAATGAAAGTGCACCAGAACTTTATTTGCCAATATTGACGTTTTAAAAATTGTGCTGGATTCTTTTGCTGAAAAACCTTATCAACTAGTCCATACAGATTCTCTAAGTAGAGGATTTTTGTTGTTTTCTTTTGGCTTGGTGAGGTCAAGATTGTTAAATTAGAATTACAGAATTGGAAGGCATCCCTATTATTCATTTTACAAATGAAGGAACTGAGGTCTTGAGAAGTCTTAATTTATCCAGGGTCACAGCTAATAATAGTGGAGGTCAGATGAGAATCAGGGCCTCCTGGCCATCAGTTCAGTGATTTTTGTAAAAGATTTCGTGGGTTTATTTTTACCACCATCACTTTATGTGCAGTGACCATAGTTGATTTCATTAGGCCCAGTTAGCAAATTACAAGTCTGTGTTTCCTTTCTAGAGATGAGGGAATTTCTGTAATTAGGAATACTGACAGTGACAAAAAGCATGAATAGCAGGAAGCATTTTTAAGACTCTTTGGTTGGGGTGGGGGATATCCCTTGATTAAACTCCGATCTGGCTCTCTAGAAGGAACTCCTGTGTTTTTTGTTTAGGACCTGAATCTGCATTCTGGAAGGTTCTTCCTTGACCATTTTTTCACCCAGGGTCACACTCATGTGGGCATTGGGGAATATTTCCTCTGTTTCGTGCATTTTGCCCATGCATATCAAGGTCTTAAACATTATTTTAAGGGTCATTCATAGGCCTCTCCAAGATACCAAAATCCACAGATATTCAAATCCCTTATATAAAATTACATAGTATTCACATATAACCTATACATACAAGGCAACATTTGTGGGGTTTTTGGAAATGTTATTCCCCCCAAAACTTAGCTGGTTTTTAATCTATCTTCCTGCAGTAAGTTCCACGTGTTAGTAAGAGAATGACTACATGGTCCAAATTGGCAGGGACAGTCTTAGTTTATATTCCTTGTCTTGGCAGCTTATATAATAATGCCCTTTTCTACTCTCTTGAGCTGTCCCAGTTTGGACAATGAATTGTATAGTCACTCTAGGCAATAAGCACACCAAAAAATCCCAAGCCTGATTTATACCTTTGCTTCCTTAGTACTGTTTCTCTGACTCGACCTACTGGAGGTTCTTTTTTTTTTTTTAATTCATTTTTATTGTAAACAAATGGGATACATCTTGTTTCTCTGTTTGTACATGAAGTATAGGCATACCATTTATTTTATCTGAAGATAACATACTTAACTTAATCTGCAGCAAAGCTAAGTTTACCAGAGAAAGCATAAGGAATCATTTTTGTTCAGAGCTTTTTATAGTCTTCTCTTTCATTGTGTGAAAGCCAGAAGTGGTCAGTTTTTCTAACTCTGGGAGTCCCTCAGATTACTAGATTCTCAATTTCCTTTTATTGCTACTCTGAAGTCTTTCAGTGCTTTTCTGTTTACATTTCTTTCTCATAAATCTTTGATAAAAGCAGCAAATAGTACTTTGTAATTAAAACATTGTTATCCATTTCTTTTCTCTATAGACAAGGACTTGGTAGACAGTTGCATTTGTAAAAATTGAGGTATGTAGTCATCCCTAGGAATCCTCAGGGAATTGGTTTCAAGACCCCCCAAGATACCAAAATCACAGCTATTCAAATCCCTTATATAAAATGGCATAGTATTCACATTCAACCTACACATATCTTCCTGTGTACTTTAAATAATCTCTAGATTACTTATAATACCTAATACAATGTAAATGTTGCATAAATTGTTAAAATAATAATAACAAGAAAAAGTCTGTACATCTTCAGGGCGTACACAATTTTTTTTTTTTTTCAAATAGTTTGACTCTGTGGTTGGTTGAACCCAAAGATCAGAAATCCAAAAATACAAGAACTAACTATAATTTACAGGCAATACATACACAGCTTTTAGGTACTCAGTTCAATTAGTTTTTATAACTGTAACCACTACCCAAAATAAGATATAGAACATTTCTAGTGCCAGATGCCCCTTTCCAGTTAATTTTCCCCTGTTTGCCTCTGGAGGCAATAACTTTACAACTTCTGTCACTAAGGTCTACTAGTTTGGCAAGCAGTCTTTTTATTAAGTGTTTTGTGACCATATGGCACAACTACCTTTCTACCTTTTATTCTGTTTCTTTATCTCCTGCTACCAGCTACTAAGCAGTGACTACATATTTTCAAGTTTTTCATCAGTACCTTCCTTAAACATTCTGTAGTTGTTTTATTTTTTGTATTAATTGGGTAAAGCTAACTGCTATAATAAATAGACCCCAAATGTATTAATAGTTTAACCTCAAAGTGTATTTGCTGATAATGAAATAAGGTACTGAAGGCATTCCTGATCAGTAGGCGACCTTCTATAACCCCAGCCTTTGAGCCCTTATAGCAACTGGGGAAAGAACATGAACACACCTTATCTGCTTCTGAAAAACTGCAACCCAAGAGCTGACACTCAGTCACATCCACTGATGTTTTTCTGGAGAGTACCATTCACAAAGTCACATCTGGTACAAGGGATGAAGACCTGGAAATGTCTGCTCTGGCAGAGTAGACACCTCCCAGTGATAGCCCCCACACTGTAACAGGAAAAAGTGATGCCTGTCTAGGTTAATGTCACAGCCTGCATTTTATTTTCATGATGTAATACCATATTGCATTTCTTTTTGGTCTTTGTGTTACTTTTTGTGTGTTATGTTTTTTCAAAACAAATTTTTTTGACAAAATTTCAGCATGTAAAGCCAAAATAAAACAATATTCCTGTCTCTATGGTAGAAATGTTAAAAACCAAAAACAAATTATTTTCCCTAGATTATTCTAATGAAATTAAAATTAGTTCTGGGCATCAACAGATATAAACTTAACTCTTAATAGACACAAAAGCCCGATCTCACCATTTTTATTCAATATTGTACCAGAAAGACTAGTCAGCAGAGTAAATCAAAGGGAGGCAGAGACCAGCGTAAGAGAAAAGGTGTAGGAATGAAAAGGAAGAAAAAAAAATGTCATTATCAGCTAGATATAATTGTCTATGTGGAACACTTTCAGAACACTACGACTAAATTATTAGGGTTCATTAATGAATTTAGCAAGGTTTTTGAAAATACAAACTCAACATAAGAAAAACAGTTGCTTTTGTATAGAATAACAACAAACAACAAAATAAAAAGTAATGATGATCATTAATATCTTACATAGCCATAGGTTATTTATCAAAACTAAGAAATTAACATTGATAGAGTAATGTTCACTTAACTATAAGCTTTCATTCTGGTGTCTCCAGGTTTTCTGTTCATCCCTTTTTTTTTCAGGATCATTTAGGATACCACTTTGCATTCAGTGGCCATATTTCTTCATCTGTTCCCATTTATACAGTTTGTTTTTGTTTCTGTTGTTTTCCTTCTCTTTTGGGGCTTTATACTTTTGAAGAGTAGTGTTCATGTCTTTTGTAGAATGGGGCTCAATTTCATTTTGTTTGTTTTCTCATGATTACATCACTTCCTACCAGGGAGTAAATTATATCAACATGTCTTATTGCTGGTGGTGTTAACTTTGTTCACCTGGGAGAACTTTGTTCTCCACAGTAAAGTTACTCCAGTGTCCCCCTTTCATCCACTGGGAACATGTTCTAAGACCGCCACTGGATGCTGAAACTGCAGATAGTGCCAAACTCTATAGATACTGTTTTCTCCTGTGTATTATCTATGAGAAAGTGTAATTTACAAATTAGGGACAGTAAGAGATTAACACTAATAACTATAATAAAGTGGAATAATTGTTATTGTAATAAAATTTATGTAAGTGTGATCTCTCTCAAAATGTAATGTCTTTAATTTTTGAGAGTATATTGTTCTTTGTGCTCGGTGCCACGTTTTATCATGTGCTTTGCAGTATCGCCACACAGTACTAGGGTTAATCTGTTCTTCCCTGTTGTTGCCCTGGTGCTTCTTGAGCACTTATGATGTAGATCTTTTTGGGTATCTTCTTCCAGAGAAGCCTGGTTTCATCACTTGTTTTGGATGGTATCTTGCTTCCTTCATCAACTTCAACTCTGCTCGAAATGCAGCAGCAACCCCACAGGCTTCTGTCTTTCTGTTTTTCCTCAAGCACCTGCTCCTTTGACCTTCACTTCTTCAGCAGCTGGTCATGTGTGGAAGCAGCAGGAGCCACAATGTGCCCACATCCCCAACTCTCGGGGCTCACTAGTGGGACCTAAATCCTGGCCCATCCTTAGGGTCCTGGTATTATTCCCCTATTTTGAAAGGAAGCGTCTGTGGCAGTCGCAATACTCCTGTCCTACCATTGTGTCTTTGGTGTGTTCTTGGGAGATAAGTTGTTTCTTTGTTTCACAGGTCTTTAGGTCATTGTAACTCAAACTCCAAAATCCTCAGCAGTCTTTGTATCTCATCTAGATGCTGAAATTCTAGATGTGGAGCTGCCATTGATGATATAATAAAGTGAGATATTGTGAGTCCTTGGAGCGGGGAGGCAGGTGTTGCAAATGGGGAGAGGTTGGGCAATCTGTGACCCACAATAGAGGTAGTGATTGAAAATGTCTGAGAAAATTTTTAAAGCTCCTTCCATGAAGAGGTGGTTTATAGGACCCACCCCTGGGATCTGGGTTGCACTTAGTGACTTTTATCATAACCAATAAAAGGTTGTAATAAAAGTATTTAACCTGTAGGTTATAACTATTGGTTATAAAGGTGATGCAGCATTATCTTTGCTTGCTGGAACACTTTTTAAAATTCCTAAACTGTTATACAACTGGTTGGGGCTATTTCACCAAGTAGCAGCTTAGACCCTATGGAGGAACAATGCGTAGCTGTTCCTGTCAGCAGTTTCTAATCAGCAGGCAGGCATAGGTGTGATAACATGCCCCTAGCCAGAGATAACATGTCTATAACCTAGTCCCCAGCCATGCAGGTCTTCCCAGCTGAGACCCTAAAAAAAATCATAAAGCAGAGAAGAGGTAGCCCTATGTGTGTTCCCCAATTCTGGATTTTAATCATGTTCTCTAAGCATGAGAAAGTTCTGATATTATTAAGTTTTGGGTAATATCACTGTTTCAGCACATTTGGGTTATGTTTTAGTCAGTTTTTTTTTTTTTTTTTTTTTTTTTTTTTTTTTTTTGCTGCGACCAAAAGACCTGACAAGAGCAATTAGGGGAGGAAAAGTTCATTTGGGGGCTTATGGTTTCAAAATATTATCCATATAAGGTCAACTCTGTTCCTCAGGGCCCAAGGTGAGGTAGAACATCAGAGCATGGCAGAGGAAAGAGGCTCAGGACATCACATCAGAAAAGAGAGAGAGACTCCACTGGTCAGGAATAAAATATATACCCCAAAGACATGTCCCCATCTACCCATCTCCTCCAGCCACTCCCTAATCACCACCCAGTTAATCAGTGGATAACACACTGATTGAGTTCAGGCCCTCATCATCCAGTCATTTCACCTCTAAATCTTCTTGCATTGTCTCACACATGAGCTTTTGGGAACACCTCACTTCTAAACCATAACAGTATAATATGTTATGCAGCAATAGTAACTTGAGCACATCCAAAGAGAATGAATCAGAATGGAATTAGACTTCTCTAGCAACACTAGAAGCCCAAATCCCTCATGTTTCTGAGGGACAACCATCTTCAACAAAAAACTCTATGCCCAGCCAAACAACTACAGCAGGAAAAGATGGAGACATCTTCAAATGCTAGGTCTAAAAATTTTCATATGTCATTTTTTAGAATTTTTCATGCAGCAAGGGAATAAAAGTTAGAGAAATGAGGAGGAAGTAGTGGATCCAATATAGGTGAAGTAAATAAAGTACATTTTCCTGATGGGAAAAGGGGATCTCAAAATGAGAGCTTTGCAGCTGCTCTTCATAGGAACTTCGTAGACTTCTCCTTAAGTCTAAAGTTTTAAAGCAAATGAATGAAATGTTTGTCTCTTTTAGTAAAGAAACATATAGGAAATTTATTTACATCTTATGGAAATTCTAAAGATAAATTAATGATGGATACATCATAAAAAAATACATACCTTCTCAAAGGCAATTTTTTTTAAACTCCAGGGAGAAAAAATAAGTAAAACAGAAAACAGTTCATAATGTGAAATAATATGATAATAATATTATACTTTGCTTATAAGATTAATGTCCTGAGTCATATTAAAAGAGACACTGAGGATCGTATTGGGCCTCTGTCCCAACCTGTACCTCTCGGCTCACAGGCCGCACTGCTCCGTAGGGCAAGCGTGAGGGTCCGCGTCGCTGCGGCCTTGGGACCGGGGCCCAACTGCAGCCTCCTCCACCGCAGCGGGCTCGGAGGGGCGGCGAGATGCAGCCTCCTCCACCGCAGCGGGCTCGGAGGGGCGGCGAGATGCAGCCGCCGGGCCGTCTCTGGCGTATGCCCCCGCTAACGGAGACTTCACCTTTGTCTCCTCAGCAGATGCGGAAGGAGGGAGGGAGTATCTCCATGTGCAAGAGACCACATATAAGGAATTTCCTGCTACTGAGAAATGGTCTAAGAAGTAGATAAAGATTTCAGTGTATACAATATACAGTATAAAAAGTATTATACAAGCCAGGCATGGTCATACATGCCTGTAATCCCAGCAACTTGGCAAACTGTAACAGAAAGATTTCAAGTTCAAGACCAGCTTCAGCAACTGAGCAAGGCCCTGATCAATTCAGTGAGACCCTGTGTCAAAATTTTTTAAAAGGGGTGGTGGGTGGTGGTGGCTGGAGATGTGACTCAATGGTTAAGTGTCCCTGGGTTAAATTCCTGATTGAAAAAAAAAAAGTATGGTACAAAGGAGGAAGTGTCAACTGCAGGAAATGATCAAATGATCAAGAAGGTTTGCAGAGACAGATGAGTTGTATTTTGACAGATAAATAGGAGTTCTTTGGATAAAAAAAGGTGGAAGAGCATTCACCTAAGGACTCTTTAAGGACCAGGCATGGTGGGACATGCCTGCAATCCCAGCAACTTGAAAGACCGGCAGGAGAATCTCAAATTCGAGGCCAACCTGGGCAACTTAGGGAGACCCTGTCTGAAGTTAATTAAAAGGAGGGAGGCTGGGGATGTAGTTCAGTGATAGAGGACCTCTGGATTCAATCCTTAGTACTGCCCCCCAAAAAAGTAAAGGGGGGAAGAAGAAGCAACTGTGGTAATTAAAGATCTTGGGGTTAGCTGCTGTGCTTTACTGTTTGCCCACTGCCTAACATGAGCGTAGAGCTTAGCAGCTCTGTAAATGTTGAAAATATGAATGACTATATGATACCTTTTTTTTCAGTTATTGATGGACCTTTATTATCTATTTATATGCAGTGCTGAGAATTGAACTCACTGTCTCACACATAGTAGGCAAGTGCTCTACCACTGAGCTACGACTCCTGTCCCTGTGATACTTTTGGATTAAAAGTGCTGTGCTACATACTGAAGACAATACTAATTCAGCAGAAATACAATGAATAGTTAGAGCATATGAACAGAAAAAAAGATATTCTATTATTGGGGGGGGGCACCAGGGATTGAACTTAGGGACACATAACTCTAAGCCACATCCCCAGCCCTTTTATTTTTTGTTAGGTGTGTGCCTCGCTAAATATCTTTGTTTCTAAACTGAAACACTCATCTTTTCTCCAAATCATGAAGGAAATCTTTCTTCCTTTCCTAGAATAAATCTTCGACTGGGGATGTAGCTCAGTGGTAGAATGCTTGTTTAGTATTTTGAAGGACCTGGGTTCAACCTCTAGTACCACAAAACAAAAAACACAAGCCTAGGATAAACCTTTACTAGTCCTTTGATTCCCATCTCTTCTTACCTCTTTTGGCATCTTTCTTTTCTGTATTTTTCTCTCTAACATTTTTTCTCTCCTGTTTCTTCCATGTCTACCGTTATTCATAGATTCCTTCCTCATTAAGAAATCCTTTAATTTAATCTACTTCACCAGTTTCTTATTTTCACAGCTAAACTATCTCAGTTATTTCCTGTTTCCTCATCATCTAATGGTCTCTACAACTCTGCTGTATCAGCACTTGCTTTCTATCATATCATCTATAGAAGTATCTTTGCACTATTAACCAGAGTGGAAATGGTTCCTTGATAACACAAATTTGGTAAATAATATGTCAAGCTAAGTTAAGCCAATGTCCTTAATATGAGGTTCTTAGAGCCTTTAATATGCCATTATTGATTATGAAACCCTAAGTCTCATATGCATAATTTTCCAGAACATCAGAAGCCTTTTTATGGGAAATATCTCATGGGATACAGATTCCACAGAATATGCATAAAGAAATATTTAACCTATAAAAGTTTTATTTTGTTTTGTTTTTGCCTGATACATGCTTAAAAATTTTGTTCTTTTCTCTCATAACTTTTGGAGACAAAACTTTACAGACATTAGTCTTCCATGCCTTTGTCCCCGCTATATCTTTTTCATGCAATGACTTCTCATTTTTTGTTTCTCCAGTCGTTTCTCATTAAATATTCAGGTTTCTACCTCTACATACCCTACCTAATCACCTGTTAAGACCTCTTTCTCTTATGGTACCTATAATCAGTCAGCAGTATTCATTGTCATATAGCGACAGAAGGGTGTGCTTGCTTTACAGTGCTAGAAGGGGTTTGTATGACATCCCAGTTAGATATTTTTTTGGTCCTGGAGATTGAACCCAGGAGCATTCTACCACTGAGCTGCTGAGTTCTCTCTCTTATTATTATTATTTTTGAGACATTACCCAGGCGGAGCTTGAATTTACAATCTGCCTGCCTCAGCCTTCCAGTTAGCTGAGATTACAAGTGCACACTACTGTGCCTGACCCACTTAGATTTTTTAAAATATTTTTTTGATGTTGATGGACCTTTATTTTATTCATTTATTTGTGTGTGGTGCTCAGAATCGAACCCAGTGCCTCACACATGCAAGGCAAGTGCTCTACCGCTGAGCCACAACCCCAGCCCGCCCATTTAGATTTTTATTGATATATAAATTACGTATTATAAATTTTACCCTTTTAAAGCATACAATTCCACTGGCTGCGGTGGCACACGCCTGTAATCCCAGCAGTTTGGGAGGCAGGAGGATGGCAAGTTCAAAGCCAACCTTAGCAACTTAGTGAGACCCTAAGCAACTTAGTGAGACTGTCTAAATAAAAAATGAAAAGGACTGGGGATGTGGCTCAGTGATTAAGCATTCTCTGGGTTCAGTACCAAGAAAGAAAGAAAGAAAGGGGGGGGGAGAGAAAGAGAGAGAGAGAGAAAGAAAGAAAAGGGTTGGGGATGTACTACAGTGGTAGAGCATTTGCCTAGCATGTGCAAAACCCTGGTTTCAATCCTTACAGTACCACGAAAAAGAATGAATTGAAAGGAAACAAGTCTGACTAGGGAGAGAGAACAGTTAGTACACCATTATAATGCAGGAAGGAATAACAGTTTGCACTAGCTTGATGCTGGTAGTGGAAATGGAGAAGAGTAGACAGTTTCAAAAAATATTTAGAGGACTGGGGATATAGCTCATTTGGTAGAGTGCTTGCCTTGCAAGCACAAGGCCCTGGGTTCAATCCCCAGCACCTAAGGGGGAAAAAAATATTAGAGATAAAACTGACAGTCTACATTGGGGGCAGCATGCGAAAAAAGGAAACTACCAAGAATACTTAAACTTCTAGCTTACAATGCTGGATAGACAGTAGTAGTACCATTCACTAAATTAAAGTGGAAAAAGACTTGAGAGATCTCAGTTTATGAAATGTTAAATTTTATATGACTGAGGTAGCTACAAGGAAATGTGGACAATTGGCTGTATAAGTCTAGAGAAGAGGACTGCTCAATACATTGCATTTTGAGTTTAACTTTATCTCATTACCCCTGTATAAGAATGATGATTTCTGTAGCTCAAAGTATGTTAGTGTGATCATTAACTTGTAGACATGCTAATTCAATAGTTATTGTCCGTACTCTTGAATAAAAAGTAATTTTCTGTTGAAAAAAAAAAAAGAAACACTGATAATGCAAGTTGGGACAGAAAGATAATCATTTTAAAGGCAAACATTATCTTCGGTGCCTTTAGAACCAGGTATTTATGAATTTGCTTTTGCAATAGAGAAAATAGCAACTCTAAGTAATGAAAGTTTGAGACACGCACGCTTACCTGGCATGCCAAGAAAATTTTTTTGTAGATATGCTCAACTTAAATAGCTAGTGAAAGAACACTAATGCCAGTTGAATTTGCAGTATTGTTAAATTTTGTGCATGTAGGTATGTGTGAATAGGAAAAAGCTGTTACTGCCAGTATCCCTGTGAAAACATTCAAATACTGAATAACTTGCTCTTTTAAATATGAGGGATGAGTAATTTGGGAATAACATTGTTTCAATTATTGCTCTTCCAAAGACTAATAGCACTGTTTGCTACTGAGTTTTCACTTTTATTTCCTGTTTAGTCACTTCTCTATGTGACTTTTTCTATGTCTCTCTGTGCATTTTTCATACTAATGCTAATTATATCCTCAGTCTATCAAGAAATAACACTGTTCCTAACTTCAAATTGTAGAATCTGAAACTTCTTAAAACCACTACTGTTGAGTCTTTTTATCTAAATCAGCATTCATCTCAGGAGCTTCTTGGTAGTCCCCTTAACACATATCCTCGTATCTTCTGCCCTCATATTTCAATCACAGCAATATGACCTTTAATATCCAAGTCATGATATGTGACTCTTTTAATCAAATCTCAACCGTGAATCCCCATTTCGCCTATGGTAAAAGCCAAAATCTTCAACATACTTCATACCAGTCCCAAAGATCCTTTCATCTTTGGGACCTCATTCCACCTGTCTCTCACTTTCTTGGAAGTTCAGCAGGTCCTCACTGTTCCTCAAGCATGTCAGACCTGCCCCACCTTAGATTTGCTCTCATTTTTCATTTCTCCTTGACTTATATTTTCTTGCCAGATATTTTCATTCTTCACTGATTGATTTCATGTCCTTATTAGAATAATGTTGGGTACATGCACATCACCCCAATAAATGTTTCATGTGAACATAAAGGGCATTGATATTGCTATGTTAGCCAGGGTAATGGGGTAAGGAAGAGGACGATCTGTGGCATTTTTTCTTACTTTAAATTTTATCATTTACTTTCTACTTCTCCATCCTGCCTTGCCAATTTTTCTTTTTCTTATACTTCATTATATTCTTTCCAAGTTTCTGTATTTCAGATACTTATGGAAAGTGAATTGTTTTGTGCATGTCTAAAGTAAAATCCATTTTCCAAATAGGGGAAGATCAGAAAGAAAAACATTTATTGAACTTTTATGCTTCCAGAACTCAGAAAAACACCACCATACCATTAGATCATAATTTCCTTATTTCAACATCCCATAGAGAAAGATGGCACAGAATGGACCAAGGGATGTCTTGCCTTCCTCATGAAGTTTAGAGCAGAGATTTCTAAATAGAGGACTGAAAGGGCTAGCATGTCTACTGTAACAAATGGGATCAGTTATAGAATTCACATTTCCCAGGTCCATGAGAACGATGGAGAAAAGAACCAAATAAAATAGACTTCCAGAGAAAGTAATTATGTTTAAGTAACTAGTAATTTTGGGCCATGTTTTCTATTGGGGAGCCTTTGGCTGACTCTTTGTGTGAATTAGGCTCAGACTGAACAAAGATAGTCCTTTGAAGGGAGGAGGTAAAAAAGTTCAAGTAAGTACAAAAAGGACAAATTAACAAGAAAACCACATGAAATAACAGGATGAGAAAAGTACCTACAACCTAAAAGAAAGAGGAAATGTTAGAAGGAGCTGAAGAAAAATGTAACCACACACACACACACACACACACACACACACACACACTGTTCAATTGAATGATGAGATTAAATTTGAATACGTACTTGAATCTCTGGATTGATGTCTTTCATTTATGTTTAAATGATCTTGACAATTACCTTTTGCAATGTTCTTTTTGTACCATTTTCTTTTCTGTTTCTGGGACTATATGGTTGTGTTAATTTTTAAAATTGTTTTCTATACTTGGTATTCTCCCCCTGCATATATTCCTTTAACCCTCTGAGCTTTAATTTTTGTATTTTCATTTTTCCTGTTCAAGAATCTTTGTCTTTTATGTGTTTAATGTATTTTAAAACCTATCAATTCCATTCATTATTAATTTCAGAAAATATTTTTAATTAGACAGTTTGAATAGTTGAAATTCTCTGATTTGTAAATATCATCTCTCATCTTCTGTATTTTTCAATATATTAATCATGCTTTTTAAAGGCTCTTCCTAAAATTTGCATATCTGGGTAATCTGTGATTGTTTTTGTTTTCTTTATTGGTCTTCATGTTTTTAGTCCTATAGTTCTGACTTTCATAATACCTAGTAATTTTTTGATTGGATATACCAAGTTTGATACAAAAAATTCTCAAGATTATATTTTTTGTTGGATGAGTGCTAAGTGAGATGATCACATGAGCTGAGTGATTTATTGTAACAGTATTGGTGAGGTTTAATATGTCTCTGGTCCAATGTTGTTCCTGGACCACAGTCACACATATTTTTAACATGCCATCTCCATAGGTCCTGGATACCTTCATATAGATGAATTTTGGTCTCCTTTTATTTTGCAAGTCTTACATCTTCAGAATTCAACTAATTTACTTAAGGGAGAATTAGGCATGTGTTTACAGGAAAGGTTTAAAATCTGATTGTTCCATCATCACATGACAATCCAAGGTTTACTATTTCTCCTCACTTAGAGGTGACTATTGGTGCAAACTTTAGGTTCTCAGTTTTTATGACAATGAAAATAATTGTCAGTTGAACTAGAGAAAAAGCTGCTACTGGTCCCTAACTATATTTTTCATGGCTGTCTTTTTTTTATTTTTTAATTTTTTTTTCATGCAAGAGATTTTATTAAGTGGACAGGAAGAGTGTCTGCTCACAGGGTGAGAGAGAGAGAGAGAGAGAGAGAGAGAGAGAGAGAGAGAGAGAGAGAAGGAGGAGAGAGAGAGAGGAGAGAGAGAGAGAGAAGAGAGGGGGAGAGAACGAGTGCGTGCACCCACGTAAGCGCAAGAGCGAGGGAGAGCTCATGGCTCTTTTATTTATATTCTTTTCAGTATAGTTAATCCTGGGAGACTTGTTCTTCCCTGGAATAGTCTCTCCTACCTGGGGAAAAAAAAAGGATTGGACTAGCACATATTAAATATATTTTTCTGAAATTAAAAACCTTTGAAAGAATTGATATCTATGTGTCCTCCAAGGAAAGCACAAGTAAACAATGTCAGGAAAAATAAAGAGGGAATCACTACAAATTAATCTTGATACCATAAGGACAAAAAGGAAATAAATTTAAAATCTAAACAAATTTATGCCAACAAATTCAAAAAATTAGGTAAAATTAATTCCCAGAAAAATATCAGTTGCTAACAATGACACAAATAAAATATATGAGGAATCATATATGCTAAATGAAATTGGATGATTTCAAATAATTCTAACAAAAAGAGTTAAATAAATGATGTCAATTCTACACCAATTTTTCAGATTAATGAAAGTGGGGGCTATCCCAACACATCTTATGAGTCCAGCATAATGTGAAACAAATTCTACTGAAGACACTATAAGATTAAAAAAGTGAAACCTAACCTCTCGTGAACACAAATATTCCTAAGAAAAAAGTTAAACATAATCTGTATATAAGGATCAAGTTGTATAAATACATGGGTTATATTCTGTGAATTGGTTCATTTAACAATGAATCAATTGCAATTACCATATTAAAAGAATGAAGAATCACTGATGATGATCTTAATAGAAACAAAAATCCATTCGTTGAAATTTTACACTTATTTTGTTTTTTTATTACTAGAAAAATTGGAGTGGAAATTTTCATGGTCTCATAAATAATACCTGACAAAACTTACAGCTCACTATACTTTGTAGTAAAATATTAAAAGTTCTCAAAAAGGTTGGAAATCAGATAAATATGCCTAATTTACTTCAGCATTGCACTAATGAGCCTGTCTAGTGCACTATGTCAAGAGAAAGAAATAAAACACAAAGACTGGGAAGAAAATGAGAAAGCAGATTTTTTTTTCAAGAAAACATGAACCCCTCATATAGGAACACAATAGCATCTACAAATAAAAGATAGCAGATTAATTAGGGTTTGTTGACCCATGAAAAATACTCTTGTTTTCTAGTAATTATAAAATAAAACCAACAACACACACCATTTCTAATAGAGTAAAACATTATCTCAAAATAAATCTGTAGAATGAATTACTTTACAAACATGTGCAATACAATTTATATAAATTTTAAAAATACCCAAATAAAGGTTGGGATATATCATGTGCATGGCTTAGATGACTATTTTGCAAAGCCATCATTTATTCACAAATTGATCAAATATATTTAAATCCCAATAAAAATTCTAGGAGACATTCTATTATTATTGGCAATTGTGACCAGACAATTGAGTCCAAATTTACATGCAGATAGAAAGGCTTAGGAATGGCTATGATGAACTTGATTAAGATTTCCATATTAGAAAAATATTCCTACCAGTTGTCAAAACATTGTAAAGTTATAGTAACTAAATTACTGGGTTAGAATAATAGATCCACAGGTTCTGAGAAGTAGGACTTGGTATCTTGGGAGGAGCCAAAGGTCAAATGGAAAACTCCTTTAGAGAAAGGAATGATAACTAATCCATACCACATATAAAAATCAACTACACCTGGAATGTAAATAGAACTTAAAGGTTTAACCACACATTTTGTAGATTATCTTTATTAGTTGGGTTTAGGAAATATTTCTTGAATGTCATTAAAAAAAATGCAGTTACCAAGCTGGACTACCTTAAATTTAATGGCTGAAAGATTCTATTAGGAGACTAAAAATGCAAGATGAAGGGGTGGGAAGTTTTGTACTTTACAATACATAAACTCGACAATTATAATAGCACAACTGTGATCACATCAGACTCCGTTATCTTTAGTTCAATAGTGTCACTTCCAAAGTCGTCATGAATCCAGCGTCTATTTTATTTATAGATTTATTTCATTTTATATTATCCCTTTCCATTCTTAAAACTTTTAATAACTCATGCTTCCCTGAACACAAAATGCTCCATTATATTGCTTATGCTTTGTAGTATTTTGTTTTTCATATTGCTCAGGACATGTTTGTCTTCCTTTCTTTTATCAAAGTACAGTAACATGCCATTTTATAAAGTACAAGCAAAGCTCCATCTCCACTGGAAGAGATGATAAGATGGAAAGTCTTAGTTGTCTACTCCATGGCTTTCTCCTATCTGAGGACAAGCCATTCCCTCTACCTGCAGTCAAGGAAGAATTGGTGTTCTTCATGGGATCACTTTCCCATTTCTCTCAAATTAATAAATATTTGTTTCTTCTATTGTACATATATTTTCTTTTCTATTTGTGTGCCTTCCTTCCTTCCTTCCTTCCTTCCATCCTTCCTTCCTTCTTCCCTATTTTTTCTCTACTAATTTCCCAAGGACTTCAGATAGTTTCATCCTCTACCATTGAGTAAAACTTCCCCTCCATTGACCATACACACTTCCATAGTTATTTTTATCTTCCCCAGTGCACAGCATTCATGTCCACCAACATACTTACCCTTAGGCCCATTACAACCTTTTCATAGTTCCCTAAATGTTCTGAAGAGAAGCCTATAATGCCTTTCTTACTTTTAAAATCATGCACTATTTTAAAGTCTGTTTTGTAGACATTGACACTCTCTACCTCTTGCTTCCTCAAATTCTCTATTATTTGACCAACATAAATCCTTGGTCTCAGGATTCTGTTTCTTATTAACAGAGATCCTGGATTCTTGTGAATGAATGCCCACCCAGATATGTTATTCAAGATAAAGATGCAGAGTGAAAAATGTCATTGCAGAGGGAAAGGAGAGTTCATGTGTTAAATTTTGGAAATTATGAGTGCATTGAATATATGAATATAGATTTATGTCTATATTATAGCCCAAGGAACAAAAAAGTTGTGTCCATAGGCTAGCAAAATGGGCATGTTTTACTTTGGTTGTCCTCTGAAGAAAAACTGTTAAGATCCTGCCTTACTAATTGAGGACATATCATAACAAAATGCTGCTATCACATAATAACAAATCCTCTGTTGGATTCTTGGTGCCTATTATATTTTTGAATTATTTTGATTATCATTTATACAATAAAGATGATCATATTAACTTTAGAGCATGCACTTGATTCCAGACCTGTTTATGGGCTATGTGTGTATGTTACGTCAAACCTCAGTAACACCATGAGGCAGGACACATTGTTCCTTTTTTACAGATGAGAAAACTGAGAATCAGAAAGGAATCCAGTAGTTCACAAACTGGGGTTTGAACCCACTCATTCTGGCTCAGTAGCCTTCAGTCAACCATGTCATATATGGGCTTTCACTGTGGTAGTGACAGTAGCACTTGAATATCATTCATGACTTCCCCTTGTTAATTTAACTTGGAAAAATACCTGGATTCATCTGGCGAAGCCAAGTCATTGAAATAAATACATTCTTTCATTTTGCTAAATAACCCAAAACATTAGCGGTGCTCAAGGTTTATGAATTTGCTAGTTAAAAAATAGATATATTTTCACTCTGGTTTTCATTTAGAAATACTGTTTAAATATTCCTCAATTTTATCCATTAGTCACATTTATGAAGCATAGATAATATGGGTGTATAAAGAATGACAACTTATTCCCTTGTAAAATGAATTCTCTTTATTATTTAGTAGAGATGTTCATTTAAGAATTTTGGTTTTCTTTTATTTTCATGAGAGTTCCTTTTTCAAGTAGTGAAAGGGATTCCTGAATGTCACACACAGAGGTTGTCCATTATGTAGACAAAAATGAGTACAAATCGACATACTTCAAGAAAGAGCAAAGGGCTGCGAGGCTGTTTTGGTATTTGTAGAGCACTGTATGTGAGTCAGGATAATGGCTGAATCAGAACTTCCTTGATAGATGCATAGATAGATGTGGACTTATACTGAATATTTAAAACTACCACTGGAAACTGTTTTATATTAACTTTGTTGTCTTTCCCATTAACCAAACTGAAGTTGAGAAGGCTTTACTGCTTAATTATAAAGCAATGGATTATGCTATTTCAAAAATGTACATGTTTTCATGATGCATTCTTGCTACTAATTCAGAGGTAGAACATATACAGGAAGTATGAAGTACTTTTGTCAGTTGAGTTTCCATGATCACGATAAAGTAGAAAACTAAGGATTTTCTGGCATTCGACTCAATTTTTCATTTTAGTGAAAGGAATTTATACTGGATAATATTTTAGTTCCATTATGTAAGAGGAGGGAGAAAATACAGAGGGGAAATATATAGAATATTTATATTTATACATATATTGTGTATATATATGTAAATAATTTCATACACACATATAACTAAAAGAAACCTTGAGTCTAGAGGCTTTATAATAAGGTATTGATACTTAATAAAAAGGTGTATCTTTTTGCAACTGGCTTGGAGGTTACAGGTACTGCAAGTGGTAATTTTCAAAAATAGGTTTTATGTTAATGCTATTCCCAAATATGTTCAGGTTTTAATGGACAGATTTTTAATATGAAATCAATTACAGGAAGTAAAAGATAGCACTCAGTTCATATGCATCGACTGTTTCTTGTGAATGAATCTATGATAAATAAATCATAGCATTTTAAAATCATAATATAGCCTAACTGTGATGTGGATTATAATTCATAAAGAATTTCCAGGGTTGGGATGGGGGAATAGAATTTATAACATGAAAAATTACTTGTCAGTGTTGGAACACAATGAGCCATAGCTTTGCAAAAAGTGGGAAAAGAGTTGAATTCTTTTTTTGGTGTGGGGGCGGGGTAATCAGGGGTTGAACTCAGGAGCACTCAACCAGCGAACCACATCCCCATCCCTATTTTGTATTTTATTTAGAGAATGATTCCCATGAACAACTGAACAAAATCCTAAAGGGGTTTATTTGAGATATTTTAAATAATCACTTGTCTGTTGTGCAAGATGCATGGCCTTCATATCTAAGTAGAAATTTTATCCTCATCAAGCTATAAGCAGTGGCAAATAAATAATGGAGCTGTAATCATTTTTGCATCTGGCACAGAGGAATGAAGCACTTTATATATTCACAAACTTCACAGAGTAACTATCAAAGGTTATAATATTCAGGTTTTAATTATTTTCTAAAGACATACTTCTGTTTTCCATTCTTTGATGAATATTTTTGTCGATGTCCTTGTGTTCTGGAGGACTGGTCTCCTCTTTTCCACAGTCTAAATATTCTTGAAGATGGGGAAGTAGACCACTGACATTTTGTTTTGATGGTTCTTCTTTTGGGGAAGTAACCCACATACTGCAGGGCATTTAGATCCCTGGTTTCTAGGCCTAGAAGTTCTTGGCATTGCTCAGTAATCACAACACAAACACAAACAAAGCAAAGCAAACCCAAAACACTCCCTGTATATTTCCAACCTTAGTTAGGTTGGGAGCTCATGAGATGTTTCAAGTGAAGAAAAGATCTCTCTGTGTTCTCTCAAACAACAAGCAATAAATAATAAATAGGAACAAATGTTTACAAGTTGTCTTTTTCATCAAACCCTGAGCCTTGTGGCCGCTGGATTTTACCAGTGTCTTGAATCATGTTTCATTATGCAGGTGAAAATCAACCAATGTGTACAATTCATGTAGAGGTCAATGCGTGCCCATCCCTTTCCAGTTCCACCATTGGCCCATCAGCCCTCCTACATTTTAGTGGTGAACCTCTATCTACTCTTCTTTCTTAAACATCTGTGTACCTAATCCTCAAATTGCTTCTGATCATCCTTCCAAGTAAGTTGAGCGATTTTGTTTTTTCCTTTCTTCTTTCCTTCTTCTTCCCCTCTTTTCTCCTTTTCTCCACTAAAAAGTTGTAGCCACTGTAACACCTTCACACACACACACACACACACACACACACACACACACATTTTCAGACGGTTGAGTTGGGGTTAGTGTTCCAGGTAGACTGTGTCCAAATACACTTAGGGGAAAAGACTAATTCATTCCAGAATCTGAAGTAGGTCCTCCAGGATGCAGAGGCAAGAGAAAGAAACAGATGGGAAAATATTGGAGGCTGGATCTCTAAGAGTCCTCCAGAAAATGGTAGGTGTTTGTATTTTATCTTGGGGCCTGGAATGACTATTTAAAATATTTTCCACTTAGATTAGCCCATTGCACATTACAAGGCCTTGTTTTGGCCATTTATCTGGCCAGAGATGTCACTGGTGGATCCTCTCCTTATTATAAATGCTTGGGTGTGATGTGTTGTACCTGGTTGGCAGCTTGTTAATCTCAAGTAGCTAAGTGTCCTTTTGTCTTGCCTTGGGTTTCCTAGAGACTAATCTGAGAGGGAGATTTTCACACAGGTAATTTCTTGAGGGCATTCTCCTCAAGAACCCCTGTGTGGGAGTGATAACAGAGAGAAAGATGGGCTCAACAGGAGCACAGGATGCACTGGATCCCCAAGGCACCCCAGACTTGTTCTTGCTTGGGTCTGGGCTCCAAACAGTCAGCACTTGTCAGTGGGCACTCCCAGGAAGAGAGTATGACCTCCTAAATGTTTCCAGAAAGAATGTACCTGTAGACCACAGAAGCTTTCAGAAGGGTGACGCTGCAATCTCCTTACACAGACTGTGACACTCAGGCACTTGTCAGTCATCAGCCTTACAGTTACATATTATAATAGTAATGTGTTGGAGCCCTTTTCCTCTGTGTCACTCACTTGACAGAATCCTCCTGCAGGGCTATTAAATTTATGACTTTGAAGTTTCTCATCTAATACTCAAGGTCAAGTGACTACTTTGCAAATGAGCATGAACGTTGACTTTCGAAGAATATTTAGTGCCATGGGATTGCTATGATAGACTTGTTGAATCACATTTTCTGCTTACTATATATTATGTATAACATTGCATAAAGTTGTTATCCATATAGCATATTACCTTTAGTATATCACAACTATATAATTACACATTCTATTTATTATACATATTTGTTGTATTTAATATAAAAAATTAGTAAAATTAGTTAACACCATATTATTTTCAATTTTATTCATTTTTATTTTTATAGACTGCATTTTGACTCATTGTACAAAAATGGGGTACAACTTTTCATTTCTATGGTTGTACACAATATAGATTCACTCCATGTATGTAATTGTACATGAACATAGGGTAATGATGTCTCTCTTAGTCCACTGTCTTTTCTGTCCCCAACCCCTTCTGCCCACATTTCCTTCTACAGAGTCCAAAGTTTCTCCATTCTTTTCTTACCCCCATTAGGTATCATCATCCACTCATCAGAGAAAACATTCAGCCTTTGGATTTTTGGAATTGGCTTATTTACTTAGCATGACAGACTCACACACAGGAAGAATATTGCATGATATCAGTGGCAGGGGTTAGAATGTATTAGCAAGCCATGGAACCCCTAGGGCAGTGAGAAGTTGGAAGAGATAAAGAAAGCATTCTTCTCTCTCCACTTCAGAGGGAACTGGCACTGTAAACACTTTGATTTTGGTTTTCTAGACTTTTGCTCATGAGAAAATATATTTTTTGTTTTATTTCTCTGAATTTGTGGTGTTTTGTTAATGGTAACCTAAGCTTATTAATATAGATTTAGACTCACAGGGGGTACTCTATTACAAATATTTCAAAATGTAGAAGTGGCTTTGGAATTGAATAATGGAATAACCATGTTAAAATGAATCTCAAAACTCCTTGAGATTCATGTTGGTAAAGGTCCAGATTCTTTTGAGGATAATTTGGTTAGAAATAGGGATGTTAAAGGTGATTCTGTTGAGGGCTCAGATGAAAATGAGTATGTTACTGGAAAAAAGAGGAAAGATGATCCTTGTTATAAACTTGGTAGAGAGCTTGGCTCAGCTGTGTTCTGTTGTGTGGAAAGTAGAACTCATGCATAATGTGATTGGATATTTAGCTAAGGAGATCTGTGAGCCAAGTGCTGAAGGAGCAGCATGATTTCTTTATTTTCCTTTTTATTTTTACAGACTGCATTTTGATTCATTGTACACAAATGGGGTACAACTTTTCATTTCTGTGGTTGTACACAATGTAGATTCATACCAGTCGTGTAATCATACATGTACATAGGGTAATGATGTCTGTCTCAGTCCACTATCTTTCCTTCCCCCAACCCCTTCTGCCCTCATTTCCCTTTACACAATCTAAAGTTCCACCATTCTTCCTTACCTTCCTGCCCCCCCCCATTATGTATCATCATTCACTTATCAGAGAAAATGTTCAGTCTTTGGATTTTTGGGATTGACTTTTTTCACTTAATATGATATCCTACAACTCCATCTATTTACCTGCAAATGCCATACTTTTATCCTTTAAGTCTGTGTAATTATTCCATTGTGTATATACCACAGTTTATCCATTCATCTATTGAAAGGGCATATAGGTTGGATCCACAATTTAGCTATTGTGAGTTGAGCTGCTATAAACATTGATGTGGCTGCGTTACTATAATATTCTGATTTTAAGTCCTTTGAGTGTAAACCCAGGAGTGGGATAACTGGGACAAATGGTGGGTCCATTCCAACTTTCTGAAGAATCTCCATATTGCTTTCCAGAGTGGCTGTACCAATTTGCAACTCCCCCAGCAATGTATGAGTGTGCCTTACCCCCCACATCCACGTGAACACTTATTACTGCTTGTGTTCTTGATAATAGCTATTCTAATTGGAGATGAAATCTTAGAGTGGTTTTGATTTGCATTTCTCTAATTACTAGAGATAATGAGCACTTTTTCATATATTTGATAATTGCCTGTATATCATCTTCTGTGATGTGTCTGCCCAGTTCCTTAACCCATTTTTTAATTAGGTTCTTTGTATTTTTGGTGTAAAGTTTTTAAAGTTCTTTATAAATTTTGAAGATTAGTGCTCTATCAGAAGTGCATGTGGAAAAAATTTTCTCTGACTCTGTAGGCTCTCTTTTCACATTATTGGTTGTTTCCTTTGCTGAGAAAAAACTTTTTAGTTTGAATCCATCCCATTTATTGATTCTTGCTTTCAATTCTTGTGCTCTGGGAATCTTGTTAAGGAAGTCTGGTCATAAGCCAGTGTGATGGAGATTTGGGTCTTCTTTTACTTCTATTTGGTTCAGGGTCTCAATCTTAATTCCTAGGTCCTTGATCCATTTTGAGTTGAGTTTTGTGCAGGATGAGAAATGGGGTTTAATTTCATTTTATTGCATATGGATTTCCAGTATTCCCAGCACCATTTGTTGAAGAGGCTATCTTTTCTCCATTGTATGTTTTTGGCACCTTTGTCTAATGTGAGATAACTATTTATGTGGGTTTGTCTCTGTGTCTTCTATCCTGTACCATTGGTCTACCTGTCTCTCTTGTTGCCAATCCCATGCCATTTTTGTTACTACCCCTCTATAGTAGAGTTTAAGGTCTGGTATTGTAATACCTCTTGCACCACAATTCCTGCTCCAGATTACTTTGGCTGTTCTGAGTCTTTTATTCTTCCAGATTAATTTCATGATTTCCTTCTCTGTTTCTAAGAGGAACGTCATTGGGACTTTAATTGGAATTGCATTAAATCCGTATAGCCCCTTTAGAAGTATGGTCATTTTGACAATATTAATTCTATCTACCCAAGAATATGGGAGATCTTTCCATCTTCTAAGGTTTTCATTATTTGTTTCTTCAGTGTTCTGTAGTTCTGTAGAGGTCTTCTGCCTCATTTTTTAGATTGATTCCTGTTTTTTTTTTTTTTTTTTTTTTTTTTCTTTTTGAGGCTATTGTGAATGGGGTAGTTTTCCTAATTTCTCTTGCAGAGGATTTGTCACTTATGAATAGAAATGCATTAGATTTATGTGTGTTGATTTTATATCCTGATACTTTGCTGAATTCTTTTATGAGTTCTAGAAGCTTTCTGGTGGAGTTTTTTGTATCCTCTAAATATAGAATCATGTCGTTGGCAAATGGTGATAGCTTGAGTTCTTCTTTTCCTATTCATATTCCTTTAATTTCGTTTGTCTATCTGATTGCTCTAGCTAATGTTTCAAGGATGATGTTGAATAGAAGTGGTGAAAGAGGGCATCCCTGTCTTGTTTCAGTTTTTAGAGGGAATGCTTTTAGTTTTTCTCCTTTAAGAATGATGTTGGCCATGGGCTTAGCAGAGAGAGCCTTTACAATGTTGAAGTATATTCCTATTATCCCTGTATTTTCTAGTGCTTTTTTTTTTCAATTTTTAAAAAACAATTTTTTTTCTGGGCTCTTTCCATAAATTGTTTATGTGACTTTTCAATGCAGTTACTTTTTTTTATTGTAAACAAATGGCATACATGTTGTTTCTCTGTCTGTACATGGCGTAAAGGCATACCATTTGTGTAATCATAAATTTACATAGGGTAATGTTGTTTGATTCATTCTGTTATTTTTTCCCTTCCCCCCACCCCCCCACCCCTCCTTTCCCTCTATACAGTCCTTCCTTCCTCCATTCTTGCCCCCCTCCCTAACCCTAACACTAACCCCTCCCACCCCCCATTATGTGTCATCATCCACTTATTAGCGATATCATTCGTCCTTTGTTTTTTTGAGATTGGCTTATCTCACTTAGATGATATTCTCCAATTTCATCCATTTGCCTGCAAATGCCATAATTTTGTCATTCTTTATGGCTGAGTAATATTCCATTGTATATATATACCACAGTTTCTTTATCCATTCATCAATTGAAGGACATCTAGGTTGGTTCCACAATTTGGCTATTGTGAACTGAGCAGCTATGAACATTGATGTGGTTGTATCTCTGTAATATGCTGATTTTAAGTCCTTTGGGTATAGGCCAAGGAGTGAGATAACTGGGTCAAATGGTGGTTCCATTCCAAGTTTTCTAAGGAGTTTCCACACTGCTTTCCAGAGTGGCTGCACTAATTTGCAGCCCCACCAGCAATGTATGAGTGTACCTTTCTCCCCACATCCTCTCCAACACCTGTTGTTGCTTGTATTCTTGATAATCGCCATTGTAATTGGGGTGAGATGGAATCTTAGGGTGGTTTTGATTTGCATTTCTCTTATTACTAGAGATGTTGAACATATTTCCATATGTTTGTTGATTGCTTGTAGATCTTCTTCTGTGAAGTGTCTATTCATTTCCTTAGCCCATTTGTCGATTGGATTATTTGCATTCTTGGTGTAGAGTTTTTTGAGTTCTTTATAGATTCTGGAGATTAGTGCTCTATCTGAAGTATGATTGGCAAAGATTTTCTCCCACTCTGTAGGCTCTTTCTTTGCATTGCTGATAGTTTCCTTTGCTGAGAGAAAGCTTTTTAGTTTGAATCTATCCCAGTTATTGATTCTTGCTTTTATTTCTTGTGCTATGGGAGTCCTGTTGAGGAAGTCTGGTCCTAAGCCGACATGTTGAAGCTCTGGACCTACTTTTTCTTCTATAAGATGCAAGGTCTCTGGTCTGATTCCGAGATCCTTAATCCATTTTGAGTTTAGTTTCGTGCATGGTGAGAGATATGGGTTTAGTTTCATTCTGTTGCATATGGATTTCCAATTCTCCCAGCACCATTTGTTGAAGAGACTATCTTTTCTCCATTGCATATTTTTTGGCCCCTTTGTCTAGTATGAGAAAATTGTATTTATTTGGGTTTGTGTCCGTGTCCTCTATTCTGTACCATTGATCCACCTTTCTATTTTGGTACCAATGCCATGCCGTTTTTGTTACTATTGCTTTGTAGTAGAGTTGAAGATCTGGTATTGCGATACCCCCTGCTTCACTCTTTCTGCCAAGGATTGCTTTAGCTATTCTGGGTTTTTTATTCTTCCAGATGAATTTCATAATTGCTTGCTCTATTTCTGTAAGGTACATCATTGGGATTTTCATTGGAATTGCATTGAATCTGTATAGCACTTTTGGTAGTATGGCCATTTTGACAATATTAATTCTTCCTATCCAAGAACATGGGAGATCTTTCCATCTTCTAAGGTTTTCTTGAATTTCTTTCTTTAGTGTTCTGTAGTTCTCATTGTAGAGGTCTTTCACCTCTTTTGTGAGATTGATTCCCAAGTATTTTATTTTATTTTTAGAGGCTATTGTGAATGGGGTAGTTTTCCTAACTTCTCTTTCAGAGGATCCATGACTTATGAATAAAAATGCATTAGATTTATGAGCATTGATTCTATATCCTCCTACTTTACTGAATTCATTTATGAGTTGTAGAAGTTTTCTGGTGGGATTTTTCGGCTCCTCTAAATATAGAATCATGTCATTGGCAAATAGGAATAGTTTGAGTTCTTTTCCTATTTGTATCCCTTTAATTTCTTTGGTCTGTGTAATTGCTCTGGCTAGAGTTTCAAGGATGATATTGAATAGAAGTGATGAAAGATGGCACAGAGGATGAAGCATCTCCACCTTTAAGTCTTTTCAGAAGCCTGACAAGATCCCTACCTGGAAACAGGGTTAGCTGCTACCAAGGTTCCTTGGAGATATAGGTCACATGACTGCAGTTTGTCCTATTACCAGAGAGAATCCTCCCAGGCCACTTTGACTAAGGAGGACCATGTATGGTGCATAGGTGAGGTTTCAGAGTGGAAATATGATGGAGGGTTGTGGAGAAATTTGGTGCCCATATTTTCACCCTCAAGGTAGAGCCCTCTAGAGAATCATACCCACTCAAAAAACAGTAATTAGGTCAGGAGAAGTTATTCCTGCCAACACCCCTCAACATCCAAATAAAGACATACATGACTAAAGACATATGTCACTGGACTTCTTAGTTTTTTTCAGTTATTCTCCTTGCTTTCTTTGCTTACACAAGAAAACCTAACCCCAAAAGAAACCCTAACCCTTATTTTTTTTAGGTGTAGATGGACACAATACCTTTATTTTATTTATTTATGTGGTGCTGAGGATCAAACCTAGTGCCTCACACATGCTAGGCAAGTGCTCTGCCCTTGAACTACAGTCCCAACCCGGATGATATGTTGAAAACTGATGCTAGAATTGGAGTCAAGACCATTTTGGATAGATTAGCACTAGCAGTTACCAACATTATTTTAAACCTACATATTATAAAGAAAATGTTTAGATTAGTTATATTGAAATTTAATTAGCATAAAATAATGCCTATTATTTTTAGGTATAGTATTCTCTGGATTTTTGACAAACATGTATGTTGTATGACTACTATGAAAAATAAGCTATAGAAGCATTTGAGCACCTTAACATATTTCTACATGCCCCTATTCAGGTTCCTCCAACCATTCTAAACTTCTTACAAACCTTAAGTATTTTAAGTATTGACTCACGAAATGTCTTACAAATGGAAGTATGCTGGTGGATTGAGAGTGGCATCGCAGGGCTCAACCTTTGTGTCCTACATTTTGAGCAAGGGTACCAAGTTCATGATCCTGTCTGGGTACTCCTCCTGGAGTGGGTCAGCTGGAAATTCTGGAGGTAGTCACAGTTCTCTGCCTTCTTCCTCACAGAGTCCAACAGCTCCACATGTTCCGTGTAGTGCCCCTTGGCCCAGCTACTCCCAGCACCACTCTGACCAAAAACGAAGTTGTCAGGCCTGAAGATCTGCCCAAAGGGGTTTTAGCACACTGAGTCCATGGTGGCAGGCTCTAGGTCCACAAGCACAGCATGGGGCACCTACATGCCACTGGTGACCTTGTAATGTACTTTGATGTGCTCCAGCTGCAGATGGCTGTCCCTGTGGTAGGATTGATACCATCCTGGTTGCAGATCACCTCCCAGAAGTTGACACCAATATGATTGGTTCACTGCCCAGTCTGCAGTTGCACGATCTCCCTCGTGGTGGTGTTGCAAGAAGTAAGATGAACTGAAGTACAGAAGAGCAGACTAGCAGAGTGTCTTGAGTAAGTTTTTGTGTATTGATAAAATTTGCTTATCTGCACGTTCCCTGTTCTTACTGTTTCTTCGTGGAGTTCTCTTTTTTGTCTTTTCTTTTTTGGAACTGGGGATTGAACCCAGGGCTTGAAGAATTCAGCAAGTGCTTTGCAGCTGAGCTACACCCAGCCCATTCATTCACAAGTTGATTAACTGTCATAAATGAATCTACTATAAATATTCAAAAAAACCTGACTAATAGCGTTAGTACGTTTCCACGCACTAATTAGCATAATTTGGATTAGCGTTAGTATGCACTAATTAGCATAAATTTGGACCAATATCATTGGTCTTTCTCTCAAACTGTGGTTAGCATAAGGTTGGACCAACAGCAGTGAGACAAGGGCTATATAAACCCCTTCGGAGTGCTCTGAAGAAGGGTGGTGTGGGACTCCAGTGGGAGGGTGGCCTTCTGATTCCTTTGAGGCCGCAGCTGCGGCAGTTCCTCTAATTAAGAAGAAACGGATGGTGAGCTGGGGGCTGCTGCCACAGCTGAGGGCGTGGACCGCAATTAGGACCTGCAACACTTCTCCCCCACGGAGATGTGCAACTTGCGCAGACCCCCACTTGCCTGTAGAAGCAGTGAACGGCGTTTCATCGCCAAACTCCGTAACACAGGTATTGTTATGTCAGATAATTTGAAACTTTTTACATTTGTCCGTTTTAACTTCTGTTAGCTGACACCAGCGTATTTTTCCGAAAGCAGTCAGGTTTGACACATTCTTCTCTTGACTCTCGCCTACTATTCAGTTGTGTTAGAGTTTGCATTCTAATTCTCTTTACTGTCCAGGTTGCTCTGTCATTTCCACTCAGGGACTCTGCTTCTGGAAGCTGATGTGGTGTCATGTCACAGCTCACGCCTAGGGCTGAGAGACCAAGGGCCGAGCATCCCTAAAGTGTGTTGTCAGTGTCCCTGAGCTTGTTTCCTGCCTGGCCCTGCATTCCTGACACGTCTCGTGCCGTTCATGAGGAACCCGTGGTGTTGTCCTCCTTAGATGGTGAAGGTGGCTGCACGTGGGGACAGGCTGAGTAGAGACGGTGGAGACAAAAGTGAGGAAGTGTTTTTTACTGTAAAAATTACAGTGAACTTTTATTTATATTATCAGTATAAGATTAGTAATTTTTTTCCATGAGGTAGCCATAATAACTCTTATTTCTTTAAAAAATTGTTTATATTTGGTATTGTACATTCTACATTATAGAAAAGTCTTAAAGAGGATACTGTGATATGGAGAGGGTAAAATACCCACCATTCAGATACACGTCTGTGTGTGCACTGGAAGTTATAGCACTTTTGTATGTGTGTAATTGCTAAGTAGGCTTAACTACATACTGTGTGGGGTCCAATTTTTATTTAATAAAACATGTACTACTATATTCCTCCTTAATAGAATTTTGACCATAATTTAACATTGATCTTTTACAAAGATTTCTGATAATGGATTGAGTCACCTCCTAATGTTTGAGTGGTTAGCTTACATTTTCTGGTAAAGAGAGCATTTGTATCTCTGAATATTTCTGTGTATTGCTGACTACTCTCTTTCTGGAAGTTGAACTGTTGGGTCAGTGTGAAGATGCTAAGGGCCCTTGGTTCTGGCAGCTCCAGAGGGCAGGGTGTGGGTGTGCTTTGTGATGAAGTCAGGGCACCCTCACTGTTGTGTGTCTGTCATAGGTAAATGCACAGAGCCAGGTACTCTTCAGAATGCATGCAGGATTCATACCAAGCAGCTGGGTAAGAAAGTTGACACTGTGTGCAAACTCATCAGTAGGTAGAGTTAAGTTTTTGTTATTTTTTTTTTTTTTTTCTTTTTTTTTTTTTTATTTATTTATTTTTTTACGTTTACATAGGGTAATGATGTTTATTATATTTTTCCCCTCCCCCCCACCCCTCCCACCCCTCCCACCCCTCCCACCCCTCTTTTCCCTCTACACAGTCCTTCTTTCCTTCATTCTTACTGCTCTCCTTAGCCTAACTCTAAACCTAACCCTAAACCTAATGCTAGCCCCTCCCACCCCCCATTATATGTCCTCATCCGCTTATCAGCGAGATCATTTGTCCTTTAGTTTTTTGAGATTGGCTTATCTCACTTAGCATGATATTCTCCAATTTCGACCATTTGCCTACAAATGCCATAATTTTATCATTCTTCATTGCGGAGTAATATTCCATTGTATAAATATGCCACAGTTTCTTTATCCATTCATCAACTGAAGGCCATCTAGGTTGGTTCCACAATCTGGCTATGGTGAATTGAGCAGCAATGAACATTGATGTGGCTGTATCTCTGTAGTATGCTGATTTTAAGTCCTTTGGGTATAGGCCAAGGAGTGGGATAGCTGGGTCAAATGGTGTTTCCATTCCAAGCTTTCTGAGGAATCTCCACACTGCTTTCCAGAGTGGCTGCACTAATTTGCAACCCCACCAGCAATGTATGAGTGTTCCTTTTTCACCACATCCTCGCCAACACCTATTGTTGCTTGTATTCTTGATAATCGCCATTCTAATTGGGGTGAGATGAAATCTTAGGGTGGTTTTGATTTGCATTTCCCTTATTACTAGGGATGTTGAACATTTTTTCATATATCTGGTGATTACTTGTACATCTTCTTCTGTGAAGTGTCTGTTCATTTCCTTAGCCCATTTGTTGATTGGATTATTTGTATTCTTCGTGTAGAGTTTTTTGAGTTCTTTATAGATTCTGGAAATTAGCGCTCTATCTGAGGTATGGTTGGCAAAGATATTCTCCCACTCTGTAGGCTCTCTCTTCACATTTCTGATAGTTTCCTTTGCTGAGAGAAAGCTTTTAAGTTTGAATCTATCCCAGTTGTTGATTCTTGCTTTTATTTCTTGTGCTATGGGAGTCCTGTTAAGGAAGTCTGATCCTAAGCCAACAAGTTGAAGATTTGGACCTACTTTTTCTTCTATAAGATGCAGGGTCTCTGGTCTGATTCCGAGGTCCTTGATCCATTTTGAGTTGAGTTTTGTGTAGGGTGAGAGATAGGGGTTTAGTTTCATTCTATTGCATATAGTTTTCCAGTTTTCCCAGCACCATTTGTTGAAGAGGCTATCTTTTCTCCATTGCATATTGTTGGAACCTTTGTCTAGTATGAGAAAATTGTATTTATTTGGGTTTGTGTCCATGTCCTCTATTCTGTACCATTGATCTACCTGTCTATTTTGGTACCAATACCATGCCGTTTTTGTTACTATTGCTTTGTAGTAGAGTTGAAGATCTGGTATTGCAATACCCCCTGCTTCGCTCTTGCTACTGAGGATTGCTTTAGCTATTCTAGGTTTTTTATTCTTCCAGATGAATTTCATAATTGCTTGCTCTATTTCTGCGAGGTACATCATTGGGATTTTAATTGGAATTGCATTGAATCTGTATAGAACTTTAGGTAGTATAGCCATTTTGACAATATTAATTCTGCCTATCCAGGAACATGGGAGATCTTTCCATCTTCTAAGGTTTTCTTGAATTTCTTTCTTTAGTGTTCTGTAGTTCTCATTGTAGAGGTCTTTCACCTCTTTTGTGAGATTGATTCCCAAGTATTTTATTTTTTTCGATGCTATTGTGAATGGAGTAGTTTTCCTAATTTCTCTTTCTGAAGATTCATCACTTATGTATAAAAATGCATTGGATTTATGAGCATTGATCTTGTAACCTGCTACTTTACTGAATTCACTTATGAGTTCTAAAAGTTTTCTGGTGGAATTTCCAGGTTCCTCTAAATATATAATCATGTCATCAGCGAACAGGGATAGTTTGAGTTCTTCTTTTCCTATTCGTATCCCTTTAATTTCTTTGGTTTGTCTGATTGCTCTGGCTAGAGTCTCAAGGACGATGTTGAATAGAAGCGGTGAAAGAGGGCATCCCTGCCTTGTTCCAGTTTTTAGGGGGAACGCTTTCAGTTTTTCACCATTTAGAATGATATTAGCCATGGGCTTAGCGTAGATGGCCTTTATAATGTTTAGGAATGTTCCCATTACCCCCAATTTTTTCTAGTGTTTTGAGCATGAAGGGATGCTGTATTTTATCAAATGCTTTTTCTGCATCTATTGAAATAATCATGTGATTCTTAACTTTAAGTCTGTTGATATGGTGAATGACATTTATTGATTTCCGAATGTTGAACCAACCTTGCATCCCTGGGATAAAACCCACTTGATCGTGGTGCACTATCTTTTTAATATATATTTGTATGCGATTTGCTAAAATTTTGTTGAGAATTTTTGCGTCGATGTTCATTAAGGATATTGGTCTGAAATTTTCTTTCCTTGATGTGTCTCTGTCTGGTTTAGGTATCAGGGTGATATTGGCTTCATAGAACGAGTTTGGTAGGGTTCCCTCCTCTTCTATTTCATGGAATAGTTTGAGGAGTATTGGAATGAGCTCTTCTTTAAAGGTTTTGTAGAACTCGGCTGAGAACCCATCTGGTCCTGGACTTTTCTTTGTTGGTAGGCTTTTGATGACCTCTTCTATTTCATTGCTTGAAATTGGTTTATTTAAGTTGTGTATGTCCTCCTCGTTCAGTTTAGGTATTTCATATGTCTCTAGAAATTTGTTGATGTCTTCAAGGTTTTCTGTTTTGTTGGAGTATAGATTTTCGAAATAGCTTCTAATTATGTTTTGTATTTCACTCGTGTCTGTTGTGATGTTTCCTTGTTCATTCCGAATTTTAGTAATTTGAGTTTTCTCCCTCTTTCTCTTTGTTAGTGTGGCTAAGGGTTTATCAATTTTATTTATTTTTTCAAAGAACCAACTATTTATTTTATTAATTTTTCCGATTGTTTCTTTTGTTTCGATTTCGTTGATTTCGGCTCTGATTTTAACTATTTCCTGTCTTCTACTACTTTTGGTATTGGTCTGCTCTTCTTTTTCTAGTGCTTGAGCTGTAGTGTTAACTCGTTTATTTGTTGATTTCTACTTCTTTTTTTGAATGCACCCCATGAAATAAATCTTCCTCTAAGTACTGCTTTCAAAGTGTCCCAGAGATTTTGATATGATGTGTCTTTGTTCTCGTTTACTTCTAAGAATTTTTTATTTCCCTCCTGATGTCTTCTGTTATCCATTCATCATATAATAGTGTATTATTTAGTCTCCAGGTATTGGAGAAGTTTCTGTTTTTTATTCTGTCATTTATTTCTAATTTCAATCCATTATGATCTGATAGAGTACAAGGTAGTATCTCTATCTTCTTGTATTTACTAACAGTAGCTTTGTGGCATAAAATATGGTCTATTTTAGAGAAGGATCCATGTGCTGCTGAGAAGAAAGTGTATTCATTCTTTGTTGGATGGTATATTCTATATATGTCCGTTAAGTCTAAATTGCTGATTGTGTTGTTGAGATCTATAGTTTCTTTATTCAATTTTTGTTTGGACGATCTATCCAGTGGTGAGAGAGGTGTGTTAAAATCGCCTAGTATTATTGTGTTGTGGTCTATTTGATTTCTGGAATTGAGAAGGATTTGTTTGACGTACGTGGATGAGCCAATGTTCGGGGCATAGATATTTATGATTGTTATGTCTTGCTGATTTATGCTTCCCTTAAGCAGCATGTAATGTCCTTCTTTATCCCTTCTGACTAGTTTTGGTTGAAGTCCACATTATCTGAGATGAGGATGGATACTCCAGCTTTTTTGCTGTGTCCGTGTGCATGGTATGTTTTTCCCCATCCTTTCACCTTTAGTCTATGGGTGTCTCTTTCTATGAGATGTGTCTCTTGCAGGCAGCATATTGTTGGATTTTTCTTTTTAATCCAATCTGCCAGTCTGTGTCTTTTGATTGATGAATTCAGGCCATTAACATTCAGGGTTATTATTGTGATATGATTTGTATTCCCAGTCAATTGACTCATATTTGTTTTTGACCTGATTTGGTTTCTCCTTTATTTGGCTATTCCTTTAGGCTAGCGCCTCCTGTTGCTGATTTGCATCGTTGTTTTTCATCTCTTCCTCATGGAATATTTTGCTGAGAATGTTCTGTAATGCTGGCTTTCTTTTTGTAAATTCCTTTAGCTTTTGTTTATCATGGAAGGATCTTATTTCATCGTCAAATTTGAAGGTAAGTTTTGCTGGGTATAAGATTCTGGTTGGCATCCATTTTCTTTCAGGGCTTGGTATATGTTGTTCCAGGCCCTTCTAGCTTTTAGGGTCTGGATTGAAAAATCTGCTGATATTCTTATTGGTTTCCCTCTGAATGTAATTTGATTCTTTTCTCTCGCGGCCTTTAAAATTCTGTCTTTATTTTGTATGTTAGGTATTTCATAATAATGTGCCTTGGTGTGGGTCTGTTGTAATTTTGTATGTTTGGAGTTCTATAAGCCTCTTGTACTTGGTTTTCCATTTCGTTCTTCAGATTTGGGAAATTTTCTGTTATTATTTCATTGAATAGATTGTTCATTCCTTTGGTTTGTTTCTCTAAGCCTTCCTCAATCCCAATAATTCTCAAATTTGGCCTTTTCATGATATCCCATAGTTCTTGGAGATTCTGTTCATGATTTCTTACCATCTTCTCTGTTTGTTCCACTTTGTTTTCAAGGTTAAATATTTTGTCTTCAATGTCTGAGGTTCTGTCTTCCAGGTGTTCTATCCTATTGGTTATGCTTTCTATGGAGTTTTTAACTTGGTTTATTGTTTCCTTCATTTCAAGGATTTCAGTTTGGTTTTTTTTCAGTATCTCTAACTCTTTATTGAAATGATCTCTTGCTTCCCGTATTTGGTCTTTTAACTGTTGATTGGTGCGATCATTTAATGCCTGCATTTGCTCTTTCATCTCCTCCTTCAATGCCTGCATTTGCTCTTTCATCTCCTCATTAGCTTCCCTGATCGTTTTAATTACGTACATTCTGAACTCCCTTTCTGACATTTCTTCTGCTCTGCTGTCATTGGGTTTTATTGATGTAGTATCTAGGTTTGTTTGGGACATTTTCTTCCCTTGTTTTCTCATAATGGTCAGTTGTCAGTGGGACCCTGAGATATTGCAGTTTTCCACTATTGGCTTATAGTGTCCCAGTAGATTTCCAGTGTATCACCTCCCAGCCTTCAGTAGCCTGATGTCTTGGAGGAATCTGATAAAGCAGCTCATTCGAAGAATACTGCCCTAGCCCCCTACTGGTTCCACGTTTTGGAACTGGCTCTGTGCGGAAATGCTCTCACTGTGGGCCTGCACCGTGCAGCTGGCCGTGTGGGAAGAGCCCACTGCCGGAGTGTGGAAGACTACCTTGGGAAGACTCAAGCTGCCCTGCCCGGCTCTGCTAAGCCACCTCTATCTGGGCCTGCCACCCGGGCTGAGCTTTACCCAGTGGGCAGACTCACCCGTGGCTCCACTTCAGTCCGAGTCTCTCAATGCCTCCCCTTCTTAACTCCTGGGTTCTGGAGCGACCGGGGGGTGCAGTCTCCCTCTAGGCCGCCATCTTGGATCGCCCCGTGAAGAGAGCCCGCAGCCGGAGTGGGCAGAGCCGCCTGAAGAGGTCTCCGGCTGCCCTGACCTTATCCCTGAGGCTGACTGCAGATCGAGGCTCTCCGCTGGTTCTTTGCAGGAGTACACTGCACTGCAGCAGCTCCGGGACTCGGAGCGTGCTCTGTTCAGACAGGCTCTCACTAGCGGGCCAGTTCCGTTCCGAGAACCTGGAGAAGCTGGCTGTGTGGGCGGGGCCCACCGCCGGAGTGCCAGTTTTTGTTATTTTTGAAAGCTATAACTCAGTTGCCTCCTGTGTTGTGTTCTGTGGTGAGTAGATCTTTTACCCTTCAAGTCATACTATTTTAAAGGTGTGTTATAATGTTTATGATGTTCCAGTGAGTAAAACATTCCACAGGAGGTGCATTTTAGCATTTTGTTCCCTTTGGTTTCCAAGGCCTCACGTATTTTTTCTATGCAGATGAATGGGAACCACATCTTCCTGCGCTTCTGGCAGAGTTTGGATGCTCCAGGGCACCAGTTTGGATGCTCTTGTAGAATGTGATGTTACAGTATAGAGTACCCCTCAGATGATCTGAGGCATTTCTATATTGTATTTAATTTATTTTTCATTGTTTCTACTTAGTTATCCGTGACAGCAAAATGTGTTTTGATTCATGGTACACAAATGGATTACAGCTTTTCATTTCTCTGTTTGTACATCTTGTAGTCACACCATTCGTGTACATGTACATAGAGTAATGATGTTTGTCTCATTCCACCATCTTTCATTCCCTGCCGGCCCTCCACTCAGCTCATTTCTTTCTACATAATCTGGTGTTCCTCCATTCTTCCCTTAAGTCCCCCCCAATAAGTTATCAGCATCCACTTATCAGAAAAACTTTCAGCCTTTGTTTTTTTGGATTGGCTTATTTCACTTAGCATGCTATTCTCCAGCTCCATCTGGTTACCTGCAAATGTTGTAATTTGATTCTTCTTTATGACAGTAATATTATTCCATTGTGTATATACATTCTCATTATCCATCCATCTATTGAAGGGCATCTAGGTGGGTTCCACAATCTAGCTATTGTGAATTGAGGTGCTATAAACATTAATGTGGCTTTGTCACTGTAGTATGCTGATTTTAAGTCCTTTGGGTATAACTTGAGGAGTGGGATAGCTGGGTCAAATGGTGGTTCCATTTTAAGTTTTCTAAGGAATCTCCACACTGCTTTCCAGGGTGGCTCCACCAATCTGCATTCCCTCCAGCAATGTATGAGTGTACCTTTTCCCCCACATCCTCACCAACATTTATTGTGGCTTGTATTCTTGGTAATTGCCATTCCGATTGGACTAAGATGAAATCTTAGATTTGATTGGCATTTCTATAAATGCTAGAGATGTTGAACTTTTTTTATATATTTATTGATCAATTGTATATCTTCTTTGAAGTGTCTACCCAGTTCCTTAGCCCATTCATTGATTGAGTTAATTGCTTTTTTGGTGTTAAGTTTTTTGAGTTCTTTATATATCCTAGAGATTAATGCTTTATTTGAGGTGCTTGTGGTAAAGATTTTCTCCCAATCTGTAGTCTCTCTCTTCACATTATTGATTGTTTCTTTTGCTGAGAATAAGCTTTTTACTTTGAATCCACCCCATTAATTGATTCTTGATTTAATTTCTTCCCCTTTAGGGGTCTTTTGGAAGTCAGATCCTAGGCCATCATGGTGAAGATTTGGGCCTACTTTCTCTTCTAGTAGGAGCAGGGTCTCTGTTCTAGTTCCTAAGTCTTTGATCCACTGTGAGTTGAGTTTTATAAGGCTGAGAGATAAGGTTTATTATCATTTTGCTACATGTGGCTTTCCATTTTTCCCAGCACCATTTGTTGAAGAGGCTATCTTTTCTCCAGTGAATGTTTTTGGTGCCTTTGTCTAGTATAACATATAGTATTTATGTGGGTTTTTCTCTGGTCTTCTGTTTTGTACCATTGGTCTACCTGTCTATTTTGGTGTCAGTACCATGCTATTTTTATTATTGTACCTCTTCTATTATTATAGTTTGAGCTCTGGTATTTTGATGCCTCTTGCTTCACTTTTCTTGCTAAGGATTGCTTTGGCTATTCTTGGTCTCTTATTTTTCCAAATGAATTTCATGATTGCCTTTTCTAGTTTTATGAAGAATGTCATTGGGATTTTAAAAGGAATTGCATTAAATTTGTATAATCCTTTTTGTATACGGACATTTTGACGATATTAACTCTGTCTATCCAGGAGCATGGGAGGTATTCCCATTTTCTAAGGTCTTCTTCATTTTCCTTCTTTAGTGTTCTGTAGTTTTCATTGTAGAGGTCTTTCACCTCTTTTGTTAGAGTGATTCCCAAGGTTTTTAAATTTTTTTTTTTTTTTTGAGGCTACTGTGAATGGGGTAGTTTTCTCTTTCAGTGGATTCATTGCTGATGTATAGGAATGCATTTGATTTATGGGTATTGCTTTTCCTGCTACTTTGCTGAATTCATATATTCTAGAAATTTTTTTCATGAAATTTTTTGAATCTTCTAAATATAGAATCAAGTCATCAGCAAATAGTGATAATTTGAGTTCTTTATCTGTTTGTGTACCTTTAATTTCTTCTGTCTTATTTGTCTGGCTAGTTTCAAGGACCATGTTGAATAAAAGTGGTGAAAGAGGGCACCTTTGTTCTGTTCCAGTTTAGGGGGAATGCTTTCAATTTTCCTCTGTTTAGAATTACGTTGGCCTTGGGTTTAGCATATATGGCTTTTCTGATGTTGAGGTATGTTCCTGCTCTCCCTAGTTTTTCTCATGTTTTGAAAATGAAGGGGTGCTGTATTTTGTCAAATACTTTCTCTACATTTATTGAGATGATCATATGATTCTTGTTTTTAAGTCTATTGATATGATGAATTACATTTATTGATTTCCATATGTAGAACCAACCCCGCATCCCTGTGCTGAACCCCACTTGATTGTGGTGTACTATCTTTTTAATATGTTCTTGTATGCAATTTGCCAGAATTTTATTGAGAATTTTTTCCTGTGTGTTCATCAGGGATATTGGTCTGAAGTTTTCTTTCCTTGATAGGTCTTTGTCTGGTTTTGGTATCGGGGTGATATTATCCTTATAGAATGAGTTTTGAGGGGTTCCCACCTTTCTGTTCCATGGAATAATTTGAGGAGTATTGGTGTTAATTCTTCTTTGAAGATCTTGTAGAACTTAGCTGAGAATCTGTCCCGTCTTGGACTTTTCTTGGTTGGTAGGCTTTTGAAGGTGTGTTTCTATTTCATTACTTGAAATTTTTCTATTTAAATTGTGTGTGACCTCCTGATTGAGGTTTAGGTAGGTCATATCCTCTACAAATTTGTTTGTCTTCAGTATTTTCTACTTTATTGGAATAAAAGTTTTCAAAATAGTTTCCAATTATCTTTTGTATTTCAGCTGTGTCTGTTTTGATATTTCATTTTTCATTGTGAATTTTAGTAATTTGGGTTTTTTTTTCTCTTCATTAGTGTGGCTAGGGGTTTATCAGTTTTATTGATTTTTTTCAAAAAACAAAAGTGTCTAAGGAATACAGCTCTACCCCGTAACTCAAGCTATGGTTTTTAAATATTTAAAGAAAAATATACATAAGAAATATATTTAGGAATATAAAATTAACTTTGTAAGTCATAATTGGGTTTTAAAATTCTCCCCAATTGCTAACATACATTTAATAGGCAATTCTTTGATTCATATATTAGTATTGTGAGAATTTCAGACTGATTGCATTTTTTTCTTTTGATTACATTTACTTTTTACAAGAAACTTGTTTATGACAGGAAAAAACTGAAAAATTTGTAGTTTTGATGACAGGTCTAGATTCCCATGCTAAATTGACAACATAATACAGCCCAAATCCCTACTATGTGTCAAGCATTATTCTAAGTGTTTCACATGTATGGTTTTATTAATACCTGTCTCAACAGCCCTACAGGACAGGTACTACCTTATTATATAGATTAGGAAACCAAAGCATAAAGGGGTTAAGTAACAAAAATAAGCAGTCAGTGTGGGTAGTTCTCTCTAATCTCTTAAACGGGAAGCTTTCTCAATTCTAGTACTTACTGCTGACATTTTGGACAAGATAATCTTCTGTTGAGGGAGCTGTTCTGTGCATTGTGGGATGTTTAGCAGAACCCCTCAATTGTACACTTGTGCCTAGCATGGCCCGAGTGCTAAAGTCCTCTCCAGTTGAGATAATAAAAAATATCTCCAGACAAGTGTCTCCATTGTGAAATATTCATCAGGGAGAGGGAACTGCCTTCAGGTGAGAATCAGTGAGACAAGATAACAATTTTATCACATTGCAGAAGCAAATGAATGAACAATTGACCTGGAATTAGTTTTTCTCAATTTAAGATTATTAACTGCAACCCAGTAATATATTCATACATGGATAGTTCAGAATTGTAATCTCCTAAGTCATGTAAATAAAGGACCCATATATTTTATAATTCGAAACCACAAGTTATGGGGTTGGGTTGTAGCTCAGTGGTACAGTGCTTGCCTAAAATGTGTGAGGCACTGGATCTCATTCGCAGCATCACGTAAAAATAAGTAAATAGAACAATAAAGTCCAATGACAAGTAAAAAACTATATATTAAAAAACCCACAAGGTACAAAGTTGATAATGCACGGTTATGTTGTTTAATATGAAAATAAAGGAGATCTTTATATTTCATCCAAACTTTAAAAACAGTCACCTCTGGTAAATGGGAGTAAGTACTTTTAAATATTTTTGTATTGTAGTTAACATTTTTCTTTTCTGCTTTTTGCCTTTGTTTACACTGCTGGTGGTGGAGCCCCAAACTCTACCACTGAGCTATATCCGCAGCCCCAATTTTTTTCTTTTTAAATGTTGTATTAAATTTTTACCAAGCAATCTTTTGTTTTTACTGTTTTTTTTTTTTTTTTTTTTTTTTTTTTTCTTGCAGAGGGGTGCTAGGGATTACCCAGTACCACCCCATCCAAACCGGGGTACTTTACTACTGAGGTACACCCCAGTTCTTTTGGTTTTGAGACAGGATTTCAATAAGTTGCTGAGACTGGCCTTGAACTTCAGATCTGCCTCAGCCTCCTGATTCAGTGGGATTACCAGCATGCGCCACCATGCCCGGGTTTACTATGCTTTTTAAAAACCAAATTTTAGGAAAACTTTTTCTTTTCAACGTTAATATCTCAGTTACAATGATGAAGTAAGGTGTTTTTCACGTTTCTCGTTATGTTGTTAAATGCTAATATAGGAAATAGAAAAAAATTTATGATTGAAAATCATGAAAAAGAATCCTTATTACTTTAGCCATGCATTTGAAAGCTAGCAAACTGAATAATAATGAAGAGGACACTAGAGGTAACTGTTTTCAAAAATGCTAGTTAATGATATATAAAAATGGGGCACATTTTTCTATTCAAACAATTCTTTGTAACCAATTTAATCAATATATTTTGTCACCGCCTAATTATAACAAGGTTTCTTTTTTCATATTCTTTTGATTATTTTGTTTTCTGAAAACCTTTAAAGAAAGAACAGAGTAAAAAAGATTCCTCTATTCACTAGCCTTTATCATTAATATTCTCATTGTCATCTTTATTTCCTTTTCTCCATTTTCCTACTTGCTTTTTCTGCTTATTAACCAAGATGTATACATCATAGTGTATGTTCTTCTTTTAGTCAAATCTTCCATTTTGCTTCATAAATTTAATAATGTTTATAAGATTTATATTCAAGTATTGTTTGTAGTTCTGTCAGAATAATTTCATGTAATGTACTATAATTCTTCATTCTTTTTAATCCCACAATGGTTTTGTACCATATCAGTTGGAAACGAAATTTTTTGTGTGTGTTTAACTGCTTCTTTATCACCACTGCCTTTATTGAGGGCCTCGTCTGTCTCTTTTTTCCTCAAGTGTTTAGTCTCTCTGTACTTTGCTTCCTTTTAATTGTTCAAGTAATATAAGAAGAAATAAATATATTTTCTTCTAAGCCATATCCTTTCAACAGAAGTTAATTAACAGTGTGGTACATATGTTTATAGACTATTTAAACAATTTATTTATTTTAATATGAGTACATGTAGAAATGTTGTACTTTATATTATACTATCATTAAGTAATTTCCTTGTATGAAAACAGAACTCCTAATTAATGCCTGCTTCCATCAAGTCACATGCATTCTTATTGGGCTTTATTGTACTATTTCCATACAAATAGGTTGCTCAATACTAGTTTTATAAAGTATTTGGCTTATTATTGAAAAAACTAAAATTGAGACTACCACTGTAGAAAACACATACTCTTTTAACATAAAAATACAGAAATAGAGAACCGAAACTAAAATTATAATGGTATTAAAAGTTTAACAAAAATTTGTCCATAAGTATTAACAGATTATTCACAATGATCAAGGAAACAAGCTTTGCTTTTTAATTTTCTGTTGTGTGTGTGTGTGTGTGTGTGTGTGTGTGTGTGCATACATATAGATACACATGTTTTTGCAGTATTGGAGATTGATTCTAGGGATGCTCTCTGACTGAGCCCTTTTTGTAGGTTTTATTTTGAGACAGGGTCTTACTAAGTTGCCCAGGTTGACCTTGAACTTGAAATCCCCTTTCCTCAGCCTCCTAAGTAGCTGGATTACAGGTATGTGCCTACATGCCTGACATTTATATAATTTTTAATAACTGTATTGAAGTATGATTTATACACAATTAGTCACCTGTTCAAAGTACATAGTGATGCTAAGTAAATTTAGTAAATTTAAGTCATACAAAGTCAATACAAACCAGTTTTAGAATATTTCCATTAATCAAATTCCAGAAGGCTGTATAGATTTGAATTTTCTCCACCCTTTATATAAGTGAAGGGATGAGGTTTTTCTGATATGCTCAAGTGTCAGAATTGATAGCAAAGAAATTCTTTCATTTTTTTAACAGAAATATTTTGTTGTTAAAATTCTTTCTAAAATTTATTAACAAATTTTGCTCATTTGGTAAGGGCAGCGTGAACATAACTGAACTCCTTTTCCTCTTTTCTTTCCTTCCTTCTCTCCCTTTCTTCCTTTCACAAATTTACACTCTTAGAGTATTCAGTTATCCTTACACTCAGTAGATCAGTTTCTGGGTATAGTACACACAGATGGTATGAGGAATGTGCTTTCCTGTTTCAACTCTGTTACCTATCCTGACATTCAATATATGAAAATATCATATCCTTGAGATGTTTTAGTTTCTTCTAAATGTGGAATACATTTCAAAAAATATTGATGAAGAGTCTACTTAATACACACACGTATCCTAAAATTTGGAATTCTAAAATTTGATTTTCTTCCAAAATGTTTGATGTCACTCTTATCTTTCAGAGTTCACAAAAATTTTTGTAGTAAATCCTGTTTATTTTTCCTTGAAAAGTACACTCCAAATCTGAACACAAATCCCAGTGATACCTTGTGTCATTGCCCATATGTTTTAAGCCACCATAATTTTTTGCCTGGTTCATTATAAAACCTATTTCATATTTCAGCTCCAGCTTGGCATCTACCCTTAGCAGTCTCTTTTTAGCCTAGCAGCCAGACTAAAAGGAAACACAGATCCAGTCAAAAACCTCCAATAGTTTTCCATTTTACTGAGATCAAAAGCCAAAGTCCTTAGTGGGGGCAACTTGGGAATTACAATTAACATCTTCAACATTTCACTTGTGGCACTACTAACCACTTAAGAATATAACTAAAATAGATATTAAACAGGAAAGAAAATGGAATCATATTGGTATACTATAAAACAAGGATGACAGCAACAACAAAAATTAAATGGGAGTGTATTTCAGTGGTAAAGTACCTGCCAAGCAAGTACAAAGCACTGACTTCAATCCCCAACACCACCAGAAGCAAGCAAACAAAAACCAAGTAAATGCAAAACCGGGCAGTAATGGAGGTACTGAGGAACAAAAACACAGGATACAGAAGACATGAAAGGACAGTGTCAACAAAAGAAGTACAGAAGGGTGAAAATATTTGCAAATCATATGAGTACGTATAAGAAGTTACTATCCTGAATATATAAAGAACTCTCACAACAAAAAGAATAATCCAACTTTAAAACAGGCAAAGGACTTGAATACAATTCTTTAAAGAAGATACACAAATGGCTATTAAGTATATAAAAAGATGCTCGACTTATTAATCATTAAGAAAATGCAAACCAAAACTATCACTTCACAGCTAGAATGGTTATTTTTAAAAGTAGAAAACAACAAATATTTGTGAGGATGTGGAAAAATCTGAAAAGCTTATACTTTAACATTGGAAATATAAAATGATACTACTGTGGAAAACAGCAGGAGCTTTACTCATTAACATAGGATTCAGCAATTCCAATTCTAGGTACATATCCAAAGGAAGTGAAAGCAAGGCCAGGTCTCTGGCATGCACTGCTTAGAAGGCTGAAGCAGGAGGATCACTAGTTCAGAGCTCCTAGGCAACTTAACAAGGCCCTGTCTCAAAATAAAGTTTAAAAAGGGCTGGGAATGTAGCTCAGTGATAGAGCACTTGTCTAGACATGCAAGGATTTGGGTTCAATCTCCAGTACTGCAAAAATAAAAATAAAAATAAGGAGAAAAAAAGAATTGAAAGCAAGGACTGAAGCAGAAACTTGTACATCAGTGTTCATAGCTGCATTATTCACAATAGCCAAAAGTGAAAACAACCATAATGGTTATCAACAGATAAATGAATAAATAAAAGTGGTATATAGATAAAACAGATGTCAGTCATAGAAAAGATTGAAGTGCTGGTACAGTCTACCACATGAATGAACCTTGAAAACATTAAGTGAAATAAGCTCAGTACAAAAGGACAAACATTGTACATTTCACTGATATGAAATATCAACAACAGGCAAATTCATAGAAAGTAGATTAGAAGTTACTACCTTACAAGGAGAGAGAATGGGAGACAGACTTTCAGTATGGGGTTATAAAATATTTTGGAAATAGATTGCTGTGATGGTTGCACAGCATTGTGAATGTAGTTAATGGTAATGAGTTCTAATTCTAAAGAGGTTTAAAATGACACTCTCTTGTTTTATACATTTTACCAATTTTTTTTTTAAGTTCAAGTCCTTACAATCACATTCAAACCCCCAAAGTCCTCAAAATGCCCTATGAAGTCACAGGGACCTGATGTCTCACTGTCTCTGAACTTAACTCCAACCACTATTCCTCTGGCTTTCTCCACATTCATGCCTGCTCCTTGATGTTTCTTGAACACACTGGCCATAGTCCTGCTCACAACCTTTGCATTTGCTGATCCCTCTGCCCGAAATGGTCTTCCAATTTATATTCATGACTTATATCCTCTCTCCTTCATGTTTTTGTTCAAATGTCAATCACCCTCTCTGTGAGGACTTCCCCATCTACCCCACCTAAAAGTGCAGTCTCTCCCCGAAAACTTCATATTGCTCTCTTCCGTCATATCTTAATAGAAGTTGAATTATCTGGTATAATACATGTTTCAAGAATTGTCCCTTGCTTCCACTAGACTGTAAGCACCGTAGAGGTGGGAATTTGGAAATGTTTTGTTTAGTGCTGTGTCCCTAAAACAGAGGCAGGCACATACTAAGCAATCACTAAATAATTGTTAGATTAATGAATAGTAATTTATTCTAAATACTAGTATCAGACTGTTGATGTAAGACTTGTCACTTCTTAAACCTTCAGAATTTTAGAGGGTTCTATTTTTACTCTGAAGTCTGTTCTATCAGTTGAAGTGCTTTTAAAGTCTTTTACTTTATTACCGATTCTCCCTTGGCTATGTTTAATTTAGCATTGAAAATCATTCTTAGTATTCCTGTAAAGTTTCATTTAAATTCAGGTTTCCTTGTTTACTTTAATAGATGACAAAATTATGTACTAAAAACATTATATGATGTTAGTTTGTTCCTTTTTTTTTTTTTTTGGTTTTGGGGATTGAGGTAAGAGGTACTTACCTACTGAGCCACATCTGCAGTCCTTTTTATATTTTATTTAGAGACAGGGTCTCGCTGAGTTGCTTAGCACCTCACTTCTACTGAGATTGGCTTTGAACTTAATCCTCCTGCTTTTACTTCTGGAACCATTGGAATTACAAGCATGTGCTCCTGCAGCACCCTGTCTCCCTTTTGTTTTAAATATGGTTTAAACTCCTACAAGAGGGTCTTTAATTCTGTATGTCATGAAGAACAATCAGTTGGTTGAAAGATATTTCAGTTTTGTTCAAGTGTCCAAACTATATCCTACTTGCTCCCAAAACCTATTTCTTTCTGGTTCTTTCTGATTATCATAAGAAAAGAGAACAAAGGGCACATTCACAGGTAAAAGTCAATTTAAACAAAGTATCAAATACACTTACAAGAAGTAAAACACACTGGTGTCTCTCTAACTAGAGCTCTTATAGATAACTATTCCCTAAAAATCTGCACATAATTTTGAATTCTGCTATGTGTAAAAAGTGCTATTGAGTAGGACAGTTTGTGCTTTACTTCTAAGTACTGTGTGGGTCCAATCACGTGAGTTTATTTCCATCTATTAACTCCTGTTCTTTTCAAATCTTCATATTTTGGGTGTAAACAGTGTATATTTTGCTTTTCCATATTAAATTTTTAGAAATTTTTGTCTTTAACAAGATAATTATGTACATTTAAGGTGGTTTATTAATATATCTGAACCTGGCCTTTTAATTTATATTTCTTTCCCTTCCTTTGTTATTTTTTTTTTTTTTCGAATGAGTGTACTGTTTCTTCACACGTTCTTTCCAATTCCTTCTCCCCATCACACTGATGTGAAATTATAGGTTCTATTCTGTTAATGGCTACTCTAGTTAGTTTGAAATACATATTAAATTTGACAAGGTCTAAAGTTAATTATGTTTTTCCTCCTCTTAAAAATATAAGAACCTTAAAACACCTGAACTCTGATCACTTTCTCCAAACTTACATACTGCTGTCACCCAATGTTTTAGTTTTATCCTATTTGCCCTTTTCAAAATTAAATATTTCTCCTACACAGTCAAGTCTGTTTAGGATTTAACTACCTAATTATTACACTAATTTTTCCCTCTTGCCGGTCAGGTTTTCCACATGACAATCATTTTCCTTCTTTCTGAAGTTTAGTCTTGGTATATGCTTTAAAAAGGAAGTTTTTTAAAATTATCTTTTTGTTTGTTGTTTATCTGGAAATCTCTTTATTGGGTTCTTTTTCTTGAAAGACATATTAGCTTTGCATAGAATTCTACAGTCAATGTTATTTTCCTCCATGCGCTTAAGACACTGCACTCTTTTCCGAACCATTGTCGCTATGGAGAAGTCTTTTACTGTCTCCTATTCCTTTATAGATTATCTGTCTTTTCTTTTTGGTTGCTTTCATAAATTTCTCCTCCTATTTTGCATTTTTATGTTATTTCTATTGATAATTCATTGAACTTCTTCAATATACTGGAATTATTCAACGATTCTCAAAAATTGAAAGAAGCCTCAACCATTATCTCCTTTAATGTTATTTCTTTATTCTGACTTTCTGAGATTCTGATTAGGTAGCTCTTATCTTTTACATTTTCCATATCTCAGTCTCTTTTCTCTCTTTGGAGAAAATCCAAGATAATTTTCTCTGATCTCTTTCAGTTCACTTTTTCTTCAGTTGAGTTTAATCTGATTCTAGTCTGTTTGAATATTTAAAAATTTGTCTTAAAATATTTTTATGCTTACAGAAAAAAAATAGAACAGAGACTCCATATATTTCCTCAGCTTTCTCTCCTAAATTAACCATACTACAATTATTGAAACCAATTATAGACCTTATTAAAAATTTGGAAGATATTAAAATAGAATGCTTTTTCTTTCCCAAGACCCATATTGCAGTTAGGTCTTGTGTCTGTGTACATACTCCCAATTTGACTATTCTTCACTCTTTTGTTTCTCGATCTTGATAATTTTTAAGAGTCCCTGGTGAGTTATTTTGTAGAATAGTCCACATTTTGGGTTTGACTGATACTTTGGGATGATTAAACTGAGGGTATGCCTTTCAGGGAGACAAGGCTATGACACAATGTGACTGCACCCTTTTCTGTGAGTCATAAGGGGGCTAAATGATGTTGACATGTGTTCTTATTTGTAATGGTAACATTGATAACGTAGTTAAGATGGTATTTACCAGGTTTTTCTATATTAAGTTACTGTTTTTCTAATATCATAAGCATTGTGTGAGAAGATATTTTCTGATCATACTTTTACCAACTAATTTGAGCAACCATTGATAATTCTTGTCTATATTAATCACTGCTGTGGTATTTATCTAATGGCAGTTTTCTGTTTCCTCCATTGCTTCTATATTTGTTAGTTGGAATTCCACTGTTAAAAAGACTTACTTGTTTAATCAGTTATTTACTTTTACCTGCATACAGTCATGATATTTTATCATACAGGTTAAAACATCTTCTTATCTTCACTTGTTCTGTTTCCCAACTTGTTCCATATTTGGCCATTGGGAGATCCTTCATATTGACTCCTGAGTTCTTTTTCCATGCTCCATCATTTTTGTTTTGTTTCTCAACATTATCTCTCAAATATTTTAAAGCATTACTGAAGTGTAATTACATACCTTATAATTCATCCATTTTAAGCACATAATCCAATGACTTTTAATAAATGTGTACAGTTATGCAGACTTCACCACGATCCAGTTTTAGAATACTTCTATTATTCCCAGCATTCCCTGAGGACCATCTGCAATCAATCCCTGCTCCAATATCCAAGCCCCCCATAAATAAATATTGATTTACTTTCTGTGTCTTTAGTTGCTACCTTGTTTGAATGATGTACTAGGTAGTTTTATGAGTGGTTTCTTTTACTTAGCTTAATGTTTTGAAGCTCATTCATGTTGTTATTTTTATTTCTTTGTAAATTGCTGAGCAGCACTCTGATTGTACCATGGCTTAAGCATTTCCTTATATTTTTTGTACCACAGTGTTCAAGGTTTCATCTTCTATTTTCCCTTTTCCAAGCCTGGAATCACCCGTTTCTCACTGTAGCCCTGCTTCTTCTTACTTACTCATTGCATTTTTATTTCACTTCGATTGTTCATATCTAGAAGTACTAATTAGTCCGTTTTCAAATCACTTTGCTCTTGAAATGTTATTAGTTAGGGTCGACACTAAGATCCCATAACAAAGAAATCCTAAAATACAGTGGCTTAAATATTATGTTTAGTAACATGATATTTTAACATGGTTCTCTTCTCACGTAATAGTGTAGAAAAATTGGCAGTGAACAGCTGGAGAGGCAACTCAATACAGACATTTCAGTATGTCTAAATTCTGCTGACTCAATTTTTTTAACAACTATCAGTACACAAAGAGGAGAACTAGACAGTGGGGGGTACACAGGCATTCCTCCTTTATTTTATTTTATTTTTACTGGTGGATGGACACCTTTATTTTACTCACATTTTTATGTGGCTGTATGGATGGAACCCAGTGCCTCACATGTGCTAGCTGAGCACTCTACCACTGAGCCACAACCTTAACTCCAGTTATTCTTTTTTAAGGCTAATCCTGAATTGTCACATGACTTCTGTTCACAGTCCAATATCAGGACCTCAACAAAGGCAAAACAACCTTCAAGGGAAGTTAGTAAACAGAGTTTCCAGTTTGACAGTCATATATCTATAATTTAAAACAACTTTTGTTACCTTCTAAAATAAGAGAAAGGTTTAAAAAACAGTTTAGTGTCAAGTTTCCAAAACAGTCCATCCAAACAATACCATCCTTTATTGACAAATGCATAGGAATACTTTCTACATTCAAGTAGAAATATTTTCCAGAATTTCCACTCAGCCATTTGCTATCTAACTTTATCAGCATCTTATCCTCTCTACAGGTTACAACTTTCTTCAAGGGAAATAATATACAAGTAGCTCAATACAAGTGTATTATTATAAAAACTAATAGCTAACATATTAAGCAATATTTTTAACATATGTCATGTCATTGAAATCTCACAACAACAAAACCTTACAAGGCCTGCTTGTCTCATAGATAAGAAAACTAAGGTTTAGAGAGCTTGTGTTACCCAAAAGCATACATTTAATTACCCAATTCTAAGCTCTAAGTCACTATACATTAAATTGAACATTTTCAGCATACTTATATTCTTCTAAATTCAGAGTATCTTAAAATTATTGATTATCACAATAGCTGTAGTAGTAATACTAAGTGACAATAATGAGGCAACTGACATTCCCTATGTGTGCAAAAAACTTGTAGAAATTGAGTTGTAAGAAAATGGTACAGACAGTACTGACACTCTTAACTAAGAACCAAACAGTTGCTGAGAGATAGCAAGCAGGGTAGAAATACTTATCAGCATAGTCAAAATGTATATCAAAAGCAGGTCAACAATGATCCCAACTCAAGATTGTTCAACTTGTGATTTGTTTGAGCTTACAAGTGCAAAAGAGATATGCATTCAGTATGAAGTGTACTTAAAAGTTTGATCTTTTCCCAGGCAAATAATAGGTGGGAAGATATTTTCTTGAGATGCTGGGCAGTAGCAGTTATCCACAGCTTCCAGCCAGCCAGAGGGTCACAAGGATAAACAGGAAATGTTCTATATTATACTTTCATTGCTAAGGCATCACGTTTGGGAATGTTAGGTGCCCTGCATACATTTTTTAAACTTTATTTTCAACCTATAAGGAGGCAATGTCAGCACAGAGAGGAGCAGGTCTGATTGCAAATCTGTTTTAAAAACCCTGCACTCATGGTTCTTGATTCTTCTTAAAAACACAGCATAAAGATTCCATGTGTAAAAGGTGAATATCGATGATGGCTGAGTCAGAAAGCACTTCAAAAGCATTGAGAATCTGAATGTAAGGAATGTTTGCAATTCCTTAACCAATTATTTCACATATATTTTCATTTTCAAGTATGTACAAGTTATAAATAATATAATATATATCATTAGTTGTGATAGGGTTCTGATAAATTTAAAAATGTTAAGTGATAAAAAATTTTGGCAGTATGTTTGAAGTACTATATGAAATATGCTACAAACATGCTAAACAAAACATTTATTAATTTACTTAAGACACCTTATTATCAGACTCCACTACAACATCAAAGAAATTTGCTTCCCTTCCCAATTTCACATGCTGACCAGGAGCTTAATGCATTTCGTAGGATAAACAATCTTATGATCAACCCATTATTACAGCACTGCCATTTTCCTGACTTTCTTTCAGATTCAGAAAGTGTAATGTTTTTCTGCTGAAGTTCCAACTTACCCAGCTATTGATTTTTTTCCCCTTCTTTCTTTTTTGTGGTGCTAAAGCTTAAACACATGGCTTCAAACTTTCTAAGGCAAGTGCTTTACCACTGAGCTATATACTCCCAGTCCTCAATTTTTCTTTACATCTTAACCTATATACAATTGGTTAAGGGTTTTTGGTAAGAAGTAAAAATATTTGTCCTTTGTTACTTTCTTAAATGATCATTATTACCATGAAGAATTTTAACAATTTTATTCATCAAAATGAGCATTTCTTGCTATTCAGAATTCTGGTGTTTCTAAGTTCTGAATTTCTTTCTTTTTTTAATTTGTGATACTGGGGATGGAACCCTGGGCATTGTGCATGCTAATCAAGTGCTCTACCACTTGAACACCGCCTCTGATTCTTTTTATTTTTTATTTTGAGATCGGGTCTCACTAAGTGACCAAGGTTGACCTCCAATTTTTGATCCTCTTGTCTTATCCTCTTGAGAGCTAGGATTATATGTGTATACCACCACACCTGGCTTCTCAATTTCTGATTAGGCAAATTTATTACAAATAAAACGTTAAAAATAATATAATTAAATGTTACCTTAATTTAACTTTATCAAATAAAAATGGGATGAATAACAAATTAGATAAATTCTCTTAGTGGCTCTTCAAATTTTATTATTCTGAAAGTTATTTAGTTAATATTCTCATTTTCCTCCTTTACTAAGTTGTTTAAAGGAGATCAATAGGAAAAAAAAACAACAAAAAATTCTTATTTCTTAATAAGTACTGAAATATGAGATTTTTTTTAAAAAGGAAGAATATAGAAATAGCAGTACAACTAGAAAGCAAACAAACAGGAACTTCACATTTATAAGAAAGACTAATAATAAACATTTAAAATAAAGGATCTGAAATTTATCAAGTGGAAAGAAAGTGCTTGCAGCCCTGTTCAAGTATTTGTTCCTGTCCTTCCATAGTGAATGTTTTCCTTTGCAGATTTTGACCAGTTCCCTCCTTTGTCAGCATCTATATCTAAAGTTGACAGACCAAAGATTTATTTTCAAACATGGATCACAACGGAATATAAAGTTGATTTGATTTCTGGTCTGCTACTCCCACAAAAATATTTCTGAAATTATTTTTTCAGGCACAGTATGTTCACTGAATAAAAGATAAAATTTATCAGTCAGAAAATTTGGAATCCTATCCTATTTTTAGAGATGTTTTACCTCCTAATTTGTCTATATTTATGACCTCTTTCACACATTTTGTATCATACTGAAGTTGGAAAGTACAACTTCTAAATTTTTCTCCCAACCTTATTTAGATATAATTGACAGCTTAAAATTATGATAGCATTGTAATATCTTAAGTTGCAAAGCTTGATACTTGGCCTTGTCTTTTTCTTTTTTTTTAATTATCAAGGGGATCACTGAATTGCTGAGGCTGGCCTCAAACTTGTGATCCCCCTGCCTCAGCCTCTGCAGTGCCTGGGATTACAGGCACTGGGATTATGGTATGATACTATAGCCAGCTGATAATTTGATTCTGATACATGTATATACATTGTGAAATATTCATCACAATCAGACTAATTAACATATCCTTACCTTCCATAATTACATTTGTTAAAAAGTTCCTAAACTTTCATACTATACAGAGTAGGATAAGTGTTTTCGTTTACACAGATACAAGTCTGGCTATAGAAGTACACATACTATCAGTTTGATCATACATGGTGGCATAATGCCTTTGAACTTGTCATGTATTTATAGATATTCAGAAAACCAGTGGCTACTAGGGAATGTTTTCCTTCAAACATTAGATCTGGCTCATCAGCAAGTCAAGGGTAACTAGGAGTAAAAAGTATATTGGGATGTCTTTTATTTACGTGAAGCAATGAACTATTTGTCTTAACATAATTTACTTTCAGGAGCTAAAAGCATATCAAAGAGTCATGTCTTATCCTTCTCTTTGGTATATATTTAGAGCCACCAGCCAGATTAGGCCTTTTTAAGTAGTATGAGAAGTCAAATGAACATCTGAGAAAAATATTTTGAAGACTTTTAAATAATAGTCTAGAAAAACTGACATGAAAAAGAACTCGTTTGTCTTTTGTTTTTGGTGCTGGGGATTGCATGGTAGGCAAGCACTCTACCAACTGAGTCTTATCTCCAGCCCACAACTCAAGTTTGAAGCTCCTCCTTTGTAGAAACATTAGATATGCTGTGCTTTTAAAAACTAAGTTGTCATAGCTAATTTGTGCCTGTGTTAGAAACTCTTCTAAAATTACTTTTCAAGTAATCTAATAGGAGAGTGTCTCTATAGAAGTCATTCAAATTACTTCCATAGAAAGTGTCAACAGGGCCAGGGATGAAGCCTAGTGGTAGCTTGCCTGGCTTGTGCAAGGCCTTGGAGTTTAACCCCCAACACTGCAAGAAAAGGACAGGGAGGGAAGGGAAAGGGAGAGAAGGAAAGAACAGGAGAGGGGATGGAAAGGAATGAGTCATTAAAACAAAATATGGCATAAAAGCTCTAAAAAAAGTTTACTAAGCTCCAGAATTTTATTTATGTCAAACTGGAAAATAATATGAGTTTATAAAATAACTACTGCATAATAGGGTCAGCTGCAGCCTGGCCTAAAACAAATGGAGGAGTGGGTGGGTCTTGGCCTCCAGTGGGAGGGTCTTCACTGCTATGCACTGTGTGGGGGAGGGGCGGGTCTGTGAGCTCACAAGGGCAGCACGAACTCACAAAGCCCCTGGTGGCCAGTTGGTGTAGCTCCCTATGCCTCCTGGTCATTTGGCTCCCTGTGATCTGCGTGGTCAGACCACTCAGGTGTGGGCTCCAACAGAAAGCCTAGTGTCCGCAGCCTGTTTTTGTGGCTGGGCAGGATGTAGTTGGCAAATCAGTTTTGGCGCAATGGAGGGGCCAAGGGCTGCCCCTCAGCCTTGCTTGGGCCTGGGCCTGGAAGAAATATTCAGGGTTGCGTCAGCATTGCCTGAAGATGCAGGACCAGGCCCTAATCCTGGTGGCTTTCTTAGGCCTTTGGTGATATGTGCAGCTGTTGGATTTTTTGTTGCTCTCTTGTTTTTGTGGAGAAGTGTTCAGTCTTTTAGAAGCAGGTTTTCCGTGGGAAGAAAACTGGCTCTAAAAGTTTCTGAACTACTTGCAGAAAAATGCAAACTACTTGAAACATTTAGTCTTGTTCAAAAAGGGTGTGACGGCTTGGAGTCATCCTTAAAGGATGCGAGTTTTGTGAAAGAGTCAGTAGAAGAACAAACTTTGGAGGCAACGTATGAAAAGCTGAATCGGTCCAAATCTAAACTTGAAGATGAAATACTCATTCTAGAAAAAGAGCTGAAAGAAGAGAAATCTAAACGTTCTGAGCAGGATGAATTGATGGTGGATATAGCACAAACAATAAAGTCCCTAGAAGAGGAATCAAAATCCCTCAAGTCACAAGTATCTGAAGCTAAAACAACCTTCAGACTACTGGAAATGAATAAAAAAGAACTGAAGGTAGCAATAAAAGAGGCTCTGAGTGAGAATAACCAGCTTCAGGAAAGTTACAAACTCCTCTTACAAGAAGCCGAAGTATGGAAGGAAAAAGTGAGTGACCTTCTTAAAGAGAAGATAACATTAGAAGACTCTAAGGTACAGGCAGAAGAAGTTCTGGGTGATACAGAAAATCACATTAAGTCTGTGACCAAACGCTTGCTAAAGATGGATGGGGCTCCTGTGCCTGGAGAAGACCTAACAGATGATGGTAACTTAAAGTTGGAAGTGAAGAGTGAGTCAGAAATTGGTGTTCACTTAGGAAATCAGCCAAAAAGAGCTTTGAAGGAACTGGTTCATGCTGTTAAGTTAAATGCCTCTTTAAAAACCTTAGGAGAAAGAAATCAAATTTATACTTCATTTTCTGAAATACACGAAAGAAAAGAAGATCTTACAGAACCTATTAAAAATCTTGAGACTGAAGGAGAATCTTTGCGGTCAGAAAATAGACAGTTTGAAAATGAGAACCAGAAGCTTCAGCAGAAACTTAAATTAATGATGGAACTGTATGAAGAAAATGAAGTGAAACTCCTGGGGAAATTAATAGCAGAGGAAGAGTGCTGGTTTGAGGAAGAGGAGAGACTTTGCAAAGTGAATGAAAGGATCAGCCTGGCAGCTAAACAGCTGGAGACCTGTAGAAAGCAAGCCAAAGATTTGGAGGAAGAATTGGAGAGTACCATTCATTTTTATGAGAGGCAGATTCTTTTCTATGATTCTCATAGAGCACCTGCTGACACTGTGACCCTGTCATCTCCATGGGAACCGGATTCATCTTGCCCTGCTGAAAATCAAGCAGCTGGCTCTGGCTTTGTTTTTGTACCTCTCGTTCCAGTCAGAAATCCATCCCTTGGAGTAGATGCAAGGAGGAATTTCATGAGAAGAGGATCTTTCCTTCCTCCACCTCCTCCAGGAAACATGTATGGAGCATGTGGAAATTATTTTCCACGTGGCCCACCCACCCCTTCCATTCCCCGTGTGAAACATCTATTCACTGAGGCCTTTTCCTCATTATCTTTTCCCAAGAGCTGAATTTTCCCCCCACCCCCACATTCTGAACGTAGAAGTGAGTTCCCTTCAGTGTCAATTCCACCTTCAAATGAGCCTTCTGTTGAAGATCCAGAACCACAGCAAGAAATTTGACAATATTTTTGATCTTTCTTCAAAAGTAATTTGACTTATTTTTAGTTTAACTGCTTTTACTTCAGTGACTCTACTTTTACTCCAATTGAAGATTAATGGAATTCTCATCCTTAGGATGGTACTTTGTAAATAAAGATGACTTAAATATGAATCTTATGAGTAAATTATTTCCATTTTATTTTATAATACATAGTATAAATTTTAATTTGGTTAATCCATTATTACATAAACAACAGTGGAGTTTCATATATGTAATCTTGCAGTTTGGGATATTTTAAACTCAAACAAAGGGTGTGCCTTTATGCCAAAAATGCATTTACTATGATTGTAGCAAATGGGAAAGTAACTTTATTCTTAATAAGACTTTTAATTGATTTAAATTCTTGTTTGGCATTGATGATAATAATAAAAGTAAGCTATATTTTCCATAAAATAGAATAAGTAGAGCATATTAAGAGTGAACAAGAAACATGAGTGAACATGTCATGTAAACAGGAAATTTCCAAAATACAAAAAATGCCAGTTCTCAGAACATTTTTAGGAATTACAAACCCCAATTTAAGCTCACTCTGTCCCCATTTTCTCTTATATCTTCTTTACTTTTTGCCCATTTTCACAAAATTAATAATCACATTCTATTGTGGTTCACTGATAACAGGGGGCGTGACCTCGTCTTTGTTTTGTTTTGCTCTCAGGGAGACTTTTGTAAACTATAAATGAATTATTAGGACACTGAAATGAGAGAACAAAGACATAACTTCAGATTTTGTTATTGTTAGAATCTATCATCATAAAATGACTCAGTTGAACTTTTACAAAATTAAAAAAAATTCTTATTCTCAATTTCTATATCATTGCAAATATGTAACAATTTGTAAACCTGCACCAGATCAGAGACCACACTTTGAATAGTGTTTTCCCAATAGAGACCAAGAAAGACCATTTATTAAAAATACCCTAATGAAGAATTAGTGGAGTTGCAGAATATCATGCTAAGTGAAATAAACCAAACCCCCAAAACCAATGGCTGAATGTCTCTCTGATATGGGATGCTAATTCACAATAAGCGATGTGGTAGAGAAGAACAGAGTTACTTACGTAGAGGGAAGTGAAAGGAGGGGAAGGTATATGGGGGTAGGAAGGATAGCAGAGTGAAACATATTATTACCTCATGTACATATGACTGCTTGACTGACATGATCCTACAATATGTACAATCTGAAAAATGAGAAATTATACTTCATTTATGTATGATTCATCACAATATATAAATGCATTAGCTTTTTGGTAAGTAATAAAATTTTCAAGAAGTACTGAAGTTTTTCCTAGTTACCTGCCACCGTGAGGTATATCTCCATGAAAAGAGGCAAGTTTGAACAGAAACACAACACACACACTGTGAAAGAATTTTCATTATTTCTTGAAGTAAGATTTTATAGTACTGATAGGCTTCTTGCTTTTTAAAATTTGTTTAGTTTTATTCTTATTAGTTGTACATGACAGTAGAATACATTTTGATAGATCATAAATAGAGTGTATGTCTTTTCTGATTGTACATATTACAGGATCATATCAATCATGTATTCATACATGTACATGATGCCATATTGTCTGTTTCACTCTACTATCATTTCTTCCCCCATACCCATTCCCCTCTCTTCACTCTCCTCTGCCTAATATGCAGTAACTCTCTCCTTCCCTATCCCCACTCCCTTACTGTGAATTAGCTTAGGCATATCAGAGAAAACATAGTACCTTTGGCTTTTTGGGCTTGGCTTATTTCACTTAGCATGATATTCTCTAACCCATCCATTTACGTTCATTACGCCAAAATTACGTTCTTCTTTAAAGCCGTATACTCCCTGTTTTAGTGAGCATTTTCAGTGCTGTGACCAAAAGCCCTGACAAGTACAATTAGAGGAAGAACAGTTTGTTTTGGGGCTCACAGTTTCAGAGGTCTCAGTTTATAGAAGGCTGCTTCCATTCCTTGGGGCTAGAGGTGAGGCTGAGAACATCATGGCACATGTGTTCACAGAGTGTGGTGGAGGGAAGGGACTCAAGACATCACACCAGGAAAGGTAGAGGGAGGGAGAACCGGGAGATGGAGAAGGGGGGAGAAAGAGAGAGAGCCCAGCTGGAGCTCTCCTCACTAGGACAAAATATAAACACCAAAGCACAGCCCTAGGGTCCCTCGTCTTACAGCCATACCATACCTGCCTACAGATATCACCAAGTTCATCCCTATCAGGGAACTAATGCACTGAAGAGGTTAATTACTCTTGTAACCTGATCATTTATCTCTAAACTTTCTTGCATTGTGTCACAATGAGCTATCTGGAGGACATCACATATCTAAACCATAACACTGATAAAATAAATTATAGAATTCAGAAATCCTGTCCTTTCAGTAAAGTAGGCAAGTGAAAAGATGAGTTCACAACTTGATATGACAGAGGAGGATCAGCAGCATCTTAAAATGGAAGTCTATTTGAAAAAACGGGCAGTGCTAGGAGACAGCACAACCAAGCCTAGTATTTACAACCACATATGGCAGTCTCTGCACTAATTATATTTTGTCTTATAATGCTTCCAAATTACTTCCTATCTGTAAAGAGCAGGAATCATGTGCTTCTTCAAAATATCTCCTAAAACCTAGCCCAGAATTGGGGACTAATGGAGTGGGCGAAGGACTAGAAGGAGGCTTAGGAAAAAGAGGGAAAGAATTTAGAAAATGTTACAACTATATACAAAACTACTACTGAAAAGGGGTTCTATGAGACCCAGGTATCCAAAAGCTAAAATATTTCATGAAACCACCATTTATTCAAAGACTTCAAATTCAACAAGGGATATGTCTATACAGTGTTATCAGAAACATAAGACTATAAAATACACTTGTAGGACATAACTCTGGTTAAACATTGTCTTGAGATATACATATGTTAGCAATCACTCAGCATATTGATGGTCAGTTATCGCTAGAACATGTGCTTCTTTAACTTAAATTCTTACACATAATAGTAAACAGCAGAGTGATAGCCTTATAATGTAGAATTGTGTGAATTCAACTTGACTGTTTTCCCCCAGTACATTCATTCATTTTCTTAAAGATCAAAGACCAGCTTTATTACAATTACAGAGCAAAGTCTTAGCAGTAAATGAACACCTTTATAAAAAAAGAGCCAAAAAGTCTAAAGAAGTGTCTTCCATTAATCTAAGTAGTTGAGTGGCTTCAAGAAGTTCTGTGGTTCCCACGACGTCAAGCCAGCTATCTGATGAGTCCGTAAGTAGTGGTGCTGAAGAAGTTACAAAGACATTTCCTTCATTTTAAACTTATGCATGAGTGGAAAGCACTCTACTCTGGATCATATTGTGAATTTTTATGTAGAAAAGCAGCATGAATACTAAGTTTTAAAGGATTTGAGGAACTGACTATGAGAGTGGATGGAAATTCTGATGGAGATTTAATTAATTTTTTAAAGTACTGCTCTTTTTGTTAGTACTTAGAAAGTTCCAAAATTTTTGAGGGCTCTACCCTAATGTATATTTTCTGTCAGTCCTGTTCCTCTTAGGCTACTATTTTGCAGCATATGCAATATACCTGTTATTATAGCAGAAATATATGTACGTAGATCTCACATAGGTTAAATTGAAAGTAATAGATAGAAAGCAAATTTATGTTAGAACACCAGTAAGGGAGATATCCTCATTTCCTTTTCTTTTCCTTTTTTCACCATAGCTTTATTGATAAAGCCTTCTGCAAGTCATGCTAAAATAGATAAAAGGACTTTTAAGAGATTCAAGTGCATTAGTTTATAATAATCAAACCTTTTGCTCCCATGACTTTTGTATTTTTCTTATTATGAACATTAAAGAAAGTATGTTTGTTTAGTATAATTCTCCAGCTTATCTTTCTCAAAATCAGAACATAACAGATTTATGAGATTGGAAAGTCTCTGTTATCTAGTCTAATTTTATACCAAGTGGTAATTCCTTTTTATACTATCAGTTATAAATTTTGTGCTAAACATGTAGTAGTTATTGAAATGTAGTAAACAAAAAGTCAGAAAAATCTAGATATCAATCAAACTGCAATACGTGTATTTCCTAGTTCTGTCCATTGAGAAATACACAAAAGGCACTTGAGAGACTTGAGCACATTTTGTGCCTGTATTTTGATATGAAAAGTAACTATTCTCCAATAGAAAGAAGCAGATATCCTCAAAAAAATGGCTGATTGCAGGGCTTGGGCAACGGAAATAGAGGATGAATCCAGAACATCTTATGGTAACAGAATTTTGTGATTAGTCTGCTGGGCTATTGCTTGCCCCATGTGTTTGTGACCACAGGAGATGGCAGTAAATCTAAAAGAATGTTACCATGTTTATTTGTCCTCTGTAGGTCCCACTGGTTATTTTTGAGGAAAAGGAAATAGTGCAATAATTGGAATTTGTTGGATTTTATATTGTATAGCAGCCTTCAGAAGATGATAACACCAGTGGGAAAAACTTGTAATCAATACTCAGTAAAATTGTAAGAGACATCTCTGTGCTCCAAAATTTCAAGACATAAAAACGCTTTCCTGAAGTTCATGTAGATTTGTTAAAAGTGTAGCACAAGCGAATAGTAGTTTTATGTTTAGCCAAGAAAATCAAGAGTAAGTGCACAACCTCCTGGTGGATGCCCTCGATTTTTGCTCTCTGTGTTCCAAATTCCTTAATCAGAATGAGCTCTGAGCCATTTCCAAATTAAGCCCTGATAGTTGGCTTAATAGAAGTCAGTTTTATACTAGGATGTTTTTATTTTTAAAATCAACTCCCTTAAATTATGACTAAGTGTAATTTGGAAAATACTTGCTTTTCATTGTGCAAAATTAAATCTGTCAATTTTAAGAAGAAGATTATTTTGGCATGATGATGGGATTATGAGATTTGTTTATGTAGCTGATTGAATTGCTTTATCTCTAAGCAGCTGTATATAAAAGAACTGTGTATTTTTGTCATTTATAATGTCTGTTTTTCCCTGTTTATTTTTTAAGCCAGTTAACTGCCTTACTGAAAGGGGATGGGTAAAAACGAATGAACACTGTGTGGAACCTCTCACGACTACCAGCTCATGTTAGTTAGGGCATTAAGGTCCATGGCAGAGAGACCAGAGGCAGTGACAGGGATGGATAAGCCTTGGAATCTGCATCTTGCCTTCCCTGGGTCTTGCTTTACCCATAGAAACTCCCCTGTGGCCAAAGCTCTGACACCTCCCTGTGAGGTAGCCCGCAGCATGCTTAATGGCGTTGTCAATTGAAGACAGGGGAGTGCAAGCAGAGGAGTCCACAGCCAGGCAGCCAGAACCAGCCAGCTGGGGAGCCCACATTCTTAACAAGGGGTCACAGCCAAAGGAGCAGCTGCCAGTTGTCAAGCTGCCGCTGCTTCCTGCTCGCTCTCTCCCAGTATTGTGGGAGGGGTTTTAAAAGGAGACATCATGAAGATCTGCTTCCTTGCCATGAACATGGGTGTGATCCACACATCACTTAGTCTCTCTTGGACACCATGCACTGTGACTGTGAAGCAGCCCATTTTCTGCAGGAGGTGCCAAAAAAGACACATTCTCCTCACTGCTGTTCCATGTTGTTCAGCCTTGTTCAAGTTGAATTCATTTTATTTATTTATTTATTTATTTATTTTTTATTATTGTACACAAATGGGATACATGTTGTTTCTCTGTTTGTACATGGCGTAAAGGCATACCATTTGTGTAATCATAAATTTACATAGGGTAATGTTTGATTCATTCTGTTATTTTTTTCCCTTCCCCCCCACCCCTCCCACCCCTCATTTTTTTAAAGCAAGAACAATTTAGTGTTTTTTGTTATGGGTAATAAATATTAAGAAAGCTGAAATTTAAAACAGGTCGACTAGGATTCTCTATACATTATGTTTACATAAGGACTGCTTCTGCCTTCCCCAAATCAGTTGCACAGAGGGAAGAAAAAGTGAATTGTACAGTCCGTGGCTCCCACTGCTTTCTTGTGCCAGCTGTCTCCCTGCAGAGCAAAGAGGTGAAGTGCAGAAGCATCCTCTCTGCCCTTCTCCTCCCATCTTCTGTTTGCATTCAAAGCGTTCTGAACAACAAACGCAAAATTAGGTTTGGGCTTAAAAGGCTAAATGACCAGCCGCCCAGGACTGTGCTTTATTTGAGGAGACCTGGTGCACAGAGGACAAGAACTGCCTCTCAGTCACAGGGCTAGGTGAGGGAAGTTTAGGATCACCTACAGAAGTCCCTTAGGATATCAGAGCAAAAGCACAGCAGCCCATATAAACTCATATGCAGCATCAGGGGACCTTCTGTGCAGCCTGGCCAGTGAGCTTCAACCCTCAGAGATTCTACCTGCAAGAACTTGCCCTCCCTGCTAAGGTGGATGCCGAAAGTCAATTCCATCACACTGTGGCATTGATCTCTAGAGATAAGAAGTAACTACGAGGGGTTACAGAGGACTGGTAAAATGTAAAGTGTAGAATCTTTTCACACTTGTGGAGCAAGTAATATTCAATAGTTGGAAACATATATGCTGTACAGTTGTGGTAAATACAGTTAAACCTTATGTGCTGAAGAGCAAAAAACAAAGACTTTCCAGTGGGGACTCAAAGTTTGAGAGTAATGTAGGGAGTTACTTCCTGACTCCTGAGAGTCCATAATCTACATGCATGATATCTCACCGTTATGCATTTTTTTCAGGTCATCTGGACAGAGGCATTTCTTATCTCATGGAGGCTCTGAAACACCTTTTTAAAAAAAAAAAAAAAAAAGGTCAAGATATTGAAATTAGTTAAACATCTCAAATGCTAACATCACGGGCAAAGCCTCATTTTTACAGAATATAAAGCACTCCATTTCTTCCACTTCTAAAGCTTGTTAAGAGAAGTCGTGACCAAGTCGTGTTCTTGCAGCATCTCTGGGTAGCGGAACATTTCTTGCTCAGTCCTGGCCAAACGTTGCACAGGAGTGATAAGCTTCATGTCTTGCATGTCTGGCATCCTGTTATTCTCAGAATTGGGGCAGTCTGTAGATTGATACCAGCATGACTGTGCTGCTCTGCCTTGGCTTTTGGGGATGCTACCGTGGCCTAGTCCCTCTCTTCTGCAGGAGGAAAAGATTGTCCAGAGTTCATCTTGTTGGCCAGCTCTTGTACCGATGTGATATCAGTTTCAGCAACTAAAGCATCAGAGCTAATTCCTTCTGGGGTTCTGACTGATTCTTGCAAAAATATTAAGAACAACTTGCCACAACTCTTGTATTGGTGTGGCACCATTTCTAATGGCCTCTTTGTACAGCCTGATAACATCAAAGGTGCCTTGACTTGCCAGTAGCTTTGCTTTACAGATTCAGAATTTAGCATTTTTTCAGCCTCAGGAATGCTGGGCAATATGGTATTTCACTAGGAAGTACACCCTCTTCGAGCTGCAGGCATTCTGTCAGTGTTGTTAATTTACTGGACAACTCCCACTGAGCTTTCTTTTTTCTTCTTCTTTTTTAATGCTCTTCCAGAATGAAATACTCATTTCTCCTATTATTTTTCTTTTTTCTTTTAAGTTCCATAGGGGGGGCGCTTATAGATTTTCCCTTAGATTTCTGCCATTCTTCCAGTTGTTTCCTTTGATCCGCTGATGTTACCTTCTTTTTGGTGTTTGGGTTAGTTTGTTCACCCTGTGGGACTCCTGTCCCATTAATTAATGGTTGTGATTCCAGCTTGAGTTTTAGGAGCTGCCTTGTTCAGAAAATGGCTCTGAAGAAAAGCTTTCTTCAATTTGGAGTCCACCATCTGTGCCCATTTGCTCCTATGCTGGGGATGCTTAGAACAACTGAATTTTACCTACCACATTGAGTTCTGGCTTATATCTCTTGTGTTTTGCAGTCCACCAGATGTCTGAGGTCCAGAACAAGTCTGCACGGACTTCCAATCTTGCTTGGTGCTTGGATATCTGTAGTATGTCTTGCTTCCTGTGCAGTAACAGAGCTTGGTTGCATGTATTTGCCCCTTTCAGCCTTTACACACTTTATGTACATGACTGCTGGTTTCTTTGATGCTGGAATCCTACTAAGGGTCTGCACAAGGTGAGAGGGAACTGTCCTCGGGGATTTTTCTCCTGGTCTTGCAAGATCTGCTTCCTTAGAAAGTTGCTGTGACTTCAGTGGTACAGTGTGGATGTGTGTTTTCTGACAAACTACTTCCTGTATTTCAGAACAGCACTGTTCATCAAACTTATACCCAGGACTTGTTCAGGAGCCAATGTGCTCTTGGTTTGATTGAGTGTTGGTGTTTGGTTACTTATGGTACACAGTTCAGGATCTGGCTTCTTCTCAGGTTCTGATAAGTTGTGGGGCAAGTTCTCTTTGTTCGTCTCTTTTAAAAAGCCACCCACAAATTCATTTTCAACATGGGTGCCATCCATATGTCTGCACATGAACCTGTTACCTCCTGCTCTTATGTGTTAGGTGACCCTGTGGGTTTTCTTGATAGGTCTCCTGTAACTGATGATTCAGTTTTATGTTGCTGGTGACTCTTGCTGGAATGTTTACAATCTGGGTTACAAGAAACACATTTTGAGGTCAGTCTTTTTCCCAGATGATTTGGTGGCTCCAACTTTGGCTTGTGGGAATCTCAGATATTGACTGGTCTAGGTTGGAGTTTAGTGCTGATGGGTCTTGTAGGGTTGTCAGGAAAAACAGAAGCTAGCTTGGTAACATGCCTTTGGAGTCCAGTAGTGGATTTAGAAGGTGGAGGATTCAGGCAGTTATTCTTGAATTAGATATGGCTTGGTGTTTTGATTCTTCATTTTTCCCTTCTTTGCCTCAGAGGCAGAAGTGGAAGGCCCCAGCCCCACCATCATTGGTTTTGTTGTTTGGGAAAGTGTGAGCAGAGAAGTTTTATTTCCTAAAAGATGTTTAATCACACCAGAGAACTGGCACAGGTTTTAGAGGGTGACCTTTTCTTTCTGAAAATTCTTCCTTATGCCAACTTCCTCTGTTGAACAATATTTTTGTTGTTTGGGTGCAAGAAAGTTTAGATAGTTTTTCTTTTCCTCTTGATCTTATCCATTAACTTGGTAATAGTTTTTTTTTTTTTTTTTTTTTTTTTTTTTTTTTGGCTTGCTTTAAAGTATATTGGACAACTTTCCAATATAAACTATGAGAAAGCAATTCTGATTTAATGGAAGAGATGCCAAAAGATTCTAGATTAATATCATCCATTGTTAGCATGTAAAACTGAGGGAAAGATCAGTGAATTGTGCTCATAGAATTTTACCCCAATGGGAGGTGGAAGGGTCAAGTCCAAAGCCATTGATGGGAAAGATGAAGAAAGATGGACTCTCAAAGCATGGGTTTCTGGCTAGAATCTGTTCCTTGCTCACTGTCAATTTTCTCTCCCAGTCCCCTCAGGCTGATTCTGTAGGTTAATGTGGTGGAGATCATGTTTACTGTAGTAGAGAAAGTGACAGGCTGAACCTAGTGACAGTGTTGAAAAGCTTCCTGAGTAACACTTGGCCCAGGCTTCTCCAGGGAAGATGGACAGAGGGAAAGGAAGTGCTTAGCACCAAGTGAGGGCTTGGCACAAAGGCTCCAAAAATTTCAGAGGAGCTGAAGGTCCAGGTGGAAGGAAATGCCTGGATTGCAGTGAACTCCTATAGCCATGAGGGTTTGCAATGCCCATGCAAGAGACAGCAGTCCAAACCCCACATCATGCATAAGCAGATGGAACCAAATGAGAAATGACAAAGAGACTTTTCCCTAACCTGTCTCCCATGTGGGACTGACCCAGCCCCATTAAGCTCATGGTGGGCAGCCCCAGAGAATGATGGTCAGGGTAGCCCAGTGTTGGACAGGACACCATGGCAGACAGACCCCATCTGGTTTCTGAGGTGAGCTGGTTCATCTCCATCCCTCAAAGCCTTTGAACATGCACAGAGCTGATGGTCTTACTGGCTGAGAACTTTGGAAACTTCCTCTAGTGAGACTGGGCAGGGTTGGCAGGATGGGGGTGGGGACTGCCTTGAGAAAGTAGATGAGGAATGGATGGATTGGGATTTCCAGAGACTTCAGGGACAATGCCTGGCCTGATAGGAACCATGATTCAGTGCTCCAAATTGGGGCTAATTTGCTGAATGAGATAGTTCCATCCTGATCTCTCTTGGCAGGGTTGGTCTGCGGAGACAGAAAACAGGCTTTCCCAGGACTAGTGGGGATGCCACCCCTATGAAACTCAGAAAGGACCACAGAGTTATAACCTGCATTTGTTCTCCGAGCAACAAGCATGGCAATGGGGTTTGGGGGCTTCAGTCTTGACGTCAAAGACAGGTTTGCAGGTCTGTCTTCCTGGCCTGGGAATATTTGGGATCTCCCAGCTGGGCCATCCAGATCACCCTTCTGGAATCACCAACTCTCTCCTCTCTCCTCATGGATAGGAGATTGGGGGGGAGGGTAGCTTCACCCAGCAGGAGCCACCATCTCCTCTCCATAGGACACCAAGTCCCTCTCCTGGGCAGAACCCCCCTGGGGCCACACAGGTGTATCTAGATTTCCATGTCTGCAGGGCGAATGCTGCCCATTTTTGTGCTCTCTGACCCACAGCTGTCTGTCTTTGACTGGGTCCTTCTTTTTGAAGCAGTTGGTTCACAGGTTCAGCTGTGCTTTGGTTGAAGGTGTCTTTATGTCTTGTGCCACAGCTGTGTATTGGCACAAATGTTGCTGGATCATTTCCCACCCGCTCCACTTCTAGCTGTTCCAGCTGCAAAGTAGTGGTCACCATCTCTTCAAACCACTTGGACTGGGCCTGGTTATAGAGGTCCACAGCACATGAGGTCATCACCAGCCTGTGTGGACTTTCTCTGTGCCTTCTTGATGTCCTCCTCTGTCTTGTTGCTCAACCTGATGTCCAGCTGCTGGGTCTTCATTCCAGGTCTCTCTGCCACTCTGTGAGGGCTCTCTGGATCTTCTCCACCAACACATAGCTGCTGGCATGTTGCTTGTGGAGGTCAGCGATATGGTGGTCACACTTTTTCATGTCTTTCTTGAAGTTCTCATGAACTTTCATTAGGGGCTTCTCTACTTTGCTGAGAAGCTTGGTGGAGAACTTGAGATGAATTTCTGTTTCATCTGCCGGGCTGTTCTTCACCTGAGCCCATGCTTCTCCCAGGGAGCCTTCCTCCTGTGCAGCCAAGGAGTTCTGAGAGAACTTAGCCAAGTTCTTTGCATATTCTTCAATCTTTATCCTCTCTCGGATGAATTCAGACATTTCTTTCTGCATTTGTTTGCCTTTCAGTTGCTTTTGGAGTAGCAGTCTGAACCCCACCACGGTGCCATTGCCTTGGGAGTCTTTCATATCAGCCCAAAAGTAGTCACAGTAGCTCCACTCCTTTGGCTTCAGCAGCTGCTGTTCAGGCATTATGTCTGGGTGAGGGAGCATCACACAATTTATTCTTCTCCGTGTGGTCAACTTTATTTTCAAGATTATATATTTTATTTTCATTGCCTGAGGTTCTGTCTTCCAAGTTGTTTCCTCTGTTGGTGCTAATTTCCATTGAATTTTTATTTTGGTTTATTGATTCCTTCATTTCAAAGATTTCTTCTAGATTTCTTTACAGGATCTTCATCTCTTTATTTAAATGATCTTTCATCTTCTGAAATGTAGATCTGATTTCACTCTTTATATCCTCCTTTAAGTAGTGGAGCAGTTTTTCTAAGTAAATTGTGAACTCCTTCTCTGACATTTCTTGTACTTTGTTGTCAATGGATTCTATAATTGAAGCATCCTGGTTTGTTTGGAGGACTTTATTCCCTGTTTTTTTTTTCACAGGCTGGCTGTGAACTTGTGATTCTCCTGCCTCAACCTCCAAGGCACTGGGATTACAGATGTGTGCCACCCGACTGACCTTGTTTGTTTTTGTTCATATTCAAAATATTTGGGGTTGTGATATTTCCTTTTTCATTGTGTATTTTAGTAATTTGGATGTCTTTTTCTCTTCATTAGTATGGCTAGGGGTTTATCAATTTTATTGATTATTTTCATAAAACTTCAACTACTGAACTTCTATATAGAGGTTTAGTTTCATTCTGCTACATACGGATTTCCAGTTTCCCAACGTCATTTGTTGAAGAGGTTATCTTTTCTCCATTGCATATTTTTGGCACCTTTGTCTAGTATGAGAAAATTGTATTTATTTGGGTTTGTGTTTGTGTCCTCTATTCTGTACCATTGATCTACCTGTCTCTTTTGGTACAATACCAGGTCGTTTTTGTTACTGTTGCTTTGTAGTATAGTTGAAGTCCTGGTATTGCGATACTCCCTGCTTCACTCATCCTGCTAAGGATTGCTTTAGTTATTCTGGGTTTCTTATTCTTCCAGATGAATTTCATGATTTCTTGCTCTATTTCTGTAAGGTACGTCATTGAGATTTTTCATTGGAATTGCATTGAATCTATATAGCACTTTTGGTAGTATGGCCATTTTGACAATATTAATTCTGCCTATCCAAGAACATGGGAGATCTTTCCATCTTCTAAGGTTTTCTTTAATTTTTTTCTTATAGTGTTCTGTAGTTCTCATTGTAGAGGTCTTTCACCTCTTTTGTTAGATCTATTCCCAATTATTTTATTTTTTTCTAAGCTATTGTGAATGGGGTAGTTTTCCTAACTTCTCTTTCTGAAGATTTATCACTTATGTATAAAAATGCATTATATTTATGAAGATTGATCTTATATCCTGCTAGTTTACTGAATTCACTTATGAGTTCTAAAAGTTTTCTGGTGCAATTTCCTGATTCCTCTAAATATATAGTCATGTCATCAGCAAATAGGGATAGTTTGAGTTCTTTTTTTCTTATTCGTATTCCTTTAATTTCTTTGGTCTGTCTAATTGCTCTGGCTAGAGTTTTGAGGATGATGTTGAATAGAAATGGTGAAAGAGGGCATCCCTGCCTTGTTCCAGTTTTTAGGGGGAATGCTTTCAGTTTTTCACCATTTAGAATGATTTTGACCTTAGAATGGCCTTAGAATGATTTTGAATTTAGAATGATTTGGGCTTAGCATACATGGCTTTTACAATATTAAGGAATGTTCCCACTATCCCTATTTTTTCCAGTGTTTTGAGCATGAAGGGGATGCTGTATTTTATCAAATGCTTTTTCTGCATCTATCAAAATAATCATGGGATTCTTAACTTTAAGTCTGTTGATATGGTGAATGACATTTATTGATTTCCGGATGTTGAACCAACCTTGTATCCCTGGGATAAAGCCCACTTGATCGTGGTGCACTATCTTTTTAATATATTTTGGTATGCAATTTGCTAAAATTTTGTTGAGAATTTTTGCATCGATATTCATTAAGGATATTGGTCTGAAATTTTCTTTCCTTGATGTGTTTCTGTCTGGTTTAAGTATCAGGGTGATATTGGCTTCATGGAATGAGTTTGGGAGGGTTCCCTCCTCTTCTATTTCATGGAATACTTTGAGGAGTATTGGAATGTGCTCTTCTTTAAAGGTTTTGTAGAACTTGGCTGAAAACCTATCTGGTCCTGGAGTTTTCTTTGTTGGTAGGCTTTTGATGACCTCTTCTATTTCATTACTTGAAATTGGTGTATTTAAGTTGTGTATGTCCTCCTGGTTCACTTTAGGTAATTCATATGTCTCTAGAAACCTGTTGATGTCTTGAAGATTTTTTATTTTGTTGGAGTATAGATTTTCAAAATAGTTTCTAATTAATGTTTTGTATTTCACTTGTGTTTGTCGTGATATATTTTTGTTCAGTCCGAATTTTAGTAATTTGAGTTTTCTCTCTTCTTCTCTTTGTTAGTATGGCTAAGGGTTTATCAATTTTCCAATTTATTTTGTCAATTCTTTTGATTGTTTCTTTTGCTTCAATTTCACTGATTTCAGCTCTGATTTTAACTATTTCCTGTCTTCTATTACTTTTAAACTATTTTCAAAATAGTTTCTAATTAATGTTTTGTATTTCACTTGTGTTTGTCGTGATATATTTTTGTTCAGTCCGAATTTTAGTAATTTGAGTTTTCTCTCTTCTTCTCTTTGTTAGTATGGCTAAGGGTTTATCAATTTTCCAATTTATTTTGTCAATTCTTTCGATTGTTTCTTTTGCTTCAATTTCACTGATTTCAGCTCTGATTTTAACTATTTCCTGTCTTCTATTACTTTTGGTATTGCTCTGTTCTTTTTCTAGTGCTTTGAGCTGTAGTGTTAAGTCGTTTATTTGTTGATTTCTACTTCTTTTTTTGAATGCGCCCCATGAAATAAATCTTCCTCTAAGTACTGCTTTCATAGTGTCCCAGAGATTTTGATATGATGTTTCTTTGTTCTCGTTTACTTCTAAGAATTTTTTAATTTCCCTCCTGATGTCTTCTGTTATCCATTCATCATACAATAGCATATTATTTAATCTCCAGGTGTTGGAGTAGTTTCTGTTTTTTACTCTGTCATTTATTTCTAATATCAATCCATTATGACCTGATAGAATACAAGGTAGTATCTCTCTATCTTCTTGTATTTGCTAACATTGGCTTTGTGGCATAGAATATGGTCTATTTTAGAGAAGGATCCATGTGCTGCTGTGAAGAAAGTGTATTCGCTCTTCGTTGGATGGTATATTCTATAGATGTCTGTTAAGTCTAAATTATTGATTGTGTTATTGAGATCTGTGGTTTCTTTGTTCAATTTTTGTTTGGAAGATCTGTCCAGTGGTGAGAGAGGTGTGTTAAAATCACCTAGTATTATTGTGCTGTGGTCTATTTGGTTTCTGGAATTGAGAAGGATTTGTTTGACGTACATGGATGAGCCACTGTTTGGGGCATAGATATTTATGATTGTTATGTCTTGCTGATTTATGCTTCCCTTAAGCAGTATGAAATGTCCTCCTTTATCCCTTCTGACTGCATTTGGCTTGAAGTCCACATTATCTGATATGAGGATGGATACTCTGGCTTTTTGGCTGAGTCCATGTGCATGGTATGTTTTTTCCCATCCTTTCACCTTTAGTCTATGGGTATCTCTTTCTATGAGATGAGTCTCTTGCAGGCAGCATATTGTTGGATTTTTCTTTTTAATCCAATCTGCCAGTCTATGTCTTTTGATTGATGAGTTCAGGCCATTAACACTCAGGGTTATTATTGAGATATGATTTGTATTCCCGGTCATTTGGCTCATTTTTTACATGACTTGGTTTCGCCTTTATTTGGCTGTTCCTTTAGGGTAGTTCCTCCCTTTCCTGATTTACATTGTTGTTTTTCATCTCTTCCTCATGGAATATTTTGCTGAGAATGTTCTGTAGTGCTGGCTTTCTTTTTGTAAATTCCTTTAGCTTTTGTTTATCATGGAAGGATTTTATTTCATTGTCAAATCTGAAGGTAAGTTTTGCTGGGTATAAGATTCTTGGTTGGCATCCGTTTTCTTTCAGAGCTTGAAAAATGTTGTTCCAGGCCCTTCTAGCTTTTAGGGCCTGGGTTGAAAAATCTGCTAATATTCCGTATTGGTTTTCCCCTGAATGTACTTTGATTTTTCTCTCACAATCTTTAAAATTGTGTCTTTATTTTGTATGTTAGGTATTTTCTTTTCTTTTCTTTTTTTTTTTTTTAGGGTAATGTTGTTTGATTTATTCTGCCATTTTTTCCCTTCTCCCCCACCCCTCCGACTTCTCCCCTCCCTCTATACAGTTCTTCCTTCCTCCATTCCTGCCCCCCTCCCTAAACCCAACTCCAACACCAACACTAACTCCTCCCACCCCCCATTATGTGTCATCATCCACTTATTAGCGATATCATTCGTCCTTTGTTTTTTTGAGATTGGCTTATCTCACTTAGCATGATATTCTCCAATTTCATCCATTTGCCTGCAAATGCCATAATTTTATCATTCTTTATGGCTGAGTAATATTCCATTGTATATATATATACCACATTTTCTTTATCCATTCATCAATTGAAGGACATCTAGGTTGGTTCCACAATCTGGCTATTGTGAACTGAGAAGCAATGAACATTGATGTGGCTGTATCTCTGTAATATGCTGATTTTAAGTCCTTTGGGTATAGGCCAAGGAGTGGGATAACTGGGTCAAATGGTGGTTCCATTCCAAGTTTTCTAAGGAGTCTCCACACTGCTTTCCAGAGTGGCTGCACTAATTTGCAGCCCCACCAGCAATGTATGAGTGTACCTTTCTCCCCACATCCTCACCAACACCTGTTGTTGCTTGTATTCTTGATAATCGCCATTCTAATTGGGGTGAGATGGAATCTTAGGGTAATGTTGATTTGCATTTCTCTTATTACTAAAAATGTTGAACATTTTTTCATGTTTGTTGATTGCTTGTAGATCTTCTTCTGTGAATTGTCTGTTCATATCCTTAGCCCATTTGTTGATTGGGTTATTTGTATTCTTGGTGTAGAGTTTTTTGAGTTCTTTATAGATTCTGGAGATTAGTGCTCTATCTGAAGTATGATTGGCAAAGATTTTCTCCCACTCTGTAGGCTCTTTCTTTGCATTGCTGATAGTTTCCTTTGCTGAGAGAAAACTTTTTAGTTTGAATCTATCCCAGTTATTAATTCTTGCTTTTATTTCTTGTGCTATGGGAGTCCTGTTGAGGAAGTCTGGTCCTAAGCTGACATGTTGAAGCTCTGGACCTACTTTTTCTTCTATAAGATGCAAGGTCTCTGGTCTGATTCGGAGATCCTTAATCCATTTTGAGTTTAGTTTCGTGCATGGTGAGAGATATGGGTTTAGTTTCATTCTGTTGCATATGGATTTCCAATTCTCCCAGCACCATTTGTTGAAGAGACTATCTTTTCTCCATTGCATATTTTTGGCCCCTTTGTCTAGTATGAGAAAATTGTATTTATTTGGGTTTGTATCCGTGTCCTCTATTCTGTAGCATTGATCCACCTTTCTGTTTTGGTACCAATACCATGCCGTTTTTGTTACTATTGCTTTGTAGTAGAGTTGAAGATCTGGTATTGCGATACCCCCTGCTTCACTCTTTCTGCCAAGATTGCTTTAGCTATTCTGGGTTTTTTATTCTTCCAGATGAATTTCATAATTGCTTGCTCTATTTCTGTAAGGTACATCATTGGGATTTTAATTGGAATTGCATTGAATCTGTATAGCACTTTTGGTAGTATGGCCATTTTGACAATATTAATTCTGCCTATCCAAGAACATGGGAGATCTTTCCATATTCTAAGGTTTTCTTGAATTTCTTTCTTTAGTGTTCTGTAGTTCTCCTTGTAGAGGTCTTTCACCTCTTTTGTGAGATTGATTCCCTAATACTTTATTTTTTTTGAAGCTATTGTGAATGGGGTAGTTTTCCTAATTTCTCTTTCTGAAGATTCATCGCTTATATATAAAAATGCCTTCGATTTATGTGCATTGATCTTATATCCCGCTACTTTACTGAATTCACTTATGAGATCTAAAAGTTTTCTGGTGGAATTTCCTGGTTCCTCTAAGTATACAATCATATCATCAGCAAATAGGGATAGTTTGAGTTCTTCTTTTCCTATTTGTATCCCTTTAATTTCTTTGGTCTGTCTAATTGCTCTGGCTAGTGTTTCAAGGACGATATTGAAAAGAAGTGGTGAAAGAGGGCATCCCTGCCTTGTTCCAGTTTTTTTTTTTTTTTGGTTGAAAAAAAAAAAGGGGTATATTTAGAATTAGATAGCTGGACTCTGTTTAGATGATCCCAATTTTGTTGGCAACATCCAAAGCATCATAATCAGGAGCCAGTTGAACGTACGCCTTCTTCTCTCCATCAAGCCTAATCAGGGTGTTAACCTTGGCCACATCAATGTCATAGAGCTTCTTTACAGCTGGTTTGATCTGGTGTTTGTTGGCCTTGACATCCACAATGAACACAAGTGTGTTGTTGTCTTCAATCTTCTTCATGGCTGACTCAGTGGTCAGGGGGAACTTAATGATGGCATAGTGGTCAAGCTTGTTTCTCCTGGGGGCGCACTTCCGAGGATATTTGGGCTGCCTCCGGAGCCGCAACGTCTTGGGTCGCCGGAAGGTAGGTGATGTGCGGATCTTCTTCTTTTTATGACTGTGGACACCCTTCAGCACTGCCTTCTTGGCCTTCAAAGCTTTTGCTTTTGCTTCAGCTTTGGGAGGGGCAGGAGCTTCCTTCTTAGCTTTCGGCGCCATCTTGGTGAAAAGCTTGTTCCAGTTTTTAGAGGGAATGCTTTCAGTTTTTTACCATTTAGAATGATATTAGCCATGGGCTTAGCGTAGATGGCCTTTACAATGTTAAGGAATGTTCCCACTATCCCTATTTTTTCTAGTGTTTTGAGCGTGAAGGGGTGCTGTATTTTATCGAATGCTTTTTTTGCATCTATCGAAATAATTATGTGATTCTTGACTTTAAGTCTATTGATATGGTGAATTACATTTATTGATTTCCTGATGTTGAACCAACCTTGCATCCCTGGGATGAAACCCACTTGATCATGGTGCACTATCTTTTTAATATGTTTTTGTATGCGATTTGCTAAAATTTTGTTGAGAATTTTTGCATCGATGTTCATTAAGGATATTGGTCTGAAATTTTCTTTCCTTGATGTGTCTCTGTCTGGTTTAGGTATCAGGGTAATATTGGCTTCATAGAATGAGTTTGGGAGGGTTCCCTCCTCTTCTATTTTATGGAATACTTTGAGAAGTATTGGAATGAGCTCTTCTTTAAAGGTTTTGTAGAACTCGGCTGAGAACCCATCTGGTCCTGGACTTTTCTTTGTTGGTAGGCTTTTGATGACTTCTTCTATTTCATTACTTGAAATTGGTCTATTTAAGTTGTGTATGTCCTCCTGGTTCACTTTAGGTAATTCATATGTCTCTAGAAACCTGTTGATGTCTTCGAAATTTTCTATTTTGTTGGAGTATAGCTTTTCAAAATAGCTTCTAATTATGTTTTGTATTTCAGTCGTGTCTGTTGTGATATTTCCTTGTTCATTCCGAATTTTAGTGATTTGGGTTTTCTCTCTTCTTCTCTTTGTTAGTGTGGCTAAAGGTTTATCAATTTTGTTTATTTTTTCGAAGAACCAACTATTTATTTTGTCAATTTTTTGTATTGTTTCTTTCGTTTCAATTTCATTGATTTCAGCTCTGAGTTTAACTATTTTCTGTCTTCTACTACTTTTGGTGTTGGTCTGTTCTTCTTTTTCTAGGGCTTTGAGATGTAGTGTTAGGTCATTTATTTTTTGAGTTTTACTTCTTTTATTAAATGCGCTCCATGAAATGAAACTTCCTCTAAGTACTGCTTTCAAAGTGTCCCAGAGATTTTGATATGATGTTTCTTTGTTCTTGTTTACCTCTAAGAATTTTTTAATTTCCTTCCTAATATCTTCTGTTATCCATTCATCATATAGTAGCATATTGTTTAATCTCCAGGTGTTGGAGTAGTTTCTGTTTTTTACTCTTTCATTTATTTCTAACTTCAATCCATTATGATCTGATAGAATACAAGGTAGTGTCTCTATCTTCTTCTATTTGCTGACATTAGCTTTGTGGCATAATATATGGTCTATTTTAGAGAAGGATCCATGTGCTGCTGAGAAGAAAGTGTATTCGCTCTTCGTTGGATGGTATATTCTATAGATGTCTGTTAAGTCTAAATTATTGATTGTGTTATTGAGATCTATGGTTTCTTTGTTCAATTTTTGTTTGGAAGATCTGTCCAGTGGTGAGAGAGGCGTGTTAAAATCACCTAGTATTATTGTGTTATGGTCTATTTGGGTTCTAAAATTGAGAAGGATTTTTTTAACATACATGGATGAGCCACTGTTTGGGGCATAGATATTTATGATTGTTATACCTTGCTGATTTATGCTTTCTTTAAGCAGTATGAAATGTCCTTTTTCCCTTCTGACTAACATTGGCTTGAAGTCCACATTATCTGAAATGAGGATGGATACTCCAGCTTTTTTGCTGGGTCCATGTGCATGGTATGTTTTTCCCCATCCTTTCACCTTTAGTCTATGGGTATCTTTTTCTATGAGGTGAGTCTCTTGCAGGCAACATATTGTTGGATCTTTCTTTTTAATCCAATCTGCCAGTCTATGTCTTTTGATTGATGAATTCAGGCCATTAACATTCAGGGTTATTATTGAGATATGATTTGTATTCCCGGTCATTTGGTTCATATTTAAAATTTTTGACACATCTTGGTTCCTCCTTTATTTGAAAGTTCCTTTAGGATAATTCCTCCTTTTGCTGATTTGCTTCTTTGTTCTTTATCTCTTCCTCATGAAATATTTTGCTGAGAATGTTCTGTAATGCTGGCTTTCTTTTTGTAAATTCTTTTAGCTTTTGTTTATCATGGAATGATTTTATTTCATCGTCAAATTTGAAGGTAAGTTTTGCTTACCTTCAAATAATAAGATTCTTGGTTGGCATCCATTTTCTTTCAGAGCTTGAAAAATGTTGTTCCAGGCCCTTCTAGCTTTTAGGGTCTGGATTGAAAAATCTGCTGATATCCGTATTGGCTTCCCCCTGAATGTAATTTGGTTCTTTCCTCTCACAGCCTTTAAAATTCTGTCTTTATTTTGTATGTTAGGAATTTTCATTATAATGTGCCTTGGTGTGGGTCTGTTGTGATTTTGTGTATTTGGAGTCCTATAAGCCTCTTGGACTTGATTTTCCATTTCATTCTTCAGATTTAGGAAATTTTCTGATATTATTTCATTGAATAGATTGTTCATTCCTTTGGTTTGTTTCTCTTAAGCCTTCCTCAATCCCAGTAATTCTCAAATTTGGCCTTTTTATGATATCCCATAGTTCTTCGAGATTCTGTTCATGATTTCTTACCATCTTCTCTCTTTGTTCAATTTTGTTTTCGAGGTTAAATATTTTGTCTTCAATATCTGAAGTTCTGTCTTCCAGCTGTTCTATCCTGTTGGTTATGCTTTCTATGGAGTTCTTAATTTGGTTTATTGTTTCCTTCATTTCAAGGATTTCTGTTTGGTTTTTTTTTCAATATCTCTAACTCTTTATTGAAATGATCTTTTGCTTCCTGAATTTGCTCTGTTAACTGTCGATTGGTGCGATCATTCAATTCCTGCATTTGCTCTTTCATCTCATCGTTTGCTTCCCTAATCATTTTAATTATGTACATTCTGAACTCCCTTTCTGTCATTTCTTCTGCCATGCTGTCGTTGGATTTTATTGATGTAACATCCAGATTTGTTTGGGGCATTTTCTTCCCTTGTTTTCTCATATTGTTCAGGAATCAGTGGGTCATTAAGATATTGCAGATTTCCTCTATCGACTTATAATGTCCCTGAAGATTGCTCGTATATCCCCTCTTATCCTTCAGTAGCCTGAAGTCTTGGAGGAAGTTGATAATACGGAGCTCCACAAAGAAGCTGTCTCTCTAGGGGTGGTGACCCTCAGGTGGCGTATATTCCCTGCTAGTGGGCAGAAGTGCCTCCACTTGTTGACCAATGGTCATCCAATGGGGAACTAGGCTGCGGGCTGAGGCAAGGCCTGTTTGTGCCTGTGTCTCTGGTTTTACCGTCCCTGTGGGAAAACTTCCCCCGGCAGGGAAGACTCACTCGGTGGGGATGTCTCGCTGGTCAGTTGCCCTCCTAGAGGTTCCCCTCAATCTACAACTACCGCCTGGGGTGGGCTGTCTTCCTCTGCAACGTTCCCAGGGGCCCGGACCTACGTCCTGGGCCTGGGAACCTCACCCTTCGCAGGCGAGTCTCCTTAGGCTGCCTCTCCCAGAGAATCTGCCCGCCGACCTAGAAACTTCGCTCCGCCCCTAGGCGTGTCTCTGTGCGGCTCTTCCAGCAAGAAGCCGTTCCTGGGACCCTGCTCTGCACCTAATCGCCGGGCTATGCGGTCCCTCCTCTGAGCCACCACCTGGAGCCCCGTACAATAGCTCCTCCTCCAGACAGCCGCCCGGTTTCCGACGCAGTCACTAGGAGTCCAAGCAACTCACTTCGCATCTCCTCCTCCCGCCAACCGCCCGTAGCCCTAGGCAGTCACTCCGAGTCCAAGTGACCCACCCTGTTCCTCCTCCTCCTCCTCAGGGTAGCCCCCCCGGGTGTTCAGGAGCGGTGGCTCCGAGACCAAGTGACCCACCGAGCTCCTTCTCCAGGCAGGCCACCGGTGTTCTGGAGCAGTCATTCTGAGTTCAAACAGCTCGCCACGCAGCTCCTCCTCTGGCAACCGCCCGTAGCTCTGATGCAGTCACTCCTAGACCAGGGGGCCCACCGCGCTCCTCCTCCAGGCAGACCACTGGTGTTCTGGAGCGGTCATTCTGAGTTCAAACAGCTCGCCACGCAGCTCCTCCTCTGGCAACTGCCTGTGGCTCTGATGCAGTCACTCCTAGGTCAAGCGACCCGCCGCACTTTTCTTCTTCCTCCGGGAAACATCTCGGTGTTCAGGAGCACTCGCTCTGAGTTCAAACAGCTCGCCACGCAGCTCCTCCTCTGGCAACTGCCTGTGGCTCTGATGCAGTCACTCCTAGACCAAGTGACCCGCCGCGCTCCTCCTCTTCCTCCGGGCAACCCCCCGGTGTTCAGAAGCGGTTGTTCTGAGACCAAACAGCTCACCACGCAGCTCCTCCTCAGGCAGCCGCCCGGAGCCCCAGTGGTTGCTCCGAGTCCAAGTGCTGTGCTGAGCCGCCTTCTCTATGATGATCCCAGTTGTCCATGTTTACCGCTCCAGTGGGGGGGAGGGGCGTCTCACTGAGCAACTCTACTTCACAAAGTTCCCTGCGTTCCGGGGCTACCGCCCCATCCGGGACGCCTCCCCAATGGGAGAGACTCACCCGGCAGCTTTAAGTTGGTCCCAAGTCTCTTACTATCTCCTCTTTTGAATCTTGCGTCCTGGAGCAACGTGAAATGCAGCCGCCCTCTAGTCTGCAATCTTGAAAATCCCCATGTTAGGTATTTTCATAATCATGTGCCTTGGTGTGGGTCTATTGTAATTTTGTATATTTGGAGTCCTATAAGCCTCTTGTACTTGATTTTCCATTTCATTCTTCAGGTTTGGGAAATTATCTGATATTATTTCATTGAATAGATTGTTCATTCCTTTGGTTCGTTTCTCTGTGCCTTCCTCAATCCCAATAATTCTTAAATTTGACTTTTTCATGATATCCCATAGTTCTTGTAGATTCTATTCATGATTTCTTACCATCTTCTCTGTTTGGTCAACTTTGTTTTCAAGATTAAATATTTTGTCTTTAATGTCTGAGGTTCTGTCTTCCAGGTGTTCTCTCCTATTGGTTATGCTTTCTATGGAGTTTTTAATTTGGTTTATTGTTTTCTTCATTTCAAGGATTTCTGTCTGTTTTTTTTTTTTCCGTATCTCTAACTCTTTATTGAAATGATCTTTTGCTTCCTGCATTTGCTCTTTTAACTGTTGAGTGGTGCAATCATTCAAAACCTGCATTTGCTGTTTCATCTCATCGTTTGCTTCTCTGATCATTTTAATTATGTACATTCTGAACTCCCTTTCTGACATTTCTTCTGTCATGCTGTCATTGAATTTTATTGATGTAGCATCTAGGTTTGTTTGGGACATTTTCTTCCCTTGTTTTCTCATATTGGTCAGGTATCTACCTCTCTAGTAGTGAAACTCTATTGGCTTATAGTGTCCCTGTAGATTTCCAATAACTTGCCTCCTAGCCTTCAGTAGCCTGAAGTCTCGGAGGAACTTGATAATGCAGTGATACACAAGGAAGCTGCCCCTCTAGTGGTGGTGGCCTTCAGGTGGGGTATATTTCTTGCTGGTGGAAAGAAGTGCCTCCACTTGTTGACTGATGGTCAGTCAAAAGGGGGACTAGACTGTAGGCTGGGGCGTGGCTGGTCTGGGCCTAAGTCTCTGGTTCTACCACCCTGGTGGGAAAGCCTCACCCAGTGGGGAAGACTCACCCAGTGAGGATGTTTTGCTGGGTAGCTCTCTCCGAGAAGTTCCCTTCAGTCCAGACATACCGCCTGGCCTGGACAGCCCTCCTCTGTGATGTTTCCAGGGCTCCAGAACTACCTCCTGGTCCAGGGAGCCTTGCCCTGGGAGTGAGTCTCTTGCTGGGCAGCCCTCCTCCGAGAAGCTGCCTGCAGTGGGGTCCTGCCACCTGGGCCTGGGACCCTCGCTCTGCACCAAAGCCTCTCGCTGGGCTGTCCTCCTCTACAGTGCTCCTGGTTGTCCAGGGTCACCGCTCCAGCGGGGAGTCTTGCTGGGCAACTCTACTCCACGAAGTTCCCTGTGTTCTGGGACTACCACTCTGTCCGGGGAGCCCTGTCCAGTGGGAAGGTCTCACCTGGTGGCTCTGAGTTGGTCCCAAGTCTCTCAATATCTCCTCTTCTTGAATCCTGAGTTCATTATCTTCATGCTCATTAGTGATTTGAGATGGGAGAACTTTCCTTCCCTCATGGTCTCTAGGCACACCCTAGGGGCCAGGGTGCTTTAGGGTCAAGTCACCAAGTGCAACAGGAGTGGAAACAGGTGTCAGGTATTTTAGACCAGAACCTTACAGGTAAAAAGTCAGACCTGGCCTTTGAGGAACTGCCTCATGACAGTGCATGTGACGAGTGTGAGCCTGATAAGGCTGGTACCCAGGAAGGGTGCTGAGAATGCAGCTTCAGCTACTTCCCGGGCCCCGCCGAGGCACACAGGTGGAGTCCTCCTCACAACCTGGCAGAGCACATCCATGGTGTCCTACTTTAAATGTTTGTATTCTATTTAACTCTACCACTGAGCTACATCCCCAGAACCAATTTTTTTCTTTTCAAATGTTGTATTAAATTTTTACCAAGAAATCTATTGTTTTACTTTTTTTTTTTTTTTTTTTTTTTTTGCAGAGGATTACCCAGTACCACCCCACCCAAACCTGGGTACTTTTCTACTGAGGTACACCCCAGTTCTTTTGGCTTTGAGACAGGATTTCAATAAGTTGCTGAGACTGGCCTTGAACTTGAGATCTGCCTCAGCCTCCTGACTCAGTGGGATTGCCAGCTTGCGCCACCATGCCCGGGTTTACTATGGTTTTTAAAAACCAAATTTTAGGAAAACTTTTTCTTTTTGACGTTACCATCTCAGTTACAGTGATGTAGAGAGCTGTTTTTCACGTTTCTCATTATGTTGTTAAATGACTTCATCATTAATATTCTCATTGTCATCTTTATTTCCTTTTCTCCACTTTCCTGCTTTCTTTTTCTGCTTATTAACCAAGATGTACACATCATAGTGTATGTTCTTCTTTTAGTCAAATCTTCCATTTTGCTTCATAAATTTAATAATGTTTATAAGATTTATATTCAAGTAATGTTTATAGTTCTGTCAGAATAATTTCATGTAATATAATTCTTCATTCTTTTTAATCCCACAATGGTTTTGTACCATATCAATTGGAAACTAAATTCTTTGTGTGTGTTTAACTGCTTCTTTATCACCACTGCCTTTATTGAGGACCTCATCTCTCTCTCTTTCTCAGGTGTTTAGTCTCTTTGTACTTTGCTTCCTTTTAATTGATCATGTAATATATGAAGAAATAAATATATTTTCTTCCAAGACATATCCTTTTTACAGAAGCTAATTAACAGTGTGGTACATATGTTTATAGACTTAAAATATTCACTTTTTTAATATGAGTACATTTGGAAATGTTACACTTCATATTATACCATCATTAAGTAAGTATTTTCCTCGTATGAAATCAGAACTCCTAATTAATACCTGCTTCCATTGATTCACACACATTTTTGTTGGGCTTTATTGAACTATTTCCATACAAATGGGTTGACTAATACTAGTTTCATAAAGTATTTGGCTTATTATTGAAAATCTGAAATTGAGATTTCCACTGTAAAAAACACAGACTCTTACATAAAAATACAGACATAGAAAACTGAAACTAAAATTATAATGGTATTAAATGTTTAACAAAAATTTGTCCATATGAGTATTAACGTATTATTCAGAATGATCAAGGAATGAAAGTTTGCTTTTTAATTTTCTGGGGTGTATGTGTGTGTGTATGTGTATGTGTGTGTGTGTGTGTACATATACATAAACATATGTTTTTGCAGTACTGGAGATTGATCCTAGGGATGCTGTCCCACTGAACTTTTTTTATATGTTTTATTTTGAGACAGGGTCTTGCTAAGTTGCCCAGGCTGACCTTGAACTTGAAATTCCCTTGCCTCAGCCTCCTAAGTAGCTGGGATTACAGGCATGTGCGTACATACCTGACATATTTATATAAATTTTATTAACTTTATTGAAGTATAATTTATAAAGAAGTCACCTGTTCAAAGTAATAGTGATGATAAGTAAATTTAATAAATTTAAAAGTTATACAAAATCAATACAAACCAGTTTTAGAATAGTTCTATCAATCAAATTACAGATGACTTTATAGATTTACATTTTCTAGACCCTTCATATAAGTGGAATGGATGGGTTTTTTCTGATATACTCAAGTGTCAGAATTGATAGCAAAGAAATTCTTTCATTTTTTTAACAGAAATATTTTGTTGTTAAAATTCTTTCTAAAATTTATTAACAAATTTTGCTCATTTGGTAAGGGCAGGGTGAACATAACTGAACTCCTTTTCCTCTTTTCTTTCCTTCCTTCTCTCCCTTTCTTCCTTTACAAATTTACTTTCTTAGAGTATTCAGTTATTCTCACACTCAATAGACCAGTTTCTGGGTATAGTACACACAGATGGTATGAGGAATGTGCTTTCCTGTTTCAACTCTATTACCTATCCTGACATTCAATATATGAAAATATCATATCCTTGAGATGTTTTAGTTTCTTCTAAATGTGGAATACATTTCAAAAAATATTGATGAAGAGTCTACTTAATACACACACGTATCCTAAAATTTGGAATTCTAAAATTTGATTTTCTTCCAAAATGTTTGATGTCACTCTTATCTTTCTCTCAAAGTTCACAAAAAATTTTGTAGTAAATCCTCTGTTTATTTTTCCTTGAAAAGTACACTCCAAATCTGAACACAAATCCCAGTGATACCTTGTGTCATTGCCCATATGTTTTAAGCCACCATAATTTTTTGCCTGGTTCATTATAAAACCTATTTCACATTTCAGCTCCAGCTTGGCATCTACCCTTAGCAGTCTCTTTTTAGCCTAGCAGCCAGACTAAAAGGAAACAGATCCAGTCAGAAGCCTCCAATAGTTTTCCATTTTACTCAGATCAAAAGCCAAAGTCCTTAGTGGGGGCATCTTGGGAATTACAATTAACATCTTCAACATTTCACTTGTGGCACTACTAACCACTTAAGAATATAACTAAAATAGATATTAAACAGGAAAGAAAAATGGAATCATATTGGTATACCATAAAACAAGGATGACAGCAACAACAAAAATTAAATGGAAGTGTATTTCAGTGGTAAAGTACCTGCCAAGCAAGTACAAAGCACTGATTCAATCCCCAACACCACCAGAAGCAAGCAAACAAAAACCAAGTAAATGCAAAACCAGGCAGTAATGGAGGTACTGAGGAGCAAAACACAAGATACAGAAAACACGAAAGGACAGTGTCAAGAAATACAGAAGGGTGAAAATATTTGCAAATCATATGAGTACATATAAGAAGTTACTATCCTGAATATATAAAGAATTCTCACAACAAAAAGAATAATCCAACTTTAAAACAGGCAAAGGACTTGAATACAGTTCTTTAAGGAAGATACACAAATGGCTGTATATGAAAAGATGCTCAACTTATTAATCATTAAGAAAATGCAAACCAAAACTATCACTTCACAGTTAGAATGGTTATATTTTTAAAAGTAGAAAATAACAAATATTTGTGAGGATGTGGAAAAATCTGAAAAGCTTATACTTTAACATTGGAAATATAAAATGATACTACTGTGGAAAATAGCAGGAGCTTTACTCATTAACATAGGATTCAGCAATTCCAATTCTAGGTATATACCCAAAGGAAGTGAAAGCAAGGTCAGGTCTCTGGCATGCACTGCCTAGAAGGTTGAAGCAGGAGGATCACTAGTTCAGAGCTCCTAGGCAACTTAACAAGGCCCTATCTCAAAATAAAGTTTAAAAAGGGGCTGGGGATGTAGCTCAATGATAGAGCATTTGTCTAGACATGCAAGGATTTGGGTTCAATCTCCAGTACTGCAAAAATAAAAATAAAAATAAGGGGGAAAAAAAGAATTGAAAGCAAGGACTGAAGCAGAAACTTGTACATCAGTGTTCATAGCTGCATTATTCACAATAGCCAACAGTGAAAACAACCATAATGGTTATCAACAGATAAATGAATAAATAAAAGTGGTATATAGATAAAACAGATGTCAGTTATAGAAAAGATTGAAGTGCTGGTACAGTCTACCACATGAATGAACCTTGAAAACATTAAGTGAAATAAGCTTGGTACAAAAGAACAAACATTGTACGTTTCACTGATATGAAATATCTACAACAGGCAAATTCATAGAAAGTAGATTAGAAGTTACTACCTTACAAGGAGAGAGAATGGGAGATAGACTTTCAGTATGGGGTTATAAAATATTTTGGAAATGAATGTACTTAATGGTAATGAGTTCTAATCCTAAAGATGTTTAAAATCACACTCTCTTCTTTTATCCATTTTACCAATTTTTTTTTTTAAGTCTAAGTCCTTACAATCACATTCAAACCTCCAAAGTTCTCAAAATGTCCTATGAAGTCACAGGGACCTGATGTCTCACTGTCTCTGAACTTAACTCCAACCACTATTCCTCTGGCTTTCTCCACATTCATGCCTGCTCCTTGATGTTTCTTGAACACACTGGCCATAGTCCAGCTCACAACCTTGGCATTTGCTGATGCCTCTGCCCGAAATGGTCTTCCAGTTTATCTTCATGACTCATATCCTCTCTCCTTCATGTTTTTGTTCAAATATCAATCACCCTCTCTGTGAGGACTTCCCCATCTACCCCACCTAAAAGTGCAGTGTCTCCCCAAAAACTTCGTATTGCTCTCTTCTGCCATGTCTTTGTAGAAGTTGAATTATCTGGTATAATACATGTTCCACCAATTGTCCCTCTCTTCCACTGGACTGTAAACACCTTAGAGGTGGGAATTTGGAAATGTTTTGTTTAGTGCTGTGTCCCTAAAATAGAGCCAGGCACATACTAAGCAATCACTAAATAATTGTTAGATTAATGAAAAGTAATTTATTCTAAATACTATCAGACTGTTGATATAAGACTTGTCACTTCTTAAACCTTCAGAATTGGAGAGGGTTCTGTTTTTACTCTGATGTCTTCTATCCATTGAAGTGCAATTAAAGTCTTTTACTTTATTACTGATTCTCCCTTTGCTATGTTTAATTTAGCATTGAAAATCCTTCTTAGTATACCTGTAAAGTTTCATTTAAATTCAAGTTTCCTTATTCACTTTAATAGATGACAAAATTATGTACTAAAAACATGATATGATGTTAGTTTGTTCCTTTTTTTTTTTTGGTACAGGGGATGAGGTAAGGGGTACTTAACTGCTGAGACACATCCTCAGTCCTTTTTATATTTTATTTAGAGAAAGGGTCTCACTGCGTTGCTAAGCACCTCACTTTTACTGAGATTGGCTTTGAACTCAAAATCCTCCTGCTTTTACTTCTGGAACCATTGGGATTAGGAGCATGTGCTACTGCAGCACCCCACGTACCTTAGTTTCTTGTTTTAAATAATTATGGTTTAAACTCCTACAGGAGTTAACAATCAGAGGGTCTTTAATTCTGTATGTCATGAAGAACAATCAGTTGGTTGAAAGATATTTCAGTTTTGTTCAAGTGTCCAAACTATATCCTACTTGCTCCCAAAACCTATTTCTTTCTGATTATCATAAGAAAAGAGAACAAAGGGCACATTCACAGGTAAAAGTCAATTTAAACAAAGTATCAAATACACTTACAAGAAGCAAAACACATTGGTGTCTCACTAACTAGAGCTCTTATAGATAACTATTCCCTAAAAATCTGCACATAATTGTGAATTCTGCTATGTGTAAAAAGTGCTATTGAGTAGGACAGTTTGTGCTTTACTTCAGTACTGGGTGGGTCCAATCACGTGAGTTTATTTCCATCTATTAACTCCTGTTCTTTTCAAATCTTTATATTTTGGGTGTATCTCTTTTAAATAGTGTATATCTTTGCTTTTCCATATTAAATTTTTAGAAATTTTTGTCTTTAACAGATAATTATGTACATTTAAGGTGGTTTATTAATATATCTGAACCTGGCCTTTTAATTTATATTTCTTTCGCTTCCTTTGTTATTTTTTTTTTTTCGAATGAGTGTACTGTTTCTTCACACGTTCTTTCCCATTCCTTCTCCCCATCACACTGATGTGAAGTTATAGGTTCTATTCTGTTAATGGCTACTCTAGTTAGTTTGAAATACATATTAAATTTGACAAGGTCTAAAGTTAATTATGTTTTTCCTCCTCTTAAAAATATAAGAACCTTAAAACACCTGAACTCTGATCACTTTCTCTAAACTTACATACTGCTGTCACCCAATGTTTTAGTTTTGTCCTATTTGCCCTTTTCAAAATTAGATATTTCTCTTACACAGTCAAGTCTTAGGATTTACCTACCTAATTATTACACTAATTTTTCCATCTTGCCTGTCAGGTTTTCCACATGACAATCATTTTCCTTCTTTCTGAAGTTTGTTCTTAGTATGTGCTTTAAAAAGGAAGTGTCTCTTTGTTTTTTTTTATTGTAAACAAATGGAATACATGTTGTTTCTCTGTCTGTACATGGCGTAAAGGCATACCATTTGTGTAATCATAAATTTACATAGGGTAATGTTGTTTGATTCATTCTGCCATTTTTTCCCTTCCCCCCTCCCCTCCCACCCTTCCCCTCCATCTATACAGTCCTTCCTTCCTCCATTCCTGCCCCCCTCCCTAAACCCAACTCCAACCCCAACACTAACCCTTCCCACCCCCCATTATGTGTCATCATCCACTTATTAGCGATATCATTCTTCCTTTGGTTTTTTGAGATTGGCTTATCTCACTTAGCATGATATTCTCCAGTTTCATCCATTTGCCTGCAAACGCCATAATTTTATCATTCTTTATGGCTGAGTAATATTCCATTGTATATATATACCACATTTTCTTTATCCATTCATCAATTGAAGGACATCTAGGTTGGTTCCACAATCTGGCTATTGTGAACTGAGCAGCTATGAACATTGATGTGGCTGTATCTCTGTAATATGCTGATTTTAAGTCCTTTGGGTATAGGCCAAGGAGTGGGATAGCTAGGTCAAATGGTGTTTCCATTCCAAGTTTTCTAAGGAATCTCCACACTGCTTTCCAGAGTGGCTGCACTAATTTGCAGCCCCACCAGCAATGTAATTGTGTACCTTTCTCCCCACATCCTCGCCAACACCTGTTGTTGCTTGTATTCTTGATAATTGCCATTCTAATTGGGGTGAGATGGAATTTTAGGGTGGTTTTGATTTGCATTTCTCTTATTACTAGAGATGTTGAACATTTTTCCATATGTTTGTTGATTGCTTGTAGATCTTCTGTGAAGTGCCTATTCATTTCCTTAGCCCATTTGTCAGTTGGATTATTTACATTCTTGGTGTAGAGTTTTTTGAGTTCTTTATAGATTCTGGAGATTAGCGCTCTCTCTGAAGTATGATTGGCAAAGATTTTCTCCCACTCTGTAGGCTCTTTCTTTGCATTGCTGATAGTTTCCTTTGCTGAGAGAAAGCTTTTTAGTTTGAATCTATCCCAGTTATTAATTCTTGCTTTTATTTCTTGTGCTATGGGAGTCCTGTTGAGGAAATCTGGTCCTAAGCTGACATGTTGAAGCTCTGGACCTACTTTTTCTTCTATAAGATGCAAGGTCTCTGGTCTGATTCGGAGATCCTTAATCCATTTTGAGTTTAGTTTCGTGCATGGTGAGAGATATGGGTTTAGTTTCATTCTGTTGCATATGGATTTCCAATTCTCCCAGCACCATTTGTTGAAGAGACTATCTTTTCTCCATTGCATATTTTTGGCCCCTTTGTCTAGTATGAGAAAATTGTATTTATTTGGGTTTGTGTCCGTGTCCTCTATTCTGTACCATTGATCCACCTTTCTATTTTGGTACCAATACCATGCCGTTTTTGTTACTATTGCTTTGTAGTAGAGTTGAAGATCTGGTACTGCGATACCCCCTGCTTCACTCTTTCTGCCAAGGATTGCTTTAGCTATTCTGGGTTTTTTATTCTTCCAGATGAATTTCATAATTGCTTGCTCTATTTCTGTAAGGTACATCATTGGGATTTTAATTGGAATTGCATTGAATCTGTATAGCACTTTTGGTAGTATGGCCATTTTGACAATATTAATTCTTCCTATCCAAGAACATGGGAGATCTTTCCATCTTCTAAGGTTTTCTTGAATTTCTTTCTTTAGTGTTCTGTAGTTCTCCTTGTAGAGGTCTTTCACCTCTTTTGTGAGATTGATTCCCTAATACTTTATTTTTTTTGAAGCTATTGTGAATGGGGTAGTTTTCCTAATTTCTCTTTCTGAAGATTCATCGCTTATATATAAAAATGCCTTCGATTTATGTGCATTGATCTTATATCCCGCTACTTTACTGAAATCACTTATGAGATCTAAAAGTTTTCTGGTGGAATTTCCTGGTTCCTCTAAGTATACAATCATATCATCAGCAAATAGGGATAGTTTGAGTTCTTCTTTTCCTATTCGTATCCCTTTAATTTCTTTGGTCTGTCTAATTGCTCTGGCTAGAGTTTCAAGGACGATATTGAATAGAAGTGGTGAAAGAGGGCATCCCTGCCTTGTTCCAGTTTTTAGAGGGAATGCTTTCAGTTTTTCACCATTTAGGATGATATTAGCCATGGGTTTAGCGTAGATGGCCTTTACAATGTTAAGGAATGTTCCCACTATCCCTATTTTTTCTAGTGTTTTGAGCATGAAGGGGTGCTGTATTTTATCAAATGCTTTTTCTGCATCTATCGAAATAATCATGTGATTCTTGACTTTAAGTCTATTGATATGGTGAATGACATTTATTGATTTCCTGATGTTGAACCAACCTTGCATCCCTGGGATGAAACCCACTTGATCATGGTGCACTATCTTTTTAATATGTTTTTGTATGTGATTTGCTAAAATTTTGTTGAGAATTTTTGCATCGATGTTCATTAAGGATATTGGTCTGAAATTTTCTTTCCTCGATGTGTCTCTGTCTGGTTTAGGAATCAGGGTAATATTGGCTTCATAGAATGAGTTTGGGAGAGTTCCCTCCTCTTCTATTTTCTGGAATACTTTGAGAAGTATTGGAATGAGTTCTTCTTTAAAAGTTTTGTAGAACTTGGCTGAGAACCCATCTGGTCCTGGACTTTTCTTTGTTGGAAGGCTTTTGATGACTTCTTCTATTTCATTACTTGAAATTGGTCTATTTAAATTGTGTTTGTCCTCCTCGTTCACTTTAGGCAATTCATATGTCTCTAGAAACCTGTTGATGTCTTCGAAATTTTCTATTTTGTTGGAGTATAGCTTTTCAAAATAGCTTCTAATTATGTTTTGTATTTCACTCGTGTCTGTTGTGATATTTCCTTGTTCATTCCGAATTTTAGTGATTTGGGTTTTCTCTCTTCTTCTCTTTGTTAGTGTGGCTAAAGGTTTATCAATTTTGTTTATTTTTTCGAAGAACCAACTATTTATTTTGTCAATTTTTTTGTATTGTTTCTTTCGTTTCAATTTCGTTGATTTCAGCTCTCCGTTTAACTATTTCTAGCCTTCTACTACTTTTGGTGTTGGTCTGTTCTTCTTTTTCTAGGGCTTTGAGCGGTAGTTTTAGGTCATTTATTTTTTGAGTTTTACTTCTTTTATTAAATGCGCTCCATGAAATAAATCTTCCTCTAAGTACCGCTTTCATAGTGTCCCAGAGATTTTGATATGATGTTTCTTTGTTCTCGTTTACCTCTAAGAATTTTTTAATTTCCTTCCTAATATCTTCTGTTATCCATTCATCATATAGTAGCATATTGTTTAATCTCCATGTGTTGGAGTAGTTTCTGTTTTTTACTCTTTCATTTATTTCTAACTTCAATCCATTATGATCTGATAGAATACAAGGTAGTGTCTCTATCTTCTTGTATTTGCTGACATTAGCTTTGTGGCATAATATATGGTCTATTTTAGAGAAGGATCCATGTGCTGCTGAGAAGAAAGTGTATTCGCTCTTGGTTGGATGGTATATTCTATAAATGTCTGTTAAGTCTAAATTATTGATTGTGTTATTGAGATCTGTGGTTTCTTTGTTCAATTTTTGTTTGGAAGATCTGTCCAGTGGTGAAAGAGGCGTGTTAAAATCACCTAGTATTATTGTGTTATGGTCTATTTGGTTTCTAAAATTGAGAAGGATTTGTTTAACATACATGGATGAGCCACTGTTTGGGGCATAGATGTTTATGATTGTTATATCTTGCTGATTTATTCTTCCCTTAAGCAGTATGAAATGTCCTCCTTTATCCCTTCTAACTAACATTGGCTTGAAGTCCACATTATCTGAAATGAGGATGGATACTCCAGCCTTTTTGCTGAACCCATGTGCATGGTATGTTTTTCCCCATCCTTTCACCTTTAGTCTATGGGTATCTCTTTCTATGAGGTGAGTCTCTTGCAGGCAACATATTGTTGGATCTTTCTTTTTAATCCAATCTGCCAGTCTATGTCTTTTGATTGATGAATTCAGGCCATTAACATTCAGGGTTATTATTGAGATATGATTTGTATTCCCGGTCATTTGGTTCATATTTAAAATTTTTGACACATCTTGGTTCCTCCTTTATTTGAAAGTTCCTTTAGGATAATTCCTCCCTTTGCTGATTTGCTTCTTTGTTTTTTATCTCTTCCTCATGAAATATTTTGCTGAGAATGTTCTGTAATGCTGACTTTCTTTTTGTAAATTCTTTTAGCTTTTGTTTATCATGGAATGATCTTATTTCATCGTCAAATTTGAAGGTAAGTTTTGCTGGGTATAAGATTCTTGGTTGGCATCCATTTTCTTTCAGAGCTTGAAAAATGTTGTTCCAGGCCCTTCTAGCTTTTAGGGTCTGGATTGAAAAATCTGCTGATATCCGTATTGGCTTCCCCCTGAATGTAATTTGGTTCTTTTCTCTCATAGCCTTTAAAATTCTGTCTTTATTTTGTATGTTAGGCATTTTCATTATAATGTGCCTTGGTGTGGGTCTGTTGTAATTTTGTGTATTTGGAGTCCTATAAGCCTCTTGGACTTGATTTTCCATTTCATTCTTCAGATTTGGGAAATTTTCTGATATTATTTCTTCAAATAGATTGTTCATTCCTTTGGTTTGTTTCTCTAAGCCTTCCTCAATCCCAATAATTCTCAAATTTGGCCTTTTCATGATATCCCATAGTTCATGGAGATTCTGTTCATGATTTCTCACCATCTTCTCTGTTTGTTCAACTTTGTTTTCGAGGTTAAATATTTTGTCTTCAATATCTGAAGTTCTGTCTTCCAGCTGTTCTATCCTGTTGGTTATGCTTTCTATGGAGTTCTTAATTTGGTTTATTGTTTCCTTCATTTCAAGGATTTCTGTTTGGTTTTTTTTTCAATATCTCTAACTCTTTATTGAAATGATCTTTTACTTCCTGAATTTGCTCTGTTAACTGTCGATTGGTGCGATCATTCAATGCCTGCATTTGCTCTTTCATCTCATCGTTTGCTTCCCTAATCATTTTAATTATGTACATTCTGAACTCCCTTTCTGTCATTTCTTCTGCCATGCTGTCATTGGATTTTATTGATGTAACATCTAGATTTGTTTGGGGCATTTTCTTCCCTTGTTTTCTCATATTGTTCAGGAATCAGCGGGTCATTAAGATATTGCAGATTTCCTCTATCAACTTATAATGTCCCTGAAGATTGCTAGTATATCCCCTCTTATCCTTCAGTAGCCTGAAGTCTTGGAGGAGGTTGATAATGCAGATCTCCACGAAGAAGCTGCCTCTCTAGGTGTGGTAACCCTCAGGTGGCGTATATTCCCTGCTAGTGGGCAGAGGTGCCTCCTCTTGTTGACCAATGGTCATCCAATGGGGAACTAGGCTGCAGGCTGAGGCAAGGCCTGTTTGTGCCTATGTCTCTGGCTTTACTGTCCCTGTGGGAAAACCTCCCCCGGCCGGGAAGACTCACTCGGTGGGGATGTCTCGCTGGTCAGTTGCCCTCCTAGAGGTTCCCCTCAATCTACAACTACCGCCTGGGGTGGGCTGTCTTCCTCTGCAACGATCCCAGGGGCCCGGACCTACGTCCTGGGCCTGGGAGCCTCACCCTTCGCAGGCGAGTCTCCTTAGGCTGTCTCTCCCAGAGAATCTGCCCGCCGCCCTGGAAACTTCGCTCCGCCCCTAGGCATGTCTCTGTGCGGCTCTTCCAGCAAGAAGCCACCTAGCTCCTGGGACCCTCCTCTGCACCAATCGCCTGGCTATGCAGCCCCTCCCCTGAGCCACCACCTGGAGCCCCGTACAATAGCTCCGAGACCCAGAGACCAGCCACACACCTCCTCCTCCAGACAGCTGCCCGGTTTCCGACACAGTCACTAGGAGTCCAAGCAACTCACTTCGGGTCTCCTCCTCCCGCCAACCACCCGTAGCCCTAGGCAGTCACTCCAAGTCCATGTGACCCGCCCTGTTCCTCCTCCTCCTCCTTGGGGTAGCCCCCCGGGTGTTCAGGAGCGGTGGCTCCGAGACCAGGTGACTCTCCACGCTCCTCCTCCAGGCAGGCGACCGGTGTTCAGGAGCGGTCGCTTTTAGTCCAATCAACTCACCACTCGCCTCCTCCTCTGGCAACCGCCTGTGGTTCTGATGCAGTCACTCCCAGACTAAGTGTCCCAGCGCTCTCCTCCTCCAGGCAGGCCACCAGTGTTCTGGAGCAGCTGCTCCGAGTTCAAACAGCTCGTCACGCAGCTCCTCCTCCGGCAACCGCCCGCAGCTCTGATGCAGTCACTCCCAGGTCAAGCAACACGCCGCACTCCTCCTCCTCCTCCGGGCAACCTCCCGGCACTCAGGAGCGCTCGCTCTGAGTTCAAACAGTTCACCACGCAGCTCCTCCTCTGGCAACCGCCTGTGGTTCTGATGCAGTCACTCCCAGACCAAGCATCCTGCCGCACTCCTCCTCTTCCTCCGGGCAACCCCCCGTGTTCAGAAGCGGTTGTTCTGGGTCCAAACAGCTCGCCACGCAGCTCCTCCCCAGGCAGCCGCCTGGAGCCCCAGCGGCTGCTCGAGTCCAAGCGCTATGCTGAGCCGCCTCCTCCATGATGATCCCAGTTGTCCGTGTTTACCGCTCCAGCGGGGGGAGGGGCGTCTCGCCGAGCAACTCCACTTCACAAATTCCCTGCGTTCCGGGGCTACCGCCGCATCCGGGATGCCTCCCCAACAGGAGAGACTCACCCGGCAGCTTTGAGTTGGTCCCAAGTCTCTCACTATCTCCTCTTTTGAATCTTGCGTCCTGGAGCAGCGTGAAATGCAGCCGCCCTCTAGTCCGCCATCTTGGCCCGCCCTCTTTTTTTTTAATTACCTTTTGTTTGTTGTTTATCTGGAAATCTCTTTATTGTGTTCTTTTTCTTGAAAGACAGGTTCACTTTGCATAGAATTCTACAGTCAAGGTTATTTTCCTCCATGCGCTTAAGACACTGCACTCTTTTCCGAACCATTGTCGCTATGGAGAAGTCTTTTATCATCTGCCATTTTTTAATAAATGATCTGTCTTTTCTTTTTGGTTGCTTTCATAAATTTCTCTTCCTCTTCTGCATTTTTATGTTGTTTCTGTTGATAATTCATTGAGCTTCTTCAAAATACTGGAATTTTTCAAGAATTCTCAAAAATTGAAAGAAGCCTCAGCCATTATCTCCTTTAATGTTGTTTCTTCTTTATTCTGACTTTGAGATTCTAGTTAGCTAGCTCTTATCTTTTATATTTTCCATATCTCAGTCTCTTCTGTCTCTTCGGAGAAAATCCAAGATAATTTTCTCTGATCTCTTTCAGTTCACTTTTTCTTCAATTGAGTTTAATCTGACTAATCTATTTGAATTTTTAAAACTTTCTTATCTTAAAATATTTTTATGCTTACAGAAAAAAAAATAGTAGAGACTTTCCACATATTTACCTCAGCTTTCTCTCGTAAATTAACCATACTACAATGATTGAAACCAATTATAGACCTTATTAAAATTTTGGCAGATTTTACAATGGGATGCTTTTTCTTTCCCAAGATCCCACATTGCAGTTAAGTTTTTGTCTCTGTACATACTCCCAATTTGACTATTCTTCACTCACTCTTTTGTTTCTTCATCTTGACAATTTTAAAGAGTCCCTATGAGTTAGTTTTTAGAATAGCCCACATTTGTGGTTTGACTGATATTTTCTCATGATTAATCTGAAGGTATGCCTTTCAGTGAGACAAGGCTATGACACAAGGTTACTACACCCTTTTCTGTGAATCATAAGTGGGGTACATGATGTTGACATCTGTTCTAATTTGTAGTGGTAACTTTGATAACTTAGTTAAGGTAGTATTTACCAAGTTTCTCTATATTAGGTTACTATTTTTCCAATATCATAAGCATTGTGTGAGAAGATATTTTCTGATCATACTTTCACCAACTAATTTGAGCAACCATTGATAATTCTTGTCTATAATTACTGCTGTGGTGTGTTTAAAGGCAGTTTCCTGTTTCCATCATTGCTTCTACATTAGTTAAGTGGAATTCCATGTTAAAAAGACTTGTTTAATCAGTTCACTTTTACCTGCATACAGTCATGGATATTTTATCATACAAGTTAAAATATCTTCTTATCTTCACTTGTTCTCTTTCCCAACTTGTTCCACATTTGGCCATTGGGAGATTCTTCATATTGACTCCGAGTCCTTTTTCCATGCTCCATCATTTTTGTTTTGTTTCTCAAAAATATCTCTCAAATATTTTAAAGCATTACTGAAGTATAATTACATACCTTATAATTCATCCATTTTAAGCACATAATCCAATGACTTTTAACAAATGTGTACAGTTATGCAGACTTCACCACGATCCAGTTTTAGAGTACTTCTATTACTCCCAACGTTCCCGGATGACCATCTGCAATCAATCCCTGCTCCAATATCCAAGCCCCCCATAAATAAATATTGATTTACTTTCTGTGTCTTTAGTTGCTACCTTGTTTGAAGTTATACACATGGAATGATGTAATAGGTAGTTTTATGAGTGGTTTCTTTTACTTAGCTTAATGTTTTAAAGCTCATTCATGTTGTTATTTTTATTTCTTTGTAAATTGCTGAGCAGCACTCTGATTGCACCATAGCTTAAGCATTTCCTTATATTTTTGTACCACAGTGTTCAGGGTTCATCTTCTATTTTCCCTTTTCCAAGCCTGGAATCAACCATTTCTCACTGTAGCCCTGCTTCTTCTTACTTACTCATTGCATTTTAATTTCACTTCCATTGTTCATATCTAGAAGTACTAATTAGTTCGTTTTCAAATCTCTTTGCTCTTGAAATGTTATTAGTTAGGGTCGACACTAAGATCCCATAACAAAGAGATCCTAAAATACAGTGGCTTAAATATTATGTTTAGTAACATGTTATTTTAACATGGTCCCTTTTCTCATGTAACAGTCTAGAAAAATAAGCAGTGAACAGCTGGAGAGGCAACTCAATACAGATATTTCACTATATCTAAATTCTGCTGAACCTTTTTTTTTAACAATTATCAGTATACAAGGAGGAGAACTAGACAGTGGGGAGTACACAGGCATTCTTCTTTATTTTATTTTATTTTTACTGGTGGATGGACACCTTTATTTTACTTACTTTTTTATTTGGTGCTACAGATGGAACCCAGTGCCTCACATGTGCTAGCTGAGCACTCTACCACTGAACCACAAACCCTACCTCAGATATTCTTTTTTAAGGCTAACCCTGAATTGTCACTTGACTTCTGTTCACAATCCACTATCAGAACTTAAACAAAGGCAAAACAACCTTCAAGGGAAGTTAGTAGACAGTTTCCAGTTTGACAGTCATATATCTATTATATAGAACAGATTGTTACCTCTAAAACAAGAGAGAAGTTAAAAAAAAGTTTAGTGTCAAGTTTCCAAAATAGTCCATTCCAAACAATACCATCCTTTATTGACAAATGCATATGAATACTTTCTACATTCAAGTAGAAACATTTTCCAGAATTTTCACTCAGCCATTTGCTATCTTATCTTTATCAGCATCTTATCCTCTCTACAGGTTACAACTTTCTTCAAGGGAAATAATATACAAGTAGCTCAATATAAGTGTATTATTATAAAAAGTAATAGCTCACATATTAAGCATTATTTTTAACATACACCGTGTCATTGAAATCTCACAAAAACTTTAACTTACAAGGCCTGCTCATCTCATAGATAAGAAAACTAAGGTTTAGAATGATTGTGTTACCCAAAACCATACATTTAATAACCCAATTCTAAGCTCTAAGTCACTATACATTAAAATGAACATTTTCAGCATACTTTAAATTCTTCTAAATTCAGAGTACATCTTAAAATTATTGATTATCACAATAGCTGTAGTAGTAATACTAAGTGACAATAATGAGGCAACTGACATTCCCTGTGTGTGCATAAAACTTGTAGAAATTGAGTTGGAAGAAAATCTTACAGACATTACTGACACTCTCTTAACTAAGAACCAAACAATTGCTGAGAGAGAGCAAGCAGGGTAGAAATACTTATCAGCATAGTCAAAATGTTTATCAAAACCAGGTCAACAATGATCCCAAATCAAGATTGTTCAGCTTGTGATTTGTTTGAGCTTACAAGTGCAAAAGTGATATGCATTCAATATGAAGTCTACTTAAAAGTTTGATCTTTTCCCAGGATAATAATAGGTGGGAAGATATTCTCTTGAGATGCTGGGGGCAGCCAACCACAGCTCCCAGCCAGCCAGAGGGTCACAAGGATAAACAGGAAATGTTCTATATTGTACTTTCATTGCTAAGCCACCATGTTTGGGAATGTTAGGTGCCCTGCATACATTTTTTAAACTTCATTTTCAACCTATAAGGAGGCAATGTCATAGCATGGAGAGGAGCAGATCTGATTGCAAATCTGTTTTAAAAACCCCGCACTCATGGTTCTTGATTCTTCTTAAAAACACAGCATAAAGACTCCATGTGTAAAAGGTGAATATCGATGATGGCTGAGTCAGAAAGCACTTCAAAAGCATTGAGAATCTGAATGTAAGGAATGTTTACAATTCCTTAACCAATTATTTCACATATATTTCCATTTTCAAGTATGTACAAGTTATAAATAATATATATGATTAGTTGTGATAGGGTTCTGATAAATATAAAAATGTTAAATGATAAGAAGTTTTGGCAGTATGTTTGAAGTAGTATATGAAATATGTTACAAACATGCCAAAGAAAACAACATTCATTAATTCAGTATAAGACACCTTATTACAAACTCCATTACCACATCAAAGAAATTTGGTTCCCTTCCCCAACTCCATATTCTGACCAGGAACCTAATGTAGTTTGTAGGATAGCAATCTTATGATTATCCCATTATTACAGCACTGCCATTTTCCTGACTTTTTTTCAGATTCAGAAAGTGTAATGTTTTTCTGCTGAAGTTCCAGCTTACCCAGCTATTGATTTTTTTTCCCTTCTTTCTTTTTTGTGGTGCTAAAGCTTAAACACATGGCTTCAAACTTTCTAAGGCAAGTGCTTTACCACTGAGTTATACTCCCAATCCCCAATTTTTCTTTACGTGTTAACCTATATACAATTGGTTAGGGTGAAGTAACAAGTAAAAATATTTGTCCTTTGTTACTTTCTTAAGTGATTATTATTACCATGAAGATTTCTAAAAATTTTATTCATCAACATGAACATTTCTTGCTATTCAGAATTCTGGTGTTTCTAAGTTCTTAATTTCTTTCTTTTTTTAGTTTGTGATACTGGGGATGGAACCCTGGGCATTGTGCATGCTAATCAAGTGCTCTACCATTGAATACAGACTCTGATGCTTTTTATTTTTTTGTTTTGAGACCAGGTCTCACTAAGTGACCATGGTTGACCTCCAATTTGTGATCCTCTTGTCTTCGCCTCTAGAGAACTGGGATTATATGTGTATACCACCACACCTGGCTTCTCAATTTCTGATTGTGCAAATTTATTACAAATAAAACGTTAAAAATAATGTAATTAAAAGTTACCTTACTATAACCTTATCAAATAAAAATGGGATGAATAAGAAATTAGATAAATTCTCTTAGTGGCTCTTCATATTTTATCAGTATGAAAGTTATTTAGTTAATATTCTCATTTTCCTCCTTTACTAAGTTGTTTAAATGAGATCAGTAGAAAGAAAACAACAAAAATTTCTTATTTCTTAAGTGTTGAAATATGAGATTTTTTTTTTAAAAGGAAGATTGTAGAAATAGCAGTACAACTAGAAAGCAATGAACCAGGAACTTCACATTTATAAGAAAGACTAATAATAGACATTTAAAATAAAGGATCTGAAATTTATCAAGTGGAAAGAAAGTGCTTTGTAGCCCTGTTCAAGTATTTGTTCCTGTCCTTCCATAGTGAATGTTTTCCTTTGCAGATTTTGACCAATTCCCTCCTTTGTCAGCATCTCTATCTAAATTTGACAGACCAAAGATTTATATTCAAACATGGATCACAACAGAATATAAAGTTGATTTGATTTCTGGTCTGCTACTCCCACAAAAATATTTCTGAAATTATTTTCTCAGGCACAGTATGTTCACTGATTAAAAGATAAAATTATCAGTCAAAAAATTTGGACAGTTATCCTACTTTTAGGATGTTTTACCTAATTTGTCTATATTTATGACCTCTTTCACACATTTTGTGTCATACTAAAGTTGGAAAGTACAACTTCTAAACTTTTCTCCCACCTTTTTTAGGTATAATTGACAGTTTAAAATTATGATAGCATTGTAATATCTTAAGTTGCAAACTTGATACTTGGCCTTGTCTTTTTTCTTTTTTTTAATTATGAAGGGGATCACTGAATTTTTGAGGCTGGCCTCAAACTTGTGATCCTCCTGCCTCAACCTCCACAGTGCCTGGGATTACAGGCACTGGGATTATGGTATGATACTATAGCCAGCTGATAATTTGATTCTGATACATGTATATACATTGTGAAATATTCACCACAGTCAGACTAACATATTCATTACCTTCCATAATTACATGTGTTAAAAAGTTCCTAAACTTTCATACTATACAGAGTAGGATAAGTGTTTTAATTTACACAGATACAAGTCTGGTTATAGAAGTACACATACTATCAGTTTGATCATACATGGTGGCATAATGCCTTTGAACTTGTCATGTATTTATAGATATTCAGAAAACCAGTGGCTACTAGGGAATGTTTTCCTTCAAACATTAGATCTGGCTCATCAGCAAGTCAAGGGTAACTAGGAGTAAAAAGTATATTGGGATGTCTTTTATTTACGTGAAGCAATGAACTATTTGTCTTAACATAATTTACTTTCAGGAGCTGAAAGCATATCAAAGAGTCATGTCTTATCCTTCTCTTTGGTATATATTTAGAGTCACCAGCCAGATTAGGCCTTTTTAAATAGTATGAGAAGTCAAATGAACATCTGAAAAAAATATTTTTAAGACTCTTAAATAGTAGTCTAGAAAAACTGACGTGAAAAAGAACTCGTTTGTCTTTTGTTTTTTGTTTTTGGTCCTGGGGATTGCATGGTAGGCAAGCACTCTACCAACTGAGTCTTATCTCCAGCCTACAACTCAAGTTTGAAGCTCCTCCTTTGTAGAAACATTAGATATACTGTACTTTTAAAAACTAAGTTGTCATAGCTAATTTGTGCCTGTGTTAGAAACTCTTCTAAAATTACTTCTCAAGTAATCTAACAGGAGAGTGTCTCTATAGAGTCATTCAAATTACTTCCATAGAAAGTGTCAAGAGGGCCAGGGATGAAGCCTAGTGGTAGCTTGCCTGGCTTGCACAAGGCCTTGGAGTTTAATCCCCAACACTGCAAGAAAAGGACAGGGAGGGAAGGGAAAGGGAGAGAAGGAAAGAACAGGGGAGTGATGGAAAGGAATGAGTCATTAAAACAAAATATGGCGTAAAAGCTCTAAAAAAAGTTTACTAAGCTCCAGAATTTTAGTTATGACAAACAGGAAAAATAATATGAGTGTACAGAATAACTACTGCATAATAGGCTCAGCTGCAGCCTGGCCTAAACCAAATGGAGGAGTGGGTGGGTCTTGGCCTCCAGTGGGAGGGACTTCACTGCAATGCACCGTGTGGGGGAGGGGTGGGCCTGTGAGCTCACAAGGGCAGCATGAGCTCACAAAGCCCCTGGTGGCCAGTTGGTGTAGCTCCCTATGCCTCCTGGTCATTTGGCTCCCTGTGATCTGCGTGGTCAGACCACTCAGGTGTGGGCTCCAACAGAAAGCCTAGTGTCCGCAGCCTGTTTTTGTGACTGGGCAGGATGTAGTTGGCAAATGAGTTTTGGCACGATGGAGGGGCCAAGGGCAGCCCCTCAGCCTTGCTTGGGCCTGGGCCTGGAAGAAATATTCAGGGTTGTGTCAGCATTGCCTGAAGATGTAGGACCAGGCCCTAATCCTGATGTCTTTCTTAGGCCTTTGGTGATATGTGCAGCTGTTGGATTTTTTGTTGCTCTCTTGTTTTTGTGGAGAAGTGTTCAGTCTTTTAGAAGCAGGTTTTCCGTGGGAAGAAAACTGGCTCTAAAAGTTTCTGAACTACTTGCAGAAAAATGCAAACTACTTGAAAAATTTAGTCTTGTTCAAAAAGGGTCTGACAGCTTGGAGTCATCCTTAAAGGATGTGAGTTTTGTGAAGGAGTCAGTAGAAGAACAAACTTTGGAGGCAACGTATGAAAAGCTGAATCGGTCCAAATCTAAACTTGAAGATGAAATACTCATTCTAGAAAAAGAGCTGAAAGAAGAGAAATCTAAACGTTCTGAGCAGGATGAATTGATGGTGGATATAGCAAAAACGATAAAATCCCTAGAAGAGGAATCAAAATCCCTCAAGTCACAAGTATCTGAAACTAAAACAACCTTCAGACTACTGGAAATGAATAAAAAAGAACTGAAGGTAGCAATAAAAGAGGCTTTGAGTGAGAATAACCAGCTTCGGGAAAGTCACAAACTCCTCTTACAAGAAGCCAAAGTATGGAAGGAAAAAGTGAGTGACCTTCATAAACAGAAGATAACATTGGAAGACTCTAAGGTACAGGCAGAAGAAGTTCTACGTGATACAGAAAAGCACATTAAGTGTGTGACCGAACGCTTGCTACAGATGAAGGATGGGGCTCCTGTGCCTGGAGAAGACCTAACAGATGATGGTAACTTAAAGTTGGATGTGAAGAGTGAGTCAGAAATTGGTGCTCATTTAGGAAATCAGCCAAAAGGAGCTTTGAAGGAACTGGTTCATGCTGTTAAGTTAAATGCCTCTTTAAAATCCTTAGGAGAAAGAAATCAAATTTATACTTCATTATCTGAAGTAGACGAAAGAAAAGAAGATCTTACAGAACTTATTAAAAATCTTGAGACTGAAGGAAAATCTTTGCAGTCAGAAAATAGACAGTTTGAAAATGAGAACCAGAAGCTTCAGCAGAAACTTAAATTAATGATGAAACTGTATGAAGAAAATGAAGTGAAACTCCTGGGGAAATTAATAGCAGAGGAAGAGTGCTGGTTTGAGGAAGAGGAGAGACTTTGCAAAATGAATAAAAGGATCAGCCTGGCAGCTAAACAGCTGGAGACCTGTAGAAAGCAAGCCAAAGATTTGGAGGAAGAATTGGAGAGTACCATTCATTTTTATGAGAGGCAGATTCTTTTCTATGATTCTCATAGAGCACCTGCTGACACTGTGACCCTGTCATCTCCATGGGAACCGGATTCATCTCATCCTGCTGAAAATCAAGCAGCTGGCTCTGGCTTTGTTTTTGTACCTCTCGTTCCAGTCAGAAATCCATCCCTTCGAGTAAGTGCAAGGAGGAATTTCATGAGAAGAGGATCTTTCCTTCCTCCACCTCCTTTAGGAAACATGTATGGAGCATGTGGAAATTATTTTCCACGTGGCCCACCACCCCTTCCATTCCCCGTGTGAAACATCTATTCACTGAGGCCTTTTCCTCATTATCTTTTCCCAAGAGCTGAATTTTCCCCCCACCCCCACATTCTGAACGTAGAAGTGAGGTCCCTTCAGGGTTGATTCCACCTTCAAATGAGCCTGTTTTTGACCATCCAGAACCAGAGCAAGAAATTTGACTATTTTTTTTTCAAATTTAAATGCACTTTTTGACAATATTTTTGATCTTTCTTCAAAAGTAATTTGACTTATCTTGTTTTTAGTTTAACTGCTTTTACTTCAGTGTCTCTACTTTTACTCCAATTGAAGATTAATGGAATTCTCATCCTTAGGATGGTACTTTGTAAATAAAGATGACGTAAATATGAATCCTATGAGTAAATTATTTCCATTTTATTTATTCTACATAGTATAAATTTTAATTTGGTTAATCCATTATTACATAAACAGCTGTGGTGTTTTATATATGTAATTTGCAGTTTGGGATATTTTAAACTTAAAGGCTGTGCCTTTATGCCAAGAAATGTATTTACTATGATTGTAGCAAATGTCACAGTAACTTTATTTTTATAAGATTTTTTAATTGATTTAAATTCTTGTTTGGCATTGATGATACTAATAAAAGTAAGCTATATTTTCCATAAAATAGAATAAGTAGAGCATATTTAAGAGTGAAGAAGAAACATGAGTGAGCATGTCATTAAACAGGAGATTTCCAAAATATAAAAAATGCCAGTTCTCAGGACATTTTTAGGAATTACAAACCCCAATTTAAGCTCACTCTGTCCTCATTTTCCCTTATATCTTCTTTACTTTATGCCGATTTTCACAAAATAATTAATTGCATTCTATTGTAGTTCACTGATATGGGGCATAACCTCATCTTTGTTTTGCTCTCAGGGAGACTTTTGTAAATAATAAATGAATTATTAGGACACTGAAATGAGAGAACCAAGACATAACTTCAGATTTTGTTATTGTTAGATTCCATCGTCATAAAATGACTCAGTCGAACTTCTATAAAATTAAAAAAAATTCTTATTCTCAATTTCTATATCATTGCAAATATGTAACAATTTGCAAACCTGCACCAGACCAGAGACCACACTTTGAATACTGTTTTCCCAATAGAGACCAAGAAAGACCATTTATTAAAAATACCCTAATGAAGAATTAGTGGAGTTGGAGAATATCATGCTAAGTGAAATAAGCCAAACCCCAAAAACCAGTGGCTGAGTGTCTCTCTGATATGGGATGCTAATTCACAATAAGGGATGTGGTAGGGAAGAACAGAGTTACTTTAGATTAGGTGGAGGGAAGTGAAAGGAGGGGAAGGTATATTGGGGTAGGAAGGATAGTAGGATGAAACAGACATTTTTAATGTGTCCATATGACTGCTTGACTCATGTGAGCCTACAATATGTACAATATGAAAAGTGAGAAATTATACTGTTTATGTATGATTTATCACAATGTATAAATGCATTAGCTTTTTAGTTAGTTATACAATAGTCAAGAAGCACTGAAGATTTCCTTAGTTAGCTGCCACCCTGAGGTATATCTCCATGAAAAGAGGCAAGTTTGAACAGAAACACAACACACACACTCTGAGTTTTCATTATTTCTTGAAGCAAGATTTTATAGTACTTATAGGCCTTCTTGCTTTTAAAATTTTTTTAAAATTTTATTCTAATTACTTGTACATGACAGAACACATTTTGATAGATCATACATAGAGTTTAATCTCTCATTTTTCTGATTGTACATATTGCAGGATCACATCAATCATATAGTTGTACATGTACATGATGTAATATTGTCTCTTTCACTCTACTATCATTCCTTCCTCCATACCTATTCCCCTCCTTCACTCCCCTCTGCCTAATATGCAGTAACTCTATTCTTCCCTATCCCCACTCCCTTACTGTGAATTAGCTTAGGCATATCAGAGAAAACAGGGCCTTTGGTTTTGTGGACTTGGCTTATTTCACTTAGCATGATATTCTCTAACACAGTCATTTACCAGCAAATGCCACAATTACAATCTTCTTTAAAGCTGTATACTCCCTCTTTTAGTGAGCATTTTCAGAGCTGTGACCAAAAGCCCTGACAAGTAAAATAGAGGAGGAAAAGTTTATTTTGGGGTTCACAGTTTCAGAGGTCTCAGTTTATAGAAGGCTGCTTCCATTCCTTGGGGCTAGAGGTGAGGCTGTGAACATCATGGCACATGTGTTCACAGAGTGTGGTGGAGGGAAGGGACTCAAGACATCACACCAGAAGGAGAGAAAGGGAGGGGGAATGGGAGAAGGAGGAGAGGGAAGAAAGAGAGCCCAGCTGGAGCTCTCCTCACTAGGACAAAATATAAACACCAGTGGTTTGCCCCCAGGGACCCACGTCTTCCAGCCATACCATACCTGCCTACAGATATCACCAAGTTCATCCCTATCAGGGAACTAATGCACTGAAGAGGTTAATTACTCTTATAACCTGATCATTTAAACTTTCTTGCATTGTGTCACAATGAGCTATCTGGAGGACATCACATATCTAAACCATAACACTGATAAAATAAATTTATAGAATTCAGAAATCCTGTCCTTTCAGTAAAGTGGGCAAGTCAGCATGTGAAAAGATGAGTTCACAACTTGATATGACAGAGGAGGATCAGCAGCATCTTAAAATGGAAGTTCTATTTGTAAATACAAGCAGTGCTAGGAGACAGCACAACCAAGCCTAGTATTTACAACCACATATGGCAGTCTCTACACTAATTATATTTTGTCTTATAATGCTTCCAAATTACTTTCTATCTGTAAAGAGCAGGAATCATGTGCTTCTTCAAAATATCTCCTAAAACCTAGCCCAGAATTGGGGACTAATGGAGTGGGTGAAGGGCTAGAAGGAGGCTTAGGAATAAGAGGGAAAGAATTTAGAAGATGTTACAACTATACACAAAACTACTACTGAAAAGGGCTTCTATGAGACCCAGGTATCTAAAAGCTAAAATATTTCATGAAACCACCATTTATTCAAAGACTTCAAATTCAACAAGGGATATGTCTATAGTCTTTTCAGAAATATAAGACTATAAAATACACTTGTAGGACATAACTCTGGTTAAACATTGTCTTGAGATGTACATATGTTAGCAATCACTCAGCATATTGATGGTCAATTACCGCTAGAACATGTGCTTCTTTAACTTAAATTCTTACACATAAGTAATAGTAAACAGTGGAGTGATGTCCTTATAATGTAGAATTGTGTGAATTTCACTTGACTGTTTTCCCCCAGTACCTTCATTCATTTTCTTAAAGATCAAAGACCAGCTTTATTACAATTACAGAGCAAAGTCTTAGCAGTAAATGAACACCTTTATAAAAAAAGAGCCAAAAGCCTAAAGAAGTGTCTTCCATTAATCTAAGTAGTTGAGTGGCTTCAAGAAGTTCTGTGGTTCCCACGACGTCAAGCCAGCTATCTGATGAGTCCATAAGTAGTGGTGCTGAAGAAGTTACAAAGACATTTCCTTCATTTTAAACTTATGCATGAGTGGAAAGCACTCTACTCTGGATCATATTGTGAATTTTTATGAAGAAAAGCAGCATGAATACTAAGTTTTAAAGGATTTGAGGAACTGACTATGAGAGTGGATGGAAATTCTGATGGAGATTTAATTAATTTTTTTAAAGTACTGCTTTTTTGTTAGTACTTAGAAAGTTCCAAAATTTTTGAGGGCTCTACCCTAATGTATATTTTCTGTCAGTCCTGTTCTCTTAGGCTACTATTTTGCAGCATATGCAGTATACCTGGTATCATAACAGAAATACACGTACTTTGATCTCACATAGGTTAAATTGAAAGTAATAGATAGAAAGCAAATTTATGTTAGAACACCAGTAAGGGAGATATCCTCATTTCCTTTTCTTTTCCTTTTTTCACCATAGCTTTATTGATAAAGCCTTCTGCAAGTCGTGCTAAAATAAGATAAAACGACTTTTAAGAGATTCGCATTCGTTTAAGAGTCGCATTAGTTTATAATAATCAAAGCTTTTTGCTCCCATGACTTTTGCATGTTCTTATTGTGAACTGTTCCGTCCAGCGGAACCAGCGCGGAGAAAGAAGACACCACCAATCTTTAGTTGACGAGATTTATTGCGCCCTCCCTGTTTTTCTGCCTCCTTTGTTCTCCACTATCTCCCTTCTTCTACCCTCTCCCTCTCTCCTCCCCCAGGCTCCTAGCTCATTAGTCAATTATAGCAAAGCTTTCTCTCACAGGAGAGCTTGCAGAGGAATGTCAGCATAGCACTATATGAATCACGAGCTGTCCACGCGGGCGGCATTGTCGCGTCCCCTGCCCGCAGAGAAACACGAAACCGGATCAGGGCAAGTTCTTTATTTTCTGCAGTCTGCTTCTTCTGGCTGGCCAGCAGCGGCGGGCTGCTCTTGCAAGCGCCTTACATTACATACAACAACCAATCAGCTTATAGATCACGAGGGAAAAGCATGGACAGTAATGGAGCATAATAGTGTGGATATAGCGATCATGCAGTGTCCACGAGGACCCATGACCAATCACATTAACTTCCTCAAAATACGCCACTTGTTGGCAGAGAGTATTAGTCTGCTGGAGGTACCTGGTTTTGTTCTCGGCACTTCCTTGGCACCTTGCCAGGCGCCATCTTGGCCACGCCGAAGGGCTGGGGGTCTGCAGTACCCCGACAGCTCCCCCTTTTTTATTTATTAAAAGAATGCTGGCTTGGGATTGTGTCTGTCTTAGGCGGAGTGGTCAACCATCGTCCTTACCCGTCATCGGATAACTGCAGAGCATGCTACAGCTCCTGTCTTAGGTCGGTACGCGGTTACCTCCTTCCTTACCCGTCGTTGACTACCGATCCAGCATGCTCAGCCAGACTTGAGGAGAGCTGCCAGCCTCTAAGGCCATCATGGCTTGATGGAAAATGATGCGATCTCTGGCATGAACTTGGCGTATATGCATGATAAAGCGTGTGAGGAAGATAATTGCAATAATCATTAGCACACACAATGCTCCCATTCCTGCCCATTGCTTTACAAAACTGAAGGAAGAAGATAATCAATTTTGCATTTCAGATATAGGGGCTACATTAACTCTAGTAGAATTAAGGCTAACAATTTGTGATCTAAGAATGGCAGTAAGATTATCAAATTTATAAGACCAATTGGCACGTAGCTGAGTAGATATGATTTTAGACAAATTTGCTGCATAACTAAGATTATGATAAGCTACAGGTGTAACGCACAGTCCCGGCAGATGATAAATACACCCCACGCTTAACAGTTCTTGTAAAAGGTCCATTTGTTCTTGAAGTAAGTCCACACGCTGGTTCACCAAAAGTAGTCCTGCTTTTAGGTGTTGATGCACTGTTTGTTGAGTAGACAGAGCAGTAGCTGTCTGCTGGACCACTTCATTAAGCTTAGTTGCTGACTGTACTGATGTCGTCAAGGCTACAGCTGCTGTGGCGACTGCTGCTGCTGATGCAACTATGGTGGTAATGACTGCTACGGTGATTCCAAAGTCCCTCTTATTTCTGGAAAGCAATACTGGCAATTCATCATCTGTAACAGAAACTGGGACTGGTAGGAAGGTAGGAACACACATTAAGTCTGCCAGCAGGAACCTAGAAGCATTTTAACATTGAGAGATAGCACAAATCTGAAGTACAATTGAGAGAAGCAGTTGTTTTGTTACATAGTTGAACTGTTCCTCCTAAGAGACTAAAAAGAGGTTGTAAGTTAGTTTATTCCATGGAAACACACAAACTGAGTCGCAGCTCCAGTAAAGCACCGGTTACCCTTATTACCCAGAGTTAAAAAAAAAAAAAAATCCCAAACAAAGAGACAAAGAGAAAGTTTATCTTTAGGGGACCTGAAGGTCTCCTCTATTCCCCCTTTTTGTTTATCATGGATAGAATCTTATATCCATTTGTCCATCCTGTCTCGGTTATCAGTTTGCTTAATCATTTGGTACTGTTGAGTAAGGACCATAGTTTGGATTGTTTAAAGGGAATAATACAGACTTCTCCCGGCAGGGAGAAAGCTGATATTTTGAAAGTCCCGAGAAGTGAGCGCACCCTACATCCCCTATAGGCAGGTAAATTTGGTAATCAATGGGCTCCGGAGATCCTTGACATTTGCAAAGGCAGATGGCTTTATGGCTTTATTTCCTCGAATTGACCCGATTCCCTATTTCTACACTAACTACCTGTCCTTAATTCTGGCTTCATTCTCCGCTTTAGCTATAGGAACTCCCAACTGCTTTAAGGAAAAGGGGGCGTCGGTCGTTCTGGCTGCTTCGAAGCTGAAAGGGGGCAGTGAGGGGCAAGCAGTTTGGAGTTCCTTTTTTAAAAATCGGGTCAATCGAGGGGTCCGAGGCCATCTGGGGGTGGGTGCTTCTATGATAGAAGAACAAAAAGACATGAGTACTGAAATGAAATTAGTACAAAGTAAATGTTGCAGCATCTGGAACATGCCACTGAGTATCATGAAAATGACAGAAGTCAATCTTTCACCAGGAGGTGGAAGAACTGAGAAATTGTTCCCATAACTAGACCTAGCAAAGGCTGGAAAGGACAAGGCCTTTATTTGGGAACTTTAACATAGTCCAGGTTATCAGGAATGTAAACACAACATTTAACTCTTAATGTCATAGATATCCCAAAAAATATAGTTAAGCTGCTTAAGTCATCTGATTGTGTAAAATATCCCTTTATTGGTATAACCTGTGTTTAGTAGAGAGCTCTATATTTCTGTTACTTAGGGCTAGGTAATCATACGAGCAAACATAGATTAAGTCTACCTGTGTAGCTTAGGAAGATCTGCAGGCCTTAAACTGACTAAAAACTTCTGACTCTGGCAGTTTCTCTTGATTGTTATCAGGCACATTTGTTGAAGAATCTTTCTTTCATTTGTAGCTTCCAGTCTTTATTCTAGTGGACTAACATAAGTGTACATCTTAAGTTACATTTAATTATTATTTCTCTTAAATGCCCAAGAATGGCTATATTTTGTTTTTTACTGTTTTGCTGGGTGTCCAGGATCCTCTAGTCTCAACAATCTCCTTGATCAGGAGGTTGTGTGACCCAGAGTTGCAGCACTCCTTAGAGAAGTCCTCTTATTCCCTGGGTTCAGGCTGACTGAGGGCAAAAGATCCAAATACTGGCCTATCTTGCCTTCTGTATTTAATTCCAATCTCTAAGTTTGATCTTAATCATCCAGCAAGCCAGTTTTACCAGTCATAGAGTGAGAGTACTGGGCTTTAACTTTAATGTTCATAACTTTACAGTTATTTACCCTTTTATCTAACTGGAGTCTGCATTAGTTCTGGAAGTTACCACTATCTGTTCTATAGGTGATGGCTTATTATCATAAGTTACCTAGGTTGCGTGTTTTGAAGCAGCTACTTCTGCAAAACATTAACAGGTAACAGTTTTACAAAATGAAATTAGCAAGAGTAAAAATATATTCTGCTTGTATAATAGCTATCTTGAATTTTGACTGAGAACCACATTATATTTCCTATTTGAGATCATAGTAATTTTACAACAAAAACCAATCTTTTGATTATAACTTTAAATAAGCTGAAGTCTGACTTATTTTGGAGTCACTCTAACATGTAGTAAGGTGGGAGGCAGAGCCTTATCTCAGGTAAGGCGTGACTCTTTATAGATCTTAAGTGTTCTAATTCTGATGTTGATCTTTGCTTTTCCTTAAATATCATTAAGTAGTTTACATATACTGTTTCCTGAGTCTATACAAACTTTATAATTAACACAATTTAACATTGTATCTAAAACATGAATCAAAGAAAGGCTGAGAGAGCTTTTAACTTTCCTTTTGTGTGTCAAAGTGGCAAAATATTTTCATGTTTCACAAAATTAACCTTTAAACAAGTCAGGCTCTAATGTTTAGAAATACATTTACATTTGAAATTTTTTATCTCAATGTAAAATATAACCAATTTTACATATATCCTATTGATAACAGGTCCTCTAATAGAACACTAAATGATAGAAATTAATCCCCAATGAAATTTACTCTTTATAAGCTTAAAATTACCATTACAGACAAGTTTATCTGGAGAATAGCAGCTTGATAAATTTCCTGCTTTAAAACTTGTATACCTGAAAAATATGAACACATTTAATGTACAACTAGAAACCATTTCACAATTACCTTGACACCTTTTTTTCTTACCAAATTTAGTTTTTAAAGAAAAATTTAGACTCTGTAACACAGTACAATACTTTAACAGTTGTTTAACCATAATTGTATACACCCCAATTTTTAAGACTAATTGTTCTAAAGAATAAAACTTAAGAGACTTGTTGAAACTTGTCCTTTACTTACACACAGACTTTCTTACTCAGAAACATTTCCTTTTTCTTTTTATTTACCAACCTATGAAAACACCAAGAATGTTTAAGTATGATACCCCATGTAATTTAAGAAGTTAAAAGTACTTGATGTTATTTAACAATTAGCATTTTAACTTTGTAAATTAACCAGACGTCTCTACAAACACATTTGAGTAATCCCATACATGTTAACTCCAATTTATTTATTTTATAAAAACCAAGATATCAGACAAGTGTCCTGAACAGGATCCGTTGCCTCTTTCCTGCTGAAGAAAAGTCCTAGAAGCAATTGATATTAGACATTGTTTAACAATAACATTTCATTAGTTTGACCACCTGGAGACTTGTAAGTTATTTTCAAAGATATTTTACTTTTATTAGTTTACCCAATATAAATTGAACCTTTTTAAATCACGTGAATAAAAGTATTTGGATCCATTTTTAAATTTTAATTTTAAGAGCACTCAGTTTTGACAAAACATGACATTAGACAGCACGACATACAGATAACATAAAATTAAAGGCCTTGTAACTTTATAGGTAAATGTTCATTGCAATGAAACAGATGTTTAAAAACTTCAGTTGAATAAAAAATAGAACTGATCAAAAAGAAAAAAAATCATTAACCTAGGTATGTAGGATCAAAATTATGAGCTCAAAAATACAGCATTAAAGAAAAACAAACAAACAAAGAATCCTAGAAATAAGTTAGTTAAGTTTAAAACGGACACCCCCTTTTTTTTTTTTTTTTTTTTTTCTTTAGGTTACCCCTCCTCCTTCCCGCTGAGACTGCTGTAATTTATAATCCATTGTAGGCTTTGACAAGGCCAGGCAGGGGGGAGGGAGGATCACCCAGGACTTTTTAACCCTTTTTTACCTGGTTGAGAAATCAGATTAGGTTTGAATGTAGAAAATCATGAAACAATTATCTCCCAATACTTGTGGGGACTATGGCTACTATATTATGTTCCCACTCTTTCTGAAGTCTGAGAATATGATCGTTCCTCTTTAATTTTTTCTAAGATCTGACTTCCTTCTTCTAAAGGCCCCTTTAAATCCCTAAAAGGGTTTTTTGATTTACCTTGCTGTATCAAACAAGATTTAACAAGTGACCATATTGCCAGAGTTCCCATTGGCAAAGGCTCGCGTCTCTCCGCGTCGCGCAAATCCTCTCCTAGCTGTTCCCACTGAGGAAGATTTAATAATCCCTCGTCTAAAAACCACGGAGAGACTTTCTCTACAGTATCTAGGAACTTGAAGGCCGTGTTTGCCTTCAATGGTGTTCCGTGATTTTTTTTTTAAAAGTTCTCTAAGAGGCCGCTGCATTCTAATCTTAGACAGATCCGTTCCCATGACTACGAGGTAGTTTACTAGTTTAAACACATAAACAAAAGACAGGCGCGCGCACGCACACACGCTCACTCACACACGCACACAGTTTGGTACCACTTGAATCGTCCCTCCCACGGGGAACCTTTTATGATGAATTGTCCCTCCGCTGGGGAACCTCCTGTGATGAATTGTCCCTCTGCTGGGGAACCTCCTGTAATGAATTGTCCCTCTGCTGGGGAACCTCCTGTAATGAATTGTCCCTCTGCTGGGGAACCTCCTGTAATGAATTGTCCCTCTGCTGGGGAACCTCCTGTAATGAATTGTCCCTCTGCTGGGGAACCTCCTGTAATGAATTGTCCCTCTGCTGGGGAACCTCCTGTAATGAATTGTCCCTCTGCTGGGGAACCTCCTGTAATGAATTGTCCCTCTGCTGGGGAACCTCCTGTAATGAATTGTCCCTCTGCTGGGGAACCTCCTGTAATGAATTGTCCCTCTGCTGGGGAACCTCCTGTAATGAATTGTCCCTCTGCTGGGGAACCTCCTGTAATGAATTGTCCCTCTGCTGGGGAACCTCCTGTAATGAATTGTCCCTCTGCTGGGGAACCTCCTGTAATGAATTGTCCCTCTGCTGGGGAACCTCCTGTAATGAATTGTCCCTCTGCTGGGGAACCTCCTGTAATGAATTGTCGCTGCTCCGTGAACCTCGAGACGTCTCACCTTTTGAACTCTCAAACTAATTTTTCTTGATTTGAAAACTTATGTGAACTTACCCTTATATTTTTTCTCAGTCCCGGGTTTCGGCACCATCTGTCGCGTCCCCTGCCCGCAGAGAAACACGAAACCGGATCAGGGCAAGTTCTTTATTTTCTGCAGTCTGCTTCTTCTGGCTGGCCAGCAGCGGCGGGCTGCTCTTGCAAGCGCCTTACATTACATACAACAACCAATCAGCTTATAGATCACGAGGGAAAAGCATGGACAGTAATGGAGCATAATAGTGTGGATATAGCGATCATGCAGTGTCCACGAGGACCCATGACCAATCACATTAACTTCCTCAAAATACGCCACTTGTTGGCAGAGAGTATTAGTCTGCTGGAGGTACCTGGTTTTGTTCTCGGCACTTCCTTGGCACCTTGCCAGGCGCCATCTTGGCCACGCCGAAGGGCTGGGGGTCTGCAGTACCCCGACACGGCATGATATTAGATAGCCAATCCTTGAGCCTGGCGTCAACACGTCATAAGTCTCCAAGGAACTAGTAGGCAAGCAACCTTTTTGGGTACTTCCTTATTTTGGTATCCAGTGCCCTTTGGCTCACTGGCAGGCACCATCTTGTCCAAGACGGCCCTGAACAGTGAACATCACAGAAAGTATGTTTGTTTAGTATAATTCTCCAGCTTATCTTTCTCAGAATCAGAACATAACAGATTTGTGAGATTGGAAAGTCTCTATTATGTTATCTAGTCTAATTTTATACCAAGTGATAAGATCTTTTTATATTATCAATTATAAATTTTGTCCTAAACATGTAGTAGTTATTGAAACATAGTAAACAAAAAGACACAAAAATCTAGATATCAGTCAAACTGCAATACGTGTATTTCCTAGTTCTGTCCATTGAGAAATAAACAAAAGGCACTTGAGAGACTTGAGCACATTTAGTGTCTGTATTTTGATATGGAAAGTAACTATTCTCCAATAGAAAGAAGCAGATATCCTCAGAAAAATGGCTGATTGCAGGACTTGGGCAATGGAAATAGAGGATGAATCCAGAACATCTTATGGTAACAGAATCTTGTGATTAGTCTGCTGGGCTATTGCTTGCCCCATGTGTTTGTGACCACAGGAGATGGCAGTAAATCTAAAAGAATGTTACCATGTTTATTTGTCCTCTGTAGGTCCCACTGGTTACTTTTGAGGAAAAGGAAATAGTGCAATAATTGGAATTTGTTGGATTTTATATTGTATAACAGCCTTCAGAAGATGATAACACCAGTGGGAAAAACTTGTAATCAACACTCAGTAAAGAATTGTAAGAGACATCTCTGTGCTCCAAAATTTCAAGACTTAAAAACGCTTTCCTGAAGTTCATGTAGATTTGTTAAAAGTGTAGCACAAGCGAACAGTATTTTTATGTTTAGCCAAGAAAATCAAGAGTAAGTGCACAACCTCCTGGTGGATGCCCTCGATGTTTGCTCTCTGTGTTCCAAAATCCTTAATCAGAATGAGCTCTGAGCCATTTCCAAAGCACGGATGGGACTTCACATCCATTACCCAGTATCCAGGGAAGTGTGTAGTGGGAAGGTGTTACAGCAGTGCAGTTATCTCACCAAGAGGGAAGCAGAAATTATGCATTAAGGAAAGAAGAGTCATACTGCAGGCACAACCACTAAATTTCACACTTTTAATGTACCTGAGTTGTAAACTTTCCATTGGTATGACCAGGGAGGTCCAGATAAGCTCCAACTGAGTGTTTTGACAACATGTCAAATGTGAGACAGAGGAACAGGCACTTGTCTATTGGTTACTTGGCCTTGTGAAGTCAGAATCCAAATGACTAGTAGCTGTTCCAGGTATAAATTCATTGTAGCATGTGATTTTCCAGTAAAAGAAGTACTAGTGACAATATTTTTGAGTAGTTCATACTGAAGAGTGAAATACCTTGTTTATTATGATTAGTATTGCTTATTCTTCAAAAACTACAATGTGTAGTAGGTTCTGAGTTTTCCAGTGGGAATGACTTACTCATGCATTTTATGTGCTTGCTCTAAATGTTACATGTTTTAACAATTCTGCCTCCTAACAGTAACTCTAATTATTGGTCCCTTTTAGTAAACTTCGTGTCAGCCAAGGTGCCAGAGTCAGAGTTGAGTGCTATGCTTAATGTTTCTTTAAGGGTAACTGTTAGGAAAAACTTTTTTAGTTCATAGGAGAAACAATGACTGATTTCCAGATACTTTAATTTTTAAAGATAATTGACAAACAATGGTCTATGTATTGATATTTTATAAGCAAATGATAAATATATTACTTATTATTAAATGTCTATTAACATATCAACCCATAAACTTTTTGTCATTTAGTTTTTATTCATAATCATAAACTTAACTCTGCAATCCAGCTAGACTTGGGAGGGAAATAAGGAAAATATGGAACCCAAAGTACTGTAACAATAGCACAAAGATGATGGGATATGGTGAGCACATGGGGTGGAGGGATGCTCCCCTGAGCTACAGATGGAATGGTTTGGTGGTTAAGATAAACATAAGTCAGATGTATTAAGAGTTGTTCACAGTCAGCAATGGTGATCTTCTTGCTGGTCTTGCCATTCCTGGACCCAAAGCGTTCCACACGTGTCATGTCCTCTTTCACCTTCCCAAAGACCACGTGTGCCATCCACACACTCAGTATTGGCAGTGCAGATGAAACACTTGGAACCAATTGTATTTGGCTCAAAACTTGACGTAGGCAAATGCCAGGGCCTGTATGCTTCAGGAGGAGAAAACAATGACTGATTTCCAGATCAACCCATAATCTTTTTTCAATTCTATTATCATGTATAACTAAAACAAATTTAAACAATATATGCTCCCCCCAGAAAATACATAGGGAAATGTATGCTCACTAATGTGTAACCCCATGCTGTAAATAGATCACCAGACTGGAAATAAAGAACTAAAACATCTGTAATGACAATTGCCAGTGCTACTAGCTGTGGTCAGCTAGACCTTTTGTAGCACATTAAAGGTATGACATAGGCATTCAAGAGGCCACTGTTGCCTGTGGTCATTCTGTGTCAGCCATGGCCAACCCCACCCTGCTGTTCTACTTCAGCAGGGACTGGAAGCCCTTGGGCCACATTTCCTTCGAGCTGTTTGCAGACAAGATTCAAAGGACCCCAGAGAGTTTTCATGCTCTGAGTACCGAAGAGAAAGGATTTGGTTATAAAGTTTTCTGGTTTCACAAAATAATTCCAGCATTTATGTGCCAGGGTGGTGACTTCATGCATCATAATGGCACTAGTGGCAAGTCCATCTATGGGAGAAGTTTGATGATCAGCCCATGATCTTTTTAATGTGATTTACATGTTCATATATTTATATATTAATACTCAAAATAATAATGATGATACTGATGATAAAGAATATAAGATAACCTAGTTCATTATACTTCCATGTAGATAGCAGGATTTATGTTTATATATTATCTTGTACATTTCAATTGATATGCTATCATTTATTATTTAAAAACTATTTAACTTTTTTGATTTTATACTTTTTAGGTCATTTCCCAACAACTTCTGGGATAAACTTGTTAAAGGAAAGGTAATACTCCTCTAGAAGCAATACATTCTCTTTTTTTTCTTTAAGTTTAATTCAGATTTGAATTTGAAGTGGTTTACATATAGAATGAGGTTGAGGTAAGTTATATATGCCTGGTAATGTTATTCCAAAGTGGCAATTGAATGAATATGAATTTTAAGAATAGCACATGAGAAATTTGGACTCTGAGGCTCCATTTTTAATAGGTTTTTCTTCATCCACCCATCTCCAGACTCAGTTGAATCAACATGCTCAGTCCATAGCAGTAACAAGAGCTGGTAAGAATTTTCTCTGAAATTTTGTGGAAGAATTAAGTTGATGAGGAACTTTTAAAATTTTCCTTAAATAACTGAAGACATTTTTAGAAGAGAAGGTTGCATTCTTGTGATGCTGGTGGTAGAAGATGCACTTATATGGAGTTCAGCCATGACCCTAGCACCTACAGGAGCTCTGTGGTTGGTGTCATTTCTGCCCCACGTATTGCACAAGACTCAGATGTGGCCCTGTTTGTCATGAACTAGCACGTGCAACAGGCATGCACGTCTGAAGTTCTGTGCCTCTTCATTCTTTTGTGGCACCTGCCTTATTCTTTGAGCTTCTCCAATTTCCAAGATGACTTAGGTCACACATCGTTTTGTAGTGAATTGAAGCTCCAGTTTGTACCATGCAGAGCAAATGCCCAGGAAGACCCAGCAGACCAAGTGGCCTCTCCCCCCTTTGCTTTACCAGTTCAGTGGTATTTAAAGAGTTGTTGAGAACTTATGTTCCATGCTTTTGTGATCAGGTCAAAATATATCCTAATATTATGTATAAGTAACAAACTGGGGATGCTTAGCCTATCATCTCTTTCTACACAAAAACTGCCACTTTCAACTAATTTCCGAGGTTTTTCAGGAATTTTTGCTCATCTTCTTGAATGTCAGATTTTCATTGGCAGATGTGTAAAAAACTTACTAATGCTAAGAGTTAAACAGTGCACAAATTTACGGTGCCATTATACTTTACTTATAGAAATGAACTCTACCTTTTATCAAAGTAACATGCTTCCTGGAGATGATTGTAAAGTGATTTTGTGGACAGTAAGTATGCAGTTACAATCAAGAATGTAGGGTTGTGTTACAATCAGAGAAGGGACAAATAAAGGCAATGCATCTTAGTATGTTCAGAATTTCTGTGATATAACCAGAAACACAGTGCCATAAGTTGCTAAGTCACATTTTCAACACCATATGGGTATTCCGCTAAAGGTGACTATATATAAAAAACTGTATAATTTGGAATTAAAGACTAAATAGAGCAGAACCAAAGGCCTTTTAAACTGTGGTACTTAAGTATAGTATACATTGAGAAAATAACCTTCAGAATAGCTGTGGTTATTGAGTGTGCTGTTTTTCACTGTGATCATTGGTTTTTGTTTGCAAAGGAAGCATTCTTGAGTTTATTTTTTAAATATTTGCACCAGGCATTCAAGTCAGTGGTGTTCCCAGGTTTTGGAGCAATACAACTTCCTTCTTAGTTCTAGAATGTGATTGAAAGAGAAAAAAACTTGGAACCCTTCTTACTGTCATTAACGCAACAAGATGGGCTTTATTAGGAATGTGGACTCCTTACAGAAATTCAATCTCATAAAAAGAGGGAAAGTACTTCTGTAGTTTCTGCTTCCAATATTTAGAAGATAGAGAAATGAACATTTTAGCTGCTTATTAACATCGTCAGCTCTATCTGGATATGAAGCTGAGTTATAATCGATCCTACTCCAGCTATCCCGACCTTTGTTAGCCAGGTAGGCGGGCAGGTTTTGCATGGGGTAGTGTTACAACCTGATGAAGAGGTTATGTGAATGTTCCAACCTGATGAAGAGGGTATGTGAATGCATCTCCTCATGTGGGCTAAGGTGAGGAGGAAGAGTTAACAGGTGCCCTTAGCCTCTAGTGGGCAAAGTCAGCTGGGTCCTCCCACCCAGGTGTCCAAGGTGCCTGTCACATCCTGTGTTTCTGATACATGTTTAATGTCACATTGCTTTCCAACTCCTGTTAACTGGGATTACTGGCTGTTGTAGTATACCTACATACTGTCGTGGCATTCAGTTGTTTTCTGAAAATCCTACCATAAGAGTGAAGATGGTGATACACCAGATATGAAAGTGGTGATGTGCTAACGGTGAGTTCATAAGCTTTGATCGAAATGAAAGAAAAAATTATCTGCTTCTTCAGTCTAATAATTGCATATTCACACTTTGATAGTACAGAGGAAAAAGTACTGTACACAATAGAAAGTTGAATGGCTTTTTAGAGAATCAATGATTTTCACTTTGAGCAGAACATAAAAGACCATTTCTTCCGATTTCCACATCCGCTGCCTGGACTGGCAGTTGGACTTGCCGAGTGACATGGTTAGAGCTGGGAGGTAAGCATCTCCCAGCTTAGGCTGTTGCTCATCTGATCCAGGACTGTAGCTGAAGTGGTTACTTCCTGAAGAACACTTTGAAGCCATAGTTTTCCATTTGCCTTAATGACTTAAACTGAAGTTACTGAAATCCCAAAGTTTGTCTGTTAATAAAATCTGCTACTTTTTGCTTTTACTTTGGGTGTCTTAGTTTACATTTATTATTTGGTGTTAATTTTCAAAATTAACAGACATGCAAGCTTTCATACAGCTTTTCATTGCTCTTCCTTAACCCGCCCCTCTGATGATGACACATCAGAAATTGTCTGAGGTGAGCTCTTAGGTCAGTAAAGGGGAAACTAGATAAAGGATGTGCTGCTGGATGGAAAGAGCTGGATCCTTCCATTAGCTCCTCATTGAAATATCTTCATGATTGGCATTGTGTGTAGAAGTAAAGGGGGCTGCTTTAATGATACTAAAGTTATTCTAGAAAAGGAAAATGCCTCAAAAGAGTAAAAGGCGAGAAATACCAATACAAAGCAGACTGATAATTATCACAGTTTTGTAGTGGAGAAAGGCAAATTAATAGAATAGTAAGTTTTAAAACAGATATAAATACTCATGGAAATTAAAATATGATAAAGGTGACTTTGCAATACTGAAATGAAAACTATTTCAATAAGTGGTATTGGCGCCATGGGCCAGTTGCTGTGGAGAAATGACAAAATGTACATCAACCTCACTCTTTAAATCAGGAAGAGGACGGATTTGACTCCTTAAAATAATAATAATTTTTAAATGAGGAAAGGCCTTTCAAGTGTGATATGAATGCTTAAAATATAAATGAAGTCTTAAAGACAAATGGTAAACTGGCAAAAAATACACTCAGTGTCAAAGCACAGGACTAGTTTCTTTCATTTGCAAATGCCTTATCACATCATTAAAAAGACAAAAGAGAGTAGAAAAAATGGCAAGTTACATGGGCAGACAGTGAAATAAATTCTGTGCACTTGTAAATGTGAAAATGTGCTTAAACCCTTGCCACAATGAAATAAATGCAAATTAAAACAATGAAAGCTCACTTTTTATCCATTAGCTTGAAAAGTTTTAAAATGTGTGAACCCTTACAGTTGGTGAATTTATGGGGAAACCTTACTTTGGTGAGTCTTACTGGGAATTTGTATTGCTGCAACAATTTTAGAGAAACTGCAACATCTGTCAAATTTTTAAATATACTTATCCTTTGACTTGTCAGTATCATTGCTAGTAATTCACCTAAAGGTTAATTAGGTCACAAATATCACCTTTACATTTTGAAGAGCATTTGCTACTCTCATAAATTGGAAATAATCTAACTTCTCAATAGAGCCCTGGTTAAATCAGTATGGTAAATTCAATAAAAGCACGTAAGTATTTAAAAATGAGGGAAATCTCGGTATGCTGATATGGAGAGACATACGGATTGCATTTAAGTGGCAGGAACAAAGCAAGACCCTGGACAGTAATGTGAGCAGAGGCACTGGGATTTGAACCACAGATCAGGGGAAAGGGAAAATATTTCCTTTTCATTTTATGTATCTTTACTTGTCTTAAGAAATACTTTTTAACCAAATAACTTTATTTAAAATGACTTTATTTTAGAAATCTAAGACTCTTTCGCCCCCACCATGTTAAAAAAGAGAGTTACTTCAATTCTTCTCAGTATCGTAACCATCTACAGGTGGATTTCCTCCCTTCCTGCCAGTGGGGAGGGGCAGCGCATAGAGGAAGCCCAGTGATGTGGCTAACAGGTTCCTCTTAATTCTTCCAAATTTCATATCACTGTTACCATCCTGGAGATGTTCTGCATATGACATTGTGATGTCCATGTGCCAGTCACATTCTTGGTCAACATATGAGAGTCATGGTCATTCACCCAAAACTCAGCTCCTCAAAAGGAAGAAATGCTGTCCCAGTTACAGATTCATAACTTGAACTTGATTATTCATCAAGTATTTGCATAGGACTTACCATAAGTAGGTAATGTGCCACACAATATCCCAAGACTGGTACCTCCTAACAATTACGTTGTAGGAGATGCTGTTACCGTCCTCCTTTTCCAGATGAGGAGACTGAGCTCCTGAGAGTTGGAGCAGCTTGCCGTAGGTCACACGGTTAGGAAGTCATTCTTCAGCCATTGCTCTGTGCCATGTGCTATTAATTGGTATTTTTGTTCCAGACATTTGTTGAGGATAAGGTCTGACTGAGTAAGCACCATCCCTGCCCTCGAGGAACTTGCATGATAACATCTTTGTAGAAACTCTGCTACATTCCTTCATTTTCTCAGAATATCTTCCAAGAAAAGTTTGCCCCAGAAATTCCAAAGTTTTGGAAAACCTTGCAGACTAACATGATGTGCAATACTGGTGGACAGTGTGGCTGATCTCAGATGGTGACACTGAGTGAAGATGTTAGGTGGGGGGATGATCTGTCACCCTGGTTCTCCTTTCCATGCCTGAATAAGCCCTTGGCAGCACCCTGGTCTCTCCTGCCATGGTGCAGTCATACTGGACCCTAGTTAAGCTGTAACTGGAGCATCCTTAGAGGACTACATTCTCCTATGGTTCTCAGGATGCATTTCCCTTGCTGTTGTTAATTTTCCTTAAGAAGACAGTGGCCTTCACATGCTTACGTTCCCCCAGTTTCACAGGACACAGATACAGAAACTGGAGAATTTCTGTCTCTTTACCATGAGGTAGTACACCTCTTGTTGGTGTGAACAAAAAACTTAGCTGGAGTCTTGGTTTTCTTCTGTTCAAAGGATTTCTGAGAATCTTTGTGATTGAGACTGAGTCCAGCTGTGTTGCAGGGTCTCGTCTCTGGGCATAGCAATTAGCTTACCATCTTGCCTTGGCCTGTGGTGAGGTTGCGGGCATCATGAGGATATCTCAGATGTCTCTTTCCTACCTGAGAAACTGAAGTTCCCAGACACTAGCCATGCCCCAGCTCTAAGCCTGTCCATAAGGACACATGGGTGCTGCCAACCAAGGAAGCCAGGCAGGAGGAGTCTGAGCCTTTGCCTGAGCTCATAGCAGCTGCTTGTTCTTAAAAACTCCCACGGTCTTAGTGCCTAAGCACCCGTGGCTTCTTATTAACCTGTGTGGCATATCTTCTTAAAAAAGCCAAGCAAGTGTGAAGCGTAACTGACCATTCACCCCAGTGCTCTTTCAAAGTAGAGGCCAGTGTGCCAATCAGGAAAGAAGCAGAACAGGAAATGGTCACATCTAACATTCATTCAGTTCTCCCAAGGGGAGTCCTTCGTGGTGATGTCTCTTTAGCGGTTCCTTTTCATGGCGGGCGAGCTCTCTTCTGCAAGAGTATCTGTTCTCTCTTGAGTTATGGTTGCTCACTCACGTTCCCGCTATGGGCTTCACGTGCATGGCCACCACATCTGCTCAGGAGAAAACCTGGGCCTTATCCCTGACTCCTTTCTCACCTCACATTCAATCCATGAGCAAGTCCTTGCAATCTGTCCTTAAAGTCTTCACCATAATACCCAGTTTCAAGTTTACTGTCATGGCAACTGATTCAGCTCCTGGAGTAGGCCCCTGCCTTCCTGTCTTGCTCTTTCAGAGTTGCACATGCTGCATCTCTGGAAAATATAAATTCTCAGAACCTAACAGTATTGCACCTTTAGAAGACCCCAGCTTTTGCTCTGGTGCAAAGCTCCAGGACCTGGTCATCCCAGCTCCCAATCCCACAGCTCTTTTAGCCACTTTGATGACTATGTATGTACTGTTCCTCTGCCTAGGGCCTCCTCCTGTGTATGTGTGTGACTTGTGCCCTCCTGTCACTGGGATCACTCCTGAAGTGCTCCCTTGAGGAGGGGCTATGTTACTCTATCCAGTTGCCCTAATCTCTATTACCTGAGGAGACACACAACACACACACACACACACACACACACAGACATTTATACACAATTTTGTCACTTGATTTGGCTTATAAAAATACACACCTACCCACATATATACAAATAAATATACATATACTTTGTGATTTGATATTTTATATATTTACTTACGTATAGATATATATATACATACACTAGATGTACATATACACATGTATATTTTTTGACTTGATATTGTGTTACATGCTGGTTTCTGGCTTAATGGTTCATTATCTGTACTCCCATTGAATCCAAGATGATGAGGACTGTATTTTTTTTTTTTTAATCTAAAACTCATGAACTCTTTTCAAATTCAGACATATTAAATCTTCTTAAGGCAGTCAAATGAAATAAGAAAGCAGAGACATTGGGGACATTAAAACAATTAAAATGTTAACTTTTAGTCCATCTCATTTCATAAAGGGGCCAGACATGTGCAATGGAGCCTCCGGTACTTCCAGCTCCCAGGTGTTGGGTCACCCCAGTCTTTACATCTTTCCTGCTGAAGCCCCAGAAATAATAGAGCACAGACCCATTGTTCCTGATCCCCACACCCCATGGAAATAGTAAAACTTGGTTTTTTATGCCACTATAAATGGCATAGTGGCTACTAAAGAAGCAGCATTTTCCTAGGCCAGAAAGTGGTATGTGGCTGTGAAGAGCTGCCCTGACATGGAGACCTGCAGCATACGTTTTGGCTTGGTCTGCACAGGCACTAGAAGATTGTGGAGGAAATGTTCGTGAAGGCTGGAGGGGCGTTAGTTTGGCTTGCTGAAAGCTGGAAGAAGAGGGAAAATTGTAATGGAAATAAATCTGAGAAGAAAGGAATACATTACAGCTGGTAGAAAGTTCAGTAACAATGACACTTGTCATAATATTGAAAATAATAAACACAACCTATTTAAAAAATATTCATATACAATGTGATTTAAAATGAGCTAGCATGGGGAGGAACATTCTGGAAGAATTCAGTCAGAAACCATTCCACTTGGCGCAATGCTTTGAATGCTTCTGAGCATGTTGTCTATTTGATGAGACATGTTTTCTTGCTTTCCTGCTTATATTTGTATAACCAGTTTTAAGAAGAAACACCATGATTTTAAACATGCTTATTGAAATCTTCAGTTGAGTTTTGTTAGTGACTTGTGCCACTGGCTAATTTTTGCAGTACAAACATTGATAGAAAGGAAATTCTCAGAGCAGTTCATACAAGTGTCTTCTTTCCCGTTTAGGAAACAATGCAACGTCTGTCTTCAACTGTCTCCATATTTTGAGTCAGACTTTGAATTCAAGGTAAATGGATACACTTATCTAAATAAATCTATGTAATAATTATATATAAGAATGTTAAAAGGACTTAGGGTCTTCAGTTTATTCTTTGGAATTATAATAAAGACTTTAGGTAAAGAGAAAGCTTCTTGTAAATTACCAATACAGTGGTAGTTGATGACTCTTTATATTTCAAGTAATTTCTGTAGCATCTTGATTATAACTGAAGGTCAGCCTGGGAACATAACATGAGGAAAAATTGGTGAACTCATGGTGTTAGAGGCCTTGAACCCCTAGATGTGGTACTTGTGCTTATTATTCATAACAGCATTTGGTTTTATGGAAAACAGGACATTTTATTTTCCTTTTAAAATTTTTAATTTTTAAAAATTTGACCTAATTGGTAATACATGATAGTAGAATGCATTTTGATCTAGGAACACAGTAGAGCATAACCTCTCTTTCCTCTGGCTGTATATAGTGCTGAGTCACACCAGTAGTGTAATCATGCATGTATATACAGTGATAATGTCTGTCTCATTCTACCATCCATCCCATCCCCACCACCTCTGTTCCACTCTGCATAATCCAAAGTTTCTTCATTCTTCCCTACAAGTCCCCCACTTTGGATCAGCATCTGATTATCAGAAACATTTGGTCTTTGGTTTTTTCAGATTGGCTTTTTCACTTAGCATGATTTCTAGAGAAATCCATTTACCTGCAAATGCCATAATTTCATTCTTTAAGACTGAGTAATATTCCATTGTGCATATGTACCACATTTTCTTTATCCATTCATCTATTGAAGGACATCTAGGTTGGTTTCACAATCTAGCCATTGTGAATTGAGCTGCTATAAACATTGATGTAGCTGCATCACTGTAGTATGCTGATTTTAAGTCCTTTGTGTATAAACCGAGGATTGGGATAGCTGGATCAAATGGTTGTTCCATACTAAGTTTTCTAAGGAATCTCCATACTGCTTTGCATAGTGGATGCCCCAGTCTGCAGTGACACCAGCAATAGATGAGTGTACCTTTTTCTCCCTCATCCTCACCCACAATTATTATTGTTTGTATTTTTTTATTTTTATTTTTTAGTTGTTGATGGATCTTTATTTTATTTATATGTGGTGCTGAGTATTGAATCCAGTGCCTCACACATGCCAGCCAAGCGTTCTACCACTGAGCCATAACCCCAGCCCCTATTGTTTGTATTCTTGATAATTGCCATTCTGAGTGAAGTGAGATGAAATCCAAGTAGGTTTGATTTGAATTTCTTTAATTCCAAGAGATGATGAACATTTTTTCATATGTTTGTTGATTGGTTATATTTCTTCTGTGATGTGTCTGTTCAATTCCTTTGCCCATTTGATTGGATTATTTGTTTTTCTGGTGTTAAGTTTTTTGAGTTCTTCATATATGCTGGAGATTAGTACTGTATCTGAGGTGCATGTGGATAAGATTTTCTCCCATTCTGGTTGCACTGTCTTCTTGTTACTGTTTCCTTTCCTGAAAAAAAGCTTTTTAGTTAGAATCCATCCCATTTTTTGATTCTTAATTTTACTTCTTACACTTTAGGAGTTTTGTTAAGGAAGTCAGTTTCTTAGATGACATGGTGGAGAATTAGGCCCACTTTTTCTTCAATTAGGCATAGGGTCTCTGATCTAGTGCTTAAATCTTTTATGCACTTTGAGTTGACTTTTGTTCATTGAGAGAGAAAGAGGTGTAATTTCTTTTTGTTACATATGGGTTTCCATTTTTCCCAGGAACAGGCTATCTGTTCTCCAGTGTATGTTTTTGGCATCTTTGGTCTACTATGAGATAACTGTATATCTGTGGGTTTGTCTCTGTGTCTTCTATTCTGTACCTTTCATCTGTGTGTCTGTTTTGTTGCCAGTACCATGCCATTTTTGTTACTATTGCTCTGTAGTATAGTTGAAGGTCTGGTATTGTGATGCCTCCTGCTCTACTCTTCTTGCTAAGGATTGCCTTGGCTGTTCTGGGTGTCTTATTTTTCCAGATGAAGTTCATGATTGCTTTATCCAGTTTGATGAAAATTGTCATTGGGATTTTAATAGGAATTGCATTGAATCTGTATAGCAGTTTCAATGTATTATGGCCATTTTGACAATATGAATTCCACCTATCCAAGACCATGGGAGATCTTTCCATTTTCTAAGGTCTTCTTCAATTTCTTTCTTTAGTGTTCTGTAGTTTTCTTAGATTTCTTTCACTTCTTTTGTTAGATTGATTCCCAAGTATTTTATATTTTTGAGGCTATTGTGAATGGAGTAGTGGAGTAGTTTTCCTAATTACTCTTTCAGTGGATTCATTGCTTATATATGGAAGTGCTTTTGATTTTGGAGTATTAATTTTGTATCCCACTACTTTGCTGAATTCTTTTATGATTTCTGGAAGATTTTAGTTGGAACTTTTTGGATCTTCTAAATATAGAATCACGTCATTGGCAGATAGTCATAGTTTGAGTTATTCTTTTCCTATTCGTATCCTTTTTTTTTTTTTTTTTGTCTGTCTGGTTGCTCTGGCTAGAATTTCAAGGACTATGTTGAATAGAAGTGGTGAAAGAGGGAATCCTTGTTCCAGTTTTTAGAGGGAATACTTTCAGTTTTTCTCCATTTAGAATGATGTTGGCCATGGGTTTAGCATAGATAGCCTTTAAAATGTTGAGGTATATTCCTACCATCCCTAGTTTTTCTAGTGTTTTGAACATGAGGAGCACTAATAGATAGAGGACTAATCTCCAAAATCTGTACAGAACTTTAAAAATCTCACACCATGAATGTAAATAACTCAATCAATAAATGGGCTAAAGAACTGAGCAGACACTTCACAGAAGAAGAAATGCAGTCAATCAACAGATATATGAAAAAATGTAAAACATATCTAGTAATAAGAGAAATGCAAATCAAAACTTTCCTACGATTTCATCTCACCTCAGTTAGAATGGCTTTTATCAAGACTGTAAGTAACAATAGGTGTTGGTGAGGATGTGGGGAAAAAGGTACACTCACAAATTGCTGGTGGGGATGAAAATTAGTGCAGTCAGTCTGGGAAGCAGTATGGAGATTCCTTAGAAAACTTGGAATGGAACCACCATTTGACACAGATACCCTACTCCTTGGTTTACACCTAAAGGACTCAATATCAGCATACTACAGTGATGAAGCTATATCAATGTTTATAGCAGTTGAATTCACAATAGGTAGATTGTGGAACCAATCTAGATGCCCTTCAATAGATGAATGGATAAAGAAACTGTGGTGTATATACACAATGGTATATTATTCAACCATGAAAAATAATAAAATTTTATCTTTGCAGGTGAATGGATGGAGTTGGAGAATATCATTCTAAGTGAAATAAGCCAATCCCCAAAAAACCAAAAGAGGAATGTTTTCTCTGAAAATTGGATGATGATACATAATGGGGGTAGGGTGGCAGGGGGGAGTAAGAGAAGAATGGAGGAACTTTGGATTGTGTAGAGGGAAATGGGGTCGGTCGGGTGGGAGAAGGAAAGATGACTGAGAGAGACATTATTACTCTATGTACATGTATGATGGGTGGTGTGAATCTACATCTTGTACAACCATAGAAATGAGAAGTTGTATTCCATTTGTGTACAATGAATCAAAATGTGCTCTGTAAAAATAGTTAATTTTTAAAAAATAATACAAAGTAATATTAAAGGGTTACATACTTTTTTAGCTTCACATAATAAACAGGGAGAACTAAACTAATTTTTAGCTGTGGCACAACCAGTTTAAACAATATTCAATCATTGTAACATCCATCAATTTGAAGGCTATAAAGCAGGGCTAGAACACTTCAAAAAGCTTTATTCTAGTTTTTAGATTGTATTTCATAATACAACTAAGTTAGAAATCAAACTTATTTCTTCTACATAAAGAAAACGAACCATAATTCAGTCACTGCTCCTGATACTGTACATTTTACAGATGTTACTTTGAAATCAATAAGGAAAATACTGAATAATTTGTTTTTTTCTTTTATGCTGACTGAAAATCAAACCAAGGGGCTTTTATGTTGGGAGAATTCTAGTTGTTGACTCGCAACAGTTAATGTCTCAAGTGTGTAAACTTGCAGAGAGGACCATTCTGCTCTGACTACCTAGGAATGTAAACAACTGCCCCCAAATTGACTAGTGTTACCAAGGGAACCTGTATAGTGGCCCGGTGGTCTGAATCCCGCATGGCACGTTGTGATTGGGAAAAAAGTTTATAAAATGTATGGTTTTTCCTGTAATAAACGAGTTTGCAGGTTGCTCGCCACAAGCCTGCTTTTACCCAACTCCCGGGGTCTGGGTTCTGACTCCGCAGCTCACCTGTGTGTGAGATAGCCTGGCACCCCCTACGCTTTTATGCCTGCTAAGCAAGGATCCTTTGCTAAATTATACTGTGTCAGATCTCAAAGTAACATTTTAACACAGGGAAAAATACTTATCATCCTTATAAGAGAATGAATTTTACATTGTTTTTTCTTTTTTTTCTTTTCTTTTTTTGGAAACAGGTATTATCACAGGTGCACTCTATCACTGAGACACACTTTTTGAGTCCTTTGAATATTTTATTCAGTGTTTGATACATGCTCTGGCTAAGTATCATACAGCCTCAGTAAGTTTCTCAGACTGTCTTTGAACTTGCAGTCCTCCTGCCTCAGCCTCCAGGGTTGCTGAGATTACAGCACCTGCCATGGCAAGGTGCTGAATTTTAAGTTTACAGAGGGATCAAATACTGATTTCTAGTTAACAATTTGAGTGAAAACAAAGAGGATTGGTTCTTACACTGCTGCTTTAAAGTGTAAGTTGCTTATGCCTTTTCCAACAAGTAATTTGATGGTAAGGAAAAATGTCTGTGTCCTCAGTCATTACTTCCACGAAGCCAGATTGTCTTTTGTAAATAATTAGAGAGATAACACCTGTCATCATCTACACAGCTTCAAAAAGCAATGTATTACAAAGAAGCCATTAGACTTATAAACTTTGGGAATGCATTCATCAGGAGGAAAAATATGTGATGATAGGAGACACGGTAGATATGGTCTGAAGTGGGAAGATGTATTTTGGTGTACCAATTGAGGGGGAAAAAGTCAGGATTTTTGCACATTCACACAAATTGACTATGGTCTTATGTTATCAAAATATATATACAAAGTGTTTAAAAAATTATCATTTTCAGGCATTTGAAGTATAACTGAAATTTTTATTTCTTTTTTGTGATTCTGAAAGATTTCTTGTTTGATTCCCAATATATAGGGATACTTAGTAATTTCGTATTGTTTTTCATTTAGTTTACTTGCCTTTGGAAATTATAGTAATTCAGCATGTTGACATATTTTTGGGTCTTCGTTTTGGACTTAGCCTCTGGTTAATTTTGATCAAAGTTCTCTGGGTATTTTTACTGTGTCTCCAAGGTATAGTAGAAGAATATTATTAATGAAATCAGCCCAGAGAAGAACAGAAATATGTATCTTGCACATACCTGATTTCACTTTCTAAGTGTGTGTGTTTTCATGGGTTTGGCTGGATATTGGTATGTTTGCCAACTTTTAACATCCTGTGAAAGAAAAGGAATTTGCTTATCTGTACTTCTGTATTGTAGTGGTTCATGAGAGTGAAATGTATTTTGACATATCATACATACTGGAGAGCAGTCCTCTTTTCGTTTTATTTGAGGCAGAGTCTTGCTAAAATGGCCAGAGAGATTTTCAAGTTTTTATTCTCCTACCCAAAGCTACTCAGCAGCTGGTACTTCAGGAGTGTAGCCCTGCGCCCAGTCTGGAATTGGGTTGAACTTAAAATGCAAACCAAAAAAAGACTTTGATAAGCAAGCAGAATTTCATTACTGTTGACAAGTTCTATAAACATGACGTATCTCTCAGTGGTTAGACTCAATTAGGGAAAATGACAAGTAAAAGAAATGAGAAATAAATAGACCTATATGAAAGTTATGTAGTTGGGGAAAAGGAGAAAAAAGGGTTAGGTTGACTTCTGAAAACCATTTCCATTTGCGTATGAACAGGGTCTTTTCACATTTGTGGAAAATAAGAATTCCTTGTTTGTGAATGAAACTTTCAGACTTGGAAACGTGCACAGAGATTTATTTTAGGAGGAGTCAGATGTTAGGTTGAGGAGGTGCTACAGAAGAGGAATGGATAGATAATTGACTGTCAAATTGTCCATTTCTGGCAGAAGGAGCTACCTGAAGAAGGGTTTAAGCCCTCCTCTGAAATCCGTAATGCCTTACTGGGAGGTGGGAGAGATTTTCATTTTTATTTTTGATAGCATGACAGATAATGGCATTATTACTGGACAGGTCTCCCATTTTTCCCCTGCCTGGGAAAATCATGGAGTATTTTCTGTACATGACTATCTCATACATAACTGAAATGAAACTTAATTAAGAGCTCCCTGAAATTAGAGCTCCTTGAAACTCTAATTCCTAAAGTATTAGTGATTCCCACCAATGATTGTTGCCCCATAGGCATTAAGAAATGTTAGATTCCTTTCTCACTGGCCGTAGAATATACTGTTTATAATATTTCAGAAATAGATGATCAAATAATCTTTCTGTTCTGGTACAGTACTTCTGGGAAAGTAAGTGTGCTTCAGAGTATAGAATGAGAAACTCTGCTGTGAAGATGAGCATCTAACTCATCCATTCAATAGAAATGCTTCAATATTTTATTACTAAATGTTAAGGTTCTTGTCTCTCCAAGTCAAAGATAGAGCCCCTGCCCTCAAACAGGTCTTGGTTCAAGTGTGGAGTGATCCTATTAGTGCATAGTACCATGGTAAAAGGAAGTTTCCTGGAGTCAGTCAGTGTTTCCAGTGAGTTGTGGAGATGGCTGAATGTCCTTTTGGCACCACAGGCAGGGGAGGCCATCTCAAAGGGAAGGAGCAGTACTGGTCAAAGTGCAGTGGTCTAAGGAGGAAGAGCTACTGTGTGTTTTCTCTCTTTATTATAAGTTCATTTTCATATGGTCCTTTATACGATTTCCAGTGCAGTTGTTACAATGTACACCTGTGTGAATCTGAAGTGTTCCTGTTTTCTTATAGGACAGCCTCACTCCACTATTACTTGCGCTGAAAGAAAACAATCAGCAAATGGCAGAATTCCTCGTGGACATGGGAGCGAGCATCCACGCGACGGATCATCACGGACGGTACAGGCATTTACTTTTCCTCTGTTCGTTTTGACCTTAGTGTGGTGTAAAATGGTAAGAATACATGAGTCAGAAATGTTCCGTTAATGGGAAGAAGTGGATTATCTTACAATGTTTAGGACATCATAAGCACTTTCAGCATAAACCATCAGTCATCAGTTATTAAGGGTGGGCAACACAACAACAGGACACAACATTATTCTTTTACCATTGCAGTGAAGAGTCATGTTTTGTTATTTATCATCAGATTTTGTTGCAACTGTGCTTTTCTAATTAGCTAATGGAATTTCATAGTATTTTGATTAACTTTGAAAATTGGTCCGTTTCATTGGCATATGAGTATTGAATTTCCCATCCTTGTTATCCGATTTTTAAACCTCTGCTTCTTTTATACTTGCCTTTAGAATTCTGAAGTTTAAAGCAGTGTTCCAAATCATTTTGTCTTTTGGATGCTGTTTGAATTAAATTGCTTTTCATGAAAAAGATTGATACTCGGGTGTCTATATAGGACATTTGATTGCTGTTATTTGTTGGTGTTCCTGTTTTCCTTTTTGAGTCTTAACAAATTTTTATGTTCTTCTTAATTGGAATGGTGAGATTTAAGAAAAGCAGCCTGAACTGGTTAATCTTTCGCTTCCCTCAAGAAAAGTCATCCTTTTTTGACAAAGGGAAAAGTTATAGTGGACTATTCAGTTTACACAAGACTGGGTTTACTTGTTTTTACATGAGAGTTGTACTACCTTGGTAATATTACCTCTCAACAAATACGTTTCCTGTTGTGAAAAGGATGAAGTGGTTGTAAGTTTTATACAATAGCACATTGTTTGTAGCCTACAATATTTTTATCAACATCATTAGGTGAAACACCTATGACCAGCATTATGAAGACTATTTTCACATGAATATTGTAATACTATATTTTTAATAAGCATATTCTGATTATTCTTATACACATTATCAGTGTATTACTACTATCATTACTATTCCAATTTTAATCCTGAAAGCTGTTTTATTTCTTAGATTTTCAACTGTTTATGAATTACAGCACAAGACTCTATTCTAGGCAAATAGTAGAGACTCATTCACTTCAGTTCATCCCTAATTCAAATAAGTGACTTCAGCCTAGTGCACCAAAGGACATTAAATTAGTAAATTCTACACTGTATGACCCGAGTGGGTCAAGACACTTCCTGTATCCTCCTTTTATCCCTGAAGTTCTTGTACATACATGAACCCTGAAGTGCACTAGAGGTTTGTTTCTATTTGCATGTGCTAATGGTTAATGTTACAGGGACAGGAAAGATATGAAACTGGTAGTATAGATCAGGTGAGCTGTTGGAATAACTTCATTAGGGTTCCTGAGGTGAAGTTCTTTCTCTGCTCTTTTAGAACGTCATTGATGCTCGCAGCAGGACACAAAAGCAAAGGAACAATCAGGCTGCTGCTGCAAAAAGGAGTTGACGTGTGTTTGAAAGATCACTCTGGCAGGACTGCATTGTTCTATGCAGTCAATTGCAGTGATAATCTGTAAGTGTTTACATGAAATGCTACTTTATATTGAAAGGAGGATCGAAGTCATTACAAGAATTGCACCTTCTACATCAGGTTTCAGCTGAATTCTGGTAGTTCTGGTAATTTGGCAAAGCAGCCATGAAACCAAGATCACTAAACAAAGTTAGAGAAGTCAGATGTTGCAAAGGTTATGGTTTTCTTTCAGAACTTCGTTCCATCCAAGAGCTGGGGTTTGACACTAGGGACTCAGGCATGTTAGGCAGGTTCTCTTCTTCTGTGCAGAACACCCAAGCCCTACCTCAGGACTTTGAAGAGCTTGTAGTTACGAATCCCAGTATCATCCAGAACCCCTGTGCATGGGGTTCCAAGAGTGTCACCTGTTTGATGTTAAATTAGTTAAATTTAACAAATAATCTTGTGAATTTCCTATGAAGAGGAAATTAATTTCCTGTTAAGAGCTGGTACCTTCAACCATACCCCCTAATTTTTTCAAGAAGCTAAGGCTGTCCTTTAGTCAAGGAAAAGAACACTCTTTCACAGGTAGGGTAGAGGAAAAGGACATCATTATCACTCCTGTGATACTACTGTTACAATGATGCTCTTGAAATTTCCTCTTGCATTTAGGTAATAAATAACGTCTACTGCCAGGTTGCACTAACTGATCCAGACCCCCTCACTGTTCATGGTAATGCATGCACAGACTTAAAAGGTAGACACTTTATGAATTCATGTTCGTTTATGCTTACTCATCATTCCAAAGTGGAATCACAGGCATTGGCATCTGGACCTCTTATTTTAGCCACATGTAGTGAGGAAACCGACCTTTCACTTAGCGTCAGTTTCGTGGAGCTGACACATTGTTTGGGACTTTCATGGTGAGTTATGCTACGAGGCATCATTCTAAACCTTCAGATAGGTTCCAGAAATGTTGCAGGAGGTGATCATTTCTGATTCTTCTGTGGCCCCAGATCTGCACCCAACAAGCCTTTCCGTGTGTAAAGAATTGTTTCTTTAGTCATGGGAGGAGCAATATCCTCTTTCCCTAGGGTGGGTTCCACCATTCCATTGTCCCTCAAGTGATCATTTTCCTGTAGTAATGAAACTCTCCCAATAGTATATATCCCTCAAGTTTTTTCAAATATTTTAAAAGTAGCCTTATGAGGAGGACATGGAGTACAATTTTATGAAATTGAAGAAAACTTGGATTTAAGAGAGCTAAACTTCATCCTGTTTCAGTAATCTTTCCATATAAAGCAGGGTTTTGCATTCCAGGTCACTGGAGATAAATGCGAAGATTAAGCATTATTCTGACAAAGAGCTCCTGGTTCAGAGTTTCAATAGGTCCGGAAAGAGTAGGAATAGTCCAAGTCATGTCTTAACATTCATTATTTTTCTGCCCTGGTTGAAACTGATTGGTTCAATCATTGGTGACAGTTATAGTATTTAATTTAATGGGATGATATATTTATAAATTGGTTTACCAATCATTACATAGCTGACTTCTCTGAAATTATAGATTCAAATACTAGCTAATGACCCAAGTTAGGACTTGATCTTTTCTGAGTACTTCAATATTGGAACATGAGGGAAAACACAGCTTGATTCGTGTTTGCAATTCCTGTATACTTCAGAATAGGGAACAAATTATTACTTTGCTTTCCTCTTTCTCTGAGCATGGTTTTATAACATCCCATTAAATCTCCAACCTGGTGAACTGAAGCAGTAAAATCCATATTGTTAAAAGAAAACTTAGGGAAATGACTTGCTTAACAATAATAGGCTGGTGCTTAGAAGCTGGAACTTCTTCTAAGTTCCGGGTACTTTGTGTCCCGGGAAGTCATGGATAGCATGACCTCATTGAAAGTGCCAGTATCATGTGCCAAACTGTGAGGTCTTTGATTTATGTCTGCCTCACTTTCCCTTTTTTTCCTTTCATTACTATCTTCAAAAATATTTGTTGATTTTACAAACTTGAAGTGTGTGTGATAAAGTTCTGTTAATAGAGCTGACTATGTGATCTGGTCTTATTAATTTGATATATTTGCTAAATGTTTTCCAGATGGGTATTAAAATAGTAATTTTATTTATTACTTTTTTGCACGTGTCAGTAAAGAAATAGCTGTTGCATATGAAGCAAAGCAATGTGAAATGTTTCAAAATAAATACCCAGGTAAGACTCTGATCAGGAATTACTGTTAATAACTTTTATGTATGTATGTATGTATGTATGTGGAGATGAGGATTATGAACCCAGTGCCTCACATGTGCTAGGCAAGCACTATGCCCCTGAGCCACAATCCTAGTCCTGTGAATTACTCTTGGTTCTACTGGCCTAGATAAAAATGGAAGTGTAGCAATATTTAAACCACAAAAGAGCAAACTAAAATATCAAAAAATGAATTATATTCTTGTAAATATGAACCAGTGGTTTTTTTCAGGGTTTTTAATTCAGTATGACCTAAGAATATAAGGTTTACAATTTGTAGTTTATAAGTATTCTAAGTTGCTTATTTTAACTAAATGGATTTGGATTTGTCAGCAGAAATACTTGCAGGAATGACATCAGAGGAAGAGCAGACAAGACTTGATGTCTGTGAAGTTAATGAACTAAAGGTATATTTTCAATGATCATTCTGCTTTAATCATGTTTTCTTTGTTTTCATAATGAAGATAAGGCCAAGGGAAATTACTGTTTGAGCATTGCCCTTTAGAATCAAAACATCATGTTTTGATATTTAATATTAAAACACTTTTAGCTGGTTGTCAATTTAAAATATTCTTAAAACCTAAATAACTTGTAGCCAAAGTCCATCCTTGGAATGGAGGCATTAATTTCTCTGTATATTGGATGGACTTCCATTTGTCTAACATTGTTACCAACTGCAGAGGGCCCCTGGGAATTTGAGTCTCAGGTTATGGGAAATATTCTCATAATCTCATAATCTTTGCTCCTTAGTCATCGGAAGACTTTCTGTCATTTGTCCAAGTGGCCTGTGAACAGGGAAACTAATGCAGGAGAGGTGGTTGGTAAAGAGTTGTTACTTGCTCAAAGTATCTTGCTGTGTTGATTTAGAGAAAAACTCTTTTCATTTACAATCAAGAGAATATTGGGAAGAGAGTGAGAAAGTGAGACAAGAGTGAGTAGGGATACAAAAATGTAATTCAGCTTGAGCATGCCAGCTAATATTCTGAGTGTTTGTTGTGCTTTCAAGGTTATAGGTTTTTTTTTTTTTAATTTTTTGTCAAAATATCGAAAGCATAGTTCCAGGCTGACTTTAGATATTTAAAAACTAGTGGGGGGTCTGTGGGCCAGGTGTGAAGGTGCTGGGGTTGGTAGTAAAGTGGCATGCGGGGCTAGGTGGATTGGGGGAAGGTGGCTAAGCTATTTGTCAAGTCAGGGGGACCTGGCTGACCATGTCCACGGGGCCCAGCTTTCCTGGGCCAGGTGGATCAGGGCCAGGTGCTGGGTCCTACTGGTTGATGCTGAACCTTTGTGCCATGCCAGGTGGGTCTCTTGGCCAAGTGACAGCTTGGCATGCAGAGCTGTGGGCTGATAGTGAAGCTAAGGGTCTAGTAGGCAGAGCAGTGGGCTTGGTTGGGGGACTGGAGGGTTGGGAGATTAGTGAGGGAGTGGCGTACTGGTGATGAAATTGGTAGGTCCTGAAGACCCTGGGACCAGTGGGTGTTGGACTGAGGTGGGAGTCAGGGAAACAAATGATGATGCTGTCACATTTTTCAAAAATCACCAGTCTCATGAGTTTTGTTATTTGTTTTTCTTTTTTTTTTTTTGATTCATCTGTTTACATGATTTTGTTACATCATGCAATACAAAATTGTATTTCCATTTGAGCATTGCAACTCACATTGTATACATTTGTTCTGCTTTCAAAGTTACAGATTTTCATTGTCAAAATTTTGAAAGCATAGTTCCAACATGACTTTAAATATTTAGAAACAACTGTATATTCTTCCACACATTTAAAAACAAAAACAAAACAGCAGTCTCCTGCAATTTTTTTTTTTTTCCGTGGTGCTGGGGATCGAACCCAGGGCCTTTTGTGCTTTCAAGGCAAGCACTCTACCAACTGAGCTATCTCCACAGACCCTCCTGCATATTTTGAATCAGCTGTTTACATGGTGGTGTTATAAAAAGAGGGGTAAGTTTAGACATGTGTGGTTTCATCACATTAGGAGCACACACCCCCAGCCAAAGATTTGGTACATGACTCCCAAGTTAGAAGACAAGGTTTAAGGTACACTGAGTTTTATAGATTGAAACACAAAAACAAAGAACAACCATTCAGAGATATTATGTAAGAGACAACTAGATGAGGCTTCCTATTGTTCTCCAATACATTTAATTACTTCAACTCAATTACACATGTAATGTATCTGATGGGATGAAATCCATCTGACTGATTTGATGAAATTTATGATCCAGCATAATGGAATCAATGGAATCGATGGAACCATTTCCTTAGGGTTTTTTTCCCCATAAAATGCTAGGTCATAAGACTAGGTGTGTGGATGGGATCCTTTAAACTTCCTTGAAGACTTTTCCCATATTATAAGTAGAATATCAGTCTAGAGCAGTTAAATATTTCCACATCCTCAGGCTGTGCAATTTAACTGATGGTTATTGATTGTGAAATCAGAAAACAAGCTCATTTTCCAGTGTTGTGTATTAGCAACTCTGCAGTTTCAGTGTGTCCCTCATTCTGTGGTAACTTTGGCCTTAACTTCAGTGACAACCATTCCCATTTTTAAAACCCCAGAATCCAAATGAGAAAAGTGTTAAAGGCAGTGGTGGAAAGAGAGCATAGTGTGGAAACGGGAAAGCTGCCTGTAGCTCCTGAAGCCCCATGAAGTCTGTTCTCTAATCTGCCTGTTGAATGTTAGATCAGGTAATAAAGACAGAAGAGGACAGCAGTCTCTCTCTTTTTCCTCCTGCCAGTCACTTGGGGATTGAAAACATTAGGTGGCCAAGAGAGGATGAAATTAAAGCATAGTATGAACAATGTCCCTTTTTACCTTTTGGAACATGGTTTCTTTCACTCAAAGAGAAATGAAGCAGAATCTATAAATATTTAATTAGAGGGTATTTAGAAAATTAAAGTAAGCACCTATTTCCCTTTTACGTAACGACGACATGGTAGTTCCACAAAGCCAGGTTCTAATCTCAAGGAAAACAAAAATGTGCCTTTTGTTGAAAAGTACCTTCTCTCTCACTATCAATCTTTCCTAAAAGGATGAACAACACTGCAGGGGACCTGAAATAGAGAAAATTGAAACCCCAGCAATGTGGGAAGGTAGTGCTGCTGCTTCTGCCTCTAGTCATGATGAACTTCAAAAACCCAATAAACAGCAGTTGGCTCTTGAGAAGGAACATCATGATCAGTAAGACTATGGAAATATTTCCCAGTAGATAATAGTTATTAATTTTTAAAATGAATTCTAAATTGGGCTATATTTATGATTGTCAAATTTTATGCCTTCATTAGGGCTATTCATCCTTGCATGAGTCTCAGAACAAGGTATCCAAACAGGGAGGTACCAGTGCTTTAATTATACTAACACATAGTTCAACTACATTAATAAGTATGTCATTCATGTAGTTGTCTCACATGTTGGCAAATGTGAGGAAAATGATGTTCTTACGCACTATTGGTAAATGGAATTTGAAAAACCTGTTTGAAGGGTGATTTTGGAGCATGTATCAAAATCTCAAGTATATATTTTTTTCTTTTAGAAGCTTCATTTCTAGAACTGAAGCTTTCTAGGTCAAATAAATGTGACTTCAAATCATTATATGCATGCATATGATAAGGGAGATTATTATACATTATATGCTACAAAGGGTGATTGCATTTAGATATACCATATGTCCATGAAGGATAATATATATGCTAAGGATATTTATATAAACATGTTGGGGGGAAACTATCAACATTTCATAAAGGGTGTGTCATACTGTAAATCAGAAATTGGAAAACCTTTTTTGGCAAAATCTCAGGTAGTTGCTATTTTGTGCTCTGTGGATAATTGGGTCCTATGGGTGTGGCTACATTCCTCCCAACCTGCATGTATAGGGGCTGGGCTGTTCCTCAGCAGCAGAGTGCTTGGACAGCATACAGGTTGCCCCCAGTTGCATCACCAGCACCACAAAACCCTCTCCCCAACCACAAATCTTTACCTATATAGGCAGAATGCTGCATTTGGCCCACAGACAGTAGTTTCTTAACCCCTTCCTCTATTGAGATGGTCATATGATTCCTGTTCTTAATTCTGTTTAAGTGATGAATCACATTTATTGATTTTCCTTAGGTCAAACCATCCTTGCATCTCTGGGAGGAAGCTCACTTGAACATGGTGTATTATCTTCTTACTGTGCTTTTGAATGCATTTTGCATTGAAAACATGAATTTTTACATCTCTCTTCTTTATCAGGGATTTTGATGTGTAGTTGTGTCTCCTTGGTGTGTCTTTGTCAGGTTGTGGTATCAGGTTATGGGTTCATGCAGTGTATCTGGGAGTGTGGCCTCCCTTTGAATTTCCATGGAATAATTTGAGAAAGACTGATGCTATTACTCTTTTAAAGATCTGGTAGAATTCATCTGAAAATCCACTGGTCCTGTCTTTTCTTTGCTGTTAGGCCTTTAAATGTGGTTTCAAACTCATTAGTCAATATTGGTCTGTTGAGGTTTTCTACCTCTTCGTGGCTCAACATGGGCAGGTCATATGTGTCTAGAAATTTGTCAATGTCTTCTAGATTTTCCAGTTTGTTAGTCAACATTTCCACAATAGTTTCTAATGATCCTCTGGATTTCAAAAGCATCTGTGCTATTATCCCCTTTCTCATCTCTGTTGTTGTGGATTCATACTTCTCTCTCTTCCTTTGGTTAGTTTGGCTATGTGTTTACCAATCCTCTTGATCATTTCAAGTATCCAACTCCCTGTTTTTTCATTTCTTTGTATTTTTTCCCAATTTCATTAATTTTTGCTCCAGTCATTTTTGACCCCTGTCTTCCACTGGTTTTGCAGTTAGTTTTTCCTTTCCTAAGGTGTTGAGGTGTAGTGTATGAATTTACATATTTGGACCTACTTTTTAAAAATGTAGGTACTCAGTGGTAAACACTTTGCACTAATTGTTTTTATACTTTCTCAGTATTGATTGGGGTTGGGGATGTGGCTCAGTTAGGTCAAGTGCTTGCCTGGCATGCATGAGGCCCTGGGTTCAAATCCCCCAGCACCAAAAAAATAAATAAATAAATAAAAATAAGAACACTCTAGAAATACTGATTAGTTTTATTTCTTCAAAATATATCTTTCTTCTTTGATCCATTCTTTACTTCAAAGAGTATTGTTCAAAATCTTTATGTTCATATGGTTTTAATTATTTTTCTTGGCTGTTGAATTCTAAGTTAATTTAATTAAGGTCCAATAGGATGTGTGGGATTATATTGACTTTTTTGTGTCAGCTGAGACTTAGGTTGTGACATATGAAGAAGAGTTTTGTTGGGTATAGGAATCTTAGCTGGGAATTGTTTTCTTTTAGATCTTGAAATATCCCATTCCAGGCCCTCCTTCATTTTAGGGTTTGAGTTGAGAAGTCAGAAGTGAGCCTTGTTGACTTGCCTATCAGTATGAGTTGGTGTCATGATTTTTGTTTTGGGGATTCGATCCGGTACTCGCTAAGCCACATCCCCAGCACTTCTTAGTTTGGTCTCACTATGTTCCTTAGGGCCTCACTAAAGTGCTGAGTCTGGTCTGGAACTTGCAATCCTCCTGCCTCAGCCTCCCAAGTTACTTGGATAACAGTTGTGTTGCCACCATGTCTGGCAAAATATCCTAATTTTAAAAAACACTTTGAAGTGCTTACTTTCTACTGGTGATACTGAGGGGAAGTTTTGCAACTACTGACTTAAATTCTGTCACTACTTCACAGGGCAAAAATTGATATGGACAATGAGAGGGACATTGTCGAAGAGATTCTGCACAATCAAATTCTCTATGAAAAAGAGGTGAGTATGGCAACAGAGAAAATGAATTCTCAGGTATTTTCTCTATTCCTCTATGAATATTTGGAAGTCTGTATTTATATGAATATATATTTTGAAATTTCAGTATATATGTCATGAAAAGTATTGAGGAGATGAGTTTTAATATGTATATGTATGCATTTGACATTTTAATATACTTGTGAGATTGAGTGTACATGCATTTGGGAAGTGGTGGTGGCATTTTCTAAATAAGATTGAATTCCCAATGAGAATTCTGTTCCAGGGATATCGCATATTGAATTATTTGACTTTCTGTTCATCATGGAAGGTTTTTATCTCATACTCAATTATGTAGGATTGGGTGGATACAATAAGCTTGGTTTTCACCTGATTTTTTTTTTTTTTTGAGGACATTAGAGAGATGTTTCGAAGCCGTCCTGTCTTTTAATGTCAGAACTGAGAAATTAGTTGAAATTCTAATTGGCTTACCTCAAAAGGCAACCTCCTGTTTTCTCTTCCAGGTTTGCTAACTTCCATCCTCATTGTGTACATTAGACGTTTTCATTTTGATGTATTTTGGAGAGCATTGTATTCCTAAGGTTTAGGCAATTTTCTGATATTTTATTAAAAACCTTGTTCATTCCCTTAGTGTTCCCTTAGTGTTCATGCGCTTAGGTGCCTTCATCTACACCAGGCATTCTTAGATGTGTTCTCTTAATGTTTTCCAAGATTACTATTGTATTCTGTGCATGGTATCTTAATGTCTATTCCATGTTGAATGCATTACTTTGCAGATAATAAATTTTACCTTCAGGGCTTGAGAATGTGTTTTCTGTGTGAACTAATCTTCCTTTTCTAGGAATACTTTTTGTTTCTTTCTTAGACTGACTCTCGACTAATTGAAATATTTCTCATTCCATATTTTTCTCTATAGTTCATTTCTTACTTTTTCTTTCATAGTTCATTGATCATTTTAAATATAAATTTTAAAATTCCTTCTCCAACATTTCCTTCTCATTGTTGTCAGCAAGATCAGTTGTTGAAATTTCTGGACTGTTAGGGAAGCTTGCTCCCCTTTTCCTCTGGTCTGCGTGTCTCTCCGTATTCTGGGATGATTCTCTCTTTTACTTTTATGCAAGGGATGATTTAGTGAGCTCCTTCCTCTTAAGTGCCCCGGACAGGGCAAATAGCCAGGTGTTGTTCTCCTGTACCATGTGTATACTTAGCTGTTCCCAGTATCACACTTTGTGATCAGATATTAAACTCTTATTACTACAATCACATCAGATCAGCACAATGTACCAGCAGAACTTTGGGGGGAACATGTAGAAAATGCTTCCATGCTTCCTTTCATCCAGGTATAAAATTGTAGTAGTAGTCTGCAATAAGTCAATAAATTTGTTATTAAAGATAGTAAAATTACTTTTATAATATAGGTGCTGAAAAGGACAGGAAATAATTTGGAAAAGTAAAGCAGAGAAAGAGAAAAGATGGAAAAGTGTAATAGAAATCAAGGTATAAAAAGGGAAAATACGGGAAGGGTGGATGTGAGGCAGTAGCAGCTAACTCAAGAAGAAAAAGAGGGAGTATGAGGAGAAAGTGTAATAAACCTGAGCTAGTAAAACAGAGTTATTTCAAGGAGAGATAACAGTCTAGGAGGCCCTCTCTTGTCCTTGGTGTATCTGCATACCTACTATGTTTCTGCTCAGTTACAGGGATGGTGCCTGATTTTCTGTGACTTCACAGCCTGTTTAATTTTTTTCTGTAAGGGAGTGTATTTGTGTGAGCTCTCCTGAAGAAGAGCTGTGTGAGTCCTGTGAGTCCAGTGCTGTCACATCCAGAATGGGCTCCCATGCCTATTTTGATGTGTGTGGGGTGTGGTGGTCTAAGTTAGAGGCATATCAGCCTCTTTGCTGTGGTGCTGGGTGTCTCATGGTGGGTACATAAGGATCTGCTGCAGTCAGGTCACAGGTCAGTGGGTTTCTATTAGGGTACACTGGGAGGTAGCTAACACACATGGGGTTCAACTCTATAAGCCACTGTGGTTTTTACTGGCACTATGTATGCCCCCAGTTCTCTGCTGACTGCTTGGTGTTATCCTCAGGAGCTGTCTTCTGTGAGTCTGAATGAGAGTTGAGTTAACCGGCAGCTCTGGGACTTAGAACTTTGTATCCTCCTTGTGCTGGTGGGGCACATGCACTATTTTCCAGGTCCCTATGTTTTTCTCACCAGCTCTTTGTTGTTGTTCAGCCCAGGGACCTGAGCCTGGGTGCTTGGAGTGTGTTATGCTGCATCATCTGGCTGCTTCTCTTGGAAGCAGGAGTGCAGGATGCAGGTTCATGTCTGCCACTGATGGCGTGGAATGCTGAGCACCCACTCCTCTGCACAGGGTCATCTTTCAAATAGCACAGGACATTGTGGCTGTCCTCAAGTGTGGGACTTGTGTTTGAAGGCTTTTTGTGTGTGATGTGTGGCACAGCAGGCTCCATCCTGGTTGATGTAGAACACAGAGGCACCACCCTGAGTCCGGGGCAGGGCACCAATTTGCCTGTCTGTGTTTGAGCTCCTGTTGCCACTGGTGGTAATATTTTGGAGCCAAGTCGCTTTTGCTGGGACTTGTGTAGAGTTGGTAGAATTGCTTGCTGGATTTCTGCTTCTGTGGAACGCCTGGCTTTGCAATGTCTGTGGGCTGTGGATGTCACAGAAACCTCTACCCTGACTAGGACATCCCTCCATGGATTTTCCAGTCACCATGACTGGGGATAGCATGCCAGTTGATTCCCTCCTATACTGAGCTCCTGCAGAGTTTGGGGAGAGATCTGAGTTGGATTTAATAATCCTTTTGTTTTACATCTTGAGATTTATTAGTCTTTATAAGGAAATCAGAGTCTTCACCGCTATGTTGGAATGTGGAACTTAAATATAGTCCCAGCAATTGCAAAGTTCCTCTCTTAATTCCTAGGTCTTTCATCCACTTTGAATTGAATTTTGTGTGGGATGAAAGATCTAATTTCATTCTTTTCTTTGAGTGGACAAATATGGTATAATCTTTACATCTACAAATATTATTGAGGGAAAAATAAGTTCTAAAACTATGGACAGAATAATATAAACATATATGAAGAAAAAGTTATCTCTAAAGCATACAAATGTGTATAATTTAGAATTACATTTTTGGTATACTATATATGAAGAAACATATACTTTCATATACAAAACATATATGAAGACCTAGACATAGAGGAGGTAAATTACCACAAGGTTCGTAGTCATCATTCAGTGTGTGGGGGTCAAGAAGGGAATGCACACATGGGGACACAAAAGGGACATAAAAAATTTTCAACCTGTTCTATACTTTAAGGTGCACAGAAGGACTGCTTTTGTTTTCCTTATCTAACTGTACATATGAGATAGATTCACTTCTGTTTATGCTAATTAGAAATGTAAAATCAAAGAAAAATGGGTCTCACTCAAAAGGAAAGACATCAAATTGCTTTTCACCCAGATAAAGATACGCAAATGGGCAGTAGAACAATTCATGATTCCCCAAAGGTGGAATAGGATAAATACACTTATACTCAAAATTTCTAACAATGACATGAGTAATTAATATTTGAAATGTGATATACAACAATATTCTAAGAGAAAGAGTCCCCCACCCAAACTGTATTCTGTTGTATCCAATGGATGGCATTAACTGAATAAATTGAGATGTTAATTAAGAGAACCCATCAACTCAAATGTTCATCTCTTTGAGAGCTGTATTTCTCACAAAAGATTATTGTCATGGGTACTTTATTGTTTTTAAAGAAATATAACCTTTTATGAGATTTGATTTACACATAATGTCTTTCATATTCTCAGTACAATTCAGAATGTCACAAAATATTATGTCATGTAACTGTCACCACAAAACATGCAACATTTTCCTTACTCTTCAAAGATTTCAACCTGTTCCTTTGCCGTCAATTCCCACATTTCCTTCTAGGCCCAGGCAAGCATTGATTTTCTTTTTATAAATAGTTTTTCTTGTTCAAGAATGTATCAACAAATCGTAAAGTATGTATGCTCCGTGTCTGATTTCTTTCACTTGGAACATTTTTAAGATCCATTCATGCTGTTGCAGTTATTAGTGGTTAATTTCTTTTCATTACTTGTTGCTGTCCAGTGGGACATAAAGACACGTACACCTCAGATTGTCATGAAGGAGCTGCTTCTTTATTTGGATCCCAACAACAACAACAACCCCCCAAAAGCAGTCTCACCCTCAATACATAAGCAGTCTCATGCATAAGCAATTTCGATCAGATATGTCCACCCAATCCTGTTAAAGGTCAAGCAATCATGATCTCAAGCATACATGCAGCCAATTGTAACAGCTTCCTGTTTTTCTCCAGGCATACCAAGCATGCCCTTTGGCTCCCTGCCAGCCCACATCTCCCTGTTTGTTTATAAAAAGACCGTTCCTCTCTTAGGTTGTCCATGACAGAGCAACATCCTTACCTGTCATCAGAAAATGAAGCTTATGTCTTCATTCCCTGTCTTAGGTTGGTATGAGCTCTTCACGAATCTTACCTGTCTCCTGACTACTAGTCTAGCATAGCCAAACTTGGGGGGAGGTTCCCACATAACCTACTAAGTCATAGGAGCCATTTGGGAAGGGTGCTAAGTCAGGAGAAAAGGGTACAGTAGGTAACCCTAATGTGGAATTAGTGGTAAGAATAGGAGGATATAGATTGGAAGAGTTAGTAAGGGGCAAAGGGCAAGGCCACGCCTTTACTATCCCCCATAGGTAACGCACGGCTCCTCCATTATCATGGTGAGGGATCATCAACAACAGCAGTTGGAGGAACTTCCACATCTTCTTCTTGTTCTTGGTTTTCTATTGAGGAATCCTTGACCAGTCTTTCAGGCACCCAAATTGGTGATTGTGCGTCCTGTGGGAAAACACAAACAGATCCTCGGGTCCAGATTAATACCGGATCCGGATCCGGGCCTTTCCATTGTCCCGATAGAATGTCCTTCCAGAGCACTTGAGGTAGATTTTTTTATTAGGCTCTGAATGACGGTCAGCAGCCGATCAGCCCTCAGAATCAAGTTTAAAAAATTTAAAATGAACAAGGCAACAGATAATTTGTCTTTTGGGAATCTGTATGATGCCCCTATTCCCCCTTTTTGTTTATAAAGCATGTTTTTAAGTGTTAAATGGGCACGCTCAACAATGCTTTGTCCAGTAGGATTATAGGGAATTCCTGTGACATGTTGAATACCAAAGGTGGAACAAAATTGTTTAAAGGCCTGGGACGTATATCCAGGACCATTATCTGTTTTAATTTGTTTGGGGACCCCTAGGATGGAGAAGAATGTAAACAGTGTGTTATTACATCTTTGGTTTTTTTCTCCAGTGTAAGCAGAGGCTATAATAAATCCTGAAAAGGTATCTATTGACACATGGATGAATTGTCGTTTTCCAAATTCTGAATAATGAGTTACATCCATTTGCCAAATATGATTGGGCTGAAGCCCTTTTGGATTTACTCCTAACAAGGGGTTAGGAATAAGTGTATCACATTTAGCACAAGACTTGACTATGTCCTGAGCTGTTGCCTTAGTAATCTGATAGCATAAACGTAGAGTAGAAGCATTTACATGAAATTTGGAATGAAAATTTTTTGCATTTTCAAGTGCATTAAAGATGTGTGGGTCTCTGGTGGCCATGTCTGTTAAATCATTGTGTAAACTTAGAGGACCTGGAAGGCCAGTATGAGCCCGAACATGCCCAATAAAAAAAAGGGCTTTTTCTATCCCAAATAAGTTTTTGTAAAGATTGTAAATACTTAGTGATGGTGGCAGTGAGGGAGAGCAGACCAGTTAATTCTAAACTTTGAATAGCATTAACAACGTATTTGCTATCAGAGAATAGGTTAAAGGGCTCATGGTGGGTTCTGAATATTTCTATAGCTACTAATAGTTCTGTTTGTTGTGCAGATAGAGTATTAAACAGCAGTGTTTCTGTAACATTATTTACAGTACTAGCACCCGTACCATTTTTTGATCCGTCAGTAAGTATAAGGGTAGCTCCTATAATAGGTTCTTTTCGGGTGACTTTGGAGAAAATTATAGGATGTTGACTCCAAAATTTGACCAGATCAGATGGCAAATGATTGTCAAACACAGCAGAAGTACTAGTAAAGACTATAGCCCCTGAATTTGAATTATTAATAAGACATTGTATCTGATCAGTAGTATAAGGAGTAGTTATTGTCGAGGAATGTGACCCAAAGGTGGAAAGGGATACTTTTAATGCCCTAAGGATTAATTCTGCCACAGATTCAGTAAATAAGGATAAGACCTTGTTAGGGGCATAATTCATGTGAACCCATAGAATAGGACCCTTTTGCAAAAACACTCCTGTGGGTAACTTATTTGTGGCCAAGACAATGAATGATAAAGGCTTAACTAGGTCAATACAATCAAGATGAACCTTTTCCATAGCTGTTTCAACAAGCTTGAGAGCTGTTTGAGCCTTAGGGGTAAGCACCCGCTTAGAAAGGGGATGGCCTGGGCGGGAATTGGCATTGCCTCTAAGACACTGTGCAGGCGCTGCAGCCATCATCTGACCTTGAATAAAAGCCTCATTAATATCCCTACAAGCCTTTAAATAGGCTCCAAGGTCTTTGTTTTTCCAAGGTCTTATTGCTTCTTTACACCATTTATTTGCTTGCTCATATGCAAGCTGTTTGATTAAAGGCATAGCCTGGTCTACATCTCCAAATAGACGTCCTGCTGTTTGAATCACTCTGTCTACAAAATTGGCATAGGGTTCATTGTTGCCTTGAATAACCTTAGATAACTGTCCCTGAAGATCACCAGCACCTGAAAGCGTTTTCCAAGCTTTAGTGGCAGCAGCACTAATTTGTTGATACACACCGGGGTGGAAATTAATCTGATTCCCTTGCCCTTCATATGGTCCTTGGCCTGTCAGCATGTCTAGATTCCATTGAGGATTGCCTACAACTGCATTACCATCAGGCAATATCAGAACATAACTCCTGGTTGGCCACCTTCCACATAAGATATTGTCTCCCAGATAAACATGCTTTTGCTAAATTACCCCAATCAGTCAGAGTAAGATTTTGACTTGCAAGATTCTCTAATAAAGAAATGGTAAATGCAGCTTGTACTCCACAGAACATAACTGCCTTTTTTAACTGTTTCACTAATTTTATATCTAATATTTGATGATATCTCTGATTGTTTTGATCTTCAAATACCAGGAATATTAGGAACACTGATCGAGATTCTACATCAGCCCACTGTCTGGGGGCCGACCCTGTGCAGCAAGTACATGCACCCCTACAACTTGGAAAAGAGTGGTGACCTGGATTATATGCCAGAAGGCGTGGTGCGGTAGGGGCTAAATGCCACTGAGAGAACTTCTTTTCTAGCTCTGTCTCAGATAGTTCCTGTTCTTCAGAGTCACATCCCTGTTCTGAGTCTGAACATCTACCTTCTCTTTCAGAAGCTCAATTTGATTGTTCTTCTTTTACAGTTTCTAATATCTCTTCCCCTTCTCTAAGCTGTTCTTGAAATTTTGGTTTTTTAGAAGTCAGACAGAAACGAACTAATGTCCATATAGGCAAAGTACCAAGAGGGGCTGCGAATCTGTGAAATTTAAACCAAAACCAAACAAGAAAAAGTAACAAAAATATTAACACAACTAATACCTTACACACATTCATTTACTACAGGATGTTCTTTGCTGTCTCTTGGGACAGCCTTCTGTTAAGTTCCCTCACTAGGGGAGCCTTCCATTAGTACCTTAAGGCTACTGTTTCCTCGAATAGGGAAACCTGCTAGTTGACTGCTAGTTGACTGTGCTAGTGAAAAATTTTCTCCTTTATTACTTACCTGAGTGCTCACCGTTCCCCGTACGGGCCACCAAATGTTGCCATCCAGCGGGACATAAAGACACGTACACCTCAGATTGTCATGAAGGAGCTTCTTCTTTATTCAGATCCCAACAACAACAACCCCCCAAAAGCAGTCTCACCCTCAATATATAAGCAGTCTCATGCATAAGCAATTTCGATCAGATATGTCCACCCAATCCTGATAAAGGTCAAGCAATCATGAGCTCAAGCATACATGTAGCCAATTGTAACAGCTTCCTGTTTTTCTCCAGGCATACCAAGCATGCCCTTTGGCTCCCTGCCAGCCCACAATTACTGTTCATAAATTGCTTATACAGATATACCAAAATTTGGTTATTGTCCTGTTTGTGGACATTTGAGATCTTTCCAGTTCAAGCTCGTATATAGAAAGCCATAAATATTTGTGTATAAGTTTCTGTGTCCATCAATGTTTTCAGATCCCTGGGGTAAATATCTTGGGTAGCTGAATATTTAACAGTATGTTCATGCCTGTGTTCTAAAATTGTTGTGCTATTTTACATTCTCATTAGCAATAGCAGATAATTCTGTCTGCTCTCTACATCTTTTCCTAGTCTCCTTGTAGTTTTAATTTGCATTTCTCTGGTGATTAGTAATGCTGACCATATTTTTTTTCAAAATTTTTTAATTTTTTAATTTTTTTTATCCATTCTACCCAAATGAGGTCCAACTTTTCATTTCTCTGGTTGTAAACAAAGTAGTCACATGGTTTGTGTAATCATACATGCACATAGGGTAATGATGTTTGTCTCATTTCACCATCTTTCCCTCCCACCCTCTCCTCACCCTCTCATTTCCCTCTACACAATCCATCCTTCCTCCATTCTTCCCTTACCCCCTCTGCCCCATTATGTATCATCATCTACTTATCAGAGAAAACATTTGGCATTTGTCTTTTGAGGATTAGCTTATCTCCTCAGCATGATAATTCTCCAACTCCATCCATTTACCTGCAAATACTGTCATCTTATTCTTTATGGCTGAATAATATTCCATTGTGTATGTACACCACAGTTTCTTTATCCATTCATCTATTGAAGGGAATTTAGGTTAGTTCCACAATCTACCTATTGTGAATTGAGCTGCTGTAAACATTGATGTGGCTGTGTCACTGTATTATACTGATTTCAAGTCCTTTGAGTATAAGTCCAAGGAGTGGGGTAGGTGGGTCAAATGGTGTTCCATTCCAAGTTTTCTAAGGAATTTCCATACTGCTTTCCAGAGTGGCTACACCAATTTGCAGTTCCACATCCTCGCCACGACCTTTCGTTGCTTTTATTCTTCATAACAGCCATTTTAATTGGAGTGAGATGAAATGTTAGGTAGTTTTGATTTGCATTTCTCTTTGTACTAGAGTTGTTTTACATTTTTTTCATATATCTGTTGATCACTTGTATATCTTCTGTGAAGTCCTTAGCCCATTTGTTGATTGGGTTATTTTTATTCTTGGTGTAAAGTTTTTTAAGTTCTTTATAAATTATGGAGATTAGTGCTATATCTGAAGTGCATGTGGAAAAGATTTTCTCCCACTCTGTAACTCTTTTCACCTTTTCAATTGTATCCTTTGCTGAGATAAAGATTTTTAGTTTGAATCCATCCCATTTATTGATTCTTGCTTTTATTTCTTACCACAGAACACTAAAGAAATTAAAGAAAACCTTAGAAGACAGAATGACCTCCCTTGTCCTTGAATAGGCAAAATTAATATTGTCAAAATGGCCATACTACAGAAAGTGCTATACAGATTCAGTGCAATTCAAATTAAAATCTCAATGACATACCTAGTAGAAATAGAGAAAGTACTCATGAAATTCATTTGGAAGAATAAGAGACCCAGAATAGCCAAAGCAGTCCTTAGCAGGAAGAGTGGTGCCGGAGGTATCACAATACCAGACCTTCAGCAATATTACAGAACCATAGTAACAAAAATGGCATGCTACTGGCACCAAACTAGACAGATAGAGCAGTGGTACAGAATAGAGGACACAGAGACAAATCCACACGCACACAGTTATCACATACTAGACAAAGATGCGAAAAGCATACAGTGGAGAAAGATAGTCTCTTCAACAAATTGTGCTGGTGAAACTGGAAATTCATATGCAATAAAATGAAATTAAACCCCTAACTCTCACATGGTACAAAACTCAACTCAAAATGGATCAAGGACCTAGGAATTAGACCAGATACCCTGCACCAAATGGAAGGAAAAAGTAGGCCCAAATGAAGATTTGGTCCATGTTGGCTTAGGATCAGAATTCCATAACAAGACTGACCATATTTTCAATAGCCATTCATGTGTCGGTGACTGCCAATCCAAATCGTTTACCCTTCTTTGTTGAATTGTCTTATTACTGAATTTAAATATTTTTTCTTGATGTGACTCCTTTGTCAGACATAGGCTACATAAGTATTGTCTCTTACTCTGAGCTTGTTTTTTCTTTCATTACACTGCATTCCGAAGAAAGTTTTTCAGTTTTTCCATTTGTTGTTTTTAGATAGCATTCATTAGGTAAATATGTCATCACTTACAGAGAAAAATATTTCAGGGTATAGCCCTTAAAAATCAGGTTTGTTCAGGCCACCTGTGAAAGATAAAATCAAAATAGTAATTTGAATTTCAAAGTGTAGACTACACTGGCTATGCTCTGTAGTGACTTTGTGGTATAATATAATTTTGAGAAGACTTCTGCATTCAAAGGAGTTCAAAGTAAGATCTATAAGATTGTGCATTCAGTTCATTTACATTCAAAGACACTACATTTGCTTCATGGCTATAATGATTGAAACTCATTCTCTAATTTTCTCCTCTTTGAGGAAACAAAAGGAAGATTTAATACTCGGTTGACTAATGAATATTCAAAGCTGCCCCTCTCCCTTAGAATCAGCCAAAGAAAATCACATAAAAATATTTGACTTGGATAACTAAAAAATATATTTCCAGTTTTTCATAAACAGAGATGCTTCTCAATTTCTGTGAGACTGTTCTCGTACTAGTATGTTCATTAACACATTATTTTATTTATGCAGCTGGATGATCTTAAGGAACAACTGGAATATTCATCTTCACAGTGTGCATATCTAAATATAGAAAATCAATTCCTGAGGCAGCAGTTTCTGTCTATGGAAGAACTAAAGATGACATTTGAAAAACTGGAGGAGGAGAAGAAGCAATTAGAAGACAAAATATTAACCCTTCAATCTAGAGAAAATGATTTGGTGGAAATTGATCCAAGAGGACAGTACGAAGCAGCAAGTGAAAAGACAGGGAGGGAGAAAACATTGGAGGAAACGGTGCAATCTTTACAGGTGAATTTTTCTGTGATGTACTTCAGTTCATTCACTGCAACATGTATCCTGGATGTCTATGTGGTATGTGGTTCCTCTGTTCCCTTACAGAAATTTGTTTTCAAGGTGTCTAGAGAACAAGAGGTCATAGGTTTTCCCTGGAAATAGTGCAGAGCTCATCATTACTAGAACTAAGTTGATCCTTCAGAAAAGTGATTTTCATTCAAGAAAATCATTGGTGGCATAAAGCAAGAATAGTACACGGAAAAGGAAGGAGAGTGATGTAGAATAGGTGTTTGCTGACAACCTTATGTTGTAAAAATTTTGAACCAATTTTATTATTCTCTGACTCATCTGATTACAAAGTGATTCGCAGCTGAGGATGTAACTCAGATTACTTACTTGCCTATCTGGAGCAAGGAAGACCTGTGTTTGATCCCAAGCACTACACAAAACAATAACATAAATGAAACAACTAAAAGGAGACTAGAATAATGGTTTAAATCATTTAATTTTGCACATTTAATACAGTTGATAGAAATGGCTTAATTTTTTTTAAAAAAAATCTTTTTTCACATTTAAAAACATGCTTATTCACTGCCAAAAGAAAAAATGCACAATAAATTTTTGTATGATACTTAATGTCTAAAATATATCCTTTTAAATGGATTCAGGCAAAGATCTATTTACACCAATTAAGAGAACATCACGATGCTTCCATGAGAAGTGAGATGAAGCTGAACATTCAAGACATGAAGGCCAAACTTTTTGACATGAATAATCAAGTTTACGCTTATAAAATAGAACTGGAACAGTATAAGCAGCTCTATTTAGAAGAAATGGACAGGAGAATGTCATTGTCTGATGAACTTAGCATGTGAGTGAAATTAGTATCATAGGAAGTACATTAAGCTGATATATTTGTCTGTAAAGAATAACATTTCATGAGTCACAGTCATGAGATGATTAGAACGTGCAACTTGGCAGCCTAAATTGGAACCATATTGATAGTAAACTGATGTTCAGAATATGAGTGCAGGGCCCTTTCTATATCTCCCCCCTTTTGGGGTTTATGTCATTTGCATCTTTCTCAGTAATGTAGTTTTATTGCTAAAATTATCACGTAATCTTTAAGTATTTATCTAATGTCTTGTTTAGCATCTTACGAGTGACTTGTTACAAATTCTCTTGATAGCATTCTGTCCAAGAAATATATCAGTAAGTTTACATGAGAAAGATTATAACTGAAACCCAAAGATTATATCTGTAATCCTCCTCCTCTGGGTGCATTCTGGTACTTGGTCAATGAATTTTCCTTGTTTGAGATCTTTCCTATTATCCCTGGAGGGTCACTGGAGACGATCTGTCCTTTCAAGATTTTCAAGTCTACATAAACTCATACTTGTGATATAGGAAATGGTTAACACGCGATGAAGAAAAGAATACATCGCAAAGTGGTTGAAACAAATTCCTTGGCCCAGTGAAAGGGTGTGAGTGGAAGACAAAGGGTTGGTCCCCCGTCCAGTGCTGTGCTAACGATGTTTTAAGCTAACTGTCTTCCAGGCTGCTTGAGTTCTTGTGACCACCAAGTGAGTTACCTGGAGGTTGGTGCTGTGAATTATTCTGGAGGACGCAGTGCTCGTTTCCTTCCATCTGATGTGTGGACTCTGCAGATCGTGAGAGCATGTGTTGACAATGCCTTTGGGGGTACATCTTCAAAGGCATAAACTGTTTTCACTAAACACAAGTATTACTGCCTTGACTCTTTGAGTATTATATATGCATATATTTAGGCAGCATATCATGGTGTTTTAATGTACATAGTATTAGAATAGGCCATTAGAATCACCTAAATCAGCATATGCGTCATCTCACAGTTATCCTGTGAACAGTGTACTGCTAACAGCATCTTGCAGGGTCTTAGGAGTGGAGAACTTCCAGAGGGCAGAGGTGTCACCTGTTGACCACACTTCATTGATAGTTATTTCTCCCTCCCCCTCTGTTTGAGCTGTGAGTTAGTTTGAACTATTAGCTTTTCCCCCCTAGGAATATATGTAACTCATTCGCGCAATTTGAAACTTAAAATTAACTGTATGCGGTAGGTCTGCTCTGACACGTTTAGGATTAAAACACTGTTGAGTGGAAAACTCCATTTACTCTCATGGTACTTTCTGAAGAATGCACTTCATTTAGGGAAAATGAGAAACTAATGATTTTGTTTTCCAATCTTTGCAAGACAAAGGAAAGTCTAGCGGAAGTTAGTAACAAACTTGCAAGACATTGTAATGTTCAGGAAACATCAATGATCCTAATGTACACCAGCCATGTTGAAATAACAGCATGCAGAACTGTGGCTGCCAGGTGAGTGGCATTCTCTATTTTCCTTCGGGTCTCAGGTGTGTGATAGAATTCTTTTTGTTTCATTTGGTAAATTCCAGAGTCATTCCATTGACTTGTGCATGTGAAGTGAAGGTCACAATAATCATGTGAATGAAGAAAGAAAACAGAAATTTGTCAGGTGTGCCCATATACTGTATAAAAAGATAGAGAAGGGTGGGTTTTAGGGTGAGATGTTACAAAACCAGAGACTTGTAAATATTTTTAGCCATGATTCCAGAAAGCAAAATATTCCCAATAGTATGAGTAGAGAATTTGTTTACCATCTTCTTTTTTTGCAAGGTTAATCGTTCTGGATTACTTCCATTATGAAGTGCTGTCTTAAAATCATTGTGTTGTAATGTTAAGGAAAATGAGTATAATGATTATTGTTCTAGTCTGTGATTTCAACCCCACTGTTTTTTAAAGCAGTTCTTCTCCATGTTCATAGCATGAAGTATTTATTTCATCTCTTAGCATTACCTGAAATTTACTCCTGTCATTTAGCAACTTTTTTGTATTACTAGGTTACCACATATAGGTTTTGTTCATTGGTACTATAAGTATGTACATTATTGAATAATTCAGGGATGCTCTGTTTTATTGATGGGGAGGTATTTTAGAGTTTGTTTGGTGCCTTATTGATTTTTATGATAATATATAAAAATAAAAATTAGCAGGAAGATATATCTCTCATAATTTTATTGTACATAGAATTGTTTTCTGATAATACACAGTTCTGAAAATGGTTATGTAAAGTTGAGAACTGAACCCGGGTGTTGTATGCACAGGCTGACACCAATATACATGCCATACTGTGATAACTCAAATCTTTAAAAAAGTACTCAATTTCATGAAAGAGAACATTTGATGGCTTAACTAATTTTATGTTCCAGTGCTTTGTGCCTAACAGTTTAGAAGAAAAAAAGCAGTACAGATGAAGTCAATGTTTAACTCGTGTTCTTTGTGCTGGGGAGGGAGCACAGGTCCTCCAGCTGGGTAGTGAGGCTCTCAAGTGCTGAGACACATCCCAGGCCCACGAGTACATTTGATAGTCGTCGATTTTGGAATGGCATTACACACACTCACAAAAATTTTGGTGTTTCATTTCAGTAATTTTTTCCTTATTCTCAAATATTATTTTTGGTTCATATTTTCTACCTTAAACGTGACAAAGTAGGTGCAACACAGTCAAAGCCAGATGCCACAAACTCTACCAATTTTCATGATGAAACATTGTATACAACACACTATTGATTGGTACTTTTCCTCCACTGAGCAGACTGGTTTGCATCTCCAAGGCAGTGCCTATCTTATCCGAATTGTAATTCTTACCACATTATCCTAGCATAATGCTTATTACTCAGACATCAAAGATTGATCTGAAAAGCTTTCTGTTCTCCAAGTGAAATGCTCTGTCTTCCTTCTGTCTTGTGTAAGTTGGAGGTAATTCTCAACTGCCTCCAATTATTTTCATTTTCATTGAGTATTGTCACAAGTTGTTTAAATATACACATCATTCTTTGGGTTCTTGTTCCACAAACTGTTCCTTGGGCCTTTGGGATAAAATACATATATTTTATAATTATATACTAACTGGTGTAGAGTTCTTTCATGCATAAGCCATTTGCAATTTAACATTGAAATTCACACATGACAAACTTCCTTAATTTTATTATACCTGAGTGTATATTTATTTCCTTATAACAGTTGAGTGCTCCAGAAAAAGAGGCAATGATATCAAATTTTTCTTTATACCATGAAGAGTCATGAAATATATGGAAAAGTGTGTATGTATTAGTTAAATTTTTTTGAAGGAATGCTTTTCCAACACATCATTTAGAGTAAGATCCAGTGGACGTTCAGTGTACCCTCTTGAAGTGAGTGAGATCATATTTGTATTTGTTATGCCTTACTCTTGTTGATTTCACTATATTTCTATTTTTAACATCTCCCTTTCAGCTCTACCTTTCTTTCAAGTGAGCAGTATTTTGAAGAAGAAACATCATAAAGTCAAGGGAAAAGAAAACCTTTCCATACGTCTCTGCGATCAACCATTCATTTGCTGGGTTGTGGTGTGGTGTGGTAGGCAGCAAAGGACACTTTATTCCCTCCCAACCCCCATCAGAAGCAAAAGGCAGAGGGATAGAGACCAACCTCCTAGCTGCACTGCTCAAACCTAATACTTAAGAAGAAGATGGGCTTAGCCATGAAGCCACAGTGGGCTTCCAGATCCTCCATCTCAGATTGGACACTTACTCAATTTCCAGTGGAAGAAGCCACTACTTGACTGGTGTCCCAGAAACAGGATGCTCCCTGCAGACATGGGAGCAGAGCCACACATTACCATAGGCAGATATATCTTTCAAAGAGAGATGGAGAGGCAAGCCAGGGCATTCAATGTGTCCCATCCAGTCACTAGGTAAATCTCTCCTCTCATGAAGAAGGGGGAGAGTCCAAGTCCTTACATGGAAACTTGAGGCCAGGGAAATGAATTTTCTGCTACCATTTCTGCCTGGATTTAAATTATGCTTGAAATGAAGCATAATTTGTGTGTATCTGAAAACATGACTAGAAGTATGGTAGATGGTAAAGAGAAATTTGTTTTGTGCTTTGAATTCTGCTATCATTGATTTTACCACATGGATAATTCATTTGTGGATTCCTTTTGGGAAACTAAGTCTTACCTTGAATAAATAAATAAATTCTTTAAAAAGAGAGCTTTCTCATTTGAAGTTTGTATGGGTCAACAATAGGAGTTCATCCTTGAACAGATACCTTAACGTATCTGTGCTTGATAAATAGGGAATAAATGATCACTGCTACTAGAGTTCATGGTATTTATTTGTATTCCTTTATTTTATTCATAATATTATAGCATCTCACATTGGAGAGTTACCCTTGTATACGTCATGACTGAACATTTTGATCCTCAGGACAAAGTTTTGCATATACATTTTCTTGCAACTATGTTTAAAAATCCTTTTTCTTCACTGAGTATATTAGTGACACCCTGGAACTCCAGGCTCACTAACAGTCTAGAACCATTTGACTTTGTGACCTCTCAAGTTATCATCTCCCTGAGTATCCATTGGCTCTTTTATATTTTTTTAATCCACACTTTTTTTTATTGTAAAGAAATGGGGTACACGAAGTAGAGGCGTACCATTTGTGTAATCATACATTTACACGGGGCAATGCTGTTTGATTCATTCTGTTACTTTTTCTACCCCCCCACCACTCCATCCCCTCCCACCCCTCTTTTCCCTCTATACAGTTCCTCCTTCCTCCATTCTTGCCCCCTCCCCCTCATTATGTGTCGTCATCCGCTTATCAGCAGGATCATTCATTCTTTGGTTTTTTGAGTTGGCTACTCTCACTTAGCATGATATACTCCAATTTTATCCATTTGCCTGCAAATGCCATAATTTTATTATTATTTATGACTGAGTAATATTCCATTGTATATATATACCACAGTTTCTTTATCCATTCTTCAATTGAGGGGTATCTAAGTTGGTTCCACAATCTGTCTGTTGTGAATTGGGCAACTACGAACATTGATGTGGCTGCATCTCTATAATATGCTGATCTTATGTCCTTTGGGTATAGGCCGAGGAGTGGGATAACTGGGTCAAATGGTGGGTCCATTCCAAGTTTTCTAAGGAATCTCCACACTGTTTTCCAGAGTGGCTGCACTAATTTGCAACCCCACCAGCGGTGTATGAGTGTATCTTTTCCCCCACATCCTCTCCAACACCTATTGTTGCTTGTATTCTTGATAATCGCCATTCTAATTAGGGTGAGATGGAATCTTAGTGTAATTTTGATTTGCATATCTCTTATTACTAGAGGCATTGAACATTTTTTCATATATCTGTTGATTGCTTGTAGATCTTCTGTGAAGTAGCTGTTCATTTCCTTAGCCCATTGCTTGATTGAGTTGTTTGTATTCTTGGTGTAAAGTTTTTTGAGTTCTTTATATATTCTGAAAATTAGTGCTCGATCTGAAATATGAGTGACAAAGATTTTCTCCCACTCTGTAGGCTCTCTCTTCACATTGCTGATAGTTTCCTTTGCTGAGAGAAATCTATTTAGTTTGAATCTATCCCAGTTATTGATTCTTGCTTTTATTTCTTCTGCTGTTGGAGTCCTGTTAAGGAAGTCTGATCCTCAGCAGACATGTTGAAGATATGGACCTACTTTTTTTTCTATAAGATGCAGGGTCTCTTGTCAGATTCCAAGGTCACAGAAATAGAGCAACCAATCATGAAATTCATCTGGAAGAATAAGAAACCCAGAATATCTAAAGCAATCCTTAGCAGGAAGAATGAAGCAGGAGGTATCGCAACACCAGAACTTCAACTATCCTACAAAGCAATAGTAAAACAAAACAGCATGGCATTGGTACCAAAATAGACAGATAGATCAATGGTACAGAATAGAGGACACGGACACAAACCCAAATAAATAAAATTTTCTCATACTAGACAAAGGTGCAAAAACATGCAAAGGAGAAAAGATAACCTCTTCAACAAATGGTGCTGGGAAAACTGGAAATCCATATGCAACAGAATGAAACTAAACCCCTCTCTCTCACCCTGCACAAAATTCAACTCCATTGGCTCTTGTATGAAAAGAGATGCTGAGCAAAATGCTTTCTTACAGCTTAATCATTCTGGCATTCTGATTAGTGCTGTATTTCAATTGTGGAGTCTCGTTTTAAGTGTTTATTAATTAAGATTTAATGTTTGTTTTTTCTTTTTATAGGTAATAGTGAAATCTCCAAAACAAGAACTTTTAAATCTGGGATATAAGTTTGAGATCATATGCACAAAACCATCTGTTTTCTTGTTATATAATGAGCCTATTGGAAATTCACATTTGTGGTAGCATTTTATTTGGCTTACTCTAGAGATTCTTCTAGTAGGCCTTAGTAAGATCAGCCTTTCAAAATGGGAAGATTGTGCTCCACATATTCTATTCCTAGTATATATAAATTTAATATCATGTGGGAACTCCAGGGTGAGTTTATCAATTACACAAGCTGCATTTTACTGATAAATATGCATGTGATGCTTAATTACTTGAAGAAAAGAATAAAATTAGGACTTGAAACAATTCATGAAAGTGGACATTTGAAAACTTGTCACAGTGGCACAAATTTAATTGCCCTTTTGTTCTTACTTTTAGGAGACAGTAAAGAAACCCATCTTGGAGGATGATATTGAAGATTGGTCTTCTGATTATATAAGATGATTATTTTATAAAAGACTTTCTAGTGTATAAGACACAGCAGTGTCCAACTGTGCATAGTAGACAGTTTTCTTCGTTTTTACTTTGTTATCTGTGTTATAGCTCAATATGGATTTGTGTTTATATAAATTGTATTTCATGTTAAACTGAAATAAGTGCTTGCTTATGTGAAAAAAAGAGACACTATGACTTTGATACCTTTCTAAATTAACAAATAAAACAGTGCTTTTAGTGTTTTGATAGCATGAGAATGAAGTCCAGCAGTTTCCTAAAAATGTTTCTTCCTTTTAACAATGTTGAGTGTCCTTTAAGCTTGTGTGTTTTTCACTACTCATGCTTTGTTGAGATCTTTATGTAACAGAATAGGACAGTGATGAATATTGTGAGACATTTTTCTCATTTTTTCCTGCCTAATCTGTTCTAGGAACTGTATTAAACCATTCCAGAGGGAAAACTTCTGAATTTCTGTTAAAGAAATAGTTTGATTCAATGGGATAGCAAAAATTGGATGAAAGGGACTTTCAAATACTCTCTTCATGTTTTTAAATTGTCCTGGTGAGACAAACCACTCTACGCTGCCACCAAGCAGGAGAAAACTACAGCCTTCAGTGCCCAGGACCTTCAGATAGGCTCTTGGGTGTCCCTTGGCAGAGCAGCCCCTCCCTTAGCTTGTCCCTGCTCCCTGCTTACTCCAGGGTTGAGGGTGTGTATAGGTCAGTGTAGATTTCATAGTTAGCACTTAATAGATCAATTAGAATTGCCCATTGAATCAAAATTATCTTAGTAGCTTTCCATATTACATGTCTATTCTGTTCCTAAATATAACTAGTTCTAGGCCCTGAAACTCTTCTTTTAAGGCCACATTTTAAGATGATACTCCCAGAGTTAGAACTCCCTTTTAAATTTAGCATTACAAATAATATTTTTATTCCTTACACTGTGACAGGTGTTGCAATGAGGTCTAGTCAGAGAACTGAAACCAAGGTAGTTTGTAAACACAGTGGAGCAAATTTAGGTTAATGTATCATTTTCTGAAATAATCTATAAATAGCAAATGTCCCTTTTTTGGTTAATATGTTTTATGTTAAATACATTTTGTTAAATATGTTTTGCTCATTTCATCAAATGAGAAATAGGACAATATAAATGTTCTTAGTAAAATAAACATCCTTATTTCTTTATGCTCTCTAACGTGGCTTCATGGTCTCATTACTTCTGCTGTTGCTGTATGTCATCCACCTGCGTGTGGTGTTAGAAAACAAAGGTGTCCTCCAATTCTGTTCTGTGGCACCAAAATGCACACTCCTGCATTTTGTAGTAGAGTCAAGCCAATGCACTTCATTTGTCTCCTGACTTGTGCCAGTTTAACATGTTGTCATTTATTATGCCAAGGGACTACCTTTTATCTTCAGGAATATTCCAAATAACTTCTCCTAGAATAAAAAATGTTTTACCTGTTTGGATTCTCGTGAATTAATTCATCCTCTCCTCTTACCGCTTACCCTCCTCAGCCCCTTGCTCTGGCTGCTCCCCACCTTCACCACTTACAATTCCTTAAGAGTTCTCCTTGCCTCTGGCTGTTTGCATGTGCTGCTTTGTTCTTCTGGCTACTGTCTCCTTATCCTTGCGGTATCCACATACACATCACCTCCACCAAAAAAGTTGCAATATTGATGGGGAAATGGTTTCCAGGTTTCATCTGAGTGTTCTAGTTCTGCCCTTTTCAGATATTTCCATAGTGTCTATGACTTTGTGAAATTTGCTGGTAGGACACTTCTTCTGTTATAATACGGATTCTTGAGCAGTGGACCCTATCACCTCCCCGTAGTCACTCCAGCACCTGTCACACTGCCTTTGCACATGCTTGTTGAATTAATGTACTAAGAATGGGGAACCAGAAGCTCTGATACAGAGCCAGAATGGTGACAAATCCAGTGTGCAAACACGGGCAAATTATTTTTAATCAAAATACTGCGTTTTTTCAAACACGCATGTTTTTCATTCTTCTTTCACCTTTATCATTGCCTTGTAGAGGTGGACTTAGGGAAGTGGGAGGGAAGGTGCCTCTGAGGCTCTGGCCTCTGCCAAGAGGACATTTTTGGTGTGTGGATAGAGGACCAGGAGCCCTTGGGATCCTCCCCTGGCCTGAGGCTGCAGTTGCTGTGTGTTGGGCAGGGGAGGTCTTACAGGTCCAACTCCAGTAGAAACACCAGCTGGTATCTGGATATTGCTCCCAATATCCGGAAAGCTGTAAGGAGGGTAATGTAGTCAAAGGTTAGCATTTGCACACTCCTGGCAAGAGTGACATGAACAACAGAGATGGAAGAAAGGCAACAGGCCTAGACCTAGAGGCAAGGGACCTGAGATGCTGGCAGGGGGATGTGGGAGAAGCAAGCAACTTCCAGGCTGTGCCCAGCAGAGGACACACACAGGGTGGGTCTCCCCTCACCAAGGTACTTGCTTTAGTGCCTTTAGAACAGCCTGATTCCTAGGAGATAAAAAGCTTGGAAGGGGCTAGTTCCTAGCCCATCTTGATGAACCAAATAAAAACTGGGTTTCCACCTACTGATCGTTCACCTGATAGGGCACTTTATTGATACTTGAAAGTATGCTACCTAGTAAAATGAAGTACACACAGCATCTCTCCATGTCCTCATTTACAAAATTGTGTTCTATATATAGTAGAAAAGTGTCTGAAAAAATATTTTCCATAATACAGCAAGTTCATGAGTATAATTTCCAAGATTAAAACCAATATCTATTAGAGTACACCCATGTATATATGTTGTTCACTGTGGAATTTACAAGATCTCTGGGAAGCTTGTGTTTATGTAAAATTTGCTTCCCATCTACTTAATTATGGGCTCCCTTTTCTGTCCTCAGTTGAGTCTCTTTTAATATTTAGATGCTTTTTTCAGGACTGATCAATGGGGCCCTTTACCACTTCAGAACATCCCAGCCCTTTTTAATTTTTTTAAATTTATTTTTGTTGTAAACAAATGGGACACATGTTGTTTCTGTACATGGAGTAACAGCATACCATTTGTGTAATCATACATTTACATAGGGCGATGCTGTTTGATTCATTCTGTTATTTTTTCCTCCCCCCACCCCTCCCACCCCTTTTTTCCCTCTATACAGTCCCTCCTTCCTCCATTCTTGCCCCCCTCCCTAACCCTAACACTAACCCCTCCCACAACCCATTATGTGTCATCATCCGCTTATCAGTGAGATCATTTGCTTTTTGGATTTTTGAGATTGGCTTATCTCACTTAGCATGATATTCTCCAGTTTCATCCATTTGCCTGCAAATGCCATAATTTTATTAATATTTATAGCTGAATAATATTCCATTGTATATATATATACCACATTTTCTTTATCCATTCATCAATTGAAGGACATCTAGGTTGGTTCCACAGTCTGGCTATTGTGAATTGAGCAGCTATGAACATTGATGTGGCTGCATCTCTGTAGTATGCTGATTTTAAGTCCTTTGGGTATAGACCAAGGAGTGTGATAGCTGGGTCAAATGGTGGGTCCATTCCAAGTTTTCTAAGGAATCTCCACACTGCTTTCCAGAGTGGCTGCACTAATTTGCAACCCCACCAGCAATGTATGAGTGTACCTTTTTCCCCACATCCTCTCCAACACCTATTGTTGCTTGTATTCTTGTTAATCGCCATTCTGATTGGGGTGAGATGGAATCTTAGGGTAATTTTGATTTGCATTTCTCTTATTACTAAAAATGTTGAACATTTTTTCATATGTTTGTTGATTGCTTGTAGATCTTCTGTGAATTGTCTGTTCATATCCTTAGCCCATTTGTTGATTGGGTTATTTGTATTCTTGGTGTAGAGTTTTTTGAGTTTTATATATTCTGGAAATTAGTGTTCTATCTGAAGTATGAGTGGCAAAGATATTCTCCCACTCTGTAGGCTCTCTTCGCATTGCTGATAGTTTCCTTTGCTGAGAGAAATCTATTTAGTTTGAATCTATCCCAGTTGTTGATTCTTGCTTTTATTTCTTGTGCTATGGGCGTCCTGTTAAGGAAGTCTGATCCTCATACAAGAGCCAATGGAGTTGAATTTTGTGCAGGGTGAGAGATAGGGGTTTAGTTTCATTCTGTTGCATATGGATTTCCAGTTTTCCCAGTACCATTTGTTGAAGAGGCTATCTTTTCTCCTTTGCATGTTTTTGGCACCTTTGTCTAGTATGAGAAAATTTTATTTATTTGGGTTTGTGTCCATGTCCTCTATTCTGTACCATTAATCTACCTATTTTGGTGCCAATACCATGCCTTTTTTGTTACTATTGCTTTCTGGTATAGTTGAAGTTCTGGTACTGCGATACCCCCTGCTTCATTCTTCCTGCTAAGGATTGCTTTAGATATTCTGGGTTTCTTATTCTTCCAGATGAATTTCATGATTGCTTGCTCTATTTCTGTAAGGTACATCATTGGGATTTTAATTGGAATTGCATTGAATCTGTATAGCACTTTTGGTAGTATGGTCATTTTGACAATATTAATTCTACCTATCCAAAATCATTGGAAATCTTTCCATCTTCTAAGGTCTTCCTCAATTTCTTTCTTCAGTGTTTTGTAGTTTTCATTGTAGAGATCTTTTACCTCTTTGGTTAGATTGATGCCCAAGTATTTTATTTTATTTTTTTTGAGGCTATTGCAAATGGAGTTGTTTTCCTCATTTCCCTTTCAGCTGTTTTGTCGCTTGTGTATAAAAATGCTTTAGATTTATGCATGTTGATTTTATAGCCTGCTATTTTGCTGAATTCATTGATGAGGTCTAAAACTTTTCTGGAGGAGTTTTTTGGATCCTCTAAATAAAGAATCTTGTCATCAGCAAATAGTGACAGCTTAAGTTCCTCTTTTCTTATTTGTATCCCTTTAATTTCTTTAGTCTGCCTAATTGCTCTGGCTAGAGTTTCGAGGACAATGTTGAATAGAAGTGGTGAAAGAGGACATCCCTGTCTTGTTCCCATTTTTAAAGGGAATGGTTTCAGTTTTTCTCCATTAAGAATGATGTTGGCCATGGGCTTAGCATAAATAGCCTTTACAATGTTCAGGTATGTTCCTACTATCCCTATTTTTTCTAGTGTTTTGAGCATGCAGGGGTGTTGTATTTTGTCATACGCTTTTTCTGTATCAATTGAAATAACCATATGATTCTTATCCTTAAGTCTATTGACATGATGGATTACGTTTATTGATTTATGGATGTTAAACCATCCTTGCATTCCAGGGATGAACCACACTTGATCGTGGTGCATGATTTTCTTAATATGCTTTTGGATATGGTTTGCCAATATTTTGTTAAGGATCTTTGCATCTATATTCATCAAGGATATTGGCCTAAAATTTTCTTTCCTTGATGTGTCTTTTCCTGGTTTGGGTATGAGGGTGATATTAGCTTCATAGAATGAGTTTGGTAGGGTACCCTCTTTTTCTATTTCCTGGAATACTTTGAGAAGTATTGGAATGAGTTCTTCTTTGAAGGTCTTGTAGAACTTGGCTGAGAATCCATCTGGTCCTGGGCTTTTCTTGGATGGTAGGTTTTAAATGACTTCTTCTATTTCATTGCTTGATATTGATCTGTTTAAATTGTGTATGTCCTCCTGGTTCAGTTTGGGAGGAGCATGTGTCTCTAGAAATTTGTCAATGTCTTCAGTAGTTTCTGTTTTGTTGGAATGCAGATTTTCAAAGTAGCTTCTCATTATGTTCTGTATCTCAGTGGTGACTGTCGTGATATTTCCTTTTTTATCACGAATTTTAGTAATTTGAGTTTTCTCTCTCCTCTTTGTTAGTGTGGCTAAGGGTTTGTCTATTTTGTTTACTTTCTCAAAGAACCAACTTTTTGTTTTGTCAATTTTTTGAATTGTGTCTTTTGTTTCAATTTCAGTGATTTTAGCTCTGATTTTAATTATTTCCTGTCTTCTACTACTTTTGCTGTTATTCTGTTCTTCTCTTTTTAGGGCTTTGAGCTGTAATGTTAGGTCATTTAGTTGTTGACTTTTCATTCTTTTCTGGAATGTACTCCATGCAATGAATTTTCCTTTTAGTACCACTTTCATAGTCGCAGAGATTTTGATATGTTGTATCATCGTTCTCATTGACCTCTAAGAATTTTTTTTATCTCCTCCCTAATGTTTTCTGTTATCCATGTTTCATTCAGTAGTATATTATTTAGTCTGCAGATGTTGGAGTAATTTCTGTTTTTTATTTTGTCATTGATTTCTATTCTCAGTCCATTATGATCTGATAGAACACAAGGCAGTATCTCTATTTTTTTTCATTTCCTAAGGGCTGCTTTGTGGCATAACATATGGTCTATTTTCGAAAGGTTCCATGTGCTGCTGAGAAGAAAGTGAATCCGCTCGTTGATGGATGAAATATTCTATATATGTCTATTAAGTCTAGGTTATTGATTGTGTTATTGCATTCTATGGTTTCTTTGTTCGGTTTTTGTTTGGAAGATCTATCTAGTGGTGACAGCGGTGCATTAAAGTCACCCAGAATTATTGTGTTGTGTTGTCTATGTGATTCCTGAAATTGAGAAGGATTTGTTTGATGTACAGGGATGCACCATTGTTTGGGGCATAAATATTTACTATCATTATGTCTTCCTGATTTATGGTTCCCTTAAGCAGTATGAAATGTCCTCCTTTATCCCTTCTGACTAACTTTGGCTTGAAGTCCACTTTATCTGATATAAGGATGGAAACCCCCGCTTTTTTACTGAGTTCATGTGCATGGTAGGTTTTTTCCCATCCTTTCACCTTTAGTCTGTGGACAGTCTTTTTCTATGAGACGAGTCTCTTGCAGGCAGCATATTGTTTGGTCTTTCTTTTTATTCATTCTGCCAGTCTATGTCTTTTGATTGATGAGTTTAGGCCATTAACATTCAGGGTTATTATTGAGATATGATTCATATTCCCAGTCTTTTGGCTTATTTTTGGTTTTTAACTTGGCTTGGTTTGTTCTTTGAGTGGTTTTTCTCTAAGGTAGTTCGTCCCTTTACTGGCCTCCATTGTTGTTTTTCATTTCCTCCTCATGGAAAATTTTTTTGAGAACATTCTGAAGTGTAGGCTTTCTATTCGTAAATTCTTTTAACTTTTGTTTATCATGGAAGGATTTTATTTCATTTTCAAATCTGAAGGTTAGTTTTGCTGGGTATAGGATTCTTGGTTGGCAACCATGTTCTTTCAGAGCTTGAAATATGTTGTTCCAGGCCCTTCTAGCTTTTAGAGTCTGGGTTGAGAAGTTGGCTGCTCTCCGTATTGGTCTTCCCCTATATGTAATCTGATGCTTTTCTCTCAAGGTCTTCAAAATCCTATCTTTATTTTGAATGTTAGGCATTTTCATTATAATGTGCCTTGGTGTGGATCTGTTGTGATTTTGTGCATTTGGTGTTCTGTAAGCCTCTTGTATTTGATTTTCCATTTCATTCTTCAGACTTGGGAAATTTTCTGATATTATTTCATTGAATAGGCTGTTTATTCCTTTGGTTTGTATCTCTGTGCCTTCCTCAATCCCAATAATTCTTAAATTTGGTCTTTTCATGATGTCCCATAGTTCTTGGAGATTCTGTTCATGATTTCTTACCATCTTGTCTGTTTGGGCAACTGTATTTTTTCAAGATTAAATATTTTGTCTTCATTGTCTGAGGTTCTGTCTTCCAAGTGGTCTAGTTTTTTGGTGATGCTTTCCCTTGAGTTTTTTATTTAGTTTATTGTTTCCTTCATTTCAAGGATTTCCATGTGTTTTTTTTGTTTGTTTGTTTTGTTTTTTTTGAGAATCTCTATCTCTTTGTTGAAATGATCTTTTACTTCCTGTACTTGCTCTTTCAGCTTATTGGTATTATCATTCATTGCCTACATTTGCTCTCTTACCTAATCCTTTGCTTCACGAATCATCTTAATCATGTATAATCTGAAGTACTTTTCTGACATTTCTTCTATCATACTGTCATTGGATTCTATCAATATAGAATCTAGATTTGTTTGGATCATTTTCTTCCCTTGTTTTTTCATTTTGTTTATGTATCTTCCCCTCTAGCAGTGCAGATCTGGGGTATTGCAGATTTCCTCCTATAGGTTTATTGCGGCCCTATAGGTTTCCAAAACCCCTTCTGACAATGAGCTTCAAGCCTCGAGCAGGCGTCTCAGGATGGGTTTTGCCCCACCTAAAGATCTGAGCTATGGCTTCCAGGATTATCCAAGATGGCTGCTCTGGCTTCGAAATGTGTTGGCAAATGGGTAGCTGCAGCTCAGGGTGTGACCATGGTCAGCAGGAGGTCCTAGAGGCGGGATGCAGTTGGTCAGGCAGGGGTCCTGGAGGTCGGGTGTGTTTGGTGTGGTTGTGGGGTCCTGGAGGCCGGTTGCAATCAGTCGGTCTAGGGTCCCGGTGATAGGGTGCAGTCAGTTGGTCTGGGGGTCCTGGCGGCAGGGAGCAGTCAGTTAATGTGAGGGCCCCAGAGGCAGGGAGTGATCGGTTGAGCTGAGGGATCCTGGAGATATGGGGCTCAGTCAGTCTGGCCAGGGTTCCTACAGGGCCTGGCTGTTGTCTCAAACTGGCAGCAGGCATGTGATATCAAACCTGCAGGTACTGTAACAGTGAACTTCCAGGCAACAGCATGCAGCTGGTGCTCCACTGGTGGTCGGGGATCAGTTTGCTAACTGTTGTCAGATGATCGGGAGGTGAACCTCATGTGTTGGGTGATGGATAGGTGTAAGGCAGGCGATGGATAGGCGAGAGACGGCAAATGGCGGATGATAGCTGCCTGACAGTGAGCAATCAAGAAACATATCCTCTGCTTGAAACTGGAGTTACAGGAGTGACAAGGAATGCAACCTCCCTCTAGTCCGCCATCTTGGATCTCTCTTCTTTTAAACTCTTAAGCTTCTCCTGCTCCATAGCTTGTTCCTGTTGACACTGATCTTGTTTTAAGACTTCAAGTGCTGTTGCTTTGCAGCTAGCAGTTGTTGCTGGAACTCAATCTGTTGCTGCTGGCCAGATGCCATTTCTTGAATTTCAGCAAGAGTAGATCCATGTAGGACTATTAACACCATACTCCTTTTTTCCATGTTCAGACGGCATTTTTACACCATTTCTCTTCAGACTTTGATCCCGAGACCTTAGACCATTCACAGTGTCCCTGCTAGGGGTATTCATGAGGAAGGAAGAAAGAACTTCACTTCTCTGTCTTCCAAATCATTGTAGAACATCAAACATTCTCTCATTATGATCAAAGGGACATTCAGAGCCACATCACAGTTCAACCAAACTTGAGTCACTCTAACCAGGCTCCTTGCACAGATCTACAACATCTCTTCATATTGTCTCTGGAATAACTGGAACTTCTGTGACGTGTTGGTAAGGTATGCTGACAGAAACATCGACATCATTTTGGATCCAAAGTGCCTTGGAGCAGGTGGCCAGACCATGATCGCAGCAGAGCCTAAGCTCCCTAGGTGTACAGGGCACCCAACGTGGAGCCCAGCAGAGGGCTAGGCTGCCTGTGGTGCAGTGGACCTGTTACAAGTCAGGGGTGCAGGTGACTCCCACTATGCTGGGGTGCCACAGAAGCATGAGCCCGCCCCCTGCATAGTCCAGGTCTGGGCTTTGTCTCCTCCACCCTTGTGGAGGCCCAGTCTCCCTCATCAGTTCCCAGAACAACAAATACCAGGTCTATCCTGGGCCTGGAGCCAGCACTGGCTCATTCCCCAATCCTGCCCTGCCCAAGAACTCCAGACTGCCTTGGGGAAGGGATGTGGGGCTGCACATAGTAATTTTAACAAGTAAAATTTAATGAAATGCCAAGCATATGATGAGAGCTGTCACAGATCTTTTCCAAATCCTCTCCATAGACTTTGTCTTATGCATTACTGTGGTATCCTATTAGGAAACTACTACTTCATTCCCAGTTTGTGGGTGAGGAATGGGACACATACAAAGGCTAGGCAGTGTTTAGTAAATAACAGAGCATAAAGTAAGACTCCAGTGAGGTTGTACCATGATAGTCATGTTCTTTCTTTTCTACTAGGCTGCTTGAGGCTGGCGATGTACCTCAAGAGTACCGCGCTTGCATAGCATGAGTGAGGTCCTGGCTTGCAACCCCAGCACAACAGTCCCACTGCCACCACCAGTCCTTCCAATAGGTAATTGATGTTTTCAGAAGGAAGGCCTAAGAAAGACCATACTTTCTGCAAAAAAAATAAATAAATACTTGGAAAGAGGAGGAAGTATGTGGTATTAACATTTGCCATTTTATGACTTATTTTGTATCTGGAGATAATGTTCTGTATTTTCCTGAAAAGTCCTTTCATTTTCATAGGCTTGCTCTGCCTTATGCCCGTGTCTATGGAATCTAGAATGGTGACACTCCTGATTCAGATGAAATGCAGCATTAACTTCTGTGACAGTGACAACAGCATGACTCTGATGAAGGGAGATAGTAGCTGAAGAAGGATTTGATTGGAATTCCCAGATCCAAGATGCATTATTTTTTTCATTCAAGTGTGCTTAGTTGGTAAAAACTGTGGCATGTTAATATTGGACACGTGTAGCTGACAGTCCCTTTCTTGGTGCAAACCTGACAGGCTGCACAATTCCAAGAGGAGAAATGTGCCATGATTCTGCTGCAGTCTGGTGCAGATCCAAATGTGATGGACACCAGTGGCCACACTGCCCTGCACTATGCCGTCTACAGTAAGAACAGATGCACAGCAGCAAACCTGCTTATGCACAAGGCAATCATTGAAGCAAAAAACAAGGTATGTTTAGATCAACTTTATTTACAATTATCTGACATCCTTTTCTTTTAACAGTGATATATTCAGGATCAGTTTCAATATTCATCCTTTTATAGATACTGGAAATTATAAATTTATTTAAGGTAGTTAAAGTAAATACTAGTACACAGAAGAGAAATTTAGTCATTTTTTCCAATCTTTTCTACTTTTTTTCTAATTAGAGTAAAACAATGTAGGATAGCAATATTTTTCTTCCAATGAAGCTTTAATGTGCTTGCGCATGTGTGCATGTGTGCATGTGTGTGTGTGTGTGAGTGTGTGTGGTAGTGGGAATAGAACCCAGGGATATTCTATCACTGCCCACATTAGCAGTCTTTTTAAAAATTTATTTTGATACCCTGTTTCACCAAAATGCCCAGACAGGTTTTGCAGTGGTTATCCTTCCACCAATCCCTCCTCAGTATCTGGTATTTCAGTGGGAGATTGGTCAGGTACTCCTTTCAAACCTCTTCATCCCAATAATGGTAATGTGGATACAGGTTTGATCTTAAAATTGCAAACCAAAAGAAGCCTTTGATGAGCCAGAGGATTTAGTTACTCTAATTCAGGAGAAATGAATGGTGAGCTGCTGGGGTCTGCTGCCACACTTGAAGCATCGACCATTGTTAGGACCTGCAACACTTCTCCGCTTCAGAGGCACACAGCTTGCGCACATCCCCACTTCCCTGCAGAAGCAGTGAACGTCATTTCATCGCGGAACTCCATAACAAAGATATTATGTCAGATCATTTGAAACTTTTAAAATTTCTCAGTTTTAATTCCTGTTAGCTAACACCAACGTATTTTTCCGAAAGCAGTCAGGTTTGACACATTCTTCTCTTGACTCTCGCCTACCATTCAGTTGTGTTCGAGTTTGCATTCTAATTCTCTTTACTGTCCAGGTTGCTCTGTCATTTCCACTCAGGGACTCTGCTTCTGGAAGCTGATGTGGCATCATGTCACAGCTCACACCTAGGGCTGAGAGACCAAGAGCCGAGCATCCCTTAAGTGTGTTGTCAGTGTCCCTGAGCTTGTTTCCTGCCTGGCCCTGCATTCCCGACATGTCTCCCCTGCAGCTCATGAGGAAGCCGTGGTGTTGTCCTCCTTAGATGGTGAAGGTGGCTGCACGTGAGGACAGGCTAAGAGTAGAGACGGTGGAGACAAAAGTGAGGAAGTGTTTTTTTTACTGTAAAAATTACAGTGGACTTTTATTTATATTATCAGTATAAGATTAGTAATTTTTTTCCATGAGGTAGCCATAATAACTCTTATTTCTTTAAAAAATTGTTTATATTTGGTATTGTACATTCTACATTATAGAAAAGTCTTAAAGAGGATACTGTGATGTGGAGAGGGTAAAATATCCACCATTCAGATACACGTCTGTGTGCACTGGAAGTTATAGCATATTTGTATGTGTGTAAGTGCTAAGTAGGCTTAACTACATACTGTGTGGGGTCCAATTTTTATTTAATAAAACATGTACTACTATATTCCTTAATAGAATTTTGACCATAATTTAACATTGCATTAAAAGATTTCTGATAATGGATTGGGTCGCCTCCTAAAGTTTGAGTGTTTAGCTTACATTTTCTGGTAAAGAGAGCATTTGTATCTCTGAATATTTCTGTGTATTGCTGACTACTCTCTTTCTGGAAGTTGAACTGTTGGGTCAGTGTGAAGATGCTAAGGGCCCTTGGTTCTGGGAGCTCCCAGAGGGCAGGGTGTGGGTGTGCTTTGTGATAAAGTCAGGACACTCTCACTGTTGTGTGTCTGTCATAGGTAAATGCACAGAGCCAGGTACTCTTCAGAATGCATGCAGGATTCATACCAAGCAGCTGGGTAAGAAAGTTGACACTGTGTGCAAACTCATCAGTAGATAGAGTTAAGGTTTTGTTATTTTTGAAAGCTATAACTCAGTTGCCTCCTGTGCTGTGTTCTGTGGTGAGTAGATCTTTTACCCTTCAAGTCATACTATTTTAAAGGTGTGTTATAATGTTTATGATGTTCCAGTGAGTAAAACATTCTACAGGAGGTGCATTTTAGAATTTTGGTTCCCTTTGGTTTCCAAGGCCTCTCATATTTTCTCTATGCAGATGAGTGGGAACCACACCTTCCCGTGCTTCTGGCAGAATCTCCCAGGGCACCAGTTTGGATGCTCTTGTAGAATGTGATGTTACAGTATAGAGTACCCCTCAGATGATCTGAGGCATTTCTATATTGTATTTAATTTATTTTTCATTGTTTCTACTTAGTTATCCATGACAGCAAAATGTGTTTTGATTCATGGTACACAAATGGATTACAGCTTTTCATTTCTCTGTTTGTACACCATGTAGTCACACCATTCGTGTACGTGTACATAGAGTAATGATGTTTGTCTCATTCCACCATCTTTCATTCCCTGCCGGCCCTCCGCTCACCTCATTTCTTTCTACACATTTTGGTGTTCCTCCATTCTTCCCTTAAATCCCCCCCAATTAGTTATCAGCATCCACTTATCAGAAAAAGTTTCGGCCTTTGGTTTTTTTGGATTGGCTTATTTCACTTAACATGATATTCTCCAGCTCCATCCGGTTACCTGCAAATGCCATAATTTGATTCTTCTTTATGACTGAGTAATATTATTCCATTGTGTATACACATTCTCATTATCCATCCATCTATTGAAGGGCATCTAGGTGGGTTCCACAATCTAGCTATTGTGAATTGAGGTGCTATAAACATTGGTGTGACTTTGTCACTGTACTATTGTTGGGACTAATGACACGTTAACTAACAGGCTGACTCCTTACTCCCTGGCGAGTGAGCAAGATCAAGGCCTCAAAGGCGGTTTCAATAGTTAATGACGATAAATCACACCACCGTCAGGGATTGGTTAACAACAGTTCCGCGAACGTGATCAGCTTGTGCTTGCCATATAGTCCTATGGGACTCTCACCTGCATGAACCCTCCATGCCTTGCTGACCTTTAGGCTGATTTGTTCCCACCTAGCCCCCTCCCTACATAAAAGCTGTGTGACTTCCTCAATAAATGAGTTCCTGCTGTGACTGGTCTCCCTGACCTGTCTGGTTGTCCTCCGCCTGGAGGGCTGGGTGTGGGCAGTCAGTCGGTGCTACCTATCCTGGTCTGACTTTGTTGGGGAGTGTCCCCTTCCCTTGCCACTGGTCAGAAGAGCAAGGGGGCTTAAGACCCCAATGTACTATGCTGATTTTAAGTCCTTTGGGTATGAACTGAGGAGTGGGATAGCTGGGTCAAATGGTGGTTCCATTTTAAGTTTTCTAAGGAATCTCCACACTGCTTTCCAGAGTGGCTCCACCAATCTGCATTCCCTCCAGCAATGTATGAGTGTACCTTTTCCCCCACATCCTCACCAACATTTATTGTGGCTTGTATTCTTGGTAATTGCCATTCCGATTGGACTAAGATGAAATCTTAGATTTGATTGGCATTTCTATAAATGCTAGAGATGTTGAACTTTTTTTATATATTTATTGATCAATTGTATATCTTCTTTGAAGTGTCTACCCAGTTCCTTAGCCCATTCATTGATTGAGTTAATTGCTTTTTTGGTGTTAAGTTTTTTGAGTTCTTTATATATCCTAGAGATTAATGCTTCATTTGAGGTGCAAGTTTTAAAGATTTTCTCCCAATCTGTAGTCTCTCTCTTCACATTATTGATTGTTTCTTTTGCTGAGAATAAGCTTTTTACTTTGAATCCACCCCATTAATTGATTCTTGATTTAACTTCTTCCCCTTTAGGGGTCTTTTGGAAGTCAGATCCTAGGCCATCTTGGTGAAGATTTGGGCCTACTTTCTCTTCTAGTAGGAGCAGGGTCTCTGTTCTAGTTCCTAAGTCTTTGATCCACTGTGAGTTGAGTTTTATACAGGGTGAGAGATAAAGGTTTATTATCATTTTGCTACATGTGGCTTTCCATTTTTCCCAGCACCATTTGTTGAAGAGGCTATCTTTTCTCCAGTGAATGTTTTTGGTGCCTTTGTCTAGTATTTATGTGGGTTTTTCTCTGTATCTTCTGTTTTGTACCATTGGTCTACCTGTCTATTTTGGTGTCAGTACATACTGTTTTTATTATTATACCTCTTCTATTGTTATAGTTTGAGGTCTGGTATTTTGATGCCTCTTGCTTCACTTTTCTTGCTAAGGATTGCTTTGGCTATTCTTGGTTTCTTATTTTTCCAAATGAATTTCATGATTGCCTTTTCTAGTTTTATGAAGAATGTCATTGGGATTTTAAAAGGAATTGCATTAAATTTGTATAATCCTTTTTGTATTACAGCCATTTTGATGATATTAACTGTCTATCCAGGAGCATGGGAAGTATTCCCATCTTCTAAGGTCTTCTTCATTTTCCTTCTTTAGTGTTCTGTAGTTTTCATCGTAGAGGTCTTTCACCTCTTGTTAGAGTGATTCCCAAGGTTTTAAAATTTTTTTTTTCTTTTTTTTGCGGTACTGGGGATTGAACCCAGGGCTTTGTGCTTGCGAGGCAAACACTCTACCAACTGAGCTATATTTCCAGCCCGCTAAAATTTTTAAATTTTTTTTGAGGTTACTGTGACTGGATAGTTTTCTTTCTCTTTCAGTGGATTCATTGCTGATGTATAGGAATGCAGTTGATTTATGGGTATTGATTTTCCTGCTACTTTGCTGAATTCATATATTCTAGAAATTTTTCTCATGGAATTTTTTGAATCTCTAAATATAGAATCAAGTCATCAGCAAATAGTGATAGTTTGAGTTCTTTATCTGTTTGTGTACCTTTAATTTCTTTCTTCTGTCTTATTTGTCTGGCTAGTTTCAAGGACCATGTTGAATAAAAGTGGTGAAAGAGGGCATCCTTGTCTTATTCCAGTTTAGGGGGAATGCTTTCAATTTCCTCTGTTTAGAATTATGTTGGCCTTGGGTTTAGCATATATGGCTTTTCTGATGTTGAGGTATGTTCCTGCTCTCCCTAGTTTTTCTCATGTTTTGAAAATGAAGGGGTGCTGTATTTTGTCAAATACTTTCTCTACATTTATGGAGATGATCATATGATTCTTGTTTTTAAGTCTATTGATATGATGAATTACATTTATTGACTTCCATATGTAGAACCAACCCTGCATCCCTGTGCTGAACTCCACTTGATTGTGGGTACTTACCTTTTTAATGTTTTTGTATGCGATTTGCCAAAATTTATTGAGAATTTTTTCATCTGTGTTCATCAGGGATATTGGTCTGAAGTTTTCTTTCCTTGATAGGTCTTTGTCTGGTTTTGGTATTGGGGTGATATTATCCTCATAGAATGAGTTTGGAGGGGTTCCCACCTTTCTGTTTCATGGAATAATTTGAGGAGTATTGGTGTTAATTCTTCTTTGAAGGTCTTGTAGAACTTGGCTGAGAATCTGTCCCGTCTTGGACTTTTCTTGGTTGGTAGGCTTTTGAAGACGTTTTTCTATTTCATTACTTGAATTTTTAATATTTAAATTGTGTGTGACCTCTTGATTGAGTTTAGGTAGGTCATATCCTCTACAAATTTGTTAATGTCTTCAATATTTTCTACTTTATTGGAATATAAGTTTTCAAAATAGTTTCCAATTATCTTTTGTATTTCAGCTGTGTCTGTTTTGATATTTCATTTTTTATTGCATATTTTAGAAATTTGGGATTCTTTTTCTCTTCATTAGTGTGGCTAGGGGTTTATCAGTTTTATTGATTTTTTTCAAAAAACAAAACTTCAACTACTGAACTTAGGAGAAAATACCAATGAAATAGTGTCTAAGGAATATGGCTCTACCTCGTAACTTAAGCTATAATTTTTAAATATTTAAATAAGTATATACTTAAGAAATATATTTAGGAATATAGAGTTAACTTCCTAAGTCATAATTGTGTTTTAAAATTCCCCCCAATTGCTAACATACATTTAATAGGCAATTCTTTTGATTAAAAGTATTTGTAATGTGAGAATTTCAGACTGATTGCATTTTTTCTTTTGATTACATTTACTTTTTACAAGAAACTTGTTTATGACAGGAAAAAACTGAAAAATTTGTAGTTTTGATGACAGGTCTAGATTCTCATGCTAAATTGACAACATAATACAGCCCAAATCCTTACTATGTGTCAAGCATTATTCTAAGTGTTTCACATGATTGGTTTTATTAATACCTGTCTCAACAACCCTACAGGACAGGTACTACTTTATTATATAGATTAGGAAACCAAAGCATAAAGGGGTTAAGTAACAAAATAAGCAGTCAGTGTGGGTAGTTCTCTCTAATCTCTTATAAGGGAAGCTTTCTCAATTCTAGTACTTACTGCTGACATTTGGACAAGATAATCTTCTGTTGAGGGAGCTGTTCTGTGCATTGTGGGAAGTTTAGCAGAACCCCTCAATTGTAACACTTGTGCCTAGCATGGCCCGAGTGCTAAAGTCCTCCCCAGTTGAGATAATAAAAAATATCTCCAGACAAGTGTCTCCATTGTGAAATATTCATCAGGGAGAGGGAACTGCCCTCAGATGAGAATCAGTGAGACAAGATAACAATTTTATCACATTGTAGAAGCAAATGAATGAACAATTGACCTGAAATTAGTTTTCTCAATTTAAAATTATTAACTGCAACACAGTAATATATTCATACATGGATATTCATATATGGATAGAATTGTAATCTCCTAAGTCATGTAATTAAAGGAACCATATATTTTATAATTTGAAACCACAAGTTATGGGGTTGGGTTGTAGCTCAGTGGTAGAGTGCTTGCCTAATGTGTGAGGCACTGGGTTTCATTCGCAGCACCTCATAAAAATAAATAAATAAATAATAAAGTTCATTGACAAGTAAAAAAAATATATATTAAAAAACCACACAAGGGACAAATTTGATAAT